>NC_044322.1:57441238-62441238 GCF_007399415.2 Gopherus evgoodei
AGTGAATACAGGCAGATAAAGCCTCTTGTGATAATCCTTGGAATACTGCCCTCTAGAGGGAGGAAAAAAATGTTTGTCAACCTTCTACATAGCTTGAAGAACATCCAGGACAGTGGCTCCGATTCTGAAGTCAATGGTTCCGCTCACAATGCATAAAGCTAAGCACATACGTAAGTGTACTGGGTTGAAGCCACATTAGCAGGGAACCCACAAATATAAAAGCTTTTAATAACAAGTAAACCGACTGGATATGGTGGGTACAAAATTAAGCAACTAAAATAAGGAATATACTACATATACTACAAATTTTAACATCGTTTGTAACCAGTTAGTGACATGATTGCTCTGAATATCGTTTGTGTCCTTATACACCACATGGTTAACCCTCTATTAGTAACCATGGCACTTAAACAGTGTTTTGCCCTTGCCAGTCGCCTAGGCTAGAACATGCCTGTCTTCCTGTAATTATTCAGAACACTACTTTTGCAGTGTAGATGTCACCACCTGACTGAGCTGGAAAACCAGTTTGGCTCGTCCTCCTTTTTCACAGCTCTCTTGGGTAGTAGGACATCTCATATTGCATTACTCCACATGCTGCTGGTGCCATTCTGTGTGCATACTTCTGAGCACTCTACTCCTGCTTAGGTAATATAGGATAGTTACCCAGATTTTCCCAGAATACACTGACACAGAGTAAGGTGTGGACACACAAGACACACTGTTGCGTCATGGAAAAAAGTTGTGTGAACTTGGCTCCACTGTGTTAGCCAAATGAGTGTGTCACAAAAACTGGTTACAAAGACACTTTTGTACATGTAGTATAGCCAAGGCTTTAGATACTCAATAATATATGTAAAGTGTCAGATTTTCAAAAGGTTCACTGAAAACTGTATGCTGATCAGTGATCCCTGCTTCTTCATATACACACTCTCTTATAATTGGGCTATGTAAATAATTCCAAACTGCATTTTCTTTCTTTCAAACAGTGGGCTCCAACCAAAAACATTACCATTTTTACTGAGATTAACATCAAAGTGTTAATTATTTTAATGATTATATTTTTCCATATTCCATTTGACACCTCCCACACTTTCACAAATTATGCCTCTCAAATAAGGATTTCTTCAAAAGTGTTTAAGTAGCCCCATGTGTTCCCTGGGTTTCTCAGAGATTTACCAGACTTTTCGTAGTTATGTTAAATGGCAAGCTAATTATGGAACTTTCCCTTTAAGAGTAGGTTATCTGAATAAGTATTTCTTGAATCTCCATGAACAGAGTATTTTACTGTATCCGCTATTATTAGATGTGTTTTACACAGATTCACGCTGTTGCATACTTTCATATACTTTAAGGAAGGGGTTCTCAGGAAACAAATTTGGTGGCCTCAGAGTGCGGCCACCAACTCTTGCTGGTGGCCGCTCTCACGCTTTTTCCTAAAATACTTGATTATTTAGGAAAAACAAATAAATATGCACATAAACACATCCAAATCATTGTAACTTATTTACTGCTAACTAATAAGTCTGTTGTGAAAAGTGATATTAACAAACGTACAAGTATTGCTTTTCACAGCAGAATTACTCAGCCCTGCCAAGCCTGGGGATAAACGAAGCCCTGGATGGGGGCTCAGAGGAGGCAGCAGGGGGCTGGAGCCTGAAGCCCCATAGCTGGAACCTGGACCCTGCTGCTGAGCAGCTACAGCCCGGGGCTGGAGCCCGAAGCCCCCTGCAGAGCCTGCTGCCCCACCACTCCAGGGCTGAAGCCCAAAGCCTGAGCCCCTCTGCCCTTGGGAAGGTGGGGAATTCACGGGCTGGCTGCTCCTTCAGCACTGTACTCCAGGTGTCTCCAGAGGGGGGAAGGGCCCAACCGCTGCTGGCAACTCCAGCAATGAACACCAAGGCAGTGCATCCAGGAGCAACAGGGAGTCAAAGGGGCTGCCATATTGCGTCCCCACCCATCACAACCCAGGAGACTGTGGCCACAAGAAAAGTCCCTGGTGGCCACATTTGAGAAACGCTGCTTAAATTAGTCTTCTTTTCTGTAAATTTGTCAGTTTCTCGCAGCTGTACTTTTAAAGCTACTAAAAATGTGGGGCAAAAGATTTAAACCATTTTCTAAGGTAACTATAGATTATTCAGTTTTAAGGCCAGAAGGGACCATTAGGATCATCTAGTTTGATCGCATACATATCACAGACCACAGAAATTCTACCCAATAAATTCTACATGAATCCCATAACTTGACTGAGCTGGAGCATTTTTATTTTATTTTTTTGGTCTGTGAGGTACATGACTTTTTAAACATTACCTGTTGAAAAATCTTAGTAAGATGACAAATGCAATTTTGGACCTGATTTGGTACTTAATTTCTAAATTTACATGTGCAAAATCACTTGCCTTTGACCAATCAGCAATTTTCCAATTCACTTATTTTATATGAAGAGACCAGTAAAAAAGGCAACAGCTAACAAAAGATAAATATTAACGTTTTATAGTTATTTTTACACAAAAATATCTAGAATTTGTAGTATATTCTTTTCTACTTTAAATTAAAATGGTACAGTAAGATAAAAGAGGTGAAGTTTGTGCATACATCTATACATCTGTAAAGTTTAGAGAGACACACTAGAGTCCTTCTGACTGTGGGATACCACATTCCATGTAGATCTGCTGGTGAAATCATTGTCTGCGGTCTGGGATTAAGGGATTCTGCTGTACCTATTTAAAGGTAGAAAACACACATTAAAAAAAGTTATTACTCTTTCCTTCCATCTGAAAACAATACGTAGTGAGTGTTACTTAATGCTGACCTCCATAGGAATGTCACACATTACAAAATTACTTTGTTTTCAACCTCCTCAGAGGGAAGAAACCTGACTTCCAGTATATACATGCAGAGTATGCAGGCAGCTGTGTAGAGTTTGAATTCATCTTGAAAATGTACTGGGTAATCTTGAATTGGTGTATATCCTCTGAAACATGTATGTAAGGAGAGGGCATACGTGGTTATCAGAAAAACAAAAGCTTGCCCTCCTAAATTAAAAAATTGCTAAAAGACATTTGAAAATAACTTTGCTACCACACTCAATCTTCAGGCCATCAGGTGCAGTCAGTGACCCATCCCTGAGACAACGTATCTTCCTTCACCCAATGACAATCATCTAATTCTTCACCCCTGGCCAATTTAACATGTACTACTGACTGCCCAAAGTAGGTCTAGTTCATCCTTTGTTAAATGTATTACTTTTATAGGCATTTCTCTGGAAGTCACTGTAGTATCCTAGCTGCTAAAAGGATGTGATGTGTAACTACTGAAGAGAGTTATGGGGGAGAAAAGACAGTGGACAAAATATAGGAGGGTTGCTCACAAGGCTTTAACAGGAACCCAGAGGGAGGGGAGAAAAGGAACAATATTGAATGAGTTTACTTTGCTATTCTTTCCTTGCTGTACACTAGATGACCTGAGGGGATTTAACATAGTTGAAATATAGAATTAGAACCCATGCTAATATGACATTGTCAGCTGTTAGGACAGAGAACAATGATTTTGTCATACAGATTTTATTAGAAGTCACAGTCCTGTTACAAGAGCATCCTTAATGGCAGAGGAGGTACAAAATCATCTGTGCACATTCAGATTGGGTTTCCCTAATAATTGGTGGTGGAGAGCCTCACAGAACTCATCTTTCCCCTAGATTTTGGGGCAACTACTAGTTAACCACAGTGACAATGATTTTAAAAAAATAAAGGAAGTCAACAGAACCAGTCATGGAACAAAAGCCTACAATGTCCAGGTGTGGGGATAATCCAACAATCTCTTACATTTGTGCAGTTCCTACCATTTGCTCAAGTCTAGACTTGTGTGTTCTAGTCTAAGTCTTTGGTATGTCAGCCTGGTATGTCCACAGTAGGAAACCATGATAAATTCATGGAATAGTGAAGACAACTGCCAGAGCTAGAAAGATACAACTGGGAAGCAGAACATTAATAAGTGAGTAAACTGTAGTAAGATGGAGGGGAAAAAAGTCATCTAGGGATTCCAGGCACATTTGAAGGCATGTAAGCAGTACTCAGGTGGAGTTCTAGTGTTAACAAAATCAAATGTCATAGAATTAATTCTTTATAAATGTGTAAAAACATGGATCCCTAAATAAGGTTTTTTAATTCATAGACTAAATAATGAATTATTGCAATAACTAGACTACAAGTTATTGAAATCAGTTAAGAAAAACATTAAAGGAAGCAATCACTGTCTGATTCTATGTTTTAAACAGGAAAACGTTCTTGAACTACAACTTTCAAAGCGCTCACGTAACACACATGCCAGAATCATATAAAACCCATTCTTCTCATGTGAGCCCAGCTCTTTATTATACGTCATATAAAAAAAAGCTATGCTCCTTGACAACAGGAGTAAGTATTTCACAGAATGAATATATCTGTAGTACAGACGTGCCACAATCACCATCACAGGATTAAGGCAGATAATAAACACACTGAAAATCCAGTTCCTGAGGTTTTCCAGGAAGACAAATTTTAAACGTTTAAATAAAAATTCTTGAGTCAAAGTTCCTTTTATGCAAGCTCTTCCCAAAATTCTCCAAATACTTTAAAATATGTTTTTATTAAAGTAAATATAATTTTCTCATTATTTGCTTATCTTAATGCCCAGTATGCCCATTTTACTACTTCATTTGATAATATAAAATATATTCCCAGGCATACCAGATTTAATTAGGTTGCAGGACTCTGGATCTTCTAGCCGCACATCCGAAAATGAAGCATCAGAAGGCAACTTCTTCTGTTCGTCTTTTAAACTTTGTGCAATTTGCTGCAGGGGAAGATATATCATGCAACTATTACATTAAACAATTTTTTTTTTAAAGAAGAACCTGTAACTTATGTTTACAATGTAGAAAAAAGTTGCATTAATGTGTCCAGCCTACCTGGATTTTCATGGCAAAAACAGATAACTGAACAAATGTTGCTGCTGCTAAATGGAGCTGGTCAGGAATTTTTTCCACAATTTTTTTTTTTGATCAGAAAATGCTAATTCATCAAAACCTAAACTGCTTGTGGGAAAGGGCTGATTCTGAATTTTCCATTGTGAAAAAAATTTGAAAATTCAGAGAAGCGCTCAGCAGATGGAGTAACGTTGATTTAACACTATATTATATGAGGACTGCAAGATATTCATTTTTTCCTGCTGCTATTTGCTGTGCTGGGTTCAGCTACAACCTTAAAACAGAGATCAAGATTGTCTAAATGTGTCATTTTGACACTTTCCAAATGAAAAAGTTCCTTTGTAAGTCTAAAACTAACTGAAGTGTTTGGACAGATCCAATCCAAAAAATTCAGATTTGGGCTAGTGAAAATCTGAATTTGTCTTTTTGTCTTGATTCAGGATGAGAAAAATTTTCAAAATCTCAAAAATTCTGCCAGACCTACAAACTAAACCTGAACTCAGTCAAGCTGGGTTTGTTTCTTCTCACGCTCCAGCACCAGTAATCAAGGTTCTGTAGGTCAGTTTAGGCCCTCTGTTACACCAGGGCAGCACTAAAGCCTTCTAATATTGGCTCAGTGACCCATGTGATCTTATTGCCTTTAATCGGTTTGCACAAGTGTAAATAACTGAATCTCAAGTAAACAACTCTGCTGATGAGCCAGATGGAACAGAAACTGGGCTCACTTTGTTAGCTGTCTTACCTTTGTTAGGGCTAACAGAAGTAAAAGACAAAAATATGTCCCTAAAGTAAATATAATTGCATACAAATGCATAACAGATCTATCCAGTAAAGAGATGCCATTTCGACAGTTACTTGCCACATTTTAAGTCATTTTTCCTTGATTTAAAAAATGGCATCTCCAGTATGTAAAAAATATTCAAAGAAAGACCGAAGACAGTAGTTAATGTAAAGTGATATACCGTATATACTCATTCATAAGCCGAATATGTTTGGTAAAAAGTGACGCATCAAAGAGTGGGGTCAGTTTATAGATGGGTCTACACCAAAATCTGATGACTTTAAACTCTACGGAATCATTGAATTGAATATCTAATACACTGTCGTTTTGTTTACCTGGAGCATCTGCAGGCATGGAGCCCCTCAGCTCCCTGTGGCCGCGATTCACTGTTCCCAGCCAATGGTGTGCCACTTCCCGCAGCTCCCATTGGCTGGGAACGGCAAACCGCGGACACTGGAAGCTGAAGGGCTCCGTGCCTGCAGGCGCTCCAAGTAAACAAAACATCCTGACCCATCAGCAGCTTACTCCAACAGGCCAGGAGCCAAAGTTTGCCAACTCCTGAAATATAGGGTCGGCTTATGAAAGGGTCATACAGTTTTTGCTATTTTTACCTAACCATCTTGGGGGGTCGGCTTATAAATGAACGGGCTAATGAACGAGTATGTATGGTATGTTTTAATGTGAGGGTGGTTTCATTAAGCAAAGTTACTGTAATTGTTACTGTTGGGCCAAAATACATAAATATATTCATGTACTGCGAAGGAAATATTCTTTATATTTTTTAAATATGAAAAGCAACACAACATGGAGAATGAAAAATCTATTCATAAATGCATTGGGCAAATAGAGCAACTCTGACTTAATATTGTATTATATGAAGATTGTGAGATATTCATTTTTTTCATTGCTGTTTACTGTGCTGGGTTCAGGTAAGACCTTAAAATAGAGGTTAACATCTACATTTAACAGAATGCAAGCTCTGAGGTGTGGTGAATCTATTTGTTTACACAGTCTGGAAGGTGCCACAGAATCATAGAAATATAGCGCTGAAAGGGACCCTGGCAGAGACAGGACCTAGACTTTCCCTGACAGGCTTGTCTAACCTTTTCTTAAAAATCTCCACTGACAGGGATTCTACAACCTCTCTTCATAACCTGTTCCAGTGCTTAACTAGCCTTATAGTTAGAAAGCTTTTCCTAATATCCAACCTAAATCTCCTTTGCTTCAGATTAAGCCGATCACTTCTTTTCCTACCTTCAGTGGACATGGAGAACAATTGATCACGGTCCTCTCTGTAACAGTAACATATTTGAAGGCTTATTGGGTACCTCTTAGTCTTTTCTTCTCAAGACTGAACATCCCCCATTTTTTAACCTTTCCTCATAGGTCAGGCTTTCTAAAACTTTTATCATTTTTGTTACTCTGCTCTTGACTTCCAATTTGTCCACATCTTTCTTAAAGTGTGCCCTCCAAAACTGGACACAATACTCCAGTTGAGGCCTCGCCAATGCTGAGTGGAGCAGAACGAATACCTCCAAGTCTTACATATGACACTCCTGTTAACACACTACACAATGATATTTGCTTTTTCTTGTAACAGCATCACATTGTTGGCTCATATTCAATTTGTGATCCATCATAACACACATTCACTCCAATCCTTTTATGCAGTACAATTACCTTCCAGTTACTCCTCACCTTGTATTTGGATATTTGATTTTTCCTTTTTAAGTGTAGAACTTTGCACTTGTCTGTATTGAATTTTACTGCATTGATTTCAGACCAAGTCTCTAATTTATCAATTTTGAATTATCATCTTGTCCTCCAAAGTGCTTGCAAGCCCTCTCAGCTTGCTGTCATAAGCAGATTTTATTTGCATACCCTCCATCCATTATTCAAGTCATTCATGAAGATGTTGAATAGTACTGGAAATGGGACAGACTCCAGTGGGAGTCCATTAGACATATCTTCCCACTGTAATAGTGAACCATCAATTACTGACTATGGTTTTTCAAATAGTTATGCATGCATTTTAAAGTAATTTCATTTAGACTACATGTCTCTAGTTTGCTTATGAGAATGTCTTATGGACTGTGTCCTTACTGCTTCCTTGTAACCCTATTGGCCTGTAGGTGCTTACAAATTAATTGTTTGAGGATTTCTTCCAGCATCTTTTCAGGTATCTAAGCGAGGCTGACTGGTCTATAATTTCCCAGGTTCTCTTTGTTTCTCCTTTTAAAGATAAGTACTACATTTGCCCTTCTCAAGTCCTCTGGGACCTCACTGTCCTCCATGAGTTCTCGAAAATAATCCCTAATGGTTCCAAGATTGCTTCATCTATTCCTTAAGAACCCTAGGGTGAACTTCATGAAGTCCTGCCAACATGAATACAACTAACTTATCTAAATATTCTTTAACCTATTCTTTTCCTATTTTGGTTTGTGTTTCCTCACCCCTTCTATTAAAATTGTGTTAAGCAGAACTCTGGTACTGTAGAAGAGTATATAATTAATGATATAATGTCAACTAAAAATGGAGGTTGTGGAGAACCAAGTAAGTGAAACCTTTTTTTATTTTAATCTTCAGATTTGTACGTGGAAAAAGGGCAAAAGTGAGGATAGCAAAATTTGATTTTTGTTTAGCACTTTTTAACTAAATACAATTTTTAAGGTGCTTTGTTTATCAAGATTTTTTAACTGAATACTTTCCAGTTTGCCAATATTCATCTATTACAGAGATTTGGACAATTGGTCCAATTAGGAACCAGCTGTTCAAATTTGACCCATGGAACCTGATTCAACATTTCAGTAGATTCCATGCAGACCATAATTTATGGGATGGGTTTGTTCAGCTTTAGTTAAGTTTGGGCACTGCTTTCTGTTTAAAGGCAGACAATTCTCAGTATTCTAAAATCCACATGCTGATTTAGATTGTTTACTTCTAGAAATGTTATCAGTGGGTGGCATCAAAGAAGTATCTTTAGCTCATTCTTCACAAGAAATCAGCAAAAGAATCTCCAGACTCTGCTTAGCACTTTGAAGTCCTGTTACAGTGCTGCACTTTAGTACTTCAAACTATTTGTCAGATTGGCAGCAGCCATTTGAAAATGGAAGAAGGACATTTGAGCAAAGAGCTTAAAACATGCTCTTTGACTGCATTTTAAGCATTACATTTGAATAATTCATTTACTCAGACTTAATCATTGCTCTCCAAATATTCAAAGTTTGAGGTTTCAAAGTGATTAGAATCACAATGACAAACACATCAGGACATGTAAGAAGTGTAAACTTTATACTATCAGTGGAATTAAGTGTAAACCTCTTCTTCTCTATAAATGATCAGCCACAGAATATTAATCAGCATATTATCAGTAAGACAGACCTTGGCTACACCAGAAAGCTGTACTGTTTTAGTTACACTGCTATAGTTAGAGTGGTAAAAAATACCCTCCCCGCCAAGCGTGATGGCAGTTATATCAGTATAAAGGTATCTTATACTGGTATAGCTCTATCCATGCATAGGAAGAGGAATAACTATACTGGTTTAAAAGTCACCTGTATTCCCGCATACCTTTATAACTGCATCCACTAGGGCTTACAGTATAATAATTTCGGTTAAAAAAGACAGCTAACTAAAATCGTTATATCGGTAAAACTTGAGTGTAGATTAGGCTTGAATGGATGCATCACATTTAACAATGTTTTTTTTAAAAAGGCATTATACTTTATGGGAAGGCATAATGATACTACATGTATAAGGATAATATGTTCACAAATATGAACATCATAACTACTTTTATACAATCGTGGGCATTTTGTGTTTACTACTTATGCTTGAACAATAATATTGTAAGACGTTTTATACTGGTGAGGAAACATTCAAGATTATAGGAACATGGATAGGGCATTGAACAGGACACTTCTTATAAAGCTTTGCCAGTTTCAAGAACAGAGTTGTAAAAAAAATTACATACAGCTTTAATAAATTTATTTCTCCTGTCCAAGGCAAGCATTTGTACAACTTAAACCTATAGTAATATGCGTCAACCCAGTGTTCACAAAAAACTGTTTCTGAGGATGTTTCAGTAGCAGTAAGTCTGATGATGCCATCTGTGCTGTTAGGTCAGTTGGAAAATAAAATGGATGAAAAGTTACAATCTTACAAACACAATGGCCAAGTAAGGCAAGGGTCCAGTCAAATCCTTTAACATTCTGAGCTCTCATTGCCAAATTAGCATCAGCAATCGCTCTTTTTACTATGACTTACCCCTTTAATGAAATATCAATTTTTAATATGCCTTAAATTATGTATCAAGTTCACTGTTTTCTTCATATCCAAAAGATTTTTTAACCATTCTTGACAAGATATTGACACTATGAGTCATTTACCTGAGATCTTGCATTAATTATACTAATTTATTTTAAATTATAAGTAAAAATATCTTTTTAATTCTTTCCGGCAGGACCCGTGTGAAGAGCATGAACTTATCCGGCAGGGAGCTGGGAATGGCTGTTATGAATAGCTAGAGACAGTAGCTACTTGAAAGAGAAAGTTATTGGGAACTACTACTGACCTAACAAATTAATCTTTGAAGCTTTTTTAAAGCCCAGCAACTTTGAAAACAAAATATCAGCCAACTGTGTTCATTCATAGAATTTATCCTACAATTCAGTACATTTAACTCCAACTTTCCATTGACAAAAACAAAAATCAAGAACATCTAAATAAACAAACAAATTGTTTAAAGAGAAGTTAGATGCACCACGATGCACACTACCGCGGTGTTGAAAATTGTGGCCAGATTCACTTAACTTGATCTAAGATACGTTATAATATCTGATTTCAGGGCCAAAGATTAATAAATGGATGCCACGCTGATGGCGTCAATGGTTTTAAATACATATATAAACAGAAAAATCCTGTTTGCCGTGCTCTTCACTATATAATTGCATATGATGTATAACTAGGAAAACAAATTAAGCAAACTGATACTATATATACCTCCATCATTTCCAATTTATCCGGATACGCAAGATCCCCAGGAGCAGGCTTGTAGCCTATGATGTCTGTCTGAATGTAGATGAATGTCCTGTAGACAAGACGTTCTTGTACATCCTCTAACATCTGCTGGACACCAGCAGCAAATGCACCCAGTTGTTCTGCTGACAAAAGAACATCAATACAATTGCTCATTAATTACATCTAGAAAAGTAATGTTTAAAAAGAACTTTTGAATTTCATACTTTGTCACAAATTAATTTATTTGCTGCAAAGGAAGTCAGGCCCAAATAACATTTGAAGAGCTGCATGCTGAGTGGTTTGTTACAAACCATGAATTCTTGTGCTCTTAACTACAGCGCGGCCAGTGACTTGCTATGTGGTGTGGGGCCAGTCACTTTCAGCTCTCTCTCTCTGTCTAAGATTGCCCCATACGCAAACTGGGAAGATGACAGAACATATCATATTTTAGTTTAAGTATGCTGATGTTTCGGGAGATGCTAAAAGTATGTCAAAATGAAGTTTTTGCCTATATACTAAAAATATGCCCTAGATTAGTTTTGTCATATACACAGTACAGTATTACCACATGGACTGAAAAGAGCTACATGTAATTTAGCCCACCTACCTCAATAAGACATTTGTATGTACTTATTGATCCAAGTAGAAGCAGCTTAAATCAAAATATCAGCTCTATGTTTAAATGGTAAAACCAGTAAGTAAAAGTTATCCCAGAGGCTACTCTGCAAAGTTATTGTGTTTTGGTTTTGACAGTGTGAGGGATCAGGGTCACAATTCTGCTCTTCGGAAAGTAAATTAACTTATCTTCACAACCCCAGAGATGGATAGCCACTCTGCTTTGTACTTAATTTGTGCTGTGGTGAAAAAAAAAATCTTTATTACAGGTTCGACACCTGCTCTTTCAGCATACGTGAGACAGCTCACAATACACACATCTAAGGTTCTCAAATCAGGAAAAAAACAGATTTGACATTACTGATATTTCTAAAGTAAAACAGTCTGCATATTTTTTCATATGCAATTATATACTACAAGACAATGGAAATCTGAAAAGGTCCTGAAGGCATATGACCCAGAGTTCATAAGTTTCACAGTGAGCCACAAATGAAGAACTAGTCCCTAACAGGAATGGCTTGATATTTACCAGAAGTGGTTTTACCAGGTAAAATCATGATTTTTACCACCCCAATTTAAGGCATTTTCTATTATGAAAATGGGTTAATTATTTCACACCTTACACTTTGTTTTAGTTACATAAGACAATAGGATTCATAGCTTAATTTAGGATTATACAAATAAAAAGTAAAACTGCAGTGGGTGTAATATTAATATATATAAAATTATAATACTGAACATCAGAATGTCTGTACACATTTTGGGCTCAGTATCTTCTCAAGGAAGCTATATGTGTCATGATTCATTTCAGTTTTCAATATTACATAAACAAAAGTCAAAAACATTTCAATATATGAAAACAACAACAATGCAGAGTTCTAGGCTTGAAGCATTAAGCAATCACAAGCATGAAGAGTTGCAGACCACCAGTCCAGGTCCATCTGACCTTGCAGCAGCCTACAGCAGAAGACCAACTTTGATGTTGTGGATAGACTGAGCTCATTCCTCGGTTTTGAATGGATATATCCAAAGTTGAAAAGATTCATTCTATGTTGCTGAACTTGCTGGACATTGATGCAATTATTTTTCCCAGTTTAAATTGGGTTTAAGTGGAATTTACCAGCACCATGTCCTAAGCTAGTTTTTTTCCCCAGGAAATTGCCAACCCCGATTCCTACATGAATAATAAGCCTTCAACAACAACAAAAAAAAAACAACAACAACAACAAAAAAACCACACACACCACTGGAATCCCTGACTAGATATAAAGTATAACATACACTATTCCTTTCACTGCACTCTATGGCACTAGTCCTGTACCCCACAAGTGCACAAACTGATCTGCGTAATTCCATTGACATCAACATGGTTAGCTGTTAAGAGTAAAGTTATACACATGTATAAGCATTTGCAGGATCAAGTCCTGTTAGTAAAATCAAAATGTAGCAAGAACCTCTAGAATATCCCTTGTATACTCATTTCAATGAAGAAATGTTTTTAAATAAATTGTTTACCATAATGTAACCAAACAGGACAAAGTTCATTTAAAATAATCATGTGTCACCTTTGACATGTTTAGCACATAAGAAACATCCACATCCGGTCTCCTATGACGTTCAGTAGTTTCTAAGACTGATTAACACCACAATCACGCATTTTTCACCTATGTATTACCATTGTTCTGTACATGGTCTTCAAGCATCTCATTTTTGAGAATTCCACAGAGTTCAGACAAAGTTTCTAAGTGAATAACATGGATGATCAATGGCCTGAAGACATCATATAATGAGACACACAATTTCTCCAAAAGTTCACTAGAAGAAAGATAAAATGTATAATATTGTAAAAAAAACATTTCCAGGATACCAAAATATGACACTAAAATCATGTTACATAAAGGACTAGTTCCTGTATGCCAGCACCAATAAACTGTTTTCAGCATAACGTATCCTAATTTTAATCCAACTGACGTTACCATTCATAACAGAATTATATAAAGTCTACACTGAAGATAGCTAATCTTAGACCAATTTACAACAATCTGGCCTCTTTTCTCCTTAGAACTGATGTGTTGCTGTTGACAGCACAGTTCTATAATTAAGCCCTACTTAAGAGTATTGAAGCCGCAGCCACCACATTCCTCAGCCCGCAGCGCTTCCCACAGCCCCCATTGGCCCGGGACGGCGAACCGCAGCCCACCAAACCTGCCAACACGGCAGGTAAACAAACTGGCCCAGCCCACCAGACTGCTTACCCTGGCAAGCTGCGTGTCAGATGTTGCTGACCCCTGCGTTACACAATAAGTATCATCAGAGGTCAGATTAGGCAGTGTTGAGGTGGCACAGACTAATATTTTTTCCCGATGGTTCCTGTTCTGTGCTCTAAAATCAAAGCCTGAATTTAATTGTTTTTAAGTCTCTAGCCCTTATGATTCTGAAGATAATCTTAAACTCTGCGGTCCGCCAAACCTGCCGAAGTGGCATATAAACAAACTGGCCCAGCCTATCAGGGTGCTTACCCTGGCGAGCAGCGTGCCAAAGGTTGTCGACCCCTGGTATAACACTACAGTAGGCATGGTATGCAATAAAACAAGAACAGTATGTACTACCTACTCCAGTTTTGGTGTTGGTTTTGTGAAAAACTCATTGTAAAGCTGGTGTTCATCCTGGCATACATGGACCATAAAGGCACAGCCACTTCGTACCTGCATTTAATAAAAACAAATATTTAATTAACAAATTGTATCTTTCTTGCATTTACATTGAAAGGGATGTTCATGCTATAGATAAGACTAATCTGGAGCTTACTCTCTCAGCTGTTCAAAACTACACTATGTTAAAAACGAGGTATTAGATCTCTAGCACAGATTTTGCCAAACAAGGCTCCTTCAGAAACTTTTTGGTTTTGCATGCACTGGACAAAGTTTAAAAGACAATCACTTTTTTCCGTGTCACTTTGTGAGGAGCAGCAGAGATTTTACAAGGGGAAAAACAAAACAAAACAAAAAAAACTTCTCTGAAAACTGGACAAAGTTTCATACTAATAAAATTTCTGGAAACTGGTCATTTTATCCAAGACTGGTTGGATCTAGAAAGGAATTTGAGTTTTGCTAAAGAAATCTGAAAACACACAAAAAAACCCACCACTAAGATTCTTACCAGCGCACAATGATCTCTGTTGTTCTGACTGGTTAATTCCGTTACAGTATTAGTAATACTAGGGCCTAGCAAGTGTTCCCGCTGAGCAAGGTAACATTGATGGATTTCATTCAGAAGTTGCTGGTACCTAGCCAAAAACAAAAACAAAAAAAACCCAAACAACCATGTACAAGAGATTTAGGTTTTCAGGTCATCATTGCCAGTATTCTAACTTTCCTGCTACACAGTCTCAAAACAAATCCAAGTTATTAGTTGTCGTCCGTCCCCTCCTCAGTCCCCCCCACCCCAAAAAAGCAGTATTTTTTTAACTCAATATTTTTAACTGAGGTAAAATATTCCAAGCTTCCAGAATTTCAAACACTTGAAAATAACTGTATTACATTATACTCACTCTGGCATCTTCTCAGCTCTTTGCTCTATTTGCTCAATAAGAGTCTATATTAAAAAAGAAGAAAAAAACCCATGAACTCCAAGCACATTAAGGATGGACAAAAATTACTTTCAAATTAAAAAAAAAATCTCTCTTTAATTTAAATACTTTTCTTTTTAAAAATACACCTATTTAAAATTACTTTTGAAATCATGACAACCTACAGTAAGGTTTAAGATGACTATAATCTATTAAAATCAATTAAACCACAAAATATTAGAGCAGTATGTTTTTTCCTGAAGTTTTTAAAAAAGTCAAACTACTGAACTGCTGGAAGACACTGGCTAAGCACTTGGAACAAGAGTTTGTTGAAGTGCTAAACCAACTTTTGACACAGCAGTAGGCTCTTCTGCAGATGGAGAGAGAATATTTTCTTCATTCTGGTTTATTCAACTCATTCATTTCAATGTTTAGTTTGTTCAAAGTTGAGAAAAATTAAGAATTGGAAAAACAAAAACAGAAAAGCTTGTTTCCCTCTCCCAATCTATCAAAAATGAGGTGAGAGTCTGAGATCCACTAATTCTAAAGTCTTGAAAGATGTGGTGACCAGAAGCAATCACATTAAGTTCCCAGATACAAATAATATTTCCCTTGTTTAATAATTCAGTTTTAAATGCAAAACATACTTTGATACTTACACAAGAAAAAAAGTCTAAAAACATTTAAAGGTGATTTTATTTAACTAATAAACAATTTTAAAATGCTGTTGGTGTATTTTTAATTTAATTCCAATTTCCATCCAAAACACGGCTTGACACAAATAATGGGTAAAAAAATTAATGTTCATCATCCAGTAAATAAGAAACGTATCATTCACCATCTTCTAACATACAAAGGTAGATCTGAACACTATCTTTAAAACAGATATAAAATGCAGTCCACATATTAACACTAACAATGAATTTAAAACTCATTTTATGGCTTCACTCTCAGCTATTAATTACCAAGCTACTTACTCTAACTTTGGGAGCAGCAGCTCTGAATTTTACGTAAAATAGTGTAAAGGCATTGTCAGAATTTGGCACAGATGAAGGATCCTGAAAAGAGAAAAAACAAATTGATAAATAAAATTCCTCTATATTTAGCTGATAGTATTAATTGGCTGAAACATTTAAGCTTTCGAGGAACTGTTCTGTGAAATTTTTGCACTTTTATGACCTTTTTATTCTTTTTTATTCAGTGTGCCAAAGACTGGCGCTCTCTAAAAGCTCAGATAAACCCAGTTGGGAGAACAATATTCAAGACCAGAGCAGCAATGGTTACAATATCTATTGCACACTTTCATTTTTACTTCTCTCCCTTCTTCTCCACTAAAAAACAGTCACAATGCCATTTCCTCTGAAACCTGCCAATGCTGTTCCACTGATTCACCAGCAATGATAAATGGAAACCTAACTTCTATCCTGGAAAACCTGGAACTGAAAGGTTGAGTTAACATTCAACTCTCTCTCACCCAAGCCTGAACTGGGCTGCCTTGAGTCTCAGGCATCAGGGACGGTGCAACCATTTAGACGAACTAGGCGGTTGCCTAGGGCGCCAAGATTTGAGGGCGCCAAAAAGCGGCGCACTCAAAAATTTTGTTATAAATTCTGGAGGTGAAGCGGGCCTCAGGGTGGAGGCTGCAGCTCTCACTCCCCAAGTAATAACCTTGTGACCCCCTGAGGAGTCACAATCCCCAATTTGAGATCCCCTGGTCTAGGGTTACGACAAATACATCAGACTAATTAAGTCAATACCTGCTTACCCAACTTACCCTTTTTATCAACTGGCTTGTGAGGTTCTGTAGTGTGTTCACAGTGTATGTTTTCATAAGGTGCATAGCTTTAGAAAGACATTGTTTAAACTTAACCAAATACACGGGATAATCTTTAAAATTAGGCTGCAAAGAACAAAGAAAAACATTTTAAATGTGGCAGTAATGGTAGACATAAAAAAAATACTTTTAAAAGAAAAAGCAATAGGCAAAAAGTATCTAATGGAAGCTAACTGTTGTAGGTTTATAAGCTTAAGCAAAAGTGGATTAAAAGTATGCAGATGAGATACATTTTAAGGAGCAGACAGTGTCATCCTTGCCTTTTTTCCCCCTCTGTAAAAATAAACACATTCATAAAAATCCAAAATAGCTAGAATATGTATCTCTAAAGTGTTAAGATTTAAATTTAAAAATACAAAATGTTAAGTTACTTACGTGTGATGAAATATATGTAATACAATCATCAAGCTTAGCCAGCATAGGTATAAATCCTTCACTGTTCACAGATAACGTGGGGGAATTTAATTTCTTTAAAAAACAAAATACATCAATCAGAAGAAATAACTAATTTTGGTCACAGAACTGAGGTGATTAATATAGTCTACTAGACTTTCTAAGATTATAAGAAATAAAACAACACTTACTGTGTTAATATTTTCTAGTTCATTAAAATAAGAGAGTTTCTGTTGGATATTTTCAGCCAGATCAACGAGTTCTGACTATTCAAACAGAGCAAATAAAAGATTGTAAGTAACTTAATGAACAATTTAGGTTTCAAATAAGACATGTTCAAAAAATTAGATCATATTTTGCTAGCTACACAATAGACCACCAAAAAATTTGCCAAAGGCAGAAATCTTGTCATGTTCTAAACTCTGAATTAGAAAAAGAAATGTTACCACTAAATGCTGTTCTCAAGTGTATTGTCTTTACAGACGCACAACATAGGAGTCTTGCAGTATTCTGAAGGAGCCACAGAATCTTTTCAAATAGTAAAGATATTAAATACTATTCTGAAGCACTTCAGGATCCCAACATTCTTTAAAAATAAACCATGCATACATTCCTATCTTCAGTTCCTTTATCCCTCAAAAGCATCCAAAGAAAGGACTCAGAAGAAGTCATTGAAGATCAGCAGAAGCAGCAGGTTTGGAGAATATCATTTACTTTTATATAATCTTGCTTCCTTCAACATCAGAATTGTTTACTGATTTCTAAGCAGTTGCACTTGTGCAAAGCCACAGAATGCAAGGGGGTGTTTACACAAGGGTCACTGAGGGCATAAATTTTAACAATGGGTGGATGGTGCTCATTGAGAGCATATTTTGCTCTGCAGAACCCTATTACTGGCGGTGATGTGGGATAAGGAATGAAAGCAGTTTGACTAACATCTCAGAGTTAGCATTGCTGACAAAAAAAATTTGTATGCAGTGTTGTTGCAGCAATGGTGTAGCTATGTTGGCGGGTGAAGTAATATCTTTTATTGGACCAACTTCTGCTGGTGAGACAGACTGTTTTTTAGAGTCTGTGTAAGCTTAAAAGCTTGTCTCTCTTACCAACAGAAGTTGGTCCAATAAAAGATATTACCTGACCTTTACTCTTATTCTGAGCACTTGCTCTTGAAGTCAGCTGGATATCAAACAAACACAGAACCCCTCATAATGCTGTTTATGTGGCATTACTTTTCAGAGTAGTATCAGTTTAGCTATAACAACCTTTAACAATTTTGGTTAATGTTTCATGACCATTTTGTCTGAGAGGAACATGGTGTAGGATGAGAATCAGTTATAATAGCTTACAACTCATTTAGTTTTCTGGCTGCTTTCAAACAGAGGAAGTTTAAACAACATTTCCATTAATGTTCAAACAGTAATTTCATCAGTCTGCTGACAACTAAATTGAAACTTGAATGACTTGTGGGTTTATGAATAAGCAAGAAGAGTTTACGAGACCTTTTAAAAACCTTTTACTACAGGAGTGCAAAACATTAAGGGTAGACCCCAGCTGGGAAATGGTTGGCAGAAATAGCTGCTAAATAAACCTGTATAACTGACAAACCTTAAGCCAAATTTTTCACAGGTAAAACAGTCCAAAAAAGAGGAATGAAAAAAAGTCTTAGGATGTTCCTTTAATTAGGTGGTTACTGAAGAAAATATTTCCACATTAAAATATATGACTTTCTAGTGAATGGTTCAATTCCAACATTACCTTTCTAATTTCAGAAAAGTGTTTTCACTAGGGACTCTCGTCTACAACTCCCAGGGACCACAGTGAAGAGACTAGAGAATGCTAATCTTGTTCTGTTTCTTCCTCTGAACCAAGGACCCCCTGAAAGTCCCCCACACTCATCCCCCCCCGCCGAGCCCCATCCCTCACTCCCACATTCCCCTCCGCTGAGCCCTAACTACCTTCAACTGGACCCCTCTGCAGAGTCCCATTGCCCCTGCACCCAGAACTGCCCCAACAAAACCCTATACATCCAGATGCCCCCACACCCAAGCCCCCCACTGAGCCACCTGAACCTAGATTGACCCACACAGAACTCTCTCACCACACACCTGGATCCACCCTCACTGAGCCCCTCCATACTTGGATCCTGCTGGGCTGAGCCTGCCTACCCACATCTGCTGTACCTGGCGTGGAGAGGCAGAGCCCTGGTGTGTTTCTCAGGCAGGTCTGACCCTTGTGCTGTGTCAGGGTCAGGTGCAGCCTCATTACTGAGTCTGTGTCCCAGGGCAAGGGAGTGCTGCGGGGTGATCTTCCACCTCCATGCAGCCACTGGGCTGTGCTCCTCACTGCTACATTGGAGCCTCTACAATTCCTTCAGGAGTAAATCATGCACTGCCATTACTGCCCACCAGATGCCTGGTCTGTAAACAGAAGACTTTATTTTTTGGTACCTTTAAATTTAAAAATCGTCAGTAACTACCATATCACAAATTACCTGCTCTTTCAAAAGCTGCTCACAGGCTTCGTGCAGTGTTCCTGTCTTGGTGGACACAAAGAGATACTGTTTTTGCAAAGACTCCAAATGTTGAAGAGCACTGTTCACGTCATTCAGTATAGCATCACATTGCTCCTGAAATCCAGACAAATAATCCCTCATCTGTCTAGAAAAGAGAACCACAATGAAAAAGGGTAACGCTTTTCTTTACATATTTAAATACATAACGAACACATAGCACTATTTACTCCATTTTCCTGGGGACACAGAAACCTCGCTAGAAAAAGGTAGATCTCTTACAGGAAGGAAATGCACAGAACAAAAAACAATGTATAATAAAATCTTACATCACAAACTGACCTGATATTTAAGCTCACGGGTCATAGATTCTGTTTTAAAACTGATGAAGACATCAATTTTCAAGCACTATTAAGCATAAATTAAAATGTTAAGTGTCCAATTTAAATAAAAAAGGAACTTCAAAACTAATGACTCTTGGGCGTCAACTACTGTGCACATATACAACAGGATGTAAAATCGCAAACTCTCTTCAGACTTATGTAATCCCCAGAATAGTAAGGGCAGAGAATTAATTAACACTCTTCTCTAGACTCCTCCAACTAAAACAGACACAGTATAGCCATCTAACAGACCACTTTTCCACCTGTGATCTACAAACACTACTGCCATGCATCAGAAACACATTGTAGGAGAGAGAACAGGGGCGTTACTCTCCAACTTTGTGATAGTTCACAGGGATGGGCTCAGAATAAGCCCAAGCCTTACCATTTTCCAGATACAACACAAAACTCTTCCCACAATAAAGGCCAGAGAACAAGCAGACTAAAAAAACCCAGGAGACAGGGAAAAGAGCAGGTTACTTTACAGTAAAATTTAATGCACACTCTTAATTTTGGATGTAACAACTCAAAATTGTGGCACTAGCCACAGTAGAAATATCTAAGACCATTAGCCGCTCCAGAAGTCTTTCAGACACAACTCCTTATGAATTGTTGATAAACAGCTAAGGTCAGTTGAAAGTAGTCCTTCCTAGACTGAAGAAAGAAAGTCAGTCAGGTGAAAATAGATACAAATTAAACATAACTGGGAAAAGTGTCATAGGATGCTGAAAAATTACATGCATGTATATTAGTGGACAGGATAAAATCTTACATATCATATGCTGCAATATGTTTAAAGGGGAATTGATATATACATAAAAGCAAAATTTCACTTCTAGTTTAGAAGCTGTTGCTGGGTGAAGAGACTAAAAATATACAGTGATAAAATTCAACAAATGGAAGAAGGATCATACCTGTACTTAGCACCTTCATCTTGATCCATCTGGGCCTGCAGCTGAGCAAACCATGAGAAGAACTAGAACAAAGATTTTTAGATTGTCAACAACCAGACATTACAAGGAACCAATGTAAGAAACCATCATATCTGGAGCTCCAAAGCAATCAACAGGATACAGAAGATGAACTGCACCACAACATGAGCATCTTTCATTATTAAAGGGAAAAAAACCTTAAACAGTCAACAATGATTCAAATAGTCCAGAATGTAGCAGAGCTCAATTCTATCACCTAACTAAAGGAAAAAGGTAGAATGCTATCTCCATGGTTTCTAGGAGCACAACATTAGCACTGTCTATCTCAGGGGTTTGCAACCTTTCAGAAGTGGTGTGCCGATCCTTCATTTATTCACTCTAACTTAAGGTTTCACATGCCGGTCATACATTTTAATGTTTTTTAGAAGGTCTCTCTCTACAAGTCTATATATTATATAACCAACCTAGTGCTGTATTGTAAAACAAACAAGGTTTTCAAAATGTTTAAGAAGCTTCATTTAAAATTAAATTAAAATGTTGATCTTACGCCACCAACCCACTCAGCCCACTGCTGGTCTAGGGTTCTGTTCACCTAGGCCAGCAGTAGGCTGAGTGGGGTCTGCGGCCGGGACCCCAGCTGGGAAGGGTCTGGCAGCCAGAACCCCAGACCGGCAGTGGGTCGTGTGGGGCTGGTGGCTGGGACTCCAGACCGGCAGTGGGCTGAGCGGCTCAGCTCACTGCCGCTCAGGGGTTCCATCCTCCTCCTCAGGGGATCCTGGCTGCCAGACCCACTCAGCCCAGTGCCGGTCTGGGGTCCCAGCCCTGCCCACATACAGTGGGTACCTATCTTCTCCCTGGTTCTGGCCCATTCTCTTCCTCTCTCTGCACTGAGCTGAGCGTTGGAGTGGACCGAGCACAGGGCTAGGGGTGAAGGGTTTGGCCAGGAGCCAAAATGAAGGAGGGGGCTCAGGGTTGAGGCAGGAGGTTTGGGTGTGGGGGCACTTACCTGGGCAGCTCTCATGTGGCGTGAGGGGTGCAGGTGGGAATGTGAGTGAGGGTGCAGGGGCTCCCGTTTGGTGCTCAGGGTGAGGGTGGGGATGTGCAAGGTGCATGGGATGTGTGGGGGGGGCTGGGGACGTGGGGGGTGCAAGAGTTAAGGCAGAGGGCTGGGGGCATGTGAGGAGGGTGCAGGTGTCAGGGTAGGTGGGCTGGGTATGTGTGGGGGTGCCAGTCAGGGTTGGGGTCATGGGGGCGGGGTCAAGGAGTCAACAGAGGGCTGGGTGGTACAGGGCTCAGGGCAGGGGTCTGGGGGTGTGTAAGGGTGCAGGGCTCAGGGCTGGGTGTGTGGGGGGGGAGATGAGGGCTCAGGGCAGAGGGCTGGATGACTGCACCCCCCAGAACCCCCCCCCGCTCCTTGCCCCGACCACCCCCTCCTGGGACCCCACCCCCTATCTAAGCCTCCCTGCCCCTTATCTCCTGACTGCCTCCCCAGGACCCTACCCCCTACCTGTCCCTTGACTGCCCCAACCCTTATCCACACCCCCATACCCAGACAGACCCCCTGGACTCCCATGCCTATCTAATCGCTCCCCGCCCCCTGACAGGATACCCAGAACTCTGGACCCATATAACCTCCCCACCTGCTACCTGCCTGCCCCAACCCCTCTCCACACTCCTACCTCCTGGCAGTCCCCCCAGAACTCCTGAAGCAGCCAACCCCCCCAACTCCTTGTCCCCTGACCACCCCCTCCAGAGACCCCCCCTACCCTAACTGCTCCCCCAGGACCCTCTTTGCTCCCTGTCCCCTGACTGCCCTGACCCCTTATCCACCCCCCAAACAGACCCCAGGACTCATATGCCCCATCCAACCCCCCCTGCTCCCTGACTGCCCCCTCCAGAGACCCTCACCCCTAACCACCCCCCAGTATACCACCCCCGCATCCAACCCACCCTGCTCCCTGTCCCTTGACTGCCCCCACCCCTTACTCAACCCCCCCCAGCCCCGAGCCAGCCCCCTTACCATGAGGCTCCTCGCTCATCCAGAGCCCTGCCGCCCCCCCACCCCCGCGCGCAGCCCTGCTCCACCCCACCCCGCCCCTCAGAGCACTGTGTGCGCGGCAGCAGGGCTCCAGGCGAGCTGAGAGCGTCTTTCCCTCCCCACGGAGCCAAACGCTGCCCCGCGGGAGCGCGCAGCCCCAGCCACCAGCACGCTGCGCAGGCGGTGGCAGGGCTCGGGGGGAAGGCAGGGGAGGGGCCGGCGGCTTGCTGCGCTCGGCCAATGCTCCGGCGCTGGACCACGGACCCCGCAGCCTGCGGCGTCGGCAGGATTTTTAATGACACGCGGAGTCCCAGAAGGTAGCCGCATGCCACTGAAAATTGGCTCGCATGCCATCTTTGGCACATGTGCCATAGGTTGCCGACCCCTGGTCTATCTCATTGCAAACATTATGGGGTTGACATGCGACATTCTGCAGGCAGCACCACTTTTCTTTGGAGATGCTTTAGCCTCTCAATACAGGGAAAAAATCTACTATTGCACAACTAAGATGTTAAAGTTTTGTTTTCTTCAATTTTTTTTGAATGTCTCTTAAATGCTAACAAAATAATTTTATAAAAACATAAGAAAGGCACACAGTACTAAAAGCTCCACAAATTCACTGGGAAGAATTTTAGCACTAAAGTGATGCCTCTAGGATTGTAAAGCAACTTCGTGTGATTTACCTGCTGTGCAGTTTCAATTCTTTCATCTTCCATTCCCAAAGTGGTAAAGCCTTTCAAGAGGATATCTTCTGTTGATTCAGGTATTGCTGCAGCCAGTGTGACACTTAGTGACTGTGATGTTAAACTGCATAAATCTTCAATTGGAAGCTGTACATAAAAATCCCATCAGTTTAAATTACTTTTTAAAAATTAATGTTTAATTTTAAATTAATATGCAATAGTGTAAACAATATCTCAATCACATCAAACTTATTTCTTAAGTTCCCATTTGTTTAAATTTGAAGGACTAATCAGTGTGGACATTTTAAAAATTATTTCAATAATATAATTAAACACGAGAGTATCAGTATTCAGAAATATTTAAAATATTCACTTAATTATCACAGGACAAAAAATTAAATGAATACTTTCTACTAAAGAAGAATAACTGAAAATGAATTAATACAACCCTCTTGGATATGATCTCCTATACTATTGAAAAACTTTACAAACCTCCAGTTTAGCTAGCTAAACAGCAAGACAAATTAATATTTGTGGACTTAATATCAGAAGACGTGGGACAGGTATACACTATGGGGAAAAGTCGATCTAAGCAATTTGAGTTACGTTCGCAGCTCAAGTAACTCAAGTAGACGTAGCTTAGATCTACTTACAGTGGGGTACGCATAGTGCTGGGTCGACGGCAGAAACGCTCACATCATATCCCCTTACTCTTCTCATTCTGGTGGAGTACCGAGTCGATAGGAGAGCGATCGGCAGTCGATTTAGCAGGTCTTCACTAGACCCACTAAATCGAGTCCCAGTGGATGGGTCACTGTAGCATTGATCCCACAGGTAGTAGAGACAAGACCGTGATGATTCATATTTCCAAGTGCAAGGGAAAATAACAATGGTTTGCAGTATCTGCCCAGCACAAAAACCTTTTGATTGGCATACAAGCTAAACAAACTTTCATTAGATTTTTCTGCCATATGACCAAAGGAAATTCCAAACCCAACATTGCCACAACCTGAAATTCCAATAATCTCAGAATAACATTGTAAATAATACTTCCAAATAGATACTCCAGATGATTATATAGGAAGATTTCTTTAGAGGATCATTCCTATTTTTCACAATTTTCGTTTATTAAATATCTTTTACTAAACATGAAAAAAAATCAAAGTAATTTGGAATAATTTAAGTATTTTTAGATTGGAGACTGCCTTGGAATTAGATGCTGTATGTTATCCTTGAATAAAATTTTACAGCTAATGAGAATGTTCTCACTAACTATTCTAACATAACATCCTCTTTGACACATTTGCACAATTAAAGCTTACAACTACGAAGAACATAACAAAAGAGCACTGCACACAATTAAAAAAAAATCACATTACAACTCTACACAAAACAAGTTATCTGTGGCAACAAAAGTCACTGTCTGAAAATATTAACCTGGTAAAAAGCCCAGTCTAGGTTTTAAAAGTCTGATAACTAATGAATCTAGCAGAACTTCCTATCTTTTTTATTTTTGTTACGGTTTGGGGATGGGGGTGGGTTTCCAATAGGCAGTTTTAGTAGTCATAAAAGCAGAGACTGATAATGTCAGGTTCCTCAGATAGCTTTGTCAATGCACCTTAATTTTGACATTCAACACCTCTACTGTGTAGAGGTCTGAGCAGGACCTGCCCAGAGCCCAAGAGGGTTGAGTCATTTTCATACCAGACCTTGGTCAGCATGCCACTGCTTGGGGCTCAGCCTGGTGGGGCTTCCCATAACCAATGCCCATAATCCATCTCCGGCCACCTGTGGAGTTGGCACCGTGGCAGCTGTATGGCTCACTCCTGCCAGTTACCACCAGCTGCTGCACTGTGGAGTGAAAGGCACTGCAACCCACTGACACAAACACACTTTAGCACATACAGTCCAACAAGGTTGTGATGGCTGGCAGGAGCAGGGCCCGAAGCCGATGAGGACCCCCAAACAAGACAAGGTGAACAGGGACAACCCAACCAAACAGGTTAAGGTTGTTTTCTGATCGGACATAAACCTGACCTTTGTAGTGGGGTCTCGTCGGGATTGGGTTACGGTCTCTGCCACCATTTAATCCTGATCCTTGCTTGGGCAGCGTTTGCCATGCCAAACAATCTGGCAGTTTTGTAATGTGGACAAACTGGGTCTAAGAATGGGGAAGTGTCATAAACAGATAAGTAAGAGTTAATAGCACAGAAGTACTTTATATCTCTTTGACTGTAAAGGGTTAACAAGTTCAGTAAGCCTGGCTGTCACCTGACCAGAGGACCAATCAGGAGACAGGATACTTTCAAATCTTGAGGGAGGGAAGTTTCTGTGTGTGCTGTTAGAATTTGTTGTTGTTCACTCTGGGGGCTCAGAGGGACCAGACGTGCAACCAGGTTTCTCTCCAATCTCTCTGATACAGGTTCTTATAGATTCCAAATAGTGAGTACTAGATAGAAAAAGCGAGTTAGGCTTATGGTTGTTTTCTTTATTTGCAAATGTGTATTTGGCTGGGAGGAGTTCAAATTGGTATTTGGCTGAAAAGATTTTAATTTGTCCTTATATACTTAGGCTGGGAGGGCATTCCCAGTGTCTATAGCTGAAAGACCCTGTACGTATTCCATTTTAAATTTACAAAGATAATTTTTACTGTTTTTCCTTATTTAATTAAAAGCTTTTCTTGTTTAAGAACCTGATTGTTTTTTTTTTATTCTGGTGAGACCCCAGGAGCCTGGGTCTGGATCCACCAGGGAATTGGTGGGGAGAAAGGAGGGAAGGGGGAGAGAAAGGTTAATTTCTCTCTGTGTTAGGATTACTGTCTCTCTCAGGGAGAACCTGGGAGAGGAAGAGAGAAGGAGGGGGAAAGGTGCATTTTCCTCTCTGTTTTAAGATTCAAGGAGTTTGAATCACAGTGATCTTCCAGGTTAACCCAGGGAGGGGAAGCCTGGGAGAGGCAACGGTGAGGGAAAGGGTTCACTTTCCTTGTGTTAAGATCCAGAGGGACTGGGTCTTGGGGGTCCACGGGTAAGGTTTTGGGGGGACCAGAGTGTACCAGGCACTGGAATTCCTGGTTGGTGGCAGCGCTACAGGTACTAAGCTGGTAATTGAGCTTAGGGGAATTCATGCTGGTACCCCATCTTTTGGACGCTAAGGTTCAGAGTGGGGAATTGTACCATGACAGGAAGCCATTGACTTGAGGTGGAATTTTAACTTAGATTTCCAGAAGTGAAAGGCTAATGGATAGGACACAGGACTGAGAGCTAAGGGACCTGACTTCTATTCGACTAGCTGTGTGACCTCAGACAAGTCAGCTAGAGCCGAATTTTCAGAGATGCTGAAGACCCACAATTTCAATTTATTTCAATGGGAGCTAAGAGTGCTCAGCATCTGTGAAGATCAAGCCCATAACTTCTCTGCTCCTCAGTTTTCCGACCTTCTTTTGTAAGACAAATTTAGATCTATGATAGAACAGCATTATAAAAGTGCTAAGTATTATCGTGTGCAGTAACTCTTTCGGTCACTATGCTGTCCAAGAATGAGCAACCCTTTTACAAACATCTGGACTATTAGACTGCTGACAGCTTATTGCGTTTCAATTAAATACAAGTTAAGGAATAGGGAAGTTGGCCATTCATAAATAAGAATTTGTTGTAAAATTCAGCTAGAACACCTAGCATTTCTGAGTAGCAACATTTTTGTTCCTTTTTTAAATTCACCTTTTTTCTTCATAGTTCTGTCCATACAATAGCATTAAAGAAATACTAGGATTGGTAACACGTACTATAATTCTATTCAACTATAAAATCTTTTCTCATTCAAAGGGAAAATTTGAAGAGAGTAACAACAAGTTTTACAGTTTCTTCGTGTATACCCCAATTGCCCATCTTAAGGAAACCCCAATTGCCCATTAAGGAAACCCCACTACCACATATCTGCTGCTATGTATGTTTTTCCTTCTAGCAAACAAATGAGAAAACTGATTGTGAGACTCCGATTTTCACACAAAGAAATTAAATATACTCAGGGTGTTGAATAAACGGACCTATACTAACAAAAGGTATTGACAAGATACAGACAGGCCTGTCTTCTTAGCAGAAATACGTATTCGGAATGCTAACAACACTATTTATCACAGTAATCTTAACAGTTTCAAACAATTATATGCAATGGGCAGCATTACAATTTGCAAGTAAGACAAACAAGAGTGATAATGTGCAGAGCTACTAAACCGAAAACCAATACTACCCTACTGTGTTATTGACTACCTTCTGATTAAAATACTTGAATTCCATTGCTTCTTGTTAAAAATCAATAGGGCATAAACTTTTATGAAGGTAAAGAGTAGAAATACTTCATTTTTAACTGATAGCTCTACACCAGCACATTTGCTGTCTAAATAATGTGTTCATAACTCAAGTATTCCATATTTGTTGCAGTTCACAACTCCTCAGATATCACATGAGAGCAGAATCAACTTATGTTTTTTAGTGTTTAATATTTTGTGACATCATGGAAGGTTGAGTTCACATAGTTGTATTTAATGAATATTCTCCCTTCCAGTGCTGATTTTAAATTATGTGGCAACAAAGCATCCTAAAGTCCTTTACAAAATGAAAGAGATATGCAAAGTTTGTATCTGTTAGGATTATTATATTGAAAACACTGAGTTTATTTAGGAGAAAAGAATACGGAGGAGGAACATAATCTTCAAGAACAAAAAAGACTTATCAAGAGGAGGGTGATAAACTGGTCTTATCCACTGAGAAAGGACAAGCAGTAATGGGCTTAAATTGCAGCAAGGGTGATTTAGGTTTTTCCATGAGGAAAATCTTCTAACTGTAAGGGTAGTTAAGCAGTGGAACAAATGAGCTAGAAGGTTATGGAATGTCCATTGTTAAAGAATTTTAAGAACAGGTTAAACAAACACCTTTCAGGGAGGGACTAGATTCAGGAGTGGCCAAACTTTCAGATCCTCTGAGTTTCATATGATAATCTTCAGAAGTTTGAGAGTCAGGCACACCTGTCAGTGCTCGGGACTTCAGCAAGAGCAGGGCCGAAGTTCTGACCCGGCAGGTATCTCCCATGGGGCAGAAGCCCCTAGACCCACCACTCCCCTGCACTGCAGAAGCCACAAGCTTCTCTCCCTTCTCCATCTGGTAGGAGGAGAATGGTGGAGAGTTGGGGTTCCATGAGCCACATTTTAACTGTAAAAGAGTTACTTTGTTACTTGCGAGCCGCAGTTTGGCCATCACTAGAAGATAATAGTCCTGCATCAGTGCAAGGGACTGGACTAGATGACCTATCGAGGTCCCTCTGATTCCAGAATTACTAGAATGGAACCATCTCTGGGGTGGAACAGCACCGCTATTAACGGCGCCCTGCATCAGTTTAGTACAGGAAGTGGATAGTGAATCCAGGTAAAACCAGAGCAGCACGTTAGGATAGCTAGAATATAGTTATTTGCATGGAGAATGGGGCAGGTACTGGAGCTCACTCTTAGGGAAGATGCCAGAGAGAGGCCCTCTTAACCACATAACTCCTCAAGACTTCGCTCATTTCGTCTCCAGAACAGCACTGCGCTGCCTCACCACCGCCCTGCGGGCCCCCTCCCGTACCACCAGCGAGGTCCCTGCTTGCCAGACCCGGGTCCTCCTCCCACCGGGGGCAGCTCCGCACGGGATCGATGCGCCCCGGGGCAAAGCACCACCCGGACCAAGGGCCAGTCCTGGGCAGCAAGAGGTGGCCCGATAGGCCCCCAGCGGGCCCCGGGGAGCAGCCTCCGGCCAGCCCAGACCACGATTCCCAGCCTGGCGACGTGGCAGCTGCTCCCGTAACAGGAACGGGGAGGTCCCGGCGCCCGCCAGACGCCCCCTGCCTCCGGCCCCGCCACAGGCTCCGGCCGCGGCCGCGCCGCGCCACCTGCTGCCCCTCCCCGCTCACCTCGGCCGGGACGGGCGGGTTCTCGGCCGCCGCTTTGAGCTCCAGCACCGAGTCCGTCTGTCGGTCGGTGAGAGGCGCCAGGGGCCGCGGCCTGCGGTCCCACAGGCCGAGCTTGTCCCGGATCTCCCTGTCGCCCAGCTCCGGGGGCGGCTCCGCCATCCTCACGGCCAGCAGCAGCCGGAGCGGGCAGGAGGGGCCACTTCCGGGATCCGGGAGAGTCCGACGCAGCGAGAGGCAGAGAGAGGAGCGGAACCATCTGAACCCGGAAACGCCTCCGGAGGGAACGCGGCACGGTTCCACGAGTACACAAGCAGGGGGAGGAACTGATCGGGGACGGAAACTTCCGGTGCCTGGAAGGGATTCTTCGAATCCGATAGGGCGGAAGCGCCTTCTCCCTCGTGACGTCGTTGCGATGCGTGATGGGGAACGGGGGCGGGGCCTGTTTGCCCGGGCCGTTGTGACCAATGAGCGCAGGATTCTACAGCTATTGCCCCTGAGAAAAGCCAGCACTGAGAGCAACAGCCCTTCTCGGCTCGAGGCATCGCAGCCCGCTGCTCAGCTGCGCTAGGAGCCCTGAGACACCTGTTCTAATCCTGCTTAGGTAGGGTGACCAGACAGGAAATGCAAAAAATCAGGATGGCAGGGGGACCCTATATTTATTTTTTTTTAAAAAAAAAACCAAAAATCAGGACTGTCCCTATAAAATCAGGACATCTGATCATCCTAGTGGCAGGTTGCTTCCTGCTTTGTAACAACAACGCTTCAGGCAGAGTTAGTGGCACTGCTTGGCCAATTGTATCCATCCCTGCAATCCTCCTGCAGCAAAAGTCTGGAAGCCACACACCCCTGATTTTAAAAATAAAGCTTAGCTCTACCCTGATGACAATTAAAATGATGAAACATGATGTGCGTGTAACTATGGCCAGGGCATATGCCCAAATCTTCAGCCAGCCTGGAACAAGAAAGTGCTGACTGGCCAGAGACTGAGCACTCAGACCCATCTAGTCAGCTTCAAGGGGTATTAACGCTGAAACCAGCTAATGAGGGAAAATTGGAGCACCATCACTACCCTAAAAGAGGCCACTGGGTGGAACCCCTCACAGCTATCACCCCTTCATGGCTAGGGGACATACCTGCAGGTGTCCTCGCACAATTGTGTAGGACCTGCCTTTTCCCTTCACTCAGACAAAGAACGTATTTGTCATCATGTTTTGACACCTAGAATTATGTATGTTCTCATGGATATTAAAATTAGTTGTCTTTATTCATTGTATAATCTCTCAAGGAGCCCTGCAATATTTGTCTTTTTCCTCAATTTGGTTTATTCAGTATTGGACCTTACTATTCAATATTGCCACAAGACACATTAAACTCCATAATCTTTACTTGTATTTACTCTTCTCATAGAATCATAGACTATCAGGGTTGGAAGGGACCTCAGGAGGTCATCTAGTCCAACCCCCTGCTCAAAGCAGGACCTAATTCCCAACTAAATCATCACAGCTAGGGCTTTGTCAAAGCTGACCTTAAAAACCTCTAAGGAAGGACATTCCACCACCTTCCTAGATAACCCATTCCAGTGCTTCACCACCCTCCTAGTGAAAACGTTTTTCCTAATATCCAATCTAAACCTCCCCCACTGCGACTTGAGACCTCTACTCCTTGTTCTATCATCTGGTACCACTGAGAACACTCTAGATCCATCCTCTTTGGAACCCCCGTTCAGGTAAATGAAAGCAGCTATCAAATCCCCCCTCTTTTTTCTCTTCTGCTGTCTAAATAATCCCAGTTCCCTCAGCCTCTCCTCATAAATCATGTGCTCCAGCCCCCTAATCATTTTTATTGCCCTCTACTGGACTCTTTCCAATTTTTCCACATCCTTCTTGTAGTGTGGGGCCCAAAACTGGATACAGTACTCCAGATGAGGCCTCACCAATGCCAAATAGACGAGAATGATCACATCCCTTGATCTGCTAGCAATACTTCTACTTATACAGCCCAAAATGCCATTAGCCTTCTTGGCAACAAGGACACACTGTTGACTCATATCCAGCTTCTTGTCCACCATAACCCCTAGGTTCTTTTCTGCAGGACTGCTGCCTAGCCCCTTGGTCCCTAGTCTGAAGAAGTGCATAGGATTCTTCCTTCTTAAGTGCAGGACTCTGCGCTCATCCTTATAGACTCATAGACTCTAGGACTGGAAGGGACCTCGAGAGGTCATCGAGTCCAGTCCCCTGCCCTCATGGCAGGACATGTTGAACCTCATCAGATTTCTTTTGGCCCAATCCTCTAATTTGTCTAAGTCCCTCTGTATCCTGTATCACCTCCACCCATACTTTGCTGCCCAGTGCAATAGTCTAGGAGCTGACCTTGTTTGTGAAGACAGGTGAAAAAAGCATTGAGTACTTTAGCTTTTTCCACAACCTCTGTCACTAGGATGCCTCCTCCATTCAGTAAGGGGCCCACAATTTCCCTGACCTTCTTCTTGTTGCTAACATACCTGTAGAAACCTTTCCTGTTACTCTTAACGTCCTGTGCTAGCTGCAACTCCCAAGTGTGATTTGGCCTTCCTGATTTCACTCTTGCATGCCTGAGCAATATTTTTATACTCCTCCCTGGTCATTTGTCCAATCTTCCACTTCTTGTAAGCTTCTTTTTTGTGTTTAAGATCAGCAAGGATTTCACTGTTAAGCCAAGCTGGTCACCTGCCATATTTACTATTCTTTTTACACATTGGGATAGTTTGTTCCTGCAACCTCAACAAGGATTCTTTAAAATACAGCCTGCTTTCCTGGACTTCTTTCCCTCTCTTGTTATTCTCCCAGAGGATCCTGTCCATCAGTTTCCTGAGGGAGTCAGTCTGGTTTTCTGAAGTACAGCGTCCATATTCTCCTGCTCTCCTTTCTTCCTTGTGTCAGGATCCTGAACTCAACCATCTCATGATCACTGCCTCCCAGATTCCCATCCACTTTTGCTTCCCCTACTAATTTTTCCCTGTTTGTGAGCAGCACATCAAGAACAGCTCTGCCCCTAGTTGATTCCTCCAGCACTTGCACCAGGAAATTGTCCCCTACACTTTCCAAAAACTTCCTGGATTGTCTGTGCACCGCTGTATTGCTCTCCCAGCAGATATCAGGGTGATTGAAGTCTCCCATGAGAAACAGGGCCTGTGATCTGGTAACTTGTTAGTTGCCTGAAGAAAGTCTTGTCCACCTTATTCCCCTGGTCTAGTGTCTATAGTAAATTCCCACCACACCACCTCCCTTGTTGCTCACGCTTCTACACATAATCCAGAGACTCTGAGATTTTTTTTGTGGTTTCACTAGCAAAGAACTTCAGACTTGCTCTGTGTTAAATGTAGCTTTATTTGCTTATGCAGTAATAAAAGATGCTACATTTTGAACATTAAAGCAATCTTGCAATTATTTCCCAGTTTATCTTTTAGCTTTGAAACTAACATCCTGACTCATTTATATAGTACTTTTTCTGCTAAGCACCTTTCTTGCATTAAAAAATTACTTTTCCATATTACTTTATGAAGAAAATATAGCACTTATCCAGTTAGTTGATTAATTTGGACTTTCTGAAAAGTCAGTCTAACACATGTGCCTAATAAGGAGATAGCTCTTTAAGAGGCCCATTGTGCGGGAGGTAGGAGAGTTGTGTCTGGATCATTGTTGCTAGGCAGATTAATCACTCCACATCTCAAAGCTTCTGGCATTGGGAGTGGTAGTTTTGTGTATGGTCCAATAGGTTCCCTGTTGCCCGGGTCAGACTCCATGAGGACAAGCAGTCAGGCAGCTGCTTTTCAGAGGGCTGTATGTGCTGGGTGAGTTAGGAGCTCAGCCCAGAAGCATTCTGCAGCAGGATTCTCTTTAACCAATCCTTCAGTTAAGTGTATAGATTTAATCAGTTAGCTGACTGGCTAGTAGTTATTTCAGCAGAGGAAGAGTCTGCATAGATTCCAACTGAAGATTCCTACAAGCAAGTGGAGGGAAGATGTTATTTTAGACTCATCAGACTATAAATTTGATGATCAAAGACTGACTGCAACTTAGGTGAACGTTTTTGGGGATGACTTCTTCTTTGTTTCTGTGGGGAGTGAACATTTCAGATTTATTAAGTTTGTTTTTCTCTGTTTATGTATAACTGAAGGTAATGGCTGTGGATTATAAAACAGCCATGTCATGCTGTTACAGCTGCACATATTACTGCAAGCAGTACAAAAAGCTATGTAACACTTCAGTTTTATGGCAATTATAACTACAGCTAACTATAAACATAAGATCTTGATATAAAAAAGCATGGTTAATACTGTTTTACAAAACAAATTATACTTTAAATTTAATCCCTAGTAATGTATAGCAAAATGATCAAGTCACTAAACATTCCTAAATTGTCTGAGTCCTGGTTTTGTGATCAAGTTTAATCCAGATTGAAAAAACTGAAGACTTTTTTTAAAATATTATCTGTATTGAATCACACTATACCGAGGCTTTGTCTACTTATATTGTGATGGAATATGCTGCAGATTTGACTCCTTGGTATGGAGTTGTACTCTATCATCTGAGCTCTTGCTCTTAAAGAAATGTTTCTAGCCCTTGTAGGTATGGAGACAACCTTGAAAATGTAACCATAGTACAAACTGATGCAGCGGTGCCTGCCAGAGCCTGGCAAGAACGTGAAAATAAGTGAGTTGAGTCTGCATTATCTATCTTGGGAAGCTCTGCAATCTGATTCCACACTCAGAGTTGAACTTTTCTAAAATATAGATTTGGCATTTTTGGCTATGACATTATCATGTTGCTGTAACTAGGCACACTATAATTGGTTTTTGCCCTTCCTCTCCTGCATCTTGCACTCTAGCTTTCCCTACAAGGTGTGGTTAATCTGATTACAGTGCATACTTCCTTCTGAGCTGTTCCATGGAACCAAGAAGCAAAGGTGCAGGGAATGAGCTAGAGTTTAGGCCAAGTCTACATCTAAAATTTTGCAGCGCTGGTTGTTACAGCTGTATTAGTACAGCTGTATAGGGCCAGCGCTGCAGAGTGGCCACACTTACAGCAACCAGCGCTGCAAGTGGTGTTAGATGTGGCCACACTGCAGCGCTGTTGGGCGGCTTCAAGGGGGGTTCGGGGAACGCGAGAGCAAACTGGGAAAGGAGACCAGCTTCGCCGCGGTTTGCTCTCGCGTTCCCCGAACCACCCTGCAAACCGCAGGGAAGGAGACCTGCTTGCTCGGGGAACACGGCGAAGCTGGTCTCCTTTCCCGGTTTGCTCTCGCGTTCCCCGAACCCCCGAGCAAGCAGGTCTCCTTCCCTGCGGTTTGCAGGGTGGTTCGGGGAACGCGAGAGCAAACCGCGGCGAAGCTGGTCTCCTTTCCCGGTTTGCTCTCTCGTTCCCCGAACCCCCGAGCAAGCAGGTCTCCTTCCCTGCGGTTTGCAGGGTGGTTCGGGAAACGCGAGAGCAAACCGCGGCGAAGCTGGTCTCCTTTCCCGGTTTGCTCTCTCGTTCCCCGAACCCCCGAGCAAGCAGGTCTCCTTCCCTGCGGTTTGCAGGGTGGTTCGGGAAACGCGAGAGCAAACCGCGGCGAAGCTGGTCTCCTTTCCCGGTTTGCTCTCTATCATAACCTTAGTCCCAGATCTGGACCTTAGCGTCCAAAATATGGGGGTTAGCATGAAAACCTCCAAGCTTAGTCACCAGCTTGGACCTGGTACCTGCTGCCACCACCCAAAAAATTAGAGTGTTTTGGGGCACTCTGGTCCCACTGAAAAACCTTCCCTGGGGACCCCAAGACCCAAATCCCTTGAGTCTCACAACAAAGGGAAATAATCCTTTTTCCCTCCCCCCCCTCCAGGTGCTCCTGGAGAGATACACAGACACAAGCTCTGTGAATCCAAACAGAGTGACTCCCCCTCTCCGTTCCCGGTCCTGGAACAAAAAGGACTTTCCTATTCCCCCAGAGGGAATGCAAAATCAGGCTAGCCAATTCAACACACACCGATCTCCCCTGATTTCTTCCTCCCACCAATTCCCTGGTGAGTACAGACTCAATTTCCCTGAAGTAAAGAAAAACTCCAACAGGTCTTAAAAGAAAGCTTTATATAGAAAAAGAAAGAAAAAAATACAAATAGTCTCTCTGTATTAAGATGACACAATACAGGGCAATTTCTTAAAAGAATATTGAATAAACAGCCTTATTCAAAAAGAATACAAATCAAAGCACTCCAGCACTTATATTCATGCAAATACCAAAGAAAAGAAACCATATAACTTACTATCTGATCTCTTTGTCCTTACACTTAGAAACAGAAGATTAGAAAACAGAACTACTTCTCCAAAGCTCAGAGAAAGCAGGCAGCCAGAAAACAAAGACCTCAGACACACAATTCCCTCCACCCAAAAGTTGAAAAAATCCGGTTTCCTGATTGGTCCTCTGGTCAGGTGCTTTAGGTGAAAGAGACATTAACCCTTAGCTATCTGTTTATGACACTCTCGCGTTCCCCGAATCCCCGAGCAAGCAGGTCTCCTTCCCTGCGGTTTGCAGGGGGGTTCGGGGAACGCGAGAGCAAACCGCGGCGAAGCTGGTCTCCTTTCCCGGTTTGCTCTCGCGTTCCCCGAACCCCCGAGCAAGCAGGTCTCCTTCCCTGCGGTTTGCAGGGGGGTTCGGGGAACGCGAGAGCAAGCTGGGGAAGGAGACCAGTTTGATTACCAGAGGCTTCCTCAGGTATGCTGGGATATCTGCTTATTCCACGGAGGTCAAGAAAAGCGCTGGTAAGTGTCTATACTTGATTACCAGCGCTGGATCACCAGCGCTGGATCCTCTACACCCGAGACAAAACGGGAGTACGGCCAGCGCTGCAAACAGGGAGTTGCAGCGCTGGTGGTGCCCTGCAGATGTGTACACCTCCTAAGTTGCAGCACTGTAACTCCCTCACCAGCGCTGCAACTTTCTGATGTAGACAAGCCCTTAGTTTGCAGCCAGGGAACAACAGAAACCAGAAGTGCAGGCTAGCAGTTTAGGCTGTCTGAAGGAGATACTTCTTTGGAATATACAACAGGAATGAGATTATGGGGCAGGTTGCTTGGACAGTATCCAAGGAGTATGGCAAAAAACCCTAATCCTCAAAGATGGTCCAAAAATTGCTACATTTTACACTCCACTAAGCATGACAGCTGTGTGGCAGTGCAAAATTTGTGACAGAATTAACACTGCTACAGAATGTGCTCTGATTATGCCTGACCTCTAGGTGCTTAAAAAGGTAGCATTTCAGACAGATGCTGGATGAAGTATTTTATTATGGCTTGAGTCTCTCACAAGCACAATGCAAGTTGCCACTAGTCCCTAACTTTTGATTGTGCCCACCTGCCCCAACTTTATCTTTGAGAGCCCAATTTATAAAAATCCAAAATAACTGGTATTTGATGCTTTAGGACAGTGATTTTCAAACTTTTTTCTAGCAACCCAATTGAAGAATATTATTGATGCCAGTGACCTAATGGAGCTAGAGATGATGGGCGCAGGGCTAGGGCAGAGGGTTTGGTTGCAAGGTTCAGGGTGTGGGAGGAGGCTCTGGGATGGGGTGCAGGCTCTGGGGTAGAGCCATGGATGTGGGGTTTGGGGTGCAAAGGGGCTCTGGGTTTGGGGGAGCTAAGGCAGGGGATTAGGGCACAGGGTTGGGGTGTGGGCTTACCATGGGCAGCTCCCAGTCAGCAGTCCAGTAGGGGTGCTAAGGCAGCCTTCCTGCCTGTCCTGGCACCGCGGACCACATTGTGCCCCAGAAGCAGCGAGCAACAGGTCCAGCTCCTAGCAGAGGCATGCAAGTGGCACCACCCCTCCTCACCCCCAGCTCCCATTGGCCAGGAGTGCAGCCAATGTGAGCGCAGAGCTGGTGCTCAGAGCCCCATGGCCTGTCCACCTAGGAGCTGGACTCTCTGCTGGCCACTGCTGTGGCACAGTGTGGTGTCAGAACAGGTAGGGACTTTTAACTGCCCAGTTGGTGGTGCTGATCAGAGTCATCATGACCCAGTGCCTTACCTTCCATGACCCAGTACTTGGTTGTGACCCACAGTTTGAAAACCACTGCCTTATGGGGAAGGAACACGCTGTGCAGCTGAAGAGAAGCCAGCTGAGGGCAGGAACTACAAGAATAGGCTGTCTTACTGAACTGCTTCAGAATTGACATCTAGCCTCTCAGGTCATATCCCCTTTCTCTTCCATCCTAATTGAGAGGTCTCTGCTCCCATCAAAGTCTGCAGCAGGTTTGTGGTCCTCCTAGAAGGTATTTACCTTCAGCTGCTGGAGTCTCCCAGCAGAGATGAGAGGGGACACTAAAGTCCAGCTTTTTAAAGGTATTTAGGTGCCTAAATATGCAGATTGGCATCCAAGTACATTTAAAAATATAGCCCTACATGCCTGCTTTTTTCTCTCCCAGCCAGTAGAGCAGCATCTCCCTACTTCAAGCAGAGTTAGGACATATAAAAACAACTAAGACAAAAAATGGTTAAACTTTCACAATATTAGTAGGTTGGTAGAATTAAATCAGTGTTTTACTTAGATCTAGGGGTGAAGAGAAATTACAGTCTTGATCGTTAATTGGGCAATAAGCATTGTTGAAATGGGAAAATCAAGTTAAGTGAGTTTAGTTAAAAATTTATTTTAGATCCCCACCGGCCAAAGCATCTTACATTCTCCCCCCACATGTATTTATTATGCTGAAATAAGACACGTTTTCCCATGCAGATAAAGCATGTGAATACAATGCATAAAAACATTTAGTTTCCCTGTAACATTCCATATGAATAAATACTTCACTAGCACAATAAATCTATGAGCAGCAGTAACAAATTGGGCTGAATGAAACATATGTTCAATATTTCAGCACACACTGATATGATCTAATATGAAAACAAAGTGATGCAATTCTATAAGTTGATTTTTGGCACACTAAAGATAATTGCTTTGGTGATTTTCTTAATATTTGCATATCCCTTTCAATGTGATAAGTTGCAGCATGAAAGGTTAGTAATGTCATTTGACAGGTGGTACATATTGCTGCAAATGGAACAATATACTTGCATTACACTGCCCACAAACTCAACTTCATGGTACAGTGGATTGGAGTAACCTGCCCATTCTGCACATCAAGCAGCATCGAGAATTCAGTTATACCAAGAAAATAGAACATTTCTGCAAGAGGCTCATATTAGTGAAAGTACAATTACAACTGATAATTTCAAACATTTAACTTATCTTAAATGTCTTTTTCCCCCCCACACTGACTTCTCCTTAAGAGAAGTTGTTTAAGAGCCCTGGCACTGCTGGGCAAGGCTATTTTGATGCCTTCATGCCATTTATGATTGTAGGGCAGTGTTTTCAATATCTGTGGCATGCGATCTCACTCTGGGAAATTGCAAACATTCCTTTTCTCTATAGTTAGATGGGAATGTGGTCCCAAGACTTTTCTGTTGTAACATGGAGTCATGGTTTGGAAAAGGTTGGAGAACACTAACGTCAGGGCAGCATAAGAGACAGTGAGAACTGCTAGGACTTCTAAACACTTGTAATTACTGTTAGGATTTCCATTTTACCCACAGCAACCCTTTACAAACAAAGGCATTCCAACTGGGATCAAAGATTGTGGTGTTAAGCAGTGGGGGGTACCGAACATCTAAAGGACAGTCTGATCCTGTATACCATCATGGAGCCCTTGAGTCTACAAGCCTGCCAAACTGGAAGTGAATTAGCTCAGACTTCCCACATGATTTGTTACTATTAGCCTATTGAGACTGTCTGACATATACATTTTTAGTTATAGAACCCCATTTTAATTAGCTAAATGATGAATTACAACATACAGTTTGCAGTAACAGAAAATTCTTATTGACCATCCTAATTACACTCTAACCAAATGCCTCAGAACGATCCCTAGGTTCCATTTGTAAGCAAATGTCCCTCAACTTAGCAGCAATGCATTTTACTCATTCTAAAAAGTGTTTTAAGTTCTAAAAAAGTTTAAATGATATATCCTTAATTGTTTTACATTCTGTACAAAACATATTTTAGAGATTTCTACAAAAAAGTAGAATTGCAGTAATACAGACAGCACACACAAGCATAACTATGCATTATAATTTTTACCTTAAAAATATTCAAACACTTTGAAAAGTAATGCTTTTACCTTAACGCTTGGTATTTTCAGAAAAGTGCCTTGTGCATTTAAAAATACCTACTTTGTGCATCTTGAAACCAACCATTTAAACAATGAAATATTAAGAGTGAAATCCACACTAGAACATGAATTGCTTTTAAGTGGAATGTATGAATATGCAGCTATTGTAATGAATGTTTCAAGATGAAATCTCCATACATCACAACTAACTGTACACTTAGTGATCCTACGCTGCAAGCCGCAGTGGATCTAGAATAGGCATTTTTCACTCACATCCATGTTTTTGTAACTGAATAAAATTGCATTCACACAGTAATCCTGATACTAAATTTTCTATAGTTTATGGCAGAACATTTTGTTGCACAATTCAAAGAAAAAGTAGAACCTACACAGAAGTCAACTCGTACTGCTCTTAAAAGAAGTTCTATTTTGATCTGAACTCATTTTGCTGAATGAAAAGGATCAACACTGATGAGCACAATTCTCCTATAATTCTTGTTTAGGAAGGCAGCAATACATTAGATTGCCTCTTTTGGATGTAGGCTCCCTGTACCTAAACATCTGCATTTCTTGAGCTTTCTAGTGGTTCAAATTGCCTCAATGTGTAGCATTCAACTTTCAAGTGATGTGTGACAGCCACTAAGTGCTTAAAGCAGATCTTCTTCATAGGAATCAAACAACTATTGGAAAATTAATTCCCTCTTGCACAAGACGCAGATGGGAGAGTGAATGCTCTATTTTTACTAGATTTTAAAAAGTCTATAGATATTAATTTCTTGATGAAACATGTTAGAATCCCTTCTATTGAAGGCCAAGAATAAAGTATCTTAAAAAATGCCAGACTTTTCTCAAACATGCAAAATGGTGACAGTAACAAGTTATGTTAAACTGAAGCTTCATTGCTCCCAATGCAAGTTACATATACATGATAGAAGGCAGACGTGTTCTGAATCCAGAAGTTCATTTAACAAATATTTTACAAAGACCTGGAGTTACTAGGAATAAAATTTTCAGTGTCCTGCACTTGAACTCTAAGGCATCGAAAATTTCAGAAGTGTAATCAGCTATTTATGACCACATTAATGTATCAAGTTTCATGAGCATGGACAAAAGAGTGAAGTTCTTCTATTATCTATTTACCTCTGGACAAACAGATGTAGCTCTTTTCCTATTAAAATTTCATCCAGAAGTACAACATTTCACCAGAAAAACCTTTGGAGTTGTACCATACATTATGTCTAACAGCATTTTAACAGTTGATAGAGGAGTATTGCCAGCTTTAAGTTCTATTTCAATAATTGATGCATAGCATTTGGCATATCAGTTAAGCATCCACAGTTCTGAGATGATTTTATGTATTGTCTTGATTTACGATGTTCTTCCAATGAACTTCCTGCGTTTTGCCAGCAAGTCCTATGCTCCGATGAGAAAACACTGAAGAGCATCTTTAAAAAGATGCCTTGAGTTCAAATACCACGTCAGCACAGTTTACTGATTTATTACACAATCTAGCATCTTTCAGAAATCCAATTTCTTCAGCTGTTCATATGTCAAAAAGAACTAGTGCAATTAGTCAAGGAAAACAATTGCAGATATCAGCATTTTTTGTTTAACACATTTGGGATGCATAATACCTACCCCATTCATTTAACTACTGATTGCAGGCATGTGGAACTTTGGTCTCCCATTAAGTGTCTCCTAACAGTCCACCACAAGACAAGTCACTCCTCTCCATCAGTTGGTATAATGTTCCCTATAGTCCTGGGCACAGAACTCTAGGGAACATTGTAGCAAACTGGTAATGGGGAAACTTGTTTCAGTGCATATTACTCTCATCAACAGGCTCCTCCTCCTAGTGCAGCCTAATCCTTCCCTAGATTCTATCCCAAGCACCTTAAACATGCACGTTAGAATTGGGGAAAGGTCAGAGAGGCCACAATAGGAAAGGAACTCAGCCTTTTTGCCTTCTGTCTTCTTAGTGGATGAAACTATGAAGGTATGTAGATTCTTGTTTGTGGGAAGAGAGAAAGGATTATTACAGCTACCTCTTCGCTTCTCACAAAACAATGAGAATTTAAGGATAAATAGATGGCAAATGGTCTACTGTACAAGTTGTATAATAGGGTAGAAAATGGTGTGTGAAAAGATCTTGTGACAATCTGCAAACAGTTATTTTTAAAATGCAGGAAACTGTCTCAAACAGCAATAAACCCCAAATTGCTAATTGACCTGGTCACTAGTGTATTTCAACTAAACTGCAATCTAAAAACAAGCAAATAGGAAGTTGGGGGCTAAAGGAAAATGTGTTTTGAAAAAAGATTATATTCAGAGGCTCAACTTTGTATAAATCTTAGGGAATATTAATACAATAGGTGCTGGTAATACTCCATATATAAAGAGATGGAGAATAAATTTACTTATGCTGACAAGTTACAAACGTTTTATATGAAGCACAATTCACTAGGTCTCTCTACTCAATGCCCACTGCTCATCACAAAAAAAGAGTTTAATAAATATTTCCAAACACTTCTGAAAAGGATACGATAATATTCCAAGGACCGAGTCTCAACCAGTTTGGCCAGAATCCTTTATATAAAGCAAAAAAGCCTTCATACCTCCATGTCTGAAACAAATAAAACCACATATGAGAAAAGAGTGACAAAACTTTCATTGAAAGATTACATCCAAAGAACAGCTAATACTTTACATAATGAATGCCATTACAAGGTGCTCTGTGCTACCACAGGAGGAAGACCCTTGGTTCAATTCACAGTAATAGTCTCTTGCCTCATAGCAACTCAGACTAGAAATGTTGCAGACTTACTGCCCATCCAGTTTTTGGACAAAGACAAGAATCATGACTACTTCTCCAAAACCTTTCAGGGGGAGTTTGGCATTTAAACCTGCTCATCAGTGACCTTGTGGAATCAGCAATAGGACAGCAGGAGTTTCCAACATCAGACTGAGTAAGTTAAGATCTTACTTTAACCACAACAATTTATATTTATATTTAAATTAAATCCACATTGACAGCAACATTATAGAACTAATTTAACTTTACTAGAATAGAGGTATTCAAAACTAAATTTAAGCCCAGTGAGGGTTATTTTTGTCCAGTAACGGAATATGAAATATTAGACATAATATTAAGAATCTGACCTAGTCAAAAAAGTTTGAGATAAATCTTTCTCCACATTTTTGAAGTCTGAAAAGTTTCAGCTGCTCTCATAAGAAGCATTTAACATACAACTTTCATTTAGACTCAAACAGAGCATGTTAATATTAGACTATAGGCAAAAACAAGTCTTGAAGAAATAATTTCCATTTTCAAAGACAATTTTATGTAGTGTTGTTTTAAAAAGGGATCTTTCATTTACACCAGGCCCACAATTTTTCTTTCCCAGTCATCCACTACATACAAAGTATTAGGTTTTATGAATTATGGGGAAAGATTAGTATATTTTTAAAACAGCTTGTACTGCAAAGTTTTTGGAAGGAAATTTAACTTCCCCTGCTGCATTGTGAACCCAAACAGCAAGTTGGCTCCCCATTGCTCTGTTTAAGCTTCCTCGGTGAAGACTGAAGATCCACACCTGAAATCTGTAACACACAGGGTATGTCCACATCACAAATTAAGGAATAATTGTAGCAGGACTAGGCACACCCACAGTGGCTTTGATTTAGCTAGTGAGGGTAATAGTAAAGATGTGATAGTATGGGTTAGCCATCCCAACACAAGCCCACTGGGGAGCCTAGGTACAGGTCTCTCGCAACTTACACGCATTTAACATGCTCGATTTCAACTTTACGCAGACCACTGGAGTGGGGGGGCGTGGCCTCAAGCGGGAGTGTATGGTCTCAAGATTTAAAGGTCCTGGGGCACCAGCTGTGGCTGGGAGTCTCAGGGCCTTTAAATCACTCAGGGGGCTCCCAGCTGCAAAGGTGGCTGGCAGCCCCTGCAGCTAGCTAAAGGGCCCGAGGCTCCAGCGACCATGGAGCTCCAGGCCCTTTAAATGCCAACCCTAGCCCGGCTGCCAAAGCTGCGAGTGTAATTTAAAGGGCTCCTCCGGGCTCCCCGCCGCGGTGGAGCCCCTTAAACCCCGCCCGCAGCTCCGGCAGCCAGGTCAGGGGGCATTTAAAGGGCAACAGGGAGCCTGGTGGAGCCCTTTAAATGCCCCCCCCCAGCCACCAGAGCTGGAGGCAGGGTTTAAAGGGCTTGGGGATATAATTTTGGCTATATGCGGTTTTTGCTTTACGCGATAACTGCGGAACAGAACCCCCGCCTAAGATAAGACTTGCCTGTATGTATTCCAGCAGCTAGCCCACACCATGCTACCATGTCTTCATTGCCACTGTTACTAGTACTAAATTAAAGTTACAGCATAGATAGGCATACCAACACTAATTGCCCCTTAATTTGCAGCACAAACATATCCACGTTTCCTGTTGCTATTTGGGCTACATAAAGGTGATTTTTTTATTTTTTTTTTTAGCATAAACCTTTACAAATACATTTTAAAATCACAAAGCAACATTTAATGACAAGACATCAGACCCTAAGAACAGCCATATTGGGTCAGACCAACAGCCCATCCAACCCAGCATCCGGTCTCTGACAATGGCCAGTGCTAGACTCTTCAGAGGGAATGAAGACAACAGGGCAATTTTAAGTGATCCAGCCTGTAGTCCAGTCCCAGGCTCTGGCAGCTGCACGCTTAGGGACACCCAGAGCATGTCGTTACATCCCTGATCATCTTGGCTAACAACCACTGATGGACCTACTCTCCATGACCTTATTGAATTCTTTTTGAACTCAGTTTTACTTTTTGCCTTCACAACATCCGCTGGCAATGAGTTCCACAGATTGACTGTGCACTGTGTGAAGTACTTATGTTTGTTTTAATCCTGCTGCCTATGAATTTCATTGGGAGACTTCTAGTTTTTGTGTTATGTGAAGGGGTAAATCACACTTCCCTATTCATCATCTCCATACCATTTATGATTTTAGACCTCTATCATATCCCCCTTAGTTGTCTCTTTTCTAAGCTGACTAGTCCCTGCCTTTTTAATGTCTCCTTGTATGGAAACTGTTCCATACTCATTTTTATTACATTAGAATTGGAAGCAGTGTGGTGAAAATCTTTTTTGAAGTACCGTAACACAACCAGAGCTGTATGTAATACTCCATGTGGGCATACCATGCATTTATATAGTGGCATTCTAGATATTTTCTGTCTTATCTCCTTCTTAAAAGTTCCTAACATTGTTAGCTTTTTTTGACTGCTGCTGTATATTTAGCAGGTATTTTCAGGGAACTATTCACTATGACTCCAAAAATCTCGTCCTTGAATGGTTAACACCTAATTTAATGTGCATCACAGTGTGTGCACAATTGGGATTATCTTTTATAATGTGTATTACTTTGCAGTTATCAACACTGAATTATATCTGCCATTTTGTTTCCTGGTCACTCAGTTCAGTGAGACACCTCTGTAATTCTTCTTAGTCAGCTTTCGACTTAACTACCTTGAGTAATTTTATATTATCTGCAAATTTTGCCACCTCACTGTTTACCCCTTTTTTCACATCAGTTATGAATACGTTGAATAGGACTGGTCCCAGTACAGACCCCTAGGGGACACCGCTATTTACCTCTCTCCAGTCTGAAAACTGACCATGTATCCCACCCTTTGTCTCCTACTTTTTAACCAGTTACTGATCCATGAAAGGACCTTCCCTCTTATCCCATGACTACACTTTGCTTAAAAGCCTCTGGTGAGGAAAAAGTCCAAGTATATTATATCCTTCGAATCACCGTTACCCACATGCTTGTTGATCCCCTCAAAGAATTCTAATAGATTGGTGAGGCATGACTTCCCTTTACAAAAGCCATGTTGACTCTCCAACATATTGTTTTCATTTATGTGTCTGATAATTTTGTTCTTTCCTAGCTGCAACCAGTTTGACTGGTACTGAAGTTAGGCTTACCAGCCTGTAATTCCCAAGATCACCTCTGAAGCTTTAATAAATAAAAAATAAAAATAGGCATTACATTTGCTGCCCTCCTGTCTGGTAGAGAGGCTGATTTAAGCAATAGGTTATATAGCACAGTAGTAGTTATGCAATTTCATATTTGAGTTTTCAGGACTCTTGGCATCTGACAATATAACTTGGCTGGAATAGTTAGGTAAATTTAAGGATTTCCTACAGTTCACAGTTAAGAGTGTTTCTGAAGCATGGATATCAGTCTCCTTCCACAATTTCACTTTGCTTTTTAGCTAAACATCCTATTTCTAACTTTAAATAATTCAAAAGGTATCAAAAGTTTGAACTAGTGTCTCAAATCCTTGGTTCTGTTCCTCGTTAATGAAAGGCAGAGGTGTGCTTTGACCTGCGACATAAAGGAGCTATCAGACCTATCCAATACGCTGAGATATTACAATGAGTAACATTTAGCCCTATGCTGCTTCCTCTACACTGGCATGTCAGACACAGAGGGGCCAGGGTTCTGATTGTCTTTAACAGTGATTTAGGCACAGGTGGGAGTTGCCTAAAAACCTGCAACTGAAACAAATGGCCAGGCTGTATTTATTTCATGTTAGTTTCCAAGACAGCCTCCCCAAGAGACCTTGTAGGAGGTAATGACCCATAATCCTCTTACAGCAAAGTAATGTTCAGCATCTTTAGCCACCAATCACCAAAATCAGTCTTTCTACTGGCCCAAGCAGCTTCTTCTGGTACCATTTCCCTCCTTCACCAGCAGGTGGACCTGTGTTATATGTTCCCCAAGTAGCCTGTAATACAGTGGTCTCCAATCTTTTCACACACAAGATCACTTTTTGAATTTAAGATCAACGGAGGATCTACCCCATCCCTTCCCCAAGGCCTGGCCCTGCCCTGCTCACTCCATTCCCCACTCTCTGCAGCGCTTGCTCTTCCCCATCCTCACTCACTTTCATCAGGCTAGGGTAGGGAACTGGGATGTGGTGCAGGCTCTGGGCTGGGGCCAAGGGGTTCAGAATATGGGAGGGGATTCCAGGCTGAGCCTGGGGCAGAGAGGTGGGGTGCAAGAGTGAAGGGTGCAAGTTCTGAGAGAGAGCTGCAGGCTGGTGCAAGGGCTGTAGAGACATGCCAGCAGCCAGCTACTTACGGGAGCAACATGGGGCCACAGCAGGCAAGCAGGCCTGCCTGAGCCCAGCTGCACCCCTGGACTTTTAGCAGCCCCGAGACTGATCAACTGGCAGAAGCTGACCACTGCTGTAAGAAGTGGGTTAAGAAGATACAGTAGCCACCACAGGGCGAAGCTGCCAGTCTTAAGCCATAGACTACGGGCACTACAGTGGCAATGCTTCAGCACCATAGCTGTGCTGCTGTAGCATAGATACTTCTATAGCAACAGAAGCTGTCAACCTTGGGAGATCCCTACATTCAGGGGACTTGAAAAATTCTCCTTTCTCCTTGTCCCCAAAATTTAAAAAGGTAATGAAAAACTTAACATGAAAATATTTATTGAAAAAGTGTGCTCATACCAGCAGAATTACCCGTTAGTATACCTGACCTAAATACCAGAAGGAACAAACGCATACATGTTCCTCCATGCTGCAGACAGACCTCCTTGCTTTCCATCAACACACAATAGTTTTTAAACAGCAGAAGGTGAGGCATGATTTGAGTCCAAAATTTTAAAAGACGCACATGGCACAGCAAGTTCAAAAGTTAAAATGGATTATTCCCAGAGTTCTCTCTACAATAATTCCTACACCACAGAAGTGGTTTTCTATAACAGCTAACAATTTCTACCCACAATGCAGAAAACCCTTTAATTCATGTTTGTTATCACAAGATTGTAGAAAAGTTATCACTAGTTGCTATACACTTTGTACGTACTTGTAACAAGCAATCCAAAGTACCCTTGTACCCTGAATGTGTGCCATCTTGAAATCTTCTCTGATTCATCATCCGTGTCCTCACAACATCAACTGGATTTGATGCAAGTGCTCCAGCTAATCCACAGGTGAAGCTTGAGCTAATCAAAGATAAACCATTATAAAAATATGACCTACTCCCAACAATTTAGAAGTATACAGAAACACCCCCTCTCATGGAAAATTAAAAACATTTATGCTATAGCTAAAAGTTGTTTGCATTTTTATTAATAAACTACTTTTGCAGTTCGTTTACCTAAAAAAAATATCACAAGCTAAGACTGTGTGTGCGCGCGCGCACGCACGCACACACACTAACAATCAGGAAGAAGTTTCACACTTTAAAAATCCATCCTGATATTTTCAAAGTAGTAAACACATTTTAGTTTCAGCCTTTAGATACACATCTAATTTAGGCATTTTTAATAATAAAAATATCTACACATCAAAAAATACATAAATAGCACAAAAAACTATTCGCTTCCATGGTATGAAATACTATGAGTAAACATTTAAATAGACTAGAAGTATATTTACATCTCAACTGACAGTGAGAAAAAAACAAAGATCTAATTATATTCTCTGAAGAGTCCAACATTAAGGCCTGGTCTACACTACGTGTTTAAACCGATGTAACGCTGCACCCGTCCACACGAGGCCCTTTATATTGATATAAAGGGCTCTTTAAGCCAGTTTCTGTACTCCTCCCCGACAAGAGAAGTAGCGCTGAAATTGGTATTACGATATCGGATTAGGGTTAGTGTGACTGCAAATCGATGGTATTGGCCTCTGGGCGGTATCCCACAGTGCACCATTGTGACCGCTCTGGACAGCAATCTGAACTCTGATGCAGTAGCCAAGTAGACAGGAAAAGCCCCGCGAACTTTTGAATTGCATTTCCTGTTTGCCCAGCATGGAGCTCTGATCAGCACGGGTGGCGATGCAGTCCCAAATCCAAAGACAGCTCCAGCATGGACCGTGCAGTAGATACTGGATCTGACCGCTGCATGGGGAGACAAATCTGTTCTATCAGAGCTCCGTTACAGAAGACGAAATGTCAAAGCATTTGAAAAAAGTCTCCACGCTATGATACAGAGTCCACAGCACAGTTCTGCATAACAAGCGTAACGGAAAGCCAAAGAATCAAATGGATGTTCATGGAGGGAGGGAGGGAGGGGGGACTGAACACTCCAGCTATCCCACAGTCCCCAGCAGTCTCCAATAAGTATTTGCATTCTTGGCTGAGCTCCCAGTGCCTGTAGGGTCAAACACATTGTCCGGGGTGGTTCAGGGTATAGCTCGTTAATTTACCCCCCTCCTGCCCCGTGAAAGAAAAGGGAAAAAAATTGTTTGACAACTTTTTTCAATGTCACCCTATGTCTACTGCATGCTGCTGGTAGACGCAATCCTGCGGCACTGAACAGCAGTAACCTCTCCCCTCCCCGGTGGCAGACGGTACAATATGACTGCTATTCGTTGTCGTCATCAGCCCGTGAGTGCTCCTGGCTGGCTGCAAGGGAGGTCGGCCGGGGGCGCCTGGTAAAAATAGGAATGACTCCCGGTCATTCCCAGTAGATGGTACAGATCAGCTGGTAACCGTCTTCATCATAGCAACTGGGGGCTGAGCTCCATCAGCCCCCTCCCTTTCATGTGTAAAGAAAAGATTCTGTACTGCCTAGACCATCATAGCAGCAGGATGCTGGGCTCCTCTCCACTGCACCGTTTAATGTCCTGCCTGGACTATCATAGCAGCTGGAGGCTGCCTCCCCTTCATTTTATCTCACTAACAAGTCAGTGTTTCTTATTCCTGCATTCTTTATTACTTCATCACACAAATGAGGGGACACTGCAACTGTAGCCCAGGAGGGTTGGGGGAGCAGGGAAGCAACGGGTGAGGTTGTTGCAGGGGCACCCCCTAGAATGGAATGTAGCTCATCATTTCTGTGGGATCTGACACGGAGCGGCTGAGCTCTCTGGTACACTGGTTCTCTAGTACACTTGCACTATATTCTAGGCAGGACTGACTATTTTTAGATACCATAAAGGAGGGATTGACTTGGGGAGTCATTCCCATTTTTGTCTTTGCACCCCCGGCCGACCTCAGCCAGGGGCACCCATGACAGCAGCAGACAGTACAGAACGACTGATAACAGTCATCTCATCGCCAATTTACAATGGCATGACAGACAGTACAGCACAACTGATAACCGTCTCTGCTATCTTGCAAAGGCAAATGAATACTGCTATGTAGAGCTGCAGTACCATGTCTGTTAGCAACATCCAGTAGACATACGGTGACAGTAAAAAAAGCTGAATGGGCTCCATGGTTGCCATGCTATGGCATCTGCCAGGGCAATCCAGGGAAAAAGGGCGCGAAATGATTGTCTGCCGTTGCTTTCCCGGAGGAATGAGTGATGATGATTACTCAGAATCACCCACGACACTATTTTTGCACCATCATGCATTGGGGCCTCAAACCAGAATTCCAATGGGCAGGGGAGACTGCGGGAATTATGGGATAGCTACGGGATAGCTACACACAGTGCAACGCTCCAGAAATCGACACTAGCCTCTGACCATGGACACATACCACCGAATTAATGTGCTTAGTGTGGCCGCGTGCATTCGACTTTATACAATCTGTTTTTCAAAACCGGTTTATGTAAAATCAGAATAATCCCGAAGTGTAGACATACCCTGTCATAAACAGATAAATAAGGGTTAATGTCTTTTACCTGTTAACAAGCTCAGTGAACCTGGCTGACACCTGACCAAAGGACCAATCGAGGGACAAGATATTTTCAAATCTTGGTGGAGGGAAGTCTTTGTTTGTGCTGTTTGTTTTGTTTTTTGTTGTCTCTTGGAGCTAAGAGGGGCCAGGCATGCAACCAGATCTGTCTCCGTTCTTTCTAACACAGTCTCTCATGTTCATAATAGTAAGTACTAACTAGTTAAAAGACTGGTTAGTTTTATGTTTGTTTTCTTTATTTACAAATGTGCATTTTGCTGGAAGAATATTTTACCTGTTTGCTGTAACTTGTATCTTAGGCTAGTGGGGAGGGAATCCCTCTAGTCTATATAAGCTGAAGACCCTGTAAACACATTTTCCATCTTGATTTTACAGAGATAATTTTTATTTTTTCTTTCTTTAATTAAAAGCTTTCTTTTTTCAGAACCTGATTGATTTTTTCCTTGTGTAAAACTCAAGGGGATTGGGTCTGAACTCACCGGGGAGAGAAGTGTGGGGGGGGGGGAGGTTAATTCCTCTCTTTCAGGATCCAAGGAGTTTGGATCAGTGTATCTCAGGGAAAGTCTGGGAGGGGGAATGGTTTATTTCTCTGTTTTAAGACCCAAGGGATTTGGGTCTTGGGTCCCCCAGGGAAGGTTTTGGGGGACAGAAAGTGTACCAAAACACTATATTTTTGGTTGGTGGCAGCGCTATCAGATCTAAGCTAGGAATTAAGTTTAGAGGGGTACATGCAGGTCCCAACTTTCTGGACACTAAAGTTCAAAGTGGGAATAATACCTTGACATACACTAAGAGATTAATGTGTAACCTCTGAAAGGGGATTTAATCATACAAATAAATCTTTGTAAACTTAACTTATGCCTGTTCAAACTTACAGAAAGTGAGTATACACAGTGTCCCCCATGAGTCCAGACATAATTATGTGCTTCTTGGTGAGATCATAGACTGGCAGCTCCACTCCCACAACAATAGCAGCTCTCTGAGCTGTTAGGGACACCCCCTGGCAAAACAAATGTAAAACATTTGAGTTTTTAAAAACTGCATCATTTATACGTCTGGTTGAAGATAACTCAGAAATACCATTACATTTTAGATTAAAAGCACCTAGAAAATATTCATAAAACAAGTTTTGTATACTGAGAAAATACACTCTATAAAGATTTAAAAAAAATAAAGTGGTGTATGGTATAACGGTGTGTAAATGTACTGCTTGTAAAAGATCCCAGACAGACTACCCTAGTGACTGAGTTAATTTGCGGAACAGATAAAGCACAGCGGCAATACAAGCTTCCCTATACTGCCCCACCACGATTTCAGCCATGACCTACATCAGATGTTCTCAAACTGAGGTCTATGGACTGCTGCTGGTAGTTTGCTGACAGCTGGCAGGCTGGTGCTGGCTCCTCGTGCAGTCAGCTGAGAGAAACCAAGAATATTAAGGGGGGGAAATGAAATGGAAAGCAAAAGTAGACGGACTGCATTTTTCAAAGGTTAACCACTAACTGTTCTCAACAGGTGGAAATGCAAATATTTTTCATGCATAGAATTTCAGTAGTGGCCACAGATTTTCTGTAATCATGAATGGCTTACGAGGCAGCCCATGACATGCTAAGATACAATCCATACTGAAAATTTGAAAACCCCTAATCATAGTTACAGGTGAGAAGGTAAGTTCATTAAATCTTGTTTAATGCCAAGTACAGTTTATTTTAACCACTGTAGTGCTTTTCATCAGCAGATCGTAAAATGCTTTACAAAGGACTTCCCACACCATTTAAATGGCTAATACCCAATTCCTCTAAACTGCAGAAATTATTCCAATTTTGCAGATGGGAAAGATGTCCACAGCTTAACTACTTCAAGTTCACATGGTTCTCAGTAGAACTTGGAATAAAATCCGATTCTTCCAGGTCCCATTCTCCTAGACCCATTCCTTAAACCACTGGATCACAATGGACCACTGAACAACACCTTTACCACCCTGGGCTAAGTTTGAACCAGAAAACCATAAATCAAGAGACTATTCAAATTACCAATCCCCAGAACCATCTGGTTCCTGCTTTCACAGATATTCATCGAACGACATGAGCTGCGCTATACTGAAGCAGCTCAGCAAAACCAGCCTTGCTCTTGAACCAGGCTATATTAGATTTAAAGATGGCTTTCAATTTTAGGTCAGCTAGTAAAGGTATATACAGTTAAAATAAATTCTATACACAGTTAAGAGACTTAGATAAATTCATGGAGGTTAAGTCCATTAATGGTAAGGTAAGGAATGATGTCCCTAGCCTGCCTGTCTGTCAGAGCGTGGAGATGGATGGCAGGAGAGAGATCACTTGATTATTATCTATTAGGTTCACTCCCTCTGCGGCACCTTGGTATTGGCCACTGTCGGCCGACAGGATACTGGGCTGGATGGACCTTTGGTCTGACCCAGTATGGCCACTCTTATGTTCTTATTGTTGCAATACTCCTTGTAAGTGTTATAACTTGGTTAATTTGCGAGAGTTAATGGAAGAGTTCTATTCCCTGTGCCAAGGAAATATTCTACTGTCACCAATATAAATAACAGTTTTCAGCTGGAGAGAGCATAACTTTTGTCAATAACTTACAGCAGAGCTAAGGCTGAGAAGCCCCATTTAAAGGCTAACTCCAAGTGTTCTAATATCCACATGCTTATTCAGATTGCCTTGAAATTAGCTGTACTTCAAAGGGTGAGCTCAGTTAAGTATCCAAATTTGGGGACATCTGAGCAAAGGAGTCCCTGAGAAAAAAAGGAGATCCTTAAAAAAAACAGCGTTTAATGTTAACACATTCTATTAATGTGTTTTGTGCAGATATGGAGCTCTGATCATGGCTCTGACCATACTCCCAGATTTATCCCAGGTAGTGCATGGCAAGCACTACCTCTTTGGGAAAGTTATATTGAAAACGTTGATCAAAAAAGAGTTAAACTTTCTAAAGAGGCCTGCACTCAATGTTCATGTGTCAAACAGATTACAAAGTACACACGCAGATCTAGCCAAGAAGTTTTTAGTCAGCCAGTTTCCACATGACTTACGTGGCTCATGGGGACATGCTACGGTCAATGAACTTGAGCTACAGACAGGCAATAAGTTTGAAACCTACACTTGGCAGAAATCTTTGAAATATCTATTTGTATATTTTGTACAATCCCCTTGTACCAGGGTATTTGGGGGGGGGGGGTATATAATCTGAGTACAGTAGGTAATCCAGAAGGTGCTCAAACTATTTTGAGGAGAAAAGTTACGCATGCAAACAATTGCTGGGAGGATTAGAGGCAGAGGAGTAAGGGAGGAGCTGAGGTAAGGGAAGGGGAAAGGAGGCGGTTGGGGGCTCAAGTCTGAGGGAGTGGGAGGCAGGGAGCCTGTCAGCTCCCCATTTTCCCCTCCTGTGTGCCAGGATTTGGGAAAGTTCTACCCATTTGGGGATAGGAGCCCCCTCTGCTTTCCATGTGAGCTAGGATCAAGGTAAAGCAAAGTGAAACCTCTAAAAACCAAGAAATGAGTCAAGATGACTCCTCTGCATGGGGTGGACCTGATAGGTTTGGGCAAAGCTGGGGAAACCTGCCTGAAACAGGGGCAAAGGGCCCCAGTCTATCTAACCAAGGAAGCATGCAATCCTCCAGTACGCTGCTGCCCATCACATGTATGCAGCAGAAGGTGCCACATTATATTTATGCAGTAAGGAACAACCTTTTATGTGCTAATGGTTAACGGGACTGGAAAGGGAGGGTGAGCTAGATGCTGGGTTGGGGCTAGATGTTGCAAGGAATGGTGGGGAAAGAGTTGTGAAGGACAGAGACACCCAGTCTTCTCTCACTTGCTTAGTTACTGAAAATGGCATGTAATAGAGTTTTTGTCCCAAACTCTTGATAGTTTTGAGTCCTCTCACCAGTCCTGTCAGCAGTTATACCCTCCAAAACATTTGAAAGCATGACCACTGTCCCCATTCCACTATAACAAAGGGCACAGGAAGGTGGAAGCGTAAACAGGAATCACATAACCATGTGGCCTAGTAGACAGAGCATGGAACTGGGACCCATTTCTGGCTACGTCACTGACCCACTGGGTGAATATAATTATGTTAACCTCCTTTGTAAAGTGTTCCATGATCTACTGATGAAAAATGATATGAGCTAGGCATCACCACTAGCCATGGTAGCATCTCAACTGCAAACCTATGAAATAACTACAACTGCATAAATGACCACTAACTCCTACAAAAAATACTAAAACTAGGAAGCTCACTGACAAGAAACTTCATTAACTGGAGTTAACTTTGCTCAGTGATGTCTTGAACCCTTCCAGAATGTCAAGTTTAATGACATTCAAACCTCTGAAAACCAGGAATTGAAGAGGTAAGGGTCACACCAATGTAACCTGAACTCTGCTCTAGTATGTCCATAACAAACCCTCACTCTTGTACACTACACTCTTTTTGTAAAATGGAGATAATACTTCAAAGAGGTGATGAGTCTATCTACATACATTAATACTTCTCAAGTGCTTTTGAAATACTCAAATGGCAAGCGATGTAGCAGTAAAAAATATACATATACAACTTTAGGTACATATTACACCAATATTTTGGCCAACATTGCAGAACTACATGCAACTATGTACAATAGTAAATGGATTTTATTTATTTATTTATTTATTTTAAACACTATTGCAAGAACAACCTCAGAAGAGAGAGTGTAAGAATTGAAGAACTTACTTTCCATAGTCCTCTAGTGCCTTCTTTTTGGTAAATTTGTATGAAATTGCCCATCATTCCTCCTTGAATCACACTGCCTTGGGCCTGCATTCTGATCTAAGGCAGCCCAAAACAAAAAGCAGTTATCAGTTTTCAAACACTAAAAATCATAACTTAGCTGAGTTTCTCAACCTTATGAAGAGGCGCTGCAAAATAACACCGTTTAAAACATTTTCAAAATACGATCTCTGCTTCTTAACTATACAAGTATGGACTGACTGCATCATGATAGTACCAGCTATCCGTCAGCTACAGCTGCTATATTTGGAACAACTGATTTTTAAATAGTACTTGGTGTAGCTTTTAAATTAGTTACCACAAATCACTACTATTTTTGAATTGGTGCACTAACATGTAGATTAGATTGACAGAAGACTTCTGCATGGTGTCTGTTACAACGTTCTCCCTTGAACTCACCAGCTGCATCTTAACACAAAAGGTCAACAGGATGAGAGTTTCAGCTGGGAAGAGCTATGTACTTGACTTTTTGGATTTGAAATGAAAGACTGATTTTTCAAGGACAAACTGCTGGATTCATGGCAAGTGTGACAAGCAAATGAGTATTCACCTCTAATTTTGGGAGTTAGTGTCAGCCAGCCCAGCATGCATACCATCACTACAGACTGAAGCCTGTCACAAGTTCAGGGCAACTGCAGCTGTATTCCTCCTTTATGGTCCAGCAAGGGCACCCCCCTCTAGGCTTCCAACTCCACAACCATTGCCTCTTCGGTGGAGACATGCATCTCTGTCCCTTCTGACTGGGGTACTTACAGGCTGCGCACGCTCCTGACCATGTGATTTTCCCAGCAAGAGACACTGAGCAGGCATGATTCAAGTCTCTCCTCTGAGACAATACACAGTGTGATTGTCAGTTATGAGTTACCACACTGCTATTTCTAAGCAAGCAGACTTATTTTTAAGATACAAAGCATTACAGAGAAAACACTAAAAAACATTAAAACCTACATACATGCTCATAAGCTTGCCAGAGATCACCCCCACACTACAACAAGGACTCTGATTGGTGAATAGTCCTTCAAACCCCATCCACATAGCAGTGCTCCCTATGGTCACAAGTTCATCACACCTTCAACTCAGAACAAATGCTCAGTCTTATGTGTCCTCAGTAGGCCACAGTCCTTCCAACCCTTCCCTAAAGATTGGGGCCCACCTTGGACCAGAAGTCCTGTCCATTTGCAGATTAGAAAGGCCCTGAACCTGTTTAAAACCAGGCTATTTATCCCAAAATCCTTTTTGTCCACTGGTTCCTGGAGAAACCAATCAGACTTAGTATATACGAAGCTCTGCAGAGGTAGCTTCAAAGGGCCAATAACCAGAGGAATTATGTTAGCATCACCCTTCTAAAAAAAAGTTATACACAATCTCATCACACACACAATTGCATTTTTAATACAATGAACTCCAGTGACATTTAACTTAATTCATTAAAGCCTGTCCAGGGTATTGTCCTCTGTCAGACAGTATACTATAATTCCAGAATGGAGCCAGTAAAGGCTTACTTGTGTTGATACTTCCACTACCCCTTCTATGAAATGGGAAGCTGTAAACAATTTGTTTTTATTCTATTTTATTTGAGGGAAAGGAGGACTAAAATTAGGCACTATGTAGAAAGAAAGATTTCCTCCCCCTCAATTCTCAGGAAACTACAGCATGTGCAGAAGCAGTCAAGTAATCTCAGGCCATGATCTTGTAACTTAAATAGGATTAGCCTTACCAGTACTTGGACAGGAGACACCCACAAATTTTAAAACAGTTGCTGAAAATGTGATGTTGGTGATGTCACTAGGTGGCACTCTGCTCAAGGTCATTAATGCACCATGCAGAGGCATTGTTTCAAAGGGGCACTATGCTACTAGTTTTTCATAGGAGACAACAGAGATCCTAACCTACTGGATTTTTTTTCTAGAACCCCAATACTTCTTCCAACCTAGAGATTTCTAGATGTCAGTGATGGGTAAGTGGTCCTTTACATACTTCCAACGAACAGCATTGTAAGCAGTATAGGTCCACTCACATGGATTTTTTAAATTTAAGAATACAGCTTCAGCATGTGTCAAGTTTGGGGCCAGGGGGGGCCAAGAGCAACTTTAGTAGTTCATTGTGCTCTGAAGCAAGAAAAGGTACAGGAACGCCTCCCTTAACGTTGTAGTATGTTCCTGAAAAATGCGATTTTAAGCGAAACAATGTTAAGCGAATCCAATTTCCCCATAAGAATTCATGTAAATGAGGGGGTTAGGTTCCAGGGAAATTTTTTCACCAGACAAAAGACTATTTTATATATGTATACACAGAATAATTTTTAAACAAACAATTAAATACTGTACACAGCAATGATTGTGAAGCTTGGTTGAGGTGGAGAAGTCAGAGGATGGGATATTTTCCAGGGAATGCCTTCCTGCTAAATGAACTAGCAATTGACTGAGCCCTCAAGGGTTAACTCTCACTACACTACAAGACAGCAGGAAAGAAGGGAGGGCAGACAGACACACTCTGTGTGTGAGTGAAAAAAATGCATTTCCCCTTTAAGTACCTGACTTCAGGCTTAAGTACACTGTTAATTAAATCAGCTTGCTGGGACCTAAGATGGCAGTTACTGCCTAGAAGCTCCCTCCCTCTGTCATGTATCCCCCCTACTCTATGGAAGATGGGGTAAGCAAGGTGCAGGAACAGGGAGGAGGGGGAAGACACCCTGACATTAGCACCCTTCTCCCCTCACCCCCCAGCACAGCAAGGAGTCATCTCTGGAAGCAGCTCCAAGGCAGAGGGCAGGAGCAGCTCTGAACTATTAAGTAATTTTCAAAAAGTTAGTATATTTAAAGAAACAACATGCAATGATCACCAGTAGACTGTTCTCATCTCAAGAATACAAAGGAACCTATGCTGAAAATAGAAACTTGATAAAAAACACCACTTACCTTCAAAACATCTGTAGGGTTGGCAATAGATGATGAAATCACCCCCGAAAGAATGCCACATAATACATTTATCACCAGGGTTTCATCTATTCCAGAAGCAAAAACAAATTCTCAGCCACAGGCTTTTACACTGTGATAAGACATTAAGTGCAAGTCAATGCTTTACCTTCTTTAATGAAAGAGTCAGTTGAAAATAAGGAGCTAAACGCTCGAAGTTAACTTTTTTTTAGATGCTCAATTTTTATTTGAATTTCATCTGCAGAACCATTTTTAAAATGAACAAATATGAAGCTGATGCATATATACATTTCATTGATACAATACAATGTACATATGCATCATATGATAAGGAAACAATACAAACAACTAGATGAACTATATTAACAAGCAATAGTAACAAAGCTGAAAAACCCACTCACTTTCTGGTTGCTCAACAAACACTCTCTTCAAGCTTTGGTAAGTGCCTATTTTTATTGTTCCATATGAAGCCTGGCGTAACATTGCAGGGGCAATCCTATAAAAATAGGAAGAAGCAGATAATGTATACATTCGAAGCTTCCTGAAGTCTCGGTAAACACAAATAAAGTTTATTCAACAAATCTTTAGAGTAGAATAGGCTGAACTCAGGTTATGCACAAAAAGTGAAAGGTTTGTTCATTTAAACCAGATGTTTTCAGAACCAGTACAGATAGGGAGAAGGCTTTCAGTAAAGATGATATTCACATATGAAAGAAATGAAGTTGTGGCGGTACTACCAACCTTTCTAAAAGGGCTGAGGAAAAATCCTTACCCCGGTAACTGCCATAATGAATACTGATACTGATTTAGCAATCATTTCCTACTTGGCCACTAGCTGAAAATCTAAAAATCGATGTATACAGAACAAAAAATATTCTTTGAATAATGTTTTAAAACAGTAGTTAAAATTTCCTGTAACTTGATGTGGTACTTTGAAAGTATCGCCTGACATTAACAGTGGGAGTTTAAAACTTGATGTCACTAAAGTATAAAAACTACATTTGAATACAAATATGCACAGCACTTGTACGTTTCAATATTATGTCAGCTACAATGTGAGAATACCAGTTTTTCACTTGTGTAGGAAAACAAATCTCAAAAATATGGTCATCACTGATTTCATAAGAAACAGGATTTTTTAATCTAATGACCTATAAAAATCACAACGGTGAAAGTAAAATGGATTTTTACTGCTATTGTTATAGCTGACGCATTGCATGTGCAACCATATACTTGACATAAGATGATTTTGCTACTACAAGTTTACTACACCTAAGCTCTAATACACGCATATCACACTCATTCTTCATTTCTGTGCTAGCTCATGCTTGTATTAATCATCAGTTCAGCAGAGATGTTAACCCTACAAATGGACTGCCAAGGACACACACAAACTGAGTTGGTTATCACTTGGTAAATGAAGTTGGGATTTAAATTTACTTTTGCCATCACTAATGTGAAATAAGATACCGACTTACATTAGCTGATGGAGGGTTTATCATATGATAGAGTAGTAAAAATGACTTCTCAATAACATATGGAAGTTATGTGGTATTTTATTGGTATATTTATTTGGATGCATTTTCCAAAAGTATAATGCATTGTGAAGTACAGTTACAACTGTACACCTACAATCTCAAAGCAAACTATGAAAAACCTCCCTTCTACTACAGTGGATAAGTTTTAATAAAAAATAATACTCCATTCACATGTAGAAATTACCATGATGTAAAAATATTGTATTTTGAAATTATGCACCATATTCTGAACCATTTCTATTCAAATACTTTTTCTGATGTGGCCTGCCTCTCCCTCACAATCTTTAAGTGGGGCTAACTAAAAAAATCATTTATAAAATTCAATACTATTGTATGCGACAGTATTTTTTCATAAACTGTCCCAAAATTCACAAAAGCAAACTGGTTACATAAAGTATATATTTTATTTTACCCAGAATACAGTGCTTTCAACCCTTCTTCTCTCCATATCCTCACTAGTGCATGCACCATTCCTCTGTAACGAATCTCCTTAAATTTGGCATCACTAGTTTGACCTTGAACCTGGAGACGTGTTTTGGTCAGATCAATTGGGAAAGTACCTTAAAGTCAGGAGAGGAAAAAGTATATTAATTTAACATGAAACATTTGTCTTGCCAAAGCAGATACATAATAAACGAAAATGTTAACATAATGTAGAACCTCAGTGTTTTCTAAAGACAAAAGAAAATGTATAATTAGTTGCAGGCTAACAAAGCTACTCATTTGTATTCAAATGAAGAACCATAATAGATGGCTTTATAGACAGCTCTACAGTAGCAGCCAGTGATTTAATATCAAGCTAGAGACTCAAAACAGGAACTTCTGCTACAACCCACATAAGAAGCTGAAGGCCTGGACCAACAAATCCCCTTGATCATGTGACTAGTTCCACTGACATCAGTGCAACTACGGACATGAACAAGAATTACTTATACGAGAAAAAGTCTTCAGAATTTGGTTCTAAATGGGTGCAGCTTAAAAGACTCAAAGTTCATTTTCTGTGAGATTATACATCCATAGCTATACTGTGTTACTTGTAGTTAGTGAAAAATTTGATTCAGACAATCTAGACTGCGTGCGCTAAATTATACTCATGATGTTAAGTGAATTGAAAGACTATCATGATTTTACTTTGCTGTTAGATGTTTCAAGCTGTACACGAGGGCAAAAATTTGGGGAATCAAACTGTACAGGCACTTATTGTCTACAAATTTTAAGAAAATTATTTCTTCCCAAAAAAGAATTGCTCCTGATGTGTTTTACACAAATTCTCTCAAGGCCTCAGGAGGAAATGGCTGCTTCTTCACATCTACCCCCTATAATGTCTATTTACATTTTAACCCGTTATGAGATCACTACCATATTTTATCATAATACTCTATTGGACAGTTATAAATAACCATGAAAATTCTCATATAAATAAATGTAGATGCAGTACTCTAGTTCACCATTTACTTGACTGCTGTTATTTCTATTTTCTGTATCTCTACCATCTGTAAAATTCTGTTAAAAAATTCAGACTAAATTGAAACTGCTTGTCACATGAGATCTAAGCCGATAAGATCAGTACTACTTCCAGTACCACATTTCCAGATCTCAATGCCACAAATTCATACAAAAAAATCTAGCATTCAAGGCTTCCCCATTTAACAAAAATTTAAGAAGCACTCAAGGATATCTTGGAGCAAACAATTCCTCAATTCCTTTTTCTTTAAAAAACCAAGTTAACGTGACAAACTTGTTAGGCAATATGAAAACACTTGAGTACCAATTGGGTTGGTGACTATTTTTCTCCTTTACTTCAAAAATACACATTTTAGACAAAAAGCAACAATAGCCCTTCAAAATTGAAGTTCTTCTGGAAGCACTTTTAAATGTAAGTTAGTAATCTATTGCAGTAGCTATTTTATTTTTCATACTAGATAAATTTGTGAGTTGAAACTGAACCTCCTAATGCAGAATAAGTCATGCAAACAGTTAGAAGATTAACTGCTTACCACATTCTGCAGTGATTGAAGCTAAGCCTCCGTAAACAAATGGCTTCCAGTTCAGTGCCGACATTCTTCTGGATTCTTCTTTCTATAAGAGGCAGCAATGGCTTTTAATAGGTATTCGAAAGATACAAAATATTAGTATTTTTAGAATTATATTGCCCAAAATTCTGAACTTGTTACTAATATTCCTCCCTCAAATGCATTTTTTTTTTTTTTACTACAGAAGCAAGAGATCTAGACTATAATGTGTGTCACAGTACAGTAAACTGATACAGCAAAGCACTGTATTACACATTAGGAAGCTTAGCACACTCAGAACATTTCAAAACAAACTCAAACGCATTATCAGTTAAAACATTAACCTTCAGAAAATTTAAAAGAATAATGTGATATTTAATTGACTTTCTGGTTACCACAAAGACAGTTAACAATGCTGTCACACATCTGGATTTGAATCAGAATATTCAACAAGTGTTTTTACTACCAATATCTTGATTGTAAAACACTGGGACAAATATTTATCAGGGATAATTTTAGGAACACATAACTCAATACTATTATGATTGATTATTAAGATAAAAAAGTGCCACCCATGTTCCTACAATTCTAGGTGAGCTAATATTAATCTGACTATGTCTTCGTATCCAGTGTGATTTTTAAGTTAATCATTACTGAATTTTTCAGGTCTGTTCTTTTGCGATGAAAAAGTTAACTGTACAATCAAGAAGCAGGTTAGCATTGGCTTACTACCATATTTGCATACAAATATCTAAATATCTGCATTTTCGTTTCACTGAATGTCCTTGTTCTTTTATTATGAGAAACGTTGGGTACAATACATGACCTATCTTCTCTATAGACAACATTTACTTTATAAATCTGACCGCGGGGGGGGGGGGGGGCCATAGCCACTAATGTTGGTATCTTCTATATTGCCAAAGCAAAAAAAAAAACCTGAAGCCTTCTTAATCTTGGGCCTTATGTTTAGAAGTGCAGAGAATCCAGAACCCCAAATGAAGTTAATGGAAGGAGCAGACCCTCAGCAAATCTGAAGGCAGACCCAAAGTAACTCAATTTCCCTCCTATCACATTATTTTATGCAGGAATTATTTGTGACACCAGTTTTCCAACTGTCACAGTACAAGAAAAAGCTACCAGACACAGATTTCAAATATTTTACCCAATGCCCAAATCCACACTGGAATTCATCCCGTTCTCACCACTCTGGCTGTAGATTTTAATAGAGCTGACAGCACACGTTGGTAGTTTTCCAAAGATGCCAAGTGTTATTTCTGTGGTACAAAATTAAGCCATCTTTGTTCCCTATACTTATACTTGTCAGCCTATAGCCCGTCCTAGTCCTCTCCCTCGAAGAGCCGGGAAGGCACTGGAGAGATCGCTGCTGCCAAAAGCAAGGCCGAGCAGCAGCAGCGGCTTTTTGACGCACGCCATGAAGCGGGGCACCGAGGCAAGGACACATCCCTCGGAGGCAGTTTTCACTTTCACCCAAGAAAGCCGAGCTGAGGGCATGGGGGGAGCGGCACCAACAGGAATGTCAGTCACCCCGCTTCCCACGCGGGCGTCACGGGGCCGCCGGGCTCGGGAGAGGAAATCAGGCCGGCTGGAGGGAGCCGCGCACCGGGCACTGTCCAGCACCCGGCTCTCCGGCCAGTGGCCATTACGCGCTGTGGCTGCGCCCCAGTAACGGAACTTAACGAGTCGCCCCCCCGGTAAAAGCCCCCTCGGGCGGGTTTCGCTCGCTCGCACGGGCGGCGCTTTAGACCCGGGCTCCAGCACCAGGAGACGCTGGCGCAGCGGCCCCCGCGGGCAGCCGGGAGCGATGCCCACAGCAGGGCCCCGCCGGCCACACGCGGGCAGGGACCGCAGGGACACCCCCCGCCCGCACTTACCGGCAACGCCTCGCTACCGCGCGGATGGATTCCGAGGCCTTGGCGGCGCTTTGCGCCGGGGATTTATAACCGCCGGCCCAGCTCTCGCCCTGCGTAGGCAGCCCTGCGCGCCACCGCCAACCCCGAGCCTCCGCGAGCCACGCCCCCTCCCTCCATTGGTGGAGCGGAGCGGGGCGGGGCGGTGCTGGCCGTCAGTGCAGGCTCACGCTGAGGGGCGGAGCGTGGCTGAGCTGTTGCGGCCTTCTGCCCTTGGGGTTATGTACAGGGGCTGCTGCGGTAACTTTAGACCTATCCCTGTCCATCCCGGACATGCCTGTCTACTCTCAGCCATGTGCACATTAGGCTGTTCCGGGGGACCTCTGCCCCTGTGTTTCCAAGCACATGATGCCCTTCAGGAGAGCTGGGGTCTATGGCACTGGGAAACCTTGGACAAGATCTAGTGCCTCTGTGTGTGCCTCAGTTTTCCCATCTGTAGAATGGGGATAATGGTACTGCCCTTTGTAAAACACTTTAAGATTTACTGATGAAAAGCACTGGGCTCCTGCAGCTGAACCCTCTATGATGCACACAGCTGGGCTGTACCCACCAGCAAACCCCAAGTGAAACCTGGTTCATAAAGTGAGGACCAAGCCCACCCCTTTGTGCTGACACCCAATGACGATGGGTGCTGACTGAACACTTAGGGCACTGGTGTTAGCTCCTGGACTCAGGACCACTTAGACCACTAACCCCAGGAGCCAATAGGTCCCAAAACAGGTAATTGGCCAGGCTACAAGCTAGTTTTCAGAACAGTTTTAAATAAGTCCTGCCCCATCCACTCCAGCCATCATAGCTGCATGCACACAGATGATTTTTGAGAAGCAGGAGGAATGGTAGTGATGACAGAGCCCTACCCTTTCTACTGCTAGAAACCACCTTCATTCAAGTTGCTCTTCATTATTACAGGCAGGGCTAGAACCTCTTTGGTACCAAACAAAAACTGTTTGGGCTGAAATTTTCCATGTGGAGATCTGTCCCAAGATGAAATTTTTGGATATTCAGGCAGAACAGTGTTGCCATTTCCAAGAATCAGTAGGGAACACGGGTGGTGGTGAAACCCCACTTCAGGGAGGCTAGCACCCCAGCCCTGCCCACCCCCACCTGCTGGAGCTCCGAGAGTCCCTAACCACTGTTCCCTCTAAGCTGTGTGCGTGTGCACACATGGCACACACAGCAAAACATTGCAAGCACAAAAAATGAAATACCATAACAGAGCCAGGCCAAAATATCATTTACAGGCAACTTTTGACATTGTTCACAACTACGGCCAGGCATTTTGACTTATTCGCACATACTTGAGTTTGTACACAGCCAAATGAACAGACTACAAGGAGATGTGTGAGTCCTGACCATCCCGATGTGACGTGGTCAAGTTTCCATGTTCGAAATGCTGACAGTCGGGACCCACACATCTCCTTGTAGTCTGTTCATTTGGCTGTGTTCAAACTCAAGGACGTGCAAATAAGTCAAAATGCCTGGCTGTAGTTGCTAAGGAACTGCAAAGATTTCCCAGAAATGAACAAAGGTAAGTGTTGTTTTCGTGATTGAAATCTTTCAAAGACATTGAACTTCATACATTTACTCGGGATGTTTTACCATTTTCCCGTGTTTTTTTGCCATTTTTTTTGCTATGCACAAAATTCCAGTTTCCTGATCTGAATGATCTCCCGTTTGCCGTTTTGCCGAGTCACACTGTTAAGCGCATTGAAATAGTAGCCATATAATAAAAGTGTTCATGCTAAATAAACCAATCTGGTAAAAAATCAATCCCAAAATGTCACTGTCTAGAGATCTCAAGCGTAAAAGAACAGCGACTTCACTTAAATCTGGATGGCTGGATGAGACTATAGAGATGGTTACACTGAAGTCAGATAGTGTAATACTTGTTAAACTTCACAAAATATTCACATATGATAAGGACAACAGAGTGGTTTGTGTATATTGTCGAGATGCCAGAGCTTCAGGAGAATTTTCAACGGGAAGAATGTGTAACGATGTATGGAAGTTGGATTTCTTAAAGCGTCATCTGTCAAGTAAGTCTCATATAGATGGTGTAACAAGACTTAGAAACAAAAACCCTTCTTTAAGGAGTGGATTGCTTAGCACAATTCTTGAAAGTCCAACTGAAAAGCAGAGGAGGCAAATTAATCTTGAACACAAGTACTCAAACCCAGAAGAAATCAAGGTACTTATTGACAGTGTGTTGTTGGCTATTAAAATGAAGAGCTCAATGCTTTCTGTTCAAGATATTAATGACCATATGGAAAAGTATGTGCACATACCAGCGAGCTGGAGAAATAAAAATTATGCTTTTGAATTTCTTGAAATTATCAACTGCATTGTCCAAAATGACCTCATACATGAAATAGCATTGGCAATGTTTCATGTTCTAGCTGTTGATGAAAGCACTGATATATCCATTAAATATAGATCCATAATTCTGTAGACTATAAAACTTTGTTTGGTGGACTATTACAATTGCAAGAATGTGACGCTGTTTCAATAGTGTCTGCAATCAAAGAGTTTTCTAGAAAACACCAACTTGATCTAATGAAAATCGTGATGTTCACATCTGATGGTGCCTCCGTGATGTTGGGCAAACTCAGTGGTGTGGCAGCTCAGATAAAACATGATATTCCACACTTAGTCCAGCAAACATTGCGTTACACACCGGGAAGACTTGGGATTTCTGATGCATGGAAAGAGGTCAAGCTGATAAGAGACATCGAAACCTTAATGAGAACTGTCTATACAGCGTTCTGTCAGTCATCCAAGAGAAAATGCAAATTTCAGGAAATAGTGGATGCTTCTGAATGTGAGTCAGTGGCTTTCAGGCCACTCAATGAAGTGCACTGGTTATGTAGGCACTTTGCACTTTGAGCAATTATTCGCAACTATAATCCTGTTCTGGAATATTTTGAGCAAGACGAAAGTACTGATTCAGTTTCTAAATACTGCCACAAAAAGCTGAATACCATGGCATACCGAATAACATTAGAAGTTTTGAATGATGTTTTGTCAGAGCTGGCGTCACTATCCACACTGCTCCAGAAACGGGGCCTTACACCTCTTGAAGCATTTCACCTTGCCCAAGGTAAACTGAACAAGATCAGAAGACAGTACCTTGGAGATTCAGTCTTATGGAGTGACAAAGTTAAGGCTTTCTTAGATATGAGCTCTCAAGAAAATAATGAAATTGATACCAGTTCCATAATAACGTTCATAAACATCTTGTGTGCACGTTTGGCAGACAGGTTTCCAGAAGATGAAGTCCAGGAGTGGTCCACTTTTGCATGTGCAGTAATAGTTAAGTATAACTTCAATTTTGGAATTCATTAGGTCAAATCCCTATGTTCAAAATACAAAGGCTTTCTTGCTGAAGAGATTGTTATAGTCAGTCAGTATAATGACTTCAAGTTTGCAGTAGCCGAAAGAATCAAAAGCCAATTGGTTTTAAGTTTCCCGGATATGCAGGGCCGGTGCAACCATTTAGGCCACCTAGGCGGTCGCCTAGGGTGCTAGGATTTGGGGGCAGCATTTTCTTCAGCAGCGACCGTGGCAGCCGGATCTTCGGCCACCCTGGTCGCCTCCAGCATTTAGGTGGAGGGAACTGGGGCAGGGGAGCGCGGGGAGGGCCTCCTGCAGCAAGTGGGGGGCGGGGGACACGCAGAGGAACTCCCTGTCCCAGCTCACCCCTGCCCCGCCTCCTCCCCGAACACGCCATGGCTGCTTCACTTCTCCCGCCTCCCAGGCTTGCGGCGCCTAAGCTGATTGGCACCCCAAGCCTGGGAGGTGGGAGAAGTGAAGCAGCCAGGGCGTGCTCGGGGTGGAGACGGAACAGGGGTGAGTTGGGGTGGGGGGGCTGCCGCAGGGGGCGGGCGTTTCGGGGGGGGGAGCTGCCACAGGAGGAGGAGCGCCTCAGGGCGGGGGCTCGGGGACGGAGGAGGGAGCAAGGTGGAAGTTTTGCCTAGGGCGCGAAACATCCTTGCACCAGCCCTGCGGATATGATGACATTTGCTCACCAGAACGAACAATTTCAGGATCTTGCAAAGTTGATGGATATTGGAGGAATATTCCTAGCATTAAATGCAGACTGTGAGCATGGCTTTAGCTTAATGAACACTCTGAAAAACAAACCACGGAATCATTTACAAGTAGATCATTTGGACATGCTGATGTGTATTAAGAGTTATTAGCTGGATGGACGACTGATAGATCTGGACAGAGTTTATATTCAGTGGGCAAATGAAAAAGATCGCAGGGAAAAACAGTAAGGTTAGTTTAGCAGTCTTTGACATTTCAACCAATAAGGAAATTAAAATGCATTTGTAATTACATATATTATTCTTGGCTGATAATCATTGATTGATATTTTTTAAGAAAATTTTAAATTTAAAACACAAACTCTTGTTTTTCTTTTTTTACTTATGATGTCCATAAATTGACATAATGGCATACTTATTAAATTGTCTTTATTATATGTTTATCAAAATCTTTTCGGACATGGGTATAGGATGAAAGGTGAAAGTGAACACCAACGGGCAGAAGCCTATGGACTGGTAATGAGCATGATTAATATGTGCTTCATATATGATTGTGATTGTTTATAAAAAAGATCATAAAGTATAATGCTTACAACTAACTTCTGCTTCACGAAGAATGGTTAAATTTCCTTTTTCTAAGTATTTTAAAATAACTTTTATAAAATAACATGGTGTAAAACTATTATTATCACAAATTGCAAATTAAAACTTTTTAAATGTATAAGCATTTTACTCACTTGGGCGCGTTTGCCTTATGGCGCACAAATTTAAATTCTGCTTCAAAAATTTGCACAGAAGAAATTTTTTCCCAAACGGCATGTCAAAAATTAGAGGGAACATTGTCCCTAACAGCCAGAGGAGCCCCCGCCACCCTCCCGCAGGGTGGGGCCTTGGGGCAGAGCGTGGGCTGCAACACAGCCTGGGTTAGGGGAGGCTTAGCCTCTCCTGACCTTTTATATCCACCGCCCATGGTAGGGAAAAAGCATTTGGCCCAAGTTAAAAAACTCTGGTGACCATTTCTTTGAACAGCTCTAGCACTCCCATGCTCTGGAGTAGGGACTTGACATTTGGAAGTGGGGTGGCCTTTGTGTCAGTGATGTGCCTTTTGGCATCCCCATGAAAATCCACCTACATTTGGCCAAAAATCTGAGCAGAGACAGAGCTAAAAATCATCTAAACCTCTGACGATTCAGTCCTTACTGAGCATCCTCAAGCTTGGCTCTGCGCAAGAGTGAAAACTAAAACAGACCTGGCTGAGTAAGAAATGTACCATTGAAAACCTTAAAGCTTGTGTCAAGAATCCATGGAACAGAGGTCAAATGAAATTCATTCCTATACTACCTTGGACAAAAATTAACCTCCCAGTCTCAGCAGCAGGCTTGTCTCAGTGTACTCCTCCCTCTCCTCCCCCAGCTTTAGTCCCCTCTGCATTTGAATGGGGAAGCTTCCTCCAAATCGAGGGGGTCATTGAGAGCACAAGAAAGATAGGTTCCCTTCTCTCAGTTCCAGTTCCTGCTTGCCCCACCCTACTCCAGAGCAGCCATTACAGGGAAAATCTGGTTTTGCTCCTGTGTAATCTGGGGAAAGGAGGGAGCATGCGCCAGTCTCTCTGTGGGGATGGTGTATGTGCAGTCAGTGCACATATAGAAGCATGTTCAGTCACTCTGAGGATGGCACATGCACAGTCCTGTCTCATGCACAAGTTGTGAGGGGATGGCATATGCAGTTTGGTCAGTACTGAGACTGGGAATGGAGTAGAGAGGAAAAAACTGGGACTGGCTGGTCAAGGAGGCTGTGACTGGGAGCCTGGAAGAGACCGAGATCCGATGAGGAGCTGTGGAGCTTGTGACTACCTGGACAAGGACACTGGGAGTAGGAACCATGTGGACTGAATGAGTCACGGTTCCTATGGAAAAAAATCAGTATGTGATCATATAGTTATTGTATCCTAATGCATATGCACAAGGGGGCTGAAATAAGGTTGCACAGCCAACCTGAATTCTGGCATTTGACTGCTTGACTTTGCAACCTCAGTAATGTCCTTGTAGTGTAGTTTTTTGGGTGTATTATTTATTAAGGGTCAGCAATGTACTTGGCCCTGCGCAAGAGCGAAAACTAAAACAGACCTGGCTGAGTAAAGAAATGTACAACTGAAAGCCTTACAGCTTGTGTCAAGAATCCCTGGAGCAGAGGTCAAATGAAATTCATTCCTATATTACCTTGGACAAAAATTAACCTCCCATGTCACTATTGCAAGAGGTCTATTTCAAGATGTTACTAGACTGGCATTTTACCCTGCGCATTTAAGATTTGTTTTCTGATACTGTTCCACGTGATGGAAGCAGGTCTGTCAGGTATTTAAACTCTACCCTGTTAAGGAGCAGATCTCTCTCCTCCTTCCTCCTCCAGCTCCATCCCCACCACCATAGGGACATAGATTCTGTTCCACATATTAAAGTTGGATGACCATGATCCCTGCAGCCCCCCCCCCCCGAACTGCACTGTACATAATGATATGTGTTCTGTTTCTTTAAATCTGTCACAGGAAGCCAGACGTGTGGGCTGGGGAAGGTTCTACACAGATGATTTACACACAGTGAAGCTGTGAGTTAGAGAGAGAGAGAGAGAGAGAGAGAGAGAGAGCAGCTTTAGGGATTAAAAATGTTTTGTTTTTTTTAATTCTAGTAAAGAACCTTTTTCAGTGTTATAACAAAGCAACTCTTTGTATGATTCTTTACCACTGTCACATGACACTGATTCCAAATAAATATGCTTCTTTGCATATGGCCACTGACATTATGGCATGCAACATATTAGCTATATATGGCATTAAGCAACAGTACATATAGTGCCTTCATCCTGAAGGATCTCAGCATGTTTTACAAATAGAAATTACTTTAGCACAACTCAAAAGCAGCGACAACTGGGGAGGAATTCAGAAGTTATTTAGAAACACTGCACAGCAGTTTAGGACAGGAAGTTAAGTAGCTTAATATAGCCAACTGAATCTGCTGGCGTAATGTAGGGAGGCAGGCTGTAATTACTTGAACTGGAATTTGGTAAGGACACAGGTTAACAGCTCACCTCCCATGGAAAGGGCAAAGTGATATTTAATGACTCCAAGTGGTAGGAGATTGGTTTTACATCTCTAAAGAAAGGGGCTTTTACAGCATTCAGAGGAAATTAAATTACATTAAATTGTACTCCATGTGAATCTACAATAATTACCTAATCTTCCCAAAGAAACCTCAAGCAATCAGAACCCTCCACCTGTAGTCTGTACACAAATACGTTGCATACAGAGAAATTCTTCCAACTGTGGCAATAGGTCATTCAACCTTTATCCCATTTTAGGCCATGCCTGTACTGCAAAACCTAAGTTACATTGGCATACAGCTGCCGCAGCTGTTACACGGCTCATGCCCATCCACACTGCGGTCCTTGTGACAATGGGGCGCATTCTCACCAGGAGCACTGGTATTGATGCAGAGAGCAGTGCACCATGGATAGCTGTCCCACTGTGCAACTCGCCTCTACTCTGCACAGAGTGTTTTGGAAATTTTTGCAATGCCTCATGGGACTAAAAAGAGTCACTTATGGGTGATCGGAGCATGGGTTCACAGGTGCTGGGGGGAGAGGGAGGAGTGAGGATGGGAAGAGGCAGAGCAAGGGTGGGGCATGCTCAGGGGAGGGGGCAGAAGAGGGGGATAGGAGTGGGGGTGGAGCCTTCGGGGAAGAGGCAGAGTGGGGCAGGGCCAAGTGGGGGTGGAGCACCCCCGGGGAAAGCTAAAAGTCTGCACCTGTGATTCCAAGTTGCTGTTGGCATCCATGGAGCAGGTGCAGACGGTGGAGCGCTGGTTCTGGACTCAAGAAACAAGCACTGACTGGTGGGATCACATTGTTATGCGGGTATGGGATAACTAGTAGTGGCTGTAGAACTTTTGGATTGCAAGGCCACATTTCTGGATCTGTAAAAAGCGACAAAGAGCCCCGACTGGGGTTATTCTATCTACTATCCAAGATCCACAAACCTGGAAATCCTGGACACGTACCAGACGCCTCCTGCTGCAACACAAGCCCAAGAAAGAAACCAACAGAACTCCAGTGGCCATCACCTACAGTACTCAGCTAAAACCTCTCCAGTGATCTACACCCCATCCTGAACAATAATCCCTCACTTTCACAGGCCTTGGGAGGCAGCCCAGTCCTCGCTCACAGACAACCCACCAACCTTAAGCATTTTCTCACCAGCAATCACACACTGCACCATAGTAACTCTACTCAGGAACCAATCCATGCAACAAACCTCAATGCCAACTCTGCCCACTTATCTATACCACAGACACCATCACAGGACCTAACCAGATCAGCCACAACATCACCAGTTCACTCACCTGCAAGTCCACCAATCTAATATACGCCATCACGTGCCAGCAATGCCCCTCTGCTATGTACATCGGCCAAACTGGACAGTTCCTACATAAAAGGATAAATGGACACAAGTCAGATATTAGGAATGGCCATATACGAAAACCTGTAGGAGAACACTGCAATCTCCCTGGATGCACAATAGCAGATTTAAAGGTAGCCATCCTGCAGGAAAAAAACTTCAGGACCAGACTTCAAGGAGAAACTGCTGAGCTTCAGTTCATTTGTAAATTTAACACCATCAGCTCGGGATTAAACAAAGACTGTGAATGGCTTGCCAACTACAAAAGCAGTTTCTCCTCCCTTGGTGTTCACACCTCAAATGCTAGAACAGGGCCTCATCCTCTCTGATTGAACTAACCTTGTTATCTCTAGATTGATTCTTGCCTGCATATTTATACCTGCCTCTGGAAACTTCCACTACATGCATCTGACGAAGTGGGTATTCACCCATGAAAACTTATGCTCCAATAAATATGTTAGTCTATAAGGTGCCACAGGACTCTTTGTCACTTTTTACAGATCCAGACTAACACAGCTACCCCTCTGATACTATTCCTGGATATATGTGCAGAGCTCATCCAACCCTCCAATGCAACAATACCAAAATGAGTTCCACACTGACAATTGAGAAGTGAGTAGCAATTGCACTGTGGAAACTTGCAACACTAGATTGCTCCTGTCAGTCAGGAATCAATTTGGAGTTGTGATATTCACCGCAGGATTGGGTGACCATATGTCCCATTTTGGCCAGGACAGTCCCTTTTTTAAGCTCTGTCCTGGCTGTCCTGACTTTTTTTGGCAAAAGTGGGCATTTGTCCCATTTGCTCTTGCTAACTTGATTGGTTGGCAAAAGCAAATGGGACAAATGCCCACTTTTGCCAAAATGTGCGGTACAACGAGGAGGAACATGGGGGGGGTGAGCAGAGATGCCAGCCCCATGAAAGGGGGGAGGCAGGGCTCTGGTGGGGGAAGAGGAAGGAAGAGTTTCAGTGTGCAGGGGGCAGGTAGGGTTTGAGTGACCAGCAAAAGCCTAAAAAGCACAGTTTGAGTGACCAGCGACAGCCTTGTGGGGGGAGGAGGAGCACACTCAAGCGACCAACAACAGTCCTACTCAGGGGAGGGGGTCAGGCGAGCAGCTGGGGCCAGCTCTGAAGGGTCGAGGGCTTGGGCAAGCGGCTGGAGCCACACCTGCCAGGAGGGGGCTTGGCCAAGTGGCTGAGGGATGGGACTCAGGCCAGCCCCATACAGTGTCCCATTTTCCCTTTGGGACATATGGTCACCCTACTGTGATGCAAGTGTACACAACCATTAATCACCTCCGCTACAAAGGACTGTATTCTGGGCAAGACTTAGTGGATGGTTTTGCAGCAATGGGCTTCCTGAACTGGGGGGTGGGGGTGGGGGGCGATAGATGGCATGCATAACCCTATGTTAGCACCAGACTATCTTGCCACAGAGTTCATGAACAGAAAGGGCTACTTATCTATGGTAATGCAAGCACTGGTGAATCACCAAGGATGCCTTACTGACATCATTGTGGGCTGGTCAAGGAAGGTGCGTGATGTGTGCATCTTTAAGAACACAGGACTGTTCAGAAAGCTGCAATAGGGACTTTCTTTCCCAACCAGTGGATTACCATTGGGGATAGTGAAATGCCAATAGTGATCTTGGGAGACCGCGCCTACATCTTGCTCCCCTGGCTCATGAAGCCATACACTGGCCACCATGGCAGTACCAAGGAGTTCAACTACAGGGTCAGCAGGTGTAGAATGGCAGTTGAATGTGCCTTTGGTCATTTGAAGAGTCGCTGATGATGCTTAATTCAAGAGATTGGACCGTAGTGAAAAGAATATCCCAGTGGTTAAAGTTGCCTGCTGTAACCTGCATAATATCTGTGAATCATAGAACTAGAAGGGACCTCAAGAGATCATCTAGTCCAGTCCCCTGCACTCAAGGCAGGACTAAGTATTATCTAGATCATCCCGACAGGTGTTTGTCCAACCTGCTCTTAAAATTCCCAAAGGATGGAAATTACACAACCTCCCTAGGCAATTTATTCCAGTGCTTAATCACCCTGACAGGAAGTTTTTCCTAACGTCCAGCTTAAATCTCTCTTGCTGCAATTTAAGCCCATTGCTTCTTGTCCTATCCTCAGAGGTTAAGAAGAACAATTTTTCTCCCTCCTCCTTGTAACAACCTTTTACTTGAAAACTGTTATCATGTCCTCTCTCAGTCTCCTCTTCTCCAGACTAAACAAACACAATTTTTTCAATCTTCCCTCATAGGCCATGTTTTCTAGACCTTTAATCATTTTTGTTGCTCTTCTCTGGACTTTCTCCAGTTTGTCCACATCTTTCCTGAAATGTGGAGCCCAGAACTAGACACAATACTCCAGCTGAGGCCTAATCAGCACGGAGTACAGTGAAAGAATTACTTCTCATGTCTTGCTTACAATACTCCTGCTAATACATCCCAGAATGATATTTGTTGTTGACTCATATTTAGCCTGTGATCCACTATACCCCAGATCCCTTTCTGCAGTACTCCTTCCTAGGCAGTCATTTCCCATTTTGTATGTGTGCAACTGACTGTTCCTTCCTAAGTGGAGTACTTAGCATTTGTCCTTGTTGAATTTCATCCTATTTACATCAGACCATTTCTCCAGTTTGTCCAGATCATTTTGAATTTTAATCCTATCCTCCAAAGCACTTGCAACTCCTCCCACCTTGGTATTATCCACAAACTTTATCAGTGTACTCTCTATGCCATTATCTAAATAATTGGTGAATATATTGAACAGAACCAGACCCAGAACCGATCCCTGCGGGACCCCACTCGTTATGCCCTTCCAGCGTGACTGTGAACCACTGATAACTACTCTCTCAGAATGATTTTCCAGCCAGTTATGCACCCACCTTATAGTAGCTCCATCTAGATTGTATTTTCCTAGTTTGTTTATGAGAACGTCATGCAAGACGGTATCAAAAGCCTTACTAAAGTCAAGATATACCATGCCTACCGCTTCCTCCCTATCCACAAGGCTTGTTAGCCTGTCAAAGAAAGCTGTCAGGTTGGTTTGACATGATTTGTTCTTGACAAGTCCATGCTGATTATTATTTATCACCTTATTATCATCCAGGTTTTTGCAAATTGATTGCTTAGTTATTTGCTCCATTATCTTTCCGAGTACAGAAGTTAAGCTGACTGGTCTTGTTATGTAAAGCCTCTGCTCAGCTGTGATTGTAGGATCTGTAACTTTTACCATTAAGTTCTGCAACCTTTTTGCAGACTTTGTAACTTCAGTTATTGTTAGCATAGCCTTTTAAGTTTTGTAACCTTTACAAGCTCTGTAACCTTTTCAAGTTACCACTTGTATGAATTTCCAAGCTGCAGGGTAGGCAGTCGCTACGCGCAGCTCATGCGACGTCTAATGGTCTTGGACACTATCCGGTGGTCCTGGGACATTTATACAGAGCACATCACCGGCCACCACCAATACCAAGAGTGAGCTGGCATGACTTCGTGCACCCACAATGAGGATGAGACCTGAAGTCTTCCTCTGTTGGACCTTATCCCCTGAACCCTGAACCCACCGAACTGAACTGAACTCCATCCTATGAGGGTCATCTATCCTCATTACCCAGCCCACTTATTTATAGCTATGATTGCCTGTAATTCCTGTATGAGTGGTACCCTCACTGCTTGCTGACTGTACCTTGATTCATCCACCTTAAACCCCCCCATTGGGGATACTGCAGACTATGTGTGTTATGGGCTATCCAATATCAAAATACTAACATCCCCCTATACTCTGCATGGTACCCTCGATGACTAATAACTGAATTTTCAACATTCTGTATCACCTATTTTTAAAAAATTTTTAATAAAATTTTAAATCTCATCTCGCAATCAGAGAGAGTGTGAACAAGGGAATGTGTGGGGAAGATGAGGGAGTGTGAACAAGAAAGCGTACGTGGGACTGGGCAGAGTAGAACTGCAAGGAGAGATGAGCCAGGTGTGTGTAATATAATCTGCCCTGAGAAGGCAATCATGAACTGCTGTAAATAAAAGAAGAACCTGGTATGCATGAAAGGAACTGGTCTGGGAATGCTTCTCGGTGACGGACACAGAAGGAAAATTCAGTGTGCATGACAGGACAGCAAATCCAGTTCCAGCAAAAGGAAGCAGCCATGCACCCAAGCAGCTGCTGCTCCTTGACCTGCTCAGCAGCCTGGATTCGTGACCGCGGGCGGACACACCAGATCTACCACACTTCGGCTTCTCGGCTTCCATGCTGTCTCCAGTAATTCTCCGCCTGTGTAAGTATGTGGGGGTATGAATGCAGTGAATGTGTGCGTGTATGAATAAGCTCCATCTCTTTTCTATCTGATCCAACAGTAGCATCATAATAAAACTAACACAAGTGTGACCCCGGGTTGGTTTTTAGGGGAACAGAGATAACAGGTCTGTGGAGCAAAGGGGGAAAAGTTTCTACCAGCGTGCAGGGTAGAGGTGGAGTGGCTGTCTGCTGAATTTGAACACCTAGATACAAGGGCTATAAGAAGAGCTCAATGTGGAGCTATAAAGCTCATGGAGGCACAGTATGAATCTTATAGTGAATGCCGTGTGTTTAGGAATATAACATTGCCAAGGCACCTATTAATATTATGGGTTCTGAGACAAAATGAAGTAACAAGAAAATTGGTGGTTGTCAGATATGCTGGCTGGTTCTGAGCATATGTTGTGAATTAGTAAAGATGAATTATGTTTCAAAAAATAGAATTTTATTCTGTAACCATGTAATAAAAGAAATGTATAACATAATAAAACTTAACAAATTAAGGGAACAGAACTTACAAAGGGGAAAGAACTGTCATTTCTATTTCAGATATACCTACACCAACCATGTCTTTCACAAGTCAGTGCATATGCTGCTGTGATCATATTTAATGTCCCCTGGGGTGCACTGGTAGGGGTAGTGGATTGCAGAGTACCTCCTTGAAAGCTTCATTGAGATCTCTATGGAGAATTCACAGGACATCCTAGCTTACATAAACAAACTGCTCTGGGTAACCCCCTGCCTAACTCTAGAGGGGAATGAAAAGCAGACAGCAACTCTACCACCATTGGTTGTTTTACTACCTTTCTAGCCAAGGCCGGCTCCAGGCCCCAGCACGCCAAGCGTGTTCTTGGGGCGGCATGCCACGAGGGCCGCTCTGCCGGTTGCCAGAAGGGCAGCAGGCGTCCCTGCGGAGGGTCCACTGGTCCTGCGGCTCCAGTGGAGCATCCTCAGGCACGCCTGCGGGAGGTCCACCGGAGCCGCGGGTCCAGCAGACCCTCCGCAGCCATCTCTGCGGGAGGTCCACTGGAGCCGCAGGACCGGCGAGCGTCAGAGCGCCCCCCGTGGCGTGCTGCCGTGCTTGGGGAGGCAAAATGGCTAGAGCCGGTCCTATTTCTAGCACAAGTAAAAAAGAGTAAATCAACATATGCGCTACTTTGGGGGTAACATCCCTGTAATTTCAAAGCAAACTGCACATTTACCAGAGGTTCCTTCCCTTGCATCAGGCTCACCTGTGCTCAGCTGTAGGACTGAGCTGGAGTCAAAAAATATATCCTGGCTCACTGCGCAGCTGGATCCCCTGGTCACCTGTCCCACAAAATGCTCCTCCTCTTCCTCGTCCAACACCTCCTCCTCGCTGTTTGTGGCAGGGACTTCTGACTCTGACTTCTCCAAGTATCCCCGGGGTGAGGATGGGGCCTCCTCCAAGGCTTTTTGTAAAAGCAGCAGGTCTGTGGCTCTGCACCAGATCAATTGTTGGCCTCTCTGGCCTTCTGGTGTGCCACAGCTCCTTGGCTTTCACATAGTATTGCTGCTGGTCCCTCATTCTCCCTCATACCCCAAGCAATCTGCTTTTAGATGTTGACGTTTCTACAGCTAGATCAGAGCTGGGAGATCCACCACCTTCTGTGTACTCCAGACAGGAGTGTGTCTGCAGTGTATAGCTGGCATGGGCAGCTGGACAGTTGCTAGGCGTGCTCAAGAGTTGCTAGGTATTCTTGACAAGTCGGGCAACCAGGAAAAGGAATTAAAAAAAAATCATGGGTCTTTAAAGGGGATGGCAGTTCCCTCACCACCTGGGCAGAAGAGTTCAAAATGGTGACCAGAGCAGTCAGGATGGGGCATTATGGGAAAGCTCCTGGAGGCCAATAACAGTTGATGTAAGTAATGCAGTGTCTACAGTAACACTGCGTTGTCTTGACTTTATTGACCTTGACTCTATGCTGCTCAGGGAGGTGGTGTTATTAAGTCAGCATAGCAAAGCAGTTACATCAACAAGAGCGAAATTTAAGTGTTGGCACATCCATAGCTAGGTCGACATAAGCTGCCTTGTGTTGACTTAACCGTGTAGTGTAGACCAGGCCTTAGCAAAAGCAGCACTTCCTCTGCCACAAAGCACTAGAAGTTTAAAACTAAAAACTCACCAAAACCGCACTCCACTCGTACATAGCATAGCTAAAGCCTGAGGGAACTACTAACCTCCAGAACAATAGGGTAAATAACTTCAGCAAAAATCTAACAGCAGTCAAAATGCTGGCCAAAAACCAAAGAATACAATAAAAGCTCTGAGAAGAACAGATAAAAGTAACCATCTGCAGACTACTTTGCCATAGTGAAATATGCAAAACCCAAGCAGCGCCTCTTCAGATATTGAAACAGAAAATAGAAACTGAGAGACACAAAGCACAATGGCAACCCAGAGAGGAACAACCGTAAAATCAGTGGGGACACAGGTGAGATTGAATCCAAGAGATATTTTCCTCCCCAAAATGTCCTGTGATGCTTGCAATAGCATTACCAGTATACAATGCTGATTTGCCTTCCCCAGGGGACCCCTTGGGCCATTGGGGTGTGACACTGATATCTGAGGGTATTTCCTGATATTATCAGATTTAGTAAAAGATTGAATTGTACAGCACTCCAGGGAGAAAGGAAAGAGACAGCAGAAACAGCATCATGTAACAAACCCACCTCCAAGGAAATGGAATATATTGCCAAATGGATACAGACTAAAATCCTGCATATTTATTATTATGAAGCTCTAGTCTGGGCTGATGTTTGATGTGTTGAGTTACTTCCTGACAGACACTCAATATAACTGCATAGCTTTTTATGCGAATACGTATTTTGATTATTTGATCTCATCCATGAGACTTGTGTTGGAGAAGTTCTTATCAAGTACTAGTTTTGTAGTTATAGCATTAGAATAATCATGGTGCTCAGAAAATGTTCTTTTGTATTGTTTATGGAGAGAAAGGTAGGATAGTGTTGTGTTCAGAGTGCAGAAGTGAGAGTCAAAAGTCCTGGATTCTTTTTGAGTTAGCCTCAGTCAATGTAAATCTGTAATCTAAAAGAACCATTTCTGGCAATGTCTCAGCTTTCCTACATAGATTTAGGCTAATCACTTCCCTCTGTTTCCTCATTGCTAAATACCAATATTAATTCCTACCGAGTTCGCAGGGTGCTGGATTTATGAGGTTTAATGAATGAATGTATGAAAGACTTCTAAGAATCTCAGATGCAGGGTGCTATAGCAGTACTATGTACTGTATAATACTTTTCAACAATGACAAGAGATTTGAAAAGTAGACGGTTATCTTTTGACTGTCTGCCAAATATGCATAACAATTGCATCACAGAAGCTGTCATTCAACATGGTATTTCGGATAAATGTGTAGCAGTTGGAGGAGAAAAAGCCAACGTCAGTCCTGGTAGACTGTAAACAAAGAAAAGCAGTCATGTGTTTCTGCATTTGCTAACTTTATTAAAGGCTAGAGAGCATGTGATAGGTAGTGGGCGCTCTCATGACATGCTGCATAATACTAAATGATTGTATGCAATATTTTAACAATATATTCAGAAGTTAATGTTACTCAGAAAAGTTTAGGTGGTAGATATCCTCAGCCTCTTGGCAAATCTAAGGACACCTGATTTCTTCTTACTCAACAGTACTCAATAGTGTGTGCCATAAGACAAAGCTTCTGCTGGGTAAGATACTTATTTGTGATTGACAGTCCACTTCCCCATTAAAGCAGTTTTACAGGTGAGGAAGTTCTGTAATTGGGGTAATGCTGCTCTTATAGTGAAGTCAAATGTTAAGCATGTAGGGGTCACAACACAAAGCTACGTTGTCCACAACATAGGCCTTGACAAGATCCAAAAAAGGAACACGTTTGTGAAACATTTGAAAATTCAAAGTTGTTTTCATTTAAAAGTGCCCGAAAAGCACCAATTTTTTATTTTTCCCCAAGTTGTTAAAGATCATCCACGATTATCAATTGATTTTGTTTGCTGAAAACCTGATTTGAATAATGTATTTGATAATGATTTGTGATTAAAAATGTATTTAAAAAATTAAAATATTTTTTAAAAAAGTTTGTTTTTGAAAACAAGGTTATTTTTCAACAGAAAAAAACCTTTTCTTTCAAAAAAGATATTGACCTACTGTACATCTGACAAAATCACTGTCACAAAACTAACCCAGTGCTTGCCCAACATGAGCTCATGGATGAGGAACAGCTACCTGAAGTTTAACCTGAGCAAGCATGGTATGCTGGATAGCTGAAGAAAACATTTGGTGGAGTTTGCCACCACAATAAAGTCACCTGTGATCGAAGAGGCACACGTATTATGGGGCAAGTCATCCAGCAGTTTAGGATTGCTCCTGGATTCCTCAATGATGCCAGACTCACATAGCAGCATCCCAAGTAGCACTTGATAGCATCTGTGCCTGGCTAAGTGACTGCACTTCTTCATCATGGTGGATGATGACCAGGCCTCAGTGATACATGCCTTTTTTACCTCCTTACTGAACTACAGCAGTGGACTCGACCTGGGTGCGAAACTGTCAGAGCTCAGGAAATTAAACTAGTACAGAATGCCACAGCACACCTCCTCAGTGACATGGGCTACCATGAGCACATCAGAACTGACCAACTTTCTCAAAACTCTTTACACTTTCCACAGAATAGTATGTCAGATTCAAGGTTTCAGTCCTCATTTGCAAGACGCCCAATGGTCTGATCCTGGAATTTCTAAAAAAAGAAAAATCACATAAAGGTCTGGGACAAGGACCATTGTTGACAATTCTACTTCTGTGGAACAATGGGATATCTACAGCAAGAATAAAGTTCATTTGTGCAGGAGATACAGCTTTCTCTGGGGCCAGTCCAAGGCTATTGTGACAAAGTTCCTCCTCTACCTTGGTGGGTCCTGCACTTATTGGCAGATTTGCTCACTTCAGTGATCCTCCCCACAGTCTGGGTCTACTCCTCCTGTGTCTGATCAGGAGTTGGGAGGTTTGGGGGGGAACCCAGGCCCACCCTCTACTCTGGGTTCCAGCCCAGGGCCCTGTGGACTGCAGCTGTCTATAGTGCCTCCTGTAACAGCTGCATGACAGCTACAACTCCCTGGGCTACTTCCCCATGGCCTCCTCCAAACACCTTCTTTATTCTCACCGCAGGACCTTCCTCCTGGTGTCTGATAACACTTGTACTCTTCAATCCTCCAGCACCACACTCACACTCCTCTGGCTCCTCCATGCCTGACTGGAGTGAGCTCCTTTTTAAACCCAGGTACCCTGATTAGCCTGCCTTGATTGGCTGCAGGTGTTCTAATTAAAGTAGCTATCTCCACTGCCTTCTAGAAAGATCTTAATTGGCCCCAAGTGCCTTGATTAACCTGGAGCAACTGCCATTTGGTCACCAGGTTACTAGGGATTTGTTTAGCCTGGGGCTAACATACCTGTTTCTCAGTACTTTACTGTAGCCATCTGACTTGTCCCATCACACTATGTAATGAACTCCTGCAGGATCAAAGAATGAGTACAAACTAGGGCTGTCAAGCAATTAAAATAATTAATTGTGATTAATCGCACAATTAAAAACATCAATTGCAATTAATCATGTGATTAATTGCACTGTTAGACAATAATAGAATACATTTAAATATTTTGGGTGTTTTCTACATTTTCAAATATATTGATTTCAATTACAACACAGAATACAAAGTGGACAGTGCTCGGTTTATATTTTTATTACAAATATTTGCACTGTAATAAACAAAAGAAATAATATTTTTCAATTCCCCCAGTGCAAGTACTGTAGTGCAATCACTTTATCATGAAAGTTTAATTTACAAAAGTAGAATTATGTTTAAAAAAACCTGCATTCAAAAATAAAATAATGTAAAACTTTAGAGCAGAGTTTTTCAAACAGGGGTCACCGCTTGTGTTGCGAAAGCCCCTGGCGGGCCGGGCCAGTGTGTTTAGCTGCCCAGTCCGCAGGTCCAGCCGATCCCAGCACCCACTGGCCACGGATCACTGCTCCAGGCCAATGGCAGTTGCTGGAAGCGGCGGCCAATAAGTCCCTCGGCCTGCACCGCTTGCAGCAGCTCCCATTGGCCCAGAGCAGCGATCCATGACCACTAGGAGCTGCGATCAGCCGGGCCTGCAGACGGGGCAGGTAAACACACTGGCCTGGTCCGCCAGGGGCTTTCCCTACACAAGCAGTGACCCCTGTTTGAGAAACCCTGCTTTAGAGCCTAAAAGTCCAGTCAGTCCTACTTCTTATTCAGCCAATTGGGAAGACAAACAAGTTTGTTTACATTTATGGGACGTAATGCTGACTGCTTATTATGCACAATGTCACCTGAAAGTGAGAACAGGCATTCACATGGCACTATTGTAGCCAGTGTCATAAGATATTTATGTGCCAAATGCCCTAAAGATTTTATGTCCATTCATAGATTCAGAGATCTAGGGGTCATAGTGGACCACAAGCTTAATATGAGTCAACAGTGTGATACTGTTGCAAAAAAAGCAAACGTGATTCTGGGATGCATTAACAGGTGTGTTGTAAACAAGACACGAGAAGTCATTCTTCCGCTTTACTCTGCGCTGGTTAGGCCTCAACTGAAGTATTGTGTCCAGTTCTGGGCACCGCATTTCAAGAAAGATGTGGAGAAATTGGAGAGCGTCCAGAGAAGAGCAACAAGAATGATTAAAGGTCTTGAGAACATGACCTATGAAGGAAGGCTGAAGGAATTGGGTTTGTTTAGTTTGGAAAAGAGAAGACTGAGAGGGGACATGATAGCAGTTTTCAGGTATCTAAAAGGGTGTCATCAGGAGGAGGGAGAAAACTTGTTCACCTTAGCCTCCAATGATAGAACAAGAAGCAATGGTCTTAAACTGCAGCAAGGGAGATTTAGGTTGGACATTAGGAAAAAGTTCCTAACTGTCAGGGTAGTTAAACACTGGAATAGATTGCCTAGGGAAGTTGTGGAATCTCCATCTCTGGAGATATTTAAGAGTAGGTTAGATAAATGTCTTTTAGGGATGGTCTAGACAGTATTTGGTCCTGCCATGAGGGCAGGGGACTGGACTCGATGACCTCTCGAGGTCCCTTCCAGTCCTAGAGTCTATGAGTCTATGCTTCAACCACCATTCCAAAGGACATGCGTCCATGCTGATGACAGGTTCTGCTTGATAATGATCCAAAACAGTGCAGACCAGCGCATGTTCATTTTAATCATCTGAGTCAGATGCCACCAGCAGAAGGTTGATTTTCCTTTTTCTTGGTTTGGGTTCTGTAGTTTCCACATCAGAGTGTTGCTCTTTTAAGACTTCTGAAAGCATGCTCCACACCTCATTCCTCTCAGATTTTGGAAGGCACTTCAGATTCTTAAACCTTGAGTTGAGTGCTGTAGCTATCTTTAGAAATCTCACACTGATATCTTCTTTGCACTAATCACTTTGTCAAATCTGCAGTGAAAGTGTTCTTTAAGCAAACAACATGTGCTGGGTCATCATCTGAGATTGCTATAACATGAAATATATGGCAGAATGCGGGTAAAACCAAACGGGATACATACAATTCTCCCCCCAAGAAGTTCAGTCATAAATTTAATTAACACATTATTTTTTTAATGAGCATTATCAGCATGGAAGCATGTCCTCTGGAATGGTGGCCGAAGCATGAAGGGGCATCTGAAGGTTTAGTATATCTGGCACGTAAATACCTTGCAATGCTGGCTACAAACGTGCAAACTCCTGTTCTCACTTACAGGTAACATTGTATATAATAAGCAGGCAGCATTATGTCCTCTAAATGTAAACAAACTTCTTTGTCTTCCTGATTGACTGAACAAGTAGGACTAACTGGACTTTTAGGCTCTACATTTTTACATTGTTGGTTTTTTTTGACTGCAGTTAAGTAACAAAAAAATCTACATGCACCTTACACCTCCATATGTGCGCCAATATGGAGGTGTAAGTTGCACTTCCATGATAAAGAGATTGCACTACAGTACTTATATGAGGTGAATTGAAAAATACTATTTCTTTTGTTTATCATTTTTAGAGTGCAAATATTAGTAATCAAAAATAAATATAAAGTGAGCACTGTACACTTTGTATTCTGTGTTGTAATTGAAATCAATATATTTGAAAATGAAGAACATCCAAAAATATTTAATAAATTTTGCTTGATATTCTATTGCTTAACAGTGTGATTAAAACTGTGATTAATCACTATTCATTTTTTTCAGTTAATTGCATGAGTTAACTGCAATTAATCAACGGCCCTAGTACAAACCTCACCACTTTCCATTCTGAGTATAAAGCAAGGATAGGAAACAACGGGGGAAGAGAGACAAGAAAACCAATGAGGAGAGACAGAGAAACTAATGAAAGGAGATGATGCGAGTGAGGGAGAGGACAGAAAAACAGATATGTAGTTGCAGCAGCTCCTTCTCTGCTAGACTGGCCGATACAACAAAATAAGAATCTTTTTAAATGAAAAGAAATCTCTTCAGTAGTGAGTCTCCTTTTAAGAGGCAGGAGAGCTGTTGGTTCCATAGTAGCTGATGTGAGAATGAAGGCATTTGGAAAAGCCTGTTCCATTCTCACCATCTCTGGGGCTTGGCCAGAAGAACAGGCACAGGCAGCCAAAGGAAACTGCTGCAGTTGAGAATTGCTTCCACTAACACAGTGGTTCTCAACCTTTTTTTACTCAAGAACCTCTAAACTTAAATAGACTAACCTGCACACCAGCACCACAGGGGGGTGCGGCACCCCAGAAGCAGTGGTGTGTTTCCTTGGCTAGCTGTGCCTGTTCATGGAGTCAATGGCTTTGAGGCAACCTCCTCTCATGGCAGGGAGAGATCTCTCCTCTGCAGTGATGCTGCAACTTTTGGTTGTGTCCCACTCACCCCTATACCAGTGTTCCCTTTCATTTTTCCCACTGTGTAGAATGAATGTTGTCACGTGCACCAATATGGAGGTGATGTGTGACTGTGGGGGTGAGGGGTTCGGAGTGTGGGAGGGAGCTCAGGGCTGGGGCAGAGGGTTAGGGTGCAGGGATGTGAGGGCTATGGCTGGGGGTGCAGGCTCTGGGGTGGGGCTGGGGATGAGGGGCTCAGGGCTGAGGCAGAGGGTTGAGCTGCAGGCTCTGGGGTGGGGCTGGGGATGAGGGGCTCAGGGCTGGGACAGAGGTTTGGGGTACTGGGGGTGAGGGCTCTGGCTGGGAGTGTGGGCTTTGGGGTGGGGCTGGGAATGAGGAGTTTTGGGTTCAGGCTGCTCGGGGCTATGGCGGGGAGAGAAGACTCCCCCTAGCCCTCTCTTGCCGCAGCAGCACCTGGGCTGGGGGGAAGAGGTGCTCCGGCACAGCAGGTCTGGGCTGGGGCTAGGTTTGGGCTAGTGGAGGGGCGCCTCTCCCCCAGATGCGGCAGGTCTCAGCCAGGCAGGTTTCTTGAGTGCCTGCGCGGCGCTCAATAGGCTGCTGTGTGGCTGCACAGCTTACCGGGAACTTAGCCCCCATCCCAGACAGGCTGGGTGGCCTGAGATGAGTCAGGGGATGGAGGTGGCACTCCCTCCCACAGCACCATGTAGCAGGGCTGAAGCCCAAGCCCTGCCACCTGGGGCTTAAGCTTGGCCCTTAGCAGACCCCCTGAAGTCTGCTCGCAATCCCCCAGGTGGCCCTGGACCCCAAGTTAAGAACCAGGGCACTAATACCTCTGGCAGCCTTAAAATCAAAATGTTGTTGATTCTGCAAACTGCTTAGGAAGGTGATTGGAGGCCAAGCTGAAATTCCTAAAGAAATTCCAGATGCAGAGAAGGAGACCAAGCCAGAGAGGGAAGGAGAGCAATCCTGGCAGTCATTAATGACCAAGAATGCAAAGACCACAAAGGTATGGTCTTCAGTGCAGCTGGGAGCAAGCCTCCCAGCCCAGGCACACAGACTCACACTAGCTCAGCTCGAGTTAGTGTGCTAAAAATAGCAGCGTGGACTTTGCAGCTCCGGTGGAGATTCAGGCTAGCCACTTAAGCTCAGAGTCCAAGCTTCTACCTGAGCCACAGCATTCACACTGCTTTTTTTAGCATGCTAGTGCAATCTGAGCTAACATGAGCTTGTCTACCTGGGCTGGGAGACTCACTGTGCGCTGCAGCGTAGACATACCTCAGCTTGCTACACTATGTGTGGGGGGGAGCGACAGTCACCAGCCTGCCATGGGATCAAAAATTGGGAAATGGAGCCTGACATCCCAACCTGATTATACCAAGCAAACTGGGATTGTAGAAACTCTGTGATGCCATCTCTCAAGAGACCCAGTATCACAGTTGGAGTGTGGGCAGACAGGCCTTATGGGTGGAACCAGAGTCAGGGGCCTAGGACCAGACCCAAGGGTCAGAGCCAGAGGCTCAGGAACCATAGCTGAGGGTTAGAAGCCAGGAACCAGCAGCAAAGCAAAGGAGCAGGATCCATCACAGCAGCCTGTTGCAATAGACAACTTCCTGGTGTTCACTCCAGGCTTAAGTAGTGTGCCTGGACCAATCAGGGACCCCAGGAGCACTGCCAATCAGGCCATTTATGGCCAACACATCCAGTGGCTCTTGGGCCTACAGCCCATTGATCAGTGCTTTACCAGGTGGAGCATGGATACAACAGTCACCATGGAGCCAGCAGACCTAGGTCCTAGCCCTGTAGATTCTCATTCCCAGTATGATCATCAGACCCCCTGTGCACTCATTTGGAGAACAGGAGATAGCAGATGCTATGACACCTCCTTGAGGGTGTTCAACTTTTGGTTTTTGCAGTATCTGTAACTTTTATGGGAGACTGGACCAAACTTGGAGTCTCTAACACAAGCTGAACTTCTGCTGGATTCTGCACAGCCTTTGAGTTCACTGCTTTTATTATGTTTATGTGCTAAGTGCTCTGCTCTCTGCAAAACACAACACCTGCCCTGAAGAGCTTATCAAAATAGATAGGCTACATAAAACATAGGGAGAGGCCCAGAGATTCTGTCTAAGAGCATCTTTTTTCCCTCTATCTTCTTAATAATGGGTTGATGACAGCACTTTTGCTGATGTGGGTATTTGTTGGCTTCATAGTTGAATTTTGAAAGGGGATTTTAAAGAATAGACTGTGTATCTGGAATACTGGAATAGGGAGGGAATTTTGGGTGTAGGGGAAGTGTAGAAGAAGGCACAAAGATAGGACCATGAGTAGGAGGATATGAAGGGAGTTTGTTAGCAGAGAGAGTCAGTGACTGATAAGGAATTAGAGTAGTGATATATGCAGAGTAATTTGGTTTTGCCCCCTCTATAGTGAAGAACAAGGAGAGCACATAGGTCTACATTGCATGACTAACGCCAAATTAAGAAAAGCCACATGGGACCATATCTTGACACAAGGATGAGAGGATATAGTCTTAGCAGCTCCAGATCTGAACTTGGCTGATTTTAGACAATCAGCTCAACAAGTCTTTAATCAATTAAGCAGAATCTAATCTAAAAATCATCTAGTTTACAGCTGGGGGGGGTGGCTGGGGATGGGAAAGCTAGGCTAGGAATCCCTAAGATGAACTGCATTTCATAGGTCTTTGACAGCATGTTACCTAACAGGCAATCCAGATTTTTTATCCGAGCGCTATCTTCCCTAAGGTCAAGGGATTTGTCACGTGGTACACTCATTGCTAGCAGCGCCTCCTGCTGGCCACCCTGGGAATTAGCTCCACCAAGCTTGCGCTCTCCCTCTGGTGGTATCTTCCCCACCCCATTTCTCTCTGCAGTCCCACTCACTCCCAGCTCTGTAATCTCTTTGTGGCTTGCCACTACGGCCAGGTCACTAATGTCCTCCCCTTGTGGGGAATTCACAATCTTTCCAGACCCGATATCTGGCTGGCGTCACCAATGCCTTTGCCACTTCCCAGCAGCTGGTAGGGGAACTCAGGCCACCCTCTACTTTGTGTTCCAGTCTATAACAAGCAGCCAAGGTCTCTGTACCATCCTACCCCTTGCTGCTGTTTCCCTATGCTTCTTCCTATCTATCTGTCTGTCTTCCCAACCCACCCCAGGTTTGCCAGCCTACCAACTCCCTCTATTCAGGGAGTGACTGCAACCTACTTCCCTGCAGTCTTTGCCTGCAGCCAGCTACCTGGCTTTATAAAGGCCTCGCCGGTTCCTTTAATTAGGACTTTCCCCTCAGCATTCAGTCTACCAGGTTAACTGGCCCATCTGGCCTCTATTAACCCCTTCTACTTCTGTGAGGGGTGGACACCAGATCACAAGATGCCACTTGTCAGATGAGTTCAGCATGAAAGACCTATAAACGTAGTCCAAAGATTGTATTGGACACTAGCCATGAAATGTTTTAAAGAATTTACTTAACCTAATGTAGCCCCTCTAGCAATCCCACTTTGTGCTGTGATTCCCGTCAGATTGCGCAAGAAAAGTAAGGCAAGGCAAAGTTTGGAATAGTAATTGTATCTCCCCAAAGCAAAACTCCTAGGTTTAGCAGGAAGACCCTGTTAAAGATTAAGTAGATGGAACTCTAGTATTAATGTAGTTTTGCTTCTCCTTTACAGGAAAGGTTTGACACATGTCCAAATCAGAATACACGCCAATAATAGATGAACATTATGGCCTAGGTCATTCTGCCCTCCAGTGCCACAGGTTTTTAGTTTGCTCTTTTGCATAAGCAGCAATCAAAATATTCTCACACTTTTATAGAACAAAGTTCCCTTCCAAAATCTGTTTAATCGTACTGAAGAACTATACTAGCTTTCTCTTCTACTTCCTATGAAACAACCTCCAGTTTCTTCTCCCTGCATCCACTATCTTCTCTATTTTTCTAGCAAGTCCAAAGTGAAGTTATCAAGTTCTGAAGTATTTACATTGTCCTGTACATGTACAATAATGGTGAAATCAGACTCTGGATTCTGCTAATTTAGACACTAGCTTCATTAAATAGTTGTTTCCCCTTCCCCTCTGTTCTTTGTTTGACGGAAACAGCCATCACCATTTTATTTATTACGACTGCATCTACACTGGCAAAATTGGAACCTGCAATTCACTACTCTCAGGTTTTATGTAGAGTAGGATTTAAAGGTGTTTTCTATAAGATGTTAGCTATCACCATTCTAACAAACATGTTCTGAAAGTCTGGAGATGACAGGCAATGTAAACAGTAACATGTACTAAGCTGATCAAGTTAAAGCGTAGGCTTGCCTCTAGGCTCTAAGATATGCTAAGATGGTTGAGTGAAGTATAAACTGCCTTGTCTACACTAGAATTTTAGAACACATTAGCTACCACAACCCAACACACCTTTTATCCTAGGCAATCTAGACAAAGACTAAATTACATTAGAAGACATAGTGTAAAACTCACAGAGTTGCACCAATGTTGAATTATGTGGCCAATTTGTACAGCAGGCCTAAGTATGGATCAATTTTAAAATCTTCTCAAGCTTACATGGAAATTTTTGCCATTGGCCCTATAATTCTTCCAGTCTCTTAAACTCTTTTTATCAGATATAGCTGAATGTTTCACATAGAGAGCCCTAAGACTTGAAAAAGTGCTTCAGAACATTAAAGTTGAAAGGTTCAGGACTCAAGGGACAGTCAACAGCTCTGTGGGACAGGTATAAAATGAAACGTACAATAATTCTCATCTCTCAAGAGTAAATCTAAGTTCTGCTGTTCCCTTGCGTTTCAAAATCATGTTTAAAACTTGAACTTTTCCCTGTGTAGCACATGACAGATCGACTTTGTGCCAATTCTAAAACCTGATTCCAAAACGCCTCTCCTGACCAGAGACTGAAGCCAGCTCAAATAGTTTGACTTTATTTTGGCACACTCTGTACTGGTATGTTCAAAGTAAGCTTGTTTTCTGCTTTACACCTCAGTGCTTACATTAATTGATTAATGTGTTGGTTATTGCTGATAATAACCAAACAAAAAATACAAACAAAGGCCACAAGAAATTTGTGGAAAGTATTAGTGAAGTTTACAAAGATTTTTGCCTCTGTTTGCAGAACAAATATAGGATTCTGTAAAGATGTTTGTGTGTTTGTCTCTCATTTTAATTTGTTTCATTTCAAGTTAACTGTGTAATTCCCACACACAACTTTGTTAACTTAGACCTTGTCTATACAGTAAAAATTTACAGTGTCTTAACAGGTATCAGAGGGGTAGTCGTGTTAGTCTGTATCCACAAAAACAGAGAGGAGTTTTTAGTGTCTTAACAGATCAGCTGAAACAATGCTGAACAGGATTTTGCTGTCAATACTGACCAACACAAGCCATATTTAGCATTACATCAGCTAATGCAGTTGTTACAGTTCAGAGACAGTAAGATGTCATATAGTAGTAGACCATGCTTAGTGTTAAGCAAGCTCAAGTGTGTTTCCTTACAAAGCAAACATGGACAAGCTAGGAAATCATACATTAAAACAACATTTACACAGAATGAAATGAGAATCCTCAACCATTAGTTTGTTAAGCATTAGTCCAAAAGTATAGAGAAGGGCAACAAAAATGATTAGGGATATGGAACAGCTGCTATAAGGAGAGATTTAAAAATCTGGGACTGTTCAGCTTAGAACAAAGACAACTAAAGGAGATACAGTAGAGGGCTAAACAATCATGAATGGTGTGGAGAAAGTGGTCATCTCTTTTCCAAGCTGAACAGTCCCAGTCTTTTCAACCTCTTCATATGGAAGCTCATGGGTGGAGTATAATGGAGGCGGCAGGAGACTAAGCTTCCCCAAACCTCACATTGCTGAGGGGGGGGCATATTTGGGGGCAGCAGAAAAATCTCCTCCTGCCATGGGTTCGGGAGCACAGAACCACAGCAGGTGGTGGGATCTCAGGGGGAAGAGAGGTGGGGCTGCAGGGAAAAGGGCAGAATAGGGGAGGGGCTCCAGGCTGAGAGCTCCAGCCAAGGCTGAGAACTTCACCACAGTTCTGGCCAAGGCTGAGAACTTGACTCGGGCCGGGGCTGAGCTCTCAAACCTCTCCTCCCTTGGCCCCAACCAAGCTCTCAGGCTCCCCCACCCTGGCCATGAGGGGAAGGGGCCGAGCTCCCAGACCCACCCCGCCCTGGCAAGAGCCACTGGGGGGCTGAGAGCAGCAAGTGGAGGTGAGGCCTTGGCCTAGCCTCCCCAAGGGGAAGCTTCACTCACCACCCATGTGGAAGCTCTTCCATACCCATAATCATTTTTGTTGCTCTTCTCTGTACCTTTTCCATTTCTAATACCTTTTTTTTGAGATGAGGTGACCAGAATTGCATTCAGTATTCCAGGTGTGAAAGTACCATCCATTTATATAATGGCATTCTGATATTTTCTGACTTATTATCTATCCCTTTCCTAATGGTTCCTAGCATTCTATTAGCTTTTTTGACTGCTGCTGCACACTGAACAGATGTTTTCTGAGAACTATCCTCAGTGACTCCAAGATCTCTTTCTTGAGTGGTAAAGGCTAATTTTAGACCCCATCGTTTTGTATGTTCACTTGAGATTATGTTTTCCACTGTGCATTACTTTGCATTTATAAATATTGAATTTCATCTACCATTTTGTTGCCTAGTCACCAAGTTTTGCAAGATCCCTTTGTAACTCTTTATCATCTGCTTTCAACTTAACTATCTTGAGTAATTTTGTATCTGCAAATTTTGCCACTTCACTTTTTATCCCCTTTTCCAGATCATTTATGAATATATTGAACTGTGCTGGTCCCAGACACATCTCTGTGCTATTTACCTCTCTGCATTCTGAAAACTGACCATTTATTCCTACTCCTTGATTCCAGTCTTTTAACCAGTTACTGATCCATGAGAGGATTTTGCCTCTTATCCCATGACTGCTTAGTTTGCTTAAGAGCCTTTGGTGAGGGACCTTGTCAAAGGCTTTCTGAAAATCCAAGTACACTATATCTACTGGATCACCCTTGTCCACGCTTGTTGACCCTCCTCAAAGAATTCTAATAGATTGGTGAGGCATGATTTCCCTTTACAAAAGTCATGTTGACTCTTCCCCAACAAATCATGTTCATCTATATGTCTCATAATTCTGTTCTTCACTAAAGTTTCAACCAAGTTGCCTGATACTGAAGTTAGGCTTTCTGGACTGTAATTGCCGTGGTTGTCTCTGGAGCCTTTTTAAAAAATTGGTGTCACATTAGCTATCCTACAGCCATCTGGTACAAAGCTGATTTAAGTGATAGGTTACATACCACAATTATTAGTTCTGCAATTTCAATTTGAACTCCTTCAGAACTCTTGGGTGAATACCATCTGGTCCTGGTGACTTATTATTGTTTAATTTATCAATTTGTTCCAAAACCTCAGTTCCTCAGGTTTGTAACCTGAAAAAAAATGGCTCAGTTGTGGGAATCTCCCTCACATCCTTTGCAACGAAGACTGATGCAAAGAATTCATTCAACTTTTCCTCAGTGGTCTTATTTTCCTTAAGTGCTTCTTTAGCATCTCAACCATCCAGTGGCCCACCAATTGTTTGGTAGGCTTCCTGGATTTTACGTATTTAAACAAATGTTGCTGTTAGTATGACATTATCTGATTAGCGTATGACCATGCAAATCATTGTTGCTACCGCGGTTATATAATTGCAACAACCTGTATACAAAGTGTGATGCATGGCTAGACAAGTTTAAGCATACTGCAGAATAAATGACCCAGATTCAACCTTTAGGGACATACTGGTAGATAAAGTTTGTGTTTTGTGTGTTTACACATATATGGTTAGAGGTTAACAATGTAATAGAGCAGTCCCTATCTATGCTTTATTCTGTTAATTCAGAGCTCAAAAGGAAATATTAACATTTAAATGAACTGTAAACATAGTGATATTGTATTAATCTCTCTTTGAAATGTATAGCAAATCACCTGAGAATGGTGGAAAACAGGCAATTACCTTATGTTAATCCCTGTAGCTAATTACTGGTGATGCTTTGGAAATAGGTCTATTTCAAAGTCTCCTTGATTGCCTATTGTTCGCCTAAGAACTCTGAGCTGTCAAAAGAAGGCCTGGAACAATGCAACGATGTCTTGGGTCCTGATCCTTTTTATCTCAGATCTGCTTGATGCTTCATGCAGAGGAAGCTTAAGTCATAAAACTGAGATCTCCAGACCTATCTGGATCACCCTGAATATGGACATTGAACTATAACCTATGGAGTAATTCTGAAAGGACTTTTTGCAGCTACAAAGCTCACCATCTCCACTATGAATCCAATTTCAGAACTGTTCTCACATCTGTATGTATATTGATCTTTTAACCAGTACTCTCTCTCTTTTCTTTTTTAATAAATTTTAGTTTAGTTAATAAGGATTGGCTGTAAGCATGTATTTGAGTAAAATCCGGAATATTCATTAATCTGGGAGGTAATGTGTCTGATCCTTTGGGATTGGCAGAACTTTCTTATATGATGAATAAGATTTTCAGTAATTCTTATCATGTTTGACTTGAGTGTCTGGGTGGAGGCTTGAGACTGGGTTGTTTTAAGGGAACTGTGTTGTAGGCTTCTGGGTAAGGTATTATAGAACCTTTTTGTGCTGGCTTGGTAAATCTAAGTATTGGAATATCCACCAGCATTCGGATTGTCTGCCCCATTCTTTGCAGTTCACCCTAATTGACTAACCTCAGTGTGGCTCCCCTGGGATCCCGGTCACATTTAGCTTTTGTGTCTTTTGCTAGTTGTTCTTTACATTCTTTTTTGGCCTGCCTAATTATACTTCTAAACTTGACCTGCCACAGTTTATGCTCCTTTCTATCTTCTTCAGTAGGATTTGACTTCCATTTTTTTAACAGCTGCCTTTTTGTTTCTAACCCCTTCTTTTACTAGAGTGACCAGACAGCAAATGTGAAAAATCGGGACAGTGAGTAGGGAGTAATAGGTGCCTCTATAAGAAAAAGCCCCCCAAATCAGGACTGTCCCTATAAAATCAGGACATCTGGTCACCCTATCTTTTACTCTGTTTAGCCACAGTGGCATTTTTTTGGTCCACTCACTATTCTTTTTAATTTGGGGGTATACATTTAATTTGACACTCTGTTATGGTGTTTGTAAAAAGTTACCATGCAGCTTGCAGGCATTTCACTCTTGTGACTTATCACTTGATAAATTGCCCTGTTATGTTCATTCTCTCTCAAACATCTGGCACCAGCCACTGTTGGAAGACAGGATACTGGGCTAGATGGACAATTGGTCTGACCCAGTGTGGCCATTCTTATGTTCTTATATTATCATCTTAATTAAAATTAAGTAATACTGTTACCTCCCATTGAACATATTAAGCAACTGAGAAATCATCTGGTTTGCACAATCTTAACTCTTACCTTGCAAGCTACAATACTTAATAATTTAACAGTATATCTAATCTTAATATTACAATTATACCATATACAGACAGGAAAACAATACAGAGCTAATTACATACTCAACATTCCTTACTGTATCAGGTAGACAAATGTCTAAGATATATTTTCATTAAAACTTTAAAGTAATCAGATCAAGTATACAATGCACATTGCTACAGAACACAATATACAAATACAGTTCATATGTACATTTATAATATGCTATATAGCAAAACAAGAAATTAACATATTGGAGTTAAGATTGTGCATTTCAATGTCATTTTTAGTTCGTTTATGTGTGCAATGAGGATGACAGCACTGAAGTGAATAAACTGAGCATATCATAGTTAAAGTTTTTTCTAGTGGATGCTGTATATTAATGAATGGCATAGGACAGTGAAAAAAGCCTTTAGTACAGAGGTGAAAGTAAGCCAGTACAGGCCGGTACGGAGGATCGGTAAGAAAAGGAGACTGGCTGAGGGAGGGAGAAGCCTGCCCCCTGCATAAGAATAGTTTAAACTCAGCTGTTCCCTGAGTGGTTCAGCCCTCCGGATTAGGAGTGGTTTCTGGCATCCTTGTTAATTTCACTCACAGTAGCTGGGGGGAGTGGGGAGGGTGTGTTTGACCATGGCAGGGGCAGTCCTTGTCTGCCCCCGGGATGAGGGATCTTGTCTCCAATACTAATATACTCAACAAATACAAGCATTTGGCTCCACCGCTTAAATCCAGAGCTAATAAAAGCAGGCAGAAGGGGAAAACTCACTGTCACATTGGTTTCTCATCTCCTCCCTCCCCTTCCTCCAGCCAGGCTGCAGACAAGGCTCTGAATTCCTCCCTCCCAGCAGGAATTCTCCTCTAGGCTCTAGCTTGCAGTAGGGACATTGGCTGAGATGCCTGCTGCTGCTGCCTGCATAAGAACAGTGTGTGACCATGGCAGGGGCAATTCTTTTCTGCCCCCAGGATGAGGGGATCTCCTATACACAAAAAACACAGTCAAAATCAGGAACCATTTCCAATTTCAAATCTATCCCATTCCATCCCCAGCAAAGGATCATGGTTGTGATGTCCAATCTGCTTGCAGATCCTCTTTGAAATGTTACTGAACCGCGCAGGGAACAGCTGAGTTTAAACTGTTCTTATGCAGGAGGCAGGCTTCTCCTTCCCTCAGCCAGTCTCCCTGCTCCCTGCTGCAAGCTAGAGGGAAGCCCTTGCAGCTGCTGCTCAGTGCCAGGCAGGGAGAAAGCATGGAGCCTAGTGTCCATAGCCTGGCTGGAGGAGGAGGGAAGACACGGAGAAAAATGTGACAGTGAGTTTTCACTTTTTCAGGCTTATTCCAATAGTAAAGTTTTATTACAGACAGTACTGGTAGTAGTAATAGTAGCTTTATTTTCTCTATACATGTCATGCAATGGGAGGGATCCATGAAGTACGTAGGAGAGGTGGGTTGCTTGCGACTGGAACATATGGGTAAGAAATGTAAATTACTTTCACCCCTGCCCAAACCCCAGGGCTCCCAGCAGCCTCTGCAGCTGGTAGCTCTGGGGGTGATTTAAAGGGCCCAGCTCCTAGCTTTTGCTGAATCCCCGAGCCCTTTAAATCCTGATTTAAAAGCCCCAGGATTTAAAGGCCCCAACTCTTCTGACAGAGGCCACGCCTCTTCCGGTCAAGCCCCTCCCCCTCTGCAGGACTCTGGAGTACTGGCAAGTCCTTTAAATTACTTTCACCCCTGCTTTAGTATTAAGTTAAAGAGAGGAATCATGTTAGATTTTTATCATACTTTTGAGGGTTAGACTCTGAGCTGACAAACACTTTCAAAGGAACTACTCACTGTAGTAAAATTAAGCACAGGAATAAGTATCCAGTCTGTCTTCAATTGTTCAGGCTAGAATTTGGCTGAGGTAAAGTCCTGAAAAACACATGTGGTTCTATTTTACATGACTCATAAATTGCCTAGATAATGAAAAGAAACTACAGTATTTTCAGAGGTGTCTGCTCTCCTTCACATCTCTATGGTTGAGTTCAAGTCTGGAGAAACAGAAGTCTTGCTTCCTTTATAACCACTCACTCGTCTTCCTCAATGCTTTAAGAATATGGTTCTGCTTATATTGTATTTCTGAATTGTTAATAATGAGTCCTCACCATATTCCTGTGAGGGAGGGAAGAATTGTTGTCCTCATTTTGCAAGTGTGGAAACTGATACAAAATGATGAAAGCCAAAATTTCCAAGCTTGGGTGCTTTAAGTTTGACTAGGTGACATTAGTGGAAGCTGCAGCTGCTCAACACTTCTGAAAATCAGGCCACTTTCATTTAGGTACCTAAATAGAAATGTAGGAGCCAAGCTTTAGGCACCCAAGGTCATAGAGAAAAGACAACATTAGAGAAGGAACTATAACACAGGAGTTGCTGGTTCTGAGGTCCATGCACTGACTACTAACCCATGCCCCTCTTTTCTTTTGGGGAAGAGGAACAAAATTTTCAAACCTGAGTGCCTGGGTTCAATATCGAGATTGGCGTTTTGGTAGGAAGTGAGCCAGGGGATGTGTTAGGAGCTGTTCTCTGAATCCTTAACTAGGAATTTACTGGCTTCAGAGGGCCCTCGGTCAGAACCCAGTGGAGTAGGGTGGGCCTGGTTCCCCTCCCCCACTTGCCACTAGGCGTAGCTACTGAGGATCCCAGCTATAGACTGAGCATTTGCTCTGTCCCACCCCAGGGGTTACAGATGTTTATTTGCATTGGGGAAGCCTACAAAGCATCAGAGGCTCCTGTCCCAGAAGCGATCAAGGTGTACTCCAGAAAAGCCCTAGCTACCTCATGGGCTGAATGAGCAGGTGTGTCCACTTCAGCAATTTGCAAAGTGGCAACTTGGTCTACAGCTAACACCTTCATTAAGCAGTGTAAGGTGAACTGCCCAGAGGGTGAGCCTCCAAACTTCTTTTGTTTGCCCCAGCCTAGAAGGTTACAGACTGAGCATTTGCTCTGCCCTTCCCCAGGGGCTATGGACTGCTCAGTTACTCAGTCCTGCAGGGGCCTGAGTTCCCTGATCCCAATCATTTGACTCAACAGGGAATCCCGACGACTGTGTGACAGGGTGTCTCAACCCTGCACTGCCAACGGGGGTGGCCCCACTCAACACGATGAGCCCCCATGACAAAGAGATAATGAGTAATCTGCTGAAATTAGGGGTTACTATGGTAACCCACTAGAAGTCACCATGAGTTATGTGCTTTGGGTCTTTTTCTTGTATAGGCCCCTATTACCTCCAGCCCCTGTCCTGATTTTTCACATTTGCTGTCTGGTCACCTTATCTGATCCCCAAAAGGCCAGCCACATTACTAGATCAATATTAGTTTGGATTTTATCCAAAATACCACACTGCCAGCCAATCCTTTACTATATAAGACTAAAGGTTTTATTATAAAAGAAAAGAAAGAGAAGAGGTCAAAGCAATCAGGTCCATATATAACCATTCTGCCCCTCTGAGTTGGCAGCAACAAGGGCCGGGTTCAGTATCCAGGGGTTCTGTTTCAATAACACCATGCATAACCGGCTCGAGCCCCCACCCAGTAACCTAGGACACATACATACCACCACCTGGGCGCCTCTAGGAGGCAATACTTCCCCTCTCGCAAGCACGGAGTCTGAGTGTAACAAATTCCTTTTAATAAAGGAGGGAAACAATGCGGCATCACATTGGAGAAACACAACAAACAGGATTATAACACAAACCATAAGCAAAAGACCCACCTTCAAGTACATTTGGCAATGTCCTTTCTCCCTTAGGATCTTAAGTCCAATCACCCCAAAGTCCAACAAACCAAAAGCCTCTGGTCAGTGCCACTCCAGAGTTCAAAAGTTTATCTGCAGAGTTTTATCCCTCTCAGCCTGGGTGGAAATGTGGGGGGGAGCCCACACAGGGTGTTAAGGGGCACCTTACGTGGGCCAAGGCCAACTGCTCCACCTCTCTGTGGAGTTCTGCTGCAGCCTTCACCACGACCAGCTCCACTTCACCAGCTGTGCCACTCCTCCAGCCAACCCGCGAGCCACTCCAGCCATCCCCGCAAACCGCTCCACTCCACTCACTGTTCCATGGGCTGCTCCAACATGCTGCAAACTGCTCCGCTCTGCCAGCCACTTAGCAATAGGTCTTCAGGCTCCCCCACTAGTTAACACAGCACTCAGTGCTCTCAGCTCAGTAATTCCAGCCCTTTAGTGATTTCAACTCTTAGTGATTTCAGCTCATAGTAGGGGAGCCCCAGTGCTGGTGCACCATTGGCCCAACATGAATTCAGCTCAGCTGCCTTCAGATGGACTCCTAATGGAATCAAAATTAGCTCTACTCTTTAACAGTGGAGAGAGGAGGATATGTAATTGGTGTTCCAGGCCCTCAAAGGGGGCCCATATCACCAGTCCCCAACCTCTCTCAACTCACTGGCTTTTGGAACCCATGTCCCTTGTCTAGCAAGTGCTACTTAATTGAGGTTGAGTCATTTCTGTCATAAAGCAGTCTCATAGTTCCTCATTCACATAGTCAGGGTAACACCACTTTATTCTTCCTGCCCCAATAACAAAGAAATTGGGGATCCCAGAGCTGTCAAAATAACCATCCCAGGCTGCTGTGGGCTATGCTAGGTGGGGTGGGTGTGCCAATGCAAATACTTGAAATTCCTTTCCACAGTCCCTGGAATTCTTTCCACACTCCCCATAATTCACCGCCATATGTCAGGGTAGAGCTCATCCTGACTCTGCTTACACATACATATGACTTCAGAGTCCATATATCAGGTCCTTAGCAGCATTGGTGAGTTTGCTGGCTCGTAGAGTCTCTCTGGAACACATCCAAAGCTTGGAGGGGTCTGTTAGTCTTTTGTTCAAAGCTTCACTTTGTAGAGAAGTTACTCCAGAGGTAAGAAGCTGGATCGAAGACAAAATGGAGAAGATGCAGCTGCCTTTTATATCTTTTCCCTTGTGGCTTTTACATCTTTTGTCCCAAACACAAGCTCACAGTGCATGGGCATGGAAAAGTACTTGGAATCCCCTCTCCACAGGCATGTCCCTACATGTCGTGCTAACTCATAGGTATAGACCCAGGTTTCTTTCAATTGGTTCATTGTACGGGAGATTGCTCTTGATGGGCCATTAAGCCAGAGGAATCTGGCTGGGGATGTCACCCAGAAACTAGGGCTGTCAAGCAATTAAAAAAAATAATCATGCGATTAATCTCACTGTTAAACAATAATAGAATACTCATAGACTCATAGACTCTAGGAGTGGAAGGGACCTCGAGAGGTCATCGAGTCCAGTCCCCTGCCCTCCTGGCAGGACCAAATACTGTCTAGACCTTCCCTAATAGACATTTATCTAACCTACTCTTAAATATCTCCAGAGATGGAGATTTCACAACTTCCCTAGGCAATCTATTCCAGTGTTTAACTACCCTGACAGTTAGGAACTTTTTCCTAATGTCCAGCCTAAATCTCCCTTGCTGCAGTTTAAGCCCATTGCTTCTTGTTCTATCATTGGAGGCTAAGGTGAACAAGTTTTCTCCTTCCTCCTGATGACACCCTTTTAGATACCTGAAAACTGCTATCATGTCCCCTCTCAGTCTTCTCTTTTCTAAACTAAACAAACCCAATTCCTTCAGCCTTCCTTCATAGGTCATGTTCTCAAGACCTTTAATCATTCTTGTTGCTCTTCTCTGGACGCTCTCCAATTTCTCCACATCTTTCTTGAAATGCGGTGCCCAGAAATGGACACAATACTCCAGTTGAGGCCTAACTAGCGCAGAGTAAAGCGGAAGAATGTCTTCTTGTGTCTTGTTTACAACACACCTGTAAATGCATCCCAGAATCACGTTTGCTTTTTTAGCAACAGTATCACACTGTTGACTCATATTAAGCTTGTGGTCTACTATGACCCCTAGATCTCTTTCTGCCATACTCCTTCCTAGACAGTCTCTTCCCATTCTGTATGTGTGAAACTGATTGTTCCTTCCTAAGTGGAGCACTTTGCATTTACCTTTATTGAACTTCATCCTGTTTATCTCAGACCATTTCTCCAATTTGTCCAGATCATTTTGAATTTTGACCCTGTCCTCCAAAGCAGTTGCAATGCCTCCCAGTTTGGTATCGTCCGCAAACTTAATAAGCATACTTTCTATGCCAACATCTAAATCTTTGATGAAGATATTGAACAGAGCCGGTCCCAAAACAGACCCCTGCGGAACCCCACTTGTTATACCTTTCCAGCAGGATTGGGAGCCATTAATAACTACTCTCTGAGTATGGTTATCCAGCCAATTATGCACCCACCTTATAGTAGCCCCATCTAAATTGTACTTTCCTAGTTTATCTATAAGAATATCATGCGAGACCGTATCAAATGACTTACTAAAGTCTAGGTATATCACATCCACCGCTTCTCCCTTATCCACAAGGCTCGTTATCCTATCAAAGAATGCTATCAGATTAGTTTGACATGATTTGTTCTTTACAAATCCATGCTGGCTATTCCCTATCACCTTACCACCTTCCAAGCGTTTGCAGATGATTTCTTTAATTACCTGATCCATTATCTTCCCTGGCACAGAAGTTAAACTAACTGGTCTGTAGTTTCCTGAGTTGTTTTTATTTCCCTTTTTATAGATGGGCACTATATTTGCCCCCTTCCAGTCTTCTGGAATCTCCCCCGTCTCCCATGATTTCCCAAAGATAATAGCTAGAGGCTCAGATACCTCCTCTATTAACTCCTTGAGTATTCTAGGATGCATTTCATCAGGCCCTGGTGACTTGCAGGCATCTAACTTTTCTAAGTGATTTTTTACTTGCTCTTTTTTTATTTTATCTCCTAAACCTACCCTCTTCCCGTAAGCATTCACTATATTAGACATTCCTTCAGACTTCTCAGTGAAGACCGAAACAAAGAAGTCATTAAGCATCTCTGCCATTTCCAAGTCTCCCGTTACTGTTTCCCCCTCCTCACTGAGCAGTGGGCCTGTCCTTAGTCTTCCTCTTGCTTCTAATGTATTGATAAAAAGTCTTCTTGTTTCCCTTTGTTCCCATAGCTAGTTTGAGCTCATTTTGTGCCTTTGCCTTTCTAATCTTGCCTCTGCATTCCTGTGTTATTTGCCTATATTCGTCCTTTGTGATCTGGCCTAGTTTCCATTTTTTATATGACGCCTTTTTATTTTGTAGGTCACGCAAGATCTCGTGGTTAAGCCCAGGTGGTCTTTTGTCACATTTTCTATCTTTCCTAACCATCGGAATAGCTTGCTTTTGGGCCCTTAATAGCGTCCCTTTGAAAAACTGCCAACTCTCCTCAGTTGTTTTTCCCCTCAGTCTTGATTCCCATGGGACCTTACCTATCAGCTCTCTGAGCTTACCAAAATCCGCCTTCCTGAAATCCATTGTCTCTATTTTGCTGTACTCCCTTCTACCCTTCCTTAGAATTGCAAACTCTATGATTTCATGACCACTTTCACCCAAGCTTCCTTCTACTTTCAAATTCTCAACAAGTTCCTCCCTATTTATTAAAATCAAATCTAGAACAGCTTCCCCCCTGGTAGCTTTTTCAACTTTCTGAAATAAAAAGTTGTCTGCAATGCAGTCCAGGAACTTATTGGATAGTCTGTGCCCCGCGGTGTTATTTTCCCAACATATATCTGGATAGTTGAAGTCCCCCATCACCACCAAATCTTGGGCTTTGGATGATTTTGTTAGTTGTTTGAAAAAAGCCTCATCCACCTCTTCCACCTGATTAGGTGGCCTGTAGTAGACTCCCAGCACGACATCACCTGTGTTTTTTACCCCTTTTAGCCTAACCCAGAGACTCTCAACACTTCCATCTCCTATGTCCATCTCCACCTCAGTCCAAGTGTGTACATTTTTAATATATAAGGCAACACCTCCTCCCTTTTTCCCCTGTCTATCCTTCCTGAGCAAACTATACCCATCCACACCAACATTCCAGTCGTGTGTATTATCCCACCAAGTTTCAGTAATGCCAACAATGTCATAGTTGTATTTATTTATTAGCACTTCCAGTTCTTCCTGCTTATTACCCATACTTCTTGCATTTGTATATAGGCATCTAAGATACTGGTTTGATCTTGCCTCCCAGCTTTGCCCTGACCCTCCTTTCTCTCTGCCATTATAGCCCGTGCTCCCTCCTGTTTCCAACACATCTCCCAGGTCTTGTTCCCCACTTACCTGTGGGGTTTGCTCACCTGTCCCCGTCGAACCTAGTTTAAAGCCCTCATTACTAGGATAGCCAGTCTGTGCGCACCATTTAAATACCATTTATGTAAATGTTTTTGGATGTTTTCTACATTTTCAAATGTATTGATTTCAGTTAAAACACAGAATACAAAGTGTACAGTGCTTACTTTGTATTTATTTTTATTACAAATCTTTGCACTGTAATGTACAAAATAAATAATATTTTTCAGTTCACCTAATACAAGTCCTGTAGTGCAAACTCTTCATCATGAAAGTTGAGCTTACAAAGGTAGAATTATGTACAAAAAACCCTGCATTCGAAAATACAGCGTAAAACTTCAGAGCCTATAACTCCAATCAGTCCTACTTCTTGTTCAGCCAATTGCTCAGACAAAGAAGTTTGTTTACATTTGCAGAAGATAATGCTGCCTGCTTCTTGTTTACAATGTTACTTGAAAGTGAGAACGTAAATATCTTGCAATGTCGGCTACAACAGGGCCATGTGAACGCCTGTTCTCACTTTCAGGTGACACTGTAAATAAGAAGCGAGCAGCATTATCTCCCATAAATATAAACAAACTTGTTTGTCTTTGTGATTGGCTGAACAAGAAGTAGGACTGAGTGGATTTATAGGCTCTAAAGTTTTGCATTGTTTTGTTTTTGCATGCAGTTAAGTAACAAAAAGACCTATATTTGCAAGGGTATGTCTATCCTACCTGCTGGATTGGCGGGTAGTGTTCGATGTATTGGGGATCGATTTATTGTGTCTTGTCTTGTCCGTGATAAATCAAGCCGCTAATCAACGCCTGTACTCCACTTCAGCAGGAGGAGTAAGCGGAGTCAACGGGGGAGCCGCAGCAGTCGACTTGCCGCCGTGAGGATGGCCAGGTAAGTCGAACTAAGATACGCAAATAGCAGAGCTGAAGTTGTGTATCTTAATCTGAAACCACCACCACCACCCCCCGCTAGGGTAGCCCAGGCCTAAGTTGCACTTTCATGATAAAGAGATTCCACTACAGTACTTGTATGAGATGAATTGAAAAATACCATTTATTTTGTTTATCAATTTTTACAGTGCAAATATTTGTAATAAAAATAATATAAAGTGAGCATGGTACACTTTGTATTCTGTGTTGTAACTGAAATTGATAAATTTGAAAATGTAGAAAAACATCCACAAATATTTAATACATTTAAATTGGTATTCTATTGTTTAACAGTGTGATTAATCATGATTAATTTTTTAATTGTGATTAATATTTTAAGTTAATTGGGTAAGTTAACTGTGATTAATTGACAGCCCTACCAGAAACAAAGCACAAGTTTGATTTACAAATATATCACACACGTTTATAACTCATGATACAAAGATGAAACATACATACAAATAAGATTATCATATTTAGCAAATCATAACTTTTCCACTGCTACCTTACATGGCATATCTTGTAAGGGTTATTGCAATTTTGTAATATTGGTATTAATAATATTATAAATGGTCACCCATATTCAGTGATGAGCTGCCAAAATCTTAACAACCGGTTCCCTATAAAAAGTTCTGATTTAAGTGGGGGCGAAAGCAGGGGAGGGGCCGGGGGGGAGACATACTCATGGGGCTGGGGGCCCTTGCAGGGCCTGGGGCAAATTGCCCCACTTGCCTCCCCGCGGCCCTGGAGCTCACAGCCACCCTCCCTTACCTTGACGGCATCTCAAAGCAGTAGGATGACTGAGGAGCTCAGCTGAGCTGTCCAGTTGCTGGCCACGCTGCAGCTCTGTGGGGGGGGAGGGCGGGAGAGCAGGGGACAGGCCAGGGGAAACATCCTCATGGGGCTGGGGGTCCGGGGAAAATTGCCCCACTTGCGCCCCCCCTGCGGCCCCGGAGCTCGCAGCCCTCCTCCCCACCCCACCTTGCCGGCAGCTTAGAGCTCAGTTGAGCTACTCAGCTCCTGGCCACGCTGTGACTCTGCGGGGTGGAGGAAGCAGGGGAGGGCCCAGGGGAGGCATCCTCATGGGGTCGGGGGCCCCTGCAGGACCCGGGCCAATTGCCCCACTCAGGGGCGGCTCCAGGCCCCAGCATGCCAAGCGCGTGCTTGGGACGGCAAGCCACTGAGGACGCTCTGCTGGTCGCCACCAGGCTGCAGGCAGGCTGCCTTCAGTGGCTTGCCTGCGGAGGGTCCGCTGGTCCCACGGCTTTGGTGGACCTCCCACAGGCACCCGCGGGAGGTCTGCCAAAGCTGCGGGACCAGCGGACCCTCTGCAGGCAAGCCACCGAAGGCAGTCTGCCTGCCATGCTTGGGGCAGCAAAATGCCTAGAGCTGTCCCTGGCCCCTCTTGCCCCCTCCCCTCCCCTCTGGCCAGCTCTGGAGCTCGCAGCAGCCCCCCATACACACACCTTGCTGGGCAGCTCAAAAAGCTGCAGCAGAATGACTCCCAAGCTCAGCTCAGCTGCCCAGCTGGTGCCGACAGCTGGCCTTGCTGCAGCTGGGGGGAAGCGAGGGAGGGGCCAGGGGAGCCTCAGCCTTTCCAGTTGGGAATCCTGGGAGCAACAGGATGGTCCGACCCGCGGACCAGAGTTCTTTGCCCACCCCCTGGCCCTTTAACAACCGGTTCTCCACGGAGGTCTAATTTTAGCAATCGGTTCTTGGGAACCGGTGGGAACCGGCTCCAGCTCACTATACACCATCACACCCTGAACTACGGCCCGAGGTAGCTGCTTGCCTGGAACCTGGACCTGTACGGTTAAGCAAGGCCCTTTCACCAGATGAGTAGATCCAGTTGGTGCAAATGATCTGAGACGTCACTACAATGTTCTTGCCAAGGCCATACAGAACACATGTAATACAACATTATCTGGAAACAGCAGTTGGTTAAGGAGAATCCCCTGCCCTTCCCGAAAGGATGTGGGACACAATAAAAGAAGAGGTGTAGGCAATGCTGAGAATGGGAATTACTGAGGAATCTCTATAGAATGAAGGAGCTCTATAGTCTGATCCTCCAATTTTGTATAGGCTGCCGCATGGTTAATGCCATCACAAAGTATGACGATTACCCAATGCCAAGGGTGGACAAGCAGTTAGAATACTTGGGCCCTGCACTGTACCTCAGTACCATTGACCTTACAATGGTCTATTATATTTCTAAATGTACACACAATGCAATTCCTCAGAGCTCACTAACTCTGCATTTATTGTGTACTCTGGAATAATTTGAAGTCTACTATGTTCAGGACAAATTGAGTTAGTGCAGTCTATTATTTGTGTGTACGCAGTGTTGCTGCACAGTACTTTGTCAGTCCTCCAAATGCTATCCCACACTGCTTTACAGATGTCCACAGGACCTCTCAGAGATCCAGAGAGGCCTGGGCCACTTCCAGCTTTTGAGGCCCCTAGGCATAATAAAAATTAAAAATGATGACACATGGTCTAATCTTGTGCCATCAGAACTGATATATTTTATTAATATTTATGAACATTTTTTACTCTTTAATACGACAAAATCTATATCAGTTAACAAAAAAATTATGTCTTTTACCAAATCACATCTTTTATTTGCTTAAATTTGCAGCTCTAAGCTGAGAGAGTGTGTCACATTTTGGTCCGATAGGGATGCACATAAAAACAAGTTGTGAAACTTCTCAAATGCCAAATAATTAACAAGTTTCTAAATTTGAGGCCCCCTTTGAGCTTGAGGCCCAGGCCAAATGGCCCTCCTGCCCACCCACCCCCCCAATTGGCCCTGGATGTCCATAACTGACCTGTCTGATTTTGTGCCCTCCACTGCTCTGGGGGTCAAGTTGATTGGATGTTCCCACCTCTGTTTAAAAGCTGGCATGGGGCCAGAATTGTCTGTTTTCCCCTGGATTTGAATACATCACCATTGCTGAGATATTTCTTCAGCAGCCTTAGAACATACCTCAAGCAGCCGCTTGCAGCCTGGCAAGCTCATAAGGCCAGCTACCGGCAGAAAGATGTTCTTGTAGACACTGCTAATCAGAGAGCCATGAGTGATCACAACCAGGATGACAACCAGTACTGGATAAGGACCAAACAGCACAGGAGAGCTTACTATAAAACCAGGGATACCAGGAAACACTGCAGCAGTAAAAATGTAAGCTGGCCATTTTCTGAGGCGCTGTATGGAATATTCTGCAATTACCACTACCAAACCCTGCAGTTCCCTTGCAACTCCTCCTAAGGATAAGCAGCAAGAGTCATTGGAGGAGAAACACAAGGAGGGCAGTGAAGAGCTCTCCCTAGAAAGCCAGGATCTCTTCGGACTCAGGACTCTGAGGGAGGCTATGTAGGAAGCAAGCCCAGTCTCCAGCTAGAAACCCAGGCTGGGACCAAGGAAGCAGATCTTATTGTTATTTTCATCATGTAAGTATCTATCATTATAGTTTATTATTAACTACACCTCTGTGCTAACTTCTATTTTGGGTGCCCCATGGCTGCAGCCATTTTTAGCAGATATGAGCAAGGAACCTTTCCAGGTCTCCAGCCCCAGCTGTCCTCCGTCCCTTGACCCACATAGTCCATTCAGGCTTAACCCCTCCTCCCTGCCATATGCATGTTCAAAATGGCACCTGCTCCAGCCAGCCAATTGGCTTCTGTCTCATGCTAAAGCCTTGACCTCAACTTTTTACAAGCCCGTAATACAGATAGTACATATCCACCTACCTGTTTTCCTTTCCCCTTCCTCATATGTCGTGCCCAGCAAATGCTTCCCATCCCCAAATGCCGTTTGCCTGCTCAGAATGGCCTCCAGCAGCATGGCGCAGCTGCAACTCCCTTCCCCTCCCATCCCATGGCATATTCAAATAATGAAAACATTCAGCTCTGTGAAATTCAACAGGTTTGTTGAGATAGTGGTTACAGGGAAAAAAGTTTGGTTAGTATTCTCAGTTTATATGAGGTAGATGTGAGCACTGCATGCCAGTAAAGGTACTAAGACTACAGATCCCTGTCTGAAGTGGCATTCAGCTGTCCTAGCCAAAAGGAGAGTGATGCAGGGTCTCTAGGGTCTACAGTGTAAAGTGATGGAAAAATGAGACAATCCTTATGGCTCTGACAGCCATGGGAAGGATAGTACCCCTTCCAAAAATATAAAAACAATGATTGTTTTGACGGAATCTTAAAAAAAACCAAAAACCTAATGAGTTTCCCACATATGCCACAGGCCTAATGCCACTGTTCAGTGTAACCTTAATGGTACTGCAGACAAGGAAGCAGGCAATGGAAAGGAAATAAACTGTAGAACAAAGATACATACATTTGTTCCTGCAACCTTTGCCTAGAGTGCAGGAGAGGCAAACTCCAGTTTATGAGCGAAAGGCCTTCACTATACCTTATAAATGAAGTCTTTGTCTTGGGTGTTTATCTAAAATAATCTAATGTTTTATCTAATATAATCTGTCATATATCAATAGATTAGAACAGGGATCAGCAACCTTTGGCACGTGGGTTGCCAGGGTAAGCACTCTGGTGGGCCAGGCCAGTTTGTTTACCTGCCGTGTCCACAGGTTTGGCTGACTGTGGCTCCCACTGGCCACAGTTTGCCGCTCCAGGCCAATGGGGGCGGCGGGAAGTGGCAGCCAGCACATCCCTCGGCCCGTGCCATCTCCCGTGCTGCCATTGGCCTAGGACGGTGAACCGTGGCCAGTGGGAGCCGCGATTGGCCAAACCTGCAGACGAGGCAGGTAAACAAACCAGCCTGGCCCGCCAGGGTGCTTACCCTAGGGAGCCGCATGCCAAATGTTGCCGTTCCCTGGATTAAAAATTCTTCCAAGTCACATTGAAACCAAATCTGAAATTTCTCAAAACTTTCAGGGTCTTTAGATCCAGTGTTCTGGCTTGGCTCGTTGTAGAGATAAACGTGAGTTATGAAGATTGGCTCAAGTTCTGGACCCAATCTGAAATCCCCCAGTGATTGCCAGGGACAGAGACAGACTAGATTATGCAGGCTTAATTAAAACACCCAAAACAAACAAACAAACGAACAAGTACACCTCTACCCCAATATAATGCGACCTGACATAACACAAATTCGGCTATAACACAGTAAAGCAGTGCTCCTGGGGGCGAGGGGGTGGCGAGGCTGCGCACTCCAGCAGATCAAAGCAAGTTCGATATAATGCGGTTTCACCTATAACGTGGTAAGATTTTTTGGCTCCCGAGGACAGTGTTACATCAGGGTAGAGGTGTAGTCTGATTTTCAGAGGTGCTAACCACACACAATTCCCATTGACTAATGTAGTTCAGCACCTGGAAAAACCGAGCCACTTACTTCCTGAAGACTCCTCCCTGTCAAAAGTTTGAAATGCCCAGTTAAGGCTACAATGTTTCAATTTTATGTACAGCATAGAGTCAGGGCTACAAAGTCACAGTACTCTCTTAGCCCTGGGTTTCAGCAGTAGAGAACAGAAGAGTTTCTAGGGACACAGGATCATTCTTGTGAGGTGCTCTGCACCCTCAACTTCCAGTACCTTCCATGTGAATTGAGAGCACTCAATACCTCCCCAGACTGGATCCTGGGCCCTGTGTAACTATACACTGAGTGTGCTTAGCGATAATTGGGACTTTGGACTTCAAATTTTTAATTGCTTTCTCACAAGTGCTACATTTTAAAATCCCTCCCTTCAATTCCCCCACTTCTACCTGTTGTACAGACAAAACTATGCAGGATCTTTTCAGGGGGCAAGACAAAGATGCCACATTTATTATGATAACAATCTGATTTATGACCAATAACTAATATCTTAATCCTTATACACACACATTATACCTAATACCTATATACACACACACACACACACACACACACACACACACACACACACACACACACACATCCATCAGATGTTCTGCAGCTACTGCATAGTTACCAATCCTGAAGATAGCTTAAGTTCAGGGCTTGATTTTGCAGCTTGGGTTTGTAACTTGTGGCGGCTAACTGGCCAGGAAAGCTGGGCACAAGGACAAGCTGGCTCTCTGTTAGGCATGCACTGATGTCCTTCCATGTTGGCGGCAGAATATTACCCTCCAAAGTCTTCCATCTCATCCACCCTTTTTGTAGGCTTTAGTTTGAATCCAGAGTCTATAGGTCTTGTTGTGTCAGGCTGCCTCTGGGTTTGGTGATTGATCACCTGTCAACTGCAGGCGTGACTTTCAGCCTGGGACCTGGCTTTGATCTTCCTTCTGTTGCACCTTTTCTTTTTAGGGTGGACTCTTCTTACTTTGTTAGGGCTCTTGTCTGCATCTTCAGTTTGAACTCTATTTCATCAGGACAGGCTGGGGCTGGAAGTTGATTCCATCATTCATACATGCCTCATTCACACATCTAAACTAAACTAATAAGATTACAGCAGGGTTTGCAAAAATGAAGGTTGGAGGAAGCTTTTACAAAATGGAGTGAGCGTTTTAAAATGGGGTTTGAATTACAATATGGCAAACAGTGAACAGAAGTTACAATATAGACAAGTGTAGTGGATGGCAAACAGTGAACAGAAGTTACAATGTAGACAAGTGTAGTGAATGGTGAACGGAAGTTACATTAATAAAGTGAACAATTAAAAATAATTTCATTTATCAGTTCTGCCTACCCAAAACACTAGTGTACAATATTGGTATAACAACAAATAGTTTCATTTGCACCTGCTCCTCCAGGGTTGCAATCTTAATATCCCCTTGTGTCTTTCAACTCACTCATCTCCATCTCAGAGTCCCCAAGTCCTATACCCAAGGCCCACATCACTTTCTTTCCAGGGAACAGACCCTACAGAGTCACAGCTATAGTTGTTCTTTGTTAGTGCATGATGCAATTGAATGGGAATCATCTGATGTCTTAAAAATGTATCTCTTACCGAGTAAGAAAATAACTATCTGTCATCTATCACCTGTCATTTTAATCTGATTGTTTTTTGAAGTGTTGTTGTAGCCGTGTTGGTCCCAGGATATTAGAGAGACAAGGTAGGTAAGGTAATATCTTTTACTGGCCCAGCATCTGTTGGTGAAAGGGTCAAGCTTTCAAGCTACACAGAGCTCTTTCTCAGGTCTACAACATGTATGCAGTGTACAAATGTAACATTTCCAGTTGCATACTACATTATAAAGAAGGAGTAAAATTCTCCACTGTCTTGTGACTTGTGTAGTGCAAAGTTAAGTGCAAAATGTTTTTTCCTTACTCTGTGGTCCTTGAGTGTAAACTCCTCAGGGCAAGAACCTGATTTTTGGGGGTGGGACATTGTATAAATAAACAAACAATATTAACAAATAAATAATAGCAGCAATAATTCTCATTCCCTGCCTGCCCCCCTAGAAAGTGGGGGAGGCGAGATTATTGCCCAGGGGCAGGCAAAGGAGTCTGTGGTCATCCTGTTAGCAGATATAAACCGACTCCCTTGTGGGTACGTCTACAGTGCAAGCTCTACAGCAGCAGCACTGCAGCATTGTATCTGTAGCACAGAAACTTGCTACTGTAACAGAGGAGATTTTTCTGTTGCTATAGTAAATCCACCTCCTGGAGAGGCTGGCATCACCTAGGTCAACAGAAGAATTCTACTATATCTACAGTGGGGAGTAAGTTGACCTAACTACAGTGCACTGGGCACGAAACTTTTCACAGCTCTGAGTGACTTAGCTGTGACTTAAGCTAGGTGTCCACCGGGCCTATGTATTGGCTGGCCCATGTAGCTCTGGGTGCAGAGTGGAGCTGGCTGGAAGAAACAATGAAAAATTGTGACTATTTTCATTACATATTTAGTTTGTAGGTTTGGGTCAAATTTGACTTGCCACCGGACAGTTTCTGACCGGCCATCAGCTAGCTGCAGCTGCTCTGGTGCAGTACAATAATGCCTGTATCTGTAATTTTCACTCCATGCATCTGAAGCAGCGGGGGTTTTACCCATGAACGCTTATGTCCAAATAAAGCTGTTAGTCTTTAAGGTGCCACGCGACGCCTTGCTGTTCTGGTGCTCGGCGTGCAGCTGCAGCCCCATCTGGGAGGGCTCACACTGCTGTCAGTGCCAACACCCAGTCCCTTCCCGGGGCGCAGCACTGAGGGGCAGGGCTGGATCGTGCCCACTGAACTCAGGGACAGCTCTGCCCCCTGCCACTGACAGCAACACTCCTGGAGGCGCCCTGGGGCAGAAAGCCGCGCAGCCGCAGTGCGGCGCGGCGCATCCCCGGCTCGCCGTAGCCAACGCCAGGCAGCCGCCGCCTCCGATATGGCCGCAAGGTGGCGCCGCGCTGCAGGGTGTGTGTGCTACGTCACTATTCTCGGCGCTGCGAGGAGCGCAGGGATTGGTGACGCGCCGGGGACGTGCCCGCTATATGAGCTCTGGAAGCCGCTGACTCGGCCCTTTCCGCCTCGCTCCCTCCCGCTCTCGGGTCGCTCGCCGCGCAGAGATCGAGCCGCGCCGCCGCCCCCCTCCCCCGCCGCCGCCGCCATGATCATCTACCGGGACTGCATCAGCCGTGAGCGCCAGGCGGGCGGGGCGGGCCGGGCCGGGCCGCCAGGGCCCGGAGCACTAGCAGGCCGGGCGGGGAATGCGGAGCTCTGCGGCGGGGGAGGGGAGCGGCCGCGGCCCGCCTGGGAGTGGCCGGGGGCGGTGCCTGGGCCGCGGGGAGGAGCGGCGGACTGAGGGTTGCGGGGCTGGAGCCGGGGGTGGGGCGGTGTGCTGGGGTGGGGGGGCGGGACAGGGCCGCGGGGGGGCTGGGCTGGAGCCGGGCGGGGGGGGGGCTGGGCTGGGCTGGAGCTGAGGGGTGCGGGACAGGGCCGCAGGGGGGGCTGGAGCCGGGCGGGAGGGGTGTGCTGGGCTGGAGCCGGGGGGTGGCGGGGTGCGGGACAGGGCCGGGGGGGGCTGGGCTGGTGCCGGGCGGGGTGGGGGGGCTGGAGCTGAGGGGTGCGGGACAGGGCCGCAGGGGGGGCTGGAGCCGGGCGGGAGGGGTGTGCTGGGCTGGAGCCGGGGGGGTGGGGTGCGGGACAGGGCCGCGGTGGGGCTGGAGCCGGGTTGACGCCGCGCTCTCCCCGCAGAGGATGAGATGTTCTCCGATATCTACAGCATCCGGGAGGTCGCCGACGGGCTCTGCTTGGAAGTGGAGGGGAAGGTGAGTCACTGGGGCAGGGCCTGTCCGGGACTGGGGACACGTGTCCCGCACAGCTGCCGTGGACACTGCTCCCTGCCCGGGGCACGCGCCGATCCCGAGCGCTTCCCCGGGACGCAGGCCTCGGAGCTACCTCTGGCCCCAGCCTCCGGCCCGTATCTGACCTATTGCTCCCCAGAGGCCCAGCCTCTCCGCGGGTGTAACCACCCAGGCTGGCTGGTAAGTGATCGGCGCTGGCCCCTAGCATCAGCTGCTTGCCCGGTTCTGCTGGGGCCAATAGGCAGTTTCAGGAGCAAAGCTGCTATGGTGTGAGGCAGCTCTGGCCAAGCCCTGTTGGCCTCACCAGGGTATCCCATCTTAGAGTAACAAAGGCAAAGGGTTAACTTGGTGACAAGCACAGTTGAAGGTAGCTCACCTTGTTTTGGTCCTTCCTGCTTAGCAGATCAGTTAACTATGGTTTTTAGCCCTTTCCTGAAATGGTTAACAACTTGATCTGTTGCTCGTGACTAAAGGGAGGCAAACCACTGAGGTGGCTGGCATGTCTGAGACTATCCCAGCTAGAGGATTGACATATCTGAGAATAGTCTGTATAGCTTTTGGTGGTGTTATTCTTATCAGGACTTGGCACAGAAATAGTATACTAGAACTGACAAATATTTTTAATCTGTATGGAAGTTCTAGCCCTACTTATCTGATAGGACAGTCGAATTCAGTGCTGCTGTTGTGAAATAATGGGGTAGTTCTATAGTCCACTTCAGCTTTAAAATGAGCAGTTCCTGAATTGACTGACAGCTGAGTTGATAGTGCTTTTCCAAACAATGTAAGTATCATTTGATTCTGGGGAGCTTTTCTCTAAAGCTTTTGGGGTTCTCTTTAAATCTAGATGGTTACCAGGACAGAGGGTCAGATTGCTGATGCTTTAATTGGTGGCAATGCCTCCTCTGAAGCTGTTGAAGAAGGAACAGATCCCACAGTTATCACTGGTGTCGATATAGTAATGAATCACCATCTTCAGGAAACTAGCTTTACAAAAGAGTCCTACAAGAAGTATATCAAGGACTACATGAAAGCGTAAGTGAACTCACCAGTGAATGGTGCATCACAAATGTCACCTCCTTAGGTGGCATATTCCCAAAAGCAAGTGTGAGTCATGATAGATGCTGATATGTGCTGTGGTCAGTTTGACACTTTAATAACTTTCAGTGTATTTGATGAAGAGGATTTTAGCCCACAAAAGCGTGTGCCAAAATAAATTTTGGTCTCTAAGGTGCCACAAGGACTGCTCATTGTTAGTGCTCCAGTAGTTTGCCATCATTTCAGGCTCATGAGGATTGAGTATAGGGGAGCACTTCAGACAATGGTCTTAACTAAGGTACAGGACTTGTTCATGCGGTGTAGGTCTTACCCTTGCCTTCCTGTTCGATTGAGTGTTGCAGGCTTTGTGTAAAACAGGAATGTTTCCTCTACTCCACACAGTAAGGCTTGATGCGCTAACATTTATTAGGCCTCATTGCCTTAGATTAGAGGCATTCTAGAACTAGTGTAAAGCTAGAATATTTGTAGGTAAATGCTTGTGTGTTATAAATTATAAGAGAGATTTCCAGGAAGCTGTTTAATTTGACACAACACCAAAAAGTTTCATTACCTAAAATTATGCATGTGAATAGAATTCTGATCTAATTATCCAGCTGTCCAGCATTCAGACTCATAGCTTTCTTCCCTCCAAGTTGGAGGGAGCACCTTTCACTTGGGAGTCCCATCTTGGGCCTTATATTTATATTTTTTGGCTTGGAACAGTGCTCTTGCTGCTGTGGAACTCTGCCTACTCTCTACACATCCATGAAAGTACTGTTAGTAGCCTTTTTTTAGCAGCCAGAGCATTTTGCATTGCAGATGTCAACAGTCAGGTTGCTGGGAGTACAGGCAAGTCTATCTTAGGCAGGGGTTCCATTCCATGGTTATCGCGTAAAGTGAAAACCGCGTATTGTCAAAATTATATCCCCAAGCCTTTTAAATCCTGCCCGCAGCTTTGGGGGGAGCTCCATGGTGGCTGGAGTCTCGGGCCCTTTAGTTCGCCACAGGAGCTACCAGCCACCTCTGCAGCTGGGAGCCCTCTGGGTGATTTAAAGGCCCTGGGACTCATGCCCCAGGACCCTTAAATCTTGAGGCCATGCCCCCCGACTCCAGCCATACATGTAAAGTTGAAATTGTGCATGTTAAATGTACGTAAGTTGCGACAGACCTGTATTAGGGATGCTGGTTCAGCAACAGCAAGCCAACTACTTCACCTTTGGCATGAAGTGACCCCAGTCTGCTGAACATCTTTGATGTTTGTTAGAAAACAAGCTCTTAACTAGAATCTCTTTTTAGAATCAAAGCCAGACTTGAGGAACACAAGCCAGACAGAGTAAAGCCTTTCATGACAGGGGCTGCAGAACAAGTCAAACACATCCTTGCGAACTTCAAAAATTACCAGGTAAACTTCAATAGCTTTATACTATTTTTGTGGTATAAAACAAAGGGATATAACTGAGATTTGTCCTACTCTTGCAGATACCTTATAGATTCTGAACCTCTTGACTACTGCAAGTGTGGTGATTGGGGGGGAGGGAAGGCGGGGGGGGGGCTTCAATCTACCTTTTTCTAGGCTGTCTAGTCATACTTTATAAATGGCTCTAATGTGGTGCTTGCTCATAGCTTTCCTGAGCAGCAACAGAATGGAGTTTACCTGACTCTTGACTCTCACTGCCTAAAGGCTCTGAATAGAAATAGTACAGTTGACCAGTCTGAGTATCACAGCTTTGCCCAGCTGTTGAACATGCAGTGGAAGTCTCGAAACGGGCTTTAAAAGTCATACTGCATTGACTTATTTGGAAGGCTCTAATCATAACAGTTAAAACTCGTCCAAAATGGGCTTAGATTATTAGAAGTTGATGGCACTTGCCTGAACTTTCTAGATCTGGATGATGGTTTTTTGTTCCCCCCCAAACACTGTCCACAGAGTGTTTTGGTTACTCATAGTTAGTCTTTACTTCATAGTACATCCATAATTGTAGTAACACCAGTTCTTTTTCAAAGTTCTTTGTAGGTGAGAACATGAATCCAGATGGCATGGTGGCTCTCCTGGACTTCCGTGAGGATGGAGTAACTCCATATATGATTTTCTTTAAGGATGGTTTAGAAACTGAGAAGTGTGTAAGTACTGACTTCTTGAGTCACATTAACGTATTTAAGCATGTGGCTAACTTCCTTGGTGTATAAAATGTCCACTGTTGCAATATAAGTGTTGCAAGTGACTAATTCAGAGTTGCTTTGGAACTAGAATCACCTGTCAAAATGTCGATGTGACAGCACTGATTATCAGGCTCCATACTGGTGGATAGCTGGTGATATATAATAGTCTGACCTATGTATCAGAGGCTATCTAGCCAATAGTCCCTTCTGGCATTAAACTGAATTGTACTGAAACAGTACTGGAAGGCATCTATCAAAGATGTGGTCCCACTACAGAGACCAAATCAGACCAGTGGTGGTATATTTCATGGTGTGGTGCTCACCATATAGAGCCCATCCTTTCCTCTGGTAATCATAGTGGTTCTTGCCTAACATACTAGGGCAGTATTTAAGACAAAATAAAACCTCTAATGCAGGTGATGTTGTTTCTTGGGTTACATTCTGGTACATAAACTCTAGATTGCTGCAGCCCCCATTATACTCTTAACTGTACAGCTTGGCTCACACCTTCCCTTCAAATTCAATTGGCTTCAAATTTAGTCAGTTACACATCTCGGCTAAAGCAGGTTAAATGACTTCAGGTTCTAGAAGGGCCAAGTACCCAGGATGGAATTAATTTGATCCTACAGTGAAGTTAGTATTTGATTATAATCAGCCACAGCAAATCCCTTCCTTTAAATTACTTTGATGGGGCCAGTACTGCAGTTAAAGTGGCTGTGAACAATATTCATCCAGGAAAACCAGGTGCAAGGCACTAAAATAAATTTTCTGGTAGGCAAGATTTTAAAGGTGGCCAGCTAATTTTTTTTCCTACTCTTACAGGAGATCCTACAAATTTCATACAGCGCTAACTATGCTTGTTAACTCCTGCAGCTCTGATTTCTCAGGGACATGTAGTTTTCACACTGTTAGAATAAAGTAGTGAACAATGGGACTATCTTCCCCACTTGGGCTGAGCAGAAACTTTTTTGTGCATCGCTTTCCCAATCTACCAGTGCGCACTGAAGGTCTAACACTATTGATTCCAGGGGAGGCTAGCAGGATATTGTTTTTGTTCTCTTGGAATGCTCTACCTTGAAACTGTCTCACAGCTCCTCTTGACTTTATCAGATTTGTACCATATTCTGTAAAGCTTAATCAGTCTTGTCCCCTGTGAACCTGAACTTGTATTCAGGAGGTGGCATAAGATGAATCCAGTCACGTTGTCATGCCAGCAGTGGAGATGCAGGGAGAAATCTAGGTGGCCACTGTTATGTTTGGTATCTTTAGAAAGCTCAGAGCATCAGTAGCGCTGAAAGCTTGTAGAAATGTTATGCATCCTCTGATAGACCGTGAGCAATTCTCCTGCTGCTCCTGGGTTTGCACTGTGATGCGAAAGCAACTTCCTTGTGCTTTCTGCCTGCCTGGTCATGTGGCAGCTCAGATTGAATTGGGGAACACATGAAGAGTTTAGAGACACTTGCTCGGCTGAACCTGAAATAACCGTTGTATTCTTGTTACAGTAACAAAACAGAGCAACTATTTTGGATCACCTGTCATCATAACTTGCTGCTACTCTTTCCTCATCAACACAACACCAGGACTCAGCAGTGTCTACCAACTGGACTGATACCATCTTGAGCTTTATTCACTTATTTTTTACCCTGATTTGGAGTGGAGGCATTGTTTTAAAAAAAAAACTTGTCATGTAGGTTGTCTAAAATAAAACTCATTAAACCCATTCTAGGTAATGCCTGTTGGTCTAATGTGTTTGTTACGCTGAACTCCTACCGTAAGCTTGCTGCAAGTCTTGTGCCCAAGGACCTTTATACTTGTTGGTAATATAGCCTGATCCTAGTACACTGCAACTTAAGACTGTCTTCAGATAGACTTCATGCAAGTCACTACTTGAGACACGGGAATGCGAGCGCAGGCTCCTAAACTTCTGCCTGCCTAGCAGTCTGAGGTGACTAAGGGAAATGTCCAAAGTGCCATCATAATGAAGTGGACCTTCTGCATCTCTCACAGTTCTACAAACTGAAGTAATTAACTCTCTGGAAGAGATACCAAAACCAAATAAAACAAAACTGAATTTAAAGCTATTAATATGGAGTATTGGCTGAGCTTCTTTATCAGGCAAGAATATTTGGTTTCTTTACTGTGCACAGCAAGCTTAAAGCAGGGGGGGAAGATCTCCGTAACAACACCAGAATGCAGATGTTGAGCTAGTGCATGTGTGTACAGGGGAGGTTGTGGGAATGCAGCTAATATAAAATTAGTGTTGCTTTATAGACTGTCTACAGGTACCACGGAACCATGGAGCAGTATTCTCACTTGGAGCAGCAGTGCGTAAGTGATCAGTGATAGGATTATGTAGATTTACAACTGGCTTAATAGGTGGGACACTGAATTTACTTGAACTAGCTAAAATATTCCCAATGAAAAATGAAGTAGGTTTTGACAGGAAAATAAGTATTGAAGAAAGCTAATAGAGATCACCTTGCTACTTGGGTAAAGCATGCAGGGCTGGTGTTATACCTTACAACCCCTTCAATACTGTACCCAGCTTTTATTTGGATGTTAGTCCTTGGTGGAGGATTGTCACTAACAATGCATCTACTTGACAGACCTGGAGCATGTGACGATTGCTTCTCTGGTCCTCACTAGGATGCAAGAGTAAAACAGTTCCTTGCGCTTTCTGCCTGTCATCCTGTGGCAGTCCAGATTGAATAAAGGAATATAGTTAGCCTAGAGCCATTACTGTTAAACTAAAATAGCTTGACATTAACAAGCTTGGCAGTAGGTGGAAGGACTGGGTATACCTTTCCAGTCACAATAGCCTCTTCAAAGGGTTTCTGCTACATGTGATCAATTTAGGGTGTTTCAGAGCAGGTTGCTGTTAGATCACTAAACAGTGATGGAAATAAGATTTAATCTTTTACCCAAGATGGACTTACAGTTGTCAACAAAAGTAAATTACTTTAGTCTGTAAGTGGCAATCTTGTAGTTATGCATTCAACTTCTAGTTTAGCATTGTCCCATCTCATTGCTCTCCCCTCTCAATCTAGCCTACAATCACCAGCTTTATTCCTGGGGGAAGGCAGTTACCTTAGACTTGTACCCTTCCCCCACACTGCAAAATTATGTTCTTCCTTGACACTGTCTCAGCCCTTTCAGGGAGAGAAGCAATGAGATGCTAGTCCCATGCACTGCCAGGGGCTTCTTGTCTCCTTCCCTTCTGCAGTGGGTGGCTTTAATCTGTCCTCATTGGAGGAGCTGTTGTATTGGGCTGGGTGACAGACCTCTTTAGGCTCTACCTATTTTCTAGTTTACGTACCCAAGGTGCCCAGTACAGCTGGGGTGGATCCTACAGAAAGACTTCCTAAGGCTTCATGTAATGTCTATAGCCCACTACTCCCCCTTAGCCATTCACGTTTCTTTTGGCTGTCTTCCCTACTTAGCATGTAGTCAGATTAAATGACCTCAGTGATTGAATAATGAAAGCCCAAGGGCTTGTCTAGCCTTGAAAGGGTTGCAGCTTCAGATATACCCACTATGTGAAGCAGCAGCTCCCTCATGTGGATACACTAAGTATAAAAGTTCATAGTTTATTGCAGTTCAGGATGAGGACTAATCTCATCTGCTACAAATCACCTTTATAACAGCATGGGTTTCTATAATTACAATGGTGGTAAATCATACACCCAAGTGCCAACTCCCACAGTGTAGCTTCAGTGTACGTTCAGTCTAAACTGCTTTAAAAAATGAGGAGTCTGGTGACACCTTAAAGACTAAGATTTATTTGGGCATAAGATTTTGTGGGTAAAAATCCCACTTCAGATTCAGCTGAAGAAGTGGGATTTTTACCCACACAAGCTTATGCCCAAATAAATGTTAGTCTTTAAGGTGTCACCAGATTCCTCATTGTTTTTGTGGATACAGACTAACACAGTTGCCCCCTCCTGCTTACACACACATCTTTGGTCCTGTTCTAAAATGGGAGACAGCAAGTGTGATGCTTTGGTGGAGGATTCCTTAGACAATATGAGCCCTTGATTGAAGGGGCTTTTCCTCCCAAGTCTGTGTCAAAAGCTCAAATAAAAGAGGGTTGAGCAGCTGAACTGAAATCCTATTTCCTTGTGCTTGTACGTTAGTTAAAAAAATGCATTATCAGCCATGCAGTCATAGCCACACCCTCCCCAACTTAAGTTTTATTCTTGGCTATAGGCCTAAGAATGGCTCCATTGTCCAGCTTTGGTCACTAAAAAATTAATGCAAAAAAATGGATGTCAATCCCCACCAAGCACTGCTGCCTGGCTCTGTGATACAGCTGATGACTTGCAGCAAGCAAACCCTGGCATGCTGCAGAAGGTGAATGCCCAAAAAATTCAAAGCAATTTGGACTGAATGATTAGAGGTCTGTGATTCATGTAGAGCCTGAAACTATGTCCCTTCCCCTCCCTTTATCTTAACCCTCTTTACATCATGAGATGTGATGGGGGGGGGGAGGAATTAAACTGCTGTACATGTAGTGTCAGCATCATGTCTTCCTGATATTCCTCAGTGCTGTGCGGGCAGGGCATGGATCACTGTTCACATTGCACTCTGTCAGTGCCTGGCCGGGGCCAGGATAACTAATGACCCAACCACTCAACCAAATTTTGTGATGAATCCTAGTCATGTGCCACCTGATACATGTGCGTAAACTAAGAGTTCCCTTATTTTCTCCCTTTCAATGAGTAGCTTGCATTTCTCTAAGCAGCCTAACTGCTTTCTACCACAGCTGTCTCTCTTTGGGTACGTCTACACTACAGGATTATTCCGATTTTATATAAACCAGTTTTATAAAACAGATTGTATGAAGTCAAGTGCATGCGGCCACCCTAAGCACATTAATTCAGTGATGTGCGTCCATGGTCTGAGGCTAGCGTCGATTTCTGGAGCATTGCATTGTGGGTAGCTATTCCGTAGCTATACCATAGTTCCTGCAGTCTCCCCCACCCCTTAGAATTCTGGGTTGAGAGCCCAGTGGCTGATGGGGCAAAAATCATTGTCGCGGGTGGTTCTGGGTAAATGTCATCAGTCATTCCTTCCTCCGGGAAAGCAACGGCAGACAATCATGTCGTGCCCTTTTTCCCTGGATTGCCCTAGCAGATGCCATAGCACGGCAACCATGGAGCCCGTTCAACTCTTTTTTTTTACAGTCACCATATGTGTACTGGATGCCTCGGACAGAGGCGATACTCCAGCGCTACACGGCAGCATTCATTTGCTTTTGCATGATAGCAGAGATGGTTACCAGTTGTTCTGTACTATCTGCTGCCAGTGTAATTTGGCAATGAGATGATAGTTATCTGTCCTGTGCTGTCTGCTGCTATCATGGGTGCCCCTGGCTGAGATTGGCCGGGGTTGCAAAAGCAAAACTGGGATTGACTCCCCAAGTCAATCCCTCCTTTATGGTTTCTAAAAATAGAGTCAGTCCTGCCTAGAATATGGGGCAAATGTACTAGAGAAGCAGTGTATCAGAGAGTACAGCTGCTCTGTGTCAGATCCTGCAGAAATGATGAGCTATATGCCATTCACAGGGGGTGCCCCTGCAACAACCCCACCCGTTGCTTCCCTTCTCCCCCAACCTTCCTGGGCTACCGTGGCAGTGTCCCCCCCCATTTGTGTCATGAAGTAATAAAGAATGCAGGAATAAGAAACACTGAGTTTTTTGTGACATAAAATGGGGGAGGCAGCCTCCCAGTGCTATGATAGTCCAGGCAGGACATTAAGCAGTGTGGGGGAGAGGAGCCCAGCATCCCACTGCTATGATAGTCCAGGCAGTATAGAATCTTTTCTTTTCACATGAAAGGGAGGGGGCTGATTGAAGCTCAGCCCCCACTTGCTATGATGAAGAAGGTTACCAGCCATTCTGTACCATCTACTGGGAATGACGGAGTCATTCCAATTTTCTCCCAGGCGCCCCCAGCCAGCATCATCTGAAGCCAGCCAGGAGCACTCATGGTTTGATAAGGACGGTTACCAGTCCTACTGCACTGTCTGCCACCAGGGAGGGAAGAGGAGTGGATACTTCTGCTGCAGCATCGCGTCTACCAGCAGCATTCAGTAGACATAGGGTGACATTGAAAGAAGTCAAGAAACGATTTCTTTCCCTTTCACGTGTGGGGGGGTGTAAATTGATGAGCTATTCTCTGAACCACGCTGGACAATGTGTTTGAACCTACAGGCATTGGGAGCTCAGCCAAGAATGCAAATACTTTTCGGAGACTGCTGGGGACTGTGGGATAGCTGGAGTCCTCAGTACCCCCTTCCTCCATGAGCATCCATTTGAGTCTCTGGCTTCCCATTAGACTTGTCACGCAGCACTGTGTAGCCTGGAGATTTTTTTTTTTCAAACGCTTTGGCATTTCGTCTTCTGTAACGGAGCTTTGATAGAACAGATTTGTCTCCCTATACAGCGATCAGATCCAGTATCTCCCGTACGGTCCATGCTGGAGCTCTTTTTGGATTTGGGACTGCATTGCCACCCATGCTGATCAGAGCGCCACGCTGGGCAAACAGGAAATGAAAATCAAAATTTCGTGGGGCTTTTCCTGTTTACCTGGCCACTGCATCCGAGCTGAGAGTGCTGTCCAGAGCGGTCACAGTGGTGCACTGTGGGATACTGCCCAGAGGCCAATTTGCAGCCACACTAACCCTAATCCGATATGGTAATACCAATTTTAGCGCTACTCCTCTCATCGGGGAGGAGTACAGAAACCGATGTAAAGAGCCCTTTATATCGATATAAAGGGCCTCGTGTGGACGGGTACAGCGTTAAATCGGTTTAACGCTGCTAAAATCGGTTTTGAGTGGTGTAGACCAGGCCTTTGTCTTAACTCAATGCTAACTACCAATTGATAGTGTTGTTTCACTCATCTCCTAGCCCTACAAATTTTGCTCAGTGCTTTGCAGTTCCTTTAGCATTTAGTGCTTCAGTCAGTTAAAATCCAAGTGCCACTGAAAAATTGATGGTTTCAGATACACTACTCAGCTGATTAAGATCCAAATGCCACAGCACCTGCTAGCTCAGTGTTTCTCAAACTGGGGTCACCACTTCTGTAGGGAAAGCCCCTGGTGAGCCAGGCCAGTTTGTTTACCTTGTGAAAAGTGCCTACAGGTGACAGGATTTTATTTTTGGGGGGGGGGGGGTATTATTTTTTCTGGGTGAATTCCCTTGAAAGCATAGTGAGTGTCTGGTTTCATGTGCCTAGTTGTTACTGAGGCATTTAATGCAGTGGCTGAGGTACATCACATCTTGTGATAGTTCCCTGTAACAATGCAGTGAGGCTCGTTGGCTCCTGAATGAGAGCATCTACACGGGCATTTAATTAATACACTTGACCATGCATTGGACTTCAGTTGATTAGGCTTGACTGTCCTGTGGCCTGATCTATACTGAAAAATTATATCAGCATAGCTGCACCTGCATCAGTCAGGGTGTGAAACAACTACACCCTTCATTAACATAACTGCATCTACGCTGGGAGCTATGGCCAGGAGAGAGGACTTCTGTTGACATAGCTAAGGTTGTTTGGGGAGAGGGTGTTCCTGTGCTAATGGGGAAAAAGCTCTCCTGTAAGTGTAGACTGAGGGTCTACACATTACAGATTTTAAGAGGTCCTGTGAGATGTGCCTGGAATCTATAAATGGGTTCTTAATCCTACACTAGCCATCAAATAAGCCAGCATCCATGATACCTTACAATAGGATATGTGCATTTAAGCCTCTCTTTCTACCCAGGATGTAAATGTCTCAATAGAAGAAGAAAAAAATCCCTGCAGATCTGGGTAAAAAATCTTGGCAAATTAGTCTCAATTTAATTTTCACTGGATTTTCAACTTGACAAGCCCTGATTGAAAACTTGCTCATCTTGCTTACCCAGCCCCTATGTCAAATTGCACCCAAGCCTGGCAGCACACAGCTTCAAGAGTTGTGCTGTGCTGTGGCTGGTCTTGTTAATATGCAAGCCCAGCTTGCAGCTATCCTGATGCTTCTGTGGCTCTCATCACTGATAGTGGAGTCAGATGCTTCCATTTAGAGTGATCTGTGAGCAAAAAAACAAAAAGCTTAAGTGACACAAGAAATGCTCCGAAGAAAGTGATCTAAGCCCAAAAAATGTGTGGCACTTGTCAAAAACGCTCAGCATTGGCCTCACTGCTACTACTGAAGTACCATTGACTTTACTGGGCAGAGAGTGAGGTGGACACTAAAGAACGTTGCAAACTCCTACCCCATATGAACAGTGAGCACTAGGTTAGTGTTGATAAAGCACTATAAACGTGACTAATGCCTTACATATAGAAGCCAGCCTGGGCCATATACCATTCAAGCTAATGGCCCAATCCTGCTAATACATGCATGTGAATAAATGTACTCACGAGTAGTCTGAGCCTCTGAACATCGGCAGCTTTCCCAGTGTTCCCCTTCAGGTGCTCTGACCAAGGCAAGGTTTCATTCAAGACTTCAATCTCTTTGGCCTTGTCTACACTACAAAAGCCGCCATGTTAAGAATCTCACTAGGATTACATGAGTAAAGTTACTCCTGTAATAAGTATTTGCTGGATCAGGCCCTAAATTAAGATGGTTCTTGAAGAGTAATGATCACTAACATGGGAAGTGAAATAATACGGGTAACAGCAATACAAGGGTAGTTCTTTGAAGATTAGCGTATCGGCTGCCAAGAGCTGTGGTGTAAATTGGTAGGAGCTCTTCATCCAGCACCTAACAAATTATCAGGTTCATAGATCTCCATTGTGCCAAGAGAAGTTGAGTCTAATTTAAATTGGGATTATAAAGGGTGATTTTTTAAAAAAAATCATTACTTTAATATCCAGTATTAGTTGAGTATTGGCTGGTAAGTATCCATAATGCTACTAGAACCCTGGCATTTCATTTAACAGCAGACAGCACAGATTGGGTTGCAGCTTCTAGCGCAGTGTTATTGCATCAGCACACTTGGAAATACCACTTCTTGACATCAGTTCAAAGTGAACCTGAGTAAGCAGTTGCGCACACTGAGGAAAGATGAGTAACCTCTTCACACCCTCCTTGTACTCAAAGCCAATAACTGACTCAGAACATTGTGTGAGCACAGAGACTTGCAAACTAAAAGAAAAGAGACCTGACTCCATTCGGTGGGCAACTGTTTTTTTCTTTTCAAGTCTTAGTTCATCATCCTCCTGCCTGCCCTCACATCAAGACCCTGCAAATTCTCTGGCACTGTATCATGGACAGGTCCCGTGGACCCAAAAGCTGAACATAACAAAGGAACGTGGGGGGGGGGGTTACATCCAGAAAGAATATTTAATGAATTGGGCTGCCAGCAAAGAACCTTTCATTTATGATTTAGCTCCCTGACATCTTTGTGATACAATAACTATTCAAGAGTAGTCATAATTGACTGCTTCCACACCACCTTAATTACTGGCAATTTACCAGAATGTTACTGTTTATATATTGTATTGCTAAGATTTTACAATACACTATAATAATATAAGGTAAAGGTGAACAATGCTGTAATATAAATAGGCTGAAACAGGGAGGGGAAATTACAAATGTTTATTTTTGAGCACAGCATGAAACACTCTGGCATTCTATTCTCCCCAAAAGGGGGGTTATTGACATACCTGTTAAATTACTTACATATGGCAGAAGAAGAGTATTTAAAAAATTCACCATTTACTAGTCTTTAAAAATTTGTGTACAAAGACTTAGGCTCAGACTTTGAAAAGTATTTAGGTGCTTGACTCCCTTTGAAATCAATGGGATCCAGGTGCATAAATACCTTTTAAAATCTGGGCTTTATTTACCAGGAGAGTGACCCCAATTCAGTCATCATTGGCTGGCAGCTGACATAGGTACACCAGTGATGCCTCCTGTGGCTGATTTATGCCAGTGTAAACATGTTAAACCAGTTTAAGTGCATCTATTAGGGATTTGCATCAATTTAACTAGACTGATTTTTAAATGTAATTAAACTGGTAGGAAAGTACTCTGGAAGTAAAGGCAAGGCCTTGTCTATATTCTCCTCTGTACTTGCATGTCTTCTGCCTAGTACATGATGAGACAAGAACAACTGTCCTCCAGTGTCTAATTTCCTGTGGAATTTGGCTTCTCCTCTCCCCGGTGCTATGCCTTAACAGACAACTATCACTCGAGAGACAAGGTGGGTGAGGTCAGATCTTTTATTGGATCAACTTGTGTTGGTGGTAAAAATACAAACGTTTGAGCTACACAGAGCTCTTCTTCAGATGACTGTGTAGCATGAAAGATTCTCTCTTGCCAACAGAAGTTGGTCCAGTAAAAGATATTTCTTCACCGACCTTGTCTCTGAGGCTTTGTCTACACTAGCACTTTCAATCGGTCAAACTTTTGTCGGGGTATGAAAAAAAAAACATCCCTGACCAACAAAAGCCCCCCTGTGGACAGCACTATGTCAGTGGGAGACACTCTCCTGCCAACATAGCTACCGCTGCTTGTTAGGGGTGTCTTAATTATATTGGCCAAAGAGCTGTCTCCTGCCGGCAGAGAGCAGCTACCCAGGAGACCTTGCAGTGGCACAACTGTGCCGCTGTAAGGTCTGTAGCAGGGCCGGCTCCAGGCCCCAGCGCGCCAAGTGCGTGCTTGGGGCGGCATGCCGCGAGGGGCGCTCTGCCGGTTGCCAGGAGGGCAGCAGGTGGCTCCGGTGGACCTCCTGCAGGCGTCCCTGCGGAGGGTCTGCTGGTCCCGCGGCTCCAGTGCAGCAGCCGCAGGCATGCCTGCAGGAGGTCCACCAGGGCTGCGGGACCAGCGGACCCTCCGCAGGGACGCCTGTGGGACGTCCACCAGAGCTGCAGGACCAGCGAGCGGCAGAGCGCCCCCCATGGCGTGCCGCCGTGCTTGGGGTGGCGAAGTGGCTAGAGCTGGTCCTGGTCTTTAGTGTAGACATAGCTTAACATCCTGGGATCAACATGGGTACAACAACACTGTTTGCAAACAACTATCATTGGAGTCATTTTATTCCACTAATTCCTTATTTACATACATTATTCCCGCCCTCCCCCCGGCCAATATTCTGGAAATAGTATCGACCAATATGGGAAACATGCAGAAATTCTTTATTTCAGCAGTTCCCATCCTGGTCCATGGGCCATTGAGAGCAGGGAGGTCACATACTGCTGGTTCTTCCAATATTTCCAGCTACTTCTAGGATCAGCTAGGTTTTTCATTGCAAGGCATGGCCTTGAGAAGCAGCTGGAAACATGGAGGGGGCACCAGCCTTATAATCTGTGCTACGATCACAAGTATATAACAGGAAAGGAGGTGGTAGGAGCTTCACATAGACTGCAGCCGTCAGCCACCAGCTGGAGAATAATGTCAGATAATAGGGAATGTGGCTGCCCCCTGGACATTCCATCCATGTGCTGATTAGGGGACAAGCTGCTGTCAGAGTTTGGGAGGAAGCCATCTGATAACTCACATGCTTCCACTTTTAATGTTACAGGAAAAACCCAGCCACGCAGTGACAACTCCCAGCAGCCACCACCAATTCCCAGTCTGAAGCTCAGCGGAACTGGATTAAAATGGCTGCAGGGAGTTCTAATGCACACCTCTGATTGGGGGAATAGCAGCTAGAATGGCAGAGGCCTCACCCAAGGGCCAGATAGGACTCAGGGTAACGTTGGATTCTGCCCAGAGAAGCTTGGGCCTTGTACAATTTTCCTGCCATCTAAGGGAGGGAGTTTATTAGCAAACATAGACTTGTGGACTATGGGGAAACCTTTTGTTTGTTTTTAAACCAAAAGGGCGTTTTTGCCTTCCACTCTTGTTTGTAAGATAACCCCACTAGCTTAGGCACCGTTTCCTTCTCACCCTGTACTAAGGACTCTTTCCCATAATGGTGTATTTTTACCCATCCCTCCCCCCATCACAAACAGCTTCATCTTACTTTGTTTCCTCTCCCAAGAGATGTCTAGGGAAATGTCACCTCCCTCCAGCGGTGGGATACAACCACATCAGTTGCGCTTATTACATCTCCCACGTCCCATTCTGCACCTTCGGTAGAGCCAACATGTGTCTCATACAGATTTCTGATCAGGCCCTTTGTGAGGCTGTTAAACAGTGGAAGAAGTTGGATAGGGAAACCCTGCAAATAAGATGACAAGAACCCAGCCTGTCATCTAATTTACAGGGCAAGGTGGGAGTCACTTAACTCTTACAATGCTGAAAGGGAGGAGGATTGCCTTCTGTACTACACACTTAACGAACATCAGAACAGTCACACTGGGTCAGACTAAAGGTCCATCTATCCAGTATCCTGTCTTCTGACAGTGGCCAATGCCAGGTGCTTCAGAGGGGGTGAACAGATCAGGTAATCATCAAGTGATCCATCCTGTCATCCACTCCCAATTTCTGGTAAACAGGCTAGGGACACTCAGAGCATGGGTTGCAGAACTTGGATTCTGAAGAGGAGTACGCTTGTTCTTAATACCTCCTCAATCTCTCTTCTCTCCACAAGGGTGGGTATACTCCTGCCCCTCTCTCTGATCTGTTGGTCCATGAGATCTTCCGGCATGATCTACGCTGCTTGGCTGCCTCCTTTTGGCCACCAGCCTTCATGGCCTAGGCACAGATATGCACTGGGCTTCCTGCAAGCTCCAGTTCAAATTCCTCACTTTCACCCTGTTATCTTCCTGGCCTAAATGGGAAGACATCAGCTGACAGTGGGGAAACAAGTGATGTCGGGCATACAGGTCAGAGGCAAAAGTACTGGTTCCACTCCAGACACCTCCTGGCCCTATCTCATCAGTCAAGCCTTTCCCTTTTTCCTGCACATCAGATAACGCTTGCTGCCCCTCCTCCGCTCCATACACACACCCAAATATGTGGCAATTATCCAGTTTGCCTAAGAATTTAAGCAGCCTGAATGTCATTTCATGATTGATGTGCGTTAATATTTCTATTGTTCAGCTGCTTTAGGGATGATGGTTACATTACCACAAAAAAATCCCCTAAATATGGCAGACAGAACCCCAAGTTAACAGCTGCACCACAATACTGATATAGCCTGGCAGTTTTATATCTAGGTTATTTTTCTAATTGCCTCTGATGACTAATAAGGAGTACATGCCTGGGGGCAGTGGAGTATTGTGTTAACTTACACAAGAGGATGACAGGATGTCCAGATGATTCAAAATACAAGTTCTCTCATACCAATTAGCTTGCAGCCATTTAGCCTTTCACTGGGATCCTGTCAGATCTCACAGGCTAAGCTGGTTGACCCAGGTCAATGCTTGAGTGTGAATCTTCTAAGGCATTGTCTACCTAAGGGAAATTAACCAGCATCACTATTCCTGTGTGAATGCTATTCAAGAATAAGAGAGATTTTATGCCAGAATAATTGCTTCCCTTCCAATGCAGAATTACACCAAATTTCTTCTGGAATAGAGAATGCAGAGCATCCCCATGGGGAGCTATTGCAGCATAGTTAGTCTGGAATAGCTCTGCTGGTTAATTTTTCTGATGTCGACAAATCCTAAGGAACACTTACATGCAGCCAATGACTCTGCCTAGTGCCAGGGTTTGTCAGATAAAACATACAATCAAGTTCTTGACCACTTGAAAGACCATGCATGAGATGAGTGAAGTGTTAACACTGTTGGCCAAATCCCCATGTGGGTAATAACAGAGTCTATCTATGTTAGAGGAAGAATTGCCATGGTGTTAAAGTAAGTGAACTGGCAATAAAGAGATCTGTACTCTATTCAGCTGTTGGCTTGATGTGTCACCTTGTACAGTTCATGTTCCATTCCCGTGCTTGTTTCCCCATCTGTCTGATGTGGATAACACCTACTCCATGTGCTGCTTTGCCATATACCTGACAGAAGAGGTGACAGGGGAGATATAGGGCCATATTGTTGCATCGGAGGAGCCAACTGGTAATTGTGGCACTGGAAACATGCCAGCTGGCTGGCTGGAGTACAATTCCCAACAACAGAGACAACTGCATAAGTGACCTGTAAAAGAAACCAGTGATTACTCTATCCCTCCCACCTTCAATCTGTCCCTCCCACACATTGTTTTTCATTTGGTTTGTTTGTTTTTGGTTCTTTAAAATGTATAAGAAGTCTTTATTCCTCCCACTTCCCCTCCCCCCCAACCACCCTTTCCCCCCAAAATAATTTTTTTGGATACTCTCCCCGCTTCATAAGAAATATCACATATTGACTTCTCTTTTGCTGGAAGACACTTTGGAGAATTAGTGGCCTTGTGAGAACCCCTGATGGAGAAGGGAGAAGAGATTTTTAGTCAGGTGGTTTAAACTCTAATTTAAATGGGCTTTTTGAAAAAATATTAAACTGACAGCTTTCATTAGGAAAGATTTAAACAACTCACTTCCTCAAAGGAAAGCCTGAGAAAGCTCTGCCTCCAATGCTCCCCTCTTCCAAAGCAAGGCTTGATCTTCATAATATTTCCAAGATTAGAAACAAGCAGAAAAGAAATTAACAAATATAAAACCATCCAGAACATTTACATTATGAAGAAACAAAAAGGTCACACACTTAAAAAAAAAAATCTTTGCAGGTCACCTTTAATATCATGGTTAGATTATCATGAAGAATCTATGCGGGGGGATTCCAGTCTGAAGAAAAAGGAGTACACCCCAGTTCAGCACACATGTGGACAAATACAATTTAAGGGGGGAGACGAAAGAGAGACCTCTAACCACTTCCAGCAGTTCATGGATGAATGAAGCAGAGTCCTGCCAATCCTGTGGTCTCCTTTCTTGGTGGAGGTTTTGATTTGTATACCTAGAATTTGCATTAATGTCCCACATTTCAGGGACAGAGGGTATTTATTTATAGTTATTTGAGTTGAGCATAAGTGGCTGCTTTTTTGTTTGTTTGGGGTTTTTTTTTTGAGCAGATTGGGAAGAGTTAGTCAGAAGCTGGTAATGGGAACTCATAACAGCCACAGACAATTAAGGAAGCAGATCAATTGTCAAGTGCAGGACAATGGTGAAATCTGATGAGAATATTCATCGAGTGATGCAGAAGGTGTGTGGGGCTGTACAGTCCACTCCTGGTACACAACTGCTGAGAGAGTTGCGTCTGGGGCACTGGGACCAGTAAATGTTATTACTGTGGCCTTATATAGCACATTTCAAACAGGCCTCAAAGTGCTAAGCACTAACTAGTATCCCAATTTTACAGAAAGGACAAATGAGGCATCAATGTTAAGGGTCTTGGCTAAGGTTATACAGCAATCCAGTGGCAAAGCCAGGAACAGAACCTCAAAGTCTCATCTCCTAGTCTGTGCTCAATCTACCAAATTACAGCTCAGTTTTGAGTGGAAAGCTGGGGCTGCTAGGACATGTAGCTCCCAGGGAGTAGCTGCAAATTGGGGCTGGATTAGGGAGAGGCAAGCAGGCCTACTCCTGATGCCTTGATGTTGCACTTCACATGGTACAGTTTTACTGCATATATTTAATATATTTGAAAGCGAGCATTAAGTACAAACTAGCTATTGATCCAGTTGCCAGACTCACTCCAGAGTGACAAGTATCAGAGGGTAGCCGTGTTAGTCTGGATCTGTAAAAGCAGCAAAGAATCCTGTGGCACCTTATTAGTCTATAAGGTGCCACAGGATTCTTTGCTGCTTTTACAGATCCAGACTAACACGGCTACCCTCTGATACTTGACACCATGCAAGGCACTGCATTTAGCCGTATGGAATGGAAATCCATCAACCTCATGAAGAAACTTGCACAAATACAGACAGATATCATCTTCCTTTCCAAATGCAAACGGATGGACATCATACCAAATGGACTAAAGGTAAAAAATCCACTGCTATCTACATACTACACAGACCACAGTGAGAGATTATGTCATACTCTATCAAAAAAACTGAGGAACCACCTGATCAGCATCCTATACAGCAAACAGGAAAACATCAAAAAAGAGCTCTCCAACCTGGAGACTCTCATTAATAACAAAACTTCTATACAAACGGACTTCACTAGAATAAGACAGGAGATCTACATTACTCACTTCACCTCTCTTCAAAGGAAAAAGGACTGTAAGCTGTCTAAACTCCTACCTGCCACATGGGGCCACAACAGTGGTACCCCTAACCCACCCAGCAATATCGTCAATCTATCCAACTACACACTCAGCCCAGAAGAAAAGTCTGTCCTATCTCGGGGACTCTCTTTCTGCCCTGCCACCCCCACCAACATGATACAGTTCTGTGGCAATCTGGAAGCCTACTTTCACCGTCTCCGACTCAAAGAATACTTCCAGGACAACACTGAACAGTGCACTGATACACAGGTGCCCTCCCACCAACAGCACAAGAAAAAGAACTCCACATTTTACGTCTGTTAGTCTATAAGGTGCCACAGGATTCTTTGCTGCTACTTCAGAGTGACTGGCTCAATGACAGAATGGTTCACTCAGGGCAGTTACACTCTGGCAGAATAGTGTGCAGCATTTTCACCTAGCACTGACTACTTTGCATTACTTATATTGTAGCAGCACCACACAGCCCCAGTCATGGGTCAGGATCCCATTGTACTAGGTACAAACCAGATGCATTTGTCCTAGGTTTTCATCCTCAAACAAAGTAGCACTATTAAGTCAGATGTAAAAAGCCTCTTCCCTTGGATGCTCCTGATCTGGACTTGGGACAACCAAGATAAATAGCTCCCAAAGTTTTACACAAAACTCACTACACTCTGTGACAGGACACTAGGTTATACTTCTCTAAGCACAGTGCAATACATTGTCACTGTCAAGGACCAGACTTCAAAGAGAAACTGCTGAGCTTCAGTTCATTTGCAAATTTGACACCATCAGCTCAGGATTAAACAGACTGTGAATGGCTAGCCAACTACAAAAGCAGTTTCTCCTCCCTTAGTGTTCACACATCAACTGCTAGAAGAGGGCCTCACCCTCCCTGATTGAACTAAACTTGTTATCTCCAGACTGCTTCTGGCCTGCATATTTATACCTGCCTCTGGAAATTTCCACCACATGCATCCGACGAAGTGAGACTTCACCCACGAAAGCTTATGCTCCAATACATCTGTTAGTCTTTAAGGTGCTACGGGACTCTTTGTTGCTTTTTACAGGTCCAGACTCGCATGGCTACCCCTCTGATACTTGTCACTGTCTAGACGTTTGCAGGTTGGGAATAATGCCAATAGATACAACGTATCAATGGAATGTATCACCACATAACATTTAGAGACAACAATCTCCGAGAAACATTTAGCTACTTAAAGGTTACTAGAAAACTTTATGGGAAGTCATGGCTATTTACAGCGGCAAGCTGCTTTCCAGGCTTACAACAGTTGGGACGTGACCCTATATTGCTCCTTTCTCCCAGAAAATTCCTATCAACTTTAATAGGAATTTGCCCAAGAAAATGTTGTGTTATCATAGCCTTAAACGCTAGTTGAAACAAGGTGTAGGGGCCTTTAGATGTTATTTAAAAAACAGGATCATAGCATTAAAGATAGGATAAAAGCAGAAAAACCTGAGGTGCCTGTAAAAGGTCTCTCCCTCTGACATGGGACAGGTCAGTCCACACATATTGGGTTCTCTGTCACACACTGAAGAAGCAGGAATACAAATTAAACTGTAAAAATTTCAAACATGAATCTAGGTAGGCACCTTCTCTCTCCTGAGCTACCCAGGAGCCACTGACGTCTCACCTGCTACTCCCACTGCACTTAGAAGACAGGACAATTTTGTCTAGAAATTTAACTAGTCCACATGCTGGGTTTTTGCCAGGCCAGGATGCACTGATAGAGCTCCCACAGGCCACAAACTGGAGACATTTCTGTGCAAACTCTTGTCCCTGTGAGGTCTAGCCACTGAGGCTTTCCACAGCTTCTCTTGAAACTGGAAATCCTACTATCACTTTTAACATGATTTTTATTGAAAGGTCAATGGGAAAATGCTCATTCAATCTTAAACTGAAAAATTGCCTGGTGGATTCCAGAGCAGTGGAGGGGAGAGGGAAAGGTCTGCCCAGGTCTAGGGGCACAATCATTTTGACTAAATAGTTGCTATATTTTTTCTCTGGGCTGTTGGGAGTGTGTGATGGCAGCTGAGCTGTCTGACTGGGTTAAGAAAGGTTTTTCCTGTAGGGAACATTGCTCTTCTCACCCCTCACTTCTAAGGCATTGCTGCATACTTTTGGAGTTAAGCACATTTTCAGTGATTCCTCCAGGTTATTAGGTGTCTTACACATAAATATGGGTGAAACAGGGGAGAGAGATAGCTCAGTGGTTTGAGCATTGTCCTCCTAAGCCCAGGGTTGTGAGTTCAATCCTTAAGGGGGCCATTTAAGGATCTGGGGCAAAAATCTGTCTGGGGATTGGTCCTGCTTTGAGCAGAGGATTGGACTAGATGACCTCCTGAGGTCCCTTCCAACCCTGATATTCTGTCTGCCTCACCACTGAGGAAAACTATGAGAGAGTCTCCTGCAGAATTAATTAGATACTTTAAAATTCTCAGTATAATACAGCCATTGATTCCTTTGATTATGCTAACAAAACAGCAGAGCCCTTTCAATGTGAGAACTTGCTAGGCAGGTAAATGCACCTTGGTCAAGCCCCCTCTTTGCTCAAATTAGGCCTTTAATTTTAGTAGGTCATTTCATTACCTGTTCCACCACAATTGTGCGGGGATCATTGTTTCATCATTTTTAAAAGCAAATGTAAAGCTACTGAGCTCTTCCATTGGGAGTTCCCATTTTCTCTATTCTGACTGATTTTCAAGATAGTCCTGACCATACACATTCCATTCATTTTATTGACTAGTTCAGATAATTGTTGCCCAGCAGCAATTTGGCACAGATTGAAATGTTTTAAAGAACCTTCCATTGTTTTAACTGCCACTTTAATTCAACCCTTTGTCCTTCCTTATTTTCTTTCTTTAAGGTCATTTAGGCCTCATCTCTGCTTCAGAATCAAAACACTGTGAATATGGTTGTCTGCAGCTGGCTTAGCTGAGCTGGTATTGAGCGAAGGCTAGCCATAAAAGCACTTGTGTTCAGCATTCTTTCCGACAACTGTGCTCAAAGCTTGCTCATAACACAGGGTGTATGTGGTTAGCTGAAACGATGCTGAATATGGTTTTTCCTTGTCTACACTTGCAGCTCAGTGGTGCTCAGTGTTAAGCTTATCACTGACAACTGCTCTGCAATGGTTTAATATTGTCATGTAAACTAGGCCTTAGTGCTCTGCATTTCTTTTTCCTTTATCTCTTCCCCAGAGAGGTACCAGAACCTCTTCTTATCCCAGGTTCTGGTATATGTTAGGACCTTCACCTACTGTCACCCACTGCCAGTCTCCCCATTTCTATTCTAGAAAGAGGACTCCATGGATTCATGGCTTGCTCATGGCAGGTCGGCCTCTATCCTCTGCACTCAGGGAGAGAAGCGGGCAAGGAAGAGTATCTCAGATTATGCCCAAGAAGCTTGAAAAATGTTGGTTGAAGAAGCAGCTGGGATGATGGAGGATAAACAAGCCAAGGTGAGGAGAAAGTTAGAGTTGAAAGGTAGAGAAGTCTGAAAACTCACAACAAATCTCGCAGAAATTTAAAGATCAAAAGGCAGAGCAGCTCTGGAGAAATGTTCCCACTGCTGTTTGTACCACAGGGGCAGGCTGCCCTTCAGAGGCTTGCCATGCTGACCACAGCTCTGAACTGTCTCTGGAAACTACAGAGAAAGGACCCTCACAGGGGTGAGCCTGCAGAAGCGCTCTCAACCATGAATAATAAATAATCAAAGAAAATGATTTGCTGGGAGTCAATATGATGACTAACCAAATACCATCTGAGTGATGGTGACATCTGAACGTGGGTAGGCAGAACTGACACATACAGGAGGTATGTTCAGTCAAAGCCAATTTAAAGCAGCTGGTGAAGACAATACAGAAGTGACAGAAAACAATGTAGGCTTTGAGGAGCACTTACTCAGATTTTAACAGTTAGTTAGCACTGTTTCCACTCCAAATGATGACGCTCACTTCTGTGTCAAAGAATCAGTAACACCTTTCCAATAGACACACATAACTTTCTGCCAGCACCCTTTTAATATTCACATGCTGCTCCTTTTGAGGTGCAGCAAAGAAAACTAACATCTCTCATTTGTAAGACAACTTCCCAGAATTGACAGTGTCTAGCATCATCTACTCCAACCCATTTTTCTGAGTTTATATTTTAGAACATACAGACTTACATATGCACATTCCAAGGTAGACCTGCTCATCTTCCACATAATTTTCTGGAGACAGCTACTGCTAGATTCTTGGACTGCCTTCACCACGAATCACATACGCTTGGACCGTGTCTACACTAGGGAGTTTTGCACTGGGATAAAAAATGGTTACCTACCTTTCATAACTGTTGTTCTTTGAGATGTGTTGTCCATTCCACATTAGGTGTGCGCATGCCGCGTGCGTGGACTTCGGGAACTTTTTCCTTAGCAGCTCCTGTTGGGTCGGGCAGGGGAGCCCACCAAAGTGGTGCCTCCATGCCGGGGCATATATACTCCTGCTGACCCAACTCCCCTTCAGTTCCTTCTTGCCGGAGACTCCAACAGAGGGGAAGGAGGGTGGGAAGTGTAATGGATGCGAACACCACATCTTGAAGAACAACAGTTATGAAAGGTAGGTAACCGTTTTTTCTTCTTCTTCGAGTCCTTGTTCACATCCATTCCATATTAGGTGACTCACAAGCTTACCATAGGAGGAGGGTAGGAGTCATGGAGCAATTGACTGAAGAACAGCCCTGCCAACCATTGCATCATCTCTGGCTTGCTTGTTGACTGCGTAGTGGGCTGTGAAAGTGTGCACCGATGACCAGGTGGCTGCTTTAAAGATCTCCTGGATTGGGACGTGCGCCAGGAAAGCTGCTGAGGACGTCTATGCCCTTGTTGAATGAGCTGTGATCACTGGGGCTGGAACCTTGGCAAGCTCGTAGTAAGTGCGCATGCAGTCCGCAATCCACGATGAAATGTGTTGTGCTGAGACCGGAAGCCCTTTCATTCTATCAGCTATAGTGACAAACAACTGCATTGACTTGCAGAAAGCTTTAGTTCACTCCAAATAGAATGCCAGGGCTCTTTGGACATCCACAGTGTGCAGGCTACGGTGACTCGGGTCTGTATGTGGTTTAGGAAAGAACACTGGTCAACAAATGTCCTGGCCCATATGAAATTGTGAGACTATCTTAGGGAGGAATTTTGAGTGTGGCCTGAGTTGCACTTTGTCCCTATAAAAAATTGTATAAGGAGCCTCCGAGGTTAGGGCTCGTAACTCGGACACCCTCCTTACGATGTAATGGCCACCAGGAATGCCACTTTCCAGGAGAGGTGCAGGAGAGAGCAAGAGGCCAGGGGCTCGAATGGGGGCCCCATAAGCTTGGAAAGGACCAGATTAAGGTTCCAGGGAGGGACCGGTGGGCGCGAGTAGGGGAAACCTCTCTCCAATTCCTTGAGGAACTGCACCACCATGGGGTTAGAGAACACAGAGTATTCGGATTCCCCCAGGTGGAACTCTGAAATGGCAGCTAGATGCACCCTGATTTAAGAAGGAGTGAGACCCTGATGTCTGAGGTGCAGGAGGTATTCTACGATGATTGGAATAGTGGCCTGGGGTGGCTGTATCTGCTTAGGCTCACACCAGCAGGAAAATCTTTTCCATTTAGCTAGGTAGGCCGCCCTAGTGGAAGGTTTCCTACTGCTAAGGAGAATTTGTCGTACCGGAAGAGAGCACTGGCTCCCCATAGCGTTGAGCCATATAGCTTTCAAGCTATGAGGTGCAGAGATGCAGATCCAGGCGGAGTAGGCACCCTCTGTCCTGCATGATGAGGTCTGGTGTAGGGGCAGGGCAACCGGAGTGGCCACTTACAGCTCTAGCAGGGTTGTAAACCTGTGCTGCCGAGGCCACGCTGGAGCGATCAAAATTATCATCACCTGGTTCCTGTGAACTTTGAAGAGGACTCTGGATGAGCGGGAGTGGAAGGAAGGTGTACTTCAGATTTCCGCTCCAAGGGATCGCGAAGGCATCTGCGACCGAGCTCAGACTGTGGTTCTGGAACATGCAAAACCGCACACCTTGGCTGTTGTCCTTGGTGGCAAAGCGGTCCATTTGGGGAAACCCCCATTTCTGGAAGACTGACTGCAAGATATCCGATCTTATCAATCACTCGTGCATGCAGTATGACCTGCTGAGGCTGTCCACTAGCTTGTTCCATTCTCCCGGGAGATATGATGCCACGAGATGGATGGAGCGGGCTATACAAAAGTCCCACAGAAGAAGGGCCTCTTGGCAGAAGGGAGAGGAGTGGGATCTGCCATAGTGTCATCTGTCAGAACTGTCATGTTGTGACTTTCCAGAGTAGCGTGAAAGGTTTGGCAGGCTAGACAAACCGCCCTGAGCGCCTTCACATTGATGTGGAGCGACATCTCGGCCTTGGACCAAAAGCCCTGCCTCCTTAGGTCCCCTAAGTGAGCTCTCCAGCTGAGGTCTGCGGTGTCTGTCACCAGTGTCAGAGCAGGCGGCGATGCGTCGAAGGGGATACCCTCACATACTACCGGCCCATTGAGCCACCAGCGCAGGGAGTCCAACATCTGGGCAGGAACCGTCAATACAAGGTCTAGGGGATCACTGCCTGGGCGATACAATCGGGCAAGCCACGCTTGTAAAGTCCTGAGCCGTAGTCGAGCGTATTTGACTACGTGGGTGCACAGTGCCATGTGCCCTAGGAGCTGCAGGCAGCATCTGCCCATGGTAGCAGGGAACCTTACATTGAGTCTATGACTCACTGGATGGCCATGAACCTCGATTCTGGAAGGCTCGCTCGTGCATGCACCAAGTCCAGCACTGCCCCGATGAACTCCAGCATTTGGGTTGGTATCAGGGAAGACCTGGGCAAATTGAGTAGATGGTCCAGCTTGTGGAATGCGTCTAGGGACACCGTCACATGGAAGCAGACCTCCCCTTCAAACCGACCTGTGAGAAGCCAATCGTCTAGGTATGGGTATATCCGTATTCTCCTTTTTTGCAGGAAGGCTGCCACTACTGACATGCACTTTGTGAAGATGTGGGGGGCTGCTGCCCGGCTAATGGGAGGACTGGGAACTGGTAATGGTGCTGGTTTATGGCAAATCGTAGGAACCGCCAGTGAGTGGGGTGAATAGCGATGTGAAAGTAGGCATCTTTCATATTGAGGGCAGTGTACCAATCCCCCAGATCCAGGGATGGGATAATAGTGGCTAGAAGAACCGTACAGAAGCGGACCTTGACTAAGAACTTGTTGAGCCCATGAAGGTCTAAAATGGGCGGAAGGCCCCCCTTTGCCTTTGGGATGAGAATGTAGCGGGAGTAAAACCTCTTTCCCCTTAGTTCCCGAGGGACTTCCTCCACCACCCCTGCCTCTAGGAGCAACTGTACCTCCTGCATAAGGAGTTGTTCATGAGAAGGGTCCATGAAGAGGGACAGGGAATGAGGTGGAGAGGGAAGGAGGAGAACTACAGCGTGTAACCCACTTGTACCATGCGTAAGACCCAACGGTCCGACGTTATACGGGACCACGCCTGGTAGAAGTGGGAGAAGCGGTCCGAGAAACGTGGGGAAGGATCTGGGATCTGGGTTGGTACGCTGCCCTCGAGCGAACCGTCAAAACCCCTGCTGGTTGCCAGGCTGGGGCATGCCCTGGCCCTGGCCCTGACTAGGCATGTTATTCCGCCTGCGCCTGTTGTCTCTGCCCCTCCTGCGATAAGGCTCCTGCCTAGGGTGGGGCTGGTACTGCCGTTGTTGCAACGGATGGGGTTTGAATGGCCTCCTCTTGAGTCGCCGGAGTGTGCATGCCTAATGGCTGGGGGTGGTCCCTTGCTGCTGCTGATAGGCCCAGGGTGTTCAAGAGGGCCATTATCCCGGCGGTCCCCATTGGGGCTGCCACATGATCTAGGGCTCCCTACTAGCCAATGCTCTGCAGGTGTAGCTGGAGCGGCCTGAGTCAACCTCAGATTCTGAGGAGGCCGATCTTGAAGGCCAAGGCGGTGCCCTGGCATGGTGCCGTTGGGGGGCTAGAAAGCGGCTTCTCCCTGACCGGGATCGGTACCAATGCTCTTGGGACCGGGATTGCTGTCTTTTGTCTGGGGCCAGGGATCGTGGCCTTATGTCCCCTTGGTGCCGGCTTAGTGGCAGTGCCGGGGAGCGGTGCTGTGCGCTGGCTCAGTTTCGGTGCCATAGAGTCCCGCTGAGTCAAAGGTGGCTGGGAGTCCACGGAGGCTGAGCTCGACTGGGAGCGGTGCCGAGGAAGTGACCTCGAGTGGTGCACCATTACTGGCTTGCCTCTGGACGACACCCTTGGTGATGGCCCCGAAGGCTGCTCCTTGCCAGGGTGGGGGCTTGCCACCGACAGCTCGATGAGGTCTTTTGCAGCCTCAAAGGTGACTGGCGTGGAGCGCTGTTCCAGTCCTCCTTCTGCACTCAACCCACTTAGTCCGGGGCTCCACAGGCCCTGTGGCGCTGGAGCCACCGGTGCTGGTGTATGTCCTGGGGCTGCACTGCTCTTTTGTGTTTGGTCCCTTGGGAGGTGCCTCCTTCTTATGTGGGGAGCGCTCTCTTTGCCTTTTGGCTTCCCCTTTGACCGTACCAGAGAGGTCAAGCGGTGCCGGGGCTTGTCCTGTTGTTTTGGTGCCGCATGCTTGCAGTGCCCCACTGGCACCAGATCATGGACTGAGAGGTCCGCACCGAGGATGTCAGCCCCAAAGCTGGCTGGTCCGAGGCCGCAGGTTGTAGCACAGCCTCCATGAGCAACTGCTTGAGGCGAAAGTTTCTCTCTTTCTTAGATCTTGGCTTAAAGGCCTTACATATCTTGCAGCGCTCAGTCTGGTGCGCTTCCCTCAAACAACGGAGACACAAGTCATGGGGATCACTGATCAGCATAGGCTTGTGGCACGTGGCACAAGCCGTAAACCCTTGGGCCTGTGGCATGCCCCGCAGCCCAGGGCTAGTGCTGGAAACAACTTCTAGGCACCTAAACCAAAGGAAGCTTAACCATCTACTATTAAGTAGGGCTAACTACAGATAACTATTAACTACAGATAACTGTTACAACTGTGCTAAGGGATCACTCGCAAGTGAGAGAAGAGTTGTTCCAATGCGGCTGCGGATAGTAAGAAGGAACTGAAGGGGGGTCGGGTCGGCTGGGGTATATATGCACCGGTGTGGAGGCACCGCTCTGGCGGGCTCCCCTGCCATCCCGATGGGAGCCGCTAAGGGAAAAAGTTTCCGACGTCTGTGCACACGGCGCGCGCACACTTAATGTGGAATGGATGTTGTCATAAACAGATAGTTAAGGGTTAATAGAACAGGAGTACTTCATGTCTCTTTTGACTGTAAAGGGTTAACAAGTTCAGTGAGCCTGGCTGTCATCTGACCAGAGGACCAATCAGGGGACAGGATACTTTCAAATCTTGAAGGAGGGAAGTTTTTGTGTGTGCTGTTAGTCTTTGGTTGTTGTTCTCTCTGGGTTCTCAGAGGGACCAGACGTGCAACCAGGTTTCTCTCCAATCTCTCTGATACAGTCTCTTATATGTCCAGAATAGTAAGTACTAGGTAGATAAGGCGAGTTAGGCTTATGTTTGTTTTCTTTATTTGCAAATGTGTATTTGGCTGGGAGGAGTTCAAATTTGTATTTTGCTGAAAGGATTTTAATTTGTACTTGTATACTTAGGCTGGGAGGGTATTCCCAGTGTCTATAGTTGAAAGACCCTGTAACATATTCCATCTTAAATCTACAAAGATAATTTTTACTGTTTTTCTTTCTTTAATTAAAAGCTTTTCTTGTTTAAGAACCTGATTTTTTTATTCTGGTGAGACCCCAGGGGACGGGGTCTGGATTCACCAGGGAATTGGTGGGGAGAAAGGAGGGAAGGGGGAGAGAAAGGTTACTTTCCTCTCTGTGTTAGGATTACTTTCTCAGGGAGAGTCTGGGAGGGGGAGAGAGAAGGAGGGGAGAAGGTGAATTTTCTTCTCTGTTTTAAGATTCAAGGAGTTTGAATCACAGTGATCTTCCAGGGTAACCCAGGGAGGGGAAGCCTGGGAGAGGCAATGGTGAGGGAAAGGGTTTACTTTCCTTGTGTTAAGATCTGGAGGGACTGGGTCTTGGGGGTCCCCGGGCAAGGTTTTGGGGGGACCAGAGTGTACCAGGCACTGGAATTCCTGGTTGGTGGCAGCGCTACAAGTACTAAGCTGGTAATTGAGCTTAGAGGAATTCATGCTGGTACCCCATCTTTTGGACGCTAAGGTTCAGAGTGGGGAATTGTACCATGACAGACATGAACAAGCACTCAAAGAACTGCACCAATGTGGTTTGCTCTGGTTTGAAGCTGCTGCTCTGAGTTTACCCTCAGGATTTATACCAGTGCAGCTGAATTGGTGCAACATCCCTAACGCTGATGACTAGTTCTTTGCATCCAATTTGTCTGTCATCTTTAGGGTAAGCTCCTTGCGACTGAGACTGGGTTATCTTATTTTAAAGTACCAAGCACACTGCTGACATGTGACAAATAATGTTGGGATTGGAATTAGGGCTATGGATTTCAACATTTATTTTCTGAAATATTCAGAGGCTGTTTTTAGCGACTAAATACAAAGGGTGCAGTTTCAGACATTTCCCAGTTGATGTTTATTTTACTTCAAGTGCACATGATCCTTAGTCTACTACACAGCCTAAACCACAAAAGTCATGGCATGAACTACAGGGTGGGTTCCCAATTTTTCAGTGCGTGAATCATATCTTAAAAATAATTTCGTGGACCATCTCCCTTCTCATTCACTATTCCACAGGCCACTGAACAGTGCCACCATATTCCCTCTATTCGGGAGTATGTAATATCTCTGTGGCAGCTACAGAACTTGCCAGCACAAAGTGACATTGGGAAACCGATAACCCTAAAAATACATCCGTTTATTTAATAAAATTTAGCAAGCAGATACAAGGAGAACCAGCACTACGTGACCTGCCAGTTCTTCAGGGATGACCAAGCACGTGTTTTGCAAACCACAGTTCGGGAACCTCTGCACTAGAGAAGAATGCAGTCTTATTGTAGGCATGACCATCATGCAGGAAAAGGCAGTCAGTGGAGGAACAATCAGCATATCTGACGTTGCTGCAACTCTCTGGTTAAATGAATAAATAAGTAGTCAGGGAGACCAGGACATCAGACCAGACTGCCTAAAGCCAGGCTACTCCCATCAGACTGCTTGGGCAAGTGGCACTCCTCCCCCTCTTCTGCTGGATCTCCCTGGAGGAAAAGCTAGTAAAAACGAGAAACCCAACACTATTTTTGCTCAGAAGAGTAGGCACATGAAGGGATTATTCATCCCATCCCTAATTCAGACAAACTTGAGGTCCTTAGCACCATGTGTTACACATACGGAAGAACTCTGAAACCAGGGAGAGGGAGGGAAGGGGATGCATTAGCTGACTGAAGTCTTTTCTGTCTCTAGGTCAAGGCCTAAAGATCACCTGCAAGCTTCAGCCTGTGATCAACACAGTGGCCCAGCTCCTGGGTGGTTCAACTGGCAAGAATATGGATATTAATTTATTTCTGGCAACATTAGTGTCTTCATGTTACCCATTCTGAATAGGTTTCTATAGTACACATTTATCTCATATATGGTTTTAATTTCTGTAAACAGTGCCTAGTTTCTATAGCAACAGGCACTCTGCATATCACTAAAATAACTGAATTTCTTTAATTCCACTGACCTTTTGCAGTACTGTGACTGATCAGTTCATCTCATTAGAACTACAATATTTTGCTAAACCACTGAGCAGCTGAAGACATATTATAAAACAGTAAATTAACATGCATCAAAATCAAAAATATGTTCTTGTTTGGCGAATCACACAGGACTGCCATCAAGAGCATTTTACGCCTATGGCTGGACTTAATTTCTATATCAATATTGGCAAATTACAAATAGAAGAACAAGATTGTAGTCTTTTTGCAATAGACACACGTATTTCTGTTCTTTTTGTACAGCACCTAGCAAATGGCATCTGTCTGATGACAGTCCGAGGCACTACAGTACCACAAACAAATAATAACTAGGAATGTGACTTTAGAAATCAGGATATTTCCAAAAACAACAGTAAGGGAGAACTGAGTTCAATCACATGAAGACAATCAATAGAAAGTACTTAAGTTGGAAAAATTAATCAAGCTTTTTCTTTCTCTCTTAGGCAATGGGTAAGTAAGCAGGCTAAACTGTATACAGTTCTTTTCTCTCCACTCACCTCAAATAAATATTTTTTTTACCTCATCTGGATATACCTCAGTGATATATTGCCCCTGAGCTACCATCCTTCCTTCAGCTCCTCCCTCCACTTCCTTTGCCTGCACCTTGACCTTCAAAACCTTTAGAGGCCTAGGACACTGCTACATCAGTGTTATCATTTGTATCCATGGGCTCATCCACACTCATCCGTGGCTAATGCAGCGCCGAAAGTCCAGAAAAAAGCACCACAGAGCTGGAGATAAAGCATTCTTGGCTGAAGGAGCTCAGCTGTGGAAGAAAATTCCAGTGAAGATCAGAACAATACAGAATCTCATCACCCTCGGGCAATTCTTAAAGACTCTCCTCTCTGATAAAGCATTTCTTCCATAATCAACATGATAATGACAATAAAAACTTCTGTTCCACCTTGTGTTTAGCTGTGACATTCTGAAACAGAGCTCTGTGTAAGCTTGAAAGCTTGACTCTCTCACCAACAGAAGTTCTTCCAATAAAAAATATTACCTCATCCACCTTGTCTCTCTAATAAAAACATTGGTATTTACTCAACATTTTTTTATTTTTTTTTTAAAGTAGATCTTTCCAATTTCATTGGTATCTGTAAACACGTGAGACACAGATTTTAGTGATGTAGGAAAATGTGACGAGGAAAAAAATATCCAAGGCATAGATTAAGTTAAATTGACCCTGTTTAAAAACAAAATGCCTTTAAACACCCCACCCAATCTGAAACTACTGCTATAACTGAGTTAATTAATATGCATCCATAATTTTTCCTGACATTTTGGGATGCCAAAATATAACAACTCTTTAAAAAAAATAAAAGGAGACTACTTTTCACTTAGAACAGTACATGTCAGCTGAATGCTTTACAAAAGTGGGCATTTAGTCCCATTTTAAAAATGCGGAAAGCAAGGCACAGAATGGTTAAGTGACTTTCTCAATGTTGCAGAGAGATCCAGTGGCAAACTCAGGGATAGAAACTATGTCTAAAAATAACTTTTCATATCTGTATAATTCAATTGATCAGAGCTCTAATATTCACTCAATAATGTACGTAATGTTATTTGCTACAAATTAAATGTTCTCTTTATTGATAGGCTTACACACAAAACATGATCACATTTTAAAAAACAAACATACTAAAGATCTATTCGTTCCTCACTGTACTTATGGGGCCAGAGTAGTTTTTCCTCAGTGATACACTGTAGTGGTTCCCCTCTCCCCCATTAACTAGTTTAGCAGAGAGTTTTTTTTTAAGCTGAGCTTTATTTGTTCTCAGGAAGACTTAGGATCACCATGAGTGTCATGGCTGAAGACTGATCCTGAAAAGCACAGAGTACCATTAAACTCCATATCAGTATTAACTATGGATGATCAGGCCCCTAAGGAACACAGTAGAATAGGACGTAAAAAGCTCAGTACTGCTGGGATGCAAAACACAAAGTTACAGATCCCTCTAAAGTATATTTTAATTTAAAGTTATCAATATTTAACAAAACTACTTAAAATATAAAGCCAAAACTCAAAAGGTTTCTAATAAAGATAAATCTAATACAAGTTTATTCTGTACATTTTTTTGTCAAAAACAAGACAAATGTATAGAAACGTCCAAGAAATTTGTTTTTAAAAATGAAGCCAGGCAAATTACAAAGTATTACTCTTTTTAATATCTCTTGGTACTGAATTGTGCTCAATCCAGTCTGTTTAACTGCAGTGTTCCCTCAGTGCAGTCCCATTATTCTATAACCTCTGTGTTTGCTTCATTAACAGTTGCATTAATCACTCTTCTCTTCTCCTTGATAATGTCTGTATTCTGGCTTCAGCTCCCATGTGTTTTTGTGGGTTCCCTTAACATTGTAGATGCCTATTTCTCTTAAAATTTCTTTCAAATATATCTGAAAAGGAACAAAACATTTAAATTACAAAGACAGGCAATTACTGTAGTTCTAACTGAAAACAATGCACATGATCTGCCAACCCACATTTACACTGTTAATAAAAATGATAATGAAACAATCTGACAATTACCAATAATTTCTTTATAAGGTTTAATAGTATAATGGAACTAACTTCTGACATTCTGTGTGATTAGTTGTGCAATAATTGCATTTTGAATGAATGGCTGACAGGTTTTAAATCCCTTGACTACAATACATATTAAAGCAGAAGTAGATTTAATAGTCAAAAATGCATCCTTGGAACTGGAGAAGGAATTACTGAGTCACAACTAAGACAGTTCTTCAGTTGGCCTCATTGTTTAGTTAAGAAGTGCAGCACCTCTAGCGAGCTGAACTAAGGGTCAGAGGTTGGGGCAGTAGGTGCTTGGAGTGTCACAGAAGCAGTATCTTAACATCCCGGGAAGGAGGATTATATATCTGTAGAGCACATGTAAATAAAAAGCATTAACACCCAGAGGTCGGGAGGCAAGAAGGATCCCACAGCATACTGATTTGTTGGGAGATTAGAAAAATCAAAAGGCTGCAAGATGCCGAAGATACTATATGCTTTACAAATTCCAGTGTGAACAATTTTATTTATCTTTCGATTGGACAGTATTACAATGCTACAAAGGAGTCTGAGTGATGAGGTGCCTTCAACTTCAAAGGCCCAGAAATATGGCAGGAGGTCGCATGTTCCAATGGTGAGCTTCTGAGAGTAGGCGTTCCAGGAGGTGACTGTAGGCTGTCCCAGTCACCTCTACTGATACATTAGGGGCGTAAATAACTGAGGCCTGGTCTACACTACGCGTTTAAACCGATTTTAGCAGCGATAAACCGATTTGACGTCACACCCGTCCACACTACGAGGCCCTTTATATCGATATAAAGGGCTCTTTAAACCGGTTTCTGTACTCCTCCCCGACGAGAGGAGTAGCGCTGAAATCGATATTACCATATCGGATTAGGGTTAGTGTGGCCGCAAATCGACGGTATTGGCCTCCGGGCGGTACCCCACAGTGCACCACTGTGACCGCTCTGGACAGCAATCTGAACTTGGATGCACTGGCCAGGTAGACAGGAAAAGCCCCGCAAACTTTTGAATTGCATTTCTGTTTGGCCAGCGTGGAGCTCTGATCAGCACAGGTAGCAATGCAGTCTCCTGAGAATAGAGAAAGAGCTCCAGCATGGACCGCACGGGAGGTACTGGATCTGATCACTATATGGGGAGAGGATTCAGTGCTAACAGAACTCTGTTCCAAAAGACAAAATGAAAAAATATTTGAAAAAATTTCCAAGGCTATGATGGAAAAAGGCCACACCAGGGACTCAGTGCAGTACAGAGTGAAAGTTAAGGAGCTCAGACAAACCTACCAGAAAACCAAGAAGCAAATGGAAGGTTCGGGTCAGGGCAGAAAACATGTAGCTTCTATGCTGAGTTGCATGCAATTTCAGGGGGCTGCGCCACCACTACCCCACCCCTGCCCATGGATTCCAAGGTGGGGGTTGTAATCTCAACCATGGCTGAGGATTCTGTGGAGGGGGAAGATGAGGAGGAGGAAGAGGACGAGGACGACCTTGCAGAGAGCACACAGCACTCCGTTAGCCCCAAGAGCCAGGAGCTTTTTGTGACCCAGATGGAATTACCCTCCCATCCCTCCCAAGCCACTATCCCAGACAGTGAAGCCATGGAAGCGACCTCTGGTGAGTGTACCTTTGTAAATATAAAACATGGTTTAAAAGCAAGCGTTTTTTAATGATTGATTTGCCATGAGGGCTTGGGATGCATTCGCGGCCAGTAAAGTTACTGGAAAAGTTTGTTAACATGTCTGGGGATGGAGTGGAAATCCTCCAGGGACATCTCCATGAAGTGCTCCTGGAGGTACTCCAAAAGCCTTTGCAGAAGGTTTCTGGGCAAGGCAGCCTTGTTTCGTCCACCATGGTAGGACACTTTACCACGCCATGCATGTAGCAAGTAATTGGGTATCACTGCATGACAAAGCATAGCTGCATATGGTCCCGGTGATTGCTGGCATTCAAGAAACATCCGTTCTTTATCTCGCTCTGTTATCCTCAGGAAAGTGATATCGTTCACAGTAACCTAGTTGAAATTCAAGAATTTAAGTAAGGGGACAGAGATGGCCATTCCTATTGGGCTGTTTGCCTGTTGCTTAAAAGAAATCCTTCCTTGCATGTAGCCAAGCGGGGGAAGGGAAATAGCGCTGAGCTTTTTCGCGTTTGGCTATCAGGGATCATCCCTGCTACCAGCCACGCGGTGGGGGGGGGGGGAGGGGGGTGATTAGCAGTGATCTTCCATGATACCAGCCATGTGGTGGGGGGAGGGGTAAAGCGATCATCCCACAGAATTGGAGGGGGGAGGTGACTTTTCTGCTGCTGCATGTTAACAGGAAAGAAGCATCACTGAACGGGATTTGCTTGGTTTTTGGGAAAGGAGGGCACTGTTATATGAAGGCTGCAGAAGCCGAAAGACAATGGCTTACCATGGCTGCATGCAAGCTGAATTCTGATGCCCGGGCCTGCGTCTGTGAGATCTGTAACACCAGAGCCGCAGGCACTCAATATTAAAATGCAACCTTGTAGTGAAATCACATGTGCTATGTAAGGTGGATAGTGTTGTTCATTGTGACAGTATAACCATTGTTCCCTAAAATGTATCTTATTAAATACTTCTCTCCCTTTTTTCCCTCCCTCATGCAGCTGCACATTTTTCAAGTCTCCCTACTCCATCCCGAAGGCTATCTCAGATAAGGCGGAGGAAAAAGAAGACGCGAGATGAAATGTTCTCGGATATCATGGAAGTGACCTGCAATGAAAGAGCTCATCTGAATGAGTGGAAGGACGTGGTATCAAATTACAGGAAAGATGCCAGTGAAGGTGAGGATAGGAGGGACGCTCGAGATAAGAGGTGGCGCCAGGAACATCAGAGGTGTAGGCAGGAAGATATGCGGTGGCAGAATGCAACGCTGGGGCTGCTGCGTGATCAAACTGACATCCTCCGACGTCTGGTGGAGCTTCAGGAAGAGCAGCGCGGTCACAGAGTGCTGCTGCAGCCCCTGTGTAACCACCCTCACCACGTTCCATATCTTCCTCAGCCAGACGTGTAAGAACGCGTGGAGGAAGGCTTCGTGCACCCGCCCACTCCACCCCCGTGGACAGCCCAACCAAAAGGTTGTCATTACATTGAAATGTTTTTAGTGGCCTTTTCCTTCCCTCCTATCCTCCTCCCAAACCACACCAGGGATACCTTGTCATTTCTCTCCCTCTTTTCATAATGATTTTTTAATAAAGAATACATTATTTTTATTGTGACTTTATTTCCTTAAGCAAGCTGTAATAGAAGGGGGAGGGTGGGTTGCTTACAGGGAATGAGTCAATCAAGGGGGGGCATTCATCAAGGGGAAACAAACACAACAGTTACACCAGACCCTGGCCTGTGATGAAACTTTTATTCAAAGCTTCTCTGATGCACACCGCTTCCTGGTGTGCTCTTTTAATCGCCCTGGTGTCTGGCTGCGCGTAATCAGCGGCCAGGTGATTTGCCTCAGCCTCCCACCCCGCCATAAAGGTCTCCCCCTTACTCTCACACAGATTGTGGAGCACACAGCAAGCAGCAATAACAAAGGGGACATTGGTTTGGCTGAGGTCTGAGTGAGTCAGTAATGTGAGCCAGCGTGCCTTTAAACGGCCAAATGCACATTCTACCACCATTCTGCACTTGCTCAGCCTGTAGTTGAACAGCTCCTGACTACTGTCCAGGCTGCCTGTGTATGGCTTCATGAGCCATGGCATCAAGGGGTAGGCTGGGTCACCCAGGATAACTACAGGCATTTCAACATCCCCAATTGTTATTTTCTGGTCTGGGAAGTAATTCCCTTGCTGCAGCCGTTTAAACAGACTAGTGTTCCTGAAGACGCGAGTGTCATGAACCCTTCTTGGCCATCCCACGTGGATGTTGGTGTAACGTCCCTTGTGATCCACCAGCGCTTGCAGCACCATTGAAAAGTACCCCTTGCGGTACTTTTTTAATTTTTAAACGATAGTGACTTTATTTCCTTAAGCAAGCTGTAATAGAAGGGGGAGGGTGGGTTGCTTACAGGGAATGAGTCAATCAAGGGGGGGCGTTCATCAAGGGGAAACAAACACAACAGTTACACCGGACCCTGGCCTGTGATGAAATTCGTATTCAAAGCTTCTCTGATGCACACTGCTTCCTGGTGTGCTCTTTTAATCGCCCTGGTGTCTGGCTGCGCGTAATCAGCGGCCAGGTGATTTGCTGGCTAGTCTGTTTAAATGGCTGCAGCAAGGGAATTACTTCGACAATGATTTTTGCCCCATCAGGTACTGGGATCTCAACCCAGAATTCCAAGGGGTGGGGGAGACTGCGGGAACTATGGGTTAGCTATGGGATAGCTACCCACAGTGCAACGCTCCAGAAATTGACGCTAGCCTCGGACCATGGACGCACACCACTGAATTAATGTGCCTAGTGTGGCCGCGTGCACTCGACTTTATACAAGCTGTTTTACAAAACCGGTTTATGTAAAATCGGAACAATCCCATAGTGTAGATGTACCCTGGGAGGGTGAAGAACTATTTCAGCTTAAGGACATTTGGCACAAGAACAAATGAATATAAAGCTGGCTGTGAACAGATTTAGGCTGGAAATTAGAAGGTTCCTAACCATCAGACAGGTAAGGCTCTGGAATAGCCTCCCAATACAAGTTGTGGAGGAAAACACCTTAACTAGTTTTGAGAGAGTAGAACAAATTTATGAGTGCAACTGTATGACCGTGTTGCTTCTGATGGCAAGGGGCAGGGCTTAGCATCCCTGGAGCTCATTTGTGGTTTATATCTTACGCTCCTAAAAGCTCATGTTTTAGCCAGCTACCTGTGGGGGTCAAGAAGGGACTCTTCCCCCCCACCCCACATATTCTGGAATTTTTTAATCTTCTTCCTCTGAAGCAGTAGGGATGGCTACAGCTGGAGATGGACCACTGGATGGGGAGGGCCAGGGCTTTAAGAAGGCATCAAGCATCCTCTCTCAGATGCTTGGCTGGCTGGTTCTTGCTCACATGGTCATGATCTAAGTGATCGCCATATGTGGGATTGGGAAGGAATTTCCGCCCAGGTCAGACTGGCAGTGACCTCAGGGATTTTCCACCTTCCTTTGCAGTGTGTCAGTGAGGCTCACTTGCCAGGATTATCTGGGTATATCTCATTTCCCTGCCATGGCAGGGGCTCAGGAATAGGTGCACCTTGGTCCCTCCTATTCCCTGCCTGTGGCACATAATAGTCTAGTCTATTCTGGGCTGTTATACTTTGGTCTAATTTTGGTTGTTGGGTTTAGCGTTGATGGCCTGTGATATACAGGCAATCAGACTTGATGATCTGGTGGTCCCTTCATGGCCTTAAACTCCATGACTATGACTCAGTCTATTGGCAGTACAATAACTCCTCACTTAAAGTCATCTCAGATAATGATGTTTCATTATTACGTTGCTGACTAATTATGGAACGTGCTTGTTTAAAGTTGTGCAATGCTCCCTTCTAAAGTCTTTCGGCAGCTGCCTGCTTTGTCCACTGCTTTCAGGAAGAGCAGCCCGTTGCAGCTAGCTTGTGGGGACTTGGAACCAGGGTGGACCGGCAGCCCCCCTATCAGCTCCCTGCTCCCCTAAGTTCCCTGAGCTGCAGCTGCCCAGCAGGCTATCAATTTCAGGCTATCAATTGCCGACAGTTCAGCTGTCCCTCCCTCCACTGCCACGTGCTGCTCCTGCCCTCTACCTTAGAGCTGCTCCCCAAAACTCCTGCTTGCTGTGCAGGGGGGGAATGAGGGAGGGTAACATCATCAGGGTGTCCCCCTCCCCCTGCTCCTGCACCCCGCTTACCCCTTCTCCATATAGAGCAGGGAGGGGACAGACGGAGAGAGACAGAGAGCTTGGGGTAGCAGCTGCTGTCTCAACTTCCTGATCCACTTAAAAAGACAACGCACTTAAGAGAGGGTCAGCTTACTTGAAGGGGCAGCGTGCATCTCTCTCTCTCCCCCACAAACGAGGTGTGTGTCTGTCTTTGTCTGCTATGCTGTTTCCCCTCCCTTGTGTTCATGCTGCCTTGGGTGAGAGGCTACATTAACAACGTGTTAACCCTTGAGGGCTCAGCTGGGTGCTAGTTCATCATTTAGCAGCAAGGCATTCCCTGGGAAATATCCCTTCTTCTTCCACCCTCTAACTTCACCACCTCAACCAAGCTTCACAATCATCATAGCTGTGAACAGTATTACACTGTTTGTTTAAAACGTATACTGTGTGTGTATATATATCTCTATAATATATAGTTTTTTGTCTGGTGAAAAAACATTTCCCTGGAACCTAACCCCCTCATTTACATTAATTCTTATGGGCAAATTGGATTTGCTCAACATCGTTTCGCTTAAAGTCGCATTTTTTCAGGAACATAACTACAACGTTAAACAAGGAGTTACTGTACCGCTCGTTTACTGGATCCTCAGCTGCTTCTGAATGTGCAGATGACACTAGTGACCAACAGTGGTTTTTTCCCATCTGCTCTTAGCCAGAGGTTGCAACCTTTTATTTCAGATTGCTACACTGATCCTTGCTTTTGTCACCTCAAGTTTGTACTTAGTGTCAGTACTCCATAGGATTTGTTAAATATCAACATTCAATACCTCAGAAAGCATCTTAGCCAATTGTTTTAAAACTCTTGGGTGAAAGTTATGTGGTCCTGCAGATTTTAAAATGTTTAACTTTAGTAATTATTTAACATCCTACCTAATTACTGTCAGAATAGTTGTGATAAAAAAAAAGGTCATCCCTTTAAGATGTGAGTATATCATCTTGCTTTCTTCCAAATAAAGAACAAGTATGTATTGAAAAATGCTTTCCCTTCATCATTACTTACAATTTTACCAACCCCACCTTCTAATAGACTTATACAATTGTTAGGATTTCATTTGTTCCAGATATTTTATTTACCATTTATATTATTGCAGTGCCCACAGTCCCCAGTCAGGATCATGGCCCTACTATTCTGGCACTGTACAAACAGAAGTAGATATTGGTCCCTGCCCCAAAGAGCTTACAAGCTGGGTAAAACTAATCAGGTTTTTGAACGTGAAATAGCTAACAATGATTACATCTAAAGATTAACTACAAAGAAAAAAATTCGGGTTGTTGCTTCTTTTGATTCTTTATAATGTATGTTGGAAAGTTTTGCTGTTTTTGTTTGTTTGTTTGTTAAGGATTAGATATTCAGGTACTGCCTACCCTGGAATACTATAGCAACCACAGTTTGAGAATCACTACCTAAGATTTATAGTGTGAGCATTTTCAAACTCATTCTACAAAATGTATTGATCTGTGTTTGTTAGAACTTTTACAGCTTTTACATCTCTAGTGACACTAAGTGATAACATCTGCCTAATCTTTCTCTTACAGATGAGCCCATGGAAAGCAGAAGTGTTGATACAACAGCCCCCCTCTCATCCTTGTGCAATTTTATCTCCACCCCAAGTTCTACTTGGAGCAGAGACTGAGATGAACGTATGCAAGAAAGATTTGGCCAACTTTATTTTTTGGCTTTAAGAACCTGGATTCTGATCATTAGTATTCTCCCACATCAAAATTTTACTAAGCATAGTCTCTATCACCAGTTCTGTAAAAATGTTATTCTAATTAGATTTATGTAGGAAAATCATTCTTAAAATGCATTCTGAGGATATTTTAAAATAATTTCCCCTTCATTATGTAATGATTATAAATAAACCTGGATTAATAATCGACCACACATACAAAAGAACTACTTTTTCATTATCCTTTTTAGGTCTTCAATTAAAATTATCATTGGTACAAATGGCAAACAAAGAACACAAGGTTCATTTTGTACTGCATGGATGACTCTTCAGTGTCTGAGTTTTAAGTGCCATAGACATAGAGCACTAACCCCAGCAGGTGGCAGCAATAGATTAAAGGAAACTGAGATGCACATTACTGTGTTTAGTATCAGAGGGGTAGCCGTGTTAGTCTGGATCTGTAAAAGCAGCAAAGAATCCTGTGGCACCTTATAGACTAACAGACTGCGTCTGTGAGTACAGATGAGCTTCCCTCCAAACAATATACAGCTGCTTTCATATTATAAACTAGACAGACTTTTCAGCTTCCTGACTGAGTATTCATACATGATTCTAGGCCATGCAGATCAATTATGTGAGTTTTTTTGTTAAAATGATACTGGTAGTGTGCAGTACATTTTCAAAAACGTGCATGCCATATGTACAATTTAACAGGAACTGCATGCAAGTACACTGACGCATGCACACATGGAATTAAACATGCATTCATTTTCAACTCTTGTGCACAGGCAACACTGCACTTCATAGCATGGCCTCCCTGTCTTAGTCCCAAGCACTGTCAAGCTATGCTAAGAAGTGCAAAATTGGATCCAGCCTGCGGGACTGCCCCTGGTAGCTAAGTGGCCCCCGGATGAGAGTGGGGGGCCGAGGGCTCCATATGCATTGTCCTTGCCTCCAGACACTGTCCCCCGCAGCTCCTATTGGCCAGGAATGGGGAACTGTGGCCCCCTTCCACACCCCGCACTCTCTCCTGCACCCCAACCCCCTGCCCCAGCCCTGCATACAATTTCCCCACCCAGATGTGGTCCTCGGCCCAAAAAGTTTGCTCACCCCTGGATTAAGATATATTTATGAAATCAAGGCCAAATTCTACCCTTGAAGATGTGCACAGCTACCACTGAAGTCCATGGGAATTAAGCACAACAAAAGCTATATACCCACCCAACCACATTAAGCAAATATATGTAGGCAGTTATTGGACTGATTTGATTAAGTTACGGCTTAGAAGACAGGTCACACAACTGCAAAATGCTTCTGTGGAAGAGAAAGCATAGCATGAGGAATACAATACTTATAGGCATTTCTCAACAGAATTCAGAGAACTAGGCACTTTATTTTTTTTAGATCAAACTGAAAAGACAGGCTTTTCTGAGAACAAGATTTGATTAACTTTATTTGAACTTTGTGAGGAAATTTAAGGACATTTAGTCCCTGTCTACTCTGGGATTAAACTGTTACCTGAAGCATGGCTTTAAAACTCACTTTAAACATGGTTTAAAGACACTGTGAATAGGATTAAAATTAAGTTTAAACAGAATTTAGAAACTGTTAAGAGTTTTATTTAAAAAAAAAGATTTATTTTTAAAAATGTGTCAATAATTGTTTTAAGTTAGTTTATTTACCTTGTATATGGGTGGATTCTGGAGTGCTAGATAAAATCCCTGCACCCCCAAATCCTGTGAAAACAACAAAGCATTCTCCATATCCAGTGCCAAAAACTGGAGAGCAGGGACTGGGAGCTTTGGGCATGCGTAGAAATGAGATTTCTTTGCCAATCCTAGCGTCTCTCTCTTTAATATAACTCAAAATTATATCAGAAAGTAACAAAGGAAGTCTCTCTTGTGGGAACAGTCAAAACAAGTTCACAAGAATAATGCAAAATAGGACTGACACTGAGGTCATTAGCTTGCTTTTGTTGCACTTCCCTGCTTGAGAAACTTCCCCTTGTTTTCAGCGAGTCCTGAGTCAGACTAGAGAGAAAAAAATAACCGGTAGGGGAACCTATCCCTTTTTCCACAATTGGGGAGGGGGGCAGGAAGGTTGGCAACAGAGGGTAAAAGGTAAACACTTCATAGGAGCGCTGATTCTAAGGTTTCTTTTTATTAGAATAAAAAGGTGTATTTTAAGAATCTTTTAGGTAGCAATGTTCTAACTAACACATTCTAAAAACCACCTTTTATCCCCATCAAGAGAAACTAAGGGAGAGTAGAGCTGCAATATTATCTCCCTTGATCAAAAACTCACAGACCTCAACTACCCGTAATGTAAACCAACGCTACATTTAAAAGAAAAGCACTTGGATTTTCCTTCAATCTCTATCAAATTTGCACTCTAGCACAAATCCTTAACAGAGACCTCAAATGCTTTCCTATCATTTATATACTATCAGATCAACACATCTGACTGTCACACACTGCATGCTTTTGGGAAGTCATTTTGTCGTAACATTGCTGAGGTCATTGTTAGGATTTTGTATTAGAGTGTAAGGCTAGATGAGGCTGGGCTACATATTGATATTGGGTATCAGTTGGAGATGGGAGCTGAAGACTTCAGATATGTCGGAGTGTGTTACAGGCACTATGAAGACGAAAAGGAATAAACAAGTCTTTTCCCTTGGCTTAGCTTATTTCAAGGCTTTTAAGGTTCTGGACGGATGGGACATGTCCTGTCACAGGCTTAGCTATCACAAAATAGTTTTTATTAGCTAAATTCCTAGTTTTTCCTCAAGCTTTGGTGTACCTCAGTGAAAAAGCTCGCCAGAGTCAGGGATAAGAAGTGGTGCCCCTCTCTATAACTCAGAGAGAAAATATGTTCAGGCTGTTCACACGTTGACCCTCTGGAAGAGGGAAAGAGACTGTGATATGCCTCAGGGTCGATATAACATTTTATGCCCATTAAAGTTACTGAAAGCAAGTACACCAAGAGCAACCCTGCACATTTAACAGTGACTATATGGACAGCAGCTCTTCCCTCACTGTCTTCTAGGTTGGGATTCACTGTTGTCATCAATGATAAACAGTAAATAGCAAGGACATTTAAAACAGCACCAAAGAGATGAGATTTGAATCCCTAGTGTCCTTTCCCATTTCAGAGTAATTTCTCCATGGCTATGGGGGTCTCTTTGGAGAAGGGGAGGGAGTGTGCGCAAACCTCTTTATTTTCAGCCTCAGTCAGTAGTTTTTGGCATTCATACTGCGGAAGATTTGTCATCAAATTAAAACGCGATGGGTTCAGCTTGGAACATATTTTATGTTATGGCTAAGAAGTTATAAAATATTCTGTAGACAAACACGATCAATGTATAACTGATATTTAGGAATCAGGACATGAGGAGCAACAATGTTGCCAGAGGACAGGTCTCAGAGTTTTTTAGATTTATTGCAAAAGGGGTACAAAGAAAAGGCAATCCCATAGGGGAAAAACTGCCAAAAGATGCTATTTTTAAATGCTTATTCTCAGTGCATCAATTCACTTTTCAACAAGCCACCACGAAAAAGTCAGACAGTGCTCAAAGCGTATATTCTGTCTTTTGGGTTTTGCCACTTCAAAGAGATTTTTACAAAATAAAGGGTTTAAAGCTTCTGTTAAAACCAAACTCCATAACACAACCTTACCTAAGGTGCCATCATCACTCCATCATAATGGATCTACTATACAAAAACTGCTGCTGTTACCTAGAAAATGTAAGTTCTAGGAACAACTCTTCCAACGGCAAAATAGTCTAGTTAAAATTACAAATAAAGCCCATCCCCCACTGGCTCAGGTCCTTCCTCTCAGTCTGAATCCAGAAGGTCATTACAAGCAACTGTTCCCCCATCTCTAAAGGCCTCTCCTGGAGAGTCAGACAAAACCCAAGACTCCACATTATTATTAATGGTTGGAGAGGGTGAAATGATATGGGCTGAAGCAGGGCCGGCTCCAGGCACCAGCTTATCAAGCAGGTGCTTGAGGCGGCCACTCCGGAGCGGGGCGGCACTTTCAGGTATTTGGCGGCAATTCGGCGGAGGGTCCCTCACTCCCACTGGGAGCAAAGGACCTCCCGCTGAATTGCTGCAGATCGCAACCGTGGCTGCTTTTTTGTTTTGTTTTGTTTTTGGCTGCTTGGGGCAGCAAACCCCCTGGAGCCGGCCCTGGGCTGAAGTGTCAAGATTATGCATGTTACAACTTGATCCCCGCTCCTCTCCTTTACACCTAACCTAACTCCATCTCCCAGCTTTCACAATGCCTAGTGGAAATTAGCATCCAGATGGCACAATGAAGTCATTAAAGAGAATTCATCTACTCACTCATATCCTGCACTGGCTTATTATAGCCTAAGCATCCTTTGGATTACTCAGTGCTATTGGGTGCTCAAATAGTCATAGCAACTAAGCCACCCACTTTCATCTGCAAGTGGCCTGAAGACTGCACTGGGCCGAAGATTGCTATTGCACTCGCTCCTGGCCAAGTGATCCATGCCTTTAGTGATCTTCAGGCTGATTAGTGGAACTCATCTCTTGGAATGAAACGATGTGCCCTGAAAAAGCTCCAACTGGAAGAAAATGCTCCCACTTTCTGTCTGCTTACCAACACCGATGATCATGAGTACATCACTCCATTCTCTACCATCAGCACTTGCTCCCCTTTGATTACACAGTCCAATTCAAGGTCTCTGTTCCGATATTCAAAACCCTCCCTGGCTTTGGTTCTGGCTGCCCAAGGGTATGTCCACACAGCAAAAAGATCCACAGCACTGAGTCTCAGAGCCTGGGTCAACTGACTCAAGCTCATGCGTCTCACACCGTAGAGCTTAAAATAGCAGTGTAGACATTTGGGCTTGGATGGAAACTTGCGCTCTGTAACCTGATGAAAGGGCAGGGGCTAGGAGCCCAGGCTCCAGTCTGAGCCTGAACCTCTACTCTGATATTTCTAGCCCTGCAGCATGGGCCTGAGTCAGTTGGCCTGGGCTCAGAGACTTGCTGCCATGGATTTTTGTTTGTTTGTTTGTTTTTGCTGTGTAGCCTACCCTAAAAGATCACCTCCCCCTCTGTGACCAACACCTCCCAAAACAGCTACATTCCACTGGAACAATTACACTGTTAGATTAGACTGAATGTCTAAGTATTAACACACAAATGAGCATAATAAATATACCAGTCTGCATCTAGAATTCCCATATCACCACAAGTAAGTTTCGTGGTTTTTTTTGTTTTTTGCAGTCTGAAGAAAAATTGTAAGTGATTAGAGATTTAAGGCAATTTCCATAAATATTCTCCCTTTATGAAGAGAATGCCTTGAAAATGCTGAAGCTGAAATAAACAACAAAAGCAAGAGTCTCCTTGGGCAGATACAGAACCATTATAAAGGACATCAATTAATTAACTAGCCGTGTTTCACTGAATACATAGCACTAATTACAAAATTACTTGGCAACAAACAATAAGTAGATTACATTACTGAATCACACCACTGAGTCTGAAAAAGTAGTCAACTACATCATAATTCAACCAAAGACAACCTTCATTCCACACCCCTAATTGATGTTAAAACTCTATTTTTAGAATCTGGTTGTTGTTATTATTAGGGATTCACAGATTTTTGTGGAAGGCGATGCTAGATTATTTTCTGCCCAGGTATGTACATATGTAGATAAGGCAAAAGTGTTCAGATGATCTTAGATGCATGAATTGTGTATCGTCAATTCATTTCTCAACTTCAGGCCCAGGATTTAGTTCCTGAGCCTTTGCTTGATGGCTCTGTCCACTTTTAAATCTACAGGGACAGAAGTGAGTGGTGTCTTTTTTAGAGAGACTTCTCTTTGAGCATAACTGCACCTGCAAATGCTCCTGATACCTGGATGGCCTCATCTACCATTTGTCTCAAATGTTCTTAAGGCCAACTGACTATCAGTTTCAAGTTGATTTTTTTCTGTCACACAGTAAGTTTTTCTCAGTGCCTCACATTACACCCATTCCCTGTCCCTCTTCTTTGCTTTTCACATCCTTCTTTATCCCTTTACACTTGCCCTTTGCTTCAGATCTTGATCCCTAATATAAAAGCAATTCTTTTTGAAGTGAAGAAAGTGATAATGAAATTAAACCTTCTCTAAACCCATTGAAACTACTAGGAGTTGTAGCAGTCTCTTTCCCTGATACATGCATATAAGAGCCTCTGGTCAGAACATAATTAAAAGGGCAATTTCTCCAAGAAACTTGTTGCCCATCTCTTATAGATGATTATAAAAAACTCAAGCATATTCAATATTACGTGCAAGAGTTAATTAATGCAATATGAAAGAAACAAAGCATAGAAAAAAGTCAAAAAATTCCAAAATTTTGAAGGTTTTTTTTTAAACACAATGTTAACTTGGCTACACTGCACATCCTGTATATTTGAAAACTCGCCCAAAATAAAATACAGCACAGTTGTGCAACCTCACCAAGTTAAAGCCTCCAAATACAATATTATCTCAAACTTGTGGCACATTAAATTGAGAAAATTAAGAGCAATTGAAAAGTATGGGAGTGAGAATGCTACTATCAGTGAATGCTACCACTGTCAGCAAAATCTGAAGAGGGCAACAGAAAGAAACAGGAACTTTATTAAAAAGCCAAACTGGAAAACTCTTGTCTAGAGCAATACAGATTATTTGATAAACCAATCCCCATTGACAGAAAAATAAACAGTAATGAGAAGAATGTGATTTCAGTGCAACTTTTGAACTTCCCACTGCTCAGGCTAGAAGGAAGATTACAGAGGCTGCATTGGCAAGGAAGTCTGATGTCCTGGCACAGTATCTTCCAGTGGTTTGGCTGAAAAAACTCAAAATAAACTGAATCATCAGCTACTGCTCATTGCTTTCTGTTCTTCAGCAATATCCACTATTTTAATGTTACCTCATGACATTTATTACATGCACTAAGAGCTATGGGATCAGACATTACTGTACCAATATTGCTCAAATATTCTGCAATTAAAAAGGAGCTCACCTAGTAAACCATTCGCAAGCAAAGTCTTTCAATTTTTTGCTTTGGGAAAAATGCCTCCAAAATTTCAAAGACTGAAGTTACAGCATAAGAAGATCTTACTGCTACTGCATTTTTTAAGGTCTGAGAAGCCTCAATACAGTTTTTTAAATGGAGAGTGAAATGTTAGTGTGGCATTATAGTGAAAACATACTTGAGAAGCTGCAGAGTGCATCAACATCTAAGCTCTGTACAATGTTTTTTCAAAACTTATGAGGAATGCAAAAACACTTGAGAACAAGTGGACTAAGCTTAAGTGTTAGAAATAATTATAAATAGTCCTCATTATTAGCCATTTATAAATAATACAATTCAAATTAGACATAGTACTCCCATTCTTTAGTGAATATTTTACTGTTTACACACCAGATAAATTCTGTTCTTTGTTATTTATTCAGTTTAAGTCTGGAACAACTCCAACAACTTCTATGGAGTTACTCTATATTTAGATCAGGGTAAAGGAGAGTAGATTTGGCTATTATCATAGTGTAATTTGTACGTGTTTATATTATTTTGAAGTTAAAATATAAAATGTATTAGAATTCACAGGAGACCTGCTCTGTGTTTACAGGACTTCAGAATAAATATAATGTCGGATCCAACATACACCAATGTACTCCTCAAAAGTGTCAGAAGGATGCTATTTAAAATCACACATAAAATACTGGAATTTTTTGCTATTTGATTAACTAAGTTTCTGACTGTTTTGCTAAGTGAATTTTAAACATTAACACCCAGTGAGGTAAGCATCAATAGATTAATTCTAACATAGCTGAAAAAGAATTGGCAAAACCTTTTAGTCAATTCCGAAAATAACCACAGCATTTAGAAACCTAGAGGAAAAATTACATACCAAGAAAGTCTTAAAAGCTATTTTAGAAAATCAAGCAGCGAACACTTAGGCAGAGTTTAATTAACAGCCAACCTCTTTACAATAAGTAAGAAGAGAAAATATCTATTCAACCTGTTGGGGTGTGTGTGTGTGCGCGCGCGCGCAAAGCAGAGCTGCTATAGCAACAATGAAAACCCAGTGGGTTATAGGAACAGATACTATATTTTTGGAAAAAATGTTTCACACTAGAGATTAATGTCTACGGGCACAGAGAAAATTGGCACATTGGAATGAAAATAGGCCGAAGGGCAGGAAATAAATAGCTGATAGCTGCTAATGGAATTGTTTCCATTTAGAAAATGCTTACTAGAGAAGTACTTAAAGGAAACAGTTAGAAACTTAGCATGATAATTTTGTGTGAGGGGTAGGTGACATATTGAAAGAACATTTCTAAGTTATCACTACACTGAATATCATGTGAACAAAGAAGAAGGCAGCCAAGCACAGGCTGTACTATCACCATTAATATTTGGGTGTAGGGGAATCAGCAAACATCCATCAAAAAAGTAAAAAGGAAGAGGCAACTATATATCACGTTCTTCTGAACAGACACTGCAGAACATACTGAGAGGGAAAGGGTTCAACAGCTGTAAAATTTTGGTAGTCTTCAGATAAACTTGCAGGTTCAGCTCAAGGGACCAGGAAAATGTGGTACTGGGTTGGAACAGAATATAAATTTAGATATATTGTATCATTATTAAGAGTTCCCCGGTTAAAAGCAATAGAACCTCACTGAGATTAGAGTCATTAATTAATATAGATCCACCACACTATGAGCTGAATAATTTCTTTCATGGGAATAAAACAAAAGTGAGAGATATTATTTAAATTGGTGTAGAGCCCAGATTGTGCTATGTGCTTTTCAAATATAGAAGATGACAAAGTCCCTGCTTCCAGTAAGAACAGCCTGAAAAGACGAGGACAAAAGGTGTGACTAAGGGGTACAACACATAAGCAAAGCAATCAGGATGATGATAGGTCACATATTACTGGTACATTTTAATCTTTTTTTTTTTTTTTTTTTTTTAAATTGAGAACACATGATTCCCTTCCCCATTCCCTCCACACAACTCAGCCCTCATCTTCCTCCCACACCAACTCTCAGCTTGTGTCCCTACACCCTCCCCCTCCCAACAGATGAAGAGTTTACTTGTACAATAAACAAATGAACAGAGAAATGGATGAATTAATCAGCTTGTTTCTTCTTTGTGTTGCAGAACAAGTGAGCCTTCACATATCTGAATAAGAGAATCATGGCTTTGTGGCCCTGCTGAAGGAGGTCATTCCGTCATGGGGAGGAGGGATAGCTCAGTGGTTTGAGCATTGGCCCAAACCCAGGGTTGTGAGTTCAATCCTTGAGGAGGCCATTTAGGGATCTGGGGCAAAAATCTGTTAGGGGATTGGTCCTGCTTTGAGCAGGGGGTTGGACTAGACGACCTCCTGAGGCCCCTTCCAACCCTGATATTAACATTTAACTGGTTAAAATTTTTAAATAACTATTTACTCACACATCTCCACATTTGATACGTATTAAGTGAGCAAAACTGACATGTGTATTCACTCTATTATAATAAGGAATATATGGATCTAAAGGTTTTATGTTATGATTTGGGCCACTATTTCGGTTGTGTATATAACATGGAGTGCTGGAAGGAGCTCAGAAAATTAGCCAGAGCTGCTGCAGTTCCTACTACTGGTCTCCAGGGTTTGCTATTGTGTTCAGCAGGCTACTTACAGTTCTGGGGCGGGGTTGGGGGGGGGGGTGCACAAGGGAGAGAACCATGGAGTTAAGACAGGCTGAACAGCAGCTCTGCACTTCACGATGCTTTGCTAAGGGTATCCATAAAGACAGAAATCCCAGGGAACTGGAGAAAGAGACAAAATCCCATGGGTGCAACTCCTTTTCCACTTCCCCTGCCAGAAATAGCAGGGCATAAAAGGCAGTCTCTCCCCTGCACAGGACTGCTGGCACTTGCCAGAAGGCGCAGTTGGGATCTGCCAGGATGGGAAAGGGAAACAGAAAAGAAATCCAAGGGCTGGAGTCTGCTGGGGGGGATATAGAACACAGTGAGGTGGTGGAATGTCACTTCATCCAGGGAAAGAAGGGACAGGGCTACTCTCCCAAGGCCCATTTTTGAGTATGTATTTGTGGGTTTCTTTTCATGTTTTATTTTCATCCTAAACAGTCCCACACACAAATGAGGTAGAAAAAAGCCAGAACTTCCCCATCTCCCCCCCAAAGTGGAATTTTAAAAGTCTAAATGTTGGCAATAATGAGAATATTTAATATTAAATGTATTTGAGGCCTGAAATAGGATATTTGACTTTTTTCTACCTATTTACATGGATACATATTCTGATTTCTAGCATTAAAACACAGAAGCCAAACACAGAAGAGATCTATTATTTTACCCATCTCTTTGTCAAGGGAGGATTTAGTCTCTACAATATTTTGTATCTTAAAATTTTGTGCCAACTTACCTCTCTTTACTATAAACACACACAATATATACATTTAAAAGGTATATATTTTTAAGACTATGTATTGTAAGTATAAAAGGCACATTCCTAATATATCAATATATTTTGTAGTGGTCATTACTGAAAAATATGTTACGAAGGCTATTATAAACACATACATACCACAGGCTGTTTGGTTATGTCCACCAAGTCCTTAATGTTGTAATACTGGTGTTTTTCAAAGGCAGAAAAAAGCATGTCCAACACTTGCTGCTTATCAGCCCGAGCTCGTTTTCCATCTTCTTTTTTCTTTTTTTCATACTCAATCTATGAATTAAAATACCTTTTTTAAAAAAGATGTACATGCAACCAGGGCCAGCTCCAGGGCTTTTGCCACTCCAAGCAGCAAAAAAGAAAAAAGAAGCTGCGATCACGATCTGCAGCTTTACTGCTGCTGCTTCAGTCTTCGGCGGCAGTTCAGCGGCTGGTCCTTCGCTCCGAGAGAGTGAGGGACCTGCCACTGCTTTGCCGCCAAAGACCTGGACGTGCCGCCCCTCACCGTTGGCCGCCTCAAGCAGCCACTTGCTGGGCTGGTGCCTGGAGCCGGCCCTGCACGCAACACATTCTCTGGGTATTTCTCTGAACAGAGTACTACTGTATTTAATAATAATAAAACATTCTGCAGCTACATCCTGCTTTTCCTCTCCAAAAAAATCAACATGTGGAATGATCAATCAATCTTTAGTACCTCTATAACACGCATAAATAATAACCCCACTTCACAAATAAAGGAACAGACACAAAGAGATTAAGTGACTCGTCCAAAGCTAGAGAGAGTTCACATCCCAGTGTCAGAACAGCAATATGAATTCAGAAGTTCGCAGTGTACACCTCTTGACACAGTCAACTTATTTTCATTCTCTGATGCATTTCGGTGATTTATTACACTATAATTATTCTGAAAGCCTGTTTCTTAAATTTGAGAAATCTTCAAAATAGTAGCAAGTCTGCAACATTTGCAAACTGCACCAGTCAATAAAGTGGGTAATAAAATACCATCTTGATTGCCAAGACCTACAGCAGAACAGCTGGACTCCACAGAAACTACAGAATGAGAAAAAAAATCCTGGCAGTCTACTTTTTTGTTTTTGTTTTAAACAGTACACTGAGACATTTGTATCCAAAGCACTCCACTGAAAATCCAACAGGCAATGAGCTAGGACCTCCTGCAAATACTGAAGAGATATTATGGCTTTCCAACATCTTATAATCCTCAGACTACATGGTGAATTTAATTTCATTCTGTCTAGTACTACCATAGCACTGTCCCACACAAGTAGATTTTTACGTTAGAAGAAAGCAAGCACGATAAAATTAGACACAGTCCAGCTACAAACTCATCTGCAAACAATTACAGGTATCTTCAATTAGGTAATGACAGAACCAAGTGTGGATCCTTTAACTATAAAGCTAACAGAATTAGGGACCCATTAGTTTGATGGAAACTTGTTACGTTGATAGAGAATGTAGAGTTACAGAAGTTTTGTTGTAAGCAGTTTACTCCTTTAACGAGTGGCTTGGGTATCATGAGTAGAATATTTGGAGTCAGTGCTTCCTCCTCCCTCCGAATTTTGCAAACAGCTTCCCCACTAGGGTGACCAGACAGCAAGTGTGAAAAATCAAGACAAGGGGTGAGGGGTAATAGGAGCCTATATACGAAAAATATCCTTAAATCGGGACTGTCCCTATATAATCTGGACTGTCCCTATAAAATAGGGACATCTGGCCACCCTATTCCCCACCAACGCAATCAACCAGCTCTGGACTGCACACATTTCTGTGGTGATGCAGGAACCAGAATGGAACTGAGTAAGATTTGCAGGTTACATTTGTACCATAGAGAAACACTATGTACCTGAGTCCAGGCAGACAGTACAACTGTATATTGAGGAAGGAAAACACAATTTTGGGGCCATTGTCGTGGTGCCTAACATGAAGGGTGGGAATATCTGAGCTGAATGGCCCTTTACTATCTGAGGTGGAGAGTGGAAGAGAAACAGTAAAAGTGCCTGTTGTTTTTGCTAGAAGTATCACAATGTGCTATACTTACTGTCTTACGACTGGAAAGTTCTCTGCATGTCACTGTGGAGGGAACTCTCTTAGAGTCTCAGTCTGCAAAGTCTTAACATTGTGTTTAATGTTCAGCCAGGGTAGGGTTGGACTTCTTAATTTCCTGGGGTTGGGGCAGGGGAAGGTGGGTATACTGAGCACCTAACTTCTTCCCATTGAACTGTGTCTCTCAAGCTCACTTCCCAAATTACTATTGTTGTGCTTTAGGTCGACTGAGCATTATGCACTTGATGCAGAAACACTTGGTGTTGGCAGATCAGACTTTTAAAATGTATTTAATTGTGTACCCATAACAGTCCCTTCTGGTCTTAAAACTCTATGAATCTGCCACATCCTATCTGAGCCTGATAATCTTATTGTCATGTATACCTATATAATCTGTATCATAGGAGCACCAGAAGGTACCTGTCATGAATGGAGTCCCATCATGTTAGGTGCTGTACACACACTTAGGAAGACAGATCCCACCCTGAGGAACAGTGAAATGGCTTGTTTGTTTTTTCTGTAGTGACCACTTATGATTAGTATTCTCTGGAAAGGACTCTTTTCTCATATCAGTTGAGCTAGTATCAAAGGAGAAGATGGCTATCACATAAATAATCGTCTGCTGAAAGTAAGACAGACATGAAGTGAAGCCACACTATTTTAAAAGGTAAAGCCATTGATCTGATGACAATGTTCTATTAGTGATTTTATTTGTGTCATAACTCTCCTACTCAGATCTGAACCTTAGAGTTCAGAACATGAGAAGCTAGCATGAAACCTCCAAACTTAATTACCAGCTTGGATCTGATATCGCTGCCACCAGCCAGAAAATTCCAGGGTCTGGCTCACTCTGGTCTCCCCCAAACCTTCCCTGGGAGACCCCAAGACTCAGATGTCCTGAGTCTCACTACCAAGGGAAATAACCCACTTCCCTTCCCCCTCTTTACCTCCTCCCAGATTTTCCCGACCTGGGTACTCTAGGATATTCCCTGCTTCAAGTCCTTGAAACACAAGTACCGAGAGATCAAATCTCTCCCTCCCCTCCCCCAGAGAGTATGCAAAGTCAGGCTTAGTAAATCTAACACAAAGAGATTTTCCCCCTCCCGTCGTTTCTTAGCCTTAACCAGTGAAAAAACTCAAACAGGTCTTAAAAAGAAAGCTTTATATAAAGAGAAAGAAAAAGACATAAAAATGGTCTCTGTATCAAGGTGACAATATATAGGGTCAATTGCTTAAAAGAAAAAAATGAATAAACAGCCTTATCCAAAAAGAATACAATTTAAAACATTCCAGCAACTACACACATGTAAATACAAAAAAACAATATAAACCTATTGTCTTACTATCCTTGTACTTACAACTTGGAAACAGAAGAATAGAAACTTGGAGATACAGAGATCACTCCCAGAGCTGAGAGGGTCACCGAACCGAGACAAAGAACAAAGGACTCACACCCAAAACTTCCCTCCACCCAGATTTGAAAAAGTCTTGTTTCCTGATTGGTCCTCTGGTCAGGTGTTTGCAGGTCACTGTTGGTTAACCCTTTATAGGTGAAAGAGACATTAACCCTTAGCTATGTGTTTATGACAATTTGTATTTTGACAAATAACTGACATAAATTAATGTGTTTGGTCTGCAGGAGGTTGTTGCTGTAAAGTGGCAATTGCTCATTGTCCCATTACTTGATAGGTAAAAAGACCTATCCATGGATTTCCTTAACTCTAGCTATAAAATGAAAAGGAGAGCTTCTGGTTTTCTTTTTTTTTAATCTTTATATGTTATCAGCCAATTCTGTTCTCCGTTACACCAGTGCAGGTCTGGAATAATGAGACTGGCTTCCACGGAGTTATTCCAGATTGGCATGTTTGCAAGTAAGAGCAGACTTTGGCATTCTGCAACGAATCTCTTTTTGGTGTTTCTGAAGTGTCCATTATTATTGTGATATCTAAGTGCTGTAATAATACTTTGTGCATATAACACTTTCCATCTGAGGAACTCAAATAGCTTTATAAACATTAATGAATAACATCCCTATAATTATTAGTAATAATAAATATATGAAGTAAGGAAGAATCATCCTGATTTTACATGGGGGGAAACCAAGAGAGAGAGATTCACTGGCCTGCCCAAAGTCAGTGTCATGTCCCGTAGTGACAACATAATATGGAGGGAGATGGGAGCGGGGAGGAAGAAACAGAAGAGAGAGGAATCAAACATATCTTTAAAATCAGTTTAACTTACTATAGAACTACAAACAATATAAAGCTCCTGTTGGAAATTACTGTCTCTCAGTTTGGTTTCTGAAAATATCTTCCCTTTGGCTGTTTCACGCTCAAGTACATCGATTGTACTGAGGGACTCTTTAAAAACAGCCTTGAATAAAAACCTTCTCCATTGAAATTTAAAGTATCTTTTGCAGAAAGTATGGCCAGAAAGACTAGTTTAATATGCTTATACATTCAAAAATTCAGGAAGTGGGCTAAAGGATGAATGAGTATTGGTCCCTCTGGGCAACAAGAATCTTCTTCATTAATTCAAAACAAAACAACAAAAAACGTTGAATGACCAGCTTTGCTTAGGACAAGGTCAGTCTTTAGGTAGATGGTCTCTTACTTACATAAACATCAGTGATCAGTGAGACTGGAGCTGAAAAATGTGTTAGCTATTGGTCACTTTGGCCTTTTACCTTATTTACTGCAATGTAAATAAAAATGCAGCTGACTCACCCTTCCCTGTCCATTGGGGACGTGGGGGATGGAGAGGGGGAAGCCATTAATCACCTCTCAATGCTGCTGTGAAAGTTTACGAGGCCAGTTACTAACATTGGCATTACTGTAGTGCCCAGAGGGATCTCCTAATCCTGTCAATAACTTGTAATTATTTCCAAGCATATAGCTGATAAGTAGACTGTTCGGCAAGAACAGAAAAATGAATGGGACTTCTTTTATAAGAGAGTGATAACTTTGTGTTGAGGGACTCAAGGACTGGCACTGTCCTCTACTGGGAGAGGGGGTTTTCCAGCAAAAGTAGCCACAGCAGAATCAACTTTGTGAAAGGCAGCTCACTTCTTGCTTTCTCAAACAGCACCTTGCTAATCTTGGAGGAATCAACTAGGAGGCTGAAATGAAAACTGGTAACATCAATTAACTTCTGACAGCAGGATGCAGTTGGATAGCAGCACTACATTATAACTCAACATGTATGAAAAGCACCTCTAGCTCTTTGGAGGGATGCAATTCAGTGATGTTCCATCATAAGATAGGAAAGTCCTTCAAGACCAAAATGCCTCGACTGATAAGGAACTGTCTCTTGAAGGGAGTCCTCAGGGAAGTCAGGTCCATGTGGCATTTGGCAAATGGGGACAAATGCAGAATAGTTGTAGAGGCCCAGGCCTTTAGCCTATAAATATATCTGAAGTGAGTTTTCATATGATACACCCATAATATATAAGTTATCATAAGAAGAGACACATGGACCGGATCAACAGAAATTTAACAGGTGGACCCAAAGAGGTTTTAAGTGTAAGCACTTTCTGAAGCTAGGAGGAGCAGAGGTGGGATTATCCGGTCATGCTATGGCTGCCACAAAGGCTTCTGATATTAGAAAAGCCAGGTCCAGTAGGAAGGAGAAAGGAAGAGGATAGCTCCAATTGTGGCTCTTTTAAGGTCCTGGGATCCTACATAATAGAAATAAGAGAAAGACTTGTTGAACGTCTCTGGGTAAGGATAAAAGGGGTAGAAAACATGGGTGATGTCATGATAGGGGTCTACTACAGACCACCTAACTAAGAAGAGGTGGATTAGGTTTTTTAAACAATATCCAAAGCACAGGACTTGGTGGTGATGGGGGACTTCAACTACCCAGACATGTGTTGAGAATATAACACAGCAGGGCACAGATTATCCAACGAATTCTTGGAATGTATTGGAGACAATTTTTTATTTCAGATGGTTGAGAAAGCTACTGGGGGAGGATGGTCTAGATTTGATTTTGATAAATAGGGAGGAACTGGTTGAGAATTTGAAAGTGGAAGGCAACTTGGATGTTTACCACTACAAAAAGTTTTTTTTTCTCTCCTGCTGGTAAAGCTCATACCTTAACTGATCACTCTTGCTAGTGTGTGTATGGTAACACCCATTGTTCCATGTTCTCTGTGTGTGTGTGTGTGTGTGTGTGTGTGTGTGTGTGTGTGTGTGTGTATCACTTCCTACTGTATTTTCCACAACATGCATCCGATGAAGTGGGCTGTAGCCCACGAAAGCTTATGCTCAAATAAATTTGTTAGTCTTTAAGGTGCCACAAGTGCTCCTGTTCTTTTTGCGGATACAGACTAACATGGCTGCTACTCTTCGACAAGTTAGATGTCTTCAAATCACCACGGCCTGATGAAATGCATCCTGAAATATGCAAGGAGCTGACTGAGGTGATATCTGAGCCATTAGCAATTATCTTTGAAAAGTCATGGAAGACTGGAGACATTCCAGAAGACTGGAAAAGGACAAATAAGGACCGGGGAATTTCAGACCACTCAGTTCAACTTCTGTACCCAGAAAGATAATGGAGCAAATAATTAAGCAATCAATTTGCAAATACCTAGAAGGTAATAAGATGATAAACAACAGTCAGCATGGATTTGTCAAGAACAAAATGTGTCAAACCAACCTGACAGCTTTCTTTGACAGGGTAACAAGCCTTGTGGATAGGGGGAAGCGGTAGATGTGGTATATCTTGACTTTAGTAACGCTTTTGATAATGTCTTCCATGACCATCTCATAAACAAACTAGGAAAATACAACCTAGAATGGAGCTACCATACGGTGGGTGCATAACTGGTTGGAAAATCATTCCTAGAGAGTAGTTATCAGAGGTTCACAGTCATGCTGGAAGGGCATAATGAGTGGGGTCCCGTAGTGATCAGTTCTGGGTCTGATTCTGTTCAATATCTTCATCAATGATTTAGATCAGGGATTGGAAACCTTTTGCAGGTGGCCCACCAGGGTAAGTACCCTGGTAGGCCAGGATGGTTTGTTTACCTGCTGCGTCCACAGGTTCTGCTGATCGCGACTCCCACTGGCCGCGGTTTGCCTTCTCAGGCCAAAAGGGGCTATAGGAAGCAGTGCGGCTTGAGGAATGTGCTGGCTGCCGCTTCCTGCCGCCCCCATTGGCCTGGAGTGGCGAACTGAGGCCAGTGGGAGCCACGATCGGCCGAACCTGCGGACGTGGCAGGTAAACAAACCTGCCTGGCCCACCAGGATGCTTACCCTGGTGGGCCGCGTGTCAAAGGTTGCAGATCCATGATTTAGAAAATGGCATAGAGAGTACACTTGTAAATTTTGCGGACGATACCAAGCTGGGAAGGATTGCAAGTGCTTTGGAGGATAGGATTAAAATAAATGAGCTGGATAAACTAGAGAAATGGTCTGAAGTAAATAGGATGAAATTCAATAAAGAAAAATGCAAAGTACTCCACTTCGGAAGGAACAATCAGTTGCACACATACAAAATGGGAAATGACTGCCTAGGAAGGAGTACTGCGGAAAAGGATCTGGGAGTCATAGTGGATTCACAAGCTAAGTATGAGTCAACAGTGTAATGCTGTGGCAAAAAAAGCAAAGATTATTCTGGGATGGATTAGTAGGAGTATTGTAAGCAAGATACGAGAACTAAGTCTTCCGCTCTACTCCACACTGATTAGGTCTCAACTAGAGTATTGTGTCCAGTTCCGGGCACCATATTTCAGGAAAGATGTGAGGAAAATGGAAAAAGTCCAGAGAAGAGCAACAAAAATGATTAAAGGTCTAGAAAACATGATCTATGAGGTTTGTTTAGTCTGGAGAAGAGAAGAAAGAAGGGACATGATAACAGTTTTCAAGTACATAAAAGGTTTTTACAAGGAGGAGGGAGAAAAATTGTTCTTCTTAACCTCTGAGGATAGGACAAGAAGCAATGGCTTAAATTGAATCAAGGCAGGCTTAGGTTGGACGTTAGGAAAAGCTTCCTAACTGTCAGAGTGGTTAATCACTGGAATAAATTGCCTAGGGAGGTTGTGGAATCTCCATCATTGGGATTTTTAAGAGCAGGTTGGACAAACACCTGTCAGGGATGGTCTAGATAATATTTAGTCCTGCTCTGAGTGCAGGGGACTGGACTAGATAACTTCTCGCGGTCTCTTCCAGTTTTATGATTCTATGATAATCTGATCTCTCTTCCGTGGCAAAAGTCCATTATCCTTTGCCTGCTTTTGAGTTTGGTGACTTCAATAACTCAAAAACATAATTGTTGAGATTTTGGGCATGAAAGGTGGAGAGAGCCTGTCACTCCAGGTTGAATGATTTTTCCAGAAGAGTAACACTGACTTGATTTCCTAAAATCCTTTTAGGAATTTTCTGTTCCTATCAATCACTCAAGAACCAAACCAAACCAAACGACACCCTGAGGTGGAAGGTCAAACTAAAGTGAGAGAAAAAAACAGTTTAAGGGATTTTTTGAAGCAAAAATATGAGCTAAATCCTCCTGCCTTTCATTCAGCATCCTTGTACCTGAACAAGTGAGATTTAGAGAAAACTTGTTTAGAGACTGATTATCTTCACTTGGAGAAACAACCTGTTAAAATTTGACACTGTCAAGCAAAAATGCTTACTCTCTAAAATGGAGACTTTCTACACAGAGGAGGAAATCAAGTGATCTTGCACCACATTATTATGAGGAGATCCTCAAAACAATCCCCACTGCTGTTAGCCTTTTATGGGACTATTTTATCAAAGGTTCTCACATACTGCAATATCTAATTTTTGACCCCAAGAAAATGTTATGGAACAGTATGCATTTTGTTTTTTAACTGAGCTGAAATACTGCTATTTTATTATCTGCTAAATGGCAATGGACAACATTTCTGTTTCTCTGCTACTTTGCAATTTTATAGGCTAATTAATTTCTTCCCATTGGGAGCTTTCATTTTGCATTCTCTTGATTATCTAAGCCACAGACAAGTGCTCTCTATAAAAATGAAGCTTGAGTACTCTAGAATTCATAAATCATTAATCCCATACACCAATTCACACACAAAAGTGATTATCACTCCTCACTTCTTAGCAAAGATTACTCTAGGAGTGAGGTCTTGTATTGTTAAAACTTCATTATTTTGTTGGAAACATTCAGTTATTTTCAATCAGTATCTCAGTCATGTTAATTAGCGATGCTCAAAATTAGCTTAAAACTTCAGCAACAGCTCCCACTGCACTGTAGGAGCACCAAAAGCAGTGTGAATATTGAGATTTTTAAAAAATATAGTATTGCTGTAGCATTCTCTCCACAGCTGTGAGGACTGACACGACAGTTCTTATAAAGTTACAATGCCTCACTTTAACTTTATTCATCTTTTGTAACAAGATACATCCTGCAAGAGAACCAAAACAGTTTGTGTGTGTAGCATGATATATATAGACACTGTATAAGCTAAATTAATATTTTCTTAAATTAAAAAAGCCAAAATATTAAAATATATTTGGATATCATAAGGGTGTAGTTTTGGGATTGGATGGTAAGCACTGAAGTTGCTGTTTTATCCCCTGCAATTCTTTGTACAAGATCAATTTTTCTTTGTTTACCTTCACAGTGCATCGCTAGTCTTACTGGAAGGTTGCCAAGATTCCCTATTTGAAGGTGTCATTAATACAGACATGTATTATATTTCTTCAGCAGATGGTTAATACAAAGACGAAGAAAAAGACGTGATAGGTGAAAGTAAAGTTTTCTCTTAAAAAAACATTTGAAAGAAGCTTTAAAAAAGTTCTGTATTCTTTTCAAAACTCCTTTTTTTAAAATGAGGAACTATTCTGTAGTCAGTGAAACACCCCGACATTTATCATTTCAGCCTGCAAAGACACCACTCTAGCAAACAAATAAATGCAATTAATTTAACAATGAAATTCACAGTCCAACTCAAAACTGATTTCTTGGTCTGCCTGGTATTCTGAAGAACAACCTAATGTGCATTTGCTGAAGAGATTTCACACTGTGTGTTGAAGTAAGGTCTTGTCTACACCCTAAGCTTTTTCTGAAAATTGTTCTACTCTTTCAGCAACAGTAGCACCATCAGTGTAAGACATGGTACTAGCAACTTCTGCTGTTTCAACCATATAGTCTAGCCATGCTGTAAGCAGGGTTACATAGCATGGTGGTAAAAATCTATGAGATCAGCCTATATTTAGTACTCTCACTGTTAGCACAGTGGAGTTTTACCAATACTATACCACAGGTGGGAGAGTTTCAGACATCCTCAATGTAAATGCAGCCAAAATGAATGAGGTTGAGTCAACCTGGAGGACATGCATAAGCAGAGAAATGGAAGTGGTAGGCTTTGTGCTGAGAGACTGGGAAGGTTATAGGGTCAGACTGGGTAAGCAAAGCCCATGCCAACAACGGACGAAAAGAGGTCTCCACAGGAGAATGCAGCAGCAAATAGGAGCAGTCACAGGGAAAGAGAGGCTGGTGACAGGAAGGGCTTGCAGCTGATTTGAAAGAGGAGAGAGAAGCTACTAAAGGAAAGGAGCTGACAGGTAAGGGAAGAGAGTGGTAAACAGTGATGGATGCTGGAAATGGGGAGTGATGGCAGTACAAGGGGAAGCAACGGTCTTAGAAAAATGGTGAAGGGCTTTGGGGGCTCAAGTCTTTCAGCCTGACTGGAAGTTCTTCATTATCTGAGGGCTAGGGCATGTCTACGTATGTGGGACAGGTGTCTGGGACTGGTAATAATATGGATGAATACCCTTTAAAGAAAAAAACACTGTTTACTGCTAATGTTCTCTAAACACAATTTAATTCCCTACCACTATATTTTGTATTGTAAAGTGCTGTTTTCACACATTTATAAGGGCTTGAAATTAATGTGGTCTGTTAGTCTGCAGAACCACCTAAATGGAGTACAAATCCCTAACATATTGTCTGAAGCTTACATAAATAGTAAGTACTTCAGAAAATTTCTCAACAAGGAAGTGGTGATATTTATTAAGCCAACATCAAGATGTTTACAGCTAGATGGTGACTAGCCCTGTATGGGTGCATATTTAGAGGGGAATAGAGACAAGATATTTTCTCACCACTTTGCTCAGTGACACTAGCCTCTCTAAATAGGAGAGGGGATAAGAGCAAACTGGGCTCTTGTTGCGGGAAGAGCATGCAGCACCTTCTGAAAGGATGTATCTAGGACTGCCACGGCCCATGCTACAACATTAGAGACAATGCCTCTGAAATGTTCTTTCTGTGTTTTTAATATAGTGCCCATCATCATAGTTTCTTATGGCTGAACAAAATTAAGAAGCCCTAAACCAAGGGCTTTTCATTCTGTTTCTATGAGGGAAACAAATGTCTTGAAACCCCATCACTGCAGGCAATAAGTTACATGCTATGATCTCACTCTTAGGGCTCAGGCCTTGCAAAATCATATTAAAGTCAGTCAGATTTCAGGCTTGACTTATTGACCAATATTGCTGCAAAAACATCTGACAAACAATACAAGTCTTACTCCTAACAAGGCCACAGTGAGCTCCATACATAGCTGTCATGGTACAATTCCCCACTCTGAACCTTAGCGTCCAAAAGATGGCGTACCAGCATGAATTCCTCTAAGCTCAATACCAGCTAAGAACCTGTAGCACTGCCACCAACCAGGAATTCCAGTGCCTGGTATACTCTGGTCCCCCCCAAACCTTGCCCGGGGACCCCCAAGACCCAGACGCTCTGGATCTTAACACAAGGAAAGTAAACCCTTTCCCTCACTGTTGCCTCTCCCAGGCTTCACCTCCCTGGGTAACCCTGGAAGATCACTGTGGGATTCAAACTCCTTGAATCACAAAACAGAGAGGACAATTCACCTTCCTCCCTCCTTCTCTTTCCCCCTCCCAGACTCTTCTTGAGAGAAAGTAATCCTGGCACAGAGAGAAATCAGCCTCTCTCTCCCTCTTCCCTCCTTTCTCCCCACCAATAACCTGGTGAATCCAGACCCAGTACCCTGGGGTCTCACCAGAATAAAAAAAAAACAATCAGGTTCTTAAACAAGAAAAGCATTTAATTAAAGAAAGAAAAAAACAGTAAAAATTATCTTTGTAAATTAAAAAAAAATGGAATAGGTACAGGGTCTTTCAGCTATAGACACTGGGAACACACTCCCAGCCTAAGTATACAAGTACAAATTAAAATCTTTTCAGCAAAACAACAATTTGAACTCCTTTCAGCCAAATACACATTTGAACTCCTTCCACCAAATACACATTTGCAAATAAAGAAAACAACCATAAGCCTAACTCGCTTTATCTACCTAGTACTCACTAGTCTGAACTTATAAGAGCCTGTATTTGGAGAGATTGGAGAGAAACCTGGTTGCACATCTGATCACTCTGGGCCCCCAGAGTGAACAACAACCAAAACTAACAGCACAGCACAAAAACTTCCATCCCTCAAGATTTGAAAGTATCCTGTCCTCTGATTGGTCCTCTGGTCAGGTGACAGCCAGGCTCACTGTTCTTGTTAACCCTTTCCAGGCAAAGAGATATAAAGCACTTTTGTTCTATTAACTCTTACTTATCTGTTTATGACAACAGCAATATCTGCAGCATTCAGTTTAAGACTTCAAGAGACGTGGGAAATTGAAAATAAATACTATATAACACATTCTTCCATATATTAGGAGTTTATCACTTTTGTTGTGGTACAAATGGTTGAAGATTATTTGGTAAAGTTAATGATTTTGCACTGCTCAGTAAAGTAATAACTTTTTAAAAAATTAACTCAGAGGTGAAGTCTCATTTATTGACTGCATTATCATCCAACAGGTATTATTCTGTTTATTTGCATTGTTAAAACAAACTGAAAATGATGTAGACACACTTAGTGGAGCCTAGAGAGCTTTGTTAGCATATGATAAAAGACAGTTAAGCAACAGAAGTTTCATAGCCGTGAGAACATTGTTATAATACTACAGGCATGCATTCACAAATATATAAGGAGAAATTCCCTTCCCCAAAGAACTAAAACTCTAAGTTACAATTACCAGTTACAATAACGTTACAATTACAATATTCTAGTGAGAAGGCTAGGTTTAATTTCATTTTGGGAGAGAAGGAATCTCTTCCCCTCCATTCTCATACTGATGGATGAGGAATGTCATTAAAAAAAACGAAGAAAAGAGATTGCCCACCTCCAGTTCTTCTTCCTACCCTTTCCTTCTGTACCTCCCATCATGGGGCAGGGGAAGGCGAAGAGGTGGAGTCATACTCACATCCCACTTACTATGCACCTTCCCGTCAGTAGCTCCACCCCTTTCATTTGTCCCATTCCTTTCATTTTTGCCCTTCCTGGGAGTCTCCCTCTTCCGTGGTAGAGGTTTTCCCTTCTTCCCCCTTCCCAGATTACTTCATATTTTTCCTGTCCCTTGGTAACTGCTGCCCTTATTAGAGCAGTGTGGTATAACTGAGAATATTGGGATGAGCTTAAGAAAATAATTTCATCCTGAAAAAGTCAGGAAAAATTTAATTGTGAGATCTTTTAAGAGAAATGGGAGAAGACTCACCATTTGGGACATCTAAACCTAGATTCCACGGACTGGAGAAGTCACTGTAGAAAACAGTCCTTCACTGGCATTTGGTGGGGAATGAAGGAGGGATGATATGATGCAAGTGATCTATTTTAATAGGCTTTTTCCATCAGAAGTTCTACAACTAACCATACTGGATACCTACTGTATGTCTTTTGGATGTTTATATCAACATGACCAGCTGCAAGCTGCTAACCATGTTAAAATTTGGGTACTCCCATATTACAACCACGTTCTCATTAGGGGTACATCTACAAAGCAACTAGACATGGGCAAGCCAACTCGGGTTCATGGGGCTTGGACTATGGTGCTGTTTCATTGCTGGGTAGAGGTCTGGGCTTGGGCTGGAGCCTGGGCTCTAGGACCCTGTGAGGTGGGAGAGTTCCAGAGCTCAGGCTCCAGCCTATGGGCGGTGGGTAGGGGAGGCTGCCCGGCGAGGCCACGCCCACACTGCAACTCCAGGGCCCTGCTTCCCAGGGTTGCAGCAGTGCCACGTGCTCTCCCTCCTGGTACGCTGGGGAGGCTGCAGCGGTGCTGCTGTGCGCTATCCCTCCTGGCGCTCCGAGGCTGGGGGAGGCTGCGGGCACTAGACAGCCTGGTGCGGGGACCGGCAGCCACGGTGGGAAGGATCTGGGTTCCAGGGGCACGGAAGGGGCAGGACCTTGGGTGGAAGGGGCGGGAATCTGAGGGCTAGCCGCCCCCAGCCAGTGGCTCACACGGAGCCCACGCTCCAGCCCGGGCCCAGAAGTCTACATAGCAATGAAACAGTACCTGAGCCCAAGCCCCAGGAGCCCAAGTCAGCTGGCATGGGTCAGCCATGAGATTTTCTTTGCTGTGTAGACATATCCTAGGAGATCTAGTAACAGGCTGGGGGAACAACTGTGTTACAAGACTATTAAAAGTTGTTGCATCAATAGCATCATGACTGTAGTCTATAACTAGACTAAAACTTTAGGGCTTGTCTACACACAAAAGTTATACTGCTTTAACTACAGTGGTACAGTCAAAGTAGTATAACCCCCTAATATGGTGTTTTGTTCTCTGATTAAAATAGGACCATATAGATCATTGCTGCAACCACTGTTATATATTTGCAACAAATCTTGTACAAAATGTAGCACCTAAGATGTCTATGGAAAGGTTATGATTTGCTGAATATAATTATGTTATTTGTATGCACGTATCATTTTTGTATTTGAAGTTATGAGTACTGGCTCTATACCTGTATTTCAAATGTTTGCTTCTGGGGTAATGCCCACAAGGTAGTTAGCTAGCACATCTTGGAGGAACTATTCAAACTGAGTGGCCCATCAAAAGGACACTTAGCTCACAATGGACCATGGGAGATGACCATCTAAACTGAACAGACTTTCCTGTGAACATTCCATCTGAAGTATAGGTAATGGCTTCCTGCTATGACTAAGTGAAATTGGGCATGGACATGTGAATTGCCCATGTGACTCCAAACTCCCATCTTTTACCTGTAGTTTTCCATTAGCTGTGTTGAGGGCTTTGTTTGAAACAACTGGTTTCCTTCCACATGGCAAAAGCTATAAAAGGCCCTGGAAATCCCTCCATTTTGCCTCTTTCCTGGTCCAGCCTCTTTCATGCTCAAACCTCTGGACTATGGATTTATATTATTGGGAGCATTCTAATCAAAGGACTGAGGTTCTTCCAATGATTTAGAAGCAGCCAGAGACTTAACAAGCCAGCAGTTTATTCCATCACTGCTACAAGCCTGAACCAAGAACTTTGCAATTATTGTATGTATTTGATTCCTTTAACCAATTTTAACTTTCACCTTTCTTTCTTCTTATAAATAAACCTTTAGATTTTAGATACTAAAGGATTGGCATCAGTGTGATTTTTGGGTAAGATCTGAGTTGTTTATTGACCTGGGTGTGTGGCTGGTTCTTTGGGATCAGAAGAACCTTTTATTTGATGAGACTGGTTGTAAAGAACCACTCATCTTTTAATCCAGGGTTTTGGGGGGTCATACAAGGACTGAAATATTTAAGGAAACCGTTTACCTGATTTCTTGTTAGCCAGTGTGGTGAGACAGAAGTTTACTGTTGTTGCTTATTTCAGTATTGGAAGAGGAATAAATTATACCAGGATAAGGCACATGCATGCTGGTATAACTGCATCTACACTAAAGAGTTTACCAGTATAACTACTTTGGTAAAAAGGTCACATTCCTAACTGGAATATTGGTATGAAATCTGTGTGTACATCAGTCCTTAGACTATAGCTACTATAAAAGCAGTGTGCTCTGAGAAAGGAATGATTATTTTGTGACCTGTTAGAATAAGCTGTCTACATTATAGGAACTACAGTGGCATAGCTACAGCACCATAGCTATGCTGCACTAATCCCATAGTGTAGACGCAGCCCATAGTGACAGAAGGGGGTTTTCTATCACCGTAGGTAGTTCACCTCCCTGAGTGGCAGTAGATAGGTCGATATAAGTATTCTTCCATTGACCTAGCTGCATTTCCATGGGTTACGTTGGCATAGCTATGCCACAAAGGGAAGTGAGTTTTTCTTACTCAGAGAAATGCAGCTACATCAATCTAAATTTTAAGTGTAGACCAGGTCTTAAATTGAATTGTAGTCTAAAATAATGGCTGTGTACCATGCGTGTTATCATTTTTTTTATGTAAATAAAATCTTAACCAGAAGTACAAAAGAGCAAATGACTCATACAGTGACTAATTCTTAGTGTGATTTAATTTTAACAATGTTCCTTGCATTCAACATCTAAGTTGCTTATTATACATGCACACATACACATTGCACAAAAAGGATCTTTTAAGACGGAGGGCATTATAGCTTGTATTCACACCAGATGACACTGACCTGCAATCTGGATGTAATATTTTTAGAGTAATTGACACAGAAAATAGGTACTATCAAGGAATAATGATGCAAAGCTTTACCAGTTGTTTCCCGTCATTCAGGAAACTCGCTGCAAAGGCTTGGAAGTTAAAGATACTTCCTTAGCCTTTCATATCTGCAGAATACATTATTCATGACCCAAAAGTGGAATGTACCATCTCATGGTACAGTGTCTCTGCCCTTAAGGCTACGAAATAGAATTTCAGACATGACTAAAGATGAGAGGTAATAAAAACAGCAGAAAGAGGTTGTGAAAGGAAAAACAGGAAGGACAGTTCCACTATGCCTCTGCCATGCAACAAAGAGGAATTAGAATCAGCAGTTCTTAGCCACTGGATTGGCGCTGGACTCCAGAGAGAAGGAAGTTATCCAGGAAACAAAACATAGGCAGAATCTTTATACCATAGAAATAAGAGATTTTCAAAGGTGAAGATTTTTGATACGAAAAAAGGCCACAGAAAGCCTGGACCCACAGGGGAGTCATTATATAGAACAACTATATTCCTTAGAGACTTGCAGTGATTAAGATTAGCAGGGAAAAAGATTAAAGTAACTTACATTATACTGATGATTAGCCACAGGTTTATAATTGGTTGTTACAGCTTTGTCCAATTGCTGTGATAGTCTTACAGGTTTAGAAGATTCTTCTATCTGTAGCCTTCAATAGAGAAAGAGTATAACTATTAAGAACTTCACAATACACACACCACTACTGAATTTATTCTAAGAATCAACAAGTATGGACCAACTCTAATCAAAAGTGAATTGCAAAGAAAAGTAGTATTTGTACACTCTTCCCCGTTTCATATTTATAATTGGGTTTTTTTTAATACAGCAAATATACTATAACACCAGATTAATCATAAATCTTTTTCTTTTTTAAATCAGGTCTTGTCTATCCTATTTTTGCTCAAGAACCCTATGGACTATTAGGAAATCTTGGAAGTACGCCATCAGGAGATAATGAAAGCAATTGAGTGGGGATGGTCAGATTTATTAACCATAATTTAACTCAAAAGCATGATAAACTCTTGACAGAAAAAGTTTTGTTAAAGATTCAAATCCACACCTATAGTTCATTCAGTGGAAGGCTGTGGAAAACATTCACTTCAGCTATGCAGTCCTCCAAATGTCCCTAGTATTTTAAAGATAAATATAAAAACATGCAGAAGAGACTTTTCAGACCTTCATCTTGCATGATAAAGAAGCAATGAAGAGCACAATTTTTTTTTGCATGTCACTTATAAAAGCATGAATGCAGGGATAAAGTTATCCAAGTTTGGAACAACATATGATTAGTCAGCATGCTAAGATATATAACAAAAGTGACCACAAAGCTATCTCTTAGTCCAAAGTCACTGTACATCAATTTTTGAATATCTAGTCTAAGGTTCAGATTTACACAATTTTTGCTAATTCCATCACACTAAAAGGATAAAGGAATTGTTGTGTTGGGCCAGATCCAGCCCTCAATCTCGTTCAGTATTACTGGCATAAACAATTGCTTCAAAGGAAGGTGCAAGAAACTCTGCAGTAGAAAGTTATAGGATAACTTGCCCCGAGAGAAAATTTAAATTAATTTCTGTTTGATGTCACCACTTAAATAAAATGAAAACTTCCAACCAGTGAAGTATTTTTCCCCTAAAGGCACACTTTACAGATACAAATATCAATTTTTAATCATACATGATCCAAGTATTGTATAATGGTAAGCGAACAATGAAGTCAGTCTGGGACTGAAGAAAAAAACATTGACACTAAGGCAACACAAAATACAACACCTGATAAACCACCAGATAATATAAAAAAAAATGTGATTAAAAAGTCAGAGTTCTCTGATCTCTTTAGTTCTTGTTCCTATCCATGCACCTGTATCTTTTCAAACTATATTTTACATTTGAAGGCCAATGTGTCAGATATACAAGATTAAATCCAACATAGACTTTTCCAGTTTACATTGACAATGGGAGAATCTCCTCTTTTTGTCTCTACTAGAAAAATAAATTATATTGACAGGAACAATGTGTTTATTTTAGAGAATTTCAGAAGGAAAATAAGTTAAGAATCTACTATATACAGCAGCTGGAGGTACAAATGATCATCCTTCAAATTTAGCATCTCTGAGCACTGGGTCACAGTTATATTTTCTTCTACAGAGATATATATTCAACTTCCTTTGGGATTTTTGTAAAGATGTTATTTGTTTATTAGTTTCAGGGTGTCTTAAAAATACATCTGCCTTGTACTCTAAACCCAAGTAAAGTATGCCAACATTCCTAATTAAAGCCAACCCTGAACAAAATATAGTTTAAATATCTTCACTACATAAGCGTTAGCCAATTTTTCTTCTGTCTGGGAGCAGTTTTCCCCAGGATTTAATTTAATTCTTGCCCATTGTCCTCAGCTCCAGTTCTTTCAAATGAAAGCAGCATTTTTCTATTTTAAAAGTTTCTTTTGTTTTCCAGTCTAATCAGTTACTGTTATACGTTATTGATTTGGTTACCAAAGCACTCTCAAGCGAGTAGACTGATTTCTGGAGAAGGGACAAGGAGGGTAAAACCAGGGCCAGCTCTAGCCATTTTGCTGCCCCAAGCACAGTGGCACGCCATGGGGGGCGCTCTGCCGCTCGCCAGTCTCACGGCTCCGTGGACCTCCTACAGGCATGCCTGCGGATGCTCCACTGGAGCCGTGGGACCAGCAGACCCTCCGCAGGGACGCCTGCAGATGCTCCACCGGAGCCGTGGGACCAGCAGACCCTCCGCAGGGAAGCCTGCGGGAGGTCCACCGGAGCCACGGGACTAGCGGACCCTCTGCAGGCACGCCTGCGAGAGGTTCACTGGAGCCGCCTGCTGCCCTCCGGGCAACTGGCAGAGCGCCCCCCCCCCCGGCATGCCGCCTCAAGCACGCGCTTGGTGCGCTGGGACCTGGAGCCGGCCCTGGGTAAAACAGTGAAAGTAAACTTCTGTGTCTTCTCCCCAACCCCAATGGACATCATGAACCAAATTCTGCCCTGTTCTCAATTTCATGTAACCCTTATGTGAGTGAGGTTAAACAGGGTGTAATTCAGGGCAGAATTTGGCCCATTGTGTTCCTCTCTTTTCTTTACACCTGTCTTTTCCTCTCAATTGGCTATTTAGGTCTTTGAGTCTTTCCCCTCCCTGATTTTTTCCCTTATTTCACTTGTCTCCTCCAAGGCCCCTCTTTTAGGCAATGCTCCTAGAAAAGGAGGACAAGAAACAGTTCCTGACAAAACCTCTCAGTGCTGTTCCTTGTCTTTGTCAAAAGTGGTTTCTAGAGATAAAGTAGGCAGTGTGCACTAGGTTTGCACTTCTCAGGAAATCACAGAATCATAGAACCGGAAGGGACCCGAGAGGTCATCAAGTCCAGTCCCCTGCACTCATGGCAGGACTAAGTATTATTTAGACCATCCCTGACAGGTGTTGGTCCAACTTGCTCTTAAAAATCTCCAATGATGGAGATTCCAGAACCTCCCTAGGCAATTTATTCCAGTGCTTAACCACTCTGACAGTTAGGAAGCTTTTCCTAATGTCCAACCTAAGCCTGCCTTGATGCAATTTAAACCCATTGCTTCTTGTCCTATCCTCAGAGGTTAAGCAGAACAATTTTTCTCCCTCCTTGTAAAAACCTTTTGTGTACTTGAAAACTGTTATCATGTCCCCTCTCAGTCTTCTCTTCTTCAGACTAAACAAACCCAATTTTTTCATTCTTACCTTGTAAGTCATGCTTTCTAGACCTTTAATTATTTTTGTTGCTCTTCTCTGGACTTTCTCCAGTTTGTCCACATCTTTCCTGAAATATGGTGCCCAGAATCATACACAATACTCCAGTTGAGGCCTAACCAGCGTGGAGTAGAGCGGAAGAATTACTTCTTGTGTTTTGCTTACAATACTCCTGCTAATCCATCCCAGAATTATGTCTGCTTTTTTTGCAACAGTGTTACATTGTTGACTCATATTTAGCTTGTGATCCACTATGACCCCCAGATCCTTTTCCACAGTACTCCTTCCTAGGCAGTCATTTTCCATTTTGTATGTGTGCAACTGACTGTTCCTTCCTAAGTGGAGTACTTTGCATTTGTCCTTATTGAATTTCATCCTATTTACATCAGACCATTTCTCCAGTTTGTCCAGATCATTCTGAATTTTAATCCTATCCTCCAAAGCATTTTAAATACCCCCCTACCTTGGTATTATCCACAAACTTTATAAGTGTAATCTCTATGCCATTATCTAAATACTTGATGAAGATATTGAACAGAACCGGATCCAGAACCGATCCCTGCAGGATCCCACTCGTTATGCCCTTCCAGCATGACTGAACCACTGATAACTACTCTCTGGGAATGATTTTCCAACCAGTTATGCACTCAACTTATAGTAGCTCCATCTAGGTTGTATTTCCCTAGTTTGTTTATGAGGTCAAAAGCCTTACTAAAGTCAAGATATATCACATCTATCACTTCCCCCTATCCACAAGGCTTGTTACTCTGTCAATGAAAAGTCTCAGGTTGGTTTGACACGTTTTGTTCTTGACAAATCCTTGCTGACTGTTATTTATCACTTTAATATCTTCTAGGTATTTACAAATTGATTGCTTAATTATTCGCTCCATTATCTTTCCGGGTACAGAAGTTAAGGTGACTGGTCTCTAATTTCCCAGGTTGTCCTTATTTCCCTTTTTATAAATGGGCACTATATTTGTCCTTTTCCAGTCGTCTGGAATGTCTCTCGTCTTTCACAACTTTTCAAAGATATTTGCTAATGGCTCAGATATCTCCTCAGTCAGTAACTTGAGTATTCTAGGATGCATTTCATCAGGCCCTGGTGATTTGAAGACATCTAACTTGTCTAAGTAATTTTTGACTTGTTCTTTCCCTATTTAAGACTGTGATCATATCTCACATTCACTGTGATCAAACCTCATTGACTATGTTAGACGTCCAATCGCCACCAATCTTCTTGGTGAAAACCGAAACAAAGAAGTCATTAAACACCTCTGCCATTTCCACATTTTCTGTTATTGTCTTCCCCCCTTCATTGAGTAACGGGCCTACTCTGTCCTATGTGACCACAGCTTAGGCTTGAATTCAGATGCTCTGCCATTAGGCCACTAGAACAAACTCCTCAAGGCCATTTCAGTGTCTCTACTTTTCTCTCTCATTATTTTAAATTTCCCTCTTGTTCCCATCATCCTTTCACACCACTACACAGCACCCTTGCAATAGCAGGGCACCGTGCCTGTGCTCCTGATCATAACACATCCCCAGTAGCACTGCCAAGATACAATGTGTACTATGTGCAAATGCTGAGATACAGTCTCCTCTTTAGGATTGCCCACATGAGCAATTTAATAACACTTAGTAAATACTCATCTAATTCTTTAAGTTTCTAAAGCACTGTACTGATGTTAAATAATGATCATAGAATCACAGAAGATTGGGGTTGGAAGAGATCTTAGAAGGTCATCTAGTCCAACCCCCTGCTCAAAGCAGGACCAAACCCAATTACATCATCCCAGCCAGGGCTGTGTCAAGCTGGGCCTTAAAAACCTCTAAGGATGGAGATTCCACCGCCTCCCTAGGTAACCTATTCCAGTGCTTCACCACCCTCCTAGTGAAATAGTTTTCTTAAAATCCAACCTAAAGCTCCCCCACTGCAACTTGAGACCATTGCTACTTGTTCTGTCATCTGCCATGATGAGAACAGCCTAGCTCCATTCTCTTTGGAACCCCACTTCAAGTAGCTGAAGGCTATGAAATTCCCCCCCACTCTTCTCTCTTGCAGACTAAACAAGACCAGTTCCCTCAGCCTCGCCTCATAAGTCATGTGCCCCAGCCTCCTAATCATTTTTGTTGCCTTCCATTGGACACTCTCCAATTTGTCCACATCCTTTATGTAGCTGAGGGTCCAAAACTGGACAATACTCCAGATATGGCCTCATCAGTGCCAAACAGAGGGGAATAATCACTTTCCTTGATCTGCTGGCAATGCTCCTACTAATGCAGCCCAATATGCCATTAACCTTCTTGGCAACAAGGGCACACCATTGACTCATATCCAGCTTCTTGTCCACTGTAATCCCCAGGTCCTTTTCTTCAGAACTGCCACTTAGCCAGTCAGTCCCCAGCCTGTAGCAGTGCATGGGACTCTTCCGTCCTAAGTGCATGACTCTGCACTTGTCCTTGTTGAACCTCATCAGATTTCTTTTGGCCCAATCTTCTAATTTGTCTAGGTCACTCTGGACCCTATCTCTTCCCCTAGCTCAGTGTCATCTGTGAATTTGCCGAGAGTGGAATTAATCCCATTATCCAGATCATTAATGAAGATGTTGAACAAAACCAGTCCCAGGACAGACCCTTGGGGCACTCCACTTGATAACGGCTGCCAACTAGACATCGAGCTGTTGATCACTACCAGATGATCTAGCCAGCTTTCTATCCACCTTATAGTCCATTCATTCAATTCTTGCTGGCAAGAATACTGTGGGAGACCGTATCAAAAGCTTTGCTAAAGTTAAGATATATCAGGTCCACTGCTTTTCCCATATCCACAGATCCAGTTATCTCAGTATAGAAGGCAATCAGGTTGGTCAGGCATGACTTGCCCTTGGTGAATTCATGTTGACTGTTCCTGATCACCTTACTCTCCTTCAAGTTCTTTGAAATGGATTCCTTGAGGACCTGCTCCATGATTTTTCCAGGAATTGAGGAGAGGCTGTAGTTCCCCGGATTCTCCTTCTCCCCTTTTTTAAAGATGGGCACTATATTTGCCTTTTTCCAATTGTCCAAGTTTTCAGAGATAATGGCTAACGGCTCTTCACATCAGCAAACTACCTAAGCACCCTCAGATGCATTAGATCCAGACCCATGGACTTGCACATGTCCAGCTTGTGCATGCCTAACAACAATGCAGAGAAGTTTCCCCATATTACAGATATGGAAACAGAGGCAAAGAAAAGACAGTTACTCACCTTTTTAACTGTTGTTCTTCGAGATATGTTGTTCATATCCATTCCAATTAGGTGTGCGTGCACCGCGTGCATGTTCGTCGGAAGATTTTTACCCTAGCAACACTCGGTTGGTCGGCTGGGTCGCCCCCTGGAGTGGCGCCGTTACGGCGCTGGATATATACTCCTGCCGACTCAACGGCCCTTCAGTTCCTTCTTGCTGGCTACTCCAACAGAGGGCAAGGAGGGTGGGTTCGGAATGGATATGAGCAACACATCTCGAAGAACAACAGTTACAAAAGGTGAGTAACTGTCTTTTCTTCTTTGAGTGCTTGCTCATATCGATTCCAATTAGGTGATTCCCAAGCCTTACCTAGGCGGTGGGGTCGGAGTGAGATGTTGCAGAATGCAAAACTGCTGAGCCAAATGCTGCATCATCTCTGGACTGTTGAACCAATGTGTAACGTGAGGCAAGGTGTGAATTGATGACCAGGAAGCTGCCCGACATATTTCCTGGATGGGGACATGGGCCAGGAAGGCGGTAGATGAAGCTTGCACCCGAGTAGAATGGGCGGTGAGGTGGCTTGCTGGAACGTGAGCCAGTTCATAGCATGTGCGGATACAGGATGTCACCCAAGATGAAATTGGTTGGGAAGAGACCGGTAGGCCTTTCATCCAGTCTGCAACAGCTACAAAGAGCTGAGGTGACCTTTGGAAGCGTTTGGTTCTCTCGATATAAAAGGCGAGAGCCCTGCGGACATCCAGCGTGTGTAGCTGTTGTTCCCGACGCGATGGATGTGGCTTCGGGAAGAAGACTGGGAGGAAGATGTCTTGATTGACATGAAAGATGGACACCACCTTATTGAGGAAAGAGGGGTGTGGTCACAGCTGTACCTTGTCCTTATGGAATACCATATACGGGGGGTCCGCTGTCAAAGCCTGCAGCTTAAATACCCGTCTCGCCGAAGTAATAGCGACGAGGAAGGCTGTCTTCCAGGAAAGGTACAGCAGCGAGCAGGTGGCCAGTGGCTTGAAAAGAGCACCCATAAGCTTGGCTAGCACCAGGTTTAGATCCCAGGTAGGAGTCGGGCGTCTGACTTGCGGGTACAAACGCTCCAATCCCTTGAGGAACCTTGACACTATAGGGTGAGAGAAGATTGATCGGTCATTTTCCCCTGGGTGGAAGGTGGAAATGGCTGCCAGATGCACCTTTACGGAAGAGACCGCTAGGCCCTGCTCTTTTAGGGACGGCCACCTGTCTGGGGACTAAGTTACGCTGAGCACATCAGCAGGAGAAACGCTTCCACTTGGCGAGATATGTCATCCTAGTGGAAGGCTTCCTACTGCCCAAGAGCACCTGTTGGACCGAGGCAGAGCAACGCAACTCAGACTGGCTCAACCACGCACCACCATGCTGTGCGATGAAGGGACTGCAGGTCCGGATGGTGAAGCCTGCCGAAGTCTTGTGTTATGAGGTCCGGCCAGAGTGACAGGAGGATCGGGTCTGCCACTGAGAGGTCGAACAATATGGTGTACCAGTGCTGCCTCAGCCATGCTGGAGCAACCAGGATCAGGTGGGCGCTGTCCCTGCGGAGCTTGAGTAGGACTCTGTGGATAAGCGGAAACGGTGGGAAGGCATAAAGTAGGTGCCTCTTCCATGGAATCAGGAATGTGTCTGAGAGGGAGCCCGGGGAGCGTCCCTGGAAGGAGCAGAACACCTGGCATTTCCTGTTCTCTCGGGAGGCAACTAAGTCTATGTGGGGAAACCCCCACTTCCGGAAAACAGAATGGATGATGTCCGGAGAAATTGACCACTCATGAGACAGGAAGAATCTGCTGAGATGATCCACCAGAATGTTCTGGACTCCTGGGAGAAAAGATGCTACCAATTCAATCAAGTGGGCTATGCAAAAGTTCCAGAGGTGGACGGCTTCTTGACAAAGGAGGGAGGAGCGTGCTCCGCTCTGTTTGTTTATGTAAAACATGGCCGTTGTGTCATCCGTGAATACTGACACACAATTGCCTTGGAGATGGTCTCGAAACATCTGGCATGCTAGACGGACTGCTCTCAGCTCCCGCACATTGATGTGTAAGGCCAGTTCTTGGGGCGACCAGAGGCCTTGAGTGCGAAGGTCCCCGAGTTAGGCACCCCAACTCAGAGATGACTCGTCCGTGGTCAGGGCCATCGAGGGTTGTGGTGGGTGGAATGGCATCCCTGCACAGACTAGAGTGGGGTCTAGCCATCAGGTTAGGGGGTCCAGAACCTTCCTGGGGATAGTTAGCACCGAGTCCAGGCTGTGTCTGCGTGGTTGGTACATTGAAGCAAGCCAGGTTTGGAAGGGACGGAGGCGTAGCCTGGCGTACTTGGTCACGAAGGTGCAGGAGGCCATGTGACCTACTAGGCTGAGGCAGGTGTGCACCGACGTTGTCGGGAAGGTTTTAAGACTTTAAGGATTATTGAAGCCATTGCTTGAAAACGCGACTGCAGGAAGCAGGCTCTGGCCAGATTGGAGTCCAGAACTGCTCCGATAAAATCTATTCTCTGCGTGGGTGTCAGAGTAGACTTTTCTGTGTTGATCATGAGGCCTAGGCTCCTGAAGAGGTCTGTGATGATGCACAGGTGCTGTGATACTTGCAACTGGGAAGTCCCTTGAATGAGCCAATTGTCGAGATACGGGTAGACGTGTACCCGACGACGCCAGAGGGAGGTGGCGACCACAGCCATGCATTTTGTGAAGACACGCGGAGTTGTAGAAAGGCCAAACGGAAGTACAGTGAACTGAAAGTGTTGATGGTTGACCACAAAACGGAGGTACCGTCTGTGTGGTGGATAAATTGCGATGTGGAAATACGCGTCCTTCATATCGAGGGTGGCATACCAGTCTCCCGGATCCAGGGACGAGATAATTGTCCCCAGGGATACCATGCGGAACTTCAGTTTTATCATGAATTTGTTGAGTTCTCGCAGGTCTAGGATCGGTCGCAGACCTCCCTTTGCCTTGGGGATTAAGAAGTAATGGGAATAGAACCCCTTGCCTCTCATGTCCTCTGGCACCTCCTCTATAGCTCATGGCTAGAAGCGATTGAACCTCTTGTAAGAGGAATTGCTTGTGAGAGGGGTCCCTGAAGAAAGATGGGTAGGGAGGGTGGGAAGGTGGGGTTGACGCAAACTGGAGGTGGTATCCCCCTTCCATCGTGCACAGGACCCAACGATCTGAAGTTAGCTGGGACTAGGCAGGGAGGAATTGGGAGAGGCGGTTGAAAAAGGGAGGAGAAGGATCCGGTAGGGTAACTGGTGGGCAGCCCTCGGGCGTCCCATCAAAAGTTCTGCTTGGGCCCTGCTGGTGGTTTAGGGGGTGCCTGATTTTGAGCTCCTTGAAGGCCAGATTGTCTCTGGTGATTCCCCCTGCCACGCCTTCTGGTAATGTCCTGACGCGGCCTAGGCTGGGGCCGGAAGGTCCTGCGTTGGGTCACTGGCATGTGCATACCCAGCAAGCGCGTTATAACGCGACTGTCCTTCAGACTTTGCAACCTGGGGTTAGTTTTGTCTGAGAAAAGGCCCTGGCCTTCGAAGGGTAAATCCTGAATGGTTTGTTGCAATTCAAGGGGAAGGCCTCATACCTGGAGCCAGAAGATACACCTCATCATCACTCCTGATGCCAGAGTTCTGGCTGCAGAGTCTGCTGAATCCAGAGAGGCTTGGAGGGAGGTTCTTGCTACCTTTTTACCCTCCTCAAGTAGGGCCGTGAATTCTTGACGGGACTCCTGGGGAAAAAGCTCCATAAACTTCCCCAAGGACACCCAAGTGTTAAAGTTATACCTACTTAGGAGGGCTTGTTGGTTCGCCATCCTAAGTTGAAGGCCCCTAGCCGAGTATATTTTGCGGCCTAGTAGGTCCACACACCTAGCCTCCTTTGACTTAGGAGCCGGGGCTTGCTGGCCGTGACGCTCCCTTTCGTTCACCGACTGGACAACTAGGGAGCAAGGAGGTGGGTGAGTGTAGAGATATTCATACCCCTTTGAGGGGACCATATTTCCTCTCTACTCCCCTTGCTGTAGGTGGAATTGAAGTTGGGGATTGCCAAATGGTATCTGCATTAGCCTGTATGGTGCAGATGAACGGAAGAGCGACTCTAGTAGGTGCACCAACCAATAGGATGTCCACGACTGGGTCCTCTATTTCAGGGACCTCCTCCACCTGCAAGTTCATATTCTGAGCCACTCGCCTCAAAAGTTCTTGATGGGCCCAGAGATCAATTTGTGGAGGACCTGAGGAGGATATCCTGGCCACTGCCTCATCAGGCGAGGAGGAGGAGGAGAGGCTCGGGACCAAAGAGTCCTGTGGTGGCTCCTGTATTTGAGGGGTGTTATCTGCATCAGGTGGAACTTTTGTGACTGCAGATGGTATTGGAGCCTCATCCGTGCCCGTGGGCGGGGGGGGGAGGGGCTTATTGTCGCCTCTGGTACTTGATGTTCTGACGGGCCGACCGTTGAGCCACTGATGGTGCACCCTGGGCTTTGTGGTATGCCCACGGTGTCCAGAAGGACCAGTGATGAGGCCCTTGTTTGTGGCTCTGTCTCTCTGGGAATATGTGGCTGGGGACATCAGAGTCACGCTCCTGATGGTAGGATGAGCTACCAGCCTGCGATGAGACCGATGTGTGTCTTGAAGGCCACGGCGGTGCCAATAGACCCTGGGAGGGCACCACTGTTCTCGACGCTCAAGCCTGGGGCAGTACCAGGGAGCGGTACCGCGAGCTATAACAGTACTGCGAGACCGGGACCTTCTATCGTACCGGTGCTGGGAGGTCAACCAAGATCTCAAGTCCCTTCGTCTGGAGCGACTGCGGGATACACGGTGCCGAGATCGATGCCGTGAATCGGATTAGTACCAGGAGTATCTGTCCGGCGAACGAGATGTCGAACGGTGCCGCGAGTGCAACCGGTACCGCGATGGAGAGCAGTGCCGGGAGTGCGAGCAGCACCGGGAGCGGAAACGGTGCTATCAGGAGTGTCTGTGAGACCATGACCTTGAACGACGTCTCTCTGGTGGACCAATGGAAGGTGGCCTTACTAGGGCCGGCTTGCCAATGGATTGTACGACCTGCACCGGTGGTGCCGGGGGTTGAGGCTGTGTTGACTACATCATTGCGATGAGCTCCCTTGCCGTGGAGAAGGTCTCCGGCATAGAAGGGAGGGCAAGCTCAACCACAGCATGAGCCGGGGAGCTGTCAGGCACCGGACTCAACTGCCCTTGTGGGACTGGAATCGACGGTGCTGCTCTTGGCGGAGCCGCAATCTGCAGTGCCATAGTCGACGGTGCCGGACGAACCGTCTTGGAAGAGCGCTTCTTCCGTGGAGCTGAAGTTGGAGCACTATGTTGTTTCCTGGGTCTCGGGGACATGGAGCGGTGCCGAGCAGATGTCAGTGCCAGTAGGGGACGATGCTGGGACTCCTTCTCAGTACCGGAGCAGTCTGGGGCCGGAGAGGCGCTCCTTACAGAAGCAGTCTGTTGGGCACTTGGTACTGACGCTGCAGGACTAAGTGCTGACTCCATGAGGAGCTGTTTCAATTGAAAGTCCCGCTCCTTCTTCGTCCTTGGTTTAAACAACTTGCAGATGAGGCACTTATCAGCAAGGTGGGATTCCCCTAGGCACTTGAGGCAGGAGTCGTGGGGATCCCCTATTGGCATCAGCTTTTGGCACGCCGAGCACGGTTTGAATCCCGGTGCCTTGGGCATGGGCTCGCACCGGGGTGGAGGAAAGGGGCTAATCCCCGATCCCCCCTTAAACTATATACACTAAAGACAACTAATACTAACTATAACTACAAGAACTCGAACTATACATACAGTAAACAGCAAAGAACTACGAGTAGCTAGGGATGTAGAGATCAGCAAAGCCAAGCTCCACTGTTCCAACGACCGTCATGAGCGGTAAGAAGGAACTGAAGGGCCATTGGATCGGCAGGGGTATATATCCAGCGCTATAACGGTGCCACTCCAGGGGGCGACCCAGCCGATTCAGCGAGTGTTGCTAGAGTAAAAATCTTCCGACGAACGTGCACGCGGCACGCACACATATAACTGGAATGGACATGAGCAAGCACTTGAAGAAGTAGTTAAATAACTTGCCCAAGACTGGATACTGAGCCTGTGGCAAAGTCAGGACTAGAACTCATGGGTTCCTTGCTTCTAACCCTGTGTTCAAGTCCACTAGATGACACTGCTATTGTGGTAACAGGCCAAAAGTAAATCAATGCCTTTCCATGCTGCACATTCCTTCCTACCAACAATTCTCCACTACAATACATTTATCAGGTAAATATATTTGTCCATAGCTATATTAAAATCAATCTGAATACCTCCACCTTCTTCTAGGGTTACCGGGAACTAAAGGCACTTCACATTTAGAGGATCAAGCCCTGCATGCTGATATGTGATTTCAATACTGAAATACTCACTATGGATTCTCAACACCTCCAGCTCCTGCACTGAGGAGAAAACAGCCAAGGAATATTAAATCTTCTGCACAGATGAATATAACCTTCATAAAAGAAGACTACTTTCAAAATAAAACTGAAAGTATGGGTTTGAACACCTCATAATACACTGGAAACAGCCTTATGGTTGTTACGCCAAAAATGTTGCTGCTTAATAAGTCAGAAATTTTGACCATAGTGAATGCAATCAAGAGATTCCCCAAGCACAGTACCTGATACGGATTGGAAACCATTTAAGGCCAAAGAAGAACATTTCCATGTTTCAGCATTTTATTTAAAATTACATTCAAATGCACAAACACTATCCATTTCAGTGCAGATTCTAAAAATTAACCTATTTTGCATACAAGCAAGACAGTAATTTCTTACGTTTACATTTCTTAAAAAGAGTTGCTATGCAGTCTAGTATTTTTATGTTAACACTAGAGCAGTGGTATTTTCCAGAATACCTACATTTGCTGTCTTCAAAGAGTGACAAGCCTTGTGGGATCTTTGTTTTGACTAAATATATGTCTGTACTTGTTACATTTTGAGTGCCACATTTCAATACTAAGCAAAAGAAAAGTAGTAATGAATGTAATGTGAAGCCCCCGCCCCCAACATAGAGTATTTGTAAGGAGCGTTTGAGAAAATTCTTGCCTTTATGGAGAATGAGAGAGAACTTGCAAGTCAAGTCAACCTGTTTGAGCAGATGTCGGCAAGCTTCACTTCCAAGATGTACCAGCTTTAATTGGCAGCAATTCTCCAGTTGAAATCACTGTATCTGGCACCCACTAAGATCTAAGAAATATCAATATGGTAGTTCAATGTTTCTTCCGCTCTCCACACTAAAGATTCCCTAAGTGTGATCCATGAATCACTGGTGGTACACAGAAAGCTACCTGATAACAAAGGGGCTAATTTTTCTTCCTGTTTCCAGCTGCTGAACTGCAGTACAGAAAGCTAAAAATATATCAATTTCTGAAAATCACTCTTTAATGTAAGCAATTGCTGCACTTGCCACAAACATGTTCTGCATCTGTAAGTGGGAACAGTGGTGAGCCATGAGAGAATCTTTTTACTATGTGTCCACACTATGAAAATGATGGACAACCTGCTCCTTCCACCTCTTGCCCCACTGGGCCATATTTCCCATTTTTTGTTTTCTTATGTTTTCACACTCTCCTGAAGAATTATGGCATCCAAACACCTCTCCAGATGTTTTGAACCACCAGGTGTCTATGTTGGGAAACATTCACAATATTTTTCTCTGGTACTCTGATGCCAGCCACTCAGTCACTTTGCTCAGAAGCCCCAGAATGTGCAATTACAAACAGCTGAGAAGCATGATAGATACAAACACATTAATGTTGTTCCAGTAGTTGACAGAGTTTTGCACTGTGGATGAACTAAAGCCAGGTTTGTCCCATAATAGTATAATAACAGTTCTATGTAATAATTTTACCCGCCATATTTATAAACTCCAGTGCACTACTCCTGGGAGACTTCTGCACCAAAAAATTAAAAATTGTGCACCAAATTAAAAAATTCTGCACACAATCTTTTAAAATGCTGCACATTTTATTTGTCCAAATAATGCAAATATAAATCACACTGGATCTAATTATTTTGGTAATTTATTTAAACTATAATACAATGGATGGACAATGGGAGTGGGAAGCGTTAAAGAAAATCTTCAAATCCCCTTCCCTAATACTAATGTAGCTAGATTTGACCCTTTATTTCTAGTTACTAGTCAACAAATATATGCATCCATAGACTCAGTGTTACATCACAGGCAACTGAAGAGCAAGTGAGGGATGGGGAATCAAACTCACAATTTGTATTGACTATTGATCACCTCCAGAAAGGTCACTAGCAAACAGTTCATGAAATAGATTTTGATAAGAAATTTTTCAATCCAAAAATGTATACCAGTTCTAATCACAATAAGCATTTACAAGGCCATACTGTCCGTTACACCACTCTGACCATGTAAAGGAGCCTTAAAACTTTTACACTCCTGGAGGAATTCACAAAGCGAATGGGAACAATTCACTAAGCAGGCAGACTGCTCTATTTTGCTCTGCCTGAAGGGACAGAGCCTGCCCCATGCCTACCTCCTCAGAAACACCCCAAGACCCTGTCCGTCCCTGCTAAGAATGCTGCAGTAGTGAGCAAGAGGGAGAGGGTGTCTCTAGCTCTTACAGGCACGACTGCCCAGCCCCACCTTCCCCAACAGCAATTTACGTTTCTACCAGCTGCTTCAGGCGCCTGAACTGACCTGCCTGCACTGCTGGGGAGGGGAAAGTGCCCGCTCTTGTGGCTTCCCTTTGCTTCCCCATCAGAAATCATTTTTCTGCGGGGAAGTAAAAAAATCTGTGGGAGTCATGAATTCTGTGCATGAACAGTGATGAAGAATTGCCCCAGGGGCAACAGTGCATACCATGCTTTCAACCACAAAATAAGGCAGATTTTGTCAGAAGTAAAATACAGTCTTCCTATATTTATGAAATACAGTTGGAGGGCTTAACCATTCTTGAAGCTAGCATTTCTACATTTCATTACTTTTGCTCATTTGAAAAAATTAATAAAAACATTTACACATTCAAGTGATTAGTCTTTTAAATGAGGTAACAGAAGTCTTGCATGTGGAACTATATTAACCTTTTAGATTTCAGTTTCAGCATGCTAGAGGGATAATTATTTTAAAATACATCTTTGTGAAAATAAACTAAGAAACTAATACCAGCCTGAAAAAGACTATGAACAACGACACACAAAAGTACAGGTTTTATAGATATTTTTCTCAGAGAAGCTATTTTGAAAAATAACTGAAATACTGATGGCAGGAATAAAAAGTCAACAAACAGTCGAATCACTGGTGACAATGAAGTAAAGTAAAGGTGACTTTTCACCATAACACTCTTTTTAGCAGAAGTATTAACTAGGGCTCCAAGGCGCTATGGTATGGACATGTACCCCCTTGTTCTAGGAGCTACACAAAGATGATGTTTTTTGATTTAGCATTTCCATATTCCTTCTAGTTAAAATAACTGCATCGTAGCACATTTTAGTGCCTGGCCAAGAAAACAAAATGCAGACTTTTTCCAAAGTCACCACTGAATTAATTATGTAAAGCATCCACCAGAATGTGTACTGTGGTTTTCTGCCCCACCCTCCAAGATCATATGTATCCCCTCCGCAACATGCCAGTGTGACATCAAATTCTCCACCATCATTACCAAGTCAATGTGCTGCATATGTCAACTGAGTTGTCGTCATGACTATGATTGAAAAAGAAAAAGTTTCAGTAAGGTTAGAATTGTAGCATGTTACTTCTCAATATCATAAAAAAGTAGCAAATAATTGAGGGCAGTATTCACACCAAAAGAAATAACTGTTCATCACTTTATGGATTAATAGTATTTTCCACTGTTGGAAAAATAAACTAATAGTTCTAGACAGATGATTTGCCCTGATTAATTTTTGATCACAATAGAATTTCCAAGTTCCGAAGTAAGTTATTAGTCAGAGTTATAGCTGAGGCTACAGCTTGGAATTAATAAGATTTCTGAGAATAATATTGCAAAGATGGGACTGAAGAGCTTTAATATACATCTGACTTTATATTTAGTTTTACTTATGCAGGGCACTAACACACACAGCTGTCTTATACAATGTTTAAATGACCCCCGCCAAAAGTAACAGAATGACATTTTGCTTTGCACTCCAATTATACTAGTGGCAGGTCTTCCTTTTGATTCTGTTCTCTGGTTGGATAATCACTTCTGAAGCAATACAGTAAATTATCTAAATGCACATAAAGTATAACTTCATCTTCTTTTCCTTTTGAGTTTATTGTGGACTACAGATACCTTATGAAGGTTTATGCACCGTGTTTTCTTTAACGTACTCCTTTCTAACTAATTTTTGAAACAAGCCTATTAGTTTGACAGTACACCAAGGGCTTGATGATACAAGGGGATGAACACCTTCTGACAGATGCTGAACACTCAACTCCCATAATTCAATGGGAACAGAGAGAGCTCAGCAACTTGCAGGACAGACCTTAATAAAATAACTGTATTAGAGAAAAATCTCCAATTACAAATTGTATGATAAATTACCATAATGGGTACACAATGTAAGCAATGCTTATTACCAATAATAATAATACTGTCAGACTGTCCCTGTTGTAGGTTTATCACTATGACTACTCTAAATTAAAAGACATTAAAAGTATCAACATGCAAATTAAATATATATTTTAAATGTACAGTCAAAACATATAAATCACATTTTTTTTTGTTTTTGTTTTGTTTTTTTACAGGCAACGTGATACAGAACCCTAACCTGTTTAATATTCACTTTCTCAATTAAAAAGAACAAGGAGTACCTGTGGCACCTTAGAGACTAACAACTTTATTTGAGCATAAGCTTTCATGGGCTAAAGCCCACTTCATCAGATGCATGCAGTGGAAAATACAGTAGGGACACACACACACACACACACACACACACACACACACACACACACACACACACACACACACACAGAGAGAGAGAACATGAAAAAAATGGGGGTTGCCATACCAACTCTAATGAGACTAATTGATTAAGGTGAGCTATCATCAGCAGGAGAAAAAAAAACTTTTGTAGTGATAATTAGGATGGCCCATTTCAAACAGTTGACAAGAAAGTGTGAGTAATGGTAGGGGTAAAATTAGCATGGGGAAAAATTAGCAACTAGTTTTTAGTTTGTGTAGTGACTCAGCCACTCCCAGTCTTTATTCAAGTCTAATTTAATGGTGTCCATTTTGCAAATTAATTCCAGTTCTGTAGTTTCTCGTTGGAGTAAGTTTTTTTTTGTTGAATAATTGTGACTTTTAGATCTGTAATTGAGTGACCAGGGAGGTTGAAGTACTCTCCGATTGGTTTTTGAATGTTATCGTTCTTGACGTCTGATTCTTTTGCGTAGAGACTGTCTGGTATGACCAATGTACATGACAGAGGGGCACTGCTGGCACATGATGGCATATATCACATTGGTAGATGCGCTGGTGAATGAGCCTCTGATAGTGTGGCTGATGTGATTAGGTCCTATGATGGTGTTCCCTGAATAGACATGTGGACAGAGTTGGCAATGGGCTTTGTTGCAAAGATAGGTTCCTGAGTTAGTGTTTTTGATGTGTGGTTGCTAGTGAATATTTGCTTCAGGTTGGGGGGCTGTCTGTAAGTGAGGACTGACCTGTGTCCCAAGATCTGTGAGAGTGAGGGATCATCCTTCAGGATAGGTTGTAGATCCTTGATGATGTGCTGGAGAGCTTTTAGTTGGGGGCTGAAGGTGACAGCTAGTGGCATTCTGTTACTTTCTTTGTTGGGCCTGTCCTACAGTAGGTGATTTCTGGGTACTCTTCTGGCTCTGTCACTCTGTTTCTTCACTACAGCAGGTGGGTATTGTAGTTGTAGGAACGCTTGTAAGTTGTAAGAGATCTAGTAGGTGTTTGTCTCTGAGGGGTTGGAGAAAATGCGGTTGTATCTTAGAGCTCTGCTGTAGACAATGGATCATGTGGCATGGTCTGGATGAAAGCTGAAGGCATGTAGATAAGTATAGCAGTCAACAGATTTCCGGTATCGGGTGGTGTTTATGTGACCATAGCTTATTAGCACTGTAGTGTCCAGGAAGTGGATCTCTTGTGTGGACTGGTGCAGGCTGAGGCTGATGGTGGGATGGAAATTGTTGAAATCATGGTGTTATTCCTCAAGGGCTTCTTTTCCATGGGTCCAGATGATGATGTCATCAATGTAGTACAAGTAGAGTACGGGTGTTAGGGGACAAGAGCTAAAGAAGTGTTGTTCTAAGTCAGCCATAAAAATGTTGGCATACTGTGGGGCCATATCAGATAACACTCAAAAACCAGTAGGAGCACACTTCAACTCCCTGGTCACTCAATTACAGAACTGAAAGTCTCAATTATTCAATGAAAAAACTTCAAAAATAGACTCCAATGAGAAACTGCAGAACTGGAATTAAATTTGCAAAATGGACACCATTAAATTATGCTTTAATAAAGACTGGGAGTGGCTGAGTCATTATGCAAACTAAAAACTACACTTCTACCCTGATATAATGCGACGCTATGTAACACGAAGTCAATGCGGTAAAGGAGCGCTCCGGGGGGGCGGGGCTGTGTGCTCCGGCAAATCTGATCTCATGAAAGCTTATGCTCAAATAAATGTGTTAATCTCTAAGGTGCCACAAATACTCCTCGTTCTTTTTGCTGATACAAACTAACATGGCTACCACTCTGAAACTTTCTCCATTAAGTTACTTTAAGGTCAAACTTTGATCCTTTGTGACAGCTGACCTGGAGACCCAACATTTGAAAGCCTAATGAAGTATGGAAGAAGGGCTGAAATGCTTCCAAAGAATAAAATCTTGGACATTTCTTAAATAAACCTTTCATAATTTAAAATAACTCAACATGGTTCTCATCAAATACTAAATAATTCACAAATAAATTATCTCTAAGATACATATGCCTCTGTACAATTTCACAGCAACTGCAACAATTAGGATATACCATGTAATAACAAAGTTAATGATTCTCTCTTTTTCCCTTCTATACACTCCACTACTTCATCAAACCAGGGTTTTACTTATTTTGTAGTGAGCAATTTAAATCACCTTCAATTCTGATTCCCACTGTGACTCCTCTTTGCTGTTAACTGTTTTTTCACTGACTAGTACTGTCTGAAGTGTTTCTTTCCCTTTGTTACCAGCACATGCGCACCATTACTTTAGTTTCTTAACATCACCTCACTGCGTCTCAGATACAGAATTGCTTGACCAAAATAGTTTTAATTTTCTCAATCTTTTCCAAACTTAAATGACTCTTACTGCTTTAGTATGGCTTTCTTAACAAGCATTACCAGGCCCCAGAAGTGAGTGATTGCAAGTGTGCTGGTTTAGGTTCCACTTCAGAAAAGCATTTAAGCCTGTGCTCAGAGTTGTATGTGGTCCCGAAGAAGGTGGTTTTCTGAAGTCAGGGCCTTAGCCTGGAACTGTTTCTCTGCCTTGTCATTCACTCATCTTTTCTCTTCTGCCTTCTACTCTCCTCATTGGTCCTATACTTTCTTTAACTGGTGGTCTTAAAGAATCACAATACTGATGCCATGGTTTTCTCTTTGGTATTCATTTCTCTCTCCAGTTAGTCTCTCTCTCTCTCTCTTTCTCTCTGGTTATTTTATCTTTTTGTATGTCTTGGCTAGAAACATACAGGTAGGTGATAGCCAAGAGAGTGAGCCCATCAGATCCAAGTATATTAATTGGCATTGTGATGTACCAGATTGAATCAGGACTTGGGACTCTCCAACTTTAAATTTTACTTCATAAACTATCTTTCATGTAATGTTACAGTTGAGAAGTCACCACAATGGAAAGTCATTAAATCCTAAACGTTACTCATTAATTATTATTATTTGTATTATTGTAGTGCCTAGGAGCCTCAGTCGTGGATTAAAACCCCATTGTGCTAGCAGTTGTACAAACACTGAACAGAAAGACAATCCCTCCTGTGGTCAAGTTGTTTTGTAGGCATCGTGGCAAGAGGAGAGTTTTAAGGAGGGATTTGAAGGATAATGAGTTCATTTTGTGGATGTTTACAGGGAGCTATACCCAAACACAAGGGGTCGCATGAGAGAAAGCACAAAGGTGCCTGTTTGAAAATTTAACACAGTGGTTCTCAAACTTTTGTACTGGTGACCCCTTTCACATAGCAAGCCTCTAGGTGTGACCCCCCCTTTATAAAGTAAAAACACATTTATATATATTTAACACCATTATAAATGCTGGAGAAAAAGTGGGGTTTGGGGTGGAGGCTGACAGCTCCCAATCCCCAGTTTGAGAACCTCTGATTTACCAAGTGATGGAGGCTGGCATCATGGGCCAACTTGGAGGTAGAAGTTTCCCTCCAACACAGTTGTATCATGGAATTCCTCTCCCCCCCCCCCCGCCCCTTAACATAGTTGTTTCATGGAAGAAAGTACATAACAGGACAATTTTCCAAAAATCAAAGTTGTTGCAATAGCAGATCGAGATTTGATGAAACAGAAATAAATCACATCCTAATTCATCTGTCTTTGGTACAGAACTAGATACTCAAACACACGATCCTAAAACATAGGCCAACAGCTCTCTGAAAGATGAAATAAGCTTGGTAGAATATTAACAACACTCTTGGTCAAATTCAAGAAAATGGTGCCTCTAATCAGGAGGGTTTAGAGAACTGGTACACAAACATTTTCACCTTGATTGTAGGCCTCTGATTCTAATGCAACTTAGTCATTTTCACAGGATAGCTGTTCAATGACTACTGCATGTGAAATTAATTGGTTTGAGTCCAGTTCTGGTCCCACCCACCTCTCTCTCGGTTGCTGGGAGCTGCGTAAAGAGCCCTGCTGTTTCTTACATATGCTCCCACTTTATGAAAGGGGTGCACAACTTTCCTGACAACCTGCTCTTTGCTGCTGGTGGGAGAACAGTGCCATTGCTTCATCTACAATGGACATTTGTTAATTGTAGCCTCACTCCACAGGTGAATTCTTTAGTCTTTTTCACATATTGGAGTGACACCCTGATACCCATGTTAACACAAGGCTGAGTGAACAGAACCCCAATTGGCAAGAACAGAGGAATGGGAGCAGGCATTGGATGGAGCTGGCCAGGAGGAAATGGGGGAGAAGAGCCATTGCTTGATTATTTGACTCTCCAAGACCAAATGGATGACTGAATTTTTCATGCTCTAAATAGGGAGTGGGATATCAAACTAATTTTTAATGCTGAAACCCCAGCATTTCAAGAAGCATACTGTGAATACATGATGTTAATTACACCTACTAATGTAATGTGGGTGGTATCTTGTGTATATTCTGTAGGCTGGCATCTTGTGTATATTCAAGAGTGAGTGATGAATCACTGGAGTCTATGGCATTTTCATGTCTATTATTGAGACAACAAGCATCCTACAGCATGATTGACTATTCCAATTCTATAGATTTTTGCTTTACATGCCACATGAAGTGAAATGAGTGACAGCTGAATACTATGCAACATTCTCTTTTCAATGCTTTGTTTTGTTCCCTATTTGATAAAATGTGGGTAATTCAGTAGAGCTGCTAAATCCCTAGTTTTATGTCTGAGTTTATTCGCATTCTAGAACTTATGCTTAAATTCAAGGTAAAGATTGAATGCCATCAGTATAAATACATGGCTTTCAGCATTCCAGAATAAAGTGACAAAATCCTCGGACGGTATTACCTTGCCCCAATGTATCCGCTGCATTCACTTTACCTATTAGTGCCCACAATTCAGCAAGGAAGTTCAGCATATGCCTAACTTTAAACATGTAAATAGCCCTACTGAAGTGATGAGAGTGCCCAAGAGCTTAAACTGGGGATAAAAACAAAACAAAATAAATCTAAACCAGGGACCTCTGGAGCTTAGTGCTTGAGCCTCTACTGCGTGAGCTGAAAGTCCACTGGCTGTTCACTAAGGCTGTGGAGCAAACTCATTTTATCTCAGTGCCACTGGATGGGACAAAACACCACACCTTGGAGTTATGTGGGTTATACTTAGCACTTGTGTTCTGATCCAGCAAAGCACTCAAGCACATCCTACCGATGTCAATGGGACTAGTCATTCATGTGCTTAAACACATGTAAGTGCTTTTGCCCTTAGAGCCCAGCAACTTGCAGGCTCAAGCCCTAAATCACCTTTTATCTCAATAGGAACTTACTTGACTACTTGCTTTGAGATCATAAACCTACTAGTTCTCACATGATCCACAAAGACTTCCAGGAAAGACAGGGCAGACAAGACCTGACCTCCTAATGTAAAAACAAACCAAAATAAATCGTTTAAATAATTCATGCATCAAGCACATAACTTCTGTTTGAGCTATAGCATAGAAAGAGATATAGCTCTAATTTAAAGATCAGAAGTGATGGAAAATCCACTACATACCGAGGTGCCTTTTTCAGGGAATCATAACAGCATAACAAAGTGCAAAAAAACCCAAGTCCTTGTTTAAACTAGTATCAAGACAGCTTTACAATAAATGCAAGTATCTCCTTATTGTTAGGTCTTATTTGAACTCAGATTGTCGAAAAGGAAACTGAAATTTGTAGCTGTTAACATTAATAATTTCTACATTAAAATGAAAAAAAACCTCCATTGTCCTCAGATAATAAAATCCTCCATCACTTTTAATATTTACCAAGAGTATTAACAGCAGAGACTGATCTGGCAAAACATCTAGGGAAGACAGTCTAAAATTTCTTGCCATTGGTGAAGATCCACCAGAAATGGAGGAACATTTTGCTGGCGGTAGCACTGGTGAGAAATTTTAGGAGGAGGAATCCAGTGTAGAAAAGCTCTTAGTTCTTTCACTGCCCTTTGCTGCATCTGTTGCAAAGCCAGGGGTTTAAGGAGGAAGGTTAATTTACAAGCTCAGTTATTTTGCTATGCAAAATCTTCTGACGGAGTAGTTAAAGATCAGCAGGAAAGGAAGAGTCAGACTAGTGTTTAAGATTCCCAAAATAAAAATTAGGGCAGCTACAGCATCTCTGCTTATTCTCCTTTGACCTCTCAACCTAAATCTGTTGCACTCTAACCACGTGACTCTGAAAATAATACTCCCAGGGCTTGTCTACATCACAAAGTTGCAGCGCTGGTGAGGGAGTTACAGCGCTGCAACTTAGGAGGTGTACACATCTGCAGGGCATCACCAGCGCTGCAACTCCCTGTTTGCAGCGCTGGCCGTACTTCCGTTTTGTCTCAGGTGTAGAGGATCCAGCGCTGGTGATCCAGCGCTGGTAATCAAGTGTAGACACTTACCAGCGCTTTTCTTGACCTCCGTGGAATAAGCAGGTATCCCAGCATACCTGAGGATACCTCTCTGGTAATCAAGAAAACTCCTCTGCCCTGTGCTCACCTGACCCCTCCTTTAAATGCCCCGGGAAATTTCAAAAATCACCTTCCTGTTTGCTCAGCCAGGCGTGGAGTGCAATTAATCAATTCATCATTCAGCGACCATGCCTCCACGCACCAAACGAGCCCCAGCATGGACCAATGCAGAGCTGCAGGATCTAATTAGTGTGTGGGGAGATGAGGCTGTTCAAACACAGCTGCGCTCCAGAAGGAGAAACTATGATACCTATGGTCAGATATCGCAGTCCATGATGAGAAGGGGCCACGAACGGGACGCCTTGCAATGCAGAGTCAAAATTAAGGAGCTGAGGAGTGCATACTGCAAAGCCCGTGAGGGAAACCGACGCTCAGGAGCTGCCCCCACAACCTGCAGGTTTTACAAGGAGCTGGATGCCATACTTGGGTGTGACCCCACCGTGAATCCTAGGAGCACGATGGAGAGTTCAGAGCAGGGAGAAGTGGGGGATGGTGTAGAGGATGAATACAGTGATGCTACTGGCGTGGAGGGAGACACCCCAGAGTCTCAGGACACAGGCAGCCAGGAGCTCTTCTCCAGCCCTGAGGAGACTAGCCAGTCGCAGCAGCTGGAAGCGGACGTTGATGAGGAAGCTGAGGATCGTGCTCATGGTAAGTAGATTGCAATGTTTTGGGAGAGGAGGATTTTCGTTATGGCTGCCTGCATGCATGCCTAAACGTGGAATAGCCCATTGATGTGATCTACGACATCTGTGTAATCTGCCTCAGTAATGTCTTGAAAAGTTGCAGCCAGAGCGTGGGCAATGTGCTTTCTCAAGTTTATAGGGAGAGCCACCGTGGTCCCTGTCCCGGTCAGGCTAACTCGTCTGATCCCCTGTGCAGCGAGGGGTGGGGGGACCATGGCTGCACACAGGCAAGCTGCATAGGGGCCAGGGCGGTATCCACATTCCTGTAGAAGACCCTCCCTCTCTTCCCAGGTAACACGCAGCAGTGATATGTCTGGCAGTACGAAAGCCTGTTGATAGTTTAGGGATAATTGAGGGCAGGGAGCTAGATTCACAGCTCCCCAGCCCAAGGCGCTCTGTTTCCCCTCCCCCAACCCCCCCCCACTGCCCTTCCCAGCACGTAGGCATCCACGCGGTGTGCTCTGTTGTTCCCCCAGCCCCCCTTCCAAGCAGGCAACCTGCCCCGTGGTGTGCTCTGTTGTTTCCCCAGCCAGCAGTCCAAGCAGGCACTCAGCCCCGCGGTGTTAGCTGTTGTTCCCCCAGCCAGCAGTCCAAGCAGGCACCCTGCCCCGCGGTGTGCTCTGTTGTTTCCCCAGCCAGCAGTCCAAGCAGGCACTCATCCCCGCGGTGTGCTCTGTTGTTTCCCCAGCCAGCAGTCCAAGCAGGCACTCAGCCCCGCGGTGTTAGCTGTTGTTCCCCCAGCCAGCAGTCCAAGCAGGCACCCTGCCCCGTGGTGTGCTCTGTTGTTCCCCCAGCCCCCCTTCCAAGCAGGCACCCTGCCCCGCGGTGTGCTCTGTTGTTTCCCCAGCCAGCAGTCCAAGCAGGCATTCAGCCCCGCGGTGTTAGCTGTTGTTCCCCCAGCCAGCAGTCCAAGCAGGCACCCTGCCCCGCGGTGTGCTCTGTTGGTTCCCCAGCCAGCAGTCCAAGCAGGCACTCAGCCCCGCGGTGTTATCTGTTGTTCCCCCAGCCAGCAGTCCAAGCAGGCACCCTGCCCCGCGGTGTGCTCTGTTGTTCCCCCAGCCCCCCTTCCAAGCAGGCACCCTGCCCCGCGTTGTGCTCTGTTGGTTCCCCAGCCAGCCGTCCAAGCAGGCACCCTGCCCCGCGGTGTGCTCTGTTGTTTCCCCAGCCAGCAGTCCAAGCAGGCACTCATCCCCGCGGTGTGCTCTGTTGTTCCCCCAGCCAGCAGTCCAAGCAGGCACCCTGCCCCACGGTGTGCTCTGTTGTTCCCCCAGCCCCCCTTCCAAGCAGGCACCCTGCCCCGCGGTGTGCTCTGTTGTTTCCTCAGCCAGCAGTCCAAGCAGGCACTCATCCCCGCGGTGTGATCTGTTGGTTCCCCAGCCAGCAGTCCAAGCAGGCATTCAGCCCCGCGGTGTTAGCTGTTGTTCCCCCAGCCAGCAGTCCAAGCAGGCACCCTGCCCCGCGGTGTGCTCTGTTGGTTCCCCAGCCAGCAGTCCAAGCAGGCACTCAGCCCCGCGGTGTTATCTGTTGTTCCCCCAGCCAGCAGTCCAAGCAGGCACCCTGCCCCGCGGTGTGCTCTGTTGTTCCCCCAGCCCCCCTTCCAAGCAGGCACCCTGCCCCGCGTTGTGCTCTGTTGGTTCCCCAGCCAGCCGTCCAAGCAGGCACCCTGCCCCGCGGTGTGCTCTGTTGTTTCCCCAGCCAGCAGTCCAAGCAGGCACTCATCCCCGCGGTGTGCTCTGTTGTTTCCCCAGCCACCAGTCCAAGCAGGCACTCATCCCCGCGGTGTGCTCTGTTGTTTCCCCAGCCACCAGTCCAAGCAGGAACCAAGGCATCCCACTAACATGGGAGAAATTTTAGCAAAAGTACTCACCCCATTGCTCGACATGACTTAGCTTTCTTGACCTATACAGTGTTATGTGAGGTATGTGAGAGGGATGCTACCTAAAGTTTCAAATGTCCTTCAAAATTTGATAATAAACAATGATGCCCCTGTGTATTACATGTCTCTATCTCTATTTTTTCTAGGGAACTCGAATAATGCAGCTGTATCACCGGCCTCACGTAGATTACAGAACTTGAGGCACAATCCTAGGAAATCAAAAGAGGAATTGATCAAGACTGTTCTGAACCACTACAACAAGGAAAGTAGGAAGACTGAGGAATGGAGAAATACTGTACATGAATGGAGGCAGAGAGAAAGCAGGAGAAAGGAATTGTCTGCCAAAAAAATAGCCAGGCAGATGATGAGCCTCCTGTCTCGCCAAACCAAGTCTTTTGAGTCTCTTGTAGCCATGCAGACAAATATATACCGTGATAACCCACAGCCTTCCCAAAGCACTCTTCCTTGTCCCCCTGTGTATCCTCAAAACAGCTTTCTGCAGCAGCCAGTTCCTTATTATCACCAGCTGCCCCCAACACCTATAAGATCACCTACTAACCAAGATATCTATAATTCTTACCCAGTGCACTCCACCCCCATCATTCTGCAGCAAAGTAATGGTGACTTGCATCAGACAGTGACAATTGAGTAAAATAGGACAGAGTAAAACCTCTTAATGTACTGTGAACCACCCATACCCCCTTGCATGTTTTTTACTGTATGACAAATAAAAGTTTTTGGTTTGTATTTCTTTCAATACGTTTAATTGGTTCTAGAAATGGTAAATTATACACAGCAAGGTAAAGCAAAGCACAACACATGCATCAAACATTACTGCTGGCTCTCAGCATCAAATTGCTCCCTTATAGCATCCCTAATCCTTCAAGCCCTTTCCTGGGCCTCCCTATTAGCCCTGCTCTCTGGCTGAGCAAACTCATTCTCCAAGCGTCTAACCTCGGAGGTCCATTCCTCACTGAACCTTTCACCCTTCCCTTCACAAATATTATGGAGGGTGCAGCACGCGGATATAACAGCGGTTATGCTGCTTTCCATCAAATCTAGCTTCCCATAGAGACTGCGCCAGCGAGCTTTCAAACGGCCAAAAGCACGCTCCACAGTCATTCTGCACCGGCTCAACCTGTAGTTGAACCGTTCCTTGCTCCTGTCAAGCTTCCCTGTATATGGTTTCATGAGCCATGGCATTAATGGGTAAGCGGGGTCTCCCAGAATCACAATGGGCATTTCCACGTCCCCTACTGTTATCCTGTGATCTGGGAAAAAGGTCCCGGCCCTAAGCCTCCTGAACAGGGCACTGTTCCTAAATATGCGTGCATCGTGCACCTTTCCAGGCCATCCAGAGTAAATGTCAGTGAAATGCCCACGGTGATCCACAAGCGCCTGCAGAACCACGGAGAAGTACCCCTTGCGATTAACATACTCTGATGCCAGGTGGGGTGGAGAGATAATAGGAATATGCGTCCCCATCTACTGCCCCTCCACAGTTAGGGAACCCCATTTCTGCAAAGCCATCTAAAATGTCCTGCACATTCCCAAGAGTCATGGTTCTTCTTGTCAGTGTTCGATTAATGGCCCTGCAAACTTGCATCAGCACCATTCCAATGGTGGACTTTCCCACTCCGAACTGGTTCGCCACTGATCGGAAACAGTCTGGAGTTGCCAGCTTCCAGATTGCAATAGCCACCCGCTTCTCCACAGAAAGGGCATCTCTAAATCTCGTGTTCATGTGCCGCAGGTTGGGGGCGAGATCATCACAAAGTGCCATGAAAGTGGCTTTCCTCATACGAAAGTTCTGCAGCCACTGCTCGTCATCCCATGATTGCAGGACGATGTGATCCCACCACTCAGTGCTGGTTTCCCGAGCCCAAACGCGCCGGTCCACGGAGCAGAGCACGTCTGTTACTGCCACTAGCAATGTACTGTCTGCACATTGATGCGATTCACTATCATCGTCTGACTCCTCAATGTCACTCTCACTCACATTTAGCAGCTGAAGGAATAGCTCCACAGCCAGGCGAGATGTGCTGGCAATAGTCATTAGTAAGGTATTCAGTAGCTGAGGATCCATTCTTGAAAGATAATGCAGAAAAAGCGCTGTACAGTCACAATGCTGCCACAGTGCTCCACATGTGTACCAAAGCAACACTGGCCGTTGGAACAGGAACAGGAAGCGGAAAGACAATCACACTTCCTTCCCCTTCCCACAAGCCCCAGCGCCGCTGTGGGACGAGGTGCTCTGTGGGATAGCCGCCCACAATGCATCACTCCCAACAGCGCTGCAGTGTGGCCACATCTAACAGCACTTGCAGCGCTGCTAGCTGTAAGTGTGGACACTCTGCAGCGCTGGCCCTATACAGCTGTACTAATACAGCTGTAACAACCAGCACTGCAAAATTTTAGATGTAGACATGGCCCCAGTCTCTCACAAAGCACTGCTGGGAGAGACTCTGGCATTCCCTGCTCTATCTTGATCTCCTCATTACCACTCGGTTGCAACTCCCAGCACTTTCCTTCCTCTTTACATACACACAGCCACTTCACTATCCACATTTAACACTCTCTGGGCCTTGAACAGCATTCATACCTAGAACTCCATTTCCAAAATACTACACATGCCACCCTGATACTTTACAAGTGACTAGAATCTAGGTCAATTATTGTTGCTCTTGCAACTAAATTTCACAATAAGCAATTTCTCTTGTTAGTCTGTAACAATCTATGAATCACTTGGAACATTTCCTTGAAAATCCAATTGGCTTGAGTGCTCAAGGTTTTCCTTTGCCTCTCTCCTCCCTATGGAGTCTGCTTGCACCAAAGCTAAAACATGCTAAAAAGTAAACTGCTTGAGGGCTTCTACCTCCTCTCTGCAGAGCACACTATTCCTCCATCAAGCCAAACCAAGACAATACCTAGTTTTGTTTACATGTTCAGCCACTATTCATCTGAGGCTATGTCTAGACTACCCGCCGTATCGGCGGGTTAAAATCGATTGCTCGGGGATCAATATATCACGTCTCATCTAGACGCAATATATTGATCCCCGAGTGTGCTTATATCGATTCCGGAACTCCACCAACCCCAACGGAGTTGCAGAATTGACAGGGGGAGCTGCGGACATCGATCCCATGCGGTGAGGACAGGTGAGTAATCCAATCTTAGATATTCGACTTCAGCTACGTTATTCACGTAGCTGAAGTTGCGTATCTAAGATCGATTTCCCCCCGTAGTGTAGACCAGCCCCCAGTCTATCATATTCTTTTGCCATTTTCATAACATTCTACTGCTGGGTTTGGTTTCTACCTTAATTTCATTCTCATTGAGAGGAAGTTTTGTTCTCATTTTCTTAATAAAGGTTGCCTCACTTGCTAATGCTTAAGAGGACAGTCACAGCCACAGCATCACATCTTTAATGTTGGGTAAGAGCTCGAGTACAACATTCTGACAATACTCTCAGGTGCTGTATGCCATGACTCAACACTTAGCTTCAAGGCTCTGCTATACCTTTAACTGCCAGTTCTACTTACTGCTATTAGAAACTCTTTACAATATGTTCTTCAGTTAAACATACAGTGCCACCGATTACCTAAAAAGGTATTGTCAAAAAGACTATCTATAAACTAGCCTATAATTTAATTATAACTAACACTTAGTTAAGTTGTAAATTTATATAAAATTTAATTGTAAGACTTTAAAAATAAAATTTTAAGACTGAAGGGAATGTGCTGCTTTTTGTTTATAATGAAACTGCCAGGATAAGTTTCTAGCTCAACATGCTAACTTTTGCATGGTCCCTGTGGGATTTGTTTATTAAAGAATATGATATGCATCTAAATTCTTCAATGCTACTGTTTTCCCCTTAGAGAATTTTAGACACAGAAGGTGCCTCATTAGTAGATAAGATGAGACTCACCGAATGTTTAACCCAGGCTTTGTGAAACAATATCTATTCTGTTATTAAATAAAAAGAAAAGATTTGATTATGAATTCATCTGACATGACAAATCCCAAAACTACTTAATGGCTTTACCAGTGGCTGAAGCATAACTGTTGTCTTGTTTCCCAAATAGGAAGCTGTATAATTGGGTTTGTCCACAAGGTCTGTGTGAAAGCAGTCTCCATGAAAACATAATCTACTTGAGTAAGCCCTATATAGTAATAAGCTTCTAAGATGCTGCAAGACCTTTATTTTTCAAAGCCTTTCATGCATAATTTTTTTCAAATTACAGCACCACCATTCACACTGCTACAGATACAAGTTCTGTTAACCATTTATTTTATTTTTTTTAAAATGTTGGTGTTCTTTTTCAGAGATTACACTAGTTTGCCAGAAAATATGTTCTGACCAAATCTGACATTCAACACCACAAACAAGAACTATAATACACTGTGGAACTGGTTACTTGGACTGAAAATATATATTTAAAATCACAACAATTTTCAGTTCCATGTGCTCATATCACTACTACAGATATCCTCAAGGGTAAAACACTACTGAAATGTATATATTTTAGAAATTCTAAACAATGTAGGCCTTTTGAAAATTTGGTAGCACATTTTCTGGGATTGGAGAGCTTTTGTGCTATACATTTTTTTAAAAATATGTTTTTTTTTGTTTAAAGTAAGTACTAGATACTTCATATTGAATAGTACACATACTAGTTCAGTCAGCAGAAAACACAAAATTGTTGGAGCAGTAAATAATGCAGACAGGTCAGGTCAATAGAACAGTCTGGATCACTTGGTATGCTGGGCTCATCTGAACAACAAGCATTTTAACAGAGCCAAATACAAGGACATATATTCAGAAGAAAAGGTAGGTAGGTCACATTTACAGGGTGAAAGAGGCTATATTCTGGAAAGCAGACTCTGAAAAGAACTCAGGAATCTTACTGGATAACCAACTGAATTTGAGATTCCAGTGCAATGCTGTGGGTTACAAGGGCTAACAATCCTTGAGTCAATAAGCAGAGGAATATTTAACAGGAGTAGTGAGGTGGTTATTACTGTACCTCTGTGCACAGCATTAATTAGATTGAAATACTGAAAGTGGTTCAGAAGAGCTACAATAATGATTTGCGGCATGGAAAATCTGTCTTACAGTGAGAGACTTAAGAACTTAATCTATTTAGTTTATCCAAAGAATGTCTAAGAGGAAGAGGAGATTTCTGATGCACAAGACTCTTTAATCTAGAAGGCAAAGACATAATGAGCTCCAATAGCTAGAAACTGAAATTAGACAAATTCAGATTAGAAATAAGAGGCAAATTTTTAACAGTGACAGTAATTAACCATTGGAGCAATTTACCGAGAGATGTAGTAGATTTTCTGTTACTCAAAGTCTTTAAATGGAGATTGAATTTATTTTTAAAAGATATACTCTAGCTCAAACAGAAGTTGTTTGTTTTGATGCAGGAATTACTGGGTGAAATTCTATGACCTGTGTTTATGCAAGTCAGACTAGATCAGCAGTTCTCAAACTGAGGGTCCTGACCCCGTTTTAATGGGGTAACCAGGGCTGGCATTAGACTTGCTGGGGCCTGAGCCCAAAGCCCAATCTCCACCACTGGGGTCAAAGCCCAAAGGCTTCAGCCCTGGGTGATGGGGTTCAGGTTACAGGCCCCCTGCCTGGCCCTGAAGCCTTTGGGCTTCGTCTGTCGCCTCCTTCCCCGCCCAGAGTGGTGCGGCTCAGGCAGGCTCAGGTTTGGGTCCCTCTTCCTGGGGTCATGTACTAATTTTTGTTGTCAGAAGGGGGTCGCGGAGCAATAAAGTTTGAGAACCCTGGGCTAGATCATCATAATGGCCCTTTCTTACTTTAAAATCTGTGAACACTGCCTTTAAAGATTTATTTTTTTATAATTTTTATATTATATCCACCTGCTGCTACACATCAAAAAGAAAAGTTTTTATTTCCCTTATGTATCATGCCCTTCTGTTTGGTCCCTTTCCTTTTCCCAATTCTATCAACCCAAAATAAGTTTGTTTGTTTGCTTTATTTATTGTTGGCTCTGTAATGTTTTTCTAGAAAAGCTGAAAAGTACTTTTGTCTCTGTCACAATATTCCACAGCTTTGGAAGAACTCCGCTGGTGTGGAACTGCTGAGCTGTGCTCATTCTGTTAAGGTTAATATTTTTCAAGTTCTATCCCCAAGTCTTAAGAAGGTGAGGACACCTATGAGTGAGAATGGGTGGGCAAAATCTCTTAAAAGACATCTGAACAGATACAAGGAAATAGTTAAGAGAATATAATTAAGAGAACTGAAGACCGATTTGCAAGTACTACCAAAAATATTGCCACAATAAGATGGACTACAGTAGCATTAATTTTCAGAAACCCTGTTAGCTAGCTGTACTTTTCTGGGGGAGAAACCTCCACCCCTCACTTTATCATCTCGGCAACACTGTCAGGGGATTCTCACATCCTGTAGTCAAGAATGAAATGGAGCACAAATATCTATGGCTCCAGGCCTTTCTTGCAGGCAGAGTCTGTATCTCTGAATGCAAAGAGTGGTGATGGTAGTGCAACCTTTCTGCATCACGTGCTCAGGAACTCTGTCTTTTTGTGGCAATTCATTACCTCACCCTGCGTAGCTGCCTCAGATACTTGGGAATATCACTGAACTTGAGAACAGACATTTCACACACAATACCCTCTCCTACATTTGGTTCAGGAAATACAGCACATTAAGAGCTTTTGTTGGCTTAGGCTCTTGCTTTTCTGGAAAAGTCTTGCATTTTCAAGGAAGGAGCTGCTCTCTTACTATAGAGCCTCAGGAGTAACTAAGCAGGGTCACAGGAATGGTTTTCCAGAAAAAAAAGGGAACAAAAAAAGCCACATTAAAGACAAAACTTTCAGAATAAATGTTTTTAATCTAGTTTTTGAAGAAAATTTGGAAACAGTTTTGCTATTGTCACATCTCTGACATAAATTCTGTCAGAGGATGCAGAACAATCTGGCTTGTAACTAGGAGTTTGATTGACAATCCCCAGGTCTCAAGTAGAAGAGGAATAGTGAAGAACTGGTGGACATGATAATGCAAGAAAACACCGGAATAGGAAAACAGATTTTTGTGGGTTAAAGCCACATGCTTTAACACAGGGTATTCTGCTATGGAATATATATATATATATATAGCATAGTAGATTAAATAAAAGCCTTTCTGTAATGAGCTCTTTCCCGCTTCACGTTTCATGGCAGATGGCACTGGAGTGATGTCTGCTGCAATCAAGACTAGATCACAGTTTTAAAAACTGAACTCCATCCATGAGTTTGCAGATTGCACAGTCTGCTTCTATTAAGGTATATTAGAGAATGTGCGTATTTTCTGTAACTGCGTATTACTCTGTAATTAGGAGATTAAAATAAAAATATATATAGCTTGGCTAAAGAATGACTGAGGAACAAGCTGTTGAGGGTTTCAGGGTGTAAACAGGAAGGAAGAAATGTTTAGGATGGTTCAGGGCTATATATCTAGAAGTAATGATACAAAGTTAAACTGAATATTGAGATACTACAGTGATTGAACAATACAAATCTAATAAAAATAGGCATAATATGTCTGCAATATCTAGTAGATGGGGAAATAAATAGTCTCCCAACTGAAGTGTTGAGTCCTCATGTCTTGAGTAATTTAAAATTAGAGTTAATCAAGAACTCAAGAATCCACAATAGTGAACAATCCTGTATTGGCAAAGGGACATGGACAGTCCCACACTTGCCTACAACTCTTCCAAATCATACCCTTCACCTCACTAACCCAGCACACCTTGACACGCCCCTATGTCTCCTGCTCTCAACAAAGAGCTCCATAATTATTTCATGATCTTTGGTACATTTAGACAATATACCCTGAGTCTATATAGCATGCAACCTTGCCCCTTCAGGATTGCTGCCCAATCAATTAGCCCTCTAAAATTGACCCATTTCACCATCAGTTATTCCTGCTCCTTTTTCAGATTGTGTTCCTTCAACTCTTAATTTATTCCCAGATACAAACTAGGTTAAATTGGAGTTAAGGTTTAAGGTTAAGCCCCAAAGGGGGCTGCGGTAAGCAATGTGGGCTGGGCCACCTCTTCCCACAGCCCCCATTGGCCTGGAATGGCGAACCGCGGCCAGTGGGAGCTGCGATCAGCTGAACTTGTGGACACTGCAGGGAAACAAACCGTCATGGCCTGCCAGCAGCTTTCCCTGACGGACCGCATGCCAAAGGTTGCCAATCCCTGTACTAAAGGAAGTGCTGAATACTCCATCCTTTGATTTTGAGATCAAGTCTGGGTGCCTTTCTGGAAGAAATGCTTTTGTAAAACATTTGTTACTGGGTTAAAATTAATGGCTTATGATATTCAGGGAGTTGGACTAGATGATTCAAATTGTCCTTTCTGGTCTAAAACTCTATCAATCTTTGTATAGAAATAGACTATAAGGCCCAGCCAGGCCATCCATAGAAGGTCTACCAGCTGAGCAGCAGCACTTTTACCAACAGCCCTCTTAAACCAATCTGATTTCACAACAATAAACATACACTGGAAGTACTTTTACATTTCCTCTTATTTCCCTCAATCTTATTTTTTCCCTTCTTTCTTTTTTAAACTTAGCAAAAGCTTTGTACAAACCTGAAGCCAAAGCTAGGTTCAGTTTTTCTGGGCAGAGAATGTGATTTCTTACATCCAGAGGTGCTGGCCTCTCTTCACACAGTGGAATAAGGAGAGTGATAACTGTTTGGTCTTTGTGAGAGCTCAGTTCTGATGAGAGTTTCTGACCACAAGGAACTCATTTTCAGAGACATTTTCATACCCATTCAAATCTGAAACCAAAGCTAGGTTCCATTAATTTTTTTGAAAGGAGGCCACGGAGTCTGGGGCACTCATCTCAAGGTGATTTCTGAAGGGAAAAAGTATAACTGTGAAGCTTGTGTGAGTGACCATCTCACTGAGTAGAATCTTGCCCTACAGCAAAACCCACAATTGTTTTCAATGGTTAAGAACCTATATAGAATAGAATAGAATGCGACACTCTGGAATGGGTTTTTCTTCCCTTCCTTTTCTGTTTCAGGAGAGGAATAGCAGCAGTGTCTTACTTGTTTTTAAGGCAGAAACAGACCAGGGAGGAGGACGGGGTAGGTATTGCATTACACCAGAAGGTGCAAAATAAGTTTTGGGTTTTGTTTTTTTTTAAATCACAGTGTGAGGTCACAAACAAGATAATGAACACAACTGAGTGAAAGCCAATCTATATAGACATTAAGGGACTGATTTGATGCCTACTGCAGTAAACTGGAGACTTTCCACTTACTTCTTTGGATCAGGTCCTAAGTGGTCCCAATGGGAACTTCTTTGGCATATGTCATGTCAAAATACTCAGCAGTTAGTTTAGTATGCCTTTTGATTTTTATCATAGAAGTCTCCTGGACGAGTGCCACTTCTCTTTTTAATGCCAACACAAAATCATTAAGAACTGCCAACATCTTCATCTAAGCCATATTACCTAACCAGACTTTATCCCCTCAACTGCAAAGATATATAGGTTTTTCTTCATCTGAAAGAGAACACTCTCTCTCTCTCTCTCTCTCTCCACAGTCTAGCAACCTTTCACGCACACCTGTCAAGTCCTACTTGCACTTTTTCCTTCAGCAGAACTCCTGAGTCCCAAATGCCAACTTTTTTTTTAAATAGTGCATGCAGTAATTGCGTGGACTTTTGTATATCCTTTTAATCTCCTCAGCATGGACAGTTTCACACTTTACTAATATGAGTTTCAAAAATCATTCAATACATAATCCACATAACTCTAAATTACTTCATGCACAGCCAGACGTGTCATAATTTTCATTAATCAGGCTTATCAGTCAGATATTTATATAGTGCCATATTGAATGGGAAATATATGACTCCTCACTACTACACGGATGTTTAATTAGGTTGGATTCATTTACAAGGGATTTAATTAATTTCAATCCTCCCACCACACACACAGATGTTCAATGTGTGGGAGGTCATCAAGGTCATGTGACCTCACTTAACTCCTCTAGTACTTCAGTTTCCCCATTTGTAACATGAGAATAACTCTTACCTTCCTCAGAGGAGTGCTGTGAGGCTAAATTAATTCAAGATTGTAAATAGCTTTGAGATCTTAGGCTAGAAGGCACTGGAGAAATACACTGTATTATCAGCCCTTACTTATATTATGGCTCAAGCCTGAGGGGTAAAAATTGCCATTTACATGCAGAAGATTTACATACGTAGGTCCAATTAGCACAACTATAAGATTCCTATCAGCCTGAAGGGAAATTTTATTTGTGACTTCAGCAGATATAACTTCTCCTTTTTGTTTTGAGAAAACAAGTATACTAATACTAAGTAGAGCAGTGGTTCTCAACCTTTTTGGGCTCAGGACCCTTTTGTAAATGTTTATGGCTGTTGCAACCCAGTAAATAGTCTAAGAGTGGAAGCCCTTGGGTGGTTTTGTCATGTCCTGTCCAGCACTCACCCCACATTGGCAGCTCCTGTGCTGTGAGGCTGGATGGTGTTGGCTTTCTGCTGCAGGCATTGCAACCTCCAAATTTGTGTGAGAGGGTTGTGACCTGGCCTCACAGGGTTGCAGTGCCACTCAGACAAATTTGGCCTACCTACATCATCATGATGGCTGAGCCAAACCTGAGTGACGCTGGGACCCCAGAAGTTGCAGTGCCTGGAGTAGGGAGACAAGCAAAGCCAGCCCCGTGATACAGGAGCCACAGGTGCTGCCATGTGACCAGTTGAAACATTCTGGCAATTCAATTTTGGGTCCCGACCCACGGCTTGAGAAACCCTGAAGTAGAGGATACAGGTTATTATTGCTTCCATTGTACAGAATATTGCTTTTATTTTTGAACTTCTATACATTTATTCCAAATAATATGCCTGGGGGAATTGTGCGTCACTGCACATGCACAGAATTAATGTCCCCTGCAGATTTCTTTGCTTCCCCGCAGAAAAATGACTTGTCAGTGGAGCTGCAAGAGCAATCATGCACCACTCCCCGGCAGCACAGGCAGGTCAGTTCCGGCACCCAGAGTAGCCAATAGAGATGTAAATCACCACCAGGAGTGTGTGAAGGAGTGGGCAGTTGTGCATATGAGACAGAGACAAATACTCTGTCCCTCTCGCTCACTATTGTGGCACGCTCGGCACGGAGGGGCAGGGTTTCAGGGTGTGTCTGAGGAAGTAGGTGTGGCACAGACTGTCCCTTCAGGCAGAGCAGAATGTAGCAGCCTGCCTACTTAATGAATTGTTCCCATTGTCCTTGTGAATTTCCCCAGAAGCATAAAACAGGTGTAAAAGTTTTATGGCACCTTTACATGGCCAGAGTGGTGTAAAGGACAGTATGGCTTTATAAATCTATTAATTAAAGCACCATAAAGAACTGGTCTAAATTTTTGGACTGAAAAAACTTTCTATCCAAATCTACTTCATGAACTGTTTGCTATTAACCTTTTTGGAGATGGTCAGTAGCCAATATAACACTGAGCATATGGATACATGTATTTAACTAGAAATAAAGGGTCAAACCTAGCTACCTTACTATTAGACAAGGGGGCTTGGGGATTTCCTCCAAAGCTCCCCACACCCATTCTCCATCCATTATATTGTAGTTTAAATAAGTTACCTAAATAACTAAAACCAGTGTGATTATATTGCATTATTTTGACACATAAAATATGCTGAATTTTGCAGAATTTTAAAATATTGTGGGCAGAAATTTTAATTTTTTGGTACAGAATTCTCCCAGAAGTAAAATAACTATGAGCAGAGAGGGCAAAATCTTATTTGTAATTTCTTACATACAGTTTTGAAAACAAAAAAGAATAGTTACACTTCCCTATATCCACTTCATATCCACATTTTCAGCATCTGAAAGACATTTGAAAATGTATACCACACAAGGTAGGTGAGGTAATATCTTTTATTGGATCCAACTTCTGTTGGTGAGAAAGACATGCTTTGGCAAGTTCTCTCATCAACAGAAGTAGGTCCAATAAAAGATATTACACCTCACCCACCTTGTCTCTTTAATATCCTGGGACCAACACAGCTACAAATACCCTGCATCCAACATTTGAAAATATAGATATTTTAGAAGGGAAATTGTACCAATTAATTGGCTTTACCAATTGAGATGCAAGGAGTGCATCCTTCCTTAGATCAACCACCTGCTTCTAAAGCAATCTCTACAAATCTTATTTCCTTGTACTTATAAATTCTGTGTTTTACTGTATAAATAGAAGGGAAAAATACCTGAGAAGCTATTTTCCTCTACCTTTCAATCCCTTTATCATACTCTATATTTGGCTTTGCCAAGTTCTATACTTCAATAAAGTGTACACTTAAGTAATTGCAGCATATGAATTTTCTCCACTAGTTACACTGTGTACATCCATAAATGTGAAGTAATGTATGTAATGGAAAATGGCTGCATTTCCTAAATTAAAAGAGCAAAATAATAAAACCAAATAGTGCTAAGACTCTAGTCTATATTTTGACAAAAGACAGACTCCTTGTTCCAATTATGGTAACTGCTCACCAATCACACCACCCTCACTGTGGGCACAGACTACAGAGTGACTGATTTTATGGGTGCTGTGTAGGTTTAGCTGCAGTACATAAAGTCAAATGAAAAAGAGAAAGCATTCCAGAAGTGCCATGTTTAATAATTACTCAGGTTCATCAAGAGAGAAGACACATCACTTTACTAAATAGACAAATACTCAATTCACTCTCAATATGCTCTGGCTTCTGGAAAAACAGAGTTCATAATGGGCATGCTCAAAAACACAGATATTAGCATACTCACATTGATGCTACCATTGCACCGTTTGATTTACATAGTCACTTCTAGAAAAGCAACTTGATAAAATGGAGAACAAAAGCTATTTTAACTATCATATGTATTAAAAAGCCTTCCTAATAGTTACAGTACATTAATATGACACCCAAAAGGTAGGTACCATGAGAGAGAGAGAGAGAGAGAGCGAACTTATCTTTTGGATGTCATATTAATATATATATAAGCAAGCAGAGGTTCTTTCATGTGGAAGATCTTGCAATTGTAAGTGCCCAAGACCTGGAGATTTATTGGTAACGTGGGGAGTATGGCATGGGCAGGAGTAAAAAGAAAGGCAAACGGTAATGGGAAAATGAAATATAGTTTTAAGTTTGTAATGAAAGGGTATTCTCAATTAAGTAAATGGTTAAACGTGGAATGTCATTTTGTTAGTGCTGCCCTTGATACAGCTCTCCAAACTAGCACCTTCCGTGGGAAGCAGTTTGTTAAATCACAGAGCAATATCACTTGTACTGGAAAAATACTTGTGCTGATAAATCTTCAGATCTGCACCCTACCTCCTTTTCATCATTTTACCTTTGTATAAATTAATATGACTAGAAAAAGGAAAGAATAATAAACACACAGGTTTAACAAACTACTGCACAGAAGAATGCAGTTTAGGCATAAATTTAAAATATTCCACTAAACTGCATCTTATTCCAACACATAGTAACATAGCTGAGCTGAAAGAACAGGAGTACTTGTGGTACCTTAGAGACTGACAAATTTATTTCAGCATGAGCTTTCGTGAGCTACAGCTCATTTCTTCGGATGCATAGAATGGAACACACAGACAGGAGATATTTATACGTATAGAGAACATGAAAAGGTGGAAGTACACATACCAACAGGAAGAGTCAATTGATTAGACTCTTCCTGTTGGTATCCATACTTCCACCTTTTCGTGTTCTCTGTATGTATAAATATCTCCTGTCTGTGTGTTCCTTTCTATGCATCCGAAGAAGTGAGCTGTAGCTCACGAAAGCTCATGCTGAAATAAATTTGTTAGTCTCTAAGGTGCCACAAGTACTCCTGTTCTTTTTGCATATACAGACTAACATGGCTGCTACTCTGATAGCTGAGCTGTGCATTTTCTACTCATACCACTATGAAAATTGTTTTTCAGTATAATGGAAAAGGATGCTTTATATTTCTTTTTATTTCTACTAGAATATGGGAAGAACTCAAAGATTTTAAGACTACATTTCACTCCTGATGCAGATATGCTAATCTGGAACAATTTAATGGACTATATTTGTATGATTCAATTTCACAGGATTTGAAGATAAATCCTCTAAGGATTTAATTAGCAATACTTTATCAAAGACTGCATTTGAATAGACAGATGCTGCAACTGCATCATGCTGATAATAAACACAGACTCACTGATACTTAAGTCTTCTGAAATGTGTTTTTCTGAATATGTTAGGTACAAGTAGGAGGATCATTAAATGCTGCCAAATTAAAGGTGTGATGGTTTTCCTAACTAGTTTATCATTGCTATTTAAAGGACAGTTTGTCTTATTTTATTGTAAAGAAACTCACCTTCTCCCCTGTCATGAGGTTGCAGGCTTTACCAACCTAAAGGTCTCATGTTCTCAATTTGCATATTGAAAAGTAGTATGTATAAATCCCTACTAATTTACTCTATCCATGGTAGCTCTTTATGAAAGGCTGAAAATAGTCTGATTTGAACACAGTGGTGTTGATCTATCAATCGCTGTCATTGAAAAGGTCAGTTTTTTATGACTCAGATTTTTATAACTGTAAACACTTATACAACATAAATTAAAAAGTAAAATTTGACACTTGCACGTTGCTTTACATCTTAGAAGTGCTTCAGCAACCTTCACCATCGCCCGCAAGGTGCATGAAATTAATTAAATCCCTTTTTCCAATTAAGAAACAGAGATTAAGTGGCTTCCCAAAGGCTACAACGACAATTTGTATCAGCATTGGGATTACAGCACAGGATGAAATGATTTCCATATGTATAGTTAGAAAATCATGAGGTTCTTTCTGATTGAACGGTGCTATACAAATGTAGGCCTAATATATATATTATATATATTTTTTCCTTACTACTCAATCTCATGCATATGTACATGTATGCATCAACATACATAGGGTAACATTCCCGTGCATTTATCTTGAATTTTTGATGGTGTTACCTTCACTCAAAGCCACTAAAATATCTTGCTAGGATTCCTTCTAACATTCCAAACCTTTCAGGAGCTTTCAAAAAGCTGCTTTTTAAAAAGCAAAAAACAACCCACCCCACAAAAACAAAAAACAAATATTTTTGCCTCCCCTTTCATGCATCCTTCCCCAAGAGAGCAGTATACTGATGTAAGGTGCAGTATGGACAAGATTGAGTTCTATATTTGAGTTAGGTTTAACTTCTTAACTATTGGGGACAGAAACATGCTTTATACCACTGGATATCAAGAAATCTCTCCCTTCCCGCTTTCTAATAGGAAATGGGAATTACAAATAATTTGTTCAGTGTCAACAATAAATGTGCCAACTTGTTTCTAGCCCTGGCAGGACATTAAATTTTTTCCTCCATTCCTCAGTTTCGGATTTGCTGCATTCAGTCAAATTCCTAACACACTGTGAAACAGTTGTGTTTAATTCTATAGAAAGGACTGAACTACATTTTTATTTAGAGCCTTTGGACTGGGATTACCAAATCAAGGCCATATACTACCATCTATTCACAAGTGGATTCTCATTTAAATCAATGGGAGTTTTGTTCAAAAGATGAGAATTCAATATGGCCCAGAAGCAAAGGGCAGGAATGCCGACTGGTGGATGGTTTCTCTTCCTGGATCACTGTTACCTTTCCTTTTCCTCTCAAGAGCTCAACGAGAGGTCAGGCCATGACAGTGAAACACAGTGCAGTAGGGCAGCAGTGCAGTCTGCTGCAGGTACTAAATCTGCTACTACTATCAAAAGGCAGAAACCTGTACCTCCTTAGACATGCCAGACATTTGTAGATAAGACGATTGTTTCATGAAGTTGCTACAGACCTGGCTATCATATCCAAAGCGTCAAGTACTGCTTGGAGTGAAGTACATGCAACTAACTGTCTTTCAGCAAACAGTGATATTTAAATCCCTCTCTGCAATCCTGCAGAATCTTGTCAGTGAATTTTGAGATATTTTCATAATTCAAAAAGTAATATTTTGCCAACAGTGTTTGACAGCTGGCAATTTTCATCTGTATGCTTGCAGATTTTATGCCCAAAGAGATCTAATTGTTTGGGCTCCATGTCCCACAGGGTAGCCTTTGGAGAATCCTGGTGTCTTGATCTTTTCTGGACTGTAGGTACACAGAGGATCCTGGAGTAGCATGTGAGTAAAACTGCTCCAATACAGGTGATGGGTCCTGGTACTGATACTTCTGCATGTTCGAGCTGTCAAGGCTTGCATGTAGCAGAACAGAATTGCAGATCCAGGAGACTTTCATTGATCATCTAGTATTGCCTACCTGGCATGATAGTGTGCACGATGTTCTGGAGCTTGTGCGGCCGAGGGACCTTTCTTAGGCCTTGCAGTATCCTCTTCAGCAGATAAATGGGAAGATGTATGCCTCCTCAGAGCTAGTTTCTCAGAAAAGAGAATTAGTTTTCTTCCCTTTAACATCAGAATGCTCCTTTGCCTCCCAGTATGACAGGTGCTACCAGCAGAGAAGTATTATCGCCTGGAGACATACATATCAAAGAAGCAGGCTGATGAGGTGACAGGAGCACTTTTGGATGACAATTCCTCTGGATTTTCTGCTTCAGGGACCCTGTGGTCTGAGAAGGGACCCACAGATATTTCCATTAGAAACATTATTGAATGTGCCTCTCTAATTTTCTGTGTTCTTTTTGAGTACCACTTACAAATAGACAGCTGTCAACAAAGGGCACACACAAAAGGCATCTGGTGGGCCCATTGTTAAGGAGCCACTACTGCGTCACAGGAAGGACAATTCTTAAACCCAGTTGGGAACATGAGGACATTCAAGGAGCACGTATGTCACCCCAACAGACACGACTAGACAAAAGAATCCAAATTTGAGTGCACAAGGTGCAAGCACACCATGAGTGAAATGTATACGGTCAAGAACTTGAAGAAGAATGTGTTCATAGACTTTGGTTCCTATTAACCCTTCTCTCGCTGCTTGTGATGTCCCTATCAATACATAAACCATACTCTGCTTTGAACAAACTGTTCAATGTAACTGCATTTTCACACTAACCACAGGCTCCTGGAGAGAAATCTAAGCAGGCGTCAAAATCCAGCTGGTTATGCATTCTTACCTGGTCATTCCACACTAAAAGTGAGGTTAGTCACAGGACTCCAATTTAAGATGTAAAGGTACAGGCCTATCCTTTGGAAAGGGTGCTCATGGTGAGAGAAAGAGGGAAAAGGCGCATTCACTCTGACCATAACAGGGTCTGTTTGTGGTAATGAACAACAAGATAGATAAGTTACTCAGTCTAATTAGTAAAAAAGCCTACACTTTTTGCAGGGCGAAGAGAATGGCACTATATTGTCAAATATTTACACACTGTGCTTTTTGCACTTGTATCAATTTTCATAATTAGTATACTCCCTGGGAGACTAAACCATACTGAAATGAAAGAGCAAAAAAAATTTTGGTTTCCTTCTAACAAAGCTGTCAGTACACATCTGGCTACCTATAGCAAATGGATTAATAAACAGAGTTATTTTTGGAGGAAAGAAAAAAGAGAAGTATTTAACTGAATTCTTGACTAGGGAACTGGTGGGGTGCGTGGAGGGGGGGTAGAATTTTGAAATCTATAAATATTCTGGAGTGATTATATTTGAGAAAAGACAAATTTGCAGATTTTCTAGATCTTGATGTACAGGTACACAGCTCCATCAGTTAGTTGTGAAGATTCTTCTTCCTAACCAAGTCCCTCCAGGAAATCCCTCTTCCTCTTCCATAAAAGTTTCCCAGTTTTTGCATCTCCATATTATTTTTTGAATTTCATTTTAAAAAAAGACAGATTTGTTATTTGTATTATAGTACAAGCACACAGTAAGAGACAGACCCGGCCTCAAAGAGTTTACAGTTTAAACAGACAAGACAGACAAAGGGTGAGTGGTGGAAGAGGCAAAGAAAGGTGAAGTGGCTTATTCTATTTCACAGAGTAGGTCAGTGACAAACCAAGCACAGAATCCAGGTATCCTGATCCCCCAACTCCAGTATTTATCCACTCAACTTTATTATTAAATTCACATTCTTTTAACAACATTTTAAATAATACTCCAAATTTCTTGCTCCCCTCTCTTTCTGTATTGTGAGTTTTTACCTTGCATAGTAAGGAAAAACTCCTGTCACCATGACCTGGGACAAGTACTGTCTGCTTATTAACTGTATTGCAAATCTTTAAAGTATTCACTACTAGAAATAGTAGCTTTGTTGTTGTTTACCCAGGCGCTTTGTAGAAAGACAGAATACATCTCCCAAGGACAGTTTTTCTTCCTACCAAACCCAAACTTCAGATAATTTTGTGCAAGTCCTGTAAGGTAATATGCTTATGTAAAACAAGGAGCTAAAATTTTATTACACACTAGAAGATATTGTCCTCATTTTTGCCATAAAAATGAATTATGTTCTCAAAAACAAACTACCCAAACCAATACATTGTTATATGTACATATACTGAATTTCACTTCAAAAACAAGATGTTCATTTATGTGCTTAAAAGTCCTGAGTACACTGAGCGACAAGCAGATCAAACCTGATTTGAACACAAAAATGGCCTACCTCAAACAACTGATCACCAGTTGTGATACACACTGCATTTTGGGGCAGACTGCATGAATAAGAAATCATATGCATTTATTGTGTAGGAAAGTAGAAAGGACAACTGCTTGAGCAGAGCTAGAGGAAAAATTTAACAAAGTAGCAGACCAAGCAAATTATCCATGTCTTCTGCTGTTGTGCTGACATTTGCAAAGAACCTGACATCAAAATATAGTGTTAATTTTCAGCTATAAATTGAAATGTCAGTCAGTCAGCGCACACAATTTTTAGAGGTCACCAACTTGACGAGTGAGCATTAATTACATTTCACTGGTACTGAGCATGCTCTTGGTTGGCCCAGACTGGCAGACATTCAATATAATTGTGTAGAAATTTAGCTTCTTTTTTAAATATAGCAGTAGGTGAGCTATTTTGGAATGGCTTAATGTCCATTTTTTCTTTTAATTTACACTGTTTGTTTGTTCCAGTCTCTTTTCCTTATGATTTTAATCACATTCTTTTTAGAGAATTTTCCTAAAACAATCACTTTTCCCCCCAGTGATAAAATCTTCTGATATTGATGGTCTGTGTAAGATACACAAATAAACCATTTTCACTAGTGATACCTCAAGATGTTCTGTGTTTGATTACTTTACAGTTTTGTACTTCTCTCCTGCATTGACCTTGTTACTACAGAAGTTAAAGCTTAGCTGATTCTTGTTGTTTGTCCCTTCTTGTCTTTTTATCAATATTAAATTCCACCTCTGGGAAGCTTATCTTCTCTAAAGCAAAACAGTAAATAAAAAAATGTGAAAAAAAGAAGTTTTATGAAACTTAATCTCATAACCTGTATGCTCATAATCTTTAGACTTAAAACAAGTAACTGTATTAAATATGTTCTGTAGCATGTGGGGACTTGTAGATAGCAAAGGAAGTTAGAGAAAATGTTTAGATGTTGCTACTGTTCCCACTAGGAAAAGCGTACAAAAGATTAACAGTTTCTTCTGAGGTTGTGATCACCAGGTCTGCTAAATATCAAACTGAGTTCTACCAGGAGAGAATTTTTTGCTCCACTCAATGCTCAAAGATAAGAAATTTCTAACAATGTGAGAAGTTAAAATCTAAGCAGGGAAAGCCTGACACAACCTTTCCACAAGAAAAACCAGCGCTACAATCAGTTTTCAGCTTGCCAAGGTGCATGTCTCAGGAGAAAAACAGCTTTCATTTTTTGATTCTTTCTGTGGTTACTGATCCTGAAGGCACTCACTGTGACAAGAGACACAAATGATAGTCCGGGGCAGGTAAGTGTTTGCAGGCAAGACATCAGAATGTAAAATGCCAACAAATTCAAAGTTAGGACAAGCAGCAAAGAATCCTGTGGCACCTTATAGACTAACAGACGTTTTGGAGCATGAGCTTTCGTGGGTGAATACCCACTTCCTCAGATGCAAGTTAGGACAGTATTTCATTAAACCTGTCAGTTTCATTTTGGCCTCCTGCTGAGACCTTCCCACATGAACCTGGTATGATCAACTAATAGGAGATAGTTTGCAAATAACAAGAAACTGTTGAGCTCAGGAAATAGGATTAAAACAATTCTGAAACAGATAAAGACTATATTTAAATTTGCCAGAATAAAATAAATTCCCTTCAACAAAGATTCAGTGTTGCTCAAATTCCATTCTATATCAATGGCAGAAACCATGACAGCACGTACACTGTGAAGCACAACTGAAGTAGCTGCAATAGTGAGCCTGCAGAAATTACAGGAAATCAGTGTATAAAAATTATATACATGGACACCCACACATAATAATGAAAAGATTGGGACTGTTTAGTTTAGAGAGAAGATAAATAAGAGGATCTAACAGAGGTACACAAAATTAATGAATGATATATGGAAAGTAAATCAAACTCACCCATTTACCCTCCCTCATAATACAAGACTAAGAGGATATTTAATTAAGGTGAAAGATAAATTTAGAACTAATAAAACAAATCACTTTTTTTTAAATGCATAATTAACCGGCAGATCTCTCTCTCTCTCTCTCTCTCTCTCTCTCTCACATACACACACACACACACACTCTCTCTCTCTCTCTCCAGTGTGAATTATTACAGGATGAATTCTACAGATGAAGTTAAATTTTCAAAAGCTCCTGAGTGACTTTCAATTAGATAGGCTCCTAAGTACCACTTCCACAAATGTTACCTATTACTTTTCCTAGCAATATTCTCCATTTTAAGTATAAGGTTTCTCTATGAAACCATTACTATTTCTAAAACTTGAAAAATCTTTTCAATTTTGGCTTGGAAGGAAACACCTGCCAGACTAAAATGATCCACAATTTTCATTGCCTGTGTTTTTTGATCACCCGCAGAAGCCATTTAGGATGATCAGAAAGTTGCATTCCATTTAATTAAAATAGTCCCAGGGAGTTTTCAAACTCTTACTGGAAGGCTGAACTTCAGCAGGAGGGATTACTATACATGTGTTCAAATAAACTTAAATTCAAAGCTGATTGCGAAAAGTTACAAAGGATTCTCTCAAAACTGGGTGACTTGGCAACTTAAAAGGCAGATGAAATTCAATGTTGATAAATGCAAAATAATACACGTTAGAAAACATAATCCCAACAATACATACAAAATGATGGGGTCTAAATTAGAGATTACCACTCAAGACAGAGATCTTGGAGTCATCGTGAATAGTTCTCTGAAAACCATCTACTCAGTGTGTGGTGGCAAACAAAAAATTAACAATGTTAGGAATCACTATGGAAAGGGTATAGATAATGAGACATAAAATATCATAATGACACTATATAAATCCATGGTACACCTACACCTTGAATACTGTGTGCAGTTATGGTTGCCTCATCCCCAAAAAGGTATATTCAAATTGGAAAAAGTACAGAGAAGGATAACATGAATGATTATGGAAGCTATTCCATATCCCCATGAGAAAAGATGAAAAAGACTGGGATAGTTCATCTTAGAAAAGAGGCAACTAAGGGGCAATATAAGAGGTACATAAAATCACGAATGATGTGGAGAAAGTGATTCATAAAGTTATTTACTTCTTCATGTAACACAAGAACCAGGGTCACCTAATGAAATTAATAGGCAGCAGGTTTAAAACAAACATAAGAGAGTACTTCATCACACAACCTCCAGTCAACCTGTGGAACTTGCTGCCAGGGGATCTGAAGGTCAAATGTATAACTGAGTTAAAAAACAAATTAGGTAAATTCATGTAGGATAGGTCTATCAATGGCTATTAGCCAAGATGATCAGGGATGCCACCCCATGCTCTGGGTGTCCCTAATCTCTGACTACTAGAAGCTTGGACTGAACAACACGGGATGGATCACTGGATAAATTGCTGTGTTCTGTTCATTCCCTCTGCAGCATCTGGCATTGGCCACTGTCAGAAGACAGAATACTGGGCTAGTTGGACCACTGGTCTGACCCACTATGGACATGCTCATGTTCTTAAATGTGCTCACCACATAATGGAACAGTACAGCATAAGGTGCTACTGGCACTCATTTTGGGAAGTCTGTACCACCACTTAATATGATCATCCTATCCATGCCAATGAAAACCTTTAAACCCCATCTGTGTGTATTCCTTTTTATTTCTGTATTACAGTTTAGCATCCAAGTATATGCACAAATTTAGATATATTTATATACACACACTATAGCAGAGGTTTTCAAACTGTGAGGCATGCCCCCTGGGGGGTGCAGAAGAATGATCAGGTGGTGCTCAGGCTTCAGCCCCACATGGCGGGGACCAGGAAGGGAGCACCACCTGCACCCTTTGACTCACTTCTTTTTGTCTGGGTTGGGGGGACACAACCAAAAATTCTAAAGGGGAAGCTCAGCTCAAAAAGTTTGAAAACCGCTGCACTACACACTCTGTTATATCTAAATCCAGTCTTAAAACCGAAACAAAATCACGCAAATAAAATAGTTTTACTTTTCAGAAAGTAATCTGGCTCTTACCGGGAAAGGAGATAAAATATCAAAACAAGACATTACAGACTCATTGATAATAAAAAGAGATATACCTACCTTTTCAGTTTCATATAATTTTCACTAGCTGCAGGTCTGCATTCAGCACGTTGAACCACTATTCCTTCCAATGAAAGTTTATCTTGAATAGAAAGAAATACTTTATTATAAAACACAGAAGTGTACATCATTCACCTTTTCAACTACTGTCGTACTATTTATGTTCAGAGTTTAGAAAACACAATATAAATCCTTTAGTCTAGTACTATTCAGCTATTTAGGGAGCTGAAGAATTATACATTTGATATCCGCACTTCTGTTCCATCCCTAGCTCTGCCACAGATTTCTTACGTGATATTGGGCAAGTCACTGACACCAAAGTATTCATTAGTGGCCAACAGGAGCTCCAGCTGCGTAGTATCTCTCAAAAATTGGACCCAGAGGAAATAACCCTAAAACACCAAAAGGAATACTGCACAGAAAGCAAGCACAGGTGACTACATTTAGAAGATCCTGGAAATTACTACCCGCCTAACTATGTCCTTTTCGCTCCAATCCTCCCTATTGTATGTAGACAGCACAATACATCCAAATACACCCTCTGTTTGGACAACCCATCCAAAAGCCAGGTGTAGTAGGATAAGGTAAGGACAGAATTTTACTCTCAGTTTTGCCTTTGCTTTAGGGCACTGCAGTGCCACCATCCCATTCAGATGGCATTGAAGATGATAAAAAAAAATGCTTAGCGGGATTTTGAGCAACATAGGTCACTCTCTTTATAAGTATACTACATCCGCTGTTTTTTCAGTGCCTTGCTGACTGAATTATTTATTACTGAAACCTAAAATCTAACTCTGGTCTCACTAATGACACTGCAGAGAACAATTATCTGATGCTAGGCATTTAACATGGCTGCATTTATATATTTTTGCTTTGCCTAAGTAATGAATTAAATCCTTCAAAAGAACAAGAAAGTAGAATTTGGCTTTTCTGACAGTTCTGTGTACGCAGAGCTGAAGCTGTATGGCGAGTGGGTGAACCTCGGGCTTGGGGCAGTCAGTTCCCAATCTCGCCCACCCCTTCCTTCTGAAGCCCTGCCCCTCGCCTCCTCCCACCCCAGCCCTGGTTCACCCAAGCCTCTCCAACCCCAGAGCGCCAGGCAGTGCCAGCCACCCCAAGTCCCAACTGCCCTAGCTGTACGCTTCCTGGAAGAGGAGCAGCCTACCTGGGCTAGGGACAACTACCAGCAGGAGGCGGCCACGGGGCGTAGCATGGACAGGGCCACACAGGGGTGTTTGGGGAGGCACAGCCTTCCCGAGCCTATTATACACACCGCCCATGTGAAGCCATATGACAATAAATTCTTCTCTCTAAGATTCACAGGGGTTAAAAGCCAGAAGGAACAACTAGATCACCTAGTAAGACTTACTGTATACCACAGACCATTAAAATTCACACAATTGTCCTGTATGGAGCCCAATAATAACTTGTGTTTAGCTAAAGTCTAACTTACACAAAGGCATCCAGTCTTGATCTGAGGACATCAAGAAAAGGAGAATCCTCTACTTCCTTTGGTAGTTTGTTTCAATGGTCATTCACCCTGGCTGTTAAAAATCTCAGCCTAATGTTTAATTTGAATTTGACTCGCGTCAGCTTCCACGAATTGGTGGTTGTTATGCCCTTACCCACTAGGTTAAAGAGCCCTTCAGTACTCAGTAAAAAGTGACAAAGAGTCCTGTGGCACCTTATAGACTAACAGATGTATTGGAGCATGAGCTTTTGTGAGTGAATACCCACTTTGTCTGCATCTGTTAGTCTATAAGGTGCCACAGGACTCTTTGTCGCTTTTTACAGATCCAGGCTAACATGGCTACCTCTCTGATACTTCAGCACTCAGGATTTTCTCACCATGAAGGTACTTATACACTGTAATCAAGTCACCTCTCAATCTTTTTAATAAGCTAGACCAGTGGTTCTCAACAAGGAGTACACAGACATCTTCCTGAAGCCACCAAGCTCTCCTCACACCCAGCGCACCGCGTCCCTGCTCCTCTGCCTACCTCCAGGCGCTTTCCGCTGCCAAACAGCAGCACTTTCCAGGGGCGGGGGGTGGAGGAGTAGGGAGCTGTGGGCTCAGGGGAAGAGGCGGAGAAGAGGTGGGGATTTGGGGAAGGGTTGGAATAGGGGCAGGGGGCAGAGTTGGAGTGGGGACTTCGAGGAAGGGGTTGGAATGGGGGTAGGGAAGGGGTGGGAAGAGGCAGGGCAGGGGCGGGGCCACCTAGAAGGGATGGAGTGGGGTGGAGGCAGCGGGGGGGCGGAGGTGTCAGTGATGCGGCCCTCGGACCAATGTACTAGTCCTCATGTGACTCTCGTGATCATTTGAGTTTGAGATCCCTGTTCTTGGAGTACATCAACTCATCTAGATATTTGCTTAGTTTTACAACAGGCTACATAAAAAGCACTAGTGAAGTCAGTACAAACTAAAATTTCATATGACTTGTTTATACTGCTCTATACACTAGATGAAAGCACAATATTTACATTCCAATTGATTTAATTTACAATTATATGGTGAAAATGAGAAAGTCAGCAATTTTTCAGTAATAGTGGGCTGTGACACTTTTGTATTTTTATGTTTGACTTTGTAAGCAAGTAGTTTTTAAGTGAGGTGAAACTTGGAGTACACAAAACAAATCAGACTTCTGAAAGGGGTACAGTAGTCTGGAAAGGTTGAGAGCCACTGAGCTAGACGGACTGAGCTCTGCAAGCTCCCACCCTAAGGCATTTTCATGGCTCTTCTCTGCACCCTCTCAAATTTTTCAACATCATTTTTAAAGTGTGGACCAGAAAGGGATGTAGTATTCCAGTATCAGTCTTGCCACTGCTACATACAGAGGTAAAATCACCTTCCTACTCCTACTCACTGCTCCTGTTTATACATTGTAGGATCACTTTAGCCTATTTTTCCCCACAGCATTGCACTGGGAGCTCATACTGAGTTTCCCTGGCATCTCTGGCCCCTAAATGCTTTTCAGAGTCATTGCTTTCCAAGATACAGTCCCCTCACTGTGTAGACCTGGCCTGCATTCCTTGTTTCTAGATATATCACTTTGCATTTGGCTGTATTAAAATGCATTTTCTTTGAATGGGCCCAGTTTACCAAGCATTACAAACTGCTCTGTATGACAGCTGTCCTTGACATTACTTACCACTCCCTCAGTCTTCATATCCGCTGTACATTTTAGCAGCAGTGATTTTATATTTACTTCCAGATAATTCATTAAAAAATGAACAGCATCAGGCCTAGTACTGACCCTTCTGCAACCCCCCGAGAAACACATCCATTCAGTGATGATTCCCCATTGACAACTACTTTGTGATCTGTCAGCTAACCAGTTCTTAATCCATTTAATGTATACTTTATCAATATAGCATAGTGTTAATTTGTTATCTGGAATGTCATGTAGTACTGAGTCAAACCCCTTATAAAGTCAAAGCATATTAAATCAATGGAATTAAGTTTATCAACTACACTTGTAATCTCAAAAAATGAATTCAGATTTGACAAGACCTATTTTCAATAAAACCATGCTGAATGGTATTAATTATATTCCCATCCCTTCATTCTTTATTGATTAAATCCAGTATCTGCTTTTTCATTATTTCACGTAGGACTGGTATCTGGCTAACCGACATCTAGTTGCCCTAGTCATCCTGCTTTCCCTTTTTGAATATTATCATTTTTCCAGTCTTATGATTTTTCCCAGTCTTCTAAGATTGATTAAAAATTAACATTAGTGGGCCAGAGATCTCCTCAGCCAACTCTTTTATAACTCCTGGGTGCAAGTTATACAGACCTGCAGACTTTAAAATATTTATACTTAGCAGATGATGTCTAATATCCTCCTCAGCAAAGATGAATTATGAACAACTCAAGAAAGATTAGCTTCTATCTGGATTTATCTGGAATAGACTAATATATCTGCTCTTGGCTTTCAGTTTAAAAACAGAAAATGTTAGGGTCTTGAAAAAAGCTTCTTTTAAAATGCTTACACATTACCATAATGATCCCACCTCGCTGCCTCCACGTCACAGCCCTGGTAAAGCTTTCCAGGCTGGACATGCAGCAGACTGCTATGTCTGAGTCTTAAAGTGGATCTGTGTGCTTTTAAGCTTCCCTTAGTCTGGGTTAGGCTTCAGCGCTATTTTCTTGTCCTCTCTGTTTGTTACACCTTAATGGAAATGGAACCTTGTAGTCCAGCTGCTCTAGGTCAGTAGTTCTCAACCTGGGGGTATGCAGAGGTCTTACAGGGGGTACATCAACTCATCTAAGTTTCTGCCTAGTTTTAGAACAAGCATCATAAAATCACTAGAGAAGTCAGGAAAAACTAGAATTTCATACGACTTGTTTATACTCTTCTATATACTACACACTGAAATGTAAGTACAATATTTATATTCCAATTGATTTATTTTATATTTATTTGGTAAAAATGAGAAACTAAGCAATATTTAAGTAATAGTGTGCTATGACACTTTTGTATTTTTATGTCTGATTTTGAAAGCAAGTAGTTTTTAAGTGAGGTGAAACTTGGGGGACGTAAGACAAATCAGACTCCTAAAAGGGGTACAGAAGTCTGGAAAGGTAGAGAACCACTGGTCTAGGTCATCAAACACCCCAGTTGCTTAAGCCCACCCATTCTCAGAGCTCCAACACTGTGGGCACTCTGCTTTACGGTTTCCATCTAGGGTCACATAATAAGTACTTTGAAAAGCTTACAAGCTTACTGTTAGACAACACAAGAAATATACAGATATAGGCAGACTACCACCACGTCTATATAATATCTCTGCCTGAGCTTCCTCACCACTCTGGAGAGTTCTTTGGACTTAGGTTGATGTTTCTAGGGAGTCCAGGATCCTTCCTCTCCCCCAGCCCAGGGCTTCTCATCTGGAACTTATACTCTCTCTGGTCTCTTCTCCTTTCCCTTCTAAAATGTCTGGTCAGAGATCCTTTTCTCTGAATGAGAAGAATATGGGGGGATTTGATAGCTGCTTTCAACTACCTTAAAGGAGGTTCCAAAGAGGATGATTCTAGATCATTCTCAGTGGTAACAGATGACAGAACAAGGAGTAACGGTCTCAAGTTGCAGTGGGGGAGGTTTAGGTTGGATATTAGGAAAAACTTTTTCACTACAAGGGAGGTGAACCACTGGAATGGGTTACTTAGGGAGGTGGTAGAATTTCCTTCCTCAGAGGTTTTTAAGGTCAGGCTTGACAACCCTGACTGGGATGATTTAGTTGGGAATTGGTCCTGGTTTGAGCAGGGGGTTGGACTAGATGACCTCCTGAGGTCCCTTCCAACCCTGATATTCTCTGATTCTATGACAACCTCCAGGCCCCTTTGTCCAGTAGTGCCCTAAGCCAAGCTGCATCAGGTATTTTAAGTCCCAAAGCAAGTGATCCATTGCTTAGTTACCAACCTCACCTAGGGAGTCTAGTCCTTCTGGGGCAATAGCCAACTCTGTTCAAGAGTGCTTCTATGTGAATAGATGACTATGAAGGTTTAACAACCCTCCATTGTTAGCCCTGTGTCATTATCCTTCGGAATTTCAGTCCAACATGGAAGTAAAAAACACAGAAGGCAGACAAGCCTCACATTCAAAATGGAATTTGTAGTTTGACAACCATATATAGAGTTCATAATTTTGAAGTGGAATTCATAAGCTGTATGATTCTCCAAACAGTCAAAACAATATTCCTTAATATAAGTTGTAACTCCCCATTCTTTCACTAACAGAGTAAAATCTTCACTAACTGCATTCCACAATGGACTACATATATCCAGAAGGGGAAATCCTCTTGGGGTAGGTGCTAGATACTGCCAAAGACACTGTCCAGAGGGCAAAGTCTGAAACTCCTCTCCCTCTTGTGCTCACTTGGGAATTGTAACACTTCTAGATGAAGATATCTGCTAGAGAGCTGGGTAAAGCCTGCTGCAGCAAAAATGCACCACCCCCTCTATATTCCTTGGGGTGGAAGAAAGTAATGACAGTTCCTGCTCCCTTTCTGACTCTTTAGCTGTCTTCACTCACCAACGATACTGTCAAATATATAAAGGGAAGGGTAACCACCTTTCTGTACACAGTGCTATAAAATCCCTCCTGGCCTGGGGCACAAAATCCTTTTACCTGCAAAGGGTTAAGAAGCTCAGGTAACCTAGCTGGCACCTGACCAAAAGGACCAATAAGGGGACCAAATCTGGGGAGGGGGAAAAGGCTTTGTTTTGTCTGTTCTTTGTCTGTCTGTTGTGTGCTTGCCGGAGACAGCTCAAGAAAGCAAGCTATCCAACTCTATTAGTAAGTACTAATGAAGAAATACGTTAGATTACTTTTATTTTGGCTTGTGATTTTACTTGTCTAGAGGGAGGTTTATCCCTAGATTTGTAACTTTAAGGTTTTGCCCAGAGGGGAGATCCTCTATGTTCTTGAAGTCTTTTGTTATTATGTAAATTACTTACCATCCTGATTTTACAGAGGTAATTTTTTTACCTTTTCTTTAATTAAAATTCTTCTTTTAAGAACCTGATTGATTTTTCATCATTTTAAGATCCAAGAGTTTGGGTCTGTGTTCACCTGTACCAATTGGTGAGGATATTATTCTCAAACCTCCCCAGGGAATGGGGTGTAGGGGATTGGGGGATTATTCTCAAGCCTGCCCAGGAAAAGGGATATAGCGGCTTGGGGGGATATTTGGGGAAGGTAGGGCTCCAAGTGGCCCTCCCTAAATGTTTGTTTAAATCACTTGGTGGTGGCAGCGTTACTTAATCCAAGGAATAGGGGAGTTTTTAACCTAAGCTGGTAGAAATAAGCTTGGGGGATCTTTCATGCGGGTCCCCACATCTGTACCTCATAGTTCAGAGTGGGGAGGGAACCCTGAAAGATACCATATATAATAACCTCATATTGGGAAGGGTTTTAAGTTTTCTTGATTAATAATTTCCTGAATATTGAGCACTAGATATTGCAACCTTAATAATGCATGAAAGCTTGTCTTTTTAGTTTAATACCTCTTTGCCTGTATCCTTTTCTTTGCTTTGCTTTAAAGGAAAAAAAAAAGAGAAAAAATCTTGAGCTATTTGGCTTTCACAGTTTACAAGCACTGCATACTTACTAATGAGCTTGTTCTGGAAACAATGGATTTGTGGTGCTTTAGATGGTATAAACTCCTTAGTCTGGTGTGCAGCAAGTGTACCGCATTTACAAGATCCACCAGCCCTCGTCCTGAAGGCATTATAGTGGGACTGTTGCCACATTATAGTTAAACAGTAAGTTCATATCAGTCTTAACAGCTAATCTTCCAAAGGGCTTGTCTACACATGGAGTTATTCAGGAATAGCTGTCCCTGAATAGCTCCATGCGTAGACAAGCCCTAAGCACTCTCATAGACACACACATGATCAGATTGGTGAGGTACTACCATTTTCAAGACAGAGTCCATGGTAGGGTTAGTGATGCATATTTAGACCATGTCTACACTAACAAGCTTACAGTGGCACAACTGTACCGATGCAGCTGTGCCGCTCTAAGACTGCTCATGTAGCCGTTTTATGCCGATAGAAGAGAGCTCTCTCCTCTCAACATAATAAAACCATCTCAATGAGCGTTGGTAGCTATCTCGGCGGGAGAAGCTCTTCCACAGACATAGCTCTATGCACACTATCACTTATGCTGGTGAAACTTATGTCGCACGTGTGTTCTTCACACTCCTGAACAATATAAGTTTTGCTAGCATAAGCAGAAGTGTAGACATGGCCAAGGGAGTCCCAGGACACAGTACCCTTACAAAATAGGAAATGAATAAAATTGTCTGGTTCTTCTAACTTATTTTTGCATACACCTGGGGTTCAAACTATTGCATTGATCCACCTCAAGCTGATATAACCTGATTGGGTTTGAACTCAACTAGTACAGCACAGACTGTCCTGATGAAAAGCAATATTTAATAGTTAAGGGTTAAAGTTAGCTGTACAAAGTGGCTAGAATCTGGGTGATGTGCCAGAGACAATGATAAGCACATGAACCATGAGAGACTTGTTCTTTGTGAAGAGCAAGAGTGTATACAGGAACACCTGCCATAGCAGCTCAGGGCAACATGCTGTAGTCATTGAACCTAACTAGCTCAATTCCTCTCCCCAGCGGTTTCCTGAAAATATCTATGGACATTACTACACTTTGCCATTCTTTCTGTTTTGGGGAAGAAGCTCCTTTGGGAAGTTTTGCCTTGTCGAAGAGCAGATATTTTAAAGTGTTCTACAATCCACATGGATTCTCAAACTACCATGAAATTTTCTGTTCCACATCAGGGCCAAGACTAGCTAGTAGGGCATATTTTGTCAAGGAGTTCCTTAGATATCTCTCCCAACCAGAAGCTGATTTTAACAACCTAAGTGCTCTAAAATACAGACACACAGTGAGATTATTATTTATTTTTATGAACATAGTACTGAGGAGCCCCAAGTATGAAATAGGGCCCATTGTGCTAGGCATTGTAAAAACAGAACAAAAAAAGGCAGTCCCCATGCCAGAGAGCTTTCAAACTTGTCTGGAACCCTGGTGTGCCACAACAGGGTTGTGTGTACTTTGGGAGAGGGGGAAGGAGAACATCAATTGAGATGAATAGTGCATTTCGCACTTCTCCGAACTGGATGTCAGGCTGCATTCATCTCCATGAAGTGTTCTCATTGAGCTGAGAGCATCCCACTGAGATGTATGGCCACTTCATTGCAATGCTCCTGTGCTGCAGAAGACTGTGCAGAGACCTGTTCCCTAGCCCCTGAAGCAGCTATGGAAGCTAGAGCTCGCCTCCAGCTTGTATATGATACCTTAATCTATTGATTACCACCTTCCCTCCTCCACATGGCCCTTCAGCCCAAGGGGCCTGGAGGGCTGAACAGATAGCTGAGACAGGAAGATGTTCCCAGGAAAACCACTCATTCACCCCTCAATCATGCCCACCTGACTGTCACCACTTCCTCAAAAAAACACTGCCCAAAACACTTTGTTAATGTAGGTTTCAGATTGACCAGCAGTGACCTATACCCTTCGAATGTCAATGAACCTATGCCTAGATCTCTGAAAACCAGGAAACACATTGTTCAGGGAATCTCTCTCACACCACACAATCTTAACTCAGGTTTCAGAGTGGTAACTGTGTTACTCAGTATCTGCAAAAAGAACAAGGCGTACTTGTGGTACCTTAGAGCAGTGTTTCCAAAACCTTTTTTGGCTACGGAACACTTTTTAGCCTATTACGGAACACTTATATTATTCTGTAGTCATTTGGTTTTCAAATAAAAAAATTGCGTTATTTATGCTCAAATATATTTTATTTTATAAAACAAAGCAAAAATACAAATTTAAAATAAACTAAATTTCTAACTGGAAAGTGTGTATAAAGTAGTACAAAATTCAAGTGCAAGAGTCAAATTAAAAGCAGTGTTCTACTTAAAAAAACTGTTTTTATATATACACAAACACCAAACAAATTATAAAATAGATTTTCCTAGTAAAAATCTAAACAGAAATACAAATTTGGATTTAATGGGATTGGTGTTTCTGCATTTTTCTATCACAAACTCACTTAATATTAGGAATAATACTGCAAAGTTGAATCCTCATGTCAAGCGCAGCATCAAGTCTATTCCTATATTTGGTTTTTGTTGCAGTATAATACGAAAATCCCGTCTCACACAAATAAGTTGTAGCAAAAAGAAGGAGCACTCAAACTGCACGCTTAGCCACATTAGGGTACTCTTCTATTAAGCTGCTCCAAAAATTATTCAGCGGAAGATCCTTAAACTTTTGTTTCAAGTCAGAGTCAGAAATTAAGTCAATTAGGCTTTCATAATCACATGCAGTAATGCCGACTGGTTTGGCTGTAATTACAAATGGATTTTGAACCCAAGCATTGCCATCAGTAGTTGTAGGAAAATATTCTAATAAAGAGGCCTGCAAGTCATGTAAGTGCTGTAAAATGGTGCTGGAAACTTCTTCATGGACTATAGAATTTATTTCAGTCAGAAATTCATGTACTGTAGGGAAGCAGTCAAAGCTATTCTGTTCTACAGAAGATGCCCAGAATTCGAGTTTCTTTTTTAATGACAACATTTTATCCATTGTAGTAAAAATGGTTATATTCTTTCCTTGCAGCAACAGATTAATTTCATTTAATTTTGCAAAAATATCTGCAAGATATGCAAGTCTCATTAGCCACGAGGAATTTGTCAGACAGTCATTAAATTTTCGTCCTGAATTATCTGAAGTGAAGAATACCAGTAGTCAGGGCCGGCACTACCATTTAGGCAGCCTAGGCAATCGCCTAGGGCACCAGAATAATTGATGGGCGCCTTTTTGCCGGAGGGGGCGGCAGGCAGCTCCGGTGGAGCTGCCGCAGTGGTGCCTGCGGAAGGTCCGCTGGTCCGCAGCTCCGGTGGAGCTGCCGCAGTCGTGCCTGCGGACGGTCGGCTCCTTGCACGGCTCCAGTGGACCGCCCGCAGGCATGACTGCGGCAGCTCCACCGGAGCCGCGGGACCAGCACGCAGGGCGGCGAAACTGCCGTGCGCCTAGGGCGCTCAAACCCCTAGCGACAGTCCTGCCAGTAGTTCACTATGAAGCTCAAAAATCCTCACAAGCACTTTCCCTCTGGATAGCCACCTCACTTCCATATGTAAAAGAAGCATTTTGTGCTGACTACCCATTTCCTCGCACACAATTTTAAATAACCTGGACTGAAGGGGTCAAGATATGACAAAATTGATACTTTGTATTGCTTCATGAAGCACAATTTTCAGATATGCTGGTATTTTTATTTTTTTTTAACTGCAAGTGCTTGTCTGTGTAGAACACAATGGCTCTTAGTGCTTTCTGGAGCCACACTTATGATTCGCATTACAGCTCCCTTCATCTTCCCCATCATTGCCCGAGCAGCGTCAGTACATACAACTAATTTCATGTATTCTGATAAAATTGTTGATGCAGTTGAATATGTCTTCTCCAGCAGTGTTGCTTTGCAGAGATTCACATAAGAGCAGGTCCTCTTCAATATTATTATTAAAATCCATATCAGACAAATACTAGTAGCACAGAAAGTCCTGAAAAGTCAGTGGATTCATGTAGCTGCGATGAATACTCATGGCAAATTTTCAGTCAGCAAACTAGCTCTTTTTCTAAGTCATTGGCAAGATCTTTAATATGGCATGCAACAGTATTATTTGACAACTGTACAGCATCAATTTTTTTTTTAACCAGACTGCTCACTCAATATGCACGTTAAAATATCTTTTGCACAAGGCTTGATAAGCGTTTCTCCAATAGTGTGAGCTTCTCCGGCAAGCGCTATATGGTAACTTACTTGATAAGATGCCTCCGTTGCACTTTCATTGTCTGTTTACCAATTTTAATCATCGAAAGTTTACAATTTCCAAGTGAGTCACAAGTTTTTTCAAGAAGCAGTGTATCTTTGTCTTTGTATTCAGCATGCTTTGTTTCCAAATGCCTGCAAAGTTTAGCAGGAGCCAATGAACCGTTTGCTAGTATTTTGCTGCACATGACGCACTGTGCATGAGGAACATCTTTATTTCCAACACGCATAAAACCGAAAGACAAATAACTTTCATCATACTTTCGTTTCAGGCTTTTAACACCTGCTTCTTGTTTTTTGATATACTTTGGTGGAAATTCTTTCACCATGGATAACTCACTAGTACTAACAGACTTTTTAGCAACAAAAGACTGTGATTGTTCATCTTCTCTTTGAAGTTTTAACGATATTTTGCTCATTTATTTCAGCCACAGCTGGAGTAATAGAAGAACTTGCTTTTCGTTTCAAAGTTCCTTCTTTTAGCCACAAATCCATGGTGATTACGTTTAGTAACAATATTTAGAAATACTGATTTTTGTCTAATTTTGTTTGTCACAAATATTTATATTGTTTCAAGCGAAGCTAGTTTAGTTGTGCTTACCGCACACATGGTAAAGACCCACAAGTTTGAACATGTTGCATGAATATGTTATATTCAACATGGCATAAAGAGAATGGTGGGTGCATACTGCTTAAGTTCGCACAGCCTCGAGCGGAAGGGATACAACGTCACTAACTGAAACATGCCCGAAAGGGGTAGACGTCAACATGCTTGTGTGCCGCGTTCAATTTACGCCATGTTATTCAATACGAGATATATCCATAACCAGAAAAAAGAGTTTGTCATAAACAGATAGCTAAGGGTTAATGTCTCTTTCACCTGAAACACCTGACCAGAGAACCAATCAGGAAACCGGATTTTTTCAACTTTGGGTGGAGGGAATTGTGTGTCTGAGTCTTTTGTCTGTCTGCCTGCTGTCTCTGAGCTTCGGAGAAGTAGTTCTGTTTTCTAATCTTCTGTTTCTAAGTGTAAGGACAAAGAGATCAGATAGTAAGTTATATGGTTTCTTTTCTTTGGTATTTACATGACTATAAGTGCTGGAGTGCTTTGATTTGTATTCTTTTTGAATAAGGCTGTTTATTCAATATTCTTTTAAGCAATTGACCCTGTGTTGTATCATCTTAATACAGAGAGAACATTTGTATGTATTTTTCTTTCTTTTTTATATAAAGCTTTCTTTTAAGACCTGTTGGAGTTTTTCTTTACTTCAGGGAAATTGAGTCTGTACTCACCAGGGAATTGGTGGGAGGAAGAAATCAGGGGGTAGAGCTGTGTGTGGGTTGTATTGGCTAGCCTGATTTTGCATTCCCTCTGGGGAAATAGGGAAGTACTTTTTGTTTCCAGGATTGGAAACGGAGAGGGCAAGTTACTCTGTTTGGATTCACAGAGCTTGTGTCTGTGTATCTCTCCAGGAGCACCTGGAGGGGGGAAGGGAAAAAGGATTATTTCCCTTTGTTGTGAGACTCAAGGGATTTGGGTCTTGGGGTCCCCAGGGAAGGTTTTTCAGAGGGACCAGAGTGCCCCAAAACACTCTAATTTTTTGGGTGGTGGCAGCAGGTACCAGGTCCAAGCTGGCAACTAAGCTTGGAGGTTTTCATGCTAACCCCCATATTTTGGACGCTAAGGTCCAAATCTGGGAATAAGGTTATAACATGGTGTAGCAGCGGTGGGATATAGACAGAATCCAGAAGCCAGTAGGAATATTATATTTTTCTTTTCTCTGCTAAGGGCTTTTTAGCAGAGAGAAACAGTTTGGTTTTAAAAGGGAACCAGAGAGAATTTTTTTTTTCTGCTCTCTCTGGCAGTGTGTGCCTTGCATGTTAAGCAAGAAGTCGTTAAGGGCTATCACCAGTCTTTTGTCATGCAATAGCCCTCCCATTAGGAGGCAAGTACCAGCACTTATATGCATGCAAATAAAGTGGTTTTTCAGGTTTACTTAACATTGAAGATTAGCTAAAGGCACTGTTGCTAGGCAGACTTCAGGAGGCAACAGAGCCTGCAGTTCAAAAGAGAAACACCGGAGGGCACCCCAACACAAGAAAACAGGAACCATGTCTACCAGGACAAAAATGGAGGCCGAAGACCAATTCAAAGAAGCTGAACACAGGCGAGAGATGGAAAAACACAAACAGGAACTAGAAATAAAACAAAAAGAGATGGAGATAAAAGAAAAGGAAGAAAACATGAAACTGGCAGCCTTCCAAAGAGAACAGGCAGCCCAAGAGGCAGCACACAAAAGAAAACTAGAAGAAGAAGAGGTGGCCTACCGAAGGAAACAAGCAGAAGATGAGGCGGCCCACCGCCGAGACATGGAAAAACACCAAAAAGAAATGGAAAAACAACAAAAACAAATGGAAAAAGAAAATGAAGAGAAGGAAAAACAGAGAAAACATGAACTGGAGTTGGCAAAAGCTGGGCTGCATGTGCCAGCCACCCCTAACAACCCGGCGCCAATTATTGCTCCACAGCACAGGAAATTTCCCACCTAAAAGGCAGGTGATGACACCGAGGCCTTCTTGGAAAATTTTGAAAGAGCCTGTCTTGGGTACAGCATCCCCGAAGACCAGTACATGGTAGAATTAAGGCCACACCTCAGTGGACCTTTAGCAGAGGTGGCAGCTGAAATGCCTAAGCGGCAAATGAATGACTATAAACTTTTTCAAACCAAGGCCAGATACAGGATGGGGATAACCCCAGATCATGCCCGTCGGCGTTTCAGAACCCAAAAGTGGAAACCAGAGGTGTCATTTCCCAAACACGCCTACTACATTGCAAAAAACTATGAGGCCTGGTTAACAGGAAACAACATTCAAACCTTGGAAGAACTGAACCTCCTCATACAAATGGAACAGTTCTTGGATGGTGTTCCTGAAGACATCACACGGTACATACAAGATAGAAATCCCAAAGATATCGCTGAGGCGGGGGAGATTGGAGCCAAATGGATCAAACTGGCAGAAAGCAAGAAAGCTACTGTCAAGGGGAACGATTACCCCAGGGGGCACACAGATCATAAACCCTACAACCGAGGACAGCCAAAGACCCCACATACCACCCAAGTAAAGCCACACATACCCTACCCTTCAACCTCACCAGTCTCCAGTAACTCACCTCGGCCCAGTGACCCATCAGATGGAAGATGCTTTAAGTGTAATGAACTGGGACATATCAAGGCCAACTGTCCCAAGAACACCATGCGAGTGCAATTCATTACACCTCCATCACACCAAAGATCCCCAGGCCCAGATGCCTCTCAAATACCCGTGGAGCGAAGGGAAAATTTGAGAGTGGGCGGAAAGAAGGTTACTGCGTGGAGAGACACGGGGGCACAAGTGTCAGCTATCCACCAATCCTTCGTTGACCCCAAATTCATCAACCCAAAGGCCAAAGTTACAATTTACCCCTTCATGTCACAAGCTGTAGACTTGCCTACAGCTCAACTGCCTGTCCAGTACAAAGGCTGGTCAGGAATGTGGACTTTTGCAGTCTATGACAATTATCCTATCCCCATGCTACTGGGGGAAGACTTGGCCAACCAGGTGAGGCGGGCCAAGAGAGTGGGAATGGTTACCCGTAGCCAAACCAGGCAAGCTTCCAGATCCATTCCTGTTCCTGAGCCGTCCACAGAGGCCCCGTCTGTGTTACCAGAGACCCAGACAGAGGTAGTGGACCCGGATTCCATGCCTACCACTGAAACAGCCACAGCATCTCCAGTCCCAGGCCCGGAACTGGAACAGCAACCAGCACCAGCAAGTGCAACCACATCTTCAAACTCAATGCCAGTGGGCGCCAGCGAGCCAGAACTGGCAGAAACAACAGACAGCCATACCCAAAAGGCTCAGCCAGAGCCTGAAATACCCTCAGGTGCACCAGCGGAGAGTGGTTCACCAGCAATGGAAACAACCCCATCACCTACATCGCTTCCAGAGGGACCAAGCCCAAGTCCACAGTCTGAGAAAGAACTGGTGACCCCAGCCTCAAGGGAACAGTTCCAGACTGAGCAGGAAGCAGATGACAGCCTTCAGAAAGCTTGGGCGGCGGCACGGAGCGCCCCACCACCTCTCAGCTCTTCTAATCGATCCCGGTTTGTTATAGACCAAGGACTTTTATACAAGGAAATTCTTTCTGGTGGACACCGGGAAGAATGGCAGCCGCAAAAACAGTTGGTGGTTCCAACTAAGTACCGGGGGAAGCTCTTAAGCTTAGCCCAAGATCATCCCAGTGGCCATGCTGGGGTGAACAGAACCAAGGACCGGTTGGGGAAGTCCTTCCACTGGGAGGGGATGGGCAAGGATGTTGCCAAGTATGTCCGGTCTTGTGAGGTATGCCAAAGAGTGGGTAAGCCTCAAGACCAGGTCAAGGCCCCTCTCCAGCCACTCCCCATAATTGAGGTCCCATTTCAGCGAGTAGCTGTGGATATTCTGGGCCCTTTCCCAAAAAAGACGCCCAGAGGAAAGCAGTACGTACTGACTTTAGTGGACTTTGCTACCCGATGGCCAGAAGCAGTAGCTCTAGGCAACACCAGGGCTAACACTGTGTGCCTGGCCCTAACAGACATCTTTGCCAGGGTAGGTTGGCCCTCTGACATCCTTACAGATTCAGGGTCTAATTTCCTGGCAGGGACCATGGAAAAACTGTGGGAAACTCATGGGGTGAACCACTTGGTTGCCACCCCGTACCACCATCAAACCAATGGCCTGGTGGAAAGGTTCAATGGAACTTTGGGGGCCAGGATACGAAAATTCATCAACGAATTCTCCAATAATTGGGATCTAGTGTTGCAGCAGTTGCTGTTTGCCTACAGGGCTGTACCACATCCCAGTTTAGGGTTTTCACCATTTGAACTTGTGTATGGTCACGAGGTTAAGGGGCCATTACAGTTGGTGAAGCAGCAATGGGAGGGGTTTACGCCTTCTCCAGGAACTAACATTCTGGACTTTGTAAGCAACCTACAAAGCACCCTCCAACGCTCTTTAGCCCTTGCTAGAGAGAACCTAAAGGATGCTCAAGAAGATCAAAAGGCCTGGTATGACAGACATGCCAGAGAACGTTCCTTCAAGGTAGGAGACCAGGTTATGGTCTTAAAGGCGCAACAGGCCCATAAGATGGAAGCATCATGGGAAGGGCCATTCACGGTCCAAGAGCGCCTGGGAGCTGTGAACTACCTCATAGCATTTCCCAATTCCTCACTAAAGCCTAAAGTGTACCATGTTAATTCTCTCAAGCCTTTCTATTCCAGAGACTTACAGGTTTTTCAGTTTACAGTCCAGGGAGATGATGCTGAGTGGCCTGACGGTGTCTACTACGATGGGAAAAAAGACGGTGGCGTGGAAGAGGTGAACCTCTCAACCACCCTGGAAGGTCTGCAGCGGCAACAAATCAAGGAGCTGTGCACTAGCTTCGCCGCATTGTTCTCAGCCACCCCAGGAAGGACTGAATGGGCATACCACTCCATTGACACAGGTAATGCTCACCCAATCAGAACCCCACCCTACCGGGTGTCTCCTCATGCCCAAGCTGCTATAGAACGGGAGATCCAGAACATGCTACAGATGGGTATAATCCGCTCATCTACCAGTGCAAGGGCATCTCCAGTGGTTCTGGTACCCAAACCCGATGGGGAAATACGCTTTTGCGTGGACTACCGTAAGCTAAATGCTGTAACTCGTCCGGACAACTATCCAATGCCACGCACTAATGAGCTATTGGAAAAGTTGGGACGTGCCCAGTTCATCTCTACAATAAACTTAACCAAGGGGTACTGGCAAGTACCACTAGATAAACCTGCCAAGGAGAGGTCAGCATTCGTCACCCATGCGGGGGTGTATGAATTCAATGTCCTTCCTTTCGGCCTTCGAAATGCACCCGCCACCTTCCAGAGGCTGGTAGATGGTCTACTAGCTGGACTGGAAGAATTTGCAGTTGCCTACCTCGATGATGTGGCCATTTTTTCAGACTCCTGGCCCGAACACCTACTACACCTGGAAAAGGTCTTTGAGCGCATCAGGCAGGCAGGACTAACTGTTAAGGCCAAAAAGTGTCAAATAGGCCAAAACAGAGTGACTTACCTGGGGCACCAGGTGGGTCAAGAAACCATAAACCCCCTACAGGCCAAGGTGGATGCTATCCAAAAGTGGCCTGTCCCAAGGTCAAAGAAACAGGTCCAATCCTTCTTAGGCTTGGCCGGATACTACAGGCGATTTGTACCACACTACAGCCAAATCGCTGCCCCATTGACCGACCTGACCAAAAAGACCCAGCCAAATGCCGTTAAGTGGACTAATGAGTGTCAAAAGGCCTTTACCCAGCTTAAGGCGATGCTCATGTCTGACCCTGTGCTCAGGGCCCCGGACTTTGACAAGCCATTCCTAGTAACCACAGATGCATCTGAGCGTGGTATAGGAGCAGTGCTCATGCAGGAAGCAACAGATCACAACTTCCATCCTGTCGTGTTCCTCAGCAAGAAACTGTCTGAGAGGGAAAGTCACTGGTCAGTCAGTGAAAAGGAATGCTATGCCATTGTGTACACCCTGGAAAAGCTACGCCCATATGTTTGGGGACGGCGGTTCCAACTACAAACTGACCATGCTGCACTAAAGTGGCTTCATACTGCCAAGGGGAACAACAAGAAACTTCTTCGTTGGAGTTTAGCTCTCCAGGATTTTGATTTTGAAATTCAACACATCACAGGAGCTTCTAACAAAGTTGCTGATGCACTCTCCCGTGAGAGTTTCCCAGAATCCAGTAGTTAAACAGTGTTCTTAAAATGTAAAAGTCTGTTAGTTATATACTTAGTGGCATATGTAAAGGTGCATGTGTTGTATTACCCTGGTTATTTTCAAGTTCTAGAAGGAAATTGCCGCCAGTGAGCTTCCCCACTGTCTGCAGTTTGGGGGGCGTGTCATAAACAGATAGCTAAGGGTTAATGTCTCTTTCACCTGAAACACCTGACCAGAGAACCAATCAGGAAACCGGATTTTTTCAACTTTGGGTGGAGGGAATTGTGTGTCTGAGTCTTTTGTCTGTCTGCCTGCTGTCTCTGAGCTTCGGAGAAGTAGTTCTGTTTTCTAATCTTCTGTTTCTAAGTGTAAGGACAAAGAGATCAGATAGTAAGTTATATGGTTTCTTTTCTTTGGTATTTACATGACTATAAGTGCTGGAGTGCTTTGATTTGTATTCTTTTTGAATAAGGCTGTTTATTCAATATTCTTTTAAGCAATTGACCCTGTGTTGTATCATCTTAATACAGAGAGAACATTTGTATGTATTTTTCTTTCTTTTTTATATAAAGCTTTCTTTTAAGACCTGTTGGAGTTTTTCTTTACTTCAGGGAAATTGAGTCTGTACTCACCAGGGAATTGGTGGGAGGAAGAAATCAGGGGGTAGAGCTGTGTGTGGGTTGTATTGGCTAGCCTGATTTTGCATTCCCTCTGGGGAAATAGGGAAGTACTTTTTGTTTCCAGGATTGGAAACGGAGAGGGCAAGTTACTCTGTTTGGATTCACAGAGCTTGTGTCTGTGTATCTCTCCAGGAGCACCTGGAGGGGGGAAGGGAAAAAGGATTATTTCCCTTTGTTGTGAGACGCAAGGGATTTGGGTCTTGGGGTCCCCAGGGAAGGTTTTTCAGAGGGACCAGAGTGCCCCAAAACACTCTAATTTTTTGGGTGGTGGCAGCAGGTACCAGGTCCAAGCTGGCAACTAAGCTTGGAGGTTTTCATGCTAACCCCCATATTTTGGACGCTAAGGTCCAAATCTGGGAATAAGGTTATAACAGAGTTTTATGTTAAATTATAGTCATTCAAAAACAGTTGCAAACTACACTTCAAATATGCCAAATTTAAAATTAAAAAAAATTTAAAGACACTTTTTTTATATTACGATTCTTTCACAGAACACCTATTCACATTGTGCGGAACACCAGTGCTCCACAGAACACAGTTTGGGAAACACTGAGAGACTAACAAATTTATTCGGGCATAAGCTTTTGTGGGCTAAAACCCAATTCATCAGATGCATAGAGTAGAAAATGCAGTAGGGGCATTAGGGGATGAGAGCTGAGTAAGCATTGTTCTAAGTCAGCCATAAAAACACCCCTACTCTACTTGCACTACACTGGTGACATCTTCATCATCTGGACTCATGGGAAAGAGGACCTTGAGGAATTCCACCAAGATTTCAACAAATTTCCACCCCACCATAAGAACAGCCGTACCGGGTCAGACCAAAAGGTCCATCTAGCTCAGTATCTGTCTACTGACTGTGGCCAACGCCAGGTGTCCCAGAGGGAGAGAACCTAACAGGCAATGATCAAGTGGTCTCTCTCCTGCCATCCATCTCCATCCTCTGGCAAATAGAGGCTAGGGATACCATTCCTTACCCATCCGGGCTAATAGCCGTTTATGGACTTCACCACCATGAATTTGTCCAGTTCTCTTTTAAATGCTGTTTTAGTCCTAGACTTCACAACCTCCTCAGGTAAGGAGTTCCACAAGTTGACTGTGCACTGCGTGAAGAAAAACTTCCTTTTATTTGTTTTAAACCTGCTGCCTATTAATTTCATTTGGTGACCCTAGTTCTTGTATTATGGGAATAAGTAACTTTTCCTTATCCACTTTCTCAACATCACTCATGATTTTATATACCTCTATCATATCCCCCTAGTCTCCTCTTTTCCAAGCTGAAGAGTCCTAGCCTCTTTAGTCTTTCCTCATATGGGACCCTCTCCAAACCCCTAATCATTTTAGTTGCTCTTTTCTGAACCTTGGTCTAGTGCCAGTATATCTTTTTTGAGGTGAGGAGACCACATCTGCACGCAGTATTCGAGATGTGGGCGTACCATTGATTTATATAAGGGCAATAATATATTCTCAGTCTTATTCTCTATCCCCTTTTTAATGATTCCTAACACCCCGTTTGCTTTTTTGACCGACTCTGCACACTGCGTGGACATCTTCAGAGAACTATCCACAATGACTCCAAGGTCTTTTTCCTGATCCATTGTAGCTAAATTGGCTCCCATCATATTGTATGTATAGTTGGGGTTATTTTTTCCAATGTGCATTACTTTACATTTATCCACATTAAATTTCATTTGCCATTTTGTTGTCCAATCACTTGTTGCCCATCAACCTCAGCCTGGACCAATCCACACAAGAAATCACTTCCTGGACACTACAGTGCAAATAAGTGATGGTCACATAAACATCACCATATACCAGAAACCTACTGACAGCTATACTTACCTATAACCTCCAGCTTTCATCCAGATCACATCACACGATCCATTGTCTACAGTCAAGCTCTAAGATAAAACTGATATTGCTCCAATCCCTCAGACAGAGACAAACACCTAAGGATCTCTATCAAGCATTCTTAAAACTACAATATCTTCTTGGTGAAGTGAAGAAACAGACTGACAGAGCCAGAAGGGACCCAGAAATCACCTACCTACTACAGGACAGGACCAATAATAAAGTAACAAAACACTACTAGCCATCATCTTCAGCCCCCAACTAAAACCTCTCCAGCACATCATCAAGGATCTACAACCTATCCTGATAGATGATCCCTCACTCTCTCAGACCCTGGGAGACAGGTCAGTCCTCGCTTACAAACAGCCCCCAACCTGAAGCAAATACTCACCAGCAACTACACACCACACAACAAAAACACTAGCCCTGCAACAAACCCCGTTGCCAACTCTGTCTGCATATCTATTCAAGAGACACCATCATAGGACCTAACCACATCAGCCACACCATCAAGGACTCATTCACCTGCACATCTACCAATGTGATATATGCCATAATGTGCCAGCAATGCCCCTTTGCCATATACACGGCCAAACCGGACAGTCTCTACGCAAAAGAATAAATGGACACAAATCAGATGTCAAGAATTACAACATTCAAAAACCAATCAGAGAAAAAAGACAGTTACTCACCTTTGTAACTGTTGTTCTTCGAGATGTGTTGCTCATATCCATTCCAGTTAGGTGTGCGCGCGCCACGTGCACGTTCGTCGGAAGATTTTTACCCTAGCAACACTCAGTGGGTCGGCTGGGCGCCCCCTGCAGTGGCACTGCCATGGTGCCGGATATATACCCCTGCCGACCCAACTGCCCCTCAGTTCCTTCTTGCCAGCTACTCCAACACTGGGGAAGGAGGGTGGGTTTGGAATGGATATGAGCAACACATCTCAAAGAATAACAGTTACAAAGGTGAGTAAAAGACGGTTACTCACCTTTGTAACTGTTGTTCTTCGAGATGTGTTGCTCATATCCATTTCAGTAGGTGTGCGCGCGCCGCGTGCACGTTCGTCGGAGACTTTTACCCTAGCAACACTCAGTGGGCCGGCAGGGTGCCCCCTGGAGTGGCGCCGCCATGGCGTCGGTTATATACCCCTGCCGGCCCGCCAGTCCTCAGTTCCTTCTTGCCGGCTACTCCGACAGTGGGGAAGGAGGGCGGGTGTGGAATGGATATGAGCAACACATCTCGAAGAACAACAGTTACAAAGGTGAGTAACCGTTTTTTCTTCTTCGAGGGCTTGCTCATATCCATTCCAGTAGGTGATTCCCAAGCCTTACCTAGGCGGTGGGGTCGGAGTAAGATGTTGCGCAGTGCAAGATCGCTGAGTCAAAGGCGGCATCGTCTCTTGTTTGCGCAACGAGCGCATAGTGAGAAGTGAACGTATGCACTGACGACCAGGTAGCTGCGCGGCATATCTCCTGGATGGGAATGTGCACCAGGAAGGCGGTCAACGAGGCTTGAGCCCGAGTAGAGTGGGCGGTGAGACAGCCAATCGGGACGTGGGCCAAGTCGTAGCACGTCCGGATACAGGACGTTACCCATGATGAGAGCCTCTGAGGAGATATAGGCATACCTTTCATACGCTCCGCCACCACTATAAATAACTGGGGCGAGCACCTGAAAGGTTTTGTCCTCTGGATGTAAAAGGCGAGGGCTCAGCGGACATCCAGGGTGTGAAGCTGTTGGTCCCTGCTTGATGCGTGCGGCTTCGGGAAGAAGACCGGTAGAAAGATATCCTGATTAATGTGGAAGGCCGAGACCACCTTGGGGAGAAAAGCCGGGTGCGGGCGTAGCTGCACCTTATCTTTGTGGAAGATCGTATACGGAAGGTCTGCCATTAAAGCACGAAGCTCCGAAACCTGCCTGGCCGATGTGATAGCTACCAGGAAGGCTGTCTTCCAGGACAGGTACAGCAACGAGCAAGTGGCTAAGGGCTCAAAGGCTGGTGCTGTGAGCCGAGTCAGAACAAGGTAGGGGAAGGAGGCTTAACCGGTGGGTAGAGGCGCTCCAAGCCCTTAAGGAATCTCGAAACCATCGGGTGAGAGAAGGTGGAACTGTTCGCCTCCCTTTGATGGAAGGTGGAGATGGCGGCTAAATGCACCCTTATTGACGAGAGTGCCAAACCTTGTTCCTTGAGGTACCACAAGTAGTCCAGGATAATAGGAATCGAAACGGCCTCTGGAACTAGGGAACGTTGTGTACACCAAAGAGAAAACCGTTTCCACTTGGAGAGGTATGTCGTCCTCGTGGAGGGTTTCCTGCTTCCCAAAAGGACCTGTTGAACCTGGGCAGAGCAGTGGAGCTCGGATTGGTTCAACCAGACAGTAGCCACGCTGTCAGGTGCAGGGACTGCAGGTCTGGATGGTGAAGCCTGCCGAAGTCCTGCGTTATAAGATCTGGGCAGAGTGGCAGTGGTATCGGGGTTGTTAGGGATAGGTCGAGTAGCATGGGATACCAGTGCTGCCTCGGCCATGCTGGAGCTATCAGTATCAGTCTGGCCCTGTCCCTGCGGAGCTTAAGCAGGACTCTGTGGACTAGGGAAAAGGGTGGAAAGGCATAGAGAAGATGTCCTTCTAGGGGATCAGGAACGCGTCCGAGAGAGAGCCCCAGGAGCAGCCCTGAAGGGAGGAGAACACCTGGCATTTCCTGTTCTCCCTGGAGGCAAACAGGTCTATTTGGGGAAAGCCCCACTTCCGGAATACAGAAAGAAGGATGTCCGGACGGATGGACCAATTCGTGGGACAGGAAGGATCTGCTCAGGCGATCTGCGAGAGAGTTCTGGGCTCCCGGAAGAAAGGAGACTACGAGGTCTATAGAGTGGGCTGTATAGAAGTCCCACAGTCGCATCGCCTCTTGGCAAAGTGGAGAAGACCGTGTGCCCCCCTGTTTGTTTATGTAATACATGGCCATTGTGTTGTCCATGAAAATCGCAACACAACGGCCCTGTAGATGGTGTTGGAAGGCCTGGCATGCCAAGCGGACCGCTCTCAGTTCGCGAACATTGATATGCAGAGTCAGCTCTTGCAAGGACCAAAGGTCCTGGGTGTGAAGGTGCCCTAAGTGTGCACCCCAGCCCAGTGATGAACCATCCGTTGTTAGCGACACCGAAGGCTGTGGTGGGTGGAACGGGCGACTGGCACACACTAGGGAAGGTGTCAGCCACCAGTTGAGGGAGTCCAGGGTTTTTGTTGGGATTGTGACTAACATGTTCAGGGCAACCCTGCGCGGACGATAAACTGAGGCAAGCCAAGTCTGGAGAGGGCGCATGCAGTCTTGCGTGCTTTGTCACGAAAGTGCACGCAGCCATGTGGCCGAGTAGGGTGAGGGTGGTACGGACAGAGGTTGTTGGGAAGGCTTGTAGCCTCTGGATGAGAGAGACTATAGTCTGGAACCTCTGTGGAGGTAGACTGGCCATTGCAAGATTCGAGTCCAGCATGGCCCCGATGATTCTATTCTCTGCGTAGGAAGCAGAATGGATTTGTCTAGATTGAGGATCAGACCTAGATGAGAAAATAGGTCCTTGATGACGCTTACGTGTGCGGTAACCTGAGCCTCGGAGGTCCCTCGAATAAGCCAGTCGTCGAGATATGGGAAAACGTGAACTCGACGGCGACGGAGGTAGGTGGCGACTACTGCCATACACTTTGTGAATACTCGAGGGGCCGAGGAGAGGCCAAAGGGAAGGACCGTAAATTGGTAGTGATGACGGTTTATCACGAAGCGAAGGAACCTTCTGTGTGGGGGGTAAATCACAATATGAAAATATGCGTCCCTCATGTCGAGAGCAGCGTACCAATCTCCGGGATCCAAGGAGGGTATAATGTTTCCCAGGGATACCATGCGGAACTTGAACTTCGTGATGAACTTCTTCAGAGCTCGCAGGTCCAGGATGGGCCGGAGGCCGCCTTTCGCCTTGGGAATTAGGAAGTATCTGGAATAGAACCCTTTTCCCCTTAGGTCCTCTGGAACCTCCTCTATAGCTCCCAACGCAAGGAGCTTCGAAACTTCCTGCAGAAGGAATTGCTCGTGAGAGGGGTCCCTGAAGAGGGACGGGGAGGGAGGGTAGGAAGGAGGGGACGAAATAAACTGAAGACGGTAGCCACACTCCACCATGCTGAGAACCCATCGGTCCGATGTTATCTGGGACCATGCAGGGAAGAATGCGGCAAGGCGGTTGGCGAACTGAAAAGGATCCTGGGAGGTAATTGGGACAGTGCTCCCGAGAGCACCCTCAAAAGTTTGGCTTCGGTCCCGCCGGTGGTTTGGCGGGGCCGGAGTTATTACCCCCTTGCGGGCCAGATTGGCGTCTGCGGGAGTTACGGCCTCTCCTTCTGGAGAAGTCCTGTCTTGGCCGAGGCGGGGGATAGTGGCGCTGAGGTTGAGGGTGGAAGGGTCGCCTCTGGGTCTGCGGCGTATGCATGCCTGGGGAACACATGATCATGCGGTTGTCCTTTAAACTTTGGAGGCGAGGATCTGCCTTTTGGGAAAAAAGGCCCTGACCATCAAATGGTAGGTCCTGTATAGTATATTGCAGCTCGGGTGGTAGACCGGACGCTTGTAACCACGATATGCGCCTCATAGCAATCCCTGAGGCGACCGTTCGAGCTGCCGAATCAGTGGCATCTAATGAGGTCTGGAGGGAGGTTCGTGCCACTTTTTTCCCTTCTTCCAGGAGAACCGAGAACTCCTGGCGGGAATCCTGCGGGACTAGTTCGACAAACTTCCCAACCGACTCCCATGTATTATAATTGTATCTACTCAAGAGGGCTTGCTGATTCGCCACTCTGAGCTGGAGGCCCCCCGCGGAGGAGATCTTCCTTCCCAACAAGTCCATGCGCCTGGCTTCCCTCGATTTAAGCGCAGGGGCTTGTTGGCCATGGTGCTCTCGTTCGTTAACGGATTCGACCACTAACGAACAAGGGGGAGGGTGTACGTACAGGTACTCGTACCCCTTGGATGGAACCATATATTTGCGCTCGACCCCTTTGGCTGTAGGTGGAACGGATGCCGGGGTTTGCCAGATTGTATCTGCTCAAGCCTGTATGGTACGAATAAAGGGGAGGGCCACCCTTGTCGGAGCCTCCGCTGACAGGATGGTAACCACTGGGTCTTCCACCTCAGGAACTTCTTCCACGGGTAGATTTATATTAAGAGCGACCCGGTGGAGGAGGTCCTGGTGCGACCGAAGGTCAATTGGGGGCGGTCCAGATGTGATCGTCCCCGCTACTGCCTCATCTGGTGACGAAGAGGAAGAGACCCCGGGGACCACTAGGTCTTGAAGCGAGTCGTGGTCCTGTGGAACGTCCTGGGGTGGGTCTTGCACGTCCAAGCCCAGCGCCGGGAGATGTTCTGTATCCGCTGGAGGGGGTCTGCTCACTGTGGCCTCTGGCGCCCTATGTACGGAGGGCCTCGAGCGCGGCGGTGGATGTGGGGCACCTTGGCTCTGATGGTAGGCCCAAGGAGTCCAAAAGGACCACTGCTGAGGGTCCTGCTGATTGTCCGAGTCCCCATACGATGCCGATCCGGCATGGGAGGAGACTGATGGTTGACGAGATGGCCATGGCGGGGCAGAGACCGTGAAGTGATGGTCCCTGCATCCACTGGAACCATCCCTACATGGTGCCGGGGAGCGGCGCCGCGAGCCTCGACGGTGCCGAGATTGCGACCGGGAACCTGTCACCAGCGCAGTGCCGGGAGGTCGACCGGTGCCGGGAGCCGTGGTGCCGAGATCAGCTGCGGGAAGCCCGGTGCCGTGAATGACGACGGGACCTAGAACGGTGCCATTAGTGTCCGGACGGCGACCAGGACCTCGAGCGGTACCGCGAGTACGACCGGTACCGCGACGGGGAATGGTACCGGGACTGCGAGCGGCCGCGGGATCGAGAACGATGGCAGGACCGTGAGCGTCTGCGGGACCTGGACCGGGACTGAGAGTGACGAAGTCCCATGGTACCGGGAGAAGAAGGTCTTACAAGGGCCGGCTTGCCTGTGGATTGAGGGACCTGCACCGGCAGTGCCGGGGGTCGAGGCCGCTCAGGTTCCATTAATGCGATCAGGTCCCATGCCACGGAGAACGCCTCCGGAGTGGAGGGCACGACAAGCTCAACCACGGCCCGTGCTGGGGAGCTGGTAGGCACCGGACTCGACGGCTCGTCCGAGGCCGGAGTCAACGGTGCAGCGGAAGTCGACGCCGCGGCAGACGGCAGCGCCGGGCGGTCCGGCCTGGCTAAGCGCTCTGACTGCAGTGCGGGCACGGCAGCCGCAGGAGGCTTGCGCTTCTTGCTCAGAGGTCACGTTGAGCGGTGTCGGGTAGAAGCCGGTGCCGGAGAAGGCTGGTGACTCGGAGTCTTCGCTGAGGTATGCTCCAGTGCCGATGAAGCGGTTGATCTCAGTGTCGATGCCGGTGCCGAGGAGTGGGGAGTCAGTGCTGCCTCCATCAGCAACTGCTTGAGGCGAACGTCCAGCTCTTTTTTCGTTCGGGGCTTAAAGGCCTTACAGATCCGGCACTTATCTGTCAAATGGGCCTCGCCCAAGCACTTAAGGCAGGCTTCGTGAGGGTCACCAGTGGGCATCGGCCGACGACAGACCGCGCACGGTTTGAAGCCCGGTGAGCCGGGCATGGGCCTGATACCGGGGTTGGGGAAGGGGCTAACCCCCAATCCCGTTGAACTATCTACACTACACAAACTCAACTACTAAATAACACTAACTAACTACAATTAATCGAACTATATACAATCTAAGACAAAGACGAGTGAATCGCTAGGGAGGTGGAGAACAGCAAGCTGCGCTCCACAGTTCCAACGACCAACACGGGCAGTAAGAAGGAACTGAGGAGCGGCGGGCCGGCAGGGGTATATAACCGACGCCATGGCGGCGCCACTCCAGGGGGCGCCCTGCCGGCCCACCGAGTGTTGCTAGGGTAAAAGTCTCCGACGAACGTGCACACGGCGCGCGTACACCTACTGGAATGGATATGAGCAAACACTCGAAGAAGAACCGTCTTTTTGTCTTTGAGTGATTGCTCATATCCATTCCAGTTAGGTGATTCCCAAGCCTTACCTAGGCGGTGGGGTCAGATTGAGATTTGGCAGAATGCAAGACTGCTGAGCCAAAGGCTGTATCATCTCTAGACTGTTGAACCAGAGCATAATGCGAAGCAAAGGTGTGGACCGAGGACCAGGTAGCTGCGCGACATATTTCCTGGATTGGAACATGGGCCAGGAAGGCAGCCGTTGAAGCCTGAGCCCTGGTAGAATGTGCGGTGAGATGGCTCGAGGGAACTCGAGCCAAGTCACAGCAAGTGCGGATGCACACGATCACCCAAGAGGAGATCTTCTGGAAGGAGACAGGCAAGCCCTTCATTTGGTCTGCCACTGCAACGAACAGTTGGGGCGATTTACGAAAGGGCTTCGTCAGTTTGATATAAAATGCGAGCGCCCTACGGACATCTAGGGAGTGCAATTGTTGTTCCCATCATGATGAGAGTGGCTTCGGGAAGAAGACCGGAAGGAAGATGTCCTGATTGGTATGGAAGGCCGATACCACTTTAGGGAGGAACGCTGGGTGTGGTCGCAACTGCACCTTGTCCTTGTGAAACACAGTATACGGTGGGTCCACCGTGAGCGCCCGAAGCTCGGAGATTCGTCTGGCCGATGTAATGGCTACGAGGAAAACTGTCTTCCAGGACAGGTATAGCAGCAAGCAAGTTGCCAACAGCTCGAATGGTGGAGACATAAGTCTGGTTAAGACTAGGTTGAGGTCCCAGGTAGGGGCAAGGCGGCTTACTTGGGGGTATAGGCGCTCCAAGCCCTTGAGGAACCTGGAAACCATAGGGTGTGAGAACACGGAGTGGCCACTCTCTCCTGGGTGGAAGGCAGAAATGGCCGCCAAGTGCACCCTCAATGATGATACCGCTAGGCCCTGCTGTTTGAAAGACCACAGGTAGTCCAGGATGGTGGGGATCGAGACCTCGGTGGGAGCAACATTTTGCGTTTCACATCAGCAGGAGAAACGTTTCCACTTGGCCAGATACGTAGACTGAGTGGAAAGTTTTCTGCTACCCAGGAGTACTTGTTGCACTGAGGCAGAGCAACATAACTCTGACTGGGTTAACCACGCAGCAGCCATGCCGTGAGGTGAAGGGACTGCAGGTCTGGGTGGTGAAGTCTGCCGTGGTCCTGAGTTATGAGGTCTGGACGAAGAGGCAGGGTGACTGGGTTGGCTATCAACAGGTCAAGAAACATGGTGTACCATTGTTGCCTGGGCCACGTAGGGGCAATCATGATCAGGCGAGCTTTGTCCCTGCGGAGCTTTATTAGGACCTTGTGAACCAACGGAAATGGTGGAAAGGCGTAAAGTAGTTGGCTCTTCCGCAGAATCAGGAAGGCATCCGAGATCGAACCCAGGGAGAGACCTTGGAAGGAGCAGTACCTCTGGCATTTCCTGTTCTCGCGGGAAGCGAAGAAGACTATGTGGGGAAATCCCCACTTCTGGAAAACAGAATGTATAATGTCCGGACGAATCGACCACTCACGAGACAGGAAGGATCTGCTGAGTTGATGTGCCAGAGTGTTCCGAACTCCTGGGAGAAAGGACGCTACCAGGTCTATTGAGTGGGCTATGCAAAAGTCCCATAGTTGGATCGCTTCCCAACAAAGGGGGGAGGATCGTGTCCCTCCCTGCTTGTTTATCTAATACATGGCCGTTGTGTTGTCTGTAAACACTGAGACACAACTGCCCTGTAGATGTTGCTGGAACGCCTGGCATGCCAGGCGGACTGCTCTTAGTTCTCGGACATTTATGTGTAACGCCAGCTCCTGAGACGACCAAAGGCCCTGAGTGCGAAGATGACTGAGGTGAGCACTCCAGTCGAAAGATGACGCGTCCGTCGTCAGGGACATGGAGGGATGTGGAGGATGGAACAGCATTCCTGCACACACCAGGGAGGGTGTCAGCCACCAGTCGAGGGAGCCTAGGATGCTAGGGGGAATAGTGACTACCATGTCTATGGCGTCCCTGCCTGGGCGGTAAACCGAGGCGAGTCAAGTTTGAAAGGGACGCAGACGTAGTCTGGCGTGCTTGGTCACGAACGTGCAGGCAGCCATGTGACTGAGGAGGCTGAGATAAGTGCAAGCCAAAGTTGTCGGGAAGTTTTGAAGGCTTTGTATAATTGATACTATTGCCTGAAATTGGGGTCGTGGTAAACTGGCCCTTGCGAGAATGGAGTCCAGGATGGCCCCAATGAACCCTATTCTTTGTGTGGGCACCAGAGTAGATTTCTCTAGGTTGATCATCATGCCTAGTCGCATGAAGAGGTCCTTGACGACGCCCACATGACTGGTGACTTGGGCCTCGGAGGTCCCTCGAATGAGCCAATCGTCAAGGTATGGGAAGAAATGTATTTGATGACGACGGAGGGAGGCAGCGACTACAGCCATGCACTTTGTGAATACCCGAGGGGCTGCAGAGAGGCCAAACAGAAGGACCGTAAACTGAAAATACTGATGGTTGACCACAAACTGGAGGTACCGTCTGTGCGGAGAGTAAATGGCAATGTGGAAATATGCGTCCTTCATGTCGAGGGCGGCATACCAGTCTCCGGGATCCAAGGATGGGATGATGGTCCCCAGGGATGCCATGTGGAACTTCAACTTTTTCATCAACTTGTTCAGTCCTCGCAGGTCTAGGATAGGCCTGAGGTCTCCTTTCGCCTTGGGGATTAGGGAATATCGGGAATAGAACCCCTTGCCCCTTAAGTCCTTCAGTACCTCCTCTATAGCTCCCATGGCAAGGAGCGTCCGTACCTCTTGCAAGAGGAATTGCTTGTGTGAGGGATCCCTGAAGAGGAACAAGGAGGGGGGTTGGGAGGGAGGGAGTGAAATAAACTGGAGTTGGTATCCGAATTCTGCCGTGCGTAGGACCCAACGATCCGAGGTTAATTGGGTCCATGCAGGGAGGAAAGGGGAAAGGCGGTTGTAAAACTGAAAAGGATTTTGGGAGATAACTGGTACACCGCTCTCGGGCACATCTTCAAAAGTTCGGTTTGGGTCCCGTCATTGGCTTGGAGGGACCATTATTCTGACCCCCTTGAGGTCCAGACTGTCGTCTGCGGTTGCCTCGACCTCGCCTCCTGCCAAAGTCCAGTCTTGGTCTGGGCGGGGGGTAAGGGTGTTGAGGTTGGGTGCGGAAGGATCTTCGTTGAGTCTGTGATGTATGCATTCCAAACAAACGCATAATCACCCGATTATCTTTCAGACTCTGTAGCCTAGGGTCCGTCTTCTCGGAGAATAGACCCTGGCCATCGAATGGCAAGTCTTGGATAGTGTGCTGAAGTTCAGGTGGCAGGTCTGACACCTGAAGCAATGATATACGCTTCATGGCGATTCCAGAGGCCACAGTTCTGGCTGCCGAATTGGAAGCGTCCAGCGAGGCCTGGAGAGAAGTTCTCGCCATCTTCTTTCCTTCCTCCAATAGTGCCTTAAATTCTTGGCAGGAGTCTTGCGGGACCAGCTCTGTGAATTTCCCTACCGCCTCCCAGGTGTTGTAATTATACCTGCTAAGTAGGGCTTGCTGGTTCGCCACCCTGAGCTGGAGGCTCCCTGCGGAGTAGATTTTATGGCCCAATAAATTCATGTGCGTAGCCTCCTTTGATTTTGGGGCAGGGGCTTGCTGGCCGTGGCGCTCTCATTCATTTACGGACTGTACAACCAGTGAGCAGGGAGGAGGGTGCACATATAAATACTCGTACCCCTTAGAGGGCACCATGTACTTCCATTCAACTCCTCTGGCCATGGGCGGAATAGATGCCGGGGATTGCCAAATGGTATCTGCCTTAGCTTGAATCGATCAAATGAACGGTAAGGCCACTCAAGTTGGTGCATCCGCCGACAATATATCTACCACCGGGTCCTCAACCTCTGGAACATCCTCCACTTGCAGGTTTATATTCAGGGTGACGTGTCTCAGGAAGTCCTGATGTGCCCTGAGGTCAATTGGAGGCGGGCCTGATGAGGATGTCCCTGCTACCGCTTCATCCGGGGAAGAGGAAGACGAAAGGCCCAGGACGAGTGGTCCTGTATGGTCTCCTGATCATGGGGGACGTCAGGGACCCATGGGACCTGAGGGTCCTGTGCGTAGATGGAAGCTTCCTCCGTACCCACAGGAGGGGGGCGGCTGACAGTGACCTCTGGCACCCGGTGTTCCAATGGAACAGAGCGTGATGCCACTGCAGGTCCACCTTGGGCTTGGTGATATGCCCACGGTGTCCAGAAAGACCACTGAGGAGGTCCCTGGTCTGGGCCGTGGGTCTCTTGGAAGACTCGGCTGCGTGTATCCGAATCACGGTCCTGTGTGTAGGAAGCACTGTCCGTGTGTGATGATACAGACGTATGGCGAGACGGCCACGGAGGAGCTGAAACCACTTGGGAAGGGTCTCTGTGTCTGCTTGATCCGTCTCCATGTGGCACCGGAGAACGGTACCGGGTGCCGTAGTGGTACCGGGAATGAGACCAGGACCTGCGACCGGAGCGGTGCCAGGAGGTCGACCGGGACCGCGAAGCTCGATGTCAAGAGTGGCTACGAGAGATGCAGTGCCATGAACAGTGCCGGGAGCTGGATCGGTGTCGAGAGTATCGGGTCGGCGAGCGAGATCTCGAATGGTGCCGCAAGTACGACCGGTACCAAGATGGGGAGCAGTACCGGGACTGCGAGCGGCGTTGGGACCGGGATCGGTGACGGAACCGAGAATGCCAGCGGGACCTCGATCGTGACGGGTGCCTTTTGGCGGTGCTGAGCGAGGATGGTCTCAGCAGGGCAGGCTTGCCTATTGATTGGGTAACCCGCACCGGCAGTGCCGGGGGTTGAGGCAGCGCAGGCTCTGTCAGGGCAATCAGCTCCCTTGCCATAGAGAATGTCTCCAGAGTGGAGGAAACAATAAGCTCAATCATGGCACGTGCCGGGGAGCTGTCAGGCACCAGACTCGACGGCTCCTGCGAGGCCGGAATCAACAGTGCTGAAGGAACTGAGGGGCAGTTGGGTCAGCAGGGGTATATATCTGGCGCCATAGCGGTGCCACTCCAGGGGGCGCCCAGCCGACCCACCGAGTGTTGCTAGGGTAAAAATCTTCCGACGAATGTGCACGCGGCACGCGCGCACCTAACTGGAATGGATATGAGCAATCACTCGAAGAAGAACTTCAATCATCCTAGACACTCAATAACAGACTTAGAAGTGGCAATTCTTCAACAAAAAAAAGTCAAAAACAGACTCCAACGAGAAACTGCAGAACTGGAATTAATTTGCAAACTGGACACCACGAAATTAGGCCTGAATAAAGACTGGCAGCGGATGGTTCACCACAAAAACTAATTTTCCCATACTAATTTCCCCATACTGTTACTCACACCTTCTTGTCAACTGTTTGAAATGGGCCACCCTGATTACATTGGCCTCATTACCACTACAAAAGTGATTTTTCCTCCCTTGGCACTCTACTGTTGAGTATAGCCCACTCCCACTTTAACTGAATTATCTTGTTAGCACTGAGCCCCCCACACTTCATAAGGCAACTCACTTGTTTCCATGTATTGTGTATATATACCTGCCTACTGTATTTTCCACTCCATGCATCTTATGAAGTGGGTTTTAGCCCACGAAAGCTTATGTTCAAATACATTTGTTAGTCTTTAAGGTGCCACAAGTACTCCTCATTGTTTTCACTAATCTTAACTCAGTCTCCTTTTGGTGATGTCTCAACAAGTCCCTGTGAGAGATTATAGGGTTGCCCCTTTCCCAGGCAGTGTGTAAAGTACACAACAGTAGTCTGAGAAAACACTTAGGCCTCATGTTCACTGTAATCAAGACCAGATGTAGGTCAGAATTAGTGAACATGAGCTATCTAGGAATGACCTTCACTCAACCAATTCACCTACTCCAGATTAAGCACCAAAGAGTTGCTCGATGTCAACAGCTATTCAGTCCTTGTCCAAGTTATTCTTTCTTGGACTTCACCTCAGGTTCACCTCAACTAGGGTCATGGTGCACTGTGAAGCGTGCCATCACACTGCTAGAATGCTTCAGGGAAATAGCACAGCACAGAGTATACATGTTACTGTATAAATGGGGTTTAGGTTGGGCACTGAGAATATGCAAGAGTTAGATTGGGGTGAAGCACTCTTACATCCCCTATTTCTTGATATGCCCAGTGGAATGTCAACTTCCAGAGGTTGCAGTCATTCTAGTTGTCCTAAAACCCTACAAACACTATTAGAAACTCTTTCATACACGCTTCAATTTTTGTGCCAACAAGGGCCATTGTGCTCATCCAGTTTGATCTCCTGAATATCACAGCCCACGGAAAAAAAAGGATCCCTGATTCCTCTAGTTTCAGCTGCTCCTCTGCTCAGATGGCAGTTTGGTATCTAGGAACTTGCCGCAACTAATTCCTGCATCAGTACAACTACATCTAATACAGTAAGGAGTGTCTGAAGAATGACATAATGCTGCGTTGAGCACAAACACCACAAAAAATTGCAGATTTTGTGGACAAGTACGGTATGGTTTTGTTAAATTGCCTATTGCCAACTGCAAAGGGGCAGAGTTAAGGTTGTGTGGGGGTATGGTGTGGAAGACTAACTCTTTTACGCAATTGTCATAAGTTTAAGGATAGGCACACGTGACATTCTCCTTGAGTCAACAGCTGAGCCTGTAAATAGGCAGACAGATAGACTCTCTCTTTTTCTCCTCCTCCACCCTCGCCCCCCATCCTGGGGTCTGGAGCTAGCAGCTTGCTGACATTTTTTACTTTCTAAACAGCTGAAGTGATTTAGCCTGACCTTTCAAAAATATTTAACTATAGCCAAACCTGGAAAATTTCAGCCCCAAAGACAGAGGTTTCAGAAGATAATGAGCATATGAAGCTAAGAAATGGCTACTGTTTTGCAGCTGCCTTGTCTTAAAATGTATACAGCTCAGTTGCCATGAAGGATTGCAAACTCCTTTACAAATCTGGGCTTTCTTTGGAAATCTCCTATCCAGCAGTGACCCAGCTTAGCTTCAAAGAGATGACAAGATCACCATGCAAGACAGAATGACCCCAGAGTCAATCAAAGGGTTTATCAATTACCACTATCATTCTTACAGTTGGTTATAAGATTAAAACCCACATCAAACTTGATCAAATGGAGTCTGATACTTGACTATTAACTGGATTTGAGCAAAAGTCTCCCACAGTGGCAAAATATTATCCACAAAGCTTATGTCAGAACTACAGCACCGGTTTTCCTCTCTCTTCAAATATCTTTATTAACTCTTAGTAACTGTCATAAGAGTTGATTTTCAAACGGTTAGCATATTCAACAGGTATTAAATGATTAAAATCTCTTCAAATTGAAGTGATACTAAACACAATGAGGGCATCAAAGTGTTAAATTTAAATGCTGACTTTGTAATGCCTGATGCACAGAGTCTAATTAATACAATAATGCTTAATATGTTACACATAGCAGCAGACAAAAGATTTAGCAGAGCAGCTCTGCGGACTGGGAATATTGAAGTATGGGGGCAACAAGTAGAATCAGCATGTAATTTACATCAACAGGCACACAGTCACATTAATCAATTTAAAAAAATCACATTATTAAAGCAACGTTTCTACAATACTGTATCTATAAGTAATTGCTCATATGTGTTGGGAGCAGTATGAAGACAGTCTTAACATAAACAAAGGCACAGAGAATCCTTTTCACAAAAGGATAATTGACTTAGTTGTTAACAGGCCAAAGCAATAGACATCTCCTTGTAGACTTAAAAATACGTTCTTAAAAAAAAAAAATCTGAATCTCTGATTTCCATGTTCAGGCTAAGGTAAGTGTTAAATCTCTACCTTGCTTTGGAATGCATGCTGCATACACTACCCTCCATCTCCTGCACACTCCCTAAGGAAATACACAAATGTTTGTACAGCTTTCCTTTTCCTCTTCCCAGCTGCAAATGTTTAAAGGGGAAAACCTTTTTTAAAAAGGTAATTTCAAATGAACCTTTAATCTTAGCTTCATACAGAGAAATGAGCCAGTCATTTGATTCAAGTATACTTTGTCAATGTTTTCTCCCTTACTGAAGTGTTGCTAAGCTATAGTGTTATGTGATATTCAAAGATTTCTATAGGCACACTGGCCCTTTGTTCCACATGGCAATAGAATTGTTTTGATTAAATATAAAATAATCTGTGAAATCTAACATTGGTTATTTTAAAATTACCAATACAAGTAATAAAATGTGCCTTTTCTCTAAAATAATTTTTACTCTATGGTAAAGAGAGACTTTTTAATATCAAAAGGATACAAAAACCTAATAAAGGCTATATTTTTTGCCTCACTAAGGATAGCTGAATCAACAAAAAATGACAGTTTTTATTAAATACTAAACTGATTAGATCAGAAATGCTTTATACCACTTTGAAACATTTTCTGATAACATATTAAGCCAGTGTGTTTCATACATAAGGTATATACACACAATCATCTGTTTTCAGCTATCTTCCATTAAACAGGTGAAGTATCTTAAACAGTAACAAAATTTGCTTTTTCTAAAAGGTACTGTGTAAAACCAAAAATACCTAAAAAAGGAAACAAAGCTATCACTACAATGTTCTCAGTGCTAATGTGGAATTGCTAAACAACCCATTTTTAAAGTAAATATTAAAATTTAACTGGTCAGTAAAAAGGTATTTGTCCATTCTGCACAGAGTAATTCAAAATGCTATTTTTAAATAATTTAACCCTACTAGACTTCAAAGAAAATAATTAAAACAGCTTTTACATCCATACTCTTCCCTTATACAGTTAAATGCAAATTCTCCTTACAGCCACGCTCCTGATATCTCACTGCATACATAGCTGATACGCCACCTACTGCAAAACTGAGCTGACAATCCATGCAATGCTAGCAGCACTTCCATTCCATCACCGTGCTGGAGCTGAAAAAAGGTGCTTTTAAAATATCTCTTTTCAAGCACACAAGAACAAGGCAAGAGAGCTGTCTTTTTAACTTGGCTTTAAGAATGGAGCGAAAAACAAACAGAAGAGAAAAGGAACATGAAGAAAAGCATAACTCCTCTGAGGGTACTGAGGAAGGCAAGAACTGTAAAATGCCTCTTATTACCCTCAATGTTGGTGGATACCTGTACATTACACAAAAACAAACACTAACCAAGTACCCAGACTCTTTTCTTGAAGGTGTGGTAAATGGAAAAATTCTCTGTCCATTTGATGCAGATGGCCATTATTTCATAGACAGGGATGGACTCCTTTTCAGGCACATTCTGAACTTCCTACGAAATGGAGAACTACTTCTTCCAGAGGGGTTTCGAGAAAATCAACTTTTGGCACAAGAAGCAGATTTTTTTCAGCTTAAGATGTTAGCTGATGCAGTGAAATCAAGGTGGGAGAAAGAACAGCTAGCATCCAGAGAGACTACTTTCCTGGAAATAACTGATAGCCACGACCGTTCACAAGGTCTTAGGATCTTTTGTAATGCTCCTGATTTCATAGCAAAAATCAAATCTCGCATTGTTCTGGTGTCAAAAAGCAGGCTGGATGGATTTCCAGAGGAGTTTTCAATATCTTCAAACATTATTCAATTCAAATACTTCATAAAGTCAGAAAATGGTACACGACTTGTACTGAAGGAAGACAACACCTTTGTCTGCACCCTGGAAACTCTTAAGTTTGAAGCTATAATGATGGCTTTAAAATGTGGATTTAGACTGCTGACCAGTCTGGATTGTTCCAAAGGGTCAATTGTTCACAGCGATGCACTTCATTTTATCAAGTAATTACTTCTACCACCAGACAAAGGCAACAAGCATGCAGCCAGTAAACCTCATTAAACTACAGCATCCAGACATCACAAATAATGTATCTAACTAGCCCTGTACCACAGACTCTGCTGCTAATGAATTAATGTGAGCTAATGGTATGTAAAATCCATAATGACATTCATCTCTGGGTTATTTAGGCTGAACAAGTATCTTATGTTTAAATTTAATAAAAGTGATCTGGTAAACATTGTAAATACAGATCGAATGCTGCTGCTATTTGCATATATTTTTCCTTCATGTTGTCTTTCACTCAGTCTAGCTGAAATGTTTTGTGTACTTGTATGATTAACATGCATACACCTTATTGTTCATTTGAACAGTGGTGAAAGTATTTTCATATAGTATGCAAGCATGAAACATGTTTTGCTTATGACAAAATTCACACTGGATTTTAACTGAAATAAAACATTTTGAGTGTTTATTAGAGTTTCTGCAAATCTATTCAAAGCTGAGTTACTGAAATTACAACAATATCAGACTGCAAAAGGCTATAAAAGCTATCAATTTGATTTTACAATTAAGCAGATTTCAGAGCTCGTGTATTTGAATCATCAAATTTACAGCTCCACCACTCATTTGGTGAGAATCTCTGAAAAAAATGCCTCCTATAACAAAAGCCAAATAATGCTAGTATAATTTACTTTACATTTTATTACAGGAAATATGTAAATGCATAAAGGTAGGCAGAGAATTAGATATATTTCAAAAGTATCTATTCTGAATGGTTTATTCAAAGGTTTTGCATAAAATTTAATGTAACAGGTTTTCAGTTACATATTAGATTCAAATTTTGAAGTTGACATTCTCCATCTGTCGTTGCTGTTCATAAAGAGTGGCAAATTAGCAGATCTATTGCTTTGTATAATGTATTACTAACCAGTAAGTGGAACTTTGAATTCTGAATAGATCGCCTGCTGATATTTAAAATGCATCCATGTAAGGGGCAGATGAAACATTCTCTCCCTTCTCATATCCTTAATATTTATCCAGTTCTTTCTTTCATTTATAATATTTATTAAGGGAACAAGATAATTCTAGTTGCACTGTGGACAATGTAATAAATCCAGAAGTAAACATTAACTAAATATCTGTCAATAAGAAAACTTGGACCAAACACAACCTTCATGTAAGCAGGTGCAAATCCTATTCACCTCACCTTTGGGTCAGTTGGAGCTGCACCTGCTTATGCAAGGTCTGAATTTGGCCCTTGACTATCAACCATGCACCGTTCAACTGAAATCAAGTGTGAAGAAACTGGTGCTATTTAAATTTTTAAAAACAGCAGTTTCTTATTAAATAAGACTGGAGTTCGCTTTATTAGTATAGAAAATGAACTCCACATAGGAAAAAATTTTAAAAAAAGTTTTCATACAAAAAAATATGATTCTCACTACACTAAAATTTCAATCATGTTGAACAACACGACTGTCACCAGACAAGTTTAAAGTGCCATTCTGTCTTGGATTTTAGACAGGACCAAACCAATTTTTAATAGGGAATGGGAATACGCCATGTGTCTATCCTGCAACATGGAACTGTACTTCAACAATAACTGGGAACAACTGTATCTCTCACTAGAGCTAATTTGCAATATTGAGAGAACCAAAATTTCCAGACAAGAGAATAGAGACGCTTAATGACTCAAAATGGTATTCCCATGTGGTAAAAAACAATTTTTTTATTGAAATCTCTCTGGAATCCCTCCCCAAAATGCATAAGATCACCACTCCAAATCATGCATTTTATTATTTTGCTTCCAGGTACAACACTTCGGAATAATTATAGCATAGTAGTATGTGGGAAAGTTACCATTTTAAACTGAAGTAGTTTCTAATAGATCACTACATTGTCATTTTCACAAAGTGTTTTCAAATCAGTATACTTTTCAAGAAACTTCATTAGCCATTAAATTAGTAAACATAGCGCTATCAATGACTCCTGCCTGAAGTGAATGTGAAAACTTACATGAAACAAGTTTGATACAGTACAACCTCAGAGTTATGAACACCAGAGTTACAAACTGACCTGTCAACCACACACCTCATTTGGAACCAAAAGTATACAATCTGGTAGCAGCAGACACAAATAAACAAAAAAAAATAATAAAGGCAAATGCAGTACAGTACTGTGTTAAACTACTAAAAAAAATAAAGGTAAAGTTTAAAATGAAATATTTGACAAGGTAAGGAAATTGTTCCCATGTTTGTTTAATTTAAATTAAGATGGTTAAAAGCAGTATTTTTCGTCTGCATAATAAAGTTTCACAGCTGTTTTAAGTCAACGTTCAGCTGTAAACTTCTGAAAGAACAATAATGTTTTGTTTGGAGTTACGAACAAACTCCATTCCCATATTTTGCTGATTTTTAATGGACTCTGAACTTTAGCAAAAAGACTATTGCAAACTATAGCAAAAAGGTACCGTGGCACAAAATAATTGTGAACAAACTGCAAGTAAACCTTTAGTGGACTTGTCATCTCTATACTAGAATGGGTAACAGTAACTAGGCAGGCAACTTAAAGAAGCACCATAACTGCCCTACAAATCATAAAGAAGTTTGTTTCCAGTACTGTCAAAAACAAAACCTGTATAAGCACAAAGTCTGGAGGAGGCTGTCATTCATAAGATGTCAAATCATCCATCTTCTTAAACATTTTTGGATATAATCTTCAGTTCTATTGAATTCTTGATTGGGATTTAAGTAACTATTGAATTTTAAATAAAGAAAATAGTAAATATTTATTTTGATTGTAACAGTCATTAATACAAAAGATATACTGTCTTTTACCTTTCCAACTGACTTCTTGGCATTTGACCTTTAAAGAAATTGAAGTGGTTTAACGTCAGAGTAGTACTATTTTCTTTACCTTAAGATTTCACACTGAAAAAAAAGGGGGGGGGGGTGCAGATTTGGTGATTCTGCATTTACTAAGGGAAATTGTTCTTCACTATTAAAAATGGTAGGCCATACTTAAATTACCATACCAGCCCACCCATAACAGCATAAAACCCAACCCCATCACAAATAAGTTTACAAAAAAGAGTAAATCACACTACAATGCTTTTACAAAGGTTAAATGAAAGCTTTTTACTTGATAAGACCTAAGTCCAGGGTTAGCGCTCCCTTCTAGCAGCTGATTATATTACTATCTGAAATAATTCAAGAACCTTTACCATAAACATGTGTTGTATTTGAGGTCAAATATGCCCAGAGGAGAAAAAGCATCCTATGCCCAGGACTAAGAAAAAAAAAATTACCCATTATATTATAAAATGTGTGGGTTTAAGTCTCAAGGATTCAGGCTATTAAACAATTCTTATTAGAAAGCTTCCCAATTCTCATTTAAAATATCACTGGCATCAATGTTTTATAGCAAGCATTTGAGAGCGCCTGCTGCCATACTGACGTCTACCTCCTGTCTGAAATTTGTCAAACTCTCTCTCTCAAAGTATATTTTCCAAAAAGTTTAAGCAAAATCCCTTCAGCTGTTTGAATAAGGATTTATGCAGGGAGACAAGAGAATTTTCTCCCTCTCTCCATTTAAAAACTGGAGACATTGCATAAGACAAGATTATAGTAGGAACAGTTTGTTTAAAACTGGATACAGACTTAGCAGACCTGTACGTTTGCTCAGTTTGAAACATTGTTAGATATTCATGGTATGCAATTCTCAAATAGAGAAAGTTTCCTTTTTAGTCTACAGATGCACCAATAGATCAAAACACTGCATGTGTTCACAGCTAGTTAGGTGTACGTTTGAATTCAAACACAGCTGACTTTTGTCAGAGAAGCTAGTAAGATATGCAACCCCGTCATCTTTAGGGATTTTTTTTTCCTTTTATCTTAAAAAAAAAAAAAAAAAAAAAAGGTAGAAAATTGCATGCTAAAGGTATGCCTACACTACGGGATTATTCCGATTTTACATAAACCGGTTTTATAAAACAGATTGTATAAAGTCGAGTGCACGCGGCCACACTAAGCACATTAATTTGGCAGTGTGCATCCATGGTCCGAGGCTAGCGTCGATTTCCAAAGCATTGCTCTGTGGGTAGCTATTCCGTAGCTATCCCATAGTTCTCGCAGTCTCCCCCACCCCTTAGAATTCTGGGTTGAGAGCCCAGTGGCTGATGGGGCAAAAATCATTGTCGTGGGTGGTTCTGGATAAATGTCGTCACTCATTCCTTCCTCCGGGAAAGCAACAGCAGACAATCATTTCGTGCCCTTTTTCCCTGGACTGCCCTGACAGACGCCATAGCACGGCAACCATGGAGCCCGTTCAGCTTTTTTCTTTTTTCTTCTTTTTTTTTTTTTTTTAGTCACCGTATGTGTACTGGATGCCGCGGACAGAGGTGATACTCCAGCGCTACACAGCAACATTCATTTGCTTTTGCATGATAGAGACGGTTACCAGTCGTTCTGTACCATCTGCTGCCGGTGTAAATTGGCAATGAGATGACGGTTATCTGTCCTTCTGTGGTGTCTGCTGCTATCATGGGTGCCCCTGGCTGAGATCGGCCGGGGGCGCAAAAGCAAAACTGGGAATGACTCCCCGAGTCAATCCCTCCTTTATGGTTTCTAAAAATAGAGTCAGTCCTGCCTAGAATATGAGGCAAGTATACTAGAGAACCAGTGTATCAGAGAGCACAGCTGCTCCGTGTCAGATCCCGCAGAAATGATGAGCTACATGCCATTCACGGGGGTGCCTCTACAACAACCCCACCCATTGCTTCCCTCCTCCCCCAACCTTCCTGGGCTACCATGGTAGTGTCCCCCCCATGTGTGTCATGAAATTATAAAGAATGCAGGAATAAGAAAAAATGATTTGTTAGTGAGATAAAATGAGGAGGCGGCAGCCTCCCGGTGCTATGATAGTCTAGCCAGGACATTAAGCGGTGCAGGGGAGAGGAGCCCAGCATGCCGCTGCTATGATAGTCCAGGCAGGACAGAATCTTTTCTTTACATAGGAAAGGGAGGGGGCTGGTGGAGCTCAACCCCCAGTTGCTATGATGAGGATGGTTACCAGCCATTCTGCACCATCTGCTTGGAATGACCGAGAATCATTCCTATTTTCACCCAGGCACCCCCGGCCAGCCTCACCTGAAGCCAGCCAGGAGCACTCACGGGTTGATAAGAAGGACGGTTACCAGTCCTACTGCACCGTCTGCCACCGGGCAGGGGAGAGGAGTGGATACTGCTCTTCACTGCTGCAGCATCGCGTCTACCAGCAGCATTCAGTAGACATAGGTTGACACTGAAAGAAGTCAAGAAACGCTTTCTTTCCCTTTTCTTTCACATGGGGGGGGGCGTAAATTGACGATCTATTCCCTGAACCACGCCGGACAATGTGTTTGAACATACAGGCATTGGGAGCTCAGCTTACAATGCAAATACTTTTCAGAGACTACTGGGGACTGTGGAATAGCTGGAGTCCTCAGTACCCCCTCCCTCCCTCCATGAGCGTCCATTTGAGTCTCTGGCTTCCCGTTACGCTTGTCACGCAGCACTGTGTAGCCTGGAGATTTTTTTCAAATGCTTTGGCATTTCGTCTTCTGTAACGGAGCTCTGATAGAACAGATTTGTCTCCCCATACAGCGATCAGATCCAGTATCTCCCGTACGGTCCATGCTGGAGCTCTTTTTGGATTTGGGACTGCACTGCCACCCGTGCTGATCAGAGCTCCACGCTGGTCAAACAGGAAATGAAAATCAAAATTTCGCGGGGCTTTTCCTGTCTACCTGGCCACTGCATCCAAGTTCAGATTGCTGTCCAGAGCGGTCACAGCGGTGCACTGTGGGATACCACCCAGAGGCCAATACCGTCGATTTGCGGTCACACTAACCCTAATCCGATATGGTAATACCTATTTTAGCACTACTCCTCTCGTCGGGGAGGAGTACAGAAATCGGTTTAAAGAGCCCTTTATATCGATATAAAGGGCCTCGTAGCGTGGACGGGTATTGCGTTAAATTGGTTTAACACTGCTAAAATCGGTTTAAACACGTAGTGTAGACCAAGCCTTAGTGTTAGTATTGATACAACACTGGAGTTACAGAATCAAGTGCTCAAAGGTCAGAAAATACCTGAAGTTAAGATTGTCCTGGCAATGCTAACTTGGGCACTATGTACAGGTGAAATATTTTCTTTTCTTCTTTTTCTTGTTAAGGGTTAGACTAATGGTGTGATGGTAAAAATATATATTAAAAAAAAACACACCCTAAAGTCCATATGCCCCAAATAAGGAGTAAACTCAGTTTACCCAAGTTTACCCTCAACTATGCTACTAATTAGACTGAACTGCTAGGTTCAGCCCTAAATATTAGGCTTCACCCACAGGAAGACCACAATAAAATTGGAACTCAGGCCACATCTACATTAGCGAGCTTAGTCTATGGTCTTGGCTACACTGGAGCTTTACAGCGCTGCAACTTTCTCGCTCAGGGGTGTGAAACCCCCCCCCCCGAGTGCAGCAAGTTACAGCGCTGTAAAGCACCAGTGTGAACAGTGCCCCAGCGCTGGGAGCACGGGGAGGTAGAGTACCTGCAGCGCTGGGAGAGCTCTCTTCCAGCGCTGGCGCAGCGACCACACTCGCACTTCAAAGCGCTGCCGCGGGAGCGCTCCCACAGCATCGCTGCACAGTTGCAAGCGTAGCCATACCCTATGTCTACACCACGCAACTTTTAGCGACACAGCTGTGTTGCTACAGCCATGACGCTAAAAGGCGCACAGTGTAGCCACTGTTTGTGGGCGCTTCTGCCTACAAAGCGCTGTTCTTTTGACTTTCGGGGGAAGGGGTGTGTTTTTTTAACATCTCTGAATGACAAAAGTTTTGTTATTCAGTTGCCTGTGCAGACACAACCTACACACCTCAAAGGCTCTTTTTGAGGATGAGGACTGATAGGTCATATATAGAGTGTTGGCTTTGTGAAAAGTGTTCGCCCACAGGTAACAGTGTATTTTTGTCTTTTATCATTTTTCTGTGAGAGTTCATTCAAGAGCACAGCGAGCATCTGGTTTCACCTATGTAATTGTGATTGGGGCATTTAATGCATTGAATGAGGTATACCACATGTGACATCGATGGATCCTACACATGCCTCTTGAAAGATGGGTTTGCGGGGGCGTGCTGATTATTGTAGAAGTGGAAATGTCTCTGCAGGTTTTGCATCTGTTGTTCTGGCAGGGTCTGGTGCTGCTATGAATTGGTGTGTCCTGGTCTCTGGGAAGCTTGTTTCTGATGATGAACTTGAAGAGGCTGGGGGGTTGTTTAAAGGCCAGAAGTGAGGGTTCAGGAAAGAATTCTTTCAGGATGGGGTCACCGCTGAGTATGGGTTGTAGTTATTTGATGATACCCCATATGAATCCTAGTACAGGTGGTAACTGACAAGTAGAGGTCTGCTGTCAGAGGAGGTTCTATTTCTGTACCAAAGCAGGTTCTCCTGGTGAGATCTATTTTTCTGGGGGAGTGTCCTTGTTTGGTGAAGGTGGTTTTAATTGTGTTATGGTGTCTATCCGAGGCTTTCTCCTCAGACCATATTCTGTGGTATCTGAGTGCCAGGCTGCAGATAACAGATTTCGTGGTGTGTTTGGAGTGGTTACTGGACCTATGAAGGTAGGTATGGTGATTCGTGGGTTTCTTGTCTTTAGGATTCCATTGTTGAAGCTGATTATGGTGTACCCAAAGTTGATGTTAGTGTGGGAGTGTTCCAGAGAGATTAATGCTTGCTTCCCCAATGACCAGTGTTTTATATCATCACTTTAACACTGCATTATGATTTTTTAAAAAAGCTTTTAAACAACTATATGTCTTATTTAAATTATCATTGCATTTGCAACTATAACAACTGCATAATTATCAACTAGTCTGAGATGAAAATACTTTTTAGGTAGATATGATTTTTTTAAGTCCTAAACTAAGGAAAAATTAATTTAAAAAATTCCATGTAAGCTTTTAAAACATCTCACTTGTGCCCCCCAAAAAGTGAACACTCATGGCTGAAAAGTTAATTTATGAAAATTCAGTAGTGATTCAGTTGATTGGTGTGATAGGTTAGGCAGTGGCAAGAGAAAACAAGACAAAAAGGAACAGCATTATGTAATGAGGTGCGTTTATTCACTGAAAGGAAAACATCCGGAAGGGGTCTAAGAGACTTGACTAGAACAAGCAAGCAGATAGAAAACAAACTGAGTGAAGGGGAAGAGGAAGCTATTGGTCCTGGGAGGGAAATCACAGATATTAAAGGTAGCTCAGGTGGCGGTGATAGTTATCTTTTCGTAGAACATTAGCAAAGTTACTCTCTTTCAAAGCAGAAAGGGATGGAAGATTAAAGATATAACGGGAAGGTTACATTTCAGTAGGAATTGAAGATTGCCAGCAACCTCTGCACTTAGACACAGAATATTGAATTTTAAGCATTCTGAAAAAGGTGCTATACTAAGTCAAGCAAGATTTGAAGATGTCATAGCAAACACACAAACCAGAGTCCTCCAGGTACCATACAGTAGTTTTATAGGCCCTGTGGTGCTTGTCATACCAGAGGAACTGTCTAGATTTACGATAAATGGGGGAAACTATATAAGAGCAAGAGAACAGAATTTAGATAGCCAACCATCATAAGGGGATTTGTCCCATCTAGATTAGGGAAGAATAAAATTTTTGAGTAATCAGCTGGAGAAAGAGATGTAGAGGTTATTTTGTTAAAGTTTGTCTAGCTTAGAAAAAGGGGTCAGGTTTAGATAACATGTTACCTTGACCAGCTAAACTGAGGGGTATTAAGGTTTTAACCTATGTCTATATTAGTGAAAAGATTTTGATTAGGCTGGGGCTGGCTAGCCTTTTGTTAGATAATCCTTCCTAATGTAGACAACCCTAAGGGAGAAACGTTAAACTTAACAAGGAAGTGGCCACTAATAGTGAAGTCAAGAGTAGTCCAATGAAAAAGAGAGGTAATTCTGCTATGTCAATTAAAAACAATCTATGAGGAGATAAGGGTGTGGCATTCACTAAAGAAGTCGAGAAGGAGTAAGACATTCGAGACAAGTAAATTAATGTTTATAAAGCACTTTTAAGATAAAAATGCTACATATTAATATATGGAATGTAATCTTAAATGTTTTTTTCCAGAGATCATCATTTACACAGAAATAAGAGTGGATGAGAAGTGAGATGAGAACTCCAGAAGGAAGTTAGGGTTCGATGTTAAAGAGTGTGAGAGCTGTAGAGTCTTAGTAATCAGGTAAACAGAAAGGAGAGGAAAGTACAGTCACCTGCTAATAGCAGTGCTAGACTCTGGATAATGATTTTACGGAAGTGTGGTATAAGTACCACATGCAGCTAAAGAAACAGTCTTTTAAAAAAATAGTTTCTACCTGTAGTGGCAATAGATTAACACCATTTCCATTACAGACATGTCATTTAAAACAAATCCTGTTCATTTGAAACCTCTAGAATAGGGTATTACTCTGCTGCTTCAGAAATAAAAAGGTCCCCAAACTGTTAATTACAATTGTACATAATAGCTTTTCACTTAAATCACTATTAGACCGTAAAGACTTCTGAGCTCAAGTCAACAAACCAACATTTTAAAGTAAAAAAATTAGGTGATTGTTTAAAATTAATCCACGCAAAGGGTCTCCAAATATTTAGTTAATGTTGGTATTATAACTCACACACACCCCTTACCTTGGCTTATCCACTCATTATGATGAGGGAACCCTATTAGTTGGTACAGTGAAACCCCACTATAACGCGATGTTTGGGGTCCAAATACTTCCATTGCGATAAATGCGGGGTTGCGGTATAGCGGGGTTTCAAGCCAGTCAGTTTGTCAGTGGTCCCCAACACGGTGCATTGATGTGCACCGCCTAGTGCCTAGCAGGGGAGAGGAGCCATGGCCCCGTGCCTGCCAGGGACAGAGCATCAGCGCCTGCAGCCCCGGAGAAGTCGGAGAGAAGCTGCGGCCCCGTGCCTGCTGGGGACAGAGAGCACCAGCGCCCGCAGCCTCGGAGTTCTCTGTCCCCGGCAGGCGCGAGGCTGCAGCTTCTCTCCCCTGCCATGGCGCTGGGGACCACTGGTACAGTACTGTATTATGCCTTAAAGGGGAGCCAACCTGTGGTCGTGGTATATGCAATTTCGAATTATGGCGAGGCACATTATTGCGAGGTTTGACTGTACTTGAAAAATGTGTTTGCATTCTCTGATGAATATGAGAATTACAATAGCATGGTCTTTGTTTGTATGATCCTGTGACAGAGTGCAAGGAGTTAATAGGTGAGCCCCTACGCTGATCACTCTGCCACCAATTAGTTCCCCAAAGAAAGCTGATCAGATAATTAACTTCAATTATCCCAAGGAGGTGGGGAGGGGACACTGGGTGAGCTAAAGAGACATTTAGCCCATCAATTCAAGACTGATAAGAAGGGCACAAGGAAGGAAGGATTGGGATGAACAGGCTAATTGAGCCCACTCAAAAAGATCCTAGAGAAGGGAGACCTCTGCTCCTCAGGCCCTGGAGAAAGGGCCAAAAGCACAGGGAACATTGTAAATAGCATTGTTGCATAGGACCATAAAGAAGTTGTTGGAGGGAACACATATAAACAACACAGTGTGTATATCTAATCACTGGAGGTTTCTGAGCAGGTTTCTGTGGTGCAAGAAGGCAGGAGCAGACCAAAGCCTGCTATAGAACCCTATGTTGGATAGCTATTAGATCAGTGTTTCTCAAACTGGGGTCGCCGCTTGTGTAGGGAAAGCCCCTGGCGGGTCGGGCCGATTTGTTTACCTGCCCCATCCGCAGGTCCAGCCAATCACGGCTCCCACTGGCCGCGGTTCACCGCTGCAGGCCAACCAGGGCTGCTGGAAGTGGCAGCCAGTAAGTCCGTTGGCCTGCACCGCTTGCAGCAGCTCCTATTGGCCTGGAGCAGCGACCGCAGTAGTGGGAGACATGATGGGCCAGACCTGCAGACGAGGCAGGTAAATAAACCCGCTCGGCCCGCCAGGGGCTTTCCCTACACAAGCGGCGACCCCAGTTTGAGAAACACTGCATTAGATGCTCATGAGTCATCTCAAAATATATTATCTTTGTGGAAATTCAGAGAAGCAACCAGAAATCTGTTTTTCTCCATAGCAAATACCTTTTCTATTATTATCCAAACCGTGTAATTAAAAATACTCTTAAGCACTAGTTCTACTTGAAGCCTAGAAAATGTGAGAAATTGGCATTCGGACACCACACTCTTGAGATATGCAATGACAAAGACACACAATAGAAGACCTTTCCAAATATTAAACAGTGGTTGTTTCTTTGAAGTCACATATCTCAAATGGATGAGTCTGATTGATCTCAAAACTACTAAAAAATTCTGCTTTGGCTTATCATATGCAAAATTTCAGCCAGAAAGTGCTTTTTTGTGGATGTTTGGGGAATAGGAAATTCACAACTATATTTTAATATAAATTACTAAATAAAGAGATGCTACTGCAGCCTCACACTTTAGAAACAGATCTCAAATTTGTGAGAGATGATAAACAGATTGAGGAAAAACAGTTTCTTTATTCACTCCCGACCTGTTCTATCAAGGAAGGAAGGAAGGAGAATTAAGCAAACAAACTAGTGATGAGGGAAGTAAGTATTCAGAAACAAATAGAATAAGCAATTGCAACAACAAGTTTAGTATAGTTTGTTGAGATGTTAAACCCTGTGGCAAATACTAGGGAGGAAGCAGTATATTTGTTCAATGTTGAAACCAGTGACACAGAGAAATAAATTAGAGGTCCAGCAAGCTTGGTTGAAAAAAATCAGTAAGACCAAGAAAAGGCCTTTGAGGGTTCTAGTCTTATTAATACTAAGAGTACTTTGTCTAAGGCTTTCAACTCTCTCAATATTTCCATCATCATCTCTGAAGTCAGCAGAAGACAATGCTTTTGCATCACAGAACTGAAAAAAACAGGGGAAAAATACATGTTCATTTGTTCTGAAAAAATTACAGAGACTGCCAGAGAAATTGAAGATACCTTATCATCCGGGATCCCCACCTAAAGTAGCAGTGGTCACTAACAGGGCATTGTAATCCTCTATCTAGTCTGTGGAGGCTGGTTGTGTAATGTGAGGCTCACTCTGGGAATTCATCACAGAGGACATGGAGGAAGATCCTGCAAACTCTCTAATCTGAGCCAGGAGAATATTTTGGTTTAGTCTACTACATCAACCAAAGCATGTCTGACATGTCTAGAGAGGCACGGAACTCTGGAAAGGAACACAAACTTTGCACTTAGAACAGAACCTGGTGGCCTTCAGTTCAGACAGCACATGCCAAGAGTAGTGATCTAGACTGAATGCTCTAAAGTGAAGTCAAATTGTCTGCACGAGGCACAAACTTGCCTTTTTATTACTGAAATAAATTACTATTGAGGTAAACATTAATTGCTGAGCACTGCAAGCTGAAAACAACATGACAGTACTGTTAAAGCAAACAATTATAATAAAATATTCGTAGTATACTGAAATGTATAGTTGGCCACTAGGGATTTCTATAATTGCTGGCCCATGTTCATGCATGCTCTCCTCCTTACACTAGTATTCCCTCCCTACTTCTTCCCAATGTTTGCAATATCCTTTGTTGTACCATGTTTTAATCTAGACTGTATACACTCTGGGGCAGGGATTGTTACCCTACCCTGTGTTTGTACAGCAAATGAAGCCTCAATCCTGACTAGGGCTTCCAGGCACTACCGAAGAGTTTGTAATATAAATGTTGTGTGTATCTGCTCACTCCTGAAGACACTGAATAGAAGTCATGCATCCGACGAAGTGGGTATTCACCCACGAAAGTTCATGCTCCAATACGTCTGTTGGTCTATACAGTGACACAGGACTCTTTGCTGCTTGAACAGAGGGCAATTAGAGATCCTTGTCACATATGACTTCACAAGCTGGAAAACGGTACATTTCACACTTGAATGGGTTTTTTAACGATTAGGTTTTTTTGTTTTTGGAGAGTAATTCATTGGAGTGTTGCACCATAACTCTTGTTGATAACCATATTTCACAGAGTTACAGCTTTCCTTCAAAACATTATTAGTAAATATATGTTGAAATATTTAAGCAGAAGAAAGGAAATCTAATTTGAGCCTAACAGCAAATCTTTCTTAAATTGTTGCACAAAATTACATAACCTTATACAAACTTCCATACAAATTTTACCGCTCTCCCTGCCCTACAGAATTGTTTGCACTGTATTCCATTTTTTCCAGCGCAAATGTCATCAAAACCTAAAATACTCTAAATTATTTCCTTTCTTTCACGATTATTTCACATTTCTTACTATATTAGGTTTATCTATCTACAGACAATTTAAGAATTAAGTATTTGTGTCTACACTTTGCCAGCACATGAATATTTGTGGCGGACAAAATTTACACACTAGGTTCATGCTGTACTGCCTGAGGTATAGATCAAATAATTAACTCCTTTTGCTTGAATGCACAAGGGAAACTGTAAAAAGGATGCATCTCTTCCCATCAGAACAGAGGGCATCAAGATTGCCCACTGGCAAGTTCAGGAAAAGAATACAAGTGACAAGTTGTCCAAAAGGAAAATATGCATTAAATAGCAGTTGTTCAGGGCTTGCTATGAATTCATGTCAAGATTTTGAAACCTGAATTTAGATCTGTGAAGTGTATGATTGGCTTGCTACAGGTATTTCATAGATGCATAGCTTAACATTCATATCAACTAGTAAATAAACGTACATGTTTAGTTGTATGTATAGTTGTACCGTATGTTGTATGTAGATGCATTAACCAAATAAAATAAATGTGACAGCCAAGATTTTTTTTCTGTAAACGCTGTGATGCAAGTCTATCCATTAATTTATTAGTATCCATCCCCCGTCTCTAGTTTTTTAGATTCTAAATTTCATCAGGTAGGGATCATCTTTTCATTATGTGTACACAAGTGCCTAGTATAATGGGACTCCAATCCCTGACTGAGGTCTGTAAGCACTACTGCAATACAAATAATAGTGAGGTACAACAAAATCCCAAACTGCTGCACTTATTTACATGTAAGCATGTGGTCAACATGGGTAAATCATATAGGGTGTCTGTGGTGAGAGAGGTAATAATTTAATAATTCCCCAGAAGAGGAATGGAGTGTGACAGTTCTACTGCAGTCCAATTAAAAAAAAAAAGAAAAAAAAATATTTACAATAAAATAATGTTAAATACAACACAACATAAATGGTACCATTCTGAAAGATTTTAGCAATTACTAGCTGCTGTACGTACACCAGCTGAAAACAACAAATCTCAGCTTCCAGGTACACCGCTACCTCGATATAATGCCACCTAATATAACACGAATTTGGATATAACACAGTAAAGTAGTGCTCGGGGGTGGGGTTGCACACTCTGGTGGATCAAAGCAAGTCCAATATTAACACGGTAAGATTTTTTGGCTCCCAAGGACAGTGTTATATCGTGATAGAGGTGTAGTATAAAACTTTCACCTCTAAGTTCATTACAGGCAAGTTGTTTAAGTCACAACACACACAAAATACAAGAGTAAAACAGTAATCAGAATGAACAGATTTTAACAAATAATCATGTAACATTCCCAACTACAAATATACTATGGAATTGTACAAATGCATTCCCAACACAAACATTTCTAAGCACTCATCATGATCCCTTTGACATGGTTAGTCCATTTTATCAGAAAGCATCTCAATCAGCTCAGTACTGGAAATCTATCCCTTCTCAGAAATAATTATTCTCAGTACCCCAGAACTAAATGGTATGCTCTTTCAGCAACCTTTAAAGTTAAGATGTGATTCAAATAAAAGTCAAAATATTGGAACATTAAGAGATTTATATGGAGGTGGATGAGAAATAATATTCTGGTGAGTCTTTCTGAAACAGTTAATATTGGACATGTGTTTAAGGATTGTTTTGAGGGGAAAAAAGGAAGAAGCCAGCCTTTGCAATCCATCTAAATCTAAAATCCCTTTCATTACCATTTACTGAGTGTCATCATAGCCCTTACTGTACTTTATTTGTACATGCAAATGGTAATCCATGTTCTGAGAAGACTTAATTTCTCTCCAAATTTTATGTTAGCTGTGTCTAATATCCCCATTCCCCAAGTTCGTGCTTAACATTGGCCTTTATTTCCTTCTGCATTTTAAATGATAATTTTCATTCTCCATCAAACAAAAGCTTTTCATTTCAAAAAAGAGGAACTGGACCTTTTCCTAAGTAACACTTAACACTATCATGCTCTCATGTGCTCATTTGGAAACTCCAGCAACATAATCATATATAAACATGTTGCTGACCTTAGTAAAACCAATAGAACAGTTTGTTTCTAGGCAAGCCACATCTGATTTTCTGTGACTAATCAGAGGTAGCCCAAATGTATATGTGACTTCCTTCATACTATACCTACACTACCTTTCAGTAAAAGCACAAAATGTAATTTCTATACTTATTACATTCTTTATTGTAGCAACTACAGCTCATCATTTGAAAATGTATTTTTCCTACAATTAGAAAAGAAATCTTAATATACAGAGATTGGTTATTATACAAAATAATGCTTTAAAATGCTTGCTTTGACACACAATTTGAAAGAGACAATGGATCTCATCTTTTCAAAATGTATATATGCAGAGTTTATTTTATTAGTGTTCGTGTTGCGCATTAACAGATAGATATTTCTTATGCTGAACTTCCTATCCCAGTGGCTCTCTGAACTAAAGATCACTGATGTGTGTTCCATCAATTTGAACTGATTTAAATATCACCATCATCTTTAACCCTATTTGATAAGCCACTTTTGAAACAATCACCTTACTAATGATCCAAGTATTATTTTTTCCTTTCTTGACTCCTCCTTGGCAATTATATCCTGTGCACAACAGTTAAGTATGCAGAATCGAATTAATGCAATACAACCAGTATATGACCTTTTTTGATTTCTGACTCTGTAGGGTTAAACCCAAATACCACATTTTGGGAATGAGACAGAATAAAAATACTTTCCCATCAAAAAGTCAGACAAAACATAAACTACAAATTATCAAACAAGAGACCACAAAAAAACACCAACCCAAAAACAGAAATACTGAATCCAAACACTTAAAAAAAGATTCCAAGAAATATTAAGGATTTACTATTCTTCCTTTCCTAACAACTTTACATTTCTTATAAAATCTATGAATAATTTAAGTCTCTCATTATAGCTGTCAATCAATTCAAGTTATTTTTCAAATATATGGTGTTTCTCTATCTAGTCACCCTGAACAAGAAATTAGCACACTAAAAATAAAATAGAAAAATTGAAAATGAGGATTTCTTTATTAGATGCAAAGCATTTCTCAAGTGTACCAGGCAGCTGAGTTCAACACTTACCAGCATTGCTGTTCTCAGATTTTTCTTCTGGCTGGCTTTCTGCAGAAAAAGAACAATAATGTTTCTTTGATCTTGGATTATGACAAAAATTATTCTAAAGTATGTCTAAGAAGTGACTTGCAAAAAATCCAAGAATATACAAGTGGATAAAAGGGATGAGAAATAGCACAAACATAGGAGTCATTTCCTTAGAGTTTATAAATATACTTTGAAAGAGGCAATTCCCCACAAAGAGCAACAAAAGTCTCATTTGGAGTCCAAGCCCACAACAAACTCCATACAGGAGCACCCCTAAGCTCCTGTTAATAGGGCTCCATCTGAGTGCAGCCCGCTGCCTATGCTGAGTCAGTGACAAGACTGGATTTAAATAATGAGTAGAAACCTTCTACTTCACTAGGCCATGCTGGTCAAAACTCATTTTATTTTGTGGGTTTAGAAATGCAGACTGATCTGTAGAGAGATCTGCACTCATATAGTTTGCAAGGAATAGAATTGGGGAGAAGACTGGATACAGTTAAACCAGGTTAAATCTCTATAGTTTGTTAGATATATATATAGCTTGGTTTCAGATGGAGAGTTTAAAGAATTTCCAGAATATGGGTAGTGCTCGTTAATTAGCATGAGATAACCTCCTCTCAGTCTATTCTACAGCTATCTTGCAGCTTAGAATCCAAAATAAGAGTTTGTTTCTGTAACCGTGCTTCCACAGCTGTCTGATTTACCATTTGACTATTATTGTTTCTAGAACTGTAGTCTTAAACAGCCCCCAAATGAGACTAGAGCCCCTTTGTGCTAGGCACTGTATATACAAAGAGTCCCTGCTCCAAGGCATTTATAATAAAATAGACAGGACACAAAAGGGTGGGAGTGGGGGGAAAGAGAGTGATGAAGTACCTTGCTGAAACTTACAGGAATCCTATCCCCTATACCAGAGGTGGGCAAACTAAGGCCTGCAGGCCACATCCAGCCCGCAGGCCCATCCTGCCCAGCCCTTGAGCTCCTGGCCTGGGAGGCTAGCCCCCGCTGTCCCCCCTCCCCGCAGCCATGCTACCGTGTGGGCAGCACTCTGGGCAGCGGGGTTGCGCACTCCTACCGAGCAGTGCGGCAGCGTGTCTAGCTCCAGCCAGGCGGCACAGTTGCCAGACATGCTGCTCTGAGTGGCATGGTAAGGGAGCCAGGGCAGGGGGGTTGGATAAGGGATGGTGGGGTTTCAGGGGCAGTCAGGAGGCAGGGTGTGGATAGGGGTCAGAGCAGTCAGGGGGCTGGGAGCGGGGGGGTGGTGGATAGGGGGTGGGGGTCCCGGGAGGGGTCGGTTAGGGGACAAGGAGCAGGGGGCTTTGGATGGGTCAGGGGTTCTGAGGGGCAGTCAGGGGGCGGGAAGTGAGAGGGGGTGGATGGGGGCAGGGCCCAGGCTGTTTGGCAAGGGACAGCCTTCCCTACCTGGTCCTCCATACAGTTTTGCAACCCCAATGTGGCCCTCGGGCCAAAAAGTTTGCCCACCTCTGCCCTACACTAAGGTCTGCATGGCACAAACTACAGATACACAACCTTGCAAGAGATGGAAGACAGTGGATATATTTTACTGAATTGAACCCTACAGAATTCTGTAAAGATACATTTCTGCACAGAAGTATGACAACTCAAAACTAAACTTAATTCTTTCTCCCTGCCTCCACCTCTCCTAAATGTTTTCCAGGATTAGGAATAAAAACAGTATTTCCTCCTTTTGATATGGTGTCACACCAATAGGAGATATTTGTCCTTAGCTACTCAATTCAACAGACTTGCCAAAGCTACCATTACAGATTATTTACTTAGATCCTAGAGTGTGTTATCACTTATCAGAGGGGTAGCCGTGTTAGTCTGGATCTGTAAAAGCAGCAAAGAATCCTGTGGCACCTTACAGACTAACAGACGTTTTGGAGCATGAGCTTTGGGAGGTGAATACCCACTTCATCAGATGCATGACATGCATCTGACGAAGTGGGTATTCACCCACGAAAGCTCATGCTCCAAAACGTCTGTTAGTCTATAAGGTGCCACAGGATTCTTTGCGTGTGTTATCACTGTAGTTCAATGAGTATTCTATTTTTTTAGTTCAGTTTGTTTCCTCATTTTGTGCCTGTGAGCACTGACAGGCTGAGGGACTAAATGCATTAGAAAAAATGAAGTCTCTAAAAAAAAAATCTCCTTCTGGGCACTGCCTCTCAAGGGTTCATGACAGAGGGTACTATTTGCTCAATGAGAGAACAAAATCAACTATCACATATATCTACACAGAGAGGATATATTATAGCTTTTCTGTCCTACAGCATCCTCAAAATTAGTGCAGATACCTGGCAACATTCAAATACGCTGGCATTTTATTCCCGTAGGAGTAACAATAACATGTCTTTTCCTGTTTAGATGCCTCTTTAACATGTTATACTTGTCATACATACGTTGTACGGTATTACCCAAACATTAAAGTAAACAGTATCACAATTTGATTGTACAGGTAATTTATTTCCACATAATTCTGTAAGCACAATGTACGAGCCTTACTGAAGACACAAATGGACAAACTAAGAGACAATGTATCCCTAACTAGAATACAAAATAAGAGAAAAAAGTCATTATTAAGGTTGTAAGAGTCATGATTTTTTGGTTCACAAGTTGCACACACTTTTAAGTTGTGGTTTTAGTGCAGGGAGACATCAACATGGGGACACTCACAAGACGACACTCCCATAGGGGTTAAGTCTCAGGCTTCCTCTTAACCTGTTTCGTGACAAGGAATGAAGTCATGCCCCCCTCTCCCCTAGGTAACCCCAGACGGAGCAGGATCACATACACGCTCCAGCATCTTCTTCCAAGCCATGCAGCCTCCCTTCCAAGGCAGAACACTGTGTCCTTCACCTGGCTCTGGAAAGCAAACAGGCCAAATCTGAGCGAGTTGCTTTGTGACTTGGTGCAATGGGTCACAATGCCAGTCAAATCTATAGCAACTATAAAAAGTTGCAGTTTCTACAACAAAATTATGGTATGCAATTTTCTTAAAGCCCTGATCATTATAGAAAGCTATTTCATAATTCCAGAGTCTATATACTCTTAGTCTTCAAGTAAGCTCTACCAGAAGTCATTTCTCAGCATTTGTGCAACATAAGGTTTGCTATTCAACTAAGACGGGGGTGGGCAAACTTTTTGGGCCAAGGGCCACATCTGAGTGGGGAAATTGTACACAGGGCCAGAGTAGAGGGTTGGGCTGTGAGAGGGAGTGCAGGGTGTGGGAGGAGGTGCAGTGTGCAGGAAGGGCCTCAGGGCAAGGGATTGGGGCAAAGCAGGGGTGCAGGGTATATGAGGGGGCTCAGAAAAGGGTGCACAGGGGTGCAGGGTGCAACAGGGAGCTCAGGGCAGGGGGTTGGGGTACAGGAGGGATGCAGGGTGTATGAGGGGGCTCAGGGCAGGGAGTTGGGGTGCAGGAGGGATTTGGGCTCCAGCCCAGCACCACTTACCTAAAGCGGCTCCGGGGTGGCAGCGGCGTGCACCGGGGCCAGGGTAGGCTCCCTGCATGCCTGCCCTGTCCCCAGCCCCACAACGCTTCAGGAAGCGGTGTGGCCCTTGGGAAGAGAGGGCAGGGGGCTCCTCATGTGCTGCCCTTGCTGTGCCTCCAGGTACCTCCCCCAAATCTCCCACTGGCCGCGGTTCCCTGTTCCTGGCCAATGGGAGCTGTGGGGGGCGGTGCCTGGAGACAAGGGCAATGCACAGAGCCCTCTGCCCCCGCTTCCCCCCAGGGACCCAGGGACTTGGTGCCGGCCACTTCTGAGAGCAGCATGGGGCCCATGGTGTCACGAGGGGGCAATCCCAAGAGCCGGATCCAAAGCCCTGAGGGGCCAGATCTGGCCTGCAGGCCGTAGTTTGCCCACCCCTGAGCTAAGACTGCTGCATAAAAAGGCAACACGCTTAGGCAGTTCACATCATTCTGAGAGGTTTTAGATTCTAGATCAGGCCTGCACAACTCGTAAAGCAGCGAGGGCCACATTACTCCAAAGAAAACAGCTGAGGGCCAAAACACCCCACCCCAGCACCACCCAGCCCTGCAGAAACAAACCCTCCTTCCCCAGCGCCACCCCACCAAAACAGCTGTGGGCCAAAAAGGAAGGTTGGGGGTGGGGAGGTGATACTTGATTTTAAATCAAGCAGGGGCTCCCAGCTGAAGAGGTGGCTGGGAGCCTTCAGGGGCAAATTAAAGGGCTCAGGGCTCTGGCGATTGGGGGAACCCGGAGCTTTGCGGGGCTGGGGCAGGGATTTAAAGGGCCCAGAGCTCCTGCCGCTGAGGGGAGCCTGAGCCCTTTAAATCCCAGCACATCTGCTGGAGTCACGGCCAGGATTCAAAGGGCTCTGGGCTGCCCGCAGAGTGCCATGTGCGCGGAATTTAGAATAGCTCCGCGGGCCGTATGTTGTGCAGGCCTGTTCTAGATCAAGTTATCAACTTCTACAAATGGGATGAGTGGGTTTCCTTTTACTGAGCCACAGAATATGCCCTCAACAGTAGATATAAAACTAGAATTCCAGTCTTAGAAAAATATTCAGCTCCTTCCTCATAATTGGGCAATTTGTTCATTATATGTAGTCCATATGTTTTCACACACATTTTTGGGCTTTCCCTCTCTTTCAGTACTAACTTGACACAAACATTGGAGGAAGTACCTCTTCTGCCTAGTTACCAAGTATATTTTATCACTGCAGATTTGTTCAGTCTCGTTGATGTAGGAGTAAAAAATGCCAAATCCTATTGCCCAACATTCTAGGAAGCTCTCATACATCAAGGTGGCGACATAATCTTTAAAGTTACTACAGTAGACATGTTGCCAACCCCATTCCCCACACAGTGAATCAACTTTCACCACCTAAAATTTATTTTGCACTTTATATCGTCAACATGCCTTATTTGGATTTATACAAGAATTGAAAAGGTTGCCTATCCAAGGCTCAGGACATTCTAATTAAAATAACAAAAGTAAAATTAAACAATAGCTTAGTCAGCCACACTCAAACTAACAAACATCTGTTAATCTTCACCACACCCACGAGGAAGGGTGAGCAAATACCATCCCCATTTTACAGATGGAAAAGCTGAGGCAGAGAGATTCGGTGATTTCCCAAAGTGAGTGAAGGGCTGGTATCATCCATCAAAATGCAGTCTGTAAAGAAGTCAGTTGGAGTAGTGTTTTTGGTTTTCTGATAATAGAATGCAGCTTCTTTATGATCTTTGCAAATATTTTGGAATCTGCATTAATGAGATAGATCTAAAAGGCTACTGTTGCTTCTACTTCTTTTGATCATGTGGCTGTCAATGGGTTTTCTTCTCCTGCTGCTATAGCTCCACAGTCAGTCCGTAAAAAACTCAAGTACATAAAGTAACAGAGAGGTATTAAATGAGACCTCAGAGGTATCTTGGACAACAGAATGTGTGGCTAAGTGCTAGAATCACAAAAGTACAGAGAACTGGAAAGGGTGGCGGCAGCAGGAAGCATATAATTTTCTGGGGCTCTATCTTTCTCTTTTTTATCACTTTTCGTTTTATTTTTCAGAAATTTCATATTTCATTTTATCCTGGGTGGAAGACCTAGGGAGTGTCCTGCCCTCTGAGGGGGTTGGACAGGTATCAAGAAAAACAGCAGCTTTCAATAATGTGGCAACAACAATTCAGCAACAACAATTGAGCTGAATTTAGCCTTAGACCATAATTTAGCCTTACTGTGGTTTGAAATAATAACACAAGATGCTAAAAATCTTGAAAACTGAGGAATTTACAGAAAACAAAAAAAAAGTGATTGTAGTCATGTTAGCAGCATTGCTTTAATGAAGGAGGGGACAAACATTTTTCTAGGACTGTAATCACTTTCTATAAGTAAAATCTTTTCTCCAAAATTCTTAAAATGGCTGGTACACCTGCAGTTTCAAAGATTTCAACCAGTAACAACAACAAACCCAAAGTACCAACAGTGACTATTAATACTGGTTGGTACACAATTGCATGTAAAGAATCTAATACTGCAGTAGTGGCTCTGCATGCCGCTCAGAAAGGGTTTTCCACGTGGGAATTAGCATGGAAAAAGAGACAAAGTCAGTTGTGGAAAAAGAAAATCAAGTAGTTAGAGGGTGGAGAGCCAGTGAGTACAACATATTAAGAGACATGGACAGATGAAGAGAGAGGGACAGAATTTCCTGAAGCTTTGAATGCAATCACAAAAAGCTTGAAATTGATACTCCTCTCTTAGAGACTTTCCAGTGTATCAGTCAGAAAAAACTAGCATGGATGATATTAGCAGCTGCATTTTTGTTAAGAGCTGTAGGTCATGATAGTACACATAATCAGTCCATTGGAGAGAGAGAGATAATATTGTTATTTTCTGTGCTGTTTATGTTGGAATTCTCTATACTATGACTGTTCAACAGAAACAACTTCTTACACAAGATTAGAAAGTAGAAATTACTAATAGGTATTCAGAAACCACACTGAGCCATATAAGAACCTAGACAGCTTTAGTTTTAAGAATTTGGTTATTTCCTAGATTTTTCCACCCACTTTTAAAAAGAAACATTAACATCACATTTTATAACTCAGTGTGGCAGCTTGAGCTATAAATATTTCAGACATATAGTAAGTTTAGAGTGTAAAAAAAAAAAGAAAAAAGAAAAAAAAAGAAGCATTTAACTTGCATCTAGGAACAAGTCATTAGAAAGAAAAAAATCCAGGACCTATGGAGCCAAACTCAAAATTCCACATAAACAGGACCAACTCCACCCAATTTACTGGATTTATCCACCTTATACTGGGTTTGAATTGGCCCATAGTGTAAAATCTACACACATCCCATATGTTGGGCCTGATCCTGCTGTTCTGAAACACACAAGTAGCACATTTTTCCAAGCAGTTCTACCCAAGATCTAACAAAGCAAGAAAAGCACTTTTCATCATCCATAAATCAAATATTTGAAAGTGATGTTAAAATTTAGCGTCAGCATTTCTGAGCTACCTGCTGTAACAAAATGATGTAAGGGGCTACTAAAATAGGATGGGGACTGATTTATAGACACATTCAGAAAAGAAAGTGTACTGATAAATATTTAACACAATCACCCTCCAATTTTTGATCCAGGAATGAAATGGTCAAATAATGCTACTTTCCAGCCCCATGGCGGCTGCCAGTAGAAAACTCAGAAATGACAATTTTAATCAAACATGTCCAGTCTAAAAGAGAAACCCTACCCATATATTAACAAAGTCACCCTCATTTTGCTCAGTGTAGCATATTGGAATATATGCAAAAACACCTCCCTCCTCCCAAAAAATTACAACTATGATAACTGATGACAAAGATAAGACAAAATGACTGGAAGCACAAATAGCATTGTTGCATAGCAACTGGTGATGTACATATGGTGAAGTTCATGGAACAGTATGTAGTTCATATTTATTGCAAAAATAAGACCAAAGATCAGCCTAGATAGCAAGAGAAACAATTGTGTTCTGGGTTCCCCATGCAACAATCATAGAAACCACACCTTCCAGTTACATAGCTTTCCTAAACTGATCTTCAGGAACATTACCCAGGCATTAGTGTTTTACCCAACAATAGGATACATACACATTGCAGATAACATACACTAACTAGTATCCTTACCAAAAAAAGGCTGCATAAGCCAAACCAGACAGGTAACATTTTTGAGAGGTGGGTATCAGCTATCAACTTACACTAAATAGATATCTCAATTGTTATTTTATAGTTGGACAATACAGCAAATTAGGCTGGCATTTTGTACCTGGTGTTTTGGAATGAAGTACAATGCTTCATATAGTTCCACAGAACTGTTTTTATAATATACAATGTGTGCAAAACTAAACCGATGGGGACAGGGAAGGAATGCAGAAATGCATCAACACACAAAGCCTAATATGCTTTTAGGAAGCATACAGGTAGGATGAGCAGATTTTTAAAGGTATTTCAGTGCCTCACGATGCAGATAGGCACCTAGTGGGATTTTCACAATGATTTAGACACCTAACTCCCACTGCATACAACCTATATGGATACATAAGTCTGCTTACTGATCATACGTATGTATGGATACGCTGTCTGAATCAAGAACCAAAGTAGGTTCGCTTTTTTTCACCTTCCAGATTTTAACAGATAATAAGTAACCATCTTTATCATGACAAGAAAGAGAACTGGAGGCTCTCTCAGTAGTCCTGGAGTTATGCAACATGATACTATGTGGAGGATCATCTATTATGCCTCAAGTTTGATTCCTTACCCGTTCAGGGAGGTCCACAGAGAAAGAACAAGGTGAAGTAGTGGCTGAAGTGCCTTAAATCCGTGTAGCAACCTTTCGCTGGCTACTGTTAGAGCAGCAATGGCAGACTTCAGAGGCAGCTATATTCATCCCTCCCTTCTCAGCCGGAAAGGATGGTCACTTTCCTGAGGTCCACAGGAAGAGGAGGGAGAAATAAGAAAATATCTTTGGGCTACAAGAAAGAGGAAGTACTGTACATTTAATCAATCGGGTTTTTATGAAGTTTTTTGTTTCACTTTTAAAACTAGTATGGTGTTTAGAAAAGGTGTTGACTTGAAAGCACTGGAAAATGAAGTACTCCCTTTATCTACAGAACAAATGCATTTCACCCACATTGTTTTACTAATGTCTCAACCTGGACTCAGAAGGAGCATTTAAAATGGAAGAATGACCTCCAGGTCAACTGTGTCTTTGGGCCATCTGCTCAGACTGGCACTTCTACCGGCATTCTTGTTAATTGTAGTGCAGTTTGTGACAGACATTTTTAAAACAGAAACAGGACTGAGCTCATCACCACATTTCATGGAGGTAAGGAGATGTAGTGATAAATGGTGCCTGGTGGGCTTACCCGACCTGTGAGCATAACCAAGGGACGCTGATAGAAGTTTATGAAGTGTTACAATAACCTATAACAATGAATAATGATGGGAAAAGGTGCAAAAGGGAGAAAGCCCGAATTAGGACAAACAAAAAGACCAACTGATATAAATTAAAGACTGCATTAAAATCACGTTTGGTAAACAAGTTAAATGTAGGATCAGAAATTAACAGAACAAAATTAGCATGATGGAAATTAGGTTTACCTGGTGAATCAGATAGTGAGGGGATGGGCTATTGTACCCATCATCGCCTTTTAGGGTCCCTAAAAAAAGGATTTTGGGTGAAGGCAAGTACAAGTGCAAGTATGCTGACTGAAAAGAAAAAAAAGGAAAAAAAGAGGAGCAAGCTTCACCATTATGGCTGTGTAGCGAGGCGGTGGGATACTCCACAGCCCCGCTGAGGGACGAACCTCCCCTAACACCAATGTGGGCGGAGCCATTGGGTCCTGTGCCCACCCCTCAGAGGTCACGGCGCAGACCTGGAAATATAAAAGCTCACCGGCAGAGCTCAGTTGGGAACCAGCTGCCGGAGAGGCCAGGCGTCTGCGATCAAGCTCCCTCTGGGGAGACAGGAGCAGGCCGCAACCGGCCTGAGCTTGCACACAGCCAGCTGAGCCTGCCCCGTGCCCGCTACCCCGAGAAGGACTGGTCGAGCCTGCCCTTCGCCGTGTACCCAGAGGAACCAATAGTGTTCAAGACAGCCGAGGACGCCAGCACAACCCAGGTACCCTACGAGGGGAAGTGTGGAAGTACCCGGGGGCAGCCGACTCCAGTCTGGCTGCAGCACTGCCTAAACCTATGTCAGTGGGCTGCGGCCAGGATCCCCACTGACAGCAGCGAGTCTTTGCCACTGCTAGGGTCCCAGGCTGGGACGCAGTGGAGAGGGAGGGCCTGCGTCTCCCCCCGCCACCTACTCCTTGGGTGACAGGCTCCCCATTGCCCTTTTCCTGGCCTGGAGAGGCTAGGACAATTTGGTTATAGAACTATTGACTCAGCCCCTGCTTAAGGGCCTGAGTCCTTGACTGTTTGGGTGCTGCCTCACCCTGACCTAGGGCCTGGGCTGCTATTGATCTCCTGACTCAGCCCCTGCCTCAGGGCCTGAGGGCTTGGCTATACTGGCGCTTTACAGCGCTGCAACTTTCTAGCTCAGGGGTGTGAAAAAACACACCCCTGAGCACAGCAAGTTACAGCACTGTAAAGCGCCAGTGTAAACAGTGCCCCAGCGCTGGGAGCGCGGCTCCCAGTGCTGCAAGCTAATCCCCACAGGGAGGTGGAGTACTGCAATGCTGGGAGAGCTCTCCCCCAGCACTGGCACCGCGACCACGCTCGCACTTCAAAGCGCTGCCACTGGAGAGCTCCCACGGCAGCGCTTTAGAGTTTCGAGTGTAGCCAGGCCCTGAGTCTCGACTGTTTGCTGCCCCGCCCTGACCCAGGGCCTGGGCTGCTATTTGAACTATTGACTCAGTCCCTGCTTAAAGGCCTGAGTCCCTGACTGTTTGGGTGCTGCCCCACCCTGCTCCAAGGGCCTGAGCCCCTAACCACATGTGCGTTATTCCCCCGACCACAGAGCCGACAGATGGCGAGGTAGAGCAAGGCGGTGGGATAACCCACAGCCCTGCTGAGGGACAAACCCCAGCCAAGCCGCACTACACGCTGCCACCCCCCACCACCTCCTGGGACATCGGGATCCATCATGACACCACTAGGTATTTGTCATCCTAATCCTGAGAGATGTCCCAACCAAACCAGGCCAAGAAAGGGATCCAGATGATGTTTCGACTTCCACTGGCTCCAGATGTATCCCAACCACCAACTGGGATGTGAGACTTTCTGTGTGTCCCCTACCTCTTCCCATCTTTTCCTTTCCCACCTTACTTCATCTCTTTCCTGTCCTTCTCCATTTTCTTTGTCTAATAAAAGTCTCACTTACCCAGCCAAAACTGTGTATGTTGCAACACTGCTGTAAGCCTGTGACCAAAGCTGCAACTAAAAGCAATGTCCTAACTGCCCAATGTTGATACAAGTTTGCCGGGTCTCTGAGTGGCTGATAAAACCATCTGCTTGTGCCTGTTTTTCCCCCCCAGCAGTGAGACTGGAAATAAAAGTCATTAAATGACTTAACTCTTCTCTTCACTCCAAATGCTATTCATCACACTGAACACTTGTTCCACTGAACTGTTTGTTCCTGATAAACACTGCAAATTCTACTCGATAGAGCCATATGCCTTGAACAAACTCTATGTAGTTATTAAAAAACCACCAAGTGGAAAGAATAGGACTGTGTAAAAGTGTTAAAACAACTCCAGGTAGCACCCTAATTTTTCCACCATAGAAATTTGGATAGAAGCAGACTATCAATGCTGGTTTAGCCCTACAGTGAATCCCTAATATCCTCAGATAGCTTTACTGATGTTTAATTATACATAATCTAATCCACCGAACAGGTACAGAGAACAGCATATTCTCTGTACAGATTTCCATAGGCTACTAGTTAGTATTATACACAACTTAATAAATACTGTAACCATATCCACATAAAAACCTAAAGCCCAGGGACCAGTGTCTACACTAGAAACGCTACAGCAGCAACTGCGTCACAGTAGTGTAGATATGTACTATAGCAATGGAAAGCCTTCTTCCATCACTGTAGTAAAATCCACTTCTCCGAGAGGCCTTAATTATGTTGACAGAAAAATTCTTCTGTCCCCCCAGTAGCTTCTACACTCAGGCTTACATTGGCTTAATTACATCATGCAGGGCATGACATTTTTCACAGTGCTGAGCTATGAAGTTAAGTCAACCTAACTTTGTAGCATAGATCAGGCCTGAAACAAACTGCATATTCTTTCTTGATATTTCTCCAAGGGTTTATGAGTCAAGCCCAAATCAGTTAATTATCTAGATATACTTGATTCCCCAAAGTTTCAGCCTTTACTGCCTTTTACTCATTGCATACTTTTAGGCCTGTAGGAAAGCTAAAGGGCAAAATTTTATAATGGTAGTGAGTGCAAAAGCAAACGTATTTTTGGTGAGCCAGCCTAAAAATATACTTATTTCCCCATTGCTTTAAGATGCGACACCTTAACTAGTTTTTCAAGGAAAGGGATAACAGAACTAGAATTCAAATTTTCTTTGACTTAACTGTAAGAAATAGTCTTTCCAAACCGGCTACCATTTTACAAGTTCACATTAATGAATAAAACAAGTATTTATGTCAATGGATCTCAAAAGTGGCAAAGTTGTACTTAAATGTTAGTTCAGCCCACTTAATATTTAAGGTCTGAATACTCCAACTCCGTCCAACCAGCTTTGGTATTTCTTTACTCAATTACTTTGATATGAACAGATTAGCAACCCCCAAATTATTTATCAGTATAATAACAAAAGATGACCGTATAACTCTGTATAATCTCTAGCATGCACTCCTGAAGATTAAACAAATTAAGAGAACAAATCTTAAGCACCTCATTTCTTCTCCAATTAAAGAAACAAGCACAGAGGATTGGTGTACTAGCTTATTTTTCCTTTAAAAAACAAAAACAAGAGACACTTCTGATGAAGTGGATATAAAGATAGTGCAGTTATAAAATTAATGGAAATTACCTAAAGATGCCAGAGGACATATGTCTACATTACTAATGTAAAAGACCAGGCGGTCTCTTGCCAAGAGAGACCCAGAACAGGAGTACCATCAAAGGGCTGTTTTAAGTCTAGACTGAGGTCAGCTAGCACAACTGTTTCTGGAAGCTGGCATAACACTCATTCATAGTTTGTATACATGGCACTAACTATTGCCTTTGGTCCCCTGTTCTTATAAGCATCCCAAAGTTACAGTAACTCCTTGCTTAACGTTATAGTTATGTTCCTGAAAAATGCGACTTTAAGCAAAACAATGTTAAGCAAATCCAATTTTCCCGTAAGAATTAATGTAAATAAGGGGGGTTAGGTTCCAGGGAAAAAATTTTCACCAGACAAAAGATTATATATACACATACACTCACACACATACATACACACAGTATAAGTTTTAAACAATGTAATACTGTAGACGGCAATGATAGTGAAGCTTGGTTGAGGCAGTGAAGTCAGAGGGTGGGATATTTCCCACAGAATGCCTTAGTGCTGAATGATGAACTAGCACTCGGCTGAGCCCTCAAGGGTTAAAACGTTGTTAATGTAGCCTCACACTCTACAAAGCAGCACAAATGGAGGGAGGGGAGACAGCATCGCAGGCAGGGATAGAGACGTGTGTGTGTGTGTGTGTGTGTGTGTGTGTGTGTGTGTGTGTGTGTGTGTGTGTGTGTGTGTGTGTGTGTGTGTGTGTGTGTGTGTGTGTGTGTGTGTGAGAGAGAGAGAGAGAGAGAGAGAGAGAGAGAGATGTGCATTGCCCCTTTAAGTACAGTAACTCCTCACTTAAAGTCGTCCCGGTTAACGTTGTTACATTGCTGATCAATTAGGGAACATACTCGTTTAAAGTTGTGCAATGCTCCCTTCTAATGTCATTTGGCAGCCGCCTGCTTTGTCCATTGCTTGCAGGAAGAGCAGCTCATTGCAGCTAGCTAGTGGGGGCTTGGAACCAGAGTGGACCGGCAGCTCCTCGCTCCCCTAAATTCCCTGTGCTGCTGCCGCCCAGGAGGCTATCAAGGCAGTTCAGCTGTCCCTTCCCCTCTTGCCATATGCTGTTCCTGCCCTCTGCCTTGGAGCTGCTCCCAGAGACTCCTGCTTGCTGTGCAGGGGGGGAGGGCGAGGGCTAATGTCAGGATGTCCCTCTCCCCCCTGCTCCTGCACCCCACTTACCCCTTCTCCATATAGAGCAGGGAGGGGACACGGAGGGAGAGAGACAGCATGGTGCAGCAGCTGCTGTCTCAACTTCCTGATCCACTTGAAAAGACAATGCACTTAAGAGTGGGTCAGCTTACTTAAAGGGGCAACGTGCATCTCTCTCTCGCTCTCACATACAAAGTGTGTGTCTGTCTCTGTCTGCTATGTTGTCTCCCCTCCCTCACATTCGTGCTGCCTCCTGTGAGAGGCTACATTAACAACGTGTTAACCCTTGAGGGCTCAGCAGGTGCTAGTTCCTCATTTAGCAGCAAGGCATTCCCTGGAAAATATCCCTCCCTCTTCCACCCTCTAACTTCACCACCTCAACCAAGCTTCACAATCATCATAGCTGTGAACAGTATTAAATTGTTCGATTAAAATGTATACTGTGTGTATATCTATAATATATAGTTTTTTGTCTAGTGAAAAAAATTTCCCTTGAACTCAACCCCCCCTGTTTACATTAATTCTTAAGGGAAACTGGATTCACTCAACATCGTTTCGCTTAAAGTTGCACTTTTCAGGAACATAACTACAACATTAAGCGAGGAGTTACTGTACGATGACCGCACTCTAAGTACACTGCCTTTTTAAGTAGATCAGCAAATTGAGACTGCAGCTGCTCTCAGCAAGCTCCCTCTGTCCTGAGCCCTGTCGTGTCCCACCCCTGCTCTATGGAAATGGGGTAAGCGAGAGGCAGGAGCAAGAGGGAGAGGGACACCCTGACATTAGCCCCCCTCTCCCTCCGCCTAACAAGCAGGAGGCTCCCGGGAGCAGCTCCAAGGCAGAGGGCAGGAGCAGCACATGGCAGTGGTGGGAGCCACAGCTGAACTGCTGGCAATTGATAGCCTGCTGGGTTGTTCCGCAAAGGGAACTTAGGAGAGCGGGGAGCTGATGAGGGGCTGCCAGTCCACTCTGGTTATAAGCCCCCAACAGCTAGCTGCAACGGGCTGCTCTTCCTGCAGGCAGTGGACAAAGCAGCAGCTGCCAAACAAGGTTATAAGGGAGCACTGCACAACTTTAAACTAGCATGTTCTCTAATCGATCAACAACGTAACAACGTTAACCAGGACGAATTTAAGTGAGGAGTTACTGTACTTGATTTTTAAACTTAATAAAAATAAAATTAAAATATAACAAAAAAAAAGCATGGTAGGAATGTAGGCCCATATTAGATTTGGATGAACCCTGGTTTTAAATTGAGTTGGGATTAATAGCTGGAACTGAGCAATAGGCTCATGGCATGCGACCAAAGAAGTCATGAGAAAGAAGAGCCATTGTGTTAAACTTGTAATGAACCTTCAAAATAGCTAAAGTAACAGTAATAAATATACTTAATTGGGTACCAAGTGCAGTAAATAATTGGCTGTATAAGAAACTCCTTCATCAGGCCTTAGCTGGGGTCTAATAATTGGCAGTGACACCACTTGTTTGTTAAAGGGTATAAAAAAGTAAACTCATAAAGGGTTCATACCTGCCTGCCCAAATTGGAGCTGACCAATATGGGTTTAAGTACCTCTGGGTTTTCCCCATTTTTAAGTATCTTAATCAAATACTTGTGTTTTGTTACTGTTTGGCGGTAGTAACTGCTTATTATTTAGGCGTCTTTAGAGCAACTGTATAAATACCATATAGCCTTTGGATTTAATAAAGGAATTTATCGTTAAATTGGGGCTATGCTAATACCCTACATAAATAATAGTAATTCCAACAAGCACATTTTTGGCTACACTGTATATCATCACACAACTTACAATAGTTATGTAACAAAAAATCCATACATGAGAATTTTCAATGGTCTGAGCTTAGTGAGAGGCACAATTACAGTTTATGAATGCTCACATAATTTACCCATTTATTGCCTCTTAAACTAAGTTTGTATAAACTCACTGGGGCAGGGGATATCTTCCTACAAATCTATACAGCGCCTTTGACAACTGGGTGCTCACCTGCAGGCTCCAACATAATGCGTATCAGTATACAACCCTATCACATATTTTTTATGTTATTTCTTCACTAAGCAGTGTTAGTCAGACAGACATGCTGTTAAGTCCCACTGAAGTCAACAGAAGCAGGATCAGGACTTGTATCATTAAAATCCTTTTGGATATAGACAAACCCTAAAGCGGAAGAAAATTGCTACTGTGAAGGGTACATCTATACTGCAGCTCGGGGTGTGATTTGCAACTCTTGTAGAAATACCAGTGCTAGCTTTAATCTAGCTAGCTCACTAAAAATAGTAGTGAAGAAGTGGCAATGTGGACTTCTGCTTGGGCTGCTCAAGCCCACCTAACCCCATAGGTACATATTCACTTGAGCGGCCCACCCCACTGCTCTTTAAATGCTATTTTTTATGAGCTAGCTAAATTAAAGCTAGTGTGAGTAGTCAACACAAATTGCAAATCACATCTCTGATCCCAGTGTAGACATATCCCACAACTTCAGCAATGCCCAAAAAGTCACAGTTGCGAAAAAGGCTAATATGATTCTGGGGTGTATTAATGGGAGTGTCAAATGTAAGATACAGGAGGCAACTGTCCCATTCTATCTGGCACTGGTGAGGCCTCAGCTGGAGTACTGTCTAGTTTTGGGTGCCAAACCTTAAGAAAGATGTGGACAAACTGGGAAGAGTTAAAAGGAGAACAACAAAAATATAAAAAGGTTTAGAAAACCTGACCTACAGGGAAAGCTTTAAAAAAAAAACAAAACCTGAGCATGTTTAGTCTTGAGAAAAGACTAACATCCTGATGAGCGGTCCTGATGACAGTCTTCAAATACTTTCCAGGCTGTTATAAAGAGGACAGTGATCAATTGTTCTCCATGTTCAGTGAAGACTGGACAACTAATGGGCTTAATCTGCAGCAAGGGAGATTTAGGTTAGATATTAGGAAAAGCTTTCTAACTATAAGGGTAGTTAACCACTGAACTAGACTGCTAAGGGAGTGGAATCTCCATTACTGGACATTTTAAAGAAAAGGTTGGACAAACACCTGTCAAGGTCCTGCCTCAGCAAAGGGGACTGGATAGGATGACTTCTTGAGGTCCATTTCAGCCTACATTCCTATGAGTCTATGAAATGCATTAGCTACTTTCCAAACATAGAGGAAATAGAGTTCCATGCTCCAAAGAGCATCCACCACACTAAGAAGACAATGAAAGAAACTGTGTAGGGGGGAAACAATACCCAAGCAAACTAATCTGACTGATGATAGGTACATCTTGCTACTTACATTTGTTTTCAGATTAAACAAGGCAATAAACTCCTTACCCCCTATCCTCCTTTCCTCCCCTCCACAATTCAATCTACATCTTTTGTCAGGGTAATTTCTAGATTCGGCTCCACTGTCTTTAGGCCACTCTCTTCCAATAAATTAGCAGTTCATACATAAGATAAATAGTGAAATAGACATTGTGGGAAAAGTATATCTACGGGAAGGATTTAAATGAGACATCAGTGACTTTACAAACCAACCCAGAAAACTGCATTGCATGCATAGAGAATGCCATGGAAAATGCACAGATTGTTGTAGGGGGAAATGGACAAATTGTGTATCAATGCAGACATCATGGAGGTGGGGGGGGTCCATATCATAAGATATGGGTCAAGGCTATTGCCGAAGCTTGAGCCTGATGTGGTATAGAAGACAGATTCACATATAGATTGTGACGACATCATGCGAGGAGCATTAAAGATGATCCTAGTGATGGTAGCATAAATAGACTGAATTGCAATGATGTGTCACAGTGCATCTTTCAGTGGACTACTCATATAAGTAGAGTTACACAGGCTAAGACTTTACATAATCAGAATGTAACTAAGTTTCACATAAATGATTTTCATGGATTCAGTTAATATGGCATACACAGGTGAACACACAACTAAAAGACACTAGCTTGGGTTGTAGAAAAAAATGTAATTCTAAGTTAGCCATACATGAATACAAAATGCAGCCAGCTTTACTCAGAATATTGCTAGAGTGTGTTTAAAAAAAAGTCACACAATATTCTTTGCATCATACACACAGATGATTTTCAAAAGCTTGTAATTTGGTAAAATCAAAACTACCTTTCCCAGCAGAATACCCAATGATGCACTCTCAATAGTAGCTATTTGCATGCCAAATTTCAGTTTAATATCCCACGCCATTTTGATACTATAATTGTACAAGACAGGGTTGCAATGGTTCTCTTTTACTTTTCCAGTAACAAGGATTTTTTTTTCTCCACTTATAAGCAAAAACAGTTTAATCTTATTTTGAGAAGTTTGAACAAATATTCATCTTAAAGCACAGACCAAGCTTGAAAAATTACAGTAAGTTGTAAGAGACTGAAAAACGGGGGGTCAGAACATTAACCATTTCACAACTTTAACTATAGGGGTTGCTGCTGTTCTTAGTTTATTAATCAACTTGGCTCTTAAAACTGAAGTTGAGGACTTCCCACTGCCCCTAAACAAAAAGGCATATTTGGGGTCGGGAAGGAATTTTCCTCCAGGGCAGACTGGCAGAGGCCCTGGAGGTTTTTCGCCTTCCCCTGCAGCGTGGGGCATGGGTTACTTGCTGGTGGATTCTCTGCAGCTTGAGGTCTTCAAACCACAATTTGAAGACTTCAATAACTCAGGCTTAGGTTAGGGGTTTGTTATAGAACTGGATGGGCAGGGTTCTGTGGTCTGCTTTGTGCAGGGGGTCGGACTAGATGATCACATTGGTCCCTTCTGACCCTAGAATCTATGAATCTATAGATTCCTTCACTTGTTTGCAAAACTTTTTTCCCTTGAAGAACAACTTTGAAATTGAGTAACTTTTTCCAGCTCAGAAACAATACATGGTACAGTAATTATGATCTAAAGTACTTAGGAGAGATCACATTAGAAAAAAATATCAGTGTTGACAACTGAATGAAACAAATACATTTGATTTCACAGACCGAATATATGAATTTAGTTTCCAATTTACAGAAAACTAAACCATTCTACCGGTCTTTCTGTATACAATGTAAATCAGTTTTCTGTGTACCATGCTGTTTTTGCTAACAGAAGCACAATTCATCTAGCAATTGAATTTGGTTTTATCTAATTACATTACCCATTATACTGACTTGGCATACTAATCCCTGAATGGACATTAAAGGAATCCATACACTCTGCCGCTAACTATGCACTTTATATTAACTTAGACGGAAAAATTTAGAATATGTAGCAATTCAGTGGACTTCCCTTCTGTTTCAAAAGGACATAACCCATTCTGAGAGATCAGAATTGTGTATTTACAAAAAGCAGTGCTTCATAAGAAGTAAAGTTGATGATCATTTATTTTATCTTGAAAGACACCTCAGATTTAGCTAAAACATTAATGCCAAATTCTGGTCTGGCTTACAGTCCAAGATTGCACAAGACGTAAATCAGGGGAGAAAGTGGCTCAAAAAGGCTTTGTATACATTCTTCTCCATTAAAAATGAGAATCAGTATTTTCCCCTGGTATTTTTTTCTTACCCCACCTTATTGTCTAATCCAGTGGTCTCCAAACATTTTTGATCACGCACCCCTATCAGTAAAAAATTTTGAGCACGCACCCCCAATATATGTATATTTATGTATAAATTATATATATGTACTACTATACTAATATATTATGCACATTATAAAACATACAAAAAATAGAAATTAAAAAAGGATGAGATAAAGATGAAAAACAATATTTTTAAAATATTTGTTATTAACAGTACAAAAAACCTTTTTGCTCTCACAAAAAAATTATTAATAATATTTTTAGTGAGTGCAGTGTGATTGAATATGCTTCATTATTTCTGAAAATATTGGTTTAACACTTTGGGAGTCAAAGGTTGGATTAGGGTTAAGATGCAGGAGGGGGCTCAGAGTGGGGATGTGGGGTCTGGGAGGGGGTTAGAGTGCGGGAGGGCACTCAGAGAGGGGGTGTGGGAGGAGGCACAGGGCTCGGGCAGGCAGGAGGTGCAGAGCACTTACCTGGGGCAGCTCCTGTCTGGTGCAGGAGGCTCTGTGCAGCGTGGCACTGCCCCCATGGCCACGATTCTGGGAGCTGCCCCACCCCGGGGCAGGGCCACCCAGAATGCAGGGGCTTTAGGGGCTGCAGGACCCTGGGCTAAGGGGGCCCCGGGCTAAGGGGGCCCCGGGGCCCTGGCCTGCAGCTTTAAAGCCCCTTTTGGAATGAAGTCCTGCGAGCACAGGCTAAAGAACTCAGGAGCAGCAGGGGCAGCCGCACAGCCAGCAGCCAGAGAGAAGCGGCACTTTCCTCGTCAAAGCACTGTTTTTCCCTTCAAAGCCCCACTTCTCTCCAACCGGCTTTGAAGGGAAAAGCGCCACTTCTTTCCAGCCGCTGGCTGTGCGGCTGCCCCTGCTCCTGCTCCTCCAGGGGCCGAAGGACTCAGGGCCACATTCCGAAAGGGGCTTTAGAGCTGCAGGCCAGGGCCCTGGGGCCCCCTTAGCCCAGGGCCCTGCAGCCCTAAAGCCCCTGCGTTCCGGGTGGCCCTGCCTGCAGGGGCGGGGGGGGGAAGCCAACTTCCCCACTCGCTCATTCCCTTCCTCCTCCGGCAACCCTTTCTCTCCCCACCCCACCCCCCGCGGTGCTCCTCCTGCCGTGCCCCCCTGTGGATCGTCTTGGGCACCTCACTTTGGAGACCACTGCTCTAGGATACACCTAGTTGGACAGCAGATGGAAAGCGTAATAGGAATCACTCTCATAAAATTACACACGCTAATGCGGAAATTTAAATTTTCCATTTCATTGCCTTACGATAGACAAAATGCAGTCATAAACATGTATGCCATATATGGGTATGTTGTATCACTCAGCAGTTCATCGCAATAAGTAGGTCTGTCCCTTAACCCTTTTTTAAAAACAAAACAGTATCTCAGAGACTTGTGAACGATCCCATGCATATTTATATGGTGTCAAGTCTAAAATCTAATTATTATACTTCAAATGCCACTGTTCACTATTCCATTGTTGAGCACTCATATTCAGGTAATGTGTTTATCCACTCTAAGATATAGTGACAGATATTTGGGCAAGATGCAACAGGGGCAGCTAGTTCCTGGCCAGCCTTGCAGGAGTGGAAAATGAAGCATTCAAACCATCCAAAAATCCAGCATATCCAAATGTATAGTCACCTTTGAACCTGGCCAAAAAAGGGAAGGGAAAGCATCATAAACTTTATTTGCCTGGTGGGGACTCCCAAACATTTTAAGATACCTGAAGCCCCAAATATCCTCTACTAAGCTTTCAAGGCATCCAGTCTTTCTTTTCTCCCACCTTATTTTCTATGATGGTGCCATACATTTACAACATACAAATCTGCAGCACATGAAGTTCAGGGACTACATAACATTAATTTAGTATCAGAACAGCCAAACAGCAAAGGAAAATATACTGACTATTCCACAAGAGGAAGGAGAGCCGTGAAAGGGAGGGCACGATCATAATTTTGATGTTTCCATCATATAGTTTAGGCCTAACACGCTCATAGAACATGGTATCCTGAAAATGCTCCACACTTACCATGTATTGCTACCATAATATCAGTGACCTACACATAATGTAGGTCAAGGAATTTGAATACAATAGACAAAAATACAGTTATTTTTCATGCGCTCCAAAGACCACCTTACTATTACACTTTCTGACAAAGTGAACAACTAGAAAATTTGATGAATGACAGTTAATATTTACTGGTCAACAAGCCACTATATCAAGACTGATAGAAAAAAATGAACACAATTCAAAATTGATTTTCAGCACACTGTAGCTAGATTTCTGACGAATCTATCCTTTCCTCCAAAAGAAATGTTGAACAAAGCAGCAGTTTTCTGCTGGGTTATCCTATCAGAAGCACAAGTTGTGATGAAACCCAAAGGTTTTGCACTGTACTGCATTCTTCCTCTCTGATCTGTTCAGCAGGCTGATATTGGAATGTACAATACAATCCTTTCTGGAGACATTTCAGGCTCTTACTCAATTAAAAGAAGAAAAACAGTCAACTAGAATGAAGTATTATGTGCATGCACGTGACCATAAAACTAAGCTGAAAGGTCTTTATTTTAGATCTATCAGCTTGACGGTGTCCTTTTAACCAACTATCATGCTGAGATTATGAATCTACGCAAACATGCATGACAGGAATTATATTAACAAATAATTTTCATTCTATCTTACCTCCTGAGCTTTCTGTAAACACTGTTAATGTCTGTCCTCCCACACTTTGCAAAAGAAATGGATGTTCTCTGGGTGCACTGACTGAAGCAGGTTTTCCTCCAATATCATTGATACTTGCAAGATCTTCATTCAAAGTAAATGATACCTAACACCCACAATGAACATAATATTATTACATAGACCTTTTAACTACATAGATTTTTAGAGCTTAGGAAACAGGAAAAGAAAGAAAAATGAAATAGCACAATACAATTTTGAATTTTTCAAATATACATCTGGGATCTAATTTTTAACATATTAATCTTCTGAAATATTTTATTCAACATTTTCACATATATATACAATTTACTCAGCATACTATTATCTCCTCTTGATGTCAGAGAACAATTAATTGCATTTCATTATTTTTTAAAATGTTTGAGAACCTAAGATAGTTATACCTTTCAATGTAGATATTTTAAATGTTTCACACAGCTAACTTCACTTTCGAGAAAGTGTCAGCAGTATATATTACAGCCAACCATAAGCATGATCAAACCCCAAACACAACTGGAGTCTCTCCATGTATTCCAATGAGAGTTAGATCAGACTTTAAGATGGTAAATTCAGCTTTTACCCACTGCTGAGTTTTTGCTAAGTCTCTTCCAATTCAATGTATTGGTTGGCTCTGGGGTATACTGAATCATGCTGCTACCTTCTCATCTAACATGAAAGGTAAAATACTTGGTAAAGCTATTAATTCAATTGCTAATAAAATAAATTACTCATCTGCCTTTGTGGATGAAAAAAACCCAAATTCCCTAATACTTTCTATTTAACAAAACCAATGAATTAATACCAAATATGATATAGTATATTTCTGAACTCTTACTTCTTTGTTCCCAACATTTTCTGCTTAATATTAATGTTTAGCTCTCATATAGCACTTTACAAAGGATAGTAGCATCATCATCCTCATTTTACAGATGGGGAAACTGAGGCACAAAGAGATAAGTGACTTGCCCAAGGTCACGCAGTAGCCAGTGACAGAGCCAATCATTCAGATCTGCCAACTCCCAGTTCAGTGCTCTATTACAAGTACTATAAGGGCTGGTCCACACTACGGGGGGGAAATCGATCTTAGATACGCAACTTCAGCTACGTGAATAACGTAGCTGAAGTCGAATATCTAAGATCGGATTACTCACCCGTCCTCACCGCGCGGGATCGATGTTCGCGGCTCTCCCTGTTGATTCCGCAACTCCGTTGGGGTTGATGGAGTTCCGGAATCGATATAAGCGCGCTCGGGGATCAATATATCGCGTCTAGATGAGACGCGATATATCAATCCCCGAGCAATCGATTTTAACCCGCCGATACGGCGGGTAGTCTGGACGTAGCCTAAGAGAAATTTACACTACAAAGAAATATACTAAAGTTCAAAATATAACACATTTATAGGCTTTGGATTTGATAATTACTTACTTCTGTTCTTCCTTGATTTCTGTAAAAGAAAATATTTAATGTTTTAGTTTCCATAATCTAATTTCACAGGTCTAGCTCCTCTGATAACAGCAGCAACCTCAAATTCTAGCTCTGTTACTGTCTTCACTCCTGAGCTACCCAAGGACAAATGGAGAAATCAGCAGGAGCAAATAGAAGTGTTACTGAAATATTGGGTTTGTTTAGCTGAGAGCTAACAACCGCTTGACAGGGATAAGGAAGAATGCTTTATTTTGCAGAAGAAAGGAGAGCTTGTATTTTGGTACAAAAGACTTTATTTAGTATAAAAATAAAAATTTTGATACACACATTTATATACAGGCTTTGGTTATGCTAGCATTTGATTGGTGGTTAACAAACCCGGCACTTCTGCAATTTGCTTAGCAAAAACCAGCTAAGAACTAGCTTTAACTGCCTCAAAACTGATAAGGGGTGACAGTTTAAAAGTTCAGGGTACTGTGTCCATGAGGCTTTTGCTTCTCCCTACTGGCTGCTTATAAGTTGTTAAGGGGGGCTATTAGTGACTTTCACAGAAGCAACACAATAGCATATAAATAAATTGATGGAGATTCTTTATTTAGATGTGCCTATTTCTGATGTCTATGAAATCAGAAATGGTGTTCTAAAATACATCGACACACATCAGTATAATTTTTTGTATTTATCAGTGTATATTATAAACAGTATGATTACTAGGCAGCTATATTTCAAGCTTCATAGAAAAAACACAACGTGTACTTGCAATAAATATTATGCAATATAAGTAGTACTTCACGGCAATACACTACTGTTACGGTATCTCCCATAAGGCTTTATGGAAATATGCTTAGAATGTGCTTCATCCTACATATGCCATGTAACATATCTCCATAAAGGTTATGATCTACTGAATGTATTAATCATATTTGTATGCAGGTATCATTTTTGTATTTGAAGTTATGAATGTTATGAATGTTGGCTGTGTACTGGCTTGAATAACCTTAGTAGAACATTTGGTCAGTTCCTGGAGAAAGGAATGTTGAAATTAAATACCTAATCAAGAAACACTTAAAGGACAACGGACCTTGGAATGCTCCAATCCACATAAGAAGTCTACTTGAGGATATTCAAGGTAGCATGTAAACAATGGATGCTACTGTAAAAACTGAGAGTCATGCATGGAAATGTGAGTTGCCCAGGTGACTCCTAAACTCCATCTTGAAGCTGGACTTTGCATAGAGGTGAGGAAGTGGTCTCCACCCACAAGAAAAAGTCTATTTAAATCCCTGGGAGGCCCCTCCATTTTATCTTCAGCTGGCTAAAGAGGGAACCTCTCCACCCCCCAGGATACCTGAAAGAAACTGGAACAAAGGACAGTAACTACAGGGGGTGTGAGTGACTGCTGGACTCAGACTAAAAGGACATTAGTCTGTAAAAGGGAGCATTCTAGAACTGGTGAGGATCTTAGCTGTATTGAGTTTGATTAGACATAGATTTGCACATTTTATTTTATTTTGCTTGGTGACTTACTTTGTTCTGTCTGTTACTACTTGGAACCACTTAAATCCTACTTTCTGTATTTAATAAAATCACTTTTTACTTATTAAATAACTCAGAGAATGTATTAATACCTGGGGGAGCAAACAGCCATGCACCTCTCTCTATCAGTGTTATAGAGGGCAAACAATTTATGAGTTTACCCTGCATAAGCTTTATACAGAGTAAAACGGGTTTATTTGGGTTTAGACCCCATTGGGAGTTGGGCATCTGAGTATTAAAGACAAGCACACTTCTGTGAGCTGCTTTCAGGTAAACCTGCAGCTTTGGGGCAAGTAATTCAGACCCTGGGTCTTCACTGGAGCAGACGGGAGTGTCTGGCTCAGCAAGACAGGATGCTGGGGTCCTGAGCTGACAGGGAAGCAGGGGTAGAAGTAGTCTTGGCACATCGGGTGGCAGCTCCCAAGGGGGTTTCTATGATCCAACCCGTCACAACTGCTGTATACTAAAAATAACTTTTTCTACTTCTGTAATAATTCTAAGAATTCCTACCAAAAAAAATATGATGAACTACTTACTTGGCAATCCTCAGCTTCCCTACTTCACCCCTTCCGGAAGCTTTAGTCCATTGTTGTGACAAGTACTTGGGGACCTAAATAATGATAAATTTCAGGTAACTTTGCAACAGGTAGTTATATCAAATATTTTTTTAATTTAAAAAATCCATCTTTTTTGTATTGCTTTCTTTAGAACAAAAATCAAAATACACGGGAGATTAATATTTCTTTGATAGGGAAGGCAAAGAGAATAAGTCAGCACCAAAACCTGACCATATCTAACCTTCCAAAGCCTACCAAGCATCGCCTAAGACGTATCACTTAAATGAGACTAAAAGAGGTGATTACACATTGCAGCCTTAACACTTAACAGGAGATCTGAATGACTTGTGGAACAAAAAAAGAAGTCAAGTTTTACTAACCCTAAGGCCATGCCCTAAAAAAGCATTCATGTACAATGTTCTTTTTATACTCTTCTTTTGACACTCAAAATGCATCAGAAACTCCAGCAAATCCACTTTTATTTTTAGCTTTGTATCAATAACTTTCTAGGGTTTTACTAGTACAGTAAAGTCATTCCATATTTGCATTTATATCCACTGTAGAAAGTATATATATATAACTAAAGGATTGCATACTTTGTTGCTTATGTAGGCAGAGCTGCACACCCAATGAGAGAGAGAAGCACCCAACACAATGAGATCCTGATCCATGACTATAGCTCCTAAGTGCTATGGTAATACAAATATTAAATAATAATATTAAGCCACAGCCTATGATGTATAGGCAATACCAGGGGGCACCAGTAAGATTTATCTGCCAGCAACACCAATCAGGCACTTGGTGGGCCTGATTTTCCTTCACTTATACCAGTGGAAATCAAGCTTTTCCAGATTTACATTTTCACCAACTTCAATAGGGTTCTGCCTATTGCTGCCTAGAATATTCTCTGAAATTTTGGAATTGATACAACATGTTTAAAAGTTGTCACATTACACACATAATAAAAAAGATGCCATTAAGTGTAGGGCCTCACTTCACCCAGCTAAATCTGTAGTTGTATACTGGATGGGATTGTGCAATCTATAGGAAAATAGGAAACGTCTTACACAATAAAACATCCACTCTGCCAGATTTCTTTCAATTTTAGCAAGAACAATTAGGAGGATTAGTTTTCAAAAATCTTTTAACAATCCTGAATATAGTGTACAGAAACATTGCAATCTGTTACTATAAACAAAAACAGAATTCAAATAATTTTAACTTGGATTTTGGAAAAGGGATTCCTCAGTTAAGGTCTGACATGAGACCATGAGTGAACTAATAGCATCTGAACAAAACATATATAAAATACTTAAGATTCTAGAGACATGGTCTTTATTCTTGGCTATGTAGATAGGGATAACACTTCTCCCTCACAATTTGTAACATGACCATGTGGGAAGAGAGATGACATAAAGCAATATCATTTCAAAATAAAATACTCCCTAGTTAGCACAAACTACTTCTCTATTTTTTGCACTTTAAAACCTCACAGCCTTAGTTGTACTTACTTTTATTGCATATATTCCTAAAGCACCCACCACTGTAATATCTGGGCTATTATTACCTATTAAGTTGTCTCTCCCTTGGATACTTCCTATATTAGCTCCACACAGCCTAAAGTGAAACCAGGTTAGCCAGAACTATTTTTCCAATAGGTCTTTTCCCCAAAAATTAATTAACAATTGCAACATTGTTATATCTGGTCTTCATTAGTTAGGGAAATCTTGTTGTGAACTGTTGTGGTAAAGCAGCACTACACAAAACATTTTGTTGTTTAAAGAGAGGTTTTTTTAAATTAAATCCACCAAATGATAATCAGCTTTGCTCCAATAATATGAGGTCCCATCTATGTTGTGATTCCTAACATGTTGGGGAACCTACTTAAAAAAGTTTGCCCAGGTTTAAAAATCCAGTTCAGATCTGAAGCAGGTCTCTCTCTCCTTCAGGTCTGAACTGGATTTTAAACCAGGAGGGTAGAGGAAATCTATGCATAACCCTTTTACAGTTTCAAACTTTTTAGCTGTAATTCACAAGTGTTACAGCAATGGTAGAAGATGTAACGTGGGCAGGATTTACATGTTTTTACCATTGTATGATCTAGCCTGTGATAACACAGTGGTAAAAATGCCCAGCCAATTGTAGTTTGTTGGCTTAAAAAAGGTGCAGTTGTTTGCACAGTTACCAAGTTCAGTTCATTACCATCTTCACCAACCATGCTGGGGTACTACAGAGTTGTGGACTCCCACTATATGAAAGGAAGTACAACGTTACCAAGACCATAGGCTTGGTCAATACCAGCCATGGAAGTCATTTTTATGTCATGTTAGCACCTATCTGTGAAAAATCATGTCTTTCTCATCTTATTATAGACAGTGTACCTAGGAAAGTTCTGTTGCTAATAACTAATATCAATATTGGGTCCCCTTTCACCTCATCTCCCCAGATTTGAAAACTCCTTGGTAAGCATAATTAGGACCAGCTCATTTTCAACAGGGCTTCATAAAACCTACTAGTCAGAAACTGACACTAAAGAGGAAGTATAAAGACCTGGCCACAAGCCCATCCCTTGACCTTGTCCACATTGAGGATTTTCTGAAATCTTCTATTGCTGCTCTAGCACCAGTGCTGCCAATGATGGAGGCAATAGCATAAACCAGCCACTGGCTTTTTTACCACAGGGATTTTAAAGATGACACAAGTGCAGATATAACTCCAGCTTCTTAGAAGATAAAGTATGATGTGAATCCTAGCAGGGTGCTGGCCCGGGACCCTGCTTAGTGAGCCTCATCCATCTTTGCCCAAGGGTGTCTGATAAATCTGAAGTCCTCACCCCCGCTACAGAAAAGGAGAATGTTAATTCTCCCCTTCCTGCCAGGGCCTCCTGAATGCTACTGGGATAGAGAGACGCATCCACTAGTTCATTCCCTCTCCCCCTTGCCTTGCTAGTGCTCACAATCTTTGCCAAAAGCAGAGCGGTCGTTACGTGCCACTCGTCACTTTCAGGGTTGCTCCCGAGCGCAGCCACTGACGGGGCTGGAATCTCGCAGTCCTCGGGGCGGTGCCGGGCACCGCAGCGAGCGCCCGTGGGACCTGCCCACTGACTCTGCATTGGTTCGCGCGTGGCGAGGTCTCCGCAACTCCAGGGAGATCGCACGAGCCCCTGCTTTCCTGCGGAGACCGCGGGGCCGCCAAGGGGCGTGGGAAAGTCACTCCGCCCCCCGCCACAGAAACAGGGAATTGCTGCCCCTCCCCCGAATCTTCGAGCCCCCCACAAGAATCTCCCCGCCGACCCACAGCGACCCCGCCCCGGCGTATTCTCGAGGCGAGCTGCGGTCTCGGCCCCAGGGAGGGAAGGAGCCGCCCCAGCCCGTGGCAGGACCTCCCTAGCGGGGCAGAAGCCGGGGGAGGGGGCAGGATGAGTCGCTAGCCCGACCCGGGGCCCGCGCGGCCTCTCACCTTCACCAGCCACATGCCCGTGTTCTGCTTGGCCCCGGTCAGGTCCAGCTCCCCCTTCTCACTCATGGCTGCCCGGGCCGGGGGCGCGGGGACACGCGGAACGAGCTCGAGCCGCCCGCACACACAATGGCAATTGCATCCACCCGGACAGGAATCAGCAGCTCACCCGACTACGGTGGCCCGACGCCGCCAAACTTCCGCGGGAAAGGGGAGCGAAGAGGGAGTTCCTCGCCTCCTCCCCAGGAGAAAGGGGGAGGGGGGAAAGCCTGTGGAGTCTCGCGCTTCCTCCGGCAGGCGTGGGGGTGGGGCAGTAAGAGGGCCTGAGGCAGGGGTGCTGTAGTGGCTGTGCCGCAGGCCGCCGGGGTGTTTCCCGCGCTGCACGGGGAGGGGGCCGGGTGGGCTGCGGTGAGCCCCAGCGCCGCGCTGGCTGGAGGTTTGACTTGTGGCAGGGCCACCCCAGCTGACAGTAGGGAGGAGATGAAAAGCAGCCACTGGCCTTGCCCGGGATGGATGGAGTGAGAGGCGCCTGGAAGAGTTGGGTTATAGACGGTGCTTAATTTGTACTGAAGGAGGTGCCAGGGCCGAAGCAGTGGTTTACTTTCATAACTGATGGGGCAACCCAGAGGCGTTGGGGTCTGAGGTGCCTGGGCTACACCCTGGCACAAACTAAGCACTGGTTATAGAAACAACAAGGAGGAAGTCAGATGCATGTCGTTTTAATCAGTTAATGGTACTGTAAAAGTCAGCCACTTCACAGCATCCCCAGAGCCTGGGCACGACTGTGGAATCATCAGGCTCAGACTGTCAACTCAGATTTGGCCCAAAATTCAGGTTAAAGACAAAATTTTACTAAACACTGTGGTGATATTTCCCCAAATTAAATTAAAACCTCAGTGGGTACATGTGTATTTAAACAAAGACTCACCCTTTGCCATGTTTGCAACCCAGACATTGCAACTCTAAAAGCCTGAATGTGAAATGCAGGGCTTGTCTCCCTGGAAACTGGAACCATAATAAGTTATTTGTAATTCTCACTTTTAGTTATTTCAGTGCAAGTCTTTGTGTGGACACTCTTCTTTGAACTCAATGGGGAGGATATTCAGCATCTCAAAGAAATTCTGTAAGCGGAAGGATTTACAGATGATTGTTAACTGAGGCTTAGGGACTGAGTGTGATGAGCACAAGGAGGTAGGAAGAGCTCAGCACCTTTCAACATCTGACCCAGTGTGATTCATCAAAAAGTGAGCAAATAGCAGAGTTGTGTCTAAATAGCCCATGCCATATGCTCAGACCGCACCTACCGCGACTTAAAAATGACATGGAATGAATGTCTTCAACTCAAGTGACATTTTCAATAATCTGGTGTCATGATTCAGTAGTTCTAATATACGTTACTGACACTACCAAACTGATGTAAAAATTTAAAAAGAGGAATATAAACAGGCCAAGTGCACAAGTAACCCAATAACTGACCAAATCAGGATTGTTAGCTGAATTGCCCTGTGAGAAATCATTGTTCTCATTTAAGGTGCTAAAAACAATAGGAAAAAAATCTGGCAATATCCCTGGGTCATCTGGTGGCTCAGAGCTGAAAGTGACAAGGCAGAGATTTCCTTCCCAGTTATATGCTACAGGCAGCCTTTCCAGTCCTGTTTCCATGGAAACTACAGTAAGGGGGCAACAGAGTAAGAAGCATTTTCATTAATTCCTAATTTAAAATCCTAACCTTATGTTTGCCATTCCAGTGTTTCATTCCATGGATGAAGAATCAGAAACCAGTAGGCAGTAGCTGAGAGTTGGAGCTCTGTGTTTCAATTTCTGCTCCTGTTTATATGCCACAAATGTCAAATCGGGAAATAAATTTCAGGGTTTTAAATTACAGAACATTTACTTCTGATTTTTTCATCCCACCAGGTGGGATCAATAGATTGCACTGTAGCAAGCCTTAGAGAAGACCTCCCTTTGTCACTTTCAGGTGCTGCCTGAAGTCTGAGGGCTGGCAGTGCTGATTTATGAAATAAAAATAATCTACAGACATAAATGGCCTGATCCTGTCTGTTAAAATGAATAGGAGTTTTGTTGTGGACTACAATGAATTTATGTATGCTTCCCTCAGAACCAAGAGGATATCAGGGAAAATATGCTTATAGAAGTTAACACTGTCCAACCTGCACTGTGTCAGCAGCCCCTGTGAAGAGGGGAAGGGGTGGCATAGATGCAGGCAGAGAAGGCAATGGCAATAGAGAGGGAGCAGTTCTCAACTATGACTATGAAAGGTGTAGCACACTGTGGGTCGCCGCTTCCTTTCCTAGTACTGATCCACAGAGTTCAGAGACAAAGCCCTCTGCCTCCTCAAGGGCTCCAAAATTCCTTCCTCCTGGGGGCAGTAAACAGAGGAAACCCCGCACGGTAACCCTTGGGGTGTCCAAGATTTCTTTATCCCCAGTCTTGTAAATTTTATTTGCCAGATGATTAAATATAGTTTTTGTGCTCCCATGGCTAACCCCCCAAAAAATAACAAAACAGTGAGGATTTGTTTTACAAATGTTAGTATGTTTAATCAAACATACTTTTCCAGTATTTCACCTTACTTAGAGGACTCTCCAGGAAAGTGAGCTGTTGTGTGTAGAGAGGAAATAAAACTTAGCCTACAATAATTGTTATTTTACAATGTAATGGAATGCATATATATAGAGAGAGAGATTTCTTTTTGCAAGCATCATAGAATCTTCCACATCAGATAAAATTACAGTTAACAAACAGTGCTGATGTGGTAGATCAAACAGATCAGATATAATCACACAAAACTGTAAGTGCTGAATTATATTAAACAGATGGCTCTTGACTTGTGTTTGGATGTGTAAGCAAAGTAGACGATGCTCAGTGAATATTAATGAAAAAATATTTCCATAATGTGGGTGTGTAACAATAGAACAGAAGAATCTTGCTCTAAGAGGCAGAAGGACAGATTCATAGCCCCACTGGCTCATTTGTACTGCTTTGCTGGCACAGAGGGACTATAAATTCAACTTTATTAGCCACATGAGTTTTTCCATGTAGAGAAAACTTCCAGGGTCCTGTAGAACCATTACACCAGTTCCACACCACCCCCCAGTGCTTAGTGTAAAGTTTATTCCCAGAACAAAAGGGGGCATAGCCAATGTGTTGCTGTACCTCAGTGATTATGGCTGCCAGTACAGCTATGGAGACCACAGGCAATTAAGAGCAGCTCTGAAGCTACTTAGAGTTGTGCGGAAGTCCAAAGCATCCCCAGCCAGCCCCACAATTGAGAAGCAACAAAAAACCACTTTTGTTATTCCTTCCTTTGGGTCCTGTGCCAAGTACAGCTTGACCAACCAGGAATTGTATTTTGTCAGTTTCTGGAAGATAGCCATATATATTTAAGGAAAGTACAGGGGTAATTCAGATTCAAACATTCAACAAGCTATATTTTCTTCACTCACTTCTAACTCGTTTCACACACTTCTCTTAAAACCTGAGGGTCCTGTCTATTCAGCATGGACATTCAGGATCTCCTAGCAGTTTATTTTCCTCTGCTCACCAACTGGGCAATATTTTATTTCCTCCCTCTTCTATTCCTACGTGCAAACTGTCTGTTTGGTGCTTCTCATCTCAAAGGTGGTTGTATCAGTAATGATTGCTGCATGTATGTAGGTCATGAGGGCCTCTGGCAACCTTCAGGATGAGAGATACTATCTAAATGTAAGATATTATTATTAATAGGTCCATTAAAAAAATGTCACCAGACATAGGGATGGCTAGGACCAGAACACTAGATGCACCCACCAGCTCCTTTTCACGAATTTTGAGGCTCTGTCTAGTTATGTTTCTATACATTGCCTCTTGCTGTGGAATCTGAGTGGTTTCTGGTTCTGGATTCTGTCTTGCCCAAGGCACATCTCTGTAAGGGACTTATGAAGGCCACTGAATTTGAACACCCCAGAGTTTGGGAAAATTCAGATTTGGGTCTGGATCTGAACTCCACAGCTCAGGCCAATATCTAACCAAGCAGAAAAGGGAGAGATGATGAATGATGTTTTCATTCAAAGCAGGAGTGATACAGGCATTTTATCAGAAAGAAAACTGATCCAGAGACAGCTGATGCTCTTACTTCATTCATTCTTATCAGCAAACTCCTCATTAATAAATTAAAGTGAAAAAAGTGCTGAGCAGTTTCAGAAAAAAAAACTAATGGAGTTAGACTGCCAAAGAGCTTCATGTCCTCCTCCTTAATCAAATGTGCCCGGTTTTTCCTCCGCATCATCTTGGTTTAGCAGACAGTGGGGCAGATCTTCAGGTGTAATTATCCTCATTTCATTGAAGTCAATTGGCAATTTATGTCAATTTACATGCTATCGTAATGGTGCTCCAGTAGCTGTCCCACAATGACCAGCAGTGACTGCTCTGGTCACAAATGTGTACTCTACTGCCCAGGGTCCTGGAATCCAGAAGACACCCCCCTCGTCACTCCTCAAAATTCTGTGCATTTTTGAAATGCCTTTTCCTGGTTACCCAGCTTGGCGAGCACACCTAGCATCTCTCCCTGGTTGTGTGCAACTGCCCAGCCAACCACGCTGCTAGAACATCTAGATGCTTTCCTGCCTGAAGTAGACAGAAGATATCGGATCTCCTGTGCCTGTGAGGAGAAGAGGCGGTGCAGGCACTGCTATAGACGTGTCACAGAAACATGGACATCTATGAAAAGATTGCAGGGGGATGCAGGCAGAGGGGTACAACAGGGATCAGCTGAAGTGCCATGTGAAAGCGAAGGAACTGTGGCAGGTATACCGCAAGGCCAGGGAGGCCAACAGTCGATCCAGGCCCAAGTTGCAGACCTGCCACCTTTACAATAAGCTGGATGCCATACTTGGCAGAGACACCATCACCACTCTACAGATCATCATAAATACCTTGGAGTTGCCCAAGGCAGAGACCCCTGCCATGAACAGTGAGGAGGAAGAGGGCATGCGGTGGGGGCTCCAGTTATGCCATGAACCAGGATCTTTTTGAGACTTCACCGCAGTCCTACCAGCCAACCAGAGACAAGCCTGATCTAGGGTAAGGAACCTCAGGTAAGTTTGTGCATGCATTTTCCCTTAAACAGTTTGTGAAGATGAAATGTGAAGATGGTGCCCACCCCAACCCCAAGTTGGCACGACACAAATATCTTTTCGTTGTTTTGCTTCTATGAGAAAAGGTAGAGCTACAACAAACTTAGAGATAAAATCGTTATCTACTTTCCATTCCCCTTTAGGGTTATTTGGTGGGAGGACCATGTGGAGTAGTTTATGTGCATCAGGAAGTCCCTTGCATCCTCCTGAGAGATCTCATGGAGGTACTCTGCAATCTTCTCATGATCTTTTGTTACTTACTCCATGGTAGGACTCCTCTGTCGCCCTGTGATGAGTTTGGCAGGCACCATTGCAGTAAACAGACTTTGGCAGCTTTGGGATGGCAGCAGCAGCTGTGCTCTCTATGCCTTCGTTACCCTCAGGAGTGAGATACCAGCTAAAATTGCCACCTGTGGAAAATAGCACCAGTGTTCAGGTCATCACCCTGTACTCTTCCCCTAGGAAACAGGGACTGACATTTCCAAACAATTCCCTTCTTATTTCCCTCGCCACAGGCGGGCCATACTCACCCTGGCTGTGGCAGACAGCCTGGAGAAGGAAATAGTGGACAGGAGAAAAGTCCAGGAGTGTCAGCAGGAAAGGGAGAGGGAGATGCACCAGGACATAATGGGGCTTCTCAGGCAGCAAACACAGATGTTGCAGACTCTTGTTGATCTAAAGTTCCAAAAGTCATATGTTCCCTTTGCAGTCAATGGAGAACTCCATTTCAGTAGTTCCCTACACTGCCCTTCCTCCCCGCCAACATTCCCCAAGGCATCAGGGGCTGCATCCCTGCTCTCCCACTCCATGCCAGGAGACAGTAAAGAAAACCACAGCTTCACATAAACTGATTGATGTATGTTTGACTGAAATGGACACACATGTTTTCTAGCATATTGAAGGTCTGTTCTGTTAATTTTATTTTTAAGTTTGCACTATATTGTTGTTATGTTACACATTTTTTCAGTGTTTTTGTTATGCAATAAATTTTTATATTTTTGGAAATACATTCATCTTTATTACTTCATAATATATCCAGTAGAATGCCTAGTGCTACTCAAGCACACCTTAATTGTAATTGTAATTAACAGGACCACAGAACTCATAGTTTCAGTGCAAAGCAAATTGTAACAATTATAAATGTACAGTAAGCACTGCATTATTCATAGAATCATAGGACAATAGGGTTAGAAGAGATGGCAAGGATCATCTAGTCTAACTTCCTGACAAGATGCAGGATTTGTTTGGCCTAAACCATCCAACACAGATGGCTATCCAGCCTCCTTTTGAAAACTTTTAGTGAGGGAGCTTCCACAACTTCTCTAGGCAGTCTGTTCCATTGTCCTACTGTTCTTACATTTAGGATTTAATCTAAATCTGCTATGTTGTAGTTTGAACCTATTGCCTCTTGTCCTGCTCTCTGTGGCACAAGAGAACAACTTTTCTCCATCTTTTTTTGGCAGCCTTTCAAGTATTTGAAGATCGCTGTCATGTTCCCCCTTAATCTCCTCTTTTCCAAACTAAATATACCCAGTTCCTTCAGCCTTTGCTCATATGGCTTGTATTCCATCCCTTTGAACATCTTTGTCACTCACCTCTGGATCCTTTCCAGTTTCTCTATATTGTTTCTATACAGTGGTGACCAAAATTGGACACAGTACTCCAGCTGAGGCCTAACCAGCACCAGGTAGAGCAGCAGGGCCAGCTTTAGGCCAATTCATCCGATTCCCCGGAATCAGGCTCTGCGCCTAAGAGAGCCCCGCACCAGGGCCCTGCGCCTTAGGTGCCTTTTTAATTATTTTTTTTACTCACCTGGTGGCGGTCCACTCCACGGGTCTTCGGTGGCATTTCAGTGGCTGGGGGTCCGCTCCAGGGGTCTTCGGCAGCATTTCAGCAGCGGGGGGTCTTTTGGTGCTGCGGAAGACCGGAGCGGACCCCCCGCCACCGAAGTGCCGCTGAAGCCCTGGACCACTGCCAGGTGTTCGAATTGGGCCCCGCAGTTAATAAAGCCAGCCCTGTAGAGCGGTACTATCACCTCCCATGACTTGCGTGCTATGCCTCTGTTAATGCAACCCAAAATTGCATTTGCTTTTTTTGCTACAGCAGTGCATTGTTGACTCATGTTAACTCATAATGATCCACCACAACTCCCAGATCCTTCTCAGCAATGCTGCTGCCCGGCCATAGGTTCATTAAAGATAATGTGCTATTCATAAATCAAGCACTACACAATTCCTAACCCCTAAAACTTCAGGGCCAGGTACCGCATTGTCCAGAACAGCACATCGCCATGTCTGACTCGTAAAATGCTCTTTCAAGGCCCCCCTGAGCCACATAGCTCCTCGCTGAGCTCTTCTGATGGCTCTTGTGTTTGGCTGTTCAAAGTCAACAGCCACTCCACCTTCACCCTCCACCCCAACAGCAACCTTTCCCCCCTTTGCCTCACAGATATTATTCAGGACACACAGGCAGCTGTAACCAGTAGAATATTTTTCTCACTGAGATCTAATCTAGTAAGAAAACAATGCCACCATCCCTTCAATCTACTGCATGCAAATCCAACTATCATTCTGCACCTGCTGAGCTGGTAGTTGAGTCTTTCCTTGGAGATATCAAAGGTACTAGAGTACAGCTTCATGAGACAAGGGAGCAAGGGCTAAGATGGATCCCCCAGAATCACTACTAGCATTTAAATATCAGCAATGGTAATACACTAGGGTCAGGAAAGAAATTCCCTGCTTCAGCTTCCTGAACAGTCCTGTATTCTTAAAAATGTGTGTTCATGCACCTTTCCTGACCAGCCCACACTGATATCAGTGAAGCATCCCCAGTGATCCACCAATGCTTGCATAACCGTAGAAATGTAGCCCTTTCTGTCAATGTGCTCTGTATCAAGGAGGGCTTGGGGCCAAAATAAAGACATTTCTTCTTTCAGTTGTTTTGTTTGCCCTACATTACCCAGAATAAGAGGGCGATAAACTGCCAGAAGAGAACAGTCTGTCCACGTAAAGCAGGGGTCAGCAACCTCTGGCATGTGGCTTGCCAGGGTAAGCACCTTGGCAGGCCGGGCCAGTTTGTTTACCTGCCGTGTCGGCAGGTTCAGTGGACCACGGCTCCCACTGGCCACCGTTCGCCGCTCCAGGCCAATGGAGATGGCGGGAAGCTGTGGCCAGCACATCCCTCGGCCCTCACCGCTTTCCGCAGCCCCCATTGGCCTGGGACGGTGAATCACGGCCAGTGGTAGCCGTGGTCTGCTGAATCTGCTGACGCGGAGGTAAACAAACTGGTCCAGCCCTCCAGGTGCTTACCCTGGAGAGCTGCGTGCCAGAGGTTGCCAACCCCTGATGTAGAGTATGATCATGTACATTGGGATGAGAGGAATCCCAAAGTAACTAACTCCTAGCATAGAATATAGACCATCTAATCTTGGGTCTGTTTGTTATCCTTTTACAACCAAGGATTTTCAAGATACCCCTCTAGAGATAGTGGAAATATTTTTTGCAGCTATGAATTTTCAGGATTGCATGTCGCCAGTACACTAATAACAATACTGCTCCCATAAAATGCAAAGTAGTACTACCTAATTCAAACAGCACTTGCTTAGCAGTGCAGGGAATGATACTGAGTTCATATCTGGAGCTGATCTTGCAGTTAGTAAGGCTGTCGATAACAGTTAACTCATGTGATTAACTCAAAAAATTAATCGTGATTTAAAAAAATTAATCATAATTAATTGCACTGTTAAACAATGGAATACCAATTGAAATATATTAAATATTGTTGATGTTTTTCTACATTTTTAAATATATTGATTTCAATTGCAACACATTATATAAAGTTGACAGTGCTCACTTCATATTATTATTATTATACCCAATATTTGCACTGTAAAATGGCAAACAAAAGAAATAGTATTTTTCAATTCACTTTATACAAGTACTGTAGCGCAATCTCTTTATCATGAAAGTGCAACTTACAAATGTAGATTTTTACATAACTGTGCTCAAAAGCAAAACAATGTAAAACCTTAGAGCCTACAAGTCCACTCAGTCCTACTTCTTGTTCAGCTAATCACTAAGACAAACAAGTTTGTTTACATTTACAGGAGATAATGCTGTCTGCTTCTTATTTACAATGTCACCTGAAAGTGAGAACAGGCGTGGCACTTTTGTAGCCTGCATTGCAAAGTATTTACGTGCCAGTTATGTTAAATGTCCGTATGCCCCTTCATGCTTCTGCCACCATTCCAGGGGATATGCTTCCATGCTGTTTATGCTCATTAAAAAATAATGCATTAATTAAATTTGCGACTTAACTCCTTCAGAGAGAATTGTATGTCTCCTGTTTTCTTTTATCCGCATCCTGTCACATATTTCATGTTATAGCAATCTCGGATGATGACCCAGCACATGTTTTTCATTTTAAGAACACTTTCACTGCAGATTTGACAAAACACAAAGAAGGTACCAATGTGAGATTTCTAAAGATAGCTACAGCACTCAACCCAAGGTTTAAGAATCTGAAGTGCCTTCCAAAATCTGACAGGGATGAGGTGTAGAGCGTGCTTTCAGAAGTCTTAAAAGAGTAACACTCTGATGTAGAAACTACAGAACCCAGACTACCAAAAAAGAAAATCAACCTTCTGCTGGTGGCATTTGCCTCAGAGGATAAAAATGAACATGCGTCGGTCTGCACTGCTTTGGATAGTTATCAAGCAGAAGCTGTTACAGCATGGACACATGTCCTCTGGAACACTAGTTGAAGCATGAAGGGACATACAAATCTTTAGTGCATCTGGCACATAAATATCTTGCAATGCCGACTACAACAGTGCCATGAGAATGCCTGTTCTTTTTTTCAGGTGATATTGTAAACAAGAAGAGAACAGCATTATGTCTTCTGCAAATGTAAACAAACTTGTTTGTCTGAGTGATTGGCTGACCAAGAAGTAAGATTGACTGGACTTGTAGGCTGTAAAGTTTTACAGTTTTGTTTCTGAGTGCAGTTTTTTTTTTGTACATTGTTCTACACTTACGTTCAACTTTCATGATAGAGTTTGCTCTACAGTGCTTGCTTTAGGTTAATTGAAAAATACTATTTCCTTTGTTTTTTACTATGCAAATATTTTTAATCAAAAATAAATTTAAAGTGAGCACCATACACTTTGTATTCTGTGTTGTAACTGAAATCAATATATTTGAAAATGTAGAAAATATCCACAACTATTTAAATAAATGGTATTCTATTATTGTTTAACAGTGCAATTAATCGCACAATTAATCATGGTTAATTTTTTTAATCGCTTGACAGCCCTAAATATTAGCAACTTAAACATTATTGTTGTCTGAAAATGCTACTAAAGAACCACCTAAGATCATTAAAATAGAGATGGGGGGATCTAAACCCCCCCGTGCCCACCCTCCTCTTCTCGTTTATAAATATTGTGCATTTGAAAGCACTTTGGCCTCAGTGTGCTTAAATCCCATCTGTGACAGATATGACAGTCTCCTGCAATATACTAGACAAAACTTATGGAAATAAAATAAATCTTATTGAATTAGGTTTGATGGATCCATTGTATTAAAAATGCAATTGTTTATGTGTTATTGTGGAACTGTATGTAATTTCTGTAGGAGATGGAACTAATGCAATCTCTGGGAAATATTAGGATCTTCAAAGGACTTTTTGGGGCAACATTTGTGACATGGATTTCCTAGGAAATATTTGGGGTGAGGACAATGCAAATAGTCCTTCTCTGAGTCTATTCTTTTGAAACTGCATCTTGAGCAGAAATCCATTGTCTGGCTGATAACCCATTCCTGGTCTCTGCAAAGGCCCAAACCTGATAAATGAGGGCTTCACAAATGAATATTCTAGTTTGGGTAAAAAGTTCTTTATGAACTATGTCATAACCTTAGTCCCAGATTTGGACCTTAGCGTCCAAAATATGGGGGTTAGCATGAAAACCTCCAAGCTTAGCTACCAGCTTGGACCTGGTACTGGCTGCCACCACCCAAAAAATTAGAGTGTTTTGGGGCACTCTGGTCCCCCTGAAAAACCTTCCCTGGGGACCCCGAGACCCAAATCCCTTGAGTCTCACAACAAAGGGAAATAATCCTTTTTCCCTTCCCCCCTCCAGGTGCTCCTGGAGAGATACACAGACACAAGCTCTGTGAAACTACACAGAGTGACTCCCCCTCTCTGTTCCCAGTCCTGGAAACAAAAGTACTTTCCTCTTCACCCAGAGGGAATGCAAAATCAGGCTAGCAAATCCAACACACACAGATCTCCCCCCCTGATTTCTTCCTCCCACCAATTCCCTGGTGAGTACAGACTCAATTTCCCTGAAATTTCCCAGTAAAGAAAACTTCAACAGGTCTTAAAAGAAAGCTTTATATAAAAAGAAAGAAAAATACATACAAATGGTCTCTCTGTATTAAGGTGACACAATACAGGGTCAATTGCTTAAAAGAATATTGAATAAACAGCCTTATTCAAAAAGAATACAAATCAAAGCACTCCAGCACTTATATTCATGCAAATACCAAAGAAAAGAAACCATATAACTTACTACCTGATCTCTTTGTCCTTACATTTAGAAACAGAAGACTAGAAAGTAGAAACTACTTCTCCAAAGCTCAGAGAAAGCAGGCAGGCAGAAAACAAAGACTCAGACACAAACTTCCCTCCACCCAAAGTTGAAAAAATCCGGTTTCCTGATTGGTCCTCTGGTCAGGTGCTTCAGGTGAAAGAGACATTAACCCTTAGCTATCTGTTTATGACAGAACTGGAAGCCACAGGAAAACTCTCGTGTAGGGGTCTGAAAGATTGCTCCCCTGCCAGAGCCCATGCTGGAGTTGATGCGATCTCTGGTAAGCTTATTACCATATGTGTATGTTCTTTTATTGGTTTTATCTGTATTCTTTTTGCATTAAGAATAAAATGTGCTTGCTTAGAAAGATCTGTGTGTTAATTTATACCTGTGACAATTACACTGTGTACTGTCTCTGAAGAGAAGGCAAAAGAATCATAGAATCATACACTTTAAGGTAAGAAGGGACCATTATGATCATCTAGTCCGACCTCGTGCACAACGCAGGCAACAGAATCTCACCCACTCACTCTTGCTTAGGCAGCCTATCTTTTGCTGGGGATATCACAATACAGTCAGGGGACTGTACAGCCTGAAAATACCCAGATCAGAATGGAGAGAGACATGTCTCTCCACCCAAGATAGCCAAGAGATGGGGAGCCAGAAGCCTAGAGTGGTACCCTTGCTGGACCATAGAGAGGGAATACCATTGCAGTTGCCCTGAACTCTGATGCCATAGACTTACTTCACTGGGACTTTAAAGATGTGCTTAAGTGATTTCTTGAGTAGGAATACTTCCCTGAATCAGGGGCATTGCGTACAATCAGTTTTACTATAGATAATTTCCCTTGTTGTTTGTATGAATCTTTCACACAACAGCACGGAAGAGAAAAAATATTTTAAAAAGTAGAAAGATGTGGCTGTAAAATCACAAAAACTCAGGGGGACTAAGAGGGCAGGTGTTGTATCTGAATTTTATTTTAACCAATTTTTTAAAAAGTGACTAGATTTTAAGTTGACAGTGTCCCTTTTAATCAAGTTCCTCTCTGCCTCTTTCTGGTGTATGTCCAGTTAGCTGTTAGAGTATCAGCACTTCTCAAGAAAAATTCACTGACCAAACAAGCATTCTCTCAATAAGAGGTTTTTAAAGTCCAAGGTTCTCTTTGTGCTATTATTTAGCTCATAATGTGTGCTCCATGTAGCTTATCAGTTTCTAAAGTGTTTTTTTTATACTGTGAGTATAAAGGATGCTGTATAGCTAAATCCTCTTCTATCTGCTGTTTGCTTCTTGACTTATTTACATTTCCTTTGATTCTCGTGTTTTCTTTAGAGATACTGCCTGTGAACATGATAGGTCAGTAGTTTTGTGATCATTTATTTTTATACACCGTGAGCAGTAAAGTCACACGTCTCAGATGAAACAACAATCTTTAGTTCCAAATAATGATAGAATGAGGCATTTTCTATTTAGCTGCAAAGTAAATCTATTTTCAATAGATTTTTCTCCCTTTCTTTGTTTTAAATGAGATGATTAATCTGAATCATGAGGCCTGTCTGCTTCATCATTCTTGCTAACTAACTGCAGCTTCCTTCTTAGGATCTTTACTTCTCCAGCCTAATGATCTTTTGCTTTCAGTGCTATTCTTGCTGAGTGTGTGTTGGTGGCAATTTTCTAAAATGGTACTTGTGGTCTATTAAGTATTGTTAATTACAGCACTAAGTCTCCTTGTTCCATATGCTAATATTGATATTAATGACAGGAGTAAAACTTTCCACTCTCCCTACCCTAAAAAAAAAAAAAAGTATTTTCCTACAAAATCAAATTAGATATACACCTGTACCCCCATATAATGCAACCCAATATAACACAAATTCGGATGTAACACAGTAAAGCAGTGCTCTGGGTGGGCAGGACTGAACACTCCAGCAGATCAAAGCAAGTTCGATATAACGCGGTTTCACCTATAATGCAGTAAGATTTTTTGGCTCCCGAGGACAGCGTTCTATCAGGGTAGAGGTGTATGTGAAATAATGAAAAATCTTAAATATTTAAAAATCAAATGACATCTTATTGATTTTGTTAACAGATTATGTTAAATAGGGTTTGAGCTTCTGATCTGTAATTCCGGGAGAAGAGAGAGTGAAGCTGGCATTGGAAGGATGGAAAGGGAGAGGGGAGGGCCAGTGCAAGGAAGTTTCGCACCCTAGGTGAAACTTCGACCTTGCACCCGCCACCCAGCTAACCCTGCCCCCCCCACAGCTAACTCAGCCTCTGACCCAGGGAGCCCCCCCCACAGCAGCTACCCCCCCTCCCACCACAACAGCTAACCCCTCTCCCCCCCGTTCCCTCCACGGCAACTGACCCCGCTCAGGGAGACTTCTCCCGCCCCGCCACGGCAGCTAACCCTGCCTGGGGAGACTTTCCCCCTCTCCCGCCCCCGCCACGGCAGCTAACCCTGCCTGGGGAGACTTTCCCCCTCTCCCGCCCCCGCCATGGCAGCTAACCCTGCCTGGGTAGCCCGCCCCAGCTCACCTTGGCTCCACCTCCTCCACTGAGCACACCGGCACTACTGTAATTCTCCTCCCCTCCCAGGCTTGCAGCGCTGATTGCAGGAGACTTAGAGCTGGGCTGTGTGCTCAGCAGAGGAGGCAGAGTGGAGGTAAGCTGGGGCAGGGACCTGTTCCCCTGTGCGCCCCCCCCGTTACTGCGGGCAGCCCTCCTCGCGCACCCCCCCTGCATGCCCTCCCACCCAGCTCACCTCCACTCAATCTCCTCGCCTGAGGGGACTTTTAGGCGCCCCCAACCACTAGGCGCCCTAGGTGGCCACCTAGTTTGCCTAAATGTGTGCACCGGCCCTGGAGAGGGGGCAGAAGGAAGCTAGAGCAGAAAAAAAAATAGCAAAATACTTTGTTAGTGCAGAGTTAAGGTTGTCTGGTGATCTTCTGTTCCCTTCCAGAATATTTTGTTCAATAAAATTCAAACTTCCAGAAGTCAGGAAATGAAGAGTTAAGGTAAATGCCCACACAAACTTAACTCTCTCCCCTCCACCTCTCAGCTGGCAAGAGCCACTGGGAGTTATCTACATTCAGTCCAGCTGTATTTACTGTGTTAGGTGTAGCTGTACTGAATGGTGGAGGAATAAGCTGGAGCAGGTAGGAAGAGGTGTGATATGAGAAGATCTGGGTCTGAATCCCTGCATGTATGTTATCAAAGGATCTTTCCTTTGATATGCATGTGTATCTTGAGTTTCCCGTCTGCATCATTTCAATACAGAATTGAATTGGATAGATTGTGTCACTAGCAAGGCACTGGGGTCTTCTTGCCATGGGTATTGTCAGTACTGAGGTGAGATATGAAAGCAGTGTGTGGATTTAAATGATGGAAGGGTTTTTCCCATCTCTTCCTCCTCCCCGAGCCTTGGTAGCTAGTTCAATGGAAGCATTCTTCCTTTGGCATAGCTGCAGCTACACAAAGGGTTAGGTTCGTGTAGCTACAGTGCTCAGGGATGTGACATAGTTGATCAAATTTTTTACTGTAAACCAGGCCTGTGTGATTCCTCAGTGCTCTTCCCATGTCCTATACATTTTGTTATAGTGGAATGGGGATAACGGTCGTGCTTTGAAATGGTTACAGTGTGTAATTATTCAGGGAAGAGGGTAGGTTTAGAAGATAAAATAAAAAAAGAGCAAGTAAAAAATCACTTAGCAAAGTTAGATGCCTGCAAGTCACCAGGGCCTGATGAAATGCATCCTAGAATACTCAAGGAGTTAATAGAGGAGGTATCTGAGCCTCTAGCTATTATCTTTGGGAAATCATGGCAGACGGGAGAGATTCCGGAAGACTGGAAAAGGGCAAATATAGTGCCCATCTATAAAAAGGGAAATAAAAACAACCCAGGAAACTACAGACCAGTTAGTTTAACTTCTGTGCCAGGGAAGATAATGGAGCAAGTAATTAAAGAAATCATCTGCAAACACTTGGAAGGTGGTAAGGTGACAGGGAATAGCCAGCATGGATTTGTAAAGAACAAATCGTGTCAAACTAATCTGATAGCATTTTTTGATAGGATAAGGAGCTTTGTGGATAAGGGAGAAGCGGTGGATGTGATATACCTAGACTTTAGTAAGGCATTTGATATGGTCTCGCATGATATTCTTATAGATAAACTAGGAAAGTACAGTTTAGATGGGGCTACTATAAGATGGGTGCATAACTGGCTGGATAACCGTACTCAGAGAGTAGTTATTAATGGCTCCCAATCCTGCTGGAAAGGTATAACAAGTGGGGTTCCACAGAGGTCTGTTTTGGGACCGGCTCTGTTCAATATCTTCATCAACGATTTAGATGTTGGCATAGAAAGTATGCTTATTAAGTTTGCGGACGATACCAAACTGGGAGGGATTGCAACTGCTTTGGAGGACAGGGTCAAAATTCAAAATGATCTGGATAAATTGGAGAAATGGTCTGAGATAAACAGGATGAAGTTCAATAAAGATAAATGCAAAGTGCTCCACTTAGGAAGGAACAATCAGTTTCACACATACAGAATGGAAAGAGACTGTCTAGGAAGGAGTATGGCAGAAAGTGATCTAGGGGTCATAGTGGACCACAAGCTTAATATGAGTCAACAGTGTGATACTGTTGCAAAAAAAGCAAACATGATTCTGGGATGCATTAGCAAGTGTGTTGTAAACAGGACATGAGAAGTCATTCTTCTGCTTTACTCTGCGCTGGTTAGGCCTCAACTGGAGTATTGTGTCCAGTTCTGGGCACTGCATTTCAAGAAAGATGTGGAGAAATTGGAGAGGGTCCAGAGAAGAGCAACAAGAATGATTAAAGGTCTTGAGAACATGACCTATGAAGGAAGGTTGAAACAATTGGGTTTGTTTAGTTTGGAAAAGAGAAGACTGAGAGGGAACATGATAGCAGTTTTCAGGTATCTAAAAGGGTGTCATCAGGAGGAGGAAGAAAACTTGTTCACCTTAGCCTCCAATGATAGAACAAGAAGCAATGGGCTTAAAACTGCAGCAAGGGAGATTTAGGTTGGACATTAGGAAAAAGTTCCTAACTGTCAGGGTAGTTAAACACTGGAATAGATTGCCTAGGGAAGTTGTGGAATCTCCATCTCTGGAGATATTTAAGAGTAGGTTAGATAAATGTCTATTAGGGATGGTCTAGACAGTATTTGGTCCTGCCATGAGGGCAGGGGACTGGACTCGATGACCTCTCGAGGTCCCTTCCAGTCCTAGAGTCTATGAGGGTTGGTGAGAAAAGTCTCATCTTATGTCCCTCACCAAAGACTCTTACACAAAGTAAGCTGCTGCGGGATAAGAGGGAAGGTTCTCTCCCGATTTGGTAACTGATTAAAAGATAGAAAACAATGGATAGGTATAAATGGTCAGTTTTCAGAATGGAGAGAGATAAATAGTGGTGTCCCCCAGGGGTCTGTTCTGGGACCAGTCCTATTCAACTTATTCACAAATGATCTGGAAAAAGGGGTAAAAGTAAGGTGGCAAAATTTGCAGATGTTACAAAATTACTAAAGATAGTTAAGACCCAGGCAGTCTGCGAAGAGCTACAAAAAGATCTCTCAAAACTGGGTGACTAGGCAACAAAATGGCAGATGAAATGTAAATGTTGATAAATGCAAAGTAATGTACATTGGAAAACATAATCCCAACTATACATACAAAATTATGGGTCTAAATTAGCTCTCACCACTCAAGAAAGAGATCTTGGAGTCATTGTGGATAGTTCTCTGGAAACATCCACTCAATGTGCAGTGACAGCCAAAAAAGTGAACAGATTGCTGGGAATAATTAAGAAAGGGATAGATAATAGGACAGAAAATATGTTACCTCTATATAAATCCATGGTATGCCCACGTCTTAAATACTGTGTGCAGATGTGGTCACCCCATCTCAAAAAGGATATATTAGAATTGGAAAAGGTTCAGAAAAGGGCAACAAAAATGATTAGGGATATGGAATGGCTTCCGTATGATGAGAGATTAATAAAATTGGGACTTTTCAACTTGAAAAAGAGATGGCTAAGGGGAGATGTGATTGAGGTCTGTAAAATCATGACTAGTGTAGAGAAAGATAAGGAAGTGTTGTTTACTACTTCTCATAACACAGGAACTAGGGGTCACCAAATGAAATTAATAGGCAGCAGGTTTAAAACAAATAAAAGGAAGTATTTCTTCACACAATGCACAGTCAACCTCTAGAACTCCATGCCAGAGAATGTTGTGAAGGGTTGAATGTTGTGAAGGGTTGAAAAAAGAACTAGATAAATTCATGGAGGATAGGTCCATCAATGGCTATTAGCCAGGATGGGCAGGAATGGCCTCTGTTTGCCAGAAGCTGGGAATGAGCAACAGGGGATGGATCACTTTATGATTATCTGCTCTGTTCATTCCCTCTGGGGCACCTGGTATTGGCCACTGTCAGAAGACAGGATACTGGGCTAGATGGGCCTTTGGTCTGACCCAGTAGAGCCAATTTTATGTTCTTATCCATGGTCTATGGTCCCAAACCAGTAACAATTTTATTACATGGTTTTATTACAAGTTACACAGTAACTTTAAGCATGTGAGAAGTCTAGTGTGCATCTCTCTCCTTTTCCACTCCTTACTCCACTATTCACTGCAATATGTAGTGCCCCTCCCCCACCCACGTTTCCAGCTCCCGCTCCCCTTCCCATCTGTAGAAGCCATTAACATGTAAGTTGCTCTTTTCTGTCTCCTGCCCTATGCTGCTGCATGCAATCATCACAGGCAGCAGCTTACTGGAGGGGCTGCATGCTACCTTGATTGTGTAGCCTGAGCTGCACACTGAGCTGGGCCCCTCACTCCCACTATCCAACCACCGCTGGGATTCCTGCTTCTGCTTCAGCCAGGTTTCCTCAATCATACCCCCCCAGGACCACCCAGTCTGTGCCTTCTCCAAAGCAGACCCCACACACACACACAGAGGCCAGTTCTCCCCTGCCCAGCCTCCCCCACCCCAGAGGAATAATATGTATCTTAACTTCATTTTCAGGATTTCAGATGTTTACATTTGTGTTTCTTTAATTCCCCTTGCTCCAGATCCCAGCTCACATGGAGGGGTTGGGAGAGGTGCTCCGACCCCCATACCCCATATCCCCATCACACATTGAGGGGGAGAATTCAGAGCTGACAGTCCCCTCCTTTAACTCCCCAACTTCCTTTACTACTTCTCCTATTCACCAACCTCTCCCCTTGCAGTTCCCCAATCCCTACCCATTACCTGAGCCCTTCACCTTTCTTCCCTCAACTACCATCCATTCATCCCCATAATACTCTTGTCCTTCCTGCAGATCCAAACCCCTCTTCCCTATTCCCACCTCCTCTTGCACCCCTAATCACCCCTCCTGTCCAGGCAAGTGTTTGCATGTATAATACATTGTCCTTTCAAAAATGTTTTCAGTGCCTTCCAAATATTCTGCTGTACTCAGATTACATTTCTTTATTTCTTTCATTCATTTTATTTTTTTATTTTTGTTTCTAGAGGACTTCAAAGGGGCTGATTTTTCCCAAATGATTACAGTTCATTCTCAGATTTCTGCCCAGGGCGGTATTCAAACTTCAACTTAATGAAATGCTTGTGTTTTTTTTTCTGGGGGCTGTATCTTGGGAAACTCTTTCTCAAATGATCTCACATTTGGCTTACTAACCCTACCCTGCACTCCCATGAGATGAGGCATAACAAATTTCAAGGCAAGCTGTGTAAGTAGGCAGATTTTAGAGCACTTAAGCCTGATTTACACTACAGAGTTAGATCAACATAAGGCAGCTTATGTAGACCTAACTCTGTAAGCATCTGCACTACAATGTTGCTTCCACTGATGTAGCTCACCTACTATGTCAACTTAATGACACCATGTCTATAAGAGATGTAGTGCTTAGGTCAACATAGTTAGACTGACGCAGTGTCAGTAAACACTGAATTATTGACGCTGACCTCTGGGAGGTGTCCCACAGTGCCCCACCATGACGACTCTGGTCACCATTTTGAACTCAGCTGGCCAGCGGCCAGCTACACATCCCTTCCCTCTAAATCCCTGCAAATTTTTGAAATTCTGTTTCCTGTTTGCTTGGTGTGGAGAGCTCACCAGGCAACTTCCCAGCTCACCATGCCAATTCCACGCTGCAGATACACCCATGCCTTGAGTACACAGGAGGAGGTAGATCCCCTGGGTCTGTGGGGAGAAGACCCTGTGCAGGCACAGCTCTGAACTAGCCATAGAAACATCGACATCTAGAAGCAGATTGCTTGGGGCATGTGGGAGAAGGGCTACAGGGGGGATGTGCAGCTGTGCTGCATGAAAGCCAAGCGGGTGCGACAGGTGTACCAAAAGCCAGGGGAGGCTAACAGTCATGCTGGTATTGCGCTGCAGACATACCACTTTTTCAAAGAGCTGCATGCCATCCTGGGCAGAGACCCCACCAGCCTTGTGGATACTTTGGAGGAGCCAGCGTCACAGGTCCTCCGAGTGAACAGTCAGGAAGAGGTATTGGACAAGGAAGAGGAGGAGGATGGGGGACAGGCAACCAGGGATCCAGTGGCGCAGTGAGCTAAGACCTGTTTTTGACTTCAGAGCAATCAAGTCAGTCCCTACAGTCCAGCACGGGTGAGCCTCATGCAGGAGAAGGAACTTCAAGTAAGCAATTTGCTTTGATATTTCAGGGACACATCCACAGGCGCCAGCTCTATGGGTGCTCTGGGGCTGGCACATCTATGTGGAAAAATTGTGGGTCCTCTGCAACCACTGGCAGCTCCCCTCCCCCCGGCACCAGCTTACTTCCACCTCCACTCTGCCTCCGCCTCCTCCCCTGAGTGCGCTGCTTCTCCCTCTAGCTCCCAGTTCTTCCCCCTGTGAACCAGCTGTTTTGTGGCGGCAAGTGCTGGGAGGGAGCGGGGAGGAGAGGGAATGCAGTGCACTCGGGGAAGAGGCGGGGCCAGGGCAGGGATTTGGGGAAGGAATCCAGTGGGGATGGAGTTGGGGCGGGGACTTTGGGAAAGGGGTTGGAATGGGGGCAGGGCAGGGCTGGGGCAGGTGTGGAGTTGGAGCGGGGCTAGGGGGGGCCTGAGCACTCACCATCACTGGGAAAAGTTGGTGCATATGGACACTTCTGTTCATTTACTCTTTTTTAATCATGGTAGAAGAGGTAGTGAAATAACAAAATAAAGCTAGAATTGCTATCTGCTTCTCATTCCCCTGTACAGTAAGGCAGAGGGGGGTCTTGCAGAAATGTGCACTGGGATGTCCCGTGAATCCTCCACAGAGTCCTCGAGGAAACTTTCCTGGTGGGAATCTGCAATTCTCTGCCAAAGGTTTCCGGGGAGGGCTGCCTTATTTCTTCCATCCTGTGCCACTTAGCACTTACTTCATCAGGCCCAGGGCCGGCGCTAGCATTTAGGCAACTTAGGCAGTCGCCTAAGGTGCCAGGATTATTCGGGGGTGGCATTTTGCTGGGGGGGGGGCAGCAGTCGGCTCCGGTTGACCTGCCACAGGCATGCCTGTGGAGGGTCCGTTGGTCCGCGGCTCCGGTGGAGCTGCCGCAGTCATGCCTGCAGACGGTCGGCTGGTCGCGCGGCTCCGGTAGACTGCCCGCAGGCATGCCTGCGGCAGCTCCACCGAAGCCACGGACCAACAGACCCTCCGCAGGAATGACTGCGGCAGCTCCACCGGAGCCACAGGATCAGCGCAGGCGGTGGCAAAATGGCCGTATGCCTATGGCGTGAGAAACCCTAGCACTGGTCCTGATCAGGCCCCATTGCAGCACACAGGCTAGCAGCACGTGGACCCGATCTGCAGTCAGACGCCTGCTGGAGCTGCTCCCTTTCAGCCCCCGTTACTCTCAGGAGTGAGATATCCACTAAAATCACTACTGCCTGTGGAAAATGGTGCGAGTACTCATTTCAATTGTCCTAGCTACATATACTCATGTTGATGAGCTATTCCCCAGCTTATTGTCTCAACTCGTCCCCGCCCCCCCTCTGGGCCATACTCACCATGACTGGGACTGCCCCCATGTAATGTCTGTAACTAGTGTGGATCAAGAGGAGTGAGTTCAGTGTACCAAGTTTCCATTTATCTTGTGAATACATTCACAGTAGTACTTCTGTGCATTGTACCTTTTGCAGTTGGAAATGTGGCCTTGAGGGTCTCTCCATCTACGCCAGTGGAGCAGCTCAGTCAGACAATGAAAAGAAGGAAAAGGAAATGGGATGACATGTTACAAAAGAGCCTGCAAGCCTCTGTTGCTTCGGATACCGAGCACAGGGCTTGGAGGATTGCCCTTACAGACAGCATGGCCAAGGATAGAGTGGAGAGGAGAAAGGCACAGGAAAAGAAGAAGGTGCAACAAGAGATGCTAGTGCTTCTCAAGCAGCAAACAGAGATGCTGCAGACTCTTGTTAGCCTTCTCATTTAACAGTCCCATGCTATCCTCCCTCTTTACCCCATAGAAAATAGCATTCTGGGATGCCCCTACACCCTACACCTTCCCTGTGGTGTCTGGGGCCACTGCACTATCCCTTCCACTCCATCTCGGGGGAGAGTACAGGCAATCACAGCTGCAAATACACTGACCTGTGAGAGACATGGTTGGTGTACATGTTTGTGAAATGGAAATGACTCTTCTTTCCTCTTCAAAAGCTCTTTCTCCTTTATTTATTAAGTTTTATTCAGTTATGAGTGTGTCGGTTTGGAATAAAAGTCTATTTATGGAAACTTAATTCATCCTCATTAGTTCACAACATATGACATCATTCACAGATAATCGCAGTAAGTGCATTTGCAATGTTATAATACTGCACACACAGCACTCATTACAAGTTTCTAACTGGGGTGCAACACAGCAATGCCAGGTACAGCACACTGCATCAACACACATTATTGTGGCTCACTATTGAAATGGTCTTTCAAAGCCTCCCTGAGCCGGATAGCTCTGTGTTAAGTTCTCCTTGTAGCCCTGGTATCAGGTTGCTCAAAATCAGCAGACAGCCATTGCACCTCAGCCATCCACCCTGACGGAAACTTTTCTCCCTTTGCTTCACAGGTATTATGAAGCACACACCCTTGGGATATTTTTTTCACTGAGGTCTAATCTCATGAGTAGACAGTACCAGCAGCCTTTCAGACAGCCAAAGACACATTCAACTGTCTTTCTGCACTTGCTGAACCTGGAGTTGAATCTCTCCTTGCTGCTGTCGAGGTGGCCGGTGTGTGGCTTCATGAGCCATGGGAGTAAGAGGTAGGCTGGGTCTCCCAGGATCACTACTGGCATTTCAACATCCCCAATCATAATCTATTGGTCTGGAAAGAAAGTCCCTGTTTGCAGCTTCCTGTACTATCCTGCATTCTTGAAGATATGCTTGTTATGCACCTTCACTGAGCAGCCCACGTTGATGTTGGTAAAGTATTCCCGGTGACCCACCAGCACAAGCAATACCGTAGAAAAATAGCCCTTTTTGTTGATGTACTCTGTGGCAAAGTTGTCTGGTGCCAAAATAGGGATATGCGTGCCATCTATTACCCACCACAGTTTGGGAACACCACTGCTGCAAAACCATCCACTATGTCCTGCACATTGTCCAGAGTTACAGTCCTTTGTGGCAGGATGCAATGAATAGCCCCGCACACAGTGCATTTTCCTAACTCCAAACTGATTCCTGACTGATCAGTAGCAAACAGGCACTGAAAGTTTCCACAGAGCAATTGCCACTCACTTCTCCACTGTCAGACAGATCTCATTTTGGTGTCACTGTGCTGGAGGGCTGGGCTGAGCTCAGCACACAGATCCAGGAATGTGGCCTTACGCATCCAAAGGTTTTGCAGCCATTGCTCATTATCCCAAACCTGTATTACAATGTGATCCTGCCAGTCAGTGCTTGTTTTTCGGGTCCAGAACTGGCACTCCTCCATATGCAGCTGCTCTGTGAATACCAACAACAACATTAAATTGTTCCTTTCTATGTCGCACAGTAATCTAGCCTCCAAGAAATCGTCATGTTCCTTGCAGCTCCTCTGGATCAGGTGCTGCATAATTGCAACACTCATCACAATAATAAAGAGCTGTGCAAGATCCATGCTTCTCAGACAGATGGTGGACAGTGAAGAGGGACATGCAGATTTGCACGGATTTTGAAAAGAGGTGTGAAACATTATCAGATGCAATTTAAATTGTGGGATGGAGAACACTGCATTATGGGACATTGAAATCATGTTCCCAGTCACCCTTATGTGACTCATTTGGCCCCAATGAGGCATTGCATACCTTTCCGAAAACACCCTGCACAGTGAGATAGCTAGCTACTGTTTACTGCACTCTGCATCAGTGCAAGTGCTACAAGTTAGGACATGCACCGCTGACACAAGGAGTATAGTGTGGACGCAAAAGAGATTTAATTACTGCAGTGGCTGTATGCCAACCTAATTTAAATCAACATAATTTTGTAGTGTAGACAAGGCCTTGAGCGATCTTTGTGGATAATCAGTTGCCAGTGTGTTGCTGTGGCCAAAGGGGCTAATGCAAATTATACAATCCTTGGATGCATAAAAGGGGAATTTTGAATAAGAACAGAGAAATTATTTTACCTCTGTATTTGGCATTAGTCTGACTGCTACTGGAATACTGTGTGTGCAGGTCTGGTGTCCTCAATTCAAGAAGGATGTTGATAAATTGCAGAGGGCTCAGAGAAGAGTCACGAGAATGATTAAAAGATTAGAAAACATGTCTTATAGAGCTAGACTCAAAAAGGGATAGACTCAATCTATGTAGCTTAACAAAGAGAATGGTAAGGGTTGACTTGATGACAGTCTGTAAGTACCTGCATGGGGACCAGATATTTAAGAATAGGCTCTTCAGTCTAGCGGAGAAAGATATAACATGATCCAATGACTGGAAGTTGAAGCTAGGCATATTCAAAAAGCACAAGATTTTTAACAGTGAGGATAATGAACCATTGGAACAATTTGCCAAAGGTCGTGGTGGATTCCCCATCACTGCCAATTTTTAAATGAAGATTGGCTGTTTTCCTACAAGATATGCACTAGGAATTATTTTGGGAAAGGTCTGTGTTAAACAGGAGGTCAAGCTAGATGATCATAATGGGCCTTTCCGGCCCTGGAATCTATGGATCTATGATATAAACTCCTTTCCCCTCCTCCCCCTGGGGAAGGGCTTCCACAGATCCTGGCTTAAACCCCATTAGGCACCCCAGATTCCAGCTTACACAACAAGGTGAGGTAGGAAGAGGGGCTCAGACATCTACAGAAAGGCAAGCCCCATCCAGAACCTGGCTCACATTGGGGGATAGGAAAGGAGGATCATACCCCCTACAAATGGGCAGGAGCCCCCCAGATTTGGAACACACAGGGGCAGGAAGTGGGCTCAGAACCCCCCAAATGCCAGTTAAAATAGGGAAGGTGGGGGAGGGGCTCAGACCCCTGAGATAGGTAGGTGTGGTGGGGCACCTACCCCATACAGGTAGATAGTTAATGCAACCGTCAGAGAGGTTGTGCAAAACCCAACCAATGGGAGGAAGGCTTGTAGCCAATCAGGAGAAGGCTTGTTGGAGCAGCCAATCAGGGCCAGGGAGGGCCATATAAGAATGACTGCTCAACAGAACAGAGGTTGTTTCTCCTTAGACTGCAAGTGAGAAGGACTAGCTGCCTTTGAGGAGTACTCAGATAGATCAGTGTTGGCAGGGCCAGCTCCAGCTTTTTTGCCATCCCAAGTGGCAAAGCAAAAAAAAAAAAATAAATAAATAAAGCCAACTGGCGACACGTCAGCTGGAGCTCAATCGCGCTGCTTCATTCTTCAGGGGCAATTTGGCTGCAGGTCCTTCACTCCCTCTCTTCCTCTTTAGTGGCACTTTGGTGCCAGCTCAAAGAGGAAGAGAGGGGCTGAGGGACTCGCCACAGAATTGCCACCGAAGACCTGGACATGCTGCCCCTTTCCATGGGCTGCCCCAAGCACCTGCTTCCTTTGCTGGTGCCTGAAGCTGGCCCTGAGCGTTGGGCAGGGTCAGGAAAGCAATAGGGAGCTCTACCCTGAGGCCTGTCAGACTGAGGCCCCTGGTATGGAGGGCCAGGTAGGTGCTAGGGCTATGGGGAAGTAGCCCAGGTAAATAGGTGGTGGGAGTTGGAGGAGCGGCAGCATGTGGGTCCCTGTGTTGGTGCCTGGAGTAGTGGATGGGCCCTGATTTTCTCCCACTTGCCACAGAGGGAGTGGCTAGTATTCAGACTGCAATTTGCCCCTTGAGCTGAGCGGCTAGACTGAAAATTGCAGTAGGCCACAGTGGCAAGTGGATGGACTAGAGACAGCTTATCCCCCTGAAAGGGGGGGAGAAAGCAGAGTAGGGCACAGCTGGAGGGCAGTGCCCAGAAGAGGATGCTGTATTCCGGGGAGTGACGTGGGTCTTAGAGGGAGAGGAGAAGTGTTGGTGCTGAAACACCACTACAGGAAGGTGCACTGGCAACCAAGAGCTAACTCCCAGCACTGCCAGCAGGAGGTTCTGTGGTGGTGAGTCCTGCCCTGTTACGGCAGGGAAGGGTGGGGGGGTCACACCCCAGTAGATAAGCTGGGTGCCCCCAGATTGTGGCACATAGAAGGGGAATGAGGGGCTGCCCCTATTCTCTCCCGGTCCTCTGGTCACTCATCTGTATGTCTTCTGTCCCACATTTCCCTATCATGACCACCCAATCCCTTTCCCCCATTCCCACCTACTCTTTCAACCAATCACTCCCCCATCCCAGTAAGTGTTTGCTTGTATAGTTTTTTTCCCTCTTTTCAAATAATAGTTTCAGAGCCTCCTAACTAATCTGCTGTACTCTGATTACATGCCTCCAAAATAAAATATACTCTTTGACAGAGGTAGATTCCCTCTTTCTTATTTCAGATTTCTGCCCTGGATTGGATTCAACCTCACAGTGGTAATGGTGTACTTAAATTTGATGACAAGACTATATTCAGAGCAAACCAGCTCTTGTGATGGAGAGGTAGTTTTTCGGGTAGTTAGCCTCTTTCTCTGCAAATGTTCAGTGTAATCTGGTGCATGAGCCTTAGAACTGCTGGGTGCACACCTGACTGGAGAAACAAACTCTTTTGCTGGACTGGTGAGTGTCAAGCTGTGACCCAAGAACCTCTTGATGACAAGAGGCAGAGGGCACAGAGTATTGGGTGCAGGGATCCTCTGGGTTCACACAAAAAATGTCATGTAAGATCTCTGTTGAAAGTCTGTGTTACACTGGTCTTCATAATCATTTTGAGATGTAGGCATGGAAAATGTGAGGAGTTATGTGTGTGTGTATATATACCCTAAATATTACAGTCTCTGGGAGTGTATTTAAATCAGGTCACTGAAAGGTAGCATGTATTGAGACAAACTCCTCCAGACAATGGGTGGGAGATGGTTATCTCCATGGTGGACTATTGAGTATTGCATGTCGTACAACAGGAGTCTATTAGCATACTGCTGTCCGAGACTTGTGAAGGAAAATGACAGGAAGAACTAAGCAGAGGAGGGAGGGGAACCCTATTTTCAGGTGAACATCAAAGATCTGTTCTGATATATTGGGGGTTCACAGAGATAGGCCAACATCCTTCACCAAGGAACTAAACTGACAGTGGGTTTGCTTTATGAAAAAGGGATCTCACCTAGGCTTGACTGAAAATGCTGAGAAGAATGTTGGGTGATATGAACTTTTTTAGACAGGAGGATAACAGGTTAGTCTTTAGCAAAGTTATGAATTTATTTTATATGCAACCATTTGTTTCCACTATTCTCACTCCATTACTTGAATTTCTGTTCTTTGATAATAAATGTTTTCTTTTCACTGTATATGTACCCTATCAGAGTTCGGTGAGCCTCCAGTGGAAAAGGTGCAGAGCATACCTAAGGGACACTTGACGGTGTGGCTATCGCTAACTGGAGAGAGGGGCCTGGAAGGTAGCATTTGTGTTGTAAGAGGCTGGTGCTCTGCTATCATAAAAACCAAGCAGAAACAGAAGGCGGTGGACTCTGATCACAGCTGTTCTCCCTAGGCTGTGAAAGCAAGCTAGCCCTCTGCCTTATCCTGCTCCTTGTTCCTTCTGGATGAGGAAACAGTCTCTGTTCCCAGGGCTGCCTCATCCCCTATAGGGTCTGCCCTTCCTCCTCAAGCCCACATGGCTGGGGAAAGGAAGTCACGTGTGGCCTTGTGCCCTTAGCGAGTTGCCTCAGGGAAGGCTCCTCCCAGACCTGCTGAATGTAGGAGTGATGTGAAGGCTGGTGGCCCCGGCTGGACTTACTTCTAGCTTTACTGCTCTTGCACTGCTCACCCAGCTCCAAGGCATGGATCACTCTTACCACCTAGCACAAGGCTACGAATCTCACTAAAGGCCCTTCTATGCTGTAAGCATCTTTTTTTTGGAGGTTACTTCTGAGTGATTTTAAAAGTATCTGGCTCCAACATGGCACAAGCTGTCAGCCCACTTCACTTGCACACTATTCTAGGAAGTATTGTCTAGGCTGTAGGTCACTGCTGTTATATTGCCTGAACCTTCTTCATGGAAGAGTATTAGGAAAAAGAAAAAAAAGTCGCTAGCTACTGCAAGAAATGAAAGACAAAAATAGTCCTAAAATATTAGAGTCTGACTTAAATCCACCAAATCATGGAAACAGCAAATTCCACCCTTATTTATGTAGGTCTAGACATTGTAGTTTATTGGTTTTCTCCAAAGCTAACCAGAAGTCACATTGGTTCCCCAGAAATAACAAAATGGGGAGGGAGGGGAGATACAATAAGTAGCATTCCTATTTATTCATTAACTCACTGTGCATTTCCCCTTTGATTGATCTACCTCAGTCAGTGCAGGTTGACATCTGAAAGTGAGTAGGCATAACTGGTACAAAGTTGGACTCTGAGCCAATCTGCAATCCATATTTTATCTAATTTATAAGAGGGGAGATAATCCCTGTTACGAGGAGGCTGCACTGCTCAGTTTGTTGTAGGCAGGGTCAACTTCTTCCCTCGCAGCCTGGGAACCCCACTGACATTTGTGCAGTTGTAGGAGTGAATTAGGACAGGCTACTGTCTTTGCTGTGTGTCCTCATGCTGATGAATTGTACATTTTATATTGACTCCATTCCAAGCACTTTGGGGTCAACATGTTTTCTCTCTTATAAGACATTAATGTCTGAACCACAGGTGCATTTTTGATGAAGTTTAAAGTGCTTGTTGCAGTATTGTGCAAATTCACACAAAGAGCCAAATGCTAAAGATGTGCAGAAACTTCCTACAGACCAGATACATACTTACCTGAGATTTTTGTGCATTATAAATGGCATGGATATTAAACACCATTACATCGACTGAGACACTAGTACAAATGATTGACAGTCATTTGAGGTACTCCAGTTTAGCTCCCCAAATTGTTCAGCACATCTAACAAATTTTTTGATACTCTATTTTGAAAATAGGGTGAGATTTGCTTAACCTATGAATTCCTTGACAGTCTGCCAAGGATGAGATTTAGTGTTTTAGGGTATATCTATACTACAATGTAAGCTCAGACTCAGACTCAGGCTCAAGTCCTAAGCCCCACTTCTGTCTACACATATATATCTTTGACTCAGGCTCAGACCTAGAGTACTACGATGGCGCAAGGGAGTCAAGGTGGGACCCAGGTTTGCAACCTATTGTTTTTGCAGTGCAGATGCCGCCTCCCCAGACTTGGGTCCTTGGAATTGGCCAATAGTGTCTCACAATGCTAGTCCTTGGAAAACGTGGAAGGAAGGGAAAGGAGAACGAGGGGGCCAACAGACCCACAATAGTTGTGGGGGGCAGCAGAGGATGTCTTGCACATAGTTTCATGGTTTGTATTTGTTTATACATTTTATTCTTGGTTATTTTTAAAGCTTTTGGTAGTGCTGGTGTTTTGGTGTGCTAATGGCAGCTGATTGCCAGGCCCTGGCTTGATAGTGTAGTTAAAGACTTTTACACATTTATTGGGAAAATAAATCTTTTGACCATCCCTGCAACACACACACACACAATGCATATTTCAAAGACTAAAAGTAAACACATGATCAGAGAACTCAGAAGCTATATGTAAAACCCATGTCTCAGTACAGCTACATCAATCCATACTGTTCTCTCCCCTTCCCCATTTCAGAAATGGTCATGTCATTCAAAAGTACGATCCAGGGAAATCAATGCCTCCCAGCATATTCATAATTGTACTATTGTGCCTTTTTCAGGGGCCCATGCAAATCCATGATGTGGGAACACAGAGCCATATATCGCCCCCTCCCTTGTTATAAGTGCCAACAGTATGGGCAAGTAGCAGCTGTTTGTAAAGGGAAAACAAGATGCAGTAAGTGTGTAGGAGAATATTCTTATGAAAATTACATAGAAAGGACAGAGGCCAAATGTAGTAATTGCAGTGGTAATCACAGATCAACATATAGAGGGTGTATCATGGAAAGGCAAGCTAGAGATATAAAAGACAAATTGCAGAAGCTGTAAGGATACTCTCAAAGCATTAGGTGGAGAAGGAAGAGAATCAGCACAGGAAAAGGGGACCTGCAGACCTAGCCTCATTCTAAGAATGTGGTAAGCACTGCAGAAGTAACAGGCAATGATCTACCAGTAATGAAAAAAGGGTTTAGTGCATTTATGATAGAAGTGATAAACTGTCATCACAAATTGGGGGAGGTAAAAAAATAAATTATAGCAAGGGCAGTGGAAAAATACTTGTATGTTAGCAACTTGTCAATGGACCATATTTTACCATTACCTTCATTCAAAATTGCACAAATGACTAGTACAGGGATCACACTCTTTTGTTGGAATGCACACAGTCTGATAGCACATGGTCAAGAAGTAAAAGAAAATATCCTGGAAATGAAAAAGAAACAAAATGTTCCAGGAAACATCGTTGGTTGAAAAGCTTGCTTTAAAACTCCAGAGTATATTGCCTTTAGGCAAGATTAAAAAGGAGGAGATTGTACTTGCGTAAAGGAAAGAATACACTACATAGCACTAGAGCAGTGGTTCTTAACCTTTACTGCAGCCTGCACCCCTTTAGTTCTCAAAATATGTTCTCACACCCCTTATCAAAAATCATTGAAGTAGATCAGTTCTTTAAACCTAGATATATTTTTATTTGTATATTATAGTAATCGTTAACTATATAATGTTAATACATAGGTTTGATGAAACAAAGTAGTTGTATTTAAGTGCCTGTGCTTAATTTATGTTTTCGCTGATTTACCTTCTAAAAACATCTGGCATGTCTTGCACCTCCAGAAATGGCATCTCACACTCCCAGGGGGTGCATGTACCCCAGGTTAAGAACCACTGCACTAGAGAATGAGGAATTAAGCCTAGACTATAATGCTGTTGAGGTCCCAATGCAGAAGAGTAATATTTCTTTAAGGATTTTAGTATCTATAACCTATGTGGGAAATCAGAAAGTTCAGAGCTACAAGAAACAGTAAAGAATGCTGAAAGACCATACACTACATGTGGTGACCTAAATATTCATAATAAATTGTGGGGAAGTAAGACAACTGATAAAAATGGTGCATGTTTAGAAGAGTTAATTGGTTTTAAACAACTGCACCCGAGCTAGATTTAAATGCAGCAGATGGTAGTTTTTCCTGCTCAAACCTGGGAATTATAACAGAAGGTATTGGAAGTAAATGCAACTGGAAAATATATAAGGAAAAAGGATTGCTCCCCATTCATTTCCAAATGCTCCTTGCTTTTCAAAGGCAAGGCAAGGTTGAAGGTAATGGAAAATTACCCACCTGTAAGTTTACGAAAGCTAACTGGGAGCTATTTACAAGTGTACTGAATTTGAATAATCATTGTGTGAGTGATGACAGAATTTCAGTGATAATGTAACAAAGAGATTAGTAGAAGGAGCTATTGTAGCAAGACTAGGTTACTGAAGCACCCCAAAACTGAAAACCTCACTTCTGTGGTGGAATGAGGAGTGCAAAATGATAGTTATAAAAGGAACAAATCCTATTAAAAAAAAAAGCAAAAATAAATACAAGGAATAGTGCAAATCTAATGAAGTGTAAAAGAAATCAGGTAATAGCACAAAGAATTATACAAAAATCAAAGACTTTGTCTGCCCACAGCACTTAGTCGAAGATACACATCAGAAATACATGGGCAGATTACAAGAATGAATGGAATTCAGCGTGTAGTGATCTATCAGGGAATCGATGTATCATGTCTTGTCTAGATGCAATACATCGATCCCCGAACACGTTCCCCATTGACTCCAGAACTCCATCAGGGCGAGAGGCGGAAGCGGGGGGGAGCGGCGGCGGCCGTCAATCCCGCACCTCGAGGATGCCAAGTAAGTCAATCTAAAAGTCGATCTAAGATATGTCAACTTCAGCTACACTATTCTCGTAGCTGAAGTTGTATATCATAGATCAATCCCACCCCCCACCCCCAGTGTAGACCAGGGGTAAAGTAGCCACATCCCAGGTCATTTTGGGACTGACAACATAATTAGAAATTCTGATATTGAGGAAGCAGAAGTTTTAGCAGAAACTTTCCAGGGTATGAGTAATGATGAAAACCAAAGTTCAACTTTCTACCAGATTAAAAGGCAATTCATTGAAGAGAATCACAATCTAATATTTAGTTGTCTTAGGCCTGGTCTACACTGGGCAGGGGGAGAAAAATCAATCTAAGATACGCAACTTCAGCTACGAGAATAGCTTAAGTCCTACTGGGACTAACTGGGAGATAGATAAGAAAACATTACTGGTGGTATATAGAGCCTTAATCAGACCTATTATTAACTATGGCTGACAAGGTACTTAAAAATTAGATTTAATACAAGCCAAGGCACTATGAATTGCGTGTGATACATTTATTACAACATCTATATGTATGCTACAGATAGCATCTAGTGAAATGCCAGTTATGCTATGAGTAAAACTACTGGACCTAATTTTCTGAGCCAAAGCTAATGGGAACTGCAATGATGAAGTAGCAAACACATTTGGGGATTGTGTGGTATTCAATAGATGAGCTATAGCACACAATGTTAGAACTCTACATGCTCTTCAAGTTAAAGTGTGGATGCAGGAGCTGAAAGACAAGGAAAAGCTGAATGAAGTCAAAACTTTTAGTCATGGGAAAACTATTTATGGATGGGAAGTCACATGTCCAAATGCGGATTTAGATTTTATAAAGTTAATCATAGACAGTATGTATCAAAAATGAAATATACCAATGTATAGATAAAAAGTGGAGTAAGTTGTCATCTCTCTCTCTCTCTCTCTCACACACACACAGTACATCTAAAAGAATAGCTGACTATTTCCCAATTTTGGTATACAATACCAAAATTGGGAAATAGATATTCTTTTAGATGTACTATGTAGCAGTCATTACAGCAAAACTAGTAGCAATAATGCTAGCAGCAGCCATCATTTTTTTCAGATTCAATCTCAGGCCATATGGCAATAAAAATGGGTGTCTCCGTATGTAGAAGTGATTTAATCAATGAAGTTATATGTTTAATAACAGAGTTAGTACAGGTGGGGATACATGTAGCATTAGCTTGAATCCCAGAGCATATTGGGATAGCAGGGAATGAAATGGTAGACAAAGCAGCTAAAAATGGGGGGTGGGGAAGGGGAGGATTGACATAGAAATACCCTTAAGTAAATAGGAATTCAAAAGCCTAGTACAGAAAAGTGTAAAAAAAAAGTTTTATTAATAAAAAAAGATTTTTTGAATTGTGCCATAGAGTTGAGGATTATGACATACTACAGGACCTAGATAGGACTAGGTAAGTGTTTATGTTTAGTGTAACTGGCTATTGTGGTTTAAATAAAAAAATCTTCATAGATGTTTATCTTCACAACACTGCAGTGAGGTGGTAATATTATCCCCATTTTACAGATGGGGAACTGGCTCATGGAGAAACTAAGGCCCTGATCGACAAAGTGCGTACTAATTTTGGCCGTACAACATGAGACACTTAGGGCCCGATTTTTTTTCATACAACTTAGAATTTCTGAACTAGTTTATACCAATTTCAGCATTCTGGGATTTTAAGATTCTATGCCAGGGCTATGTGGGAAACGAAAACGTTTATTTTCTCCAAACATAGCATCTTCAAAGTGTGGCACAGTGGAACTGTTATGAGCGGTAGAGAACTTGATGAATCCTCACTGTCTCAGCATGGTTGCTAAATCAAATTCTTTTCTCAGGGTATGTCTACATCTACAATTTTGCAGCGCTGGTTGTTACAGCTGTATTAGTACAGCTGTATAGGGCCAGCGCTGCAGAGTGGCCACACTTACAGCAACCAGTGCTGCAAGTGGTGGTAGATGTGGCCACACTGCAGCGCTGTTGGGCGGCTTCAAGGGGGGTTCGGGGAACGCGAGAGCAAACCGGGGAAGGAGACCAGCTTCGCTGCGGTTTGCTCTCGCGTTCCCCGAACCCCCCTGCAAACCGCAGGGAAGGAGACCTGCTTGCTCGGGGATTCGGGGAACGCGAGAGCAAACCGCAGGGAAGGAGACCTGCTTGCACGGGGGTTCGGGGAACGCGAGAGCAAACCGCAGGGAAGGAGACCAGCTTCGCCGCGGTTTGCTCTCGCGTTCCCCGAACCCCCCTGCAAACCGCAGGGAAGGAGACCTGCTTGCTCGGGGATTCGGGGAACGCGAGAGCAAACCGCAGGGAAGGAGACCTGCTTGCACGGGGGTTCGGGGAACGCGAGAGCAAACCGGGGAAGGAGACCTGCTTGATTACCAGAGGCTTCCTCAGGTATGCTGGGATACCTGCTTATTCCACGGAGGTCAAGAAAAGCGCTGGTAAGTGTCTACACTTGATTACCAGCGCTGGATCACCGGCGCTGGATCCTCTACACCCGAGACAAAACGGGAGTATGGCCAGCGCTGCAAACAGGGAGTTGCAGCGCTGGTGATGCCCTGCAGATGTGTACACCTCCTAAGTTGCAGCGCTGTAACTCTCTCACCAGCGCTGCAACTTTGTGATGTAGACAAGCCCTCACTGTGGAAAACTTTCCTGTGACTTTACAGATAAAATTATTCCAAATCTGACTGAGCTTTCTGCTGCCATTGAAACGTAATTGTTTCTTGATAGGCCACATACTGTGTCTTCTCTGTCTGCTTTTCAGCCAGTATTGGTCATTATCACTATAGAGGTGCTGAGGCAGCTTTGTGGCACAATATGTGATGTGGACCCTTGTCCTTCCTGACTGGTGAAGGCCATCAGGAAAATACTGGGTAGATTGGAGGTTGAGAATGTCACTGTTTCTCTATGGGTGTGCACCACTTACCGGTCTTCAGACATTTCCTCCTGGTCACTCTGGGGATTAGCTTTTGAGGCCAATACTTCTTCCCATGGTCACAGATCATTGCATCATCTCTCTTTCAGGTCTGTAGCTCCCCTCTCATCCCATAAACCAGAGCATCCTTTTCATGACTCAGCCCTCCAGCCAGTCACTCGGCATTCCCCCCTTCTGGGGTATATCAAAATCAAAAAGTCTTCTCATTCACTGCCTTAAGTACCACTCCTTCACTGACTGGTAGGAGAACCCAGGCCCACCCTCTACTCCAGGTTCCAGTCCAGGGACCCTCAACCTAGCAGAGCTTTACTCTTTGAGCCCTCAGTGCTTCTTCCTTGGACTGCTTCCTCCCACTCTTGATTCCCCCATTCCTCTGGGAATGCCAGCTCCAAACCTACCTTCCTTGCTCTTCCCAGGTTGTGATTGCTTCCTTTCTCAGCAGCCTCTGTCTGTTGCTAGCTTCTTGGCTTTATAGGCCCCACCTGTTCCTGCCCAGCTGAGCCTGCTTGCAGTCAATTCCCTGCTCCCTGTCTCTTCCTCTAGATGCAGCCTGTGGAGTTAATATGCCTACTTGGCCACCTTAATCCTTTCCAGTCCTCGATGAGGTGGAGATGCCATCACAATGGGTGGCAAGATTCCAGCAGCTCTGAAAGAAGCTATCATGAGGCTACATTTAAAAAAAAATAATTAAATCTTGATGTTGAAAGCCTGATGATCAACTTGTGTCCCATCTCCCATTTTAGGGGAGGTTACTGAACATATTAAGACAGGGCAATGCTGGCTGTTTCTTGATTCCTCAGATTTCCTTGACTCTGGGAAATCTGGTTATAAGCCTTGGTATGTAGTAAAAACCATACTGGTTGTGCTTACTGATTATATCTTCCTAGCAGTGGACAAGACAAACTGTCCATGCTGATTCTTTTAGATATATCAGTATCCTTTGATACTGCTGACCACAGGATTTTGTTTCCAGACATGAGCAGAGATGTCTTCTTTTTCATGGATGCTGGCAGCAAGATCACTGAGAGCCCAGGACAGACAGTCTCTCTGTTCACAAATCTGCTGCCTGGCACTGCACTGGCTGGTGGGAGGAGCAGTCCTGCACAGCCTGTCACCCTTGGTTGCTATATCCCAGTGCAGATGGAATCTAAAAAGAATTAAGCTGCCAAACTCTAACCAGTCTCTACTGAGAATGTGCAACCTGAGATTTTTCAGAGGCTCCTTCCCTGGCCAAATTTGGGTAGATTTTTACATGGACAGCAAAAGGTACTTTTTGAATTCCACTGAAAGACCCTTTCCTCACCAAATCTGTAGTTCCTGCTCCAATGGATGGAGGTGTAAGAACTTCTCAATGAAAGGGTTATAAGAATTTTTTTACATTGGCAAAACAATACCAACTTTGTTCTCTGAAAAAATCTTTAAAAGAGAAAAAAATCATCCTGAGGCATTGAAAACTTCAGGCCAAGGAGTTATTTGACAAAGTTATAAGCAACTGAAAACAGCATCTTATAATGGAAAGTGTTGGGCAACCTTAATTACAGGCATTACTGTGAGTTCTGTTTATAATTCATGAAGAGACAAAAACACTTGCATCAGACTATATCCTCCCCTCTATTTTATGCAGAACTCTCCATTGAGTTAACTGGGGAGTCCTGTACATGGACTAATGCCAGAACACAGTCCATCATTTGCAACTTATGCCATTTCTGAAATGGAGTATTATTTCCTTGGTCTTATTGCCTGGCTCCTGTTTTAAAAACTCAGACTGGAGCTTGTATACCTGCTGCCCTTGTACAGCCAAGTCCCCAGGCTATACAAAAACAATTAAATATCAACACTTGATTAGGGGACAGTGTAGTTGCCAAACAACTGAATGTATGTTCACAAGCTCTGTCAGAAGCTTACATTCAAATAACAAGCTCTACTCATGTACACAGCATAATAATGAATACAAGCATTGCATGACTTTCTGCATTAACCTTGATTTCACTATCCTTGGGAACACAGTGCTGAGGCATTTTACAATAGTAAAAGCTTAAAAAAAACAATTCACTAAAAATACTACATTCACTTTGTGCCCACGGGTGCCTACTTTGGCTCTCTTGTTTTCCTCTTTCTTGCTGATTTTGAAGAGGCAATTAAAAGCCCAGTGACTTTTGTAATAGATGGTAGAGAGATAAACAACATCTGACCCATGAATAAATAGCTATCTAGATTTCATTTTATAGCAACAGAATTTTTCGATGGTTGCTAGGGAGACTGTCATCTGCATCACATTACCTGACACAAAGTTTTGGTGGTCTTGACTTTTTCATTCCCTGAGACACTCAGTGGAATTCTTCAGGCAGTCAGTATCTGAGCACTCTGGTGGCTCCTTTCATATCTGAATGACATATTCTGCTAGTCCAAACCCTTGTATTATCTTAGTAAGATAGGTGAGTCAAGTTATTCTAGCTACATTTTGTATTGTCTAGGCAATATGATGTTTCATAGTTATGGGTTTCGGTAGCTTAACCAGAATGGCACCTGATCACACAATTTTTCTTTGAAAATTATAGCTGTACTTTACAAAATTCCCAGTGAATTCAGTCAGAGCACAGTTGGGTCCTCTGTGCAGTTTGTAGGTTCAGGCCTTTTCATTTTAAGTAACATCTTGAGCAATCTGTGCAATGCGGTATGCAGGTTTACAACCTCTTTGAAGGTTTTTTCATGTCTGTCTCTTTACACATGTGGGCAATAGATGTGTGCTTGCATGAAGGTAACAGGTAATGAAGTGTTTTAAATACAGTAGACCCCCATGTATCTGAATGGCCTGGGAGACATCCAAAACTTTTGAGTAACCAGGCATTTGGATAAACATAAGTGATTAACTAACTAGTTAACAGGGCAACATGGGGGAACACACTCTGGATTCAGATAACTAGGATTTTTGGAGAAAGTTGAATTTGGATATCTGGAATCAAACTGGATGGTTACTTGCTCACCTCTGAAAAACACTTCAAGGAAACAGAGCTTCCTGTAAGCAAGGAAAGGTAGAAGAGCAGAAACTCCATGAAGACTTAGAGGGGTAGCCATGTTAGTCTGGATCTGTAAAAGCATGAAGAAATTTGCACAAATATAGACAGATATCATCTTCCTTTCCAAATGCAAATGGATGGACATCATACCAAATGGATTAAAGGTAAAAAATCCATTGCTATCTATGTACTACACAGACCACAGTGAGAGATTATGCCATACTCTGTCAAAGAAACTGAGGAACCACCTGATCAGCATCCTATACAGCAAACAGGAAAACATCAAAAAAGAGCTCTCCAACCTGGAGACTCTCATTAATAACCAAACTTCCATACAGACGGACTTCACTAAAATAAGACAGGAGATCTACATTACTCACTTAACCTCTCTACAAAGGAAAAAGGACTGTAAGCTGTCTAAACTTCTACCTGCCACATGGGTCCACAACCATGGTACCCCTAACCCACCCAGCAATATCGTCAATCTATCCAACTACACACTCAACCCAGAAGAAAAGTCTGTCTTATCTCGGGGACTCTCTTTCTGCCCTGCCACCCCCACCAACATGATACAGTTCTGCGGCAATCTGGAAGCCTACTTTCACCGTCTCCGATTCAAAGAATATTTTCAGGACAACACTAAACAGTGCACTGATACACAGGTACCCTCCCACCAACAGCACAAGAAGAAGAACTCCACATGGACTCCTCCTGAGGGTCGAAATGACAGTCTGGACCTCTACATTGAATGCTTCCACCGACGTGCACAGGCAGAAATTGTGGAAAAACAACATTGCTTGCCTCATAACCTAAGTCATGCAGAACGCAATGCCATCCACAGCCTCAGAAACCACCCTGACATTATTGTCAAAGAGGCTGATAAAGGAGGTGCTGTTGTCATCATGAACAGGTCTGACTACCAAAAGGAGGCTGCCAGACAACTCTCCAATACCAAATTCTACAGGCCACTTCCCTCAGATCCCACTGAGGAATACACTAAGAAACTGCACCATCTACTCGGGATACTCCCTACACTAACACCGGAACAAATCAACATACCCTTAGAGCCCCGACCAGGGTTATTCTATCTACTACCCAAGATCCACAAACCCGGAAATCCTGGACACCCCATTATCTCGGGCATTGGCACTCTCACTGAAGGACTGTTTGGATATGTGGACTCTACTCAGACCCTATGCCACCAGCACTCCCAGCTACCACTGATCTCCTGAGTAAACTACAATGCATTGGTGACCTTCCAGAAAACACCATTCTAGCCACAATGGATGTAGAGGCTCTCTACACAAACATCCCACGCACAGATGGAATACAAGCTGTCAGGAACAGTATCCCTGATGATGCCACAGCACAACTGGCTGCTGAGCTTTGTGCCTTTATCCTCACACACAACTATTTCAAATTTGATGACAATATATATCTCCAGATCAGTGGCACTGCTATGGGCACCCGCATGGCCCCACAATATGACAATATTTTTATGGCCGACCTGGAACAACGCTTCCTCAGCTCTCGTCCACTCACGCCCCTTCTCTACCTATGCTACACTGATGACATCTTCATCATCTGGACCCATGGGAAAGAGACTCTGGAAAAATTCCACCACGATTTTAACAGCTTCCACCCCACCATCAACCTCAGCCTGGACCAATCTACACGGGAGGTCCACTTCCTAGACCCACGGTGCAAATAAGTGATGGTCACATTAACACCACCCTATACCGAAAACCTATCGACCACTATGCCTACCTTCATGCCTCCAGCTTCCATCCCGGGCACATCACACGATCCATTGTCTACAGCCAAGCACTGAGGTTCAACTGAATCTGCCTCAGACAGAGACCAACACCTACAAAATCTCCACCAAGTATTCTCAAAACTACAATACCCACACGAGGAAATATGGAAACAGATCAACAGAGCCAGACGTGTACCCAGAAACATCCTACTGCAAGACAAACCCAAGAAAGAAACCAACAGGACTCCACAGGCCACCACATACAGTCCCCAACTAAAACCCCTCCAATGCATCATCAGGGATCTACAACCCATCCTGGATAATGATCCCACACTTTCATAGGCCTTGGGTGGCAGGCCAGTCCTCGCCCACAGACAACCTGCCAACCTGAAACATATTCTCACCAGTAACTGCACACCGCACCATAGGAACTCTAGCTCAGGAACCAATCCATGCAACAAACCTCAATGCTAACTGTGCCCACATATCTACACCAGCGACACCATCACAGGACCTAACCAGATCAGCCACTCCATCACCGGTTCATTCACCTGCACGTCCACCAATGTAACATACGCTATCATATGCCAGCAATGCCCCTCTGCTATGTACATCGGCCAAACTGGACAGTCTCTACGGAAAAGGATAAACGGACACAAATCAGATATTAGGAATGGCAATATACAAAAACCTGTAGGAGAACACTTCAGCCTCCCTGGGCACACTATAGCAGACCTTAAGGTGGCCATTCTGCAGCAAAAAAACTTCAGGACCAGACTTCAAAGAGAAACTGCTGAACTTCAATTCATCTGCAAATTTGACACCGTCAGCTCAGGATTAAACAAAGACTGTGAATGGCTTGCCAATTACAAAACCAGTTTGTCCTCCCTTGGTTTTCACACCTCAACTGCTAGAACAGGGCCTCATCCTCCCTGATTGAACTAACCTCATTATCTCTAGCTTGCCTGCATATATATACCTGCTCCTGGAAATTTCCACTACATGCATGTGACGAAGTGGGTATTCACCCATGAAAGCTCATGCTCCAAAACGTCTGTTAGTCTATAAGATGCCACAGGATTCTTTGCTGCTTTTCCATGAAGACTGTGTTATTCCAATCTAGTAATTAAAAAGCACTTACTACTAAACACCTGTCAGTACAACACCCTAAAGCAGATCATCCATATTAAATCTTACTCTTGCCTTTCATTTCAGTCAAATTATTTGTAGCCTGCATATGTGCTTTGAAAGTCTGAGCCTTGTCTGGTTCACAAAAGATACAAATTATCTTAGAAGCTGGAAAGAATCCTTGTTGGCTGCAGAACAGTTTCCTCCAGATTGACCTCGTTTTGTACAGATCAGGAAACCAGGTTCTAAGAAGAAGCGGCTGTTCCCAACTGTACTCCTTTTTTCCTGAAATACTACACAAAATGGCTGTGCTAACTTGCAATGGCTCTACCATCCCCCTAGGGACCATTCTGCTGCCCCAGGATGACTGGACATGCCCCCAGTGCAGGGAAGGTTGGTGAGAAGGACCAGGACCAGGAGCAGGCAGTATAGAATGGGCTACGCTAGTCCAGCACCATCCAGGCATTCCTCTAGGCAAAGGGAATCCTCAGCTGCTTCCAGGGGGCATGCCATCTATGTATGCAAGGCATGCATTGCGTGCCTGACTGGCTGTGCATTGTCCATCTGGCCTCCAGAACAAAATGGCATCCTTTGCACAGCATAACCTCGCATGCACCATACGAGTGAGTCACGCTGCATGGAAAACATTATTTTGGACCCCCTAAGGCAAGCAAGTTGTTGCATACCTTACTAAAACTGTCACTGCAAGCCACTGGCCTTTCAGAAGGAGCATTGCAAAGTAATCAGACGGAGGGAGAAAGGATCAGGCCCTTAACTCCAGAATGGTGTAAAGTTGCTTTAGTGTAAATAAGAACCAGGCCCACTATGTTTAATGTAGTCAAATCAGTTAAACCATAAGGCCAAACATTCCCCTCTCTTTTGCAGAGAGATCTAGAAAAGCTGGCACTTTGCCCTGGTGTTAATGATGCCAACAACTGAGCCTGTTGCTACAGGGCAGGACAAAGGGGAATGCATACTGGGCCTAATCTGGCAAAGGGCTGAGCACCATTAACTCTCAGTACATCTGATTAGGTTCTTCTAAACCCTGTCTGGCTGGAGTGGCTATGCAGAGCCACCAACAATTCCTTTGCTGTACTTACAGCAAAATCCATCCTGCAGCACAAGGAGGCTATAGTGAGACAGAAGGGGAAGGTGACAAGGAACTGCTGTTTGATGTACCATGTTCCAGGAGCAAGCATCTGTGGCTGATGTCGGAATCAGCAGTACAAAACAATACTACTGGCAACAACTCACACCCCACGTGTGCTCCCATTGACAGGTTTATGTGCGCACCTTGCCAAAGGAGTACAAGTGACAGCTGTGCTGCCAGCACTGAGGGAGGAAGTGGGAGGCATATACAGAGACCGAACAAGCTGACGTGTTTGGTCTAGAGATCACCTGGATTAGAGGCTTGTGAATCCTTGGCGTCTGCTTGTGTGCCAGCTCTATCCCGTGCCAAATTTATGCTACTCTGGAGAGGAAAGTACAGCGGAATTTAGGGACCTCCACCCACATGGTTCATGTTTGTCTCCTCACATGGGAAAACATGGGTTTGACATAGGGAGGGAAGGTTTTGGATAATAGGCTATAAAGGTGGTGTGGCCACCCACTTCACCTCCCTGCCTGTGCAGGATTGCTCCCTGCAGCACAGTCTCTCTAGTTCTCTATGAGGTGTTCTCTGCTGTGAGCCAAAGGTTTTTAAAAGGAGCTATTGGACTCTAAAACCACAGAAAAAGCAGGTCCCTAGCAAGAGGGGTTCTGCAGTACTGGTGCTCTCAGCACCGTGCTTTTCATGCGACCATTTGCAGTGCTGAATACTCTACCAGGACGACTTTACCAACACCATGGGCAGCCAACAGCCTGCACTTTGGTCACCCTTGTGCTACCACAGCAGAAACCATCTCACTTTGCTCTGAGAAACAGTGAGATTAAACATCCACTTAATGTATATAACTGAGATGCTTTTAAACAAATCATCAGAAGTTTATGCTAATTCTGTGTACATGACTGAATACTGGAGGATGACACAACTCTTATCTTGTCACCTTATAGGATAGACCAGTATTCTTTCACAGACATTTCAAACTGAAGGAAAGGACTCCATAGGCAAATTATTATAAAAACTGTCTCTGAACTCCTAGTGAGGGCCAGAACCTGAGACGTAGCTGCAAATCTCATTAAATTACTACCTCTCAGGATCAGGCCCTAAGCGAGCATGTTGAAATGCAGGGCCACATTCTCAGCTGATGCAATTCCATGTGTTCTAGAGTGCTGGGAGCTCCGGAGCTATGCTGATTGACACCAGCTGAGCGTGTGGGACATAACAGCTTTCTCAAAGTTCACTTATGAGAGTTGCACTTGGAATATTTATAAAGTTGGTTGCTCATTTGAAAGAAAATACAGCTGCAGCTGCTCACGGTAGCGTGACAGCTTTCTCTGTTGCTATCTATCTGGGAAGCCTTAAGATTCAACTGTAAAAGAGTGGGGTGCAGGTGGGGGAGGGGAATCTTGTTTCACTACTGATATGCTGAGTTTAAAACCAGAATACATTCAATTACACTCCTTGAAAATGCAGCAGTTTAAAATCAGCGTCTCAGCATAGAGAATAAGGCCCTCTAATATGTAACAAAGGACAGGATCATCTCTTTTTGGAGAAAGGGCTTTAGCAAGTCATTTGGAAAGCTAGTTGCAGCTCACAAAAGACTGTGGAAAAAACAACTCCTCTATGAGTAAATGGAGGTATATGCCTGGAGCTCCATGTTAGGGGGGAGAAAAACAAATCTGCCATATGCATCTGGAATTTCTGTGCTTTCATCAAAACTACAATTCCGTTTGGTTAATGGGGCTGAGAGCATCAGAGCAGATTCTAGTGCATTTAATAGGAACATAACTTTAGGACAGGTTTAGGGTAGTACATTCACGCCTGAAAGACCTCAGATACAAAGACACCATCTGCACTGGCAGAATCACACAGTGAAGCTTTACAAGTGCTTCTCTAAACAATGCCAAGCCCTAGCCAGAAGCACTAGTAGTATTATTAGACTGCATTCTCCATATTATTCAAACAAAAAAAAATTCTTGCAATCTTTTTTGACAAATAGCTGGGGAAAAAAAGATGACATTCAGGCGTGCTTTTCATTGTTCCTGTGAACAATGGTTTAGATTTTGGCTGAGCTCAGAGCCTTTGCAAATTGAATGTGAAATATCAGGCCACCATGAAAATTAAAATAATGTAAGAATACAAGAATGAAAAATGTATTACAAGATACTGTACATTGCGTCCAGTTATAAAAAACATGTATACTCTATTTTATTTGAGAATAATATATAATCATGTAATTGAAGACTCATAATGCATATGCACAAGGGGTCAGAGTTAAGGCTGCATATGCCCAACTTTAACTTTGGCAAATTCTGATTTTTTAAGTGCTAATTATCATGTTCAGTCTTAGTGTACAGTTGATATAGTTGTATAGTTATAGTTTTGTATGGAGTTAATATTAAAATTCATACTTAAAGAAAGCAGTTCTACATAGTAGAAATAAACCTAAAAGGCAATTCCTGGAACAATCTTTTATTCGGAGAGGAAAAAATTCCACTGAACAGAAATGCATAATCAAAAAACAACACACTCTGACGTTGCTAACCTGAGAAATTTAAACTACCCTTTATTTACAGACAAAATTACAGTATCTGGGTCTAAAATCTGCATTTTTCACTAGCTCTTTACTATTTGTAAAGTTCACATCATCAGGTGAAACTGACATGAGTAGTACATACATTGTAACTGTATGCAAGAGATGACCTGTTTATATTGGAAACGCAGATCGACATCTCAGTCTACTTTATTCTATTCATCATGGTATCTCATTGCCTTGTGGTGAAGACGATGCAAACAAATTATTTAAAGTCTCTGAGATGTCCCTTTTCTCCTTTATTGCTTCCTGGTAACAGAGTAGATTTACCATTAATTCTCTTACAGGCTTCTGATAGGAACAATGTTTTTATTTTATTTGCGTATCCAGCCATTCCCCTTCATATTCCTTCTTAACCCTCTTCATTTACATCTTACCTGCCATAGTGCATGCTTCTTTCTATTGGCTTCACTATGGTTGGATTTTCAAGCATGTCTTAAAAAGTATAGTTCATAAAAGTAGGCTATCACTGTTGTGAATTGTTTTTAATTAAGACGTTAAAAAATATACTCAGCTCCACAAAACAGAGACAAGCATTTTAAACCCAGGATAAGTCCATTTAAACCTGCCTTTGACATTTCTTGACCAGTCATAGATTGACATGCCACCATATAGGCTGGCAGCATAGAATAGCAACAGAGAGGCTCTTACATATGTTTTAGGAGCTGGTTACCACAAATGTTACCCAGAAATTATACTGGGGACTTTTCATGACCTAACACTGGTTTTTAAATGAGATTCTGAAAATCACTCAGTAGAGTTTTAACACAAATGCTATTCGGTTTGCACAAATTGTAGAGAACAGCTCATCTCTTCACATAAAAGCTTTCAGAGCTTTTAATTTAGTGAGTTATTGTTTATTTTAATGAGTGTCCTAGGAGATGATTTGGCATTAGTAGGGGAAGATTAATTTGTGTACTAACCCAACTTGAAAGTTCACTCAATTTACACAAAAAAATGAAAAGCTTAAACTCAATAAAAATTCAGCTGTTTTCTCCCACTGTGGTTTCTAGCATGTGCTTCATCCAAGCCAGAGTAAGTGAGGCATCAGGAAAAAAATCAGGTCAGAGAAAATGACTTCCCAAATTTATATCAAGGCTTTGATAATTAGAATTGTGTACCCCATACTTCAAGGCGCACTGGCTGAAGTGGTACCAAATTACTGTAATGTTCTATTTGTGCTGCTGTAGCAACAGGTCTGTCGGTATTTTTGTTATAACTCTCCACTTCAGGAACAAACTAAATGCAGCTCCCACAGAAATCACTAGTTTATCCATTGACTTCAATGGCAACCTAGCTTTAACATCAAGGGACTTTTTATGATGAAAGACCTGATCCTGTAAACTTTACTCATATGAGAAATCCTCATTCAAAGAGTCCTTAGTCAAGTACCTTAGCCATAAAATGACACCTGATACAGATAGGATTTGCCTAAGGCAGTGTGTCCCAAACTGTGGTTTGAAGATCATTTTCTGTGGGCCATAAATAATTGGCTGTTCAGAGAATGCAGTTCCTCCTCCTTGTCTCTAGCTGCAAAATAATGCACCAAGCAGTTAAAATATATTAAATATTCTCCTAATGTTACACTTCCATGTCAGCAATGTTGTAGCTGCCACAGGAATGTTATTCAATCTCCAGCTGGAGGGGAGGTAGTTCTTGCAATCACCAGTGAGAATGGAGATTGTCCAGAAGCCAATGCCCATTGAGGTGTAATTTGTTGTGACACTGATTTAAGCCTATTTTAATAAATAAATAAATTAAATAAATAAAAAATCTCTTTGGTGGTTTTATTCCTAAACACAAACCTTCTTTTCCCCTGAAAAACTAAGAAGCTTTACCTCAAAACCAACTGATTTTAACAACAATGTTCTGCAGATAAGGCTACATTGTTTTTTCAATTATTGTTTTAGAAACTTAACTATTGTGCACATTAACTTTTTGCAGGGCCTATGTATTACCTCAGGGCCTATGTATTACCTCATTAAACTAACGACTGAAAACATGGTAGTGTGTGGGGTGCTGATCTGTTGAGGTAAGAAACCCCAGACACAGTATATCGCAGTAACTGTTCTGAACTATGGTGTGAGCCATGCTATATTTATCACGTAATAATTGAAAAGTTCACATCACCTTCAAATAAGTCTTTTTTTTTAACCAAATTACTTACATGGACAAGTTTTGGTTCTCTCAATGCCTTCTTGAAAAGGATCAGGGGAATTAAAATAAAGACAAAGCTTATGAACTTGAATTAGATAATTTTAAAATAGAGTTAATGTCAATAATACAGGTTATTTCACTGACTTTTGCTTATGCTGTTGCGCAAGAAAGAGCAGTAAGAGTGATAAAAGGACATAAGTGAATGTCGGTGTGCTGGTCTGGATTTTCAGATGTAACTGCAAATTTCTGTAACTTTGCTGAGATTAAAGTGTGATTGTGTATTAAAGTTACCGGAATGATATTGTAAGCCTTCATGTTCATTATATCTTGATTTCCAAATCAAATTTGCTCAATTTACAAATACAAACTGTGTTTTTTCTCATGGAAGTCACAGAATCATAGGGATCTTGAGAGATCTAGTCCAGTTTCCATGCTGAGGCAGGACCAAGTAAACCTACACAACCCCTGGAAAGTTGTGTAATCTGTTTTTAAAAACCATCTATGATGTGGATTCCACAACCTCTCTTGGTAACCTATTCCAGTAGTCAACTATCCTTATCCTTAGAAAGGATTTCCTAATTAACATATATCTTCTGTGCTGCAGGTTAAGCTCATTTCTTCTTTTGTCTTCCCAGGTGAAATGTCTTGGCCTAAGCAGGTTTCTTACCTATCTTCAATTTCCAGTGGCTTCAGCCCTTCCTTGATTGAAGGGCCCATCTTTCTCAGCTTGCAGAGCTCTGGCCCCTTCTGTCTGTCTAGTGATGGATGCCAAAGATGGCCTCTGTCCTTGCCTATATTTTACAAAATTCAATGACTTTAGAGAGGCAACATAAGATAATAGAAGAATGTAAGAATGGCCATACTGGGTCAGACTAAAGGTTCATCTAGCCCGTATCCTGTCTTCAGACAGCAAAGAATCCTGTGGCACCTTATAGACTAACAGACGTTTTGGAGCATGAGCTTTCATGGGTGAATACCCACTTCGTCAGATGCATGTAGTGAAAATTTCCAGGGGCAGGTATATATATGCAGGCAAGCTAGAGATAATGAGGTAGTTCAATCAGGGAGGATGAGGCCCTGTTCTAGCAGTTGAGGTGTGAAAACCAAGGGAGGAGAAACTGGTTTTGTAATTGGCAAGCCATTCACAGTCTTTGTTTAATCCTGAGCTGACGGTGTCAAATTTGCAGATGAACTGGAGCTCAGCAGTTTCTCTTTGAAGTCTGGTCCTGAAGTTTTTTTGCTGCAGGATGGCCACCTTAAGGTCTGCTATAGTGTGGCCAGGGAGGTTGAAGTGTTCTCCTACAGGTTTTTGTAGTCTATTAGTCTATAAGGTGCCACAGGATTGTTTGCTGCTTTTACAGATCCAGACTAACACGGCTACCCCTCTGATACTTGTCTTCAGACAGTGACGAGTGCCAGACACTTCAAAGGGAATGAACAGAACAGGAAAATTATAGAGAAATCCATCACCTGTCTATTCCCTCAGGGACACTCAGAGCATACATATATGACCATTTTGGCTATTAGCCATTGATGGACCTATCCTCCATGAACTTATTTGGTTCTTTCTTGAACTCATTTATACTTTTGGCCTTTACAACATCCCCTGGCACCAAGTTCCCCAGGTTGACTGTGTGTTGTGTGAAGAAGTACTTCCTTTGGTTTGTTTTAAACTTTCTGCCTATTAATTTCTATTCCCAACTGATAAGGCCTCAATTGAAGTATTGTGTCCAGTTCTGATGCCAAATTTCAGGAAGGATGTGGACAAATTGGAGAAGGTCCACAGAAGAGCAACAACAATGATTAAAGATCTGGAAAGCATGACCTATGAGGAGAGGTTGGAAAGACTGGGTTTGTTAGAGTGAAGACGAGGGGGGGGGGGACATAACATTTTTCAAGTACATATAAAGTTGTTACAAGGAAGTGGGTGAAAAATTGTTCTTTAACCTCTGAAGATAGGACAAGAAGCAATGGGCTTAAATTGCAGCAAGGGACGTTTAAGTTGGACATTGGGAAAAATTTCCTAACTGTCAGGGTAGTTAAGCACTGGAATAAATTACCTAGGGAGGCTGTGGAATCTCCGTCATTGGAGGTTTTATAAGAACAAGTTAGACAAATGCCTGTCAGGCACAGTTTAGTTATTACGTACGCCTGCCTTGAGTGCAGGGAACTGGATTAGATGACCTGTTGAGGTCCCTTCCAGTCCTATGATTCTATTGTTGGCTCATATTCAATTTATCTTTTTCAGCAGAACTACTGGCTAGTACAATTGTAGTTGTGCCTTTGATCTTCCCTTCCTAAGTGAAGTACTTTGCACTTGTCTTCACTGAATTTCATCTTACTGATTTTTAGACCAATTCTTCAGTTTATCAAGATCATTTTGAATCCTTATATCCTGTCTTCCAAAATGCTTGCAACCCTTCCGAGCTTGGTGTCATGCACAAATTTTATAAGCATATTCTCCATTCCATTATCCAAACCATTAATGAAAATATTGATTAGTACCAGATCCAAATGTGACATACTTAGGTACAGTCCAGACCAGTAAGCAACTGTGTCACCCCTGCCATGTGACCTGGGATGCTCTTTACAATGCCTTCCTACTGTAGCAACCAACCTGGACTGCTCACAATCAAACAGCCTCCAGAATGTAAGTCACTCCCAGCTATGTCTGTGTGTGCTGCAGCCAGCCAGCTCTTGGCTGTTACCAGCCTTAAAGATTACCAGAGTGTGAACCAGTTCCAGATTTCCACCCTCTCCTCCTCAAAAAAAAGCAACAGGTTTAAAACAAACAAAGGGAAGTATTTCTTCACACAATGCACAGTCAACCTGTGGAACTCTTTGCCAGAGGATGTTGTGAAGGCCAAAACTATAACAGGGTTCAAAAAAGAACTAGATAAATTCATGGAGGACAGGCCCATCAATGGCTATTAGCCTGGATGGGCAGGGATGGTGTCCCTAGCCTCTGTGTGCCAGAAGCTGGAAATGAGTGACAGGGAATGGATCACTTGATGATTGCCTGCTCTGTTCATGCCCTCTGGGATACCTGGCACTGGCCACTGTTGGAAGACAAGTTACTGGGCTAGATGGACCTTTGGTCTGACCCAGTATGGCCATTCTTATGTTCAGCTTCTCCCACATCCATTAGATCAGTAACTCTGTCAAAGAAGGAAATTAGATTGGTCCATGGGCGGCACGTAATGCTGCCGTGGGGTGGGGTGGGGCGCAGGTCAGGGGCCCTCTGAAAAATCTCTCCCCACCATGAGCCCAGGGCTGGAGAAGCTCTCACTCCCTGCTACAGCCCTGGTGCTGTAGCAGGAGCACAGAGCTTTTTTTGGTCTTAGGGCCGCAGCGGGAAAGGAACAAGTGGGGAGGGGCAGGGGGAAAGAAGAGGCAGAATGTGGGTGGAACAGGAGCTAGGCCATGGGGGAATGGACTGAATGGGATGGGGCCACAGGCAGAAGGGGCACCATGGGGAGGGGCTCTGGGCTCAGAGCTCCAGCCAGGGCAGATAGCCCCACCACCCTCCCAGCTGACTGTGGCTCTCAACGCCCCTGCCCCAGCCCGGGCCACAGGAGGAGGGGGGCTGTGAGCAGTGAGTGGGGGTGAGGTCTTGGGCAGAAAAGGTGGGGCAGAGAGCTGGCCTCCCCAAGGGAAGCTTCACCCCTGCCCATGGCTTGGTCCTGAAACTCAAAACAGGCTAGGAGTTAAATGCAGTTCTTTCTTTCTCATATATCCCTATTAATACACAAATTTGCAAACCAAATTATGCCTTGTTACATCTGGGCATGCCCATTGAAGGCTAACAGAATCACAATTCAGCTCCTCCCTTGAAGAGCACTTAAAAGAAAAGTTATGAAGATGACATACAATACTTCAAGAATTATATGTAGACACAAACAATTTTCAGAAAAACAGTATCTTTTCCTTAGGTGAAAGCTGCTATTGAATTTATACTTGTCAGCAGCAGCTCCAGTCAGGTGATACAGAACCTGGGACCTTCAGGGAGAATCAAGGCTTAACTGGCCCATGATGACTCTCTAAACTACACCCAGGAGCTGGTACCTGTTCCAGATGGTGGCTCGTTAGCCAATTAGCAAAGGAGAAGCTGAGTTCTAGAATTCTGCCGGCATAGCATAAATAGGAGGTTGCTCAACTAGGAAGGGAGATCCCAGCTGTGAGAAAGGAAAGTGCTGTTCCTAAGCAAGGCTTGGGCTTACAAGCTAGGGAGAATCAGGGAAAGCTCTGAGTTATGGCTTAGAGGTAAGAGGATGATCCCCAAAGGAAGGTGGTCAAAGCACTAGGGAAGGGAGACAGTAGGGGATGCTTGTTGTTGGGTCTGGGAGGCCAGCGTTTGGGTGCTTTTAGAGAGGCCCAGCAGTTTGGGGCTGGAGAGCTGAATGACAGGAGTAGAGCTGGGAGGCAGTCTGGGATGGTGTGTAAGAAGGTAACAGAAGAAGCCAATGCAAGAAGGGTAGGCTTTGGGGTAGGGGGAGCCCTGAGTTAGAGTATTCGAGGTAAAAAAGGCTGGCAGGGGTAGAGCACCTGTTTGTTGTAGTTGGACTCCCAGCAGGGGGAAAGCCAGGGGAGCTGGAACTCCGACAAGAGTGAGGAAAAAATACTGAGTTGAGCCCAGGTTAGGTGAAGGACCTTTTGTTTGCCAACTGGGACTCTGAGTATTCAGAAGGGGTTTGAACTGTGGGCTTGGCTGGATGGCTGAGCCATGGAAGACCCAGGCAGCCTGCAGGTGGTGGTGGAGCTGAGGATACTGGTGATTGACATTGAGGCAATGGGGCACTCCAAGGATGTGTGCCCTATAACATCCTGATTCAAAACCAACTGACATCAATGGGAGCCTTTCCTTGGACTTCAGATCAGACCCAGTATCTCAGAAACCAGCAGGAGGGGGAAAAAAAAAAAAAAAAGGAACTTTCAACACTGTTGTAAGGCCAGTTTTAAATCAGCATTTAGGTAATATAACTGACCCTAGGAACACCTCCGTGCCAGATGGCATGGAGCTCCCTAGTATGGAGCAATGAATCTCAGCTAGTCTGGCCAGCTCAGTGCACCTCACACACTAAATCCAATGGGGGCATTTCATGTCATCAGAAAACTAAGAACTCACTGGTCAATGTTCTGATGTATGTACAATTAACCTGCAAAGAATTATACTAATGTGCTGGAAATATGTAACTAAAAATGTCTACACTGCGCATATCAGGGGAAGTTGATACAGAGGTTTTTCCAGACAAAGGAAAGGGGCGGACACCTCAAACCAAGTGTGGCAACGGCAAGTGGGCCAGCCATTTGGATCGTAGACTGCAAGAAGATTATGTGCATTGTAAAAGTCACAGATTGGGGATGAGCCAGCAGAGGAAAGAAACTATCTGGGGATATATATTTCAAATATTTACTGGACTATATCCTTCACCACAGGAGACAAAGAAAATCAAGCACTTCAAGGTATGTAATTGATCCTCAGCCAGGACTAGCCAGCCATGCTGGAAGAATGACTATAGGGAGAACTGTTTTGAACAAAAAGGCTATAGTTTGTTGCATTTCAGTCTTGGAAGCGCATTTTTGCAACCATTTCTATCACTTAAACCTATGTCTAAGTTAATGAACTTTAAAATTTTCTATAAATCAACTCAGGGCTATGGTTGAAGGGAAGAGTGAGAGAAGCCCAGGTAAGTTAACCAGCTGCTGTGTACTGCCTTGTTAAAGGAGCAGCAAAATTGACAGTTTTGCAAGTGCTACAATAAGAGGGGACTGAGCACTGCAGAAAGATGTCTCTGGGGAGAACTTGGGTCTGAAAGGGCTGAGGAGGTCCCTCTGCAATGAGTCACTGGGTGGTGGACGCGCTGGGTGAGACCTACATGCTTGTAGGCTGGCTGTTGCTGTCTGGGCTGTGAGCCACAGCAACACAACACTCAACAAATCCAGAGTTGCAGGGCAGGTGGTCACTGAATGCTTTACTGGCCAGGGTAAATCCTAAAGGGTCACAATAACCACTTTTAAATTTATCCTTTTTGAAATATAGGTTGATCTAAAAATGTGGTTAACCAACTTATCCTGCAACAATTTTGAACTAAAAATCTTTTCTGATTTTTATACATTAGATTGTATAATTTTTTGTGCACATTTCCTAAATATTATATTTACATAAGAAATAATATCACATCAACATTCCTTTTTAAACAAAGAAATTTATTTTTCACACAAGTATTTACAGAACAATGTACTTTTTTTGGAAGTTGCTGAAGTTTAATAGATTTCTCCTGAAAGAAAAGTCATATCTTTGCATTATAAAAACATATTGCCTTTGCTATGTGAAAACCTGGTGTTTAACTCTCTGGATTTCTTTATTAGGGCTTTCTTTTGAACTTCATCAAATCGATTGACTTGGAGGTCCTGGTCTCGGTCAAATGGCCTTCTCTCTTGGGGTTTCTTATCTTCAGTTGCTTTGCTCTTTAAGTTTTTATGATGCATATCCATGAGAGATTCTGATCTTTTTGAGTCCTGGAAATAGGGGAAGAAGGAGGGTGAATATTGCAGAATGATGGTGAAATATGGCAAAAACAAACATGACTTAACCATCCTGACTCTTGACAGTTTATGAGGAATTCCAGAAAAACAAGTTGTTACTGGGCAACATGAAAGTAAATTAAATTCAAAGTAGATGAGTGCAGGGTAACTCAAATTAGAAACACTTTTATACACTCTTTTTTAAAATGGGGTTCTTACCTCTGAAACTGTCACTGTAGACTGATGAGTATGAAGTTACACGAAAAAAGGACTAAAGATTGGTTTTAATTCAGCAAAGTACTTTAGCATTTGATTAGTCCTATTGACTTCAGTGGACTAGTCACATGCTTGAAGTTAAGTACAGGCTTCGGTGCTTTGCTGAATTAGGGTCTTATGATTTTTCAAAACCTGATGCTGCTGTCATACAAGTCAATGGTAAAACTCCCATTGATTTTTAAACAGGAGCAACATCAGTCCCAAATAGGGGATGCAGCTCCATCTTCTGAAAGCAAAGTATATATGTCCTGCTATGGCTAGGCAGTTCTTGGACTCCCATCCCATTGCAAACCTGTGAAAAGGCCTGACACGAACTGGTCTAAGCAAATCTGCTTCTATCTTTAGTAGTATTAATGACATCTACATGAAGACAAGCTCTTCGTTAAATTCTATTTTCCTTATGCTTATTCCCCACTTGTAGTCACCGTCTTCTGTGATATCAAACTGTTGCTGTGGAAAATCATTAAATCACAGGCCAGATTAATTCCTGGTGTAATTCCACTGCCTTTAATAGAGTTACACCAGAGGATTGATAGTGCCAACTTATCACTGCAGATGCTAAAAAGAAACCATTTTAAGATATAAAGTACTTTCCAGGCAAGTGTCCTTGGTAGGAAATCAATGGGAGAAAGAAAAAGGAAGAAAAGCCACTTGAAAATGACCTAAGACTTGTGTCTATGCAGAACATTTTTCAAAACCTTTTAAGAGGCATCAGCTAACCTTGCATATACTATTACTGTGTAAGTTTCTCTCTGATAGAGGGGATAACAGAATGTAACTTAAAAGAACTGCATTTATGTAATGTCCACAACTGAACAAGGAGCAAGAAATACAGAGAAAATTCAAGACTGTAGACTAATAGCTCTGGATCTGCAAGCCCTATAAATCTAAAAAGATACATTACCTAATGAACTGCAAATAAATTATCAAGAGTGCCCCATAAACTCAATTCTTCTAATATAAACCAAGGTTGCTGTTCTTAGTTAATTGTTTTCTCTTAGGCGATTTTACTGTCTTCCAGCTGATGGTTGTAAACAAGGGAGAAAAGGAAGGGGCAGCTGTAGGACAGACAATAGCCCATGCTGTGAGACAGCAGTGGGTGGGGGAGGGAAGTGATTGTGAAGCTATGAGGCTCAGATTTTTAATTACCAATATTTGTCCATGAAAACCACAACTGCTTTTGCAGAAACTAAGGAATATTTCGGAATAAAAATGTTGCCCGAAAGGTAGACAATTATGGTATTGATCTCTTAGGCACATTAAGCCTCCTTTGGATGGTTCTGTATTTTAACCTTTCAATTAAACCTGTAATGCTGTTTTCTTCCAGGGATGCCTGTAATTCAGTGAAGTCTTTTACTGTTTGACTTGAAACTGTCTATTCCCAGCAACAGAAGTTCTACCATAGGAATTGTTTAAGTAAAACACAAACTGAAACTCATCTAAGAAAATGCATTTAAAAACCTACATACACTCTGACACTATTTTTCAGCAGCAGCAGGAGGGCCCAATCTTGCTCTTGTTGAAGTCAATAACAAATTCTCTAATGGCTGCAGGTTTGGGCCCCAGAAGAGAAGAATGTAGTGATATCACCATGGAAACCAACTGTGCTAGGTTTGAGAAACCAAAAGAGGTAAGAGTTAAAGGAAACCTAGAAGAAAAAGGATTTTGTGCTTATACTTACATTGTATGAAGACAGCTGCTCAGCCAGTCTCTTGTCTCTTGCAGATAATACAATTTCTTCATCACCTTTACTGGCTGACTTCTTTGCTTCTTGCATTTCCTGATGAATGGAAGCAGACTGCAATTATTAGCAGGCAGCATACTTGAAGTAAGGGACAAAGTCTATATTTATCTTGCTTAAATATTAGAGGAGCAGGTCAAGATAGAGCCTTTGTACCTCTTCCCCTCAACAATTTTTGTTCTGCTTGATAAGAAACAGCCTGGCCACACTGTAACCGGCTGTTCGTTAAATTGATACAGAACAATAGACTTCCCAGGCCATTGCAGACAGATGTAATGTTTAATGTAAGAAGGAAAATAACTACTTTAGATATGAAATTTCTGTGTTTGGGAACATGAGCACTTTTATTAGATTATCCCTGAATGGCAGAGGTGAACTCCTGAGAAGACTGATAACATATAGACTGTCTTCACGTTTATACGAATGAATAAATGCTCACTTGGGCTTTCCTCTCTCTGTCAGCTGGAGTATCTGTCCAAATTGACTTATCTCCTGATTTCTCATCTGTTCTTCTCTTGAAAGTTCTTGGGCCCAATCCAAAGCCTTTCAATTCTGGTGGAAGCTCAGTCATCCAAGACTCCCTTGAAACTTGCTTGGACCCATCCTTGAAGAAAAAAAATCATAGTGGGAAAGTTAATTGTGGATTCTTCTAGATAACGTTTTATTAAGTGCTACAGTCATTTAGCATCTTCAATACATACAGGTGAGCTTGCTAAAATTCATACAAATCTTTTTAGGCCAAGAAAACATGCACAGTCAAAATTATTAACTTACATCATCTGAAGAAGTAAGTTTTTCTTTCATTCGCTGAGCTCTGCGTTCAAAGTCTCTAGTTACACTGGATTCTACTGGTCCTTTTGCAGGCATTGGACCTATGACAGCGTCGTCTTCCTCGCTATCTGTTGCCTTCCAAAAATAAAATAAGACCTCTATCAACCATAACAGGTCACTATAGAAATATTCTTAGCTATAAACCCAACTGTCTTCTCAAATAGGCCTATGACCAATAATTTCTTTGAATTCATATTAAGGAACAGTTATATTATTCAAGCTTTTAAAAGCTGTCCAGTCCCAGCTCTAACTCCCATTGTCTTTAGAAATAATTTGGTTTCTGTTAATCTCTACACTTATGAAAATGTCATCAGTGGTGGTCAATAGAATTCTTGCCAGAGGCACTTAATAATGCACTTTTCTTGTTTAAGATGTGTAGAATAATCAGCATCAAGATATCTTTTGATATTTTACTCACTCTTGTCACTCCAGTGACAAACGATTAACATCAGAAACAAGTGAAGTGTACATGTACAACTCTGATATCACGGGCACCAATATATCCTCCATTACTGCCATCAACATTCTGAATGTATTGCCACAGATGTGGATAGCATTTTACATAGCAAGAAAAGAGCTTAGAATCTAAACTGATCATAGCAAGACTGGATGTTGGGAGGAGGACAACAGGAAAGGTGGGGGTGGAAAGAAGGAAGGAATAAACAGAATATAGTTATGGAACTGCTTCACTGGTACAGCACATGCTGTGCTAGTTCCTAGTTAAGGTTTGGTTTGTGTGTGGTGGTTTTTTTTTGTTAATTTCCTTTCAACATTGTTTAAAATCAAATTTATATTGAAGGAGTGTTGGGAAAGTCAGATCTGAAGAAGGCTGGATGGAGTACAGAATAAAAGGAGACATTCCAGGTGTAGAGTGCTGAATAGAGAAGGCACAAAAGTCCATCTAAGAGAAGTGGAAATGGAAGGACAAGTTCTGCGAAAGACTGCCAAGTGACTAGCGATGAGCTGTACTAAGTGGCAGAGTTGTGCAAAGCCTTGAAAATGAGAATAAAGAGTTTTAAGTATCAGAGGGGTAGCCGTGTTAGTCTGGATCTGTAAAAGCAGATGCTATGCTATGTACGTCGGCCAAACTGGACAGTCGCTACGGAAAAGGATAAACGGACACAAATCAGATATTGGGAATGGCAATATACAAAAACCTGTACGAGAACACTTCAACCTCCCTGCCACACTATAGCAGACCTTAAGGTGGCCATCCTGCAGCAAAAAAACTTCAGGACCAGACTTCAAGGAGAAACTGCTGAGCTTCAGTTCATCTGCAAATTTGACACCATCAGCTCAGGATTAAACAAAGACTGTGAATGGCTTGCCAACTACAAAACCAATTTCTCCTCCCTTGGTTTTCACACCTCAACTGCTAGAAGAGGGCCTCATCCTCCCTGATTAAACTAACCTCTATCTCTAGCTTGCCTGCATATATATACCTGCCCCTGGAAATTTCCACTACATGCATCTGACGAAGTGGGTATTCACCCACGAAAGCTCATGCTCCAAAACGTCTGTTAGTCTATAAGGTGCCACAGGACTCTTTGCTGCTAATAAAGAGTTTGACACTGACATAAAGGTGGGGCCTGTTAAGTGGAATAGATGCATTCAAGCGCCAGAGGAGAGTGGTGGCATCTGTTGGTAACCTACAAGACAACAACAGGGCTGGCACAGCCCAGACAAGCAAGCTTGAGTGGCAAACAAGCTGATGGTGGTAGGGAAGTACCAGAGCCACTGTGGGCAAGGCCAGCTCTTCCTGGAGGCAGGGGGTCACAACAAGATCAACAGTCCTAAGTACCTTGAGAACCATTCCAACGGACAAGGGTGTCCCTCCCCTACCCCCAGTCAGTAAGAAAAAACAGGGACCCAATCTGTATTTTGTAAGGGAAGATGTGGCAGGCTTTAGACACACCCTGAATGTTGGAGGAAGGCAAGAGAGTAAGATGACAATAGGGCTGTGGGCCCACAAAACTGACAACTGTGGAATTATCTAATAGGAAGAGGAGGGATTGATTTTGGGGGTGAGATGGTTTTGGCATGCTGAGTTTAAATTGACAGGTGGGCTTCCAAACAGTAGATGAGGCCACGGCAGAAAAGAGTGGAGAGGGGGGAAAAACCACCACCAGACTTCAGTGTAAAAGAAGTTACTCACCTTGTGCAGTAAGGATGGTTCTTCGAGATGTCACTATGGGTGCTCCATTGCAGAGGTGCTTGCTTCCCTGCACTGCTGATTGGAGAACTTCAGTAGTAGTGTCGATTTAGACAACAAATGCGGGTTAACCCCCCTCAGTTCCTTCTCTACTGCTGTGTCCTAGACAAGAACCCTGGAGAACAGGGAAGGAGGGTGGTTTGCGGAGCACCCATGGGGAACACACACTGAAGAACCATAATTACTGCACAAAATGAGTAACTTCTTTGATTAGCGTCCATATGGGTGCTCCACTGCAGGTAACTCCCGAGCACTCTCTTTATGGGCAGCTTGGGACTTCAAGGTCAGGTCAGTTACAGATGACTCTTCTGTGGAGCTGAAGATGGCATAGGAGGTGGAGTCTCTAGTGATCGCATAGTGTTCTGTGAAAGTGTGGACTGCTCATGTTGCTGCTCTATAGATGTCTAAGATAGAATATTCTTGAAGAAGGTGATGGCTGAGGAGATTGACCTTGTGGAGGGTGTGCAAATAGTATCTGGAGAGGTCATATTACAAGGTTGATAACTGTCTAATCCAGTTTGACATCCATGTGGAAAGTCTCTGGGCTGAGATAGTGGAGCCCTTGGATCTCTCTGCAACAGCAAGAAAAAGTCTAGAAGACATCCTGAAAACCTTCGTACTATCCAGGTAGAAGGCTAGGGCTCTTCTGAGGTCTAGCGTGTGTAATATAGCCTCCCTGTTATATCGGTGAGGTTTGGTATAAAAGGTTGGAAGTGGAATCAGTTGTTTCATGTGAAATGTGGAGGCTAACTCATATCAAAAAAATTAACTGTGATTAAAAAAATTAATTGCAATTAATCACACTATTAAGCAACAGAATACCAAGTGAAATTTATTAAATATTTTTGGCTGTTTTTCTAAATTTTCAAATATTGATTTTTATTACAACACAATACAGAGTGTACAGTATCAGAGGGGTAGCCGTGTTAGTCTATAAGGTGCCACAGGATTCTTTGCTGCTTTTACAGATCCAGACTAACAGACATTTTGGAGCATGAGCTTTCTGCATCTGACGAAGTGGGTATTCACCCACAAAAACTCATGCTCCAATATATCTGTTAGTCTATAAGGTGCCACAGGATTCTTTGCTGCTTTTAAAGTGTACAGTGTTCACTTTATTTTTGATTACTAATATTTTTACTCTAAAATGATAAATTTCAATTCACACCATACAACTACTGTAGTGCAATCTCTTAATTATGAAAGTGCAACTTACAAATATAGGTTTCAGAGTAGCAGCCGTGTTAGTCTGTATCCGCAAAAAGAACAGGAGTACTTGTGGCACCTTAGAGACTCAAAATTTATTTTGAGCATAAGCTTTCTTGGGCTACAGCCCACTTCTTCAGATGCAAATGTATTTTTTTTTTAAGTAATCGTATTTATTTTTTAATGCTATGTAAAACTTTAGAGCCTACAGGTCCACTCAGTCCTACTTCTTGTTCGGCCAGTCGCTAAGGCAAATAAGTTTGTTTACATTTACAGGACATAATGCTGCCTGCTTATTATAGACAATGTCACCTAAGTGTGAGTGCTTGTTCTCACTTTTGTAGCTGGCACTGCAAGGTATTTAAATGCCAGATATGTTAAAAATTCATATGCCCCTTCATGCTTTGGCCACAATTCCAGAGGACATGCTTCCATGCTGATGCTCGTTTAAAAAAATAATGCATTAATTAAACTTCTGACTGACCTCCTTGGGGAGAATTGTATGTCTCCTGTTCTGTTTTATCCACATTCTGCCATATATTTCATGTTACAGCAATCTTGGATGATAATCCAGCACATGTTCGTTTTAAAAATACTTTCACAGCAGATCTGACAAAACGCTAAGAAGGTATCAATGTGAGATTTCTAAATAGCTACAGCACTCGACTCAAGATTTATGAATCTCAAGTGCCTTCACACCTCGTCCCTCTCAGATATTGGGCGAATGCTTTCAGATGTCTTAAAGGAGCAACACTCTGATGTGGAAACTACAGAATCCGAACCACCAAAAAAGACAATCAATCTTCTGCTGGTGGCATCTGACTCAGATGATAATGAACATGCGTTAGTCCGCTCTGCTTCTGATCGTTATTAAGCAGAACCTGTCATCAGCATGGACATGTCCTCTGGAATGGTGGTTGAAGCATTAAGGGACACATGAATCTTTAGCACATCTGGCATGTAAGTATCTTGCAATGCTGGCTACAATAATAACATGCAAATACCTGTTCTTGCTTTCAGGTGACAGCGTAAACAAGACATGAGCAGCATTATCTCCTGCAAAGTGTAAACAAACTTGTTTGAGCAATTGCTTGGAGGAGGACTGAGTGGACTTTTAGGTTCTAAAGTTTTACATTGTTTTTGAATGCAGTTTTTTGTATATAATTCTACATTTGTAAATTCAACTTTCATGACAGATTGCACTACAGTATTTGTATTAGGTGAATTAAAATATACTATTTCTCGTTTTTAATAGTGCAAATATTTGTAATAAATGATCATGGTACACTTGATTCTGTGTTGTAATTGAAATCAATATTTGAAAATGTAGAAAACATCCAAAAATATTTAAATAAATGGTATTCTATTAGTGCAAGTTTTTAATTGCCTGACAATCCTAGTTATAAAACTAAACACATGGTACCAATTCTGGCATATCTTACACCTTCACTACCACTATATATTACCTTAGCAGGGAACTCTACTCTAAGTTACATCCCAGCAGGAGCTGGGCAGTCAGAGGAAGTAGTGAAAGAGGAAAGACACCAAGGGCAATGGGAAGGAGTAATGAAGAGCACAATTTTGAAAGAAATCTTAAATAGGGAAGAGAGTAAAGGGAAAGAAAAATGACCATTTCCCATCCTAAAGCGCACCATGATCTGACACAATTGAAGATAACATACAAAGGAGGAGGGGGGAGTGCTTGTGCCCAATTTTTAGTTCCTTATGATGGATAAAGGAAGCATGTAAAGGTAAGAGTGTCGTTTATTTTGTTTTTTTTTAAACATACAGTTCAGGCCTCATCTACCCTCCAAGACTACACCACTTGAAGAACCACTGTCAATCACAAAAGACAAGCAACTGAGAAAATGAGATTTTTAGACATTCTTTTTAAAACTCTGGGGTTGAAGTGTAATACAAAACGAACATTTTGGAGAAACTGTCATTGTTAAATATTCAACACCCCTGCTCCTTCAAAATAAGTGTGAGATCTCATACCAACTAGCCTAACAACTCTTTATATCCAGTATGAGACTCTTCTGAGCTCAGCACTAACTTACTTTTAGGATTTCTCTCCAGCCACCGCAGGAGTGCTGGGCTAGATGGTAGCTTGGGAAGCACCCCCAGATTACTGCCTCTGTTCCCAGTACAAGAGTGAAGGTCCCAGGTATGGGGTGGTTGGGAATTCACTATACCCCTCACTACGCAACTGTCGATGGGCATTGCCCGAGGCTTCCAGTAATGTTGTTTAGAATCCATCAAGACATGCTGACCATCTGACTGTCTCTTTCCCAAAGACAGGGAAGTGAATACCATCTACTTGGGATTTGTTGGCATTTTGAGTCCTGGGAAGGGAAGCTTGTTTGAACTCCACCACAGTACCCTCTATGGGAGAGGCTATCACACCAATAAAAAAGGGAGAAAGTGAGGGGACACTTGTTTGACTACAAGTCCATAGGCCAGACTTTTATTTAATTCAGTCTACACCCATCCTCCAGCAAAACCAAGAGAGAGCAGACTTTGTGGCAAAGAATAACAAGTTTGCCACAGTTACTTTAGAACACCTGCTGCTCGCACCCTCACCCCTCCTTTTCCCCGCACCTCACAACATTTCCTCTGCTTTGTCCTGTTCCTTGCCCACTCCCCATCTTCATGTTTGCTCCCAACTCACTTGTTAGATCATTAAACTTAGATTGTAAAATCTACAGGGCAGAGATTATTTCTTTTCTAAATTCCCTGAGGGGCCGAGCATGCTCAAGCACAATATAAATGAAAAGGTGGGCAGAGAAACTTACTTCTCTGCTGCATAACCCCTTTTCAGACAGAATTCTGCAGTTGCAGTTCAGAAGCTACTTGATTAGCACTGATTATTTATACTGCAGTGGCACCCAAAATGAGCTGGACACTTTCCACCTACAGAGCATGACAAATCCCTGCCCTATAGAGTTTACGGTCCAAAACAAGATCTACTGTATTAAAAAATTATTTCTATGGGCTTTGGATCAGGCCATCAGTTTGTTAGAATCCTTCAGATGCCACTGCACTATAAATACAAGATGGATCTGTGCCATGTCAGTTTTTACAAACCTGGGTATGGAATTCTGAAGAAATAGAAGATCCTATGGAACAGCTGTTATCTTCAGTATACTGTGTAGGTTTCCTAAAACCAGGGGGTAAAGCAGGACCTATAACAGGCCTCAAAGAAAAAGAAGAATTCTTATTTCCATTCCCTAATTTAAAAAAGAATCAGCATGAAAAGCACATTTAAGTAACAACTTTTTATTGTTTGCAGCAAGAATCAATATTTGAACAGTTCAATGAAGTGGTAAGGTTGAAAGTGTATTCTCTTGTAAGTCACATTTTCATTAATATTCATACATTTTCATCTTTTAATGCATTACATTTACAAAGGGGATATCATCAACTTGAAAAATCACACTTTCATCTCCACATTCCAGAAGATTTTTAAAATTATCACTTAAAAAAACCCAAACCACAAGTAGACACTGTCTCTATTAAATATGTTCCACCTGTTTATCAATATGATCTGCACATTTTGTGCAATCAAAAATACCTCATTAAAGTTTAAGACCAGAAGGTACCAGCAGAACACCAAGTCTGACCACCTGTATATTCACAGGCCAACAACATTACCCAGCACCACACACTAAACCCAACAACCCAAATTAGACCAGAGAATCATTAGACTATTATGTGCCACAGGCAGAGACTAGGAGGAACTGAGGTGCACCACTGCTTGAGGCCCCTTTTATGGCAGGGAAATGATTAAATGAGATATACCCAGATAATCCTATCAAGTGACTCATACCCACACTCTGCAAGGGAAGGCGAAAACCCCCAAGGTCACTGACAGTCTGACCTGGGGAAAATTCCTTCCTGACCCTGCATATGATGATCCGTTAAACCACAGGTGCTGACTTTTGTTTTTGCCCGAGGGGCTTCTGAAGGAAGAGAGAGAGAGAGAGAGAGAGAGAGAGAGAGAGAGTGTGTGTGTGTGTGTGGGGGGGCACTCTACCAGTTTCAGGGGGAGGCTATTTTCAGCATATTTATACATTTCTTTCATATTCTAGTTATTGAATGTGTCTATCATTGGTATCTTTACTATCTGAATGATTCAATTATTATGAACTACATAATTACATTATCATGAATTACAGTATATTAAGATGATTGCAATCACCTACAAGTCGTTTTCACTAACGTCCCAGTTTAAAGACATGTCTCACTGTAGCTTTCTGGATGAAACTGTCAGCAATCTTATTTACATCTAGGTTCCCAGGTATTATTGAGATGCACATTAAGGACAGTTACATTATTCAGTTATGTCTGTCCCACTGATGACTGGAGATAATTTTTAAGTCTTCTGAAGCAGGAGAATGAGCATTCCACAGTTCAGAATGATACAGGCACAGTGAGGAGGATTCTTATGAATTAGCAGTAATCTGGAAACAGTCATAACTTTATTCCCAGATCTGGACCTTAGCGTCCAAAATATGGGGGTTAGCATGAAAACCTCCAAGCTTAGCTACCAGCTTGGACCTGGTACTTGCTGCCACCACCCAAAAAATTAGAGTGTTTTGGGGCACTCTGGTCCCCCTGAAAAACCTTCCCTGGGGACCCCAAGACCCAAATCCCTTGAGTCTCACAACAAAGGGAAATAATCCTTTTTCCCTTCCCCCCTCCAGGTGCTCCTGGAGAGATACACAGACACAAGCTCTGTGAATCCAAACAGAGTGACTCCCCCTCTCTGTTCCCAGTCCTGGAACAAAAAGGACTTTCCTCTTCACCCAGAGGGAATGCAAAATCAGGCTAGCCACTTCAACACACACAGATCTCCCCTGATTTCTTCCTCCCACCAATTCCCTGGTGAGTACAGACTCAATTTCCCTGAAGTAAAGAAAAACTCCAACAGGTCTTAAAAGAAAGCTTTATATAAAAAAGAAAGAAAAAAATACAAATGGTCTCTCTGTATTAAGATGACGAATACAGGGTCAATTGCTTAAAAGAATATTGAATAAACAGCCTTATTCAAAAAGAATACAAATCAAAGCACTCCAGCACTTATATTCATGCAAATACCAAAGAAAAGAAACCATAGAACTTACTATCTGATCTCTTTGTCCTTACACTTAGAAACAAAAGATTAGAAAGCAGAACTACTTCTCCAAAGCTCAGAGAAAGCAGGCAGCCAGAAAACAAAGACCTCAGACACACAATTCCCTCCACCCAAAGTTGAAAAAATCCGGTTTCCTGATTGGTCCTCTGGTCAGGTGCTCCAGGTGAAAGAGACATTAACCCTTAGCTATCAGTTTATGACACAGGCACAGTGAGGAGGATTCTTATGAATTAGCAGTAATCTGGAAACACAGCGCTTCCAGAGTACAGCAAATGACTCCAAGATCTCTTTCTTGATTTAGGCACCATCATTTTGTATCTATTGTTGGGTTTCTATTTTGCTATGTGCATTACTTTGCATTTAACATTGAATTTCATCTGCCATTTTGTTACCAAATCACCCAGTTTTGTGAGATCCATTGTAACTCTTTGCAGTCTGTTTTGGACTTAATTATCTTGAATAATTTTGTATCATCTGCAAACTTTGCCACCTCACTGTTTACCCCATTTTGCAGATCATTTATAAATATGTTGAACAGCAGTGATCCCAGCCCAGCAAAAGCCCCTTGGGGGACACTACTATTTACTTCTCTCCATTCTGAAAATGGACCATTTATTCCCACCCTTTGTTTCCTATCTTTTAACTGGAGTGCCTGGGAATGCTTTCAGGATCATCTAACGATCCTTAATGACAAGCCTTTTGTTATCTTAATCACCCTGCCTCTGTTTATAAACAAACTGTCTGCCAAGGGCAGAAGTTATCAGCAGCACAGAACTCATCACATTCCACACTCAAGCTCTGACTCCTGGGTACTAAGCACCCACTATTTTTTCCGTAGGTGCTTGAGACCCTCAGAACCAGCCAGCCAAGCACGCGCGAGAGAGAAAATGCTCAGTGACACTTCAGAGTCCTGGCTCTTCCACATCCAATGTCCCATCTCCAGTTGTGGCCATGCCTGATGTTTCAAAGGAGATTAAAAAAATAATAAAAATAATACTTTAAAAAAAAAAAGCAAGCCAGAATACACTGGGGGAAAAATAATACCTTCCTGACTCCTGAAGACGGCTGGCTGAAACCCTGAATGAGAGATTTCAGGAACAGAGAAAATGAGCCCCAGGGCCACTGAATTATGCTCTTATTAAATCTGGTATAATCTAATCAATCAAGCCTTTCAGTAGTGATGCTATTGCCAAGACTTCAAGCAAAACAAACAAAATCTTACCAGACTCCAATAGTCAGAGGATTACACCTACTGACAAAAAGGAGACAGAACAAGGGGCATGTGTGTAAACAGGGGGCACCTGCAAGTTTCAGGGGCAATCCTCCCCCGAGAAACCAGTCTGCTGTAGCACGAGTGCCAGGAAGGGAATTCTACTGCGGTGCTGCCCCTAGCCAGAGAGCTCATCTTTCATTGCAGCCTCTGGCTTACAAGTGTCTGCTAAATGTGAAGCTCCACCCCCATCTAGCTGCTGGAAGAGAGAAGCAGCTTTTTGTCTTCTCTTCTGCTAAGTAAGTTAAGGCAGTGGCCACACAGGAAGGCCAGTAGCGCAGCTAGGGAGGGGAGCTGCGGCGCTTTTACTCACCAGGCAGTGCTCCGGGTGAGTAAAAGCACTGCAGCAAGTGGAGCCTTTTTTTAATTGCTCCACCTGGCTACGCTCCTGAGGAAGGCTATTTGGTATCACTGAAGTGTGAATTTAAAACAAATACATTTATACTGGTGGAAGAGTGCCTTTGTCAGTTATGCTTATGTTGCATGGGAAGGGGTGTACACCAAACAAAAGAAAGTCACTCTGGCTATGACACTGCAGCTGGAGTGTCAGTGTGGGTAGACAGACCTGTGCTTGCGCTGCCTAAGCTAGCATGCTAAATAGTGTGGATGTCGCCACACTGGCAGCGGCTTGGGCTAGCTGCCTGAGTCCGAGCCCGCCGAAGTCCTTAGTCCAAGCTTGGGTGGTTAGCCCTAGCTGCTGCCCACGCTACAGTGCCTGCACTGCAATTTTTAGCATGCTAGCTGAGGCAGAATTAGCATGCGTCTGTCTACCTGTGCTGGGAATCACACCCCAGCTGCAGTGGAGACGTTCCCTCATAGTCCAGAGTAGAGTATCTATGCTGGGGGTTATACCTGTATAACCCATAAAACTTCCCTACATAGACAAAGCCTAAGAGAGGGGCAAGCCTCAGCTACTCTACCCCCTCCCACCTTGTAGGCTGTTCCAAGGAGGGGGTAGGAAAATGGTTTTCAATACTCTACGTCTCACAGCCTCCATTTCTGTGGTGTCTTCTGCATGAATAACTCCACTGCTGCTCAGGACTTTCCTCAGCAGCACAGAACTGACAGGATTTTTGCTGGCTGCCCAGAAGATCTCTGAACAGCAAGTGTGAATCTGAGTGAAATCTTGTTAATATGCTCTCCTGTTTGGCACAGCTCTGATGTTTTTCTACGGACTGAGGCAGAAAACAGGGCTGCTGTTTACTTTTGGCACATATGCAGAAGATTATTTTTAGAAACATATGGGCAAGAAACAATATTTTTTAAAATGAAATTTTAAGTTACACAAAAAACGATGCACCGAGGACCCCATACTTGCCTGAGAGTTTCCCATTAGCCACTGGATTTTTCAAGCCATAACTAGTATTAGAGTTGAAAATGAACTCCCCCAATCCTATTTTTCTGAGGCTTAATTTCTTCAAAATTTGTACATTTGCGGCTAAAACATCTTGTTTGTTCTCAACTCTGATTTTAGGTTTTTCCAAAAATATTCACAAGTTGAATTTCTATATTAGAATATTGTCAGAGTGATACTATTTTCAAAACTGGTTTCAAAAGGTTCATCTATATTTTGTACTTGACTAACTCAAAAAAGGTGTTTTAAAAGCTGAAAATTGTCACATATACAGTGCTCAATTAAGAATATATGTTTTGACAAATTTGAAAGATGTGTCTGAGAAATAAAGATGTTTGAAAGGAGTGGGGATATATTATACAAGGCATAAACAGTATATCCTCACATACTTATGAGCCATTCATACACTGGGCTACCCATGCACTGAAATCAACATGAATCATTTTGTTTCAGTAATTATGGACTAGACTGAGCAGATTGTAATCTGACCAGAATACGGGGCACTGTGTTATTTTGTTGCCCCTGGAACAGCTCAGGAGGGAGACACTAATTAGGCATCACAATCTTCTTCCCACTCATCTGGGGTGGGAGTAAATGGCATCAGGTCTATACCAGTAACATCATGTGTTCCCCAATGTGCCAGCATAGTTACACTGGAGAGCGGTAGAAGAGAGACAAGGCTCTGCGTGGTCCCCGCCCTTTTCACACATTTGCTCAAGAAGGGGAGAGGGTAGCTCTGTAAAGCCTGTTTCTCTCGAAGTGCAAGGGGATCCCTTAATGCTCCTTTTCTCCCTTGTGCCAGCACACAAGCTGGGGCACAATCTGACCCCATATGTTCAGTTAATGCATGTTAGCCCTAACTGTGCTTTGTTTGACCCTTTAAGCAGAAAAAAATCCAGGAGGGGAGTGGATCAAAAGACTTTAAGACACTCCTAATACAGTATATCCCGCTTAATAGCAATCCTGATACTAGCAACTTTTGGTTACTAGAGACATTTTGCTGATAACCAATCCCATCCCATTAACATCAATGTTAATGGAATTTGAATATTTGCAACAGCATGGCGCTTATTAGTAACATTTTTTATTTTAAAGAAAGATTCTAACTGCACACAGGTTTGTAGGGCTGCAGTCAGGGAAGGAACTGCTGGGATGTGCTGTGCACACAGGCTTGTGGGGCTTGAACATGCTTCCCTGGCTGCAGGCCTGGAAAACTGTCTGTAGCTGGTGCTCAGTCCATCCCGGTACTTCCTTGTGGGACAGCAGCCTGGCAAATCAGCCTGTGCACAGGGACACACAGGAGGTAAGTGGCTGCGGGCTGGCACAGGAGGCTGTGGTCAGGGGAACAGTGGAGAGGGGAAATGCAGCACAGGTGTCGGAGCTGCATGGTCCCGCTCCCTGCACTCTCCAGGCTGTGCCCTGCTGGGGGTCTGCACTGTTGAAGGAAGGAAGTGCTGGGACATGCTGAGCCCCAACCCCTGGAGAGTGCAGGGAGAGGTATGGTGCAGCCCCATGGGTCCCCAGCATCTCGGATCCCCAGAGAAAGCCCCAGCATCCAGACTGCTGCTTCTGTCCCTGCTGCTGCCCTGCCTGCAGCCAGGCTTACAGGACTGCAGCCAGGAAAGGCATGTCCAAGCGCTTCTTTCCCTGGGTACTACCTTGAAAACCTGCCTTTCGCTTATTAGCACCTGACAGTAATACAGTACCAACCTTTTGCAGGCAACCGAGGGATTGCTAATAAGCGGAATTTACTCTATGTCAGAAAGTAGAAGTGAAAGGTGCACAGTTCTTTGCTCTCTAGTTCACCTTTAAATGGCTGCCTTTCCCCCCGTGGGCCCAATCCTGCTAGCCATGTTCACACGAGTAGTCTCGTCAACATCAAGAGGACCTACTGTGTAAAGCTTTCAGGATCTGACACTTTGGCTGTTTCATTAGAGATAATATTTGTATATGGCTGAAAGAATGTCTCCTGTCCAATGAAAAAAGTTTTCAGTATTATTTGTGCTGTGACAGTACCCCACCGTGCAGGGTGCTGGTTCACATTTACTTGAATCTGTACAATAAGAACTGGGAAAGGAAGTCACATTGAGTTATTGATGTGCACAACTAGATGGTCCTAAATAATCTAAAGATTTAAAAAACCCAAATTAATACATAATAAAATCAGCTTTCCCCAGCTGCTGCCCCACCTAGCCATTGTCTGGCTGACTTCCTTTATGTGTGACAGCACAAATCATTCTTTGAGGAGGGACATGAAGGATGAGAGGTGTCATAAATATAAAGGGAAGGGTAACAACCTTTATGTATGCTGTAACATAAATCCCTCCTGGCCAGAGGTATAGAATCACTTACCTGTAAGGGGTTAATCAGTTCAATTAACCTAGTTGGCACCTGACCAGAAGGACCAAAGGGGAAAGAAGTTACTTGTAAATGGGGGTGGGGGGGAGAGAGAAAAGGTTTTGTTTGTGCCCTCTTTGTTGGTTGATACAAAGAGAGAGACCAGGCAGGTAACCCAGCTCCTAAAAAGATCCTGAACTGATGCATCTAAAAATTACAGAAATTGTAATAACAAGGGAATGCATTAGATTATCCTCTGTTTTAGCTTGTGAATTTTCCCTATGCTAAGAGGGAGGTTTATTCCTGTTTTTGTTACTTTGAAGATGAGCCTAGAAGGCAATCCTTTGTGTTTTAAATCTTGTTATTTACTCTGTAAAGTTTTCTTCCATCCTGATTTTGGAGATGTGATTCTTTTACTTTTTTATTTAAATAAAATTATTTTAAGAACCTGATTGATTTTCAGTGTCCTAAAAATCAGGGATTTGATCTGTGCTCACTTTGTTAACCTACCAGTTGGTATATTATTCTCAAGCCCCTCCCTCCCCCCCCCCCAGAAAAGGGGGTGAAGTGGCTTGGGGGGGGATATTTTGGGGGCGATAGGGCTCCAAGTGACCCCTCTCTGAATGTTTGTGTAAATCACTTGGTGGTGGCAGCAATACCGTCCAAGGACAGGGAAAGGAATTTGCGCCTTGGGAAAGTTTTTAACCTAAGCTGGTGGAATATAAGCTTAGGGGGTCTTTCATGCGGGTCCCCAGACCTGTACCCCAGAATTCAGAGTGGGGAGGGAACCCTGACAGCAGCTAATGGCCTTTATAATGAAAGCAAGGTGCTGAGATACCATATGTTATCCTGAAATAATTATACCAGCTATTTATACTACTTTTAACTACACATTTGGAGAAGTTTTATTGCATTAAAGATGTGGCAGCTCTGGTATAACTGCCTGTCGGACACTCACCAAGCTGCTGTTTTGAGCCTATGTGCTTTTAAGCTTCCTGAGTCTAAGCAGAGTGCAGGTTCTGCCTTTGTGTCACTGGCCACATTCTGGATGTGCAGATCTTCCAGCTTACACCCCCTTCTGAAAGTTCAATTGCCTACGCCCTGTGTTTCGTGCTAGCTCCCCCAGTTTCTCCAGTATCATAAGCACAGCCTTTCCCAGAGTGCCAAATTTGTGGGAAATCTAGTTTATATTCACCTCTCTAGGGACATGATAGTTGAAGCACACAATGCGCAGGCTTTGAAAAAGTTCCCAAATCCGCCACTCTATACTACAGACAGACAAGACATATACATATCTAGACAAAACAATATAACACCCGCACACCATCCCTGCCTCAGTTTCCTCACCTCTCGAGCATTCTTTAGGATTTGGCTTAGTGTTTGTTTATGGAGTTTGGGATCCTTCCTCTCTCCCTGCTTTCCTGCACATGGCTTCTCCTCTGGAACATGGAATCTTTCTGGTCTCTTCTCCCTCTCTTTCCCCCAGCCAGCCTCCTTTGACCTTGGCTGGTCCCACAGTTAAAGGTCCCCTTTGCTACAAAAACAAGTTCTGTTTGTTCCCCTCTCCTGCTCAAGCTTCTCCTTGTGTCTGAATACCACCTGGTTTCTTTGGTTTCCTGTTAAGGGATTTTTCCACTCTTCAAACCTAGGCAGAGTTAGTTCTCACAGCTCAGATGCTGTCAGGTGCCACAGGTCTCAAAGCCAGGGCTGCCAAGCAGCAGCCTTATCTTCTGCGCCATTGAGCTACAAGAGTGGACAACAGAACTGCTGCTAATACTTCATCACAGAAGCTACACTCACTGACTCAGCATGGTGAGATGACTAACAGCTGACAGCCGACTGGACACCACCGCGTACAAGACTTCCTGTCCCAGGCCTCATCTGAGCAACTAGTCATTAGGCCTGTTGATGCCCAGACCTCTGAGACCAGGTCCCTGCTTCCTCACCTGGTTCCTGCTATCTACCATGCGTTGTTCCTGTTGTCAGCTTCCTTGCCCTGACCCAGTTGCAGACTCTGACTTTGACCCTTGGGGTGGCTTTTGACCGGTGGTGTGACCACAACCCTGACTCTGCTGCTAGCTCCAACCACTAGGTCACACAGCTCATGTTTTGGGCTCTGCCAAGCACCATCCTTAGCATACCCATTGTTCAGCCAGAGTTCAGTTGTTAAAGTTAATGATTTATTTTATTTGTTGTGCAATTTCTTCCAGACCTGTGTATTTCTGTGAATGAGAGAGATGTCATGGATCCTGGCAGCTCATGGTAGAACTACTACACATTGCAGCACTAAATGATACAATCTCATAACATTAACCAGAATTTATACACTGTACACTGCCAGAGCCCTGGGGTAGTGGCGGCAGGGCTCCAGCGGTGATTTAAAGAGCTCCGGGCTCCGACTGCTGCGGGGAGCCTGGACCCTTTAAATCGCTGGTCAAGCCCCACTGCCGCAGCTCCAAGGTAGCAGTGGCAGGGCTCCAGTGGTGATTTAAAGGGTCCGGGGCTCCCCACAGCAGCTGGAGCCCTGGGCCCTTTAAAGTGCGGCCCAAGCCCCGCTGCAGGAGCCCCGGTGTTACTGCGCTATATGCGAACCCGTTTTATATTGGGTCATGTTATATCAGGGTAGAGGTGTATACAGAAGTTCTCGCTCAATAAAAATTCTCAGATTTGAGACACACTTTCAACTACGGAATTCCTTGAAGACAATAATGCTACAATCAGAACTGTTCAGCAACAGACTGGCTCATCTTCCTAACAATGACATTATTTCTGACAGTTAAATATTGGATCATTCTATCTACTGACTCTTTACAGCACTGAGGAAGCAAACAGCACAGATGTCAAAAGCAAATCTGCAGGAAGTTTCTGCTGAACATTTTATCTACTAACATTCTCTTGAAAGTAGTGATTTTCATACAGAATATCATTTTGAATTACACTGAAAAGAGCTGAGATTGATGTGAAGATTAGGAGGCTGTCAGATGCAGTTAAATTCTGAACGGAAAATTAACAACTAGCTTTCTCCAATAGGTATTTTACAATTGTGTGTGGTTGAATGGGCTTTGTTTCTGACAAAGAGGCTATAAACAATGCTGATTTAATAAAATATGATTTTAACAAACATACTCCATTCAGCATTGTTTACATGAAGAAAACTAATGATCCCAACGTATTAACAGAACAACCACCGCATTAATATATGTCATATTATATTACATAGAAACAAATTAATGTCTCAGCCCTGCAATGAGTTCCATGCAGGTGGGCCCCTGCACCTGAGGAGTTCATAGAGTTTGGGCCTAAGGTAGTTATAGATATTAGACAATACCTATAAAATCTTCAGAATAAATATTGAAAAAACACAAGCGTATTCCAGACAACAGTTTGCCTGTCTAACACGCATACTCTTTTTGAGCTTTATCTTAGAAGGTGGGAGAAATTTGATATTCAGAATATGTTTAGACAGTTCATATACCAGTTTTCTCTTCTCTCCGACTTTCCAGAGGAATTCTGTACTCAAATTACAAAGGAACACTGCTATGTGGAAGAAGGAATTCTAATCACATAAAACTTAAGTATAACTAAGGTGTTCACTGATAAAACAATTATTTTCATTAAAATATTTAAAATATTTTTAAAATAAAATATTTTGTGGCTCTAATGAGAGGAGCCTGAACACTATTCTGCTTTAATTACCTCTCTGGAGAATCATCTTGCTTTTTAAATCCAGGAGGAAGAGCAGGTCCAAAAAAGCCATCATCATCGTCATCTTCCTGAGCTCTTTTCTGTTTTCTACAAATACAGTGATTTAGCTTAATAATTACTCTGACATAGATGGCAATTATCTGCATTTTAAAGGAAAAAAAATCAAAATGATTTCCAAAAGTCTTACATTATGTACTATCTTGCTGTTACCACGGAAACACAGCAAAAGAATCTGAAATAATTTGGAGCAATTAAATATTTATTAGCATAAGCCTCATTCTTACACTGCAGTGACATTTAAAAAAAATGTTATTGGTGCAGAAAGAGAAAATCAAATAGTACAACACAGTAATGCTTGTTTTGCATGCATAAAGTAATTTTAACATCAGCATATTTCCTGCTGCATTTCTACCATCATTCTATACATTTTGACTAGTACTTCTCCAAACTGAATTTTAGACTAACAATCAGTAAGTAAAACCATGGGGGAACAGTGAGGAGTATTTACACTAACGATCATTACATGGAAATAGTATTAATGCCCTCTAAGACGCCAATCCTGCAAACACTTACATGTTTTTAAACTTTTCACATTTGACTATTCCCATTAAATCTGAGAATGTGCAGTTCGCTGAGATTTGCTATTTAAAAAAAGAATACTTCTGCCCTTCAAATCAAAATAATCATATACCCACACTTATTAAGGGCTTGATCACGCACAGGAATCTTTACACTGACTTCAATGGGAGTCAGACTGGTCCCTACATACAGTATTATTTTACAGCTTTACTCTGCGCTGGTTAGGCCTCAACTGGAGTTTCCGCTTTACTCTGCGCTGGTTAGGCCTCAATTGGAGTATTGTGTCCAGTTCTGGGCACTGCATTTCAAGAAAGATGTGGAGAAATTGGAGAGGGTCCAGAGAAGAGCAACAAGAATGATTAAAGGTCTTGAGAACATGACCTATGAAGGAAGGCTGAAGGAATTGGGTTTGTTTAGTTTGGAAAAGAGAAGACTGAGAGGGGACATGATAGCAGTTTTCAGGTATCTAAAAGGGTGTCATCAGGAGGAGGAAGAAAACTTGTTCACCTTAGCCTCCAATGATAGAACAAGAAGCAATGGTCTTAAACTGCAGCAAGGGAGATTTAGGTTGGACATTAGGAAAAAGTTCCTAACTGTCAGGGTAGTTAAACACTGGAATAGATTGCCTAGGGAAGTTGTGGAATCTCCATCTCTGGAGATATATAAAAGAGTAGGTTAGATAAATGTCTATTAGGGATAGTCTAGACAGTATTTGGTCATGCCATGAGGGCAGGGGACTGGACTCAATGACCTCTCGAGGTCCCTTCCAGTCCTAGAGTCTATGAGTCTATTATGATGATAGGCATGTTACAAATACCTAAGTTAAATAGATAATCTAAAAAGGAGATAACTCTATTATCTGTTTATCTTAAACATTTTTAACATGAACGCTGTATCTAGGAGCCCAAACTAGTTCCCACTGAAGTCAGTAGAAAGACTCCTATTAACATGTCAGAGAATCAGAGTTGGAATGAGGCTTATGCTAACAAATTGTTCACTATGTCACTGGTAAGCTAATTTTCCCTGCGATCAACCACTTGATCTATAACTTTGATGTTATGACAATCTGAGTATTCTTACCATATACCTGTTCCTAAAACAGGTGCAGTATCTCCCATTACAGTAGTACGTTTATATTCATGTAGAGTCAAAGGCCACATTTTTCAAGACTTTATGCCTAAAGTTAGAAGTTTGGTTTAATTTTCAAAGATCCTAAGCACCTCTAGCTATTAACTTCAATAAGATTTGTGGGTGCTTAGAACTTCTAAAATTGAGCCACTTCTATTTAAATTCCTAAATATGGATATAGGAGTCTAAGTTTGAAAATTTTGGCCTTTTTCTTTTTTTAACCTCAAAATTTCATTTCTACCTCCAATATGCTTCTTAATATACATTTATATTAGGAAACACTAATTTCAAAATTCACAGTCCACCCAAAGTCTACTATAGATCCATTGCTTATTGCTAGTAAAGATATAGTTTACCAAAATACACTTCCATGAACAGGCCCACCACAGCAACTTTAATATAGTTATACTAACAAGTTGCCTATTATTTTCTGCAGGGAAACTTGCTGTACACACACAAATTAAAAGTACAGTCTAAAAGTTAAGTGACACGTCAACCTAGATACAAAATTAAAATGAAATGAACAATTTAGATTGCACTGAACAAGCCAGTCACAATCTAAAGGGAGACACAGATTAGACAGCCACTATTACCCTGGAAAGGATGAGAAGACAATGTTAGCAGACTTTATCTTGGTGTGGCATTTGCTTTCTTTAGTTCCATAGTATAGCCCCTTTCCAATTCTGCATCTGGGCTAATTCAGTCAACTCATTCTATGAAGTGGTCCAATTTCTCCTTATTTTACAAGTGTAAATACATGAATGACACACAAACAGACTGACTTGGGTACTGGATCAGAGTCCTGCTCCTCTTCAGAATCTCTATTTGCTTCTCTGAGCAGAGGAGGAGACTTGGAGCCTTCATCACTGTCATGCATTTCTGAGCTTTTTTTGTAGCCAGGAGGCAATACTGGACCTGCAACTAAACATCAAGATTTAGTGTGGATATTTTATTAAACACTTTAGAAGAACATTACCACTTTTAGTATCATCAAAATATTTCTCACTGGATTTAACTTTATTCAAACAGTCCTGTCTCTACATAAGAGTTAACAATGATTTAACAAAGGTCCTGACACAGCCGAGCACATAAGAATGATTTGCTGAATAAAGACTGATTTAAGCATGTGTTTTAAATGCTTTGTTGAATTATAGCTTAAATGAATAATTGATATCACAGGGTTGAATGACTCCGACACTACTGGGCTTTTTATAATTTCACAGTGCATTCCGAGGCATAAACTCCACAAGGCCTTTTGAAATTTCAAACACTGACTTTAAGGCAGACAGGAAGGGAAACTTATTTGGCTGGGAAGAGGTACAGTGAACTTTTACTACAGCCAAAGAACTAGAACAAAAAGAGAATCAGGTACAATGATGTCATATAAACGAAGGCTGGGAGAAAATTACATCTACAATTAAAGAGCTGTGATCTTTTAAATTATGCAAAATAAACCAGATCCATCTAGAAGCTCGACTTTTAGTAGGCAAATCTTAGACAAGAATGAGAAAGATTAATGGGGACATTACACAACTCATCATTTCTTCACATAACTAAAACACAAAACAAGAACAACATACAATTTACAAAGCAACCACTGATCTGCCTCTCATTTCAGCTTCTTGTTTACATGGAAAGGAAATGAACCAAGACAACAGACCTATGAATCCATTTCAATACTAGATATTTCTGGTGACTGCTGTCAGAGTTGCCCTCCCCCTCTCCCTCCCCCCCCCCAAAGTTATAAGAAATGATTTTGGAAGACACAGGAAAGAGGCCAAGGATTAATAAGCAATATATTATATTGACTACTGTCAATATGTTACCCATTTTGGTTTGTTTGATCAGTGTAACTGAATGCATGCCCATTTTTGATCGGTTATTTAAAAAAATATATATATATATAAGACCCTGATCCTGAAAGCACCTATGCACATTCTCAACTTTTCACAACTTAAATTCAGCAGCATTACACACGTGTAAAGTTAAATTTATGTATAAATGTTTGCAGGATCAGAACCTAAATGAGTAAAGTATCCTGCAGATGTGACAGGCAATTATAAATGGGGCTGCTAATGCTACTTATTATTAAGGGTGCCCAAAAGTTCCTATTATAAGACCCTGTTTTCAGAGACTTAACACTTTACCAAATATTAACCACTTGGGCTGAAGTTTTCCATGCCTGGTGTCTGTCTTGGGTTGAAATATTTGGAAAATTTCAGCCAAAATGGTTCAGCATTTTCTAAGAACAGGGCTAAGGAAAAATACATTGGCAGAATTTTTTAACATGGGAAAAACAATCTTTTCTTTTAACAGATCCTTTGAAGCAGGGACTTAATTTGGCAGGGATATGAACTTTGTGTCTATAAAAGGAACTTTACTTCTAGCATCTCCTAACTTTTGAATGCTTGACACTGAAACCTTAATAGTGCCCTTTTAATGTAGTTGTTTTGTGTATGTTACATGCAAAAGGAATAAGCAGGCATAATGAAGCCAAAAGAAAGGATTATTAAATATTTGCTGACATACTGCCTTATGAAAATTACACATAACCAAACTCTGCATGTGAAGTAGCAATTCCTATTCATGAATGTTGACACTAATATATGGTTGTCTTCACTCTTCTGATTTAAGGTATCAAATTAACCTTTTCTGATGGAATTACAAGCTTGAAAGTGCACAATTTTGTACGTCATTTTCTCTAAAGAAGGTAGATGCTAAAAAAGATGTCTAGAAATGAAAATGTCCGAGGAAAGGTGAAGGACAAGCTCACACATAAATTCAACTACCAAACAAGTAAAAAAAAAAAAAAAACATATTTGAAGAGTTGTTCAGATCAAGTCAAAAGAAAAGAAACATCAAGTATCAGTCAGACAAGAGCAAGGCCCAAGAAGGAACAGCTGGGAAGTGGTGGCAGCAGCGGCAGGGGTGGAATGCAGACATCCTTATCCCCTAGCAAGTTGCACCAGTTCCCCCATCAAATATCCTCCCATGCACCACAGAAGTCTCAGCAACTGCAGCCTCCACACAATCTCTCCGCTTACCCCAGTAATCCCAGCATGCACCAGCTTCCTGCCCCAACATCTTAATCCATCTTAGACACTTTCCAGCAACCCCACTTTCCTCCCCCACACCCCTCTGGGTATAGCTCCATGTCCTACTGTCACCACTGCTCAGGGAAGAGTGTGCTGGTCAGAAGCAGAACTCTGTTTACATAATAATTATTTGTAAATGTGCAAATTATTTAGATCATTTGTATGAAATGTCACAAAGCTACACAGAACTGGGCAGCCATGCTACATCTGCGGGAGAATTGTGTTAATAACAACTGAGTTTTAACATAGTTGAAAATATTAATGTTAATGAATGAAACTAGGTCCAACCTAGGCTTGAGAACTATTTTTAACAGGATGGATTGATTTCAATCAAGGTGCTTCAAATCATGCAATTAAATCATGATTTAAATAACCAAGTGGAAAGTCTCTATTTAAATCAGCAATTTTAATCAACTTTTCCAGTTGTACTTCAGTTATTTTCTAAAAAAAATAATTCACATTGGCTGATGTGACAATTAAAACATGTTGATTTACAACTAGATAGAACCTTTACATTTGGTAATTTTTTTTTTTGCTACCTAGGCAGGTACACTATAATTATATACATTATATACAGTAGCTTAATATTTTCAGATTCTTATTAATTGTACATTTTTAGTATATTAGAAAATAGTGTATGATATCTTGGTTATTTACTAGATAATTAACTTGCTCATGATTTGCTTGCTGCTGCATTAGGATATTAACTAGAATTTAATTAAACACACAAAACAGCATATCAAATGTATTTTTATTAAACAAAATAAGTCTAAAGTACAGTATATAACTTTTTGTGCCATATTATTAAATTTAACTTCAGAAGTTGGCTGTTCTCCCTCCTGATTATTTCTGTATATAGAAAAGCAACCTTTAACTCAAAAGATTTTGATAGAGGCTCATGGATTAAGCATACCATATATACAGTAACTCCTCACTTAACAAACTCCCACTTAATGTTGTTTTGAAGTTACATCACTGCTCCATTAGGGAACATACTCATTTAAAGTTGTGCAATGCTTCCTTATAACGTCGTTTGGCTGACTTAACAAGGGAGCACTGCACAAGTTCCTCTTCTCCGCCTCCTTCCCCTCCCTTTCAGCGCTTCTCCTCCCCCCCCCCCGCCAAACAGCTGTTTGGTGGCACTCAGGACTTTCTGGGAGAGACAGTGAGCGGGGAAGTTGCCCCCCCACCAGGTAAGGCCACCCAAAACGCAGGGGCTTTAGGGGCTGCAGGGCCCTGGGCTAAGGGGGCCCCAGGGCCCTGGCCTGCAGTTCTAAAGCCCCTTTCAGAATGCAGCCCTGCGAGCACCGGTTGGAGGACTCAGGAGGAGCAAGGGCAGCCACGCAGCCAGCGTCCAGAGAGAAGCGATGCTTTCTCCTTTAAAGCACCACTTCTCTCCGGTCAGCTTTGAAGGGGAAAGCACCGCTTCTCTCCGGATGCTGGTTGCGCAGCTGCCCCTGCTCCTCCTGAGTCCTTCAGCCCGTGGAGCAGGGACGGCCGGAGAGAAGCAGTATTATATACAGTACATAATGGCTTTTATCTGCCCCAAAAACATTTCCTTGGAACCTAACCCCCTGCATTTACATTAAATCTTATGGGTAAATTGGATTCGTTTAACATTATTTCACTTAAAGTTGCATTTTTCAGGAACATAACTTCAAAGTTAAGTGAGGAGTTACTGTACTTGATCATAAATAAGCCAATTCATTCATATGCCAACACCCTGATGGATAAGTAAAAATAGAAAATTTTTATGACTCATTCATAAACTGACCCTATAATTCAGGACTTGGCAAACTTTGGCTCCCAGGCCATCAGGATAAGCCGCTGGTGGGCTGAGATGGTTTGTTTACCTTGAGCGTCCACAGGCATGGAGGTAAACCTAAGTAAACAAAGTATCCTGGCGCACCAGCTGCTTACCCTGACGGGGCCAGGACAGCAACTGGTGGGGAAGGTGTTCTGGGGGAGGGGAGGAGAAACTGGGGGGTCAGGGGACTAACACCTGTGACCAACCCCCACGTGGCCCCACCTCTAGTCTGGGACCCCCACACTGTTGCCACTCCATCCCTTCCCACCTTATCTGGGGAGGGCCAGGGGAGGATGTCTCTGGCCTGGCTGGAGCTGCTGGGGCAGGCTGGGCAGCATGGCGGCAGCCTGCTTCAGGGGGACAAATCGGGCGGCATGGCCGGAGCATGTCCCAGCAGGCTGGGCTGGGTGGCACAGCCACACCGTGCTCCGGCCAGGGGCAGCTCTAGGCATTTTGCCGTCCCAAGCATGGCAAGCGGGCTGCCTTCAGCGGCTTGCCCGCGGGAGGTCTGCCGAAGCTGCAGGACCAGCGGATCCTCTGCAGACAAACTGCTGAAGGCAGCCTGCTTGCTGCCCTCGCAGCGACCGGCAGAGCGCCCCCAGTGGCTTGCCGCCCCAAGCACATGCTTGGCATGCTGGTGCCTGGAGTTGCCCCTGGCTCTGGCAGGCCGGTGTGACAACACAAAAAGCTCCCTCTCCCAATTCCCTACTTTGGGTGCACTGAGCATGCTCACCCGAACTCAGCATGCCCAGTAACCTTCGTTTTTGCATGGCGGAAACTGCAGCTAGTTGCAAAAGTGGAGGGTCGCTGTTTGTGCTGCTACACCAGGTGGCACAGCCACAGCCTGCTCTGGGAGGTGGGGCAGAGCAGCACGGCTGCAGCCTGCCAGCCCCGGAGCTGCAGCTGCTTCGGAGACTGGCGGAAAGCAGCGTGGCCAGAAGCAGAGAGACTCTGGCCCCACCTCTTCCCTTCTGTCTCTGCTGGCTGTGCTGCCTCTCCTTGCTCCCTATGTTGGGGGGAGGAGCTGTGTCCCACTTCTCCTTCTATATATCTGTTCATAAGCCGAACTCCTTCTCTGGTGCTTCCCTTTTTCACTAAAAAAAATTCAGCATATGAATGAGTACATACAGTATTTATATTTTATTTAAAATGTTTTAGATCAGGGATCGGCAACCTTTGGCATGCAGCCCATCAGGGAAATCCACTGATGGGCCGGGACGGTTTGTTTACCTGCAGCGTCTGCAGGTTCGGCCGATCCAGGCTCCCACTGGTCGCAGTTCACCATTCCAGATCTGGGCTAACAGGAGCTACGGGAACCGGCGTGGGCCAAGGGATGTGCTGGCCGCCACTTCCCACAGCCCCATTCGCCTGGAACAGCAAACTGCATCCAGTGGGAGCTGCGATTGGCTGAACCTGCGGATGCTGCAGGTAAACAAACTGTCCTGGCCCATCAGCGGATTTCCCTGATGGGCTACGTGCCAAAGGTTTCCAATCTCTGTTTCAGACACAGTAATAAGTTTAGGCCTTAACATATTTTCAACCGATTTTCAGTGGCACTGCCCGGGTCCTGGCCATCACTCTCGGGGGGGCGGGGGGAGCTCTCAGCATTTTAATTTAATTTTAAATGAAGCTTCTTAAATATTTAAAAAAACTTATTTACTTTACATATAACAATAGTTTATTATATATTATAGACATATAGAAAGAGACCTTCTAAAAACGTTAAAATGTATTACTGGTACACGAAACCTTAAATTAGAGCTTGTCTCGGCCTTAATGACAGCAGGGCCATAGCAGGGAAGAGAGAGGTCACTCTGCAGCACGGCGGTGGGTTTCAACCTTTCCTCATGTGCGGACCCCAAGAATATGTCGCATGGAGGTGCAGACCCCCCGGAAATCCCCTGAAAACCGCCGCAGCGCAGTACGTGCCACCCAGCCTGCGCGGGGGCTGCGGACGGGTCCCGCCGGCCCGGACACGCTCCGGCGGGCGCGGTGCCGGGGCTACACACAGCCCTGGGCTGGGACGGGACGGAATCGCCTCGCGGGCCGCGCCGCGGTGCTGCTCACACCCAGGCCAAACCCTGTCCTCTATCGCGTCCTCACCCTGGCTGAAGTCCTCATCCGGGTCCGCCTCGGCGCAGCTGGCAAACCCCGGGGGCAGCGCCGGCCCCATCAGCTCTCGGGCCATGGCACAACAACCCGCTGCCGCCGCTATGGCGGGCGCATGCGTATGGCGTAGCGACCCTGGCGGCCCAGACAAACCCGCCAGCGCACAGGTGGCTGACGCTCCCCACAGCAATCCGGCGCTGTGCGATGACGTTACACGCTAGTGTGGGCGGCAGGGTTCCACACCCCGGCTTTGGGGCGCGGTGTTTACGGCAGTGCCGGAAGTGACGTATAATGCAGCGGCCGCCGGTGTCCCCCATGTGGAAGCGGGCGCCGCGGGCAATAGCAGCACGGGTGGCTGGAAGGGTCTTTTCGCGCCTGACATGAATCCGTTCGCCTGGTACCCGCCGCCGCCTCCCATGTTCAGGCCTCCTGTGTTCTGCCCGCCCCCCGCCTGGGACCCCGGCTTCTGGGCGCCGCCGCCTGGGGATTATCCGCCGCCCGGCGCATGGTACCAGCCCTCACCGGCGTACGGGGAGCTGCCGGGAGCCCCGCACCCAGGTAGGGGAGACCCCGCGGGGGCCAGAGGGAGGGGTTCTGCACCCGGGCCTGTTCTCCCAATGTAACCTCCCCGCTGGGGGGCTCCTGCCCCGTTCCCCACGTATCCATCCTGCGGGGCGCGCAGGGTTTCTCCCCGCCCGCATCTCGGGGTGGCGGGGGTGAGGAGGAGTAGTCCTGGGTGCGACAGCCCTGCTTCTCACGTGCACTCTGGCTTGTGGCTCTGTTAGGTGGTTATTGTTTTCCTCCAGTGCTGGCTACGTTTTAGGACTAAAAGAAGGATGAGGTCGTTCCCACGCTCTTTTCCGTTTCCCAACCCTGAAACCTAAAACCAGGTTTTTGTCTTTATTTGTCAAAGATTTGGTGATGATATAATATACCTCCAAGGAGGCTGTGTCCCTTTGGGGTTTCCCATGTTGATGATGTCATTGAAAAAACAAACCAAAAAATCTGTGTTTTCTGCACTATTAATAATAAATTAGTATTTTTGATTTTTTTTTAAGTGGTAGCACTAATTTTCAGGCAGTTATTTAGAATGAGGGAGATCCTGAGAGGTCTTAGCAATGACGTATAGGACACCAAGGAGTATAAGATAACAAGTAGTGTAATATTGTGATTACACAGATAAGGTAAAGAATATCAAATGGATCAAAAAACTTCCATATTTGTGTTTTTCTTTAAAAGATTTTTTTGTAAGGTTATGTGGAGTGCACTGCCTTTTTTTCAAACACAATATTGAAGAAAGTATTGTAACAGCTATGCATAATTTCATTTTTCTTGTAATTTTTTTTTATTGAAGGTGGAAATTGCCATTTCACCCAAGAATGGCAAGTTGAACCAACACCTGCATTTTTTAAACATTCTCCAGGTGGAAACTTCAAGCAAAAGGTACTTATTATATCTATTATGTGGAGTTCAGTAACTCAGTTGTACTTCTGGGATACAGTAGTCTTAATCCTACCACACTAATGAGGATTATGTTATAACCATATGTTGTAACATGTGTTAACCCAGGGGTGGGCAAACTTTTCCGCCTGAGGGCCACATCGGAGTTCCGAAACTGTATGGAGGGCTGGGTAGGGAAGACTGTGCCTCCCCAAACAGCCTGGCCCCCCCACCCCTGACTGCCTCCCTCAGAACCCCTGACCCATCCAACCCCCCCTGCTTCTTGTCCCCTGACCACCCCCTCCCGGAACCGCTCCCAATGGAACCGCACTCTATCCAACTCCCCTGTCCCCTGACTGCCTTGACTCCATTCCACACCCCTGCCCCCTGACAGGCCCCCTGGGACTTCCACGCCTATCCAACTGCCTCTGGGACCGCCTGCCCCTTATCCAATCTCCCCGCCCCTTACCATGCTGCTCAGAGCACCAGAACTGGCAGCTGTGTTGCTTGGCAGGAGCTCGCAGCCCCATCGCCCAGAGCACTGGTGGCAGGTGAGCTGAGGCTGCAGGGGAGGTGGGACAGCAGGAGAGGGGCCAGGGGCTAGCCTCCGGGGCCACGGGCTAGCCTCTGGGGCTAGGGGCTCAGGGGCCAGGTAGGACAGTCTAGCCCGTGGGCCATAGTTTGCCGACCTCTGTGTTAAATATTATGTTATAAATAAGAGCATTTCATGATGAAACAAGTCTGCAAGTTCTGGATGCATGAAAGGAGGGATGCTCTAATCAACTTACTTAAATTGTACGTTGCGCACATGATTTTATTGTTGAGACATACTAACCTTGCAAGAACTTTTATTTCTGGTGATGAAGCCACTTTGGCATTTTGGTTATGTTAGTAGTGGTGACACTTAGTAAAAAGATATTACTTGTAAACTGAGCACATTTGAGTTGGAAACTGCGAGATATGGAACACAATAATTAGATTTTTTTTTTTTAGTAATTTTTCAGTCTAGAGCAGGGGTCAGCAACCTGTGGCGCGCGTGCCAAAGGTGGCACACAGGCTGATTTTTACTGGCACACTGCTGCCAGCCGGGGTTCCGGCTGCCGATCCTGCTCAGCCCGCTGCCTGCCTGGGTGAACAGAACCCCTGGCCAGCATGGGCTGAGCGAGGCCAGCAGCCGGGAACCTGGCTGGTAGGAGCCGGTGGACAGAACCCCAGACCGGCAGCAGGCTGAGCTGCTCAGCCCGCCGCCGGTCTGGGGTTCTGTCTGCCACCCTGCTCAGCCTGCTGACGATCTGGAGTTTCGGCTGCCTGTCCCTTACCATCTGGGGTCCCGGCTGCCAGCTCCACTCTGCCCGCTGCTGGCCTGGGTGAACGGAATCCCCAGCCAGCAGCGGGCTGAGCAGGGCCGGCAGCCGGGAACCCGGCTGGCAGGAGCTGGCAGAACCCCAGACTGGCAGCAGATGAGCCGCTGCTAGTCTGGGGTTCTGTCTGCCATCACGCTCAGCCCACCGATGGTCTGGGGTTCTGGCCCCTGGCTCCACTCAGCCCGCTGCTGGTCTGGGTGAATGGAACCCGCTGCCATCAGTGGGCTGAGCAGGGCCGGCGGCTGGGACCCCGGCTGTCAGGAGCTGGCAGAACCACAGACCAGCAGTGGATGAGCCGCTGCTGGTCTGGGGTTCTGTCTGTTACACCGCTCAGCCTGCTGATGGTCTGGGGTTCGGGCCTCTGGCCCCTTGCTAGCTGAGGTCTGCTCCTGGCCTGGGCCCAGCGCTCTGCAGCCATCTCCAGCTTCTAATGAAATTTTGCATGTCTCATACCCCCAGGAAGGGCATCTTGCACTCCCTCGGGGTTGCGTGCACCCCAAGTTAAGAACCACTGCATTAAATTGATCTGCATTTTAATTTAATTTTAAATGAAGCTTCTTAAACACTTTAAAAACCATGTTTACTTTACATACAACAATAGTTTAGTTATATATTACAGATTTACAGAGAGAGACCTTCTAAAAACATTGAAATGTATTACTGGCACGCAAAACCTTAAATTAGAGTGAATAAATGAAGACTTGGCACATCACTTCTGAAAGGTTGCAAACCCCAGGTCTAGATTATGTATGAAATGTTTTGACTATTGAAAGACCAACTAAAATAATTTTAATATCATCATGTAAGCATGTTCCGGCATATTGGCTTCTATTTAAAATAAAGTGTAACTTACTTTTTGAAGAAATGATAACAGTGTCACTCTTTTTAACAGAACAAAAGAAAAAAAGAACCAGTTTTCTCTCATTACTGTGATACTTGTGATCGTGGCTATAAAAACCAAGAAAAATATGATGAACATGTTGCACAGCATACACAGGTTAGTTTAAGCTGCTTTATAAGACAAACTTTCCTGCAAATTTATTTTTACAATTTATAGTTATACCATTTTGGCCTGTGATTTCATAAGCTAAGCAGGTTTTGGTCTCAGACAGTGCTCGAATGGGAGATCAACAATGGAAAGTCATGTGCTACAGGAGGTGTTGCTAGGTGGCACTTTCTTTGGAGTTGTCATCTTCACTGACTCCAAATAGTGCAAGGCATAGGTGCTGACTCCATGGGTGCTCTGGGGCTGGGGCACCCACAGAAAAAAATTCATGGATGCTTAGCACCCACCGGGGAGAGCAACAGCTATTTAGCATGCGCAGCAGCCCTCATCAGCTCTTTGGCTGGCTGCAGCCAATCAGTTGCTTGGCGGGAAGTCCCCGCCTATCAGCTGTTTCCCCTGCAGCTGCTGAAGCTCCCAGTGGGCTTGCACCTCCCACTGCAGGCAAATGTGAGTCCTTTCAATTTTTAGGGCAGAGGGAGCTGGGCTAGAGGAGACAAGCAGCCAGGGCATGGCAGCTTCTGGGCTCGCTGCGGAGGGGAGGGGGAGATGGGGTGGGCAGCCTCTCGGCAGGGGGTTGTGGGAGACGGGTGGCCAGCTTCTCGGCTGGCCCTATGGGGCTACTGGGGGGAATATGGGAGGGGAGTTTCTCGAGGACCGAGCCAGCTATTCTCAACCCACACTGGTGTCTCCCACAGGACCTGTGCCCCTCCCTCCAGCCAGGAGAAACCAGCTGTGAACCCCCTTAGTGCTGGCAGGGGAACAAACCAAAGGGCATGGCTTCTTTAAGAAAAGTTTGCCCTTTGCCAGGCATGAGAGCAGGCACAAGTAGTGCCCAGCTCAAAGGTGTCCCCCACACCCAGATCAAGCCTCTCTGAGGAGCTTTTCTTCCCAGAGATAATCTTCATCTCTGTCTCTCCTGCCCCCCTCCAGTGTCCCCTCCTCCCTGTGTCAGGAAGGCCCGCAGATTCCAGGGAATCCCTTCCATTGCAACCACCCCCCCATCAGCTTCAAATCAGGAGACACTGCTTTGCTTTACCCTGGGACATCTGAGCTCGTCTTGCTTCAGGATGCTGGGCTGCTGCAGCCCAGTGGAGGAAGCAACTCTCCCCCCAGCTTATGGCCATGGTCCCACCAGGGGCTCCCCTCCCACAAAAGTTGCAGTGTGTGTGAGGGAGTCAGGAGCGAGCTTCAAAGCAAGGGTGAGTTGCAGCCCCAGAGGCTGAAGCGACACAGCAGGATAAATGAATGGGCCATTTCTATGCTGGGCTGTTGAATTAAATTTCTCTCTGTCTCAAGGAGGACAAATTTCTGGGCTGGCGGCAGAGGGTGGGGTTGGGGGGAGACAGCTGCTATAAGTGCGTGGGTGGAAGCAGGTGATAACAGAGCCACTGGGAGGTGGAGAGCAGAGAGAGAGAGAGATGAGGAAAGGGACACAAGTGGAGAGCAAGAACTGGTAAACATCAGGAAGGGGAGATACCAGTGATAGACACACTTTCAATAACTAGAATGAAAGTGTATAAATATGCTGAAAATGGCCTCCTCTCAAAACTGGCAGAGCACCCCTCCAGCACATGCACTTTGCCCTTAAGGCAGGAGGGGGCAGAAAGGAGTGAGCGAGAGGCACTTAGGGGAGGGAGTTATCAAGAAGGAGACATTCAGGGAGGTCTAGGGGGATGGGGCAGGAAGAGGTGGAGTGGGGGTGGGGCCTTGGAGAAGGGGTCGGAGCCAGAATAAGGGACCCACTGGCAAAACGTGAAGTCAGCACCTATTGTGCAAGGAGTCACTGTGTTGTCGCAGGTGTTCTTTTTTGATTACGATTGAAAATGGAGGCCCTAACTGAGTACATAGGTTCTTCCTGTACTTATAAGCATGTTGGTCATGTAGGTTTTTGATTCATAATGGTAAATATAAAATTGGTAATCAGTAGTTGAAATTATCCATGATATGTGAAAAGTCATATAATTTTGCGTGAATTACTGAAGTCTTCAGGGATGACACTGCAAGAGGGATTTTTGCCTTGTTTTGGCCACCTATAGGTATCCAGTACAGCATGAACCTAAGAGATGTTGACAATGTGCTTGTGCTGTTTGCATCCAATCTGAAATGCTGACGGTCTCCTGCCCTAGAACAGGGATGACTACAGTGTGTGTACAGTTTTGGCAAGTCCTCTATAATGGGGCTCAGACTAATTCTTGGATGCCAGCTGCTCCAATTCCTGCATGAAATGATGGAAGATCTGCACTGTTATAAATTGTTGAGTGCATTCTGAATCCTAAGATGTCATCATAAATGGGTACTGTGGAGAATAAATATTGTAAAAATGTGACCATAATGTATTACTCTTAGGCCACTTAGTAATTGAATGTCTTTTTATTAAATTTAATTGTTAATGCTGTAGTACTGGTACTTAGCCTTTTACATCTTCAGGGCTCTGTGCGAGTAACTGAGACTATGTTGGCAGTTTATTTTGTTTCACCATTCAAGAAAGTGATCTAATATGCAGTGGTATGCAATGTAGTTGAAAATAAGTGGGCTACATCTTGACTCTTCTTGTGTGTATAATTCCATTCAAATAGTGTTGGAGTATTTTTTTTTTTCTTCTTTTGCAGTGTGCAGAAGATGGTTGCAGTTTCAGTGCACATGAGAAGTTGGTTCAGATTCACTGGAAGAATGTAGGTACCCCAAACTGCTTCAAAAATGGAGTCCATGAAAATTGTAGAATTGATTATTACATTCTTCTCTGGTTGTCTTTACGCATTTTTATATTTCTGCAGAATGACAAAGTCCAGTCCCAGCTTTAAAAGTGACCCTCAAACTTATATTAAACATGAAAAGCATGTAAAAGACAACATAATAGAAACAAAAATTACCATGTATCATTTTTAGTCTTCTCATTTTCTATATGCTACACCCAACTTAATCAGTGTCTGGGTTTTTAAAGTTGCAGAATTTTGTGTAATTGAGTCACATTTTGTAATGCTTTTGAAAATTTGTCCTCCCTAGATGCATGCTCCTGGTGCTAAAAGAATACAATTAGATACTCCAGAGGAGATTGCTAAATGGAGAGAGGAAAGAAAAAGGTGAGTGAGTTTCCGAGACTGTATATTTTAAGTTGTAAGAGGCTTTCAGTTCCAAAACTTCTCATCACTCCTGTGCACTCCTGTGCACTCCTGTCCCTTGGGGTTCCTAGCCCTTAACTTAATAATCTTTTTTAATGCTTAGGGGGGAAAAGATTCAAACTCTCAAGTTACGCCAGCAAGAAAAATGTATGCCTCAGTCTTTAAGATGCATTATTTTGTCTTTAGATAACTCATACTGTTTGTACATGTCATGTTTAAAGCTCAGATTCCTGAAATGAGGAATGTGTGCTGGATGATATTGGAAATAGTTGGGTCTGAAATAATGAAGATGTGAACATCTGAAAATGGTGTACTCACCACCTCTATAGTATACTTCATTGAGTGCAGACTTCCAGAAATTGACAAGTAATTTCTGTAGACTTCAAATTTGTACCTAACAACATTCTTTCTAACCTGTATCTCTTGATTATCATTCAGCAAGCTCTGCTAATTCATATACAGGGACGTGTGCAGGAATTTAAATATCACCACTTTTGGAAGGCCACATTAAACACACACTAATAAAAGGTTCCTGTGCTCTTCCTCCCCCCCCCCCCACTACATTTCTCTGGATGCCTCTGGCAGGACGCTTCTGGTGAGGATGCCAAGCAGCGAGGAGGCAGCCGCTCCCTCTGTCAGCAGCACTTTGTCCCTGCAGCCTGAGGGTGGAGGAAGCAGTAGGGCTGCTGGCTGCAGGCTGAGCTCCTCCGCTCCCCACCTATGCAGCTGCTGCTGCTTCTTCCCTGCTGCTGGAGTCCCAGCACTGCTGTCTGCTTTGCAGTCCACCTTTTGAGGCGAGCCGGGGTTGGAGGCAGCAGAGAAGGCGAATCAACAGCTGCCATGGGGGAGGGAGAAGGAGCTCAGGCAGCTGCCCTGCTACTTCGTCCCCCAGGCTGCAGGGACACATGGAGATTTTGGGGGGGGTGAAACCGTTGCTTTCCCCCCCCCTTATGTATGTCCCTGTTCATAGAGAGCATTTATTCAAGGATAAGTACTACTTGGTACCTCTTTCTTCTACAAAAACCATTTCCTGTTTGTAATAGTGTAAAGCACTTTAAATCAAAAGGTATAAGAGATTAAACTGATTAAACTTATTCTGTGGTTAATGCACTTATAGGAATGACCAGTTCCTCATCTGTGAAATGGAGATAATGCCTACACTCACAGATAAGATGAAAGAAAAACAGCTGGATATTTGAAAATAGACATTGTACTGGTCTGGATCTGATCCTACTGAATTTTCAAAGATAAGCAGGTTGCACCTGATTAATAATTCAGGTTGTCGTAGATGTTCTAGATTTTGTTTCTCTGGCTGCAGTTGTGGGTTATGAACATTTTTATATTAATATAGGTGTGTAATGTCTCTCTCTTCCTTACTTTTATTTTATTCATTATTTATATGTATGAGAGAGAGAAAATTAGTGGTAGTGCTGTATAGCATTATATTAGAGAGGTGGATTTTATTACTGGGCGTCTCTTTGTAATGGCTTCAGAAACAAAACTGGCTCCAGCTTGCAGTCACATTGCAGTGGTCTATGATATTACTAGATTGCATAAGAATAGGCCTGGCCATTGCTTGAATGGGACATACCCCAGAAAGTCCGTGGAAGACATCTCTTGGCACATAACTGTAGCTCTTTCATGTTCTACAGAACATCCTGTATGTCCAGAAAAGCTTCTCCTCTTCCTACTCTGTAATATTCACACCTGAGGACTTTTTTATTCAGATTTACTGACATTAAAATTCTGCAAGAAAACAAAGTAAGCATGAATAGACTTTCTGTGTGGAATGGGTCAGTGGATTTGGTGTAGGACGAAAGAGGTACTGTGGAACTGGGGAGATAAAGTGGGCATTGGGATACTGGGCTGGGAACTAGTGGGTAGGCTGACTGGGAGGTGCAGGGAAACCCACTGCTCTGACCATGTGCCTTCTGTTCTCCCACATGGCTCTCTGATTTCTCCTTCTGGAGACATACTAAGCATTGCCTGCACACTCTCTTAATAAACCTGCCATGGTCTATCAGTTTGGGACTCACCCGTAGTGAATCAAGAAGTTTGCCAGATGGAGGAGATCTTGCCTTCTCTGTGGTAGATCTGCAAGCTCTACTTGTCAGGATACCACCTCCAAGCCTCCCTCTCCCACCATGTCTCAGTCTTAACAGTGGCAAGGAGGGGGCAGGGAGAGAGAGAGGCTCAGTGACAAGTTTGTCTGACAAAGGGGACTCTGCTACAAAGAGAGATTTTCCTAGAAAAATTGCTGTGGTCTGACAGACTTTGGCAGGTAAGATGATGGGAAGTCATGCTGGCAAGCTTTGGAGTTTCTGAAAAGCTAGGGGTGACCCCAAGCCTCTCCTGTTCAGTCAGGCACATCTGCTCCTGTCCCCACATCCCTCATCCCCATGGGTTTCTGCAGTCTCTGTCCCCAGGCTCAACACTGTTGCCCCACTAGCTTCTGAGCCCATGCCTGCTTGCCCTCCCACCCCACCCCCAGCCCTTCTGAACCCCAGTCTGTGACACCCCCCCCTGCAGCTCTGTGTGCTCCACCCTGTCCTAACCTGGCTGGGCAGGAAGGATGCTGTGATGGACTCTGCTCCTGGGGGAATTCAGCAACACTGGGCATAGAAATTTTTATTTTCCTGCATAAAAAACATTTGCCTAATTGCTGCAGTTCCACCTTTTACCCACCTGAGGCTGCTGTGATGCCAGAACAGAGGCATGAATTCAGCTGCTTTTTCTGCTACCACAGTGGCCTCTGGTGGGCAAAAGGCGGAACTGCAGCACTGCTTAGGCAAAATGTTTGGTTTTTGTGCATGAAAATACAATATGCAAGACGGATGTGGGTGCACAGAATTCCCCCAGGAGTAATAGTTAATGGGGGAAAAAACAAGCTTGACTTCTGTCTGATAAATTCAGTGACTATTAGCTGCTGTGGGTACCAAAGCTGCTTCTGTATCCTAAAGCAATTCAAAAGGAATTCTTGGCTCACTTTCATGTTATCTGGAATTTGGTGTCATAGCAAACTGGCTTTCTTTTTCAGCAAAGCTTCTAGAACCCTCCTCCTCCCGCATTATGTAAATACAATAAGTGTTGCAGAGTTCATTAAATAAATGTAATCTATGATATCGGTAACCCATGGCTAATTTTTTTGGCACTAGGATAGCTCCAAGTGAAAATTTAGTATTTTGAAAATTGAAAATTAATAAATAAAAAAATTAATAGTGGATTTTTCACATGCAACTCCTTTCATCACTTGGATACAAGAAGTCTCCTTTTTGGGGAATATCTGTGGGCAGATTTCCAACTTGTGCTGATGTCAGTTCACTTTGCTTGTACAGTAAGACTCCCATTTTGTTTGTTGTCATACTTCATCTTCTGTAACATTGCCCTTGGGAAGGTCAGATAGCAAAACTGAAAGTGTTAACACCTATATTAAGAAGTACATTGAAACATTCATTTATGTAATGGATTTTAAGCTGTTCAGACATGAAGACATGGCTACTGTTTGGCCTATACTTAAAAATGCAGCTTGGGTTTGGTTTTTTGTTTTTTGTTTTTGGTTTAGGATTTTATTTCAAAAAACTTGTAGCACATGAGATGTGTTTTGTACATCAGACTAAGTACCTCTACGTCAGTTCAGAAATTAAAGACTATTTAATTTTCAGTAAAAGAACAGGAAGTTAACTTATAAGGTTCTATCTTGTTGATGACTGGAGCGTGACTAACAGAATGCCCAAGTAAATATTAAATGCTTCTAAATAATATAGTAGAACTTTACTAGTCTGCACCTTAGATTTGGTTTTGAATCAGGTGATCCCAAGAATCAACTTTTAAAGTCTTCTGTACGTTGAAGTAGTGACTGCTGAGTTTGTCGTGTTTCGAGAGAAAACTACAGTGGTGTGCTCAGTGTGTGATGATCTTCTATGGTACACCTCTCCCTCGATATAACGCTGTCCTCGGGAGCCAAAAAATCTTACTGCATTATAGGTGAAACCGCGTTATATCGAACTTGATTTGATCTGCTGGAGCGCACAGCCCCGCCTCCCGGAGCGCTGCTTTACTGCTTTATATCCGAATTCATGTTATATCGGGTGGCGTTATGTCAGGGTAGAGGTATATTTTAAAAAAAATAGTTATAGCAGTGATATTACTTTATTGTATTCCCTCAGAATGAAGGCTTCTCTTTTCCAGCTTCTGAAGTTGGAGATGAAAGTGTAACAGTGAGTCTTTCAGATTGTAAACTGTTTGAGGCAGGGACTGTCACTATGTTTGTACAATGCTAGGCATAATGGGGCCCTTACCTGGTTGGCTTATAGGTGCTATTGCAACATTAAGGTCGTACTTTTTTCTCTTGTGCTTTACCTTTCAAAAAACAAGTTAAAATAGATTTTTTTCATGAAGTAGTAATTAATAAATTCTGTGAAAAGGATATTAAGCCTCATGTTTTAGAGATTAAGACAATCTCTTTCTATTAGAGATTAGAATGAGATCTAGTTGTGTAGGGGGCGGGCAGATTATCACACCTCTGCTTAGTGGTTACACCTTTCTCTGAAGCGTCTGGTGTTGGCCACTGGAGATGGGATACTGGTCTAAATAGACCTCAGGTTTGATCTTGTATGGCACTTTCTATGTTTCTAAACAGCCCTCTGTTGAGGTATGCAGGTAAAGCCAAACACCTGTTGCCAGGCCCTCAATTTGCATGTTCTAGTTGGCTGCCTAGTCCCTGGAAAAGTTCTAGGTTTATGTGTGTATAAACATTCTGTACTAGACACTAACAGATGAGGAAAATAGTATGAGCTGGATTGAGTACAGGTATTGGCAAATGAAGGACATAAATCCACACTGTGTAGAGGGTGAGAGCTTTACAGCAAACTTGTAGGTACCCTACAAAAACTATTCACTTTATAAAAAGTAAAACTGTATGATTTTCTTGTTGAATTTGAGTCAACTATAAAGGTGTCTACAGTTAATTCTAAGTAAACTTTTACTGGTGAAATATTTTATACCTGAATTGTGTAAAGACTCAAATTTTTCTGCTCAGTATGTGAAGTGCAGATGCTCTTAATGTCATATTGCAAGTAAGTTACTGTAGAAACTTTTGTACAAAATTGCCTGAGAAAAATACTTTGGAAATGGGCTTGTTGCTTATCTATAAGGAATAGGAATAATAAGGCTGTGTAACTCGGAACTTGTTCTAAAACAAGTCCACTAGGTGGTATAGTTCTGTGGTTTATTTCTGTGCTTTCATTGCCTGTGTGGGCATCTTGTTTATAATAAATAAGTGCAACAAAATGACTGCCTTGGTGGCTTCTGATACTCTTTTTGTAAAATGAGGATGCTCTATTAATACTCTGAAAAACTGTAGCTTTTGTGAAGCAGTAATTGGGCCTCCAGTAAAGTAAGAATTTAGGACTGAAGTTGTGCTGTTGTCACAATAATGAAAAGGGAGCACCAGAGGGAATGTGAGCTGTTATGCAGTTTGAATTTGTGGTACTAGAAAAACAACTTTCTTCTTTCTGAAAGTTCCTGTGGTTACTCAGGAGAGAGTTTTTTTTTTTTAAGGTAATCATTGGTGATCTCATAAATAGACAACAGTTGTGTTCATTTCTGTGCTAAGACTCGTAAGGGATCTTTTTAATTCCTCTCCTGTTGCTGGTTTTTTTTTCCAACTATGAATAGTTACTTTGCAGGATCAGAATATTTTATTTTTTATAGTAGTTGCTCCGTCTTCCAAGAATGTGTGTTCTACTAAAACCTGTTGGTGAGAATACCTACACCAAGGATGCATACCCACCTGCAATAGGAAAACTGACACTTTCCTCTCTTCTTAGTCTGCCCAAACAGAACTTTTTTAATCTAGGAAATGTCACCTTAATTGCGGTGGTGACTATGGACTTTGCACTTGCTGTTCCATTGAAAGTCCTGAAGCTGTTTGGGTAGTCTTGGGGCCTGGTAAGCCCCTCTTCAGCCTCAGAAACCTAAAGTTAGGCTGGTGTGGTGAGGTGCTTTTTGAGGCCTCTATGCTCACAGGCAACACAGGCAGCCAATAGGGGGCTCTGATGTCAACTTTACTGATAACACTAAATCTCATTTGTGTATTTCCCTCCAGCATGTGGAAAAGTCTCTTGACGTGTTGTTTGGGCAGTTTTATATGCAGGCAGAGAGGAAAGGTAATATCATGATCTCTCTGCCAACAAAGAAGCTAATTGTGACCGTAGTTTTTGAAATGTGGTCATCTTCCCACTTAACTAATGTTGCCTACTTTGCATATATACTCTACTGAATAGCCATCATATTGTGACTTCTGGTGACTAGTAATCTAGGCTGCATTTGAACTGGTGACCTGAAGGTAACAGGCTTCATGTCCTATTACCAATCAATACTTTGAAAGATTTTTTAAAAATCATCTCCTCATAATAAAATAAATGGCACGGTGAATGTGTTTTGAATGGCTCATCAATCTAGCAAAGGTATAACAAGGTCCAGTGGGTGGAAGTTGAATCTGAATAAGTTCAGACTGACAATAAGATGTACATGAGTGAGAGTAATTAACACTAGAACAGCTTACCAAGGATTTTGGTGATTCTCCATCACTGGCAACTTCTTAAATCAAGACTCAATGCTTCTCTGAAAGTTTTTAGTTCTAAGAGGGATTATTTGGAGGAGTTCTCTGGCCTGTGTTATAGAGGAAATTAGACTGGATGATCACAATGGTCCCTTTTGGCCTTGGAATCGATGAAAAAATGAATCTAAGCATGATCTGTGAAAACCTCCTAATACCAGAATTTCTGTTCAAGGCAGGGTTTTCAGAAACCACTTATGCTTTTTCCATCTTTGTCCTTCAGCTTGTCTTGCATCAGTGTGACTTTTTAGCACTTAACTTTTGCTGTTAGAAAATAATAGAAAGTTGAATGTGACAAGACTAAATATGTGGATCCGAAGACTGTTGATAATATATATATGTATAGCTGTTCCAGGCTTCTCACTCTTCCATATTAATAGACTTATAAAATGTTAATAACCTGAATTACTCTCCTAAAGAACAGAATCGAGTTAGATTATTGTGTATAGCCTTTTTGCCTCAAAGTGCTTTACAGAGCAATGACATCTAGGTACTGAAAGTGTTGTGGCTGAATATGCATCCAGAGACTGTTTTTGTGTGAAACACTTTAGTTTTTTATTTCATTTCAAAACCCAACATCAGTGAGACTGATAAGCAGAAACTCTTTCACATGGAGGATGAGACTATCTTGATAAACATATATTGTACCTTTAAGACAATTAAAACTAGATTGGATGAAGCACTTAAAATAAAAAATTGTAGGGCATAATCCTATGCTGTCATAAAGGGCGTGTGTGTAAAAAGATTCTGTACTTCAAGGTCCATCTTCATCTACGTATGTAGGGTAGAGGTATATGTATTTTTCTTACCAAACCCTGCTTCAGGAGGAAATAATTTGATTTTAATATTTCATTTTTTTGTGGGCGCAACTAAATCTTTCCTGTGCTGTTCATAATGCAAATGTGAGTTAGAGCAAGGGTGTGTAAAACATTCTAAAAACATATATATTTATTTGCTCTAGAAATTTTCCTACCTTGGCAAACATTGAAAAGAAGAAAGCATTACAGATAGAAAAAGAGGAGAGAGGAGACGTGCTGACAACTGCACAGTTTGGGTAAGCTTTCTCTGATGATTCTCAGAGCAATAATAACAAACTTAAGAAGGAATTACCTATTTGAGTTTCTAAGCTATCTAATTGTCACTGTAAACTGCTTTGGTAGCTGAAAGTACCTGCAATACTCTTATTTTCATCTCTTTCACCCTGCCTTATCTTGATTTCTCTGAGGCTCTTTTTTTGTTCCTCTTGGATTTTATTTGTTCACTCCCCTCATGCACTCTGATCTGTTTTTCCTTCCCTCCATATGTGTAGTCTCTGCTCTTTTCCTCCCCCCACCCCACCTTTCTGCATGCTGTCTGCCTCATGTCAAGCTTCATCAGTGGCTTTACTTGAATATTGCTGTAGGGAGGGATTTTTTTAAAGGCGTTATAATCTCCCAAACCTCCAGGGTCTGGTTTAATGGACCAGAGGATCTGAGTGGAGGCAGCAAGATTGTTCCCAGGTTGTTATGTCAGACTCCTTCCAGCTTCTTTGTGGACCTTTCTTTCTGCTGTGGGAAAGTGGGCTTGGGCCTTGAAGTTGTCTGCACTTAAAAAATCTTGCACTAGTGTAACTACATTGATTTTAGTTATGCCAGTGCAAATCCTTCAGATAGATGGGCTGCACAAATGCTAAGTGGATTTATACCAATGTAACCTAATTTGGTAATGTCAACGGTTGCAAATATTCTTAATGTAGACCAGAGTCAGCAACCTTTCAGAATTGGTGTGTTGAGTCTTCATTTATTCACTCTGATTTGAGTTTTTGTGTGCTAGTAATACATTTTAATGTTTTTAGAAAGACTTATAGAAAGAGACCATAATATATAACTAAACTATTGTTGTATGTAAAGTAAATAAGGTTTTTAAAATGTTTAAGAAGCTTCATTTAAAATAAAATTAAAATGCAGAGCCCCCCAGACCAGTGGTCAGGACCCGGGCAGTGTGAGTGCCACTGAAAATCACCTCGCGTGCCGCCTTTGGCACGCATGCCATAGGTTGCCTACTCTTGATGTAGACGAAGCTTCAGAAGCCACTTCTGTCACTTATATCTCTGGTAGCATCTCAGATTGCCTTTACGCATCTCTTCTGGCCCATAGTAAAGCCTGCTGCTTTTAAAGAAAAAATATGGGATTCTCCTTGCATGGGGAGGAGGGGTTTGTAATTGCAGGGGCACTTCAACAAGTGTTTGATTCTCAGTACTAGTTGTGAATTTAAAGCGTTGAATGCATGAAAGCAGACATTAAGAGACTCTCCTGCTTGTTTAGTAACTAAAGTTAAAAGTGAATCTGGCTTGTCAAAGTAACAAAATCAGTGGTATTTAATAATTTTTGTTTTAACACATGTGGCTTCACTAGTGAGCAGCCCTTAGGTGTCACTCAGCAATTATACTTAAATCTCTTACTTCTGGTCAGAAGAGTGATCAGAAAAATGATGTAAACTGTTTCCTGTTTGTTCTCACTAACTGATCTCTATAACCCTGGCTTTCTTAAAGCGCCTCTTTTTCCTAACTGTTAGTGCTATAAACTCAATCTGCTGCCCAAAAAGTTGTAATTTTTTATATGAATGTCAACAATAAAAATCTGGAACTAGGTGCTTAATCTTGCAAATTTACTGTTGTGTGAAACAGAAGAGAATTCAACTTGCTCTCTGGAAGCTTTCCTATTGAGGCAAATAGCTAAGTAAGATTTTTTTTCAAAAGCATTTCATACTTCTATACCCCCTTTGAATTCTGGCCCTCTGAAGTGCTTTGCAAATATTAATTCTCAACATCCCTATGGAGTAGATTAAAGATACAGAAGGACCACTTCACCTGTCACTTAAATGTAGCTACCTGCAGGGTAGAATGTAGCAGCTGGTTAATACTGCACAGTTATGCTGTAGTTCGGAACAGGAAGTGAAGAATGCATTTGCTGATAGAAGCAGCAGATGAGGGCAGAAGGCAGTTTCCAAATTGGAATTTGACTGGGACATCTAATTCTGGTTCTTGAGAAGTGCCCTGGGTTTTTAGTGACCGCAAGTGGTCAGGGCCTTGGTTTTATGGCACCTCCCGTATCACAGCCTCCCTTAACCCGTGAAACATTGGTTAAGTGTTGCTATTTGTTAGAGCAGTGCCTAGACACCCCAAACTGAGTTCATGACCCTATTCTGCCAGGCACTGTACAAACACGTAGTAAAAGACAGTTCCTGCCCCAATGAGTTTACAGTCTAAATAAAGGCAAAATGTGAGAGAAAGTGTTACCTCCATTTAGTGGATGGGGAACTGGTGCGCAAAGAGGTGAAATGACTTGCCTAAGGTCAAAGGAAGAATGTGGCACAGCTGGAGTTGATCTTAAATTGCCTGAATCAGCTGGTTTTAGGGAGAAATTTTTGCCCTTTGTATGGTATTTCAAAATTTGTCAGGTATTAGAAAGCTTCCTCTAATGTGCTCTGTGGATTCAACTGTTGGAGCGTTGATAGTGAATAAAATGAACCATTTGGTCCACTCTGGTATGGGAATTCTTGTGTTAATATAATAGTCTGGAGGTGCAGTTAAGCTTCTGTCAAAGCACTAAGTAAATTATCACTTAGAAGACCCATTCTCGGCAGGCGTGGATTAACATTTTTATAGGAGCTCTTCTCACTGTAACCATGGTCTAAACACATTTCCAGCATTTTGCCATAATCTCAAATATGTAGATTTGAGGCTCATTTTGTGATTTGTAGAATTAGCATACTATAGCTCTCTATCTTTAACGTACTTGTATTAAAAACACAGTTCCATGTTTCCCTGATATAACTTGAAATATCCTGCTCTAAAGGAAGAAAATTGATGTCCCCTTCCCTCACTAGCAGTCCATTCTACCTCTGCCCCCTTCCCCTCCCTTACCCATATGTGTAAGCAGTCATTGCAATTGGAGTGATAGGTTGGTCTGATGTGTCTGAGGCTTCAGTATTCTGCAAAGTACTGTAACAGTATATGCTAAAACTAAGGTGACTTCAATAATGGTCATATGCTGATGACAGATTCTTTCCTTTCTGTTTTTCTGCCTTTGAATGGCCTTATTTCTCTGAATGAAGAGAGTGTTGACTTTGTAATGTGAAATGAAAAAATCTAGGACTGTTTCAACCACTGGGTTGGGAATTAAGGAGCTTGCCTAGTTTTGTTCCTATCTCATCAAGGTCATACCTTGTCCCATCCCCATTATCATGTGTGTTTCTCCATTTCTCTGTCTTGCTTTCTTTGTAGTCTTTTTTTTTTTTTTTTCCTCATGTTTGTGTCCGGCATAGCTTCCTCTTCCTTCTGTCATGTCTCAGTTCATTGTGCCAATAGCCAAATGAGACTTATTAACCCCAAATAAAGCACTTGTAGATGGGTGTTCTAGTAAACAGCATTTGGCTACTAATATGCTGAAACTGGTGGATTAAAACATTGAAGGCAGGGCAGAGCAATGTAACACAGGGAAACCTGAAAAATGTTGTATTGAAGGATAAATATTCCTCTAATCTCTTGGCTGCTATAGTGCGCAGGGTTTTTAAATTTTGTTTGGGGGGTGTTTACCTTGATTAGTTTCATTTTCTTTATGTGGTGTTATTTGTGTAAGAATTTTACATTTTTCTTTCCTCTAGCAAAATGAAGGGAATGTGGAAAGCTCCACAAGATGAAGAGATTTCTGGGTGGCAAGGAAGACAGAAGAAAAAGCAGAAGCGTCAATTCTGGAAGAAGTTTAAGAAAGGTGATGGAAATGATGCATCTCTGCTGAAAGCGCAAAATGCAGCTAGTGGACCAGAAAATCATACGTTTGTTAAGAAACCTGAAAAACAATCTGTTTCAGATGCGCAGACCTGTATGAAGGATGTGGATCCACTTGGCATTCTGGCAAATAGTGATGCTGGTAAGATGAGGGGAGGAGCTTGGAGAAAACTTTTACTTTAGGGGGAATTAATGTTACGTAGGTAACAGCTTTTTAGGAGAGCTGGTAACTTGATAAGAGCTTGTCTTTTCAAAGACTTTACACTTGGTTTGGAAAATGCCACTGATAAGTGCTCTCTCATACTTGACAACTCTTCTATCTGCCACTTAAAACATTGTTAGGACTTTCTTGCACTACAGCCAAGGCAATTCAATGGTTAGTTAGTCGTAGATTTGTTGCTGCCAGCTTCACTAAAGACCCTTGTACCCAGATTTTCATTAGAACTTCCTTTTGAATGGAAATTTCTGCTAAGAACATAAAATGTTGATAGAAGAACCCTGAAACTTTTTTCTCCTGGTCAGTGATTTGGAAATCCTGCCACGGAGAAGTTTGTGTACAGTATTACGTGTTCTACAATAAATAGATTAAAGGGACAGTCTTAACGTAAATTTGGTCCAGAATTAATTGTTGTAAAAACAAACTTTGATTTAAAAACAAAGGAGTAGAAATGTTTCCACCCAAAAAAATTGCTTTAAAAAAAAATGCAGGTCCCTTTATGTTTGAAACAAAATTATGCTGTTCTGAGAACCTAAAAGTGAAACTGACTTCATTGTCTTAGGATGAATGAAATGTAAAAAGTAAAACAAAAATAGTGACAAACTGTTTGGTTTTTTTTGTAAATTTTCATGTTTAATAATCTAATGTGGGGCTAATACATGGACAATACAATTGTAACAAAATCCTGATTTCAGGTAGTGGTTCTTTAATTCTTGTAATTGAACCAGGCATTCACAAAAACTTTTAACAGACACCTTTCTAATAATGTTATCAATAGGGTTTTGCATGTGTTTTCCCCCCCAAAAAAATTTCCATGTAGGTTCCATGCAAAAGAACTGACATGTATTAGCCTTCTGGTTAAATGCCAACATTTGAGTATATCTGTGATGCCTCCAAAGGAAATGGTGTGTCATGGTACATATAGCTTTGCATCCCATTAAATCTGTCTGTGATCTTAACTGTTTACTTTGCGATGCTTTTAGTAGATTTTTCCCTTTTGCCCACTAGCAGCTATTCATAAGTCATTATCCTGTATCTTAGCCCCCTGGTATTCTGTGTTATCGTGAACAACTTGGATTATACTCACTAAAGCAGCATGCGTATAGATGGCACTAAATACATATTTTTAAGTAATCAAGTTCCTCAAGATCTCATTGCCATAGTCTTATAAGCTTGATTTGAATGTCCTTTAGAGTGATGTCACAATCTCAAAATTTCTTCCCCTTGGCAATTCTGATTTTAAATGTAATTAATTCTCCCCCTGTGAAAGATTAATTTCTGTACATATTTATCACCTGACTACGTCCAGGAAATCTAAACAAGTTTCTCCCTCTCTGCTATTTGCAGTTAATAGCAAAGACTGTAATTAAATTCACTATATGAAGATGGAGCCAAAAGCTCAAGTCCTTGTTCAGAGAAATCAAACTGTTTTTTCCCCTACGGCCTTTGTCAGGGCCATAAATTGGTGTTTAGACAACTTCTACCCCTGAATGCTAATGGAAAGGAAGTAACATGCATTTTATCAAGCAATGGTGTTGAATAACCTTGTCCAGTATCGGATGCATATTCTCCAGGAGAAGATCTAGTGACAAAGCTGGCTGTCAACATACGGGAGCATTGAAAGGTCTTGGTACTCTCTTTACAGAGTCAGACAAGGATGGAGCAGCTGCAGAGGATGGAAAGTTGGGACTGACTGTCATTCCGAAGCAGGTAACCTCTGCCCTGAGTTCACTGGTGACCAACTATGGCAGCACATCAGATAGCGAGAGCGAACCAGAGGGTGAGTTGGGGTCTAACAAGCTTCCCCCCCCCCCCCAATGAACCGCAGAAGCATTCAAAGTGTAGCAGAAAAGGCACTTCCCCTCCATATAAACATCAATCTGAGAAGGAGGGTGGCATGCAGTCTGGGCACCTTGCCTCTCCTGCCACCCATCTTCCCGTAGTCTTGTCCTCATTTATGAATATGTAAATTTGCAGCTTTTTATATTCAGAGACTTATATTCTTAGATCTAACCAAAGATATAAACACAATATTTACTGTCTCTACTTCAGGGTGTTCATGAGTAGGAAAGCATCCTCATTCCTGGCACCTCTAGCTGCTGGTGGAGTAATTGAGAGCAGCCTTGGATCTGCCACTCTAGCTTGTTAGGCAGTGAGGGAACATTGTGTTATAGGTAGAATGTTTTGTATCTCAAGGGGGAAGGTTTTCTGCTGTTATGCTTGCAGCGCTCTCTGCTTTCAGTGTACTTCATACGAACACAGACACAAATGGAGAATGGAAAAAGGTAACATGGGATGAATGGAAGGATGGAAAAACCCAGTAGACTGCACTGAGGCTACTCTAAGAGCAACTGTTGCTCCCTGGGGGAGAGACCGCTCATTATTTATATTGCAGTAGCAACCACAATGTACCTTTTTTGTATACCCGGGATTCACTGAGTGTAGAACATTAGAGTTGCCTACAAGATCTGACCTCTGATTTATCTAGTTCATAGCCTGTCTATTAATAACCATTCTCTTTTTTTATACTACATTCCAGAGTTTCCTCAAAGGGTGACAGGTTCACAATGTTGTTTTTCTTGTTTTTGTTTCTTCCCCCCTATGTTACGTGTCCTGTCCTACCACCTTGTTCTGAGATAAAGGTGGAGATGCATCCTGTCCAAAACGAGCATTGATAACTTTTGGAGAAATGTATGTGAGGGGAAAAAACAGCCTTAAAATCCTTACCCTAAAATTGTATTTGGTGAAGAGAGCCAGGAATGTGCTGTCACTCACCCTGTGAGCTAATATCCAAGCTTCTAGTACTTTCTACGTAAGTGCGCTACCACTAGAGATTCTTGTAGTGCTTGAAGACTGAGTGCACATTCTGATTTAATGCAGAGCTCATTCCTTCCTGGTCCCCATTACAGTAATATCTGAGCACATCACAATCTTCAATGTAGTTATCCTCACAACACCCCGGCGAGGGAGGTAAGTGCTATGACCACCCATTTTACATACCAGGAACTGAGACACAGAGACTGAGTGACTTGCCCATGGTCATAGAGGAAGTCTGTGGCAGAGCAGGGAATTGAATTTGGATCTTGCAGGTCACAGGCTAGCACCTAACCACGGAGCCTTCTTGTCCATATATTTCACTGTAAACTGGGTTATAAAGTGAAAGCAGTGTTCTCTGATGTATGGAGCATGGGACTAATTGCAAGATAGAGACCCGAGTTCTGATCCAGACTCTCTACTGACTCTCTGATATTGGGCAAGTCACGTAATTTCTGTGTTTGTTTTCTATTATGGGAATGAGGATAAGATCCCCTCCTCTGTAGAAATCCATGATCATTAAAACAGTACATGCTAGTACCAGTAGTGGTAACTAGGTGAGCTGTCAGTACAGAGATGTGTGATTGTTATTTAGGACTTTGAGAGTTTACAGTTTTGTTCTTTCTTCTTTTTTTTTTTTTTAGAAGTTCCTGCCAAGATTGTAGCAAAAGCTCTTAAGGAAAATCAGACTATCCTCCGAAATATCCCTCAAGCTTCAAATATCCCTCAAAGTCCAAATAGCATAAATCGCAAGGAACGTGCAGAATTTGCAAGTGCAACGTTGGCGAGCTCAAATGCAAACAAAGGGCATTGCAGAGGTTCTGACAGACGGAGGAAGAAGTCGCTCCCTGTACTGCCCAAACGTCGTCCAACACTGCTGGAAATGGTAAAGGACCTCTCTCTCTCTCTCTCTCTCTCTCTCTCTCTCAAATAATGGCTGCCTGCCACACAGGGGTCTTACTATAATTGTGCATGAGTCATATTACAGTATAAAGCTGTCTATATTAACAGCAGCTCTTTTTAATGTGGTGGCTGGATGAACATGCAGTTCAGCAAAAATGTTACACAAATATGTAAACAGATTACTGCATGGTATTATTCAGATTATGGCTTGCTTTGGTGAGCCAGAATTGAAAATTTAATCACATAGTTAGGAAGCTACACTAAGGGCAAAATTACTTATTTATTCATTTTTTTTTCCCCCTCTAAAGATTCACATTATAAATCATGCTTGCTTTTATGTGGTTCAGTCATTATTCGGATTCCCTTCTCCCCTCCCTCTGCCCCCTTGATGGGGCACAAGGCCACCATCCAGTCTGTCTCAACCAGAAGCGTGGTACTCACATCCTCAGTCAGTGTAGGGCCTCATATCAACACCTATCTCTAATCAGCTAGAATGGTTGTCAGGGAACATCAGGCATCCTGTCCAACCCTCTTCTCTCCTTCTTCCTCATTTGGACATTAGAAAAAACTTTCTGACTGTCAGGGTGGTTAAGCACTGGAATAAATTTCCTAGGGGGGTTGTGGAATCTCTGTCATTGGAGGCTTTTAAGAGCAGATTAGACAACACCTGTCAGGGATGGTCTGGATAATACTTAGTCCTGCTATGAGGGTAGGGGACTGGACTACATGGCCTCTCAAGGTCCCATCCAGTCCTTTGATTCTATGGTCCCCCTCCTGCATACACAGGCGTATTCTATGTAGAAATATAATTTTCACTGGTTTGCAGACTGGCCTGTATATCACTGGTGTTCTGAAGATTTAGGTGAAGCCTCCTTGACCAAAACAGGCAGTCTTCATGTTGCAGCTTTTCTTTCTAGCTGAGGATGAGTCGGGTATGCAGAGGCTATTCTGACAAACTAAACTTAAGCAAAAAAAACCCACAACGACTTTCATCCAGCACATTTGCTCTTTACATTTCTCTGGCAGATTCAGCTGTCATGTCATAGAGTTTAAGGCCAGAAGGGACCATTATATCATCTAGTCTGTCCTCCTGTGTAGTACAGGTACTAAATTGTTGTGTGCCAGAGGCAGAGAGAGAAACAGGCGAGACTGAGGTGCCACCAATGCCCCAGGCCTCTGCAATGACAGGGAATAGATTAGGTAAGATAGGATCATCTGGACATAACAGACGATCATTACTCCATGCGGCAGAGGAAGGTTGGAAAAAAAGCAACCCTGGTTCCTTTCAAGCAATACTGAAATTGGAGGTGTGGCAGTGCTAAGGATGGAACCAATCTATAAAGCAACTTGGGGATCAGAACAGCAAGAACTGTGCCTAAAGGAGGACTGGCTACTAATGTCAAGTTCTGCCACCAGAGAGAAGGAATAAACTGCATAGATATAATATGTGGGCTGGGGATCTTAGGTGGATGGAACAGATGTTTAATTGTAAAGCATATTTATTTTTGTCTTCTCACTTTCATATTGTCCTAACGTTACTTGTTCCTGTGTTAATCACTATGGTTGTAGTAGGAAAAATGTAGATTGGAGTGGGTGTTTGTGATAAGAGGCATCCAGAAGATGATTGCCACTGTAGAAAGTGGTCTGTGGTGTGAAAATTCTGAGAAACCAAGTCAGAAAGTCTGTCGAAAACCTGTCCATCCCCCTTCCTCCCTCTGAAGGGATTTGCTTATTGAAAGAACATGCTGTGTGTGAAATGATGTGCTTTTTTTTAAAAGCAGATCTTGTAGTGGTGCTGCAGAGCTTTCTGTTGGCATTCATTAAATCAGCTTCAGTACGCCCAGCATGTTTATCATAGTCCCATGTATGCATACAGACTGACTGAGAATAACAAAATCTATACGTCCTATTTCTTCCAATATTTGTCAATACATACAGCAGGATAAAAAGGTGTTTGTGCATCTACTTGCTCATATGGTTGAAATATAATGAGGCAGATGGCCAGTTAACAAACTTTTTTAAAGGACGATTGTGCATCCCATCTGCTTCTTCATGCCACCACTTGGGAATTCTGCAGTTACCCCAACTACAGCAACAAGAATGTTGTTGCACTGTCCTCAGTGTGTGTGTGTGTGTGATGATTACAATAAGCTCCACTATCTGAACTGACTTCAATCATATCAAGAATTTGATGTATAGGGAAATACCAAAAAGTGTAACTAGTTCATTTTATGGACTAACTACTTGCAACTCTTTTTTTTTAAAAAGCTAGTCTGGATAGTAAACACCCTTTTAAATAGCTAAATAGACTTCTTTGTTGGAAATAAATTTATAACAAATTGCTTCCCATCAGATCTTGTATGCCAAGTTCAGCTGAGTGCAACTTTTTACACTAGTTCCTTTGTAAATGATCACATAGTCACAGATTTAACCCCCTACTTTATACTCACATCTTACTCAGCAAAGTCCACTTACTCTTAGTGTTCACGATGCCAAAAACATCCTACAGTCTTCCAACTGTTGTATAAATACTAGTTTAACTTTCTTGCAGCATTAGTAGGAGTTCAAAGAAAATAGTGCCTTTAGCAGTCTGGTGAAGAAACATGTATTTTATTTTTTTTTTGAAAAAATTAATGGCATTTTGGATATATTAATTTTTCTGCCAGGTAGTTTAAACTGGGAATGACAGCTTATTCAAAAGGATTTTGTCAGATTCAACCAGCTCTAACGCAGTGATAAAACTATACCCCCCTGATTCAGCAAAGTGATAAAGCATGTGAGTTATCCAATTTGAAGTCAATGAGACAAAGGTGCCTTACTGAATCTGGGTCATAATGTTCACATACTAATTAAAACTTCACATCTTCCAAAGCAGTGTTACAAGTCTTGCAGCATCCCTGGAAAATAATCCCATTTTACAGATGAGACTCTGATTTTTGCCAACACCCCACAGTAAATCAGTGGTGGAGCTGAGATTGGCTCCAAGTCCTGAATTCAACATAATAGGGTAATTTCTCCTGCCTCTTTACTTCCAAATCTTGCTTGCAAACCTATTATATACATTTGCAAACACATCTAAATTAACGGGATCACCATACCTTATTTACTTGGCATCTGTTACTGACTAGGAGAAAGAAACCTGAATCATTTTCTCTTTTTCATTCCAGTTATTAGCCCAGGACATACGACACGAAAGGAATGTGATTCTGCAGTGTGTTCGATACGTCATCCGAAATGATATGTTTGGACTTCACTTAAAGACAGAACCAGTAGCTGAAACTGACAGTGGACAGGCTTCTAGAGCTGCAGCGGAGTTTTTGACAGACAGACCTGATGAATCTAATGTTTCTTGTAGCTCTGACCTTCAATTAGCAGAAGGAGAACAAGATGCATTATTTATAGCTCAAAGTGAAAAAGCAGTTATAGGTCAGGCGTCACAGATGATTCACTATATAGATGAGGAGACATGGGAAACCCCAGCAAGGCAATGTGAAGAAAACTGACATTATGGTATGCCTGTGTCATGGAGGGTAAACCAAAGGCTCAACTTTTTGTATTTCACTGAAATATTTTTTGACAATAGAATAGAAAAAAATAAATCTTATCTTTTTGTATTTTAAGAACCATTAAAACCACTTTTCAGAACACTCTGCCAGAAGTGACCCTTTCCTTGTGGAAATTGCATCCATTTCAGACGGCTCGTTGCCTTCTACTTGAAAAGCTCAGTGTAGTGGAGCATAGTTAATCTTTCTTCAGTAGCGGTGTTTGTTTGCCCATGGGATTGAATTGAGGACTCTTCATTACAGAATATGTCAGTGTTTTAAAACCATAATCACAGCAAAATGATGCTGTTGATAATGGTGCTCTCTAACTTGCTCAGACAACCAGTTGTCACTGGAGGGTTAGTGGGCCTCTGAAGGTTTTGGAATAAATTTTTTAATACATCTCTCAGCTGTTGTTAGTTTAAAATAAAAAATTTACAGAATAGTTGGTTTGGGTCTAAAACTTTCACACTGAAATCTACCACTAGTGCAATAAATGAGTTGAGCAGAGAGAATGGAAGCACAGTTAAGGTGGTGGCAGCTTTAGATGGGGAGTTAAATAGAGAGTAGAAAGTTGTTTGTTTGAAATTATTCATTAAGTGACAAACCAGTAGCTACTGCTACCTTTTATGCATCCTTTAATAACTGCCTGTAACTTTAGACATAGCTTCACCTCAAGCCTTAACTGCTGTGGCTGGTCATTGCTTGGCTGAACTAGCTCTTGAAATGGATCCTTATTTCTTGTAGGAATGAGTGCTATATTTTACTCTGTATTTAAATTATAACTTGGAGTTAAGGAAACTTCCTAGGATGAGTTTCTGTTTATCTCCCCTAGTTAATATAAAATTAAGACTGTTATCTGGCATTCTATAACCTGTTTTTTCTGATTCATTTTTAAAATGCCGGTGACACATCCCGTGGATTTCCTTGGAATTGTGCTATTAATGTCACTCGTACAAAATGTTCATTCCTCTCCGTGGTTCCTGAAGTTATAAATCTCATACAAGCTTTTATGAGCTTTAAAGTTACATTAGTTGAGGATTTAAAAATAAATTCACCACCTTTTGGTTAAATTGTGTAGACATTTGTCAGGTACCGTCTTCTGAAGTTCAGCTGTCAGTTTGTCTCACTCCCAGTGGAAATATGGAAGTGACTTAGTCTGCTTAAAAATAGTTCCCCACATTCTGTATTTTAGCCACAATTATTACATATCGTAGGCTCAGTTTCTAAATTAAATTGCCTTCTCAGGAAATACATTGATCTTTCTTTGTTTTACTCATTCTGGTACAAGTACACCCCTCTATGTAACCTGCGGAATATTAAGGACCATAGGCTTTTTTTGTATTATCCAATAGCTGTATGTATTAAGTTATCTTGTTCAGTTTTTAAAACCCTTGCCAGTTTTGTGGAAATAAATCTTGTTCATGGAGTACAGGAGGCAGGGAATAGCTGAAAAATCCATCTTTACTGCTCTACTATATATAGCTACGCTGTATACTATGTTTGTAAGATAGTGTTTACATTTATGGAATTTATATAAATATTGGCACTCATGTAGGAGGGTGGTGAGTCCTAGGAATGTGTATATGTAACAGATTATTAAATACAGCAATCATCAACTTGTTATATATGTACTTGCAAGCCAGATGTCTGATCGTTCCCATGGTGGTCCCACATACCGTCACTTCATTTTATTACCTTGAGTGTGGCTCTTACACAGTTTACTGCAGTGAAAAATAAACAGTGAAAATTTAGCTAAGGAGATTGGAACCTTTACAGAATTTGGTTTCTGGATACACTTATATTCAGTCTGGGTGTGGGGGTTGGGGGGAAGGGGCATCAAATCAACAGTTGCATTGGTGTAGTGAACAAAAATGAGCAAGTTAGGATTACTACAGAATTGCACTTTTTTTTTTGTAACTAATCCACTCCTTAAGGTCCTGCTCTTGTTCCTATTGAAACTTGTGGCAAATCTCCCTTTGCAAAGGGAGATCCTATGTGAGGAAGGCTCTGCTATGAATTGCTTGTACCTCTGTTCCCTGATTTAAGATTATTAAAATTCTAAGTATTTCTCCTCTCTTCCCTCCGCCGCCGCCGGTTGTGGTGGGCTTAGGGGCCTTTCTGGGAAAAAACATTTAACATAGAAGGACTTCCTGTCTTAAATCAATAATTCATTTTGCTTTTGTGATGTTTGTACTGCATATATTTAAAACTGCCTTTTGTGCTCCAGGAATGAGCTGCTTCTGCTTAATCTAAGGGGAGATATGTAAGTTGCATTAAACCAGGAATAGCAGCCTTGGTCTGCATACAGAAAACCTGACTTTTTCACTTTGGTTCCTTTTGTAGGTCAATAGGGAGTTTCACCTGACATTCCAGAATTAGCTTTCCTAATTCCTTTTATCTAGCCTTCACATTAATGCTGTAATTTCCTGTCTGGTTTATGTCAAGCAGCTTCAGTTTTGCTTCTGTGGCTTTGCCTTTTCTTTTTGTATCAGAGTAGGACTATGAGTTTTTTCCTCTCATTTGCATTATGATACCTGTCTGTGGCTGTGTAAGAAATAACCAGTTGCATTTTGAATCTGCAGCAGTTGATTTCTTATACTATGCATAGCCTTTAATTGTTTCATTATTGATTTTGGTTGGATTATGGCATTACTGTTTGAAAAATGGAGCTTTCAGCCTTTGTGACTTGCATTGGATAAAAATACTCAGCATTTCACTGTCTTCCCTGCCCTCCCCCCCAGCTTTGGTAACTTAGCTACAGAAGATGTCTGATTTAAATTCATGACCCTTCTTTTAAAATTCCATGTTTCACTTATTAATCCAGAAAAACTGAAGTCCGTTTTTATAGCTGTCTAAACCTTAGTCAAGTGTGTGAATGGTGAGGTGACTTAACAGACAACTGTCTTGTTTAAACAATGCTTCTCATTTATGGGATGGCTTCTGTCTGGGAAGAGAATAAAGAAATGAACTTTGTGGCCTTATATTACTGAACTGTAAGCATCTCCTTGTGATTTTGTGTTTACATGAAGGTTCTTGCAGCTCATCTGTACTTGTGTTGTAACGGTTCTAAAGTCTCAGACTTCAGATAAAAAATGGTACGGAACCATGTGATGGGGTATACCAACCCTGCACTCAGTCAACGGTGATGGACCAATCATTGTGGGCCCAGGAGGCCATGCCCCCTTTACCCTGCTGCGCATGCTCCATGTGGAAAAGCCAGAAAAAAGGAAGCAGCCCAGCTCAGTTGGGGCTGGCTGCTGAGGAGGAAGGATGTGTGCTGCAGGCTCCTCCAGAGGTGCTGAGGATGCTCCAAGCAGCAGAGCTCGTGGACCCAGACTATAGTGCAGATGTCTAACTGACTGCAGAGACTGACGGGGACACCAGGCCACCACCAGCGAAGGAGATGCCTGGTGCAATTTTTGATAGGAAGTGACGCAGGGGAAGCTGATGCCTAAATCCTTTGCGAGGAAGTCCCCGGCTTCCTAGGGCCCTGGGTCAGAACCCAGTAAAGCTGGAGAGGCTGGGTTCCCTTACCACATCCATGGGCCACTAGGTGTGGCTGCTGTTTGCTCTTGCCCCACCACTGCGTTGTTTATCCACAACAATGCAAATGTGCTCACCTCTGTTCATCATCTAAATCCCATTATCCACAAGATGTCCATCGAATTTACAGATATAAAATCTTTTATGGACAAAAATGCAGGTCTTGTAATCTTTTTTTTAGAACTAGTGTAGAATATGTTGGTGATTCGTCCTGTTACACATGTAGCAACCCAGCCTTCATTGGGTTTTACACACACACAACTAATAGCAGTATCTAAGTGGGTTACCCAGGATGGGCTACATTGGCTACTATCGGCTGAAGTGTGCCTGCCATTTATTTTTAAAGATGGATATTTTTTAGGGTAGAAGCATGTTTTGTAGTTCTTTGCAAGTTCCAGTTCCTCTTGGAACATTTTAAATGGCATGAGGGAAGGATGGAGAATGTCCTAGGACTCCATGATTACCCAAGCAAAGCTAAGATCAGGTACTGCAGCTGATCTTGGAGAACCAAAGAGAGGAGAACACTAAAGAAGCTAAATGTTTAAAATTCCATATCTACACGTTTTTGGAAGAGATGGCAGTGGGATCCCAACTCTGGAGTTAAAGAGCCAGGTTCATTACCAGCTCTTTGACTGTGTATCACCTTGGGGAATTGATTTAACCTTGCTGCCACAGTGTCCCTATCTGTAAAGCAAGGGGAATGCTTAACTACCCTTGTAATTTTGAGAGAGATGGATGAAAAGTACCTACGTGTTAAGCATTGTTCCTTGGAAGGGCACTGGGACCAGTGAACCAGGGTGGTATCAGTCTTCAATATTCCTGTATCAATACAATCTAGAAGCATTTAATAACTTGTAAATATTCCCTCACTTCCCTGCTTTTTTTTGCTTGGGTGATTTGCCCTGTCCCATCTGCTGTTCCAGTGACTGTCCTTAAATGGGTTCTTCAGGCAGAATCTCCTGTCTGTAACTGATAGGATGTGGTGGTTCTTGGCAGAGTACACTTTTTCCATCTCTTCTCTATTGTGCATGCTATATAGACTTTTATACAGTCTGTCTGTAGAGGTTCCTGTCATTTAAAACAAATACCAGCCCAGTAAAACAAAAGTAACATCCAGGAGAATGTGACATGCTGAAAGATGTTCCAAAGCTCAGTAGTAGGTTTAAAAATTTTTTTTTTTTACTTTAGATTTCATCAGGAAAAACTGTTCCTGTTGAGACTGATTAATTTGTAAGAGTCTGAACTATTAAGGACTCCTCACTGAGAAGGGAGACCGAAGAATCAAAAGCAATGTAAGATCACAAAAAAAAAAAAAAATAAAAGATGAATGTACAACTAACAATTAACTCCATTAGCCATAGTGTATCTTGGAACTGTGCTCCCAGTCCGTAAGATTAAGTGTCTGACTCTCTTTGAAAATGCATATATAGTTATTTGGTATGTGCACAGTTGTGATTTCTGTATGCAAATTGAGTATTTATATAGCTCTGAATTTAACTGGCCACTTGTGGCATAGTTGTTATACATGCAGACCTAGTTTGCAGTTGCTTATGCTCCTTAAGCAATATGGACTAATGTTTAGATTAAAAGGAGCTTGGGGGGAGGTGGGGTTGCCTCTCAGGTAGTGAGAATATTACTTCTGTCATAAAAAGAGCTCACAGAAACAGTTCTCTCTACATTGGTGATGGGACTGTTACCTTCCTGTTATCATAAAAGAATATGCGCTTTGCATGTATCAGGCTGTTGAAACCTCTTTCAAGTGTGCCCCACTGGTCTATCTGAATTGGGTAAGTTAAGAGCCTGGTTTTGGACAGGAGCATAATGTATTTAGCTATCAATGTCAGCATTTACTCACTGTTACTGGAGGACAACCCCTTTGCCCTATATGTGTGTTAGGTGTATTTTTAACTCTGCTTCCTACGCCAACTCAATGTGGGGAAATAAAGAGCTCTCCCATTAAAAAGACTTGCAGAATGAACTGTGATTTGGTAGCATGAGTAGTCAGAAGACCAAATGAAATGGGGGGAAGGCTTACGATGTGAAAGGGAGGATGGTAGTACATTGTCCAAGGCAATCCTGTAGTTAAGGTTATTTCGTAATGTTGAGTCACAAATATGACACAATTGCTCAGTACCACATTTAGGAGCCTTTTTGGTCTCCCAAACTGTGTGCCTCGCTTTTCAGTTAAGGGTAATTGGAAAAAAAAAATTTAGAATTAATCACTAGGTAGGTATTGTCTCTCTAGATCTCCTCAAAACGGGTCCTGAAATTTGCCTGCCTTATATTGTGAAGACATGGTAAATATTAGGGTTTTTAAAAAAACCCTATTTTTCACTCGTTTTTGCTGTCACCTATTTAATTTCAGTTTCTAATTCATATTTTTGAGAGACACCATGTCTGTAAGATTTTTGCAGTGCTATTTACCCATTTAGTTAAGGTGTGAGAGCTCCTAATCCATGCCTGAGACTGCTTTGGCATTGTCTAGCAAAGTGAAGGAAGACCAGAATTGACACTTCTGTTTCTTTCTGAAGTAAAAAAATACCTTAACTTAGGTGGGAAGGGGCTGGAGCAGCAACATTTTGGGCTTTCTTTTTGAAGAAAGAATATAAACTCAGTTTCAAAAAAATCTTTGCTTTTTGCATAGAATTGAATAAATAAATGTAATGGTGTCATAAAGGTGTGGTACCTGATATTTATGGGACCAATTAAAGTAGAAACTTGGCATTTCATTATGCTGTAATTTGGTGTATGGAATAGGGGAGCAGGCTAAGCACCTATCTCAGCTTTAAGGGCGAAGGGCTTTGTTTTAAATTCCTAGTTTTAATGAGAGATTGTTGAGGCAAAGTTGGTGGGCCAAATTTATCCTTGGGGGTTGTTGCTGGGAAAAGTATAAACGGGTTTTTCTGGCGGGTCAGAGGGATTGTTAGGGAGCTTCCCCCAGGCAGACCCTGGTTGACCCATGGCCTCTCCACCCCCACTCAGACACACGCTCCCCAATCCCCATATGGCCCTGCATCCCTCCCCGCTTCCCATGTGTCTCTGTGCCCCCACCCAGCCACTCTCTTGTCTCTGTTCCCCCGCCCCATCCCCATGTGTCTCTGTGCCCCCACCCAGCCACCTGCTGTCCCTATGTAGCTCTGCACTCCCTCCCCCTGTAGCCCTGCACCTCCACTCCCATTCAGCCCCTGCCGCAGTCTGTCCCTCCCATTAGCCCTGAGCCCCAGTCTGACAATCCCCCCAGCACCACACTGTCAGTCTCCTCATAGCCTCTGTCTCCTGACATTGCCCAATTGGCGCTCTGAAGCAGTTCTTCCCTAACTGGCTGGGAGCTGCTGTTGTGTTCTGTTGCCACAGTGCCCCCTGGTCAAAAGGCAGACCTGCAGCAACTTTTCAGCCGAAGTTTTTTCTGTGCAAAAAATTAAAAATATGCATGGTTCATTAATTATGCACACATGCAGTGTCGCAGAATTCCCCCAGGAGTAATGCCTGCATAAAAGGGTCTGTAAAAATGCCTTTAGAGGAGACTGAGCCCATAGCCTAGTGTTAATTCTCAACCTTGCCAGGTAAGAGTCTTGGTTGCATTGTTTGAATCTGGACCGAAGGGCTAAGTACACTTTCAATTGGGGGTGCCTTGTTGCAATTGAGAAATAATGGTCTTGTGCTTAAGGCACTAGACTGGGACTTAGATCTGGGTTCAAACCCTGACTTTGCCACAGACTTCCTGTTTGATTATGGGCAAGTCACTTAATTTTTGCCTGAGTTCCCCATGCAGATACTAATTCCTGATCTCCTGGGGATGTTTGTTTGCAAGGCCTTCAAGTGAAGGCCATGGAAGGACTTCAATAAATGGAACCTCTTTCTGAGGAATTAAGGCCATTCTAATAGCCTTTGAAGGAAGTCAAGTACACTTTCTGTCAGTAAGTTGGACGGTGTCTGTGACTTGGAAGGGCAATCAAAATTTGGCTGTACATGAAGATCATTGTAATTCTTGTGGTGATATATCCAATAATGCTTTATAGGAATATGACATAACCAGAGTATGTTTTATGCTACATGTGCCATGTAACATATCTCTGTAAAGGTTATGGTCTACTGAATCTATTCATCCTATTTGTACACATATATATCATTTTTGTACTTGAAGTTGAGTATTGGCTGTATACTTGCTTGATTTCTAAGTAAGCTTTGTAAGGAATTTGGTCAGCTTCTTTAGAAAGGAATTTGCAAAGTTAAGTGCCCAATCAAGAAGCGCTTAAGGAACAACGGATCTTGGAATGCTCCAATCCACAAAAGAAGTCTGTTTGAGGACGTTCAAGGTAGCATGTGAACAGTGGCTGCTACCCGTAGTTCTGAGTCATGCATGGACATGTGGCTTGCTCCTATGACTCCAAAACTCCATCTTGGAGCTGGACTTTGCATAGGAGAGAGGAGGGGGTCTTCACTCATAAGAGAGTGTCTATTTAAACCTGTTGGAGATCCCTCCATTTTGTCTTTAGCTGGCTAAAGAGAGAGCCTCTTCACCCCAATGATATCTGAAAGAAACTGGAACAAAGGATAGTCACCACAGGGGTGTGTGAGTGATTGCTGGACCCAGACTAGCAGGAGACTAGTCTGTAAAAGGAAGCTTACTGGAACTGGTGAGATCTTATCTGTATTCCATTTCTTACTGTGTTAGACATAGACTTGCCTGTTTTATTTTATTTTGCTTGGTAATTCACTTTATTCTCTCTGTTACTACTTGGAGCCACTTAAATCCTACTTTCTGTATTTAATAAAATTACTTATTAACCTAAAATATATATTAATACTGGGGGAGGGGCAGCAAACAGCTGTGCACATCTCTCTGTCAATGTTATAGAGGGCGAACAATTTGAGTTTACCCTGTATAAGCTTTATACAGGGTAAAATGGATTTATTTGGGTTTAGACTCCACTGGGAGTTGGGCATCTATGTGTTAAAGATGGGAACACTTCTGTGACCTGCTTTCAGTGAAACCTACAGTTGTTAGAGGACGTGGTTCAGACCTGGGTCTGGGTTTGCAGCAGGCTAACGAGTCAGGCTCAAACTGGGCGGGACACCGAAGTCCTAAACTGACAGGGCAGGACAGCAGGGGCAGAAATAGACTTGGCAGGGGGTTGTGTGATCCAAACTGTCACAATTCTGATGTGTAAATCCCCACAGGGAAACCCCAAATATAACCATTTTAATAAAGCTTGTTGCAATGTGGCACATCATGAGAAAATTGGTAATAAAAGGTTGTATCATTCTATTTTAAACATTTGAATCATTGTCTTTTTCAATATTAGTGTATAGATGAACGACACATTGTTCCCGACATGGGATTAGTAAATTCAGTTGGGACTTCAGTAAGGAAATACACTTAGGATTTCCTTCTTAAAACTAATGCTTAAGCAGCAGTTGCTTTCTGTGTTAAAAGCTAGAGTCACAAGCTAGTGTGTCATCCGTTTAAATGACTCACTCTTCCCCCAACCCCCTGGAGCTACTTTTTATTTGAAATGTTCAGTCAACAGTGGTGTTGACTCTTGTATTTCTTCAATGTGTGTCTTCACTCTTTGTAAAGCAATTGCACGTGGGGGGAGGGATAGCTCAGTGGTTTGAGCACTGGCCTGTTGAACCCAGGGTTGAGATCTCAGTCCTTGAGGGGGCCACTTAGGGATGTGGGGCAAAAATCAGTACTTGGTCCTGCTAGTGAAGGCAGGGGCCTGGATTCAATGACCATTCAGGATCCCTTCCAGCTCTATGAGATAGGTATATTATTATGACTCTAATTTGGCAATATGGCCTATTGCTGCCTTCATTATTAACATGGAGAGACATCTCACTGCAGGACCATAGCCAGACAAGGTGGGTGAGGTAATATCTTTTATTGGACCAACTTCTGTTGGTGAGAGAAACAAGCTTTTGAGCCACAGAGCACTCTGCATACTACAGGGCTTAGCATTCTGTGCTCCATCTTGAAATGAGCAACCTTGGATCTGTAGTCTCTGGGCCAGAGCTCCATAAACATCAGGGTTGCTTCAGTTTCTTCATTTGTGCAAAATGAATACAGACCTAGAGTACATCTGTACTGCATTGTCAACCTGGGCTAAGATTCAGGTTGGAGCTCAACCCCCACTACCATCCACATACACCTTTGTGACTCAGGTCAGCAAGCACTCAGAACCCAAGTCAAAGCTCAAGTCTCACTGAAACTCCAGTCCAAAATGTCACTCTCCAGTGCGGATGGCGCTCAAGCCACAGTTCTGAGTCAGAAGATTTGCATAGTCCAATATGACTGTATTAGCACAGTTGTGAGCCCTAGGTTCAGGTTTACAATGTAGTATGGACGCTCAAGCAGGGGCTCAGAAACAGAGTCCACACGTGTAGGTTCCACAGACCTGACTTTACAATGCAGTGTAGCCCTACCCTTAGAGATGCTGTCAAGCTGGGTTTGTGGTACTTGGTTGATCTAGTTTTTTGGCAACCTTGTCATTGTGACCATAAAGAAAACCAGACAAAAAGGAATAGAAGAGGAGCCTACAACATACAGTAATGCTTTAAACTGCAATGCAGATGTGCCCTGAAATGTTTAACAAAGACCAAGACGTGTATCCACACAGTTAATGAGTTTCTCGCTCTTTCTTATCAAACCTGAGTATGCTCAGACTTCTGGAAACTTCTAGTTTTGCACTGGACATGCTCCGAAGCTTAATGCAGGCAGTAACAAAGTCACTTCCGTATTAACACCTCATCTTACTTGTGTGTTCTTTGCAGTTATAATAACTAACCTTATATACCCCTCCAAGAAATTCCATAGTTGACTAATATCTCTTCCTCACTGCATTGATCTGGCCGGCTGAAATATTAAAGATAAATGGAGAAAAACAAAAGCAGGTTGTCTAGGGAAGTGTAAATGTAGGGAGTTGCTACCCACCACGTGTCCCTCTAACACACAAACAGTGAGCGCTTTCTACTGCATGTATTTAGGGGAGAATGTAGTTTTTCAGTCTGGCTGCATTAAACTAACTAAAAGGCCAAGACCATTAACACAAGCTGAGCCATGAGACCGAAGAGACATTTGTTTGATCCAGTTTGAGTTCACTTAGATTCGTCTTTTTCAACCCTATAAGTAACTCATCTAAATGCAGTTCAGTGGTGATAAAAAGGACAATAAGCTTCATACATGTCGCAAAGAATACAAAGACGGAAATGCTTTTTAATTGACTGTATCACACTAACTAGGAACGAAGGAAAATTCATTCATTCAATGTGATGTACAAAAGTCAACAACCAAGTTCTCCTGTTTGTTACTAGAATAATGCAGCATGGTTCAAAGGTATGTATAATTTCATAATGGCAAAAGTGCAATGCCCTTAAATCGCATCCAGAGCTCAAAGCACCTTACATACACTAATTCATCTCTCATAAGATTACTGTGAGGTAGGGAAGTGTTATCCTGATTTCATACACAAGAAATTGAGACACAGAAATTCCTCCTAAAATACTTCCTTTCTCCTACCCTTTTTGCATATTGTCTATTTTGACTGTTAACGCCTCAGGGCAAGGACTGTCACTGTGACTTCATCGGTGCCTGGGACAATGGGTCCTGAATTCTGTTGGTGTCTGTAGATGCCGCCAAGATTTTGGAATGGAATTTCTGGCCCAGCTGAAACCCAGAAGTAGTGGAAATGCATATCATGAGTAGTATTGTGAAATTCCATGACTAAAAGGCTTTGATAAGTGATTAAATGGAATGTTGTAGTGCTTCTTCAAACAGGTTTTCAGAATACTAGCACCTATTGTGTCCTGACCCATATCAGGCATAATTGGAGGAGGAGGCGTCCCTATGCTCTGGACCTCTCCTATGCTGGAGTTTCTGTTTCATCCCTTCCCCGCTGATGTCCACACTCTAATAAAGGCTCCTGATGGTGCTTTTTGCTCCTTCCACCCTTTGTCAACTGCAGTATGTCATGGAGATCTGCTTGTTCCGCTGCCTAGTCCTGACTGTCCCCATTGCTGCCTTGTGGGAGTCTGAGAGGAGTCGTTCTTGTCAGACAACTTACTGTGGGCTTATCCCCAGTGTAGAGTCAAGGCTTCTGGAAAGAACTCTTAATACTCCACCCTCACAAAATCATAGTTTTAAAATTATACCCTTACTGGATGATTTGCTAATCCTGACCCTCAAAGGCCAAGTACAATCTGAGGATAGTCACCCATTAAGTGACTTGGATTCCCACCCACAGCTAGAATCTCTGTCTAGAGCTGGGATTTCAACTCGGTAGTTCTTGTCTCACAGAAGTCCTGTGTTCAGACCACCATGCCATGTCTGTCTCTCTGCTGTATATCGTATTGATAGATATTCAGTTATTAGCATTGATTCTAAGCCATCACTTCTGCTCAGTTATATGCAAAGCCTAACTCAGGTGTAACCAGGGCCAGTGCAAGAATATTTTGCACCCTAGGCGCAACTTCCACCTTGCACCTCCCTGTCTTCCCAGCCCTGCCCCAACTCTGCCCCCTCCGTGCCCCATTGGATCCCTCTCCAAATCCCTGCCCTGGCCCTGCCTCTTCCCCAAGTGCACGCGTTCCTCCTGCTCCCCCCTCCGTTCCAGGCTTGCCCTGCAAATCAGCTGGGAGGGAGGGGGGAGAAGAAGGATGTGGCGGCCTGCTCAGAGGAGGAGGTGGAGGTGAGCTGGGGCAGGGAGCTGCTGGAGTTGGCGCCCTAGGCGGCTGCCTAGTTTGCCTAATGGTTATACTGGCCCTGGGTGCAATTCCATGGACTTCATGGAGCTGGATGAGGAATTTGTCCCAGTGTCTTTATTACAATCTAAGGCCATGTCTACACGTACTGCACTGCAGTGGCACAGCTGTACTGACGTAGTGGCGCTTGTGCAACACGTCTGGTAAAGATGCTGTGTGTCAATGGGAGACAGCTCTCCCTCCAGCATAAAAACCCACCTCCGCAATCGGCAGAAGCTATGTCGATGGGAGATACTCTTCTGCCAACATAGCACTGTGCACACAAATACTTATGTTGGTGTAACTTACGTCACTCAGGGTGGTTTATTCACACCCCCGAGTGACATAAGTTCTGCCAAGATAGACTGTACTGTAGACATAGCCTAAGTGTTAATGAGAGAATTCAGGATATAAATGGGATGACAGATACTAAAACTGTCTAGCATTCAAAGTTGTCCTGTTCCAATCATGAGCATAACTGCAGGATCTCTGTTTATAATCTATTTCATCAGGCTGCCTGAGCCATCCAATCACCCAGCATTTCTATTTATAATTCTTGCTGATTGCTGGGTGCATTTAACTGCTGAATCACGAAGAGTCTGTTCCACCCCGTCACGATGTGAGAGTTCTTGTAATGCATGAACACACACATTCACAGGTTGTAGGCAGCCCACACCAACTCTCCCTTATGTCTAATGCATGCCTTGGTGGAAGAAATACATATGCTTCTTTTTGGGTCTGCCGAGCAGGCCTTGAAACTAGGGATGAGCCAAATGAGATCAGATGCAGCAGAGCATAACTGGATTTCTATGTGGACTCATGCATTCCGGGTGCATGAAAAATAATCAGGCTTTCACTTGGTCTGAAGGTTGTGGGTTTTTTTGTTTTGTTTTGACAGTATGCTCTAACTTGGAATATGGAAACACTGAATTCCAGCATAGTGTGTGTAAGAAAGAGCTTTGATTTCTACTTCAGTAGAACTGCTGTTTTGTCTGAAGAATTTTGCATGCATTAAAATCACTACTGTTTGATGAAGATCTGGACTTATGTCCTCTGACTTACCATATTGTTTTTGTGTCTATTTTTATATAACGTCGTCGTCTAAGTTTCTCTGTAATTAGCTATTTCAATGCGCTACTGTATTGCATCAGTGTCCAATACACAATCTACACGTGCCACTGCTGATGAATGGGAACTAGAGAACCTTGAGCATTCTGACCCTCAGTGTTTATGTGCTTTATCCTGCACCATTCAGTGAAAAATCATAATATTCTCTAGTCACTGATCCTATTCAAGTATAGGGTCCAATGGTCATTCATTTGAACTGTCCATTTGTGTTTATGGGGAATGGAATTTCTGCAGCAGGGTCATAGTTAGCAGCCTGAGCAAAAGAGAAACCAGAGGAGCTGTGATCCAGCAAACCATGTCTTGTTTGTTAGCAGCTGCATTGACAAGCAAAAAGAAGTAGGACTCTTCTCCAGCTAGCTTCTTTGCTCCTCTGGGAGCGAGGGTTACTGAGCACACCTGAAAATCAAGTCACTTCTAGTTAGGTACCTAACTATGGATTTAGAAACCTAATTCCAATCATCCAGGTTTGAAAATGTTGGCCTGTATGAAAACCTCATTTGGCATTAATCAAAAGCTATTCGGTGGCTTTTGTGTATGTGTGCTTGATGGGAAGCAAATTTTGGTTCACTGGCTCTCCCTTAATAAATTCCAGATAACCGATTTAAAGCCTAGAAAAGCAACATGTTCTGTTTTTAAAGAGATAAGTTTCAGAAGTGGTGTGGACTAGCAGCCTGTGGCTTAATCTGTGACAGAATCTGAATCTCTGCTGCCCTTTGCATAGTGCATCACTGTCAAGTTTTACTGGGGTGGGGGGGAAGTTATCCTGTTTCTCGTTCTTTAATCATTCAGTAACACCAGTTTCTGTGGAATTTAAGGAGGAAATTTTCAATGACACAATGGGCAAATAGTGCCTGCCTCCCACATGTCTTTTGACTGAGAATAATTGAGGAGGAGATTTTTGGTCTGTTTTATATTATGCAGTTGAGCTCCAATCACTTTCACGCCTTTTGGATATGTGCCGGCGTAGTCCTGGGTGTATGCTGGATTTCTTGTTGTTCTTGCAAATATGGATGAAAAGTGCTGTTTTTTAAAACACTTTGCTCAATTAACACTTCACTGTGTTGCTAGAGGACAGTGTCTCTTTCAAAGTCAATTTTAGTGAAGTGAGACATAATTTTGGACTCTCTTGCAGTATGAACTGCAACACTGGTAATTATGGCATTGGCTTCATCTTCAGATAGGGATGCATCTGGGAAGACACAAATCAGTAGGGTAACAGGGACAAAGGGACATTGTGTTTCAGACCTTTGAAGCTAAGCCAGCAGGGGCCTGAATAGTACTTAGGTGGATAATGAACCAGTACCCCTGCATAGTGACAGGAGACACTGCATTACTGTCAAGATGTAAAGCCATTGTCCTGACAACATCATTAGAGATGCTATGTTGAGTGTTAATTTTCAAATAACTAGCTCTTGATTACAGACCATCTTGTTCCTCCAGAGAGATAGAAAATCTATGTGACAAAAACATTTACTGGAAATACAGGAAGCCCTAGTATGAGAAGATATGTATAGAGAAGGAGGGTGCGTCTGGTGTGGCATCATCTTTCCATGTGGTGTGGCACATAGCCCATGCCCAATGCCATTACTTGTTGTGGTAATTATGATAGTCCTAAAATATCTCGTGGGCAGTGGTAAATGTTCCTTTGCGGCACATCAGCATTAGGAATTCAAACTGTCTCCAAAACTAAAGACCTCTCCTCCTGTCTAACATATGGGTGATGTTCTTCTGATTCTGACCATAGTCATTTGATTTGCAATAATAACAGCTGAGACACTCCTGGAAATAACACTCTAGATGTGGAGTACAGGTCATTGTGGTGCAGTATCGGCATGAATTTGGGATGGTCACATTACCCACAAGTAGCCAAATTATGTGCTAGGCAAATCATTCCAAAGAAACATTGATTGTTTTTACCCAATACCCTTGTATATTTTGGATTTGTCACAGATAATAGGTAGGTCTTTTTTTGGAAGGGATTAGCTTGGGTTTTTTTTGTTTTTAAATGAAATTACTGGGACTATTTTTTATGTTCTTTACCTGCAGTGTCTGCTGTCTTAGTTACCAGCAGTCTAACTGTGCTGGGCTCTTGGGGACCAAGAAGCCAAAAATGTTTTTGAAATTATCTAAAATCACCTTTTTCCTAGACCTAACATTAAGGCTTGTTTTTAAGGTCCAATGCTTTGATCCTTTCTGGTCTAGAAGTGAGTGCTGCTGGGTCCCATTGGAAGCATGGCTCAGTCAGACAGGCAGTGGGGGTGGTGGCCTATTGACAAAGCTACACTACACTGTGCAGTAAACTTCAGGGAAACAGCGTGGCCCATTTGAGCTACAGGAAACCCTGTTGTGTCTCCCAGTTGGTTGCCAGACATCAGTCCATTGAGACGATAGACTCATTAGGTGGTTTTCTTGAAGTTGCTTGCGAAACTGTCATTGACTTCAGTGGGGCCAGGATTTCACTCATTGGGCTACAGGGCCAAGCAGCAGCAATGGTCTGAGCCACTGTTCAGAGCTTGACCATTGCAACGTACATTTCCCAGCCCACAGTATTGTGGCTTCTCAGAGCAGCACCTACACAAATGATAGCACGGTAGCTCTGAAAATTGGACTACTTTCATTAAGGTACCTATGTGTGGATTTAAGTGCCCAAGGTGGAACAGCAGAGTCTGAAATATTGAACCATGGCCTTTTGGCTGAAATTTACAAACTCCCTGAAGGGAGTGAATATATGCAGAAAACAGGATTTCAATAAGAACGATTGATCTGAATACTTTATCTTTATTGATGATTTATTCTTGCGCATTGTGCTGCCTCTCCATTGTAGTTCATTCTGATTCATTTTTTTTTCTTTAGCTGCTCAATGGAGAACCATAAACTCAGAATGGAGCACCACCGTTTCTCTCTCCTTCTATAAAATAGTTGTGAAATCAAACTATTGGGCAAAACTCTGATTTTTCTTTAGTTGTCTCTGACATGTTTGCAAAACAGCATCCTGATATAAAAGTTCTGCAATTCAGCTGAATGAATCCTCTTCCATTATGCTTCAGACTTAATGCTTTCAGACTTTTAGTCATCAATACACAGAGCTTTTATACCCTTTCTGGATGTGATCTCTGTTCTGCAGTGAAGTTGTTTGTTACCATGGATATTGCTTTGTCTCTGGAGGCCATCAGAGAGGATTTAAACAGAAACTTATGGGTCAATATTTCCATAAGAGCAAATGTACATCTTAGGAATTCTACTCATTTTACAGAGCCTTGATGTAATGAAAATGAGTAACCCTGAGCTTTCAGTTGGAGAGATGAAAAATGAGGCACCTCCTTTCCCTCCTCCTGTTTATTTCATTTTTTAAGGGTTTTTTTTTAATAGCCATGCCTGTAAAGATGGCACAGATAAATGAATGTCGGATCACAGCAAACTGAAAATCAGATTGAAGTTTCTCTGTTGTGCATTTTGGAGAATCTGAAATTACTCTTTTTTGCCAGTAATGGATTTTGTAGAAGTGCTTTTCAGTGGGGGTTTTCCAAGCTGTGTCATATTGCAGCTTATAAATGGACCTGTGTTCTAGGCAAACAATAGTTGTTACTGTTTTGACACAAGGATTCAATAAAATTTGCCAATGACTGCTACAAAAAAATGGCCCAATTGAGCTGAGAGAAGTTTTTAGTTTCTGCCCAGGAGCAAAACTCCCACTTTACAGTACACAAATTTCATTAGGTGAAACTAATTAAAGAGATGTTTCTTATTACAAACATGAGGATCTGTTGAAGAAAAGTCACACAGATCTGGCTTAATTTGTATGTTGCAATGCAATGATTGTCCAGCTTTGAAATGCTGTAAAGGGGCTTTGTCCTATTTAATTTCACATTCTATTTGTTTCCCTTCGTGACTCATAGCACAACACTGGCGGCAGGCCTAGGAAGTAGGTTATGGGATGTGGTTTAGGAAGATTTAGTTAGATTGTATTCCAAGTTCTGTGCTTATATTGCACCATATGCCATGACGGCATTCAGCTAAATGTGTTCTTACTGCACAGCAAGCTGGTGACTTCAAAAATTAGGATAATTGCTGAAACAAGGCACCAAGGAAGTTCCAATGTCTATATTTACATAGCTTTTTTGGTAAGAAGGCTTTGCTGTATGAATTAAAAAAAAACACCCCAAAATATGAACCGATCATCCTCGGTCCTCTCTTAGCTTTGGGTACTGTCTTTTGTTTTTTAAACAATAGGTTAATCCATTTTAGCTTCTTGCCTGTGCAAACTTTGCAATCCCAACCCCCTGTCAGGGTTACTGCACAACAATTATTAGACCTTCACAAATGTAGGATTATCAAATAGTTGTTCACAAAACTAGCATAAAACACTGCTCTTACTTATCGGTGGGAGGTAAATGCAGCCAATCATGTTCAAATTAAAGGAGACTTGCTGGTCTGTTGGTTTGGCAAGTGGTAGTGATAGATCTCTGTGTCAGTTGTTCTCAGTATTTCTGATAGTGAGGGAGAGGAGAGCTTCTACCTCAGTTTCCACTGGTCTGGACTAATTAAATGGAAACTAAACCTGACCTAAGAGGAGATGATCATAGACCTTGAAGTAGAGGATGATGGGCAGCAGTATGCCCTTGAGCAAGTCCTGCTAACTCATCAAAACTACTGTGGATTGAAGGACCCATCCAATGCTGTGGCCCAAGATGGAGAACCTGCGATGACACAAATAAGGAGTTTATAATATTTTGTCCTCAAGAACATAAGAGCTGCCATACTTGGTCAGACCATGGTAGATCTTGCCCAGTATCCTGTCTCTAACAGTGGCCTGTACTGGGGCTTCAGGTAGAGTGTAACAACCAGGGCAATTATTGAGTGATTTGCCCATCTTCCATTCCTGGCATGTGGTCACTCTGATCCTTTGGTTATGTCCTTGACCATCTTGCCCAATAGCCATGGATGGACCTATCCTCCATGAACTTATCTAGTTCTGTTTTTGAACCTAGTTACACTTTTGGCTCTCATAACATCCCATGCCAATGAGTTCCACAGGTTAGTTGTGTGTTGTGCAGAAAAACAACTTCTTCTTCTTTGTATTAAAACTGCTGCCTATTAACTTCATTGGGTGACCTGTGGTTTTGTATTGTGTGAAAGGTTAAATAACACTTTTTCCACACGAATCATGGTTTTATACACCTCGATATTTCACCTCTTAGCTGTCTCTTTTCTAAGCTCAACAGCCCTAACTATTTAGTCTCTCCTCATATAGAAGCAGTTCCTCACCCCTAGTCATCTTTGTTGCCCTTCTCTGACTCTTTTTTCCAGTACCACTATGTCCTTTTTGAGATGGGGCGACCAGAACTGGACATGGTATTCAAGGTGTGGGCATACCATAGATTTATATAGTGGCATTGTGATATTTTCTGTCTTATTTTCTATCTGTTCTTAATAGTTCCTACTAGGGCTGTCAAACGATTAAAAAACTTTATCGTGATTAATCGCGCTGTTAAACAATAATAGAATACAATTTATTTAAACACTTTTGGATGTTTTCCACATTTTCAAATATATTGATTTGAATTTCAACACAGAATACAAAGTATACAGTGCTCACTTTATATTTATTTTTGATTACAAGTATTTGCACTGTATAAAGCCAAAAGTAATAGTATTTTTGAATTCACCTAATACAAGTACTGTAGTGCAATCTCTTTATCATGAAAGTTGGACTTACAAATATAGAATTATGCACACAAATAACTGCATTCAAAAACAAAACAATGTCAAACTTTAAAGCCTACAAATCCAGACAGTCCTACTTCTTGTTCGGCCAATTGCTCAGGCAAACAAGTATCAGGGGGTAGCCATGTTAGTCTGTATCCACAAAAACAAAAAGGAGTCCGGTATCACCTTAAAGACTAACAGATTTATTTGGGCATAAGCTATCATGGGTGAAAAACCTACTTCTTCAGATGCATGGATTGAAAGTTACAGATGCAGGCATTATATAATGACACATGAAGAGAAGGGAGTTACCTCACAAGTGGACAACCAGTGTTGACGGGGCCAATTCTATCAGGGTGGATGTAGTCCACTCCCAGTAATAGATGAGGAGGTGTCAATTTCAGGAAAGGCAAAGCTGCTTTTGCAATGAGCCAGTCAGCCCCAGTCCCTATTCAAGCCGAAATTAATGGCGTTAAATTTGCAAATGAATTTTAGTTCTGCAGTTTCCTTTTGAAGTCTGTTTCTGAAGGTTTTTTTGTTCAAGAATAGTTACTTTTAAATCTGTTATTGAATCTCCAGGGAGACTGAAGTGTTCACCTACTGGCTTTTGTATGTTACCATTCCTGATGTCCGATTTGTGTCCATTTATTCTTTTACATAGGGACTGTCCGGTATGGCCAATGTACATGGCAGAGGGGCAATGCTGGCACATGATGGCAAGTATAACATTAGTAGATGTGCAGGTGAATGAGCCCTTGATGGTGCAGCTGATGTGGTTGGGTCCTCTGATGGTGTTGCTAGAGTAGATATGGGGACAGCGTAGGCAACAAGGTTTACTACAGGAATTCCTGGGTTGATGTTTCTGTGGTGTGGTATGTAATTGCTGGTGAGTATTTGCTTCAGGTTTGGGGGTTGTCTGTAAGTGAGGACTGGCCTGCCTCCCAAGGTCTCTGAGAGTGAGGGATCATTTTCCAGGACAGATTGTAAATTGTTGATAATGCACTGGAATGGTTTTAGCTGGGGGCTGTACGTGATGGCCAGTGACATTCTGTTATTTTCCTTGTTGAACCTGTCCTGTTGTAGGTGATTTCTGGGTACCTGTCTCGCTCTGTCAATCTGTTTCCTCACTTCCCCAAGTGTGTATTGTAGTTTTAAGAATGCTTGATCTTGTGGGTGCTTGTCTCTGTCTGAGAGATTGGAGCAAATTCGGTTATATCTTAGGGCTTGGCTGTAGACAATGGATTGTGTGAAGTGTCCTGTATGGAATCTGGAGGCATGCAGGTAAGTATAGCGATCAGTAGGTTTCCGGTATAGGGTGGTGTTTATGTTACCATCAGTTATTTGCACTGTAGTGTCCAGGAAGTGGATCTCTTGTGTGGACTGGTCCAGGCTGAGGTTGATGGTGGGGTGGAAATTGTTGAAATCTAGGTGGAATTCTTCAAGGGCCTCCTTTCCGTGGGTTCATATGATGAAGATGTCATCAATGTAGCACAAGGAGAGTAGGGGTGTTGGGGGACGAAAGCTGAGAAAGTGTTGTTCTAAGTCAGCCATAAAAATGTTGGCATGCTGTGGGGCCATGCGGGTACCCATAGCAGTGCCACTGACTTGAAGGTATAAGTTGTCCCCCAATCTGAAATGGTTGTGAGTGAGGACAAAGTCACAAAGCTCAGCCACCAGGCATGCTGTGGCCTCATCAGGGATACTGTTCCTGATGGCTTGTAATCCATCCTCATGTGGAATATTGGTGTGAAGCACTTCTACATCCTTGGTGGCCTGAATAGTGTTTTCAGGAAGATCAACAATGCATTCCTTGAGACTACAAGCTGTCAGACCAGCACATATTCATGTTCATCATCATGAGTCAGATGCCACCAGCAGAAGGCTGATTTTCTTTTTTGGTGGTTTGGGTTCTGTAGTTTCTGCAGTGGTGTGTTGCTTTTTTAAGACCTCTGAAAGCATGCTCCACACCTCGTCCCTCTCAGATTTTGGAAGGCACTTCAAACTCTTAAACCTTGGGAGGAGTGCTCTAGCTATGTTTAGAAATCTCGCATGGTACCTTCTTTGCATTTTATCAAATCTGCAGTAAAAGTATTCTTAAAATGAACAACATGCTGGCTCATCATTTGAGACTGGTATAACATATATATAAATATATGGCAGAATGCGAGTAAAACACAGAGCAGGAGACATACAATTCCCCCCCAAGGAGATCAGTCAAAAATTTAATTAATGCATTTTTTTTTAATGAGCATCTTCAGCATGTCCTCCAAAATGGTGGCCAAAGCATGAAGGGGCATATGACTGTTTAGCATATCTGGCATGCCTGGTTTGCCTTTTTGACCACTGATGCACATTGTGTGGAAGTTTTCAGATAGGGTAATCTGATGGTGGGCTGCGAGACAGTTTGTTTACACTGACCATCCATAGGCACGGTGCCTGCGCCACTTCCTGCAGCTCCCATTGGCTGGGAACAGCAAACCGCAGCCACTGGGAGCTGCGGGCAACTGTGCCTACGGATGGTTAATGTAAACAAACTGTCTTGCAGCCCACCACTGCCATGGAGAGTTCTGTGAAAACTTCCACACGATGTTCAGCAGCGGTCAAAAAGGCAAACTGTATGGTGGGTCAGTCACTCACTTCAACTGCAGTGGTATGATAGGTTCCCACAGGGCCTAACTTGAGGCAGTTTCCCAACTGAAGATTGGGAAAACTGGAAAAACAATCTATGGGGGAGCCAGATACTCCCTTCTTCTCTGGCCCTCTCTCTTCCCTTCAAGCTGACACCCGGGGGAGCAGGAGGGACCTCTTCTCTCCCAGGCATCTGGTCACTGGAGTAAAGAATCAGAGGTCTCCTTTTTTTACAACATCTGAGGCTGCTGTTTAGTTCCCTCCCTCCTCTCTGCTTAACGGAGGGCGACCTGGACATAGGGCAGCAATGCTTCTGGTATACAATCTTTGGCCCTGGATATAGAGTTTGTCCTTCAATACTTTCAACCCTAAGGAATGTCTCTGCCCAAGCTGTGTGCTTCTCTGCAGCTGTTGGTTTTTCCCCAGCCTTCAGTTTAAAATTTCTCTACCTTTTTAATTCTATGTGCCATCAGTCTGATTCTGTTTTGGTTAAGGTGGAGCTGATTCCTCCTACATAGGCCACTCCTTCCCTCAAGTTTCCCCAGTTCCTGATAAACCTAAATCCCTTTTCCTTACATCATCATCTCATCCATGCATTGAGACCCTGCAGCTCTGCTTATTTAACTGTCCCTGCTTACGGAAATGGAAGCATTTCAGAGAATGTTACCATGAAAGTCCCGGACTTTAATCTCTTACTGGCAGCCTTACTTTAGTTTAGGACCTCTCGTACCTTTCTGTATGTCATTGGTACTTACATGTACCAATGTACACTATGACCACCAGCTCCTCCCCAGCAATACCTATAAAGCTATCTAGATGTCTCATGAGATCCTCTATCTTCACACTCGTCAGGCAATTCACAATGAAAATCTTTGTCATCATAAACCCAACTATTTATATTTCTAATAATCAAATCCCCCACTACTGTTGCTGGTCTCTTCCTAGTAATTGGGGTCCCTGTCCCCAGAGGGATATCCTCCGTGTGAGAGCAGATCATGACATCTGGAAGGTGGGACCCAGCTATGGGGTCATTTGCCTCCACTCCAGCTTGATGTTCTCCAGCCCCTGAGACTTTCCTGCTCCTTAACAGCACAGGAGCTCTTGGGCAGGACATGGTACTATTCTACTGCATCCTCAAAAGTCTCTCTCTTCTACTTTTCTGTCTCCCTTTAATACTCCAGTTCAGTCACTCTGGCCTCCAGAGCCCATACACTGTCTCTGAGGGTTGTGAATAACTTGCAATGCATGCGGGCACACACACACACGGCAGGTAACCGTACATGTTAGTCTCAATGAAATAAACTGGATAGCTCCCAACCTTTGCTAATCCTCTGGCTGTGTTTTTTCATGCTTGTGGCTTTTTATGATGTGGCCTAAGGGCAAATCTACCCCTAAAATGCTGCATCACACTGATGCAGCTGCACCGCTGTAGCACTTTAATGAAGACACTCTAAGCTGACAGAAGAGAGCTTCTCCCATTGGTTTAGTTAATCCACATCTATGAGAGGCAGACACTATGTCAGTGGGAGAATCTCTCCCGCCACATAGCTCTGTCTACACCGGTGCTTAGGTGGGTATAATGACATCGCTCAAGGGTGTGGATTATTTATGCCCCTGAGTATTGTAGTTATACCTAAGTAATTTTGTAGTGTAGACCAGGGCAAAGTTTAGCTGTATTTATGTTTCTTGTCAGTAACTTTGCTTGAGGAGTTGGTGTCTTTTTAAATTGGTCTAATCCCTCATCTTCCTCCCCCTGTGGCCAAATCGCCTCACCTTGGCAGCTCACTCAATTGCTGTGCTCTCTCTCTGCTTCTGCTCTTTCATACAAGGATCTCTAAGCACTTCACAAATGTGAATTCACTAAGCTTCCCAAGTAGGTATGATAAAGAAAACCAAAGCACAAAGTGCAGTAAAATAGTAAGTTGCTCTACTGGTTTCTCAGCTGCTTGCCCTTCTAAACAGAATATAATTAGGATTTAGGGTTGATGTCAATGTGTCTTTTTGTTGGCGATGGATTTCTTAGAAAAAAATTACTTATTACAATTGAGTCATAGAGAAGAAATTTTCACAAGGCTTTTCCCTGAAAGGTATCAATTGCAAAAGGAAGCAAAAGGTTTTCCTGTCCAACACACTGATGGTGATTGCCACTAAAATGCAGCATTTTCCTGCAGTTATCACATAATGGTGTAAGTGGCTACCATTTCTTTGTCTGGCCTGTATCATCATCATTTATAACTTGCAGGTCTGAAATAGCACATCATTATGTATTCCAATGGAGTCACTCCAGGGCTTCCCAAACTTCCTCAGCATGTGGATCTTTTCTTGACAGAGAGATGATCTGGTGGGCCACCACCTCTCCTGCTCCTAATTCCATTGGGTAACATCCCTGGAACAATTATAGTAACAGTATACATGGAAAAGTAACAGTGTATAGAGCTGGAAGCAGAGGAGAGCCAGAACCATATGAGCAGCCAGCTGCCCATGGACTGTGGTTTGGGGACCACTTATTTACTCTTTACAACATTTTTAAAAGTTTTAAAACAGCTGTCTGGACTCCATGTTGTCATTGAGATGATCAAGCCCATTGTAAAGAATTCTAAAAGTTTTTTTTTTTTGAGCAAATACACCACTCAAAAGACTGTTTGGAACCAGAATGAGCTTTCAGAGCATCTACAATGGCCACAGTGGGTTCAATTACAGCAACCATCCTGGATTAGCTCTGCTGGAAGACAGGGTCCAAGTAACTGCTTCATTCAGTTTACAAGCTTCCTTTCTCCCCTATAAGGTGTAGTAATAGTGATGTTTTCTGAGGTGTGTAAATTGCTAAAAATAAAGCTTTTTTATTTGTGTCTCAGTATTTATCAGTCGGTATCAGACTATTTTTGTTACTGGTGTGGATTGAATTCCATTAATGTTATTGCTTAATTGCTGTATACACACAAACGGTTGAGTATTTTGTAAAGCATCACATCAGCAGTGAAAAGCAATATTTCTTTCCATTCATTTTTGCCAACCTTTCCATGGGTTGTATTTATCTGCAAAAGTGATATTTTGTACAAAGCTGTAATTTATAAGAAGGAAAACATCCCAAAGGTCTGATTACATTTATAAGGCTTTCTAGAACAGGTTGGCAGTTAATTTTTAATGGCTTCTTGCCCACTGCTCAAGTAATAAACATTGAACAATGGTAGTTTCCTTTCCCTTTGGTCCTTTTCATGTTTATATTAAACTAATTCATTTATTTTAGCAAGGGGAATTATTTCTCTTCCCCATCCATCTATTACTGCTCACTTCAAATCCTGATTATCCCAAAGGGCAGCACTGACATGTCAGCACGACACACATTTCAAATGTAAATGCACTTTCCGGTTGAAATTTTAACAAAAGGCCAGTAGAACCCATGTGAAACAATCTGATTGCCATGTTATCAACCGTAGTTTTACTAGATGAGACACACAATTCAGTGCAGGGAGAAAACCCACTGCAGAAAAACAGTGCAGTATTTGGTAATCTTCTTTTAACTATACAACACAACAGCATAATCATCCTCATTTTGTTTTAATAAGTCTTCAAAGAGCCAGTGATGTCTCATGAAATTTTGAGAAAGATTAATGCCTATATTCTACAGATATGGGCTCTTTGGATTCTTTTAAGGTAGATAGAAAATCCTCCTATTGAGATACAGTATTGTAGGTCAGTCTTATACTGCACAAATCTCCCCTTCACTCCTGGGCTTTATTTATTATTTTTGCATGAAAACACTATCTTTATTGATCAGCGCTTCCTGAGACATTGCCTGAAGTTAGAATCCTTTATTTGTGACATCACAACTGATTACCACTGGAGACGATTATGATTCCAGTTGATAAGTATATAGGCGCAGATTTAAAAAGAAGAGGGGGGAATTGTATCAGCAGGGTGTCAGTGTGACACTTTAAAGTGCTTTCAGATTGTACTGGGAAAGAGAAATAGATGCTTTGTTTTGTTTCTTTGTTTAGTATGATGGGAACTAACTAACGATTAGTTGTCTGTGATTTAATATCCTGGAAGTAAAAGCGACTGTCTATATGGCATATATTATAGACTGCGTGCTAGTACAGTAAAGTTTCCATCTTGCTGCTAGCATCACTTAAAATGGCTAAAGCAGTGGAGGCTTAAGCAAAGCTTGGATTCCGCTCATGTCTCTGGCTGACCTTTTGTCTGTGGTTGACAAAGATTCAACCCAGTAAGACTATTCTGGCATTATCTAAAAGGTGGCCACAGGGACCTTTTCTAGGGTATTTTTACTTTCTCAGATGTGTATAGTCAGCTGCAATGGTTTGGCTCATGTTTTCGATTACAGATTCAAGCTAGACCTCATGACTTGGCTCCATCCTCTGACATATGGACTTACCAATGTCTAACTGTAGTGCTAGTCCCCAAGGAAATGGGATATGTGGTGAATTCTTGAGTCTGTTTCCACCTCCCACCCACATGATTACTTTAAATTTCCTTACCAGAGTGCTCGGAATCATTAGGGATGAGACCAAATACAATTTGTGTGACAAGTGGAGTTCTACCACCACAGATTTGTTTTTGATTTTTCTGGGGAGGAGGGAGGAATATCTTTTATATTGTGTGTTACTGGTCAGAATATTTGGCTCCCGTTTATACAGCATCTATATGTAGGTCTGCTATGGAATTGCTCTCTTACCTTGTACATCAGTGTGCTTGCAACTGAGAGCTGGGTTCTGTCAGAGAAATCCGTGTCCATGAGAAGGGCGGGTCTGAATCTTTCTTTTGGGAGGAACTTTCCAAAGTGCAGGGAAGGGACGAGAGACACTTGACAGTTGAGCATTAAGTTGTCAATATTACTTATATAGGACCTAATATTTCCCTCGTCTGTGCCTCTGCCTCACAGCTGGTGGTGACACTTGTTCTAATCCAGGCCCACAGCTACGTTCTCTCTTTCTCCCCTGTCACCCCTTCCCATCCTTCATGTGCACTGTGTTTTGCTCTTTGTACATGGGTAAAGCATGGCAGTTGAGGGGAGCACAATATGAAGTCTAACTACTTCTTGGGTCTGCTTCCTCCTACTTCTGTTCTAGCATGTTCTGTGCCCAGAGCCTTAAATCATTGTAGGGAATTATGTGGATGCAAAGGGGAAGATGGGGTGGGGGGGAGAGGTGGAATAAAGGGAGAGAATGTGTGAAAGGCCCCTCTAAAGGAAAATCAAAACAAATGTTCAATGAAAAAAAGGTTTTCCAACCTAAAAAGTTTGAATGAACATTTTCTACTAGTTCTAAGCAAGAGGGGCTCCCTTCCCCACCTGTATCCTGCCAATTCACCATGCCAGACGCTCTCCTCTGTTTTCATGTTATTTTATCCACTTGTATGAGGGATCGAGGGATAAGGATTTTGTCCTGGTTTCCCTGACTCAAAATTCTGGATCTGGAGTACATAGTTCAGTGTGTTTCTCCTGTGTTGTAGGTAAGAGCCGCCTCGCTGTTTCTCTCACAAGGCTTTTAGCATGAGAAGCTTATACTGAAGTTTAAATCTAGTAAGGGCCTCATCCAATGCCTACTGAAATGAATGGAAAGACTCCCATGGACAGCAGTGGGCACTGGACCAGACCCAATATGAATGGTAACACTCCTTGGTTTTTCAAGTGACAGAAATTGAGGGAATTTGTCTGAAGTGAGCTGTCATTTGTAATGGTTAAATTCAAGTAGCAAATGGGTCAGTGAAACCAGGAACTTTCTGCACAGTGGCCAATGATTTTTATCTGTATCTCTTTCCAAAATACTAACATTTGTGAAAGTTCGTTCTACAGCTGCAGAAAGAACCTGTCACAATTCCTTTGGTTCCTGGCTTGTGGAGTGGATGGAAATGTTGCTAGTGGCTGTGAGTTAAACCATAAGAATAGTGACAAACAGTGAGAGAGCTCTGGGGCTTTGTGTGGTGATCCATCACTACATCTGTGCCCTATTTAAACTGTTTCTGAATATCTGAGTAATGCTTCCCCATTAAAGTTTAGGGGCAGAGGATGGAATGATTCACATGCTTACTTTTAATCTCCGGGATCCTGATTTGGTTTTGGGCTGGAACACTTGTGTGAAATGAGTTGTACTGGTCTATGCTTCTGTGGCCCATAGCTTCATCTATTTTCCAGTTAATAGTCAGGAAAAAATAAATCAGAAGAGTCAGAAAGCAGCTGGCTGTTGTCCTGGAAGCTTCAAGCTTGTTCTAGCCCAGATGTGGCTGCACAGCTGTTATATGGGCAATATTTGCAAAGGGCTTTGAAGTACCAGGGTGAAGAGTGAAATATAAATTCAGCTTTTATGATGATTAATTTCTTGGTTCAGTGAAACAAGGCAGGCTGTAAAGTAGGGCTAAATGGAAAATTATAGGCTAATTTAGTTCTCATTTACATCCAGACAATTTGTTGCTTTCATTGGAATGGACTGAATGTAAATGAGTGCAGAATATAGCTATTTTTCTAGCAATCCCCAGGGAAATAAAAAGTGGTATCACTTTGCAATTTTCAAAGCATTTGGCTATTAAATGCATTCAATTTAATTGTGGCATTGCATCTTATTTGGGAAGCTTTCACAGTTGCTACATAAAAATCAGCAAAAAATAGTAGTAACTGATTCCCTAGCACAGATGTGCTCAGAAGTTTGGTGTCTGATGATGTAATAAATAGAGTGGTACATGGATTGAAACTCTGGGGAGGAGACAGCAATATTGACAACACTTTTGGACATGTGGTTTTCTTCTAACAATAATGTTGGGTGTCATGTCATGTAACAAGACTTGTGGGTGGGGGGAAGCAATAGATGTGTTATATCTTGACTTTAGTAAGGCTTTTGATACTGTCTCGCAGGATCTATTCACAAACAAACTAGGGAAGTACAACCTAGATGGAACCACTATGAGAGGGTGCATAAATTGTTGGGAAAACATCCTCAAGAGTAGTTATCAGTGGTTCACAGTCTTGCTGGAAGGGCATAATGAGTGAGGTCTCACAGGGATCAGTTCTGGGTCTGGTTCTGGTCAATATCTTCTTCAATGATTTAGATAATGGCATAGAGAGTACACTTATAAAGTTTATGCATGATACCAAGCTGGGAGGGGTTGCAAATGCTTTGGAGGATAGGATTAAAATTGAAAATGATATGGACAAACTGGAGAAATGGTCTGAAGTAAATAGGATGAAATTCAAAAAGGACAAATGCAAAGTACTCCATTTAATAAGGAACAATCAGTTGCACACACACAAAATGGGAAATGACTGCCTAGGAAGGAGATCTGGGGGTCATAGTGGATCACAAGATAAATATGAATAAACAATGTAACACCACTGAAAAAAAGTGGACATCATTCTGGGATGTATTAGCAGGAGTGTTGTAAGCAAGACATGAGAAGTAATTCTTCTGCTCTACTCTGTACTAATTAGGCCTCAGCTGGAATATTGTTTCCACTTCTGGGCACTACATTTCAGGAAAGATGTGGACAGACTGGAAAAAGTCCAGAGAAAAGCAACAAAAAATGATTAAAGGTCTAGAAAACACGATCTATGAGGGAAGATTGAAAAAATTGGGTTTGTTTAGCCTGGAGAAGAGAAGACTGAGGGGGATATGATAACAATTTTCAAATACAAAAAAGGTTTTTACAAGAAGGAGGGAGAAAAATTGTTCTTCTTTATCTCTGAGGGTAGGACAAGAAGCAATGGGCTTAAATTGCAGAAAGGGAGGTTTAGGTTGGACATTAGGAAAAACTTCCTAACTGTCAGGGTGCTTAAGCACTGGAAGAAATTGCATAGGGTGGTTGTGGAATCTCCATCACTGGAGATATTTAAGTGCAGGTTAGACAAACATCTGTCAGGGATGGTCTAAAGTCCTGCCATGAGTGCAGGAGACTAGGCTAGATGACCTCTCGAGGTCCCTTCCAGTCCTACAAGTCTATGATTCTATGACTTGGCTACCTTGGCAGCCATGACTCCTCCTTTGACCTCATCTGCTTTCCATTTTAAGACCCACTGGACAGCTGCACTGATTAAGTACCTAACATTGATCATACCAGAGCATTATGTACTGTCATCTACCTGCAAATATCAGACCATGTTGGGGCTGTCATGTCTCAAGCTTCAACATCAGCCTATTTTACTCCTGACTTTGCCACACGGAGTCAGAACAGTGGACTAATGTGTTTCCAGTTTAGGGCCCATTGGATTTACACAACCATTTAGAAAATATCACTCTCATCAGATGGAGCAGGAAGAGGAAAGAGATTAACAGGAATATAGGGTTGGGAAGTTTGGGGTTGGGAAGATAGGTAAAACAGTTGAGCAGAAAAGCAGGCATCTCAGCTCACCGCTTGCCTAATTGATGCCAAAGGAGAGTGATTTGCAGGCATCACAGCAAAAGCAGATTTGAAGAAAGGCTGTAATACAAAAGTAGGTGTAACCTTGATGGACAGCGTGGTTCTCATTCAGAGGGCAGTACAGTGTAGAGGTTTTTTTGTGGGAGAAGTGGACCGATTGGCAATCCATACAATATATATTCATGCAAATTTCAGTATTGATTTTGAATTGGGTGTCGTTGGGCAGCAGCAGCCTAACCTAGCTTTTAATCAAGTTTTGTTCTGGGGGAATTATCAATATTCTCATGATCAAAACCTTTAAACTGCTTTCTTTGTACACGAGCACAGAAAATCCTGTAGAATGCCAATGCACTTCACAATACATATTTTCAAGAATAGATATCATGGTGACAACAAGTGTCATCCAAAGTCATTTATGATGAAAGAATATGGCCTTCAAAAATAAACACTTGGCAGTGGAATTAATAGGATCTTATTTAGGCTAAATTAATTTATGTTATGCAGAACCTGACTCATAGGAGTGGAACCATGGTCTCTGGAAAGCATGAAGGAAAATGTGTTGACAATTTTGTACACAATTTGTTTTTTCTCATTTCATTTTGCATTTGCCAAGTTTCCCAGCTGCTCTCAAGTGGTTAAAATGGAAACATCTCATGCCTTATTTACAACATTAAGGGAGCTGAAGCCCTCCAGTACTGTCAATGTGGATGTTTCTGGGCCCTTTGTAGGAATTTTCACTCAGAAATCCACTGGATCCTAGGAAAGCAGACCACAGAGAGTGGCTGCTCTCCTGGCTTCAACCCCTTCTAGGCCCAATATTCCCCATGCCAGCTTGAACAGACTCAACTCCATGGTATGTCTGCCTGGGGCTTTGACTGTCTAGGGGAGCATTTGAAGCATGCAATTTGCAGTCTATTCCTTCCCTTCTTTGGTAGAGAGGAACATCCAACACATTTCCAACAACCTTTTCAGCTTGGAAAGGTTACTTGTTTTTTAATATTCCATTACAATGCAATAGTATAGTAAACGTAATGGAGCATAGACAATATAATGGAGCAATAGATATAGAAAAAGAGATTGAGAGAGAAATGTTTCCTGGCAGAAAAGACCTTAACCCACAAAATCATCACTGACAACGTTTGCAGATGACCCAAAAATTGGGGGAGTGGTAAATAATGAAGGACAGAGCAATCTGGATCACTTGGTAAAGTGGATGCAAGCAAACACGAAGCATTTTAATACAGCTAAATGTTAATGTAAGCATATAGGAACAAAGAATGTAGGCCACACTTATAGGAGGGGAAAACTATGCTGGGAAGCAGTGACTCTGAAAAAGATTTGGGAGGCATGGTGGATAATCAGCTGAACATGAGCTCCCTGTATGTACTGTGGCCAAAAGAGACAGATAAAATTTCTGAAAATTTTGAGAGCATGCAGAAAAAAACAGCCTTTTTTTATTTTTTTCAGGAAAAAAAAAGTGGAAATTTGGCATAAAAAAGAGCAATATCTGCAGTACTTATTTGCTTATCAAAGCTAAACATTAATTACTTCTTTAAGATTGAGGAATGTGTTATGCATAATTTAATTAGAACATAAAGTACTGCTAGGTATATTTATGAAATAAGTATACATTCTTTACTTTTGAATAACAACAAATATACCTAGTATTAGAGATGGAGCTGCATGCTCAGGTACTTAAATGTATTTTGTTGCCATTGACATATCTTTAAACTAGGGGGAAAATAATTTTTTGAAAATAGAAAGCATCAATACTGTTGACTTGTAAACAAAAAGGAAGATTATATCCACAAGGCCCAGAAACAGTAAGTAAAAAGAGACTTGATTTATAATGCAGATATAGAAAACACTCGTGTTTCTAGAGAAAAGGCTCAGAAAATAAACATCCTATATACATTCAATGTAATGTTATTAACACAGCACAATATTAAGGACCAGCAATGAATTTGGGTAAACATCCAAACTTTATAGTAAACACTAGGTTCTTTAGTAGAGCATTATCATTGTGTCACAACTGTAGGCAAAATTAGCCATGCTATAAACAAGTGTAGTATAACTTAAACAGTTTAGTTCCTAATATAATCATGGAAATTCTAGCTTAAATTTTAACTTGTGACTTCTCTAATCAGAATCTGCGTGTGAAAAATCCACAACTTCTGATTCTGAGCTTAATTAAACTGATGATTTGCATGAGAGAAACAAGTCTCTCAAGTCTTTCATATGTTAGTCTGTTTCTTGATTTTTGTGTGTATATTTCCAAACACTGACAGTTTCTTTCACGTGTTGCAGAAGATGGAGGAATCTGAAGCATTTGGGAAGCAAGAGCAGCCAGTGGTTGTGTTACCACCATGTTGTAGGAGCAACGTGCTTGGCAGATTCACAGATTGCATTGTTGGACCAAACACTTGAAGAGGTTCTGTATTCTGCAATGTTTGAAGGTACTTTGCCAACATTTAGTCCTAAGCATGTTGCTTGCTTAATAGTTTAGTCAGACACTGTAACATGCTATCATCACCAACATTACTACCTTTAATCTAAAAGGTTTGCAGCAGGTTGTATTGGCGTGCAGCAAAATTCTTCTCAACTATAAATGAAGTCCTTCATTTTTACTACATCCTGATTTGTGAGTGCAGATGCATGTAGATTGTCAAAACCAATTGACTTAATCTTGGCCGTACGTTGAGGAATGTCTAACAAAAGTGGTTTGTCTGATTCAGCTAGAGTGATTGCAGACACAATGGCTCTTGAATCTTCAGAGAGTTCTGCAGGTGTGCCCAGAAGATCTTCACCAAGTACAGTGTGTCATATACCTTTAACTACTTTAAGATGTTCAGTTAGCATTGGGTCATGAAGAACTTCTTTGTTTTTAAATAAACTTTCAAATGACATCACCACACTTACCCATCTTGTTCCGCTAGAGTGTTTTAATGTTATCATTTTCTTCTGACAGAAGGTGTCAACCTCCCAGTCCACTGAGGATAGGTGATATCTCTGGGATGAGCGGCCTGCTCACTGTGACAAGTCTGGAGGACAGCAGCCTCAGGGTAGCAGCTGTCCTACACCAAACTCCACTTCTAGGACAGAAGTCACCAGAGGACAGCAGGCAGCAATCCACAAAAAGGGCCCTTGTACTCACTCCTATTCTCTAGTAGAGATGGCAGTGCCCTCTGCTGTTGGGGCTGTAAGAATATGCCCCAGGGGTTTACACTGATAAATATATGGTATATAGACCTTCAGAATACAGGAACTTGTAATTGCCTAATACTGTAAGTTTTGAAATAATGTGACTTCATTTGAAATACTTATTAGTAAGGCCCCATGTTTGTCACAGAGGTCACAGCTTCTGTGATTTTCTGTGACCTCCATGACTTCTGCAGCAGCCAGAGTGCCTGGTCCAGGGGTAACCTGATCAGCTTGGGCAGCCCCTGGGCCAGGCACATCAGCTGTGGCTAGAGCAGTCACAGCCCCCTCTCATCTCGCAGCAGGAGCTGAGGGGGGTTTCAGGGCTTACCTAGGGGGGCCTCCCCAGGAGGGCAACAGGAACTCCCCCCTTCAGCTCTTAACTCCATGTGCTGCCTGCGCCCGCAGGCACCGCCCCTGCAGCTCCCATTGGCTGCAGTTCCCAGCCAATGGGAGCTGCAGAACCAGGGCTTGGTAGAGCGGAGGCAGCACTTGGAGCTAGGAGCTGGGGTCTGCGCTTCCCAGGAGCCAGATAAGGAGCCTGTCCCAGCCCTACCAACCCCCCCCAGCACCTGTTCCCCGCCAAGCACCTGTTCCCCTCTGGGTCACAACCCCCCACAGCACCCACACTTCCTGAAATCTTACAGGTTTTTCTAGACCCACACATCTCAAGCTAATGTGACCCTGGGATGCATAAACAAGGGAATCTTGATTAAGAGTAGAAAGGTATTTTACTTCTGTATTTGGCATGGGTGTGACCGCTGCTGGAATATTGTGTCCAGTTCTGGTGCCTACAATGCAAGAAGGATGTTGATATATTGGAGCGGGTTCCCAGAAGAGCCATGAGAAATTCATCTGCACCCAGTAACTCAAAGGTTTGTTAAGGCCTTGAAAGTACGGTCTCATTTTTTGTGCATTTTCTTTTGTGAGACACTAATGGTTTTGTGTGGCCTAATGAATACAGCAGGTGATTAGGAGCAAGGATTCCTAGCTTCTAGTCCTGGTTCAACCATTGATTTGTTGGGTGATCACTTAAACTCTGAGAATTAGTCAGTCAGTACAATAGTGCTCCATATTCACTGGAGAGTTGTGAAATGTAACAAATGCCAGTAAAGCACTTTGAGACCCCAGTTGAAGTTGCTATCAAAATGCAAGTATCGACTTCTTTTTAAACTTGGGTAGCTATAATCTCAACCTTTCCCTAGTGATATCCTATAATTATGACAGATTAATGCATAATGCCAGTAAAACATAAAACAGAGTGATAAGACATTTAAATTGGATTTTAATAATACATTGAAACTGTTTGACATCACAATGACTCAATGAACATTTATCCTGCCTATACATTGAAAAATGTTGCCCATTCAAATGAAATGAATTCTGAAGTGTTAATTAATCTACAGCAAATGTGTCTTTTCTCTTAAAAGATGCTTAGCAGTGCACTACTAGAAATGCCAACAATAAAAGCAGTGACTTAATTACATTACTTTTTTTGTGAAAGAAATCTTAATTAACAGGCTGGAGGCTCTAGTGTGTAAATTTCCTTGCACTGATGTTGATTGTAAAGTGCACATTTATTGAGATCCAGACTTGGAAATCCTGTGACACATCTCCTAGATGAAAATCATCAAAAGTAAAACCCATTATTTCCTCTGAGCTTTAAAAATCCGCCTCCCTCCTAGTGGAGGAATTTAAAAAAAAATCTGAGATTGAAGAAATAAAATTGAAATGTAGGGCTGGAAGGGACCTCAAGAAGTCATCAAGTCCAGCCCCCTGCACTGTGACAGGACCAAGTAAACCTCGACCATCCTTGATAGGTGTTTGTCCAACTTGTTTTTAAAAGCTTCCAAGGATGGGGATTCCACAATCTCCCTTGGAAGCCTATTCCAAAGCTTCACTACCCTTATAGTTAGAAAACTTTTCCTACTATCTAATCTAAATCTCCCTTGCTGCAGATCAAGCCATTACTTCTTGTCCTTCCTTCAATGAACAATTGATCACTGTCCTCTTTATAACAGTCTTTAACAGACTGGAAGACTATCATCAGGTTCCTCTTACTCTTCTTTTCTTGAGACTAAATATGCCCAGGTTTTTTAAAAAACCTTTCCTCTTAGGTCAGGTTTTCTAAACACTTTTGCTGCTCTCCTCTAGGCTCTTCCCTGGTTGCCCACATCTTTCTTAAATTGTGGTGCCCAGAACTGGACACAGGATTCAAGCTGGAGCAGAGCAGAGATTTCATTTTTCCTTCCTAAGTGAAGTACTTTGCAATTGTCTATATTAATTTCAGTTTGTTGAATTCAGACCAAATTCTCCAATTTGTCAAGGTTATTTTGAATTTTAAACCTGTTCTCCAAAGTGCTTGCAACCCCTCCCAGCTTGGGGTCATCTACAGATTTTATAAGCATACTTTCTACTCCACTATCCAAATCATTGATGAAAATATTGAACAGTACCGGCCCCAGGACTGACCACTGTGGGACACCACTAGATACGAATGTGTTGAAAGAAAATTTGATTTTAAAATTGGAGACTAAAAGAATAGGACAGGGTTGGATAAATTATCATAGCAAACAAGATTTGTTCTTTTTAGAGTGGGTTAGTGTTGGGGCAACTTGGAGAAGACTGCACTGCTGAACTTATCTGCACTTTTAATATAAGCAAGACTTAATCCCCAGGCCCCAAATTCAGCTCTTGATAGCATGACTAATTTCCTATCCCCCGCTCTGAAATCTCTGGGATTACTCATGAGAGTATAAAAGCTGCTGGATCAGACCCCAAATCTTTGGAGATGCAAGGCTAGTTAGTGAATTATTAATTCAGAATGCTATCTAACCAACCACCAGATGGTTTTCAGCTTCCAAATCAGAGTCAGTTTGGATTTTGTTTTCTTCAGACAGCAAATACTGCTAAACGTGGCTTTCTTTTCAGCTTGGCAACATAGCTTTTATAAAAGGCTAAAATCAGAAATGCGTGTAAAAGTGCAAGAAGGCAACATAAATAGGCCATCTTTTTAAAAATAAATAACTTTGTAATAACCACTTAGATATTTGTGTGCACATACACAATAGACTTAGGGATGTGATGTGTTTTAGATGCCAAATTTCACTTCAGAAAAAAAAATGGAGATTATGAATGAAAAATCTGACAGCACCCCCAAAGTTATCAGTGTAACAGAAGGCTTTGGAGACTCAATCAGTTTCCAAAATCCTTTATCTCTAGACAGTTTGGGCTTAGCCAATCAAGAATGGGAAATGCATGCAGTAAAATGTTCAGTGGCATGAAAGTTGGGCTCAGAGACTTACATCCACATCACAAAAGTTGTTCCTTCTTCCCATTTGTTCTTCCTCCCCTTCTTGATAAGCAGCCACTCTTAGTTCTCAACCCACAAGCTGTAATGAAGCTTGAACATTATATTAAAATAAAATAAATAATTTAAAATAATAAGCAATTAGGTCAACAGGAATATTAATCACATCACTCCAGCTATGGTATCAGTATTCCAAATACCTCTACTTTGAATGGCATGGGCTTGATCCAGTAAACCTTAACTCAGCCATTAGTCATGTGAGTTAGACCCATTGAAGTTGTTCATCCAGTCCTCATATTTAGAACATCTTCTCATTCCATTAATTTCAATGAAATTTGCATTTTAAAGCACAGTACAGGAAAACTCTGGAGGAATGGGGAAGAGATGTCCAGGACTGGTAGAAAAGGAGTTAAATCATAGCAAAATAATTCATATATAGATCTCATTTGTAACAACAGGCTCACAGCTATCTCTGTATTGTTCATCTGGAAGCCCTAGAGTTGGGTCAGCCTCTTTCACATGCAATTGACGGTCAATGCTGTTTATTTCTGTAGTGAGGACTGGTCCCCAGAAAGCTGAGCACTGCCACTCTTGGAGAGCTTCCAACTTTCATGGGAGGATCCTTCTCTACTGGATGTAGATACAGGTAAGCACAGTCGGAGTAGCCTCATTGCCACTGGGTTTCCTATGCTGATCTATTCAGAGCTGGCACAGGGATTCCTTCTGCACCATGCAATATGTGTGGGGTTTAAATGTTCTGGAGGGACTTGTGTGGGCCCTCCAAGCTGTGGTGAATTTCACCAATAGTTCAGAAATCCACAATGGGTTTCTCAGGCATTGGAGTGGAACTCACTGTGTAAAAGGGAAGAGGCCTGATGATGATTTTGTGTGTGGATGTAGACCTGGAATTACTCTGTTCAAGCTAGTGGAGTTAGACTAGTTTTAAGAGATGAATCTGACCCATCAAGTGCTCTGAAATCTACAAAGGCACTAAGAAATGTATTTTATATTAACTCTGTGCTACGGGGAAAAATCTCTTTATAAATAGACATTGTTGCCTGCTTTGACTTAAGCAGTAGGCCAGTATTCAGGGTCTTGTGGGTTGTATTCATTAGGAGGAGAAACTGATAATAGTCAGGTGTTCCTTTGATGAAATCCTGTTTATTTAGACAGAATGTACTGTGACAAAGTCAGGCCAGATGGCTGCAAGAGGATGGTCCTGTTGGGATCTGGGAAGTGGGCAGGCAGAAGCCCACCCACTACTAAAGGACCTTACCCAGACTAAGGGGAGGATCCACAAGGTCCGGGATCTCAATTAATTACAGAGGACAATGAAAGATATAATAGGGATAGCAGTGAGGCTAAACAAAAGCAAGCAGATGGGAACACTGAACAGAGAACCACAAACAGCACCCACTGTTCCTCAAAGGTATCAAGGGAGCTAGCAGACACTGCCCGGAGGAACTCTGCCTGGATGCATGAGTGGACAGCAGGTATCATAGCCCTAGAATGATAAAGGCCCGTTTTTCTGCAAGCTAAGAAGGGGCTACCTCAGGTCCAAAGCCTGGGGAAGGCTTAGGTTAGATATTAGGAAAAACTGTTTCACTAGGAGGGTGGTGAAGCGCTGGAATGGGTTACCTAGGGAGGTGGTGGAATCTCCTTCCTTAGAGGTTTTTAAGTCAGGCGTGACAAAGCCTGGCTGGGATGATTTAGTTGGGGATTTGTCCTGCTTTGTGCAGGGGGTTGGACTAGATGACTTCCTGAAGTCCCATCCAACCCTGATGTTCTATGATTCAATTAAGGTCTGCCTGAGACCTTTTAAAACCTGTCCTCTGGTGAGAGAGGGGGGAGCAACAAGTTGCTGCAAGGTTAATGGCATCAGGGAGATAGGCTTCTCAAGGGTTAGAGGCTGCTCTCCTCCCTACAGGGGGAAACAACCAAAGCTAAGTGTGTGTTTCGGGGAAAGACTGACACTCTGGGGCTAACAGCAGGACAACACCACCCCAGAAAGGGGGCAGGGAAAGGTATCCCCCTTTGTTTTTGTGTTTTGTAAATTTGTTTCTCTTTGTTTGGTGGAGGAGCACTCTGTAAGCCTGCTCTGAGGCCTACCTCGAAAATACTGTCAAGTAAACACAGAGAGGGAAGACAAAGACTGTCCACACTGGAGCTGGTTTACTCCAGGCCCCGCCACCACCAGAGGGGGAAGTGCTAAGTCTGGCAAAATGGAGGAGGTGCTTTGCCACAGTACATAAAGTCACTTCCCTGAATGCAGTAAGAATCCAACAGGAGGCAGTTTCCTTGTTCAACATTCCAAGCCTCTTTTTCCAGCCAGCATAGGTGCCGACCTCCTCTCTACCCAGGGAGAGGGGCGTGTGCTCAAACCCTTCGCCCCAGGCCCACCCCCATTCCACCCCTTACTCCAATCTCCCATCCCAAACCTGCCTCTTCCCTCCCCTGATCCGGCCCCAACCCCACACCCACTCCACTTCACTCCTCCAAACCCCCATCCCCTGCCTCTTCCTGCCTCCACCCAATCTCTTCTCACTCCCTCCCTTGAGCACACCCCATCCCCGCTCCTCTCCCTCCCTCCCAGCGCACACCACGGAACAGCTGTTCTGCAATGAGCAGGAGGTGCTGGGAAGGAGGGGGAGGAGTTGATCAGTGGGGCTGCCAGCAGAATGAAGGCACTGAGGGAGGAGGAGAGCTTGGCTGCTGGTGGATGCTAAGCACCCGCTAATTTTTTTCCTTGGGTGCTCCAGCCCTGGAGCACCCATGGAGTCAGCACCTATGCCAGCCAGCGCTCTACCCAAAAAGCCCTCTGTCTTAGCTTTCTCTTAGGTCATGCTACAAGTGTTTCTCTGGTTGTCCTTAGCTTTTTGCTGCCTTGTCTGTCACCTTCCACACCGTCCACCTCCTGCAAAATAATACCCAGTGAAACCCCTCTGCCCACATAACTCAGTTTCTGACTGGTCTTGCATGTGGCCTCTGTTTTAGGTGATGGTTCCTGTTGTTTCAGCCATCTTAAGCTCTTTATATTTTACAAAGTAACTGCTTCTTACCTTTGATCTAAACAAAGGGCAGCTGTTTTACTCTCCCCTGCCAGCATAACAATATAGCATATGAATGCACCTAGGGAAAAAAGCGTCAATGTGTTTAAACAGAAGCCAAGCAAACAAGGAAGCCAAGTGTTAAGTGAAACAAAGTGCAACTGGTCCAGCAGTGGGTATTAGCATCTACATTGGTTTGAGCTGCTAATGTTTATATTGTTGGCCATAATGTCTAGAAGAAAATATGAATAATAAAATCCTTCACTTCTTGACTGAGCCCGTACTGGAACCACCAAGACAGAAATCTTTGTTTCTTGGACATCTTATTCATTGTTTTCCCTAAGAGTGCAAAACCTACTGGACATTCTACAGCTACAAACTACAATGACAGGAATCCTGCCAGACACCAGCCCACAGTGCCTGCTGGTTTCCTTGCTCAGAATCTACATTCAAACTGCAGCTGGCCTTAAATTCAAGCAGCAGCACAAGTCAACTCAATAAGACAAGGAGAGAGACAGAGAGAGTATTAAAGCTAGCCATTGGCTTTAGTGATATGAAACATTATGCCACTGGAAAAACCAATGGGGGAAACATTCTTTAGTGAAGTTTAGTAGGATAAATTGCTTCTGCTAGTGTAAAATCACCACAGTTCATGAAAAAAGTGATTGAAATTATTCAGCAATTTGGCCTTCCGTTCCTTTTGTGGGAAGGGGATTAAGAGGGAACATATTATATTTATTAATTACATTAGAAATATTCACCTCATAGATTTTTTTTGAGTCAAATCAGCAGTAGGTTCTATTCAATATTTATATTATGGTAATGCGTAAGTGGGCCATTTGGCATGCGGGCTCAAGTGTTCTAAGCACTATAAAAAATAATAAGACACTGGTTTTGCCCCAAGGAGCTGACAATCTAATTTAAGACAATGCAAGATGTGAGTATGACCAAAACTGTAGGCTTAGGGAGGAGAAAGGTAACAGTAATTAATATTTTACAGTTAATGCATACTAGCCAATGGAACTGTGTTACTTAAAAGTCCTTTTAAATGCCTGTAATCTTCTTGCAATATCACTATGATAGGAGCAGATGGGTTGGGGATATTGAGCCTTTCACCTCTTGGCTACTGATTTTCATTCAGTTCAGGTTTGTAATGATTAAAAGTCACTATAATTTGATAACTCTTCAGTATCTGTGAAATCATAGAATTATAGACTTTAAGGTCAGAAGGGACCATTATGATCATCTAGTCTGACCTCTTGCACAGTGCAAACTACAGAATCTCACCCATCCATTCCAGTATCAAACCTGTGTCTGAGTCACTGAAGTCCTTAAATTATGGTTTAAAGACATCAAGGTGCAGAGAATCTTCCAGCAAGTGACCAGGTGATAGTTTGGGAGAGCAGGCATTCACTTTGCCAAAGCCATCCTCAATATTGGCTGTTGATGGCAAACTTGCTTATGTGACGGGGCAAGGCCAGATGGCTATAGGAAAGTAGTGGGAGACAGATATATGAGGCCCAGGCTAAACAAATCCATGTTACCAGGGTAAGCAAATGGCAGTTGCTCCAGGTCAATTAAGACACCTGGGGCCAATTAAGATCCTTCCAGAAAGCAGTGAAGATAGCTAGGTTGATTAGGACACCTGAAGCTAATCAGGGGCTATCTGAAACTAGTTAAAAGCCTTCCAGTTAGTCAGGTGGGGGCACGTGTCAGGATGGTAAGAGGAAGCCATGCTGCTAGAGAAACTAGGCAGCACACACCCTATCCAGCACAGGGGAGGAAGCCCTGAGGTAAGGGTGAAGTAAAAGGTGAGGAAGTGGGCCGGGGGAGGTGCTGCTGTGGGGAAGTGGCCCAGGGAATTGTACCTGTCCTGTTTCAAAGTCAGCTACCAAGGGTTGCTGCTGTTACGGTCCCTGGACTGGAACCCAGAGTAGAGAGTGGGCTGGGTTCCCTTCTTTCCTCCCCCTCCCTCCCCAATTAGTCACAGAGACTGTGACGCAACAGAGATTGCAAGGGAGGGTTGTTTCTTCCCACTTCCTTTGCTGGCTTATGATGAAAATGGCTCAGTAGGCTGTGACCCTTGCCCCTAGGGAAAGAAGGACTATGTGGAAGATCACAATGAGTCTCTGAAGCCAGCACAATCCACCTGGAAGCGCGGGACCCACTGAGACAAGGTTGGGGCTTTGCCACCCTATATAAACCAAGGATTCAGTGGGGCTTGGAAACTAATTTACTTCCTCATTCTAGGGGTGGTCGCTCCCAAACAGGTTTGAGGCATATGGGGAGGGCTGCATGAGGAAGTGTTCAGTACTGCTGCTTGCATTGCCTCTGTCTCATGGCTCAGCAGAGGCCTTCAGGCTCCAGACTGTCAGTCTAGCATCTTTCCTGAACACTAAATTAACTTTAATTTAAAATAAAATAATTTAAAATCTCAGAGCCATCCTTTGGGTTCCTTCCTGATCTGCATGGTTTGAGGTACCAGGACTTGGATGAGTGAACAACAGTGCACTTTGGCTCAGCAGTGTTGGGGAAATGATGACACAACGCTAAAAGGGCAAGAGTTCAACTGATAAACAGTTAATAAACAACTTCCTTCTGGATGAAAGGACTAACGAACTGCTGCTGCCACCACCATCTCCTACCAGGCTATGTTGCTACTGTTCTGACTTGTAGGATCCACCCTGTCACGGTCAGCCCAGTTTGTTCTTGGATAGTGAGCATCCTCCCCATATCGTCTCACAAAGTTCTTGATGCTTTATAGCGATCCGGTGATGATGAAGACAAGAGTATCAGGGATATTAAAATATTTCTTTCCCCAAGTTCTCACAACTCTCTTCTCCAGGAACAAATACAAATATTTTCTTCTTTTCAGACACTCTTGTTTTTCTGAGTCACCTGACTAGTGAGACTAAACATGATAAAAATATGACATTAGTCAGCATCAGAGATCCTGTCTTCAGATCATGAAGCCTTGGGTAACTTGATCGTTTAAGATACATTGACTTTTACTGCTGTCACTGGTATACTGGTATGTGCAATTGTATTTTACTTGTATTGTCTCTTTTTTGTTTAATAAACAAATCATTAAAATGATGCCTATTAAAATGTAAAACTAAGTAAATGAGTGTTCAAAGGCTATACCACAAATACATTGTACCTTTATAGATTGTTAGCGGCCTGATTCTCACTCATGTTAGTTTTACACTGATGAAGCGCCCCTGACTTAATTGGAATTATTATAGTATAATTGAGGGGAGAATCCAGACCTAATTTTTTATGGCATGTTGTCTGGCACACACAAATGATATTTTCTCATCAAAAGTGTGAGGACCTGATTTTGCTCTGGTTACTCATGTTGGATAGTACCGAGGCCCTCTCAGAGGTCCAGAGAGGCCCCCAGGCCACTTCTAGCTTTTGAGGCCCCTAGCCATAATAAAAATAAAAAATGACAACACATGAAAACAAAATGAGGCACCAAAAAAAGAGTGAAACATAATCTGAATTTTTTTTATTTAACAAATGCTTTTCTAGCCTTTTTCTGTGCAAATGCACTAATTATTGAGAAAAGAATCTAGCTTTCATGCAATGTCACAGTTGATATTAAGCATGGCAAGCCCATGCAAATGTTCTTGTCCCATAGTTGAACGGTGATAGTTCTTTACCTGCTTCAACACACTGAAGGTGCATTTACCTGAAGCCACTGATGCAGGCAAACTGACGAAAGTAACGCAATGCAATTGTGATACTAGGAAACACCCCAGAGAGTCCAAGTTCAAGTATTTCTTTGAAGCAACTCCTTTGGCTTGCAATCCAATTTAAAGTTCATGGAATATATTCATTTCAGGAAGATGACCTCGTCACTGAGATCTTTTGAGATTTCTTTGTTGTACTGTTGCTGAAATTGTTCATCTGCAGAAAGTAGATCTTCATTACTCAGTCTGTTGAACTGCCAAAGAAACCCAAAAAGGGTACAAATTAGTCACAGTGATTCAAATCGATGTGTAAGACCTGATTGAATAGAGTCAATGATGACAAGGAAGACATTGACCCTATAATGCTGCTTGGTATCGGATTCAGTAGGTAAGTTGTGATTGGTGGAGAACTCAGATGAAATGCCAATATTCTGTGCTACTAATTTGGACTGAGTCAGGATCGCATCCCATTTTTCATGAATCTATTGAATGTCATTGATAAGACTTTCAGTGTTATCCCTCTCAACATCAAGTGTAGCATTGCATGCTTCAATTATCAGATTAGTTTGGCGGATCATTGTAAGTGGTTTCATCCACAAAGATGACATCAGAATGCATTCAAACTTGGACATGTGCTTCTGAATAGACTGAAGTTCAGTTCGAGTCTATGCAGTGAGATTGAGAGATTCAAGCTCATTTAAAGCCTTTCTCACTGAATTCAAATGCTGCGTAACTGGTTGAACACCGTCAATCCGAGCAGACCATCTTGTTTTGGACATCCCAGGCAGTGAAACAGGAAGTTTCCCACCTTTGTGGACTGCTACTGAAGAGATTGTACACTTGCTGAACAATTCCAAAGTACGTAATTGCCCTCAGGGCCGGCTTTAGGCCGATTCCCCCAATTCCCCGGAATTGGGCCCCGCGCCTAAGAGGGCCCCACACCCGCGCCTAAGAGGGCCCTGCGCTTTAGGCACCTTTTTAATTGAATTTTTTTTTTTTACATACTTGGCAACGGTCCAGGTCTTCAGTGGCACTTCAGCGGCTGCGGGGTCCTTCACTCGCTCTGGGTCTTCTGCAGCATTTTGGCGGCGGGGGGTCCAGAGTGAGTGAGGGGCCTCTTGACGCCGAGGTGCCGCAGAAGACCCAGACCGCCTCCGGGTATTTGAATCAGGCCCCGCAGTTCCTAAAGCCAGCCCTGATTGGCTCCTTGCATGATTCAGCACAGTCAGCGCCTAGAAGGTTTAGTGTGTGGTTTCCACAGCTGGAGAAAATACAGTTTGAATTATGCTCATAGACTCAGACTCTAGGACTGGAAGAGATCTCGAGAGGTCATCGAGTCCAGTCCCCTGCCCTCATGGCAGGACCAAATACTGTCTAGACCATCCCTGATAGACATTTATCTAACCTACTCTTAAATATCTCCAGTGATGGAGATTCCACAACCTCCCTAGGCAATTTATTCCAGTGTTTAACTACCCTGACAGTTAGGAACTTTTTCCTAATGTCCAACTGCTTGTACACCTTTGTACTTCCAGCCATATTAGATGCATTGTCATAGGCTTGACCAATGCAGATTTGAAAATCTAACTTAAAACCTAGAATTGCTAGTATTCAAGCAGCAATTTCTTCCAGTTTTATCATGAAATTATCTAATAAAATAAACTTTTCTTCAATTGAAAATATTGAGCTGTCTACAAACTTAACATATCAAATACCCATAGTAATCTATTCCATGTGAGAACAATCTGGAGTGGCATCAACAATGATTGAAAAATACTTGGCATTTTGAATCTCATCAAGAACTGTTTGTATGAATGACCCACATAGTTCAATAAACTCATTTTGTTCTGTGCATATGGAGAGATAATGGACTAGCATGCGCTTTTGACTCTCTTGTGATTCTCAAACACATTTAACATACTCTGATAAAAGTGGTTCATATTTGCTGAGGAGCTCAACTATGCCTGGAAAGTTTCCATTTGCACGATCACCAATCCGTTGACTGGAACCAAAGAAAGCCAATCCCCGCTCAAAGAAAAAGGATGACATTCAGGATGCACACAAGAAGTTTTTTCCAGTTATTGGTTTCTGTAGAGAGTTCAGTCAAGAGTAAATTCTCAACTGAACTTTCAGTTGATGCTGCCGTACTGGCTGATTTCCATGCAACATAGTTTTCTTTGTGTGACACTGAACTCTCATGTAATGGTATTAGGTCTTTCAACTTCCTCCAACCTCTGTTGATGCTCCATCCTGATTGATCAGAGAGAACTGATGCATTTGCAGCACTTTTGTTCAAAATGAAGTAGGGTGCACAATACAGAGATTGTTTTTCCATACTCCAGCATAACCAGTCTCTTATGCAGGTCTCTCCATTTGGAAGAGATTTTGTCAGCAGGCGAGTAGGGAAAACATGATTACCAGCATCTCATGGAATGTAACTTGGAATTTCAAAACAAGTAATTTGAAGAAAAGATTGCTTTTGGGCAGCATTGCTCTTGTCAATAATTCCAATGTCAGTCACAGTCAAACCTGTAGTACTCATGAATTGCTCTTGCTTATGTAAGATCTACATGTTCCTGTTGAGTTTCTTGATCATACACAGGATCTTCTGTTGCATCTGTTACTATTCCCACATGTCTTTCTTGACTACTATCCTCATGTTCAGGTATTGGCATTGAAATATCACCTGTTGCAGTTGCGGAGTTTTCATTATCTGTAGCATTGTTTGTTGGGTAAAGTGTGTTTCCAGTGGTTTGACAAATGGAGCTATTGGCTTTGAGCTCTTAGCTGCTGCTTCACTCAGTTGTTTTCACTGTCTTGCTTGCACTACTTTCAAATCTCCTCTTCACAGTGATCTATCTGAAACACGGAATAAAAATAAAAATAGAGAACCTCTCAAAAAATTATCCAAGTAAGTGCATTCATTTCACTCCTTTTCAATTCTAAATAATTGAACCCACTCAGCTCATAAAAATAATCCAGTGGATTTCAAGATTACGGAACAATGCTTAGTGTTTTATTTTGTTTTTAATCTTGTCATTTATTTATTTATTTATTTATTTTCCCATTATAATAAAATGGTTAAATTGTAAGGTCAAAAAACAGCAAAGCTAGAATAAAAAATAAGAGATTTGATATGAATATTTTTTTTTTATGTAGGCAGTTAAATGAATTAGGAAGCTCACAGATCGGGGTGGCCAACCTGTGGCTCCGGAGCCACCTGTGGCTCTTCAGAAGTTAATATGTAGCTCCTTGTAGAGGCACCAACTCTGAGGCTGGAGCTACAGGCACCAACTTTCCTAGTTGCCAGGGGGTGCTCAGTGCTCAACCCCTGGCTCTTCCACAGGCCCTGTCCCAACTCCACCCCTTCCCGCCCCCTCCCTATAGCCTGCTGTGCCCTCGCTCTTCCTCCCCAGAGCCTCTTGCATTCCAGGAAACAGTTGATCAGGAGGTGGAGGGAGAGGCACTGACTGGCAGGGCTGCTGGTGGGTGGGAGGCTCTGGGAGTGGGATGGAGAGCTGATGGGAGGCTGCTGACATATTACAGTCAGGGCCGGCTCCAGGCACCAGCATTCCAAGGGATGGCAATGTGCAAGGGGCTGCAGTCCCTGTTGTTTTGCCCCAAGCAGCGCTCCGAGTTGCCGCCATGAGCGGCGGGGGCAGTCCATGTGTCGTTGGGGCGGCAGGCGCATTTGCGCGGTGGCGGCAATTCGGCAGCAGCTTCTATGTTTAGCTGTCCAGGGCTGCTTCAGATAAACATAGAAGCTGCCGCCGAATTGCCGCCGCTACGGAAACGCACCTGCCACCCTAAGGGCACACGGACTGCCCCCGCTGCCCACGGCGGCAATTTGGTGCGCTGCTTGGGGCGGCGAAAACTGTAGAGCTGGCCCTGATTACTGTGGCTCTTTGGCAATGTACACTGGTAAATTCTGGCTCCTTCTCAGGCTAAGGTTGGCCACCCCTGTCTCACATGATACACAAGCTACGAAAACGAGTCAGGCAAAAGTAGAGAAAAAGGTGGAAAGGAGGAACAAGGATTCTAGAAAAAGTAAATCACAATGTAAGAAATACAAAGCAAGCTAACTACAAAATGTCTTTCATTGCTGAAACATGGAGCCAACCATATAGGAAATGTTCTGCTATAAATAAGTAGCATATCCACGCTTGAAATGCTCTACTGTAAATAAGTAGCCTATTTACACCTGAAATGTTCTAAAGTAAATATGTAGCCTATCCACACCTGAAATATTCTGCTGTAAATAAGTAGCTTATCTACACTTGAAATCTTCTGCTATAAACATGTACACTAATACTGAATGGTACACAAAGGCTGAGAAAACTTAAAACGAAGGAATACTAATTAAGACCACAAAATGAAACAGACAGATGTTGTTATCCTTATCACTGAGTCAAAACTCAAGACCCAAGGTATAAGATAGCAGGCTGAGCTGAAGACAAAGGGATGACATATATATATATATATAGTAAACACAGACATGGATAAAGACAGAGGGATAATGTCCAAAAACTTCAAACGTGTGTCCTCATGAATCTTACCATACAAGATTGTCCTCACAAATTTTCAACTTGAATTTGGGCCTATAGACTATGAAAGCCTATGCTGATGGCCAAGCTTGGGCTCAGCCAACCAACCAGTCACCTCTTTGAGCTACCATATGAAGATAATAATGAGGAATTCTCACACATAGATAATTCCTTAGTCAACTAGATCTAAAACTAAAATGTAACAATTCTCTACCTTTCAACATGCACTTGATCCAGCACCAGCCACTAGTAGTGGCTTGTTTATATAATCAGCTGATCTGAGAGGACATGTTCATCACACTCTAATCTTGTGCCATCAGAACTGATATATTTTTATTAATATTTATGAACATTTTAAACTCGTTAATATGACAGTTTTTTTGTGAACTGATATAGATTTTATCTTTTACCAAATCACATCTCTTATTTGCTTAAATTTGCAGCTCTAAGCTGAGAGAGTGTGTCACATTTTGGTCCGATAGGGATGCACATAAAAACAAGTTGTGAAACTTATCAAATGCCAAAAAATTAACAAGTGTCTACATTTCAAGCCCCCTTTGAGTTTGAAGTCCAGGCCATATGGCCCTCCTGGCCCGCCCCTCTGATTGGCCCTGGTAGTACTTTATTTTGCAAAAAGGCCCACAGATTTCAAGTCCCAAGGATGAGGCAGCTACTCTTAAACTTCACTGCAGTTCTGATTAGCATATGCCGCTTTTATGGAATACACAGAGACCTTGTCTAATTTAACCTTACATACATCTTCTTCATACAAAGATTCTGCATTCTTAAAGTTAAAAAAAAATCTGTAACATATTCTTCTAAATTGCCTCAGGAGGTTACTATAGCAACAAAACGACAGGTCAGGGCTAGCCATAACAGGTGCAATTAATTGTTAGTAAAAATTACATAAGACTTCCGAAAATAAATAAAAGTGGTGTCTACCAAAGAGAACCTGATTTCTCAATATCTGATATATCTGTAAAGATGAAGTGGGAAATGTCTCGAACTAATATACCCATTGGGGGTTAGAGCTGTAGGGTATGGCTGCTGACCTGTAAGTGGCCTGTGTGTAGGTATGTTTGTCATTGGGCAGGTCTGTTTCCCTGCACACATCTTTGAAAGCGAACACGAACACGGTGTTTCCATTTGTTGCAGCTATGCCAGTGTTTGAAGGGGAAGTCCTAGCCATTGCTCTGTAAGAGACATGGTCTTGACAAGCCCCTTGGGAAAAAAAAAGCCTTCTTTTTGTAGCTCTTGTATTTTTGTGTATTCTTAATTTATCTGGCTTCTTTTTTTAACATGCCCAAAATTTTAGATTACATGACTTACAATTTTTTTAAAAGAAATATGAATATATTTAGCCTAAAGAAATCATTCCTATGGAATGATTTGGCTGATAAGAGTTTGTAGTGTATATTATTGTATATAATTGTCATGCATTATTTTTGAACCTAATAGGTTGTGCTATTAAAAGATTACAGCTGGTACAGAATGACACAGTTAGGGGCCAAATAGAATTAGGGTATTTGGTCATATTAGTTTGCTTTTGATATTGCTTCGCTGACTACCAATAACATCTGCTATTAATTTCAAAGTATTTCTGTTTATTTTTGAGGTCCTTTTAGTAACAACTCAGTGTGACTTAATGACACGCCTTTTTTCTAGTCATCTTTTGAGGTTTCAGTTTGCTTGCGTCTGACTGTATGCTGAATATAATTTGAAAACATTCAGGATGAGAGCTTTTAATAGCTATGTTCCACACTTCTGAAATCACCTTCCTTCATTAAATTGGAAGGCTTGGCATTTGTATTTAAAGACTAAATAAAGTTATACACTTGATGCTACTTTTTATAGCTTTTGAATTCAAAAGTGCCTGAGCTTCATTCTGTGAAGAATAGTGCATAGAAGTATGTGATTGTTAAAGGGTTAAAACACAGTAAGATAAGCACATAAGTGAAAAGAATTTATAAAAGCAAGGGTTATAAAAACCTAAGTGGAAGAAAAGAGTTATTTACACCAGATAAAGTAAAACAAGGAATGAATGACTGCAGCTTAAGATCAGTCGAACTTAAGAATTTTTTCCCAATAACTTATCAGAAAGGACATCAGATAATGGAATGCTTTGCCTGGTGGGGTAATTATGATTCATACATTAGATGCATTCCAGGCAAGATTAGATAGACACTTGGAAAGTACTGTATATACAGTATTACAGCGGCCATCCTGGCGTCTAAGGAGAGGACAATGGACCCAGTGACTCAGGAGATTCTTTACAACCCTGTTATCTGTGATTTTTTGTTTCATTTTTTTGTTCCTTTCTGTTTCTTCATTATCATTTCTCTCTTTCATATTCAGCCTTTTGTGTGTTCAAATCCACCCAGACAGGTGGCTAGCTGGCACTAGGAACAGGCTGGAAACAATTTGTTCCATAGTAATTCACAGGAAATACTGTGAGAATGAACAATTCCTGGGATGTTCCCTTGCAAAAAGGTACCAATGGTATGTATTGGGCATGCTCAAGATTAAGGTCTGTTTTCACTGGATTTCATACTATTTGGAGAGGTTTGGCTCCAGTCTCAATGATTTGCCACTTCTAAGGTGCTCCAGATATATAGCATTTGGAGTTGGTACCTGTCCTGGTGCATTTCCAGCCGGTAGTCATAGGCATGAGGATTTCTGCCTTGTTCCAACAGTTCCAAGAGAACCCTACACACATTGTATGCCTTATGACAGCACTACTACATTCTCTGTGGAATTGCTGTGGTGGCTAATGTCGTCAATGGAGAAAGAGCACTTGGTTTTCTTGAATGCTCTGGCCTTGGAATGGGCTGTAAAAACAATTGCAGGCTGTGAAATTAGGGCAGTGTTTAAAAAAAAAAATAAGAGGAGGATATATAAATAGTGCCAGCTGGATGTGAAATCAGTTTGGCATTTCACAATAAAAAATATTTCTTTTCCATTATTTCGCCTGGCATCTAACATCAAGGCTGCTGCCACATCATCATTCAGACTTAGCACTCTGGAAAAGAAACTCTCCCCAGCAGAGACCAAGCTGTTGCTTAAACTCCACAGAACAGGACCCCATTGTGAGGGGTTGCATGGGATAGAGAAGTCAGCAAATGGTTGTTCCAACAATCAAGTATGCAGATGAGCACACCCACAGGATTGCTCGGAGGAGCTGATAGAGGAAGGCACTAAGATTAACTGGATTATTATTTTTTAATCATAAAGAGCAGCCTCTAGGAAAGAAATTGTCACATTATTTCTCTGGGTTTTTTGTATCCTTGTCTTGGCAGGTATGTTGTAAGTCTGATTCAGACAAGACTGGATTGTGTCAAACAGTCACAGCCCTGTGTTGGGGGCAGGGAAGAGCTGTACTGGCCCAGACCAAGCACTGGGAGGAATCCTGCTTTGGTAAAAGAGAAAGCATTTCAGAGTTCCCAGCTCTACACAGACTCCAGGCCCCGTACTACACCCGTTTGTGAAGCACAGATTACTCTTTGCCGTGTGGCTGTTCAGTTCCATAGGTCCCATCTCCTGCCTGCCCCTCCCCAACCTCGCTGGAGCATGCAGCACCTTTTGGGAAGCAGGCAGGGAGCAGCCTCTGTGCTTCCCAGAGCACAAGAGCTGCCACCACTGCTGGGTCTTAGGCAAGATGCATCAGGGAGAGCTGAAGGCTTCTTGTGCTTCTTCCACCATTGCTTACCTACATTTGGATCAGATAGAAACTGGCCCAAAGAGATCTACAAACCTGGGGAAACTGGGGGAATTTGCAACCCATCATGTAGCCTGTTGCTTGAGGGTTATGGTGTTTATGGAAGATCAGTTGTTCCAATCAAGCTGTGATAAATCTAGCATCCTTTTAAAACTTCATTAATTAGCATTTTTCCAGGCACATTAGCTTGGACACATCATCAGAAAACATAGGGAACAGTCCTGAGTTGGCAAGGAGATGGATTGGATGGTTTAATAAGTCTTTTCCATCTCTAATGTCTGAAACTCTAGGAATGCAATACAGCTGTCAACCTCACAACTCACCATTGGTGGTGTGGGTTTTTTTTAAAGTATTAATATTATACTCCTGATAAAAAACTTCAGACTTTTTTGCATTACATGGAAGTATAAAGGGAAGGTCTTCTAGATGGGACCATTGAAGAGATTTGTTTTACTGAATGAAATTGACAGTGTCCATTTAAACATCATGAGAATTGGCTGAGTAGTTATAAAATAATATAATGTGACATAAAATGTGCATCTAAGTTTTAAATACCATACATATGCAATAAAAATGATCAAACAGAGAAAATAATAGGGAAATTGGGATCTGATTAGATGCCCTGGACATAGGGGGTAAAAAATTCAGGGCCTAATTTTTTCATTTGATTTTCTAATTCTAGCCTGTCCTTTTATGGGCTATTTAACCCTGGTTATCTATTGTTGTCAGGGCTGTGAGAAAAAACTGCTCAAACCTCTTTGTGTAGTGGCGATGCCCCCAGGCTGGGCATTATTCCAAGTATTTGTTCCCCATAAATAAAGAAGTAACCGATTGGGTCATAGCTTTAAACCAAAAAGTGTTGTGGCTGGGCTGGCACCCAGAGGAGAGTTCCTTCAAACTGAAGAGTTCAGTAAGATAGATGGCACACACTGCTGGACTTATTTACACAACGCTGGAAGTCTGCTTCTTAGGCTGATCTGTGACTAATGTAAATGAGAGATACCAGAGTGCTAGAAAAGCTCATTCCCAGTATTCAGAAGAATGTGGAGAACTATGGCCAGGAGTGGCCTTAGTTTTAGGACCACTCAGGAGGATATTGTTCAGGAGTATATTACACCTCCTGGGTCTGAATATGCACCCCCTGCACATGAAAAACTCCTATAGGCTTTGCAGATGAACAACACCCATTGCTGTGGCTGCATTATCTGCTCCATCTGACTGACACAAGACTGACTACCCAATGTGTAACTTAATAGGTCTTTCTACTATTATATTGTGCACATTATTACTTGATGTACTGTTGCATGAACCTTGACTTGATCTGCATGTAACCCTTGTGCCATCCACAACCAAAAACAAACCTGGGAAATACAGATTTTATTATGGGGACAAATGCAGCAATGGCCTCATTCAGAAGTTGTGAAGGACAAAACCGCTTTTGGGTTTGAGTAGCACAGCTGAATCCTCCTTATAACATCTTCCATTCTTATTGTCAACATCATTGGGAAGGAAAATAAAATAACCCTTGGCCTCCTTCATAATCAAGAAAGAAACCTCTATAAGACGGAAATCTTTCTGTCTTTCTTTCTTTGAAACATCATGAACTTTCAAACTTGGCAAGGATGTTTTGAGTCAGATCTAATAATAAACTTAAACCTTCTATCACACCAAAGGAATGAGTCTTAACTTGCCTGAACTTGCCATGGCAAGCTGAAATCCAAAGCTCTGTAACTTCTTCAAAAGCTGCTCTCTTTATGAGTCAAGTATCAGAGGGGTAGCCGTGTTAGTCTGGATCTGTAAAAGCAGCAAAGAATCCTGTGGCACCTTATAGACTAACAGACGTTTTGGAGCATGAGCTTTCGTGGGTGAATACCCACTTCCTCAGATGCATCTGAGGAAGTGGGTATTCACCCACGAAAGCTCATGCTCCAAAACGTCTGTTAGTCTATAAGGTGCCACAGGACTCTTTGCTGCTCTCTTTATGAGAACAGGGTATCGTTGTAATAGGGCTTCCTTGCCATTCACTCAGCCGTACTTCCTCCTGATGAACTCACTGTTAGGGGGCTTATTCCTTCACCCTCTTACTTCCCTTGTCCTTTTCACATGAACAGAGAGCAACAATACCTGAAGTCCAAAGGTGCAAACAATTCGATGTTTATTGGGGTGAACTTCCAGCAAGCCTGATTCCAGTTTCCTTCCTTAGTGTTCCCCTTCCCAGCTCTGACACCACAGAGCCTTGCCTGTGTCCCTGTTCCTGTTCCCATTCCCTGTTCCCATTCCCTCCCTTAGCAAAACATGATCCCATTTCCCCCACCCCCAGTCCCTGTTCCCAATCCCCCCTTACTTCCTGATTGACTGCAGACTACATAGTAAAATTTGAGGTTTTCTTAGCTATACCTTAACCAATCATTTTACTGAAATTTAACTAACCAATCCTAACATACTGTAATGTGGTTATTTAACCAATTATATCCCAGCACCTTAATTGATTTACACCCAACAAAATTAATTATACAGCAGACAGAAACAATTACAGAACCAGACAGAGATTATACAGACAAACAATAGGGAAGTGGAGACTACAGGGATAGAACAATATAGAAATGAGGATTTCACATCCCAGCTATTGATAGGTGAGTTCTTGCCAGACAGGATGGTATCAAACTAAGTTTCCTTTTACATCTTCTAGGCTCTTCCCTTTCTCTGGAGGTGTTAGGAATATCAGAACAGGATTGTATTCCTGAAAGCCCAATAACACCTTATTTCAATGTGACTAGTTTGGAAAGTGAGAATGCGACCAAACATTTCCCAGTTTATGGCTGGCCTCTGCTGCTTAGCTGAAGGCCTTAGCCTAAGAACCAGGCCTTCTGCTGCTGATAGCTCATCTGAATTGATTGTCCTCTTACAGTGGGTGTGGGTACTTCCACCTTTTCATGTTCTCTGTATGTATAAATATCTTCTGTCTGTGTGTTCCATTCAATGCATCCGAATAAGTGAGCTGTAGCCCACGTATGCTGAAATACATTTGTTAGTCTCTAAGGTGCCACTAGTACTCCTGTTCTTTTTGCTAAATTCTTAAAGTATAGGCCTTTGCAGACAAGCCTGAATATCAATATCCTAACACTCACTCTTCCATGATGTTGGAGGTGGTCCTCCAGCTCCACTTTGGGTGTACAATGTGCTGCCCAGTTAATCTCTGGTCTTTTCTATGAGTGATTTATAGACACTCCAAGGACATGGAGGCTCAGCATATTTTCTGTTCTCAAAATGTTCATGAAATGGCATGTGTAGCTTTTCCTGCCAGTGGGAACCTGAAAGACCTGATGGGCTTTTCTGGCAGGACTCGTTATTAGGGTTAGGATGGCCAAATGGCTTGCAGAGCAGTAGGATGTGGGATTTGCATTTGTTTTGACTCTCCCCAGGAGCTATGAAAAAAATATTTTGACTTGACTGTGCAGTTTAGTTGCTCGCTAGCACAGAGTAAACTTTCAGTTAATGATCAGAAATATAAATTCCTAATTTACTTCATCTAGTCAGTTCATTTTGAGTTATAAATAATTTTACATTAAAAAAAATTGTAGACTGATTTAGAAACAAATGCAAACACTTTTTATTCCAAGCTTCTATAATCCTAATTCCCCTTTTAAAGAAGACTTTTTTTTTTCTTTCTTGTGGAATTGTTAAACTTGTGACTATTTAAGTGACTAACCTTTCATAACGGGGCTGCTTTTCTCTGTAGTTTCTATTTCTTTATAGTACTGAATGTTCCCCCTCCCCCACTCAAAATTACACTACACAATTTTTGCATGTGTAACATTTTATACTTGAGTGGATGAACAGGACTTGTATTCCTCTTTTCTTTTCTTAAAAATCAAATAACCAACATTTCATTACTGCATTATGCAATGTAACATGTTAATTTATTACATCTTCCTATCGGATGATGGTAAATACAAAAGTAACAATATGTCAAATACATTTTTATTTGTTATGTTTGTATAGTTCTTGCCTTGTGGACAAGTTTCAAAATTACTAAAATTATAAAAGAACAAGACTAGCAATAAGTCACTGAAAAAGAAAAAAAAGGTTCCGAATTGAATTTATGTTCTTGACAAAATTATCTCACTTATCTGCAGAAGTGGACACCTTCATAGATATTTACATAACACAGGAATTGTCATACTGGTTCAGGTCTGAGGTCCATCTAGTCCACTACCACTAGTCCATCAGGTCCACATCAGAGGAAGGTGTGAGCACCGCGCAGTAGATGCATATGGGATGGTCCACTCACCTCGCTCCCACAAATTATCTCATTGTATTCCCTAGTAGAGATTGGTTTAAGACCCGGAGCATGAGTGTAGCGGGGTGGACCCCTGCTCCTACCCTGCAGGGGTTAAAAACAGCCCTGGGAAGGGGCTGTGGCTGGAGAAAGCAGCCTTTAGGCTGGGCTGATTGGGGGGAAGTGGCTGCAGCTGGGGCCACACCCCAAACTGAGCAATGGGTTCTCATAAGAAGGCAGAGAAGCCAGAAGTGGTAGAGAGTCTCTCTGATTTGAGGAGGAGACAGGCCTGGCTGCTGGGGAACTCACCCAGGGGACCTAGAGGAAGGCAGAGCTGGGGAAAAGGCCTTAGGAGCTGGGAAGCCCTAAGCTAGTAACTCCCCAGGCTGCAGGGCCTACTTCTAGGCCTCCCAGGTATTGGGCTTGCAGAGGGGCAACCGGAGGATAGGTAAAGGTAGCCAGTCCAAACCCCCTTTGCTGATGATGAGAGGCTAATACTGCAGTCTGCCCCAGGGTGTGGGGCTAGCTAATGACTGGGCAGTTGCCAAGACACTGAGGCAAAGTGGGGATAGAGGGGGGTAGTTCCCAGGAAGGGGAAACCCCAAAGAGAAAGGGGTTACTGCCAGGGGGCAGAACCCCATGTAAAAGGGGCACCAGGATCCAGGGAGGGACATGGGGCCAGTAGCCTGAAGGTGGATGACTGGCCTGCAGAGGGTGCTCTGGCCGCTGGACTGAGCTAATCCCTGAAGCAACCAGCAGGAGGTGCCACGGGGGTGAGTCCACACAGTTACAATGAGGTTTAATATCCCTTCCAAATTTTATGTTAGCATTAAGAGTTATAACTCTAGATATTCTTAAAATCCACAAATATCCAATTCCTTTTTGAATTTAGCTAAGTTTTGGGGTTCACCAACATGCCTAAGTGCTGATTTGACTATCAAAAATGATATTTTATTAAAGCATCCACTCTTGAAAATTGGTCTCTCTGAGGATAAAAGATATTGAATGACAAAATTCTTCTGAAAATACAGCTGCCAGAGAATCTGAACATATTACCCTGCTTAGAAAGAAGACATTTTGATCCTTATTCTGCAAGATACCTAGGTATGGATCTAAGTTTTAAGTCCATAAGTATTCCCTTTGATCTCCATGGGACCACTTTTGAGTATATGAGTGGTCCCATTGAGATCAGTGGGAATACACATGGTCTTGAAGTTAGATGAATGCTGTGACAGGTTGCCCCCCTTTAAGATGCCACCATATGTGCTGAGATGCCACTGAGCCCACCTGTTCTGCCAGACTGGGCACCCTTTTTACCTGTCTTGCTGAGCCAAGCCTAAGCCTCCTCCAGCACACACACAGGCAGGGCTACACCCAACGCAGAATGACACAGAGCCTGAGATCAGCTCTGGGAAGACTTAGCTTAAGGGACTTGCCCCAGCACTCAGGTGTCCACCTCCTTTGGAGTGCAGGCTCAAAGGTATATTATGAAATCCGCCTCCTCCCTCAATGTGGAGGAAGGTATGCACAGCCTCTTATCCCCTGCCCCATTATGAATTGTAAAACAGGGTTATATTATAAACAAGGAATAAGTTTATTAACTACAAAAGGTGAATTTTAGGTGTTTAAAGAGATAGCAAACAGAATAAAGCAGATTACTAAGCAAATAAAACAAAACACACAAACTAAGCTTGATTCACTAAAGAAACAGGTTACAAAATGTAATTTCTCACCCTAAATGTTGAATTTAGGTAGGATGCGGAGTTTCTGTAGCTCAGAGTTTCAGTTACTTTTCTTACAGACTGGACTCTTGTCTCAGTCTGGACTCACCCCTCCCTTTTTTTTCAGGTTAATTTCTTTGTCCCTTCAGGTACTTCTAGCAGTCTTTCCTCTTGGGTAGCCATGAAGGAGAGATTCCTGTTTGCCTTCCTCCCCACCCTTAAATAAGACTTGCACAAGGAGGGAATCCTTCCTCCCTACTTTTAAATAAGATTTACATAAGGTGGGAATCCTTTGTTTCCCAAACCTGACCCCCCTTTCCTTTTATTGGAAAGTTACAAGAAGTCCAAGATAATGTTTAGTATCAGGTGACAAGGCCACCTAACTTAGTAGTTCACAGTTACGTCCCAGGATGCCTCCCAAGAGGAAGAGAAATTAGTATCTTCACAGTCTTGTTGTTCCTTCCTAATGGCTCATCAAATCTGATGGCCTGTCATCTGGTGGGTGTCCTCCCAATGCACACCCAGTTGTAATGGTTACATAGTCCATATTTCTAAGCTTAGATACAGAAATGATACATGCATACAAATTGGATAATTGCATTCAGTAACTCGTAACCTTTCCAATGATATCTTACATGAGCCATCTTGCATAAAGTACATCTCAGTTATGTCATCCATATCATAAGCATAATTTCATAAAGCATATGGAGTGTAATGTCACACATGCTTAAGTACCTTGCTGAATCAGGACCTAATTCCATTCCACTAGGCCTCATGATCTTTTCTCCACAATCCAGGGAAATTTAAAGGAGTAGAACATATTTTAAAAAGTACAACCGGGGTAGGGGGGGAGAAGAGAGCAAAAAGGACTTTGGATTTCAAAGTACCTTCTCTAATCTAGACCAATATGGATTTATGATGCAAAATTTCATGCAGCTCAGTATCACTTACTGTGTGTTTTAACTAGTTATAAAAGACTGAGAACAAGAGCTTCCCAAATGCGGTCTGTAAAGTTTGATACTTAGTAAAATACAGGTACTGATAACAGTGCTACTTGTGTGGATCCCAGTGGTAGCATGGACCCTGTGCAGATATCAATGATAGTGCTCTGTCTTAAATCATCAGACAGATTTCTATATTCTGCAAGCTGTGGTGTAAATTTCAAGCCGGTAGATAAATCAACTTGATATTGCATTGCTTTTGAAGGACACTCTAGGCTTCACCAGTACAAATGACCCTGTTATATCCATGTACTTTTGATCAACTTGGAAGAAAATCAGAGGGGAAAATAAAGAACTAAGCTAAACAAATGAAATGCAGAGGCCTCATTGACTGTACTGATTTATGCTAAAAGGTCATTTGATCCACATGCTATCAGTGGATTGTATAACAGCATGGGGTGCTATAAAAATTTTTATTGCCATTAGCGTGGGAAAACTTGTAACGCAGAAACCTCAAAATTGTGGCAATGAAAGCTGAATAGAACCCCCATCACATATGTCTGTCACACACATGAACATGTACTTACAGTCAGACTTTCTCCTTGGTTTTGATGGTTCTGAAATAAATTATTCTGTTTGTCTTTTATATCCTCATGTTGCCCTTCAATTGCTGCTTTTACTCTGCAGTAATGGCCCTGGTGTGGTTTCTCCTTTTCATGAACCTCCTCTTTCCTTTTACTGTGATGAATGTTAACTTTTTGAATGTAGCTTCCCTGGTGTTGTTAATTGATGGGTGTAAATTGCTCCAACGGTTCCTTTTGATGTGTGTTTTTGTGGTTGTTTTTCCAGTGTTACACCAGCTTTGAATTATGTTACTAAGGACAAACATTTGGTTTTCATAATATTTGGGTAAGATTTTTATTTGATTTATTATTTTGTTAGGTTTGGTTTCTTAGTGTATTCTGGATGCTGTGCATTATTGTCCCTTTGAAGGGACTTATTTCTTTGGCTTTCAGAATGCCATGAGGACTGCCATGAGGACTATGTCTATATGGCAGCTAGGAGAGAGCCTCCCAGCCTGGGTAGACAGGTTCACACTAGTAGGGTTTGTGCTAGTGTGCTAAAAACAGCAGTGTGGATGTAGTGGCTCCGGCGGAGACTCAGGCTACCCAGCTGAGCTCTGACCCAGGGGGATGGAACTGCCACCCATGCTGCAATGACCACACTACAGTTTTTGATGTACTAGTTCGACTTGAGCTAGCGTGGGTCTGTTTAGGATTGGGAGGCTTGCTCCTAGCTGCAGTGTAGATGTATCAGAAAGGCACTATATTTAGTAGATTTTCTCACCACTGTCACTGCCACTAGTTCTTAGGAAATGGGGAGAATACACTATGTATTTTTTCTCTCCATTTTAGAAAGGAGAATGGCAGGACTTGTTGTAGTTTCAATAGATCTCCTATTCAATACATGTTTGGGTTAAGACAGATCACACAGGACAAAATAAATCAGCCAAATTATACTGATGTGCCACTGTGAGGATTTCTGTCCCTTTCTGGCATTTCAGCCAGAAAATGCCAGAAAAGTGTACATATATAAGTTGTTTGAAAGGGCAAATGTTTTTATAATCTAACCTACTCTAGACTGTTTGCCCCTTAGGACAGGGATTGCCTATTTCTTTGTGATTGAGAGCCAACTACATTTTGGGTACTATAGTGATGTAATAATAATCCATAGATGGCATTTCCAAAGTGCCCAACACGATGCTATCAGGTCTCTAATCCACTTGTAGAATATCTGCTCATTGATTTTATATCTGTTTGTCTGTTCGTGCGTGTGTCCATGTATGCAGGTGTAAGCAGGCATGCATGCATAAAATGTTTCTTTTGCTTGACTCTCTGGAAACATACGTTCCAAGTTGAGGATGCATGATTTACTGAGAGATGCAGGTCAAACAGCACAATTCAGTCATCCAGCTCTGGGGGGTTTGTTCATTATAGCATGGAAATAAGTGTCATAGGCATAAAGTTGATATCCAGATGTGGATGTGCACTTTGTGCAAGTTTGTGGCTGGTCTGATCTGGAGTTCTGATCTGGGCCTAGCTCTAGTTTTACTCAACAGGGGCTTTAGTTTCAAAGAGTACTCTTGGAAGTGCAGCTGCATTGTTAATACCCTTCCTATAGTGCCAAGGGAGTACCAGACTGAAAAAAAAATGATCCATAGGTAACCCAACCAGTCCCTACAAGAAGAACTTTAGAATTGCTGAGTAGGCATTATTGTCAATTGTGTTAATACAAATGCAATTGATTCTACACATCCAGAAATACCCTAGAATTCCAGTACAGAAATGCTCACAGCAATTTCAGAGCCCCTTGGAAGTTCCTTAGACTTGTAATGTGGACAGACCCTGGTCATCCTTGGCCAGGATCAAACCTCTGGAGTTTAATGCATAAGCCTCTCCTGCAGGAGCTAAAGGACATGACTGTAGAAGGCTCATCAATCTCTAGCTGGTCTAGGTTCCACTAGAGGGGGAACAGGGTGCCACAACAAGCAGGCATGGGTTACATAGTCTTTCAGTAAAGAATTTTGTCAGTCCCCTTGCCAGCATATGTAGCTATCCCAAGAAGCAGCTAAAAAGTGGCTTTAAAGTGTGGGTCTACTCTGAAGTGACTATGTTCAAACTGCACCTTCGCAACCATCAGATCTGCTCGGCATGTGGTCTTTTTCTCCTAGTACCACATTTATTTTAGTTACAAAAATGAATTTTTATTGCCTGTTGTTCCTGTTGGCCCTGCAGAGCCAACACAACTAAAAGAGTGAATTGGCTTCTCTTTTCAATCATGCATCATCTATAGAGTCACTAGGTATAAGCTACAAACAGGGCCGGCTCCAGGGGTTTTGCCGCCCCAAGCAGCCAAAAAAAAAAAAGCCACGATTGCGATCTGTGGCAATTTAACGGGAGGTCCTTCGCTCCGAGCAGACGTGAGGGACCCTCCGCCTAATTGCCGCCGAATACCTGAAAGTGTTGCCCCACTCCGGAGTTGCCGCCCCAAGCACCTGCTTGATAAGCTAGTGCCTAGAGCCGGCCCTAGCTACAAAGATAAATTCTGTCTACAGGTACAAGTGCGCAGCCCCCATGTTTTGATTTAGTTTGAAGCCAACAGAAGTGCACTGAACTAATTGCAGGAAGAACCTGGCTTGAAGAATATTTATTATTCATAGTTGTACAGGAACCTGAAAGAATTCAGCTTCACTTTCAGATTCCAGATGAAATTTGCAGGGCTGATGGCAGAGGAATGGCTGGCAATGAGAACACATTCGATTTTGAAAAGATTGAGAAGACCATAACCGTGGGACTGCACAATACCATTATAACAGTGAATTATTCAGGACAGAATTGCACAGTTAACCTTCAGGAGAGGGAAGGAAGAGGGGATCTGGGATGTAAAGGATGAGGTAACAAAACATCAGCCTGCCTGGTTCTTTCTTTTTTGAGAGGTGGTTTTGAGGCCTCACTAGAGATTGTGATAAGGGAAGAGTGGACTCTGACACACAACACATCTATTAAGTTTTCACAATTTTTTTGTGGAAACAAAAAGATTTTCCCCCCGCTCCCCAAAGCTCACAGCATCAAATCCATCTCTTTAGTCTCATAACTAAGTGATGCTGCTTCAGTCTGTGAGGAATCTAGGGACATGAGCCAGAGACCCTGGGAACCAATATTAATAACTCTGCTGCTTGAGCTGAAGGCAAATCTCTAATAGCTGTCAGAGGCTGTAGTATTTATATACCCTCTGCACACCTCTAGGCACAAGGGGGCAAGGCCATCACAGTGAGCTGCTTATTAACATGCCTGCATCTGAGAAGCACAATTTCAGGGCACTAGAAGTCTGAGAGGGCCATTTCCTGTGCTAATTTGAATTAATTCACAGCTAGAAGTAGCAACAATCCAGCAGTCTTGGGACTGGTGATGCATCGCTTTAGCAGCCTCATCACACAGCAGCCTAAACATATGCATAACAGTTAGGTAAGTCCCGGGGTTCCATGTGTGGTATTTGTGCAGGATAAAGAAGGAAGCCCTGATTGTTGAAGTGGAGTCCATATGACATTTCTACTCCTGTCACAGTTACAGGGCTAACTGTACCCCTTCCGGTCTCTCTGAGTGCATCTCTCAGGTGCCAGGCCTTGTGCCCTCACCTCTTCTGGGATGGAACCAGTCTTAGCCTAGGCCCCTGCTACAGCGCCCTGTGTACCAACCATGCTTCCTCAGCAGGTCCAACTGAGATCAGTCACCATGGTTCTCCCCTTCAGGGGTCTGACCAGTGGTGTGTATATATAGACAGTCTTCTGAAACCAAAGCACTGCTTATTTAACAGTACGAACAAAGCATTTAGAGGAAAAGGATTTTAAAATGGCCAACAGTCTACATAGGTCTCTCTTACCTAAAGTCCTACCATCCTGTGATAGCAGTCTAGGCAGACCTAGCTTCTCCAGACAATTCAGTGGGTGCCTATCTCCATCTAGTTTCCTTGAACATCTCACCAACAACTGCTCTCCTGAGAGAGGGACACACCCTTGTTAGTCCTTTTGATCGCTGCTTCCCAGGCCTTTTTCTATCCTGCCATTGTCTCTTAACAACCCTCAAGTTTGCTGAGAGGTAGCTTATGTTGGGTCCTTCTGTTTTGCTCCTGCTTGTTTTCCTTACAGCTTGCTATTAAACGAAACCAATACACCTCTACCTCAATATACCGCTGTCCTTGGGAGCCAAAAAATCTTACCGCGTTATAGGTGAAACCGTGTTATATTGAACTTGCTTTGATCCACCGGAGTGTGCAGCCCAGCCCCCCCAGAGCACTGCTTTACTACATTATATCAAAATTTGTGTTATATTGGGTGGCGTTATATCAAGGTAGTGGTGTATTTAGTACAGTAAACATCCCAATAACCAGGTCGCCAAACAGTATTAATAAATTACTACAGAGCAGTTCCACATCACTGTCCCTTTATAGCAATAGACCCACGGCTGCTGGGATTTCTGATGGCTTGGGGATGTGTTGAGACACTGAAATTCCATAAGAAGTGGAACTAGAATATTCCTTTATCAGAGACTCCGTTTTCAAAACGACTAGTGATTTTTGGATGCTTCCATTGTTGGGTTTCCAACTTCAGGGGCCTTTAAAGAGCATGATTTTCAGATAATACTGAACACTTGACAGACTACTTTAAGTTGTCTTAAGTTAGGCGCCCAAAAATGGAGACACCCAAAATTACTAGTCATTTTGAAGCTGTAGCCCTCATTCTCACTGGTGATTGTTGTTGTCGAGGCAGGGTACTGTGTCCTGCTGGCCTGGCTTGGCCTGATAAAAGCTTTGCAACAAATATTAGAAACCAAAAAATTCAGTTGAGAATATCTAATGTTAGGCACTGAGAGTAAATAAGTGGCCTGTGTGACAGACCCAGACCAGTGGGATACAGGAGTCTGGTAGAGAGCAAATATACTGGTCACTGGCTGAGTAGTTTTCTGTTCCCTGAGAGACCAGAGCAGGGGCTGCAGTAGAGTAATCAGGAACCTGCTAGAACCAATTAAGGCAGACAGGCTGATTAGATCACCTGCAACCAATCAAGGTAGGCTAATCAGCGCACCTGGGTTTAAAAAGGAGCTCACTCCAGTCAGACGAGGAACAGCCAGAGGAGAGGAAGTGCCTGTGAGGAGCTGGGAGCAAGAGGCACAAGGAGCTGAGAGTGAGAGGGTGTGCTGCTGGAGGACTAAGGAGTACAAGCGTTATCAGACACCAGGAGGAAGGTCCTGTGGTGAGGATAAAGAAGGGGTTTGGAGGAGGCCATGGGGAAGTAGCCCAGGGAGTTGTAGCTGTCATGCCGCTGTTATAAGAGGCACTATAGATAGCTGCAATCCACAGGGCCCTGGGCTGGAATCGGGAGTAGAGTGTGGGTCCGGGTTCCCCCCCAAACCTCCCAACTCCTGATCAGACACAGGAGGAGTTGATCCAGACTGTGAGGAAGATCACTGAGGTGAGAAAATCTGCCAATAAGCGCAGGACCCACCAAGGTAGAGGAGGAACTTTGTCACATCTGCTTTTCAGAAGTGCTGAGCCACCACAGCTCTCATTATGTGGCCAAATTTGGGTGGATTTTTTTGGCAATGGCAAAAGGCATTCCTGTTACAAAGGCCACCCTCCTGCCAAATTTCAAGCCATTACTCTAAAGTGTGGGGGCACTGCAACTGTTCAAGTAAAGGTCACCAGATTTTTTTAATGTGGGCAAAACAACATTTTTTTTTTCTTCTCACCTCCCTCTGAGAAATGCCTAAACTGTTTTGGTTGAATATTTTCAGGATAATTCAGCCTGAGGCAGACACCCAGCATGGAAAATATAAGCCCAAACTCTTTAAGTTTAGCAAAGTTATGAATAGCTGAAAACAGGGTCTTATAATGAGAAGTGTTAGGAAACCTAAGTAATAGTTGGTGCTACCAGCCTTGCCTATAATTACTATCTTTCTTTAATCTGCAAGCTCATCTGGCCATATTTATAGTATCTGTCTGTCAATCCATATTCTGATCTGACACACTAGTTTTTAATTAGTATAACTTCTCTGACCTCAGAAAAGTCACATCACTACAAAATCAGACTAAGAGCTTATCTACACGGGGGTTTTGAACCAGTTCAAGTTGAGTTAATCTTCTTGTAAAATGTTAGCATGCACATAATGCAATGCACTACATCACATTAACTCTGCACTTACCACGAACTGACCCGTTTGTTTGACCTGTGTGGCCTCCCTGTTCTGTGACAAGTTCTCTGGATGACCCTTCTCCGGTTTAAAAGCTAGAACGGGATAAGATTTTGGCTATTTGCTCCTGGATTCCAGTGTAGGAGTATTCTTGTGATAATATTGCGATTCTATTCCACAAACCCCACAATATGCCTCATGCTGCTGTTTGGAGTTGTGCTGAGACTCTGGATCTCATTACTATCTGGGGAAAAAAGCACTTGTGGCCAGCCGCTGGAATAAAGACCTTTTTGTGGACATTGCAAAGAGGATGCCCACAAAGGGTCATGACTGGGATGCCAACCGGGTGCCATAAAAAAGCCAACAGCTCAGGAGGGTCTACATTAAAATGAAAGATGCAAGGAAAATATCAGGCAGGGGACATGTAATCTGTCTGTTTTATGAAAATCTGGATAGGATTTTACACAAATTATATAGCCACCCAATACAGACAATTAGTGGATCCTACTGCCAGCTCCCTTTCCCATCCAATCCCATGAGGATGAGCGGTACCACTCATATGAGAATGAGTGGGACAAGGCCAGAGAAAAGCTGTCCTCCTATGGCCAGGATCTGCTTGGGACTCAGGACTCTGATGCAGACCATGTTGAAAGCCAACCCGATTCCTGCCCTTCATTGGCTGAGCCCAAGTCTCAGCTCACAACAGAGGCCAGGACCAAAGAGGAAGATCCTCTGGAGGGAATTTTGGCATGTAAAGTACCCATCTTTACTATTTATTATTATTATATTATTGTACTAACTATGCTGGCCTCTTTTCTGGGTGCCCCATGGCTGTAGCCACTTTACATGGATGTGATCTAGGAGCCTTCCTGTGTCTCCAGCCCCTGCCTCTCTCCCTCCCACTGCCCATGCTCTCCGCTTGCCCTCCCCAGTCCACATTCCCAAGATGGTGGCTGTTGTTCATCTTTATCAGATAAAGAGATTGCACTACAGTACTTGTATTAGGTGAACTGAAAATACTATTTCTTTTGTTTTTTTAATAGTGCAAATACTTGTAATCAAAAATAAATATAAAGTGAGTACTGTACACTTTGCATTCTGTGTTGTAACTGAAATCAATATATTTGAAAACGTAGAAAAGATCCAAAAACATTTAAATAAATGGTATTCTATTATTTAACAGTGCAATTAAATGTGATAAAAATTTTAATTACACAATCATGATTAATTTTTTTAATTGCTTGACAGCCCTATTTAAAATCTATCTTTCTGTAGTTAATAAACCTGTTTTATATTTTACCTAAAACTGTGTATTTTACTTTAAGTGCTTGGGAAATCTCAGCACAGGTTGCAAAGGGATGTTCTCTCCACATTGAGGGGGAGAACTGGGTAACAAACTTACACTAGTCAAACTTCTGACCAAGGTAAGACAGTACAGATCTGGGGTGTAAGGCTGGGGGGAATTGCTGGTGCCTTTCTCTGTGTAATTCATGAGTGGCTCTGAGAGCATTCATGAAATCTAGCTGGGTGTGGGGTTCCACATGGTGCTGCGCTGAGTGATAACAGCACCTGGAGGGGTTTTGCTGCTTGTCAATAGCAAAGCATTGTGAGAGACAGCCCAGGCTGGAGAGTTAAGTGGGGGAAGCAATACCCCAGTTCCAGGTTACACCCTGAGGATCCTGTCACACTCTCAGCCAGGAAGACCATTTCCAGTGGCAAGGTAAACTGAGACAACTGAAGGACTTGCTTGGCTACAGGTTTGTTTTTGGAGTGATCTTCTCTTAGACCAGTAAAAGCAGCGAAGAATCTTGTGGCACCTTATAGACTAAGACTTTTTGGAGCATGAGCTTTCGTGGGTGAGTACCCATTTAGACCAGTTGCACGATTGCCCAGGTTAATAAGCCTGGTTCACTTGGCCAGAGCCCCATTACGGAGGGTGTTTCTCAGTGAATCCCTGTAGGTATTCTTGACCTTGAGTGGCCTGAAGAGCAGAGCTTGCCACCATACTTCCCTCTACAAGGCAATCCCCCATTTGCCACGTGGAGGAGGGGTTGGACTTATGAGAGGTACGTGGTTGACCAACAGACTGATGGTGTCAAGGAGCTGACATTCAGTTGAGCCCAAGCCAGATCCCACCACACTCCGCTGAAAGCAAGGGGTAACAAGGTGACTCACAGTCTTGGATACCCCACTGTCACAGTAACATGTGTCCACCAGTCGATGGACACAGCATGGAAGAGATGTGTGTGAGGATGGAGGAACCAAATTATTTTGCATTATAGAAAGCTTTCAGGGAGCCCAGATGACCATGGTATGTACAGACTAGTCAGTCATTTGTTTTCATACAGGACCCTACTTTTTTCAGTGTAAGATTAGGTGCATGCAGAATTGTCCCTGATCAGTTTTCTCCAATTATTGTATTAGAACCAGTGTGAGATGGTTTGTTTCTGTCACTGGTGACTGGGTCAATAAACTGAAAGGGTCACGTAACCAATGGCCAAATTTGGAGAAAAAAGTTCCTCTGCTGTCCTCTTTTCCCTCCCAAAAAGCAAGTGTGTAAACAAACCAGCCCAAAACAGCAACATTAATTTTATCGCTCAAATCAGGGCTGTCCTTTCCTTTTTCACATCTCAACTCACTCGGAGAAAACTTAGAAGTAGTAAATATGTACAACTTTGGGCAAATGACAGCAAAGGGAAATGATGATAGTCTACAAAAATATCATGGAGAGTATTTAGTACAGGGGTGGGCAAACTTTTTGGCCTGAGGGCTGCATCAGGTTTCGTAAATTGTATGGAGGGCCGGTTAGGGGAGGGGGTCGTGGCCCAGCCGCATCTCCTATCTGCCCCCCCCAGTCTCCTGCCCCATCCAAACCCCCCTGTTCCCTGATGGACCCCTACCCCATCCACACACACATACCGTGTCCTCTGACCACCCCTGGACCCTCGCCACCCCATGCACTCCTCCTCCCCATCCAACCACCCCATCTCCCTGTCCCCTGACTGCCCCCACCAACCAATGCAACCCCCCCTCTTCCTGACTGCCCCCCCAGAATCCCTGCCCCCATTCAACCCCCTGTTCCCCCCCGACCACCTGGATCCCTATCCACACCCCCATCCGCTGACCACCCCCCAAACTTCCCTGCCCTCTATCAACCCCACCTGCTCTGTGCCCCCTTACTGTGCTCCCTGGAGAACCAGTGGCTGGTGGTGCTACAGCTGTGCTGCCCGGCTGGAGCCAGGCCACACCACCGCCGCCGTCACCACCACGCAACACGGAGACTGGGGCTAGGCCCGGCTCTGCAGCTGTGCTGCCCCAGGAGCTCACAGCCCCACATTGCACTGGCAGTGGGGTGAGCTGAGGCTGCGGGGGAGGGGGAGCAGCAGGGGAGGAGCTGGGAGCTAGCCTCCCGGGCCAGGAGCTTGGGGGCCAGGCAGGATGGTCCCATGGGACGGATGTGGCCCACAGGCTGTAGTTTGCCCACCTCTGATTTAGTATGATCCAAGTGGTTACCACTAGGAATAAGTTGCTGGATGGAATTAGGAAAAGGAAAATGCAGGCATAGAAATCAGAAAACATTTCCTAAAAGTGAAATTCATTAGACTCTCAAATAGCCTCCCAAGGGAGGTGATGAAATTTGAAATCTGAGCAACTTAAACTTGAGCAATATAAAATTGGACCGGCCAAAGCAGTGGTGAATATAGTATAGCCAATAATCCCATGCTGGCAGAAGATCTACTAAATAGCCTCAAACCATAGGTCTTTTCCATCTCTTATTTCTATGATTCTATGAAAGCGGTTATTCAATCCATGGATTACAGAAAGAATGCACTTTGATTCTTCACAAACTGCACACGTTCCTCTTCCATTCTCTCTATTACAACCCATACAAATATGGGAGTTAGTCTGGATGGGATAGGTTTACGTTCCTGACTGCATTTAATAAGATCTGCCTGGACTAAGAGGAAACAATTTAATTGGTCTTTTAAAATAATTTCCCTGTTTTTCTTTTTCTTGCATGTTCAGTGCTTTGAGTCAAGCACTCTGGTGATACATTTCTGGTGTAACACCATTCTTGCTGCTGCTTTAATGACATGTCTAAGATGATTTTTCTGTTAGCTTGGAAATCAGTGGAGAGAACAAGCCATTCCTCAGCCCAACTCAGCTATTATTGTGCTAACTTGTAGGCTTTAAAATTCATGGCAAAGTTAACATGGATATGCTCACAACAGGAAAAGTAAAGAGAAACCCAAAGACTGAGAATAAAGCTGTTAAAATGCACCAGGAAACCATTCAATTAAAAAAAAGGATTCTAGCATTGTGTTCCCAATGATTACTTATTTATATGCTCCCTAAATGGGGCTATTTTTCAATCAGACTTAAAAGAGAAGACCATTCATATTTTACAAGCAAATACTCTTAATGTTAAATGATCAGAGAGCTTTGAGGTGCTCAAGAGGAAGGGGAGAGAAGGTTCTCAACATTAGTCCTCAGACAGCTCCTGATATACCTGTTGAGTGTGAACATCATAAATAATAGGGATTAAAACAATCACCTAGGGTCATGTAATTTAACTCTTTCTATTTTGCATGACTATCCCCCGTAGTCACCTCAATAATATCAAACATATCTGGCATACCAGAAGATCTGGGCTGGAGTGTGAACCTTGTAAATACTCCCACTGGAGGTTACATACCTGACATAGGACAGGAGACTGCGTGACAACACAAAGGAACAAGGTTCACAAAGCCTCTTGCCAGAGCTCTGGCATGCAGGCTGTTAGATAAGCCACAAAGATCTGGCTGCATTGCTCCCAACTGAGACTGCTTGTAGACTTTCAGTTATTCGATGGGAATGCGATGAAGAAAAATTAAATTTAAACACTTCAGCCAGTGTTGCGCCTGAGTCTCTGTCACCCTGCAGCTTGTCTAGTCATTTGCACTAGCACAAAGTGAGTGTAAAACCACAAAATTAGCATGATACCATTTAACAGTCACTTTTCACTGGTGTTATAGGTCCAATAAATCTTACAGTAGCTTTTCTTTTTTCTTAGGAATGTTAGCTGTGAAAGACCTACGTGGTCCAGAAAGGAAAATGGTAAATGATGTCTATGTTCCTTAATCCATCTGGCCTCTCCCAGTGGTTTCATCAAGTCCACTTCCTGACTAGGGTCCTGATCCAAGGCCCTGTGAAGTCAATCACAAAGGTTCTGGACCAGACCCTGCAGATATGCTCAACCAGTGAGGGATATGCTCACATATCAAATACTGTAAACAGTGAACTGGCAAACAATTCATAAAAATGTGCCAAGTAAATTCAAAGAACAGAAGTCTAAGGCCATCACAAAGTGCTCATGGTCATTTCATGAGCAGACAGAGGTGCTATGTTTGTGGAATAAATTATTAAGTGGGAATTACTCATTCAGCTCTAATTTTAGTTCTGCACTAATGACAGTTAGCTAAGTCAGCTAATCAAAATCATGCTACTCGTGCGCTGCCAAAAGGATCTGTTGGGTGTATAGATATGGATAGAATGAGCTCAGATTATGACAGATGCATACTATAGCCAGTTTAAACACTGACCTCGTCTCTCCAATGATCATTTTCTCTGCTATGTTAAGGCCTCTCAGTGTCCTAAGAACTTTTGTTTGGTCTTTAGCCATATCAGATACTGAAAAACTCATCCAGCCTCTTATCTCCTTTAGATTAGATTATTGTAATGCCCTTCTATCTGGCTTCCCAAACTGCCTGAGCACTTACCTTCAAGGTATACAAAATTCCGCTGGTGTGGTAGTCTTGTAGAGAAAGAAGTTCAGCACATTTTCCTTTGATCACACTATGTTTACACTGGCTAGCTAGAGAGTAAAAATATGTATATTTATAAATGCAAAGATCTTTTGATTGACCAACAAAGCCAGAGTTCAGATTCTTTATAAAATAATTGTCATGCTGCAAGCAGGTGTCTTTCCCAACCTACTCTAAAGCAAAGTCCACTTGCAGTGGAAGGTCAAAATAACAAATACATTAACGTAAACTTTATCTCAAGCCTTCTCCCTAGGTTTGGATGCTTCTACAGTCTTTGCTTCAGGGCTTACTTGGTCCTCTCTCCTTCCAGAGAGCTACTGCTATCTCCCCTGTAGCTGCTGTCTCAGTGAGCCAACAGAACCCACTTCTGACCTCTTGTATATCACAGGCCCGCAACAGCACTCAGCACCTGCACACTAAACCAATGACTGAAATTAGATCAAACTATTACAGCCCACTAGACAAGATGATTTCAGTTGAGATAGTGGATGGGGAAGAGCCTCTTCCTGGGAGTAGGACATTAGGAAAAAACAACAGGCCTTAGAAGAAGCTTATCTCCCACCTGGGGAGCCTTCCTGAGAACATCCCAAACAATCTGTGAGTGATGGCTGCTATGACTCTACAAGAACATGTGATCAGACCACATGATGCTGGACTCCATCTTGAGATGTCAGTATTTTTCCACAGACTGGTCTGAGAACCAAGCTTTGAAACAAAGGATTCCCACGGTATGCAAAAGCTACATAAGGCAGGGAGTGACATCATCTGTGGTTCTTCACTCCCCACGCATGAAGACTCCCAACACCTGAGGAACAAAGACTGAACTGGGGGAAGTGCTGGACCCAGACTAAAGGGATTTTTAGCCTGTGAATGAAACACCTGGGGATTCCAAGCTGTAAAGCAAGTGCAGCTTGCCCCTTAAGAATCTGCAGTCTGCTTGTATCATCTCTTAGGGTGAGAATCTGCTATTCATATCCAATCTATTTAGTATATTAAGCTTAGTTTGTGCATTTTGTTTATTTGCTAGGTAATCTGCTTTAATCTGTTTGCTATCCCTTATAATCACTTAAAATCTATCTTTTGTAGTTAATACACTTGTTTTTTGCTTTATCTAAACCACTGAGTTAGAGTGAAGTGCATGGGAATCTTAGCTCAAGAAGCAAAGGCTATTACATATTCTTCTCCACATTGACGGAGGAGGCGAACTGTCAAACCTTGGGGGGGGGGCATGTCATAAACAGATAGCTAAGGGTTAATGTCTCTTTCACCTGAAGCACCTGACCAGAGGACCAATCAGGAAACCGAATTTTTTTCAACTTTGGGTGGAGGGAATTTTGTGTCTGAGGTCTTTTGTTGTCTGTCTGCCTGCTTTCTCTGAGCTTTGGAGAAGTAGTTTCTGCTTTCTGATCTTCTGTTTCTAAGTGTAAGGACAAAGAGATCAGATAGTAAGTTATATGGTTTCTTTTGTGTGCTGCCTCTTTGGCTGCCTGTTCTCTTTGGTAGGCTGTCAGTTTGATGCTTTCTTCCTTTTCTTTCAGCTCCAGTTGTCGCCTGTGTTCAGCTTCTTCGAATTGCTCTTCGGCCTCAATTTTTGCCTTAGAAGTCATGATTCCTGTTTTCTTGTGTTGGGGTGCCCTCCGGTGTTTCTCTTCTGAACTGCAGGCTCTGTTGCTTCCTGGGGTCTGCCTAGCAACAATGCTTTTAGCTAATCTTCAATGTTAAGTAAACCTGAAAAACCACTTTATTTGCATGTATATAGTGCTGGTAATGACTCTCAATGGGAGTGCTATTGTGTGACAAAAGACTCTTAATAGCACCTTAATGGTTTCTTGCTTAAGATGCAAGCCACAAACTGCCAGAGAGAGCAGAAAAAAAAATTCTCTCTGGTTTCTTTGAAAACCAAACCCTCTCTGCTAAAAAGTCCCTAGCAGAGAAAAGAAAAATATAATATTCCTACTGGCTTCTGGATTCTATCTCACCACTGCACACCATGTCATACCTTTAGTCCCAGATTTGGACCTTAGCGTCCAAAATATGGGGGTTAGCATGAAAACCTCCAAGCTTAGTTACCAGCTTGGACCTGGTACTTGCTGCCACCACCCAAAAAATTAGAGTGTTTTGGGGCACTCTGGTCCCCCTGAAAAACCTTCCCTGGGGACCCCAAGACCCAAATCCCTTGAGTCTCACAACAAAGGGAAATAATCCTTTTTCCCTTCCCCCCTCCAGGTGCTCCTGGAGAGATACACAGACACAAGCTCTGTGAATCCAAACAGAGTGACTCCCCCTCTCCGTTCCCAGTCCTGGAAACAAAAGCACTTTCCTCTTCACCCAGAGGGAATGTAAAATCAGGCTAGCAAATCCAACACACACAGATCTCCCCCTTATTTCTTCCTCCCACCAATTCCCTGGTGAGTGCAGACTCAATTTCCCTGAAGTAAAGAAAAACTCCACCAGGTCTTAAAAGAAAGCTTTATATAAAAAAGAAAGAAAAATACATACAAATGGTCTCTCTGTATTAAGGTGACAAAATACAGGGTTAATTGCTTAAAAGAAATATGAATAAACAGCCTTATTCAAAAAGAATACAAATCAAAGCACTCCAGCACTTATATTCATGCAAATACCAAAGAAAAGAAACCATATAACTTACTATCTGATCTCTTTGTCCTTACACTTAGAAACAGAAGATTAGAAAGCAGAAACTACTTCTCCAAAGCTCAGAGAAAGCAGGCAGACAGACAACAAAAGACCTCAGACACAAAATTCCCTCCACCCAAAGTTGAAAAAAATTCGGTTTCCTAATTGGTCCTCTGGTCAGGGGCTTCAGGTGAAAGAGACATTAACCCTTAGCTATCTGTTTATGACACGAACTTTCTGAGCTTACGCTGTACAGTCCCCTTTGCGGTGCAAGACAGTATAATTTTGGGTTTATACTCCAGAGGGGGTGTGTGCCTGGGGAGCTGGGAGTTGCCTTAGCTGTAGCCTTTCCATTGCTGGTTCACTGCAGGGGCTGGACAGAGAGCCTGCATGTAACTGCAGCTGGGTGTGGCCCTACCTGCATGAAGGCTGGTGAAAGTGCTGGCTGGAGGGCTTTCATAGATTCATAGACTCTAGGACTGGAAGGGACCTCGAGAGGTCATCGAGTCCAGTCCCCTGCCCTCATGGCAGGACCAAATACTGTCTAGACCATCCCTGATAGACATTTATCTAACCTACTCTTATATACCTCCAGAGATGGAGATTCCACAACCTCCCTAGGCAATTTATTCCAGTGTTTAACCACCCTGACAGTTAGGAACTTTTTCCTAATGTCCAACCTAAATCTTCTTTGCTGCAGTTTAAGCCCATTGCTTCTTGTTCTATCATTAGAGGCTAAGGTGAACAAGTTTTCTCCCTCCTCCTGATGACACCCTTTTAGATATCTGAAAACTGCTACCATGCTACCATGCTTTGCAGCTTGTCATGGCAATACAATGTGAGAGGGAGACCAGCCTGGTGGGCCAGAGTGCTCAGTGGTACCCCAGTTCCAGGTGGCACCCCGGGAGGAACCCAGCACACAACCATATTAGATCTACTGTACTTACCTTATCTAAAAAATCAGTTATTTTCTCAAAGAAGGAAATCAGGTTAATCTGGTATGATCTCCCTGTGGTAAAACCAAGTTGTATTACATCATCTTTACTATTTACCATCATGAATTTAATTATTCTTTCCTTCACAATTTGTTCTAAAGCCTTGCATACTACTGAGGTCAGACTAACAGGTCTGTAATTGCCTGGACCACTTTTTTCCCCTTTCTTATACATAGTTCGCTATTCTATTATACAATGTTAGCAATTCTCCAGTCATACAGTACTACCAGTCCGCCTGATTTCAGTGCATTAAGCTCTCTAAGTTTTACTTCCACTTCAGATATGGTAATTTCCATTTCTAGAAACTCATTTCCAAACAACAATGAATATAGCCTCAAAAAGAGCCCTGGGAAGTAAATTTCTAGATTTATTTTAGATGTGGAAACGGAGGCACAGAAGATTATGTGATTTGCTCAAGTCCACAGAGGAAGACAGTGGCAGAGCAGAACTCCTGTCTCCTGAGTCCCAGCCTTGTGACTTAACAATAAGTAGATCTTGAATTTATTTGAAGATACACACACCCACCCACCCTTGTTTTTCTCAGATACAACATAATGTGAATTCCATTCACTAATGGAACCCATGGCTCATTATGCCTTTTGGTCATTAGCTGACCACTGTTGCTGTTTGCCTGATTTCAAATCCTGTTGAAGACGTTTACTTGCTATTCCTGTTACTCTTTTGGAGCAGAGCAGACAGGCAAAGTTTAGCGGCGTGTGGGTTGCTTCTGTTAAGAGGAGAAATTGAAGATCGGGTTCGGGTATCTTTGATGCAGTCCTGTTTATTTACAAAGAATGTGCAAAGCCCTGTGTTCCTGAATACAGGAGGAATAAAAAAAAAGGAGATAGTTTCTTTGCTCACAGCTTCAAGCCTTTTTCAGCCAGCAGTCAGCTCTAGCCAAGCCCCTATACCCACATAGTTTAAAATCCTGAGCAGCCTTACTTGTGCCTTTTGAAAGGGTGGGGCAGAGACAGTGGTGATACATGCCTGTGTCTGGGGGCTGTTATTGTTTCATAAAGGAACTTCAATGGTTCTTACAGCTGTCTTAAATGAAAGGTGGCAGTTACACCCCCCAGTTTCAATCAGTTTTAGCCCAATCCATACCATTATCTTTACTTAAATATGTTTTTACTTTTAACTGGATTATGCTTTTCCTGTCCTTATCTTTTATTTGGCCTGTGAACTCTTTGGGCAGCTTTTGTCTGCAAGGTGCTGCTCAAAATTAATTGTTTGCCTTGTAATTCTAGTCCCATCTAGCATCTTGCGTGTGTAGGCTCCTCCAAAGACTAGTCATCAATTATTCCACTGATGTTGTCACTTTCTATAAACTTTCACAGAACTCCTTGGTTTATTCCCCTTTCACAGAGGACTGCTCATTCTTTGACTTTCAGTAACATAAACTACTTCTGATTGCCACGACCAGCACACAGACACACACCCTTTTTTGTTTCATGCTGACAATGAAATGCTACTGAATACTGCTTTGAGACTCATTAAAATTCAGAGCAGCATTTGCTTACATGTTGATTTTGAAGTCGCCATGCTGGATGTGTTTAACATGTGGTGCTGGCTTGTTCTGGCAGTACCGTATGTCAGCTCCCCCTTTTATTTTTTTTTGTATGTGTTGCCTTGCCATACACAATAAACGTATCTGATGAGACCTTTCCCAGGGAATCCCTTTCCCCTTATTTTGTAATGTGAGATTTCACATTTATCTAAAGTTTGGAAATAGACTCTACTACCTAGGCTAACTCAGACTCAGCTCCCTTGGGACACTGTATGGGACTGGAGTCTGAACAGTAAATCTAATCATCACACACAGGAGTCAAGAGAGAAACATGATTCTCTAGAAGCCTGAGGGCAGAACTATTAGCCAATTCGAGTTCTAATCCCACCAGTGCCCTTTCTACACTAGATGAAAGTCTTGCAACAAACTATTGGCTGGAACAACATCTCTGCAATACTTGCATTCATGCACAACAGCCGTGCTAGGTATTTTACAGACTTCGGTAATACACTTAGGGCTAAGCCCTTAGCTTGGGTCTGACTGAAAATGACACATCCAGCACTTGTTTCTCCCCACAGAAGACAGAAAGCTGCAAAAGTTACAAATGCACCAGTTCAGCCTGCCCTCCTAACACCAGCTTCCAGTGCAGTGTTTCACCTTTTTCAGATGCTGCTCTGTATCAGACTCTCCAAATGCTCTGTGTCCCTGGCCTGAGCTTCCCATGCAGCAGAAATGCTTAATGCCCAGCACATCCTATATCACACATCTGCTCGTTAGTCTCTGCTTCTGGGAAACAGCTAAATGCTTACACTGCAGAGGAGACTTGACTGTTTCTGGAGTCAAGAATTCTACAGCTGCTCTGTGTAGACTCAGGATTGCAGCACTGGCTGCCAAAAGCATTTACAGAAAAGTAGATATTTATGTAATGACAAAACTAAAAACACAGACCAAAATAGCAAAGGTTTAAATGTATTGTACATCTTGGATTGGGTCCTTCTTTCTGATCTTTTATACATTGCTTGACTTCTTAGGCCCTGACCCACACACGGAGTCCCCTTGATGTCTGCATTTGTTTGGCTCCTAGCAGAAGAGGACCCTGCTTCTCACCACACCCTTTTCGCACAACTACATAGAAACAGTAAATAATTATACTTTCCCCTTCTAGTCAGTGTGATGTCAGGGAAGTGCCACTTGCCATGTTGGCATTTCAAGTCAAAACAGATTTCAGAAGATACTTAATGTCTAGACTTAATAACTTAAAGTACTTACTTAGGACTTTCATGCACCGATCTCAAAGCATTTCTCAGGCGGACAGATGCAATTACGGAGGGGGTAACTGTAGCACAGAGAAAGCAGCAAAGAATCCTGTGACACCTTATAGACTAACAGACGTTTTGGTGCATGAGCTTTCGTGTGTGAATACCCACTTTGTCAGATGCATGTAGTGGAAATTTCCAGGGGCAGGTATATATATGCAGGCAAGCTAGAGATAATGAGGTAGTTCAATCAGGGAGGATGAGGCCCTGTTCTAGCAGCTGAGGTGTGAAAACCAAGGGAGGAGAAATTGGTTTTGTAATTGACAAGCCATTCACAGTCTTTGTTTAATCCTGAACTGATGGTGTCAAATTTGCAGATGAACTGAAGCTCAGCAGTTTCTCTTTGAAGTCTGGTCCTGAAGTGTTTTTGCTGCAGCATAGCCACCTTAAGGTCTGCTATAGTGTGCCCAGGGAGATTGAAGTGTTCTCCTACAGGTTTTTGTATATTGCCATTCCTAATATCTGATTTGTGTCTGTTTATCCTTTTCCGTAGCGACTGTCCAGTTTGGCCGATGTACATAGCAGAGGGGCATTGCTGGCATATGATGGCGTATATTACATTGGTGGATGTGCAGGTGAATGAACCAATGATGGTGTGGCTCATCTGGTTAGGTCTTGTGATGGTGTCGCTGGTGTAGATATGTGGGCAGAGTTGGCATCGAGGTTTGTTGCATGGATTGGTTCCTGAGCTAGAGTTCCTATAGTGCGGTGTGCAGTTACTGGTGAGAATAGGTTTCAGGTTGGCAGGTTGCCTGTGAGCGAGGACTGGTCTGCCACCCAAGGCCTGTGAAAGTGTGGGATCATTGTCCAGGATGGGTTGTAGATCCCTGATGATGCGTTGGAGAGGTTTTAGCTGGGGACAGTATGTGATGGCCAGTGGAGTCCTGTTGGTTTCTTTCTTGGGTTTGTCTTGCAGTAGGAGGCTTCTGGGTCCACGTCTGGCTCTGTTGATCTGTTTCCTTATTTCCTCATGCAGGTATTGTAGTTTTGAGAATGCTTGGTGGAGATTTTGTAGGTGTTGGTCTCTGTCTGAGGGGTTAGAGCAGATGCGGTTGTACCTCAGTGCTTGGCTGAGGTACAGACAACTATTTCAAATTTGATGACAATATGTATCTCCAGATCAGTGGCACCGCTAGGGCACCCGCATGGCCCCACAATATGCCAATATTTTTATGGCCGACCTGGAACAACGCTTCCTCAGCTCTTGTCCACTCACGCCCCTTCTCTACCTACGCTACATTGATGACATCTTCATCATCTGGACCCATGGGAAGGAGACTCTGGAAAAATTCCACCATGATTTCAACAGCTTCCACCCCACCGTCAACCTCAGCCTGGATCAATCTACACGGGAGGTCCACTTCCTAGACACCACGGTGCAAATAAGTGATGGTTACATTACCACCACCCTATACCGAAAACCTACCGACTGTTATGCTTACCTTCATGCCTCCAGCTTCCATCCCGGGCACATCACACGATCCATTGTCTACAGCCAAGCACTGAGGTACAACCGCATCTGCTCTAACCCCTCAGACAGAGACCAACACCTATAAAATCTCCACCAAGCATTCTCAAAACTACAATACCTGCACGAGGAAATGAGGAAACAGATCAACAGAGCCAGATATGGACCCAGAAGCCTCCTACTGCAAGACAAACCCAAGAAAGAAACCAACAGGACTGCACTGGCCATCACATACTGTCCCCAGCTAAAACCTCTCCAACGCATCATCAGGGATCTACAACCCATCCTGGACAATGATCCCACACTTTCACAGGCCTTGGGTGGCAGACAAGTCCTCACTCACAGGCAACCTGCCAACCTGAAACATATTCTCACCAGTAACTGCACACTGCATCATAGGAACTCTAGCTCAGGAACCAATCCATGCAACAAACCTCGATGCCAACTCTGCCCACATATCTACACCAGTGACACCATCACAAGACCTAACCAGATGAGCCACACCATCATTGGTTCATTCACCTGCACGTCCACCAATGTAATATACGCCATCATATGCCAGCAATGCCCCTCTGCTATGTACATCGGCCAAACTGGACAGTCGCTACGGAAAAGGATAAACAGACACAAATCAGATATTAGGAATGGCAATATACAAAAACCTGTAGGAGAACACTTCAACCTCCCTGGCCACACTATAGCAGACCTTAAGGTGGCCATCCTGCAGCAAAAAAACTTCAGGACCAGACTTCAAAGAGAAACTGCTGAGCTTCAGTTCATCTGCAAATTTGACACCATCAGCTCAGGATTAAATAAAGACTATGAATGGCTTGCCAATTACAAAACCAGTTTCTCCTCCCTTGGTTTTCACATCTCAACTGCTAGAACAGGGCCTCATCCTCCCTGATTGAACTACCTCATTATCTCTAGCTTGCCTGCATATATATACCTGCCCCTGGAAATTTCCACTACATGCATCTGACAAAGTGGGTATTCACACACGAAAGCTCATGCTCCAAAATGTCTGTTAGTCTATAAGGTGCCACAGGATTCTTTGCTGCTTTTACAGATCCAGACTAACACGGCTACCCCTCTGATACTTGTAGCACAGAGAGGGTAGCACAGTGCCTTGCTGGCAGCAATGGAAGTAGAATCCAGCTCTTCGAACAGAACTTGCTCTGTTATCCTAGCCACTGGACTGCACTGTTTATCCATATTTGCTGTCACTGAGCAAAGTTATCCTCACGCATACTGATTGCTGGAAGCAAAGGCAAACCTTGCTGCTGATTCTCTTCAGGTGTTTAATTAGCTTGTTTTGTTTAATATTTGGCTGATTTTTCTGTCCAGTTTCGTGCAGCTTTACTGCTGCCAGCTTTGTTTAGTGTTCCAGTCTAACTGCTACCATCAGCTCTTACTGCTACGATGGTCTGCTTATTTTGCTCACCACAAAGATGGCTCCCATTAATTTCAGGAGCTACAGAAACTGAGTATGCAAATCTACTTTTGCTCAGTAAGTATAAGAACATTAATTCTCATGTGTGTGTGTTTTTTGCTGACCGGGGTACTTTGTTCTTTCTGTGGTGGTGCTGTCTGACTGTATAGTCATGGTGTCTCTCTTAACAGCATTTCTTTCATTTCCGTTTGTTTTTGGCTTTGTTTTATTTTCTCTCAGAGGCTTCTTTCCCCTCCTCATCAGTTGTGCTGTTTGACAGCAGTTACACCTACCTGCACCCATCCAACAGGAGCTAGTCCAGCACCACTTTGCTGATAAAGTTCCAGCAGTTTGCTTTGTTCACTTGAGCTGTAACAATGTTGATTCTATCACCTGTGTTGAGGTTTTCAGCCTACATCTGTATTGTGGTTTAGCCAAATGGCAGGAACACAATAAGTTCTGGAGACATTTAGGTGAAAGCTGTTGTGTTATGTTTAATAAGGTTTGGTTAGTGGAACTGATGTTTCCCATTAACCAAACCTTCTACTCAAGCTGTCCTCTACTTGAGCTTGTAAACACAGGACCTGATTCTTGACTCAGGGCATGGCAACACTTGCAGATGTAGAGCGCTTTGAGTTAAACCAGCCTTTGGAGAACGCAGTAGGGAAAGCACTGCAGTCTGTCCACTGACAGCTGCAAGCGCACTGGCGTGGCCAGATTTGTGGAACTTGCAGCGGCATTGGGAGCAGTGCATTATGGGCACCTATCCCATAGAGCACCTCTTCCCATTCTGGCGCTGTGGCTTGTGGGAAGGGGGTAGGAGGTGCGGGGCATTCTGGGTCCTTTCCCAACAGCCTGTGATGCATCGGTTCGCATCTCAGCAATCCCTGTGCTTCCATCCACATTTGACACCATCTTCCAACATTTTTTGTGCTCCACGCTCTGTCTTCCCTTTTGGTTTGCGGAAATGAAGCCTGAACTACTGAGGAATATGCTGACGAGTCTCTTCAGCATGTCATGTTTGGCAGTCGAGTTATTCCTTAAGATCCAAACTGACAGTGAGGACTCTGACAATAATATTGACTCAAGTAGCGCATACGACATGAGATTGCTTGTGGCATTCACGGACATGATCACCACCGTGGAACGCTGCTTCTGGGCTCAGGAAACAAGCACTGAGTGGTGGGATCACATCGTCCTGCAAGTCTGGGATGACGAGCAGTGGCTGCAGAACTTTCGGATGAGGAAAGCTACTTTCATGGGACTGTGTGAGGAGCTTGCCCCCATCCTGCAGCACAAGGACATGAGATTGAGAGTTGCTCTGCCAATGAAGAAGCGGGTGGCTATTGCAATCTGGAAGCTGGCAACTCCAGACAGCTACTGATTGGTCACTAACCAGTCTGGAGTGGGAAAGTTGACCGCTGGAATCATGTTGATGCAAGTTTGCAGAGCCATTAATTGCATCCTGCTCAGAAGATCCATGACTCTGGGTAACGTGCATCACATTGTGGCTGGCTTTGCACAAATGGGTTTCCCTAACTGTGGAGGGGTGATAGATGGGACGCATATTCCAATTCTTGTACCAGTCTCCGAGTACGTTAATCAGAAGGGGTATGTCTCTGTGGTTCTCCATGCGCTTGTGGATCACCATGGGCATTTCATTGATATTAATGCAGGCTGGTCCGGAAAGGTGCATGACACACGCATCTTTTGGAAAACTGGCCTGTTCAGGAAGCTGCAAGCCGAGACTTTTTTCCCAGACCAGAAGATCACTGTAGGGGAAGTCAAAATGCTCACTGTGATTTTTGGAGGCCCCGTTTACCCTTTAATGCCATGGCTCATGAAACTCTACACAGGGAGCCTTGACAGCAACAAGGAGTGGTTCAACTACAGGCTGAGCCAGTGCAGAATGACTGTGGAGTGTGCTTTTGGCCATTTAAAGGGCCACTGGTGCTCTCTGTATGGAAAGCTGGACCTTGCCGATGACAACATCCCTGCGGTTATATCCGTGTCTGTACCCTCCATAACATTTGTGAAGGGAAGGGTGAAAGATTCAGTAGAATCTAGAAGTCGCTGTTGTAGATTTTTAAGAATCAAGTCTGTGTACTTTTTCAGTTGTCTTAACAAACACTTCGTGTCCTCTTCACTTAAGGATTCAATATAAATGCCTTCATTAGTCAACTTCTGGACTGAAGTCTTTGCTTCTTCCAGTACTTTTTCAATGGATAGCTCTCTGATTGATCCAAATGTAGCTTCTATTGCTGAACAAAGATCTACTACTGTTGTAGCAGAGGCCTGGATGGCATTGTTTAATGACCCAAGTAGTTTCAAGAGTAGACTTACAAGAGAGAATGGCAATAGTCTTCTCTGAACATAGTAGCAAAAGTAATCCACCAGCCTCACTACTTAGATCCATCCCATCTTGCTAGATACTTTCCAAAGCCAGTAATAATGGCTGGAATAATTTTAGACAACAGCCAAGGATCACTCATGAGAAAGCCAAAGGGTTTTCCCAGGTTGGACTAATTTGAACTTCAGTCCCAGTGTATCTTCTATATTTTCCAAGATATTCAGTCTTTTTGGACTCTTGCTGGAAAAAGAATATAATGAAGACATTAAATTTATAGCTTTCTTAATGTCTTTTGAAGAGTCTGCAGCTTGTCCTAGCACTAGTTGGAGTAGATGGCCTCTGCAGTGTGTATAGGAGAGATTAGGGCTACACTTTTCCTTGAGTAAAACTTGTACTCCACCATGTCTTCCAAAGAAGTTTGCAGCTCCAAATGCTCAAGCAGCCATCTGTTTGGGGTCCAACTGACAAGCATTTAACTCTAAGATGTGGGTTGTCACAGATGCAGCCAATGTGTCCTCTATAACTTGAACCTCTAGAAATGCATCTACTGGCTTACCACTGACATCAAGATAACATACACAATGACTTATTACTTGATGCCCATTTGCATCGGTGCATTCATCAGCCATGTATGCACATTTTTTGAATGTGGTGAGAGAGTTCTTCACTTTCTCAACTGTTGAGTCTTTCACTGTTGCACCACATGCTTCTAGCCAGTCAGTTGAGTTTCTTGCAGAAAGATAATGAGCATTTGCTGGTCTTGTTTGGAACCAGTGTTCAACTTCAGTGACATTCACTTAACATTGGACTCCAGTTTGCAGTGTGTGGTATCTCTTGCTTAAATAGAAAGTATGATGCCACAGCCATGTTTGTTTGCATGAACTGTGTTGTGTCTTCAGCATTCCTAACAGCCTCATTAATACTCACCGGTCTTGTCCTTGGTCAGTGAAGACTCAGAGTTCAGATGTGCTTTCTCATGAGTTCACTTCCCAAGTGGGGGGCAAGAAGGCACCTTGCTTGTTCCTCCAGCTCCTCATTGTTCACTCTGGCCACTATTGTTTGCTGTGCCACCGTTCACCCCATCGTTCTGTTGCCAATGGCCCTGCGCCATCACCTTCTGCTGCACCAGTCACTGTGACCTTTGCAAGTTGGTCTCTTGAGGTTCCACCCAGCTCTCAGTGATTTCAGCTGAGCTCTCAGTGGGGGAACCTTGCTGTTAGTACAGATTGGGCTGTCTCTTCCACAGAAACACTGTCCCACAGCAGGTCTAATCAGTTAGACCTGATTATCAGTGATTTCAGCTGTAGTGGTCACTTAATAAAACAAAAGACTATCTATGGAGCCTAATCAGCTCTGTCTTTAAAGATCAGTTCAAATAGGGTCTGGTGAAATGGTACTTGTGATTCAGGCAGACTATCAGCCAAAACACCTATCCCCACCTTCTCTCTTGATGCCCTCAATCAGCACAGGCTAAGTACAGTTCTACTGCCCTTTACTCATACAATGAGAATAACAACATTTCATTACCCCCCGCATTCAAGTGATTTGTAACCCAACCCCAGCCAAAATCTATCACTTGGGCAACACAGCTCTGTTTGCTGGATACCCAGGTAGGTTAGGTATGAATATAAATACAATCTGGTCCTGAAGCCTTCCCCCCAGCCCCCAGCTCATTGTTAGTTGTCAGGGAGAGCTCACTGAGACTTTGCTTACAAATCATCATCTGAAATTATTAGGTTGGCCATCCTCAGGGAAATGAATGCACTGACATTGTCATAAAAAACAACAGCTGTATAAGGAAGCTAGTCTATGTTCATACTTTTCAAATCTATGATACTTTTCAGATACATATATTTCATCATACACTGTATATGCTTTTAAAGTGTGTATTAATGTTTCAATTTCAATTCAGATCTTCAAACAATCACTAAATTGGCAACTAAATTGTGTAACTAGTTCACAAAACTGGCTGGGGGTGGTGTTGAGAAAATTCAAGGGGGGTGTAGGGAAATCCCTGCCCTCATCCCTGGCCCCACCCCAGAGCCTGCACCCTTAGCTGGAGGCTTCACCCACCCTGCACCCCAACCCTCTGCCCCAGCCCTGAACCCTGTCCCACACTCAGAACCCCTCAGCCCTCGCCCCACCCTACAGCTTGCACCCCCAGTCAGAGCCCTCACCCCCCCTGCATCCCAACCTTCTGCCCCAGCTCTGAGCCCCCTTCCACACTCTGAACCCCTTGGCCCCACCCCCACCACATGTCACCTCCATATTGGTGCTCATAACAAAATTCATTCAGCATAATCTAAAAAGTTAGAGGGAACATTGCTGGTGACTTGATGCAAATTCCTGCACACTCAGTTTCCTGGCCAGCTTTTCATGCTGTAGCGAGTCAATAGAAGGGATGAGTGACCCTCAGGAGGCTGAGGGTTCACAAACTGCAAAAAAATGCCCCACTCCAACAACTGACTGCATATGGCCAGATCACTTATATGGTACCTCACTGATTTCACCTGGCTCTACTTGGGCACAGGGGTCCATATGCTTGCAGTCAATTGCAGGATTGGGATCCTAGTTCCTTTAAAAATATTTTTTCCTAACTAACAGTAAGTCTGTGGTCTGTATCGGGTATAGAGAACACCATACAAAATGTAGAGCAGCATGAGTGGTTGCTTATACAGAGCACGGAATACTATTTATTTTCCCCATAGATCTTATTTTCTGCTCCCATAGCATTTTTCAGACTCTGGCCTAAAAAGATTTACTTGGAGGGGAGCTGTGTTTCCAGCCTAACGCAATGATGTTTTTATGCAGCAAAAATTAGATGACTGCCCAAATCGTTATAGTAGTTCCATCAGTGGAATCTGGAAGAACATACCATACCCAGAAGGAAAATGTTCCCTGTTAATAAGAGCATGAGACCTGTGTTCTTTGCAATCCTGTTGCTGATCCCCATCCAGAAGTCTGTGGTATGTGAGCAAGTCCACCACTGGAAAGATTGTTTTTATTTTTAGCTTTTTAAATGTCCCCGAAGTCAAATTGTTTACATCTTAAAGTCTGGCTGTCAATATACTACACGGTATTGTCATAAATAATGGTGTTTGTGTCTGTCTAGATGTAGATGTGATCTTGACATTAGGATGGGTTTTTAAGGGTAAAATACTATTGCTCCTTTTCTTGGCACCAGTGTTTCCCCTCTGCTGAGCAGTAGCAGGTGATGGTGTTTTGCAGGTCACTTCCTGGGGGAAGAGAAATCAGTGATGCAGAGTCTGGGTATAGTCTAACAGTAAAGGTAATTTTCTTTATTTAAACACATACACTAGTCCTGATAGGAGATGACCCAACCACATGTAGAGCAATCCCTTCCTTCAGGTATCCCAGTTTAATACCAATGCCCAGTTCCCGTGGAGCAACTCTGCCTGGGTGTGGAACTGACTCTAATCAGAGACCAAGGCAGAGAACAAACTCTCTGACTATTTGCACAGCTTTATCTCTCCTGATGCTGCCTCTACACACAGCCTTTCATAACCAGAACCAATAACACCACAGCATGTCTTCCCAAGAGTCAAAACGTGTTTGCATGCTAAGAGAAAGAACATGGAAGTCTATGTGTGACAGTGCTACATAGGAATGTCTGCCTTAACAATGTTTTCTGGGAATGGGCCTCTGAGATGACAGAAGGAAGGGAATCAAAGAATGCACAGAATCATTCTTTTCCAGAGCTTGACAACTATAGCACTAGGAGAGCAAAACAGGTGAACTTGAAACTGCAGAGTTGCAGGAGGTTCCCTATCTTGCAGGGTGAATTCCATTCAGTAACAGTTTGTCCTAGTGTGGTGGTTCTCAGGGCACCCAGGACTGAGAGTCACCTTGTTAACTTCCTGCCTCCAGTGAGAGGGAGCACCCCAACAGTCTATTAGCCATCCAAACACTCTCCTCTGGGCAATGCCAGCCCCTACTTTGCCTTGCAGGTTTACCATAGGTGGACTCCAGTCCCTGAGCCCCTTTGAAGTGTTCTCTTGTAGTGTCCAGCCCTTCATCTACTGAACACTCATACAAATACCAGGTCAGCTGTCCCCAAGGGAAGAGAGCACACTCCACCTCAGAACCAGCACTTTGCTTAACACCGCAGCACTGAGGTATATTGATAGTGGAAACAAGGATACATTTATTTTCAAAGATTTCACAGCTTGTGAGTAAGGAGAATGGAAACAATGGAAATGAAAACACATTTTCTAGATACTAAACATAACAGGCTAAACTCCTGTCTAAAGAAGTCTTATCTCACCCAAAGTCTTCTGCAGCATTTCCAGCCAAGGGTGGTTGTGGTTCTATTTTCAGAAATGTAAATGCACTCACTGCCCATTTACTTCCTCGGTGCAGGATGAGGAGGTGTCTTCTTGGTTCCCCAAATGCCCTCCAAAAGGTTGCTGGGCTATATCTTAAGATATGGTTCTCTTCTTCTCCTGTGAATTCCTTTTTAAAATTCTTACAATCCTTCACCTGCATTGAGGTTAGACAGATGATGGGAGAACCATTGTGAATGAAACAATTCTTAATGTATATTTCAACAGAGACAGGAGAATAAAAATCTCTTGTCTGACAGAAAACTGTCAGGTCTGCCTTGAAACAGACTTTCAAATATATTTTCAGTCTATATAGGGAGCTCCTTACATAGTATGTGTACATGTATCAGAGGGGTAGCCATGTTAGTCTGGATCTGTAAAAGCAGCAAAGAGTCCTGTGACACCTTATAGACTAACAGAAGTTTTGGAGCATGAGCTTTCGTGAGTGAATACCCACTTTTTCGGCTACATGTAGTGGAAATTTCCAGGGGCAGGTATATATATGCAAGCAAGAAGCATGCTGGAGATAACAAGGTTAGTTCAATCAGGGAGGATGAGGCCCTGTTCTAGCAGTTGAGGTGTGAAAACCAAGGGAGGAGAAACTGGTTTTGTAATTGGCAAGCCATTCACAGTCTTTGTTTAATCATGAGCTGATGGTGTCAAATTTGCAGATGAACTGAAGCTCAGCAGTTTCTCTTTGAAGTCTGGTCCTGAAGTTCATCTTCTCGTGGTCCAAAACTTCTGTTAGTCTATAAGGTGCCACACGACTCTTTGCTGCTTCTATGTGTACATATATTTCATAACAATATTAATGACCAGTGTGACCCGGGATTTCATTTATGACCTCACATGACATTCTTTAGTGAACCAGAATGTGTAAACCAGAATCAGGACATTCTTGTAAGCCTCTTGCAAGTTGGCATTAAGATTCTTGGGTCACACCTACAAAATGTATAAGTAGCATTAGTGTTGCTGTCTTTTGGGGGACAGGTATTAAATCAATGCACCTTTTCCATCTCAAGTGGTTTTTGAACTGAAATGTAGAGACAACAGTATATGTGTGTGTTTAATGTACGTTAAAGAAAAGTGCTATTGAAATGAAGCCGAGACCTCGTCCAGTTAATGGAGGACAGCCAGACTGACTCAGAATTATGTGCTGGTGACTGACACCTGAGAAAGGGCTGCCAGGGGGGAAGGGCAAGTGGGGCAATTTGCCCCGGGCCCTGGGCCCCAGAGGGACCCCCTCGAGAATATAGTATTTTATAGTATTGCAACTTTTTTTATGGAAGGGGCCCCTGAAATTGCTTTGTCCCAGACCTGCTGAATCCTCTGGGCAGCCCTGACCTGAGATACTTTGTCAAACTTTTTTGAGATGTTACTTTTACATTACTTTCACATGTAGCCCCTCTAGCGGGTAATTTTCTCTCAGTTACATATAGTAGTTTCCTATGATCTTAAACCTAGATTTTCACAGGTAGAGAGATGGACACATGGTTGGGAAATTACCTGGATTGGTTTTCTGTGGGATTTTTAAGAATTCATCATGGGCAGAGTCTGTGCCTGAAAATATAAGTTACCATTTATCTGCACAGGCTGCCTGGGCCCAGTGCAAGGTCACTGATGTCTGCAGCCTACTCTGGGAAAGGGTCACAAGATGAAGCAATGCAGACTTCACACAGAGCATGAAGACTATAAACATTCATGGACAGCCAAGGTGAACACCAACTGCTGTTTGCTCACTGGTGAGCACTCTCTAAGGGCAAAGAAAGTAAGGAAGCAGCTGGCATAATGGGCACTGCATCCTCTGGCCACAGAAGGAGAACTATCATAATAGCCTATTGCCACGCCATAAGAGAAAGCCACATTGGTGTCTGTCAGAGTAGAAAGGCTATGATGGGGCTAATGCAGGTCAAAGCACTTATGTAGTGCATGAATGGTTGAAAGAGGATATATTAAATGATCTGGGCATACAGCCCTCTGAGTCTTCACCTACCAGTGTTCATTAGCATATGGAAATCACTCATTACCATGGGCTAATAGGGTCCGCACTCTCAGATAAGTACTTGGAAAAAGTGGAACATTTTCAGAAGCATTCAGCATCCCAGGACACACCCACACAACCACCCCAGCATGGCTGATGCGTCAGCCATAGGATGTGCTGGATAGTTTCGTGGGTGTGGAATTGATTTTGGATATTGCAAACGCATTGGAGATGAGATCCCAAAGAAAAAGACACAAGATCAAGGGCCAGTTCAGAGAGGGATGTCATCATGGTTATTGGGAACCAATCAAGAGTGCATTGTTTAAAGAAAAGACTTGCAAAGTTCCGGCTAACCCATTTGATTGAGGTTACATTTTCCTAGCTGTTGTGACTTAGAACTTTAACCTTCCCATCCCACAGGTCAGCATTCTGTTTCACAACTTTTCTTCATGAATTTGTCTCTTTGAATCTGTTCTTGTGCTAGGCAATCTGGGAGGTGCAATCTACATCTATTTGCATCTTATGAAAATTCTTGTCAGGAAAACTTTAATTCAGTACATGTAAATTATTTTGACGGACCATTTTCTGATACATTAGTGAGCAACTGCAGACATGAAGGCCCCAGCTCTGTTTGTATTGTTGAAAAGATTGCTGCCTTTGAAAAAAAATTAAACAACACATTAGTAGGAATACTAAGAGAAATTACCAGCCTCGTTTATTTGACTAGACAATAGGTTTATTACTCTGTGCTGCATAATTATTATTAGAGAATACATTCTGGTCCACTTGATCTTGGATAGGAATAATACTTTATTGCAGGGTTGTTGTAGCCATGTCAGTCCCAGGATATTAGAGAGACAATGTGGGTGAGGTAAGATCTTTTATTGTACCAACTTATAGACTCATAGACTTTAGGGTCAGAAGGGACCAATATGATCATCTAGTCTGACCTCCTGCACAAAGCAGGCCACAGAACCCTACCCATCCACTTCTATAACAAACCCCTAACCTATGTCCGAGTTATTGAAGTCTTCAAATTGTGGTTTAAGACCTCAAGCTGCAGAGAATCCACCAGCAAGTGACCCTTGCCCCACGCTGCAGAGGAAGGCGAAAAACCTCCAGGGTTTCTGCCAATCTGCCCCAGATGAAAATTCCTTCCCAACCCCAAATATGGCGATCAGCTAAACCCTGAGCTTGAGGGCAAGACTCACCAGCCAGCACTCAGGAAAGAATTCTCTGCAGTAACTCAGATCCCACCCCATCCAACATCCCATCACAGACCACTGGGCATACTTATCTGCTGATAATCAAAGATCAATTGCCAAAATTAAGCTATCCCATCATACCATCCCTTCCATAAACTTATCAAGCTTAGTCTTAAAGCCAGATATGTCTTTTGTCCCCACTACTCCCCTTGGAAGGCTGTTCCAGAACTTCACTCCTCTAATGGTTAGAAACCTTCGTCTAATTTCAAGTCTAAACTTCCTAGTGTCCAGTTTATATCCATTTGTTCTTGTGTCTACATTGGTACTAAGCTTAAATAATTCCTCTCCCTCCCTAATATTAATCCCTCTGATATATTTATAAAGAGTAAGCATATCCCCCCTCAGCCTTCTTTTGGCCAGGCTAAACAAGCCAAGCTCTTTGAGTCTCCTTTCATAAGGCAGGTTTTCCGTTCCTCGGATCATCCTAGTAGCCCATCTCTGAACCTGTTCCAGTTTGAATTCATCCGAATTCATTCATTCAAACTTCACCCACCTTCTCTCTCTTATAACAAAATATTTGAAAGTATAAGGAAGAAGCTATTGCCAAGTTTGTATATGAATGTAAAAATCAATCAGAAAGGTCATAGCAACTTCTGAATTATATTTAAAAGGTGAGGGAGGGGGGAGAGAAAGGAGAGTGTGCTTTGAATATGATTTTGTCCAATTGATCACATTTACATTAGTTTTTCCTTGGTGAGAATTGCATCCTTTTCCATTTCAATTAAATGTTGGTATTTGTAAGAATGGCATTTGACAACATAATGTCAAAAGGTTACATAGAAAATGTTTTAAGTTCAGACATGGTATCATTAACATTTTAAAATGCAGGCACTATGGGCTGGAGATCAAATAACCACAGGAATACTGCCCTCCCACCCACACCCACACATCCAGTTTGCAAAACATAATTATTCCTGCTAGATAACTGGAAAAATGTGTTGAGCAGATTTGTCCCTAATCTATTTTTTTTAAAAGAAAAAGATTGATCTAGAACACAAGTATTTAAAAAGTGATGTTTGTTGTTTTTGTATGGTAACACTGGGCTCCACTGAGTTAGATGCTGATTCAACCCTGGCCCAAGAGAGTTTACAGTTAACTTGAAACAGAGTGTATCAGAATTATAGTCTTGTGATTGTCAGAATTTATCACCAGAACAAAAGGGAGGGGAGCACAATCTCACAAAAAGTTAAGAAGATTGGGAAGACTGAGTAGTAGGAAACAAAGTTTTGTGAAAGGAGAAAGGTAAAGGAAATCAAAAAAGTTTGTGCCCTTTTTAGTTTCTTAATAAGGTTAAAAATGAAAAAAAGGGCCGGAAAGTCTTTTTTTTTCTGCTTGGTTTTTTTTTTTTTTTTTTTTTTTTTTTTTTTTTTTTTTTTACAATAGACATTCCGATGCTGACTACTTTGTTTTCTGAGGAAGACTTTCTGGATAATTCCAGACGTAGTAAAATTATTACTTCTCTGTATATGCCTCCAATATTCCCCCGTTCCACATGCAGCCTCCAACAGCACCCAGCTTGTTCTCCTTGCTCATTTCCCCCAGTGAAATCAGGATCAGGAGGCAAGATTTTCAGAAGTCACTGGTGATTTTTGGTGCCCAGTTTAACACACCTTAAAGGGATGTGATTTTTAGAAAGTTTTAAGCATCCACCCTTTGAAAAACCAGGCCTCTATGATATGTCTCAAGTTGGCACCCAAAAAATCACTTCTAAAAATCTCAGCTAAACTTCACAACTCACCTTCCTTGCTGGAAGCTTTTACTCCTAATACATTCTATGAATCAACAGCTAAGTAGCAGTGATAAAAGAATACAATGTCATTTCTATAGCTTATATTCAAAAGTGTATTAATTATAAGCAAATTATATTTAAGAGTAGATGTTGAAAAATACATCCTTGAAACAATAAATCGACATAATTTAAAAATGTATACACATTCCAATGTATCTTGGTGGTGGGATGTTTGGGGCACATGACAAAGTCGGAGTGGTACAGCACAGGAAGGCTACACATTACAGTTGAAAAGTCTCTTAAGATTTTTTCTTCTATAAACCAGGGCTTAATGGTGGGTACCTCCATGGGATAATGCTACATTAGCCAGTACTGTCAACTCCAAGCATTCAAAAATCAAAAGTCATGCCTCTCAAAAATCATGAGATTGACTTAACAGTCATGTGACTTTAAAATAATAATAAAAGTTGGGCCTTTTTATTTGCGTTCTGTGTTTCTGGACACTTAGGGCTCATGTTTTCAATCTTTCCTCTGCAACTATGATGATTAGAAACTTACTTAAAAAAATAAAAAGTAAAATCTGAGATTCTCATATAATCACCAGGCTCCAGCAGGTGGGGCTTTATGAGAAACATCAAATGCGAGAATTGCATTAAAAATCACGTGATGTGGCAACAATCATAATCAGAATATCCTAGTGTCATGTGACAATGGGAAAGACTCACAGAAAGAGCCAATTTCTTTTAATGCTGAACAAGGAACTTTTGTAGAAGAATAATTATAAAAGAAACAATACTGCCATTAACGCTATTATCTCTCTACTTCACTGTAGAGCTTCTGCCTAGAATCTTCCCCATCCTACACCTGCCTGGCTTCCAGTGACAGAGTTAAAGAAACAGAACACATTATTTTCTATCTGCTATTTCTTCTACATAAATAATCTTTATAAAAATTAAAAGTTAATTAGAAATTATAGATCCAGACGAATCTCCAGCTTCACTATTCAGACAGATCTGGTCGTCTTCTGGCCTCAAGGATAGTTTTGTTCAGTTGACTCATTTGAATAATCAAATCTCTAAAGTGTAGTAGATTTCACTTCTCAAGAGGTTTATGCTATTATTCTGATTGCTCCAAAGGTAGGTCTCTTTTCTCAACAGAATTATCTCCTTTTGCTAAGGCTGGTGTGCATACCAGTTCCAGTAGGCTCACACAGCAATTCATATATATGCATTGCTAGGTCTGTATATCATAACAGATAGTTTGGTATCTTTTCACATGTCATGTTCAGCACTTTCATATGTGCATTAGAAATTTCTAGTTGTACACCCATCAGCAAGATTTCCACTTTGAACTGCATGCTAGAGAACCTCAGAGATCTCTAACACACATGCAGTTCAGTAGCTAGCTTTGCTTTGCAGGGCCTTTTCCTCTCCTGCCAGATCACCACCTTCTCTGATACCAGGCAGTATTTCCCTTTCTGCTGCCAGCAGGGATACCAGGTTTTTCCTTTTCCCCAAACTTAAGAATGCTTAGGTGAGTGGCTGCATTTACCAGAGGTTTTTAAATCTTCAAACTAGCTATAGGTTCAAGGGTCCTCTCTGGAATTTTGTTTTTAGAAAAGTAGATGCAATCTGGAAGCCTTTCAGTGTCAAGTTGTGGCACACTCTCTCCTTCACTCCCCCAACCCTACAGGGTTCTTCAAACCCTAATCTTCACACTTAACCCAGGGAGAAAGAGAAGAGGGACTAGCTTTTATTCTACTCAGGTTCTTATACTGCCCTCATCACTGAAAGATGTGGGCACCTTTTCGTAGTGCATTAAGCGATGTGACTAACATCTGTCACAAACGGTTCGTTCTTTCACACATCCCCAGGAGAGAATGGTATGTGCAGTGCTGAGGAGATTTTTTGGTACAGTTTTGATTTTTAATGTTTATTTTTCTGATTTCACCCTTGTTTCACTCAAGACAGCTCAGGGAGGTGTAAAGTACAATTCCTGTCCAGACTGGCCCTCTGCACCCAGATGGAGGAATTGCCCTGAGGGAGGTCAGAAAGCATCGCCACCACCTGACATCCTTTAGGGTTCTCAGGGCCAGAGCAGCTTTAAGTTGTGGTTGGAATCCTCCAGGTGGAGGATACTGATCAGATGTGATGTACAACAGCATCCTGACCCAAGCCACCTCCACAGTCAGCACCACGTCTGTAGGCTCACAGGCAGAAGGCTGCTTGCTGCTACTTCTGCAAATCCTTTATGCCTACCACAGGCTTTATGCCCCCGTATTTGGACTCAGCACCGGACAAAACCGGAACTTCCTCACCTGGCAATGCATGATCCTGTCATTTGGTCACATGGACAGCCCCATCCATCCCAGGCAGTCTCCTTTTTTACCTCTCTCCTGTAACCCTTCTGCCAAGTCCCAATGGCAGCATTAAGGGACAGCTTCAGTCTGTCTCTTACTTCTCTAAAATAAATTCGATGATGTTTCGAGCCCCAGCCCAGAGCCATGCTCCTACTTCTGGCTCTGGAAAGTTAAAACACAACCCTTCTTGGCCACTTTTGCAGGTGATTCTTTCCAACTCAATGTGAATCCTTGAGAACATGGAACCACAACTATATTTCTATTGGTTGGAAAAAGGAAATACAAACAAAATAAATATGATAACGGTATACATTTAGGTACTACCAAATGAGCAAAACCCAGTGGTCAGTATTACAGTTCCTAGTATTACTTGTCTTGTTTACTGCGATGCAGAATTCTTAGTAACAACAACAATCCCCATCCCCTCAAACCTTATTCACAGGTCCAATTAGACCCTGTAGTAGGGTGTCAATGGGTGCCTGCCTGCTCCAATCCAGAGAAGTTGGTACCAGCTTCAGAATGTGAAGCTACCTGGTCCAGTTCTATGATGACAGCTCCTTGCTGCTAAGTCAGCATTTGTGCAACCACTGTGGCTCCAGGCTCACAGAATCACACCACACAAGGTTCAGAATCATGAGGTAGGGAAGCCAAAGCAAAACAGGAATTTTGGACAGACTCTTTACTCTTTAGGATAAAGCAAAACAGGACCCTTGGATGGAGTCCTTTACACTCCACTGTTGATCTTCAGTCCTAGTGCTAAACCAGAGTCCACAACCTGTAAACTCAGGTTGACCTGCTTGTTCCAGGCCGTGTCTCACAAAATTCCTGTACAATTTTTCTACTATCATATATTCAATCAGCACACAGACAATTTCCAGCTAAAGCAATTACACAGTATGTGGTACTATGGGTCAGAGTGACAGTACCCATCTCTGTGGTGCCCCCTTGTGGCCCAACAGGGCACTACTCATTCTGACATGGGGTCCCTCTGATGATGCTTCTCACAGGTCTGGTGCAGTGATACTTTAGCCTTCTGGCCAAGGCACACTTGAGTCCCATTTCTTCCAGAGTATTAAGGTCCAAAAATAAAAGAATATTATGAACTTAAAACTAGGGTCATCTGGGAAATATTTGATAGGACCCTGTCCTACTCGGAGCCTATCTTCATGCAGTCAGTCCCCCAGTCAATCTTCCTGGACCTGGTCATTGCATCTATCAGGAGGTTCATCTAGGCAGCAAGCTGTCTCAGACTCTTGGCTGAAACCAGGCTTCTCTCAACAAGCAAAAAGCACAGCTTTGCTCTCCTGCCTGGCCAGCCCCAAACTGAGTTTGGTCTCCTTCTTTAACTCCCCTCTTGACATGTGCTCCAGGTGTAGGGGAGCCGAGCCAATTGGGTCCACAGGCCCTCAGGCCCCCCACCAGCCAGGAAGGGGTTAATATCTGCCTCATCACACATTCTCCCGCTCAGGAGCGGGTTTAAGATACTGGTGTCCTCTGCCAACTCTCCTCCATCTTGAAAAATAAATCACCATTGCAATGAGTGCTCCCTGCCCTATGCTGAACAAGAAGGGTACCTCTCATGAGTCAGGGGATGGCATCCTTTATGGCACCGAGCCACCGCAGAGGGGTATGGTCAGTAACCAAGGTAAATGCTGTCCTGAGAAACTAGTAGCAGAGCACTTCCATGGCCCCCTTTACTGCAAAGTCTTCCTTCTCAATAACAGAGTAGGCTGTCTCTTGGGGAAAGAGTTTCCTGCTCAGGTAAAGGACTGGATGTTCTTCCGCATTGACTACCTGGGACAAGACAGCTCCCAACCTTACTTCGGGCATCCATTTGGAGGATGAACTCCTTGGTAAAGTCTGGCCAGTTTAAAACAGGTTTCCTACAGAGGTGAACCTTAAGGGTCAGGAAGGCTTTTCTGCAGGCCTCTGTCCAGCAGACCTTTCTAGGGCTGCTGCCTTTAGGATTTGAGAAAGGCCACCATGGATGAGACCTCAGGTACAAATTGGCGTTAATATCCTGCCAGCCCCAGGAATCATTGTCCCTGATGCTTTGAGATTGGAGTAGGACAGGCTTGCAAGGCCTGGACCTTATCTACAAAGGGTTGCACTTGGCCTTACCTTATGTATACCCCCAGTATGTTGTTTCATCCTTGTCTATATGGTATTTTGCAGGGCTTGCCATTAATACAGCTTTCTCTAGGGACTGGAGGACAGCTGTATCTGCTTCAGGTGATCATCCTAATTCTGGCTATAACTAATAACATTGTCCAGGTAAGATGCAGCATAAACCACATGGGATTGAAGGACCCTGCCCATCAGCCACTGAAATGTTGCTGGGGCCTCATGGAAGCCAAATGGCATGGTTTGGAACTGGTCTAACCCATAAAGTGTTGCAAAGGCTGTTTTTCCCCCAAGATTCTGGAGTGGGAGGGCTTTACTAATACCTTTTCATAAAGTCCAAGGTGGTAATACATAGGGCCTTGACCAAACAATCCAGTAATTTGCTTACTAGAGGCATAGGCTGTGTGTCAAATTTTGAGATAGGGTTGATTTTTCTGAAGTCTATACAGAAGGGGGTTGTGCCTTTCTGTTTGGGCAGAAAACTGGGCTTCTCAAGTCAATATGTGACTCCTCATCTCCCTCATCTTCCTGAGAAAAAGTAGAGGTGTTTTCCTGATCTGTTGTCCCAGTTCTGTCTGTTTATGATGGGAATCCTAGTGTGTACACCCCACTGGTGCCAAAAAGACTGTGGAGCATGTAGCTACCAGTCAAGATTCGAACCAAGGTTGCTTCTTTGCCTGATGTCCATCAAAGGGCATGACATGGGCCAAGGACACAATTTCCTGGTGGTATGGCTAGGGCACCAGGAATTGGGACTGGACTTTCCTCATTTGATGGTCTCTCTCTGGATAATACAGCCATTCATTCTAGATTTCAAACCATGGAAAGATCTGAACTTCCTGGGGGTTTACTACTTCCTCATTCATGACTGTATATAGGCCTGGCTCAAGGTTTTGTCATCCCTTTGCTCCTGTATGAAGTTGGAGAACCTTGTAAGTGCATCAGTTTCTGATATCAGGCTGACCGCTGTCTCTGTGTGAGAATGGATGTCTAGGGAAGTGTCTGGTTAGCCAGAAGTCCCTTTGCCTGGTCTGTCTGTCTCTCCTATCTAGATTAGATCTATTAGGCCCTGCTCCTGAGGAAATAGGGGTTGAGTTTCCAGCACTGTGTGGAGGTCTCGAAAACCTCTTTCAGAGTTCCCCCAAATGGTCTGAGCCTCAGATCTCAATAACTGGGCAGGCAAGTGATAGGGTCAGACCAACCACTTGAGACTGGGTATGTTGAGCTTATGCTGAGCTGTATCCATGTGCTGGGGTATGACTTTGTTTTTCTCAGGAGGCCTGGAAGATGTTACCAAGTACTACCTCACCAGGGTTTGATTACATCCCAAGTGTACCAACCCCACCACCTCTGTTTCATTTGCACTAAGAGGGATGGTCAATGTGACCTGTCTTCTGCAGTCCAGACTTGTACAATACTGCACTCTCTAAGGGGGCAGCCCCAATACCCTGGCCCTGGGCATCTTCACAGAAAGCAAGGGCATTGCCCCTGGTGACCGGAGTCAAGACCTGTTCCTAACTTGGGGTAACCTTCTGGACTGCAAAGAGGTTTTCACTTGAGGGGCAGGGATTGCTCAGGGATTCTTGGACATTCTCTGTCCTGCAACCTTTTGGTGCCATTTAAGTCACCAACTGAGACCCTGCAGTTTCCTTGACACCCATTAGGACTGAGCTCCTAAGAAATTCTTCTCTTCCTGGAAGTGTTGGGGGAGGGTCTCCTTGAAGATCTCCTAAATGGCCCAGCATGGCAGCTTGAGATCCAGGCAATGATAGGCAACTTGATTTGCCTAATCAAATATGAGGCTGCCAGGATGCCCACTGTTCCACTGGCCACTGCACTGCCACCATTGCCACCCATTGAAATGTCTCAAGAAAGGCCTCTTCATTGTTTGTGGGCCCCATCTGTGTGAGTCAGCAGGGTCAGTGCAAGGAAGTTTTGCGCCCTAAGCAAAACTTCCACCTTGCGCCACCCCTCACAGCTAACCCTGCTGACTGCCCCCCCGTGGCAGCTAACCATGCCCACTCACCCCTCCCACCCGAGAAGCACCCCGCCTCCGCAGCAGCTAACCCCACCCGGTACGGCAGCTAACCCACCCCCCAACCCGGGGAGCCCCTCCTCGCAGCAACTATCCCCCATTGAAAGCCCCCCCCGGCAGCTAACCTGGCCCGGGGAGCCCCCCCCATGGAAGCTAACCCCATCCCCCTCCATGGCAGCTAACACTGCCTGGGGAGCCCCCCCTCCACAGCAGCTAACCCCGCCCAGGGAGCCTGCCCCAGCTCTCCTCCACTGAGCATGCAGTTACACCGGTGCTGCTCTAATTCTCCTCCCCTCCCAGGCTTGTGGCACTGATTGGAGGAGACTTAGAGTGGGGGCTGTGTGCTCAGCAGAGGAGGCAGAGTGGAGGTGATCTGGGGCAGGGAGCGGTTCCCCTGTGCACCCTCTCCCGTTACTGCAGGCGGCCCGCCTGCCCCCACACCCCAGCTCACTTCCACTCCACCACCTCGCCTGAGTGGGCTTTTAGGTGCCCTCAACCACTAGACACCCTAGGCGGCCATCTAGTTTGCCTGCATACTTGCACTGGCCCTGTGAGTAAGACTGGTCCAGCTGAAGGCAGCATAGCTGCATGAGACCCACAGAGGAAGACCTAGTTATTGTGGGAGATTTTAACGGCGTGTACACTTGGTATACGAGCTGCTTACCGGACAGACAGTTCCTGAATGAGCTGCTTCTTCTGGGTGACTAGTTGTTGTAAGTGTAAGCAGAGTCAGGATAAGCTCTACCCTGACATCTGGTGGAAAGAATTTCAGAGAGTGTATTTGCATAGGCACGCCTACCCTATCCCAGACTGCTGAGCTGTGGGACTGCTTGGTGACAAATGACTCACCCTCAGTTGGGTGGTACTTGCTAGACAAGGGACATGGGTTCCAAAACCCAGTGAATTGAGAGAGGCTGGGGACAGGTATCTGTGCCTGGTGGTGCAGTCTCCTTGTGGAGCCAGAAGCACCAGTTCCAACCCCTCCTCTCTCCACTGTGGAATGTCAGAGTTGATTTTTATTCCCTCAAGAATCTAAATACAGGTTAATGAGCTGAATTCACTTTGGGCTAATGGTGCACTAGCACTGGGGCTCCCCCACTAAGAGCTGAGATCACTAAGAGTTGAAATCACTAAAGAGCTGAAATAACTGAGCTGAGAGCACTGAGTACTGTGCTAACTAGTGGGGGAGCCTGAAGATATACTGTGGAACAGAGCAGCTGGTGGAGTGGAGCAGTTGCGGGGATGGCTGGAGCGGATCACGGGACAGCTGGTGGCAGCAGAGCGGCTGGCAGAGCGGAGTAGCTGTGGGACAGGTGGAGTGGCCCACAGAGCGAGCAGAGCAGAGCCGAGCAGTTTGCAGAGCAGCTCATGGAGCAGAGCAGCTGGTGGAGCGGAGCAGTTCCTGAGGACGACTGGAGGAGCAGAGTGGAGCAGCTGGTAAAGCGGAGCAGTTCGTGGAGAAGGCAGAAGCAGAACCCACGGAGAGGCAGGGCAGTTGGCCCCGGACCACGTAAGGTGCCCCTTTCTATCCAGGCTCGGGGGAGGGACCTCTACAGATAAACTCTCGAACTCTGGGGTGGCACTGACCAGAGACTTTTGGGTTGTTGGACTTTGGGGTGATTGGACTTAAAACCCTAAGGGGAAAAAGGACAGTGCCAAACGTACTAGGAGGTGGGGTTTTGTTTATGGTTTGTGTTATAACCCGGTTTGTGGTGTTTCTCCAATGGGATGCCACATTGATTCCTCCCTTTATTAAAAAGATTTTGCTACACTCAGACTCCGTGCTTGCGAGAGGGGAAGTATTGCCTCCTAGAGGCGCCCAGGGGAGTGTGGTATGTGAGTGTCCCAGGTCACTGGGTGGGGGCTCGAGCCGATTATGCATTGTGTTACTGAAATGGAACCCCTGGATACTGAACCCGGCCCTTGTTGCTGCCAACTCAGAGGGGCAGAAGGGTTACATAAGAACTGCTACTGCTGAAGAAGTCATGTGGCCTGCTCCCCAATCCATTTTAACATACTCCCCAGCATAGGTGTAGTGTGACTGCTATATTTGGGGGAAGGGGCAGAGGGTGCATGTGCACATGCATGCACACACAAGTGCATGCTGAAGCCAGTTCCCTTGGCTCACTGGCTTTCTCACCCTGCCTGGAGTGGTACCTGGGCTGCTGGGGGGGACAGGCCAGCTTTATGGGAGAGCCCCAGCTGCTGCTGGTAGCCACACACACACACGGGGTGCTGCAGTGATGTCGCTGCTCTGGTGCTGCTGCAGTCACCTCCCTGTTGGGACTGTTGCTGCCGCTGAGGGAACACAACATGCTGGATTCCTCCTTCCACTCCACTCATTCCCATATCCTCTTCTCTTCCCCATCCTCCCCTTCTCCCCCCACTGTCCATTGCCCCAGTCCATCCCCTTCTCTTCCCTCTGCTCAATCCCACTGTATCTTCCTCCTACCCCCCTTCTCCCAGCCCTACCCTGTCCCTCTTGCCCTGCCCCCCTGTGGGTACTCACCATTATACAGGAAATGAGCAGGCTCTAGGACCCAAAAGATGGTGTCCAGTCCAGCTGCCAAGAGAGCGAACTGGTGCACAAGAGAACAGCTTCTCCGGCCTGCTCCTTCCACTCCCCATGAGCCAAAACATGATGGGGAAGGAGGTGCACTGTAGGAAGGACAGAGCCCCACTCCTGGGCAGCCCCAGCAGTACAAGCACTGCAGGGCAGTTCAGCACTCACAGAAATGGGGGGACCTAGCACATGACCCTGGGTGACACCCTTTACACCTCACCTTGTTTGTGGGGGCAATGCCTCCCCTGCACCCTGCAAAACTACACCTTAAATCCAAGTACATATTTTTGGGGAGAAAACTTAATTGCTCTTTTAAGGTGATCTATCTATCCATCTCTCTATCTATCAATAATATTGAGTCTTGACCTGCTTTCTTCTGCAGGTGCTAGATTGGTGCCTACATTCTCCACCAAACTGGGAGAGGGCCTGCCTATGTGGTACCCTCCTGGGACCCAACAGGGCACTACTCACTCTGTCGTGGGGTCTCCGACGAGCGGTTGTCTGCTGTTGTGGGTCTGGTACAATGGTGCTTTAGCCATCAGACTAAGGCATGCTTGAGTCCCACCTCTTTGGGGGGTATTAAAGTTGAAAAATAAAGGAATACTGTGAATTCAAAACCCCGTCATCCGAGGAGTCTTTGGCAAGACATGACCCTTCTCTTCAGGGCTTGTCATCTCACGCAATGGGAGGATCATCTAGCCAGCAAACTGTCTCAGACTCTTGGCTGAAACCAGGCATCCCTCACCAAGGGAGAAGCACAGCTCTGCCCTCTTGCCTGGTCAGCCCCAAACAGAACTATGTCTCCTCTTTTCGCTCTCCTCTCCACTCTTGATATTTGAGAAAGCTGCAGCGGGGTCTGGCCAACTGGGTCCACAGACCCTCATTAGCCCTGTCCTTGCCAGGGTAAATGAGACTGACCGTAACTGGCTTTTACTCTTTTCCAGCAAAGAGGGAGCTCCCTGCTTTATCCTTCTAAAGCAAGCCTTCTATCTATGGGGCTTATAAACTCCCATGTCAGGTGACTTGGCTTTCCCTTGACGGGGGAAATCCTGGTCCTGCTGAAGTCAGTGGGTCAGGAATTCATTCTCAGTGTTCATGTTCATGAATGTAACACAGTAAATTAGTCACCACAATGTTTGTTTTAAAAGACACAAGTGCGAATTCATGGCAAGTATACAGTGTATATAGACTTGGAAAGATTAGAAGTTTACCAGTAAGGGGCAGATTTTCCAGAGAGCTCAGCTCCTACTTGGGCACCCAAATAAATGGCCAGATTTTCCAAAGTGCTGAACACTTTTTGAAAATCTGTCTGTTATTAACTTGCCTAAATGGGAGCTGAGCATTTCTGAAAGTTTGGTCCCAAATGTTAATAATGAATTGTCTGTTTTTCCCTTGACCCAAAAAGTGATAGAAAATGCTAGGTCATTAATCAAAGTACACAGAGAGAGTGAGTTAGAAATGTGGTATGTTGCATTTGTGGAAAACTGTTGTACTTTTTGCCATCAATTATATCCAGCAGTTAGTAAATACTATACTTGGAAATATTATTATTATTATTGTTGTTGTTGTTTGTTGTTGTTGTTTGTTGGTTTATTTATTTATAAATAAATAAACCACCACCACCACCACCACCAACAACAACAACAACAACAACAATAATAATAATAATATAATATCACTAGCATTGGAATTTAAAAGTACATTTTCAAGTACTGCAAAAAAATTAAAATAGCTGAAATTTTAAAAATACTTTGACTAAGCATTGATATATGCTTAGATATCTGTCAAAGTAAATGGAAAATAAAAATTAAACCCTTTGGAGTCTAACTATATTGCACATTACCTGGCACAGTGCTTACCAGGGTAAATGTGCACTTAAAAAATTAATAGCCATATAAAATCACAGTGCATTAAAGCCATGAGATTGCAGGAGAAGGGCCTGAGGTGATTTGTCATTTCAAACACTTACAAACATGTTTGTTTAACTCTAAGCATGTGAATAGTTCTATTGAAGCCAGTGGGATTACTTATGAGTTTAAAGTTAAACACATTGTGTTTGCAGGATTAGAGCCTTAGACTGTGAACTGTATGGGGTTGAAATCCTGCCTTCTGGTATGTTTGTACTTTCACGCAGTACAATGGGCCATCTGGACACTACTGTATGATTAGTGTTAAATAATAATCAATATGTGCATTTCAAGGTTAAATCTACTGCCTGAGGCAACTTTTCACCTGATTTCTTCTTTCTCATGCTTTTGGCTGATGCACTTCTAAAGAATTGTACTGTTGTGAAAATGGTGTTCATGCGTCAAAACAAACAAGAAAAAAGACTGTAGAAAGCTCAAGGAAAGAGCATGATACAGAGACAATGTTGGGTTTTTTTGTTTGTTTGATTTTTTGCCAGTAGAGCCACTGGGCCTGTTCTGATCTCATGTAAACCAGTTTTACACCAGTTGAACTTAATTGATTTTGGTGGAGTTGCCTGGAGATTAGATCCTGATCCTGCAACCTGTTCTGAAATAGTGGACTTTTCTGCCCATGGAAACTTATTTCAGTCAATGGAAGTCTGTGCAGGGGTAAGGATCCATTTGTAAGGGCAGAGTCTTATGCTGGTGCAACTGAGAGCAGAACCAGGCCGTTGGGTAGGTGTTAAATAGTGTTGAAGAGGTTTTGTTACTGTTCTCTCTGAAAGTGCCTGATCTACTTCCAAAAGTAGTTTCCTACTTGACTCACTAATCTGTCATGAAAAAAATCATGCTGTTGCAATCTGTCTGAAAGAAATGGTGCAAATTAATCAAAAAACAGTCTTACCAGGATATTATTTCCCCTGACAATCTGACAGCATTTTTAATCTTCATAAATTTCTGCTCTTTATGAAAGTGTTTGTAGCATCATCTTGCAGTGTGCCCTTTGGGTTGTACCAGTTATGTAGTTCTGGCAAGTATGTTCTTACAATCCAGCTAAAGCAGGCGTTGCCCTTTGAGGTGCTGTGTTACACACTGATACAATGTCTCAGCCAGAACATTAAACGAACTCCCAAAGCTTTATTTATTGAATAGTTAGTGTTGTGAACTCTCTGTGTCTTCAGAATGGAACCACTTGAGCAGGTATCGTATTTTATCCAGCAGAGGGCAGTGGTAGATGTACACATTGGGGGAGGGTCAGAAAGACTATTGTTGCATATCAATGTGTAGTTTGGACACATTGGCCTGATTCTTACTTTAGTGTAAATTGGGAGTAAACCCAGAGAAGTCAATGGAGTTATAGCCGTACAAAACTGATGAATATAATGGGAGGAAAATCAGGATCAGTGATGGAAATACTGCACTGTTACACAACAAGTATTCAGGCAAAATATCCACTAACAACAACAGAAGTTTAGTCAAAGTAAGTCTGAAGTAAGGACTTTAGAATTTGTGTCAGAGTTCATAAAAACAGTTTTTTAAATTGTCAACAAGCAGGAGAATTAGAAAATGTTAGAAGTAGAAGATTAGATGTTAATGGAGTTACCAAACATCCTGATATTATTGGGACCATCCTAATATTAGGGGCTTTGTCATATAAAGGCAACTATCTTACTTCCCTTCCCCCCCCAAAAAAAAGTGTTCTGATTTTTCACACTTGTTGTCTGGTCACCCTAGATGACAAACCTCAACCAGAATTTAGTTGGGCTGTTAACACTGTGTTGCCTGGCAGACTGCAAAACACGAGTTAAAAAAAATCCCCATGCCATAGAATTTCTTACATACAATCTGCCCTCTCATAGCCCTCAGACAGAAAATGCTGCCGATACCTCATATTTTAATTCATAAAATCTGACAATGTATTATCCAAATGCACCAAAATGCAGCATCTTATCTATAAATCCAGTTTCTTGTATGGCCCAGACTTTTCTGACTTGGTTGTTTTTCACTGCAGTTTAGAGAATCAATACAACAATATTAATATCCTATGCATATGGGTTTGTTTGGGTTTTTTTAGTGATGATGTTACTTGAGTCAATTGCTTGTGTAATAAACATTTTTAAAAGTTGTAGGAAGACTAGGGAAAAATCCTTTAAAATTAGGCTAGGGAAATATATAAATTTAGACTCAGGAAATATTTTCTTGGCTTTAAAAATCATTAGTTTTCTAATTTATGGAGATTTTTTGTGAGAGATAATAAAATTGCTACGCCTTCAATTCTTGGCATTGCTCTTTAGAATCAGAACAGAACCCTAGCAATTAACTGGGAGTTCTCAAACTCTGCCAATAGGATGATGCGCTTGTCTGCATGTATCAATTTTTCAACCCCTAAGACAGAGAGAGGAAAGCTTTAGGTGAGGAATATAAAGCACTATAAAGACAATTATTGTTAACAAAAATAGAGCAGAAGCATTACTGGTTCAGCTCCAGCAAACTACAAGGACTTGTGCTGAATAGAGGGGTTGGATAGGGCAGCAGTAACAAGATCACGCACTCTCGTTTATTGAATTTATGGCTGGTTGTTGTGTAGAGCACCGAAATTGAAGTCAGAAAATTATAGCTCATCTTTCTGCACACAACAAAATTCACAATATTGCCCAGTAAGGTAAGAACCCAGGGGAACCCTGATTTCATGAACCCTCAGTCTCTGACTCCATGTTTTCTGATATTTGTACCTTGTTCCACATCTAAAATTTTTATCAAAACCAACTTTTGTTTTCATAAGACACTAACTTTAGGTTTCATCCAAATCCCATTGAAAGCAATGGAAAGATTCCCACTGACTTCAATAAGTTCTGATTCATAGCTCATTGAAGGTTTTTGGTTGTCCCCCAAGACTCTTCATAAAACTGGGATTTACCTTCCTATACAAAACGTTGAACCCTTTCCTTCAGGAAAAAGGAGATAAATTGGCACTCACCTCCTCCACTATGGTATCAGTAACTCTTCGGCCAAAACAGCATTAGTTTAATAAAGCAAATAACACATAGTTCTACAGGTAAAAATGGACTATGAGGACTTGCCTTAAAATGCCTACAACTCTGTAGCAATCACCATCCCAGTGCATTGCATCCTCAGAACCTGTGGATTGCCAGTAAAGGATAAGGGATGTAGACAGGACAACCATGTGTAGACTTGAGATCAGTGGACTAGGCAAACCCGATAGGCAGTACAGGCAGGAACTGTTGTGCCTCCATGCCATTTGTAGCCTTCCTTTCCTCTGCACTGGGAGCATATCTGACACAACTGCGTTGCTGTCTCTGGCTTCTCCTTCTTGCAATGCTTATGAGACTCCTATGTTGTAGGACGCAGAGTATGACAGTAAAGTTAACTCTTCTTGCAGAAACATTAACTTGCACACCAATCAATCAAGTCAGATAGTTTGCAACCCCTCCCCTCTCTGGCAGGCCATGGCCCCTTTGTCATGCCCCTTGGTATGCACAGTGTTAGTGTGTTAGTTGTGGTAGGGAATAATAGTGCATAGCTGTCTTATCAGTCTGTGTGGTCTCCCCATAGCTATTGCTGCATGATTAACGCGCTTTTGCTCCCCTCCATGCTGCAGAATAGAGGGGTTCATAGGGCCCATTATAAAGCAGAAAAGGGCCTCTGCTAGTGGGTGGCGTATACAGTCTCAGGGCCCATTTTAGGTTTTCAAGAAGCGGTTAATCGCATTCTTAGGAAGCACATTGATAATGATACCCAGGAGACTGCTGTCATCACCTTTCTATTTGGCAAAGGGTTTGGAAACTGTTGCAAAAGAGCGGCAGATGCAGGATCCTGGAAAAAGCCATCATATTAAAAATATTTCTTACTGGTCATTTAGACACGTATTTAAAAGACAGAGACTATTTTTGATGGCAAGAGGAGGGCGAACAAACATGCAGAAAAGTTTATTAAATCAGACGAGGTTTTAAAAAACCATATTATTGTTCTAGAACACAATGGCCTTTGCTGTTTTTGTTACTAAGTCCCACTGTGATTTAAAGCTGCTGACAGCACCAGACGCTAACAATGAAATCATCTCTCTTTCTTCTCTGTAGAGTTCAGGCAGACACTCATTTGTATGTATGAGTTCAGCCTGTCTGCTGTGTCTGGCCAAAGAGGCAGATACTAATGGCATATGTTAATTACAATCCAACAATTTCCTTTCATTTGGGTGTTTATTAACATTCTCACTTTTGCCCATAGAACCAGCTGGCATGGGCTGCTTAGACTGTTTTGGGTCACATGTTATTTTCATTCTGGGTTCATGATGTACAATAGATTACTTTTGTCATTTGGCCAGTTAATTTTACATCCCAGATGATAGGTTTGGTTGGTTGGTTTTTTTGGTGTTTTGGGGGGTGGGATGGCTGGGGGGGGTTGTTTTGGGGGTTTTTGTTTTTTAGTTTTTTCTTTTGAATGTTACATGGAGAAGGAAATTAAAATGTTGACTTGAGAGCAAATTTCACACTATTATCAGTCTACTCAATCATTCCAAATATATTTCTGCACTGAAATACAGAATCCTACAACAACATTGTTAGATATTAGATCCAAAAATCAGGACAATATCTGAAATAATTTGGAATTTAGTGGAACCATAAACTATTTTGGATAACTACTGAATGAGGGATTGCAGACAGACAGGTTTAAGATGGGAACCGCTGTACAGACCATTTGGCCATCTTGTCTAATATCCTAACATTGGCTAGTGCCAGATGTTTCAAAGAAAGGTGAAAGACACCTCATAGTGGACAGTGCTGAAATAATTTGCCCTTAGGTGAAGCTTTTTTCAAACTTATCAGTGACTAGTTGTGTGCCCTGAAGCATCAGGATTTATAGTCCTTTTTTAAAAAAAACAAACCTTTGTTTTAATTAACCGGATGTTCTCATTATCCATATCAATATCTAATCCTTATATGAATCCTACAAAGCTATCAACCTCAATTATATCTTGTGACAGAGGGTTCCACAGGCTAAATATGTGTTGTATTAAAAACAAAAAATCCTTCTCTCACTTTTGAATGTATTGTTTTTCAGGCCTCTTGCTCTTGAGTTTACTGATTACAATTACATCAGAACCCAGCTTTGTGTATGAGTAGCTCCTCTTATTCCCTCCATTGTGTATTACATTGTATTTGTCTACCCTGGTTTTCATCTATTATATTGTTGCCTTTTGAACCAGTGTTGATAGGTACTTATGAAGTGCCTCACAGTCTTCTCTGGTCTTAATTAATCTTGGGAGGATATGTGTGTAATTTGCAAATATTGCCACCTCACTGTTCAACTCTTTTAAAGTCATTAATGAATGTATTAAATGGTGGTCTTAACACAGAACTGTAGTCTTAACACAGAACAGTGCACTTCCCCCAGAGCGTCCGTGCCTGCACCCTGGGCAGCAGGTGGCTGTCCTGCCGGTCCGAGCTGTGCTCCCTAGCTGGCCACTGCCAGCTACAAAAGAGAGCAATGCCAGCAGCAGGCTGAGGTGGTGGCACAGCCGCAGCCTGCCGAGGGGAGGAGGCGCACACACGATGGCATCCCTTCCCCCTTGGCACCCACCACAGAGGAGGTGAGGGGGCTTCCTGGACCTGAGGGGGGCCAGCCTCTAGTAGCATGTGCAGTGATGGTGCTGGGTGAGTGTGGTGCCAGAGGGGAGAGGGCTGGGGGGCTGTGGAGTGCTTCTCTCTGGTCCCAGCCCCAGGGCAGCCTGCCTGCACCCGAAACTCTTCATCCCCAGCCCCACCCCACCCCAGAGCCTGCACCCCCAGCCAGAGCCCTCATCCCCCTGCACCCCAACCCTCTGCCCCGCCCCAAGCCCTCTCCTGCACCATGAACCCCTCATCCCTGGCCCCATCCCAGAGCCATCATCCCAGCTAGAGCCCTCATCCCCCCACAACTCCCCACATTGTACAATATAGGGAAACTGTTAAACGCTTACTGTTTCCAGTCCATTTTTTACATTATTTTAAAAAATATATATTGGCTTACAAGGCAGGGGTGGGGGGGGGGGGGAAGTGAAGGAGTGGGACTTGGGCCGGTTATGGGCACCACCAAAGATTATACAAACCTGCCACCCCTGTATAGTAGATTAGAGAACCATGATTTTCCTTTACAGAAGCCATGACTGTTTTTGTCCCTCTCATATCACGTGTACACTAGAAGGCATTTAATCATTCTATTGGTTGAACCAATTTTCTTAGTGCTTACATAAAACTCGCTGTTTTAAAAAGGTAGGTGTGGTGTTTGCTACCCTCCAGTCTTCTAGCTAAATTTAATAAGATTGAATATTTTGAGTAATAGCTCAGCCACTTCATTCTTAAATTCCTTCAGAACACTTGGAACTATACCAGGGATTGGCAACCTTTGGCATGTGGCTTGCCAGGGTATGCACCCTGGCAGGCCAGGCCGGTTTGTTTACCTGTCGCGTCTGCAGGTTCGGCAGATCTTGGTTCCCACTGGCCGTGATTTGCTGCTCCAGGCCAATGGGGGCTGTGGGAAATGGCAGGCAGCACATCCTTCAGCCCGCGCTGCTTCCCGCCGCCCCCTTTGGCCTGGAGCAGCGAACCACGGCCAGTGGGAATCGCAATCGGCCAAACCTGCAGACGCAGCAGTTAAACAAACTTGCCCAGACCACCAGGGTGCTTACCCTGGTGGGCCACGTGAGAAAGGTTGCCAATCACTGAAGTATGCCATCTGGCCCTGGCACACAGTTACTGTTTAATTTATCAACTAGTTCCTGCATATCCTCTTTTGCCACTCAGTATCTTGGTGTTCTTGCCTAAAAAGAGTAGGGCTAGGGTAGGTATCTCCCAAACAATGAGATTCAGTTCAAAGAACTCAGTTGACTTCCATGCAATGAACTTATCTTCCTCAACTGCACCCTTAATTCCTAGATAGTTCATAAGTTTTCTTGTAAGCTTCCTGTTTCTGATAGAGCAAGAAAAATGTTAAGTACCCCTATCACTATTTGCCACTCAAATCCCTTACTAATATCCATTTTACATTTTACATGCTGCAGTCTATGTTCCTTTCTACTGGCTTCACAAAGTCAAAAACAGCCTCTCCTTTCCCTGTTTGTCTTGTGTGCTCCAGACCTATTTGTTCTTAGATGCAATCATATAAGGTGTAAAAAATTATGGCCCTAAAACGTGTCCCAACGTGACACATTTAGATGTAGATAGTTGAAGTCACCCATTATTACTATTTGATTAGACTTAGTTGTCTCTTTGGTCTTCAACATAGTCCGCTCAATGGACTCAATATATTGGGTAGGGGTGCGCTACAGATTTGCCTATGGCTCCTTCACATCAGTCAGTGATTCCTCTGTGAGCAATTCTCCGCTGTCTAGTTATGGTAACTTTTATGTAAACTGGAGTTGTAAAAATGAGTCAGGATCTCACCCTGTATTTTTCCCTAATCAGGAAGTTCAGCAGTATTATCTTACTAGTATATATTTTGTGGAATGTGTTTATATAAACAGCACTGAAATGCCATAACACTACAAACATGTACAGATATATTAAAAAATGTAAAGAAAAATACCCAACCCTGAAAAAGATGTGAGAATGATGGCACTAAAATCCAAATGAAACCAAGTTTAATTAAATGGACATAACAAAAGGCAACTTTTTATTTACTCAGCCAGAGGTATGTGTTTAACTAGGGAGAGCCCTTAAAGCCTGAGAGCTAAACTGATTACGTATGTTCTTTAAGGTCCACAAAGGGAGAGAATGGAAAAATCACCACTAGGATGAGTAAGCAAGAATGGCAGAGTAAACAAGATTTTTCAGCGTTTGCATCCAGTGAAATCCCCACACAATCACTTGTCACAGAATATCAAACACAGTGCAGAGCTAGTGCCGAATGGGAACAGGCCCTTGATTTAGCACTCTCTTTATTGAATATGATTTTGTTTCTCATTTAAAAGCAAGGAATATTTAATAACTTGGTCATACACTGTTCACACACTCGTAGTAGTTATGGCAAGTTATTTATTTACTGAAATGCAGCTACAAGGCAAAGCATTTGAATTCTATGAAAAGAGTAGTTTGAATTTATTGTTCACACCAAAAAGATTGACCATATTGTGATTTCACACATAGAATAGAAAACAATCCTTTAGAGATATCCCTTATATGCATATACAATTGTTTATGTTGTCATAAATGTATCATGTAATCAGGCTATAAATACAAGGTTATGCCTGTACATATAGGGCTAAATTTTCAGAAGTGTGTGCATGTGCAATCACCACAAATGCAAGGCCAATCATGTTGGTTGCACACACAAATGGACAGTTGCATGTCTAAACTATTATTTTTATATTCAATTGCATTTTACATTCTTTTTTACATGATTTGGTGCCAAAATGCTAAATGACTCTTCCATTGCTCTAGAATTAGAAGATGATAGAAGTTAGAGATGGTAAATACTTAAATTATCTTCTGCATCTTCCTACATATGTAAGATTGTTCCCTACTCTCAAGAGTTTCAATATAGTTCTATATGTATAAGCAACGGAGCTTGCAAGCCTTCCCTGTTGGGAAATCATAGAACCATAAAACTGGAAGGGACCTCGAGAGGTCATCTAGTCCAGTCCCCTGCACTCATGGCAGGACTAATTATCCCAGGTGTTTGTCTAGCCTGCACGTAAAAATCTCCAATGATGGAGATTCCACAACCATTCTATGCAATTTATTTCCATGCTTAACCATCCTGACAGGAAGTTTTTCCTGATGTCCAACCTAAACCTGCCCTGCTGCATTTTAAGCCCATTGCTTCTTGTCCTATCCTCAGAGATTAAGAAAAACAATTTTTCTTACTCCTCCTTGTAACAACCTTTTACATATTTGAAAACTGTTATCATGTCCCCTCTCAGTCTTCTCTTTTCCAGATTAAACAAACTCAGTTTTTTCAATCTTCCCTCATAGGTCATGTTTTCTAGACCTTTAATCATTTTTGTTGCTCTTCTCTGGAGTTTCTCCAATTTGTCCACATTCTTCCTGAAATGTGGCACCCAGAAACTGCACACAATACTCCAGTTGAGGCCTTATCAGAGCGGAAGAATTACTTCTCGTGTCTTGCTTACAACACTCTGCTAATACCCCCCAGAATGATGTTCACTATTTTTGCAACAGCATTACAGTCTTGACTCATATTTAGCTTGTGATCCCCTATGACCTCCAGATCCCTTTCTGCAGTACTCCTTCCTAGGCAATCATTTCCCATTTTGTATTTGTGCAGTTGATTGTTCCTTCCTAAATGGAGTACTTTGCATTTATCCTTATTGAATTTCATCCTATTTACTTCAGACCATTTCTCCAGTTTGTCCAGATCATTTTGAATTTCAATCCTGTCCTCCAAAGTGCTTGCAATTCTTCCCACCTTGGTATCATCCACAAACTTTATAAATGTACTCTCTAAGCCATTATCGAAATCATTGATGAAGATATTGAACAGAACTGGATATCGGGTCACGTTATATCGGGGTAGAGATGTATCTCCAAAGGACATAAAGACAATCCAGGGAATTATAGACCAGTCAGTTTAAATTCAGTCCCCGAAAAGATAATGAAGCAAATAATTAAGCAATCATTATCTTCTAGGTGTTTGCAAACTAAGGTGATAAGTAACAGCCAGCATGGATTTGTCAAGAACAAATCGTCAAATCAACGTAATAGCTTTCTTTGACAGGGTAACAAGCTTGTGGGTAGTGAGAAAGTGGTAGGCATGGTATATCTTGACTTTAGTAATGCTTTTGATACTGTCTTGCATGACCTTGTTAGGCAAAAAGATTCTTTTCCCCAAGAATCAGGCAAGCACAGGCAATACTGAAGGGAGTTTACTCACAGTACCGGGAAGACTGATAAACAGCTTAAAAAATATGGTGCCACCGTGGCCAGTTATATACATTCTCTTATCAATTCATTTGCATTTCTCTGTACATACATAGACAGACATTGCTACAAGTCAAGAGAAAAGTCAAGAGGGGGGAGGAATAGCTCAGTGGCTTGAGCATTGACCTGCTAAACACAGGGTTTGGAGTTCAATCCTTGGAGAGCATTTAGGGATGGGGGGTAAAAAAAAAGCTGTCTGTTGATTGGTCCTGCTTCAAGCAGGGGGTTGGACTAGATGATCTCCTGAGGTCCCTTCCAACCCTGATATTAAAAAAAAATAAATCCTGAATAAAGATAAAAATAGGAATGGTACATACATATAGAGGTCATCCTAATTGCATCAAACATCTATGGCTACCTTGTGAAGGAAAGAGGTGGGGTTGGGGGTAGGTCTGAAGTAAATAGGATGAAATTCAATAAGGACAATTCTAAGTATTCCACTTATGAAGGAACAATCAGTTGCACACATACAAAATGGGAAATGACTGCTTAGGAAGGAGAACTGCGGAAAGGGATCTGGGGGTCATAGTGGATCATAAGCTAAATATGAGTCAACTGTGTAACACTGTTGCAGAAAAAGAAAACATAATTTGGTGATGTATTAGCAAGAGTGTTGTAAGCAAGGCACAAGAAGTAATTCTTCTGCTCTACGATATGTTGATTAGGCCTCAACTGGAGTATTGTGTCCAGTTCTGAGTGCCACATTTCAGGAAAGATATGGACAAATTGGAGAAAGGCCAGAGAAAAGCAACAAAAATTATTAAAGATCTAGAAAACATGACCTATGAGGGAAGATTGAAAAAACTAAGTTTGTTTAATCTGGAAAAGAGAAGACTGAGAGGATACATGATAGCATTTTTCAAGTACATAAAAGATTGTTACAATGAGGAGGTAGAAAAATTGTTCTTCTTAACCTCTGGGGATAGCACAAGAAGCAATGGATTTAAATTGCAGCAAGGGCAGTCTAGATTGGACATTAGGAAAAACTTCTAACTGTCAGGTTGGTTAAGCACTGGAATAAATTGCATAGGGTGGTTGTGGAATCTCCATCCTTGGAGATTTTTAAGAGTGGGTTAGACAAACACCTGTCAGGGATGGTCTATATAATAATCCTGCCATGAGTGCAGGGATTAGACTAGATTAGCTCTTGAGATCCTTTCCAGTACACTCCTACCTTGATATAATGCGACCTGATATAACACAAATTTGGATATAACATGGTAAAGCAGTGCTCCGGGGGGGGGGGGGGGGGGGGGGCGGGGGGGAGCTGCGCATCCGGTGGATCAAAGCAGTTCAATATAACGCGGTTTCCCTATAACATGGTAAGATGTTTTTTGGCTCCCAAGGACAGAGTTATATCGAGGTAGAGGTGTACTACAATTCTATCATTCTATGATTGAGATCTGTTTGCATCAGCAATGAATCTGAGCTATTTGCAAGACGTGTAAAGGAAAATAACCCCAGTAGATGCTGAAAGAGGAGTCCAAAGTTTTCTCTAGAGATGATAGAGACATGGGACAAACCCCTTGTCTGTGGATGCATATTAAGTTATATGACCAGCAACAGGTACAGAAGACTTACTCCTTTAACTCTTTATATAATGGATGAGGCACTGAGATGTATCTCCAGGATCTCCTAAATAGGGGATGGGTCTCAAAATCAAATAAATCCTATTCATTACCAGTGATATGTGTCCAGAAAGAGGCGATGTCTAAGACTCTGCACAGACTATTGGGAACTGAAAGGGAAAAAACCATACCGGTAGAGAACCCATCCTTCGAATTAAGATGTTCTGATTGGATTAGGAGGTAAATTTTGGTTCTCTGTTTAAGATTAAATGAAAGCCTATGCTCAAAGTTTCATGGCTGAACAAAGCTGTCACATCACAGGTTTCACTACTCTTTGGGGTCTATATGAATGGGTTAGAATTCATTTGATTTAGCAAATGCAGCTGCTGCCTTCCAGTTGTGTTTGAGTGTCTTGTGGAGTATAGAGATGAAGTGTGTATTCCCTACCTGGACGATAACCTTGTGTACAGTGGCACTTCAGAAGAACATGTGGAGAATATAAAAAGAATGTTACAACAGTTACAGAAGCATGGAATTAAGCTGAAAGCTGGAATGATGGTATCTGCTGAAGGTAACAAGATAGATCCAACTGACACCTTGGTTTTTCATGCTTTCTAAGAGAAACCAACAAACTTCACAAGGGATATTTGAAAGCTGCTAGGCTTCCTCATCTCTCCGATGTACATTCAAGACTTTCCTCAAATAGCAAAGCCATTGTATGACTTGTGTCAGATTCCAATAAAATAGTCAGCATACCACCATCAAAAGTAGCCTAGAGAAAGATTTCCTGTGAAAATTTTGACAAATTTGATAAGTTCCTGTGAAACATTTTGATTTAATCAAATCAGCATTTTACAGCAGAATATTTCTATTGCCATTTTTTGACCCCTTCTAATAATTATCATGGGCTATACTCATTGCTCCTGTGCAAGGACTTACAGAAGCCAAAAGGCAAGGAAAGGGATCTGGACAAATGCTACCTAAACAGCCAGTTACCTGGGCTAAGCAACATCAAAAAGTTTTAAACCAGAAAATTAAGTGCCTGGTACTGCCACCACGAATAGCCTATCCCAATTTTTCCTTACTCTGTATTCCTCAAACCCAATAAGGGATTAGATTGTTTTATACCAACATCGGAAAGGTAAACCAAGAGTCATGAGTTAGGGATCAAGAATGCAAACTGCAGCTGAGAAGAATTATCACCTTCACGCAGGAAAACTGGAGTTTCTTGCTTTGAAATGGGCTGTAACTCACAAATTTTATGACTACTTCTACTATGCGCACTGCTTGATGGTTTACAGTGATAATTCACTAACCTGTGTTTTCACCTCTGACTGGCTAAACATCACAGCAGACAGGTGGCTTGCCGATTTAGCTGACTTTGAAGTTAATGTTAGATATTGCCCAGGAAAATCTAACGTGAGGCAACGCTTTACCCAGAATATCCCTTGACATGGAAAAATATATGACAAGTGAAGATGTTGTTAATGCTGTTTTAGAATAGCAAAAACATGACAAAGTATCTTGATTAGCAGTTATATTGCTAATCCTTTGGTAGTAGAAGATTTCTTCATGGGCATTAAATCCACCATAAAGTTTGTTCCATGAGAAGACATGCTGGCATCTCAGAAGGAAGATCCAGCTATTTGTAAAATTCTTCAATATGTGTCACAGGGGCACAAACTGAATAAACAAGCAAAACTTGCACAAGCCCCATTGCTGTTTAGGCCTTTCAGAGCTCACAAAACTCTGCTGCTACAAACAGAGCTGTCTCCTTTGACTGCCTCAGCAGACCTTCAATCCTTAGCGGGACAGGGCACAAGTAAATCTAATGCTGACATTCCTTTGAGTGCTGCACTAGTAGCAGTTATGTGTGAAAATTCAGGGGAGAATACAGCCCCAAACATCCTCCCTAAAACAATTAAATGAACTTCAAAACCAAACATACTACTGCATGCCATATTGTTACTCTCTCAACAATCTAAGATTCCTTTGTTAACCCAGGGGATAAAACAAATGTGAAAAAAACAGATTTGGGCAGAGAACCCTCCAAAGTGACTCCATATTCTTTCAATCCAGTGCAAAAACAACTGATTTATGGGTATTCCAACAATCCCAGATATTCCCAACTGTCCGCTTTGTAAATCAATTGTCCAGCAATGTCATGCAAACATTTGTAATGTATTTATTCAGTTGAATGCTTGTAACTCTTGGCATAGTGCTGAAAGTCTGGTAAAGCTCTTCCTATTTAGCTGTAATCATTCACCAGGCCTGATCTGCAAGCACTGCATCCCTGGAACTCCCATGGGTGTCAGTGGAAGTTTTGGGCACAGATCCTTGGGTGGACTGGCCTTTTAATTAGCTTAGGAAATAAATAATTATACTGTAATTTTAATGTGGCAACAGGAAATTTTACAATGGAAAAAAATCGATGTCTATTCCCAAATCTGTCTTCTTTAAATTATCAGCTTTACCTCACAGTATCTTTCCCTCCATCCACTCTTAACTCCTTCAAAAAGAATTGTTTTACTGGCTTCTTGTATTTCTCCCCATGGCAGTTTATTCGGTACATTAGCTACATGTGCAATTTAAAAAATTCCACGAACGTTCCTTCTGGGCCCACCCAGCCTAAACTCAGTTTGAATTCTTGACCCCTTCTAGTAAATACATTAGCTGTCTGCTTCATTGACTCTCTCATCTCACTTCAGATCTAAGTTGAAAGCATACTTGCTTCTGTCTATTAATTTCTCTCTTCCTCTACAATTGTCCGGAGCAGCATTACTGAGCCCCTTGAAGCATATTGAGATATAATGAGCATGAATGCTGCACACAATGATGTTTTATTGTATTCACATAGCCTAGTACCAAAATTGCAGATGACGCAAAATTATTTAGGGTACTTGGTTCCTGTCTTATTTTGTAAACTTTAATAAGCTCCAGCTCATCTGCTGTTTTCTAAGGAATACAAAGCTAGCTTCTCTGGCCTTGTCCCTAAAGTAACATCATGTCCGTGTACCATGCTTACTGAACTCTGCTTGAGCGTCTATATGCATCTGAGGAAGTGGGTATTCACCCACGAAAGCTCATGCTCCAAAACGTCTGTTAGTCTATAAGGTGCCACAGGATTCTTTGCTGCTTTTACAGATCCAGACTAACACGGCTACCCTCTGATACTATATTCCTCTTCACCATTTATTTCTAATTGAATTTATAAAATATCTATAGGTGCCTATCCAATACTATAGATATCTACATCATAAATTAAAACACAAACTCACAGCCCATGAATATAACCACTCCAATTCTCAGAACCTCTCCCTTCTCCATAGCCTAAGAAAAGAGGGGAAAAAATTAGCTATACCAGAGTGGTATGTAGGATTTAAGTGAAGTAAAATAGAAGTGATAAAACTACCTTCATTACTATTATTATATTTAATGGTCTGCACTAATATTACATTTAATGGTCATGCATTTAGTGAGACATATGATATAGATTAATGATCAGTTGTACACAATATTTACAAATTTTTATTTATAAAACCATATGGCAATTGTCCATTTCAAAAGATGATGGTGTAAGCAGCAAAGCAGTTCAGGTACTATGTCATGCTGCAGCATCAGAAGTGTCTAAAAAAGTCCAATTCTTGAGTGACAATCCTTGCCAGAAATAGGCATTAGATGCAGAGTCAGAGGATGAAGTGAACGCACTACTAGTGTCTGAGGCTTTCTGCACTTTCCTCTTAGCTCTCTTCGTTTTCCTCTTCCTACATCATGTATCTTCAGTTTCTGACTCCCTAGCACAGTGTGGCCTGTTGCTAGCTGTATCTTTCCAGCTTGTGGTGTTGAGGTTGAAAGTTTAAGTCCCTCTTGCAAATGTTCTTGAACCTGAAACTAGGGTGGTCCTGGAGCATCCACAAGTGTTCCATACAGGAGGTCCTTTGGAATGCATCCGTCATCCATCTGGTGCAGATGATCAAGCCAATGGAGACATGTGAGTTTGAGAATAGTGATTAGATTTGGCAATTTTGCTTTCTTAAGTACTGCAATATCAGGAACTTTAGCTTCCCACTGGATATTTAAAATATGGCTAAGACAGCAGGTATGAAAGGTGTCTATCCTTGGGGGTCCATGTCTTGCTACCATACAGAAGCATACTTAAGACTCACATCTTCAAAGTTAATTTCCTGTTACCCTACATGAGTTTGGTCAAATGGCCAAATGTGGTAGCAGATCTTCCAATGCAAGAATTAAGCTTGTCACCTAAAGATAAATCTGATCCAGTGGATCCTAGATACTTGTGTAAAAGTTCTGCTTCTAGTTAACTATTGAAACTTTTGGTGCAGTCAACACACCTAGTGTTGTAATCATTGTTGTCTTTAGGCTGATGGTTAGTTCAAATTCATCACAAGCTAACACAAAACTATTGCAAAGTTTCTGAAGTTCCCTTTCACTGAGTGTGACAAGCCTTGTGTTTTCAGGGAAATTAAGTTCTCTTATTAGAGATTTTTGCTTTTGCCTTTTAATCTTAGATGTGCAACGTTGAAGAGTTTTCCATGTGAACTTGTATGCAGATACACCCTTGGTGCTACATGAGAAAGCATGATGAAGCAGCAGAGAGAAGAATATACCAGACTGTTAGTGCCAAAACATATTCCTTTTTGACACCACTGCAGATTTCAAAGCTCTCAGATTGATTACCACCATACTGGATTGTCACCTTCATGGAAGGATCAAATCAGACTCAGTAGGATTGGGGTGCAACCAATTCTCTCTCTAGCAATTGAAAAAGGTCCTTTTTGCTGACCAGGTCAAAAACTTTTGTAAGATCTTCGAAGGCCATGTAGAGAGGTTTTCCAGGTTCTTGATGGCTTTTTGTTGCAGGTGCCTTAATGCAAAGACCATGGTGACAAATCTACTGGGACAGAAATCATACTGATTTTCTGGATTTACAAGTTCAGCAAGAACTTGCACTCTTTTGAGAATGATCCATGTGAATGCCTTGCCAGTAACACTCAGGAGATACATTCCTTTGCAGGTATTGCAGCCACTCTGATTTCCTGTGTTTTCATAGTGTTATGATATTGGCATCCTTCATGTCTTATGGTACTCTGCCTTTCCTCCAGCAAACGAGCAAGACATTGTGCAGATGTTTAAGTATAAACTCTCCATTTGTTTCAATACTTTATCTGGAATTCCATCTCTTCCTGCAGCCCTGTCTGGTTCCTTGATCTCATTTACCGATGGGTCTATATCAAGCTCTTCAGTGATCTGGAGTCTGGTGAGCACATTTAATACTGTTTCTGAAACAGTGGTTTCACATGAATAGAGTTTGTGATAGTGTTCCATTGGCCAGTGCATCTGTTTGCTTCTGTCAATGATGTTGCCTTCACTAAGAGATTTGAGTGGGGCAGTCTTCTTGGTTGAAGGGCCTATTGCTTTCTTAGGTTTATGGATTGCTGTGCCTTAATGAAGCACCAACTCTTTTTAAATGTAATGCTTCTTCACCAGGCCCACAGTTGGGAGAACATCCAGCACAGAGAGCATACATCTAACTCCAAGTAGAGTTTTGAACACTTTACTCCCCTCCATCGCATTTTGGTGGTTAACCATGCTATTATGACTTAGTTGGATACAATCAATTCCGCATGTTCCTTTCCCTCTTATATAGCATAGAAGGAGATGAAGCATTTATAAATAGCCTTTGTGAGCTAAAATCAGCCCTAATCTAAGTTGGTGCAACTCCACTGACTTCAGTGGAGCAGTATCCATTTACCTCAGGGTGAAATTGGTTCAGTAACTTTACACTAGTGTGTTGGGGGAGGGTTAACTAAAAAATGTCATAGTAACCAATGGGCAACTATGCAGCATGTAAGAATGAAGTGACTTTGAGTTACAAAGTCACTACATACAAACAACAGTGATCATTAGTGATCAGTTCCAGATCTGTACTCTGATGTAATTTACTTTTTTGCAGGCCAATCACAATAATTAACTGATTTTTATGACATTTTTATGACATTTCTCTCCACTAATGTAGTAAAACTAGGCATCAGGAGCTGTGGAGCCTGTTTACAGTGTGTGTGTGGAGTCATAGATTTGTATCCCTGGCCCTTTCCTTTCCTTCTTGGATGCTCCCCCCCCCAGCAGCCTGACCCCCTCCCAAGGCCAATAAACCCCTACGCCCATACCTCTATATGTGAGTGACTGGCATGGCGACCTGATGCCTGCCTGCGTGTTGCTGTGACCCTGTGTGCCAGGTTGCAGTGTCACTCACATTTGCCCGCCATCTACCCCTGTCATGATGGAGGGCTGGCCAGGCCAGATCTGAGGGGATGTATGGTGGTGGGACCTGGTGCAGGGGATCACCACTTAGGTTTGGCCATCCAAAAAGTGGTCACCCTCCCTCTCAAGTCTGCCACCTTTGCTTAGGCACTAAAAATGAGCTTCAGCATGTACTTACCTTCAGTGGAAAGGGGCTATGTAGTCTGGGGCAAATCCTCACCTCAGGACCAGACTTGTATTGGGGGGATGGTGTCTGTGCCGAGAAAGGGAAGGAGGGAGTCCTTCCCTGAGGCCATGGAGTAGAAGTGGAGCCTCTTTGTGGAGTTTAATCCAACCACATGGCAAAAGTAGCCTCCACATCTTTGTGCAAGGGAGAGAAAAAGAGAAGGGAAAAAGACCAGGGTGAAGGTGGAAATGCATTTGTCTGCAAAGAACTAGCTTGGTCCGACAGGATATGCTAAAAATAGTGGTTGGGCCTAAGGGATTAAGAACAATAGACCAAATCCATTCTTGATGGAATTTCATCTAAGTTAGTGAAATTATACCAGTGATGAGTTTGGTCAAATGTGTCCTTTAAAATGAAGAACTGTGAGTTGGTGATCTCAGTCCTGTCCCTAAAGAACAGAGGCCACCTCACAAACTTACTGCTGCCACAGAAACTACCACTAATTGTCACCCTTGCTGGCAGGCTCAGAAGAGACATGACCCTTCAGATCACACTGAGGCATTTCACCCAATAAATCCTGATTATTTGGATGTTAGGGTGAAAATCACTTCACCTGCATAACTTCTTAAGGAACATAAGCACTTCAATTGCCTTAAATCCTTCAGGTGGCACAATGTAAGCACGTAAGCCACCTTAAATCCTTACTAAGTCTTCTAGTGGTATAAGTACTTAAGCTACTTTAAGGCCTTAAGGCCGGTGGGTGCATATTGACATTTGTAGGAAAGTGTGCATGTCTGAAAGATACCTGCACATGCAGTGCATCTCCCAAAGTACAAACTCTCAGACACTATGATGTTTTGTAGTGTGCTTTGCCAGAAAGCATTTTCCAAATGTCCATGCCTTTCACTTCCTAATAATTTTGATTCAAGCTTGGCCCTGGATGTAGAGGAGTGATGAGTATTAACATGCCAAGTTTACAGCAACATAAAAATTGCTATACAAGATCAGACCTGTGCTCCAGAATCCAGTCTCCAAGATTGGCCAAGTCCAGGTACTTCAGAAGAAGGTGCAAGAAATCCAAAATGAGCAATTATGGAATAACATATCCATAGGCAAACTTCCCCTTACACACACATATATATACTTAGCTCACAACTGACTGAAGAGATTTTGATCAGACATTAAAAAAAAATCATCTTTGGATTGTGGTCAACCATAAAAAATTTCTTCTGAAAAGGTGACTTTTTTGGCAAGTTATGAGCATGTGAGAACAGGAACTTTTATGGAAAGTACTTTTGTAACCTTAACCACAGTGTTAATCTCAGGGGAATGCTGTAAGGAACTGCTATTCATAAAAAAAAATCTCTCCATAATGAGGGCTCCAATCCTGCAAACTCTTATTCCTGTGAATAATCCCCTTGTACACCCTAAGACTAGCGATTTGCATGAGGTAAGACCACTAAGGTTTTGCAGGATTGGGCTCCAGATTAGCAGAACAGTCCCTCAGGATCACCTGACAGACAATAGTTTCGGTTCAGAAAATTTCCGGTTCTTATCTTATTCTGTTATCTTCTTTGCACTCAGTAGTGCTGTGAATGACGTAATGCTGATAAAACCTTCCTGCAATGTGGCATTGTGGAGCTGTGCTTTCTTAATGACAATGCTATTATGTATATACAATGTTTACAGTTTCTTTACCAATGTTTGCAGGTCAGTTGTAAAATAGTCCTGGAGCCTGCAAAATACTGTCATTCTATTTTTACACACTTTCACTTTAATTGCAAATCGTTAGGGCAGCAATTTCTACAAAGGGGTTATGCAAGCATACTCAAGTTGATTTGAATTCTTTCCACTTCCCTGATTTCCCATTTGAGATGCTACTATTATATTGTCAGTATCTCAGCAGATCCAAGTTTTATGTTTGAATACCTCCAATGTAGGGATATTCAAATAAATCAAAGGATTTAGAATCACTGACCACACTCATCCCTATGAAAATGTACTAACCGTAGAGAATAGTGAAAATTCAGGCTGAAATCACTCTACCAAAAGTCTCAGTTGAGTTTAGTTATAAAGAACATCATTAGTGTGACATATTTTTGTGACATTCTGTAAGTTATAGATATGAATAGAGTGTTTTCGCTGCTTCACACTTGAGTAGCAGGCATGAATTCACATCAGCTGAAAGCAGATATGTCCTTTGCTTGAGACCCGTGTCTTTGAAGAGCCCAGCCCTGCATCTGTGGGTGCTAAACACCCATAACACCTAGTAGGCATTGGCCACTGACTATTCTCAGCATCTTCCATGATCTGATCTAAAAAGGAATGAGAAGTTTGAGAGCCTTAGAGAGAACCCCAGTCTCAGCCATAATTAATTCAAAAGGAATCTGTAGCCTGAGTAAGAACTTCAGGATCAGGTCCCAGGAGCGTTTGTTTTGCTTTGTGAGTCTCTTACCAGATGATTTATAAGCCTGACACTGTCACAGAACTTGCAGAGAAACCAAATGGCTTAAGGAGTATTTTGAGAGAAAGTTGACTTGAACAGTGTATCCTATGATAGCACCAACATAAAATGGGCCACATGCCCCTGTGACTTGTGCACTGCCAGGATAGGAATTTACTTTACAAAACATATCCATGAGTACACCACAGGTTTGGATTCACTCCGGAGGTCAGGAGGAAATGGATTAGGCTATAAGGACATCCCCACCCCAAATCTTACATGACATTTTGGCACATGAACAAGATTTCTCCCTTAGGTTATAAGGTTGACCAGCAATGGGGCCCAAGGGAGCTGGAACAATTTGTACAAGGAGGTGCTGAGAGCCATCAAATGAAACTGTAAGCCCTGTATATAATGGAAACCACTTCAAGCCAGAGGGTGCTGCAACACCTCCAGCACCCCTAGTTCTAACACCTCTGGTGAAGCCTCTGGCAGTGTGGCTCCTGAAGAAGCCACATTGCGAAGGGGATAGATGGAGCAGTAAGACTGTGAGGCAGTGCAGAGGCACCAGGCCTTTGCAGAGAAGGCCCTAACTTCCAGTAGGCACCCCTAAGAGCCATCAGTTTGGGGATACTGAGGGAGGTAAAGATTTGTTTTCTTTCATTTTGTGACTAAGCTAAGAGGAGCTTACCTTGCTGGGCTTTGCAGAGTATTCAACCAAGGTGTGTTAAATGACCCATTTCTTTTGTTTTACTATCACTGTTTCTCTTTCTAGTCAGTTTTGTTTTTAACATGATTATATGACTCATGGACTGTTGGCTGGTAATTTCACACAGACCGCCTTGAAAGAGAGCAAAGTCCTTCAGCCTCTGAAGAAAGGCAGAGAAGGCACAGGGTGTGTGTGAGACAGATATTACAACCACATGCAGTATCTTTGAGGAACATTATATTACATTTATAAATGGTTTATGTATGATTGTATTCTATTCCATGGAGGGAGGGTTACCATAGCTCCTCCAGAAACTTAAAACTAGGGGGGGTGGGGTGATTAAGGCAAGTTGCCTAGACTGTTAATAATGCCAGAGCGTCCCCCTGACGTCAAAGGGAGCAGAGTTCAGCCAGCACTGACCACTTTTGCAAATCTCACCCCAGACTCGCTGTCTCCCAAAGCTTACTGACCACTATGCACAACAGACTTGCTCCTGCCATCTATATATAGGCAAAATCCCATGGCAATTCAATGGGGACAAGGCCAGGGCTTGATACTCCACTCTGCTCATGTGAGTAAGGGCTAATCATGTGATTGTTTGCAGGGTTGGCCCTATGGTAGCAATTGCAGTGAGATGTAGATTAATAAAGAACCTGGTAACAAAAGGAACCTTACCTGCACACTTTAAAAAATGTTGCTCCCAGAAAATTAAAACTCGTTTGCATGTGTGGTATATCCCCGCCTATGCCTCTGCCATCTGTACTGATAATATGCAGTGGTGTAGCTGGTCCCAAGATATTAAAGAATCAAGGTGGTAATAGATAGAGGTAATATATTTTTATTTGACCAACTTCTATTGGTGAGAGAGATGAGCTTTCGAACTACACAGAGCTCTTCTTCAGGTTAATAGCAATGCCCACCCACAACTGCTTAGTCTACATTTCATTATCTGCATAAGTTACTTTCAGGGTTCAAAAAAACACTAAATCTCCTCTTTGCCTTAGAGCTGGAACCTTCTTCCCTGGTATCGTTAATCACAATAGTCCCTGGGCGGGCAGTCACTTCTGCATACAGGGACACTGTCATCAGGATTTCCAAATGTTCCACCTTCGTTTTTAATGCAATGCTCACGGTTTGAAAGAGAGAAATAGGTTGAACTCCCCCCCCCCCCCCAACGGTCTAGGCATGTAGAATGGTTCAAGCTGTTGATCCCATGAAAAACATCAGAAGTCATCAGAAACATCTTGCAAATCTTTAGGCTGGCTGTAGAACAACAATCCTTTCTGGCACTGGAAATATAAATTCTTCGTAATGGATTACAGATCAAACGCCCTAAAACAAGACCTTGGCATTACCTCGCATATTATTTGACTTGAGAAAAGAAAATACTCCTACTATACCAAGACATCTTTGTTTATCTGAATAAGAGTTCTAGTTGGTCCAATGGGATTCATAAAAACAGACTGCATGCTTTGCTTTAGTGGCAATGGAAACCATATGTAATATGCACTTGTTAAATTGCTGATATCCTGCAGAGACAATGATCACTATGCTGTGGCAACTGCTTAAAAGCTAATGGCAGGAGACTTTCGGATCATGGTCAAGAGTTCATTTTGTTTGCTCAGCCATTATTATTGTTGTGGGAGTTTTTTGGGTCTCATCATTGTGCTTGGTGTTGCACAGAGAGAAAGATATTGTTCCTGCTTGCATTCTTAATGAGAAAGGCAGAGCAGCTGAGACATGTAATAAACTGTATAGTTAGGTGAGGGTTGAACCTCAACTGGTCAACTATCAAAACAGTGTTTATAGGAGAAAATTGTAGGTAAAATCCTGGTCCATTAGAGTGATTGCAAAATCCCGTTGACTTCAATAGGGCCAGGATTCTGGCCTATATGTTTTTACCATGTCCAGAGAAGGCGGGATGAGTATTAAATGCCCTGATTCATGAACAGTAATTTCACTGGAGTACTGTAATTTATTTGTTTGACTTTCTTGAGTGGTCTTTGTGAGAATGGTCAGCAAGTACTACATAACTGCCAACATGATGACTTCTGCTATGTATTTGCATGGGTAGGGATTTCCAGAGCAGCCTATGGGAGTTGGTGCCTGAATCTTACTGAGCTTCAGTGTGATTTAGGGGCCTAACTTTGAAAATCCCAGGTGGGCTTTCTAGACAGAGTATAGTTTAAAGAAGTGATGTAAGAATTCCTTCAATTCTTTCATATTTTATTAACCAATATGAAACAAATATGTGGTCTGGAATAACACACACAGGGAAGTCTAATTTGGGGTGATTAATAATGTGCTTAGCTAGCCACTGTAGTCAGATGTTTGGCAGCGTGTGTTTTTTCTGTGTGCTGCCCCAGCTCTTTGCAGATAGTTTGCACAGCAGACATTGAGCAAACTGCCCAATGACCACAAGATCTGTTAAGGTACGAAGGCCCCCAGCCAGGTTTATTGTCGATGAAGCATGGTAACAGCTCCTGGAAGACTCTATGAGGATTCTAAGACATGTATGCCTGTGACAATGGATGCAGCTCAGTCAGTGGCGGGACTTTCCACTGCCCCTTAGGCTGGCCAAAGATACTCTCTCTGAGGTACATCTTTATACCCTGATAAAAACAAGTTACTTACTGTCATCCTGACCTTATCTTTTAGGAGGAGTCAGTGGTTCCTGCACCTAAGAGCTTACAGTCTAAGAAAAAGTTTAATCTGCATTATGACCAGGCATTTGGAAAGCTGAGACGCCTGCTTAATCTGCAAAAACATGCTTGTTTCACTGTTAACTCCTTCCCCCGCCGTTCTGTTTTGTCCATCTATTCTGTCTCTTGTGAGAGATTATGAGGTTGTTGGGGCAGTGACTATCATTTTTTTATTACTTGTTTTTGCATTGCATAGCACAGTGGAGTCTGGATCCATGCATGGAGCCCCGAAGTGCTACCACAATGCAAATAATTAATAACACTGATTATATTGCCTGCTTTGTTCTTTGAGGGTTGAAAATGAAGGTATATATCAGACAAATTAATTTCTGATATAAGTCCATTAACTTCAATTTTAGCCCATTTAGGTTTTATAAATCTCATGCTATTTGTTACCACAAATATATCATAGTGTTCACTTCCTAAAATATAATATTTTTTCTTCTTTAAAGCTAAAAAGACAAAAAAACTTTATAAAAACAAACTATGGAGAAAAGACCACACCAAGAATAATCTGATCACTTAGTCAATTTATGGCTACATTTCTTTCATCTATAATCCAACTGATCTCAGGAGACGTTTGCCACCATAGCTTTGTATGCCATCTCTTCGTGGAGAGATGCATATAAATACAAGTCCCTGTGTTTGTTTTTCTTGTATTCCAAAAGGAAATGAAATTCAATTTATTGTAGGCTTTTATCTCTCATAGTGATTTTTTTATCCGTACTGTTTCCTCTTGGGTGTCTATTTTCTAATACATTATTATAATTCAGTCTTCTAAGAATGTGGTGCTAACTGTTTTCTACTTGAAAACAGCAAAGTTGGTGACAGCAAGAGGAAGGAAGAGGAAGACAACAAAAACTGAAAGGTCACAGAACTTGATTTGGTCTGTTATGGAAGTGATGATTAACTGGTCCTAGTGTCATTGTTATCGTCGAAGAAAACTGAATTTCAGCTTGAGATTTCCCTGTTTTCCCACTTTTGCGGACACTTTAAATGATCATCATAAAAAAAGTTCCTCGTTTAGTAGAAATGTTTTGACACTCTCAATGGTGTCTCTTTCAAATTGGTTTTTAGCTATGCAAATAGAATTAGAAGTGAATATTTTCTCTAATATTATAGGCTGGCTTAAATAAATGCACACAAAAGAAACAAGTACATCTAAATTATTGTCTTTAGCAGTTTTCACACATCAAGAAAAGACATCAAAATCACCATCATGTTTCCATGAGGGATGATTTGAAAGAAAATGAGAGGGTCTTAATTACATCATAGCTGACCCAAATTATTAATCTAGCTAGTTAAAACATTAGCATTTTAACATACTGTGATTGAGTCCAGTGAGATGTTCTGTTTCATTCATCGCTATGTACTCAGGTTATGAAATTCTTCCCATACAATGAGAAAATAATAATAGCCTGCACATGAGGACTCAGATGTGAGTGATAAAAGTGTTTAGATCTGGTTTTAAAATCTACTGAACAGCTAAAAATTCACAGCACAAAATCTCCTTAAACTCCCCTCCTGCTGGCAAATAATTGATTCTAGTCTTGAATGGAGACTAAGAAATAAGCCTATACATTATACAGCACAATGAAATGCAGGCTTTGAGAATATTGATAGAAAGGGATTTTAGGTAAGCTCCATTTCTATTTTGTCTGCGCAATGGAGAGAATTAGTGTTATTAATTAGGTGGACAAAAGCACTGTATACAATATCACAGTCCTCCCATTGCTTATATGAAGTAGAATGAATCACAAGAGGACATTAAAAGGTTATTTGAGGCAGGAGGAAAAGGGAAGGGTCGACATTTTAATAGGAAACCTGCTGTAGCATGTTACTATCCTTTATACACATACCTGGTAACTGAGTGGTACTCAAAGCTCTGTCTATTAAGACAGAAGACAATGCAGCTTTTAGTAAGATATTGGAACAGACTCTCTGAATTAATTATTTTTAAAATTGGGCAATTAGTATTTAATTTCAGATTACCGGAGAATCCACATGAGCTCTTCATCAGCGCCATATTTTCAGCAGTATAGCTGAACAGGACTGACTATTGAAAGAATATTCAACGTTTTGGTATTTTTCCACCAACATCAAGGTAGTAGAAAACACGCTGGAAATGCCCTAAATGATTTTTGACCAGCTTTCAGTTGCTTGGAAGCCAGCCAACCCAACATCATCAGGGAGTTGTAGAGTATGTAATAGGCTCTTTTGAAAAGACATGAAAATATTAAGAAGACAAACAATAGAACAGTCTTGCAGCCAGGTGAAATCTCAAGGCTGTTTTCCATGCACAGTTCATATAGCAGCAGGAGTGCACAGGATCATTTTCATCCTATTTTGTTCAGCATTTTAACTCCTGTTTAGCTCATAATAGTGAATGAAATAATCACAATGTAGTGCTTTTCATGTGAGGCTCTCATAGCATTTTTTACAGATGTCAAAACTGAATCACAGAGGATAAATGATTTGCCCAGCACTTAGATACTGCAGCTATGGATGTAATAGAAAATCCTAAAGTAGATAACTAAGATAGGTCACACTGCAAAATAGCTTCAGTCAATAATAGAACGCAGGTCACAAGACCTTTAGATCTCCTGACTCAGCCGTGAGTTCAACTAGATCACAGTGGTTGAAACAGGAAAGGTGCAATTATTTGTTTATGCACATTGGGCCAAATCTTGAACTTCTGTCAATACTGATCAGTGCTCAGATCTCAGAGGGCACAATCTGTCTCTTAACCCCAGATCCACGTGGGTGACAAAATAAGTAATATGCCAAAGCACTTCCCAATGAGGGATGTTTACTGAGCCTCACCAAAGAAGGTAGGAAAGCCCTTAAAAAAAAAAAAGGGCAAGGTGAGTACTAAACATGCTTTCAGTGATGTTAAAGTATAATGTTGGTGTATTCAGTTTTTTTAAAGAGACTAAATTCCATACTGGTTCAAAGCATTATCTCGAATGAGCACAAACCCTTTGATACACAGTAATAGAAATGCATGCATGGAAAGTAGATGGATCATTTAAAAAAACATGCCAATAAACAAAAAAAAATAGACTTAGCCAAAGATTATTGTAACCAAGTTGCAACTGCAATGTCCTGAGATCCTAACCAAGACTTTCATAGCTGGGCCTCAAGCCCAGCACACAATAAATGGAGGTGCTCCAATTACAACATTAGTTGTGAGAAAAGGAAATTGTCAGAGGCTGGATAAGAAAAAACACACAACTGAACTCTGACTCTGGAAAAGAGAATCAGACAGACTTCCCATGACAGGCTGGAAGACTGAATGAAAATATAGCTAAGTCACAAGTCTACCTATAATGTAAGAAATTCTCATTTCTCTTGAGTCATATTTTGGATTCCAGAGTAAATCCAGCCACCTGGGTTTTTACATAATTTAGATAAGCTTTGTTTACATTTGACTTGCCTTTATTATAGTTTTTGCTTTATTTTCATTCACGTGCCAGATAAATTTCTTTATTTAAGATGTCTGAAATTGGGAGCTGCGGTAAGCATAGGGAGAGCCATTAGAGCTAAGGGTCTGGATTCTCTAGCCTGCCTAATTGGAGCTCAGGTGTAGAAGAGTGCCTTGATCGTGTGTCACCTGGCCCCAGGGTAAATTAGAGTTGCTAAGAAACAGCTGCAACTTGTGCCACTGATGTAAGGTCCCTCAGTGACACTATGCCAGTGTAGGATTCAGCATAGCAGAGCTTTAATCCACCATGCAACTCCCCACCCCACTTCACCCCCCTTTCCACTTTCTCCCTTTATGGCAGTGGTAGCTGATGTAGGAACTGCCCTGGAAAGGGGAACTTTTTTGCTGACCATTCCAGGCCAGTGTAAGTCCACTTAGTGCAAAATGAATTTAGTGGACAGCGGTTTCTGGCTCAGGGAGTGTGAAGTGTGGTTATACTCAGTGGAATAAAAATATGTCCGAGTTATGTCAGCCCAGTACTAGTAGTCATAAAGGGGGGTTTAGGCCCACAAAGCTCCTAAGCACATGCTTAACTTTACGCATGTGATTAAGTCCCACTAAAATCAAGGGATTTACTTTCCCACATTGCCAAGAAACACAAGAGGAGGCCTATCCAAAGGCCAGCCCCAGTTAATGAAGTGTAAACTCTTAGATTTTTAGGTCTGACGTCTTATCAGACTGGAAATGACAAGGGACTGCCTACATCCCAGCATACCAGTAATTATAATGTGCTTCTGAAAGAACTGTTTAACTAAATCTGTTGTTTTAAGTCACTTAGAATGTATATGTATATTCCAGAGCAGAGCAATAACAAGGAATTTTTGTGCTCGAGGCAAGGGCCGGCTCCAGGGTCTTCGGTGGCAATTCGGCGGCGGGTCCCTGAGTCCCCGTCGGAGAGAAGGACCCGACGCTGAAAAACAAATGAAGTGGCAGTGGCAATTCGGTGGTATGTCCTTCCCTCTGACAGGGACTTAGGGACCTGCTGCCGAATTGCCGCTGAAGAAGCTGCGGCGGTAGAGCTGCCACCGAAGTGCCACCGATCGCGGTAGAGCTGCGCCCCTCCACTTTGCGCGCCCGAAGCAAGTGCCTCACTCAGCTCGCCCTTGTTACGGCACTGATCCAGAGTGGCTTCAGTATAAAGCATATTGCTCTGTATAGATCTCCCCTTAGCATATATGTGGTGTCCAGAACTGAATACAATATTCTTTGTACAGATGCAGCACAGATATGTAGAGAGCAACTACTAAAGTATCTCCCTATGCTGTTACATAATGCTTTGCCAAAGGTTATAGTGGCCTTTTTATTGTCAGGTTGTGTCACAAGCTCATGCCTTGGTCTTTTTCAGTGGTTTGGCCAGATTTTTCCTCCCATTAAACATAAGTGTTTCAGATTATTTTCCCCAGATATTTTAGACTTCATTTTCCAGCTGGGTTTCACTTTGATATTTTTCTATCCATATTTCTAGCCTCTCTCTATCATCACTGGTGTTTGCAATATTTTCATCTGTGAAGCTCAATAAAACAATGTGAAAACTATCAAAGGGAACCACTTGGGTTTAGGAATCTGACCCTGCACAGAATCAATGAGACTGGAGAGAAATGCACTGTCAAGTATTTCAAAGGTGAATGCAGACTCTGACTTTATTTGTGATTATATTGTGAATCAGTTTTAGGAATAAAGTTTTAATCACAGTTGTTAATCAAATTGCCAATGTAGAACATGGGAGATGAAGGGTTTTTTTTTTTACAACCTTACTTTCCCCTAAAATTGCAACTCGTAATTCAGATACTGTTCTTGCTTTTAATTTATGGAGTTTAGAAATGAATCCATTATGCATGGATGTTATTATTTATAATTAATAATTATAATATGCTCCACCAGTGTGCTTGTGCTTTGGAAAGCAAGAGAGATAGCCCTGCCCCCAGCAACTTGCAGTCTAAACCAGACAGGTACTTTGGACACAGAGAGCCACTTTTTCAAATGTGCAGGCGCATTCCCTGTTTAGCTCACATTCACAGTAGAGGACCAGGTAAAAGTCCATGCCGAAAGCATTGCCGCTATCTCTCTTTTTCAAAATCCCTTTCTCCTCTTCCCTAAGCTCTCCCACTTTCTTTGCTGGGTTCAAGATGAATGGCCCAGGGCAGACTTGATTTTACACTGTTGGTATGATCATATGGTAGGCTGAGAGGCAACAGGTTTCTGCAGAAGGAAGCTCTCTTGGCAAAGGAAAGGATTAGACATGCATTTTTAAAAAGAAAAGCTAGGATTTAATTATAAATAAAAAAATCCAGGAGGACGATTTTCTTGGAGCTAGTAAGGGATTGTTTAGACTAGGGTAAAAGATGTATTTTTAAAACATGTTAGCTAGCATGTTTTAACTAACACATCTTCAAACCCTGGGGTAGACAGGCCAAGAGGTATTATAATATATGGAGCTGGCTGAGCTGAACCTGAGTGGAGAAACTGGGGTTCACCATGAGCATCTAACACAGGTTAAAATACAATTTGTCCTGTCCACATTAGGGTTTTAAAATGGTTAAAAATTCACCTTTTATCCTCATGTGGACAGGTCCTGAGTTTCTTCTGTCAAGTAAAAGGAAACCCAGTCCATTTAAAACCAGCCCTGAACCAACATCCATCAGATCAGCTCCTTAAGGCAGGTACTATCCTTTTGTTCTGGTGTTTGTACAGCACCTAGCACAATAAGATCCTGGTCCATTGGGGCTCCTAGATGCTACTGCAATATTAATTAATTACTTATGACAATAATCTCCATGCCCCTGCACAATGCAACTATCTAGATAAGTGGACAATCCACTACTGCTGCCAGAAATGAGGAATAAACCTGGTGGTAGAGCCCCATTTCCTGGGCTGTGCTCAACTAGACGATATATATCCCATAGCCATAAGAAATCATCTTGATCATCTAAGAAACTGCTGCTCCTTAATGAACTTACGTTGGATTCTCCATCATTTCATTCGTTCATTCACTTTCTGCCAGGGAAATTAAATAAAATATTGATTAAATTTAAACAAAATTCTAATCTGAAATGAGTTAGAATTTTATTTTCTTTCTCTCATATAACTAATTCCTTGATTCACTTTTCTCTCCTTCCATCTTTCCCTATTATCTGCCATATTTTTCTTTTTCCTTTCTATCTATTCTTTCTCCTTTCCTTTTTACTATTACCTTTCCTCTTATTTTCTCTTCCTATTTCTCTTTCCCAGATTCCTTTCATCTATCTCTGCACATGTATAATGTCTCTCTATCTCTTCTGACCAGGCTAGGGCAGTGCATTAAATGAGTCAGCAACTCTAGGATTGGGACCTAGTGGAGGATTATGTGGTGGAGTCTCATTCCAGACCAGATCATGGTAATTTGGTAGGATAAGGGTATCTACCAGAAGGTCAGTGTTCCCTCTATTTTTTTCCCACCCATGTGAGGGATGAATTTGGTTATGTGCACCAATATGGAGGTGATGTGTGACACATCACCTTCATATAGGTGCAAATAATAAAATTTATGTGGTGGGGGTGGGGCTGAGGGGTTCAGAGTGTGAGAGGGGGCTCAGGGCTGGGGCAGAGGATTGAGGTGCAGGGGTATGAAGGCTGTGGCTAGGAGTGCAGATTTTGAGGTGGGGCCAGGGCTGCAGGATAGGCACCCTTCCCCTGACCCCTGCAGACCCAGACTGGGGCTGGGTTAGGGGAGGGACACCCCGCAACAGGTCCAGGCTAGGCTGCCTGGGTTCGGGCCAGGCCACTCTGGCCACAGCTGGGTTTGGGCCATCACAGCTGGGTCTAGGCTGGCTGAGGCTGGGTCTGGGCCAGGCTGCTTGGGTTCAGGGCCGGGCCACTGCAGTTGGGTCTAGGCTGGGACGCTGCAGCCAGGCTGTGCCACTCCAGCTGCGGCTGGGTCCAGGCCAGAGTAGAGGCGCTGTGGCAGGTCTGGGTCAAGGCATAGTTGGCACCGAGGGACCGTCCCGGCTGTGGCAAGTTGGGGGCCTGGCTTTGCTGGGCTATGGGTGCCCCTCCCCCGGCTTCGGCAGGTCTGCAGGCAGATTCCCTCAGTGCCTGCGTGACATGCTGCGTGGCCGAGTGGCCTCGCAGCTCACAGGGAACTTAGCATTTGGGCCTTGGCCTGTAGTTTCTCACTACATATATTTTAATATCATGTTTCCTCATGATCTGCCTTTGCATGTTAGCTGAACTTTAACCTTTCACTCTAGCTTGACTTGTTATAGTTCCCTTCTCCTTTTCCTCCCCCTCTCTACTTCCCCAGTAACGGAATACCAATAAAGGCATGTTATTTTATGCAGCTATAGAATCATAGGACTGGAAGAAACCTTGAGAGGTCATCTAGTCCAGTCCCCTGCACTCACAGCAGGACTAAGTATTATCTAGACCATCCCTGACAGGTGTTGGTCTAACTTGCTCTTAAAAATCTTGAACAATGGAGATTCCACAACCTGTATAGGCAATTTATTCCAGTGTTTAACCACCCTGACAATTAGGAATTGTTTCCTAATGTCTAACCTAAATCGCCCTTGCTGCAATTTAAGCCGATTGCTTCTTGTCCTATCCTCAGAGGTTAAGAACAATTTTTCTTCCTCTTCCTTGTAACAACCTTTTATGTACTTGAAAACGATTATCATGTCTACTCTCAGTCTTCTCTTCTCCAGATTGAACAAACCCAATTTTTTTCAATCTTCCCTCATAGGTCTTATTTTCTAGACCTTTAATTATTTTTGTTCCTCTTTTCTGGAGTTTCTCCAATTTGTCCACATCTTTCCTCAAATATGGCACCCAGAACTGGACACAATACTCCACTTGAGGCCTTATCAGCGTGGAGTAGAGCAGAAGATTTACTTCTCATGTCTTGCTTACAATACTCCTGCTAAAACATCCGGGAATTATGGTGATTGTTTTTTTGTAACTGTGTTACACTGTTGACTCATATTTAGCTTGTGGTCCACTATGACCCCCAGATCCCTATCTGCAGTACTCCTTCCTGGGCAGTCATTTGCCATGTTGTATGTGTGCAATTAATGTTCCTTCCTAAGTGGAGTGCTTTGCATTTGTCCTTATTGAATTTCATCTTGTTTACATCAGATCATTTCTCCAGTTTGCCAGATCATTTTGAATTTTAATCCTATCCTCCAAAGCACTTACAACCCCTCCCATCTTGGTATCATCTGCAACTTTATAAGTGTACTCTTTATGCCATTATCTAAATAATTGATATGCTATGTGGGGGTCTTTATCCTTAAAACACAAATCTAGGAGCAGCTGTAACTTACTTTGGCATGTTACATAAGCAGGGGCAGCTCCAGGCCCCAGCACGCCAACCGCGTGCTTGGGGCGGCATGCTGCAGGGGGCGCTCTGCGGGTTGCCAGGAGGACGGCAGGTGGCTCCGGTGGACCTCCTGCAGGCGTGCCTGCGGAGGGTCCGTTGGTCCCGCGGCTTCGGTGGAGGTCCACCGGAGCCGCGGGACCAGCGGACCCTCCGCAGGCACATCTGTGGGAGGTCCACCGGAGCCGCGGGACTGGCGACAGGTAGAGCGCCCCCGCGGCATGCTGCCGTGCTTGGGGTGGCGAAATGGCTAGAGCAGCCCCTGTACATAAGGAACTATTTTGGTTAGTTTTTAACTGTAAAATGCAAAACATAAAAACAAATTTTAGCTCATTTCATTCAGACCAAAAAAAAGAGAAATTAATGCTGCTCCTTAGAAATTTTGCAATTTACTGGAAGCATGGCATCGAGTCCTTAGTTAATAATCTCTAATTAGCAAACTTGAACATCTGTTTCAGAATTATGATTTTCCCATACACATACATGTGCTTCAGCTCTGCCTTAGTCTAGCAAATTATACAAGAAAGATTAGCACAAACTTTTCCAACCTATTCTGTTTTGTTTAAAAACATAATGAGGAAAATACATTCCAGTTAGTTTAGAAAGAAATAAAACGTATTCTCCCTCTGCTCCTTCAATTGTATTTCTTCCTTTGGATTTAAATCCTTCCTCATTTCTGCGATGGCGCATCAAAATCTAAGAATCTACTACGTACATTCATGTTTAATGGCTGTAGGTGTAATGGGGATGAAAAGCAGTCGTATGAGAGTTAGGATCTACAAAGTGGTGTCCCTGGGCTGTGCCAACATGCTGGCACTTCAAGATGAAAGTTTTTGTGAGACCCCCTTTAAATCATTCTAATAAGAACATTAGGCCAAGAAATGGTCTGATCAGCGCAGAGTAGTTTCTATTACCCAGTCATAATACAGAACTATCTGCCACTCTAATTCTTTTTTTTTTAATCTTAATCATAAAGATATTATGCAGTCTTCATGGGTGTGGTTTTTACTGGCTTTTCAAAGGAGGAATTATTGTAGAAGATCCCTGACTCTTGCCTTCCTCGCTATCCTACCATTCTGAGATCTTTTCTCCTTTTGTGGGAGCTCAGCCAAGTTGAAGATTCAGTGCTATGAGCACAGGTCTTTCACTCCCATTCCCTCCCCCTCTTACTCCCTTTTCTCATTCTCATTATTAACTCAGCTCTTTCTCCTTCACCTGACTGTCCTGCCCCGTCTCTTCCATTCCATATACCACATTCATTATGGTCTCTACCCTTCACTTTCATTCTCATTCTTTCTTATGCCATTCTTCCCCTATTATAAACATACTATCTTTCTCTTTCACAGAGAGAGAGAGAGAGAGAATGTGTAAGGGCAGGAGGGGAATGGTAAATAAAAGAGAAGGAGACATGGTTAGAAAGAGAAAAGAGGGAGGGAGATACAGCAAAAGATGAAAGGAAAGAAATGGAGGGATACAGGTAAGCAGGAGCCTTAAAGGCCATTCTCAATTTGTTCCAGACATTTGACAGCAGGAGCAGTTGTGGGAGCCATACAGCATCTTCTCCTTCTCCCCATCACTGTCTGGCAACACAGGAAGCAGCTGGGGGAAGGTGGAGCCTTGGACTGCCTCCCTCTCCTTTATCAACAGGAGAAAAACAGCCAGAGGAAGACTCCGTGGAGTTGTTTCATGTACCATATGCTGGAGTATAACATGAGAGGATGTTTCTAAAACTAAGCTGTGTCTTTATTAAGAAAACTATTTACAGAGATGCTGCAACTGCAGCTAGCTTTCAAGCCACATGCACACAGACTGACTTCCTGGTGCCTTCTCAAAACTCCTGTCATGGAAGCTGGCCCTTTCAGGGGAATCAGGGAACAGCTTACCTGAGACAGGCTCCACTAAGGAGAATGAGTCACTACAGATCCACCTGTGAGTAGTTAATTACCAAGGTGGCTGGGCAGTAGTTAATTAGTTAATGAACACCTGAGCCTAATAAAGGCATATGAGGACTCTGCCAGGGGGCATAGAACACAGAGGGGAAGCTCAAGAGGAGAGGGATTTCTCAGGGGAGCTGGTTAGAGAGCACACCAGAAAAGGAGACATAAGAAAGATTCTCCTGAAGGGAGAGGTTCCAAAAGGGCTATGGGTGGCAGATCTGGTCTCACTGAAAGGATCTTACCAAACAGCTGCATGATATCTGGGTCATTGGGAACTACACACTACCCAGAGGAGAACTGCCATGGTGTGACCTCTGCAAGGGCCCTGAGAACAGAGAAGGAACCCTTCCCCAAGTGATGGCAGGAGGCCTGACTCCAGAAGAGAGTCCTGGGTTGAAGGTCTTTGTCCGGAGACCCAAGTAGTTCAGCTGGCAGCAAGATCGTGAACAACCAGCTCAAGGAAGAAAATCTAAAGGTCAGTCAATTAAATGATTGACTGGGGAGGGAGGGATAGCTCAGTGGTTTGAGCATTGGCCTGCTTAACCCAGGGTTGTGAGTTCAATCTTTGAGGGGGCATTTGGGGATTGGTCCTGCTTTGAGCAGGGGGTTGGACTAGATGATTTCCTGAGGTCCCTTCCAACCCTAATAATCAATTAAAAAAAATGTACTTGAAGGCCAAGTTACTGGAGATGGAGAGCCCAATGGTATCCAAGTACAAGTCTTCTACTGCTGCCTTGAAGACAGGGATAATATGGTTGGAAGAGCAGCTGGACTTTGAGTCCCTGAGGCAGCTAAGGTAGAAAAGGTGCCATTCAATGGGCAAACTACCCAGGAGCTGAAACAGAAAGAGCTTGAACAAGCCCTACCCCTTATTAATAGGATGTTCTAGAAAGTGCTGCAGGATGAAAGTAGTGCAGCTAGAACTTTAGAGGAATGATTTCTGGGATTTATAAGCTTCAGAAGCCAGTTAGTTTTAGGTTCTCCTAGACAGTTTTTTCTAATTCAAGAGGATGAACAGCTCCTGGAACACGTTAAAGAACTAGAAAGACTAAAGATGCTGGCCCAGGAGAAGGCAGAGATGCATAAGGGAAAACAGAGGCAGGGACACATTTGCCACTCCATACCAGGCCCCCAGAAGGTGTGAGGCAGGGGTGAGCACCCACTCTATGACATCTTTCCTCCTGCACCTATGCTCTTCCCTCTTAAGTTCTGTAAAACTTGCTACAGCAGCATCACAGGGCAGCAACAGTAGAATGTAGGCTCCTTACTTATGGTATCACCAGGGGTGGCTCCAGGCACCAGCGCAGCAAGCACATGCCTGGGGTGGCAAGCTACGGGGGGGCGGCCTGCCGGTCGCTGTGAGGGCAGCAGTCAGGCAGCCTTCGGCAACATGCCTGTGGGAGGTCCGCTGGTCCCGCTGCTTCAGCAGCAATTCAGCGGTGGGTATGCCGAAGGCATGGGACCAGCAGATCAACCGCAGAAACGCCACCGAATCTGTGTAACCAGCGGACCGCCCTCAGGCGTGCCACCAAAGGCAGCCTGACTGCCATGCTTGGGGCAGCAAAAAACATAGAGCTGCCCCTGGGTATCACATATGATACATACCTGTTTTTTTTTAAATATATGTATGTAATTGCATGTTATAGATTTATATTATAATCAGATCTGGTAGCTTCACTTGTATTTAAGGTTGCCTGACAGTACTCATTATAAGACCCTGTTTGCAGCTGATTATAACTTTGCCAAACTAATTTTCCATGACAGGTTTGAGACTCAGGTTAAATTCCCTTCCCCCCTGAAATTTAGCAGAAATGGTTTAGTTGTTTTTGAGAATGAAATGTGGGGGAAATATGTTATCCTGCCCATGCTGAAGTCTTAATCACTTTGTTGGGAGGTTCTAGCACCCCCTTGCTTTGGAGCATTTGTGTCAGGGAAGTGCATTTTGCTGTTCCTGTGAAAATTTTCCCACACATGGCCAACTTATGAGCCTTTGAAAAAATCCCCATTCCCACGTGCTCAGTAGAAACTTGTTAGAGGTTGTCAGCTAAAATCCAGATTGGTAGCTAAATTCTCCAGTGATTCCATCTACACGGGGCATGATCTATTGCTTTGCAGCTCTTGTGTGCTAAACGGACAGCTCATGCACCTTCCCCACAGAGTGACGGTGCATGCTCCACCCCAGGACTGCAGGGGCTAAGTAGGACTTTTCCTGCCATTGCTAAGGGCCAATGTAGCACCAGACACTGGAACTGAGGGCAATGAGTCTGTCTTTCTTGTGCCCTCCAAGTTCCCCCTGCTGGCACACAGGTAGTGGGGAGGCTTGAATGCAGAAGGAAAAAGAGCCAAAAGGGGTGTGAGAGGCTGTGGAGGAAGAAGATTAGAACAAGAAGCCTGGGGGGGAAGGCAGGGGAGACTGGGTCTGGAAGTTACTGGCAGGGCAGAAACTTGGTATGGCTGCAGAAGAAGATGGAATGAGAGCTGGGAGAGGGATCAGAGATCAGACAAGGAGGGTGGGATGGGAGACTGGAACTGGGATAAAGAGCCTTGGGACAGAGAGTGGGCTGGCTAGGCAAAGAGACTGGGACTGAAACAAGAATTTGTTGAGGAAAGAGAGGACTGGGACAGGAACTGGAGCAGAAATGTCTATGGCACCTAGAGAACACTGTCCTCTAGAACCTGGAATGGAACCCTAAGATTCCTGAGTCCTACCTTTTCTCTACTGTCAGTAAATATCTGTAAAACCCACGAGCAAAGTGTATGTCTTTTGGGTATTCAAAGATTAATGACTGAACCCTAATGGAGGAATTTTATAATCTGGAAAATAATTTGTTCCCTGACAGTGTTGTACCTTTTTCAGCCCTCTGGCAAAACAGTTTGGTTGCAACATAATTCTCCGAAGGGCTCTCACATGACTCTGCTATTTTAACAAAATTTTACTGTTTCTTATTCTTACATGTTCTGCATGTGGTGGGAAGTATTAGCTACCATGCAACTGGAGAGCAGAAAAGGGTTAATGCAAGTCCAGGAAGAGGATGGCAGTAATCAGCTAAGATCAATTACAACTCCACTGTGAAGTTACTTGACTCCCATATCATAGGTTTTCTGAGAGTGGAGAAAATAAAGTTATTTCTGAGTTAAGGGCTCAAAGGTTTTAGGCTGCAAACCTTGCAAGTGGCTAAGCCAGGAGGAGACTGTGGTCAGTAGGACAGACTGATTTACAGATAGTTTGCTTGTTTTTTCGGAGGCGGAGACCGACTCAATTCACAACAGAAGAAAAGCCATACTGGGTCGGACCAATGGTCCATCTATCCCGATATCCTGTCTCTGACAGTGGACAGTGCCAGATGCTTCTAGCAGCTGGAGGTTTAAAGACACCTGGAGCATAGGGTGTGTCCCTGCCTGTGGGATGTGTCCCTGACTATCTTGGCTAATAGCCACTGATGGACCTATCTTCTATGACAGGGGTCCGGCAACCTCTGGCACATGGCTCGTCAGGGTAAGCACCCTGGCGGACTGGGCCAGTTTGTTTACCTGCCAAGTCAGCAAGTTCAGCGGACTGCGGCTCCCACTGGCCGTGGTTTGCCGTCCCAGGCCAAAGGGGGTGGTAGGAAGCCACGGCCAGCACATCCCGCGCCGCTTCCCACTGCCCCCATTGGCCTGGGATGGCGAACCGCGGCCAGTGGGAGCTGCGATCAGCCGAACCTAATGATGTGGCAGGTAAACAAACTGGCCCTGCCTGCTGGGGTGCTTACCCTGGCGAGCCGTGTGCCAGAGGTTGCTGACCCCTGCTCTGTGAACTTATCTAATTCGCCAAGGAACCCTTTTATACTTTTGGCCTTCACAATATAACCTGTGGAACTTGTTGCCATGAGAACTGCATTGTGTGAAGAAGTACTTTCTTTTGTTTGTTTTTAAATCTACTGCCCATTAATTTCATCAGATAACCTCAAGTTCTTGAGTTATGTGAAGGCTAAATAACACTTCCCTGTTCACTTTCTCAATATCATTCATGATTTTATATATCATTCATATCACCCCTTAGTCATCACTTTTCTAAGATGAACGGTCCCAGTCATTTTAATATCTCCCTGTATGAAAGCTGTTCCATCTGCCTAATCATTTTTGTTGTCCTTCTCTGCATCTTTTCCAATTCTAATATAACATTTTTGAGCTCAGGCAACCTGAACTGCATGTGGTATTTATGGTGTAGGCATACCGTGGATTTATACAATGGCATGATATTTTCTGTTTTATGTATCCTTTTCCTAATATTCTGTTAGCCTTTTTAACTTTCACTGAACAATGAACAGTTGTTTTCAGAGAACTATCTGCAATGACTCCAAGATCTTTCTTGAGTGGTAACAGCTCATTTAGATCCAATCATTTTGTATGTATAGTTAGGATTACTTTTTCCAATGTGCATTACTTTATACTTCTTGACATTGAATAGCATCTGCCAGTTTGTTGCTCAGTCACCCCATTTTTGGAGATCCCTTTGTAACTCTTCACAGTCAGCTCTGGACTTAACTATCTTCAGTAATTTTGTATCATCTGCAAATTTTCCACTGCACTGTTTATCCCCTTTTCCAGATCATTTATGAAGATGCTGAACAGCATAGTCCCAGTACAGATCCTTGGGATCCCCACTATTTACCTCTCTCCATTCTGAGAACTAACCATTTATTTCTACCCTTTGTTTCCTGTCTTTTAACCAGTTGCTGATCCATGAGAGGACCTTCTCTCTTGTCCCATTACTGTGTAGTTTGCTTAAGAGCCTTTGAGGGACCTTGTCAAAGGCTTTCTGAAAATCCAAGTACACTACATGGACTGGATCACCCTTGTCCTCAGGCTTGGAGCAATCCATCCCCTTTTATTCCTTATATGTCTGGAATGCAGAAAGTTCCAAGATACTTTTGTTAAATTGAAGCCCCCTTGGACAGTGGATGGGAGTGAATTACTGAAAACTAGCACCAGGTGTAAACAAAGAATCCCCTTTGGATTCAAAGAAAGTTTTGGCACTTTCTTAAGGGGACAGGACTGCTTTGGGAACCCCTGCTGGAGAGAGTGAAATGCTATTTTGTGTCTTGTATTATTATTTATTGTGGTAATGTGTAGAGGCCCCCATCAGGAATCAAGTCCTCATGTTACTAACCACTGTACAAGTGCATCACAAAAGATGCCCCCATTCCAAATTGCTTATAATTTAAGTATATAGTGAATAGTGTAATCCATTAGGTTCAGGAGGACACTTGGAAACTAGACTAGACAGAGTATTTGAAAATAAACTGTAGAAAAACAACCTGAATTGGGGGAGGAAATGCATAGACACCAATTCCATGGCACTTTGGGGCTCAAGCACCCATGAAAAAAAATACGGGGTGCTCAGCACTTATGGACTGTGACCCCTTTCCCACTCTACCTCTTCCTCCGAGGCCCTGCTGCTCACTCTTCTCCACCCCTTCTCCCCATCACTCGCCCTTAAGGCAGGAGGGGGCAGAAAGGAGAAAATGGCAGGAGGGAGGCGCTTGGGGAGCGGGGGTGCAGAGGAGCAGGCAGACGGCGCTTGGGAGGAGAGGGTGTAGAGAGTGGGCAGGGGACTCTCAGGAGAGGGGACGGAGAGGAACCTCAAGAAAGGGGGCAAAGCAAGGATGGGAAGGGGAGGAATGTAGTAGGGCCTTGAGGGAAGAGTGGGAGCAGGGCTCTGGGGCAGAATGGGAGTGGATCACCCACCAGCAAAACAAAAGTCAGTGTCTGTGAGGAAATGGATGACATGACCAATAACAGACATGACTGATCAGCGTTTCAGTCTCTAATGTCCATAACTTTGTACATTGGGGCCAAGTTTTTAATTAATTATACAAGCCCAAAGTGTACGTCGGGGGGGGAAAAATGATGAACACGATGAAATCACACAATCAATTCCAGATTGGAGATTCCACTGGAATCCTGAATCACTGAAATGATTGGAAGTGGACACCTTCTCCTCAGTTATAGGCATGTTCACCCTCCTTTGCGAGCCTGTCTGTGAGATCTAGAGGCAGAGCAGTTATAAGAGTCCTTCCTGATACTTAACTGCATGCAGGATACTTTGGAATTTTCCAGTACATAAAGTGTTTTACAATTGTAAGAAAGGGCAGTTAAAGAAGAAGTTCTACATTCAGAACCAGACCAGAATCCTCTTAGCACCTCAGGATCTCCAACCACAACCTCACTAAATCTCCTCTAGGTAGCAGCTTGTTTTGAGATGTCAAAAAAAAAAAAGCAATACAATATATTGGGGACCAATACTAAGAAGCAGATATTACTGAAACTAGTGTGAAACCAAAACCTTTATATTCAGTAAGTGGGGGGGAGAGTAAGACCTTCCTCAGTCCCTCCTCAATAACACCCTGAGCAGAGCTTTGAAAAGCCAGAGATTCCATAAAGTCCATTATTAAGGACCTTGCTATTGCCAAGCTATTAAACTGGGAGGCCCTTGGCTATCATCACCATAGTGCATGCAGGATCAGGTCCCTTCTCTGTTAAATGTTATTCAACAAAATGCAAGTTTTTCCTGAGAGGGAGAATTAGGTAACAAGATATGAAGATAAAAGTGACAAGGCCATGCCTCCTTTTCCACTGTGACCCGGTCAGCTCACAAACCATGACTATTTCCATCAGGGCCAGGTTACAGCTTGTGAAGAACAAAAAGTATGATTAAATCATTATCCTGTCCTGATGTTAGTCTTAGTTCTGTGCTTAAAAATGTAAAGTGCTGTGCCAAGGATCTGAAGGTCTTATGCACAATGGGCCATTTCATACAATCAGTTTATGAGATTTAACACATTAAAAATGGATATCATGATATGGCCCTGTGTGAACACCCTTTAAACTTAAGATTTAAAAAAATAATGGAAAACACAAGCATGGATTGTTTTCAAGTCACAAAGCCAGATTCAGAGGTGATGTAAATGGTGATATAAATCATATGTTGTTGGTAAACTGATGTAAGGAATGTGAGTGTATTGGTGTGATTTACACACTGAGATGATCTGTTTTAACTTACATTTTTTACACCCTCGTGTTGATGTTCTTGCTGCAATCCTTCCCCTCTCCATCTATCAGAATGTTATAGCAATTTACCCGTATTCACTTTAAGGACATGTAATTTATACACCTTTGAATTTGGGCCAATACTAAACCTCAGGGAAATGTTTATTTAGGGTGTGGGCTTTTCTGTTATTTGTCACCACAATATCTAAGAACATAAAAACATTAATGAAATTATCCTCCCTGTCAGTATTATTTCCCCTTATTTTCCAGATGTTTATAATTCACGATAACTGGAGTGGGCTTCCCTCAATTTAAAATGATGATCAGGTCTTAGTGTGAGGTCACTGAAAATGACAGTACAGAAATCTATAACAAAATTAGAATCACCCACAAAATAAGATGAAACAATGCTGAGGGTGTCATATCTGCCTGTAACTGTGCCCAGCAAAAAGTTTACCAGTAGTTTACCAGTCACTCTGTTATTGCAGTTATATTATCCAGTAATTGACAAGTTGCCTGAGAAGCACTGGTTGTACTAGATTAACCTGCTTTTTTTTTTTTTTTTTTTTTTTTGGAAAGAACAGACTATGGGCTTGGCTACACTGGAGAGTTGCAGCGCTGGTGAGGGGGTTACAGTGCTGCAACTCAGGATGTGGCCACACCTGCAAAGCACAGCCAGCGCTGCAACTCCCTGGTTGCAGCGCTGGCTGTACACCTGGTCGTGCCTCGGGTGCAGCGATTCCAGCGCTGGTGATCCAGCGCTGGTCAGCAATGTGGACTCCACCAGCGCTTTTATTGACCTCCGGGGTATAAGGAGGTATCCCAGCATACCTTTTAAGCTTCTCTGGTAATCCTTCACACTCCACTGCTCTGGGCTCAGCTGACCCCCCCCTTTAAATGCCCCGGGAATTTTAAAAATCCCCTTCCTGTTTGCTCAGCCAGGTGTGGAGTGCAATCAATCAATCAATCAGCGACCATGCCTCCACGCCCCAAACGAGCCCCAGCATGGAACAGTTCCGAGCTGCAGGACCTCATCAGTGTTTGGGGTGAGGAAGCTGTGCAAGCACAGCTGCGCTCCAGCCGGAGAAATTATAATACCTATGGGCAGATATCAAAGTCCTTGCTGATAAGGGGCCATGAACGGGATGCGTTGCAGTGCAGGGTAAAAATTAAGGAGCTGCGCAGTGCTTATTGCAAAGCCCGTGAGAGAAATCGCCGCTCAGGAGCTGCCCCCACGACCTGCCGTTTTTACAAGGAGCTGGTTGCCATACTTGGGTGTGACCCCACTGCCAATCCGAGGACCACGATGGAGAGTTCAGAGCAGGGAGAAGTGGGGGAGGGTGTAGAGGCTACTGGGGGTGGAGGGAGACACCTCGGAGTCCCAGGAGGCATGCAGCCAGGAGCTCTTCTCAAGCCAGGAGGAGGCTAGCCAGTCGCAGCAGCGGGAAGTTGCTGGTGAAGAAGAAGCAGAGGAGCATGCTCGGGGTAAGCAGATTTAATGTTTTGGGAGAGGACGGTTTGGGTTATGGCTGCCTGCATGCATGCCTAAACGTGGAATAGCCCATTGATTTGCTCTATCACGTCTCTGTAATCGGCCTCGGTAATCTCTTGAAAAGTTGCAGCCAGAGCGTGGGCAATGTGCTTTCACAAGTTTATAGGGAGAGCCACTGTGGTCCTTGTCCCAGTCAGGTAACCTCGTCTGATCCACTGTGCTGCGAGGGGTGGGGGGACCATGGCTGCACACAGACAAGTGCATAGGGGCCAGGGCAGAAATCCACATTGCTGTAGAAGACCCTCCCTCTCTTCCAGGTAACACGCAGCAGTGATATATCTGGCAGTAGGAAAACCCTGTTGATAATGTAGGGATACTACTCATTGCAGGGTGCCAGGTTCGCGGTACCCCCCCACCGCCAGCAGGTCGCCAGCTCCGCGGTCCAGCCCCCCCCCACCGCCAGCAGGCCGGCAATTCCGTGGTCCAACCCCCCCCTCCAGCAGGTCGCCAGCACCGCGGTCCGCCCCGCCCCCCCAAGCAGGCCAGCAGTTCCGCGGTCTGGCCCCTCCCCCAAGCAGGCCGGCAGTTCCGCAGTCTGGCCCCTCCCCCAAGCAGGCTGGCAGTTCCGCGGTCTGGCCCCCCCCACCGCCAGCAGGCCGGCAATTCCGCGGTCCAAACCGCCCCCCCCCAGCAGGTCGCCAGCTCCGCGTTCCGCCCCCCCTGCCAGCAGGTCAGCAGCTTCCTGTTCCCTAATGTCCCTGTGCAGGCCACCAGCTCCCTCCTTACCCAGTGCAGATAAACCCCAGTGAGCCATCAGTCAATTCCCCTTCCCAGGTGAAGTTGGGGCAGAAACACTCGCCCCATTGCTCGCCATGCCTTCGCTTCCCTGTCTCTCTGTGCTATGTTAGGTATGTGGGAATGATGCTACAAAAGTCTACAAACTCCTTCACTGTGTGATAATAAACAATGTAGCCTCTATGTATTACATGTTTCTATCTATGTTTTTTTTAGTGACTTTTGACTAATGCAGCCGGATCACCGGCCTCCCATCGGTTGCAGAACTTGAGAAAAAATCAGCGAAAATCAAAAGAAGAATTGATCAAAGCAGTTATGAATCACTACATCAGGGAAAGTAGGAAGACACAGGAATGGAGAGAGAAAATGTATGAGTGGAGGCAAACACAAAGCAGGAGAAAGGAATTGGCTACCAAAAAAAACTCAAAGCAGCTGATAAGCCTCCTGGCTCGCCAAACTGACTCTTTCGAGTCTCTCGTAGCCATGCAGGCAGATCTGTACCATGGTAACCACACCCCTCCCAAAGCTCTCTTTCTTGTTCCCCAGTATTTGCACAAAACACCTTTCTCCAGCAGCCTGTTACTTACTGCCCCCAACACCCTGTACAATCACCTACCAGCCCTGATAACTACAATCCTTACCCTGTGCACTCCACCCCCATTACTCTGCAGCATAGTAATCCTGAAGTGCAGCAGACATTGAACAGCAATCCAACAGGACATATTCAAACCTCTGAATGTACAGTCCATCACCCTACCCCCCCCCGCCCTTTTATGTACTGTATTTTGAATAAGGGATTTTATGGCTTTTACAATAGTTTTTATTATTGCAGAAAGTGGTAAATACTGTACCCCAAGGTAGAAAGGAGCACAGCAAAGGCACCAAACATTACTGTTTGCTCTCAGCATCAAATTGCTCCCTTAAGGCATCCCTAATCCTTGAAGCCCTTTGCTGGGCCTCTCTAGTAGCCCTGCTCTCTGGCTGTGCAATTCAGCGTCTAGGCGTCGAACCTCGGAGGTCCATTCCTCACTGAATCTTTCACCCCTTCCCTTCACAATATTATGGAGGGTACAGCACGCGGATATAACAGCAGAGATGCTGCTTTCCCCCAAATCTAGCTTCCCATAAAGACAACGCCAGCGGGCTTTCAAACGGCCAAAAGCACACTCCACAGTCATTCTGCACCGGCTCAGCCTGTAGTTGAACCGGTCCTCGCTCCTGTCAAGCTTCCCTGTATACGGTTTCATGAGCCAAGGCATTAAGGGGTAAGTGGGGTCTCCAAGGATCACAGTGGGCATTCAACGTCCCCTACTGTGATCTTGCGGTCTGGGAAAAAAGTCCTGGTCATCAGCTTCCTGAACAGGGCACTGTTCCGAAGATGCATGCATCATGCACCTTTCCAGGCCATCCTGAGTAAATGTCAGTGAAACGCCCATGGTGATCCACAAGCGCTTGGAGAACCACAGAGAAATACCCCTTGCGATTAATGTACTCTGACGCCAGGTGGGGTGGTGACAGAATAGGAATATGCGTCCCATCTATTGCCCCTCCACAGTTAGGGAAACCCATTTGTGCAAAGCCATCCACAATGTCCTGCACGTTCCCCAGAGTCACAGTTCTTCTTAGCAGGGTGCGATTAATGGCTGTGCAACTTGCATCAGCACCATTCCAACGGTGGACTTTCCCACTCCAAACTGGTTCGCCACCGATCGGTAGCTGTCTGGAGTTGCCAGTTTCCAGATTGCAATAGCCACCCGCTTCTCCACTGGCAAGGCAGCTCTCAATCTCGTGTCCCTGCGCCGCAGGGTAGGGGCGAGCTCAGCACACAGTCCCCATGAAAGTGGCTTTTCTCATCCAAAAGTTCTGCAGCCACTGCTCGTCATCCCAGACTTGCAGGACGATGTGGTCCCACCACTCAGTGCTCGTTTCCCGAGCCCAAAGGCGCCGTTCCACGGTGCTGAGCACGTCTGTTACTGCCACAAGCAATTGAGTGTCTTGAGCATCAGATGATTCAATATCATCGTCTGACTCCTCACTGTCACTTTGCAGCTGAAGGAATAGCTCCACTGCCATGCGTGATGTGCTGGCCACATTCATCAGCAAGGTCCTCAGCAGCTCGGGCTCCATTTGTAATAGAAATCTCAGAAATCGCGCTGCAGACTCACAATGCCGCCAAACTGCTCGGAATGTGTAGCAAAGCACCACGGGGCGTTGGAACAGGAAGCGGAAAGACCCGCACCCTTCCGTCCCCTTCCCACAAGCCACAGCGCCAAAATGGGACGAGGTGCTCTGTGGGATAGCTGCCCACAATGCACCACTCCCAACAGCGCTGCAAGTGCTGCAAATGTGGCCACACTGCAGCGCTGGTAGCTGTCAGTGTGGCCACACTGCAGCGCTGGCCCTACACAGCTGTATGAACACAGCTGTAACTACCAGCGCTGCAGAACTGTAAGTGTAGCCATGGCCTAAGATCTTGATCCAAAGTCACTGGAAAGTTTCCCATTGACTTCAGGGACAGTAGATTTTCCCCTGAGAGGATTAGGGAAATATTCTAGGACATCACTGATCTGCGTTTCAATAAGATTCATTCAGAAATCTGAAATACTGGGCTGAAGTGTGATATTGGTTACATCCGGGTAAATCTGGAGTATCTCTATTGATATTCATTGGTTTAAAGGGAGTTTAAAAGGATTCATACCAATATAACAGAGCTCATGTCTGGTCAGTATAATGGCCAAACAACTGGCTTGCAGATAGGAAACAAAGTTATCAGTGCTGTTGTATGAAATGGGAGTGTATGGTTTAGCATTATTAGTACAGACTGTTTCAACTTCACACTGGGCAAATGCAATACACCTAACAGCACGATGCATTTAGTCCCATAAATCATTAATGACCTTGAGGAGAGAGGCCCCAGATCCACAAAAGGATTTAGGTGTTGAGATGCCTCAGCATCGCAACATCTAATTTTTTGGCACCTAGAAATTCACAGGAACAACACAGCAATCCAGAAACCTGAGGTTGGCACGTAGGGATAGGTACCTTAGAATGGAATCCACAAATTCAGCATGCTACAAGGAGAATTGCGTAAACTAGCCAATGGGAAAGGGTAGTAGAGCTGTAGAGTTTGTAGAGTTGCATGCCTAAGAGTAGGCTGCAGAGAGGTGCCTCTCTGTGTTAGCGATCTACAAACTAGGGCAGGGGTGGGAAAAATTTTTGGTCCAAGGGCCACATCTGGGTGGGGAAATTGTATGCAGGGCATGAATGTAGGGCTGGGGCAAGGAGTTGGGTGCAGGAGGGGTGTGGAGTGTGGGAGGGTGGTAACAGAGTGCAGGAAGGGGCTCAGGGCAGGGGGTTGAGGTTGCAGGAGGGGTGTGCGTGCTCCAGGCTCCGGCCTGGCGCCATTTACCTCGAGTGGCTCTGGGGTGGCAGCGATGCATAGTAGGGTAAGGCAGGCTCTGGCCCCGCTCTGGCCCCGCACTACTCCCAGAAGTGGCCAGCATGTCCGGCAGTGGCTCCTGGGGTGTGGTGGGGCAGGTGGCTCTCCCGTGCACTGCCCTCATCTGTGGGTACCACCTCCGAAGCTCTCATTGGCTGCAGTTCCTCGTTCCTCGCCAATGGGAGCTGCGGGGGACAGTGTCTGCAGGCAAAGGCAGCGATCAGAGCCCTCGCCCCCACCCTGCCAGGGTCTGCAGGGAGGTGGTGCCTGCCACTTCCAGAAGGGCACAGGGTCAGGGCAGGCAGGGATCCTGCCTTAGCCCTGCTGCGCCACAGGGCTGGCAATATCCCCTGGGCCGGATACGAAAGCCCTGATGGGCTGGATTCCGGCCGTGGGCCATAGTTTGCCCTCCCCTGAACTAGGGAAGATAGGTTCTCATCTGCCTAAGTCATGAGGGGGTCTGATATGATAGGCACCATCAGGCCTGCCTAATTCCACACAAAACAGCCTGGGACAGGAGGGTGTCAGCTAAAGGTTATAAGAGAGATCCTCCTCCTCCTCCCCTCCCCAGGCTATTTTGCCTGGCATTATGAGCATGCCTACCAGATTGAGCCCCACCTGTGACTTAGAAAGAGGAGCACCTGTCTTCCCCTGGTTCATGGAGCCCTCTGGGATTTAGGTGGTGGTTAGGTACATGGACACCTAGAGCCTAGCAATAGCGTGTATGCTTAGGGACAGGAACATAGACACCTAGGGAACTGTTTTTATTGCAAAAAACTTAACTGCTGAGCGAGTTAAGGCACCTACAGAGTTAGGTGGAAGCTGAGTTGGAGTTTTGTGGATCGAAGTGACACCTAAACACAGGACTCAGTTGCCTAAAAACAGGATTTAGATGCCTAAAAACGGGACTTAGGTGCCTGAGTAGATTTGTGGATCCCACCTAACATTAATTCAATATTGATCAAATCTTAAAGTGATAAAACTGAGAGGTATGGTGCTAAAATCACAAAATCATCAACATAAGTACAGAAGGGCCTTTAATGTTAGACACTGACTAGAGCAGGGTTCTCAACTGGGGGTCAGGACCTCTTGGGTCACAAGGTTATTACATGGGGGGTCATGAGCTGTCAGCCTCCACCCCCAAACCCCGCTTCACCTCTAGCATTTATAGTAGTGGTAAATATATTAAAATGTGTTTTAATTTCTAAGGGAGGTTGCACTTAGAGGCTTGATATGTGAAAAGGATCACCTGTACAAAAGTTTGAGAGCCGCTGCACTAGAGTATAGCTATAGATTTGCACTTTTCTGTTGTAGGTTGAAAGATGATCCAGTGATTAGGGCAGCAGGTTAGGAGGTGGGAGATTTCCGTTCAAATCCCTGTTCTACCATAGATTTCCTGTGTAGCCTTGGGAAAGTCACTTAGTCCCTCTGTGCCTCAGTCCCAGTTTTACAAATGGGGATTTTAATACCTCACCGAGATGTTGTGGAGATAAATACACTAAAGGTTGTGAAGTGTTCACATACTATGGTAATAGGGGTGGAGGCTGTTATTTTAAATAGCAGTCTCTAGATTTGTTTTTTTTCCTATAAGATTTTAGAAGGGTAAAAAAAATGGGTCAGTCATAGTTAGGGTTGCAAGTTTGTCATGCTGGGGAAAATGGCACAGATACTGTGACTTTACTGTTTGTTCCATTACTTGTTCTTTGTGTCCATGATTTCAATACACTTATTCCACAGCAACAACTTCTATGACTCCGGTCCCATGGGACTGAGGACTGGCTGCCTGGTCCTGGTGTTGCGAAATGGTGCAAAGGGTAGCAGCACCATTCACGTTTGGCCTATTCACCCCTCCTCATTATGCTTTTCAGCTTACCCCTCCCACAGGGCCCCTTCTCTTCTGTCATGGCTTTTTTTTTAAAATAAAAAATCACAAAACCCATGAGTTTTACTAAGCTTACCATGACTGTTCCATGACTTTGATGAAAATGCCATGAACAATGTGTAGCCCTATTCATAGTGAATGAATAATTACTGGCCTTTATTTTGATTGTTTCACTTTGCTTCTAAAATTTTGTAATCAATGCTGATTATGCTCAAGCCAATGATGTATGATAAGGGCCCTACCAAATTCAGTCCATTTTGGTCAATTTTCATGGTCATAGGATTTTAAAAATCGTAAATTTCATGATTTCAGCTATTTAATCTGAAATTCATGGTGTTGTAATTGTAGGGATCCTGACCCAAAAAGTAGTTTTGGGGGGTCACAAGGTTTATCGCAGGGGGTTGTGGTACTGCTACTCTTACTTCTGTGCTGCTGCTGCTGCTGACAGCAGCGCTGCCCATCACAGCTGGGTGGCTGGAGAGCAACAGCTGCTGGCCGGGAGCCCAGCTCCGAAGGCAGAGCTGCTGCCAGCAGCAGCGCAGAAGTAAGGATGGCATGTATGGTATTGCCACCCTTACTTCTGTGCTGCTACTGGTGGGGTGTTGCCTTTAGAGCTGGGCGCCTGGCCAACAGCCATCACTCTCCAGCCACCGAGCTCTGAGGCAGTGCAGAAGTAAAGGTGGCAATACTGTGACTCCCCTGGAAGCTCCCTTTGGGTCAGGACCCCCAATTTGAGAAATGGTCTCCCCTGTGAAATCTGTATAGTATAGGGTATAAAGCACACAAAAGACAGATTTCATGGTGGGAGACCAGGTTTCACAGTCTGTGATACTTATGGAATTAGGTTTTGTATGGTAACTCCTCTTCTCTCATACACAATATAATAATAATAATAATTAATAGTCATCCATCTACTATGCATTTTTCTTTACAACAAGTAGCACCACCTTCTTAAGGTACAATTCAGGGCATAGCCAGAACAGACAAGACAGTCTTCAGCGACTCTGAAGGAGGTTAACCACAACCTTTGTTACCAGCAAACAGAGGCAGGCTACACAAATTCACTGGTACGGTTGTATGCTTAATATATAGTATGTTACATAATTATACAAATGACTGTCACGGACTCATGTGTATGGATGGCCACAGTACTGTGTATCATATAGTTTTAAGACTGTAGAAGAAAATGAAGGTACTATTTGAGAACTCACATATGATCATGTCATAAAAAATGGATCCAGATCCTCAGCTGCTGTAGGTCCATTGAAGCGAGGCTCTGGTCCTATAACACAAACACAAGGAAGCTGAGTTAAGGTACATGTGCTATCTCTTATCTTTCAATGTGCCAAATCCTGAAGTTCTATTTAGGATATGTTCCCATATATTTTAATAGACCAAGCCAGTAATGCAATCATCACTTAGATTATTATAGAATGGGCTATCTCATTGCATACACTTGTATTCTATTATGTCTTATGTTGCTACAATTTGTATAATAGTGAATAATATCTTTTCCTGAGGTTTGTGCCAAATTCTGCAAGTTTCTCCAGTGACACTCAACATTTGTTGGGTTAAACCATCCTGCATGGCCCTATTTTTTTCTCTTTGAAAAAGTTTCAATAAAATAGATTTGTTATATAAATAATACAACCTCTAAAAACATTGATTTTATGCAGGCTTGTGCCCTGGGCTGTATGTTTTGTAAAGAACCTTTTCAGTCAGTGCCAGTTCAGCATTACTAAGCATAATTACAAAGTTTCTGTTACTCTGTATGTACAATGGCATGAACAGTTGGACAGTACAAAATGCATATTTTTGTCAGACTTAATGCAAGTTATTGTTATGACCTTAATGCTTCCTTAATTTTCAAAGCAGTATATGGTGCTTTAGCTGTTTGGCTTCATGGCCCAGTACCACTCCTAGTGAAGTCAATGGGAGTTTTGTCATCGACTCCTGTGGAAACAGGACCAGACAAATAAAGTCAATAGGATTTGTACAGCTAAAACTGCACTATTCTTTGAAAATGTCCTTCTTTGGGGAACAAATAACATTAAACTTTAGTATGTATGTATGTTTGTATCTTCAAAAATATCTGTTCTGCAACATTATATCAATTCTGCACCCAATTTCAATCAATATATTAGAGTTTTTAGAACTTCATTGGCAGAAAGTAGATACATAGTCAAAACCAATGTCAGTCTTTACACTGAATCCAAATTCTGGTCCCAATTAAAGTCTCTCTGACTTCAGTCAAGCCAGGATTTGACTACTAGTGTATAAAATCTCAGTGGGACATAAGGTTGTGTGTCCAACAGGAGACCATGACAGTCTTTTACAGAAATGTTCCATTAATTTCCTTTTTATCTGCTATATCTGTAAGTAGAATATGAACTTCGTAGAGAGATTATAGAAAGTGATAGCATCTGATATAATCTCAGAAATTCTGAATCTGAAATTGCTTTTGCTTACATGCTACTTTTCTTCATATCCTGAGTAGCTGATGGGTCTTAAAAATACACTAACACAGAAACAATCAGGCAAGCATTAGGCAAAAAAAAAAGAGTTAAATGTAGAGCAACCAACCTATGCGCAAACTCAGGCTGACTGTCAATCTGTATGGCCCCATTCCAAGTCCATTATTTGTTGTACAAGTAGGAAGTCGTTAGATTAAGAAGAAATTAATTTGCGGATTTTAAGGAAAATTAATGGGCAAACCCTCCTTCAAATCCTCCCCCACAACCCAGAATCAAGTACCATATACCTTTGTTTGCAGCGTTGCTGTATCCATGTTGGTCCCCAGATATTAGAGAGACAAGGTGGGTGAAGTAATATCTTTTATTGTACCTATCTCTATGGCAGTGGTGCCCAAACTTTTCCTCTCGCCCACCCTCCCCCCCGCAGTACAGAAATGTGTCTGCATCCCCCATAGCTGATGGCTGGGAGTGGGGGCCAGTAGCTGGGAGCAGAGCTGGGGCCACAGCTGCAGCTGGGGCTGGGGCCGGGAACAGGGCTGGCCAGAGCTAGGGGCAGAGCAGGGCTATGTGGCACTTCTTTTCCACCCCAGCCATGCTCCTTTGTGCCCCCCTAAAGGGTGTGCCCCACAGTTTGGGGACCACTGCTCTGTGGGGAAAGAGAAAACTTCTGAGTTTACACTGAACTTTTCTTCAGGTCTGGGAAAGGTGCAAAGAATCTAAATACCACTTGGAACAGATTGTTAAGCAAAGGAGTTCACACATGTTGCAAGAGACCATTCAAGAGGAAGTGGGCTGTTAGTCCCTTGCAGTCATGGTTCAGAGGAGGGTTGGTGGATTGCAGATTGTTGTAATGAGCCATAAATCCAGCATCTTTGAGTCCATCATTTCTAGTATCTAGCCAAGTTATGAATTTAAGTTCCCAGGCTTGTCTTTTTGAAGGTGTAGTTTGTTGAAGCTTCCCTTCAGGATGAGGACGAGATATCAGATATGTAATGATCATTTTGTGAAAAGTGCTTGCCCCTAGGGATATGGTGTTTTGTCTTTTATCATTTTTCTGTGTGAGTCATTTGAGAACATAGTGATTCACAGGCGTTGACTTCCCCTCTGCCTGGTGGGAGCTCGACACCCCCCCCCTTGCCCCCACCCCTGCACCACCCTTGCCCTGTCCCCATTCCACCCCTTCCCTAAGTCCTCACATCAACCCCACCTCTCCTCTTCCTCCTCCCATAAGTGCACCATTTACCCGCTCCTCTCCCTCCCGCTTGGAAGTCCTAAGCTCTGCCAAACAGCTGTTAGGTGAACGGGGGGGGGGAGGAGCAGGGGCGGGAAGCGCTGAGAGGGAGACGGCGGAGCAGGGACGTGGTGTGCTCATGAGGGGGCGGGGGGGAAATTGGCTGCCAGTGAGTGCGGAGCACCAGCTAATTTTTCCCTGTGGGTGTTCCAGCCCAGAGCACCCACAGAGTCGGGCCTACATATAATTGTCTCATGTCACCCACCCATTTAGTGCACTTGATGAGGTACACCACATGTTGTAATAGGCATGTGACAGCCATGGATCCTGAAAGGTGTGTTGTGAGGGTTGGTGGGAACAATCACTGCAGCAGTGGAGATGTTTGCAGATTTTGCACCAGTTGTTCTGGCAGGGTCTGGTGCCACTTCTGAGTTGGTAGGTCCTGGTTTGCGGGGAGCTTGCTTCTGATGATGAGCTTTGAGAGATTGGCGGGTTGTTTGAAGGCCAAAAATATTTCTTTCAGGATGTGCTCCCCACTGATTATGAGTTGTAATTGTTCAATGATACCCCATAGGGGTTCCAGCGTGGGGTGAAAGATGATCATTGGGGGGTGTGGTCAGTGGTTCTCCTTCCACCCCATATTGAAGCAGCTTCTCTTGGGGTATTTGGGTGGTCTATTCCATGATGCAATCTACTTTTCTAGGTGAGTGTCCTTCTTTGGTAGAGGCAGTTTAAGTGAGTTAAGGTGTAATATTCCCAAATTTTTCTCCTCAGAGCATATTCTGTGGTATCTGAGTGCCTGGCTGTAGATAACAGATTTTTTGGTGTGTTTGGAGTGGTTATTGGATCTGTTAAGATAATCCGTGGGTTTCTTGTATATAATTGGCTGTAAGGTTTCATTTTTGCAGCTGATTGTGGTGTACGGAAAGTTGATGCTAGTCTGGGAGTGTTGTAGAGAGTTTGTACCTTGACATAGATTAATTTTAAAGTTTCTGCCTAATATCTGTTATGATTTATCTAGGGGTGAAATCTCTGTGGAATTGTCTGTGGAAGTCAATGGCAAAATTCTCATTGACATATTGGAACCAAGATTTCCTCTGAGGAGCTTATACGATGGTATTAGACCAACTTGAGAACCAATATTTGTATTATTTTCTCAAAAATAAACATTTATTAGGATGGATAGATAGACATAAAAATAATTCATAGAAGACAACCAGTGTAAACAGGTAATGGAACTTAGTAATGGCTGTATGTTAGCTAAGTTAATGGTTGTATGGAATTTCAAAGATAAAGATAAAAGCAAAATAGAAGTGTTCTATTATTGGGTCTTTATTGTCACCCACATTGCTGAACAAAGGAATGAGAATAAAGGTACAGAGGGCTCCCTATTTATGGAAGAGGTCACAGCACTAATGCCGCATGCTAACATCTTAGGATAACGTTCAGACACCATAGTGACAAACAAGGGCACATGGAACACGCAGAGGGAAAATGGGGTTTCTATTTGTCTGTCCATGCAGTAGGGGCCCTGCAACATTTCATGGGCATTCTGGAAGCAGGGGGCAGAGGACATGATGCTATCTGCTGCATGCTTCCTCTGAAACTTGTGCTATCCATGCAATAAATTAACAGTGTTCCTTGCATCGTTAGCTTATGCTCCATTTCTGTACTCCTCAAAGGTGAGGTTTTGCATACGAAGAAAGGAAACTGCTAGGATCATGATTTCCAGAGGAGCCATGTGTCCAGGGAAAGGGATGGGCAGAACTACTGCATGATCTGTGGTATTTCTGCAAAAGTGGATTTAGACCCAGTGCCCTTTGCCCTTCCTCTTCTCCTCCCTGTTAAGAGAATATGCATAGAGTTCAGTGAGTTTAAAATGATAGAATCCCTCACATACATGGGGGAAGAATATGGCCCTATATTATTCACAAACATGTTAGAGTCCATTTTAAGTTTTTCAGCTGATCATGTGGCTTTATAAAAAAGATATTGGGACAAGAAATATATACAAAAATAACAATAAGCTCCTCCTGGTACAGAAAGAGACTCAAAAAGGGGACGGCTGCTTAGGTTCTATTTGCTAGACAGCTACAATTGTGTTTCCAATTGTAATTCTTGAACTGTGTTTCAACAAAGAAGAAATGGTTTTTGGCTTCTGGAATGTAGCAACCAAACCACTGAGTTTGTATCACGTGTGGTCACATGCCTTTCCTATAAATAGCTGGAGCAGGAAAGCACCTGTGCTTTTTCCTGCCAGCATTTTGATGGATAGCTTTGTTGGCATCTCTGCAATTGACACTACTCTGAACTCAGTAAAGAGGCTGAGTCAGTCCTCAGTAAGGGAAAGCATCCAAAATCACTTTGGCTTTCATTCTAGCAAAGGAAAAGGAGAAGGAAAATAGTTTATACCCTGGATCAGTCAGTTTAATGGTAAGAGATAGCTAGCAGTAGAAGAGTGTATGAGCTGGGTAAAACTTTTGCTAAAGTCTCATTCAGATGAATGTGTGAAGAGTCCCCGCATTTAAGACTATAGTAAGAGACAGTTAAGGGATCACACCTAAAACAAAGCCTAATAAAGTTTGTCCAGAAACTAGCACCAGAGGGTTCATTAGATACTGTGACCAGGCAGGAGGGAGTTGAGAAAGAACACACAGAAAACTAGAAGAGTCAGAAGGTGACGCAATCTGAAGGAGCAGCTGAAGTGTAACCTTTGAGTCAGCTACAATTACTTTCCACCCCTTTCCTCGCATTTCAACACAACATGTATAAAAAAGCACATGGAGGACTCATATAATTCAGTCATTGAGGATTTTCAGCAAGGATCACATAGGCTCAATCTTCCCACAGACACATTCAAAAAGAACAAGAAAAAACTTCATAAAATTGAATAATGATAAAGAATGATAATAGCTTAATTTCTACTAAAAATAAGCCTAACTTCATAATCCACATTATCTTGTTATCATAGATAAATATATATATATAATATAAAAACAAATTAAATCTAAATAGGTTAGTTCCCACAAAAACACAGTGAGAAGTAACGCAGACTTCCAAAAGCTTAGAATGAGTTCACCTGAGTCTTAGTAAAAGTCTTTGTTCATCAACTCTGTCCATTCCACTGAGTCAAAAACCCTGCAATAATATCTCTCTCCTTTTTCTTGGCAGAGATCTCTAATTGGAAGCCCACACAGACTCTTTCTTCTCCTATGTTGGGCTATGGAATCTTTCAATTAGTTACGCAACTAACTAATTAACCAATCACTATTAATTGTGTAAATGAATCACCCTGTTACAAGAAAAATATAAAACTGCAAACAACAAAATATAAATGACTCTTTCCTTACTATCACATTTAAATAAGAAAAGAGTTGGTGAACCATACTTGTTAAAATAATTTGATGAAAACAATTTGGCTAAAATCAAACAACATTCAAAGTACACAATTAATGTGAAAAATTAATATTCCCTCCCAATTTTCCCTTTCTGTAACTAGGGTTACCAACACTACCCTGCTGGAAAGGTAACAACAGCATCAACCTGCTGTAAAATACTTCAGAGTTAGGGGAAAACAACCTGCTTTTTGCTCCTATAGCTGGATTTCTTCCTCCAACCCAAACAGGTCACTCACATAGGCCATGTCTACACTACAAAATTAAGTCGATTTTATGTAAGTCGACATCGAGCCTTCAATTTAAGCAAGTCCATCTTGCATGTCCCCACTATGCTCATTGTTTTGTGGGGAGTGCATCCTCAGTACCAGGACTTGCATGAGTGCACAGAGCACTGCACTGTGGGTAGCTATCCCACAGTGCATGTAACAAGTGCATTTTGGGTGGGCTTGCAGTGCCTTATGGAACCAAAACATTTGCGCGTGTTGTATGGAACATGGATTAGCCTTTCATGAAGCACTTACCTCCCTCTCTCCCTGCTTCCCACCCTGAAATCAATAGCTAGCAAACCAAGCCTTTTTTCATGCCTTTTTTTGTAAGCCTGGGTATCCATGCAGATGCCATAGCACGGTAATCATGGACCTCACTCAGCTGTACACTGTTGTTGTGAGCATTACAAACCCTCATGCCTTATCTTGCAGTATTTACGAAGCTGATACAGGAGCTGCCGCGCAGAGCAATATGATGCCATGCAAGCAGCCCTGCTGGAATTCATAGAGAGGAGCAATTAGCAGTTGCTGGCAACCAGTCACACATCACCTTGACACGATTTGAGCGCCACTTCTGGGCCTGGGAACAAGCACTGCAGCTTGTTACTGCAGCTACAGGATGATGACAGTGGCTGCAGAACTTTTGAATGCTTAAGGGCCACTTTCCAGGAACAGTGTGAAGAGCTTTTTCCCAAGCCCTGAAGCACAGCAATACTAAAAGGAGAGCTGCTCTGACAATGGAGAAGCAAATAGAGGTAGCTCTGTGGAAGCTTGTAACACCAGACTGTTATCCATAAATGGGGAATCAATTCAGAGTGGGGTCTGTTGTTATCCAAGTTTGCCTGGCAATCCACAGACTTCTGCTAAGAAGAGAGTGACTATGGGCAACATGCAGGACATAGTGGATGGTTTTGCCATGAAGGGGTTCTCTAGCTGCAGTGGGGCAATAGATGGCACACATATCTCTATCTTGACACCAGACCACTGTCCCAAACAGTACATAAACCGAAAAGGATACTTCTCAATGTTGTTGCAAGCGCTGGTGGATGACAAGGTGATGTTGAAATGCTAATCATGATCCTGGGGGACCCAGCCTACCCCTTGCTCCCATGGCTCATGAAGCCGTACACAGGCAGCCTGGACAGCAGTAAGGACTGGTTCAATCACAGGCTAAGCAACTACAGAATGGTGGTGGAATGTGCCTCTGTACGTTTAAAGGCCGCTGGCATAGTTTGCTTATTAGGTTAGACCTCAGTGAAAGCAATATCCCCATTGTTATTGCTGCCTGCTGTGCACTCCATAATATCTGTGAAACAAAGGGAGAAAAAGTTTTCTGCCGGGATTGGGATTAAGGCAGATCACCCAGCAGCCAATTTGAGCAGCCAGACATCAAGGCAATCAGAAGAGCACATCGAGGAGCTCTGCGTCTCATGAGGCTTTGAAACCACAGTTTCAGTACATGAGCCACAGTAATGTGTCACTTATCTGTATTTTCCTTACCAAACTGTCCTCTCCATTGCAATTTTTTTCCCTTCGAAACTCCACCCACACTAACTACAGTTTGTTGAATGAATAAAAAGCCTTTTCTCCTCAATCTGTTAAATTTTATTTGCACACAAACACACAGAGACAGTAAAGAAAAGTAAGATAACACTGTAGGGGGGAAAACAAGGACCACTTGCTTACAGATGCTCTGCAGTAACAATCAAAAGTGTGGGAATGGGTGCCTTATGGTCCTTGTACTCTCCCCTGGTGTTGAGTACAAAGGATATCAAACACCTCCCTTCCCCCCCACCCGGCCTTATAGGAAATTTTCAGGAGGAAGATGTAGAACTGGGCAATGAGGGCAGCAGGTACAGCATAGGCTGCAGAGGGACTCTAGCATCCAGCTGCCTTTCTTGAACCTCAGCTAGATGCCTCAACATGTCTGATTGCTCCTTTATAATCCACAGCATCTCTTCCTGCATGGCATGCTCTTGTTCCCTGCATGCATTCTTGTCCTCCTTGTCCATGTCCATGATCTCGGACAGTGTAGTCCTCCATGCTCTGAGCTCCATCTTGTCACTCTTGGTGGCATGTGTTAACTCATTGAGCATGTCCTCCTAAGACTTATTTTTCTGCCTTCTAATCTGGGAAAGTCTCTGTCCCGGTGTGGCGGATGCACCAATGGACAAGGTTTCAGCTGCAAAGAATACGAAGCACAAGGGTAGCATTGACAGTGCATACATTGTTTCTGGTGCAAGGTTAATTCTTTTATAAAAAGAAACACCCCTCAATGCACTTCCCTACAAGCCACAACATAATCACAACCGCTGGCTAGTGCAAAAATCGGTTTGCTGCTCCAGCCATGGTGAGTAAGGCCATGAGGCATAGGCAAGAGATCTTGTGCTGCAGCTTTTGTGAAGACATTCTTGGGATCATAGGTTGGAACTTGAGAAAAACCCTCTTTTCCTTAACAACCTGGATGGTGCTTGAGGACAGGAACCAATGTAAATCCCCTCAAATAGTTTGGTTTTTACAAAAGCTGCACAGGGTTGGGAAGAAGGGAGACAAACAAGAAGCTGACCCCTCTACCTTTGTTTAAAAAAATAAGTTGGTTGCAGTGCTCTATGATCCCTTCCAACCACAACCATGGCACATTTGAGAAAGCGTGGTTGTGTGTCCCAGATTTCACCAAACAGGGGCAGAATACTTGTTGAATTGTTTGCGGTTTAAGGGCTAGCATTGAAAACTTATCCCGTTTTCCCTATCTGACCCTATGTGAGATCACTCTCCTGAGGGTAACAGAGGCAACAAAGGAGCAGATGCTGCAAGTGTCTGAGTACAGACCTGGTCCTTATGCTGCAATGCTGTGTGCCTCAATAATGCCAGCAGAGTTAATACTGGAGTGGAGTGGGAAAGTGTCTTACCATGGTGGACGAAACCAGGCAGCCCTTCCCAGAAACCTTCTGCAAAGGATTGCAGAGTACCTCCATGAAAACTTCCTAGAGATCTCCATGGAGGATTCCCGAGACCTCCCTGTGCACATAAAGTCTTTTTCGGAGAGCATCCTCTGTGTAGTTGGAGTGGCCACTGATACTCACTACACCCACTTTTTTATTCAGATTAAACATTAAAAATAATAGCATGTAACCCCTACAGTTTGACTGGAAATGTGTACTCACCAAATGTGCCTTCCCCAACATCATGCTCTGCCACTAGCTGGTCTTGTGAGGGGATGGGCTCCAGGGTTAAAAACAGTTCTTGGCTGTCAGGGAGAATGGATCCTCCGCTTGCCTGCTGAGCATTCTTCTCCTCCTCCTCCTCCTCCTCTTCCCCACCAACAATGTCCTCCTCATTGTTGCTCAAAGTCACCTGGGGCTCCTGGGAGGTATTCATGGAGCGTTTTCGGATAGTGGTGGGGGTCACCGCCGAGAATCACATGCAGCTCCTCATAGAAGCGGCATGTCTGTGGGGCAGAACCAGAACAACTGTTCGCCTCCCTTGTCTTCTAGTACACTTGCCAAAGCTCCTTTATTTTCACATGGCACTGCTGTGTGTCCTCAGTGTAGCCCTTCTCCTCATGCCTGCAAGATCTTGGCAAAGATGTCAGCATTTCTTCTGCTGGTTCAGAGCTCTGCCTGCACTGACTTTTCTCCCCAGACAGCAATAAGATCCACCACCTCCAGTGTACTCCACGCTGATTCACATTTGCGGCCTGGAGTCTCCATGATCAGCTGTGCTGACGAGCTCTCCACACCGATCAAACAGGAAATGAACATTCAAAAGTTCCCAGGGCCTTAACAGGGGGGTGACTGTTTCCTGTGTACCTGGTTGATGTGTAGTGGAATTGAAAGTGCTCTCCACAGCGGTCACAGGACCTCCTGGAAGCCAATTCACTCGAATTACAGAACGCAGTGTCTAAACTATCCCCATGGATGTTAAATCACGTGCTACGCCTCTTGTGGAGGTGGAAAACAGAAGTTGACATTACAGGCCACTTAGATCAGCGGAAGGGACTTGGTAGTGTAGACACATACGTTATTAGATCGACTTAACATGGTTTATGTCGACCTAACGTTGTAGTGCAGACCAGGCCATAGTCTTTAGTAAAGCAGCTGCCCTGATTGCTCTGCTCTCAATAGAGCAGGGGTCGGCAACCTCTGGCACACGGCTCACCAGGGTAAGCCCCCTGGCTGGCTGGGCCAGTTTGTTTGCCTGCCACGTCTGCAGGTTTGTCCGATCGCGGATCCCACTGGTTGCAGTTCGCCGCTCCAGGCCAATAGGGGCGGCAGGAAGCTGCAGCCAGCACATCCCTCAGCCCGTGCCACTTCCTGCAGCCCCCAGAAACTTTTCAGAGTAGAATGATGATTGTGCATCTACCTAGCAATAATAACTCAGACACAACTCAGTCACTTCTCCCTCTCCCTTTCCCACCCCCCCCCAGCAATTTCTCCCTAGGTCTCTCAAGGAGTTATCTCTTATTAGGCATGTGGGTTACAAAAGTGGCTGACTCTGGAAGAAAATCTGGAAAGAGGTTTGTGTGTCAGAGGTGCAGGCTGAAAAGCATGCTCTTGGTGCTGTGAGCAAAAGAAGCTGTTTCCTGCTATTGGTTCTTTCTGCATTCAGAGACACAGCACTTTGTATATTCTTTGTCAATAAACAAAACTGCATCAAAGAAATACCTGATTGTCGCCAATTTCTGTTTCCAACTGGAACGCTCACAGGGCCCCAAATTTTGACAAGCCACTTGTGTTGAAAAGGGGCAAAATAAGAAAGAAGGAAATAGTTTATATGATGCTGATACTGTTGTCTTTAACGAGAGATTTTAAATCAGTCTGAACCACCATTGCCTGAAAATATATCAGACACCAACAGCAAGGAACAGCTGCCAACGTCTTTATCAGCTGGGATAAGTGCCAAATCTATTTTCATTTACCTGTCCAGAGTTTTGTGTAGGAAGACTGGTTTATCTGGACTGTTGGGAGCTGTTCTGTGTGAGTGACAATGACAAGCATGGGAAGACATTCTCAGCAGCCAAGCCAGACTGATCCGGATTCAAAATGCTCTGGGCTTATGGCACATGACAGCAGCAGGATCTAGAATTGTCACTGAGCAGACATTGAATTATCCATAGAATTTTAGTTTTAAACATTATTGCTATTTATACCTCAGGGAATAATGCCACATCATTTTCTCCACTGGGTAATCACCAGTCATTTTAAACCATGGGGTCAGGTCAGAGCCTTAAGCCCCTTTTTCAACAAGCTCATAGACCCCTTCAATATAGTAAAATTCTATAAACTAGAGGTGGAAAAGATATATTAGATTATTCCATCCATTTACTGGCCAAGGCAGGGTTCTTCTATACAGTCAATGTTCTAGTATTTTGTCCAATCTAGATTTAAGTGTTCTTGATGACTGAGCTTCCAACATTTACCTACTTCCCACCACTTACCTGTGAACATGTACCCATGTGCTTAATAGGGAGATATTTCTTTAAGAGGGAGGCAGGGAGGAATGAGTTGTGTCTGGGTCATTGTTGCACAATTAGTATCTTACACCCAGAAGTTTCTGGAATGGAGTCTGATAGTTTTGGACATGCCCAATAGATTCCCAATAGCTAGATTTAGACTCCATTGAGGGTTGTTGTTTTTTTTATTTATATACTTAATCTGAGTGGCTAGTTAATTAGTTAACAAGCTAACTGATTTCAGCAGAGGAGGAGACAGAATCTGCATGGAGTCCAGTTGGAGATTTCTGTGAACAAGAGGAAGGAAAATACTGTTGCAGTACTTTTGACTCAGCAGACTATAGATTTGGTGATCAAAGAATCTGAGACTCAGGTGAACTCATCCTAAGCAGCAGTTGGTAGGACTAGTTCTGGAACGTCCCCTTCAGATACATTCTTTGCTCCTCAAAGACCCAAAGAATTTAATAAACAAGCAATATCAAAATTGAAGAAAATAAATCTCTTATGTTTTAACTGTGGGCAAATAGGACATTTTCAAAATGTCTGTGAGAATTCTCCTAACTCCAACCTAGTAGATCAGCAACTGACTGGTAGACATTCAAATCAGAGCAAGTTTGAGCCAGGAAGAAAAGAAAGGAGAGCAAAGATGCTAGTCAATGGGTTCAGGAAATGGATGCTACCCAAATGGGTGTCAATGAGGCCAGCCAGCAGTTAGCGGGCCAGCTTGTCATGGCTATGTTTACCAAGATGGTGTAAAGAGTACCTGCCTGACTAGATACTGGTTCTCAAGTGACCTACATATGCAAAACTTCCTATTATGAGCATTTGTCTTATTGAAAGCTACAGTCTATTGGCAGTATACTTCAGATAGAAGGGCTGGAGGGCAAATGGTTCCATACCTGGGATATGTATCCTTGAAGATATGATTCCCAAGGTTCATCTGAGGGACTAACAAATGACATGAGATACTAGTTTTGCTTTATTCAGACCAATATCTGAATCAGCAAGTGTCAGTGCTTATAGGCATACATGGGCTGAAACATCTTGTAGGAAACTGTAGGAGAAGAAACTGTCAGAATTCCTCTGTTCCCAAAGGAACAGTACACTACTGCTTACGATTTACTCTGTAGAACTTAGTTCTGCTCAGCACACAGCACTTATACTTGTTTTCCCTATAAACAAACCTCATTTTATTTAACAAAGAACAGAGATTCAAATAACAGCAAGCAGAAATATTGGAAACAAGGGGTTACATATAAAATAAAATCACAATGTGCTTAGTAGAGCCTACACTTAACTGATAGGATATTATTGTGTCACAAGTGCAAAAGCGTACCCACAGTCCTTCCAGAATATTACCGCTGGGCTTGCCTATTATCTTCCATTTGTGAAGCAACCCCTGTTGTCAATTTACTTCCTAGGTGAAAGATACCAGCAGGTCCCTTTGCAATCGCAGATATAACAAAACAATTCTTTGATTTATATTAATAAACCGGACGTCCTCCTGCTGTGTGTTCCTTTCTGTAGATTTTGCAATTTCTTGTTAATTTCTTAATCTTGATTAGATGGTAACTTAGTATGCTAAGAGGTATTCATTGTGATGTACATAATACTCAATTTGCACGTAAATGTCTCCTTCATGTCTGAAAAAACCATATTTGCCACCACCTGTGTGCTTTAACTCATAGACATAATTTACAAGATAGGTACATAACTCTTAAAAGTTATCCTTATATACATTTCTCAATGCTTATGATGACTAGTATTTTAATGGCCTCACATGTCACCCTTTAGTGAATTATTATGCATATAATTGAACCAGGGGTTCCAAGCTGGCATCAAGAGGTTTCTGGGTCACACGTAGCCATACCATAGCTTTGAACGTGATGCCTTTGCATATCACATAAACATAGAAATGTAAAGTTAGAAGGGACCTTGAGAGGTCATCAATTCCAACCCTCTGAGCTGAGACAGGACCCAGGAAACCTAGACCAAAGCTGACAGGTGTTTGCCCAACTTGCTTTAAAAAGATTTCAATGATGGGGACTCCACGATCTCCCTTGGAAACCTATTCCAGAGCATAATTGTTTTTTTTGAACCCAATATCTAACCCAAGTCTCCCTTGCTGCAGATTGAGCCAGTTACTTCTAGCCCTACTTTCAGTGGAAGTAGAGAACAATTGATCACTGTCCTCTTTGTAACAGCCCTTAACATATTTGAAGACTGTTGTCACGTGAGTCCTCCCCCTCCCCCCCCCCAGTCTTCTTTTCTCAAGATTAAACATGCCTAATTTTTTTTTAACCTCTCCTCATAGGTTAAGTTTGCTAAACTTTTTGTATGTTTTCTTGCTCTCCTGTGGACTCTCTCCAATTTATCCACATCTTTCCTAACATGTGGCAACCAGAATTGGACAAAGTATTCCACCTGAGACTTGCCAGAGAATACCTCCTATGTCTTACGTATGACGCTCCTGTTAACACATCTGATAATATTATCCCTTTTAGCAACTGCATCACGTTGCTGACTCATTTTCAATTTATGATCCACTATGATGCCCAGATCCTTTCCAGCAGTACTACCACCAGCCAATTTGTAGTGGTGCATTTAATATTTCCTTCCTAAGAATAGTACTTTGCACTTGTCCTTATTGAATTCCATCTTGTTGATTTCAGATGAATTCTCCAAATTGGTCATTTTAAATTCTAATCCTGTCCTCCAAAATGCTTTCAATCCCTCCCAGTGTGGTGTTATCTGCAAATTTTATAAGCATACTCTCCACTTCATTATACAAGTCATTAATGAAAATATTGAACAGTACTGGACTATAGGTACTCACTAGATATGTCCTCACAGTTTGACAGCAAATCATTGATAACTACTCTTTGAGTATCATCTCTCAACCAGTTGTGCAGCCACTTTATAGTAATTTAATCTAGACCACATTTTCCTAGTTTCCTTATGAAAATGTCATGTGGGGCTGTGTCAAAAGCCTTACTAAAATCACGATATGTCTACTCCTTCCTCCATATCCACTAGGCCAATAACTCTGTCAAAGAAGGACATTATGTTGATTTGGCACGACTTGTCCTTGAGAAATCCAGGCTAGATATTCCTTATACAAGGCCTTCCTTTGGCATATGCAGAATACACAGCTGCCTAGGGGCACCACATAATTTGGGGCACCAAATTTTGTAGTGCCCTAGGCAGCTGCATGCTGTGTATGCAACGCTGGTTCCAGTGGCCAACCCCATCCCTCGGCCAGCCCCCCTGCTCCACCCCCGTTCTTCCCCCATTTGACCGCTTTCCCCAAGCTCCCATCCTTGCTCCACCCCGCCCCACCTCTTCCCATCCCTGCTCTGCCCCTACCCTGTCCCCATTCCACTCCTTCCCTGCAAACCCCCTCCCCCAAGCGACGTGGCCCGCGGAATTACCGGGGGTACTGGAGCTCGCAGAAGGGGTTGGGCCTGCCCTTGCACTCACCAGCAGCAGCAGTGGGAAGCAGAGTGACCTGGCCCCAGCCCACTCTGCTCTGCCAGCTCCCAGCCGCGATGCTTCACTTCCTGCCACCGCCGCTGATGAGTGTGGGGGCAGGCCTTACCCCTTTCTCCAAGCCCCTCCCCCAAGCAACAGGGCTGGGGGTTGGGGGAGTGGAGTAGGCTGGGGCCGAGTCGCTCTGCTTCCCGCCTCCACAGGTGATTGCAGGGGAGGGGATGGGCCTGACTCCTGCTTCCGGCGCCAGGCCCCTGCTAATCCCCCATGCTGCCCTGGGCCTTCCTGCCTGCTGCTGCCACCCACAGCTCCTGCCCCCGCAGCCCTGCAGCCTTTGAGCACAGCCGCCACACTCTCCATGGAAGAGCCAGCTCCCCAGCAGAGGAGCCATTCCCCTCGCAGGGCGGGTGCAGTTGCTTGGGCTACGTAGAGCACCACCATAGATAGGGATGGCCCTGTCCTTATATGTCTATTGTTCTGTAGTTACTTACAAAATGATTGTTAAATAACTTATTCCACTATCTTTCCAGAGGACTGAAGTTAAGCTGACTGGTCTATAATTTACCCAGGCTCTCTCTGTTCCCCATTTTAAAGATATAGGTACTATGTCTGCCCTTCTCCAGTAATTATGAGTCCTCAAAGATAATTGCTAATGGTTCTGGGATTGCTTCAGATACTTCCTTAAGTATCCTAAAATGAATTGGATCAGGCCCTGTCAACTTAACATCTAACTTATCTAAATATCCTGTAACCTGTTCTTTCCCTATTTTTGGCTGCATTCTCTCCTCTAATTGTGTGAGTATCTGGTTACCATTAATCTTTTTAGTGAAGACTGAAGGCAAAATTGGTAATAAACACCTCAGCCCTTCTTGATGTCATTAGTTATTAGCTCTCCTTTCCTGCTAAGCAGAGGACCACATTTTCTTTCAACTTTCTCTTGCTCCTAATATATTTAAAGAACCTCTTTACTGCCTTTTTGTGCCCCTTGTAAGTGTAACTCATATTATGTCTTAGCCTTTCTGAATTTTGTCCTACATGCTTGTTGCTATTCTTTGTACTTCTCCTGAGCAATTTGTCCATGGTTTCCACTTTTTATAGGATGCATTTTTGACTTTCAGGTCACTAAAGAGCTCCCGATGGAGCCATATTGGCCTCTTACTATTCTTCCTGCCTTTCCTTCTTATCAGGATAGTTACAGTTGTGCCTTTAATACTGTCTCCTTGAGAAATTGCCATCTCTCTGAACTCCTTTATCCCTTAGATTTTCTTCCCATGGGACCTTACCTACCAGTTCTCTGAGTTGTTTAAAGTCTGTTTTTTAAAGTCCATGTCCTTATTCTGTTGCTCTGACTTTCCTTTTCCTTACAATAAGGAGATCTGTCATTTGATAATCACTTTCACCAAAGTTGCCTTCCACTTTCAGATTTGCAACCAATTCCTCCCTGTTGGGAGGAGAATTGAGCCTAAGATCTCTGTCCCCTTGGTTACTTCTCCACTGTGTTAAAGAAGAAGTTGTCCCCAATACATTCCGTGAACATATTGGAAAATTCCAACAGATATCTGGGCACTTAAAGTCTCCCATTACTACCAGATCTTGTGTTTTGGCTATGCTGTTGTTTGTTCTAGAAATGCCTCATCACCTCCTCTTCCTGATTTGGTGGTTTATAGTAGACCCCCTATTCATGATGATATTACGCCCCAGTTTCCCCATCTTTATCTTTATCCAGAGACTTTCAACTAGTCTGCCCTCACTGCCTTATGACCTCAGAAACAATTGTATATGTTCTTGATGTATAATGCAAACACCTTCTCCTATTCCCCCTGGCCTGTCCTTCTTGACCAAGCTATATCACTCTACACCAATATTCCAGTCATGAGATCTATCCCGCTAAGTCTCTGTGATGCCAATTAAGTGCACCTCTACCCCGATTATAATGCTGTCCTCAGGAGCCAAAAATCTTATGCAGTATAGGTGAAACCACGTTATATCGAACTTGCTTTGATCCACGGAGTGCAACAGCCCACCACCCCGAGCGCTGCTTTACCGCGTTATATCCTTATTGTGTTATATCGAGTCATGTTTATATCGGGGTAGAGGTGCAATAATTTAGCGTATGTACTAGTACTTCCAGTTCTTCCTGTTTATTCCCCATACTCCTTGTGTTATTTTTCCAAAGATTACAAAACTCTTCTTGCAGCTATATCAAATTGCAAACTCATGTCTAATTTGCTGTTTACTATCTTTCTAATTTCCTTTCTGGTTTGCATCTTTTTCCATGTTGAATCTCATTTTATTATTAACTTGTAGGTCTCTTTGTATTATTTATTTGTCCTAACTGGTTTTCGCAACCCCTCCCATTTTAATATATATAAATTTAGTTTGTGTTCTGTTTATTCTCTCTTCTAGATACAGAATGACTTATGCTTACCTTCTGTGGCTGATATTTCACCTTTTGCTCAGTGAAAATGGGCACATGCGGAGTTGTTCCCCTCTTTGGCTGCAGCTTCTCCCTGTGGTTCATCCCACGTAGCTGATGAGAAGATGAAGCAGGCATGTGTCAATCTGAGGACAAATGCTTTTGGGGTAGTGGGAGATATTACTGAGCTGATTGTAGCTAACATACTGCTGGTACTTCATCCCATGTTGTCTCACTAGGTCTCCCACTGGCTTCATATTGATGTTGAATAACACGGAAGAGAGGATTGCATGACAGGGGAGGGCTTAAGAGGAAGAGGAACAATTAGTCATAACAATCCTCTGCATACAGTCTTGGAGGACAGACCTGAGCCATGTAGGGACATTTCCCTTTATCCTTGCAGCCTTTTGGGACCAGGAAAGGACTATGGTATTTTGTGAGCAAAGCTTAGGGAATGTTTTGATACTCTCTCCACCTTTCTTTGCCCTGGTCTACACTATGAGGTTAGGTCGAATTTAGCCGTTGAATTTGGGGTAGTGCAATCAAATTCGACAGAATTGGCCTCCGGGAGCTATCCCAGAGTGCTCCAATTGACCGCTCTGGACAGCACTTGCAACTCTGATGCACTAGCCAGGTACACAGGAAAAGCCCTGGGAAATTTTGAACTTTCTGTTTGGTCAGTGTGGCGAGTTCAGCAGCACAGGTGACCATGCAGTTCCAGAATCGCAAAAGAGTTCCAGAATGGACCGAACAGGAGACACTGGATCTGATTGCCGTATGGGGAGAAGAATCTGTGCAGGCCGAACTCTGATCAAAAAGAAGAAATGCTGATATATATGCCAAAATCTCACAGGGCATGGTGGAGAGAGGCTACAACAGGGACACACAGCAGTGCCGTGTGAAAATTAAGGAGCTCAGGCAAGCCTACCAACAGACAAAGGAGGCAAACGGTCACTCCGGGTCAGAGCCCCAGATATGCCGTTTCTATGATCAGCTACATGCCATTTAGAGGGGGACCCTACCACTATCCCACCACTGTCCGTGGACACCTGCCAGGGGGAAGTCTCACACAACAGGGAGGAGGATTTTGTAGATGAGGGAGAGGAGGAGGAGGAGGAGAATGCACAGCAGACAAGCGGAGAATTCTTTCTCCCTGGCAGCCAGGACCTTTTCATCATCCTGTAGCCAATACCCTCCCAAAGTGGGTTCCCTGACCCTGAAGCCAGAGAAGGCACCTCTGGTGAGTGCACATTTGTAACTATACTACAGGGTTTTAAAAGCAATTGTGTTTAATGTTTGATTTGCCCTGAAGAATTGGGATGTATTCATGGCCAGTAAGACTACTGGAAAAGTCTGTTAACATGTCTGGGGATGGAGCAGGAATCCTCCAGGGACATCTCCATGAAGCTCTCCTGGAGGTACGCTGAAAGCCTTTGCAGAAGATTTCTGGGGAGGGCTGCCTTATTTCGTCCTCCATGGTAAGACACATTACCACACCAAGCCAGTAGCAAGTAGTCTGGAATCATTGCAGCACAAAGCCTGGCAGAGAATGGTGTGACGAAGTGGGAATGTTCTTGATGTGTTATGGGAATGCTGAGTGGGGAATATTGACCTGGGAAGGTTGCAGGGGAGTTGGGACGGCCTGCATTGGGGAAGAGAGCATACCTGAGCATGTAACCTGAGAAACCTCTGCTCGGGACACTGGACAAAGGACACAAAGGCTGGGGGAGGAGCTGGGGGGAGGCTGAGTGAGAAGCTGGGGGGGGTTTCAGTTTGGAGCTGGCTAGGAAAAGGAGAGGGGTGCCCTGACAGGGCTTGGGCTTCCCAACGGGGCTGAGATCTCCCTGAGGGCCCCAGATGGACCTAACTAAAGGGGTTCCTGTTGTCTGTACCGACAAGACCTGTTTTGGGCTGTGTTCCTGTCGTCTAAATAAGCCTTCTGTTTTACTGGCTGGCTGAGAGTCATGGTGAATTGCAGGAAGCCGAGGGTGCCAGGCCTAGTCTCCCCCCATACTCTGTGACAAATGGTCCTGGGTTTTGGTCGCATTCAAGCAACATTTGGTCTTTATTTTTCTGTGTCAGCCTCAGGAGAGTGATATCATTCATGGTCACCCGGTTGAAATAGGGGAATTTTTGTAAGGGAACAGTAAAAGGACCGTGTTCATGCTGGGCTGTTTGCGCTTGGTTAAAAGAGATCATCCCTGAGAATAGCCATGCGGTGGGGTGGGAGAAGGGGTGTGCTGCACATGCACCCCAGTACCTAAAACTGAAAAACTGCTGGGCAGGTTGTTATTGCTAAAATCACAAGGACATATAGGTACTAATACATTTTTAAAAGTTGTTGAAGATCTTTGTTTTGGCAGTATGTGTAGGGGTGCTAGGACAATTTTTATAGTGGGACTGCTGAGAGCCATTGAACCAAACTGTAAACTCTGTATATAAAATTCAAGCCAGGGGGGCTGCAGCACCCCCAGCACCTCTAGTTCCATACCTATGAGTATGTGGAATGACATCACTTACCTTACAGTGAGGATTTAATACTATTATCATCCTAATGCAACATCCAACTGCCCAGAGCAAATACAACTTCTTATCCCCTGATCCTTCAACGACTTAGACATATTTAAGGTCTTATGTAGTCCCACTGAAGCATGTGCATAAGCACCTACTTAATTTGAGTCAGTGGAACTAATCACATGGCTAAACTAGTCAGTGGAACTAATCACATGGCTAAAATGAAGCCCATGCATATAATTGTTTGCAGGATGTATATGTTTTTGCTTTACTGAAATTGACAAAATCATCCAATTTTTCTACCCCCTCTCCACCTCCCCCGAATTTGGAATTCCATTCCATCTATTCACCATTGTCTTTTGTTAACTAAATTGTCTTAGTTTGCACTGACATTTCATTTCATTTCATTTCCGAGGAATTGCATAAAAATGTATACAGGAGCAACAGTGTCATGCACTGCAGAGACACAGCATTTTAAAATTTAAAGAAGTTCAAAGTGAGGATGTTTTCGATAACCTCCATCTATATGCGTTCTTTGGTTTATGGGGAACAAATGAATGAACTCATGTAGATGGAGGAATTAAAATATTCTGCTTTATTATTCGTGTGAATGAGTTTACGTCTCCATTGTTAGAGGAGTAAGACAATATAAATATCCTTTATTTTTAGAGCTGGGTGTATGCTCTTAAAATGAATTTGCTTCTTTCAGGCTTATGTCTCTTTTGTGTTATTCTTCCATAAACAATCCAGTTTTTTTTAGGCTTGATACAGTAAGCAAAGTTTAAGATAACAAATTTTAGATTTTCCAAAAGAAACTACACCTTTACCATGATATAACGCTGTCCTCAGGAGCCAAAAATTTTTACCGCACTATAGGTGAAATGGCATTATATTGAACTTGCTTTGATCCGCCGGAGTGCGCAGCCCCGCCCCCCTGGAGCGCTGCTTTACCGTATTATGTCCGAATTCGTGTTATATCGGGTCACGTTATATCGAGGTAGAGGTGTATTTGCAACAGGAATGGTATATTTTATATAGGATCAGACTTTGCATGGCACAGCAGGGGTGCCGCACAGGATGCAGGAAAAATGAAATGAGTCCAAAAAAGATCTGCCTGCACCCTTCACTGGACAGCATATGCACCTCCAGTTACTTTATGCGATGGAAAAAAGAGATGATTGTAGTATTTATTGATTAACCGTTACAGATTAGTTTAATTTTCTAGGAATTGTGCCTCAGACAAGTCCTAGGTGGCCGAGAAAGAAAAAGATGAAGCATGTTCCAAAATTTCCTACTCTTGTTTATTTGTCCCTAAACAGAGGCTCTTAAGACCTGCCCCTTATTATAAGTATTACACTCCTTCGGGCCCTGAATCAGAAAAGCAACCCTACCTAAGGAAGAATTTAAGCATGTGCTTAAGTGCCACATGCTTAAGTTAAGCACAACCTTAAATGCTTTTCTGAATACAGATGGATTTATGCATGTGCTTAAGTGCTTTCCTCAATAGGATCCCAGTCAGGGCCGGTGCAAGGATGTTTCGCAGCCTAGGCAAAACTTCCACCTTGCGCCCTCCCCCGTCCCCGAGCCCCTGCCCTGAGGCGCCCCTTCATCCCCCGCGGCAGCTCCCCCCCTCCGACATGAGGGGCACCCCCCGCAGCAGCTCCCCCCCTGCCCTGAGGTGCCCACCCCCGCGGCAGCTTCCCATTTCCCACCCTCAGGCACCCCCCCCACACCCCTGCTCCGCGCACAAGCACCCCGAGCACTCCGTTGCTGCTTCACTTCTTCCACCTCCCAGGCCTGCGGCGCCAATCAGCTTAGGCACCACAAGCCTAGGAGGCGGGAGAAGTGAAGCAGCCACAGTGTGCTCGGGGAGGAGGCGGGGCAGGGATGAGCTGGGGCGGGGAGTTCACCTGCGTGCCACCCCCCCACTTGCTGCAAGCAGCTCTCCCTGTGCTCCCCTGCCCCAGCTCCCTCCGCCTAAATGCTGGCGGCGACTGGAGTGGCCGAAGATCCGGCCGCCACGGTCGCTGCTGAAGAAAACGCTGCCCCCCAAATCCTAGCGCCCTACGTGACCGTCTAGGTCGCCTAAATGGTTGCACCAGCCCTGGTCCCAGTCAGTGAAAAGAAACAATACAATGTGTATTATGTGCCCACTCGCAACAAACCGAAACAGCTCAGCTTTCCAGCATTGAGTAATAAATACCCCAATCTAACTATTCATAATTAATTCATAAAGAGTAAGAGAACCACAAAAACCAGTTGAGGAAATCTGAGGAAATCACAGCTCATGGACATTCAGCAAGGACAAAAGGAGGCTATATTTGGCAAGCAAACTATTTTCTGTAAATTATTTGATCGCTGATTTTATTTAAGCTGCAACATAAATATGGTGTGGTACATAACAAACTAATAAAAGACCCAAAGAGTTTAAAAGCTAAAGGCTCTATCCTGAAAACCCTAATTTAAATGATTGACTTTACACCTATGAATAAGGAATATTTATCAAAGGCCTTCCAGAATCAAGCCCATATTTAGGATGTAATTTGATGAGTGATGATTGCAAATGGAGGGGGGAGTAGAAGAGAGGATGATGGGTAACAGCAATAAGATCAGGCTGTTGCTTTGGCTGATAATGTATGAGCAACGGAAGGTCTGAACATTTTCTTTTAACCTTTACCATTGTACTAGAACTCTGTGTTCAGTGTTTACACGCCATAATTGAACGATAAAACAAAGATTTTGGATCTTCTTAATCAAATCTGCATTTGAATGTAATGTTCATGAAAGGGGCTAACTACTGTGCAACCTACCCACATGGTAGGGCTTGAGAAACCATGCAGTGACATTTTTAAAAATTACTTTGCAGATGGTCTAGTATGATTACAATTCACTAGTATCAAAACAAGAGGGTTAAACTTGATCAATGGAGAGGGTATGGTATTTTTATGAAGAGAGCTAAAATTCTTAGTTTCTGTCAACACTTAACTAAACTTTGGAAGAAATTGTATTTGCTAAAGATTCAACATTCCTGTCCTTCAGTTGCAGGCTGAAAAATCTCCCACTAGGGCTTTAAACTAGGTTCGACGGGGACAGGTGAGCAAAGCCCACAGGTAAGTGGGGAACAAGACCTGGGAGATGGGTTGGAAACAGGAGGGAGCACGGGCTATAATGGCAGAGAGGAAGGAGGGTCAGGGCGAAGCTGGGAGGCAAGATCAAACCAGTATCTTAGATGCCTTTATACAAATGCAAGAAGTATGGGTAATAAGCAGGAAGAACTGGAAGTACTAATAAATAAATACAACTATGACATTATTGGCATTACTGAAACTTGGTGGGATAATACACACGACTGGAAGGTTGGTGTGGATGGGTATAGTTTGCTCAGGAAGGATAGACAGGGGAAAAAGGGAGGAGGTGTTGCCTTATATATTAAAAATGTACACACTTGGACTGAGGTGGAGATGGACATAGGAGACGGAAGGGTGGAGAGTCTCTGGGTTAGGCTAAAAGGGGTAAAAAACACAGGTGATGTCATGCTGGGAGTCTACTACAGGCCACCTAATCAGGCGGAAGAGGTGGATGAGGCTTTTTTCAAACAACTAACAAAATCATCCAAAGCCCAAGATTTGGTGGTGATGGGGGACTTCAACTATCCAGATATATGTTGGGAAAATAACACCGCGGGGCACAGACTATCCAATAAGTTCCTGGACTGCATTGCAGACAACTTTTTATTTCAGAAAGTTGAAAAAGCTACTAGGGGGGAAGCTGTTCTAGACTTGATTTTAACCAATAGGGAGGAACTTGTTGAGAATGTAAAAGTAGAAGGAAGCTTGGGTGAAAGTGATCATGAAATCATAGAATTTGCAATTCTAAGGAAGGGTAGAAAGGAGTACAGCAGAATAGAGACAATGGATTTCAGGAAGGCGGATTTTGGTAAGCTCAGAGAGCTGATAGGCAAGGTCCCATGGGAATTAAGACTGAGGGGAAAAACAACTGAGGAAAGTTGGCAGTTTTTCAAAGGGACGCTATTAAGGGCCCAAAAGCAAGTTATTCCGATGGTTAGGAAAGATAGAAAATGTGGCAAAAGACCACCTTGGCTTACCCTTGAGATCTTGCGTGACCTACAAAATAAAAAGGCGGCATATAAAAAATGGAAACTAGGTCAGATCACGAAGGATGAATATAGGCAAATAACACAGGAATGCAGAGGCAAGATTAGAAAAGCAAAGGCACAAAATGAACTCAAACTAGCTATGGGAATAAAGGGAAACAAGAAGACTTTTTATCAATACATTAGAAGCAAGAGGAAGACTAAGGACAGGGTAGGCCCACTGCTCAATGAGGAGGGGGTAACAGTAACGGGAGACTTGGAAATGGCAGAGATGCTTAATGACTTCTTTGTTTCGGTCTTCACTGAGAAGTCTGAAGGAATGTCTAGTATAGTGAATGCTTACGGGAAGAGGGTAGGTTTAGAAGAGAAAATAAGGAAAGAGCAAGTAAAAAATCACCTAGAAAAGTTAGATGCCTGCAAGTCACCAGGGCCTGATGGAATGCATCCTAGAATACTCAAGGAGTTAATGGAAGAGGTATCTGAGCCTCTAGCTATTATCTTTTGGAAATCATGGGAGACGGGGGAGATTCCAGAAGACTGGAAGGGGGCAAATATAGTGCCCATCTATAAAAAGGGTAATAAAAACAACCCAGGAAACTACAGACCAGTTAGTTTAACTTCTGTGCCAGGGAAGATAATGGAGCAGGTAATCAAAGAAATCATCTGCAAACACTTGGAAGGTGGTAAGGTGATAGGGAATAGCCAGCATGGATTTGTAAAGAACAAATCGTGTCAAACTAATCTGATAGCGTTCTTTGATAGGATAACGAGCCTTGTGGATAAGGGAGAAGCGGTGGATGTGATATACCTAGACTTTAGTAAGGCATTTGATACAGTTTCGCATGATATTCTTATAGATAAGCTAGGAAAGTACAATTTAGATGGGGCTACTATAAGGTGGGTGCATAACTGGCTGGATAACCGTACTCAGAGAGTAGTTGTTAATGGCTCCCAATCCTGCTGGAAAGGTATAACAAGTGGGGTTCCGCAGGGGTCTGTTTTGGGACCGGTTCTGTTCAATATCTTCATCAACGATTTAGATGTTGGCATAGAAAGTACACTTATTAAGTTTGCGGACGATACCAAACTGGGAGGGATTGCAACTGCTCTGGAGGACAGGGTCAAAATTCAAAATGATCTGGACAAATTGGAGAAATGGTCTGAGGTAAACAGGATGAAGTTCAATAAAGATAAATGCAAAGTGCTCCACTTAGGAAGGAACAATCAGTTTCACACATACAGAATGGGAAGAGACTGTCTAGGAAGGAGTATGGCAGAAAGAGATCTAGGGGTCATAGTGGACCACAAGCTTAATATGAGTGAACAGTGTGATACTGTTGCAAAAAAAGCAAACATGATTCTGGGATGCATTAACAGGTGTGTTGTAAACAAGACACGAGAAGTCATTCTTCCGCTTTACTCTGCGCTGGTTAGGCCTCAACTGGAGTATTGTGTCCAGTTCTGGGCACCACATTTCAAGAAAGATGTGGAGAAATTGGAGAGGGTCCAGAGAAGAGCAACAAAAATGATTAAAGGTCTTGAGAACATGACCTATGAAGGAAGGCTGAAGGAATTGGGTTTATTTAGTTTGGAAAAGAGAAGACTGAGAGGGGACCTGATATCAGTTTTCAGGTATCTAAAAGGGTGTCATCAGGAGGAGGGAGAAAACTTGTTCACCTTAGCCTCCAATGATAGAACAAGAAGCAATGGGCTTAAACTGCAGCAAGGGAGATTTAGGTTGGACATTAGGAAAAAGTTCCTAACTGTCAGGGTAGTTAAACACTGGAATAGATTGCCTAGGGAAGTTGTGGAATCTCCATTGCTGGAGATATTTAAGAGTAGGTTAGATAAATGTCTATTAGGGATGGTCTAGACAGTATTTGGTCCTGCCATGAGGGCAGGGGGCTGGACTCGATGACCTCTTGAGGTCCCTTCCAGTCCTAGAGTCTATGAGTCTATGAGTCTATGTGTTTTTGAATCATCCAATAAGTCATCCAACAAAAAAAGAAAATTCAAGACATGACATTCCTGTTTTTTCTAAGAAAAAAGGGAAGCAGAATCAAACTTTTTGGGAGATGAAGGGTGAGAGAATTCCTTTTAGGACTTATTTAAAGAACAAAAAAGGTTGCACAAGCCTTTGTAGGTCACCTTTATAGATGAAATATAGTCACCAGTTAAAAATAAAAAATCAACAACCAATCCATAGACTGCTAAACCACTATCTCAACTATTGCAACTCCAAAGCAGAACACTTCATTTTTTATTATTGTTAGTGACTTTTTTTTTTAAAGTACTGCCATACAGGTTTACCAATAAACCTGGAAATTGACTTGCAATGTTCCTGTCCTAGTCTTGACTAAAGCCAACAAACTGTGCTTATTGAATGGTCTAGTAATTAGCTTATATCCACATACAGTCTATGGTGTGAACAGAGATGAATATATTACTACTGTAACATAGTGAACAAGCTACTCATTCTAATATAATGGTGTTTCTGATATCTGTGGAGCAGTAGCTTGAGAACATCGTGGGACCCAGATTCTTCTTGTTTCTCCTTTGATAAGATTTTTAATATATAAAAGAAAAATATCCAAATATTTAGTCTGTCCTGTTGCAGTAATTTTGCTGGTCTGAACTAGACATCTTCCTTCTGACACACAATCTTCCTATGTAGCACCAAGGGCTGGGATAAGGGCTGAGGCCATCTGTGGTTATACATGGGAAGGTCCAGTCCAAAATGACTCCTCTTCCTTTGTAACATTCCTGAAATCTTCCATCTCCAGCAGATGTAATGAATGGATTGCAGTGGCATCCACTTCCTAACCATTAGTTGTGCTCAAAGGCAAGGGGGCTGGATCCAGCACATGAAGCAGTTGCACTCATAGTTTTATATTTGATTGATGTAGCAATACTCCTACTTTGCAGCTTTCCTCCAGATCATAAAAAAGGTGCGAGGCCACAGTTTCCTGGAAGTATCAGCTATACAACAATTTCAGTATTCATTTATAACCTGGAAACAAAGAGTCTGAGTGGGTCACAATTTTTTGAAGAAAAGGACTCCTTTAAATTAAATTTTCACTGAAATGTTTAATTTGACAAATAAAGAAATTTAAAATTGAGAGGGATGAAAAAGAAATCACATGTTGTGTGATAATTCCCTCCACTCTGTTTTAACCAGCTCTACCAATAACCATTCACAAGAACACAGATAAACATGAATCTGATGACACTTTGTTCAGATTCACAGAGATGTTAAAGAAAAGGGTATGCATACAGAATATTATTTAGGTAAAAGACTCTTATCAGACTATATTATATATTCATCCTCAAACATAGATTACCGTTTGGATTGTTAAATATCTAATTTAATGTACAATATGTGCATTATATGACTGAATTAACTTTCCTATTTGAACTTTATTTTTCTTTCTGTTCCTCATTAGTGAGAACTCAATTCTAGGATAAGGACTTAGCTGTTAAATGGAGCTTACAGCCCAGTACAGCTGCATACAACTATCAAAATATCAAGTGAACAGAACTCTTTCAGTGTGCATGTGCAAAAGTAAATATTTAACTAGTTATAATTTTACTATTTTTTTTTCAAACTTATTTGATATCTATTTGTCATTGGGAAGTAGTTACATACAAACTTTAAAGTTCAGTTATTCATGTGCAGTTAAATGTTGTAATGCTATTTAAAGTGTGTGTGTGTGTGTGGGGGGGGAGTTCTACCTGTTTTCATTGACCATATATTTTAAAACTGATTGGATTTTGCTAAAATATTCAGAAAAAAAATCCCCTCTGGGCTGACACTGATAATGGAAAATTTCAGCCCTAAGAAGAATTTTTGAGAAAATTGCAGGAATTTATAATGCAAGGGGACTTGCCACTTTAGGCTTGATTTTGCAAACACTGATGCACGTGCTTACCTTTCAGAGCATGAGTTGTCCCATTAAAATTAAACGTGTTTATAAGGTCCCGATGTAGGGTGACAAGACAGCAAGCGTGAAAAATTGGGACGAGGGGAGAGGGTAATAAGAACCCTATATAAGAAAAAGACCCAAAAATCAGGACTGTCCCTATAAAATCGAGACATCTGGTCACCTTATCCTGATATTACAATGAGCTCCATGTGGGCTGGAGCCTAGTGGAAATTAATGTGGTTCCATGCAGAGATCCACTAGGTCAGCTTGTTGTCTGGATCAAGAACCAGCCCTTGATGACGTTTTTTCTTACATTGGCCTGGTCTGTACTGGGAAGTACATGGTGCTAGAAAACATATTTACTAACAATTTTAAAATTCTTGTTCACGCTAAAGACAAAATCTTGCTTAATGTTGTGTTAATGGTTTCTAACACAATGAATTGTGTACATGTAGACAAAGCCACCGTGGAGGCAAGTGGGTAGTTGGTAGGGTGACCAGATAGCAAGTGTAAAAAATCGGGATGAGGGTGGGGGGTAATAGGTGCCTATATAAGAAAAAGGCCCCAAAATCAGGACTGTCCGTATAAAATTGGGACATCTGGTCACCCTAGTAGTTGGAAAAAGAACAGGAGTACTTGTGGCACCTTAAGAGACTAACAAATTTATTTCAGCATAAGCTTTCGTGGACTACAGGTCACTTCTTCGGATGCATAGAATGGAACACACAGAAGATATTTATACATACAGAGCTGTTGGGTACGTTGTGCCTCATATTTCTGATAGAGGGAAAGCGAGAGCTTTCTTCTTTTGCAAAATGAAGGCTGCAGGCTGTTGAAAGGGGTGCTATTCTGACTGGTGGATTTAAAATGACTTCACTATAATTTAGCTACCACCAACACGTATATTAATTGCGAGATGTGAAATGTTGCACAAGTGTTTCCTTTAGTTATAGCAGTTTTATAAGAAACATTTATCTATATTTGATGTCGATCTAGAAAACAATTAAAAAAAGCTGCATTCATTAGTCGCATCTTTTTTATATGCAGCTGTGAATGTTTAACACAGCACATGATATACTGTCCTTAATATCATATCATCTATGTTGACTGTATCACTGTGGAAAAGATCTTTGCTGCCTAAATATTTATATATTCCTAAATTTTTGGTTAATCCACTAAGAAGTACTATATTATCTATAGCACTGACATTTATGAGGAAACAACTGAACTGAACACATTGTAATTGTTTTTATATATATAATTCACATCTTCCTCTGCTGTAGTTCATAGGTTTCAGGTGAGTGGAATCCTGGGGAGGGGGCACGCTAAACTGGAGTTAGAAAACATGAGCCCACCTCCAGAACCTCACTCAATCCAATGAAAGGATGAGTCACTCCAGAAACAGCTCCACTGACTGCAATGACCACTGTGCAGCAGCCAATAAAGGCACTATTTGCACCCCACCCACCAACCTCTCCCCTTCCCCCACCAAGCCCAGTCCTCTACGGAGAGACAGGGGCACCACATGGCAACTGCAGTTTGTTGCACAAAAGAGGCACGTGATGCTGGAAAAGGCAGCCCTGGTGATAAAGCCTCAGGTTTCTCATTCAGCAAAAGGAGGAGGGGGGGGGTGAGAAGAATATCCTGGATCGAAGTTAGAACCGATGGAAAGAAAACGAGACAGAACGTAACCCTGTGGCTACCTCTGCAAGAGGATGGGGAGGGGAGGGGAGGGGCCGGGCCGATCATGCGGGGCAGAGCCATGCGTGCACCCCGAGCTGCGTGGGTCTGAGACAGAGACGTTCTGCCTGGGGCGCGGCGGTGGCAGCTCTTCCCTCCCCCGCGGTACAGCCCCTGCAGCGACCCCCAGCTCTGCGGGAGCCTATTAATAACTCGGGGCCCGCTCAGCCAATGGTAGGCGCCCGCCCCGCCCACCCGAATTCGCTGGCCAGGCCGAGCCGCTCGTCACCGCTCGGCAATTTCCGTCCGCCGGCTCCAGACGGGCTTTATGTCTGAGGGCTCAGCACGCCTGCGCCGCCGCCATCTTACTTCTCGTCTTCTCCCTCCCCTCCGGCCAATCCCTCCTCTCGCCCAGCTTCGGCGCCGCGCTCCAATGCCGTGTGAGGAGGCCCGGGGGGCGGGGGAGGACGAGTCGCGGTAGCGGGGGAGCCGGGGGCAGACAGACCCAGCAGAGGCAGCAGGAGGAGGAGGAGGACTCAGCCCAGCCGGGGGCTGCAGAGGAGCTCGCTGTGAGCCCGAGGGAGCCGGGGCAGAGCGGCTGAAGCGGCCTCGCTGCAGAGAGACGGGGCGGCGGAGGGAGAGGCCGGGCCGGCTCCCCTCCCTGCGCTGGGCTCTCCTAGGGGAGGAGGGCGGGTGGCTGCTTGTTCCGGCCTCCTTCTGTCTCTTTAACCCCCCAAAATGATTCAGCTCCATGGCTGCCACTGACGGGAATGTCCCTGCCCGGCTCAGGCTGCCGCCGCCGCCCTGCTGCGTGCCAGCCCTGTACGTATCTGCCTGCGCCTTGCTGCTCCTAGGCGCCCCAGCCGGCCGAGCCCCCGACACCCCCTCGCCGCCCCTCCGCACCCAGCCGCCAGAGGCGGCGGCGGCCGCTCCCCCGGGGCCCCGCGGCGGGGAGGTCCGCTCTGCCGACAGCCACCCCCCTACAGCTACACACAGCTCGGGTGGGAGGGGGGCGGGCGGCTGCTTTCTGAGTTGGCCGGATAACGTGGGTAATTTCTTCCCTAGCACCCCGCCCCCCGGAGAAGAGGGCCGGAGGGGGAGTGGAGAGCGGAGGGGAAAGTGACCGGCAAAGGACTGAAAGTGTCACATTCACTGGCTCTGATCTGAAGGCGGCGGAGGGACCCGGCCTCACCCGCCCCCCCCAGCCCCGGAGAGGAGGAGGAAAAGGGGCGGTTTAGTGGCAGTGCCGGCTGTGCCGAGCCGTCTCAGCCTGTGCTGTGTGAGCCAGCGGGGAGGGGAGGGGGTTATATGTGTGTGTGTGTGTGTAGTGCCTCTCCCTTGGGTTGCATGCAAAGCTAACTGTGTGGCTGTCTCTCTCCGGGCCGGAGAACTGCACTCTTAAAATAAACCCGGTACAATGCACCAGCCTGACTCAGCCGCAGACATTAGTCCTAGGAAGATGGCGCACCCGGCAATGTTTCCTAGAAGGGGCAGCGGCGGCAGCTGCGTTACTGCGCTTAATGCATCAGGTACCGGCGCTGGTAGCGGAGCCCTCTCCACCGAGGATTATCCGCCGCCTCTGCTCATCCAGCCGCCTCCTCCGTCTCTTGCAGCATCTTCATCGGCGGGTCCACAGCCGCCACCCCCTCCTCCACAAAGCCTGAATCTCCTCGCCCAGTCTCAGCTCCAGCCACAGCCTCTTGCACAGAAAAAGAAAAGTGGCTTCCAAATTACCAGCGTGACCCCTGCTCAGATCTCTGCCAGTATGAGCTCAAACAACAGCATAGCAGAGGACACAGAAAGCTACGATGACCTGGATGAGTCTCACACTGAAGACCTGTCTTCTTCAGAAATTTTGGATGTTTCTTTATCCAGGGCCACTGACTTGGGTGAACCTGAACGAAGCTCCTCCGAAGAGACTTTAAATAACTTCCAAGAGGCTGAGACCCCTGGGGCCGTCTCTCCAAACCAGCCTCATCTTCCTCAGCAGCATCCCCCTTTGCCACATCACCCACAGCAGAGTGTTGTGATCAATGGAAATGTTCACCCTCATCATGGTCACCATCACCACCACCTTCATCATCACCATCATGGGTATCATCATCCATCACATCCTGGGGTGGGCAGTACACCAGCTTCTGGAGGACCACCCTCAAGTCCGTCATTTAGAAAGCTGTCCACAGCTGGAAGCTCTGACAATGTTATCACAACTGCACCAGTTTCTGCTGCATCATCCACTGGTACTCCTGCATCTGCCCTGACTAATATTCGCACTACAAGTACTCCTGGCAATATAGGTGTAAGTCCTGTTACTGGAACTAGTATGTTAAGTAATGTGGTTGGTGGTAGTCCTAGCATGACAAGCAGCATGCTTGGTAATGTTAATATAAACTTAAGCAACGTCACAAGTACTACTAATGTACATGCTTTATCTGGAACCAGCAGCAATGTTAATGTGAATATCTTGAGTGGTGTTGGCAATGGTACGAGTGCTTCCTCTAATGTCATTAATAATGTTACTAATCCAACTGCAGGAATGGCAGTGGGATCAAGTCAGCAGCAGCCTGCAGCTGGCACATCAAGGTTTAGAGTTGTAAAATTAGACTCCAGTTCTGAACCTTTTAAAAAAGGTAGATGGATATGCACTGAATTCTATGATAAAGAAAACGCTGTAGCAGTTACAGAAGGAGTAGCAGTAAACAAAGCGGTAGAGACTATAAAACAAAATCCACTTGAAGTGACTTCTGAAAGGGAGAGCACCAGTGGGAGTTCTGTTAGCAGCAATGTAAGCACACTGAGTCACTACACAGAAAGTGTGGGAAGCGGGGAAATGGGAGCACCTACTGTGATACAACAGCAGACATTTCAAGGTATGGGTCCACAGCAGATGGATTTTAGTTGTGCTGGACCTCAGACTATTCCAGCATCCAATATACCGCAGAGTATTTCTCAGTCACAGCTTGCACAAGTACAGTTGCCTTCTCAAGAAGTAAATTATCCACAGCAAAAGCAAGGAGTCCAGTCTTCAGCACAGGCTAGTTTAACAACTGTTGCTGGTGTTCAGCCAACTCCAGTTAATGTAGTAGGTGTATCATCTTTAGGTCACCAACAACCTGCTATTCCAAGTGTGGCTCAGCAGCAGCTCTCATATTCTCAACCCTCACGTCCTGTGCAAACTTTGCCTGTTGTACCACAACAGCAGTTACAGTATGGACAACAGACACTTTCCATGCAGATGGCCCCTGCACGAGTTAAACCAGTGAATCAGAGTTCTGTGACAGGGACCATACCGGACTACATACAACATCAGCAGATACTTCAACCTCCAGTGCCTGCTGTGCAATCCAGCTCTACAGGAGTAGGAGCAGGAACACCGGTTCCTGTTGTTCAGACACCAAGCATCCAACCTTCTGTACAAGTACATCCTGCTGTGGCACCAGCTCAGCCTGTTGCACATGCTCAGACAGCAATGCCACCTGTAGGTACTAGTGGTCAAATTATTAACATTGGACAACAAGGAAATGTACCTGCTGTGGTGCAGCAGCCACCTGTTGCAAACCAAATTACACCTTCAGTTATGCAGCAAAGTGCTGCTCCTCCATCTTCACAAGTGGTGCAGCCTGTTCAGACTGGGATAATTCAGCAGGGACTACAAGCTGGTGCTTCAGGCCTTCCTCCACAAATGGTAATTGCTTCACAAAATGCTTTGTTACCTGTACAACCCCAGGCACAAGTAGAAACTGTAGTTCAAGGAATGACCAGCCAACCATTGCCTGCAGTTAGCCCTATACCTTCTACTAGTACTGTTCCTGCTCCAAGTCAAGCTAGTTCAAATGTACCTCCTGATATATCTTCTGCTCCTGTAAGTTTGGGTCCATCACAGAACGTAGCACAAGCTTCAGCTGTGCAAAATGGGAATTTGGTTCAAAGTGTTAGTCAGCCTCCCTTGATATCAACTAGTTTAAGTATGCCAGTGGCACAAAATGTGCCACAACAGATACCGCTAAACTCTACTCAGTTCTCTGCACAATCACTAACTCAGTCAATTGTAAGCCAAATTGAAGATGGCAGGCGCCCTACAGAACCTTCCTTAGTTGGTTTACCGCAAGCTGCCAGTGGTGAAAGTGGTGTTGGAGCATCAGCTGTTTCAGATGGGAGTGGCAGCAACATAACATCCTCTGCTTCCCTGTTTCCACTGAAAGTACTGCCATTGACAACCCATCTTGTTGATGGTGAGGATGAGAGGTAAGATCATGCCACTAACTTTGCAAAGAAACCATATCACTTTTATGTACATGAGTTTGCAATTACCATTGCAGTGATTTCATAAGATGACTAAGTGTAACGTTGCAAATATAGTTGTGATACCTGCTTTGTTAGAAAAACAGTTTCTCAGATCAGGACATATACAGCTACTGTGTTAAATTTCTTATATTGCTCCTCTTCTAAGAGAGGGAGTGAATTGTATTGATTGCACTCTGAAACTATGTTGCATGAGTACACTGTCTATGTGTAATAGTACCTAGAAGGCTGTGTCCCCCTTCATTATATTATATGTACACACAACATGTATAGTTGACTGGAAAAGTACGCTTTGGAGTGTGATGGCATACTTAAAATAATTATCAAAATTGTGGGGAGCAATTCTTAAATACAGTTAACTATTTGAGATTTATTTTTAGGTATATTTTACAAACTTAAGAGGCCTTTCCATTTCAGACTTCCTATTTGAATCTTGACTACATCATGGTTTGGTCTGCTGTGGATGGAAGGTTTGGGCCAGCCACTTCAGTCAATATGGGGATGGAGTGGGGCTGCTCTGGGGTGGTGGTGAGCGACAGAGGAGATTATTTTAAAACATTGTTCAGATTGCTCTGACCCTGGATGTTTCCTCTCAATGTTCTCTGCAGCTGCTCTTCCCTTCCCCCTCTTTGAGCCTAACATGAGGCACTTGCATGTTTTGTTCCTGGAGTTTCCATTTTAAAGCCCTGTTACATTGCTGGAGTTGCTCAATTCTGCACAGGGAGCACAGGCCTTTGAAATTGATGTGCCTGTAGTACAGTCTCAGACGGACCATTGTTAGATACTTGAAACATGAGGGGTGTGTTTTTTTTTTTTTTTTTTTTTTTAAAGATAGATGAGAACTGGGTGTCTTAATTTGTGTGTTTGTGTATGTGCGTGTGCTGGTTTCTTTGGCAATGTGTGCAGTGTAACTGTGTCAGTTTCAAAGTTTTCTGCCTCTTGTACAGAATTTAGCAGCCTTGGCAACAGCCATTTTCAATCATTATTGTATAATGTTAATGTCATAGCTGTATCTGGTAAACCCAGTTGGGATTAGGTCCCTATTACAATGGGCTCTGTAAAAATGCATATGAAAACATGGTACTTCTCCCAAAGAATTTACAGTCTGAGGCCTTGTCTATGCTACAGGGGAAATTCAATCTAAGCTACGCAATTTGAGTTATGTGAATAGCGTAACAAATTGACATAGCTTAGATCTACTTACCATGGAGTGCACACTATGCGATGTTGACAGCTTCTGGTCGAGTACAGGAGTCAACAGGAGAGTGAACTGCGGTCGATTTTAGCAGGTCTTAGACCCGCTAAATCGACCACCAATGCATTGTTTGCCCCTCGTTGATTTCCCCGGTAAGGATAGACAAGCCCTGAGAAGAAGAAATTCCATTAATGTGAGAGGAGGGTAACTTAGGACAGAATTAAATAGCCTTGAAAATGAATGGGGGAAGAAAAGGACATGGAAAAAAAAAGATTCGTATTTTCCTTCTCACTTGTAGTCACAATGAGAGGTGAGGGTGGGTGGTGAAGGTTTGTGTTTTTTTTGTTTTTTTTTAAATTCTTAGGTTCATACAGCTGTTTAAGAGCTGAGAACTAGTAGAGGACAAATTTGTCCCCATTATGGTAGATCTCAGGATGCTGAAAGGTTAGATATTAACGTTAATATTAGAGGAGTAGCCGTGTTAGTCTGGATCTGTAAAAGCAGCAAAGAATCCTGTGGCACCTTATAGACTAACAGATGTTTTGGGGCATGAGCTTTCGTGGGTGAATACCCACTTCGTCAGATGCATGTCATCTGACGAAGTGGGTATTCACCCACGAAAGCTCATGCTCCAAAACATCTGTTAGTCTATAAGGTGCCACAGGATTCTTTGCTGCTTTTACAATGTTAATATTATATCAGCTGTCTTTGATACTGTTGATCATGAGATGTTGACTTGCTAAAGGTGGCTTTAGTCATTCTTTTGAAGAGATCACAGAGGGTTAGAAAGGGAGGTTGCTCATTTTTCGTGAGCTCTTGCATAAAAGATACTCGCAATATTCTGTTAGTGGCCCACTTTCTTTTCAACAAGTATGTGAAGCTGGTAGAGGAGGTATTGAGATGTTATGGGCCTACAGTGTCACCATTATGCAGATGATGCTCATCTTTATGGGATTTTTTGTTTTGTTTTTCCCTTGGAGAACCTGAACATTGCTCTTTGCTTTTTCAGTGTTGGAAGAAGTAATCAGAACTGATGCTAGCTGGTGTACTCAAAGCAGTTAAGATGGCAGCATGCTTGTTGATATTGAAAAGCGTTTTGAGAAATTGGCTGGGGTATGTGACTGCACACTTATTTTGAGGGTAGAAGTCAGCTGTTTTTCCACAGTTGATAGATTTGTTTGTAGTTCTTGAATCCCAGGTAGTAGCAGTAGCTGGAAATGCTGCCGCCTTCAGCTCTTGGCTGGCCAAAGAGTGCATCTTTTCCCCACCTACGCAGACTGTGCCCTTCATTATTTGTCTTCATCATCTCCTAGTGGATTACTGAAATGTGCTCTCATGTAGCTACCACTGAACATCCCTCAGATGCTTCGCTTGGAGTAGAATATGACTACTTGCTTTTTAAAGACCTGTAGATAGATGAGACTATACTATCGCCGTGCACTGCACTGGTTGCCAGTCCCCTGCTTAGTCAAAGATAGATTATTTACAGATGTTCTAGCACCTGGCTATCTCAGAGATCACCTCTCCCCATGTATCCCTTTTCAGAATATACCATTAGTGGGAATGCTTTTGCTTTCCATCTGGGGATGGAATCCTGGAGCTACTGAAAATACCTTTTCAGTACCAGATTCTTGGCTCTGTAATGCCTTTCCACTTACAGGACTCAGACTCTGATAGACTGTACCTTGCGTCGTTTCCTAAAAGTGATATCTCTTTGGTTTGGTTTTTCTCTCATCTCCTCAGCCACCAGTCTCCTTTAGTTGGTATTCTTGGTTTTGATTCTTTTTTGCTGTAGGGTGTATGTATTAGATTAGATGTCTCCTGTTTTAGGGACTAATATTGTTACACATACCTGGACTCTATATACTGAAGAAATAGGCACCTTGAAATATGTCCAACAAGTAAAATCCAGGCAGGGGATTCTAGACTCTAGGTGGGCACTACATTTTCTGATTTAAGATTAATGTGTACACATCACAAGTAGTTCCAAATCTGACAAGGGAAAATGCCTAAGAAAAAATATAATTGAATAATGCAGAATGACAGCATAATTGGACTGGTGAAGTTGTAAAATTCCATTGTGAGCATGCATCTGAAGAAATGTCTGACCCATGTAATACCTTGTGTAAATTATATCACAGTTTTCAATGAAGCCATTTTGTAATTGTGTGTACATTCATGTGTCAATGTCCTTTTGCCTTCAAATTGTTGACCCTATTACCTCTTCAGAGCAGTAACTGCACTCTTTCCTGTGCCCATTATTAGTACATAGGCTGTTAAATACTCTGCTGTGTTAATCTACATCCTTTTAAGAGGAGAGAATTTTCTCTTTGACATAATAGCTCGTATTTCCCCAATATAAGTCAGACTGCTGTATTTCTAAATGTAGCAGAGAAGCCATAAAAAGAAGCATAAAGATGAACTCCCTGACAGGATATCCTGTGGAAAATTAATCTATAAACTTCAGTTATTGAAGAGAGAGGGTAAAAGCAATACTGTTACAGCTGCCATATTAATACACTGTTTCCTCTGGCTTCTGTTCTCTTAGCCTGTCAGATACACCTCACATTTTGACATGTCAAACTCTAGACTTGTCATCTGTCCCAATAGCTCCGTTTTCTAAAATATAGGCAAATTCCCTTTTAGTGTTTAGGTAGTTTCTTTTTTCTTGAGTCATGGTATATATTAATTTTTTCATAGGCTATCTCATTTATAGGTGGCTCTTGTCTCAGTTTACACAGCCTGATTATTGAATCAAGTCAATTTCAAACAATCTTTGATCTTCAGATGTTTTAACTATGGAAATCTTTCTTCATTTTATTTTTAATGCCCATGGAATCTTTCAAATAGATTAAAAAAACTTAATAAAAAATTGCTTTACATTTTCATGTATGTAGACTTTGTATTGCAAAATTAGTCACGATAACACTTTCCTAGGCAGTGCGTTAACATCATATGCAAATAAGTTCACAGTGGGAATCCATGTGTGCAATAAAGAGCACAGCTCCTAGTATTTAGTTTACATACAACAGATTTGGATTTTGTATTTATATTTCTACTGATTTTTATAGGTACAAAGATAACTTAAATCACACATTTTGTTTCAGATTTGCCTCTCATTCATAAATGTTGCTTTATGGTAAAGATCAGACAAATAACAATCATTTTCTTCATTTGTTTTGTTCATGCTCTTGAGAGCACTTTGTGTAAGTCACTTTCCCACTGCTTCCTCACTAGTCAGTCTGTGTTTTCACCTGTTTGTCTTTCACATAGTAACAGGGTGTGAGAAACCAGTTTGAAAAGTAGGAAAATGATTGTAAACCCATAAAAACTGGTATGGAGACTTTACGGCATGTGTAACACTTGAAATTATTTTACATTTTTTTTCCCCAGTGAATTTCAGATTGCTGATGTGCCTTTAAGATTGGAGGTAGAGCAAATCGCAAATTAACGTGAGAATACCGGAGACAGTATAAAATTAAGCAGAAGTATAAACTTCATGCTTTGCCATATACTAGGAGAGGGGCTGCAGGTGAGGGATGATGATCAATTGATAAATTATTTCACAGAAACAACTAATATAAATGAAGTAAGAGTACTATTGACAGTCTCAAAACACGATAGGACAAGAAACAATAGCCTGAAGTGAAGGAAGACAGGGAAAAGTTCTTAAGAGCAATTGGAGAACAGAATAGACTCCCAGGATATGTGATTGAAGCATCATTGTTATGGATTTTTTTTTTTAAAGGCTAAAGACATTAATATCAATCATGTGGTGAGAAACTCTGCAAAATATATGACGTCAGACTGAGTGACCGATCTTGTTTTTTCTGATCCTGCTGTCTGAATTTTACTCTTTTGGTCCTTGGCCTACCAGTGCAAACTGTTGACGCACATATTTAATTGTGAAACTTACTGCTGGGGTGTGAACATTTAACTCCCATCAACTCATTTTATGTAAAGCACCAAACAGTTACTATATAGTATTAGTTTTCGGACCTGGTTTATTTTATGGGGCAGAGACTGAATAGAACAGAGGTTCTCAAACTAGGGGTTGGGACCCCTCAGGAGGTAGCGAGGTTATTACATGGAGGGTCATGAACTGTCAGCCTCTACCCCAAACCCCGCTTTGCCTCCAGCATTTATAATGGTGTTAAATATATTAAAAAGTAGTTTTAATTTATAAGGGGGGGTTGCACTCAGAGGCTTGCTATGTGAAAGGGGTCACCAGTTTAAAAAAAAGTTTGAGAGCCACTGGAATAGAACACAATAGCATGATGTCTTGCCTCTTGGGATAAATTCTGGTACGTGCATTTGAAGAAAGCTAGTACACATGGGTAAATGGGTATTTTATCATTAATAGTTGGTGAATTGATGGCATGCTAAAGCCTATTGAACAAGAGCTTTCATGATTTTGACATGTAGAGGTTACGGGACAGCATTTACCACATTTCATATGTATGAGTAAAATATTTGTTTTTTAGTATCATGTTTTAGTGAAATTATAAGTGTTTATAATTTTGCACTGTAAAATCATGTTATTATAGTTAGAATGGACCAGAATTATGTATTTCCATTGTACAATGACTGTCAACTATTTTTCTTTGAGCTAGCCATCCCATTGAAGTCATAATGTTTATATCCCAAATCATCAGAGCACTCCATTAAAATAGATCTTTTAAATTAAATTTATTCCTCTTCAGGTGATCAGAAGTGACTTCTGGCTCCCTTTCCTCCTCCACAATTTTAATATACATTTATTGGCTGTTAATTATACAGCGGTTCAATTAAGTTACTAATGGTGTTCACTTATGTTTTTTTACCAAGATTTACGAAAATAAACATTTAAATCTGTGTGTGTATATATATATATATATATATATATATATATATATAATGTGTGGCCTAGCTTTCTGAGGTGTTGAGAACCTACAGCTCCTATTGAAGTCAGTGGATCTCCAGATATTGGGTAACTCTGAAAATCAGGCAACTTATGTAGGTGCTTAACTTTAGATATCAGGCTTAAAATTCTTGCCCTACATTTATTTCTCCTAGTAGTGCAGAATCAGCAAAGCTATGGAAAAGTAGTGAATTTTATTGTTTTGCACAGAACTGTTACTCAATTTCTGGGACAAAGTCTGCCCTTGGTATCGCCTGCGCACCCTCATTTAAGGCAACAGTGGGTATTGTACAGGTGTAAGGCAGAATTTTGAAGGTAATTGGGGTGAATAGGTCAGGAGACAACATGGTTTGACTTCTTGGCTAGCAATATTACCTTTTGATTTGACCAAAAAAAAAAAATAAACAATTGTAATCATTCAAGTACAAACATGGAAGCCAGTAGCGTCCTTTTTTCAATAACTCTTCGTGGGGAGCAGGGGGTAGAAGCCTACCATACATTTGTACATAACTTGGGAGAATCAGAATGCTAATGCCTTTTGAAAATATGTAAACATTTTGGTTCAGGTATGGACTTCTGATTGCAACTGGAGATAGTGTATAGCTTGTGTTCTTTGGCCCAACTGTGTACTTAATACTGTAGAACATTAGGCCCAGATCCAGCAAAGCACTTTAACCACATACGTAGTCCTGTTGTCATTAAATGATTGATTAGCTAACTTATTCTGTTTGCATTAATATTTCGTTATTGGTTTGCATGGCCAGGAAAGAAAATTTGCAAGATTTCTAGGAGGGATGTATCACAAATTCCTGATTCTCTTCCCCTCACCCCCCCCCCCCATATAACCTAAAATTTTAAAATTCAGGCCCTGTTAGTCATGTGAACAAAATATAGAGCACTGTCCAAAAAACGCCAAGCAAAACAGTGTTAGTGGAGTTTTAGAGATGAGATTTCAAACACACCAGTCAGAAAATTCAGGTCAGGGCTGCACAACAACCTTTACACCATCCTTTTATGAATATGTAATATTTTGTATTGTATGTGCTCTCCAATTTTATGTTGCAGTAGTTGTGCAGTATGGCACTCACAGCTGAGTTGCACAGCTTTCTGGATTTGAACATGAAATATTTCAAGTATACCAGAGGTTCATTTACCTCTGTATACCTTGTATCCAGAGCATTACAACTTGATTCATTTTCCAGAATAGCAGAAGCAGCAGACTGAACCTAGAATGGAACAGCTGAGATGAAAGGTGAACTGAAAACTTTTTGTAAACTTGAAAACAAAAAGCAACAGCATCAGTAACAACAACAAAAAAAAGCGAGATTCCACAAAAGCAAAACCTACCTATAAATGTTAAAAATGAAAGCATTTTAGAATTCAGATATTTAGGTCTGCCTTTATTTAGATAACATGAAAAGATTTCAGTGTTCTGTATTTTTCCTGCAAGTGATGATGACATAGACATAGTTAAAGTATGGTTATGGCCAGGATGGTGACTTTAAAAAAAAAAAAAAAAAAAAAAGCAACTTCTGAACCCAACAGATGTTTCCTTTATCTCATCTGCTTAATTTTCTGAGCGAATAAGATCTTTTCCAAAAAATAACTGAGATGCAGAATATACCTTCTTCCATGTTCTTCAATGAAATTTCAGATTGCCCCATATCAGAGCATTCCTGCCTTTACAGAAGTGAAGCAAGAAAACTTTGAAGCATTCCTAGGTGTTTGTCACTAACTTTTCTAGAGGGGAAAAAAGAATACCGAGTTTGAATTTGAGTAAATAAATGGAAGAATGAACTGTCTTCAAATATGCCATTTAAAAGTCTAATTTATTTTTTTTAGTTTACACGCATTCTGTTATGAGTTCTTAAACTTTTAAGCACACTTGTAAAGAGTTTAAGGTTCTTCTCCTCTGGTGGGAAGTACAGACCCCACATGGGGTCTGAAGGGGCTATAGGGCAGTACTGGTCCCAGGTAGCCTGGCCACTCCAGACCTGCAGAGCATGCTCCAGCTGGAGAAGCAGTTGAAAAGGGAGCAACCCATCTCAGGAAGGGAAGGTCTGAGGAGGAGGACAGGCCTTGCCTGGAAAGCTCCTGATAAGGACACTGGAGAAGCCTTCTCAAGGGAAGAAGTTTTGCCTGTTGAGCTCCTTTAGGGCTGACTGTTTTACTTGCCTTTTCTTTTTCCTTTTGCTTTATGTCAGACTGGAGGCTAGAGGAGAGAGGTAGACAGTAGGATGTGACCCAGGGAGGGTAACTTGGAAGACACCTTTGGGGGCCAGACATGGACTTTCCCAGGGTCCTGGGTTAGAGCCCAGTGGAATGGGTGAGCCCATGCTCCCCTACCAACTGCTCCTAATATGATAGGGACACAGACTTTCTGCCCACCTGAATGCCCATCTGATTAAGTGAGGGACAGGACTGTAAATCCTACCCATGGGGGGAGCGGGTGGCGGTGCTGGGGACACTAACCACTGGGCCACTTGACGCACCAAGGATTCTTTTACACCACCTTGTAAGCAGAGGACGCTTAAGCAACATTAGGACTATTTAAAAACTGACGTTCCATTTTTACTTTTGTTCAGTACTGATGTCTATTTAAAGAAAGTCATTTCAGAAAAATAAATACCATAGTGATGTAAGAAAAATGCACTATTTTACTTCCTACCTTCAAGAATAAATGCCGACTTAAATGCTAGTGTCAATCCTGGAGAAAAACTTGGTGAAAGATGATACATTGTACAGTCAAGACAACTCCAAGAAACATAGATTGGAAGAGTAGATGATTTAAAAACTGTATATCTTAGTGAGATTTCTCCCAAAAGGAAAATGGTAACTTAAATAGGACATAACATTAAAATTGTGTAAAAAGGACTTTTTTATAAAAACGAAGGCCAATAAATATTTCTATATACTTAATTTAAATGAAAATTTTAAACACTTCCTCTGAAATGTCTGAACTACAACCATTGTAATGCTGAGAACTTGAACAGGAAATCAATTTTTTATTTCCCATATGAGAGAAATGCAGAAAAGTAAGAACATAAACAATAACAAGTAAATTGGATTTTAAAAATTATTTCATTTCAAATGATCAGTGATGACATTAGCAGATATATTTGTCTACAGTATGACTTTATATTGAGTGTTCCTTAAATAAACTATGCCATAATTCTGTCTTAATAAACTTGCCCAGTGAACGAACCAGTCAAATTTTGCTCTTTTGGATTGTCACCAAAATTCTTCAGTTTCTTGGGTGGTTTGTATATTTATATTCTGATGAAAGATGGAAAGAAACTAATACATTATTATTAGTTGATTAAGAGCAGAAATACTTGATAATAGAAACTTGACATGCTACTTGTGACTCAAATGAAAAAAGTAAATAGCTGCTGGATTAAAGATTTCAGTCCTACATAGTTCATACAGACAAAACTGATGGCAGTTGAAACGTAAAGTATATTATCATGGACAAATATTTTATTAACTGTAGAACTTTTGTGAATGTTAGGCTGATTATTTTTCATAGCCAAATGTAAAAGCAGAACTTTACTTTCAAGGATTTGCTAGAACTTCAGACTGTCTCTCTTCTTAAGAACGTATTTCTATATACATGAGGTGAGAATTGTTCTCTGAAGCCCTAGCACAAACTAAGAATTTATAACTGAAACATTAAAAAAAAAATTGCAGAGATTGGAAAGCTCATGAAACATTTGTAATGCAATATTTCAGCTGTTTTACTAGATATTTATTTATTATGTTAATAGAAATTCTGATGTTTTGGCCCTTGTCAATGGCAAAAGTATTTGAGTGCCTTTTAGCAGTCTTGAAGTGAGAGACTAAAGCAGTGCTTAATTTAAGTATTTTCTTGCTGGGTGGAACTTTGAAATATTACTAACTTTGGTATAAATCTGTGTACTTTGCTTTTGTTTATATGGGAAAATTGACTGGCATAGCTATAGTAGAATTATAATTCTTCTAATGTTATAGTGGTTAATTTCCCTGTGTTTTACATACTCTTGTATAAACTTGTTTTTCTGAATTATAATGGCAAACACCCTAAAGTAGCCTTTCCCCTTTTCTTAATATGTTCAACTTGACTAGTGACCATAGAAAATAGTTTTGTATTTCTCAGGAGAATATTATCAGTTACTGATTAACATTACATCCCTACTTCCTGTGTGGGTGGAGAATGAAGCAAGGTGAAGCTTCTTTCTTACATGATTGGGAGGAAGTAGCTGGACTTCTCTGCTACAATTGAGAGTTGAAAGTAGAAGCTGTAAGGGGTGGCTGAATTTTATTTTATTTTTCACTAAAGATCTGTTCCTTGAGCAACTAATGTTTTTTTAACCTGTCCTTTTTGTATTCATTTAAGACAGATTTAAACCTGTCTGAATATTGTTTAAATATGGGCTTTCACTATACCAGTGCTCCATTGTCTGCTAATGACTTTGCAGCGAACTGAAGATGCTGTACATGCGTTATCACATGAATTTCCATGTAACTGAATAGTGGTGAAAAATGCAGGTTAATTGTAGGCTCAAGTCAGTAAGTGTCAGTCTCAAACACAATATCTTAAAAATGGGTCACAGGTAACTGTAATTCTGGCATTTCTTAATTTTTGAATGCTTGCCTTTGTAACATTTTAATGTAGTTATTTTTGTGTAATCGCTTATATAAAAACATTGGGGGGAAAAAATCTATCGTGCAACCATGTAGACTCCCACATGCTCCTGTTGGAGCACATAGCTTTACCACTTGAATTAATGGAATAACTGGTAGCAGCGGAAGTAGACTGTTCTCTGTGTGGAACAGCCTCTATGGAGGGAACAAGTACACCTTGCCAGTGAGTTTTACAGTTGTTTGCTAGATAGCAGTGGAGTGTTGAGACTTGGGAATCCTGGACTCAGTTCCAGATTGTGGAGGGGTATAAGTTCTAATCAGTAGTTACAAACTGTTGTGCCTCTGTCCCTTTGGCTCTTGCACCTGTTCTTCTCCTCCTTCCATCACTTGTGTTCCTGTCTCCTTGATGTTTTCCACCTCCTCTGCTCACTGCCCTTCTGCATTCAAGTCAGTCTGTTTCCTCCATGCTGTATGGGCATCAGTAGGGGGATATTGAGGGCACAGGAGACACAGTATCCCTGCTCTCGGTCCTGAGCTCAGCACTATTGGAAAGAAGTCTTGCTCAGCCTCATGATGGAGCATGCGCAATCTTTGATAAAATGATAAAAGCTGTGTGGGGATGAAGTATGCTCAGTGCAGTCAGAATTGTTGGAGGATACAGCTGCCAAACTTTAACAAGCCTCTTGAGTATTTGAAAACAGATTTTTTTCCAGTGGCCTATAATTCAGCCAGATTTGTGTTGGATTTTCCAGGAAATGGCAAAAGACACATCTCTAACATCAGGGAGGTCTCCCTCCTCCTCCTGCCAAATTTTAAATCTCTGCTCTAAAGCATGGTGATTCTACAGCTTCTCAATGAAACAGCTGTAAGAATTTTTTAACCTAGGGGAAGACTGTTTTTTTCTAATCTTGTTCTTGGACAAGGCTGAGCTGTTTTAGTGGGGATCTCTAAATAGATAAATAAAATAAAAATTAGATGAGATTTGATGAGATGAAAATCTCATGCTTCAGTGCATAAGCTAGCTTCTAACTATTCAGGGTTAAGAGGAAACTTTCCCTGGGCCAGGTTACTCATACCTACTTTCAGCAATTTTTTTGCACTTTCTTCTAAAGCTTCTGGTATTTATAGTTGGAGGCCGGCTGGTGCACTGATCTGGTATGATAACTCTTATGTTTCAAACTAAAAATAAAAAAAACAGTGGAGTCATAAATCTCAGTTTTGCCTAGTTGAGTACACAGGCTTAAGGTAGGTGGAAAGGAGGGGAAACTAATGTTATGGGATGAAAAGGCAAATCAATAGTCAAAAAATTTTTTTCCTATTCAGTTGTTTATAGAATCTCAAATGATCAAAACTGGTCATGTGGCCATTAAATACCAATCGTAACTCGGTGACCAAGTCACTGACTTTATGTAATAATAAAGTTAAGATTGTGTTGCATTTTTTAAGGTACAGTAAAGTTGTAGCCAAAACAATATTATAGTAAAGCATCACTACAAAAATGTCAAAATTAGGAGTGCTATTACTGTAAACAGCATGGCTGAACTGAAACATTCTCATTCATTTAGCCTTTGTTGCTCAGAAAGCCATTCTCGTGCGTGAAAAATGTAATTGTCAGCACATCAATTGCTTAAAATAGCACTTCAGACACTAAAGCTCTGACATTGAAGTGCCACTGGAAAACATCCAAGTGGCCTGTAAAAGAGGCATATTGTAAACTGTATAATCTAAGCTTTTTTCATTTTTTAGAAATATTTTAAACTGATTTCTGAAAAACTGAACTTTATGAAAAAAATTTTAAATTGTTATTCATAAACCATAGAATGCTTTTAAGAAGGAAGTTGCAATGCTTTGGCTAAAAATATGGATTAATTACATTATAAATGCAAATATTTAATTTAGTTTACTGTTTTCATAAATTTATTCAGGGCAATTAGCCATAAGTAGATACAAAAGACAAGGGAGGAAGTTCCATCAGTAGAGTGCAAGGCCAACACCTTAAGGGTCTGGGCTTCTCTACTTTTTCCCTACCTCATGTCTTTTTAGTTGCTTATATGTCTCCTGGCAGGGTCCACAACAGGACTCAGGTGTTCATCTTCGATTTAAATGTCTTTCTAGTAGTGGTCTAAAACTTGAAGATCTACACTGGAAGCAGAAGGCACTTGCTATTGTTTGTCTTCCTTCTAGCTGGCAGGGGTGGGGAGGGGAGGAATCTCTGCTACTGCACCTTCTAGAGATGTATCTGCTGCAAGAGGAAGGAATGAGGTGTTGTTTACTATATACCCTCTCCAGTAGCCTCTGTGAATAACTCCACTGCCTGTCTCTGCTCCTATTTTCCTAAGCAGCAGCATTATTAAATTACGATAGTTCTTTCATTTCCTTGCTGTTTTCAAGGTTCTAAATAAAAACAGTGAAACTAACTAGTCTTGTTTTGTTTTTACTGCTCTCCTAGCCATTCAAAGTGTTTCCCTTGTCACTGGGTCTCTTTTGAATCTGATTTGTGTGTGCATTCACTCTATCTTTTTTGCTTGTGTGTGTTACAATAGCTAGTCACAACAGGGAAAGTCAAGGACTTGACTCTGAACATCCATGTCTCTTGTTTTTAATGGCCTTTAACGTCTCATCTGTTGTATGCATCACCCTAGCAACTCCAGAAAGATGTTTAAGAATTCCTGAAAAAGTGTACTTCAGAGTTGAGTAACTTGGTTAGTTTTTAAACGACTTTGTCTTGGTAAGATTTTTACCATCAAAAGTTAGTCAGCGTGGTGTATGTATCTCCACCCTTTCACCTGTCGTGTGTTTGGCAGCAGCATGTTTACAGCATAAAACATACTGTGTATGTTTTGTCTGGTTGCCACTTGCAAATGAATGTTCTGCTTAATCATCATTTTGTACCTTGATAGAGATCTTAATTTTGTTTCCAAATAAGTGGTAGTTCTTGCATACTGCTAAGTAGATATTCTTCACTGGAATGCTTGTATGCATTGCTTTGTATACGTCGGTACAAAGAAAATCTCTTCTGTCTGTGAAACATTCTCAAGGATTCTTGCTGAAATAAAATATTGGAAAGGAAATTCTCCTTAACAAATTTAAAATGTGAACAGTTTAAAATACTACTTTATCCATAAATATTAAGTTTTTGTAAATTCAATTAAAGTACAGTAAAATAAGTGAATAATTAGGGGTAAGAGAAAGCAAACTAGTGTAGTAGACTAAATACTCTATTTTATGGTTGAAATAGGGGTACAAAAATTATTGAAGGCACCTGGAAAAAAGGGGAAAAGCAAATACACCTTTTGTAATATTTCCCAGTGTACCTCCATACTGTAAGAGTTGAGCATTTAGAGAAACATATAGGATTTCTAAATTTGCTATAAAAACAACAAGGCACATAGTTTTTGAAAAAATGTAGTACCAAATTTGTTAGAAAAGTGGTTTCAAAAACAAGCATCCACTGAGCGGTACTGTAGCATCTTCTGTCTTGCTGTTTTCTGAATTTAAATTTGGCATTCAAAGTCTTTTTTATTGTACTATCTATACATGCAGTCGTATATCACAGTATGGTTAACTTGCTCATAGACAAATAAAAATTCACTCAGTGCAGGAAACAGAAATGGTACTGGATATATTGAATATCATTTAAAAAAAAATTGAGTACAATGACTTCATTAAAGTTGTACGTAGGCCCCAGGATTGACTGCTGTAGGCCCCATGTTGTTATCAAATCTATTTCAAACCTACTGGTTTACCTTAATTAGTAATTGAAACCCTCTTAGTCTAAACTGAGAAGGGAGTTGTGTGCTCAATGTAAGTTTCAGTTTTGCAAGTCCTCTAGTCTTGCATTATAACTGCTCAGTTTTGTCTTTGGGGGAGTGTTACCCGCAAAAATTCTGTTACTCACACTCTAGGAACACCCACCTTTTCCCTTTTCCTGGGGCTCAAGGTATAGCACTCTTAATTTAGGTACCCACCCTTTCACTTCCTTAAACTCTGCGGCTTTGTGGAGTCTTTCACCAGTGAAAGAGCCTTACACAGTAATATCCTACTTAACCTCTCTTTATTAATAATCAGCAAAACACCATGTACAGGATACACCAGGGGTCCGCAACCTCTGGCATGTGGTTCGCCAGGGTAAACACCCTCCCAGGCTGGGCCAGTTTTGTTTACATGCTGTGTCGGCAAGTTCGACTGATTGCGGCTCCCACTGGCTGCGGTTCGCTGTCCCAGGCCAATGGAGGTGGTGGGAAGCCGTGGCCAGCACATCCCTCGCCTGCGCCTGGCTTGACAGCCAGTCAGGATCAGGTCATCTGGGGGATTCCAGTGTCTGCACGGTGCCATTGGCAAGATGTTGAGGTCTGGCAGCTCTAATCTTGGAGTTGGTTTCCAAAGAACTTCCTTTTGGACTCAAGTTTCACTATATAAATTGGAGTCTTGCTTACCTATACCCTAATCATTTTATTAAAGTTTTACTAACTAATCCTGACATAACAAAATTCTCTAACCAACCATATCTCACCACCTTAATTACACCTAGCAAAATTAATTATGTAACAGACAGAAACCATCAAAGAGCCAGACAGATCATGCAGACAAACAATAGAGAAGTGGAGACTTTAAAGTTAAAACAATAAAGTGAGGCTTTCACAACCACAACTACTGATAAGTGATTTCTTGCCAGACAGAATGCTATCAAACTAAGTTTTCTTTAACCATCTTAAGATCTGGTTCTTTATGTAGTGACAGTGGATGCTATTAGGACAGGATCTCCTTAACAGCCTGATGTTACATTCTTTGTTTTAATGTAATTTAGATGGAATGTGAGGATGTGACTTTCTGCTTCTCGGGTAATGACTGCTGCTCTCCTATTATGGCTGCAGACAAAGGCCTTAGGCCTATGGTGACCAGATGTCCCGACTTTATAGGGACAGTCCTGATTTTGGGGGCATTTTCCTGTATAGGCTCTTATTACCCCCCACGCCATCCCGATTTTTCACCCTTGCTATCTGGTCACCCTACTTAGACCTTACAATATGGCTACAGGAAAATGCCTTATCCTTACAGTAGGGAAGTATCCCATAGTACTTCTGAGGTCAGTAACTACTTTAATTCCTGAGACTGATGTAAGAAATCCTAAGAAATGGATCCCAAAGTTAAATAGTAAAGATGAGACAAAAGCTTGTAACAGTTGAGCTGCGAAGAGTGGTTGTGCTACCAACTATCAGTAGTGCCAACTTGAGCTTAGCCTATACCTCCTGATGCAGGAGCCAAGTTGAATTAAAAGTACCACCACAATTGAGTAAAGGGTTTTTGTGTGTAGGTGGAACTCAAGTTAGTAGCAACATAAGTTATAACTTGAGGTTAAGTCTCCAGTCAAGGCAAGTATGAAGTGCCTACATCGCTTAATCAGCAAAGAATCCTGTGACACCTTATAGACTGACAGACGTTTTGGAGCATGAGCTTTCGTGGGTGAATACCCACTTCCTCAGATGCATGTAGTGGAAATTTCCAGGGGCAGATATGCCAGCAAGCTAGAGATAATGAGGTAGTTCAATCAGGGAGGATGAGGCCCTGTTCTAGCAGTTGAGGTATGAAAACCAAGGGAGGAGAAACTGGTTTTGTAATTGGCAAGCCATTCACAGTCTTTGTTCAATCCTGAGCTGATGGTGTCAAATTTGCAGATGAACTGAAGCTCAGAGTTTCTCTTTGAAGTCTGGTCCTGAAGTTTTTTTGCTGCAGGATGGCCACCTTAAGGTCTGCTATAGTGTGGCCAGGGAGGTTGAAGTGTTCTCCTACAGGTTTTTGTATATTGCCATTCCTAATGTCTGATTTGTGTCCATTTGTCCTTTTCCGTAGAGACTGTCCAGTTTGGCCGATGTACATAGCAGAGGGGCATTGCTGGCATATGATGGCGTATATTACATTGGTGGACGTGCAGGTGAATGAACCGGTGATGGTATGGTTGATCTGGTTAGGTCCTGTGATGGTGTCGCTGGTGTAGATATGTGGGCAGAGTTGGCATCAAGATTTGTTGCATGGATTGGTTCCTGAGCTAGAATTCCTATGGTGCGGTGTGCAGTTACTGGTGAGAATATGTTTCAGGTTGGCAGGTTGCCTGTGGGCAAGGACTGGCCTGCCACCCAAGGCCTGTGAAAGTGTGGGATCATTGTCCAGGTTGGGTTGTAGATCCTCCAACACATCATCAGGGGGTTTTAGCTGGGGACTGTATGTGATGGCCAGTGGAGTCCTGTTGGTTTCTTTCTTGGGTTTGTCTTGCAGTAGGAGGCTTCTGGGTACACGTCTGGCTCTGTTGATCTGTTTCCTTATTTCCTCGTGCAGGTATTTCCTCGTGCAGGTATTGTAGTTTTGAGAATGCTTGGTGGAGATTTTGTAGGTGTTGGCCTCTGTCTGAGGGGTGAGAGCAGATGCGGTTGTACCTCAGTGCTTGGCTGTAGACAATGGATCGTGTGATGTGCCCTGGATGGATCGTGCGGTGTGCAGTAATTGCACACTGCACCATAGGAACTCTAGCTCAGGAACCAATCCATGCAACAAACCTCGATGCCAACTCTGCCCACATATCTACACCAGCGACACCATCACAGGACCTAACCAGATCAGCCATACCATCACTGGTTCATTCACCTGCACGTCCACCAATGTAATATACGCCATCATATGCCAGCAATGCCCCTCTGCTATGTACATTGGCCAAACTGGACAGTTGCTACGGAAAAGGATAAATGGACACAAATCAGATATTAGGAATGGCAATATACAAAAACCTGTAGGAGAACACTTCAACCTCCCTGGCCACACTATAGCAGACCTTAAGGTGGCCATCCTGCAGCAAAAAAACTTCAGGACCAGACTTCAAAGAGAAACTGCTGAGCTTCAGTTCATCTGCAAATTTGACACCATCAGCTCAGGATTAAACAAAGACTGTGAATGGCTTGCCAATTACAAAACCAGTTTCTCCTCCCTTGGTTTTCAAACCTCAACTGCTAGAACAGGGCCTCATCCTCCCTGATTGAACTACCTCATTATCTCTAGCTTGCTGGCATATCTGCCCCTGGAAATTTCCACTACATGCATCTGAGGAAGTGGGTATTCACCCACGAAAGCTCATGCTCCAAAACGTGTTAGTTTATAAGGTGCCACAGGATTCTTTGCTGCTTTTACAGATCCAGACTAACACGGCTACCCCTCTGATAAATCGCTTAATGGTACTTGCATGCATTAGTCTTTTAGGCGCTTTTGAAAATTTTATCCTTGAGCTATTTTGTAAATACAGGTATTGTATTTGATTTTCAGCAGCTGTTCTAGGAATCATGGTTTAGAAGCTGAAAGATTCCACGCACATTTCAGTGGTTGTGCTTGGCTTCTGGAGGAGGAAGTTAACTGGTCTGATTTTTGGTATAATCCAAATTACTTTGAATGTGATTACAAATTAGTGGTAGAATGGTCATTAATCTGAGGTTCAGAAAGTCCTGTAGATGTCATTCTTAAAGTATAAATGGATTAGCAAAATATCAATTTTAAAATAATCCTAAACAGCTGAGTAAGCACTCATATTACTATTTTTAACAAATTATTTAGCAACATGCATTTTCCAACAGATGTCAAACATGGAAATTGTTATGCAATACTACCGTTGTAGTAAATGACAGAATTGGGTGTAAAAGAAATTAAAAAAAAAAAAGACGTAAAGCTTCCTAATTGCTCAAAAACCAATTGGATGGTGTATAGTTGATGCACAGGACTGCTTGTCAAGAAATTTTGGATCTCTTCCTGTTTTTGCCACAGTCTTAGGTGACACTTCAAATTTCATACAGGAAGTGATCTGTGCTTGGTTGAAAAATGGGGATAGTACAACCTTATCTAATAGATGTGTTGAGTATAAAACTTTCCCTTAATGTTAGTGAAGCATTTTGAAATACTTGAATGGAAGGAGTTATAAGTATCATGATATAAAATACTGCATTAAAAACATAAAGAATCGTATTTAGTTATTTTTATTATTACTGTGCAGAAAATAGTTCCTATTTGGCTGTTGAATTTATCCCTGATACTTGAAAAATTAATTTGTATTTAAAATTGGCAACACTAGTAGAGTTATCTAAGTGGCCCTTCTGCTTTTGTGGATAGCTCTGAGATGAAGGAAAACTGTAAGTTCCTTGAACATCTTTAGCACCTGAGGTAATTGGGACAACAGGATTGGAAATTAAATAAAATAGTCACTATTTTTTACAATTCTTATTTTAACATGTTTACAGTGTGCCAGGTGCTTTTCATACTGACAGAAAGATCCTTGCTGTGGACTGTTTAAGAAGACAAGCAGTGTACAAAGGATTGGGGAGAAGGATACAATCAGAACATGTACAGCAGTGGTTCTCAACCAGGAGCCCCAGGGCCACCAAGCAGGGCCTGCGTTAGACTCGCTGGGGCCCAGGGCAGAAAGCCAAAGCCCCACCACATGCGGCTGAAGTCCAGGACCCTGAAGCCTGAGCATTGTAGCTTTACCAGGTAGTTGCCCTGCTTGCTACCCCCTAATGCTGTCCCTGGCTTTTATATGGAGAAAACCAGTTATTGTGGCACACGTAGAGTTTTTATAGTATGTTTGGGGGCCTCAAAGAGAGAGGTTGAGAACCCCAGTGTACAGTATATGTTTAGTTGCTGTGGGCTTTTTTTAAATATGAGACTGCCCCAAACTTGTTCATTATAAGTGGGCTGACATCTTCAAGGCATCAAATACCTCCACCCCCTTTTCTGTGAAGGAGAGGTTACAGGCTTTATTGATTAGTTCATGGAAGATGCTCGATACTTGAGGAGCAGTGAGGAAGAGGGTGCAAAAATATATTGGCAGGGTGGTGGGCAATGCGTAAAATAAGTAACTAATGAGAGGAACAGCTGTGAAGGTACTTAAAAATGAGGACAAGAGTCCTTAATCTGATGTGATGGAAAATGAAGAGCCAGTGAATGGAATGAAGCAAATTCAGAATGACGCATGAGGAGGAGGTTGTAAAGACTGGAGATGATGGAGATAGAGTGAAAAGTCCGCTGTTAGAAACATGACAGAGAGAGAGTCTGTGGACACAACCTTGGGGTGTGTGTGTGTGTGTGTCTTTCTACCCCACCCAGTTTTATGGGTGTGTGAAAATATTCCAGTTCAAACACAATGAGGGAGGGGTTATTTCTGAGATCTTATGTACAGTGCCTGTTCTGCAGTTGATAACTTTTTATATGTAACCTTATTACCTTTACTCTCCACCATCCTTCCTTTCCTCTCTCCTTACTGTTTGATACTCCCTGCATTTTGTTTCAAATTAATTTTTAAATTCTTTGAGGCAGAGACCATAAATCCTATCTGTTTGTGCAGTGCCTAGCATAGTGGACTCAAATCTTGATTTAGACCTTGGGTTGGCACTGCAATGCAAAATCTGTTCTTTATAAATGAGACACTTAAAAAAAAAAAAAAAACAACAACCCTACATTAAAAACACTATTAGGGTTGCAAAATCAAGTACTTCAGAATTGGAAAATGCCAGAATTAAGTTTGCCAGTGTGACCTTAATTTGGCCCTTTTGTGCATATGCATTCTTATATAGTTTTTAATTATGTTCACAACCTTAATAATCCTTTAATATAGCTTTTTTGTGTGTATTTTCCTTGCTTTTTAAAAAAGCAAACTGAAAAAATAGATGTCATGACTTGGCATTATATTGACACCCACGTGGGTTATCAGAATGGTTGTAGCCTTTAGATCCACCGCACAGTCATCTGTCATTTGAGCTAATAGAGTAACTGGTAATAGTAGTAGATTGTCATCCTCCATGTGGAGTAGCAATAGAGGGGAATGGGACACTTTACCTGTGGGTTTCAAACACTAGCTAACAGCTGAAGAATGGTTCTAGTCCAGGCTCTGGAGGAAGAGTGTGTGTTGAGTTGGCACAGACCGTTCTGTCTGTTCTCTCACCCCCCACCCCCTGCCAAAGTGTGGCCTTTCTGTCCTGGCCCCTTCAACCTGTCCTTGTCCTTGTACTGTCTCCTTCCCACTCCAGGCTCTTGGGCACAGTCTCATTCTCTTCACCTAGTTAGTTCGAGTTTCCGCTCCTTAGGGTTCTCAATCCAGTCTTCTTGCCCAGCCAGTGTCAGTTCTCCCCCAATTGCTTGACAGATCTGTCTTCCCTCTCCAGCTACCTCCTTCCTTCCACCCCCCTGGTTCTCAGTGCTAATCTTCATCCCCAGCTAGTCCCAATCCATTCCCGCTCCCAACTCAGACCCAATCTATTTTCCCCTAGCTTCGTTCTCTGAAACAGCTGAACCACTTTGGCTGTTTTCTTAAAAATAAGTGCAGCCTGAGATAGACACTGTAGAAAATTTCAGCTGTTAAGTGGTTAGTTTTGCAAAGTCCTAAGCAACTGAAAACAGGGTATTATAGTGGGATCTGTTGGACAACCTTAGCCTGTGCTACACTAGAAAATTAGGTTGGTTTAACTATGTTGATCAGGGGTGTGAACAATCCAAACCTCTGATGGTATTGTTAAGCAAACCTAAATCCCTTTGTAGACAATGCTAGAATCACAGAAGAATTCTGTCAACTTAGCTACTGCCTCTCTGGGAGGTGGATTACCTATGTTGATGGGAGAACCCCTCCTGTTGGCAGAGGTGGTGTCTACACTGAAACTGCTATAGTGCTTTATTTGTAGACAAGCCCTTAATAAGCAATAAATTCTATGTGTGTTATGTGTGCGAGCACAGCAGTATTTTAACTATTGTTAACTCTTCATGTCCATAGTTGGATCATAGAATAGCTAATGACTTGGAAATGTAGCAAGTCCTAATTCTTAGAGGGACCAGGATACTTTTCTCAAATTCATAAATAGGTGCAGAGAAGGGCCCCAAGGCTTACTAGAAGATTAGAAGATTTATGCTGAAAGACTTCAAGAGCTTCATTTTTTTAGCCTTCAAAAGAATACCATAAGAGGCCTAATTAATATGGAAATATCAATGTCTCCAAATAAATACTTAAATAAGAATCTAATCATCTTACATGAGATCACCATCTGAAGCTGGTTAGAGAGAGGTTTAGAATGAACATTGTGAAGAATAGGCGCATCATTTTCCAAGATGATGTAGACCTGGAACAAGCCACCAGGGAAGGGAGATCATTTTAGTAAATTCTACTTAAGAAAAGGCTAGCTAATTTCTAGTGATATTGTCAGATATGTCTGATAAGCAAGCAAGGTTTTCTTCCTAATGCATGTACCAGTGATTCTTGTTAGCTTTAAAGTTCACTGTGTTTGTGTTGTATGGAACTATGAACTTTTTAGAAAGATCATCTGATCACTAAAATGAAAGTAAGAGTATTAGAGGATGAGTGTCAAGAGATGAGCAGGATTGCAAACTAGTCGGGAGTCAGGATTTGCTTGAAACTGGGGGAAATTACTAACCGTATACAAAGTTATTGTACAATTTGTTGAAGTATGATCTTGTTTCTTTGACTGTGGGAAATAGCTAATAAAACATCTTTATTCTGAATGTTGGCATCTGATAATGTTTAGAATGTTACTCTTATTTTTAATACTGTTCTGAGCTCTTGAAAACTTTTGTTTTCCCTGTAAGCTAATATAAACAGCTCAGTATTTTCAATTGTATGTTCCTCAACTCTGTGTGCCATTTTACCTGTCTCCTTTTTTTTCAAATGCGTTCTCAAAACTCTTAAGTCCCAATTAACCTTTTATTGCTGACCTCCTTTCTAGTCATACTGGCTTGCTTTTCTGTTGTTGTCTTCCTTTACTGTGTTTGTCTAAGTTAGATTCTAAGCTCCTGAGGAACCTTGTCTTTTTATCATTTGTAATGTACAATAGACTCAGATGGCACTGTATAAATGTAGTACAGTATTAATAAATTTGTGTAAGAAATATATTTAAAAGATCTTTCTGCATGCAAAAGATGTGCATTTGATCTGCAGTTCAGTATTACAATGGTATACATGTCTCAAAATGGCTTATGCACAAAGATGGAAGCTGTCTTCTTTGTTAAACCAAATAGTCCTGTATAGTATATTGACTAGTAATTGGATGTGCTCTAATAATTTAATATAGAGTTAAATTATCCAATGTCCTTTGCAGGTGCCCTTTGCCAAAACTCAGCTTATAAAAATTCATCAGAAATATTTGCTTGAAACATGGTGTGTTGGTTAGTAGCCTATGGAAACAAAATTTTAGTGTCGCTATGTGAAGAATTAAAGTGAGTGATTTCAAGTAGATTTGCTAATTTAAGTCAACAGAGGAAGTTGGCGAGTGTTAATTCAGTGTTGCCTTTTGAATTGAGGTGAAAGAACTGACACTGGTGTTTCCATTTTGGGAGTGATCATGTATGCATAACTGAAGGCTTGGGATTAATGACAGTCATAAAAAGGCTTGCAAGTTGCTGCATTTAAAATAGTCTTTGGTTTGGTTAGTTTGTATGCTTTAGGTAGATGGGTTTTGATAACTTTTTTTTTTTTTTTTCCCTCTTCCAATATTGTGTTGGGTACATGATGGGAACGGTGGTAGGTGTGCAACATGTAAGAGAAGTGAGGGCGGTGCGACGGCAACAAGAGAAAGTAATCAAAAGAGTTCTGTATATAATTCTAACAAGTTACATTACCCTTAAATCATGTAGAGTCCCTGAGATAAGCAATAGAGCGGGGTTGGGGTTAGTGGACTTCTTCCAAAATGCATAGTTTCTAAAACTATTGGATATTGCTAGACTATTGGATGGAAGTGCATATAACTGCAGACATGCCGTTTCCTAAAGTTGTACTCAGCAATTATAATACTAAGTGTGTTTACATAAACTTAATGCACAGTAAACATATCCTCTGGGCATACTGAAATAAGGTTTGGGAAAGATGGTGTTTTGCCTTCATTTATGGGAAGTCAGGTAAGTGAACAGATGCTGCTGCTGCTTTCATTTATTTATTTTTTTTAAATGAGTTGTGTAGTCAGTAAAGCAGAGTACTTGGACTTTCTGAATTGGAGGGGAGCAGGTGGGGGTGGGGGGGCCGCAGCAGTGCAGAGGTGGAGAGAAATGGAAACACTCTCAAAACAAAGGCCAAAAAAGCCCCTCTTGATCTATTACGGTAATTACTGTTGCCTAACTAAAATTCTAAGGTTCTGGAACCTAATTCAAGGCACTTATATAACACTGCTTTTTTCCTGTGTGTGCTCTTTTTTTCATATTATCAAACCTTTCAATTATTGCACAGTAAAACATTACATTTCAGTGATCAAAACAAGCAGTAGATTTCTTCTGTATTTGCATTAGTCATTTCTTTGTCCTATAAAGGTTAATGAAATCAATTTAAATAATTGGTTTTTCAGCACAAAGCTTACTTAAATACAAGTAATAATAAAAAACAGCTGAGGCACAATAGCAAAAAGGTTTTGAACAATGCCTTTTAGGTTGTATGTTACTGAGCATGTGTTAAGCATTTGTGTATATAGTATCAGAGGGGTAGCCGTGTTAGTCTGTATCTGTAAAAGCAGCAAAGAGTTCTGTGGCACCTTATAGACTAATAGAGGTATTGGAGCATGAGCTTTCCTGGGTGAATACCCACTTCGTTGGATGCATGTGGAAAAACAACATCTCTTGCCTCATAACCTAAGCTGTGCAGAACGCAATGCCATCCACAGCCTCAGAAACCACCCTCACACATGCATCCGACGAAGTGGGTATTCACCCATGAAAGCTCGTGCTCTAATACGGCTATTAGTCTATAAGGTGCCACAGAACTCTTTGCTGTTTTTGTGTGTATGGTTATTCTGTATAAATCTAGAAAAAATTATATTTTTCTAGGTGATGACTTTATGATTTTGTAATTTGAAATTCGTGTTCCAAATAGAATTGCACACTAATTGTGTGTATCAAAACATTTAACAACTCCTTGTTTCTTTCAATAGCTGTATGTCTGCTTTTTTGAATCCACTTTTTTTTTTATTGGCAGACATGGAAAAGCAATGTTAATTATGGAAGGGTTTGTTTTTGGGACTTTCCTCATAGTTTTCTTAATTTATAAAGACTTCTTATTTGCATGGTTTTGCTTTGAAAAGCGCTTGAAGAGTAGTAAATTTTTAAATCCCTTTTTTAAATGCTATTACTAGTAGGGTCTACGTTTTTAATTTTACAAATTATTGATCCTGATCCTGCAAACACTTTAGTACATAATTGGACTCAAAAATAATCCCATTAGCTTCAGTGGATTACCTGTGTGCATAAGTGTTTGCAATATTGTTTTGAAGCAACGAAGACTTATGCCACTAAGGTTTTTATAAAATCTTTGTCACTTCAAAACAATATTGCTTCAATGTAAACCATGAAAAGCTTAAATTTTACAGTTCATTAAAGTTACTGAGAAGGTAACATTTTCAAACCGTAAAGTTAGCATGGGCCCACTCAGACCTGGGGTGTTTGAAAGGAACTGGGACCAGTCTATTAGCTTTTCCTCAATGTAACTGTTAGGGAGACCAAGTTGCTGTAGATTGTTTGTTTGATTTAAGTTTAGGAAAACGGAAGTTAGATGCAGGACACTTTTAAAAAAAAAAAAATTATCCATTCTTAATATATTTTTAACACAAGGTATTAAATTTATATGGCAGAGAACCTGTGCTTCCCTTAATAACTAAAAGATGAAAAATATTTAAAATTAAAATTAAGCCATCTCTCAAAATTGGACATCTCAGACCAAAACAGGCCCTCATAAACTGGTGCTTTGGTAAAACAGTGGTAAATATGCCATCCCCATTTCAGTACAACAGTTGGAAATATTAAGTATCCTAAATCACTGACCTTCAGGCTACAGAATTTCACTTTTATTTCTCTCCTTTCTAAAACTGAAGTCCATCTTTGAACTTTCTTGTCTACTCAGCCACCCCAGTATCCAGCCATCAAAGAATATCACCACATCAGGTGCAAGGAATTTGATTACAGGTTACCCTCACTTGCAATAGCTCCTCCATTTTAAACACTCATTACTCTTCCTCATGTAATACTTGACTTTCCCCTTCCTTGTGTCACTGTACATATCTTCTCTTTCAGTCCCTTTTTACAGTCACTTGTTCCTCTGAAAGCCCGAGTCTAAATAGGGTGGGAGATGGGGAAGAATGGCCTTATTTCCTGTGTCCACAGTCTGAGCATTGCTCTTTTGCCATTCTGTGTTTGACTTCTTCTATAGTTTTTATATATGGCAAAATATGGTACTTATGTAAGCTTCTGCATCACATGCATTCATGCCGTTGTTCAGTATTTAATTGTGTAATATATTTAAATTTTTCTCATTTATAGCTTTAGATTTAGCTATTTCAGTTACCCAAATAAGATTATTTGTAAAAACTAAAACACAACTATAATATTTGTCTTGTGTTTTTATGATTAAAACTGAAGTCTGTTATCCTCACTATATGCCCACAGACCCACTCCTTCCTGGTTCCTCTTACTTCAGGGCCCACTCAGTCATTGCTACAGCTGCCTTTAGTTTAATGTCTGTGGGTTTATCATTGAATAAAATCTAATTTTTTTTATCCAACTTCATTTAATTTTTTCTTCAGCTTTCTCTTTTTAGAGTAGAAGGGAGGAGTCTGAGTAGAGCAGTAGCCTAAAAATAAAAACTTCAAAAAGATAGAATAGCATAAAGAACCTGTTAACTTAGTTTAGTTGTGTGCCTGCACAGAATTCAACTCCATTACTGCACCTTGTAAGGAAGCAGAAGAGTGCAGCAGGAGGAGTTGATGTAGTGAAGCCAATAACTCGGACATATGTTAATACTACAGAGGTGGTAACATTTACATACATAATAATTCAGAGCATGTTACTTTTTGTTTGCTTTGTTCAGCTGAGAAGCAGACCAAGGTGAGTGGATTGCAGCCAAGAAAATGTTGGTATGTTCCACCATCCTCACTCAACTACAAAGCCTTTTTTCTCCTATCTGTTAATGCTTATCTAAAAGCTTCTGGCAGGTACCAGAGGCAAAACTCAATAAAATTTGGCAGTACGTATCCCCCTTCTAAAATCCTATTTTGGACCTAAACTCTTAAATTTATAAATGGTGTGGAACTTTTCTCTGCAAGTTGCTTCAGACAGTTCTGACCTATGAGTCTGAGTATCTTTCTCTAATTTTCACGTTTATTATTTAATAATAGTAATAATAATAATAAAGTGTAAGGTCCCCGCTATCTGTAATTCTATATTCTCTTTGGTTGACTTGGTACTTTGGGCCATCTTACATTGTCACTTCAGACTATCACAGTGGCACCCTGAGACTGAATCAGTAGAAACCACATTAGTCCGCACTTCTTTCATTTAGTAAAGACATATCATCCTTTTAATGAAAGAAATTCTATGGACAGTACCACCATGGACGACAATTACTCCAGAAGCCTACGTCAGAAGCTGAGGATTTCAGTCTCTCTATTTAATCGATCAGCCTAACATACTTGATCTCTGCAGTAATGTGTCGTCAAAACATTGTTTAAAATGGCAAGAAGGTCTCTCCTTCAGTTGTCACTATTTCAATTTGGTGTAAGAACTGGGGAGGGCTTAAAGTGCAAAATTAGTATTAGAAGTATTAGTGTTAAAATTTTGCTGGCTTCTTGGAGAAGGATCCCTGTTTATGAGACAGCCAATGTAAACAGTCCATTTCAACTCCCTTTGGAGAAGCTTTTTTTTCTTTAGGTTAGTTTCTCTCTTGCTTTCATTAAATACTGGATGCAGATGTACATTTTGCTGACATGTCTTTTGACTTCAAAGAACCCTTTGAACTTAGATTGGTGCTAGGTACGTCGACACAAGAGAGGATTGCGTCCTCCTTCCAGTATTTTATAGTGTCTCTTCTCCTTTCACTTAGAGTGCTGTGAACCAACACCTTTCCTTGCACAGATTCCTTTTAGAAAGCCAGTCAGACTCTTGCCTAATTTGTGATGGCCCTTGCCTGTAGTGTTTCATTTTCTTAACTTCCAGTTTGGTTATAATTTTTAAAAGTAATTCTATCTATTTTTTTTTATGACTTTCCTTGGATGATATTTGTTCTGGCACCAGTTTATCTAGTCCAGACTTGGAAAAGTTTTCCCTAATTTGGGGTGACTTAAGTGGGAGGATGCCTCTGAAAATGAAGCTCAATATGTCTCACAGTGGGCACTCAAAATTAGAGACACTCAGAATCAGATGCTGCTTTTGAAATACTCAACCATAGCTACTTAGAGGCAAAATTTTGCTGGTTAAATGGGAAAGAAATTATAAAATGTTGATATTTGAGAACTCTAGGGTGCTATTCCTCTCTTGCCTCAAAGAAATTATAGGCTACAACTTGGAATAAAAAGCAAGGAAGGAGAAAGAGTGAGGAAAAATTCATAATTAGATTTGAACTAAAACGCCCATGGAAGGATTTAATTCCCTCTGAGCACTTTATTCCTATCTGTTTGTGAAATGGTGATTAAAATATTTTACATTTGCGAATCACTGAAGACGTTAAAAAAAGCATTGATTTAAAAGCTATAGTTTTAGTAAGTTGATTAAACTCTTTGAACTGTGTCACAAGTCAAATTATTACTCGTGTTCAGAATATAATGCTTTCGTTATAGCTTTAAAAATTAAAAAAACCTTCAAAGATGACTCTGCTCTGACTAGTTACATCTTACTAGACTAGTCCCTTTAAGTGTACATACATTTTAAACTCCTACAATAGGGTATGTATGTGATCCTTTAGAATGGTAGGTAGTAGCAGTGTATGATCCTCTATCACTGAGAGAAACTTCATTTTCAGATTTAGGGCCCTATTACTCATTGTAGGATCCCTACTATTTGTATTCTAATGGTAAGTTCCTAGATCTACTGTGTCATTACATTCAGGACTTCGGAGCTGTGCTCTGGCTCTGCTCCAGTTCCAGGCAAAAACATGCTGCTCTGTGCTCCAGTTCTGGGTTCCGCTCCAAAGCCCTGATTACATTCCTAAACTCATGTAACAGAAGTCTAAAGCAGGGGTTGGCAACCTCTGGCACGCGGCTGGTCTGGGACGGCAAACCATGGCCAGTGGGAGCCATGATCGGCCGAACTTGCCGACGTGGCTGGTAAATAAACTGCTGACCCTTGGTCTAAAGTAAGAAGAAAATATGAAATATTAATGTGTAAAAAATTGTTTTTCTTTTGACTTCTTTGCATATAATTAAAAATGAGAAATTGGCAGAAGTAATTGTCAAGCATAGAAGTCTTTGCTTAAAATTAATGTTTGCAGACATAGGCACTGCAGTGTGAGGCTAGAGTAGTTTTTAAATAGTTGGTAAATAGGAGGGTATTTGAACTAACTGCATTGAACAGAAAGGAAGATTGTCGCCTTCCATCGTGTGCATGGGAGGCCTGAGTTAAATCACAAATGCCACAACATTGATGCCAATATTTTGACTAATCCTCAAAACTAAGTAGAGCCCTAATCATACAAGAAGCTCCATATAGACAGAACCTTAAGCCTGCACAGAACCTCATCACTCAGTAGTGCTCTGCCTAGTTATTGGGTTCTGCCAGGATGGAGCATATTAATGCAAACCTTTGGACCCAGTTCGAGGCAGTGCCACAGAGTCTTAAAGGACAACATTATTTCTAATGTTTAATTATTAAAGTTTAATGATTAACAACTTAGAAATTATGGAAAACTTTCCTTAAAAAAAAACAAAACAGTTTCGGCTATGGGACTTTTTATCATTTAATAAATGAAACTAACTAACTTGTTAGTTAGAGAATCTAAAAACTCCAAGGAGTTCATAAATGTATAAAGGTGTTAACTTCATACTGCTGCAAAATATTTTCACTTGTGTTTTTGTATTTAATGTTAGCTGCCTGTTTGAGGTTGTGTGAACTGTTATAAGCGTGGATCGGCGTAACATGCTGTCTTAGCAGTCGCTGTGTGATTCTATCTAAGGAACCTCTTGCATTGTGACTTGTAGAAAATGGATGCATGCACTGACATGTTTGTTGCAGCACAACATGTCATGTTTATTTACTACACCTGAATACTTGAATGTAACCCCAGTCAAGTTCCAGGTTAACGCATAGTAGAGCAATGGTTCTCAAACTGTGGTCTACGGCCTATGGAGAGTTGGCTGTTGTCATTTCTAGCTGCTAAAATATGTTAATGCTTTCCTTATAGGATGACTTAAAGTAAGCAACAGCTACAGTGGCTACATGGGTTTTAAGAGATTACAAATGGGAAGGGATGAGGGTCTGTGTGGTTGTGAATGACAGGGAGAAGATGGTCTATGAAACCAACTCTGTCCACTGTGGGGAAAGTTTGAGAATGCTCATATAAAGTATATGCTAATTGAAATACCAAAAACGTAAAACACAGAAAATATCTGTTTTCTTTAAAGAATTATGCTCTTTGGTAGTTATAACCTTTTTTCCCCCAATTGAAGTTAGTATCAAGGTTCACTACGTGTTCCGTACACTTTTAATGTGAGAGCAAGATAATTTGCCTCAATGGTTAAAAAAAACAAAAGTAATCAGATAATTTAAATGTACACATTTTTTAACACTTCACTTTAATAAAACTTTCCACTGTAAACGTGGTTGGGGTTAAACATTTACCTCCCTTGATAACTGATTTGCTAGATTGTTTTACATGTAAGTGTATGTAAGCAATATGATCGTTTTGTATTTTTATACTTTCTTGGGTTTGAGAGACTTTCACAACAGAAAATATTTTAAAACATAAAATCATTTAATAAGTATGTTTCTACTGCGTCTTTCTCATTTTCTCCTAATTTGCTAAACTCTCTTAACATGTGACTTGGATGAATGGAGAAATGACTTCTTCAGAGGCAGCAGCGAACATTTTTCAAGGAAATTTCTGGCACCCTTTTCCTTAGAGACTGAAAGCATCCTTCATGGCAGTTGCTTTTAATTCAATGTGGAACACACCCCTCACCCTACGAGACTGTGGAACAGACTGTTCAAAGGTTTGAGAGCAAACACATACTTGCTGTTGGTAATGAAAGGCAAGCAATTAGTGTTTATTCTTTAAAATATAATAATGGGGAAACAAACAACAAAGCAGCAGCAAATTAAACACAGTTAACACCACTTTCAGAACAGAGTGGAGAGATTTAAGAGATTTTAATTTCTAATGGCAGTTGTTAAAAGATCATAATGCTGTGTCTTGATATTAAGACATATTACTAAAAAGAGCAAACTTCTGATTACAGTTAGCTGAATACTTGAGACTTCTGAAAGCTACTGAGTTTACATTGTACCTTCTCTGTAATGTATTTGAACTGATTGAAGTGTAATGTAGTATTGTCACTTTCATTAGGCCCCTAAAATTAATTGCTATGATGATTTTTCCAGAAAGGTCAGATGGGATGGAACTTTCCAAATGCTTATCATCCACCCTTTGTTTTTGTTTTTCAACCATCTCATAACTATTGTAGTGGGTTTTTTAAATAAAGTAGTCCCTGACTCTGCAGCTGTATTAACACAGGCAGATGCTTGCAGCTGTGCAGAGTCTCATTGATTTCAATTGAATTCCCAAGGAATGTAAGGGTTTGCCCAACAAGATCCCATTGGAGGACCATAGCTTTATTTGGTACCTCATACATAAACAAGTTGTATGCTTGTCTCATGGGGATTGTGTGTACTGCATTATTTTATGTGAAATGCACAAATAAGAGGTCATTGCTTTTTTTTCCCCAAGTATTTCCCTGCTGAACTGACCACTTGAAAAAAACATTGAGGGAGTCTTGATCCTAACAGCTGGTCTTACAGTAAGTCACTTTTTGGAACTATGGGAACTACGATGTTGACCATCTGATTTAAAGCGTTAAAGGAAGCTCAGAGGTACATGAAAATATATACCCTTGGGTTGCAGGAATTGACATGAGATGGTTATTGCTAATATAATTCTTGTATAGCAAAAAAGTAGTGACAAACTATATAGTTTAATTGGCTAAATGCTTAAGGGATATCCCGTTTAATTATCATTAAGAATTATTAAAAACTTTATCTGGGCAAACAGCTTGTTAGAGTAGCTCAAGTTAAAAATTATAATAATTCTAATTTAAATATTTCACCACATAAAACATGTCCTAACTTTACAGCCTCAAAACATAACCTTGGGCATGTGCTGGTGATTGCATTGCAGATACTTAATGAAGCAAAACCTATTTCCCACAAGTTAGCTTAACGAGCTGAACCTGAGTTGTCACATGTACCTGCATTTGCTTGCTTTTTTTTGTTTTAACAGCACTTTCATGCCCAAAGCCTATATTATGGGTTCTTTTTCTTTACTTTGGAAGGGACAATTCAATATACATTCACTGATTAAAATAGTCTACCTACAGAAATGGGACAGAGGGGAACAGCTCAAATATCTTAGGCTGGGATTTTCCTGCACTTCGTTCTAGTTTCTTTCACTTTATTTTTGTGGTAGGTAGGAAGCTATTACTATTAAAACTATGAGGAGAAAATATAAAGTAGATCTATAATTAATTTACATGTAACATACACTTAAGATTTAGAAATTCCTTATTTAGGTGTATCTTCTAGAGTTTGTCTCAAAACATTTACTTTTAATGCAGAGCTCTCCCAGTGCAGGTTGAAATTTTAATTTTAAAATTTTACCCTGTAAGAAAAACATGGAGTCAAAGAACCCTTTCTAGTCTTAGTAGCTTTTAAATGTCTCACTGAATAGTAGCCCTTCACATCTGATATGGGGAGCTGGGGTTACCTTCAGAATCTTCAGATAGAAGATTTTAATTAAATTAATGTAAACTCATATTTTGAAGCAAGATCAGCCTGTAACTTAGTTATATTCTTAAGGAAAAATAATTGAAATAAAATAGGTCAGAAAATTAATATGAAGCTCCAAAGAAAGTATTTGGCAAACATAGTTGTCAAGAATTCAGTTCAAAGGAATCTGTGCATGCAGTAATCATGCAGAAAAATGTTCAGATAAATAGAATAGTCTTTGTGATCAAAAGGGCTAGTAGTCTGTTGCATGTTTGGTTGGGTGCTAGAGGGAAGCATTGTTTTCTCAAGAGGGAAGTTCTTTTTATCTGCCCTAGACCGTGTTCATTTTTGTCAATCAAGACTTAAATGAAGGAGAGGGTCCTGTGAGATGCATAAAACCATCTAAGATATGGTTAATCAGACTTTGAAACCCACATCATTAAGAAGGGTAAGTTTTTGGTTTTTGGTGCAAATGTTATTTTTTTCTATGTTTTATAGTTCTACAAAAGTAATGAGCCTAAGGTAGAAATAACTGTATGTGTGTGTTTGTATCTGTTTTGTTTGATTTTATATGGCTTAACTTTGTTCTCTGTAAGTAACCTAAAACAAGTGCTAATATTTCAACAGATACAGAATGACTGAGTCTCTAACATTGCACACTGGTATGCCTGTGAAGAGGCATTACCAAAGTTAATTATGTCTAGTGCAAATGCTGGGAGGTCTGACTGAGCAAAGCAGGTAGGTGAAAGATGCTTGCATGGAGAAGAGATGGACGGGAAGTGAGTGTAAGAAGTAGTTTTATTTAAAAGAAATAGAAAACTCTGCCTGAATTGAGTTGGTGAGAATTTCCTTACAAGGAAAGACTAAAACAAGAGGCACTCAAAATAATTAGTCTTGTTTTAAGTCATATTTTGGGGAAAATATATATAGATATTAATTTCTAATACTACAAATAATTAAAATATATGTAAATTTGGGGATTTAGTCCAGTAAGGAAACTTAATTAAATCAAAGAACATTCTGAGAATGTTAAATGGCTAAATTATTGCAGAACCACTTCAAGAATATTCAGTACAACTGAATATAGCTTTGACTGAGTTCTGTGGGAAGGTCATCAGCTTTACTTTATGTACTGTTAATATCTTACATGTGTAATAAGCTGGGTGAAATCAACAACTTCTAAAGTGTGGCTCTATTCTGAAAAATGACTAAAAATTGAACCTTCTTACTAGATCTTGGGCCCTGATTCTGTAGTACATAGTGCCATGGGCACACTGCTCATTTGCAAGCTCAGGGCTTTAAATTGTTCCCCATATGTATTCAATCATATCTGCACACATTAGACTAAAATAAGCTTTTACCACTTTGTACTCCTGTTTGCAGAACCAACACAACTATGAGAACATCAAGAATCTGCTTGTGCCTCAGCAATAAGATTAAGTTCCAGTTAGGCAACTGGCATAACTGAGTGCCCAAATCAGCTTCATCCTTTATTACTGGTAAAGACAAGGAAAGAATCTAGCTTAAGTCTCATATTCCAGGCTGAGATTGCGAGGCTGATAGGAAACAATCTTTTCCCCTGAAAGTTGAGAACATTTGACATGGAACACAATAAACATGGAGCCACACAATGCCGTCAGTGAGTTTCTTTTCAAAATAGGATAGCACTTACATTTTTGGGTGAATGCTACAAAAGTAGTCTATTTAGGATTCTTTCTTTTTCGTGCATAGTGTGTAATTCTCCACTAGCATTAATGGCAGTGATCTATATTTACTGAGAGTAAGATGATTATATCTAAGGGAGACAAACTTTCTTCGCTTTTTGCTATATTTGAGTTCTCCAGAAATTACAAACATTAGAGGAGAGTCATAGAGAAGAGCAGGCGTAAATACCAAAGGAGAATAGAGTAGCAAAATGTCATCTACAAAATTCAGTTTGAAAAATGCTGGTAGCCTTATTGGAGTGGTTACCCTTCACACTGCTCATTCGTAGCACAAAAACTTGGAACTTGACAACAGAAAACTGGTTGAAAGACTAGAGAAGGGTAGGAGAAATGTGAGGATTCAGAGTATTGAGTGGAAAATCAGCAAGATACAAAATAATCGAATGTTTTTTAAAAAACACATAAACTAATTGCAGGTATAACTGAATCAAGCACTGAATTCTGAGAAGTAAAATGAAAGCCCCTATTAACGTAAAGAAATTGCAAGTTTTGCGCAATAATTGGAGTATGTTAAGGATATATATCTGTATACCTTCTTTAAAAACAAAACAAAAAAGCCACTATATCTTTGTTTGAAAAACAAATTTTTTTTACCAATTCAAATATTTTCCCAGAACCACTTGAGGCTTAGAATTTCCTGAAAACGAAAGAGGGTAATTTATGTATGTATGTATTTATTTTACAGGGGTCTTATTAGTGCCAATGAGATCAGACTATTAAAATCTGGTTTAAAATGCTTTGTTAACTAGGCTGCTGAAGTTTTCTGTCAGCTACACTTGGCATATAAACTTTGAAAGGAAATAAAACAAAAGAAACAATTTAAAAATCCCAACTTTAATAGCCCCTTCTACTAAGGATTTTAAAATACGCTACCTGTAAATTAAAATGACCTTTAAAAGCGAGATTTTTGGACCACTATATCAATGATGTGGTATTTTAAAAAAAAAAAGCCAAAATTATAAGTGTTATCAAATAACTACATTTATGCATAATAATTCTTTCATTAATTATTTGTTATAATCAATAATACATGATTCAGCCTCATTACTCGCATGCATTTACTGCTCCCATGCATGTTCTCTTGACTTTAAAATAGGCAAGAGAAATATACTTCAGCTTTGTGCAAATGTGACCCAAAAATTGATTGATTGGTAGATGGAAACTCTGTGAAACTCTTAAATTAGGATGGTCATCCAAGGATTGAAAACTGCACTGGCCCAAGAGGTGCTATATTCAGTGCTAATTTAATCAAATAAATATATTCTAATCTGATATGGTCCACATCATTTGTGGCAGAGCTCCCAAACTGGTGACACAAATACCCTGCTAGAACAAAATGGTAAGAAACCAAAGCTTTTTACAAACTGGAAAGTTGCAATTCTGAGCATTCTGATGGTATATAGCATTAGTTTCTTTTCATGGTAGTCTGTGTGATATTTGACCTTAAAATCAGCTGTTCAGGTTATCATTTTGCTTCTTTCTTCCTCCATTGTAATGACTGTTATCTCAAGAATTACTGATTCTAGAAATCAATGTTTTATGCCATCAAAATCTATTAAGGCGAGGACACTTACACTACTGATTAGTCCAGTGATCAGAAAGGGGGGGAAAAATCATTTCTTGGGGTCTCATCTAGTCTCACCTGTTGCCAATGTGTGCTTGTTCTCACAGTACATTTCTAGAACTTCATTCAGTGTAATTTAAATGTCTGAAGAAAATGTGCCATTCACCTCTTCCTGTGGATGACTGTTCTATAATCTAGAAGATTTCCTTGTCAGGACATTTTCCTCAATAAACTAAATTTCATTCTATTGCTCCTAATTATATCCTCTTCAATCACCTTAAATTCCTCTCCTTGCTTGATGTTTACACCCTTCAGATGTTACCATGTTCCTTTTAGTTGTTGCTTAGCTAAGGTGCACTTATTTAGTTTCTGTATTTTTTCCATGTGTCCATTATTCCAGTGTAGATAAACAGTTAGATTGTACATTTTCTGATTTGAATCTAATTTTATTTCCTGCTCATACCTTTCTAGATCTCTTTATCCTTTTTCTTTTCTCCTGCTATTTGTAATACCTCCCCATTTAATCTCTCTATATTTCATTAACATTTGGTTTACCTTAACTCCAAGATCATTACTGAAGATGTAAAATAAGATAACCTCACTGATTCTTGTGACCATCCCGAGGGAGAGTCAGGATCACACATTAGGTTTAATTATTTGAGACATCTACAAAAATAATTTGCTTTTAAAATATATTAAAATTGCTTCTGTGAGACATTTTGTGCCAAGTTTCAGCCTTATGCATGTTTTATTCAGCTGCGTTATAAAACCTCTCAAAGTAGGTTTATAAAGGAAATGCTAACAGACCCTTAAAATGTAGCTACTGTATTGTTCAAAAGCCATTTTGCCATTCAACTTTAAAAAAATAAATAAATCAGTTTTTCCATAATTAGGGTCAATAGCCAACAGAACTCAGTGCCAAGCAATCATTATGATATGTCCGTTGTTGTTGTTTTAACAATTCATGTATGTTTCATGTTGGTGCCAAAAGAAGACATTTACTTTGCCAGGATTTAATCTGCTGGTTTGGTATTTGTGTACATGATTTTGAAAACAGCTTTTTTTTAGCATAGGCAGGTCAACAAATCCTGTAGTGGGTTTTCAGCCTACTTGCAGTCCTGGAAGTAGAACCAGACCTGTCAATAACTGGAAGTAGGATAAAAATCTCTTCTCCTATAGAACCTGCCCTTTTACTTTAGCATCTGTAGCTGCAGATAGGTGGCTCATATTTCACTGCTGCAGATGATCAGTTACATTTTTAAACAAAGCAAAAGAATTCAGTGGATCTAGAGAGCTAAAATACATCTGCTTTAGCAGCTGGGTTTCTGGAATTAGACCTTTGCTGAGGTACTGCAGCAGTGTGCACTCTGACAAATGCTGCTCTCATCATGGCAAACAAATGAAGAAAGGAAACGAGAAGCTTTTCTGCTTATGCTCCTCTCTACTTATCAAATGCATCTCTGGGGATTTCTGTCTGTTTTCCAGACAGGGCTTCCATAGTGGTTGTGCACAGTCTTGTGTAGGCCACCTTTGTGGGGTTCTGAGCAGAGCTATGAAAGATAAACAGTTGCCACTGTCTCCCTAACCCCAAGAAGCACTGAGTGACAGTTGACCCTCTTCTGTTGGGGGCAATAGAGTGAGACCAGCTCAAACAAGGCCTCAGAGGGAGCTGCTGCACTCCCAGAGCCCTCATCAACAATAAAAGTAGTTAATCATGTGGAGCAACAGCATTACCTCTTGCGTCTCCACAAAAGGCTGTGAAAGGAAGACGACCGGCACGCGGTACAGCCGGTGGACCAGACATAAGGCAAAAAAGGGCACCATAGACGATCAGTCTACTTTTTAAATCTGTCATGCCCATCTACTAGAGACTAAGTCAGCCTGTGTTTCCCTGATGGGGTTGTAACCAGGGTGTTCTCTCTCCAGCGAGGAAGAGCCCAACACAGTCCTCCACATTAAAGGAATCGGCAAATTCTTTTCATAGTAAAGATCTACCCTGCTGGCCTAAGCACATTCCAGTATCTTGCATCTTACACTGGCCCTCATGAAAATAACTCAAATAGGGGCAAGAACATAAACTTCCCTGGATAAGCACATACCCCAAAGGTAGAAGGAACCATGTCTGTGTCACGCCTAACAGGAATTCAGGTGCATCAGAGCTAGATCTTTTCCTTCTGTCCCTCCAAATCTGAAAAAGGGGAAGCAGGACAAAGGAAAGGCTAAGTAAAAAGCACCATCCCACAAGCTTCCAAAAAGATGCAGAAGAATCTAGCTGTCCCCAGCCTGGCAACACATCTATATAGCAGACTCCAACCAGTGTGACAGTAGGAGTTCAAAAGTCCTATTAGAGTGTATGGTAGCCAGAACATACAAACCAGGAACCCATCTTTCTGTTCAGGAGTCGTCAAGATAAACCTATGCAAACTTGCGTGCTTTTTATCCTTTCCAATGGAGTTCTTATGTGCACTGAAAGGCTAACCACTCCTTCCTGAGAGACTCCAGGGATCTGAAGGTAGGTTCCTGCCTCAGAGAAAACTACAAGGGGGTGGGCCAGGCCTTCGCGTATGTCTGCTTGCTATATGTAGCAAGTTCTTGAATGGGTGGATTGATTTAATGTTTCGGTGCACTCCTGTTTAGCACTGAGAGAAATTGGCTGGGTTCAATACTGTGGAAGTTTTATTGTTTTGGATGCCTCTTTGGACTCCCAATACCTGTCAGCCAGCACCAGGGACTGCAGTGTGATTCTCAAGACATTACATGTCGCTACTGTTTTGGAAGGTGGAAGTGCAAGCAACATCTTCTAGCAGCATGAAAACTCTTTGAGGAGCAAAGTATTTTCAGTCATCAGATACGACCAGTGAGACCCTTTTATTCACTGTGCAATACATGAATTATTACTTTGATTTGTATTTTTATTCTTTTTGAGTATTCAGCTGTCAAATACAATAGCAACAGAAGTTCTGTCCTAAAGAGCACTGCATATACTACCATTTTTCTTCTTTTCCACTTCTATCCTGAATGATGTAGACTGTTAGAGAAAGCAAAGATGATGAGATATTAGCTGAGAAGACCCTGCTGCCTGGACCTGATCAGTATCTTGCTAGGTCAGCTACTTTTCCTCCAAAGCAGGACAGACCCTTTTTTCCACAAGGACTAGGCATGCATAAGGGGTCAAGCAGACTTGAGTAGGCTGCATTTGGCTTTTGAGAGGCAAACCATAATTTAAAAGAGATAATGCTCAGCCAAATTAATGTCCACCATTTTAATCTCTGGAAAGAAGTGAACCAACATGGTGGTGGTAAAATTCAAATATTCAGGCAGAGATCATGAAATTCGACTAAAACAGTGCATCCTCAATTGTCTACAAGATTATCTTGCTATCGGGGGAAAAAGCTCTCACGTTAAACAAAGTCTTCGTCGTATTCAGTGTTGAAGGTGAATTGATGAAAGAGGTAGGATCTTTCTTCATCTACAAGTAAAGCAATTTCTTTAGCGCCACCTTACTCATTCATGTACTTCAGGTACTTGTGCACCTCAGTAAACAAAAGCAGACTCAAGTAAATAATGAGGCATATATTTGCATCCTCTTCAGCTGCCATGCCACATCACTCCAGCTACACAGTGCTGGTAAAATCTCAACAATCTATGGAATTTCCTGTGCTAAAGAATAGGCAGATTAATTACCTGAACACTTGCTTTCTTCAGGTAGTAAAGCTTCACAGATCCAGCTCCCCAGGGAAGAAAAATTGGTCTAGGAATGCAAAACAATAACACAGGGATTGCAGAGGTTCTTGTGTTTTTATGGTAGGCATGATGTGTAGTTACAAGTACACAGTACCATATTAACTGTTGAAGTTTCCCAACTGGTGGGCTTTCAGGAGGGGAAGTGAGTTTTACATTGCTGCCAGTGATTGACAGGTCTGATTCTGCAAGTAGAGAGGAAGACCTTACTATTAGAGCTGTGGACTAGTACTGCTAAGAAAAGGGAGACAATTTAAAGGAAACTTCCAGGTAAGTATTAACACCTTTTCATCTCACAGCTTCTTTCTGCCTAATCTTGTGGAGAGCTGTTCATTGTGTTGCAATAGTAGATACTGTGATTATAATTAGAACTTGTCAGAAAATGGAAGGAAGAATTGTGGAAGTTCAGTTTTTCTGCAAAATTTGGACAAGGTCAAAATTTTCTGACCAGCTCTATTTGTAAAAACATGGGGGAAAAAAAACTTTTTGGACAAAAACCTCCTGTGCTTGGTCTTAGCTTACTGGCAATTTAAAAAGATTGTAGATATTTTTTGACAAATCAGAGCATTGAAAAACCTGTAAAGCAGCTGTTGTTCAGAAGGTATCAAATACACTTCTCCTTCCCCTTCAGTCTTACCTCTTTGTCCTGGAATTATGGAGTCATGCCTTAGCCTTCTACTTCATTCTTTTTCCAGCTGACCCCCCCAAAGCAAAAGGGAAGAAACCAACAGGAAAGATGATTGAAGAAAGGAAGAAGACAGAATCCAAGAAATATCAGTGAGAGTCAGTTTCAGGCAGAAGCTCCCAAGTTGCAGAGTCAAAATGAGATTTCCTTTGGGGAAGGATCTGCTTCCAGGATTTGCTTCTCCCTTGTTCCCTGGGTAGACACTGAATTCTTGAAACCCCCCCCATCAGTGTTGCAGGTAGGTAGAGCCCACTTGGGGATAGCCGCTTGTATTGCCTTCTCAAGTGTGGAGGACTGACTTGGCTGGTCCTTTGCCCTTTCTTCTTTGTTGCCCACCTTTCTAGACTGAGACAGTAAGAGCTTCTGGCTCAACAGATTTTTGAGAGAAATAAGGAAGGCATTTCTATCTCCACCCACTTTGCTGTAGTGTGGAAAGTTTCCTCTTGAGGGGTTTGTATGTGCACCTCACTGTCTCCAACTCCAAATCAGTACTGCTTTGTGCTGTAGGCTCTCATACTGCTCTTCCTCTCTCCCCTCTCTGCACAAAAGAGCTGAGATACTATGACTGTGGAAACCATGTAGGCGGACCCAGACACTCTTTTCTCTCAGCCAGGGAAATCTGATTTACTAGTTTGCGCATCGCTGGATTTTGCAATTCCCCTGATACTTTGATTTGCCTGTGTGAGTACAATGAAGCAGGGTGCCAGGGCAAGAACGTTCACTGATCAAAGGAGATGTTGCTGACCCCTCCCTGTAGCTATGCCAATGGCACAGAGAATGATTTTAATGTGAGGTTTTTTAGTAGGAGCTTAATTGTAGGCTCTGCCTTCTCACTTCATGCCACATGCTGCAGCAGCAGCTTCTCCCTCAGACTGCCCACTGCCAGACCTCCCATCTCCATCTGTGTCATAACTGAGGCAGACAGGCTGTTGTGGGTGTCCCCTGGCTGTAACCACAGAAATCAAACCTCCAACGAGCAATGGGATTCTAAGAAGGCTTTTGCAGCCTCAAAGGTCCAGGCCCCTTTTCCCCAGTCCTTCTTTCATACCAAGAAAATTCAGCTAGAACTATGTTGGACTCAATACTACCCAGGTGGAGCCAGTGGCTCTTCTCTCCCTCCTCATTCCCCCAAAATTGCTGCATGAACTTTCAGCCCTTACAGTGCCATGAGCCCTCAGTGGAAGACCTTGAGGAGGGCCTTCTAAGATTCCAGACAATGAGACTCTATTCTTGAATCTTGAGCTTTCACAAGTAAGATTCCCTGACACAAATTGGGTTATGGAAGAGGAGGCGTTTGTTTGGGTTTTTTTTTCTTCCAGATCATGCTGAATCCTTTGAGCCAGAATATTAGCTGTCTTTGGGGTGGAAGCCCAGACAGATTATAGCTCCTTGGAAATAAATGGTCATTCAGGAGACATTCTGGTCCCCTGTAGTTCTTCATTGAAGTGTTATGTGGAATGTTTATTTGATCTGGCCCCTCTTACCTTGCTGCCCCAAGGTTCACGTAGATACATCGATAAAGCTTGCAAGTCTCCAAATGTACTACTGTGAGCAGATCTTCAAATTTCAGATTAAGTGAAGTTGGGCCGCCTCATCCTCTGCATAGGAGACCTCAGAGGAATCTGTGAAACCTGCTTCTCTTGTGTTCCAAACACTGCTGCTTTTATATGACCAACTCCCACGCCCCCACCACAACCTGCCCTGGCACTTCTGGTTCAATTTCTGTAACTATAAAGTATATCTGTAAAGAGAATTTATGAAAAATAACGGATTTATTTAATCAGTTACTCCTTCTCTGGGTTTTTAGAAAAGAGTTGAGCCCAAACTGTCAAAATGCCAAGATATACAGTATTGCATGTTTGAAATTTCTACAGATTGAAGCAAATTGTTAACTTAAATTTAAGTGTTTTGGAGGGCTCAGAGAAAGGCGGCGGGAGATATATTCAGTGTAGCTTGTCACCCTTTTAAGGTTTTTTGGGGAAAGCCTGTTCTATACATAATTAAAATCAGTATGTAGCAGCTCTTTATAAGAGAATTTCTATAACCAAATTCAATTTATTATGGTGCCAGATCAGCTGAGAAATAAGTAAGTGTCTGGCATTACTTGAAGCGTATTACTGAACGTCACAGGCAAACGATTCTGAAGAACAAGGTTTATTTTTTGAGTTTCAGACCCCAAAACTAGTTTTGGAAATTCCTATAGGGGATTAACATTAGCCTTTACCAGTAGTGGAACAGCATCTCCTCCGCCCCACCTCCCCAATGATCATCTTCTGGCAATTGGAATCAACTAATCAGATGCTTGTGCCACCTTCCACTTAGTTTCTTAAATCAGTTCACCATGAAACATTTTTAACTAATGCCTAGATTTTTCATTAAATTAACCAGCATACCTAAATTGCCTAACAGTCTTAACGCAGCCCCCAGGCTACAGCTTCATGGCAGTTGTAATTTCCTTATTATGTTGGAATGCATTTCAGTTGAAGTATATTGTCTAAAAATAATTGTTTAGATAGTGCTGCTTAAATACATACTTATGTAGTGAGACATTCAGAGGATTTACTTAAATTGGGCCCTTTCAGATTAAAAAATCATTCATGTGGCTTTTCCTTTGCCAAGAATAGCTATCAAACTGCTTATTGCCTACATCTTGATTTCTGCTGTAGTCAGTCTGTAAAATACACAAATTTATAATTTAGTGTTTTTTAGAAAATTGATAAAATGTTTGTTAAAATATGAGACAGCAGTAACTGATTGAAAATAAATTTATTTAAACTGATTTCTTTAATCCACAAACGCAATTGTGTGGTGATGCCATATAAAGCTCAGTGTAGTAAATCAAAAGTAAAGATGTGTTTAACTTTTCAAAGTAAGACAGCTTTGTTATGCATATTGAATAGCTTATTTACTATAGGTACATTTATTTTGACATTTTTGCATGCAGAGATTTAAAATCCAATTGTAGAAGTTACTTAAGAGCTTCAGGACTAAACATCTTTAAATCCAAGAAAAGGGCAACATATGTGATCTTAAACACTGGTGGTGTAAGTGCTGAATGAGGACCTAAGTATGTGACTGTGTCTCATTGATCTAAAGTTAAGCACAGGCTTAAGTGCCCTTCCTGAGTAGGCATCCTTCTCTGAATTGAGATATTAAATAAAGTTATTTGGTGAAGGATAATCTAAATTACTCTGCACATCTACTGAGAATTGTTTTAATAGTAAAGTCTCTAAAGACATGATGTCAAGTTTTAAAAAGCTTTAAAAAAATTACTTAGCTCTGTTACAACCCCTTGGAAACTTAAAACTATCCATATTTAAAATTTATTTCCATTCATGAAAGTAAATTTTTTTGTTAACACTTTTAAAAATAATATAGTTTTTTGTTGGTATTTTGATACTTCTGATGTATGCACCAGCATTGTGTAATGTACTCTTTGGTACTCTGAAACCTGCAGCTTGTCTCCTGGTGTGTTTTAGAAAGGTGTCTATTGATTATGTATTATCAAATATTAATAAAAGTATTAAAACAATCTGTTTCCTTATGTTTATATTTTATTTCAGATTTTCACGCATGTTCAGAATGGGTGATCACTCTGTCCAACTCCAAAATTTCAGGACTGTAACAAGAAATCCTACCTTATGATGCTAGTGTCTTATAGCCCAAGCCCTAGCAGAATGTCTTGGGACTTGACTCACCTCTGTTTCCCTGATTTGATTTTTTATTTTTTTTTTTTTTGGCTCAACTTCCTTAAGTCTTAAAACCACCCAATCCCAATTATTTCTCCTTTGTGATCTCTACCTTCCTTATAGATGCCTGCTTCTAGCAATTTGTGACCCTGACTCTTGTCCTGTTCAGACTTCTGTCTCTCAATCCATCAAGAAAATCCTGACTGTTGGCATCTCCCTCTCCCTTCTTCTGCAAGTCATAACCTGATCCCTAAAGCTGTCCCAGTACACCATGAAGTCCTAATCTATTCCTCCATACCTTCTATCCATCCTCTTCATTGGCATTGAGAAAACACATTATCGATGTTTACTCCAGATCTCTTGAAAGTGTCTGTTGGAGATCACTCCCTTCCTTACAATGAGAAGTAACTGCTTAGGGGGGAAAACACTTCTGGGGCTCCATATTCTTTCTTATCACATATGCCATCTCTAGTTTGGTCAGTTTGCAGTGAAATAGATGTTGCATATCTGTGTTCCATACAAATTTACTCTGACTTCTGAAAATCAAGTTGGGATCTTTCATTTTCATGCTTAATAGCAAGTAATATGCTGAAGGTCAAATAATACCATCTATTACATATCTGCAATTCTATTGACAACAAAAGGGATGCCCACATGTAACTCATAGAAGGCATAATTCTTAGGAAAGTAGCTTTCCACAGGTGGCACTCAGAATATAATTTGGCCTGCAGAACTTTTATCACTGAGATGTGGGAGAGCCTTGCTTGACTTTGAGCCCAGTGTGAGATTGAAGGGCTGTCGTTTTGGGAAAAATTGCATTTATTGTGAGCTGAGTAAATTTGGTATGGAATTAGTGATACACACAAACATGAAGCCACACAATGGCTTTTCTTGCAAATGAACTATGAAGAACTGGGAGTGGTTGTGTGGTCAACCAGACTTTGAAGGGAAGCTGCACTAGTGTTCCCTTCAAAGGTGTGATATGTTTGCATATGTGGAATGGTTCTGAAATCTTCAGTTTTTTGGCTAGGAGAGTGGATTTTTAAAAAATTTAACCAAAAAGAAAACATTTTTAACTATGTTTTTAAACTTTGGACTTGAAGGTAGAGGCAGTGACCCTTTAACTCTTCATGGTTATTTACCCCTCTGTTTAGAATCTGGGGGGGAAATACTTCTAAATTGTCTGTTTCATATTGCACTTTCCTTCTATCACTCTCCTTCTTTCTACTGTAATAGAAGTCAATATTGCTATCTCTTGTTTGTCTGTGCACCAAGCAAATGGATGTCAAGGCCATGTGAACAGTTCTGGGAATAGTGTGAGTAAGGTGCTTGTTGCAGAGCAATAAGGCAAGCTCTTATAGCATCTCATAAATGATAGCTTTCTTGGGGGGAAAATTAATGGATATTTAGAATCCAGAGGATATGCCCCACCAGACCATGTAACCTTAATTTTGTCTACAACTGATCACTCTCCCCCTCAGCCCAGGGCGAGGAAGAAACCTCGTACCTATGTGTGGAACTGATGTGAATAATATTTGAACAAATGGAGTTAAAACGTATGGTTAAACAGATGTGCTGATGATCTGGTCATCTCTGATTTTAGAACCCAGAACATTATTTGAAAGGTAAAAAAATGCAACTTGATGCACTTCAGTCCACAAGGCTGTGTAGGTTTTAAAAGAGAACCCAATCTGTGTAGACCCTGAAATTCTAAACAAGATTACCATGTTCATTCAAAGTGATTATCAGCTAATAAAAAGTAGTATCCAGAGAATTCTTTCCAGAGACTGAGTTTAGGTAACTTATTCTTCTGTATTGTTGGAATTGGGTATAAGAAAATGTAAGCAAATGTTCCTTGTTAACTGTGGTATCTGCTTTGATCAGTGTTTGTTTTTAAGAGTTGAAAATTACAAGATATTTTCTCAAAATAAATGTCATGCTGTCAGTTACCAAATTAGATTTTGACTGTTAATGTTTCATCGAAGAGACATTTAAATTTATTTGAAGGGCTCTTTTGCTTACTTGATTTTCAGTAATACCTTATCTTGATACATACACATTATATATTTCAGTTTATTAAATAGCCAATTCTTGGTGTGGAAAAGCTCTGAATATTTGCTGCATAGTGGCAGGGAGCATAATTCAAGAGCATAGTTTTAAATGGCTTATTTTGAAAAGTCCGGTACTTTCCTCATGGAATCATAAAAGGATCTGGAAAAAATGGGTTCATTCACCACCCACTCTAGGGTGGTTCTTTACAATACTTATTATTAATAAACACATTTGCTAGAATTGTGCCAGAAATGGGAGGGTGAGAAATAGGATGCAAGGCGTAGTGTCTGGCTTATACCATTCCTACATTTACAGTAATATTCTAATGGATATATACAACATACACTAATGAAGACGATAATATGGAAATAAATGGTAAGTAATGTAAACATTATGAACCTCAGAAAATAGACATGTAGTTGTTTTTTGGAGTTCTTGTGGCTGTCAATTCAGGAAAGCATACTTGTCCAGGAAAGCACTTCAGTGGAGTTTAAATACTTAATCATGTTCTAGGACATGCTTAGGCACTTTTCTGAACAGGGATGATCTTAAGAAGTGGCTGTGCTACCTACTAGAGAACAGTAACAGGACACAATGTGGAGACATACTGGATTTTGGGTATCTGTGTTGACTGGGTTACAAAGGATGATTGTGACGGTTCCTGGAGGTGGTAAGGGTTATGAGGCATCTCACTGCCACCTACCTTTTATGGGAGGAAACTTTTTTGTCTGTGCCTGCCAGGGGTCAGCTTCTTGACTCCACCAGCCATGAGTAACACAAGCGCTCCCCTCTCAGCCTGTACAGGCTTTGCTGTCCCTCTGCAGGCAAGGAACAGGTGCACTCCATCCACCAAGCCCTCCAAACATCTCTCTGGAGTGTCCACCCCATGCTCTGCTGGACACTCAGAGTTCAGAGATCTGCTACTCCCAAAGCAATAGTACACAGCTTACCAGTTTCATTTCAAGATCACTGCTCCACTTAAATTTGTTTATAGAAGGGCCATCAATTAATTGCAGGTAATACATGCGATTAATGGAAAACAAACTAGATTTAAAAAATGATTAATTGCATCTTAATCACACTGTTAAACAATAATAGAATACCACTTCAAATTTATTTTAAATATTTTTGGATGTTTTTCTACATTTTCAAATATATTGATTTCAACTACAACACAGAATGCAAAACATACACTTTATATTTTTGATTGCAAATATTTGCACTGTAAAAAAGACGAGAGTATTTTTCAGTTCACCTCATACAAGTACTGTAGTGCAATCTTATTATTGTGAAAGTGCAACTTACAAACATAGAAGTATTTTTTTACATAACTGCACTCAAACAAAACAATGTAAAACTTCAGAGTCTATAAGTCCACCAGTCCTACTTGTTCAGTGAATTGCTAAGACAAACCACTTGATTTACATTTATGTGAGAGAATGCTGCCCACTTATTTACATCACCTGAAAGTGAGAACAGGTGTTCGCATGGCACTGTTGTAGGTGGTGTTGCAAGGAATTTACTTACCAGATATGCTAAATATTCAGATGCCCCTTCATGCTTTGACTTGTAGGCCTAATTTTCAGCATAGATATATGACTCCTTAAATATTAACTGTACAGACATCTCACAATGGTTAGGATGACCAGTGTTTTATGGCTGTTGGTAGAGACCTCACGTGCTACACTTTGGCACATTATTATGTAGCATTGGACCCGGGGGATCCCTTTGCACCATATGTAAACGTCCATGCACCTCCTCTGTGCCCTTTGCCAGTTGGCATCAAGAGGTCCCAGGGTCACAATGATGAAGAGACAAAATCTAGATTGAACTGCAAAAGAGTAAACTGAGTGGAGCCAAGATCAGAGATGTGTACAAATGGAATGTTCAGTAACCTCAAGATGGTAAAGAGGGACTTGCTTGAGGTCCGGAGAAGTACAAGAACTGAAAACAAGACACAATCAGATAATACAGAAACCCACAGTTAATCTAGTTTTAGTCTTGACAGAAAAATGACTTCATGTTATGTGTGGCATGTTAGTGGTTATAAAAATAAGCCACTAACAAAGATTTTAAATCCAGTAACTCAACTTTTTGTGAGTTACTATTGTTAAAATGGTTACAGAATGGTGTGCTAATACTACAAAGCTTTAAAAAATGTAAATCAGGTATTAAAACAAAATTCCTGTGACTTGAATATAGTGTTTTGATATTAAAAAGTTGAATTAAAGCAGGAAAAAACTGCATTTAGTAGATAGTTCATTGTGGTGACACACCAGTAATTGAATGTTACAAATTTGTACAATTCAAATTCATACATTTAATTTCTGTGATTGTAAAATAAGTTGTCTTTCAAAATTAGGTAGTTGTGAAAGTATGGTTTTGTAGCGGAAAGGAATAATGGTACAAGATTCCTTTGTGTATATATAAACAAAGGACAGATAAACAATTCCATGTGTCAAGATGTTTTTTGAATTTTGTTAATAAAAATTACTTATTTACATGCTGTTGTGAGGCTACATTATCTCATGAAGTTAAGGTCTACTACAGTATTGGGAAGACCTTGCTGTTTTTATTGTGTATTGTTAACTTTGTTTTTCATGAACCATCCCTCCCCAAAAGTAGGTACCTAGGATTCCAAAAAGCTGTTTGTTTTCGGGGTAGTGTGAACTACTGCATTGTAGATTTTGGCAAATACAGCAATGTGTATAATTTTGTGTAAGGTTAATCTTAATCAAGTAGCTGCAAAACACCCGTGACTCTGGTTTGTCCACTGCTATATTGTATAGGTCAATGCAATGCAATATTTTCCTTCTCCACATAATATGTGCTCCTAATATGTTGAGCAGAATTCCATGTATTGTCATCCTTTTAGTTATGCACTGGCAGTAATGAGATCTTTTGCCAGGATATACCTCACTTCCACCTGCATAAATCCCAAGATTTTTAATTATTTCTGTTAAATTTTGTGCAGAATGAGTTCATCCTTGCTCTCTCTCACTCTGGAGACTGTTCACTAACAGGATGGTTTAAAATCAGATTTTATTAGATCAGATATCTATATTTAAATTGCATTTTTTAAATACAGATTTCTTTTTTAAAAAAACCTATTTACAATTGATAACCTATATTAAGACCTAAACACTAATCTATTAAAATAATTTAAATAAAAAACTATTTAGCTGTACATGTTTGCAAAGTTTTAAATAAAATGACACCATTGAACTAGTGGAAGTCACTGACTAAGCGTTTGGAACAAGTTTGTTGAAGTGCTAGCCCAGCTTTTGACAGAGGTAGCCTCTTTAGAAGGTACTCAGCTATTTCAGTTCAATGACTAGTTCATTCAAAATTAAGAAAAAAAAATGGGAGATGTAAAAAGCAGGAAAGCTTGTTTTCCTCTTCCATGAACAAAAACAGAATGAGATCTACTTTTTTCTAAAATCTAAAAGGACATGGTGACCAGGAACAATCAATATTGACTGACTACAGATAATACTTCATTTGTATAATCAGTTTTAAATGAGAAGTATTTTTTAACATTTTTATTAAACACTTTTTTTCTTATGTATCGAGAACATTTAAGGTAGCATTAATATTTGGAAAAAAATTGAAAATGCTTTTTTTGTGCTTTAATTGTATACATTTCCGTCCAAATAAAGCTTGATGCAAATTGCAAGTAAAAAAAAAAAATCTAGTAAATACGTGCATCATTCCCTTCATTCTAACAACAAAAAGTTAAAAATTAAAAATCTGAATAAATATAAGTTAAGCTCTCTAAGTACTTAAAAAAAGTATAGAGTGATAGTAGATCATCCTGGCTAGCAAAAAGAAGCGCTAAACTTAGTGTAACGGCTTAGTTGGAAATCAACATGTTTTAATTGTTACCATCCCATGAGACTCCTAATTCTTTTCCTAAAGAAAAGTAAAGTACAAATACAAAACATGATTTAAATCAAGGCTGCCTGCTTGCTGATTTAAATTGTGATTAAAATTGGTGATTAAAGTCACTGATTGAAATCAGTCTACTCTGTTCACTCCTATCATTCTTATAGTGATACACTAGTCATGTCACTTTAGTGCCAACCAAAACATCTCTCTAATTAGCTAAGGGGTAATTTAAGAAGCACTTATGCAACCTTTACCCTAGTGCTAAAGGAACTAACTACACAGTAATACTGTATTTATTCAGGGAGTGAAAAACTGGGAAAATCAGGAATTAAGTTTTCCTGGTATCAAATCCCAAATTGCTGCCCAGAACTAAATTACGTGGGAGCCTTAAGATGTCTGAAATGGTGTCACTAAGGCCAGGAATGAAACCAGAGTTTCCTATATGGCAGTGCAGAGCACCACCTGCAGGCTACCATGTAGATAGAGTAATGTCTTACTGACCAATAACCAGGAAAGCAACCTTGGCAATCTGATATTTTGTTTTTACAATTGTGGATTTGATTGCCGAGTAATGATGATAGGATGCGAGAGTCAGCTAGTTTCTCATTCTCATGATCTATAGTTTGCTGCATTTTAATGATGCCTCCTGTCTCCTATTGTGTATTCAGGTAGTTTTGAACTGAGCCAGTTTTTTGAATCTCCATTTAACTTTAAACAAAACAGTGTCTGGCTGGTATTGTAGTTATGCTACCTTGTGTTATCCTGAACTGCTCACCTGTTTTTTGTCTCTCTCGATGTTCCTATTGTTTGTCAGTATCTGCTTCGCTGGGTGAACCACTGCACTTTATAAATCATCTTTTTTTCTTTGTCTTCACTACGCAAATACCAAAGTATTACCCAAGAATGCTGCTGCTTTTGCAAACTATGAATATTTTTAATATGCACATATGCATCTATACCCATGCTTGGGTATGTAGCTATACAAAGAGAAAATATATAAATGAAGGAAAAACTTGAAATCCAAGCCACAAATATCTACAGGTCAGATTATGATGCTCCTGCTTATGCTGGGTAGCACCTTACTCGGTGAATAGTCTAATTGTTTTTGTGGGCATGCAGTGATCCTGTGATCTTTGAAACCTGTCTCTTGAAAAATGTGATATAGGATGGTCTGTACTAGACCACCTCAACGCAAGCCTTCTGCCAGTACAGCCTTCTTGCTGATTTGTTAAGGACCCTCCTGTGCTCTAGATATGTCCAAATATAAGAGAACTAAAAGGTCTACAAAGCTCCTTTGCCTCCTCTCAAATTCCTGGATGGTAAGCATGTCTCTTTCCCTTACAAAGTCCCCTTGAAGTCTCCCAACTTAAATGACTCAGGAAAATTCACCTGTTCCAATACAATCCATGACCTAATTAGTATACTTTTCCCTGGCCTTCAAGAATTCATGATCCCAGGCTGTTTACAATAAAATGCTAGAAGAGCAATTACCTTCCTCATCAAGATGCAGTTCATTATTTTTGCTATGAATGGGTCTACACATGCAGAGCACAAAACCATTCTGAGCCAATCTTCAAGTTTAGGATTGACAACCCTTTTGTGTGTGTGGTTTTTTTATGATGCCTGGCATAATGGGGACCTTAATATCTGATTTGGGCCATAGCTGCTACTGCATTACAAATTTATAAATAACAATAACCAGGTTTATAAGTATAACAAGGCAAAGTATTTTCATTGCCCTCCTCCCCCCATGACTTGTCATTCCTAGTTCTCAATCAGAGATGGAATATGTTCCACCAAATCTTGATGCCAGTACCTGACATAGGGTCAGTCACACAAGGAATTTATATTTAAAACAAAACCCACAAAAACCTATCACTCTGCTTCTTTGCCTATTTCAGGAAAAAAAACTCCAGGGAAGTAACAGATTTAAGTACTACCAACCAGATAGGGAAACAAATATATAGTTTACATTAAAAAATAAGCCCCAGGCCCCCACTTATCAGAAACCTAGGGCTATCACAACAGAACAAATTTTGGGAAAAGTTATAAAAAAAGGAACACTTAAGTTAGTATTTTTGTTTCTTTTTCTACAGGTGAAGATATTTTTCACTTCTAATAGGCTCTCTCTTGTAGCATAGTTTCTGTTCTTCATCTCTTGTCTTGCATGGTGTCCTTGTTTCTTGTTCTTGGTTTTCTGCTCGTGGGTTTATGAATGCAACAGCGAGATTTTTAGATAACTGTCCAATGTCTACTAAGTATCTGTTTTACCATATACAGTATTAATGAAAGCTTCAACTTTGAAGTGTATGTGTACTAGACTATCAGTGAATGAAAAATGTTCCCAGGAGGAGGAGCTGATGCTGGAATTTTTAGCATTACATTGTAGCTTGACTTTATACTTTAAAGAGAGGCCCAGCCAAGACAGCATTTTAACAAGTGAGAGCATGCAAATGTGGATATAGTGGTATTGTGTATACTTCAATAGAACTTAAATATTGGCCGTACTATTTTAGTTTTCACATCATGATGCTGTTCTTGTACTTGGTGTGAAATGTGTGTTGAGAAGGAGTGTGTGTGTGTGTGTGTGTGTGTGTGTGTGAGAAGTAATACATTTAAGCTATGATAGACTCCTGGAAAGTGCCTATTTTTTTTAAGTACTAGATGCTTTTTTATATTTAAAATAAAAATACATTATGGTCTGAGTTTTGTAGACTATTAAGTACTGGTCCATAATAACCTTTGCATCCTGCCTATCTCTGGCCAACTTTTCCCTATCAAACCTGAACAACCTCTAACACAGGCATATAGTTGTAGCAGATATTTTCATACCACAGTTGTCTTGGATCACCTCAGATATTCTTAGGTATCAGTGATATCCACATCACTCGAATTGTATTGCTGGAAACAGCCACTGATCCTGAAAACACTTTTATGCGCATATGTAACTTCTTCATGTGCCTAGTCTCAGTCCTGTGAATGGGGTTACGCTTTGAAGTGTTTGCAGGATTAGGGTATGAGGATGGGCTTTAAAAAAAACAAAAAAAAACATTAAGTGAAAGGACATAATGCAAGGGGATATTTGTTTTTTTACAACTGCAAATTTTGTTCCGTCTATGGGTTTTCAGAATGTGTGGTTTAAATTGTTTTGCTCTAAAGTTGTCTTTCAGTAACAACTTAAATTTAAACTACTGTACCCTGCAGGACCATGTTGGAACCTCCATTTTTTTTAATGCTATGTTATTTGAAAGAATGTCATTTACAAGGCTTAGCCACCATTCAGAGCTCAAATATCAGTGTTTCTAATGACCTTGCTGCTGGCTTCGTTCCATCAAAACCAGTGTCTGATTATTAAACAGTATAGTGCTTTAAAATCACTGTTCCAACCTTTCAAAATATTTTGTAACACTTAACCAGTCTTTTAATTGTTCCAGCACTAATGTTTAATTTTTTGATCTTGCCACTGCAAGGAGCCATGACCTATTAGAACTGCTGTATGCTTCCTTTTCCCCTAGATAGTGCTGTTAGAGGGAGAAGATGGCAAAAAGCTTCTTCCTGTTTTAGTTTTATTACACTCCTCCACCTGGATGCCCTAGCCCTGAAAGGGCAGTGAAGTTTAACTACAGTGCACAGGCTCACCAACTGGGCATCAAGTAACAATTTTTTCATTTTTAATACACTTGGACACCCATTTGGTGGTGGTTGATTTGTAAAATGAGAAAGTTATGATGGCATTTTTATAGTGTATATTTAAGATGATATGCAGAGACATTTGGACTACATAAACAAATCAGCTTTCGTTGCCCATGGTTACCATGATGCTGCTGAAAAACTTATTTTTTAAAAAACCTAATTAGTAAAATATACTCCCTGGATGAGCAAGCAAATGTAATTTTGCAAGTGTGGTTTAGAAAATTGTTTGCAATTACAAGGGGCTTTCACTTGTAGAAATCTTAGTATTTGTGTGTGCTACATAATCAAAGAAAAAGCGTATGCCTTAGAAGCATGGTTTTCTTTACAAAGGAGCTGAGTTGTCCCTTCATGCTGTGTAATCCTTAGTCAGTGTCTGGGCCTACTGATACTTGAAGTAAAGTATAGCTCATCATGATTTAAAGGTAGCAGAAGCAGTCCTCTAAGAAACTGCAAAGGAGATCTTGCTACTATAACCCACAATATAATTGTTCCGTTGCTGATAGTTTTTTCTGTGTCATTGGTTTTCTACCTTTGAATTCTGCCAGATCCCAGTGGTGTCTGCAAGCTCTCAAGATATTCAAAGGGGACTGCACCTCCATTTCAAATTTTTTAGGGGTCTGCAAATGAAAAAAACCTCTGTTCTTTATCTCAAGTCTGTTTCAACCTGATTATTTAAGGGCCAGTAATGTGCTTTGTTTGTAGAAGCCCCCCCAAAGTTGTTCTTTTTATTTAAGATGCTGCACAGGATTTCTTGAAATCTCCTGTTTACAAACATGAGATCACAGTTGCCAGAAGGACTTCTTTGATTCTATACCAAGTCAGCTGAATTATTTATAAAGCATCAGTTTAATGATCCTGTCTAGTTGTGGGTGGATGTGCCTCTATTTGGTGATTCCTGAGACTGTGCTGAAGGATTTCCATGAAGGGGTCCCTCCATTATCTACTGAAAAAATTCAGAAGTTTAACAAACTTGTCATTGCTCTTGTGGGTCCATGTCTTCCCATGCACAGGAATATATCAAACCTCTTGGTCTTGTGTGGCAGTAAGAGGAGGGTATGTCCTTACAGAAGAGCCTTCTAAGATTGCTTCTGGTTATCTCTCTGGCACTTGAGTTTTTGTGGACAAAAGGCTATGGTTATGATGGACTAATGAGTACTAGCTATGCTGTCCCGGCAGGATTAAATACATGGGTTATCTTGACTTATACTGTGCCTTGGCTTGTAAGATGAATTGAAATGAAAGAGTTTGGTAACTATCTTGTTGTTCTTAGAGACCATTTATTATATATTGGTATTATGGTAGTGATAGAAACCCCTACCAAGCTGGGTTCCCATTGTGCACTCATAATGTTTCCTGTCCCAAACAGCTTACAGTCTTAGGCCCCAATACTGCAAAAGCTTTTGCGCGTGTAACTTTGTTTGTGAGTAGTCCAAATGAAGTTAATATGCCCTTATGGACAATCAATAATTGCCTCTGTGGCAAGCTGCAACAGATGGGTGATACATAGAAGAGGAAGGGAGGTTGGAGTAGTATGACATGATCAGGTTTTACATACACTAAAATGCATGTGATGAAACAGATTTTGTTTAATAGCTGTGAATGAACTGAGGAGTGACAGAGCATTCCTGCACTTGAAATGACTCAGCAGTTTTGATGTGGAAGAAAAAGTGACAGAAACAATAATAATGGCAATTGTAGCACTCAGCCCAGAATGTTACTTAAGATTCCAGGATTGCCAGAATGCTTAGTCCCACACACTGTTCCTTGTCACTCTCAAATGATGACTCCTTCTAGAGAATCACCTTCTTCAGTATTATGCCTTACCTTTAAGGTGTGCATCAGCTCCCAGGAGTTTATCAAAAACCCCAGTTAAAACTATTGTCAATTTGATCTGCCTTTGTATTTCAGCCTTGCAGATAACAAGGGGCCTCTGAACTTCAGAGTTATTTTATTTCACTTAAGCCATTAATTTGGAAGGCTGAATGTGGGTATATTTATTCAGACAAATTTTGTAGAAAGCTGTTTTGACTCTACCTGCATTTGTTTACCAGAGTAACCTAAATAGCTGTTTTTTCCTTACTGATGACTTTTTAGTGTGTTCCAGTGCCTTCTCTACTTTCATTTCCCACCCCCAGCTCCCCTTTGGTGTAGAGGGATGCTATTCAGTTTCCATCATTCCAGATTTATAGATTGAAGACCCAGAAAGAAGTTTATTACATGCAAATGAACTTGCGCTGTGTGTCTAGTGTGTGTATCCACTAATCTGGGAATATTAATTTTTAGTGGCACTGATACAAAGTTAAATTCCGCTCTATATTTCTGCAAGTTGGGGGTTAATTGTTCCTTGCTGTTGAGCTTGTTGGATTGCTATAGACTGGGAGAAAACTGCTTTATAAGCTAACTTACAGTAAATGGTGCCAATACTACTACATCTTAAAATTGAAAGATAAGAGAAGGTCAGTGTGGGGCTGAAATTCTTTCTCCTGCACTTAAGCACGCTCTTATATCACTTTCACTTTTGCATAGTGCTATTTCATTTTTACCCCTAGTTCTAATTTTCCTGGACAAAAATCCTGCACACAGGTTAGTTAAGAGAGAACATTAACATGACTTGATGATAACTTTAAATATCTGATTTATTTGTTAGCTGTGTCCTTTGTGATTTCATGAGCGATACCATAAAGGTTTTATGTAATTAATTTTGTCTTCCTTTTAAGAAAATCAATAAAATTGAAGTTAATGACACTCTAATGCTTCCTTTGAAATTCTCAGAATAAAATGTTAAAAGTTGCCAGGGCAGCTGGGCATTAACCATGAGACTCAGTTTTTAATTTGGACAGTTTTTTCAAAGATATCTCCCCTACTTACCTTTATTAAAAATACATGTACCAGGAATCATTTATCTATTGTGAGCATGACATGGGTCAGACATATTTTGGTTTTTCATGCAGAAATTATACAGAGCTTCTGACTAGTACCAAACACTTGAGTTTCATGCTTGATGATTTAAAGATGTTAACATCCTCCCTGTACAGCTTTAATGTAAGCTTTTTTTTTTTTAAGGTAGCAAACTATTGGTGCCTTCTAAATTGAAATGCATTTTATTTTGCTGTACTGCAATGGAAATTAGGTGTGCTATTTTGGAGGGCCTTGCTAATGTCTGCTGATGGAGATATACCTATCTCATAGAGCTGGAAGGGACCCTGAAAGGTCATTAAGTCCAGCCCCATGCCTTCACTAGCAGGACCAAGTACTGATTTTGCCCCAGATCTGTAAGTGGCTCTCTTAAGGATTGAACTCATAACCCTGGGTTAAGCAGGCCAATGCTCAAACCACTGAGCTATCCCTGCCCCCCAAGACCCATTATTTAATATTGTCAATTAATGAATGAGTGAAACAAACAATATAAAACAAGACTAATGCATCCCAAAGCATACTTAATTAAATTTTAATATTACTAATTTTTAGTTTATACTAATTTATTACTAATTAATTTCCCAGAAGCTGGGAATGAACGACGGGGCATGGATCACTTGATGATTACCTGTTCATTCCCTCTGGGACGCCTAGCACTGGTTACTGTCGGAAGACAGGATACTGGGCTAGATGGATCTTTGTTCTGACCCAATAGGGTTATTCTTATGTTCTATAGTATACTAGTAAGTGTATTAAAGGTCTTGTCTTGTAATTTATGTATGCGACTGTGTAATGTGAGAGGTTCAGTTGCTTTTTACCAGTAAATCTTCAAGAGGAACTGCCATTTTCGTAGGTGTAGCTTAATGTAGTTCTGCTATTTCCAGGCCTCCTCCTATTTTTCTGTTATCTTTACCTGAAGAGTTACTTACTTGTAAGTTTAGGGCCAACTTTGAATTCTGCCAGTATATGTTCAGCTATACATCATAAACAGTTGTACAACCGTTTTACATTTTAAGAAATAAAAAACTAGTCTCTTCTCCTTTCTCCTAGTGGTAACTTTTACATGCAGTTCGCTGGCTTTCTCTGTCAAGGACTTGTCTAACCTGAAAGCTCACAATCTAACATAATGGCACATTACACGGTTTGAGAAATTGAACCAAATTCATAGTTTTTTTTTTTGTAATGGCGTTAAACCAAAGATGAATTTGACATGATAGTCTTCTGATGTCATTACATGTCAACACTAGAAGCATCCTAGCAATTCAGTCCATGTACCCCTGGACTGATAAAGATAAATGCTATGCTTCCCGTCTTCTTTTCTTGTGTCTGTGTTGGCATTCTCTTGCTTTTTTTCTTACATTGTCTTTTATATTAAAATCCAGCAGTCTAGTCTGCGTGAGTGGGCAATGTACTAAGTAGATTCTGATTCATTTATCGATTTTTGCCAGGAAGAAACCAAACATTACTCTTAAGCACTTACTAGTAGGAGCTGTATCTTCATGTGTCTGTGCAGTACCTAGTCTAATAAGGCTTCAATCAAGATTGGGATTTCTAGGGATTTTACAGGTTGTTAGTTAAAAAGACACTGAAAGCGTAATAGTTTGAATGTTCTTTCAGTTTTTAAGCATGAACTTTTTATTCCACTTAATTTCAGTGTTAGATGACCATTATTTTTAAGACTTGAAAACCAGGACACACGCTGCTACTTCATCACTGGCCTCTTCCCTTTACTAAAGCAAGTACTCAGGCCAGATAATGCTCACACCTTTCCATTCAAAATAAAACTAATTACATACTTGTTAAATATAAGATATACAAACCTAAATGTTTAACCCTCATCTCTTAAACCATGACCACTTTATACCATCTTTGGATACCCCCTTCCCACTTAGGGTACCTACTGGTTTACTCCCCCCTCCACCCAAATCATTCGTAATATTAACTTTGCAAACTAGGTGAAACTTCTGTTTTCTTCAGTACAGAAACACTGTTTCCCAATTTGAGCAAATATACAGGGGCAGCACTAACCAACTGATGTTCCAATGTGACATACTTAAATTGTTTCCATCTTTTTGTGTGGTTTTCATTCAGAACATCACTTGATTTTTGTGATGCACTTGTGTCCTCGTGGCTTTGTTAAGCTCTGGGCCATCCTAGTGATGTGTCAGCTTGCATAATAAGTATAGATCAAAAGGAAAATGTTGACAGAAACTTAAAGGGGAAATATCAAAGAAAATAAGGCAAATAAATCCATACTTTGGATATGTATCTTATAAACCAGGGATCGGCAACCTTTGGCACGTGGCCAGTCAGGGATGTGCACTGATGGGCCGGGATGGTTTTTTTTACCTGCAGTGTCCGCAGGTTCGGCTGATTGCAGTTCCCACTGGCCGTGGTTCACTATTTCAGGCCAATGGGGGCTGCGGGAAGCAGCATGGGCCGAAGAATATGCTGGCTGCCACTTCCTGCATCCACCATTGGCCTGTAATGGCAAACCCTGGCCAGTGGGAGCTGCAATCAGCTGAACCTGTGGACACTGCAGGTAAACAAACCGTCCTGGCCCACCAGTGGATTTCCCTGATGGGCCAAAGGTTGCCGATCCCTGGTATAAATCAATATAATGTGGTTTGGGCTTCCATAGTTTTTATTGCCACACCCTTTGGAAGGACTTGCATAATTAATTTTTGGGTTAATTCCTAGTGAGTAAACATTCAGCTTATACAGAAATTCTGAGTACCAAGTGTTGGCCCACATACCACTGTACATTCAGATCATACATCTATGATATGTTTAAACATACCAATCGCTAGGAGATGCTAAAATTATCCACTCCTGTTTTGACCTGACATACTTAACAATGATCTGTCAGCTCCTCCTGCTGCTGTTCAGGAAGCATATATCTGCTCACATCATTCATCTGTGATCATGCTATTGCCCAGAGATGTGTTGCATATAAAAAGCTATGCAATTTTCTTCCTGCTCATTTGACCTCTCCATGGCTGTGAGTGACAGGGTTTTAGTTAATCACTGGCATGATGAGCATGCAACTTATACATTTTGTCAGATGCTGCTGTTCAAAACCATTGATAGCTCAGCTGCTAAGGTTTTGCTCCCTGTCACAACCAGTTGTCTCACTTTCAGTGGGGCAGACCAGGTGTGCTCCCTTGTCCAGCAGGCCTGGCCAGTTTACTTCTCTCCAGAATGTGAATTGTTCCATCATAAGGGAATGAGACCGTTTAATGCAAACAAAACTGGGGGAATATGGGTTAAGAGCATAACTGTGGCAGTATTAGTTACCAGATAAGGCTCTGATGCTGGGACAAGAAACTAATATATTTGGAAACATCAATGGGCTTTGTTTTTAAGTTCTTCCTTTTATCAAATCCACTTGCCAACTCTGCTTTTGCAGGTTCAAATTGATAAACAAGCAAGCCACCCCCTAGTTATTCAGACTGCTGGCAAGAGTTGGGGGAGCTGGTATGCAGGGGGGACATGGAGGAAAGATCAACTTTTTGGTTCCAAGCATATCGGGAACACTGCCTCAGTTCCTATTGTGTGTTCATATCCTCTTCTGCTTCCTTGGTGACCCCATTTTCAGTGCATGCACAGCTCTGTACCTTAGGGGCTATTGCAGCAACTAGTCAGCAAAAGAGAGTTTCTTCCCACTTTCTAGGTGGGAAAGGGCTGCTTGGGGACACCCTACTGGCTTTTTTAGCTTTACCGACTTCAAGTAGTTGTCCCTGTGGTACTCCACTGTAGGTGATCTGCCCCCTTTGCCTCTAAATGGAAATTTAGGTAGCAGCGTCGTTCAGCCTGCACATGCATGCTCCCTCCCTCGTGGTCTGCTTCAAAAGCTATCTAGCTCTTGATCTCGAACAGTGAGGCGACAGACATGTTGCTGCACAGCCAAACAGTTGATCACTCAATGTACTAACTACAAAAATGGAAACCATTCCAAGTTTGGTATAATTCTAAGCAAACCAGACCACCTTCTCTTCTCCCTCCAATCTTAGACCTCAAGAGGTCAAAACTCTCGCTCAGCTCCCTAATCTTGCAATCCATAATGGCTTTCCACCAATCATGTAGAAGGGATACTTGGTGTTCGCTCATCCACTGATGTGTGGATTCCTTAAGGGCATGGGAATCTCTTCCCGCATGTGAGACCACCTGCTCCAACCTGGGGATCATAACCTAGTTCTCAGAGCTCCGACTTGACTCCCTTTGAGCCCAGGGTAACTTGCTCTCTCACATTTGTCCATGAAGATAGCATTTCTGATTGCAATCACTTAGGTAGGTGCACAGGAGAAATAGCAGCTCTAATTGGCCACCTACCACACACGATCTTTTCTAAAGACAAAGTAACTCTGAGGCCACATACCAACTTCTACATAAAGTTGCCTCCACTTCCCATATGAATTAACAGATCATCTACCTGTTTTTCCCAAAACCACATTGTGACAACAGGGAGGAGATTATGCATATGCTAGATGTTGGAGTACTAACCTTCTGCTTAGGCAGGATTAGGCATTCAAGAAATCTTCTAAACTCTTACTTTAGTTTGCAGAAAGATTAAAAGGCTCCCAATAGCCTCTCAAAGACTATCCAAATGGGTCACTGATATCAAAGGTGAAACCTGGTTTCTTTCAGGAATTCATACCCTCTCCATGAGGTCAATTTCTGCCTTCTTTAAAGATGTCTCTATCTTGGAAATCTCAGAGCAGGGCTGGGGCATCTGTCCACCGCTTTCGCAGAATATTATGCAATCACTGGAGATTCGGACTCCCATGCCATCTTTGGCTCCACAGTACTCTATAGTAGCAGACTCCACTCCGAAGCCCCAGTCTTCTATGCGGGATAATGCTGTAAAGTCACCTGCAGTGAAGCACTCGCAGGGACACTGTTCAAAGAAGTTATTCACCTTGTGCAGTAATGATGGGGTTTTGAGATGATGTGTGTCCTTAAGGGTGCTCCACAACCTGCCCTCTACTTCAGAGTTCTCCATAAGGGACTCAGCAGTAGAGAAGGAACTGAGGGGCATTTGCCAGTGCAGTGCTAGATAGCCGGGAAGGAGAGCGCATGTCCAGGCTGAATGGACACTGCTACCTAAAATCTTCAATTAGAGGCACAGGCACGGGCACAGATATGCCTACAGTGGAGCACATATAGGGGGACAGTGAGTTCCTTCCTCTTATTCCTCAAAGTTATGTGATCGAAACTCTGGGTGGGTGGGTGAGGTCCCATACTTTGCATTCACTCAAAACACTACTGGTGAATGAGCTAAATTTTCTGCCGATATATATTAAGGGTTCTTTTAAAGAATATGAAGCCAATTTTAGTACTAAAGCATTCTCTGGTATCTGTGGTAAATTCGCTTATTGAATGTAACTAAAAGTATTTTGCTGACTTAGATATACTGTACAGTGCAGATACTGCACCATAAATAGTTTAGCAATTTCATTAAAAGTCATGAGTGCTTTATGAAGCAAATGTAATGTGAGCGAGTCAACAAAGTGAGTGGTCATTCTTTGTTACTCATGTTTCCAGTTAACTGTTCCAAAACCCATAGTGGAATTAGACGAGGCCAAGTGTCGGATTTAACAATAGTGATCATTTATAAACTAGCTTTTGCATAAGTAAATGTAACTCCAAGTGCCGCTTTATACTCTTAACCTTTCAAAAGAAAAAAAGGATCCTTGCAGTGGACTCCTGTATATGTAGGGGTTCTCCACTGTAATGAACTATAAGAAGAGTCCAGGATGGAGAACATGGGCAAGTTACCAATGGACCAAGTTTTGACTAGTGAAGTTGTGTGCCTCCGTTTTTGGATACTCAGCCTGACACATTAAAGGAGCATGAGTTTCTGTGGGTGGGTGGGTGGATCCCCAGCACTTTAAAAAATCAGACCCCTTTAAGGTGTGTCTGAGCACCCAAAAATTTGAGAAGTCCTAAATCACTAGTAACTTTTGAAAATACTGGCCTGGGTTCTTAATTGTATTATGCCAATTAAACGTCAGGAGAAAAGATTAACATACAGATAAGTGGATTGCTTTAAGTATTCTATAATAGTGGCATAATCCAAAAATAGTGAAATTCAAGAAATGGTGTTGTCTCATGTATAGATCCTGAAGTCGTTCACTGCCACAGTTTTCAGTTTTTATTTTGAACAGAACTTGACTTCCTCAATACAAGGTCAGTAAAATTCAAAAGAATCAGTTTATCATGCTCACTAGCATCAGAAGTTTCATGTGGCAGGCACCCACTGTGGCATGTTTTTGATCATGTATTGTGGCATTCATTTAGTATTGTGCAAAAGTGCAATGTTTCAGAGTACATCTAGCATATCTTTTCAGGTTCTAGTTTCACCAGTCTTACTCCCGTGAGATTCTTTCACCTTGAATGACCGGTAGAAACAATCAAATTTTTAATGTCTTCAATCATTGGGACCTATCGGCTACTCTGCTTTAGCAAGTAGAAGTTGTAAAGTGTGGTTAACGTACAATATTTGCCAGCTTAAAAGTTTCAATGGAATTTCACAAAAAATAATACAGTTCTCCATAACAGTTTCTATATGTTTAAACTGCTCCATAGAGGTACTTCGTGTGGGTCAGATGGCATAAAGGAGTGTTCTCAAGGAAACTGAATAGGGGAATTCCCTAACCCCCCGCCCCTGGACAAGAAAAGGTGGGAACCTAATTGCCAGAAGTAAGGGAGTTATATTGCTGCTTTCTATATGGCTATTTCTGGAACCTAAGTTATTGCAAGGTTGTTTTAGGCTGTGAGTACACTACAGCTTACATTGGTATAATTAAGTCAATGGGAGAGAGTTTTCTCCATGTCTTAGGTCTGGTCTACACTGTGTGTGTGTGTGTGTGTGTGTGTGTGTGTTCTAAGTTACATTATTCACATAGCTGAAGTTGTGTATCTGAAGTTGACGTACTTAGATCTACTCACTGCAGTGAGTCGACTGATGCTCCCCCATTAACTCAGCCTGCGACTCTCGCTCTGGTGGAGTATCGGAGTCGACGAGAGAGTGCTCGGCGATGGATTTATCGCGTCTTCACTAGACACAATAAATTGACCCCTGCTGTATCGATCACTGCTCATCGATCCTGAGGGTAATGTAGACAAGCCCTTAGAGTGTTTTCACTAGCAGTGCTAAAACAGTGCAGCTACATTGGTGCAGCTGTGCTGCTAAGCTCTGTAATGAAACCATACGGCCTACAAGACAGTCTAAAATGAAGGCTGCCTGGACTAGAAGAATGTCGTGTGAAAACTTGATGATGATAGATCAGTTAAGGTGGGCTATAGAATAGTTATCGTTAGTATGGCAACACCCATTTTTTCATGTCCTCTGCGTGTATATAGATCTTCCTACTGTGTTTTCCACTGGATGCATCTGATGAAGTAGGTCTTAGCCCAAGAAAGCTTATGCTCAATAATTGTTAGTCCCTAAGGTGCCACAAGCACTCCTCGTTCTTTTTGCTAACAACAATAGAGCAGATCATAAATTAGTTTCAAACGGAGGAATATGTTGGAAATCATTTCTGAAGAGACAGCAAGTGAGTTACAGGCCTCTTAAGACACAGGATGCAAAAGAGTTCTTGCTTAAGTTGCATTTCTTGTATTTCAGACATCATGAAAGAGAGGGATGTGAAACTTCGGTTTGAGAATTTTCTTTCTTCCAGTTCTTAAGATAGTTGCAGGATGTTTGCCTTGAACTTGGTGGGACACTATCTACTGTAAATGAGACAGCTATGCAATCAAAGGAAGTGTAAACCTGCATCTTTTTATGAAAATGATTTGGATCTTTGCGGGTTCCAGGGAGGTCTGATATAAGAAGTAGCAAGCTGGTCGATTAATTTTAACATCTTGATCTTTTTGGTTTTTTTGTTGCTAGTGCTCTTGACAGGGTCATGTATAAATACTGACTATTTATTCCATGCCTTCACTGGCTTTTGGATGTGTGGTACCGTCTCACATTATTGTGCTTTTCTTCTCCCCCGTCTCTTTCCCCTCCTCCCCCTCCCCGACTTGTCAGGCAGGTGATTTATGAAGTAACATGCATATTTCTAGTAACTGAACACAATGGCAACAATGAGTAAAAGCTTTTGTGGGTGAATACCCACTTCTGATGAAGGGGTGTTCACCCATGAAAGCTCATGGTTCAATACATCTGTTAGTCTTCAAGGTGCCACAGGACTCATTGTTGCTTTTTACAGATCCAGACTAACATGGCTCCCCCCTCTGATACTGAACCAGTGGCTCCATGGTAGGTTTAAGACTTAGTTGATTTGAAGGTATATGATATGATTTTTCAAAGGCAAAGTACGGCAGCATTTTAATCATGCTATATATGCAAGGGAATGCACAAATGGAGAAAGTATAATAACTTCTTAAAATTGGAAATGGGTTCTTACATTAACTGATCACTTACTTTCAGTACAAAACATCAGGTATTAGAATATTCTTCTGAAATACTTTGTATTCACAGTATCAGAAGGGTAGCTGTGTTAGTCTGGATCTGTAAAAGCAGCAAAGAGCCCTGTGGCACCTTATAGACTAACAGACATTGGAGCATGAGCTTTCGTGGGTGAATACCCACTTAGTTGGATACATCTGTTAGTCTGTAAGGTGCCACAGGACTCTTTGCTGCTTTTGTATTCACAGTTGCACAAAAATAATTGCCCCTTTACTTATTAACATATACATCTTCGAAAGCAACAATTTCCCTTTCTCTGTTGCCTAAAATATTTTAACTAAATTAGTAGATCCAAACACCTATTTTGTACTGATTTTGAGACAAAGATGTTAATATTTTCAAATGATGAATTTGGTATTCACCAAATTTTGTTTTAACACACTGCAAAAATTAATTATAGGTAGCCTAACCTGTATTTCTTAAATCCTTGTTCTTAAGGACTTAAAGCAAAAATGTTTCCTGTTCGGATGGGGCCAGATCCACCTCCCCATGGAGCCCTTCCATTGTCTTCAGTGAGAGGTGTTCATGATAATCTCTGATTTATATTGGCTAGTCAGTAATGCAGCCTATGTCACATGAACTGAGATATAACTTAAATATGGGATATTATCTTAAAAAAATGAGTTGTCCTCTAAATTTCAGGTATATTACAGCATTACTTGTCTGTATGTTTTGTGGTTTTGCCTTTTCAACTTCATAAGAAATTTAAAAATTGTTAAAAGAAAATCCTAATTATTATGTTTTTATCCATTTTCCATTATACGGTAAAATACTGATAAATATTACAAAATGTATATCTGAGACTAGTTAATTGAATAATTGTGTATGAGGCAGAATCTCAATAAGAACAGAATTTTTAAACCTGATTTTAAAACAGTATACTTTCAATATTTCAAGTCAGTGAATAGAGATACTCTTTTAGTTGAGAACACCCCTAACAATAATCTGTGATAAATAATTTCTAATTAGGGATTCAATTTGATAAAAATGACTGAAAGAATCAGTGGTCAACTCCTTCAACTTTTGTGTGCAGACATGTTTTTTAAAGCAGACCCTTTATTGAAGCAAACATGACTTCAAAAAGTTAATTTAACTCTTTCACATTAGATATTATGAAAATAATGGCTTTCATTTTGTGTTCAAATGGAAATATTTTTCCTGGTTAATGTGTGTCTGCAAATTCTTTCTCTGTAAAGCTGGAGGAAATCATTTGATTTCAGACTGTGATTTTTGTGATGAGGTGATGTAAGAGCCTCATACTTTCCATCTTAATGTCAAACAATAATACTTCATTGTAAATACAGCCCCTCTAGGTCATTGTTGAACTATAAAATGAGCTGTGAAATTTGTTGTTTCCAGATGAGCTTGAAACAAGGAGAACTTATGCACTTCCTTAGTGAGAGTCTTGGAAAATAAATTACATTGCCACTGGGTAAAAGGATATTTCAAATGTATTTGAGCAATTTAGAACCTAAAAATTCATGCACATGAGTTTTAAGACAACTTATCAGTACCATACTTTCTAGACACGATTAATAACTGCTTCTTGGAGCAGCCAGCCCTGGAACCCACAAAGGAAGAAGCAGTTATTGATTTACTCCTAAGTGGAGCACAGGATCTGGTCCAGAGGTGAATAGACGCTGAGCCACTCAGTAATAGTGATGATGATAATTAAATTTAACATCCTTGTGTGTGAGTTGAGATATACCCAAGAAGCTCACCACAATAGCATTTAATGTCAGAAAAGGGAACTACACAAAAATGGGGGAGCTAGTTAAACAGAAATTAAAAGTTACAGTCCCAAAAGTGAAATGCCTAAAACTGTATGGAAACTTTCAAAGAAAACCCACCATAAGAGTCTCAAATTAAACGTATACCCCAAATTAAAAAACATAGTAAGAGGACCAAAATAGTGCCACCATGGCTAAACAACAAAGTAAAAGAAGTGATTAGAGAAAAGGCATCCTTTAAAATTGTCAGAAATCCTACTGAGGAAAATAGAAAGGAGCATAAACTCTGGCAGATCAAGTGTAAAAGTAAAATTAGGCAGGCCAAAAAAGAATTTGAAGAGCAATTAAAAGATTCAAGAACTAACAGCAATATTTTTTTTAAGTACATCAGAAACAGGAAGCCTGCCAAACATGAGTGGGGCCATTGAATGGTCAAAGTGCTAAAGGAGCACTCAAGGAGGACAAGGCCATTGGCACAGAAGCTAAATGAATTCTTTGCATCCATCTTCACTGCAGAGGATGAGAAGGAGGTTCCCACACCTGAGCCATTCTTTTTAGGTGACAAATCTGAGGAATTGTCTCAGGTGAGGTCTAAATAGAGGAGGGTTAGGAACAGACTGATAAATGCAACAGTAATAGTCACTGGGGCTAAATGGGATTCACCCAAGAGTTCTGAAGGAACTCAAATTAAAATTGGAGAGCTGCTAACTGTGGTATGTATCCTCACTTAAATCAGCTTCTGCACCAGCTGACTGAGGATAGCTAATGTGACACTACTTTTTAGAAAACGCTCCAGAGTCAGTCTTGGTCAACTACAGGCCTATAAGCCTGACTTTTTAGTACCAGTCAAACTGACTGAAACTATAGTAAAGAACAGAATTATCAGACAAATGTATGAACGTGATTTGTTGGGAAAGAGTCAACATGGCTTTTGTAAAAGGAAATCACGCCTCGCTAATTTATTAGAATTCTTTGAGGGCATGTCGACAAGGGTGATCCAGGGGATACAGGTGCTTCACCAAAGGCTGTTAAGCAAAGTAGGGAGTCATGGATCAATGACTGATTAAAAGATAGAAAACAAAGGTTAGGAATAAATGGTCAGTTTTAGGCACCAATTTTGTGATTTCCCTGGGGGTGCTGGACCCTTGCTCCACTCCAGGCCCCAAGCCCCCCCACCTCTTCCCACTCCTGCTCCACCCCCACCCTGCCTCTTCTTGCCCCCATTTTGCTCCCTTCCCCACCTTTTCTTGCCCCTATTCCTGCCGTTCCCACCTAGCACCTCCTGCATGTCATTGAACAACTGATCATAGCGGGTGGGAGGTGCTGGGAGGGAGGAGGGGGAGAAGGAGCTGATCAGTGGGGTCTGCTAGTGAGTGAGAGGCACTGGGGTGGGGAAGGAGCAGATCGGCACATCTGCCAGTGGGCGCCTAACAACCACTGTTTTTCTCTGTGGGTGCTACAGCCCTGGGACCAGAGCTGTTCAGCATATTCATAAATAATCAGGAAAAAGGTAAACAGTAAAATTTGCAGACAATACAAAATTACTCCAGATAGTTAAGTCCAAGACAGAGTTACAAAGGGATCTCACAAAACTGGGTGACTGGGCAACAAAATGGCAGATGAAATTCAGTGTTGATAAATGCAAAGTAATGCATGTGGCCAACGTAATCCCAACTATATGTAAAATGATGAGGTCTAAATTAGCTGATCTTGGAGTCATGGATAATTCTCTGAAACTTCGACTCAATATGCATTGGCAATCAAAAAAGCTAACAATGTTAGGACCCATTAGGAAAGGGACAGATAATAAGCACGGAACCTGGAAATCTGTTTTTCACAGGAAAACATAGAATTTGTTTTTACAGTGACTCTTTAGTTTATATTTTGTGAAAAAATAAAAATGTATATTAACTAACAACTAAATTTTACTAAAAATACCAGTGTCTCTTATTCAGTATGCGCAACCTCTCCCTCTTGTGGTTGATTTTTTGAATGTGCTTTAAATCTATGTACAGTGGGAACTGTGTTTATCTGAGCCTCCGTTATCTGGCTCTGACAATGGCGGGGCACAGGCATCAGTTAGCAGTGGGCAGCCGGGGCTCCAGCAGCGAGTGGTTTGGTTCACATAGAGAGCCGGACAGTGGAGGCTCAGATAAACAGAGTTTTCCTGTATATCAAAACATTGTGTTCAACTGATACCTATGTTTTTGGTGGCTAGGGAAACTAAAATTCAGCTTCATTTTCATTATGGAAAAATCTGGATTTTCATTGGGGGGCAGGGTTATCATGGAAAATCAGGATCCCTGATGAGAAGATTGAAAAATAATCCCAATGTATAAATCCACGGTACTCTCACACCTTGAATACTGCATACAGTTCTGGTCACCCCATCTCAAAGAAGATACATTAGAATTGGAAAAGATACCAAGAAGGGCAGCAGAAATGGTATGGGGTATGGAACAGCTTCCATATGAGGAGAGATTAAAAGGACTGGGACATTTCAGCTTGGAAAAAGAGATGACCAAGGGGGGGATATGATTAAGCATGTGAAAGCATGAGTGTGAAGAAAATGAATAAGGAAGTGTAACTTACCTTATAACACAAGAACTAGGGGTCACCCAATGAAATTAATAGGCAGCAGGTTTAAAACAAACAAAAGGAAGTATTTCTTAACACAACACACAATCAATCTGTGGAACCTGTTGCCAGGGATGTTGTGAAGGCCAAGACTATAATCAGATTCAAAAAGAACTAATAAATTCATGGATAGGTCCTGGGTATCCCTAGCCTCTGCTTGCCAGAAACTGAGAATGGGCGATATGGGATGGATCACTTGCCTATTCTGTTCATTCCCTCTGAAGCACCTGGGCATTGGACCCTGTTGAAAAATAGGCTACTGGGCTAGATGGACCATTGATCTGACCCAGTGTGGCCAGTCTTTTTTATGTTCTTATGTACTAGAAAATGTACCAGTGTGACTAAATCAGTTTGAAAATGGGTCTTGTTAAACCAGTGCAAATTACTAATGTGGACACAATTAAACCAGTTGAGACCTTGATTATCTTATCTCAGTTTAGGTTAAATCTGTAACTTTTCAGTGCTAGCTAAATTGATATAAGCAATGATTTAATCAATCTAAGTATGTCTATATTAGGCGTTTGCAGTAGTTTAACTAAATCAAGTTTTAAATTTAATTAATCTGAACTTTTATACTATAGAGAAGGCTTACACTTTTAAATTACATTTGGGCTTTACCTTCTGTAAGTGGACTAAGTGAGCATGCACCTTTTTAGCATTAGGTTCCCAAATAACAAAATGGATAAATTAAGCTTAAGTGGTTCCTTCTTAAGTAATCAATTCTGTTTGTTTCCTGTGTTTTGGTTGTAGAGTGATCTTCTTATAGATAAGACATAGAATTCTCATCATTATTTTTTCATGGTAGCACCTAGAGCAGTGGTGGACAACCACATGCGACCCGCCAGGGTAATCCACTGGCAGGCCGCCAGACAGTTTGTTTACATTTACACAACTGCTTGCAGCTCCCAGTGGCCACGGTTCACTATTCCTGGCCAATGGGAGCTGCGGGAAGTGGCGGCCACCGTACATACGCTTAGCAAGTCAATCTCTGTCCAGAAGTTTACATCCTAAATAGACAAGACAGACACAGAGTAGGAAGGGAAACAGAGGTACAGAGACGTGACTTGCCATGGTCACACAACACACAGCTCATCAGTCTTTTTGGGGGAAAAGCTGATTCTGAATAGCTATTATGTGAGAAGGATGGATTCAAGTAAAGCTTCTCTTAAATGTTATAAGATTCAAAGGAATAAATATATGAAACTTCCCTTTCCCACACCAAGACTGAGTCGTCTCTTCTAGTTTCAACAATAGTAAGAGTTGTCTTATTTTTATTGGTGGTGCAGAAGCCTCAAGTCCAGACATCTTGCCCGCATCCCCCAGCTAGCTCCTTTCACTTGGTTTCTTTTGTGTCAGAACAACCAAGGTTCTTGGATGTAACCCCATCTCCCAGGACTCTGTGGCAGCCAGGACTGTGAGAATTGTTTGGGATGCCTATGTGCTTTTGGGGCCCAGATACAAAAAAACGTTGAGAACAATTGTTTGATCACGAGCAGAATGTGTGTGTTGGTTTAGAGTCTGAGTTATAGCTACCATTTTCAGATGACTCTGCTTATGTTTGGGTTGTTCATAGTTTTAGCAAGCATCTGTTTATCATGAACATTCTAATGTGCCCCAATCCTACTATCCAGAAGGTATCTGCAAATCTGCAGATATCTACCTTATACCCGTGGACCATGTTTGCAAATAACAGATCGGATGCGAATATAAAATTTATATATTGCACTGGGCCCTAAGTATCAGAGTTCAGTGTTGAGTACAATTCTTTGGCATTAGAAAAAGATTAAAATACTATTTTTTTGTTTCCATAACTTAAAAGGCAGGTCAGGAACTTCTGTTCTTCCTGTCTTGTGGCATAAGAATAAGGAACTGTTCAATACAATTTAAAAAATGGCAAATTCAAAGCTGATAAGAGGAAACATTTTCACACAGTGTGGGATTATTACATTATGGAACTCGTTGCCAAAGGAAGTTGTTGAGGCCAAGAATTTAAGATTCAAAAGAGATTGGATATTTGTTTTGCTATCAAAAATATCCAGAGTTGCCCTTAATGACCACAAAAATGTTGACAGGGATATTAAACTTCATTCTTCAGGGCTTAACCCAGTCACTAACTTACTGTCCCACTCTGCTCAGTCTGGGGTTCATGCATCCTTCCTACAAAACATCTGCTTTGGCCACTGTCAGAGGCGTGGTACCGGTGGACTAGATGGACCTTGGTTTGATCTTTTTTGACCATATCTATGAGTAAGGGCTGCAAAAATATGGTACTTTTTGCATTCGAATGTGATCTCTACCTAATCAAAATTTTGATGGTTCAAAATCTGGAAAACAATATTAACAAAAGATGATGCAGAATAACTTTTCTTTGTCTGTATATGCAGTAAACAAACCTTGTAGCAGGTTCATGATAAATAACTGCTAGTGTGGCCCATAAATCATAAGGCTAGAAAAGTCCCTTTGGGTCATCCAGTCTAAATCATTCCCAGTAACTTGTTCTGGCATTTCAATAGTGGGGTTCCTCTGCTGAGCTTAATATTTCTCTGCCCAGTTGGTCCTGCTATTACAGTGGTCTACAATTTTTGACAAGTAGTCTTCTTCAGAGATAAAATGTGATATTTCTATGTATTTTGATGTGCTGAATTCAAATGACAATTAAAATAACTGGCTACTGTTTCTAAGATATTTAAGTTTTTACATTTTATGTCTATGTATATTGTGTAGATTGAGTTTTAATCGTAAATTGTAAACCTAGGTCTTTGCATGTGTTATGGTTGCTTTACATGATATTTCACCTGTCCTGTTTATGTAACACTTTAAAATCAGCAAAAGGGTTCTATAAATAAAATTATTATGAAACAAAAGGCAAAAACTATTGTACATAGTTTAGTCCTATTCAGTGTCTACTCAGTGCTGCTTGGCTTGTCCTTGTATTCATTAAATGGAGCATCTCTTGTCACTGTCCAGCAATAGTCTGCAAGCATTGATGGGCTCCATTTGCCCTGATAGCTTGCCAGGAGATTCCACTGCTGTAGTATGGAGCCCAACAGCTCTGCCTTACTCTTGGGTAGTTCCAAATCCCTGACAAGGTCATTCAGTTCACCTTGTGTTATGAGGTGTGGTTCAGAGGAGGAGGGTGGGAGAAAATGTGGGTCCTGTGACATTGATGGTTCAGGACCAGAAGTTTCATCCTCTTCTTCCGACTCAAGTGAGAATGATTCTGGTGCATCAGGAACCGGCAGTCCTTCTCCGTGGGGTACTGGGCGTATAGCTGATGGAATGTTTGGATAATGCACAGTCCACTTTTTCTTCTTTGACACACCTTTCCCAACGGAGGCACCATGCAGAAGTAACAATTGCTGGGAGGATCTGTTGGCTCTCTCCAAACCATTGGCACTGCAAAAGGCATAGATTTCCTTTTCCTGTTCAACCACTGGCGAAGATTTGTTGCACAAGTGTTGCAGCATATGTGTGGGGCCCACCTCTTGTCCTGATCTCCAATTTTGCAGCCAAAATAAAGGTGATAGGCTTTCTTAACCATAGTGGTTATACTGCTTTTGTGATGCAAAAGTCACTTCACCACAAACATAGCAGAAGTTATCTGCACTGTTCACACAAGTACGAGGCATCTCTGCTCACTTTGGCTAAACAAAAATGTGTCCCTTTGCAAAATCAAACACTGACAAATAAGACAGCACGACACTGTATGATTTCTAGAGCTGATATAGGGCACTTTGTTCAGCAGAGTGATGTAAGCTTCATTATGATTGCATCATCCATGACTTCTAGGATAACATGATACAATTCATCATGTATGATGCAATACCAACTTCAAATTGCATCATTCATTGTTTTGCCTTGTCATAAACAGATAGCTAAGGGTTAATGTCTCTTCCTCCTGGAAAAAAGTACCTGAAAACCTGACCAGAGGACCAATCAGGAAACCAGACTTTTTCAGATCTGGGTGGAGGGAAGTTTGTGGGTGAGTCCTTTGTTCTTTGGTCTTCTGCCTGACTCTCTCTCGGCTATGAGGGGATTTCTATTTCTGCTTTCTAATCTTCTGTTTCCAAGTTGTGAGTACAGAGATCATAAAAACAATAGGGGTTATTTTTTTTCTTTTGTATTTACATGTCTATAGTTGCTGGAGTGCTTTGAATTGTGTTCTTTTTGAATAAGGCTGTTTATTCAATATTCTTTTAAGCAAATGACCCTGTATTTGTCACCTTAATACAGAGAGACCATTTTTATGTACTTTTTCTTTCTTTTATATAAAGCTTCTTTTTAAGACCTGTTGGAGTTTTTCTTTAGTGGGGGACTCCAGGGAATTGAGTCTGTGCTCACCAGGGAATTGGTGGGAGGAAGAAGTCAGGGGGGAATCTGTGTGTTAGATTTACTAGCCTGACTTTGCATTCCCTCTGGGTGAAGAGGGAAGTGCTTGTGTTTCCAGGACTGGAAATAGAGAGGGTGGACTCCCTCTGTTTAGATTCACGGAGTTTGCTTCTGTGTATCTCTCCAGGAAACCTGGAGGGGGAAAGGGAAACCTTAGCGTCCAAATCTGGGGGTTAGCATGAAAACCTCCAAGCTTAGTTACCAGCTTGGACCTGGTAAAGCTGCCACCACCCAAAAAATTAGAGTGTTTTGGGGCACTCTGGTCCCCCCCAAAAACCTTCCCTGGGGACCCCAAGACCCAAATCCCTTGAGTCTCACAACAAAGGGAAATAAACCTTTTCCTTTCCCCCCTCCAGGGGTTCCTGGAGAGATACACAGAAGCAAACTCCATGAATCTAAACAGAGGGAGTCCACCCCTCTATTTCCAGTCCTGGAAACACAAGCACTTCCCTCTTCACCCAGAGGGAATGCAAAGTCAGGCTAGTAAATCTAACACACAGATTCCCCCCGACTTCTTCCTCCCACCAATTCCCTGGTGAGCAAAGACTCAATTCCCTAGAGTCCCCCACTAAAGAAAAACTCCAACAGGTCTTAAAAAGAAAGCTTTATATAAAAGAAAGAAAAAGTACATAAAAATGGTCTCTCTGTATTAAGGTGACAAATACAGGGTCATTTGCTTAAAAGAATATTGAATAAACAGCCTTATTCAAAAAGAACACACAAAGCACTCCAGCAATTATAGACATGTAAATACAAAAGAAAAAAACAATAACCCCTATTGTTTTTATGATCTCTGTACTCACAACTTGGAAACAGAAGATTAGAAAGCAGGAAATAGAAATCCCCTCATAGCCAAGAGAGAGTCAGGCAGAAGACCAAAGAACAAAGGACTCACCCACAAACTTCCCTCCACCCAGATCTGAAAAAGTCTGGTTTCCTGATTGGTCCTCTGGTCAGGTGTTTCAGGTACTTTTTTCCAGGTGTAAGAGACATTAATCCTTAGCTATCTGTTTATGACATGCCTAAAAAGCAAGTACTGTCCAAACCCAGTCATAGATTTATTCATAGATCCAGTCAAAGATGTGTATTAGTCATTTCTGGTTTAAATTGAGATCCCTTCCCTTTATAACTCACTTATCCTCCGCCATTCCCAAGTCAGGGGTCGTATATACTGACTCAATAGCATATCTTGAAAACTAGAGCCAATCAACAATTTTAAGCATCATTTTCGTTCTCAGTGACCCAGAATTAGTAAAGTTGGACTACACTTATATCAGAAGCATTTTGGCTGTAGAGCAGTGTTATCAGTACTTCCTAGCAACCTGCAGTAAACATTTCCTTCCTTAATTTCAGGACATTATTGCTGATTTGCAGACCATCTGAGACTGAATAATTTATGCTCTTCTTTTAAATATTGTGTAATATTCTATTATGTTTCCTCCTCTGATGTTCACATCTTTTTTCCCCCTGGATATTTTCTAGATGTTAATTCTTCTGTTTGATTTGATTACTCATTCATTCTTTAAACTTAATTTTTCCTTTAAATATTTCCCTCTCTAATTTGGCTACTGTTTTTAAGTAGCCATAAACTGAGCATTTTGAATGAAATATTGTCATCTAGTAATTTCAAAGAAACAGTCTTGAGTTTGAGACACTAAACTATATAAAAAATGTAATGGTCAGTTGACCATTCCAGAACACCAAGATGGAGAACCTCTAGATATACATTTTCTCTTTATAGGAAAAAAAAACAAGCAGATTTTTGCTTGGAACATTTTGGTCCTAATTTGAATTTGAGCAATATTCTTGTTAATATCTAAAGCCATCTGTTACACAAACTTAGTACAGAACATTAATTTTTTTTAAATAGTTTATAGGGTGACTAGGTTTGGCCTTCAAGGATCAGGAGAACAATACTGAAAATGTATTTGCAGTGTTCTAGGAATGTTTAAAGAATATTCTGAATCACTTACTTCCCCTGTAAAGTAGATAAGATTCTTCCAGTTTGAGCAAATGTTTTCATATCTTGTCAACACTCTAAAATCCAGTTACAGCAGGTCCAGTGAAAATGCAGCTGTCTCCAACCATTGTTTAAACATATAGTATAGACGGGATCGAATTATGTTGTAGTTGTATCCTCAAATCATGCGACAGCCTTGAACAATATTCAGAGAAGGCTGTCTTTAGAGTGATTTGGGGATGAGATTTAGTTCAATTTATACTGCAAGATGGAACTGTGTAGTAACTGGCTGGAACACCCATGAAACACAGCCCCATCTATGTGGTCAGTTTTGTACTGCAGACAGGCTTATTGATGAGAAATTTATTATAAATGATATATTTTTCCTTCACAGGTTTCTTGTTCGTTTTTCTTTCTTAAAGCTTTATAAGCTTTGAACAAATTCAAAAAGTTCTTATTTGGAGAAATACAATGTTTGGATGTTATTGCCATGAACTGATATCCCTGTCTATAGTAGTAATAGCTGTAGTTTAGAGTATGTTCTTTTGAATGATAATTATAGTACATTCTATTTGATGATAAAATAGCTCTGACTTGTCTGTATAAGTTTTACTTTGATGAACCATCAGTAGATCCAAGTGCTATTTTATTGGGATCATTTAAGTTGGAAGGGACTCTACAAACTTTTCAAAACTGGTCACACAGAGATTGCAGTTTAAGGCTGTACCATGCAATTGCTAATGCCTGATGTTGATAGAAGCATTAATATAATGTATGTGTGGAAGATGAATATGCTTTTTTATTCCAGGATGATCTAACAAACAACCATGGTTATATTCCGAACAGTCATATTAGTATATTAACGCATAAGGATATGCTAGCTGTTCCGTAGTTTGCAATGAGTCACTAAACAAGTTTTTTTTTCCCCTTCTTTATAAATCTGGACTGCAGATTTCAAATAAACATTACATCATTTATCTGTGTACTCCTATCCAGCTGGTTTAAAATTGTGACATGTAGACTTTCTGCTGATCTGTGTCATATGTTCTTTATCACATCTAGCTTTTTGTGAACATCAAATCTCTTCATCTACCTCCTCTCCATGAAACCATTCCATTGGAGATGTGGATGATTGTGCACTGGACTGCTTGGTAGCCAGGTTGTACATTATTTCAAAGGCTTCTAATCTAGTCAGGGAGTTTTTCAAACTTTGATTGACCTGTTTTATTTCCCTATTGACCTGAAAATGATAGAAAAACATCTGTGCTTTAATATTGCTTCCCCTTCAGGAGTGCTTACAATTCCACATCCTCTAATCGAGGTTCATTATCAGACCAGTTCCCTTGGATTTTTTAAATGACTAGAAATAAACAAGCACTTGACTACTCTTGTGGAAGTAACCAGGGAAGTTAAGGTCACTTGCTGAAGTAATCAAATACAGCTTTCTTTTGATTTGTAAAACCATACATATCAGGAAACTCTTAGCATGTGTGCTGTATTAAATATGCTAATAGAAAAAAAATCTATAGATGGGAATGACAAAAGATTCAAACACTAGTTTTACATTTTATGATGGTTAAACCATTATTAAATAAGATTTGTAGAATGTTTTACTGTCTTGCCCATTGAGTCCCTAATGTCACAGATGACATCTTGATGAAAACTGATGTCATGTTCCAGGACTAAGTTCATAGTTTTTCCAGCTGGCATCTCTGAAGTGCTAATTCTCCTTCTGAGATTGCTTCTGCTGTGTCCCCACTCCTTGGGGATTTGTGAGTTGTGGTCTTCCAAGGATATGGAGTCTGCGGAGGCAATGTAGTTGGAGAAATTAAGTTAGAGGTGAGTAGCCTTCCTTTTTACCACTTATTCATGGTGTACACCTCTACTCTGATATAACGCTGTCCTCAGGAGCTAAAAAGTCTTACCGCTTTATAGGTGAAACTGCATTATATCAAACTTGCTTTGATCCACCAGAGTGTGCAGCCCTGCCCCTCCAGAGCACTGCTTTACCGTGTTGTATCTGAATTTGTGTTATATCGAGTCGCATTGTATCAGGGTAGAGGTATAACTGGTTCTTGTCTTGTAAGCTTTCATACTGCTAGGCTGAGCGAAATAGTAGTTTCCATTGATGCTTGACCTGTCAATATGTTCTGCCTTTTCAGAAGGAGCACAAATTTACTAACAAAAGCATGCTGGCACCACTTTTATATTAGTGATGCTTTTGGCAAGCAAGGAATAATTCTTTGCCAAGTTGACTGATGCTTAGTGGGGAGGATGGGGACCTGCTGAGTGGGGCAGGGGAAACAGTGTTTGCCATGTGAGAAAGGGAAGAAAAACTGACCAACAGGAAAATTTAAAACTTTTTGTAAAACATTAGTGAAAGCAATTATATTTTCATACTTCTAATGTGATTTTTTCACAAATATTGGAAATTTTAAAAACAAATAATGAAAACTGGTTTTTAAATATTAAGTGAGTGACTTGTATAGAGATAGTTGTAATTATAAACTGATAAATGTATTAAACTTCCATTTAACAAAATTTGGCTCTTTAGACACACTGCACTGTCAATCAGTTTTGTACCCATACTCTCCAGTGAATCATCTGTCTCTCTATTTTGAAGCATTCCTAGTCATGCAAGCAGCCATTGTTTGGGATTCAAATCCAAAGCATTTGACTCCCTTAATAACTTATTTAAAGATAAATTGTAATTACTCATTGGGATAATTCAGTGGGAGAGAGAACCTGTTGTTTTAAATAGACTAACAGGTCAAAGGTTCATACTTACTATTTGTGATGCCTTATGAGACCTGACAGAAAAAGATAGGAAGATCTAGTCAACCAGTAAATATTTTGAGGAAACTGCAAAATCGTGGATATGTATGATCTTGTTTGCTTTAGAATGAGCTAATAGCCTCCTGGAGATTGAATCTTGGAAAAGGTATACTTAATCAGCCATTGCAGGTTATTTATCTCAAGTGTACTGGTAGGAAACTGGTAATCCAATTAATGTGAGAGCCTGCTCAGTACATGGACGTAAGAAAAGTGAGATTGGCTTTCGGATGGAGAGGAGAATGATTTTGATACATAGTCCTTTTGCCATTTAACTATTTTGAAGGGAAAATGCAAACTTTTATTGTGCTGAGATACCTGTGTAACTTGCATGTGGGTTCTTTTTCATTATTGTTGACACTTTCCTTTTATTCCAATAAATTACTCCAATTGCCTTTTGGTACCTTGCTTTTTTTTAAACTTGATTTAGTTGTTTAGGGTTTGACTTATCCTATTAATTGATGCTCTGTCTTATCTGATGATGAGTTTGAGAGATGAGTTCTATTCAGAACGAAGTCATGTGTTCTCAGTCTGTTACACATCACTGTCTCTTTCTGCCTCCATTCAAAAACAAAAGCAGATTCTCAAAGCAGACTTTGGGCAAGTACAGCAGTAATTGCTGCTTCTGCTTATCCCAAGGGTGGGAATTTAATCAGATGTGTACTGTGCGTACACAGGTTTCATATTTTGTTTATTCAGGGAGAGAGAACAAGACAATTCAGGCTCAAAAACAGGCATTTTTCAGAGCTAATACACAGGGATATATTGCTAACTATTCTCCAAAGATAATCTCCATTTTATGGGAACATTATTGCATCCTGACTGGGAGTCATCACCTATCTCAAACTGATTATTGAAGAGATACTACTGACGGTTTGTGCTTTCTCTGTACAACCCACTTTTATCCTCTTGTTCTTAGAGTTTTTGGTTGGGGAGGTACTACTTTGGGGAGTGTTTTGTTTGGTTTACTCTGCAATTTGGAATAAATACAGTGAGGGAAGAGTAGGGGGAAGGAAATGCATGGTTCAATGCTGGAGGCCTTGTAGACACTCAAGACTGCCTTGCTGGTAACAGACATGTCAAAAGGACCAGTAAGTTGCAGTTTTTCCTTCAGAGTGCCATCAATTGTGTTTCAAGGGGACCTGGCAACACGTTTTCTTGCAAGAATGTATTTTTTTACTAACTGCATTTGCAAGTGTGCAAGTGGCTGGCCAAATGATTTCACAAATCTGCATGGTCCTTATGTGGAACTTGCGAAGGGGAGAAGGTTTATTTTGTGATCTTCCCTTTTCTGTGTACCTGCATAAGGGCCAGGCAGAATTGGCCCCTAAAAGTGAAGGTACAACACATTTTTCAAGGAGTTCATAATCAGAAACGACATTATGTTGAAGAGATTACATCAGGCAGGCGAAAGAGATTCCCTTAATATATGTTGTTTGCTTGCATATGATGGTACTTTTTTATATGGTTCTTTATTTTAATGTAGAAGAAATTAATTGAGACAGTAGGTGGTGAGACAGAAAGAATGGGGAAAAAGAAGTACTTCAAGGAGCAGAGGGGACTGTGTGAAGTTTGGGATTAGAGAGATGTTCCAGTTGTATATTGTTAGAATACAATGATGATTTTGAGGGTTAAGAAGTGTTTTTAAAGAGTCAAACCTAAACTGAATTGTAATAATGCTGTTGTTTTCCATGGTATGTCTCTGTTTAAACTTATCAAGTAGTGCTACCTAGTGGCCAGTGTAATGTTTGCAATTGGGTTTAACCCAATAAAGGTAAGAACAGTTTAGTGTAACACATGTAAGGTATTGTCTGGGAAGTTCTCACAGGCGAGGGGCGTACTAGATTGTAAATACAATGTTCTTCTCACAGTTGACTGAACTAGATGAAATTGTAAATGAGGCTGGAAGTGGAAGATGATTTTTTTCTAAACAGTAGCGTCTATAACTACTGTACATACTGGAGAGTCCAATCTTGGACTATTGGATATGGAAATAAAATGGCCAGTATATGAATGAGGAATGCGGTCCTAAATATCCAGAAGAGAAATTCCTATAAGTATATTTAGACAGGAAGCTATCAGCATGATATTGTCTTTTTGCCAGTGCACCACAAGGGGCAGGATTGTATTATGGTATGGATAACTGAATACTGAATCCTTTGCAGGCACTGATATGTTTGGAGTACTAAATCTTTGTCTTATTTATAGGCAAGTATTACCATTGCAGCTTGGAAATAAGGCATAAAATTTTAACAGTGAGTGTAATTAACCATTGGAACAATTTTTACCATGGGGTGTTTGGATGATTCTCCATCACTGATTAATTTTTAAGTGAAGATAGGATGTTTTACTAAAGATCTACTCTAGGAATTATTTTGGGGAAGTTCTGTGGCCCGTGTTACACAGTAGGTAAGACTTGACAATCACAATTGTCTATTCTGTCCTTGGAATTGGTGTATCTCTAAATATCTAATAAACCAAATTTATTTTTAATGCGCTTAGAGTTACTGATATCTTCTGGAGTATTTGTTTTCTCTAAGCAGAAGCCTTTTCGAACAACTGATGTATATTTGTTTTTATTTGTCTTTTTCACCTTGAGTATGAATGATGTATGTGTGAAAAGAACATCTTACCAATTTATCAGATGCAACTGGTCTCTCTTACAGTTTCTGATTATTTGATCTCATGGTCTCTGCAGCATGCAAATGCAGTGACAGATGTATGCTTGCTGGTGGGGAAATGAACTGTAACCACTGATTCCCAAAGAAACAGTTTCTATGCTAATGACCTTAGTAATAAAAATGCAAGGCAAGAGAAATTCACAGAATATGAGAAATAAGAAAAATTTGTGTATATATAATTTTTCCATGAGATGTCAAAGTTCTTTAAGGGTCTGATTCTGCAAGTCACTGGCATTTAGCGGGAGCAGGATCTCAGCCCTAAGATTGTGATCATTAATTAGGAAAAATCTTAGAACTGCTTTGGAACCCTGACTACAGTTGTAACTTTCTTATTGTGAATAACTGAAATAACTGATATCTTAGCCACACCATGATTAAAGGGTAGACATATATTCAGATTGGTCCCTGAGTAACGGTAATCAGCTATTGGGGGTGTGGGGAAAGGGATAAATGGTGGTACTCTGCCAAGCGCCACTCATTTGTGACACTGTGAGATGCACAGTTCACAGTAGATTGTGCAGCTCTTCATAACATGATGATCCATATGCTTGTGTCCTTTGCTCAGCAATGAAATAGCTAACAGTGGTGACATTTAAATTGTCAGATCTAGGACTGAGTGTTTAACATTCACTGGAGATCTATGTCTGCAGACTCAGGCAGATGTCACTGTTTACGTTCAGCTCAGTTGGAAGATTTTCTTCATAATTGTTAGTGCTAGACTTCCATAGGGAGCTGGGGAGGGCCTGAAACTTGTATTCTGGAGCACAAGGAGCAGCCATGGGGAAAGGGGGTGGGGTGGGGGGGGGGAGTAACTGATCAGGGAGCCACTATGAGTTTGGCTCTGACGCAGACAATTCAGAGACATGAGCAGTAACAGCTCTTCGAAGCCCCTAGCTTCCAACAGGAGGAAGCTGCATGGGTTGGGATGGAAATGAAGCGGTCAGCTGCAGAGGAAAGGAAGGAGCTGTTGACATGACGATCAGTGCTTGTATCTCTGTGGCTGATCGCAGTGTACCTCTAACGTATATTAGAACTAAACAGTTAATACATTTCTGCTCCTGAGAGGCTAGTTTTACTTCTAATGAGTATAGTGTTGCCTTAATTGATGTTGCAATGGAATATTAACATATTGAAGCTACCTTCTAAAATAATATGCTGTCTGGAGGAAGAGTGGGTAAATGATTCTGTCCATACCAGTGCGTATTGTGAGCAGGTCTGCTTTAGGCAATAATACTATGAAATAAAGCTGAGTAATGCTATTCTGAACTTAACTGTGAATGAGACACTCCATAATACAAACAGAGGTAACCTTGTGATGCTATTAACAATAGTGCACTGAAATATACACAACGAGAGCCATGGCTTCAGTTAATTTAAATAAAGAGGCTTCTACCTCAGTGTAATCTTAAAAGTCAATTCCAGACTAAAAAGCATTTTTTTAGAAACAGAATTGTAGGTCTTTAGAAGGATTCAGCCGAATCTGATTGGCTGTTTATCTGGGTGTTACATAATCCTCACATGCAACCTGTGGCAGCTTCCGAGTCACTTCTTTTTTCCATTATGCGCTAAAGGTAGCTTTTTAAAATGTGTTGCCCCTCAGTCTCTTCACTTTTTCAAACATATCCGCACAGCCTAACAGTAATTGGTCTTAAAATACTGCATTGCTGTTTACCTTCCCTTACTGCGTGTGCTTCCCTGATAGCAGTGACAGTTTTTTACCTTATTATAAAGTCAAATTAATGCAGAAGTGGAGGAATAAAAATTGCAACAATTTTCATTTTTGGATCCTTAGAGAAGTGTTCATTTCTTCAACATATGGATAATTTGCATGCATAAATGTTTTGTGTTATAAACAGATGTGAATATTTTATTGGCAACTGAACTGTTACGTTCCTTTTTATAATATACTTTTTATATTGTGTAACTGATGCGTGAAGGCAGTTTTGGGTACAAACATGTTACAACTCATTAGCTAATTGCTTGGAAAACACACACAATAGAGTAAGAGTGGTTTTATGGAATACCTTTTTAATTCCAATAAAAAGCTTTTTAAAACACTCCCCTGCTGCACTGTGAACACAACAGTATTGTGTGAGAACCAAAGTGAAACTGTCTAGACACTAACCAGTTTGCCCAAGATGAATGGAATATTAAAAGTCAAAAAATGGTGAAACATAAATTACTTTTAGGACCAGATTTTCAAAACCATTCCCACTTGTTTGAAAACCTAGCCACTTGTTAAATTGTCTAAAGGTCTGAGCATCCCGCAACTCCTGTTGAGATCAGTGGAAGCTGGTGAGCATTTTATCTAGTTGCCTAACTGGGTGCTAAGTATGCATGAAAATTCAGTGCTAAAAATATATTTTCATAATTGCCTATATCTTAGGCTAACACATACAATTTTGTTAACTTGTCCTCCTTTAAAAAAAAAAATCTGAAAGGTGCCAGATTAACCTTCTGAATTGCCATCGTCTTGTGTCTGTAGAACGTGTACATTACAGGAACCAGCAATGTAACTTTTCCCATTTCAACCTTGTCTTCCAGTAAGCAGCCCTTTGTTGAATCCTGTTTCTGTCTCTATGCCCACCCACTGTTTTAGCTTGTATCCAGCTTCAACAAAGGTGTAATTTAATGGTATGGGAAGCAGGTGAGGAGTGTTAAGTAACGCTAATAACACACTTATACAGAGGGGGAAGGAGCCCAAGGGGATATTGATAAGAGACAGGAAGGGAAAAGAGGGAGGGAGAAAGTAGATTGGAGGGTGAGGGGATGAAGGCCAAGTTCAGAAATAGAGATTTTAAGGTAGACAGACAGACAGAGTCTTAAGAATAGAAGACGGGGTTTAAAAGAGGACAGTTATTTATTCTGCAGTGGTGTCCAACTGCCGCAATCATGATCAGGGTCATGTTGTTCTTAGTCTGTATGAATGTATGGAAAGACAGTCCCTTCCCAAAGAAGCTAGTCTAATTTGAAATAAAATGTGAGTAACTATAAGAGACAAGTGGATTGGAAATGAGGAGCAGTAATAACCTCACTCTGTACCTAGGTAAGTTGCATGTGCAATGTAATGGTTCTGAATCATGGTAATATTTTAAAATAAGTCTGACTGTCACACAGGCTAGTCATTAGCTAGGTGATTTGACATTGTGAAAAAGGAACAGGAGGATAGTGTAAAGGGTGGATCCCATCAATTTTGCATTTAAAGAAGTTGACCAGATGCTGGATAGAGAGTGAGGAGGGTGGTACAGTTAGAAGGAAAGGGTTTTTGAACAAAGTGAGAGGGAGATGGTTGGCTAGAGGCAGTATGAGGGGAGTAGAAAGAGTATAAATATCTCCCTTTTCCACACTTACTGATGATAACCAGAAGAATCCAGGATGAAAATGTCACCATTTTGATCATACCTGTTTGCTTATAAGTTAGGACCTTCATAACTTGGACACAGTCTCCTCTGCCGGGCCCTCTAATTTATCCAGTCTCTAAAGGCTGAAATTGTTGGCGTGGAACCTAAAATGATAAATACTCAATGCTGTATTCACTCTCGGGAACCAGTAGATTTCCTGCTTAAATCTAAGACGGCGTCCACCTCCAGGATGGAAAAAGTGGATTTGAAGGGCCTTTCACCTAACACTTGACTTATTAGCAGACTTGAGTGTTGCTCCCAAGGTTCTGGAAGCACTTTAATTTATTGGTGTACCCAAATCCAGCTTCTTCATTTTGGAAGTAGTTGGCCTACATAGGATTCTTTCTAGACACAGCTTAGGCAAAAGGCCTTCCTTCCCCTGTTAAGAGCCCAAGACAACGCAGACGATAACAAGGCATTGTATGGCCTCTTAACAGGAAGGAAAGTCCCAGTTATAGATAGGCTGAGTCAAGGAGTAGTAAACACTGGCAAATGGTGTTAGGAATCAGTAAGTGGTGGAGCCAAATCTTTCATGAGTTGGGAAATGCTTGGGCCATATAACCATTTTCTCTGTCCTCTGAACAAGTATTTATATTCTGAGGCAAAGGAAGACTAGAGTTATGACAAAATACACTTCTCCACTTTTTTGGAGGGTGCAGGCATGGGAGGGTTTCTATACGCTCTCCCTTAATTCTCTCTATGACCACTGTCCTGAAAAAAAATCAGAAATGAGAAGGTTTACACAATTGTAGAAGTCCTGTAATAGTCCTCTGAGGCAAATAGATTTGAGCAGAGGCTAGTATGGTGCACTTGTATACCTTCTCCTGCTTTATTTGTCTAATGCAAGTCATAGTAGTCTGTATAGTATGCAAGATACAAATATACAGGCTATGCAATGTGAAACAGTTTTAATGTTGTGGGAGAGATTTAACTTTTGGAATTTTGTAACTCTTGTGGGCTTGACTTCTCAATCCTTAATGTTGATAGCTGCTTTGCATCTATATGTGCAAGGTTGCTGACTACAGTGAAGACAATAATTAGAGCTGGTGAGAAAATGATTCCCCTCCCATTCCCCCCATTAAAAAAATTCAATAAACGGTTTATTTCACTGAAATTTTTCTCATTTTTCAAGGTTTAATTGGAAAAAACCATTATTTTTCAACAAAACTCTTGTACTTTTTGTTCCTTCTGATTTTTTTAAAAGATGTTTCTTATCACACTCACTTTGAAGGAGAATGTTTGACTGAATTTCAGCATGCCATAAAAAAGTTAATCTTAACCCTGAGATGTTCTACGAAGCTTTATGAAGAAACTTCAACCTCTTAGTATCTTTTCTTTGTTCACAATTTCCTGGACCCAGATGCAAGATGCGTCTCCAAAAGTTAAGCATAAATATGTTTTTGGCTTCTGTCTAGAGCAGTTAAAATTCCCTACTTCATGTAGCTTTTTCTTTTAGAACAGGTTTCAGAGCCACTTGACAATATATTCCAATTGTAGCTTTTTTACAAAGGACTGATCTGAATGGAAGTGGATGAGTTAAGAATAGGAAATTGATTTCGGTTTCAGAGTTTTGGGGGGGGGGGGGGGTTTGTGGCTGAGTGAGGGGGTGGGTTGGTGCCAGGGGATTAGAACTTTTGAATTTGGTCAATTAGTTTTTGTTTTTTAAGTTTGGTTTGTGTGAGAGCCTGGAATTTGTATAGATGATTTTGTGAATTAAAGTATGCTTGAAATTCAAAGGATCAGTTTGTCTTGAGTATCAATATGCAGTTTTTATCTCGGCATTCTCTATTAACCAGCAGTATGGTATGTGGTCCACTGATAGCCCCTGTAACGCTCGCTGGTAGTGCATGAAGACCTGGTTGACTCCGTAGGGCTGGCTCTCCTTGTATCCAAATACTGTGACAAGTGCTCACGTTCTTTATTGTGAAGAAGAGCTTAGGATACTCCAAAAGGAGCTGGAAACTAGGAGAACCCCTACTTAGAGGCTACTGCAACATAAGAAGAGTAGAGGAAATAGTTTGTTAGTGAGACTGGAGCTGCCAGCCATGAACAGAGCAGCAATGTTCAGAGAAGCAGGAAAACAAGAGGACTGGATATCTGGACATCATATACAGGGAGAAGGCAAGTGGCTGGAAATCATATGCAGTGTTTGGTTCTTTTCTCCTTTCTAAACACTTTCCCATGTAATCAATATGTATCACAAGGCTATTACCTGATCAGACAAGAGGTAGTTTTCATAAGACTTTCTCTGTTAAGAAGTGGCCCCCATTATGAATAAAACTCAGGAACACCATACTCAAGTCAGATGTAGCACTGGTTTGGTTTGGAATGAGTGGATTTTGTTGGAGCATTTGCTTTGATTTAGTATTCAACATACATGTTTTTTCAAATAAGATTCCCAGCAGATGTTTTTTAAATTGATTAATGTATTTGCATATCCCAGAGGGTTATCCTTAGCTGATCATAGAGTATTTATGTTGAAATTTAATTAATGAAAAATGCATGATTTATTTTGTTCATAAAAAGCAGTTAGTTGTGTATTAGTATATCAGTGTCACCGTTATCTCTTTATACCTTAATAGAAATGTAATTAAGTTGTCATTGGACTGAATGTTAGATTTGTATATGCTGTTGTGCATCTTAGATATTGTAGTTATAATTTATTTTTACTTTTTCCCCTCTCTTCTCCTTTCTCCCTTTTTCTCATCCATGTGTCTGCTTATCCTTTTTGGAATGTTGTTCTTCAACAATCATGATGTACTTTTGACACAGGTAAAGACTTCTTTAATTACCAATATTTATTGAATGTAATCTCTGCTTGGAGAGTGTACAAACAGGCTTTAATTAGACAATACAGTTCAGTCATGGATAATACACTGGATACATTCAGTCATAATGTGATGCTGACGTCATTATCACAATTGGCTGTTAAAGGTGACCTGCAAAGAAAAATGGTCTAAAAGTTCCCTTGCTTACCAATTCCTCTACCCTCACCTCGGAAAAATGACAGAGGCTGTTTCTATCTTCCCCCCACTTCCTCCTCCCAAACATTAGAAATTTAGGTCTTGTATTCCCGGGAAGACTTTATGGTACCTAAATAAATGGTGAATTATGACTTCACAAATAAGGAGCACAAAGACTTAGGGCTTTACTACCTACCAGTAGAGTTAGTGTCAGCAACTCCCCTGCCTCCAACCCCAAGTGTGGCTGCAATTATACAGATATTAAAAAGCTTATACTAGTATGGTTTATTCCAGTTCAAGAACTGAAATAAACTGCACCACATAAGGCACCTTTACCCCAGTGTAACTGTCAGCAAAAAATTCATACCCCCCAAACCAACATAATTACAACCTATTTTACACTGTACATTTGGAAGTGTAGATCCGGCCAATTGAGAGAGGATACCTTTTTAACAACACTTTGGGGTTTAGCACCTATTAAACTGGAATGCTGAATTAACATTTTGGACAAAGAATGTTTGTTAGCAACTTTATATCTTGCCCCTTCAGTTAAGTTGAGAACTCATAATGTCCATGTTCTGAGATCTTCAAAGATCCTTCAGCAACATTGAAAAAAAAAAAGACAAGTCTTAAATCCTTTATTGTTTAAATTAAAAAATAAGTTGGGGGACACTTCTTTTGGTGGAGGAAAGCTATCAGGCCTTCTTCATATAAAATAAACCAAGAAAATGCACAAGCCTAACTCTTTCAAAATCCTTTGCAGATTACCTTTAAAATTGATGGAAAATGTATTTTAGGGATGAATTTATATGAGGAGCTGCAAGGAATTCCTATTACTTTAGTATTAGTAAGGTGAAACAAACTTGGTAAAACTAGAGCCTCATCTACAGACACTACCAGTATAGTGTTTACTATCGTGAATAGCCCCATTAGCTTCAATGCTATTATATCCAGTAGTAAGTAATATAACCAGAGAGGCTATGTCTACACTACCATTTATGTTGGCAAAACTTCTGTATCTAAGGGTGTGGAAAAAAAACACGCCCCTGAGTGGCAAGTTTATTCTGGAATGAGTGGTAGGACGCACAGTGCTATGTCGGCAGGCGCCGCTTGTTGGGGGTGATTTAATTACGTTGACGGCAGACCTATCCCTGGTTGGCGTAGAGCGGCTACACAAGAGATCTTACAGAAGTGCAGCTGCATCAGTGCGGCTGTAAACTCTCTAGTGTAGACATAGCCTAAGTTTTTGCAGTTTCAGACCCTTTAATTGTCTCTCTTCCCCTCTGCAAATGCATATTAAAAGAACTCCCCAGCTTGGAATTCTGTATTGAATGCCCCAAATAACCGTAATAAGAGATCCAAGCAGCAGATTTATTATCTAGAATGTATGTGGCTTTGTTTTTAGCTTTTTCAGGTTTGTGAAGTCTAGGTTGCCCAGTTCCTTTTGGAGGAATGTCGCAATATACATTCTGCTGGTGGCTTTATATTGGAAACTACTCTGAAAAGTGGATTCTGTATCTAGAAGTAACAGCCATTTTTAGAAAAGTGTACTTTTTGTAAATGTTTAGAAAAAATGCTATTTTTGAAAACATTTAAAATATGTACAGATTTTTCCAACTAAGTAAATAGTCTGAAGGACCTGAAAATTAAACCCTTAATGGCAAGATACATTATCCATGGTGTTCAGTGGCAGATGTTAGATCATCAGCAGAATGTATCGAGAGAGGGAGTTTAAAGCTACTGATCCGTGGCAATATGGCCTTTGTTTTTCTGTATCCAAAGGATGTTTTGAAATTACAAACCCGCAGATTGCTTCTCTCAGAATGGGGCATTCAAAACATAATTCTGAAAGGAATTTTTGAGGTGAGAGATAGAGGGGAGCATGCACATTTGTAAACTACCTTTAAATCTCTGAGCTGTGAATTAAGTTAAATTGACTCCGTATTGCCCATTAATTATATTGGAATTAAATGTGATATACTCATAATTACAGAAAGCAATATTAATGACAATATATATAAAAGGAGAAAAAATCCTTTAAAATCAGCTGTACACTCAGTGTCCCTATTTGGACTTGCCTTTGGGGGCATTCAGTATATAAATCCAAAGTTAATGGATTTTTGCCAAGCCAATTTTCAAATCACCTTTTTAAAAGTCAGTTGATCTTCAGCAGGAACTTGTAACAGTTATGTATCATAAACACCTTTTAAAAAAAAAAAAAAAAACTGAATGCTTTATACTGCTTAAGATGTTTGTGACATCTTTTACAGGAGAAATGCCCAACTTCAGGCTCAGGTCTTGACGTGGAGAACAACTGATTCTGAGCTGTTTGTGTTTTTAAAATTAAGTTTTCATGGTGTGCATTTTGGCACTTCATAAAAATGAATCGGCGATGAAAACGTACGCTATGTCTACACTTAATCTGCTACAGCAGCACAGCTACAGTGCTTCAGCGTAGACCCTCACTACAGTGACCGGAGGGTTCCCTGTCACTGTAGTTAATCCACCTCCCCAGAATTCTTCTGTTGACCTACCGCTGTAAACACCGGCAATTACGTTGATTTAATTATGTCACTTTGGGGTGTGGAGTGACATGGCTGGATGACATAGCTGAGTTGACTTGACTTTTTAGTGTAGACCTCACCTTAGTGTTTCTTAACTGGTGGCAGTAAAAGGAGAACAAGACAATGTTTAGGTCAGCTGTCCTGGCTTTTGCCACAAATGTCCTGTGATACCTTGGGCAGGTCACTTACTCTCTCCTTGCCTCAATTCACTGTAAAATGGGAAAGTAGCACTTCCCGAATTCAGTGGTGCTCATATAGTACAGTAAACAGGACCAAAGTAGTACTCTGATTTTTTTTGCTGGTATGCTATTAGATTATGAAAGTAGACCCTTTTACAGTACCTGCTTTAAATAAAACTTTGAACTTGACATATTAGCAATGAGCAATTATGAGCTATGTTACCACAAATCCACACTGAAATATTTAATGGTGCTGACTGGACAGATTATTGACAGTTTCTCACATGCTTCTAATTTAGACAAATAGGCTAAAATGATAAAAATAAATTGCCAAATGTACAACAGACTACACATATATTTAATAAACCAGAAAGGTATAGATATGAGCATAAAAAAGATACACCTCTGCCAACTGCTTCCTCAAAAAAAAATCATAATTTAATTTGTACTATAGCTTGGTTTATGTCTTCATAATAAATCATGGAAAGTTCAGCTTCTATCAGTACCAAATCTACTGAAATATTGAGGGGCTGAACAGCTTTTATCTTTGGCATATATATACATGATGATCCTGTCCAGTAGTGATCATGACAGATGTGCAGTGGGATATTGAACTGTTCACTGAAGGAGAAAGTCATACTCTTGATATTCAGGCACCTTGAGTGAGAATTTACACCTTTATAACTTGATAAATTGATATTCATAAACCATTGAACCTTAAAATGTATAGACACTTCTAAAGGCATTTGGAACCGGAAATCCTCATATATTGTGATGCATTTTGCAGCGAGCTGTTCTGCAGTCGTCTTAATAAATGTTTCCACTATTGACTAGAGCCGACGTGTGAACAAAACTAGCTTAGTCTAAAACGAGCAATATGTATTTTAAAGAGGACTAAAACTACTGCTGTATTTTTAGGCTCTCTGTATTAGACCCATTTCCTTAAAACTTCCCGCCATTGCTACCACTGATTCAGTTGCAATAGTGGAAGGGGTAGCGTAGACCGCTTTGTGACCACCTTGTTGTTCAGTGCTGCTCCAAACAGGCAGGTCACCTGGTGGCTAAAACAGCAGTCACTAATGACTATTAATTCTGGTGCTCTCATTGTTGCTACAGTGGTGGAGCTGCACTAGTGGCAAAGGGTTCCGAGAAAATAGGTCTAAATGTAGGTAAGGTCTTGTTGGTTTCGTTTCTGAGACAACTGTTTCTTTAGTGCTATAAAAGGGTCTGAGTTATTAATTTACCTACTGGCATATATTTGATATTCAGCATTCAATACTGATTCTGTTTGCTTTTCAGAAAAGGGACTTTGTGTGCAGATTTGTTCTTATATGCACACAACCCTTCATCCTAGTGTGCTGTCACTGCACCTGACTGAATTAAAATGTCTGGCCAAGGGGAATTTTGGGCTTTGCCGGTCATTCATACTGAGAACATAGTTTCTCTTCCTTCTCCTTTCTCCTTCCCAAGCAGCAATAGTTTCTGCCTGACAAGGGACATCCTTCAAGCAGCAACATCTGACCTTTTGGTAGGCAAATCTTCGTTGCTACTGCAGCCTCAGGCCAGCTGAATGCATGAAGCTCCCTCCGGAGCTGCTTAATGTCACTCTGATCAGTTCCTGTGCAAGTAGTCTCCAGCCTTTATGGGAAGGAGGTCCCATTTGTGGTGTATTTGTAATGAACCCTCTTTTCTTTCCCATGTCATGTCATGCTACATTCTGGCAGTCAGTGAGTAAAGGACATCAAAGCAGGAAGGGGAGCACTTGCTGCACCAGCTGAGGAAGAGTGGGGAGCAGTGCTCCCCTAAGTCAGGGGGAAAGGGACGAGTTCCCCATTGTTTTCAGCAGAGGCAGGGGAGCGATACTTTAACTTCGGAAGGCATTGCAACTGTATCTTACTCTGGTTTATATCCAGCTCCCTTCCTCCCTTTCCTCTCTATTGTTTCCCACCCCTTTTTTATGTTTTGGCGGAGTTTGCTTTCCACTTTTCATTTTTCTCCCTACCACTCTTCTCTGTTTTCACCTATCCTTGTGCATTTTTTTCTCCCTCAGTTCTCTGCCTCTCTCTCCTTCTTCCCACCATTCTCCCCATTGTTTCCGCTTCCCTCTCACCTCTGTTTCCCTCTCATTTCTCTCCCTCACCACTTTAGTCTCCTGCCCTTTCTTCCCTTTTTACATTTCTTTTCCTTCTTTCCTCTTTCTCCTCCATCTCCACTCTCTTCTTTCAGTTTGTAAAAGTGTAGCCAGGTGCATTTGCTGTGCATGCTCTGACGTAATACTAAGATTTCCAGTAAATACAGCAAAACTGCTCAGAACCCTTAATAACCAGCTGCTCACAAGATAAACAACATCACTTCTAGAAAATACAATAACAGCCTGCAATCCCTCAACCCAGTCCTGATCCTGTAGCCCTTAATTACATGCATAGTTCCATTGATTTCAACAGAACGGGCCTCATGAAGAAGGGTTGTGAGATTGAGGCCTGAATTCCTGGTTAAAAAGAGGTGGCTTTCCTCCTTTGGATAGAATGAAAGTGACTATCAGAGTCAAGGGCCTTCACAGAGAAAACTTTGACTGTACAGGAGATACTACTTCCCCTTTTGTTACACAAGCGAACAGAAAAATTGAAGATTGTGAATGTCTCCCTTTCTGAAATAAATTTTGTGTAACCACATGCAATGTAGATGGATGTAGAGAGATATAAAAATAAAATCTGTATTCATTAGGACCTAGGAATTCACATCTGGGTATGTGGCTGAAACATTCGTGGTGGAACATTCATATTGTAGAAGAAGGCTCAGACTCTATTTGTGAATGCTTAAAATCCTTTTATGATATCCATATTCTTTATTTTATCAGTATTGACATGACTATGTCCCATTATTTCTATTTCCTTATCTAGCCATTACGTACAACCTTGCTGCATGTTCTAAAAGAGTCTAAACAAATCCGTATATTTGATTAATAGTGTCCTCAGAGCCCTGAAATCTGTTTGTTTGTTTATGCATCAGCTCTCAAATGCCAGACTGGGGCTCCATTGTGCTAGACATCATGCAAATATATAGATGAGATGGTTCTGTCCCTACAGAACTTACAAACTAAGTGGACAAGATCGAGGGGAGTGGGAGAAATATAACATACAAGCAGAGTGATCAGAGTAATGGTTGGCAAAAACTTGTAAATTCAACAATTTTTAAGGGGAGAGGAGTGTTGGCATTTTTGCCTTTATGTAACACGCCACACACAGCCCAGCTGTGAAAAATTAATTCCTGGGTGTGGTAAATAAACTAAATACTGCTTGGCCTGAAAAACTGACTTGCATGGCATTGAAATCTTAGGAGTATAGACAAACGTTGATTAAATGGGGCTATATTACACACCCAGTACAGCGTTGCAATTGCTGTAGTTTTTGTGCATGTAAAAATTCAAAGGTAATGTTGCATTAATGAATATATTTGTATTTAGTTAGCTTGTTTTTTAAAGAGATGAAAAAGGAGGTTAGCTTGTCTGAATTTGTGGTACTGCAGTTACAGATAGCATTCAAATTTTGGATCTTCTGGGTCTGAATAACAATGTGAGCACAAGTTGCAGGCAGTTTATCTTCATCCAGATGGTTATCTCTGTGAAATACTGGTAAGAACATTGAAACTGTAAAATCTGAAGGAAAAAGGAGGCATAGAGCTGAATATCCTCCTATACTGATGACACTGTAGTCTTAAACCTCACAAATCTTCCAAAGTGGTTTCATTTAGCATGAACAGGAAGGGTAACACTGATAACTTTTTTGATAGCACAGGGAATAGCTGCTTTAGCAGCAGGGTGGATTTGATTTAAATCATTAGTCAGGAAGACTCAATTTAATCATGGTTTTTTCCATAAAAGTCCATTCTTGGTTGTTATAACCTTAATACATATTCTTCACAACTCGAAGGTAGGTGGAGGCTTCATTTTTAGAAGGTACACGCTATACATTTTTAAACAGTGATTTATTTTGAAAATTTTTCAGATGAGTTTTACAGCTATCTCAGAAAATGAATGATTGGTTATTTCATTTACCAAAGGTAATTGAAGCAGATATTTATGAAGTCATTGGGAGATGAGCTATCTTGAATTCAACAGGTTAATCATTAATTTTTGGAGGATTTTCTTGCCATGCTGCATTAGGAGGAGAACATCACCAGACACACATTTAAATTGTTTTATTTAACTAAACAACAACATTAAGTAGTCTGGATTTTTTTCTTCAACAGAAAACATATGCTTGTTTTTGTTATAATATTATAAATGTCCCTCACTTTTCGCATTTAACTCCAGGCTTTTTCTCCTTGTCCAGATCTATTCCATCCCCAATAATTTTCTATTCATTGAACTTTTTGAAACTTTTTGAGAGGTAAGGGATTGACTCTGTGTGCACAAACCTGCAGAGGGGCAATAGAGTTAAGGCTTATTATTTCTCACCTTTATTTTATTTATTTTAAAACATTTTTGCTGTTAACAAGCATGTTGCCTCTGGAAACACACATCCACAGTTTGAGAACTGCAAAACTAAGTATCTCTGATGGTATCTTCTGAACTGAGCCCTGAATCCCATTGGGTAGATAGAAAGATTGACCTAAATAATCTACACAGAAGCCTGTGGAATTCCATAAGATTGGGTCCCTAATCAATGAACTATTGGAACTCATTTACAAAACTTTTCTTAAACATTACATGAATATATTCTCATACTATAGAATTTATAATCCCTATTCCGTGATGATCTCTTCGAACTATAATGTATCTTGATTAAAACTCTTTAGGTTTTTCCTCAAAAATCATTTTATCAAAAAAATCAATTTAAATAAATATCCGATTTTTTTTAATCATTGATTTTTGTCCACCCTGTGCAGTGTCATAGATATATATGGTTCTGCAAGGTCCCATAATTATGAGGAGCTTTGGGAAAGATGAGCAGTTTCCTATCATGTTATCCTTTGGAACTTCTCTTAGAGGAAGGAATAAACTCACTGAAAGAGCTGCTTCATCCAGCCCACATGATCCTGCTAGTGGGCAGATATCTTGTGGTGAATGGCTCCTGATTGTTAGTTCTATCAGCATGGACACCCTGGACCACATCCCTTGCAGGTTCAGCTTAACTCCACTGACTTATCTTTAACCCTTGCTAGGTGATCACCTTGATATCAGTACAATCCTACTTCCATTCATGGGTCTCACTCCTGATTTTGCTGCTGAGCAAAGGAGGAAGTCAAACAAGAAACAAAGTTTTTGTTTTTAATTTTAAAAAATTATCATTTTAATTAACATCTTATTTTAAGGATATATTCATATTTTCATGAGTATTTAAAAAAATTAAACCTCTCCATTGAGGGAAATTAAATATGCCTGTACTCTGAGTATATCTACACTACATTTAGACACCCGCGGCTCTCCCATGCCAGCTGTCTCATGCTCGCAAGGCTTGGGCTGAGGGCTAATGTCAAAGGAAGTTTCCTGAGTAAGAAGTGTAACTACTGCTTGTGTAAGTGTGGTGTGGCTAGACCCTCTGAAAGGGAAACCACTCTAAATCTTGTCATAATGGAGCCTAGTGTGTCTCTGCTGACTTTAGTCAGCATGTAACAGGGGTCCATCTTGTACTCTGGTCCTAACCCCCTAAACTGGGGGCAACTGGTCATAACCTCCTAAACACAACTCAGATCTCACTGTGAATATGGTGAGGAAAAATTAAAAACACAAATAATCTTTGTTCCTTTCTGATCTAACTGTGTATGCTCAAATTGGCTCAAATCCCGCTGTCCCTTGTAAGAAGAAATGCCTAACTCTGTTGTTGTGCTGTGCTAATCCAGGTTAATTAGTTCCGTTGCTCAGATTTCACAGGTGCTATGACTAAGGAAGAGAATTTTCTTTTAGGATAGGGCAGCTAGGATAAAGGTCTTACCTGTAGGTGGAAAGTGAGCAGAGTTAAGGTTGGTTTGTTAGAATCTTAAACATAGTCCCACAGTTTGTTTGTTTTGTTTTTTTTTTAAATCTAGGAATGTTTTAATGGATGAGAGGGTTCAGAATTTCTTAATTTCTGTTTATAAATTTTCCTTATTTTGGGGGTGGGGCAGGAGGGTTTGAGGAGGCAGAGTATCGGGGGGGGTGAATTTTTTTTCATGCTATTGTACCTCAAACAGATGAATAGATTTTATTTGTAATTTCAGTTATTCCTGTCTGTCTTGTCTTGCATTCATGAATGTTGTGGTACAGGTTTTGCTAGTTATACTGATGGAATTTAAAGCATTCACAAAACTTCAACTTTGGTACCTCAGTGGGATTTGCTTTATGTGGTAATTTTATCTTGATTACAGTTGGTTACAAGTGTGTTTTGCAAAATTGTAAGGTCGTAGGGACTGTTTCGGATCTGACCTAGAAACTGATTCATGTATTTTTTAATGGCGAGGTTTATTATAATTCATTATTTGGTGGTTTAGCCACAAAGTTAATGGACAGTATCCAGTTCATTCCAAATGAGCCATCCAGACTTCTGACCAAGTTCAGGATGGTTTGGCATTACTGACTTTTAAGCTTCAACAAGATTTGTAAGTAAGACATATCTCACATTTTGCAAACATCTGTAATCAGCAGCAGCCAAGAAAGAAATTTAAAATTAAACAGGATGTATGTAAATTTTTAATGCTTATTTAGCTGAAAGTTTTCTTACCTTTTAGATTTGGCTATCCACGTTTTTGGAAATGAGGAGTAGAGAAATGAAGAGAATGAGCAGAGTTGTATGCCTAAGGGATACAAGGGAGACTAAGTAATATCTCTTTTTTGTTTTGTTGGTTCTAATGCTGGATTGAAACACAGATCTGTTCTGTAACTGAAGACTCAAATATTGATTGAAAATGGGGGGGGAGCAAAAGTTCAAGTGGAGTTGGGTGTTTTTGTTTTGTTTTTTGATGTGTTGGTTTAAAGAAAAGTACTAGCACTAAGAATGAAACAGGTATTTAAGACATGCTCTCTGCTTTGGCATCTCTATGCTGGTTTCAATTACAGTATCCTGGTTATGATCTATAAAGCAGTTATGGGCAGGATTCATCTTGGTTTTTCTATCTTTGTTTCTTCCTTCCTTTCTCCCTTCATTTACTTGGTTCAATCCTCAGAGCATGGATCATTTCATGGCTTAGTTGAAATGAATGTCTTATGAAGCTGCATTTGAATATCAGAATTCTGAAAAAATCTGTTCAAGTCCATCTTGCAGATTTCACTTTGTAATAAAATTAAAACTAAAATATCAAGGAATACTAAAATGTGGAGACATACCATGGATTAAATGTTCAATGTATTGCATTTCCTGAGAGAATAAGCAATAATTTAAGCTTGCTAGACTTTTTAAAGAAATAGTGTTTGGACACCTGTCACAGTGCATAATTGCAAAACGTGCTTTTGGGATTCTAAATGATTATGGTTTATTGGTGGATATCAGTCCCAAATCATATGTTTTGTTAATAAGAAGTTTAAAGCTAAATATTAAGGATTGTTTTTATACAGTTAAGAACCACCAAAAGGGCTCACGTGGTTTGTTTTAAAGTTTTCTGTCTCTTAAAGTGCTGATATTTGCAACAGAATTTTTCATTCATCATTAATTTGTTGCTTTACATGAAAACTGATGTTTTATTAAAAGGCTTTAATCTTATTTCTTTAGAAGGAAAATTAGCTTGCCTTCCACTTCATGCTTTTCAATATGGTAATGTCTGAATGTCTCAAACAGACATATTGGTCTGTAGTACATGAAGTGAAACCTGCTAGTGATTGTTATCTAAAAGTGTTTACTGCACATGGGTACTGCAGCTAACTCAGTGATATGTAACACACTCAGGAATTCATGCTTGAACTGTTAATTTTACTGAGATTGACGCAAACAGTAAACTTCCCTAGTCAAATGCCAATTTTTGCAAAAAGCAAAACTCTTGTGTACAGAGGATGTTACATCTTGAACCACCATATCTAGTCTTAAGATCTGACATCCACTGAGGAAAATAAATTAAAAAACATTAGGTACCCTGACGCTACCATGCACTAAATCTTGTTTTTGTATTGTTCAAGGCTAACTTGCCTATATCTGACATCCTAGTGTACCCACAGTGGTAATTCATCTGTGTGCAATCTGTCACTTTATATAACAGCCAGAATGGTTCGGGACAAAAGAGGAAAAACATAGCTTGGTGATGAATTCTTTAATCTGACAGGGGAAGAAAGAAGATCCTTGTACTTGAGGCATTTTCAGTTGTAGCTAGAGGCTGTTTTTCAAAGCAGTAAAAAATGTTCCATCACTTAACCAACCCGGCTGATTTAAGATTTCTTCTCGGTTTCCATTACCTGTAAGTTGTTGACCTTCACGTAACTGAGTGTAGAGAACCCCAGCACTGAGCAATAATTTTAATTACTTGAACACACATTGCAACTGGAATTGGGAAACTTATGAGAATGTTCAGAAGAAAAATCCCATATCCTATTCTCAGAGCAGCCCTCCCTTAATCAGTTAAGGGTATTTAAATTGAAGTCAGTCCCAACATGGTAAGTAATGAACCCTTCTCAGTTTCTATTCTCTTTACTTTTATGAAGTTGACGTATAGGGTAAATAAAATAGACTCCACTGGAGCACAGAACAATTCCAGAAATTAGAAAGTAATGGATCAGAATTATTAAGGCACATTGACATCATGTAGAAAATGCATTGCTCAAGACCAGTTTAGCATTAGCTGGTGAAATGTTTGAGGTGATTGGAAGTGGGGATGGGAGATAGGTAATAGAGTGTGTGTGTGTGCGCGCGCGTGCCCACATGGGAGAGGTATGACTATTTTGTTGAGCCTGAACAGAGTGCCCAGTGCTGTTCAGTATGGAGGTGGTGTAATGGGCATTCCGTGGAATACGTGCAATAAATCTCCCTATAACATGTCTGTTAAGTGTTCATTGCCAAGCTGACTGTAATGGATCTAGTTAACATCAGCAGCGAGAATTATAAGGATTGAAATAGCAAGATCAGAAGTTGCTTGTTTTTAGCACAGATTTAGGACCCCTCTAAAGCCTTTAGTGTCTCCTGCAAAATGTAAGTTTTCATTTATAGACCAGTTCTAGCCCTCCTGACTGTGAAGAGAGCTGTGTTTGGGTTGGTGAAATACTGTCTGTCAGACAAAATGAGACAGTAGATCTGAGTGTGACACCCCATTTATCTCCATGGAGTGTTAACTCTGGAGGCCAAGGATACCAGTGCCAGCAATGCCTACGTCACTACCTTGATAAGTCTGTTTAAATTATAAGCTATGTGCTTTATCCAAAAGGATGGAAACCTTCTTTTAAAGGGACACAGTAAAAAGGCTGCCAACTTCATAGATGTTAAATAAGCACGTTTTATCCAAGGCTTGTAAAATGTATTCACCCAGGCAAGTAGGACGCTTGTGAAGTGTTGCCCAAAGAATTTTCTTATCAACCTTCTGGAAAAGCTATAGGCTGGCTCAGTAGCTAGTGTCCCCTCCAGCTCACCTCCATTACAACAGATAGAACACTGAGGAGAGGGGTAGAGTAGCAAAGACAATCCTAGTCCCTGCTCCCACTCTTTGGATCCTTGTTGCAGCCTGGAATATGTAAAATCAAAATTAAGTAGCAGAGACATTTCCTCTCTCTAATATAAAGGTGGGATAGAGGGAAGAAAAGCTCACTTGACAACATTTTATGGACTATGGCCACAGCCCAATCAAAGGGATAGATACCATCAAGTAATCCATCCCCTATCACTCAGCGCCAACAGTTGGCAGTCAGAGGCTATGGGATATGCAGAGCATGGTGTTGCATCCCTGACCATCTTGACTAATAGTCAATAGTCAATAATCATTGATGGACCTATCCTCCAGGAGTTTATCTAATTTTTTTTTAACCCAGTTTCACTTTGCAACATCTCCTGGCAATGAGTTACACATGGTGACTGTGTGTTGTATGAAGAAGTACTTCTGTTTGTTTTAAACCTGCTGCCTATTAATTTCATTGAGTGCTCCCAGGTTCTTGTGTTATGTGAAGGGGTAAATAAAACCTCTGTATTCTTTCTCCACATCAGTCAAGATTTTATAGACCTCTATCATAGGCCTCCCCTTATCTCTCTTCCACGCTGAACAGTCCCAATCTTTTTAATTTCTCTTCATTCAGAAACTGTTCCATGCTGTTAATCATTTTTGTTGCCCTTTTCTGTACCTTTTGCAGTTCTAATAGATTTTTTGACACAGAGGAACCAGAACTGCATGCAGTATTCAAACTGTAGATGTACCATGGATTTATATAGTGGCGTGATATTTACTGTCTTATCAATCACTTTCCTAACATTCTCTTAGCTTTAACTGCCACTGCACACTGACTGGATGTTTTCAAGGAATTACCCATAGTGACTCCCAAGAGATTTCTTGAGTGGTAACAGCTAATTTAGACGCCCATCATTTTGTATGTATAGTTGGGATTGTTTTCCAATATGCCTTACTTTGCATTTGTCAACACCGAATTTCATCTGCCATTTTCTTGCTTACTCACCCAATTTTGTGAGATCCCTTTGTAACTTTTCTCAGTCTGCTATGGACTCAGCTATTTTGACTAATTTTGTATTGTCTGCAAACTTTGCCACCTCACTGTTTGCCCCATTTTCCAGATTGGTAAGATGTGATTTCTCTTTACAAATGCTGACTCTCCCCAACAGATCGTGTTCATCTACATGTCTGATCATTCTGTTCTTTACTGTAGTTACACCGAATTTGCCCAGTACTGAAGTTAGGCTTACTGGCTTGTAATTGCTAGGATCGCCTCTGGAGTCTATTTTAAAAACCGACCTTTTATTAGATATGCTCCAGTTATCTAGTACAGAAGCTGATTTAAGTGATAAATTAAGCCCCTTTGATTTCAGTTTAAATCGATTTTTACTGAAAAATTCCCGCGTTTTACAAAAAATAGCATTCAGTTTTTTCAGATTTTTTGTATCATTAAAATACATAAAAATAACTTGTCGTCTTATAAAAATACAATACATTGTATGAGATATATGTATTATGATAATACATTAGTCTATGTATATGCAAAGTTGCCCATTGAAGTAGGGCTATGTATTAGTCTAGAACAGTGGTGGGCAACCTGTGGCACGCGACCTGTCAGGGTAATTTGCTGGCAGGCTGTAAGACAGTTTCTTTCCATTGACCTTCCACAGGCACGGCCATCCGCAGCTCCCAGTGGCTTCCCGGCCAATGGGAGCTGCGGGAAGCAACGCTAGCATGTCCCTGCGGCCTGCGCCGCTTCATGCAATTCCAGTTGGCTGGGAATGGTGAACCGCAGCCACTGGGAGCTGCGAGCAGCCGTGCCTGCGCGTGGTCAATGTAAACAAAGTGTCTCGCAGCCTGCCAGCAGACTGCCTTGATGAGGCTGAATGTTGGCTGCAGGTTGCCCACCACTGGTCTAGAAGATACACACAATAAACACAGACATGCATGTATAGGGCTGCCCAGAGGAGAGGGCAAGTGGGGCAGTTTGCCCTAGGTCCCGGGCCCTCCAGGGGCCCCCACGAGAGTTTTTTCGGGGCCACTGGAGTGGAATTTTTCACTCCAGGGACCCCGGAAAACTGGCCCTGACTCCTCTTAGGGTCTTCAGTGCCCAAAGTGGCCAGAGCAGCCAAAGGTCAAGTAGGACAGCCGACACTACGGATGCAAGCCAGGTGACAGAGCTGGCTAAGGCCCTGGCATCCAAGGGCAAGCAGTTATGGAACTACCCTCTATATCAGCTTACCTCAGAATCCCCCTATACAGTCTTTTACAAGGACAAGGTCTAGCTGCGGCCACACCCAGCCTTCCTGCCCAAGGTGGTCTCACCATTTTATATGGGCCAGGACGTTTACTTATGTGACTTTTTTCCAAAGCTGCATAAGTTGGAGGAGAAACATCAGCTGCATTTCCTAGACATCAGAAGGGCATTAGTCTTCTACATTGAAAGGATCAAGCCATTCCACAAGTCAACGGTGTGTGTTTGTGATGGCAGACAGTGTCCGCTCAAAGAATTTCTTCTTGGATCACTGTCTGCATTCACTGCTGCTATGATCAGGCAAAGATACCACCTCCGGCAATTGTAGCCACCAATTCAACCAGGATGCATGCCTCTTCGGCAGCTTTCCTAGGCCAAGTGCCAATCCAGGATATCTGTAGGATGGCCACCTGGTTGTCTGTCCACACAATCACATCCTATTATGTGCTTATCCAGCAAGCCTGGGATGATGCAGCTTTGGTAGAGCAGTACTGCATGCTGCTAGACTGTGAACTCAGAGTCCATCTGTTCGAGATGTGTTGCTCATGTCCATTCCATGACCTGCCTCCTGCAAAAAAAACAAGCAAACCCAATTTATTTTGTTATGCTAGTTTTGCTGTCAAACAGTTTCTCTAAACTGGTGTGGATCCTTCAAACTGGACCAGACTCTTCTGTTTTCCCCTGAGCAACCATACAGACAGCCTTCGAAGACCCAACGGTAATACAAATAAATATGCTGTGCCCTGTTTGAGGTTACCTGTTTGTGGGGCGTAATCAAATATATCCATATAGGGAAAACATGTGAGGGAAATACATAACATATATGTATTAAAGCACAATATTCTGATTCACAAAAATTACGTTTTGTTCTCCAGCTTGTCACTGATCTGCTGTGTGAATTTGGGCTCAATTTCATTTGTAAAAAGGAATAATAATTACTTGAAAGCATTGGTAAGGTTAATTCCTTATCATTCATTAAGAGCTTTGAATCCTTCAGTGGAACCTATTCTGGAATTGCAAATGATTATTACATTGCCCTCTGAGTATGCTATCCTGCACCACTTTTAGTTTCTTGTCCTGGACTTCCCAGACAAACAAGCTAATTTCTGATTCTCTAGCTCATGCACAGAGTATAAATATGAGTTGCATGTGCCATTCATTCTGTTTTCTGTAACAAGCTGTAGTACTGTAAACTTTTTTCTAGAGGTATTATGCATGACCATGTAAAGTATCACAAAATGTATCTGTGTCAAACCATTGCAGGATGATGTTCAGGGATCCTAGAAATCTGTTTGCCACAGAAAAAAGGAGAATTTGCATTTGTACAGAGAATCTTTAGTTTTTACGTTTTGTGAGGGGAAAAAATAACATTAACTATTAACTAAAGTTTACTGAAAATATCAGTGTCATTTACTCAATGTACACAACCTCCCCCTCTTGCTGATTTTTTTTTGAATGTGCTTTAAATTTACAGCAGAACCCTGTTTAGTCAATCTAATTGGGACCAGGGCCAGATTGAATAATCAAACATTGAGATAATCAGGAGAATTGGCAAAGAGCTTTCTATCCTTTATTTTAAAATGGGGGGAGGGAAAACACTCCACCTGTTGGCCCAAGCCCCAACCGCTGTCAGCCGTAGAAAGCTGGTGGTTCGGTTGTTACGGAGAGCCGGATAATGGAAACTTGGATAAACAGGGTTGTGCTGTATATCAGTAAAACGTGTTGAGCTGATATACATGAACAGTTTGGTAGGGGGAGTGTCACTGTCATCATGGAGATTTACTTTATTCTAGTAAGAGTAGGAACACCATAGAGAGCCTACTTTCAGGTTATAGTCACTAGTCATCACCATGACATAGACCCTGTTTTCCCCACGCACTTTCTGCATACTGAAGTTTTCTAGCTAATCCAGTGCTGGCACTTGTCTGTGTGCTTAATTACTGCTGTCATTTAACTACCAGAATTTAGTGTAAGAGAGCAACATGAGATAGTGGATTTTCTTTAAGCAGAATAATGAGAACATGTAACAATTAGCATACAGTACTCCAAAAAATGGAGAGCACAGGGTGACTTACTTTCAGAATTGGAGAAGTGTGCACTGTTGAAAGAAGATATACCACCTGTGGCTGTTTGTTTATTAGGATTTCACTTCTCAAGATGTTAATCTTGCTTGATTTTATGTAACAGCACATCATGTGATCTCAAGCTCTGTGATGACATCATTTGTCTGTCTTGTTTCTGTTGGTCATGACCCAACCACTGTTAAACACAGTAAACTTTGAATAGAAGCAAAGGAATAATCGTTAACTTTTTAATTCTTGAAAGTGTTGAGTTCAGGGCTCACAATTTAACAGTGGAATGCTAATGCTAATTTTACTCATGCTAAGAATATAAGTGTTTCTTCAGTGCTTCATTCTGTGAGAAATAATCAGTAGTCATACTAAATAATCTAAATAGTCATGTCAATGAAAGTGACATTTCTCCAAGGACAAAACTGTGACGGAACAGCTATGAAAGTATTATTCTTGGAGTTGGAACAGCATCTTAAGAGGTATTTGTAAAGCTTTTATTTTCCTTTAAGATTCTTGGTGGTTTAAGCAGTTCTTAAACTTACTGTTCGAGTGAGTGTTTAAAAATGATATTGCTACTCTTAATTTAAGGTGCTTGTCAGTTTATTAAAGCTGTTTCTCAAAAGAGAAGCCCGATACTGATTCAGAGATAAGTGCTTTGCTATGCTGAGTGATTTTACTTTTTCACCAACATCTCCACTCTTTGAAAAGAGCTAGATCTATCTTGCAATTTAAAACTGATTTCATCAGAAACTGTTGGCAATCCGTGTATTTAGAAACATTTCTTTTAAAAAGTTGTGTGCTTTATAAATTCATTGCAGGTATATAATGTGGTGACTCCCTGCTGAAATGCATAACTTTTTTAAAAACCGAATAATCCTGTTTAACAAGATTAAAATTTTAGAGTTAATTACAGAATGTTTTTGTACCCTTTTAAATGACTTTTTTAACAGAAGTTTTGCAGAGTTACATACTGCCTGTTTTCTACTCTCTTCAAACACCTACAAAAAAGTTGAATATATTATTTATATTGTTCTGTGTTACAAATTGAAATGATCTTGAATTGTGGTTTCATATTCATCAAATCACTTAATGTTTGTTCTCCTTTGGCCACCTGAGCAGAGCTGCATGACGTATTTGGGATTAATTTGCTTTACAAGTTTTGATTTTTATCAGATTCCAATTTAAAAAGAAAATCTCAAGTATTAACTTGAAGAATGGGAGGGATTTTTTTACAGAGCTTGAATTAAGGTACATGTAATATTGTTTATGAAAGTAGAAAAGCCTTGGTTCCTTCATGTTGCATAATTGCTATTTGCCTTGTGCAAATAAATACCTTTACGGGGAAAATGTAATAACATAACATTTTATATTTCCCAACACCAATAATAGGTATGGTTTTTTTTAACAGACCCAGTGATGACATGTAGGTTTTTCTGGATGGAAGAAGTTGGAGGGTAGATTCTCACTCTACCCTGGTGCCCTCCCTTCCCCCCACATATGAAAGCAACTTTCATACCCTTTGTTCAGGATCCTAGTCTCTGTATTAGTTGCTGTGTGATTATAGTGTAAATAGAGGATAAATAATAAAAGCTTCTTTGCTTATGAAAATTTCAAAGGTTTGACTTGCTGTCTTGGTTTTGCCTTGCCCAGAAAATCTGACATAATATACTTCGTTGTTTTTATTGTATTCAGGAACACTAAAATAGTACCTTAACACATTCCATTTGAAGGTGTTTTCATGTCACTGCCTTTAATAATGTCTTTAGAGAAAAACTTTTTCTCTAAAGTGTGAGTGGAGTCTTCAAACAAACAAAAACACAACCCTCTTGATTTATACATTGGGAAGCTGCTATAAAATAGTTATCAAATATTGAGATTCATTCAGCAAGCAACTGTTTTAAAATGTTTGACTTGTAAGTATTCTCAAATGTTGAACGTAAATACACTATTACACTGAACTGGTTGGTATCTTAGCACTTAACAAGGCTAGCAATCATTATTGATAACTCATTTCAAACGTTGCTCGTGACAACAGTTTACAGATGCTTCCCTGCTCATAAACAATATATGTGAGTATTGCAGCAACCTGGGTTACTGCATATGTCCAAACTAGGAATATATTTCTCAATGTTTGAATCAATCATAACATGCTTGCTGCTCTTTTTCTGGGTTAATCATGGAGAAAAAAGATTTTCTGACCTTTCTGCCCTGCAACTTGAAGCTTTGTTATAAGCGATATTCAGTCTTACATAATGCTGTGTTAGATACAGTACCTCAGCTCATGAAAACACCCATCAGCAGCTGTTGTATAAACAGGATTTGTGTGTACTTTACTGTGTTCCTTGTTTCAACAGGTTACCTCTTTTTATTTACTAATTATTTTGCTGCTTCTTTGAGTGATGTCCCCTATTGTATTCCACTGAGGGTTATGCATAAACACCATGTGTCCGGAATCGGTGAATTTGAAAGTAGTGTGCCTTGGTCCACACATGCACCCTGGCTCGCCTCGTGCTCCTATCGGAGGCAATAAACGGCAGGGCAGACCACAATATGCATATTACTTCATTTCCCATAGAAGCGTGTTGGATAATTATACTCTAGATGCTTTTCTGGAAACTAGGATTGGATAATAGACATGCTACTCACCAGTTTCAAAATAAGCAGAACCCTTTGTCTTCCTTAGTTTTTATTGGCTGCTGCCACCGTGTCATTTCCCACCTGGAAGAGATGGACACCACTGAAATACCATGTATAGCTTAGAAGGGCTCATCATTACCCAGTTTTCTCTTCACTGAAGACATGACTTGCAAAGCAATCACTGTTGAACACACACAGTATAGATATAAGTAGTATGTAATTGCTAATCTGCATGTGTAAAATTTATTTTAGAGCCTGTTTTTCTATGTGCTAGGTCTTTTTACTATAAGAGATCTGTATTTTTATTACTGTGAACTCCTGGCAGTGACCACTGTAATTAAAGGGTGAGGTTGTAAAACACTTTCTATTATAAGCATCTGAAAATGGGCATTATAACTTTGTGCAACAATCATTCTTTGGGCTAAAATTTTCCATATTTGGTCTCTTGTGATGGTTTTTGAACAGCCCTGTTACTGACGTGGCTGATTTAATGTTGCAATTTAGTTTGGAAATAATATTTGTTGAGGAACAGCGCATTACCTTAGTCTAAAAAAAACTGCCTGGTGTTGATTTGATTGAATGAGTGTTTTTAAAATTGCCTGTTGAGCGTGAAGAGTAGAAGGCTTTTTGCTAAGCTCATTAAATGTGCCATGAGGGAATGATGCACTCTGTGTGTATGCACAGCAAATTTAATTTTAACAGTGAATTGCTTAATCCCCAAAATTGCTCCAGCCCAGCCAATCCCGAGATTCTTAAAAGTATCCCAAGGTCTGGCAAAAAGGGTTTCTTGCTTCTGGAGCAGGTTTGAAATATTTAGTCTCTTGGAGCCACTAGTTGAAATTGAGGCAGGTTTGGCTCAAACCATTCTCTTTGAGAGAGGCTGAGTTCTGTGCAGTTTACTACATAGAATTTTAAGAGCCAACCTTAATAGGATCTCTGGCTGTGTGTGGATGTTAAAATGCCCATGACACATTTTGTATGAGCCGGGGTTTGCTCCGATGTTGTCATATAAATTTTCCCCTTCACTCATGGTCATGCAGCAACTTGTGTACATCATTTGGCTGCTGTAATGCCTGGGTGGACATGCTTTGGGCTGACAAAAGGAGTTGTATAAATGCACAATAAAATCTGAGCCAAAAGTCTTTGTTAGCAAACTGCTGAGGTTGAGAAGTGCTGCTCCAAACAGTTGAATTACATGTGTTGATTTCAGAAAAGGGGGAAATAAATTAACAGTGGAAATCACTAGTTAAGATTAGGTGTACAATTCTAACGCTGTTCAATAATAAATACCTATAGATTTCTGTCTGCAACAATAAATTAAATTTAATCCTGCTTGTAGTGATAGCAGCCTCCCTCCAGGCTTTCTCCTTTGTTCCATTCATAGTTTGAGGCCAGAAGGAACCATTAGATAATCTAAGATTATCTCCTGTACAGTAACTCCTCACTTGAAGTTCTGGTTAATGTTGTTACGTTGCTGATCAATTAGGGAGCATGCTCCCTTCTAAACTCGTTTGGCAGCTGCCTGCTTTGTCCACTGCTTGCAGGACGTTGCAGCTAGCTAGTGGGGGCTTGGAACCAGGGTAGACCAGCAGCCCCCTATCAGCTCCCCGCTCCCCTAAGTTTCCTGTGCAGCAACTGCCCAGCAGGCTATCAATTGCAGCTATCCCTCCCCCCACTGCCATGTGCTGCTCCTGCCCTTTGCCTTGGAGCTGCTCCCCAAGCCTCTTGCTTGCTGTGTAAGGAGGGGGAGGTGTCTAATGTTAGGGTGTCCCTGTCCACCCTTCTCCTACACCCCACTTACCCCTTCTCCATATAGAGCAGGGTGGGGACATGGAGGGAGAGAGAGAGAGAAACCCTGGGGCAGCAGCTGCTGTCTTAACTTCCTGATCCACTTAAAAAGACAATGTACTTAAGGGTGGGTCAGCTTACTTAAAGGGGCAGGATGCATCTCTCTCCCCCCCCACACACACAAGGTGTGTCTGTCTGTGTCTGCTATGCTGTCTCCCCTCCCCTCCATTCCTGCTGCCTTGTAGAGTGAGAGGCTGCATTAACAACATGTTAACCCTTGAGGGCTCAGCCGAGTGCTAGTTCATCATTTAGCACAAGGGTTCTCAAACTGGAGGTCGGAACCCCTCAGGGGCCATGAGGTTGTTACATGGGGGGGTTGCGAGCTGTCAGCCTCCACCTCAAAACCTGCTTTGCCTCCAGCATTTATAATGGTGTTAAATATATAAAGTATTTTTAGTTTATATGGGAGGGGGTCGCACTCAGAGACTTGCTTTGTGAAAGGGCTCACCAGTACAAAAGTTTGAGAACCACTGATTTAGCAGCAAGGCATTCCCTGAGACTATCCCACTCTCTTCCACCCTCTAATTTCACCACCTCAACCAAAGTTTACAATCATCATAGCTGTGAATGATATTAAATTGTTGGTTTTAAAACATGTACTGTGTGTGTGTGTGTGTGTGTGTGTGTGTGTAGATAGTTTTTCGTCTGGTGAAAAAAATTTCCCTAGAACCTAACCCCTGTTTACATTAATTCTTGTGGGGAAATTGGATTCGCTTAAGATAGTTTTGCTTAAAGTCGCATTTTTCAGGAAGATAACTACAATGTTAAGTGAGGAGTTACTGTATAACACAGGCCATTAAATTTCCCTCAGTTCCTCCTATACTGAACCAGTAATTTTGTGTTTGATTAAAGCATATCTTCCAGAAAAGCATCCAGTCTTGATTTAAAGGCCTTGAGAGATGGAGAATTTAGTACTTCCTTATGTAGTTGATTCTAATGGTTAATCAGTTTCATTTTTCTTTTTTAAGTTTCTGTTTAATTGTACCTTATTTCTTTTCATCTGTCTGGCTTCAGTTTCCAGCCACTGGTTCATGTTATGCCTTTCTCTGCTAGGTTAAAGAACCCTTTAGTATCGAGTATTTTCTCCCTGTGGAGGTACTTATACACTGTAATCAAGTCACTTCTCAGTCTTTTTGATACAAATAAACAAATTGAGGGTTTTTTCCAGTCGTCAAATCATTTTTGTGGCTCTTCTGCACCATCTCCAGTTTTTTTCAACATCCTTTTTAAAATCAGCAAAGAATCCTGTGGCACCTTATGGACTAACAGACGTTTTGGAGCATGAGCGAATACCCACTTCGTCAGATGCATGACACCTTTTTAAAATGTGGACATCAGAATTGTAAATAGCATTCCAGCATTTATTGACATGTCATACTAGGGCAGGGGTCGATAAGCACCCTGGCGGGCCAGGCCAGTTTGCTTACTTGCCGCGTCGGCAGGTTTGGCCAACCGTGACTCCCACTGGCCGCAGTTTGCCGTCCCAGGCCAATGGAGGCGGCGGGAAGCGATGCGGGCGAGGGATGTGCTGACCACGGCTTCCCACCACCCCCATTGGCCTGGGACAGTGAACCGCGGCCAGTGGGAGCAGTGATCGCCTGAATCTACTGATGTCACAGGTAAACAAACTGGCCTAGCCTGCCAGGGTGCTTACCATGGTGAGCCGTGTGCCAGAGGTTGCAGACCATTGAGATACACCCTTGAACAGGCCAGATTCAGGCATAGACTTGTACCTCAGCTCCCAGAGTCGTGATGAAATCAAAAGTTCGGCTTTCATTTAAAAACTGGCTTGCTTCTAGCCATTGTGGTTACTCAGGAAACCTGAATGGTGTGACTGATGCAGTAGTGTATCCCTGAATTTGCAGAGAGCCTCTAGTAGAGGGAGTAGCAGTAGCCAGTAGAGCCAAGGAAGAATTAACGTGTTCTATACCTAGGACCAGAGCAGACCAGGCAGGCCTTCCCAGCTCTAGCAGTTGCCTTGAGTGGTTTTGGGGGGAGGCTTGGATGCCTCTGTGGGCTCTGTGAAATTAGTTCCACATGGGTGGGGCTCAGATGTCCTCTGGGCTATGTTTCTTTGACCATTTGTCTCCACTGGTCAGATCAGTGGGGAGGGGATGGTACTCTAGCCTGTTTCAATGAGACCTAGATCAAAGCAATCTAATGAACGGTTATTGTGCATCAGCAGGGTCCACATAGACAGTGCACAGCAGGCTGGTGGGGAGTGGATTCACACCCCAGCTTGCTGCAAGCTAAATATTCACATAGACGTGCCCTTATACCACCTACTACTGAGGTGCCATTCAGAGTAGATGTGTAGAGACCTTTCTTGTGTGGTTGACTCTCTCCTCCATGCTTTCAGCGCATTGTAATGATTAATGGTGTTGGCATTTTAAAATTGTCATTGAGTGAACTCCCTATTTAAGATGAATGAGGAAGCTCACATCTTTGAGCACTTTCAGGCTTCCGGGCATCACTAAGGCTATGGCTGCACTAGCACTTTTGTTAGTAAATGTATGGCACTCAGGTGTGAAAAAATGCCCCACTGAGTGACATAAGTTACACCAACCGAAGCACCATTGTAGACAATGGTGCTGATATAGCTACCTCCGCTCGTTGGGAGTGGTTTAATTATGTCGATGGGAGAGCTGTTTCCTGTTGACATAGAGCGGCTACTGCATCCATACAGCTCTGCCACAGTAAGCTTCGCTAGTGTAGACTTTTTTCTGGGGAGTGGAGGGGAAAGAAGGTTTGATAACCAGGAAGGCTGAAGGCTTTTTTAAAAAAACAAAACAAAACAAAACAACTGACTTTGGAGAATAAGATGACACCACCCCAAAAAAGTGCTGGGTTAATGACCCAGCATGGGCTAGCCCAACTCAAGTCCTGGTTTGAACGAAGGATTTTTGTAAGGGTATACAAAACATTTAGTGCACCATTCTTCAGGCAGTAGAGCTAATATAATACTAGGGAATGATGAGGACTGCTCCATAATTAATATGGACAACGTTAACACAAATTTAGCCAATGCCAAATACTTTAAAGAGATTAACCAGGTGTTGCTTAAGTATGAGATTCTAAGTCTTAATCTTTACTTGGCAAATCATGTATTAAAAGATTAGACGATAGATCTTCTATAGTTCTCGGAAGGTCAGGGATGGCTGTATGTCGGTGGCTTCTGTCCAGGACAGCGGTATTCAAATGGTGTCTTAGTTCCAGCTTACGGAATTTGTGTTCTGTTTGAAAGCCAGCAGAGTTTCAAAGCCTTGGAGAGTGGGGGCCCAAGCCTGTCTTGCCCAGAGGCCTCTTTATGCCACTGGATGGTGTGAAGGAGGGTCCTAAAGGCAACAAACTTCCCCCAGGCAATACCTGCAGTGTTCCCCTGCTGGTGAAATGACTACACCAGTCCCTTACAATTTTCCCTGTAGGAGGTGTGTCCAGGGTACATGCAAAGGAGGATGCTGAACTGGAGCTCCACTGTGCTGTGACTAGAGAGAGAGGCATGGGGAACCCAAGAATAAATTTAGAGTACCCTGAGGCTTTTACAGTTTACATTGGAGGTAGGCAGACATCCCCCACCCCCAGAGTATCAAAAGGCTTAAATGCAACTTTGTCCCCACCCCTTCATTCCTGTGCTGAATTAAAGGTAGATAATCATGATGTACAAAATAACAAATCAGATATTTATAATACATGTTTTGTTCTTTATTTCTTCCTATTTTATAGTTTGAAATTGCTGAAAAGCATTCATATACTTATAGATTCTAAGGGCAGAAGGGACCATTGTGATCATCTGGTCTGACCTCCTGTGTAACATAGGCCAGAGAACTTTTCCAAAATAATCCCCAGAGCACATCTTTTAGAAAAACATCCAGCCTTGATTTAAAAAATGGAGTGACGGAGAATCTGCCATGACCCTTGGTAAATTTTTGTGGTTAATTATTCTCGCCATTAAAAATGTACGCCTCATTTCCAGTCTGAATTTGTCTAGCTTCAACTTCCAGTCATTAGAGCATTTTATAGCTTTCTCTGCTACACTGAAGAGCCCATTATTAAATATTTGTCCCCCTGTAGGCACTTACAGACTGTAATGAAGTCACCCCTTAACCTTCTCATTGTTAAGCTAAACAGAGCTCCTTGATACTCTCACAGATTTTCTAATCTTTTAATCCTTCTCATGGATCTTCTCTGCACCCTCTAAAATTTTTTTAACATTTTTTAAATTGTGGATACTAGATCTGGACACAGTTATTCCAACAGTGGTTGCACTAATGCCAAATACAGAGGCAAAATAGCCTCTCTACTCCTACTCAAAAATTCCCCTATATATGCATCCAAGGATTGCGTTAGCCACTTTGGCCACAGGGGGAGCTCATGTTCAGCTGATTATCCACCACAACTCCTATATCTTTTTCAGTCCCTGCATTCTAGCATAGATTTCCCCCATCCTCCAAGTATGGCTGACATTCTTTGTTCCTAGATGTGTACATTTACAGTTTTCTGTATTAAAACACACACTGTTTGCTTATGCTCAAGTTACCAAGCAATTAAGGTCACTCTGAATCAGTGACCTATCCTCTTCATTATTTACCACTCCTCCTATTTTTGTGTGATATGAAATCTTTCATTGGTGACTTTTCTATTTTCTTCTAGATTATTGATACAAATGTTAAATAGCATAGGGTAAGGACTATTATCAGAGGATCCCATAGAAACACATCTGCTCAATGACTGTTCCCTGTTTATAATTGTATTTTGACGCCTATCATTTAGCCAGCTTTTAATCTATTTAATTTGTGCCATGTTAATTTTATATTCTTTATTTGTTTTTTGATCAAAATGTTGTGTGGCATCAAGTCACACTTTATAGAAGTCTAAGTATGTTACATCAGTGCTATTACCTCGATCAACCGAATTTATAATCTCATCACAAAAATAAACCCATGTTGATTTGCATTAGTTATATTTCCCTCTTTTAATTCTATGAGTCCCATGTAAGATGTTCCATTATCTTGCCAGTGGTTGGTATCAGACTGCTAGGCCTGTAATTACACAGGTCATCCCATTTACCCATCTTAAATACTGTCACATTATCTTTCTTCCAGTCTTCTAGAACTGTTCCAAGACTTTCTAAAATAACTTTAACGGTGCAGCAATTCCTGAGTCATCTCTTTTAAAATGCATGGATGCGAATTATCTGGATCTGTTGATTTTTAAATGTCTTAATATTAACTCTGCTGTTTAAGATTCTCTTGAGATAATAATGGAGAAAGTGTTACCATATGATGAGACTGCATATCTGCTTTTTCCCCAAATACAGAACAAATATTAATAGGGCAGAAGTGTTCATTCTGCATTATTATTAGGCTTGGAAGGAATAGATTTTAATCAGTAAATGTGGGTAAACTTAGATTTTACCACGCATACAAAAATATTTTAAAAATCTGTGTTGATTGAAGTTTAAATAGGCAAAGTAAGGAAAATGCTGCTTGGGAATTTTGATATAAAGTTATTTACTTGGTAAATTTTGATATGTGAAGTTGACAATTGGTGTTTAAATGGTTATAGAGCTTTAACTTTTTTAATCTGAAATCTACTGTCATTAAAAAATTGTCTGACTCTCCCCATAATTTCTTGCAACCAAAAAGGTAAATCAATGAAAATTAAAAGCTTCATACTCATAATTTTGTGCAAGTTGTAAAAATTTAAATAGATGAAAATCTCTTAAAATAAACATCAATATTCATCAAAATAATAAAAAATCTAATTCTGCCAAGTGTAGTTATTGATAATTCTACCATTTTATATAGTAATGGACCAATGCCTATTTAATATTTAGCATTAATTTCTGACAAAATGGGGTGATTTTGAACAGCCATTATTTTTTCCTAGCTGAATGTGATTTTAAAACAAAATGTTAGTGTGCAGGTGGTTAGCTTAAGGACAAGGGGTCATAGCAATTTCCCTTTACCCTACTTTGTTCCTCTGTATTTTTGCTTCCCCTTTCACAGGATCTCATAGAATTTTACTGTTCCCTAAGAAATTATAATAGTGGCCTGATCTCTAAAGTTTATGTAAGTCAGTGGAAGGATTCCCATTGACTTTAATAGGCTTTGAATTAATGCCTAGGAGCCTTGACTTGGCTTCTAATGTAATTTCTTAAGTATAGGCTTAATTTTAAAAGTGTGAGGCTGAAGAGGGAAGTGACCATCAAAGGAAAACTGCTGTCCAGCTAGAAACCTAGTTCAGCTGCTCTGCTAGACAAAAGGCCGGGGTGCTTTGAAATGAATTTAAAATAGGTTAAGAGCCTTGCAACTTCAAGGGGAGCAATAAAAAGAAAAAACAGTCAGGAAGAAAAGAGAGAGAAGAAAGGGGTGACCAGTAGAAAGTGGACAGGTGGAGGATGGAGGATGAGGGGTGAAAGAGAGAGGGGAGCAGATAACTTGTCCTCTCTTTCCAAAATACATAGGGATTTCTTGTTTTTATCTGGGTGATGAGGTCCCAGCCATGCACTGCCGGGAGGTAGTGTGGCTAGTGGCTGTGACATCACCAACAAGGTCCAGATGGCCTGTCAGAACAGACCAGTGTTGAGAGCTACATTCTAATATAAGATAATTTGTGCTTTTCAAATGCATGTGATCTCACTGCTGCCAAGTGACCACCTGATCGTTGGTTTTGTTTCTTTTTTCATGGTAGGAGTACCTAGGAATACTCCGGTAATTTCCTTTCATTTAACGTTGAAGTGCAGTTCTCCAAAATGTACATTATGTATTTTCTGAACAGCAGGATTATGCAACATGAGTGGTTCCTCCTCTAAGGTGTCTCCTTTGGCTTTAAGGAAACCAGTACACATTAGAAGTACAGATGAAAGCATGGAATCAAATGTGAACTTTGAGTACTTTTTAGTTTTCTGGCAAGTAAATTCACATAAGGATGTATCAGATGAAATTATATATGCAGTCTTCTAAAGCCTGGAAGCTCTGAAAGGCTATGTACTGACTGCAGAGTGGACAAGCATATTCAAAGGTAAGGATGATCTCTTGTATGAGGTCAAAAAGGAAGAATAAAAGTGAGGTCTGTGCCAGAGAGCTGGCCAGTGTCAGAGGAAGAAGAGCTCTTGTAATCTTCTTTCAACCTTCCACACACCAAAATGCCCTCTCCTGGATCAGTCCTTTTAATACCTCCCTCCCTTTTGGGCCAGTTGCATAAGAGTTACTGTAGGGTTAGGGTGGGAATAAACCTAACTGTGGCCCATGAAGAGGGAGGGACAGATTGGGTCCCTGACAAAATTTTAAAAGCACAACTCTTTAGTGGGTGGGTCCTTTCCTCCCCATGAGTGTTGGGCAGAAGCAATTATAGCACTCCAAGGAGAGCTTTCATTTGTATTGAGTTTAGGTATTTCAGATTTACAGACACAGTGTTTGGTTCCCAAACTAGGTGGTACTTCATACCTACTCAGCCCTAGATTCAGGTAGGTAGTGTCCTGGATGCTAATTGCAAGGTATAGAGTAACCATGAAAGTTAGGTCTCTTAATACAAGAGATTAAGCCCAACAGATTCTATTCCTTTAATTCACATTGTGTTGCCAGACATAGTTAGTTGTTTCTGGAAGGATTCTCCAATAACCTCAGAATATTTTAGTTCTTACCACCCCTGAGGTCTTCTAAAGATGTCTGGATGTTTCTTGAAGGTTGTAACCTCTCTCTCACTCTCTCCTTGCTGAAACTCCTGAACTGGAGAAAGAGACTTTTTTTTAATCAAGATTTATTGCATCACCATTAAAATCAGTGATATGATGACATCCTTGTGAAAACAAATGAGGTTTAATTAGCTATCTGTTTTCCTATAGAAACGAAAGAGCTGTGACCAGTATCCTATCCCCAGAGAAGTCAGTTTGACTTTCTTGTGTTTGTCCTTTGATTTTATATCAACTTGCTTTTAAATGCATTCTTCTGTCTTCTAGGCAGAGTGCAAAGCATATCATCGTATATGTATTATAATTACAGATACTGGTGTTATACTACTGCTGGCCAAGTAGGTTGTATGTAGGGTGGAATGAATGTTCTTTCCACATTGTAGTTCATTAATTTTTTCTGTACCTTGCTGATGGTAAAAACAAAATTAAACATGGTAAGTGACACATTGGTTCTTTTTCATTTCATTTGAGGTGTTAGAGTCTAATCTTCTTAAACACTTATTTTAAAAATCATGAAAAAAACAAAAAAAGGAAATTCACATGCAATCAAACCACAGGTTTAAATAGCTTTAAGATTTTAGCAAAAAAAAAAATTGAGAGCTAATACTATAGAAATATCTGGTACTCAATGGCTCTTTAATTTAACTGACAGACATAACAAGATCCATTGGCTGGAAGTTGAAGTCAGCAAAGTTCAAACTCAAAATAAGATGCAATTTAATGTTTTGGAACGGATTGCCAAGTGATGTGGTAAATTTTCAGTGGCTTGGAGTCTGACTCAAGATCGAATGGCTTTCTAAAAGAGATATTTTAGCCCAACCACAAGCTGTTGGGCTAGATAAGGAATTGCTGGTTGAAAGTCTATGACCTGTGGCAGATTAGGTGATTATAATGGTCTCCTCTGTCCTTAAAGTCTATGAAATTCACAGTTAAGTCAGGAGAAACTGTTCAAAAGACCACCCCTTTAAACTGACCAAACTGAACCTGGTTAAAACTGGCTGGAAACCCTGTCCTCATTTAAATCAGTGGCAGTTTTACTATTGGCTTCAGAGGGGCCAAGATTTTAGCCTAGGTGATTAGTGTGTTGTGGATTTCTGTCAGAATCATTAGACTAGTTCCCCCCCCTTGTGTGTGCCCACCTCCCCATGGATATATATGGGTTTGAATTTAGGAATTTTTAAGGTAACTTTACTTAAGTCACTACTCCAGTTCTGTATAATCCGCATTAAAATCCCCTCTAATGAAAGCAGATGTTTTTCAGGACTCAATTCAGTCTTTCTTCCATTGTGCCACCAAAGTGGTTATAATGCAGTTGGTTCTTAATGTTTTTGTGACTGAACCACATTTTGATGTATTTCAGCGTTTTACAGTTGAGAAATATAGTTAAAATTGTGTTACCCATAGCAGGGGACTGTCATGTTATAACAAAGGCCCTAAAATGATCAGTTTTTCTAGTGTTTTGTAGTGTAGAAAAGACAAGATTTATCTCAATTTTGGGAGATTTGTTCTGTATTTAAAATCTGTTCCTAAAGAGAGGAGAGCATTGTCAAGGTACTTGAAAGATTAAATCAAACCCCAACGGAAGTAGAAAAAATGGGGGGGAGGTTCTTTAACAAACACATAGAAACAAACTGAACCTCAAACAGGTTACAGGGTCTAAATGAGTCTATATACAAAATATTTGTCTAATTATGTGCTGAAGACGAAAAGTTTTTAAGGGCTAAATATTATTGAGACGAGGTAATTTTTAATGAGACAAAAAAAATGGAATCCCTACAAGTAGTAGTTTGTTCCGTAGCTGAAAAGATTGTTTGGCAATTTGCAGTTGTTAAGGTAGTTAATTGATCTCTGTATGTAAAGACCAGAGCATGCATATCAGCTACTTGATTAGCATTGTACTTGGATGCATCCTTTACCCACTAAATACATCTCAGCATTATGTATTACTTTATTTATTCAGTGCTTTATTTATACCATGTCTGTGGTACTTTACAAATGTTAGCTTCCGAATGAGGATACAGTCTTGCAATGAGCTCTATGTGGGTGGACCCTTTGCATATGTGAATCTTTTTGCAGGTTTTGGGTTTAAATAGGACAGAAATTAGCCCTAGATGCTACAGATTCTTATACAGAAGAATAACATGAGACGTGTGAGTAGTGCCATTGAACTCGTGGGTGTAAATTTTTTAATGTTATACAAGCATTTCTAGAATCGGGGACCTGACATTGTAATTTTTGTGGGGAAGAGCCATGTCTAATGTACATTGCCTAATAATGTACAATGCCTGGTACAATGGGGGTAGACCTCATGTTTGAGGACTCTATGTATTACCATAATGCAAACTATAAATAATAAAAATACATTATTGGGGGAGAGAAGAGAAAGTGATAGTGAAGTAGGATCACCAATCAAAGGGAAAGGAAGAAATGAGTTTGGGAGAGGATTTTTGTTGCTCTCCTTTGACTTGTCTTGCTTCATCAATCAATTAGAATTCTTTAATGGCATCAACAAGCATGTGGACAAGGGTGATGCAGTAGATATAGTATATTGGACTTTCAGAAAGCCTTTGACAGTGTCTCTCATCAAAGGCTGTTATGCAGTGTACGCAGTCATGGGATAAGAGGGAAAGTCCGCATGGATCAATAACTGGTTGAAAGATAAGAAACAAAGGCTAGGTGTAAATAGTTTTCAAAATGGAGAGAGGTAAGTTGCGGGATCCCTTGAGGATCTGTATGGGACCAGTACTGTTCAACATATTCATAAATAACCTGGAAAACGAAGTATAAACAATGAGGTGGTAAAGTTTGCAGAGGATACAAAATTACTTAAGTTAGTTGAATCAAAATCTGATTGTGAAGAGTTAGGAAGAGATCACACAAAACTAAGTGATTAGGCAACAAAATAGCAAATGGAATTCAATGTGGACAGATGCAAAGTAGTGCATATTGGAAAACATAATCCCAACTGTACATACAAAATGATGGAATCTAAATGAGCTGTCACTGCACAAGAAAGATCTTGCAGTCATCATGGATCGTTCTGTAAAAACATCCGCTCAGTGTGTAGCAGTAGTCAAAAAAGCTAACTGTATATTAGGAACCATTAGGAAAGGTACAGATAAGACAGAAAATATTATAATACCACTATATAAATTCATGGTGCGCCCACACTTGAATACTGCGTATACAGTTCTGGTCACCCCTTTGCAAAAAAGATACATTAGAATTGGAAGAAATACAGAAAAGGGCAACCAAAATGATTAGTGGTATGGAACAGCTTCATGGAACATGAGGAGAGATGAAAAAGACTGGGATGCTAAACCTGGGACAGAAGATTAAGGGGGCTATGATAATGGTCTGTAAAATCATCAGTGAAGAACTGTTATTTACCTCTTCACATAATACAAGAACAAGGGGCCACCTAATGAAATTAATAGGCAGCAGATTTAAAATTTAATGCAGTGCACAGTCAACCTGTGGAACTCATTGCCAGGGGATGTTGTGTATGCCATCTAACTGGCTTCAAAAAATAATTGAATATGTTCATGGAGGCCTGGGCCATCAATAGCTATTAGCCAAGATGGTCAGGAATGCAACCCCATGCTCTTAGTGTATCTAAATCTTCAACTGCCAAAGCTGGGACTGGACAATTGGGAATGGATCACTTGATAATTGTTCTGTTCTGTTCATTCCCTCTGAAGTGTCTGACACTGGCCAGCGCAGAAGACAGGATACTGGGATAGGCAGACCTTTGGTCTGACCCAATATGGCTGTTCTTATGTTCTGACTGTAAAGAGAATTATAACTCTCTCCTGAAATTCCCTGATAAACAGGGACCATAGAAATTGACAAAGATGGAAAGTTCACGAATTCTAAGGACTGAGGTCTTTCCTGACACTTTGCTATGTTTCTATATAATCTGTGGAGCAGATGTTATATGTCTGATCATGTCAGAGCACAGTTGTCTGACATGTAGGCGCATCTGTGTTTTAACACTTGCTTTTTTTCTGTAAAGTGGACAGGACAGCATGCTTATGTTTGTGTTATCCCATCCACACTACTGACAAAACGTTGGAAGCCAGATGCACGTAACTATGCACTAACTCAATTAGACTTGTAGACCTCTAAAAACAATTTTAGGGAATCATTACTAATCTTTGCGCAGAAACACTGATTGATTAGAATGTGCCCATGACCCTTGAATCAGAGCACAACCAAAATTACAAATAGCACAATCAGTCTGAAAGTCTGCAGTCTGCCTCTTGCTTTCTCAAACCAAGAGAGAACATGACAAATGTGTGTTTTTGTTTTTATTGCTTGCCATTTTGAGGTGGCTTATTGTAGGAAAACCTAATCTGAAGAGATTGTAACCACCCAAAGAAAAAAAAAGTCTGCCAAGAGACTCAGATCCCCTGCACTTGCAAATTTCAGCCTAAGCACAATCACCTCCAGTGTCCTTGAAGCTTACTTCACATAGTGAGAGGTGATCTGAGAGTTTTGGGGTACAGCCACTAAAGGCTATGAAGATCACGGTTTTAGGATCAAGTATTGGACTGGGAGCCAGTACAGAGCCCTGGGTTAGGGTGGTGAATTCTCGTAGTCATTATGTAAGAAGAGGGGCTGCCTGGTGTACCTCTTGAGCTTTCACTTTCAACCTGAGGTTTAGCATGTTGCAGTAGTTGAGTTTAGAGGTGACAAACACACAGATCACTTTGGCTTGGTCTGTGGCTGATGAGAGGTGTAACCTCTTGGACAGCCGAAGAGCATAAAAGGAATTTATGGTTACTGATGTCATTTGCCTGTCCAGGAGTACAGAAGGAGCTCAAAACATATATTCTAATGTTTGTGTTAATATTAAGTAAATTGGAATGGATTACATGGTCAACAGGTGCAGATAATTTAAAATAGAGGAAACATTGCAAAGGCATGGGAAATGTGACTGTTTTTGAAGCAACATGGAAGTAAGTGGGAATTCTGCCTTAAAGGAAATGCATGTACTTCGATGTTGGAAAAACATTTATGCAAAGTTCAGTATTCTTAAATGTAACCTCCCCCGTAAGTAGGATTTAGCTTACTTGCGCCACTTTGCTGGTATTACTGAATGAAAGAACAGTAGACCAAGAAAGCTAAAATAATCTCTTTAAGAAGGATGATGATGACATGCTAATGCTAAAGTTAAATTTAAGACTATTATTCCTTGCCTTTCTAGCTTTCCTGCTTTTGTGAGAGTGACAACTGTAATATATATTTAAAATTCTTGCGCTACAGAAGAGAAAAGTTTTGGCTTTTCTGTTTTGTATGTTTAAATAACACGAATGTTGATACTTTATAGATTACGTGTAGTAAAGGGTGGTTTTAGTTTTATTTAAGGTTAAGTGCTTTGCTATGTATTGTTCTAAGTCATAATTTGTTCCCATTAAATAGCTAAGTGGAGAGAGCACACCATTTTAAAATCATTTTGATCTGAATGTGTGACTTTGTTCTATAATAAAATATTAGAACTGTATCAGAGGGTAGCCGTGTTAGTCTGGATCTGTAAAAGCAGCAAAGAATCCTGTGGCACCTTATAGACTAACAGACGTTTTGGAGCATGAGCTTTCATGGGTGAATACCCACTTCCTCAGATGCATGTAATGTGAATACCCACTTCCTCAGATGCATGTAATGTAATCACATGCATCTGAGGAAGTGGGTATTCACCCACGAAAGCTCATGCTCCAAAACGTCTGTTAGTCTATAAGGTGCCACAGGATTCTTTGCTGCTTTTATTAGAACTGTAACACCTTAATTTTGAAATATGCTGTCAAGGAGTTTTCTTAAATTATTTATCTCAATTATTTTCTGTATAATATAGGTTAAAAAGTAGCTGTTATATTGCCTTATCTGGAAAAGAGTGGATAGACATGTTCAGTGTTACACTGTAAGAATGTCAAAAAGCATCTGCTAGAATTTTACAGATTCATGCTGTGTGTGTATTTTCTGAATTGTCTGGTGGCTGAATATCTTAAAATGAATGGTTTAAAGGCTATAAAAAGGGCACAGAGGCCATTTAATTTGAATAAAGAGTAGACAAGTATTAGAAATTTGCCAGAACAGTGATCTATAGGCTCATTTATAATTTGCTTCCTGCTGCAAATATTTTCACAAATGTATTCAATAATATATATATATATATATATATATATATATATATATATATATATATATATATATATATATATAAAAGAATATATTGACTACCAGTTTTATTTTCCTATGCCCAACGTGTGCTGAAGTACTGTGGAGGCAGACATGAGCACATTAAAATTGTGTAAGGATTGTAATTTTAAAGGTGAAACTCCCCCAATAGCCCAGGAACCATGAGTGTGAATTTTATGCCTAAACTACACCATCCTGTCAGTATCTTGCTTCTAACCTTTCTCACCATGATAAAAATCCTTTTGTCTTTTCATATGAAAAACAGATTTTGCTCTTTCAAGAACCACCTATAATAGTCCTTTAGATTAAAAAATCCTCTCGTATTGTGTGATGATGGTCAAATGCAAAGGGATGATGCAAAAATGAAGCATCCTATTATTGGAAGTGGTTTCTCCAAGCCAATTCTAAGGCATCTGATGAGGAAGGGAACTTGAGTCCTATGGTTTAACTCAGAACAAATTTCGTGAGACTTTCCATCGTGCACGTTCTCTTTTCTAGTCTAAAGGTATAGTGTTGCGCCAATAGGTGGCGGCATTGTAGTAACTAAATGTAAGTCTAGTGACATTGTTACTGAATTCCAACATCAGCTATATCCGATTGTTTCTACCGAGGCTAAACTTCGCATGTGTAGTTTTTCTGCAGGCAAAAATCAGCCTGTGCATGTTGTAAGCGAATCATCCTACATGTTGGAAGGGTTTAAATTGGGCACTGGATCATTTTGTTTCTGCGCTGCTGTTGCCACCCAAATTCTCCGACTCTCTGCAGAGTGCACTGAGATCTGCTAAAAGCTCATGCGGTTCCTTGCAAATCGTAGTATTTTAACGGGGGTCTCCTGGCCAAGGGTCTCCTGATTAAGGGTAACTGGATTTTGGTGATGGTTCACTGCTACTGAAGTGATGCAAAGGAGCCGTTCTGGCGGTGGGAGGTTCCGAATGACCGGCCAGCCAATAGGCACTGACTCTCTTGCATATATTATGCCATAGGACTAGAACCTCAGGTTTTCTGCTAAGTATAGAAGAGCTGAGCTCGGAGATTTCTTTGCGCAGCCCTGGGATCAGCATCTTCGAGGATCATACCGCCACAAACAGATATAATTTTGGGAAAAACCACCAATCTAGCCAGCCTCTTACCATTCCCCCGTGGCGGAGATTTAACTAAGATTAATGTAGCTCAACAGAGAATCTCTGCATTGTTGTTTTTTTTCTTTGGGGGGGGGTGTTTCTGGCTGGAATTGCATGAATGCCCAATGTTGTAGAACAGTGGCAATGGATCTAGGAGTTTATCAACTAAGACATTTTTCAATTTCTTTCTTGTCATCCTTGCTGGGCACCGACAATTCTTCTTTGAGACTCGACAGTAGGTAAATAACTCTGGTATAAAATGTGCTTGTTTTCTTTGCTGGAATATTTGCAGTAATGCAGGTGAATGCTGGGGGGCTGATTCCTTTGTCATCGGACTGGGCAGCACTGGGAAGCTGCAGTGGCACGGGCGGTGTGTTTTACATTTATCTTGTGAGAGATTGAATCTCTGGGACACGGATCGCTTTTACCGCATTATGTAATTAAGCTCCATCTTTGTGGGTTATTAGGGAAAATGTCCGGCTCTTTGATCCTGCTGTAGCGGGCGGTTTGAGGTGGCTTTACAGGTTGGTTTCTCTGCATTGAAGCATCCCGATGACATAAACAGCAGTATTAAGTCAGTGCGGGATATATTTCTCAGCAAGCTAGTTATCAGTATTCAGCTCTCTTGTCTTGTAAATAATTCAGCTGCTGATGTATCTTTTCCCCTCTTTTCAGCTCCTCGGGTGCAAGTGTGGTAGCTATTGACAACAAAATCGAGCAAGCGATGGTATGTACCGATTGTTTGATAAAAATGCAATTAATGTTTAAAGCGCGAGTTGTGACTAGAAGTGTTCACAATATCAAGGTTCTCTGGGTAACATTTAACCGCTGCATGGGCGTGTTTTTTTTAGTGGAGCTGCTGGGTTTGTTTTAAATACACTGATGGTCAAAGGCTGCCAAATGCGAGGAATGCATATGTTTCCCTATAGATGATTTAAATGACTATGACGGCGTTGCATTCAGGGTTCTGCCTTATTAAAAATGATCGATCCTGACGAGGGGAGGAGAGAGATTAAATATTTCCACTCCAATTTTTTTTTCAAAATCCCCCAACCATCCCAGCTGGATTATCCCTGGAAAATGGGACCAGCCACAGTGTGCTGATGGATCCAATAGGGGCATCCTAAGCTGCTTTAATTCCCATGCTTGCTGGCAATGGAAGGTAACGTGCCTTGGAGCTGGGATCTTGTACACTAGGGCTGCTGCCCTGAAGTGCAGTGGAAATCGTGGGCGATGGGGGACAAGCCTGAAAAAAATCCTCCTCCAAAAACACACACAACCACCCACAAACCCTGTGTCTGCGCCTAATTTTTCCTGTTTTTTGATTTCCGCCTTGGCCGCTCTTTGTTATTGGAGCGGTGCCTGTAGCTGTTCTCACGGGATTCTCTGCCTACTGTTGCTAGGCAAACTCCGAACCTTTAACTCCCGGCTATAAATAACTCGGCCGCTCATTGGCTGAGGCGCGAGGGGGGTGGTAGGCGCGGGGCTCTCTGACGTCACTCTCGGTCACGAAACACTGGAGGGAGGGAGGGAAATGCGGCAACCTGCGTGTAAGAACTGGCTGCAGCCAGCTCCGCGGAGGCGGGGCGGGCAGCGGTTGTTGCAGGGGAGGAGGTTTCTGCTTTTACAAACACACGGCGCCGGCCGGGCCGCGAGAGAGCGGGGCTGGTGCCTGGATCGGCAGCGAAACCCCACCGATCCTAGCCCTCCGCCGCGGCACGCCCGTGAAGAAGTGCCCGCTGGCGGGCGTGGGGTGTTGGAAGAGGAAGGCGACAGCACGCGGCAGGGAATTGAGCGGCTCGGGCTGGCTTCCTAGAGAAACAACCTCCCTCCCCCCTTCCAGCCTGAATCAATTCGATGGTATTTTTCTATTCAGAACAATTAATAGGTGAGCTGGCCGGGGGAGGGGGAGCCAATGGACAGAGTAGTGGCCAGGCTGTTGGTCAGGTTTGTAATGAGACTGGCCTCCATCATATCTCGGGTGTATTCTTAGTGTACAGGGGATGCAGGCTCTGGCTCTGCATGTTAATCTCCAAAACGCTTTACAAACGTTAGTCAATGGAGGGGAGATTTCTCGTACCCTTCTACCTGTGCTTTGCTGTCTCAGAGCTGAATCCACATCTGCTGCTTGCCTTAGTTGGGTTGGATTATTGTTTCTCTGGCTGAGCAGAGTTGTATCCCTGTCCTAAGGTTGGATCTCTTGCCTGATTTGTGCACTCTTTTGTGTTTCAGGATCTGGTGAAGAGCCATTTGATGTATGCTGTGAGGGAGGAAGTGGAGGTCCTCAAAGAGCAAATCAAAGAGCTGATTGAGAAGAACTCCCAGCTGGAGCAGGAAAACACTCTGCTGAAAACACTGGCCAGCCCAGAGCAGCTCGCCCAGTTCCAAGCACAGCTGCAGACTGGTTCTCCACCTTCTTCCCAGACACAAGGGACAACACAACAGCCTGCCCAGCCGGCATCACAGGGCTCAGGAGCTTCAGCATAGTCTCCGATGTCCTGGCCTTCGTGGCCAGTATGCTCTGGACTACCCAGAGAAAAGAGGACAAGTGGAAATCTGCCACAGCTGCCCCCTCATCCATTTCATTGCACGCTGCAGTTCAGACTCAAAGACTCTGTACACTGCACGCACCATCACAAGACACTTTTTTTTTCAGTATTAAGCACTCATCTGTCCTTTCTTTTTGGCTAAAGGAGTTCTTATTTTTAGGTTGGTGAGTTTAAAAAAAAAACACACACAAAAACCCATTTTCCAGAGAATTAGCACAAATGCACTGGGGACTTGAACAGCTTCTGGAAATGGTTAAGAAATGGAGTTGCATGCTTGATTTTTGTTTTAAATCTTCCATCCATCCACCCACTGCTGTTACTAATGCAGGCATGAAAAAAATGAAATAGACTGGAGTAAAAGTGATGGATCAATACCCCACATCCAGTTGGGATCCAAAGTAAAGACTGAATCATAGGATCTAAGGGGGAAAGGTAAATTCAGTGTTCAACACTAAACTGTCACTTGAAACCTTAAGCGCAAATATGTTTGCGCTATTTTCTGAAGCCGTGGACAGGTGCATAAAGCTGTATTAGAGAGAGAAGGTAGGTGACAGAGTTGGGATGTAGGATAATTACAATGAAGGTTATTTGCCTAATGTATATTTGTGTATTTAGTGTAATTACTTTGTAAAATAGAAACCTGTAACTACTATTTAGATTGTACAGATTGAAATTTAGTTGTTTCATTGGCTGATCTGATGAAGTTTTGATAGTTGTGTTTTTGTTTTATTTTTTTTAAATGCTACATAAATATGAATACACCTATGCAGCTGATCAGAATTTGGCAGATTTATGCTGTTTGTGTAATTTCTGAATTTCCCTGGCTGCTGAATATTTGAAGTAAATCTTTGTTCACTGTAGTTTGGTTTAAGACAGGAAAAAACACTTCAAAAATTATCAATTCCTGCTAGTGCAAGAATAAAACAAAATGAGTTCCCCAGTATGGATTTTTGCATATGATCTGTATAGTAGTATGCATATGTTTTTGTGCATGTTATCTAAACAGTTGTAACACGTCAATGTATTTAACTGTTGCACTTGTCAACCTTCAATAAAGCATAAGATATTGATAAATCATGACTTCTATATTGTAAGGTTAACCATAATAATTTTGACAAACTTCAGTGCAGCTTTCCAATGTAACCTGATTAAGTTGTTTTTGGACAAAGATTTCTGTACTAAATTCTGTTTGTGGTTTTAAAAAACTTTATAATACCGGTTTTTAAAAGTGAAAATTAAAAATATAGTAGCCATATAAACCGACTTTAAAGAGGTGAGGAAAATACTGGGGGGGAATCCTAAAATGAAGTGTGTAAAGGAGGAGGCCTGAGTATCAGACAACTGCTCCCTCTTTTGGTCCAATCCTGTGAGTTGCTGACCAGCTCTTAGGAAGTGCTGAGTGCCTTCTCCCTCTATAGTAATTAGTGCAATAGTATGGACATCTGTCCCTTGGACAGCAATGAACCTGTAAACCTCAGACAACAATGGTTCCTTAGCAACAAACTGCACGTCCTCATGTGGAACTAGGCATTACCCTGCTAGGCAGCAGCTCAGAACCATCCAAGTCCATGTGGTAAATCAAGTAGCTACTGTAGCTTCCTGAATTCATCACTCTTAACTGTGTGTACTAGCTAGAGCTTTGAGTGATTTAAAATGTGCTGGAAAGTAAGTGTCCAAGAATTCCTCACTCTTTCTCATCCTCATAACCAGAGTGGGAAGTAAACGGGTTTCTATTTGTGAAATGGGATGATGCAAACTTGGAACACAGCATCAATTCAGCCTTGTAAAATTGTCATGAAAAATTATCAGCCCAGGCAAAAAATCTGCTTGCTCACTGTTCAGCACTACTATTGATTAATAAAATGATGTAAACTTGGAAATCAGTTACAAAATGTATATACTAGATGAAGATGCCTGGAATTGGGAGATGCTGACGAATTTGCTACTCCATAATCAGAATGCAATTTACTAGTTAGGACCATAATGAACTAAGGAAGGAAGTCCTACACATTTACAGTTTTCAGCCAAGAATTAAAGATAAAAAGGTCAAGTCTTTATTTAAATTCATGTCATAAGGTCATTACTTTAAGTTAGATGCGCTAAAAATTTGGATCCAATAACTAATATACAACTCTTCTTAAAAGACTGGTGGAAAGCTTTTCTCCTTTCAGAATCGTGTTTTTGTTTCTTTTGTAACTACTGATACAAACACCATAATATATACACACACACTTTATGGTCTTCATATCAGTAGTTGCAAAGGAGACATAAAAATCCATAAAATCAGGAGTGGCATTTCTTACCGTGCTTTAGATTTTAGTAAGCAAGCAGGTGCAGCAGGGGAAAGTAGAACACGACGGTCTGGTTACAGAAAGAACAGTTCTGTCCTAGAATGTTGATTTGTAATTGAATTCTTACACATTTAGGGCCTGATCCTGCAAAAACTCTAGTATGTGTTCAACTTTACCCACTGAGTAATCCCATTGTCTTCCATGAGATTGATCACAGTATGGTAAACTGTCATCAATAAATCTTTTGCAGGGTCAGGGCCTTGATTTGTAGTTTGATTCCGGGATCTCAATTTTTGATTGACTGTATACTTAAACCCCAAAACCCTCTATAGGGAAGTGGGCTCATTTGAACAATGTGTGTTTTAAAAATACAGCCAAATTAAAGACACTAGATGCTTTTTTTTGTTAAGACTAAATTGAAGAAAATTCAAAATTAGAAATAACTACTTTCAGTTGATTTATCAGGGTTCTAATAAAATAAATGCTGATTTTTAGTGATTTTTAAAAACTTACCTGATAGTGTCCCATTGTTTTTCTCCCACTTTTAGTGCTCTCCAGAACAGTCAGGTCAGGTTGTTCATTATACACATGTCTAATTGTAATACATATTTTCCGCATATTTGACTTGTTTAAAGATAGCCCACTTCTGTGCAAACTTGGGTATATAGAGACCACGTGTGAATATTAGATTTATACCTTTTACCTACGTTAATAAACAACCAAACCATATTTTCTTTTTAGGATTTTAGACTGTGCCCAGTAGCATAGTGCCTAAAAGAAGACTGAAGATTTTAGTTTAAGGAGAGGACTCCAGAATTTATTTGGCATAATGTACAGTTGAACATTAGAACAAATGAAGGTTTGGACTTGCTTGTCTGTGAAGAGCTGTTTTTCAACATTGCAGTCTGTCTTTTTGAATCCTTGTATTAGGTATTAGAACTGGCTGGAGAAACTTTGATAGAACCATATTCCATCGAAATCAAACTGCTTCTGGAAATCGCTGAGAAATTCACCAGAATTTCATTTAGGAAGAAAAATAGAAAACAGTTTCAACAATGTAGAAAGGGCCTGTTTTGACATTTTTTGTAATGAAACATTCCAATTTTTTGTTTTGAAACAACTTTTTGAATTTGTTTATATTAGATACTGCACTACAAAATAGAAGTCAAAATCAAGATAAATATTTTCAAACCACTCAAAACAGGTGGGGTTTTTGTTTTTAAAGTGTCCTTGCGGATAACTGAAATTTTCAATTTTTGCTCCTCCTCTAAGCTAAGCCAGATTTTGAGATCTCAGAATCCTTAATGAAATAGAATTTCTATGCTCTGTATAGCTTTTAGTTACAAAATCCTTGTCTACACAGTGCTGCAGTCAGGTCCACAGGGGTGTGGACTGTGGAGTGCTTTAGCTGTCCTGTATAGACCCTGCTGGTGCAAACTAAAAGGTAGCCAGGTTGCGTTAACAGCATCCTGTTTGAAACAGGGCTACAATGCTAACTTGGTACCTTTTTAGTTCACGCCAGCAGGATCTTCATTGGTCAGTTGGAGTGCACCACATTAGAGCATTCTAGTTTATATCCCAGTAGTCCAGGCTTTGGCATCATGCAGATAAGCCGTTAGTTTGTCATTTTACCTTCCCACTGGAGTTTAATTGCTGTTTTAAAATGAAGCAAATATGCAGAGTGATGAGGTGTGGTGGTATGGATAGAAAAATTATTAGCCATATAGACAAGTAGCTTCATATCATATTCCCCTTCTCCTGCCCACCCCTTTTTTTCCTGTAAACGCCTACATGCTTTTAAAACAAGGACAAGTTCATATGTTCTCATATGTGCCACCATTCTGGGTGCATGATAAATACTTAGGTAGAAGTAGTACTTACCTAACGTGGTATTTAAAGATTACACAATCTGTACCTGAACATATCTTCTAAGCAGCAGTGGGAGGCATTGCAATATCTTGTATACGAGTGCCTCTCCTTAATTCTATATGGAGTAACTGTATAGCCTGAAAGGCAACCCTGTATGCCTCAGTGGGGAAAAATGGCTAGTGAAGTTGTAAATGGCTACTAGGGAAGTTCACTGTAGAAATCATGTATGCCCATAGTGAACAAATTCAGATGTATACAAAGGGAATCAAATACCCCTTCTCCTTTATAAAGGGAAAACAGGAGTGTGCAAAGCTAGCTGAGGATGGTGAGGGTAAATTATTTTACTTTTAACACGTTCCAAATTTCTAGTTGGTACTTTTTAAATATTTTTTAAAAAATTTGGTTACATTTTAGCAGCAGCTAGTTGACTTCCAAATAATAATGGTAACCAAAAAAAGAATTTTTTTGGATTCTATATTTTATCACATTCTTTCTGAATACATTCTGGTAGAGCGGACTTTTAGCAACTTGTAAATCTAAGGCCTTCTCTGTATTGAAAATTAGTCCAACTCAAGTCCCTGGCAGCCAGTAATGAGCATAGCTGCACTGATGCAAACCCCTGACATAAACAAGGAAAGTCATGATGTGCATTGGGGGACTGTGCCCTTGTTTGCCTAGGACAAGTTGCTGTTTGTGCTAAAGGAGGGAGTTTGAAAGCATTCAGCATTGGCCCGACCCTCCTCCCATAGAAATCAATGAGACATTTTAGCCTTGACTTCAAAAAGTGCAGAGTGAGGTCAGCACTGGATGCTTTTGAAAATCCCACCCTAGAGCGTTTGGATCATTTGCTGGTCAGTGTCTGCTGGAGTAGGGTCTAATTGCTGTCAGAGGGGAGGTTAACATCAACGATGATAAAAACAACAATGCCAATAAGCACATTTCCTTACAGTGTAAATACCTAGAAAAAGGGAAATCATTGGAAAGCAAAAGTCAACACAGAGTCACTTGGCAGCAGTGAAGCAGAAATTTCCCAACTGTTGCATTGCATTGAAAGGTATGTGGTGCAGGCCCACTGCCCTCTCTGAGTTTTGTGGGGAACGGGGAGAGAGACGACCTGGATGGCCCTAGTTACACTGCAGCTTTTCCAAACCGATCTTGACAATGCTACACTTGGGCTGGCCACTGAAGATAGGTCAAAATAGGCATTTTTTAAAATAGTTTAAAACTGTTCTTGAGCCTAGACTGGTAATGCATAAATAAACAGGCCAATTTGCATTCTCTTGTTTATTGTGTGTTGAGCATCTCATTATAAATCTCTGTTGTCCTGCTCAGGCTCTGAAACCTGGCATGGTGGGTGGGTCTCAGGCCCTGTCCTAGGTGGGAATGCCTACTCTGCTATTTTTTTTAGAGCCATAGGATGAGCCCCACAAGCTTGAGGCTGTTGAGACACTCTGCCAGGTTTTGGTTTGGTTCAGGATTTTTCAGTGTAGATGAACCCATTAATACCTGGCTTTACAATGCAGACATACTCTTGATGTCTTCACAAACTGCTGTTCTTAAATGTAACCTTCAGTACATTCATTGTGGATCCCATAGTAAATAAGGTTTATTCTCCCTCTCGTTAGTTTTATCACTCAGGAAAAACAAGTTTGCCTTTCTGATGGTGCTCTGATTGCAGCTCAACCACTCAACATCCATCAGAAAGGACAGATGCAATTTGATCAGATGTGTTATCAAACTTTAAGATCTCAACGTATTTTCTAACTTTGGCAAGACTTTTATGAAGCAGTCAGTCCCTGCAAGAATTCTGTCCTCTGCATCAAGAGTTTGCCCCAATTACAGTCTTTGGTGACCAGCATCCAGTATAGCTGCACCCATGTAGTCTTCTAGTACAGAAAATGAAAGATGAAACTTGGATCAGTGCAGCTTATTCCTGCTTGAAACATTGGTTAAGTCTTCCAGTGCAAGTCACAGCTTTCCTTGCTCTGGGTTTGCCTTTGTGCAGTTGCGGCAGTGGCTGGCTGCTAGTCGCTGAAATTAGGACACATCCCAATGTAAAATCAAGGCGTTTGTCTTGGGCAGAAATGGACAAGCTACAAAAAAGTGCTATCTAGGAGTGTGGTTTGCTGTACTGCCTCAGGCTATTGGGCCATCATATCCAGAATTCTCATACTTCAGAAGAAAAGGCAGGTCCTGACTCTTACTGGCAGTAGGTAATTTGACCTTTCTGTGTATTGATATGAATGTAGAAATTGACACAGTGATATAATGGTGGTGCAGCAACAAAGATTTGTGTTAACTTTTTGCAATCTCCTAAGTGGTAGCAGAAGAGGCTGCACTGATGGCACTAGAGACTGGAGTTGCCTGTTTATCCAAATTGCACAGTGGTGACTGTACAGGCGCTCCTCACGCTGTCCCACCAATGTGCCTCCACCATCACTTGCAGGAACAACTTCTGGAAACGAGAGGGGTTGTCCCGTTTTCCTGCTCAGGCAAGTGTTAGTCTGCTTGCTCAGGCTGCCAGCAAGGATTACATTCTCAACTGTGGCAGTCTTGTGACGTGGCAGCAACCCTAGGATCTGGACTAAGCCACCAAACTCTTTTCAGATCAGCATCAGACGGTAATGGACAATAACTACCGCCCTAAACCACATAGAAACTCATGACGTAGCAGTAAAAGACTTCCCATTACCAGTCCCTTGCACCATCCAGACCCAAGACATACCAAAGACTCGTGTGTAACGTTCTTAACTGACTTAAAGTTCTTTACTTAAAGTTCAGTCAGAACCATTCTTTTAGAGCTGGCTATAGAAGCTCACCCAACCACAAATGAAAGCTACTGGAAGGGAGGTTTAAAAAACCAAACAAACCAGAGTCTATAAACAAAAGCAAAAGAAAGCAAGAGACTATATTTAAAGTTTGTGGCATAGTCAGATGTCTCCTGCTCCCAGGCAGCCATGTTCAGAATTGCTAAAGGCAGCACTCTCCTAGCTGCCATGCATATCTACCCTTGAGGAACAGTCCTAAAGTTGGGTGTTAGCTACATATTGGGGGTGCAGCACATCTGTCTCCCCCAGTAGTCTCACATCTACTGTACACTGAATTAGAGAGATGGTGGGACTAAGTCCCGAGAGAGAGTCCCTGGGAGGGATCTTGGTAAGGAGCAGCAGTTGTCCTTCATACTCTGTGAGATCTATGTGAGAGAAAAGAGTGTTGCTAGTGTAACCCACAGCTCAGTGTGTGTTATGCACCCCTCTTTGCCTGATCCACAAAGGATATGCGACTGTTACAGTCTCGACCTTTAGAGCCTTAAATTTTGTATAGACTTAAATTTTCCATGCTGGAGGTTCTCTAGTTCAATTCCTAGTATGTGTTAGCCTGCATGTGGCTTGTTGCACCAGTATATCTATTATTTACTTACGTAGTGCCAGAGATGCGCATGGCCTTTACAAGGCATGGAATAATTTCGGTATTTCCAATGTCTGTATGTAGAGCTGCTGAGGGGCTGACAGTCTTCATTAAGATGAAAATGAGGTAGGAGCTGACCACACAGGGAAGCCGAAGAGGAGGAAAGGATGCAGCAGAGGACAATACAGTAACATGGTCTCTGGAGAGGCAAATGCAATGTTGAGAGAGTATCAAAGCAGTGGCGAATGTTTACAATATATTGTATTTGTTGCTTTTTTTTTGCTGTGTGAAAGATTGTAGTTTATAATTCTCCTGGAAGATGTAAGATTGGAAAACAGACATAGAGGAAAAAGAGGTGGCATGGTCCACGGGACCAGGAAGGGGATTCTAGGCATATAGGCCAGCATGAAAGCAGGCAGAGTTGGGCATGGGAAAAAGACATGAAGGGGCTGTAGTAAAGCGGCCATGATAGGGTTAACTGGTTTATCCAGAGTATTATGGGATGGAGCCATGTTCCACCCCAAGTTCGTTCCTGTTCTGTAAGTGTGAGTTTTCCCTCCAGTCTGTGGTGCAGATCATGCAGTTGAATAAAGCGCCAAGTTCCCAGCCAGCTTTTCTGGGAGTAGAGCATTTGTTTTAGTTCAACAGAGTGGTCCCTTTACAAAAGGGGTCATCCGCACAGGTAGCTTGCTCTAAGCAAACCCCTCCAGCATCCACTCCAGCTCATTCCTGTGCTGCAGCAGAATCTCATGAGCAACAGCATGTGAATGCTACCAGGAGGAGTAACCATTCCAGCCTGGATGGCTGACCTCTGTCTGTAACCTTGAGAAGTTAGTTATGTATGAGATCTAGGGCTGAAGTGGATTGAGGAGGGTGGGTGGGGGTCTCCTGTCCTTTAATCCTGTTGAATACCCTTTACAATGAGTGGCAACAGCTCTTTGCTAGGTGAGCAGGTTAGCTGGCTGCCTCTGATTTAAAAAAGAGAATTGGCTTAAACTTGACTAAAGCCTCTCTGTGCACCAATGAGACACTTCAGAGGTTAATGTTTAAATTGCCATAATTAGGCTTCTGTGGTGACACCCTATTGAGATGGATGGGAGCACTTCACAACTGCAGTGCTATTGTTTAAGGGCTTGATTACACTAGAGTGTCTTAGCTGATTAGCCATTGATCTCCAGGTGGTTAACAGGTTTCTAAAAGCTGGTCTGGATACTCCCCTTCCCCCCCCTCCACCCCTTTAAAAAAAATCCAAATTCTTTAATTTTGTGTCAGGATGCTGATGTTTGGGGTTTATCTTTGGCTTCTCTACCAAAAATAAAATGTTTTCTGCTAACTCGCTGGAAAATCATAGTGGAGATCAGGAACTGTCAGTTTTCCTCCGTGTAGCTAGTCTAGCTCAATCCCATGGAGGGTACAGTGCTGACCTTGACCACGTACATCAAACTATCTGCTTTACTTCCCGATAACAAGCTTGATGTTAAAACACATCTTGTGTTTTTGTTTTCAGTGATGATAAAGCCTTAGGTTGTCAGTTAACTTGACATAAAAATTTCAGTGTAGAAAAGCCTTCAGGTATCAAAGCATCTGTTTCCATTCCATTCCTCACAACCAGAAAGTTTAGGCGCTTTCTTTTTAAATGAAAGTTTAAATTACATAGTAAGGAGGAGGAATGTTAAAGATCTGCAGGAGAACCGAGGGACTTAGAGAGGATGCAAATTCCACACGTGGATTTCTGATGGCTCTACTTATTAAAATCTTGCCCAGATTCAGCATCGAAAGAGGGAAAAAAGTCTTCAAATATAACAGCTCATCGGTATATATAAACCAGATAGAATTCCAGCTGCTACATGATACGGTGTGTTCTTGAGCAGAAAGTGTCACCACTTGAATACATCATGCATAGTAAAGTGCCAGACATAAAATAATAAATCATGACACCGGTGCAGCCAGAGCATTGTTTTCTGAACCTGTATCCCTTTGTAAATGTTACCAAGGACATTAATACTGGTAAAAACCAAACCATTCTGAAGGGTTGGTTTGCACACTTTTTTTTTCTATTTTCAGTAAATCAATTGAAGAACTGATATAGTTCATGTCAATGCACTTTTAGCAGTATAAAGGTGATTATATCAGTATATGATAATTTATATCAATATAAGCACCTTTATACTGGTATATTTATTTTAAAGGAACATGGGCAGATTAATATATAGTGTCCTTGCTTGTGTTCCTAACAGCACCTACAATTTATTTAAACTCAAAGAATTTTGAAAAAATCTAAATTCTTATCACCATTTGTATTGTTTGTTTGCATCTAATTTAATTTAGACCAGGGGTAGGCAACCTATGGCAGGTGTGCCAAAGGCGGCATATGAGCTGATTTTCAGTGGCACTCACACTGCTCAGGTCCTGGCCACCGCCTGGGCTCTGCATTTGAATTTAATTTTAAATGAAGCTTCTTAAACATTTTGAAAACCTAATTTACTTTACATACAACAATAGTTTAGTTATATATTATAGACTTATAGAAAGAGACCTTCTAAAAATGTTAAAATGTAATATTGGAACACAAAACCTTAAATTAGAGTGAATAATTGAAGACTCGGCATACCACTTCTGAAAGGTTGCCAACCCCTAGTTTAGACATTGCAAACCATCTTGACAGTTTCATTTCTGTTTTGATTAAATTTCACTTTCTGATTCTCCTATGGTAACACAATGCAGAACAGCTGGATTGCAGATACCATGGGGATGTTTCAATTCAAACAAACCATGTTTACATTTAAAACAAAACTAGATTAGATTTTTTTAAAAACCACACCCATATTTACATTTTTGCTCTAAAATACCAGGCAGTGTAACCTTTTGAAAACATTCTGCTGTCAAAAAGAACATGAGCACTTGTGGCACCTTAGAGACTAACAAATTTATTTGAGCATAAGCTTTTGTGGGCTACAACCCACTTCACTGGATGCATGTAGTGGAAAATACAGTAGGAAGATACATATATACACAGAAAACATGAACCAATGGGTGTTACCATACATACTCTAACGAGAGTGATCAGTTAAGGTGAGCTATTACCAGCTGGAGAGGAAAAAACTTTTTGTAGTGGTAATCAAAATGGTCCATTTGCAGCAGTTGACAAGAAGTTATGAGGAACAGTGGGGGTGGGGGGAATAAACATGGGGAAATAGTTTTACTTTGTGTAATGACCCATCCACTCCCAGTCTTTATTCAAGCCTAATTTAATGGTGTCCATTTTGCAAATAAATTCCAATTCAGCAGTCCACAAATGGATACAAATCAGACATCAAGAATTATAACATTCAAAAACTGGCCAGAGAACACTTCAATCTCCCTGGTCACTCAATTACAGACCTAAAAGTCACAATATTACAACAAAAAAACCCTTCAAAAACAGACTCCAATGAGAGACTGCTGAATTGGCATTGCTACTCTGAAACCTGTCATTCTGCTGTCAGTTATAGGTTGGGACACTCGATAGTCGTTTCATATCTGTACACAAGCATCATCTGTGTTACAAGGACACTTCTAAAGTACAGTTACGTTCAATCTACACCATAAGATGAGACCGTGCTTAGAGCTGTAACTGCAGTATTGCCAGCTCTTGTAATTTTATCGCAACTCTCATGATAGCTGGTGGTTTTCTCAAAGCCTGAGCTCTTGGCATCCTGTTATCTTATGAGAATCTGAGCTCTCATTGAAAAAAAGAGTAAGATTCTAGCCCTCATGGTTGTGGAAAGAAGCTTGAAAACCTGAACTGAATGTAACCTAAAGAGTCAGAAACCAGAAGGCAAATAAAAAAGACCCCCAAGTGTGTTTATTTTTGAAAATCTTAGTGTTTTTGAAGTGTTACTCATGAGTTTCTCAGAGCCTTGGGGTTGGTGATATGGGAGCTGTGTTGTAACAGGCCCACCTCCCTCTCTACCCCACCTCCTCCAACGTAGTGATTGTGTTGTGTACACGAATCCTCCTGCTGCAACATGCACTGCCTTTGTTGCCTTGATGCCCTGATCCTGCATTGAAGTAAAGAGGAGTCTGGATGAAAAAGAAATACAGGATCTAGTCCCAAGTTCATAAGGGGGACGTGGAAGTTCTTCCTGTCCTATGGCAGGTTAAATCATAACAAAAACAGCCAGCTTCATGTTTAAAAAAGCAATCGCATTAAAGAATCATTTTGATTTTCCACTTTGTACGGACTGTCTGTGTCAATAATTCAGTCTGTTCAGTAAGGGCCAAGAAAGACCACCGCGATTTTTGAAGTAACAAAAAGAAAAATGATCACTTGCCTTTAGCTTTGCAAACAGGTAAAGGGCTGTAGCTGTCCTGATTGGTGTCCCACAGTACTGTAACTGAATATAACCTCAATGAGATTAGACTTTGCATTCATTTTAGAGGCAGTGGCATTTACTCTTTCACTACAAAAGACTCACTGCAGTGCTTTTATTATACTGTCTACAACCTAACCATTGTGTGGCAGCTACTGCTCTGTATTATATAGCTATTACTGTAAAAGCCCTTTTTCTAGGAAAGTAATAAGCTGTAAGACCAGGTATTATACTGTGACTAAAGAAAGAGTATCCTTACAATCATTGCTACTTTCTCACAGTCTCATCGGCAGCTGAGGGCAGAGCCAGCTTGTGAGAAATTTCTGGAAACGAGCTTTCTAAATTCCAGGTTGTGTGTTGCAGTAAAGGGTCAAGAAGCATTGCATATTTTGGTCTCTCAAACCATTGGTTAGATCAAGCAGACTTGAAAATAGCAGCAACCTTTACAAAAACAAAACAAACACTAACCACAATAGTGACTGTATCATTGAACAGCCTTTAAAGTGTGTTTTAAGTCCTTGCAGAACTAAACGAGTCTGTAGAAAATCAGTAGCAAAGATTAGCCTTTAAAGAAAGCACAGAAGTTGGAAATGAATACGATTCATTAGGACATCCAGTCCTTCTCCCTGCCAATACAAGGCTGTTCCTTACCGTATGTTTTCTAGTGTGTTCAGTTTGATTTTAAATGTTCCGAGTTGATGGGGAATTATTCAACAAACTAGCACATTTTACTGTCAGAAAAATTACCAAACAGATAACATTGAAATGCTGGAGCATTGTCCTGGAAGCCTCCTGTTTCCATAAACCATGAAAATAGAAATACAGAACATACATTGGTGCAGGGGCAGATGTATACAAGCAATGCTAACACAAAGAGCTTTTTCTGTGATGGAGGAACACTCGACAATAATTAGTTAGTTAGTAAGGCCCTTTGAAGAGGGAAACTGCTATATAATTGTGAAGTCTCACATCATCCTTTTTGAAAAAAACAGTCTTTAGAGGAGGGAAAGGAATGAGTATCTTATGAAAATGTATCTTAGGCCTTGTCTACACTACAGAGTTGCAGCGCTGGTGAGGGGGTTACAGCGCTGCAACTTAGGATGTATACACACTTGCACAGTACGGCCAGCGCTGCAACTCCCTGTTTGCAGCACTGGCTGTACACCCGGTTGAGCCTTGGGTGTAGAGGATCCAGCGCTGGTGATCCAGCGCTGGTCAGCAAGTGTAGACACCCACCAGCATTTTTATTGACCTCCGTGGCATAAGCAGGTATCCCAGCATACCTTAGAAGCCTCTCTGGTAATCATGCAAACTCCACTGCCCTGGGCTCACCTGACCCCTCCTTTAAATGCCCCAGGAATTTTAAAAATCCCCTTCCTGTTTGCTCAGCCAGGTGTGGAATGCAATTAATCAATCAATCACTCAGTGACCATGCCTCCACGCACCAAACAAGCCCCAGCATGGACCAATGCAGAGCTGCAGGACCTCATAAGTGTTTGGGGAGAGGAGGCTGTGCAAGCACAGCTGCGCTCCAGAAGGAGAAATTATGATACCTATGAGCAGATATCGCAGTCCTTGATGAGAAGGCGCCATGAACGGGATGCGTTGCAGTGCAGGGTCAAAATTAAAGAGCTGAGGAGTGCTTACTGCAAAACTCGTGAGGGAAATCGCCGCTCAGGAGCTGCCCCCACGACCTGCCGTTTTTACCAGGAGCTGGATGCCATACTTGGGTGTGACCCCACTGCCAATCCTAGGAGCACGATGGAGAGTTCAGAGCAGGGAGAAGTGGGGGAGGTTGTAGAGGACGGCGACAGTGAGGCTACTGGCGTGGAGGGAGACACCCCGGAGTCCCAGTACACATGCAGCCAGGAGCTCTTCTCAAGCCAGGAGGAGGCTAGCCAGTCACAGCAGCTGGAAGTTGATGGTGAGGAAGAAGCTGAGGAGCATGCTCGGGGTAAGTAGATTTTTATGTTTTGGGAGAGGAGGGTTTTGGTTATGGCTGCCTGCATGCATGCCTAAACGTGGAATAGCCCATTGATTTGCTCTATCACGTCTCTGTAACCTGCCTTGGTAATCTCTTGAAAAGTTTCAGCAAGAGCATTTGCAATTTGCTTTCTCAAGTTGATCGGGAGAGCCACCATGGTCCCTGTCCCGGTCAGGCTAACTCGTCCGATCCACTGTGCAGCGAGGGGTGGGGGGACCATGGCTGCACACAGGCAAGCTGCATAGGGGCCAGGGCGGTATCCACATTCCTGTAGAAGACCCTCCCTCTCTTCCCAGGTAACACGCAGCAGTGATATGTCTGGCAGTAGGAAACCCTGTTGAGAGTTTAGGGATACTTGAGTGCAGGGCGCCAGGTTCGCGTTTCCCCAGCCCATGGCACTCTGTTGTTAACCCCCCCCCCAGCACGTAGCCAGCCATGCGGTGTGCTCCGGTGTTTCCCACCCCCTCTCCAAGCAGGCATCCAGCACCGCGTTGTGCTCCTGTGTTCCCCACCCCCCCTCCAAGCAGGCATCCAGCACCGCGGTGTGCTCCTGTGTTCCCCACCCCCCTCCCAGGACGTAAGCATCCACGCGCTGTGCTCCGGTGTTATGCACCCCCCCTCCAAGCAGGCATCCAGAACCGTGGTGTGCTCCGGTGTTCCCCACCCCCCCTCCAAGCAGGCACCCAGCTCCGCGGTGTGCTCCGGTGTTCCCCACCCCCCCTCCAAGCAGGCATCCAGCTCCGCGGTGTGCTCCGGTGTTCCCCACCCCCCCTCCAAGCAGGCATCCAGCTCCGCGGTGCGCTCCTGTGTTCCCCACCCCCACTCCAAGCAGGCATCCAGCACCGCGGTGCGCTCCGATGTTATGCACCCCCCTCCAAGCAGGCATCCAGCACCGCGGTGCTTCCCCCCGCACCCCTCACCAGCAGGACGGCATGAACGCGGACCAAAGAACACTCCCCCCCAAGCAGCTCAACACCTTCCTGTTCAGTACTGTCCCCTCTTCAGGACACCAGCTACCTCCTGTACCCATTGCTGATGAACCCTAGTGACCCATTGGTCAATTCCCACTCCCAAGGGGAAATAGGGGCAAAACCACTCACCCCATTGCTCGCCATGACTTAGCTTGCCTGCCCTCTCTGTGTTATGTGAGGTATGTGAGAAGGATGCTACCAAAAGTCTAAAAAGTCCTTCAACGTGTGATAATAAACAATGTAGCTTCTGTGTATTACATGGTTCTATCTCTCTTTTTTCTAGTGACCTTGACTACTGCAGCCGGATCACCGGCCTCACGTAGGTTGCAGAACTTGAGACGGAATCCTAGAAAATCAAAAGAGGAATTGATCAAATCTGTTATGAGCCACTACAACAGAGAAAGTAGGAAGACACAGGAATGGAGACAGAGTGTACATGAATGGAGGCAAACAGAAAGCAGGAGAAAGGAATTGTCTGCCAAAAAAACACAAAGCAGATGATAAGCCTCCTGGCTCGCCACACTGAGTCTTTCGAGTCTCTTGTAGCCATGCAGACAAATATGTACCGTTGTAACCCACAGCCCTCCCAAAGCCCTCTTCCTTGTTCCCCAGTATTTCCACAAAGCAACTTTCTCCAGCAGCCAGTTCCTTATTATCCCCAGCTGCCCCCAACACCTGTACGATCACCTACCAGCCCTGATAACTATAATTCTTACCCTGTTCACTCCAACCCCATTATTCTGCAGCATAGTAATCCTGAAGTGCAGCAGACATTGAATAGTGATCAAAATAGGACATATTCAAACCTGTGAATGTACAGTCCACCACCCCAACCCCCTTGCCTGTTATGTACTGTATGTTGAATAAAGGTTTTTTTTCTTTTTCACTACGTTATATTATTGCTGGAAGTGGTAAATATTATACACCAAGGTAAAGCAAAGCACATCAAATGCATCAAACATTACTGTTGGCTCTCAGCATCAAATTGCTCCCTTAAAGCATCCCTAATCCTTGAAGCCCTTTCCTGGGCCTCCCTATTAGCCCTGCTCTCTGGCTGAGCAAACTCATCCTCTAGGCGTCGAACCTCGGAGGTCCATTCCTCACTGAATCTTTCACCCTTCCCTTCACAAATGTTATGGAGGGTACAGCACGCGGATATAACAGCGATGATGCTGCTTTCCCCCAAATCTAGCTTCCCATAAAGACAGCGCTAGCGGGCTTTCAAACGGCCAAAAGCACACTCCACAGTCATTCTGCACCGGCTCAGCCTGTAGTTGAACTGGTCCTTGCTCCTGTCAAGCTTCCCTGTATATGGTTTCATGAGCCAGGGCACTAAGGGGTAAGCGGGGTCTCCAAGGATCACAGTGGGCATTTCAACGTCCCCTACTGTGATCTTGCGGTCTGGGAAAAAAGTCCCGGCCCTCAGCCTCCTGAACAGGGAACTGTTCCTAAAGATGCGTGCATCGTGCACCTTTCCAGGCCATCCTGAGTAAATGTCAGTGAAACGCCCATGGTGATCCACAAGCGCTTGCAGAACCACGGAGAAATACCCCTTGCGATTAACGTACTCTGATGCCAGGTGGGGTGGTGACAGAATAGGAATAAGCGTCCCATCTATTGCCCCTCCACAGTTAGGGAACCCCATTTCTGCAAAGCCATCCACAATGTCCTGCACGTTCCCGAGAGTCACGGTTCTTCTTAGCAGGGTGCGATTAATGGCTGTGTAAACTTGCATCAGCACCATTCCAACGGTGGACTTTCCCACTCCAAACTGGTTCGCCACCGATCTGAAGCAGTCTGGAGTTGCCAGCTTCCAGACTGCAATAGCCACCCGCTTCTCCACTGGCAGGGCAGCTCTCAATCTCGTGTAGGGTAGGGGCGAGCTCAGCACACAGTGCCATGAAAGTGGCTTTTCTCATCCGAAAGTTCTGCAGCCACTGCTCGTCATCCCAGGATTGCAGGACGATTTGATCCCACCACTGAGTGCTGGTTTCCCGAGCCCAAACGCGCCGGTCCATGGAGCTGAGCACGTCTGTTACTGCCACAAGCAATTTACTGTCTTCACAGTGAGGCGATTCAATATCATCGTCTGACTCCTCACTGTCACTGTCACTGTCCCTCTCACTTTGCAGCTGAAGGAATAGCTCCACTGCCATGCGCGATGTGCTGGCAACATTCATCAATAAGGTCGTCAGCTGCTCAAGATCCATTTATAACAAAAATCGCAGAAAAAGCGCTGTAGAATCACAATGCCGCCAAACTGCTCGGAATGTGTAGCAAAGCACCACGGGGCGTTGGAACAGAAAGCGGAAAGACACTCACACTTCCTTCCCCTTCCCACAAGCCACAGTGCCGAAATGGGATGAGGTGCTCTGTGGGATAGCTGCCCACAATGCACCACTCCCAACAGCGCTGCAAGTGCTGTAAATGTGGCCACACTGCAGCGCTGGTTGCTGTAAGTGTGGCCACTCTGCAGCGCTGGCCCTATACAGCTGTACTAACACAGCTGTAACTACCAGCGCCGCAAAACTGTAAGTGTAGCCATACCCTTAGAAAGAGATACCAAGAGCTCCATTTGTCATGTATAATATTTTGCACTTACATGATTTTTTTTGTTCAATGAGCTTAAAGGGCTTTACAGACACTGCCACGCACTGCCTCTATAAGATAGGTATTTATCAATGAGGCAACTGTATCAAATACTGATACTACAATAACTATTGTGGCAGGGTGCTGAGTGAGAAGCACCTAATCAGCCCCTGCTACTCCAGCCCCAACCAAGGGGAATGGATTGAGGCTGGTTGGATAGCCGTGTCTGCCAGGTAATGGGCAGCACCTCCCAGCCTCATTAGCCGCTGGATGGCAGGTTTGCAGCCCCAAGCCTTCACCCAGAAGCTGACACATTGGGCCACATGTTAATTGTGGATGGATATCTAAATGGTGAGGGAAATCATGGACCGGATGGTGCTCGAGCAGTTTTTACAGGGCCTCCCAGAGGGCGTGCAAGTCTGGGTCAGGCGACACCAGCTGGGCACTGTGGAGGCCGCCATTAAGTTAACGGAGGAGTACACGGAGGTGGACTTCCCCCAAAACTAGGGTCAGACCTGCCAGGACCTAGAGTGTGTGGGGGGAAATACCCTGAGAAACACCTCTCCTCTTCCTCCCCAGGAGCCCCCAGTCACCCTGGACAGCTCGTGTGCTGGCAGTGCGGGCGGCCAGGACATAAAAGGGGGGACTGCCCGGAGATGGAATGTGGCCTAGCTGAGTTTTGCAGCTGGCCTAATGTTGGAGGGCGGGGGAACGGGCGAGGACTAGCCACCATTCCAGTGCGGCTGGGAAGGAAGCCTCAGAGGGGCCTGGTGGACACCGTCTCAGCCCGCTCATTCCTCCAGACGGGGCTGTAAAGCCACACTAGCTTATTGCCGAGGTGAGGATAAATCTAGAGTACCCCCTGGGGATTGGGAGCACTGCCCCATGTTCCCTGGGAGCAAGGGGCAGATTTACCTGGAAACAGGTTGGAGTAGTGGAGGGGTTACTGTACTGACTGGTACAGGGGACAGACATGGGTCCCTCCCAAACGGGAAAGGAGGCAGTGGGAGGAGACCCCAAAGAAGGGAGGAGAACCCCCTACATTAGTGGACACCAGTGAGGGGGAGGATCAAGGTCTCTAGGAAAAACAAGGAAAAAAACCCTAGACAACAGAGTCTGAATAGGGAAGGAAAAGGAGCAGAGCGGGAGAGGCCAAAGGAGAGCCTCAGAACAGAACCCCCACGTAAGGAGACCCGAGGAGCAGAGGTAGAGGGATCCAGGGAGTACCCCAAAACAGAACCCCCAGGACTAACCCTGATCCCCTGCCAGGGAAAAAGGGAGAGCAGCTGAGAGAACAAACCCGAGGCTGTGACTGGTGTGAAGACCTATGGGTGGCAACAGACTTGAGGGGCCATTTCCCTCCCTCCCTAGTGTATGTTCTGTGGGTGGGGGATGAACGAACCCCACAAGAACACCCTGGAGATCACCCAGTAGGATGTGAGGGACTCCCCTGGAGTAACTCCCTGGTAGAGGGAGAACAGGCCAGGCAAGGCCAAACCTAGTGGTTGCTTAAAGGGGGAGGTGTGTGACAGGCTGCACATAATCAGCCCCTGCCACTCCAGCCCCAACCAAGTGGAATGGATTGGGGCTGGTTGGATAGCCCTGTGCCTGCCTGGTAAGAGGCAGCACCTATCAGCCTCATTAGCCAGTGCTATAAAGGCTGGGAGAAAGTCAGGGGAAGAGAGAGGCCAGGCACAGAGGGAGGAGGGACCCTTCAAGTCTGTTGCTGGCCAGGCCTGCACTTGGCAAAGTTGGCTGCGAAATCCGTATATAGGTGGAAACTGGTGGTTGGAAAACAACTATAAATAAAGAACACTGGTATTGCATCAAGCTGAGGCATTCCTGACTGATTGAAGAGGGCAACAGGGGCCAAAACCAGAGGGGCCCAGTGTGCGCCCTCGCTAAAACTACAAAATGCAGTATGCTGTATTTATTAGTAGCACGAAACTGTGCCTAAATAGGAAAGACTGAAGCATTTGACATGGACTGTTAGAGATCCCAACTAGCTAACTGATGAAGGGATCTACAACATTCAGATAACTTTCTGTTTTAGGCTTTTGTCTACACATAAGCAAGGGGTGTGATTCTCCTGCTTGTGCACACGTACTTATGCTAGCACAAGTATAAATAGCAGTGTAGCCATGGTAGAGCGGCGTAGTGGCAGTGGGGAGAGAGCTGAGCTGTGCTAAATATGTACGCACTGATTTAAGGCGACACGGCTCAGCTGTACCTCCACTGCCACTACCAGTGCCACTGTAGCTGCACTGCTAGTTATACTCATGCTAGGTCTCATCGAGCTAGCGCTATTATGGGACATGAGCAGGAATCATACCCCTAGCTTGTAGCATAGGCCCTACTTCATGTACTGTACCATATTCATCAGTGATATTGCACAGCATGATACATGCATGATACATGGTCCCTTCCAGTCCTATGATTCTATGCTGTACTGCCCTGAGTCCCTTTGCTCTGATGTGTATACTCTATTTATCCTTCTATAAATAACAATACAATTCAGAGAGGTGCTGTTCTGTGCAGTCTTTCCCTCACGAATTTGGCACACCTTAATCCTTTCCTGTATTATCCCAATCAAGGACTTTTCCTCACCAAAATCTGACAACCCTATTGTGGTTTAAAGTTACGTTCAGCTGTTGACTAGAACTAGACCAATACCTGTAAACTCATTTAACTTATGAGCTACTAATTTAGACTTGGTCAGAAAATGGTATGGGGGGGGAGGCATGATTGGAGGGGAGGTTTCGACAGAAAACTCTGACTTTTCAGAAAATTTCAAAAAGTGAAATATTTCAGCCAAAAACCACAAATATTTTGATTTGGAAATACTCCTGAGGTGCCTCATACTCCCATTCTTCTCTATAGGTCAGACTCCCTCATTGGACTACATCTCCAATGATGCACCGTAGTCTCTCACCTTGGTGAGGGGAGGCAGTGCATCCTAGGAGTCCTGGGCCATGGTGCATCGAGAGAGAGACAGTCTTGGCGACACCTCTCAGGTACAAATGATATTGGGGGAATGAGGCACCTGAACTACAACTCCCATGAGGCATATGGCAGCATAGCCAAAATGAAATTTTTTTTAAATAAATATTTGAAATTTTCTGCAGAAAGCAGACATTGTTCATTTCACTTTTCAAAAAAATTATTGAAACCCCAATTTTCCATTTGCAAAACTTTTGACCAACCCTAAAACAAATGCACTTTTGAGCCTGTTAAAAAAATCCTAGTCTAAATCACTGAACATTTTGACATCCTCAGTCAGTAATGACTTAGCGTATATTAAAATATTTATTACGTTGGCTGAAATGACTTATCTGGAATAAACTTGGCTGCCTCTTCAAATTCCTAAATGTTCCATGTTATATATAAAAAGCACAAGTTCACCACAGACTAAATCCTCTCTTAAGCAGACAATGGTCCACAATGACATACAGACTGGAAAGCCATTCCTGTACGGGCAAAAGGATCGGCTGTCCCAAAGTCTTAGAGAAAAGAGTAAGTGACCTCTTTCTTGCATCTGGGTCCAATCATTCTTAACAGATGGGAAGCAGTCAGCAGTTAAGTGAAGAGTTAGGCTGGGAAGTGTCAGAAGAGGGAGAACGGGGAAGACAGGAATTATGAGGTTACCTCACTGCGGAGTGCCTTTTGCCTAAGGATGCTGTTGCACATGGATGCTGGTGGGTCCAGTTTAAAATGCCTTGTGAAAGCATGGAAACAGTCTGGTGGCAGCTTTGCCAATCTTGGTAGCTGAGACTGAGAACTTCACCACCTGCAAAATAACAGATCTTATTGAGTTCACACTTGGTTTCTTGGAGAGGCACAAAGTGTTTTTATTTTGTAGGCATCATCAAGTACTTTTTGTTTTTATCTACCATGCTATGCTGTCTGTGGGGTTTCTTCTTTCGATAACATGGGCGATAGGCTACAAATAGCAAGATGGTCTTCTGGAAAGATTCCTACTCTTTCAACTAGATCTTGCATGACACTTGGAACCTGCTTATAGAATGAGTACTAAAACTGACCAAATGCTCCAGCCTAGAAGTGCGGCACCATGGGCTTGCACTAATGTGGTTTGAAATCAGCCTGAGCTAAACCATTGCAGTATGAATTTGTGCTGATGTGTAGCTATATTGGTGCAAACACCCTCAGCACAGACAAGCCCTAAGACTATGCCACCATTTTCTTTCTCTTGTTGTCACTTTGGTCAGTATGAGGTGAGTCCTATGCCCTGAGATCTCTGCAAACTCAAATTACAATGTAATCAGTGAGCCACTGTCTCTTTGGATTATTGATCCCTAACTGACAGTTACTCAGAGTCTTGCCATGCCCCTTTTCCTAGATCACAACTACTGTGAGAGCAAGTTAAATGGAGTCTTGGCAAGTGACTTGCAAGACCAGAATCAGGCACCAGGCAGCACACGTTAATCTTTTAGTTGCCTCCAAGTTTCCTGGTACTTTCTGAAACCTTTCATTTAGTATCTGTACTGAGCTGGAAACCTATGAGCCCTGAACATGCTGGAGTGGAAACATTCTCCTGCCCACATACTGTGGCCATCACAGATAATCCATCTTTCCTGATTTAGCTGTTCTTCCTTGGGACTAGGAATAGTAAATCCTCCTTTCTGTCCAGGAGGAAAGATGAGCCTTGCCTTAGGAGCAGAACAGGCCTTCTGTTTATTCTACTCCATGATACTGAGCATGGCCACCTGGCATGCAGTGCTCAGGTAAAGTCAAAGCACTGTGCCATGTGCGGGAAAGGACAGCAAGGTGAAATCAGATAAAAAGGGGATAGTTCAGAATCAGAAAGAGGATGAAAATTTGGAGAGTTGTGAGCTGCAGTGCGCTGCTTGCAGATGCAGAACATTCTGGAACAGGAAGTAGATGGGTGGGCCTTGTAAACATCCTGGTGCCAGTAATTGATAGCTCTAGCTGCCTCTACATGGTTAGTGAAGGCACCCACCGCCTTTTGTGCAGCATCGCTGAACCCAAATTGGGCAAGCTGCTAGGCACACATTGTTCTCTGCCTATGATAGTTGCTCTGTTTATGTTCTCATGCAGCTGAAAGCTTTACTGTGTGTGTTAAGTTTGCATTCGGGCAAATAGGGCAAAAACATACATGCAGGTCATTCAACTCTTGACCAGTTAATCTTATAAAACATAGAGGAATCAATTTATTTAGGAATGGGACCAGTGGAGAGGGAGAGGGGATAGGAGGGAGGGTCTTTTGCTCTTTGGTCAGGACAGGAAACACTGATTTGAAAATGCCTTGAAGAAAAACTTTGTGAGGCAGAAAACTAGGACAAAACTTTCAAACCTGGGTGCTAAATTTTGATTTTTATCATCCATTTTTAGGCAGCTGGCTACAAGTGGCTTAACATTCAGAAGAGTTAAGTACCCACAAATCTTGTGGAAGTCAATGGGAGCTATAGTATGGTTGAGTGGAGAGGGTCTGGACTGGGATGTGGGTTGAATGGAATGGAGAGGGTCTGGACACTACCACTGCCCTGCTGGGAGACCTTGGGGAAGTTACTTTGCCTCTCTGTGCCTCAGTTTCCCCAGCTGTAAAATGAGGGTAGTGATACTGTGACCTCCTTTGTAAAGTGCTTTGGAATCTACAGATGACACACGTTATGTAAGAGCTAGGTGCTATATTCTATTATTAATGGCAGAACCAGGAATAATCAGCTGTGTGACCCTGAGCAAGTCATCTTCACTTTTCTGTATCTGTTTCTTCTTCCACTAATTATCTCTCTTGCCTATTTAGATTGTAACCTTTTCTTGGCAGGTACTCTCTCTTCCTATATGTTTGTACAGCACAGTGCACAAAGGAGCCCTGATCTCTAGGTGCTATTCTGTTTATACAATTACAACATGGTGTGCTCAGCAGCCTTGGAAATCAGGCCACTTCTACCGAGTGCCTAAAAATGGAGTTAGGAGCTGACAATTGTTCCTAACCTTTTAAAATAACTGGGGTTGTTGTTGTTTTTGATAGCTTAAGGACAGATTTTTCAAAGGCACCCATTGACTTCCTGTGGGAGTTGGATGCCTAACTCCCCTTTGTGCCTTTGCAAATCCATCCCTTACTGGATAACTCTATGCAGTGACACAACAGGTGAGACCCCACAGCACTTCATGTTAGTTGGGGTTGGGAGCAATATTCAGCTGGGGGGAAGGGAAAAGAAATGTATTCTGCCCATAGCAATTGAGAGTAGATAATTACAGACCAGCATTGCCATCTTGGAGACTGCATGCCTAGAGTACAGGTAGTGACTGTAGCTGCTCCTTTGTGGGTAGGATTATAAAGAGGGGCTGGGAGAGATAGCAAAGGGAAATATGCTTCTAATATTATTCCCACCCATCCAGGCAAAGATAATTTACTTTCAGTCTCCAACAGTTTTTGAAACGAATAAAAAGAGGAGCACAGTGATGGTTCAGGCCCTTGATCAAAGTTGAGAAGGGTCTTGGCTTTTCTCTCCTATATCCTCTCTTAAAAACTACATTTTGAGACCATAATTAGAGGCTCAGATTTGCAAAGATGTTTAAGGGAGTTGGATGCTACCTACTTTAGGCCTCTTTGAAATCCCAATTTAGCGTTTGGGGGGGGGGGGGGGGATTTTCAAAGGCACAAATGGTAGTTAGCAGTCTAAGTCAGTTGTGATTAGTCACCTAACTGCCACTTGTGCATACGCAAATCCTCTCTCTCCCCCACCAGGTTGGGAAAAGATCTTTCCCTGTCCTGGTGTGTAACACTAGGAAGAAGTTTCTTTAAGATGGACATTTAGCATCTACAGAACAATCATCACTTTATTAAACATGTTTGGAAGTTCAGAAAGGACTTTCCAAAATAAAGGGATGTGAAAGAACCTCAGGACACCAACCTTTTCCTCTACATCTCCTCTTGAGTCACTCCTGATGCTTTGGGAAGGGAAGGCTATTCTTTGCAAACAGCTTTCAGAGGATTGGTAATCAAAGGAAAATCCTGAAACCATCCTGTTGTGAAAACATAATTCCTAAATGGCTATAACGTAACTATTCCCAATGTCCTAACTGAGTTTTTAATTAGTTCTTACTCAGGCAGACCTTGCAGTAGGCCTGATTTCTCATCTCACACCAGCGTAAAACAGTTGCAACGCCAAATAATGTAACTCTAGCAACTCCTGATTTGCCCTCACACAGGTGGAAATCAAATCTAGTGAGGGATTTGCCTGAGTAAGGACCTCAAGGTTTGGCCACTAGTGTGTGTGGTAAGGGGGAAGGCTGTCTATACTGCCATATGTTTGGAAAAAATGGAACAAATGTAGTCAAGTTGAACATGAATATTTATTTGTAATAAAAACAAAGTTCCAGCATAAAACAATTACAATGTACAGAGTAGATAAACAGGCACTGACATGATCACACATAAATACATTAAGTAAAAGAAGAAAGAAATCAACTGAACAGCACTGACAGCTAACCAATGTGGTTAACTCATTAAGTCAATAGAAAAGCAAAATGTCCTTTTCTGCTGTGGCAGTTAAAACACATACGCAACCGATATGACAGGTCAACAGGTAATTTGGTCTGCCCCATTCAAGAGGAAACACACAGGTACTCTCAGATAAGAGCGCTTCACATTTATGTCAGGCTAAAATTGTATCTGGTCCACCATGTTGGATGATAAAGGCAATGTCAAATCTACGCAGCTCCTCACATGCCCATCCTTATACTCTGAATGATCTGAAAGACAGCTGAAACAAGGCAAAAAGAGAGGCTGTTCAAATGCTGGTTAACTTTCCTGAAATTCAATCCTGTACTCTGATACTGTTGCTTTAAACAGCTGAATGGCTCCTGTTCTCACATGCATGATTAGATGTTATCTAGCAAGTGCTTCTATCGGTGGACTTTTTTTTTTCTTTTTTTTTTTGAGTAGGGGCCTACTCCCCACACTGATGCAAAAAGGATTATGCAGGTACCGTCTAGGAATGCTAATGGGAGTACCATGCGTAAATCCTCCGGCGCTGATGAGGGATTAGACCCCTTCGACTAGAGTGTGTGCAGCAGCGCTGCCAGGCACAGCTGCGTACACTTAACAAGTTGGTGGGTCTCTTTCTTGGGAACAATCACTTCTTGTTACAGGGCTGTTTATGAAACAACTCCTTATAAGTAGGTGGACCAGTAACAGGAATACAACCTCTCACAAATCTGGCCTACTTTAATTATTGCTAAAGCTGATTTGTAGGGTTGGGCCATCTAAACTCCTATATTATTCTGTACTGTGGGCTCGATCCTGCAAAAATGCACTCATGTGAGGAGCTGCATGGAAGCTGATGGGATGATTTTGGGGAGTAAGGTTTTCCCGGATGGGGCACTGTCATCTCAAGCCTGCAAACAGATCAGTTTCAGTGGACCCATGCAGAGCCCCACTGTACATGTGTCTGCCCACAAAGACTCACAGGACTGGGGCCTGTGTTTGCAGTCCACAAACAAGCGCAGTGCTGACTACTGTTTACTAGCCGTTAGGGATGCAAATCTCAAATCAGAAGATAAGAGTCTTCAAAATGGGACAGTTCATCAGAACTGGCCAAATGCAAATGAGGCACCTGGCATTGGCCGGTGTCGGAAGACAGGATACTGGGCTAGATGGACCTTTGGTCTGACCCAGTATGGCCATCCTTATGAGGCCGATTGTGCCATCACGGTTGAAACAGAAATCTCTATTGGTATCAAAACTGACGACACAAACTGGTACTATACCTCCACAGAGAAAAGGACCCAAGCATTGAGTAACTGTATTTCCTGTTCTCTAGTACAGGTAATACATGAATTACTAAGGACTTGATTCTGCAGACCTCATGCAAGCAAAACTCCCGCTGATTTCATGGGACGTTAAATATGTTGAAAGGCTGCAGGATCGAGCCTTAGTTCTTAATTATATAAACATGACATAAGTTCTCTTCATCTGTACCATCACTGCCTCCTAATCCCCCAGCTCTGGAATGGCATCCGTCTGCTGGAACCAGTGAGCACAAGTGCAGAAGTCAGGCTGTGCTGACGCAGCTGCAGATGCTGAGCACGTCCCATGAAAAGACACGTGCCCTGGAAATGTATTTTCATAGAGCTCCCTCGTCTGTTGCCCTTTTGGAGCTTTGAGATGCATGTTTGGAAAACTTAAGAAGGTAAAAGGCATAAGATCAGGAAGCATCACTTTGATTGCTGAGCTGCAGTAATCTATGCCAGAGTCTCTAACCTCGTCCTGCAGACACTTGAGAAGTTCCACTAAAGTCAACGAGGGCATGGCTACGTAGTAGCTGGGAGGGTGCTTCCCAGCAGGGCTAGCCAGACACGCGTTCGCTCTGCTTGAGCTAGTACGCTATAAATAGCAGTGTGGCCACAGCAGCACAGGAGGCGGCCCCGGCCAGCCACCCATGTAAGTACCCAAGGGGCTGGGCAAGTAGCCCAAGCTGCCACCACAGCCACACTGCTATTTTTAGTGTGCTAACTTGAGCTGCACTAGCAGATGTCTATCTATCCACCCTGGGAAGCACGTTTCCAGCCAGTTTACAGACGTACTGCATGGTTAAGGACTCCCTCTACAAGCATTTGCAGAGTCGGGCCTTCATTTTGGATGTAAGGCCAAACCCTTTTTTTTTTTTTAAAACGGTAATACTTAAAATAATGGCCAACTTCAGGGGACAGATGTTCTGCTGGTGTAAGTAAGTCAAGGAAGTGATGCCAAATTCTAACAGCTGAGGATCTGGCCCTGGAACTCTCTTATCTGTCTATCATAGAGCTTTTTACTGCCGCTTATCACTGTGTTATCTGAGCACCTTCAGTGGAAAATCAATAGCAATAGCAAAGTCCACAGAGGATTTCATGGAGCCTCTGGCGGTTCTTTGGGTTTGTGGTTTTGATTTTGTAGATGTTTTTAATACATGATTTTGTTTGTTTCGTATTTTGTTCTGTACCTGCTTTTATAATTCACTTCTCTGAGGTTTATTTTTCTTGTTTAAATAAACAGGATTCCTCAATCGAACAGGATTTGCCCTGCAGTCCAGCCAGTTAAGCCTCTTGCAATTTACACTAAATGGAATCACAAGTCTATTAGGCTATGGAGCAGCAAAACTAGTGAAAATCACCTGCTTCTGTCACCTGTTGGGCCTAGTTTGCCTGACCTATTGTACTGTAGAAAGCTACTATTTTTGCAATAGGGTCTATAAAAACCAAACTCCACGGAGCATCCAGCTCTGCCTGTAAACCAGTGAGTGAATCTGTTTAATAACATCTGACTCCAAAGTGCAGCGAGGAACAGGAAGACAGTGCAGTTGCTGAGGAAGTTCAAAGAGGGAGAGAGAAAGGAAGTGAGGAGTCTAGACTCTGAGAAGTTAATAACTTAATGGGAGGAGAGCAGAGCTGAGAGAATAACTGCCAGTGAGTGTATGGCTGAGTAGGAGAAATGGGGGGAGACAGAAAGGAAGGCACTAAAAGGAGACAATATTCAACATGGACATTAGTGCCCAGAAAGGAGGCCTGTTAGTAACTAACAGATCCAAAGGATTATTAATAAGCAGAGTAAGTTCTATTGGTTGCACAGCAGCATCTCAAGTATTAAAAACACAAGGATGGCTTAGCAAGCATGAAGCAGGGGCAATAAAATGGTTCTGAGGGCCTCGGTGCTCTGACATTGTGACAGTGCGACTGCTTTGTGTTGGGAGACCAACGGTGGCATTTGCAATTGTGTGGCTAGTCAGGGGACTTCAAAGGGATTTGAAGATACTCAGCACCTTGCTGGATTCAATCCCCAACTCTAAAAGGCCGAAACCTTCCACTACATGTTCATGCTGCAAACCTTGCAGAAATAAGGAAGTTGGCAGAATAAAATGAGTTGCAGTCAGAAAAGGCAGCAGGGTAGAGGAAAGACAAACATACAAACCCCCTCTGGGCTGAAGAGCTGGACACAGGACGACGTGAAACTGAAGGAAGTATGTCTAGGAAACGAAAAGGAGGGCGAGATCAGTAAGTCCAAGCTAGCCACAGAGGAGCATAAAAGGAACAAAGCAGCAAAATGAAATTGTGTTAGCTCTAGGGAGGAAGAGAATTGGTCGCAAGGAATAAAGAATCTAGAAATACAATCAGAAAAGTGAGGGGTCAAAAGGAGAGAGGGGAGGACCAGTGAAAACAAGTCAGCTCTCTAACCTAGCTGGAAAGCTTTATTTATCTTGACTGGAATAACTAACTATGGGTGCTCAGTTTTCAACTCGTTATGGGACAACATCCTTTAGGATTCAGGGAAATTATTAGACAATTGCTGGAGATGCCAGGAGCAAAGAGTAACAAAGAGTTGGTGCTAGAGTGCCGGATGGAGCAAATCGTATCTATAACCATGGACAGAATGCCCCTGAAGATCCTAAAAGAAGTTGCAAAGGAAATCTTGCAAGCTCTCAGTCTCTTCAGTAAATGCTGTAGGTCAGGAGAGGTGCCTGTTAAAAGGGCAAAGGGAGTAGGAAGTAACAAGAAGAATATGCACTGATCAATCAGCTTGACAATTAGCTAGGCAAACTCTCTGAACATTCAAAATAAGAGTCAATGTAAACATTTGGGAGAAAGACATCTCTACACCAGCATGGGTTTGTTAAAATAGATAACTCCACACAATTACCTTTCTGTGCCCTCTTTACTGACTTAGTTAATAAATGGATGGATTTACCAAACAACTGCAGTTCAGGTAAATTCATTTACATCCCCCAGTGATGTCCAGATCCTGTATCACGACATTAGAATCTCAGCTGGCCTTGGAAACCAGAGAACAATAAGACTTCATGCTCACGTGGCTACTTTCATTCTAGGGTCTCAAAGCCCTTTGCAATCCTTAATTAATGTTACCTCACATTGCCTCCGAGTGGTGAGCATTATGTCCTTTATACAGATGAGTGAACATAGGCACAGTAAGGTTAAATGAGTTGCCCAAGTTCAGACAGTGAATCAATGGCAGAGCTGAAAATAGTACCTCAGCTTTTGGGTGTCTTGGACCTTCATCTTAATAAGATTTTTCTTATACCAATATATTTTAATTCTACTATAGTGACTAATACCAAGAAGATACAAATACCAAATTGAGGATTAGAAATTGACTGACGATCTGAGGAGCAAAGATATTGTAAATGGCGAGTTCTCTATACGTGGTGTCACAGGCACATACTAGGACCCAGATTATTTAATACATTAACTAGTAATCTAAAGGAAGATGTAAATTAAACCGTGCTCAAACTGTTGACAATCTCAACTTTGCAGGATGAGCCAGTTACACAGAAGGATAAGAGTCATTTTGTAGAGTGGGCTGCATGCAATGAGATGAAATCAAATACGAAAGCCATACGCCCAGGAACAGGAAGTAAGCAGCACTGATACAGACTGGACGACAGCTATCTGGGAAACAGGATGTCTGTCAAAGAGCAAGGGGCGATAGTAAGAGAGCAAGCAAAATATTAGGTTCAAGTGTAACACCCCTGCAAAACAAGCAAATGGAACAGAAACCATTGCTGCTCTCAGATACATAAATAGGCTTCATGTGTATAAACTAGAGAGATAATAGGGCCAGACCATGTAGCAGACCTGAAATATTGTGTTTCTTTCCAATCCTCAACATTTCAGAAGTATATACAAACACAACACAAAGGACACAAGGATCGGGTTTATAACCTACGGGGAGAGAGAGGGGGAACTAAATGGGCATGGTCTAGAAAAGAGAAGACTAGGGGAGGGCTGGGAGAAAACATGATCACAGTTTATAAATACCTTCAAGGTAATAACAGAAATGAAGAAAGGGAATTATTCCATTCTCAGAAGATGGTAGATAAGGAGCAATGGCCTGAAGCTAAGGAAGGAAAAAAGGTCAGGTTAGACATTAAGAAAAAGTTCTCAACAGTAACAGCCATTGGGTGGAGGCTACCAATGGAGGTGACTGGATAGTGGATAAGACATTTGCAGGAACTAGGAATTCCCTTCCTCATGCAGCAATAACCCTAAAAAACCTTTTCCAAAATGGCACCCTCTCAAAACTGAGGTCCACATTGCAAATGGAATGGTAGCCATGCATGTACTTTATCCAGTGGCCCAATCTGGCCTTTGGTTTGCACAGTGCAAAGAGATGTGCAATGAGGGCAGGTACCATGTTGGTTGTTACATGGTTGTACAGTGCCTGGCACCCTGGGGATGGGGCCCACAAAGCAAATAATAATTAAAAGGGTTACAGCAAAAGCTGTGTGCAATTGTAAAAGCCCAGAAGAACAGCCCTGAAAATGTTTGTGGAAAAAGGAGGCATTTGTCTAATGGATTCACTACTGAAAGAACAAACATAGCTATAGCAAGTACATTACTGAAGACTAAAGTCTGACTAAGCTCTAAAAATGACAAAGATAAACATCTACGCCACATTATTATGATGTCTCTTCAGATAATGAAACCAGTTCAGTGGTTCTCACTCAGGCAAAACTCCCATTTCAGTCAGTGATTCGTTAGCATGAGTAAAGAATGCAAGGTTGGATTCCAGATCACAAAATGTTCTTACTTAGCAATCAACTGGATGTACTCTCTGTCATTTATCACCAGCATATTTATTTATCTTCTCTGCATTTCCCATGTTCAGCTGTTTAACATACTTATTTTTTGAAAATAAAACTAACATTCTGATTTTGTTTTATTGACTTATTTTCGATTACATTTTTTTTTAAATCACTCTTTTGTCACTTTTCTTAGAGTTCTTGTTGTTGTGAGGTCTGGGGCAGGGGCTGCATGTGGGCTGTTTGGCCATCACTGACTGCCCAGTACATTGGAGCCCTGATTGGGATTCTTTGGTGCCCTCCCCTGCGCTTTGACCCTGCTCTTTCTTTCTTGCTGCCAGAGCATGTTTGAAACCACTTGATATCTTGTCATGGAAGGAACTATAATTTCTTGAGACATTGACATCACAACTGATGTGTCCAAAAAGCATCATCGTCTTTATTGTTTGTTAGAGGCCATGTAAGAGAATAAATAAACATGAAAGTTCACAGGACACCAAAGACATGTAATGGAGCTGGGAGCTGCAAGCTAGCTGAAGGCCTGAGAGTTTGCAGCAGTCTAATGCTATGTTCTACATGATTGTTAGCTTTTGCAATACATAACTACAGGGACAACCCTCATTCACCAAAAACTCTCAGCTGACTTTGGTGGGAGGGAGAGATTTGAGTGCATAAGGAATGAGGCATCAGAAGAACACATCTAGCTGCAATGGGCTGTGGTGGATTTACCATAACTACCATTTGTTTTTGCGGAGAGTTGAAATCCTGCTTTAAGACTAGGTGAAAAAATAGGAACAGAAAGTTCTCAGAAATAGCATTCAGTAAGTCAGACATCAATGCAAAGGTCGCCGCACTGCATTTCTGAAAGCAATGCAATATCAATGGGCAGCTCTATGAACAGAGCAATACCAATGGACTAATCATTACTCCAGGGTGGGTCTACCTATGACCTGATCCATATTGGGGCTCTTAAAAAAATTACTATAAAACACACGTCAATTCTTGTGAAAGATCTTAGATTGACAACCTGGGTAAAGAAACTCCTCTGGGTACAAAAGCAAAGGAAGTGAAATCATATGTTCCCGCATGCTACTGAGTCTTAACTCGGCTCTGGAAGGTAGTTAAATCTCTCCCATTCAGTGACCTCTTTTCTGACTCACCAATAAGTGTGCCACCTGCAGCCAAACTAATGCAGAATTTGTGATTTGACCACCTGTCTGCTAGGAACTGGACTGCTACAAAGAACTCGTTTTGTTTGAGCCATTGAACATATTTCACATTCATCACATGGTAACACTATTACCATCCCAGTTCAGGTTCAAACCTGCAGCCTAGAAAGAAAAATGAATAGGACATGGATCCTGAGCCATCCAGTCCCACATAGAAATGAAACTCCAGTTTTAGACTGAAAGTGGAAAAAGCTTTCCACTTAGGATGCATTTGTTCTGAACAAGACTATATAATTATCACTCATTGCTTAAGATTTGAGAGGAAAACTATATTAAACCACTTGCAATCTCCAGAAACTTTTCCTAAATGCTCATGTAAGTTTCTCTGGAACAGATCCAGAGCCGCACTATAAGCTAAGCATCAAATTCTATTCATAAATACACACACAGAGGTTCCCATTGCTTGCAGCGGAAGTTGTGTGCATGCGTCCTAGGTCAGAATTTTGTCCACAAACTTTTAGGGTCTGATCTCACTTTTATTAAAGTAAATGGGAACCATGCCACTGACTTCAGTGGGAGCTGCATCAGGCTCTTAAATGCTTTTCTACTGTCAGCTCAACTCCCTCCCCCGCCCCTTCTTTATCTATTCTCAGTGGTGTGTTCATACCTGATCCACAGACAACAAAAACAAACAGTGCCAGTAGCCATGGTCCTACAGGATATTTCTCCTCTTGGGGCCTCTAAAATGTGGGGGGAAAAGAAGATTTCAGTTTGTTACCAGTTTAACCAATTGTCTTGGTAGCTCATTTAAAAATAGATGCAGAAAATCAAGATAAAGAACTGGCGTGGTTTCAGCTTCAAACCTCAAACACTGAAATACTCAAAAGGTCTAACGTAAAACAGTTTACTCCATTGTCATAACTGCTTCACAGGAATGCTAAGAAGCTGAAAGGAAAAACTGAAGCACAACAGGGTAACAGAAGGGTAATAGAGGGTAATTGTATTTACAATAGATCAGACAGCTAAATTCAACAATATTGAAATCTTCCCCCCTCCCTTTAAATAGAATAATGCCTCTCACAGATTCTCTGCAGATCAGTCATCTTGAATTTCTCTAGCGAAAGGTAAAGTGAGTTTTATTCCTTAATGTTTGCTTATCCATTTCTGTCCTCTCCCCTCCCACAGTTGGGCTCTTCAGTAGTCTCCCTTGTTGTATCTGTATTTTAAGCTCTTTGAGACAGAAAACATGTTCTTAGGTATTTTCTGAGATATCTAATAGATGCGGGATGCTTGAAAAATAATTATATTCCCTGACTGAGTTGTCACTTTAGAACAAAACATATATCCTACAGCCAATTACCATCCACTAGGAGAGGAAATTGTTAAAAACAATATCAAAGGACACTCATTTTTTATTTTATTTTGGTCAGCATGTGCCAAAAATATCCTTAAATTAAATATACATTTGATAAACAGTCGGACCTGTTTAACTGCATCTGAAGAAGCAGGTTTTTTACCCACGAAAGCTTATGCCCAAATAAATCTGTTAGTCTTTAAGGTGCCACCAGACTCCTTGTTGTTTTTGTGGATACAGACTAACACGGCTACCCCCTGATACCAGTCGGAACTCTAGTCAGTTTATTTTAAGGACGCGTGACTGAAAGTTCTAATAGGTCACTTGGAAGGAGAGAGGAAGGAAGGAAGAAGTTGATGGTCTTCTATGAACATTTTGAACTACTGACTTCTGTTTTGATGTATGATTATTGTTTGGAGCCTAGAGCACTAGATAGAGGCTTTCATAACTAAGAATAAATACAGACATGTTAAGATTTCAAGGACTACACAGAGGGAAGAGATGGATAGGTGGACTTAGAAGCTTCTTACCAACCAAGACATGAGCAGATGGTTATATGATGACATGAGATACTATGGACATAATCAATGGAAGTAGAGGATTCCCACAGCACTAAGATCAGGACTGGGCAGGCAAGTAAAGGAGGAATTGACAGTCATATCTGGGTTCAAGCTGTGGAATTGTGGATATAGGAAGGATGGTTGTATGATGCTTGCGGTCCCTGGAGATCTGCTTCAATTCCAAGCTCTGACACTGACCTCTTGTGTGACTTTGGGTAAGTCACTTAATTTCACTGTGCCTTAGTTCCCCATCTGCAAAATGGCAACAATAATACTTGCTTTCTCCCAACCGTTGTCTGTTTAGACTGTAAGCATTTTGGCACAAGGACTGTCTATTACTATGTGTTTCTACAGTGCCTAGCTCAAAGGGACCCTGGTCTTGGTTGATGCCCCTAGGGGGTACTATGCTACAAATATGAATAATAATGGATCTGCAGTCCTGATCCAAACAGCTTGATTTTTAGAAAGCTAGAGCTGGTGCTACTATCTAATTCTATAAGTGCTGCGTGGAAGAAGTGCCAAGTGAGTGGAGGATGATGGCAGAAGAGTGGCCAATGGAAGGAGGATGGCAAAAGATGGGGTGAGAGGAGAGAAGCTAGTAAGCAGATTGGGAGGGAGAAGGGGGAGGGGAAAGAGAGAAGGAAGGGAAAGGATAGCAAAAAGGTCATAAAGAAGAGTGAGAGGAGAAAAAACAAAGGGATGATAGAAAAGAGGAAGGTAGCATTATCCAGTGGATAGGGCACCAGACTGAACATCAGAAGACTTCGGTTGTATCCCTGGTTCTTCTACTGAACTGCCCTCTTAACCTGGGTGTGTCATACCACCTCTCTGTGTCTTTCTTTCCCCCATCTATTTAAACAGTGCTAATAATGCTTTTTAAAGCACTTCAAAATCTCTGGGCGAAAAGTGCTACATAAAGGCTTAATTCTCCATCATTCATCAGTGGGATTTTTTTCCATTGACTTGAATGGGGCACAGGATCAAACCCTAAGTGCTCCGTATGAGCAGGAACAGGAGAGGCATCGAAATAATAAAAGAAAGTCACAGACAATTTGTTTCACCCGAGATAAGGTCTGTTGTTAGTCACAGACACTTCATTCAGAGGAGCTGCTTCACGCATCAGTGAGTGGTAGGAACAATAGAGAAAAGCAGTCATGTGACTTGTGGTAAAGAAAAAACAAAGACATTTTAAAATCAAACTTAAAACATTTTAATTTAAAATGCATTTATTTTTTTTTTAAATAACTCGATCTATTCTGTTAAGGATTTGAAAACATCAGCAGTTTTAATGTATTTTTAAAAGAGCATTTCAGGTCACCTTTAAGGTGATTCACCCAGGTTAACGCTAGATTACAGCCAAATCTAATTGAACAGAAATCCCATTTTCTAGGCTCAATCACTCAGGATCCTAGGATGGGGGAGTTTTAGGAGATTAGCATAGACCAAGCCTAAATCAGACTTTTAGTATAACTACAATGCTCAAAGGTGTAGAAAATCTGCACCTCTGAGCAACACAGTTATACCAACCTAACCCCTGGTGTAGACAGTGAGTGCTATGTTGACAGAGGGCTACTCCCATTGACATAGCTACCGTTTCTCGGGGAGGTGGAGTACCTACGCCAATGGGAGAAGTTCTCCCGTCGGCACAGGTAGCATCTTCACTAAGTCCCACAGTGACGCCGTTACAGCCTTACAGTTTACATTTCCAGGTGTAAACAAGCCCTATGTGTCGAGAGCTTCTTGGCAAAGCAAAAATCCCAACTATGAATTTCCAGCAGTTCCCTGACATTATAGTAACAGGCTTCCCTTTGAAACAGTTCACTCTTGGTGTGGAGGGGAATTCTGAAAGGATAGTGAGCTATTAATAAACACTCAAGGTTTTGTGGGTGGAATTAGAATAGCAAGAGCTCTAAACAACTTTGAGGAAAGGGGAGCTAGAGTTCAAATGAAAATCTCTCCCATTAACCAGCTTTCTAAGAGCACTTTTTCACACTCTGAATTTAAGCAGCTGAAATGTCAGTGGCTCAGCCCAGTCCACTGCTAATAACAAAATGCACACATCTGTGCACAGTTACGCTCTTTGATTTTCTAGCTCAGTGTTTACAACTGGAGGGAGCATAAGTGCCACCTTTATTTCAAATAATAAGCAAGATTTCGTAAGCTGGAAGGCTATTGCCTCATCAAGTGTGAGGGCTGTTGTCCCAGCTGAGCTGCCAGCTCAGTAAGGGCTCCATTTTATTCCCAGTGTACCTGAGGGCAGAAGTGAGCCCTAAAAGATTAAATGGGATCCCATCCGAGTTACCTCTTTTGTATTAACATATTCTCCGCATTGACTAGGAAAAGTGGTCAAGTTTAGGTTGCACTTAGCTAACCTGTATTAAACTGATCTAAACTCAATTACTTTTCCTCATCAAGACAAAGCCATAAAGACCAACTAGTCAAACAGCTCATTCATATAAAATAGAAAAGAAAAAAGAAGTTCAGAGGCCTAAAAGATGTTCACCTACGAAAACATATTTTACAATTATAAAGTCAAATAAACTGTTACGTTTTAATCTCTTAAAAAACAGATGCCACGGGAAATAAAACACAGTAACTCCCACTGGTGCTGTCCCTGTTAGAGAGCTAGATCCCTTTGAGAGCACACCTCCATGCGTGTGCACTTCCAACAGCTTTAATGTTGCAGCAGCCTGTCCTGCTGGATATTGTTGCATGTTAGTCCCCCTACATGGGGATGGATGTGTTGTGTGTGCTGCATTTTCTCTTCTCAAGTGGCTGGCGTGTGCATGTATTTTTCTTTGTGTTACAGACTCCCCCTTCTTCTGTGTGTTTAGATGGAAGGTGTGTGTCAGTCTCTTCCTTGCCCGGTGTTTTCCATGAGCCACTGACACTTTCAGTCATCGAGGTGTGGCATTTCCTCCATTCTGCCTCAGCTTGGGACAGGAGCCCCTGATTTAACCATCTGATTGTTCTACAGCCCTAGCTAGGCTGGAAGGTTTACTCCCGTCAGCAGCACGAGAAGAAGTATCATCCTCTGCTCCCCACCCCGGGGCTCGGGTAGCCTGTTAACCCTTTAGCTCACGATTCCCACACCTCCCTACGTGTTGAGCCGAGGATTGGGCAGACAGAAGCTTTGCCTCCTCGCAATCCCCTCTGCCTCCTCCTCCCATGTCACCTTACCAGGGTTTTGGCTACGTTCCCTCTCTGTGTGATGTTTTTGCTGTGCTTTTCGTTAGCCATCCGGATCCGCTGTTTGGCCACCATCGCTCTGGGGTGGAGATTTAGGGAGCTCAGAAATTCCGGAGGCTTCTGGGTCTGGTTTGTGACGAGCCAACAGAACACCCCCTTGAAGAACACTCCCCTGACTTGCAGCAACCGTGGCTGCTTCTGCCCCGAGACCCAGTGCTGGTTCCTCAGTACCCCCAGCCGGCTGCAGACTGAGGAGAGGGCGGCTGGCAGGATAGATGGACGGAAGTAATCTCTCATCTCAGGAAACCCTCTCCAGCTTCCTCCTACCCTTCCGGTCCCCCTGCTGCCTAAACACAGGCGGCAACTACCAGGGCTGCCTGCAGCCTCCGCTTCCCCCTGACTGCGAACGCGCATCCTGCTTGCACTGTGCAGAGCAGGGAGCTGTCCGGGCACGAGTCACGCATCGCCCCAAGGTTCTGGCTCAGCGTTCCATTCACGGAACGCCGCTACAGACCAGGTTCTGCGGGAGGGAGCTTCCAAGCGCTGATTGGTGGTTTGAGAGGGCGGGGTGGAGCGAGCGTTCTAACGCCTAGCCCAGCGTGGACGAGTCCTGCGGCAGCGGGAGTAGGGATTGGTGGAGAGCGCCTGGGGTCAGAGCTATCTTCCCCTTCAGCTGACTCGGTAACAGCCTTGTAGGTGGTGCCCTAATTTTGCCCTCACATGCCCTCAGAGTTTGCTCGCTGGCCAACATTGGGATACAAATTGTCGGGGGGAGACCAGGATGAAAACATGAACATAACATAAGAAAGGCCATACTGGGTCAGACCAAAGGTCCATCTAGCCCAGTATCTTGTCTTCTGACAGTGGCCAATGCCAGTAGGACGCAGAGGGAATGAACAGAACAGGTAATCATCAAGTGATCCATCCCATCACCCATTCCCAGCTTCTGGCAAAGAGAGGCTAGGGACACCATGGGGGAAGGGAACAGCAGCAAAGTCAAAAGTATGGAGATGGGCCCAGAGGGGACGAACATTTGGGGAGAGGGGAATGGGGGAAAATGGGCCTTGTCTCACAAGTACCCTTCCTCCTATTTTGCCCTATTTCCTCCTACACATGCCCACTACTCAGGGCTGTCGTGTATCTAGTATCTATCTAGCCAATACTGAGGTCTGCCATCTCTTCTCTACCAGAAAAGATACAAACAGCTGTCCACTAGAGCAGGCATTCTCAACCTTTTTCTTCCTGAGGCCCCCTGAACATGCTATAAAACTCCATGGCCCTCATGTGCCACAACAGCTGTTTTTCTGGGTATAAAAGCCAGGGCCGGCATTAGAGCGTAGCAAACAGGGCAATTGCCTGGGGCTCCACCACACAGGGAGTCCTCACAAAGCTACATTGTTCAGGCTTCGACTTCAGCCCGTAGTGATAGGGCTCCAGGCTTGAGACCCATGTCATGGGGCTTTGACTTTCCGCTCTGGGCTCTAGTGAGTCTAAAGCTGCCCCTCTTTGGTGGCCACCCCTGAAGCCTGCTTGTGGCCTTCCCTGGTTGAGAACCACTGCATTAGAGGTATAACTTGTGGGGGGGGGGGTCATCTCTCAATCATAAGTGTTGCTATATCAGTAACTATTGACACACAGAGATCCTCTGATCACAGAAGAAAACAAACCAACCAGCCCTTAAGTACATTCAGAGTTGTGTACAGATCTATATTTCTTGTGCTTTGTAAAAACAGGGATCAGGCCCTTATTGGTATGTGTGCCCTGCTTCTACCCATACAGTAGCTCCTGGTTGACACAAACTTTCCATTCAAGGAAGCAAAAATGAAGATTCTTTGTTATCAAGGATCTTAGAGCAGTTCTTTTTAACACAATTAGGGTTTTCGCCTTCACAACATCCTCTGACAAAGAGTTCCCCAGGTTGACTGTGCGTTGTGTGAAGAAATACTTCCTCTTCTTTGTTTTAAACCTGCTGCCTATTAATTTCATTTTGTGTGCCCTGGTTCTTATGTTATGAGGAGTAAATAACACTTCCTTATTACTTTCTCCACATCTATCATGATTTTATAGACCTCTATCATATCCCCCCTTAGTCGTCTCTTTTTCATGCTGAAAAGTCCCAGTTTTATTAATCTTTCGTCATATGAAAGCTGTTTCATACCCTTAATCATTTTTGTTGCCCTTTCCTGAACTTTTTCCAATTCCCATATATCTTTTTTGAAATAGGGCAACCAGATCTGCTCAAGATTCAAGATGTGGGCGTACCATGGATTTATATAGAGGCAACATGATATTTTCTGTCTTATTATCTACCCCTTTCCTAATGATTCTCTTTCTTGAGTGGTAACAGATAATTTAGACTCCATGATTTTATATGTATAGTTGGGATATATTTTCCAATGTGCATTATTTTGCATTTATCAACATTGAATTTAATCTGCCATTTTGTTGCCTAGTTGCCCAGTTTTGTGGGACTGACAGTTGGGGCGAAGGGGCTCCAGCTGTGAGCCCCCCACACACTGCTCCACTTAAGCTGGTGCAAGCACTCCTGGTGAGGAAACATGCCGCTGTGAGAAAGAGGGTAGTGTGGACATGAAAAACTGCAGTATTTACTGTGGTGGCTGTATGTCGACCAAACTTAGGTTGACTTAATTTTGTAATGTAGATGAGGCCTTAGTGTAACTTGTTTATTTACGCTATATATACCAATCCTTGAACAGAGAGGTTACAAACAGCACACAAGCTCCTTCAGAGATCTCAGCCCAAAAAGCAATGCCCAGTTCCCAGGAAGCAACTCTGCTGGAATTGACTCAAGCTAGAGCAATTAAAGAAAAGAGAAAACTCTCTTGCTGCTTTCAACAGCTTCCTAGCAAAAGTGACATCATCAAAGTAAGTGCAATACAGTGTTCCTTCAAAGACAGCATATTACTCGGGTACTAAGAAAAATAATGTGTAAGACTACATGTAACAGGTGATTCCTGCCATAATATATGTAGTTAAGAAAAAGTAATAAGTGCATTGCTAAAAGAATTCTACCCTCAGCTGACAAATATATTAACTGATAATGTTTCCCCAATATTGTTATCTCTTGGAAGAAAATGTTTAGCTATTGAAGTAAAGATTTCAAAGATAATACTTCAGCGAGGCCAGGATTTCAGTCACAAATTCAATATAGCAATGTCAATCTAGGTACTTTTATAGTTCCCATTACCATAGTATGTGAGTGCTTCACAATCCTTAGTATATTTCTGCCTTCATAACACCCAGGTGAGGTAGAGAAGTGCATCCCTGGGGAACTGAGGCCTAGAGAGACTAAGGCGCAGATTCAAAGGTATTTAGGCCCTTATTTTCTGCTGAAATCAGTGGAAGTTAGAATCCTAGAGACCTTTTTGGATCTGGGCTTAAGGGACTTATGATCATGGGTGGCGTGTGAAGCTCCCCTTTGGGAAGGCTAGACCATGGCCCACCTCTTCTGCTTGAGGCCCCTTCCCTCCCCTGCGGGAACTCCAAGCCCCCACCGTGGCTGGAGGAGTCCCACCCCAGCTGGCCTGAGTCCCAGGTGGCCCAGCACCGGAGCACTAGGTGCCCTGAGTGCCCGGATGGTCCCAGCCCGAGTGCTGAGTGGCCCCAGTGCCAGGCAGCCCTGGCCCCAACCGGCTGGTCCAAGCACTGTTCCCAGCCACCCTGAGTCCCAACCGCTGGCTGGCTCACCTTAGCCCCAGCTCCAGACCCTGTTTGGGGGAGAGGCTAAGCAAGGGCAGGAAGAGGAGCAACCGAGGCAGGGCCGGGGGAAGAGCAGGAAGGAAGAGAGGGCCTCTGGATGGAGCACGGGCAGTACTGCGCCTGGCTGTCTGGCCTGCCATACCCGTCACCCATGTACTTCAGGTTCCCCAGGAAGTCTATAGCAGAGCAGAGAATTGAATTCAGGTCTCCCAAATCCCAGCCTAGTATCCTAACCACTGAGCCATCCTTCCTCAATTTTGCCATGTTTTCCATTAGCTAATGAGTTAATAGCAAAAAGCCTGAGCTCTTACAGCCTGTGTGAGGTACAGAAGTTCCGAAAGCTTCCCCTGGTAGCTGGCTGTAGTTTGACTAGGCAGTTAATTGTATCTGACCTACAAATTTGGAAATGCCATGTTCAGTTGCCCATCTGACGTCACACAAGTATCAACACCAGTAATATCTCTGTATTACTCTTCAAAGGGTCTACTGCAGTTCCTATTAAAGTCAATGAGAGAGGACACCACTTGGCAAAGCACTTAAGTGCATGCTTAACTTTAAGCATTGCAAAAATTCCACTGAAGTAAATAGCACTTTGCTGATTAAGATGGAGTTAGAGCACATGCTAAAAGGTAAGCATGTGTTTCAGTGCTTTGCCGAATCATGGCTGAAATTACCATTGACTCTTATGTTATCAGGCTCAGCCCCTGCGCTGGCTGTCATTAGGCACTGAAGAAGTGTAACTTGCACCCTCACCAAACTGCCCACGACAAGACTGGGGAGCCCCTGAGGAGTCCTGATGGTGTATGGTCCAGCAATGTGGTAAGGCATGCTGGAGGAGTGCAGCTCATGAAGGGTAAGGCAAGAATGGCAACAATCCCTTTATCATTTGGTTTAGTAATTTATTTCTTCCATTTCCCTCCTCTCTCTCTTTTTCTTTGTGTGTCTGTGTGTGGAGGGGTTGTTAGTTTTGCCAGCTGCAAATGTGCACCAATTCTAACTGGCCAGTTGTTATTGCAGGCTCTGCTTTCATGTGACAGCTTAAAAAAAGCAACTTGAATGCTCTCCTTCTTGTCCTCCTTGCCTTCTCCTCTGTCATTTGACCCACCCATTATGATCTCTCTCCAGCAAACAGTTTGTCTTCCTTGCATGGTCAGAACTGGGAATAATTTATTGCCACAACACTTATTTCCATCATTGACTGAGCGCGTTTAATCATGTGGTGGTCTTTGCTCTGTAGTTTCCTCCCCACTCTGCTCATCCAGGGTGCTCTGTTTCTAGTAAAGGAAGAAAACAAGAGACAATCACTGCTTAAATTCTGTCAAACAAATGCCATGTATGGAGAAAATAAAGACGTTTCTGAGATGCTCAACTGCAAGCTTTAATATGGCTAAGTGTAAATGTGTACCTCTAAGAACAAAGAATGCAGGCCATATTTACAAAAGGAGGACTCTATCCTGGGAAGCAATGACTCCAAAAAAGAGTTGGCGGTCATGGTGGATAATCAGCTGAACATGAGTTCCCACTGTGATACTGTGGCCAAAAGAGCTAGTGAGATCGTTGGATGCATAAACGGAGGAATCTTGAGTAGGAGTAGACAGGTTATGTTACCTCTATATTTGGCACTAGCACTGCTAAATAGTGTGCCCTGTTCTGGTTTCCACAATTCAAGAAGAATGTTGATAAACTGGAGAGGGTTCAGAGAAGAGACATGAGAATGATTAAAAGATTAGAAAATCTGCCTTTTAGTGATAGACTCAGGGCGCCCAATCTATTTAGCTTAAGAAAGAGAAGATTAAGAGGTGACTTGCTTCCCAGTCTATAATTATATAAATGGGGAACAAATATTTAATAATGGGCTCTTCAGTCTAGCAGACAAAGGTATAATACGAGCCAATGGCTGGAATTTGAAGCCAGACAAATTCAGACTGGAAATGAAACATAAATTTGTAACAGTGAGATTAACTAAGCTTGGAACAATTTACCAAGAGTTGTGGTGGATTCTCCATCGCTGGCAATTTTTATATCAAGATAAGATGTGTGCTGTGTTTGATTTTTAAATATATGCTTAGTTCAAAAGGACGTATTTTGGGGAAATTCTATGGCCTGTGTTATACAGGAGGTCAGACTATATGATCACGATGGTCCTGTCTGGCCTTGGATTCTATGAATCTTTGAAAGCTTGAGAACATGTGTATCAAATGTATCCTAGCTCAGCTTCCTATTTCATTTGATACATCGCTCAGAACCTCTAAATACAGTAGAATCCCAATGCTGTGAACCTCCCTGTTGAACAAACTGCCAGCCTTTTCCTCTGTTCAGCTGACTGCCTTCCTACTGATTTTCTGATTATGTTTTGTATTGTAAACTCTAAGCATGTTCCAGATTAATAAATAAATAATAATAAAAATAATTAATAATACATTAATACAGAGATCACCCTTGCCATTTGGATAATCAGGAGTTGACTACCTTGGCATAGTTTATTGATTTAGATTAGTTTAACTTAATCAGAAGTTCTTTTCAGAAGTATATTTCAACATTTTCTTTAGCTGGCATAACAAAGGCTGATGCAGATCTCTTAACAGGAAACTGCCTCGAGCAGACGTACTTGATGTCACAGGAAAAGAGACTCAGATGTGTACAGTTTTCTGCCTGCATCTAGTATTTGCATATGTTGCAGAGACAGACATGTAAATAAAGGTTATTTATGTGATGGGGAAAGAATACCAGTGCTGGGATCATAAAGAGGGAGGGCAAATATATTAAGCCACCTGTTGCTTGTGGCTTTCCGGTTTGCTAGTGAAGTGAACAGTATGTGTTTGTCCACAGTTGTCTTACTGTTAATATGTTGTTTGGGTCACGTTGTGCTCTTCTGGGAATCCCGTTAACTGAGAGGCATTTCTAGTCATGGCCAAGTAATACAAGGGCAGTACAAATTATCTGGCCATGTGAATAGGCCAAGTAAATTGCCTGTCCATGGGGAGCACTAGGTAGAAGACAGAGAGAGATGAAATCCTCCTGCAATGTGTGGGGCTGGGCACAGAACACCTGTGCAATCTCTGCACAGTCCTGATGCAGAGGTGGGCAAACTTTTTGGCCTGAGGGCCACATTGGGGTTGCAAAACTGAATGGAGAGCTGGGTAGGGAAGGCTGTGCCTCCCCAAACAGCCTGGACCCCTGTCATAAACAGATTGTTAAGGGTTAATGTCTCTTCTACCTGTAAAGGGTTACAAGCAGGGAACTGGACACCTGACCAGAAGACCAATCAGAAGACAAGATACTTTTAAATTTGGGTGGAGGGAAGCTTTTGTGTGTGTTCTTTGTCCGTTGTGTGTTCTTCTCTCGGAGGGTCTGAGAGAGACCAGACATTACTACAGGCTCTCTTTTCAAATAGTAAGTAAAGTAAAGTTTCTTTTCAAATAGTAAGTAAAAACAGGAGGTTTAGGCTTTTTGATTGTTTTACTCTATTTACAACTGTGGATCTGGCTGGTTAACTTTTATATGTGTAGTTACTGGGAATATTTTGATTTGTATTGGTACTGGGGGGAAAGTCTCTTTCTGGTGTCTGTAAGCTATAGGACCCTGTAATATTTACATCTTGAAGTTACAGAGATAATTCTTTACTTTTTCCTTTCTTTTATTAAAAGATTTCTTTTAGAGAACCTGATTGATTTTTTTCCCCTTGTTTCCCTTGTTTTATTCCAGGGGATTGGGATAACTCACCAGGACGGGTGGGGGGAGACGGGAGGGGGGAGAGATAAAATCTCTCTCTGTTTTCCTTGAATCTGTTTGCTTCTTTGTGGAAGGGAAGGGAGATGCTTCTCTGTATGGTGAATTAAGAGGTTGGATCAGTATCTCTCAGGATAGCCCAGGGAGGGAAATTCTGAGAGGGGGAAAGGTGGGGGAATGGTTTATTTCTTCTTGTTTTAAGAACCCAAGGGATCTGGGTTCTTGGGGTCCCCAGGGAAGGTTGGGGAGGTCAGAGTGCCCCAAAACACTATATTTTTGGGTGGTGGCAGTGCTATCAGATCTAAGCTGGTAATTAAGCTTAGAGGATTCAGGTGCTAGTATCTCATTTTCTGAACTCTAAGGTTCAGATCTGAGAGGGAATGCTATGATATGGTTGGCAGCTGAGTGGGATAGATAAAAATCCAAAAGCCAGAAAGATTATTAATTTGCTTCTCTGCTAGCTGGTTATAAGCAAAAGGAAGGGGTTTATTTTTTTTAAACTGCAGCCAGAGGATTTTTTTTTCCTTGCTCCTTTCTAGCTGTGCATAGAGAGGGCTATTAAGGTTTAACGATGGTCATTTGTTAAACAAAGCAGCCTTAAGTGGTCAGCAACGCACTCCAGCCAGGACACATTTGTAAATGAAAGAGAGTTTTCTTTTGCTTTTTAACTCTTTCGGGAGAGGTTAGTAAGTTAAAAAGGACTCTGTTGCTAAGCAACCCCAGGAAGCCAACAGAGAACCAGCATTTCAGGCAGTAAACACCAGAGGGCGCCTCAGCACAAAAAAGCAGGAAACATGACTTCCAGGGCAAAAGTGGATGCAGAGAAACAAATCAAAGAAGCAGACCACAAGCGAGACATGGAAAAAAAACTACAAGAAATGGAGCTGAGAGAAAGAGAAAGAGAGGCTGCCCACAGGAGAGAGTTGGAACTCCTGAGGGAAGCCTACCAGCAGGCCCTGGAATTAGAAAAGGCTAAGCAACAGAACCCAGTCAATTCTAACAACACTTCTCAAGTTGTTATTCCACATCCCAAGAAATTTCCCACCTACAAGGCAGGTGATGACACTGAGGCCTTCTTAGAAAATTTTGAAAGAGCCTGCCTTGGGTACGGCATCTCTGAAGACCAGTACATGGTAGAATTGAGGCCACTGCTCAGTGGACCCTTAGCAGAGGTGGCGGCTGAAATGCCTAAGGAGAAAATGAACGATTATAAACTTTTTCAAACCAAGGCCAGATACAGAATGGGGATAACACCTGAACATGCCTGTCGGCGGTTCAGAAACCAAAAATGGAAACCAGATGTGTCATTCCCCCGACACGCCTACCACATTGCAAAGAATTATGAAGCCTGGATATCAGGAACAAAGGTTAACAATATGGACGAGCTGCATCTCCTGATCCAAATGGAGCAGTTCTTAGATTGTATTCCTGAGGAAATAGAGAGGTACATCCTAGATGGGAAACCCAAAACGGTAATCGAGGCGGGGGAGATTGGAGCCAAATGGATGGAAGTGGCAGAAAAGAAAAAAGCTACTGTCAAGGGGAACCAATACCCCAGAGGGCACACCGACAATAAACCCTACAACCGAGGGCAACCAAAGACCCCACCTACAACCCAAGGAAAACCACAGACGCCCTATTCTTCCACCTCACCAGTCTCCAGTAACCCACCTCGACCCAGTGACCAGTCAGCTGGAAGATGCTTTAAGTGTAATGAACCAGGACATATAAAGACCAACTGCCCAAAGAACCCCAACCGAGTGCAGTTCATTACACCACCATCACACCAAAGATCCCCAGGCCCAGATGCCTCTCAAATACCCTTGGAGCGAAGGGAAATTTTGAGAGTGGGTGGAAAGAAGGTTACCGCATGGAGAGACACGGGGACACAAGTGTCAGCTATCCACCAATCCTTTGTCGACCCCAAATTCATCAACCCAAAGGCCCAAGTGACAATTTACCCCTTCATGTCACAAGCTGTAGACTTGCCTACAGCTGAACTGCCTGTCCAGTACAAAGGCTGGTCAGGAATGTGGACTTTTGCAGTCTATGACAATTATTCCATCCCCGTGCTACTGGGGGAAGGCTTGGCCAACCAGGTGAAGCGGGTCAAGAGATTGGGAATGGTTACACGTAGCCAAACCAGGCGAGCTTCCAGACCCATTCCTGTTCCTGAGCCATCCACAAAGGCCCCGTCTGTGTTAACAGAGACCCAGACAGAGGTAGTGGACTCGGATCCCATGCCAACAACGGAAACAGCCACAGTGCTTCCAGTCCCAGACCAGGAACTGGAAAAGCAGCCAGCACCAGAACCGTTGCCAGCACTGACGACAGTGCTTGCAGATCCATCTTCAACCCCAACGCCAGAGGGCGCCAGCGAGAACTGGCAGAAGCAGCAGACAACCACACCCAAGAGGCTCAGCCAGAGCCTGAAATACCACCTGGTGCACCAGCGGAGAGTGGTTCACCAGCAACGAAAACAACCCCATCACCTACATCGCTTCCAGAGGGACCCAGCCCAAGTCCACAGTCTAAGGAAGAACTGTTGTCTCCAGCTTCAAGGGAACAGTTCCAGACTGAGCAGGAAGCAGATGACAGCCTTCAGAAAGCTTGGGCGGTGGCAAGGAGCACCCCACCGCCTCTCAGCTCTTCTAATCGATCCCAGTTTGTTGTAGAACAAGGACTTTTATACAAGGAAACTCTTTCTGGTAGACACCAGGAAGACTGGCATCCACAAAAACAGTTGGTGGTTCCAACTAAGTACCGGGAAAAGCTCTTAAGCTTAGCCCATGATCATCCCAGTGGCCATGCTGGGGTGAACAGACACAAAGACCGGTTGGGGAAGTCCTTCCACTAGGAGGTGATGGGCAAGGACGTTGCCAAGTATGTCCGGTCTTGTGAGGTGTGCCAAAGAGTGGGAAAGCCCCAAGACCAGGTCAAGGCCCCTCTCCAGCCACTCCCCATTATTGAAGTCCCATTTCAGCGAGGAGCTGTGGATATTCTGGGTCCTTTCCCAAAAAAGACACCCAGAGGAAAGCAGTACATACTGACTTTCATGGACTTTGCTACCCGATGGCCGGAAGCAGTAGTTCTAGGCAATACCAGGGCTAACTCTGTGCCTGGCCCTAACAGACATTTTTGCCAGGGTAGGTTGGCCCTCCGACATCCTTACAGATTCAGGATCTAATTTCCTGGCAGAGACCATGAAGGAACTGTGGGAAACTCATGGGGTGAACCACTTGGTTGCCACCCCGTACCACCATCAAACCAATGGCCTGGTGGAAAGGTTTAATGGAACTTTGGGGGCCATGATACGTGAATTAGTCAATGGACACTCCAATAATTGGGACCTAGTGTTGCAGCAGTTGCTTTTCGCCTACAGGGCTGTACCACATCCCAGTTTAGGGTTTTCACCATTTGAACTTGTGTATGGCCACAAGGTTAAGGGGCCATTACAGTTGGTGAAGCAGCAATGGGAGTGGTTTACGCCTTCTCCAGGGACTAACATTCTGGACTTTGTAAACAACCTACAAAACACCCTCCGACACTCTTTAGCCCTTGCTAAAGAAAACCTAAAGGATGCTCAAAAAGAGTAGATGGCCTGGTATGACAGACATACCAGAGAGCGTTCCTTCAAGGTAGGAGACCAGGTTATGGTCTTGAAGGCACAACAAGCCCATAAGATGGAAGCATCATGGGAAGGCCATTCACGGTCCAAGAGTGCCTACGAGCTGTTAACTACCTCATAGCATTTCCCAATTCCTCCCTAAATCCCAGAGCGTACCATGTTAATTCTCTCAAGCCCTTTTATTCCAGAGACTTACAGGTTTGTCAGTTTACTGTCCAGGGAGGAGATGACGCTGAGTGGCCTGACGGTGTCTACTATGAAGGGAAAAAAGACGGTGGCGTGGAAGAGGTGAACCTCTCAACCACCCTGGAACGTCTGCAGCGGCAACAAATCAAGGAGCTGTGCACTCGCTTCGCACCATTGTTCTCAGCCACCCCAGGACGGACTGAACGGGCATACCACTCCATTGACACAGGTAATGCTCACCCAATTAGAACCCCACCCTACCGGGTGTCTCCTCACGCCCAAGCTGCTATAGAACGGGAGATCCAGAACATGCTACAGATGGGTATAATACGCTCATCTACCAGTGTATGGGCATCTCCAGTGGTTCTGGTACCCAAACCAGATGGGGAAATATGCTTTTGCGTGGACTACCGTAAGCTAAATGCGGTAACTCGTCCAGACAACTATCCAATGCCACGCACCGATGAGCTATTGGAGAAGTTGGGACGTGCCCAATTCATATCTACAATAGACTTAACCAAGGGGTACTGGCAAGTACCGCTAGACAAACCTGCCAAGGAGAGGTCAGCATTCGTCACCCATGCGGGGGGTGTATGAATTTAATGTACTTCCTTTCGGGCTGCGAAATGCACCCGCCACCTTCCAGAGGCTGGTAGATGGTCTACTAGCAGGACTGGGCGAATATGCAGTTGCCTACCTCGATGATATGGCCATTTTTTCTGACTCCTGGCCCGAACACCTAGAACACCTGGAAAAGGTCTTTGAGCGAATCAGGCAGGCCGGACTAACTGTTAAGGCCAAAAAGTGTCAAATAGGCCAAAACAGAGTGACTTACCTGGGGCACCAGGTGGGTCGAGGAACCATAAACCCCCTACAGGCCAAGGTGGATGCTATCCAAAAGTGGCCTGTCCCAAAGTCAAAGAAACAGGTCCAATCCTTCTTAGGCTTGGCCGGGTACTACGGGCGATTTGTACCACACTACAGCCAAATCGCTGCCCCACTGACCGACCTAACCAAAAAGACCCAACCAAATACAGTTAAGTGGACTGATGAGTGTCAGAAGGCCTTTACCCAGCTTAAGGCCATGCTCATGTCTAACCGTGTGCTAATGGCCCCGGACTTTGACAAGTCATTCCTAGTAACCACAGATGCATCTGAGCGTGGTATAGGAGAAGTTCCCATGCAGGAAGGACCGGATCACAACTTCCATCCTGTCGTATTTCTCAGCAAGAAACTGTCTGAGAGGGAAAGTCACTGGTCAGTCAGTGAAAAGGAGTGCTATGCCATTGTGTACGCCCTGGAAAAGCTACGCCCATACGTTTGGGGACGGCGGTTCCAGCTACAAACCGACCATGCTGTGCTAAAGTGGCTTCATGCTGCCAAGGGGAACAACAAAAAGCTTCTTCGATGGAGTTTAGCTCTCCAAGATTTTGATTTTGAAATTCAACACATTTCAGGAGCTTCTAACAAAGTAGCTGATGCACTCTCTTGTGAAAGCTTCCCAGAATCCAGTAGTTAAAAAGTGTTCTTAAAATGTACAAGTCTGTTAGTTATATATTTAGTAGTATATGTAAAGGTGCATGTGTTGTATTAATCTGTTTATTTTAGAGTTCTAGGAAGAAATCGCCACCAGTGAGGTTCCCCACTGTCTGCTATTTGGGGGGCATGTCATAAACAGATTGTTAAGGGTTAATGTCTCTTCTACCTGTAAAGGGTTACAAGCAGGGAACTGGACACCTGACCAGAAGACCAATCAGAAGACAAGATACTTTTAAATTTGGGTGGAGGGAAGCTTTTGTGTGTGTTCTTTGTCCGTTGTGTGTTCTTCTCTCGGAGGGTCTGAGAGAGACCAGACATTACTACAGGCTTTCTAAGTTTCTTTTCAAATAGTAAGTAAAAGCAGGCGGTTTAGGCTTTTTGATTATTTTACTCTATTTGCAATTGTGGATCTGGCTGGTTAACTTTTATATGTGTAGTTGCTGGGAATATTTTGATTTGCATTGGTACTGGGGGGAAAGTCTCTTTCTGGTGTCTGTAAGCTATAGGACCCTGTAATATTTACATCTTGAAGTTACAGAGATAATTCTTTACTTTTTCCTTTCTTTTATTAAAAGATTTCTTTTAGAGAACCTGATTGATTTTTTCCCCCTTGTTTCCCTTGTTTTATTCCAGGGGATTGGGATAACTCACCAGGACGGGTGGGGGGAGACGGGAGGGGGGAGAGATAAAATCTCTCTCTGTTTTCCTTGAATCTGTTTGCTTCTTTGTGGAAGGGAAGGGAGATGCTTCTCTGTATGGTGAATTAAGAGGTTGGATCAGTATCTCTCAGGATAGCCCAGGGAGGGAAATTCTGAGAGGGGGAAAGGTGGGGGAATGGTTTATTTCTTCTTGTTTTAAGAACCCAAGGGATCTGGGTTTTTGGAGTCCCCAGGGAAGGTTGGGGAGGTCAGAGTGCCCCAAAACACTATATTTTTGGGTGGTGGCAGTGGTATCAGATCTAAGCTGGTAATTAAGCTTAGAGGATTCAGGTGCTAGTATCTCATTTTCTGAACTCTAAGGTTCAGATCTGAGAGGGAATGCTATGACAACCCCGCCCTCATCTGACCTATCCAACACCCCCCCGCTCCTTGTCCCCTAATTGCCCACTCCCGGGACCTCCCACCCCTAGCCACCCCCGGGATCCCACTCCCTATCCACCCCCCCAGTCCCAGTCTCCTGACTGCTGTGAGCCCTATCCACACCCTTGCCCCTTGACAGGCCCCCTGGGACTCCATGCCTATCCAACCCTTCCTGTTCCCCATCCCCTGACCCGTATCCACACCCACACCCCCTGACAGATCCCCCAGGACTCCCACGCTTATCCATCTCCCCGTCCCCTGACCACCTCCCAAAACCTCTGCCCCATCCAACAACCCCCTGCTCCCTGACTGCCCCTGAGACCCCCTGCCCTTTTTCCAACCCCCCTGCCCCGGCCCTCTTACCATGTCTGGCAACCATGCCGCCCGGCCAGAGCCAGACACGCTGCCGTACTGCTTGGCAGGAGCACGCAACCCCACCGCCCACAGCGCTGCCTGCGTGGTGGCATGGGGGAGAGGGGGGACAGTGGGGGAGGGGCCGGTGCCTAGCCTCCCCAGCCGGGACCTCAGGGGCTGGGCGGGACGGTCCTGAGGGCTGTAGTTTGCCCACCTCTGCCCTGATGTGTAGCTTGTGGCCTCTGCAGCCGTGCTGTGAAGGCTGCCCCTGAGCTATGTTGCACGGCATACTCAGGCACACCGCCCATCTGCATGGCCTCACAGCTCCCTGGATTTGGAGCTTCCTGTGGCCCCACTCCACAGCCTTGCGGTGTGAATGTGCACAGCCAACAGAACATGCTACCTGTTGTGGCCCACTGAGTTAACATGTGATCACTGTTCAGTGCACAAGTACAAATAAACAAACACAGCCAGGCTTTAAAAATACCCCCTCACACATATTTCCACATTTTTAACAAAGCTCAGGGGCACCATTCAGAAAAAAAAATCTGGGATGAAATCCTGGTCCCCTTAAAGTCACTGGCCAAACTCTCTCCAACTTCAGTAGAGGCAGAATTTCACCTCCAGCCTCTTCAGACTTGTGCAGGGTTATGCAGATAACCTGTGTGCGTTCTTTGTAAAATCTCTCTCCTGTTCTGTTCTATTCAGGTTTATATACCTATCACCATGGTATTGGTGTAATTGATGATCATACAATGGGTGAATTAAAAATAACTATGATTCTAACTAGCGGATGAGTGTTCCATCCCATGTAAATAGTCAGAAAAGCTGGGTGGGGGAGAAATCTCTTGTTTTCTTAGGCTCAAAATCTGAGGGGCTTGGTGCAACCTCACCTGCTTCTGGATCCAGGGGGAGCCACGGTTGCCAAGAGCATTTTATATCATTTATGCGTGGGGAGAAGATTATAGCCTTGTCCTATGAGTGGGGGCCTTGCTGCAGTTACCCATGCTGATCTCCCCATAAGACTGGGTCATTACAGTGTGTTCTATGTGGAGATTCTGCCTATAAACACATGGCAAATTGCAATAAGTGCAGAACTCTGTGGCCTACTTATTAAGCAACATTTTGTATGGGCAGCATATTGCAGCAGGGCTTCATGATCTGAACTAGCTGCCATTTGATTCTCAGGTGCAATTTAAGGTGGTATTGTTAACTTATAAAAGCCACAAATGGTTTGGGTTCTGGCTTCATAAGAGCTCATCATGTCTCTCTGCCCCTGTAACTTGAGGGTAATTGATCAGCAGAGGTGCTCAAGCGGACAGCCCCCTAGTTTAAGACAGTCAGCAGGGCTCCTCTGCTCTAGAACTTGCTTCCCGTTTGGTCCAAGATTTGTGGCGGTGGTGCCTGCCATGTGCTAGGAGCTTTCAAGGAAGGCAGTTCGTGCTCTAGGGACCTCAGAATCTAAGGACAGACAGACAAGAAGACAAAGGTTAGAGGAAGGGGAACAACCACAGCTAATTACATGCAGGCCTATGGTGTGATGTTGCAGTGGGACGACTCATGGAGGAGTAAGAGTGGCCAAATAAGGTCCAATGAGATTTCACTTGTTGCTTTGCAAAGCTCTACAAGCATCAGAGCATGACAAATATGGTGTCCTCCAAATCTCCGTACAGGATATTCTTCTATAAAGATATGAGACCAGATCTTTGGCAACAGCCACTAGTACAGCACAATTCAGGAGGTACAAAGGTGGCACTAAGATTCCTTTGTGCTTTTTCCATCCTGTGCTGGCTGTGCACTGCTCTGATTTCCTTGGGGCTGCTCTATCTTGTGCCATCTGCCAAGAGCTGTGAGGAGGCCAGTATTTCAGCTGGCAATCAGAAGATTGCCAGGAAGTATTGGGTATATCCCTGGCACAGCAGCCACAATGGAAATGGTATAAGAGCTGCTATGGGAGGACCCCACTATGCTGGGGGATAGAGGTGACCCATGCCTGCTGATAGTGTGTGTGTGGGGGTAAGCATGGAGTGAGGGCAGCCAGCTTCAGCAGTGTTATTGAGCATGTTCAGTCCATGGGAGCATGCTCAGTACAAACTAAGCAGCAAATCGGTGCGGGGTGGGGGGTAAGAGGGCAATCCTGCCCCCCCCCACGTCCCCTCTGGTTGGGGGATTCTTCCATATCTGGGTATGTCAGCCTAAGTACCAACATCAGCTGATATAACTAACTAACTCTCTCTCCCAAAATGACTCCTTCTTTTAAAACAGTAACAGGAGGGAGCTTATGCCTAAAGAATGGGCAGAATCACTAAAGGTATCAACAAGGAAACAAAACATCATGTTGCCTCTATATGAATCCATGGTACACCCACATCTTGAATACTGCGTGCAGATCTGGTCACTCCATCTCAAAAAAGATATATTGGAATTGGAGAAGGTACTGCAAAGGGCAACAAAAATGCTTAGGGGTATGGAATGGCTTCCGTATGAGAAGAGATTAATAAGACTGGGAATTTTCAGTTTGGAAAAGAGCTGAATAAGGGGGAAGATGATAGAGGTCTATAAAGTCATGACAGGTGTGGAGAAAGTAAATAAGGAAGTGTTATTTACTCCTCATGACACAAGAACTAGGGGGTCACCAAATTAAATTAATAGGTAGCAGGTTTAAAACAAAGAAGAGGAAGTATTTCTTCACACAATGCACAGTCAACCTGTATAACTGTTTGCCAGAGGATGTTGTGAAGGCCAAGACTATAACAGGGTTCAAAAAAAGAACTGGATAAGTTCATGGAGGATAGGTCCATCAATGGCTATTAGCCAGGATGGGCAGGGATGGTATCCCTAACCTCTGTTTGCCAGAAGCTGGGAATGGGTGATGGGATAGATCACTTGACGTTTACCTGTTCTGTTCATTCTTTCTGGGGCACCTGGAACTGGCTGCTCTTGGAAGACAGGATACTGGGCTAGATGGACCTTTGGTCTGATCCAGTACGGCCATTCTTATATTCTTATGTAAGCCATTCATTTTTTGAGCAAATGTCCAGTGTCAACATGGCTGATGTGTTGGTTTGGCACTATGGTAAGAACTCAGCTGCAAGGCTCGAATTTGCTTTGTTTTGTGCTGTCCATTGTGGCTGGTACTGAAAGTATAACCCTGCTGTAGCTGTAGTTCACAGTCTTTTCAATGGTTCTGCAAGAATCGGATTTCTATACTGTTAACCATCATCTGACACCAGTCTCCACAAACTGCAAAGTCAACACATTTTGTTATAGGACAAATTCTTCTCTTAGTTGCCCAGGTGCATCTATGTTAATTTCAATGGGAATGCATCAGTATACTAAGGGGAGAATTTGGCTAACCTGAGTAACCATGTGTTTATACTGCTGTGATACCAACACTTCTAGGGTCAGATGAAACATTTAGATTGTAATCTCTTTGAGGCAGTGTCACAGGCTGGCTACCCTTTGAGGCAAATCCGGCTCAGATCATCCTGTGACCTAGCGGCTAGCCCCCAGCTGATGGTGATAGGGCAACTTAATGACACTTCGTAATCCGAGCTGTGAAAGGGTTAGGAATAAAACTATACAAACAGAATGGCAAACTCAGTTGGGGAGAGGGGAGTCTGAAGGTGGTAGATGAACCCCCAGGGAGCAGGGTCAAACTCCTATGGATGGGAGCCCTGAGATAGGTCTTAAACTGTCAGGAAGTCAGGTAAGAGGCACCACAGGGAGCAGCACAGGCTCTTATGGGGGAAGTCCTGAGGTAGAGCTGACAAGGGGCAGGGAGATCCCCTAGGAAGCTGCCAGAGTCCCTGCAAAAGGGAGGCAGTTAGGAAAAGACGAGAAGCAACAAAGGAAGAATGCAGCAGGAGCAGGCTAGGCTCCTGCGGGGGAGGCTCTGAAGTGGGGTGAGCAAAAGCGCTTATAGAGCCTGAGAGCAGGATCATTATTATTTGAATGTTCAGCTTGGATTTTCAATTGGACCTTTTTGTTACCCTGGAAGGAGCCTGAACCTGATGTGATTTGGCTGGAGGGCTGAGGCACAGAAGCCCTGGTGAGAGGCAGATGGACACTAGGAGGCACCAGAGATGAGAACCCCTAGCAGTGTCTCACCCCGACACAAGGGGTGCTATGGATGGTAAGTACACTACCTTACAGGCAGATACTGTGGGCTAGAGTCACAGCTGGTGCAAATCAAAATAGCTCCATTAAAGTCAATGGGGATAAACCATTTTAACGCAGTTCAGAATCTGGTCCTATGCCTTTCATTGTCTTCTAGGAAGTATTCAGTTTGTGCTATAAAATGATAATTGAATATTAAAAGAATTATCACCAATGCAGACTGGGTATTTGGAATAACCCAGCAGTACAGAATTGCCACCAACTTTGGGCTATTTTATTTTCAAATCCACCAGTATCTATGAAGATGAATTTTATTATATTTATATTTTCAGATGTATTACCATCATCACTGTTTAGCATTCTAAGTTTACACAGTGCTTCAAGTCACTTCAGGTATGCACATCAAAAGCTGAAAAATGAAATCCTTTCCCCAAAGAACTTACGTGGGAATTTGGGAGTTACATGGGAACATGCCAGATCAGAGCTGTGGTTCATCTTATTCAATAGCTTGTCTCTGACAGTGGCTAGTACCAGATGCTTAAGAAGAAGGTCATATTTCCCTCTACCATATCTACAGAATTGGTCTTTTTTTCTTCTACTCTGACCTATTTATTCATTTAGATTTGTAAAAATTTTAATCATTCAATCAATAGAAGCCCATCCTTTTGCTCTGTGTGCCACTGCAACAGTTAACGTTTATGTTGTTTAACATTTCCCATAATGATCATGTAATAACATAACATACTGCCCCTCTCTCTGTGAATAAATGAGATCAATAGTGGACACTTTTCTCCAAGCTCTGGTAAATTTTCATCTGTAATTCAGTGACAAAAAATCCTCAAGTTGGCAGGCACAATTGCAAAAGCCACAGATACAATGCCGCTTTGTGTATCAAAGGGCATTATCACTGAGCAAAGACTGTCAACAGAGTTGGTATGCAATCATATCACATTTCTGATTTATAGCAGCTGGACTTTCACACTCCAAACAGGAGACTGGAATGGAAAATAATAAATGATAGCATTAGTTCTTGGAAATGTAGTAGCACTTATTCTTGCAATTAGTTACAGATCTCAGCTATGATTAGTTAGTAACTTAAATAAGCCCTTTTGCTTTCACTATTACAAGCATATTGATATTGTCTCATCATGCTGTACATACAGAACATCTGCTGTATTCCAGAGCCTTAAATAAGGGTAGAGAAACTTTGGGTATGTCTACATCCCCCTAGGATGGTGCTTCGGTGCGGGTCAATGGTCTGTTCGAGCTGGTGCACTAACAGATAGCTGCAGCAGCATGAGCACAGCTTGGGCTAGTCACCTGAGTACATATCCAGCTGTTGGGTGGGGTTGTGCCACCGCCCATGCCACCATGGTCACACTGCTATTTTTAGCACACTAGCGTGAGCAGAGTCAGCACATATCTGTCTACCCATGCTGGGAAGCACCATTTTAGCTGCTTTGTAGACATACCCTTATTCTCAATGAAAAGTGGACTCAACATTTTCTAAAGACATAAAATATTCTCCTGAATTTGCATGAGGCTTGCAGTTCTGCAACCACAGAGTGAGTTTTTGCTATATATAGTTGATAGATGTATGGTAGAATCCATAGCCTACTGTTTCCAGGTAAAAAAGTTGTAAACTTAACCTCCCTGGTGCTGCCGTTTTAAATGGCTGGTCCACTGAAATCAATAGAAGATCATGGCTGGCTCATTGTACATTTTGCAACGCCAGATGCATATGACTGCTGGATGTACCAAGCCTACTTGACTGCAGTGAAAATGTTTGTATATGTGATTTAAACTTGTTAGAAGGTTACTTATTCTCACTGGACCATGGTTTAATTTCTCCTCTTCTAGCAGAGCAAGAAATACATTAATACTAAATGAGGAACTTTGGACAATTGCTCCCTCAGCAGACCCCGCTTCCAACCCATGATGTTGTTTTTGGGGAGAGACCTGGCTTCCAACACCTCCTCCTATTCCCTACCTCTGTCTAATCTCCAGATGTGGCTCTTGTGGTCCCAATATTATTTTTGGGTGGAGAAGCCCTTTAAAAGCCACCTCTCCGTGGCTCCAACTGTGAGTTGCTGTCACTTCAGCTCAATCTGCATTCCTTACCTTAGTATTCTTGGAAGGGTAAGTGCCAGAGGAATTTTGAGGAGGAAGAGGATGAGGTAGTGTGGCTTTTGGGATTTGGTTTCAATGTGGTTGGTTTTAGGCTTATGAGAGTATGTTTCTGTCTGTTGATTTATCATGTGTCATGAGTTTTACAGTTCCACAAAAGGAATTTCATGGAGAGAAACTGCCAGCAGATTTAGCCACTGGAACCCTGTTCTAAGGTCTGGGCTAGGGAGGGAGTTTCCTGTGGGAGTTTTCACAAGGCAGCTTTCTGAAATCCCTGCAATTCCTGCTCCATGGAAGCTTGACTCTACCTCTGAAATTGAATTTCATTATTAAATGCTACCAGACCTATGGAGCAGAGATTTGATACTAAATTGGAGCTGGTTCCCAATGAAGTCAATGGAGAGGGATTAATTGATTTCAGTGAGAATTCGATTGGAGCCCTAGATACTTGTGCCTCAAAAATGGTGAAGTGGAAAGATAATGGGGAGAAGCCTGAAATGAGTTTTCCAGTTGTGATTGTCCTGATTTGGATGTCGAAAAGCTTTCGGTTTGAATAAGTTAAGGCAATCTGCTTGTAAGGTAGGGACTACCAGGAAACTGTGTGTATGAGAAGAAATTAATTGGTGTTATTGAAGAGAACGGTGACGGAGAAACTTTGCATTTTTGGAATTAATATCAGAATGTAAAAGTGATTGCCCACCTGCAGAGGTGAAAGTTTAATACCAACAAAGAAGGCCCTTGCACCTGTGTGGATGCTTATGGATTTCAGTGTGTAAGGATCCATCCCTGGATCAGGCTGCAGAATCGGGGCCTAAGTCTAGTGAGAGGACCATGGCTGAGGTATAGATGTCAGAAATATCTCAAAGGACCAGTGTGGTTTCTATTTTACCATTAGGAAGTTAAGATTGGGTATTTCTTGAATGGAAGTTAAGAAATACGTCTGGATTATGATAACGACATTGCCTGTCATTTCTTGGCAAACTGGGGCACATGACGATCCATAAGCCTGAATTTGTTTGTACATATTAGTGCTCATATTCTCGTTCTTTAGTCCTCAGTCCTGGAATTGAAGGCTCTCCTCATCTCCACCACTGACTATATCTCTGCTCCCATTTCTTATCACATTCCATTCTCCCCGCACCCTCCTACACATAGGGTTGCCAAACCCACCTTCATTTCCTTCTCTCATGTATATCCTTTTCCATGCTGCTCCTTATTCCTGAATGATCTCCCTATCCAAGGGAGGTTACATGGGATAGTAGATAGGGCACAGGACTAGTTTCTATTCCAACTCTACTACTGACTCACAGTATGCCCTTGGGAAAATCATATGACCTACATGTTCCTCAGTTTTCCTATCTGTAAAAGATGTATAATAATTCTTATCCAGCTTTGTAAAATGCTTTGGTATTATGGATGGGACATGCTTTGTAAGCTCTAACTATCATCATCCCAATGTGCTTGGATCCCATTCTGTCTTCATTTAAATCCCTCTTGAAAACTCAATTCTTCCATAAGGCCTACAACTACTAACCCATGTCAATATAATGTCTTCATCACTACCATCTATGGAGTAACTCATCAAGTACTGAAATAAATCACTTTCCATTGGGATTACTGCCTAAAAGCCAAATGTAATCAACAATGTCTGGGGTTGGAAGGCTGTCACAGATAGAATTCACATACTAATGAGTTGCAGCCTACTGTCCACATGGTAATGTCTGTGGTTTCAATGAAACATTGCAGAGACCTTCTTTTTACTGTTTGTTGCTTGTTAGCTCTTTAACAGATATGCGTTCCCACTGCATAGAAATTCATTTTTCCTCTTCCAATGAATACCAGCCAAACAATAGGGCTGTGAATATTGTGCTGCTCAGTAATGCTTTCTAAAATCAGATTTTTCAAAGGTATTTGCATATTCTGCCTCAGCTAGCACTCCAATAAAACTATTGCCTAGACACAGAAGGATGTTTCCTTTTGGAGTGATTTTATAAAATAATTCCCCCTGATACAACTGCTGAGAGACAAATAAATGTGCTATCCATTTACAATGTTATCTGGAGAAAACTTGAATCATCGATAAGGACGGTTACTAAGCAACCAAATGCAGTTTACAACAGTGATAATAGCACTTTGAAAGTGAACCACTTAGTCTAGTACATGCAAAGCTCCATTCTCCAGTTAGTGCAGAATTCATATTGGCTCCTCTGTGCTACTGGTGTTATTTCTGGCAGACACATATTACCAATAAGCATCGTACAAGTGAGTCTAAACCACTATTTAAAATGCTAGAACAAAACTAACAATGAATTTAGAATCTAAAAGACTAATGATTTATAAATACATTTGTGGAAAAAATCCTATAGCGTTTAATAGAAAATGATCACATTTCAATCGTTTCTTTATCCATCTTATAACATTTAATAGAGAATTCTATCCCTGCCATAGAATTCTGAAGGATGAGTCCAAAAACCTAGAGAAAGGACATCATTCTAAGTTCTATTGGATTTCAGAATAAATTCTGACTTTTCTTATAAAGGGTGGTATTTAATTAAATACAGTTAAAGCATCTGGTTTATGTCACAATGTAGCATTTTAATAAAGGAAAAACTCTTTTTAAGTGAACTATATTACATGTTATTACCCTGTACCCTGGCTGAGAACCTCTGGAGCGACCATGTTTTGATCTCTCCAATAGCTCACTAAGACGTCTTTGAGTGGTCCTCAGTACAGAGATGCTTTTAGCAGGAATGAGAGATCTTCCTCAACCCCGAAGTCCATACCTTTGTTATACCAATTATATTAGACCAGTAAAAACCAGCAGGATCTTATTAAAGGCAACAAGACAAAGATGCCACATTTATTATGATAACAAGTTGATTCATGACTAACAACTAATATCTTAATTCTTATACACACACATTATACCTAATACCTATACACACACACACACACATCCATCAGATGTTCTGCAGCTGCTGCATAGTTACCAGTCCTGATACACACACATTATACCTAATACCTACACACACACACACACATCCATCAGGTGTTCTGCAGCTGCTGCATAGTTACCAGTCCTGAAGATAGCTTAAGTTCATAGCTTGATTTTGTAGCATGGGTTCGTAGCTTGTGGCGGCTAACTGGCCAGGAAAGCCGGGCACAAGGACAAGCTGGATCTCTGTTGGGCAGGCACTGATGTCCTTCCATGTTGGCAGCAGAATGTTACCCAGAGTCTCTCATCTCACCCTTCTTTTTTATAGGCTTTTAGTTTGGATTCAAAGTCTATAGGTCTTGCTGTGTCACGCTGCCTCTGGGTTTAGATTGATCACCCATCAGTTGCAGGCGTGACTTTCAGCTTTGAACCTGGCTTTGATCTTCCTTCTGTTGTTCTGTTGTCCTTTTCTTTTTAGGGTGGATGCTTCTTACTTTGTTTAGGGCTGTTGTCTAGGTCTTCAGCCGTTGGTATTTGAACTTTATCTCATCAGGACAGGCTGGGGCTGGAGGTTGATTCCATCATTCATACATACCTCATTCACACATCTAAACAAAACTAATAAGATTACAGCAGGGTTTGCAAAAATGAAGGTTGGAGGAAGCTTTTACAAAATGGAGTGAGTATTTTAAAATGGGGTTTGAATTACAATATGGAACAGAAGTTACAGTGTAGGCAAGTGTAGTGAATGGTGAACAGAAGTTACATTAATAAAATGAACAATTAAAAACAATTTCATTTATCAGTTCTACATTATCCCACTTTTGACCCTTCAATCCAGGGGTATTGAATGGGTCACACTTTATGTAATTGTTTTAAGGCAGAACCAACATAACAGTTAGGGTTACTAATAGGACAATGAGGGGATGAAAAATTATATTTAGAACTGCTGACCAGGTGGGCTGCTTCTACAACACTTTGCCCCTTGAGTTATGACCATTACAGTAGTTGCTGACATTGTAGGGCAAGGTGATCTGTTGCAAACAAACCAAATAATTATAACTAGGTGAATACAACTAAGCCTATCACAATTGACTAAACACCAGATATAAACTACACATAAATGAAAACAATTATAGTTATAATAATTGGGAATACAATAAAACCATTACAATCATTGGGTACATTGACAAATAAAATAAGGACCAAGTTTGATGCAGCAATAGCCATCAAATAATAAAAGTTACTGAAGTCAGGACCTTTTTAAGCACACACAGCAAATAAGATTTTGTAGGAGGACCACAGTTGTCATGCAAGGTTAAGCTGATTTGGACTTAAACTAACATTTTGTTGCTAAAATGTTGCAGAATCCCCTATTTTTAACAGTTGTTCTCAAGAGGTTTCTGGGAACCTGAAAGATGGGGCCTTACAATTATGGGCCAAGGTTTTACAAGTTATGAGGGCCCAAGAACTACCCTTTAGGGCTTGGGGGAGTAGAACCAGAGTGCATAGAGGAAAGTGTGAAATTAACAATATAAGCGAATGTAACTAACAATACAAATGTATCAATAACAAACATTAACAACAAAATGACTATTAGAGAACCTACCAAAAAATAAACCTGATGCACTGGGGACCAAAGTGTTTTGTTGTTTTTTTTTTGGACACAAGTGGTGATTGCTAAGTGGATGGACTTGGGGGAAGTAGAGAGAGGAAAAGACATTTGTCCTGTCTAGTGTAGTATTTCTTTCTTTCTGTTTTTTTTTTCTGGACCCAATGCTAGCACAGGACACCAGTAGAGACAGACATAGAACATACAACACAGAACATGCAACACAGACTTTGTTGCGACACTATAACCGTGGTATTTTATATCTCTTCAGCTGGTACCAGCTCTCCTGATGTTCTCGTTTAGAGCCTGAAAAGTAGAAGCTTAGAAACAAATTAGCACAGTGCTCCCATATGGCAGACCCTGCTCAGTCTTTGCCACAGTGTGTTTGGTACTTGGGGCTGCACAAATGCTAATTAAGTGGTGCATTTCTTTGTGACTTTAGATTTTTTTATTTTAAAATCTCCAGCCACTTTGCCATGGCCTGAGGTCTGAGGCAGAAGCAGGACCGTTGTTACTGTTGCAATGGCATTTTGGCCCTGGGAGGAGGAATCTACCCAAATATCCCCCTTTCCACTCTCCAGAGGGGTCCCAAAAGTCTGCCCCTTCTGGGGTCTCAAATGTTCCTTTTTTTCTTTTTCTTCTTTTTACAGTCTGTTAGGTGGAGGTAGCTGTCATTACAAGCCTCCCACAGCAGCCAGATCCCTGCAGCATCTCTTTTTGTTGCATTTGGGGGTTTACATGTGAGGATATATTGGGCCAACCTATCCTCTAGGTCCGAAATGGTGCAGATATCTGCAAGGGCTTGTTCAGTCTAAGGACTATGCCCATATCTCTGAAGGATTTGTTTAGAAGGCATTATCTCTTTAATAAAAGGTGAGGTAGAAGCTACTTTTGACTCTATTCCTCCCTCTGAGACTGTTTTCCCTTGCCTTTTCTTAAACATTTTTAATTTTGTTCAGCAAGCAGCACTGCTGGCCCCTGGGACCCTCTTGCTGCCCCTGATTTTTCTTTCTTTTCCTGCTACCTATCCAGAGGCCAGCAGGTTTTGTTAACAATTTTATGTTTTCTGCTACCTCTTCGGAGGCCAGCAGGTTTTGTTAACAATTTTAAGTTTTCTACTACCTCTTCGGAGGCCAGCAGGTATTGTTAACAATTTTAAGTTTTCTACTATCTCTTCAGAGGCCAGCAGGTTTTGTTAACAATTTTAAGAGCTCTTTATTTTCCTGCTACCCACATGGGGGCCAGCAGGTTTTGGTTAACCAAGAATAGAACCGTGCTCGGTAGAGCCGGTTGTGTGCACATAGATTGGTTTACAATAAATGAGGCAAAAATACCAATAATCCCCCTTTCGCTATTCTCCACCAAAATGTTATACCAATTATATTAGACCAGTAAAAACCAGCAGGATCTTATTAAAGGGGACAAGACAAAGATGCCTCATTTATTATGATAACAATTTGATTCATGATTAACAACTAATATCTTAATTCTTATACACACACATTATACCTAATACCTATACACACACACACACACACACACACATCCATCAGATGTTCTGCAGCTGTTGCATAGTTACTAGTCCTGATACACACACATTATACCTAATACCTATACACACACACACACACATACACACACACACACATACATTCTCACACACACACACACATCCATCAGGTGTTCTGCAGCTGCTGCATAGTTACTAGTCCTGAAGATAGCTTAAGTTCATAGCTTGATTTTGTAGCATGGGTTCGTAGCTTGTGGCGGCTAACTGGCCAGGAAAGCCGGGCACAAGGACAAGCTGGATCTCTGTTGGGCAGGCACTGATGTCCTTCCATGTTGGCAGCAGAATGTTACCCAGAGTCTCTCATCTCACCCTTCTTTTTTATAGGCTTTTAGTTTGGATTCAAAGTCTATAGGTCTTGCTGTGTCACGCTGCTTCTGGGTTTAGATTGATCACTCATCAATTGCAGGCATGACTTTCAGCCTTGAACCTGGCTTTGATCTTCCTTCTGTTGTTCTGTTGTCCTTTTCTTTTTAGGGTGGATGCTTCTTACTTTGTTTAGGGCTGTTGTCTAGGTCTTCAGCCGTTGGTATTTGAACTTTATCTCATCAGGACAGGCTGGGGCTGGAGGTTGATTCCATCATTCATACATACCTCATTCACACATCTAAACTAAACTAATAAGATTACAGCAGGGTTTGCAAAAATGAAGGTTGGAGGAAGCTTTTACAAAATGGAGTGAGTATTTTAAAATGGGGTTTGAATTACAATATGGAACAGAAGTTACAGTGTAGCCAAGTGTAGTGAATGGTGAACAGAAGTTACATTAATAAAATGAACAATTAAAAACAATTTCATTTATCAGTTCTACACCTTTATTAAGCTACCTGCTGCAACACATCCTAGTCCTATCTGGTAATATGGAGGATCAAGAACTCTAATCGCTCCATGACTCCCTTTCTTTATAATAAAAGGTTAAAACTTAAATTATAAACACACACACACACACACACACACACACTCACACTCACACACACACACACCCCAAGTCAAAATAAACTTCAGATTCCTTAAAATAAAAGATATGCTCTAGGAATTATTTTCGGGAAGTTCTATGGTGTATTTTACAGGAGGTCAGAATAGACGGACACAGTGGTCCATTTTGGCCTAGGAATCTATGAATCTGTAAAACTATTTACACTGCTATTTCCCCAAATCAATTGTTTTTAAATAATCCTGAGCAATAGTCTAAAAAAACAAGTCTTTGAGGGGGTCTGATCAGTCTTCCATTTATGTTCTCACATCTGTTGAGTTTGTGTGTGGAGTTCCCTGTGGAGGGGACTCACTTCCTGACAGCATATTGTAAGTCCCAGATCCTCTCTTTGTTGTGTTCGGAAATGTTAAAGATGAACCCAATTCCTCCAGATAAGTCCTTTTGGTGGCTCCACTCGGTAGGATCTTGGAGTTTCTGACAAGTTCTGAATAGTTCCAAATGTTTGGGAGCTTTTGAGCCAAACTGTGTGATGCTGGTAGACCAGGTGCCAGATTATGCCAAGATCCCCATCAGGTCTTTGGAGCAGAACCTGGAGCTGGAGCACGGAGCAGTGGAGCTGCAGGTTTTTGCCTGGAGCTGGAGCAGAGCCAGAGCACAACTCCAGAGCCCTGGTCCCCATGCATCAAGGTGTCAAGGTATTATTCCCACTTTGAACTTTAGCGTCCAGAAAGTGGGGACCTGCATGTACCCTTCTAAGCTTAATTCCTAGCTTAGATCTGATAGCGCTGCCACCAACCAGAAATTCCAGTGTCTGGTACACTCCCTGTCTCCCCAAAATCTTCCCTGGAGGACCCAAGACCCAAACCCATTGGGTCTTAAAACAAAGGGAAATAAACCATTTCCCCTCCTTTCCCCCCTACCAGACTTCCCCTCTCTGGATTACCCTGAGAGATACACTGATCCAAACTCCTTGGATCCTAAAACAGAGAGGAATTAACCTTTCCCCCCCCCCTTCTCTCCCCTCACCACTCCCTGGTGAGTTCAGACCCAATCCCCTTGAGTTTTACACAAGGAAAAAAATCAATCAGGTTCTAAAAAAAGATAGCTTTTAATTAAAGAAAGAAAAAAGTAAAAAATATCTCTGTAAAATCAAGATGGAAAATGTTTACAGGGTCTAAGCTTATACATAGACTAAAGGGACTCCATCCCCCCTAGCCTAAGTTACAAGTTACAGCAAACAAGGGTAAAATATCCTTCCAGCAAAATACACATTTGCAAATAAAGAAAACAAACATAAAGACTACTCCGCCTTCTATCTAGTACTTACTATTTTGAACATAAGAGACTGTTTCATAAAGATTGGAGAAAGATCTGGTTGCACGTCTAGCCCCTCTTAGCTCCAAGAGAGAACAAAAAAAAAAACAGCACAAACAAAGACTTCCCTCCACCAAGATTTGAAAGTATCTTGTACCCCAATTGGTCCTCTGGTCAGGTTCACTGAGCTTGTTCACCTTTACAGGTAAAAGAGACATTAACCCTTAACTATCTGTTTATGACACAAGGGAACCCTGACAAATACATAGCTGGAATCGGTCTGGCTCACCAGTGTGTTAGTAGCGTTAAAATAGATACTAGAGTTATAATAATGTGTTTAGTATTTAGATTTTATGTAATGCTTGTGAGTTTCTGCATGTATTAATCTTACTCATAACATCTGTAGTCCATATTACAAGGTGTAGCAATGTGGGACTCACCCCTGCAGCACCTCCCGCTGGTCGTCTCTGGAATTAGCTCATCTAGCCTCCGGAGTGCCCCTGCAGGCCAGCATCCCAGTGCCTCTGGAACCCCATGTCCCTCTCTGGACTCCAGTGCCCCGTTATCTGGGATGCTGCCCCCTGGCAGTACACCCCTCAGTTCCCTAGGGAACCCCTAACCCCTAACCCCACCTCACCTCACCTCAGTCATAGGCTACTGCCAGTCACCAACTAATCCCTGCTCCCTGAGGCAGACTGCAGTATAAGCTACTCATCACAGGCAAGCGGTTTTTGGACCTGCTGCCTTTCTCTGCAACTCAGTACCTCTATGGGGCCTTGGACAAGGCCCTGCAGCCTGGGGAACTATTGTGGGATGATAAAGGGGACAAAAGATGTTTGTTGTTTTGCCCTCCCCCTGTGAAGATGGATACAAGTGGATTCCTCCCATCAGCTGAGAATGCATCTCAGAGCACAAGGGAGGAGAGGGATAAAAAACCTCTAACAAGAAGGAATGGGATTTCTATGCTGCTTGGACTCTGTGGGACAAGGTTTACTAGGCATAAGCAAGAAATTCTCAGTGCTTAGCCTGGGTTAGCCCTAGAGATCATATAGGGCTTGCTTATTCTAAAAGCTTCTATTACTTTTGAAACTTATGATTGTAACTCATTTGTGTATATATGTTTACCTGCTTTAACCTTGTATATAACTCTCTTTTCCTTTTCCTAGTTAATAAATATTTAGATAGTTTATTATAGGATTCGCTGCAAGCTTTGTTTTTGATGTAAGTTCTAAAGTGCAGTTAACCTGGTGTAAGTGACTGGTCCTTTGTGACTGGGAGTGACCTGAATATTGCTGTGATTCTTAGTGTAAGGGACCATCTGTCACAAAGGTAGGCTCACCCGGGTGGCAAGACAGATCAGAGTTTCCAAGGTGACTGTCTGTAACTCTATTGTCTTTCCTGAGGATTTTATACTTGATGATTGGTTGGTGAAATCTAAGTATAGAACTCACAATTTGGGGGTTATACCCTGTTTCCTAACAGTCAGCCCTGAGGTTGGTAATGATGCACTCGAGCCACTGCCAGCAACTTTGCACTTTGTTCTCTGGTCTCAGTTCAGATAGTGCTTTTGTTCTGTGCCAAACACTTGAAGTCTTGTGGCTGCTGAATTTTTGTTTCAACATCCTATTCTCAAAATGGTTTCAGGTCAAGCCACTTAGGCTTAAGATGTATTAGTGCCACAGGTAAAGGTGTCCTTATTCATCTTCTCATCGGAACTTCTGCTGAAGATAGGCCGATGCAGATTTTGACATCTGTCTCTAAAGACTTTTCTTCTTTTATCGGTGGCCATTCAACTGGGGCTCTAGAGTGTCTGCTGCTCTGAGTGCTTTCCCTGGTATGTGTTCTATGTTGAAAGAGAATCATGTTAGCCCTCATCAAAATCTTTGAATCCTAGGTGGAAAGTTATTCAGTGGTTTTGAACCCAATAACACCACTAGTAGCTTTTGGTCTGTTTCTGAAATCCAAGCCAAACAGATATACACTGAACTATTCACAGGCTCAAGTGACTAATAAAGCTTCCTTTTCCAGTTGAGCATGACACTGTTTGATTTCTGTGAGGCTTCTTGATACAAATGCAGCAGGTCTCCGGTCTTCTTCTGGCTGCCTTTATGTGATGCATACACCACTACTATTGTTGGATAGCTTACTGAATATTGTGCCAAAACTGGTGGAAATGTCAGTCATTCTTTTATTTTATTAAATGTATTTTGTTGTCACTGCCCCAGATCTGCATATTGTAATCATCCAGGGGATCTCTTGAGGGTTGTGTTGGATGAACTAAACTTGGTAAGAATTTCCCAAAATAATTTGTCATGCCTAGGAATCTTCTTATAGCAGAAACAACTTTGGGTTTGGGTAAGGCAAGTAATGTCTTCACTTTGTCTGAATCAAGCTATATTCCCTGTTTGATAATTGTGTCCGACAAATTTTAGCTGCTCCTTTCCAAATTCACATTTCAGAGTGAAACCAATTGGAAGCATGTCAGAACTGCATGAAGTTGCTCATCATGTTCATTTTTATCTCTGCCATATACCGACACATCATCTGCATGGCATAGAATACCTGGCAAACCTGACACGAGGTGAGAGATTCTCTTTTGGAAGTCTTTTGGTATGGAAGATATACTGAATAGAACACAAACACACAAAACCCCACAGTACTTTCCAAATTAGGTGACATGTTGTTAATGGGATGGATTTTTAGCAAGGGGGATTTGCTAGAAACTGGCTGTAGCATCTAACTTTGAGAAGACTTTGGTTTCTGATAACTGAGCTAACGTCTGGTCAGCTGCAGGAATTGTGTGTCTTTCTCTGCATATGCTTTTATTAAGGCCCAAACAAATCTGGATTTTGCCATTGGGCTTTGATACTACAACCATGCCTGCACACTAGTCAGTGGTTTCTTCTGTCTGGGAAATAGCCCCTATATCTTTCATTTCCTTTAATTCTTCTTTGACTTCCTAGCAAGCATATAGGAATGTGGCATGAGGCTGTCCGAGCAAAGGAAGTACTGATGGCACCAATTCCCTTTTGTACTCCCCCTACAAAGTCCTGTGAAGACATGTGGACACATCTTCCCTACAGTTAGCTTTTTGCCATTCCAGTTTCTCTACTAGGTGTAGACCTTGTATGCTAGCAGCCTTAGTAGGAGAGTTGTCAGTCCTTGAATTACATATATTATTTGATGAAGAACATTCCATCCTTTCCCCAATTTCTCAAGGAACTGGCCACGAACACCCAAGGTTTAGGTAGTGTTTCTAGCCCCACATAAAATTTTATTTGGTCTTTGTGGATCTCCATCTCAGGATCAATTATAATATTTTATTGGAATTGAAATGCCGACTGCCCCAATATCAGTTTTAAATTTAAGATTTAAGGACATTTCAATTCATGCTTGTGTACCAAGGAGTTGTCTCTCCTATTGAGAATATAGTCCTTAGAAGCATGGCCTCATTGTCCTCTGATGATAACGCTCCCTCTTGGTTGTTTCTGCTACTCTTAATGACCTGCGTGCTATTGCAAAATGTTCCATTTAGTAGCATCTCCTACATTCTGCTCCTTTTACTGGACGTTGTTGCCAGTTGCGGTTTGGTGTCTTGCCATATGTGCTGTATGTGCCACAGCTTTTTCAAGCTTCCCTCTTATTATGGTTCCTTGGTCTCTCCCTCTCTAATTGTGCACTGTTCTTGTGGTAAATTTGGTCTGACTGCTCCTGTCATATTTGTATTTGCTCTTCACGGTTGTTTCTTTAGGGTTTCTTGCTTTCTCACTTTTTGCTATAGCTTTTGCTCATGTGAGATCTGGGTCTAACTGAAGCTGTTCTGGTGAATTGATGTCTCTTATGCCAACAACTATTGTGTCTCTTATTAGTTCTTCTTTTAACATTCCAAATCAAAAGCCTCTTTCTCTTTGAAAGCAGCAAAGAGTTCTGTGGCACCTTATAGACTAACAAACGTTTTGGAGCATGAACTTTCATGGGTGAATACCCACTTCGTTGGATGCATGTCCAAACTAACACGGCTACCCCTCTGATACTTTCTCTTTGAAGCATTCTTTCTTATCCTCAGCAGAGAGGGATAGGGCACACATAAGCTGCATCACCCATGTCAAATATCAGAGCATTTATCTGGTATTCTTGTGCTTTCTTTTTGTTAAACTAGAGGCCATTTGGAATCACTCAAATCTATGGATCCAGCAAGGCCAGCTGCCTGAGTTGCCAAAGTCAAATTTCTCTAGCACAGCCATTTGCACTAGGAGATCCCAGCTTTCCTCCGTGATTTTCCACTCTCTCCATTCACTCATTGCTCTGGTAGTCTGGGATGTCTCCTTTCTTTCCTTTACTCCTTTATAGAGGGATTCACTCCTTTCTGACACCAGATGCTGTGGGGACATGAACAAAGAGCCCTGTTTTAAGCAGCAACTAGAGAACTCCCCAGCCAGGAAGTCCTACTGTCCTGTGTGAGAATAGGTCTTCATTGGTTTTTGAGGTAGGGAGTTCCACCTTGACTGCTGATGGTCTCCCTCAGCAGTTGGGAGTGGTGGAGCAGATTTCCCTTGATTGATGCATGAGGAACTGTGAGCTGGCAGACCTGGGCAGGGACAGAGGCAAGTTCCAGAGCCTAGCGCACTCTCACACAATGCAGCAGTAGTTTGGTCCTTTCTTCGCTCCTCCTTTTCGACTGGTGGAGATGAGGGAGTTGCATAGACTTCATGGTGAGCATGACCTGTTTCCCTTGCAGATCTAAAAGCACTGGTGTGGGACTCAAGTAAGGAGTTCTGTTTGCAGCAGCTCCTGTGATTACTATAGTGAGTGAACTCAGGGAGGGCCAAACATTTTAACAAGCAGAGCTGGCCTGTTTGGCAGTCTTAGACACAGTAAGCCTGATGTGCAATGAAGGAGACGTGGAGAAGAGACTGAATGGGTGAGGAACAATGAGTGGGTAAATGGGACTGGCTGGTCAAGGAGAAAAATGGTAATACAGGCCAATGGGGGCAGTGGGAAGCCGTGGCCAGCACATCACTCAGCCCGCGCCGCTTCCCGCAGACCCCATTGGCCTGGGATGGCGAACTGTGGCCAGTGGGAGCCGTGAGTGTCCGAACCTGCTGACGCGGCAGGTAAACAAACTGACCTGGCACGCCAGGGTGCTTGGCCCAGCCTGCCAGGGTGCTTACCCTGGCAAACCGCATGCCAGAGGTTGCCAACCCCTGCACTATATATTTACTGCCAGGTTTTAAAGAAAGTCGAAGCACTGAACGAGTGGAAGTCATTGGCTAAGCAGATGGAACCATAGTTTGTTGACGGGCTAAACCAGCTTTTGACAGCAGTAACCTCTTCTGCAAGTGCAGAGAACTGTTTTCATTTCATTCGGCTATTTCAGTTCAATGACTAGTTCATTCAAAGTTGAGAAACCAACTGGAAGTTGAAATAGCAAGGAAGCTTGTTTTCCTCTTCCAACCTATGAATTAAAATGAGGTGTGAGGAGGAAATGTGCTGGTTCTAAAATCTTGAAATCATAGTGACCAATGTCACACTGGGTCCACGCATTGCTAGGGTGCCTCCTACTGGCTGCGCTGGGGATTAGCTCCTCCCAAGTCGAACACTCCCTTCTTGTCATTGTTCATGCACCCTGCCATCCTCCCTTTTCTCTCTCTCTCTCTCTCTCTCATTGTGACTCACGGTGCTGTCTGTCACGTGACCCTCTGGCCAGGTCACACTGTGGTTTTCCCTTTCTGGGGGGTTATCAAAGTCTCTCCATCCAAAATGGCAGCCTTCTCCCGTGCTGCACTGACTGTGCCACTTCTCCAGTGGCTAATAGGGGAAACCAGACCTGCCCTCTACTGTGGGTTCCAGCCGAGGGACCTTCTAATTAGCAACTAAGATTTGCAGTGTCCCACCTTGCTGCTATTTCCCTGAGCCTTTTCCTACTCCACCTCTTCTAGGCTTTTGCTCCACCACCCTTCTAGATAAAGCCAGTTCCTTCAGGCTCTGGGGTTTCTACACCCCGCCCCAAGTTTGTTTGCATCTCTAACATCCAGAGAGTAGCCACAGGCTCCCTTGCTGCCATTCCCTTCCGCTGCCAGCTTCCTGGTTTTATACTAGTCCTGTCTGTTCCTTCCAGCTGGCCTCCATCATCATTCAGGGATTACTTAGGCCACCTAATTCGCCCCAGCTGTGGCCTATCCAGGTAACTTGCCTCTTCTCAGCCTCACAAATCCTTTCAGTGCTAGTGTGGGGTGAACACCATTTCGCAGCCAGAAACTATCAGTTCAATTCACTAATACAGATAATATTTGTTTAACTAATAAGTTAGTTTTAATGCAAAATATGTTATGAGGAACTTTTTTTTTCTTATGTATTGAGCACATGTAATATAGCTTTGTTTCATTTTTAGGAATTAAATGCTGGTTTTGTGCATTTTTAATTTGAGTTTAATTTCCATCCAAACAGAGCTTTACACAAATCATAAGTTTAAAAGTAATCATCTAGTAAATAAGAAATGCATCATTGACCATTTTTTTACATAGTAAAAATTCAGTATCTGAATAAATGTAAGTTAAGCTAAGTGCCAAGTATAAGAGGGGTAGCCATGTTAGTCTGTATCCACAAAAACAATGAAGAGTCTGGTGACACCTTAAAGACTAACCAGGGCCGCCTGGGGTGGGGGACAAGTGGGGCAATTTGCCCCAGGCCCCGGGCTCCACAGGGGCCCCCGAGAGAACAGGTGAGACTCGCCCTGGTCCCGGCCCAACCCCGCCTCTGCCCCTCTCCCGGAGCCTCAGCGCATCCAGGGGTGTCCCTGAACAGTGGTGCAGCGTGGCTCTGGCGGGGCCTGAGCTCCGCCCCACTCAGAGCCGTGTGGTAAGGGGGCGGGGCTGCAAGCTCCGGGTCGAGCAGCTCCTCCCCTTAGCACATGGCTCTGAGCAGGGAGGAGCTCAGGAGCCCCACCGGAGCCACGCTGCACCACTGTTTAGGGACGCTCCTGGGTACGACGTGCTGAGGCTCCGGTGAGGGGGGAGCCGGGGGTAAGAGGCTGGGGCTGGGGGGGTTGGATAAGGGGCAGGGAGTCCCGGGGACAGGGAGGGGGCAGAGGTTGCGGGAGTCGGTCAGGGGACAGGGAATGGGGGGGTTGGATCGTGGGCGTTCCGGGGGTCTGTCAGGACTCATCGGGGGTGTGTGGATAGGAGTCAGGGCAGTCAGAGGACAGGGAGCAGGAGTGGGGTCCTGGGGTGGTGGTGGTGGGGGATCTCTGGGAGATAGTGAGGGGGCAAGGAGCAGGATGGGTCGGGGATTCTGAGGGGAGTGGGTAGTTGGGGGGCAGGAAGTGGGTGGGGGTCAGATAGGGGGCAGGGCCAGGCTGTTTGGGAGGCACAGCCTTCCCTACCCTAAAGTTCATTCAGCAGTTTGAGGCTTGCAGAAGAGCCAAGCTGTGAGCTTTTCCATTAGGGCTATCATTCCTTTCACTTCTTAAATGCCAAATGATAGTCTACATTTAATTTCAGTGCCATAGGGAGATTCATGTCAGGGGAGGGTAGCTTCATTTAAAATTAGCCATTGGGGGAAGGAATCACATGAGAAGAGCAATATCCTACACCACCTACGTCCTTCCTAACTCTACTAAAGGAGACACCCCTCCACCGCATTCCTTGAGGCTTCAGAGGGGTTAATTCAGTGGTTCTCAAACTTTTGTCCTGGTGACCCCTTCACATATCAAACCTCTGAGTGCAACCACCCCCTTATAAATTAAAAACACCTTTTTATATATTTAACAATATTATAAATGCTTGAGGCAAAGCGGGATTTGAGGTGGAGGCTGACAGCTTGCGACCCCCAGTAATAACCTTGTGACCTCCTGAGGGGTCCCGACCCCCCGTTTGAGAACCCCTGGGTTAATTTAATTTTGGCACCCTGTGTCCATTCACATGCATGTGCTATTTTGAGCGTGTCAGTTTTCCACAACATAGGCTCATCCCAGATTCTGGAACAAGCTCAAAAGCTCAGTTCCTGGAGTATGTACATAAGCTATACTAAAGACAAACCCACAGTAACCATCTCCAGTCTGTGAGGGACTCCATGGAGCCAGTCTCTAGGAAACAGAGAAATGCATGGAGGTTAAGTCCATTAATGGCTATTAGCCAGGATGGGTAAGGAATGGTATCCCTAGCCTCTGTTTGTCAGAAGGTGGAGATGGATGGCAGGGGAGAGATCACTTGATCATTACCTGTTGGGTTCACTCCGTCTGGGGCACTTGGCATTGGCCATTGTCAGTAGACAGGATACTGGGCTGGATGGACCTTTGGTTTGACCCAGTATGGCTGTTCTTATGTTCTAACCTAAATGAACCCAAAGTTATGGAGACAGATATGAGTCAAGGAAGCCAGCAGAGTTTCAGAAACCTGGAAAAATCTCTGACTGGATGGGCCAGGGGTTTGGTCACAAGCTGAGGTGATTCAAAAATTTTGGATTTTTTTAAGCAGAATTTTTTATTGTTTCTTTAAACAATCAAACACAGCAAGCATCAAATATTTGGCCACACACTTCTGAAATCCCAAACCATGTTCAGGTTTTGGCAGACTAATTTCAGCTTTTCAATTAAAAAAACCACAAAAAATTTTGAAGGAAAGCAGACATTGTCAGTGATTTTTTTCTGCTTTTTAAAAACCCCTAATTTTCGGTCCAAAAAAAGTTTTGGTGGAAAATATTTGTCCAACTCTTTTAATGAGCTTTAGTGCCTTTTAGCACTAACTGATTCTGAGAACCAGTGATACCTTGTAAAGAAGTTTTCTCAAAACTGGGTTTGTGCCAAGATGCGGAAGGTTTATTTTTCCCAGGGCCGCCCATGGGGGGCAATTGCTGTGGGGCAATTTCCCCGGGCCCCACAGGGGCCCCCATGAGAATATAGTATTGCAATTTTTTTTATGGAAGGGTCCCCCAAAATTGCTTTGCCCCAGGCCCCCTGAATCCTGTGGGCAGCCCTGAGAATAACAGATTTATTTAGGCATAAGCTTTCATGGGTAAAAACCCCACTTCTTCAGATGCATGGAGTGAAAATGATAGATACAGGCATACATATATAGTAGAGAACCAATCTTGAAGGTCAATTCAGTCAGGGTGGATGTGGTCTACTCTCAATAATTGATGAGGAGGTGTTAATACCAAGAGAGGAGAAATTGCTTTTGTAGTGAGCCAGCCACTCCCAGTCTCTAGTCAAGCCCAAAATGATAGTATTAAGTTTGGAAATGAATTGTAGCTCTGCAGTTTCTCTTTGAAGTCTGTTTTTGAAGGTTTTTTTTTGTTGAAGAATGGCTACTTTTAAATCTGTAAAAGCAGCAGAGTCCTGTGGCACCTTATAGACTAACAGACTTATTGGAGCATGAGCTTTCGTGGGTGAATACCCACTTAGTCAGATGCATCAGTGTCATAAACAGATAAGTAAGAGTTAGTAGAACAAAAGTGCTTCATATCTCTTTTGCCTGGAAAGGATTAACAAGAACAGTGAGCCTGGCTGTCACCTGACCAGAAGACCAATCAGGGGACAGGATACTTTCAAATCTTGAGGGAGGGAAGTTTGTGTGTGTGCTGTTAGTGTTTGGTTGTTGTTCACTCTGGGGGCTCAGAAGGATCAGACGTGCACCCAGGTTTCTCTCCAATCTCTCCGATACAGACTCTTATCAGTTCAGAATAGTGAGTACTAGGTAGATAAAGCAAGTTAGGCTTATGTTTGTTTACTTTATTTGCAAATGTGTATTTGGTTGGAAGGAGTTCAAATGTGTATTTGGCTGAAAGGAGTTCAAATTGGTATTTTGCTGAAAAGATTTTAATTTGTACTTGTATACTTAGGCTGGGAGGGTATTCCCAGTGTCTATAGCTGAAAGACCCTGTACCTATTCCATTTTTTTAAATTTACAAAGATACTTTTTACTGTTTTTCTTTCTTTAATTAAAAGTTTCTTGTTTAAGAACCTGATTTTTTTTATTTTGGTGAGACCCCAGGGGACTGGGTCTGGATCCACCAGGGAATTGGTGGGGAGAAAGGAGGGAAGGGAGAGAGAGAGGTTAATTTCTCTCTGTGTTAGGATTACCGTCTCTCTCAGGGAGAATCTGGGAGGGAGAGAGAGAAGGAGGGGGAAAGGTGCATTTTCCTCTCTGTTTAAGATTCAAGGAGTTTGAATCACAGTGATCTTCCAGGGTAACCCAGGGAGGGGAAGCCTGGGAGAGGCAATGGTGAGGGAAAGGGTTTACTTTCCTTGTGTTAAGATCCAGAGGGTCTGGGTCTTGGGGGTCCCTGGGCAAGGTTTTGGGGGGACCAGAGTGTACCAGGCACTGGAATTCCTGGTTGGTGGCAGCGCTACAGGTACTAAGCTGGTGATTGAGCTTAGAGGAATTCATGCTGGTACCCCATCTTTTGGATGCTAAGGTTCAGTGTGGGGAATTATACCATGACAATCAGATATATACATGATGGCATATATCACATTAGTAGACGTGTAGGTGAATGAGCCCATGATGGTGTGGCTGGTGTGGTTGGTTCACTACACCCAGGGCAGGCGCTACCATTTAGGCGACCTAGGCAATGGCCTAGGGCGCCAGAATTTTTTGGGGGGTGCTATTTTGCCAGGGGGGCAGCACACGGGTCCGGTGGACCTACCGCAGTCATGCCAGTGGACGGTCCGCTGCTGGAAAGGCTCTGGTGGAGCTGCCGCAGTCATTTCGGCGGACGGTGCGCTGGTCTAAAGGCTCCGGCGGACCTACCGCAATCATGTCTGCGGCAGGTCCACCGGAGCCTTTAGACCAGCAGACCGCCCGCTGGCATCACTGCGGCAGCTCCACCGGAGCCTTTCCAGCAGCGGACCATCCACTGACATGACTGCAGTAGGTCCACCGGACCCGCGAGGGGCGGCGAAATGGCCGTCCACCTAGGGCGTCAGAAACCCTGGCGCCGCTCTTGACTACACCCTGACTGAATTGGCCTTCAACATTGGTTCTCCACTTGTAAGGAAACTCCTTTCTCTTCATGTGCCAATATATATTTATGCTTGTATCTGTAATTTTAACTCCATGCATCTAAAGAAGTGGGTTTTTTACCCATGGAAGCTTATGCCCAAATAAATCTGTTAGTGTTTAAGGTGCCACTGGACTCCTCTTTGCTTTTAAGATAAGTGGTTAAATAAATGTAGAGTGACCTCCTGGCTAGCATAAAGAAGCACCAAGCTTAGTGTAAAGGCTATATGTAGTTGGTTTAATGGTTACCAGTGAGAATTAACCTTTCTTTAAGAAAATGACTACAAAGTACAGATGCAAAACAGGATTAAAATGTATTATTTAAATCTAAGTTAATTGCTTGCAGTTTTAAATCATGACTAAAATTTAAATCAGTCCCATCTGTTCTGGGAGTGCACATTGGAGTAGAAAGTCCAGCACACATCATTCACCCAGCAGCACTGGCCAATGCAGAGGGTGGACTTGTACCATGTTCCCTCCCTTAGTATACTGCTCCCTGATCTTAGCGTTAGCCTGGAGATGTCCTAGTTCCACAGCTCAAGGACTGTGATTGTGCCCGTTCACAGAGCCCAGCCACAAAGAAAGGGGCAGAGAGCTCTCTGTGCCCTCTCCTTCACTTGTGCCCTCACACACAGTCTGCCCCTAATAATGATAATCAGTACATAAGTGTAGAAGAGATAAAGAACCACACACAAAAAGCATCCACTGGGCAGTCTTCATGGTTGAGGTAAACGCAGAGTTAAACACTCAGACTGTCCTTTGCAGATGACCCACAATGATTAGCAGATGCTTTCAGGCCTCTCGACTTTTAAAATTTCTCTGTCAGCTTCTCAGCTGTGAGGCATGTGTGGTGCATATGGAAACTAGAAATGTCTGCTGCCAAATCGGGTTTGCTGTGGCTTTTAACAGCCCTCTCCATTTACTGTTAAGATGCAGCTTTCCCCATGAAAATGTTTTATTGTTGCAAAAATATCCAGCAAAGAGACTGTCCTTGGGCTGCAGCCCTGATGTCAGTGGAGAGATGCACGCCAGACAGCCCAGGGCAGTAAAAATAGGAGATGGAAAGCCACATCCAGGACAGATTGTCGCCTTCTTATCAAAGGGATCAAAAGCTATTGATCAGGGGGTTCTGAATAGCTCATCACATTAGGGAGGAGGCAGATAGTGTGTTTTGCTGTGGATCTGACTATCAAGCAGTAGCTATGAGAATTCACTGAATAACACCATAAATAAGTAGTGACCTCACTATCTCGAGATAGCAGTGAGACCTGGCAGATGGATACAGCTAGGCAGCCACCAGTAAACGGAGTCATTGGAGTGTAGAATGGATCTGCAGGTATGTCCCCAGTAGCACCAAGGAGTCCCTCAGGTAGAACAGTGTTCAGCAGATTGCCCAGGAATGATCTGGTTGTGCTGCCAACCAGGGGCCAATATCCACTGAAAATTTCAGGCTCCCCCCCAACATATTCTTCATCTCAGCTGGTTCCACCAACTTACTTTTCCTTTGTCCCTCCCAGCTCAGCAGCTCCCCTCTGCTCTGATGATGGACCCCTCTCCAGCCCAGACAGGCTGGGACATTCCTCCAGCTCATGCAGACCAGTTCCAGCCAGCCCCTGGATGTCCTTTTCGTACACATCCTTGGGGTCAGACAGGGCTGGCCTCATCTCTGGGCTATTTAGCTAGCTAGCATCACAAGACAATTTTATACACTTGTTTGCATCTGCCAGCCTTGCCCCACTGCTCAACCTAGTGTTAGCTGGTCCACACTGCATACGACATTTCTGAATTAGACATGTGCAGCCCCTAGTCTGCTCTGCTGCCTGCCACCATCTCCCGTTCCTGAGGATGGGGTGTCACTCACTGGTTACATGACTGATGTGGTGAGGCAGGCCACTCACATCATAAACCCTTTCCTTTCTCCTCCTTTCTTGGCTCCTGCTGATTCCTCTGCTCTAGCAGGCAGCTGGTTGGCAGCAAGTAGGAAGTGGGAGCAGCACTGGGTGCCTCATCTGAGCAGAGAGAAGAACCAGCAGGGGCTAGATTCTCTTTCGCCTCCCCTCCCCACCCCCAAAGCTCCTGCTGCCTCCAGGGAGCATGAGAAGCAGCTATATGTGTATATATATGTGTTCGTATAACACCCAAGTGATTCAAGATTGGCTGTTTTTCCTAGATGTGCTCTAGGAATTATCCTGGGGAAGGTCTATGGCAGTTACACAGGAGGTCAGACTAGATGATCACAATGGTTGCTTCTGACCTTGGAATACATGAAAGTGTGCTAGGGAAGTGAGGATGGTCTTGTGGCTAAGTGCTGGACTGAGGCTCTCTGGAGATTTGGGCTCAGCCACAGACTTCCTAGGTCAGTGGTTTTCAAACTTTTTTTCTGGGGACCCAGTTGAAGAAAATTGTTGATGCCCGTGACCCAACAAAGCTGAGAATGAGGGGTTTGGGGTGTGGGAAGTGCTCTGGGTTTGGTGGGGGGGGCTCAGGGCTTAGGCAGGGAGTTGGGGTGTGGGACGGGGTCAGGGCTCTAGTCTGGAGGTGCAGGCTCTGGGGTGGGGCCGGGGATGAGGGGGTTGGTGTGCAGGTGGGGGCTCTAGGCTGGGGGTTAGGGTGCAGGAGGGGGCTCCTGGCTGGGGGTGCAGGCTCTGGGGTGGGGCTGTGGATGAGGAGTTTGGGGTGCAGGAAAGGGTTCAGGATTCGGGGGGTTCATGGCTAGGGCAGGGGACTGGGGCACGGATTTACCTCCGGCAGCTCCTGGTCAGCAGCGCAGAGGGGTTGCTAAGATAGGCTTTCCACCTGTCCTGGCCCTGTGGACCGCGCTGCGCCTGTAGCAACCAACAGCAGGTTCAGCTCCTAGGTGGAGGTGCACAAGCGGCTCTGCACGGCTCTCGCCTAGAGGCACTGCCCCCCCCAGTTCCCATTGTCCAAGAACTGGCCAATGGGAGTGCGGAGCTGGTGCTCGGGGCAGGGGCAATGTGCGGAGCCCCGTGCCCCGCCCCCCCCACCTAGAAGCTGGACCTGCTGCTGGCTGCTTCCAGGGCACAGCGCGGTGTCGGACCAGGAAGGCACTAGCCTGCCTTAGCTGGGCAGCACTGCCGACAAGACTTTTAACATCCCGGTCAGAGGTGCTGACCAGGGTGACCCAGTGCCTTACGTGCTGCGACCCAATACTAGGTCATGTCCAGAACTTTGAAAAATGCTGTCCTAGGTGACCTTGGGCAAGTCACTTACTCTGTCTCTTCTTCAGTCGCTCATCTCTAATAATACTCCCCTTACGTAAACAGGAGTGCTGGGAGGACAAAGTCCTTTCATGATTGTAGGGTACCCAGATACTACAGTAACCGGAGCCATAGGATGACAGGGATAGAAATAGAGGATACAGGTTTTAAGCTATCTGAGGAAGATAAGAGTCCAATGTTGCGGGTCCATTGTTAACTGAGGGCATACAGCACCATGCATAGTGAAGAACAGACACTGAGAAAAGGCAGAAAAGGTAGAAAAAATAGTGATTTTTTGGGGGTGAGGGGATTTTTCATGAATTTGTTGTTGAAATTTCAAATTTTCAAAAAGATTCAACCACTCTCATGGTTTTAAAATTTTGAAAAATGTTTGCAAAAACTTGTAATGAAAAGTTTCTGACCAGCTCTGGTGGAAGGCTCTGGGAAGTCTGTGTTCTCTCTTTCTGACTACACGGAAATTCTTGTGGCAACAATAGGCAGGGACAGGGAAGAAATATGTGAAGTTGGAATAGCTGGCAGCCCCAGAACAAAAGTAAATAAAGGAGTTAAAGCACCTGGAAGTGCCAATAAAAATGAATGGTAGGTCTGTTGTCAATTTTCAATTATAAGAGTACTGTTTCCAAATGCAATCTGATTTCGTGCTGTAAAACTCAGGTTAAGAACCTAGTCCAAGATGATTTTTGAACTGAAAAATTATCAAGTCCAGGGACTGTTGTGCTCATATGTCTTGGCAAATGAGATTGATTTTAATGGCATCAACACTGATTGTACAAACGAGACTAATTTACATGATGGTAGATTCCAAATATGTGAAAAATTACAGCTAACAGAGATTTATGATTGCTGCGTTCATGCTGGTGGAGAGCCGGGTTGTTGCTACGTATGATTTAATATTAGTTCCACTTGGATAAATTTTCCTAGTGGTGTTTTTTTTAAAGAATGTTTATAGTCAAAAGTTAAAAAAAAAACAAATTGCTTGAGTTCATGGACATAGCTAAATTGTACTCAATGTCCAGTACTTTTGTCCTGATAGATATTATCAGACGTGTTTGGTTGCTTATGAAATATGCAGATAAACTGCAGCTCACGCTCTACCAGATCTCTGCTGGCTGACGCAGCCTTTGCAGGGCAGTGTGCCAACAGGAGATATTCAGATGCTGGCTGCTGTGCTTTCCTCTCCTGGCTGTTGTATGGTGGGTGGAGGGGTAGCCAAGTGGAACTAGTGACATGAAAGTGGTCACGAGTGCTCCCTTTTTCCCCAAAACACTTGGTCTGGAATTCTCTTGAGCCACCATCGTCTCCCCATGAAAGAATACGAGGAAAGGTCCAAATTGTGTGTAACACAACTCCTTTCTAAGCCTGGCTTTGCCCGGGTGCATTGTATACAGTGGGAAACATTCTCACATGTCTTGCCTGGAGTGCACTAGGCTATACAGAGAGCTTCCCCTTCCCCCCTTTCCTTTCCAAGCACAGGTCACAAATAGAGCATAATATGGATCTAGTGCTTTTGACTACTAGGCAGGGAATCCAGTGGTGCTCCATTGGTGTGTGGCGAACTGGTTTGGGGTGTGGCCAGGCTCTTGGCTCCCCTGCACTTATGGTGCCTTCAGCAAGAGGTGCTGGTGGAGAGGATGCATGCTGTGGCTACTTGAAGAAGTGGAAAAGAATGTTCTGGAATGTGCTACACCTTCCCAGAGCCTTCCTGCCTTTGCAGACAGGGACCCTCTCAACAGCCACTCCCCACAGGATTTATCCCTGGCTGGTTAGGTGAAATGTATATAGGTCTGGGAACCTTACTAGAGGTGCTTTTAAAATATCAGTGGGTACTGTTCTGTTTGTTTTATATCCTCAATGTTCAGCCATCAGTGCCTATGGGCTCTGTTGTGAAGTCACAATTATGAAGCTGACAACTGCTTTGTAGGTTTATTAAAATAATAGAATAAAAACACATTCAAGGGAAATGCTTAAATAATAATCAACTGCAAATAACCATCTGTTGCTCAAACCAAATGGGTTCCCATTTCAATGCAAAAAGCAAGCAGGCCTGCAGTTTCACATTGTACTGTAAACAGCAGATAGCTCATTGCCCTTTTGAAGGCCGGATTTAATTCATACATGCTAATTTTGAAACACCAGTGGGTTGGATTTCAATGAAGGATCATTTGGCCAAATAATTGCTGATTATGAACTGTTTTTCCTCTCCTGGATTTCTTTCTGTTCCATAATTTCAATGTACCTAGACATTTAGTTAGAGATTCTCAGCATTCTACATGTGACCTCACATAAAAACCTTGAAGAATTGGTGGTAATCATTTAAACATTGGTCCAAGTAAAACAAATGTAACACCCTCCACTGGTTTGTGTTCAGTGATTCTTACATCAGCTCTGTTTTAAATGCCTTGTCAGGCTGACTAGCTGAAAGACATTTTGGAATTGTTTGCAAGTGGAGCCCAAAGGGAAGGGGCTGTTGCACCTGGTGCTGCCTGCAGATCATGAAAAAGATGAAGATAGAAATGGCCAACACCATCTTCCATATCATCTGGTGACACTTCTAACAAGGGCACCTTCATATCAGACTTTAGTTTGCAAATCTCTGCATTGATTTCCATCGTCTGACTTGCTGAAGTGCTACAGTAGAGCACTTTAAATGCTCCCAGGTTTTGTGTCTAACAGACTTTGCCTAAATTAAACCTGCAAGCAAGCAACAGAGGAGCTAGCTTCCACTTTGCCTCCATTTAGGTTGTAGCCAGTCATGGAATCCTGCTAAACAAACTGATCTGTACCTCAGACTGTACCTCGACCCAACCTGGTAGCCTGAAGGAGTCCACCAGAGGATAAGAGCTCTTTCCTTCAGCCTCGGGGTATGATTTTCAAAAGCACCAAACTGACTTAGAAACCTAGGTCACATTTTCAAAAATGTTTTAAAGCCAGATTAGAGGCAATTTTGAAAATGCCAGTGGGCACCTATCTGCATCTTTAAGCATCTAAATACCTTTAAATATCTGGATTTTAGGCACTTCGGACCCTATGTGTCATTGAAAATCCCACTTCTTACTAGCTAAGTCTTTTTTGAAAATGGGATTTAGGTTCCTAAGTCACTGAGGTGCTTTTTGAGCAGCCCTTTACATAACATGGCGCTTTTGGGGGAGGATTGATGGAGTCAAGGATTTTTGATGATTGTTTGTTGGGCATATTCTTAAACTGATCAAATATACAGGGTGTTTTTATGTAGCTTGAAGGGTCTGATAAATATAGAATGTAAAAAGCCTCTGTTGTTGAACAGCTCTTGTCTTGGTATCTTTATTTACATATCTGAATAACACTGACGCAATCAAACTACCCAAGGAACGGCTTTCTCTCAGCCTGGGATCAGAAACAAATTAGATGTTAACAGTGTTTTGTGACAACTAGGGAAAATGTTATGCAAAACTGTGCAAAATTAATATTTGCATTTAGTTCCAGGTCATTTAGTGGGTAAGAAATTAGACTTTTCATGCCATGGCATGGTTTTGTATAATAGAGGGTACTGGCCCTTCAAGCATAAAGGGGAAGAGGGGCAGAAGACCCCCTTTCAAGGCTGTTGGTGTAAGCACAGTCAGAAACCAGCTGAAGCTAGAAGAGAGGAGGTGCTCCCAGAGAGTTAGCAAATGGGATGGGAAGGTCCCAGGATACTGTCACTTTAAGAGCCTGGGATCAGGACCCCTGTGGTGTAGGGTGAGGCAGTGCTCCCCTCTCAATTGGGAGAAGCTTTCAGAAGGAGGATAGTATATAAGCCGCCTTCAGCATGTGGACAGAGGAAGGAAGGCAGAGCTGAAAGGCGAGGCTTCTGCTGAGCAGAACAAGGTCTCCATTGATGACAGGAGCTTTGGAGATGGCTTTGAACTATGGGGTCACTATGATGGACCTTGTGTTTGGGACACTGAGGACGAATTTTAATTTCTATGGGCTAATAACCCCATTTTAGGGAAGGGCTGGTGATAGCCCTGAGAAAAACTATCCAGCGCTCCCAAAAAGTCCCTGAAGAGAAGGAGCAGAAAGGGCAGGGGCCTGCAAAAGCACCTCTAGCCATACCAGGGCACCTGGAAAAAGGCAACTCGCTACCTTTTGCATAAGAACTTGGGACTTGCCAGATCAACCGATTGGTGATATCACCAGGACCAGATGCTTCAGAGGCAGGTGCAAGTGACCCTATAGTGGGCAATTATGCGATAAGCTGTTAATTGGGAAAAATTCTGCATAACCTACTTTAGTTAAAAGTTGGCTTATCGCAAAGGCTGGGAGTTTATAACTTTTTTCTTAAAAAAAGAGTCTTCTTATCCTATCTAATATAATTACTGATGTTCTCATGATCTAATATAACGTTTATTCCTTTCTTGAGTCCCACCAGGTTCTTGACCTCAACAATGCCTAGAGGCAATGAGGTCTACAGGCTGGCTACATAATGTGTTTTAAAAATTATTTCCTTTTATCATTTTTCATTTGCACTGACCCTGTTATGCTGTGCTTAAGTAGCCTTATGTTCAGTCTACAGATTTTAATTTCTTTACTTTTGCAGGGATTTTTCAATTAGCTTCTTTTTTTAAAATTGCCCTTTCTGAAACTTAGTGTCACAGTGCTAGATTTTTCCCCTGACGAGGTCAGGCTTAATTACCACATGTTGTGAGCATTATTACTGAATGGGTCAGCTATAGTTACTTTTTGAACCATTACTTAGGAATAAGTTGAAAATAGTCTCTTCTCTTGTTTTCTCTATAACTAGCTGTTCCAAGAAGCAGTCATGTAAGGTGGTGAGAAATTGTGTCTCTACACCTTGTTCCATAGTGCCATTTGACCAATTTATTACAGTTGTCCACTCTAATCATTTTACTAGAGTTGGGGAAGGATAGCTCAGTGGTTTGAGCATTGGCCTGCTAAACCCAGGCGTTGTGAGTTCAGTCCTGGAGGGGGCGATTTGGAGCAAAAGTCTGTCGGGGCATTGGTCCTGCTTTGAGCAGGGGGTTGGACTAGATGACCTTCTGAGGTCCCTTCCAGCTCTGATAGCCTATGGTTTCCCTTTCTTTCCAGACTAGGATTTAGCTACAGCACATTTATCGCCTTCAGACTGGTTCACGGAAATGCTCCAGCTTGTTCAGAATTTGGCCACCTCCGCTGCCATTAACAATGAAACTCTTTGCCCTGGTTGCAAGTGTCCTTCCATTGCCAGTTCAAGGCCTTGTTTCTTCTCTGCAAAATCATTAATGGCAACGACTCCTCCATGGCCCAACAACATAACTCAAGCAAAGCCTCCTATAATCAGGAAAGGGAGAAAAGCAGAGGACTCCATGATGGGGACCTTGATCTAATTTACATGGGCAATGCTTAGATACTGTTATAATGGGCACTGTAGAAAACCTTAAGATAGAAAGACAGAAATAGAAAGATATTCTGGGTCAAATTCCACTCCCAAATGTGCACATGTGGCTCTCATTAACTTCAGCTGCTGGTAGAGCGTGCCTCATAGTGAAAGGTCATCCACAGGCATTTTGGTAACTTCTGAGTAGAATTTCATTTCAATCACAAATACACCCCTCTTTATTTGTTTTTCATTATCATTTATGCAAAACAATGTTTTGTTTTTATGAGTATTATGGGGAAATGGCTTTCAAAGTAAATTTAAATAACAAATTAATTTCATGTGAAAACACATGTAATTTATAAATGTTGGGTCACCCAGTCAGGGTGCACAAACAGTGCCATGTGATGAATCACACAGTTTGAACATTGATCTCCGAACATCATATAATCAAAGGAATATTCCCAGTGAGCAGTTCATAAGGAGTCCGTAAGTCTGAAGTCTGCGTATACAAAACATTAATTGAACAAGTCTGGATATTCACGTACTCACAATATGCTTCTGCTACTAGTTCATAGAGCTGTGTGGAGGACAAATTCTGTTGTGCAAAGGATTTTGAGATTTCTAACTTAGGCATTGTTCTGAATCAGAACAAAACCTGACAATTCCAAAATTCTTCATGAAGGAAAATTGTATATTTTGTTTGTTTGAGGTCAACTGAAAGATTTTGTTTCAATTTCAACTTTTTTTCAGAACAAAATGTTTCATTCAGAAAGTCAAAATGGGATTGTCAGAACTCCCTCCCCTCCTCTGGGTTTTCTTTCAGAATGAATTTTCAGTGAAAACCTGATTTTGCAAAGCATTTTGATGCTGATGGAACTGTGTGTTCGGACAGAATAGGTCCCCATTGAAATTTCTCCAACCAGCTCTGAGTTGTTTTCTACATTTTTTCCTTGAGGCTTTAATATGTTTCTATCCATTTATGCAGTACATATTTAAAATTTTTATTAAAGCTAATGTTAAAAAATTATATAGTACACATGTTAAGAAAGAGTCTCTGTACATCTGGGTATAGTGCTTAGATCAGTGGTGGGCAACCAGCAGCCCACGGGCCGCACACAGCCCATCAGGGTAATCCACTGGCAGGCTACAAGACACTTTGTTTACATTGACCGTCCGCAGGCATGTCCGCCCACAGGTCCCAGTGGTCATGGTTCACTGTTCCTGGCCCATGGGAGCTGTGGGAAGCAGTGGTCGCTTCCTACAGCTCCCATGGGCCAGGAATGGTGAACTGCGGCCACTGGGAGCTGTTCTATGTAGATTTATTATGTTCTACCCTTGTTCCTCTTTTGTGCCTACTCCACACTCTCTAAGCTCCATTCCCATAGTCCTATGCAGGGCCGGCTCCAGGCATCGGTGGAGGAAGCACTTGCCTGGGACTACACATGCAAAGGGGCGGCATTCTGTCCATTCTTGGGGTGGCACAGTCTAAGTGGCTTTTTTTTTCTTTGGGGCGGCAAAAATGATAGAGCTGGTCCTGGTCCTATCTTCTGTGATGGTGACTTTTGGCACATGGAGTGGTGTTAACAAGGATCTGGTGCTGCCTTTGTTTATGAAAGTGCTGGCTGTGGTATGTGCCGATAAAAAGCCCAGCAGTGTGTACATTACAGTGAAGTTCTTATATTTAGCACATGAAAAGGCAGTACTGTACCTGTAATGAGGCTTGCTCATGGAAAACCCCTTCAAGTTGTTTTTAGCAGTGCTGCATTAGTCGTCCTTAAAATGCTGCCAACAGTTCTGTACTTCTGGCTTGAATCTCACAGCATGTGAAGACTGTTTTGGAAGCTGTGCAGTGTTAAATAGCAACTCCCACTTTGCTTCAGGTGTTGAGGTTATTTTAGGAAAACATTAGCTAACATTCCGGACAACTTCTTGCTCTCAATTTAAAGGACCTGTATCATTCTTTCTGTGTGCTGCAGTTTACTGGAAGACCAAGAGGCGGATGATGGCAATGCTTCACATTTGTTGACTGTGTTAAGATGTTGCATATATTTGGACTTCTGCCTAACTGGTTTTGAGAGAATGTGAGAAGCACTAGGGGAAAGAGAAAGTAGACAAAAGGAATGAAAAGGAAATCTACTGTGGAGAAATAGCAGATGTTCAAAGATAGATGGCTAAAAAGCCAAGTGCCTGCGAGTGCGATCTAGTAGTAAACACAAAGTGCCTGGTTCCGCCAGTACTATTTATACTGAATAGTAACTTGCTATGCAAGGGGGCCATTTGATTTCAAGGAGACTACTTGTTTAGTGAGTTGCTGTTGCTCAGCATGAGTAAGGGAGGCAAATATGGACCTGCAATAACAATCAAGGATAAGAAAGAGGCATTCACTGTATGAGACAGAATTCATCAAGAGGAGGCAGAAAAATGGGATCATAGGGTGATGTTAAGGGAGCAAATGAAATAAAACTGCACAAAGATTAAGGCAAATTTGACCAAATACAAGTCCATAAGGAAAAAGTCAGTTTCACATACATGAAAGGCTACAAGGTTATAGTAAGGGGGCTACAAGGATGCAACCCACAGCAATGGGTGCCACACTGCAGCATTGCCCCAGGGAAGCAATAATGGCTCAGGAGGACAGTAATCTGCTGCTGTTCTATGTAGGCTGCAAATTACTGCCTCCACCTTATGTCAGTTCAGCTGTGCTGGCTGGCCCATTGGGAGGGCAGAACCAAAGATCTGTCTGTTCTCTGTCCCTTTCCGCATGGGCAGTGGGTGAAACTTCCCCTGGGGGAGGTGAGCATCCTTGTCCTGCCCCTTCTGCCCACAGCCCTGCCCACATTCCACCCCACTCTGCCCCAGGCCCCACCCCCACCCACAGGTGACTTGCCACTCATCTTCACCTCACCTGAGATCCCCTCCTCCACTCACCTCTTCCTCCGTCACCTCTTCCTCTGCTTGCTGCTCACCCACCTGCTACTCGCCTCCATACCCCACCAGACCCTTCCCCGCCTTCCATGAGACACCCCCCACCCCCCATGCTGTGCAGCTGGCTTGCCTCCTTACATAAGGACGGCCATACTGGGTCAGACCAAAGGTCCATCCAGCCCAGTATCGTGTCTACCAACAGTGGCCAATGCCAGGTGCCCCAGAGGGAATGAACAGAACAAATAATCATCAAGTGATCCATCCCGTCACCCATTCCCAGCTTCTGGCACACAGAGGCTAGGGACACCATCCCTGTCCATCCCGGCTAATAGCCATTGATGGATCTGTCCTCCATGAACTTATCCAGTTCTTTTTTGAACACTGTTATAGTCACTCACCCGGCTGCTGCCTCCCCCTAGCCCCATTCCCATAACACCCTCTCCCCTTTTCACCTGAAAGCACTAATAACATTCTCCAAGGGAACTGAGCAGGCAACAGGCATAGCACAACTGCAAGGTAGATTCCCCTCTGTGTGGCAGGGAGTTCCGTGTATGCTGTATAGCAGGGGTCGGCAACCTCTGGCACGCGGCTTGCCAGGGTAAGCACCCTGGCAGGCTGGGCCAGTTTGTTTATCTGCTGCGTTGGCAGGTTCGGTGGACCGCAGCTCCCATTGGCTGGGGTTCACTGTCCCAGGCCAATGTGGGAGGTAGGAAGCTGCAGCCAGCACATCCCTCAGCCTGCACTGCTTCACACCAGCCCCATTGGCCTGGGACGGCGAACCGCAGCCAGTGGGAGCTGTGATTCGCCGAATCTGCTGATGTGGCAGGTAAACAAACTGGCTTGGCCTGCCAGGGTGCTTACCCTGGCGAGCCGCGTGCCAGAGGTTGCTGACCCCTGCTGTATAGAGAGAGATGAAAAGCCAGACTACCTGTGCCAACCTGAAGCCTGATCTCTCCTTTTGAAAAAGTGCTTGTCATTGACAGCCTGCATTAAGGCAGTAGTTTAATCACCTTTCTTACACAGAATTTCCTGCCAGACTTGTTTATTTAAACTGGGTTTGAATAAAACAGCTAGATCAAGAAATAAACTCACTGGCTGTCAGCTCCTCCATGAGCCTGGTTAGCAGTTACTTCTTCTGGATACAGAGAATAACTGAAGGCTCCTCATTTGGAAACTGTTTTAAACCCCAATAACACATTTTCCTACAAGGTAAAAGCCAGCTGAATGTAGCTGAAGGCTTCCTGGGCATTGGCAAACGCCTTTTAAATGGCGTCATTACCACTTTAATGGCTCTTTAACAGTTTTAGTGACCTCCTCTACTAGGTCTCTAGGAGGCTTTTTCACTGTGTAAAGTTACTCATGGATCCCCTCCACTCACCTCCTCACTCCCCGCTCATCTGCCACTGACTCCCTGCTTGCATTGTCTCTCTCTTACACACCCCCACACCTCCCCCCTACACCCACCCACACCCCACGGGGTGGGGGAGTGAGGAAAGATGTGGCCGGCAGCTGTGGGGACCTCCAAGGGGGGAAAGGGATAGGATGGGGTGGGGTGGAGGAGAGGAAAGGTGGAACATTCACCGCAGGCAGCAGCAGCATGCCATGGCAGCCTCTGGGATGTGTCAGAGTAGGGAAGGAAAGAGGCGGGGGGCGGGGACACCATGGCCCAGGTGTCAGGTGGCAGAGACAGCTGTGCTAGGGGAAGCACTGCCGGCACCTCCCCTTGCCTATTATACCCACCACCCATGCCTTTTTGCGTACCCCATGTATCCGTATCCATAGACTGTCTTTCTGGTGTTGGGGTGAAGGGGACACACAGTCTGGAGCACAATGTAGCCTTAATGGAAATGACAAGGGAAATTTAACAGTTGGAAGTTTAGCTGGATTGTCTGGTTATGTGGAGGGCGGGGAACCACTGCTGTACTGGGAGTCACAAGATGGGAGGAAGCTCAGTTATGCAAACTGAGCTGAAGTTAAAAAAGGCTGCAAGTTGGTTCAATTCATGGACTAGCTAAAGTTTGGGCAGGTTCTTTCTCAGATTGATTCACTCATCCCTAATTTAAGTACAGATTTCCAGAGAGGAAACACTTAAGATTGGTTCCACTGACCTCTGAATAAATAATTATTTTAAAATAATGTGTATATGTAGCATTTAGTATTATGGTAGCATGGCCATGTGATGAAAGAGCACATCAGGGAGCAGATTTAAGGCAGCGTGTTGGAACAATTTGTACAGTGGGGGTGCTGGGAACCACTGAACAACATTTAAAACCTTATATATAATGGAAACCACTTCAAGCCAAGGTTTGCTACTGCACCTCTAGCAGCCCTACTTCCGGCACCCCTGATTTAAGGTGGTTGTAAGAACCTTGAGCTTGCTAAATCTCTCTTGAGCTACCCCCAGTGGCACAGATGGGACTTTAAGCCTTATGAAGGCAGCTGGGGTTTCTCTGCCATGGGGGAATCCCCAAATGGCGCCCAGCCAGCATAACTGTGGAAGCTGGAGTAGAGTGGTGCTTAGGCCGCACGCTGGCCATCTGTACAGGGGTGTAAGCACTTTGGGATTGCTTGGAGTGCAAGGCACAATGCAGTCGGACAATCATCTCCTCGGTTTCCATGTTGTGGCTACTTCAGTATTATTTCAACTGAACCTTCTAAACCTCAAGGAGTGGGGTTTTCAAATAGAGCTGCTATGGTAATAGTCTAAATGCTGCCTCTTCTGTGATGTGTTTAATAGACCCTCCCTTGCTTAAAAAATAAAAGTAAGCCTCAATGAGTTTCTGAAACCCTTGGTAAAATAAAAACATACCTTCCTGATGCTTTTCTTGATACAAAAATCACTGAGGCAGAATCAGTTGGAACTATGACAATTTATACCAGTAGAGAATCTGCCCCATATTCTCTATATTTGTGAGGTCACCTGCTAGAAGGTATTAAATTTACAAAAGGGATTGATAAAGGTTATAAAGGAATAATTAGAGGACTTAATTGAAAAGAAATAAGAAACTTCATATACATCAAAAATAATAGTAAACTTCAAATGGGGAAAGTGGGTAGAAGTATTAATTCTCCTTTTTACTTATATAGCATTTTTGTGATCTTTTCTATATAACTTTTAGACCAACCTGTAGAATTTTTAATAGAGAATTATATCCCTGCTATCGAATTCTGTCTGTTGGCTTAAAGTTTGATGGAAAATTTCTCATTCCTTACTCAGTTCTATAGACGTTTTCCATATGGGAAACTGAGGCAGTAACTTGATCAAAGCCACCATTAGAACTCAACTGTTCCTTGCGCACTGTCCCAGTCTCAAGCCACTAGCCCACCTCTCTCTCTTTACAGGGGTTAATAAAGATAAGGAAAACATTGCTGGGAAATGAAAACAGAGTATAAATCAGTTTGATGTGTAGATCTGTTGCTGGAGAAGGAGGGGATTGAGAAGTGCAGTAAACAAAAGTGGGAAGGCAGATTAAGGGAGACCTGAAAAAATATGAAAGTTGGGTGAGATGCTGTTTCCCTGTTGCGGAAGCTTTGTATTTTTATATATGGAAAGAGGGCGAGTATCCTCATAGTTTAGTGGATTTGTGAGTGTGGGTTTGTTTATCTCTCACCTAATCCCTGTTTACATGTGTGTTTGTATAAAGCAAATATTTTCTTTTGTGAATCAAGTAGAGATCAACGCCTGCTGAGTCATGCTTGAAATATACATTGGGGAAATCCTCGACATCAAATCCCATGTTGTTGCATAGAGCACCCAGATATTTTGCTGTAGCCTAAAGACCTTTAATTTTCTGCAGATCAGAGCTCTTTTAAGTTGTGGGCTCCATTGAGTGAATATATACCAGAGGTGCTCAGCCCTTTTGTCCATGGATCGCTAGTGGTGGTTGGTAGAGAGCTGATTTATCACATACTGCCTTCTCCTCTGATTTTTTCCAACCACTAAACTGCCCTAAAAAAATCTAGCAGTGCATTAATTACTTTCTATGTAGGCAATTGCTGTAGTTGTCACAGGGATGTTATGCCATTGTACATGGGAGGAAAAGGGGTCTGCAGGATTGTGAATAGAGCTAGCCAGAAAATGGAATTTCCCTTCCATGAAAAACATTGACGGGGGGAGAAGGAGAAGGGGGAAGAGAATGATCCCAAATTGAGATGAAAAGCAAAACAATTGAATTTTTTTGTGGGAGGAAAAATTCTGAAAATTTCTATTTGGTGAGAACTGAAAATAAATGTTTCAGCTTGTGCCTGGCTGCCCAATTCCCTGGTGAGCTGGAGGTGTGGGGAGTCGGGCAGCCCCTGGAGGCAACTGCCCAGGGAGCCCAGGCTGGCAGAAAACTAGGCAGGCCGCCTGATTTCCATTGAAAGTAATTGTGAATGTGAAGTGCCCAGATTGGTACATGCACATTACTCAGAGTCATGTGAAAGCAGAGTGGGGTGGGGCTGGTATAAATGACAGCAGAATTGGGCCTCTACATTTTAGTGGTGTGACCGATATGGAATGTATTATGTGTGGCTCTGGTAAATACAATTAAAAAATAATTTCCAGAATACACTGAGTCATTTTGTAAAGTACATGCCAAGTGTGCAATGTGGTACCAGGTCAAAAGCATGCGTGGCTTTATGACCAAATGATATGCTGCAATGTTAATTCAGTTCCATATATCATGAGAGCATGTGCTACGTTATGTCTTTCAATAATATTTTAATCAGATTGATGTGATAGACTGATATGCTGATGGCATTGTACTTCAACATGATGACAACATTCTCAGTAATGTCCTCTTGCAGAACTCTGTAACCCCTCTGAAGGGGCAGAATTGGGTCTGACATTGGATCAAATTCTATTTCCAGTTCAGTGGTGCAGCCTCACTGAAGCCAAGCAGGTTATATTAGTGAAACTGAGGACAGAATGTCCTCAGGGTGACCAGATGTCCTGATTTTATAGGGACAGTCCCGATTTTTGGGTCTTTTTCTTATATAAGCTGCTATTATCCCCCATCCTGATTTTTCAAATTTGCTGTCTGGTCACCCTAACAGAATCTGTCCCACTTTGTAATAGACTATAAGGTCTTTGGGGGAAGAGACAGTCTTTGTATTATTTGTGTACAGTGCCTTGCACAATGGAGCCCTGATCTTGCTTCAGAACTTGATGCACTGCTATAATACAAATAATAGTAACTGATGGAGAATTCAGAATTTCTTATCCCATATTCTGGAACAGACAGAAACAAGTGAGACGTAGCCACAGAGGTAGTCACTCATCATCCTGGAGGTGTACATTTAAGCTCTCCAGCAGTAGTTCTGCAATGCTTCATTGTATCAAATGATGATAAAAATGATTGGTCTGAGAACTGGCTAGCTCAGGGCGGAGGATTATTGGGTCAGATCCTCACATGATGTAAACTGGCATAAATCCACTCAAGTTCCTTGAGTAAAGTGGATTTACATCAGCTGAGGATCTGGCCAATTGGATTTAAATAGATATTTTTACAGTGACTAATTAGAAAATAAATGTAAACCTTTTTCTGAAATTCATGATCCTTTAGTTGATTACCACAGAAGTGGACCTGAATGCTCTGTCATCAAGCAGCACTGTTAATATACGCCGGGGTCTATTGTAAGTGGCAGTGTAAAGACAGAAAGCAGAGTCATTTGAATTGTTGTTGCAAGAACTAAGGGGGTTGCCTCTTGAGTGATTCAAGGATTTAAGCCTTGAAAACAGTTTGACATTCTGTGACCTACCTTGTAATTTTCCTAACCCATCTCTTTATAAATGCATGTTCCCAAGCTGGCAGAAGGAACTGGGGGAGGGCTATATGCGACACACAGGAGATCTGTGCTTTTACTGTGTCTGCATGAAGGGGGTGGAGGGGTGCTGGCAGGCTAAGTGGATTAAATACTGGCTTTGTCAGCTCACAAACAGGAGTAGCAGCCTGACCTAAGGACCTAAGTGAAATGAGATTATTTATTGGCTATTGTGATGGGGAAAAAACTGCCTTGGCCCCAGAGCTATGTGTCCTAACCACTGTTTGCAACTGAGACCATCTCCGGTCATGCCCGGAAAGCCACCAAAGGTGTTGGAATCTTCAGATTCTTATAAAAGCCCAGGAAGTGGCCCCAGAATCCAGCGGGTCTGCCTCTCAGCACTCAGAGTATGTGGCTTTAGCTGAATGTTGAATCACTGAAAGGAGTCTATTGTGAATGCTGTGCAGAGTTATTTTGTTTAGGGAAATGACGCTGGGCACGCAGAGGCTTACTTTTTCCACGGTGCCCACATGAAGTGAACTATTAATAATAACACTTAAAACACCAGAGGAACAAACAAACCTCTAAGTTTTAATAATAATAATTAGTCTTAATTAATAATATTAATAAATATAATAATATTCTCTCTTATGTGTGTGCTAATGCATCTTATTTTTTCTTTGCCCAGCCTGCAGGCTGTAAGTCCTTGAGGACGAGGACTTTCTTTAATTTGTAGTTTGTACACTGAAAGAACATTGCCAGAGTTTCATAAATAACAACAATGGCTCTGAGCACAGGCTCAGGATGTCATCTTCACTTGCATCTAACATCTTTTGCCAGCTTTTTCCACACATAGCTCAGATTGTATTCATCACATGCAAAATCTTTAAAGTTTTGAAAACAAAGTCTCCACTAAACTATTCCTCGAAGTCTACTGCATATATTGATTTCATGCTCACCAATTCAAAATGAGCTGAATGCGGTTTTGATCAAATGTTTACAAAATAATTAACTTTTACATAAATAACTTCAGTTCCAAAGGGCCGTGACTGAGAAAGTTATGACTTATAGGAAGCAGAAGTTGAAAATGGGGTGGCTTGCTCAAGCTTGGTTAGTGTCACTATAACAATCACAACCTCTCTTGGTAGTTTTTCTGTGTGTGTAACTATACAGTAGAAGCGCTGCTGGCTTCAATGGGAGCTGCCTGTTGTTTTAAAATGGCAATTGCAACCGGCCTCCTCCGGCTGATTTCAGAGCCAGTTTAGTCATATCTTATCATTCTAATGTGGCAGGAGTCAACAGCTTAAGGGATGGAAACAGGTCTGAAAGTCTCAAGGAAGATAAGAGTTAGGAAGGCGGGTTTAGGCTAAATAAGAAAGCAGATTTCATCAGGCTTCTCGGAAACAAACTGACCCGAGACTTGTGATCCGTTTCTAAATTTGGCCTTTTCATTTTCCATGTACAGGAACTAATGACGACAGCGGCACAAATCCCCGGTGAATTTAGACAAACAAGTCAGTGGCTGAGTGTCTGTCTTTATTATTGGTCCAAGACATGTCAAGTATTATAAACATGACTCATGACAACTTTAATTAAGGTAACGAATGTGGAAAAAATACTAAAAGGCCGCTCATTCCTTTTTCACAACTTTGGAAATGAAACTAATTTCTGAACTGTTTTCCTTCATTTTATTGGTGGAGAGGTAAATATGGTTCTCCTTCATTGGATTTCTGTTTCCTGCAAAGGGTTATGTCAATATTTATTACTATTCTTTGCTGGTGTTAATATAGCCTGGAAAGAAACCAAGGTAGCTTTTGGTTTGGATTAGTTAAGTTTCTCCAGAAACCAGCTGAAACGATATACAATGGGCCATAATATTTTCAGATGGTGAAAATTGGCATGGTTCTCTTGAAGGCAATGAAACTACACCAATTTATACCAGCTGAGGATCTGGCCCACAATAATTCCATTGACATGGTAATGTGTTTGTTTATTTAATATTTTGCTCTGTGGAACAACTTCATCAAATGCACACAGGGGCAGCTCTAGACATTTCGCCACCCCAAGCTGGGCGGCATGCCACTGGGGGCGCTCTGCCGGTCGCCGGGAGGGCAGCAGGCGGCTCTGGTGGACCTCCTGCAGCGTGCCTGTGGAGGGTCCGCTGGTTCCGTGGTCCACTGGTCCCACGGCTTTGGTGGACCTCCTGCAGGCATGCCTGCGGGAGGTCCACCGGAGCCGCCTGCTGCCCTCCCAGCGACCGGCAGAGCGCCCCCCATGGCATGCCACCCTGAGCACATGCTTGGCCTGGAGCCACCCCTGAATGCACATCTTAGTTATACAATATTGCAATATCATAGGTGACTACCTTTCAAATACTATGATCTGATACACTTAAAGACACATTGTCAGGTGAAATTTGCGCCTAAATTTAGGTCTTCTACAAACAAGTTTCTTCAAAACCTTAGACATGTTTCTATGTCATAAGATATAAAACTCCAATGTAAACAGTTTTATAAACCAATAAACATTCTCCTATGGTGTTTGCAACCCAAACGTTGCAGTTTTGTGCTACAGGGTGAAAACCAGAATGTGAAATTGATTAGTTACTGGAAGAGAGGTTCAAAATTTCCAAAGGGATTTAGGAGAACAAGTCCCATTGACTTTCAACAGAATTTATACTCCTAAATTTTTTTTTTCATATTTGAAAATCCCACATGCAGATTAGAAAAAAAAGGGAAATTCGTTAGTCTGGTTTTATTGTCCAAATTGAGAGAAAAGTAAACAAGCAGCTCAGTTTTAATAATCTGCAGGATTATTCATAGCATTCAGAAGCATTGAAAAAAAATAAATTTGGGAGTAGATTTTTTTTCACAGGCATAAATAGCAGGTAGGCACCGAACTGCCATATATACTTTTGAAGATCTCCCCCATAATTTCTAACCTTACATGTTCTCTTTCATTTAAAGCAGCAGAAAACACAGAGCAGTCATAATTTCAGTTTGCCTCCTGCCCTCTGTAATTAAAGCATCCCTTTGAGTATGAAACTTCTGTTTGTTGTTTTAAGGTTTTTGCTTATTGTACTATATTATGACATTAATTTAATGTGAATGTTATGGATCATTCCGGTTAAAAGTGAAGATGGATTTATCCAGGGGGTTTTCTCTGGAACCAGAGTGCTGCATTATTCTTTGTAAACATGTCATAGAAATAAGTAATAAACCAAATCAGTTTGATTTTATTTAGCAGAGATTTTGTCACACAACCATTGCGTTCAAACTGATTTTTGTTAGAGACTGGAAAAATGTGTGTGTACACATTGTAGATGTCTGTGGAAATTAATGGTGGTTATTTTGCATGCAAATACCCAAAAGGTCTGCATGCTCTGTCATGCAGAGAAGAGAGCAGCAATCACAGTCATTATTAAGGGGGAAGTCCTGCTCCATTGTGCAAAGCCCAAATAAATGGGTTTTGCATAGACCACCAGCACAAAGGTTATGGGGAAGGACTCCGCCTCCTAACATCAGAGCAGCCAGTCCTATTATAATAAAAAATGCTCCCAGCCCTATGAAAATGACAGTATTCTGCAATAACTCCAAACACTATTGCTGCAAATTGCAGCGTTTTGCAGCGTTACAACAGAATTAAGTGGTGTTTTCAGTAGGAGCAGATTAGCTAAGAAATAGCTATAACTAACTTTATGAAGCTGCCTTTTTGAAACCCGTCAAAGCAGCTTCTGGTACATAACCTTTTGTCCATTATATTCTGGGTCAAGACTGTGGCTGCAACTGCCATTGCACTACATTGCAGCAGTGGGGGATCTCACAGGCAGGACAGGGCTCCTATGATATGCTGCATTTGTACACTGATATTAGGAATGAGAATTCTGGACTAAGAGCAAGAAAGAACCATTCTCAGTTTCATCTAGTTTGTCAAGGCCCTGATCCTCTTATTGACTTTAAGGAAAGTTGAAGGCACTCAGCACTGCACAGGACTGGTCCCAGGTAGGCTAGCTGTCTGAAATAAACACACTAGCATTGAATCATTAGTGCAACAACTATCTACTTTAATGTCATGTGAATTCCTCTTGAAGCCTGGTAAAATCCTGGTGCCAAAGGGCTGCTGAGCATTATAACAAAGGGAAAAGTATATTTTACTACCAGATTTTGGAAGACTCCTATTCCCACCCAGGGCCGGATTAACTGTCCTGTAGGCTGGGGCTATTAGATTTTGTGGGGCCCCTGTATACAAGTCATTTCCTGGGAGGGAGTTTGGTGCAGGAGGGGTCTGGGAGGGAGTTTGGTGCAGGAGCGGAATTCTGACCGGGGTCAGGGGGTTAGAGTGGAGGAGGGGGTGTGAGGTGCAGACTCCAGCCAGGAGGCGCTTACCACAGGCAGCTCCCAGCTAGTGGCACAGCAGGGCTCAGGCAGGTTGCCTGCCTGCCATAGTCCCATACTGCTCTTGGAAGCAGCTGGCTCCTAGCACATCTATGCGGCCTCGGGGAAACCAGCCAATGGGAACTGTGAGGACGGTGCTGGAGGTGGGGTCAGTGCGTGAAGCCGCCTCCCCCCGTCACCGCCAGGGGCCACAGAGACGTGCTAGCATCCAGCTGCTTCCAGAGTGGCATGGGGCCACGGCATGCAGGCAGCCTGCCCGAGTGCCCCGCTGCACAGCAGGACTTTTAGTGGCCTGGAGTTGGAGATTGCTGCCTGTGATTTATTTTTGCGGGGCCTGCCTTGAGCCGGGGCCCTGAGCTTCAGTCCCGAAAGCCCTTGCCTTAATCCAGCCCTGTCTCCACCCGAACCAAAAATTGTTTCTGAACAATTTTTTTCCCTTGAGGGTTGAACAAAGGACCCGAGTGACTCATGGGTATGTCTACACTGCAATCTGAGATGTGATTGCCACATGAGTAGACATACTTGTGCTAACTTTGCCCACACTAGCTAAAAATAGGAGTGCAGATGCAATGTCAGGGACTTCAGTGCAGGTTGTATGAGCATGCTGGGGACCTACAGGGTGGTTCTCCCATGCCGTCACATCTATAGTTCTATTTTTAGCCAGGCTTGTATAGATGTGTGTATTCATAGTGCAATCATACTTTGGATTGCAAAGTAGACATATTCTGTGAAACAACGTGTTGCACTCCTGCAGTTATAAGGGGGGATCCGTGCAATGGAAACACAACAAATAGTTCAAGTGAAAAAATACCAAAGGTAGGAATGAAGAACTAAGACTAAAATGATATTTTTCACTTCCTTTTACTTTTTGATTACAAAGACAATGGGAGTTTGGGATAATCAAAGAATACAGAATCAGGCCCCAAAATAGCAATCTCTGCATCGCTTCTCTCTGGTAGGCTTGCTGCTTTTGTGCCTTTTCACTAAGTGTGGAAATACGGTACATAATAACAGCCAGATCTTGTGGTCCCATTTTAATCAAGGGAGTTTTACCTGAAGAAGGACTCAGCATGGACTGTAGGCTTTGACCCTTAGTCTTCAAGTAAGTGTAAGAAACCTTATAAAGCCTGGATGCCTCTGCCAGCTAAGTAAAACAGGCTTTCCAACCTCCCTAGCAATCCACATCGTACTAACTAACTCTGTCAGCTTTAGCAGACTTGTTAAGGGAATATTGATCTCCTGCATAATTTGGCATGTAATATCAATTCAAAGTTGTTGAGGAACCTTCACAATCTCCTTCCGTGTTATTTCCCAGTGTGATCAGTCACTGGAGGAATGTTACAAATGAAGACAATATTTCCATTTCTTCTGGTCACCGATCAACTGACTATTGAAGCTCATAGATTTAACTCGTTTTCAGGTTTCTTTCTCCTAGAGGAAGTTACCAAATGCTGGTGTTTGAAAAGAGTTTCCAGTTTCATTACAAAGAAATGATACTTTCACCCACACACTTATGCAGCCAAATTTTCAGGAGTATTGTCTGTACTAATATCTCTGCCTCAATTCTAGAGTACCCATCCTGAGACCCCTGGTGCCTGATTATCAAAGATGCCAAGGACCCACATCTCCTACTGATGTGAATGGCACTACTGGCTTGAGGACAACTTCTTGGGTCCTTGGACTGTAAACACTTTGATTCTTTTCACTTAGGGCTAGGTTGTAACTTGGAATACATGCCTGGAGAGGGCAAGTAACAGCCCCTCTTACATCTCTGTGCAGGTCATCTAAACCAGGATTTCTCAAACAGGGGTTGCCACTTGTATAGGGAAAGCCCCCGGAGGGCCGGGCCAGTGTGTTTACTTTCCGCATCCTCAGGTCTGGCCTTATTGCTGCGCCGGGCCAATGGGAGCTGCTGGAAGCGGCGGCCAGTAAGTCCCTCAGCCCGTGCCGCTGAGGGGCTTGTACAGCCCATGCTGCCACCTGTGCTACCACAACTTCACTGCTATTGTTATTTGAGTTAGCTAGATCAAAGCTGCCCATGCTGCAGTCACGCTGCCATTTACAGTGCAGACGTATCCTTAGCTCTACCCCTACCACTCATGTGCTAGCTAACTGTTGTTGCAGTTTTGTGGTTGGTCTTTTTTAACACCAATGACTTGCCATCGTGGAGCAAAGAGAAGGCAAGTAGGGAACTGTAATTTAGGGGGGGCATGTTAGGGCCACAAGCCTCTTGGGGCAACACTTTATTCAGGGCCATGCCTAAAGCCACAATTTAGTCCTTAACAGATAATAAACAACAATAAAAATAATCTGCTAGAGTGTTTGCAGAATCAAGACTGAAGGTCAGATCACATTTAAAGAGGTCTCCCTCCCCCCGGGAAACCTGAAGTCTGTAAAATTGAACAGGGAAAGCCTTAGAAACCATTAACTATTTCCTGAAGTCTCTTCTCATTCCTGACTTGCTTGAAACTCTCATGGAAGTTAGCTGCATTGTGTCTGACCGAGGGTGGGATTTTCTTTCTCTGTGTGGGTTCTAGGACTTGAGAGTGTGCTCCCCACCTTGGGCTCAGAGAAATCGAATTTAGTGACCTTCCGGGTGTGTTTGTGTTTGACAGCGGGGTTGGAGAAGACTGAGGGTATTATGATGAAGGGGCAGAAAGGAGTTTCCTGTTGGTGGCTGAGCTCTTGCTGAAATGATTATTTCAATGCTGCTGAGATTGAATCATACAGCTAATGGTTTGTTATTGCACTTAGAGCTTTGGACTGGTGTCTCTTTAGTGCTTATTTAAATCTAAATCAGTGTGTGAGGTGTCAAACTTCCATTGAAACTCAGTGGGATGAAGGAGCATGTTTTGTAGGAGTGCAGGCTCTCAGTGTGAGCCAGGCTTTGGAAAAGTAAGACCTGACCATGAAGTTTGTATATTTTTAAGCAGAACTTAACGCTGGGCTCAGTTCGGAGTTCCTTATTTCAACAGGCTTCTAACAGGCCCGGGGGGGAGGAGGAAGGGGTTGGCGTGGGGAACAGATCTAAGGATAAATTTAGTCTTTTATTTTTCCAAACACGTCTGATATAAAATTTGTTCCCTCACCCCAGCTGGCATTTGCTGAAGTTAAACAAAACCACACGAACAGTATATCATCCACTGTCCATTTCTGCTTAATGAGGCATCTGCCTGTAGATCAGTTAGCACAAACATTTATTCATTCGTCATTTCACTGACCAGTCAACCACAAAAACATAACTGACAGTTAAATGGTGCAGGAGGTGAGATCAACAGGTTAGCCAGGCTTGGAATGCTGCCAGAAATGCCACACTGTAATAAGGCGGCTCCTGAGCAAACACCATATGAATTGTAGCTGAGCTGGAAGATACGTTTATACTGATGTTAATTATACTAGGCAGCTTGGCATATTAGTATATTTCACCATGTCTGTTTCATACTCTGCCTTCACGTTCATCTCCTCTCTCTTTTAAAATCCGATCACTGAATTTAGTGTCTGCACAGGAATGTCAAGGCCCATCATTTGCAGCTCCCCAAAGCCAAAAATAGGGGCTTTTACACACTGTTCTGCGCTGACAGCTCTGTGTAGTCTAAAGTGAAGTATCTGGAGCCTCCATTCCTGGATTCAGTTCCTCATGATCTTTCATCATTGGGGGGGAGGGGAGACTTTTTAGTAAATACTGTGCCTACGACAGTGGCGATGGGTCAGGAATATGTGTGGATGGATATGAATGTCTTTGTATTATCTGCTACCACATATTGGAGTTGTTTTCCCAACCATCTCCAGGGATTGTTTGATGAATTTACTTAAGATGTTTGTATGTGGGAAGATGCATTGGAATGTCACAACTCCAAACAGGGTAACAAATCTGAACAATGCAGAGCTAATTGCCACAGGAAAATGCTCTCTCCGTACATCACTTGGCTCCCATGTGCACTTGGGCCTTGGCTACACTGGAGAGTTGCAGCGCTGGTGGTGGCTTTACAGTGCTGCAACTTACTCACCGTCCACACTTGCAAGGCACATACAGCACTGTATCTCCCTGGCTACAGCGCTGCATGTACTCCACCTCTGCCTGGGGAATGACGACTGCACCGCTGGTGATACAGCACTGCTCCGCCAGTGTGGCCACCAAAAGCGCTGTTATTGGCCTCCAGAGGTATTCGGAGGTATCCCAGAATGCCTGCTCAGCTACTCTGCTCATCAGTTCAAACTCTACTGCCCTGGCCTCAGGTGACCTGCTCTTTAAATGCCCCAGGAATTTTAAAAATCCCCTTCCTGTTTGCTCAGCCAGGTGTGGAGTGCAATCAGTGAATCTTTCCAGGTGACCATGCCTCCACACGCCAAACGAGCCCCAGCATGGAGCAATGGCGAGTTGCTGGACCCTCATCAGTGTTTGGGGGGAGGAAGCTGTGCAGTCACAGCTGCGCTCCAGCCGTAGGAATTACGATACCTCTGGGCAGATATCAAGGGCCATGCTGGAAAGGGGCCATGACTGGGACACAGTGCAGTGCAGGATTAAAGTGAAGGAGCTGTGGAGTGCCTATTGCAAAGCCTATGAGGGAAACCGCCGCTCTGGTGCTGCCCCCACGACCTGCCTTTTTTACAAAGAGCTGGACGCAATACTTGGGGGTGACCCCACCGCCAATCCGAGGACCACGATGGACACTTCAGATCGGGGGGGGGGGAGATGGAGGCGGAGGAGGAGAAGGGAGAGGAGAAAACCGAGAGTGAGGGTACTGGGGTGAGGGGAGACACCCTGGAGTCCCAGGAGGCATGCAACCAGGAGCTCTTCTCAAGCCAGGAGGAAGGTAGCCAGTCGCAGCAGCCGGTACTTGGTGAAGGACAAGCAGAGGAGTGGGTTCCCGGTAAGCGGCTTTTATTTTCAGGATGGAAATGTTTCAGGAGAGGAGGGAGGGTTAGGGCTGCATGCATGCATGCCTAGATGTGCAATAGCCCATTGATGTGGTCTATCACATCGCGATAATCGGCCTCGGTAGTCTCTTCAAAAGTTTCAGCCAGAGCGTGGGCAATGCGCTTGCGCAAATTTATAGGGAGAGCCACTGTGGTCCTTGTCCCAGTCAGGCTAACGTAGCCGGGCCACTGTGCCGCGAGGGATGGGGGGACCATTGCTGCACACAGGCAAGCTGCATAGGGGCCAGGGCAGAATCCGCATTGCTGTAGAAGACCCTGCTGCTCTTCCCAGGTGACCTGCAGCAGAGAGATATCTTCCAGGATTAACTCCTGTGGAAAATGTTGGGAGAGTGTTCAGTGTAGGTGCCCCCTGCAGCTGTTTGCTTTCCCCAATGTGCAGAAACCCCAGCACAGCCCTGAAGGAATCATTCCCCCTTCCCAGGTGACCCACAGCAGCGAGATATCTTCCAGGATTAACTCCTGTGGAAAATGTTGGGAGAGTGTTCAGTGTAGGTGCCCCCTGCAGCTGTTTGCTTTCCCCAGTGCACAGAAACCCCAGTACAGCCCTGAAGCAATCAGTCCTCCTTACTCATCATTTCGGGGCTCCTGTGGGTTATGTGCACTCTCTTTGGTATGGGAAAATTATGCTAAAGTGAAGACTGTAAACTCCTTCACTGTGTGGGAATAACTGTCTGAGATATAAACAATGCTGCCTCTGTTAACTGTTGCCTTTTTTTCCTTTCCACAAGCGACCTTGAGTTCTCAGCTGCCCGTGTTAACAGCAGCTCAAAGACTCCAAAACCTGCGGAAGAAGCCACGGAAAACCAAAGACAACCTGCTGCAAACAGTTATGGATCACTCTGCCAGAGAGAATAAAAAACTGCAGGACTGGAGGGAAAGGGAAAGCAGGATCCGCCAGAGAAATGCAGTGGCCAGGAAGAAAAGCACAAAGCAGCTGATAAGCATCCTGGCGCGCCAAGCGGACTCTAACCAGGCACTCGTAGCCATGCAGGCAGAGCACTACCGCACCGCACCCCCCGTCCCAAAGCTCTTTCCCTTGTGCCACAATGTAAGCTCCAAAACCCCTTCCCCAGCATCCAGGTTCTTACCACCACCATCAGCTGCCTCCAACACCTGTACGTTCACCAACCAGCCCTGAGAACTACGACCCTTACCCTCTGCACTCAACCCTCATCACCATGCAGTATTTTCATCCTGAAGTGCAGCAGTCATTGCACAGCTCTCCAGACAGGACATATTCAAACCTGTGACTGTACAGTTCTTCACCATACGCCCCTGCCCTTTTAGGTTCCCAAAATGTTGTGTGTCTGTCAATAAAGTTATTTTCTTTTCAATAAATGAATTCTTGGCTTTGAAAACAGTCTTTATTATTGCAGAAAGTCAAAGATACCTTAACCTAGGAAAGAAACAGGCACTGCAAATCAGCTTAGAAAAAACAGATTCCTACTAACATTGTAACCACTGCACTTCACTCCCGTGCAGGGCACCAAACATTACTGTTGGTTTTCAGCCTCAAATTTCTCCCTCAAGGCATCCCTGATCCTTGAAGCCCTGTGCTGGGCCTCTCTAGTAGCTCTGCTCTCTGGTTGTGCAAATTCAGCCTCCAGGCGTTGAACCTCAGAGGTCCATGCCTGACTGAATGTTTCACCCTTCCCTTCACAAATATTATGGAGGGTGCAGCACGCGGATATAACCACAGGGATGCTGCTTTCCCCCAAGTCTAGCTTCCCATACAGAGATCACCAGCACCCTTTTAAACAGCCAAAAGCACACTCCACAGTCATTTGGCACCGGCTCAGCCTGTAGTTGAACTGGTCCTTGCTCCTGTCAAGCTTCCCTGTATACGGTTTCATGAGCCAAGGCATTAAGGGGAAAGCAGGGTCTCCAAGGATCACAATGGGCATTTCAACGTCCCCTACTGTGATCTTCCGGTCTGGAAAAAAAGTCCCTGCCTGCAGGTTCCTGACCAGGCCAGTGTTCCAACAGATGCGTGCATCATGCACCTTTCCAGGCCAGCCTGTGTTAATGTCAGTGAAATGCCCACGGTGATCCACAATCACCTGGAGAACCATAGAGAAATACCCCTTCCAATTAACGTACTCGGATGCTAGGTGGAGTGGTGCCAGAACAGGAATATACGTCCCATCTACCGCCCCTCCACAGTTAGGGAAACCCATTTGTGCAAAGCCATCCACAATGTCCTGCACATTCCCCAGAGTCATGGTTCTTCTTAGCAGGATGTGATTAATGGCCCTGCAAACTTGCATCAAAACGACTCCAACGGTCGACTTTCCCACTCCAAACTGGTTCCCGACCGATAGGTAGCTGTCTGGAGTTGCCAGCTTCCAGATTGCAGTAGCCACCCGCTTCTCCATCAGCAGGGCAGCTCTCAATCTCGTGTTCTTGTGCCGCAGGGTGGGGGCAAGCTCAGCACACAGTCCCATGAAAGTGGCTTTTCTCATCCGAAAGTTCTGCAGCCACTGCTCGTCATCCCAGACTTCCATGACTATGTGATCCCACCACTCAGTGCTTGTTTCCTGAGCCCAAAAGCGGTGTTCCACGGTGCAGAGCATTTCCGTGAAAGCCACAAGCAATGTCGTGTCATACACGTCAGGCAACTCGCAGTCATCGTCTTTGGAGCTGAAGGAATAGCTCAACTGCCAAACGTGATGTGCTGGCGAGACTTGTCAGCATACTCCTCAGCAGTTTGGGCTCCATTTGCCACAGAAATCGCGCTGCACAGAAACCGTTGGGAGAGTCACAATGGCGTCAAATGTGCACAGAAAAACAGGGACTGCTGGGATGTGAAGCGATGCATCACGGGGCATTGGGACAGGAAGCAGAATGACCCGCAGTCCTTCCATCCCCATTCCCACAACCCACGGCGCCAAAATGGGTGAGGTGCTCTGTGGAATAGCTGCCCATAATGCACCATTCCCAACACCGCTGCAAATGTGGTCACGCTGCAGCGCTGGTAGCTGTCAATGTGGCCACACTGCAGTGCTTTCCCTACACAGCTGTACAAAGACAGCTGTAACTCCCAGCGCTGCACACCTGCAAGTGTAGCCAAGGTCTTGGTCGCTATGCAGTGATCAGGCTAGCCTAACTGTGAGGAGAGGCAGAGACAAACTAAGACAAAAGTGATTATTTTAAATTTTGAGAACGTTATAAGGAAAAACCCAAATATTGTACCAGGAGCATAAATAACATAGAACATCGTCAAGTACTTACTACTTACAATAATAAACTCGGTTCGAACACATTTATCTTTGCGAGCTTTGTACATGCTACTCTGCCTCACTCTGTGCAGTTAATACCAAATGTATTGTTACTAACAAGAACAAAAGATTACTCAACGCTATACTGTGTCACTTCAGAGAAGAATCAGCTTTTCCATCCGGGCTGTAAGTCCAGCCTGGTTCCTGCTGCCTGTTCTTTACTACTCTGGCTTGAAGTGCTCCTTGAGATTCAATGTTCCTGTGGCTGTACCTCTTTTCACCCAGTTCATCCACAAGCGGGGTCCTCGCTTGTGCGCTAGGCTCCTTTTACTTGTGTTCTGTCAATCGATGTTCACACAGTCAGTCTCACTGTTTGTATCTGGTAGGTCCTTCGAGGGTGAGCTTCTCGGTTACGGTTTTCATCTCGCACAGATTTCTGATCAGTTCCCTTTTACACCAGTTGTATTTCCTTTCACTTTTCCCCCTTGATACTCTCTCTCTGGTATGTCTGTAGATTTTGCTTCACTTCTCTAACAGTGTCTGCTCACAGAGCCAGGTCTATTTTTTTCCTGCTTCTCCTGATCCTGAAACCTTTCCTATTTTTCCTCCTTCTCACTTCCCAGTCCCCAACTTTTATTCTCCTGTTCTTTTATTTTATCACCTCACCTCCTACCCCAGCTCAGCATCCAGAGCCCCCTTCTCTTGCCCAGCTCCTGCTTTTGGGTGGATTCTGAGCCCCCCCCCCAGCTCGAGAGGCCCGTTTCTTGGCTGTCTCTCTCCTCATGGACAGCATCCTAGGTTGATGCACCACAGCTGCAGCAGGTGCTAATGCTGAGTTACTAGCTACTGTGCATTAATATTTTTATTAGTCTAATACTTCTATGCAGGTTATATTATTTACATAATATGTAGACAGACAAAAGCTTCTCATAAACATATTGTACAAACTAGTCGGGCTGACCTGGCAGTCTTGATACAAGCAAAAAAATTTCTGACAATTGCATACTTGTCTGCAATTTGAGAAGTTCAATTAGCACAGGCCCAGTATAGGGAGGGATAGCTTAGTGGTTTGAGTGTTAGCCTGCTAATCCCACGATTGTGAGTTTAATCCTTGAGGGGGCCATTTAGGGATCTGGGGCAAAAATCTATCAGGGACAGTACTTGGTCCTGGCTAGTGAAGGCAGGAGATGGGACTTGATATCATTTCAAGGCCCCTTCCAGTTCTGTGAGATAGGTATATCTTATCATCCAGATTCACCCCTGTTAGGTGCCTATCGATTTCACTACTGTACACTGGGTACTAGGGCCCTGCACCATAGTGAGATGTAACACAACCTGAAGTATCCTGCGATGTGCATATTTAAAGGGAAAGCCACTTTTCCCCTAGGAAGGCCCAACTATGCAAGCTGTTGAGCACCTTCCCTTCTGTTGACATGAATGGGAGTGAAAGGCACCTCTCACCCTGCAGGACTAGGCCCAAAAGCATGGCCATGGCCATGGGTCTTCCCCGTAGAGTACACATGACTGTAATTCTTTGAAAAAGGAAGAAGTGGTGCGCAAGGGGGGTGGGGGAATTATAGCCATCTGCCAGGGTCCTTTCCTAGCACTGTAGCTGGGTTTGCTGGTAAATCTGGGACAGCTACTTTTTGAGTAGATGCACCCCAGTAATTAAATTGCTAGGATTAACACAAAAGAGAGACATACAATGTTCATGATGGAGTCAGTAGTGAGATTCTTACATTGAGTAGGCCTGAGCCTCACCAAGGGAGGGCTGATCCTGCAGGGCACTGAGCACCCTCAACTCCCACTGTTGTCAACGCGGCTTGAAGGTGCTGAGCACCTCATATTATTGGGCCTTCATTTCTGAGACAAGGGGAGAACGATATCTCATCACTCCAAGGGCTTGATGTTGTTACCATTGACTTCACACTGCTAAAGCCTCGCAGGAGTGGGCACTTCTAAATGCAGCAAAGAGACTGCCAAAGAAAAGTGATGATAAGATATACCTATCTCACAGAACTGGAAGGGGCCTTGAAATGATATCAAGTCCCATCTCCTGCCTTCACTAGCCAGGACCAAGTACTGTCCCTGATAGATTTTTGCCCCAGATCCTTAAATGGCCCCCTCAAGGATTAAACTCACAATCGTGGGATTAGCAGGCTAACACTCAAACCATTAAGCTATCCCTCCCTATACTGGGCCTGTGCTAATTGAACTTCTCAAATTGCAGACAAGTGTGCAATTGTCAGAAATTTTTTTGCTTGTATCAAGACTGCCAGGTCAGCCCGACTAGTTTGTACAATATGTACAGTACAAACATTGACCTAGGCATTTTCAAAGCATTGCACGGAGTTTTACTGAGCAAGTGGCTTTGACTTTAAGGGAGTCTCTGGGCAACCCTTTAAAAATGTAAATGTCTGAGCTGAGGCTTTCACTTCATTCTTAGCTGACCCAATTGTTCCTAGGCATTGAAGCACACATGATATATAACATCTGGCACTCTTCTGAGACCCCTACAAACAGTGGCCAGAAAGGAGTGAGTGAGAGATAGAAGAATGTGAAGTTTATTTAACTCTGGATATTTGCTGATGGCCAGTTTGTCAAATATTATTTGGATTCTTCTCTTTAATTTCCTTAGTTTTGATATACCAGCATCTTTCAGAAAGATTATTAAACAGACACGGTATCAGATCTTTTCTGCACTGTTTGCACCTCCTATTATATGCTCAAGTGAATTTGAAGCATTGTATTTGAACACTTTTCCCCATACAAATCTGAGAACCAAAATGCAAAGCCCCTTTTTGCAGATTGCATGGAGCTTCATGATTTGATTGTCCCTCATTTGTGTCTAATGCTTCAATGTCTCTCTCTCTGTCAGTTCCTCCAGTTGCAACAATCTCAAATAGCCATTTGTCCTCTTCTCTCACCCATCCCTTTGTGCTTTCTCTGATGCTGTGCCTCATTAATGGAAAACCCTCCCAAAACTAATCTGTTTGAGAACTGCTGATATAGACTACTCTAACAATCAAACTGTGAACTAATTGGCTATATATATGTGCCCCAGTTTGGAAACAGGAACTAAAGTAAGCTTTCTTGTGAAGAAGCATGGTCCGGTGGTTAGGATGCCAACGTAGGAGTTGGGAAGTCCCACTTCAATTCCCTGCTCTATCATGCACTTCTTGTGTGACAGCCTTTTGGTTCCTCGTCTGTAAAATGGGAATAATGGTACTTCCTTACCTTTCAGGGGCGTTGTGATGATAAATATATTTAAGATGATGAAGGTCTTTGAGATCTACTGATGAAAAGCACTATGTCAAAGCTAGGCATTATATCTGAATTGCACATTAGGCTGCACTGATTCTATAGGAGCAGAGATTCTTAGATAAATCTATCCTTAACTAGGATAGTCTCCTTGGTAAAGCACAGTGCTAGGAGTCAGGAACAAAAGTCTCATTTGTGGCGCTGCAATTGTCTTCTTGTGTGACTGGCAAATGTAGGTCACCTCTCTGTGCTTCAGCTTTCTCATCAGTAGAACAGGGATAATAATAGTTGCTTACACCAGGGAAGTTTTGTGAGGCTGACTTCATTAGTGTCTGAGCATCTCAGCTGGAAAGTAGTAGGAAGAGCCCAGTATTATTAGAGATTATTAAAATTCTGTAACATGCTTAGGTCTTTAATGATTAATGTGAACCCTTCCCCTCCACCCCACAAGCTATTGATGATGTGTCACCTGATGTTGGCCATTTTCTCCAAGCACGCTTCATTTGATTTACTTTTGATTTTGTCAGTTTTGCTGTTTCTGAGACTAGAGTGTTCCACAGGGCAGCAAATGTCTGAGTGGAGGGTACAGCAAATGTACTGGTAGAGAGTGAGAGAGAGTAGCAGGGTGGAAAACGTGCAGGGTGTGTCTAGTATGCGAGGAGTTACCCAATATACTGTAGTAAAGGAAGTGAGTCCACACACATGAAGGAACAGGTCTAGCATTATTTTGTTGGCAGAGCACCAGCAGCCTGCTTCACAGTGCATCACCTTATGCATTACTGGCAGAGTCAACCGGCAGCACTAAGATACTTAGGTTCTCACTGTAAAGACACACCACTGCACCAAATGCTAATAGGAAGGAAATTCTACTCTCCCCCGACATGACCCTCCAGCAGGGGTGAGCAATAAGAAAAATGTGCTTTCCTGTATCCCTCCATGGTGTTGATCAGAACTGGTCGAACTATTCGTTGTGAATTGAGTCCTGCTTTTGGCCAGTAAACTGTTCATGAACTGATCTTGCTTATTTTCAAACATATTTGTTAGTCCTCAAACAGTTTGGATTAATCATTGTCGCATTTACACTGTATCTCACAACTCAGAACTGTGTGCTGCGGCTCTTCACTGTTGGTCATTTGGAATGTGGAGTTGGTCTCCTAAATCTCATGGTATTGTTTCTGCTCCCTGAACATAAATTAAATGTTTTAAACAAGAGAATAATTAACATAGACTAGAGGATAATGCAGCTCCTTTAGGTACTTTTCACACAAGTAATCATTCAGGCTAAAATTCACCTAAAATTTTAGAGTTTGTGATCATTTTCCCTTATGCTTGTTGGCTGTCTGAATATTCACTAATAAAACATGTCTCCAGAAATTGTAGCCAATCAAGCTTACTTGGTGCTTTTATTTTCAAAAATGTTTATGAATCTATTTTCATTCTCTTAATTTTTACTATTCAACCAGCTGTAATGGTGTTGATAAAGGAGAGAAAGAAGATGATAGTTCAAAATTGTCTGGAACTAAAATTATGGTAGAGGAATGTATACAAATGTTGACACCTTTTCCTGTATCATTTTAATGCCCTCAATCTATGATGTGTTTTATTACTTTTAAAAACTATATTGACACAGCTGGAAATTTCAGCAATGTACAGGAGCCCAGCAGCACCCTCTTTCTCACACACACACACATGCACATATGCACGCATGCAGGCAATTTCAGGAACATATAGGAGCCCTGCAGCACCCCATGCCCCCCCGCTCTCTCTCATACACACAACCTGGTGCTGTGATGCCCTCAGATATTAGAAAATTGTATAAATACAGAGTCAGGCCAGGTCAAGATAGAGATGGGAGATGGCTGTGACACAACTGTTTCCCCCATTCCCTGCCCAGAGGTACCTGAATGCTGGCGGTGTATGAAATGATGGCTTTAACAGAGTTACATTAGCGAATCAAGCCCTAAGTCTTCTCTATTCAACATTCTATTCTAGCATATTCTAACATTCTATTCACTAAAAAGGTTAATTGTGACCAGATGTTGAACACAATTCGTATTAACAACAAGGGAGAAGGAGCCAGAATAGGGAAAGCACAGGTTAAAAAATACTTGGAAGTTAGATGTATTCTAGTCCCTCACAAATTTCACCCTAGGGTACTTAAGTAACTAGCTGAAGCAATCTTGGAACTATTAGTGATTATCCATGAGTACTCATGGAGGACAGGTGAGGTGCCAGAGAAATGGAGAAAGGCCAATATAGTACCTATCTTTAAAAGGGGAACAAAGAGGACCTGAGGAATTATAAACGAGTGAGCCTAATTTCAATTCCTGGAAAGATACTGGAACAAATTATCAAAAAATCAGTGTGTAAGCACTTAGAGGTTAATATGGTGATAAATAATAGCCAGCATGGATTGTTAAGAATAAATCATGCCAAACCAACCTAATTTCTTTCTTTGACAAGCTTACTGGCCTAGTGGATAGGGAGGAAGAAGTTAATGTGGCATATCTTGATTTTAATAAGGTTTTTGACACAGTCCCACATGACATTCTCATAAGCAAACTAGGATAGTGTGGTCTAGATGAAATTACTATTAGATGGGAGCACAGCTGTTTGGAAAACCATACTCAAGAGTATTTATTCGCTGTCCAATTGGGAAGATGTATCTAGTGGGGTCCTGCAGGGGTCAGTCCTGGGTATGATACTAGTCAATAGTTTCATTAATGACTTGGATAATGGAGGGGAGAGTATGTTTATAACATTTGAAGATGACACCAAGCTTGGAGGAGTTGCAAGCACTTTGGGGACAGGATTAGAATACTTTGACAAATTGGAGAATTGGTCTGAAACCAACAACATGAAATTTAGTACAGACAACTGCAAAGTATTTAGGAAGAAAAAAATCAAGTGCACAAATACAAAATAAGGAATAACTGGTGAGGCTGTAGTACCATTGAAAAGAACCTGGGGCTAATAGTGGATCACAAATGAGCCAACAATGTAATACAGTTACAAAGAGCTAATCCAGGAGTCGGCAACTTCTGGCACACGGCTTGCTAGGGTAAGTACCCTGGCCGGCCGGGCCAGCTTGTTTATCCGCCGCGTCGGCTGGTTTGGCCGATCGCAGCTCACACTGGCTGTGGTTCACCGTCACAGGCAGCCAGCACATTCTTCGCGCGCACCGCTTTCCACTGCCCCCATTGGCCTGGGATGCGAACTGCGGCCAGTGGAAGCCACAATCGGCTTAACCTGCCGATGCGGCAGATAAACAAACTGGCCTGGCCTGCCAGGGTACTTACCCCGGAGAGCCGCGTGCCAGAGGTTGCCGACCCCTTAGCTAATCTTTTGGGATATATCAATGCAAGTGTTGTATGCAAGACATTGACAGTAACTCTTATGCTGTATTCTGCATTGGTGAGGTTGCAGTTGGAGCATTGTGTCCAGTTTTGGGTGTCACACCTTAAAAAAGATGTGGACAAACTTGAGATAATCCAGAGGAGAGCAACAAAAATGATAAAAGGTTTAGAAAACCTGACCTAAGAGGAAAGGCATAAAAAAACTGGGCATGTTTAGTCTTGAGAAAAGAAGGACCTGAAAACACTCTTTAAATATGTTAAGGGCTGTTATAAAGAGGACAGTTATCATTTTTTCTTCATGCCCACTGAAGGTAGAAGAAGTAATGCACTTAGTCTGCAGCAATAGAGATTTAGGTTAGCTATTAGGAAAAACTTTCTAACTATAAAGAGCGTTAAGAAGTGGCATAGGTTCCAAGTGAGAGGGTGGAATCCTGGAGGTTTTTAAGCACAGGTTAGACACACGTCTGACAGAGATTATCCAGTTACACTTGATCCTGCCTCAGCATGGAGGGATGGACTAGATGCCCTCTTGAGGTCCCATCCAGCCCTACATTTCTATGATTCTACATGCCTCTGAAATCAATGATGCCCCTTTTACCAACCATCAGTGGCAGGTCAGACACTGACTTGTCACTGAAAATAACTACTGATTTATTTCTAGATTTTTAAAGTGAAAAGGGACCATTGTCTAGTCTGAGCTGCTGCATAACACAGACCATAGAATTTAACCCAGTAATTCTGGTTTCAAGCCGATAAAATATGGTTAAACTAGAGTATATGTCATAGAAAGACACCTAATCTTAATTTAAACTCATCCAGGGATGGAGAATCCACCACATCATGTGGTAAATTATTCCCATTTTTCATGTTCCCTAATCCCCGTTAAAAGCACTGTTAGTGAAAGGCTTGTGCATGTCATGTAATACAGCTGCCTCCACAGCAGGCTAATGGAAGAAAGGGGCAGCTCATCATGTGATGCCGGTGACAGTGAACTACAGAAAAGAAAGTATTCATCTTTTTTTAAATCCCAGAAGACACAGTAAGTGGATCAGCTGCTGTCCTTGCTTGTTAGCTCCAGGCAGCAGCTGCAGGGCTTCCATCTTTTTGGATGTGATAAAAATAATGTTCTACTCCCTCCTGGTCATTAAGAACCCATAGCCTGCTTGCTAGAGCTTCAAGTGCCTGTTTCCAGGTCGAATGTCAAACCGGGTTATATTCTGTTGACCTATATTCCCTTGCAATTTCATTTGATTAATTACAGTAGTTATTCTTCACTTTTACATTGTTAAACACTTGCCTTATTTCACACTGTTGCTGGGAGGCAAAGGTCCTGCTCCCTGCTGGCATTCCATTGGTGTTAGCTGTCTGAAAGTGGCATGCCCACACAGCCCCACTCTCTGCCATGCATCAGCTCCTAAAACTCTCCAGGAGCAAAGTGGGTATGCATGTTATACTCTCTCCTGGGATGGCAGAGCTCAGCTGTATATTCACATGAGGAATTCTACCTAGTTAGTGTGATTTTTGCTTGCAGATGGCTGGATCTAGCCCTGTCTATGATGCCAACAGGCGGGAAAGAGGACAGGTCTATGGGTGAGCTTCTAAATGTTGAGGGGGTTTCCATAGCAAACCTCCAAATCTTTTGAGGGCCACTGTCACAGCGTGAGCTGTGGGACCTTGGGTCCAACCTCTCCTGTGGCAGGCTCAGGGAAGGGCTAATGGTGACTCCTTCCCAGGTAGGGATTTCTGAAGGAGCTAGGAATGGGCTAAAAAGGAGACCTACAGATGGGCTACAGCAGGACCAACGGGAGAGGTTTGTGTACTGGGGAAGCCATAAAGGTGGTGTTGAAGTTAGGAAATGGCCCTGGGAAATAGAGAAACAGGGCAGCTTTGAGTCTGAGGATTGATCACACTGTTAAACAATAATAGCATCCCATTTATTGAAATATTTTGGGATGTTTTCTACATTTTCAAATATATTGATTTCAATTACAACACAGAATACATTCCTGACAGGTGTTTGTCCAACCTGTTCTTATAAATCTCCAGTGACAGAGATTGCACAACCTCCCTAGGCAATTTATTCCAGTGCTTAACGACCCTGACAGTTAGGATGTTTTTCCTAATGTCCAATCCAAACCTCCCTTGCTGCAATTTAAACACATTGTTTCTTGTCCTATTCTCAAAGGTTAACAATGTTGTTATTTGTGTTACTTTTGTCAATATACAAAGAGCAAAGCATGTACTTTCTTGCTGTTCTCTTCTACCTCAATTAACTCAAAGAGAGGAAAGTCACCATAAGAGCACTGTGTGTATCCTCCATTATAGATTGAAGCATCACTGAGAACAAAATGCCTCTCTGGATCTTTAGACATAAGAGCTTTAGATATTTAAAGGTGCAGTAGAGCACAAACAAAGGCTTAATAGCTATATACGCCGCAAATAGGTATGTTCTTTAGATTCATTTATTAATGGGCCCAAATCTCCCCTTAGATGCACCCATGGAACTTAGCCCATGTGCCGCAGCAGATACTCGCTTCCTGCCTAGGTTTCCCTTCATCGACAGTTATTTGTTAATTGTGACTGTTTGAGAATCTGCCCATCATGTCAGTTTTTCAGAAACCAGGCAGGAGAAACCAAGCTGCTCTTTTGGCCTTTAAGAGAGTGACTAAGCCTTTTTTCCAGCAGCCCAAGTTCACTGTGCAGAAAATAATAAAGCATTTTTCCTAGTAAATTCCTAGCATATTTTCCTAGAAAATATTTGAATAAAACTCAAACTTTCAGCCTGTGTCCAGAGGGAAGTTTCTAGCTGTTACCATTTTGCTATGCCTTTGTGCAGGAAAGAGCAGATTTCGGAAGCAAACTGACTCTAATGTTCAGGCCCTACACTAATTTGTATGTACGGGCCTCTCTTTTTATCTATGGACAGTTGTAAACTGTTCTTTAACAGGCTAGTGCTTACATAGACACTGGGCTTCTTTGCATGCTCTTACATCATTATCATGTTCTAAAATACCGAGTATATTATCATATTGGTGTGCTGTAGAGGAATGCAAAGTATTTGAAACCCTCTATGTCTGTAGTGGTGTGTAATCCATAATATCATGAAATTGGTAAACTTTGCCAGTGGTTCCTTCAGTCAGTAGGTGAACATGGACTTTTTTTTGTCAGTTGAGGAAGAGATATTAGGCCTAATTCTTCTCTGCTATATCAAAGAAAAATTGGGAGTCACTCCAGTGGTTTTAGAGGATGGCACAGGAAGTAGGTCTGGGCAGAACATGACCCATATTCCCTACTTCACACTTAGGCTTGAAAGTTTGCTGTAGAACAGGGGTCGGCAACCTTTCAGAAGCGGTGTGCCAAGTCTTCATTTATTTACTCTAATTTAAGGTTTTGCATGCCAGTAATACATTTTAACATTTTTAGAAGGTCTCTTTCTGTAAGTCTATAATATATAATTAAACTATTGTTGTATGTAAAGTAAATAAGGTTTTTAACATGTTTAAGAAGCTTCATTTAAAATTAAATTAAAATGCAGAGCCCCCCAGCCTGGTGGCCAGGACCCGGGCAGTGTGAGTGCCACTGAAAATCAGCTCATGTGCCGCCTTTGGCACGTGTGCCATAGGTTGCCTACCCCTGCTGAAGAACAACACAATAAAATCTCTATTAGATATTTTTCATAAGTGCCAGATTCTATCAGACATAGTCCCAATGAGTAGAAACTTACTCTGTAGTTAGCCCACTGATTGCAACAGGGCTTCAAAAACCATTACAATGGTATTCATTTTATTTGCCTTGGAAGGAAGAACAAAATGAAATTCATCAGGCTCCAAAATGGAAAACTTGGTTTCAAAATGAAATTTTCCTTTTGCTTTTCAACAAAAGAACAACAACAGAGTTTGTTTCCTCCTTTTTTTGCCTTTTCCGCATTTTGTCGTGGAATGAATGATGCTTAGTGTGTGGGGTTTCTTATCTCTTCCCTTTTGTTTTTTTCCTTTTTTTCAACTCCCTACACATCAATTCATTCTGTTGGATTCAGTGGCAAAAAGGAAAACAAAATTTGATTTAAAAAAAAGACACAAAACCAAACTGAAAACTTCAATTAAAAACAATAAAAAATCTTTTTATGTTGCAATTTCCCATCAATTTCATTTAAAACATTTTCCTGCAAATTTAAAAAAATGTTTTGACTAAGCACCATTTTTTTTTGAATGGGGGCTTGAAAATATCAAGTAGCTCTCTTCTTCAGTTAGAAATACCAAATTGATGTTATTCGTTCTCCAGTATTTCCCTTTCTTATAACAAATGCCCAATACGTTCAGTAAATGGAACGTGACCCAGTCAGCAATTTCTTTGGCCTGGTTTACAAATCAAGCTGTGCACTGTTTAAAACTTGGGTGAGGCTGTTTCTCAAAACAATCCATGATGTTCTCAGGGAGTTCAGAACCGTGAGTCAAGGTGCTATCTCTCTGCCTCAGCAAGAGAGCGCTTTGCTGGAGCTTAAACCGTGTGACTGCTCGCTGCCACGCCAGTCTGTCCACCTCAACAACAAACTCCTTGAGCCTCTGTCAGGCTAAGTCTTGACTTGCCGGTAACAATCAGTGAACTTCTGGTCCTGAGTTCCCCAGAGGTCTCTCTCTGCAGTGTCCAATCCGTCACTGGACACACAGAAATGAACCAAGTCCACTGTCTCCAAAGAGACAGAATAAATGCCAACCTGCTGATCAGCTGAGGATGATCACTTTAATATAACAGAAAGGAGATGGTTTAGAGTAAAACTCAGAATAAATTTATTAATAAAAAAGATTTAAGTGATTATAGTTATTGGTCCCATCCACCTCCCCTCAAATCTGAACCTTGGAGATTTCGTGTTTAAATCTTTGCTGGTGACCTGATGGAGATTTTTTTCAACTGCGTTCATGAAGAACTTTGTCACAAGACAGGTTGGCTTTGATGGACTTTCCATAGTTCAAAGTACAGAGCTGAGCCTTGCCTCTGTTCTCTGAATGAAATTTGCCCTTGTGCAAGGAGCCAGCACAAGATCTCTGCTAGAGTTGGGCAAAAATTTTCAACTAAATAATTTTTACACCAAAAAAAGCAGTTTAGGGACAATGAAACTATTTGTGAACAGAGGTAGAATAGTTTTGGCCAAATAAAATTAAGATTTAAAAAAAATAATAATCAAAACTCTTTGTTTTGACATTTTCAAACAGAAACATTTTGACTTTTTGTTTTGAAACATTGTTTTGTTTGAAATTGAGCTAGATTTTTTAGGGGCTTTTTAAGGGCAAAAGTACGACCTGAAAATATAAATTAATGAAATATCAAAAAAGTTTATTTTCAGGTCAAAGGAAACATTTATTTTAACCCAAAACTATTTTTTCTGGATTTTTCTGGTTAAGCCACCAAGCAAACAAGCGAAAAAATAAATTATTTACTGAGCTCTCATCTCTGCTCCACTTAAATTCCACTCAAACTGTCAATGGGATTCAAAATGGACAGAAAAACTTGTGCTACAGGGGTGAATTTCACCATCATGTGTCCTGCCATAGGGAAGACATGGAGTGTCTGGAGCAGGAGTTGGACTTCAAGTACAGTATTACATGAATATTTGTAGCCTTTGCATCCCTGAAGTATTCCTTGCTACAGCATTCATTCTTCTAATGGTTATAAACTCTGCATGTTACAGACAAATTCAGCTTCAGCAGAAGACTATGAACTTGGTAGTGTTTATAAACTCTGTTGGTATATAGCTGTGGTGGCAGGGTCTGTAAATTTCAGCCCAACAAGCTACAGAGAATCAAAGTGATCGCGTACTCTAGTGGCACATCATCTGAGTCTTCTGTTTCGCTGCACAACATGCGTCTTTTTACACTAAATCTGTAATTACAAGAAAATATATTCTTGATCTCTGAAGAAATAATCTACAACAGTTTTTCACATAACAAGGCTTTGACATAACTTCTTAAACTGAGGACAAATCACAAACAAAGCTTCATTTAGATACAGTTTTCATGCATTTCAAACAGGAACCACATATGCCTTCTTAGAGCAGCCCATATACCACCTAATAATGTACAAAGTACCCTCTCAGTACATTAGAGCCACCTACCCTTACGGATTTTGAATTCACCCTCCCACAATAAGTCAGCTAAAATAATCTTACATTTTATAAAATCTTCGAACCATAGGGTTAGAAGGGATTTTTATGGGTCATCTAGTCTACCCCAATTTTACTTGCCAGATACAAATCAAAGACCTCTGTCTCACCTTCCCACTATAGTCAAGTGACATTTTGACATCTCATTATCTGCGAGCTATCTTCCAGTACTCATCACTATTCCACCACACTCTGTATACAGACTATAAATTGCAGTTGTCCCCAGTGATGTGGCTGTGAGAGCTAACTATCTAAGCACAACCAGATAGTCACTATGATCCTGACTGTTGTATAAATGCTAGCTGTACCCTCTGACTTTTAACTCCTCTTCAGTGTGTCCAATGGCTTGAAATCACATCTGATCCAATTTTGTGTCTGGGAATATTAAATAAAGCACTCTACATAAAGAGTCTTAAAAGTACAGTTCCCCCTTAATAATGATGCTGGAATACCATCTCAAACAAGTATCAGAGGGTAGCCGTGTTAGTCTGGATCTGTAAAAGCAGCAAAGAATCCTGTGGCACCTTATAGACTAACAGACGTTTTGGAGCATGAGCTTTCGTGGGTGAATACCCACTTCCTCAGATGCATGTGACATGCATCTGAGGAAGTGGGTATTCACCCACGAAAGCTCATGCTCCAAAACGTCTGTTAGTCTATAAGGTGCCACAGGATTCTTTGCTGCATCTCAAACAACTTGGCACAGGCACCTGGTAATATTTAGGCAGTACTCGCTAAAGAAACAATGATAACTTTCTGTCTAAAGCAGCAGCACAGTCTGTTGTCTTTATGCAAAGTCTATGAAAGGGTAAATCCAGCTCACCTTAGTCCATGGGATATACAAGTAACTAAGGGAGCAGGATGTGGTCCTCAAGATCTGGAGCCACCTGTCATCATTAGGAATTTACCAGTTCAAATGTGTTCATATCATTCTGAAGAAATCACATATGCAAACAAACTCAGGACCTTGGGCATGTGCATTATAGGAGCCAGGAATCAGAGATCCCCTGGCATTCTCATACCTGGGCATGCCCTAGTTTGACAAACACACATTTTTGCTTGACTAGTCAGAAGAAAGAGAAATTAGTAAATCCTTGAGAATACAATTGTGCCCTGACTCTCTAATATGCTATTTAATTATACCTGTTGCCCTCGCTGAAAAGGTCACTCGGGCAGGATAAATTATTAACTGCTGGCTGTATAACGTACTGTTCTGATTTCTCCTGCCTTTTACATTTTCTATTATCTGTTAAGCAGAAACACACAGGGGCCAATGCCGTCCCTGGTGTAACTCTACTAGAACCAGGGAGTGTGGACTGCTGTGTCTACCTTTGTTTTGGTTTAGGCTTTGCAGGACACTAATTCTATTGCAAAGGACACGGGTTTTCTTGCATGAGTGACTTCTCTGTGATTTATAGGAAGTTGGCTGCCTTTCCAACTGAGGACCCAATTCTCCACTGCCGTGTACCTAGTGGAGCCAATTAGTCTTCTGCAAGACAGGAGTTAAATGCTACCAGATCACTTGGCACAGGTTCAAATGGCCACAGTAGGTGCAGAGCAGCAGAGACAGAGGAGCAGGCAAAATTATTTTTATAACATGCTTTGAGAGCTTCAGTGGAGGGCTGCTATATGAGTACAAAGATATTATAACTTAATTATTTAGCATTGAAAGCAGAGGAAGAGAGAGATGAGCATTGGCAGGGAAGGGAGAGAGAGAGAGAGAGAGAGATTCTTCTGCCTCTTGTAAAGATGCACATGCAGGACCAAATGAGAAATCAGCCCCTGCACTCAGAGCTGGAAAGGCTGACAGCTGGGGGCGGAGGGGAGAGCATTAAAGCACCACTTCCAGCCTGAAGGGCACTTTGGTGCAGCCCAGCAAACAGGCACTCACATGAGCTGCTCTGTTCTGTTCTGATAATAGCTAATGAGCCGATCTATGTTAGGCATCCACTCTTATGTGACTATATAGAATTACATGATAGAATCGTAGATGGAAAAGACCTCTGAGGTCCCCTAATACATCACCCTGCCAAAGCAGGATTCTCCCTAACAATGTATTTTTCCAGTCTTGTTTTATATGTTCCTTGCTATGAGAGTCCCACTTCTTGTCATTTTTAAGATTCCAGATACACACATGTGCAAAAGGTGAAAGACAGCACTCACTACAGCCTTATTTCACTAACAAATGAATGTACAGCAGGCTGTTTGCTAGGGTTTATAATGTCTTTATCAACCTATTGTCTTGAAAAATAGCACAAGTTTTATCCTTCACCAAGAGCTATTTATACACTAAATGTAAAGGGCCTGATTCTTTTCTACATTTGGAAGCTTTGCACAAAGCTGCCTTAAAGCCAGCTTAGCCATTCACAGGAGGATTACTCCACTGTAGGGGAATCCTTAGGTGGTGTGCTGGCTGATACGAGGGAATGGCTGCAGAACAGTGCATGTGGCTAGGGCATCATTTGTAGCTTGTTGATGTCTAGCCATAATAGCTTCTCAGGGCTGCTGGCAGTCACCGTGAATGTAACAGGCTACGAATATACGTAATTGTCACTGATTCTTCTACCCTATCTCCTCCTACATGAAGACAAATTTAAAAGATATCCACTATCTCAGAGCTCCTGTTCAAAATGTTGTGAGCCCAATTTTTTGTGTAAAAAGCGGCCTTGTTTTTCTGTGATTCAGTGCAAAACCCCAAACCCTCCACAAAACCCCACAACTCCCCCCTCCACACAAAAAAGTCTCTCTTGTCCTGAAATTTGATTTAAAAGTGAAATTTGGAATGGCAAGATCACTTGGAATGGAACTGTCCAATCTGTCAAATGGAAAAACATTCCTTATTTTTGCATAAGTCTGATACAAACAATGTTGCTGAAACACAGTCATGCAGAGAAGATTGCAGCCAACTGGCGCACAGAATGACGTGTGTAGCAAAGAACATAGATGATGATTTTGGGGCTAAGGGAATGGACTGGGACTTGGGACACTTGGAGACTTGAGACCTAGGTTCGATTTCTGGTTCTGTTACACACTTCCTGTATGATGTCAAGCTCGCTGTGCTTCACTTACACGTCTATAAAAATTCTTTCTCCACCCTTTATCTGTCTTATTTATTTAAGCCCTGAACTTGGAATTGACTTCATATATAGGCACACAGTTCCACCTGCTGCGGCCTATTTACACCAGATACCAGAGGTGCTGGAACAATTTGTATAATGGGGGTGCTGCTGAGAGCCATTGAACCAAACTGTTAACCTTGTATATAATGGAAACCACTTCCAGCCAGGGGGTGCAGCAGCACTCTCAGCACCCCTAATTCCAGCACCTATGCCAGATATAAGGGCTTTGGTACATTCATGCTTAAGGGATGGAGGAGAGCGAGGATTGTCTCCTTACTACATGTATAGAACACCAAGTGCAATGGGGTCTTGATTTTGGGAGTAATGTATGGTCTCCCCAGTAATACAAATAACAATTTTGGTCAAGGACAGAAAGCTACACCATTATTCTTATGAAAAATGCCATGCCATCATTAATGTCCACGAAGAACAGATAGGATCACTTTTTAAAAATTAAATTTTAATATAATTTCAAATTGACCACTTTTGAACTTGACACTCTCACAGTGAATTATGTCTGCCCTTCAGATCTTCAGCCCTTTTATTTCACACTTGTGTCTGAGAAGGGTATCCATTACTTCAGTGGTTGTCTCCTGCAGTTCTGTGACTATTCTGACATCCTAGTATGGATTATCTTTTGTCAACTGTAGCTCAGACACTTCCAGAACTCTCAATTTCATGTCCTGTATCTATGAAACCTGTTCCAAAGTCCCATACAAAGGTCAAAACAAATATCAAGTGTATGATTGCTCACCTGTTTTTGTTGTTTGGTTTCTTATGAGTTAGTTTGGAGCTTTCATGCTTGATTGAGCAAGAAGAGAGACTTTGGCTGCCAGTCAAAAAGGAACTGGCAAACTGGATGTTTGGTGATCTTCGCTGTAAATTTTAGTGACTTGATTCTGGTCCCCTTCAAAACAACGGCAAAATTCTTGTTGACTTCAGTAGGGGCCAGGGCAGGTTGTAGATGTTTAGTTGCTGAAGCAGGACTAAATTTTGGCAAATAATGAGATTTTTTTTTTGCTCACTGGCAATTAAAAGAAAAATCAGAAAATGTTATTTTTGGATCAACCCAAAACTAATTTCTGAAATTTTCAGAGAGTCAAAAAGTCTAAACAAATTTCATTTTGAGTCAAATTAAACCTTTTGTTCAACCCAAAATGAAATGTTTCTTTTCAATTTGAGCATTTTTTAAGGTTTGATTGTTTTTAATACAATTTTTAAGATAACTTGTTTCAAACCAAAAATCAAGATGTCAGAATGATTTTTTTTTTTTTACTGAAACAATTTGGCGAAATGGACATGAATTCATTAAATGTTTTAATGTTGCCAAATATGTATTTTTTTGCTGACAAGGTTGTGTGTGAAAAGTTTTGCCTAGCTCTAAAAAAGACATAACTCTTCAAATACACGTTTACCACTAACACTGAGCCTATCCTACAAACTCTTAGATAACTGATGATTCATGTTATCTGGAATGTCTAGTCGCTCATTATTACTCCTCCTTGTTGTTACTCTCCACCATCCCATTGTGGTTTGTTCAGCTCTATTCCCCTCCCCCCCGCTCTGTATTGCTCATAGAATTTACAGATAAACCAGACCAATTAGTTCATCTCCTATTCTCTGCCAGGGCAGGATTTTCTCTGTGTCCTGACCTGCTGTACTCTTCCAGTTCCACATTCATCAGGGTGCATAGGCACCTGTTTACTGTTAGGCATCTGAGCAGTCCCACTGAAGTTAATCAGGGCCCCAGCTCCTTAACGTTTTCCCTTTCTCTTGTGAATCACATCATCTCTGCTCTCACCTACGTTCTATGCCTTACTCATTCATATGCCTTCCTTATTCATTTTGTTGTTCTTTCAGTTTATTTACTTAGCACTGATCTCATGCCAGGCACTCTATACACACTCTAGGACAGGTTCTCACCTCGAAGAGCTTACGTTCTATACAGTCAGCACCTGGCCAAGGAGAGGGGAAAAGGAGGTAATACATGAGTTACAGCCTTGCAAACACTAAACAGTGATTCCTTTATCCCCCTCTCCAATACTTTCACATTGTGACTTTCCCTGCTATTTCCTGGCATCTCCCTGAATGAGCTAAGTGTTTCCTGTTGCTTCACAGAAGCAACCTCCTCCCTGCAGAAATGGCAGTTTGCTGAGGTAGGCCTGTGGAAGTCAAAGGGTGGAAGCAGACTCCCATCAGGCAGTGAAAAGGTGCTTTTGATCCTACCACCAATCCTGCTTCTGTGCTGTCCTGAGTCACTGCCTCGAATGGAGAGGTATTGGGGAGCTGCTGGTATGGAGTCTCCCACCCCTCTTATCTATAGCAGGGTAGGGGAACTGGTTCCTCAGATCCTGGGTTGGATGGTGAGGAGAGCTTATGGGTGTCAGCTAGCCATAAGAACATAAGAACAGCCATACTGGGTCAGACCAAAGGTCCATCTGGCCCAGTATCTGTTTTCCAACACTGGCCAATACCAGGTGCCCCAGAGGGAATGAACAGAACAGGTAATCAACAAGTGATGCATTCCCTGTTGCTCATTCCCAGCTTCTGGCAAACAGAGGCTAGGAACACCATCCCTGCCCATCCCGGCTAATAGCCATTGATGGACCTATCCTCCATGAATTGATCTAGTTCTTTTTTGAACCCCGTTATAGTCTTGGCCTTCACAACATCCTCTGGCAAAGAATTCCATAGGTTGACTGTGTGTTGTGTGAAGAAATACTTCCTTTTGTTGTTTTAAACCTGCTGCCTATTAATTTCATTTGGTGACCTCTAGTTCTTGTGTTATGAGAAGGAGTAAAAAGCACTTCCTTATTTACTTTCTCCACACCAGTTATGATTTTATAGACCTCAATCATATGCCCCTTTAGCCGTCTCTTTTCCATGCTGAAAAGTCCCAGTCTTATTCAGCTCTCCTCATATGAAAGCTGTTCCATACCCCTAATAATTTTTCTTGCCCTTTTTGGAACCCTTTCCAATTCCAATATATCTTTTTTGAGATGGGGCAACCACATCTGCACACAGTATTCAAGATGTGGGCATACCATGGATTTGTATAGAGGCAATATGATATTTTCTGTCTTATTATCTATGCCTTTCTTAATGATTCCCAACATTCTGTTTGCTTGTTTGACTGCCGCTGCACATTGAGTGGATGTTTTCAGAGAACTATCCACAATGACTCCAAGATCTTTCTTGAGTGGACACAGCTAATTTAGACCCCATCATTTTATATGTAGAGTTGGGATTATGTTTTCCAATGTGCATTACTTTGCATTTATCAACATTAAATTTCATCTGCCATTTTGTTGCCCAGTCATCCAGTTTTGTGACATCCTTTTGTTGCTCTTTGCAGTCTGCCTGGGACTTAACTATCTTGAGTAGTTTTGTATCATCTGCAGATTTTGTCACCTCACTGTTTACCCCCTTTTTCCAGATCATTTATGAATATGTTGAATAGGACTGGTCCCAGTACAGACCCCTGGGGGACACCACTATTTACCTCTCTCCATTTGGAAAACTGACCATGCATTCCTACTCCTTGTTTCCTATCTTTTAACCAGTTACCAATCCATGAGAGGACCTTCCCTCTTATCCCATGACAGCTTACTTTGCTTAGTCCATTCCCTCTCCCTGCTCCCGGTCCTACATATGTAGTCTTCATTAATTTCCTCCTGGAAAGAGAGAGATCTTTCCAATGGCAGTCCCTGGAAAGTGTCGGTAGATGTTCCTACCTCATGGAAGGGATGGGGGGCCACAGGACAGCTAGATTTCTACTGTCTGGGTTTATAGGGTGCTGAAGTTTTCTTCCTTCTTGACCATGATCCAACTGCTGTCCTGGGCAAGTTCCTTGCCAGGGCCTTTTCAGGTCAGCGTCCAAGAGGTGGTTGTGGGGGCTCCTGGTTCAAATGTTCCTGGCGGTGGAGGAAGTAGGGGTTGGGGTAGGAGAGAGATGGCGGCCTGGTGTCCCAGAGTCCAGACCTTGAGGGTAAGGAATTCTGGGGTACCTGATCATGTCTGTGTTATGCTGTAAGTCTAAGACATGACACACCTTTGCTTTTGTTAACACTTAGCACCAGGGGTGAAAGGATGGTGGTCCGGGCCTGTACGGTGTCCTGGTAAGAAGTGTCCGCCTGTACCGCTGACTTTAAAGCGCTGCTGCGGCAGCACTTTAAAGGACCCTGCTTAAAGCACTGCTGCAGCAGCACTTTGATGTCCCTGCCTCTTTTAGCCCCCCCTGAACCGACGAGGGCGGCAGGGGGCAAAAGGAATAGCTACCCCAGGACTGGTGATTTTAAAAGTCCTGGGCCCTTTAAATCTCTGTTGGAGCCCCAGGTGGCGCGCGTGGGCTAGCTTGGGGATGCTGAACTCCCAACCACTCCCCTTCTGCCTTAGTCCCCACCCTTGGGGGGGGGCAAAGCTGCCCCCCTGTACTGGTAAGAGAGAAATTTTACTTTCATTCCTGCTTAGCACTTAGTTTCAATGAAGGCCTATTTACAATAAGTCTAAATCAGAAGGTGGTTGCTTCTGGGGAGGTAGATACAAGTGGGATTGTTGGCAAATATGGTTTACATTGGACCAAGAGCAACATTTTTAAATCTGGGTGCTGAAAATTACTTGAGAAGAGCGGGAGGTATGATCCATCTCCTGGTGCCCATTCCCTGCTTCCAGCAGAAGAATGTCTTAAGTATAGACAGAGCTGTGTAATGTTAGCACCTGTGGAAAACTTGTGCTCCAAAGCTGAAGTCTTCATTCAAATCAGAACTCCTGCTGAAGTTAATGGAAGTTTAACTTGGATGAAGACTTCAGGATTTGGCCCAATAACTTTAGGATGGAAGTTAGTCACTGAGATAATGCATGATGGGTGCCAATGTGAGAATCTGATGGGTAGGGAGAGAAACTGGGATATTTTGATTACTTTATAAATAGAACCATTATGAGCCCTTTGTAGTTTTTTTTCTACATACACGTACATTGTAGGAAATGTATGTCTGAGCCCAGAATGCTAGATAATTTTATTTACACAGACTCTGGTAAAACAGAAGACAGAGCACTACAGTGTGCAGCCTAATGGGATAAAAACTGGGACTATTTACTGCACATTTATATATGAGAGAGTAACATATGGGGAGGCAAATGCAGCTGCAACCATTGGTGATAAACTCTTGGCCAAAAATTCATCAAGAATCTCACATGAAAGCTTCATATTGTGAATCTACTGTGTACAAGTGAGCAAGTTTCAGCCAGTGTACCTGACCAGTCAATGATCCAGTAGTGTTACTTCCACAAAATGTTTGTCTTAATCCCAAGAGTGTGCATTATTCTGCTAGCTTGCCTTATTTTTTTTTCTGCTGGAAATAATACTGTATCCTACAGGATGTCTGTAACCTCCTTGTCCTTCCTGGAATCAAATACAGAACAGTCTACACTGCATGCGGTCTGAAGTCATATAATCAGCCGCAGTATGCACTTGGACAGCTTCATCGTATGTAAAATATAGCTAGCTAAGCAATCACTGTTCAGTGTTCAAGCATATGAAGAGAGCCAAAACATCACAACATCCAGGCTTTCTTCTCTCCTTCACATATCCAGATGCCTCTCATCAAGCACTTCGTGTAAGTAGGATTCTCCAAGCTCCTAGACGTTACTCTACACATAAGCATCAGACTATAATGCCTCCCTATTGGGGAGCTATTTATTGTAACAAGCATCATTTCAACATACACTACGTGTAGAATGCGCTGCACTCTGATGATTCCTAATGATGATATCTAATAGGAACTTGTCCCTGAGCCCTCAGATACCCCAGTGATGGAAACATTATTAGAACCTAGATAGAATGTCCCCTTAGCACCAGAGGAGTTTGCTGTATTTAACAAAGGCTCAACCAGTGAAACCAGAGAGGACCAGGACAATAGCCGAGCATAAACCAGAGCCTGTGGATAATGCTGGTTATGATCGATGGCTGACTGTTTTAAAGAATAAATACTAGAGCTGTTGGAAACTTTCTGCAAGTTTTGTCCAGCGTAAAATGGTCTCTTTCAAAAATGAAACTTTAAAGCTATCACTCACTGAAAACTGCATTTTCTTACAGAAAACCAGACTTATGGTAAATGAAAAATGTCAACACAATTTCAGTAAGAATTTCATGGAAATTGGGTCCATTTAAATCCCACAAAAAAGAAACCCCTTTGAAATGTTTCTTCTTCTTCCAACCAGTGCTAATAAATACACATTGTACTGCTATTAAGGCAGACTTAGTGGAGGAGATTCCATGATAACACCACTATACACTAACCAAATGAGTCACTGGAGAGACAAGATGTGCTGTCGATGTATTTGATCAGTACAGTACTCCTCAGATTTGAACTCCAGAGGTAACTGCCTGACTGTTTACTGGATTCAACACATTCACTGAGCCAAATTCAGACCTGTTTGCTGTGAAATGATTACATGGATGCAAGTTAAAGTGTAGTGCCCCCGAATCAGTTCTACACCCAGCGTGGATTCCTTCTGCAAGAGGTAGGAGTAAACTGTGAGAGAAACTGGGCAACAGTGTCTGGAAGAGGGCACATTAAAATGTGTCCATTATACCTCTTTGATCTGAAGCCCTACCCCAGGATGCCCCTTCCACATACTGACAGTGGAAAACTGATGGAATGTGATCTCTGAGTGTTTGGGGGAGCAGAGAGAATGGATCAAAACTAGTATAGTCTTTTGGGCTCATGCCTATATGTAAGTTGATAACTGATTTTTGCCAGTGATCATAAGGGTTTTATCTCAACCCTGGTCTTACAGTGTCATCTGAACTTTATTGAGCCCACCAGAACTGATCTGCCCACTGCTCTCTGGGGAGCTGGCACTCTAAAAATAAGATAAATAAATAGAATACACACTTCTATTTGACCCCAACTACCTTTGGGGTTGTCTCTCTTCTCAGGTGATACCGTAGCATTTGTGATAAAAAAGGAGGAACTTGAGCTAAGAGCCCCATTGTCAATAATGGAAAGGTTTATAGTCAGGCCTCCTCAATTCACTTTTCCCTTGGATCCCAAGGAGAATGGCACTGATAAGTGCCAGGATCTGCAATAAGATATATCTTTCCCCAGGATGAACAAACTGCAGGACTGTGGCAGCAGCAATCTTAAGGGCAGTGTGGCTAGAGCATCAAACTAGAGCGAAGGGAAACCCAAGTTCTATTCCTAGCTCTGCACTGGGCAAGTCCCTCCATCTCTCTGTGCCCCTATTTCCCATTGTCTGTCTTGGCTATTTAGAAGATAAGCTCTTCAGGGCAGGAGTTTGTTTACTATGTGTTTGTAAAGGGCCTAATGCAATAGGGCCTTGTGGAATCTTGGTTAGGATCCCTACATGCTACTTTAATACAAATAAGATTATGTGTAAATATATTTTTATACAGGCTCATAGAATCATAGAAAATTTGGGTTAGAGGAGACATCAGGAGGTCATCTAGTCCAACCTCCTGCTCAAAGCAGGACCAACATCAGCTAAATCATCCCAGCCAGGGCTTTGTCAAGCCAGGCCTTAAAAACCTCTAAGGATGGAGATTCCACCACTTCTCTAGGTAACCCATTCCAGTGCTTCCCCTCCTAATGAAATAGTTTTTCCTAATATCCAACCTAGATCTCCCCCACTACAACTTGAGACCATTGCTCCTTATTCTGTCATCTGTCACCACTGAGAACAACCGAGCTCCATCCTCTTGGGAACCCCCTTTCAGGTAGTTGAAGGCTGCTATCAAATCCTCCCTCACTCATCTCTTCTGCAGACTAAACAAGTCCAGTTCCCTCAGCCTCTCCTCATAAATCATGTGCTCCAGCCCCCTGATCATTTTTGTTGCCCTCCACTGGACTCTCTCCAATTTGTCCACATTCTTTCTGTAGTGGGGGCCCAAAACTGTATGCAATACTCCAGATGTAGCCTCACCAGTCATGAATAGAAGGGAATAATCACTTCCTTCAATCTGCTGGCAATGCTCCCACTAATGCAACCCAATATGCTGTTAGACTTCTTGTCATAAGGGCACACTGCTGACTCATATCCAGCTTCTCATCCACTGTAATCCCCAGGTCCTTTTCTGCAGAACTTATTCAGTCAGTCTCCAGCCTGTAGAAGTGCATGGGAGTCTTCTGTCCTAAGTGAAGGACTCTTCACTTGTCCTTGTTGAACCTTATCAGATTTCTTTTGGCCCAATCCTCCAATTTGTCTAGGTCACTTTGGACCCTGTCCCTACCCTCCAGCGTATCTCCTTCTCCCTCCAGTTTAGAGTCATCCGTGAACTTGCTGAGGGTGCAATCCATCCCATCATCAAGATCATTAATGAAGATGTTGAACAAAGCCTGCCCCAGGCCAGACCCCTGGGGCACTCCACATACCGGCTGCCACCTAGACATCAAGCCGTTGATCACTACCCATTGAGCCTGATGATCTAGCCAGCTTTCAATCCACCTTATAGTCCAGGGGCTGGCAGCCTCTGGCATGTGGCTCGCCAGGGTAAGTGCCCTCACGGGCCGGACCAGTTTGTTTACCTGCCACGTCGACAGGTTCGGCCGATCACAGGTCCCACTGGCCACAGTTTGTCGTCCCAGGCCAATGGGGGCTGTGGGAAGCGGCGGGGACCGAGTGATGTGCTGGCCGTGGCTTCCTGAACCCCCCATTGGCCTGGAGTGGTGAATCGCGGCCAGTGGGAGCCACGATCGGCCGAATCTGCCGATGTGGCAGGTAAACAAGCTGGCCCGGCCTGCCAGGGTGCTTACTCTAGCGAGCCATGTGCCAGAGGTTGCCGACCCCTGTAATAGTCCATTTATCCAATCCATACTTTTTTAACTTGCTGGCAAGGATACTGTGGGAGACCATATCTAAATCTTTGCTAAATTTAAGATATATCACGTCCAACACTTTCCCCATATCCACAGAGCCAATTATCTCATCATAGAAGGCAATCAGGTTGGTCAGGCATGACTTGCCCTTGGTGAATCTATGTTGACTGTTCCTGATCACTTTCCTCTCCTCTAAGTGCTTCAAAATGGATTCCTTGAGGACCTGCTCCATGATTTTTCTAGGGACTTAGGCAAGGCTGACCGGTTTGTAGTTTCTCGGATTCTCCTTCTTCCCTTTTTTTAAAGATGGGCACCATATTTGCCATTTTCCAAACATCCACCTCTCCTGATTGCCATGAGTTCTCAAAGATGATGGCCAATGGCTCTGCAATCACATCAGCCAACTTCCTCAGCACCGTCGGCTGCATTAGATCCGGCCCCATGGACCTGTGCATGTCCAGCTTTTCTAAATAGTCCTTAACCTCTTCTTTCACCACAGAGGGCTGCTCACCTCCTCCCCATACTGTGCTGTGCAGTGCAGCAGTCGGAGCTGACCTTGTCTGTGAAGGCCGAGGCAAAAAAAGTTTTGAGTACTTCAGCTTTTTCCACATCATTGGTCACTAGGTTGCCTCCCCCATTCAGTAAGGGTCCTACACTTTCTCTCACCTTCTTCTTGTTGCTAACATATCTGTAGAAACCCTTCTTGTTATTCTTCACGTTCCTTGCTAGCTGCCACTTCAATTGTGCTTTCGCCTTCCTGATTACACTCCTGCATGCTGGAGCAATATTTTAACATTATGAATGTAACCCACTAAGATTTATCATATTATGAGTTTATTATTTTACATTGGCTGTTATATATTATTTGAGCCAAGTAGAGAGACTTATTTGTATTTTAATTGTATTAAGGATATTGTGCTTTTAATTGGTTCAGTTCCTAGGGCTTGAAGAGGTGCTGTTATATATAAATGGGCTAGTTTGATTCAGATGGATCTTCTTTGGCATCCCTTCAGCTCCCCCCATTTCCCTAGCAGTCTGTTCTGTACACTTTGAGCCTGGTTTGCAAAGTTGTTGAATGCTTACAATTCCCAGCAGCTTCAGTTGCAGCTGTGGATGCCGGGCACCTCTGAAAAAATCCATCTCTATTTTCCCTTCTTGCTTCTACCCTGCATTTTTATGGAGATGGGTGGGGATGGCCTACTAGATAGGGCAGGGGTGGGCAAACTATGGCCTGCGGGCTGGATCCAGTCCCTCAAGGCTTTGGATCCGGCCTGCAGGATTGCCCCCATGGCACTGTGGGCCCCACGCTGCTCTCAGAAGCGGCCAGCACCATGTCCCTGCGGCCCCCGGGCGGAGGGGCAGAGGGCTCCATGCATTGCCCTTGCCTCCAGGCACTGCTCCCCGCAACTCCCATTGGCTGGGAACGGGGAACCGTGGCCAATGGGAGCTTTGGGGGAGGTACCTGGAGGCGCGGCAAGGACAACGCATGCAGGGCCCTCCGCCCCAGCTCCCCAAGGGGTTGCAGCGCTTTCTGGAGCGGTGTTGGCCAGGGACAGGGCAGGCATGCAGGGAGCCTGCCCTGGCCCTGGTGTGCACCGCTGCCACCTCGGAGCTGCTTTAGGCAAGCGGCAGAGGGCCGGAGCCCGAACTCCTTCTTACCCTTGACCCTCAACTCCCTGCCCTAAGCCCCCTCATACACCCTGTACCACTCCTGCACCCCAACCCCCTGCCCTGAGCCTCCTCATACACCCAAACCCCCAACTTCCTGCCTGCGCCCCGCACTCCTCCTGCACCCCAACCCCCTGCCCTGAGATCCCTGCTGTCCCATGTACCCCTATGCATCCCAACCCTCTCGCCTGAGCCCCCTCCCACAGTCCGCACCCCTTCTGTACCCCAACCCCCTTCCCTGAGCCCCCTCATACACCCGCACCCCTCCTCTGCCCCAATCCCTTGTCCTGAGCCCCCTCCCACACCCCACACTCCCTCCTGTACCCCAACCCCCTGCCCCAGCCCTGCATACAATTTCTCCACCCAGATGTGGCCCTCAACCCAAAAAGTTTGCCCACCCCTGAGATAGGATGACCAGGCATCTGGTTTTGGAAGGGAACACCCAGTCGAAAAGAAATCCTGACGGCTGTGCTGACCGGGCTGTTGAATGTCCGGTTTGTGATGCCGCAGCGGAGCTGGCAGGCTCCCTGCTAGCACCGCGTGCAGCTCCCCAATACAGAAACAGCCAGCATGTCTGGCTCCTAGCTTTAGGGGCTGCTGGGGGGAAAGGGGGTGGTCTGCATGCCTTTCTGCCCCCCACCCGCAGGCACAGCTCCCATTGGCTGAGTCAGGGCAGGCCAGGAACTAGCGCCACTCGCAAGCACTCAGCAGGCATGCGTGTCTCCCGCTGCTGCCCAGCCCTCTTCTCCTCATACTCCTCTTGTCTGTTGCCCCATCGCCGGCACCCAGGAGTTGGAGGTATGTGTATCCCCATCTTGAAGTGCTGGGAATGGGGTTGCACTGCCATCCTCCTCATTGCATCCTTCCCTATCCCAATCCACCCTACCTCTCCATCCACCGTCACTGCATCCCTCCCTGTCCCAACCACTGCACATCCCCATCCACCGTCACGGCATCACTCCCCATCCTACCCTCCCACATCCCCATCCATCATCACTGCATCCCTCCCTGTCCCAACCCTGCCGCACTCCCATCTCCGTCTCTGAATCACTCCCTGTCCCAACTCCCCCACATCCCCATTCACCGTCACTGCATCCCTCCCCGTCCCAACCCTGCCTCACTCCCATCCCCGTCATTGCATCTCTCCCCGTCCCAATCCACCCCATACTCCCATCCCCGTCATTGCATCCCTCCCCGTCCCAACCTCCCCACATCCCCTTCCACCCTCATTGCATCCCTCCCCATCCCAACCCCCTCACATTCCCATCCACTGCCACTGCATCCTTCCCTGTCCCAACCCCCGCACATCCCCATCCACCGTCACTGCATTCCTCCTCATCCGAACCCCCCCATCCCCATCCCCGTCGCTGCATCCTTCCCCGTCCCAAACCCCCACACTCCCATCCACCGTCACTGCATCACTCTTTGTCACAACCCCCTCATCCCCATCCACCGTCACTGCATCACTCTTCGTCCCAACCCCCTCATCCCCATCCACCGTCACTGCATCCCTCCCCGTCCCAACCCCCCCACATCCCCATCCACCGTCACTACATCCCTCCCCCTCTGAACCCACATCCCCATCCACCATCACTGCATCCCTCCCCATCCCAACCCCCCCCACCTCCCAGTCCACCGTCACTGAATTCCTCCCTGTCCCAAACCCCCCAACCTCCCCATCCACCATCACTGCATCCCTCCCTGACCCAACCCCCCCATCCCCATCCACCGTCACTGCATCCCTCCTCGTCCAACCCCCCCACATCCCCATCCACTGTCACTGCATCCCTCCCCATCCCAACCCCCCCACCCGCATCCACTGTGATTGCATCCCTCCCCATCCCAACCCTGCCACATCCCCATCCACCATCACTGCATCCCTCCCCATCCCCATCCCCCTGTCACTGCATCCCTCCCTGTCCCAACCCCCCTCTCCCATTCCCCCATCATTGCATCCCTCCCCATCCCATCCTGCCCCCACACCTCCCCATTCCAGCCTTCCACCTCCCAGAGCCATCACCCCCATGTCCCTCACCCCCACAGCTCTGCACCCCATTTCCCTCCATACACTGCTGCACTCCCATTATGTCCCTATACACCCTTGTGCCCCTCACGTCCTCATGCACCTGTAACTTTCTGATTCCCCCTGAATCCCCATCCACCCCACATACCCCCCACACTCTCTCCTTCACTCCTCCCTCTCACCCCCGCCACGCTCTTGTCCTTGGCCTCTTTCCCTCCCCATCCTCTCTCCTCCGTCCCCACTCCCACTCCCACCCATCTTTTCCCTTCCAGCTTACCCTCCTCCCTTCCTGGCTGGGTGATTTAGCCGCCTCTGGAAAAGTGTCTGAAAAAGTGTTTCTGTGTAGGCAAGTGTGTGCATGCATGCATTGTGTGTGTGTAAGAGACTGTGTGTCTTTGTGTAGGGAGGTGTGTGTATTGCCACGTATGTGTATACCTGTGAGAATAAAATTTGCAGTCTAACTTTTTGACTTTTATTCCGTTTGCTGGCTTGCGCACAAAAAAAAACGATGCCATAAAATAGGTATGTATTCATTTCACAACAAGTTTTTAAAAGAGAAGGGCACTTTAAAAGAAATGTATTATTTCTTAAAAAGTGAATGTAATTGCAGAAGAGCCAATGTATCATACATTTCTCCCCACCTTTGTATAGCTACACTATCAACTCTTGCTTGCAGACTCTCTCTTTTATGAGTATGTCCAGCACTTACCACCCTGGATCCCTGATCTTGGTTGGGGTCTGTAGGTACTAAGCAACAATTGTAATAATAAATACTGTGGCAGTATATGTCAGTATATGTGTTACTGCATGCTAGACGTGTACACATGAATACACGTGTATCTGCATGGAGATGTAGAAGTCAGTTTCTGCAGATTTATTTTTATAGGTATCTGGGCAGGTGCAGTTCATTGCTCTATGGATTTGTATTTGGGCTTTTGGAGTGGGCCTTTAATGGACTCATTGCAGCTGTGACACTGTGTGGTCCTAAGTCCACAGTCAATGGCAAAGCCTTTGCTGACTTCAGTGGAGCTAGGATAAAATTACAGTAACATTAGTGAACAAAAAACATGGAGCTGGTTATGAAAAATGAGAAGAGGGGAGGTAAAACAATCATGAAAATCTTTGTGAAATTTCATTTTTTTAAAATGACTCTTTTTGCCTATTTTGCTGCCAGCTCAAGTGTCCTGTAACAAATAAAACCTGAACTTAGCATAATCATAGAAGGTTAGGGTTGGAAGAGACCTCAGGAGGTCATCTAGTCCAACCCCCTGCTCAAACCAGGACCAACCCCATAATAATATATCTGTCAAAACAAAACATATGCCTGTTTAGTCTTCGCAGTGAAAATGAGCACATGAGAGAGGGTGGGGGAGAGCAAGTGACAGAGGGAGGGGGGATGGAGTGAGCAGAGGGGGTGGGACATCAGACAGGGATGAGGCCTCAAGGAAGGGGCGAGACAGTGGGCAGGGCAAGGGTGTTCAGTTTTCTGGAATTAAAAAGCTGGCAACCCTACTATTACGTCTATTTTGTTTCTAACATCTATGATTCTCTAGGCTCTTTGGATCCAGGGTGCTATGTAAAGAACTAAAATGTAACAGACTATAATTCAGTCTTGTTTTACTTATGTCTTTAATGTTCTTTTCTGTTTTAATCTTTTAAGCATGGTGGATTTCTGTTAAGAACTCTTCAATGCATATAACATGCTTATAAGCTAACTGAATGCCTCAAAAGTTCCAGGGAACATTTGCTTGAGTTAAAAAAACCAAAAATCTGAATTCACTTTGGCTGGAAGGTCAGCAACATACAAAGAGTAGGAATGAAATGGTGTTACGCCTCTGCCCCCAAACTTCAGATCTGGAGCATGCTTTCAGGGAAGACAGCATGCATCCAACACACAGCCCGGAAAAGTGACACTGTTAGGAAAAGTCAGCAGACAGCACACAGAGCATTGGTGTGGATACCCTCGTTGGCAGACCGCTACACAAATTAGTTCTGGATAAGTTGGTTCATCTACAGGCACATGAAACTATTGCTCTCCAACCCTCCTTCCTAATGCAGTAATACCCAAAAAACTACAGGACTGGAAATGTTGGAGAAAGTATTAAGGGGGAATATGTGTTTGGGCGGGGAAGTCTGTCAGCACTTAGGCAAAAAGAGTCACACAATAAACAGTTTGCGTTTATAAGGATAAAACATTCCGGACAAACGTGACTGGTTTTTTGGCCTGGATTATGGAATTGGTGGAGAAAAGGAATGCTGTCTCTGTGATGGGCCAGATCCCAGGCTGTGTCTCAGGAGCACTCAGCACAGTTCAAGAGATTTAAGCCACTTTGGTGCTTCCCCAAGACTGGGGCTGCTTGCTCTATATTGGCTGTTAGCAGGGTGTGAAGGACCCTTGACCATGCCCCCTTACCTTTGGCCCTGCTCTTATATCAGCAGCCAGTGTGTTTATGGGGGTGGTATGGTGCAGATCTAGCAGAGAAGCTCCCCTATGCTTACAGAATCCTTTACTGTCCAGCTAAGCTGGATTTGGGGCAACTTTGTGCCAGTACAGCATTGGGCTAGATGCTCTCGCCTACTATCTGGAGTGAAATCCTGGCCCCACCGCAGTCAATGGCAAAGCCTTTGCTGACTTCAGTGGAGCTAGGATTCCACCCCTACATTTTAGAGAAACATTTGATAGAATAGGAATCAACACTTTACTTGGAGCAATGCATCTAAATTGACTCGGGTACAGTCAGTGGTGCAAGCAGAAAAATCATTTCTTGCCGGTACGCTGCACTCAGGGGAGGGACACAAAGGGGAGGGGGAAGTGACCTCCACATGACTCCTCCCCACCCTGCCCCCAGCCCAGGGCCCCTGCATTCTCCCTGTCCCCTCCCCATGATTCACATCCATCCCATGTTACCGGGGGAGGAAGGAGGCTCTGTCCTCCTCTCGCTGCACCGGAGACTTCTGCTGTACAGACCCCAGACAGGAGGACTCAGGAGACGCAGCTGTGTGGAAGGGCTGGGGGCCGGGCTGGGGGCGGTACAGCAGCTGCAGCAAAGAGGCTGCCAGCATGAGGCTGCGTGGTGGCCCCACATTCTGCTAGTTTCCCAGCTGCAGTTCCAGAAAGCCCTTATCTCTGTACAGACCCCAGGCAGGAGGACTCAGGAGATGCAGCTGCATGGAAGGCCTGGAGCTGGGGCTGGGCTCCTCCTGTATCTTTCCATTACGTCGTACCAGCTATAAATATCTTACTGGTACAGCGTACAGTACCATACCACCATGCTTGCACCACCGGTTGTCTCTTAACTGAAAACTAGTTGAAGCACCATAAGCAAAGGGTAGGGATGACAGGCAATGCAGCCCCATCCCCCGTGGTGTGCCACAGAGATTGATGTTATTCCTGCCTCATTGAATTGGAGGAGGAAGGAATGCTCTGATTCTCACTCTATACTGGTCAGCAAGGTGTCCTACTACGGCGAGGAGCATGTGCTTACATGCCACGAGCGTTGCAGTGGATATGTTACCCCTGCACACTGGGAAGTTCCAGCTGTTGTCATGGCTCCAGTAGCTTCTGTCACTGTGGTAGAGCTTTGCACTACCCCAGTGAGGGGCTGGACATGTTAGGCCAAGTGATGATGCTGATTTGGGAGAAGTTGTCAATACCACTGTGAATAGAGATCGAACTAATTTTGCTCCCTTTTTGTTCTAAACATTGGGCAGGAAATTAACAGGATAAGATGTTGTAACACATGCAAGTGAATACAGAATGTACTTTCTCCTTTCAGCTCTGTGATCACCACTAGCAATGGCCTATGCCCGATGCTTCAAATTCCACCCTCTGAGGCAGTGGAGGTGATTTCATCCCAGGGGAGAGTCACCCACAAAGAAGGGCAGGTAGCATTTCTGCTGCTGTTCTCTTTTACAAGGTTTGCATGGGGAGAGCAGCTTTAAACTATGGTCAGGCCTCCATAAGAGCCCCCCTCTCCCAGAAAGAGCAGCCTGGGGAAGTCCTGAATCAAAGTATCCCCTAGTCACTTTTAGCACCCCAGTGCTCCACCAGCAAACCTCCCCCCCTCAACTGAGGGCTCTGCTGGCCAGCTGTGGATCACTTGGTTGAGGAAGCTCATAAAGACCTTGTGCTGATGTTACCACCTCTGTATTACTCCACTATGCCAGATGTCCACTACCAGGGCTCATGTGCCCAGGGTTACACCAGCAGAGGCTATCTAACCCAAGGATAATCTACCTGTAAATATGTACTTCTTGGCTAAACAACAAATAAAGAAAATATATCCACAAGTATTTGATAGATGTAAAGTCCAGCAAGGAAGAGGAATTGTTTGGTGTGGATGAAAGAGAGATGGCTAAGCATGATTAAACAGAACAAAGAAAAATGCAAGATGAATATCAAGAAAAATCTACAATGAGACCTCTTAGACTATAGGAGATATTCCCAGGGATGTCCTGTTGCTTGGGCTATTTTTAAACCAGATCCAATAAAGCACTGGATAAAAGATTGTACGGAAGAGTGGAATGTTCTTATTTGCCAAAAATATTCTGTCATGCATGGCACGTACAGTCTCCCAGCTACACCCACATCCACATGGCTATATGCCCATATGGATGCATCACATGCAGAGGAGGAGAAGGGTACAGTAGAAATAAGTATTTAAACACTTTCTTCCAACCTGATTTGTCCTCTTATTCTGGGACCATAGTATCTTATGTCCAATCAGGAAAGCAGATAATTGGCTTTTTGTGCTGTCAGTAGTGATTCTGATCTATGGATCAACAGGTGAGGGGATAGCTTTTCATAGCATCCAGCACTGATTGTCTAGGACATGGGTATGTTTTCCCAGTATTTCAGCAGGCTGGGACTAGAGAGTTCTTAAATCACCACTCACCTGGGGTTTTCAGATATTTTAAGTGATGGATTGTCTAATGCCTTAGATCAGTGCCCCCCAACCTTTTTGTGGCCAGTAGCACATTCATGTTTTCAGAAGAGTGTGGCGGGCGCCAACAATTACTCACATACAGGGCCGGCTCCAGGCACCAGTGGAGCAAGCAGGCGCGGGGCCGCGGCTTCTCTCCAGCTTAAGCCATGACCCTGCACCTGCCAGGGACCGAGAATGCCGGTGCCCGCAGTCTGCAGCCCCGGAGAAGCCGGAGAGAAGCCACAGCCCTGTGCCTGCCTGGGACCGAGAACGCCAGTGCCCGCAGTCTGCCTCCCCAGAGAAGCCAGAGAGAAGCCACAGCCCTGCGCCTGCCTGGGACTGAGAACGCCAGCGCCCGCAGTCTGCAGCCTCGGAGAAGCCGGAGAGAAGCCGCAGCCCTGCGCCTGCCAGGGACAGAGAACGCTGGTGCCTGCAGCTTGCAGCCCCGGAGTTGTCTGTCCCTGGCAGGCATGGGGCCGTGGCTTCTCTCCCCTGCTGGGCACTAGAGGGCACACATAAATGCCCCGGCGGGCGCCATGGCGCCCGTGGGCACCACGTTGGGGACCACTGCCTCAGAAGGACAAATACACACTTCCAGATTAGACCTTTGCCAAATGTATAGTATGATGTTTGATGTGACAAATGAACCAGGTATCCAGCTTCCCTCTTAGGGCACGTGGGTGGAACATTTGTAGCATACGAGAAATGGCATATCGTAACTCCACCTATGCCAGGAGTAGCTTTATCTCGGAGTCCTATAAATAGAAAGCATAATCAGCCACCTGACAGATGTTTTGGCCAGAAAGTGCAAGTTTACTCTGGCATGGACAGCACTAGCAAGTGACTTGATTGTTTTAGTATCTTTTCTTTAAAAAGTCTCTTGCCTGTCAGAGGGAGAATTAAAGAGATAATCAGGGGATAGGAATGCTTCTTCCTGGCTCCCATAAATCTACAGCTAACTTGAGACACAATGCCAAAGATGAACCAGGTAAGACTTGTTGTTTGTGTCCTGGTTGTCAAGGAGACAAGAGCTTTGTTTGCCTGACATGGATAGCAGGTGAGAGTAGGAAATGTATACCCTGGTTTTAGAACCGTTTCCAAATTACAGGTTCTGTTCTGAAACAATACCATTTCATGATTTGTTTTTTGCAATAGGCATCTAACTAAATTCCACTTAACATAAGCGTTGACACATTTCTTAAAGGCTAAGGCACACTAAAGTCAGAAAGGAAAGAATGATTGCAGCATAATCCCATATGGCTTGCAAGGAAGGGTGCAATGATGCTGTCACAACTCTGGCAAAAGGTGGTGAGAAGTGTGAGGGACATAAGCCTCTTTAAACAGACAGGATTAAAACCTTAAGTAACTAACATCTGAAATGAATAGTCTCAAACTGTCTTCTCTCTGTAGCATAATTATTCTGTCTGATATCATGCCCACCACCAAGGTATCTGAGCACCTACTCTTGCCTCTAGAGAAGTTCTTTCTTTCTTTCATTTGCTAAGTCTTCTCTCTTCATTCTCCTTCCTACTGAGGCCTGAGCTGTTTGAAGTGGCCGAGGCACTGTACTCTCTTTGTCTACATATCTACAGTAAATGCCTTTGTGGCAGCACTTTAAACTGCAACCTAGGGATGAGTCAACTAGTTTGCATAAGACAACTCATCTTCCTGCCTGTGAATCTTCACCTAAAACTTGAACCGAACCTAAACTTTATCAAAGTTTAGAAAATCCATGGATTCACTTTCCCTCCTCCAGATGCCACATGTCTTTATATCCAGGATCCAGCAGGGACTGGAAATGCAGCTACACTGCAAGAAGTGCTGATCCTGGTGTCTTTTAGTCTGACCAGAAGATAGAAGTACTCAAAATCTCTGGTGAGAGCCTATTCCCTACACCCTCTGTTTCACAAGAGGTTCAGAAACTATGAATTGGCTTCAGATAAGCATCCAGGTTTTGGAGGGATTATGTGATCTGAGCCTAAATACTGAACGTATTAAAGAGGCTCATCTGTATTTCATATTCAAACTATGCATGTGTAAGTTCCTTTAAATAGCAGCTCACTTTAAAAATAAAGGCTACCAAGTCATCTGTCCTCCTGAGCTGGGGAATGAATAAAGGGGTCCAACATATGAAATTCATCATTTACTGGCAGATGAATTCCTCATGGAAGAAAGGGAAAGTCAGATATCCAGTGCAGACAGCTTTATAGTCTTTAGAGTTCCATTGTGTGCTGTATTGTCCTTAACGTTGTGGAACTCTTTCAGCAATATTGACAACAGCCTGACGGACACATTCATGCCGCTCATGATGTCATCTCACAGGCATTTGTGTCAGTTCTTTCTGTGTATCCGCTCCTGTACAAACAGCATTTCACACAAGCGTAGCGGTAAAAGCTGTTCCATGAAGTTATGTCCCCTAAAAAAAGGCAATATACAGTGAAAGGAACAATCTGACAGTGGCAGAGGGATAGGCTGCATGATCCAAAAGATCTCTGTATTGTACTTACCTGCCCCACCTTACCATAGTATCTGAGCACCTTGCAATCAGTAATATATTTCTCTTCCTGTGAGGACGTCCTATTACCACTGTTTGCACAAAAGGAGTTAGGTATTGAATTGAACAGAGATCAGCCTCTTCTCCCTCTCTGGTGGAGGAGGGACTTGAACCCACAGTCTCCTACATGAATACCCAAATCCAGGGGTTAGCAACCTCTGGCACATGGCTCAGCAGAGTAAGCACCTTGGCAGGCCGGGCATTTGTTTACCTGCCGCATCAGCAGGTTCGGCCAATCACGGCTCCCACTGACCACAGCTTTCCGCCACCCCCAGTGGCCTGGAGCGGTGAACCCTGGCGAGCCGCTTGCCAGAGGTTGCCGACCCCTGCCCTAACAACTAGACTAGGAGTCATGAGAAAGGTTGTCCTCCCTCAGCTGTTTTGTGTGAATGCACCTGCAGATCCTGAGCTGCTAGATGGTCTCTGAAAGCATGGCGATAGGGTAGGGTCTGTGACTTAGGCAGCTGAATACTTGTTTGTGAATCACTCTGGGGCTTTGGTAGGGAGATACGCATGTGGACACCCACAGGGAGGCAGCAGTGCACGTGCTCAGAAGCGGAAACATAGGTGCTTAGAAAATTTTATTGTGAAAAAACGCTCCAAAATCTTAGGTGCCTACAGGGTTTCAGCGGGAGTTTTATGCATTGCAGCAGTTTTGAAACTGGGACTTATGCACCTAAATCCTTTTGCATTCAAGCGTAAGTGACTTGCCTGTCACATAGGGAATCTATAGCAGAGCAGGGAACTGAACCCAAGTCTGAAGCTAGTGCCCAGCCACTGGATCACCCTTTATCTCTATGCCTATACTATTATTATGTGTTATGTTGTAGCGAGGGGGCCTCACTCCCCACCGCGCCTGAGAGGAATAGGCCAGAACAGGTGTGGCAATGGGCGGAGCCACCGCCGCCTGTCCCCGCCCCCTGGAAGTCAAGGGGTGAGACAGGAAGTCCAAGGCCACCGCCACCTGTCCCCGCCCCCCGGAAGTCAAGGGGCAGGACAGGAAGTATAAAAGCCCGGCCCCAGCGCTCAGTTGAGAGGAGGCTGCCGGAGAAGGCAGATGCTGGGGCCTGAGCTCCCGCTGGGCCCAGCCTACCCCGTGCTTGGTACTCAGAGGAGCGTTGGCCTGACCTGCCCCGTGCTCGATACCCGGAGGAGTACTGGCCGGACCTACCCCGTACCCAGAGGAGCTGCCTGAGCTTCCCGACGACCGGCCTTCGGAGGCGCTGTCGGAACCTCCCAACGCCCCGTACCCAGAGGAGTGGACTGGCCCTCCCGACGCTCAGTACCCAGAGGAATGGACTGGCCCTCCCGACGCTCGGTATCCTGAGGAACCCATGGTCTGGGATCCACTGGACAACGCCAGTGGATGGCAGGTACCCAGCGAGGGGGAGGTTGGAAGTGGCCCGGGGGCAGCCGACTCCAGTCAGGCTGCAGACTCTGAGCCGATGGCAGTGTGTTTCGGTCAGGATCCCCCACTGACCATCAGCGGTGTTGACCGCTACTAGGGCCCCGGGCTGGAATGCAGTGGAGTGGGAGGGCCTGCGTTCCCCCTGCCACCCCTTCAAGGGTGGCAGACTCCTCCTCCTCCCTGGCCTGAGGAGGCCATTCCTGGTGTTTGTTGGCTCAGCCCTTCAACAAAGGGCCTGAGCCCCCTGTTAACTGTCTGCCTGTCTGCTCAGCCCTGCAACCAAGGGCCTGAGCCCCCTATTGACTGTGCCTGTTTGCTCAGCCCTGCAACCAAGGGCCTGAGCCCCCTATTGACTGTGCCTGTTTGCTCAGCCCTGCAACCAAGGGCCTGAGCCCCCTGTTGACTGTTTGCTTGTCTGCTCAGCCCTGCAGCAGAGGGCCTGAGCTACCTGTTGACTGTTTGCTTGTTTGCTCAGCCCTGCAGCAGAGGGCCTGAGCCACCTGTTGACTGTTTGCTTGTCTGCTCAGCCCTGCAGCAGAGGGCCTGAGCCACCTGTTGACTGTGTCTGTTTGCTCAGCCTTGCAGCAGAGCGTCTGAGCCCTAAGTGACAGTGGGCGGCCACCCAGCCCCAAAGCAAGGGGCGGGCCCCGGGCCAACGGAGTGCGGTAAGCCGATGCGGCTCCCCCCTGCCTTCTATGAGGGTTGAGCCCCGGTCCCGCTCCGCTACATATGTATATAGACTTTAGTTGTGGATGATGCAAATAAAAGTCATGGTCCCTGCCCTGAGCATCTTACCGCCTAAGATATATAAATCACAGAATAGTACAAGAAGGGAACATAGGGCAAAATGTTGGGAACAGGCGGGAGACTTATGCAGCTTAAAGCTGTGAGGCAACTAATCTTCACATTGTACACTGTGTTATGGATTTTTGTGGTTTTAAATTGTAGCTTTGGCAAATGGGACAAGTTACAAAACTACATGCACCTCAATGCAAGAGAAACATCAGTAAAGTGGAGGAAATTCAGAGATGAGCAATAAAAAAGAGCAATCTTCTTGGGAACTTTAAGGTGGCAATATAGAGTTCAGACTGTTAGCCTGGTGGGTCAGCACTGAAGCCAAAGAAAAATAAACTGTTTAAATGTTTTTCCTTTCAAAAACATGCATTTCGGACTATTTTCCCCATGTAGATGACTTGTGTGGACAGTGACTTTCTCTTGGGGTAGGTCTTTATAAATATTCATGGTTTGCAATAGTCTAGAGTCATGGGAAGGTCTGATGAGTGGATATATTCCAAGGGTACCCATCCTGCCCAAACGAGTGCTGTAGTTTTAGCTCAGCAAGGGCTTTAATCCTGCAATTAGGAGCACATGCACAGACTTCTGCATGGAATCCTGTTGGCTTCACTGGGGCTTTGACCAGGCACAAGAGTTCACCAATATGGTTGGCTTTGCAGTATCAGAGCCTAGAAGCACAAGGGGCCGCACCTAATTTGCATTAAATGGAACAGATTGCAGCTGCATTTGCTTTTAATATAGTGATTTGATCCATAAAATACAGCTGGCCAGGAAATGGAGCATGGGCAAGAAGTTTCATGCCACCTTTACGCCCTATAATGTCTGGCACTGGCCAGGAGCCTCCCCGGCACCCAACACAAATAGGGGAGCTCCAGAAGTTTCTCTGAATTACTCTGCCTTTGGCACAGTCTGCAGCTCAGGGCAGTTACAGCACATAATATTCTGGCCCCACCCTCTCCCAGCACTCAAACATACAGTAACTCCTCACTTAAAGTCCTCCTGGTTAACGTTGTTACGTTGTTGATCATTTAGACAACATGCTCGTTTAAAGTTGCGCAATGCTCCCTTATAACATCGCTTGACATGCTTTGTCCACTGCTTGCAGCTAGCTGGTGGGGGCTTAGAACCAGGGTGGACTGGCAGCCCCTGCATCAGCTCCCTGTTCCCCTAAGTTCCCTGTGCAGCAGCCGCTCAGCAGGCTATCAATTTGCCAGCAGCTCAGCTGTCCCTCCCCCCACTGCCATGTGCTGCTCCTGCCCTCTGCCTTGGAGCTGCTCCCGGAGCCTCCTGCTTGCTGTGCACGGGGTAGGGGGGGTAATGTCAGGGTGTCCCTCTTCCTCCTGCTCCTGCACCTCACTTACCCAATCTTCCATAGAGCAGGGGGAACACAAGACAGGGCTCAGGACGGAGGGAGCTTCCTGGCAGCAGCTGTCATCTCAGCTTGCTGATCTACTTAAAAAGGTAATGTACTTAGAGTGGGGTCAACGTACTTAAAGGGGCAATGTGCATCTCTCTCTCACCCACATGGAGTGTGTCTCTGTCTCTGTCTGTCATGCTGTCTCCCCTCCCTCCTTTCGTGCTGCCTTGTAGAGTGTGAGGCTACATTAACAACGAGTTAACCCTTGAGGGTTCAGCCAATTGCTAGTTCATCATTTAGCAGTAAGGCATTCCCTGGGAAATATCCCACCCTCTGACTTCACCACCTCAACCAAGCTTCACAATCATCATCACTGTGTACCAGTATTGAATTGGTCATTTAAAACTTATACTGTGTGTGTATATATAGTATCGTCTTTTGGTGAAAAAAATTTCTCTGGAACCTAACCCCCCATTTACATTAATTCTTATGGGGAAATTGGATTAGTTTAACATCGTTTCAGGAACATAACTACAACGTTAAGCAAGGAGTTAATGTACCTCTACATCACTGTGCAGGGCTTATCACGTCAACCCCATGCCAGTGGGAAAGCCCCCTTTGCACAAGATTTCCCCGGGAGTTCACTGTGCCTTTTGCACTGCAGTGGCATAAAGGGGCCATAGTGGGACAGAACTGAGCCCTACAGAGGATTGAGCAGGCATTCTACATCTTGATACTAGTGGCCATAGCTCCATATCAGAGATTAATATTGCACTAACTTTGATCCATTGGCTGTTTTTTCAACACATTTTGAAGAATTTTTTAAACTTAAGGTCAGGAGAACTTGGGGTTTTTCATATCTTGCTACATAATTTCAAAGACTCACCAAGAGCAGAACTATCAAACATTCAGGATACAACCCACAGGGTTTAAGATGCATTCTGATATTTTGAGTCCTAAGTGAAAATTATTCATTGTAGGGTTGGGGAAGGAATGTATCCTTTTTGTTTATTTTCTTTGGGCCTGACTGCAGTTGGTACAGCTTGGTTGGAAATTACTCTCATGGCAAAGGAGATAAGAAACCCAGAAGAATCAGTGAGCAAAAATAAAGCACAGGAAGCCCAGCCTCAACATTCAAAGAATACTGCTCTGCAAAAACTATAGTCATATGCAGGCCCTTCAAGGTTGCCTAACTACCAGGAAGAACTAATATTCTGTTGTAAATGTACCTATTTGGGTTAGCATGAGATTTTTTAGGCAACAAGTGAGAGGTCTGCAAACCTTTCAGTGAACTATAAACCTGCAATTAGACTAGGTTTCCCCCAATCTTTATTCTATAACAAGTAAAAAAAATTTCCTAAGAATTGATGGTAGAGTTTGCTTCAATCTATCAGGCAAAGCATAACAAGATCCCATGGCTAGAAGCTGAAGCTAGCTAAATTCAAGCTAGAAATAAGGAGTAAATAAAATATTGAACTGTGAAGATAATTAATCATTGGCACAACTCCCCAAGGGATGTGGTAGATTCTCCACCACTTCAAGTCTTTACATCACAATTTGATATCTATCTAAAAATTACACTCTAGCTCCAACACAAGATTTGGGCTTGATGCAGGAATTAGCAGATGGAATTCTCTGGTCTGTGCTATGCAAGAGGTCTGACTAGGTGACCATAATGGTCCCTTCTAGACTTAAAATCTATTAATACTGATGGAAAATGAATTTCAGGCCCATAGCTGGGACAACTTTTATTTAAAAAAAACAACCACCTTATTTCCTCTTACATTGTCTGTACAGCAATGTAAGCCTAAGGTCAGTGGGATATGAGTCAGCTGACACATCAGGGAACCTTAGGCTTGAGCATCTACTCTGCATTTTAACCCTAAATTGAGGGTTTTCTGACCTGTGCTGCTGTAATGCTGACAGACCCCGCCCCCTGGTCGTCCACAGGCAGGATCGAACAGGGGATCTTGGGAGCTTAATACATGAGCCTCTACAGCCTGAGCTGAAAGCCAATTGGCTGTTAGCTAAGGCTATAGAGCAGACTCATTTAGCCTTCTCTCTCTCTCTCTCTCTCTCTCTCTAAATGGTCTCAGGGCCACTAGATGGGTCAGAACACCATACCCAGGAGGTGTACGGGTTACATATTTCCCCTAGATGAGGAAGCACGTTTCAAGCTTCAGAGACTTCCCAGTTGAAATCCCAGATGAGCCCCCACTTGTAACATTGACAGACCCCGGTTGCCGGCAGGCAGGATCAAACCTGGACCTCAGGAGCTTAATGCATGAGCCGCTACAGCATGAGCTAAAAGCCAACTGGCTCTTAACTAAGGCTTAGAGCAGACTAATTTTGTTTCTCTTTCAGGGGTCTCAGTGCCACTGGATGGGACAGAACACCACACCCAGGAGGTGTGCGGGTTACACTAGAACCTAGGGCTCTGGCGTCCACACTGCAGTACACAGACCTAAGTCAAAGTATCCCTATGCCAGAGTGCTTGATAACTAGTACCCTGCTCCCAGTGTTGACATGCTAGCCGTAGGAGCATGGTGCACTGTGGGAAAACTCCACTGCCCACATTGTTTCCTACCTGTGACAGTGCTATCGATGGGATGCTGGTGCTGATAAGGAGCACACGAATACATAAACAGCATGACATGCTCCTTTGGTGGCTGTCTTAGTAGAATGACTGCAGTTTGAGAATGCTGTCTACCTGAGAATGCTTTGTCACCTGAGAATGCTGAACTACCACCTAATCTGAAACTGGGATCTCCATCTCGAGGCTGAGTCACATTGGCAGGAACATGCCCATGTGCACCTGTTCTGAGGATAATGAGGACAACAGTGTCCAAGGATGTCAAACTATTAAAATGAAACTTTGCAATTCTTAATGTTTAAAATAGGATGTTCAGTGAAGGTGTTTGTGTTTGGTTGGTACAATGTAGGTTTCAAAGGAAAAACACATACACACCCCAGCCTGGCTGCAGAATAGTGAAGTTCATCCCCTGGACAAAGTGGCCCTGCCACACCCCATGAGGCAGGGATAAGGAATCCTTGAGGGGCTATGGGGAAGTGTTGGGGTTCCCACTCGTCACCCTGATGGTATACACTGCCCAGGTGCCCCTGCACATGCAGCATCAGGGAGGGTGGGAGGAGGCCCGAGAACAGAGCAAAGGACCAAATGGTGCCCTACAGGGAGGGGGAGTGATTGGGGTGTTGGGGGTCATCCCTCTACATCCCCAGAGCCAAGGCAGGTGTGCTTCTTTTGTAATCAGGGTTGGCTACTCTCCAGCAGAAGCCACTCTGTCACAGAAAGTATATGATATCCTTGCTCAGTTCTAGCCTCCGCTCATTCTTCTTATTATTTGTAAAAAGAAGAAAATCAACCTGTTTTTATGGGTCCACATTGATTTAAAACCCTAAACCAATATGCATACAGAATACCTCAATAGTTTCTTGTAAGGCCATTAAGATTGTGGATTCAGACACCAAATGTCACATATCTGAGGTGGAACCCATTGTTTGAACATTAAGGATGACATTCAGATTTCGCAGCAGGAACCCTGCAGGAGTTTGTTTAATTATTGGGAAAGGTTGTCCTATAAAAAGGCTTCAAGGAGCTAAGGCATATTACAAAGTCTGCTGCACTCAACTTAGACCTGATGTAGCTCATGAAACACCTTCCTCTGCAGCGTGGCGCACGGGTCACTTGCTGGAGGCTTCTCTGCGCCTTGAGGTCTTTAAACCACAATTTGAGGACTTCAGTAACTCAGACATAGGTTAGGGGTTTGTTACAGGAGTGAGATTCTGTGGCCTGCGTTATGAAGGAGATCAGACTAGATGATCATAATGGTCCCTTCTGACCTTAAGTCTATGAGTCTATGATCCCTGTTCTGCCAATAGATCTGAAAGCGTTCCAGCCACTGGACTCTGCCTGTGCATGGAGGGGAATGGAAATGATAGAAAATCCATCAGCTGTCCCAGCTTCCTTTTGTAGCACTGGGGGATTATGGGAGTGCAGAGAAAGCCCCACCAAACCAAAGAATCAGGAAGGGGGGTCAGGGGTGGAGAAAACCCACCAACAAAAAAACACTCCTTTACTGCCAAGGAAAGACATTTCGTACCTGAGTCATTTTTCCTCAATTACATGCTGTCTTGGATTGGAGCAGTGGCCATTTATCCCTTTTATGGCTTTTTATCATCCACAATCAAACAGAAACCTCCCCTGTCCACAGAGGACTTTGAGGTTTTAAGGGATGGTTACCAGACTAGATTACAGCAATGCCATACTTTTCATGGGCCTCTCGGTTCTGCTATTCCCAGACTTGTATGCTGGAGCTGGTATGTGTGGGTATGACATGCTAGCATTCTCTTTGACCTGCTCTTCCCCTCACCCTCAGCGCTACACACTGCTCCACTCCAGATCTGAGTGGAATAACTGAGATTAACCAGCTGTGAAGCATGTCAGCCCTGCCTAGCTGGTTAATTACACTCCCTTGACTTCTCAATATGCTGTTTTCCATTCCCACTCCTCCAGCTCAATCAGCAGCTTGATGCAGCAGGGGAGATGCTGTGTGGGGGTTAGGGAGTGTAATTAACCAACGAGAGAGCATTGGTCACATTCCTTTAGCTATTCTGTTATAGAGTCCCCCACTCCACACTTACTTGGCTGTAATGTGAAAGGGCTGCCCTCATCTCCACATACCCTGCTTTATTAGGGGACAGGCAGAGAGGGGAACTGACCCCAGAGCCTGGTTTGTGAGAGGACTGGGATGAAATCCCACCCCTGACTTCCCCCTGCCAGCCCACCTCTTACTGGGGGAGAGGAATTCCATTCACAGCCAGAGCGCAGCCCTGCCCAGCCATGGACGGGGAAGTCAGTGACATGGAGGTGGAGCTGAAGAGAAGAGCTACACAAATGAGGAGAGAACATGTGGTGTAGCTACTAGCAGCAGGAGAAGGAGGCCTAACCACAGCCTGTGTGTAAGGTTAGGGGAGCAGCTTAGAGTAGGCTGGGGCATGCTTACAGCTAGGCTGGGAGACTGATCCAGATCCAGAGAGGAGGTCTGACCAGCACTGCAACCAAGGGGAAGGACACCCAACAACACAACAGGGACCAGAAGTTACCCCTCTTCACACTGTCCAAGCAATGGCCAGGGGGTGAACGTACCCTGTTTTGGCACTAAGAGACTGGGGCATCTGGGATGGGGCAATTCAGACTCTTACTTGGGTTAGTGAGGGTTAACCTCTATGTCGAGGTGTTGGAGACTCAGTATATTGTACTATTGCTTGGGAGTGCGTGTATGTGTGAGTCCCTATAGGGCTCCCATCAGTCCCTTTTACTTGTCAAGTTTTGTCACTGCCCAGAAAAGTGTTGGCTCATAGCTGAGTGCAGCATTTTTTCTGAGGTAAATTCCTGCATCCCCCAAAATTGTGGAAGGCAACTGTGGTGAAGTGGGAATGTTCTTGATGTGTTATTTGAATGCTGAGTGGGGAGTATTGACTTGGGAAGGTGGCAGGGGAGTTTTTCTGGAACTGCTTGCATTGTGGAAGGGAGGACACCTGAGCATGTAACATGAGATTCTTCTTCGAGTGATTGCTCATATGCATTCCAGTTAGGTGTGTGAGCGCCGCGTGCACGTTCGTCGGAGAAACTTTTACCCTAGCAACACTCGGCGGGTCGGCTGGGCGCCCCCTGGAGTGGCGCCGCTATGGCGCCAAATATATACCCCAGCCGACCCGGCCACCCTTCAGTTCCTTCTTACCGCCCATGTCGGTCGTTGGAACAGTGGAGTGCAACTTAGCTGACCGCCACCTTCCCTAGCTACTCGTAGTCTCTTCTAGTTATATTCATAGTATAGTTTACTGTTATTGTATATATAGATATAGTTCATTAGAGTTAGTTATAGTTCATAGTTATAGCTGTTAATTAGTAAGTGTTGCGGGGTTCGGGGGATAGCCCCTTCCCCACACCCGGTGCTGGAGCTCATGCCTGGCTCACCGGGTTTCAAGCAGTGCTCGGCCTGTCATAGGCCGATGCCAACAGGAGATCCCCACAACTCCTGTTTGAAGTGCTTAGCGGAATCGCACTTATCGGCTAAGTGCCCAATTTGCAAGGCTTTTAAGCCAAGAACAAAAAAGGAGCGGGACATTAGATTGAAGCAGCTCCTGATGGAAGCGGCCCTGACACTGTTGCCCTCGGCACCGAGCACGAGCAAGTCGGTGAGCAGAGGCACCCCTACGGCACCAGGTGTCGCCGGTACGCCTAAGGATTCCCGGCACCGGCCACCGCCAGCACCGAAATTGACTCTGTGCCACTCCCTCTCCCCGAGGTTGAAGACGGCGAAGGGCCAGACGACAACGCCAGTCTTGCAGCCAGAGACTGCACCTAAGGCTGACCACCCAGCACCAACGCCTGCCGCGGAACAGCCAAAACCGGTGCCGTCTACTCCAGCCCCACAACGGCAGTTGAGTCCGGCACCTGACAGCTCCCTGGCACCGGCCGTGGTAGAGCTCACTTTACCATCGACCCTGGAGACTTTCTCCGCGGCGAGGGACTTGATCGCCATCACCGAAGTGGGACCGTCCCTACCCCCGGCACTGCCGGTGCGGGTATTGCAGTCCCTGGGCAAGCCGACCCTGACCAGACCGCCGTCAGTCAGCGTAGCGGACTGGCACCGATCAAGATCACGGTCCCGCTGGCGCTCTGAGTCGAGACTTCGCTCCCGATCTTGACGTCGCTCTCGGTCCCGGCACCGGTCCTCGCCACGGCACCGGTCGGACTGTCGGCACCAGTCAATCTCTCACTCACCAACCCGCTACTCGCAGTACGGCTCCAGCTCCCGGCACCGTACCAGGCACCGTACCTCCCGGAGCAGATCAGGGCATAGAGACTCGAGATCCCGGTCGACCTCTTGGCACCGGGCCGGTCGCAGGTCCCGGTCTCGCTCTCGATACCACTCTGCGTACCGGCACCGGTCCCCACGATCGAGGGGTGCAAGATCAGTCAGGACTTCGGCTCCAGGCTTTTCTGCTCCACCTTGGCAGTCCAGACACACTCCGCATCCTCCCAGGCGGACAGCTATTATGACCGGGACCGGGATACAGAGGTACCGGCGGGGGTTTTCCAGGACTCTCCGCCGCAGGACATAGGACCTCAGCAGTGGTCCTTCTGGACACCCTGGGCATACCACCAAGCCCAGGGTGTCCCTCTGGTCCAGACCCGCTCTGCTGCCTCAGAACATCGGGCACCAGAGGCCACCATTTCCCGCCCCCCCACGGTTGAGTCGGAAGACCACGTGACACATCCTCCGGACTCCCCGGGACAGCTGGAGCAGGAACCGTCCCAGGAGCAGGAGGCCATCCAAGACCCCCTCATTCCCAGGGTATCCTCCTCCTCCTCACCGGATGAGGCTGTGGCAGGGACCTCATCATCAGGGCCCCTGCCGATAGACCTCAGGGCCCATCAGGACCTCCTGCGCAGAGTGGCCCTCAACATCAACCTCCCAGTGGAGGAGGTCCCGGAAGTCGAGGACCCCATAGCGAGCATCCTCACTGCTCACCCCATAGCGAGCATCCTCCCACCCGGGTCACGCTGCCATTCATTAAGACCATCCAGGCCACTGCCGACACCCTCTGGCAGTCTCCAGCCTCCATTCCACTGACAGCAAAGGGAGTTGAGAGAAAGTACATGGTACCCTCTTGGGGGTACGAGTACTTGTATGTCCATCCTCCTCCCTCCTCCTTAGTTGTCCAGTCGGTCAACGAAAGGGAACGACATGGCCAGCAGGCACCGGCCCCAAAGTCCAAAGAGGCCAGACGGATGGATCTCCTGGGTCGTAAGGTGTACTCAGCGGGGGCCCTACAGCTCCGTGTGGCCAACCAACAGGCTGTACTGAGCCGATATAATTACAACACTTGGGCTGAAGTGGGTAGGTTCTCCGAGCTGCTAGGAGTTCAACGCGTTCCTGGAGGAGGGGAAGAAAGTGGCCAGGACCTCTCTCCAGGCCTCCCTAGACGCGGCCGACTCAGCAGCCAGAACCTTGGCCTCAGGGATTACCATGAGGCGCATCTCCTGGCTCCAGGTCTCTAACCTACCTCCGGAGCTGCAGTACACCATCCAGGACTTACCCTTTGACAGCAAGGGTTTGTTCTCGAAGAAGACTGATCCCAGGCTGCAGAGCCTGAAGGATAACAGAGTCATCATGCGCTCGCTGGGGATGCATACCCCCGTAACCCAGCGTAGACCCTTCAGGCCCCAAGCACACCGTCCGTATTTTACACCTTGCCAGAGGCAGGACCTCAGTAGAAGGCACGGGCGGGGGGGCCGCAGATGCCAGTCCGGTTCACAAGGGGGCCAAAACCCCGGGCCCTCTAAGGCACCACCGGGCCCCAAGTCCAACTTTTGAAGGTGTGCCCAGGGACGGCGTACCAGCCTCAGGACAGGATCCTTTCCCTCCCTTCTCCAACCTCCTCTCCCACTTCCTCCCGGCGTGGTCCCAAGTGACATCGGATCTTTGGGTTCTGCGCACAGTGAGCAAGGATACAACCTCCAATTTGCTTCATCACCACCCTCCCGCCCCCCTTCCCGGTCCCTCTTCAGGGACCCCTCTCATGAGCAAGCCCTCAAATCTCTCCTCGCTGCAGGAGCTATAGAGGAGGTACCTTTAGACGAGAGGGGTAAGGGGTTTTATTCCCGCTATTTTCTGATTCCCAAGTCCAAAGGAGGCCTCAGACCTAACCTAGACCTGCGCGGACTCAACAAATGGATGCTCAAGTTGAAGTTCCGCATGGTGTCCCTGGGAACGATTATCCCATCCCTGGATCCTGGAGACTGGTATGCCGCCCTCGACATGAAGGATGCGTACTTCCACATTGCCATCTTTCCACCACACAGGAAGTAGCTTTGCTTTATGGCCAACCACCAGCACTTCCAATTCACAGTCCTCCCCTTCGGCCTCTCCACGGCCCTGAGGGTGTTTACGAAGTGCATGGCTGTCGTTGCCGCCCACCTCCGCCGGCAACGGATATGTGTTCCCATATCTGGACGACTGGCTCCTCAAGGGGTCCTCTCAGTCTCAGGTACGGCAGTACGTCAATATAGTTACGGACGTATTCTCCCGGTTGGGACTACTCCTCAACACCGAGAAGTCCACCCTGGTCCCCACGCAGAGGCTGGACTTCATAGGGACAACGCTGGACTCCACTCAAGCCAGGGCCTACTTGCCTCAGCCCCCCTTCCAAGCGATCGTATCGATCATACAAAGCTTACAGACCTCCCCAATCACCTCAGCTCGCACCTGTCTCGGACTCCTGGGGCATATGGCCGCATGTACTTATGTGACAAAGTATGCCAGGCTCCGCATGAGACCCTTCCAAACGTGGTTCCATTCGGTCTTCCGCCTGGGCAGGGACCCTATAGACGTTCTGGTGACAGTTCCCCCCAGCCCCCTCCGCTCCCTCGATTGGTGGCTAACTCCATCCCTGGTATGCGCAGGGATGCCGTTCCATCCACAGCCACCGTCAATGACCTTAACGACAGATGCGTCATCCCTCGGTTGGGAGGCCCACCTAGGTCATCTGCGTACCCAGGGCCTTTGGTCATCCCAGGAGCTGACACTCCATATAAACATCCGGGAGTTGAGGGCAGTCTGCCTTGCCTGCCAGGCGTTCCAACAACATCTGCACGGCCGTTGTGTTTCGGTGTTCACGGACAACACAACGGCCATGTACTACATCAACAAACAATGAGGGAGCCGCTCGTCTCCCCTGTGTCAGGAGGCCATTCGACTCTGGGACTTCTGTACAGCCCAGTCGATAGATCTAGTGGCGTCCTTTCTTCCGGGGGTCCGGAACGCTCTGGCGGATTGGCTCAGCTGGTCCTTTCTGTGTCATGAGTGGTCAATAAGACCGGACGTCATCCATTCACTCTTCCGGAGGTGGGGATTTCCCCGCATAGACCTGTTCGCCTCCCGCTCGAACAGGAAGTGCCAGGAGTTCTGCTCTTTTCAGGGTCTCTCTCCGGGGTCGATCACGGACGCATTCCTCCTGTCGTGGAGGCACCACCTGTTGTATGCCTTCCCTCCGTTTCCCCTGGTGCACAAGGTCCTGTTGAAGCTCCGCAGGGACAAAGCGCATCTGATCCTGATCGCACCTGCGTGGCCCAGACAGCATTGGTTCACCACCCTGCTAGATCTGTCCGTGGACACCCCAGTTTCCCTCCCCCTCCTCCCAGACCTGATCACACAAGACCACGGCAGGCTTCGTCACCCAGACCTGCGAGCCCTCCACCTCACGGCGTGGCTCCTGCGTGGCTAAACACGGCAGAGTTGAGCTGTTCCGCTCCAGTTCAGCATGTTCTCCTCAGCAGCAGGAAGCCTTCCACCTGCTTCACGTACTTGGCAAAGTGGAAACGCTTCCCTTGCTGGTGTGCAACTCAGGGCGTTACTCCTTCGGATGCCTCGATCCCCACAGTCCTAGACTACCTCTGGTACCTTAAGCAGCAAGGCCTGGCGGCATCCTCTCTGAAGGTGCACTTAGCGGCCATATCCACCTTCCAGCCAGGTGAGGACGGTCACTCCGTCTTCTCCCACTCCTTGGTCTCTTGGTTCATTAAGGGCCTAGAGCGTCTCTATCCCCCCGTATGTCGCCCTGCCCCTACCTGGGATCTTAATTTGGTCCTAACCAGACTTATGCTCCCACCATTTGAGCTGCTAGCGACTTGCTCGCTCCTGTACCTATCATGGAAAACAGTCTTCCTGGTGGCCATTACATTGGCCAGGCGGGTCTCCGAGCTGAGAGCTCTCACGGTAGACCCCCCATACACTGTTTTCCATAAAGACAAGGTACAGCTGCGCCCTCATCCGGCGTTCCTCCCTAAGGTTGTGTCTGCCTTCCATACCAACCAGAACATCTTCCTCCCGGTCTTCTTTCCGAAGCCCCACTCTTCTCAGCGGGAGCAGCAGCTACACTCCTTAGATGTACGCAGGGCACTCGCCTTCTACATTGAGCGAACAAAGCCATTCCGAAAGTCTCCCCAACTTTTTGTGGAGGTCGCGGAATGGATGAAAGGCCTGCCAATCTCCTCCCAGAGGATCTCCTCCTGGGTGACCGCATGCATCCGCGCATGCTATGACCTAGCTCATGTCCCTTCGGGCCACCTTACAGCGCACTCTACCAGAGCTCAAGCGTCATCAGCCGCCTTCCTGGCACGCGTGCCCATCCAGGAGATATGCCGTGCAGCGACCTGGTCATCGGTCCACACCTTCACCTTGCACTACGCGCTGGTCCAGCAATCTAGAGATGATGCAGCCTTTGGCACAGCGGTTCTGCATACTGCCACATCTCACTCCGACCCCTCCACCTAGGTAAAGCTTGGGAATCACCTAACTGGAATGCATATGAGCAATCACTCGAAGAAGAAAAGATGGTTACTCACCTTTGTAACTGTTGTTCTTCAAGATGTGTTGCTCATAACCATTCCTAACCCACCCTCCTTCCCCACTGTCGGAGTAGCCGGCAAGAAGGAACTGAAGGGTGGCCAGGTCAGCTGGGGTATATATTCGGCGCCATAGCAGCGCCACTCGAGGGGGCACCCAGCCGACCCGCCGAGTGTTGCTAGGGTAAAAGTTTCTCCGACGAACGTGCACGTGGCGCACACACCTAAGTGGAATGGATATGAGCAACACAACTCGAAGAACAACAGTTACAAAGGTGAGTAACCGTCTTATCCAGGAGGGGGGTTGGAGGCCAGGTAACACCTCTGCCCAGGAAACTGGACAAAGGACACAAAGGCTGGGGGAGGAGCCGGAGGGAGGCTGAGTGAGAGGCTGGAGGGAGTTTCAGTTTGGAGCTCGCTGGGAAATGGAGAGGGCCACCCTGACCAACAGAGCTGTGGCCTCCCCGGGGCCCCCAGATGGACCTAACTAAAGGGGTTCCTGTTGTCTGTATCAGCAAGACCCATTTTGGGCTGTGTTCCTGTCGTCTAAATAAACCTTCTGTTTTACTGGCTGGCAGAGAGTCGTGGTGAATCGCAGGAAGCCGGGGGTGCAGGGCCTTGTCTCCGCCCACACTCCGTGACAGCAACCAGAGAGTCTGGCCCTGGTGGGAGGCAAGCCATGTTCTCTTGAGTATGTGGCCTGGGGCTTGGGATCCAGCTAACAAACCTGGGATACCTCCACCGCACTGTTCAGCTCAGGACCGGAGCAGTGCGTGGCTGGGCAGAGCAGCAACAGGGGAGACTGGGAAAGAAATTGGCTAGGGTTGAGGGAGTGGGAAAGGGAAGTACCCGTATGCTGAAGAGGCAGGAAGGAGGCCAGTGAACAGAAGAGGCAAATGTTACAGAGAGAGAAGATTCTGAAGAAAAGGCAGTTAAGAAAAGAGGCAGCAAAGGGCAGGAGAATAAAAACATGACAGAAAAAAGGAAGAAGACAAAATACAGAGATAAGCAAAGTGATAAAATGTAGGATGTCTCTGATCGACATCCTGGGGAAAGGGCAGCTTTCGTGGAGGCAGTGGAGAGTCTGGTCTCACAGTATGTGGGCCACTGCAGTGACGTAACTACACAGTGCAAACAAACCCATTGAAACCAAGCCACCTTGAAGTCGATGGGGCTACTCGGTGTTTAAAATGAAGACTGTGCATAAATCTTTGCAGGATTGGGTATATAGTCGCAATATAGGGGGAACTAGTCACAGACAGACAAAGCAGGGTGTTTCATTGGTTTTTAAAGGGGAATCCAGTATTTTATACATATAAAACAAATTAATATTGGCTGGAAGAAGTAGCTATTGTATCAATATTAAAATAATGATCTGAATTAAACTTGTGAATGACAGTATTACTGAAAAATGGATCAAACAATTAGAAATGCTTCAAAGTATGTAAAAATTCTGGATACGTTATTTCTGAATTGGAATTTAGGGCTGTGCATACAGGTTTTGCAGGAATCCAAAGAAACCAGGATATAGTATGTTGATATTCAGGTAAACATGCATAAACTCAAGTATCTTTGTGTTTGTATGTTTTTTGCCAGCTTTTGTGAGATTTTGTTTTGCTTTTTGTTCATGGTATTTCCACCACCCAGGAACATGCTGAAGAGGCAAAATTTTGTCATTTTGGTCTCATAAATGGCCAAACAGGCACGAATAGTGTCCTAGAAAAATGTAAATGGAATTGCAAATACTCAGACACAATTGGAATAAAAGCTATAATGCCCGTTTGCACCCCAATACAATCTTCGATGACCTGCTGTTAAGTCAGAAAAAGGGGTGGTCCTAACAATGTGGGAGTGGTAAATGGGGAATGCCAGCATGCTGGGTGTGATGAGTCAGGAATGCTGGGATTGTGGTTTGAGATTACTACACATTCCCCCTGCTCCCACCTCACCGCCAATTTGATCCCCCACTTTTCAAATGCCAGGAGTGTGTGTGTGTGTGTGTGTGTGTGTGTGTGTGTGTGTGTGTGTGTGTGTGTGTGTGTGTGTGTGTGTGTGTGTGTGTGAAGTCAAGTATGATTAACTCTTCTGCCAGAGAGCTTTTGGATTTGTTATAGAACATTAATGGTGCCTTACAGAGAATATAATGGGTTAACTCCTGGTTATTGCATGGATTTAGACTCCTACCAGTATTCCATACTCTTATAACATTAATTCCAAACTGTTAATGGAACTCTTTGCCAATGAATGTTTGGTTTGGAAGTAATTTGAAAGCTTATTTTAAAAATGACTTTCTTTTCTTTAAACCGGACTTGACTTGTTGGCACTGGTACAGGATGAAAGTTGTTTGTATAAAGCATTGGGGAACATATATAAAGGTTACTAGAGGAATACTGCATGCATTACATTGTGTTATTTTATTGTGTAACTAAAAGGTTTCCTGTTCTGCAACAGAATTACAATTTGTTATTTTTCCAGCACATGCATTAGTCTGTATTCAACACCTATACAATGTACAACCCAAATCAAATTTTCAAGCTGACCTGAGCAAAGCCATTTAGCTCTGGCCAGATCATATTTCTGTGACTCACTAGCATTGTATATAATAATGTGTTCCAAGAAAATGAAGCTATAAATCTTTGTTTATTTCTTGGATTTACTGTTATACCCATCATTACGCTATAGAATCATTGTGTTACTTTCTACAAAATAATGGGTTAAATACAGGGATGGAGTCTAACACTGCTCTGAGCAGATGTATAACCCAAATCTGCCTAAATCTGGCCAAGCAATGAGCCTTTGGAAAAATCTTAGTTTGCACATGCTTGGTCTGTACCAAGCATGGGCAAACTAAGATTTTTTTCCAAAGGCTCATAAGGTGGCCAAATTCAGGCACACTTTCTTAGAATTTAGCAGCTAAAATCTCTGAAGTTTCTGAGACCACTCAAGCCTCTTCCAGCTCCTAGAACTGACCAAATTTGTGTATGAGCCATGCCCAGAATGTGACTGTGTAGGCTTCATTTCAGGGCTCTAGGGGCTCAGAAGGACTTTACCAATGATGATGCTCCCAGACACGGGGACAGCTAGCAGGAAGTAATGCTGACAGATCCTGGTCAAGCTTGTGTAATTAAAGACCGTGTCATAATATACATGCACAAAGGGAGCGGGTGAATTAAGACCCCATAGCTAACCTTAATTCTGGCTTTTCCTAATTTTTGAGAGCCTAACTTTGCAACATTAGTGTTCTTCGAGTGATCGCTCACATCCATTCCAGTTAGGTGTGCGCGCCGCGCGTGCACGTTCGTCGGAAACTTTTTACCCTAGCAACTCCAGTGGGCCGGCAGGTCGCCCCCTAGAGTGGCGCCGCCATGGCACCTGATATATACCCCTGCCAGCCCACCCGCTCCTCAGTTCCTTCTTACCGCCGTGTCGGTCGTTGGAACTGTGGAGCGCGGCATAGCTGTCCTCCACGTCCCTAGCTCTCCTTGTTCTACGGTTGATAGTTGTAGTAAGTAGTTAAGTGTAGTTAGTTATATAGTTAATAGTGTAAATAATATTGTAGATATTTGTTAGACGGTTTGGGCCGTAGCCCTTCCCGGCACCCGGCACCGGGCTCATGCCTGGTTCGCCGGGCTTCAAGCAATGTGCGGCCTGTAAGAAGCCGATGCCGACCAGCGACCCTCACGACGCGTGTCTAAAGTGCCTGGGGGAATCGCACAGATCGGACAAGTGCCGCGTTTTCAAGGCTTTTAAGCCTAGAACAAAGAAGGAGAGAGACCAGAGACTTAGGACTCTCCTCATGGAAGTGGCACTCGACCCGGCAGCTTCGCAGCCCGTCATCTCGACACCGGCACCGGATCGCGCCGGCACCGGAAAGTCTCCCCGGCACCGACCTTCCCCGGCACCAGGTGCAGAAGCAAGACCCTCGAAGTCTGCATCTCCATCCAGGCAGACTCGAGTGGAGCGCCCGGCACCGACATCTGCCGCGGCGCTACCGGCACCGTCGACTCCGGGCCCGGAGGGTCCGTCGAGTCCGGTCCCGCCGAGCTCCCCCATAAGATCTGGGGTTGAGCTATTGGTCCCATCGACGCCAGAGACCTTCGCCTCGGCACGGGACCTCATTGCCCTGACTGAGTCAACTCAGCCTCCACCCCCGGTACCTCCGGTGCGGGTAGCGTCCAGGGGCAAACCTATGATGACAGCGCCGTCTCGGGACTCACGCCCGCTGTCGAGGCCCCGACACCATGGTCGCTCAAGATCCCGCCGCCGCTCGCAGTCCCGGCACCGCTCCCCTCGGCGGTACCAGTCGTACTCGCGGCACCGATCGGCCTCCAGACGGTCACGGTCTGGTTCCAGCCACCGTTACCGGCACCGGGACTCTAGGAGCCAGTCCCGCCGTCAATCAGCGCCCCGGTCGACCTCCCGGCACCGAGCTGGTGGCAGCTCCCGGTCCCGGTCGACCTCCCGACACCGCGTCGGTGGCAGGTCCCGGTCCCGATCCCGGCACCGAGTCAGCGGCCGGTACCAGTCCCGATCTTGGCACCGAGTCCAAGACAGACCCCGGTCCTGATCCCGGCACCGGTATGACTCCCAGTACCGGTCCCCGGCACCGAGAACATCTTCGGCGCCAGGACACGGAGACTCTTACCAGCCGCGGTCGGCCCCTCCATGGCCTTCCAGACAGCCGTCGGTGTCATCGCAGGCGGACAGTGTATACGCGCTGGGCACTGACAGACAAGCGGCCCTTTTTCAAGACCCTCTGCAACAGGACCAGGGTCCGCAGCAGTGGGGGTTCTGGACACCCTGGGCGTACCATCAAGCCCAGGGCCCCCAACAACTTACTCCTAGGCCTGCAACAGCAGAGCACAGGGCACCGGAGGCGTCGTTGTCTCGCCCCCCTCCCTCCCCGGACAGGGAGGATGGGTCAAAGCAATAAGACCGTGATCTCCCTCCTGAGCCAGAGGCGAGGGCTGAGGCGGACCCCTGCTGGACACTCTCTTGCCGGGGGTCTCCTCATCGTCTTCTCCCGATGAGGCGGTGGCTGGCACTTCCTCTAATAGCCCTCCTCCGCTAGATCTCAGGGCACATCAGGACCTCCTCAGGCGAGTAGCACAGAATTTGAGCCTGCAAGCTGAGGAGGTTTCTGAGATCGAGGACCCCGTCGTCAGCATCCTCTCCTCCGATGCTCCCACCAGGGTCGCCCTGCCCTTTATTCGGATGATCCAGGCCAACGCCAATACGATCTGGCAATCGCCGGCCTCCATCCCCCCTACTGCATGGGGCATCGAAAGGAAGTACATCGCCCCCTCCAAGGGCTATGAGTACCTCCATATTCACCCGACACCATGCTCCCTGGTGGTACAGTTGGTGAACGAGAGGGAGCGTCATGGGCAGGAAGCCCCAGCCCCCAAATCCAAGGAGGCCAGGCGTATGGACCTCCTCGGCCGCAAGGTTTATTCGGCGGGGGCCCTGCAGCTCAGGGTTTCCAATCAGCAAGCCCTTCTTAGCCGCTACGCATTTAACTCTTGGGTGGCAGCGGATAAGTTCAAAGAGCTGCTGCCACAAGAGGCGCGTCAAGAATTTGCGGCGATTCTTGACGAGGGCAAGAAGGTTGCACGAACCTCGTTGCAGGCCTCCTTGGACGCTGCAGACTCGGCTGCCCGTACCCTCGCCTCGGGGGTGACGATGCGCCGCATCTCCTGGCTTCAGGTTTCTGGCCTTCCACCGGAGCTCCAATACACCATCCAGGACCTCCCGTTCGAAGGCCAGGGCCCGTTCTCGGAGAAGACAGACCCCAGACTGAAAAGTCTTAAGGACAATCGGGTCATTATGCGCTCCCTTGGGATGCACACGCCTGGGACGCAACGCAGACCTTTCCGGCCGCAGCAACAGCAGCAGTGTCGGCCGTACCCCCAGTTCCGCCAGCGGCAGGACCTTAATAGGCGCTGCGGCAGAAATGGCAGGCGCAGGCCGTCGGGCAATCAAGGGAGGCAAAACCAAAGCTCCTCTAAACCCCCACCTGGACCCAAACCTTCGTTTTGAAGGTGCGCCCGAGGGCGTAATACCAGTATCCCCCATGGATCCTTCCCCCCCGTTTTCCAACCGCCTTTTGTTTTTCCTCCAGGCGTGGTCCCAGATAACATCCGACCGCTGGGTCTTATGCACGGTGCAGACTGGATACCGTCTGCAGTTTGTATCATTTCCTCCCTCCCGCCCCCCACCCTCGTCCCTCTTCAGGGACCACTCTCACGAGCAGTTCCTCCACCAGGAGGTACAGACGCTCCTCAACAAAGGAGCTATAGAGGCGGTTCCGGAGAACGAGAAGGGCAAGGGGGTTTATTCCCGCTACTTTCTGATCCCCAAGGCCAAGGGAGGCCTCAGGCCTATCCTCGACCTGCGAGAGCTCAACAAATATCTAGTGAAGTTGAAGTTCCGCATGGTATCCCTGGGGACCCTTATCCCATCCCTGGATCCTGGAGACTGGTATGCCGCCCTCGACATGCAGGACGCTTATTTTCATATTGCCATATGGCCACACCACAGGCGTTTCCTTCGGTTCGTGGTCGACCGCCATCACTACCAATTTGCGGTCCTCCCATTTGGCCTTTCTACGGCTCCGAGGGTATTCACAAAATGCATGGCTGTCGTTGTGGCACATCTTCGGTGCAGTCGCATTCACGTGTTCCCTTACCTCGACGATTGGTTAATTCGGGGCACGTCGGAGCTGCAGGTCCTCAGCCACGTCCGCAGGATCACCGGCCTGTTTGCTACCTTGGGCCTCATGATCAACGTGGACAAGTCCACCCTGCTCCCCTCGCAGAGGGTGGATTTCATTGGGGCCATCCTGGACTCCACCGTGGCCAGGGCCCTTCTGCCGTTGCCGAGGTTCCAGTCGTTGTCGGCGATCGTTCAGCGCTTGCTGGCAGCCCCCCTGACATCGATATGGACATGCCTAACCCTGTTAGGCCATATGGCAGCCTGCACGTTTGTGACCGGGTATGCACAGCTCCACATGAGGCCCCTCCAGTCTTGGCTCATCGCACATTACCGGCCAGCAAGGCAGTCACTAGACATGCTGATCACTATCCCCCAGGGGGTGTTGGATTCTCTCAATTGGTGGCTAGACCAGTCCGTCGTGTGTGCGGGGCTCCCATTCCACCCACCCGAGCCCTCGGTGTCCCTAACGACGGATGCCTCAGATCTCGGCTGGGGGGCCCACCTGGGAACCCTGAGGACACAGGGCCTGTGGTCCCCACAGGAGGTGGAGCTACACATCAACATGCGGGAGTTGAGAGCGGTCCGCCTTGCTTGTCAAACGTTCTGTCACCAGCTTCGGGGTCGTTGTGTCGCGGTGTTTACCGACAACACGACGACCATGTACTATATCAACAAGCAGGGTGGCACCAGATCCTCTCCCCTATGTCACGAGGCGATGCGACTCTGGGCTTTTGTATAGCCCACTCCATTCACCTCACGGCTTCCTTCCTCCCCGGAGTACGGAACACGCTGGTGGACCGCCTGAGCAGATCCTTCCTCGCGCACGAATGGTCCCTCCGCCCGGACGTCGCCCTCTCGATTTTCCAGAGGTGGGGTTGTCCCTGCCTGGACCTCTTCGCGTCCAGGGGGAACAGGAAATGCCAGGCATTCTGCTCCTTTCAGGGCCGGGAACCCGGGTCTATAGCGGACGCCTTCCTTATTCCGTGGACGACCCACTTGTTCTACGCGTTCCCCCCGTTCCCGCTGGTCCACAGGGTCCTTCTGAAGGTGCGCAGGGACAGGGCCCGCGTGATCATGGTAGCCCCGGCGTGGCCCAGGCAACATTGGTACCCCATGCTGTTGGACCTGGCCATAGCCGACCCAGTTCCCCTGCCCCTTCACCCGGACCTGATCACCCAGGACCACGGAACTCTCTGTCACCCGGACCTCCAGTCGCTGCACCTAGCAGCGTGGCTCCTGCAGGGCTGACCAGTTCTGAGTTGCGTTGCTCCACCCCGGTACGTGAGGTACTCTTGGGCAGCAGGAAGCCTTCCACTAGAGCGACGTACTCGGCCAAGTGGAAGCGTTTCTCCTGTTGGTACGTGGAGAAGGGTCTCCTCCCGATGGAAGTTTTGGTGGCCAATATTTTGGACTATATTTGGTCCCTTAAGCAACAGGGCCTGGCGATATCATCCCTGCGGGTCCACCTGGCGGCTATCTCCACCTTTCACCCGGGTGGGGATGGCCGCTCCGTTTTCTCTCACCCGACGGTGACTAGATTCCTTAAGGGGCTGGAACGTCTATACCCTAATGTCCGACCCCCTGCCCCTACCTGGGATCTTAACCTGGTGTTGTCTCGGCTCATGGGGCCCCCCTTTGAGCCGTTAGCTACTTGCTCCCTGCTCTATCTTTCTTGGAAGACTGCCTTTTTAGTAGCTATTACCTCAGCTAGATGGGTGTCGGAACTCCGGGCTCTCACGGCAGATCCTCCATATACAGTCTTCCATAAAGATAAGGTGCAGCTGAGACCGCACCCTGCCTTTCTCCCCAAGGTGGTCTCAGCCTTCCACGTCAACTAGGAGATCTTCCTCCCAGTTTTTTTCCCGAAACATCATTCTTCACGCAGGGAGCAACAACTCCACTCGCTTGATGTCCGTCGGGCTCTCGTGTTTTATGTGGAGAGGACCAAACCGTTCCGCAAATCCCCCCAGCTTTTCGTGGCAGTAGCGGACCGCATTAAGGGGCTTCCCATTTCCTCGCAGAGGTTATCCTCGTGGGTAAGGTCCTGTATCAGGACCTGCTATGACTTGGCTCACATTCCTACGGGCCATGTGACTGCGCACTCTACCAGGGCGCAGGCGTCGTTGCTGGCTTTCCTCGCCCGTGTGCCCATCCAGGAAATCTGTCAGGCAGCGACCTGGTCATCGGTCCACACCTTTGCTTCCCACTACGCCCTGGTCCAGCAGTCCAGAGAGGACGCGGCCTTCAGATCTGCAGTGCTCCATGCCGCTACTTCTCACTCCGACCCCACCGCCTAGGTATGGCTTGGGATTCACCTAACTGGAATGGATGTGAGCAATCACTCGAAGAAGAAAAGACGGTTACTCACCTTTGTAACTGTTGTTCTTCGAGATGTGTTGCTCACATCCATTCCACACCCGCTCTCCTTCCCCACTGTCGGAGTAGCCGGCAAGAAGGAACTGAGGAGCGGGTGGGCCGGCAGGGGTATATATCAGGTGCCATGGCGGCGCCACTCTAGGGGGCGACCTGCTGGCCCACTGGAGTTGCTAGGGTAAAAAGTTTCCGACGAACGTGCACGCGCAGCGCGCACACCTAACTGGAATGGATGTGAGCAACACATCTCGAAGAACAACAGTTACAAAGGTGAGTAACCGTCTTTTCTTTTAATATAGTTTTTGTGTGTGTGTGTGTATAATACACGTCTACTGTAATCATATCACACCAAAAGTCAATTTCTAACTTTCCTACCATGCATCTTACAAAACGTAGGTTGCCCTTCCCCTGACATTCCTGCTGGCTTGCGCTTGACATTTTAATGTGATAAATGCACATCAGACTTTGCATTTCTAACACCACCTACTTGACTTGGCTCTAGTTTCTTGTGTTCATTAGAATTTCACAAATGTGCTGTTTCATGGCAGATAATCTCCTCTCCCTTTCTGGGCTGGGTGAGGGCATGGGTGCATTTCTTGTCTGCTCAACATTTATTACATTCCTATTTCTCCACCTCATCTGCACCAATAAATCAATGCTGCTTGTTATTGTCTGTCCCTTGAGCAGTGTTTGGGAAAGCTGAAGTGGGAGAGATCTGCTATCCTGGCTGTAATGGTGTGTGGATTTTTTAAAATTCCCTCTTCCTCAGGCATTTAGATGAAGGACACTGTCTGGGCTTTGTAAACCAAATCCATCCTTGGGAGAGAGAGACAGTAGAAGTGCTCTATCTGAGTGATAGACCCCAGCAGTGCTCTAGCTGAGTCAGCCAGAAGCCTTTTGATGCAATTGGAGAGGGAGGGATAGTCCTATTTTCTTGTATAGTCCTATTCCATTATGTGATATAGAAAGAGTGTAGGGTTGCTGTCAGTATTAGGGACGTATGCAGGGAGCAGAAGGATTGAGATGGTGGCTACCCCTTGCATAGGTGTGTGAAATGCGTTTGCTCCCTGCATACCCACAAGCAGATAGCCAGAACTGAGCCATAAAGAATGATCAAGGATGCAGAAGAAGAATACTACTTCTACGTTGTTTACCCTATGGGCACTCTGTCACATACAGCAGCAAACATCTTGCAGAGCAGCTTGGGAGAACTGTAAGTTAGCATCAACATAATTGTGGAACATTGCACTCACTGGCAGAATCTGCCTGGAGGAGCCTTGCTCAGAGAGCCTCCCTGCTTGCCCAGTGTGTTTGTTACCTAATCCCAGTAAACAAGTTTCCTTCAAACATGCTTTATGCCTATCCACAGAAATAAAAGACAATAGCAGTTAACTGCTGCTAGGGGCAGTGAAAGAGGTTGTTACCTCATCATTGAAAATGGCAAGGGGAAAATGAAAGGTTTATAATGATTGTGACTGGGGAAGTACATGTTCCCAGTAAACTTAACTAGGGTTTCAGTGGAGGATTACCTCAGAACAGAGAGCCTGAACCCAGCCTGAAAGGAGCCCTCACATTTCGAAAGGAGCACCCACATTTTGTAACACCAATAGGCCCCACCATAAACACATGGGTTTGAAGTCCACATTTATGCTCAGTCTGGGCTGCATTCAGCCTTAACTTGTTCCTCCTGAATTTAACTGAAAGAAATGGATACAGGATTTTATAAAATAGATTTTGCAGGGAGTTTATCATTCTTTATCTGCTGAATGGAGAAGGGCCTGGGCATAATAGGAAGGGGATTCATCCTGTGTTAATAGAAGAATCAGGAGTATTTCCATTTTGTGTTGGGCTGAAAGGTTAACGGTTTTTTAAGAAGTGTAGTACGAATTTGCTGTTCTCAGCCTATTTCTTCTTACATTTTTTTTTCATACAGAGATGAGAATTTGACTCACTGAGCAAATACTGTGTGAGCATTGGTCTTTATTTTAGATCGAGACTAAAACAAGAAAGAACAGAAGCAATATCTCCATGAGAGGGGGAGGGAGTCTCTCTCCTGTAGCTGTCTTCACTGAAGTCTGCTTCTTAAAATGGCTGCCTGCAGCTGTAAGCCATCCGTCGTTACAGCTTGAAAGGTGCAGTACGTGTGGAAAATAAGCCATAATAAATACAAGCTCCATAACAGCACACTCCTCCTGCCCCTCTCTCATACTGACTGCTACCTATCGAAGGGCTTGCCTTGCTTCCTCTGTTTCTGAGGGAAAGTGTACACGATCATTTTCAAGTATTAAAACCTTTCATGCTAGATAATGTCTTAACATGAGGTTGGGTTTGAGCCTGCCCCCCAGAGGATGGACATGTGTTGCTGACCACATCAGTGAACAAACAGCATGAAGAGTGGAGAAGTAGCTTTATATGTGGGGAAAAAATAAGTTCCCTTTCATGTGGCAGAGGAAACTTTCAGGGCTCCAAAATGCATGTGATGACACGCAGATAAAAATCTTCTCTTTTATATACTCATGAAAGGGGTTTTGTTTTTTCTTTCCCTTCCCACCATCTCCACCATTAGCACAGCTGCCAGGGGATAAACATTCAGTGTGACAGAAATTAGATCCTCTTACAAGTACAGTCTCAGCCTTTGGGGACGTTATGAACACCTCTGGTTATAAAATTCCCCTTTCACCAGCATGCAGTGTCTAGAGAGAGAAAGTGAGTTAGAAATGAGTGAAAAGTAGATCAAAGACAATTAGGTTCTGACGACTCTCTGCATTTCCTCTCCCCTTCCCTCCTGGCACAAGCTCCTGCCCCCTACAAACACACAGTGGTTGCGGAGTCTGGTGTTTGGTCTTTACAGGGAATGAAAGCTGTATTTTAATTCTGCTTATCTCTAGCTAAAAGGCCTATTGAGACTAGTAGCTATTTCAGATACAATGTTATCAACAGTGTTGCTGCCTTTTCACATTTCCTTTTCTACAACTCACTCTCTTGCTGATTATAATTACCCTTTAATAGCTCATATAATTTCAGCTATATAACAACTGAGTTGTACTGTAGCTGCCAAAAGTACCATGTATTTTTAATCATTAATTGAAACAATCTCAGAGAATTATAATTAGGTAACCTTGGATACATCTCATGAGTGGACTTTCATCAGTATCCTGTGTGCTGGCATGACTGTAATGCACCATTTTTCTCTCCAAGAACCATTTGCATCTGATGCAGCTGATCAGAGCTAGAGTGACAGTCTCCGTGAAAACAAGAGGAATACAAAGACTATGAGACGATTCAAAGTTTGGATGCAAAAAAATTTGGAATATTGGTTAGGGCCCCTATTTAGTGTCTGTAAGTGAAACCATCTCAGCACAAGTCCACTAACACATACAACTGTCTCTAAGGTGGAATAACATGATTTCACATCTGCTCTAACAAATGTCATGGAGACATCCAGCCATATGAATATGGCCTACAGCCAAGAAGAAACTATCCATTGGTGTTAGTGCCAGTTCCATTCCATGCCCCGATTGGATGCCTAGAGTACAGGATGGCAGTATCTAGATGGAGGTAACTCTTGTGAAAGTTCACTTAGCTTGCTTAGGATTGGGAAACTTAGATACTGGGCCATATTTGGGGAGGTTGCTTGAATCAAGTGATGGTTCCTAAATAATGACATGCTTGACGTAGAGCATAGATTTCTTAAATAAGGTGTCAAAAATCTCATTTGTATGCAACTTGGATACTTTTGACTCTTTCTCTAGTCATGAAAGGAATGGTTTAGAGCTGCAGGAGGTGGCTTGACTTTCCTGCAGTGCTTCTAGGACCTCTTGTGTGAAGGGGCTGAATTCAGAAAGAGAATGTATTTGAGATACTGGGACTATGATCACTGTATGGATCCTGGTGTCCTGAGACACCATTTTAGATGCAAGTGTTTTTCTCTGAGAAGCAGGTTGATGATAGCATTTCACTGTGAGAGGTGCTGGTTTATGGAGTTGAGTGGAAGCATTCTGGGCCAACAAGACCATTCACAGCCTGAATAGTTCAGTGGGGCATTATTTAGCAGATACCATGGTTGGACAGAGGTGGATCATTTTGCTTTTTCCACAGGCAGAAAGAAAGAATTCCCTGTGCAGGAGCTTATTCATATCTGTCCATGTTTTCTGCTATTAACACTTAAATTTTCTTATCTAGTCCTAGGCCACCAGAGAACTATGGATATCTATAGGGGTGATGGGAAAAGAATGGAATTTTGGTGCCTGAATGTCACTGACCTTCCCAACTTGCACCTCCCTCTCACCTCTACTAGATCATCCATTCCTATCAGATTCCCTTTTCAAGAGGGCATCTTTAGGGAGGGGAGGCCTGCTGACCTGCTATCTGCTCCTGACATTTCCAGCTAAGTTGGTTCACAGCCTTTCTGGTATTTTTCCTAAGTGGCCACTAGTCTCCTTCTATCTTTCTTTCTCTCTCTGTCTCCAGTGGGCACCCTGCAGGCCCCCTTTTCCCATATCAGTCTGAGGGTGGCCAGAAATACCACTGACTTTGTTCCTTCAGGTCCCAGTCAGGAAATGGAAGTAAAAAGTAAACCTTAGCCAGACATTTCAGAGCCTCTCTAAAGGCTTGTGTTGAGTTTTCCTTAGTAGGTGGGCAAAAGTTGGAGGTGGAGTTTCTTGTTCTATCTGAAACAAAACAATCCCTGATGTAAGGTTCAGAGAGGGAACACAGATTCTCAGTTAATTTGGACAATGTTTTGATAATGATTTGCCCATGACTGCTAAAAAGAGACATTACAGCAGGGAACAATGTGAATTTACTGAAGCCAGATGTGGATTCATGTAGTGATGAACACATATATGATACAAAACCAATGTCTCCTGTACATCTGATGTTATGCAGGCAAAAAAGAGCTTTTTGTGACATTGTTAAGGTTGCTGCACACCTGACACAAAAGCAGGGAAATAACAAGTTCTTTTTTGTTATATTAACACCAAGCGGTACTTCTCCTCCACTATTCCATAATTCCTACCATTGACCAACAAATTGGCTTTCCATGAGCCCTCAATAAGCTGCATGTCTCCTGCAACCAGATCTCAGGGAGGAATAAGATCAGCTGAGAAACTATCTACCATGGTCAACATGCACCTGTGTTTAATCTGTCTTCAGTTGCACCATTTCTGTTGCACTTAGTTATCACCATCAGCATGAACAGTGAGTTACCCTGATGGTAATGGTAATGCTGAAGCACTGATGCCAACTTCCTTATATAAATACTTAATTGTTGCTAGTGATTCCCATGGTAGCATTAACCAGTTTAACATAGCATGAGAAAATTAAGTGATCAGTGTCAGGCTAGGAGTGTTCTTTGTTCTTTCATTGTTTTGTAAATGCTAGTGTGATGTGAGAATAATTACTATGCTTGGGTTATTGCCTTTGCCATTGTCGTGTGTGTGTGTGTGTGTGTGTGTGTGTGTGTGTGTGTGTGTGTGATTTAAATTGTCTATAATATTGTTGTTTTAGAAGGGAAGGAACAGGAAGTAGGAGGAATGGGAGATCGATTTGAGATTAAAGTGGGTGTTTACTCTGACCACTTGCAAGGTCCGTTTGTAACAGCAGAGTCCCAAAGAAAATATCATCCAGGCTGGATTTGCTTTAAAGAGATCCTGTCAATTTAAAAATCATGCCTCTTGCTGGGTCTTTTACCTCATGTTGCTACAGTTAACACCTAAGTCTATTATAGTCTTGTACTACCTTTGTAATACATACAATTATTATAGCTAAAAAACCAGAGCAATATATTTCTATATTTTTTACAAATTTGTTTACTTAGTGCAATTGACAGCACTCTGAACATAGGCAATAAATGAGGCTGAAAAACTGCGAAGAACATTGTGTAACATTTTGTCCAAAATTTTTCATCCCTTTTCATTGAAATTTCAAAAAACATGGACCAGTTTTTAGTCATTTTCAATGTTTTTCTCTATATGGTCAGATAGAAAGTAAACTTCCTTGTTCTCTGTGTGGCTCTTTCAGTCAGCAAGGGGGGCAAGAAAAACATAAATACATTTGAACTTGTGATTTTTTTTTTAAACTGGTACAGTACACACAGTGCTTGCTTGAATGGCATATCATCTCAGGTCTTGATCCTGCAAGGAGCTCCATGTGGGAAACAGTATCTGCGGATGTAGAATTCATTACAAAATTGGGCCTGATTTCAGGCATGATTTGATGAAAGGGGGAACAAAACATAAGGCAGGAAAGCATAAATGAATATTACCAGTAGAAATACTGTATTGTATGGAAATGCTTCTGCTCTTCACTCTTCATGGGAGGTGGCAGCCCATAGACCTTTGACAGGGAGTAGGTACATGCTGGGGTCAGGAGTTTCTCACTTTCAGCCACACACAGACAAGGCATCTCTGAGTGAACAAATACCTGCAGCTTTAAGAAACTAGTGAAAGTGTGGCTGATCAAGAGATCTTTTTGACTGTGACAACTGCAAGTCACTGTCAGTATTAGACATCCCCAGAGAAAGAGGGAGACAAACCTGGTTGTTCACAGCCTTTGTTTGGCAGCTTTCAGAAATTTGAAGGAGCTGAACAAAACATCGCAGTGCTACATGCCAACTGTTGGGCTTCATCAAATAATAAAGCAATCCCACTGGGTATTAAGAGGCATGGAATTATTCTAATGAGTCTGGCAAAATCTCATTAGGATGAACAGCAGGCAATTACAAAGTGTATGATCGGTATGCAAATGACTTTCTTTCCTCTCCTGACTACACGCAATGTCTTGGGCTTGCAGAGCTGTCAGAGAAATGATTAGTCACTGAAGCAAAGTACTGTACACAGTGGGGTCAGTGTTTCAGATGCACCAGTTGTAGAAATGGGTAAGGTCTGGAAATATATTCTAACCTCAGTGCAAGAACCACTCTGCATCACTAAATTCTTCGCTTACCCTATGAAGAGGTGGGGCACAGACATCTTTCTGTTAGGCCTCCAGACGTACTGCTTCCAGGAATCCCTTCAGAGCATGACCAGGTCAGTGGTGCATGCTGTTACAACCCAGAGTAGCTTCTCTGACAGCTGTGGAAAATGGGGACATGATTTGCGGGCTGCACTGAATAATGCTAAAAATGACAGCTCCCATTGGTGGAGAGGTAAATTAGGTGGACAAAGTTGCTTGTCCGGCTCTGAGTCTGAACTCCCCACTCTGAGTTAAAAAATGCTCTTCTAATTAAATAGAAAATGTCAGGTACACACACTAAAGTTTTGCTGTGCATGGTAAATGACTCCTTTGTCCCATTTTGCTGTTTTACGTCAGGCAGTGTAATCCCTGATATCTTCAGGTCTCCAGGTCTGAGAAACTCTGTGTAGGCCTCTAAAGTGATTGCGGCAAATCAGGCTTTAATTGTATCCAGCTATAATTAATAGTTTTAAATATTTTTTTATTTATTACCCAAGGGCCGATCTTGCTCCTTATATAAGTCAGTGGCAAAACATTTTGCACAATGGACAGGAAATTCCACAAGGGACTCATTTTTCTGTTGGAGTGTGGCAGGGAGGTGGGATGGGGAGGAGAGAATTGAAGCTCTTTCAGATTAGATAAATCACCACAGACAAATATTCCAATCAATCTTCTCTCCAAAGTGTGGAAACCAAACATGTTCGCTGCACTGTCAACATGTGGCTGTGGTTTGCTCCCAAGTAAGTAGCAGGAAGTTTGCTCCTGTCCCTCCCCTTCTTCTCCCATGTAGAATGTGGGACTCTGGAAGGCGAAGCACCATCAGTGTAGAAGTCATGTGCTTTCACTGTGGCAGAAGTCCTTTTGCCAGGGACTCTCCATCATGGAGGGGAAAGCTGGGTAAATTAATGATGATAAATAGGCATTTACGTCCACTCTAAAGGACCATGGAGTTGGGAAGAAAATGATGCCTTAAAGAGCAACCGTTCCTTGGCCCAGACTCCTAGCTCACCCTCTCCAACAGCATGAAGCCCAATCTGGAAGGGGGACAATGGTGCCATGGAGGAGGCAGTGTCTTTGATTGCCCCTCTCCCTGGAAGACTCAATCCATTTAACTTGAAGGGTCAATGTGAACCATAGATATTAAGGTGGATGTCCTCCATTGCTACAGCTAAGCTGTTGTGGCGCTCTAGCCAAAGTACTTTCCAGTGACAGAACTGGAAAGAAATTATTAGGTCAGTACTCCACCACGTGGGCCATGCTGTCTCCCCAAAAGGTTAGTGAAAGGATAGTTTTAGGATTAGTGCATAGGGAGTTTTTAAAGCTGTTTATATAGTTTAGTAATCATTTTATATTGAATAATTGTATTAAATCTGACCTCTGTAATCTAAGCACTGCCAAAATGACTGTGGTCCAAACATTACATGAAATATTAAAATGCAGAATGGGCTCTGTTTGCACTGCAGAGGAGTTCATTCCCAAGATTGGATTACACATGTCAATGCTGGGTGTTCCAAACCAAACCGACAGCTATACAATGATGCCACAGGCTTCTGTTTCTGTTTAGCTTGTTTTGCTGACCAATGAAAAGAGATGGAAATTCCAAGCCTGAAAAGACAGGGCTTAGACAAATATATTTTTTTCCTTATACAGTCTGCTATTCACACTACTGGCTGGTCATAAAATGTATAGCTTTATTTAATGAAGGTCTTCTATTCATCATGAAGTTCTTCTGTGTCCTGGTCAGCTTTTACAGTAGTGACCAAACCAAGCTGGAGAGAGTACTGCCAGATGGCAGGGAACCTGAGGTGTTACCCTGAAAACACAGAGCAGGCAAGCTTTATTCTCTTTATGTTTTTGTACAGACCTAATATCCAATGCTGGATCCACGGGACTAAGCCTTGCTTTCTCACAGTAGCTCCATTAAAGACAATGGGAGTAGTGCATGCTCAACCCTACAAAATCAAGCCACTTTTTTTTGGGTGCTTAAGTATGAATGTGTGTCTAACTTTAAGCACAAAAGTTTGATCTAAGCAATTTAGCTATACTCACAAGAAGTCTGTGCAGAGCCAGGACCCTAATGCCTACCTCCCGATTCCCTAGCTATCTTCCTTTTGGTAAATGACTAATCAAATCATTCTGCCTTCACCTCGTCTATGTTGATAGCAATCCCTCAATCCCTGGGACTTCCCAATTCATCTACAAGGCAGATTGTATAGGCTGCAGTACCTTGGTGCACAAAAGATGATTATTCAGAAGGTGATGTCTGCTTGAGGTAGACACTGGTGCTGGGAAAATGCAAAGGAGGGCAGGTCCATAGAGAGTCACTTGTAGAAGTCAGGATGGACTTAAGCAGCATGGAAAAAATGTAGTCTTTATTGTTGGACTGTGACACTAACCAAGAATTACTCCCAGTTCTAACTGTTCAGTTTGCTTCATTGTTCATGGTACATTGAATGGATCTGACTGACAATCCTCCTCATCTCTCTCTCCTTTTTTAAAGCAATACCAAACAGATCCTTTTTGTTTCTTGTCTTCTTCTTTGAATGGCAAATGTGGCCATCCGAGTGGGTAACCCTTTCCTAGCACGACTGTTCTTATAGATACTGGGTCAAATTATGCTCACAGGACCTGATTGTGCCCCTGGGATGAACAAAAAAGGCCTCCTCCTCCACTGGATCAGCTTTCCCATCTTCTCCTGAGCACTAGAGAAAGCTCTCAGCATCTCCAGGGATCTATGTGGAGGAATGGGCTGGAGGATGGGTGAACAGGGCACGCAGAGATGAGCACCTCTCTATTTTTCAGCATCATCTTTCAGATTCTTGAAAGTTCTAGAGGCTGCTGTGCCCAGAGGTGGCCCAGGGAGAGCCACAGGAGGTCAAGAGCTCTTGCATGATACTAAGTCCCTGTGATACTGAGTCCTGTGCTTCCATATATAGCCACAAGATTTATAGGCCAGACCTTTGTGGTCTTCCATGGGTAGAGCAAAGCCCATGATCTGTTCTCCCCTCAGTGGAGGTAATGTAAAGGAAACTTTGCTGAGGGACCCATACAGAGTTATCTTCACTCTTTCTAGGTGTTACCATACCGGGGAACAATCTGACCCCCCAGGTACAACCATTTTTTACTTCAGTGTAACTGATAGCAGAATTCAGTTCATCTCATAGTTAACTAATTTTTTTTTTAACTAAGGTTTGTGCAACTAGGTTTTAACCTATGGAACTATGAACAGCAATTATAATTGTTAACCTGCTGATTTCTATCTTTTACAGAGGAGATAGTTAGCACCCAATGTTCTGTGGAAGTGTTCTAAACCCATATTACCATGCAGCTGCAATCAACAACACAAGGAACAATAATTCTTTTATAAGCATATACTACCATAAAGAACTTACATAGCTCCAGGTGTTATATTTCACAGTTGATACAGGCATTAGAAAAGCCTTTATTCTACTCACTGCACAACAAAATATCTCCCCTTGAAAATGTTCTTATCTTCTTGGTATCCTAAGCATGAAGTGGTGTTACTCGGAGAAAGCACTTTGATTTAATGATAGCATACTATCAGATTACCACCCCCTCCACAAACGCACACCAGTCCCTGTGTTCAGCTTTTGTCAATTTCTTAACATTTCTAAAATATTGAATGCCAGCCAGAGACACCTTTTAACATGTAATGATAATGCATAGGTCTGTCAAGCAGATAAATGAAACTTGGTACCAAATAGACTGTACGAACTGCAATTAATATGGTTTGGATATAGATCTGTAGGCAATGGTCCCTTTTTTAATCATACAATTACAGAGGAACTGATGTGTTGCAGGGTTTATGAAAGAATTATTGCTAAGCAACTATCACAGTGGTTCAGTAAATATTCGACCGTGGTTGCTTTTCATGAGCATTCATGTGATCTAATAAAAGGCTTTTCGTGAGAATTCACACCAGAAACCTGGTCATAAGAGTTACATTCATTCGATCAAGGAACAAAAACAATATCATGTGACTTACATGACTAATCACAACTAAGCAAACACCACTTGGTTTAGAGATTTCCAATGCCAGGACAGGAAATGATGAATTGCAAATAAACTGGAAGAGACTGCAGTCAGATTGTGGCTATTACATGAATACAAAAATAATTAATTGAATGAAACATTACAAATTTACGAGTTACATGTGTTGATCACAAATGCTAGATTGAAATGTTTCACATTTACACTTTGGAATCCATGCATGGTTTGAGTCAAAAGGATTCAAAATAAACCAATCAAGCTTGCTTTGGGGGTTGAGGTCAACAAAGTCAAAAAACGGTTTCCAAGGCTGGCTTTCCAAACTATCCCTTCCCTCCACTTCCCATATCCAATGTCTTCAGGAAGGTCTTGGGGTTTGTTGAGGAAGGGGGGAAGCTGAGTAAATAGGGGAAGACTGGCTGTGGGGAGGGGAATTGTCAAGCTGTTCAGTACAAATATCCTCAGCCCATGTTCACTGAACATTGTGTGTAAAAGCTAAAGTTCAACTTCAATCCCAGAACTAAGTTTTAATGGGGCTGGAGCTCAGAATAATTTGCACAGGTCTTCTCGTGTTACAAAGATCTTCAGGGATTCATCCTGTGCTCTAAATTCTAGAGGGGAATTTAATGGGTTAGCCTCATAGATAATTATGAATAGAAGCTGGTAGCAGTCATTCCAAGCTAGCTAGAGACTGCCTCTGTCCCTGTGCAATACTACTGCAGCTGGTATCAGTAGGAGAATTCAGATGGAGTCCCGTTCATTTTAAATGTGAGGAGCTGGCCTCAAAGCATTCTCTGGGAAGGGTCTTTGACTCTGCAATTTCCTCAAGCCTTCATCCACAAGAGTCTAAGAGCCTGATCCACTGATGTAGCTGGGAGTCTTTCCAGGACAGCAATGTATGCTGGATTGGAGTTCAGATTTATTAACCTTTTCTGACATGCTGCAAAGCCCAGCCTTTCTCTCTGTTTTTGATCAGCAGAGTGGAGTAAAGGCTGGTTGGCTGAGGGTGGATGGTAATTGACTAGAGTTGTTGTTATTATGGGTTAACTATTGTAGCCAGTATGGTCCTGGTTAGGAAGTTCAGTTGTTTTGCTTTTAGTTTTTATTTTGTTTATAATAGTTGTATTTTAATTATTTACTGCAGCTAGATCTCTGGAGAGAGGCTTGATAAACTGAAATAAACAAACCTTCTTCCTTCTGCCATACCATATGCACACCTGTCTATCCCTAACGCATGTCTCTAATGTTCACACCATGATCAGATACTCTTCCTTTGTGCTGCCCACCCACAAATATCACAGAATGCAGCTACTTCAGCTGGTGATCTTTGCACTGTACTCAGCAACATCAGGAAGTAATCACAGCTAATTGTTATGGCTGTAATTCCAAACCTGCCAGCTGGCAGAGAATCAGCATTCATAGTCACATTTGCTAAATGTCTCCCTAATATTTTTCATCAGACATTTATGGCAGAGCTCTTCGAAACCTTGCCTCTTGACTACTTCCATTTCTCCAGCTCTTACTTGGCTGCTGCCAAGCTATCCTCCTTCAGGGCAATTATTTTCACAGTGTAATTTCTTGGCAGCCCACCTGGCAAATGTTGCTTTCACACAGGCTAGACAAGGTCTACATTAGGTTCGGATGATGGGGTAAAGAGTTTAGTAGTATCTAGAGTGAATGAATAAAAATGTTTAGAATAGAAATGTAGATGCCATTTGCTTCCATTCAAACAAATGGCAAAACTCCTAATGACTTCTATGGGAACAGGACCAGTTCTACAGCCAACCTATGAAAATATTTTCTGAGTACTAATAACAATTCAAAATAGCAATTTCTTTAAGAAAACTGAAATCTGAGGGGATTAGAAAGTTGATGGAATTGGCAATGGAGTCTGAATCCTCTCTCTCCAAAGTCAGCAGCTCAGATCTAGCTCAGACCATTGGGGAATGAAAGTTGTCACTAGCTGAGAAGTGTGCAAATGCCAGGGTGATGATGGATGGGAGTGAGGTAAGATGAGCTATGTTTGGTGGTATTTATGACATGAGCTTGGTAGCCTAAGTCTAGTTTCTAGTGGCCATTTGTTCTCATCATAAAATCTGCCACCACTGCTAGAACTAAATGATACCCATGCTGTAATTTTTAGCAGAGCCACCAAGGACCTTCTCGCTCCAAAAGGCAGTCTCTCCAGGGAGTAACGAAGCATGGGGAAGCCTGCTCTGCTGCTATCCAGGCTGGAGTTGTTTTGTGGGTAAGCAGATGACTTCATTCTCTAAGGCTTTAAATCTGGCACCTTTCAAAATCACTACCAACTCTGAAAGAAAAAAATGAAATCCCTATAATTGGGACTGAGAGTGCCGAAAGGTCAGCAGTGCATGCCATGGCAGTCAAGGACAAGCAGAAAGTTGACCCACATATTCTGGTCATTCAGCTTCGATGAAGGCCAATACAGTGTAGCCAAAACACACACAGCTGCAAGAGAGGTGAACAAAATCTAGACTAGTCCCCAAAATGAGTCATCTTTGTCTGTCTATACAAAGACTAATACAGTAAGCACTGATGCTTGGAGCTGAACTGTCCAGGAAAGAAATTAAAATACTATGCATTTTATTAATGGTCCTTCAAAACAGTCTAGACAAAACCATATATTATATCCCATCTTTTAAAAACCACTGTATAGTGACAGCCTTTGTAGTGTTAGACAGCTATCACCAGGGTATAGATTCTGCACTCCAGAGTCCAAACGGACACAGGAGTCCGAGAGTCTACATTGGTATAACTTAAACCATCTATCTGAAGTTTTTACATAGAGCCTATCACTCTGCTACCTCTTCTGTCTGCCTCAATGTGCCTCAAACTTGGATTGTCTCTACTCCCATAGAAATGTTTAGAATAACACCCACTCACCTGTGGTTAACATACATGCACCCATCTATACATCACCTCTGAATTTGACTCCCAGATTGTCAGGGAGTCTGTGTGAGAGTAAGGGAGGCTAAACAGCTGTTAACCACACGTGAGGGGCAAAGGAGAACAGCAGCAAGAAAAATAACTTACGGGAAGGTGTAAGAAAGTATAAACTTACTCACAATACAGAGGTAACTGGGTGAGGTTGTATGGCCTGTGATACACAGGAGGTCAGAGTAGATGATCAAATGGTGCCTTCTGGCCTTAAAAATGTATGCAAATGTGTATCTTATGCCACTTTAGACTTTTTGGCATATAAGTTACACAATTTAGCTCTCCCTTATGCATTAATAGATTGGTGTACTAAGGAAGCCTGATCAAATTGAAGGGAGTCTACTACTAATTATTTCTCTCATGGTAGCACCTAAAGACCTCAACCAGAGATCAGCTCCCGATTGTACTAGGTAGTGTACAAACAAATACTATGAAGACAGTCTCTGACTTGGAGAACTCACAGTGTAGTTACACAACCTTTCACCACTTGTGAATTTGGTGTCAGGTGTAAGTATTAAAATGTGCTGATAGGATGAAATGTAAACTCTGATTCTAACACAGAGATTTTGGGTAAATATGAAATCATCTTTTTAAATAGCTTTAAAGCTATTTTTGACAGTACAGTAAAAGAAAGCCAAATCAAGAGATGAGCTCTTGATATGGGACTTTTCAGATCCTAAGAGAACTGGGATTCCAGAATGAAGAGGCTAGACCCCTGATGCTTACTCACTGCCATGGGTAATTCAGCATCTGCACTGGTTTGTAATGGGCAAAGCACAGTGCTCCTATGTTTGACTAACCAGGCAGAGCTTCGTTAATAGAACTGAAAGGGGCTAAATGACTTCAAGATAAATAAGACTTTAGAAAAAAAAATAATGAAGGAATTAAACTGACCTTCTTTAGAAATGGATGAGACATGGTAAACAGGGAAAGATCTTGTTTTACTTTCATCCTGGAAAAATAAAATTTCTTCCTTTCCAGCTCAGCACAGTTGACTGATTGGAAACAAATCTGTTTTCTCTGGAAAGATTTATTTGCCCAGCAGACTGCCTTTTTTTTTTGTTGTTGTTGGCAAAAAGCAATAGGTTGGAAGAACAAGGTTCGACTTGTTAGCAAGTTTACAGCGCTCAGTAATTAACTGGTACATTTGAAGGCACAGCATGCAGGATACTTACAGTAACCTACTGTATTACAGTGTCATGTGGAAGTGCTTTGAATGGCAATGATAACTTCAGAGAATGCAATTTAATTCAATTCTCAACCAGAATTAGATAGCAATAATATTTTATTATGAAGTAAGCAATGATCTTTTTCGAGGTAAGGACACTCAAGTGTCCCTTGTGAAAACAACTGTTAATTTGTGAAGTGGGTTTTTTGGGGGGTAGGTATGTTTCTTGAAAACATTTATTTGGTCTAGAGGCAGCAGCAGGCATGTTTTTCACACCAGTCACCTAATGATACATATTAGGTGCCCAGTAAATACAGGTCTTCACCCTGTGCTTTGGGGAACCCAATCACCAAGGGGGATTGAGCCATGAAGTCATCTCTTTTTGGTGTATGGTATGTAATGGTGTTCTCCATGACCAAAGATTTCTAAGGCAATTCAGCTCTGCTTCCAGTCAGCTTCTGTTGTGCTCTTTGGTTTGGTTGTGGTTTTGGCTTTTGTTTTTGCTATTGAAGGCGATTATTTACTTAGGGCAAATTTGCTAACCTGGATACCTAACATTAGGTTTCTCAAACCATACTGTAATTATTTCAATGCAGTTAATATGATTTTGAGAAGTGCTGAGCAGCTACAGCTCCGATTGACATGATATTTGTAAGTACTCACTGCTTCTGAAAAGCAGATTACTTAAAATGTATTAAGAACCCAAATTGTATGCAGCAACCTACATGGAACTTGGAGAGAGAAACACAGGTTGCAGGAGGGAAGCGTTTGGAGGAAGCAGCAGAAAGTCTGTGGGCATGTAGCTGAATTATAGCAAATTCACCCAAGTGCTCTGAAAGAACTCAAATATGAAATTGCAGGACTACTACATATGGTATGTAACCAATTGCTTAAACCACTTTCTGTATCAGATGACTGGAGGATGGCTAATGCGACACCAATTTTTTAAAAAGGCTCTGGAGACGATCCTGGCAATTACAGGCCGGTAAGCCTAACTTCAATGCTGGGAAATTGGTTGAAACTAAAGTAAAGAACAGAATTATCGGACACAAAGCTGAACCCAATTTGTTGGAGGAAGAGTCCCCACAGCTTTGTAAAGGGAAATCACGCCTCACCAATCTATTAGAATTCTTTAAGGAGATCTGCAAACATCTGGACAATGGAGATCCAGTGGATATAGTGTATTTGGACTTCCAGGAAGTCCCTCAGAAAAGGTTCTTAAGCAAAGTAAACAGTCATGGGATAAGAGGGAAGGTCCTCTCATGGATCAGTAAATGGTTAAAAGACAGAAAACAAAGGGTAGGAATGCATGGTCAGTTTTCCAAATGGAGAGAGGTAAATAGTGACATCCTCCAGGGGTCTGTAGTGGGACCAGTGCTGTTCAACATATTCATAAATGATCTAAAAAAAAGGGGTAAACAGTGAGTGACAAAATTTGCAGACAATACAAAATTACTCAAGATAGTTAAATCCAAAGCAGACTGCAAAGAGTTACAAAGGTATCTCACAAAACTGGGTGACTGGGCAACAAAAATGGCAGATGCAATTCAGTGTTGATAAATGCAAAGTAATGCACATTGGAAAACATAATTCCAACTATACATACGGAGGAGGACTGGAATACCATGCAAGATGATCTGGATGACCTTGTAAACTGGAGTAATAGAAATGAGATGAAATTTAATAGTGCAAAGTTGTGCATTCAGGGACTAACAACAAGAATTTTTGCTGTAAGTTGGGGATTTATCAGTTGGAAGCAACAGAGGAGGAGAAAGACCTGGGAGCAGTGGTTGATCACAGGATGACCATGAGCTGTCAGTGTGATGCATCCGTGAAAAAGACTAATGCAGCCCTAGGATACATCAGGTGAGGTATTTCTAGTAGTGAGAGGGAAGTGTTAGTACTATTATAAAAGGCACTGGTGAGACCTGATCTGGAATACCACGTGCAATTCTGGTCTCCCATGTTTAAGAAAGATATTAATTCAAATTGTAACAGGTGCAGAGAAGGGCTACTAAAATGATCTGAGGAATGGAAAACCTACCTCATGAGAGGATACTCAAAGAGCTTGACTTGTTTAGCCTAACCAAGAGAAGGCTGAGGGGAGACATGGCTGCTCTCTATAAATACATCAGAGGGATAAATACCAGGGAGGGAGAGGAGTTATTTAAAATAAGCACCAATGTGGACTCAAGAACGAATGGCTATTAACTGGCCATCAACAAGTTTAGGCTTCAAATTAGGTGAAGGTTTTGAACTATCAAAGGAGTGAAGTTCTGGAACAGCCTCCCAAATGGAGCAGTGTGGGGAAAAAATTCTAACTGGCTTCCCAACTGAACTGGATAAGTGTATGGAGGGGATGGTAGGGTGGGACTGCCTACAATGGTATGTAGCCCATAGGCAACTACCAACAGCAAAAATCCCCAATGGCTGGAGACAAGGCCCTTGATAGGGCAGGCTCCGAGTTACTACAAAGAATTCTCTGTAGGTGTCTGCCTAATGGTTCTTGCCCACATGCTCAGGGCCTAACTGATTACCATATTTGGGGTTGAGAAGGACTTTTCCCCTGGGTCAGATAGGCGAGATCCTCGGGGGGTGGGGAGGGTGTCGCCTTCCTCTGCAGCATGGGGCACAGGTCACTTGCACTTTAAACTAGTGTAAATGGTGAATTTTCTGTAACATGAAGTCTTTAAACCATGATTGAGGACTTCAGTAACTCAACCTGAGGTTATATATCCATTACAGGAGTGGGTGAGTGAGGTTCTGTGGCCTGCAATGGGCAGGAGGTCAGACTAGATGATCACAGTGGTCCCTTCTGGCCTTAAAGTCTATGATCTATATTAACTGTTACCACTCAAGAAAACGATCTTGGAGTCATTGTGGATAGTTCTCTGAAAACAGCTCATTCACTACAGCTGTCCATTGAGCAGATAGCAGAATGTTAAAACCACTATACAAGAGATAGATAATAAGAGAAAATATCCTAATGCCACTGTATAAATCCATGGTACACCTACAGCTTGAATATCGAGTGCAGTTCTGGTTGCCCATCTCAGAAAAGATAATCTAGAATTGAAAAAGGTACAAAGAAGGGCAACAAAAATGATTAAGGGTATGGAACAGCTTCCATGTGAAGAGAGATTAAAAAGACTTAGACTTTTCAGGTTGGGGAAAAGATGACTAAAGGGGGATATGACAGAGGTCTATAAAATCATGAGTGGCATGGAGAAGGTGAATAAGTGTCATTTTTTCTTTCATATAACACAAGAACCAGAAGTCACCAATGAAATGAATAGACAACAGGTTTAAAACAAACAAAAGGAAGTATTTCTTCACACAACACATAGTCACCTTTGGAACTCTTTGCCAGAGGATGTTGTGAAGGCCAAAACCATAACAAGGTTGAAAAAGGAATGAGAGAAGATCATGGAGCACAGGTCCTTCCATGGCTATTAGCCAAGATGGTGACAGATGCAATCCCATACTCTGGGTGTCCCTAGCCCCCGATTGCCAGAAGCTGGGAGTGGATGACAGGGAATGGATCACTCAATGATTGTCTGTTCCAGAGATCGGCAACCTTTCAGAAGTGGTGTGCTGAGTCTTCATTTATTCACTTTAATTTAAGGTTTTGTGTGCCAGTAATACATTTTAATGTTCTTTAGAAGGTCTCTCTCTCTGTAAGTCTATATATTATATAACTAAACTAGTGTTGTATTGTAAAATAAACAAGGTTTTCAAAATCTTTAAGAAGCTTCATTTAAAATTAAATTAAAATGTTGATCTTATGCCACCGGCCGCTCAGCCCGCTGGTGCTCTGGGGTTCTGTTCACCTAGGCCAGCAGCGGGCTGAGCGGGGCCTGTGGCCGGGACCCCGGCTGGCAAGGGTCCAGCAGCCAGAACCCCAGACTGGCAGTGGGCTGTGCGGGGCAGCCCACTGCCACTCTGGGGTTCCATCTCAATGAATCCATGTAGGTATGGATGATGAATTTTCATACCTGGTCCAAACTTTGCACAGCACTCCAGCTGCCCCCATCTCTTCAAGCCCAGAGAGAAGAATGGAGAGAGAAAGGGAAAGCCTTTCCTCTCCCCATTGTAAAAAGTTCTAGCCTTCCCATAGGCTCTTTTGGTCACGTGCTCACTCCCTTTTCTTTACCTTGGGGACTTTTTAACCCTTTACAGGTAAAGCAAGCAGCCACCAAGAGGGACTTTATAGCTAACTGGCTGGCTGCGGGGCCATGAAAGGGAGCTTCCTACCCCGCCCCCCATCATCTATTACAGCCTCACTCCAGCCCTATGCCTGGGTCTGGGAGCAGGGCCACTGTACAGCTTTTTACCCCAGCTCTGCATCAGCTAGGGAAGCCCTCTGTGCAAGGGTATTCCTAGGGGGTCATTTCTGCCCACTGAAAAGCCCCTTTATGCTGCTACCCTGATGTAAATGGGCATAAGCAGGACTGAGAATCAGACCCTATATGTCTGGGGTAGCTTTCTATAGCTCATCATCACTCCACCTTTGAACCTTCTACTATCTAGGGCCAAGGCCAGGGAGACTTCAGTAGTCTATGACAGAGTGAGCTTACTTATAAGTGGCCAGATCTTAGTCCTTATTCTGGCTGCTTTGCCCTGCATTAGTAATGTAAACAGCTGTAAATACATCTTAAATGAGAAATGACTCTGCCACCTGTACCCTGTAAGGGAATCCCTGGGTGATGTAGAACTGCTTTACTGACTCCTATGCCAGCACACTATCCCCGTCCTCCGCCTTAAGCCCTGACAGTCTCCTGCTGAGTTTGAACCCACATTCTTTGATCAGTTTCTTTTGATGCTGCTCTAAACACATACACTCCAAGTTATATAAACTGGAAACATCGGACATACCATCTCATGAATGGAGTCTATAACTTCATGCCAGACGTTTTCAATGCTATGACAATCCCCTAGCATGAATAAAAAGTTTCCTTCCAACAATTTTGCACACATAACAAAGCTCTGTTCTTGATGGGAAAGCTTTATGTAATCTCTTTAGAAATAAATAAGACTTCTGCTGAAAGTTAAATGACACTATAATTTTCTTGATGTTTATAGACATCATTTCATCCTGCTCACATGTAGCTGTCTGAGCCAGATGTAAGCCAGGGTCTGAATGAGCTCTCCCCTGCCTTCTGTTGATGAACTGGGACAAAAGACCTCAGGAGCAAACTGTATTTGCATCAACACACCTACTTTGCACAGGTGATCAGCAGCTAGACCTGCTTTGCTAAAGTGATCAATTTTGGCTGCTTTAGGTTAAAATTCACTTAAGTCTTGGACACAGGGGCAATGAAATATCTTTACTGTATGATGGAACAGTTGAACTGTATTTAATGTGCCCTAATTGAGGGAGTCATCCTAACTTAACCTCACTTGCTGAGAAGGAGGTAGTGATGCCAAATCTGATTGAAAATCAGAAGGGGTATGGGCTCTTTTTTGTTGGGTTCTTTTGAAGGCTAAATGGGTTGTATAGGTGTGAATGAAAGCATAATTTGAAGATAATGAAATTTTAAAAAGGTGCACCCGAGAACTACAGAATTGCTGTTTCTATGATGGTGCATAAAAAGGAAAATTCAGCCTGATGGTCTGAGACCAGGTGAGTTTGCGAGGCTGGCAGTCATGAAAAAAAGAGTTCATAAATTGACATAAAATCAGATATGAACATTGTGATGGAGTCTATCATGGAGAGGGCTGGGTTGTGCCAATGGTTAAATAGCTAACGTTACTTGTAGAGCCAGTCAGAAATTTTTCCAACAAAAGTTTGTCATAAAGATATGATAGTTTGATAAAGTTTGTTCATAAAAATTCTGAAGTGCAAAGCTTTAAAAAAAAGTTTAATTATGACTTTCCTCCACTATATGAAACTGAAGTAGTTTTCCCGCAAAAAGAGAACAAGTTAAAAAGAGAGTGGAGAAGAAACCTACTCCCTTTGTTATAGACTTCTAGTTTAGAGTGGGAGGAAAAAAGTAAAATGAGAGAATGCTCTCCCTGTGGAAAAAAGTGAAAGCAGCCTCTGAGAAAATGGGTTTCTTCCCTCTTCCCTTAAAAAAAAATAAAAAAACTGCACACCACACACACACCATACTAATAGTAGAACCAGAGAAGAGAATAAAGAGAGAAAAAGTAGTATCCCAAAAACCCAAGGTATTTTTTTTCCACCCTTGAATGAAACAAGTTTTCCAATCCAGCCAAACAAACCAAAATACTCATTTTCTTTTCAAGGGTTTGTGAAATATTTTTTGCAACCAAATCTAGCTACTTACATAAGAATACTCTAAGGAAAAATGAGAAAACAGACACCACCTACAGGGTGGGCTTCTCCTTTCCTTTTGTTAATTTCCTTTATCTTGAAGGAGAAACTCAGATGCTTTTCCATAGTGGAGATCTGTTGGTAGTGTTCTCTTAAATCTGTGAGACTCCATTTTGAATCAAGTGGAGGAGGCTGATTGGCCAGAATCTGCTAGGGGTGGGTTTAAGAAACTATAAAGTGTGCTTCAAGCAGGAGGGACTCATTTCAGTCTGAAAGTTGATTTTAGCAAGAATTCTACTCTGTATTGAGATGCTGGTGTCAATATGGGAGCTTAACTAGGCAGAGGCCTACTCCAGACCTGCTGCCAGGGTTTCACACCATTTTGGAAGCTTAGACTTGTTAGAAGTTCTGATTCTGAGGCATTGATTCCAGTTAAGTAGCTCAGTTTATTTAGAGCCATGCTACAGTTCTGAGGAGGTTATGTCAGCATGGGAGTTTAATATAACTCATGAGCCTACTTCAGATTGGGAATGTGTTAGAACTTGGAAACACGGTCTAGCTTGGAGGTTTGGTTTAGCTCAGAAGCTTGCTCCAGCCAAAGAGTTCAGTATAACTTTGGAGCCAGATCTAGTTTTAGGTGTTTATTCTAGTTGAGAGTTGCAATTAAGAACCTACCTCCCTTTAATTAATGGATTTATTAAGGGATATTTATTTCTGATGAAACTGCTATTTGAATTTTAACATTTACAATTAACATACTTCCTAGGATCTTAAACTACAAACCATTTATTTTCTACAACTTTAATAGACATATTCTCCTTAATTCCCCTACAGTCTATGACCTACAGCACACAAGCTACAAATACAGTGTGACACATGAAACCCCACAATGCTGAGTTTTGTGGTCACTGTTCAGATTAGATTCTCACTTAAAGTGCCTGCAAGTTACCATGGTGACCACTAAAAGTTGTACATTTGCTAGCACATCGTACAGAACTAGAGACTCAGGCCCAGATCCACAAAAGCTCCTAACTTCATTGAAATGGATTTGGGCCTCAGCGACTCGGACTTCTTACTCAACAGTAACTCATTGAGTCTTGTCCAGAAGCCAGGGAAATAGCAACAGAAACAGCAAAAAACACTTAAGTATTTTCTTGACTCTTCTCTGAAGATGCTCCCCTCTGCACTAAAGGTTTTGTTTGCAGCACAGAATTCTACTTCTTTCATGCCAACTGTATTTGAAAGTCTGTATTGAGTTAAACAGAGCAAACACAGTGTTAAATAGGAAATGGCACAGCAGAATGAAAGAGAAACTAGAAGGTACAGGCCACAGGAAGGGCAGCATTGTGCTGGAGTGGGCTCTTGGAATCTTAACAGATAACTCTTCTTCACATTTTGCCACAGTTAATCTATGGCAGGAGATCATAAAACTGGAGAGCAAATTACTTGGCTTCATAATGGACTGGACTGCAGCAAGTACACTTACTTTTCCATTTCCCTCCTGCCCAGTCTGTGAAGTCAGCTGAAGCAGTTCTTGTGAAGCCAGAGGAAAATTTCTAACTATATCTTGAAATGAATGGGGAGCTGGTGGAGTAGTGTGAGGATGCTGGTGCTGTGATAGTGTTCCAACTTTTCCTTTTAATGCACACAAGAAGCTCTTACTGTTGTTACGAGGAGCTACTGCAGACTGAGACAAGAATAGGCTCCCCCCCTGCTTTTGCAGGTTTAATAAAAAATGAAACTACATACATCCTGAAAATAGGCCTTTCTAATGCAAATACTGAGAAAACTCAAGCCGCAATATCTTGTCCAAGTAGATAACACTACATGTACAGTTCACTGGGCAAAATCAGTCAGCATGGCTGCAACAACAACAAAACGGCAAGGCTTTAGAATTCCAGGAGTTGCTGTCATTATTATTTATATTTGTCCCTAGAGACCCAAAGCAAGATTAGGGCCTGTTGCTGGGCACTATACATAGACAACAGTCTCTTCATTGACAACGTACTGACTAAATAGACAAAGAGAAGTATTATTGTCCTCATTTCACAGTTGGGGCACAGAAAGAGATTGACTGACTTGCCCAAGATCCTAATGTCCATAGCAAGAGACGAAATTAAAAGCTCAGTCCAGTGTCTTAACTACAAGCCGCCTTCTCTAACTACTACATGAGGAAGCTCTTTGAGACCAACTTACATGAAAACTATTAAAGCAGGAATAAAACTGACCTCATTTAAAAAATAAGTGCAAACAACAAAAGTCTTAATAAACACCTTCTTGGCAGTCTCAAAGCCAGGCTTATTCTGTCAGTAGGGAGGCCATCTGTGTCGTTATTGCATTTTACTTTCATATATTCACTTCAATTGTCTCATTTTTATGTAAGACCTTGGAAGGCTCAGAATACAGTGTTCATCATCAGGGGCAGGAAAACACCACAATAACAGAGGTTGCAGTTGGAGTGATTTCAAGCGCTTAAGTAACCTTTTGGGAAATGGTAAGAGTTGCTCCAGCCAATTACAAGTATTAGTCCAGGCTTCTTTTTCAGATATAGAAAAAGACTGTAAGCCCTCCAGCTTCCCTTTCCTCCCTCGTAGTAATGGTTTGCTAGGACAGCCACAGCATCTCACACATGTCTTTCATGATCTTCCAATGAATCCTGAGTGTTTGGCAAATGAAAGGACCAGCTCCAGAAGCTTGTTTTCCAGTTCTGTGATGGCCAGGTCCTGTTTATATCCAAATGAAGAGGGACAGACCATTCCTATTTTTAGGCAAATAAGGGCTCCAAAGCTATACTGAGTGGGAAAGGAGGTAGTGGGGAAGGAGTTGCACTATGAGAATGTGCTGCCGGAGCCATTATACTGGTGTAGGATAGGAGTGGGCATCCTGGCTCCAGCTTCAGAAATGCTGGGGGGCAGAAGGGGTTCACCAATGTACTTTACATCTTTCCAAAGGTGCAACAATCTGTTAATCCCCCTGGTGCTATTGTGTGACCCTGGGAATCAGGGCTGTATTTATCCTTCCATCCAGGCCATTCTTGGGGTGCTGAGCAGGCCCAATAGTGCTAGCAGTAACCTCTTTCTATGCTAAGGGAGTACAGACTGCCAAACCATAGCTGCCTCCTATGCCTGAGCAATTGGGGAGAGGAAGGGCTCCAGGTATCCTTGTCCACCCCCTTACACTCATAATTAGGATTGTAACATTTAGATAGTATCATGTTATTACATAGTAACCAACCTAGTAGATGGGAGGTGGGGAGAGGTCAATGTGATCTATCTGGACTTTAGTAAGAGTTTTGACACAGTCCCACACAACATTCTCATAAGCAACCTAAGGAAATATGGTCTAGATAGAATTACTGAAAAGTGGGTACAGAACTGGTCTGAAAGACAATATTAAAGAGCAGTTATCAATGGTTCACTTTCAGACTGGGAGGGCATATCTAGTGAAGGCTTGCAGAAATCTGTCCTAGGTTCAATTATTCATCATTTTCCTTAATAACTTGGATGATGGAGTGGAGACTATGCTTATAAAATTGGCAGATAACACCAAGCTGGGAAGGATTGCAAGCACTTTGGAGGATAGGATTAGAATTCAAAACAACCTTGACAAATTAGAGAATTGGTCTGAAATCAATGAGATGAAATTCAGTAAAGGCAAGGCAAAGTACTACACATAGGAAAGAAAAACCAAATGCACAAATACAAAATGTGGACTAACTGGCTAGGTGGTAGTACTGCAGAAAAGGATCTGAGTGTTGTAGTGTATCACAGATTGAACGAATCAACAGTGTGCTGCTATGCAAAAAAGACAAATATCAGTCTGTGATATATTAACAGGAGTGTCATAAGCAAGACATAAGAGGTAATTGTCCCACTCTATTTTGTGATGGCTCAGCTGGAGTACTGTGGGTTTTGGGCACCACATTGTAAGAAATATGGGAACAAACTGAAAAAAGTCCAGAGGAGACCAACAAAATAAGAGGTTTAGAAAACATGATTTATGAAGAAAGGTTGAAAGAATGGAGCATTTTTAGTTTAGAGAAGGGAAGGCTGAGGGGGGATATGATAACAATTTTCAAATATGTTAAAGGTTGTTTCTGAAGAGGACAGTGTCACTCAGGGCTGCCCAGAGAATTCGGGGGGCTGGGGTCTTCGGCAGCAGGGGGGCCCCCGCCACCAAATTTCCACCAAAGACCTGGCACTTCGGCGGTGGGTCCCAGGGCCGATGGACCCCCCGCCTCCGAATTGCCACCAAAGACCCTCCCTGGGACCAGCCACCAAAGTGCCATAAGGCCCCCCCCCGCCACAGGTCTTTGGGGCACTTCGGCGGTGGTCCCAGAGTAGAAGGACCCCCCCCCCTGCTGAATTGCCAACGATGACCTGGAGCAGAAGCAGCTCCGGGGGCCAGGGCCCCACGAGAGTTTTCCAGGATCCCCGGAGCAAGTGAAGGACCCCGCACCAGGGGCCCCAAAAAACTCTCATGGGGGCCCCTGCGGGGTCTGGGGCAAATTGTCCCTCTTGCCCTCCCCCTCTGGGTGGCCCTGGTGTCACTTCTCCATGTCCATTGAGAGTAGAACAAGAAGTAATTGGCTTAATTTGCAACAAGGTAGATTTAGGTTAAATATTAAGAAAAACTTTCTAACTGTAAGGATAATTAAGTACAGGAATAGGTTACCAAGGGAGGTTGTGAAATCACCATCATTGCAAGTTTTTAAGAACAGGTTAGACAAACATCTGCCAGGGATGATCTAAGTATACTTGATCCTGCCTCAGTGCAGGAGGATGAACTAGATCTGTGTTTCTCAACGACTAGTCTGTGAACAGTCACTGATCCCTGAGATCTCCTGATACAGTTTAGGAAGGCAGCAAGCCGGTCCCTGATATTAAAAAGATTGTGAAACACTGAACTAGATGACCTCTTGAGGCCCCTTTCAACTCAACCTTTTTCCGATTCTATATAGACAGCCTGCCCAAAACTGTTAATCAACACTCAGGGAAGTATGGTACATATATAAGAGGGATTTCTGCTTATGAGAGCAATGCTAATGGGAGAGGTCCTGGATGATTGGAAAAAGGCAAATATAGTGCCCATATTTAAAAAAGGGAAGAAAGAAAACCCAGGGAACTACAGCCTCACTCCAGTCCCTGGCAAAATCATGGAGCAGGTCCTCCAGGAATCCATTTTGAAGCACTTGAAGGTGAGGAAGGTGATCAGGAACAGTCAACATGGATTCACCAAGGGCAAGTCATGCCTGAATAACCTGATTGTCTTCTATGATGAGATAACTGGCTCTGTGAATATGGGAAAAGTGGTGGATGTGATACATCTTGACTTTAGCAAAGCTTTTGACACAGTCTCCCACACTATTCTTGTCAGCAAGTTAAAGAAGTATGGATTGGATGAATGGACTACAAGATGGATAGAAAGCTGGCTAAATTGTCGAGCTCAATGGGTAGTGATCAATGGCTCGATGTCTAGTTGGCAGCCGGTATCAAGAGGAGTGTCCCAGGGGTTGGTCCTGGGGCCGGTTTTGTTCAACATCTTTATTAATGATCTGGATGATGGGATGAATTGCACCCTCAGCAAGTTAGAACATAAGAAAATAAAAATATAAGAACGGCCGTACCGGGTCAGACCAAAGGTCCATCTAGCCCAGTATCTGTTTACCGACAGGTGCCCCAGAGGGAGTGAACCTAACAGGCAGTGATCAAGTGATCTCTCTCCTGCCATCCATCTCCATCCTCTGACGAACAGAGGCTAGGGACACCATTCTTTACCCATCCTGGCTAATAGCCATTTATGGACTTACCCACCATGAATTTATCCAGTTCTCTTTTAAACACTGTTATAGTCCCAGGCTTCACAACCTCCTCAGGTAAGGAATTCCACAAGTTGACTGTGCGCTGCATGAAGAAGAACTTCCTTTTATTTGTTTTAAACCTGCTGCCTATTGATTTCATCTGGTGACCCCTAGTTCTTGTATTATGGGAATAAGTAAATAACTTTTTCTTATCCACTTTCTCCACATCACTCATGATTTTATATACCTCTATCATATCCCCCCTTAGTCTCCTCTTTTCCAAGCTGAAGAGTCCTAGCCTCTTTAATCTTTCCTCATATGGGACCCTCTCCAAACCCCTAATCATTTTAGTTGCCCTTTTCTGAACCTTTTCTAGTGCTAGAATATCTTTTTGAGGTGAGGAACCACATCTGTACACAGTATTCAAGATGTGGGCATACCATGGATTTATATAAGGGCAATAATATATTCTCAGTCTTATTCTCTGTCCCCTTTTTAATGATTCCTAACATCCTGTTTGCTTTTTTGACCGCCTCTGCACACTGCATGGACATCTTCAGAGAACTATCCACGATGACGCCAAGATCTTTTTCCTGACTCGTTGTAGCTAAATTAGCCCCCATCATATTGTATGTATCGTTGGGGTTATTTTTTCCAATGTGCATTACTTTACATTTATCCACATTAAATTTCATTTGTCATTTTGTTGCCCAATCACTTAGTTTTGTGAGATCTTTTTAAAGTTCTTCACAATCTGCTTTGGTCTTAACTATCTTGAGTAGTTTAGTATCATCTGCAAACTTTGCCACCTCACTGTTTACCCCTTTCTCCAGATCATTTATGAATAGGATTGGTCTAGGACTGACCCTTGGGGAACACCACTAGTTACCCCTCTCCATTCTGAGAATTTACCATTAATTTCTACCCTTTGTTCCCTGTCTTTTAACCAGTTCTCAATCCATGAAAGGACCTTCCCTTTTATCCCATGACAGCTTAATTTACGTAAGAGCCTTTGGTGAGGGACCTTGTCAAAGGCTTTCTGGAAATCTAGGTACACTATGTCCACTGGATCCCCCTTGTCCACATGTTTGTTGACTCCTTCAAAGAACTCTAATAGATTAATAAGACACAATTTCCCTTTACAGAAACCATGTTGACTATTGCTCAACAGTTTACGTTTTTCTATGTGTCTGACAATTTTATTCTTAACTATTGTTTTGACTAATTTGCCCAATACCGACGTTAGACTTACCAGTCTGTAATTGCCGGGATCACCTCTAGAGCCCTTTTTAAATATTGGCATTACATTAGCTAACTTCCAGTCATTGGGTACCGAAGTTCTTAGATGATACTAAGCTGGTGGGGAGAGGTAGATACGCTGGAGGGTAGGGATAGGGTCCAGAGTGACCTAGACAAATTGAAGGATTGGGCCAAAAGAAGTCTGATGAGGTTCAACACTTGGGAATCTGGCACTTGGGACAGAAGAATCCCATGCACTGCTACACACTGGATACCAACTGAATAAGCAGCAGTTCTGCAGAAAAGGACCTGGGGATTACAGTGGACAAGAAGCTGGATATGAGTCAGCAGTGTGCCCTTGTTGCCAAGAAGGCCAATGGCATATTGGGCTCTATTAGTAGGAGCATTGCCAACAGATCGAGGGAAGTGATTATTCCCCTCTATTCAACACTGGTGAGGCCACACTTGGAGTATTGTCTCCAGTTTTGGTCCCCCACTACAGAAGGGATGTGGACAAATTGGAGAGAGTCCAGCTGAGGGCAATGAAAATGATTAGAGGGCTGGGGCACGTGACTTACAAGGAGAGGCTGTTGGAACTGGGGTTATTTAGTCTGCAGAAAAGAAGAGTGAGGAGGGGATTTGATAGCAGCCTTCAACTACCTGAAGGGGGTTTCCAAAGATGATGGCGCTAGGCTGTTCTCAGTGGTGGCAGATGACAGAACAAGGAGTAATGGTCTCAAGCTGCAGTGCGAGAGGTCTAGGTTGGATATTAGGAAACACTGTTTCACTAGGAGGGTGGTGAAGCACTGGAATGGGTTACCTAGGGAGGTGGTGGAATTTCCTTCCTTAGAGATTTTTAAGGTCAGGCTTGACAAAGCCCTGGCTGGGATGATTTAGTTGGGGATTGGTCCTGCTTTGAGCAGGGGATTGGACTAGATGACCTCCTGAGGTCTTTCCCAACCCTAATATTCTATGATTCTGTGAATAGTGAGGAATGAGGGTGTTTAAGCAAAGAACCAGCAGTTAGGAGATCTAGACTCTTTTCCCCATTCCTACACAGTGAATCACAGACAAATCACCTAGCCCCACATTTTACAATATGGGTGCATCGCTTCTGGCACCTAAGTAAAGATACTTAGAAGTGCTGAAGTGATCTCCTTTTGTCAAGTGCTTTGAGATCCTCTGATGAAAGCTATTAATGTAAATGTAAGGTATTATTGTTTGTGATGTGTAAGCTAATCAGAGGACAACATATTCCTTTGCACTGTGGCTGCCACGGTAGCTCAGCATACCATCTGAAATGTGCACCATATCTAGAATGGGAAATGTCAAACTAGAAATGGATTTTCAAGGTAATATGAAACATTTCTGATCCCTTTTGAAATTTTGCAAAATGTGTAAAAACATAGAAATAAGCAAAACGAATTGGCAAAAAAATTGACACTAAATTTTGCTCAATGCCTACTTTGCTTCAGTCTTCTCACAAAAAATAACATGACCAGACGATTGGTGAAATTACCACAGACAGCAAAGGGGAAAAGATGCAGATCAGGATATGTAAAAGATATACCAGGAATCTTTTGACCAATTCGAATGAATTCAAATCATCGGGGCCAGATGCTATGTGAATACTGAGGATACTGAAGGAATTAGCTGAAGAAATCTCAGAGTCACTGGCAATAGTATTTGCAAACTCATGGATGACAGGAGAGGTCACAGAAAACTGGAGAAGGGGGTAACATAGTGTCCATCTTTAAAAAGGGGAAAAAGGAGGAGCTGGAGAACTATGGACCAGTCAGCCTGACTTTGATACCTGAAAAGCTACTAAAGAAATGTATAAAACATGCAATTTGCAAATACCTGGGGGATGAAGGGGTGATCACTAGCAGCCAGCATGGATTTATCAAGAAAAAATGATGCCAAATCAGTTGATTTCCTTCTTTGACAGGGTATCTGGTTTGGGGGCTAGGGGGAATGTGGTGGACATAATATACCTGAACTTCAGCAAGGTTTTTGACACAGTCCCACATGACATTCTGATAGATAAACTGGAGAAATGTGAGCATGGCAGAACTACCATTAAGTGGATATATAATTGGTTAAACAACCACAAACAAAGAATAACTATTAATGGAATGATGTCTGATTGTGGGGATGTCTCGAGTGGGGTTCCACAGAGATCTGTTCTAGATCTGGTGTTGTTTAACATCTTTATTAATGACCTGGATGTAGGAATAGAGAGCATATTTGATCAAATTTGTAGATGACACAAACCTGCGGTTGGGGATTGCCAACATTTTGGAGGATAGAGCTAAAATTCAGAGGGATCTTGATAAATTGGAGAACTTGACTATAGACAATAAAATGAAATTCAACAAAGACAATGTAAGGTGCTATACTTAAGGAAGAAAAAAACAAATGGGGTCGAGGGGGGCAACTAGCTTGGCAGCAGCACTGCTGAGAAGGATCTAGGAGTTGTGGTGGATCATAACCTCAACATGAGTCAGCAATGCAATGCTGTTGCAAAAAAAGGAAATGCCATTTTAGATTGCATTAACAGAAGCATAGCATGCATGACATGGGAGGTGATAGTACTGTTCTACTGGCTCTGGTGAGGCCTCTGTTGGAGTACGGTGTCCAATTTTGGTCACCAATATATAGAAAGGATGTAGAGAAACTGGAAAGGATCCAGAGGCATGCAACCAAGATGTTCTAAGGATTGGAATGCAAGCCATATGAGCAAAGGCTGAAGGAACTGGGTATGTTTAGTCTGGAAAAGTGGAGATTAAGGGGGAACATGATAGAGGTCTTCAAATACTTGAAAAGCTGCCATAAAAAAAGATGGAGAAAAGTTGTTCTTTCTTGTCATAGAGGGGAGGACAAGAGGCAACGGGTTCAACCTACATCATAGCAGATTTAGATTAAATCCCAGGGAAAACTTCCTAATTGTAAGAACAGTAGGACAGTGGAACAGACTGTCTAGGGAAGCTGGGGAATCTCCTTCACTGGAGGTTTTCAAAAGGAGGCTGGGTAGCCATCTGTCTTGGATGGTTTAGACACAACAAATCCTGCATCATGGTAGGGGATTAGACTAGATGACCCTTGCGGTCCCATCTAACCCTATGATTCTAAAAATTTTTTTCCAGTTTTGCCCAGCACTAGTGGTCAGGTATTCCTCGCTTTAAAAAACAAAACAAAACAAAACAAAACAGTGTGAGCTGTGCAGAGCTATTTCACATGTGAGTAATTATGCAGTCAGAAGGTCTGGTTAGTTCCTAAACAAACATCCTTTACTTTAATGAGGAAAGTTATTGTGTAGCCTCTCAGGTTACAGTTTGATGCCTTGTGTAATGTCTGACATCTGTTAATTATTTCTCAATGGTTAAACCATTATCAACTTTTTAGTAAATTCTTTCTTTATAGTGTAATCCAAACTACAGGAGAAAAAAAAACCCCAATGTTTTGCTGTCTTCCACCCCAAACATAACAAATTATTAATCATCATCGTCACACAGAAAGCCTCATGATTTGGGAAAAGTTAATAAGATGATACATCCCATGTATAACTGACTCATTGGATCTAAAAAAGTATATTAGTGTGTGGGACCAGTAGGCCTCACCCCTGCAACCTCGTGCTGCAAAGGGGAGCTTCCAACTGTTTGTACTTTCCCTCCATAACAATCTAGTTATCAGTTATATTGTCCCAAGGAAAAGAGCTAGAGATCCGTTGGGTGTTTTTAAGTGAAAGCCGAGATTCTACTTCATGGGCCCCAAACCCAGGCCTGCTAACAAGTTTTTAGTCTGAAGGGGTCTGATTCTAGGACCTTCTCTTTCTGAGCTGTAATGTCGGGCTGAATTAGAGTATAAACAACTTGGGTCAGGGATCAAGTCCTCCTCTAGGGTATAGTCTGTACAGTGCCAAGCACCATCATGAAACTGAATAATAACAATAATAAAGAGTTCCAGCATGACCCAAACAGTGACATCCCAGCTACAGTGGAAACCTGTTGGATCATGGAGCGAGTAAATAGGGTTTAGATGCATCATTTTTAAAATCCTATATACCAAAAATATATTTTAAGAATTTTATACTCTTACACAGCTATTGATCCACAATGCATGCAGCTTCTTTTAGTGGGACTGAGGATGACAGAATAAGAAAGATCAGGAAGACAAAATGCTACTTTATACCTGATAAGTGCTTTAAAAACTGGGAGCCAAATTCAATAGGATTTTGCTGCTATAAAGAGGAGAATTTGTCCTTGGAATTACACCTTTTATATGTGTTTATGGAGCACAAGACTTACTTTAACAAGTATATTTAGCCAATTTCAGGGGCAAGATTCCCTTCTTACCTGTGTTGTTACTATTTGTAATTCTTTTATGGGGGGAAGGCGGTTCATAAGCTGTCTGTGTATGGTGCACCAGTGAGCCTGGTGTTTCTGAAACACAAACAGTATCTTTCAGTCTCTATAAACTGAGAGGGGTTCCACCTTCCATGGGATTTTTCTTTCAAAATATTGCAGTTACAAGTGTTCTCTTGTATGATCATAAAGTGCCAAAACTGTCTGTCAGCACTCAATAAATACAAATTAATAATAGGTCTGTAAAATACTAAATATTGCTTCCAAGATACCTCTGCTTGCAGGCTTGAGAATGATCTGCCCAAGAAGAATGAAGCATGTTCTTGGTTAAGGGATGTTTATAAATGGAACTGTTCTCTCATATGAAAGATTGAATTTGTTTTAATGTGTATCAGGCACATGGAATAAAAACACAAATAGGCTCACTCTTCCTTCTCTGTCACCTCCTTCCTGAGTTAGTTGGGGGGGGGGTCCCTTCCCCCCAGGTGGGATTCAACCACACAGGAGAACAGGAATTTCTCTGGAATTTCTGCTTGGGAAGAGCAGCCTTCAACTGCTGTTAGGGCTCCATAGGAGCTGCCCAGGGATGCACTGATTCAGTTCATCAACCCACTGCCATGGCCATACTGTTTCCCCAGCCAGTACCCCTCTGCTTTTTGTGTTGTGCCAAATGGCTGTTTCCTACTTGTGGCCACTCAGTGCTACAGTAACCTTTCCCCAGCAGACTTCTGCCATGAAGGGCAGTTCACTAGCAGAAGCAGGCACTACTCAGGGCTGAATTGTTTACATAAATGTCTGAGAAAACTAACAGTGATGATTATAATGTACTGTTATGAAAGAAGTGTTAATGACCTGCCCTTGGAGATGTCAGGTGCAAAGGCAATCACCGCATCCTCTTTTGTGCCCAGCAGTAGGAGCAATGGAGGTTCTTCTGCTAGCGCAGAACAATGGTGCACTAAGAAGGGGGCTGATGCCTGGAGCCACTTGGTGAAACCATGTGGCCCAGAGGGAGAGGGTGAAGGTAACAGGGTTTCCTAGCTTTCAGGCTGGAAGAAAATGGTGCCTTAAGCAGTCAGGAGATTGAGTTTTATGTGGAAAGAAGCAGCCTGCGTGTGACTGGGAGTCTGTCTGAGATCTTGGAGAGAGGGAGGCTGCGTAGCTGCTGCTTGAGACCAGGCAGTGGTTCCTTACTTCGGAAAAGGGAGCTGCCTGCATGCAGTGTTCCTGTAGCTGTTCAGGATTACAGGATTCAGGTATGCTTTGTAAACAAACAAATTACATTCAGAAAATACCTGAGTTTGTGGCACCGATTTCTGCTCCAAATGGGAAAGTAACCTGCCAGGCCCTGAATTTCAGCTATTACTTCATCAAGGAGGCAACAGTTACAGCAACTTCTTTTGTAAGGTCTAACTGTATATTCCTTACTGAAGCAGAACTGCTACTAACTTTAGTGGGAATTTGGTCTGTAAGAACTGCAGAATTGTGCAACTCATCTGGAAAGCACACCGACTTGGGGCGAGGATACCCTGTTCTGTGTGATTAGAATGTTACACTCCTGCTTCCTCCATTCGGCTTCAATCACTCTACCTCCCAGACAGGGTGAGCCAGCATTTCTGCATGTAATTCAACAAACTTTTAGGCATAAACGTCCCCACTTCTCCCTGGGTTTTTCCATGGAAGGGGATGACCTGGCTGCTAGACTTTAGAGAGGAAAAAAGATATGTTATTTTGTAAGGCATCATACTTATCCACGCCACTATCTAATGGGCAAAGTGTGGCAAAAAGAAAAGTCCTTGCCTGAAAGATCCAAATGGGTGCAATACAATACAGAGCGAAGACAGAGCAGAGTGTGACCATTGTAGCTGGAAAGCTTCACAGAATGGGTGTGTCTTGAGTAATTTTCTGAGGCGGGATGTTTACTGAACTTTACAGGAGAGCCTGCTGTGGGTATAAGGCCTGGAAAATTAGGAACACTATGAAATTAGGTCAGTATAACTATGTTGCTCAGGAGTGTGAAAAATTCACACCCTTGAGTGATGCAACTAAACCAACCTAATAGACAGCTTTAGGTGGGAAAATTCTCGCATTGACCTAGCTACTGCATCTCCAAGAGGTGAATTACCTATGATGAGAGAAGAACTCCTCCCATCAGCGTAGCTAACGTCTTTACTGAAATGCTCCAGTGGCACAGCTGTAGCGGTGCAGCTGCGCCACTGCAGCGTTTTAAGTGTAGACAAGTCCTAAGAGGTGGCATGGAAGAAATCATGATGTCAGGAGTGAACCAAAGAGAAAAAGGACAGAATACTGGTGGGAACGCTGAGCCCTGAATTAGGAGCTGTGCTGAGCTGCATCACCACAGCTGGAGTTCCAAGGCTTCCAGGAGCTCCCAGATAGTGCAGACACTGTACCACCCTTTAAGAGTAGGGTTGCCAACTGTCTAACCACACAAACCCAAACACCCCTACCCCGCCCCTTCTCCGAGATGCCACCCCACTCACTCCATTCCCCCTCTCTCCATGTCTCACTCACCCCACCCTCACTCACTTTCACCAGGCTAGGGCAGGGGGTTGGGTTGCAGGAGGGGGTGCGGACTCAGGGCTGGGGCCAAGGGGTTCAGCTTGTGGGAAGGGGCTCCAGGCTGAGCCTGGGACATGGGGCTGGGATTCAGGAGGGGTGTGGAGTGCAGGCTGTGGGAAAGAGTTTGGGTGCAGGAAGGGTCTCAGGGCTGGGGCAGGGATTGGGGAGCAGAGTGAAGGCTCTGGGATGGAGTTTGGGTTTGAGAGGGGGCTCAGGGCTGGGGCAAGGGGTTGAAGTGTGGGAGGGGGTTTGGAGTGCTGGCTTTGGGAGGGGGCTCAGGGCTGGGGCAGGGGGTGCAGGCTCTGGGAGAGATTTTGGGTGTGGGAGAGGGCTCAGGGCTGGGGCAAGGGGTTGAGTGTGGGAGGGGGTTTGAGGTGCTGGCTTTGGGAGTGGGCTCAGGGCTGGGGCAGTGGGTGTGAGCTCTGGGAGGGACTTTGGGTGTGGGAGGGGGCTCAGAGCTGGGGTAGGGGGTCAGGGTGCAGGAGGGGATTTGGGGTGCTGACTTTAGGAAGGGGCTCAGGGCTGGGGTAGGGGGTGAAGACTCTGGGAGGGAGTTTGGGTGCAGGAGGGGGCTCTGGGCTGGGTTTGAGGTGGAGGAAGGGGTGAGGGGTGAAGGTTCTGGCCAGGTGACTTACCTCAGATGGCTCCTGGTCAGTGGGGCAGCAGGGCTAAGGCAGGCTCCCTTCCTTCCTTAGCCCTGTGCTACTTGCAGAAGCAGTGGCCATGCCCCTGAGGCTCCTGGGAGGGGCAGGGGGTCTCCGCCACTGCCCCTGCCTGCAAGCACTGCCCCTACAGCTCCCATTGGCCGCAGTGGGAACTGCAGGGGTGGTGCTTGCAGGCAGGGGCAGTGCGTGGAGACTCCCTACCTCCCCAGAGGCTGCAGGGGTCTGCTGACTGCTTCCTGAAGCAGGCTGGGGCCAGGGCTGGCAGGAAGCCTGCCTTAGCGCTGCTGCATCGCCAGACTTTAAGCGGGCTAAAATCTCCCAGTTTGGTTTCAGTAGCCTCCGGGAAATAGAGCCCAAATCCGGGAGACTCCTGGCAAAAGCGGAAGGGTTGGCAACTTTATAGAATGCTGCTGTGAAAGTGAAGAACAATCAGACACAGGCAAATTGCTTCTAGGAGAGAAGCCTCTGATATTTTTGTTAAAGTACCCTTCACAGGACTTCTGGTTCCTGGAGACCAGAAGGATGACCATGATCTTTATGGTTTTAACTTAACAGGGGTAAGGTGCACTTCTTCTTCCTGCCCACCCCCTGCCACTGCCTTCTTTGCAGAGACTAGTGCTCATAGTCCTGCAGAATTCTCCCACTCCCTGAGCACAGAGATCCTCATTGTGCTTGACCCAACAGAGCAGACAGGCACAACAGGATGAGGCTTCTTACATCTCTCCCTCTCCTCCACTTGCCGGGGCAAAGAGATGGTTAGAGCAGACTAGGGGGAAGATGATGTTGTTAGGGACATTTTTTTTGGCTACCTAATTCACTTCTATGACAGAACAGGATGGTTCCCTACAGACAGTATATCTTCCAGTGCTTTGTCCAATCCCATTTTAACTACTCACTCCATGGAACTGCCACCATTGCATCTGGGATGATGTTCTGCCGCCTTACAGACCTCACTGTTTCTTGATTTTAAGTTCTAATTTTCTTTGCTCAAATTGATCCTGTGACTCCATGTCATTACAGTAGAACCTCAGAGTTACAAACACCAGAGTTACAAACTGACCGGTTAACCACACCCCTCATTTGGAACCAGAAGCACGGAATCAGGCAGCATCAGAGGCAAAAAAATAAATAAATAAAAGGAAACAGTACAATATTGTGTTAAACATAAACTAATAAAAAAAAAGGGAAAGAACTATTTTTCTTCTGCATAGTAAAGTTTCAAAGCTTTAAGTCAATGTTCAGTTGTAAACTTTTGAAAAAAACAACTATAATGTTTTGTTCAGATTTACAAACATTTCAGAACAACCTCCATTCCCGAGGTGTTCATAACTCTGAGTTTCTACTGTACTCTCACATGCTCTTAACAATTCTCTGCCTTCTCTGTCTTTACTCCCTACCAAATAATTGGCCATCGTTATCACAGTTCTCATAAATATAGAACACAGTGTAAAACCTTAACCTACAAGTGTTGTACCCCTTCTTGTTCCATTCAAAGAAACAGTGTGGAGCATGTTAAGTATTGAATATTTGGTTTCAAAAGCAGGGCTTTTCCCCAGTCAAACAGGGTAGATTGCAACAGCAATCTTTACAGAACATTGAAACATCATTTTGGAATGTTGACATTTCAGAGAGAGGTTTGTTGGCTACCATTAAAAAGCACAATAACACAAAGTTTAAAAAAAAAGAGTAAAAAATGAAATTGCAGACACCGAATTTTGCTATTTGTGTATTTTTCAAAATACTGACATTTTCTAAAACTCCTTTCCTCTTTTGGGGGCCTATCACTTAATATCTTAATGCTGAATTGCGGTTTACTAGTAAAAATAAACAGATAAATGGAAATGAAAAGTAAGAGTTGAAAAACAAGAGATTGTTGTAATATTGTACTTTTCCATGAAAGTTAATCACAACAACAATGTGAATGAGTCACTGACCTTTCCGGAATCCTCTCTAGTCCTGCGGGTAGACAGATACCAAATTTCACAGTACGTTCAGTGTGATGATGGTGTTAAAAGAATATGTAGTAAAGGCCGTTTGGCATGAGAAACTATTTCTCCTTAAAATCAGGGTTGTTATTTTCAAAGCTGTCTAGGGGATTTAGATTAAAATGAATAGAAGATATGTATGTAAATCCTCTAGGTGGCTTTGGAAATCTTATCCTAAGTCTATTGAGAGCAAATTGTTGTTAAAGTGTTGTTTTGAAGAACTATAAATCAATAGATACTATACTGGAGAGGAGACAATTTTTAACACAGATCGATTGGTGCATAGATGGAGAAGACCTGCTCAAACCCCACCATTTTACTGTTCAAATGTCAAACGTAGTGATATTCAGATGGCACTATAAAGATCTGGATTACTAGTTAAAACCCAGTCAAGACCATATTCACTGAAGGACATTACCAACTAATGCAGGGGTGGGCAAACTACGTCCTAAGGGCCGCATCCGGCCCTTCAGAAGTTTTAATCAGTTCCTTGAGCTCCTGCCGGGGAGCTGGGTCAGAGGCTTGCTCTGCACGGCTCCTGGAAGCAGTGGCACATCCTCCCTCAGGCTCCTACATGTAGGGACAGCCAGGGGGCTCCACACACTGCCCCTGCCCCAAGCACCACCCCTGCAGCTCCCATTGGCCAGCAAACGGGGCCAATGGGAGCTGCAGGGGTGGCACCTGTGGACAGGACAGTGCACAGAACTGCCTGGCTGCGCCTCCACATAGGAGCCAGAGGGGGAACATGCTGCTGCTTCTGGGAGTTGCTTGAGGTAAGCGCTGCCCAGAGCCTGCACCCCTGACTCCCTCCCGCATCCCAACACCCTGCCCCAGCCCTGATCCCACTCCCGCCATCCGAGTCCCTCAGTCCCATCCTCCTGCATCCCAGAGCCTTCATCCCCTGCCCCAGCCGCACTCTGAACTCCTCATTTCTGGCCCCACCTCAAAGCCCACACCCCCAGCTGGAGCCGTCCCTAGTTCCCGAACCCCAACCCCCAATTTCCTGAGCATTCATGGCCCACCATATAATTTCCATACCCAGATGTAGCCCTCAGGCCAAAAAGTTTGCCCACCTGTGGTCTAATGGCTGTTTGGTCACCTCTCTGGACCACATTTTGGCGGTTTGATTCTAAATCCCAGTAGAAAGGTTCTATCCACATTGTTACTGGCATGAGTTAGCATCTTTCTAGATAACTCCACCAAAGAGACTGAATGGGTATAAAGAATTTATTATTCTTCTTTGAGTGATTGCTCAAATCCATTCCAGTTAGGTGTGCGTGCTGCGCGTGCACGTTCGTCGGAAGCTTTTTACCCTAGCAACTCCAGTGGGCCGGCAGGTCGCCCCCTAGAGTGGCGCCGCCATGGCACCTGATATATACCCCTGCCGGCCCACCCGCTCCTCAGATCCTTCTTACCGCCGTGTCGGTCGTTGGAACTGTGGAGCGCGGCATAGCTGTCCTCCACGTCCCTAGCTCTCCTTGTTCTACGGTTGATAGTTGTAATTAGTAGTTAAGTGTAGTTAGTTATATAGTTAATAGTGTAAATAATATTTGTAGATATTTGTTAGCCGGTTTGGGCCATAGCCCTTCCCGGCGCCCGGCACCGGGCTCATGCCTGGTTCGCTGGGCTTCAAGCAATGTGCGGCCTGTAAGAAGCCGATGCCGACCAGCGACCCTCACGACGCGTGTCTAAAGTGCCTGGGGGAATCGCACAGATCGGACAAGTGCCGCATTTTCAAGGCTTTTAAGCCTAGAACAAAGAAGGAGAGAGACCAGAGACTTAGGACTCTCCTCATGGAAGCGGCACTCGACCCGGCAGCTTCGCAGGTCGTCACCTCGACACCGGCACCGGATCGCGCCGGCACCGGAAAGACTCCCCGGCACCGAACTTCCCCGGCACTGGGTGCAGAAGCAAGACCCTTGAAGTCTGCAACTCCATCCAGGCAGACTCGAGTGGAGCGCCCGGCACCGTCATCTGCCGCGGCGCTACCGGCACCGTCGACTCTGGGCCCAGAGGATCCGTCGAGTCCGGTCCCGCCGAGCTCCCCCATAAGATCTGGGGTTGAGCTATTGGTCCCATTGACGCCGGAGACCTTCGCCTCGGCACGGGACCTCATTGCCCTGACTGAGTCAACTCAGCCTCCACCCCCGGTACCTCCAGTGCGGGTAGCGTCCAGGGGCAAACCTATGATGAGAGCGCCGTCTCAGGACTCACGCTCGCTGTCGAGGTCCCGACACCATGGTCGCTCAAGATCCCACCGCCGCTCACAGTCCCGGCACCACTCCCCTCGGCGGTACCGGTCGTATTCGTGGCACCGATCGGCCTCCAGACGGTCACGGTCTGGTTCCAGCCACCGATACCGGCACAGGGACTCTAGGAGCCAGTCCCGCCGTCGATCAGCGCCCCGGTCGACCTCCCAGCACCGAGCTGGTGGCAGGTCCCGGTCCCGGTCGACCTCCCGACACCGCGTCGGTCGCAGGTCCTGGTCCCGATCCTGGCACCGAGTCAGCGGCCGGTACCGGTCCCAATCCCGGCACCGAGTCCAAGACAGACCCCGGTCCCGATCCCGGTACCGGTATGACTCCCAGTACCGGTCCCCGGCACCGAGAACATCTTCGGCGCCAGGACGCGGAGACTCTTACCAGCCGCGGTCGGCCCCTCCATGGCCTTCCAGACAGCCGTCGGTGTCATCGCAGGCGGACAGTGTATATGCGCTGGGCACTGACAGACGAGCGGCCCTTTTTCAAGACCCTCTGCAACAGGACCAGGGTCCGCAGCAGTGAGGGTTCTGGACACCCTGGGCGTATCACCAAGCCCAGGGCCCCCAACAGCTTCCTCCTAGGCCTGCAACGGCAGAGCACAGGGCGCCGGAGGCGTCATTGTCTTGCCCCCTTCCCTCCTCGGACGGGGAGGACGGGTCAAAGCAATAAGACCCTGATCTCCCTCCTGAGCCAGAGGCGAGGGCTGAGGCGGACCCCCTGCTGGACACTCTCTTGCCGGGGGTCTCCTCACTGTCTTCTCCCGATGAGGCGGTGGCTGGCACTTCCTCTAATAGCCCTCCTCCGCTAGATCTCAGGGCACATCAGGACCTCCTCAGGCGCGTAGCACAGAATCTGAGCCTGCAAGCTGAGGAGGTCTCTGAGATCGAGGACCCCGTCGTCAGCATCCTCTCCTCCGATGCTCCCACCAGGGTCGCCCTGCCCTTTATTTGGATGATCCAGGCCAACGCCAATACGATCTGGCAATCGCCGGCCTCCATCCCCCCTACTGCACGGGGCGTCGAAAGGAAGTACATGGCCCCCTCCAAGGGCTATGAGTACCTCCATATTCACCCGACACCATGCTCCCTGGTGGTACAGTTGGTGAACGAGAGGGAGCGTCATGGGCAGGAAGCCCCAGCCCCCAAATCCAAGGAGGCCAGGCGTATGGACCTCCTCGGCCGCAAGGTTTATTCGGCGGGGGCCCTGCAGCTCAGGGTTTCCAATCAGCAAGCCCTTCTTAGCCGCTACGCATTTAACTCTTGGGTGGCAGCGGATAAGTTCAAAGAGCTGCTGCCACAGGAGGCGCGTCAAGAATTTGCGGCGATTCTTGACGAGGGCAAGAAGGTTGCACAAACCTCGTTGCAGGCCTCCTTGGACGCTGCGGACTCGGCTGCCCGTACCCTCGCCTCGGGGGTGACGATGCGCCGCATCTCCTGGCTTCAGGTTTCTGGCCTTCCACCGGAGCTCCAATATACCATCCAGGACCTCCCGTTCGAAGGCCAGGGCCTGTTCTCGGAGAAGACAGACCCCAGACTGAAAAGTCTTAAGGACAATCGGGTCATTATGCGCTCCCTTGGGATGCACACGCCTGGGACGCAACGCAGACCCTTCCGGCAGCAGCAACAGCAGCAGCGTCGACCATACCCCCAGTTCCGCCAGCGGCAGGACCTTAATAGGCGCCGCAGCAGAAATGGCAGGCGCAGGCCGTCGGGCAATCAAGGGGGGCAAAACCAAAGCTCCTCTAAAGCCCCACCTGGACCCAAACCTTCGTTTTGAAGGTGCGCCCGAGGGCGTAGTACCAGTATCCCCCATGGATCCTTCCCCCCCGTTTTCCAACCGCCTTTCGTTTTTCCTCCAGGCGTGGTCCCAGATAACATCCGACCGCTGGGTCTTACGCACGGTGCAGACGGGATACCGTCTGCAGTTTGTATCTTTTCCTCCCTCCCGCCCCCCCACCCTCGTCCCTCTTCAGGGACCCCTCTCACGAGCAATTCCTCCGACAGGAGGTACAGACGCTCCTCGACAAAGGAGCTATAGAGGCGGTTCCGGAGAACGAGAGAAGCAAGGGGTTTTATTCCCGCTACTTTCTGATCCCCAAGGCCAAGGGAGGCCTCAGGCCTATCCTCGACCTGCGAGAGCTCAACAAATATCTAGTAAAGTTGAAGTTCCGCATGGTATCCCTGGGGACCATTATCCCATCCCTGGATCCTGGAGACTGGTATGCCCCCCTCGACATGCAGGACGCTTATTTTCATATTGCCATATGGCCACACCACAGGCGTTTCCTTCGGTTCGTGGTCGACCGCCATCACTACCAATTTGCGGTCCTCCCATTTGGCCTTTCTACGGCTCCGAGGGTATTCACAAAATGCATGGCTGTCGTTGTGGCACATCTTCGGTGCAGTCGCATTCACGTGTTCCCTTACCTCGATGACTGGTTAATTCGGGGCACGTCGGAGCTGCAGGTCCGCAGCAACGTCCGCAGGATCACCAGCCTGTTTGCTACCTTGGGCCTCATGATCAACGTGGACAAGTCCACCCTGCTCCCCTCGCAGAGGGTGGAGTTTATTGGGGCCATCCTGGACTCCACCGTGGCCAGGGCCCTTCTGCCGTTGCCGAGGTTCCAGTCGTTGTCGGCGATCGTTCAGCGCTTGCTGGCAGCCCCCCTGACATCGATACGGACATGCCTAACCCTGTTAGGCCATATGGCAGCCTGCACGTTTGTGACTGGGTATGCACGGCTCCGCATGAGGCCCCTCCAGTCTTGGCTCATCGCACATTACCGGCCGGCAAGGCAGTCACTAGACATGCTGATCACTATCCCCGAGGGGGTGTTGGATTCTCTCAGTTGGTGACTAGACCAGTCCGTCGTATGTGCGGGGCTCCCATTCCACCCACCCGAGCCCTCGGTGTCCCGAACGACGGATGCCTCAGATCTCGGCTGGGGGGCCCACCTGGGAACCCTGAGGACACAGGGCCTGTGGTCCCCACAGGAGGTGGAGCTACATATCAACATGCAGGAGTTGAGAGCGGTCCGCCTTGCTTGTCAAACGTTCTGTCACCAGATTCGGGGTCGTTGTGTAGCGGTGTTTACCGACAACACGACGACGATGTACTATATCAACAAGCAGGGTGACACCAGATCCTCTCCCCTATGTCACGAGGCGATACGACTCTGGGTCTTTTGTATAGCTCACTCCATTCACCTCACGGCTTCCTTCCTCCCCGGAGTACGGAACACGCTGGCGGACCGCCTGAGCAGATCCTTCCTTGCGCACGAGTGGTCCCTCCACCCGGACGTCGCCCTCTCGATTTTCCGGAGGTTGGGTTGTCCCCGCGTGGAGCTCTTCGCGTCCAGGGGGAACAGGAAATGCCAGGCGTTCTGCTCCTTTCAGGGCCAGGAACCCGGGTCTATAGCGGACGCCTTCCTTATTCCGTGGACGACCCACTTGTTCTACGCGTTCCCCCCGTTCCTGCTGGTCCACAAGGTCCTTCTGAAGGTGCGCAGGGACAGGGCCCGCGTGATCATGGTAGCCCCGGCGTGGCCCAGGCAACATTGGTACCCCATGTTGCTGGACCTGGCCATAGCTGACCCAGTTCCCCTGCCCCTTCACCCGGACCTGATCACCCAGGACCACGGAACTCTCTGTCACCCGGACCTCCAGTCGCTGCACCTAGCAGCGTGGCTCCTGCGTGGCTGACCAGTTCCGAGTTGCGCTGCTCCACCCCGGTACGTGAGGTACTCTTGGGCAGCAGGAAGCCTTCCACTAGAGCGACGTACTCGGCCAAGTGGAAGCGTTTCTCCTGTTGGTGCGTGGAGAAGGGTCTCCTCCCGATGGAAGTTTCGGTGGCCAATATTTTGGACTATATTTGGTCCCTTAAGCAACAGGGCCTGGTGATATCGTCCCTGCGGGTCCACTTGGCGGCTATCTCCACCTTTCACCCGGGTGGGGATGGCCGCTCCGTTTTCTCTCACCCGACGGTGACTAGATTCCTTAAGGGGCTGGAACGTCTATACCCTAACGTCCGACCCCCTGCCCCTACCTGGGATCTTAACCTGGTGTTGTCTCGGCTCATGGGGCCCCCCTTTGAGCCGTTAGCTACTTGCTCCCTGCTCTATCTTTCTTGGAAGACTGCCTTTTTAGTAGCTATTACCTCAGCTAGACGGGTGTCGGAACTCCGGGCTCTCACGATAGATCCCCCGTATACAGTCTTCCATAAAGATAAGGTGCAGCTGAGACCGCACCCTGCCTTTCTCCCCAAGATGGTCTCAGCCTTTCACGTCAACCAGGAGATCTTCCTCCCAGTTTTTTTCCCGAAACCTCATTCTTCACGCAGGGAGCAACATCTCCACTCGCTTGATGTCCGTCGGGCTCTCACGTTTTATGTGGAAAGGACCAAACCGTTCCGCAAATCCCCTCAGTTTTTCGTGGCAGTAGCGGACCGCATTAAGGGGCTTCCCATTTCCTTGCAGAGGTTATCCTCGTGGGTAACGTCCTGTATTAGGACCTGCTATGACTTGGCTCACGTTCCTACGGGCCGTGTGACTGCGCACTCTACCAGGGCGCAGGCATCGTTGCTGGCTTTCCTCGCCCGTGTGCCCATCCAGTAAATCTGTCGGGCAGCGACCTGGTCATCGGTCCACACCTTTGCTTCCCACTACGCCCTGGTCCAGCAGTCCAGAGAGGACGCGGCCTTCGGATCTGCAGTGCTCCATGCCGCTACTTCTCACTCCGACCCCACTGCCTAGGTATGGCTTGGGATTCACCTAACTGGAATGGATGTGAGCAATCACTCGAAGAAGAAAAGACGGTTACTCACCTTTGTAACTGTTGTTCTTCGAGATGTGTTGCTCACATCCATTCCACACCCGCCCTCCTTCCCCACTGTCGGAGTAGCCGGCAAGAAGGAACTGAGGAGCGGGTGGGCCGGCAGGGGTATATATCAAGCGCCATGGCGGCGCCACTCTAGGGGGCGACCTGCCGGCCCACTGGAGTTGCTAGGGTAAAAAGTTTCCGACGAACGTGCACGCACGGCGCGCACACCTAACTGGAATGGATGTGAGCAACACATCTCGAAGAACAACAGTTACAAAGGTGAGTAACCGTCTTTTCTCTCTCCCCCTAGAAGCGGTCCCTTTGGATCAGGTGTTGATGCACATTGGTGTGTGTGTGTATGCATGTGTGTGTAAGTGTGAGAAAGAGAGAACTGAGTCAGTATGGTATGTACATATAAACAATAAATTTGCACACACAACATGCACAAATGTATAATGGTTTCCTTTGTGAAGCATTGGTATGTTCACACTGTGGTCTCAGGACAATCTATCTAGCTTGTTATCTGGGTTAAAAATCTGTGTTTTAATATTTTTTCCACTGTTGTAAAATATTGCAGTTTACTTAATGATGAACCATGGAACATGCATCAGCTAACCCTTTCACCTTTGCCAATACTGGACTAGAGTTTCTTGCTTTCCAAATGAGTTTCTGGGTATAGTGCCTATGGCATCTGTGGGATTGGGATTGTCTAAAATTACTAATGGTTCTTATTGTTCTAGAAACTCTGGCATTACAGGAAGCTGTCAAATTCTGTTGTTGTATTACTTTTTTCAACTGTGATAATACAGCTCTATATTTTACTGCCCATTTTACCCGTTGCAGAAAGCATTAATGAGCAACTGCAAGCAGAAAGCTCTAATTCCATATTTGTTTAAATACAGGGCGTCTTGCAGGCTTTGTTGAGTGCTGCTGGTTAAGTGACTTGGTTCAGCTGAACTGCTGTGGATTTCCTAGAGGTTTGTGAAAATGACATTGCCCCCCTACTAGCTTGAGTCAATGGAACATGACATTTAGTGTCCATTGACTTGGTAATGAATTGTAGGATGGAAGCTAGAAAGACTTTAAATTGCCTGGCTTGGTAAATAAGGAGCGAGAGAGCACAATGAGGGAGGTGGGTTGAATGAGGGAGAGATTTATTTATGGGCAGCACAAACTGTCCAGATCAGCAATCCAAATATTGGGGCAAATTACCGCTGTCCTTGTGCAGGTGCTCTGGGGCGTAAGGGTGGAGACGAAGCGCCAGGAACTCCTCTCTCCATCTATTCCACAGAAGACAACTACACAGTAGCTCACAGAGAGGTGAGGTAAGCACTAATTTGGCCAGTAGCTCTCAGTGACACTGGCTGATGTGAGCCTTGGTAGTTTGGAGGTGGAGAACCCCACCGGGAGAGTATAAGCTACACCTTTCCTAAAGAGGAAGCAAGATCATATTTCTCTGATTGTCAAAATGATGCTTCTGAAATCTGCAAATATAATATCTTCATCTGTTGCCCCTTGGAAGGTGTGGGTGTACATGATGCCCATATGAAGTAGCGGAAAAGAGGGCAGAACTGTTACAATCAGTACTAAAAATGGCATGGCCAAGCAGCTCAGCAGCCCAGGATAGTTACTGACTAGCGAGAATAGCAAATCCAGCGAGAAGATGGAAGAGAGCTGAATGGTGGCCATGAGGCCCAACCAGTTATGCATATTGCCATTGAGGGCAGAAATGGGGTATGAAGATAGCTTGGATCCATATGCAGATCACAGCAATCATTTAGTTAGACTTAGACTCTCTTGTTGAGGCAACCAATTTTTCCCACTGCAATCTGTCCAGAGCAAGATCTTTGACTCTATCATAAGTTGTCTCCATGACAGCAGCATGATTTTTGATCATCCTGTGGTAGGTCATTTTTTATCCTCCAGGCCTTCTCTTCCCTCCAGGTGGAATCCAATCTAAGATACCTTGTGCTTCTGCCGTGGGGTAGTCCAATGGTATGGCCAAACCACCATAGCAGTCTGTCTAATTATTATGTCAGCTGTCTGCTGACCCATGTGGTGCAACACTTCAGTTGGCCTGCACTGCTTCCAGCAGCTCCCATTGGCCTGGAGCAGTGAACCACTGCCACTGGGAGCTACAATTGGCTGCACCTGCGGACATGGCAGGTAAACAAACCGGCCTGACCCACCAGGGGCTTTCGCCACAGAAGCGGCGGAACAAGTTTGGGAACCACTGGCATAGGCAACAGAGTTCAACAAGACATTTTCCCTTGTCTGTCTGTGCTGGGGTGCCATGTCTGCCCATAATATGTTCATATCCAGTACTATCATTGCCAGCCTGTGCATTTAGATCTCCCATGAGGTTAACAGTGTCATATTGATTGATCTTGCCAAGAACACTCTGCAATCTTTCATAGAATGACAGGGTCAGGTAAAGGGACAAGGTGGGTGAGGTAATATTTTTTATTGGACCAACTTCTGTTGGTGAGGGAGGCATGCTTTCAAGTCTAGACAGTGCTCTTCCTCAGGTTAAGGTAAAAATATTCAGTAATCCTTCTCACCCACACATCATGTTTACCATTGTCTAAGACAGACACTGCCCCTCCACAGACTGATCATTTCTGCCTGCTGAAGCACAACACAGGCACTGCATTCCCCTAACTCCTGATGTAACAAAAAACCTGAACTCTGACCATAGCAAAATAAGCATGCCATGGTGGTAGGCATATGGGGGCCAAATTCTAGGGTGACGTATAGCTGGTTTGTGGAGGGAATATGAGTTTGGAGTGGAGGTTTGGTGTCACAGTGATTTGGAATGTGCATGTGTTTCAGTATGTGCTGGAGCCAGGCACAATTTATCTGCGGAGTGTGTGGTCTCCAGGGCAGCAGGGTTATATATGGAGGAGCTCCATCAAGGAAGGGGAGAGCAGGATACTTGCAGTGCAGTGGAGGTATCTGGAGTGGATGTTTGAAGTGCAGAAGGATTCTTGGTGGTGTCAGCAGGTGTTGGGGCAACATCCCTAACTCCCCCTTCATCCATCATAGAATCATAGAATATCAGGGTTGGAAGGGACCTCAGGAGGTCATCTAGTCCAATCGCCTGCTCAAAGGAGGACCAATCTCCAACTAAATTATCCCAGCCAGGGCTTTGTCAAGCCTGACCTTAAAAACCTCTAAGGAAGGAGATTCCACCACCTCCCTAGGTAACCCATTCCAGTGCTTCACCACCCTCCTAGTGAAAACGTTTTTCCTAATATCCAACCTAAACTTCCCCCACTGCAACTTGAGACCATTACTCCTTATTCTGTCATCTGGTACCACAGAGAACAGTCTAGATCCATCCTCTTTGGAATCCCCCTTCAGGTAGTTGAAAGCAGCTATCAAATCCCCCCTCATTCTTCTCTTCTGCAGACTAAACAATCACAGTTCCCTCAGCCTCTCCTCATAAATCATGAGCTCCAGTTCCCTAATAATTTTTGTTGCCCTCTGCTGCACTCTTTCCAATTTGTCCCTATCCTTTTTGTAGTGTGGGGCCCAAAACTGGACACAGTACTCCAGATGAAGCCTCACTGATGTCGAATAGAGGGGAATGATCACATCCTTCCATCTGCTGGCAATGTCCCTACTTATACAGCCCAAAATGCCATTAGCCTTCTTGACAACAAGGGCACACTGTTGACTCATATACAGCTTCTCATCCACTGTAACCCCTAGGTCCTTTTCTGCAGAACTGCTGCCTAGCCATTCGGTCCCTAGTCTGTAACAGTGAATGGGATTATTCCGTCCTAAGTGCAGGACTCTGCACTTGTCCTTGTTGAACCTCATCAGATTTCTATTGGCCCAATCCTCTAATTGTCTAGGTCCCTCTGTATCCTTTTCCTACCCTCCAGCGTATCTACCACTCGTCCCAATTTAGTGTCATCTGCGAACTTGCTGACGGTGCAATTCATCCCATCCTCCAGATCATTAATAAAGATGTTGAACAAAACTGGCCTCAGGACCAACCCCTGGGCCACTCTGCTTGATACCAGCTGCCAACTAGACATGGAGCCATTGATCACAACAATCTAGCCAGCTTTCTATCCACCTTATAATTGTAGATATACCAGTGTCCTAGAACTAGAAGGGACCTTGAAAGGTCATCAAGTCCAGCCCCCTGCCTTCACTAGCAGGACCAAGTACTCATTTTTGCCCTGGATCTCTAAGTGGCCCCCTCAAGGATTGAATTTATAACCCTAGGTTTAGCAGGCCAATGCACAAACCACTGAGCTATCACAGTCTATTTATCCAGCCCAGACTTCTTTAATTTGCTGGTAAGAATACTGTGGGAGACAATATCAAAAGCTTTGCTAAAGTCAAGGAATAACACATCCACTGCTTTCCCCTCATCCACAGACCCAGTTATCTCCTCATAGAAGGCAATTAGGTTAGTCAGGCATGACTTGCCGTTGGTGAATCCATGCTGACTGTTCCTGATCACTTTCCTCTCCTCTAAGTGCTTCAGAACTGATTCCTTGAGGACCTGCTCCGTGATTTTTCAAGCTGGGATATGAGATGCGGTTAGCAGACTGGGGGATAGGGGCAGCACATGATAGTGGGATTGGTGTGGATAGAAGTGGGATTATCTGAGGGATTGAGGAACCAGTCCTTATTGTGCATATGCAGCTGGCATTGCATGTGTGCAGGGCTGATAATCTGGACCAATGTGTGACAAGTGGTAAGCACAACAGAGGCTGAGTTAAGCATTGTACAGCAATTTGCATGCCAAAGTTCTAGCTAGCGGGAGCTTGTCACCACTACTTTATTGAAAGATGTAATTGGTGTTTGAGTTTAGATTTTTAATGGCAATATAGCTGCTGATAAACACTAGTTTGGTTTCATTTTAATTTTATAATGATGTGATCTCTGTGGACGTGCCTTGAAATCATTTTCTTGTGTAACTGAGGTGTATGATGGCATAATCCCAAGGGCCTCTTCATGTACCCACATGGCAATAAAATTGTAAAGGGATCTACCGATTCTCATCATCAATGACATCTTCATTAGCTCAGTGTTATCTCACATATTGGTAACAACGGCAATGAACAAAACCGATCGCAAAAATGACATCTATAACACATGTACATTTGCTTGGGTTTTTTAAAATAATCACAGACATTGAAAATACTTTCAATTTCCAAGTTGCTAAAAGGCACTAAGGTAGATGAAAGAGTAAAGAACTGCCAAACTGAGACTTGTTTTAGCTGAAGTTTGGAAAATAAAATAACAAAACAAAAACAAATAAAAAAGGCATCGACAATCACAACACAGAAAGACAAACTAAGCCACAAACCAGGGGCCAAATACTCTTCTTAATTACTCATTGAAAGATAGTTACCCGTTGATTTCAATTAATTATACAGCTGATCAGTAACTGCACCATCTAATGATTTGCATTCATTCATTATGGCCCATATTTGGTCCTGATTTTTACATCCCACTGAAATCAAGGTATATATCAGAGTTCAAGTTGTAAGTTTACATCAGATTTCCATAAAGTACATAACGAAGCATAGCCACTTCAGTGGGAATTGTGCCAGGTATCATAACTGAGAGCAAAATTTGGCCCAATATGTTTTATTCAATACATAATAAATTGCAAATAAAAACATTTTATATTAGTACATTTCTCCTGTACTGCCACAGTTTTGGAAATCTCAGACTGCAATTCTGCACATCACAAAGAAGTGAATGAGGGAGTTTGACAGCCATTCACACACCACTATTACTGTATCTGTAAAGCTACAATCATAGATCAGAGCCCCCATATTGCTGGGAACTTTACACCCACATATAATGAAAAGACTGGTCCTATCCCAAAGTGTTTGTAATCCCTGAAAATCTCTGGATTTGAAAAACATTTTTAAAGTAATTAAAGAAAACAGTTAAATCATTAAGCAGAATTAATTAATAAAGTATAATAGGGTCTTGATGATAATGTGGAACTATAACAATTACCTGTTGTAATTTTTTGTAGGCAACAATGACCCCTAAATACAATTCTTAGAGAGATTCAGGCAGAAATGACTTTACTGAATGATATGCTCAGCTTCTTTAAAAAAGAATTAAAAAAAAAGAAAAATAGCAATTTACCAGTGTTTCTCCAAGATCCAAGCGCTTATACATTCAGATGAGAATTTATCTCTCTCTTTGTAACAGTGCCATAGGTGACATCCAATAATGTTACACCAACAGACATGGATCCTGCAAACATTTCAAAGGGTGTAACTTTACACACATGAATAGAGTCATAGAGTTTAAGGCCAGAAGGGACAGCCAAATAATCTAGTCTGATCTCTTGTATATCACAGGCTGCTAAACACATCCAGCCAGCTCACACTTAACACAACCAGAATTAGACCAAAGTATTACAGCCCTTAGAAGACTAAGGGCTGGTCTACACTACCGCTTAAGTTGATGTAACTTATATTACTCAGGGGTGTGAAAAAGACACCCCCCCAAGCAACTCAAGTTACATCAACTTAAGCGCTGACCACACTGGTGCTATGTCAGTGGGAGACGCTCTCTCGCCAACATAGCTTCCACCTCTCGCAGAGGTGGATTAATTATGCAGATGGGAAAACGCTCTCCTGGTGGCACAACGAGTCTTCACCAGGTATGCTACAGTGGTGCCAATGTAGCGCCATAGCGTAGACTTGCCCTAAGCTATTGCGTGCCACAGGTAAGAACAGGAGGGATCACTGGCTTCATGTTAAGGAGTGGGAGGCAACATATACTCAATCAAAAATGATGCCCTAGTCCTCCAGATGTTTTACAGGATCAGGATCATAGCTGGTTTTTTAGCAGATTTACCCAACATCCTTCTTTTTACCATGTATTTCAGTTATATGGGCTGGTCTTCACTACAGGGAGATCGGCGTTGCTGCAATCAATGTAGCAGGGATCAATTTAGTGGGTCTAGTGAAGACTCGCTAAATCGAAAGCAGCGTGCTCTCTGATCAACCCTGGTACTCCAGCTCTCTGAGAAGAGTAAGGGAAGTCAACCAGAGAGCACCTCCTGTCGACGCAGGGCAGGTAAGTTGACCTAAGCTATTCATGTAGCTGGAGTAGCAGAACTTATATCAACTTACCCCCCTAGTGAAGTCCTGCCCTCAGTCTAAACTGTAATACATGATTAAGAGCTATTTTGCCAAACCTTGGTCCAATTGAAGTTCATGGGAATTTTTCCTTTTATACCAAGGGTAGGCAACCTATGGCACACGTGCCGAAGGCGGCACACAAGCTGATTTTCAGTGGCACTCACACTGCCTGGGCCCTGGTCACAGGACTGGGGGGGCTCTGCATTTTAATTTAATTTTAAATGAAGCTTCTGAAACATTTTGAAACCTTATTTACTTTACATATAACAATAGTTTAGTTATCTATTATAGACTTATAGAAAGAGACCTTCTAGAAAGATTAAATTGTTTTACTGGCACGTGAAACCATAAATTAGAATGAATAAATGAAAACTCGGCACACCACTTCTGAAAGGTTGCTGACCCCTGTTTTATACTGTTATACTTACATTTTACAAACATCAATTAAGCCAAAAAAAATAGGTAGGTATTTCCTCATATTATGGATGGGAAAACTAAGGCACTGAGAAATTAAACAAACAGTGATTCATTGGCACCTTAGTCAGGAATAGAATTTAGTAGCCTTGACACTCAGGCCCCTTCTCTGAGCATATATTCCCATCTTGTTTGTTGTCTCTACTGCGGAGTTTAATTTATAAAAACTTGAATTTTGTGGTAAACTTCTGACTCAGGCCTTTGCCACATGAGTGTCACACCCACTGGTGTTTGGTTTAGTTAGCTTTCAAAACTCTTAGTCCCAGTACATGGGATAGGGTTGCTGTAATATTATATGGATTGGCAAAGTGTCTCAATGCTACAAAGCACTAGACTGTAATCCTTCCAGTGCACATGGTGGTCTCTTGATCTATCCCTTAGTATTGTAGGACTGCGGGTCTCTGCCTACAGAAATTATTCCAGTGGAAGATATGACTGTACTTAGCCAGGTCAATGTAATAATTTCCTTTCTCCTCAAGTAGATTGACTACTAAGGGATTTACTTTTGATGTGAAATTACTGTTCTGACTTTTCCTCCCCTTCTTTGACTAAGCTTGGGAAAAAATCACATCATGGTTTTACAGTATGTATTTAGAAATATTTAGCAAGAAAATTGTGGGTTATATAAGAGCAGTGCCATTTCCAAATGGTGTCTGTGAACTATCAAAGCCAGATATCATGACATTACAAGCTTCCCCACCCCCCGACTCTGTATTAGACTACTTTTACTACAATATTTGTTTTGAGTTCGAGCATCAGGAGACTTCATCCTAACAATGACCCTTTCATGCCTACATTGTTAGGTGAAGTGTAGTTGTAGCCGTTGGTCCCAGGATATTAGAGAGACGAGGTGGGCCTAATAAAAGATATTACCTCACCTACCTTGTCTTGCTGCATTATTAGGTGACATTCCAACCAAAGTGGTCATTGTTTGCAGGAAGTGTGGAGATGTATTGGAGCTGCCTCTGCTTTATGTGTACATGCTTCTAAAGAAACAAATTCTGGATTCTACTTTTGATATTTTCGTTTAAGACAAAGCAGAAAGGAAAAAACTCCTATTGTACTATTAATCTGAATGTCTCAAGGGAAGGCAGGTTCTATCTCTTTATTACTAGTCAGTGTAGTTAATGTCAGACATATTACAAAGTCATCTATAGCTCTGTTATGTATATTATAGTAACACCTAGAGGCCCCATTGTGCTAGGCTCTATGCAAACACATCATAAGAAATGGTGCCTGCTCTGAAGAGCTCACAATCTAAATAGACAAGAAAGACAAAAGGCTTGGTAGAAGAAAGCATTATTGTCTCCATGTTACAGATGGGGAACTGAAGCATAGAAAGACTAAGTGGTTTGCCCCGGGCCACAGAGGATGTCTGTGGAAAAACCAGGTATTAAACATTGGTCTCCTGAGTCTCACTCCTGTGTCTTAACCACAAGACCATCTCGGTACCAGGCAAGAACATTTCTGAGAATGTCATGTGATTTTTTTGGCAGGTGGGGAAGGGAAACATAAGCCAAACAATACGAATCACAATTGCTTTTAGGAGAACATTGATTTCTGTTGAGTGTGAAATCTCTTCCAAATATCCAGCAACCTTTGGACAGTTTTCAAAAGTTCTCCTCAAGAGCTCTAGAAAATGAGTATGTAAAAGGACTAGCTATCATAAACAGATAGCTAAGGGTTAATGTTCTTTTACCTGGAAAGGAGTAACCTGAAACACCTGACCAGAGGACCAATCAGGAAACAAGACTTTTTCAAATCTGGGTGGAGGGAAGTTTGTGTGTGAGTTCTTTGTTCTTTGTCTTGTGTCTGTCCCTCTCGGCTATGGGAAGGAATTTTCTGTCTCCTGCTTTCTAATCTTCTGTTTCCAAGTTGTAAGTACAAAGATAGGTTTGTTTTTTTTGTATTTACATGTGTGTAGTTGCTGGAGTGCTTTGAATTGTATTCTTTTTGAATAAGGCTGTTTATTCAATATTCTTTTAAGCAATTGACCCTGTATTTGTCACCTTAATACAGAGAGACCATTTTTATGTATTTTTCTTTCTTTTTACATAAAGCTTTCTTTTTAAGACCTGTTGGAGTTTTTCTTTAGTGGGGAACTCCAGGGAATTGAGTCTGTAGCTCACCAGGGAATTGGTGGGAGGAAGAAGTCAGGGGGAAATCTGTGTGTGTTAGATTTACTAGCCTGACTTTGCATTCCCTCTGGGTGAAGAGGGAAGTACTTCTGTTTCCAGGACTGGAAATAGGGAGGGTGGAGTCCCTCTGTTTAGATTCACGGAGCTTGCTTCTGTGTATCTCTCCAGGAACCCAGGGAGGGAACACCTGGAAGGGAGAAGGGGGGGGGAAATGGTTTATTCCCCTTTGTTGTAAGACTCAAGGAATTTGGGTCTTGGGGTCCCCAGGGAAGGTTGTTGGGGGGACCAGAGTGCCCCAAAACACTCTAATTTTTTGGGTGGTGGCAGCTTTACCAGGTCCAAGCTGGTAACTAAGTTTGGAGGTTTTCATGCTAACACCCATATTTTGGACGCTAAGGTCCAAATCTGGGAAATATGTTATGACACTAGCTTCTTAGAAAGAAAATAGAGAGGTGTCCAAATCCTCATGCTTGGTAGCTACCTTTCATGACATGGCATTATTCACCGAGACATGCCCTCGTGAAGGAAGTAAATATACTACTGCTGGGCTGGCAACTGCAGAGACTGCATGCAAGTCAACATGTAGGAACCAGTTATCCCCCCGTCCCACTTAAACTTGCATAGGTGACCCATATAAAATGCAGAGTTCCCCTTCCCTGCCTCTCCATGCATACCAAGGATGTGGTGAGGGTGGGGCCAGAAAGACGGCAGTGGACAGGCTGGTTGACTCATGCAGCCACCAATTCACCAATCTCACCCCTGTGCCTCCCACAGATTACCTGCATCACTTTGAAGTCCCATTCCATAGCAGTCCATGAGACACATTTCAATTGTGTGCATGGGATGAGAAGCCTTCCTCCATCTGCCATGCAGCAGAATCATAGTCTCCCTTCAGGGCCCATGTACAACCTGGTGGCATGGAGGGGAAGAGTGTGCTCCTTGATAACTCATTTAGAAGTTGTCAGAGCATGCAAATGAACCAGTGGTTCAACAGACCCTCAAGATAGACGTGTCCCTGAAAGTGAAGCTGGCCAGGGATCCCCAACATCTTCTCATAGTGCTCTTGGTTTTGGTGGATGTGAGTTTTGGCTGCAGATTGAATGCACATTCAGGCCCAGCAACACATTATTGTGGGGATTGTTAAAGTAAACAGACTCTTGAGGATCTTGCCACCTCTTAGCCACCTTGAAATACAAGTGACACAAAAGAAGACAGAAAGCAATCAGGGTCAGTGCCCACAGTCAGATAAATGTTTCAATTAGTGATGTTTTGGGCACATCAAAGAGTTTATCAAATAGTTGGATGGTAAAGTAGGAAAGAAGCATGATTTTGGAGATCTTACAAACGGCCTAGTATCCACACAATTTAAATCACATGCTAGATGGGCTAAAAGCCATTCCTTACAAACAACCGGTTATCAAAGGGGGAGTGCTATGATAGCCTACAGTGTTACTTTGATGCAATTTGCAGGCTTTCCTGCTTTGCCGTTTTCCATTTTAAATTGTCTTGCTGGCACAGCCTCCCAAGGAAGCTGTAGAGATCAGCAAACAGAGAAGCAAGGATGGGTGGCCACCAGTGCACATGCATGTGTGTGGGGAGTAGTGGGAGGATAAGAAGAGCAGCAATCAGCACTGACAGATGGGAGATATTTCACAGGAAATAACAGATGACTTCCAACCACATTCATCTTGCAGAGAAAAGTCCCCACATGTCTTGGAAATTTAATGCTCCAAACTAATTTGTCTTGGTCCCTTGGTAATCTCAGACATGGGACAAAATACCGATTGAAAAAGTCTAGGGTCATGGTGGTGTTTTAATATCTGTAAATTCTTGACTTTGAAGTGCAACAACTAGAAAAGGAGGATGTCTGTGAAACCAATGGAAGAGATTTCATCCAGCCTCTGTTCATGGTTGGCTAGTAGCAGCAGAATCCAGGGCAAAGATTTTCCATTTGTGGAATATACACCTGGAAGGAGTTGCAGCAGCATCAACCACCCCCGACTCCACAAGAAACCAAGGGACCATAGAACAGGAGAGAGATGTTTATTAGCCCTTGAGGAGGCAGGTAGCCATTTTCTGCATAAGATGGAACCGTCTGCTTTGCTTCAGTGTTCTTCAGCTCCTTCCTTCCGCTCTCACACTCAGAGGCCTGGAAGTCCATTCTCATCCTGAAATGCCAGGGGCCCAGCCTCATTTCTCCTACTGTAGCCCACTGATGTAGGCACAAAAGGAGGAGGCACAGGCCAGGGAATAATAGTAGCTAGGGTGCCAGGGTGGGTGCTCTGGCTGCACATTGATGCTGCTCACTCCCAGCAACATGCCCTGGGAGAGCGTGGCAATGCAAACACAGGCAGCCCTCAACATGGATTAACCCACCCAGGAACACAGCAGCCTCTTCTGGCCCAAAGAGATGCAGTTCCCATCAGCAAGGGTTAATCAATCCTTGTAGGTTGTGACGTTCTCCTCAGGGAGCCTAGAACTGTAAACCACTGTGTTACCTCTCTGCATCAGCAAGAGAGCTTTTCTGGAGCTTAAACTGTGCAACACCTCCCTGCCACACTCATCTGCCTGCCTTTCCAGTAATCTCCTCAAGCCTCTGCTCATCTAAATTACACCTTGCAGGCAACATCCAGTGAATCGCAGTTCCTGAATTCCCCAAAGGTGTCTTTGTGCAGTACCCAGGGCCTCCTTCTGGATACTCACAGAAATTAACCAAGTCTGCTGTCCCCAAAGATACATCAAGCTATCAGCAACTCCAGCCTGTCAAGTAGGAGGATCCAATTTTTGCTGAATGAGATGGTGCCATTCCCTTTGTCCCCAAAGTAAGGGATAAGTAAGGGATTCTCTCCACTTCTCTTTATAGTCCAGTCAACTTTTGAAACGCATTCTTTTGAAGTATATCCCGGCACAAAGTTTTTCTCCCCTGCTGTTTGTCTCTTCCTGTTGACTTGCTACCCCCGTGTTGACTCGCATGTAAATGTAACTTCTGTTGTCTCTGGCATCACCTTGCTCAGTTTACATTGGAGACATGGACAAAACAACTTTCCTTCTGCTAGGACAAACTTCTTTATCAAGTTTGCCTGCAAAACGTATTTTAGGAACACATTTCCAGCACACCTATGTAATCCTTTACTCACCATCCATCCATGCATCACACAATGATATTCTTGACCAGCGTGTCACTAGTTTTTATATAATACCTTACACGATAACACTTCTATAGTACAATAATATTGTACAAAATCAGTTGATTAAATCCTTATCCCACTGGGATTGTTGCATTATTAAAATAATCTGAGTTCAGTTCACCGCAACACAAGCCGCATCCAGGGCCCTCTACTTTGAGCTATATGGATACAGAATGGCGTGAATCAACCCCCCTGTGAATAATAAGTAGAGATTTGTTTAATAAATGGATCACACTGCATGGGAATGGCAGAGATTTAATTCTAAAGAACTACAGTCTGTCCTCTCACCATGTTAGCACTCAATGTGATTGTGGTCAGGTATCACTTGACAATGGCAGTGTTTGGTGATTTTTGAAAGACGCAGGAATCTGTATAATAAAAAGGGTAATATGTTTTTTCTTAATTTTTGTTAAACTGGATCAGTCAAATCCTCAATCCTTCTTCCTAGGGAAAGACGCGACATCTAGATTCAATTTGGGTCACCGGAGGCTGGTGAAAGATTCATCAAAGCCCGGCACATATTCTACAACTCAAAGATATGACAATATCAGCATAGGAAAGGGCTGGAGGTATGTGTCCCCCCATCGTTTGGCTCTGCAAGGCTGGCAGCTGGTCCCATCTTTAATAGCTCTGTTTTTATACAGGGCAGGATCCATAGATGTAGCAACAGAAGAAAAGACAAACTTTCCCCACTTTCTGCTGACTACTTCTAGAACTTAATCTGATAACTTTCAGTCATTCTTCTTCTACTGGAGGATGGATCTAGACTGTTCTCCATGGTACCAGATGACAGAACAAGGAGTAATGGTCTCAAGTTGCAGTGGGGGAGGCTTAGGTTGGATATTATGAAAAACGTTGTCACTAGGAGGGTGGTGAAGTACTGGAATGGGTTACCTAGGGAGGTGGTGGAATCTCCTTCCTTAGAAGTTTTTAAGGTCAGGCTTGACAAAGCCCTGTCTGGGATGATTTAGTTGGGGATTGGTCTTGCTTTTAGCAGGGGGTTGGACTAGATGACCTCCTGAGGTCCCTTCCAACCCTGATAGTCTATGATTCTATGATACTGTCTGCTCAGCATGATGCTTAGGGCCAGATTTTCAAACTCTTCCTCAGGATGAGTTGTCTGCTCCCTGACTTATTCCATTGATTTAACTGGAGCTACTCAAAGAGTAAAGTATTACTCAGCACAAGCAAGGGCGGGAGAATCTGGGGGCATAATCTGAATTAGTTGATTAGTAATCATTATCTTAGTCTATTGGCTATGGTGGTTGGGACCTTGTTAATTGCCTGATCACTGCCTAGCAGACCTGCTCTTAATCAAAAGATACTTTCTTCTCAACTGATTTGTTAATTGTCACCACATTTAATCACCTGTTCTGCTCTAATTAATTGCTTGATGTATTGATTGTCTGGCTCTTATTTTATTGATTCATTGGTTATTAATTGCCTTGGTAATCCACCACCTACCCCCCTGGCTTCTACAGTCACTGACGTATATTCTAACCATGGACACCATTCACCCACCCCTATCTATCACCTCCCTCTTTAACAATCCTTAGCCCCCTTCCCCAGGTCCCTCTCTCTTTTACCCCACCCTACTCTTCTGTCCAGTCCCTCACTATCCTTTCTCCCTCTCACTCCCCTATGTTTCCTCTCCCCTTCATATTCTTCCTTCTGCTTTGCCTCTGCACCACCCATCATCCTACCCAACCTGCCCCACACTCTTCTGAATCCTTCCATTTATACCTGCATCCCAACTGTCCCTTGCTGTCAAACCTCACCCAGTTCTCCCCAACTGCCCCCTCTGGAATACCTGTTCCAGCTGTAAGATCACTGCCATTGATGGCCTCTTCATTTCTCTCTTCTCTGTTTCTCATCCTCTGCCCTGTCTCTGCCCCCTCTGCTTTTCTCTTTCCAAAATAATTCCAAATCTCACCCCTACAGGCTTAACTCTCCCACCCCCCACCTCACATCTGTAAAATAACAACTATGGAAATAATTAACTCTGCCATTTTAAAGTGTCAACACTAGATGTTAGCACCTGGTGAGATGAATGGAAGTGGAAAGTTCAGATCCCTCTGAGTTATTGTTTCAGGCTCTCTGCAGACTCAGGCAGGCATTAATACTTGGTTATATTTGATTCACATTTAGAAGGTTTCTTCACACCATGAGGGCTAGATATTTCTTTTTAATTCTTTTAGATTCTGCAGAATCTGAGTATGTTAAACAGGCTAGATCTGGTCTTTGGACTGGGTGTTCTCTGCTGCTACTACATGCTCTGTTTATTTTTTTCATTAGAATTTTTCCCTTTGCCTCCTGTGTTCTTTTCTCCACATTCCCTGCCAAATGCAGCGCAAACCCAGTGATGTTCAACTCTGACGTAAGCTTTTCAACACCCAGTGTTTTAATGGGTTCTAAATTAGGCAAAACCAATAGACTCATCCCTGAGTAAGATGCACCAGAGGCGAGTGCATGTGTAAGACTGTAAATCCACTTTGGGATTTTAGTTACAGTAACCAAACCATTAGAGATTTCCTCTCGCAGCTTATACTCAGCAGAAAACAAGCCCATGTGTGATGCAGCAGTTACCATAGCAGCTGCCACAAGAAGATTTCGTTAACTGTTCACAGCACGGCTTTACAGAGAATTATCAGGCAGTGAGTGAACTTTTACACCTTTTAAAAATGTCTCTCGGGGCAAATATGTTGTCATATATGGCGGAACAAGAGAATACCAATATGTTGCAAAGAAACATTACGGCACTGGTAGCCTCCAGCTGCCATGTCAGTGGCAATTTTCAAAGGTACTGCGCACTTCTTCCTTCTACCTGTCGGGTGGGTTTTGTTGTTTTGTTTTGTGCAAAAGGCAGCAATGAGTTGGTGGCCTTGGCCCAGTGCCTAATGGCCCATGTTCCTTCCATCCCTACATCCCACTGCAATTGGATTCTTTGTCAACAGCCTCAGGAGAGAGGCTAACGTCTGAATGGCTGTGCAGAAAGAACTGTTAGTATTAATAATTTATATTCTGGTCGTAGCCAGAAGTTCCGACCAGGATCACAGCCTCATTATGCTATATGCGGTACAAACACCAAGGCAGACATGGCCCCTATTCCCAGTGCCTTTGGGGTTTGGCTTGTTCTTAAAATCTGCTGCCAGCTGTGTAAGTATTTTTTTCAGACACAGAATGTGGCAGGTAGTATTGAGATTTCCTATCACAAAGAGTGACTTTGGGCTTGCAAGCTAGAAGAATGAGCAACATATGAAAGGGGCTGAGGTGGGGTGGGAGGGAGACAGCTACATTCAATTTTTTTAAAAAAAATGAAAAAATTAATTACATTTAAAATTGTATATATTTGTAATCGCTTCCTTAAGTAAATGTTTGCCTTTCCCAGCTGCCTGCATCAAATGCTCCATGGCTTGATTATTTCAAATATTTTGTAAATATCTAACAATGGTGCTAACTTGTATGTAACACCACCACCAGAAATATGAAACGAGCAGATAAAATGTCAGTTAACAAGCTCCATGCAGCAGTCTGAAACGTAATGCATGCTCCGTATAGCACACATTCCCAATGCTACACACATTGCTCTGCCGTCCAATTAAAAAACAGAAACTGCAGCTTTTCCTGGGGCCAGAGGGGGAAGTGGGACTCCCCCTTACACAGGTGCAGGCTCATCCTAACAAATGCCACACATCTGCAATAACAGGTTTCCCCTTCAGCTCCTCTTCTTCGCTACTCTCTGGCTTCTGAGCAGGCAGCCAAGGTTTCCTCCCCCCACCCCCTCCACTTCCCACTGCTCCCTGTTCTGGCTCTCACTGTGCCTTTCAGTGCAACACAATGGGGAAGGAATGGCCAGTACTGCTGCTTCCTGACCCTCAGGAGCAGCATGTTCCACCCGCAGGAGGCAGCAGTGACATGGGAGATACAGGACCTGAGGGAATACAAGGAAATGTAATGAGAGTAGGGACAAAGCAGGGGAAGCCAGGTCACTGTGGGGAGAGGGTCAGTGGAAAAGTGTAGTGTGGTAGCAAAGAGAGAGACAATGGTGACGAAATGAGACAGAAGACAGAGTGCAAGGAAAGTAAACACAACAGATACATACAGGGGAAGGATGGTCTTGTAGCTAATGCACAAGCTTAGGAATCAGACTTCTAGGTTCCCTTTCCAGCTCTGCCCCTGATCAATGGTATGACCTTGGAAATGACATGTCACCTCTTTGTGCCTCAGTTTACTCATCTGTAAAATGTGAATGATAATGCTGACCTACCTCAAAGGCAGGTGAAATCTCCATAAATTCCTGGGATGGAAGTATTATTGTGGGGGGAAGGGCTGTACTGGAGGAAGCATGCTCACTTCCCATAATCACATCTGCAAAAATGTCACCAGAGATGCCGCTTAGAGCCTGTCAGAGATGCAGGCTCCACTCAGTGTGTATGGAAGGAGCATACAGTCCTGCTATTAACTACAGGATCTGCCTGTCATTTTTCTTTCTTGCATCACTGCCTTACTGATGTGACTTGTTGACAAAAGCTGGTGACCGGCCTGTAATTATCTCTTTCAAACACAGAACGTGGCAGTTAATATTGAGATTTCCTTTCACAAAGGCTGACTTTGGAATATCGGAAGAGTTATGTAAAAATAGCAGAGTGGTTATTTAACCCAAATCTGGTGCTCTTCCAGGTGTCAGGTAGGTCACTTAAAACTTTTAAAAACCTCCACGCCATATGTACCAAAATAGCCATATGAAGAGCCATTAAAAAGTATCCATAATTAGAAAACTCTCATGTAAAAGAAAATGAATTCTCTGAGAATCAGAATTGAGTCAGACCTCAGTAAGGTATCATTTGTTTCCTGTTTACTGCAAAAGTACAATGAGTCTTGGCTTTGAGCCCCACCTTTTAGCATCTAAAAATATAGCAATGAACTTGTGGCATGATGGCCATGTCTCTCGGAAAAGCAGAAGTTAAGATTCAGAGACAAGCATATTACATAAGACATACATTTTATTCTGTGTAAAGCAAAACAGATTTAAATAGGTAGAGGGATTTTTCCTGTTTCTTTTTGCATTTTTAGGACGCCAGATTTAGGATGATTTGATTTGGATTAGGTCAGACCTACACAGGAGTTTATTATTGTCAGTTATTATGATTAAAACCATTGTAAGGCACACATCACCATAGTTACCTAGACAGCATTATCCAAGGTGTCTGATCTACAAGATGCATGCAGTGTTGTTATACTCGTGTTGGTCCCAAGATATTAGAGAGACAAGGTGAGTGAGGTAACATCTTTCATTGGATCAACTTCTTTTGGTGAGAGAATCAAGTTTTTGCATGTGCACCAAGTTCTTCTGCAGGTAAGAAGAGCTCCACGTGAGCTCAAAAGCTTGTCTCTCTCACCAACAGAAGTTGACCCAATAAAAGATGTTACCTCACCCACCTTGTCTCTCTGATCTGCAAGATGGCCAGGATAGAATGCAGGGCTATGCAAATAATTACAACATGTGCTGACATACAGATGTTTAATCCATAATCCTGTTTCTTACCTAAAGAATGCTGAGTCTAGACTCCAGATGTTGCATTTGAAATGAACTGCCTGGATCAGTAAATTACACACACACACACACTCTCCCTTAATTTGCTCTGATATGCCAGCAAACTGACCTGGGGCCAAATAATGCCCTTGCTTGACACTATGAAGGTCCAGGGATAACAGTGTATTGCATGGGTGTAAATGAGGGCAGAATTAGTCCTCAGGAGTCCATTAAATCCAAAATTAAATTATGTGAATTAAATCTGAAACAATTACTCTTAAGCCATAACTATTTTTAACTCTTATGTCAAAGCTGTTTTTTTATATTTCTCCTAAATTCTTTTAGTGTAATGTCTGTGTGTGTTTGGTGGGGCTATCACCGAACCATGCTCTGTGAAGCTCTCCCAGACAGTGAGTGACTAATATTGCAGTTTTGGCTGAAAATAGCTCATTAGTTTCCTTTTCTCTTTTCAGGAATTGTTTCTTCTCTTATTGTTTTTTCCCTGATGCTTTTATTTTATTTTCAGGGTTATTTTTATTCCTAATGCAAAACATATTTTTAATTATTGTTTTTTAATGACTGATAATCCTAACTAATTGAGCAGAGGGCTGGTGCCTCCAAAATTTCTCCCAAGCTGGTAGGATGGGTTACTGCTTTGCTATTTGTGCTTGTACTAGCACCCAAGTCCTTTTTCCAAGCCAGATCAAGCCCCACAGATCTGTTTGTGTGGATCTGCCCAGCTGCATAGATGGGATGGGGTGGGAAGCTGCCTCTGCACCGCCCTTCTACTCTCGCTAGATTTGAATGGGATCTCCATCGTTCCAGGGATCTGTACATGTGGGGCTGTGATAAGAAGGAGGAAGACACAGGAGAAATGCATTGCCTGCATTTCCTATCAAGGAACTCCTGGGGCTGTCACACATGGGGAAAATCACTGGCCCATGCTGCCAGAGGGCTGGACAAAACCACAAGAGTCCTCAGCGATGCTGTGGGGATGTAGTTTCTCCTCCTGGATGCCTCTTTCCCTCCTATTGAACCCTGAGATCCATACACATACCAGGGTATCCACTAGGTTGTGAGGCCTAATCACACAAGGTATGAGTCCCCTGATTCCCACAACAGGCAAAATCTGGCCCTGGGTTTTTACCCAGTCCTTACTCCGGCAAAGCTGACTGGGTGCAAAAGAGAATGCTACAAAAATATCTTAGCAGCTATTGCGTTACAACAAAGTCACTGTATAATTCTCCACAGTTGGCAGCCTTTTTTCAAGAGAGGTCCAGGACTGGAATAGCAAGGCCATTGTATGGCAGGAGTGAATGGCATTGGCAGAGTGTTGTAGGGAACTTTGCACAGTGCCTGCCTTCAGTATGCCTGGCTCTAGTTGGTTTTGCAAGTCACTTAGCACTACATTCATTCTGCACATGAAAAATGGTCGCCTCTAGTTGCTAAATTGTAACATGATGTGAATTAAAATGTCCAAGTTAAATCCTACCAGTTCCAGGATTTGTATAAAGAAATAGAAGCACTAATACAGGATGGTGTTATTTCTAAACTCTAGTCTGTACTACAGAGTTAGGTCAACGTAAACTGCCTTGCGTCGACCTAACTCCATAAGTGTCTACTCTAAAATTTCACTCCCGCTGACATAACTCGCCTGTTATGCTGACTTAATAACAGCATGCCCATGAGAGGTGTAGAGTTTGATGTAGTTAGATCAACGTAGAATCAGTGTAGACACTATATTCCTTACATCGACTGTTGCTGGCTTTCAGAAGCCATCACACAATGCCCCATGCTGAATGTTCAATCGGTGCAACCGCTCCTGGTGAGGACATACATTGCCAACACAAGGAGCAAAGTGTAGACACACACAAGTGGTGTAATTACTGCGGCGGTTGTATGCTGACATAAGTTAGGTCAACTTAATTTTGAAGCAGAGACATGCTCTAAGTGGCTTAGCCATTGCTATATACATAGACAGTACATGATGCTATGACACAGAATGCACAGTGCTTGATTATGAAAGAGGACTCAGTCTGGCCTCCTCTGATGTGCACACCAACAATTTCATGTGTGCTTTTTAATCATGACTAAGGGGCTTGCACATGTACACTCTGCTAACTGTGCATGGAGGTTTTAGTATCAATAACAATGATGCTATCCCCTCAACCAGGGCCCAGGGCCCCATCGAGTACAGTACACAGAAGTAAAACAAAGACTCCTCTCTCCCCACCCCTGCTCTGGAGAGCTCACTGTTTAGACCTGGTCTACACTGAGGGGGGAAAAGGGTGTCGATGTAAGATACGCAACTTCAGCTACAGGAATAGCATAGCTGAAGTTGACGTATCTTATTTCGACTTACCTCCCGTCCTCACGGCGCGGGATTGATGGCCGTGGCTCCCCCGTCTACTCTGCTTCTGCTGCTTGCCCTGGTGGAGTTCCGGAGTTGAAGGGAGTGTGTTTGGGGATCGATATATCACGTCTAGACGAGACGCGATATATTGATCCCCAATAGATCGATTGCTACCCGCCAATGTGGCGGGTAGTCTGGACGTACCCTTAGACTCATAGACTTTAAGCACTCACTCCAATCATAGACCCATAACCTCTGGCTGAGTTACTGAAGTCCTCAAATCATGATTTAAAGGCTTCAAATTACAGAGAAAATCTGCCATTTACACTACTTTAAACCTGCAAGTGACTTGTGCCCCAGGCTGCAGAGAAAGGAAAAAAAAACCCAGAGTCTCTGCCAATCTGACTAGGGGAAAATTCCTTCCCGACCCCAAACATGGTGATCAGATGGACCCTAAGCATGTGGGCAAGACCCACCAGCCAGACACCTGGGAAAGAAGTCTCTGTAGTAACTCAGAACCCTCCCCATCTAGTGTCCCATCTCCAGCCACCGGGGATTTTTGCTACTAGCAGTCACCGATGGGCCACCTGCCATTATAGGCAGACTCATCATACCATCCCCTCCATAGCCTTATCAAGCTCTATCTTAAAGCCAGTTATGATTTTTGCCCACACTGCTTCCCTTCGAAGGTTGTTTACTAGGATGATCATACAAAGCAACAAATGGATAAACAAACAAAATGATGGCACGCAAAGTAACAACAGAAGCAGATATGTTTGCCAGCATTGTCTCTACAGGTGGCCACCAGTCTACTCAATGCTGTGATTGCTGAAAAAAAGCTAAAAGATGTCTGTACATACACAAAAAGAGTCTGTCTTGAAGCCTCTTTCAAAATTAGACCCTAATTCTCAAGGAATACCCAGTATAATATAGTTAATATGCTATAATAATACCTGGTATAATATATTTAATATAATGGACTATTTTTCTAGAGTATCTTTTTCTGATTAATTTTTTAAATTCATTTTCATAAAGAAACAAACAATAAAAATGCAAAAAGGTAAAGGACTTACAGTTTGTATATGTCACCAAATGCCACATACTTCACAGGATAGCCAATACATTTTTTTAAAAAAAGTTTACTTTTAGTAGCAATAATGTCTACTCTGTAAACAGTGTGCATTTGACCTATTTGTACTCTACCTCTGTATTTCCTGTGTTGTCTCTCTTTCTGAGTAGGAAATTCATAAAGATTTTTAAAAGAAAAAAAATCCAACTATCCATTAAGTGCAGAAGAAATGTGATTTGCTTGTAAGTAATACACCAGTTCAACAATTCAGTAGATTTTGTACTTTTCAGCTAAATTCTATAGAGGGGTCTTGTGTCATGTTTGGACAGCTGTTGCTATTAAAACTCTTGCCAAGTAAGTTTAAAAAAAAAAGCCACCTTTTAACTGCCATATTAACAATTACACCAGGAAATTTACAGGCACTTCAGTGCCAAATTCTGGACCCTTTCTGGAGCTATCTTTAGGGTTACTTTGAAATCTATTTTACACTATAGAGTTTGCAATCATTTTGCTTTACCCCACACTCTCCTTTTCACATTACAGATCTACCACAAAGTAAGATTTTTTAAAAAAAAAATGTTATACTCAGGTGCTGGTGTATCCCAGTTTCTTTATTTTGGGGAAACTTCAGACCAGGTGTTCCATTTGGCTGTGGGGGAAAAGATTACACTGCTAAACAAAAATGAGTAACTTATCTGCTTAATACTTCCAATGACTTCACTGAAACCAAAGTGTGTGTGTGGGGGGGGGAGATGTATATTTAATTAATCGAATTTAAAGCAATCGATCTATTGGGGATCGATATATTGCGTCTCGTCTAGACGTGATATATCGATCCCAGAACGCACTCCCTTCAACTCTGGAACTCCACCAGGGTGAGCAGCAGAAGCAGAATCGACAGGGGAGCTGCAGCCGTCGATCCCATGCCATGAGGATCGGAGATAAGTCAAAATAAGATACGTCAACTTCAGCTATGCTATTCCTGTAGCTGAAGTTGCGTATCTTACATCGACATCCTCCTTCCCCCCTCCCAGTGTAGACCAGGCCTAAAATGTTCCTGGAGGGAGCAGTTCTTTAATTTAGCAAATGCCATGTTATACACATGCACTCCTGCACATGCAAAGGGAAATGGACCTGTGATGAAGATAGGGTGACCAGAGAACAAATGTGAAAAATCAGGACAGGGGGTAGGGAGTAATAGAAGCCTACATAAAAAAAAGACCCCAAAATCAGGACTTTCCCTATAAAATCGGGCCCTTTGGTCACTCTAGCTGAAGGGCAGCCTGGAGATCTCAAGGCATTGAGAAGCATACAGAGAAGGCACAATCAACAGAGTCTTTCTTCTGTGTTATTCAAGCAAATCCCTGTTCATGCATTTTTTTTCAGCTTAACAATATTGTACTTTGTATTAGTTTTGTGTGTCCTCCATTGCTGCTCTGAGGGATGGAATGCCTGATGTTTGGAGGGCGCTGATGAAGCAGAGTTGAGACCAGCTATTTTATGAACTCAGCAGATCCATAACTAGAATGGGATTCAAAGCATTTTGATGGAACTCTTTCCCAGCTGAATGAGAGAATTCAATGGGAATGTGAATTACAATGGAGTGGAGGTTCCACATTTTTTCATAAGAGAACATTTCTATTTTACCTTCTTGTAGAGATTTTCCTCTTGGTGCCAGGTAGAACCTTCATTCACAAGATGTATAACTTCTTTCAGGTCTCCCTACAACCCAATGATTCTGTGCCAGTTGAAAGTAAATCAGAAGCCACAGAAAACCTGGCAACATGAGTGATGGATTTCTCCCCTCTGTGAAGATCCTGGGCAATGGTAATTGTCGTAAGGTTTTGGCATGCAGCTTACACCCAGTACGGAGAGGAGAACATTGTGACCATGTTAAAGCAGTCTTGTGAGATCAACATTTCAAATTACACATTGGTTACCAAAGAGAGGTGTGATCCGATGGTGTGACCACAGAGCTGAGAGACAGAAATTCATGTGCTTTAGTCTTGGCTCAGTCACTGACTCCCACCCGCATGTTTAAACAACCTGCCTCCATTTCATCACCCACACAAAAGTGATAACGATACTAACAGGTACCAGCCTCACAGGGGGATGAAGAGGGGTCATTTGTCTTTCCATGTTTGGAAAAACACTTTGAAGAGCAGGGCAAAGGTTAGAGTATTTTGCTGAAAATATCAGTGCTGTTTGGCTTTGAAACTTTTTAGAAAGAAATGGTCCATTTATCTAAGCTGTAAATGGTCACCTAGGATGCAGAATGCTCAGCATGCATGATATCACTGAGCTGGATTGGATAAAAGACAAAATGTGGTCGTTGCAGTGGCTGGGGAACAAAGTAAAATGTTCTCTGTCCCCAGATGCTGGTTTCTGCTTTATGACTGACTAAACTAGCTTTTCAGGGAAAATTACATTAAATATTTTTTCAGCTCTTGTGTGTACAGTGAGGACATTCTTCTTTCCAGAGTGGGAGCACTGCTTCCGCTCATCCTCTGGAGGTGTTTGTGTTACCATTGCCATGGTAACAAGAAAGGAGTAAATGGGGACTTAAAAAAATTGTACAGGGAGGTGTGGATGGGGAGTAAAATTGTAAAACCATGCACTGGCTTTTAAGGGATCTGTTTCTTCTATATTAAAGCCATGGAGCAGACATTCCTGGTGCCACTGCCTAAAAATAGCACTTCAGCCTTTATTATTGCCCAGTGACTTATATATATGTAAAAATCAAGCAAGGCTTAGTTAAAGCAGATTGCAGAAATGGAAGAGTCTGGAAATCTACCTTTGTCTAGGTTGAGATCTGTGTCTCTTGCCCTGCCTGGGGGATGATGTTTTCATGAAACATAGCCGTTCCAGAGCAACATCCATGATAATGGCTCTATGTGAACTGTGTTATAACACATGGACTTGAGCTGAAACTTAAAATCTGAGTCCCTCTAATTTTCAGGGCTGGGTTTCAAATCTTTGGCTCTGAACCTGCCCCTTTAGTTTCGGCTGTGGTGTGAGGCCTACTTTCTAGATTTAGTTTGAATGCCACTCTGTGATCCTGCAAGATTTTGCTGCTATCCTACCCAAATGCTAGCCCTGGACAGATGGATAAAGCCTATCAAATAGAATGCGGATGAAACCAAAAGATTCTGTAGAAATTACTCTAAACAACCTATCAGACTGAAAGGAGAATTATAGTCCTGCTATGGAATTCAATAGTATTGCCATACTGATCTCTAGATAGTCCCCTGATTTCCCAGAGAAATGGTCCATAAAGGCAGGTTTGGCCTTGAACCTTAATTCAGAACCCTAGCCTAAAACTAAACTAGGTCTGGAGCGGAACAGTCCCTCCTCAGCCCATCTCTGGTTATGCTATAATTCCAGATCCTGGTCATAACAGTTTGCATCCATATGGAGAGCTGTGCTAGGCAGTAATTGGGTCTTAAAGATGATTTTCAAGTCCAGTTACAAGCCCAAGGTTAATCTGATCTCTGCCTAGAGAATTTTCATAAACCACCAAAAACATTGCCTCATTTCATAAGGGGAAGGCAGAGAAGCACACCAGTCAGTTTCACTTTTAGGCAGGACATGGGCTCTTTCAGGTCTTCCTTTGTAATTAACTATTTATTTAAGCCCAGTAAAGAATTTCCCTCCCAGTTTGTTTGAGGGCTGGATAAATAAACCTAAACAACACTGAGTCAAGCCAGGACTTGCAAGTTAAACATTTCCCAACTCCAAGAATTTTCAGGCTTCTGTTTATCACTGTCTCAGATGTTCTTCTGCAGACTGCAGTTCATGTCTCACCTTCTTACACTTTTTAAAGGCTAAGTTAGGCAGGTCCTCCTGCATTCAATTAGTGGACTGATGCTCCTTCAGTTCTGTGTGAGCCAGTATTTGATAGTTTGCATGGTCTCATCATATTTAACAGCCTTTCCAGCACTGTTCTGCTAGGTGCTTGCTGCTACTTCATAGCTAATTACGTGCTCTTTAAATGCGAAGTTAGGCTGGCACTCCTGCATTCAGTTAATAGACTAATACTTTAAAAATACTAAATTCATCTTTAATTCCACCATGCTTGCGAAGGATAAGCTGCAAATTCTCTTCCCAGCACCCAGCCCAGGTAACTCAGATGGTTGATTGGCAGCTTTGTAGGAACAGAAAAGAAGCAAAATAGCCCAAAGGCAACAGTAGACTCTGTAGCAATGGCATTCCCCACTGAGGATGAATGGATCCAGGTAGTGGTGCATCCTGTGCCCTGGCCCCTTGTTCATCTTGCTTCCAAAGAGCCAGTCTGTGTGTCTTTCTTAGGGCACTTCGTGGCTCTGGGCTCCACAGCATGGTCTAAGGTGACCAGATGTCCCAGTTTTATAGGGATAGTCTCGATATCCTAGACTTTGTCTTATATATGCACCTATAACCTCTCACTCACATCCCGATTTTTCACACTTGCTATCTGGGCTTCTGTCATTGGTCCCCTAGCCCTCGGTGCCATGGAATCCCACCACTTCCACTGTGTTACAGGGCCCGCCACAGGCTGCAGGCCAGGAATCCATCTGTCACATTCCTAGGCCATACACTGAAGGACTTGGATCGTACCAGACAGTTCCAGCTGAAACAATATGACACTGAAAGGCATTTTAGTCTTCTAAAACCTGAGATCAGAGTTCTGTGTTTCTCCTACTGTTGGGGTCAATCCTTACTAATGGAGAACATGACATCCCCTGGGCAAAACCCAGGCCAGTTGACACAGGATGGGGGAGGAACAGCCTGGAGAAGGTGAGCGGCAAAGAGGTTTGCACAGGAGGCTGCCAAAGTGCCCATATCTCCTGTGCCAGTTAATGCCTTTCCCTGCCCACCCATGGATTTGGGTAAGTGTAGGGCTTCTGGTTCAACGGCTTGTAAAGGATATGCTCCCTACATGACCTGGAAAGCAGAGGACAGGGGCATCACTTGTGCTGGGTCTGTTAGGGGAGAGCTCCTTGAAATATACATGCATTCAGCAGGCCTTTCGTTAGCTCAGTTTGAGAAGCCTGGGACAATACCTTCACATTTGTGTAATTGATGGGGATGCTGGGACATTTCCAGTATTTAGGGACATTTGTCAACCTTATTCTTCATAGCTCAATAGCAAAGGGCACACCCTATGGCATCTCCTATGAAAGGAAGCACTTTCCTTCCCCTGGATAATGAAGTGATCTGCTATGGAATATAGACACAACTGAGCCCATTTCCCAGTTGGTGTACATTGGGGTTGCTCCACTGATTTCAATGCTAATTTACACCAACTGGGAACTTGGTCTAGTTCGCATTCTACATTATATAACTTAGTACAGGGTGTGTGCATGCTACAGGTCTCCTCCCCGTCCCCCCCATATCCAATCCACAGAGGACATGAGTTGGTTGCAGCCCCACATAGAAAGCTTTAGCTCAAATTGTAGCAGCTCATGCATTTAGCAATGTAGTCCTAGTGTGTTGACCGAAGTGGCAGCTGTCACATAAATAGGGTGGTTTCTGGAATTTGAACTGCTGTTGGCCTCAGCTGCAGCAATTCCAGGCTACAATAAACACATGGAGAACTGAGTTCCAAAAATCCAGACCTCAGCTACTCAAAATAAAGAAGATCTACACTTTTTGGATAGAGTGGCAGGCTCTCTTCAGGCCAAGATTACATACGACACAGCCAATATTTTAGATCTGCCATAGATAAGAAAATACCTTTTTTTTGGTGAATTAGATAATGGCTCCCCTCTGATCACTGCTGCATGCCTTGCTGTTGCATACGTTCCCATATCCCCAAAGCTTTGGTCTTTATATGAAATCCCTGCAAACAGAAAAGGATCCCAGAGAAAGAAAGAACAAATTATATTGAAGTAACTGAAAGCTTCACGTGAGTGCAAAGGAAGCAAAAGTCAGTGCCGTTGAATTTATTTTCACTAGTTCTCAGCTTTACAGAGATTCAGCAAAATGAAATTTGATAATAATCCCAGCTAGTTACAGTGTCCAAAAAGAGAGAAAATACCTTCAAATTGGATGAAACTTGACGCTGCCAGAACTCTGCTGAATCCCCTTCCAGTGTATTTCCAAATCACATTCCTCTATTACTCTGTTAAGTGCTGCCTAAAGAATTAACGTAAATCAAGTAACCTGTAATATGTTTTTTTTATAATGCATCTATACATTTCACGGACGATGGATTTCTTCTTATGAAATTTCAGTTGAGACATTGGTGGATACAAGGAACTCTTGGGTTTTACTCTATTACAAGTGCTTTGGTTAAAAAAACATTGTCAAGGCAAAACCCGACTCCACTCCAGCCCTAAATCATCAATGTTATTCCAGGTTCACCTCCTATGGGAAAAAATGGCCTTTAAATCAGGAACTACGACTGTCTTAATCCCAGTTCAGCAATCTAATAGCAACAAACCTTGTGAAGATGGCCATGGACATGGTGAGCACAGGCATGCTTGCTACACTGTTCCTTCTTTCTTCCAGCCTGCTTTGTTGCTATGCAGCTAAGATAGAGTTCATTTTAAAATCAAGATGGGATGTTTTATGCTCCAGTTCAAACAGGAATTATTTTGGGGAAGGTCTATGGGCTGTGTTATGAAGGAGGTAAGACTAGATGACCACTATGGTCTCTTCAGGCTGTGGAACATATGAATTTGAATAAGAATTCCCATTGAATTGCTCCAGAAAGCAGCACTTCCATCACATTGTTCACTCTCCTTGTGTGTGATAGACTTTTCCCCATTCTGTGGCAGTCTTGTCTACTTAGATTGCAAACTCTTTGGGGATAGGGACCATCTACTACTCTGTTGGTACAGTGCCTAGCACAATGTGGCTGCACTCTTGGTTGGCCATTAGGCACTACTATGCTGAATATGATTAACTTTCAATCTCCTGACAGTTACTGAAGGCAGGGGTGGGAGCAGGTTGGCTTGGCAAGGCTTGTTTCCTGGAGCATGAAACATCCAGCATTCTGGATTTGTTGTTTTGCTTCCAGCTCACCAGCCAGGATTTTTGTAAACAGGAATTTTTGATCATCAAAGTTTGGCTGTGGATGAAAATCCAAAATACTGGATCCAAACCTCTTGAATGATCAAAATCTCATAAAAACTGACTTTTCTATGAGGTTGCTAGGATTATAATATCCTGTCCCAGCCAGGAATTCTGTGAGACTAGCTTACAAGTAGACAGTACCCCTTATTCACTGTTCATTTTTTTTAAATTTAACCAAGTGTCTGAATGTGGTGGGCATTCCTGCCTGGCACTAGCTGCTGCCCAGCTGGGGCAGGAACAGCCCAGACAGGTTCTCCTTGAAGTGTTCCATGCAAATGGCAGCATCACTTGCCCCAGCCTCTCCTGCATTGGCACCACTTTAGGGCTGCTTCCTGTGTGGCTGCACTAGTGGAGGAGAAGCACCCTGTAGGCATGCACACAAGACAGCCCCAGTTTGGCCCCATAAGTGCATGCACCGGCCTATTAGATCTAAATCGTATACAATCCAATTGCATCTTGTTTCCAAAGGGCAATCTCCTAGATTAAATTTAAACTCAGCTTCTACCTAAATTCCATAGCCTCATTGATGCTCCCAAGGAAAAAAACCTGTGACCCCTGTTTGGCCTAGGGGGACTGATTCCTTACTTCTCTAAAAGGCAGTTTAGCTATGGAATACTCTCGCTTCTCCGGGCTCTGAGCACTGTGCCTGAGAGAACTTGCACTGAAGGTCCATATCCCTGTACCTGTCACATCCATGAACCAATGGTATGTATCAATATACCTGTAGAGAAATCCACATCTCCATAAAAGCTCTATTTCATTCTATTTCACCAATAAAGCGTGAAACATTTTAAAGAGGGATTTCTTTTCACCAAACACCTTTCCATTACTTTTACATCTAATTTTAAAAAGTAAGCAAAGATAAATATGGTGCCTATAAAGTATAAACACATTGTCAATAAAATCTGAGCTTGGACCAGTTCTGGCAATGTGTAGTTATTTACTAAGTAAAAGAATTTTACTGTTACGTGATACATTAAGTGTTCCCCTTAGAAAGCCTTTAATAAAGGAACTGCTTTGGTTCAGAAGGGGATTGATTTGTGGGCTAAATCTATCTACATACACCTTCATTAATTAGAGTTTAAAGGGTCAAAGCTCAGAAGGTCAGAGCGTTATTTGCAAATGGTAAAGCTGGCTTAACACTTGATGTAGATCAGGAATGGGCAACTGGCAGCCAAGGCCTCTGGTCCACTGGATTATTTTATTTGGCCTGCCACAGCCAGCTTGGGCCAAGAAGGGAGCAGGGCATCGTAGGCGGAGAACCCCTCCTGAGCATGGATGCATGTCATGTGACATTGTGGTGGGCTCTTTCTAATCTTCACTGTGAGAGCCAGTGTGCTGGAGCAAGGAGCTGAGCCTAGCCCCTTTGGGACAGGAGCCATCACTACAGGGTGAGTTTAGAGCAGGATCACTCTCCTCCCCCATGTCACACCTGTGGGTGCAGGACCAGACTCTCCTGGTGTCACCCCCCACCCAGGAATAGAACCCAACCCCTCCAGTGTATGGCTTGCCAAAGAGTTTTAGTGGAATTTGTGGTGCTCTGCTACCTTAAAGCTGCCTATCTCTGATGTAGGTAATAAATGATCCATCTGTCTATCTACCTTTCTGCATGTCTGTGGCTGTGTGCCAATAAAACATCAGTTGATAGTATTGCAGCATAACTTTTGTCACGGACAAAGTGAGGCAATTGTAAAGTGGCTTTTCAGGTCCAGTTCTTGCTCAAAATCTTCAGAGATGGTTAAGTGAATCTATATAATCTTATTTTTCAAATCTTTATTGTCATACCCTCTTAGAAGAATGGAAATCATGGGCCAGATCCCCACTCTGCTGATTTAGACCAGCTAACAATGTAGCCCGCTATATCTAAGGTCCACAAAATGAGTAATTTGAAAAAAAAAATCTCATTGATGGGTAGATTTCAACAAACCAACCCTAGGTATTTAGGGCATGATTGTGTAACAGCTTTGCTCTGAAAACTATCATTGAATTATTATTGAGAGGTTTGAATGTACAAGGAATTCAGGATCAAACACTTAGACTTCAGAAAACTCATCCTATCTCCTTTAGGATGCTGTGAATTAAAAGTTCAACCTAAAATATACAAGACCAAATCCTTGCAAATTTTATTTTAACTCTTTGGAGATGATAGACATTTCTTGCATTCCATGCATTCATTTGTCTAGCAGTCTGGAAATGGCACTGAGTGTTTACAAGTAGATAGTACCTCTTATTCACTGTTTAATATATTTTTTTAAATATTAACCAAGAGTTCCAGTGATGATTCCTGAATTTCCATAAAATCCAGATTTAGCTAAGAGCACTGTCCTGTATTTATGAAGGGCCAGTTTTTTAAAAATGTAGAAATCCAGTAATTATCACTAGAACTATTTATTAAACTTTGAAAATCAGCGAAGGATGAGCATTAGGACTACATTTTCAGCTATGAGTGCAACTGTGGCCTCAATCAAAGTGCAAATTTCAGGCAGTTGTGTGGCTAATTACTGACTGGTATATGAAATCACCCAATTTGCATGTGCAAATGTGAGGTTACAGAAAGAAAATGCAAGGGTGTCGGTGGGGGAGAGATATGTTGTGAGCTCACCTGCTTCACTGGAGGCTGAAAACTTGGTCCATATTACAGAGGCTTACTCATTAGCATTTGAAAAATAAAATAATACCCATACTATCTCCCTACAAATGACAATGATTAATGCCTTATAAAGCCCTAACATGAATGAGAAGATTCTTTTGGTCTATCCAGCCTATGTAACACAGATTTCCCTCTCTTTTACATTTTGTCTTGTTCATTTTTCAGCATGTTTGCTCAAGTGTATGCGTGAAAAAGACACGAGAGAGAAATTTCAATTCAGAAACCAAGATAAGAAACACCTACAGAGGGCAGAGCTCATATGCTAAACTCCAGAGGCTGTAGAGAGCAAGGGAGGGAAAAATAGAAATTCAGTTCAGGCAGCCTTTGAGATAAGAGTAATAGCCTCAGAAAACCAAGAAATCTAAGGGATGGTGATGAGGGACGGAAAGTTACTAATCTGTTCTGTCCTTCAGGCCTTTTACTGGAGACTGGGAACCAACCATGATACTTGGCCTGATTTCCCAGGCATTGCATCTCATGTAGTCACTTATACCTGTGCAAAGCAAGTGAAAAAAAATCATCCTTCTGAACTGGCAGGATTTTACATACACCTGGCGCAGGTGTAAAAGTGACCACACAAGGTGGAAAGACATGGAGGATCTGGCCCAGTATCTACTGTGTACCCAAGGTGACTTGGGTGAGGGGGAGGAGCATGTGACCTCATGTTCTCCCCCCTCAGATTTCTGCCCGGGTTTATATGCCCTGCCCTGAACCCTGCTGCATACCACCAGAACCTGAAAATTGTGCCCCCCCACATTGTCAATCATGACGTTGTCTCTGCTGTGTACATTAATGTTATAGCTATTATACAAGGTATAAAATAGCCTGTTGAGGGAAATTCTACACGGGGGCAAGTTAAGTCTAGCTGGGATTCATCTCCACCGCCATTTGGCACCATAGGTGCTGGAACTAGGGGTGTTGGCTTGAAGTGGTTTCCATCATAGGCAGGGTTTACAGTTTGGTTCAATGGCTCTCAGCACCCCCACTATTCAAATTGTTCCAGCACCCTGCTTAGCGCCCCAGAAAGCTTCAGAATCCTCAAGTGGGGCACTTTTTCCTGGTCAGACCTTGCCCTGCACTTCCATGTTTAAAGCCATAAACCACCCCTTCTTCCTCAGACCACAGTGGGGGACCAGGCAGAAGGTAAAGAGAGGCGGCCTTTGGGTCAATATCTTGAGAAGCTGCCAAAATTCTACTATTCACTCCCCTCATTTTGCCACAGCTGTTTGTGTATAACAGCAATCTACTGCCAAACGATTTGCGTAAGCCAATACCTGATTTAAACACGCAGTCAAAATGATGGAACACACCAATAAAGTACACAGCTGTGTGTTTATTTGCACACGCAATAGTAAGCATGTTGTTTTGAAAAATCAGACCCAGTATGTTTTTCCCCCTTGATTTAATAAAGTTGAAATCCCAAAATATTAAGAACAAAGAATATTTAAATATTTGCTTGATTACACAAATGCACACAGACGCACACACGAGTTCGAAGGGTCCAGAAAAACTACGATAAGTCCTCTCAAATCATCACGTTGGTATATCTCTATCTTAAATATGGCCTTCCGTTACTAGAGTATCTGAGCACCTCACACTCTTTAATGTATGTGTCCTCACAACACCGCTGTGAGATAGCTAAATGCTGTTACCCTCTCTCCCACTCCTTCCCATTTTACAAATAGAGAAATGAGGCAGAGAGAGACCAGGGCCAGATTTAGTTGCCTAAGGGGATTTTCAAAAGTGCCTAATGAGGATAAGTGTGTATTTCCCATTGATTGTAACTGGAGTTTCCAGTCTTAAAATCCCCTCAGCATCAATCTGCATCTATATGCACCCACAGACCATTAAAAGTATGGTCCTAAGTGATTTACCCAAGGTCATGCAGTAAGTTTCTATAAGAGAAAAGACTTAAACCCAAGGCTCCTGCTCGTCCCCTAACTGTTGGGCCAGCCTTCCTCTCTCCTACATGATTTGCTTGCACAGTTACAATCGTAATGCACATAGATTAGGTTGCTGTTCAACTGCGCCTGTAATTGTGAGTTCCCTAACTTGAAAATGCAGCCAATTTTGGCCTCAGTTTAGTAAAACTGAATACGAAGCTTCCCAGGAGTTCATCTGAAAACTTTCCCTAAAAAGCAAGTTATCATTATTCACTGCTGATTTAGTAGTTTCTGTCACTTGTATAAGTAGTGGATATCACTCCTCCCCCCACTCAAAATCATCTAATTGTTCTGTACAGTTAGGTACTTCATTTTACAGAAGCTGTCACAGAATTGTATGGAATGCCAGGATAATAGTCCCTGGGAGAGACAGAGCCAAGGGACACAGAATTACTGCTCTTGCATCTGACCACACTCTAGCTGCTGAATTTTTTGGTGGATGGATAGATAAATCAATAGACAAATAAACAGACATATAAGAAACACAGTTCATTAAAGTTTATAGCTCTTTTAAAAGATAAATCTTGCATAGCAGCCCTGTTTTGCACACAGCACTCAATGAGATTGTGATTTCCTATGCAGCATGGCATGTGCATTAATCTTTAATACAACAGAGCTTTAAGGGGAGAGAGTGATGTTATGTCCCTGGTGCCCTAAGTCAAACCAGGCTACTGAACAAATTGAAAGTTTATTGAAACAATTCTGCTCCTCCCTTCTAAAGCTTTACCACTTGGGGGAGGTGGGGAACAACACATAATCCTGCTGTTTCCTGAGGGAACATCTACTCTTTGAGGTTAATGACAGTGTAAATAGTAGCAACAGCTAATATTTTTCTGATGCGTTTGGGTCAGTTTTCTATTTTCAAAGGTACAGACTTTGCACATGCCACTTCCTAGGAGGAGGAGGGTCTTACGGTTAAAGCACAGGCTAGGAACACAGGAGATACGGATTCTGTTATTTTTTCTGCAACAGCGTTCCTGAGTGAACATGGATAAATTAACATAAAACTTGCTGGTTAAGGGTATGTTTACACAGCACCTATCAGTTGTGTGTCCCAGTGCGAGTAGACACTTGCTAGCTCCGCTTGACCTAGTGCTCTAAGAATAGCAGTGTGGCTGGGGTTGCTCAGCTAATTGCCAAAGTACATACCTTGCAGTCAGGTGGGATTGTACTTGGGTGGCATGGCTATTCTGAGCCACTGCTTGCATCACTGTGGCCACATTTCTATTTTTAGTACACCGGCTCGAGCAGAGCTAGCACATCGCTGTCTACCCATGCTGGGAATCCCACCTCCCAGCTGTGGTGTAGACATTACCTTGAGAGTCTCCCGACTGTAAGAAGTTAATGATTCTTCTCTACCTCGCAGCGCTGCTGTGAAGTTTAATCCATTAATATTTGTAAAGTGCTTTGTAATCCTTTGCTGAAAAGGTAAAAATGCACCCTTGCAGAGGGAACCTCACACAGCGTGGACTGTTGTACTGAAAGGCAGCAGAGAGGACATCTTTGCACATCTGGATGGTAACACTGATTTTCAGATATTCGTTTAGACTGAAGGCTCATTATTAGGTAAATGTTAGCTGCACTTCTATCTAAATAAGGAAGCTGAGGCACATGGAGTTTAAGTGTCTTGCATAAGCTGCAGCAGAAAGTTTGTAGCAGGAATAGAACTTGTGTTGTGCAAGGCCTTGTTGTGTGTAGTAACCACAAAGCCACCCTCCCTGTCTGTAGGGTCACTTCTGCCAGAAGTGTGACATTCCACACAAGACACGCTGCTCTGACATGCTAGAAGACAGAAAAACCCAATTTCTCAAAATTGCCATGGGAAAAAAATGAAATTCATTTTCTTTATGTTACGAAGAACAAAACAAACAGTGGAGCTCTACTGATTCACCTCAGCTAAGGAGCTGGGCCTACACACCTTAAAAGTATATTTCTGAAAATAGGCAAGTTGCTATTTTTTGATAAATTTTCTAAATAACCAGTTGACTGATGATGAGAGATCCAACTGTATGTTTCCTACTGTACACTGGAAGATTAGAGAGAAACTGCAGCACATTCAGGCATTTATAACTCTGACAAAGTCACCTTAGTATTAACGTCAGGCAATGACATGAGGCAGCTTTATTGTTAATCAGAACAGACCGATACATCAACAGAGATTTGCCTTGTTTCAGCCTAATTAGATTGGCATCTTTAGGAAGTTTTTAAGATGCTATGAATTAAAGTCACTTTATAGCCAGGTTATCCACTCTGGCACATGAGGCACAAAACCATAAATAGTATGAGAAAATAACAGGAAAAGTAGATGCTTGTGTATCACTTCAGCCAATTAGATTAAAAGAGGGTTGCTGGCAATGATTGTGTCTGTTTTCTGAGGAACACGTCAGGAATTGTATTCAAACAGCTCTAAACTGCCAATGGTTTCTTTTTTAACCAACCAGTGATCTTGGGCTGTCCATAACATCAAGGATGTTCTTGTTTTCAATACTCTGAAGTGTGTAATTAAGGTACCTTGGAGACAAATCAATACCTTACATCACCTTTGAATAGCATGCTTGCTGGTGAACCTGCCTTGCTTACTGAGATATATTTAGGAGTCACAGATGGCAGTGTTTAAGCACTAATCCTGTTTTGTTATTGCTAAAGACTCAAATCTTTCTTTTCTCAGAAAAGAGGAGTTAAACTACAGAAGCCACATCTTCAGTTTCAAGAAATTGTGGGTTTGAATCTGCTCTTCTCAACATTGGTTTCAAATCTGTGTAGCTCCACTGACTAGAGTGGCTTGACCATAGGTTTAAACTGGTAAGTGAGAGCAAATTAAGCCTTCATATTTTATCTTTCCACCACCATAGTACCTGCTTTGTTTCACAGTTTAAAAGTGTATTTCCTCCCACCCTCCACCTCCAAATGTTGTCATTATGTGCCACCTTGGTGGAGAGTAGGGGGAGGGAACAATTCCCTGGAATGATTCTGGGTCACTCTAAGAAGTCTGGCTAAGCACCTCCATGTAATGTGTAGCACTTCTTAGGTGTAATAACTTAATTGCTTTGTAAAAGCAGCAAAGAATCCTGTGGCACCTTATAGACTAACAGACGTTTTGGAGCATGAGCTTTCGTGGGTGAATACCCACTTCCTCAGATGCATGTAATGGAAATATCCAGGGGCACGTATATATATGTGTGCTAGCAAGCAAGCTAGAGATAACGAGGTCAGTTCAATCAGGGAGGATGAGGCCCTGTTCTAGCAGTTGAGGTGTGAAAACCAAGAGAGGAGAAATTGGTTCTGTAATTGGCAAGCCATTCACAGTCTTTGTTCAATCCTGAGCTGATGGTGTCAAATTTGCAGATGAACTGAAGCTCAGCAGTTTCTCTTTGAAGTCTGGTCCTGAAGTTTTTTTGCTGCAGGATGGCCACCTTAAGGTCTGCTATAGTGTGGCCAGGGAGGTTGAAGTGCTCTCCTACAGGTTTTTGTATATTGCCATTCTTAATCTCTGATTTGTGTCCATTTATCCTTTTCCGTAGAGACTGTCCAGTTTGGCCGATGTACATAGCAGAGGGGCATTGCTGGCATATGATGGCGTATATTACATTGGTGGATGTGCAGGTGAATGAACCAGTGATGGTGTGGCTGATCTGGTTAGGTCCTGTGATGGTGTCGCTGGTGTAGATATGTGGGCAGAGTTGGCATCGAGGTTTGTTGCATGGATTGGTTCCTGAGCTAGAGTTATTATGGTGCGGTGTGCAGTTACTGGTGAGAATATGTTTCAGGTTGGCAGGTTGTCTGCGGGCAAGGATTGGCCTGCCACCCAAGGCCTGTGAAAGTGTGGCTGAATTCCACTGAGGAATACACTAAGAAACTACAGCATCTACTCAGGACACTCCCTACGCTAACACCAGAAGAAATCAACATACCCCTAGAGCCCCGACCAGGGTTATTCTATCTACTACCCAAGATCCACAAACCCGGAAATCCTGGACGCCCCATCATCTCGGGCATTGGCACTCTCACTGAAGGACTGTCTGGATATATGGACTCTCTACTCAGACCCTATGCCACCAGCACTCCCAGCTATCTCCCCGACACCACTGATTTCCTGAGGAAACTACAATGCGTTGGTGACCTCCCAGAAAACACCATCCTAGCCACCATGGATGTAGAGGCTCTCTACACAAACATTCCACACGCAGATGGAATACAAGCTGTCAGGAACACTATCCCTGATGATGCCACAGCACAACTGGCTGCTGAGCTCTGTGCCTTTATACTTACACACAACTATTTCAAATTTGATGACAATATATATCTCCAGATCAGTGGCACTGCTATGGGCACCCGCATGGCCCCAAAATATGCCAATATCTTCATGGCCGACCTGGAACAACGCTTCCTCAGCTCTCGTCCACTCACACCCCTTCTCTATCTACGCTACATTGATGACATCTTCATCATCTGGACCCATGGGAAGGAGACTCTGGAAAAATTCCACCATGATTTCAACAGCTTCCACCCCACCATCAACCTCAGCCTGGACCAATCTACACGGGAGGTCCACTTTCTTGACCCCACGGTGCAAATAAGTGATGGTCACATTAACACCACCCTATATCGAAAACCCACCGACCGCTATGCCTACCTTCATGCCTCCAGCTTCCATCCCGGGCACATCACACGATCCATTGTCTACAGCCAAGCACTGGGGTACAACCGCATCTGCTCTAACCCCTCAGACAGAGACCAACATCTACAAAATCTCCACCAAGCATTCTCAAAACTACAATACCCGCATGAGGAAATAAGGAAACAGATCAACAGAGCCAGACGTGTACCCAGAAGCCTCCTACTGCAAGACAAACCCAAGAGAGAAACCAACAGGACTCCACTGGCCATCACATACAGCCCCCAGCTAAAACTCCTCCAACGCATCATCAAGGATCTACAACCCATCCTGGACAATGATCCCACACTTTCACAGGCCTTGGGTGGCAGGCCAATCCTTGCCCACAGACAACCTGCCAACCTGAAACATATTCTCACCAGTAACTGCACACCACACCATAACAACTCTAGCTCAGGAACCAATCCATGCAACAAACCTCGATGCCAACTCTGCCCACATATCTACACCAGCGACACCATCACAGGACCTAACCAGATCAGCCACACCATCACTGGTTCATTCACCTGCACATCCACCAATGTAATATACGCCATCATATGCCAGCAATGCCCCTCTGCTATGTACATCGGCCAAACTGGACAGTCTCTACGGAAAAGGATAAATGGACACAAATCAGAGATTAAGAATGGCAATATACAAAAACCTGTAGGAGAGCACTTCAACCTCCCTGGCCACACTATAGCAGACCTTAAGGTGGCCATCCTGCAGCAAAAAAACTTCAGGACCAGACTTCAAAGAGAAACTGCTGAGCTTCAGTTCATCTGCAAATTTGACACCATCAGCTCAGGATTGAACAAAGACTGTGAATGGCTTGCCAATTACAGAATCAGTTTCTCCTCTCTTGGTTTTCACACCTCAACTGCTAGAACAGGGCCTCATCCTCCCTGATTGAACTGACCTCGTTATCTCTAGCTTGCTTGCTAGCACACATATATATACGTGCCCCTGGATATTTCCATTACATGCATCTGAGGAAGTGGGTATTCACCCACGAAAGCTCATGCTCCAAAACGTCTGTTAGTCTATAAGGTGCCACAGGATTCTTTGCTGCTTTTACAGATCCAGACTAACACGGCTACCCTCTGATACTTAATTGCTTTGAACAGCTTCAGCTTGTCACTCTGGTGTGTGGTCTGGACATATTTTTTTACTAAAACACCTTTTTTCAGGATATTGAAAAAACTCAGATGGGTTAAATCAGAACATGGCAAAGTTTATCCTGTTCTTTGGAGCTCTGATGCAATTCTGCCAGCTTCTAGGCCAAAACTGACTGTATTTTATGAAAACCAGAATTACAGTTTGGAGCATTTAGTCCTTCAAATAGCCTTAGTGCTTTCAAGCTTGGTTTGAAATGACCTATGTGATATATGTAGAATTAGGTGATTTTAATAGAAATATCTCATTTGTCAATAGGCCTGGAGTTCAGTTTGGAACTTTGGATTGGAAGGGAGCTCCTAGGTCACTGAACTGGTTCCACTGCCACCGAGGGCAACCCCAACATATAATCTCGCTAACGAGTTTGTCAAGCACCATGTTAAAAATATTTAAATTGTTTGCCTACACAGTTAAGCAGATGGAACCATGGAGGCCTTGACCCTCCACAAACAATCTTCCAGCACCCAACAAGTGCTCCCCACTCCCTTACATGCAGTTACATAGCAACAAGGGACAACATGGCCAAATACTCAGTCTTTCCCCTCAGATTTTCCTCAGTTGTTACTCAGTCAAAACTCCCATTGGAGTGAACTCGACACAGACTCTCTGCACATCTTAGAACTGCAGCTGTACCAATGCATTCTAGGAATCCACAGTAGCGATGTCTGTGACTGGAAATTACGCAAAACTTCCATTCCCAAACACAAAGCACGAAAGTTAGGAAGACCAGCTGAATCACAACAGCTCTGACTCTTGTGCCTTTCTGTCCTCACTGAGAGGACAACATACACTGGACCAGTTCAGTCAGATCTGATCCCAGCCAGAATAACCAGTGCTTGAAAAAAGGCTGGGATGGCTAGGGACTGCAAGGGCTTGGCTACACTGGAGAGTTGCAGCGCTGGTGGTGGGTTTACAGCGCTGCAACTTACTCACCATCCACACTTGCAAGGCACATACAGTGCTACATCTCCCTGGCTGCAGGGCTGGCTATACTCCTGCTCTGCCTGGAGTAAAATGATTGCAGCGCTGGTGATGCAGCGCTGCTCCACCAGTGTGGCCACCAAAAGCACTGTAATTGGTCTCCAGAGGTATTCGGAGGTATCCCAGAATGCCTGTTCAGCCGCTCCCAACAGCGCTGCAAATGCTGCAAATGTGGCCACACTGCAGCTCTTTCCTTACACAGCTGTACGAAGACAGCTGTAACTCTCAGCGCTGTACAGCTGCAAGTGTAGCCATACCCCAAGATCAAGGTATTCCACTGAACAGTTTAGGATGCTTTTTTTTTCTTCTTGTCTATTGCTGACAAGACCTTTGTCTGCATAGCTGTCCGCAGTGCTGTCATAGAGAGGAAGGAGAAAACAACATTAGAGGGGTTACAACAGGAACACAGATTGAAAAGAAAAGAACACATATGGGTTCATTTATGCACTCAGCACCACTGTAGGACAGCATGGTGTAGGCTGCTGGCTTCTCTTTTGTCAGTCCAAGCTCAGTTGGTAGTGTCTGGGAATCCTTAAGCATATCTAGGTGCAAAATGGGGGAATAATCAGTATAGTGTTGAGAATGGCAAACACAGGCAGTTACCACTGCAGGTGAAACACTTCTTCCTTCACTGGTAGGATGGTACCTATGACTGTCCTGTGAAATCTACTCCCTTCCATGGGAGTGTTAAGGAAGAGTGACAATAGTGTGGATGTTTGTACTAAAATGACCGATGACTGATGCAGACTCTCCTATCATATATACAGCCCTGTCAGTATTTTCTTTAATTAAGCAATGTCTAATGAAAACATTCCATATAGTCTGGTTGTCCACGTGCAAGTCTGGACAAGGAACCAGAAGGTCATAACGTCTAATCCTGGCTATGACACTAACTCACTTTGTGGCCTTGGGTCACTTAATCTCTCTCTCTCTCTCAGGCCCCCCTCCATAAAACAGGATGAATCTCTACTTACTGTTGGAGGTTTAATGATTAAGTAACTAATATTTTTAAAGCTCTGAATATGAAAGGTGCTAAGTATTAATTTTTTATTGTTGTGAGCCCCCTTCTTCTTTAAGCTTCCTGCCTTTATAATCACCACCCAGCCCCTCCCCAGCTGGTCTTCATCTCCAGTTAAGCCTGACTCTCCCCTCAGGTATGGTCAGGTAGCAGACTTGGCCTTTCAGGCCCACGTTAACCCTTTCATTGCCTGTGTAGGGTCGGAGCTGGCTTTACACTGATTCTGCTGATTCCCCGGAATCGGGTCCCACGCTGAAGACGGCTCCTCACTTAAGGGGGTCCTGTTCCGGGAGTCTTTGGAGGCATTTCATCAGCAGAGGGTCCATTCCAGGGGTCTTTGGTAGCATTTCAGTGGCAGGGGGTCCTGTGGCGCTGTGGAAGACCCAGAGCTGACCCCCCGCCGCCGAAATGCCGCCGAAGCCCCAGACCACTGCCAAGTATTCCAATCGGGCCCCACAGGTAATAAAACTGGTCCTGTGTGCGGTATAGCCCCCATCACAATTATTATTATGAATAAATCAGAGAAAAATGTAATATCTTGGTGTTGAAGAGATAGAGTGAGCCGTTTTGCTCAGCAGCCTTGTGATTGTGAATTAAGTCTTTCCTCTTATGGCAAATACGATTTAAAGAGCTGATGAATGTGAATTGGAATTTTCTGCTGAAATACAGCATGCAGCTCTTCCTTTAGAAGTCAAATTAATGCAAATAGAGCATGAAATTGAGGTCAATAATTAGTAAATCAATCCCAATGAGAAGGTCTTGGCAGTTTGGGCCTTCAGACTTTGTGCTAAGTGGTTCTCTGGACTGATAGAGGAAACACGTCTCTCTAGCTGCACACCACAGCAGAGTTCAAAAGGCTTTACCTGAGGATATGACAATGTGGTAAGTTAAGCCCTGATGAAAATAAGGACACTGCAAAGCAGATGGTTCAGCAGAGCCTGGTTCAAAGCTGCCTGCCAGAGAGCTTTGCAAAGCTCAGTGACAGGAACAAGCTGATTCTGTCTGAGCCATCAGTGCACTTGTCATCAGAGCCACTGTCTGATGAATGGCTACTTGCTGATGTTTATTGCTGCTGTCGAACATGAAGTGAGGTCTTACATAAGAACATAAGAATGGCCGTACCGGGTCAGACCAAAGGTCCATCTAGCCCAGTATCTGTCTACCGACAGTGGCCAATGCCAGGTGCCCCAGAGGGAGTGAACCTAACAGGTAATGATCAAGTGATCTCTCTCCTGCCATCCATCTCCATCCTCTGATGAACAGAGGCTAGGGACACCATTTTTTAACCATCATGGCTAATAGCCATTTATGGACCTAGCCACCATGAATTAATCCAGTTCCCTTTTAAACATTGTTATAGTCCCAGCCTTCACAACCTCCTCAGGTAAGGAGTTCCACAAGTTGACTGTGTGCTGTGTGAAAAAGAACTTCCTTTTATTTGTTTTAAACCTGCTACCTATTAATTTCATTTGGTGACCCCTAGTTCTTGTATTATGGGAATAAGTAAATAACTTTTCCTTATCCACTTTCTCAACATCACTCATGATTTTATATACCTCTATCATATCCCCCCTTAGTCTCCTCTTTTCCAAGCTGAAGAGGCCTAGCCTCTTTAATCTTTCCTCATATGGGACCCTCTCCAAACCCCTAATCATTTTAGTTGCCCTTTTCTGAACCTTTTCTAGTGCTAGAATATCTTTTTTGAGGTGAGACCACATCTGTACACAGTATTCAAGATGTGGGTGTACTATGGATTTATATAAGGGCAATAATATATTCTCAGTCTTATTCTCTATCCCCTTTTTAATGATTCCTAACATCTTGTTTGCTTTTTTGACCGCCTCTGCACACTGTGTGGACATCTTCAGAGAACTAGCCACGATGACGCCGAGATCTTTTTCCTGACTCTTTGTAGCTAAATTAGCCCCCATCATATTGTATGTATAGTTGGGGTTATTTTTTCCAATGTGCATTACTTTACATTTATCCACATTAAATTTCATTTGTCATTTTGTTGCCCAATCACTTAGTTTTGTGAGATCTTTTTAAAGTTCTTCACAATCTGCTTTGGTCTTAACTATCTTGAGTAGTTTAGTATCATCTGCAAACTTTGCCACCTCACTGTTTACCCCTTTCTCCAGATCATTTATGAATAAATTGAATAGGATTGGTCCTAGGACTGACCCTTGGGCAACACCACTAGTTACCCCTCTCCATTCTGAGAATTTACCATTAATTCCTACCCTTTGTTCCCTGTCTTTTAACCAGTTCTTCTTCGAGTGATTGCTCACATCCATTCCAGTTAGGTGTGCGCGCCGCGCGTGCACGTTCGTCGGAAACTTTTTTACCCTAGCAACTCCAGTGGGCCGGCAGGTCGCCCCCTAGAGTGGCGCCGCCATGGCGCTCTATATATACCCCTGCCGGCCCGCCCGCTCCTCAGTTCCTTCTTACCGCCGTGTCGGTCGTTGGAACTGTGGAGCGCAGCTTAGCTGTCCTCCACGTCCCTAGCTCTCCTAGTTCTCTATCGCTTGTCTATCGTTTATCTCTAGTTCCATATAGTTGTTAATTAGTTTGTTAAGTAGATAGTTTAGTTAAATAGTTGTTAAGTAGTTCTTTGCCGGGGGCTTAGCCCTTCCCGGCACCCGGCGCCAGGCTCATGCCTGTTTCGCCGGGCTTCAAGCAGTGTGCGGCCTGCAAGAAGCCCATGCCTACCAGCGATCCCCACGAAGCGTGCCTGAAGTGCCTCGGGGAATCGCACAGATCTGACAAGTGCCGCATCTGTAAGGCTTTTAAGCCGAGGACAAAAAAGGAGAGGGATCAGAGGCTCCGAACTCTCCTAATGGAGGCGGCACTTGACCCGTCGGCTTCGCAGGCCGTGGTATCGGCACCGGCACCGGATCGCTCCGGCACCGAGAAGACTCCCCGGCACCGACCTTCTCCGGCACCGGAATCAGAGCCAAGGCCGTCGAAGTCTGATACTCCGGCCAGGCAGACCCGGCTTGAGCGCCCGGCCTCGACATCGGCCGCGGCGCCGCCGGCACCGTCAGCACCGTTGACTCCGGGCCCGGCGGGTCCGTTGAGTCCGGTGCCGCCGAGCTCCCCCATGAGATCTGGGGTTGAGATAGTGGTCCCATCCACACCGGAGACCTTCGCCTCGGCTCGGGACCTTATTGCCCTGACTGAGCCCACTCGGCTGCCACCCCCGGTACCTCCGGTGCGGGTTGTGTCCAGAGGCAAGCCCATGCTGTCGGCGCCGCCCAGAGACAGTCGTTCGCCATCCAGGTCCCGACGTCTTGGGCGCTCCAGATCCCGACACCGCTCGCAGTCCCGGCACCGCTCCCCTCAGCGGTACCGGTCGCACTCGCGGCAACGGTCGGCATCGAGACGGTCGCGGTCAGGCTCCAGTCGGCGACACCGGCACCGCGACTCCAGGAGCAGGTCCCGACGCTACTCGCCACACCGGTCGACCTCCCGGCACCGAGCTGGTGGCAGGTCCCGGTCTCGGTCGACCTCCCGGCGCCGAGCTGGTGGTAGGTCCCGGTCGACCTCCCGGCACCGAGCTGGTGGCAGGTCCCGGTCGACCTCCCGGCACCGAGCTGGTGGCAGGTCCCGGTACCGAAGCGGCACCCGGTACCGATCAGGATCCCGGCACCGTGATAGATCCCGGTCCCGATCCCGGTCCCGGCACCGATATGACTCCCGGCACCGGTCCCCGGCACCGAGACGATCCTCCGTGCCGGCCCGCGCAGACCCTTACCATCCGGGGTCGGCCCCGCCGTGGCCCTCGAGACAGCCGTCCGTATCTTCCCAGACGGACAGTGGGTATGCGCTGGGCACCGACCGGCAGGCGGCGCTGTTCGGGGATCCGCCGCTGCAAGACCAAGGCCCACAACAGTGGGGATTCTGGACACCCTGGGCATACCATCAGGCCCAGGGCCCCCAGCAGCTCCCTGCTAGACCGGCGACTGCGGAGCGTAGGGCCCCTGAAGCCTCCTTGTCTCGCCCCCCTCCCTCCCCGGAAGGGGACGAAGGGTCCAAACAGCAGGACTCCGCTGTCGCTCCGGAGGCAGAGGCAAGGGCTGAGGAAGACCCTCAGTTGGACACTATCGTGCCTGGGGTCTCATCATCCTCCTCCCCGGATGAGGCGGTGGCGGGTACCTCCTCCAACAGTCCCCCCCCGCTGGATCTCAGGGCGCACCAGGACCTCCTCAGGCGATTGGCTCAAAACCTGAGTCTGCAGGCAGAGGAGGTCTCGGAGATAGAGGACCCAATTGTCACCATCCTCTCTTCTGATGCTCCCACCAGGGTCGCCCTGCCCTTCATACGGACCATCCAGGCCAATGCCAATACTATCTGGCAGTCCCCGGCCTCCATCCCTCCGACAGCGAAAGGAGTCGAGAGAAAGTACATGGCCCCTTCTAGGGGCTATGAATATCTACATGTTCACCCGACTCCCGGTTCACTGGTAGTGCAATCGGTGAACGATAGAGAGCGTCACGGCCAGGAGGCTCCGGCCCCCAAGTCCAGAGAGGCCAGGCGGATGGACCTCCTTGGCCGTAAGGTGTATTCGGCTGGGGCGCTGCAGCTCAGGGTCTCTAACCAGCAGGCCCTGCTGAGCAGATACGCCTTTAACTCCTGGGTGGCAGTGGACAAATTTAAGGAGCTGCTGCCACAGGATGCTCGCCAAGAGTTTACGGCCATCTTGGACGAAGGCAAGAAGGTCGCACGCACGGCCTTACAAGCCTCCTTGGACGCTGCGGACTCGGCTGCCCGCACCCTCGCGTCAGGAGTTACGATGCGTCGCATCTCCTGGCTGCAGGTTTCCGGCCTTCCGCCGGAGCTCCAGCACACTATACAGGACCTTCCTTTCGAAGGCCAGGGCCTGTTTTCCGATAAGACAGACCCCACACTCAAGAGTCTAAAAGACAACAGGGTCATCATGCGGTCCCTCGGGATGCACACCCCCGTGACGCAGCGTAGACCCTTTAGGTCGCAACAACAGCAACAACGTAGGCCGTTTTCCCAGTTCCGCCAGCGGCAGGACCTTTACAGGCGCCGCGGCAGGAACGGCAGGCGCAGGCAGTCTGGGAACCAAGGGGGGCAGAACCAAGGCTCCTCAAAACCCCCGCCTGGTCCTAAGCCTTCATTTTGAAGGTGCGCCCGAGGGCGCGGTAACAGTTTCCCCTATGGATCCTTTCCCCCCGTTTTCAAACCGCCTTTCGTTTTTCCTCCCGGCGTGGTCCCAAATAACATCGGACCGCTGGGTCTTAAGCCTGGTGCAGACGGGATACCGCCTGCAGTTTGTTTCGTTTCCTCCTTCCCGCCCTCCTTCCTCGTCCCTCTTCAGGGACCCCTCTCACGAGCAATTCCTTCGGCAGGAGGTGCAGACGCTCCTCAGCAAAGGAGCTATAGAGGCGGTTCCGGAAAACGAGAAAGGCAAGGGGTTTTATTCCCGCTACTTTCTGATCCCCAAGGCCAAGGGGGGCCTCAGGCCTATCCTCGACCTGCGAGAACTCAACAAATACCTCGTGAAGTTGAAGTTCCGCATGGTATCCCTGGGGACCATTATTCCATCCCTGGATCCGGGAGACTGGTACGCCGCCCTCGACATGCAGGACGCGTATTTCCACATTGCCATTTGGCCGCGCCACAGACGCTTTCTCCGCTTCGTTGTGGGGGCTCTTCATTATCAGTTTGCAGTCCTCCCATTCGGCCTGTCCACGGCCCCGAGGGTGTTTACAAAATGCATGGCAGTTGTCGTGGCGCATCTTCGGCGCAACCGTGTCCACGTGTTCCCTTATCTGGACGACTGGTTGATTCGGGGCACGTCGGAACAGCAGGTCAACAGCCATGTCCGCATGATCACCGCCATATTTGCAAGTCTGGGCCTCTTGATAAACACAGACAAGTCCACTCTGAGGCCCACGCAGAAGGTGGAATTTATCGGGGCCGTCTTGGATGCCACCGTGGGCAGGGCCTCGCTGCCTCTGCAACGGTTCCAGACCATGGCGGCGATCGTTCAACGTTTGCGGTCAGCCCCATTGACGTCAGTGAGGACATGTCTAACCCTGTTAGGCCACATGGCGGCGTGCACTTTTGTGACCGGCTACGCTCGGCTCCACATGAGGCCTCTCCAGCTGTGGCTTATCAGTCGTTACAGGCCGCAAAGGCAACCTTTAGACATGTTAGTCACAATCCCCCAGAAGGTCTTAGATTCTCTCGGCTGGTGGTTAGACCAGTCCGTATTATGTGCGGGTCTTCCCTTTCACCCCTCTCAGCCATCGGTATCCCTGACAACGGATGCCTCAGATCTAGGCTGGGGGGCCCACCTAGGGACCCTGCGGACACAGGGCCTGTGGTCCCAGGAGGAGGTGGGGCTCCACATCAACATACGGGAGTTGAGAGCGGTCCGCCTTGCTTGTCAAGCGTTTTGTCATCAGCTTCAGGGTCGTTGTGTCGCCGTGTTCACGGACAACACGACGACCATGTACTATATCAACAAGCAGGGCGGCACCAGGTCCTCCTCCCTGTGCCACGAGGCGATACGTCTCTGGGACTTTTGCGTAGCCCACTCCATTCACCTCAGGGCTTCCTTCCTCCCTGGAGTACGGAACACTCTGGCAGATCGATTGAGCAGATCCTTCCTGTCACACGAGTGGTCCCTTCGCCCGGACGTCGCTCTCTCCATTTTCCGGAGGTGGGGTTATCCCCGGGTGGACCTCTTCGCGTCCAAGGGGAACAGGAAGTGCCAAGCGTTCTGCTCCTTTCAGGGCAGGGAGCCGGGGTCGATAGCGGATGCCTTCCTCATCCAGTGGTCGACCCACCTGTACTATGCATTTCCCCCGTTCCCTCTGGTCCACAAGGTCCTCCTGAAGGTGCGCAGGGACAGGGCTCTCGTGATCATGGTGGCCCCGGCGTGGCCCAGGCAGCACTGGTACACCATGCTGCTGGACTTGGCCATAGCCGACCCAGTTCCCCTGCCCCTTCATCCGGACCTGATTACCCAGGACCACGGGACCCTCTGTCACCCAGACCTGCAGTCGCTGCACCTAGCGGCGTGGCTCCTGCGTGGCTGACTGGTTCAGAGCTGCGCTGCTCTACGCCTGTGAGAGAGGTGCTCTTGAGCAGCAGGAAACCGTCCACAAGAGCCACATATTCAGCGAAATGGAAGCGCTTCTCCTGTTGGTGCGTAGAGAGAAATCTCCGCCCTATGGAAGTTTCGGTTTCCGAAATCTTAGACTACGTTTTGTCCCTCAAAGGGCAAGGTCTGGCCTTATCGTCGTTGCGAGTCCACCTAGCAGCTATCTCCACCTTTCACCCGGGTGCGGACGGTCGCTCCGTTTTTTCTCACCCGACGGTGTCGAGATTCCTTAAAGGGCTGGAACGTTTATTCCCTAACGTCCGTCCCCCTGCTCCAACCTGGGATCTTAACCTGGTGTTGTCCCGGCTCATGGGACCCCCCTTTGAGCCGTTAGCTACTTGCTCCCTGCTCTACCTCTCTTGGAAAACTGCCTTTCTAGTGGCTATCACCTCAGCTAGACGGGTGTCGGAGCTCCGAGCTCTGGTGGTAGACCCCCCATATACGGTCTTCCACAAGGATAAGGTGCAGCTGAGGCCACACCCTGCTTTTCTGCCCAAGGTGGTCTCAGCCTTTCATATCAACCAAGAGATTTTCCTTCCGGTTTTTTTCCCAAAACCTCACTCCTCAGGCAGGGAGCAGCAGCTCCACTCGCTGGATGTCCGTAGGGCTCTCGCATTCTACATAGAGAGGACTAAGCCCTTCCGAAAATCCCCCCAACTTTTCGTGGCGGTAGCAGATCGTATGAAAGGTCTTCCTATCTCCTCCCAGAGGATATCCTCTTGGGTTACGTCCTGTATCAGGACTTGTTATGACTTGGCCCATGTCCCTACGGGCCGTGTGACTGCGCATTCTACCAGGGCGCAGGCGTCGTCGCTGGCTTTCCTAGCCCGTGTGCCCATCCAGGAAATCTGTCGGGCAGCGACCTGGTCATCGGTCCACACCTTTGCTTCCCACTACGCCCTGGTCCAGCAGTCGAGGGAGGATGCGGCCTTCGGAACTGCAGTGCTCCGGGCCGCGACTTCTCACTCCGACCCCACCGCCTAGGTATGGCTTGGGAGTCACCTAACTGGAATGGATGTGAGCAATCACTCGAAGAAGAAAAGACGGTTACTCACCTTTGTAACTGTTGTTCTTCGAGATGTGTTGCTCACATCCATTCCACACCCGCCCTCCTTCCCCACTGTCGGAGTAGCCGGCAAGAAGGAACTGAGGAGCGGGCGGGCCGGCAGGGGTATATATAGAGCGCCATGGCGGCGCCACTCTAGGGGGCGACCTGCCGGCCCACTGGAGTTGCTAGGGTAAAAAAGTTTCCGACGAACGTGCACGCGTGGCGCGCACACCTAACTGGAATGGATGTGAGCAACACATCTCGAAGAACAACAGTTACAAAGGTGAGTAACCGTCTTTTCTCAAGCCATGAAAGGACCTTCCCTTTTATCCCATGACAGCTTAATTTACGTAAGAGCCTTTGGTGAGGGACCTTGTCAAAGGCTTTCTGGAAATCTAGGTACACTATGTCCACTGGATCCCCCTTGTCCACATGTTTGTTGACTTCTTCAAAGAACTCTAATAGATTAATAAGACACAATTTCCCTTTACAGAAACCATGTTGACTATTGCTCAACAGTTTACGTTTTTCTATGTGTCTGACAATTTTATTCTTAACTATTGTTTTGACTAATTTGCCCAATACCGACGTTAGACTTACCGGTCTGTAATTGCCGGGATTTCCTCTAGAGCCCTTTTTAAATATTGGAGTTACATTAGCTAACTTCCAGTCATTGGGTTCTGAAGCCGATTTAAAGGACAGGTTACAAACCTTAGTTAATAGTTCCGCAACTTCACATTTGAGTTCTTTCAGAACTCTTGGGTGAATGCCATCTGGTCTCAGTGACTTGTTAATGTTGAGTTTATCAATTAATTCCAAAACCTCCTCTAGTGACATTTCAATCTGTGACAGTTCCTCAGATTTGTCATCTACAAAAGCCAGTTCAGGTTTCGGAATCTCCTTAACATCCTCAGCCGTGAAGACTGAAGCAAAGAATCCATTTAGTTTCTCCGTAATGACTTTATCGTCTTTAAGCGCACCTTTTGTATTTCAATCGTCAAGGGGCCTCACTGGTTGTTTAGCAGGCTTCCTGCTTCTGATGTACTTAAAAAACATTTTGTTATTACCTTTGGAGTTTTTGGCTAGCAGTTCTTCAAACTCCTCTTTGGCTTTTCTTATTACACTCTTGCACTTAAGCTGGCAGTGTTTGTGCTCCTTTCTATTTGCCTCACTAGGATTTGACTTCCACTTTTTAAAGGAAGTCTTTTTCTCTCTCACTGCTTCTTTTACATGGTTGTTAAGCCGCGGTGGCTCTTTTTTAGTTCTTTTACAGTGTTTCTTAATTTGAGGTATACATTGAAGTTGGGCCTCTATTATGGTGTCTTTAAAAAGGGCCCATGCAACTTGCAGGGATTTCACTTTAGTCACTGTACCTTTTAACTTTTGTTTAACTAACCCCCTCATTTTTGTATAGTTCCCCATTTTGAAATTAAATGCCACAGTGTTGGGCTGTTGAGGTGTTCTTCCCACCACAGGGATGTTGAATGTTATTGTATTATGGTCACTATTTCCAAGCGGTCCTGCTATAGTTACCTCTTGGACCAGCTCCTGCGCTCCACTCAGGATTAAATCTAGAGTTGCCTCTCCCCTTGTGGATTCCCGTACCAGCTGCTCCATGAAGCAGTCATTTAAAGTATCGAGAAATTTCATCTCTGTATTTTGTCCTGAAGTGAAATGTTCCCAGTTAATATGGGGTAATTGAAATCCCCCACTGTTATTGGATTCTTAATTTTGATAGGTCTTCAACTCTTAACCTTTCACTCTGAGTGTAAACTTCTGCATTTGAACCACACCATGTATCAGTTGATCACATGCATCAACGTGATTTATTTCACATCACTAGAAAAGCAAACCCACATTTCAGGCCGTTAACATTACTGAACATTTTTAAAATGGAGATCAATTAACTTTTTTTGTTTGCTGAAGTGTTATGCAGCCCCAGGCCTCACTGGTAAGGCCTGATCCAGGGCCCATTGAAGACATTGGACAGACTCCCAATTGTCTTTGGATCAATCAGCTAATGAGGAAAGGGTACTTATTGAAAAACTATGCCTGCAGCCTGATGCACTTGTGGTTTTGTGGTCAGTGCTCTGAGCTGTACTTCTGCCTGTCTGGGTTTGGTTCCAATGCTTTTGGTGGATTTACTCTGCCTTTACATTGGTGTAAATGAAATTGAGTCTCTCTGGCTATGTGAAATGTGAAACCAGGGTGTTCATTCCCAGAAGGAGGGGGATGGCTTGTGTTCCACAGTAGTGCCACACAAACTGTCTTGAAGCTGAAGTCAGTAATAAATCACTTAAGCTGTTTATTAAGGCTCCAGTTTTTCCATAAAAACCATTCAGAGGGGAACAAGGTAGTAAATCCTCCCCCCTGCAGGTTTTGACATGTGGCTATTGGGTCTCATTCCCCCTCCCCTCCCCCCGCTTCCCCAGCTCCAGAAAACTGTGGTATAAGCAGGGCTGCAAAAATACGTATATGTTCATGAGCTGCAGGGAATACCCAAGCCCGTGACTCTGCAGCAGGTGCACTTAGTGCCTCCTCCTCCACACTCCATTCCAGCCACTTCAGTAATGGCTGGTGGACATGATGGATGCCAGTGGCTGCAGACAACACTACATGACTCTTCTGAGAGGAGTCACAGGGCAGACAGGGCTGGTTAGTGCCACGCATGGTGGTGTTAACAAATCCACAATTGTAACATAGACTGTCATTGGTTCTTCCTTCTGCTCTTTGGTCGGTCCCATTATTAGCATGTTCCTTTTGTGATGCAGAGAAGATTCTAACAACTATTCAGAGGTGGGAAACTTCCTACGTCGTCAGCTTGTGGCATGATCCTTCTGCGATATCCTACAGTTTCGGTCCTGTCCATGTCACACAGCATATGCTGGAGGTGGCAGGGAGGGGTGCAAAGCAGATATACCTACATATTATTGTTAGTAGTAGTAGTAGTATTGGATTACAGTAGCACTTAGAGGCCCCAGCTGAGATCAGGGCCTCAGTGAGCTAGGTACTGTACATTCAAATAGAGAGACTCCCCACCCTTAAGGTCTCACAGGCAGACAAATGGTGGTGTGGCGTTCAGTAGTCACTCAACGACCAGGAGCCTAACAGGGTTCTTCTCCGTTCAGTGTCTGAGCTCTCACTGATCAGCATGGCATAACATGAGCCATCATGGTTCCAGTTGGCTCCTGCCATTGCCTCTTTGCCTCAGTGTGACTTTGAGAAATGTCACTTCTTCTCATTTACTGGAAATGTCATATCCTTGACTTTCCCAGGCCTATTCAAAATTGTACAATCAATATCGGCAGAGTTTAGGATTGCTGGCCATAAAGCAGGATCTGATGTATCAATTTCGGATGTGCAATTTTTCTCACTGCTGTTTCTGTCATCATGCGAGGCAGATTTTTCTTCATCATTACTCTCCTTTTCATGTGAGCCATATTCTTCTTTATCATCACTCTCCTTTACACCATCAGGAAAACTGGATGATTCTCCATCACTTTCCTCACAGTTCCAGTCCCTATCTTCAAATAAATTTGCTAATTCCTTAGTAATAGGACTTCCATCATTTATGTATCACTCCTCAATTTCTCCTGCACTGGGAAAATCGCTACTGCCTAAAATCCAGTCTATGTTGTTCTGTTTCAGATGTTTCCCCTTCAAATTTGCCCCTTGTTGCAAACTATATTGCAACTGAGATTTTCACTTTCTAAACTGAGCTTCTGAATGCTTCTTCAGAGGCATCTTTTATTTTCTGTGGGTGAAAATAGACAGTATTAGGGAGAGCAAAAGTCATAGAAAATCATCAAACAGTACATGTTAAGCATGGCAAAAGAAGTAACAGTATTTCTTTTATATTGTTGTGCAGATAGGAGTTTGATAGATATCTCTGGCATCTCATTAAATATGTCCTTTATAAGTGGCTACTTACACTCTTCACGTTTTAAAACACAAGTACACTTTCACAATTACACAATAAAATAAGGTTCACAATATCGCAGCGGGGCTCTCACTTCACTTCATTTCATTCTTATATCTCACTAACTTATATGCCCCACCCCTTATATACCCATGAGGGCATGGCTGACAACATTTTAGGAGATTTAGGAAAATGTAGTTCTCAGAAAGTCTGGAAGTTTCCACGAGATTCTATAAAGGTCCAGAACATTTTAGGAGATCCATAAAAAAAATCCACATACAGAATACCTAAAACACTTTACTTCAAACATTCTATTTTCCCTTTGGTCACTAATAACAAAAACAGATCCCGAGCCTGGTGTCTTCCAGCTCCAGCACCCCAGGCAATTGTCTGGGTCACCTGCCCCTAAATCCAGCCCTGCCTAGTGTACCCTTTATGGGCGTGACATGCGGGATCATATTGAAGGTCTGGCATTACCTTCAGCTACTTGAGAAGTGTGAATAGGGCCCAGCAGTGTCCTCTGAGCAGGCCATGCCCGAATGCTATTCAGAAAGGATCTTTCCCGTAATGGAAAGTATAATAAAGACAAAGGCTCTTTTATGATGCTTTCAAAGTTGTGTTTTGACAATTATGTTTATGATATGCAATTACAGTTTTCATGCACAACTGTGATTCACCATTAGCCTGCCAGGCCCAATTTGTGTTCAGGGTTATGCATACCACAGAGATGAGATAAAGATGTCTGCAGATATAAAATCAATACAGCGAGGACTTATTGCGAGGTAAAAGGGTGTGTGTGCAATGTTGTTTGTTTGCCTGTTGCAGGGTAACAAAAATTCACCTTTTGTTGAACAGAGAATCTAACAGGATGTAAAACAGCTAGACAACTTGTCTCTAAATAAGCTAGAGCACTCCTGGCAACATCCTATCCTCTTAACCCCATTGTTATTTCTTTAAGCAGTGCTGCATATCCTTGATCACGCAACTCCACCCTCTCTAGCCCCTTATAGAGAGTTCTCAGCTGAAGACCCACTTTGTGCAGTAAACCTCTCTGCTTTGACAACCTAATCAGGCTCATGACAGGTCAGCAATAGTGATGTGGTTAAAGGAGGCTCTTTGACAACCCTGGGAGTCTTTGGCCTTGGCTACACTGGTGCTTTACAGCGCTGCAACTTACTCACTCAGTGGTGTGAAAAAAACACACCCCGAGCGCTGCAAGATACAGCGCTGTAAAGCGCCAATGTAAACAGTGCCGCAGCGCTGGGAGCACAGCTCCCGGCTCTGCAAGCTAAACCCCATCAGGATGTGGAGTACGTGCAGCGCTGGGAGAGCTCTCTCCCAGCGCTGGCGCTGCAACCACATTCGCACTTCAAAGCGCTGCCACGGCAGCGCTTTGAAGTTTCAAGTGTAGCCATACCCTTTAGCTAAAATTCTACAGCTACACTGAAGGGAAGATTGGGGTGATTTCTCTGCCTCTCAGGCAATTTGTTCCCTCTTTGTATACTGCTGAAATGACTGCTAGAAATGGCCTATCCCTGAGGCGCATATACATTTCTTCTGGAAAGCAGTTTTTGTGTTTTTAGGATGATATAGATTGCCCCAATGGCAGGGATTTTCCAAAAGTTTCCCTGGTCCCTTACAAGCTAGTCACTTTCACTTCCTTCTCTCCTCACCATCCCCCATCTCTCCTTCCCCTTCTCCCTCCCCACAGTCCAAACGATCCAAGCTGCAGACTTTGCTAAGTTATACCCGTATACTCAGTACATCATTCAGGAACAAAGCATAAACATTTCCAGCAAAGGCACTTGATATAAGTTTGTTTGCCAAGTGCGATTGCCTTCTTCATTTATGGTGATGAAAAAAACAAATGAATAGCTTCCCCTGTTTCTTACGCTTCTTCGTTGGATGATGGCCACCATCTTGGCTGGTACATTGGGGATAGAACCTGGGTCCCTCCAGAACTAATACCTGAGGTGCAATAGCTAGAGAACCAAGTCACCTTAGCTGCTGCTTGTAACAAATGATATCCTCTGGGGATCAGCACAGCGGGGGGACTTGTAACACGCGCTCCCCATTGGGTTGCATCTGCACAGCCCTGAACAAGGTACAAGGCGTTTTATCACATGTTAAGAGGGACCATTCTGCAGAAGCCCATTATTCCAGTATTGGCAATACATTACTGGTCAGCACATGAAGAGGAAGCATTGACTGAGCACCCAAGTATTGCAGAAACATGTGCTGGGCTGCAGGGACTCAGTGTCCTGAGGTGCTTTCTTGGAGAAGAGATCTAGTGGCACTTTTGCAAAAGGAGGGGCAGTTCTCCCTCTGCGACCCCAGTATTGTGCCAAGTCCACAATGCAGTTCCCAATCCACTCCTGTGCAAACTCTACAGCTTATTGGACTGACCAAGCACAGGTCCGATTCTAGCCTTTGCCTCAGCAGCCACATGCCATGCTTGCAACACAGAGAGGCTGTAAGTGAACCATGAGGGGTGGGATAAGAATTCCTGCAGCACAGGGCTAATATTAGTGTCCCTATGCCCTCCATCATCCCACCAGCCCTGGCAGAAAGGGGCGTGCCAGAAATGGGAAGATGAGTAGCCATAGCATTCACTGCCCTCAAAGATTTTAGACTGCAGTGCAGCCTCCAGGCAAAGGAGCGGCAGCCTCAAGTTAGAGCAGCTCCTGAGGTTGCTCTGACTTAGAGTGGGAGAGGAAGGGGTCACATCTCACATTAGCCCAGAGTCTGAATAGCTCAACGATGGCATAAAGCCATCTTTGCTTCCCCTACCCTGGGCTTTCTGGAGACACAGCTAAAGGATCTGGCCCTACTATTAGTCGCAATGTAGTTGACACTTCCCTCCTGGCTGACAGCATTTTAAAAATCAAGTACAGCATCACTGACTAACACATCAGGCACTGACCCCATGTTTATTTGCTTTCTCCACTTACAGGACTGAATAAGGAATGTTAATGGGAAATTGTTTAAGCACAACTGGCAAAAGTCAAACTCATGAATGAGGGGTCTTGGAACAGTTTTGTTTAAAATTTTCTTTTTTCTTCATAAACTGAAATCAGGTTCCCTAATGAAACCTCAGGCTTTCAAATCCAGCCTAACTGCATGATTGTTATCTTTGTCCTGAATAAACAAAATACTTTATACCTACTACTTGAGGCCCGGCCTCCCCTGATATGCTGGAGAAAGTGGTGACATTTGAAATGCTGCTCCCTGCACAAAAGCAGATGAAAGCCAAAAACTGTGAGAACATGGCTGTTTAATCCTTGCTGTTTTCTCAGACTGCAGGGTGGTAATGAAACCTGACATATCTTATTGCCATCCCTGGATGGTTTCCTGATTGCAGGGCCATACAAAAAATAACCTAATAAAGCAGAAATGGGATCACTCCGGAGATGATGGGCCTGAGCCTGCAATGCCTCCATCCTGTAAGCAGCCCCATTGCCTGCTCATACATGGGAGGATGTGCAGAATCCTGCCTTTGTACTCATACTAATAACAAAGGGCTTGACTGTTTGTGCCACCAGCTCGAAGGGGTGGTACAGAGTACCCTGGAGTGGGGGTTCAGATTACACCACCAGGAGGAGCAATGGGAAGATTATAATTCAGTAAACATAAATCCACAAGTGCTGCTCCTTGAATAGGGCATGCATTTCACACCAGTCATTAGCCTGGCACCCAATGTTCCCCTTGCCATTGCTGACCCTGCTCCGTGGCCCATTGCAGAAGGGGAAGGCATGGCCCTGCTCCAACCCATCCCTTCAGGCTGCCTTGATCCACATGGACAAGTGGAAGGGTACGGTCTCCAGAGTGTGGAGTGCTGCTGTTCGGGTGACCAGATATCCTGATTTTTGGGTCTTTTTCTTATACAGGCTCCTATTACCTCCCACCCCCTGTCCCGATTTTTCCCAGTTGCTGTCTGGTCACCCTAGCTGTTGTGTGCTGCCATTGAGCAGCGGTTGCATGAAGGGAAGCTTTTTGCATGCCCCTGCTATCTGAGCAGCACAGAATCTGGCCACAACTGGGTAACACACCCATAGCTGAGTTAGTTCTGACTCCCCAAAGGTTGAGTCCTGCTCCCATTGCTCAATAGGAAATTCATTGAGGAGCAGGCAAGACTGGGCCACAGTTTCCTGTTGAACATCTCCTCTGCATTAGTAAAAAAGAACAGAACATTAACTATAAACATGCACTGATATGCTGGAGCTAGTGCGACATCTTCTAGACACACATGGTTCCAATTAAGGTTTATAGTGGCAACAACAAAATGCAGTGACTCCATTAAGCTTGTGTGCTTCTTGAGAGTTCAGTACAGGTTTTTGGTGTGTATATGTGTTTAGGGTCCAATCCAATGCATGTGGGAGCCTTTTCATTTACTCCATGTCCAAGACTGTGGCGATGCTGGGAACTGAATGGAAGTCTTCTGAGTGGAGTGCCTGAACTATAGCACTGTCTTTCTTCCGCAGTAAATTGTGATTGGGAACCAGTAGCATGCCTGATTATTCTGATGACTGTTCAGAATTTGTCTATAGCATTAAGAAAGAGGATGGGTCGAAAAGAAAGTTTAGGAAAGCCTGTAAAATCCCTCTTTTTCGTCTTCCTATAATTTTGGAAGCTAAATGGGTTTTTTTTTCCTCCATCCATCCTGTTGCATTCATATTGTTGTCACACTTATCTGAAAACCAAAATGTATCTTAAATCCAAGTAAGCTACGTAAGCAGCAGCAGCAGCAAATCTTATGGGAACTACACCTCATATTGTGTTACACTCCAGTGCCAGACCATGAGCTGGATTGGTATTACACAATCCAGTTTGCTCGGCTGCTGGGAAGCAGTATTTTTAATCGCTAGCAAATGGTGATGTCTGTTAATGAATAACATCCAGTTCTCAAGAAACCACAGCCCTTTTATGACCTAAAGACTAAATGCCCCTGTGCCCTGGCAGGTGGTCCGTATAACTTGTCTTCACACCAAGAGCCCAACTCTGCCAGCCTGTATTCATGTGAGCAGTCTTTGCTCGTGAAAATGCATTTACATTGCTGTCTCTGGGACTGCTTACATGAGGAAGACTTGTGGCATCAAGCCCCTCTAGGATAGCCTCATATCTCTTTGGTTACACTTTAAAGCCTCATGCACTGACTTTTCTTTCAAAAATTGGATGCCACTTTGCCCAATACCCTGGGACTGTTCATTAGTCAGTAGAATTGCTCCCACTTTCCTCCTAACCAGGCACTGAAACTTCACTGAGATTCAAGTACTCACCCCATAATGAGAATTATGTTTTCTCACTAAATTCCGTGGCCCAATCAGTGACCTCTGTCTTTTTAACACTTCAGAGCCACGTGTCTTTTGGCATCCAAATTCTATTCAGTTCTGGGTAATAAGCCTTCGTTTTATTGTTTTCTGCTGTATCTTTATTCAGGATAAATAGTAAGAGAAAAAGAGCTGTGTATCACATTGAAAATCCAGCTCTAATAATGATTGAATGCCCCCTCAGGGGTGTATAAGAAGTCAAAGACAACAGAAGCACCAATTATGAAGCTCTGCACTTGGTTTACTGCTGGGGGAAGAAAAGGTTAATTATCTAACAATAAAGCAACTGGATTCATTGAGAGTGGGTGGGTGAGGGATTGTTCTGCTTCATTCTGAAACAAACAAGGTTGTGATCTATGATGTTAAAACATTGGAGCTGAATAGGGAACTGTCCAGTGTAATCTATTGCGCACAGGCAAATCAAACTGCATTGCAAAAAATTCTTGACCAAAGTAAATGGGCTATATACCGTTTTTTATTAAACCTAGTCTGGTTACGACACAGGGCATTAAAACCAACAGGTGCACAGAAGAGTCAGACATTCTCACGCTCATATTAGTTACTCACGTACAAGTACATGCACAAGATCAAATGACTTACTGTAAAATCACTAGAGATAAGACCATGCCACCAGTTTGAACCCAGTGTTGAGCTTTCCTAAAGCAGCCGAGTTTCAGTTTTCCTTTTATGGATATAGGAGCCAATTACAAAGTTTCAATCTGGATACAAACCTCCTCCCCAAAGATCTGTGGTGTTTGGATTCAGGGTTTCATTCTGGGACCTCCTTACTATTAATCTTATATAAATTAGCAGTTAGCAAACCTCAAAAGATTTAGAGGTTTGGATAAGCACCATGGATGGGAAGTGAACCCCCCAGCTCCACCCCTGCAGCCCGAGGCCCCACCCCTGCCCCCCCACCGGAGGCATAGGCCACACCCCCATGGCTGGAGGAGCCCTGCCAGCCTCCCCCAGCTTCCCCAAGTCGCTGGCCAGCCCACCCCAGCTACATGGGCCAGTCCAACCCCTGGGCCACTGGATGGCCTGAGCACTGGGTCGTCGGTTGCCCTGAGCTGCCCTGGCCACCCCGGCCCCTGGCCGCCAGCATGAGCCCCAGCTTCAGGCTGCTCACTGGAGCTGAGCCCCTGCCAGCTTTCTCCAAGGGAGAAAGGGTGGGGCCTCAGGACAGAGCATGGGTGAGGGCACAGCCTGGGTTATGGGAAGCTTAGCCTCCTCTGGCCTTTGATACCTGCCACCCACATCCAAAAGTACAGGAGCAAGATTCACCATTGGGAAGGCAATTTGCATCCTATTGCACCCATGGGGACAGCTGTGCTAGGGGAGGAAAGATTCACCACCAGGGGTTCTGACATGGGAGCCCGTCAGGCACCGCTGCTGAATGAGCACATCGCCATATAGCTTAACCTTCTTAATCTGCCCCACTCATTTTGAGGGCTGAGCCAGACACCTTAGGACAGGGGGTCTCAACCTGGGGGTTGGGACCCCTCAGGGGATTGTGAGGTTATTACATGGGGGGTCACGAGTTATAAGCCTCTACCCCAGGTCCCAATGCCTCCAGCATTTATAATGGTATTAAATATGTAAACAAGCATTTTTAATTTCTAAGGGGGGTCGCGCTCAGAGGCTTGCTGTGTGAAAAGGGGTCACCAGTACAAAAGTTTGAGAACCACTGCCTTAGGGTTTCACAGAGAGGAGGGGTTCCAATTGATTACATTTGAAGAACATGGTGGTGCACTGATTAAGCAGTAATTCCTGGGACACGGGTTAATAGTTAGAGCAGGGGACTGGGAGTCAGATGTCTGGGTTGTATTCCTCTGTCACAGATGTGAGTTAAGCCTTTAGTGTGGTGCACAGAGCCTGGAACAGGCCCTCTATACAGGTGCTTCGTTCCCCAAAGTGAAATGTCATTTCTTGCACGGAGCAAATGTTTTAATGTCCAAAAATACCTTGTGCTTTATAGTATCTTATACGTGAGCTTCTCAAAGCACTTCACAAGCATTCGTGAATTCCCACAGCACCCTTCTGAAATAGCAAGGGGAACTAGTTTCATTCTCATTTGACCAATGAGGAAACTGAGTCACAGAGATGGTCACATAACCCCCTCAGGATCACATAACAAGTCTGCGGAAAAGCTGGGAAGAGAAACCAGATCTCCCTGACTCCAAGTCACATGCCTTAACCACAGGACAACTCTTCTGCTTAAAGAAGCAGCTTCAAAACCAACAATGAACTGACAAACAGAGCTTATGTTTTCAGTGAACATTGTGCTAAATATTTCTGTGAACAAAAGTTGGATTTATGTAACTATCCTTGCACCAGGCTAAAAATGAATCCCACTGTATCCTTATGTATGTTTGCCATGGGCAAGAATACAGAGATCCAAAATATACTGACTATAAGGGCAGAATTTCAGTAACTTTTAGTGTGTGTAAGAGGTGTCCCTATTAGTATACAGGAGTCTGGAGTAGATGGTTTAAGTCGCTTGGAGTAATTCCTTTGTTAACCCTTTCCCCCTGTGACCTGAGCCTCAGTCCTCCTGTGTGGACTTCAAAGAATGCACAGTCAGTTCCCATGGTTTAAAAAGATACCAGCTGGCTTTAGCATGGCCTTTGTAAGCCTGGTTCATCTGCATAGTTGGCTAGCAGTGGCAAGGCTTAGTGTAAACCTGAGAGACTTTAAGGAACTTGGCTAAATCTGGAGTTTGAATACAGAAAGTCCAGTAGAATCAGGATCTCCCTCTCTCTCCATAATATGTGTCTGTGCACAGTATAGACGAGCTAAGTCTTTGAGTTCTGGGGCTGATATTCAGAGGTGCTTCAGTAAGAGCGGCAGCTGTCTAGCATGACTGAAAATGTATCTTGTTTTATTTAGGAACCCCCCCAACAAATGTAGGATCTAACTATAGGCAGACAATGCTGCTTTTAACGTTTATGAGCTACAAAATTGCATCATTCAGATGTAGTTTCTGTAAATTTGCTATACAGAGGCAAAACCAGCCAGTCCCCCACTTCCTCCAGCGCTGACGCAGAGTTTATTTACCACATCTGAGCCTTGTCATTTGAAATGTAATATGTATTTGCTAATAAAACTCAGGAAATTTGGGGGATTTTTTTTATTTTGCTGATGGCTAGAAGCAACATATTGACATGTTCTGTGCAGTGTCTGAGCGTAAACGAACACTGGAGCTCTTTGTTCATGGGATAGTTTCTTTTCCTTAAGAGACGCCTTCATTATAACAGCTTGTGGTACACGTTCAGGAGCTTTATGAGTCCTGCCCAGTTGTTGTTTTTCTTCACAAGTGGCTGCAGGTTTAACATGCTGTAGCTGGAAGTGGGCAAGTGAATTTGTGAAATGTTGGCACCTTCAATTATTAATACACCTCTACCCAAATATAATGGGCTCCTCGGGAAACAAAAAATCTCACCGCATTATAGGTGAGACTGCGTTATATCAAACTTGCTTTGCCCCCTCTTGTTCCTTGTTCCCTGACTGCCCCCTCCAGAGGCCCCTACCCCTAATCACCCCCAGGATCCCCCCTGCTCCCTGTCTCCTGACTGCTCCGACCCCTGTCCACGCCCCCCACCCCAGGCAATCACTGGCAGCCTGACTCCAGCCCACTCCACTCCACCACGTCCAAGCTGCGGTGCTCCACTTTCTGCCCCCGATGAGTGCGGGGAGTTTGGGGAAAGAATGCCCCCCTGGCTCTCACCTGTGGTGAAAAGTGGAGCAACACGGCCCCAGCCCACTCCGCTTTCCTTGCCCTGGTCCCAGCCGTGTCACTGGGGGGGCGTGACTGGGGAAAGGTCCTGCACTCTCCTGTGGTGGGAAGCGGAGTACCATGGCTGGGAGCTGGTGGAGTGGAGCTGGCTGGAGCTGGGCTGCTCTGCTTCCCACCGCCGGTGGGTGCGGGGAGGTTGGGGAAAGGACTTCCCCCTGTACTCACCTGTGGCAGGAAGTGGAGCGATGTGGCTGGGAGCTAGCAGAGTGGAGCTGGCTGGGGCCGGGCTGCTCTGCTTCTGCCACTGCTTGTGAGTGTGGGGGGGATCCTTTCCCCCCAGCCCCCTCCCCCAAGTGACACAGCTGAAGCTGGAGCGAGGAAAGCGGAGTGGGCTTCTCCTGCCCCCCCCGCCAATCCCCAGGGCCATTCTGGGACTGCGGGGCCCCCAAAAGTGCCCTCACACAGCTCCTGTCCCCCAAACCCTGGGGCGGGGGGAGCCTCTGGCCGCCCCTGAGACCCTCTGCCCCTTATCAAACCCCTTGGCCCAGGCCTGTCCCGGCACCCTTAACACGCTGCTCAGAGCAGCGTGTCAGAGCTTTACCGCCTTGCATGCGAACCCGCGTTATATCGGGTCACGTTATATCAGGATAGCAGTGTATTTAGATATAGCAATGGTAGTTGCAATGAGAGAAGGCTGGAATGGGATAGTTATACAAGAAAATAGGTCTGTTATTGCATGCTATTATTTAACTTGGTATATCTTCCCTCTGATATGGGAAATGCTTTGGAGTTATATACATACCACTGCTAGACTCCTGCGAACTACATATTTATATGCAGAGTGTACATGGATTTGAATGTAAGGTTCCTGTTTAGGTCCTTGCTTCTGAGCTGGCAAATGCATGGGAAGCATATTCAGCCCTTTGGAAAGGGAGGTCCTTGTGGTGTTCTCTAAATACCACACAGGGTAGCTCAGGAATGTCTTCACATGTTCAGTAAAGAACTACGTCCAGTGCTCCTTGAATGGAAGGCTAGTTTGGTCAACATAGGGGTAAAAAGGAAGACAGGAAAGTTGTGGAGATTCCTGGGGCTTCCAAAGGCACTTGAAGGAGTGAAATATTCCCCTGCACTCCTCATCCCAAAACCCACACAAAACTATGTACAGTGTGGGATGCTACTTTTACCTTCCTTCGGCTGCAATGAAGGCAGGGAACATGAGACCACATATCTTGGCTTTACTAAGATAGTCCCAGTTTTTCATATAATGTGCAGGTATTCCAAGATATTTTGAGACTCCTGAAATGACCTGGCTTTTCATTGCATCAGTTAAGATCATCACTTTTTGAAATATGTTGTAAAAGGCGCAGCATTTAGTTAATGTTTGCCAGGAAAGCACCGTTCAGTGGAATGAATGTTGACTGTTTGGGAAGAGAAAAGTCAGATGAGTTTAGATCCTATTCCCAGCTCTTTTGCTCAAAGTGAATCTTAACAACAATTGTTCGGTGTTGCGTGCTAAATTTATTCATGGCATGCAGTCTGGGATTTTCCAAAAAGCTGTAGGGGAGTTACGTGTCTAGATTCCATTGATATTCCATGGAAGCTGGATGGTTCAATAATACCCTTAGGTTATGTGACAATCTCAAACTCTATTACTGGAAAAACTCCTCCAGTCTCAGAAATATGTCCAGTTGCGGCTGAGTCAGAGATTGGCAGGAGAAGCAATAACATGGTTTTTCAAATAAAAGATTCATAGGCTATGTCTACACTGCAATTAAACACCTGTGGCTGGCTCGCGTCAGCTGATTCGGGCTCACAGAGCGCAGGCTATGAGGCTGTTTAACTGCACTGTTAGACATTTGGGCTTGGGCTGGAGCCCTGAGAATTCAGAGCCAGGCTCCAACCCAAACTGGAATGTCTGCACCACAATTAAACAGCCCATAGCCCACACCCTGAGAGCCCGAGTCAGCTGACATGGGCCATCCTCAGGTGTTTGATTGCAGTGTAGACCCATCCATAGAGTGTAAGGCCAAAAGGGACCATTGTGATGATCTAATCTGACCTCCTGTGTACCATGGTCCACAGAACTTCCCCAAAATAATTCCCTGAGTGTATATTTTAGAAAAATATCCAATCTTGATTTAAAAATTGTCAGTGATGGAGAATCCACCACAACCCTTGGTAAATCGGGTCAATGGTTTATTACTCTCACTGTTGCAATATTATGCCTTATTTCCAGTCTGAATTTGTCTAGCTTCAACTTCCAGCTATTGGATAGTACTATATCATTCTCTGCTAGATTGAACAGCCCATTATGATATATTTGTTCCCTGTGTAGATACTTATAAACGGTGAACAAGTCACCCTTTAACCTTCTCTCTGTTAAACTGAATAGATTGAGCTCCTTAGTCTATCACTATAAGGCGAGTTTTCTAATCCTTTAATTGTTCTCATGGCTCTTCTCTGGACTCTCTCCAATTTATCAACATCCTTTTTGAATTGTGGGCACCAGAACGGGACAGAGTATTCCAGGAGTGGTCAAGCCAGTGCCAGCTCCAGAAGTAAAATAACTTCTCGACTCCTTCTCCTGATTTGCCTGTTTCAGTGCCCCAGGAGCACATTAGCTTTTTCGGCCACAGTGTCACACTGGCAGCTTATGTTCAGCTGATTAGCCACCATTTAAGAGGCACTGCTTCCCAGGATAGAGTCCCCCATTTTGTAAATATGGCCTGCATTCTTTATCCACATTTACATTTGGCTGTATTAAAATGCATATTGCTTGCTTGCACCCAGCTTACCACTCTATCACTGACCTGTCCTCTTCACAATTTTTGTGTCATGTGCAAACTTCATCAGTGATGATTTTATGTTTTCTTCCAGGTCATTAACAAAAACGTTAAATAGATTATGGCCAAGAACCGATCCCCGTGGGACTCCACTGGAAATAGACCTACTCGATGATGAGTCTCCATTTACAGTTACATTCTGAGATATATCAGTTAGTCAGTTGTGTAGTACTGTCTCATGGCTCTATAAAATGTTGCCACATACTTGTCTCCGTTTTTGATTTTGAAAATCTGGTAATTTAAATGATAGCTCACTCGGGGAAAAGCCTCAAGTGAGTTATTTAGTCCTGCCTCTCCCAGGAGTGAGCCAGTGTGTATAAAAGCCACATCTGACCAACACCCGTTTTGTGTATTCTTTATAGTACACTTTTATAATAGCTATTTTTGCAATTAGCAATTCAAAAGCAACGGGGAACAAAATAGAAATGCTGTCGCTTCCTTATCATCTCTGCCGTCATTGCAGTCCAATAAGGATAATAGAAGCATCCTACATTATGCGTGATCTTTTGTGGTAGGAGGTGGAGAATGATGGAACTCTTGCTTTGGCATCTCCACAATCTGCCTTTTTCCCCCTAATCTTGCTTACTGCTAGGTAAGGATACTCACTACCATGAGTAGTCCTGTTGACACCAATGGAACTAAGCCAAGTAAGAAGTGTTTGTGTGATGGCCACCTTTTTGGCCAACATACTGGGGATTGAACCGGGGACCTCCAGAGCGAAAAACATGAGCTGCTATAGTTTGAGGTAAGGAGCCATAGTTCTGTAATTTGGGACTGTAACAAATAATAGCCACAGAGGGGGATCTGTAATGTACACCCACCAGTGGCTAGGGAACTAAATGCATTGGGAAGAGGGGAAAAGCAAAGGAGGTGAGAATTGGAGAAGACTGAGAGGAGGACAAAATTAATGTCAAAATTTCCACATCAGCTTGTGTGTTCAAATTCTTGGGTGCTTTTTAGAACAAAATGTTTCCGATTCTCCCATTAATTGTTCTTTCTTATAAGAATCATTATTGTTAATGTAACACTTGGTTATATAGCGTTACATTACTATAAAAGATCTAAAGTAAGAGTTCCTACCCAAAGGAGCTTATAATACAAACCAATGGACAAGAACCTAGGGGGAGCTCTGGAAGGTACTAGTTCAGGATACAGTTTTGTTTGTTGCAGTGACATCCTGATTGTCATGCATTAGCATTTGGAAAGTTTGTAGAAGCAGTGAGTTTTCAGAAGTGAGGAGTGTGTGGATGCCTGGATGCAGTGGAGGGGGCATTCCAGGTGTACGGGGCAGCATGGGGAGAAGAGAGGGGGAGAAGTAAATGCAAGGAGGAGATATAGTTCATTAGTGGAGCTGTGGATGAGAGAAGCAAAACCAGAGACATAAGCTGGGTGTGTTGGGCAGTATTTCCTCCCTAATCATCTATCAGCAAATGACAATGGGTCTGATTCGCCATTTTCCTAATGCAGTGCAGTGGTTGTAAAATGCTACTGAATCAGAAAGGTACCATTCTGCAACTACTTTGCCCTGTTGTAAATAACTACACAAGGTGCAAGGCAACAGAGAATCAAGCCTGCAGGGGAAAATCTTCACTATCTTGTATCCTGGTAAACAAACTGCTAGCACTGGTATTCTCAACAAGTTTTCAGATGAAAGAAGCGAATTAATTTTTAACAGATCTAATCGCATTCTGCATGGACATGATCAAAAACATTTCCCAGCATATGGTAGCAATAAAACTGACTTTGTACGACTGGGAAAGCAGTGCCCCTCTGCAGAGCGTTACTAGAGTCAGGCACGGGAAATAATGTCTGAGTCACCAGTTTAAATCAAAAGCTTTCTGTTCAGCACATCGTGACAATATTCATTTGACTCTTGTATTTTTAGACTATGCTTGTGCCAGCTCTGAGCCAATTACTGAGCTCCGAGGGCCTGATTCCCCACTGCCTTAGTCCTCATTTAGTCATTTAGATCTGTGCAAAGTGAATGTAAAGCACAATCAAATCAGAATTGTATCTTTTAATGATTTATACTACAGGAACGCCAAGGCCAGGACACCATTGTACTAAGTGTACGTGTAGCCAGAGTGAGAGACAATCCCTGTCCCAAAGAGTTTACAAGCTATATAGACAAGACAGACAATGAGTGGGAGGAAGGCAGTACTAGTATCCCAAGTTGACAGGTGAAGAACTGAGGTATAAGACTTTGCTCAATGTCACCCACAAACTATGTGATAGAAACAAAGCCAGATGTCCTGGGTCCACAGCCTTAACTACAAGACCATCCTTCCTCTCTAAACTCACTTTAAATAGATATCTATGACAGCACAAGCTGCAAGGCAGCAAGGAATCAGGCTCCAGCTGTCGCTGCTCATGTGAAATGTTACAAATGTTAATAGGGCTCAGCTTAAGGCTGTACATTGGTGACACTACTAGCTTTGACCCACCGCCAGATCAAGGATCTGACTCAGGACTTGTCTACACGGAGCTGCAGTGTGCTCTACAGGGTGTGAATGGCAGAGTGCTCTAATGTGCTGTGCTCTGACTGCCCTGTGTAAATGCAACTGGCATGAACTAAAATGTACCTATTTGGGGGTTAAAAAAGTCTTGTTTGAAATGGGACTACATCAGCACAAATGAGGCACCTCTTAGTTCATACCAACAAGGTTTACACAGGAGCAGTTAGAGCACAACACATTAGAGTCTTTTGTAGATAATACTGCGGTGCTGTGTAGACAAGCTCTACACAAGTAAGGCAAGTATACTGTAGAAATACATAAGAATGGCCATACTGGGTCAGCCTAAAGGTCCATCTAGCCCAGTATCCTGTCTTCTGACAGGGGCCTGTGCCAGGTGCTTCAGCAGGACTGAACAGAACAGGGCAATCATCAAGTGATCCATCCCCGTCAGCCACTCCCAAAATAATAATGGTTCTGTCATATGAAGTAAGGGAAAGATATAAAGACTGATTTTGATTCCCCTTCCACCAGCATGATGCCACTGAGTTTAGCAGAGTTACTTCTGATTTATGCTAGAGTATATGAGATCAGTACCAGAAACTAGCATTCTGTTGTTACTAGAACTGCTTGGAAATGTTCAGAGTGAACGGTTTTCCATTGCAAAATGCTGACTCGTTGAAAGCAAAACATTTCACAGAAATGTGTCAGTTTTGAGAAAATTTCATTCACAAAGAGAAATAAAAGTATTTTGACAAGGTCAAAATGGAAGGTTTCCATTTTCTGTTTCCACATGGCTTTTTTTCAATTTCTTAATTTTGTATTATATAAACATTTTTTAAAAATGTTAAAATCAAAACATTTTGATAGACATGAAAAAAACATTTTTCTACAATTTTGTTTCACAGGAAATGTTTTGGTTTTGTTCTGTTTGAGGATGATTTCCCCCACCCCCCAAAATTACTGATTTTCCAACAAAATGAAAAACCCAGTTCTCAGGCATCTCTAGTGTGTATTTTTTACCACTGGGCCTTACTCTGCCAACTCTCGTACAAGTCAGCGGGGTTACTGTATTCAGAATGAGTGGATCTGTTCAGGATCTGTCACCTTACAAAATGATACCACGTTCAAGCACAAGTATGACGAGTCGAGTTAGCAGACATAATGCTCATGAATAATAAATAATAATGCTGACTTGAAGAGGAGCTCTGTGTAGCTTGAAAGGTTGTCTCCTTCACCAACAGAAATTGGGCCAATAAAAGATTTTACCTCACCCACCTTGTCTCTCACAAATAACCAGTCAGGGCAGACCACGACAAACTGTGTTAATGTCATGATAGCTAGTGGTGAGTATTGCAGTCTTGCCAACATTCACAAGTGAATCCTGAGTCTTCTGATAGCTGGTGTTTTTATTAAAGACTCAGTTCCTGCAGTTAGGTTAATATGTGAGAATCTCAGGTGTCCTTACTTTTTCTTTTCTTTTTTTTAAGTGTAACAGGGTGTGTGCTTCCCCTTGCAAGTACCACAGGGGCGTGTGAGCAGCCAGTCCTGCCTGGGGAAAAGCTCAGCAGGTGGTGCACAGAATCATGAGACCCAGCTGGGCAGCATCAAGTAACTTGGTCTGATGACTACCAGCTAGAGAAGGCAGAGGAAGGCCTCAGCTCCATTAGGGGAGACTGAGACCAGAAGAGGGCTATGAGAATGCATTCATCAGTTCCTGTAACTACAGAGCAGGCTGCAGGCAGTGCAGTGGAGGATTGCATAGGGGCAGGAGGCCATGTGGACATCCCTAGGCTGGATGGAGGCCCTGGCTACAAAACTGCCAGAAGCAATAGGACCCACAACCTGTGCTAGGACAGGACCATGGCTTTATGTTTTCACTCAGGGCTGACAAGAGGAGGGCAAACGGAGAACAATTTCACCGAGGCCCTCAGCTCAGGGGTTCCCCCAAATGGCTGTAGCATCTGTGTAAATAAAATGAAATGGGTGGGATTGTGGTCTCTGTAAACATGCTCTACTGGGGCTCCAAATATATCTCAATGGGCCTGTTTCACTCTACATTTTTCATCTTTTGTGTTGGACAATTATCAAAGCCCTAACTGAGGCAAGGGCTATGAAGTGAGTCTGGCCTATTATTTTCCCCCAAGCTGGTGACTGGGCCCACCAGGCTACAGTAAGTTTCCAGCCTGTAGGATTGTGAAGAAAAGCTTAGAAACATAAACCACAAAGGCTCAACAACAAGAAAGCAAATAAAAAGAACCCAACATTTATGACTTTTAAAAATCCCATGATTTTAAAACAAATCTCATGATTTTGGGGGCCTGACTCATGATTTTTGAACCCCTGGGCTTGGCAATGCTGGGAGTGAGTCCTAGTCCTATTTGGGTCCAATTCCAGACACAATATGGTGCACAGCTGCTTTGCTGTGCAGTTGTGACATCACTGAAAAGGTCCAATTACACAAAGCAGGTGGGGCTGGCTGAGGAGAGAATAGGACCAGGACACCCAGGAAATGCACAGAATCAAAGCTTTTCCTGGAGAGCTGGGCTGCTATGCAGCTCGTTTGAAATTTCCCTTTCACGGACAGAACTCCAAGCAAGAAGAGCAGGTAATAATTTCCCTGCTGTCACAGCTGTCCCTATCGGTGCCAAAGGCTGTGCAAATTTCACCCTCCTGTCTTGCACATGCTGGAGAAGATCAAATCCTCTCCAATTCTAGAGCCTCAGTATAAAACACTGATCTATAGTTAGCTGAGAAGGGGAAAGCACTCTGTTATCCTTGTACTCATGCTGACAAGCATTTTTACTGAAGAATCAATGTAACCAAAAGCAGGTGGATTCAGCAGGTATTGAATGCTTAGCAGCGGAAGGCTGGAGCTGATCCTGATGGGCGACAGAAGTGAACATGTATCCCAAATGTGCAGCATGAACAACAGAAGACCTGAATCCTGTATTTCAGTTTAGAATGCCTCCTACATGCCCAAGAGCTCCAATGAAATATATGTCCTGAAAGAGGGGAGGGGCAGAGCTGTGTTTGGTGGATTAACCTTCCCTCTTTGGTTGGCTGAGATTTGGAAAAATAATTGTAACCACACAATTCCCACTGAAATTAAATTTCAGCCTATAGAAAATCCCAACCATTCACTTTTGAGTGAATGCTGTCTTTTGTATCCAAATATCAAGACTAAGTTTGTCTGCACAGGACACAGAGCTTGCTCAGGGGTCAGCCTGAGACAGTGGAATCGTAGAATCATAGAATATTAGGGTTGGAAGAGACTCAGGAGGCCATCTAGTTCAACTCCCTTCTCAAAGCAGGACCAACACCAACTAAATCATCCCAGCCAGGGCTTTGTCAAACCAGGCCTTAAAAACCTCCAAGGATGGATACTCCACCACCTCCCTAGGTAACCCATTCCAGTGCTTCACCACCCTCCTAGTGAAAAAGTTTTTCCTAATATCCAGCCTAGACCACCCCCACTGCAACTTGAGACCATTGCTCCCTGTTCTGTCATCTGCCACCACTGAGAACAGCCTAGCTCCATCCTCTTTGGAACCCCCCTTCAGATAGTTGAAGGCTGCTCTCAAATCCCCCCTCAGAACTTCCCAAGGAACTCAGGACCATCACAAACCTCCCCATCTTTCTTCCCTCCTAGTGCAAGATGGACTTCCTTAACCTGGTCTTCACTAATAGAAACAGAGAACACCATGTACAGATATTCTAAACTGCCCCCACCCCCCCAAAAAAAACTCTACCAAAAACAAATACTTCGCTGAGCACATGCTTCTCTGCCTGGGGAGGGGATGAGAGAAGAAATCACTCATGACAGATGTGTAGTCACATTGCTTAAAGCAGTGCTGGAAGGTGCTCAGTGATGAGCGGGCATAAGAACCTATGTAGAATAAAATTGAAATCCATCAAAAGAACTTCTTTTACAGGGATTTTTACCCACCCAGTGTTTTCTGAAAGAGCTGGGTGAACACCACAAGCATTTCCCATAACTATTCATTCAATTTCACTTGGCCAGGCATATATACTTCTGTGCTTGCTTTTTACAGATGCTTACTTTCTCAAAGTTACATAAACATAAACAATGTTAAATATTCCCATAGGCATCTGTCTAAGACCAGAAATAAAAACAGAGCGAGGGCCTTACGATGTCATCCACTGAGAGCTCATTTTGCCTTTTTTTTCTATATGCCAGAGAGAAAAAGAAACCAAGAAAGAAAACTGATCCCAGTACTTTGGAATTGGCACTCAGCAGGCAATACAGAAGATAACCTAGTACTGTTGACTAGAGTTTGCTTGGGAAAGGACTCGGTAAGAGCCTTAGCTTTTAGCTCCAAATAAATAAGAAAATGCTAGCTTGTTTTCAGCATGGATAACATAGGCTCATAGATTTTAAGGCCAGAAAGGATCATCATGTCTGACTTCCTGCAGCACAGGACTCACTCACCCCCTCCTGTAATAGTCCCATAACCTCTGGCTGAATTACTGAAGTCCTCAAATCATGATTTAAAGACTTTAAGTTACAGGGAATCCTCCATTTACTCCAGGTTAAACCTGCAAGTGACCCATGCCCCATGCTGCAGAGGAAAGCAAAAACACCCAGGGTCTCTGCCAATATGACCAGGGGAAAATTCCTTCCCAACCCCAAATATAATGATCAGTTAGACTCTGTGCATGTGGGAAAGACCAGGACTCTCCCCATCTAATGTCCCATCACTGGAACTGGAGATATTTGCTGCTAGTAATCACAGATCAGCTACACGCCATTGTAGGCAGTTTCATCATACCATCCCCTCCATAAACTTATCAAGTTCAGTCTTGAAGCCAGTTAGGGTTTTTTTGCCCCCACTACTTCACTTGGAAGGCTGTTCCAGAACTTCACTCCTCTGATGGTCAGAAACCTTCACCTAATTTCAAGACTAAATTTGTTGATGGCAAGTGTATCTCCATTTGTTCTTGTGTCCACATTGGCAATCAATTTAAATAACTCCTCTTCCTCCCTGGTATTTATCCCTCTGATGTTTTTATAGAGAGAAATCATATCTCCCCTCAGCCTTCTTTTGGTTAGGCTAAACAAGCCAAGCTCTTTGAGTCTTCTGTCATGAGGTAGGTCAGAGGTCAGCAACCTTTGGCCCGCAGCCTACCAGAGTAAGCACCCTGGTGGGCCAGGCCGATTTGTTTACCTGCCACGTCTGCAGGGTCAGCTGATAGCGGCTCCCACTGCCTGCGATTCGCCGCTCCAGGCCAATGGGGGCAGAGGAAGCGACATGAGCCAAGGGATGTGCTGCTCTGGCATGCTCTATCTTTTGAAAAAAAAGGTTGTATTTTATAACAATTACTGTTTACCTCTCTGTCCTTAAATACTTTCTCTTTCAAAATTTGTTGCAAGACACTGCATACAACTGAGGTCAAACTAACAGGTCTGTAGTTTCCCAGATCACCTTTTTCCCCCTTTTTTAAAAACAAGAACTATATTAGCAATTCTCCAGTCATAGGGTACAACTGCCCCCAAATTTTAGATTAATTAAAAATCCTTGCTATTGGTCTTGCAATTTCATGTGCCAATTCCTTTGATATTCTTAGATGGAGATTATCGGGGCCCCTCGATTTAGTCCCATTAAGTTGTTTGAGTTTGACTTCCATCTCAGATGTGTCAAGTATCTCAGATGTGGTAATTTCTACTTCCAAATCCATGTTCCCATTAGCCACCCTGTCACTATACCTAAACTCTTCATTAGCCTTATTAAAAACTGAGGCAAAGTATTTGTTTAGGCATTGGGACATGCCTAGATTATCTTTAGTCTCCATCCCATCCTCTGTGTTTAGCGGTCCCACTTCTTTCCTCATTTTCTTATTTATTTGGCTATAGAACCTTTTGCTGTTGCTTTTAATTTCCTTTGCAAGGTCCAACTCTGCTGTACTTTGGGCAGTTCTCACTTTATACCTACGCTTCCTGACCTCCAAGAGGTAGCTTTCCTTGCTGATCCCTTTCATCTTCCATTCTTTGTCAGCTTTTTGTTTTCTCTTACTCACCTGTTTGAGATGCTTGCTCATCCAGCTTGGTCTGCAACCCTTACCTACATCCCCCCCCCCAACCCCCGCTTGGGATGCAGGCTTCTGATAGCTTCTTCAACTTTGATTTAAAGTAATTCCAAGCCTCCTTCACATTCAGATCATTGAGTTCTTCAGTCCAGTCCACCTTCCTAAATAATTTCCTTAATTTTTTTAAAGTTTACCCTTTTGAAATCAAGGACTCTAGTTGCAGATCTATTTTTGTTTATCCTTCCATTTAGTTTAAGCTGACTTAGCTCATGGTCACTCATACCAAGGTTGTCCTCTAAAAGCAGTTCTTCTATGAGGTCTTCACTACTCACCAATACCAAATCTACAATGGCATCACCTCTTGTTGGTTCAGAGACTATTTGGTGAAGAAATCTGTCAGCTATCCCATCCAGGCAAATCTGGGCCCCACTATTATTAGCAGCACTTGTCCTCCAGTCTGTATCTGGGAAGTTAAAGTCTCCCATTATCACACAATTCCCAGTAGTGTTTATTTCATTAAAACATTAAAGAGGTCTCTATCCATGTCCAAATTGGATCCTGGTGGTCTGTAGCACACCTTCACCACTATATCGGGGAATGTCTAGTTGCTTTCTTCCCCAAAGTGATTTTGACTCAGACAGACTCTGTTTAGTCCATTCCATCACTTCTAATTTCTTTACAATCTACTTGATCTTTAATATATAACGCTACTACACCACTTTTTCCTTTATTTCTGTCTTTCTTCAACAGCACATACCCTTCAATACCTGTACTCCTGTCATAATTACCATTCCACCATGTTTCTGCTATCCTTATAATATCAGGTTTCACTTCCTGCACGAGTAGTTCCTCCATTTTGTTACCCGGGCTTCTAGCATTTGTGTACAAACATCTTAGTTGTTTCTGCTTGGCTTCAGCCACATTCCTCACTCAATTGAATACAGTCATTCTACTGCCAGTATCACCTACCTGACTGTTAGTCCTCTTGTCTTTTATTCTCCCTTGCAATCTTCTGTGAGTCACCTTGTAGCCTCCTCAGGGCTGGCGCTTCCATTTAGGCTATCTAGGCAGTTGCCTAGGGCGCCAGGATTTGGGTGAGCGGCATTTTGCGGCCCTCGGCGGCAATTCAGCTCCAGGGGGTCCTTCCACACTCCATGTCTTTGGCTGCAATTCGGCGGCTGGGGGGTCCTTCCGCGCTCCGGGTCTTCGGTGGCAATTCTGCGGCGGGTCCTTCACTCGCTCCGGGACCCGCCGCTGAAGTGCCCCGAAGACCGGGAGCACGGAAGGACCCCCACCTAGGGCCCCAAAAACCCTGGCGCTGCTCCTGAGCCTCCTGGCACTCTGAACTCTGGATCTCTCCATTGACTTTTCCCCTCTTCTTATAGGACTAGCTGCTCTTCTCTTCTTCCTTTTGCTCCTACCTTCAGTTACTGCCTTCTGTGCTGCTTCTTCATTTTCCAACTCAGCAGACCTGTTCGTGAACTATATTTCTCCATCTTAGTTTGTCTTTTCCTCTGCCTAGTTCTTGTAGTCATATGCTTCAACTGACCACTTTCCTCACTTAGCAGTCTCCCCTCTGAGTTCTTCATGATGGAGTGGATGCTAGTACTCAAAAAGTCCAACCATGTTATGTTCTCTCTTCCCATAACTAGTCACGTACTTGGACATTTTGTTCTGACATGGAAACAATAGATTCATTTAATGAAGTCCAGCTACTCTACTGCAAAAGACAACTTAACCTGTTGGTAAGTGTAGCACACACAATGCCTAAATCTGGTCACAGTAAATCTTCAGTATAGGGCAGTAGAGGTGTTGTACAGTTATATGGAACAGGGCCAGCAACAGATGCATCTGGAGCTGCCAGTACTTGCAAACAACAACGTCCTGGAGGACAGGCCATTTTTATCACCCATTTTTGCAGCCTAAGGTCAGTGCTGACAAGCCCTAAGTCCTCTTGGCTGACCCACAAGACTCGCCTTCCATCTAAGATGCTGCTCTCAGGCTACTGTAGCTGTAATTCTCGCTGACTGGCATCATGAGCTAAACCGACCTTTTCCCTAATTATGGAATAGGCACTGGTCCTTATAAACATGTTCGATGGGATTCACAAAGGTACTTAGGCACCTTACTCCAAAATCAGTGGGAGCTACACACTTAAGTATCTTTATGAATCCCATCCATTAACGCTAAAATGTTTTTTCAGTTGTGATTCTCGGTGCTCTTGCAATAGGCCAGCCTGTTTATTTCTATTGCAAAGTGTCACTCACTATGGAGTAACTGATTGACTGGGAAAAATCACCACATGTAAATGTTCTAAGCATGCAACAGATTTCCGGGGGCTACCACATCTAAATGAACCCACCAACATCCACACTTATGAAAACATCCACTGAAGACGATTCAAGCAAAAGAAACTTTACTCATTTGGGGACATACTCAGTTTGCTGTTTTCACAGCAACAAACTCTTATTCTTGCCACCCACTGTTGTAAAGCTAAAGATTATTCCTTAGCACAGGGATTATAGAAAGAGCATTATTCTGGTGAAAACCAAATTCCAACTGTGCTGTTCTACCAGAAAAAAATCCCCCCAGTTCATTAATCACAAAAAGCCAACCCTGTTACCACAAAAGGCTATCTTTGATCATGAAGCTGAATTGGGTAGGCTGTAAAAATATCAGGGAGGACCCATATGGACTCACTTCGGCAGGTGCAGAGTTGGTACCTAGTAGAAGTTTATAGTTTATTCACCAAAATAAAAGGAAACATAAAGACATCATGCAGTTTAAAATTGGAGTTACCCTGGGAAAATGCATGACATTGAGTTACCACTATGATCTCTCATAGCCACCCTTCTAAAGAGAAAGTCACTGTGAATTGCAATTTTCTTTTTGTATTATGGGTGGATAACATCCATGTTGCATGGAGTCCCAGGTGCTGCTCTATGCCCCAGCCTATCACCAGTCTCCTGGAAGTGACCTCTTTAGAGGATTCACAGAGGCAAGCCTGTTGCCTCCAAGACTCCCAGACTTGGCTGTTGGTACTAGCAGTCCCTGTCTCTTTCTGTGGCTTCCTGCAGTGAATCCAGCCAAGCCAAACTCATGCAGGAAGTTTGTACTCTACTCTTCTCAGTGAGTATTCACAGAGAAAAAGCAGCCTTTTCAAAACAAGGTAACCATTTATTATTAACCTAGCATAATGAATCTGAAAGTTCTTAGCATAGCACAGAGAGGTAGAAATTAAGCCATAGTCCACCCTCATCAGACAAATGCCCTGGTGGACCAGCCAAGCTGTGATGGACTCCATCTCTGGCTCTCTTGCTCATCCTTTGTCTTCCTTGGTCCAGGCTCCCTCCAGCTCAGTTCCCAAGTCTCACCTGCTAGTATTTCCTACTGTCAGGTGTTTGATTTTTCAGTCTTTGGGGTATCTATTTTCTTGCTGGACCTTCTGTTGATTTAGGTCAGCTAGAGCCAGTTCTTTAATGACTTTATTCATTCTCCCCAGACAGCGCACATGCGCGCGCGCACACACACACACACACACACTTCCTGTCTACTGCACTGTTCCAGTAGCTAAGTTAACCCCTTTGCATCCATTCAATAGCAATGCAACCTACAGAGGGAAACTGAGGCATTCCTAGAATTTATAGAAATATCTCAGAAAATTCCCACTTTGTCACACCATGTGCCTTAGGCGCAGGCCAGAGAGCAAACCAGTGTTACCTAGCACTCACTAATAAAGTGCTTTTCTGCCAACTTCCTTTAAACACCTCCTACCAAAAATCAGTCTGGGAATTTGATTTGTATCAATTTAACCACAAAACATTAGAAGCCTGTGCTCCAAAATTTAACTGTGCCAAAACTGCATGCATTTCCAATAGTGCTTCCATCTGCTTTATTCTGTGATGACAAATCTGGAGGCGGTAAAGGACTGTGGGGAAGCAGTGTCAGTTAGCAGAGCTTCTAGCCTAATTACCATTTAATCAGCCCCAGCAATGTCAAAAGGAAGTGCAGAAATGTCAATCCATTTTCAACCACTGTGTCCCTGGGAGCTCAGAATATCCCCTTAAGTTTGTACATTGGAAATGCAATCTTTGGAACTCTAGCTTCTTCTTCTAGTCCTGCCCCCCCCCCCCAATAAAAAACGTAAAAAAACAGTTTGATCACAGTTCCATACAGCAACCTGACCAATCCAATATAGCCCCTGAGAAGATTCCTCAATGGACGTTTCCAATCTGACAGAGATGAAATGGGAAATCTACTTGAGAATGATGGAGGTTAAACAAATAAAAAAATCAGTCCAGTGAAAGATTTGCTTACAATTATGTCTTGCCAGAGAGGGTGGATTTAGCTTCCCCTGAATTATGAGAGACGTCAGGGAAACAGAAAGTCATTATTAAACTAGAGATGGAACTGAATCAAAACCACAAAGCCAACCATCCCCAAACTTTGAGGAAGTTCTGATATGGTGAATGACTTTGCTTTTGGCCCCTGATTCTGTCTTGGGCCAGATCAGAAGCCTTGATTCAAATTATAGAATCATAGAATATCAGGGTTGGAAGAGACCTCAGGAGGTCATCTAGTCCAAACCCCTGCTCAAAGCAGGACCAATCCCCAGACAAATCCCCCTGAACTTTCGGAAGGTTTGGATCTGGATCTACATTTGACATTTATGGGTTTGATCCATCTTTGTTTTAAACCTTTTGAGCTAATTCTGGTTCCCCCACTTCAGTTGCACAACAGGAAGCCCTGTTCTGTCACTACATATGGCAAAGCCATAAAGCCAGTTCGGGCATTCAGCTATGTGAAGGGGAAGACAGACCAGCTTAGCCACTTGAGCAGCGCAAAGGAGAAACAGCAGGGCCAAGGATCCTACTCTGTTTATTGGAGTGTGTGTGGGCAGGGTGTTAACACTGATTTAGCTCAAACTTCTGACTAACACTAGAGGGAAAAGTTCTCTCTGTGAAGATGCTATTCAGGGCAAGAGCCCGGCTGACAGCTGGCAGGAGAGCAAACAGCCTAGTGTCAGCACTTCACCTAAAAAAAAAAACCCTGTTAATACGTAGCTAGCTGCAATAGCCAAGCACACCAGCCTTCAACTGAGGGCTGGGAAAATTTGCTGTCCAGATTGTCAGTGAAAACAAGTTTTGATATTTATATTTCTAAAATAGAAAAACAGAAGAAAATGGCCCTTTCTTAAAGAAACTGCTCAACAAGCCTGTCAAGTTGTCTTTAAACACTCGAAAGCAGCAAAAAGGGGCAGATACATTTATTTTTCATTTTGAAGATCATCGTTAGCACACCCAAACAACACACTGGTTTAATGTGAAATCCCCACACATAAAACTTGGAGCCTGCCATCAGAAAAACACTATATTGGTTCTGGATCCACATACACAGGACCCCAAAGCAGCAGTCTATGGGGAAAACCAGTAGACTTGGCAGGTATGAAAGTGTTTATTGTTAAAGATACTTCATCTATGAGCGCAAGCATTTCTGCTAACATTCCAGAGCTACTGCAACTTGTTTATTAAGAGTAACTCGGGGGGAGTTGCCACATGGTTCTGTTCCCAAGATGGGATTTGATTGCATTTTATTATAGTCGGAGACATTTCATGATATGGTCAAATGCATCATAACTAGAGTTGGTTGCAAAATGTTGAGTCTTTTCCCTATGGAATATGTTAACTTTTCATTAAAAAAATCAAAAGTTTGGCCAAACAGGTTTGGTTTTCAGGTTTTTGGTTTCTAACTAAAAGTTGACAATTTTCAAAGAAAGGGCCTTAGGCTGTTGGTTGTGATTTAACCACAAGATCACCTTTCCTCTTTACACCAGCCTCTCCTCTAGATTTGGGTCCCAATCAGCTGCTCTTCACCGAGGGGCTCACCTTGCTCAGGCCCTGGGAAATCTGAATGGTGGGGCTGGGGTGTCTGTGTTTGATGTGCACTGGAATTAGACTTATTCTGGGGGCACCATCTAATTCTTTTCTTTCTGATTTTGTTTGTCTGCTTCGTAGCTGCCCACCTCAAGAATTACTGGGGACTGTGTCTGTATTAACCACATGATCATTACTTTGGAGCACCAAACAGAAATCATCATATTCCTTATTCTTTTGTTCCCTGGAAAGGGCACCACCTTTCCAAAAGGCAAAACATCTGACTGCTCAGAGCAGGAGTACAACGAAGACAATGTGGTGCCTATGATTGTGCCTTTGCATGGAAACTTGGCAGCTCTTGACGACAACTGACAACTGGCTGGAGAGCCCTGAAGGGCAGATATTTGAATGGCTGTGCTCACAAGGACCAAACATGTTTTTAGTGGGTTTCATTTTGCTAACAATGGTGCTAATATTGCCAAAGCCACCGGTGACACTTACTCAAGAATGTTTTTAATTGATTGCTTGAACTTGCTACTGAAGTGTGACAGTTTTTTATAAAACAATGGTGGGCACTGTCAAGCCAAATATTAATTCTTCATATCTGCTCTATCAAGGCCTTTTGAATGTACCTGATTGGTAGGGAAAAAAAATCTCTACTAGTTACCTGTCACAGAAGCCAGTGATGTCATCAAAAAGGAACAAAGTTTTCCATTGGTCCAGTCTCTGTCAGAAAAGAGGGATCCATCCAATCAATACATTTTAGTCTTCAGGCCTCCATTTATAATTTTTACATTGGCTAATTGCAGCTCCTTGGAAGAGTCTGTGCGGTGACGCGTGTAAAGGGTGTGGAACTCAGTACTGGAAGGCAGAAAGCTAAGACAATCATTTTATTTATTAAGGGCTTCTGAAGGCACAGCCTATATTAAAGAGGTGGTGTGCTATTGCAATGCTCCAAGTGGAACACTGGAAGACAGTCTGCAGAATTCAGAGTAGCAGCTGTGTTAGTCTGTATCCACAAAAAGAACAGGAGTACTTGTGGCACCTTAGTGGGTCTCTAAGGTGTCACAAGTACTCCTGTTCAGTCTGCAGAATGGCTTCTTGGCAGACACCCAGCTTGCTACGACCCACCCTACAGACAGCTGGCTAGCCAGCTCTGCTGCCAAAAGTATTGGTGGGACAAAGGATAGCCCTGCCTCTCTTCTACGTCTTCAACCCTTTTAGTATGTCAAGGAAGTACGCACAGCTCCTGTGCTCCCCTGAGCAAGGAAAGGAAGCTCTTTATTATTACACTGTTGCCAACTGTTGCATTTTTATCCCGAGTGTCACAATATTTTACTGAAAGGCCCAGCTCCTGATTACTTGAGAATCTCTACTTTTCTTTTTTTTTAAAATATGGAAGTTTCCAGCCATCATAATTGGGATGAAAGGGGAGAAAATGTGATCTCAGATCTCCAGGACCAGAAGGGAAATAAGAAGAACTTAAAACTTATTTAACCCCCGTTCCCCCCCCAAAAAAAACCCTCATGATTTTTAAGACTATCTCATATTGTTTTGACTGACTGATTTTTTGAAAGCTTGAGCTATCTGTCACTCAGAGATTAACACACAAAGGATCATCAGATTAATTGTGGCAAATCCACTCTGCCTGCAGCAAGCCTGCAGTTGACCATGCAGATGAGCACTTCTGTGTTCAAGGTGAAGCTTTGTGAGCTCCAGCAGCTACAGTCAACAGTTTTGCATATGCAAATATTCACTGACATTCGCAAATATGAGTTTTTTGCATGTTCACCCATTGCTTCTTCCTATGAAAATGTAGCTTATAAATAGCTACATTCAATTTTAATAATTTTTGACTCATCCCTAATGATACCTTCCAACATGCTGCCCCCTCATCATGTGAGCCCATGGTTGGTATTATTATTATTATTATTCCTTGGTATACCTATGAACCATAATAATGAATCAGGCCCCATTGTGTGAGGCACTATACAAACAGTGCAAACTGTCTCTCTGGGATCTGAAAAGCAGAAATGGTTTTATAATATGCCTGGGAATCAATTTTTCACAATGAAGTTTTTTAATTTGTTTAAAAGGAGGGTGTGTTCAAAGCAATTTGCTTTATCCTGCTCAAACTAATTCATGATGATTTGCATAAGTTGTGAACCTGAGACCTAAAAGCTCTATGTGTAATCAAGTATTTTCCAGCTCTGGTTTAAAAGTATTTTCTTTTTGGAACAGAATTTTATTTAACAAGGCTCTGATTTCATCACAACATTTTTTCCAATGTGAACTTGTTTTCTGTTTAATTTTGATAACAAAGAAAGGAAATCTGCAGGAGACATATCACAATGGAAGTATCCTGAAACCTCTGGCCCATTTCACAGAAGCCACTAATAATAATAAATAATAATAATATTTCTATACTGCAGTTCATCTTAAGCATTTTTTAAAATTATTTTCTGATTTATAGAAGCATAAACAAGCACTCACTCCAAGCTCAGAGCGGTCAGGCATAATTTAATGTCACTCCCCTCTATAAAAATTACAATGGCTTCCTCTTTCAGACCTAACATTTACATAACCAGCAGGCGAAACTGAACTGAGAACCTCTTCAACCCTCCCCACTCCTTAAATACTCAGGAGAAAAGATGAGTGCCCAGATTGTTAACAGATCCAGGCTCTGGCAGACCAAGGTGCAGAGTGAATCCCAAAGGAAAAGCTCCAGCTCCTGTACCTCAATTGAGCATAGCTGCTGCAATGTGGTACTGTGGGAGACAGGGGGCTGTCTCCCAGGTAGCCACTTCTCAAATCGCTGAGAGCTGCACAGGGAAGGCAAACACCTTGGATTCCTCTCAGGAATTGCCAGGGAGCCCACTGCATATTCTAGAACGCTGAGGTAATTTGCTTCCAGAGTGAAACTGCACTTAATAGTCTGGCTGCTTCAGTTTGCCAGTGGTCTCAGTGTACAGCCCCAGACAGAGCACATTATATTAATCCACACTCATCTCAGGCAGAGATGAAAAAAGTGCCATTGGTCACTGTCATTCCCTGAGCATTCAGAAGACCAGAATCTAATAACACACCTAGTGTGCACTCCTGCATTACAATCACAGTCTTTCAGCAATCACAGGCCTTCAGCTGGGAGCAGTGGCATAAATTCTGGTACCCAGCCCCAACCTGGTCAGAGCCACTATAAGCCAGCCCTCACCCAAGCCCCACGCTCATGAAGACACTGGAATATTCATTCCGCTGCACAAGCCAAGTCAGAAGTGAGAGACACTTAGACCTGGGTGTCATCAGCAGGCTGAATACATTGCACATCTCTTCACTAGCCCCTCCACCCCCCGGCTGCAGCAGTCTCATGTGTACATTGAACAACGGGTGACAAAGTAGACCTCTGTGCGTGCACCCTTCATGAGAGAGGCCTCAGGACAGAAGAGCACTTTCCCACTGCTCCTCTGTGGGTCCTCTCAGAACAAGGGGAATTGGCACCTAAATATCAGATGTGTGCTAGGACCTGCAGATGTTTCCACATGCTCTCATGGTCAAGGGTCTGAATGGCTGCTGACAGATCTAAATGAAATCAGCACTCTCATTCTGTCACCATCTGCAGAGAATATCATTGACTAAACCAAATGGTATGGTTTCTACCCCACATTCAGGCCTAAAGCTGGCTCATGTCTCACAATGATTCTGAAATACTCTACAGTATAACTCCCTTTGGCCACACAGTGCTCCACACACCTTGTTAGATAATTGCTAATATGCCCGCACTGCTGGACTTGTGAAATGTTAGAGGTTCAATATTTTCAAGAGGTCTTCTGAATGTTAACACCTTTTTAGGACCAAGTCCAGCTACAGCAGATGGTAACATACCTGGACATCCATGCAACTGTGGTCATCAGCAGGTCTCCTGCTAAACAGGCATGTGGCTGCTACTGTGAGCTGATCACATCTGAAGCAGTTATGCATGAGAATCCATTCTGTTCATTGAGAAGGGCGATGATGCATTGCTTCACCCTGTTGACATTGTTGCACTTGTATCAATTAGAATTCATGTGAAGTGCATGCAAACCAGTAATTATTGAAGCAGTAAGATATAACGGTGACTGATATCTAAGCAACAACACATCACAGGGTGTGTTTTCATCAGTCCAAGAATAGTCAGAGAGACCATAGGTACTGGGCTAAAGGTTGTATAAAGCACTTGCCTTTTGTCTCCAAGAGATCCGAGTTAAAATCCTGTGTAAAAATAATACATACATAAAACTGAGTTTGTTGGTCTCATCATAGTCCTGCCATAGTTGCCACATCACAGAACTTTGAGTGGTCCTACATGATATGGCCTGATCATCAAGAAAACCCCATGCCTGGGATAGCAAGGGTGCTGAGCATAGTGTTGGGTTTTTTTGAAAAAGTGAATCTCAAGTATTAATATTTCCCACAGCCAAGTGGGAGCTCAGGAGTCATTTCCTAATCTCAGTCTGCTGCTCCGTGGGCTGATAGGAGCTTTCAGATTCAAGAAGGAAGGACTGGCTAGCATGAGTCAACAGCTTGCCACCAGCACTCCCAGCTATCTCCATGACACCACTGATTTCCTGAGGAAACTACAAAGCATTGGTGACCTTCCAGAAAACACCATCCTAGCCACCATGGATGTAGAGGCTCTCTACACGAACATCCCACACACAGATGGAATACAAACTGTCAGGAACAGTATCCCTGATGATGCCACAGCACAACTGGCTGCTGAGCTCTGTGCCTTTATCCTCATACACAATTATTTCAAATTTGATGACAATATATATCTCCAGATCAGTGGCACCGCTATGGGCACCCGCATGGCCCCACAATATGCCAATATTTTTATGGCCGACCTGGAACAACGCTTCCTCAGCTCTCATCCACTCACGCCCCTTCTCTACCTACGCTACATTGATGACATCTTCATCATCTGGACCCATGGGAAGGAGTCTCTGGAAAAATTCCACCACGATTTCAACAGCTTCCACCCCACCATCAACCTCAGCCTGGACCAGTCTACACAGGAGGTCCACTTCCTAGACACCACAGTGCAAATAAGTGATGGTCACATTACCACCACCCTAAACCAAAAACGTACAGACCGCTATGCCTACCTTCATGCCTCCAGATTCCATCCCGGGCACATCACACGATCCATTGTCTACAGCCAAGCACTGAGGTACAACCGCATCTGCTCTAACCCCTCAGACAGAGACCAACACCTACAAAATCTCCACCAAGCATTCTCAAAACTACAATACCTGCACGAGGAAATAAGGAAACAGATCAACAGAGCCAGACGTGTACCCAGAAGCCTCCTACTGCAAGACAAACCCAAGAGAGAAACCAACAGGACTCCACTGGCCATCACATACAGTCCCCAGCTAAAACCTCTCCAATGCATCATCAGGGATCTACAACCCAACCTGGACAATGATCCCACACTTTCACAGGCCTTGGGTGGCAGGCCAGTCCTTGCCCACAGGCAACCTGCCAACCTGAAACATATTCTCACCAGCAACTGCACACTGCACCATAGTAACTCTAGCTCAGGAACCAATCCATGCAACAAACCTCGATGCCAACTCTGCCCACATATCTACACCAGCAACACCATCACAGGACCTAACCAGATCAGCCACACCATCACTGGTTCATTCACCTGCACTTCCACCAATGTAATATACGCTATCATATGCCAGCAATGCCCCTCTGCTATGTACATTGGCCAAACTGGACAGTCGCTATGAAAAAGGATAAATGGACACAAATCAGATATTAGGAATGGCAATATACAAAAACCTGTAGGAGAACACTTCAACCTCCCTGGCCACACTATAGCAGACCTTAAGGTGGCCATCCTGCTGCAAAAAAACTTCAGGACCAGACTTCAAAGAGAAACTGCTGAGCTTCAGTTCATCTGCAAATTTGACACCATCAGCTCAGGATTAAACAAAGACTGTGAATGGCTTGCCAATTACAAAACCAGTTTCTCCTCCCTTGGTTTTCACACCTCAACTGCTAGAACAGGGCCGCAAATTTGACACCATCAGCTCAGGATTAAACAAAGACTGTGAATGGCTTGCCAATTACAAAACCAGTTTCTCCTCCCTTGGTTTTCACACCTCAACTGCTAGAACAGGGCCTCATCCTCCCTGATTGAACTACCTCATTATCTCTAGCTTGCCTGCATATTATATATATATATATATATATATATATATACACACACACACACACTTGCCCCTGGAAATTTCCACTACATGCATCTGACGAAGTGGGTATTCACCCACGAAAGCGCATGTTAGTCTATAAGGTGCCACAGGATTCTTTGCTGCTTTTGCTGGGTTAAATTTTTTTTTTAAATATCCAAGGCACCCAGAGTAGCAGATGGGCATGACACAGTGTTCTCCATTGCAATAAATAAAATAGTCTGTTCATAATTCTGCATTCCCACTGAAAAGCATTGAAAACCAAAAGGGAGCTCCCTATGTAAGGGGCACCTTGAGAATTTTGCCAGTGGCCACTTCAAGTGAGGCACTGATTGTCTCCAAAAGGAGGTCAAGCCTGTTCTCCAGAGCTGCCAGCAGCAGGTGTACAAACCGAATGGCCAGATTGAAATCAATGGGATTACTCCAGATTTACACCAGGGTAACTGAGCTAAAAATCTGGCCCTGCTGGGAGGCACCAATAAGAACAGACACAATCCCTTTCAATGCCTGTAAAGTAAAAACGAATAACCTAGTACTGCAGTTGTATAGTTATAAATGGAAACAATAATGGACACTGAATGGGTAAATATAACTAAGATAATCTTTAGGAAAAAAGACATGATTATACAGTGTATTTAGTGAATCAGATTAGTTCCTAGAAAGAAGGGGATAAAATCAATTGACACGGCTACCTAATTATGCAGCTTTTGCTTTTCTTTTCAGAGAAGGTAATGAAAATGGCAGCAGGAAAAGCTGCTTTAGTTTCTCTTAGAAATCAGAACTAACAAGGGGAACATGCTCTGATTATAGAGTATCAGTGTCCCTTTTCCCGACATCTGAAATAAAAACACTTGCAGGAGATGAGCTGCCTGGACACTTTGCTGACTCAGCCAAAGCGTTGTTTGTTGGTTTGCAGGCGAGCCGATGGGGCTCATCAATCTGGCAGACTCTTGAGACTCAGCACATTATGTCTGACAGGACGCACCATAACACTATAGTATCTGTCAGCAGCATTTCCCTGGGTACTTTCCATTCTAGCTGGGCAAATGCCAGTGCAATCATTTACATTGTTACATGCTGTTATATAGACACACACTCCCTTGCACATTGTGAAAGGCCGGAGCTGAGGCTCCGTAGCACGCTCCAGAGCATGACTAAGCATTAACTTGCTGTAATATAAACAGGCAGGGGGCAGAAACTTGTTAGTCTTGTCAAATAGTTTGGAAAAGGAGAATATGGTTTGTTCTGTCTGCCCTGTGACCCACTCCCCTCCACACCAACACTGAGAACAAAGAGATAGTGACAAATCTCAGAGTGATGCCTCTTGGTTGTCAGGGAATGAGGTGGGGGTGGAGGGGCATGTGTGACACTCATGTGAAGGCTCTTAGGCCTCACTGAACACTGACAAATGCATATCTGGAAATCAGTCTGGCTCACCTGTGTGTTAGTATTGTTAAAATAGGTATTAGATTTATAGAGATGTGTTTAGTGTGTGGACTTTGTGAAATGCTTGTGAGTTGCTGCCTGCCTTAATCTCACTTACAGTATCTGGATTCCATGTTATAAGGTCATAGTTAAGTATTTGCTCTGTAACGATAAAAGTGGTTGCTTTGAAACTGGAAACCCCCACATCCAAGAGGGATGCATTACTAAGCGTGAATTAGGAGTTCACCAGTAGAGAAGTCATCCCCTGCCCAACAAAAGAAGGCATACAGACCCCAGATGAACCACTGTGGAACATCAGTGGACAAAAGGCTTTGTTGATTTCTCCTTCAAACATCTATGGAGAGGGAACATGCACAAATCCTCATCCCCTCCCAGGTTGAACTTTGGAGGACAGCAATAAAAATCCTTGCTGGATGTATATCACTATGCTGCTTGGAATTTGGAGAGGGGAATATTTCTAAGCATAAGCAAGGGATCCCCAAGCTGCTTAGTTTAGGCTAACCCTAAAGGACTTCTAGAGCTTGCATATTACAGCAGCTTCTATTGTCTTTTGGAACCTAAGACTAACTAATTTGTGTGTGTATGTTTACCTGCTTTAACCTTGTAAATAACTCTCATTCCTTTTTCCTAGTTAGTTTATTACAGGATTGGCTTCAAGCCTTGTCTTTGGTGAGAGACCTAAGATAAATTGACCTGGGGTAAAGTTTCAGACTGGTAGCCATTAGTTTGTATCAGCAAAAACAACAAGGAGTCCTTGTGGCACCTGAGAGACTAACACATTTATTTGGGCCCACATAAATTTGTTAGTCTCTCAGGTGCCACAAGGACTTCTCATTGTTTTGACCTGAGGTAAGTGACTGATCCTTTGGGCCTGGGAGTAACATTGTTGTAATTTTTGGTGTAAGGGACCATCTATCAGAATGGTAGGCTTGCCTGGGTGGCAAGATAGACTGGAGTGCCCAAGGAGACTGTCTGTGACTCCATGTTAAGGATGTTATAGTGTCTGAGGAGTTCACACTTGATATTTGGTTTGTGAAATCTAATTATAGAACATACATAGAACATGGTCTTGAGCTATGTATATGGAATTTTTCCTGCTCTGTACACTAGTGACAAATGTGATAGTTCCAGAGATCTCCCCAGACCTGCGCTCATGACCTAATGCACTGAAAGCTCAAGTCAATGGTTAATGAAATATGTATATTTTTTCTTTTATATTTAACTAAAATTTCCCCAATCCAACACACTGTAGCTGAATGAGGAGGCTCAGAAGGAACTGCATAACTTCAACAAATTGGTTTGATGTTTCCTGGGTATTTGGGCTTTTCAGTAAGAAAGACTGAAAAAAAATTGCAACCCCCTCACAACTAGGGATATTGTTGTTAAATAAAAACAGGAATCAAGTGCTACCTGTATCATAACCTAGTCCCAGATTTGGACCTTAGCGTCCAAATCTATGGGGGTTAGCATGAAAACCTCCAAGCTTAATTACTAGCTTGGACCTGGTAAAGCTGCCACCACCCAAAAAATTAGAGTGTTTTGGGGCACTCTGGTCCCCCCCAAAACCTTCCCTGGGGACCCCAAGACCCAAATCCCTTGAGTCTCACAACAAAGGGAAATAAACCTTTTCCCTTCCCCCGTCCAGGTGTTCCTGGAGAGAGACACAGACGCAAGCTCCGTGAATCTAAACAGAGGGACTCCACCCTCCCCGTTCCCAGCCTTGGAAAACAGAAGTACCGAGAGTTAATCTCTCTTCCCCCCTCACCCAGAGGGAATGCAAAGTCAGGCTAGTAAATCTAACACACACAGATTTCCCCCTGACTTCTTCCTCCCACCAATTCCCTGGTGAGTACAGACTCAATTTCCCTGGAGTTCCCCACTAAAGAAAACTCCAACAGGTCTTAAAATAAAGCTTTATATAAAAAGAAAAAAAATACATAAAAATGGTCTCTCTGTATTAAGGTAACAAATACAGGGTCAATTGCTTAAAAAAATATTGAATAAACAGCCTTATTAAAAAAAAATACAATTTAAAGCACTCCAGCAACTATAAACATGTAAATACAAAAAAAAAAAACCCATATAACTCACTATCTGATTTGTTTGTACTTACAACTGGGAAACAGAAGATTAGAAAGCAGGAAACAGAAATCACTTCTCATAGCTGAAAAAAAGGCAGACCGAAGACCCCAGAACAAAGGACTCACACACAAAACTCCCTCCACCCAGATCTAAAAAAGTCTGGTTTCCTAATTGGTCCTCTGGTCAGGTGTTTCAGGAACTTCTTTCTAGGTGTAAAAAACATTAACCCTTAGCTATCTGTTTATGACAACCTGAGTAAAAGCTTGTGCAATCTGTTTGATTTGGGATGTAAAGTGTACAGCACTGAAAAGGAACTACTCTGCCTTCTGAAAGCCAGGGTGGGAAACAGTGTAATAGTGTTGGTTGGCCTCTTCATTCTAAATATAGAATTCGGTGCTGGTGAAAGGGTCCCAGTTGATAGGAACGTAAAGTGAAGTTCTCTGTTCTTCTACACAATGGGTACAGTCTGGACTGGGCAGTGAAAAGCTTCCTTCACTTTGCTCCGCCAGTCTACCTCAGCCCTGCCTTGAAAAGACCATCTCTAGGGGGTCAGAGGGTAGGTTAGGCCCTGTTCCTATTGAAATTAATGACAACCTTCTCACTGACTTCAATGTGCAGGATCAGGTTCTTTTGCCGCAAATTTTGCTCTCAGTGCATTGTAAATTTGGAGTAACTCCATGAAAACTAACATGCCATTTTCACTGGTGCGCTCCAGTTGTTTGCACCATTGTAGCAGTACAAACCAGCTATGAACTAAGCTCAACCGGATAGCTAAGCTGAATTTTCAGGCATTTTATGTTACAGGCAGCCAGGGCGTACCACTGAACCTAGCCAAATGGACTAACTGATGATTTACACTAGCATAACTGAGAGCGGGATTTGACCCTGTGGGCCTAATTCCCCAGGGGTGTTCCCTTTGGCCAGCCTTTTATACCTGTGTAAGATGTTCCCTTGTAATACTCAAGCCACTGGGTGCTCAGATAACTTGGGTGTGACCATTTACCAACTTGGAAAATCCCCATGGCATTCAACTACCATTTGAGCCCCCAGAAAGGTCAAAACATTATTTGCACCTTCCCAAGCCTTTGAAAAGTCTGACCTTGCTGTGCTGGGGCTGTGGGTAAAGTGGTCAGTTACTGTATGCCATTTTTGCACTTGATTTTCATAGTCAAAAAAAAAATCTATATTCACAAAGAAAACACTAGGTAGGGGAAGTTCGTCTGTCACTGCTCTTATCTCCTCTGTGAGTGACATTTCCATAGGATCCAGAACTCAGGCAAATAAGGTAATGCTGCAACAATGGAAATCCTGGCTAAGGTTCACAGGGGTTCTTTTGCTGATGTCCTTGCTCACAACCAAATTTGCAAGAGGTAAATACAATGGTCAGATTTTTGCCTTTTTACAAATGTGCTGTAGCTTTGCTCCATTTCCTCTCTCACTTACTGCTGTTTGGTTGGTGAGAAGATAGCTTTCAGAGTATCAGCTCCCACCTTGCAGTCTGCTCAAAACATATCCCTGGTTTTTAAAAAGACATGGAGGTAGCTGTTTTGTCCAGGAACAGTTTATTTTCATTGGAATGGTTCTGCCTATTGTAAGCCAGGCGCACCCCAGTGTTCTGAAGCTTTGCCAGTTCTGATAGGTTTCCTTGACATTACTGTAGCAGACAAGGCTGAGCACAGCTGTCTGGTGCCTGCAATCCTTAGGAGCCCTGCAGGACCTGAACAAGTCAAATAAACTGAACTTAAACATAATCGGGCCAAGGGTTTCTTCAGCCAAATCCAGTGTAAATAGGCAAGAATCAAAGTAGATACAATGGGTCAAATTAATCCCCCGTGTACCTCTGTTAACTTCAGTGAAGTTATTATCAGGAATGAATTTGCTGCAGTTTGTCCTCTAAATGAAACCAAATAGTAGGGGCAGGCTAAGTAAACCAGAACCTAAGGCTCAGCCCTCAGATTTGTTTTATCTTAATATATTTGAGTTATGGTTTTTAAAACTACCAAAACTCAAGAAATGACCTCAGTCCCCTGGAGCACTGCAAGGAAGAGTTGGCAGTAGTGGTAACATACATTGAATAATCCAGTTCATATTTCATTTGGTGTGCGTTTGCTAGCCCACTGAGCTGGGAGTGACATAAAAACATAGTTGGACAATGTATGCCAAAGCGCTTGGAAATGCTCAGAAAGCACACAAACGTTTCATGCAATTCTTGCTTGGCAGAGGGGGGATAGAGATCAGTGTGGAAGGTCATTTTTTTTAATTGAAAGAACATTTTGATAAATTACCAAGTTTTAGAGACAAGTGGATCCAGAGCAGCTGGGTCAAGAGCTAGAAGTGCATTCCAGATGCCTACAGCTGTCCCGGCTGTGCATAAGAGAGAGACATGTGGGAAGATCTTGATAAACTGATGCAGAATGTTTAGAACCCTGAAGCCAGGGTGCTACCACAGCCTGCCTAGTGTTTAAAGACTATGGACTGATTTTTCCTTTGTGTAAGCTCTGTGGGTGAGGGACCATCTTTTTGTTCTGTGTTTGTACAGCCCCTAACACAATGGAGTCTTTGTCCATGATTAGCGCTCCCAAGCATGACCGTAATACAAATAAATAATAATAGTAGTCATTGTGCTAAAATCTTATCAAAATTCTCTACGCACATCCATGGTAGCATTTTGCACCATCTTTGCAAAGGTGTAAATGACTACACAATGTGCAAGTAATGGTGAAGCAGGTTCTCGGGCTCCCAGTTGTATTTTCTGTCATAGTGAAGGTGCATTCTCAAATGGGGATGCCATTTGGAATGTATATCATGGCCGTGGTGCACCGGCTAAAGGTTCATGAGATGACATCTCATGTGGCATCAGTAAATGTTCTGCTGTTGAGTCAGATTCTGCTCCCAGTTGCACTGATGCAAACTGTGAATAACTCCACTGGGACAGATTCATCACTATGCTCTGGTTGCTTTGTGCCTTTGCATCAAAGGCTCTTACCCCAAAAGTCCCCCCTTAGTTCAGCGACTGGATTACACGCATGAGCGTTGTGCACTGTACGGACAGCAAAATATGATTCAGTGATTTTGCTTCCTTTACCACACGAGGCAAAATCCTCCCCTGTACCTGAGCTTCCAAGTGCCTGATATGCCAATTAGAAGCATTATGGAAATGGAACGCTCACCCTGAGTGACAGGCGAAGGAATCAGATTCAGGAGAGCATTGCAACTGCAGCTGCATATCAGGAAATGACATTAAAAGAAGACAAATGGTGAATCGGGGAAGTTTAGGAAACCTTCCAATCAGCAAGTTCTTATTTTATTTTCAAGTTTACCGGTTTATAATCAATCACTCAGACATGATTATTTAATGGCACTAGAGAACCCTAACATTAAATATAATACTTTAATAGTGTTTGGGTGCTTACAAAACATGGACATGTCTGACTATTTAGAGTGCATGTGGTGGTTTGCATAGCAAACAGTTCATCTCTCATGCAGCCTTTCTCCTGTGTCCTCTCTCTAACTTTTTAAAATGAATGTGCCAAACAAAAGGTAAGTCCAGGTGACACAAATACTTTTGTCAATATATAGTCACAAAAATATCAGTGCTGGCAGTGTGCATACTACCTCCTTGAAAGCTCTCTGATGGCTTGCGGGTTTCTCAGTCAGGGAGTAAAAACAACACCATGTGATTTAAGTGGACAATAACATGGTATGACTGGCAAATTACAAACAATGAGTACGCAAAGCAATAATCATAGCAAACAACTGGCAAGAAATGCACACAATAAAATACGTTTGCACAAACCACTTGACAAATAATAGTGAATAATACAAAAAGGATGGGCTAAATTCCTCAGCAAAACTGCACCCTGCATATAGTTCTCACCAACCTCTAGTCGTAAATAACATTGCAGCCTGGTTCTGGTCTCTCTCTCTCACACACACACGTGTCCTAGATAAAAATCATATTCATAGTGAATTTTGCAGTTTCTTTTGACAATTCATGTCTGCTTTGATTGCCATTCTACTCACCTTCCAGAGTGTTTATTAGAAAATACCACTGCCACTCTTTGAAGGGCCACATGATGTTTCTAGAAAAGTGCTTTTTTTGTTAAAACATATAAATAAACATGTACTTCTAAAGTATATATCTATATTATAGTAGGCACTTGAGGTTTATTTTCCCAAGACTGATCGTGTGCCCATATAAAGTCTACCTCAATAACTGCCAGCTGTTTATTATTATTTTTTTTAAATAAATGCTGTTCCCTTGCTGGAAACCCAGCAGGAATATTACACTCAAAGGCATGCTCTCTTGTGTAGGAAGGGACCCATGTTTGCTCAGCTGTGGTGAGAAAAATCCAACTGTAAAAAATTTTCTGCTATGGCCAAATAAAATTATTTAACAAATATAATGGACCACATTCATCACCCCTGTAACACCACTGAAGCTAATGCAGTTCCACCTTCTTGTACCGAGGCTGAACTTTTTCCTGTACATTAATATAAATAAATAGAGCATACACCGTTAGTCTAGATAGGCTGAAATTACAAAAGCTATCAATCCTCATGCTTCAGGGCATAATCTGATTACCAGATGAGGTCAGCTAGAAATTTCCCCTACTGGTATAATATTGCATAATTAGATTCATTATGGGCATTTTATGCCTCTCTCCAAAGCATCCGGCATTAGCCACTAGATGGACCATTGCTCTGTTCTGCTATAGCAATTCCTATGTTTCTAATCCACAAAGCAGTTGGAAATGAACAGCACGGTTCCTGTTTTATGCATCACTCAGGCAGCCATGCACCAGATGGAACTTGGCCTATATCCCAGCTCTTCCACAAAAGGCTGCTGCTACCTGCGGATGAAGCTTCAGTCTGGACGCAGGGGAGGAGAAGAGGGGGAGGAGCTTTTCTGCCACAATGAGAAAGTCTCTGGAATAATTTTCTTTATAGTGGCTAAAATGGAAAGGCATCATTTAACCTGTAACTCAAGCAATAGCAATACATAGCGGCTTTAAAGTGTGAAACTGAAGTCTATAAACTAGAGTAGATATTCCCAAACTGGTCTGGGGATGATTGATGGGTGGAAGGGAACTGGCCAGTCATATGGTATGGTCTCTTCTTTTTTCCCACTGAAGAGAAACAGAACAGATGGGAGAGGAGAAAATGAAATGAAGAGTAAAAGTATATTATGTGATCAACTGTATTCAATGTACAAAAGACAGCAAAATTACATAACTATTTCCTGAATATCACTTTTCCATGTAAACAAATGTTGCATGTGTTCAGGGATATTATGTGATCACCAATGGGAGTGAAGAGGGGTGGGGGGATGCCAGACAATTGTGAACTGGGCGGGGAAGACTGTGCACAAGATAATGTCACTATTAAGAGGTAGGCTGGAAAAATGAGACTGTTGTCCCCTATCTTGTTGAGTCAGAGTTCTAGGTTTATGGCCTATTCTGCACCCATTGCCATCTCATTTCAAAGATATCCCAGTTCAACAATACACAGACTCGACATGGCACAACGCTGGTCTTTTGGCTGCTTGCCTGGAAAGTGGGAGACTTTTGGACTGTGTGCCTCCCAGTGACCTGGCCCAGTGAACTGATCTGTACTTTCACTCTATCTGAAGCAGTGACAGCTACCAAGTAGTGTCCTGCCACCTCCTTATATGGAAAATACTAGTGCTAGATCAGGGATAAAACTAGTTGCTGGGGTTCACCTTCACATTAAGCCCCCTTTATACCATGCTGGTGGAGTAGGGGCTGTGAAGGATCCTTAGTGTACATGAGAATCACCCCTTGCCCTAGTGAGCTTAGCTAGTGGAATGTGGGCGTTACTCATTAAAAAGAAGTTCTTGGTAGATAAACATATCGATCATGAGTCATTTTTACAGGCCACCTCCCCTAACATTGAAATAAATATTTGTTTAGAATCCATTTGTTGCTTCTGTTTATCCATGAAGAGGAACTCAGCTCCCAGTAATTCTTGTGTCACATCTTATGTCAATTGCCACCTATGGAAGTTAGAACTATGCTGTTGGAGTACCTCTGATTTCCCTCAGAAATAAAGCTGGCATCTCTGGGTGGTTTTGTGGAATTACCTTTCAGAGCCTAATTCTCATTTACACTAACTCCACTTTGTGACATTCTGGCAGTTGAAAGGGGTCTTTGACTCACATCCACTAGAAGAGCCATATAAAGTGGCCCCTGTATAAATGAGAATCAGACTTAAGGCTTTAGTGTCGTTTTTACTAGCATATCCTAGAAGTCGCAGATGAAAACGAGGGAGAAAGGCATTAGCCTTAACACAAGATACTCATTTTGAAATTGTTTCTTGGGGTCCCAATTTCCTTTAGTGTAGCATAAGGACATTTAGGAAGTTCACGCCAGCATAACTGGAATGCTTTGGATGGAAGGAGCAGCAAGAAATGTTCATCATGGGGCAATTTCTGTCTTTGCCTCTGCATGTGCACGGGACTGAACATGCAGCTAGCCCAGTGTAGTTTCCCCTGAATGGGGTGACAAGGAGTTAGGAGGATACACACCTTCTGTAAAGCACAGAGCTCAAATCCAGATAGGCTTTCTGCTTGCTGTCATGTAAGTGGATTTCAGGATGGAAGTCTCAGAATCTGCCACTATGCAAAGCACCAATAAGGAAGAAGAGCCAGGGGGAGGCAGTGAAAGGGTTGCATAGCCATGGGGCTGGATTTGTAGCTACAAAGCTATTCTGTGGCCTGGGGGAAGATTTTACAGCTCCATGCATTTGTGAAGCTCTCCAGCCCTAGTGAGAGGGTAGGGGTTTATGAGCACAAGTTATGCTGCCACCACACTCTCTCTGTGACAAATCTTGAGCAGGAGAAATAAGAAGTGATTCACAGGATTTCATTGTATTGTTTGTACTGAATTTGGTTCCCATGAAAGGTGCCAGATCAACAGCTCTGGAGACTCAAGGCTTGTATTTCTCCACAGGAAAAGTACAGCAGAGTGTTGGAAGTGCTGGCTTGCCCCATATTGTCCTCGCAGCGGGCCTTCATCTGTACGGAAAGGGGACCACCTATAAGGAGACAGAAGTCTCCATTTCCATGATCTCACAGCAGAGACTGTAGCACTTCATCCAATTTCTGATTTAAAGCATGAGCCATTTTCCAAACACTCTCTTGCCAGGCATATAAAAAGAATTTAAATGTGACTTTTTAAAAAAATAAAATAAAATGTAGTTTAAAAAATGATTCAGGACCCATCCAACCTTTAGATGTGGGTTAAAAAATATCAACACATTTGTAACTCTGCTCCTGGTGAGGTGTAAATTTCCCACCCACATTCCACATCACAGACAGGAAGCCAGCTGGTTGAAAGGGCCATGTATTTACTGTCACCATTGTACAATTATCATGGTGGTTTAGTTTTTTCACAGAGCTAACTGTGACTGGTCCAATTTTTAATTCTGCCTTTGCCTTTTTATGTTTCAGATCAACTATGCATTTCATCCACCTCTTGCCCACCAGCAATCATGAAATATGAGACGTTGTGGGAAAGCAGAGTCACAGAAAGAGTTTCTTGTTCCAGACTCCCCAGCCCAGCTGCTCTCCGGGCAGCTTTTGTGATGCTAGGGACAGTAAACATCAGCTTTAAAAAAATCAGATAGTTTGGGCATTTTGGCTTCCAGCCATTGGACAGCCTCTTCTTATTACTGACGCATGGCTATGAAAATAAAAGGGCCCTTTAGTGCTAATATCTTTGGAAGCTGCTATGTGACATATCTGGAATCAATCCAAGATATTCCTACCTGCTCTGCATCCTATGCTATAAGCAATCAAAGCAGTTCTCTTCTTCCTCTATGCCTCAGTCTACACCAATTTTAATCCATTTTAATTTCTCCTTCCATTAAATTGGCCTGTCCAACCAGACTCACAGATAATGCAACAACATTGAGTTTCTGGAGCCCTGTATCGATCGGAATAACTAGATATATCTCTTCACAGCTGGAGTGGTGGATATGGCACAAGTATTTTTTCTCAACTGCAATACAGGGAATTAATTTATTTATATATATTCCGTTTACAGGAATGCCACATATCAGGCTTTCACCCTGTCAGTTTGCATAACAGGATCAGAAGTGGCAGGGAGAAGGCAACGCTCATTTCTGAGCATTTTTTGTTCGTTTTTTCCCTCAAGTAACTTAGTTAAAGACATATCAGATTTTAACTGTCAATGGGCCAAATTCATCCCTGGAGTAACTATTGACTTCCTTGGGCTTACAGGAGGAATGAATTTCTTACCTGCCTCACAACTCCTGCTCAGTTTCCACTTCTACATTCTATCCTTAGCCTCCACATTTTTAGTTCTTCTCTGAGATCTTATGTTAATTCTCTCATTTATGCTAAGCGCTACACTTCAGGAATCCAAAGACTGGCAGAAAAATGCAACCTTGGCATCACTGGAAGATTGCCACACCAATTATTGTCATGCAAGGAGCTCAGATACCCTGATGATGGGTGTGGTATAAGAACCTGAACAGAACATCATGAATAGACTGTACTACAGATATGCTGTGGATAGCAGGCATATTTCTAAGTGCAGGACTGGCTCTAACTTTTTTGCTGCCCCAGGCAAACAAACAAAAAAAGGGGCCACCCCGCCACAACAACTCCCCCGAATGCCACCCTGCCGAAACAAAAACAACCCCCCGAGTGCCACCCCACCCAACCAAAAAAAACAAAATAACCCCAAGCACCGCCCTGCTGTAACAAACCCCCTGAGTGCTGCCCTGCCAAAACAAAAACAACCCCCCAAGCGCTGCCCCACCAAAACAAAAAAACTCCGAGCATCGCCCCGCCCCACCAAACCAAAACAAAAACAAAAACCCTGAGCACCGCCCCACCAAAACAAAAAAAAAACAAACCCAGGGCTGCCCTGCCGTAACACCCTCCCCCCCCGAACGCAGCCCCGCCAAAACAAAAACAACCCCCCCCCGGGAGCTGCCCCACCAAAACAAAAAAAACCACTAGTCCCGCCCCACAAAAAAAAAACCAAAAAAACCCAAGAGCCGCCCCGCCACTCCAAGATTGGCCGCCCCTTACAAGGTGCTGCCCCAAGTATGTGCTTGGTTGGCTGTTGCCTGGAGCGGCCCTGTCTAAGTGAGTTTCTGAGTGGACATACATGCAGTATTCTGAACATATTTTTAATGACAAAGGATTAAATTCACCCCTGTGCAAGGGTCTAGCAGAAGTTAAGTAGGATTTCAGTGGTGTTGAAGCGGGCAACATATGGAGATCTAGATTTGATTCCTGACCCTGCCACAGATTTCCTGTGGGGCCTTGGGCAAGTCACTTAATCTCTTTGTGCCTTTGCTTCCCAACTGGAGGATAATAAGACTTTGTTTCACCCACCCTTTGACTGCAATGCATATTGTAAGTTCTCCAGGGCAGAAGCTGTCTCCTATTGTTATACAGTGCTTTGCACAAGGGGCTCTGGTGTCATTTGGGGCTCTATGTGCTACAGTAACAAAAATAATAATTAATATGAACCACCTGACTAATTCAAAACATCAAGCCTTACTTCATCTGCTACATGTTATTGTGATGAAAGATATTATCAGATTCCATAACCACACCAAATAGCTTTCTGGCTCTGGTGCACAGTGGAGGTAAAACATACTGACTGAAGTGCTCCAGTCCTTTCTGGGTGAGCAAAATGTAGCATCCACTATCTGGCTTACATCAACAAGAATAGTTCATGCATGTATGGAAGCCTTCTGTATGTACAGTAGCAAATGAAATAGACTAGTTTTCTGTGATCAGGATTTCTCTGCCAAAACAGTTATTCTTGTGTCTTCCCACACCTTAGGAACACATCTATGAGAGCAGTACAGTGAGTCTATTCATGGAATAATCATCCGTTGGAGTGAAAGGCCTGTCAAGACTAATGGAAGCCGTGCATGGAATGTTAAGTAGAGTTCTGTACAACTGATCAAGGGCTATATGACCAGTCCGGTCCTCCATCTGTTTCCCAAAAATGGCCTGGACAGTTCATCCTCTCTGCCACTGACCTGTTCTACAAAAACAGGGTTACATGTGCCAAAAGTCCCCTTGAAAAGTTGGAACAACAGTTAAGTAGGCCCTCAGCTGAGCTCGTCTGGAGTTGTTCCTCCACAGTGATCCTTTCTGATTACATTTGCTATTGTCCAGTTTTTAAAAAATGGCTTTGGAGGTGTCATAACATTTTTTCCAGATCTGGACCTTAGCGTCCAAAATATGGGTGTTAGCATGAAAACCTACAAGCTTAGTTACCAGCTTGGACCTGGTAAAGCTGCCACCAGCCAGGAATCTATACAGTGCCTGGCGCACTGTGGTTTCCCCAAAACCTTCCCTGGGGGACCCCCAGACTTAGACTCCTTGAGTCTCACAACAAAGGGAAATAAACCATTTCCCTTCCCCCTCCTCCCCTCCAGGTGTTCCCTCCCTGGGTTCCTGGAGAGATATACAGAAGCAAGCTCCGTGAATCTAAACAGAGGGACTCCACCCTCCCTATTTCCAGTCCTGGAAAACACAAGTACTGAGATAGCTAAGCTCCCTTCCCCCTCACCCAGAGAGTATGCAAAGTCAGGCTTAGTAAATCTAACACAAAGAGATTTTCCCCCTGACTTCTTCCTCCCACCAGTTCCCTGGTGAGCTGCAGACTCAATTCCCTGGAGTCCCCACTAAAGAAAAACTCCAACAGGTCTTAAAAAGAAAGCTTTATATAAAAAGAAAGAAAAGGACATAAAAATGGTCTCTCTGTATTAAGGTGACAAATACAGGGTCATTTGCTTAAAAGAAAAAAATGAATAAACAGCCTTATCCAAAAAGAATACAATTTAACACATTCCAGCAACTGCACACATGTAAATACAAAAGAAAACAATATAAACCTTATTGTCTTACTATTTTTGTACTTACAACTTGGAAACAGAAGATTAGAAAGCCTGGAGATAGAAAAATCACTTTCATAGCCGAGAGAGCACAGACACAAGACAAAGAACAAAGAACTCACACCCAAAACTTCCCTCCACCCAGATTTGAAAAAGTCTTGTTTTCTGATTGGTCCTCTGGTCAGGTGTTTCAGGTTACTGATGTTACCCCTTTACAGGTAAAAGAACATTAACCCTTAGCTATCTGTTTATGACAGGACGGAGTGGGATTATTCAGCCTGTAGTCAGGAAAGGGGTGGCTCAAGCTACCCTACAGCTTCCATTTCCATTTCCCCAAATACGAGGTCATCAAGAAGGCAAAGAAGATTCATGGAATGTTATGCACTCACTGAAAATGAAGTTATTAGCATGCAGTCAGAGCATGATGTGCTCAGTATTCCTTAGAAAGCCATTGTATAGCCTTTCCATTGTGTTTTCTTGTCTTCCTTGGAAACTTGGACTGTGTAAAACCCAGATGCTACTTAAATATATCATTCATTATGTTTCTCGGACTAAAGAACATTGAACTAAATGAAATTCAGTTTAAATTACAAGGCCCTGTTGTGAAGTTCAGATCTGGGTCCAAATCTGAACTGCCCTGGGACTGTCCAGCTCTAGCTAGCTATTTAGCCCAGTATATTTTATACCACCTTTAATTATGGTTGATCTGAGTTTGGGTTCTGGCCTATAGCTACTTATATTAGACCTGATCCAAGATTCATTAAAAATCAGTGAAAGTCTTTCCATCGGCTTCAGTGGGCTTTGGATCAGGTCCAATGTTAGCAATTAGAATTTATTATAAATGTATGCTTTTGAATCTATCCTCTCCAGAATATTCATAATTAAGATTTAAAAACATATCACCAACTGCTGAAATTTCAGATCCATCAGTAATCCCTCTTGTCTTCTAAGACTTGCTGTGATTTTTGTTAAGGTGTTTGAGAAACTCATCTGACTGGCTTCCTTTCCTTTTGCCTATATTTTATAAACATACCCTTTAGTTTACTCCCCAGTGTAGTTTGTTGCGGGAGTAATCTGCTTGTCCTGAATTATTAATTTTGATACATGTACAGAATACCAATATTCTGATACTTGTCCAGAATCTAAATGGAGCTTAGCCAAATCTAATGCTTTGAGTACTGAGTTAGCCCTTTTTTTTTTATTTTTGGCAACTTGGAGACAAAAGATTAAGTACTGGTTGGGCAATTAAAATTGGAAGATTAATGCCACTGCTTTAAAATGTGTGTCCCTTCCCTAAACATCACATCCTAGTTCAGGGGTCGGCAACCTCTGGCATGTGGCTCGCCAGGGTAAGCACCCTGGTGGGCCAGGCCAGTTTGTTTACCTGCCGCATCGGCAGGTTCGGCCAATTGCGGCTCCCACTGACCATAGTTCTCCATCCCAGGCCAATGGGGGTGGCAGGAAGCTGCAGCCAGCACATCCCTCGGTCCGCCCCACTTTCCACAGCCCCTATTGGCCTGAGACGACGAACCGTGGCCAGTGGGAGCAGTGATCAGCTGAACCTGCCGATGCGGCAGGTAAACAAACTGGCCCAGCCCGCCAGAGTGCTTACCCTAGCGAGCCGCGTGCCAGAGGTTGCTGACCCCTGTCCTAGTTCTTCATGGTAGGGAAAGAAATTGTATGACTCACCAGCAGCTTCTCAAAGTTAGAATTTCTTTAAAAAATGAAGAATATAGTTGATCTTATCTCCTGCGGCTAGGATTTTAATTCTCTAAAGAGGGTCTGAAACAATGTATAAACTATTGCTATTCACACAGAATCATAGAATCATAGGACTAGAAGGGACCTCAATACGTCATCTAGTCCACTCCCGTGCACTTATGGCAGGACTAAGTATTACCTAGATCATCCCTGACAGGTGTTTGTCTAACCTGCACTTAAAGATCTCCAATGATGGAGATTCCACAACCTCCCTAGGCAATTTATTCCAGTGCTTATCCACCCTGACAGTTAGGAAGATTTTCCTAATGTCCAACCTAAACCTCCCTTGCTGCAATTTAAGCCCATTGCTTCTTGTCCTATCCTCAGAGGTTAAGAAAAACAATTTTTCTCCCTTCTCCTTGTAACAACCTTTTATATACTTGAAAACTGTTATCATGTCCCCTCTCAGTCTTCTCTTCTCCAGATTAAACAAACACAATTTTTTCAATTTTCCTTCATAGGTCATGTTTTCTAGACCTTTAATCATTTTTGTTACTCTTCTCTGGACTCTCTCCCATTTGTCTACATCCTTCTTGAAATGTGGCACCCAGAACAGGACACAATACTCCAGTTGAGGCCTAATCAGCATGGAGTAGAGTGGAAGAATTACTTCTCAGGTCTTGCTTACAACATTCCTGCTAATACATCCCAGAATGATGTTCACTTTTTTGCAACAGAGTTACACTGTTGACTCATATTTAGCTTGTGGTCCACTATGATCACCAGATTCCTTTCTTAGGCAGTCATTTCCCACTTTGTATGTGTGCAACCGATTGTTCCTTCCTAAGTGGAGTACTTTGCATTTGTCCTTATTGAATTACATTCTGTTTACTTCAGACCGTTTCTCCAGTTTGTCCGGATCATTTTGAATTGTAATCCTATCCTCCAAAACATTTGTAACCCCTCCCAGCTAGGTATCATCCTCAAACTTTATAAGTGTACTCTCTATGCCATTATCGAAATCATTTATGAAGATATTGAATAGAACTGGACCCAGAACTGATCCCTGCGGGATCTCACTCATTATGCCCTTCCAGCATGACTGTTAACCACTGATAACTACTCTCTGGGAACGGTTTTCCAGCCAGTTTTGCACTCACCTTATAGTAGCTCCATCTAGGTTGCATTTCCCTAGTTTGTTTGTGAGAAGGTCATGCAAGACAGTATCAAAACCTTACTAAAATCAAGATATGCCACATCTACTACTTCCCTGATATCTACAAGGCTTGTTACTCTGTCAAAGAAAGCTATCAGGTTGGTTTGACATGATTTGTTCATGACAAATCCATGTGATTGTTACTTATCACCTTATTATCTTCTAGATGTTTGCAAATTGATTGCTTAATTATTTGCTCCATTATCTTTTCAGCTACAGAAGTTAAGCTGACTGGTCTGTAATTCCTTGGGTTCTCCTTATTTCTGTTTTTATAGATTGGCACAATATTTGCCCTTTTCCAGTCATCTGGAATCTCTCCCATCTTCCATGACTTTTCAAAGATAATTGCTAACAGCTCAGATATCTCCTCAGTCAGCTCCTTGAGTATTCTAGGGATGCATTTTATCAGTTCTTGGTGACTTAAAGACTTAAAGACATCTAATTTGTCAAAGTAATTTTTAACTTGTTCTTTCCCTATTTTAGGCTCTTCGGTTCCTACGTCATTTTCACCATCATTCACTATGTTAAACGTCCAATCACCACCAACCTTGTTGTTGAAAACCAAAACAAAGAAGTCATTAAGCACCTCTGCCATTTCCACATTTTCTTTTGTTATTTTCCCTCTCATTGAGTAACGGCCCTACCGTGTCCTTGGTCGTCTTCTTGCTTCTAACATATTTGTAGAATGTTTTCTTATTACCCTTTATTTCTCTAGCTAGTTTGATCTCATTTTGTGCCTTGGCCTTTCTAATTTTGTCCCTACATATTTGTGTTATTTGTTTATATTCATCCTTTGTAATCTGACCTAGTTTCCACATTTTGTAGGACTCTTTTTTGATTTTTAGATTGCTGAATATCTCATGGTTAAGCCAGGGTGGTCTCTTGCCATACATCCTATCTTTCCTGAGCAGTGGGATAGTTTGCTTTTGTGCCCTTAATCATGTCTCTTTGAAGACAGTTGGCAGTTCTTCAATTGTTTTGACCCTTAGACTTGCTTCCCATGGGATCTTACCTACCAACTCCTGGAGTTTGCTAAAGTCTGCCTTCTTGGAATCCATTGTCTTTATTTCACTGCTCTCCCTCCTCCATTTCTTAGAATCATGAACTCTATTATTTCATGATCACTTTCACCCAAGCTGCCTTCCACTTTCAAATTCTCAACCAGTTCCTACCTATTTGTCAAAATCAAATCTAGAACAGCCTCTCCCCTAGTAGGTTTCTCTACCTTCTGAAATAAAATATGTCTCCAATACATTCCAAGAACTTGTTGGATAATCTGTGCCCTGCTGTGTTATTTTCTCAACAGATGGCTGAGTAGTTGAAGTCCCCCATCACCACTAAGTCCTGTGTTTCAGATGATTTTGCTAGTTGTTTTAAAAAAGCCTCATCTACCTCTTCTTCCTGGTTAGGTGGTCTGTAGTAGACCCTTACCATGAAATCACCCTTGTTTTTTACCCCTTTTATCCTTACCCAGAGACTCTACATTGAGGGAGGGGGCGAATGTCAGGAGCATACACTGTACAGATCTCTGTGTAGCGCAAGACGGTATAATTTGGGGTTTACACTCCAGAAGGGGGTGTGCACTTGAGCAGCTGGGTAGTTGCTTAGCTGTAGCCTCCCCATGCAAAGCTGATCACAGCAGTCTGTATGTACTGCAGCGAGGTGTGTCCTTACCTGTGTGTATTCTGGAGCCTGGGAGAGGGCTTAGCAGGCTGATCACAGTGGTACAGTGTAGAGGGAGCCCAGGCTGGTGGGTCAGGGGGGCTCCATGGTACCCCATTACCAGGTGGCACCTCGGGGGGGGAACTGTCACAATTGTGTCACCTGAAAATGAAAACGGGCATTCGCATGGCTCTGCTGTAGCTAGTGTAATAAGGTATTTATGTGCCAAATATGCTAAACCAGGGGTCGGCAACCTCTGGCACGCGGCTCGCCAGGGTAAGCACCCTGGTGGGCCTGGCCAATTTGTTTACCTGCCGAGTCCACAGATTCAGCCAATTTGCAGGATACTTGGTTTGCTAAGATATTTTTTGTTTTCTTTAATAATTTCTGTCTGAAAAAAAAACTGTTTTGCCCATTTACTACTAAATTACTGGATTTTTTTTAATTCCACCCCTTTCCTGTCCCAGTTTTACAGTCATTACCTTAGTAATGTAATCCTGCTACACACACCGTGCAACCACTCAGGAGAGGATCTGTAAATACAACAAACCCAGGAGAAATAGGATTTGAAGAAAACCATTTACTCATAGGACATGTGGTAGTGCACTGCCAGGATGAGATCACATCCTGGAAAACAAATAAATATAGACATGCCCATTCAAAACAAATATATTATAGACGTAGTTTCAGATGGGTATAAATATAACATGCTTTATGCTGTGGAACATATATCTATAGGACGGATATGATCTCGTATATTGACTCATACAGCATATGAACTAGTATGGAAATGGCCCCTTCCATTCAGTACTGTCCACACACATATGTGCCACAGATGAAATAAATAACATTATCTATGCACATGAAATACACATGTATTTCCACATGAGTCAATTCAAACCAGAACCTTGGCACTTTAGGAACATCCCCCAACCCTGTAAATTTCATGGGCTGACCCATCTCTGTTATAAAGCACAGGCAGGCAGCCAGTCAGACTGCAGAACATTTCTAACCTTATACATGTGCACGCAGAGGGTGCCTCATGTTGTGGAACTAATTGCTCTTAGACTGTTCCATTTTAAGATAACACCAAAGGATATGCAACATTCTTCCCTGATTTTTAAAAATCTCTGATTTTGTGCATTATGTTTGTGTTTTTCAGAGCTTTAGAATACATTCACAGATTCCCATGTTTCTGCTGTGTCACCTCCACAGTTTGTTCAGAATAAAAATTGTTTTGGTTTGCACTCTTGTAGCCTGAACCAGCATTGTTAATGAGAAATTCTAAAGAATGAAATGAAAGTAACCCTCCAGGCACCATATGAATTTATAGCAAACACTGTTAGTGCCATCTAGAAAACGCTCAATGAGAGGGTTCAAATAGCAGCACACACCCTATATAGCAATGCAGATGTTCTATGGAAGCTGACTTTGCCATAAAAGACACACACTCCTTTTTTGATATCAATTATATTTCCCACTGATATTGTATCTGACGAAGTGGGTATTCACCCACGAATGCTTATGCTCCAATATATCTGTTAGTCTATAACGTGCCACAGGATTCTTTGCTGAATTGATATTGCAGTGTACAATGAAAGAAATTCAATATATTGTCATGCCTCAATGTAGAGACAGACAAAACAGAGTCTGGATTCAATCAAGAATTATGGCAGCAGATTCACAGTGTACTGTGTGTGTTGTTTTGTCTTTTTTTAATACTGTCACAATTCTGTCCTAGTTATGCACCTGTATAAGATTAGAAATACTTTGTACTTTGACTCGCTGCCTGTAAGTGCAGAGATGGGTCAGACCATGAAATCGGTAGGGTTGGGGGATGTTTCCAAAGTGCAAGGGGCCTTGGATCAGGATTCTGGTTGGAAATGACTTGTAGAAATTTGGCTTTAACATTAATTTACAGCACTAACTACTGGTCTGACCCTCCTTTGCAAGGAAAAGGCACTGAAGAGAGAATGTCCATGTGTGACAGTCTCTCTTCAGTGCCATTTCCTTTCAAAGGAGAGTACAGTGCTCACCATGAAATCTTCCCTGCTTGAGATTCCTAACAGCAGATGTGGTGTTGTAGGGAAGACATTGACGACCACGGCAATGTAAATTTTGTAAAGATTTTAATTTTAGGTTCCATTACTTGGGGCTTTGGAAGATAATAATCTAATAAATAATAATCTAATGGCAAACACTGCACAGGCGTTTAAATGCACTTGAAGAAGGAGCTCTCCATACTGCTCTCAGTTCAGCACAGTGTTTGAGAGCCATGCCAAAACAGTGGCCGCCATTAAATCTTTAAAAACACATCATGCATGTTGCCTCCTGGGGTTCCCTGATGCACAGGAAGAGTATGGCTGCTGTTACACTCCGTTAGGTGAATGACTGGTAGTCAGAATAGGGGACTCTGGTCTCACCACTAGTCCCTCCTCAATCCTTTTAGGGTCGCTGTTGCTGCTTGTAGTCAGAGGTGAAAGTAAGCTGGTCCGGTCCAGTCCGGCATACCGGCACGAGCCAGTACGCCGTGCCAGACCACACCTGCTTCCGCAGCTGGGATTAAAAGGGATCTGGGCTCCCCGCTGCAGTGGGGAGCACCAAGCCCTTTAAATCCCACCCACAGCTTCAGGGCTGGGCTGAGGCTGGGATTTAAAAGGCTCAGAGCTCCCTGCCACTGCGGGGAGCCCAGAGCCCTTTAAATCCCACCTGCAGCTTCAGCGGCTGGGCTGGGGCCGGGATTTAAAGGACTCGGAGCTCTCCACAGCAGCAGGAGTGCCGAGCCCTTTAAATCCCAGCTAGAGCTGTGGTGGGGATTTAAAGGGCTCGGAGCTCCATGGCGGCCAGAGCCCCAGGCCCTTTAATTTGCCCATGAGCCCCAGGGGCTCCCAGCCACCTCCGCATCTGGGAGTCCCAGGTTGATTTAAAGGTCCTGCCAGGGACTTTAAATCTTGAGAGGCCCTGCCTGTTCCAGTTGAGGCCATGCCTTTTCTGGATGAGACCACACTCCCTCCAGACTCTGGCAGTACCAGTATGTCCTGTAAGTTACTTTCCAACCTGCTTGTAGTCATAGCCACACCGAGTTCTTGCAGTGACTAGTGATAACATGTCTAAACAGCAATAAATCTACACCTGTTCTTAGCATGCAGTGTTTGACAGGTTTCCAGCCCCACCACTGTGATATTGTGCAGATTAGGCCCCATTATTAGACCGCATACCCTGCCTTTTGTTCCACCCCCTGGAGGTCTGAGGACTTGGCCTTAAGGCAGAGGTCCCCAAACTGTGGGATGAAGAACATTCAGGGGAGAGGGTGCAGCTGGGGTGCAGGCCAACCCCCATGGGGGGTTGGAGCACCACCCAGCTCTGCCCCTGGTCCCGGACGCCGGCCCCAGCTGCCAGCCCCCCACCAAGGGTTTCACTACCGGTCCTGTACCCGGGGCCCCAGCAGATGGTTTCAGCCCCCCGGTCTCTGCTCTGCTCCTACCCCGAGCCCCAGCCCCAGATGTTCTGATTTTATAGGGACAGTCCCGATATTTGGCATTTTGTCTTATATAGACACCGATTACCCCCCACCCCCGTCCCAATTTTTCACACTTGCTGCCTGGTCACCCTAGCCCCAGCCCCAGCTTGGGTCCAGACTTGGACCCTTTACCCATGTCTGCATCCCCTCCTCCTGAAGCTGCAGCCCCACTCCTGGCCCCAGCTGGGGTGGGGGAAGGGCTGGGGCATGACGCAGATAGGGGCATGAGGAGCGAAAGATATAAAGTTTTGGGACAACTGCCCTAAATTTTGGAAGTCCCGCTTACCCCTTCTAAGCCCCCTATGTATCATTTTGGGGCACGTGCATTTTTGGCATCATCAGCCATTTTGGAAAAAAATGAGATTTGTTTTCATTTTTATTTAATTTATCCATACTGGAAGCATTACAAATAAATGAATAAATATTAATTTTATACCTTTTCTCCCATTTGAGAGGGAAATAATGGTTTTTGCATAGTTAGTATGATTCTAAATAAAACTGATTAAATAATTGCAAAAAGGCACAAAGTATTAGTGACAGAGAAAGAAGACACAATAGTTACATGTGTGCAGGGCACAATTTCAGACATCTTTCACGGTGGCCAAAGAAAGTTTTGAAGAAGTACAGAAAGGAAAGTTAGAGAGAAGAGAAAAACAGGTCACCCTACAAAGTGTCCTCAGCCAAATGGCAAAAATCCCCTGTTTTGGAAGCTTATGACAACCCATGCCTCACAAGCCACGCCAATTAGAAGGTATTCTTTAATCCTGCAACCTTCTGCAAATTCAAACATCATAGATTATTAAATTGCATCACGTTGTCCTGAGTCAGTCTGAAGACTATTCTAACCTCATGGCCTTTTATGGAATTATTCACCGTAACATATTCAAATATAAATCAAACCTAAAATATCAGAGGGGTAGCTATGTTAGTCTGGATCTGTAAAAGCAGCAAAGAGTCGTGTGGCACCTTATAGACTAATAGACATATTGGAGCATGAGCTTTCGTGGGTGAATATCCACTTCGTCGGATGCATGAGGTGCCACAGGACTCTTTGCTGCTTTTGAAAATCTAAAATGCCATTCAAAAGGAGCATGCATGTAGATTTCTTCAAACTTTTTACAAAATCGATGTGAATTTAGCAATTAACCTTATTTGTCTTTTGGTTCTGGACCATGAATAAAATGTTCTCTTCCTCCACAGTAACTTCAGCATTTGTCTTTAAAAACTGGTAGAGAAACCCTAATTGAATCATGCCTACACTTTATTCCAATTTTCCTTATTTAATGTCCTCTTTTATTTCTTTATAGTTTTTATATTCATTAGAAATTAACACTTACTGGCTTAAACTATATTAGAGGTCTCAATTTTAGTTAAGTTTTTGAGAGACAGATAAATTAAAACAATATTTTAGTAAACATATCACACACACAGCACTAAGCCACTCACTCCTCCTTCCCCAAACAATTAAACATATGTTCAAGGCAACTTGTATACTATTTTATAGATAAACCACCTCAGGCACACGTTTAAATTAGTTTAATATCATTTTATAGAGAGTTCCCCTCCCATCAATCCCCCACACATACAAAAGGCTCTCAGTTGTGGCCGCTCACTGACAAATTAACACAGAATTGCAGAGATCCCTTGTTTAAATTATCAGAGGGGTATCCGTGTTAGTCTGGATCTGTAAAAGCAGCAAAGAATCCTGTGGCACCTTATAGACTAATAGAAGTTGCATGACATCCGACCAAGTGGGTGTTCACCCACGAAAGCTCATGCTCCAAAACATCTTTTAGTCTATAAGGTGCCACAGGATTCTTTGCTGCTTGTTTAAATTGTCCCCATATTCATAAGAAAAGTCTAAGGGGGAAAAAGTTGTTGGGGGTGGCGGGGATGTCTGAACTTTTCATCAGTTGTGGCACCCTGTAACAGAGAGATCTAATTTCTATAAAATACAGGAAAAAAAGTTCAATTACTTTCCAACGTATGAATAGGAAACTTCCCCCCCTTAATTCCCCCCACACATAGCATCAACCTCTATGCCTCCCTCCTCCTTCCCAAAACAATTAACATTCAAACCAAATTGGCTCCTGTTTTATAGGCATACCTCCATAAGTGTACATTCATATTAGTTTCATACTATTTTATAGATGTCACCCCTCCCGCACACATTCCTAGTTGTTTTTCAGGATTATTTTATATAAAAAACACACACAGCCAAATTTAAAGGAAGTCTAACTGTTAATTGGTTAATACACCAATGAAACAAAATGTATGCCTATTTTAAATTTTTCTATGTAAAATAATAACACTGTGCACTTCTCTTTCCACAAATTATGGTTTTTTGTTGTTGTTAAGGTAAACCTGGAACTCTTTCAGAATTTATGAGACCCATATGGAACATAGATTTAATAAATAAAGTAAAAAGAGCAATGGAGTATTAGGGAAACCTATATTTCAGTATTTGGGAGGTAGTCTATACAAACAAAATATTCTCCTTAAAATTCAACATATCTTAGTTGCTTTAGCAGTAAATATTTTGCATTATTAACTTATTGGCATATTTAGCACAGTATATGAAGATATTGAAAGTCATGAAACCATTAGTGAGAGCGAGAGAAATCCAATCTTTTAAAGAGAACATGGAAAAATAGGGCAAGGAGATGATGTAGAAGGCTTGGATACTGGGGAAAACTTTATCTGAAATCTCTCTCTTTCTGTTTCTTTTAAATGAACCAATTTTATATTCATCTTTTTGTAGTTGTTATGCTTTAGCCTGGGTAAATGTGTGACACAGAAACACTCTCCAAAGTCAGAAGGCATTATATTCCACCCTCTGGTTTTCCAGACTGTTTAATCACTTTTTCCACAAAGGACGAGAAATAGTAAATAAATAAAACTTACAATGGAGCCCAAAAGATGGGGTATACATACTGGGGCAAGACTGGTCATTTCTGGCTGGGATGAAAACCACTGTAATGTAACAGAACTTTTGTCTTTACAGGTTTAATGACATTTTATAGAAATACTTCAAAAGCAAGACTTTTTGTTTTCTTAATGCTCAATGACATATATTAGACTCTAAAAGGAAGATAGAGGGGGGTAAAACCATTGACAGCACAGTGCAGCCACACTGGTGCAAAACTCCAAGCCCAGACATTTTTTGATGGATAAAAAGATCCCTGTGATATAATCAAGATGCACCAACATCTTTACATTTGGACTGGTGTTGTATAGAGGTAGCTGCGAAACATTTTTTTCCATTTTATTTTCCATCACATTGAAGTGGCCCCAAAGAAGTAATTTCCCTGCACGCCTATAAAACTTTACATTTTATAACGTCTTTTTATACATACTGTAACCTCTAGCACTCTCACCCTATATTTCACCTCTCCACCAGTTTGGCTTGGGCTTAAGCAAAGAAGAAGAGGTCTAGTGAAGCAAAAATTACTACATACTGTTGGAAAGAGATACTGTCCCAGCCTTTTAAAAATATCCCAGCCGTATTAGCTGTTTATTTTTAAAGTTTGGCCTAAATAAATTGCATACCATGCAAAAATCCCCTACAACAAACAAAACTTCTCTAAATGCAGTTTATCCAGTGTGATAAACTCAAGACAGATGGCTGCAAGAGAGGAGGGAGGGGAGATAGAAAATAGTCTCAGAAGGTTAAAAGGCCCTCCTGCCTATCAATCGGGGAGGGGTGATTACAGGTCAGTCAGGTTCAACTGAGAAGAGGTTACCAGAGATCAATTAGGATCAGCTGAGAGGAGTTACCTGAGGTCAATTAGAATCTGCTGATTCCAACTAGGGGCTGTTTGAGACCTTTTTAAACCCTCCCCCTTTGGGAAAAGGGGAGGGGAAGGAGAAAAAGAAAGAGAGGGGAGGAAGGAGTCAAGTTACCAGTAGGTGAGTAGCAGCAAGGGCATAAGCTTCTCCAGGAGGGGAGGCTGCATCCCCTCCCGTAAAGGAGAAAAACAAGTCCAAAACACTGGCTGAGAGAAGGACGGACTGCCCTGTGCACCCAAAAGGGACTGTTTTACCCCCAGCCCATCTCACCAAGGCAAAAAAACAGCTGAGGGTGGTGAGACTGAGAAGGTGCCTTACCATACCATATCAAAGGTCATCATTTGTAAATTGTGAAGAATGTTTCAGATTCCAGATACAATATAACTCTCCACATTTGACATTAAAAATAAAATTTGAAAAGTCATAGCTTTCCTACTGCTTGAGGAACAGAGATAAAGACAGCATCTGACATCTGCACCCACCCCTCTTCCTTTCCTGAGTTTTTTGCTCTTATCTTACAAAACCATATCCCCCGCAAGCCCCATCTCCTCTCTTTTCCTGACTCTTTTAGCTGGTATCTAAAACTGCCATCTTCTCTAGCTCCTTTTGCTAAACATACTGTTTTTAATCAAAGGTCTAAAGAAATTAAAAAATGACATCAATTATGATAGTTTATCTTTTAAAACTGAAAACTTTTACAAGTATAACATGAGAAAAAACAGGGCATGGGGATATTTTTTCTCTTTCTCTAATATTTTGCCACCTTTGTGCGATTAATTAATTTTATTTAGAATTGTACTTGGTGCATCAGATATTTTTTCTAAGAATGAGGAAAGGGTATGATTACATATCTGTGTAGTAACACTCTTTTCTCCTCTGACGTTATGACTTTATATAATTGAATAGACTTTATTTATAATTATACTAACTGCATAAAAGACATATTTCCATCTGGAAAAGGCATGAAATCCTTTATTCATTTATTTTTAAATGCTTCCAGTAAGGATAAATTAAATAAAATTAAAAACAAAACTCTTTTTTTTCTTTTTTAAACTAACCATGTCCAAAAGTGATACCTAAGGGCCCTGGAGAGGGCAGAAAGGGTAGGAAGGACTTCCAAAACCTTAAGGCCAACTCATTGGGCAAAGAGGGGATGGGACAGAAGGCAGGGCATACAGTCTAACTGGCGCACTATCACCCAAGGAAGGCATGGAAACCTGGCAAAAAATGTATGCTGAGGAATGATATGGAATTATTTTTACTTCTCTACAAACCCAGTGGTCCAAATTCAGCTGTCAGTCAGAGTGTGATGATTAAAATAACTTCAGAAATTTCAGGTCATTGATTTATACTAACCGAAGGCCTGTTCTACATACAGATTTTGTACTGGTATAACTATGTTAATTACGGGTGTGACTTTTTATGGCAAGAGTTGTGCATGTGCCATGCCTATTATGAATGCAGTTGTACTGGTATAATAGTACCTTATACTGATATATAGCTTATTCCCCTTCCCATATAGGAATTGCTATACTGGAATAAAGCATCTTTGTATTAATATAACTATGTCCATACTTGGGGGTGGGGGGTTGTAACACTACAACTATACCATTACAGTTTAAGCAGAACAATTTTTGAGTGCAGATAAGCCCTAAAAGAGCAGAATTTAGTCACGGGTTTGAACCCTGATTGAAGTCCCAGTTACCCTGAGTATAAAGCACATATCATTCAACTACTCACATGCTTAAAAGTTACACAAATGCTTCAGTACTTTTGTTCAACTGGAGCTGTTGTTGACTTTGGAGATCTGAAACCCTTCTGGAAACTGATCAGCTACACTAAACCACTTCACAATTTGAAATTCTTTGCACTTTCTGCTCAGGAGAGGCTGTGACCAGAATGGCAGGAATTCTGCAAATGCAAATGAAGGAACATTGACAGAGAGCCCTTGGAAGAAGCTTGGTCAGTGCCTTGCTCGAGCCATTGTTGTTCACCCCTAATTTTATGAACACAAAATAGATACAACACATGAAAGCAAAATAATGGTACATTTGACAGAAGACATTGAAAAATCTCATTTTAAACTGGTGAATTGTTGCACTCATGATTTATACATTTCTATGATCCTGTGCAGTAGATTTATTATTTTATAAACAGCTTAAAACAATCCAGCAGCGCTACTCTCCTGTGAGGACCTAACTGGATCCAAGCCTCATCTGAACAAACTGACAATGTGTGCGTTCCATGAGGCTCCTTCTATGTATTACTATTGCCACTGTAGAGATCTCTCTTGCACAGGATATAAAAAGTTGTTTTCATTGCCCTGAACCTGTTGTTGAACTTTATGAAGCTTATCATATTTTAGTAAGTGGGAACCCACTCCTGCTCCATTAAAATAAAGCGGAGTTTGGAAATTAATTACAATGAGAGCAGGACTGGTGTTCCTAACATGTTTTACAATTCCTTGCTGCTACAACCAGAGCAATGGTTCTCAACCTGTGGCCCAGGGTTCGCTTGCCATCCAAATCAGTACACAATTGCGGCCCATGTGACACCCTGCTAAAAAAATTTAAAGAGTGCCGCGCAGTTTGTTGAGCAATGCATTTGAGCAGTTGAGAATAGTTGAGTGTCGCATCAGCAGCGGAATAGGGCACACAAGAGAAAATGAATCCGTTTGTTATTCACAGATAGAAACAAACCATTGGTAGCTTCAGAAACTGATGAAAGAAAAAAGGAACATGAATGAAAGAAGCATTGCAGTTTGGCAGTAGTCAGCAGAAAGGTACAGGATGACTGGAAAGAAATGTTTGCAGTTATAGAAAGAGATGGGAAGCCATTTTGTTTGTACAGCCCTCACTGTGTGCAAAACATACAATGTAAAAAGACACTCTGAGACAAAACATCAAGACTTTCAAAGTAAATACCCAGAAAAATCTGAAGATAGAAAGTTGAAAATTAGTCACCTTGAGAAATCACAAAAACAATTAGCAAAAAGTGTTGCGTGCCATGTTTACAGGAGCAGACGCTGTGACACTTGCATCTTACAAAAAATTTTGGATGCTTGCCAAACACGGAAAACCAGTGCTGAGGAGCTAGTAAAAGAAAGCTTTTTTTTTTTTTTTTTTTTTTTTTAAGAATCTGCGGACTCTCTCTTTAATGTTTTTGTTTCTCATATCAAAGCCATAAGAAGGATAAAAAACCCTGCAGTTAAGCAATGACATAATGTGGTGGCTTTGAACAAAGGAAGTTGCCAGATCCCCCACTACTGTAAGAGTTAGACAAAATTAATTTTAAGAGTTAATGTTTTGACTTATTTTGATAAATTAAAATTCTCGATAGACATTTGCCAGGGTTGAAACGAAAGATTCGAATCACATTGCTGTCAGATAACAAATACCAAACCTTATTTTTTGTAGATTGTACAGGGAATATATATATATATATATATTGTGTGGATGAGGCCTATAAAACACATATGTTAACACATGTGACAGCTGCATATGTGGCCCACAATGTTAAATAGGTTGAGAACCACTACGCTAGGGCTTCAGATCAGCAATGTACTTAAGCAGATACTTCCCTTCTTTAAGCATGTGTTTAAGCCTCATTGACTTCACTTGCACAGAAGTGTAACCCTTCTGCCAGGTGGAGCTGGCAGCAACCAGGGCTGGGTTCACTATCTAGGGGTTCCTTTTCAGTAATACGACACAGAACCAGCTCGAGCCCTTGTGACAAAGTAGGGAGTATTGACCTGGTAATGTTGCATGGGAGTTTTACTGGTTTACTGTCTTTATAAACAGCTGGATGGGGGTGGAATATCAGAGAGTGACTTCACTTGAGGGATGATACATGAGCACGTCAGCTGAGCCCAGGAGGGGGTTGCAGCCAGGTGATACCTTCTGCCCGGGAAACTGGACAAACGCTGGAGGAGGAGCCGGGGGAGTGGAAGGGGAGACTGTTGGAGGGTATGTCACTTTGGAGCTGACGGGGGGAGGCCCAGAACCTCAGTCTGGACTCCTCACCCCCCAAGATGGACCTGACTGAGGGGCCCTGTTCTCTGTACCTAAAAGCTCTGTTTTAGACTGTGTTCCTGTCATCTAATAAATCTTCTTCTTTTACTGGCATCCTGAGAGTCACAGTGAATCACAGGAAGTGGGGATGCAGGGCCCTGACTCCTCCATACTTCATGACAGCCCCGACCCAGTAACATGGGAAAATTACACACCACTCCTTGGTGCACATGTACTTAAAATTAAGCATGAGCGTAAGTGCTTTCCTGAATCAAGTTCTACAACAATAAAAAACAACTGGAATTTTGGGAATATGCCTATTCTGCGCATTAGCACAATATTAAGCAATAGGCTTAACTTCAGTTTACATTATGTATAATGAAATAGAAGGATTCATCAATTCATAGATTCCAGGTCCAGAACGAACCACTGTGATCATCCAGTCTGACCTCCGATATAACAAAGACCATAGAACTTTCCCCAGATAATTCCTAGAGTAGATCTTTTAGAAGAACATCCCATCCTGATTTAAAAAATCAGGAGGTGGAAAGTAAATCTTTGGCAAAGGCACTAGCTTAAGATGGCCAGCTAAAAAGAAAAAAAATCACTTTAAAACCACTAAATTACACCAGGCAAAATAAATTGAAGCTGTCACTGTAACGAAATAGCTAAGAACTGTACACAGGAAAAAACCAAAACAAAGCTGTTTTATATCAATAGCCAATATCAGAAAACAAACCGTGTAGGAAAAGAGAGTGTAAAACCATTTTAATAGGTCCTGACTGCATCAGACTGTGAAAAAAAGTGCAGATTAAATCAACTATATTGAAAGAGATTTTATCAGATGCATTAATAGGAAAGCAAGACACAAAGGAATTTAACCTCTCATCGATGTTACCGCACAGAAACTGACAGCCTCTTTTAAAAGAAAGGCACTTGATTCCCTAGTGATCTGTGTGCCAGTTACATGAGTTTTCTGTAAGATTTGATTTAAAAGTGGGGGGGACCACCACAGACCACAGGAATGAATAAGGAAATTGTAATTTAATTTTAACAAGTTACCAGTCCCAGGCAAGCAGATGCTGTAGATAGAAGGGCTGCATGAAAAGGTCTTACGTGAGAAGCAGAAGTGGGAACTATCTTTTCAACAATTTCATACACATAACAGTATTTCTGATCCTCCCTTTCTTGTGGACATCAAACTCCCATTGATTTTAAGGGTAGTTTTGCATACACAAAGAATACAAGTTCAAGCTATAGAAGTAATGCGACAAAATTAAGAAAAGGGGAGAAAGTTCTCCAGGTCTAAACAATGGAGTTATCTCCTAATAACTCATTTTAGCAGTAAAAGTCCCCCAAAGAAGTATTGGACATTATATTGCTTGAAATATTTGCTAGCCTGGACAAACCACAGAAGCATATACCATAGTGCACAAGCCTGCAGTGGCAAGGGAATGAACTAAGTAAACCAGGGATCAGCAACCTTTCAGAAGTGGTGTGCCGAATCTTCATTTATTCACTCTAATTTAAGGTTTCGTGTGCCAGTAATACATTTTAATGTTTTTAGAAGGTCTCTTTCTACCAGTCTTTAATATATAGCTACACTATTGTTGTATGTAAAGTAAATAAGGTTTTTAAAATGTTTAAGAAGCTTCATTTAAAATTAAATTAAAATGCAGATCTCCCCAGACTGGTGGTCAGATCCAGGCAGTGAGAGTGCCACTGAAAATCAGCTCGCTTGCCGCCTTCAGCGCCTCTGCCATAGGTTGCCTACCCCTGAGGTAAACTAATGTGTCTTTTTAATCTCTAAACTTCCATGATTCATTTTTTGAAAAATTGGCTTTGCTTATAACTAAAATACAGTTTTACCAGTAAAGCCAGCTGGCCTTTTAACAAAATCAAGCTAAAGGTGCCCTTCATAACAAAGAGAAGAGCTAAAAATCAGTCAGAAAATCCCTCTTGCTGTGAGTTGTTTCCCTGAGTTTCGTTTGAGACTTAGGATCAGTAGCACTTCCAGCAAGAGAATGGAGTGACTCATGTGGGTATGTCAGGCACTGGGAAGAGAAGAGCATTGTAAAGTTCTCATAACATAAATGGCTTCTCGTCCTGCCCTTTGTTCTTTAAACAGATGCTCTTGGCACTGTTTCCTATTCCAAGGAAGAAGGAATGTCAGCAGGAGGCTGAACTGAAAGCCAGTTCCCCTGGCACTGCAGCCATATTGAAAGGCAGAACAATTGTTCCAAATGGACATGTTTGCAAAAAGGGGAAGACAGATCACACAAATAAAAACTAACAGCCCCAATTCATTGTTATGTTCTTTGCCTAATCATTTATGCCAACGCAAAGGAGATGTAAACCACTATCATTCTGATTTGATTGCATTTCCCACTCACTTTGCTTTGCTGTAAATGACAAGGTGCCAGGACAACAGAGAATCAAGCCTGATGGCAGCAGTTGAAATTACCAAATATTTCCTTACTCCCTATCTCCCAGTGTGCCTGACCTTTTTATCAGTTATGTCAGTGCCTGTTCCAACGATAGAACAACAGTAGTCACAAGAGACAGAAGGGTTTTGGCAGGGTCCAAAACTTTGATTGGTCTATACATGGTTCCATTTCTCAGAATCTTTCAGTCCTGAATCCCAGCTCTAGGACTGGGAACTGAATGATCTTGAGAGATGGAGTCATGTTCTCGAGTGGGAAAGGTCTTATTTTGAGATACTGCTGTGGAGACAAAGCCCAACAACTGCTCCATCTGCCAGTGCACCACTGTTGGCTGGTTGAAATGGTGTCCTCAGGCAATGGTAGAATAGTCAGAGGTACATGATGGGGGCAGATGTCAGACTCCACCGGGACCAATTAAGGCTGATCATATCAAGTTTTCAGTAGTCCCCGAAGGATGTAGATTTCTTCTTCGCCATTCTGCATTTTTGTTTATAGGAACATCAGAAAGGAAACGAACACACAGAAATCTGTTAATATGATCTCAAGAGTCTGGCTTTTATAAAACAACAGAACCAGGGACCCTTATTTTCCTCTTATTTATCGGAAGTGTCAATGAAGGGGAACTCCATTGGAGTCAATGGAATTTCTTATACCAAAGAAATACTAGCACCAAGCTGCAGTGCCACACAGATTTTGTACCAATTAAGCTATATTGGTGAAGGGTGCGATTTTTCTACCAAATAGCGGAGGCACTATAGCCCCTAGGGTGGATGCAGTTATAATGGTGGAAAGGCACATTATTCCAATGTAGCTTACTCCCAATGGTGCAAGAGGAATCCATTTCTTATTGGTATGGGGGTGACTCCTCTTTACTATGCCCCCAGCCTGGGGCCCCCATGCTCTCCCCGTCCCCTCCTCATGATCCACCCCCCTTACCTGGGGGGGCTCTGTCCTCCTGCTGCACCGGAGACTTCAGAACCACAGCGAGGAAGGGAGCAGAACGATGGCAGCACTCCATGACTGCCCCCGGCCCTGCCCCCAGCCCTGTCCTCCAGCTGTACAAATGGAGGAGACCCTGCGTGGAAGGGCTGGGGCAGTACATCCGCACAAGAGGAGCTGCCGGCATAGGGCCACCACGTTCTGCTCCTGTGTCTTTCTTGTACACTGTACCAGCTATAAATATCTTGCTGGCACAGCATACTGGACCGTACTACCCTACTTGCACCTCTGCTTACTTCCCCTTCCCATACAGTATAAGCTATCTCTGTATAAGTACCCTTTTACTGATATCATTGCATCCACCTTAGGAGTTGTATTGCCTTCAGTATTTCAGTATAGTTAAGTGGCACAATTTCTGAGTGTAGACAATCCCTTAGAGCAGAACAAGGCCCAGGAATTCTAAATTGGAGGTAGCCTGAGCTTTGAGGTCCCTGTCTTTTGCGCTAGCTGAGTGATGTTTGATATGAGTGGACATAGTAAAGTTTCTGCTTATTATTACTGTAGTCCTGCTTCACGGAAGAAACATCACTCCACATCTTTGCTGTATTAAGACTAAATCATTTTCTGCTGATTTTTGTGTCAACAGAGATGCTTCCTCATAATTAGGAATGGCATGTCAGTCAGTTCATAGACAGAATACTCCCAGTTATCCGAATAGCATGGGGGATATGGATTTTATACCGGTTATCAGGAGTTTGAGCATCAAGAGGGCAGAAGCAGCAACACAGGGAGCCTCTGCAGCTCCACTGTCACGTGTCCCTCCCCCCTCCTCCTATGACAACAGGGCTGCAGCTACCTGAGCTGCTGCAGAAGCATTCAGCAGCAGTGCGGCTGCCCCTGCAACCAAGGATCTCTACTCTGGTATCCAAACCTCTGTATTACCCAAATCCCTTCATGTTCAGGTAATAGGGTGTCGGATAATCAGGAGTATACCATAGTAGGTCACTTTGTCTTTGTGTAGGCTCTTTGGCTGAAGTAAATAAGCAGTCAGTAGAATTAAACTGGATTTGTTTATTCAAGCAAATTAAAGCAAAACAACCACCACCCTACCCAACAGGTTTTTCTCTCTACTGACCAGCCTCTTGTCCAGTCATTTATTTCAGCACACAGTGAGTGTAAAATGCCACCATTCTCATTTACCAACCTTTTACACTCAGCTAGCACTGGGAAATTGAGCCCTATGGTTCCCACCATCTTAGATAACATTTACAATATGCATGCATTTAAACAAACACTGTCCCAGATCTAAAATGTACAAGCACATGGTGTTTCTATCCTGAGACAATGCCACATAAGCATTCTTAGCTATGAGTCGCTTTGAAGCAGATGTAATTGACCTATTTTTACTATGATACATTGCCACCTAGAGCTAGCCAGGGGTAGCTTAATGGAATCCACACCCTCCTTTTGTTTATCCACAGGAGGCCCCTGAGGAAATAAGCAAAACAGGAGTCCCCACGCCAGCTTGCTTGTGGCTGAATGAGTCATCAGGGTGGGGAGACATGTTCTACAGCCTTCAGTGGCTGCTGTTTGCATGTCGAGGTCTGAATGGAGCCAGGTCTGGGTTCTTGACATACTGTCAAGGAAAATTTAATGTGAGAATTTGAAGATGGAGGGAATGAATCTCTCGCTCAGGCAGCATTCTAAGGGGAGGAATCCATTAGTGAGCACAATAACAATTCAGTGTAAAATTAATGAGGGAAGAGTCACGTTAGACTCTCATTTTCAACCAACCTCCAAATAACACGAATACTCAGGTTGTTGCACAACATTAGGCATTGTGTGAGTGCACGTCCCTCTAATGGGCTTAGAAAAAGTCAAGTCTTCGTTATTAACGAAAAAATCTAAGGGCCTCATTCCAAACCCCACATTAACTCGTTTGATTAATTCTCTGATCGGTGATAGGAAAATGCTTCAGCTTAGGTAGAGAAAGACCCAGGGTGCATAAATCTCATTACCTCTGACAGCAGTGGCAGATGCAGGAATATCTGTCTCTGTTTGGCTTTGATCATTGTAAAATTCATGCTTTAGTCATGCGATTTTGGCAATTGTTTTGTAAGCCTCTGAAGGTAAAACAACAATTGGTCACCCTTAAGAGGGAACCTTCTGTATTAAGATGCTACCAAGGGACAAGCATAACTCTGCTTTGTCTTTATTAGAAGACTTTTTTCATAAGCAATCACCTTTTGTTGATCCCTTGAAGTAGACCCACCTGAACCAAAAATTAGCACAGGAGGGGCTAGCCTGGTGGCCTGATGAAAGAGCAATGTTTTTGCAAAGGACATCCAAATGTCGATCTCACATGCAGTCCCTTGCTCCCATGTCAATAGGTGGGAGTACTGCAGAGATTACATGCTCAGCTCCAGAAGGCAGAGGGATTGGCCCAATCACTAGCAAGCTACCATCCCAGCCTATCCGCAAGTACGGTTGATGGCTTCAGGGAGAAGCTTTGTTCCAACTGTCTCAGCTGGTATGACAGGTTGCTCCTGTGTTTGGTCCTTAAAGGAGAAGGAAATAAAGGACAAAGATGTGGAGTCCCAAAGGAGGAAGAGAGGCTCAGAGCTATCCAGGCAAACACACCCAAGAAATAAACACAGCAAGGAGTGGTTTGTTCTGAAACTATGTGAAGCACACAAACAACTGCACAACTGGGAGTGATGAACTTGCAGCATTTCCTTCATGTCCGTGCAGATTCCTTCGAGACAGAAAGAAAAGAAAACAAGCATTCATTCAATTTTCAATGAACACGGAAACAACATGCAGCATACATCTCTATATAGCAAGCTAAGTTACACAACACCTAACTGAGCCTGTTACACTACATCCCTAGCACATGATTTATGAGAGGAGGCTGAGGGAACTGGGCTTATTTAGTCTGCAGAAGAGAAGAGTGAGGGGGGATTTGATAGCAGCCTTCAACTACCTGAAGGGGGGTGGAGCTAGGCTATTCTCAGTGGTGGCAGATGACAGAACAAGAAACAATGGTCTCAAGTTGCAGTGGGGGAGGTTTAGGTTGGATATTAGGAAAAACTTTGTCACTAGGAGAGTGGTGAACCACTGGAATGGGTTACCTAGGGAGCTGGTGGAATCTCCATCCTTAGAGGTTTTTAAGATCAGGCTTGATGAAGCCCTGGCTGGGATGATTTAGTTGGGAATTGGTCCTGCTTTGAGCAGAGGGTTGGACTAGATGACCTCCCGAAGTCCCTTCCAACTCTGATATTCTATGATTCTATGATCTCCGCTGCAGTGCAGCCAGTGAAGGCTACCATTTTTTTTTCCAGTCTATAGCAATATCTGTGTGATAAGTGAATAATAAAGCGATTAACTGATTGTGTGTTATTCAGAATGGATGAGCAGGTGGTAATAGTGAAACCTAAGGGTTGGTCTTACACAGAAAAAAAACACATAGCCGCTTATTTTATAGCCACAGATTCTGTTTAGAACACGAGTTGGTTTTGTAGCATAGATGGGCCCCTAGCCAGGGCCATATCTGGAAAGTAAACCTTTCTGTGTATATGGTGGGTGAACGCAATTATTGGTTCACACAGGATTCACATGCTTTGTGTCTGAAAATTGAGCCTACAAAGTCCAAGGGAGCTTCTGTCACTGTAGAACACGCTGTTGGAGTTGTGGAGAAGGGTGACTGAAAAAGGCATGTCCACTGAGGATTTTTTTTTTTTACAAGTGACAGCTCCAGCTCCACCAACTCCCAAGAGAGATGTCAGTTTCTAACATGTTATCCCATAATACTTGCCTGGTCTTTTCTTAGAGCTGTGCAAAAAGAGAACCGGAAGGAGGATAAGTTCCACGTCAATCTCTGCTAGGTGTGTTTTGTGTAACCCTGGTTTCTGTTTCTCTTCTAACAATAAGCTGCAGCTGCTGCTTCAGGGAACCAACCAGGCAGTATTTTATGTTATATCCATTTAGAAATGACACACTTTCCATTCTGGGCCTTTCATGTAGTAATCCACCCACACATAGACTGTATGCACAAATACATACATTACCCAGAGGCTAAGACTTGCTGCAGAAATTGATAGTAAGCTGTTGTTTTAAATATGTGCTGGCTTCTTTAATTAAAACTATGCCACAGGTCATTTACTGTAGTACAAAGTCCATGGACATCAAGCCGGGCTGTGTTCTGGAATTGCAAAGTTCTCATTAGCATAGTATTGGCTGCAAGTGAAGTGTACTCATCTGAAATTCTTTACAAAGGAATGTAAATTAGCATCAGTGGCCTCAGTGTATTATTGACACAGTGAATTATTTTGCTGATTAGAGATGAAAATGGGCAAGGTAAGATGGAATTCATACTTGCAGCTCGGTAGACTACAGTAACTGTTCACTGTAGGGATTTGTATGGGTCTGTCCATAGACAGAGAACTCCCAAATTATCTTCATCATTATATTATCAGTTTGGGACATTGCAATGCCTTGTTGCCAGGGCAAAGCCAGGGAATTTGTGTACATTGAAGTAATGACGGAGTATAAAAATGCTTTATGATGCCTTATTAATTTGGTTTCTTTTTATAGCACAAAAACTCATACTAGGAATAGACCTAGGAGAATTGGTCTTGAACCTTATTCTAACAAAAGGATTTTATACAGACATATTGCCTCCCCGGTCAAATCATGTGAGAACCCAATTTGGCTACAGCCTGCTATAAACTGGACTTGAGAATGGTTTTTAACTTTGGCTATTACATGAGTACAGAAGGGCCTCGAGACCAGATAAGCCAATTAGTTGATGCTGAAATGGAGGCAATCCTTCCGGCATGGAAGATTCAGCATCAAAACTAGCAAGACACTGCCTGATGGATAAGAAGTGGGACCACTAGCTGAATACCCACAGACAGGCAATTGCCAGAGGATGTTATGAAGTCCAAGACTATAACAGAGTTCAGAAAAGAACTAGATAAGTTCATGGAGGATAGGTCCATCAATGGCTATTAGACATGATGAGGAGGGATGGTGTCCCTAGCCTCTGTTTGCCAGAAGCTGGGAATGGGCGACAGGGGATGGATCACTTGATGATTGCCTGTTCTGTTCATTCCCTCTAGGGCACCTAGCATTGGTCACTGTCAGAAGACCAAATACTAAGCTAGATGGACCTTTGGTCTGATCCAGTATGGCCATTCTTATGCTCCATGCTCAAAGAGAACAACAAGAGGAAGACGCAACCACAACATTTCTAGTTTGCCTACAAGATCTACAAAATATTTTCCTTGTCATTCTCATGTTATCCCTTCCATAGCCACCAGGAGAGTAAAATGTCTCCTTCACATTTTTCAATGCTTTACACTTTTGTGAGCCTTCCTGAAAAGATTACAAAGCACTTTGCAAACAATTAGTGAAACAAAAACAGGTTAGTGGTATCCCCATTGCAGAGATGGAGAAATCAAGATGCAAACAGGCAAAAAATCTGACCGAGTCACACAGGAAGTCCTTGACACAGCCAGGAATAGAAACCAGGAGTTCTGACCCTCAGTCTCTTGTTCTGACTCTCAGATCACACTGGTTCTGTATTTAATGACTATGGCAATGTCAAATTTGGGGGACTATACTGTCATCAATTAATTTCTTACAGGAGACTGTTGGTTTAGATCAGAGGTCGGCAACCTTTTAGAAGTGGTGTGCAGAGTCTTCAATTATTCACTCTAATTTAAGGTTTCGTGCGCCAGTAATACATTTTAACATTTTTAGAAGGTCTCTTTCTATAAGTCTATAATATATAACTAAACTATTGTTGTATGTAAAGTAAATAAGGTTTTTAAAATGTTTAAGAAGCTTCATTTAAAATTAAATTAAAATTCAGAGCCCAGATGTTGGCCAGGACCTGAGCAGTGTGAGTGCCACTGAAAATCAGCTTGTGTTCCGCCTTTGGCTCACGTGCCATAGGTTGCCTACCCGTGGTTTAGATGGTAGATCCCATCTCTTCCTGGATAATTATTTCACTAGGATACCCCCCTTCTGATCAAAAGCCAAACCCCTGGCCTGGGGAGTTGCACTACCGCTGCCGTATGGGAAACTCATTTTCAAATTAAGGATTTAGATTCCTGATGGTAGATGGGAATACTGCACAACCAGGACTTCAATCTCATAAGGAAAATTGCTATAGTATTCCACCATCCTGGGCCAAAATGCTACTTTTACAGAAGTGATAGGGCAGTAGTAGTTTATAAGGGTGAGGAAGGGGGGCAGTGAGTGACAGGGCAAGTCCTGTTTTACTCCAGGAGTTAAACTGGCTTGTTCTAAAGGGTGACCTTGCTAGCATTCTTAACTGGAGAAAGAATAGCAACCTGCAGCTGTCCCTAGCAAAGAGAACACATTAAAATGTGTGAAAATGGCCAGGGATCCTCAGGCCCACAGGAATTTTTACCCAAATCTAGATGTGTAAGGTACTTATATTTCTCCCATTACTGTGGTATTTGAGTGCCTCACAACACCCGTGTGACATAGGGCAGCGCTATTATTCCCATTTTAGAGATAGAAACTGAGGTACAGGGAGACTAAAAGACTTATACAGGAAGTCTATGGCAAAGTAGGGAATTAAATCCAGGTCTCCCAAGTTCCAGGTTAGTACACTAAGCACTGGGCCATCCTTCCTCTCATGGAAGTGAGGAATAACTATAGCCAAAATGCTAAATCCCCACATGCTGCCAAATCCCATTTGAATAGTTTACAGAGAGCATTTTTTTTAATTAAAGTGTTCAACCACCTTCTGGGAAGTAAAAATGTTTTGGTTTTTTTTGAACTTCTGATGGGATATCACATGTGTGTTTTCTGACAGCTCCCATAAAATTAGCTTTCCCAGGCACAGCTCTACTTTCAACCTCCATTTGCTCCCAGTCCCCAGTTATTATTACTTTGATGATTCAACAGTGACATCTTGGGATCAACAATCATTTGATCTTCAGGTTTAGAATACAAAGAAGGTACATGCTGGGAAACATCTCCAAGGAACATCTGAGCAGCATGATAGGAGACCATGAGCTCAGAAAGACCCCTGTTGCTCTTCCAGGATTTGAATATATTTTGCATTCTGTGGTTTCACAGCATGTATCCTGTTTTTACTGCAAACAAATATTTACACTAGTTAGAATGAAAGTGAGGGAGGGTTATGCAGAATATATACAGGAGAATGTTCCTCATATGCACTCACCAGTCCTTACACTTAAAACTCCATGCTAAAAAACTAACCCTCAAGAATTGAGAATTGCCTCTCTTCTTGTAGGTTCCAAGACCAGCTGCTCCAAAAGCAGTCATTTAAAGTGTCAAGAAACTTTATCTCAGCATCCCTTCCTGAGGTGATATGTACCCAGTCAATATGGGGATAGTTGAAACCACCCATTATTATTATTACTGAGTTTTTTATTTTAATAGCTTCTCTAATCTCCTTGAGCATGTCACAGTCACTAACACTATCCTGGTCAGGTGGTCTATAATATAGCCCGACTGCTATATCAGGGGTCAGCAACCTCTGGCACGTGGCTCACCAGAGTAAGCACCCTGGCGGCCAGGCCAGTTTGTTTACTTGCTGGGTCGGCAGGTTCTGCCATTTGTGGCTCCCACTCGACGCGGTTTGCCGCTCCAGGCCAATGGGGCTGCAGAAAGTGGCACAGGCCGAGGGATGTGAAGGCTGCAGCTTCCTGCCATCCCTGTTGGCCTGGAGTGGCAAACCACGGCCAGTGGGAGCCGCGATAGGCCAAACCTGTGAACATGGCAGGTAAACAAACTGGCCCAGCCCGCCAGGGTGCTGGCCCAGCCCGCCAGGGTGCTGGCCCAGCCCGCCAGGGTGCTGGCCCAGCCCGCCAGGGTGCTGGCCCAGCCCGCCAGGGTGCTGGCCCAGCCCGCCAGGGTGCTGGCCCAGCCAAGCCGCATGCCAGAGGTTGCAGACCCCTGTGCTATATTCTTATTTTTCAAGCATGGAATTACTATCCATAGAGATTGTGTAGTACAATTTAAAAGCAGCAAAGAATCCTGTGGCACCTTATAGACTAACTGACGTAGGATTCTTTGCTGCTTTTACAGATCCAGACTAACACGGCTACCCTCTGATACTAGTACAATTTAGTTCATTTAAGATTTGTACTTCATTTGATTCTACGCTCTCTTTCACATATAGTGCCACTCCCCCACCAGCATGACCTGTTCTGTCCTTCTGATATATTTTTTACCCTGGTATTACTGTGTCCCATTGATTATCCTCACTCCACCAGGTTTCTGTGATGCCTATTATATCAATATCCTCATTTAATACAAGGCACTCTAGTTCACCCATCTTATTATTTAGCCTTCTAGCATTGGTATATAAGCATTTTAAAAACTTGTAATTTTTTGGCTGCCCCCTATTGCATATCGTAATTGAATGTGACTTCTTTTTTCATTTTCTCATCAGATTCTCCCTGTATTTTATCATTTTCCATCCTCTCCTCCTTATTAGGAAATAGGGAATCTCCATTTATAGATCCTCCCATAAGGGATGTCTGAACCACATGCTCTTCCACATTACACTAATAAAATAATACCAACAGGATCTTATAAGAGGGACAAGACAAAATGCCACATTTATTGCAAATACAACAAAATAGTTTTGACAGCTGTTATAATCACTTACTCACACACATACTCACACAGGTTCTGCAAAGAATTTATAGTTACCAGCCTAAGCGTTGCTTATGCCAAGTCACTGGCCAGGTGGCCTGGACACAAGAGTGGAGCCAAGTCGTGTTAGACGCGCATCCGATGCTCCTGGAGGGTGGTCACAGAACCAGACTCAAAGAACAGTCCAACATGCACCTATTGGTTTCCCCCCAGCCCTTAGTTTAAAAACCCTCTCAGCAAAATAATTCATAGATTTCAATGTGTTTTGCATTAGGCCCATAATGAGTTGTCCATCACTCTGCCTTTGCTATTTTTACAAAATACAGACTATTTAGGGCTTGATTCTTCTACCCTCATTCACAATCATGGACTTATTCATGGACCTACTTCCGTGAGTAAGTGCTACTAAATGTGCATAAGGCCTTTTCTAGTACACTGTGAAACATCATAAGTAATTAAAGGCAAATGATCATTTTCAAAGTATATGAACAAAATGTGTTTGGTCATGATTTATTCTTGCTTTTATATAATATTTAATTGCTTAAACACTAATTTGCAATCTTAATTTGCAATGGGTCCTCCACAATATTAGTTTAAATTAATGAGGTTTTCATTTGCTTTGGTCTATTGTTCGTAGATTTCAGGGGCCAAGGGCCACTTGATCATCTCATTTGACCTATGTAACACAGCCCTCAGAATTTCACCCATTGACTCCTATAGTGAGCCTAACAACTTGTGTTTGAACACAGCAGATCTTTTAGGAACCCAGTCCTGGTATGAAGACTTCAAGAGATGAATAATCCACCACCTCCCTTGTTAGTTTGTTCCCATGCTTAATCACCCTCACTGTTAAAAATCTGTGTCTCATCCTTCTTCGAAGAGCACCTCTGTCATGAGTCCTATAAGAAATAAGCCAGTTAAGGATGGCTAGAATGAGTGTAAATTGGAGGTAGATAAATCAAGAGTCAGTTATTTACAATAACCCTCTGCCAAAAAGCATATTAAAATTCTTGGTGTTGACTCTTGCCCTCTGTGCTCATCCATCTATTTGTGTCTTGTCTATTTTAGTTTGTCAGCTCCTTGGGGAGGGATTGTCTTATGCTCTGGGTAGTGCCTAGTGCAGTGGGGACATGATCTGCTTGGGCCGTCTCGGCATTACAACAACATAAATGCGAAATAACGAAAACATGGACAAAGTGCTCCTGCGCTCAGAGGCACATTTTCAGGAGCAGGGAGGGAGACAGGACATTTCCCACCACAATTTTCAGTTGGGGAAAAGCCATTGGTATGGGAGGAACATAATGGGAACCTGAAACAGATGCCTTGGGATAGGCTGGAGTGGAGATTACAAAGAGCACCTGGTATGAGAGATGCCGGGGTGGCTGATACAAAACCCTCAATGTGGAGCAGTGAATGGCTGAAGGGACAATACAGGGTTCCTGATATTGTGGAATCGGGGGAGGCAGAGGGGTGCATCCAGCTCTTTGCCCCCCCACAAAAAAAACTGTTGTTCTGCCTTTTCACTTATGAATCAATGACTTATAGCCAAAGAGATTTCATCCTATCAATATGAAATCTACCCAGATCGAGCAGTCTTTGTTCAGTTCACTGCAATGAATGAGCATTTCCAGAGTAAAGAAGGGCACATGATTTCACCTGTGGTGTCCCCCCCGCCTAAGAACAGTGCCACCAGTAATTATTTTGTTCTGATTTGCAGAGGTAGAAAGGAGAAAGCAGGCCATGCCCACTTTGCTCTCAAAGAACATAGGGCATGGAGAACCAGCCTACCTTGTTTTTGAATGAAGGCACAGCATCATGCTCCTTAGAGGCATTGCACCTGCCTAAGACTCAGGCCACGTCCAGACTAGGGCATTAAAATCGATTTTAGATACGCAACTTCAGCTACGTGAATAACGTAGCTGAAGTCGAATTTCTAAAATTGAGGTACTCACCCATCCAGACGGCGCAGCATCGATGTCCGCGGCTCTCCGTGTCGATTCCGGAACTCCGTTCGGGTTGATGGAGTTCCGGAATCGACGTAAGTGCGCTCGGGGATCGATACATCGCGTCCAGACTAGACGCGATATATCAATCCCCAAGCAATCGATTTTAACCCGCCGATGCCGCGGGTTAGTCTGAACGTGCGCTCAGTGTCTCCCAGAGCACACATTGTGGCACTGCACCTCTGCTTCACAGCCAACGTGAGGCTGTGACTTAAATCACCATCAATCACAATCACGCCATTAATTGCTTAACTAGGGTCACACATCAAATCAGCTGGTGGGGAAGGAATCCATTTCCTGAGGCTCCTACTAAATGTATGAAAAGATAAAAAAAAGTTTCACACAAGGAATTGACAAAAACCTCTTGTTTTACATACGTTTTGTTTAAAACTGTAATGTCAATGTTTTTTGCAGCAAAAAAAAGTTTAGTCACCTCTTGACTGACTTCTCCAAAATATCCATTTGGCACACAAGAAAATTAGCAAAGCTGTTCAAATATAAATAGTAATATCTAATGCATTACCAAGGAGACCATTTGGACTAGAACTGGCCAAAAAATATCAGAACATGAATTTAAAAAAATTGGCATTTTCACAGGGTTGAAATTTCCCATTTTTCATAATATAAATTTTAGTAAAATATATACAAAAATCGTTTTCAAAAAAATTGTTGTTTTTCCAAACACCTTCTCAGTTAAAGAAACCCACAACGTTTTCAGTAAATGGCCATTTAAATAATGATTTAGAAATTGATTTTGATTTAAAAAAGTCACTGAAAAATATTGTGGAAAATTTTGTGAAAAAGAATATTTTAATAATGTTGATAAATTTCATGAAAAGTTTTATTTTTGGAAAAAAGAGGTCATTTTTATGCAGGAAAAAGAGTGGGGGAAATTTCAACCAGCTCTGATTCTGAGCATTATGGAAGATGGAGTCACGACGGTCACATTTTAAAATCAGTCCAACACTTTGGCTCAGATCCTCAAATATTGTAAAATCTGACCGTATATACTGGTATATTGTAAGTTACACCCCGAATCTTCTAGGCTTATAGTGGTATTCTTTCTCTGTCTAAAGACTCACCAGCACTGTATGAGAAGCTTTGAGTGGAAACAGCCTAAGATACTGTAATGCTCTTATAATGTTTCTCTAAGGTAAAGCATAATAAAAAATACCAGGAGAGGAATTAATGCATTCTGAAATACCGTCAGAGTGCAGGTGAAGCGCCTGTGATGTCACAGAATATTTTTCAGTATCTGTTAAGCATTCCTGGACAGACAGCGCCACTCAGTGGACCACGCTAGTCATTGCAAGATCTTCTATGTAAATACCATTGCCAGCGTCCGCTGCTAAAAACGGAAGGACCAATGCAATGCTGTAACGTGAAATGATCATGTCTCAGCATTTTGATCCTAGTGCATATACAGTCAAGTCTTGTGTTTGGGCCTGATCATGCCAGGTACTAAGCTCCACCAGGACTGGAGAGAACCGAGCACTTTGCAGGAGGGGCCCAGTCCCTCGCAGGATTGGGCCTTGTTGCTGGACAAGACAACTATCCTGGGGCACTAAAGAGGACTGGCTGGATTTTTTCCAATTGGCTGCTGCACCAATCAAAGGGTGCTTCAAGCTCTGTCCCGCTTTCAGAAATGAAAGTGGGGCAATGACTCTGGGGTTCACATTCTGCTTGATGCCCACATGGACAGTAATGCATAGTAATGCTAATGGGCCCCCTCCTGAGAGGTGCCCGATGCCTCCTGAAAGTTAACAGGAGGTGAGAGCAGTGAGACTCTCAGATCCTATTTGTGGATTGCCTTCCATTGAAAACTGAATTTTATACACTCATAAAATACATAATGAAGAGGTCAAATAGCTCCAGTGTTTTGGCCCACACAGAGTGTAGGCTCAGAACCTGTGAGGTCTGAGCCAGTAGAAAGCTGTTTCCTTTGCCAGCTGACCATGGCAATGAATAGATGGAAATGGATTGTGCCTGTTTAGGTGTGGATGGGATGCCTCAGGACACTTTTTAGGCTGCGTCATTATTTTGGTCCTGGACATACTTGTTTTCCTTAGAAGACCGAAAGAAATGTAGTGAGATTATTCCCTTCTTACCGATAAGGGGATATGATAAGACCTTTGGATTCTGCTGTTTGTAGGAACCTCTTTTTCATAAATTGGGGGCAAGCAGGCACGGTGTTATACCAAGACTGACACAAATAGGCAGGCTGAGGAGGCAGTGAGGTCCTAGTGGCCAGCTGTGTTACTGACCTGGGGGACCCTGAGTAAGTCACTTCCTTGTGCCTTGGTTTCCTCCACCATTTTCTCTCTTGTCTATATATGGGTTAGCTCTTCAGGGCAGGGGCTGTCTCTGGCTATGTGTTTGTACAGCACCTAGCACAGAGGTCGGCAACCTTTGGCATGCGGCTCGCCAGGGTAGGCACCCTAGCAGGCTGGGCCAGTTTTTTTACCTGCCACCTCTGCAGGTTCAGCTGATCGCAGCTCCCACTGGCTGCAGTTTGCCGCTCCAGGCCAATAGGCACAGCAGGAAGCCGTGGCCAGCACATCCCTCGCCCGCGCCGCTTCCCGCAGCCCCCATTAGCCTGGGACAGTGAACCGTCGCCAGTGGGAGCCACGATCAGCTGAACCTGCGGATGCAGCAGGTAAATAAACTGGCCTGGCCTGCAAGGGTGCTTACCCTGGCGAACCGCGTGCCAGAGGTTGCCAACCCCTGACCTAGCACAATGCAGCACCAGGCTTGGTTGGGATTTCTAGGTGCTACCATAATACAAATTATAGTAACAGACAGTACATATAACATGAAAAAGCTACAACAAATGCAGGGTGGGGGGATAAACATTCGCCAATATCACAGTGGCAAAGGGAATGAAACAAGAAGCTTTCCTCCACTCCAGCAAAGAGAAGGTCTCCAGGGAGAGCCCAGAGAGGAGGATTCTCAGGCTACCCGAGGTATCAGAGAACACCATCCATTCAGACATTCCGGAATAAGCAGCATGCATTTTTCTACAGTCAACCCTTGAATCTACAAATGAATACTGTGTGATCATTGTATCAGCTGCTCCAATGCCCACCTGCCCCTCCCTCTCCTTTAAAAGTGACTGAAGTGATGCCCAGAGGCATTTAATTGGAACTTAGATGTGCACTCTGTGGAGAGTGGATCTACTGTCACAATACAATGCAGATTCCACACATGCTACCCATTCTTCAGAGGTCTCGTCATCACAGAAAATGAAACTCATGAGTATGGGGCTCAGTGGAATTTCACCAGCCACTCTTCTGGTATTCACTTAGGTTTTAACTTCTCTCTTAGCTGGTTGTGTCCATTTTAGAGAACTAAAAATTATCCTGCAGCCTCTTGAAATATCCTGCAAGAAGATCCAGAAAACTGGAAGTAATAATTCGAGAGAGCAGGCCTGATTCTGCTGTCATGTACAACAATGTAAATCAGGAGTAAGCCCGCTGACCTAGATAGAATTATACCAGTGCAACTGAGACCACCAATATTTTGGACCATTCTCGTGTAAGGTCCCAATTCTGCAAACACTCACTACCAAGGCATACCGATTACCACCATAAGTAGTCCCATATAATTCAATGGGACTCTTCCTGGTATGCCCAGTAGCTTTTGCATTATCTAGTTCTAACACTGTTGTGCTTTTAACCTGGGTAACATCCCCCACTTTTTCTGAGGAACTCAACAGATTTCCTCTCCCTCTTCTACCAGCCATAGGCACCATCTTTCTTTCCAGGTGCAGATCTCAGCCTGGCTTCTGCAGGAGTGGAACAGTCAGGGCCTTTCCTGGCCTCCATGATTTATTTCTTCTGCAAGAGCAGCATAGCCCGACTGCTGAGGTCCCTCCTGAATCTAGGGTCTGTGCAGGAACAGTGCAGCAGAGATATGGCAGGTGGCATGTCTCTTTTATACCTGTCATGCTATTTCAGCACAGATTCTGGAAATAAATTCATCCCACTCTCTTGGCTGCTGTGCTGTGAAAGATCACTGGCGAACAAAGACTGCAGTGAACATATACATCAATGCAATCATCATATCAATCAGAGGAAATAAAAAGGGGATACTTATCCCTGCTCTGATTTCCTCACCAAAACACACAGACATACCTGAAAATGTTCACAAAAAGGAAGCATTATCTGCACCAGAAACCTGATTCTAAAACTTATTCCCATGCCATCATGCTGGTTGTTGGCACCCTTTTTACATGCCGTGGGGAGAATTCCGTTTCCCCTGCAACACCTACATTACTGTCTCATGCAAAGAGCTTTGATTGAAGATTTGCAAGGGGATCAAAATTTCACCCAAGCCTTTTTCCTGTTTCCCTGATGCAGTTTGCAATAACTGATTTAAAAAGCAGGAGGGCTTTTGGGACACAGTCCCAGTGAAGTTCTCTGTTTTTTTCTGTTATATCAGTTAACAAAAAGACACAGTGTTCTCTGTCCCCAACTGACTCTTCTTAACTGAAGTCCCCTTCCCTGCAGTTGTCTCTAGCTATTAGATCACGCATGCCTGGGTTTACATAACAGAGCAGAGCTGGCTGTGAGTCAGAGCCACCCGCACAAAGCATGAGAACTGTCCGCAGTGGAGATGTTAATATATGAAAATCAGGCTACCTACAGTATGTATGTTTATCCAACTACATACACACACAGAGACCTGGCTAGACAAACACAGATCCTGTAGATGTAGCTCTCTCTCCAGTGCACTCTCATACATAGGTATGTATGCACAAACAGTACATCATTTTTCTTGATATATAGTGTATCTTTTGCACAGACACAGAGGAGAGGAAAACAGTCAAAAAAGCACTATATGACTGCAAAACCATGCAAATTCATAGGCAGGTCTAGAACGAGAGGCTACCTTTAAATCATTTTTTCAAATTGACTAGTTTTCAATGTAACAGTATCCTCCCCAACTCCCCCCTCCCCCTTTATTTTTTCCTGGCAAAGTCTCCTCTATTTTCTAAACCTTGGAACAAATTCTATCTTATTTACACTCACACAACTTAATTTTCTATGACAGCTGCACAAGTACAAGGCCATATTCTAATTTCATTACACCATTGACTCAGTGGATTGCATTTGAGGGCTGAATTTGGCATTCATGATACAAATAACAACGTTGTATCACACACATGCCCATGTTAGAGCACCTGCTTTAGGAGCTACATGGGAAGCATACATGTGTGAGTTCAATTAACTCTACCCCAGTGGATGCTGCCTAGAGTGACCAGATATCAAGTGTGAAAAATCAGGGTGGGGATTGGGGGTAATAGGATCCCATATTAAAAAAAGTCTCAAATATCTGGACTGTCCTTACAAAATTGGGACATCTGGTCACTCTAATGCTGCATGGTGTGTCTTTCTAACTGGCCAGCAATTAACCCTCTGGCCAAGGCCTCTTGGATGTTTCATCTCCTCTTGGGGGGGTCTCAAGTGAAACAACAAAAAAACCCACAAACAGCAAATGAGGTTAAACAAAAGAAAAGAAAGCAGAAACCTGTAAGCAGCTCCCTCCAGGGTAGGGGCCTCTACTGTCCACTTCATAGTTCACTGGGCTGCAGTGCAAATCTCAGCCATGTCCCACAAGGGTAGGGGCTCTGCAGGCTGTCAGCCCTTTCTTAGGGACTGGAGAAGTTCAACAGCCTGCTCCCTTCCCAGGGTTGCCCCAGCTGAGCAGATTTTCCTCATTTTAATTCTTCCTCCAGTCCTGGCATGATCCACAGGTGTGGAGGGGCAGGTCCACTCCAGTCCAAAGCAGTACCTTAATCCCTTTCATGCCAATGCATGGTTTATCTACGCCATCAAATTCTGCCATCTGCCGTACATTTTAAAGTAGTTTATGTTCTCTAACAGAGGATAGCTCACTGTGCTTTGAGAAACAAACAAATACATAACTAGGCACATATGTGAGGTCTGATTTTCAGCGAGGTCTCAGCCCAGCTTCCAGCAGTGCATACACAACTTTGCACATGCATATCTGCATACACATTTAGTTTCTCTTCAAAGGCCTTATCACCTTGGGTGCTCCTTTAGCATCTTGATCGTCCAGTGGCCCCACTGGTTCTTTAGCAGGCTACCTGCTTCTGATGAAGTTTTTCTGTTGCAAAATTGCCACCTTTAAGCCTGTTACTGAGTGACCAGAGAGGTTGAAGTGTTTTCAAAAACCAGTAGGAGAATACTTCAACCTCTCTGGTCACTCAGTAACAGGCTTAAAGGTGGCAATTTTGCAGCAGAAAAGCTTCAAAAACAGATTCCAACGAGAAACTGCTGAACTTAAATTAACATGCAAACTAGATACCATTAACTTAGGCTTGAATTGAGACTGGGAATGGCTGAGTCATTACACAGATTGACTCTAGTTCCCCATCTTAAGTATCCTCACACCTCTTGTCAGCTGTCTGAAATGGGCCATCTTGATTATCACTACAGAAGTTTTTTTTCTCCTACTGATAATAGCTCATCTTAATTAATTAGCCTTCCAGAGTTGATATGACTACTTCCACCTTTTCATGTTCTGTATGTATATATATCTCCTTACTACATGTTCCATGCTATGCATCTGAAGAACTAAATTATATTATAGTCACTATTACCAAGTGGTCCAGCTATATTCACCTCTTGGACCAGATCCTGTGCTCCACTTAGGACTAAATCAAGAATTACCTCTCCTCTTGTGGGTTCCAGGACTAGTTGCTCCAAGAAGAAGTCATTTAAGGTGTCAAGAAACTTTATCTTTGTGTCCCATCCCGAGGTGATATGTACCTAGTCCATATGTGGATAGTTGAAATCCCCCATTATTACTGAGTTTTTTATTTTAATAGCCTTTCTAATTTCCCTGAGCATTTCACAGTGACTATCACCATCCTGCTCAGGTGGTTGGTAATATATCCCTACTGCAATATTCTTGTTGTTAGAGCATGGAATTACTATCCATAGAGATTCTATGGTACGGTTTGGTTCATTTAAGATTTTTACTTCATTTGATTCTAAGCTTTCTTTCACATATAATGCCGCTCCCCCCACCAGCACGACCTGTTCTGCCCTTCCAATATATTTGGTACCCGGATATTACTGTGTCCCACTGATTATCCTCATTCCACGAAGTTTCTGTGATGCCTATTATATCAATATTCTCATTTAATATGAGGCACACTAGTTCACTTTTCTTATTATTTAGACTTCTAGCATTGGTATATAAGCACTTTAAAAACTTGTCACTTTTTAGCTGTCTGCCATTACATGATGTAATTGAATCAGAATCTTTTTCATTTGACTGTTTCTGATCATATCCTACCAATATCTTATCATTTCCATCCTTTCCTCCTTTCTAGAACATAGAGAATCTCCTTTAATAGATTGTCCCCTCAGGGATGTCTCTGTCCGAACCATGTGCTCTTCTGCACCTGTTAGCTTTCCCCCAGCCCTTAGTTTAGCAGTTCGGCAGTGGGTCTCGGGGCAGAAGGAGCCCCCGCCGCGGGTCTTTGGGGCACTTCGGTAGCGGGTCCCAGAGCAGAAGGGCCCCCCGCTGCTGAATTGCTGCCAAAGACCAGAAGCAGAAGAAGCTCCGGGGCCCTGGGCCCCATGAGAGTTTTCTGGGGCCCCCGGAGCTGGTGAAGGACCCCACTACAGGGGCCCTGAAAAACTCTTGTGGGGTCCCCTGCAGGGCCCGGGGCCTGGTGCAAATTGTCCCACTTGCCCCCAACCCCTCAGGCAGTCCTGACATATTCAGGATGTAATGATAGATAAAGATATTTGTGCAATACTATTCTTTGCACAATATTGAAAATATAGTTATCTCATGGATTCCTTGCCACGCTCAAAATGAAGCTGCACTGAAAGTCTTTCTAACTTTCCTGTTTATCTTTTTCTAGGGCCTGGTGGCAATGTTAATAATTTTTGTGATTTTTCATCTCTCTATTGGATCAAAACAACAGCCTCAGGAACCTGTTTTTCAACCTTCTGTCCCCATTGTTTTCAGGTGGGAGGAGATCACGCTTAATCAGCTTAATCCTTCCCGTCTACTCAAAGTACAATCTATACAGGACTAGGTCACATGCAGAACATCTTAAGTAATCTTTTTGAAACAAGCATCTGATTTATCTCAACCCTGTATAGGCCCTGAAGCAGTAGAGTACTGGAGTGGGCCTACTCCCATGCTCAAAGATAAGCACATAGGTATGTAAGTGCTCTGCTGAATCAGGTCTGTAGTGTGTACTAGTATCTGTGACAAAACCCTTGAACTCTATCAGGTATGAAAAATTCTCAACAATTGATGAACGTAAGAGCCAGTCTGGAGGTGCAGATGGGTAGTGATGGCATAGCATAACACTAGTTAGGGAATAGAGTTCAAGGTACACAATCAGCTGTGGAGACCACAAAGTCTCCACTTATGCTCAGTAGGTAGGATGGGCTTTGTGTCCCTCCATGATGAGGATGCTGTTAACCCAGCAACAGTTTTGAAGGGCTCTATACTCCAGAGAGCCCCTTTTTACTAAAATTTAAATAGTAAGTTCTTTGGGGGAAGGGACTGCCATCTACTATGTTTGTATGATCCCTAACACAATGGGACCCTGATGTTGTTGAGGCCCCTAGGCACTACCACAATAACAATGATAAATAATAATCACAGTAACTAAAGTTTATACAGTAAAGACTGAAAGCCTTTGAGAGTGGGGTTAAAACATAAGGCGGCTCTTTAAGTTACCTCCATGAGAAGTGTAGAGTCAATGTCAATGTACTTAGGTCAACTCAGTGTCAGTGTAGACACTGCATTGCTTACACCACCTGTTGCTGTCTTTCAGAAGTCGTCCCACAATACCCCACACTGATAGTTCAATAGGTGCAAGGGCTCCTGATGAAGATGTGCACCACCAGCACAAGAAGCAAAGTATAGATACGCAAAAGTGATGTAATTACTGCGGCAGCTGTATGCCAATGTAGGTTAGGTTGACTTAATTTTGTAGTGTAGACACAGCCAGAGTGTCACAGTTAAATCCAAGGTGAAACAGATTGTTTAGAGTACATAAGTAGTTATTGCATATTTCAAGGGATCATTCAAGGTGAAGTGGCCCATTAAAACCCTTCCAGTCATAAGGTTTTTCATAGATTCATAGATTCTAGGACTGGAAGGGACCTCGAGAGGTCATCGAGTCCAGTCCCCTGCCCTCATGGCAGGACCAAATACTGTCTAGACCATCCCTGATAGACATTTATCTAAACCTACTCTTAAATATCTCCAGAGATGGAGATTCCACAACCTCCCTAGGCAATTTATTCCAGTGTTTAACCACCCTGACAGTTAGGAATTTTTTCCTAATGTCCAACCTAAACCTCCCTTGCTGCAGTTTAAGCCCATTGCTTCTTATTCTATCCTTAGAGGCTAAAGTGAACAAGTTTTCTCCCTCCTCCTGATGACACCCTTTTAGATACCTGAAAGCTGCTACCATTTTCCTTCTCAGTCTTCTCCTTTCCAAACTAAACAAACCCAATTCTTTCAGCCTTCCTTCATAGATCATATTCTCAAGACCTTTAATCATTCTTGTTGCACTTCTCTGGACCCTCTCCAGTTTCTCCACATCTTTCTTGAAATGTGGTGCCCAGAACTAGACACAATACTCCAGTTGAGGCCTAACCAGCGCAGAGTAGAGCGAAAGAATGATTCTTCTTCGAGTGATTGCTCACATCCATTCCAGTTAGGTGTGCGCGCCGCGCGTGCACGTTCGTCGGAAACTTTTTTACCCTAGCAACTCCAGTGGGCCGGCAGGTCGCCCCCTGGAGTGGCGCCGCCATGGCGCCCAATATATATCCCTGCCGGCCCGCCCGCTCCTCAGTTCCTTCTTACCTCCGTGTCGGTCGTTGGAACTGTGGAGCGCGGCATAGCTGTCCTCCACGTCCCTAGCTCTCCTAGTTCTCTATCGTTTATCTATCGTTCATCTCTAGTCCATTATAGTTGTTAATTAGTTGGTTAAGTAGATAGTTAAGTTAAATAGTTGTTAAGTAGTTCTTCGCCGGGGGCTTAGCCCTTCCCGGCACCCGGCACCAGGCTCATGCCTGTTTCGCCGGGCTTCAAGCAGTGTGCGGCCTACAAGAAGCCCATGCCTACCAGCGATCCCCACGAAGCGTGCCTGAAGTGCCTCGGGGAATCGCACAGATCCGACAAGTGCCGCATCTGTAAGGCCTTTAAGCCGAGGACAAAGAAGGAGAGGGATCAAAGGCTCCGAACTCTCCTAATGGAGGCGGCACTTGACCCGACGGCTTCGCAGGCCGGGGTATCGGCACCGGCACCGGATCGCTCCGGCACCGAGAAGACTCCTCGGCACCGACCCTCTCCGGCACTGGAGTCAGAGCCAAGGCCGTCGAAGTCTGATACTCCGGCCAGGAAGACCCGGCTAGAGCGCCCGGCCTCGACATCGGCCGTGGCGCCGCCGGCACCGTCAGCACCGTTGACTCCGGGCCCGGCGGGTCCGTTGAGTCCGGTACCGCCGAGCTCCCCCATGAGATCTGGGGTTGAGATAGTGGTCCCGTCCACACCGGAGACCTTCGCCTCGGCTCGGGACCTTATTGCCCTGACTGAGCCCACTCGGCTGCCACCCCCGGTACCTCCGGTGCGGGTCGTGTCCAGAGGCAAGCCCATGATATCGGCACCGCCCAGAGACAGTCGTTCACGATCCAGGTCCCGATGTCTTGGGCGCTCCAGATCCCGACGCCGCTCGCAGTCCCGGCACCACTCCCCTCAGCGGTACCGGTCGCACTCGCAGCACCGGTCGGCATCGAGACGGTCGCGGTCAGGCTCCAGTCGTCCACACCGGCACCGCGATTCCAGGAGCGGGTCCCGACGCTACTCGCCGCACCGGTCGACCTCCCGGCACCGAGCTGGTGGCAGGTCCCGGTCTCGGTCGACCTCCCGGCACCGAGCTGGTGGCAGGTCCCGGTCGACCTCCCGGCACCGAGCTGGTGGCAGGTCCCGGCACTGAAGCGGCGCCCGGTACCGATCAGGATCCCGGCACCGTGACAGATCCTGGTCCCGATCCCGATCCCGGCACCGATATGACTCCCGGCACCGGTCCCCGGCACCGAGACGATCCTCCGTGCCGGCCCGCGCAGACCCTTACCATCCAGGGTCGGCCCCACCATGGCCCTCGAGACAGCCGTCCGTATCTTCCCAGACGGACAGCGGGTATGCGCTGGGCACCGACAGGCAGGCGGCGCTGTTCGGTGATCCGCCGCTGCAGGACCAAGGCCCACAACAGTGGGGATTCTGGACACCCTGGGCATACCATCAGGCCCAGGGCCCCCAGCAGCTCCCTGCTAGACCGGCGACTGCGGAGCGTAGGGCCCCTGAAGCCTCATTGTCTCGCCCCCCTCCCTCCCCGGAAGGGGAGGAAGGGTCCAAGCAGCAGGACTCCGCTGCGGCTCCGGAGGCAGAGGCGAGGGCTGAGGAAGACCCTCAGTTAGACACTCTCGTGCCTGGGGTCTCATCTTCCTCCTCCCCGGATGAGGCGGTGGCGGGTACCTCCTCCAACAGTCCCCCCCCGCTGGATCTCAGGGCGCACCAAGACCTCCTCAGGCGCTTGGCTCAAAATCTGAGTTTGCAGGCAGAGGAGGTCTCGGAGATAGAGGATCCAATTGTAACCATCCTCTCTTCTGATGCTCCCACCAGGGTCGCCCTGCCCTTCATACGGACCATCCAGGCCAACGCCAATACCATCTGGCAGTCCCCGGCCTCCATCCCTCCGACAGCGAAAGGAGTCGAGAGGAAGTACATGGCCCCTTCTAGGGGATACGAATATCTCCATGTACACCCGACTCCGGGTTCACTGGTGGTGCAATCAGTGAACGATAGGGAGCGTCACGGCCAGGAGGCTCCAGCCCCCAAATCCAGAGAAGCCAGGCGGATGGACCTCCTTGGCCGTAAGGTGTATTCGGCTGGGGCGCTGCAGCTCAGGGTCTCCAACCAGCAGGCCCTGCTGAGCAGATATGCCTTTAATTCCTGGGTGGCAGTGGACAAATTTAAGGAGCTGCTGCCACAGGATGCTCGCCAAGAGTTTACGGCCATCTTGGACGAAGGCAAGAAGGTCGCACGCACGGCCTTACAAGCCTCCTTGGACGCTGCGGACTCGGCTGCCCGTACCCTCGCGTCAGGAGTTACGATGCGTCGCATCTCCTGGCTGCAGGTTTCCGGACTTCCGCCGGAGCTCCAGCACACCATACAGGACCTTCCTTTCGAAGGCCAGGGCCTGTTTTCTGATAAGACAGACCCCAGACTCAAGAGTCTAAAAGACAACCGGGTTATTATGCGGTCCCTCGGGATGCACAACCCCGTGACGCAGCGTAGACCCTTTAGGTCGCAACAACAGCAGCAACGTAGGCCGTTTTCCCAGTTCCGCCAGCGGCAGGACCTTTAAGGCGCCGCGGCAGGAACGGAAGGCGCAGACAGTCGGGGAACCAAGGGGGGCAGAACCAAGGCTCCTCAAAACCCCCGCCTGGTCCTAAGCCTTCATTTTGAAGGTGCGCCCGAGGGCGCGGTAACAGTTTCCCCTATGGATCCTTCCCCCCCGTTTTCCAACCGCCTTTCGTTTTTCCTCCCGGCGTGGTCCCAAATAACATCGGACCGCTGGGTCTTGAGCATGGTGCAGACGGGATACCGCCTGCAGTTTGTTTCATTTCCTCCTTCCCGCCCTCCTTCCTCGTCCCTCTTCAGGGACCCCTCTCACGAGCAATTCCTTCGGCAGGAGGTGCAGACGCTCCTCAGCAAAGGAGCTATAGAGGCGGTTCCGGAAAACGAGAAAGGCAAGGGGTTTTATTCCCGCTACTTTCTGATCCCCAAGGCCAAGGGGGGCCTCAGGCCTATCCTCGACCTGCGAGAACTCAACAAATACCTCGTGAAGTTGAAGTTCCGCATGGTATCCCTGGGGACCATTATTCCATCCCTGGATCCGGGAGACTGGTACGCCCTCCCTCGACATGCAGGACGCGTATTTCCACATTGCCATTTGGCCACGCCACAGACGCTTTCTCCACTTCGTTGTGGGGGCTCTTCATTATCAGTTTGCAGTCCTCCCATTCGGCCTGTCCACGGCCCCGAGGGTGTTTACAAAATGCATGGCAGTTGTCGTGGCGCATCTTCGGCGCAACCGTGTCCACGTGTTCCCTTATCTGGACGACTGGTTGATTCGGGGCATGTCGGAACAGCAAGTCAACAGCCATGTCCGCGTGATCACCGGCATGTTTGCAAGTCTGGGCCTCTTGATAAACACAGACAAGTCCACCCTGAGGCCCACGCAGAAGGTGGAATTTATCGGGGCCGTCCTGGACGCCACTGTGGGCAGGGCCTCCCTGCCTCTGCAATGGTTTCAGACCATGGCGGCGATCGTTCAACGTTTGCGGTCAGCCCCATTGACGTCAGTGAGGACATGTCTAACCCTGTTAGGCCACATGGCGGCGTGCACCTTTGTGACCGACTACGCTCGGCTCCACATGAGGCCTCTCCAGCTGTGGCTTATCAGTCATTACAGGTCGGCAAGGCAACCGTTAGACATGTTAGTCACAATCCCCCAGAAGGTCTTAGATTCTCTCGGCTGGTGGCTAGACCAGTCCGTATTATGTGCGGGTCTTCCCTTCCACCCCTCTCAGCCCTCGGTATCCCTGACAACGGATGCCTCAGATCTAGGCTGGGGGGCCCACCTAGGGGCCCTGCGGACACAGGGCCTGTGGTCCCAGGAGGAGGTGGGGCTACACATCAACATGCGGGAGTTGAGAGCGGTCCGCCTTGCTTGTCAAGCGTTCTGTCATCAGCTTCAGGGTCGTTGTGTCGCCGTGTTCACGGACAACACGACGACCATGTACTATATCAACAAGCAGGGCGGCACCAGGTCCTCCTCCCTGTGCCACGAGGCGATACGACTCTGGGACTTTTGCGTAGCCCACTCCATTCACCTCAGGGCTTCCTTCCTCCCTGGAGTACGGAACACGCTGGCGGATCGATTGAGCAGATCCTTCCTGTCACACGAGTGGTCCCTTCGCCCGGACGTCGCTCTCTCCATTTTCCGGAGGTGGGGTTATCCCCGGGTGGACCTCTTCGCGTCCAAGGGGAACAGGAAGTGCCAAGCGTTCTGCTCCTTTCAGGGCAGGGAGCCGGGGTCGATAGCGGATGCCTTCCTCATCCAGTGGTCGACCCACCTGTACTATGCGTTTCCCCCGTTCCCTCTGGTCCACAAGGTCCTCCTGAAGGTGCGCAGAGACAGGGCTCTCGTGATCATGGTGGCCCCGGCATGGCCCAGGCAGCACTGGTACACCATGCTGCTGGACTTGGCCATAGCCGACCCAGTTCCCCTGCCCCTTCATCCGGACCTGATTACCCAGGACCACGGGACCCTCTGTCACCCAGACCTGCAGTCGCTGCACCTAGCGGCGTGGCTCCTGCGTGGCTGACTGGTTCCGAGCTGCGCTGCTCCACGCCTGTAAGAGAGGTGCTCTTGAGCAGCAGGAAACCGTCCACAAGAGCCACATATTCGGCGAAATGGAAGCGCTTCTCCTGTTGGTGCGTAGAGAGAAATCTCCGCCCTATGGAAGTTTCGATAACCGAAATCTTAGACTACGTTTGGTCCCTCAAAGGGCAAGGTCTGGCCTTATCGTCGTTGCGAGTCCACCTAGCAGCTATCTCCACCTTTCACCCGGGTGCGGACGGTCGCTCCGTTTTTTCTCACCCGACGGTGTCGAGATTCCTGAAAGGGCTGGAACGATTATTCCCTAACGTCCGTCCCCCTGCTCCAACCTGGGATCTTAACCTGGTGTTGTCCCGGCTCATGGGGCCCCCCTTTGAGCCGTTAGCTACTTGCTTCCTGCTCTACCTCTCTTGGAAAACTGCCTTTCTAGTGGCTATCACCTCAGCTAGACGGGTGTCGGAGCTCCGAGCTCTTGTGGTAGACCCCCCATATACGGTCTTCCACAAGGACAAGGTGCAGCTGAGACCACACCCTGCTTTTCTGCCCAAGGTGGTCTCAGCCTTCCACGTCAACCAAGAGATTTTCCTTCCGGTTTTTTTTCCCAAAACCTCACTCCTCAGGCAGGGAGCAGCAGCTCCACTCGCTGGATGTCCGTAGGGCTCTCGCGTTCTACATAGAGAGGACTAAGCCCTTCCGAAAATCCCCCCAGCTTTTCGTGGCGGTAGCAGAGCGTATGAAAGGGCTTCCTATCTCCTCCCAGAGGGTATCCTCTTGGGTTACGTCCTGTATCAGGACCTGTTATGACTTGGCCCATGTCCCTACGGGCCGTGTGACTGCGCATTCTACCAGGGCGCAGGCGTCGTCGCTGGCTTTCCTCGCCCGCGTGCCCATCCAGGAAATCTGTCGGGCAGCGACCTGGTCATCGGTCCACACCTTTGCTTCCCACTACGCCCTGGTCCAGCAGTCGAGGGAGGATGCAGCTTTCGGAACTGCAGTGCTCCATGCCGCGACTTCTCACTCCGACCCCACCGCCTAGGTATGGCTTGGGAGTCACCTAACTGGAATGGATGTGAGCAATCACTCGAAGAAGAAAAGACGGTTACTCACCTTTGTAACTGTTGTTCTTCGAGATGTGTTGCTCACATCCATTCCACACCCGCCCTCCTTCCCCACTGTCGGAGTAGCCGGCAAGAAGGAACTGAGGAGCGGGCGGGCCGGCAGGGATATATATTGGGCGCCATGGCGGCGCCACTCCAGGGGGCGACCTGCCGGCCCACTGGAGTTGCTAGGGTAAAAAAGTTTCCGACGAACGTGCACGCGCGGCGCGCACACCTAACTGGAATGGATGTGAGCAACACATCTCGAAGAACAACAGTTACAAAGGTGAGTAACCGTCTTTTTCTCGTGTCTTGTTCACAACACACCTGTTAATGCATCCCAGAATCACGTTTGCTTTTTTTGCAACAGCATCACACTGTTGACTCATATTTAGCTTGTGGTCCACTATAACCCCTAGATCCATTTCTGCTATACTCCTTCCTAGACAGTCTCTTCCCACTTTGTATATGTGAAACTGATTTTTCCTTCCTAAGTGGAGCACTTTGCATTTGTCTTTGTTAAACTTCATCCTGTTTACCTCAGACCATTTCTCCAATTTGTCCAGATCATTTTAAATTATGACCCTGTCCTCCAAAGCAGCTGCAATCCCTCCCAGTTTGGTATCATCTGCAAACTTAATAAGCGTACTTTCTATGCCAATATCTAAGTCATTGATGAAGATATTGAACGGAGCCAGTCCCAAAACAGACCCCTGTGGAACCTCACTTGTTATACCTTTCCAGCAGGATTGGGACCCATTAATAACTACTCTCTGAGTATGTTTATCCAGCCAGTTATGCACCCACTTTATAGTAGCCCCATCAAAATTGTATTTGCCTAGTTTATCTATAAGAATATCATGCGAGACCATATCAAGGTGGAAAGGAAAGGTGGGGAAAGGCAGCTCGGAGGTGGTTGTTAGTGCGTTATAGATTGTTGTCAGAAGCCATAAATCCAGTATCTCTGTTCAAGCTATAATTTTTAGTGTTTAGCAAAGTTATGAATTTAAGCTCTCAAGCTCATATTTTGAAAGTGTTGTGCAAATTTCCTTTAGAATGAGGACTGATAGATCAGAGACAGTGGGATTACTCTTGAATAAACTCACACAGGAAAACGAGAAAAGAAACAAAAACGCTATATCACCTGTGGGTGAACACTTTTCACAAAGCGATAACTGCACCTGGAATTGTCCCTTGAAAAGCATGTTAACTACTTATGCTAAACAATCCGTTCCATCTTATGTTTAGCTGTGACTCGCTGAGGCCTGGTCTACACTACAGAGTTATGTCAACACAAGGTAGCTTACAACCTAACTCTGTAAGTGTCCATACTAAAAAGGCATTCCTGCTAATATTAACTTGCCCACCTTGCCGATTTAATAACTCCACCTCTGCGAGAGAATACACAGTGCATATGTAACCCAGGCCTGCTTGGTGGGGCACTCTGTTGCCCTCTAGAGGCACCTTGCCCAGCTAGAGATTGATGAGTCTGCTACGGCCATGTGGCTTTTAGCTTATGCAGTAGAGGAGCATACTGTGGATATGCAAAAGTGATTTAATTACAGATGTGGCTGTACATTGACCTAACTTAGGTCACCTTAATTTTGTAGCGCAAACTTGCTCTTACTGCATTTAAGAGCTCTGTGTACGTTTAAAAGTTTCTCTCTCTCTCACCAGAAGAAGTCAGTCCAGTAAAAGACATTACCTCATCCACCTTGTCTCTAATATCCTGGGATTGAGATGACTACAACAACATTGCATGCAAAAATATTGGTATAATAATAATAATAATAATAATAATAATAATAATAATAATTTTATTTATTTATTTATTTACAGCATCCCAAAATATGCCAAACACTTAGTAGAAGATATGAGGCCAGATCCGGGGATCTGGATGAACTACACATGACACAGGTCTGGGGAGGGTGCTATAAAGGTGTTATAAAGCTCACCTTTTCCCTCCCTTGATCATGGACTGATTGTGTACTGAGCTGGTCTCCAGGCATAAAGGGTGAGCTGAGTTGTGCCAGGCACCAAAAGCCCCAGAGCACTTTAACAGCAGCCCTAGCAATGAAAGCAGCGGATCGGAGGGATGTAAGGAAATCCCAGCCATGCCCCCTTTCCCCTTGCCATGTTCATAATAAGGAAGGTAAAGTTGGTGTAGGAAGATCCATAACATGAGAAGATCCTTCTATTTTGAGGTGATCCCTCCATGGCCAACTGAGCTGGGTTTACAGCCAGAATTTCTTGCTGGTACAGTGCAAAGAGGCATTGCCACACCACAGTTTCCAGCCCAGCCTCGTTGAGCTTGCAATCTACAGAAAAGCATGACACAACACATGGATTAAGAGGAACAAAAGGGCAAGAGGGAGCAAGAAGAACAAGGGTTACAACAAGGCTGTGTGGTTGTACTGACTAACATATGCATCTTAATGGGTTTTTAAACTGTGATTCATTTTGATTGGTACTGTTACTATCTTTCTTCTTCTTCTTCTTGTCATTTTGACATATTTGTTAAAGGCCAAGAAGGGAGGGGGGAAAGCAACAAAATAAAAACAAACAAAAACATCCTCTATTATTGCTATTTCCAGCTCATAATTTAAAACTGAAATGTAACAAATAATCTGTGTTAGGTACTTAGACTCAATATGGAATCATTTACATTTGAGAAGGCTATTGTCATGGATTAAGTCGATATAGATCTAATCTAAAGTAGAATTCAACTTTTCTTCTCAATCCATTCAGGAGGCTTTGCTGAAGTGAAGTAGGGTTGAATGATTTCACATTTAGGAGATTTCAGAGTTGCAAAACAGCTGTGACCAGAGTTCAGTGCTAATTCAGGAAATCAGTGGTTTATCTCACTGGGAAAGGCCAGGCAAAACACATATTGAAACTACAGTTTGAGAACTGTGAGAACATGACTATGTTGCATAAATATGTAAATACATCCAAGAATGAACCAGCCAGAGAATTATTGTTTGACCACAGGCCTAAAATATAGAATAAAACCCCCCAAACAACTCAGAGAATTACTCTTGAATACATTTTAAAACATTGATGCACGCGTTGTGGCAGCAAAATGTGCATTTGCATGCGTGCAGAATGAGTATGCATATATGATCTACGAATTTGATCTGAGTAGTACCTGTGTGCTCAGAGACTGTGCCCATTTGTACACTCCAGGATCTATTTTTATTTGCATATGAGAGTTTTGTGTGCACAGTTCCCTGTTTACATATTCCCAAATGCAAAATTAACTATTTTGAGGTGCTGAAGACCTTTGGTTGTGTAGGCCCTGATTCTACACAAATGCTTAACTTCAGTAGGAGAATTAACAGTGCATAAAGTTACATGTTAGTTTTAGTCTTTGCAGGATTGAGGCCTTTGGAGCTATATTTGAAAATCTCACCCCTTTGTTAGTACAGAAGTGACGAAGTGTAGCCAAACAATACAGAGTTATACTGTTACGAATTAATGTAGAACCTAGGATGTCTTAGAATGACAGAAGATGAAGAAGAATTATTAAAGATTAGAACAGGAAGGCACAGAAATTGTCAGCCTCTGGAATATTTAATTTACAGTTCTTGTCAACTAAGCATTTTTTCTCTCTTCCTTTAAATCCCTCCTTCAAAATATTCCTTATATGAAACTTTCATATGCCGGTCATGTTACCAGTATATCTCCTCAACTGCACAGCTATCTGATGTTTGTTTTCTGTCTGAGTTAATGCCCCATGTAAGCGTATCAGGGCTGCAGGAGTCAATCCTTACATTGTAAGCTAGTTATTACTAGAGTTGAGCCTGAACCAAACTCCCAGACTCAAACACATCAAAACTTGAAAACAGACACTTATAACTAGGCAAACCAAAAGACAAGGTCCAAACATCCTCAAATTTGACTTCAAAATCTGGATCCAGATCCAAATGCTGAGGCTTGAATTCTCTTTATACATAATATTATTAACAACAAAATGGACAATGCTGTTTTTATTGTGCTCATTATATAAGGTGATCTGTGAAACTTACTCTCACCGAAACTACTATGCTATTAACACAACACTAATTGCTACTGAAAGGAAAGCCCCTTACCTATGGGTGGGAATCTCCATCGTTTACATAAGAAATGTTTTTATAAGATATTTTCTTCTCTGACAAAAATGCATTTTGAAACTCCCTCACCTAAAAAACGTACAACACATGGACGGCCTCATTACAATAGTCTGATTGCTCAGAGTCAAATTGAGAGCACTAAGGATGCTCTAGGTGAGCCTTGCTCTGCCCTGTTATCATTACATCTTATAGCCCCTTCAGTGTAGTCCTCTCTCTGTGAGTCTTGCATTACAAGGATCAAATCCTGTTTCCTCCTGAGGAACAGGACTTGTGAGCCCTTTGCCCACAATGGGCTGTGCCGCAGCAGGGCAGAGTTACCCACTTAATGTTCCAGGGAGCATGCTTAGGGATGCTGCTTCTGCACTTGGCACTGCTCCACAAACCCATGGTCTTCTCCGTTGGGCACATGGTCACATCCTCAGACCATCCGGGCAGGTGCTGCTCTTTGGTAACAAACTTACCCACACTGGAGTGGCAACTCTGCGGGTTTGCACTCTGGTAGTTCCGCCCTGATTGTCTCAGGAGCAAGGTGGAATTTGAGCTACTCTTCCCTGTGGCAAGGGCAAGGTACTTAGCCACCAAATCCAGCTTTTGAGGGATGATGCTGAGACTTCTGTACAATCCTCTCCCTCCCACCTCTCCTGACAATCTTTCAATGTAAAGGTTGCCAGAGGCCTCTCCAGTTACTACCAATTCAGTAGAATCCCTTAAGCTGTGGGAGGTTGCAGAGTGGAGCACAGACAAGTTACAGTAGAGTGAATGCAGGAATTTGCTTGGGTCTAGCTAGCCTCTGAACTGTAGAGGAAAATCCAGCAGAATCTAACAGAACCAATGCCTTCCTTTCCACCCTCTCCCTAGCGTCAGAGCTGGAGCCCTGCACAGGGGCTTCCATGGATTAGTGAGGAAGTGATACCCCATTTTTTCTGCATCCCCTACGTACTGGCAGGATCTACTAGATAATGGCCTTGCTCTGCTCAGAAAGGGCTGGTTTCTGCCACCCTTCTTACCTGGTGTTTTATCTTACCCCACCAATGAGCCTCTTGTTTCCAGTGTCACCACTCGCAGAGTAAGGTACTTCCCAGTGTGAGTCAGAGTGGCAGAATCTGGCCCTGAAGCAGTGGGGAGCATAAGACCCTGAATTAGAAACTCCAGATTTGGTCCACAGCAAGCAAGAAAAGATTCCTGAGCAATTCTAAGCACTCAACTCTTGAGCCAAACACACCTCATGCCACTTGCTATTACAGCTGACCGCAGAGAAATATTGTGGTAGGAATTCTTTCACATCTGCACAGAAACTGAAGAAAACAGAGAGAAGTTTCTTTTTAGTATTTTCAGTCCACAAACACAGAAAGAGATGGGAAGGACAGAGGCTCACCATTCACTGCTTCCCCCGTCATCCTAGGAAATTACTGTGGATCATCTCAGGCTCCAGCAAATCAGTTAAGCAGATGCTTAGCCTTATGCCAGGACTGCATAAGTGCATTGCTAAACTGGGGTCTCAATGCTTCCTAGGAGGATGAAAACCACTGTATCCTTCCCTTCTGATGCACATCCCTTTGGGGGATGGGAGTAGGGGGAGAAACCCTTCTCAGACTCGATTTGGAGATTGATTAAATCCTGTGCAAGTGGGTATGAACTTCAACGGCCAACTCTGGTTCCTTGAGCCTTTCTAACCCATTAGCCTTCAGGCACATATCTTGTTTCCTAGCTGATGGTAATATAACCTTTTCCTCTGCATCTCAGAGTTTCATGCAAAATAAATGGTGTCAAAATGAATATCTCCTGTTTGAGCAATGCAATGCTAGTTTAGTGCTGCCCACAATTAGGTGTGCCTCTCAGGACATTTGCCAGGTGCATCCAAGTAGATTGTGCAGGCGTCACAAATCCCAAAGGGGAAGAGGAGGTAAAAGTAAAAAGGAAAGAACTGAGACAAGCCAATGGGTGATTTGTGTCCCATACTTTTAGCAAACTCAGAAAAAATCGACTACCTAATTTAAAGTAGCCGTAAGCATCATGAGCATTTGTGGCCAATAACTTCACAGAGGAACACTCTGTGTAGTATTATTCACCTACCTTGGTGACAATTATGGGGGGGTCACATTTTCACACAGATGAACTGTTCCTGAACTACCTCTTCAACATGCTGTCATAGAAATGACTTCATCCTCACGATGCCGTCTCTTTCCACCTCTTGTTTTTCTCCACAATCTCTAATCATTAATGTTTAATGTCCTCTGACAGCATCCGAAGGCAGATTTTGTTCCTCACTCCTGTCTATTTACAGGAAATTTCCTTATCATGACTCCAGAGCCATAGAGTGACAAAATATTTATTGCTATTTTTCAACAACAGTTATTGTGCTGGAAGGAGGTAGTTCATCCTCAGATTGGCAGGTGAACATCTCTATGGTGAGTGACTCCGAGACTATCTGCCTAGAGCATGCACTGGAACTGGCAGCACAGGGTATAGATCAACTGCCCTTCTTAGATTCATAGATTCCAAGGCCATTGTGAACATCTAATCTAATTCCAGCTTTGGCCCAATAATTTGTGGTTAAATTACAGTATATATTGCTAAAAGACATCTAATCTTGAGGTAAAGACTTCAAGTGACTGAGGATATGCCTCAATCTTAAGTAAACTATTCCAGTGTATAATTTCCTTCACTGCTAAAAATTTGCAACTCTTTGGATTTTTCTATTGTCAACTTCCAGCCACTGGATTTTGTTATGTCATTGTCTGATGAACTAAAGAGCCCTCTCATCTCAGATGCCACAGCATCAGGAATACCAACAATTCAGCTGAGTAAGGCCTGTCCTCCTCCCACTCACGCAGGTTGCTTGTGGAAGAATACTATGGATTATGAATTATGGCTGGGGAGGCTAAAATAAATCATTATTAAAGCACAGCAGGCTATGAGTCCTTTGCAAAAGAAGAAGAAGCCAGAGGTGGCTAATGTGGCTCAGTGCTCCAGAGTTTGGTAGTGCTGTGTTGAAAATTAGGTATGAATTTGCTGTCTAATGGAAAAAGGCCAGTGCAGTTTTACACAACAGACACAAGTGCCTCTATGCTGCTTTGGGGTGACTGCACTTGGAATAATGCATCAGTTCGATTCTCATCCTTACTCGAAAGCTATTGATAAAATGGGAAGAGCTCACAGAAGAGCAGAGGGCTAGAGGGGTTGATTTATGAGGAAAGATTCAAGAAGCTAACTATTGTAAATAGGTTAAATGATGACAAGGGGGAACATAACTGCTTATAATATGTGAAGGGTGTAATCACCAAGGAGGAAGAGGGGTTATTTTGGATCTTTCAGAGCAGTATGCACAAGAAATAATTTGAGTTGTGAGAACAGAACTTCCATTTTGCAAAGGGCTTTGAGACTTTTGATAACAAAATTCCATAACAATTCAGAAAGAAACCCCAAAGTTTTGAAATTCTCCATGATTCCAACTTTGTTTTAGATTATACTATAATACATAGTACAATACAATATAAGTTGTTTCAAAAGGAAAAATTGAAACTTTTCATTTAAAAAAATGTTGAAATGGGACATTTTGACATTGTCAGAACTTCCCTCCACCCCACACACAGACTCTTTTTTTCCTCCAGAACAAAATTATGGCAAAATTGACATGATTTCATTAAGTATTTCTATTTCAACCACACTTCATTTTACAACAGAAAGCTGTTCTCTCTAAGATATTTTCCCAGCTCTAGAAACAATAGAAAGTAAGAAAAAAACATTAGTTGAATGTCACAGTTTCTGACAGAGTGATGTTTTAAGAGTCTGGAGTGGCATCCCAAGAGGAACAGATGACAGATTTCAAAACAGATAAAGTTAGGCCATGTTTACACTTAAAAGCTTACAGCGACATATCTGTAAGAGTGCCCGTGTAGCTGCATTATGCCAATGGGAGAGAGCTCTCCTGTCAACATAATAAAACCAGCTCAATGAGTTGTGGTCGCTATGTCAGCAGGAAAGCATCTTCTGCCGATGTAGAGCTGTGCACACGAGCACTTATGCCGGAAAAATGTACATCACTCGGGGTGTGTTTTTTTCACACCCCTGAGCGATAGACGTTTTGTTGACATGTGTGAGTGTAGACATGGCCTTAGAATGGACAAGATACTAGACCGGATATCGGCAACCTATCGCACGCGGCCGCACTCTGGTGGGCCAAGCCGGTTTGTTTACCTGCCACATCCGCAGGTTCAGCCAATTGTGGCTCCCACTGGCCACATTTCACCGTCCCAGGCCAATGGGGGCTGCGAGAAGCGGCGTGGGCTAAGGGATGTGCTGGCCCCTGCTTCCAGCCACCCCTTGTCCTGGGACGGCGAACCGTGGCCAGTGGGAGCTGCGACTGGCCGAAACTCTGGACACAGCAGGTAAACAAACCGGCCCGGCCCACCAGGGTGCTTACGCTGGCGAGCCGTGTGCCAAAGGCTGCTGATCCCTGTACTAGATCACAAACCATGTGGCCTTGGCAGGGAGGTAGACTTCATACTCTAACAGATTTCTTCTCTCTCTTAGAAATTAGATTTTGTGAAAAACAAGAGATATATTCATTACTGATTTATATTCTCTGCTCTCAATTCAGTGGCCTTGTCTATAGTGAGCATTTCTTGAAAAAAACCCTACCATTACTGTATGGTATTTTCACATTTGTCTCATTTATGTTTGGTCTAAGCAGGGTTAGATAATATATACACCAATAGCCAGTCTATGTTAGCGTTCCCACCATGACTAGCACGGATGTAGTTGCAGCTATAATATTGCAATGGTGGGAAAATTTGAGAAATATCTCAGTGTAGTATCAGCCAAAGGGATTGCACAAGATATAAATGCAGATTTGGCAATAAACATCCATGAGCCTAACGCGGCTTGCTTAACTCAGGTGAACTCCTGAAACTCTCGTAAAGCTTTCTACCACAATTTCCTAGAGAAGGAACTGAGACACAATTATCTGTATAATCATAATTTTAATACAGATTATATAAAGCATTGACAAAAGCATTGTAACTAAAAACATTCATTACGCCTGATTCTCCCATTACACTGGGTTTTACAATGTTGACTTTGAATTACTTGTGATTTACATCCGTTTAGGGGAATCAGGCCCAGGGTCTTTCGGATAAAAACAACAAAATATTTTCATTACACAATGATGACAACATCTATGAGAGTCCCTTTAAGATGGAGTTTATTGCCTCCACAGGAAGCACTGAAGCACTTATCTCAGGTTTCTATAGTACCATTGTCAATGACATATTACATTTGTTTTAACTAAACACCAAAGCAAAATTTCACAGTGCTGCTCAAAGGCATTATATCAGATGAGAAAAAATAAATTATGTATATTTAAATGTAAAGAGTACTTAGAGCCCGCATTATAAGAGACATGTTCAAGTACTATGTTAGGTTCCCTACTTTTAAAATAAAGGACGTCAAATTATTATAAGTCATTACAGTCATTCAGTCCTATGCTAAATGTAGAGATGACACTGCTAGAAAAACAATCTCATTCAACATTTACTAGCTCTGAATTACATTTGCAGTAGAATAAAGGAAACAGTCCCTTAGGTATAATTAATTGTGAAAATGAATCCTAATAGTTTAGCACAGTCCATATTGACTTTGTCTCAGATCTCTTTTATGTTGCAGGAATCAAATGGAAATCCATGCAGTGTCCTTATTCCCATGATTGCCAGAATACAGGTTGCCTTAGAGATATGATGTCACATTTGTAAAAGTGGAATATAGATATTTCAGCCAAATTGCTCTTGATAGATCAAGCCTCTGAAATTCTTCTTGGGGTCTCATTTGAATGGATTACAGGGAGAGAACTCACAAAAATAGATTCAGCAAAATATCTGTAACGTGTGATACTACTGTAAACTAAACATTTTGTAATGAAAGATCACTTTAAAGGCTAACTCTCTATTCTTCTCAGAGTGACATTAGGAAACACATAATTATGCTTTCTAGCAGAACCAAGAAATGTATATTGCATATTAAAGGGAAAGCAATCAAGTGAAACCTTTTAGTGTTACAAAAATGTGCAGTATTGTATAATAATTTATAACATCCTGAGTGCATTTGATACACATGCCTAAAATAATCCTTAAATTAAATACTTCAAATGAATGCCTAAATTATTCACTCATTGGAAAACTCTGGTAAATGTCTGCTGGAAATGGAAAGTACAGGTCAGTTAAACTGTATTACACTTGGGTTGCCAGGATTCTTTGGAGGCACGTGTCCCTTCCAGCAAAGCAAGACATTATTTTTCCTGTCACATGTAGAAGTTAGCATGCCCATCAATGTAGCGTACTGTTACATTGTCACACAAGAGACCCAAGTTCATGAAGGACTATGGGACTCAAAGGACAAAATCAGGGCACACATGATGCTAACACATGCAGCCTCAGGATAAGCGAATGCAGTTCATCTCTCTCATTGCATTGCTCAACAGCAACTGATCCATGAAGTGAAATGAGGCCAGCATAGACTGAATCTAGGAATGTTGACTTGTTTGCTTTATAGGCTGATAATGGGGGGCCATTGTGAAACCATCATATGGGGTATGGCCTTACAAAGATCCTGTGCTCAGGAGGTAGGCTCCACGCTGGCTCTATGCTATTTCAGAGGGGACTGCTGGGGCTATGTGAGAGAGAGCACAAATAGCTCCACACATGGTTCCTGTCTAAGAACTGTTGCATAGAAAGACAGACTGTGCAAAGGCTGCACTGCATCCCCACAGGGTAGATTCTGTCTCCTTAAACACCTTCTCCGGACAGTCATAGGAAGCTCTTTTATTCCATTTACAGGGGCCTTTTGTGGCATTTGTGAATTTCACCATACAAAAAGATAGCAGAAGATAAGCATGAGAAGAAAAAAAATTAAAGGGAGAAAAGACTCATTGTGCAAAATACAGTGCTGTCTGGGAAAGGTGAAACCCTTCCGGCATGTTAGTGGTTGTAATTTTTGGTGCCTACGTCACTGTGTGTTACACCAGTCAGTGTGCTGCTCTCTGCTCAATCCACAGAGGACTGGAGCCTATTACAGCTCTCAAGCTCTGACCAGAAGAGCACACAGGAAAATCGACACACCCACTTCAGAGACCTGAAGGTTACCGCTCAATGCTGAAGCAGTGCTGTTCTAATATAATACCTGATCATTCATTTCTCAAAGCCTGCTCAATAATTGGAATATATCAATGCAAATGAAAAGCTCTGTCCAGAATTTACAACTGCACTGAATATTAATTATGCTGTATATTTACAGAAGACAGTATTCAGTATGATAATATACTCACTCTCCTCACAGCCCATCCCAGTAATAATTAATAATACCATTTACTAACTTGATAATAGCTCAGAGAAATGTTATAAATTCATACTAGAAGTTAATGGGTGGGAAGGGTCATTAAACAAGTATGTCAGAATAATTTATGAAACAGGTTAAAAATTCCTCTAGAGGTGGTGAGCCTCCGCTGCTACTACTGATCTGCTTATTAATACAAACAACAGCAAAACACTCTACGCTTTACAACCTGTACACACAGCTGTGAAAGGACATGCTCAGACCATTGTTATCCAGTCTTCCCTGCACCTTTTATGTCTTGTCTTAAACTAAGATTAAAATCCCTTTGGAGCAGGGACTGTATTTGATTATATGTAAATACATTTGTTAGATAGCGCCTAGTGCAATGGGTTGCTGACTTGGTTGGGATTTCTCAATTATAAATTTTTTATTATAAGGTGGCAGCACCATTGTGCTAGGTGCTGTAAACCCCCTCCCCCCCAAAAGCTGGTCTCTGTTCTGAAGTATAGTCTAAGTCATGTAGTGTAATAGAAATAATGAACAACGATGGTAACAATGGCTTGTGAGGCTCAGTATGAGCAAATTTTCAGTGGAACTGCTCACTTTGCACTTGTTCTGTGACTTGGATAACTTTCTTACCTTTAAATGGTAATTTTTCCAGCAGACAACGTAATGTCACACTTGGACAGGCATAAGCGACCTGGTAGAACTGCAGAATGATCTTAACCCTCCATTCACATCCCAACTGCAAATGCTACAGCACTAAAGCTACAGCCAGAAGCCGAGATTATAGCTAAAGAATAGTTTCAGCAGATAGTTTGTCCATGAAGTCCATTTACAAAAAAAGACACAGATTTAAAAAAAAGTCTATTTCCAAGTGGACAAGGAAAGTCTCTAATTTGCTAGGAACTGAATAGCAGCCCCAGAAGGAGAACAGATTACTTTTCAAGCACAGATGCCAGAATGACTTGGCTGAAGAGCTATTGGCAAAGTCATAATAAGTGTCTACTTTACAGTGTCTTATAAAAGTAGATTTGGAACACCAAACTGCTGCTACACAGATCTGCTCCAACAAAGTATTAACCAGGCTAATGAGATGGAAAGCTGAGTGAGTGAGTTCTGACCCCCTAGTGGGCAAAATTTATCCTGGACGGTGCAAGGGACAGGTTGAAAAATAGAAAAAAAATGTCCAGACATTTCCCCCAAGACTTAAGCCAGAGAACTCTGCAGGTTACAGTCCTCCTAGTAATGGACCTGTCTGATAAATGACTACAGTACTGGGAGGCTCTTTTCATTTGTATATGATGATCAATGATGTCTATTGTGTAAAACCAGAATGTCCAGAGGCACATTTTCAGTAGGAGCATAAGAAGGGTGTATTGTTAGATTTTACTAGCAGAACAGACAATGGAGTTAAAACAGGTTTCTTCTTGATGTAGCTAGGTTCTTCAGTTCAGATCAAGCATAGAAGATAGTGTCTAAAGTAAGCTCAAGCTGGTAAGAAAGCATTGGCTACTAAGACCAAGCAGTGTGGGAGAATAAGAAAGTTTCTGAGCTTCATTGAGGTCTACCTGGGCACATCCCCCTGAACAACAGAACTATGCTCCATGTTTACTGGAGCTATGGTTACAGATTTTATCTACCTCAGGGACTGCTGCCAAAAGCAGTTGGTGGTTTAATATAATAGAGCAGGGGTAGGCAACCTATGGCACATGTGCCGAAGGCGGCACGCGAGCTGATTTTCAGTGGCACTCCCACTGACCGGGTCCTGGCCACCGGTCCAGGGGGCTCTGCATTTTAATTTAATTTTAAATGAAGCTTCTTAAACATTTAAAAAATCTTATTTACCTTACATACAACAATAGTTTAGTTATATATTATAGACTTACAGAATGAGACCTTCTAAAAACGTTAAAATGTATTACTGGCATGCAAAACCTTAAATCAGAGTGAATAAATGAAGACTCGGCACACCACTTCTGAAAGGTTGCCGACCTCTGTAATAGAGACACATCCAGGCCAAGTCGCATTGCCAAATTACAAGAGGAGTTCTCACTTGACCTTCCTCAGCTTTGAACCTTGCTTGAACTGTAAAGGCCTCGTGAGACCAAGATGCTGAGTGGAGCCATCAAGCTTACCTGGAATTGTATACATTTTCAATTCCACTGATTGTTCAAGCCTGAAACTGACCTTGTTAACTAAGAAAGGACTTAGTGTCCAGTGAAGCTACCTTAGGAACTTTAATCATCTTAAATTAAAATCCACTGGGAAAAAATAAGCAGAAACCAAATCATGAAACTTTGGTTATGTATTTCTAATGATCCCTTTGCAACTTTCATAATGAGCTCAAACATTTCAGTCCACCCTTCATACAGGCAAGGGAAGATGAGGGCCAAGAACTATACAAAATAGAAAAGAAACATCCCCTCTCCAATATGTCCTTGTCCTCTGATTCTGTGTCTCTTAAAATGGCATGCCCACAGCTAGAGCTTGCACACCTTTTTACTGACCTCTTGGTGCCTGCCAGCTGTCCGATTACTAAGTAGCATATGATGCCCTTGGCTGCTCAGTGCAGTGGGAAATCAGTATGAGCAGAAAGGGTGGAGGAGTGGGCACATAGAGAGGAAAGAAGGATTTGAAAATACTTCCCCATTGTGTAGATACCAGGGGCTTCAGCGCAGAAATGCAGCTTCATGATATTGGTAGGAACATGGCCCGGGACAGAGAGGAGTCAAGGAAATAGCAGCTCTACACAGCATGCTCTGCTTTCAGGGCAGCACAATTGATGTTGCAGCTTACATTGAATGTTACTGCAGCTCTGAGAGAAGCAGTAACTCTCTTCAGGGCTTTCCCACATTACAGAGGTCTGGGAATATGGGAGGTAGAAAACGGAAGTCAGACAATGGAGCCATGTTGCTAGTATAATTCAGAAAGGTTTAGGGGTGTTGTGCACGGATGGTCTAGCTCCCAAAGATCTTCACTTTCCATGAGAATTCCCCATGCAACCCAGTCTCTGGCTCTTTCATCCGGCTGCTGGTCTCACCTCCCACAGGGGAACAAGGCATCCCAACAGTTACAAATCTCTTCTGATAAGTCCACTTCTTCCTCAGCACTTATCAGGTGAAGGAAAGGGGAGAGGCCTACTATCAGGAGAGTAAGATGTCAGGCAATGCTAACAGTTATTGTCCAGTTACTACCCAAGGATAAGAGACACTACCTCAGTCTCTGATCGATATGAAGCCAATCTGTGTGCCAAAGTTAGTGCCATCACGAACGTGAGAGTAAAATGTATCAGGGTGGCATGCCGTGCAGAAAGTGAGACTTTGGTTTTGGTCAGTGATAGAATCATCCTGTATGTTCTGAGGCAGAATCCCTCCAGTCTCTAGAAGAATTCTTAAAGGAAGAAAAAGAAAAGATGGAATAATTTATCAAATGGCACGTTCCTTAAGCCAGCGTGTTACTGCTATTGCAATACTGTAAGACAAACTGTGTTAATACCATTTTTTCTTTACATTAAAATAAGTGATTTTGCTCAGTCTTTAGGACACATACTTAAGCTTGAACATGTATACAGAACAAAGAAGCTACTCTTGAGGCATAAAATAGCTGAAATATAGCAACATTTGAAACCAGAAGAGTTGGTTCTGTCCTGACTTGCTATTAGAGGAAACTCGATACTTTGGCAACACATGCAAAGCGTAACAAAACTTTGCTCCTAATGTTGTTATCCAGGAAAGCGAAGTTCAGTATATGATATTCTTGGAGGCAGTGGGGATTTTTTTGTGTTCATCCCACCCAGTTTTTCAAGTGGAATTGAGTGGTACACAAGATGAGCAAATATCATCCCTAGGTTCATTCATTAAGGGCTTGATTCTGCAATGCTATGCTCCCATGAAATTCTGAGGGCCCTCAACTCCTACCCAGCAGGATCACACTCCATATCAGTGACTAACTGGGACTAGAACCTAAATTTCTTCTGATTCAGTCTTTTGTCCTCATCCCTAGGCTACTTAGCAGAACAAACTACAGCACAGAAAAACACACATCAGACTTACCGTGTTGCCCTTCTAATATCAATATAGGGAGTTGGAGATTCAAACTGTCTGACACATTTTGGATCAAGATTATAAAATTCCTTTGCTGATTCCCGAGGAAGTGTAAAACAACACGGTCCAACAGATGGGCCCAGCACCACAAGTATATCCTTAACATCACAGCCATATTCTGTTATCATAGCATTTACTGTAGCCATAGCAACTCCTAACAAAGTGCCTTGCCATCCTAAGAAAAAACATAAGGGGAAAAAATCCTGTAAGATTATTTTTTAATTGAATGGTTACAGAAAATTATTATTAATTATTATTATTATTAAGGATCTACAAGCCAAATACCTGGAGGAATAATTAGCTTTTAGCAAACATTAACAGTCCTCAGAGCATTTTTATGAAGTAGCCGTATTACCATTTTAGAGATGGGGAAACTGAAGAAAAATGGAACCTTTAATTGCCCAAGGGCAGAAGATGTCAATATTACAAGTGGGCTTAGAACTCAGGAATGCCTTGCTCCCAGCCCTGATTTTAAGCCATTCAATTACACCTCACTGTTCACTCTGTGCTGCAATATCTCATGGATTAACTGTAAAAGTTTCTTTACAATCTCACATGACAGCATTGTGGAAAAAATATTATTTAAAGAGAAGGGAAAAAACATTTTATATGAAAAAAAATCTCCTTATCTGTGCTACTTGGTTGAAGCAAGTGTAAAAAGTGCTGCATACCAGGATTGCTTGGACTATAAGGAAGAAAAGCCTAGCTCTGACTCCCTGTGACTTACATAGAGCTCAAGACAGGCTTTACACAGAACTAAGTGTGTCTTAAAGTAGAGGCAAAGGTATTTTGTTTCTTTTTCTCCCCTCTTCTGTGACCCCTGGCTACAGTCTGGGCCACAGAATGGTATTTAGGGGTATACAGAGCAAGGTTTAAAGCTATTTTTAAATGTTTATCAAAATAATTTGACCTGCTAGTGACTTCAGGCATTGATTTGGGGAGCGCCAGGAGGATGGAGATGGGGGAGAGAATATGGTAGAATACAAGGCATGTGGATTGGGGAGAGGGGATTGGGTGACATGCTACCTGGTCTTGGAATGGGAGGGTGAAGCAGATGGAGGGGGTGCATGGAGAAGGCACAGGAGACTGGCAGAGAATGGACAGGGTGCAGAAGCTTGGGGGTCAGGGAAGGAGGGAGCAGGTAACTGAAGGGGGAACATAGAAAGGGACAGTGCATGCACAAACTCTTATCCACACTTTTAACACTTAACATTTCTAGATATAAAACTTCAACCTCTTAAAATTGTCAATGTGGATAAAAGCTTCCCTTTTATCCACGCTTCGTTCCCATCACCCATACACCCGGTGTAGCTCCCTGCACACATACATCCTTCCTGTATGTATAAAGCCTGCAGAGGGAAGCTCCACTCTGATGGGCCTTCTAAGAGCTATTAAATCCATTGTCCTCCGGCACAATCTGATTGAAATGTTTGATGCTCACACCAAAAACTGAGCAATTCACAAACACACACCTTGTTAGAAACAGTTAAAGTTGCGAGTGTGTTTGACTGGAATCCAGCTAACTATTACATGCTCTTCAGAAGAATTCTACATCTCTGAAAAAGAACGATATTAGGAAACCTGGAAGGGAAGAGTTAAGGGATTCAGCCTGGAATCTTTCACTCACTGGCTCTCATTAAACCCAGTCTTACTACTTGATTATTAATCCTGTTTACTATTCAAGGGATCCATTCCCAGTACTTGCTTAGTATTATATTACTTTGATTATGTGAACTGAATACTACATCCCTTACCAGAATGAGCAGCTCCACATGCTTTTTTGACAGGATCAGCAAAAAGCACAGGTATGCAGTCAGCCCCAGGAGCTGCTATTGTCACATCTTTCTGATTCGTTACTATTCCATCATAGCTGTCAGGCTGGGGCTTTCCCATAATCCAAACATCACTGGCATGATTGACCTGTCAGTACAAAGACAGATGAAGCACAGTTATAAGGCAGTGAAAAAAAAAATTATTCATACTCTGCTGAATGCCCTTTCTCCAGCTCTCTTGTTCACACCCTCTTCAGGCCAACCCTTATGTTTAGAACTCCATCCTTCTTCTTGTTCGACAAACAACCACTGTCTTTGCCTTCAGATCCCTTCTTAAAATACACATCTGGTGTGCAATCCATCTGCCTCAGAAAGAAATGATTTTTTTAAATAAAAAGATATCTGCACCGCTTTGATTTTGGATCTTTATCTGGTCGTATCTGGTATTATGTCACTGAACTAACTGTATGATCTATTAGAACAAACTTCTTGGGAGTGGGATTGAATCTTCCTCTCTATATAGCACCAAGTGTGTTGACAGCTATGATGACAGTTTCATCATGATAAACTGCCACAATAACTGTCTTAAAAAGTTGTCTTACCACTTATAATCTCTTGCTAGGAAAGAGAAGACTAATGCATAGTTAAAAAACCGAATCGTTCACTGCTACACAAAGTAAGCTCTGATTAGTTAAGGAGTCCACAGCTATCTGATAACATACCTTCACACTGTGAAATGTCTCGGGGTCAAAACCTGCAGCATTAGCTAACCTGCGTAGGTTTTCTTTAACTACAGCCTTTGGATCCCTCCGCTTGGAACTGCTGAAGAGGTTGAAGGAGCTGAGCGTTGGTATATAAGAGATCCCACCTGTCCTTGTGGTGAACCCATGTAGGAAGATGTGACCTGGTGAAGAGAGAGAATTTGTTTGAAACAAATGAGAAACCGGAAAATTTTACCAGGTTCTGCAAAATGGGATGGGTATCAGCCAGTCAGATTGTTGGATGGCTGATCCTTATTTAATGACGACATTTAAAAACAAGGATCCCGTGCTCCCTTCTCCTTCTGGAGAGCAAATGAGAAAAACTGTGACTCTTGCCAGGGTAAAACATGGAGTGAGTACGAGCTAGGACAGGGGCATGTTCCCTGTGACCACATTATCCCTGGACTCCACAGAGCTCCAGGTCAAGGGATATGAGTCAGCAGGCTCTCTGCTAGATCTAATATTACCCTCTCCCAACTTCCAGGGTACACCCAAGCAAATTACTGGTTTCCAAGTCTCTAGCAACTCCTCCTCTGAAGATACTTCTGGGAGCACCTGCAATGGAGGGGTCCATGGCACACAGCTCCAAGAGGTGAAATACTGTCCAGGAACCACAGAAGCCTGGGTGGGGAGCTGAGTAGCAGGGGAGTGGCAAGGATTTTGGGGCAAATGGCACTTCCCTCCACTGGAGATCTCTAAGGAACTGCAGGTTTAGGGAGAACCAATCTTCTGCTAGATGGATATGTGCAGGGAGACCCACTCCTTGTGCTGTAATAAAAATCCATTCTATGATTGCTTCACCCAAGCCAGGACTTAGATGTACATGTGTGGTGACAATGTGCAGCAGAGGCTGTGGCAGGGGAATGGCCACGGGAGGCCTGGGTGGGCCACGGTTCACAAACTTAGCATCCAGGTCCACCCAAATCTGAGCAGCGGTATAGTGCTGCCACAGCAGCCCAGAGCATCACTCAGGCACCTGAAATCCAGGATGGAGCTATGTGCCCAACCTTCCAAAAGCTACGCTCTGGCAGCTCTGCCTTGACATTTTCTAAGCCACCCCATGCATGTGCCCAGGTTGGCAGGTGAAGTCCTATGTCTGGGGACACAATGGCTAGGAAGAGGGTGTAGTGTTCAGGAAGAAGCTGATCTAGCACAGTCTGTCACTGCCCATTTACCAGAAAGTTGGGGCCCACCCAAATTTCCACTGCTATCTGTGACACTGGACTGTGGGTATGTCTACACTACAGACACCACAGCAACACATCTGTGGTGCTGCAGATGTGCTGTGGTGACACGAGGAGTTTTTCCATCATTGTAGTTAATCCACCCACTCAAGAGGTGCTAGTTATGTCAACAGAAGAATTCTTCCATCAATCTAGCAGTGCCAATATCAGGGCTTAGGTCGGCTTACTTACGTCCTTCACAGGAGTTAATTTTTTGCACCCATGAATGATATAGCTAAGTCAGTCTAAGTTTTAGGTGAAGACCAGGCTTGTATCTGTAACCTAGGTAGCTAAGGAGAATTACAAAGTGTGTGTGTGTGAGTACACGTGACTGACAGAGTGAGAGACCCTGAATAAAGAATTCCCTGTGCATTCTCTGCAACCAAATCCTCTACCTCCTCTGCCACAAGGGATGCTGTGCTATAATCTCCTGCCCCCCAAAGGAAGAATTCTAGGAAAACTCAAGTTGAAAAATCCTTCTTCTTGAGCTGGGAATAATGTACATAAAGAAAAATGAGGTAACAAGTCTTTGAACTACTACTGTAAGGTATAACTGATTTTCTGACTGGCTAAGGCATGTAGTGGGTGTGTTTTTGAAGATAGTTTCAGCAGTCCATATTTGTTATCTTAACATCCGAACAGATACAGGATATAGCCAGATAGAGATCTTCCAACAATTCAGTTCTTTGACTTGGGGAGTGTCATTTCAAGTAGCCAGAACATGAAGTAGGTTGTTCTTATCTAAACCGTGAGATGCCCCCCCTCCAACAGTGCAGGAAAAAGCAATATCCAAAGATTTAATTAAATATAAGGTGAGAGTGCCGGCAGAGCAAGATACAGGCAGGGTCGGCTCCAGGATTTTTGCCACCCCAAGCAGCAAAAAGAAAAAAAAAAAGCCACGATTGCAATCTGTGGCACTACCACCGCCGGTTCTTTGGCACCAATTCAGTGGCTGGTCCTTCGCTCCCAGAAGGAGTGAGGGACCCGCCGCTGAAGAGCCGGAGGTGCCGCCCCTCTCCGTTGGCCACCCCAAGCACCTGCTTGCTGGACTGGTGGGTGCCTGGAGCCGGCTCTGGATACAGGGAACCCCTTGCTCACCGCTTCCTACCCAGAACTTCAACACAAGACACAGCCCTCATTTGGCTGCTTAGAGCCCACAAGCGCTGGGATGGAAAGCAGTTAGATTAAGGGAAGCATTGTGCTCTATGGCTCCACTCAGACAGGTGTTTGCTTTTAGTTTCTTCCCCATAAGAATCATTGCTACTGTCCCCATCAGCTGAGATGGTGTCTCAGTTTTCTGCGTCAGCACTAACATTGAACACATAGAATCTTACCCTATGTTGTGCCATTCTTTAAACCACATTTGCTACTTCCCAATTTTGGACTGCTCCAGTGTGATTTAGGCATCCTGTGGGACTAAGTTATTCAGCAGTGACACTCAGAATCCCTAGAGTGCTACAGGCCTACCCCTTTAGGCCTCTTCTCTACCCTCTGTGCCTGGACTTATACGAGTGGGCTGCATAGGACAACCTATGGCTATCTTATCTGATGTCTGCACTGCGGACTTCTCCCCTGGCTGGCTATCACAGCAGCAGAGAAAGATTTTGGGGATGAAAAATTCACTCCTAGGACTTCATGTTGCTAACCCCTGAAATAGAAGAATCCATAAACTGAAACCTGAATGAAATAGGTTTAAAAATCCATAAAATCTGTTTTCCAGTTTACCTGGGACCAAGGAAGATTTTAGAATGGTCAGCTTCCCTTTCAGGTCTGGCAGACTTTCCAAGTATGTCTGAATCTCACTCCTGATGAGTTCCATCTCATGGGCAGGAAGTGTTTGTATGTCATTCTGAGGTTCAGCTATTTGTTGGAGGTTGTTTCCTTCACAATCCACCCCAAAATCCTCAAAATGAAACTGGTAAACAGCAGTGAATAGGTGGTCTACAAACACTTCCATTAAGGCTTTCCTTTGTACTGGTAAAATTATTTTAATGATGCTTAAATCCTTTTCATCTAGTTTTTGTTTAATGGTGTACAACGCAGCAGCTGTACTTGTCTTGCACACAACCTCAGTTCCTTTCTTCAGAATCTGAAAACTGCTGATTACTTTAAGTAATGAATCTTGTTCACTGCTCCTTTCACTTCTCGGAGTTTGGCAGCACATTATGTAAACAAATGGAGCACTGGCAGAGAAGCGTTTTTCAATCCTTTCTAGCGTGCTAAATAATAACTTCTGAATGTCATTAGTTTGTGAGTTCATTTGTAGACTGAACAGATCAATCAGTATTGCTTCTGCCATCTTCCAGTTGATTTAAGGAGTCCTAAAGGTACCAGATATTGAATAAAATGCCTTCAAAGAAAAAGAGAACATTATTAGTCTAAATAAGCAAAGTTACGACTTATTATTTGTTGTTTAGTGGTTAGAGGAATTAACATATTGAAAAGTAATATAATTTCAAATATATTTTCCATTGCATCCAGTGTTCAGAGCAAAAGGAAACTAAAACAGAAGGGAATTGTTCTGCTTGTGTTTCAATCCCCCTACTGCATTCTTTTTTACTTTCTCCAGATCTGAGATGTTAAAAGTATGGCACACAATATAACCGGTTTTCATTGTCACCTTTTTCAAAGCTGGTGTGTCATAGTCCTAGTGGAACTCCTCCTACTGAACACTCACCAAGTTGCTGTATTTGGACCCCACTATGCTGGATTTGTGTACTCTAAAGCTTCCCTTGATCTGAGCAGGCTCCAACACTGCTCTTTCCTTCACAATTCTTAGGCACAGGCTCTCTGCCTATTAGCGCCTCATGGAAACGGGACCTCACAGGCCAGCTACCCTAGATCCCCAAGACCTGTCCTGAGCCCCTGTTGCTTAAGCCCACCCATTTCCAGAGCTCCAACATTGTGGACACTGTGGTTTACAGTTACCTCTCCAGGAACACGTGATAGTTGAAGCACATACTGCACAGACTTTGCAAAAGGGATTCTAAAACAATAACTCTTTATTTTAGGTCAGTGATTCTCAAACTTTTGTACTGGTGACCCCTTTCACATAGCATGCCTCTGAGTGTGACCCCCCCTTATAAATTAAAAACAAGTTTTTATATAGTTAACGCCATTATAAAAGCTGGATGCAAAGCGGGGTTTGAGGTGGAGGCTGACAGCTCGTGACCTCCTGTGTAATACCCTGGCAACCCCCTGAGTGGTCCCAACCCCCCATTTGAGAACCCCTGCTTTAGGTGGCCCAAGAGATCTAATATCCAGACAAAACAATAAAATATGTACATACCCTTCCCTGTCTCCAGAACTCTTAGGGCTTAGGTCAGAGACCTCTAGGGCAGTGTTTCTCAAACTGGGATCCCCAGATCCCTGTGGGTCTGCAAGGGTACTCAAAGGGGGCTGCGGGCACCACTGACCAACACCTCCCCCTCCTTCCATCCCTCACAGTGCCTCCTGCATACGAGGAAGAGCTGTTCAGCAGTGTGCAGGAGGTGCTGGGAGGGAGGGGGAGGAGTGGGGATAAGGCACGCTCAGGGAAGGGGGCAGAATCATGTCCAGGGCCGCTGGCCCTGCAGATCAACTCTCCTCCTCCCACCCAGTGCCTCCTGCACACCATGGAACAGCAGTTCATAGGTGTGCAGGAAGTGCTGGGAGGGAGGGGCAGCAGAGGTGACAGGGTACGCTCAGAGGAGGGGGCAGAAAGGGACGGGGAAGAGGGGAGGCAGGAGTGGAGTGGAGGCAAGAAGAGGTAGGGCGGGGTGGGGCCTTGGGGGAAGGAGTAGAGTGGGTGGCAGCACCTGGGGCTGAGCGGGGAGCTTGGGGGGGTCTGCAAAAGCTTTTAAATCAAAATGGGGGTCCTCAGGTTGCTAAAGCTGCTCCAGGATATCCAGGATCCTCACCCTTCTGTTCCTGCATAGCATTGCTTTCTGCTTCTGGTCTCTTCCCCCTCTTTCTAAAATGGCTATCGAGAGTCCCTTTTTATAACGTTGCAGTTTCCTCTGTCATGTGACCTTGTCAGATGTTCAAAGTCCACCACCAGGTGATCTGTTCCCTGAATACTAAGCTTCCTGGTGGAACCGGGTTTTCTTGGTTTGGCCACCTTCTTTTTTCCAGGTTTTTCCCATTTGAATAGAAGACTAATCTTCCATTGCTAGCCCTGTGTCATCACCTCTTGGAATTTCATCCCAAAATGGAAGTAAAACAGAGAAGCCAGACTACCCGTACAATCAAAATGAAGTGTGCAGTTTGGTAAAGATACATACAGAGTTCATAATCTCAAACAGGATTCATAAATTGTATGTAGACAGATTCCCCAAATTGTCATAGGGTATTACAGAGAAACAGTCTGTACTCATTCTATCTCTCATGGGGATTTCCAGTTTGTTCCTTCTTTATTATTGTTTCTCTCAAATGGAATTCAAAGTCATCCTGACTAAAAATGCCTGTTTTCTCTTTGTGTACAGAATACATAAAAGATTTCATTCGTGCTATCAAACACAGAGGACTTGACTGGTCTACTTGAAATAAGCTAGGATTCATGATCAAAACCTGACAGCTGGTGACAGTGTCTGTCAAGGGATTTATGACTCTCAATCTCCCTTGGAGTATTATTACATACAACTGATGACACCTACTAGGGAAATCTGCATGCTAATGAAACTGCGTGAGGTAGGTCAAGGCCACAGACCCAGCAGCTGTCACCAGAGAACTCAGAACGTAGTTTAAGTTACTAGCAGCAATAATAAGGTGGCAGTTGCAGCAGGCACCTTCCTTGCCCTGCTGCTCCCAATGGAGAGTGCCTGGCCTGTCTGCCTATCAGAAGATCCCAGCTGAATTATAGACAACATCATACCCCATAAAAGGAAACCTGTCTGGGACAAGACAGGAAACTGGAACTTCCTCTGACCTCATACATATGAGATGGGAAGGACAAGCAGGGGTCACGGACTCCCACATCTTCACTCCTTCCTAAAGAAAACACTACCCATGAAATGAAGGAAGGAGGATGCCTGTTCAAGGAGAAATATCTACCAGCACAATCATTAAGATGTGCGTGTACAGAAAGAAATCCACTAGGGCAAGTATGAAGCTGTGCACAGATGCACATAAAGAAGCTGATTCACTAGTGCATTTGGCCAGTTTTGAATCGCATATCTCCATTGAAAACAATGGTGTTGCACTGGCATTATTTTTATTGCAAATACAACATTTTGTTTACATTAGAGTGGAATTTGATGACTGCTTCTTGAGATATTCACAAAACACTGAGTACTGTTATACAGCACATTGTGTGATAAGCAAAGCAGTAGGTTAGGTTCTCTATAATGTATCATGGTTGTTAAAATTTGAAATATCTTAGCTTGAAAATCCTAATGCTCCACAGAATGTGCAAATGCCAATTCCTTCATCAGAAAAGATTTATTAGAGAGCAGTTCATTGCAGTGCATGGTGAAGGTCTGTAAATTCGTGCAGGTTTGAAGACCAAACCTGCAAATTCACTCTCTTCTTCTGCACGCCCTCTGAAACACTCAGTACCCAAAGCTAGATGATAAGCAGAACCCATGCCACAGACCCTATCCAAAGAAAAGAAAGGAAGGATAAAATGAAGGGAGGGGAGGATCAAAGAGGGAAAAGAGTGGTGGGGACAGCTAGGAAAAGAAAAAGAAGAGAGAGAGAAAAAAAAAACATTAAAGGAAAAAACACAAGTGGTAGAAAAAAGCCAGGTCAAAATAGAAAAATATCATAATGAAAACTTACCAAAAAATTAAACTGAAATCTGAAAATGAAAATAAACTGAATATATTCTCAGTTTCGGACTAGCAAAGACTGCCACTTTCCCCACACTGACCTCCTTTGGATCTTATCTATCACTCTTATTTTATTTTTTGAAATGTAAAGAGGTATGTGCAGTTTTGAAAAGAGATAAAAAAGCCAGAAAGCATTAACATCTTATGTTAGGTTACTAAGTGAAGACATGCATCAACTCCAGAAAAAATACGGAGGGTGTTTATAGTTCCACACAACACTTTTAATAAATCACTATATATCAACAAGCGGAAAGCCATGGAAATGTAGAAACCACTCCTAACTTAGGAATATATATATGTATAAAAGAGCCAGAAGTTAGCATTTACAGTTACAAAATACAAAGTACATACAGTTTCCATAAATAAATATAAGCTCAAAGACATAGGTACACATATTTACTTACAGAGGTGGACAATCCTTTCACAGCTCCCAAGAGAGATCATACAAAATACTCACATACTGTTATGGGCCTTATATATCTGCACAATTGTAAATCCTGCAGTAGATTTGTGCAAGATGGAAATTCCCTTCCAGGTGAGATGTGAGTGGGGGAAACCCCCCTTTTCTCTGCCCGAGGCCCTGCTACTATCACTGTACACAGGAAATCCCAAAGGGTACTCAAAGGCACTAACATGATTAATTCTTAGGGTAATACAAAACCAGGAAGCAGTGTTAACCCTGCCATACCAGTTCTGGGCAGCAAGCAACTCCTTGTAACGATATGTACATCTGCGAGTAATCTGTTCATGTATATGCAGCTTCATATAGCCTTAGAAATGCCTGGAGCCCAAAATAAGAAACTAAATACACGAAGTGGGGGGAAAGGCAGCATAGAAAATAAAGGCATTCTCTCTGCTATAGCGTATCTCCCTGCTCTGCTGAGAGGTTTGGCAGTAAATCAAGAAGAGAACAGCCACAGAAAGTTAACTCAAAATTACCGAAAGAGAGAAGGGGCCACAGGAACAGAGATAAGGAAGGATCTGCCTTAGATGCACGGAAACACGTGAAATATTTTTAAAAGGCGTCACTAAAAACAGGAAGTGCTTTTTCATTTTCATAGGAGCCAATAATTCCTGTAAGCCCTTCAGAAATTTTTTACTTCTCTAGTACATTAGCATGGCCACAAGAATAAACCATTTCCAGCGGTTTGCAGCCAACAATTAGATTGTGTACGGTATCCAAAGAAAAGTACAAATAAAACTATGATAAAAGTAGAAGATACCATGAAAACAGCTGGTGAGAGTGCAGCAAAAGAGGCAAACAAAATGTTCAGAAATAAAAAGACTGGAATACAAAATAATACCAAAAATATTATAGTGACATGATATTAATTGATATTACTTCATCACTTGAAATATTGTGTTTAGTCTGAAGAGGAGAAAAGTAACAGGGGACAAAGTATTATTGTATAAAATAATGAATGGTGTTGGGAAGGAAAATCAGGTCCTCCTACATATCCTCCTTCATAACCAGAGAACAAGGAGAAGCCAATGAAACTGATGTTCTCAGCAATTTACAATGAATGCCATCAAATTTTAAAACTGATTTTAAAAAAATCACATTTTAACACAATGAATTAGTTAAGCTAAGGAACTTGTTACCACACGGCAACATGGAAACAAATAGCTTAGCATAATTTTTTTAAAAAACCCACATTTATACAGATAATGATACCATCAGTTAAATTAAGTAGGATAAAAATTGTAGGGATATAAACCTTCACATCTGAGGGTTGCAATGACAAAAGCATGACCTTCTCCATTTTTTGCATTGCAAAAAAATCATCTTTCTTATTACTGGAAATGTGAAAGCCTAATTAATAAGAAATTTAAAATTAGAAATGGATACACCTTCATGTTAAAAAACGGAAACAAAAACATTCCCCTAACCCACATTTTACACAAGTTTCTAGAAAATCAGGGTGACAGTCTGTCCCTCTATGTATGTCTTCACTGAAGAGTTAACTTGTGCTCTTACTCAGATGTTGCCTCTAATCCCACTCTCATCCACACACAAAACCCCCTCACACAAGTTTAGTGGTGCTTTAAAGCTCAGATAGCTGGCACAGCTGGGGGTTTAGGCCAGGGCCCAGGTGCTGCTTTCACTCAGACAGGTAACTTGCCCTCTTTAAAGTGAGGATTCAGGCTAGGAGATGTAGCACAAAACTTACAGCCCATGGGGTGGGGTAGCAGGTGGAGGTGAGCTAAGGTGGTTTTAATACACCTTTATGCCCAGCTGAGCCTGGGGTGTTTTGGGGGTTGGAAAAGCCCATTGGGTAACGTAGAAAGCTCTGGCCTAACTTTTCTAAGGGTATAGCTATATTTCAAGCTGAAAATGTAATGTCCAGCTTAAGGAAGCATGCCCTCACTAGCTCTGATCGATCTATAGTACTAAAATTAGACTGTATAGGATCAGGGGCTACCCACCCTGAGTACAATCTCATCCAAGATACTCATGCAAACCTGGGGTGGCTAGCCCCTTCTGCTGCTGCAGCTATCCTTCTGTTTTTAGTGGGCAAGCTCTGATTGAGCTTCCGCTGACCTGTCTCCTTAAGATGGAATTTACACGTCCAGCTCAAAGTGCAGACATACCTTAAATTACAGGAGTCTCCTAAGGCACAGGTCACTGCGCAGTGCTGGTGACAAGAGGGAGACAATTGTACCAGGATCCTGAGCTCAGGGTGACCCCCAACACATCTGTGTAAATAGAATGAATAGGGAGAGGGTGGGGCCCCAGTGAACAAGATGTACTGGGCCCCACATGTCTCTTGATGGGCATGACTGCACAGCCAGGAATCTCAGCCCCACCCCTAAATTAGGGCTTGCAGAGGTGTCCTGTAGCTGTTCATATCTTTCTGCCTTGATAAATTGCTTACTCCCTTTATTTTGTCCTCTCTTCCCCACCCCTGCACTCCCTTTTGTTTTAATTCTTACACAACCCTTTTCGTCATTTGCTGACACTTCTTTTATTTGGTTTTCCCTTCCACTTTCCTTCCTTGTTTGCCAGCACATCCAGACACGCCACCTCTCGCGAATTTATCACAAGAGACGCGCTAAGTAAAATTAAGCCCCACATGATCTCGCAATAGAACTCTCAGATGTCAGGATTTTTTCCCCAAATTCTGATATTTGAGAGTTCAGTCATGAGTGAGGCTTAATTTACTTAAAAATTGCTGTAAGCCCTGGGCAGCGGGGGCTCTGGGAGAGGGGACTTTACCGCAGTCCCCCAGGCCTAGGGAGAAGGAAGAACCCTAAGAGGAGCAGAGATGAGGCTGGAAGGGTTGAATAACAGCCTGGGGCAGGGATCAGCAACCTTTGGCAACCTTTGGCATGTGGCACATGGTAAGCACTCTGGCGGACTGGGCTGGTTTGTTTACTTGCCACATTCGCAGGCTTGGCCGATCGTGGCTACCACTGTCCGCGGTTCACCGTCCCACGCCAATGAGGGCTGCAGGCAGCAGCATGGACCGAGGGATATGCTGGCCGCCATTTCCCGCAGCCCCCATTGGTCTGGGATGGTGAACTGCAGCCAGTGGGAGTGGCAATCGGCCAAACCTGCGGATGCAGCAGGTAAACAAACCGGCCCAGCCCATCAGGGCCGGTGCAACCATTAGGCAAACTAGGTGGCCGCTTAGGGCGCCTAGTGGTTGAGGGCGCCTAAAAGCCTGCTCAGGAAAGGAGGTGGAGTGGAGGTGAGCTGGGGTGGAGTGGGGATGTGGGGAGGGCCATCCACAGTAACGGGGGTGGAGAGGGGTGCAGAGGCAAATCGCTCCCTGTCTCAGATCATCTCCACTCTGCCTCCTCTGCTGAGCACACAGCCCCCGCTCTAAGTTTCCTCCAATCAGCGCTGCAAGCCTGGGAGGAGAGGAGAATTAGAGCAGTGCCAGCGTGCTCAGAGGAGGAGAGCTGGGGAGGGCTCCCCAGGCAGGGTTAGCTGTCATAGCGAGCTGGGTTAGCTTCCACAGGGGGGCTCCCCGGGTGGTGTTAGCTGCCACGGAGGGGGGTGGTGTTAGCTGCCGTGGAGGGGGCGTGGGGTTAGCTTCCGCGGGGGGTGTGCACCCCAGGCCGGGTTAGCTGCTGTGGAGGGAGTTCTCAAGGGGGGAGTAGCTGCTGCAAGTGGGGGCTCCCGGGTGGGGGGAGGGTTAGCTGCCACGGCGGATGGGGTTAGCTGCCGCAGGGGGGCTCCTCAGGTGAGAGGGGCGGGTGGGCGTAGTTAGCTGCCCCGGGGGGGGGTAGGCAGGGTTATCGTGGGGTGGTGCAAGGTGGATGTTTTGCCTAGGGCGTGAAACTTCCTTGCACTGGCCCTGCAGCCCACAGGATGCTTACCCTGGCAAGCCACATGCCAAAGGTTGCCGATCCCTGGCCTGGGAGTTTCCTGAGAGAGCTGAAGTGAGGAGGGTGGGGACTGATGGGTGGAGGGGCTGTATTGATGGTGAGTTCTGAGCAGATGTGGTGAGTTCTCGGAGGGTAAACTGAGGGCAGTGGGGGTCAATAGTGTAGGGGGATTGAACTGCTGGGGTGGTGATGATCGGGGCTGGGGGACTGAATTAATTGCTGAGCAGAAGATGGGCAGATGTGGAGGTGAGAGCACCTGCAGCAGGGGCCAGAATGACCTTATCCGGTACATGAGGAAGAGTGGGCAACACTAATTGTCACATGCACACACCCTGGAGACGGGCCAGGTGGTTTTTTGTTTGTTTGTTTTCAAAAATCAAGAAATGGCCTAAAAACATATTATTTTTTTTTAAATGTTATGATTTTTTGGGCCAATCCCAAGATTTTGGAGGGTCCGACTCACCATTTTTGATCTCCTGAAGTTGGCAATACTGCATTTCCCCTTTACCTCCTTGTCTCCCTGCCGGCTCTCTCCTGCTTAGACGCTCCCTTCAGCTTTGTTGATTCTTCTCTCTTATTTTGCCCCTCTTTAGAGACGCTCCCTAGCCCTGGCAGGGGCCGGCCACCACAGGTTTCTTGCCCTGAAGGAGCAGGCAGCAGCAGGCCCTGCTCTAGGGCTGTGTGACACTGAGGCGGGGACTGCAGCAGTTTTCTTTGCTTTCCCCCTCACCCCAAGGTGCACAGGGGTTGGTTGTAGCACTGCAGGTGACCCTGCCACACACACACATTCCCTTTTCTTTGTTTGCAGGTTTATTTTTAATGCCACAACCTCTAGCCCCCTCCCCACTGCCTGGTGGAATGGGAGGGGGCACACCCATTGGCTCTAATTCATACACCACACCCCAGTTTCCTGGCACACTCCTCCCCTCAGAGGGGCTCTCACTAAACTTTTCTCCAGGGCCATCAGAGCCAGCGCTAGGCATAAACAGACTGAGCGATTGCTTAGGGCCCCAAGCAGCTCAAGAGGGCCGCCTATTTATTATTAGTATGTGTGTGTGTGTGTGTTGGGGGGAGAGGGGGGATATTCCTGCTTAGGGCCCTCTGTGGGCAAGCCCTGCCTCTGAGGGCAATACTAACTGATGCTAGCCACTTACTGGATGACTTCTGTATTAGAATTAATCCTGAGTCAACTCCCATGGGCAGCCCCCTGGCTGTAAAAGGCCCAGAACACACATGTCACATCTCTACTGCACATAGCTGCCAGGGAGCAAAGGCCGCACAGAGGGAATGTGACTCCTGCACACTATGGAGTAGATCTGTTTAACTCAGGTTTTCATCAGGGGAATTTCTCAGGGCTGCAGAACAGCCAACCCTAAGGATTAAAAATATCTTTAAAAAAATCATGAATCAGGCCTCAAAAAATTAAATGATTGGCTTAAATATCATGAGCTTTTCTTTCAAAAATAATAAATGTGGTGGCCTATTTATTTTCCTTCTGATTCTTGAGGGTTTAAGCTTTTTGTTTTCTCTGCAAGCACCAGGGACAGAAATTTACTCTTTAAAAAATGATAACTTAGATTCTGACACAATAATATTACTTCAGAAGCTTGGGCTTCAAGCAAAACACAAAATATTACCGTGACTCATAATACCATCCTGTGTGGTAATATTAGGGCTGCTCCCATAATCTCAAGACTATTTATTTATGCCACAGATACGTCGTTCACAGAAATTGCAGCTGACAAAGTAATGTTGAATAGAATAGAGGGTGAATTAAGAGTGTAGACAGGCCAAGGGTTCAGTAGTCCCACTTGTATTCAGTTTTACCTAAAGAAGTGGGCACAGTTGTTTTCCTGATTTAAAATTAATTGAAGTGTATTTGATCATTATCCCTGCCCCTCCCTTAACTCAAAATGGTATCAAAAAAATCATCTGAAAGGAAAATCTCTACATTTTCCTATTGTGGACAAAAATGCTGGAAAATGGAGTACTCCTCAGTGGTTCTCCTAATTGAGCTATGGCTACATTGTCCATACACAGCAGATCTCCATGGGACCAAAACTGTATGGGGAAAAGCAGCTGCTCATGTCCAATACTCCCCACAGACCCAGTTCATGGCTAAATTATGTGCTGGTGACTGCAGTTTAGTACTGAAGATATCCTTAATATGTGCCCCTTTTGTGAATATTTTTTCCAGAGCATTTAGCCAGTTAACTTGACTCTACAGTGATTTTCTGTATTTAATTAACCTTTATTTGAAGTGATACAAACAATATCAATAGACTTCAGGTAAATGGTTGTAAATGAAGTCAATCTGACAAACACATTGTGTTCTCTATTATTGTTTCACTACTGTGTCTTTTTTTCAGTTTTTTTGTTTTACCTGAAGAAGGGATAAAGGGGTAAATAAGCAATTTAATTAGGCCTGTCGCTTAATCACAGTTATGTGATTAACTCAAAAAAATTAATCGTGATTAATCACAGTTTTAATCACACAGTTAAACAATAGAATACCAACTGAAATTTATTAAATATATTGGATGTTTTTCTACGTTTTAAAACATATTAATTTCAATTACAATGCAGAATAAAAGTGTAAAAGTGTACAGGGCTCACTTTATATTATTTTTATTATAAATATTTGCACTATGAAAATGATAAACAAATAATATTTTTGAATTCACCACATACAACTACTGTAGTGCAATCTCTTTATTGTGAAAGCGCACCTTGTAAATGTAGATTTTTTTTGTTACATAACTGCATTCAAAAACAAAACAATGTAAACCGTTAGAGCCTACAAGTCCACTCAGTCCTGCTTCTTGTACTGCCAAATGCTAAGAGAAAAAAGTTTGTTTACATTTATGGGAGATAATGGTGCCTGCTTCTTATTTACAATGGCACCTGAAAGTGAGAACAGACATTCACATGGCACTTTTGTAACTGGCAAAACAAGGTATTTATGTGCTGGACATGCTAAACATTCATATGCCCCTTCATGCTTTGGCCGCCATTCCAAAGGACATGATTCCATGCTGATGACGCTTGTTAAAATAATAACGTGTTAATTAAATTTTTGACTGAACTCCTTGGGGGAGAATTGTATGTCTGCTACTCTCTGTTTTAACTGCATTCTGTCATATATTTCACGTTATAGCAGTCTCAGATGATAACCTAGCATGTTGTTCCTTTTAAGAACACTTTCACTTCAGATTTGATAAAACACAAAGAAGGTACCAATGTGAGATTTCTAAAGATAATTTCTAAAGATAGCTACAGCACTTGACCCAAATTTTAAGAGTCTGAAGTGTCTTCCAAAATCTGATTGGGATGGGGTGTGGAGCATGCTTTCAGAAGTCTTAAAAGAGCAACACTCCAATGCGGAAACTGCAGAATCCAAACCACCAAAAAAAAATCAGCCCTCTTGTGGTGGCATCTGACTCAAATGATGAAAATGAACATGCACTGATCTGCACTACTTTGGATCATTATCGAGCAGAACCCATCATCAGCATGAACACACTTCCTTTGGAAGGGTGGTTGAAGCATGAAGGGACATATGAATCTTTAGCACATGTGGCGCATAAAAATCTTGCAATCCTGGCTACAACAGTGCCTTGAGAATGCCTGTTCTCACTTTCAGGTGACACTAAACAAGAAGCGAGCAGCATTATCTCCTGCAAATGTAAACAAACTTGTTTGTCTTAGCGATTGGCTGAAAGAGAAGTAGGACTGAGTGGACTTCTAGGCACTAATGTTTTAAATTGTTTTATTTTTGAATGAAGTTATTTTTTGTGCATAATTCTACATTAATAAGTTTAACTTTCATAATAAAAAGATTGTACTACAATACTTGTATTAAGTTAATTGAAAAATACTATTTCCATTATTTCTACAGTACAAATATTTAAAATAAAAATAAATATAAAGAGAGCACTGTACACTTTGTTTTGTGTTGTAATTCAAATAAATATATTTGAAAATGTGGAAAACATCCAAAATATTTATATAAATGGTATTCTTTTATTGTTTAATAGCATGATTAATCACACGATTAATTTTTTTAGTCACTTCACAGCCCTAAATATAATAGGAGTTAATGATTAAATTGCATCAATCATACATTGCTGTTGCAATGTTAGAATTACATTAGAACTGTAAGCAAACAATATGGGAACAGATCCTTAGCACAAGTAGGGACCATATGCAGCTATGACTGTTCATACCACATGAAGGTCTGCCCCATGAACCATCAGCAACAACATTTATAACGCTCAAAGGACAAATTTTAGTTTTACAGAAGAAATACAGCAGTGTAGATTTTGAATGCTCTATCATCATTTCCTTTGAGTTTCAGACCATTAATTATGTTTCCTTGATGATCAAAAATGGGCCAGGAGGAATAATGTATGGATCTGTGTTCTTATATGAAGAGTAAGTCCCAGAATATTTTGAAAGTATTGTCCTTTGTCTTTATCAACTGTTTAACATGGGAATCAGACTAGACTATGTGAAAACAATATATTTTTATTCTGTGTTCTTACAATACTACCCTTTTGTCTAGAAATGGCTAAGCAAAATTCTCCATCATTAGTTGAAGTTGTAAAACAAGTAGCAGAACAGCAACATTCACAAGCATCAGAAATAGAAAAAAGCAAAATAGTTCTTTCTCAATTACAGGTAAGATCTCATTTAGAATGTTGAATTTACAATGTAGTACAATAGACAAGAAAGTATTACTATGAATAAGGGAAGATGATATTTCTCTATTTTTCTGGGGTATCTTAATTCAAAGTTAAGGCAGTTAGTCCATTCTTAAAAACAATGAGGAGTTCGGTGGCACCTTAAAGACTAACAGATTTATTTGGGCATAAATTTATGTGGGTAAAAAACCCACTTCTTCAGATGCAAGTCTCCACAAAAGCTTTTGCCCAAATAAATCTGTTAGTCTTTAAGGTGCCATCAGACTTGTTGTTTTTGTGGATACAGACTAATGTAGAACTGATAAATGAAATTGTTTTCAATTGTTCACTTTATTAATGTAACTTCTGTTCACCATTCACTACACTTGCCTACACTGTAACTTCTGTTCCATATTGTAATTCAAACCCCATTTTAAAACACTCACTCCATTTTGTAAAACTTCCTCCAACCTTCATTTTTGCAAACCCTGCTGTAATCTTATTAGTTTAGTTTAGATGTGTGAATGAGGTATGTATGAATGATGGAATCAACCTCCAGCCCCAGCCTGTCCTGATGAGATAAAGTTCAAATACCAACGGCTGAAGACCTAGATAACAGCCCTAAACAAAGTAAGAAGCATCCACCCTAAAAAGAAAAGGACAACAGAACAACAGAAGGAAGATCAAAGCCAGGTCCAAGGCTGAAAGTCACGCCTGCAATTGATGGGTGATCAATCTAAACCCAGAGGCAGCGTGACACAGCAAGACCTATAGACTTTGAATCCAAACTAAAAGCCTATAAAAAAGAAGGGTGAGATGAGAGACTCTGGGTAACATTTTGCTGTCAAGATGGAAGAACATCGGTGCCTGCCTAACAGAGATCCAGGTCAGCCTTGTGCCCAGCTTTCCTGGCCCGTTAGCTGCCACAAGCTACAAACCCAAGCTGCAAAATCAAGCCATGAACTTAAGCTATCTTCAGGACTGGTAACTATGCAGCAGCTGCAGAACACCTGATGAATGTGGGTGTGTGTGTGTGTGAATGTGTGTATGTGTGTGTGTATAGGTATTAGGTATAATGTGAATGTGTGTGTGTGCGTGTGTGTATAGGTAATAGGTATAATGTGTGTGTATAAGAATTAAGATATTAGTTATTAGTCATAAATTGTTATCATAATAAATGTGGCATCTTTGTCTTGTCCCCTTTAATAAGATCCTGCTGGTTTTTACTGGTCTAATATAATTGGTATAACACTAACACAGCTACCCCTCTGATACTTAGTCCATTCTTAATTTACCTCGTTGTACTTAGGCTTTGTCAAAAATGTTATATGCCTAGGTCATTATGCTGCAGTTTTAACAGGAGTTTTATTCTTTTATTTTGCAAAAATTTAATTGAATGGCAAAAGCCAAAACATAAAACATAAGCTTAGGCCATTTTTTCATGGTGGATTGATTAAAAAAAATGAAGGGTTTGATAAAGAAAGGATAATAAGAGTTTAAAAATCACCCTATAAATTTTTCCACTGGATTGTGTCACTTTTTGGTATCCTTTTTCAAGAAACCTGTAATCCTTTGGTACATATGGGTTTTCACTGGATGGGGTGTGTCCTGCCTCAGCCTTCACTGCCGTGCGTGTAGGTTTTGTTTGGTAATATATTATATACTGGATGTATATAGCTATGGCTAAGATTGCATAATGGTTTCTGTTCTGATCCTTGCAAAAAACTTCCTTGGTTTTTTGAAACTCTCACTTTTTGGACTGAACTATTCAGCTTTGATTTCTATCTGAAAGTTATATTTTTAACATGGAGAGAGTAAAAAGGAAATACATTATTCCTGAGCTAAAAATATTCTTGCAACTATTTTTTGGAATAGTCCTACATATAAAACAACCAAGGTTTGAAATTCTGCATGAAAAATAATTCCTATTAGAGACCAGTGTACACTCTTCCTCCTGACAAAATCTGTTTTGATTTTTGACCAAGTTATGTGTATTGGGAAATCACATATTGAGTAGATTGTTTTCGCTGAGCTCAATGTGCACCTAAGGAAGATAGGTTTCAGAGTTGCATTTATGTTTAGAATAATAATAACAGGAGATGTACCTATCTCCTAGAACTGGAAGGGACCTTGAAAGGTCATTGAGTCCAGCTCCCTGCCTTTGCTCTCAGGACCAAGTACTGAGTTTTGCCCCAGATCCCTACGTGGCCCCCTTAAGACTGAAGTCACAACCCTGGGTTTAGCAGGCCAATGTTCAAACCACTGAGTTATCCCTCCCCCTCTGTAGTCTCTATTTGCAAAAAGAACAGGAGTACTTATGGCACCTTAGAGACTAACAAATTTATTTGAGCATAAGCTTTCGTGGGCTACAGCCCACTTCATTGGATGCATGCAGTGGAAAATACAGTAGGAAGAGATATATATATATGTATACACACAGAGAACATGAAACAATGGGCGTTACCATACACACTATAAGAAGATAGTTTCACAATCAGTGGCAAGTCACCCATACTGCTGAAATCATAAGGAGAATCACCACTGAGTGATGGGCTCCTGCGGTCTTTTTAAGGTGCATCAGTTAGGGGCCCCTTTATTATCTTATCAATCTACTATCTACCTTAGTAGCTCCCCTGCACCTTCCACAATTTGGAAGCTCTAAAGTTGCACAGGAGAGGAGTCCCCTCTTTTGGATCTTCTAAGGTCTGTGGAACAGTAGCTTCCTTCTTTAGACCTTCTTGGGCACATGACACAGGGATTACTTTCTGCAGACAATTTTTATGGCTCACCAGAGGGAACCTTGCTCTGGCATGCCATGAAAGCTTTTATCACCTGCAGGAGAGGTGCCTCCTCGCGCAGACTTCCTAAGGAGTGTGCAGCAGAATACTGAGATATTGTTACAGCAAATAGTTCTAGATTATAATATTTACACAGGTTATATGCAACTTTTGGGAAGCCGACAGAGCTTCAAAGTCCTGGACAATTACACTCATTCATTTTCTTTAGTTTTTTCGGTTTTTTAACCTAGAACATTCCATACAAAAGCTAGCACTAATGTTAAGGTTGAATAGTTATGAACTCAAAAGTCAGGAAACACCAAAATTAAGATTGCATGTACATCTCTAACTCTACTTCCTTATGTGTATTTCACAGAAAGCACATAAAACAGTCGTTTCTTCTCCAAAATTCAAGATCTTTGCCATTAGGACCTTTCACTTGTCTATCCTAGATGGCTGGTAGATCAGAGATGATGCCCAGTTTTATTCATAGATATTAAGATCAGGAGGCACCATTATCATCAGATAGGCTGATTTACTTAACAAAGGCCATAGAATTTCATCAGCTGATTCCCACATCAAGCCCATAAATCTGGCTGAGCTACAGCTTGATTTAAAGTGATAGAAAATCCACCACAGCCCTGGATAAGTTGTTCCAATGGATAATTACCCTCACTGTTAAATATTTTCAAATTATTTCTAGTCTGAATTTCCTTAGTTTCAGCTTCCAGCCATCAAATATCATTATGCCTTTGTCTGTTAAATGAAAGAGCCCTCTATTGTCAGAAATCTTCTCCCCATGTAGGTACTTACAGACCTTAATCAAGTCACCTCTTAACCTTCTCTTGGATTAATTAAACAGATCTCACTTCTTTAGACGCTCAGTGTGAGGCAGATTCTCCAGACCTTGAATCATTCTCACAGATCTTTTCTGAATCCTTTATTATTTTTCAACATCCTTTTTAAAATGTGAACACCAGAACTAGACACAGTATTCCAGTAATAGTCTCTCTAATGTTGTGTATGGTGTTAATACCCTGCTCCTACTTGATATTCCTCTGCCTATACATCTAAGAACCATATTTGCTCTCAGCATCTGCATTACAAGGTTAGTGTTTAGCTGGTTGTCCTCAGGACCCTTAAATCCATTCCTGAGCCTTCCAAAATACAGTCCATAGTCCTATTAACATGCCCTACATTCTTGGATCCTAAATGTATGACCATGCATTTAATTGTATTAAAACATTTTGATCAAGTAAGCCCAGTTTACCACAAAATTGAGATCTCTCTGTAGAGATCTCTCTGTAGAAATCTATCTTTATCATCATTTATGTCTCCACCATTTATTGTGTCATCAACAAACTTTACCTGTGATGATTTTATATTTTCTTCCAGATTACTGATAAAGAGATTAAATAGCATTGGGCCCAAAGCTGATCCCTGTTGTATCTCATTAGAGATGAGTCATTGGATGATAATTCATCATTTACAACTACATTTTAGATGAATCACTTAGCCAGTTTTTGATCAATTTAATATATGATTTTGTATATTGCTATTTTTTCCCCTCAGAATGTCAGGTGGTACTAAGTCAAATATCTTCTAAAAGTCCTGGAGATCACAAGATTTAGGCTTATCTAGACTAGGAAAAAGTGGTTGATGCTAGGAAAATCTTAGTTAACTTAAATTGAAAGGAACTAAGGACCATCACTACCTCCCACTGCAAGTGAAAGGCATACTTCCTTGACCTAAAATAAACACATAGCAGTACATACATTTTTACAAAACTCCATACCTAAACAATAAACCTTACACTGCACATGCAATTCTCCCCCTTGGGAGAACATGAGAAAGAGAGAACAAACTTCACCTGACAGATGTTATTCATGTCACTTAATGTATTATTGGAAGGCACTCAGATATTACGGTGATAAGAGCAGTGTAAGAACCCAGATCGAATTGAGTTAGTTAAACCCAATTAACTTAGCCACTTTTCCTAATATAGATGCAGAGCAACACCTTTACCTTCGTTCTAGTCTGTTGTCTCTTGATTTTACCTCACATCTGCAATAGGAAAAGCAGTCAAGTTTAGTTTGGCCTAAACTCCTAGTTTAGATAAAACATTAGGGAGACTGATACGGTTGGGATCTCTGACACATCCCACTATACATCATCTGAATATGAAGAAGCTGAACCCATTTGAAAGATAACAAATTTCATGTACGCTTATCTTTAAGACCAACCCAATAAAACCTCAGAAATCATCACCTATCATATCTCTTGATGATGATCTTAGGAAATGGAACTCTAGTGATATATTCTATTCAAACTATTTTTAAGTTGCATAGATTTCTTTATTGTGTGTTCTGTATTAAATGAAAAGAACGAATTCTGTTAACTAAATGTAGATAATATTGTTTAAATAGCTTGCTACTATACTCCCAAACATTGGCTTTCCACTGATAGGAGAATATTACAATATTTTACAGGCTGAGCTTCAAGAACTTGAAAAACAAATGGAGTCTACTTTATTAGAAACAAAGGCAACAGAAAGGCAAATTCATCAGCAAGATGATGACATAGAAACTACAAAATATCACTGTGAAAGTCTGGAGTCCCAAGTGAGATCCCTGTATGCTGAAAAGATAAAGCTGAAACTTGACATGGAAGCAGCACAAGAAGAATTTGAGATGATGCTTGCAAGAAATGGTGCATATCATGAGAAAATAATGGCTCATAAAAAGCTTTATTGGGAAGCAGAAAGCAAAATGCCAGTTATGCTCGAACTTGCTAAAAAACAAGACATGGTTAAAGAGCTAAAGACAAAGAAAGAAGAATTAATGAATGACCTCCAGAATCCTGAAGGACAAGTTATAAAACAAGTGCAGGTCAGATGTTTCTGTTTCTAGATACTTTTCCTATTGTGTACAAAAATATGTTATAATTTTAAATAATAATCTGGTCTACGTTTGCAGTGCTTGCTATGGTGTGAAGAAATGTGTAATATCTGGGTTCATTGCCCAAGCTAGATTGAGTAAATGGTGATCTTAGTTTACAGTAAAAATGGTACCAGCAACTATTTGTGATGTTTGATTCCAAAAGCTAAGTTCACCTGATATAACAACATTAACTTGGCTGTGAAAAACTACAGTGCGGTCAGCTAAAATGCATCAGTTGTTTCCACTGTTATTTGTAGGATACTGCAAGGTCTTTGATAAACCTACATATACACTTTTCAGAACACATACTGTATATCCCTGTAAAGGTTACTACATTACCACTGTCCGCAAACAGCGCAGTGCTTAGTTGATAACAAATTGTACTTGAGCTATGTGAGAACAGAAGGTGAAGGGGTGAAAAAAGATGACAGAAGAAGGGAGAAGGAGAAAAAACATCAATTTTGATATGTATAATCTCTAGCATGTGTGTGTGTATGCGTGTAATTTTAATGCTTTATTAAATCTGTAAAAGTTAAAGCAGTCTGAGCTGCAAAAATGTACAGCTATAGAGGAAAACTAAGTAACTGCATATTTGAAATTGTCTCAGAATCACAGAGTGTAATTCTGATGTACCTTACACTGGCGTAAATCGGAAGTAACTCCACTGGAGAATGGAGTTACACTATTATAATAGTAATGTGAGATTAGATTAAACCTACAGCTCTCAGACTGAAAAAAACAAATTATCATAATAAACCAAGTCTTGCAACAAGATTAATGGACAAAATTAAGGCTTGACATGGGAAGGTTATGTCTCATACTGACTACAATGGCGGTTGCACTTGCTTATGTAAGGGCTAAGTTTGTTCAGGGTTTAGTGTCTCTTTCTTACATAAATGGCATTGAACTTTTACAATTGTTCAAATATGCCATAATCTGTACTTTTCCCCCACTCAGATCTATAGTGGGAAAAGTGTATATTACATAAGTGATCAAGTGATTATATGCACTATAGCTTAGAATTTAAGGTTTATGTAAATATATAGAGACATCTATATTCACATCTGGTGCTATAAAGAGGAACATGGAAGACATGCTGTCTTTTTGCTGCTTGGAAACTCAATTAATTGTTCTGCGTTCATTCTGTGGCTTGTGACTGCATATACTTTAAATTCCATGTGGCTTTTTTATTGTAAAATGTAGAATGAAGGTTTTATCTTGTTGTAATCCCCTCTTTCTTCTCTGAGAATGAACTCTGTATAGAAACCAGCCTTTTTATTAGAAAACATGTAGTTATGTAGGGGACATTGCTATTTGAGCATTATCATAGAAAATTACAATAGATGAATTATGATTTATTAGGTGTAAATCCATCTACAAATGTGACCCTTCTACCAGGTGGAGTCGGCAGCAAGAAGGGCCAAGTTCACTATTGAGGGGTTTATCTTAATGCTATAAAACAGAACTGGCTTGAGCCCCGCCCCCAGTAATCTGGGAAAATTGAACACCACCTCCACGCGCCTTTGAGAGGCAATACGTGTGCACTCACAAGCACTGAATCTATGTATAACCAACAAGAACTTTTATTAAAAGGGAAAAGGAAACAAACATTAGTTCGGGAAAACACCATGACCATATTCAAAAGCAAGTGTTCATGTGATCACCTCACCCCAGAGTACGCTGGGCAGCGTCCTTCGCCCCAGGTTCTCACCTGACAGTGTGAAAGTCCCACAAACAAGTATTCCTTTAACAAGCCACTCCCCTCTCCCTCCACTGCACCCCACTTGCAGTTGCTGTCCTTGGTCAGCAAAGACCTAGGGCCATAGCCGCTGCAATTGGCTCACAGTTGCCACCATTCGCTCTGTATCCCTGCCTGCTGCCATCACTGCACTGCCGTTCGCTCTACCCCCGTTGGCCGCTATACCATCACTTTCTCTGCTGCCACCTGTAGCTCTTCTGTAACCTCTGTGACACCGTGTCTTGAGGTCCCACCACCTAACCCAGCTCTCAGTGATTTCAGCAATTCATGGGGAATCTCACAGCCTTTGCAGGCTGTTTTGCTGAAATGCTGCCCCACAGCAGGTCTAAGAGCAGGTCTACACTTAAAATGCTGCATGGGCATAACTGTGCCACTGTAGTGTAGACCTGGCCTAAGGATTAGCATTTAGAACTGGTTTTCAGAGACTTCAGCTATAGTGATCGCTTAAAAAAATCAAAAGATTCTCAACTGAATTTAATGAGCTCTGTCTTTAAAAAATGGGGAGGGGCGTATCAAATAGTATCTAAGACATTTAGAAAGAACCCACACCACCAAGTAAGAACAGGAACAGGAACAGCCACAGCCCCCGCCCCTGCTCCCCTTTCATTAAGATTTAGCATCCCTTTCCACTGCTTAGCAAGTGCAGTTCAGTTGAGGTGACCCTCTCAATCAGCACGTGTTGAGCACAGTTCTGCTGCCCTTTACTGTAAAAATAACATTTATTTACCCCTGCACTCAATGCTAAAGTGATTTGTAACCCAACACCAGCCAAAATTGATCACTTTGGCAACACAGTTTGTCTGCTGAATTCTGAGGCAGAGTAGGTGTGTTCATGGAAATACAGTGGGGTCCTCAAGTCTTTTTCCCCCAGCTCATCACTTGATGTCAGGGGAGAGCTCATTCCCTGCTTACACTTTGATAAACACAATAGCCATAATTCCATTAGCATTAGATTTCACATGGGAGGAGAATGTAGTTCACATATTACACACATTATTCCCCATGACTGAATTTTTAAAGTTGACTATTAGTCTCGTATATATACACACTTCTAAATACTTTTTTTTTAAAGTTATGTGTGCAATAGTGTGCTAGAGACATTCAAATTGTTGCATCCCTGTAGCTGTAGTCCTGTCCCTGAGCAATATTACTGTTTAGTTTTTGTAACTACATCAATACATATGATTTGCTAGATAGGCAGGAAGTTTATTTAAGTCAAACTTTTAAACTGTTGAACTTATTTCTTTAGCTAAAGTCAATGCTTATGCAAACAGATTGTTAAAATGACATTACAGAAGGTAAACCATTCATATTAGAGTTATCTTTGTTTTACAAATGGGGGTTGGGATTTTTTTTGTTTTTAATTCCCACTTGTATCTTCAGGAAGAAATTACACATTTAATAGAGGAAGTTACTATAGTAAAAGAGTCTATCAATGAAAAGAAAAAATTGCTTGAAGAAGAGAAAAAAGTGCATGCTAAGCTTAGAAAAGAGATTGAGGTAAGGTTTAGAGTTATTTGACTAGAATATAATTACAGTCATATGACAGAACATACATATTGTAGTTGAAGTTGTAAAATATTTTACTAAACAGGTTGCTACATATCCAAGCATATACATTAACCAATGATAACACCATTAGACTCAAATCCTGAAGAATATTTAATATTGGTAGAACTCATCTAACCTTGAGAGCAGATATTCGAATTTTTGAGAGCATGGGAAAAATTTTAGTCATCAGCATTTTCCTCCACAACATTCTAGGAAGGAATTCAGCCATGAGATCTTAGAATAATGTCAATCACTTCTCCTTTGCCTTCTTCTGAAAGCGAATGAAGAGATTGCTGAACTTGTAACACTTGTTGTTTCTAAAAGTTGCTCTTTATAGGTGTCAAGTTTAAGATGTTTGGGGAAAGGAAGTAATACTGGGAATTTTAAGAAAGAGTCTGCAATGGGATAGTATGCACAATTTACCTAAAACAGATTACTAATTGTTTCTGTCTTGACTGTTCGTTGCTTTCCTGTGGTACCTGATATCTAACCAATGGATGAATCAATTGCACCAAGAAAATGGCCTTCCTGAGCACGTTCAAAATATGAGCTGGCTGTAAAGTACAGAGAGCACAACTACTCCTAATTTGCTATTTGCCCAGACAGTATTATTAATCGATATGAAGTGATCTGTTTAAATAGTTGAGTGATATTCAAAAGTACATCTGAGAGGTGTTGAGCCTCAGACTTTCATATCCTTTGTCTTGTTAGGCAAATTAAATGCCATAAAGTGTAACGATCGGATTCAAAGCCTGATGATATAAAGGTTTTGAACAGATTTGAGACTAGCGCAATAGAGCACTACAATATGGAAGGGAGAGAGGGGAATTTTTTTCAGATTACAAGGAACAGGAGAAAATTCTTAAACTAAAAACTAAAATACAATCATTTTAAGATCCTAGGTCAACTCTCTGTTCTTCAGCATCTGAAAACAGACTTTATTATCATGACAAAATCCATCTGAGAAAGATAGAGGAGGAGTTTTAGGTCATCTGAAAGCACTTTGTAAGACATTAGGTTATCAGAATAAATGTAATTAATGCCCTTTATACTCCAATCAGTTAATACCTAATTTATGACTGTTGTGGGCTAAAGATTAACTTTGATCCTGGGGTTACTTTCCATTTTCTTTAAGTTGTTTGGACTGTGAGCTCTGTAGGTCTCAGAGGAAAGGGGAATCTGAAAAAAACAAACAAATAAACAAAAAACCCCTCTAAAACACAAAGCACACACACACACCCTTTGAGGGTATCCTTTTTTTTTTTTTTTTTTGTAAAAAGCCGAGAAAGTTTCACAAGGCAAATGCCTTGGTCTATGAGGTGTTTGGATGGAAAACTCCTAGGCCAAAGTCAGCAAAGCATTTGGTTGGTTGTCTGATATGAATATTGGAGACTATGAAGAGATCATCTAACTCAGGCATTCCCAAGCTTCATTGCACCGTGAGCACCTTCTGATAACAAAGTTACTACATAACCCCAGAAGGGGGCCGCAGTCTAGGAGCCGGTGCCCTGGGTGGGGTGGAGACGGGGCCACAGCCTGAGCCCTGTCACCCCAGGTGGCGCTGGAGCTAGGGCTTCAGCTTCGGCGTTGGGTCACTGCATGTCTAATGCTGGCCCTGGCGACCCCATTAAAATAGGGCCATGACCCACTTTGGGGTCCTGACCCACAGTTTGAAACCCACTGATCTAACTTATTTCTCTAGTAAGCTAAGTTACAGTCAAATCCAGTTTTTGAGGAATGAAAAAGTATCTTCATCCGCTGCTCTTTGTATCATCTGTAGTCTTTTCTGTACAAATTAACGTTTGCCAAAGCAGTGCAGCTTTCCTGACCTTACAGCCCTGCCAGCTACATTAGTCTGAATCTTTGTGTTTCATGTGTTACCTGCAAAAAGCCCTCAGATATATTTTATTCTATTTTATTAGGTACAGAATAAAAGATGTGATGCTATTCTAAAACGTTTGCATTGTCAACTGAACAAACTCCAGTTGAACAGAAGACAGTGGCACTGGAACATTCAACAGATGGAAAAAAAGGCAGCTGAACTAAGAAAGTGTCTTGGAGTAACAGAGTGATATATAGTACAGTACAATACAATGCTCAGCCATTTATAATATATGTCATCCTTTATATATAACAGGTGGTTGTTGGAAATAATCCCTTGAACCTTGGACTAAGGATGAGTGATTTTTCCCGCTCCTGCTCTGTGCTCTAGAATACTTTGTGTCCTGTGCCAACTTTAATGGCCTAAAGCAAAGTTCTCTTTTGTTCATAGGGCCAATGACTTCTCAGGAAGGAATTTATTACAATTCCCAGATTGCCTTCAAAAACATCTGCCAACATTTGAAAATCCCTTAAGACCATATAAATTTGGAAAGTTCCTTTTTGTTTGGTTGGATTTTTTTGATTTTTTTTTTTTAGATCAAGTTCTGCGTTGTTTTTCACTCTGGGAAATTTATGAGGAGGATAATTGCATTTAATGAGATACAAAAGCTTCAGATCTTTCATGCACAACTCTAATCAGTGCAGTGTACTAAGTAACTCTGAGCTCTCTGGTAGTATTTTGCCATGTGGAAGAGTCAGCTGTGCAAGATACTATAGCATTCCTGCTCTCCGTGTGCCAGGATTCCCCTCGCCCTAGAACAAGTGTGTGGGAGAGAAAGAAGACATACATATCTTTTCTGCTTGCTTACCATGAAAGGGCCTGGGACAATCATGGTTTAAGAATTGCACCTCCTAAAACAATCGCTCCCAGAGCTCCTGGTAAGGCTGTGCAGGACTACACTACCACTTATTCAGAGTTGTGGCTAAGTGCCACAGTCTAACCCTATGGAGGCTAAAGCAAATTAATTCTAGTAAATAAAGATAGAGACCAGTTTTGTTTGAAACATACAGATGTATGTTTTCTGGGGTTCGGTGATGCAAGGAATGTAAAAAGTAAAATGGCAGTTTAGAATAACATGATGCTGCAAATTCCTCCATCCTTCTGAACCAGTTCCTATGTTAGGGCCTGAGACTATTCCTATTGGCACCAATGAGAAAACTTGAATTCAGATAGACTAGGGTCAGACCCTTGTGATGCGCTGTTGATCTATGTCACAATGAAATAAGAGGGAGACAACATGGTATGATGGCCTTTTCCCTGGCAAACAAATAAACAAACAAACCCAAACATTATTTAAACTGTAATTTTTTAAAAGTCAGCTTTGTGCAGACTTTTTTATTGCTCTGGACAATAGAAAATGTGGAAGTTCAGCACAACATTACCAAGTTTTCTCAGTTCATTTTTTTCTTGGCGGTACTGAGTTTTTATTTTTACAGAACTGGTCACTTGTTTGTCTCGTACTTCAATTAACTTTCTGTGCTCAAAGTCAAAGCTTCAGAGGAACACACAGCATTGTAATTACAAGATTTAAGTCATGCATTTCCCCAAGACTTTTGGGAAAGAAAAATGAACACCAAATCACCATTTATTTGAAACTTCATGTCAGAACCTTAGTGAATAACCAGTTTCTCTGCATAATAATGTTTCTCTGCATGATTTGTATTGTTTTGTGCTTTGCATTTCTGGAATTTGTATTCATTGTTTATTCTTATAGTTTAGATGACAATTCACTCTTGAGCCAATCAATAATATTCATATTTATTCCAGAAAGTATTTAATATTGTGTTTGATGAGGTATTGGTTTATGTAATTTACATTTGCCTTTAAACATATGTGCATGTATTTGAGCAAGCTGAATATTTATGTTTTACTTAGTTTCTTTTTATTAAACTGTCTAGATACTGTCAGTTTTAGGAAGCTAAAATTAAATGCATTATTAGTGTTTTAATTACTATTTTATTCTTAGTAATAAAGTTCATATAAACGTCTATATATTTTAAAGAGTATGTGTTTTCCTTCATATAAACTGATTTGTACCCATCACAATGAATCTCAAAGGGTCACTATCACTTGTTTAGTCCCCAAAATTTGCCTGCCTTAGATAAAGGTAAATTCCCTATGCAGTAATCCACCTAGACACATTTTTAACACAATAACCTAAAATTGTAAAGCCCTATATCCTACTGCAATTGCCTGAGATGAATAATTTGCTGAGTTAAAATAAATTCACACAGTTTGATTTTAAAAGAAGACAAAGAAACATTACTTAAAGCAACACCATCCACTCCAGAGTCCCGGGAATGTTTCCAGTATAAGTCTCTGCTCCTTGTTAGCCCAGGGGATTGGTGTTCTCCTTTCTGTGATGGCAGAGGCTTTTTTGCCTGCCAGACTTCTCTCTGGGCACTGGCAAACTCAACAGTCTGTTCCCTTCCCAGGTAACCCAAGCTGGGTAGAGTTCCCTTTTTTTAACTCCTCCTCCAGGCCCTGATTTGCAGATGCAGAAGGGTGGGGCCACTCCAAGCAAAAGCAACTCCCTAACCCTTTGCATGCTGGTGGAGGGTCTGTATACCGCATCAGGGCATCCATTCTTGATTTGAGGACAATAAGAGATGGAGAATCCAACACTTCCCTTGGCGATTTGTTCCAATGGTTAATCATACTCACAGTTACATTTTTTTTTCTTTATTTCTAATTTGAATGTGTCTGGTTTTCACTGCCAGCCACTGCTTCTTGCTATGCCATTAGGACTGAAGAACCCTATCATACCTGGTATTTTCTCCCCAGGAAGGTACCTATACACTGTACTCCAGTTGCTTTTAACTCTTATTTGATAAACTGAACAGACTGAGCTCTTTAAGCATCTCATTGTAAGGTGTTTTCTCCAGCCCTCAGAGAGTTTGTAAGGCTTGTTTCTGACCCATCTCCAGTTTTTCAAAATCTTTTTTAAAATGTGAGCACCAGGACTGAACACCGTATTCCATTGTCAGTGTCACCACTGCCATAAAATCATCTGCCTACTCTACTCACTACTCCCCTCTTTAGACAGCCAAGGATTGCATTAGCCCTCTGCTCACGTTCAGTTGCTTGTCCACTATGACTCCTAAATTCTTTTCAGTCGCTTGTTTCCAGGATACAGTCCCCTTGCATTCTGTTTACCTAGATGTAGGACCTTCAAATTGGCAGTATTAAAATGCATTTTTGTTTGAGTGGGCCCAGCCTACCTAGTGATCCAAATCAATCTGTATGGCTGCTTTGTTCTCATCATTATTTACCACTCCATCCATCTGTGTCTCATCACAGATGTAACGAGCAGCGATTTCTTATTGATAGCCAGGTAATTGATAAAAACGTTAAATCACATTTGGCCTAGTACTGATGCCTGTGGAATGCCACTAGAAAACCCTCTATCTGAACATCACTTCCCAGAGTTAGCCAGGTCTCAGTCTATTTAATGCTTTATCCATATTGCATAGCGCTAAGTTTTTAATCAGAATGTTGTACAGTACTAAGTCAAACATCTTCCCAAACCTAAGTGTATTACAGCTACTCAGTTACCGTTATCATATGGTACAGACAATAAAATTCTCCATTATTGTGACTACTCTTCACAGCCCTTGCTAAATGCTGCAATTGTAGGCTTGGATCATGCAAACAGTTAAGCATGTGCTTAACTTTCCTACTGTGAGTGGCCCCATTGATTTCATTCCATTTCCTTACAGTGCTGACTGCTCACTGAAGATTTATTGAGTCCATTGAAATTTGTGTTTAACAGGAGTTTAAGGCTCTCAAGACTTCAGACCAGGTGTTAAGCTCTTTGGAGGAATAGGCCCACCTTGCTGAGACCAAGAATTAACTTCTTATTAAGTGTAATTCTGTTTTACATAATATTTTTAAAATTTTTATCGTATGTGGACATTCACAGCATCCCAGTTTCAGGAGTTTAATATTTAAGAAACAGTGCACACAAGAAAACAGGAGTAAAAACTTGCAGTAATGAATTGCAGTGTATCAGGAGAGGGCGTTGTTTGAAACAAAGGAATGTATATCATTGCCTGCTCCTAAGCCTATCAGCATTCTGTGCAAGACAATGCTTTCAAAATGTTTGAGTCCTGTTTTATGCTGCCCTTAGAATGCTGACAAATCTTAACGGGGCGATGAGGCAGTTAATTCTCGGTGTAGTATTTAACAGTAATCGTTTTCCCCAGGGGCATTCGTTCCTTCAGCAAGCAGACACATACAACTGGGAATGACGTCTAATAAACAGAAATAATCCAGTGCATGTACAAACCCATTTTTACGTCGTATTCTTACACATGAGCATACTGCAAAGCTTTCCCTCTTTCTAGCCATTGTGCCTTTTAACAGTTATTTATATATGGTAGACATTAATTTTATGTAGTATGTGTGACAAATAAGGCAAGTTCCTGTAATATCTTTGGGAGACCATATGGTATTAAGTATATGAATGATTTATATATCGTTGTGGGTCAGGATTGTATGCACTCCAAGGGGTGCGGGAGGAGGGTTACCACAGCTCCACCAGGAAATGAAAACAGTAGGGGACGATCAAGGCAAATGACTCAGGTTATAACACCTCCAGGGAGGCACCACCTCCTGGGAAGGGTTGCTTGGTTCAAACTGAATTCCCCAGAGACCAACAGACAAAGGAAAGACTTTTGCATTAATAGCTGGAGCTTCAATTGACTCAGGGCATTTATCCTGGTTACTGATCTAAAGATTGATATGTATGTGTCACCATGGGGAAAACCCAGTTGTGAGATTTGAAGGACTGACACCTCCCAGAGCCCTATGTTGGAGTTGGAGATAACTTTTTAGCATGCATATAGGTTCTCTGATCATAACAAGATGTTCTCTCTGTAAGGAGTAATAAAGCTGCTTGCTTAAAAGGAGCTGTGTGGAAACTTGAAAACTGCTGGTGATACACTGTCCATAGCCCTGAGAGAGAAAAAATTGCAGATGCTAGTCTCTTAGGCAGACTGACTTGCTGGGAATATCACAGCGTAGACCAGGGAGCAGCTGTGTGGCTTTAAAACCCTGGTCAGAAAGGGATATAAACTGGCTATCAGGAAGTTTAGACTTGAAATTAGATGAAGGTTTCTAACAATCAGAGGAGTGAAGTTCTAGAACAGCCTTCCAAGGGGAGTAATGGGGGCAAAAGACACATCTGGCTGCAAGACTAAGCTTGATAAACTTATGGAGGGGATGATATAATGAGATTGGTCTTTGACTATTAGCGGTAAATATGCCCAATGGCTTGTGATGGGATGTTAGATGGGGTTGGATCTGAGTTACTACAGAGAATTCTTTCCTGGGTGTCTGGCTGGTGAGTCTTGCCCACATGCTCAGGGTTTAGCTGATCGCCATATTTGGGGTCGGAAAGGAATTTTTCTCCAGGGCAGATTGGCAGAGGACCGGGGGGGTTTTCGCCTTCTTCTGCAGCATGGGGCACGGGTCACTTGCTGGAAGATTCTCTGCACCTTGAAGTCTTTAAACCATGATTTAAGGACTTCAATGGCTCAAACACAGGTTTGATACAGGAGTGGGTGGGTGAGATTCTGTGGCCTGCATTGTGCAGGAGGTCAGACTAGATGATCGTAATGGTCCCTTCTGACCTTAAAGTCTATGATTCTATGATTCTATGAGTGATATGCCAATTTATGCCCAGGAGAGGTGACAGATGGGAGCTGGAAACCTGTAAGTGGGTGCCCTTGAATAATCTCAGAGAGAGAAATACAGGTCAAGTTACCTTGAAGCTCTGACAATTTGTATTCATTTTTCCCCTCTCTGTCATAAAATCATAGAATATTAGGGTTGGAAGGGACCTCAGGAGGTCATCTAGTCCAACCCCCTGCTCAAAGGAGGACCAATTCCCAACTAAATCATCCCAGCCAGGGCTTTGTCAAGACTTACCTTAAAAATCTCTAAGGAAGGAGATGCCACCACCTCCCTAGGTAACCCATTCCAGTGCTTCACCACCCTCCTAGTGAAATAGTTTTTCCTAATATCGAACCTAAACCTCCCTCACTGCAACTTGAGACCATTACTCCTTGTTCTGTCATCTGGTACCACTGAGAACAGTTTAGGTCCAACTTCTTTGAAACCCCCTTTCAGGTACTTGAAACCAGCTATAAAATCCCCTCTCATTCTTCTCTTCTGCAGACTAAACAACACCAGTTCCTCAGCCTCTTCTCATAAGTTATGTGCTCCAGCTCCCTAATAATTTTTGTTCCCTTCTGCTGGACTCTTTCCAATTTTTCCACATTCTTCTTGTAGTGTGGGGCCCAAAACTGGACACAGTACTCCAGATGAGGCCTCATCAATACCAAATATAGGGGAATAGTCACATTCCTCGATCTGCTGGCAATTCCCCTACTTATAGAGCCCAAAATGCTGTTAGCCTTCTTGGCAACAAGGGCACATTGTCAACTCATATCCAGCTTCTCGTTCACTGTAACCTCTAGGTCCTTTTCTGCAGAACTATTGCCTAGCCATTCAGTCTATAGTCTGTAGCAGTGCATAGGATTCTTCCGTCCTAAGTGCAGGACTCTGCACTTGTCCTTGTTGAACCTCATCAGGTTTCTTTTGGCCCAATCCTCTAATTTGTCTAGGTCCCTCTGTATCCTATCCCTACCCTCCAGCGTATCTACCACTCCTCCCAGTTTAGTGTCATCTGCAAACTTGCTGAGAGTGCAGTCCACGCCATCCTCCTGATCACTAATGAAGATATTGAACAAAACTGGCCCCAGGACCGACCCTTGGGGCACTCCACTTGATACCAGCTGCCAACTAGACATTGAGCCATTGATCACTACCCACTGAGCCCAACAATCTAGCCAGCTTTCTATCCACCTTATAGTCTATTCATCCAGTCCATACTTCTTCAACTTGCTAGCAAGAATACTGTAGTAGACCGTATCAAAAGCTTTGCTAAAGTTAAGGAATAACACATCCACTGCTTTCCCCTCATCCACAGACCCAGTTATCTCCTCATAGAAGGCAATTAGGTTAGTCAGGCATGACTTGCCCTTGGTGAATCCATGCTGACTTTCCTCTCCTCTAAGTGCTTCAGAATTGATTCCTTGAGGACCTGCTCCATGATTTTTCCAGGAACTGAGGTGAGGCTGATTGGCCTGTAGTTTCCCGGATCCTCCTTCTTCCCTTTTTTAAAGATGGGTACTACATTAGCCTTTTTCCAGTCATCTGGGACCTCCCCCGATCGCCATGATTTTTCAAAGATAATTGCCAATGGCTCTGCAATCACATCTGCCAACTCCTTTAGCACCCTTGGATGCAGCGCATCTGGCCCCATGGTTTTGTGTTCATCTAGCTTTTCTAAATAGTCCCGAACCATTTCTTTCTCCACAGAGGGCTGGTCATCTCCTCCCCAAGCTGTGCTGCCCCGTGCAGCGGTCTGGGAGCTGATCTTGTTCATGAAGACGGAGGCAAAAGAAGCATTGAGTACATTAGATTTGTCCACATCCTCTGTCACTAGGTTGCCTCCCCCATTCAGTAAGGGGCTCACACTTTCCTTGATTTTCTTCTTGTTGCTAACATACCTGAAGAAACCCTTCTTGTTACTCTTAACATCTCTTGATAGCTGCAACTCCAAGTGTGATTTGGCCTTCCTGATTTCACTCCTGCATGCCTGTGCAATATTTTTATACTCCTCTCTGGTCATTTTTCCAATCTTCCACTTCTTGTAAGCTTCTTTTTTGCATTTAAGATCAGCAAGGATTTATTAAGCCAAGCTGGTCACCTGCCATATTTACTATTCTGCCTACACATTGGGATGGTTTGTTCCTGCAACCTCAGTAAGGATTCTTTAAAATACAGCCAGCTCTCCTGGACTTCTTTCCTCCTCATATTATTTTCCCAGAGGATCCTGCCCATCAGCTCCCTGAGGGAGTCAAAGTCAGCTTTTCTGAAGTCCAGGGGTCTGTATACTGTTGCTCTCTTTTCTTCCTTGTGTCAAGATCCTGAACTCGACCATCTCATGGTCACTGCCTCCCAGGTTCCCATCCACTTTTGCCTCCCCTACTAATCTTCCCGGTTTGTGAGCAGCAGGTCAAGAAGAGCTCTGCCCCTAGTTGGTTCCTCCAGCACTTGCACCAGGAAATTGTCCCCTACACTTTCCAAAAACGTCCTGGATTGTCTGTGCACCGCTGTATTGCTCTCTCAGCAGATATCAGTGTGATTAAAGTCTCCCATGAGAACTAAGGCCTGCGAACTAGTAACTTCTGTTGCTGGAAGAAAGCCTAGTCCATCTCATCCCCCTGGTCTGGTGGTCTATAGCAGACTCCCACCACAACATCACCCTTGTTGCTCACACTTCTAAACTTAATCCAGAGACTCTCAGGTTTTTCTGCAGTTTCATACCGGAGCTCTGAGCAATCATACTGCTGTCTTACATACAATGCAACTCCCCTACCTTTTCTGCCCTGCCTGTCCTTCCTGAACAGTTTATATATTCATCCATGACAGTACTCCAGTTATGTGAGTTATCCCATCAAGTCTCTGTTATTCCTTGACTATGCCAGGACTTCCAGTTCTCCCTGCTTATTTCCCAGGCTTCTTGCATTTGTGTATAGGCACTTAAGATAACTCGCTGATCATCCCACTTTCTCAGAACGAGACAGGAGTCCTCCCCTCTTGCACTCTCCTGCTCTTGCTTCCTCCTGGTATCCCATTTCCCCACTTACCTCTGGGCTTTTGTCTCCTTCCTCCAGTGAACCTAGTTTAAAGCCCTCCTCGTTAGGTTAGCCAGTCTGCTTGTGAAGGTTAGCCGGCCTGCTTGCTTCCTGTCCCTGAGGAACCACCCAATTTAAGCCTCCTGCCCTAAAGGACTTGTATTGAGGCTAAGGAACAGAGACAAATTAAGTCTAAATAGGGTCCCAATTGTCAGTAGTGAGGACTTGCATCTGCATCTGGTCAGTCTCCGGGCAACCTATGAGAACAGCTGAGCTACCTGAGTGAGCATTCCTCCTGGCTGGCCAAGAAGGTCAGCAGGCCAGCTCTTAAGCCCAACAGCACCAACTGATTGCTGGCTGCTCAACGTACATGCCTGCAAGTGCGATCATGCCTGCTTTAGCCCAGCTTCCCTACTGGCTTCCTGACTCTGGGTCCTGACCCTTGGCTCTGACTCCTGACTCCCAGCTCCAGCTCCAACCACCAGGCCCAACACACAAATCCCAGTTTGTGACACCGATCAGCTAAAAAGAGTTACTTGAAAAACAGTACCATTTTGTTTTCCTTAGGAAAAGGGGTGGTTTGTGTATTTCCCAGGATTTCTTGTCTTCCTATGCTAAACTTCAGTGTTTCAAGTCTTGGGGACACTTTCTGAGCATGGTGGATCGAGATTATCAATTCCATTGATCCTGCCTTATGCCCCAATTCAGCAAAGTTACTTAAGCATGTGCTTAAAATTAAAATATAATTAAGATTACTTTGGCTATCAAAGTTGTTTGTAGTGTGGTTATAGCCCATGCTAGTCCCAGGATATTAGAGGGACAAGGTGAGCGAGGTAACATCTTTTATTGGACCAACTATAGGTGAAAGAGCCAAGCTTTCCAGCTTATAGGGGTGATCTGAAGATCTCTGTGTAGCTCAAAAGCTTGTCTCTTTCACTAACAGAAGTTGGTCCAATAAAAGATGTTGCTTCATCCACCTTGTCTGTCTATCAAAGCCTTTCTAACATTACTTTGGCTACTGCATAAAGTTAAGCACATGATTAAGTGCTTTGCTGAATGGATCATTAGTCTTGCACTAGTGGGGAAGAATGCATAGTTTTCCATTCACAACTCACAGCATAAACTCTGCCTCTTCTCAATAGACCAAAAACGATTACGGTTAAGGTACAGGAAGCATTTCTTCTCTCCTAACCTGCATTGTATGAACTGCGTCTACAACTCCAGCTGGCTGAAGGAGCAAAAGGCCAAACCAGGAAACAAACCGAAGTCTCTTTGACTGCAGTGCACTGCACTATTATTAGGCAGCCAAGTTTGCATTCCTTTATAATTGACACATGCTGCATTTAATAAAGAATACATATATACATGAACTTGCTATGCTGCTAGCCTAGTAGGACTTATCTTTTAACCTCACACATCCATAGCACCTAGACATCATATCTCATCACATTGTCCTCCCAGGTCACCTCGACAAGGTGTTTGGGGAGGTGGCGAGAGCACCAGCTTTGAGCCCCATTGATTATGACATATTTGCCAGGATTACTGTTGGAATTATTCTTTATGCAGGGTATTACCACGCCACTAATTCAACGATAAATTCCATTCTTAAATTCAAAGACTTAGTGGAATTTATACACTTGCTATAAACATGCCTCAAAAGCATAAACCATAAGCAATTCATTACATCCAAACAGTAACACAACATTTATAAGTATTTGACCAAATTACTTACAAACGAACTAAACACAGGAGTGCTTAGACCCATATTGGTCAGCTCCAATTTGGTCAGCCAGATATTAGCAATGCAACCTCCAAGAGTTTATTTTTCTGTACCCTTTAGCAAACAAGTGGTGTCATTGCAAGTTATAGGACCTTATCTAAGGGCAGGTGAAGGAGTTCCTTATATAGCCAATTATATACTGCACCTGGTACCCAATTAACTGTGTTTTATTTCCATTACTTTAGCTCAAACCTTAAATAAGATAACATCTGTATTTTGAAGGGTCACTACAAGTTTAACACAACAACTCTTCTTTCCCATGCTCTCTTCCTTTTTGGTCACATGCTTTGGGACTATTGCTCATGCTAATATTCCATATTAACATAGTTCACTCAAATCTAACCGGGTCTATATTCCTACAGTTACTCACACATAGAGTATGTGGCAGGGTCAGAAGCCAATAGCAAGGTTCACATTGTGTAACAAGTAAAGAGTGTGGGCATAGGCACCAACTCCATGGGTGCTCCAGGGCTGGAGCACCCATGGGGAAAAATTAGTGAGTGCTCTGCACCCACTGGCAGCTAAGCTCCCCTCACCCCACCTCCTCCTCCCGCACTGAGTGCGCTGCATCCCCACTCCTCCACCTACCTCCCAGCGTTTCCCACCCAACCACTGCCAAACAACTGTTTGGCAGCGTTAGCGCACTCCGGGAGGGAGGGGGAGGACTGGGAATGTGGCACGCTCAGGGGAGGAGGCAGGGAAGAGGAGGGGCTGAGGCAGGGATTTGGGAAAGGGGTTGGAATAGGGGCAGGGAGGGGATGGCATTGTGGCAGCGACTTTGGGAAGGGGTGAAATGGGGTGAGGAAGGGGTGGGAAGAGGTGGGGCAGTGGCGGGGCCTCATGGAAGGGGTGAAGTGGGGGCAGGGCTGGGGCTAGAGGGGAGGTCGAGCACCCATGGGAAAGAGGGGAAGTCGGCACCTATGAGTGTGGGGCTTTTATTTTGTTTTCTTTTGCTGGGCTATTGTATGAGATAATCAAGGTGTACAGTAACAAATCAGCAGTCTTCAATGTCGGAAGCTGCCTTGCAGGACTCATAATGAATCAACAGTCTTCAAGGCTGTTTTATTTTGTTTATTTTGGCTCATTTGTGCATAAATTATTAATGAACTGAGCAGGCACGAGGGCATTGCCTTTGCAATGAACTCTGACATGAATGGGGCCCTGCAGCCTACTCTCCACTATCTTTTTAATAAAGTGTCCAGAGGAATGATGTCAAGAAATTAATCAACTGGTAACTCAGAACATCTAAAATGTACACAGCCCTCACACTCATAGACGTTCAATATATGACAGTATCCAGCCATTTTACAACATCAGCTACAGTATTTAATTCTGAGGCCCCTTGAGGCAGAGAATTTCAGAAGAGAAATTCCAAGCAGTCTGTAGAAATAATTTTCTTCTATTTGTTCTACTGTGTGGGAGCCAGAACTTTCTCCGGGACCAGGCCAAGACTATGGAACTAACTCCTCTAGGAACTAAGGGCCAACACAAACGTCACCACCTTCGACTACAAGTTCAAGTCACATATCTTTGTCCTGCATTCTCCAAGATAAGCACATAGTAACATGTATATTTAAAACAAACAAACAAAACTCTCCCCAGACAAAACCACCCTACCAACCACTGCACAAACACTTTACCAACCACTGCACAGATCCTTCCTCCTAGGAAGAGGATGCGAGAACAAACAACACATGACTGATGTTAGTCACTTTACTTAATGTTCTACTGGAAGGTACACAGATACCACAGTGAAGAACGTGGTATAAGACATAAAATAAAATAGAACAGAAAACGTTTACATGTAATTAATTTAAATTAGTGGCCCTTTATTTTAGGGGACATTTTTCACACAAATCTCTCTATGTACTTCATTTAATCCCTTCAACTTTCCTCTTTACCACGCTAAATAATCTTATTTTTTTAAAAATCTCTAATTTTATATAAATCTCACCATTCTCCAATATTTACTGATTAAGTTTTAACACAAAAGCTCTCCTGTTCTGATAAAAAAAAGTTATATTTAATATATGACTTAAATTATTTTCAGCTAAATTACAAATGATCGCCTTATGTGCAAATAGCACTATTTATGTGACATGTGTTCTTTGAATTTGTTTGGACTTATATGAGTACTTTCATTCAGATTTTCTGCCATTTTTGTCCAAAATTCAGTCTAATGGTTCCCTCTAGTGGTCAAATTTTGTCTTTACACATGGTAACATGAAAGTCTTTGAGTTTTGTGGGAGAGTGTTAGTACTTTTAAAGCAGTGTGTCAATATGTCCTGTAAACTATTCTTCTGAATATGTTCTTTTATATAGTAAAATGAAAAAATCTGAAGGAGTCTTGTGATTGTTCCAAGCAAAGTCCAACTCTAACAATGAGACAATGGCATGAGGGTTGGATTTTTTTTCCTTCTTAGTTAGCAACAGCTTCCATTCAAGATGCAGAATCTTCCACTTAAAACAACTCTAAGTAATGGAAAAGAAAAAAGACATTTGAAAAGCTTCCCACAAATTTTCTCTTCTATTATTACTACCTACCTCTTATATAATGCTTTTCATCAGTAGAGCTCAAAGTGCTTTACAAAGAAAGTTAGTATCATTGCTCTAATTTTACAGAAGGGGAAACCGAGGCACAGTACAATGCTGCGAGTTGCCCAATGTCACCCATCAGGCTAGTGGTAAAACCAGGAATAAAAGCTAAGTTTTCTGAATTCTAGGCCAGAGTCTAGCCATCAGGCAGCACTGTCTTCTACAACCTAATGACTTAAACTCCTCTATGAAAAATATAGAAAGGTTTCTTTTTTCCTAACAACTTTTTAAACGTGTTTTCTTGAGATAAGAGTGAAACCTGTGTTCAATTTACTTGTCTTAGTAGTTACTGTTGGCAGGGCCCGATTTAGAGACCGTCAACACAGGCAACCGCATCGGGTGTTGAGCTTGGGGGCACCGGGCTTGGGATGCTGTTTTTGTTATCAGTGACAAAAGGGAAAATAGAATGTGTGAAGTAAAATGTTTCAGGTATTCTGTATGTGGATTCATTTTTCACTGACCTCTTAGAATGTTCTGGACCTTTGTAGAATCTTGTGGAACCTTCCAAACTTTCTGAGAACTACATTTTCCTCAAACCTCCTAGAATGTTATCAGCCAGGCCCTCCTGGGTATATTTGCTTATAAATGGCATGAACAAATACAGATTTACACTTCCTAGCATGCAAATTTATTGTCTTATATGACAAGGATAAATTATGCATGCAAATCGTTCATCAAAGTCATGAAATGGGCTACAAATGCAATAAAAATAAGGTATTCAAAAATTTAACAAATGGAGGTGGGGGGCACTGAAGACGCTCCTCACCTTGGGTGCCATTTGGTTTAAGGCCAGCCCCGACTGTTGGTCTTAGAACTATTAGTTGTTTTGAAAAATGTATTGTGTTTTAAACAGATTAAAGGCTAGCTAAAAGAAACCCAGCTGACTAAAACTGATTAAAGCTGGTAATGCCTCCATTAGTTAAGAGTTTTAGGGTATTTTCCAGTATAAGAATCTTTTTTTAGTTGTTTTGTTTATAACTTTGCCAGACTTTAACCATTTGGACAGAAATTTTCCATGCTGGCTGTCTACCTCAGGCTAAATTGTTCTGGAAAAGTTTCAACACAAATGGCTCAGCCATTTTCAAGAGCAAGATTAAGAGATAATGCTTTGTTTTTCCCATGTTAAAAACATTCTTACTTCCATTTCACTAAGAAGCTGTAGCATCTCCATGATTTGAAGCATAGACTTGAAATTTGACAGATGGTTGGCCTTTCTGTCAGGGTTGTGCTTTTGATCTCACCATGAAAAACTGGCCAGATATGATCGGCTTGAGAAAAAATTCAGTTCACAGATGCTCAGTAGAGACTTGTTGGAGTTTGGCAGCTAAATTTCCTGAAGATTCTATCTGCACTGAGCATGACCCAGCCCACAGCTTCAGGCCTGAGCAGCACTTTCCCTGCAGTTGCTGTTCTCAGTGGTTACACTGTGGTGCTGGCATCCCCCTCAGTCTAATGATTCTTCGGGTCTTAATTCATTTTATAATTAAGAGGTGGATCATCCCATCCTGATATGTTTAAACTGCTGCCATACACTGCCCAAATGGAGTTAAGTCCAGTTGGCCATTCTTGTTGCAACAAGGGATTATCTGCAATCCATAAAACTACACATATTCAAGTACTAATCACCCCCAGCACTTACATTATCTTCTGCATCTGGGAGATGGGCTGTCTCTCCTCCAGCATCTTTGTAAATATCAGGGCAATAGAAGAACAGAAGCAGAGAGTCTCGGTAATTCCATCTTAGTGACTAATATCCTGAAATGTTCCTCCTGGGAGATGCAGTCTGCTGTATCCTAGACATCAGTTACATTCTGTATTCTGGGTCTTACTCTATATCCCAGCAATAACTCTGACTTTTTCCTAGGCAATTTTCCACACGAGAATCCATTTCTACATGGTCCTCAGGGAAGCACACCTATTTGCAGTCAGAAGAACCAAAGTAAGCAGAGCCACTCAGAGAAAGGGGAGGCAAAAGGTAGGGTGACTGGATGTCCCGTTTTTAAAGGGACAGTCCTGTTTTTTAGGACCTTTTCTTATATAGGTGCCTATTACCACCCACCCCCTGTCCCATTTATTTACAGTTACTATCTGGTAACCATAGCAAAAGGGGAAGTCTGGCTTGGGCCACCTGTTTGAGATGGCCCCCAAACCGAGCAACATTGTGATCCAGTATGTGGGGTCCCAAAACCACTTCCTGAAATTTGGCCCAGCAGCCCCTCTGTCAGGATGGAAGAGTGGGCAAGCCAACCCTAAGTGGCACTACAAACCAGCATGTCAGGTTACAATGCCACTCATGGAAATTTGGCCCAGCAGCCCCTCTGTCATGGGGCAGCCAGGTCAAACCTGAGTGGTGCTGCGACCTTGCATGCCAGGTATGCCCAGAGCAGGGAGCCAGGCCCAGGCCCAGACCCCACAGGACTGCAGGATGAGTGGAATGCAGTCTCGCTCTCCAGTTTCAGGAGGGTTTGTACTCAGCATGGCTAAGCTGTGCCTTTGCTGCCTCTACCCATGCTACCATAGTTAACCTGCTTTTTATATTCATGCTAGCTTGATGAGAGCTACCATAAATATGTAGACACAAGCAGGGAAATCACACCCCTAGCTTGTAATGTAGTTGTAGCCTAAGCTGACGAGAGATGTATCATTTACATTGAATGAATGGGCACTAAGGACAAAGCCCACAAGTGTGTGTTAGCTAAATGGGTCAGAAAATGTATCTGTGTATTTTACTTGCCTTTTTTTTATGTCAATCATTGTTGTATCTGAGCACCTCACAAACATTAATGAATTCGTCCTTACACATGTCAGATAGAGAAGTATTATTATTGCTATTGTTCAAATGGGGAACTGAAGCACTGAGAGTTTAAGTGACTTGCTCAAGGTCACATAGGAAGTTTGTGGCAGAGTGGTAAATAGCATCTGGGTTGCTTATAATGCATAGGGCCAGCAGTGCAGATAAAAGATCTGTATTATTGGAAGAAATGTCATTTCTTGCCCTATTTCTGAAACTGACTTCGTCCATCAGAAAAACATCATTTTACAGCTAAGAAAATGTTTCCGTTCAGTGTGTTTATGTGAGCATACACAACCAAAAGTTCTCCCAGTTGCTGGAAAATGTCCCTTTTATACCTACACCCATTTTTAATTAACACCTCCTTTATAATTGTTCAATTATCCCACCTGCTGTTCAAGGAAACCAGCATAACAATCATCTAACATAACACAGGGGCAATTAGCACCCAGAAGACAAGGAAACTCATCACAGCTTAGAGCTTCTGTATAACACAGGAAGAGGGATCAAAGCATGACATCAAAGTCAACTCATTACAAACCTCCAAATGGAGCCTGAGTTCTTATGGCAGTGACCATATTTTGGTGTTTCTGAATTCTTCAGTTATTAAAAAGAATATTTAAAAAGAAGCTACGGTGCATACTTGTTATGTTTTCAAAAGTATATATTTTAACCCTTTGAGAGCTCTCCATTATGATACTGAAAGGCAGAAGCTAACAGATTCATCTCCGGGTTACTCCAGTCTTATACAGTCAAACTCCATTGATTTCATCAGCATAAAACTTAAGTAATCCATTGATGAATCAAGCAATATGCCTTTACTAATGTCACCTGTAGAGGATACAGTCATCACTTTTTACATTTTATCTAACTCTCTTTGCCCTCATACTGCCTGTTCAGCTGAAGATGGCATCCTTATCATTTTAAAGATTTTGTGAAGAGCCTGTACATTTCCTACTTTTTTTCCCTAGGAATTACGTTATTTTATTAACTGATGGCACAGGGGATTTTAACTACTTTTTAGGTTGTTGGCATCAGATACATCTTTAACCATGCTTATTAGACCTTCAAGAGTGCTAATTTCCTTGTACAAAGGGAGTTTTGAGCTTTCATTAGGATATTTCCCAGATGTTTTAATTTTCTGATACCATTTAGTATAATTATGTTTGCTTTTAGTTCATAAGTATGGAAAATAATGTGCATTAGGAAACAAACAAACAAAAATGCTGTCATATTAAAGTATAAAAAAGAGCAGCTGATAAGGAAAAACAGCACTGGCAACATTCTTTTAAAAGCCATGGGACACATAAAGAGCAGACATATTGTGATGGTAACAACTTGAATTACCCACGAGTAAATAAATAAAAAGAAAAGATAAGGGAATATATTAATATGAGAAGTTCAGGGATGTGCAAAACTAAAACCGAAAATCCCGATGAAATGTCTGAGCTGATCTTTGAGTCAATAGCAGGGTGGGTATTTCTTTTCACTGGGGAATAGGAGGTGATAAAAGGGAACGGTCTGTGCTATGACCATTTGTTTTACCCTTTTGTCAGTGTGCCTAATGTTGTCATGTTGGGTGTGATGTACTTTTTTAGCTAGATAAATGAAGATTTTGCATAGTTCTACTCACAAATTCCAAATGATTTTTCTTCAGGCAAAATTCTGCCCCTCTCTCCCTGGAACTCTTAGCAGCACACTTATTCCCTCCCTGCATAGCTGCAGAGAGCCCTTTGGCAGTGAAACTGATGTTGTTCCACTAGGCAAGGATAAAGACAGGATGTGCAGGAAATCACTAGTATGTAAACCCCTTATGTGCTCAGAGCCCAGCAATGCACCTAGGCAGTGCAAATTGGGACAAGAGCAGAGCTAGAATATATGATCTGTGAGAATACTCATGTCTCCTGATGAACAGGACAGTGAGGAGGGCAGATAGGCCCCTGCATGGGTTACTTAAACCACAGACCAGTTCTGTAGCTGCTCCACGGCATGTATTCTTCCTCCATCTCTGTCTCCAACACATATATTTTCCCAGCATCCAGCCTGACTACTCAGAGGAGGGGCTGGGCTCTGGCCTCTGGGCTTACTGAAGATTTTATTCTTGTTCCATAAGCTCCCATACAGAGTTCTGCATGTGGAACAAATGGAAAAATATATAAAAAATGTCCGTAGTGTGGGTAACAGATCCATAAGGGGCATGAGAGAGAAGACTACAGATATATCATTTCAATATTTTTCAGCTTGCGTTGTTTCCAGTTGTTTCCTACCCAGAACATGCTGAGCAAGCTAAACATCATATTCATAGGTCCCAATTTAAGTGCTAGATGTGACCCCCAAATTCTCAATGTGTAGTACCTTGCTCCACTAGTATTCCCATTGACTCCACTGGTGCTATATTGTATACAGTATTGTACAAGGCACTATTCATGAGTAAAAGTACCACAATCTGGCCCTGGATAATTCTAGGATTTGGTCTAGTGAATAACACCCTTATGGCACTTCGTGTTAAAATACCACTAGGAATAATCTTTCTTCTTGAATTTTGTTGAGATGGAAATGGTGGCATTCAGGAGAGCCCAGGCAGAAAAGCTTTTCTCTTTGATTTATTGCAGCATTGCCATTTGCGTTGATGTAATGTATTGATGGCTCTGCCAGCATTTCACATCGTGAACTCCTATTTTTAGAACTAAAGAGCTCCCTCATAAAAAAGAAAACTGTGGAACTTGACCCACCAGAACCCAGACTGAGAGCAACCTTCATTTTCGATAATTAAACAAATCCATAGGGTGGTTTTACTCATAGACTCATAGACTCTAGGACTGGAAGGGACCTCGAGAGGTCATCGAGTCCAGTCCCCTGCCCTCATGGCAGGACCAAATACTGTCTAGACCATCCCTAATAGACATTTATCTAACCTACTCTTAAATATCTCCAGAGATGGAGATTCCACAACTTCCCTAGGCAATCTATTCCAGTGTTTAACTACCCTGACAGTTAGGAACTTTTTCCTAATGTCCAACCTAAACCTCCCTTGCTGCAGTTTAAGCCCATTGCTTCTTGTTCTATCATTGGAGGCTAAGGTGAACAAGTTTTCTCCCTCCTCCTGATGACACCCTTTTATATACCTGAAAACTGCTATCATGTCCCCTCTCAGTCTTCTCTTTTCCAAACTAAACAAACCCAATTCCTTCAGCCTTCCTTCATAGGTCATGTTCTCAAGACCTTTAATCATTCTTGTTGCTCTTCTCTGGACCCTCTCCAATTTCTCCACACCTTTCTTGAAATGCGGTGCCCAGAACTGGACACAATACTCCAGTTGAGGCCTAACCAGCGCAGAGTAAAGCGGAAGAATGACTTCTTGTGTCTTGTTTACAACACACCTGTTAATGCATCCCAGAATCACGTCTGCTTTTCTTGCAACAGTATCACACTGTTGACTCATATTAAGCTTGTGGTCTACTATGACCCCTAGATCTCTTTCTGCCATACTCCTTCCTAGACGGTCTCCTCCCATTCTGTATGCGTGAAACTGATTGTTCCTTCCTAAGTGGAGCACTTTGCATTTATCTTTATTGAACTTCATCCTGTTTACCTCAGACCATTTCTCCAATTTGTCCAGATCATTTTGAATTTTGACCCTGTCCTCCAAAGCAGTTGCAATCCCTCCCAGTTTGGTATCGTCCGCAAACTTAATAAGCGTACTTTCTATGCCAACACAGAAATCGTTGAAGATATTGAACAGAACCGGTCCCAAAACAGACCCCTGCGGAACCCCACTTGTTATACCTTTCCAGCAGGATTGGGAGCCATTAACAACTACTCTCTGAGTACGGTTATCCAGCCAGTTATGCACCCACCTTATAGTAGCCCCATCTAAATTGTACTTTCCTAGTTTATCTATAAGAATATCATGCGAGACTGTATCAAATGCCTTACTAAAGTCTAGGTATATCACATCCACCGCTTCTCCCTTATCCACAAGGCTCGTTATCCTATCAAAGAACGCTATCAGATTAGTTTGACACGATTTGTTCTTTACAAATCCATGCTGGCTATTCCCAATCACCTTACCACCTTCCAAGTGTTTGCAGATGATTTCTTTGATTACCTGCTCCATTATCTTCCCTGGCACAGAAATTAAATTAACTGGTCTGTAGTTTCCTGGGTTGTTTTTATTTCCCTTTTTATAGATGGGCACTATATTTGCCCCCTTCCAGTCTTCTGGAATCTCCCCCATCTCCCATGATTTCCCGAAGATAATAGCTAGAGGCTCAGATACCTCTTCTATTAACTCCTTGAGTATTCTAGGATGCATTTCATCAGGCCCTGGTGACTTGCAGGCATCTAACTTTTCTAAGTGATTTTTTACTTGCTCTTTTTTAATTTTCTCTTCTAAACCTACCCTCTTCCTGTAAGCATTCACTATACTAGACATTCCTTCAGACTTCTCAGTGAAGACTGAAACAAAGAAGTCATTAAGCATCTCTGCCATTTCCAAGTCTCCTGTTACTGTTTCCCCCTCCTCATTGAGCAGTGGGCCTACCCTGTCCTTGGTCTTCCTCTTGCTTCTAATGTATTGATAAAAAGTCTTCTTGTTTCCCTTTATTCCCATAGCTAGTTTGAGTTCATTTTGTGCCTTTGCTTTTCTAATCTTGCCTCTGCATTCCTGTGTTATTTGCCTATATTCATCCTTTGTAATCTGACCTAGTTTCCATTTTTTATATGACGCCTTTTTATTTTGTAGGTCACGCAAGATCTCGTGGTTAAGCCAAGGTGGTCTTTTGCCACATTTTCTATCTTTCCTAACCGTCGGAATAACTTGCTTTTGGGCCCTTAATAGTGTCCCTTTGAAAAACTGCCAACTTTCTTCAGTTGTTTTTCCCCTCAGTCTTAATTCCCATGGGACCTTACCTATCAGCTCTCTGAGCTTACCAAAATCCGCCTTCCTGAAATCCATTGTCTCTATTCTGCTGTACTCCCTTCTACCCTTCCTTAGAATTGCAAATTCTATGATTTCATGATCACTTTCACCCAAGCTTCCTTTTTTGAGTATAATCTCTTCTTCTTAGTGGTATTAGCGGTTTAAGATGATATTTTGCATCCCTGTAACTTGGTAAGTGACTGGTCTGTAATAGAGGTATTTTTCAAGTTTAATTAAGATGGAAACACACCAGCCCTGCCCCTAAAAAACCAGACCAAAATTAGTAACCATGCTTCAGAGGGCAAGGCTTAGAGAACTGAGTTCTCGGATTTGGTTCCTCTTCCCAGCCATTACAATAGTAGCTTCGCAGAAGAGAAAGATACCTCAAAGAGATTACACTCCAAGACTGAGATCCTCAGCTGCAGAGGCTCCCATCCTGTGGGCAAGGACTGATCTGCATAGCTCAGGAGCAAGGGGAAATGCAAAAGTGGCTTACTGCTGAATGCCAATCCCACAGTCTAAGTTAGAACAGCCTCATGATGGTTTTCACGGGTTTCAGACCATTCAGAAACCCTTCAGTTGTAATAATGGCTATTGGGATTTTTAAGAGAGGTGAACATTAGTCTATGACAGTAATGCATACTTAATACTGCTTTCACTTGACATGTATGAAAAGAGAGAAATCCCTGGCATGCATCATTTGATCTGTTAATAACATGTCTGAGTGCAAGATGCCACACAGCACATGTATTTTGTACAGTTAAAGAAAATGCTTTTTAGCACTACACTCTCCTGTTTTATTTTGTTTTGTTTCAACTATCTATAGATCTCTGACGTGGCAGAGAGAAGAGTATGAGGTCTCTGTCCATCAAGGGCCAGGCATAAAAAAAGAGCACTTAACGAGGTCCCTGTCTATGTCATAGACTGGGATGTGGGCAGTCTTACCTAGTGGTCAGAGCAGTGGTGGTCAGGGCTAGTGATTAGCACAAGAGCCAGGGAGCAGAGGTCAAAGTCAGAAAATAAGCAAACAAAGTCAGAGCTGGCATGAGTAACCAGGAGCTGGATGTAGAAGCAGGAATCTGGAACAAGGCAAAAGGTAAGGCCAGGCTAGGCCGGGCCCTCTAAAACCCATCCAGACTACAATATTGCAGTCAGATAGGGATCCACCTAGTTTCTCAGATAACTTCCAGTGCCTCCTTCTGGCTTAAACAGGGAGTCTGAGCCAATCAGAGAGGCTGGACATCTCCAGTTGGAGCTTCATGGGCGGTGCCTATGGTCCACCAGCCCACATTCCTGCAAGCTGCTAGCTGCAGTGTAAGGACTGCCTGGAGACCTGCATTCAATACCTACAATCCCTCACAGTCTAGTGCTTAACCTTGTGTTTGCTTCCTGCATGTCAGAGCCAAACGTTGAACTGGTAGCCTCGGGTTCATAGATAACATCTGTAGCCAAATCTCTTCAGTGCTCCACATTGTGCAAAGTGCTTTTGATTTGGGTAATCCAATGAAAATCAAAATCTTCATGTGTTTAGGTTTCTTATTTTAGAGAAAATTCATCCTGTGGAGAGAGCCAATGCAAAGACTGCACACTACTTAAGACCCATCTAAGACTTATTTTGAGGACTTGTGCTGGCCTTCTGTACAGAAGTGAATTAATCTTCATGCCCCAGCTACTTCTAGAATCATGACTTATCTTGTGGAAGGAGTGGACACATAGGGAGTTCTTTTCACCAGGGGACAAAAGCATCTGCGAATGATAAAGAATGAACCTAGAGAGATAACGACGGAAGCAGAAGGAAAAGAGAAGCTGTGGAAGCCCGACTGGAAGGCTCTATCTAGTTATCTTATTTATAAAGCTCTAGCCAGTGCATTATCCAGGCACTGACAAAATTCAGCACTGGGTAAATCTGGTGAAATGAGAAAAAAAATAAGAATTACACATTCTGTATTCTCTTTCTATTAATAGGAAAACAAAACCAAATCCATTTGCTGTACTAATCACACAGTGCTTATTCATTTTCTACTGGCATACCCATACAGTGCTTTGAACACATAGCACAAAGTGACTACTAGGAACCTTAGCCCTTTGCTACACCTTTTCGGAAGTCATAGAATCATAGAATTTCAGGGTTGGAAGGGACCTCAGGAGGTCATAGTTCAACCCCGTGCTCAAAGCAGGACCAACACCAATTAAATCATTCCAGCCAGGGCTTTGTCAAGCTGGGCTTTAAAAACCTCTAAGGATGGAGTTTACACCACCTCCTACGTAACCCATTCCAGTGCTTCACCACCCTCCTAGTGAAATAGTGTTTCCTAATATCTAACCTAGACATCCCCCACTGCAACTTGAGACCATTGCTTCTTGTTCTGTCATCTTCCTCCACTGAGAACAGCCCATCTCCATCATCTTTGGAACCCCCCTTCAAGTAGTGGAAGGCTACTATCAAAGCCCTCCTCAGTCTTCCCTTCTGAAGACTGAATAAGCCCAGTTCCCCCAGCCTCTCCTCATAAGTCATTTGCTCCAGCCCCCTAATCATTTTCGTTGCCTTCCGTTGGACTCTCTCCAATTTGTCCACATCCTTTCTGCGGTGGGGGGCCCAAAACTAGATGCAATACTCCAGATGTGGCCTCACTAGTGCCTAATAGAGGGGAATAATCACTTCCCTCAACCTGCTGGCAATGCTCCTAAATGCAGCTGAATATGCCGTTAGACTTGGCAACAAGGGCACACTGCTGACTTATATCCAGCTTCTTGTCCACTGTAATCCATAGGTCCTTTTCTGTAGAACTGCTGCTTAGCCAGTCAGTCCCCAGTCTGTAGCAATGCACAGGATTCTTCCATCCTAAGTGTAGGACCCTGCACTTGTCTTTGTTGAATCTCATCAGGTTTCTTTTGCCCCAATCCTCCAATTTGTCTAGGTAACTCTGGACCCTATCCCTACCCTCCAGCATATCTACCTCTCCACCCAGCTTAATGTCATTTGCAAACTTGCTGAGGTGCAGTCCATCCCATCATCCAGCTCATTAATGAAGATGCTGAACAAAACTGGCCCCAGGACCGACCCCTGGGCAGGGACAGCTCTAGGGATTTTGCCGCCCTAGAAAGCAGTGTATGGACCCTTCGCAGGCAAGCCGCCGAAGGCAGCCTGCCTGCTGCCCTCGCGGTGCCGGCAGAGCGCCCCCCCGCGGCTTGCCGCCCCAAGCACGCACTTGGCGTGCTGGGGCCTGGAGCCGCCCCTGCCCCTGGGGCACTCTGCTTGATACCAGCTGCCAACTAGACATCAAGCTGTTGATCACTACCCATTGAGCCTGATGATCTAGCCAGCTTTCTATCCACCTTATAGTCCATTCATCCAATCCATACTTCTTTAACTTGCTGGCAAGAATAGTGTGGGAAACCATAACAAAAGCTTTACTAAAGTCAAGGTATATCACATACACTGCTTTCCCCATATCCACAGAGCCAGTTAATTATAGAACATACAACCAGCTTGGGGTGTCTGCCCTGCTTTTTGATAGTCTACCCTCAGGTTGGCACTCACAGTCATGAACCCACTCCAAACAGCATGACGCCATACATACGTCACACAAGAATATTGACGACCAGTGAGTGACTAGCTTTCCAATGACATATCGTATAACACCTTTTAGATACAGATTATAACAGTGAGTCAGGGCTGCTGAAACTCACTGCTAGATACCAGGGAACCTCTTGCTTTCTGGCATAGGGATGCTCTTATGGTCACAGACACTATTTTGGTTGTTTAAAAAAAAAGTAATGGAAACCAACCTCATTAGGAGAGTATATACATGCTCAGATCTGAAAGAAAACATCTAAAACTAATTACAAAATAAAAGATTAAAGCTCCTATTAAACTGACATTTATAATGCATCCTTAACTATGGAGTCTTGCCCAGCAACTCCATGATAGTACCTTGCACTTCCAAGGATCTCAGATGAATCTATGAGGCACGTAAGTGTGATCTTCATTTTACAGATGAAAAGATTATAACTTGTCGACTAGCACACCGCAAGTTGTGGCAGCAATAATTCCCAGGACTCCTGACCTCTCCCCCAACTCCTCTGATAAGATGCTTCCCGACAGATTACAACCACTATTACAAAAATTGATTTGCATATTATTATAGATTTTAAGGGAGCTAACGAGCATTATTCAAAGATATTGAAAAAAAACAAAGAAGATTTTGTGCCAAATTTAGCTCTCAGTTACACCAGCACAGCCTCCTGAGAATCAACGGAATTGTAACTGAAATTAGAATATGGCCCAGCATTTGAGACACATTCAAAGGGCCACTTATATTCCCATTCACACTGCTGTATACCAGGAATAACTGCACTGAGATCTGGGAGCAGAAACGGGCTTATAATGTCCATATCTATCTACACTGTTTCTGTGAGTGCTGCTTTGTTTAAAAAAAAAAAACATGGCTGGGGCAGGGACTAAAAGAAACAACATCACTCTGTAACAAAGTACTTTTGCTGAGATTTTTAAACATGGATATAAATTAGGAACATCTGAACCACCTCCTCTCTGAACAATCTCATCACTGCTGGGGCAACAGCCTTCCCCTGTGCCATTCCTGCCATCTGGGTCAGCTTAATTACATCCGTCTTCTTCATCAAGCCTTCATCCAATTTCAGTTTTCAACTAGAGACATTTCAGCTAGACACCTTGTAATTTCTCTCTCTTCCTGTTAGTATGTACTATTTAACTTTGGAATTGTTTGCTCTACAGAAGCTGCTGTAAAGCATTCAGAGAGGCAATGCGTATGAAACATACTATACAAAATAATATGAGTGTGATTTCTTTTTGAATTATAATTCCACTTGCAGTAGTAATACTGTATAATCAAAACCTGATGGTGAGCCAAAGCAAAAAACAACCAATAGATGGCACCATTTATTATGTTATAAAAGATTCATAACTACAAGCTAGAGGCCCCCACCCCTAAAACCTGGTTGTTAGTATAAAATAAATCAAACTTCCATTTTAAGAGATGTTACTTACAAGCTCAATATAGCCCTAACTTTATGTCCCTTTCCAGTGCTTCCTGTGGAAAATTTGGTGGTGATCCCTTAAATGGAAAAAAACATTTTAGAAACAATAATGGATCTAGAGGGCAATAGGACACTGCCCAGGAGAGTTTTCTTCTGTTCTGCTCTTAAAAAAAACAGGTTACTTCTTTTCATTCCTCTGTTAAATAATAGAGCTGCTTCAAGGGACATCTCCCTACCCGACTGACATAACTTAGAAAAGGTTTAGGCAATGGGCAGTTATAAACACTGTTATAGCCATTCTATAATAATAAATAATAATATACACTTATAATAAACAGCAGCTGTTACCCAGGACTTTCAAAGTGCTTTGGAAACATTACTTAATTAAACAACACCTCTATGAGACTGGGAATCCTAACACTCCAGTAATCATCCTGACCTCATTGGGATGTCAATGGTTCTGCTTGTATGAGTAAGCGTTACTCATGTGGGTAAGGACTGCAGGATCAGAAGTAAATACTGTAATATGTTTTCTGCTATTACAGGCATATTTCTTCCAGGAGGGAAAAAGGAGGAAGTTTGTTGTGTTCACCTTCTAGAAATTAATCCCTGCAAAATATTTGTCTGTGGTTCAGGATGTGCGTCATTTAGCTATAAGGTTCAAATCTGTAATGTTTGTACTATGTGTGCTTAAAAGGCAGACTTAGTGGCTTCAGCATAATTTACTATTTAAGGTTAAAAGCTGTTGCTCTCTCTAATCTTCTGCTCCACAGCCAATGCAACTTTAATAGTGCAAGCCTTGGAAGAGGAGAGAAATGCATTGCTGAAACATTTAGCATGATACAGTTTTCCATCTTTATTTTAAGTTATGAAAACTGTCTGAAAAAGCTAGTATGTGTTTCCAGTCAATGATAGTTTCCTGGCATCAAAAGATTAAGAAAATGAACTGAAATATCCAAAGGAAGAAATACTGAATGGAGAAGATAGATTACAAAAAAAATTTGTATTTTCTATATTTATCTGTGTGCTATTGTATCTGCTTCACTAGGCTGTCAATTTTAATTGGACTGAAATCTGCAGCATTTCAGTTCACACTAGTTTAATTCAGAATTCCTGTTGTTACTTCTTTCTTATATTCCACTTAAATAAAAGTGTTGTAAGAGTAGTGATGTTAACCCCAGTGTCCTGGCATAATTCCAACTCAGGTACTTATGGTCTGCCTACATAAATTCTGCCTTCAGTTTCATCTGAATACTTTATTCTTCATTTCCTTCCTTAACGTGTTGTATGGCATTGCTCTGCATTGTTAAAGAGCTGCTTTCCAATCTAAAGGTGACTGCATTTTAGTGGTTTGAGAACTGATTTCTATACATTCCAGATAAATTAATTAGCAAATGTTTGCTATGTGTGGTGAGATCCCTGGATGAAAGGAAGTGTAGAACCACAACATATTATTTGTCCCTGAAACCGAGAAGCTACTTATCATTCTTGCCTATCTTTTTTGGTGGGTTGTGAATTTTTTGTTTTGGTGGGTGATTATTGTTGTTTGTAGCTTTGCAACAAAGAAGGTTAAAAAGGAGTTTGACTTGGCAGACAAGACCCCATGTAAAAGACAGTGGAAATCAATTATGGTTTAAATTTTAGATGATGGAGCACAAGACAATAAGATCCTCCCTCCTCAAATAGAATTCCTGCCTATTTGCAAATCATAAGGATGCCATGTGTGCCAGGCAGAAACCACATGAACTGAAGGTTTGTTGCTTTAGAAAAAATAACGATGTATTTTGTCTCAGTTTTATATACTGTTATGGTTTGCAGGACGACTCTGTTGCAGTGATGTCACTGCAAAAAGCAACATAACAGTGAATATTCTTGTGGACTACTCAGAAAGATCTTCACATGCAAGGTAGGCCAGGAGAAAGGTTTGACTTGGAGAAAGTAATAACCCCATAGTGGGCTATCACTTTACAATCTTCCCAGTAGGTCTGTGAAAGGGGGAAGAGGGGAATGTGATCACCTGAAGAAGGAAGGAGAAAAGTCTTCTGATTGATGAGTTGCAAAAAACTATGGCAGTGCTCCCTGACTGCAATTGCTAGAAATGGAAGGATCCCATTGGGTAGAGAATGTTATGCCCAATTAATGGTCCCCAAGAGGAGACTAGATTCCTTTAGATTCCTGCCCTACGTTTTTATGGATTTCTACTGGCCTATACAATAAAAATGTATAAAAGGTCAAATCCTGACGCTGTACAAATGCATTATCTCCAGATACCTAATTTTGTCTATGTTTATTTTAAAAAACGGTTAGAGGTATCTGAAGAGGGGTATTTTCAGAAGCATTCAGCATTTATTCAACTCTGCTTGCAAAACACCCAGCACTGAGTTAACTCAGCTCCCATTGACTTCAAAGTGGGAAAGACTTTTGAAAACCTCACCCTATAAAATTACCCTTGGTACCAGATAGTACAGTGAGGGATGTGTAGAACTATATGTAATGATAAAGAGGATTATTCATTTCCTTCCAGAATATTGCTCTGAGTGAATTATAAATGAAATAAAGTCCATATTACAAAATTGGCAGAGATAATAAAATACAACTGGAATTCAGGGATCAGCAGAAAAGAGACTGCACAAAGGTCAAAACAGCAATCTTCTCTTTCAAAAGAGCTCTTACTACATAATGAGGAGAAGATTTTGCAAGGTATAAATGGCAGTTAGGTACCTAATTCCCAGTAAATTTCAATGAGAGTTAGGCACCTAACTGTCATTTGTGCTTTGGAAAATTTACCACCTAGTCAAGTAGAGGACATTAGTTAACAGAAGGTATATTGATATGATAAAATAGCTAAGCAGCACATTACAAATTATTGGAATTGCATTTTAAAATGTATTAATGTTATTACCTGCATTGGCTTTCTTTTTGTTTTTATTTTACTTACTATTTACTCATAGGTTGCTTTTGTATTTTGTCCTTGGGAAATACTGAATAGTATCTCTTAATAACAAAACATATAGCTTGATGCAGCACCTGACTCACCAGAATAATCCTTACTCTTGTGATGAGCCTACTTGAATTCACTAGGAATCCAGTGGAACTACTTGCCTGTGTGAGAATTACCCATGTGAATAAGGCCTTTCAGGATTAGGCCCAAATCCTGTCAAGTGTTTTCTGTTTTTTCCATGTGTAAGTCTTCAAAGGTGGGGAGGAAGAAGAACAAAATGTGTTGTTTTTCCTTTCTAATGGTGACTGGGAGATTAAAAAGAAGATGTGAGGCTAGTCATAATGCATACCAGTCTTCAGAACTGACAGGACGCAATTCTTAGCACACAGCACATGGAGTACTGTCAGTTCTGTAGAAATCCAATAAAGTTACATGGTTTCTAAACCTAGATGATTTGAGGAAGTTTAAAACAGGGAGTGAGCACTGTGCTGGCTCAACTGTTGTGCCAATTATCCAGTGGGATGTTTTTGTAGCTCCGGCTGCTATGGTATTTTCAGAGCAAGACCAGGTGAATATATTTCAGGGTTAATTATGAATTAGCATTATTATTTATGTAAGATGTCTAATATGTATTTTAAAGAGATATTGGCACCATCTGAAAAATGGGATGAGTGCATTCTACCTTTTTCAAAATGATTATTGAAAAATTGAATAAAAAAGTACCTCACTGATAGTTAAAGTGGAGTCAAGTAGCATTAATTTCTGTAGAGTCCCTTCCAGAATGGCTGCTCTGTGGGAAAAGCAGCATGACTCTTGCCAGAACTCTGCTGTTTCTATTCTATTTCATCTGGTTTTTTGTTTGTTTTTGTTTTTTAATCAAGGTCATCAACATAATATTTGAAGTGGGAAGATAAGAGTAAGAGCAGCAACCTGGAAGGGCAGCCTCTTCATGGAGCTACCTTTTACCTCTTTACAACAGGGGGCTATTTTCTCCATGAATCTGCACAGGGAAGAGGAAGCCATGACCTCTGCCCACTCTGAGCCCCTCCCCTCAATTTGCCCTTCCATGCAGGGAGCACTTTCCTGGAAGCTCAGCCTTGCAGATAGCTAGATTCTCCCCCCGCCCCTCCCCAGTCCTCTTTCCACAGTCGTCTTCACTGGAGAAGACGAATAGCTCTCCTTTATTTATCAGTTTGTAAAATGAGCTGAATTACAGCCTCTTGGGATATATGTGCAATATTAAAAATAAATACATCTCTGATAACTGACATCAACAAAAATAGTCTCCCCCTTGCCCCAAAGTCATCTAAATATGCTGTATCTAGCTCCAACCCAGTTGGATGCCTGAGAAAAGAGATGGTGAGAATTTTTAAGCAATCGATAAACTCGGGGGTTGTGCCGTATGACTGGAGGATTGCTAATGTAGTTCCTATTTTTAAGAAAGGGAATAAAAGTGATCCGGGTAATTATAGGCCTGTTAGCTTGATGTCTGTAGTATGCAAGGTCTTGGAAAAAATTTTAAGGGAGAAGGTAGTTAAGGACATAGAGGTCAATGGTAATTGGGACGAATTGCAACACGGATTTAGTAAAGGTAGATCGTGTCAAACCAATCTGATCTCCTTCTTTGAGAAGGTGACGCATTACTTAGATAAAGGAAATGCGGTAGATATAATTTACCTAGATTTCAGTAAGGCGTTCGACACGGTTCCGCACGGGGAACTGTTAGTCAAATTGGAAAAGATGGGAATGAATATGAAAGTTGTAAGTTGGATAAGGAACTGGTTAAAGGGGAGACTCCAGAGGGTCGTATTGAAAGGTGAATTGTCAGGCTGGAAGGAGGTCACTAGTGGAGTCCCTCAAGGATCGGTTTTGGGACCGATCTTATTTAACCTTTTTATTACTGACCTTGGCACAAAGAGTGGGAATGTGCTAATAAAGTTTGCGGATGATACAAAGCTGGGGGGTATTGCTAACACGGAGAAGGACAGGGATACTATTCAGGAAGATCTGAACCACCTTGTAAACTGGAGTAATAGAAATAGGATGAAATACAATAGTGAAAAGTGCAAGGTTATGCATTTAGGAATTAATAATAAGAATTTTGGATATATGTTGGGGGCGCATCAGTTGGAAGCGACGGAGGAGGAGAAGGACCTTGGGGTACTGGTTGATAGCAGGATGACTATGAGTCGCCAATGTGATACGGCTGTTAAAACAGGTTCAGAGACGGGCTACAAGGATGATCTGAGGAATGGAAAACCTGCCTTATGAAAGGAGACTCAAAGAGCTTGGCTTGTTTAGCCTGGCCAAAAGAAGGCTGCGGGGGGATATGCTTGCTCTATATAAATATATCAGGGGGGTTAACGTTAGGGAGGGAGAGGAATTATTTAAGTTTAGTACTAATGTAGGCACGAGGACGAATGGGTATAAACTGGATATTAGGAAGTTTAGACTTGAAATTAGACGAAGGTTTCTAACCATTAGGGGAGTGAAGTTCTGGAACAGCCTTCCGAGGGAAGTAGTGGGGGCAAAAGACTTTCCTGGCTTTAAGACAAAAATTGATAAGTATATGGAGGGGATGTTATGATAGGATTGTTAATTTGGGCAATTGATCTTGGATTACCACCAGATAGGTCTGCTCAATGGTCTGCGGGGAGATGTTGGATGGGATGAGAACTGAGTTACTGCAGAGAATTCCTTCTTGGGTGCTGGCTGGTGACTCTTGCCCACATGCTCAGGGTTTAGCTGATCGCCATATTTGGGGTCGGGAAGGAATTTTCCTCCAGAGCGGATTGGCAGGGGCCCTGGATGTTTTTCGCCTTCCCCTGCAGCGTGGGGCATGGGTCGCTTGCTGGTGGTTTCTCTGCAGCTTGAGGTCTTCAAATCAAGTTTGAGGATCTCAATAACTCGGTCCTGGGATAGGGGTTGTTATAAAATTGGATGGGTGGGGTTCTGTGGCCTGCCTTGTGCAGGAGGTCAGACTAGATGATCAGATTGGTCCCTTCTGACCTATGAGTCTATGAGTCTGAGTCTATCATGTTCTAAATGTCAGGAGTTCAGCCCTGTTGGTCTAGTATGGAAAGGTAAATTCCAGTTAACAGCTGTCTAGTTAATGCATTCTGCTATCGCTACCCCAGAATGAAATCCTGACCCTATTAATGTCACTGACAAAACTCCCATTAACTTCACTGGGGATGGGATTTCACTGGGGACAGATATTTAATCTAGGAACAGTTATCTTGAGCACCTCAGCTGATCTCAGCTGCCACTTTATTACATAGGGAGTGAGGGCATCATCTGCAGAACCAGCAGCACCTGCACAGTCTTGAGAATGCCACTGCCTGGGGGCTATATTTTAGAAAAGTTGTACTGCAGTAGTAATGTGAAATTTATAAAATGAAGTAAAAAAGTGAATAACAGAACTATAGCTCTGCTTGTTGACTAGCTATTCCTGTCCTAATTCTGCTTTGCATTAGGGTGTAAATCCCAGGTAACTCCACATTTACACAGAGTAAGTGAGAACACCCTTGTGCGCTTAGGAAGTGCCTAATGAAGTGTCCAATTCTAATGAAAAATGGAGTCCTCTATTGATTTAATGCAATACAACTAGTTTAGTGCACAGAGTTCTACCAATGTGCTAGAGTTCTGCTACAGCAAAAGTCCTCAAGTGGTTCAGTCTTCAATACTTATTCAGTCTTGGGCTTCTCTGTTAAGAATGCCTATATGGTGCTGGTTTCACTGGTGGTTTTTGCAGTGGTTGAAGTAAACTGGCTGAAAAGTACATTGACCCATCCAGCCTCCATACTACCCCGCATGATAAGAGCTTATACTTTTTGTTTATATTTTGTTTCCAGGCTGCATTTGGAGGAAGAGGGTGGATTTCTTGTAGTGTGGATAAGCAATATGAATGCAAATATATGACAGTTGTTACAGAAATAAGGATCCCAATTACTTGTACGGAAGAAAGCGTGAGAAAGGGAGGAGAAGAAACACACAAATATGATGCTATTTAAGTCACCGGCAAAACTCCTGTGGGAGCAGAGTAAGGCCAGAAAGAAGGAAAGGAGTCAGAAGTGTTTTTGATCAGTTTCATGCTTGATTTTCTTTTGTGTTTGTTATTTTTCTTAATCTCTTTCATGTACATTTTGGAAGTTTTATGCATCATCGTAACAGAGTGAGCAGATGAGGGGGGTGTTTTGGCTGCTGGCTAGTAATCTGAATATTCAAAGCACAGAAGCCAATCAGAACATAAGGATTATAATAGGTGGAATAGTGATATTTGCATATTCACAGTACAGTTATTGGAAAAATCACTGTACAATAATCATACAATGCCCAGCAATCTGATTGGCTGATAGTCATTATTAGCCAATCAGAGTTCAGGGATTCAAGTAGCATATGGCTATTGAGAGCTAACCATACAGTAATAGTATAAATCAGATACCAAGAACCAGAGTGCAGGGAACTAAGTGGAAGAAAACAACTTGGTTATGCCTCTGTAAGTGTATAGCATCCCTGTCCTCTGATTGGTTGAGACAGTTCCATTCCAGTGAAATGTATCATATTGTGTATATTAATGTTTCAGCTTTACAGTTCCATTTCCATTAGGGGAAGATTGCCTATGAGCCTCTTAGTGGATAAATAGGAATTTACAGCTTTCAAAAAATCTCTTAAAGCTTGCAGTATCCAAAGAAGAAGGAATTACATATGACTATTTTTGAAGCTTTAAAAGTCCAGAGGGCCTAATTGTGCCCTTAGCTGTGTCTGTGCAATTCCTATTGAAGTGAGTGAATTTATGAGGTCTGAAATGAGCTCTGGTGGGGTTTTTGGTTTTGTTTACACTATCAGTCACATTTTCTGCTAAAGACAAAGCTCCAGACCAGGCCTAGGGGAATTCAGCCTTCTGACTACAAAGATGACATCAAAAATACTTTCTATTTTTAAAAATCATCAGTAAATAAAAAAAAGATTGTGATGTCTTCTGGGCAGGGGATGTGTCTTCCTGTGTGTGTACAGTGCCTAGAGCAGTGGAGCCTTGCTCCTTATCAGGGCCCTTAAGAGCTACTGAAGTACAAATAGCAAAATGCTCAATGGACTAGTTCTAGTAAAATTCATAACAGATAAAGTCCTTTCTGCATCTCAGGATGTATAGATGTGTGCAAAAAGAGTTCTGTGAGTACAGTTGAGAGAATATAAGATAATAAAAGGGACAACACTTAATTGCCAGGAAAAATAATCCTTTAAAAATGTCATCACTGTAGTCAGATATATTAAACAATTTCAGTGTCATTGGTAACATTTTATATTAGCTCTGTTTTATATCACTCTCCACTTACATAACTGTCAAACAGAGCTTGTTTATACTGGGTGGAGTCTTTTTGTTTATTAATTTTGTTTTTATTTTCAAACCAAACAAGCAGGAAGACTAAGAAGCAAAATAAACAAAAGTAAACACAGACAACTGGAGAGTTACTTGCAGAGACTGGGGTTTAGGACATATTTGTTAATTATGCCCTGATCCTGCAAACACTTATGCTTAATTTTAAGCATGAATAGTCCCGTTTGTGGTAATGTACTTGAGTGGGAGTACTCATTATATAAAGTTAAGCATGTGCGTAAGTAGGTGCAGTATTAAATTTTAACATTCTGTAACATAATTCAATAGGTTTGTTCCAGTGTAAATAATATAGGAGTGAGCGTTCAAATTATGACTTTCTTTCACCAGGACTGCATCTGATAGAAATGCCTCCAGCAGCTATTCTTTTATAGTTATCTGTGTCATTGTCCTATTCAAATCAAAGGCAAACTGGTGAAAAATGAACTACAGTAAGAAAATGCAGGGCATTCATTCCCATCTTTGCATTAGTGGGTGATTATTGTTTGTTTTTTTAGAGTATAGGTTATTAGCACTTACCTAAAGCAGTGAATTAGTTTCTATGCTTTGTCCTCTACACGGATGTCCTTGTGTTGGTTGGTATAAATTGTGTCAGTATTGCTTGTTGTCATTACTCAAACTGAAGCTGTGACACTAACCCTGCCAGCCGGGGAAAAAGCCACACACAGAGGCAAGGCAAGCCAGTACCGTTTAAATCAGGCAAGCCTAGTGGTGTGGAAATGACTTCTGTTGCATAAAGTGTATTTACTGGTAAACACAAAATGATCTGGTAATGTAAATACAAAATTAGCACAACACCTTTGGATATATTATAGCGATGCTTTAATGAACGAAGACCTTCAGGAATGAAACAAAATATAAAACAACAATCCAACAGCTTTCTACCACTAGCAATTTAGGATGTGTTCAATATATATGAAATGTTTAATATGGTACTTTAATATCCATGTTTGAGATGATTACTTTACATTTACCAAAGTAATTATCAACCAGAAGTATTCTGAACCACATTTTAAACTGATATACAAAGGCATCACTTTATCCAGCACCAAAACACAGACACCTCAGCTGTTTGGAGCACATGATAACTCTGCACCACCATTTAGGAAAGGATTTGAAGAATTAACTTTTCCAACTGAAACTGCAGGATGAATTTAGATTAGTAAACACATTTTCCATGAGCTTAAATTTGGCCACAAAAACAGTATTAACACTTCTGCTCATACTAGGTGTGCCATCTAATTGTTTATAGTAGTACTTAGTTCATACACAGTTCACTTTTCATCTCTAGGACTCAGATCCTCAAAGATATATCTTTGAGTGTCTGAGCCTAGTTTACTAAAGATCACTACATATGTACATTTGTATAGATAGGATAAAGAAAGCACAGAGAGGTGATGTGACTTGTGCAAAATCACAACAGGTAATGTTAGGAACACGACCGAAGGTTTTCTTACACAGTATAACGCTCTGTCTGCTGGATAATACTGCCATAGGCAATCAAGTCCTACTGTAGGTTTATGTCCCATTGGAAAAAAGCACCTCCAGCAGCAGTGTCCTAATATCATGACTGATAGATTCTAAGGCTAGAAGGGACCATTGTGATCACCTAGTCCAGGGATCGGCAACCTTTGGCACGCAGCCCGCTAGGGTAAGCACCCTTGTGGGCCGGGCCAGTTTGTTTACCTGCCGCATCCACAGGTTCGGCCGATTGTGCCTCCCACTGGCCGTGGTTCACCGTCCCAGGCCAATGCGGGCTGCGGGAAGTGGCACAGGCCGAGGGACGTGCTGGCCACCACTTCCCACCGCCCCCATTGGCCTGGAGCGGCGAACCACAGTCAGCTGGAGCTGCAATCGGGCGAACCTGCGGACGCGGGAGATAAACAAAGGTTGCCGATCCCTGACCTAGTCTGATCTCCTGTGTAACACAAACAGTAGAATTTCCCCATAATAATACCAACACCATCTCTTTTAGAAAAACATCCAGTCTTGATTTAAAAATTGTCAGTGATGGAGACTCCACCATGATCCTCAGTAAACTGTTCCAATAGTTAATTACTTGCACTGTCAAAAATGGACACCTTAATTCCTGTCTGAATTTGTCTAGCTTCAACTTCCAGTCATTGGATTGGTATACTTTTCTCTGCTAGACTGAAAAGCGTGTTATTAAATGTTTGCTCCCTAGGTAGATACTTATAGATTGTGATCAAGTCGTCCCTTAACCTTGTTAAGCTAAACAGATTAAGCTCTTTGGGTTGTCTACACTGCAATAAAATACCTGTGGCTGGCTTATGTCAGCTGACTTGGCCTGGGGCTGAGGGCCTAAAAAACTGAAGTGTATACATTAAAGATTGGCTGGAGCCTGGACTCTGGGCCCCCATGATGAGAGAGAGTCCACAAGCCTAAGCTTGAGACCAGGGTCTAGCCCAGTGCCTACATTCCAATTTTATAGCCCTGCAACCCAAGCCCTATGAGTGCAAGTCAGCTGGCACAGGCCAGCCACCAGTGTTTTCTTGAAGTGTAGACATACTCTTTGAGTCTCTCACTATAAGGCACTTTTTAAATCATTCTCATGGCTCGTCTTTGAACCCTCTCCAATGTATCAACATCTTTCTTGAATTGTGGGCTAAATACAGAGGTAAAATACACGTCCAACAGGACTAGAGAGGTTATGTTAAGGATATTGATTTAGACTCCATACTAACTCAAAAGGTCAGAGTGCTACTAACATTACTTCTTGTAGCACCAAATTCTCCTTGGAAGATTCCTGACCCAGTCAAACTGGGCATACATTTGGGAAACTGAACAGGAGAGCAAAGTGGTTGCAGATGTCAACCATTCACAAGTGTTCTTTAGTGCTGACCTGCGTGCAAACTCAGGAGGCCCTAGGATGCCAGATAAAATGAGCAGAAATAGCAGTTATATTTTTGCTTTGACAGCCACCTTGTCCCCCTCACTCCTTCCTCCCTGTTGAAGATAGCCCTGTGGGGAACCTCCTACAGCTGCTCCTCTATAATTCACTGTATAATTGATGCTGTAACCAAGCAAACAGAATGCAGTGCCCCCTTTCCTGGGAGCTAATGCGACAGAACTTTTAGGGAGTGAAATGGGGTGGATATATTTTAATCAACCCCCCCCCAAGAGTAAACTAAAGTGGCAACCTGCTGCCCAGCATTTAACACAATAGGAGACACAAGGAGCCTCTGGGCATCAGCTATGAATGAGCCGGAGTCTCTTTATTTAAAGCACTCCGGTCCGTTCCGTCCTTCTCCCCCAGAGCTCTTGGCTGAGGGCTAAGTCCCTCCCCGCCATAAGCATCCCCTCCTAGTCACGGGCTGCCAGCTCAGTGCCAGTTTGCCCCGCCGCCTTTCAAGGTCGCAGTGGCGTCTGTAGGTGACCGATTCACCACTTGCTGCCCTGAGGAGCTGCAGCCGCTGCCTCTGCTTCCCCGCGCGCGGCCCTGGCACGGCGGCAGCTGCCCGCTGCTCAGGCGGATCTGTGCGCTCCCTCCCAGGCCCCCGCACCAGCCGCCAACCCGCCTCCCGCTCCCTCCCCAGCGCACCTGCTTTGCCCGTTGTCTACGGGTTTCCTAAGCGGGGGAATTTTCCCTCGCTCCCTTGCCGCATCCCTCACACTCGCGCGCACCCCGAGCCCGACACTGACACACACACGTTTTGGATCAGAGGCGGCTGTTTCTCCAGCGCCCCTAAGCCAGCTCCGCTCGCCGCCGCTCCCCGCCGCCACGGGGCGTCCTCCGCCCGCAGCGCTGCAGCCTCCCGCGGCCGGGCTCGCGCTCTGCCCGGGACAGGGGTGGGGGCTGCGCGGCGCCGGCCGAGGGGGAAGGGGCCGCGCCGCGCCCCGGCAGCTCCGCACCGCCAGCAGGTAGGGAGCGTAGGGCCGGGCGGCGGCAGCAGCAGCAGCAGCAGCATCCCCCGGGCTGTGCCGCTTCCCGCGGCTGCCTGGTCCCCCGCCTGGCTCGGAGGGGGGGCGCTGCCGTGCGGGGGCGGGCACGGGGGCTCGCGGCTCCCCCGCTTTCCAGCGCCCATCCGCAGCTGCCGCCGGCTCTGCCTCCTACCCGCCCCCGCGCCAGCATCCCTCTGGGTGTGTGTCCCTTCCCCAGCAGCGCCCTGGCCGCCGCCTCCCCTTCCCCTCGGCAAGCCCGGCCGCTCGTCCCCGGGGAGTCGGAAAGTTTGTTCTCCTCTCCAGGGCGGCATTTTCCTTTTGGCAGCTGCAGGGACGGGCTGCTCCCTCCCGGGCAGTTGCTGGCACCAGGCGTGGGGACAGGGCAGCTGCGACTCTCCCCTGGGCCACGCTCGTTCCCCCTCCTCCCACCCAACCTGTCTGGGCATCCCCCTATTCCCATAGTATCCCGCACGCGTGGCGCTGACAGCGCGTAGGGCCCCTCCGGCCGCACGCCTCCTGCCCACCCACCCCGTAGGTCGGGCACCCGGGGCTCCCCCTTGCTGATTGGCTGGAGGGGCAAACCCTCTCCAGCCTGGGGAGCCTGCCCTGAGGACCAGCATCACTTGGACCCTGGGTGAAGGAAGCCATCCTTGGAAAGGCTCTCTCTGCAGTTTCCAGGACAGTTTGGTTGTAACTTAAGAGCAGCTGTACTAGGTGACTGATTTTTTTTTTCCTCTTGGTCCCCTGGGTGATTACTTAAGACAGATTTCACTGAAGTTGGAAATGACAGGACATGGGTGTGCGGCCAGCCAGGGGCAGAGAGACCCTTAGGTACTACTTGAACAATATCGCTTGTGGTAGCATATTGTGCCTCTTGGCAAGGGGATGGATTTGGTGAGCTAGGTCATGTCCGTCTCTAATTTCTCTGTTCCTATTGCTAGGGTTAGTTTATTGTTGTGTGCTATGGAGAGAGCTGGCTTGCATTTCACTCTTACTCTTAATTTTAAATGTACGTTGGTAATGACTGTCGGGTTCTTTAGGGAAAGGGTAGACATTTGAATAAATTCAACTCTGGGCTGAAGACAGAAGGAGCTCTGAGATCATCCCTGTGATTTGTGTATTTTATATGCTGCGTGTATTATTTTTAATATCAGAAGTTCCATTGTAATATGTCAAAGCTTTGATGTCTTTTGGAACATGCCTCATTCATTTTCTCTCAAATTTTAATGCAACAAAAAAGTAATATGCATTGATAAATTAAAAAAAAAACTTGAAAGGCCTTTGAAATACTATGTGTTGTAGGATGTGAAATTTCAGGTATGCATGATAGAGTAACAGCTACTCCACAGGTTTTATTTAAAATCTTTCTTTGAGGTTATATCTGTGCATACATACATTCACCTGTCACTCTATCTCTGAGTATGATTGCCTTCTGCTAGGTTCTGATGATGCCATCACAGACACCCACATTATCTGGCAGTAACAATCTTTTTAATTCCTTGTTTAGGAAGCTTTGATAGTGTAAAAATATGTGACATTTTTACGGTTAGAATTGTTGTTTGCAATTTTAGATACTGTATCCTGCATTATCTTTTGTTATTCTGAACACAGGAGCAGACTTACTTAGACTTTTCTGTCTATCCCACTAAGCAATAATTGTTACATAAATAAATGGAGGCCCCAACATGAGTACAATCGGAATAGCAAAATTCCCTCTGATCCGAATTATAAACGGTATGCCTCTCTTGTCCCCACATTCTATTATGTGTAATGTATACAGAACTTTACAGCGCACAAAATAACTCTAAAGCAATAAGGGGAGGCATGTGCCACTTGGAAAAGGATATACAATATTCTTTGACAATTTAGGGAAAAATATAGATATGATTGCAAAAAAATGATTGGGATGTGTGTGTGTATTTCAGTAGAGTACTTAAATTAGCTTGTTTTGGTTGTCTAGAGATATTTGCATATTTTTTCTTTAGTAAGTTTTAAAAAGGCTTCATCAGATTCTTATTCTCTCTCTCTGTCTTTATTTTTCTTATACATAATACATTAATAAGTGACCTCTGTTAAATTTTAGAAAGCATTATTGCCAGGAAAACTGGGCAATAGATCATGAAATCACACAATAGTATTTTGTTCCCTAGCAACCACATACTGTGAAAATAAAACAAAACGGTGGTGGATGCTTCCAAATCATGATAGTCATTGATCGAAATCCTAAAGCAGGTGCAGAAGGATAAGTGAGACTTGCTCCTGTTCATTTCCTTTTAAGCTGCTTTTTAAATATTCTACTTTGGCAAAAAAGGGATTTACTATGTTTTGCAAGTAAACAATTAAAATTTCACTCAAATGCTTATATATATAGATAGAGAGAGCGATACCTATCTCATAGAGCTGGAAGGGACCCTGAAAGGTCATTGAGTCCAGCCCCCTGCCTTCGCTAACAGGACCAAGTATTGATTTTGCCCCAGGTCCCTTAGTGGCTCTCTCAAGGATTGAATTCACAACCCTGGGCTTAGCAGGCCAATGCTCAAACAACTGAGCTATCCCTCCCTTATAATGTGACAGTTCTGCATGTTAGAATAAGAGGATATAAGACTGGTAATAACTAAAGTTTTTACAAATAACAATTCTAAATAGTTTTTAAAAATAATTTGATCGCTGGTTTTTATAATAAAATATTACTAGACCTGTAAAAATCTGACTTAAATCTATTTATTACCTACTGTAACTACTGTGCAATATTTGTTGGATATTATAGGAATGAAAAAGAAGTATAGCATGTGCTCTGTCCATTGTATTTATTACAATTTAACATTTCTTTGAGTGATAGAAAGTCTAGTAAGTAAAACCTGTGGTGCCTCAAGGTCTTGTGGCCCAACATACTCCCATTGAAATTAATGGATAAACTGCCACAGTGGGTGCTAAACTATTATCCTTATAAAAGTTATTTTGATAATGCAATAATGTCTCTAATTTAAGACTATAAACACTGAAGTGAAATCTTGACACAGGGCCATATTTTAATCTTAAATGCACTGTGTGCATTGCCGTCTATCTGAAAAAAATCATTATTGCATGTTATAAATCTAATCCAGTATCTGTGCTGCTTGCCTATCAGTTTACAACTTTTTAACAAGCTTTAGCGCTCAAAATTCTGGTGGTGATATTGAACTATGGCAACAAAGGGAGTTGTATAGTTTAATGTGATGAGGAGTTTGTGCATTATACTTCTTGCTCCTGGCCCCCTATAGTAGAATGTTACTCTGAGTGGCCTCCTCCTGGATGCTCCCTTGTGGCGTCAAGTCAACCCTGCAAACAGCCCCTCACCTCAGTTTCCTCTCTTAGTTCCTCAATAACCTTCCCAAATAGTTTTTACAAATCCAGTAACTGATCTCCTTAGGGTTCAATTTGAAATGTTCAAAAAATAAACTCAAAAGTCTCCCTCCAGCCTTAAACTGGGCACAGCTCCGAAGTTCTCTGCTGTCTCAGCATCTTCCCTGGTTTACAAGGCTATTCTCGGACTTTCCCTCTCCCAGTTGTGTGCTCCTGCTTTATTTTGAGTGTTTATTGATCGAATGAAGTTTTCAAGTCCATCCATTCTCGCAGGCCTTCCCCGTTATCTCACTCCCCAAGTTTCACATTTTTCTGTTGGAGCCTACTCACTCCCAGCAGCCTATATGGATATATCTGTGCTGCTTCTGGGAGTGAATCTCCCAGCCCAGGTCTACAGACTCAGGGATTATGCTAGCCCAAGCTCCAGCCCAGCTCAAGTTCCAATATCTACACTACACAATTATTTTAGGCACACTAGCAGGAGTCTGACAACTTGGGCTGGGAAACTCACTCCCAGATGCAGTGTAGACTTATCCTGTATTTCACTGTGTTCTCTCTGAGAACTCTCTCTCCAGGGCCAGCAGCCTGGCTTCTTCCTGCTGCTCTTTTACGGTAATCAGGTAATTTCTGCTCAATTGTGCCTGCTTACTAAGCATGGCTGGCTGGCCCCAGGCCTCTAGCTCATAAGGAGCAAGACATTCTGTTAAAGCTATATGAAGAACTTTTTGTAAATTTATGTATCCATCTTCTGTAATATAAACAGACTATGTTGTGCAGTGGTTAATCGTCTTATTCACTCCCAGACTGGTTGCAAACTTGAAGCAAATGAAATAGAAGTACTTATTACATTTGAAAGAGTTAAAACATCTTGTATTTGCAATCTATAAAATCACAAGGAAGATTTGATGCTGGGAGAGCAGCAAACTTTGATCATATATGCGTTATTAAACAGCAACATTTTGTATTCGGCATGGAAACTGGATACCCTGAATGACTTCTGAGGGTTCACAGTGTTTCTTAAAAGATCCAAGATATACTGTCATATACGATTAATTGATATCACATACAGGTGTGTTCCTAGCTCATTTAAAACAGTAAGATTCACACACAATTTGAATAAAAATGATTGAAGTTGAGTGGTGAGAGAATATTATAATTCTGTCAAGTATCAATGAGTAGCTGTTTTCATATATACATTTCAAAATGAACATTTTAGTAGTGTACAGGTGTGTGCAATTTGGTGTACAGCATATTAATCTAGTTTTGGTAGCCTGCGTGATTTTGTAGCAAATAATAATTTCTTCAGTATTTTTCTAAAATGGCACTCCTGAATCTAGAACCTTACAACCAGGTGGTTGACAGACTAATCTCACCATGTCTTAGAAGAATGACAGCAATCTCACATCCCCTCCCTTTCCTACCCCCTGCCAGTTTACAGAAAGTAGATGAAGAAAAAGGAAAAAAAGAAATGTTAGAAAATCAAAAAATGGGAAGAAAGAAAAGGAAAAACGGGAAGAGAACAATAACTCAGCAGTTCTGCACACAAACCTAAGGCATTTAGAAGTGATTTTTAAATACTCTCCATGAAACTCCTGTCATGAGAACTGCTATGGTTTTTACTAGCGGTGAATGTAAACTCTTGGATTAAAATTGTTGTGTTATTAGGGTTTTACTCTTTGCTGCACCATCCTTTTCATGCCCTTTCTCACTCCTAAATTCCATCCCATTCAAGGGGCAACACTCAATAGGGTGACCAGATAGCAAGTGTGAAAAATCAGAATGAGGGTGTGGGGAGGAGGAAATGGGGGAGGATAATAGGTGCCTATGTAAGACAAAGCTCCTAACATCAGGATGATCCCGATAATATCCGGATATCTGGTCTCCCGAACACTCAGCCTGGCCCATTTCACGTAAAAGTGTTCAGCATGCATGAATTAAGAATTTGACATTTTTGTTCCCCAAGGGCTCCTTTTCTGTCTGTGAAATGATGGGCCTGACTAGTTGTCACAGTTTCACAGGTCTGGAGCTCTGGAACAGCCCCTTGGAGGAACTCCCTTCAGTGTGCCAGCCCTTCTTGAGGGTTGCACTCTCTATCTGAGGTAAGTCCCTTAGCTTTGCCATCTCCTGGGACCGAACCTCAGAGCCTTCAGCACCCCTACCTCATGCCATGAGCTCCCCTCAGCGAGTCCATTCGAATTGGGCACCTGGGAAAGGCTTGCACAACCAAAGGGAATAATACACCCCGACTTCCTTTGACTGGAGTGACTCTCCAGGCAATGTTGTAAAAGCAGAAGGGGTTTTTAACTGACTAGAACACAATGTAGAAAGTTCTTAGGTTGGCATAGAGAATGGAAGAAAAACAGCAAAGTCCATGTGGGTGGGTACTGAGCTCAGAGTCTCTCTTCTCTGCCCCCTTCTGAGTCCGATGCATGTGACTTGCTTCAGCAGCCTATGCTGTACTATCCCTGGTGGCCCTCAGTTCTTTGTTGTTCTTCCTAGGCAATGACAGTCACATGGTCATTTTCCTTAGCATCTTGTTCTCATGCTGGCCAAAACTGGTGGGCTTCCTGAAGAGGGTGGGTCCCAGGGTCGTCAGTTGCTGGGTTACAAAATATCTGGGCCATTATCTGAGCTAGGCAGCTAGACGACAGTCACACCTGGATTACTACAAAGAATAAACCACCTTATTCCCACCACCTACTTAAACACGCAGCACATGGGGAAACAGAGGCACATACAATTTTCATACAAAATGTTATGAAAAAATTCCACTTTGTCACACTAGTGGACTAGCAATGTGTTCATTCCAGGCTTTATCTGAGATTAACTTGCTGTAACCTCGACTTGTGATTTTCATTAACACATTTTTCTCTAAGGGATGGTCACAGTTCATAATAACTTACTGGAAATTTAAATCTAAAATGTTAATGATTGTTGCTTTGTTGCATGTTTATTTCAATTTATTTATTATTTTTTAAAAAGGGAAAAATAGAGAGAATGGGGTCCCTATCCTGAGGTCTAGGAAATGTTAACACAGTTTAAAAACTAAATTCTACAATAGCAAAAAACCTAGCAGCCACTGCACACCACATACCAAAAAAATCCAAAACAACCCCCACCCTCAGCCAAGCAGTTATAAACTGAAAAGACTGAATATATTCTATCCTCTTCTGTTACTGACCTCCCAGAGATCCTAACTCTCAGACATCTTGACCCCAACCCTGCACCCAAAAGCCTAGGGGGGAAAAAAAGATGGATTTTGCAACATATCATGAAGAATGACAAATTTGGAGCCAGTGTGTGGGGAGTGAATACCAAAGCCAAGGGAATTACCTTCTAGGAACTCCCCTCCTTCCCTGCACATGCATTTTAAACTTTCAAAGGGAAGGGGTGATCTCTCAAATAGGCAGGTTCCCGTTGCCATTTAGAGAATTGTTGTAGGCCTCCTGCTTCCTGGCACTGAATTTTCTTTACTTATTTTTCCTTCTTCTTTTTTCCTTTGGAGTGTGTGTCTGTGGAGATAAATGGAGGGTATGTCTACACTGCAAAAAAACTCCACCGCAGAAAGTCTCAGAGCCTGGGTTAATTGACTTGGATTCCTGGGGCTTGTGCTACAGGGCTGAAAATAGCATTGTAAGACATGCCTGCTTTGGCTGGAGCTGGGGCTCCAGCCCAAGCAGGAACATCTACATTGCTACTTTTAGTCCCACAGCATGAGCCCTGCAAGCCCCAGTCAGTTGACCCAGGCTCTGAGACTCTCTGCTGTGTTGTTTTTAGTTTGTTTGGTTTTGGCAGTGTAGATGTAACCGGAAGCCCCGATTTAACAAAATTCTTAAATGCATGCCTAATTTTAAGCACATGCTTGAGGCCCATTGGTCTTGCTGAACAAAGAGGAATTTAAGCATATGTTTTAAGCAGGGTTGGGAGAACTCAATTTTGATTTATTTTTTATAATTGTGACAGATAACATCAAAGTTTATTTTTAATATTTTTTCTATTTGTATCAATTTAAATTTTCAGTTGCACAAAATTATGGGTCTTGAGCATTTTTCCAACTTCTATGTATTTACATTTTCACAGTTGTGGGAAATTATGGGGAGATCAAACAATGGGTGGGGGTGATCAGACCATAATAGTTTAATGACAACAGATGTTGAGATTAAAAAAATGAAAGAGTTATAAAACACAAATGTCAGCATTACGTATCAAAATATAGAAAGTAAATATCCTGAAATCAATCTCTAAGATGTTCTCAAGCAGCATTTTTTTTCTTACTTTGCCTATCTGTAAATTTTCATGATCATCAATGGACATTTTTTTCATTGTTTTTTGTTGGCATGCAATGAAATGCTCTGTTGAATTTGGGCTGGAAGCATTTGTATTTTGGGCAAAACATATAACCTTTCAAACTAACAATATTTTCATTAATGATCTAGGAGGGGGAGTAAGAAGAACAAAAATAATGAGGTAACAAAATTGGGGAAAAGTACAAGTTCATGTGGGGAAAGGACCTGAAACATACACACTTGATGGGAGGGAGAAACATGGGAAGCAATAATGGTGGAAGAGAGCTAGGTGTGATATCAGACAGCAAATTCTGCATGTGTGCGATATGGTTACAGAAGAGGCCAGTTCACCTTTGAGCTGAATACGCAAGGGCATTGTGTCACAGAGCAAGGAGGTGGTGATCCCTTTCTGCTAGACGCTGTTGTGAGCACACCTGGAATTTCTGGGCACATTATTACCAGAAAGCTGTTGAAAATTGGATGGCGTTCAGAGAAGAGCAACAAAAATGCTCTGGCCTGAAGGCATTGGCTTATGAGGGAAAGTTAACAGATACATATAAATAGAGAGAGCTTGGCAATAAATAAGGTTAACAGTGTACAGCTATTTTGAGACTGTTAATGTAAAGAATAAAAATGATTATTTAACGTGGTACATGGGGGAATTCCTGGTAGCAATGGGATGAAATTAAGAAAAAGGGTATCTTTGGCTGAATATCAGGAAAAACTGCTTGACAATAAGTTGTACTAGGCTGTAGAATAGTCAAGGGAATAGTGAAAGCCCCATTGATTGGGACATTTAAAACTAGATTGAACTAATCACTAATAAATGTACTGTAGAGAATAATCCTGCATTTTCCAGGCAATGGAGTGGATGATTTAATAGATCTTTTCCATGTGTAAATTTCACTGTTGTAATTTAAGGTGGGTAGAAAGTAGGACACATTTTGGGTCTGGCATCATTGACACAGTCTCTCTATGCCTACAATATTTATATTTTGGCAAAGTAATTTCCAGAGTAAGAAGAATTGTTTTGAGCTTTGTAAACGTGTATTGTGATCCTATCCTAAGTCATAGAGTCAGCCTGAGTTAGAATTTTAATAGGGGATGTGCAAGAATCACCTCCAGCAGATGGCATAGGAAATGCTACTGACTTTTCCACTCAATCAGCTACCTGTAAGGGTAAGGGACATTGTGCTGCGAGAGCATCCGTCTCTTAGCTGAGAAATAAAATCAGACCCAGTGCTACTAGGTGGCATTTGGGGGTGTTGCCTCCCTATTCCTGCCTCTGAGCTCATAGCAGCTGCCTCATGTGATCTGGGTGGACTCTGGACAGCTGCTCATCAGTGCCCCTCTGGCTGCCTGCCACACTAGTGGAGGGGAGGAGAGAGAGAAACTCTGCAAGCCTCAGAGACCAGGGTAGGGTCTGGACTGGCCTTGCTTGAGCCCTGATGAAAAGAGCATGTAACTCGGCTCTCCTCATGGAGCCTGAATAGGAGGAGGAGAACCTGGACAGAAGCCTGCAGGTGAGAAGCTGTGGCACTAGCTCTCATCATATTTGGTGTTGGGCTTGAAGCCCCAGCCCCTGGAATCATGTAAATACCAGAAAATCTCCGGGTTCATTTAAAAAACAAGCATTTCTAGCTGTTATGTTTTCAGACAAAGAACTGCAGTGTGACCTGCAAAGACTTGGAACCCGCAGGCTGATAAAATTAAACAGGAGCTTGCCACCTAAAAACAAACCCTATGACTCCTAAGTCAATCTCAGACTGTGCTAGGCTCCAACTCACGATTTTTGCACTCTTGGGGTTGGCAGTGCCAAAGATGGAGGTCACGAATCAGCAGTCTGCATGCAAGCCAGTTCCACTGAGCTGAGGGAGGCAGGAGATTGGCTAACTGGGGTTGTTGCAGGGGCTAAGGATGAAATGACTGGTGTTGGCAATGCATTGCCGAAGGTAGAGGATCAGTTGGTTGATTGGGGGATGCCTGTGGGGCAGTGAGTGGACTGAGTATGGGACGTGGAATGGTTGGGTTTGGGTCACAGAGAATTGCAAAGAGTGAAGTTGGGGCAGACTGAGAGTGATTGAATGGGTAACAGATACAGATTGGTGAAAATAGATAGTTGAAGGAGATGGCAGAGAATGTACTGGCTTAAGAGGGCTACTTATATGTGTTAAAGTTACTGTCACACACAAATGTTTGTAGAATCTGGGTTTACCTATTGGTATTCTTTAGAATGACAGAGCAAGAGTAGTAGTATTATTCTGTCTGCCACTCTTCCAAAGAGAAATGATGCCATCAACAACCTTAGTTACAGTTTGTTAATGTTTATGTTGTTTTTATGTCTTTATTTTTACTTTTAACATGAATGATTTTTTTTTTAATTAATAGTACTTTAGCATGGCCTAATATTGCTTTAGTGCACAGCACATTATGCTTTAGGTATACTTGATCTCTGCTCAGTATGATTTAAAAAAGCCAAATTGTCAAATAAAAATATTTGGTTACCTAACATTTTGTGTAAATTTTAAAGGGAAGCTCAGCTCATAAGTCCCAACAAACAGCAGGAGAAATTTAGATAGGCAGAATGTAATTATTAGAACTGGAATTTGGCCAGGATCTCAGTGTTAACACCCTTTTAAGAAACCAAAAGATTCCAAGGGGAATGTGAGAATAGAGTCGACTTCTTCCAGTCTTAATCCTTATCTGATCATTTTTTAAAAGTTCAAGAAAACACGCACGCAGCCATGCGTATTATGATTTCAATAAAAATCTTACATTTCTGTATGTAGGATGCTAAAGTTCTTTACATGCTGCACAGGAATGTTTCATATACAGTTGAAGGGCAGTCACCTCTGGAGTGGAACATGACAGGTGTTTAACAGCCTACTGCAATTCTATTTAGACATTTCTAATACACCTATCAGTGTGGTATACAAAAACTCTCTCATGGGAAGTGAGAAAGAAATGAAACTATGTATTATCCAACTAAAATTACTGGCTGGATTTAGGAGGATAGAATGTTATTAGTTAAATTAAATCGCTCACAACAATGATGCTAACATACCAGATCTTATGAAAAATGTTGTGGGATCTTTAATTATGTCAGACAGTTCTATCTTTCATCTGAAAGTAACAGAGTGTCTCTTAATATTATGCTGGTGACAGGATGGTAAAGGCTGCTGTCATATTGTACTGGTTGGTCTGCATACAAAATAAGAGCTTACTACTTCTACCAGCTAATGGAGTTGCCCTCAAGTGGTAGAGGCTCATGCTTTGGTGCCAGAAGCCCTTGATTTAATCTCTGCTGATGACCCAAGGAGGTTATAACTTTATTTCAAGACTGACTCAGAGGAAAGAGTTACAGTTACTAACTGACCTACTTAGTTCATGAGGGTTTTCCTTGGCAGCGTGGCCCAACTTAGCTGTGAGACCTTATCAAGTCACAGACTAAGATGGAATAGTTATAAACACATGCAAAATGGTTACTTTTACAATCCTCTGCTGCTGGATGAGGACGACATGCACATATGCATAAACTCTCTTGACACATTTTCTCGTAGCAGAGATGCAGCATGTTCATGCTTATTCATGCCTCCCTTCTACACGGATGTCTTTTGTGGTCTACATAGTAACAAGGTAAACAGAAGGGTGGTCAGCAGTTTTATATTAATGACAGTTTTAAAACCTGGAAACTGTTAAGTACAAAAGAGATGGAAATTAATTCTCATTTCAGATGTTTCTTGAGTTTCTTAAAAATAAGTGCTCCTCTGGCAGATTTCTTCTTGAAAAAAGAAAGAACATTTTGCCAATGTAGGTAATCAGAAAGTGCACATATATTAAAGGTGTGAGGAAGTACCAGGAGTGATGATATGTTTTTTGGGATATAGTCATTTGTCTCTTAAGAACCATAATGAAACAACCATCTTATTTCACTAAAGAGCCATCAGCTGACATTTTCAGACTTGGTCTAAAATTTAACTGGTAACCTATGTAAGTATGGCCATAGTTGGTCAGCCCAATGGTCCGTCGAGCCTAGTATCCATGCTTCAAAGGGAATGAACAGAATAGGGCAATTATCAAGTGATCCATCCCCTGTTGTCCAGTCTTAGCTTCTGGCAGTGAGAGGTTTAGGGACCCCCAGAGGATGGGGTTGCAGCCCTGACCATCTTGGCTAATAGCCATTGATGGACCTATTCCCCATGAACTTATCTAATTCTTTTTTTAACCCAGTTTTAATTTTGGCCTTCACAAGGTCCCCTGCCAATGAGTTCCATAAGTTAACTGTGCTTTGTGTGAAGGAGTACTTTCTTTTGATTGTTTTAAACCTGTTGCATATTAATTTAACTGGTTGAACCTGGTTCTTTGTGTTATGGGAAGGGATAAATATCCCTTCCGTATTCACTTCCTTCACACTAGTCCTGATTTTTTAGACCTCTATCATAGCGTGCCCTCCTCCCCCTTAGTCATCTCTTTTCCAAGCTGAAAAGTCCAGTCTTATTAATCTCTCCTCATATGGAAGCTGTTCCATACCCCTAATATTGCTTAGAAAGCAGAGAGTAAAAGAATAGATTTATTTGAATGATTAAAGTAAAATTAAGTTTTATATGCACTCTTCTTGCCTCTAGGGTTTGTAGAATGAAAGGTATAGTAGCTTTGTATTATTAATTCTTCACAATAGAAATGAGAAGTCCTTGACGTCTACAATACAGTATACTTCATTTAACTGGGGCATGGTTAGCCTTCAGAGGACCCTGCCAGCTCTCATTTCCTTGCTGGAGGCCGTTAAATTGTTGAGCGACAAGACTGGTAATCAGGAAAACCACGTTTGCTAGGCTCATGTAAATCCTTGTGTGGTGTGAAGCAAGGAGCACAAGGTTTTTAAACCCCAGTTCAAGGTAAAGCACTGGGTGTAGTCTTCCATGGTAGTATCAACCCTATCTGACATGCTTTACTGCCAAGAGCACATGATCAAAGGGAGAGCAGGGTTGATGGAGAAATGTGCGATAGCATAGCTATATGATCCCTCTCCGAGTATGTACACATTGCGACTTGAGATGTGATTGCAGCTCAGGTAGACATATCAGTGCTAACTTTGCCTGCACTAGCATGGCTAAAAATAAGAGTGAAGATGCAAAGGCACAGCCTTCAGCACAGGCCGCGCAAGCATGCAGGGGCACCAGCTAGCAATGCAACTAGGTCCCCAGGGTCCCCAGTATCAGTGCTGCTATTTTTAGCTGTGCTAGCAAGGGTTTGTTTACCAAGCTGCAATCAGACCTTGCAGTGCAGTGTAACCCTATCCTTCATCCTTGGCTGTTTCTGTTAGGCATGAGTAACATGAAAGTCTCACAAAAGAGTTCTCATTAATGTGGGATTGGCTTCTGCTGCATTCCCATTCAGGCTTATCACTTTCTACCTTTGACTTATAGATGTAACACTTAGTGCCTGTGCAGTGCAGCTTGAAGTCCATAACTGGGATGTCTGTCAGAGAACTGATTTAGTCTAATAATTGTGAGTGATAGCTATTTTAGTGGAAGAACTTTGAAAAAATTTGTGCACAGCGGTAGACACATTTGACCAGTTTTTAATTATCTCTGAAATTCCAACCTGTGGTTCCTTAACCAAAAAAAAAAATTGTCAAAGGTTAAATGAGAAAATAAATGCTTTTATTTAGTACAATATTATGGAAGAGCATAGGTGGTTCCATAATTAAGGATGAAGGTCACTTGCTATTATTGGGCTAATTTCAGACTTCCCTAACTTCACTAAAACCAAACCAATCCACCTCAGAGACATCTCATCTCAGACTAGCTTTTTTTCTGAAAAGTATGGGTCAAGTCAAGAAAAGAGTTTCAGAAAGGTAAAAGTTTAAAAAACATACCTGTCATTCACTTTTCAAAGGCTTTCCTCCTGCTGTTTTGACCCCATATTATTTCTGAAACAGATACATTTTCAAACTTTACCTTCTCAGTAAGCCTAAGGACTAGAAGTGATTTAAAAGTGGACTTGAAGTTCAGGTTGCCATGATTTAGATATGTAAAGGTGGTATTGTGTAAATACCAAAACACAGATGCCCCTGCAGTTAAAATATATACCCATACATTATGTACATGTGTAATTTCAATGGGTGTATTATATTACATGCACCAATTAAACACATGCATTTTCAAAAGTGTGTGTGGCTCAGATGCTAAAGGCCCTTATGAGGCGAGGGAAGAGTGACTATCTGGGAGCTACACAGTAGGGCAGATTATGTAGACCAGGGGTCAGCAACCTCTGGCAGGTGGCTCACCAGGGTAAGCATCCCGGCGGGCCGGGCCAGTTTGTTTACCTGCCACGTCCGCAGGTTCGGCTGATCGCGGCTCCCACTGGCCGCGATTCGCTGCTCCAGGCCAATGGAGGCTCCAGGAAGCAGCACAGGCTGAGGGATATGCTGGCCGCTGCTTCCCGCAGCCCCCATTGGCCTGGAGCTGTGAACTATGGCCAGTGGGAGCCACAATCAGCCAACCTGCAGACGCGGCAGGTAAACAAACCGACCCGCCAGGGGGCTTGCCCTGGCAAGCCGTGTGCCAAAGGTTGCCGATCTCTGATGTAGACCCTTAAGGCTATGTCTACATTACAAGCTAGGAGTGTGATTTCCCCCCCCCACTTGTGTAGACATACTTGCACTAGCACTCACTGAGCTAACATGAGTATAAATAGCAGTGTAGCTGCAGTGGTATGGGTAATGTCAGGGTAGGCAGAGTTTAGCTAGCCGAATATGTACCTACTTGTTTCAGGTGAGTTTGTACTCATCATGGCCAAGCTATGCTTCTGCTGCCAGTACTCGTGCTACTGGGGTTACAATGCAACTTTGTACTCATGCTAGCGTATGTGTACACAAATAGGGGAAATCATGCCCCTAGCTCAGTACCAGATTTGCCATGGCGCCAGGACCACACTCCAAAGGGGCCCTGGCTCGGCCCACTCTTCTCCGCTCCCTGCTGTCTCCTGCAGGGGCAGAAGCTTGGTGCTGCTGGTTCCTGGGGCTCCTGCTGCAGCAGGACAGGCTCCGCTGACAGCCAAGCTCCTCCCTTGCCTTTTCCCCCAGTGTGCTGCATTCCCGCCTCTCTCTGCCACCGAACAGCTGTTTGCTGGCGCGAGGGAGGGGGAGAAGCAGAGCAGCAGCATGCTCGCCGCTTGGGGGAGGTGGCAGAGAAGAGGCAGAGGTGAGATGGGGCTGGAATCAGGGCATATCGCCTTTAGCCCCCTACTGTGAGTTGCTCAGGGCAGGGGGCTGGGAGCACCCCCAAGACCCCAGCCCACTCCCCCAGCCCCTGCCCTGACTCCTGATCCCCCCTCACAACCCCAGCCATGACTCCTGCAACCCCCACATACCCAGTCCCGCCATAGCCAGTGTCCTGACTCCTGCACCCCCCCACATCCCCACCCTCACCCCTCGCACCAAACGGGAGCTGTTGCGCCCCCACCCACATTCCCACCTGCACCCCTCACACCAAATGGGAGCTGCCCCAGGTAAGTGCTACACACCCCTACCTCCTTCCCCAACCCTAAGCCCCCTCCCTCACTCTCGCTCCTGGCCGACCCTGCACCCCAGGCTGCTCCTGCACCCTAACTCCCTCTCAGACCCTGCACCCCCAGCCCTGTGCCCAGTGCACCCTCACGCTCAGCTCTGTGCAGAGAGAGATGAAAAGAATAGGCTAGAACCAGGGAAAAGGAAGGTACCTGATCCACGTGGGCAGGTGTGAGGTGGGGAGGAAACCTGTTTACTACTTCCCCAGCCCTCCTGCGCTTGCAGTTTGCCCCTGGCCTCTCCCTGGCTCCAGGGATGAACCCTAGCTCCCACCTTGCTGTGCTTTTGCCCTCAGCTTCTGACTTGCTCCAGTCAGTAGGGACTAATTCCCCCTGCCCCCATGTCCCACTGTGCTCATCTTGACCCTGGCCCCTTCCTCGTTCCAGCTGGGGACCAATCCTCCCTCCATCCCATGCCACTCTGTCAGTGTGGATAAAGATCAATGACTTTAAAAAAAAAAAATCTGATATTTTTTTAAATTTAAATCAGATTTTTAAGGAAAATACCTATCTAAAGATAGTTTTAATTAAGATACACTATATCTCATCATGGAATAGGGATTATAAATTCTAATTCTATATTGTGAGACAATATATTCATGTAATGTTTAAGAAAAGTTTTGTAAATGAGTTTCACTAATTCATGGATTAGGGACCCAATTTTATAGGGTTCCATAGTCTTCTGTATAGATTATTTAGGTTAATCTTTCTATCTACCCAATGGGACTTAGTGCTCAGTCTAGAAGATACCATCAGAGATACTTAGTTTTGCAGTTCTCAGACTGTGGATTTGTGTCTCCAGAGGTAACATGCTTGTTAACAGCAAAAATGTTTTTAAATAAATAAATATATAGAGGTGAGAAATAACAGACCTCAATCCTATTGTCCCTCTGCAAATTTGTATACACCGAGTCAATCCCTTACCTCTTTTTAAAAGTAAAAATGTTTCAAAAAGTTCAATGAATAGAAGATTGTTGGGGACAGAATAGATCTGGACAAGGAGAAGAAATCTGGAGATAAATGTGAGAAGCGAGGGACATATGCTTTTTTGTTAAAATATTATGTTTGCTGTTGAAGAAAAAAAAATCCAGAATACTAAACGTTGTTTTAGTTAAAAAGAACAATGTAAATGCCTGTCTGGTGATGTTCTCTTCCTAATACAGCCTGGCAGGAAAATCCTCCGAATATTAATGATTTACCTCTTGAACTGGAGATAGCTCACCTCCCAATGACTTGATAAATATCGGCTTCAATTTTCTTTGGTAAATGAAATAACCAAACAATCATTCATTTTCTGATATAGTTACTCATCTGAAAAGTTTTTTCAAAATAAATCACTGTTTAAAAATGTATAGTGTGTACCTTTCTAAAAATGAAACCTACATCCATCTCTGAGTTGTGAAGAATATATATTAAGGTTAGAACAACCAACAAGAATGTACTTTTATGTAGAAAACCATGATTAAATCAACTCTTCCTGATTTAGTGATTTAAATCATGATTTAAATCAAATCCACCCTGCCCACTTTGCTCTTGCCCCGCCCGGCCCCTTCATTCCCAGGGGGGCCTACAGATGTGTTTGGTGCGGGGCCCAGAAAAAGTTAATCAGGCCCTGCCCTAGCTTGTAGGATAGACATAGCCTAAGATAGGTGGGTCTGGCCTGCAGGAAGCACCAGAGGAAAAGCCACATGGGAAATGAGACACAGCAAGCCAGATATGGAGGCAGAAGGCTGTCTGTAAAAGAATAGCATTTATCCCTGTGTACTTTGAAAGATCAGTCAGAGCACCTTGCAGTGTCTGAAGGAAGCCTGCTCATTGAGCAGTTCTTAAACATTTTATTAGCCTAAGACAGCAGTTCTCAAACTTCATTGCATCATGACCCCCTTCTGACAACAAATATTATTACATGACCCCAGGAGGTGGGACTGACGCCTGAAACCCCACCCAAGCCTCGCTGCAGCAGGTGGCGAGGCCGAAGCCCGAGGGCTTCAGCCCAGGCAGTGAGCCTGTAACCTGATTTCCACCACCCAGTGCTGAAGCCCTTGGGCTTTGGCCCCGAGCGGTGGGACTCAGGCTTTGGCTTTGGCTCAGGCCCCAGCAAGTCTAAGACAGCTCTGTGAGCCCATTAAAATGGGGTCCTGACCCACTTTGGAGTCCCAACCCACAGTCTGAGAACTGCTGGCCTAAGACATCTGAGGCAAAAGGCTTACTTAATATGTGGTTAAAGTTGAAAGAATCTGTCATTTCAGACAAAAACCTTAATTAAGAGAACATTGCAATTTTCTAAAAAATAAAAATAAAAAATCCAAGTTAAGGTTCCATTTTACTAAATCAAAAAACATTGTAAAGTATACAAACACATATTTAGCTGTAAAGGTCACCAATACTATCTTAACTGCCCCTATCACCCCAAGAACAAAGAGAAACAGAGACCATCTTGTCTATCATGCAGTTTCATCTCATTAGTCACCACATAAATGTTAATCCCTTACTTTATAATATTACTTGGAGTAGGGACTGTTTCTTACTCTGTGTCCGTGCAGGCACTTGGCACAGTCCTGCTTTAATGATATTAGCTGTGCATTTTCATGCAATCTCATTAATTTTTTTTTGCGAAGTGGCCCTTTAGATTGGAACTTCCCAGCTAATGCTTGGTCTTGTTTTAATCTAAGAAGACACATTTCGTTAAGATATTTTAAAATATTTATTGATTACAGTCTTTATTTTATTATAAGCCTCTTCAGAGTGTTTTGAAGGAAGGTTTCTCTCTCTCTCTCTCTCTCAAATCGTAACAGCCACGTCATTGGAATGATAAGATGTTCACTGGTGTATCCCAAATAAGAGTGTTCTAACCTATCAAAAAGCCCCTTGAAAACCTTCAGTAAAGCAATTTCATAGAGATTGCTTGGCTAATTGGCTTAACAGTCCATAACCTGTTCTGATACATGGGCCATTGACAGGTGATGGAAGGATTTATTAGTACTGTATGCTATAATAAGTGGTTTGATAACTCTTGTTAATGACAGGCCTCCTAATTACAAGTGCACAGTAGTAATTGTGTTGGTATGTGGGATATTTTGGTAGACTGTGAACCTTTTTATTCTCTTGCCTATTGAAGGCTGGTCATCATCAAAGGTGCAGATCTGATCTTATGCTGTACATGGCACCAGGCATTCAAGAAGTGGAAAAATCAGTCATGAGTTGCCTTTTTACTCAGTGAGATTACCATGGGAGTTAAAAAAAGATCTGGCACGAAGTCCCACTGCTGGACAGGAAGCCATGAATGTAGATCTTGAGTGGAAGCTTCAGTAGCTCAAAGATATCCACACTTTATTAGCTCCCCTTTAAGAGGTTTCCTTTGTCATTTTCAGGGGAAAAGCTATGGCGTAGCAGTGTTGGATATTCACTATTTTATCTGCTTTTTCTGTTTTCTCTTCCTCTCCATTCTTTCTTCTTTGTCTCTCACCTTGTCCATCTTTATTTCTGTTTAACTTTCTCCTTCCTTTGGCTCTGGATTAGACTGTCTGTCTTTTTGTTGGTCTCTTTCTTATGTTCCTCATTTTCTTCTGACTCTTCTAATTGCCTCCTTTCTTTCTCATCTTTTCTTGATCCTCTTTTTCTTTTGTATAATTTTATCTTTCCTGTTTTCTGCTTCATTCTCTTTTTACTAATTGTTTCTTCCTGCTCGTTTTCTTTTTGTTTTTAATCAAAGCAAGCTCCATGTGTGAAGTGTTCTTGCTATGGGATGCTACTTCATCTGTGCCTGTAGCCCATTATGGTATTGCATGCTGGTGGCAGACCACTAGGTATGCTCATGTCATGTGTGATGAAGACTGATAATGTGTGCAGTCTAATGGTGCATTGTTTATTTCCACTAATGTCCATATTTAACCTTTTCTTGTATTTATTATTAGATGCAGGTACTTCCATCAAAGACTATTCCATTGCTTGATTACTCTTACTATTAAGAATACTTTTCTCATATTCTAAACTTTTCCTTCCTTAAACGTGGGTCATTGCTTCTTGTCCTACCACGTGAGTAGCTGTATGCACTTGTACAATAGCATTGGGTAATTCACAGAATTTTAATACAGTTTGCTCAAAGAAAGCTGCCAAAGAAAACTGAATAGGGATCCTAACTTTTACGTACTAGCTATACAGAGGAAATTATTGGTATAGTAGAGTATTGCTTATCCTTTATCATTGTGGTAAGTCAATAGGAGAAATGCTCTTGTGTTCATAATGTCACTAATCCTAAAAGTTCAAAAACGGTACTCATGTCTTCAGTTTCAGAATCCTGGTGTGAATTATTTAGTACAATAGGAAAGCTAAATTAGTGGTGAGTCAATGTAATTAAGGGAAAGTAAATAATTTTCAAGGTTCTCATTCCCCATGAAACTAATTTCATATCTTATCCTTCATGTGTTTTAAAAATAGTTCCCTGCTAATTCAAGATGCTTATGTACAGTGTTTGTGAAGTGCACTTCAATTCTATTGAAAGGATGGTAGATTAGGGAGTTATTTTCAATGGATTGATTTTTTTTTTAAAGATAGACATTCATTTTGACAACATGAGTGAACAAACTGTGCTCTAGAAACCGAGCATCTGACACACATGCACTAAAGCAGGTGATGAGCCAATAATATTGTGTTAATTTTCAGCTAGACAGTTAATTTGATTTTAAATGTAGGGACAGTAGAAGTATTTTTCTCTCCCAAGATTTTGTTCATTCTGCTAAGCGATTGATTATACTGCCATGCCATTTCTGTTTACCTATTTTACCTCCAGTAGGTCTGTTTCTTCTCAGTGACCGTGCCATTGGGAATGCAGATTATTTTTGTTGATTTTTTGCAATGATGGAACCCTCCAGAAAAGACAAGTGGAAAGTATTAGTTCATCAAAAATACTGGAGAGCTGCAGCCCTGAATAGCACTAACATAAGTCTGATGGTGACTCAATGGGAGTGTTACAAGATTGCACTGTTAACTCCATCAGTATCTCTAGTAGTCCCCTTAAGAGGACTAATGCATGCTTATGACATGTCTCCTGTTGACTGCACAGAAGAAAATAAATCTCAAATTTATGTATGTATGCATTGCCCTTTAACTCCATACATTTTCAACTGACCAAGGAAGACTGAACATGTAACCCACACGTGGATTTCTTCCTTTTGGACACAGAGGAGTAAGTAATGATGTGAAGCAGGAAGACTGAAAGAGTCAGGGACCCATCAGGATTCAGATGTACATTGTACAACACACATGGTATACTGATGCTTGTGTATACACCTATACCAGCAGAGGATCTGCCAGTGTTAAAAAAGCAGGTAGGACTGAGGAAGTCAGAGGAAAGACTTCAATCTGGGTCAGCAGCATTTCCAGATGAGGTAGTAAAGCTCGTTCCTTTACTCCAATTACAAGAGACTCTTCTTTATTACTTCCAGGTCCTAACATTAGTTTAAGAGGATCCAAACTGCGTGGTTGTATCCTGCTCTCTGAAATCGCTGAGGAGTTCTATGCGAAAAGTTACTGCTAGGCTGTGGCCCCGTAGGTTTGGTGAAAGGAGGAGACCATCAGCTGGTATTCCTGAGAGCAGGTTAAAATAACTTGGTATCTTTAGTGGGAAAGCTCCTTTTTATTCATTGATCAAAGAAAATGGTGAAAATAATTGGCAAAATGACTCAAGGGAGGGGAAAAGTAGAATTGAGGTGTATTAGTAGTAGGTTGATTCTTAAATCTTTCATATACTGTATGTGCTGTAAAGAACAAGCCTTCCGTTTTTTCCTGAGAAAAGCCCTGATGCTATCTCAGTAATTGAAAATAATCTTCTAAAGTTGCTCTTTAACTAGACTTACACAATTGCCTTTTAAATCACCTGTTATCTTTCAGTGGATTTTGCAGTAAATGTTGCTGCATGCACTTGGATGGTGTGGTCCTGTATAACAAACAAGACTAAGTGCATTCTACTCATGACTCCAAGCAGAGTGTTTCTAGCCCAATTATAGTGGCTCCTGGCAGTGCTGCTGAAGTTGAAGGTGCCTGTTGGTGTTTCCATTATAAATTGTGTTTATGAGGGTACTTGTGTCATAACATTTTCCCCAGATCTGGACCTTAGCGTCCAAAATATGGGTGTTAGCATGAAAACCTCCAAGCTTAGTTACCAGCTTGGACCTGGTAAAGCTGCCACCAGCCAGGAATTATACAGTGCCTACCTCACTGTGGTCTCCCCAAAACCTTCCCTGGGGGACCCCCAGACTCAGATACCTTGAGTCTTACAACAAAGGGAAATAACCCTCTCCCCTTGTTTCCTTGTTACTTCCTCCCAGGCTCCCCTCCCTGGACGACCCTAGGAGATTCCCTGCTTCCAGTCCTGGAAACACAAGTACTGAGAGGTCTAATCTCTCCCCCGGCCCTTCACCCAGAGGGTATGCAAAGTCAGGCTAGTAAATCTAACACAAAGAGATTTCCCTCTCCCTTCGTCCCTTAGCCTTAACCAGTGAAAAAACTCAAACAGGTCTTAAAAAGAAAGCCTTATAAAAAGAAAGAAAAATACATTAAAAATAGTCTCTGTATAAGGTGAAAATATACAGGGTCAATTACTTAAAAGAAAAATGAATAAACAGCCTTATCCAAAAAGAATACAATTCAAAACACTCCAGCAACTACACACATGTAAATACAAAAGAAAACAAAATAAACCTATTGTCTTACTATCTTTGTACTTGGAAACAGAAGATTAGAAAGCCAGGAGGTAGAAAAATCACTCTCAGAGCCGAGAGGGTCAGACCCAAGACAAAGAACAAAGAACTCACACCCAAAACTTCCCTCCACCCAGATTTGAAAAAGTCTTGTTTCCTGATTGGTCCTCTGGTCAGGTGTTTCAGGTTCCCTGTGTTAACCTTTTTACAGGTAAAAGAACATTAACCCTTAGCTATCTGTTTATGACAACTTGGATGGCACCAGGCAGAAGCTTGACAGTCTTTTCAGTTAGGCAAATTTTTCCTTCACTTAAAAAAAAAAAAAAAGAGAGAGACTTAAATTGGGAAAACAATGTTGACTTCTAGAATATAAAAAAAAATTCCCCATTTTTAGGCACTTTTTAGTCACAACACAAAGCTGTTGTATAATATACATGGTTACAATTTATTTAAATGTGTAAACTACGTCTACAGACTTTGTCTGTTTTAACGACACAAATCCTTCTATGTAAAACAGGGCTGAGAAACACACAAAAGGTATGCAATTATCTCTATCAAGCAATCTGCATGTACCCTCCTCTTTGAGAAAACAGGAATAATTGAGTTGCCTAAGTTAAGTGCCTCTGGGCAACGTTAATTTATGGGCTTCTCACTTGTGAGAAATATTGCCAGATGAATTCCTCCGATTTTCACTAACACTGAACAATCTCTCTAGACATCACTCAGTAGTCATATCCATTACAAGCCATATTTATGCACATTAAATATCCCGTCCTTGCTCACTGCATGATGACCAGTATTAAATCTAGTTTTATTTATTAGTCATTTTTGGATAGGGGTCAAGAACGGATAAAACACAAACTGATTAAATTGGGCCATGTTTTTAAAAAATGCTATAAGGCTGTTTTCTCAACAAAGTGCCCAGTAAATTTCCTTTCAGGCTGTGTAGAAATGCTGGTAGTGGCAGGGTTTTGGAGGAGGACGATCTCATTTACAGCTCTCTCACTTTAGACCCTACTTAGAGTCATAGCCCTGGATCCACAGAGGGACTTAGGCATTGCAACATTCAAGGAGAGGGAGAGGGGAGAGAGAGAATGAGACTGACTCTATAGTGTGGTGTCTAGGGCACACTCATCTGGGAGGTGGGAGATCCAGGGTCCAGACTCCCTGCTCCCATGACTAATTTAGTAAAAAAGTAGAACAGCATCCACAGGAAAAATTGTAAGAGACCCACATGAGTATATGCCTTAGATTAGTGATTAAAGCACCTTCCTAAGAGATGAGGACCGTGTTCACATCCTTTCCTCCTGATTAAACCTGTTTTCCCCACATCCTGAGTGACTGCTCTAATCACCAGGCTAAAAGTTTTAAGGGAGGCACTACCAGCGCTTCCTCTGGCCGGATTTTGAATGGTTCCTGATCTGGAAGGTGTGCTCAGAGCAAGTCGACTGAATTGGGCCCCTCAGATGAGACAGGAGAGGGGGAGCACTTATCTTCATCTGGTTTGAGGCTCCCATGAGATGTGTTTCTGGATGCCTAGAGTGAGGCATTGTGCACGTTCTCAGTGGCAGAAACTGAGGCTCCTTTACAGTGAAGATTTTAGGTGCTGAGGGATTATAGGGCCCTACAGGGTTATGTGGCAGCCAAGCAGGGGGATTTGAGGATCTCAGTGGTGCCTACATTTTGGATTTAGACACCTAAGATGGGGAAGTAGGTGCCTAAGTCCTGTAGTGGATCTGGGCCACAGGGCATGATTCAAAGCCCACTGAAGTCAATGGTGGGAGTCTTTCAACTGACCTTCCAAAGTGGTGTCTGTCAAAGTCTGGAGAGGGACTGAAGCAATGGCTTTGAGAGGCATGAACTGGATCTATAAATCTCAATGGGGCATTAATTCCAAACCACAATGATGTGAAAACAAAGGTAGAGTTTAACTATGACACTGCTTATCAAAGTGCGGGACAGTCATGTGAGGAAGCGCTAAACAATCTACTTGCATGTTGTCTTATTTTGCATCTCATGTTGGCGGAGCTTGTTTATAGGAGTTGCTTGGGAGATTTCTCTTCCAGTTTGACATCTGATTTGCCTTCATATTTATAAATAATTTTACTTTTTGCATCATGCTTCTTGGGCTTGTGGAAAAGCTTTGACCAGCAGTGTCTCCATAAAATAGAATAAATAGCCCCCATTACTAACAAATTAACATTTTTGTAAAATCTCTTTCCAAAAAACTATTGCATATCACTGTTTTAGTAATAATGGGTTTTCAAGCATATTCTTTCTAGGACATGATTGTATGTGCAGGAATATGTGTATGCACACAAATTGCAGAAGTATGCATTGGGAATTTGCACACAAAAATCAGGTGTGCACAAAGCCATGTGTGCACACATTTGAGAAGTTGGACCAATAATATTTTGCGTTTCTATATGATCTATAAATCTTTGGAATCCTATGATAAAATCATGTACATTTTTTTTCACAACAAGGAGATATTTTTTTAATATCATATTCAATTTTATGCAAATAAATATTTATATCTCAGTCCTGTATGAACTGTTGTCCCCCACCACTCAAAAGAGCACCTGTCCAAATTTCGGAGTGTCCTTGACATATTTTAAAAACGCAAGAACATAAGTAAACATACAGAAATTAAAAATGGACCAAAGCAACACTTCTTCTTATTACATGTCATTTGCTCATCAGTCATGTAATCAATATGGCTTAAAACCCACGTTGCACTTTTCATCAGACAAATTCCACCCTCTGTTGCCTCAGTCCTCCACCAGTGATTGTTCGGCAGATGGTCTTTGCAGCATGTCACAAAATCAACAAATATTAATGTATTCCAGCTCAAATGGAGCATTGGGGGAGAAAACAGTCATGAATAGTAGTATGAGAAAGAGACAAGAAATGGAATATACTCAGAAAGGTTTCACATTTTTAAAGAAACAGCCTGTTTTCCATTTGTATGGGAGGTGTACTGAGTGTTAGCATTTTACATATTCTGGGGTGGGAAGAACAGTAAAATCCTGAAGTGTTCTGCTAGAAGAACAGCCATTCAACCTTCGAAGACTTATATTTGTCATAATACCTTGCTCCAACTTATTATTTATCTTTTGATATATAAAAGCTCATTGCTTCATCTCTCACAGTATATAAAAAATACGTAACTTACTCTCCAATACTGAAAATTTTTTGAAAGACTGACATCACTCAGCTGTATGCCACATCCATAAACACACTGTCAGGCAGTAGTCTGAAAGAAGAGGGATGGGGGCATGGGAAGTGGGGTGTGCATACATGTTTCCCCCACCTCATAGGAAAGCAAGTAATTTTATGTTGAGTCTGTAATTCTCCCAGCAGAGCAGTGACTCTCAGGTGACCACAGCAGTATCTGTTCATGCACATCTCTTGTCCAATGTATTCCATGAACCCTTCTGTTCTATTTGGAATATGTCTATACAGCATTTACTAGAAAAGTTTTGAGCACAGTCTTGAATTGGTACTGTTGATACACAAGATTTTAACTCTTCATAATGTTAAAGCACAAAATAATAGACGGACATACATATAATGTGGTCAGAACACTGCTGCACTTGTTTAGTCTCTGGCTCATATAATGGCTCCTTAGGAGCTGTTACCAGCTTGAAAGTTAGATTAGTGTTGAGGCTGCTCTAAATTACCCAGGTTTGAATTGGTCCCTGTGCAGTCCCCCCGATTAGGGGCAGTATAAAGGTGGGACTCAGGGATCCCCTTCTCTAGTTTCTGTGTTGAGTGGAGTTCAGCCAACCCAGGCATTGAGTGCAATATTCCCAAATAAGAGATTTGAGAACTTCAGACAGAACACACTTATGATCTTCTGGATAGGCCTTGTTTAGTCTCATCTCAGACAGATGTTTCTTCTGTGCCTTTCTTTAAATGAGAAACTACTTATATTAAACCAGAGATCAGCAACCTTTAGCATGTGACCCGTCAGGGAAATCCGTGGGTGGGCTGGTATGGTTTGTTTGCAGGTGCAGCTGATTGCAGCTCCCACTGGCCATGGTTTACCATTCCAGGCCAACGAGGGCTGTGGGAAGCAGCCAGCACATCCCTTGTCCCATGCCGCTTCCCGCAGCCCCCATTGGCCTGGAACAGCGAACTGTGGTCATTGGGAGCTGCGATCGGCCGAACCTGTGGGCCCTTCAGGTAAACAAACTGTCTTGGCCTGCCAGCGGATTTCCCTGACGGGCCGCTTGCCAAAGGTTGCCGATCCCTGTACTAAACTATCTGCTTAACCTTATGTTTAGCCGTTACACTTTGAATACCTTTTCTAGATCTGAAGAAGAGCTCTATGTACCTTGAAAGTTTGTCTCTCTCTTGAGAAAATTTGCCCAATAAAACATATTACCTCACCCCTCTTGTTTCTCTAAATGATTCAGAGTAAGATCTCAGGATTTAGAATAAGTTTTTATGGGAGTCATAAAGCTTCCTTTGCTTTATTCATTTATTATTTGTAGTTAGTGAAATCTTGTTTGATGTTTCTGATTTTTTTTTTAATTTTGGCTTGTGTCATAGGGCTAAAATAAAGATAGATACAAAATTGGAATATGGAAGAACGTGGTTCCTGTTGTATTAATTTCATTGAAATAAATGGGCCAAAGGTGTTAACATCACCAAAGCACTGTCCAACATAAAACAGTGTTAAGAAAGGCCCAGGGTTTGATATAGAGACCTCAGCCTGCTTAGTACCATGGCAAACACACCACTGAAAATCCTTTAATTTTTTTTTAAAGATACAGAAAAGAAGAAAAAAGACAGCTGAAGCATTTTGAAATGTGAAGTATGAAGTAAGGCTTTCATTTTAGCTACATCCCTTGTTCCCTTTCCCTTCAACTGTAGGGAGTTTTTAGAAGGAACCCTCCCCTCCCCCATTTCTCCCTATTTGACAATCTCATGGGTGGTAATAATGGTCCCTTTGGGGGAGAAGAGAAAAATTTAGTTGAGATGGGCTGAAGATGTTATTGCTGCAGTTACTGTTAAAGTCCAGTCTTAGAAGGAATCCCCCCCCCACCTTGTTGACAGTCTCTTAGATGGTATTAAAGATGGTAATAAGTGTCATCCCATGTGGTGTTTGGGATTAAGCTGGAGCCCGTAAGGGTGGTGATGTCACCTGGGACCCTCTCTCTCTGGCCCAATCCAGATCAGGATGATGGAGGCCCGGGGTCCCAGGAAATGGTGGGGGTGGAACTGTGACAGTGAAGCTCGCTTCAGTCATCTTTGTCTGTTCTTCCTGATTGTTCTTTCATACTTTCCCACAAAATCCCTTTCTTTTAAGGACCCCAAAAGGGAGTGATAGGTGGAATAGCCCATCCTCTTATTATTTTGTCCACCAGTTAGGCTTAATATCTGACAGGGCAATTTTGGCTCATTAACTTCCAGCTCCTTATCTCCTGCTTTTTAACCAGTATAATTTCAACTCAGTTTTTGAATCTATTCAACTTGGCCTTTTTGTTTAGATCAATTCAATTATTCTGTTTCCCTTTCATATCTTTTCCCGTCAGCATTTTGTTATTATAGGTTATTGTAACCTCTTGTAAACTTTTACATACTTTTTACAATTGAGATCACAAGTTGGATAAATTTGTAGGCCCCTGCTGAGTTTGAAAATGATGGGCTTGGTTCTTCATGTTTCAACTTGTGTTTCAAGGACAATATGATCAGGATCAGTATGTTAACCAGATCAACACATTTGTCTGGGAGGTTGTTACTGTGGCAGAAAAAAGACTAATGGTGCAACTTCATTTTTATTATCTGTGCATGTTGTTCTACTTTCATAAATAATATGAATGGGACAATTATCCTAGGGGATATAAATTTTGATCTTTACCTCTAGAAAGGTCACTGATAATTGTGGCTTAACTTTTTGGAGAAGATGTCTTCAGATCTGTCTCTGCGTGTTCATTTTCCACAGATCTGTGTGCATGGGGTATCAAAAAGTGTGTACAGTAGAAAACTATTGTCTGAAATAGTGCTGCTTTTTTAGTATACAGTAAAAGCTTTGTTATCCGGTATGTTGGGGGGATGGGGGGTACTGGTTAGTCAAAAATTCCGGTTAACTAAGAGTTATACTTACCAATGGAGGGAGGGAGTTTGGGTACAGGAGGGGGCTCAGGGCTTGGGTGTGGGAGAGGGTGCAGGCTCTGGGAGGGAATTTGGGTGCGAGAGGGGGCTCGGGGAAGGGGCACTGCAGGGGTTTTGGGGTTCTGGATCTGGGCGGTGCTCACCTCAAGCGGCTCCCTGGAAACAGCAACATGTCCCTGCTGCTCCTAGGTGGAGGTGCAGCCAGGCAGCTCTGCACGCTGCCGCTGTCTCTGCCTGCAGTGCCACCCCTGCAGCTCCCATTGGCCAATGGGAGCTGCGGAGCCAGTGCTTGGGGTGGGTGGGGACAGTGCACAGAGCCCCGTGGCTGTTCCTCTATCTAGGAGCAGCAGGGACATACTGCTGCTTCCGGGGAGCCACACAGAGCCAGGTAGGGAGCCTGACAGCCCCACGCCAACTGGACTTTTGGGAGATATCAGAAATGCCAGTTTCTAGAGCTTTCTGGTTGGTAAAGTGCCAGATAACACTGCTTTTACTGTATTTTGAGAAGCGAGGGAGGATGAGGACAGTCTTTTATTTTAAATTTTCCCCAGATTGCTGCTCCCTCCAGCTCCCCCTAAATCAGAATTTCTTTTAAGACAACAGTTCATGGTGATGCTCCTTTGGCTGAGGAAGTTTGGATAGTACTTTTAAGAGCCCGTCAACACTGCTCAGAGATTGGAGTCCAAATATTTTCATTTTGGGTTCATCCAGGGGCGGCTTCAGGCACCAGTGCAGTGAGCGTGTGCCTGGCGCTGCAAGCTGGGGTGGGAGGCAGGCGACATGCTGGTCGCCGTGAGGGCGGGAGTCTGGCAGCCTTCGGTAGTGTTTCTGTGGGAGGTTTGCTGGTCCCGCTGTTTCGGCGGTGGGTATGCTGTAGGCGCAGAACTGCCGCCAAATCCGCGTGACTGGGGCAGACCTCCCACAGAAACGTCGTTGAAGGCTGCCTAACTGCCGGGCTTTGGGTGGCAAAAACCAGAGCGCTACCCCTGGGTTCATCAGTGTTTTTTGGTAAAGAATCATGGGGTGTCAACATCAAAATGTATTAAGGACCTCACTGTAAAAGAGCAGAATGATGGTATTTCTTCTTCCAAGATAAGTTTTTTCAGGTGAGATCCAAAAAATGTGGTTTGTTTGAGTTTTCAGCTATGATATGTATTGCAATGAAATAAATCACTCTGACTTTGTTTGAAATTCCAGATTGTTTTACATTTGGGTACAAATCCACCTGCATGCCCTACAAAGTATGCATTATCATGCCCCAAGACAGATTTTCAGGAAAATCTTAAGTCAATTTTAAATAAGAAATGTAAAGAATCAAGTATTTGACATCTACTAGGCTATATTTTTCACATAGTTATATCTGTATAATCCCATTGGAGTTGCCTGGGTGAAACTGAAGGGGGAATTTGACCTACTGTTTCTTTTATAGGTTAAGGAAATAATGTCTCTGGTTATTTTTAAAATTAGATTAAAACACACTGATTATCAGGTGAGGAGAGAATCTGATTTTCTTCCTGGGAAGTAGGTGGGTTCTCCTTTGGCTACTCTGTTAACATACTTACTGTATTACTATTACTTTTTAACCCAGCAGGGTATTTCTGTGGCTATTTTACTTTGCTGTAATCCATTCAATAGATATTCATCTCTATTCACCTGTGGAAAAAATCAAGAGTTCGAAGAATGAGTCGTCCCTTACTGGTTAGGAGATGCTTTTGTTTTTAGAACATGTTGTTATACACATGCTTGATATGATTATGCCAATGAGTGATTTGTCATTTGTTTATTTCAGAAGGTCATTTGGAAAGTAGATTTGGAAACTGGTGCAAAAATACAATATCTGATTCAAATCAATTTCCTTAAGCAAATGTAAGATATTTACCTTAAGGATTTTTTTAATGGATGTTGATTCATAGTATTGATTTTGATTTGTGCTTTCAACTATTCCAAACAACCTGAATCACCAGGAATTAGAATACATACATTATTTATAATAAAGGGTGAATCTATTCTTCTACTTTTTTACCGAACACCAATGATAGCAATTTGTACTTGTTAGGTGCTAATAGGGATGTAAAATGTTAACCGGTAAGCATTAGTCTTACCAGTTAACCGCCTTAACTGTTATTCCTTGGGCTGGCTGGCCTGCTGGCCCAATGACCCCAGTGGCCCCATGCCACAGCCCGAGCCCCAGCGATGCTAAGCCAGCAGCCTACTTGGTTAACCATTTAATGAATATTTTTTAATAATTTAAATGGTTAACTTTTAAACGGTATTTACATCCCTAAATATGAAGCTGAAATTAATGCCCTGTAGACCTTGTTAGTTCCCCATCTGTCTGTGAGATCTGAAATCCCTTAGCAAGTGTGCATTGGGCAGTAACTAGGGCTTCCTAGTGTACAATCCATTAATCAGCTGTTTTGTGTAGCTCTAGTATGTGGTAGAGCCAACAGGGAGTAAAAAATCTGAACTGTCACTTCTTGGAATCACAAACACTAGCAAAGACAGCCAATGCATTGCGGAGAGCATGTGCATGTATATGTAAGAAGCCACCATAAGCCCATGTCCACTAAAAAGGCTGTTTTAGTGTCCAAGTCTAATATTGGCAACAGATACATGACTTATAGCAGACATTACTGTATATGCTGTTCATTTCTTTGATGTTGGTGGGGAAAATAGGAGACAGCACAGCTCTTTGAAACCACGGAGAGGATAAAAACCACCTTTTACGCAGCCTCCCTCAAAACCCCCTCCTTCCTCTCCAAACTTTAATTACTCCTTACTAGTTTAGAAGTGTTTGCCAACTGTTTGCCTGCTCGATCCCAGCTTCCAAAAGAAATAGATAACTGTCAATCTCTTATCTGTTTGTAGGTGCCATCAGATAGTTAAATATCTAAATGCCTTTACTTAACACCTGCAATTTTTCTTTAGTTTCCCCCTTCACATTGATTATGGACATCCTGCACAGTAGGAGAGGTTTGGAGATGAGCACAGAGAATGAGTAAGGGCATGGAAAAACTCTCAGATGAAGATTGATTGAGAAGACTGGAAATATTTACCTTAGAAAAGAGATAAATAAGAATGGACATGATAAAAGTATACAAAGTAAAGAATAGAGAAGGCAGATCAGGAACTTCTTTCTAGTCACCCTGTCTTGTAACACAAGAACGAGAGATACCATTCAATGAAATTGGAAGGTAGCAAATTCAAAACTGACAAAAGGATTTTTTTTTCAAACAATTAACCAGTGAAGCTCCTTGTCACAGGGTTCTAGGCCAAGAGCCTAGCAAGCTTCAGAAAGTGTGGAGACATTTATATGGACAAGAAAAATATCTAGGGTTGTTATAGTAAAGATTAACAATTTAGTAACTCTTTTGTTTGAAGGCCTAAGCTGACCTCTAACTATTGAGAGTTTGGAGGAAACTTTAGAGACAGACTATCTCATGACGCCTGCTGCCACTGCTAGAGACAAACCACTGCCAATAACGCACCAAGCCCCCGCACCGCCCACCCCCTACAACTGGACTAGATGGACCACTGGTCTAACTGAGTATCAGAATTCTTGTGTTCCTTTGAGGGTGCTAATTTGGAAGACTTCTGTCATGGTATAATTCCCCACTCTGAACCTTAGCGTCCAAAAGATGGGGTACCATCATGAATTCCTCTAAGCTCAATTACCAGCTTAGTACTTGTAGCGCTGCCACCAACCAGTTCCAGTGCTGGTACACTCTGGTCCCCCCAAAACCGTGCCCCGGGGACTCCAAAGACCCAGTCCCTCTTGATCTGAACACAAGGAAAGTAAACCCTTTCCCTCACCATTGCCTCTCCCAGGCTTCCCCTCCCTGGGTTACCCTGGAAGATCACTGTGATTCAAACTCCTTGAATCTTAAAACAGAGAGGAAAATTCACCTTCCCCCCTCCTTCTCTCTCCTCCTCCCAGACTCTCCCTGAGAGAGAAAGTAATCGTAACACAGAGAGAGAAAATTAACCTTTCTCTCCCTCGTCCCTCCTTTCTCCCCACCAATTCCCTGGTGGATCCAGACCCAGTCCCCTGGGGTCTCACCAGAATAAAAAACAAACAATCAGGTTTTTAAACAAGAAAAGCTTTTAATTAAAGAAAGCAAAAAACAGTAAAAATTATCTGTGTAAATTTAAGATGGAATATGTTACAGGGTCTTTCAGCTATAGACACTGGGAATACCCTCCCAGCCTAAGTATACAAGTACAAATTAAAATCCTTCCAGCAAAATGCAAATTTGAACTCCTTCCAGCCAAGTACACATTTGAACTGCTCCCAGCCAAATACACATTTGCAAATAAAGAAAACAAACATAAGCCTAACTCGCCTTATCACCTAGTACTTAGTATTTTGAATCTATAAGAACCTGTATTAGGGAGATTGGAGAGAAACCTGGTTGCACGTCTGGTCACTCTCAGAACCCAAAGAGAACAACCACCAAAAACTAACAGCACACACAAAAACTTCCCTCCCTCAAGATTTGAAAGTATCCTGTCCCCTGATTGGTCCTCTGGTCAGGTGACAGCCAGGCTTACTGAACTTGTTAACTCTTTACAGTCAAAAGAGACATGAAGTACTCGTGTTCTATTAACCCTTAACTATCTGTTTATGACAACTTCTTTAAAACTTTAGCCCAAAAAGGTTTAAATATTAAACCTAACTTGAACATAAAACTAATTTGTGAGTAAGCTTTCTCGTTTCTTCCTCTGAATTCCTTAGGAGAATACTGCCTTCTCCCTGGTTAGCTTGTAATATTGTTGATAATTCATAAATACTAATATGCTGTTTAGCTATGATTTATATTGCAAACTTTGACTCATCACATTCCTTAGGCAGTTAAGCACCAAGGAGAGTGGTTACATGCTTTAGGTTGGGTTCAAGGTCAGTGCTAAATGTATCTTGTTTAGGTCTCTGTCTCATATTGTTGGCAAGATTTGATTGTTCCATAATGGGTGAAAGCAGAATACTGTACAGTAGTGCTTGGAGTGCTATAGACCCCCATGATCTGTTTTGGATATGGATAGAGACATATTTAATATTTTTAATTAAATACTGCTGGGAATTGTGTGATTACAGGAGATATAGACTGGAGGACAAACTTACCCTGGTGAGCCGTGTGCCAGATGTTGCCGACCTCTGACTTACATGAATACTATGGATCAGTTTTTAATAAGGCTAATGAGGATATTAGGGGTAGTGGCAGGGTGGTTAATGGAAATAAGGCTATGGAAGTAGATATTACAACATCTGAGCTGGAAGTCCAACTCAAACAGCTTACTGGGACGAAATCAGGAGGCCTGGATAAGCTCCATCCAAGAATATTAAAGGAACTAGCACTTGAAATTGCAAGACCAATAGCAGGGATTTTTAATGAATCTGACCCCCAAGTTTACATATCCTATGACTAGAGGATTGCTGATATACTACCTATTTTTAAGAAAGGGGGGAAAAGTGATCGAGGACATTCTAGGTTTCTTTGTTTGACCTCAGTTGTATGTAATGTCTTGGAACAAATTTTGAAAGACAAAGTAGTTAAGGAAACACAGGTAAATGGTAATTGAGGTAAAATACATGATTTTATAAAAGGTAGATTATTCCAGACCAACCTGATCTCTGAGAAGATAACTGGCTTTTTAGACAAAGGAATTTTTATCTACTTGGATTTCAGTAAGGCATTTGATGCATTTCCACATGGGAAATTAGTAATTACATTGGAAACGATGGAGATTAATATGAGAATTGAAAAGTGGAAAAGGAACTGGTTAAAAGGAAGACTACAATGAGTCATACTGAAAGGGGAACGATACGGCTGGAGGGAGGTTACTAGTGGAGTTCCTCAGGGATTGGTCTTGGGACCAGTCTTATTTAGCATTTTCATTAATGACCCTTGGCACAAAAAATGGGACTGTGCTAATAAAATTTGCAGATGTCACAAAGTTGGGAAGAATTGCTAATACGGAAGAGGATCAGAATATCCTACAAGAAGATTTGAACACCTTTGAAAACTGGAGGAATAGAAATGGGATGAAATTTAATAGTGCAAAGTGCAAGGTCATGCACTTAGTAATTACAAGAAGATTTTTTGCTATAAGTTGAAAGTGACAGAGGAGAGAGAGACCTGGGTGTACTGATTGATCACAGGATGACTATAAGCCGCCAATGTGATGCAGCCATGAAAAAGGCTAACGCAATCCTAGGAGGCATCAGGCAAGGTATTTCTAGTGGAGCTAGGGAAGTGTTAGTATCGTTATACGATATACTGGTGAGAACTCATCTAGAATACTGTGTATGATTCTGGTTTCCCATGTTTAAGAAAGATGAATTCAAACTGGAACAGGTGCAGAGAAGGGCTATAGATGATCCGAGGAAAACTTACCTTATGAAAGGAGACTCAAAGAGCTTGGCTTGTTTAGCCTGGCCAAAAGAAGGCTGAGGAGAGATATGATTGCTCTCTATAAATACATCAGAGGGATAAGTACCAGGGATGGAGAGAAGTTATTTAAGTAAGCACCAATGTGGATGCAAGAACAAATGTCTATAAACTGGCCATCAACAAATTTAGGCTTGAAATTAGGTGAAGGTTACTAACTGTCAAAGGAGTGAAGTTTTGGAATGGCCTTCTAAGGGTAGCAGTGGGAGCAAAAGACCTAACTGGCTTCAACACTTATCTTGATAAATTTATGGAGGGGATGGTATTATGAGACTGCCTACAGTGGCATGTAGCTGATGTGCGATTGCTAGAAGCAAATATCTCCAATGGCTGGTGAAGGAACACTAGATGGGATGGCTTTGAGTTATTACAGAGAATTCTTTTCCAGGTGTCTGGATGGTGGGTCTTGCCCATATGCTCCAGGTTCAACTGTTCAACATATTTGAGGTTGGGAAAGAATTTTCACTGCAGTCAAATTTGCAGAGACTCTGGGGGCTTTTCACCTTCCTCTGCAGCCTGGGACGTGTGTCATCTGCAGGTTTAAACGAGTCTAAATGGTGGATTTTCTGTAATATGAAGTCTTTAAATCATGATTTGAGGACTTCACTAACTCAGCCAGAGGTTAGGGATCTATTACAGAAGTCGGTGAGTGAGGTTCTGTGGCCTGCAATGTGCAGGAAATCAGACTAGATGATCAGTTCTGGTGAGTGGTGCAAGTAAAATCAATTTCTTACCGGTACCGGGGACGACCAGCTAAGGGGGAAGGCATGAAACCTTCCCACATGACCCTCCATGTGACTCCTCACTGCCCTGCCCCCAGCCCGGGGCCCCCACACTCTCCCTGTCTCTTCCCCATGATCCATCTCATGTTACCTGGGGGGGGGATGGAACTCTGTGCTGGAGACTTTGGGACAGAGCTCTCCCAGGAACCGCAGCGGGGAAAGGAGCAGAAGGAAGGACGAAGATGCAGCTCTGTGCATGGAAGGGCAAGGGGCAGGGCTCAGATTTCTGCTCCTTTCCCAGCCTCACCTCCCCGACCCTGTCCTCCTGTTGCTGCTGTAGTACCCAGATGGAAGAGATGCAGCTGGTGTGAGGCTGCCCAGCAGCTCCATGTTCTGCTCCTCTCCCTGCTACAGTTCTGGAGAGCCCTGCTATGGTGAAGTGGATGCTGATTCCTATCCACGGATATCCGCATCTGCAGATCAGTGCCTTAACAAGGGCGACGCAAGTGAGGCACTTGCCTCGGGCGCACAAAGCGGAGGGGCGCAGCTCTACTATGATCGGCGGCCCTGGGTCCCTGTCGGAGGGAAGGGCCTGCTGCCAAATTGTTGCTACCGCTTCATTTCATTCTTCAGTGGCAATTTGGCGGCGGGTCCTCCTCTCTGAGAGGGACTCGGGGACTTGCCGCTGAATTGCCACCAAAGAATGAATGAAACGGTGGTGGCAATTCGGTGGCAGGTCCTTCCCTCCGACAGGGACTCAGGGACTTGCCGCCAAAGAGCCTGGAGCCGGCCCTTGCCTCGGGCCCAAAAATACCTTGTTACGGCTCTGCTGCAGATAGAAATTTATATCTGGTCAGTGCTATGAATGCTTTTGGCCTGCCCATACCTAAGGCCACCCTGATCTGGTCAAGACAGTTGATTGATCGCTGCTTGCCTTTGGTCCCATTGTGATGGTTGAGGAGCACCATATGCTCCTCCAGTCCAGGCTGCTCTGGTGCCCACATTTCCCTTTCATACTTGAAATCCCCTGACTGGCAAAATGACCCACATATCTTCTGGCGACAGCCCACCATGACATTTAACTCTGAATTCTGCTGGGACAACTGCCTCCTGACTTCCAAACTTGAACCTTTGCCTGGGCTCCAGAAACAGAGAAAGATGCTCAGGCAACAGAGCAGGGTTCTCTGCTGCGAGGGTCAGCCATCACTCTTCCTGTGAAGTACCAGGAATGTTCACATGTCTTCAGAAAACAAAGCACAGACACACTGCCCCCTCACCAGCAATATGACCATCTGGATGACTTACAATCCGGAGCAAGATTCTATTGGCCGAATATACTCTGTGTCAGAACCCAAATTAGCTGCTCTTCAGAATTATATCCACCAGGCTATTGGAAAAAGTTTTATCCAGCATTCCACCTTCCTGTCCAGGGCCTCTGTCCTCTTGACCGCAGCTCTGGACTGCCCCCAGCCAGCTTCGGTCAATGGGTATTACAATTACACAGCATTCAAGTTTTTTCTCCGTTTCTTGCAATCAAAGAAGTACTCAGACTTCACGTTTATTTCAGGTAGCCTGAGCCATGGCTTGCTATTAACTAAGATCTTGCAGAGTTAGGCTGAGATGGTTTAATAAGGAGTGAAACTAAGTGCAACAGACCCCATCTTTGGGCTAGTAGGAGCTCAGAGACACTTACAAACCCTTCTGCAAATCTTTTTTTTGGAGGGGGGGGGGGTTTCTTGTTTTTTTTTTTTTACTGCTTATTAGTGTTCCTTAATAAACAAACATATGAGGCATCAAATGTCAGAATCAAATGTTCCCTTGCTCTCACCTGCCCTCTTTGGACAAGGGTATTGAGAAAGTCACACAGAGTTGACTGGCAGTATCTAAGATCTCAGATTTCTTTATTCCCTGTTGACCTGGCTCAGGTCTGTGTATGACACACAGATAGCATTGCTCTTGTTGGTTGATGAACCCCTCCTAGAAATGGATAAAGGTCATTTGTCCATGTTTACTCAAAAGCTGTTTATATATACACAATGCCTTTGACAGTGCTGTTTGTTGAACTGATTGCTGATCCTGACATGGGTGGAAAGGAATATTTTTGAGTGTCTGTTCCTTCCTCTCAGAGGGATCCCAGAAGGTGGAGTTGAATAATTATCCACACTAAGATATTTTTATCTTGAGCAGTTCTGCTAGGTAGGTTCTGGTCTGTCACCACTGCTGCTTATGTCTCTGTAAGGGAGCTGGTTTGGGGCTATGGTGCGCTTGGTATGCTGATGATGCGCCAGTCTGCCGCCTTTTCATTAGATCCAGATGGTAACTGTCCAGTGCTTGAGGGAGATAGAGACTTGGACATAGGTTAACTGACAGAAACTCAGTCCTGATAATTGAAGATGCTGATGGTTGGATTCTGGAAACAACTACAATGTTTGGTGAAGATATACCTTTTCTCTTCTTCAGCACCCTCCACCTCCAGCTTTTGAAAATGTTTGTCCACTCTTTCTTAAGGGGTTGGCATTACAAGTTTATTTTTTGGACTCCTGAATGTTATGTATGGCTTTGGTGGTAAAGAATGCACATTTTCATCTGTGCAATGACTATGAATGTTTCTTTTGGATGTGGTCCTTACCACAGTTATCCATCTTGTCATGTCCAGATTCGATTGCTGCAATGGGCTGCTCATGGGGCTATACCTCTAGGCCACTTGGAAACTTCAGCTGGTCCAGAATATGACAGCTTGGTTACTTTGTGGATCAGCTGTAGAGATCAATAGATTACTCTAGCTTCATGTTCTTTCTGGTTTCAATTCAAGGCACTTCATACTGAACGGTGAGTCAGACCATAAATACCCCACAGGCCACTGGTTTCTCATGTATCTCTGCAACATAAATGTTTTTATTGTGCCAGTCACCGTAGTGTCTAGATACCACATACAAGAATTAGACTCTGCCATAGTCATAGAAGGACCATGTTTTCTCCATCCCACCCATGGAGGAAATGTTTATTCCATAGATTGTGTTCCTTGAGGGAGAGATGTGTTGCTTGCCAATTATGAGGTTTTCATTTAATTTCTATTATGGTAAGGCCTCTGCAAACAGATTTGTTGCATTGTCTTTTAAAGAAGGAAATACTTGCACTCATCCCTCCTCACCTTCTGCAGTAGGAGTGCACATCTAGCCAACGTGGGCCTGTGTTCTTCAGACTGCATTGTCCCAGTTAATAATGGGATTCTTAAAGTAGTGTAAAGAGAATAGGTTTTTTTTAGGTAGTCAGACCATAGCCCTCAAATTTCATCCAGTAGTAGATTGGGAACTGGTTTAATGCACACAGCACTAGTATGATTATTTTCCCTCCTCTGCCCCTCAACTGATGGGTCCACTTTGGAGACATGTGGCTTCATGTTTTATAAGTTACAGTTTCCACTGTATGTAGAAAGCTGGTAATAGAGAACATTGCAGCACCTCTTTGTAGAAGTGACAAAGGAATGGATCACTGAGGTCAGGATCTACCTCTGATGGAAGCAGGTGAAATCCTGTCTTATAGAGACGGTGAAAAAAAGATATTTCTGACCACTGTTGCAACTAAGGTGTCCAAACATAGAGATGTATATGAATCTGAACATGCACTTAGAGGTATAGAGTCTAATTCAAAGCGCAGGTAGAAATACTCCAGTTGACCTCAGTAGACTTTGGATTCAGCCCATAATGAACACTTTTGAATTCTGAAAAATAAATAAATAAAAGTAACTTAAGCAGAGGACCTTTTAAGAAGTTAATTTTCATGCATGTGTAGTTTGTCATCTTGGTTGGCCCATGTGATGCTCACCTACTTTATATATCTCAAAACTCTCAGACGAAATGGAATTAAAGGATTATTATTATAAAGCTATTTGTAAATGAGTTAATGAAAACATTACTTTGCTATACATGTCATTGAGTATGGGTCATTAAACAAGGTGGTGAACATCTTTTGATACATCTTTCTTTAGTAGGCAATTTGCAATCTATTTTCGTTGCCACGTATGGCAGGAAGAGGGGATAGAAATAAACAGTAATTAAAATAACTTCTCTTCCTGTGGGATTTTTCCCCTTCATTCTTCTTATGCACTTGCTATATTATGTTCCTTAGCTTTTAAGCATTTTATAGTGGTGTATTTGCTTGTGTTGTTGGGCTCTGTATCATTTTATTTTAAAAACTTTTTTTTTTCACGGATATATGATCTTAAAATAAACATAAGAAATATTTCCTGAGGTCCAAACCTAATCATCCAAGATCATCCTGGAAATGATGCCTTAGGTATAGGGTTGCCAATTTTGGTAAGACATATTCTTGGAGGTTGCATCACATTACATAATCTTTAATTAAAGATTAATCTTTAATTCCTGAAGACTCCAGGAAAATCCTGAAGGGTTAGCAATCCTACTTAGGTCTCAATCTTGCAATTACTTACAGATGTGCTTAACTTTGAACATGGAAGTAGTTCCTCTGAAGTCAGACTGCTCCCATGCTTAAAATAGGGCATGTGCATAAGAGTTTGCAGGTTTGGGGCCTTAATTATGAGCATTCAATCCCTTACATGAAGTACAAATTTAGAGTTGTAGTATATCTAAAGGATAGCTTCCTGAATTGGGGCTATGCTTCCTTCTAACAGACCTAGAAGAAGAAAGTGGAAAAGAACCAAGGTCTATTGATGGCATGAAATTGATCATATGAGAGAGACTACACACAGTCAGTCCTTTTACAGCATATATTCCTATTTATTCATGCATTTTTAGGTGATGGAGTAGTGTGACAGCCGCAAAATCTCACAACTTAAATATGATGGCCCATCTAAACAATCAGTGTTTTGGATAGTAAATTTGCATGGTGAATAAGAGGGTTTAATATGTGATGCTCTATTTTAACAGCTGTTGTAACTATTAAATTATAGTATTGCCCATTAAATCTTATTAATTGCTGCAAATTTACTTCTAAAAAGGTGATTTCCCCTCTCCTGCCCCCAGGAAAGTGCTATTAACTTCAACAGAGAGTTGCTACTATCAATGGTTCCATTTTTCAAACTGAACCAGAAATCCTCTTGGTTGCAGGTTTGGGTGTTGTGGTAGCATTTTTTTTTAAAAGGTTGAGGGTAGAGGGGAAAAAAGAAATAGGAAAGCTAGAAAAAAAGCCGATGGTTTAATAGGTTACCATAGACAATGGAGATAAAGGGGGAAATGTGGAGATTTGGAGGAGAAAGGAAGAGGACAATGGAATAAGAGAAGGGGGGTGGTGGTGGTGGGAATAAAGTGGCCTGCTTTGTGATATGCAGGGATTAGTGTATAGAGCTCCTAGAAATACCAATGGAAGCATAATTTTTCACATGTTGGAATGAGATTGTACCCTCCTTTTTTTAAAATTCTGTTCTGCCTTTTTTCGCTCTTCCAAAATATGTTTTGCCTAGGATTTTTTCTCTGATTCTTGCTTCGTCTGTGGAGCTAGAGTCTCACTGATCATGACTTCCTATAACAGCTATATTTCACTGGAAAAGTGGAACTGTCAAGCTTTTACCGTCAACTGTAAAATTTGTATGTGCAGGTGACAGGGCTTTCTTGGAAACTAACCAAGGAATCTGAAACTCACACCCAGAAGAGATGGAACGGACAAGGATGAAATGAATTATGGTAAATTTACAGCAAAATACAAACACCACTTTTTTTATACTTAGTCTATTCACACTAATGCACACTCTCACATCCTGCCTCTTCTCTGTGAGTGTGTGTGAGTGAGAGAGAAAGAGAAAGATCTGATATGTTCACTTACAGTTTTGCAAGGCTTTGTGAGAGGAATGGAGATACCTGAACCAAGTGCGAGTTCTTGAGCCATAACGAATTAAATCTGTTCAATGAAGCTAATCCTCGCAGGGGCCTTACCTAAAGAGAAACCCCTAGAAATCTAGGATGACTCTTTTTTTAAAAAGAGGCTATGAGGAAAGGGTATAATAAATGTAGTAGGCACTAGAATGCAGTAGACTCCTCCAGTTCTTCCAATTTAGAGTTCTCTTCTTTTCTTGAGGACAATGATCTACTAGAGTTGGAATCTAAAAAGTCAGAAATGAGAACCCAGGAGAAATTACTTCCCCTCAAAAATCGTGGAACTTTTTAGGTTTGCCAGCTGCACTTTATGGTAGCAAAGTTTATCTCGTCTGCAGCTTGCAGCAGGAACAGAAGGAAATAATTTCACTTGTAGTGAAATATTTCCCTAGTATTATCAAGAAAGGAACCCAGAATGTCTCTTAATCTAATCAAAACAGTAAATCAGAAAGGAGAGAATAATCTATGAGCAAGTGGCTAATGGATAGCTCATGATATTTTCTACCTTCCAAAAGGCACCTCAGTTCCTTTCCAAGGTCCCCATAATCAAACTGGTGGTAGCAGTAGATAGAAAATAAACTGTAGTATCAGTGGACTATGATTTTTTACTGAAAGACCAGGTAAATAAAAAACTCAATCAAAAATATCAAACCTTCTCTTATGAGGAGTTAGGGGAAAAAGTAGCCACAAAAGTAATTGAAGTGAACAGTCAGAGTCTTGCTTAGATCCAGAAGTTACAGCTGAATATTAGTTCTGATAATTAGCCCTCAGCTCATCTTGTTTTTGGAAATTATATTGGTGTCCAAAAAGAATAATGAGTGTTCTTACATATTATGCATGCTGTAGTCCTTAGGCACAACAGGGTGAGTTAAGGACAGAATGTCAGACATAATTTTCATCCTCAACTCTGAATTTGCTTGCTGTTGTGGACTTGTGTCAGACTATTAATATTTGGATATAGTTTTTTTTCCTGGTTTCCTGCTTTTTTTAATGTCTCAGCATGCTTTTTTTCCCCTCTTCAATTTAAATAGTGTAGAATTCTGCCATTAAACAGTTAGACTCCTGTTTTCATTCTTTTTTATTTTAAAGAAAACACCCTGTTAAAATAAACAGTATAAATGTTAGTGTTTATTTCACTTTTGTAAACACTGCAGTGAGTTTTATAGATTACATTATTACTCTGTCATGTTTTCTTATGTATGACGAAAGTATTTTGGGCTGGTCAGTAAATCTATCTTCTATCCCTATAACTACTTGTAAAGGTCACCTCTTTTTCCTAAACAATATGCTTGCCAATATGTTTAACCACCCCCTAGCTTGATTTATCTTGTGTAGTATAGCAGTTTTCTAAATGTATTTAAAAAATTGCCAAAGGACTTTTATTTCACAAAAATGAATAGCAGTTTCTGTTCTTTCTCCCATATCTTGCTACTGCAAAAATATTAGCCAGTTTTGAGAACATATACCATTGATTTCCATTTCTTTTCTGTTATTAGCTTGGCTTACATATTTTACACCTGAAGCCAGTGCTTAATGGAATGAAACTAATTTCCCAGAGAGAAACACTGCTGTGTTTGAGAAAAATTTGCTTTAAGATTATATCTGGAGCTTCCAAACAAATGGAGGGAGACTAAAACATCTCTTCCTTGTTTTAGTTTGTTTATAAATGCTGGTGATACACATGTGCAACCCCAGGCCCTTGAGTGTGGTGCTTACGCATTGTTCGTTTGAAATTAATTCTGCTGTGAATGTCTCAGAATGACACATTGTATGTGTGTGATCTTTGTTAGAGGCTAGCTAAACTAGACAGTGACTTACACCCCTGGTAATCCAATTGACTTCAGTTCAGAGTTTAGTCTATTGTTTCAAATGCTTGTGCTCTGTGCTAGATATTTTGGTTTGCTACTATAATCTGGGGAGAGTAGAAACCTGTAAGGTTTTTGTTGCCGTTCTTATTGCTTGGGTATGAATTGTTGCTCCACACTTATGTCTTTCCTTCATTTAGACCCTTGTCATGTTTACACTGCCCCTTGTCCTTGCTATTAATATATAGAAAAGTCAACAGAAGGAAAAAACATCAGGCTGTTGGAAAGCCGGGAAGCCTCCCAGTGTTTGTACTGGAGAGAATCTATTCCATGAGGCAAAGAGTTAAACTCAAAGACTTCTGTAGACTTACACAGCCAATTAAGTGTGTGCTGTCTCTTACTCTGCATGCATGCCCTTGTGCAGTAAAATGTAATTTGTGTTAGTAATGTATGCTGTCCCTGCTTAGTGACCTGGGCTCAAGCTGTGATATATTCAATACACTGTGACAGTGAAGAAAGAAGACCTACATATATACACATGCGTAAGACTGGATTCTTAAAACTGGAATAGCAAGGTAAAGTTAAAGCCTGTATTGTCTGCTCTTTAACTGCAGGCAGACAAAAATCAGATCTTAAGATATATACTTGTTCTTGCAAGGTCCTTGAACAGATATGAAACTGCTTGGTGTCAGAAGGACCTGCCAAATTGGCAACTAATGAGAATTAATCTGGGTTAGAATTTTTTAAATTAATAGTGTATGAAATTGTAGACACTGGATTCTCTTGTCTCTTTGCTGCTTCTATTAGCTGTTGTGTTTAATAGTTGGGAATCTGTCAGTTACTTGGAGGTGAATTTATTTGAAATGGTATTAAAAGTGGGGAGCTCATTTTCTATTTCGTAACTATTTTCTGAGATATGAGAATGTGTTTGGCATCTTTTAAAGGGATGTGCACAGATGTAATGCAGAAGTAGTAGATTTTCAGTGTTAGACGTTTTGCAGATAGTATTTTTGGTGTTTGTGTGTGTATATGCAGTATCTACTGAAGTACATGTACAATATGCCTACCTCGTATTGTACAAATATGTAAAAGATACATCTGAATTTCTGTGATGCACTCAGATTTATAAACCAGAAACACTCACTGTATTTTGTCAGTTGGCATAAAGAAAGCTAACCCACAAACAAAACCCAACAATAGCAACACTAGAAGACATACTCTCAATTTGCTACCATTAACTCATGATTATTTCTTAGTGACTTAACTGTTGTCTTCATGCTATGTTTGCTTTCCATTTTGGAAGGTGCTGCAGACCTCTCTGATTTATGAGTTGTTTATACTGGTCAATACTATTTAATCTATCTAGCCATGTTTGCCACTCATCACTGTGGTATTGGTCTGATTCAGAAGCAACCTAAACAAAGGCTTGAATGAGAGAACATAAATGAAGAAACATATTATCAGCATTGTAGAAGCTTAGGACACATACTGTATTTGGAGATTACCTTAAAGGATAGCAGAACTAATGGCTGAAGCCATTAGTCTATAGCTACTTTTGAAAGTCCTTCTAGGAGTTGACTAACAGTAGTAGCATAAGCACTGTCAAGAAGGTGGTCCTGTCAGAGAACTACATGCTGCCTGGGGAATACTGTTTTCACAGGGGTGAGTTATACCTTTATGAAGCCAAGTAGAAAAACAACTTGAGGGAGTTAGCTGCAGCCCACCTTAAATTAAGTATGCACTTGAAATAACCTTGTATTAGAATTTAAAATGTGCAGAACCTATTACTAGGCTAGTAAATATATATTCCAGTGACCTTTACAAAAATGTTCCTCCTTTATGATTGTGCTAGTAGAGGTTACTACAGTGCTAGTTTTATATCCCCAAAGTACAGTGATACTGGGAAGAGCTGATTTAATGTTTATTGAGAGTTAACTTTAAGCAAATTAATCAGATCATCTGCATCAATCCAGTAGAAAATGGATGGGTAGGGAAAGTTTTTGATTTGTGTGAGAGTGGATTAAAAGTTTCTCTACAATATAACGTTCAGCTAGAACCTGTCTGATCTTTAAGGCTTAATGGCAGAATCTGCAGGATCTAACATTTCATATGGCACAAATTAAGCTAAAGGCGCAAGTATAAGAATGGGATATTATGTGAGTAGCTCTTAATTTTATTCCTGCATCTGGATTTGAGGAAAAGAAATCAAGTATGCATTCATGCAGGTGAGTTTATAGGGGAGGCAAATACTACAGTGGCAGGAAGAAACCCCCTTGCATCATTCAGCCTTTATATTATCTGTCCACTTTGGAAGCAGAGTTGATGGACCTCATAGGGAGTGGCACCTGTTCTTCCTTGACTTGAATGGTGATGGCTGCTATACAAGCTTTAAGAATTTAGGGAGCAAGGAGATGGAAAAATGCGGTCCCTTGGGACTTCAGGGGGTGCTCAGGAAAGAAAGGATGTGTGGATTTCACTCAGTTATGGATAGGGCTGCAAATTTGTCTCAACATTTTTTAAAATAAAAAAAATCACAGAGCAGTCATGGTAAATGTAGTAAAGGTCACAGGTTTAATGAACTTGATTTTTACAAAAATGACAAATGAGGAGGGGCCCTGAAGGAGAGGTTAGAGGGCAAGCCCCACCACACATTCACCACACAGTGGTAGCTCCTCGGCTCCTGTCCCGTGGGGCTGGGCCCAACTTCCCACTTATGGATTTGGGACCTAGCACATGGGGTTGCAGCATTTCCTGGTTTGGCCTCATTGAGATCTTGTGCATGAGGCGGCAGTGCTGCCAAAACTGAGTGGTGCTGCGACCCCATGTGCCAGGTGGTAACTCCTGGAGTGGAAAGCTGGGCCCAGCCCTATGGGACAGGAGCCACAGGACACAAAGCCGAGCCACAGACACATGGGGAAATCATGGTATCCATGACATTGTTCCCACTGTGACAAACCTGCAGCCCTAGTGATAGGTTCTAAATCCTCAATGTAAATTGGGATTGCTCCACTAAAGTCAATAGCTGTGCCAGTTTACACCAGCTGGCTCTATATCTACAGGAGAATTGAGTTTTCAGGTCAGAATTTATATAAAGCACATGGTATTAGATACACTTACAAACCTTGAAGAGACTTTCTGTTATAGGTGGCTCAATTTAATTCTAGGAAGCCAATTTTGTCAAATAGAGAGTCTTAATCTTGAAATTAAAAAAAAAATATTAGAGGAATTTTGGTGCAAGATTATCCCTGAGTTATTTGACACATAATAATATAATCATAGATCTGTACTGGTAAAGATGAAGGCAGTATGTCCTGTCTGATACTAGTTATGATATATTTACAAATACCTAGCTAATGTTTCAAATGAGGTCATTCCGAATTAGGAGTTCTGGCTACAAATTAATGAAGAAAAATATTTCAAAGTCGAATTCAACTTAAACATTAGTAGATCACTGCTGATGGCATAACTTTGAGAGTTAATGATGAGGGATAATCCCCATATTTAAAAAAGAAAATTAAGCACGCAGCATCATAGTGCCCTTCATTTATTTTGACAACTGTCAGTTTTAATGTAGGGTACTTCATACTATACTAGTAATGTACTGTTGTATAATTTGTAAGTAATAGGGGACCTTGCTGTTGTTAAGTCTGTGATGAAAAGTGAGGGAAGATGCTAGAGGGTTGTATGAATGTGTGAGAGAATTTATATAAAATGGAATTAACAAGGTTCTTTTGTCATTTATAGAGCTTTCTCTGTTGTCTCCTTGATCCCCGGGATTGGTAGGAGATGTTGTAAAGGTTATGGGCCAGGTTCTGATCCGCACTAGGGTCCATTTTGTGCTGCAGGAGCAATCCAAAAGGATCTCTTATAACGAGCCATGAATAGGGAGCTGAAGATTTCCACAGTGTGGGGCAATCATCAGCTGGCGATATTGGCTGTATGCCAGCCTCTCCTGTCCCATTCTCTTCCTCTCATTCTCCCCCACAAGCAGATGGGCTCTATGTATATTTAAAAAAAATCTCTACTAAGACAAAACGTGCTTCTCCTCCTGGAGGGAGGATTAGAAAAAAAACTACATGACATAGATAAGTCACATTGGGTAATGTGCTACTGGAAGGTGGTCATATGCTATAGTGATGGGTGTGGTACAAAAACCTACACAGAATAGATGTAGTAAAGCTAGAGCACACTCAGTGGTGATGATCCTTGCTCGCATGTAAGGATCCTTAAGGCGTATTACAAGCTGGCACTAGTTAGAGCTGCCCTTTAGGCCACTCAAGCTTGCACTGGAGGCTGGATCAGCCTCAGGATTGGGTATTGGGAATGGAAAGGTCATTTAGAGCCACCTTTGTCTCTTCCCTCCACTCAGCTGCATTAAACTCTGCTGCAACAGAGCTAGGATTATTTAACCCTACGTGAAGAGGTTAGCTGACAAATTACACAAGGTGGCTAAAAGTATAAAAGGGAGAAAGAAGAAAATACAGAGAATTGCAAGCAAAATTAACAAGTTAAAAGGGATTCACAAACTATTCCAGGACCGTATTTCCTAGGTGAAAAAATGGTAGTGGGACAGGAAAGAGAAAGTACTTGAGAGTTAACTGCTATTGACACAACACTTCTTATGTATAGAGTCAGGCCTTGTTGCTATGATAATAAGTTCAGCTGAATGCAGAGGCCTCCTCCAAGGCCCTTAGCACCACTTAAATTGCACGGTAAAGGCTTAAGTAGGGCTTCTGTGGCATGTAGCGCCCTGTGTGGGGGTTAATTTCAACTATGTAGAAGATGTTGATTCAGTTCATTAACTCCATTCTCTCTAAGAAAGCTGAAAATGCAGTCTCTACAATATATACAGCTGCCAGAGAGACTGTTCCTGGGGAGGGAAAAGAGTCGGAGGTATTTCGGTATCTTTAAATGGATTCATATAAATTATCATATAAATCTACAAAGATTATCCTGGACTATTTGAAGTGGGGTGAATAACTGAGAATAAATAAGGATGACAAAGAAGTTATTTACCAATTTGAGATGTAAATCCTGGAGGACATTAAAACTTTAACCCAGGTAAAAATGTGGATAAATCAGTCCCCTGTGGAATTTTATATACAGCTCTGTGAAATATTGATCCTATTACTACAAGAATCTTTTGGATCAAACTCTCCAGGCAGATAGTCATCTTTCTTCACTGTGTAAAGCTTTAACTGATTTTTTTCCAAAGATTCTTCCAAAAAGGTTGGACTAAATTTTTCCAAAACGATTTAAGACCAGGTGAGATTTTGGGGAAAGGTTTGTTGGGAGGCAATCTGTGAAAAAACATTATTAAAGCTGTGCAGTCCTGCCACCGTGCTGTCCTTGGCCATTAGGCACTAGATTAAACTTTAATGGTGATATTTGCATCTTCATCTATTAAGCATCTGTCAGTTTGTTACACAGATTCATTTTAGGATCGGTATTTGATACATGCAGCAATGATGGCCAGTGGGATCTGGTACCCTTCTGAAATTTTTACAGGCCATGCAAGCAGAGTTTGGACTCTTTCAGCAAAATTAAAACCACATATGGTGGTTGCGATAAAAAAATTAGCACTTACCAACACCTAGTGGGATATTTTTTCCATACTTGGAATGATAGGCAACTTTGGAAATTATATTTAGTAAAAGTGGATTTTATTTTATTTTTTTACTTTTCATAGCTTCTACTCCATGTGTCAAAGGGAGAGTTGTGGTTGCTATGAGAAAAGCGAAGGAATTTTCTGACTTCTGTGCTTGTAAAACATTTGTATCCTAACATTGCATTTTGTGTGCTGATTATACTAAATATTGTCTATATATACATACTATGTGTAAATAGATTCACATGACTACCTGTAATAACCACAGATTTTAACAGTGGGGAAAACAGAAATATTGTATAAATAATAATTGTGTAATGTTTGAATTGTACTTACACTGTTCTTCCTCCTTGTTTTTCTAAATAAAGATGTCTTGAAGCTAACCTTTAAAACTGAATGGATCTCTACTAGGGCTGTCAAGTGACCTGAAAATATTAATCATGATTAATCGTGCTGTTAAACAATAAAGTACCATTTATTTTAAATATTTTTGTATGTTTACTACATTTTCAAATATATTAATTTCAATTAAAACACAATACAAAGTGTACAGTGCTCACTTTATATTTATATTTATTTTTATTACAAATATTTGCACTGTAAAAAACAAAGTATTTTTCAGTTCACCTCATACAAATACTGTAGTGCAATCTCTTTATCATGAAAGTGTAACTTACAAATGTAGACTTACGTACAAAAAAACTGCATTCAAAAATAAAACAATGTAAAACTTTAGAGCCGACAAGCCACTCAGTCCTACTTCTTATTCTGCCAATTGCTAAGATGAACAAGTTAGTTTACATTGACGGGAGATAATGCTGCCTGCTTCTTATTTACAGTGTCATCAGAAAGTGAGAACAGGCATTCACATGGCACTTTTGAACCAGCGTTGCAAGGTATTTACATGCCAGATATGCTAAACATTCGTATGCCCCTTCATACTTCAACCATTCCAGAGGACATGCGTCTATGCTGATGATGCTCGTTTTAAAAAAAAAAAAGTGTTAATTAAATTTGTGACTGTACTCTTTGGGGGGAGAACTGTATGTCTCCCCTCTGTTTTACCCGCATTGTGCCTATATTTCATGTTATAGCAGTCTCGGATGATGACCTAGCACATGTTCTTTTTAAGAACACTTTCACAGCAGATTTGACAAAACGGAAAGAAGGTTTCTGAGATTTCTAAAAAATAGCTACAGCACTTGACCCATGTTTAAGAATCTGAAGTGCCGTTAGGGTGACCAGATGTCCTGATTTTATAGGAACAGTCCCGATTTTTGGGTCTTTTTCTTATATAGATTCCTATTACCCCCTACCCAGTGTCATGATTTTTCACGTTTACTGTCTGTTCACCCTAAGTACCATCCAAAATCTGAGTGGGACAAGGTATGGAGCATGCTTTTAGAAGTCTTAAAAGAGCAACACTCTGATCCGGAAACTACAGAACCCAAACTACCAAAAAAGAACAACTTTCTGCTGGTGGCGTCTGACTCAGATGATGAAAATGAACATGCGTGAGTCCGCACTGCTTTGAGTCATTATCAAGCAGAACTCATTATCAGCATGGAAGCATGTCCTCTGGAATGGTGGTTGGAGCACGAAGGGACATATGAATCTTAAGCGCATCTGGCATGTAAATACCTTGCAATGCCGGCTACAAAAGTGCCATGCAAGTGCCTGTTCTCACTTTCAGGTGACACTGTGAACAAGAAGCAGACAGTATTATCGCCCATCAATTTTTTGTATTAGCAATTGGCAGAATAAGAAGTAGGACTGAGTGGACTTGTAGGCTCTAAAGTTTTACAGTGTTTTGTTTTTGACTGCAGTTATGTAACCAAAAAAAATCTGCATTTGTAAGTTACACTTTCATGATGAAGAGATTGCACTACAGTACTTGTATGAGGGAATTGAAAAATACTATTTCTTTTGTTTATCATTTTTACAGTGCATATATTTGTAGTAAAAATAATATAAAGTGAGCACAGTGCACTTTGTATTCTGTGTTGTAATTGAAATCCATATTAAAAATGTAGAAAAAATCCAAAATATTTAATAAATTCCTATTGGTATTCTATTGTTATAAGTACAATTAATCACGATTAATTTTTTAGGTTAATCACATGAGTTAATTGTGATTATTTGACAGCCTTAATCTGTACATTAGAAAATTGAGAGCTAGATTCTCCACTGACTTAACTCTCCTTTAGTCAAAATCTCTTTTTCCCTCTATTATTATTGATTCAGTTATGAGTAGGGCCCTACCAAATTCATGGCCATGAAAAACGCATCACAGACCATGAAATCTGGTCTTTTGTGTGCTTTTACCCTATACTATACAGATTTCATAGGGGAGACCAGAGTTTTTCAAATGGGGGTCCTGACCTAAAAGGGATTTGTAGGAGGTACACAAGATTATTTTAGAGGGTTTGCAGTATTGCCACCTTTACTTCTGCGCTGCCTTCAGAACTGAGCAACTGGACAGTGGCGGCTGTTGGCCAGGCGCCCAGCTCTGAAGTCAGCGCTGCCTCCAGCAGGAGCACAGAAGTAAGGGTAGCAATACCATGACCCTCCTCCCTCCAACTCCTTTTTGGGTCAGGACCCCTCCAATTATAATATCGTGAAACTTCAGATTTAAATAGCTGAAATCATGAAAATTACAATTTTTTAAATCCTTTGCCCGCGAAATTGACCAAAATAGACAATGAGTTTGCCATGAGCTCAGAGTAAGGGGCAGTGATTTGTGACCAAAGCTCTTACCAGTCTTACCCTGTTGCTCCCACCTGTACAAGGTCAGCCTGTAGCAGTTGAGTTGAAGCTGATTCCCGCAACTGCCGACTGTTGTGCCAGTGCCCAGCACAGGGACATAAGGTTCAGGAGGCATATGCCCTGTTTCTTCCCACTCCACTCCTTGCCCTACTGGTGACACTACATTAACTGGGCCACAAGTTGGTTCTCCGCTCCAAAAGGAAAAAATATACCAATAAATTATGCTGTATGGTCTAGTATGAACATCCTCAGCTCCTGCTGAAATGTGCCTGATCCTGCAAGGTGCCCAAGAGCACATGTGACTCCACTGACTTCATTTGAACCAGCGGGTGTTCCACATCTTGCAGGATCAGATGCAGTAAATGCCTAGAAAAACGAAAAGTTAGACTCCTTCCATATAGGACTAGATGCTGTGACCATAACTGCGTCCCCTCCCACTCCCCAAGAGATGAGAAAACTTAAGTTAAGGGAAATGCCTAGTAAGATGGAGCCACTCGCCAGGACCTTATCCCTCAACATCTGTGCTCCTCAGGAACAATTAAACTGTCTGCCTTGAGGATGAAACTTGTGTTTGTTGGAGACAGGGCTTTCCTGGCTGCTGGCATGTGCATATAGCACTCATTCCCACAGGATGCCAAAATGACCGCTTTCAGGCCACATGAAAGACTCATTTCTTTGACCACTCAGTTCCATTCAGCAACACACAATTTCACTCAGCATTTATGACAGAGCAAATAAAAGCCCTTATAATTCCTAACCAAGGCTCAGCAGCAAGCTGTATCATCACTGGGCATCACAATTCCTGGATACTGCACCACTCTGATGGATATAATTTATATTTAGAAATACAAGGGTTGTAATTTAAATATAATATGTAATAATACAGTCAATACACTAATCTCTGTGGTATTTACTTTCATAGCACATTCAGTTTATTTTACATTGTCTTCCCAGTTGGGATATGCCAAAGATTTTTGGAGTTGATAACGCATCCTACACTGGGGAGAGACAAGCTGGTGGTTTTGGTAGTTGAGCAGGAAGAAGATGAGGCTTTGGGGCCCCAGGGAAGGTGTAGGAAGCAGTTGGGATTACAGGATAAGCACAGTAGCTATAAGGAACACCAATAAAATGGTTAACAATGTCGACATTTTAACTTGTGACCTTTACAGATTTACCCTCTCATTGACATGAACAGGGTGGAGCACACAGGGCCTTGCTTGTAGATCTCCTAGTCAAAGGGCAAGAGAAATACCAAAGATTAGATCCTTCTCTGGGCTTTTGCCCATAAAGTGCTTAGCTACTGCGGGTGCAGAATGTTGTAAGAAATCTCCATAAAACAGAAGTGAACTATTGTATGGTCTTTCTTTTGCTTTGGTCTGCATAACTCACCAGTGCCAGCAAAAGATCTGAGTAGTGGGTCTTTCTCATTGCTTAGGAAATGTGCTACCCTTTGTGGCTGAGAGATCTTACATTTGCTAATGATTCGTCTAATCAAATGGAATCAGTAGGAGGATAAGTACTGTAACTTGGATTATATTAATAACATGAAAAATGGGTTCTTTGCATCATTTCCTGGTGTTCACAATGTTATTTAAAAGACCTAATGTGCTGTCACATATGATTTATGCAATGCAGATATGTTTCTATTACATTTGGAGCAGATATGTATTACGAATAATATCTTGCGATTTTGAATATAAAAATATTGCAGTGGTATGAGGTGATATCCCAGAAAGTCATTTCTCAACACTTAACTGGGACTCAGGAGACCTGGGTTCTGTGCCTGACTGCCACTGGCCCGTTGGTGACCTTGGGCAAGTGACTTTAACTTCTCTGTGCCTCAGTTTCCCCATCTGTGGAATGAGATGACTGATACTGACCTTCATATAGCACTTTGAGATCTACTGATGCAAAGCAATATATAAGAAGTAGGAGGTATTATTCTACAGAAACATGCAGCCCTCTACCTTTATTCTTCTCCAACAAAATGTTTGCATGTTTATTTTTTCTTAGACAAATGTATACTACATGACAGTCTTTTACATGCTTTAATAAAAACATGCAAGAGAACTGAAATAGAATATAGATAATTTGAGAGACAGCTCTTTGTGAAAGATTTCATTTTGAAGTTGTAGATTACCCTAGATTTTTACAGAATTCAGTGTCACTTAATATTGTATAATTTTGTAACTTCTTTGTGAACAACAACAAAAAAAAAACTCTAGTGAGTGATATTTAAATCCCCTGCTCCTTTCTAAAATTAATATTTTGCTTTTCTCCATGGGCATGCAAGTAACAGGGAGCAGTGATGTGCTGTACTATTGTATACTCCCCCTCCCCCCGGGCACTCACATAACTACAACATTGAGAGGGAGAGTAAAGCACCACCCTTTAAGCTTCATCTCACCAGAAGTGTAGCATTGTCTCATGATGATTTCTCCTGTTCCACTGGTGGATGTGATGTTTAGCTCGATTCCTGATGTTTGGCTTAGCAGTGAGGGACTGCTGTGTGTGTGAAGTAGCTCATTGCTGGGTTCTATTTGGATCACTCGTGCTATATGCATATATAGTCAACCCGAAGTGGAATTGTACTCCCAAATCTCCCAGATAAAAAGGGGTCATTCCATTACAGCATCATCAAGTTGGTAGAATAAGTTAGGATGGTATTGGATACAATATTTTCTTCAGACAACTGGGGAGCATGCCATGACAAGTACCGAGGCTGAAATGTTCAAACTCAGGTGCCTAAAATAAGGAACCTAAATTTACACTTAAGCACCTAAATCCAAATGGCCCAATTTTCACAGGTGCCTAGGTACTCACAACTTTGAAGTCAATGGAGCTACAGCTACTCAGCAACGCTAAAAGTTTAGGTCACTTTTATATAGGTGCCTATGGGGTAGCCCACCATCTTACCAGCCCAGGAAGAAGCAGTGACATGCCAAAGTCTGTTTTGGCCCTTTGGCACAATTTATTGTTCAAACACAAAAAACTCATGAATTAACACTGAACAAAGGGATTCCCCTGACCAAAGCTGTTGCAGTCCCCAGAGGCCTTTCCCTTTGCTTCTCTCATCCCTGCAAAGAGGACACACCCTTTCCTTCAGTCCCTTGCTGAGTCCTGTGACAGGTAGCCCTTACCCCTTTCCTTGCTTTTTTCTCCCTGTCACCCCACTCTCCCTTGAGACTCTCCCTTCCTGGAAAATCTGCATTCACGTGGGAAGCACCAGATCTGTGCTGCACCATGAAAGCGCAGAGCCAGATACCAGCTTGGGATTGGTCTCCTTCACAGATTGCAACATTTCAGGGGGACATGGTCAATCAACAGAGTAACAGGTGCCCCAAGCAGATAATAGCTCAAGGCCCCAATTGTTCATTTTATCACTACACCCTCCTTCTAGACTGCCAAATAGTTGTTCTTTCTGGGAAGGAGCTTTCTTCTGAAGTGTGGTGGTAGGTACTCCCCACCATCTAGTGCCTGCCCCAAACCCTGCTGAGTCCTTAACCCTTTCCTGGCTCTTTCTCCTGTCACCTTGCTTAACTTTGAAGTATCCCAATCTGAAAATTTTGGACTACTCCCATTATCTGTGACAGCATGATTTCAATCCACCTCCGACTAAAATTGCAACCCACACACCACCTTAAACAAAGAAGAAAGTTGTCTTCTATTTTCTTTGTGTTATTACATTCAGACATCATCATTTTGTAGTAATATTTGTTACCTTTAACCTTAATCGTTGCTTTCACACTGATACTTAGACATACACCTATATATTTTGACATCTTTACTAACTCTTGCTTTTCCACTCTGCTTGTTCGGCCATCTAAATTTATGCCTTTGCTTCATCTGCTGTCTGTTTAATTCCTCCAAGTGCATTGCTGAGCAGGAACACCCTCAAACACCTCTTTAATTCTCTTTCTTGATGCAGAGCTTCATCTGTTTCTCCTGTTTGTCTCTACCTTGACAGTGAATTCTGTCTCGTTCAATATGTCTCATTAGTGCTTCTAAGGCCATGTCTAACGGGATCGATGCTGCTGCAATCAATGCAGCGGGGGTCGATTTAGCGGGTCTAGCTAAATTGACTGCAGAGGGCTCTCCCATCGACTCCAATACTCCTCCAGAATGAGAAGATTAAGGTAAATCGACTGGAGAGTGTCTCTCGTCGACGCAGGGTAGTGTAGACTCCACAGTAAGTCGACCTAAGCTACGTCGACTCCAGCTCTGTTATTCACATAGCTGGAGTAAAGTGACATGCATCTGGACGAAGTGGGTATTCACCCACGAAAGCTCATGCTCCAAAACGTCTGTTAGTCTATAAGGTGCCACAGGATTCTTTGCTGCTTTTATAGCTGGAGTATCGTAACTTAAGTCAACTTAGGCCTTGTCTACACTACGGGGGTAACTATTGCCACCTTCACAACATTACTTATTATACCAGCGCCTCTGTATTGAAATCCACATCCATTCGTCTGTCTCCTTTTGCTTCAGATAACTGTAACTCTCTTCCCTGTGCTATTCCACTTGTCTGGGACTGCTCTTCTCTCTCTCCTGCCACACCATTGTGCAACCGCTTCATGCTGTGAAAGGATACTTTGGGAGTCAGCCAGCCATTTGAATGCAGCAAATACAAAATTAACAGTGGGCTGAAGGAAGCAAGTCACTCAGTCAATTGGGCTGCATGTTCTGGGGCTGTTTTAAGTACGACAATGCAAAGGGAGAATTTCAAGAAGCACTGAAGAGTTACCAATATTAGGAGGCAGCGCCTTCCAAAGTGCTCTGCAGTCCTGTCTGCTGCTTGGAACCAGGCCTGCTGCTGCCTCAGCACTGGTGAGTAGCAGGAAAGGCTGTGGTTAGAACTGCTATTGATGTCCAAAGTGGTGTCTGCATTCCCTTCCACTGCTCTGCCTCTCAGACTACACTTAGCCCAGCTGGAACACTTATAATGTCTCCTTTGCCAGCACGTTTTAGTTTTTCATTGGCTACTGATTAACTCTGTATTTTTGTTTTCTACTGTAATTCTTCAGAACAATTTGTGGCACAATACACTTTTTTATTTTTAATACAGATTGTTTGTTATTTATTTATTGTTCTGTAGGAATTTATTTATATTACTGTAGTGCTTAGGAGCCTTAGTCATGGACCAGGACCCCATTTTGCTGGATGGTGTACAACCACCGAACAAATGACAGTCACTGCTCCAGGGCTTATGATCTAAGCCCCAAACACTTGATAACAGTAGCAGAGTTGGCCATAGGTTGTGTAGAGGGAAATGCAACAAATTTAGTTTTGGGAGCTTTGGGGTCATTATGCCATTGTCAGCTGGATATGTCCTTTCCTGGATATGTAAATATTGTTTGCACTTGCTCAGTAGATATCCAAATTTCCTGAAGGAAGTAGAGTTTCTGATCCCCTCTTTTAAATTACATCTCTTGAAATAGACTGCAGAAGAGAGTGTCTAGGAGAAGACTGTACATGTCATTCAGTTAAGTCTTTTGCACTGGTTCTTGCACATCTCTCATTAGTACCAAAATAGCAGATGAATTTGCCTTTAAATAGCAGTGTTTTTTTATGCTTTGTTTAATGAGAAGCCTAAAACTGCAGATTTATTAATGTTGTACATTAACATGATTCATAAACATTAGGATCTATTAAACACTTTGTAAAGCGTTCAGGGAAACCTTTAACAAATGTTAGTTTGTATTTATAATTTAGAATCCATTAGAAATTGGGTTATCATTAGTTTCCTGTCAAGGTAAAATGTTCCAGAAGAGTAGAAAGGATGATCGAACATGACCTAGAATGAAAGTCTCAGTGAAAACCTGGTGTGTCGCCTGACTCTGATCTTTCCTTTGAAATTGGTGTATCAGTGAACCCTTGGCATTAACATCTAAGCAAATACAAGGGAAGCAAGAAAAAACCTAGGCAGAAATTGAGGTTAGAGTTTGCACAACTATAATTTAAAAAATGAGCGGAAATATAATCTGATTGGCAGAAAATCCAGCTCAAGACAACATAATACAGAACATGGCAAACCTTAAATATTCAAAACAGGAACTCGCTTCTTTGCATTTGTAAAATCATGGTATGAAAAGATTTGTATGCTCTAGTAGCATACAAAAACTAATCTAGCAATGTGCGAAAATAATTAAAGCAAAGCAAATAATCTCCAGTGTTCTTATTCTCCAGAGAAATTGTTTAATATCTTATCTTTCAAAATTAGTTTTCTAAAAATTCATGATGTCTGTGTAAGATTCTTCAGTATTCATGCAAGGGTTTCAATAGTGTGAGAGTATCTCCTAACTATTATGTGCTTTGGGAACTGCCCCAACTCCAAAGAGACTTTTTCCATAAAGTGGAAATGCAAAGCATAAAACCAGCAATTGAAATTCCTAAATTGGCAATTGCTGTGTATAAATTGGAGAAGCTTTGTTTTACTGGTGTTGGTGATTCAATAGATAGTACTTGCTTTAAGTTAGTGATGTGCCAGGACCCCTGCTGTTGGAGGCTGTGGACCTGATTCTGATCGTGACGTTAGGGCAAATTATTAGTAACTCCATAGAAGTAAATTGAGTTACAGCAGTGTAAAATTCATGAGATAACAATCAGAGTGTCTTATCTTTTGTTTGATGCAGACATACTAGGTTCTGATTACATACGATTGTTAGAGTTCCCTTGGTACTTTTCACAACAGAAGTAATATTATCCCCAGTGCTGTGGCCAGATGCCCATTTGGGTACTTGCGGGCACCCTTTGGATACCTATATTTCCTGTGCTATTTCAATTGGATACTGTATCCCTTTTGCTCTCCTGAAACGTTGCTCGTTGTTGCTTTGTACTGTTAAACAACAGCCACCTTTGTTTCAGTGGTGGATGAAATGAACCAGGTCCAGTGGTTAGGGCATTAATTCTGCAACATACTTCTGTGTGACCTTGAACAAATCAGTCTCTCAGCAGTTTCCCACTTGTATGGCCCTACATCACCAGAGTGTTGTAAGGATAAATGCATTAAAGTATGTGGGGTACTCAGGTATCATGGTACTGGGGGGGCATATATGTACCACAGATAGGTTAGGAAATGACTCCTGTGTATAGGAGTTAGTCTTTGTATAGTGAAGACTTTTTTGTTTTATTTAACAATATGCAAATTACAAGTTATTAGTGCACAGCTCTGAAATTGAGACTCTGATTCTTTGTATCAGAGTTGGTTACAAGAAGCTTCCATTGCGCATGCACAGGAGTGGGAAGAAAGTAAAAATTTTTGGGACTATTTGTGATAGAAGGCCCTGTGAAAATGAAATATTTTTGAGGTACAGATTTAATTATTTTCATATATGAACTAGTATCTATACAACACTTACTGTAAGCAGGATCATGATCATCAGTAGTATGCTTTGAATTACCAATTTTGAGCACACAATTTTATTTTCAAATGTTAATTTGTTCATAGTGAATAGTGCTTCTCCTCAGGAGAACTTTCAGATAGATATGCCGAGCAAAATCAGCAGAGCAGCTTCCTTTTAATGTTTCTTGACATTAACAGCTCCATTTCTCAATTAGAATAGGAAATAAAGTTGATTATGCATGTCCATGGGGTGACTGTACATTTGATCAGTAGCTGTAATGTAAACTGGAAAGGTCACTATAAATAATGTTTTAGTTTAATTGTTCCTAGAAGGACCATAGTGACTCACAGCTTTTTCCTATGGCTAATAAACACTGTTTAAAAGAGTAATTTCTACATATTTATAAAGGGTTGCAATTTGACAACATGACCATGGTATTTCAGATACTTTCTAAAAATATCACTATGCTTGTTCTCTTTACTAGAGTTTGCTTATTTTCAAACTCATTAATATGTTATATTATTTTGCTTGCAGTCAACACTACAAATGTGAGCTGGCATATAAAAACAACGTGTAGTCTTCCTACTTCATATATTATTTGTAATAGCAACTACATTTCTATATTATACACTGCACATGGTAATATTTGAAGTAAATAGACTTTGGATAATGATGGCCCTATAAAAGTGACAATAATAAAGACTTGTTGGAACTAATAAAAACTGATGAAAGAATTCAAAGCAAAAGTGTCTCAGTGTTTGTCTTTATTTTTATTGTCACCGGTTATGCTAGACTCATTTCCCCCAAGAAGATCTGATTATTTGTGCTAATTAGAAGTACATACTGCTCTGAATCACTTTTGTAATTAGTAGAAAGTTTGCAAGTGGATGGCAGAGAGTTCCTGTGTGATTTGTACTGTTAAGTTACCCTGACCCCCCACGTCTGTGGATTTACTGGAAAAATAAACAACAACAACAACAAAAGAACAGCCAATTCTCTTTCGCAGACAATGTGCCAAAAAGTGCTCCATTTTCTTATATTGCTATTCCTTTTGCTCTTGGTTGAGATGTGCTGAATTTTCTGTTTGTGGACAGCGCTAGTGTGTCATAAAGAAAATAAGTGGCAATGGGAAGCCAGAAAATAAACCTGTTTGCTCTTGTCAGTTGCTATGCCTCGTAATTCATTGTACAGAAGTGCTGGAGCAAAGAGCACTCCTCTAGACTTGCTGCCTTCGTTTCTGAGACAAATAGCAGATAAAAATGCTGGAGCGGGAGAGAGAAGAATTTGAAGGAAGGCTGGCAAGAAGCAGGCCTGGGACATGGAAGAAAAAGTGAGCCTCCAGTAGGCTGTTTTAGTGTATCATATCTTATTGTTTCCAGATTGGAAGTTAGGTACATAGGCCGCCCCCCCCCCCCCCCGCCCTCACTATGTGTAAAATGAACCAACGAATGGCTGTTAATATAGATGACAGGATAAAAATGGCAACCATTCAAGCCATGAGCAATCAGCCTATGGATTTCTGGCAATCTTAACTGCATAGATATTTTTGTCATTTACTTGTACATGTGCTCTGGAAGGCTGAAGCCTATGAGCCTGTTTCCAGCTGTGCTAGGGTTGCCAATTATCTAATCGCACAAAACCAAACACCCTAGCCCTGCCCCTTCCCGAGACCCTGCCCCCTTCCCCGCCTTTTCCCTGCGACCCCGCAGGGGGTTGGGGTGTGGGAGTTGTAGTGAGGACTCTGGCTGGGGGTTCAGACGCTGGGGTGGGGCCGGGATGAGGAGTTGGGTGCAGGAGGGGGCTCTGGGTTTGTGGGGGGCTCAAGCCTGGGGCAGTGGCTTGTGGTGTGGGCTTTACCTCAGGCAACTCCCAGTCAGTGGTGCATCAGGGCTACGGCAGACTGCCTGCTGCCCTGGTACTGTGCTGCACCCGGAAGCAGCCAGCAGGTCCAGCACCTAGGTTTGGGGGCCAGGAGGCTCTGCATGCTGTTCCTGGTTCCCAGCCAATAGAAGTCTGGAGCCAGTGCTCGGGAGCCCTGGGCGCCCCCCCCCCCCCGCCTAAGAGCTGAACCTGCTGGCCTGGGCTGGTAGGGACTAGTCTGCCTTAACGCCGCAGCACTGCCGACTGGACTTTTAACAGCCTGGTTGGTGGTGCTGACTGGAGCCACCAGGATCCCTTTTTGACTGGGTGTTCTGGTTGAAAACTGGACATCTGGTCACCCTAAGCTATGCATGCACATGAAATAGAGAAACAAGCTAAGCCACCAGTCTCAGTGCTGCCCGCAAAGATGTGCATGTAAAACACAAACATAATTTTCTTCTCTGGTGGTTGAGACCTTAGGCTGCTGTTCATACATATATTTGTCAAGGGAGACCCTCTCTTCTTTTAAAAAAATGAAATATGGGGAAGATCCCAAGTAGGGACAAGTATGCATGGGATAAAACCCAGGGATTGAGGATCCCCAAAAGAAATGGAGAGTTGCATTAAGTGCAAAACTCTCAAGCTATTCAAATAGCTCTAATGTATCTCTATAAATAATGACTCCATAAATATTGAGAGTTAAACTAATGTTCATCTAGAACAGAATGTGCTGTTCTCCTCAGAAGAAAGACAATGGCCACAGCTAGGCCTTAGGCCAAATGAAGCAGTTCCCAGTTGGCCACACGTTCCTTACAATACGTGTAGAGTAAAAGTCTACACTGATTTCCATTAGTCTCTGCCTGCTCTTGCTGTGTCTACACATGGCTAAGAAATAAGTTAAGACGTGTCTGAGTCACTCTTTCTATTGTTATTTCTGACGGAGCCCCTCTTAACCCACGAATAGCTGGGAAATGATGTCAGAATCCAAGTTTTACTCCATTCAAAAATGAGAGGTCTTTTCATTCACAGGATAATTGTCAATCACAAAGGAAAGAGATATCCCATCATTTCTATTGGAATGCCGCACCTGTTTACTCTTTGCTAATGAAACGTCTTCATTTGACATTCTCCTGTGTATGTGTTTCTCTCTTGTTCTCATATTTAAGGATTTGAATTTGCCAAGCACACTGACTCATTTCTCTGCTTTTTTTTTCTTTAGTGAAAATGCTAAAAGCAAACTGCACAAGTGCCTCTTGGTGATACACTCACTACCTTTGCACACCTGTTTTGACTTGATTGACACAAGAATTACCCACAGCAGTTCTAGGTGCAGCACCTGTTCCATTAGCAGTCAGTGCCTACTCAGCCTTTCATTAGCACATACAAAACTTCACCTCTCATAGGACCTTTTCACTATGTAGTCTAGGAAGGCTAGGAGGAAACAAACTCATTCACCAGAGGAAAGTGCCAATAACCAATGTAATCAAACTTTTCCCAAGAAGGAGAGCGTTACTGGTGGAGGAGGCAGTGAAAATGTTTGTTCAAGTGGACCCATTTGAGAATCCAGCTCTTTGGCACAAAATAATAGATAAAATATTTTCCACGAAGATTAACAATAGGGATCTTGGGAAATCAGGCTGATGCAGCAGGATTCACAGAGACAGTTGAGGGGGAAAGTGTCTGAACTCAAGAGATCATCAAAGTAAACAGGCAGAGAGTTATTCTAGGTTCCAAGCTTGACAACCCAGAGAGATGCATTGCTACAGCCCTTAATCAGAAAGCTGTAGACTGCCAGTTTTTGACATCAGCATTTCTCTACTACATTCAGATAATAAAGGCTCTATTTTAAGATCCATATGCACTTCTTTGAAGTCAATTTACAGGGACATGTTGTTGAGAAACTGTCAGTGAAAGCAGGGATTGGTATAAACAAAATATCAGCTTTGAGGGAAGAGAAGGATTTCAAAATCTGGATCCAAATTTTCTGGCTCAGGATCAGTTTCTAGTAGAAAATATTCCAAATATTCCTATTTGTTTACAGTCTTTAGGGCTAAAGGTCATGGGGAAGATGGGTCATGTATTTAGTTAGTTATAAAGAATCCTCAGAAATAGCCTCTTAAAGAGTGAAAAATGGAATATAGAGTTGATGCCTTACACTGTTTGGAAGAAGGCAACCCTTCAGTTTTCACTTTCTCAGGGGAGCTTGAAGGGGGCTTTCACACACATGGAGGCTCACACCCCTACAGGTGTAGCTGAAGAACTTTGAAGTCACTGAATTTTCTCAGCTTTCCACTTACCTGACCATTGGCATTAGTTTTGTGATGAGTAAATGATGGAGACCCTGTTACTCTGGCATGCTAAGTTTGTATTTAGAGCCCATGGTACTAGGATTTAGGGACACAAGGAAAACACTGAGATGCTGCAGAACTTGTGGTGAAATCAGAGGTACGCTGATTAGGCCAGGTTAGGTTTGTTCTGTTTACTTTAGTTCTTGTACTGAGAGCAAGACTGCTGAGTGGTTGTGTCAATAAATATGATCTGTAGTACAGGCTTGTATTTTATGGCTTTTGTTTTGTTATCTGATCTGGTGTCCCCATGGTCTGGTGTTGTAACTAAACAAAATCTGTATTCATGCTGCTGAGTAAACATTGTGATAAGAACCTACCTGCAAAACTGAGTGCCGTTAATCATTTCTTTTCCTTTGCTTCCCTTGCTTCTTTTCCTTCGTTTCCTTTGCTTCAGTCAATGTTCCTAAATGTGATTTAGCAGGTTCTTGCACCTCCTCCTATTTAGATTATGTCTGCACTAGCCCTTTTCTTGGTAAAACATTTGTTGGTGAGGAGCATGAAAAAACAACCCTCTGATTGACAAAAGTTTCACAAATAAAAGCACTAGTGTGGAGAAGCGCTATGTTGGTGGGAAACGCTCTTCTGCCAACAGAGCTATCTCTGCTCGTTGTGGGTAGTTTAATTATTCCAGTGGGAGAGCTCTTTCCCGTTGGCATAGAGCAGCGGCGCAGCTGCAGTGGTACAGCTGTGCTGCTGTAAGGTCCATAGTGTAGATGTAGCCTTAGATGTGGTGCATTAATTTCCCCTGGAATCCAGTAGTGATCAGTTACTGGCTATGATATGCACAACACAGCATGCACAAGTATCATGGACTACAGAATAATGTACCAGCCAGTTCTATACTACAACCAGAATCACAATTTTAGAGTGACCTATACCCACTCTGTAACTTACATGGGTAAGAACTATGTGGGAATTTAGAGAGAGAGTTAGTTGTAAGTCGAGACTTCAGAGTGACACCATCTTAGGGAGCATGATAACTAAAGTTTTCTGTCCTCACCTGAAGTCTTACAGTCAAGCTGTTAAAGTAGAGATGGCAGTGAGATACAGTGGTACCAATTAGCCACCTGTGTGAGCTTTCGCTGACTCAAAGAACTAATGGAGGGCTGATTGCTGCTTCATGTATGTGCTGCATGACATGATCTTGGGTGCTTGTCTGCCGTATCCAGGACCTGACACTTGGCATTGCACACCAATCTCAGTCATTCTCATTCACTATGACTGTCTAAGAAGCAAGTTGTGTGTGCATCTGTTAGCTCCCAAGGCAGCTGGAAATTGTTGCATGCTATAGAAGGTATCTATTGGTTGGTGTTATTGCTATACTTATATGAGAAATCAAGCATATTAAATAGTTTTCTTCAGAATATCCCCAGTAATGCTAAGCCAGGGGTCGGCAACCTCTGGCACGTGGCTTGCGAGGATAAGCACTCTGGTGGGCCAGGCCAGTTTGTCTACCTGTTGCATCCACCGGTTCAGCCGATCGCGGCTCCCACTGGCTGTGGTTTGTTGTCCCAGGCCATTGGGGGCTGCAGGATGTGCTGGCCGTGGCTTCCCGCTGCTCCATTGGCCTGGGACGGTGAACCACGGCCAGTGGGAGCCATGATCGACCAAACCTGCTTACCCTGGCGAGCCACATGTCAGAGGTTGCCGATCACTGCGCTAAACTGATATGAGTAATGCCTATGGAATCTCTTACAATGGTTTAACTTTCCAAGAGCTCAGTTCTGCCACCTTTGCTCAAGAAGTAGGTTTACTTTGTGAGTAGCTGCATTTATTTCTGGTGCCCAGTCCCAAATGCTAGGCTTTGGATTTTGGTTGTACTACATGAAGAGAAAGGTGCTGTCAAGCTGTTTGGAATGACTCAAATGCCTGAATATGAACCTTAGAGCAGACTGTTAAGAAGCAGCCACACCCCCTAAATTGGTGAGTTCTATACATAGATTTCACCAACTAAATATCAAATGTGAACTCAAGGACTACAGCAGCCTTAACATGGAGTCCCAGATGGTCCCCTTGGGCAGTCTGATCTATCTTGCCACCCAGCTAAGCCTGCCTTTGTAATAGATAGTCCCTTGCACCAAAAATCACAGTACTATTCAGGTTACTCCCAGTCCTAAAGGACCAGTCACTTACCCCTTGATCAATTGCACTTTAGATCTTGCACCAGTGATAACACTTGTGTAAATTCTAGAATAAACTAAACATTTATTAAGTCAGAAAAATAAATGAGTTATTTATGCGGTTAAAGCAGATAAACATACACACACAAAGGAGTTACCATCTTGTGTTCCAAAAGGTAACAGAGGGCTGCTCAAATATGCAATCTCTATATGTCCTCTAGGGCAGTGGTTCTTAAAGCTGGTTTGCCGCTTGTTCAGGAAAAGACCCTGGCAGGCCGGGCTGGTTTGCTTACCTACCACGTCCGCAGGTTCAGCTGATCGCGGCTCCCACTGGCCGTGGTTCGCCGCTTCAGGCCAATGGAGGCTGCGGGAGGGGCAGCCAGTACATCCCTTAGCCTGGGATAGCTCAGTGGTTTGAGCAATGGCCTGCTAAACCCTGGGTTATGAGTTCAATCCTTGAGGGGGCCACTTAGGGATCTGGGACAAAATCAGACTTGGTCCTGCTAGTGAAGGCAGGGGGCTGGACTTAATGACCTTTCAGGGTCCCTTCCAGTTTATGAGATAGGTATATCTCCAGACATTATGTTTTACCTGCTTTAACCTCTCAGTAACTTTCATTTCCTTTTCTTAGCTAATAAACCTTTAGTTAGTTTACTATAGAATTGGCTGCCACCATTATCTTTGGGGTAAGATCCTGAGAACCAATTGATCTGGGGTAGGTGATTGGTCTCTTGGGATTAAGTGAAACTTGATATGGTGTGATTTTAGGTTTAAGTAACCTTTTCTCACAAAATTCCATGTGTCTGTTTGGCAAGAACGGCTGGAGAGTCTAAGGCAGGCATCAATAACCTTTGGCATGCGGCTCGCCAGGGTAAGCACCCTGGCAGGCTGGGCCAGTTTGTTTACTTGCCATGTCCACAGGTTCAGCCGATTGCGGCTCCCACTGGCTGCAGTTCGCTACTCCAGGCCAGTGAGGGTCTGCGGGAAGTGGTGGCCAGCACATCCCTTGGCCTGTGCCGCTTCCCGCAACTCCCATTGGCCTGGGACGGCGAACTGCTGCCAGTGGGAGCCGCAGTTGGCCGAACTGGCTGACATGGCAGGTAAACAAACCAGCCTGGCCCGCCAGGGTGCTTATTCTTGCGAGCTGCGTGCCAAAGGTTGCCGATACCTAGTCTAAGGGGACTCTCTGTGACTCCATAGTAAGACTGGTGTAGTGATCCAGGAGTTCACGTTTGTTACTGGCTTGGTGAATCTAATTATATAGTATACCATCAGTTTGGGGTGTCTGTCCTTGTTTTCTGACAGTCTGTCCTGAGAGAGGCACAGTTGTGAGCCACTCCAGACAGCATGAAAATGGGATACCAATATTACAAATGAGATTAATGCATGCAGCATCCTATAAGCATTTCATAAAGCAGGCCTGCACAAATCGTAAAGCGGCAAGGGCCATATTACTCCAAAGAAAACAGCTGAGGGCCGAAGCCCCTCGGCCCTGCCGACCCACTCCCTCTGAAACACAACACCCCCCTCAGCACTACCCAGCCTCCCCTGAAATACTTGCCACCCCCAGCACCATCCACCCTGCGAAAACGGACCCTCCTTCCCCAGCGCTTCCCCACCAAAACAGTGGTATCGAACCTTGGTAATATGTTATAGTGGGCCTCTAAGGTAGTATAATTAAGATAAAAGAAAAATGTCTTTTTGCTAGAAGTAGAATAAGATCTTCCCCCCACTTTGTAATCAATTGTCCTGTTGAATGAATGAGGTATGAATGAGGAAGGCGTGGAAGGCAGGCACTTCCAGACAGCTGCATCCCTTGGAGAGGGGATGGGAGCCAGACCAGATCAGTAGAACAGGTCAGCCACTGACTCCTCACTCGTCTCCTCAGCCCCCCATCCCCCCCCGCTTGCCTACTCAGCCCGCGCCACTGCCCGCCCACTCGCCTACTCAGCTCCCCCACCCCCCTCCGGCTCACCTCGTTACTCCCTGCCACTGTCCGCCTGCCTCTTCAACCCCCCTTCCTCACCCGCCGCTTGCCTACTCACCCCCCACGGGCCACAGAGTGAGCCCACGCGGGCCACATGTGGCCCCAGGCCATATGTTGTGCAGGCCTGTCATAAAGTCTAAACACCAATTTAACATCTATTTTAAATATTTTGGAGACCAGCCTGGTTTTCAACTTTGTGTTGGTCAGCGTTCTGTTGAGGCCTAGGGGCCTTGGCATGAGCAGGTACCTGGTTTGCCATGAGGGTTGCCAACCCTCTAGGATTGTCCTGGAGTCCCCAGAAATTAAAGATTAATCTTTAATTAAAGATTATGTTATGCAATGAAATCTCCAGGAATTTGCCACTGTTTGCCATTGTCACAGATGTTACTACTCTGCCAGAGTAAGAGTGGCAGAGTAGGGTTGTACATTTTCTTGCAGTTCCTCTCATGGGAGATAAGGAGTGGCACTGGTCTGTTTACCCAAATTTCCATCTTTGAAATAATACAGTGAATTGAAGAAATGACAATCCGAGACAATAGTTTCTCCTGAAAATAGATATCACTGTCCCCAGAACAGCCACTGTTTCAACTAGTGCTAAAAATCTGGGTAACTGCTTAGGGTCAGATTAATGCATTGAGGATAATTGCTTAATCATGCATGCTTTTTAATATAGACTGTTAAGACTTCAGTGGTAATTTTTGATTAGCCATGCAGATATTGTTAAAGGGGGGATGTGTGTGGGCAGATATTTAACTTGTGTGGCTCTTGACACAAAAAGATGAGTCTCTTACATCTCTTCCGAGTACAGTAATCTAACCCCCAGAGAATGCAATGTGGTGGTTGGAGAATTTTAAGGTTTTTTTTTTTTTTTTGGCATATCTAATCCTTTACTCTTGGGAAAGTTGTGGGGATCTGTACCTGTAAAAACTCATTTTCTAATATACAAGTTCTGCATAATGCTTTCAATATCTAGCCCTCTGTGTCTTAGGAAGGCTTAAACTGAAAAATCCAAACCACCTGGGGTCTGGTGAAAAGCTGGGAAGATTTGCTTCCCTTAAAATATGTTGAGTGGCGTGCTATGCAGGAGTGAGTATTATCTAACTGATGGGGATAATTTTAAAATAGGATGCGCCTGTATTGCATGAATAAAATTGGCAGTGGCGAGTTTATTTGGGTACACAGTTGCATTGCAGACACTTTAACATTTAAGCACCAATTAATACATGCAAACTTCTTGTATTTTCATGTGTAGTTATGATGCATTTAAAAACTGCATTTGTAATGCATTAGTCTCCATTTCTTCAAGTCAGACTACTGAGGGATTTATTAGATTTTGAGATCATTTTTTGAAGGGATTTTAGGTCTTTTATTTTGTTTTAAGCTAATTGGTACAACTGTGCAGTGCTGTGGTCTATCAAGCCTTTAAGGTACTAGTAGTGCATTAGGTGTCCCACAGCTCAGAGGCAAGTACTGAAGGTGCTTCAGCTGCTAGGCCCTTATAGGTAATAACCCTGGTGGGTCCCCCCAGACATGTGGCTAAAGTGGAGTATTTTACTAGGGCTGGCAAGAAAGGGAAAGCTGCAAATGCCATAAATAGAGTGTCTTAACCAGGTACAGCTCAAAGTAAAACAATAGTGGTTCCTATTTGGCCCTTGGAGGGGAAGCGTAGTCCAGTTCTTTATTCAAAGCAAATAAGGGGCTTCAGATTTCCGGGTCAGGCTCAGGTATCGTGTGTCATGTTGGGGGCCCTTTGTACTGGCTCCCTGCCCAGTCTCTGCTGCTTCGTCACAGGTTCCACACAGACCTGAACCTGCCTGCAGTGTCTAACTATCACGTCCTGTTTCACACATGGTTCCCTGGCTGCTGTTGCAGCCTTCTCTGCACACAGTTCCCTGGAAATTTCCCTGCATTCAGCTGCTCCTGGCTTGCCTGCGGCTGCTGCTTCACCAAAAACCAGGTTGCTTCCTGGGTCTGGGTGTTTCATAGCATTTCTGTCCTACTGGCTAGGGGAAAGGGATGTGCCTGCATATTCACCTCCAGAGAGCCCTAAATCAGTGGACAGAAGTTGGTGGGAATTGTAATTTCCAGTTTTGTAGATTAGTCTATTGGAAATAGATTGGAAAGAACAAAACTATTTTATTTAAAAACTCAAAAAGTTAAAAAGGAAACTGGGAAAATAAAATAAACTGTGACAGAATACTGTGGGTCAAATCCTATGGCCCTTTCTGTAGTCCCTTAATTAAAACAGATTTCCTACTGACATTTTAATGAAGGTTTTGCCTGAATAGAGACTGTAGAATTTGGTCCTACACATAAAATGAAAAGGTACATACTTCAGCAGTGTCCAATCCACAGATAACAATGCTGTTAAAGAGGGAGCATCACATATACTCACAGTTCAAGGACATATGAAAAAGATGCAACCTGTATTCCAGGGGTTGGCAACTTCTGGTATGCAGCTCGCCAGGCTAAGCGGGCTGGGCCAGTTTGTTTACCTGCCGTGTCAGCAGGTTCAGCCTACCGCGACTCCTGCTGGCCGTGGTTCACCATCCCAGGCCAATGGGGGTGGTGGAAAGCTGCGGCCAGCACATCCCCCCCCATTGGCCTGGGATGGCAAACCACTGTCAGTGGGAGCTGTGGTCGGCCGAACCTGCCGATGCAACAGGTAAACAAACCGGCCCGGCCCGTGAGGGTGCTCACCCTGGTGAACTGCATGCCAGAGGTTGCTGACCCCTGCTCTATTCTATTCTGCATGGGTGCTTACATTGCGTTCATCACCATAGTATCTTAGCACCTTCCGGTAGTGCCTTAGGTGACATGACTAACATCTGTCACATGTCGTTTGTTCTTTCATCCCGTCCCTAGGGGGAGAAGTGTTCGTAGTGAAGCATTTTGGTTTGGTCGAGGGTATTTTGTAGGTTTTATTTTGTTTTTGTGTTTTTATATATGTTACTATGTGTTAGAGGAGTCAGGTCAAAGACATGCACTTTGCACTTAGAGCGGAAGGTGATGAGGTTTGTGATGGTCCTTAGTTCGTGAGGGAGTTGATTCCATGGTCTCGGATCAGCCCCCAGGGAAGTTCTTTCTCTTTCACAGATGAGCTTTACCCTTATTGAAGAGTGTTCCATTGTCCCAGTGATCTCATATTTTACCATAAGCAGTGAAATAAAGGGGAGAGATGAGAGTGTTTTACCCTGCTAATCTGGCCGAGATGAAGTGGTAGTCTCTAGCTGTCTTTATGGCACAGCCAGGTGCTAGGGGCACTGTGGAGGTACACTACCGCAGCCTCCTTGAAGTATTGTTGCTGCTGCAGGCACAATGCTTTCCAGAGCTTTGGGGATCACAGGGTGTGCACACAGCCACTCTGTCACTTCAGAAGAGGGTGCAACATCTACTTTCTATTGGGTCTGGCCTGCTCTGCTCATGCCTGCTCACTTTAGACAAGCTACTACCAGCAGTGGCACTGGCCTCACTCCTATCCATCCAGCTGTCTAGCTTCTTATGTTGGCAGCAATCAGTGTAGTATCTGGGCAGCAGTAGGGCTAGACAAACATTTTGCCTAGCTCTGGTATGTGTGCACAAGGTTAGAGAGCTTTCTTGTGTTGTTGCCTTGAATCTCATCCCCTTTGTGGACCAGCATAGAAACTGAACATGGTCTTATCTTTAGTGTTTTTCCTTTTTCTTCCTGACAGTTATCTTGGGGATAAGCATTAAAGGTGACTTTAAAGTATAAAATTCTAGTATTTTAATTAAACATTTTTGTCTTAGTACCAGTGTGTGTGGGGGCAGTTGTAGCCTGCTATACATTTCTTTAGTGTTGGTGCGCAAAATCCAATGGCTGAAGAGGAGTGTGGGGAGGGAAAGGATCTGGCACAATCTATTTGCATCACACAAAACTGGAACAAATAAGAGGGGACAGGATCAAGGAGATATCGATCAGTGTCCAGTTGTGCAGGCATAGATTTCCATTAATGTTTTGAAAATCAGAAATTCTGCATCTTCTGTTTTATGTTAATGGAGCACTTCAGGTACAAAACAGCATGCTGATACATTCCACATCTTCAGCTGCATTTCTTATAGACTCATAGACTCATAGGTCAGAAGGGACCAATCTGATCATCTAGTCTGACCTCCTGCACAAGGCAGGCCACAGAACCCCACCCATCCAATTTTATAACAACCCCTATCCCAGGACCGAGTTATTGAGATCCTCAAACTTGGTTTGAAGACCTCAAGCTGCAGAGAAACCACCAGCAAGCGACCCATGCCCCACGCTGCAGGGGAAGGCGAAAAACCTCCAGGACCCCTGCCAATCCGCCCTGGAGGAAAATTCCTTCCCGACCCCAAATATGGCGATCAGCTAAACCCTGAGCATGTGGGCAAGAGTCACCAGCCAGCACCCAAGAAGGAATTCTCTGCAGTAACTCAGTTCCCATCCCATCCAACATCTCCCCGCAGACCATTGAGCAGACCTATCTGGTGGTAATCCAAGATCAATTGCCCAAATTAACAATCCTATCATAACATCCCCTCCATATACTTATCAAGCTTTGTCTTAAAGACAGGAAAGTCTTTTGCCCCCACTACTTCCCTCGGAAGGCTGTTCCAGAACTTCACTCCCCTAATGGTTAGAAACCTTCGTCTAATTTCAAGTCTAAACTTCCTAATATCCAGTTTATACCCATTCGTCCTCGTGCCTACATTAGTACTAAACTTAAATAATTCCTCTCCCTCCCTAACGTTAACCCCCCTGATATATTTATATAGAGCAAGCATATCCCCCCGCAGCCTTCTTTTGGCCAGGCTAAACAAGCCAAGCTCTTTGAGTCTCCTTTCATAAGGCAGTTTTTCCATTCCTCGGATCATCCTTGTAGCCCGTCTCTGAACCTGTTCCAGTTTGAATTCATCCTTCTTGAACATGGGACACCAGAACTGCACACAGTATTCCAGATGGGGTCTCACCAACGCCTTGTATAACGGTACTAACACCTCCTTATCCTTGCAGGAAATACGCCGCCTGATGCATCCCAAAATCGTATTTGCTTTTTTAACAGCCGTATCACATTGGCGACTCATAGTCATCCTGCTATCAACCAGTACCCCAAGGTCCGTCTCCTCCTCCGTCGCTTCCAACTGATGCGCCCCCAACGTATATCCAAAATTCTTATTATTAATTCCTAAATGCATAACCTTGCACTTTTCACTATTGTATTTCATCCTATTTCTATTACTCCAGTTTACAAGGTGGTTCAGATCTTCCTGAATAGTATCCCTGTCCTTCTCCGTTTTAGCAATACCCCCCAGCTTCGTGTCATCCGCAAACTTTATTAGCACATTCCCGCTCTTTGTGCCAAGGTCAGTAATAAAAAGGTTAAATAAGATCGGTCCCAAAACCGATCCTTGAGGGACTCCACTAGTGACCTCCTTGCAGCCTGACAATTCACCTTTCAGTACGACCCTCTGGAGTCTCCCCTTTAACCAGTTCCTTATCCACCTTACAACTTTCATATTCATTCCCATCTTTTTCAATTTGACTAACAGTTCCCCGTGTGGAACCATGTCGAACGCCTTTCTGAAATCTAGGTAAATTATATCTACCGCATTTCCTTTATCTAAGTAATCCGTCATCTTCTCAAAGAAGGAGATCATATTGGTTTGACACGATCTACCTTTACTAAATCCGTGTTGCAATTCGTCCCAATTACCATTGACCTCTATGTCCTTAACTACTTTCTCCCTTAAAATTTTTTCCAAGACCTTGCATACTACAGACGTCAAGCTAACAGGCCTGTAATTACCCAGATCACTTTTATTCCCTTTCTTAAAAATAGGAACTACATTAGCAATCCTCCAGTCATACGGCACAACCCCCGAGTTTATCGATTGCTTAAAAATTCTCGCTAACGGGCTCGCAATTTCACGCGCCAGTTCCTTTAATATCCTCGGATGGAGATTGTCCGGGCCCTCCGACTTCGTCCCATCGAGCTGTTCAAGTACGGCCTCTACCTCAGTTGCGGTAATATCCACTTCCATATCCACATTCCCGTTTATCATCCCTCCATCATCGCAAGGTTCCTCACTAGTCTTATTAAAAACTGAAGCAAAGTACTTGTTTAGATGTTGGGCCATGCCTAGGTTATCCTTAACCTCCATTCCATCCTCAGTGTATAGCGGTCCCACTTCTTCTTTCTTTGTTTTCTTCTTATTTATGTGGCTGTAGAACCTTTTACTATTGGTTTTGATTCCCTTTGCAAGGTCCAGTTCAATGCGGCTTTTAGCCTTCCTCACTTTATCCCTACATGTTCTGACCTCACCAAGGTAGGTTTCCTTACTGATCCTGCCTTTCTTCCACTCCCACTCCCTGTAAGCTTTCTGCTTTTGTCTAATCCCCTCTCTGAGTTGCTTGCTCATCCAGTTTGGCCTACAACTCCTGCCCATGGTTTTTTTCCCCTTTCTCGGGATGCAGGCTTCCGACAGTCTCCGCAGCTGCGACTTAAAGTAATTCCAGGCCTCCTCCGCATTTAAATCCACTAATTCCTCCGTCCAATCCACTTCCCTAACTAATTTCCTTAACTCTTTAAAATTAGCCCTCGAGAAGTCAAAAACCCTAATCCCAGATCTACATATGTTTATCCTTCCATCTAGTTTGAACTGAATCAGCTCATGATCACTCGAACCAAGGTTGTCCCCTACCACCATTTCTTCTACGAGGTCCTCACTGCTCACCAACACCAAATCTAAAATGGCATCTCCTCTCGTAGGTACTTCAACTACTTGATGAAGAAATCCATCCGCTATCACATCCAGAAAAATCTGACCCCTATTATTCTTGCAAGTACTCGTCCTCCAGTCTATATCCGGGAAGTCCCCCATAATCACACATTTCCCCTTTGTGTTTACTTCATTAAAGACATTGAAGAGGTCTCTATCCATATCCCAATCAGATCCCGGCGGTCTGTAGCACACGCCAAGCACTATCTCAGGGGAAGCTCTAGTTGCTTTTTTACCCAGTGTGATTTTTGCCCAGACAGACTCTGTCTTATCCATTCCATCGCTTCTTATTTCATCATTGATGTACAAGGCTACTCCACCACCTTTGCCTTTCTTCCTGTCTTTTCTAAACAGCACATAGCCTTCAATAACCGTGCTCCAGTCATGAGTACTATTCCACCAGGTTTCAGTTATCCCTATAATATCCGGTTTCACTTCCTGCACCAGTAACTCCAGTTCCTCCATCTTGTTACCTAGGCTCCTCGCATTAGTGTACAGACCTTTTAATTTTCGGCATTTGGCGTCAGTGATGTTCTTTCCCCCGTCGTGCAGAGACCTTTTACCACCAGCATCACCCGTTACTCTGGTTTCTACTCCACTATTCCTTCTTGGATCAAATCTTGGGACCGCAAGGGTATCCCCTCTCACTTTGTTTACTTTCCTCTCCAGGTTATATTCCGGCGTGGAGATCTCCCGAACATCTCCCAACCATCTCCCCCAACTTCCTAGTTTAAAGCTCTCTTGATGAGGTCGGCGAGCCTCCATCCTAGAATTCTATTTCCCTCCTTGCTTAGATGAAGTCCATCGTGAGCGAACAGTCGTCTATCCATAAACGCTTCCCAGTGACCGTACATCCCAAAGCCCTCCCTATAACACCACTCCCTAAGCCATCTGTTGATCGCCATAATCTTGTCACTCCTTCGTCGCCCCGCTCTAGGAACCGGCAGATTTAATGAAAATATGTCTCTTGCTATTGCATCTTAAATGGATTCTTTGAAAATGCAGCCCTGTCCATCTTGGGGAAGAAACTTATTCTGCTTTAAAAAGTCAGAATGCTATGGGAAAAGTGGAGTTAGAGAGGATTGGTAGGAGGGTACTGTTACACTTGAAAGCACATTCCTCAGTATTTGTATGTGTGAGTTATTGAAAACATCTAATGTTTCCTGATAAGGGAAATCATGATCCTTTGAATGGAATGGTGATCCTTTATGAAGACTCCTCCAATTTGCTGTTGCAGTGTTACAGACCAACAGCAGTAAGTACATTAAGTCTGTGGCTCCCTCAGGTTTCTTTTTAAACTAAAATTAATCTACAAACCTCTTCAAAATTTATTTGAGCTTTCACATAAAATTAAAAATTAATACAATTATTTAATGAACATATTCTGTTTTTTGGAGAGATGTTCCGAACAGATTTTTTTTTTTGTGTGTGTGTTGCTTGACAGCAATTGGCACCTTACATTGGGAAAGCTTAAACCAATTATGAATAGCTGGCACAGCAAAAATCCTCTTATGAATGCAGTGTGCAATCAGTGTGTCTTGTGACAGGGAAGTAGTATCTCGTATCTCATATCTTTTTAGAAACATAGGCAATAGTTGTACATAAGAAGAGGAGTGCAAAAATATACATTTATTGTTCCGTCCTCCCTTACCTCCCTCCAACTTCTCAACAAAATAATATTACAAGAAAAAAATTACCTTGTGTTATATTGATCTCCTTCAGAGCTCTTCCTGCGTCTTTATTCTTGATGTGGAATACACCCCTACTCCAAGTAACAGGTGCAGTCTCAGTGTGTACAGAATGGAGGCTGTTACAATGTTCTCTGATAGGAAGTAAAGCTGTCCATTTAATTGCAGTTAACTCACGTAACTCAAATAAATGAATCATGATTAAAAAATTAATTGTGATTAATTGCAGTTTTAATCACACTATTAAACAATAGAATACCAATTGAAATGCATTAAATATTTTTGGATGTTTTTCTACATTTTAAAATATAATGATTTCAATTACAGTACAGAATACAAAATGTGCACTGCTCACTTTATATTATTTTTATTACAAATATTTGCATTGTAAAAATGATAAACAAAAGAAATAGTATTTTTCAATTCACCTCATACAATTACTGTAGTGCAATCTCTTTATGGTGAAAGTGTAAGTTACAAATGTAGATTTTTTTTATTACATAACTGAACTCAGAAACAAAACAATGTAAAACTTTAGAGCCTGTAAGTCCACTCAGCCCTACTTCTTTTTCAGCCAATCGCTAAGAGAATCAAGTTTGTTTACATTTACAGGAGATAATGCTGCCCTCTTCTTATTAAAATGTCACCTGAAAGGGAGAATAGGCATTTGCCTGGCACTATTGTAGCCGTCATTGCAAGGTATTTATGTGCCAGATATGCTAAACATTCATATCCCTCTTTATGCTTCAGCCACCATTCCAGAAGACATGCTTCCATGTTGCTGATGCTCGTTAAATAAATAATGCATTAATTAAATTTGTGACTGAACTCCTTGGGGGCGAATTGTATGTTTCTTGCTCTGTTTCACTCGCATTCTGCCATATATTCCATGTTATAGCAGTCTCGGATGATGACCCAACACAGGTTGTTCATTTTATTAACACTTTCACTGAAGATTGGTACCTTCTTTGCATTTTGTCAAATGTGAGATTTCTAAAGATAGCTACTGGATGGCGGGACTCGGATTCCCCCCACCCCCGGCCCAGGGTGGCGGGGCTCAGGTGGGCTCAGATGGTTCCTCTCCAGGGGTCATGTCATAATTTTTGTTGTCAAAAGGGGGTCACGGTGCAATGAAGGTTGAGAACCCCTGGCCCAGGCTGTTTCCCTAGATTGTTTATGAGAAGGTTATGTGAGACAGTATCAATCGCCTTACTAAAGTCGAGATATATCACATCTACTGCTTCCTCCCTATCCACCTGTGAAGGGCTTCTTCATAGCTCCATAATAAAGACGAGAGTGGTTGTGAGGTAGACTTTGGCCACCTTCGCTTAAAAGTACTTGGCAGTCCTGACATTGCTTTAGTAGTACTTCGCAGGTCCTGTTCTTCCACAAGTCTGTCTACTAATAACTCTTTCCCTGGCAAAGTACTTGTCAATATTTCTGGCTTCTCAACAGATTCATTCTTAAATCCAAGAAAAAACAACTTGTAACACCTGGGTCCTACTTCTCCCTTTTTATTAGGTGGCAGAGCAATCACTGACTAGTCTTTTTGGACTCCCCTCATTGGCTAGTTACTCCTGTTCCCCTTCAAAGCTCCAGTTTCCTCTCTGCTGCTGAGGCAGATAGGGAAGTAGACTGTGGTAATTTCTTTCCTTTCTTCTCTGTAAAGCTCCTTTCTATTGTGCTGGATACAAGCTGAAAGGCAAGGAAGCATCAAGACTCTTGAGTCCCAGTTAGTTTCCACCATCAAAGGGATAATTTGCAACAAAGGAGGGGGAATTGGTGATCCTTTAGTTTCTTCCTCAGCCTCCTTGCCCCACTGTGAGGTTCCCAGTTAGACGCTCATTAGTGGCCACATCTGGAGCAAAGCCAACCCAAACCACCCCATTTTTGTAGCCCCCTGGTGCTGAAGAAGAGAAGATTAGTCTTCCAGAGGATGAGAAACTGTGAAACTCCAGGGTAAGCCAGCAATTGAGGTTGCTACATTGTTAGCTGGCCTGCCCACCATTTAAAACTATGCATGCAGGGAATAGACGGCACTGTCAGGTATGTCTCATCTCTTCCTTCCTGCTAAAAATAGAACAGATAGAGACAGCCCATGGGATTAGCGAGTCCTCCATCCAGTTTTGTGAAGATAACTCATTTGAGGAAGTGGTTAGTTTAACAAAGATAGTTCCAGCATGCTGATCTGGAGAGATGAGGCATTATTCTGAATTTGTCACTACTGCCTATGTAGAGAATGAGGTTGGTCACTCAGAAACCTTGCAGTGGCATCAAAAGTTGAAAAGTTGCTAGGGAATATAAACTAGAGGACAAGAATACCTTACTTCAGTTACTGAGCAAGAAATGATTGTCCTTCCAAGCCCATTAAGGATCATTGTTGTCCTTGGAAGACATAAGAGAAAGTATCCTGCCTGTCCACTGTTCGGTAAATTCTCTATCCTCCATCTGGAGCACCCCGATCATAAATTCTTGGTATCCATAACTCTCATACACTATGTTGCCTTATGGAAAAGAAACAGGCCATTTGAAGAGTGTCCTTCAGCAGTCTTTGGTCCTACCACAGGTGACACCTTGCTGGATGGCAACATATTCCCAGGAGTACGGTAGACAAGAAAATGTATTGAACTTTCAAAGAAATGTTTGCACTCCCTAACTATTTCTATGGCTTTCTCAGAATGTATTTCAACCCGGCTGTTGAATCTGTCGTCCTCCCCAGTAAATTCCAATCCAGTTTGAAAGGCACATTCCTTTTATAGCCTGGCTGCAGAAGAGGGTGTGCTAAGAGTTTCAGTTTGCATGCATTACAATACTGTGGCTAAGAACATGGAATGATGATTTCTCTGAGTCATGCTTTACATTTTTAAATCCTGTCATCAAGAACTGATATTTTTTTAGTGACTGTTCAGATCAATCTCTAAGCAATGTTTCTGAAGAGAGGCTGTCTTCCTGACAAGCCTCCCAGAAGTACCAGTGGTATAAGGGAAGTCTTCCTATAACTGTATTTGTATGGTTCCTCCTTTAAGCAGGTTTGTGAGAATCTCTATTAGTGTAAGGGGGTCTAATTTACACCACCTTACATATGACATCTAAAATTGGCTCTAGATTACTAAAAGTGGCGTCTATTCTGAACCTGCCCAGATTGCCCTTGTAGACATAGTCTCGAACTATGTAGGTTGTATTCCACTCACTTGAATCCCTGGAGTTAGTTTCCCCCATTTTAATTTCCTTTCCATTCTCTGAATCTTCTTCGTCTTGGTAGCTGGCACATCAGTTGGAGAGGGTGGGGCTTAGTGAGTTATTAGACCTATCCTATTCCCTGCTGTAACCCAGTCTTTCATCGGGTTAAAACAGTATTGTGTGTTGTTCCTGCCTTTCTTCTAATAAAAAATATCTGCATATTTCCCTCCTCAGTTTCTGCTCCAACCTCTAGATTGCAAAAATGACACTACTTTTGTGTTTTTCAGTTTTTCCTCCCTTGGTGTTCACACCTCAACTGCTAGAAGAGGACCTCATGCTCCCTGAATGAACTAACCTCGTTATCTCTAGACTGATTCTTGCCTGTATATTTATACCTACCTCTGGAAATTTCCATGACATGCGTCTGATGAAGTGGGTATTCACCCATGAAAGCTCATGCTCCAATACGTTTGTTAGTCTATAAGGTGCCACAGGCAGGGCCGACTTTACGCCGATTCCCTGGAATCGGGCCCTGCGCTGAAAAGTGCCCCGCACCCACACTAAGGGGGTCCCGCTCCGGGGGTCTTCGGCGGCATTTAGGCAGTGAGGGTCCATCAGTGCCGCGGAAGACGCAGAGCAGACCCTCTGCCGCCGAAGTGCCGCTGAAGCCCCGGACCGCTGCCGAGTATTCAAGTTGGGCCCCGCAAGTCATAAAGCCGGCCCTGGCCACAGGACCCTTTATTGCTTTTTACAGATCCAGACTAACATGGCTAACCTTCTTATGCTTTTTCAGTGTATCTGAGGCCTTTTTACACTTTTGTAGCAAGGCAGCTTAGACTTGTATTATCATTGTATTATCCTTAGCCTTGCTGGATAATGGGGCCATTCTGCTTGTTTGACCACTACTTCTTCCTGGGCACAGGCAGGGGAAAAGTTTCACTTGAGATATTTCTATGTCAGAAGGCTGAACAACTCTTTGTGCTTTCACAAAACATTTCAGGTTGGGAGTCATTGCATTTTCAGGTTCTGTGTTTGACACAGACCAGAGGGCAGTGACCCCTTAGTTTTTCGTAGTTCTCTTTCTGAGAGTGGATTTTTGAGGGACTTATAGACAGTTCCCAACCATTAGAAACTGGTGTTCCTTGGGTATAGGGTTTTTTTTAACCCATTAATTTCTTTCTTCATCAGGGAATATCAGTTTGTAACAACTTGTGTTAAGGATAGTCAAATAGGTTTTCACTTTATAGTCAACTTCACTTTAGTTCAGGACATTCCCTGAGCCATTTGTTGCTATTGCCTCAGCTGATGCCCAGAGAACATAGTTTCTTTGGAAGTATTCAGCTGGTGCTGCAGAGAAGAGCAGGCATTGGTTAATAAACAGGGGGCTCAAAACTGTCTAGTTGGTGATTTGGCTCTGATCCTTGTTCATCTACTTGAGGAGGTTCACCCAGACTTTACAAGTTCGTGTCCCTGGGTGAAGATAATGAATTAATAAGGTTAAAAAGTCTTATTTCATTACCTGCAGCACACTCCATTGCACAATGTATGAAGGTTATTTTGCCAGTGATGCACATGCTAATATATTTTATTGAAGCTATTCTGATATACTGAAGCTGAAGTCATCTATACAGATTTTTCTTAAGTCTATTAGACACTGCATCTTAAGAGAGCTTTAAGAAGACGTAGTCACAGAGGTTATCTTTTAGTCCCTCTTCCAGGGAAAAGCTAGAATGTTTCATTTAATTTATGGTAATTAGTATAATTTCATCTGGGTTCAGGGGATAAGAGAGGAGGTGGGAGAGACTGAGCTTCCTTAATTTGCCTTTATTAACTACGTCAAGCAGAAACCTGTTCCTCTTGATGTAGATGAAGGGTAGAGTAAAAGAAGGGAAATTTTGCTGTACTTTCAGATTTATGTTAGAGACTGAAAATATGAATGATAATGATGGCGATGGTAGGGGAAGTCTGAAAAATTAGGTGTGTGATGATGTGTAGTATAGCGATACTTGACATATTCATTTATTTTTCATATTTCAGTCTTTGGCTATATGTGCATGGGACTCTCTGACGCCAAGGGGAACCACCAGCATGCTTATTTAAAGGAAAAATTAGGCCTAAACATTATAACGGGCATCCTTGTTAAATTCTGGTGCATTTTAAATGGGTGTCAGATTATTTACACAGTTAACATTTGATTGTCAGCTGAGAATTCAGTGGTGTACATAATAAAATAGAAGTTTTTAGAATAATGTTACCAAAAAGGCACTCTAGTATGTGTTCACTTCTAGAGACATAAGAGCCATTTTCTACCATGTTTGTCAAACTATTGACTCTTCAGTGTAACAGAAATGCAAGAGTTTATACAAATTAAAGCTTATTATTTTATTACTGGGAAAATGAGGTGTTTGTAGTGATTTTTTGATGATGTATTTCAACCTGAGCTTTCTGTTGCAAACAATTTAGTTCATTTCTGCTGTTGATCCAGATCCTCTGATTCAGAGATGCAAAAGTTTTTTATATGGAACACTGTCCAATTTTGTCATTTTGCCTAATGAGATGAGTAAAACCCATGTCTGTTTGTTAGCTATGGTAAACACTTCTGCAGTAGTATGAAACGGGTAAAGGATGACCTGATATTTGTTAGATGAGGATACTTATCAGACTAAATCTGTTTGTTTAAATTTTTAAGATTACCAACAAGCATCCATGCTATACTCAAATAACGGACTGCTCTTGACACAGATATTAATAAGCTTATAATTGTTTATTAGTAGGTATTTTTCTTCATAATCCTAGCACTAGAAACTTTTCTCTTTCATATGAAATTCTTTGATCCTATAGAGTTTGATAACTTCTGTCAAGATGAGTGGATTTTTCCAGCTCTGACATGTGGCATCTAAAAGAATTGGTGCAGACATCTTTGGGGCTTCTCCATCACTGCGACATCATGAACAGAAAGTGCTGTTTCTGTCTCATACACAGATCTAAACCCAGAATGATCAGGATCCAGGAAATCTGTAGCTTTCAGTTGCTGCTGGAGTAGCATTGTCACAATCCGCTTTCCCAAAAATATGATACACTTTCTTCTGAGAACTCTCATTGTAAAGCTGTGAGTGGAAACCGCCTAGCCTAGCCTTTAATTCCAAGCGTAGCCTATTGGCCAACTGCAGTCCACACTGTTCTACCTTGTGGCCTAGGCTCTCCTTTTCATTATAGAGATGTGGCCTGAAGAGACTACAGGTTCCAACATACAGTGCTCATGGTGGCTACCATAGCTCATGAAGACAAGCTGGGGTCTCTAGACATATGTCTCAAATATATCACTGTTGCTGACATTCGGATACTAGTATAAGGAATATGGTATAAACATTCTGTTGCATAGATGGCAGGACTGATTGAAACATAGCAATTATTTGTCACTGGAAATTTAAAAGAAAAAAGTATTTCCCCCCATTGCATTTGCCACAGTTTTGCTTGTGTTTGTTTTTTTTAACAAAAGATTGACACCTAAGACCAAAACATTATGGTTTCTAAAAAGAATTTTTAGTAAAAATGTTCAGATTTCAAAAATTAAGAAATTATACCATTTTTTTCAGGTTTTGTTTGTTAATTATGAAAATCTGGAAAATGTTGACTGAAAAGCCATTTTTCACTGAAAGAACTGGGGTTTTTTTTGGGGGGGTGGAGGGGAATTGACCAACTCTAACACCTACTGTTTAAAAAGAAAGGCAGTTGCAAATTGGGCTTCTGATAGTTTTTAATGCACCTGTGATTGTAAATGTTAAGAATGCCCATATAACACAAAACTGAGCCTCACTTTAAATTCTGACTTCAATGGTGGTAAAGCTTACTTAGGGCGCCTGTGAACAATTCAGCAGGCTTGGAAGTAATGATTTCAAAAAATGCCAAGATGTCAAAACAACTAGGAAAAGATTGAAGTATACCAGCATGTAACAGTGCACTTCTAGTTTATCTGTTGCTGATTTTTTTCAGTTTAATAATCCTGTCTTCCAGGGTCTAAAGTGGTGGTTCTTTGTATGTAATGTTTTACTGTCACTCCACTAGGCATTAAAAAAAAAATTGAAATTATCTTGAGGAAACCAAATCTCTTTATTTCAAAGACAAATTAGATTGATGTATCTTACCATTCTCTATAGATTTCTTCATAAACACATTACTTGTTGAAGTGGTACCAGACATTTTGTATATTACAGCAATTTGCATATGAAAGCGGGGGAATGGTCCCGCTATTGTGGGGAACTTTCCTGGCTTCTGCACTACCCCAGTGAAGTGGGCTAGCGAAAGGATCTGAGTCCTCGCTCCCACTTCCTTTACCCAGAGGCCTCCCTGCCCTTGAGGACTCCCCTTCCACTCTCCTGTCTGGCAGAGTCCTCGTAACCCCAACAAGGCTGGGCCCAGGATTCCTGGGGGGCTTAACCCCCAACCCTGCTGTGGTCACCCAGGACAGGGGCTAGGATATCCCCACTCCGGGGTACTCTCTGCACTATGCACCTCCCTGACCCACTGATCACATCATACAATTTAAAGCAAATACAAGTTATTTAATTAACAATTAATTTTAAAAAAGAATAAGGAAAAATGGGAAAGGTTAAAGGAAAACACATCACCCCGCTCTGTGGCAGGGACCATCACAAACAGTGTCTCTGGACATCAGGGCACTTCACAGTCTGTTCCTTGTAGGTCCCAGGCTTCCTTCTCAGGCCCTGACTGTGCTGAAGGGACGCTGCGGGTTGGACACTTGCTCTGGCGGTGGCCACAAACTCTCAGGCTCTGGGTGGCAGGACCCTTCTCCCCAGCGTCACTCCTGCTCTGTCAGGGTTATGATCCCCCTCCTAGTCTGGCCTGCAGAGCCTCTTGGCTGAGGCATCTCCCTGTGCTGGGCCCACTGCCCAGGGCCCCCCTCGCTCTCCACAGCTGCTCACCACACCCAGCTCTGGACTGCTCCAGCCCCAGCTCCACGCTGCCTCAGCACGGCTGCTGCTGCTGCTCTGCCTTCAGCTCTCTGGGCTGCTTCTCTGGCCTCTCTGGCTCCAGTTGCTACAGCTCTGCTCCCAGGGCAGGTCTGCTCTGCAGGCTGCTTCTGTGTGTCTCTCTCAGCTCTCACCTGCTTCCTGGGCTGCTTTTCTGGCCCCTCTGGCTCTGGTTGCTGCAGCTCTCCTCCCAGGGCAGGTCTGCTCTCTCTGGGCTGTGCTCTGGCTTTTTGGGCTGCAGCTCTGCTCCTAGCAGCTTAGCTTGGGCCCCTACTCCATTTGACCCAGGCAATTCCAGCTCACATGAAGGATGGGACCCACTCTGGCCTTCCGTCCCCTTGATTAGCCTGCCCACCCTGTCAATCAGGCTGACCTGGAGCATTGGCTTCTCGCCATTGTTCCTGGGGACTGTCAGTCTCAGGGTCCTGATTTGCCTTCGATCCCTCCCCTTTTAGTGCTGGGAGCTAGAAACCAAACACCCCCACTGAATGTTAGTAAGGGGATAACAGTCCTCTTACACATACATTCATTAAGCTGTACTTTGTAAGACTTACTGACAGGGGCATTTGATGATTTTTTGTGTGTGCGCATTGTATTGTGTCTTTACACAGAGCAATCTGTTAAATTATGCCTTTGTCCTTTAGTTTGTCAATATTGATAAATGAAGCAAATGTTAGTAACTGTGGGAGGGCTTTTGGTGTTCGCAGAATAAAGTGGAAGGCATGATTTGTTTGTGAAAATCGCAGTCAGTGACAGTAAAGAAAGAAGAGCACTACAAATAAATACTTTGTTCAGCTTGTTATATATATGTATATGCTTTCAGGATGGCCTGCTGAATAACCACTTCAAAAATAAATGCTACTTGGTACCAGGATCCAGAATTGAACTGGTGGTGAGAGAGAAGAGGTTATTTCCTTGTGCTGTTCTCTACATCTAAAACAATTAAATGTTCATGTTGTTTTCTGTCACTTTTGCAGTGGAGTACTAGGAAGGAGCAGCCCTCCGCAGGCTGGCTGATTATCTGGATGGAAAAATGTGACATTTTCTCAAATTTTGCCTGCAAACCAAGTTCCACCTACTTGTGATACTTAAAAAAGATGCCTGTCCTAGTGCGCTGTGCATAAGATGATTGTCCCTTTTGTTTATTGCATGCTTTCAGTAGTGCAACTATTTCAGCTGTGAAATAGTTCATAACGTTGACATTTAAATTGTCATAATGGAGCTTCAAAGTTAATTCCCATTTGAGATGAATGGCAACAGTTCACCTCCCTCAGACCTATTGTTTCAGGCTGTCTGCAGATTCATTTGAATTTTGTTGTGGTGTTTTACACCCAGTTCACATTCTGAAGGAAATTTTCACAACTGTAAGGTCCAGAGAATTAATTTTTAAAAATAAATCTTGGCCTCTAGAAGCCAATATAGCAACCTCTAGGAAAAGTACTGGCTCACAGAGTCATCCCAGTTCAACCCATGTGTGCTCTTAGTAAACACTATGATAAGAGACTGGGAATAAAGAGGAAAGATATGGACACCAAGAAAGATAAGAGATGAGAGAGAAAGAGAGAGAGAGACAGAGACAAGAGGGGAAAGCAAAGACTACAGAATGATGGTAAAGTAAAGGTTAACCTTTTGGTCACCCAGGTAGTCTTCAGTTGCTCGTCATTGTCAAAGTTAGAATCAGGACTCACAATTTGTCAGACCACTCTGTTTTATTAGCGCAGCGCTCCACCAGTAACACCCAGATAATGGAGTACCATGTAAGACACAAACTATCTTATTTATACAGATAAAAGGGTGAGCACTTAACAAGATAACAAAGGAAGCAGAATCTGATAAGTTTACCTGGGCTAGGCATGCATATCTTATTTCTTTACTAACTATTACCGATCCTCTGTTAATGTTTTGCCATTAGCACCCTTGTTTATGCCTAATGTTTCTTTTCCTGGCACCTGTATTTCAACATTTCTTATTTCTGTTTAAAGGTACATACAACATTTCTTTAATCCATTCTTATTTTTACAATTTAATTCATTCTACTTTCACATCATGGTACATGTACTAAGTAGCTTATACCATTTTGCAGATGATACTTCGCTGTTTTTTCACAGTAGCTTTAGTAGGATTTCTCTTTGTGATTCCTATATTTCTCATATCTGAAGAACTGACAGGTTTTGAGATCAAATAGAGCAGGGGTTGGCAACCTCTGGCACATGGCCCACCAGGATAAGCACCCTGGCAGGCTGGGTCAGTATGTTTACCTGCTGTGTCAGCAGGTTCGGCCGATCGCAGCTCCCACTGGCTGCGGTTCACTGTCCCAGGCCAATGGGGGCTGTTGGAAGCGGCGCGGGCTGAGGAACGTGCTGGCCACGGCTTCCTCTCTCCCCCATTGGCCTGGAGCGGCAAACCGCGGCCAGTGGGAGCCACGATCGGATGAACCTGCCAACGTGGCAGGTAAACAAACTGGCCCGGTCTGCCAGGGTGTTTACCCTGGTGAGCTGAGTGCCAGAGGTTGCCTACCCCTGCAATAGAGGATGCAGAGATGTAGTTCTATTGTTCATACTTCTTTATGGTGGATTCTAAACTTTCAAGTCTGTCTTGTCTGCATTTGTCATACACATTAAGAATGGCAAACCAGTATATAGAGTGAATAATCCTGGAAATTGTCATATTTATAGAGATTTCTTGGATACATAGAGCAGAGTAGTGTGTGGGGGAGTTATTTGTTATTGTTCTTCCCTGAGTGTGTTTATGCATGATTTGGCCAAACCCCTGGTCTCCATCCTTCCCCTCTTCCCACACAGAACATCAAATATGAGCATATGTGCCCTTTGAACACATGTTCATGCGTACAGCTGGGATTATGGGTTAAAGCGTGAGTTTTGCTGTAAGGTGTTCGCCTACTTTCCCATCTCACAGTAAAGATGCCACTAACGCACATATTGTTGAGCTCGTGTTTAGATAGTTCTCCAGTGCCATCCCACAACTCTTGGGGCCTGTGTGTTCTGTCCCTTCTACCTACTCACTTCCGACACATCTCCTATGCACTGCAAGCTATCTGCTGTGTTCAGTGCGAGGAGCCCATCCGACATGTAAAGATTATCTACCACAAGGCTAAGAATGGCAAATCCAGCAACAATCTGTCTGTGTACTCTTACCACAAGGTATTCAACTGCTTGTTTACTGCTGCCCTGAGCATGGAGCCTTCAGTACTGCATAACATGCTTCTAAGCAGGGCACGTTTGATTTTTTTTGTTTCTGTTTTTTTTTAAGACCAATGCAAAGATATAGGTGCACAAGACATCCCTTATTCCATTGCTTCCCTGGCCCCAGCCCCAGTAATGACAGGCACACCTTTTGGTTGCTTGTATGGAGCCTGCAAACCAGCAGTGTCTTGAGTTCACTCCATGGGAAAATTCTAGTCCTTATCCTCATGGATGTTGTGCCAGCCACACCATAGATGCAACTGGCTGCAATGGTATCCAGACAGGTTTGTAGGCAGCACCAGCTTGCTTTCAACCTGCCAGATGCACACTCCAACACCATCTGCAACTGCTAAGTGTATAATTAATCCTCCTTCTGCCAGGTGCTCTGTGATGAGGGTACGGTTTCATAAGTCATGACAGTAGGGGGTAAGTGAGATCTCCTAAAACAATTGGGCACAAATACCCCATTGATAATCATATTATTTGGAGGGAATAAGGTCCCTGCTTATCCAAATAGAGAAACATCAAATCTCCTCAGTACCCTGGTGTCATGCACGTTTCCTGTACATCCCACATTGGTGTTCATGAACCTGCCTTTGTGATTGACCAAGGCCTGCAGAACAATACAATAGTACTCTTTGCAGTTGACATATTCATGTGCTCCTTGTGGTAGGCAAACTATGGGCACTTAAGTGTCGTCAGTGGCCCCAGCGCAGTGTGGAGACCCCATTCTCTGAAAGCCAGTTATTATTTCAGGCATATTAGCAATGTCTACCACTTGTGGGGAAACCACAGTATTAATGGTCTCACAAACTACCACCAGCACATCATTGACAGTTGACTTGCCAATAGTAAACTGTAGTTAGGGGTAGCCAGCTTCTAGATGGCAATAACAACCTGCTTCTGGACTGCTATGGCCTCCCTCATCTGCAGTCCTGGCCCTGGAGGGTCGGTAGAGGCAAGCTCTTTGTACAGATTCAGGAAGGTGGTCTTTATTATGCAAAAAATCTGTAGCTACTTCTAGGTTTGCCTGACAATGTGATCCCACTGTGCCGTGCTAGTCATCCTGCATCAAAAGCACTAGTCTGTATAAGAAACCAAAGTTGCAGCATGCAACAGATATCTGTCTTCTGCCATTTATGAGCGCTCCTCCAAGTCTTGTCCCCACCTTCCATTCAGCAGGAAATGCTGCTGAAATGTCACTTACCGTCTTCTAGACCCTCTATCTGTACCCCATTGGAATAACAGTTCAGCCACAAGTAGAAACAGTTCATCCAGTAGTTCCGGATCCATGGCTTGGCACCAGCTGGAACAGACAGAGCGGAAGTGCCTCTGCTAAATGCTACACCCCCTACCACGCGCCTTTCAAGATCCAGGGGTCCTGCATATGCCTATCACAACATGTATTGTACCTCATCCAGTGCACAGAATGCCCCGATAAGAGCTATGTGGGTGAAACCAGACAATCACTGTGCTCTTGAACGAACTCACACAGGAAATTAAAAAAGCCAAAAACACCCTGTCACCTGTGGGTGAACATGTTTAACGAAGTGACCCCTCTGTATCTGACCTATTAAACCTCATCCTCAAATGAAACTGCACAACACTTTCTAAAGATGAGCCTAGGAGCTTAAATTCATAACTTTGCTAGACACTAATAATCATGATCTTCATAAAGACACTGGATTTATGCTTATTATGACAATCCATAACCCACTAACCCCCCTTTTTGGTCCTGTGACTACAGGGATGTTAACGGGCCACTTCACCTTGAATGGTCCCTTAGAGTATGTGTTAAGAACTTATCATTAAGGCTGTGAGTCTGTCATGGAGGTCACGGAAGTCACGGACTTTTGCAGCAGCTGGTTCTGGCTCAGGAGCTGCCCAAGCCGGGGCTCAGAGCAGGGGGCTGCGGGCGGGTGCTTACCTCAGGGTGGGGGGCTCCCACTGACATGGCCCTGCAGCTCCTAGGCGGTGGAGGGGCTGGAAGGAGGGGCTTCGTGCCATGTGGTGCCTCTGCCGCAGGCACCACCCCTGCAGCTGCCATTGGCTGTGGTTCCTGGCCAATGGGAGCTGCAGCAACCAGCGCTTGTGCTCCTCCACTGCCTAGGAGCTTCAGGGACGCGGAGTCGGGTAGGGAACCCCGGCCAGCTCCGTCAACCCTCCCCGCTCCCAGTGCCAGTGGCATCCTGGGCCACCTCCCCCAGCACCTGTGGCGCAGCCGGACCGCCTCCCTTCCCTTCCGAGCACCTATGGCCCCCACCCAAGATTTAGGCATAGGTATTTTTAGTAAAAGTCATGGGCAGGTCAAAGGCTATGAATTTTTGTTTTCTGCCCATGACCAGTCCATGACTTTTACTAAAAATATCCGTGACTAAAACGTAGCCTTAGTTATAATAAACTATCTGTTCAAGCTTATGTCTACCTGTGACACTCTGAGTACCTTTCCCAGACCTGAGGAAGAGCTCTGTGTAGCTCAAAAGCTTGTCTCTCTCACCAACAGAAGTTGGTCCAATAAAAGTTATTACCTCACCCACCTGTCTTTCTAATGTCCTGGGACTGACAGCTACAGCCAGACTGCATTTTGCTAATTGGGCTGGCTAGCTAAGAACACATCCGCACAGGGCCGGCCTTAGGATTTATGGTGCCCTAGGCGAGATTATTAAACTGGTGCCCCTGTGCCTGATCTGCTCTTAGCAACACAAACATAAGCTTATAGTATTGGAAAACTTGCCACATTCACATTATTAAAACCAGTTTAACTTAATTAAGCACACTGTAATGCTGATGGATTAGCACTAAAGAAGCAGCACTATAGAAAAAATTCTGATATGACAGAATGATGCAAATAATATATATTTTTTAATTTATCAAAATTTTATTGGAAATTTATATGAAGAGGTATTGAAACAAAGATTTGTTTTTAATTAAAAGCAATCTTTCTGGCTTTTTTGGCTGCAAAATCAGTAATAATGTCATCGTATGACAAAGACAAAGTCGTGTCTTGTTCGATCGCAAGAATAGCAAGACCAGTCAAGCGCTCCTGACTCATTGTAGAGCGGAGATAGTTTTTAATGAGCTTTAGTTTTGAGAAACTCCGTTCTCCTGATGCTACTGTTACAGGAATTGTCAGTAGAATACGAGTGGCAATGTACACATTAGGATATATGTCAACAAGTTTGCGGGTATGAATAAACTGTACAATGTCCATCACCGATTTTGCAGGTGGCAACATTGATGACAGTGTACTCAATTCTTCGTACAGTTCAAGTCCATTTAAATCAAAAGTATCACCGTGCTTCAGGAGGCTCTCTAGATTCTTGCACTTTGTCATTAGTTGCTCTTGTTTTCCTATTTCGTTGAATTTAGTTATGTCATACAAAAATCCAAACTGTTCATGGTGTACTTGCAAGGTATTAAACCTTTCATCAACAGCAGCTACTGCTTTATCCATCACAACATTAAAAAATTCAACCTCAAATTTCTTTTCTGGATCGTCTATGGGCATGATCTGCTGTACAGATTCTTCACAAAGAAGTGTCCCTGGCCTTTTTAACTCATATTAACTATGTATTTACTTTATGAAAGTTGGAGAAAACATTGTGAAAACGTAAAACATTGGCTGCCCAACTTCTGGGCTGGCAAAAGTTATACTGACTCACAGGGAAAAAAAAAGGCAGGAGAATCTTAGTACAACATATGGTCACTCTATACCAGGGGTCGGGTCGGCAACCTTTCAGAAGTGGTGTGCCAAGTTCACTGTAATTTAAGGTTTCTCGTGCCAGTAATACATTTTAATGTTTGTAGAAGGTTTCTCTCTATGTCTATATTATATAAATAAACTATTATTATTATCTGAGGTCTTGGCCACCGGTCCTGCTCAGGCCACTGCCAGCTGAGTAAATGAAACCCCAAACCGGCAGCGGGCTGGTGGCTGGAACCGTAGACAAGGATCCCAGGCCCTGCTCAGCCCGCTGCTGGTCTGGGGTTCTGACCACCAACTCCTGCCAGCCAGGATCCCGGCCGCCAACCCCCCCTCAGCCGCTACCAGCCTGGGATTCTGCTCACCCAGGCTGGCAGGAGGAAGAGTGGGGCTGGCGGCTGAGCTCCTGACGGGCAAGGGGCCGGCAGCTGGAACCCCGGAGTAGCAGTAGGCTGAGTGCTGCTGGCACCCCAGACTGGCAGCAGACTGAGCCACTCAGCCCGCCACCAGCCCGCTCAGCCCGCCACCAGCCCACTCAGCCCGCTGCCGGCTGAGTGAATGGAACCCCAGGCTGACAGCAGGTTGAGTGGTTCAACTGGCCTGCTCAGCCCACTGCCAGCCTGGGGTTCCTCGGGGGTCCTCAGGCCAGCAATAGGTGCTGAGTGAGGCCGATGGCTGGTATTCCAGCTGGCAATAGGGCAGCAGCTGGAACCCCAGAGCAGTGATGGGCTGAGCCGCTCAGCCTGCTGCTGCATACCATCAAAAATCAGCTCACCTGCCACCTTTGACACGTGTGCCGTAGGTTGCCAACCCCTGCTTTATACACTAGTAAGGAGATGAGCATATTACAGTTGTTGGAGGGCTCTTATCAGGAGTAACAGGCTATAGGAAAGTCAGTCAACATTTTTTGTTTCTCTCATGAAAACTGACCCACTCCCTGCCTCAAACCAAACCTGTCACTAATAATTGTCAACAACTTAATTTTCTGTTTTTGGCTAAGATATTGATTTTAAAAAAAAATATTGAAATTGGATTCAGGATTGTTAGCAAGAATTTTTGGCAAACAAAGTTGTTAAATGACAATCTAAATGGCAACACACTACTGCTTTCATGCTTGGCTCACCCCCAGCCTGCTGGTCCAACAGCTGCAGTAGAGGAGGAGATAGGTGGAAAACTGCAGGACCCCAAAATCCACCTCTTGGGGTGCAGAGTGGCAACAGCAGCAGCAAACCCTAAGGTCCAATCACACGCCAATGGGCACTGCCGCCAGCTGTCATAACATATTCCCAGATTTGGACCTTAGCGTCCAAAATATGGGTGTTAGCATGAAAACCTCCAAGCTTAGTTACCAGCTTGGACCTGGTAAAGCTGCCACCACCCAAAAAATTAGAGTGTTTTGGGGCACTCTGGTCCCCCAAAAAACCTTCCCTGGGGACCCCAAGACCCAAATTCCTTGAGTCTTACAACAAAGGGGAATAAACCATTTCCCTTCCCCCCTCCAGGTGTTCCCTCCCTGGGTTCCTGGAAAGATATACAGAAGCAAGCTCCGTGAATCTAAACAGAGGGACTCCACCCTCCCTATTTCCAGTCCTGGAAAACACAAGTACCGAGAGAGAGCTAATCTCTCCTCTTCCTCCCTCACCCAAAGGGTATGCAAAGTCAGGTTAATAAATCTAACACAAAGAGATTTCCCCCCCCTGACTTCTTCCTCCCACCAATTCCCTGGTGAGTTGCAGACTCAATTCCCTGGAGTCCCCACTAAAGAAAAACTCCAACAGGTCTTAAAAAGAAAGCTTTATATAAAAAGAAAGAAAAATACATAAAAATGGTCTCTCTGTATTAAGATGACAAATACAGGGTCAATTGCTTAAAAGAATTATGAATAAACAGCCTTATTCAAAAAGAATACAATTCAAAGCACTCCAGCAACTACACACATGTAAATACAAATGAAAAAAAACAATAAACCCCTATGGTTTTATGATCTTTGTACTCACAATTTGGAAACAGAAGATTAGAAAGGCAGGAGACAGAAAAAATCCTTCTCATAGCCGAGAGAGTACAGGCACAAGACAAAGAACAAAAAACTCACACACAAACTTCCCTCCACCCAGATTTGAAAAAGTCTTGTTTCCTGATTGGTCCTCTGGTCAGGTGTTTCAGGTTACTCCTTTCCAGGTGAAAGAGACATTAACCCTTAGCTATCTGTTCATGACACCAGCTCAACAGACCATGGTGAAGTTAGCACAGCATCTGATCTCAGGGACGGGGCACCCATGGAGCCACAGCAGCTCACCCTGCCCTGTGCAGCTCCCCCCGGATGAGATGGATCGCTGGCAGCTGCCAGCCCGGGGGAGAGAGGCTCCCCAGCTAGGGTGGCCAGATCCAGATGTCCTGATTTTATAGAGCCAGTCCTGATATTTGGGGCTTTGTCTTATATAGGCACCAATTACCCCCACCTAGAGTGACCAGACAGAAAGTGTGTAAAATCAGGACAGGGATGGGGGGTGGTGGTGGTAAAAGGAGCCTATATAAGAAAAAGACCCCAAAATTGGGACTGTCCCTATAAAATAGGGATATCTGCTCACCCTACCCCAATCCCCTATCCTGATTTTTCACACATCTGGCTAACCCTAGCCAAACCCTGTGTGACATTCCAATCCTGGCTCGCTGCCGAGGAAGTGAGTTACTTTCACTTTCATTTCTCAGCACGCAACCAGCCAGCCTCCCCTCCCCCCCAGCACCTCTTTCAACCCAGCGCTGACGGAGGGGAGGGAGGAGAGAGAGAGGGGTGCTCCTGGGGAGGAGGGAGAAAGCAGGGGATGCTCCATGGGGCAGAGGGGAGGTGAGCTCCTTTCCCAACCTTTACCCCCTCCCCTTCCCAGAGACCCCAGCAGCCAATCCCATTCCTCAGACTGTGCTGCATTCGGCTCTCTCTAGGACCCAGCAGCCCTGCTTCTACACTGTCTGGGCTGCCTGGAGAGTGGTGCCCACAGGGAGAGTGAGGCCCTACGCGGCTGCCTATTCTGCCTATGCCTAAGGACGTCCCTGCATCCGCACAGAGGCCCAGGAAGGACAGACAAGTTCTTCTACAATACACCAACCAATTCCTAGGGTGGCTTAATTTAGTAAGGCACTAAGAACCCTGGGATACACCCCCAAAACATATGTAACTGCAGTGTCAATGTTAATGCCACTAGATGGGAATGGGGCATGTGCAGCTCTCTAGTGTGGATATTTGGCAATGGGTTTGGCAAGCACATGTGCATATACCAGGGATCGGCAACCTTTGACAAACGGCCAGTCAGGGAAATCGGCTGGCAGGCCGGGACGGTTTGTTTACCTGCAGCGTTCTCAGGTTCGGCTGATCACAGCTCCCATTGGCCACGGCTTGCCATTCCAGGCCAATGGGGGCTGCGGGAAGCGGCTGTCTGCACATCTCTCGGCCCACCCCGCTTCCCACAACCCCCATTGGCCTGGAACAGGGAACCGCAGCCAATGGGAGCTGCAATCGGCCAAACCTGTGGACACTGCAGGTAAACAAACCACCCTGGCCCGCCAGTAGATTTCACTGATGGACTGCGTGCCAAAGGTTGCTGATCCCTAGCATATACGTATGAGCCAGGATACACATACACTCTGCAGTGTGGACATACCCTTAGAAATCCTTAAGATAGTATGGTAGACAAACTGATGGAGCCACCAGATAAGTGTTGGTACAGAATAATGAGCATTCCCACCTCAGTCTGGCACTTGAACTGTTGTCTTTTTTGCTTTCTTTCTTTTTCTATCCCTTTCCATGTCAGTTAAGTCTTTTTTGTTTGTTTTTTCCTTCTTCTGCCACATCTTACAGTTGTAACTGTTAAGTCTTTTCTTTTTCTTCTTTCTTTAGCAACTGTATAGTAAAACTAATTTGTTTTGTCAAATGGATTATGCACGGCACAGTGCTGATATCTGTATCACTGTGTCAGAATCATCAGGAGAGTTTATAGAGACTCTAGATACTAATTATGGGTAAGTGCTATGCACATGCCTGAACATGTGTCTGCTTTAGGGACAGGAATATATGGAGCCAGATTATGGAATCTATAGTAGAATTGTCATTTTTAACCTTTCTTAAGGATAAAATGGCATACAAGAATGATGCCCTTTATTGATGCATGGTTCTCTAATTCATGCTGTTGCTCTGCTGCAAATCAAAGGCAGAATGTGGCTCAAATGTATGTCAGTTTGTAGGTTTTTTGATAGATTTTTATTTTCTGCCATACCACTAGCCATTGTACATATTGAATGTGTTGGTTTTAGTCTATCATTACTGATAGTTGTCGTTAAATTACTATTCTGAAATTTGATGTTTGCAGGAACTATCCTGTACTATTTTTGAATTCCCATAAGCAAGCTTACTTAAAAGCTTTATGATACTGTATATGTCTTATATTTAATATTTAATAGATTATCCCACTAGTCGTCATTCTTATCTCTCACAACATGCATTGCTCTACACATAGCTGTAAAGGACAATATTTTAAACTTATTTCCAGATGGAAATTTAGGAGAATGGTTTTGCTCTGCTTTTATGCCCAAACTGTTTACTTTCAGTGACATATTTTTAATGTCTTTGCAGATCTTGGTTACTGTACTTCAAGCAATCTTTGGATACACGCTTCTACAAACTTGGTGGATATATACTACAAACAGGTACTGTATAGGATAACTCCAGAGTTGGTCTTGCATTGTTTGGTTATTGATCAAAGTTTTTATGACTATTTGTTGTAATGTTGCACTTCTTAAATCCGCTGAAAAATCTCAGTTGTCATTAATGGAGTAATGTGGTAGATCTTTGTATGCTACATTTTTGGTAATGTATGTAGTATTTGTATCAGAAAACAAAGAAATGCATGATGCACATGATTGTTTAGAGAGAACTTCATAGAACTAAATATACAGGTTTAATTTCAAAGTGGGCACAATTGTAGGTGTACATGAGCACCTAGGCAGTGGGGTTAAGATATAGCCCTGCATATGGGCCCAGATCTTCCAAACTCTGACTTAACTTTGCTTCTGTAAGTAGTCTTGTTGATTCCAACTGGAATTATTCAAGGTGGTAACATTAAACATATGAGTAAATGTTTGTAGAATCAGGGCTGTAGAGGGTGAAATCCTGGCCCCACTGAAGTTAATGACAAAACTCCCATTGACTTGCATGGGGCCAGGATTTCTCCCAGAATGCCTGTGGCGAATGCACAGGCAGTTTCAAAAATGTGTACATTCATATAACTAAGCAATTATTAGATGATTTGGAGTTATTCAATTAGGTCTCAAAAGTTGAGTCATGCCTTGTGACACTTGAAAATGTTGTGCTACTGGAGATGAAGAATGTGAAATGAGAAGATTTAGAACAGTTTATTCATCCAAAAAGATTTACAGAACTAGATAATCTTTCTATTTTATATCTGAAGAGAAGCAGGGTTTTTCAAAGATACGGATTTGACAAACAAACTTTATCCTATATGAGGAGCTTAAAAGATTTAGCGGGGGAAAGGATGAATTGTTCTTATGAAATAAAAACTAGGGTCAGATCCAGGGTGTAGTGGTCCCCCAGGCAAAGATGGGATTTGGCAGTAACCTGGTTGTTCCTTAATAGGCCTGTCTTCACATGAGTAATTGGACATAGGTGACTCCTTATTTCTTGGGGGACAGGATTATGGAGGTAAATGGATTAGCAGGCTGAAACAGAAAGTCTGTACTAGCTAAAATAAGGGGGAACATCCAGGGAATGATTTACAATGGACAAGATAACAATGGGTAAAATAAGCCTGGAATATAAGGTGAGGTAAAGAGTAAGTTGCACATGGACAGTGCATGTTGTACAGTGGTTTTGGCAGTGACCAAGCCCATCCCAAAATGTTTAATGAAATGTATCGTTTCATCTGTAGATTTTAGTGTATGTTGAAAAGCTGGAGAAGTACCATTATCTCCATTTTCTGGAGAAAAAAATATGATTTTTTAAATTAAAAAGATTTTTTAAATTTAAATTGGATTTGTTATTTAAATAGAATGTTTTTTAATAAAAACATTTATAATTGAATTTGAAATTTACAACTTATGTTAAGTCTTAAACTTACTATAATCTATTAAAATAATTTAAATTAAACAGAAAAATAATATTAAGGAGTACAATTTTCGTGCCAAATTCTAAAGAAACAGCACTGAACTGGTGGAAGTCACTCGAAATGAGAGTTTGCTGAAGTACTAAACCAGCTTTTGACAGCAGTAACCTCTTCTGTGGGTACAGAGAGAATATTTTCTGCACTACAATGTATTCCACTGGTTTTGTTCAGTGATCAGTTCATTCAAAGTTAAGAAACCAATAGGGACTTGGACAAAAGCAGGAAAGCTTGTTTTTCCTCTTCCAATCTGTGGTAAAATTTAGGTGTGAGAAGATGAGATCTACTAATTCTAAAATCTTGAAGCATAAGGTGACCAGAAAAAATCAGTTCAATTTGCTAAGTACAAAATAATGGTTTAGATAGATAGATAAACTGTTTAATAACTTTACTTTTAAATGCATAACATGTTTTGATAAACCTTATTTTCTTATCTATTGGGCACACTGAAGGTACTTTATTTAATTTTAAAAAATAATTAAAATGCTATTTTTGTGCATTTTTAATTGATTTGAAAAGAGAGCTTGACACAAATTGCAAGTAAAAATTAATCATCTTGTAAATAAGATATGCAACATTCACCATTTTCTAACATAATAAAAATGTAAAGAATCTGAATAAATGCAAGTTCAGATATCTAATTGCTTAAATAAACGTGTATTATAGTAGTGCAGTAGTGCCACTATCATTCAGGTTCCATAACAACTTTTATTTAAACTTAGACCTTTCTGAGTCCCATAATATTGACATGCATTGTCAGAGTCCTTTGAAATTTGATGCTCATCAGGAGGTGCAGTATAGGGATAGTGACTGAAATTTGGGATCATTCGAAATAGAGGTTGTGGAGATATAAACCCTGAAAAAAACAGCTGTTTTTGAAAAAGTTTTTTATTTGCAGAGCTAGAGATAAAACTGTTGATGTGATGCAGGTCAAAATCATCTCAATCTGTGAAGTTTTACCCAAGGTCATTTATGACACCCTCTAAATCTTTGGGGGCCCCAATCTGAGCATGGTACGTAAGAACATGTTTGCTTCTTTGCTTGCACAGATGTGTAGTCCAGAAGGATTGTATTGTGCATGCACCAATAAACAAAACAAAAAAAACCAACCTTGTGAGGATTTCTGTGCAGCCACTTTGTACTTGCCTGGTTAGTTTGAGAGAATGTGTCAATACTACTGCCTCTGGTGAACATCCCAACATTGACATTTCTAATCTGTACACCTGTGCAATAAAGATTTAATAATTCATATTGCTTGCTGCAAGTCGTCTCTGTTATATTGTGTTTTCATTTTATGGGGAGGTTTGCTGTGAACAGAGCAGAATATTTTTATTGTATCAGCTGGGGAGGAGCCAAAGACAGCAATTGGTGTGTGTATGGGGGTGGAGAGTGGCAGGACAAGGACAGGGTGTGGGGTTGTGGCAGCAAAGTGGTTGGGCAATGAAGATGGGTGGTAGGCAAGCTTTGGACTGGTTGAGGAAATATCTGTATCGTAAGCTGCTGAGGAGCTGGGAAGGGAGGGAGTGGCTACTTGCTGAACTCAGGGTAGGTTAATGTGGTGTTTTCTAAGACCCATAATATGGAGGTTTGGAGCTGACAGTGCAGGTACCTTGACCACTGAAAGAGAAGAAATATGTGTGCTGCCATATTTCCAGCGTGTGGATTCCTGGATCGTGAGGTTGCAAAAGTTTGCAGGAGAGCAAGGGGTAGAGCATGACATGGGGACTGCTAACTGCAGGCTGATTTGGGAGGAGAGACATGGCCTGCATTGGCATCATATTTTACCCACTTTGCAGCATTTACGTGGTGCCAAAAGAAGTTGTGATCTACTGGACATTGGGTGATTCACTCAGGCAGAAATGATCTGGGACTTATTCCTGGTGTACACATCAAACTATGTCTGAGAGCATATTTGGACTGCATCAGAGATTTGTGTCCAAGAGCAGTGATGGCTTTCTCTGACTTGTCTGAGCGTCTACATAATTGCCTCCGTGACAATATGAAAGCTATTAATATGTTCTGGAAGAACATTTTTGGGAAAATTTGAGGGTTCATGGTGTCACAGTTCAGGGCCACTGCACTTTCCTTCCCCCTCCCTGGTCCAGCAAGGGAAATGAGCCTCTCTCTCCTGACCAGGGTATTTCCAGGCTGCACAGTTCCCTGCTTGCACTGTGAATTCCCCAGCAAGTCAGACTGCCTAAGGAGGCTTGCTTTCCCTTCTCAGATGCTATAAACAGTATCATTGCCCATGGTTTAAGGTAACCATGCAGCTTTTTCTAAGCAAGCACATTTATTCTTAAGGGACATGCATTACAGAGAAAACATGTTAAAACAATAAAAGAACCTACATGCATGTTAAGTTTACCAGAGATCATCCACCACCTCTCTCCACGAGGGCTTTGGTAGATGACAGTCCTTGCTTAAGGATTGGCGCCTGCCCTTTGGACAGAAAGTCCTTTCCATTTGCTGGGTCAGAATGAAGGCCCAGAGTCAGTTTAAACTCTGGCTATCCAAAAGTCCTTTCTTTGTCTATTGGTCCCTGGAGAATCCAGTTTGAACCAGGATAATTTGAAACTTGACAAGGAAGTGTTACCTCTTTGGAGGTGTTACAATCTAAGTGAATTTGCCTAAGTCACTCCTCCCACCTCTTTTCTTAGACCCTGGAGAGGCTGTGGTTACCACGCTTCCCCAGGGAATTACAGGCAATCCCTGGATTCTGTTGCATTCTGTAGGTATACATGCGGCTCTTCCCCTTACCTCACACATGTCAGAGTCTTCAAACATACATCTCCTCATATAACCACGGCTCTGTCACACACCTCCAAGTAATCCATGCGTGTCACAGGCCCAACTTCTGCCTCCATTATTTAGTGTAAGAACACCTAATACACTGACTGCACCTGGATTATATATAAATAATTCCCCTTGGTTACTGCCAGCTGTAGGAGAACAGAGGGAAGATTATGTGGACAACTGATTCTTTTTTTTTTTCCTTTCCTTTTTGTCCTTTTAGTCTTAGATGGAATCCTCTGGGTGAGAGTGAATGGGGGCGGGGGGTGTAAAAAGAGTTAGAGAGCCTGTACATTTCAGCCACTGTGGGGTTGGCAAAGGAAAGTCCTGCACTTAAGAAGGATGTATCCCGTGCACTGCTACAGCCTGGGGACTGACTGGCTAAGCAGCAGTTCTACAGAAAAGGACTTGGGGATTACAGTGGATGAGAAGCTGGATATGAGTCAGCAGTATGCCCTTGTTGCAAAGAAGGCCAACGGCATATTGGGCTGTATTAGTAGGAACATTGCCAGCAGATCGAGGGGAGTGATTATTTCCCTCTATTCGGCACTGGTGAGGCCACACCTGGAGTATTGCATCCAGTTTTGGTCCCCCCACTATAGAAAGAATGTGGAGAAATTGGAGAGAGTTCAGTGGAGGGCAATGAAAATGATTAGGGGGGTGGAGCACGTGACTTACAAGAGAGGCTGAAGGAACTGGGGTTATTTAGTCTGCAGAAGAGAAGAGTGAGGGGGGATTTTATAGCAGCCTTCAGCTACCTGAAGGGGGGTTCCAAAGAGGATGGAGCTAGGCTGTTCTCAGTAGTGGCAGATGACAGAACAAGGCGCCAATGGTCTCAAGTTGCAATGGGGGAGGTCTAGGTTAGATATTAGGAAACACTATTTCACTAGGAGGATGGTGAAGTGAAGAACTGGGAAGGGTCATTTTAGGGAGCCGGTGGAATCTCCATCCTTAGGCCCAGCTTGACAAAGCCCTGGCTGGGATGATTTAGTTGATGTTGGTCCTGCTTCGAGCAGGGGATTGGACTAGATGACCTCCTGAGGTCTCTTCCAACCCTAATATTCTGTAATTCTATGGAAGGTATGTGTGTGAATTGGTCTTATTGGGTGTTGCTATAAGAGGGCAGAGTTAAGGTTACATGAACAACTTTAAGTGTGCATTTGCAGGTTTTCAGAAGTTTGTTTTGCTCTATTCAGTGTTCTGCAAGGGTATGATATACCACCAAGCACCTTAACTCTGCATTAACGTAGTTTTTCGCCATAGAATAGATATAGTGTACCCTTCTGGTTAGCAAAAAAAACCACATCATATTTAGTGTAAAAAGTATATTTGGTTGCACATCAATGTGTTTTAATGCTTACCAACGAATGAGAATCAACCTTTCTTTAGGAAAATAACTAAAAAGTACAAATACAGATCATGAGTAAAATCAATGATTTAAATCAAAGTTTGTGTTTGCTGTTTTAAAACATGATTAAAATTGATGATTTAAATCCATTTGATTTTAATCAATATACCCTGATGAATGGGGCAACCTCAGACAGAGAGAGGCCAAGTGTCTTGCCCAGGGTGATACAGTGAGATAATTTCAGAGCCAGCAAAAGACTCTCAGTCCTTTGCTGCCAGAATTCTAGCTGTAATGCAGCTGGTACAAAGGATCCTGAAATGCAATTTTTTCTGATTCTCTCTCCTTTATACCTCCAGCCTCTCATCACTTCTTTTCTTTCCTTATTTCTCTCCTTTTCATCTGTTCCATCTTCATGTTGTGCTTTAGTTCTATAATTTGTTTTTCTTCCCTGTTTATTTTGCCTTTTCACATCTTTAGTGTTTTACTTGCCTTTTTAATTCATTTTGGGTCTCCGGGTGTGTGTGTGTCAGCAGCAGTAGTGTTATACATGGTAGGGGCTGCGGATGACAGATGGAAATTCACTAGACCCAGTTTCCTTTATATATATAAAGGAAGTTTCTTATATATATATCTACTCTTCATGGAGCCTGTTCTAAAAGGAAACTTGCAGGCATTCTTGTAAGTTTCCCTTTGCATTCAGCTCTGTTGGATGTCCCCTTTGATTTTGTGCCTTATGGGCACCTGCTTTGCAGTTTATGTCTAAACCTAACTGGAACAAGAACAAACTTGAACCTTATCCTATTCCTAAATAGAACATAAACCTTTATTAAATGACCCAAATTCTCCTTTCTTAGAGGACTTTAAATTCTATACAGTGATCCTAGCGTTGTCTCTAATGTGACCCATACTTGGGCATGCACAAGCAGATACATACTAATGGGGCTGCTACTTTATCTGGACTGTGTTTTGTTTTGCCTTGTGTGTCTGTGCTGGGGCTGTAGCAGAACTCCTGGAGCAGCAGTAGTAGCTCTGACCTAGAAGTTCCAGTTGTTAGTAGGGGAACAGGCAGCTGTGGTTCATCTGTGGACCTGCAGTCCTAGAATGGGGGGCAAAATGGCCTTTTCCTGTCTTCCTTCTACCCACCAGTGCCCCTTCCCAGAGTGAGGTGAGTTGCTCTTCTTTTCTTACTGTGCTGTGCAACACCCTCAGTTACTGAGAATTATGCTTTAAGTTTTACAGAGATACAACGTGCCAGAAGTAAAGCACTAAGCAATGTATGACTTCTTTGGCTTAGTTAATTTTCCATTGCTCCTGGGAACTACTGACTGCATGCACACAGCTGTTTGGGCACCACCCAGTGACAAAGTGATTCTTCACAAATAGCAAGCCTATAAAGCCATCAGTATTCAGGCTATAGTGTATGGGATGCCAAGCACTGATGAGGCAGCCAAATTCTCTGAATCCTGTCATTTTGCCCAAGATTCCAGGAAGGAATGATTACATATGTGCACACATTCTTTGACAATCTACCAGGCATAGAGTATTTGTAAATGTAGCCTCCAATGGAAAAATGGATTTGTATGATTTTTTTAAACTACAGTGGTTGTGTAAAAGTGCATTCTCATTTGACTCTTGGGAGTCCGGCCCTGCACCCCTCTTCCTGGGACCCACAGTGACTCTTAGCCAGCCAGTAAAACAGAAGGTTTATTGGACAACAGGAACACAGGTTACAGCAGAGCTTGCAGGCACAGTCAGGACCCCTCCACCGAGTCCTTCTGGGCTTTCAGGGTGCTTGGATCCTAGCTAGGATACCCTGAATTCCGCCCACACAGCCCCAAGCCCAAACTCAAACTGCTTCCCTCCTGCCACTCCCTTCCTTTGTCCCCTTCCCGGGCAAAGGTGTTGACCTTTCCCCTCCCTTACCTAGCTCAGGTTACAGGCCCTGGCATCGTCCATCCCCTAAAGTCCTCCCCTGCTCTCCCACTCCCCACACAGACAGTCCCTACTCCATCACATCTGTCTGAAGTACTTTAAAAGTGAATGGGATGCACTTTAGTGTTTATGGCACATAAGTTTGTCAGGAACACGAAAGAAAAAGTAAAAGATATTGTGTCAAACTGACCTCAGTTTATGTCAGCATAGTCCTGGTGGAGTGCCCTGATGGCAAACTCTTTTGCAAGGATTCAGGTTATGGTGGCAGGGAGTGGCTGTAAGTAATCTAGTTGATGGAGAGGATGAATGTGATCAGCCATTGCCGTTCTAAATTGACAGCTCAGACTTTTTGAAAAGGCGCATAGCTAGTTTAGCCAGGGAATGCCCCAATTTATCAGTTTCCCTCAAGGTTCCTGTTGGCAGAGTTCTAGCAGGAATAAAAGCATCCCCACTTGCTGGAAACTGAATACAGAATGATGATACCTTCCCTTCCCATTGGCCATAGAAGACAGATGGCATAAGATGGTGTACTTGGTCTGCTATTTTTTGAAATTAGCTAGCAAGAGACTGAAGTTCAATGCATGGACCACTTGTTTGTTTAAATCAAATATAGATCAGAAAATGCCTCCTCTGTTCACAGATGCACTTGTTACCAAGGAAAGGGTGTTTCAGTCTTACTGGGCACTTGCAGCGTTAAATTGCTAAAAATTATTAAGTGAGGAATCTGGTCATTTTTAGGGGGGAAATCTGTGTTTCATCTGTGAAAGCCTGTGCAAAACAACAGAAGAGGTGAACATTTGGCTCTTGTAACCTTGAAAATATAAATGTTTTTACTGTAGCTAAATCTGAAATATTAAACACAAAACTGGTGTTAAATTGTGACCAATTGACAGAAGCCAGGAAATTCAAGCTTAGGACTGACAGGGAATCAGATGAAGTCTGAGTTTAGGCAGCTTTTCAAAGAGCATATTAGTATCCTCAGTTGAGTGAGACTACTTGCTATCTTGTAATTTTTTGTAATCTGTCCTAAGTTTTCTGCGTGGAGTCTAACCTGTAGTCACAAGGCTGAATCCTGAGCCCTGCTTTGGCCATTTTGCTCTCTCCAGTGGTGCATGCTGGTCAGAAAAAATGGCAGATCTTCCTGGGTAGCATGTTTAAAATCTGTGTAGCTGAATCCTACGCCACCTCCAGCCCCTTCTTGGCCTCTGGAGTAAGGCGGTCATGGGGGTGGGGAGAATGAGAGATGGCCAAAACATAGAACCGTAGTTTGTGCGCCAGATCCTTGGGGCCATGTCCAACTGAATATAGTTTAGAACAAACTTGAGGCTGCTGCAGTCTACAACAGGGGCTGAAACAGACCCCAGCCAGTCCAATAATAGAGAAGCTGAAAGCAGCTTCTTTGTTCCCTCCCATCCAGATGTACCAAGCTCTTACCTTGAGTCCTGATCCAAACAACTCCCTTTCACTTCAGTGGGATTTGAACAAGGCTCCTGATGCACCTGGGGATTGAGGCAATACTGTATTTTAGTTAATGCCGATGAGTAGTAGTAGTTTTGAAAGTTTGTTTAGATAAAGCATCAGTTTCTGCAGTTTTGCTATGATTTGTAATTTACCCTTTGCTTTCTAAAATAGGTAACAGTTCCTTATTTTCTATCGGAGAATATATTTCTGCTGTGATATACCCTATATTTAACAAAGTTGTGCAAAAATAGTACCTGTTGACAATTTTATTTATCTTATGCTGTACATTTTGGGTTAGGTGTTGCAAATATTTGTCTCTGTTAGCAATGCTAGAAAGTATGTTTAGAGTGGATGATTACAAGCTGCAGTACTTGGTTTAGTAATTCAAGTCTGAAAGCAATTCTTCCCTATGATTCACAGGAACAATTGTGGGCGAGTCACAGTGCGAAATACACCGTATTTTATCAAGTAACATACTATACTATAAATTGAAAATGTCAGTACTGCATTACACAACTGTCAGACTTTAAATTAGAGCAATAAATAGGAACTTTGAAATTGTCTTGGTTAATATTGCTAACCATTTATAGTTCTAGTGAAACCAAACACAGATTTCATTTTGAACTAAGAAAAGTAAAGGAAAACGAGTATAGTCCTTCTACTTCTGCAACTTGATTATTAAGGTGTGCATATAGTAAATGTACGGTACCATCATGGTGCAAGTGAATTTGGATCACCTAGTAAAATCCAGATAACTGGATTATTATGTAACTTCACCAATCATAAATGTTTCTCAGTGACAATCTGTCATCCTGTAAACAGTTACTGCGTGTCATGCATGCATGGTGACACATGTAATCCAATATATTTACACACTCAATATAGATAATGAAAGGCTTCTTACGCGACCATTCAAGGAACTTTGATACAAAAGTAATTGCTTAATAGGTATGGTTGTCTACTAATTCTATTGCACCTTTGTACTTGGTGTATTTGGGGATATTTGGGGGCTGTCTCTTAAAATAGAGTGTAAGTATACATACTCATACTCTACATACTTTCTATATAGATACTTATCTTGTACTCTATATATTCTGGCCCCAATGTATCACAGTGATATATGTTGATATTTAATTCATTATGATATGATTGAATCCATATTATTCTAGTCACTGTGGTTAACATAGGACATGAGTAACACATTGTTTTGTGTGAAGACAGCCTACTAAACAGAGGGTGCCATAAATTGGGAACTGGCAGTAAGTCACTTCCATGATGATGACCATCGCTAATGTCAACTTTTTGAACAGCTTACTCTTTCTGTCCTTGAAAACTGCCTCTTGTAGAAGCTAAATTTGAAAATGTAAATATGATGTGATTTGTTTGTTGTAATGTGATTTACTTAGGCCAATAGATGGAGGCAAAGAAAAATCAGACAATTAAAAACAGTTAAAAATGGAACCACTTTCTTGAGAAATTCTCTATCTATAGAATTTTGAGAAATTGAGCTTTTTTATTTTTGGAAATAGAGAGGGATGAAAAGTGGACTTACAAGGTTGACAGAACAAGAAGTAAAGGAGTAATGGTCTCAAGTTGCAGTGGGGGAGGTTTAGGTTGGATATTAGGAAAAACTTTTTCACTCTGAGAGTGGTGAAGCACTGGAATGAGTTACCTAGGGAGGTGGTGGAATCTCCTTCCCTAGAGGTTTTTAAGGTCAGGCTTGACAAAGCCCTGACTGGGATGATTTAGTTTGGAATTGGTCCTGCTTTGAGCAGGGGGTTGGACTAGATGACCTCTTGAAGTCCCTTCCAACCTTGATATTCTATGATTCTATGAATCTATGATTCTAAGGTAACGCTGGTTACAGCTTCAATTATGGAAAGATTACTTATCTCCATAATTACCGTTATATTAACAGAAAGTTTTCATTTATTTATTTTGAAGTGTTCTTTGTTTACAAACCATCTAAAAAGTTCTAAAGTTTGAAAATCACTGCTCTCTTATCTTGGGTCTATGGTGAAGAATAAGTTTCAGCTTAATATTGCAGATATGCTCTGCCCTACCTGGGGAAGAGCAAAGGTTGATTAAATTCACAAAATAAGGTTCTTTCCAGTTTTCTAAATATGTTACTCGGCTTAAAATTAATGCAATTATTTACTAGTCACATACATGCTAATGAATCCTGATAGTCTAAATTGGCCCATTGTGAAGAACTTCACTGTCATCTCCATTATTATCCTGGCATTTTACCGAAAAGGAAATAATTACTCTAGTTTTATACATGTAAAGCAAAATGCTTTTGGATTTTTTTAATACATTCAATTTCAGGTTACCATTAATTTAATTACATTTAATTAGTAAGACTATAAAAGAGCCACTGTATTTTTGCAAGCCTGTTTTCTAAACTTAAATCCCTAAGAGACCTGGGAGAAGCTGATTGTGTTAAACAACAACTGAATAGGTTTTGGGGGCAAAAAAGAGACTACTGTACTGAAGCTGAGGGCTGGAGTTTCCAAATGAGGGTCTATTATTTATGTAAGAATGAACTCTTAGGAAAACATTTACAAAAATATAGATTAAAAGAGTTTGGGTATTAATATGATTATTCTTTTTAGATTTGAGTCAATATTAACTATGTGCAGCCAGTAGCGTCTGCCAATAATGAAAATAAAACATTTATATTAGTAAATTCATTTAAACTGTAAAATATTGAAATGTTTTTAATATGCCAAGTGATACTGATTTGTAAAAACTCAGATTATTTTACAATTATTATCAACAATTTACTTTACTTTCAAAAAGAATGGACTGGAATGTTAAATAGTGGCTAGCTTTAGCTCTCCAAGTTTTGTTTTGTTTTAAATCTTTGTGGAGTCCTGGGTAAGAATCCCCCTTGACTTGCAAGACAGACACAGCTGTAACATGAGCAGGGAAAGATGGAGCACCAGTCTAGCTGAAGAGGTTTCTGGCTTAAGGCTATTTCAGGCCGGAAAATGGATACTTTGTTAAAAAAAAAACCCTACAGGGCAATGTTAAGCTATTTGCAGACAGCTGCATGTTCAGCCTTTTTGGACAGTATGGTTAAGTGGTTAATTAAGTGGACAAGTCAGATCTCAGCAAGCCCTCAGGGAGAAGGCTGCCAGTACCTCAGCTTCCCATGAAAATTTTGGCAGCTGTGGGTCTGATGCCATAGCAATCTCATCTTGCAGAGTGGCTGTGTGTGATCTTCTGATATGGCTTCTCAAACCAATTTTATTGGATTTCCCCCAGTCGCTGCCACCCATAGGCAAACATTTAAAAAAAATGCAACTTTCGAAACCAAAATTCCACTGCAGCGACTTTTTGTATTTTTCCCCATTGTACATAACTAATAACATACTTGTGAATAAGTGAAGATTGTTCTTGTAATTGCCCTGACCCTCTTACCCAATTCATTCAGTGACACAAGCTGTAGATTATGACCTAACAATTGTTTCCTTGACAACAAATTGCAGTACTACAAGCAGCATGTTCAGGCATCAGTGGATGAATCAGGTAAGAGCAGAAGGTTGATTAAAAAAGGAGAAACTGCCTACTTTCACAAAGGAATCATTACTGAAGGGGAAACATTTGTAGGAGCGTGGCCCAGAGCCTTAATGAAACATGATAACACACTATTAGAGTTTTAGGTGCTTCCAAGGTGCCCTCAATATCCCCATGTTATCTAAGTATAGAAGTATCTGTGTGTATCTTGGAACTGGGGACACTTTGCAAGTAACTAAACAAATAAATAGTGAGGGCTAGTTCTTCATCTTCAGTGGAGCTACCAAATGTCACCAGCTGAGAATCTGGCCCAATGAATTTAACTGCAAGAAACTGAGGATATCTGTGTATTTTCTGACCCACATTCCACCAAATAATGCAGCAGTAGGCTTGTAAACTCTTTTGCACAGAGACACGGTATTTCTTTGTATTTGTACAGTAGCTAGTACAATGGGGCCTCTGAGTTCTGCAATATTGAATATATAATAAAGCTTTTTAAAGTATATTCTGTAGCATACAGCACTGTAGAACACAGTCATTTTAATTAAGGTTTATCGTGTCAATATTTGCATCTTGAAAGGTCTTTGCACAATTAGTGCTATAAAATGGAACTGGTTTTGATCTCACACTAGCATAAATCTGGAATAACTCAATTAAAATTAGTGGAGTTGCGCCAGTTTTATAGTACAAGAGAGATCAGAATCAAGCCCAGTCATTTCAGTGGGGATTTTCAGATCAAAAGTCATCTTTTCAAAAAGCCCCAAATTAAAATGTTACATAATATACCATATCACAATAGCTTTAAGGGAATATGTAGTTATTTGGGGGTAAATGTTGCAGGATTCCAAAAAAAAAAAACCCCAAACCCTCAGCACTTACCTCCATAAGAGTTAATTTCATTCTCATCATGAGAGCTTGCATTGGGAATATTATGCATTGCCTTAGCTCAGATGTTATTTCCAAAAAATATGGAAATAATAGCTCACAGTGCTGCAACCTGTTAGGAGATCTCGTGGGAAATCTCATAAGATTACGTGATGGGTTTGAAATTAATCCATGTCCCCACTGTATTTGCACAACATACTATTGTTTCTCTGCCTGCTCACAGGGAAAGGTAAACACAGCAGTCCTAAATTGGTAGGGAACCTGCAGCAATAAATTCTCCCTGTAGGAACTAAATTTCTTTGTATTAAAGCAGCAATAGACAAAATAGATTATGTACCTTTTTTACACTATGGACATCAGGCATACCGCTGTTTGTCCTTTTAAATTACAGTTGTAACTCTCTTATTTGCATCACTTTCTGCAGACATTAATTTGCATTATCCTTATCAAAATCTGAAGGAAATAAAGAAGGATTAAAAGTGAATGAAGAGCGTCTTCCTTTTATTAGTGGATGTTGCCCAGCCGTGTCCCTACCATCTGTCATTCTTAGCCTGCTTCTATTCAGGTTTGCATGGCTGTGGCTCTTTTAGCCAAACCAATCTCCCCATTGACTTTACCAAGGTGCAGCAGGGATTATCAAGCCAAAGATATTTTGTCAGACCTGTAGCCAGTGAATCACCCTGTGACACCTGCTGACTATGTGCCAGCTCTTGCCAAGGTTTTAGGCCTTAGCCAAGCACTGTCAGATTCATTGCTAGAAACCAGTCTGTTTCACATAAGAATGTAAGAATGGCCTGTCATAAACAGATGGTTAAGGGTTAATATCTCTTTTACCTGTAAAGGGTTAAGAAGCTCAGTGAACCTGGCTGACACCTGACCAGAGGACCAATGGGGGGACAAGATACTTTCAAATCTCTGTGGAGGGAAGTCTTTTTTTGTGCTGTTTGTTTTGTTCGTTGTTCGCTCGTGGGGCTAAGAGGGACCCGACGTTCACCTTAGGTTTCTCCAATCTTTCTGAAACAGTCTCATGTTCAAAATAGTAAGTATTAGCTAGAAAAGGCGGATTAGTCTTATGTTTGTTTTCTTAACGTGTGATTGTGTATTTTGCTGGAAGGATTTTTACCTCTGTTTGCTGTACTTGAATCTCAGGCTAGGGGAGTGGGAAGTCCCTCTAGTCTATATGAGCTGAATACCTTGTAAACATTTTCCATCCTGATTTTACAGAGATAGTTTTTACTTTTTTCTTTCTTTAATTAAAAGCTTTCTTTTTTAAGAACCTGATTGATTTTTTCCCCTTGTTTAAGACCCAACGGGATTGGGTCTGAACTCACCAGGGACTGGTGGGGGGAAAGGTGGGGAGGAAGGTTAATTCCTCTTTGTTTTAAGATCCAAGGAGTTTGGATCAGTGTAGCCTCTCAGAGTAACCCAGAGAGGGGAAAGTCTGGGAGGGGGAAAGGAGGGGGGATGGTTTATTTCTCCTGGTTTTAAGACCCAAGGGGTTTGGGTCTTGGGTTCCCCAGGGAAGGTTTTGGGGGAACAGAAAGTGTGCCAAACACTATATTTTGGCTGGTGGCAGCGCTATCAGATCTAAGCTAGGAATTAAGCTTAGAAGTGTCCATGCAGGTCCCCATTTTTGGATGCTAAAGTTCAAAGTGGGGGAAAAATACCTTGACATGGCCATACTGGTCAGACCAAAGGTCTGTTTATCCCAGTATCCTGTCTTCCAACAGTGGCCAATGCCAGGTGCCCCAGAGGGAATGGCCAGGTAATCATCAAGTGATCCATTCTCCATCGCTCATTCCCAGCTTCTGCAAACAGAGGCTAGGGACACCATCTCTGCCCATCCAAGATAATAGCCATTGATGGACCTATCCTCCATGAATTTATCTAGTTCTTTTTTTAACCCTGTTATAGTCTTGGCCTTCACAACATCCCCTGGCAAAGAGTTTCACAGGTTGACTGTGTGTTGTGTGAAGAAATACTTTCTTTTGTTTGTTTTAAACTGCTGCCTATTAATTTCATTTGTTGACTCCTAGTTCTTATGTTTTAAGAAGAAGTAAATAACACTTCCTTATTTACTTTCTCTACACCAGTCATGGATTTATAGACCTCTATCATATCTCCCATTAGTTGTCTCTTTTCCAAGCTGAGAAGTCCCAGTTTTATTAAACTCTCCTCATATGGAAGCCGTTCCATACCCCAGTCATCTTTGTTGCCCTTTTCTGAAGCTTTTTCATTTCCAATATATCTTTTTCGATATGGGTCAACCACATCTGCACACAGTATTCAAGATGTGGGCGTACCATGGATTTATATAGAGGCAATATGATATTTTCTGCCTTCTTATCTGTCCCATTATTAATGACTCATAACATTCTGTTCACTTTTTTGACTGCCGCTGCACATTGAGTGATATTTTCAGAGAACTATCCACAGTGACTCCAAGATCTCTTTTTTGAATAGTAACAACTAATTTAGACCCCATCATTTTATATGTATAGTTGAGATTATGTTTTCCAATGTGCATTACATTGCAATTAATTAACATCGAATGTAATCTGCCATTTTGTTGCCCAGTCATACAGTTTTGTGAGATCCTTTTGTAGCTTTTCACAGTCTGCCTTGGACTTAATTATCTCAAGTAGTTTTGTATCATCTGCAAATTTTGCCAATTCACCTCACCTATGTTAGCATGGTTAAAATGGGTATTGGACTTATAACAATGTGTTTAGATTTCATGAAGTGTTGTAAATTGCTGCATGGATGACTCTCAATTATAATTTCTTTATCAAATGCTATAAGATAATATTAAAGTTTTTGCTTTATGACAGTAAAAAGTATTCACTCTGAAACTGAGAACCCAGTCAGAAGGGATTGTCTCCTAACCATCAAAAAAGGCCCATCAAAAAAGGCCCATTGTGGAACATCTTAATACAAAGACTTTGATTTCCCTGTCACGCCCATGAAGAGGCTACATGCGAAAGGGCTCGTCCCCTCAACTTGAATTCTGGAAGAAGGAAACAAAGATAGCTGTCAAGAAAATTTTTCTTCTCTCTTCTGCTGTTTGGATTCTCATGGGGCTGGAACTACAGAACAGCAGCAGAGATCCCCCTCGGTCAACCTAGGTTAGCCCTAAGGACATTCAGAGCTGACATATTGCTACAACTCTGTTACCTTTTAAAACCATAGACTGTAACTCATTTGTTTATCTGTGCTTGCTTGCTTTAACCTTGTAATAACTCTCTCATTTCTTTTTCCTAGTTAATAAATCTTTAGTTAATTTATTACAGAACTGGTTACAAGTATTGTTTTTGGTGAGAGATCTAAGGTACAAATTGACCTGGGGTAAATGACTGGTCTCTTGGGACTGGGAGCAACATGAATATTTTGTGATTTTTGGTGTATAGCAGGGGTTGGCAACCTTTGGCACATGGCTCACCAGGGTAAGCACCCTGGTGCGACGGGCCAGTTTGTTTACCTGCCGTGTCAGCAGGTTTGGCCGATCGCGGCTCCCACTGGCCACGGTTCACCATCCCAGGCCAATGTAGGCTGTGGGAAGCAGTGGGGGCTGAGGGATGTGCTGGCCCCAACTTCCCACCGGCCCGATTGGCAGCGAACTGCGGCCAGTGGGAGCCGCAATCGGCCGAACCTGCCAATGCGACAGTTAAACAAACTGGCCCGTACCATCAGGGTGCTTACTCTGGCGAGCTACGTGCCAGAGGTTGCTGATCCCTGGTGTACAGCAGCCAGCTAGCACTAAGTCCAGCTTGCCTGGGTGGCAAGACATACTGGAGTGCCCAAGGGGACTGTCTATGAATCCTCAGTAAGACTATTATAGTGCTTCTGGAGTTCTTGTTTGTTACTGGGTTGGTAAAATCTAGTGATAGAACAGACAACCAGTTTGGGGTTTCTGCCATGCTACATGACAGTCTCCCCTGAGCAAAGGTGCTGGAATTAGAGGTGCTAAGGGTGCTGCCGCACCCCTGGCTTGAAGTGGTTTCCATTATATACAGGGTTTACAATCTGGTTCAATGGCTCCCAGTACCCTCAATATACAAATTGTTCCAGCACCCCTGCCCCTGAGGTTGACAGCTATAGTCATGAGCCACACCAGACAAAAAGCAAATGACAGTCCCCAGCCCCTGGGTTAGTATCTAATAGTGAAACTTGAATATTGGCTGATTTTGATCCAATAAGCTAATAAATATTCGTGAAGCTGTTAAGAATTTTAAAGGCAGAATAAGGGTGATCTGTGGCTGGCTTCCTTCCTTTTCCCTGAGCTATCCTGGAGCTTTCTCTCTTCCCATTACAAATTTCTTTCCTTTTCCAGTAGCACCATGTTCTGTTCTGGAGGCTTTCCAGCTCCTTCTGTAAATCCCTTCTCTTCCCTGAAAAAGAATTCCCTACCCTTCATCAGCTCTCCTGGATCTTCTCTATTGGTTTTTCTCCTTTCCCTGATGATTTCTCAGCCTATGCAATTTCCTTTTCTTTGTTCCTTTTCTCTTTCCCTCCCTCTTAAGTAAATCCAATATTACCTTTGAATGGCCATCAGGTGCAGGAGAGCATATAAAATTGAAGTGATCAGGCAAATCCATTTCTTAACTGACTAGAAAACATTTGTGCAGTCTTGTTTATAAATCAAGATAGTTCAAGAAAAATTTAGATACAGGCATAAACTGCCATAGACTGCTGTTTGAGAGACAAAGTGGGTGAGGTAATATCTTTTATTGGACCAACTTCTGTTGGTGAGAGAGACAAGCTTTGGCAGCTACACAGAGCTCTTCTTCAGACCTTCAGAAGACTGGAAGAAGAGCTCTGTGTAAGCTCCAAAGCTTTTCTCTCTCACCAGCAGAAGCTGGTCCAATAAAAGATATTACCTCACCCACCTTGTCTCTCTAATGTCTTGGGACCAGCACAGCTACAACACTGCACACAACAGCAGCTCTAATTGAAAAAAGTAAAAATGAGACTTTCTTACTTAGCAAAACTGACACTTGTGTATATCAAGGAGTCAGATCTGCTGAGATTATTGTCAAAATACGATGCATACATGATTCCCTTTTATTATTCTTGCTGAAGAAGAAGCTGGGTGGAAAAAAACATATTCCACTAACTTTGCCCATATTAAGACTTTATAGATTGCCATCTGCTTTGACTTATTCACTTTTTGTAAACCTTCAGTGTGTATTTTACAACAGTCTCTCTTTATATTTGTACTGTCTGTCTGTGAACTGTATGAGTAGCTTCCCTTTGTTTTGTTGTTCTTGTCAGCCAGAGACCTGGGAAATCTTGATTTTTACAGTTCACTTGTATCTTAATTTTTGTTCCTTGGGGGTTTTATTGCGTTCTTTCTGTTAATGCTGCTGAGCTAACAAAGCTAATGTGGAGTGAGGTACCAGATTCTACTCCATCTTCTTTCTGCTGTTGGTTTATTATGCATCACCAACAGGATTGTTTACTAAATTGCAATCAACTAATCCTATAATACTATTAAAGAGCAAAAGGTATCTCTGAGAGCATAAACGCCAAGACCGTGGGGTTTCAGAGGTATCGCTGTGGGCCTGAGGAATTCTCAATACCGGCAATGGTGCAAAAGATGGACGGAACTCAACTTGACTCTCAGAGCCAACATAGAGTTAGTGGGACTGGGAGCAGGGCTGCCCAGAAGATTCAAGGGGCCTTGGGTCTTCGGCAGCGGGGGGCTTCCGCTTCGGCGGTAATTTGGTGGCGGGGGGTCCTTCCGCTCTGGGACCCGATGCTGAAGTGCCCAGAGGACCCATGGCGGGGCCCCCCCGCCGCTGAATTACCGCCAAAGACCTGGCACTTTGGTGGCAGGTCCCGTTTCAGCAGTAATTCGGCGGCGGGGGGTCTTTCCCCCCTGGGGCGGAAGGACCCCCGGCCGCCGAAGACCTAGAGTGGAAGAAGCTCCGAGGGCCTGGGCCCCGCGAGAGTTTTCCATGGCCCCTGGAGCGAGTGAAGGGCCCCGCTCCAGGGGCCCCGAAATACTCTCATGAGGGCCCCTGTGGGGCCTGGGGCCTGGACAAATTGTCCCACTTGCCCCCCCATCTGGGCGGCCCTGGCTGGGAGTTCAGAAAAAATCATATTGTTTCATTTACAAGTGAAATAATTTCCAGTTGAATTGTGTTTCACTTTTATATAGAGAGAAATTTAATTTAAAGATGTCTCCTCACATTTCTGAGTTACTGAAGAAATATGAACCTGAATTGTACTTCTGTGTTTAAAGTACAGCTTGAAAATTATGTTGAACACACACTTATTTAGTCATTTGTCAGTTTGTAGCAAATTTAATACTACACTGTGTGCACCTAAACCTTTATAACTGAGTGTTTTCTGAAGTCTGGTTATATGGAAGTCCCACAGAAGATGTGCTGTTAAAAGAACAAAAACAAAAACAAAACATTTTTGGCTTCATGTACTATAATGTGTATTTGTTCAAACAAGGAAATGCTTATCTGTTGAAAAGATAGCAGTGATATATTACTTTGGCTTTCATGCTTACCTACTATTTCCTTTCTGGCATTAAATCCTTGGCTGAATCAATTGACTAGATAGGTCTAGGCTCAAAAAAGTTAACTTGATGCCTTTTCCAGCAGAGCTTCTATAACCTGGCGATAAAAAGGAAAATTAGGCATCCAAGAGGCCATCTAGTATAGGTTAGATGTCACTGACTAGATAAAGGACTGTAGCGTTTACCTTTTCTTTTTCTAACTGTATTAATTTTCAAAGGGTGTACAGGTCCTCTCCTTTCACTGTCATGAGTGTCACAAGTTAGATATCAACAATGTAGCAACCATCTGTTGAATCTAAATAGCATGCAAATAATTTCTTTTCATACTTTTCCTAACTAATTTGGGTAATATTGCATATGCTCTCTTAATCCATCTGAAAAAAGACTAACTCAACAATAACTCTTTAGTAGTCAAGTCATTTCTTAATTTCTTTTGTCGCTGACTTTAAAGTTCAAGGGCCTGTTTTATTTTGCATCAGACAACAACAATTTCTCTGTTGAACACGAAGTATGCAGAACTTGTAATTTCCATTTTAATGACTTATTTTGAGATTCATCGGCCTTTTCCCCCTTGGTGCATACATGATTTGCAGGACAGGAGTATGCAGCTCAAAAAACAAAACAAATAACAGCAATCAGTTTGAAAAATGGAAAGTAAACAAAACAAAAATTAACAGTATTAGAATATTTGTGTCTAAGATAAAATAATTAGGAACACTTATACCATTACTGGTCAACATACTGTACTTAGTACAGTTATTGCCATATGCTTGCTAAAACTTACTATATAATACAATGTTATGGTCCTTAAAATACAGGAAAGTGAAATGCCTGTACATCAACTTTGATCTGACAGGTCAGCTTTTTCATGCGGGATGATTCTATACTCAATTATTTCTTATCTCTTCCTTTCCTATGTATTGTGATATGATTATCAACATAAAGGATAACTGAGTGAACTCTCCAAAAGAATTACTCTGTCGTTTTTAAACTGGAGGGCGCATAGGCTAGTGACTAGAACACATAAATCAGAAGTTCTGGGTTCTCTTCTTACTCTGCTACTGAGTTACCTAGTGCCCATCTACAAGTCACATGTCTGTGTGTGTGTCCCAGTTTCTATATTTGTAAAATGGGGAAAATTGTACAGATAATGATGATTACAATTATTATTTGTAAATTTAGTATTATATAAAGTATTCTCTGAAGTGTGATTTTTCTTTTTCCCCTTAGGGCACAATCCTGCATGGTTCTGTAAGATCCTTACAGTAGGTGCCAATGAACTGCTCCATGCTCCTCAAATGAACTTCTTTTTAGAGCATGATCCTACAAAGGCAAAAAAAACCCCTCAACTCCCATTAAAATCAGTGGAAGTTGAGGGCACTCGGCACCTTTCAGGAACTGAGTCCTTCTCAAGTTCGATGCTCTGAGCTAGAGTTTTGGTACATCTTATTTTTTGCTTCTCACTTTAATGAAATGGACGTAACAGTAGTACTGCCTCATAGAGTTCTTTAATGATTAGGTTTGTGCTGATCTTCTGCCCAAAAGAAAATGTTCTGTTTGTAAGAGCTGCCTGACAAAATGGTTTTGGAAATGTGAACTTCCCCACATTGCTTTTGATAAAAAGTATCTCTGGGACATTAGTATCCATGTCATTGATGTACAGCCAATCGTTTAACTAGGTGCTCTCCCCAGAACTTTCTTAGTCTCTAAAAAACCCTTGTGTGCCTGGGGTGCATTAGCTTACAGAAGGGAGGGAAAGGGGAAACTATCAATATATTTTCAAATTTAAATAAAAGGGATTTTCTCTGGATCATAAGAACAAAGGTAGTTCTATTTGGCAAACAAACTTCTGTTAAATGCACTTCACTGGAAATGTTTATAATGTTCTGTGACTTTGCTGTCTTTTTGCTGGTGGTTAGCACAAATGGGCACATTCTCCAGAAAAATTACAGCAGTCACTAGGTAATTAAACAAAAGAACAGCCTGTTACTGGAAGAGCCACTGATGTGGCTGACATTCCAACTTCCTTTCTGCATTACTTCCTGAGCCTGGGAACCTTCCCATATGGGAGGAGCCATGCTGTTTGGGAACTGTTAGGGTTTGTGCCATGATACGCTCACTCACTCGCTGAGCCAGTGCTGGCAATCTGTTACAATACATTCTTCCTGAAAAAAAATATTCTGAGTATGTCAATAATGTTCAACCTGGATAGTCTGAAATGGGAATGAAGGAGGCAAAGGCATTTTTGTGAAGCCTGGGGGCATCATCTTTTGGGAAACCATGTGACATTGGTTGGAATCTGGTCCATTGCACACATGAAGAAATTGCTCTTCCGAATATTGTGATGAGCCTTAAGGGTGAGCCATCTCCAGTAGGTGTCATTTTTAATAGCATCCTGAAAGTGATCAGAGTCCATCAGTGACAGGGAAATCTCCTCAACCCGCTCTTTACTGTTCCCCATGAATTTCCTGCAAGGTCCCTGTCACATATCTAGTCAAATGCCCCCTCCCTAACATCACCAGACTACTCTGTAGAGATCTAAATGCTGAATCCCTCGTGCTTTAAATCCTGAGTGTCTAAACAGAGTCCAGGCGCTGCACCTGGCTTGTGATCTCTAGGCACACTTTTGAGATGCATATTTTCTGCCTACCACTCCTCCTGAAAGTTGAGACCTCTACATCCAACTGCCCAGCCCCTGGGACTCTTCAGGTTCCTCCATAGTTTGAGCACATCCTCACCCAGAACTCCAGCTATGTAATGTTTGGGATCTTCAGGTTAACTCTTTGAGGGCAAGAGATAGGTGTAACATAACACAGTCAGACTTCACACAGGATTCTAAATCACCATTGCTCTTTACTAATAGCTCAAAAAATACACAGATCTATACAAATATAATAAGCCTTATGTGCATTTCCCTGCCTCAGTTTCCTCACCACCGTGGCGCACTCTTTGGGCAGGGATCAGAATCCGCTGGGGATGTTCTTGATCCTTCTAATACAGGACATAGCTTATTTTCTCAGCCTTGGAGCACCCCCCATCTCTCCTCAGGTCTGCTTACTTCTATTGATCTTGGTTGTTTCTGCTGCTAATCTGCTCACCCTGCTACAAAAGCATTACCATCTCTTCTCCTCTCCTGCCGAACATTTCTTGACTCAGTCTGTGAGTCTCGTCTCTGAAACAGACAGTCTCTGTGGTTTTTAAAGGCTAGCATCATCAAAATCATCTTGGCTTTGTTCTGCATTTGGGGATTTGGTAGGATGAAAATGGACATTTGTTGAATTCTGAGGACCCACCACTGTACGTGGTCTGGTGTTTGATAGCAAGGATCGAATCCACATAGACATAGAGGTATTAAAAAATATAGCAATACCATTAGAACAACTTCATAGCATCATCCAGCATTTCCAAGTTGTACATACAGATTCTCCAAATCATGAAGCTCTGAGTGACCTTTCTAGCATGCCACCGCTCTATCTGAAACTTCATTACAATGAAATCATCAGGGGAAACAAAGAAATCTATCCCGGCTAGATAGCTATTACTGTTTTACTAAGAGGCAAACATTTTTGGAACATAAAATTTCAGTAGCTTTGTTGTGACCACAACATTATTCTATCTTTCCTGTCTCTGTGTGTTAAAAGTCTTTTTTCTAAAATGGTCACGAGGAAATGAAATGCTCTGTGATCAGCAGCCTGCCCTTGTACTGACCTCCTTCTAATGGTGACCCTGTGTTTGCTGTCATCATTGGCCACCTGCTTCCCTTCAAAGCATCCTCATGCGAAACATAATCAATTCAGAATAATCATTGTATATTTGGAAATGACAAAGCAATTCTCAGAGTCCCACTGATTAGATTGTATAGCAACCCTACTGTATGTTGTCTCTTCTGCTTGAAAGGCTAGTAGCTGTTTGGCAAGCTGCAGAAAAAGTGCTTTTATTTTATTCCAGAGTGTTATATTATTTTTCTAGTGGTGTTACTAGTAAAGAAAATACATATACAGCTAAATAAATTATTTATAATATAGTGGACCCTAACATAAAATGGTTCCAATGATTGTGTACATTCAATTTACGCTAGGTTTTTGGCTCACTCTTTTGTTGCCCAGAAATTTTTTCCTGAATACCCATTATTTTATTACAAGAAAATTGATCCACGTCTCATACTCAGTTTTGTATAATACTAAGTCTGTATCATTTTGCTTGCCATTTCTGAAGGTAGATGGATCTTCCACATATTTCAATTGCTGTTTTAACACTGATGATACTTCAAGAGGGGTGTGGGAGGGCATCAGAAGAGGACACTGGAGTCTTTAGAACTAGGGATCAGGAATATCACTGGCACAGCATGGAGACAGGAGTGCAATGAGCACTCTTTGGATTGGACAAGGGGAGCCTTCTTTTGTTTGGGTGCCCGCTGGCTGGTTTGAATCCTGGCCCCATTTTCTTTTGAACTAGTGCTGCATATAACAGTACTTATTAGTCTCACTGAAATTCCTCCCCAAACTTATCCCATCTTTTTTCAATCAGTTATGCAAAGTGAGCCAGGTTTCAGAGTAAGATCCGCCCTTACAAAATCTGAGGGCAATAAGGCGTTGTGAATGTGGATCAGTGTAATAAAAAAATCAAATGTTTTAAAAAGTGTTTAAAAGGTCTGCATTATGATGGGCAAAATACATTAGTGAGCTGGAATGACATATAACATTATTCCAGTTTGAGAGAGCAGATGATTACAGTCCCAGAGGTTGAGCCTCTAAGACACTGAGCCAAGCTGCATACTGCTGGAGACTTGCTTGCTTTGGAAGTTCAGTGGTGACTCATTGTTAAACCATATTGTGTGGTGATGAGACTGTTTTAGAAAACATGAGAAGTCCTTTGTATAATAGCCTAGGTGCTTGTAACATTGTTCTGCAAAGACTGTAAAATATACGGACTCCACAGGTAAAGAAATTGCGGGGGAGGAGGGGAAATGGGGGAGGGAAGAACCTCAGAAGAGAGGGCTTCTTTGTGGGTGTGTAACATGCATCTTTCTAATCCTAAAGAAATCCAAAAATACTTTGGTGTGTCCTAATAGTATGGAGAGACTTGGCCAGGCATGTAACTTGAAACTGGGGTCTATGGAAATATTAAACAGATATTCATTCCCACTGAGGTTAACAAAATTTATAAAAGCGGGGGTGTAATCATTTACGTTAAGGGACTCTACATTTTGATGTTGAATGAAAACAGAAGTTTCTCCATATCTACTGTTTGTAATCCTGCAGAGCCTAGTATGGAGAGTGTAAAATTCATTAACCAAAATAAATAAATAAATATCCAAACAGTACATAAGAGCCGAGAACACTTTGACTTCATAACATCGCTCTAGAGAATTACCTCAATGGTCTGTTCCTGCTAATGTAACTTACATTGTTTGAAAAGCTGCTACCTCAACGCCCTCTGCTGTTAGTGTTCTGGCACATAGTCTTGCAGTGGCTCAAAGGGCAACTTCTCTATTTTTCATATGCCAAAAAGAAGAGGCCAGACTTCAGTCCAAAAGGGAAATGTATATGAAAATATTGTTTTCTGTAGCATAGGAGAATTGGGGGTGGGGTTGAGGGAGGCAAGAATCACAGGTTTGGAACAAAGTTCAATAATTTATCAGTACTTTGGGATGCTATGATTGGGATGTAAGAGAATTAAAACTCTAATGGAGGAGACTCCTCAGGGATGTTTCAGAAAGACATGTTGTTCTTGTAACCTTTTACAGTGGTTTTCTGAAAGAACCAAGCGGGAGCCTTGAGTCAAGATTTCCCTTCTGTGGATAATGATAAATACATTTTCTAGGAAAAAGTAAAGGAAACGTGTAATAGAGTGTGCAGTAGCCATGCCCAGTGGCTAAGGAACTGCTCCAAAAACATACAAGAATAAACAGTAAACTTTACCAATAACATAGCTCCTGGATCCTTGCTACCATGAGTTAGAGAATACATGAAGTCAGTGTACAGGGGCAGCCCTACCCGAGGTCTCACAATAAAATCTTAGAGTTGCAAACTGACCGGTCAACCACACACCTCAACCCAATGAAAAGTACACAATCAGGCAGCAGCAGAGAAAAAAAAAGAGAGCAAATATAGCACAGTATTATGTTAAATGTAAACTACTAAAAAAAAAAAAGGATAGTTTTAAAGAAAAAGTTTGAAAAGTTAAGGAAACTGTTTCTGTGCTTGTTTCATTTAAAGTAAGATGGCTAAAAGCAGCATTTTTCTTCTGCATAGTAAAGTTTCAAAGCAGTATTAAGTCAATGTTCAGTTGTAAACTTTTGAAAGAACAACCATAACGGTTTGTTCAAAGATACAAACATTTCAGAATTATGAACAACCTCCATTCCTGAGATGTTCATAACTCTGAGGTTCTTTTGTATCTTTTTTTTAATCTGTTTGTATTGTAGAGCCTCTAAATCAGTGAAGTCTTCAGGTAGCCCCTTGTGAAAGCTCCTAGTGTCACTCCATGGAGAGGATGTAGAACAAACAATCTTGTGGCATTTTCAGTAGTTATTTCCCCCACCCGCTGTGGGTTTTCCTTTGGGAGGAGCACATCAGGCAAAGTATGCTAATTAGTCATCATTAGATTTTCCCTTGTAGAGTATTATGCATTGTTAAAATTTGAGCCAAATTATGCCCTCATGCATATGCTAGGACTCCACTGAACTTAGTGGGAATTGTATCTGAGGGCAGAATTTGGCCCAGTTTTGTGTATTAGGCACATTTTTCCTCTGGACTTTTATTTTTTTAGAACTGAAAATGACCTCTTTATTGCAGCATTGTTGAAGTGTCTGAAAACATTTACTTTCCTTTTCTTGTATTTGGATTGGACTGCATCGCACTGGTCTTGCTGATATTATTTATGTGTATTATGGTAGCATCTACGGAGGCAGACCAAGATTGGGACCACATTGTATAACATAGAATAAGATACAGTTTCTGCCCTGGTGTGCTTACAGTCTAAATAGACAAGACAGACAAAGTGTTTGGGGGAAAGGATATAACGTGTGAGCAGACTGAAAAATGGGATGGTTTGCAAATGTCGACTTAGTGCCACAATTTTTTTTTATATATTTAGAGTGGAGATTACCTAAACAGAGAGACAAAGGAAGGCAGAGAGGACCCTGAGGGGGGGAGGTAAGGAAAAAGTGGGGGAAGAAAGGAAGCGTGGAGAACAGATGGAGTGAGGGTGAAGTGAAATGACTGTGAGGAAAGGGGCGGGAGGGAGTTGGAACAATCAGCACAGCGGAGAGAATGCCCAGAGTAAAAGCTGTAAAAACCAGTCAGATGCTGTCTTAAGGCATGCTGCGGCTACTTTTCTCTTCTCCTGCCAGGAGACAAAAGCCCCCTAAGAAAATATGCAGCAGTGAAGACTTGCTGGACCAGAAACTCAGCCTGGCTTCAGTCCAGTTTCAAAATTGTGTAGGTGTACAAATATTATAGTGTAATTACACATTTGTTTAGCTAAATGGGAACAGTTGTGGGCAGCTAGCTACCCAGTTAACATGAACAAAATTGAGAAGCCACATTTTGATAAGCCCTTTCCCTCACTTAACTTAGATGGAATAATGATCATTTATAGTTTTCACCTGTAACATTACCAAGTACGGGCATATAAATTAGACTGGAGTTTGGTGCAGTTCTCTAGCTGTGCCGTTGTTAATTCTTAATGGTTGTTCAGCAAACTTCATGTTACCTCATAAGGGACTTCAGTAAAGCATTTAAAAATAAATAATTTTGACATAACTGCTGTATTAAATGGCAAAGACACACGCATTCCAAAGCTGGGTCTGGTTGAAACAATGCAGATGTTGGGGAGGCTTCATTCAGATGGCCGGACCTGGGAGTAAAATAAAAAAACACAACAAGGGTGAGACAGGCTTTTCCAGTGATTTACTCCACTGTGTGCTGTGACTGTGATTGTGCTTTTTAAGCACAGCTTATCTGATGGTTATGGATAGAAAAAGAAAGGATTCTAGTATTTCCTCAGAAATAATATGGGGAATAGGACAATTTGAGACATTCTATATCAATTGTTGTGAGTGTATATATATCAAGTAAAGCGCTTGAAATACATCAAGATGATGATATAGTGTGTGGTATGTACTGTATTAGCATGACCCAAAGATATAAATGGGCAGTTATGTAATATATATACTTTTTCTTTCTTCTAAATTATTTTAATTTCATGTTTATTATTTCTCCCACACATTTGTGTGTCTGTATTGTTTATTTGGACTGTAAGCTGTTAGGGGCAGAACCAAATTATTTCATACAAGTAAAATGCCTGGCACACACTTGGGCAGTAATTACATAAAAAGCAGTAATAGCCAGGATATTTTTGAAAACTATACTCTAAACTTCAGCATAATGTCATTTAAAAAAAAACAACCCACAATATTTTCTAATAATACTTTGTCCATCTGTAATGCTTTTCATATGAGGATCTCAAAGAACTATTCCAGTGTTAGAGTTAGAACTAAATTTAAATGCATTTCCACATGAATGTATCTGTTTTGGGGGGTAAGATGCTCCAGAGCCAATAAGTAGCTCTGGGAATGGAAACCACAAAAATGAAAAACAGCAGATGTGAAGCTGTGGCTTTGGAGAACACATGGCTTCCGGTGTCGGCACACAAATGTGCTGACTTAATAACGCCAGAAGAACACCCTTCGAGGTCATGGAAAAAATAACACCAAAGTCATTTGAGCTAGTCTAAAGGAAAAACAAAACCCAACAACAACCAAACGTGCATTTGTGCATGCACAGAGAAGTAGATCCCTAGTAAATATGTTTCTCAATATTGCTTTATGATTTCTCTCTATCCAAATGAATTACTGTGAAGAATCAAAGCAATCTATAATGTGGATGCAATTTTTTTGAGAGAGAAAGAGAAAGCAAGCTTCACACTTGTACATCTAGGTTATTTGCACTGACAGGATGGAAAAGGGTAGTGGTGGCCCCCACAAGGTACAAAACTTCAAGCAGTAATTCCCTTCAAAAGTAATAATTACTAGAAATTTTAATCCAATTACACTAGCAGGCCTGTGAATTAGCAGGCTTTCATTCTATTGGTATTGTGTGGAATATTAGCTGAGCTATGCAGCTGAATAACTTGAGGATTTAATTATGACTGTTACTGGTGTTTTTCAGAACATCAAAGACCTAGCTAGCAGATTATGAAGCCAGATGTATTACATGAAGTAAAAGTTGATCACAATTTTCTGGATATTTGTATCATGTATTAGGCAAAGGTGTAATTCAATGCTTATTGCAAGAAAATGTTATAGCTTTTTATGACAGGTGCCTTTTCTGCTGAAATTTGAATTTGCCCTTAAGAGAACTAGCGAAAAAGAAGCAGTCATTTTTAATTAGTCCAGTACAATCTTGTTAGACTTAAAAGTTTGTGGTCCTGATGCACTAAAGCAAGAAGTAAATTGGTTTTATTTAAGACTCAGGATTTTCTGAATGATGCAACCCGAGTAGATGTTTTTCTTCAGAATTAATTTGGGATTTAAAAGCAATTTAAATATCTCTTTTAAATCCCTGTACTGAAGTAGGGATGTTGAGAGACACTGATGATTAGCTATAGCATAAGCACAGGTATTTCTGTCACTGAATTGACAGGTAGAGTTGCCAACTTTCTAATTGCACAAAACCGAACATCCTTGTCCCGCTCCTTCCCCTAGCCCCCTCCCCTTTTATGAAGCCCCACCCTTCTCTGAGGCCCCACCCCCCACTCTCTCCATCCCGAGCCCCTCCGTCACTCACTCTCCTCCACCCTCATTCACTTTCACTGGGCTGGGGCAGGGGGTTGGGGTACAGAAGGAGGTGATGCTCTGGTTGGGGGTGTGGGCCCTGGGGTGTGGGCCTAAAATCAGGGGTTCAGGGTTTGGGAGGGGGCTCTAGGCTAGGGCAGGAGGTTGGGGTACAGAAAGGGGTGAGAGCTCTGGCTGGGGATATGAGCCCTGGGGTGGGGCCAGGGATGAGGGGTTGGGGGGCAGGAGAGGACTCAGGGATGGGACAGGTGATTGGGATGTGGGAGGGAGTGTGGGCTCTGGGAGAGAGTTTGGCTGCAGGAGGGGGCTCAGGGCTGGAGTTGTGGTGCAGGATGGGGCACGGGGTGTGGGGTGCAGGCTCCAGCCAGGAGGCGCTTACCTCAGGCCTTCTGGGTTCATGGTGCAGCAGGGCTAAGGCAGGCTTCCTGCCTGCCCTGGCTCTGTGTAGCTCCCGAAAGTGGCCATCATGTCTGGCTCCTAGGCAGAGTGATGGCCAGGCAGCTTTGCATGGTGTGTGCTGCCTGCACCCACAGGTGCTGCCCACCGCAGCTCCCATTGCCGCAGTTCCAAGCCAATAGGAGCCACAGAGCCGGCGCTCGGGGCAGGAACAGTGTGTGGGGCTTCCCTGATCGCCCCGTGCCTATGGGCCGCAGGGACATGCCAGCCACTTCTGGGAGCTGTGCGGAGCTGTGCTGACTGGAGTGCTGATTGGAGCCACCGGGTCGAAAACTAGAGGCCTGGCAACCCTGTTGACAGTATCCTTCTTTTTTGAAAAATAATACATTTTTATATGGTTTCTTTATTATTATTAACTAGAAGCTACTCATGAAATGTTCAGACTTTTATAGGAGTAATAATAGATCTCATATCTTCTGTAGACTGCAGCTAGTAGAGAATGATAGTGATACACAGGATTGTCAGAGGCCGGAGAGGTAAATGTGTATTATATAGTAGATAATGTCTTTCAGTTTACCTTTGTCTTAAACAGATAGTTAAGGGTTAACGTCTCTTTCACCTGGAAAGAAGTATCTGAAGCACCTGACCAGAGGACCAATCAGGAAACAGGATTTTTTCAACTCTGGGTGGAGGGAAGTTTGTGTGTGAGTCCTTTGTTCTTGATCTTCTGTCTGCATCTCTCTCAGCTATAAGAAGTAATTTCTGTTTCCTGCTTTCTAATCTTCTGTTTCCCAGTTGTAAGGACAAAAAGATCAGATAGTGAGTTATATGGTTTTTTTCTTTTGTATTTACATGTCTATAGTTGCTGGAGTGCTTTAAATTGTATTCTTTTTGAATAAGGCTGTTTATTCAATATTCTTTTAAGCAATTGACCCTGTATTTGTCACCTTAATACAGAGAGACCATTTTTATGTATTTTTCTTTCTTTTTATATAAAGCTTTCTTTTTAAGACCTGTTAAAGTTTTCTTTAGTGGGGAACTCCAGGAAATTAAGTCTGTATTCACCAGGAAATTGGTGGCAGGAAGAAGTCAGGGGGAAATCTGTGTCTGTTAGATTTACTAGCCTGACTTTGCATTCCCTCTGGGTGAGGGGGAAAGAGAGATTAACTCTCGGTAATTCTGTTTTCCAAGGCTGGGAACGGGAAGGATGGAATCCCTCTGTTCAAATTCACGGAGCTTGTGTCTGTGTATCTCTCCAGGAACACCTGGAGGGGGGAAGGGAAAAGGTTTATTTCCCTTTGTTGTGAGACTCAAGGGAGTTGGGTCTTGGGGTCCCCAGGGAAGGTTTGGGGGGACCAGAGTGCCCCAAAACACTCTAATTTTTTGGGTGGTGGCAGCTTTACCAGGTCCAAGCTGGTAACTAAGCTTGGAGGTTTTCATGCTAACCCCCATATTTTGGACGCTAAGGTCCAAATCTGGGACTAGGGGTATGACAACCTTACAATGTGTTAAATTCTGATATTATAATAACTGATAATATACTAAACTAGACATATTATCCTGAAAGTATAAGACCGCTACTACCAACCAGCATAATAATCATGTTTCAGCTATTTAGAATCAAAATTATGCGTCAAATTCATTGGTGGTATAAGTGTGTGAAAGACCATTGACGTCAGTGGAGCTTATCCCATTTACAGCAGCAGAAAAATTGGCTCGATTAGGACTTCAAATATATTTCCCTTTGTTCCTCATATCTTCCCTTCTATTGATACAGACTGGTATAAATCCAATGTAGTATATGATACAGATTGGTGCGGGAATATTGTATAGATTAGTATAGCTCCATTTTCCTCAAAAGTGCTGAATTCATCACATCTTTCCAACAGCCCTAAATAAAAGTGATTTAGTTTATATCCATAAGAACTTCTGTGAACAGCTGTAAAAACAATTTGTACAAGCTTTTAAAGAAAAGCATAATGTGTTAGAAGTATGTTTCCTAAAGATAGCTGACAGTTACAGTACAATAGATATTTCTTCTATGATTTGCCATGAAGGGGTTATATTAATTGTAACAGACAGTTGTGAAAAATGTCCCTTTATATGCTAGTACTGCTGGGAAAATTCTGTAGGGAACAATCCTTCTTTGAGAGGGGATGGATTAGGCCTCTTCTTTCTAGCAAGCCTTTTCCATTTCTGTCTACGATAATTAAGGGAAATACTTGTTCAAATTTTATTGGGGCGTCATACAAGTTATGTGAGAAGTCTACATCTGATTTTAATGGAAACGTATTTTGTCAGCAGCAAGATGGCATGTCAGGACTCATCTGGAGAGGGTGTGCCCAGTTCTTCTCCTGACATCTGTTCAGTGGCAGACGTGAAATTCCCCTTGTGAATCACTGCAGTGCTACAAAGCCTGACTATCCATGTTCCTTCTCTCTCAAGTCATTCATTATCACACCCTTGGATGGGGGGAGTTATGGTTTACTTAAGGAGAATTCCAATGGAACGAAAGATGTGAGGAACTTGAGGAAATACATTTCAAGTTCTCATTTTGCAGATGTTTTAAAGTTTAGCTCTTGTTTATGGCATTACTTCAAATGATCTTAAAACTGTATTTATTGCTATAATTTGTCCTTTCCTAAGTATGTAGTTTAGTTGGAGAGTAATTAGCAATAACCTTAATGGCAAAATGGGGATATCTGTGTTTTAGAATCAAGAAAACTAGAGCCTTAATAATAAATTACAATGTATCAGGCTTTTGGCTAGTTCAAATTTCCCTCCTTCTGGGTTTCTATGTCTAACAACATTTCATGTCCCTTGGAAACTACATACTGAAATTATACATTAATTATTGTGAATATTAAGGTTGAAAAGTGCCAGATCCTAGGCATATTAAGCAGTTTTACAAGCGGTTGGAGTTTTATTATTTCCATGTACTTTGGAAAGCGTATGTTCAGGTTTGTAAGGAAATACTGTACAATAGAACTGATGTGATTGTTCTGAAAATGTATGTAGGCAGATGTCACTCTTGCTGATAGATAGGGGAAATGATCTCTAGTATGTTGCATAAGTTGCTGCGTTAAACAGTCTGCATTTTCATTAAGAAACAAACAAGATTCTTCTCTGGCAATTGTCATACACAAGTACAAATGCAAATTTTATTATAAAAACTGTCAGAATGCAGTCTTGCCAACTCTTATGATTTTATGCAACTCTAGCAATTTTGGGGTAGTCTTTTGTCTGTGTCATGATAACATGATGAAAGTCTGCAAACTCTCAATTTTCCCCTTATTCAATATGGCCATTATCTCCTGTTACTGTCAATGAGGGTGAAGCCAGCAAGATAGGCACCATTTTCCTACAGTGAATCTGCATGTGAAAGCGAGGGTGCCCTTAATAAAGTTGCCTGCTGCCTCCCGTTGTTCTTCAGTGGGATTGAAGTTATGTCTGCAGGCAAAATGGCTGCCACTCTAGGGTTTGCGGTCTAGTTGCTGACACAAGAACTATGAGGCACTCAGAAGAGAGCTGAGATAGGGAGAGTGAAAGGTGGCAGGACACTCGGGTTAACCGTTAAATTTAGAGGGTACAGGATGACTTGGGGAGGAGGAAGGAGACTGGGGATGTGCAGAGGATAGTGATGGGATGGGGGATGGAGGGATTTGATGGCAGCTCCCTCAGCCAGGTGGCAGTGGCGGTGGAGAGTCCCCTCCAGGCAGCCAGAGGAAGTACCTGTCGAAGGAGCTCCTGTGATGATGTGAGAAGTTCTTCTGCTCCTGTGGAGGAGGGCTGGACAGAGCTCTTTGTGAGAACCTCAGGGCTGAGGACACACACCTAACCTGCCACTGAGTTCTACTTCCTTCAAAGTATGGTTCTATGTTGTTGAGAGGGCCCTGAGGCAATGGGAGACCCTGGGCCTAGCAGCATCACTTCCTGCCTTCCACTGCCTTGGAACTTCTCCTCTACTTGGGATCTGGGCAGGGGACAAGCCCTGCAAGGTATACCTCTAGGCAAGGGAGAGGAGAAGCTGGGGAGGCAGTGTTGCTGGGTCTGTTACCTGGGGTTCTCTCAATACAAAGCTCTTGGTAACTTTACTGTTTGTGAGGTGGTGTCAGGAAATAAATCAATGGGGACATGGCCCATCTGTCCAATTAAAAATTGGCACAAACCCAAAGTGCTTTTAATCCAAAATTGTATTTTAGATCTATTTTGTTAGATCTCCAGCACATACAGATATGCAAAAGGTTAGAGGTCCCCAAATCTATAGTTACCCACAATCTGGAGAGGTCTTGAGTGTTGAATGACAAGGTTCAGGTGGCCAGCCCTCTGCCTGTCGCTGGGGATTCCAAGAGATGTCCAGAAGTTCAAATCCAAATCACTCAGACCTCTTTCTCTTTTTATGCTCAAAATGTCACATAGCTTGTCAGTCACCAATAACCACTGGGCAAGCTGTTTGTTAAGAAGTTTCAAGGTGTTAGTTATGTAGATGTGTTTTTGGAGCATCTACACTCTTGGGGTCCCCGACACATACACCAGAAATCAAATATAGATAGACTTCCTGTCTTTCCAAAAGCAAATATTTCAGCAGTTTGAAAGAAGCAAGACAGGATGGTGCAGGCTCATGCTCAATTCTTGTGGTCACTCCCCCTCCTCTTCTGGCCTGCCTAGTTATGCTAAGGCTGCTGTAAAAGGCCTTACAGCTGCTTTTGGCAATAAGCATGTAACCCTTCTGCCCCTCTGAGTTGGCAGCAACAAGGGCCGGGTTCAGTATCCAGGGGATCCGTTTCAGTAACACAATGCATAACCGGCTCGAGCCCCCACCCAGTGACCTGGGACACTCACATACCACACCCCCCTGGGCGCTCTAGGAGGCAATACTTCCCCTCTCGCAAGCACGGAGTCTGAGTGTAGCAAAATCTTTTTAATAAAGGAAGGAATTAATGCGGCATCCCATTGGAGAAACACCACAAACAGGGTTATAACACAAACCATAAACAAAAACCCACCTCCAAGTACGTTTGGCACTGTCCTTTTTCCCCTTGGGGTTTTAAGTCCAATCACCCCAAAGTCCAACAACCCAAAAGTCTCTGGTCAATGCCACCCCAGAGTTCGAGAGTTTATCTCTAGAGGTCCCTCCCCCCAGCCTGGATAGAAAGGGGCACCTTATGTGGTCCGGGGCCAACTGCCCTGCCTCTCCGTGGGTTCTGCTTCCGCCTTCTCCACGAACTGCTCCGCTTTACCAGCCGCTCCACGCTGCTCCCCCAGCTGTCCTCAGAAGCTGCTCCGCGCCACCAGCTGCTCTGCTCCATGAGCTGCTCCAGTTCTCTCTGCAAACTGCTCAGCTCCGCTCGCTCTGTGGGCCGCTCCACCCGTCCCACAGCTACTCCGCTCTGTCAGCCGCTCTGCTGCCACCAGCTGTCCCATGATCCACTCCAGCCATCCCCACATACTGCTCCACTCCACCAGCTGCTCTGTTCCACAGTATAGCTTTGGGCTCCCCACTAGTTAGCACCATACTCAGTGCTCTCAGCTCAGTGATTTTCAGCTCTTAGTGATTCCAGCTCATAGTAGGGGAGCCCCAGTGCTAGTGCACCATTAGCCCAAAGTGATTTCAGCTCAGTAACCTGTATTTAAATTCTTAAGGGAATAAAAAAAATCAACTCTGACATTCCACAGTGGAGAGAGGAGGGGGGGTGCAACTGGTGCTTCTGGCTCCACAAGGAGACTGCACCACCAGGCACAAATACCTGTCCCCAGCCTCTCTCAATTCTCTGGGTTTTGGAACCCATGTCCCATGTCTAGCCAGTACCACCCAACTGAGGGTGAGCAATTTGTCACCAAGCAGTCCCACAGTTTGGGAGTCTGGGATAGGGTAGGCGTGCCTATGCAAATACACTCTCTGAAATTCTTTCCACCAGATGTCACTGTAGAGCTTATCCTGACTCTGCTTACAAGCATAATAACTGATATTCCAATACTGACAGTGGCCTAAGCATTTTGCTGGGCTAACAAAATCTCCCCTAGCAGGTCCAGGGAAGGGGAGACGCCCTGGGGGGCAGCAAGATGGAGGATGGGGGTTGGTTGAAAGGCAAGACACTAGTAGGAAATGTATGGCAGTTCCTCTATCTTAGGGGTGAGGAAAGGCTAAGCGGAGACTCCAGCGGGCAATAGCATGCATTTTTGTGTGCAGTGAAAACTGAGTTTTCAATCTAAAATTATCACACACACATAACCAGAAGAGTAGAGGGGGGTTGAAAACTCAGAAGACCGACTAAAAATCATGGTTTAATGGTGTTTTAAAAATCTTATGATTTGTGGGACCAATCTCGTGATTTGTTGGGGATCTGACTCATGCTTTTTGCTCTCTTGAGGTTGTCAGTACTGAAAATGGTAAACTTTGATTACGCTTTTTCATAATGGCTAGAGGGGAATAATTGTCTTTCGTTCACTGTAATATCCTGACAGTAGTCAAAATTACTCCACAGCTTGTAGAATTCATGGCTAAATTCATGCTAGGGCAAAATGCCTGACATGGCCTATTCGCCACTTAAGGCCAGAGATGGGGCTTAGGTGAGATTTAGGTGGTGCATAGGCCCTTGCAGGTCCTCTGTGTTATAGCATCCCAATAGAGGATGTATGTTTATGTTTAGGAATTTAGAGTAGTCTAAGGAGCTGATTAATGAGAGAGGACAGTATACGCGGAGAAAGGAGTAAAGCTGAACGTTGTGCTGTCTTGGTGCTCTCCCTCTTTAAGGTTGAATATTGAACATGATGTCACCTATGAGTCAGCTTCTGCAGATACATGAAATCAGAAAGTAGGAACATTGGAGAAAACAAAAAAACCGAAAACAGTAATTCTAGCAACCTACAAGAATCCTGTTCCCAAGCAAATTAATGTGAAAAGGGGCATGTTCAGGCAATTGGACATTCTTTAGATCATAATGGGGAAATTATGAAATTGTAACAGGGATGGATAAAGAGGAAAACAAAATACTCTATTAGCTATAATGGGCAAAGGCCACCACATATTCCAAAGCATCTGGAATATGTCAGCAGCAGACTGGTGGGACCCACTGAAAATCCTAGAAGTGCTTCCAAAGTATCTTCAAACTGTGTAAAGTGGCTAACTTGTGCAATCACTTAAAAGATTGACTAATTTGTGAAAATTAGCAATATGGATGGAAGATTCAGGAGCTAGAATAAGAATGCTCACCAACTCTTCCTAGAGGTAGAGACATGTGCGTAGTTACTGAACAAGCTTGCATCCTAATTCAGAGCATACGTGGAGTAGAAACAGAGCTAATTCATGAAATAGCACAGATAGAGCATGAAAAAACAATGAAAAATACATCAAAATTTGTGCAAAAGTAAATGTTCAAATATGAAGCATAGAAGACAATCTAAATGCAAAACTGATTAATAATACATGCTCTGGAGAAAACTATGGTTAGGTTATATTGTTCCCTTTATGCCTCTTTATGGATACAGATTTGGCCTTAAGTGGCAAGGTATGAGTGATTAATTGATGAGGCAGAAAGTGGCACCTTCATCTTTGCTGAAACAGTGCACAAACATATTTGCATGCAATACCTAATCTTTGTGGAAACTAGAACTTGCAGCTGATTATACAAGTGTTTTCAAGATCAGTTCCCCAAACAAGACTACTTACAAATTAGCCGTTTATCACTTAAAACTTTCCTCTTTTTACACATGACAGTTACGCATGTCCCCTTTGGTACACGTTGCAAATGTCCAAGTGCATATAGCGATGTCCAGATTTTCCATACTAATAGGATTAGTACATTTTATGGTTAAAAACACTTACTTCGATAAACAGGCTATTATAGTTAACGACTAAACTTTGCATTCTTAATACTATCAATAAAGGTCAACAGTCTTAGTTTCATCACTCTGCATTATTATTACAAATTATTCTTAAAGCTTGCTAGGGGTTTGGTTCACTTAACAGTAGGCCTTTACTTAACAACAGGTTCTTTGGCCTAATGCTGAACAATATGCAATAATTGTGACAAGGCATATCATTATGCCTAAAAATTGCAGACAAGAAAAACAAAGAAAACAAAAATGGCACCGTATTGAGGAAGCAAGTAGTGATTCAGAGGATGAGATTTTGCACATATGACATTAATGCAGTGCAAAACAGAAAAAGTAAATGGTTTGAAAAGCTTGTACTAGCCCCAGATGCAAAGACAAGGCATCAGCACACAAACAAACAGGAAATTGAATTCCAAACAGACACTGGGGCATCAGTGAATGTGCGAGGCTACAAAGACTTCATCAGTATTATGCAGGAGAAGAAAATGAAATTGCAACCAAGCAAAGCTAAGTTAAAATGATATGATGGGACAATTGTATTACCACTAGGATAATGTAAATTACAAGCAGAATACTGTGGAAAGGTATACAGTCTGAAATTTCAGGTAAAAGGCTTTAATAGCAGCTGGGTACAAACTTGAAGTCAAGATGCACACTTTCCTTGATCCCTATAGCCCTAGCTTTATTACAATCAGCAGTGGAAGGAGTAACAGGCAAAAAGGAAGAGAGACTCAGAGGCCAAAGCTTATTATGACTGAAAAGTGAAGACCTTTCAGAACTACAGCCCAGGGACTTTGTCAGGATTAAATTGTTTCCTCAGGATAAATCATGTAGTTCAAAGCAAACTATGTGTGTTGAACAGATCAACCATCACTCATGTAACATAGCAGTGGATGGGCATATATTTCACCAAAACAACAAATATATTCACCCACTATGAACACAAGGCAAAAACGCAGATGTGGAAGATGGTGAAATATTCACTCTGTCAAGTCTTGGTCAGTAGGAGATGGAAGGACCACAGGCCTATAAGCAACCAGTTGATATTGGAAAAGACTATCAAAACACCACACAACCAGAAAAACCCAAGTGCAAGATAGTGTCTCCTGTCATCACAGGCTTTTGCTCGCTCCAACACCAAATGGCTTGCAAAGGTATATATAAAGCTTTGTACAATACTGAGGCTTGAAAGAAGCCTCCCAAATCCAGAGGAAAACATCCTAGTTGTAAAGCAAGTTGAGTTATTTAATTTAAAAAAAGTTGGTGTTAAGTTTTATATATGATGACATAGGCTTTATGGGGGGTTTAATAGAATGTATGTAGAAGTATGTAACCTGGTTATGACGTTCATGTTTAATTTTGCTATCTCAAATATGTGACAAAAATGATGTTACAATAACTAGTTTCCAAATAGGGGGCTCTATAGTATGCTTGTGCATAGGAATTTGAAGAACTCTGCTTTCAGGAATTCCCTGATGAGCAAGAACAGCATCCTGAAGGAAGGATATTAGAAAATAGCTAGCTCTGATATAATACTGTTACACAACCTCATGGTCTATTTCTCGGTGGTTTATCACAAACAGGCAGAGTCCCCAGAGTTGTGGCATAAGCATGATCTTAGTAAAGAAAGGAAGCACATCTATTTATGGTTGTGAGTGGTTGACAAGACAGTTCCCTTCAGCTGCTGTTGGTATGACTAAAGTATTACATATTACTAAACTGTTATGAGATATGCAATTTGTTGGGCTCACTTGTAGGGCTAACGTGACAAAAGCATGTGGCAACTGTCTTATTTTATTCTCCAGCTAAGCATAAAACTCTAATTTTAAGAGGATTCTATATTTGGTTTAGACTTATTTTCATTTTACAGGCCCTATTTAAATCTACTTTAATGAGATGATTACGCAGTAAGTTATATTTAAGTTGGGTTTTACTTGGCTTGAAGACATGTACATACAGCCACAATGAAATTTTAATGACACTCACTCTGTTAAAATAACAGATGGTCTGTGAATTATGGTAAAAACACCTGAAATATAACTAATTTAATCTATCTACCAGCCAACCAGGAACTGCCTGACTGCTTACCTGCCATAATTCTGAATGTGGAATGATCAGGGAATGGAGATGCCTCCTGCTCTGCTGCTACTTGGGATCAACACTGCATTCCATAAACTGTGTACAGTACTAACTTTGATACTGTTTTTACTGGAAACTGAAGGTGAATACTAATTATATTCTAATCAGCACATCTAATTACCAAGGGTAAAATTTTGGCTGGCATTTACTCACGGATGTGTGTGAGAACAGTTAAGACCAGAGTGGGGATGCAGGATAAAAGTGACTGACATGATTCTGATTCTCCCAAACTCATGGTTAGATGGCTTCATGGTTCCTCCGTGGGTGGTGGAAAAAATGATGCCGCAGAAGAGATCTCAGAGCAGTGTCTAAGGATCAGGGGGTAGAGCACATGGATGTTAATCTGCACAACTCTTGATATGACCTCTTGTGCTCTTGCTATAAAAAAACCTGCACATTATGGGGGCGTTGCTTGGGGCTGGTTCCAGCCACAATCCAAGTGAAGAATAATGTTTCTTTTGTGGTGTTAATGTGTGCCCACTTCCTGGCCAATCCAGAATTTGTCTCCATACATGTTTTCAATATAATAAACAAAATACTTAAAAATCAAATAATGATTTGCTGCCTTGACCAGCTGGTGATTCAAGCCAAGAAGCAGGAACTAACACTTAAAACTGTTGTAAGTTTCCTTATTCTTTTTAAAATAATTCATATAACTATTATATTATTTTTATAGAAATTTGTTTAGACTTGCAACAGCTTTGAAAATCTGTGCCTATCCTGTGGGAGTGAACCACTTTTGAAATGAAAAAAAGTTCCATTCAATTACATCATGTAATGGCAGACAGCTAAAAAGTGACACCTTTTTAAAGTGCTTATATACTAATGCTAGAAGTCTAACTAATAAGATGGGTGAGCTAGAGTGCCTCATATTAAATGAAGATATTGAAATAATAGGCATCACAGAAACTTGGTGGAATGAGGATAATCAATGGGACACGGTAATATCAGAATACAAAATATGTCGGAAGGACAGAACAAGTCTTGCTGGTGGGCGAGTGGCACTATATGCGAAAGAAAGTGAAGAATCTAATGAAATAAAAATCTTAAATGAACAAAACTGTGTGGTAGAATCTCTGTGGATAGTAATTCTGTGCTTGAATAATAAGAATATAGCAGTAGGGATATATTACTGACCACCTGACCAGGGGTGATAGTGACTGTGAATGCTCAGAGAGATTAGAGAGACTATTAAAATTAATAACTCAATAATAATGGGGGATTTCAACGATCCCCATATTGACTGGGTATATATCACCTCAGAATGGGATGTAGAGATTAAGTTTCTTGACACCTTAAATGGAACCCACAAGAGGAGAGGTAATTCTTGATTTAGTCCTAAGTGGAGCACAGGAACTGGTCCAAGAGGTGAATATAGCTGGACTGCTTGGTAATACTGATCATAATATAATTAAATTTAACATCACTGTGGTGGGGAAAACACCACAGCAGCCCAACACTGTAGCGTTTAAGTTCAGAAAGGGGAACTACACAAAAATGAGGAGGTTAGTTAAACAGAAATTAAAAGGTCCAGTGCCAAAAGTGAAATCCTTGCAAGCTGCATGGAAACTTGTTAAAGACACCATAATAGTGGCTCAATTTAAATGTATACCCCAAATTAAAAGACATAGTACGAGAACCAAAAAGTGCCACCATGGCTAAACAAAGAAGTGAAAGAAGCAGTGAGAAGCAAAAAGGCATCCTTTAAAAAGTGGAAATTAAATCCTAGTGAAGAAAATAGAAAGGAGCATAAACTCTGGCAAATGAAGTGTAAAAATATAATTAGGAAGGCCATAAAAGAATTCAAAGAACAACTAGCCAAAAAGTCAAAAAGTAATAGCAAAAACATTTTTAAGTACATCAGAAGTAGGAAGTCTGCTGAACAACCAGTAGGGTCACTGGATAATTGAGATGCGAAAGGAGTACTCGAGGATGATAAGGTGATTGTGGAGAAACTAAATGAATTCTTTGCATTGGTCTTCATGGCTGAGGATGTGAGGGAGATTCCCAAACATGAGCCATTCTTTGTAGGTGACAAATCTGAGGAACTGTCACTGATTGAGATATCAGTAGAGGAGGTTTTGGAACAAATTGATAAACTAAACAGTAATAAATCACCAGGACCAGATGGTATTCACCCAAGAGTTCTGAAGAAACTCAAATGTGAAACTGCAGTAATACTAACTGTAGTCTATAACCTATCATTTAAATCAGCTTCTGTACTGAATGCCTGGAGGATAGCTAATGTGACACCAATTTTTAAAAGGGCACCAGAGGTGATCCTGGCAACTACAGACTGGTAAGTCTGACTTCAATACTAGGCAAACTGATTGAAACTATAGTAAAGAACACAATTGTCAGACACATAGAGGAACATAATTTGTTGGGGAAGAATCAACATACTTTTTGTAAAGGGAAATCATGCCTCATTAATCTACTAGAATTCTTTGAGGGGGGGTCAACAAGCATGTGGACAAGGGGTATCCAGTGGATATAATGTACTCTAGATTTTCAGAAAACGTTTGACAAGGTCCCTCACCAAAGGCTCTTAAGCAAAGTAAGCTGTCATGGGATAAGAGGTAAGGTGCTCTCATGTATTGGTAACTGGTTAAAAGTTAGGAAATAAAGGGTTGGAATAAATGGTCAGTTTTCAGAATGGAGAGAGGTAAACAGTGGCATCCCCCAGGGGTCTGTACTGGGCCCAGTCCTATTCAACTTATTCATAAATGATCTGGAAAAAGGGGTAAACATTAAGGTGCAAAATTTGCAGATGATACAGAACTACTCAAGATAGTTAAGTCCCAAGCAGACTGCGAAGATCTAGAAAAGGATCTCTCAAAACTGGGTGACTGGGCAACAAAATGGCAGATGAAATTTAATGTTGATAAATGCAAAGTAATGCACATTGGAAAATATAATCCCAACTATACATATAAAATGATGGAGTATAAATTATCTGTTACCACTCAAGAAAGAGATCTTGGAGTCATTGTGGATAGTTCTCTGAAAATATCCATTCGATTTGTAGCGGCAGTCAAAAAAGTGAACAGAATGTTAGGAATCATTAAGAAAGGGATAGATAATAAGACAGAAAATATCATATTGCCTCTATATATAAATTCATGTTATGCCCACATCTTGAGTACTGTGTGCAGATGTGGTCATCTCAAAAAAATATATTGGAATTGGAAAAGGTTCAGAAAAGGGCAACAAAAATGATTGGGGTATGGAACGGCTTCCATCTGAGGAGATTAATAAGATTCGGACTTTTCAGCTGGAAAAGAGACGACTAAGGTGGGATATGATTGAGATCTATAAAATCATGACTGGTGTGAAGAAAGTAAATAAGGAAGTGTTATTTACTCCTTCTCATAACACAAGAACTAGGGATCCCCAAATGAAATTAATAGGCAGCAGGTTTAAAACAAACAAGAGGAGGTATTTCTTCACACAATGCACAGTCAACCTGTGGAACTCTTTGCCAGAGGATGTTGTGAAGGCCAAGATTATAACAGGGTTCAAAAAGAACTAGATAAATTCATGGAGGATAGGTCCATCAATGACTGGTAGCCAGGATGGGCAGGGATGGTGTCCCTACCCTCTGTTTGCCAGAAGCTGGAAATGAGCGACCGGGAATGGATCACTTGATGATTACCTGTTCTGCTCATTCTCTCTGGGGCACCTGGCATTGGCCACTGTCAGAAGACAGGATACTGTGGTAGATGTGGATACTTTGGTCTGACCCAGTATGGCCGTTCTTATAGTCCTACTGGTGTAAATCAATCTGAGTTCCCACAGGAATAACAAATTTATGGTGGCTGCAAAATCTGAGTTCCAGCGGTATGAGTCACCAACTCAGTCACAAAGAATAGTTAACAGAAACAGGTCATGTGTCTTAATTATATGAGCAAGAGAGAGAGAGAGAATCCAAGGTGAAATAATGTATTTTAAAGGGTTGTTGGCATAAATTTAGGATGGCTACATTACTCACAAATGGTGGAAGGTAGAGGACATTAAGAGGTACAATAGTATGATTAAAAAGTTAATGCCAATCAAACCTTTAAACTATACCACCCAGTCCCGCTTTGGGGCAGCAGGAGTTGGGGGGATTGTCACATTTTACAGAAAATCTGTTGCAGCTTTCTTCCTAAAATGTTAGAATTGGCTACGAGTAAGGTTTTGAGGCCCCAGCTGGATATAAGGGAGCAGGGCCAGCTCCAGCTTTTTTGCTGCCTCAGATAGCGAAGAAGGAAAAAAAAAAGGTAAAGCCGTGATCGGTGGCACTTTGGCGACGGTTCTACTGCACCACTTCATTCTTTGGCTGCAATTTGATGGCTGGTCCTTCCCTCCGAGAGGGACTGAGGGACCTGTCGCCGCATACCCGTGCGTGCCACCCCTTTCCATTGGCCGCCCCGAGCACCTGCTTCCTGTGCTGGTGCGGAGAGGGTCCTGTAGGGGAGAGATATGTGGCTTTCTGGACAGAAAGAATCTAGATTGTGGGCTGGACAATTTTGAGGGAAGAACCTTAGGAATCGCAGTTCCTAGGGTGAGGGGTTGAACTTATCTCTGTTACATTTGTTGTTACCTACCTGCTTCTTAACTGAGCTGAACCACAAAAGGGGTGTGTGTTTGGACCTCATATAAAGTGTGAACTGTGTCTATAATTGAGAAAAGAGACAATGTCCTAGTCAAATATATCAAATATTATGATCAAAAGAGAGAACAAAAGAAAAGCCTAACAATCCCCCCCAACCCACATTGGCTACCTGAAGTCCAGTGGGAGCACTGTGCATGCACAGGAAGGAGGACCAAGTTTGAATATCAGCCTCTTGTTCCCCATGCTAGCTGCCGCCTTGTCCAATCACTGTTTCCAAGTTGCTTTACCAGTACGTTAGTAAATGTGATGCTGTTTGCTTCCTAACTGTTGCTGGTTGCAGGTCAGGGAACAGTATCGGGAATGATCAGAATTGGAAAGCAGTGGAGTGGGGAGGGTCATGTTAGCTGCCCTATGTGCGCTACAAGATCACTTCATGCCTGGGCTGATGCCAGCTTGTGGGAAATGCTGGCATTAAAGTGGTGGGTTTATTTAATTTCCAAATGTAACAATACCCTCCCAGAGATTAGTGAGGTTCTAGAGTACTAGGAAATCTTCTTAGTCCTCATCCTTTTCTCCTGCTTTCATAAATCTTCATCTCACCTTTACCTCTCTTCTTCCTCTAACTCATGCTAGCTCTATTGATACTGGTCTAAACCTGGCCTTCGATCATTCATGTCCACACTCTTCACCGCCCATTGTCATTCCCACGCTCTATCCTATTAAATCTGTTGCCATCCACTTCCTTCCCTTCTGCTCCCTCTGGAACACATGCTACCGCTACATGAAAAAAATAAAAAAATAAAATTAGTAGTAGTATCAAGATGTGTATAGAATGAACCTAATTAACCATGTAATATCATTACAATCCTTGTCCTCCCTTCTCCTTTTCTTTCCCCTACTGTTTATTGTTCTCTTTTGCTGCATCGCTTCTGAAATTAGCTTGTAAACTCCTTGGGGCATGAAGACTCTCTCTTGTTTATGTGAAGCACCCACCCCCTTTAGACACTATACTAACAATAATCCTCCTCATATAAAACTATTTGCACTGACTACTCATGGTGTAGCATCTGCACCTAATTACTGGGGAAGTCTGCCTTATTCACATTAGTTAAACAACAATTAATCTTGATAGGGAACAAAATGACTAATAATAACTGGCCAGGTCCAGCATTAAGACAGACCAGATTGCTGAGAATAGTTTAGTGATTGATAATGGACGGGAATGGAAAAGGGACCTTGGGAGCCCAATTTACTGAAAATGCAAAGGAGCTTTATGGAAATCCCACATACTCTAAACTGGGTGGTATTCTGCACTAATATTTCAGTTTTATTATTAGACAGAAAAAAATAAAGTTCCCAAGATGCAAAAAACCAAAAAGGGCTAGATAAAAATGTGCTTACTCAATGCATAATGCATTAACTATATTTTGTTCCATTTGCACAGAGCAAAAGAGAACAAATAGCTAATGTTCTTGGCCCTTCCTGGGCCTTTGTCAAGAAGAATTTCCCTCAGCAGTTTGGTGGGGAAAAAAGAGGAAAAAAAAGAAAAAGACGTAGACAAGTTTTTAAATGGGTTCCTCACGTGAGTCTACAAATCTGAATCTACAATTACCGGTGTTTTTCTTTTTCTGTGCACAGTCACTTTTAGTTGTGAATAATAGAATGTATATTTCTAGGTATTGAATTAATGGGTGGAAACTCATGCCCACTGATCGTATAGTCCAGGCTTAGTCCTGCAGACCTGACTGTTGCAAGCAGCTATTACTCAATGCAGGTAGTTGTATTGAACTTAATGGGGCAATTTGTATATGTAGGGGTTTGTTGAATGAGGCTTTTACACACACATGCTGTTATTTGTACCAATGAGTGACTGTTCTCAAAACTGAGTGTGTAAATTTGTAAACTGTTTGTCATGTTATCCTTAAATCTTCTTACAATCTGGGTATAAGTAAAGTAGATTTAAAGGCTGTAACTTAAAACCAACCTTTTTCTTCTGAGAGAAGCGCCTGCCTACTCTTCACTGCACAGTTAACTTAGGTTCTGACTCAAGTGCTGTCCCCAACCCAAATTCTGTCCACACACAAAAACCTCTTGCTCTAGTGTGGTGGTGCCTTACAGCTGAAGTAACTGGGCCATCTGGGAGTGCAGGCTTAAGCCTGAGTTTGGCTTACACTGAAACTGCCAACAGGGCTCTGCACTGTGGACGTAGGCAGGATTTACTGTAGACTTCTTCATGCCATATGTTCTGTACTTCAGGAGATGGCAAGATACCATCAGTGGAGAGTAACCAGTGGTTTTAACAAACACATCTGAACAGTGGCATTGATTTGCTTGCATTTTAGCATTTTTCCCAATTAGTGTTGGCTATACATCCATAGAAACTGCATTCATTTCAATGCAATTCCTGAAATGACCTGTGACTATCTTTGTATTTCTGTGTGTGTGTGTGTATGTGTGTGTGTGTGAGAGAGAGAGATGGATGGCAGGAGAGAGATCACTTGATCATTACCTGTTAGGTTCACTCTCTCTGGGGCACCTGGCATAGGATACTGGTCTAGATGGACCTTTGGTCTGACCCAGTACAGCCGTTCTTATGTTCTATGTTTGTGTGTGTGTGTGTGTGTGAGAGAGAGAGAGAGATGCAAGCAATCGGGTGTTTCCTGTATACCTATTTTTAAGGAACTCTTCAAAGGTTTGTATAAGGATTTTTTTTTATTATGCTTTCTCTTAGCTCAGCCATTTGCTTCCTGTAGGAAAGATATTTGTATATCTGTAAAGTAATTTTCTAATTTTTATAGTATTTTCTGTATTGAGAATCATTATAAGCTAAATAAGTCTAAAGATTTACATATAATTGATGATAATGTGTGAAAATTTAAGCTATGCATTTCTGAGAAATGTCACCATGTTTGATAGTTTTTGTAAGATGACAAACTAGTCATGTGATGCTGCCCTTGTAGGCTAGCACTGTCTTTGAAAATGCCTTGTGGTTCTAATTCCTTGCCAACACAGCTTTCCAGAGGTACAAAGAGGCCTCACATTCTGGATAACTACCCCTTAAATATACTTAGAACAGATTACAAGAAGCCTTTAGGTCAAATTTTCACAGTGGTTTCCATTTGTGGTAATACAGCTGTTGTGTATATAAATCACTTGTGCATGCAGTTTTTGAGGGTTATTAGCTCTTGGCTCCTAAGATATATCTACACTGCATGCTCTTTTTGGCAATGTGTAGAGTGCATACACGAATAGCCCCCTCGCATTGGTATAAACTGCAGTGTCAATGGTGAAGCCTGGTTTAGGTGAGTAGAGTACAGACACGCCTCAAGGGTGTGGGTTTGTACACACCCTACACAGCTCTCCACTTCAGGGCTGCCCGGGGGGGGGCAAGAGGGGCAATTTGCCCTGGGCCCCGCAGGGGACCCCATGAGTTTTTTGGGGGCCTTGGAGCAGAGTCTTTCACTCGCTTTGGGGGCCCTGGAAAACTCTTGTGGGTCCCAGGCCCCTGGAGCTTCTTCCGCTCCGGGTCAGTGTCGGCAATTCGGCAGTGGGGGGGTCCTTCCTCTCTTTGACCTGCCGCCGAAGTGCCCCGAAGACCCGCAGCGGGAGGTCCGTCCGGCACTTCCGGGACCCGCCACCGAAGTGCTGGGTCATCAGCAATTCAGCGGCGGGGGCCCCCTGCCGCCAAAGACCCCAGGCCCCCTGAATCCTCTGGGCGGCCCTGCTCTACTTGCCCAAACCATGCCTCCCTCTCAACACTGCTGTTTTTAGCTGTGTAATGTCCTACCAGGGAAAAGCTCTGGCAGGGGAGAGGCATCAAGGAAAGGCTCCATCGGCTCCTTGCTGCTGGATACTTTCCCCATTGCTTCCCCCTGCCAGAGCCTTTCACTGATATATATATAGCTACACACTGCAGTGTGGGCACAGCTTGTTTTTCACTGCAACGTGTAGCTACACGTACCTTACCTGCAGCCAACACTAGTGTGTAATATAGAGCTACCTCTAGATTCCACAGTGATAGACACATTACGAAAGTGTATAGATGTGACTTTGCAAACACAAGTGGAACTTACATGTGCAGAATATGGCCTTCATTTGTGTGTGTGTAGTAATTTGTGTGCAAAAATTTTTAAGCCTGTTTTTTCTACACGCTAATGATAGGCTGCATATGCACAAAAATGAGTGCTTGCACAAATTGAACATGAGTCAAATACAGAAATATTTTGTATGTGCATGTGGTCGCACAAAAACTGCATGTACATGATTTTATAGGCAAAATTATACTTGCACAAAAGGAAGCCATTAGCTACATGTCTACACTGGAATAAAATACCTGAGGCACAGCGGTGACTGGCTCAGGTCAGCTGACTTGGGCGCGTGGGGCTCAAGATGTTTGCGCTCAGGCTGGAACCCGGATTTTGGGATCTCACAGCACAGGGTCCAAGAGCTTGGGCTCCTGCCTGACACCTTCTACACAGAAATTTTACAGCACAGCCCAAGCCCTGTGAGCCCAAGTTAGCTGACTGGGGCCAGCCCCATGTGTTGGTAGATGTACCCTTGAAGGTTCCTTTGAAAATATAGCTCTAAAATCTCTTTTTGATTTTTTTTTTACCTGACATTTTCTCTTTGAAACTAGTGATTAGAACTTCCAACAGGTTCCCAAAGGCTGAGGTGGCATGGCAGGAATGAATCTGAAATCAAACAGTGAAGGTTTTAGGATCCTAATAATAGTGAGGTTTCATAAAGTCTCCATAAGACTGACTCCTGGATAAAGAGTAGCTTGTTAAACTGAACCAAGTTGGTGAAGGTGAAAAGGAAGTGTTTTGAAGAATAATGTTGTGTGATCTTGTAGTCTCCTCCATGGAGGTTTAGTGCAAGCAGGCAGAGTCCCTGGAGCAATGACATTGGCACGAGCTCAGTAACAACAGATATGTATTTATTACTGGAAGGGTGGACAGAGTCAGCTCCCCTCCTGCTGCCGCTGACTCCAAAAACATTTTCAATTCCCTTGGACAGGAAGCACCTTCCTTTTAGGGGTTGTCTGTGGATGTATCACACACGCAGACTCAGCCAGCATAGTAATTCGGTTTCAATAATGACCCCTCGTTCAATGAAGGCATGTGCCCTCTTATTTTATGATGGTGTGAAGTCTCAGAATTCTTCTGATGTCTTTGCTGCTTCTGCATTTCCAAAGAACCAGAAACACCTTTTTCCATCTCAGGCTGGACCGGAGTCTACATGCCTGTTGGGTATGGACCCTGTCACTGTGATCTGCACGTGCACTACTTGAGCCTGGAAGGAACACAATACACTGTACCTGGTAATCAAAGTGGAGTCCATGAAGAAGTTTCAGTTGATCTAATGCAGAGCAGTTTATCTACTGAGGCTTTCTATACTTAAAATACTACAACGGCTCAGCTGCACCACTATAGTACTTCGGCGTAGACGCTACCTGCACGGATGGGAGGGGTTCTTACATCTGTCTCTGCTGAGAAGGAGTAGCTACGTGACCATTGATGAAAGAATTCTTCCGTCAACCTAGTTCTGTCTACACTTGGACTTAGGTTGGCTTAACTGTGCTACTCAAGCATCTGGATTTTTCACACCCTGACCAATGAAGTTAAACCAACCTAATTTTCTAGTATAGACCAGGCCTAAGTACCACAGGTTAATGGGAACATTTCCCTCTGGAACTTTGCTCGATGCATTATCTCCTAGTCCAATAATGAATACAATTCCATGTCCTGTTTTCATTCATCTGAGCCCTAAATGATGTAGGCCTGGCTCTCTAAAGGATTACTTCTCTCTCTCTTCATGAACAAGAACAGGTACCATCAATGGGTTATTTAAGTTTTCAGGGCCAAGTACAAGCCTTTCTCTATGGCATATGCTTGGCTTCAGAATCCTGTTCAACAAGAAGTCAGATTGAGCCCAGGTCATAGCCTCTTACAGCTAAGTACCTGTAGGCAAAAGTCTTCCCATAACAACAATGTAAAAATGGCTGGCAAACTGGAAATGACAGAAAAACTAGAAGATATGCATATGTGCTGTTTATTTAAAAGGATGTCCTCCCTGAGGATTCCTGTTAACTCTTATTAATTTTCTACTTTTTTTCCCAGTACAAATCAACATATTATAGGTTTCATGCCTTAGATAATGGGTAATAACATGAGGAAACCATGTTTCTAAAGCTAAGCTAGATATTTATTAAAAGAACTATTTAAAGAGATGCTGCAGCTTCAGCTACCGTTCAAGCTATGTACATACAGATTCACTTCCTCCAAACACTTCCCTCCTGCAACCTATGCTCTTGCCTCCAGGTTTCACGCAGTTTGATACACTGTATATTGATGGTCAAGTTGGGTGAAAAATTTATTTGAAGCATATGACAGAACTTCCTCTTGGATTTAGATAGAAAATTGTGTTTCACAACATGCTTTATTTCTTGCCAGCGATTGATTGGGTCATATTCTACTTTCAATTATGGTAACATAACTCTGGAGAAACACTATTGTAATCAGTGGATTTACACCTGTTTTGTCTCATTCAGACATCTTTGTAACCTTTCTCATCGTCACCTCCCTGAGGACTCTCCCATGTGACCTCTGCTTTTTCCACTAACCCAACTCATAAATTATTATGTTTTTAAATAGCACTTAGGCTGTCGTAGCTGCTGCTAGCCTTGAAGATTTGTAGTGTTCCCTGTAATTTTGAGATGAAAAATATTGGTTAAGTGACAGAAGAAATATTGCACTTCAAGATAAAACTACTTTTGTATTTCATTTTCTGTTCAAGTCATTCATATCCCTGTCACTAACCTCATTAGGTCAAGGGCTTGAGGCAGGGAACGGGCATAACATTTTTGGTCATAGTGATCCATTCTTCAGTATCCGAGTATTTGCAAATATCTGTAATTTCAAAATTGAAATGAATTTTGTATTTATTCCACAGGCAAATATTATAAATACAATGTGTTATTGAAGTTTACATTCCTCTGGAATTCATAATTAACTGGCAACTTTCGGCAATTCAAACACACATGACTTTGCACTTGTTATGCTGGACATATTAATGAATCTTCTAGTGCCAAGGCAGTTTCTTAGGATGCCATCCTTCTGTCTGTAAAGCAAATCCTACATTTTCAGAACATATAGGAAATTCTATAAGCCAAGTAGTTGAAATAATAAAATAAAATTAATCAGGCACATATTAAATGTGAACCATGGAATGAAGCATCTGCAGCACTCAGTGGATGTCTGGATAACACACTTGCAGTGCTATTTTGCCAGCTTTCGTCTGGAGTGGTTCATCAGAACAGAACAGATGCTAGTGTGAAATAGGTCATTAAAGCAGCAGGGCATTAGAACAGAGACATTTCTTTTTTCTTGCAGCAACAGCTATTCCTTTTTTATTCACACCAATTATGAAAATGTTAGCCAAATCTGAAATATGAATGCATGTATTGTGACAAACTAATACTTGCAAAGGGCATCAAGGTAAAAGCTAACTCAGTGATGAAGCTTCACAAAGCAGTCCTTTTATAATATAGATAAAGGAACCTTCACAATGCTCATGTAGGCTGTTTCTTGTTTTGTTTTCTGTTTTTTCTGTTTTAGTATAGATGTTACTGAATGCCTTCTTGGTGGCAAATGCCCAGAAGCAGAGATGCTAATTCTCGTGAGTTTCATCAGTCATTTCAAAGGAGAGGTCACACAGATAAGAAAAATGAACAGTATGTGAAGCAGTGACATTCAATGAGTCCTTGTCACTAGCAGCCATTAGCATGCAAGCCTGCTGTTATGTTTCAGTGCTTTATGTGCTTTTCTTGACCAGGCAGGGAGCCTTGGAGCACTGTAGCAGTTAGTACCAAGCAAGTTATTGTTTCTTTCTTGAATGCCTTATATTTTTAGTACCATTGAGATGCTTCTTTGTCCCCTGTGCATCTAAAATTTTAAAGAGAATCAAAGAATGTATAATTTATATCTTTCCCAGAGGTAGTGGAGTGACTCAGTGATATCTGTGGAGACGATTTTAAATTTCATGTCTTATGCAAGAGGTGATTTTTATATGAAAATTGTAAGAGTTGGCCTCGGGGATACCCAGATAATTATCCTTACAACACTGGGTGTGGATTCCCGGGGGATTGTAGCTGAAAGCTATAGTGTATTAGATTTACCTTTGTGTATCATAGTTGCCATAATGGAAAACACAGCAACTGATGCGCCTTGGGGAATAGAATTTGTATTTTAACTCTGAATAGCATACATTGGAGATATGAGAAGGCAGGTTTTCCATGACTGTGTAGAAGAATTCATAAAAGGCTTAAGCATTTGTTTACCACTGAAATTCTTTCTGTCAGTTAAAAGAAAAAAAAATTGTTTACTGATGTAGGGCAGGACCCATCACTACATCCTTTATCACGTAGCACAGCTCCACTAGACTATTTCTGGTTTCATCAAACTAAAAGCCTGGAAGTGCCATGGCTAGAAATAAATGTCTGCTGCTTTGATATGCTATATGTTTGAAAATGCCCTTTAAGATCTGTATAATAGACATTTCAAAGAGAATATCAATTGGTGCAGCATTCTTATTTTTACAATCCAGTTGTATGTATCCATTGCAGTTTTATCAAAACTGTTTTCAGTAGTGTTTTTAAAAACAACAATTTAATGTTATTTTGTATTCTCTTTTTTCTGAATTATGGTAAATAAACCCTTCTGAACTTGGACTTTCCAATATTTTAATGATTTTGCTGCTTCCATAGTTTAAGATGTTTAACAACCTCTACACCAGTGCTGTAGTCAGCTTTTTAGCATTTAGTTCCTGAAGAAACAATGATTTTTTTCCCCCTCTACTGGAGGTCATTGTTTTTAACTTTTGTTTCTTGATCTTATAGGACTGGCCATGAGAATTTTTTATCTTCCTTCAGAAGTACGCTAATGGGGCTGCTGATAAGCAATCTGCTTTTGTAAAGGTCTGTAATTTATATTGAATCCCTGATTATTTCAGCATATATGTTACTGCATTGATTAGTATCAGAGGGGTAGCTGTGTTAGTCTGGATCTGTAAAAGCAGCAAAGAATCCTGTGGCACCTTATAGACTAACAGACGTTTGGAGCATGAGCTTTCATGGGTGAATACCCACTTCTTCAGATGCATGTAGTGGAAATTTCCAGGGGTAGGTATATATATGCAAGCAAACTGGAGATAATGAGGTTAGTTCAATCAGGGAGGATGAGGCCCTGTTCTAGCAGTTGAGGTGTGAAAACCAAGGGAGGAGAAACTGATTTTGTAGTTGGCAAGCCATTCACAGTCTTTGTTTAATCCTGAGTTGACGGTGTCAAATTTGCAGATGAACTGAAGCTCAGCAGTTTCTCTTTGAAGTCTGCTCCTGAAGTGTTTTTGCTGCAGAATGGCCACCTTAAGGTCTGCTATAGTGTAGCCAGGCAGGTTGAAGCGTTCTCCTACAGGTTTTTGTATATTGCCATTCCTAATATCTGATTGGTGTCCATTTATCCTTTTCCGTAGAGACTGTCCAGTTTGGCCAATGTACATAGCAGAGGGGCATTGCTGGCATATGATGGAATATATTACATTGGTGGACCTGCAGGTGAATGAACCAGTGATGGTGTGGCTGATCTGGTTAGGTCCTGTGATGGTGTTGCTGGTGTAGATATGTGGGCAGAGTTGGCATCGAGGTTTGTTGCATGGATTGGTTCCTGAGTTAGAGTTACTATGGTGCAGTTTGCAGTTACTGGTGAGAATATGTTTCAGGTTGGCAGGTTGCCTGTGGGCGAGGACTGGCCTGCCACCCAAGGCCTGTGAAAGTATGGGATCATTGTCCAGGATGGCTTGTAGATCCCTGATGATGTGTTGGAGGGGTTTTAGCTGGGGACTGTATGTGATAGCCAGTGGAGTCCTGTTGGTTTCTTTCTTGGGTTTGTCTTGCAGTAGGAGGCTTCTGGGTACACGTCTGGCTCTGTTGATCTGTTTCCTTATTTCCTCGTGCGGATATTGTAGTTTTGAGAATGCTTGGTGGAGATTTTGTAGGTGTTGGTCTCTGTCTGAGGGGTTAGAGCAGATGCGGTTGTACCTCAGTGCTTGGCTATAGACAATGGATCATGTGAAGTGCCCGGGATGGAAGCTGGATGCATGAAGGTAGGCATAGTGGTCGGCAGGTTTTCGGTATAAGGTGGTGTTAATGTGACCATCACTTATTTGCACCGTGGTGTCTAGGAAGTAGACCTTCCATGTAGATTGGTCCAGGCTGAGGTTGATGGTGGGGTGGAAGCTGTTGAAATTGTGGTGGAATTTTTCCAGAGTCGTCTTCCCATGGGTCCAGATGATGAAGATGTCATCAATGTAGCATAGGTAGAGAAGGGGCATGGGTGGACCAGAGCTGAGGAAGCGTTGTTCCAGGTCGACCATAAAAATATTGGCATATTGTGGGGCCATGCGGGTGGCCATAGCGGTGCCACTGATCTGGAGATATATATTGTCATCAAATTTGAAATAGTTGTGTGTGAGAATAAAGGCACAGAGCTCAGCAGGAAGGAGACTACAATACCCGCATGAGGAAATAAGGAAACAGATCAACAGAGCCAGACGTGTACCCAGAAGCCTCCTACTGCAAGACAAACCCAAGAAAGAAACCAACAGGACTCCACTGGCCATCACATACAGCCCCCAGCTAAAACCTCTCCAACGCATCATCAGGGACCTACAACCCGTCCTGGACAATGATCCCACACTTTCACAGGCCTTGGGTGGCAGGCCAGTCCTCACCCACAGACAGCCTGCCAACCTGAAGCATATTCTTACCAGTAACTGCACACCGCACCATAGTAACTCTAGCTCAGGAACCAATCCATGCAACAAACCTCGATGCCAACTCTGCCCACATATCTACATCAGCGACACCATCACAGGACCTAACCAGATCAGCCACACCATCACTGGTTCATTCACCTGCACGTCCACCAATGTAATATATTCCATCATATGCCAGCAATGCCCCTCTGCTATATACATTGGCCAAACTGGACAGTCTCTACGGAAAAGGATAAATGGACACCAATCAGATATTAGGAATGGCAATATACAAAAACCTGTAGGAGAACACTTCAACCTTCCTGGCCACACTATAGCAGACCTTAAGGTGGCCATCCTGCAGCAAAAAAACTTCAGGAGCAGACTTCAGAGAGAAACTGCTGAGCTTCAGTTCATCTGCAAATTTGACACCGTCAACTCAGGATTAAACAAAGACTGTGAATGGCTTGCCAACTACAAAATCAGTTTCTCCTCCCTTGGTTTTTACACCTCAACTGCTAGAACAGGGCCTCATCCTCCCTGACTGAACTAACCTCATTATCTCTAGCTTGCTTGCATATATATACCTGCCCCTGGAAATTTCCACTACATGCATCTGACGAAGTGGGTATTCACCCACAAAAGCTCATGCTCCAAAACGTCTGTTAGTCTATAAGGTACCACAGGATTCTTTGCTGCATTGGTTAGTATACTATCTGTTTATTACTTTTAGAGCATTGATATATATGAAATAAGTAAAAAAGTTATAATTTTATTCAGAAGGGGCTAGGTTTTGAGGGAGAGATGGAATTATTTTTATTTCTTGCAAAATTGTTAGGTCATATTCCATTCTGTTACAGTGGTGTAAATCTGAAGTGACTCCTTTCATTTCCCATTTCAATGGAGTTACTCCAGATTTACACTACTGTACTTGAAAAAAGAATTTGATGTCTAAGTAACTTGACCAGACAATAGTGTTTTGTAGTATGTGGCAAAACCACATTTTCATAAAAGTCATTGTAGTTTATTGCTTGCTCCTGCCATTCCTGTGGTTAAGTTGTGAGTAGTTTTGTAACTAACACTGCAGATGCTGCCAGGAATAGAAGAACAGGCAGAGAGTCAGTTGAACTGTTTAAGCTTTTGGGCCATAAGGTGAGCCCTGGCTCATGGAATGTTTCAATATATTTTTTTAAAAGGTTTTGGATATTTTAAATAACTGTAAAAAGACCAGCTTGTTGCACGTGAATTATGAGAATAATAATAGTTTGAGTCCTGAGGTTATAGTGTGGTAGGGGATGGTGAAGGGATCATATATTCTTGTCATATATAATTGAAGTCTAATAAATATGGCAACCTAAGACCAAAATGATTTAAAGAATAGAAAACACTGTACTGCATCTCAGTATATTTTTAAACATAAGTAGGCATTCTTACAGTACTATGTTTTCTATAGATATTTGGTGGGAGAAGTTAATAGAAATCACCCTACCTATGTAGCTGCTTACATGACTGCCATCACTACAGTTTCTGAGCACATGGACTTCAGTTGAAGTTGTATTGAACCTAATAACAATTTCTAAAGTGAATATTTACATCCAAAATATGCCCTATTTATTGTGTGTGTTTATTTTGGGATGGATGTTTAAAGGTATTTATGTAACATCTGACTTTGTGCTTGAGACAGCACTCTTTGTATAGTCAATTTCACTGTTTCCTATGTATATAATTATGTAGTCACAGAGGGAAATTTGCTTGTAAATGCAAATGTTAGCAGGGGGACATGGACAGGTGTAATACCTGAAACTACTTTTAATTCATTTTTAAAATTGACTACATTTGAAGTTGAGTGTCTTTTTAAGAGGGCTCCAGATCTGAACGACCTCTAAGGCAGTTTGGAACCAGATCTGAACTTCACACAGCTTTTACATCTATAATGGAATGAACAAAAATCCCAGATCTTGCCCATTTGAAACCGAATAGGTACAATGAATTTTATGTCATTGTGTAATGGAAAGCTACATATTCTGAATCTGGACTACTCAGAGAAAATTGCATAACCATCAATGATTCATGTCACTCTCAGGCTTTACAAATTCTTTTCTTCTTTCTTGCAAGCTGTGACCATGATATTCCCTGGGGCAAAACTTGCGTTTTTGTTTTTGAGGAGAGAAAAAAAAGTGCAGACACTGAGAAGGATTCAAGATAAAGGGAGAAAACTTACTGCTAGTGTTGGCATTTGGAATGTAAATCCTTTATTATTAACTGTGATTTTTATAAAATCTGGCATTCCAGACTTGCCTAAGAGTGACTTCGGGTCATGGTTCACTAAAGTCTTCGAAGAATTATGGCTGAATCTGTTTAACAAAGTGGTTGGGATTGTATATTCTTTTACCTGTGTGTCTGAAACATTTGGCACAAATTGAGACAATGACTATTGTGCAAATGGGGCAAGATTAGTCCTTTGTTTAAAGACACATTTTAAGGAGGGAAGAGCTCATAGGTTCATTGTTCGCAAGTCTGATTCTTGAAAAATAATGGTTTCTGATTTATATATAAATTAGAACTATTCAGATTAGAGAGCGGACAAAAGAATTGAGATGATATACATATATTAAAATCATAAGTGGCATAGAGAAAGTGGTTTGAGTACTCCTATATACACCTTTCTTACCATTCAAGAGCAAGGGACAACGAATGACATTAAAAGGCAAGATGTTTAAACTAAAAAAGAAATACATTTGTACACAGTTACTGAGGCAAAATGTTTAGTAGGATCTTGAAAAGGGTTAGACATTTATGTGAATAATTAGAGTATCAGCCGCAATTACATTATTTTCACTAAACATTTATAAGGCATATCAACTTACATACTTTAGGACATAATTCAATCACCCACTGCCTAGGTTCAGGAAGAAGCTTCTGTAATATCCATGTTGTTGTATAATTGTCCATTATGGGGGTTATACACCACCTTCTGGTACTGCCTGTGGTGGGAGAGAGGATGCTCCACTGCATGTATCATTGATCTGTTCCAGCATGACAGTTCCTGTCTTTTATGTTTAATTGCACACTTTTTTGGTATTTTTTTCCTACAACTATTTTCCCTCTTTCTGCACAGGTTATTTTTCTGCATTCAGTATTTTTATTTCCTGCTTGTGATGCCTCTCACATTCTTTCTCTAAGCCTCTTTTCACTTTCTCTTCCAGATTTTTTTCTTTTTCAATTTGGTTCTTATTTGCTGTTGAAATTTCCTATTTCCCCTCTTGGTGTTTATCTGCAGAGGACACATCTACCCAACAGTCCTTCTGTGGACATTCTAAACTCTACCCAGGATATTGCTATGGCAAAACATGTTTCGATTTTAGGGGAGAAAAAGTATAAACATTGAAAACAATAGAGACTAAAGAAAGGAAACTCATTACTGTGCTGGAATAGGAAAATCTTTTTAATGCACTTTTCCCCCCATCTCTGAGTTGTGTTTCCCTCTCCCTCACTTCCTCTTGTTCTATAGCTTTCTGCCTTTATCTCATTGCTTTCTCTTGGTTTTTCATTCTGAATATGCTCAGATTGACTATAATCCGGCTTCAAAATAGAACATTGAGTCTAGTGAATGCCACTCGGTTGTTGGTGAACTCAGAACAGATTTAGGAGCAGCAGGCCTTCTCTAATATAATGAGATGCAAGCATGAAAATACCAATTTCACAAAGGCCGGGGAGGGCAGTTTTCCTACAGTAGTGTAAGCATGGCAACCCACTACCTTTGATCTTCCTTCCAGAGCCATGCATATATCTAGTATGCCCTTCTGCTCGCATACATTTGGAAATATATATGGTTAAAAAACAGGATTTGTGTACATCACAACTTTAAACGCAGATCTTCAGGGTCACCAGTCTCTCTTCCTTCACTGGTCGCTGCAGGGCTTTTCGGGACGGCTGCTCACAGCTCAGTTCTCCTGCTAGAGGCTGCAGGAATGATGGAATGGCTACTCATGCAGGATGTTAGTAACTTTGCAAATATGAAGCAGGGGAAAGTAATGCATTAAATAGAGAGGAGTGGAGGGAAACAGGAAGAATTTGCAAATTCTTCCATCAACCTACTCACATCTATATCAGGGGTTATGCGGACCTATCTGCAGTGCTCAGGGTATGACATTGTTCATAGCCATGAGTGACATAGCTAGGCCAATCTAATTTTTAACTATAGATCAGGCCAATGATGCAAATTGTTCTAGAATCGGATTCCTCATTGGGCATACCTGGTGATCAGTTCCCTCCCATTTCAAAGGTGGCTGTTAGTTCAAATATCTTAGCCAATCTCAACTATCATGGTATCACAGAAGAAAGGCTGTCTCTAAAGTAGGTTGGACAAAAGCCATCAGTGCTCACATGCCACATTGATGAGCCTATATAAGAACCAAGAAAGAGAATTACCCCTGCCAGAATATAGAAGCCAGTGCAGTTTTAGTAGCCCAGGTATAATGTGTTCTCTGTGAGCAATGCTACTAAGTAAGCAGTCAGATGCATTCCACACCAGCTAAAGTTTCACAATTATTTTATTTATTTTGTTAATAAAAAGGATGCCTCAACAAAGCATCTGATACCCAGCCAATTATAGCTTGCTTCTGTCGCTCCTCTGTGCCCTGCCATTGGCCTCCTGGCGCTGAGCTTCTCACATCCTTCTCTCTGTTTCCTCCGAAACTCCTGTCGGAGGAGTTTTACCCGGGCCCACTGTTCCCTTGTCATCTGCCCCAATTGTTCGTGCAAGGCCCACTGTACTTCCCACTGTCTCTCCTGGTTCTCCCAGACAATCTGGAGCTCCGTCTCACACCGCTCCTGTGTCCTGCCAGTCCCCCTCTGTTGGGGCCCTGGCACTGGAACCCAGCCAGGGACAACACAAGAGCCTTCTGCAAAGAATACCTCCCTGTATTTGGGATCCATCACCCCTTTGCTTCCCTGCTTGGCAATAGTCCCAGTCCTTGCCTTGCCCCTAAGAGTCCCCTTGTATCAGAGTGGACCGCATATGCCCACATTCTCCAACACCTTGTAGCATGGTGACAACTCACCGGTGCGCTACCTCCTGCTGGTTGTCCAGGGAATTAGGTTTTCCAGCCTTGGAGTGCCCTCTGCTGGCCGGTATCCCACATGCCTCAGGCCCCCGTGTCCCTCCTAGACCCCGGTGCCCCTTTACCTTGGATGGTGCCCCCTGGCAGTACTCTCACTCTCTGGGTCTCCCCACCCAGGGGAACCCCCAAACCTCTATCCCCACCTTGCCTCAGTGGCTACTGCCAACCATCGTCTAGCCCCTGCTCATTGGGGCAGGCTGCAGTCTATAAACCACTCATCATCGGTAATGGGAGTTTGGACCTGCTGCCTTTCCTAACCCTGGGCTGCACCTGTGCAACCCAGTACCTGCTTGGGCCTTTAGCCAGGCCTGCAGCCTGGGGAATTGCCAGGCTGGAGCTCCGCTGCTCCTTTGCCTTTCCCCAGCCCTGCTTTACCTCAGGCACCCTGCTCAGCTCCCAGGTACCCAAGTCCTCCTCTCTCCATTGCTAGAGAGAGACTGCCTGAGTTGCTGCCTCATGGCCCTTTTATAGGGCCAGCTGTGGCCTGAATGGGGTGTGGCCCCAGCTGTGGCTGCTTCCCCAATCAGCCTAACCTATTGGCTCCCAGGGGCAACCCTTTCCCAGGGCTGTTTTAACCCCTTCCAGGCCAGAGCAAGGTAACCACCCTGCTACTAGCATAAAACATATTCCAGTTATGTCATATTTACATTCGTAAGCATATTCCATAAAGCATTATGAGGTGCAACATCACAACTCCCTCAACCAAAGGAACTGATATTGCCTTTGCCATGTCTTACTGATTCTTCCAAGCCACCATCATCATCATCTCAATTTCCTGAGGATGGAGCTTCTTCCAGCTCATTCTCATCTAGGCTCCAGTCTGAGCTAGTTTCCAACTGGGACCCTGAACTACATCATCTGATTGGGTCTAAATAGAGACATAGAGGTGGCTGCCATCAACATATTGAAAACACCACACCTAATGCCTCATAATGCTCCCCTATATATGCTTTGAACAGAAAGAGTGACAGAATGGCACTGTACAGCACCCTGCTCACTTGAAAGCTTTTTGGAAAGTGAAGCAACTATCCTCAGCTATTCACCAGTTCTCTTTGAGAGAAAAGAATGGAGCCACTGATAAGCAGCCATGTCCACTCTCTCCAGGGTCTTCTGGTGAGTCAACAATGCCTCATAATCAATGATATCGAAGACAACTGGTGATCTAATAATACCGGCATTCAGATTTGGTCTTCATCCATCATCAGGGGAAATCATCAATCAGCTGAATGAATTCAGTTTCTGCACCAAACCAGAAGTTTTCAGAGAGAGCTCTAGGTAGAGCATGCTGCAATAATCCAAAATGAAGGTGAGAAAAACATGCATTACTAGGGTAAGTTCAGTATTTGAAAGGAAAGGTAGCAATCTCGCATCCAAGAAGATGAGAAAAAAGCAGTCATGGTCACTGCTACTCTCTGAAATATCCAAACGCAGCCGTGGCTCCAGTAAGACCCTTGAGTTACAAATGTGAGAAATGAAAGATGGTCTAGCTCCCTCAAACATAGCAGTGTTGTGAAAAATCTTTTCCCCTTTCCTACAAAAAATCCATCCCAACATTGGAAAGTGCAAATCCTTTCTCTTTTGCTATTTATCTAAAAAAGTGCAAAAAAAATTGGTAGATTTAACATTAAATGTGCCATTGAAAGTCACTTTACTGAAGTGGAAGAAGAGAACATTGAGTTGGATGATCTTATAGTGGATACATTTGCAATTCCATTGCATTAGCAAAACTATGCTGTGATGATAGTTCCAGCAACCCTTTGGCATCAGCTTCATTCAGGAGCAATCTCTGTTCATCCCCAAGACTCAAAAAGTCTGCAAAGTTCCATCTATGATTATATCATAAAACAGTCATAAGACAAAGACTTTGATACGAAAGTTGCGAACTACTTCTAGGTTATCAACATCTCCTTCAGCGTTGTACAAAATGAACATTTTAAAGAAATGATTGAATCACATCTCCTGGGATGTACTGCTCCAGGCAGATATAGATTCCTGGGATCAGTTATTAGCAGCTACAAGTGGAGACGCAGAAGGGAAAAAGAATGTAGAGCTAAAAAGAATCCATATCAGCATTTAATGCAAGATGGTTGTTTGGGAAAAACAATCCAAGCATTCAGGGAATAATGAATTCCTACTTAATGTTATTGATTTTACGTCTGACCACAGAATATAGTGTCTAAGATGTCTTATAAGAACACTTTGAGAAGTGGGACAAGAGTTTGGCTCAGACACAAAAATAAAATACAAAAGGTGGGAGAATGTATCATGTGCAGTCACCCTAAAATTCACCTGTCTGGGTATTCAGCACACTATTAAAAATTCACTGAGAAAATCATAATGCATAGCACCCTGAAAGTATATTATGGAGCTTGAAAAGTTCTTCCAAAGCCACCCTCTGCCTGCTTGTCATGTGAAAAAGGGGGATTGGTGACCCCAGTTTCCAAATTACATGATGTAATTCTCAGAAAGATTGTGTCTTTATATTTACATCCATCTAGCATAAGGATGTTGACATTTTGCACTGAGTAGGAGAGACGTTTGACTGAAACACGACACACAATGTACAGAGCAGGACTGCACAAAAGTGCATTAAACTTACGAGAGCCATTAAAGAGGAACCTGACAGATAACAGGCTGATGACACTATTGTCACAGTCTCCATGGAAATCTGGCTTGATGTAATTAATAAAGAACTTGAGTTTGGAACCAAAGGCACACTTATTCTGAGAGGCCATGGAACCTTTCCATTTCTTAGCTAATGAGACTGATTCCAAATATAAAGGTCCTAAGCTGAATCCAGTAGAGGGGAGAAGATGAAATATGACTGCTTATTCATAAACTTGAGTATTGGTATTCTTGTGTTTTTGCTTACAGAATTGCAGCCTTTTCATTTTGGGAAGAAAAATGTGTTTCTTTTATATTTGGGGGATAAATATGCTTACGAAGTGCATTGCACTGTTTTGTCTCTTTCATTTAGTGAAACCTTTCATGAGTTTGGCTTTTATTTTGGAGAGGGAGTGTTCTTCTCCACACTGACTTGTGGGGTTTTTGTGGGGAGCTGGGAGTTGGGGAAAATTACAGCAGCCTTGCTAGAAAGGGTTTCAAACATAAACTCTGTTTGTTCTAGTTGTTTTCCATGGCCTGTCAGCATTATCTGTCTCTTATCCTGGGTGAGGTTCTGCAGACCAGTTGCTATCAAGTTTTCCTCTCCACCAGACATGAGGAAAGTCAATCAAATGAATTATCTGGGTTCAGTGAAATAGAGACCTAGAGCTGGATGTCTTCTGTATACAGAAAGAAGCACAGTCTGCACTGCTTCAGTATTTCCCTAAGACGCTCATATTTACATAGAACAGGAGGGTGACATTGAAAAGCTTTGATGCCTCACAGGTAATAGGATATACATCAGACAGTATGATCAATTACCAAATATTACTCTTTGGGTTTTCTCAGAGGATAAAAAGAGAAAAAACAAATGAGTTTTGCAATGTCTCTTATCTCCTACAATCTGCAGCCATGTCAACAGTACCTTGAAGTTAGTGATGTCAAAGACAGAAGAGTGTCTACACGGACAGTCAGACTAGTATATTCAAAAGTGGGAATCTGACTTAGGAGCACAATTCTTATTGAAAGTTTTGAAAATTCTATTCAATCTTTTGTTGCCAGAAAGTGGATGTTGAACAGTGAGACCAGCCCAGTCCAAGTACTGGACCTAGGACTAAAGCCAGTTTGATAAGTGTCAAGGAAATCTGAGTATGTCAGATGTTGCTTGGTTACCACCTTTTCAGTAATTCACTTTTCACCTCTCCTCAAAATTAGGCAGATTTTAGGGAAAACAATAATTGGAATAATTCTCAGTTTCAAGACATTACTGTTTGAAAAAGCTGAACAATTACTTCTTTGAGATGCTGTCACCATGCCCTCCAGAAAGAAAGAAATGAAAGTGTTTTCCAGTAACAGACCTGATATCTCCCTCCTAGAATTTATCAGGCAAGAAACACATTGATCCAATTTGCAGGTTGCAGCCTGAAGGTCCCTAAGCACATCTAAAACCTCAGTGTGTGACAATGGCTTAAAGTTAGAGAAGACGCTGCATTTGGTCCCTGGCATTTGTCCCACGGTGCAGGCCACCAATCCCATTACAGTCTGAACAGCCTTGTCCATGAAGTAGATGAAACTTCCTCTGCTTCATTGGTCAGTTTCTCTCCTGTTTATAGGCAATTTTACTGCCTCTCTCCCCTTCTTTGCTATCATGCACTAGCTCAATGCTATAATGTTCGGGTTGCAAATACTGCATGGAAATGTTTAAATCCAGGCCAAAACATTTTTAAAAAATCATAGAAATCTTTCTGTTGCTCTTAGGTTTTGTAGTATGTTGTCTTTCAAATTTGTCTTAAGACAAAATTTTCACTTAAAAAGACAGCGTCAATATGATTTAATTTCCTTGTCTGCTTTTTAAAAATCACCTGAGTATTTAAATTGACGTCTTATCCCTCTCAGAAAGCCTTGTTGTAATGATTCATTATGCTTTACCAGCAATAATGAAACAAAAATGAGTATAAAATCATTTGGTTTCTGATTGATTTAGAGTTAGAAGATAATTCCTCCTTTGTTGTTAGAGACAAGTTTAAAAGGGCTACTATGGCAACCAAAATTAATGACAAACATAGAGGCTGTTAATCATGCAGACTGAATGGAATAAGAAAAGCCTTAATCTTTACTGAGCCCATTTAATACCATCCCAATTATTTGTGTGAAGAGTTAGTAGGTGCATCTCTCTAACGAGTGGCTGGCACCACTGACCTCACTGACTAGAAAAAATGAGGTTCATGATACTAGGCAGAACCTTTGTGGTGGGTCTTACCCCTGTTGATAAGATGGGGCATGATCCATGGGTTTTGGATTATGCTCATAATTGGCCACTCCCATCTTATTATTTGTCAAGTGCTGATAGTGTGCTTAGTGCTGTGTTAGACACAGAAATAAAGACAGTTCTTGCCCCAAAGAGTTTACAATCTACAAGGCAGACAAATGCCAGGAAAAAAGGTACTGTGGGATCCAGGCAACCATGGTATCATAGGGTATGTCTACACTGCAGTAAAAGACCTGTGATACTGAATCTCAAAGCCCGTGTCAATTGACTTGCGTTTGCAAGGCCCAGGCTGCAGAGCTGAAAATAGCAGCGTAGACATCCAGGCTCTAAAACTGGGCAAGGGTGAAGGGTCTCAGAGCCCAAATATCAACACTGCAGTTTTAGCCGCGCAGCCCACGCCCTGCAAGCCTGAGTTAGTTGACCCAACCTCTCAGACTCAATGCTGTCATTTTTTCTTTTCAGAATAGACGTACACTTAGACTGCTTTTTAAAATATAATTGGAGGCAATAGTGATGCGATGTTGATGTGTGTTAATGATCCTGATGTGACAGACAGGACAGCGATACCTCTTCGTAGAAAAGGAGGAGTCTTCAGGAGCCATGCAACCAATTAAATATATAAACAAATGCTTTTATATTACCAAAGAGGGCCTCATGTGCTATAAAGCAGGATTGATCTATTTTCTGCCGCGTGAGAACTGGCCAACAAACTGATTCTAGACATGCTTTGTGGACATGCTGGTCTGTTATCCTTTTGGAAGAAAATACATCCATAGACAGAATTTAAAGTATGCAACATAGATTAACTGTTCACTTTTATCTGTGCATTTATCTCAGGGCTCCAGATGTATGGCTGAATCCCATATGGTCAACACCCCATAAGGTTGACAACCTATGGCTGAAAGCCTACATTGCCAGAAAATTGATGGGGGGGGGGCTGCAAGGGCAGGGTTACATATCTGCAGGTTGAGTGCGGAGAGGAGCTGTCATCTAGCAACATGATGCTGACTCTCCTCTTCCTTTGAGGCAGAGGTGTCAGCTTTCCAGCCATATGGTTGTTGATCTTATAAGGTGTCAGCTCTATGGAATTCAACCATATGAAATACAAAGTGACGAATCAGAAAGTACCCACTTTGATTTCCATAACAAAATTCTTAACTTTAAGTCAACAAGGAAAAAGTTTCCAGTGCTGTGATAGAGATGAAAAGCATCAGCTTAAAGAGCTAAGTAGTATTCACTCTTTTACAGCAGCTCTTCAATAAAGATCTAAACTCAGCCTGACTAAACAAAGCTATAGATTAGAATATTTACTGCACACTGTGTAGTATTTTGTCTGTAGGCCCTTTATGTTCAATAGGCACACAGGCATCTGTTTTATTTCACCCTTTCTCAGTAGACTGAGATATTAATCCAATAACTGAAGGATTAATTATATGACACAATAATAGATAAATGACATATGTAATACAACCCCAAACCACTGTTGCAGTTATGGTTTTTCATGTGTACTCTATTGTGGTTAATAGCAATACATAAACTTGTGACTCCATGTTGTTTAATCTGTTGTGGCATATCTAACTCCAACACCTATTGCCTATCTGTTGTCAGTGTGTCATCTACTGGACTAAATATATAGATCAAAATCCTGCAGTCTATACTCAGTCAAAACTCTCATCAGTGTTAACTGGAGTTTGCCTGAGAATGAGTGCAGGATTCAGCCCGTGGGAACAAGAGAGCTAAAAGTCATTGTGATATCCAAACTGTGAACATGTGATGTTTTGTTTATTTTGAATATGGCAAGTGTGTTTGAAAACGTTACAGTCCCTAAAATAGCCTTTAGAATGTTTCCTCCCTTCCCTCCTCTACCAGAAAAACATGTCAGATATTTGAAGATAATATAGGTGGATGAAGAAAGAAAATGTTATGATTAGTTGGAAATGGATTATTTTCAGTATAATAGTTAGAATACCAGAGACCGCCATGCCCTCACAGCACTCCCTTAGCTTCTGCCACCTATGATATCTATACTAAACACAATGTCATCGGTTAGCTACGGTGGTGCAGGTTCATACATATTTACCAATTTGCAAATTATGCATGTGCAGCTCTGAACAGAGCTGTTCTTTCTTTGTCTTTCTGCTTTTCTTCCTTCCCTAATGATTCAAACTGCTTCCATGTCTGGCCTCAGAGGGCTGTATTCTGAGCTTGTAGTTTCCTTTGTACACCAATTAGGTCTTTAGCATTTAAATTACAATTTTATTTGCTGATTTGGGAGCATCCTTTTTGGTAGAATGAGATTTTCTTCATCCTGCAACTGTTCTTTGATATAATGATTTATTAAGGTACGAGGAGAAATATTGATCCTGCTAATAGCTTCTGCCTTGCCGCATAATGCCTTGCATTTTACTCAGCTGAAAGGGCCATATTCCTTTGCTCATCATCTGATTGACCATAAATGCTTTGGCCTTTCTCCAGCAATTATCACACTTACCAAAGCAGTGGGTAAAAGTCAAGTATTTATAGACTAATTAGAGAAGTCAACATGTCCAAATAGTATACTTTACATAACACAAGGAATCATTAGCTAGTGGTGTGTATGAAATTAGGGAGCAGTTCTATACTGTTTAAAAGCAAATTTAGTAAATTCATAATTTTTGTATGTACATTATTGATTAGGCCTGTCTTTCATGGGGATTTATACCCTACAGCTGTGATTTATTAATGGCATTTATGCTTATATTTCATTGATATTTTCAGTTGTATTCTCTCTCGTGTATCCTTACCTCCTTTTGAAAAAGCTTTCCAATGTTATTGCCTATAGAAAGATGGTGAAAGATCAGTTGGAACCGATTCCTATTGTGGTTTTCACTATTCAACTTGGAAAGTGCATTATTCCTTTAGTAATGGTAACAGCCATTGGTAACCGCCTCTATTGCAAGGGGGAAAAAAAGACAACTACATGAAAAATATAGAACAAAGCTTATTTTTAAATGACAACAGTCCACACTACTTTATTCACCAAAATGAAGTCAAATGCTCATTACTTCTGAAAACCAGGTCGTTGATGTCCCGCGTTGGGAGCTGAAAACCATAGACATAAAATATTGATGGATACTTTTTTGAAAACATTGTCTTAACCTCTTCTTTACCTCAGTTTCACCTCTTGTAACCTGGCATATTAATACCTATCACTGAGGGATATAGTGAGGCTTAATTATTAATTAATGTAAAAGGTGGCAAATTAAAAACTAATAATGTGATTTTTATCCCACACAGTGTGTAATTAGACTTGGAACTCATTGCCTCAAGATGTTGTTAAGGCTGAGAATTTAGCAAGATTCAGAAACGGATTGATTGTTTATATGGATAATCAGAATATCCAGCTATAGTAATTAATGCTAATGTAAGCGGTGGAATGGTCCCGCTATTGTGGGGAACTTTCCTGGCTTCTGCACTACCCCGGTGAAGTGGGCTGGTGGAAGGATCTGAGTCCTCGCTCCCACTTCCTTTACCCAGAGGCCTCCCTGCCCTTGAGGACTCCCCTTCGACTCTCCTGTCTGGCAGAGTCCTCGTAACCTCAACAAGGCTGGGCCCAGGATTCCTGGGGGGCTCAACCCCCAATCCTGCTGTGGTCACCCAGGACAGGGGCTAGGATCTCCCTACTCCAGGGTACTCTCTTTGCACTGCGCACCTCCATGACTCACTGATCACATCATACAATTTAAAGCAAATACAAGTTATTTAATTAACAATTAATTTTAAAAAAGAATAAGGAAAAATGGGAAAGGTTAAAGGAAAACACATCACTCTGCTCTGTAGCAGAGAACATTACAAACAGTCTCTCTGGAATGTCAGGGCACTTCACAGTTTGTTCCTTGTAGGTCCCAGGCCTCCTTTTCAGGGCCTGGCTGTGCTGCAGGGATGCTGCGGGTTGGACACTTGCTCTGGCGGTGGCCACAAACTCACAGGCTCTGGGTGGTAGGACCCTTCTCCCCAGCGTCACTGCTGCTCTGTCAGGGTTATGATCCCCCTCCAAGTCTGGCCTGCAAAGCCTCTTGGCTGAGGTGTCTCCCTGTGCTGGGCCCACTGCCCAGGGCCCCCCTCGCTCTCCCCAGCTGCTCACCGCACCCACGTCCGGACTGCTCCAGCCCCAGCTCCACACTGCCTCAGCACGGCTGCTGCTGCTGCTCTGCCTCCAGCTCTCTGGGCTGCTTCTCCGGCCTCTCTGGCTCCAGTTGCTACAGCTCTGCTCCCAGGGCAGGTCTGCTCTGCAGGCTGCTTCTGTGACTCTCTCTCAGCTCTCACCTGCTTCCTGGGCTGCTTGTCTGGCCCCCTGGCTCTGGTTGCTGCAGCTCTCCTCCCGGGGCAGGTCTGCTCTCTCTGGGCTGTGCTATGGCTTTTTGGGCTGCAGCTCTGCTCCTAGCAGCTTAGCTTGGGCCCCTACACCATCTGACCCAGGCAAATCCAGCTCACATGGAGAACGGGACCCACCCTGGCCTTCTGTCTCTTTGATTAACCTGTCCGCCCTGTCAATCAGGCTGACCTGGAGCATTGGGCTCTCGCCATTGTTCCTGAGGACTGTCAGTCTCATGGTCCTGATTTGCCATCGATCCCTCCCCTTTTGGTGCTGGGAGCTAGCAACCAAACACCCCCACTGAATGTTAGTAAGGGGATAACAGTCTCCTTATACTAACAAAAAGACTAGATGAGATATAAGCCTCATGCATCAGGGTTTTAGCCAATCTTTAACTATTAAAGGTTAGGAGCAGACCTAGTGCATATAAGGGACCTATTATATATACATATCTACTGTAGGATACTTTCATCTTCCTCTGAGACATCTGGTGCAGTCTGGACCTCTGGTCCGATCTGAGGTGGCAGTTCCTGTGTTCCTCTATTCTAAAATGATCTGAGAACCTCGGTGGGAAAGTTCTGTGGAAACGTAAAGCATTATTACTGTCCCAGTTGAAGTTTCTGTTTATAAACACACTTTTAACACCCAATTTAAATACCAGATGGCATCTCTCTCTCTCACACACACACACACATGCTTTTTTAATGGTGAATTTAATATTTGTGGAGACGGTCAGAGTGACAGCACTGGACAGGGAAATGCTTCACTCACAAAACATGTACAACGCAGGTGGCTGCAACTGAAGCTCCACTGCCTAACCCCTGTGCCTTACCTCTGACTTGAAAGTAAATGCACCTCATTGTTCAGTCCTGGCAGCCTCTGCTAAGCAAGTGCTAAGTGATGAGTAACTTATTTGACAAGTGTTTTCTGATTCTTTTACTGTTTGCTAGCTATTTGCAAACAAATCATGAAATTTCAAGTGTATTCCTTAGTCGTAGGGTTGTTCAGTGAATAATTCTTTTATTATTTTTGAATAGCAAATATCTCCATTTTGTGCTGTCTTGGTTGGTTATCGGGTTGATTTTCTCCAGTTTGTGGTTTTTACTGGGAGTATGCAGTTCAAAATTTGCTTTCAGTGAATATTTTTAAGCTTCAAATTGAATTGTTTCCACCATTCTGTCTACTCTGTTGCCAGCAAAGGTGCCGCCTAGTGCCATTTGTGATGGTATAATTTGTTATGTTCTTAATTATATGTTTAAGAGTTGGCTTAGAGACCGCCAACTCATTTGACAATAAGAGACCAAGTATCTGAGGCTTTTGGTTACCATTGACCCACAACTGATTTGAACTAGTGAGACCAGATCCTCAGATTGTCTAAATCTGCTTAGCTAATCATTGATGTCTGTAGAGCTGTGCTGACCTGTATCTGCTGAGGATCTGCCCCATGAGCTGGAGGTGATTCAGGCTATTCCTGAGTTATGTTACTATGTTACTGCATCGGAAATGGATTTTAAGCAGTAGAAATGAGAAAATATTTTATTTTAAACTGTTCTCTTGGATGTGTTCCAACTTTTCCAGGTACTTTAACTGTTGAAGTGTTAACAAAGTCTCAGCATCTAACAGGAGGAAGGAAGGGGCAGGAAAGGGAGGGCACGTCTGCACTGCAGTTAGATACCCACAGGCTGCGGCTGGTCCATTCTGGGCCTGGGCTAAGGGGCTGTTTAACTGTGGTGGCGATGTTGGGGCTTGGCCTGGAGCCTGGGCTCTAGAACTCTGCAAGGTATGAAGGTCCCTCAGCTTGAACATCTACGTCACAATTAAACAGTCCCTTAGCCTGAGCCCTGCGAACCTTAGTCAGCTGGCTTGGCCAGACACAGATTTTTAGTAGACATAGCTTGAGAGGAGGGTAGATTTGGCAGAATAGAGGGAACGAGTAGACATATAAAGATGATAATTGACATAGATGGAAGGGAAAGAGAGCAATATTGATGTGAATTTGGAAGAGGCTTTATGGGTGATTTTGTACTATGGAAGATGGACTACAACTGTGTGGCTTCCTCTTATCAATTTCAAAATATCTAGAACTTGTTAGGCTGCATGATTTACATTATGGCCAGCCCGGTTATATCTATGATACTGTATTCCCCTTAAGGCACCTGATACAAAACCCACTGAAGTCAATTGATAGACTCCCATTGACTCCAGTGGATTTTGGATCATCCCATATTCAAGGTTGTCAATAGATGCTTCTGCATTTTATTTCTTTAAGTTATGATATCCTCTCCAAATGCTAATTCATAATCTATGTATTATTATTTATGATGAGTGCACTCAATAATTCAATTCTCATCATTTAAATCAATGCTTCACAAATGACTCTGCCTTGTCAGATTTTAAGATCAAGTAGCAGATCCAAAATTGACATAATATAATTGAGAACAACAAAATCACATCGGTAGGTCTTGACCCTGCAAACACTTACGGGCACAAGTAATTTGACACATGAGTTGCTCCCTTTGAGCTCATTGGGACTAAGTGCTTGTGTATAGTTGCTCATGTGTGTTTGAAGAATGGAGACAATAGTATATATTTTATGTTTAAATCAAATTATTTTATATTCACCATATGTTCAAATGAAACTAATATATCTGATGCCTATCTGGATGTTTATTAAAAATATTATGTAACTGTCAAAAAGAGAAAATTGCTATTGAATCAGAGGACTCGCAATGCACAATTTTATGGACAATTTTTCCATCAGGATATTAAGGTAAAACTGTAACTGTGCTTATGGTACCAGATGCAATCTTAATTTGTATACACAACATGCAATCATCAGACCTTATTAAATATATATAAACTAAATTTGATTAAATTGTAATTTAATTTTAAAATATAAACCTTTCATTGTATGCAATGGCTTTGGTTTTTTAAGAAGGTCAGTCACTTCCTGGGGGATAAATATGCCATATAATCCTGTGAAGATAAGCAAACCCATATGACTCATTTTATTGCTCCATCATGAAGTCTTAATATGGACAAATGTCAACAGCTTTCTGTGCGAATGTTGTGTCTGCAAGAGGATTTAAGAAATATTACTCCTTGGGAAGATGCTGTGTTCATATATAGCTTTATTGAAAAGAGGAAAAAGAAACTAATAAAATGCCTAAGCATATGTTTTTAATATTTTAAACATTAAAAAATTATCCAAGGTTCTCCTTTGAAACAAAATGTAGAGAACTATCTTGAGGCTATTATAAGTGTGTTTCTTAAATATTGCACAGATAATCACTGAGGTTTCAGTGTCTGAAGTGAGTTAGGTTATGATCTAGTATCTGAAGACCATTAACTAACATCTGCTAGTAGCTGGAAAAAATGGAGAAAAAAGCACCAAATTTTAACTCTTCTGTTATTAAATAACTCTTCTTCTATAGTACTGTTAGTAATGAAGAGAAAATCTTGGTGAAGTCTAAAGTTCCTATTTGTACCTAACTAAAATTAGGTTGTTCTTTGTCATTCATAGTTGACCTAGAGAAATCACTTAGTTTTTCTTATAAATCAGAAAGTGGTTGTTATGCTTTTTTGTCTTGCATCTTTTAAATGGCCTCAGGCAGCCATGAAGTCTTTTAGGCAGGAACAAGTGTGTTTTGGTCTGCGGGCCATCAGCAATGGCTTCTCATGCATTACTTGCTCTAATATTGTAATTTTCATTTAATGTGTTGAACATTCTAACTTGGAGCCAGATTCTGATACCCTTACTCATGTTGAGTAGCACCATGTGTTTCAATGGGTCTGTTCTTGAAGCAGAGTACTGTTCAGTGTGACTAAAGCATTTGGAATCTGTCCCTTAATGAGAATTTCTGGATATGAGATATGCCAATCCAGGACTTGTTCCGTTTGGTTATATAGCTTTGTTTGGCAAGAGGTTAAGAGTTCACATAAATCAAATGGAAGCTGGAGAGTGCTGCTCATATAGGCTGTATTCACATTATATACATTCACTGTCTTCTATTTTCTATTTATGAGTAATTCTTATACTCACAAGTTTTTTCCACTGATCTCATTGGGCTGCTTGCATGAGGAAGCTTTGCTTTAGAAAGGAAGACTACAGATAGAAGTGCATCATAGTACATTATGGATGACGTTTTCAAAATAGGGACATCCTATTGAATTCTGCTGTGTCATCACTTAAAAGTTCACTTCTTCATGAGACGTATTCTTGATTAAAATATAACACAAGCATTTCCTTCAGACCTATGTTATTTCTGTCCTAACCTGGATTTAAATTCAGCAGTTTAAAATAAGTTTAAATAAAGATGGTGAAATAACGTCAGCTGAATTGTTTCAGTAGGGTTACACTTAAAATAAGTAATTTCCTTTTATCTCTGTTCTCCCATGTGTAAAATGAGGATAAATAATATTTACCTATCTCACAGGGTTGTTATGAACATTAATTCATTATTGTCATAAAGCACTTTGAGAACCTTGGTTGGAAGGCACTATTGAAGTACAAATTGTGATATTTATTTATTTAAAGGTGAAACACTTTCAAAACCCTTTGATTTGCAAAGTGAACATGAATGTTTAAGTTTACTCAGAAGCGCAGAGGTGAAATCATTATTGCGTAGCCTTTAGGATTACTAAGTTAAATTGTCCTTAACAAGTGCTATAAGCCAAATGCTTCTCTTGGCTACATGGACTGGTGACTCTGGATGTCTGATTGTCCCCATGCATCGTTTCTTATGGGTAATTGAGAAATCTGCAGTTGCTTGCGTGATTCACGGTGCTGTGGTCCAAAGAGAAAATGGCTTCTGGGAAGAATGAAAAGAAATGACAATACCTGTCCATTTATGTTTACATTATCACAAAAACAGAAGTCAGAACATTTAAAATTCTGTCTGACGTTATGGGCCAGATCCTCAGCTGATGGAAGTAATAAAAAACAATGAAACTACTCTGAGTTAAAATAGCTGGCGCTCCGTCACTCCATCTTAACTGACATGCTTCATGTAAGAAAAAAGACACCACAGAATGGATTAAAGGGTAGATTGACTTTTTTTTATTAAGTTGAAAATCAAGTGAATATATTAAGAATTAGTTTAAAATTAACCTTGGTCAATTAATTTATTAAAATATCCTTTTTGTCTATTTGTGTGTATTTATTGCTTTTGAAAATTGCTACCTGCACCACCAAGGAAACTGGATTCCTTTTTAAACCACAACTCTAGTAAAATATGGGCCAAAATATTGTGACCTTCCCTCCACTGTCCTACTAATGTGCCTCAGGTTTAACGGAGAAGGCCTACCCAAAGGTGATTCACTTTTATGTGGACCTGGCCAATTCTTCATAATCATCAAGCAACCCTTCACTTACTTTTCCTTGGGAATCCCTCCCTCTTCTTAATTCTGCCACCTTCAGTGCTCCTCATACCAACAACCATCCTTCGAATTGAGTAGGACTAGATGGACTGCCCCTTTGGAGTGCTCCAGTATGTGCTGTGAAATGTATTTTGGAAAACATTAATGTGCAGGCACAAAATACTGTGTTTCTAACTTGACATTTTATATGCATATATAAAATGCAAAATCAGTAACACACCATATATTTATATATATAATCACCAGGCATTGTCAGGCACCACTCCGCTTTATGGACCAAAGTTTATTAGAAACAAAAATGAGAACTACTGGTTCTGAATTTTATTAGTTTTAAAGAGATATTAGAGACTACAAACTTCTGTTTTTGTGTTTTCAGAGTTGTGTAATTTACCAATGTCATAATCACATTTTTTCATTATTATAGAGAAGGAGAAAACTGTCCTTGGCCTGTGGTCATACTGAACACAATTTTATGGTGGTATTATAAACCCCTTGGACCTAGGGATTTGTAAATTCAAAGATACATGCAACTTTGAAATGTACAGTTTCTGCATTGTTGTTATCGTAAATATGGGTCATAAGGCAAACATCTCCTCTGAACCAGATTGGATCAAGCATCATTGCTGAGAGTCATTTACTTTTTCCTCATGCTCTTCCTCTGAGCATCTGGTTCTATACTTCACTCTTCTCCATTTCAAGGTTATGTTTTGTTCCAGTGCTGGAGTTAAGGAATTGTCACATTCCAAGGGGAATCTGTTTTATTATTTAATCTATCTTGCTGTAGGTTGCTGCAGCAAGTAGCTCCAGTAATCCATACTGACGAGTTGTCCCCTCTCAACATATGGCTGACAGGTAGACTTACAAATGAGGGAAAAAAAATCTGCCACAAGGGATCACTGCTGCTAATGCACGTAGGAACTCATTTCTGCCCTGCTTCATTAAAGAGCAGATGCTGACATGTAACTTGCCTCAGAAGAGCTTTTATTCTTCAGAAGATACCTAAGAAAAGGATGAAATGGAGAAATGAGAGAGCTTTTACTAACTTCTCTGCCTACAATGGCCAGCTACCCAGATAACGAAGGTCCTGCATGCCTAAAATTCTTGAGGTTAGACTTTATCATTATATAACAATAAAGCTTTGGCTGATGCACTTTTCAGACAGAGTTTTCAGGGCTGTAGCAGAAAAAGGAATTGTTAACCTATCTGATAAATAGGTTTCTGTGAGAGTAATGAGTATAATCTCTCCAGTAATTCATACACCTTACCACTTACTATTATATCATATAGCTGAATGATGATAGTGGTTTCTGTTACTGTCTTAATTCTGGGTCTCTCTCTCCCGTGGTCCCCGTGTGCACTAGCAGCAGGGACCTCTTTTGGTGATAGATACTTCTCCCTTCTGCTTGTCTATCTGCTTGTCAATCACATGTAAACAGAGGCATGAATCTTGTTAGCATGGATTAATGGAGACCCTGTTACGTTTTGCAGGTAGGGTTCTTCTTGAAGTTCTAGTGCTTGTTTAATATGTAAATGTTATGAGATATGATTGTTTATGAATCTCTAAAAAGCCTCATTTTGTAACTTCCCTAAGTCACTCAAAAATACATGAGGATTTCTTGTTTTGTTTTGGCGTACAGTATGTGAGTGGCTCCTTTAGTCCCACCAGGATAAACAGAAAAAAGCTCTTCTCTGCTATCTGGTGATAATTTTCTAAAGGTCAGTGTTGTCATCCCTTTTACAAGAAATGCTGCCAGTCAATTACTGCCCAAAAATGCCATGAAGATACTGCTTTTCATTTCATTTCCAAGAGCCAGAGCAATGGAACTTCCCATGTTCATTTCCCCCTCAAAACCACCTTTCATTCACTGGTTTCTGTGCATTGAGCGAATGTTGTTTTCTTAAAAGGGATATCACCATCCAAATCATCTCTATCCGTGCAATTCTTCTCTCTCCTTCAGATTAGTTAAGAAAACCCTTGCAGATGTATTATATAGGTTCTCAACATGACAAAGTTTGTCAATTACTGATGTGGAAATTCCTTCCCTTGTTTAAAAAAATGCATTTGAGATTCATACAAGGCAAAGAGGATATAACTCACAAAGTAATTACTTCATCTTTGACACTTAGAGGTTGCATGTCATTGTCAATGTTTGGGCAGGAAAAATGAACAGACTAACATCACTTAGGAAAAGGAACATTTTAATTTGGATTAAACAAGTATTCGTCTCCCTGAACTAGTCAAAGGTCAAAAAGAAGTTCTTCTTTTGCTTCTGATTTACTAATTATGTGTATAGGCAAACCCAAATAAGCATTCTCTACGTGCTTTATCATTAAAGAACGGAATATGACTGATTGAAATTACTGTATTTTCATCAAAGATCTCTGTGGGTCAGATTAGCTGGCAAGCTTTATTGGCTAAAAGAGAGGAGGTCAGTGGATGTCCACAGTTAAGAAATATGTAGTTCTGTTGGAGGAGGCATCCTTTCTTGAAAGTCTTTTGGACATAAAAAAATGAATTTCTCTTTTATTATTTTCTTTTCTTATTGCTAGCATCTCTTCAAGCCCTGGCACAGCATGGACATTAATTCTAAAATACTGTAGTTTCTTGTCAATTTTTATCCTTTTGACCACCAAGAAATACTGTCTGAGGTGCACACTTTGAGTCCCTCTCTCAGAAAAGAAAGCACAGCAGATCATGATGGCAATGTTTAATTTTCCCAGATTGCACTTCATTTTAGGACTTTATTGTCTACAGTAGGGCTTCAGATTTCCTCAATGTGATCGAGATGCAATCACTTTCTTACTGTAATAACTGTCTTCTGTCCCCTTCCCTGGCCTCACAGAAAAGTAGATGAGAATGAAATAGTGAGGAGAAATATGACAAAAAGAGTATTTCTGAGGGTCAGTTTCATGGATAGAAATGACAGTAAATGACATCTAAGGGTCAGCAGCACAGGAGAATCATTTAGGGAAAAAGGAACATCTCCATTTACTGTTTTAAAAGGGACAGAGAACTAACTTCAGAGCATCCTTTTTTCCTGTTGTAAAAAGTATTTTTCTAACTCTTGATTTCATTATTTTTTTTTTAAAATGGTTATACACTCAATTTTGAAAGCCCCAATAAAGCACATAAAAATTACAGGTGTCAGACACCAAATCCTATTTTCCAGGTACAGAAAAGAAACCCCTGTAATACAAAAGAATTTCAGAAGGATGAGGCTGTAATTGGCAATTTAAAAAAAAAAGATAAACACATAAGTTAGTTGACTACTGCCAGTTTCCTTATCAGCCCACTTTATAAGTGGCATGGAAGTAGGACCAGAAAGCCAAGGACATGCTATAAAGCTCACTTTCCCAAGCCATTTTAACCGTATTATTTCCATGTTGGCATGAGTAAATTCACTAGTACATCAGAATAGTACAAAGACTGGCCCTAATTCTTGGTTGAGGGTAAATAGTTGGCCCAGTTGTATCAGCGGCTTTGAAGGTCCAAATGAGTCAGATGCACCTCTCTGATTCTCCAGCACTCTCACAGATCAGGTATTGCAGTCTGGCATGTGGCCATAAGTGGAAACCAAGGCATGGTGTAGGAGGCCACACCCACCCTCCTCTGTGTGTTCCTTGGCCTCCTCTGGCGCCCAGGGACTTTGGAGACCTAGAGCTGGTTGTCATGTCAGCAATGCTAGGGAAACACACTGATCACCAAAAGGAAAAAAATAATCTCAGTGTTACCTGTGTTGAACAAGCCAGCAGATTTAGCCATCACAAAAACTGATCAGATTTGTAAGAGCAGACACCAGTTTGACCACAGCTGAGTCATCCATCCCATGCCCATCGGAAAAGTCCATTTCAATTTGCACATGAGAGATACCAATTTTCCAGCCTGGAGGTTCTATATGGAACATCAGAGTGCTGCTTTGGTGACCTGCTGGGTTGTAAAAATAGCCGTGAATAGTTTCCTGCAGAGATATTGAGTTAGTGGATAGCTGTTAGACAGTCATTAAAACGTAGTACTGCCGTAAAATAGAAATATTCAGCAATGTTGCCCTGTATAATCCATTAACTATTTCATGTGCAATAATGATATGTTTTTTATTGGTAAATGGAGCATTTCCTGGCAGTGCATGGAGAGCTGGCAAAGCAAACATGTCTGTCCCTTTGTTTGCAGCCACTTAATTGCATTAAAGGACAGCTAGCAATACATTACTTTCCTGATTTTTTTTCTCTGTGAGCAATTTCTGAGTGAGCACAAGGATTCCTTGGGGTTGTGAATGGGAGGACAAGTAAACCATGAAATAGTCGCTGTTAAAATGTGATCCATATCTTTGAGAAAACCTGTGCTAGAATATAATCTTACTTGTTCCCTCACCATTCTGCCTGCTAGTCCATGTAGTTTACAGCACAATCTGGAAAAATAAGGTATTTGTATAGGAAAACAGGAATTGCCATACTGGATCACTCAGCAGTCCATCTAGTCCCATATCCTATCTTTGACAGTGTCTGCTATCAGATGCCTAAGAGGAAGGTGTGAGCACTGTGTAGTAAGTAGATGGGGGTGGAGCAGATCATTTCATGACATTAGGTCTCATCCTAGTCTTAATAGAGATTGGCCTAAGCCCCAAAGCATGATGCTTAATATCATTTCCACAAACTTTATCATTAATTAATTATAATTGTATATTCTTTATATCCATATAAATGTCCAATCCCTTTTTGAATCTTGCTTAATTTTTGACCTCAATGACTTCCTGTGGCATTGAGTTCCACCGTTTAATCACATGTTGTGAGAAAAAGAATTCCCTTCTATGAGTTTTGATTTTCCCACCCTTATAATTGAATTGAATGTCCTCTTGTCCTTACATTATGAGATAAGGAGAACAGAAGCTCCTGATCTTCCTTCTCTAGACCATTCATTATTTTGTGTATGTTCATGTCCTCTCTCATTCGTCTCCTTCCTAGGGTAAACAATTTCAGACCTTTTGATCTCTCTTTATATGTGTTTTTTCCAGAGCCTTGAGTTCAGCAATATGCATTTTGAGAGGAGGTGACTGCGCACACAATTCCAGATGAGTCTGCACCATTGATTTACATAAAGTCAGGATAATATTATTGTATCATTAACCATTCCATTTCTTATATATCCTGACATCTTTGCTCCTTTTTTTGACCACAGGCATACATTGAACAGAGGTTTTCATTCAGCTATTTTCAGTGACACCCAGGTCCCTTTCCTGAGTTGATACAGTTAATTTTGAACTCTGCAATGTGTACATTGTTCCTTGCAATGTGCATTATGTTTATTTATCAACACTGAATTTCATTTACTGTTGTGTTGCCCATTCACCTACTTGTTTAGATTTCTTTGAAGTTTCTCACAGTCCTCTCTAGTCTTAAATATCTTTCTGTCATTGGCAAATTTGGCTACCTCAGTACTCAACCGTCTTTCCAGATCATTAATAAACACATTAAACATAGGACCTAGTACATAACCTTGAGGCTTTAACGCTGCAGTTAATCTTTTGCCATGAGGAAAATTCACCATTTAATCCTGCTCTTTGTTTTCTGTCTCCCAACCCATATTTGCTCCATGACAATACTTTGCCTTTCACCCTGTGACTACTTAGCTTCTGTAGTGGTCTTTTCCGTGGAACCTTGTGAAAGGCCTTTTGGAAGCTTAATATTTTTATGTCAGGTGGTTCTCTTTTATGTTTTGACACATCCAAAGAATTTTAAGGCAGTAGTGAGACACAGTTTTCCTAAACTGTGCTGGTTAGACTCTGTCATATCACAGTCTTCAAAGTGTTTTGTTGATTTTTTTTTAATTATTGTTTAAACCAGGTTGCAAGGTACCAGTTTACTGGCCTGTAGTTCCCCAGATCACCCCTAGAGCCTTTTTCAATTATTGGTACGATGGTTGGTGCTCTTGAAAAGTGTTTGCATAGTTTTGTTAGCAGCTCATCTACTTCACACTCGAGTTTCCTCAGAACTCTTGGATGTACCATCTGGACACGATGACTGATCAGTTTTCTCCAGCTTGTCTTCTTCTGTTACCTCAGTTTCCTAGAATACCTCATATTTATTGCCAGAAAAGAGCAGGACCAGTGTAGGAATCTCCCCAACAACTACAAAGGTGAAGAGTCATATGAAGCAATAATTTAGCTTTTCAGCCATGTCCTTATTTTCCTTAATTGCTTCCTTTAACTTCTGGTGATCCAGCAGGCTTATCGTTTCCTTTGCAGGCTTCCTGCTTCTGATACAGATAAAAAAAGATTCTTATTTGTTTTTACACTAATAGGTGTTTGCTCTTCATAAACCATTTTGGCCCTTTTAATTTCCTACTTACAAATTGCTTGCTGTAATTTATACTCTTCTTTACTTGCTTTAATATGGTCAGGTTGCCATTTTTCGAAGGATTTCTGTTTAACTTGAATAGCCTTTCAAAACTCAGCATGTAGCCATACTGATTTACTCCCTGCCTTCCTGGTTTTGGGGTTGGACTAGATGACCTCCTGAGGTCCCTTCCAGCCCTGATATTCTATAATTCCCTTTTTGTTCAGCAGCAGACATGCCTTCTGAGACTCTATTTTCTTAAAGGATTTTATTTCCTTTCCTATTGAGTCTTTTTGACCAACCTATGCATTTTACTGAAATCTCCTTTTCTGAAGTTCAGTTTCTGTCACCTTTTGGTGCACCTGCCTGCTCTTTGGATGTTGAAACTAATTATATTGTGATCACTATTACTTAGTGTCTCAGCTAATGCCACATCTTGAATTAGGTTCTCTGTTACTTAAGACTAGCCTGTCTTCTTGTGTATTCTAGAGCTAGCTGTGCCAAGAAGCAGTCACTTAATGTATTGAAAAATATTTTTTCTAAACTTTATCCCTTTGGGCCGTTTGACTAGTTTGTATGTGGGTTATTGAAGTTCACCACTGTTACCATTTTGTTAGATTTTTCTGCCTCTTTCATGTTTCTCTCAGTATTGTTCTTTCAATTTCTTTTTCTTGATCCAGTGTAGCTCTACTGATATATCCACATTCTTACAGCTTGAGATATTAAAGAAAACTTGAAAAGTTGCGATCGCTTTTTTATTTGCTGGAGAAGGAAAAATATTATCAGTTGAAACTGTGTGTGTGTGTGCGTGCGTGTGTGTGTGAGAGAGAGAGAGAGAGAGAGAAATTACCAGCCCCCCCCCAAAAAAAAAGTAGGGAAATTAATCACAGTCCTGAAGGGTGGTAGGTTTGAAAAAAACTATTGACATAGTTGTAATTTCCCAATAAACACTTCTTTAGTAGCCCTTTACTTTAGCTCTGAATATTCTTTCCCAGTGACAGTCCTCATTAAAGTTTCCCACACCCTCTTTCCTAAGGCCCATTTGTTGCTCTTTCATATCATGGAGACTTTGCTTAGGGGGTTAAATCATCTCTGATTGGAGTCAATGGGAGTTTTGCAATTGACTTCACTGTATGCATGATTCAGCTTTAAGTGCTTAAATGCTGCTTGTGATGGTCCCTAGATGTCCCCAGATTTTGAGGCACCTCACCACCACCTCCCCTTATAATGAAGAAGTCTTGTCTGTTCCTGCTGTGGATCAAGTCCCTGAAACCACCAGCCTCTGGCAACACAAGCCCTACCTTCCAGACCTTCTCAGGCCTCACTCTCTCTGTTCTAGTTAGCAATAGGTATACACCAACCCCCAAGTTCTCAGAGCATTCCCTGTAGTACCCAGCCCCTAATCCACTGAACACTCACAGAGTTACCACGTCTGCTGTTCCCAGAGGAACTGTACACATCATCTTGAAAGATTCAGCTCGGGACCACCACTTTGCTTAGTACCACATCACTTAGTTTTATTTTTATGTTAACTGTACATATGTTTATCATCAAAGAATAGAGGGATTCAAGAGAGAGAGTAAGAATATTGGAAATGAATGGTTACATACAAAATGAAATCATAATATGCTTTCTAGAGACTAAACTTAACTAACAAGTTATCCTCCTGTCTAAAGAAGCTTATCTCACCTGAAGTTCTCGACAGCAGCTTTCAGCCAAGCCAACCTGAGACTCCTCTTTCATGAAGTAAACTCAATGTCCATTTATTTCTCAGGTGAAACATGCCGGGTATCTTCTTTGTTCCATAAATATACTAGAGCAAACTTTTCATGTGCATTTTAAGATAGGCTTCTTCCTGCCCCAGATCCTCCGTCAGTTTACTCCTTCCTGGTACTTTTCTCTCTCTGAAGTTTTCACACTCCTTCATTAGCATTCGGTTCAGACTGGTGAGTGGTGACCCATTGTGAACTACACAGTTCTTAATTTACATGTAAACAGAGAGAGATAAATGTTGCTTGTCTGAAAGCACACTTGTTTTTCACCTTTGCTGATGAACAGTCCCTAGATACAGAACATAATAGAATCATAGACTTTAAGATCAGAAGGATCCATTATGATCATCTAGTCTGACCTCCTGCACAATGCAGGCTACAGAATCTCATCCACCCACCCACCCACTCCTGTATCAAACCTGTGTCTGAGCTATTAAAGTCCTCAAAACTTCAAAGCCTTGAAGTCCTGGTTTAAAGACTTCAAGGTGCAAAGAATCTTCCAGCAAGTGACCCATGTCCCATGCTGCAGAGGAAGATGAAAACCCCCCAGGGCCTCTGCCACTCTGCCCTGGAGGAAAATTCCTTCTCAACCCCAAATATGGCGATCAGCTAAACCCTGAGCATGTGGGCAAGACTCACCAGCCAGACACCCAGGAAAGAATTCTCTGTAGTAACTCAGATCCCACCCCATCTAACATACCATCACAAGCCATTGGGCATATTTACCGATAATAGTCATAGACCAATCTCATTATATCATCTCCTCCATAAGCTTATCAAACTTAGTCTTGAAGCCAGATATGTCTTTTGCCCCCACTGCTCCCCTTGGAAGGCTGTTCCAGAACTTCACTTCTCTGATGGCTAGAAACCTTTGTCTAATTTAAAGTTGTTCAGTGTACATACATAATTCCTTATACAACATCTGTGTACGTGTTTCACAATTAAATTGATGACCAGTGTGACACCAGTTTTGATTTGAGACCTCACGTGACATTCTCTGGTGAACTAGAATGTACATGCCAGACTCAGGAGATTCCTGTAACCCTTATGCACCCCACCTGTGCCCCTTGCTAGTTGGCACAACCTGGTTTCTGATTTGCACTACTCCAGTCCAAAGTATTATTATCCTCTTCTTTGAACGGAAAGATGCATCCTTAGTAGTTTTCCCCATCTCTATTTAGGGATAAGGCTTGTTTTACTGAAGAAAATAAATAAAGACCATAGAGAGAGAATTTTTCTTCCTGTGTGATGCAGGAATGAAACCTGGTCACCTGATATACCTTTTTTTTGAGTTGTTCTTTTGTTCATATATAATATAAACATTGGGCATAGGGTTATTTTCAAACTAGCTTTATAAAAAGACAGGATGTTTGATAAAAAGATAGAATATTAATAGGGAAAATCATCCACCTATTCATTTACAAATTCTTTATTAAAATGACTATAACTTTTTTAAAAATAGTTTTTGAAGTCCTTGAATTTACCTTCTTACTTTAAATATAGTTTCTTGTCCCTTAGTGCCCATTCTTACAGCTTTAAGGCAAGTGGGGTGAAAAATTATCAGGAACGAGGAAGAAGGCCATGTGCAAAATGTCACCTCTGGTATTTAAACATAAATTTATCTTGCTTTGATGCTATTAATATTTGCTAGTTATTTGGGAGAGGTAATTTTCACTGCTGTATGGTAGTATAGATATCATTTGATTTTGGGCCAGTTCCTCCTACAAGCAAGTTTCACTGTCTTCACATTGCCAATTTAGACCTCACCTTGTGTGGCTTTTCCCAAACAGCAGAACACATGCATGCTGTCACTTGTAGGCAATTTTATAAAATAAAAAGTCACATGAGTGTATAGGTTGGAAGAATGACAGTCCTGGTTAATTGTTTAAAGAACAGGTACAGTTGTGGGCAGAGGCAGTGCATGTAGGATATCCTGATTTTATAGGCACAGTTCCGATATTTGAGGCTTTGTCCTATATAGGCAACTATTACCCCTCAGCCCCTTCCCAATTTTTCACACTTGTTGCCTGGTCACCCTAAGTGCATGCTTCCCATCACTGCCTCATCAATTTACTAAAGCTTTACCTAAGGACATTACCTCTATGGCTAAAGGGTAATTTCTGCTGAGACTGCCAGTTACAGTTATGGTATTTTGGTATGGTATATTCTTGTAATGTGGACATTAGCCAAGTAGGAACTGGATATAGATCACCAAATAACTTTTGATCACTACTGATTTTGAATGTGTTTGTTCTATGGAGAACAAGCTGTCTAACCAGTTACCACTTCCTGAGTCATCCATTCCTAAGAGAGAGAGTTTCCATTTATATCCAGTCTCACATTATATCTATTATATAAACCTTACAGATATGCCATATGTATCTAAAGGTAAAATTTTCCCCTTCCAATAAAGAAACTAGTGGAGCTTGTCAATGCTAGGTTTAGAGGGCTTTCCCTTCAGGGCACACTATATATATCCTCCTTCCCCTCCAGTTATGATAGCTTTGGCAACACTCTCAGACTTCATTCCCCAAAAATGACATGGGGAATGAACGTTTTTGCCCCGAGCCTTAAAAAACAAAACTGAATTCAGGATCAAGTCTGATACATTATTTGCAATGTATCATTCCAAACATTGGGGTCAAACATCACCAACCGGGATTATTTGTCTTGAAAACTCTGGTAGTTTTTTCAGAAAAAAAAGTAAATTTCATTCTGCTAGAGTTCTCTTGTGCAATTTCACTTAGCCTCATGTACAAGTACACTAGTAAAAACATGTACATTTACTTAGCTATTCAGTCTATGAGTGAAGATGGGTGAATGTGTGTGTTTTGCTGGGAGTGTGCTGTTGATTTATGTGGAGATTGTTTCATGCTGGGAGAGTTGTTTATTTGTGCAAGTGGTGTATGGGGGCATTGTGCAGTGGGAGGGGCTCTGAGTGTTTGGGTTATTGCATGATCTCATAAACTTTAAGGTCAGAAGGAACAATCATGATCATCTAGTCTGGTTTGAAGAACTGTGGTAGTTGGGCCCACTAATTCACCATTTGTGCAACCCCCTTCCATACAACTAATGAAATTGCTGCATACAAAATAGCTGTAGAGGAAGGGAGGTGATTGGTGGAGACAGTTACTTCTGGGATCACAGTGGTCTAGAACTCTTGGCATGACATAGATACATGCTTTGTTATTGCACGGATGTAATTCTTAAAGTCAAAATGGTTGAGAATGTAAACACTGTACAGTAAAAAAACTGCACATCTCAGTGATGGCTGAACTTGGTGATAATCTGAGTGTAAAGAGCTCTCAACCTTGCTTGTAGCCACTTAGAAATAAAATAATAATTGGAGATATACCTATCTCCTAGAACTGGAAGGGACCTTGAAAGGTCATCAAGTCCAGCCCCCTGCCTTCACTAGCAGGAGCAAGTACTGATTTTTGCCCCAGATCCCTAAGTGGCCTCTTCAAGGATTGAGCTCACAAATCTGGCTTTAGCAGGCCAATGCTCAAACCACTGAGCTATCCTTCCCCTTCATCCCTCCTATCACTTCACACTGAATTGACAAACATTTTAGGCTACAGAGTGATGCTAGGGTTCCCAACTTTCTAATGTCTGAAAACTAGGGTTGTCAAACGATTAAAAAAATTAGTCGAGATTAATCGTGCGGTTAAACAATAATAGAATACTATTTATATAAATATTTTTGGATGTTTTCCACATTTTCAAATATATTGGTTTCAATTACAACACAGAATAAAAAGTGTACAGTGCTCACTTTTTTTATAAATATTTGCACTGTAAAATTAAGAGATTGTATTTTTCAATTCAATTAATACAAGTACTGTAGTGCAATCTCTTTATCATGAAAGCTGAATTTACAAATGTAGACTTATGTGCAGAAAATAACTGCATTAAAAAATAAAACAATGTAAAACTTTAGACATGCGTCCATGCTGATGATGAGTTGTGCTCGATAACGATACAAGGCAGTGTGGACCAACGCATGTTCATTTTCATCATCTTGAGTCAGATGCCAGCAGCAGAAGGTTAATTTTCTTTTTTGGTGGTTTGGGTTTTGTAGTTTCTGCATCGGTGTGTTGATCTTTTAAAACATCTGAAAGCATGCTCCACACCCCGTCCCAGTCAGATTTTGGAAGGCACATCAGATTCTTAAATCTTGGGTTCAGTGCTGTAGCTATCTTTAGAAATCTCACATTGGTACATTTTTTGCGTTTTGTCAAATCTGCTGTGAAAGTGTTCTTAAAATCAACAATATGTGTTGGGTCATCATCTGAGACTGCTATAACATGAAATATGTGGCAGAATGAGGGTAAAACACAGAGCAGGAGACATATAATTCTCCCCCAAGGAGTTCAGTCACAAATTTAATTAATGCATTATTTTTTAAATGAGCATCATCAGCATGAAAGCACTTTCTCTGGAATGGTGGCCAAAGCATGCAGGGGCATACGAATATTTAGCATGCCTGGCACGTAAATACCTTGCAATGCCGGCTACAAAAGTGCCGTGTGAATGTCTAAAGTTTGACATTATTTAATAATAATCGACATTTTTAAGTTGCACTTTCACAATAAAGAGATTGCACTACGGTACTTGCATGAGGTGAACTGAGAAATATTATTTCTTTTATTATTTTTACAGTACAAATATTTGTAATAAAAATAATATAAAGTGAGTACCGTACACTTTGTGTTTTGTATTGTATTTGAAATCATTATATTTGAAAATGTAGAAAAACATCCAAAATATTTAAAAATTTCAATTGGTATTCTATAGTTCAACAGTGCAATTAAAACTGCAGTTAATTGCAATTCGTTTTTAATCACAATTGATTATTTTGCGTTAATTGTGTGAGTTAACTGCTATTAATCAACAGCCCTACTGAAAATCAGACCGCTTTACCTTCCTGAGGCCCATCCCCCTGCTCTGCCTCTTCCCCCAAGGCCCCACCCCACAACACCTCTTCCTCAAGGCCCCACCCCTGCTCCACCTCTTCCCTCGAGGTCTTGCCCCCCCACTCGCTCCTCTATCCTCCTCCCCGCTGCTCTCTCCCTCAACTCCAGTGTGAGCAGCCTCAAGTGACTTGCAAACTCCAGCTCCAGCAGGCTGCCTGGGAGTGTAGGTCAGAAGAGCGCTGCGGCTGCATGGGAGCAGCCAGGCAACCCCACTGGTGAGCTAGGACATTTCCCTCCTACATGGCAGCCTACTGCCTCCCTCTGCTTTGCTTGCCCAGCAGCCCCCTTTCCTATGTGCTCAAACCCTCCCCCGCCCCATAGCTGCTTGGGAGCGTGGCCAGGGGAAGTGCTGGCTAGTGAGGCAGCTCACATTCCTTCCCTCCCATAGAACGTTCAGTGCCTGCTCAGCCCCTTACCCCTGCTTGCCATAAGCCCCCATGCTCTGTCCTCTGCTGCAGCCCTGCAAACTGTGCTCCTTAGAGGGGCTGCCAAAACCAGTGATTGCGTGCTGCCATGGGAGCTGCTGCTTCAGAACTGGACGACAGGCTGCCAGTGCCCCCTCCTGCCCCCCTCCCTCCCCAGCGGTAACCAAACGTTTAGTGTTCAGTCATCTGACCGCACGCTGCTAGGTCCCCTTTTCTGCTGGCCTTTCCAGTCAAAAACCGGACACTTGGCAACCCTAAGTGACAATCCTGGAATCTTATTATATAGATGAAAGTGAAAGAAGCAAATAATAGATAATCACTCAATGTGATGACTCAAACAGTAATTGTAGGTTGGCATATTGGCTGTAAATTATCATGGAAATACAGGGCAGGAGACTGTGCTGTGCAGTCCAGAAAGATCGTGGGTCCTAATACAACTTTGTCATCTTTGCCCCCTTCCAAATCTGGGTTGCTTTGGGACCCAAGTGGCCCCAGTATACTTTAGGGCCATCTAAATTAAAGCAGTATGTCCCCTGCTGCTTTTGGGAAGCAGTGTCTCTCTCTGCCAAGAAACTCTGCAATGCTCAATGCTGCAGCGCTAGCCCAACGTGTCCCATATGCAAGAGACTGAGCAAGAATCATAGAATTCAATCTGTGTCTGTTTTCCGCAGTTCTTGCTCTGGGTGAATCATCCCCTGACTGGATCCAATGTTACATAGCCCCTTTACTCTGCTCCAGGCTCTCTACCTGGTGTCCTGGGCCAAGTTTTGGAGGGAGAATCTCACCCAAGATCTCTTACTCAAGCTAGAAATGCTTTTTCCTTAAAAATAATGATGTGCAAGTTATCTAACACCCTCAACTCTTAGTGAGCTCCTTGCAGGATTGAGCTCAAAGAAGGGAATTTGAACTCATAGAAGAGTTAAACTGTTTAAATGCAGTGTTGTTGTAGCCTTATTTGTCCTAGGATATTAAAAGAGACAAGGTGGGTGAGGTAATATCTTTTATTGGACCAGCTTCAAGCTTACACAGAGCTGTTCTTCAGATGTGGGAAATGTACTTAGAGCATCAAAGCTAAATACAGTGTCACACAGATTGTTTAGCATAAACAGTTAATACATTTCAAGGGACCATTCAAGGTGAAGTGGCCTGTTAACACCTCACCAGTCATAAGGGAAAGAAAAGCTGGGGTGAGTGGCGGGAGGTTAAATGGATTATAGATTGTTGTAAAAAGATATAAATCCAGTGTATCTGTTCAGTCCATGATTTTTAGTATCTAGCAAGTTATGAATTTAAGCTCTCAAGCTCATCTTTTGAAGGTGTTGGTCCAGTAAAAGATATTACATCATCCACCTTGACTCTAAACTATTTAAAAATAGGCAAACCCATATACTACTATACAAACATTCTGAATAAAGGTACCCACATGTCACTAATGCAGGTTCATTTTCCAAGAAAGAGAAAAACAAAGATAGTTACTTAAAAAAAACCCTCAACAGAACCTGAATATTTCGGATGGGTGGGGCTTATCTTTTTCGTGCACCACCATGACCCTAAAAGTCTATGAAATATTACACAGAATTCTGTAGAGCTCACAGGTTAGCCAGTGAGTAAGGCTGTCAGAATCAGTACCTCTCCCCCTCAGTCAGCCCTGTCCAGTTGTGGATCCGAGTGCAGGAGTATCCCCGAGCACTTGACACAGTGAGCACTGGCCTATGCAGATGCAATGCCCATTTTGGAACTCATGGGGTTTTCCCACGATGCAGTAGCCCCTTTCCTGGCACTCATGCTCAGTGGTCTCGAAGAGGAGAGCGCCTCAGTCCCTTCGGCCAGCACCAGACCTGGGCTCCAGTACCAAACTTCGTACCGACCCTCAGAACCTTGACCCGTGAGACCTGGTCAGTGCAGAAGGAGAGGAGGAGGACCACCTGCTGGTGCAGGCCTCCTCTTCCTCTTCCCCAGATGAAACAGTGTGAGAGGCATGCATATTACCTTCCCATGACAACTTCAGAGCCATCAGGAGCTGTTGAAGAGTGGCCTCAAAGCTTGGGCTGGAAGTGGAGGTAGTCAGAGAGTCCTCCCACAGCCTGGTCAATATTTTGACTCTTCCATCTGAAGGTGCATTGCTCTTCTCAGAGCAAATGGATGCGAAGCTCCATGGCCTGAAAGACTCCAGAGCCAGCTCATGTCCCTGGATCTCTATGCCCTGGCATCTTCAAGGAAGCACTTCGGACCCCAGCACTCCACCTGTTTCTCAGCTCTGCCACCTGATCAGGACCTGCAAAAGAAAGAAATCTGGAGGTTTAGATGCAGGGAACTGCCCCCATCCGCCTCAACATCCCTCCCCTCCCAGATACTAGGGGCCAGCCAAACAGAACTTTTGATAGGACACCCAAGAGTGTTATATCCATTCCTGTGCCACTGGATCCTGTCGTTCCTTTGGTTTCAAACTGCTTATCCCACTTCAGCTTGGCATGGTCTCTTATCACCATGGACTATTGGGTGCTGAACACTGGAAAGAAGTTATATGCTCCAGTTCATTTCCATCCCCCTGCCATACCTCCCTCCTGGTCCCTCTTCAGGGACCCTTCTCACAAGCAAATTTTGGTCCAGTAGGTGCAAACCCTCTTCCGAGTGGGATCCATGGAGGAAGTTCCTCAGGACTTAAGAGGGAAAGGGTTTTACTCATGATATTTTCTAGTTTGAAAGGCCAAGAGGGGTCTCTGACCCATTTTATCCTACGCTATCTCAACGGCCACCTCAAAGAGCAGAAGTTCCTTATGGTCTCCTTGGCCACCATCATTCCATCCCTGGATCTGGGGGATTGGTAGGTTGCCCTCGACTTGAGAGTCACTTATTTCCATGTCTCAATTTTCCAAGGCCACGAGAGGTTCCCCGTATTTGTTGTAAACCAGACACACTACCAATTTATGGTTCTCCCATTTGGCCTTTCAGCAGCCCTGTGGGTTTTCACAAAATGCTTGGTGATAGTGGCGGCCTTCTTCAGAAGAAGAGGTGTACAAGTCTACCTACACCTCAATGGCTGGCTGGTCTAGGGCCAGTCCTTGCCCAGTGGAGACCAGTATTGACTTCATACAGTCAACCTTTCCGGTGCTGGGCCTATTATAAATGAGCAGAAGTCTTCCCCTGTCCTGGTGCAAAGGATAGAGTTTATTGGAGCAGTGTTCAAATCCTGTCAGGCCAGGGCTTTCCTCCCAGAAGCCCGTTTCCAGACAATGGGGTCACTGATAGCACAAGTCAAGGACCACTCAATCACGACTGCCTGTTTCTGCCTCAGACTGTTAGGCTGCATGGCCGTGTGTACATACACAGTGCAGCAGGCAAGGCTATGCCTCAGACACCTTCAAGCTTAGCTGGCCTCGGTGTACTCACTGAGTCACCCCTATCTGGAGTTGGTGCTCACAGTTCCTGCCCTTGTCTTCACCTCCCTTGACTGATGGAGAGACCCTCTCTTGATCCTCTCAGGAGTCCTCTTCACCAGGTGCCATCCCTCATTATTCCTTGTTTTGGATGCATCTGATCTAGGATGGGGGGCTTACCTAGGGTATCTCAGGACACAGGGCCTGTGGTCTCTGGAGGAGGTCTCCGTGCATATAACTTCAGGGAGCTAAGAGCAGTCCACCTGGCCTCTCAGATGTTCTTACCACACATCACGAACAAGAACATGCCAGTGCTCACAGAAAATACAGTGCCTGTATTTTACTTCAACAGGCAGGGAGGGGCTTGCTCTTCCCTCCTGTTCCAGGAAGCTGTCCACTTGTTGGGAGTTCTGCATAATGCACTCAATCCATCTCAAAGCTTCTCATCTTCCAGGACCCTGAAACAAGCTGGCAGATCACCACAGCAGCTACTTTTCTCCGGTCACCATGAGTAATCCTTTCGCTCCGATGTAGTGAGATTAGTTTTCCACTAGTGGGGGACTCCTCAGGTAGACCTATTTGTGACCAGGCAGAACAGGAGACGTTACCAGTTCTGCTTCCTGCAAGGCCACAGCCTGGGCTCACTCATGGACACTTTCGTGCTTCCTTGGATGGGGCACCCATTCTACACATTTCCCCCTATTCCTCTCATGCACAAGGTCCTGCTGAAGTTCAAGTGGGACAGAGCATGAGTCATTCTCGTAATCCTAGCCTGGCTCTACCAGCACAGGTTTACCACACTGTTAGGTCTTTCAGTAGCAGTTCCAATGATGCTTCCTCTCCCTCTCCCTCTCCTCCTGGACCTGATATTGCAGTCAAATGCTCTTCCCAAAACCACATGCGAGCAGGGAGGAGCAACATCTCCCCACATTGGCTTTTAGATGCACCCTGGCTTTCTATATTGAGAGGACAAGACCATTCCATAGATCCACGCAGATCTTTGTGGCAGTAGCAGAAAGGATGAAGGGCCTTCCTATTTCAGCTCAGAGGATTTCATCCTGGATCACATCATACATCCACACATGCTACAAGCACGCATGGGTCCTGCCACTGGGTATAGTGCTGGCCCGTTCTACAAGGCCACAAGTTTCTTCAGCAGCATTCCTGGCCCAGATACTGATCCAGGACATCTGCAGAGCAGTGACTTAGTCGTCGATACATACATTTTCATACCATTATGCCGTCAGCCAGCAAGCTAAAGATTAAGCCAGGTTTGGTCGAACTGTGTTGCAGCCAATGTGTCCGTGAACTCCAGTCCCACCTCCTATGGTACTGCTTGGGAGTCACCTAATGTAGAACGGACACGTGCAAGCACTCGAAGAAGAAGAAATGGTTACTAACTGTAACTTGTTCTTCGAGATGTGTTGCACATGTCCATTCCATGACCCACCCTCCTAATCCTCTGTCAGAGCTGGCCAGCAAGAAGGAACTGAGAGGGTGTGGGGTCGGCCAGAACCCTTATACTGATGCATGAGCACTCAGCCGCAGAGGATGCTAGAGCCAACCTGATGGATACCAATGAGGGAAAAATTTCCAGCAACTGTGCACGCAATGCATGCACACCTAAAGTGGAATGGACATGTGCAACATATCTCGAAGAATGACAGTTACAGAATAGTTAGTAACCATTTTTTCCTGCTTCACAACCCCCCCCCCAACCACAGATAAAACGTCACCCAGCTACCACCACCAAGAACACACCATCCCCTCTCTTCTCCAGCTTGTGTAGCAAAACTTGGAGTGGGACCAGATGCAGCCCTAATGCTATGGGAATGTGAAACAATTACAAAGAGGAGGAGGGTTATCCTTGTCCAAAACTGCTATGGTCCGGGTGGATACTGACCTTACTGTTCAACCCATAGAAGGTCAGAACCCTTTCACCAAAGCAGCAGCTAGCAGTAGCACTTAGAGGTTGAGCAAGGCACAAAGTGAAAAAGCTCTCCTGGCTCTGTGGTTCCTTCTGGAGCTGTTTCCCCCAATTTTCCCATATATGCCCCTTTAGAGTTTAACCTGATCACAAACCCTAGAGATAGTCATGGGCAAGCATCCTTTCAGCACCTCAAAGTGATTTCAGTGCCTGATGATCCACTATTAGTTTGCAAGTGTCATCAAGGGTATGTGTGTACTGCAACCAGGAGGAGTCAGTGCAGCACAGGTTAGCTTTGATTTGGCTTGCGTATCAATAGCTGTGAAGCTGCAATAGCATGGACTAGCGCTGACTGCCCAAGACCCTGGATACATGCTTGAGTGGCCACCATTCGTACTGGCTTCACTGCTAGGGTCACTTGAACGAGTTTGATCTAGCTAGATCAAAGCTAGTGTGGGTAAGTCTACACACGCTGCAATCCTGATTGCAGTCTGAACGTAACCTAAGACACGTTTCAGGATAGACGAAAGGTTGCTACACTTTGACTCCCTATTGAAATGTTATAGACAGTTTAGACTTTTTTGTACAATAACTACTTTCATTTTCAGATTTTTTCTCCCTGTTCTTTGTATGCAGCCCTTTCTTCCACATTCTTGCCTAAGCTGAATGGGAGCCAAATGGTATTCGAGTCTTACTTTCAAACCCATGATGTTTGACTAGATATGAAATTAGGCAAAATAAGTTAGTCCATCCCTAGTTTTAATTAACTGTTTTTCTGGTTCTGATAAGGAACCCTATTAAAAGCCATGGAGTCTATTTTAATAACATTGCTAAATGAGGCACATCACAAATTAAAGATTCACCATGAAAAGAAAAAAATGATATACTGTGGTTTATTAACTTGAATTCAGGATTCTGTGAAGAGCATAGCACTCACTTCTCCCTGCCTCCTGTTTTGACACCAGTTTCTTTGCTCCATAGTCAAGCAAACCTCCAGTTAAGAGCTGGGGAACAGTTCCACAGCAGTTCTGTGGACTGAAGGAAATGGGAGATTTGACTGAGGAACAAGGGGAGAAAATATTTGCTGTGAACACTTTATTCATCAGATCCCCCTATTTTCTGTTGTGAATTGTTTTGTAAACAGATCGTGATTTCCACAGAGTTGTTTGCTTTTTAGCTCAACAAATGTTTTATGTGAACATGTTTCAGCCTTTGGGTTTCTCATGAACTTTACTTATAGCTTTGAATATCCAATGTTTACAGTTTGAGATATGTTTGTTGTCTTCTGTTTTCTAACTACATGGGGAAATTCAGGTTTCTGGTGTAAATACATTCGCAAAATCAGAATTTGCCTTCTGAAACATTTCTGTAATATTCACTTAGAATTCACTATTTTGGCAAACATTTCTGCTAGTAAATTTGTTTACTAGAATATTTGGGGAAATTTAACTCAAAAGGATTGTGAACACAGACAAAGGAAGCTTATTTAAAAGTTCAGACAATTATGCACAAACATTTTTTGATGTCTTCTTCCTCAGTTTCTACTTCCCTCAGTCAGAACTTCAGGATTTAGCCCTTAATTACATAGTTGAAGGCAAAAAGGGAAAATATCTATACCAGTCTAACAGTATGATCACAGGTGTAATGATCATGCTTTTATAACAGTTTTTAAGATGAAAATTAGAGTATTTTTATTGACACTATTTTATAAACAGTGATATACTTTCCACGAATGTCTAAATACCATATGCATATTAAGTACCTATTCTCCTGCCACAGTTTAGTAAAATTTATATTTTGATTTGCATGGCAGTAAATCAGAAAAAGACTGGATGAATGCAAGTGCTTTACCTTTTCTAGCTAAAAGAACGAAATTACATATGCAAAACTAGTTACCTGCTTCATTAAGAAATATGAGTGCAGACAATTTACATGAAAAAAATTATGAGAAGCAATTGGCTAGAGAGTGACTACAGGAGTTACTCTGGGTACTAATTGGCTTGTTCAGGGCATACCCCAAACCTGATTTACCAATCATTTCTAGCTTTAGTAAATGATACAATATTATGGTAATTAAAACATGATACATTTTCCCACGTTGTTTATATATTAACTTAAAATGACCATCTGGGCTTAATTCAGATTAAAGAAAAATAGACTTAATCTATTTTAAAATGTTACCTTTCATGTCTTATCTTTCTATCAACCCTCTGAGTGTCTATCAATGTCTGGCGTACTGAAAGTTCTCATCCTCAAACTGCTGATCTTAAGGATATTTACATGAATCAGACCTTCCTCCTATCAACGTTTTTCATATTTGAAATCATATTTCTGCGGAATGTGGTATCAACAGCTATTTCTGTAGTAACAAACATAATGTCTTTTTGAAACTGTGATTTCCTGTTACAGAGCAAAGAGCGCTAGAATATCACACAATAGTGTGTGCATTAGAGAAACACAGGGTGATGAAAGGAATTGAACAGGCTGAACCTTGAGCTATGTAGAATGTAATAAGGATGCAGTGAATCAAAGCGGGGCGGGGAAGGCTGAGGCAGAAGAACTTAATGTTGAGATCTGTTAGATTGTGGAGTAAACTCCCCAACGAAAGTGGTGAAATTCCCTTCTTTGAAATGAGACTGGATGAAACAAATTACCTATAGAAAACATTCCAAAATCTCTAATTTCTGTAGTTGACAAACAAAAGTGGTTTAAAGGAAGAGCCTAGGGATCTGGACTCAGTGCTGTGAGGAGATCTATGCAGCATACTGACACTAAGAAGACAAGTCTATCAGTTGGGCAAGGGGCAAGCCTGAAAGGGCAAAATCAAGGAGTCTAATAGCTTTGGAGGGAGATGATGAAGATGAATCAGTTCCTGGGAATAGGCTGATCAACTAGAGCTGACTCAAACTTGGAATTTCCATTCCACGGGAAATTCTGACATTTTGAAAAAGTGTCATTCTGATTCGGAACAAATCCTAGACATTTCAAAATTTGCCATTGAGGAAGAGAAATTCTGAAAAAAATATTGTTTAGGAAAAACAGAACCATTTTGATTCCATTTTTTAAAAAATGAAACAGAGCAACTGGCTAGTCTGACTCTGGACTGTTCCTGTGGAGGCCGGGGCGTCCTTTGCCACAGAACAGGGAGCCTAGAAGCCCTGGGTTGAGCTGAGGTCTCTCAGAGCTTCTAGACTCTGTGTCATGCCACAGAGAGCTTAGACCTTGAGAGGCTCAGCAAGAGCTGGGGCCCAAAGGCTTAGGGCAGTCCACTTGGCAGGGCTGCCCCAGAGCCATGGACTTGGGAAGCCTACAGTCCCCAGCAACCTGTCAGGTGAGCTGGCAGGAAACCAGGCAGGTTCATGATGGAAATCTGCCTGGTGGGAATGGGATGGTACTCCTGCCTATTTTTCCACAGAAGATAATGGAAACCAAAAAATTTCTGTAAAACATTTGGATTGTGATGAATTAGCATTTTCCAATGAAAAATCACTTCTTCTGAAAATTCCTGACCAACTCTAGTGGGGACATAGTGGATTTAGTCTTAACTCACTCCTGGAGGATGTGAGGCATTTTACAGTTATTTCCAAGTAGATACAAGAATAAAAAGCAGAATCTGATGCAAACAGATGAAATGTTTCTCAGAGTTTGTAAAAGTTACAATGAGAGATGAGCTGTGACAGCTTGATTCTTATTCGCCTATGTTTATACATCATGCTGAGAATTCTGTGAGGCTGTGTGTTTGATTGTTTGGGGATTTAAAAAAATCTGTGCAGTTTCAACAAAGTAAATTCTACAGATTTCATGTTAACAAAACCCTTTTATCCCCTCTACATTTTCTCTTTCCTACTAAGGCAGGACAGAAGTGAAAGGTGCAAGCAGGGGAGTTGCTATCTTACTGTGGGATTAGTTATTGCATCTTCCTGAATCTGTGCTTACGAGATTCACATGGTTGTTTTCCAGGCTGTTCATTAACACTTGCTAGTGTGGCACTGCATGGCTGAGCTTTGCAGTGATTGAGTTTTGTTCGTAAGCTGAACAGAGTTATTGTATTTACATAACAGAACCAATTTATTTTAGTGCTTCAGGCTTCTTATGCAAAGGACAAACATTTGTCAGTATCTATACTTCCTCTTAAATATTAATCTAAATCTCTGCCCTGATCTCCAGCTACATCTCTGCTCAGTGCTCTGCTGCAGACTCTTCACCCCTTGTCTCTTTCTCCCACTTGCATGCATGCTTTTTTACTAGTAGATAAACATTTCCATAGTCTATCATGTGGCGTTGCAGTTGGGTTTTAAGTTTTGATTTATAGTTAGCTGTATACCATTAAAACTAAATTGTTTTGGAGAAAAATATAACTTTTTTAGTTTCTGAAATATTCTTTAAAGACTGTCTTATTTCCGCTGACATGAATTACAAAACTTCCCTTATCAGAGGGGTAGCCGTGTTAGTCTGGATCTGTAAAAGCAGGAAAGAATCCTGTGGCACCTTATAGACTAACAGATGTTTTGGAGCATGAGCTTTCGTGGGTGAATACCCACTTCTTCAGATGCATGTGGTGGAAATATCCAGGGGCAGGTATATATATGCTAGCAAGCAAGCTAGAAATAACGAGGTCAGTTCAATCAGGGAGGATGAGGCCCTATTCTAGCAGTTGAGGTGTGAAAACCAAGAGAGGAGAAACTGGTTCTGTAGTTGGCAAAACTTCCCTTGACTTCCATGGTGTGGGATCAAGCCACTGATGCATATGACACCTGGAGCTAGATTTTAAAAACTGTTCAACATCCACAATTGGGGCCTGATTTTCCAAAGTGCTCAGCTTCCATTTAAGGGTCTAAATAAGTGGCCTGGTATTTTCAGAAGAGATCAACATGCTCAGTTTTTTTGAAAATCAGGTTCTAAGTGTCAAATTGAGAGTGGTTGTGTGCGCTAAGCTCTTTTGAAAATCTGGCTTTATTTATGTGCACAAATTGGATTCTTTTGAAAATCTGGCCTCACTTGAGGAAGCTGAGCATGTGAAAATCTGGTGTTGAGTTCTTTCCAGCCTAGTGAAAGGTTGTATTGCCATCATCACCAGGATGGACTCCTGTGCAAAAATAATAACTCTAAAGCAATTGTACTCGGTGCCTAAACGCTTGATTTTTAAAGGTTTATTTTAGAAACCTTCCAGTATTTCTAGCGATGTCAAACTCTGTTGTCATCTTTCTATATATGCTTTCTCCTGCTGTGTCTGCTTAGCCTCATTGCTTCCACAACATCAGACAGTTTGGGCTATAGCTGATCAGTATTGTATCCAATATTCCGTGCAAATAAAATTTGGTGTGGATAGTTTACAACTGTCTCAAGGCAGTATTAGTTCAACTACCACACAGAGCATTAGCTGAATAGTGAAATATTATCTGTCCACTGGAGAGTTTATCCTATGTGCTGAATTATGTCTTGAACCTGAACTCAAAACATCAGCCTTGCTCATTAGAAGTTTCTTGCTGATTGGATTGCATTGAACAGCTTATCATTCCCTGTTCTATTTGTAAATATTTTGTTAGTAATTGGCTAGTTCATAGATATACTTAGTAACAAATGTACACAGCCTGGCCCATATACTTCAGGCAGAATAATGACAATTATAATATCCTCTTTTATAGCACTGCCATGCTATCTGGAGTGGCTCCCAACTGTGAGTGCCAACCTCAGGTCAGACTGTCAGAAAACGGGACAGACACCCCAAACTAGTGGTATATTCTATAATTAGATTTCACCAAGCCAGAAAAAAATGTGCACTCCTGGATTACCATATTAGTTTTACCATGGAGTCACAGACAGTCCCGTTAGGCTCTCTAGCCTACCTTGCCACCCAGACAAACTGGACTTTTTGATATTGGTTACAATACCACATTTCATTAGGTTGCTCCCAACCTCAAAAGGCCAGTCACTTACCCAGTGTCAGATTGGTACTCTGGATCTCACCAAAGACAATGCTGAAGCCAGTTTCTCTAGTAAACCAACTAAAGGTTTATTAGCTAAGAAAATAAATGAGTTATTGAGAGGTTAAAGAAGGAAAAATATATTAACATGTTAGTCAAAGTTTGATGGCAGAGATGTAGTAATCTGCTTATTTTCCATAAGTCACTCAGAGTCACCCATAATAATTCTGAGGATCTCTGTCCGCTTGTTCAATATTCCACCTTGTTAGAATCCAAAACAGTTCAGAGATACAGGATCGATCCCTGGATCAATTCTTAAGAGTGTCTTTCCAGGGAAGGCAATTTGACAAGTGTATTCATTCACAGCATGATGGGCTCTTCCTTTGTTGATAAAATGTAAACAGAGTCTTTGAACTTCCATTGCTGAACACAATGACCCATGCTTTGAAGTTAGCAATCTTTTACATTTCTAAGGCTCCAGTCTGGTGTGATGGGTAACGTAAAGTAAACACAATGTGATAGCCAGAAACAATCCTTAATTAGTTTTCATAAAGTTTGCACATCAAGTAAATTCTCATCTTAAACTAACACACACTTTTGATCTAGAGTTAATTAAATACAAGGATCTATATAATGTAGTGCATTGGTGGGCAACCTGCGGCCCGTCAGGGTAATCCGCTAGCGGGCCATGAGACAGTGTTTACATTGATCATCTGCAGGCCTAGCCACCCCCAGCTCCCAGTGGCTGCTTCCCGCAGCTCCCATTGGCCAGGAATGGCAAAGTGCGTCCACTGGGAGCTATGGGCGGTCATGCCTGCGGACGGCCAATGTAAACACTGTGTCCTGGCCTGTCTGCGGATTACCCTGATAGGCTGCAGGTTGCCCATCACTGATGTAGTACATAGCAATTAACAGGTTATAGATAAGTGAAGACGTTATCGTTTACATTTCCTCTGAACTAAATTAACATTCAAGTGAATTAGTACACTTAACATTTCTTTGGTATTCACACAAGTGAATTGGCCTATTGTGCTGACCTGAGCTGGCCTGTCAGTGTCACAAGCACTTTTGATATTTAAAGTGTTTTGCAAACATTAATTACAACAGCCCTGTGATGTGACCATGTATGTATCATTTCTCTATTTTTCAGATAAGGAAATGAGGAAATGTGAATGTAAGTGACTTGCTCAATGCTACAAATGCCAGTGAAGGAACTTGAGTTAGCTCTGAGAAATTTGTAGCTCCCAGTCTTGTGCTCTGACCACTAGACCAGTGATCTCCAATGTGGGGGTGTGCGCATCCCAGGAGTTGCACAAGAGGATCCTTCGGGGTGGGTGGCAGGAGGAGCGCTTTTATTTATTTTTTTTTTTGCTTTGGCAGTTCAGGCAGGAGTCCGAGGTTTTTGTTTTTGTTTTCCTTCAGCGTGGCAGGGATAGCCTGCTCAAAAATTTTGTATGGATAGGGGTGTGCGATCAAAAAAGTTTGGAGACCACTGCACTAGACCATGCCTGTATCACATTTAAAATGTTTTATTAAAATATTCATGACTGTATAGTAATATGCTCATAAGCAGCTTAACTTAAAAGAAATACATGCCAAACTGGAAGATGGGTTTTGGACACTGCAGGCTCACTATATTTCTGCCTGCCTGACTGTTGCTATACATTTATTATAGACTTGAAATATGGAAACTGATATTTTGAAAAGACTGGAAATTCAACATTCACAAGAGTCGGATACCTCATGTAGGAAAGACATCCTTGCAATTTTAGAGTTTCTCTGCACTTGGCCATTCACTTCAATAATCCCTTCCTATTAAAAAGTAATAATAAAATATTTTTGTTTAGCAACCTACCTTTTCTGAATTGTTCTTGAGTTGAATCACTGTTGGCCCTGTCTGAAACCTTCTGCCTGCTGTTCTTAATGATATCACATTGCTTGTCTTATAAAGTCTTGTATTCAGCATGTTTATTGTTTTAGCTAGTTGCTTTTAATGTAACAGTATCTCAAATTCCTTGTACCACCCCACACTCTTGGCTGTGATGGCAACAAGTGGACAATCTTATTGTAATTTTACCATTTCTCAGCTCTGTAGAGCCCACTGCAGAGTTCAGTCCTAACCAGAATTTACATAGCAGTGTGAGGAATGTAAGCTCCAGGTAGTTACATGAAGTGGCTTCTGCACTGAGCTTACCTATTCAAAGAGATTGGCTTGACTTATAAGATGAGGTAGAGGGGAACTGAATCCGTTTTGTTCAGGATGGAGTTGCAGAGCTGTTTAGGGGGATGGAGAACTCCGTGTAAATGAGCTCCCTGTCCACTAACCACAAGTAGCATTGGGAGTATCTCTGATCCCTCTCTCCCACTCTGCTGGGAAAAGGAGTTACCAGCACTCATGTTGTAGCAACCACTTTGCCCTTCTAGTGAGAAGAAGCAAGTCAAGGCTGCATTCCCATGCTTTTCGATTAAAAAAAAAAAGTGAAAAACTGTCCATTGTGTGTGTTTGCCCAGGCATTATGGTATTCTGCTGATTCATGAAAATGTGAAAGTGAAATGGACTTGCCTGTTTTCATTGTCCAAGCTAAGAGACAAAGGGGGAAAAGAAAAATAAGAAAGAAAAAGAAAGTAAATACCAGCATAAATGAGGTTGGGAAAACTAGGTTTTAAACTTTGTGTTTTAATAATCTAACACATTGTAGTTAAAGGAAAGCGTGTTTTTAAAATATTATCTATTTTCCTTCAAGTGTCTTTTTCAGGCCATGACACAGTACCATACAAAATAAAGATTAAGAACACTTCTGAATGCCTGGTTCAGAAATTTGAATAATATAACACGATATGAAATGCTATAGCCTTCAGTGTCTTTAATAATGTTAGTTAATTTCCTGCAAATGCTACTGGAATGATGCTCCAGTCAACTGGAATATTTTATTCATAATCATGAGGTGTTCAGTGCCTGTAATTACCAATTGTATTCCAATTTGTCAAGCTTCATAAAAGAGAAATGGTAGTATAAACTACGGTTTGATTTATCTAAGGGTCAGTGAATGTTTCCCATTATAAATTCTGGTTTTCAGGGGTTTATTTCTCAGTTGTTTCTAGGTTTAACATTTACTGTGTTACTCTGCTATCTTAGGGTTTTTTTTAAAATTACAGTAGCCAGTTTGAAATTACACTACTTCATGACTAAAACAGATTTCAGAACATTGTTGAAGTTTAATTTGAGAGTAGGGAGAGGGAATGTCCCTTTGTGATCTTTCAAAAAGAGCTGTCAATGGAATAAATTGTCCTTCACTTTTCATTTGGGGCCAGATCCTGTGAAAGGTTGAGCTCCCTGTATCCCCACTGTTTTCTGTGGAGGTTGAGAGAGCACAGCCCATGACATGAACAGGGCCTTAACCTGTTTTTCATGCACATGCACCCTCTCTCTCCTTCCCTTCCTTTTCTTGCTTAAATCCATCCTGTATGTTGATAGCTATATAAGTGACTGCAGGACATGATCATCACACTAATTCTTGAGTACTTTGACATTAAATCACAATCAGGCATCTAAAGGAGGATAATTAAAAACAAACAAACAAAACCAATCAATGGTTCTACCCAGGGCTGGCTCCAGGCCCCAGCGCGCCAAGCGCGTGCTTGGGGCGGCATACCACGGGGGGCACTCTGCCGGTTGCCGGGAGGGCGGCAGGCAGCTCCGGTGGACCTCCCACAGGCGTGCCTGTGGAGGGTCCGCTGGTCCCGCGGCTCCAGTGGAGCATCCGCAGGCATGTCTGCGGGAGGTCCACCGGAGCCGCGGGACCAGCGGACCCTCTACAGGCACGCCTGTGGGAGGTCCACCGGAGCCGCGGGACCAGCAGATCCTCCTCATGGATGCCTGTGGGAAGTCCACCGGAGTTGCAGGACTGGCAAGCGGCAGAGCGCCCCCTGCGGTGTGCCGCCGTGCTTGGGGCAGCAAAATGGCTAGAGCCGGCCCTGGTTCTACCAAATCAGTGGCTCATCCCCTGCTGTCAGAGTAAAGCTGCGTAATTGCATCAATTTTCTTCTCCCCTGAAGGTGAGCAAACTTTGAAGCCTGGGTATAAGGAAATCAGTCTTATGCAGACCACCACGGTTTCCTATCCTGCCTGGTACATGTGCATGTGCCTATGGTTATTGTGGGGAACAAGTTGCTAAGAAGACTTCAGTGAATGGTTGCATTCATTTTCCATATCAATCAATTTTGTGTTTAAAATCCCCAGTACTGCAGTACTGAGATGATTCTGGGTTGTTGTTTGTGTGTATTGTGGTAGTGCCTAGGAGGAGCCCTAGCCATGGATCATAGTCCCTTTTTGCTACAAAGACACACATAAAAGATGGTCCCTGCCTCTAAGAGCTAAAATTAGAATGATCTGTGACTCCATCAGCTCTAGTTTATTCATAAACTATCCCTCTTAGTCTGATTTTATAAAAGCCTCTGATGTCACAGTCATTGAATTCTGTGGCATTGAAACTGCAGCCAGGGTTTAAGGGAGTAGGGAGGGAGGGATATTTGATTGTTCTGCTTGGATGCCTTTAATGAGGAAAAAGTAGTGAGTTACCTGGACAACTAACTGTAAGCACCTTGCGTCTCCTGAACTAGTTACCTCGTATAGCCAGCATCCTTTTTATTCCTATATATTAATGAAAATGATTAAAAGCATTTTTGGGGGGAAAAGGGAAATTTTGGCTGTTGAGCTAACTATGGTATTGGGTGACAGAAAAGTGGTAGTTCAGTCATCACAACTAGCCAGTAAATATGTAGGCTTGTGTGTGGAGTTTGTTACCTTTTAATTTTATGTATGCTTGAAAATTGTCATCTGAGTCACAGAGTAAGTGCAGTAGGGACAGACAAGCTTCCTCTCACTGCCTAACCAATGTGCCCCAAACCTGCCTTGAGGGAACACCTCTAAGACCTGGTCTACACTACCCTGTTAAAACGATTTTAACAGCGTTAAATCGATTTAACGCTGCACCCGTCCACACTACACTGCTCTTTATATCGATTTAAAGGGCTCTTTAAATCGATTTCTGTACTTCCACAAAACGAGAGGAGTAACGCTAAAATCGATATTACTATATCGGATTAGGGTTAGTGTGGACGCATATCGACGTTATTGGCCTCATTATTTTACAGTAGCTACCCACAGTGCACTGCTCCAGAAATCGACACTAGCCTCGGACCATGGATGCACACCACTGAATTAATGTGCCTAGTGTGGACACGCACAATCGAATTTATAATATCTGTTTTATAAAATCGGTATAAGCTAATTCAGATTTATCTTGTGGTGTAGATGTAGCCTTAGGGTCAGAAGGAAATTCAGATTCCATGGCTTATGGAATCCCTGGGCTTTTTGCTGACACTACCAAAAATAACAGTGTCAACTGTGGTGTTGGCTTGTATTATGTGGCTACCTTTTCACTAGCAACTGGTTGAGATTGCTGAGTCATTTCACAGAGGTAACACTGTAAGACAGAAATAATTATTGTAGGCAGGATTCAGAGCTGAAACCTAGATCTGAAAGGCGCTGTATGCAGTTACCAAACCCTTAAACTATCCAATCACCTTCACACTCCATAGGGTTGCCAAACTTCCAAGATTGTCCTGGAGTCTCAAGGAATTAGAGATTAATTAAAGATTATGTCATGTGATGAAACCTCCAGGAATACGTCCAACCAAAATTGGCAAACCTATGCTCCAGAGAGAGATTTTCAGTTACTTTTCCAAAAAAATTTCTTCTTTACCAGCTTTTAACACTGACCTGGCTTTTCTTAGCTCTCTCCTCCTGACTCTGGTGTTGCTCCCTGTTTCTGTTCACCTATCTGTAGTCTGCATTCTCATTTATTCTACTATATATTTCATTGCCGTTCAAAACAATGTATTTTGAAGGGTAAATGTGGTGTAATGTGTCTGATTGACCCAATATTCAAAATAAATCTGTATTTTTATGTTGAATGAATCATATGAGCAAATATTTTTGTAATGAATGTTTCCAGACTTTTTTTATAAATAGTAAATGTCATAATTGTATTCACAATATGGATGATATTTTAGGAGATAGAGAGTTTACTGCATCATTGCTCAATAGACTAACTCAATGGAACATTACATTTCATATTTAAACAATTTCATTCTTAAAACTGTCCCTGAGTTATAAATCCACTCACTGTGGTAACCACAAGTCTCTTCTTATTTCAAGTAGTGCTAGATTGGTCCATGTGTAGTAAATCTTATGAGTTAGAAATTGGATGTAGAGCCATCAGTTCCTTGGCTAGCCAGCAGGAGACCTGTCACATCGTCCCAGGTTGCCCGGAAACTTTCTTAGCTGAGATGTCTCAGTGCCTCCTCGATGCCCAAACAGCATAACCCCATCCCAAGAAGAATCAGTGCCCCATCGCGCATTGCCGCCCAAGACCCTGCCACCAGAGACACCAACGCTGGCCCTCGGTGCACCCTGCGAGCACCAACCACAAGGGGAGCCAATGCGATTCCTCAGCCCGCACCACGAACACCACCCATCGGGGGAACGGGGACCACCCCCCAGACTGACCCGCACACTTCCACCATCAGAGGAGCCAACTCCACGACCAGACCACAGCACCAGATCCCCATCGTCAGACGGACAGGCATGGCCTCAAAAGACACCAGGCCGATCCCTGCCGCCAGAAGGTCACGTGCTCCTACAGCAACTCCCCAAACGACAGCTGCACGCGGAAGACTGGGCATCACCCCCGCACCCACCGACCCGAACCAGATCCCACCAACAACCAGTAATGCTGCTACCCCACCAGTGACTCTGAATCGGGAACCAAGTGGAAGGTCTCCTGAGCCACAAGTGGGGCAACCCGTTGACCAAGCGGCGAACTCACTACCCACACAGACCGAGGAATCCGAGGACCAGCAGCCGACCGTCCGGCCAGCCACATCCTGGCAGGCTGCCTGGATTGAGAAGCTGCAAGCGGTAGCCTCCTTTGAGGAATTCGACCCGCTCATCGACAGACTCACCCACAAGCTGTCTACAGACATTGCCTCCAAGCAGACACCAAACCAGGAGACCATCCGGCCTGCCTTCAGACGGCCCGTCCCCAATTGCGACACCACCACCAGAGGAGCTGGGAGAAGGAACACCGGCCGCCGCTACGACCCTGCAGCAGCCTCAAGGATCCAGAAGCTGTACAGAACAAACTGCCTCAAGGCCGTAAGAGAGGTCCTCGATGGTCCTTCATCCTACTGCACAATCCCGCCAGAGCACCTCTACACCTACTTCCTCAGAGTGTTTGGCGGCGTGCCCAGGAACGACACGCAGCGACCGGAGTGCTTCCGCCCCCTGCCCCGCGTTAGCAACACAGAGGACCTAGAGGCCGACTTCACGCCTAAAGAAGTGAAGGCCAGGCTCTCCAGAACCAAAAACACCGTGCCTGGAAAGGACGGCATCCCCTATAGCCTTCTCAAGAAGCGAGACCCTGGCTGCCTCGTGCTCTCTGACATCTTTAACTTGTGCCGGCGCTTTGGCCGGTCTCCCACCTCCTGGAAGAAGGCCATGACTGTCCTGATCCACAAGAAGGGCGAGCGAGATGACCCCAGCAACTGGAGACCCATCTCCCTCTGCTCTACCATGTACAAGCTGTACGCCAGCTGCCTGGCAGCCAGGATCACGGAGTGGGCAACGAGCGGGGGAGCCATCAGCCCGACCCAGAAGGGCTTCATGCCGTCGGAAGGGTGCTACGAGCACAACTTCCTGCTCCAGACTGTCCTCTAGACGAGCAGGAGAGCGCGGAAGCAGTGCGCGATAGCGTGGCTCGACCTGGCCAACGCCTTCAGGTCCATCCCCCACCATCACATATTCAGCACACTCCGGGAGTTCGGGATGCCGGAGACGTTCCTTCGTCTAATCCGGGATCTCTACAAGGACTGCAGCACCACCATCCGCTCGGTGGAAGGGGAGACCGCCGAGATTCCGATCTGCAGCGGCGTGAAGCAGGGCTGCCCCCTCAGCCCCATCGTCTTCAACCTCGCCATGGAGCCACTCCTGCGGGCGATCTCCGACGGCGCAGATGGCTTCGACCTGCACGACGAGAGGGTGAGCATCTTGGCCTACGCGGATGACCTGGTCCTACTCGCGGACGACCCCGAAAGGCTCCAGGGCATGCTCAACGCCATCGGGAGAGTCGCGGACTGGACAGGACTCCACTTTAACTCCAAGAAGTGTGCGTCCCTCCATGTTGACGGGAGTAGGACGGACTCGGTGCTGATGACGGAATTCCTCATCCAAGGCAAGTCTGTCATCCCCCTGGCGGAGGGGCAGGCGTACCAACACCTCGGCACACCGACGGGTTTCCGCGTCCAGCAAACCCTGGAGGACACCATCCGGGAGATCCTGCAGGACGCCGCCAAGATCGACGCATCCCTGCTGGCGCCGTGGCAGAAAATCAACGCCCTCAACACTTTCCTGATCCCCCGCATTGCCTTTGTCCTGAGAGGGTCCGCCATGGCAAAGGTGCCCCTCAACAAAGCAGACAACACCATCCGGCAGCTGGTTAAGAAGTGGATGTCCCTACTCCAGAGAGCCAGCAACGAGCTCATCTACATCGCTCACAGGCACGGTGGCGCCAATGTCCCTCGCATGGGAGACCTCTGCGACATCGCGGTCTTCACGCACGCCTTCCACCTCCTGACGTGCCCGGACACCATGGTAAAGAACGTGGCAATAACCGCCCTGCGCGCCGCCACCACGAAGCGAATAGGCAGAGCTCCTTCCGACCAAGATGTAGCCACCTTCCTGAGCGGCTCCCTGGACGGCGAATTCGCCTGAGACGGGGCGACATGGCCTCGCTGTGGACCCATGCCCGCAACGCCACGCGCTGACTGGGAAAGCGACTGGGCTGCTGCTGGGTGTGGAGTGAGGAACGGCGGGAGCTGGGAGTCCTGGTACCGCGGATCGAGACAGAGGGCAACACCATCGTCAGCCCCGGAGCTAGAGGCTTGCTGGAGAAGTCCCTGAAGGCTGCCGTCCACGCGCTCTATGTGGACACCCTGAAGAAAAAAACGGACCAGGGCAAGGCCTTCGAGGTCACCAGCAAGTGGGACTCCAGCAAACACATCCTCCCTGCGGGCAGCTTCACCCAATTCGCTAACTGGCGCTTCATACACCACGCCCGACTGAACTGCGTCCTGCTCAATGGAGCCATCCGCAACGGGAACCCGGACAAGCGCTGCAGGAAGTGTGGGTACGCCATGGAGACCCTGCCCCACGTCTGCCCCATGCCAGAGCCTGGCAGCTGCGCCACAACACCGTCCAGGACCGCCTAGTGAAGACCATCGCCCCGCACCTGAGAGAGATCACTGTCAACCGCACCATCCCCAACACCCGACAGCCCACTGCGCCCGGACATCATTGTCACGGATGAGGACCGGAAAAAGATCATCCTCATCGATGTGACGATCCCGTTTGAGAACAGGACCTCGGCTTTCTGTGAAGCCCGAGCCCGGAAACTTGAGAAATACGCTCCCTTGGCGGACGCCCTGCGGACAAAAGGCTACGAGGTCTACACCGACGCTCTGATCGTTGGGGCCCTGGGTGCCTGGGACCCCTGTAATGAACGCGTACTTCGCACCTGTGGGGTAGGCCGTCGCTACACGTGGCTCATGAGACGCCTAATGGTCTCGGACACTATTCAGTGGTCTAGAGACATTTACACAGAGCACATCACCGGCCACTGCCAATACCGAGTGTGAGCAGGTGTGACTCTGTGAACCCACGAGGGGGAGGAAACTTGTGGACCTCCCCTGCTGGACTTTATCCCCTGAGCCCTGAACCCACCGAACCGAACTCCAACATGTGAAGGTCATCCTATCCCCATTACCCAGCCCGCTTATCTTTGCCCATGACTGTCTGTAACCTGTATGTATGAGCGATGTACCCCCACTGCTTCCCGACTGTATCTTGATCTCACCCACCGTACACCCCGCATTGGGAACATGGCAGACTGTATATGCTATGTGCCGTTCAATACCAAACTACTAGCATCCCCCTATACTCTGCATGCTACCCCCGATGATCAATAACTGACTTTTCAAACTCTCTGTATCGTTTATTTTTAAACATTTTCTAATAAACTTTTAAATCTTATGAGTTAGAAATTGGATGCAGAGCCATCAGTTCCTAGGCTACCAGTTCAAAGCCTGGCTAGGCTTGCAGTAGTAAAATGTCCTAACCTTCTAAGGGCAGATTTGTGAACTGTTAGTGATCTCTGTCCATTTGTATTAGAAATGTATCCCCAGCATATACAACAAAAACATAGTTGATACTGCCAATTTTATTGGTACCTATGCAGTGAGACTAACATATGTTGATGGTCCATAGTGGTCACAAGTAAATAGCTGACACTTGTGATGAGTGATCACATTGTGGGATAGGAGATTGCCATAGTATTTCTTGTCTTTACTTAGAACAGAATATAAAATTGTGTGATAAAGTATTTTTAATACTCTTATTTTATTATTTCACAGTTAGGGTGGAGGTACATTAGCAGTTCATTGTGGGATAGCCTGAGCTGCTGCTACTTAGGGACTGACTTATTCTGGGTATAAAAACAGGGGTTCAGTTTCTTAGTGTTCTCATTCTGTCACTTGATCCTTCTTATGAGCCATAAATGCACTCCCATTCCTGATTTATTTTAAAGGGACATTGACAAATAAAGGTTGCCCTTCTTAATGGTGAATAAGGGAAAGAAAGTGGAGAGGACAAAATATGAAATCTTCAGCTAAATTGTTCCTTTCCATCGCTGGCTGTAACACTTTAAGACAATATGGCATACATGAAATGAGAAAATCTCCCATATTCTTATTTCATATTTGTCAGAAATGTAAATACCTCAAATTATTTTTCTTAAATTATCCGCAAAGGGGTTTTATAACTAGTTTCTGCATAAAATATAGTTGTAGTTCTCAGATTATCTTTTATGTAGTCAAACCATTTTCTTGTTTGCATGCTAATCTAAACTTCACTCTTCATCACTGAATAACTTTAGCAGCCTTAGTCTAGCACTATTATGGTATTTTGCATTGGAAAGAAAAATGAACGTGTCTGTTTTTCTTAATCTCAAATTCAGTCTCCTATTTCTTTGTTATAATTCCTTTGATGTGAACAAAACTCCAAATTCATTTTTTATGAAGTGTAAGTAGCACGTATATTTAAGAACCCCTATGTATTATCAACAACGTCTCTATAATTTAATGGTTAGTAAAAGCTGGGGAGCTACAAAATTCTGTGTCTGAAAAGGTTCTTGTTTCATGCCTCAGTTTTGATTATCCTTGAGTTGCAATTTCTAATTTCCAAATGAAATATAGGACTTGCTGTTCTTCTTCGAATGCTTGCGCATGTTCTTTCCACACTAGCTGTGTGCGCACCACGTGCACCCTTGGCAAAGATTTTTCCCTCCGTGGTATCTGTCGGGCTGGCTGTAGCGCCCTCTGGTGCCACATGCTTATGCACCAGTATAAAGGGCACTGCTGGCTCTGCACCCTCTCAGTTCCTTGTTACTGTTTGTGATGGTTGCTGGAACATCTCCTCTTGCTTTGGCCAGGTGTTTTTAAGTGCTTTTCTTCTCTGTAACTTAGTTTATTAGTCTTAATATAGTTGTAGTGTAAATATTGCAAATAGTACTATTGTAGATAGTTAGTCCCCCTCCTTTATTGTAGCGGGACTCCCTTTGGTCCTGTCCCCCGGCTTCAAACCTTGTGCCTCCTCTGGCTAGCCTATGCCTGTGAATGACCCACACTCCAGTTATCTGAAGTATTGGGAGAGAATCACATAAGAAAGCGCTATCAGATTTGTTGGGACATTAAGCCTTGTACAAAGAAAGACAGAGAGGCTAGACCAGAGGTCGGCAACCTCTGGCACGCAGCTCGCCAGGGTAAGCACCCTGGCAGGCCAGGCCAGTTTCTTTAGCTGCCGCGTCCGCAGGTTTGGCAGACCGCGGCTCTCACTGGCCGCAGTTCACTGTCCCAGGCCAATGGGGGCAGCGGGAAGCCGCGGCCAGTATGTCCCTTGGCCTGCTGCACTTCCTGTCGCCCCCATTGGCCTGGGATGGTGAACCACGGCCAGTGGGAGCTGTGGTCCCCCGAACCTGCCGACATCGTGGGTAAACAAACTGGCCTGGCCCGCTAGGGTGCTTACCCTTGCGAACCACGTGCCAGAGGTTGCCGACCCCTGGGCTAGACTGAAGGCTGACTTAATAGAAGCTGCTCTTAGACTGTTGTTGGAGCCAAAAGGCTTGGATTCAGCATTGAGCATTTCAGCCTTGGTGTAAAGCACCCCTCTAGCACCACATATTTCTGAGCACCATTCTCCATCTCCGGTGTCAAGGAACAAACATAAAAAGCAGCGCTCGGAGCGAGGGTGCTCTCCGGTGCTGAAGAAAGACTATTAAAGGGAAGGAAGTGGAGTGCGACCCACGTCAGGACATTCTTCCAGCCCTGATCCCTTGGTGACATTGTCGACTCCACGCAGAGGGACATTGATTCCAGTGCAGGACCCTCCCTGATGTCAGGAAATTGTCACGGTGCCTGTGGAATCACAGTGCCTTCTACCCTGGAGGCCTTTGCAGTAGCCAGGGATGTATTATCACTCTCAGGATATGTCTGCACTACGGGATTATTCTGATTTTACATAAACTGGTTTTGTAAAACAGATTGTATAAAGTCGAGTGCACGCGGCCACACTAAGCACATTAATTCGGCGGTGTGCGTCCATGGTCCGAGCCTAGCGTAGATTTCCAGAGCGTTGCATTGTGGGTAGCTATTCCGTAGCTATCCCATAGTTCCTGCAGTCTTCCCCACCCGTTGGAATTCTGGGTTGAGATCCCAGTGCCTCATGGGGCAAAAATCATTGTCGCGGGTGGTTCTGGGTAAATGTTGTCACTCATTGCCTTCCTCCAGGAAGGCAACGGCAGACAATCATTTCATGCCCTTTTTCCCTGGATTGGTCTGGCAGACACCATAGCACGGCAACCATGGAGCCCATTCAGCTTTTTTTTACTGTCACCGTATGTGTACTGGATGCCACTGAGAGAGGCGATACTGCAGCACTATGCAGCAGCATTCATTTGCTTTTGCATGATAGCAGAAACGGTTATCAGTCGTTCTGTACTGTCTGCTGCCATTGTAAATTGGCAATGAGATGACGGTTATCTGTCGTTCTGTACCGTCTGCTGCAATTGTAAATTGGCAATGAGATGACGGTTATTTGTCATTCTGTACCATCTGCTGTTATCATGGGTGCCCCTGGCTGAGGTCGGCCGGGGGCGCAAAGGCAAAAATGGGAATGACTCCCCGAGTCAATCCCTCCTTTATGGTATCTAAAAATAGAATCAGTCCTGCCTAGAATATGGGGCAAGTGTACTAGAGAACCAGTGTATCAGAGAACCAGAGAGCACAGCTGGTCCATATCAGATCCCGCAGAAATGATGAGCTGCATGCCATTCACGGGGGGTGCCCCTGCAACAACCCCACCCGTTGCTTCCCTCCTCCCCAACCTTCCTGGGCTACCGTGGCAGTGTCCCCCCATTTGTGTCATGAAGTTATAAAGAATGCAGGAATAAGAAACAGTGACTTGTTAGTGAGATAAAATGAGGGGGAGGCAGCCTGCAGCTGATATGATAGTCCAGGCAGGACATTAAGCGGGTGGGGGAGAGGAGCCCAGCCTCCAGCTGCTATGATAGTCCAGGCAGTACAGAATCTTTTCTTTACACATGAAAGGGAGGGGGCTGATTGAAGCTCAGCCCCCAGTTGCTTTGATGAGGACGGTTACCAGCCGTTCTGTACCATCTACTGGGAATGACCAGGAATCATTCCTATTTTTACCCAGGCGCCCCCCCACCCCCCGGCCGGCCTCACCTGAGGCCAGCCAGGAGCACTCATGGGCAGATGATGGTACTGCAGCTATCAAGCATATTGTACCATCTGCCACCGGGGAGGGAAGAGGAGCGGATACCGCTTTTACTGCCGCAGCATCGCGTCTACTAGCAGCATTCAGTACACATAGGGTGACATTAAAAAAAGTCAAGAAATGATTATTTTCCCTTTTTTTTCACGTGGGGGGAGGGGGGAGTAAATTGACGAGCTATACCCTGAACCACACCGGACAATGTGTTTGAACCTACAGGCACTGGGAGCTCAGCCAAGAATGCAAATACTTTTCGGAGACTGCTGGGGACTGTGGGATAGCTGGAGTCTTCAGTACCCCCTCCCTCCATGAGCGTCCATTTGATTCTTTGGCTTTCCGTTATGCTTGTCACGCAGTACTGCGTAGCCTGGAGATTTTTTTCAAACGCTTCAGCATTTCGTCTTCTCTAACGGAGCTCTGATAGAACAGATTCGTCTCCCCATACAGCAATCAGATCCTGTATTCCCCCGTATGGTCCATGCTGGAGCTCTTTTTGGATTTGGGACTGCATCGCCACCCATGCTGATCAGTGCTCCATGCTGGGCAAACAGGAAATGAAATTCAAAAGTTCGTGGGGCTTTTCCTGTTTACCTGGCCAGTGCATCCAAGTTCGAATTGCTGTCCAGAGCGGTCACAATGGTGCACTGGGGGATATCGCCTGGAGGCCAATACCGTAGATTTGTGGCCACACTAACCCTAATCCGATATGGTAATACCGATTTTAGCGCTACTCCTCTCGTTGGGGAGGAGTACAGAAACCGATTTAAAGAGCCCTTTATATTGATATAAAGGGCCTCGTTGTGTGGACGGGTAGAGCATTAAATCAGTTTAACGCTGCTAAAATTGGTTTAAACGCGTAGTGTAGACCAGGCGTCAGTGTCACCAACTCCAGTGGAACAACCGCTGGTTCCGATGAGCACAAGCAGAAGCGAGCACAGTGCTCTGAGCTCCTTCCCAGCACGAGGTCTCTCGATATCTTCCAGGGGCAAGCCAATCCTACTTTCTTTTATGAGGTTGTCTCTGGCCTGACGCTGGTCTGTGGACCTTTGGCATCAAACAGCAAAAATGAGGGGTACCGCTCCTCTGTGGTCAACTTGGGAGAACAATTTGTCAGAGTCTGAGTTGCAGCCCTATACCCATGCCAAGGGCTGCCACTGGTACCCATCTTATGTACCCCCAGTCCCAGGAGCGGGTCCTCCCTTCCAGAAGCTGGTCAGGTGGTCAGTGGCCTATGCAATAGCTGTTCTGGAACCATTCATGGGATTTTCCCCCATTACTGGGTCCATTGTCTACCAGTAATACTTGGTCACTTCCGAGAGGCAGGCCCCCACACAGCTCCGCTCAGCACCAGACCGTGACTTTGGTATTGAACCTGATACCAATACACAGGATATGGGCCCCACAGAGGTGATTGAGGCTGAAGAAGAGAAAGAAGCTCCTCATCCTGTACAGGCCTCTTCTTCCTCCTCCTCCCCAGACAAAGACATCTCGGGACAGAGCAGTTCTCCCACCAGGAGTTTCTAAAGAGAAATGCGGCTAACCTGGATCGCGAGGTTGAGTAGCTCACAGAATTGTCCCACAGCCTCACTGACATTCTGGCTGCAGCAGCACCATCTAAGGTGGCCCTATCCATTAATGGGGTTCTAATGGTTCCAGGCAGAGCCCTATAATGGATTCCATCTTCTCTCCCTCCCACTTTGAAGAGGGCTGAAAAGAAATACTATGTACCGGCCAAAGGGTACGAAAATCTTTACTTGCACCCGCCTACAGGGTCCCTAGTTGTATTGGTGGCCAATGAGAGGGATAGACGTGGCCAACCAAGTGCTACTCCCAAACAAAAGAATGCAAAGAAACTGAATCTGTTTGGGAGAAAAAAAATTTGATGGGTGGACTACAGCGGCGTATCTTAAACCAGCGAGCCCTTCTGGGGAGATATGATTACAACCTGTGAGACTCCCTGTTGAAATTTAAAGACTGGTTGCTTCAGGACTCAAGGCAAGAATCTCTGACCTTTTAGAGGAAGCAAAGAATGTTGCCAGATCCTCACTCCAGTCGGCACTGGATGCAGCACTGTGACCATTAAGTGATGCTCTTGGCAGTAGTCTTCTGGGCTACTTCAGGGACTTCCAGCAGTTGGTTGGGACTTCCCCTTCGAGGGATCCTCATTGTTTTTAGAGAAAACAGGCAAAAAGCTCCATGGCCTGAAGGACTCAAGGGCTACTCTCAGGTCCATGAGCTTCTGTGCTCTGGCCCCTTTGAGGATGCACTTCACGCCTCAACAACCGGCCCGCTTCTTGGCTCCGCCACCAAGGTAGGACCTATTCAAGAGAAGGAATAGCAGTTATAAGCACCATCAAACACTTCCATCCACCTCAACCTCCCTGCCGGGGTTGCATAGGTACTCTGGTGGCCCAAGCAGGCCTTTTGAAGGTGCACCCAAGAATGCTATTCCGGTTCCTGCTTTGGATCCTTCTCCCCCATTGCTTTCGGACCAAATTTCCCACTTCAGCTTGGCGTGGTTCCTCATTACAGCAGACCACTGGGTACTAAATACAGTGGTGGATGGTTATACCCTTCAGTTTTCATCCATCCCAGCTCCCATCACCATCCCTCTTCAAGGACCCTTCTCATGAGCAACTCTTAGCTCAGGAGGTGCAAACCCTCGTTTGGGTGAGGGCTGTGGAAGAGGTTCCTCAAAACCTGAGAGGGAAGGGGTTTTATTCCTGATTATTTCCTAATTCAAAAGGTCAAGGGGGAGTCTTCACCCCGTCCTGAACCTGTGCAGCTTCAACAGTTATCTCAAGAAACTGAGGTTCCACAGCATCTTCCTGGCCTCCATCGTTCCCTCCCTGAATCCAGGGGACCAGTACACTGCCCTCGATTTGAAGGACACTTATTTTCACTGAGGCTACAGAAGATTCCTCAGGTTTATAGTATACTAGACCCATTACCAGTTCACTGTCCTCCCCTTTGGCCTATCTGCAGCCCTCAGGTCTTTACGAAATGCATGGCAGTGGCAGCAGCCTTCCTCAGAAGATGAGGGGTCCAAGTTTACCCACACTGCGACAATTAGCTGATCAAGGGGTGCTCAGACGCTCAAGTAAAGAACAGCATAACCCTGGTCCAAACTACCTTCCAAGCTCTAAGTCTGTTGATAAATGAACAAAAGTCAACTCTTATTCCAGTTCAGAGAGTAGTTTATCTGGGCAGTGCTAAACTCAATCCAGGCCAAAGGCTTGATTCCAGACAATGTCAGACTGATATCCAGGGTCATGGTCCACCCAGTCAGAATAGCCCAGGTTTGCCTCAAGCTCTTGGGACATATGGCCGTGTCCTCTTACTTGGTATGGCACACAAGACTGTGCCTCAGGCCCCTGCAAACATGGTTAGCTTTAGTGTACTCACCGAACAGACACAACATGGACTCGGTGCTTATGGTTCCAGCCCTGGTCCACACCTCCCTCAACTGGTGAAAGGCCACCCCATTGGCGATGGCAGGTGTCCCCTTTGTTGCTCCCAAGCTGTAAGTTTCCCTAGTGTCAGATACTTCAGACCTAGATTGGGGAGCCCACCTCAATTTCCCCAGGACACAGGGCCTGTGGTCCCGGGAAGAGCACTCCCTGCTCATAAACGTCAGGGAGCTCAGAGCAGTCTGCTTAGCTTGGCAAGTGTTTCTCCCCCAGATCACAGGCAGAGTAGTACAAGTACGCCTCTACCCTGATAAAACACGGTCCTCGGGAGTCAAAAAATCTCACCACCTTATAGGTGAGATCACATTATATCGGGTTTGGTCCGGTATGGACAGGACCGCCTTCCCTGGCAGTGATTTAAAGGACCCTGTGCTCCGGCCTGTGCGGGAAGCCCCGAGCCCTTTAGATCACCACTGGAGCTCTGGCAGCGGGGCTTGGGCAGCTATTTAAAGGGCCCGGGACTCCACATCAATTTGGATATAATGCGGTAAAACAGCGGGGCTCAGGTGACACTTTAATAGGCCCAGGGCTCCCCACTGCTCTACCATGTTATATCCAAATTCGTATCAGGTCACGTTCTATTGGGGTAGAGGTGTACTGATGGACAACACTGCAACCATGTTATATATCAACAATCAGGGAGGAGTGTGCTCCTCAGCCCTGGGTCAGGAGACCATCCATATATGGGATTTCTGTCTGAAGCACTCCATCCACCTTGAGGCTTCCCATCTTCTGGGAGCTTGGAACACCCTGGCAGATCACCTCAGCATACCTTTCTCCTCTCACCATAAGTGGTCTCCAGAGGTCACCAGGTTCATCTTCCAATGGTAGGTGTCTCCCCAGATAGATCTATTCGCAACCAAGCAGAACAGGAAATGTCATCAGTGTTGCTTGTTGCGCAGGTACAGCCAGGACTCCTGCTTCCATGGACAAAATTCCTATTCTACACATTTCCTCCAGTTCCTCTGGTTCACAACGTCCTTCTGAAAATCAAGCAGAACAAGACGATAGTTATTCTAATAGCCCTGGTATGGCCATGCCAGCACTGGTTCGACACGCTGCTAGACTTATCAGCAGCACCCCCCCCTACTACTCTCACTCTGGCCCAACCTGATCTCACAGGGCCCGGTCGTTTACTCCACCCAAACCTTGGAACGCTTCACCTGACTGCGTGAAAGCTCCATGGCTGAACCTGGAGGAACAGCCAGTTTGGAACAAGTCCGCCATCTACAAGTGCTGCCTACTTTGCAAAGTGGAAGCATTTCTCGATGTGGTCATACCAGCGAGGCCTTTCTCCAACTCGGTTTTCCCTTCCATCTATTCTGTTTTGCCTGTTCCATCTAAAACAGCAAGGTCTGACCCTCACATCTGTCAAGGTGCACCTAGCAGAAATTTTGGCCTTTCATCCACCAGTGGGTGGTAGGTCAGTTTTCTCTCACGAGATGACAATCCACTTTCATAAAGGATTAGAGAGGCTTTACCCTCAAGTTCGCGAACCAATTTCCCCTAGGGATTTAAACCTGGTCCTATCAAAATTCATGAGCCCTCCCTTTGAGCTGCTGGCATTGTGCCCTCTGCTTTTTTCTCTCCTGGAAGGTCACTTTCCTGATAGTGATTACCTCAGCCAGAAGGATCTTTGCAATCAGGCCCTTACCTCAGCACCACTCTACACAGTGTTCTTCAAGGACAAGGTTCCCCCATACAGCCTTCCTGCCAAAGGTGGTCTCGTATTTCCATACCTACCAAGCCATTTTTCTGCCTGTTTCCTTCAAAGCTGCTCAAGAATTCTGAAGAACACACACAGAATAGTGAACCCTGCGCCAACTTGCACCAATGGGTCTCTGTGTCACAATAAGCAACTTATGAAGGATGGTATGAGAGGGAAATGACCCAATACTCAGACTACATCTGGAACCAGGGGTACACAATCAGGCAGCAGAGACCCCCACAAAAAAAGCAAATACTGTAAAGTATTGTACTGTAATGCCATACAGTACTGTGTTAAATGTAAACTACAGAAATAAAGGGAAAGTTTAAACAGAAGATTTGACAAGGTAAGGAAACTGTTTCTGTGCTTGTTTCATTTAAAGGAAGATGGGTAAAAGCAGCATTTTTCTTCTGCATAGTAAAGTTTCAAAGCTGTATTAAGTCAATGTTCAGCTGTAAACTTTTGAAAGAATAATCATAATGTTTTGTTCAGAGTTACAAATGTTTCAGAGTTATGAACAACCTCCATTCCTGAGCTGTTCATGTACTTTTTTATTGAAAAATTTCTTGTTTCTCTTTGAAGTTCTTTGGATCCAAAAACTGAAGGGTTGACGTTACTTTTTTGTCTGTTCACATCATGGATTTTGGTATGTATTATTGCTTCCAGAACAGTTTGGTTTGCATGTAGCTGAAGTAATAGACACACGGTTCAGTAAAATGCTCATTCATTATGACTCAATAAGGCTAGAAATCTAAGTGGAGAGGGAAGAGGTGAAAGAAAACTGGATATTCCATTTTGCAGGAAGTAGCCATTTGAAGCCACGTGAGTTGTTATTAGGGCAATCATCATTTACTGCTTTATGTAAATCTGTCCACAATTAATCCAATTATAAATAACTACTCCAATAAAGAATCAAAGCCAAACAGTGGTAGTCTCAGAGCTTCTCATTTAAATTGTGTTCTGTATTTAAAGAAAAACAGCTGAGGACAATAATGATCATCATGTGACACCCAATTAACATATGCAGTGTTTTTGATTATGTTAAAGATTGTGAAGTTTGCAAAATGCTGAGACCAAATGTTCTTGATCATAGTCTAACCTTAATTCCAAATGATGACATTTTTTTGAAAGCTCTAAACAAGCAGTTTGCAACAATACAGTAATATAAAAGTTTTTAAAAATTGAGTAATCACTGAATGCTTTTCCAGGGTTGTGATATTTCCTTACCCCCTCTAAAAAACACTTTTTTGGAGGGGACCCAAAATAGTGAAACTTTTCCACCTTTCCCCAAAAGTCTTTATAAAGAGAAAAGAAACACTACCAATTTTAAGCAACTCACTTCATAAGAATGTTTATTCCTCATACTAAAAAAGTGCACACTCTGTCTAGAATGCAAAGCTTGCAATTCTGTAAGAAAAGCATAATGATTCAATAAGTAAGTCCCCTGTCTGCTAACTAGCCAGGCCTACCACCCTTTTGTGTCTGCCATCAATTACAAATGCATGTTTACTGACATTTCCTTTTCCATCATCTACCAAAAGTGTTGACCAACCATTCTGAATGGGTTAAAATAACATTCAATTGATAGGTGAGGTTGGTTGGGTAGCAATATATATATTTTTAAAACTGACAAAATTATGAATTCAGAAGTCTTCTGTGATATCACATCCACAATTTTCCACCGTGTTTATGCAGTGGAATGTGATATTACTTCCTTGGCACATATAAATTTAGGTTAGAAATCTGAGTGCACAGTTTTAAATTCTGGAAAAGATTAAAGGAACTCTTGGGTTATATTCGTTTAGCCATTTCCACCCCATTTTTCTTGTTCTGGGCTCAGACTTTGATCTTTGTTTTTATGATCAGTCACATTGGCTACGTGATGGAAGGGCACACGATTCAGTAAAATGCTCATTCATTATGACTCAATAAGGCTAGAAATCTAAGTGGAGAGGGAAGAAGTGAAAGAAAACTGGATATTCCATTTTGCAGGAAGTAGCCATTTGAAGCTATGTGAATCATGTTTGTCCTTGTGCAATTCCAATACTTTATTAATTAGATCGACTTGTTTTATTTTTGTTGACCAGCAAATGGAAAAGACCTCCAGGTCATAGTTTTCATTCTTGGCAGCCATCTTCAGCAGCTTGGATGTGATGGGCCAGATTCTCAGATCCAGGCAAGGAACACTCAGCTCTGTGTTGCACAAGGGTGCAATTTACACTTCCCTGACCCAGGGGTCATTCTGTGCTGGCGTGGTTTCCCAGCTCCGATTAGAGCAGTCTGAGAGCAACTTTGGTCCCCCTGAGGCTCCACAGAAGCTGAGAATTGAAAGGTAACTGTGGAGCCCCAGTCACCCTCCCACTGCATTGGCAGCTGGGAAGCGGGCTGGCATAGGAGCTGCTACAATAGTTCTATGCTACTTAAGGATCTCCCACTCCAATTCAGGGGAGATCTTCTGGGAGCTGGATCCACTGGAATTAGGTTGCTTTGCATCTCTGCAGTGGCACATAGATCACAGCCAGTAGTCTCTTGTTTTCTTTGCAGACACAGTATCAATAGTATTAAGCAGGGATGCATTTTTCCCTGTATGGATGTTTGTGACCCTTACTGGGTCATGTCTCATGTGCAACGTTTCCTCCATTTCTTCACTTTCATAGTCTAGTAATGGACCTGTGAGTTTAAACCTGTCTGGAGAACAATATCCAGGGTAAAGTGCTTCAGTCATATCTTTAAATTACTCGTTTTCATTGCAGGAGAAGTTGTTAGCAGAAAAGAAAGGCCAAGACTTGAACTTGATGTAACTTTTATTTTGTCATAGAAGTTGGAAATTCCGCATAGTTGTTGATTGATCTTTGCCCTTTGAGAGGATGGAGAAGACAAAGAGATGCTGCCCTTGAATGAACCTACCTTTTAATTGCTCCTGAGAGGCCTGGAAGAGCGATTTAAATTATCTTAGCTACCTTGTGGTAGTGGTGGTGGTGGTGGTGGTGGTGATGATGATTATGATGATGATGGATGACATTAAACCTGTTTCGCGTGCAGGATTATCAATTTAATCAACATTGTGCTCTTCTGTTTCAATGGACAAAGTTTCATTTGCTGGCACATTTTATCTTGAATCAGAGGAAACCAATTTCAGCACCTTTTGAGATGGAAACTAATTTTATCTGTGTTCTCCTTAAGAGCGACCATGTTTACATTTTATTTTAGGAAACTGTTTTAATTACTTTAGACTATTCAACCAGAAATTTCCAACTAGTTGCTTCAACTTAGGCATGTCAGATAAATACATAAACTGTTGTATAATAAACATTACTGGACCTTTTGCAGTTTTGATCTGCAGCTTTCATATCTGTTATAGTTTAAATGAGAAACCATAGCAAAAAATGAAAAATAAAGTGTGAGAGCTGCTTTTATATAGAACAGTAATATTAGAGCTCCTTCCCACCTTCCAGACATTTCTAGTTTTTAGGAAACCAAGTTCCCTAACAGGCTACTATTCTACCCACTTTTCTTTCTTCAACATCCAGTACAAGTTAATTCTGCCCATTTCCCACACTCCTTTATCCAATCATCAGTGACTCCATTCATTCACACTTTCACCACTGCGATTCCAGACAGTTTGAATACTTTCATGTTGTTTCCTAAGAGGTCTAAGAGACATAACAAGAACACTTATGTCCTACCTCGTGAAGTCTCCCCTTTTAACTTTATTCAAAAATGTTTTATATACAGATTGAGATTAGAATCCAATGTTTCTAGAATCAAAAATATTTCCATTAACTGTTCATGGAAATACTTAAAATGGCAGGGATGTTCAGAAAATAAAGAAAACACAAAAAAACCCTAATAAATCTGATTTTTTCATTATATAAAAGAAATATTTCTTTTTCTATTACTAATGTATTTCACAGGCCTGAACTTCTCTGCAATTGTTCTGGAAGAAACTACTAATAAAATAAATCCTTCTTGTTAGACTGCTTGTAAAATTTATGGGGAGGTTTTGGTGAGCACCTGAGCTATACACTATATTCCAATCTAAATTGCTGTATTTCTATCCATTAGTTACATATTTATAACTATTCAGTTTTATTAACTTTGAGCCACAGAATTAACTGCTTTTGTGGTGGTGTTTTTTTAACAATGTTGTTGTTGGGCTGGAATAAGTCCGAGTTTTAGTTCACAGAATAAGAGATGGTGCAGAACCGTGTGTCAGCCTACAATAGTTTAAGGCCTGACTGACTTTTAAGCCAAAGCCTGTGGCAGATGGTACATGCTGCAGCAAGAGCCTCTGGGATGAATTCAGAATGTGTGTGCTGCAATGGAAACTCTGCCATCCTTTCAGTGGGTGCTTCTCCACCTGCTATTTATCACCAGCTGCTCCATCAGCTCTTGTGGCAGGTGCAAAGGGAATGGTTGGGCTATAGTCCCACACACTTACTCTAACCCTTTTCAATAGCTAGTGCTTGCACTCCCTATTTGGATTATGCCCGCTTCCTGCATATGGCCAAGTTGGGAGACAGATTCCTTTCACCTCTGCTCCCCTCTTTCTTCACTACCAAAGAGTGAGGAATACTCCTAGCAGTATACCCATTGTGTATAATGTTAGAATGGAGTGGAATTTGTTTACTGTCTTTAGCAATTTGTCATATCAAGACTAAAGTATAGCGGTTCGTAATGTACTGCACTTTGGTGTCCATTAACAGAATTTCTGTTACTTTGTGGTGTTAGGCTTTAGGCACTTGCTATGCTTTTGAGCAAGTACTTGATAAAAGCACAACTGATATTCCAGTCACTGTTTTCTCCTGTGATAAAATCTCAGTGCTCTTGGTTGGGTTCATCTGGAGTTTTAGAGGCCAAGTCTGGAAGGAGGTTATTAAACTTGCTAACAGTTGCTGCTGGTGATAGGTTTCCCACTGAAATGGACATGGAGTGATACAGACCACTGGTCTGACACCTCCCAAAGCACTAGAAAGAGGAGAGAGTAAGAATCATTGAATCAGGACAATACAGACTGTGAACTGGTTATTCTGAAGATATAAAATGCCCTAAACTATGTTGCCTGTTTTTAGATTTTGCAACTTTTATTTCCCTCCCTTTTTTTTTTGTAATCTCAGGGTTTCTTTGTCATGCCAGTTGATGTCATCTGCAACCATATTGAACCTAAATATTTATCTATCTTGATATTGGCTCCTATCTGAACAGTCCTACTGCAAGAGCTGCAGCCATATATACTTTTTTTTAATTAAAAAGACAAAAAGATCCTTGCTACGTTTAGAAATAGCAAAGCCATGCATTGTGCTGGGGAACAATTTGTTTGTATTTGTGTGTTTATAGTGTACTGAAAAGCAGGTAAAATGCTCCCATCGTGGCAAGGAAATGGAAAAATTTCTAGGCACTCAGAGATGGGAGGGATATATAAATTTCCTAGAGAAACAGATAATGTATCTCAGAGACCTTACAAGTGGCACCACTATCAATGTAGGTCAGTTTTTAGCCATAACAGCCACGTCACAAACCCTTTAATGATACCAACGCTAAACAAATCCACACACAGAGCTTAAAATTACATTTTTCCAGACTGTGTCAGAGACAATATTTTCTTCCCAAGACCTGTCCCACTGTAATATGATCTCATTTTCCTCTCCTTTCTTGATTAAGCCTTTCCAAACTCTCTGCTGCAAGAGTTTGATTTTTCTTTAATGGTTTGGAGCAGAATACTGGGTTTCATACCGCCCATTCTTCAAACACAAGCCCTTTACTCTGGTCCAGAAGAGGATTAGTTTAATTCATATTAGCACTGTGCTTGGAAAATATTCAGCAATTTCTTTTCCATTTGATGTATGAACCAGAATTCATTTTGTCAACTTCTGTGTGATGCAAAGAAATTTCAGTTGAATTAGAACATCAGAAGTTTTCCTTAGCACAGCATCTTCAGGAAAAAGTGATATATTTCTAATAGTGCTGCTCAGACCTCTCAGCTGGAGATGGTACAGAATGTACCTCACATTAGATCTCAATTTAATCTAACTATAGTCAACTAAAATCAGATGCAGCATAAGTCATATAAGTGGGACATAAATAATCAGGACAGACAGCCACTTTACTGGAGCAATCTTTAAGGAACATTTTATTTCTTTTAACTTGTACGATTACTATGTTGCTCCAAAGGGATGATCACAACTGATCAGAACATTTTGTTGGAATATTTATTGTCTGAATTATTATGTCAAATTTAATAAGAGGTGTTTAGTATTATGAGAAAGGGTCATCATTTGCTTGTGGCTCTTATTGTCTGCCTGTCTCACTCAACGGCAATTAGGAAAAGTCTAGTATATACTGGATTTTTTATCAGAGGGTAGCCGTGTTAGTCTGGATCTGTAAAAGCAGCAAAGAATCCTGTGGCACCTTATAGACTAACAGACGTTTTGGCGCATGAGCTTTCGTGGGTGAATACCCACTTCCTCAGATGCATGTAATGGAAATATCCAGGGGCAGGTATATATATGTGTGCTAGCAAGCAAGCTAGAGATAACGAGGTCAGTTCAATCAGGGAGGATGAGGCCCTGTTCTAGCAGTTGAGGTGTGAAAACCAAGAGAGGAGAAACTGGTTCTGTAATTGGCAAGCCATTCACAGTCTTTGTTGAATCCTGAGCTGATGGTGTCAAATTTGCAGATGAACTGAAGCTCAGCAGTTTCTCTTTGAAGTCTGGTCCTGAAGTTTTTTTGCTGCAGGATGGCCACCTTAAGGTCTGCTATAGTATGGCCAGGGAGGTTGAAGTGCTCTCCTACAGGTTTTTGTATATTGCCATTCCTAATGTCTGATTTGTGTCCATTTATCCTTTTCCGTAGAGACTGTCCAGTTTGGCCGATGTACATAGCAGAGGGGCATTGCTGGCATATGATGGCGTATATTACATTGGTAGATGTGCAGGTGAATGAACCAGTGATGGTGTGGCTGATCTGGTTAGGTCCTGTGATGGTGTCGCTGGTGTAGATATGTGGGCAGAGTTGGCATCGAGGTTTGTTGCCTGGATTGGTTCCTGAGCAAGAGTTATTATGGTGTGGTGTGCAGTTACTGGTGAGAATATGTTTTAGGTTGGCAGGTTGTCTGTGGGCAAGGATTGGTTCTCACCAGTAACTACACACCACACCATAATAACTCTTGCTCAGGAACCAATCCAGGCAACAAACCTCGATGCCAACTCTGCCCACATATCTACACCAGCGACACCATCACAGGACCTAACCAGATCAGCCACACCATCACTGGTTCATTCACCTGCACATCCACCAATGTAATATACGCCATCATATGCCAGCAATGCCCCTCTGCTATGTACATCGGCCAAACTGGACAGTCTCTACGGAAAAGGATAAATGGACACAAATCAGACATTAGGAATGGCAATATACAAAAACCTGTAGGAGAGCACTTCAACCTCCCTGGCCACACTATAGCAGACCTTAAGGTGGCCATCCTGCAGCAAAAAAACTTCAGGACCAGACTTCAAAGAGAAACTGCTGAGCTTCAGTTCATCTGCAAATTTGACACCATCAGCTCAGGATTGAACAAAGACTGTGAATGGCTTGCCAATTACAGAACCAGTTTCTCCTCTCTTGGTTTTCACACCTCAACTGCTAGAACAGGGCCTCATCCTCCCTGATTTAACTGACCTCGTTATCTCTAGCTTGCTTGCTAGCACACATATATATACCTGCCTCTGGATATTTCCATTACATGCATCTGAGGAAGTGGGTATTCACCCACGAAAGCAGGTGCCACAGGATTCTTTGCTGGATTTTTTATGTTCATTTCAGCATTCTAATATTTCAGATCAGTATATTGCAAGTTAATCATGTTTATGCATTAAAAAAGGTACATAAACATTACCATGATTCAGCTGAAGGAAATTATTGCAGAGCTAGTGTAAGAACCTTAAGTAATGTTAGAATACATGTCATTTGAATGAGATCCCTTAAATGGGACAAAACAGTATTTCACAACATCCCTATTAAACAGCATCAACTGTACTTAATTTCTGCATCATTTGAGACACATACTATAGAGTAGTATTTATTCTTCAAAATTCCCCATGGTTTAAATGAATGTCATGTAGTGTGCATCGCTCTTGGTAAATTATCTAACTCTGACCCCACAGCATGAGGAGACACCCAGCATGGGAAATTTACTCCAGAAAGGACAGCTTTGTAGCATTTTTGAATGGGATGGTGGAGCAGTGTACAAACCCCACAGATCACTAGTTCCATGGCTAGGATTGCCATCTCTTCCGCACTGTTCCCGATCTAATGGCATGAAGGCCCTCTTTGAGAGGGGCATTTTCAACTCCTTTTATGAATTTCTGATTGGAATTCCCCCAAGTCCCCAGGAAACATGACATGGTGAGAGGCTGCTGCCTAGCCCAAACTCCAACACACTGTCTCCTGTCTCAGAGAGCTCCAACTCTGTGGTATGCACACAGAGCAGTTTTGAAGGTTACTAGAGAGTGGAGCGAATGAATGCTGTTGAACTAACATATCTCGCTTTCATAGTCCCAAGCCCAGTTGCATCTAATTTTGATCCTTTCTGCCAGTACAAGTGGAGGGAAGAATCTGTTGAGATGTCTTTACTTTGGAGTGTGGATTATTGCACTCATCTTGGGTTGTGGACCACCTACAGTTATGAGATCCAGAAACATACAAATTATGACAAAAAGGGAAGGCGGGTAGCTCAAGAAAAAATTATTGATTTTTTTTTATGTATGTTCCATTTTGGAAACATATTACCAAATGCCTATGTGAAAATTAAAGTTATCGTGGCCAGCTCTAATTACATAAACTGATCTATATCTAACAATAGCCATCTTCCTACCCCAGATTATTACCGACACTAGTCTATAGTATTGATTACATGATGTATAATTATGCTTTGTTTTTAAATAGTGGCTGTATCAAGAAAATATTTAAAGCAATTATATATTGTACATATTAATTTACTCTTTGACTTTGGGTGCTCTAGATGAAAGATGCAGAGCTGTCTCTGGCCCTCTCCTCCTTTCCAGTATTTTTTAATGTATTTTGCAGTTACTTGTTGATGTGTATTTTTGAACTTGTATATGCTCTTTGCAAAACTATGCAGTTTAAGTGCCAGTCTGTGCAGTTTACCAGAGGAGAAAGGAAGTAAGGTGAAAAGACATCCTCTGCCTCCAATAGGTTATTTGCTATGTGGCACAGCTAGATATTGCATTTTGCAGGACAGATTTTCTCCTAATGTCTTGTAACTTAAACATGCGAAAAATCTAGAGACCATATTCCAAAGTGCTGAAATTTTGCTTGGTCACTAAAGATTCAATCCTTGAAGGTGGTGAACATATTTTGAGAGGTGCTGAATGCCCACAGCTCTCATTAAGAAGACTCTTGGGAGGTGTTGAACACGTCACAGTATTGGGCACACAAATAGGTCCACTCTGCTTAACATATATTTCTGTGTTATGCAGAAAACATGCCCCTTGAGTTGTGTGATCCTCAGACAAGGGGGAATAAATATGCATTTGTAAGTATAGTACAAAATATTAGAAGTTTAGACCTTAATGTAGCTAAGTGGCAGACTTATTTCATCTGAAGGACACAAAGCTCACATAAATACCCATTATTTTCTCTAATTCTGGAGAAACAAAGCAACAATAATATTGTAGCACTTCACCATCAACAATCTCTCTTGTTCTGTAAAATGTAACAAAGAGGGTGTATATTTTCTCTATATGGTAACAAAACCTTTTTATTCCCAAATGAATCCCTGAGAAGGTCACATTGGAAACTTGAGTCACAGGCTCTGTAATTCAAATGTGAGCTAAGTTTAAAAAATGATGTGTCTGCGGGTTGCCAAGTACCATTAAAGTCTACAGTGTTTGTTTGGATTCAAGTCGAATAGAACAGGACCCAGTGGGGAACTGTACTTTCCTGAGCTGTGTGTATGGATTTTTTCCTACATACCTTTCCAGTAAATATTACTATAGCAGAATTCTAATTTCCCATGAATTCTCTGTTTAGGGTTAAATAGTATGTAAAAATCTGATTTCACGGATTGGTTCTGATAAAAGTAGTTAATTCTCCAGTTTATCAATTATCATTAGAGAACTGTACTAACATATGTTTTTATGACTGATATGCTTGAATTTTTCTAATGAATATAACTTGTAATAATGAAAGTCAGCTTATTAACAGAACCCAAACCCTCTATTATACGATAAGGAATTAAAATAAAAATATTTTTTATTTCAGTCTGAGAAAGACGACTCTGGTTTTGCTGTTTAGATCCATGGTGACTTTGACCTCCTTCCATCAGACGTATAGACTGACCACTGAACAAAATTCAATCTTCTCTCTGGTTCCATTCTGTTGTGCTTCTAGGGATGGTTTCTCTTTCAAGTAGTGTCCCTATGGGTGCTCCGCTGTAGGTGTGTCTGCATCCCTGCACTGCTGATCAGAGAACTTCGGTAGCAAGGTCCATTAGGCCCGCACATGCACTGTCTCTCCTCATGCTGTGCTACAAGGCTAGGATAATCCTTCTCAGTTCCTTTCAACCCTTCCTGGCTAGAGATGGAGCCATTAGCCATCTATGAAGGCTAATTGTTCTCCTGTTTGCATTAACACTTAGATAGTTTCCCCAGTTCTAGTTATAGTTTTAGTTGTTAACTTTTTTTTCTGGTCTTAAAAAAAATTAAAAATCCCCCAAATCTTTATTTTCCTCCCAGCTTTTCTCCTCCCCTGGGACCCTTCTCCTCAGCAGGGTATGCCCGACTCCCCAGGTTTCAAGAAGTGCTGCACCTGCAACGAGGCAATCCCTGTCCAGGGTGCATCCACTGCCTTGGCGAGGGCCACATCCAACAAAAATATACTCTCTGCCAGCAGCTCCAGCTGAGATCCTGCAAGGACAGAGATCACCACCAAGAAATTATCTTCATGGAGGCAGCTCTCTGACCTCAACTTCCCAGAAGACATGAGTCTTCCCCACAGCCTTCAACTTCTGTGGGAAGTGGTCAAAGAAGCTGGCTGGGAACTCCTTTCACAAGTCTAAAAGGAAAGCGAGAAGTCCCTTCAGTGAGCCTAGAGGTAGCTGCAGGCGATCATCTCGCTCGGTATCCTTGGCACCGAGACCAGTTCAGCACGTGTGCCTCAGGGTGACTGTCGGTATCTGGTATCACTGACAGGCTCACAGCCCCTTTGGGCATGGGCACTGAATCTTTGGTACCAAGAGACAAGCGCAAACACCCTAGGAAGATGCTCTTGGTACACAAGTTGATCTTGATACTGTCAGTGGTGGCAGCCCGCCCAGCACCGGAGAGACCAGTGCAGACCGCCACCACCACTAGGATGCTGAGTACCAGCAGAGTTCCACCAGACCAGAGACTTCCACATGATAGATGCACCTTGACAGATCCACCCTGCTTCTCATGGGCGATGGATATCATAGGTTAGGGAAGGCTGTGCCTCCTCAAACAGCTAGGCATGGCCTTGCTCACGCTCCACCTCAGGCCCCTTCCTGCCAATTCCCCGTCCCTGTGGTGTGGCCCTGGCTAGGATTCTGGCTGCAGCTGCACCACCCACCCTCCTGGCGCTCTGGGGCTGGGGAGGCTGTGCCCGTGCCCCCCGACCCCTGGCACTCCAGGGCTGAGGAGGATGGGGCTGCACCACCCACTCTTGCCAGCAATCTGCGGCTGGGAGCGCTAGCCTGATATGTGGACCGGCGGCCTTGTAGGCGAGCTCTGGGCTCCAGTGGGGGTGAGAGCAGAATGGGCAGGGCCTTGGGCGGAAGAGGCAGGGCTGAGGGCTAGCCTGCCCCCGCCAGTGGTTCATGCACCAATCCATGCTGCTTCTTAGCATCGAAATTGCAGCACCGAGACTTTACTGGCCACAAGGGATATCCCCACAATCACGCCGTGCCCCTCCACTGTCTAGCATGGGGTTGGACAGTGAGCCAGAGGAGGTGGTCTCACAGTGGTCCACAATCCACCCTCCTGCTCTCTACTCTGAAGTTCTTGTCAATGGCTCAGTGGTAGAGAAGACCGAGGAGGGTTAGCCCATGCACGCTGACTACCCTTGTGATGCAGCATAAGGAGAGACAGCACTTGTGCAAGCCTAACAGACACTGCTACTGAAGTTCTCCGACAGCAGCACAGGGACGCAGACGCACCTCCAGTGGAGCACCCATAGCGACACACGTCTCGAAGAACCACTGTTACCGCACAAGGTGAGTAAGCTCTGCTGTCTCTTATATCAGTGTAAATATATAGTAAATGGACTGAAACTACTGTAAAAACCAGTGTGAGAGGATAATTTAGTGTTATTCTTCACTCAACCTCTGCACAGTTCATAAATAAAGACCAATTGCTCAGCGTTTGGTTTATTACTTATTAATGGCTCAGGTCTATGTTTTTCTGAGCATGCCATTCGAGGACATTTCTGGGCCCAGGACCGGTACTGGCAGAGTTATGCCTTTGCTACAGGCCAAAATTTCTGAGTTCAAAGAAATAGAATGTGAGGGTTTGATCTGGAAAGGTTCTTAGTACCCACAACTTCTTTTGACGTCAGTGGGAGTTGTGGGTGCTCAACCCCTCTCAGGCTGTGGTCCCTGCTGGTTTTGATAGGTTGATCCTCAGTCCTGTAGCCTTTTTATAGCTACCCATTTCTGAACAGCCTGCAAGAAAATCGATAGCACCGAGAGGCAGATCCAAGTCATAATGACTGACATCAGCTGTACGGTGGGAAAACATTGTGTTTAGATAGCCATGGTGAGACCTGGGTTCTCTCTGAATGCAATGACACAACCCTGATAAAGAGTCTTTTGCCTGATGCTACATATCTGAACACATTGGTGTTCAGAGTATGAATAAAGCTATACTCTAATGTGTTGTACACTTAGAAAGCAAAGTAAATGGGCCAAGTGTCAAAACTAATAACAGCTGCAGAATGTAGGATTCATGTTGCTAAGCATGACTTAAAGTGCAGTTCTCCTCTGAAAAATGGCTGTTAATATGGCGCCATCTTACTCAATGGATCTAATCCTTGTGTGTATTCAGAGGCCTATCTTCAAATGCTACTGACAAAAATAAGGGTTTTTTCCCTGCCTTTTATTTCTGATATCACTGTAGAACCAATACAACTAATAGTGTGGATTCTGTTCCTTCTCACATGTCAATATAATTGTTATCCAAGTTCCATTTACAAAGCCAAATTCTACTTCAGTGGTGTGTGCCGAGGCATTTGGGTTGCACAGATATAACAGAGGCTGTGTCTGTATTTTGAGCTATGAATGTGATTCCCCTGCTTGTATGCACATACTTGCACTAGCTTGATGGGAGCTAGTGCGAATATAAATAGTGATATAGCTGTGGTAGCACAGGTAGCAGCACCAGAGCCATGGCTTAGTTGTGCTTAGTACAAATCTGCCTGTCGCCAGTGGCTAAGCCATGCCTCTGCTGTGGCTACCCATGCTACCATGGCTACACTGCTATTTATGCTCCTGCTAGCTCGATGAGATCTAGCGTGAATATGTGTACATGAGCAGGGGAATCTCACACTTGCCTTGTACTGTAGCTGTAGCAGCAGAGAGACTAGAGGGCAATGAGATTCTGTGGGTTTAGCTGAAGACAACAGAATCACACAGTTAGAACCCAGGACATAATTTAGCCTATAACATCTTTGTTACTGGTGGTGTTGTCTGAGAGGAAAGAACACAGGTTGAATTGCGGAGTGCAGGTTGAGTTTTCACAGCTGGTAATTAGAAAAGTCATATTTTGACTTGCAAACTTGAGCAGATTGATCCTGAAAGCTGGAGTCCGAATAACTCTGATCTGAGGGAGGAAGGATGATCTAGTGGGTAAGGCACTGGACTGCAATTCTAGTTTTGAGTTCAGTTCCCAGCTTTGCTATAGAATTTCTATGTGACCTTGAGAAAGTCACTTAAACTTTCTGTGCTTCAGCTTCCCATCTCTAAAAAGTGAATTACTGCTTCCTTTCTCCTCTATTTTTACTTTATCTAAACTATATGGTATTTGGTGCAAGGACTGAATCTACATAGTTTGTACAGCACCTCGCACAATGGTATCCTGATCTCAGCTGAGGCCTTTAGGCACCACTGTAATACGAATAATAATAATGTGGAGCTGCATTTTCAAAGCCTTTTTTCTATATAAAACTACTCTTCATATGTGTATGACAGAAGTCAGTAACATTACTAGAAGGCATAGCACTCATACCATGAATATATTTGAAAACCTGGGTGAACAATGCATTGGAAGTAATCATAAAGTTAAGCATCATCTATGAAATTTTTGTTTTCTCATTGCCATTGACTAGTTGAGAGGATGGCGGGAGACAAAGGAGAGGGAGATGGGACTTGACATCTCAGGCAAGTAATGTAGTGTGAGCTATGTGGCTTCATCTTCATTAGATGGAAAAGTGAGGAAAATGCTTTTTGTATTTCCCCATCTCTGTTGCAAGAAAATAATCTGGAAGAGTCACACAAAGGGAAGGAGGTATTTAGTATAATTTATTATTTATTTTATTGTTGCTGTGAATAAACTCATCAAACAATAGCACAGCATACACCTTGCTTGCTGTTAGCTCTGCTGTGGAACCGGAACGTCTGACTTTTTAAATCCCATCTTCACCTTTTCTCAGTTGCTACTGTAGGAGGTTTTTACTTCCTTCACTGTTGCAGTTCATTGATTAGAGATTCAGTAGCAAACCACATGAAAAATGTGGTGGTTTCTAGTTATATTCATTTCCATGTGTTTGTGGAAACACGTTTAGCCCAAAGAATTTTAGCTCAAAAGCAGAGCAGCAGTGAAGCAGTGGCTGAGCACGTAAATGAGTATTAGTGTAGCTAAGTGCACGTGGGTCCTTTCCCCAGATAAATAAATAAACAACACTGTACTCCACCTTTAAGAGTCAGAAAAATATTTCACTTGTATGTTCTTGTAGCAATGTCATTGTCCATGTGCCTACTGATATATTGATAGGCATACTATTAGAGTTGGGAAAAATACATAAACTTGTCTGTTTTCACATTTTATTTCATTCAACTATTTTCACCCAATGAAGTATAGAAATCTAAACCATATAATCAGATTATACATGCAATTCCCACTTCCTCCATTTGTAGCAGTCTCCAAGGATGACAAAAGATCCAACCTTTCCTCTTATGAATGTCTTTTATGTAGATGAAACTGTGTTTTCATAGTCATAAATTAGCACAACGAGGCCTTATGATACTCTATACGATTTATTTTACTTCCAGAGGAGGAGCACTTTTAAGATTTGTGAAGCATTTCATCTTTTATTACTAAAGTTCCTACATAGTCTTGTTGACTCATTTCTAGATAAGACATTGACTGTGGTTGGATTAGAACTTCAACATCCACAAATTGTAACAACATTTTAAAATAAATATGCCAATATATCAAACACTTATTTTATAAAATACTATTTCAAGTGCATCCATGTGTCATGGAGAAGGTAAAAGCAGGTTCAACATCAGTAAAGGATCTAATATTTATATCAAAAGAAAAGTAATGATAACAAACTGAAGAAAGCTTTATTTTAAAATAACCACTAGACTCCAAAGCCCAGCTTTTTAAAGGTATTTAGGCATTGCTATGTTTAGTATTGCAATGCCTAACTGATTTAGTAGCCTAAATCTCATTTTCAAAAGGGATTGGGGATTTAGTAGCCTAAAACCTATCAACTGTCAATGGGGTTTTAATTCCTAAGTGCCTAAATCCCTTTTGAAAATGAAATGTAGGCTCCTAAATCAGTTAGGCATTGCAATACTAAGCATAGCAATGCCTAAATACCTTTAAAAAGCTGGGCCTAATTCCTTTGGAGAAGGAAGGCTCATGATCTTGTTATGGTGATGGAGCTCTGGTGCTGCACAGCATCCCATTCATCTTGCTCTGTTGAACAGGGAGCAAGGCATTGAAAGTCATTCGTAAAATACAAGATATTGAACAGACAAGGTGGGTGAAGTAATATCTTTCATTGGACCACCGTCTCTTGCTGAGAGAGACACACTTTCGAGCCACACAGAGGTCCTCTGGGAAACATACTCCCAGCGTCACAGCAAAATGCAAAGTGGAACACATTGTTTAGCATAATAGTTAGCACGTATTGTAAGGAACCATTCAAAGTAGAATGGTCTGTTAAAACCTCTGCAGGCGCAGGACAAAAAGTGGGAGTTAGTAGGTTACAGATTGTTGCAATAAGCCATAAATCCAGCGTCTCTCTTCAGTCCATGAATAGGTTATGTCCACACCGCAAAGAAAAACCTATGGCTGGCCTTTGCCAGCCAACTTGAGCTGCGGGGCTCTTTCATTCCTGTGTAGACTTCTTGGGCTTGGGATGAAGCCCTAACTCTAGGCTCCTTTGGGGTGGGAGGGACCCAGAGTAAGGTTGCCAACTTTCTGATTGCAAAAAACCAAACACCCTTGTCCCCCTACCCCGTCTCCAAGGCCCCCCCCCCACTCCATCCCTCCTTCCTCCATCGCTCGCTCACCCTTACCCTAGCTCACTCGCTCATTTTCACTGGGCTGGGGCAGGGGGGTTGATGTGCAGGAGGGGGTGAGGAGTGCAGGCTCCGGGCTGCGCTTACCTCAGGCGACTCCCAGAAGCGGTGACAGGTTCCTCTGGCTCCTAGGCAGAGGCGTGGATAGGCGGCTCTGTGTGCTGCCCACACCTGCAGGCGCTACCCCAACAGCTCCCATTGGTCAGGAACCATGGCCAATGGGAGCTGCCGATCTGGCATTCAGGGAGAGAGCAGCATATAGATCCCCTGCAGCCCCTGCGCCTAGGAGCTGGACATGCTGGCTGCTTCCAGGAACCACGTGGGTCCCAGAGCTTAGTCTCCAGCCTGAGCTCAGAAGTTTACAGAGTAATGAAACAGCTCTGCAGCCTGAGCTCTGCAAGCCTGAGTTGGCTGGTGCAAGCCAATTGTGGTTTTTCTTTGCTGTGTAAACATACCCTTAGTGTCTAGCGGAGCTATGAATTTAATCTACCAAGCTCTTCTTTTGAAAGTGTTGTGTAGGGTTTTCTTTGAGGATGAGGACTGATAGGTCAGATATACAGTGATCGCTTTGTGAAAACTATTCACCGGTGAGAGGGTATTTTTGTCTTTTATCATTTTCCAGTGTGAGTTCTGTCGAGAGCATAGTGATTGTGTGGTGCCACTGAATGCAACATATTTTACAAAAACTTGTAGACTACCTCCAATTCGTTAGACATCTTTAATTCCTACTCTGGGCAATGGCTTTCACTGCCAGGGGAACTAGAAAATGATACCAAAATAAAATCCCCATCAGTTACCAAAGTACCCATTAAATGTACCTATTCTGTGAGTGAGTCAGACACATTTTTCTAACTATCCTCTGTGATAGCTATTTGCAGGGTTTGTGCAGGATGAGAAGCAGGAAATCCAGGCAGGTATGGTTATGTAGAAATCAAAGTAAAGTTTCTTTCATTTTTCCATTGTTCAGTATTTTATATGTCAAATTTTAAAGCTCACTAAGAATTCATTAGTGCTTCCAAGAAAAACTGTTTTATATGTTTGGCGCAAAGTGACCTGCCTGCTAGCAGAGAGGCCAACAACTGAATAAAGAAGAGAGATAGACAGCTTCCCTTTCAGAAAGGATAAATTGGCATTCTCTGGATTTTATGAAAGTTTGTGTCCTCAAGACCTCAGTAGAATGGTGTTCTGCATTACAATAGTTGGATCTGAAAAAAAAGAAAGATTTTTTTTTTTCATTTTACTTCAGGACATTAAAAATATCCAACTGAGCTGTTTTTCCGGATAACTTAATTGCCATTTAGGAGTCAAAATAGAGTGTCCTGTATTTTTTTTTAATAGTTGAAATTTAAAAGCACCTGAAGATTACATGAGTGTTCTTACATATGAGAGTGTGTTGTGGATGAGAAATCATGTCCTCATGACTCAGGAAATTGTAAAAGTCAAGGGCTTCACTACATTAATTTGCTTAGTTTATACATCCTGTGCATAGATAAAATAAACAGTAAAACATTAACATTTACATTTATTAAGAAAAAAAGAGAAACAGAAAATAGTACGTGTGTTCAAAGCAGCTGAGTATTAAGAACTATTACTTTGGAATTTCCTGAGGATTCTGTGCTTGACTTTTCGTCCTTAACATTGAATTAATATTGGGTTTCTTCTTTTAACTTTTTTTTCATAAAGAAAAGGAAAACACTGTAAATGCTTTAAAGATGCCTCAATGGTGCTAAAGCACTTTAGGGGCACCTCAGTGTAACCAAACACCTCAGCACTGCTAAATCACTGTAACAATTCATTCTTATCTGTGTATCTGTCTAAATATGTAGTCTTGGAGGCCTTATCTGTGCATGTCCAATGTTCTAGATCTGTCGAAGATAAGGGCAACAGAAAAAAAAAGGAATAGGAAATGTTGAAGAGTTTGAAAATGCTAATTATACTGTGACAAATGTACCCCAGTGTAATCCCATTTCATTAGCTGAGTTATTGGGACTTTTGACTTTAGAAATACTAAACCTAGTGTCTTATTGTTATTTATTACAGTAGTGCCTAGAAGCCCCAGATGAGATTATGACATATGATGCTAGGCTCCATACTCATAGACTCATAGACTCATAGGTCAGAAGGGACCAATATGATCATCTAGTCTGACCTCCTGCACAAGGCAGGCCACAGAACCCTACCCATCCACTTTTATAACAACCCCTAACCCAGGACCGAGTTATTGAAATCCTCAAAACTGGTTTGAAGACCTCAAACTGCAGAGAATCCACCAGCAAGCGACCCATGCCCCACGCTGCAGAGGAAGGCGAAAAACCTCCAGGGCCCCTGCCAATCCGCCCTGGAGGAAAATTCCTTCCCGACCCCAAATATGGCGATCAGCTAAACCCTGAGCATGTGGGCAAGACTCACCCGCCAGCACCCAAGAAAGAATTTCTCTGCAGTAACTCAGTTCCCATCCCATCCCATCCAACATCTCCCCGCAAACCACTGAGCAGACTTATCTGGTGATAATCCAAGATCAATTGCCCAAATTAAACTATCCCATCATAACATCCCCTCCATATACTTATCAAGTTTAGTCTTGAAGCCAGATAAGTCTTTTGCCCCCACTACTTCCCTCGGAAGGCTGTTCCAAAACTTCACTCCCCTATTGGTTAGAAACCTTCGTCTAATTTCAAGTCTAAACTTCCTAATATCCAGTTTGTACCCATTCGTGCCTACATTAGTACTAAACTTAAATAATTCCTCTCCCTCCCTAACGTTAACCCCCCTGATATATTTAAATAGAGCAAGCATATCCCCCCGCAGCCTTCTTTTGGCCAGGCTAAACAAGCCAAGCTCTTTGAGTCTCCTTTCATAAGGCAGTTTTTCCATTCCTCGGATCATCCTAGTAGCCCGTCTCTGGACCTGTTCCAGTTTGAATTCATCCTTCTTGAACATGGGACACCAGAACTGCACGCAATATTCCAGATGGGGTCTCACCAGCGCCTTATATAACAGTACTAACACCTCCTTATCCTTGCTGGAAATACCTCACCTAATGCATCCTAAAATTGCATTTGCTTTTTTAACAGCCATATCACATTGGCGGCTCATAGTCATCCTGCTATCGACCAATACCCCAAGGTCCTTCTCCTCCTCCATCGCTTCCAACTGATGCGTCCCCAACGTATATCTAAAATTCTTATTATTAATCCCTAAGTGCATGACCTTGCACTTTTCACTATTGTATTTCATCCTATTACTCTTACTCCAGTTCACAAGGTGGTCCAGATCTTCCTGAATAGTATCCCTGTCCTTCTCCGTGTTAGCAATACCCCCCAACTTTGTGTCATCTGCAAACTTTATTAGCACATTCCCGCTCTTTGTGCCAAGGTCGGTAATAAAAAGGTTAAATAAGATCGGTCCCAAAACCGATCCTTGAGGGACTCCACTAGTAACCTCCTTCCAGCCTGACAGTTCACCCTTCAAGACGACCCGCTGGAGTCTCCCCTTTAACCAGTTCCTTATCCACCTTACAACTTTCATATTCATCCCCATCTTTTCCAATTTAACTAACAGTTCCCCATGCGGAACCGTGTCAAACGCCTTACTGAAATCGAGGTAAATTAGATCTACCGCATTTCCTTTATCTAAGTAATCCGTCACCTTCTCAAAGAAGGAGATCAGATTGGTTTGGCACGATCTACCTTTAGTAAATCCATGTTGCAGTTCGTCCCAATTACCATTGACCTCTATGTCCTTGACTACTTTCTCCCTTAAATTTTTTTCCAAGACCTTACACACTACAGACGTCAAGCTAACAGGCCTATAATTACCCGGATCACTTTTCTTCCCTTTCTTAAAAATAGGGACTACGTTAGCAATCCTCCAGTCGTACGGCACAACCCCCGAGTTTATCGATTGCTTAAAAATTCTCGCTAACGGGCTCGCAATTTCACGCGCCAGTTCCTTTAATATCCTCGGATGGAGATTGTCCGGGCCCTCTGATTTTGTCCCATCAAGCTGTTCAAGTTTGGCCTCTACCTCAGATGCGGTAATATCCACCTCCATATCCACAATCCCGTTTATCATCCCTCCATCATCGCTAAACTCCTCACTTGTCTTATTAAAAACTGAGGCAAAGTACTTATTTAGATATTGGGCCATGCCTAGGTTATCCTTAACCTCCATTCCATCCTCAGTGTATAGCGGCCCCACTTCTTCTTTCTTTGTTTTCTTCTTATTTATGTGGCTGTAGAACCTTTTACTATTGGTTTTCATTCCCTTTGCAAGGTCCAGTTCAATGTGGCTTTTAGCCTTCCTCACTTTATCCCTACATGTTCTGACCTCACCAAGGTAGCTTCCCTTGTTAATCCCACCTTTCTTCCACTCCCTGTAAGCTTTCTGCTTTCTCCTAATCCCCTCTCTGAGTTGCTTGCTCATCCAGTTTGGCCTGCAACTCCTGCCCATGGTTTTTTCCCCCTTTCTTGGGATACAGGCTTCCGACAACTTCCGCTGCTGCGACTTAAAGTAATTCCAGGCCTCCTCCGCATTTAAATCCGCAAGTTCCTCCATCCAATCCACTTCCTTAACTAATTTCCTTAACTCTTTAAAATTAGCCCTCGAGAAATCAAAAACCCTACTCCGAGATCTACATTTGTTTATCCTCCCATCTAGTTTGAACTGAATCAGCTCATGATCACTCGAACCAAGGTTATCCCCTACCACCATTTCTTCTATGAGGTCCTCACTGCTCACCAAAACCAAATCTAAAATGGCATCCCCTCTCGTAGGTACTTCAACTACTTGATGAAGAAATCCATCCTCTATCACATCCAGAAAAATCTGACCCCTATTATTCTTGCAAGCACTCGTCCTCCAGTCTATATCCGGGAAGTAGAAGTCTCCCATAATCACACATTTCCCCTTTATGTTTACTTCATTAAAGACATTAAAGAGGTCTCTATCCATATCCAAATCAGATCCCGGCGGTCTATAGCACACCCCAAGCACTATCTCAGGGGAAGCTCTAGTTGCTTTTTCACCCAGTGTGATTTTTGCCCAGAGACTCTGTCTTAATCATTCCATCGCTTCTTACTTCATTACAGTTAATCTCATCATTGATGTACAAGGCTACTCCACCACCTTTGCCTTTCTTCCTATCTTTTCTAAACAGCACATAGCCTTCAATACCTATACTCCAGTCATGAGTACTATTCCACCAGGTTTCTGTTATCCCTATGATATCCGGTTTCACTTCCTGCACCAGTAGCTCCAGTTCCTCCATCTTGTTACTTAGGCTCCTCGCATTAGTGTACAGACATTTTAATTTTTGGCATTTAGCATCAATGACTTTCTTTCCCCCGTCGTGCACAGACCTTCTACCACCAGCATCACCCGTTAATCTAGTTCCTACTCCACTATTCCTCCTCGGATCAATTCTTTGGTCCACAAGTGTATCCCCTCTCACTTTGTTTACTTCCCTCTCCAGGTTATATTCCAGCGTGGAGATCTCCTGGACATCTCCCAACCATCTCCCCGAACTTCCTAGTTTAAAGCTCTCTTGATGAGGTCGGCAAGCCTCCATCCTAGAATTCTGTTTCCCTCCTTACTTAGATGAAGTCCATCCTGAGCGAACAGTTGTCTGTCCGGAAACGCTTCCCAATGACTGTACATCCCAAAGCCCTCCTTGTAACACCAATGCCTGAGCCATCTGTTGATCGCCATAATCTTGTCACTCCTTCGTCGCCCTGCTCTAGGAACCGGCAGAATCCCACTGAAGATCACCTGAGCCTCGATTTCTTTGAGCGTCTTCCCCAGTCTGGCATAATCCTCCTTGATACAGTCCAGCGAGTAACTAGCCGTATCATTCGTTCCCACATAAAGGACAATCAATGGATTTTTTCCCACTCCTGCAATGATCCTATTCAGCCTCAGGTCCACATCCTGTATCTTAGCCCCTGGCAGACAGCACACCCTTCTGTTCTCCCGATCAGGTCTAGTTACAGGCCTGTCTATTCTTCTCAGTAAAGAGTCTCCAATCACGTAGACTTGCCTTTTCCTGGTGACAGTTTGATTCTCCGGTCTATCCCCCACACCAGCCTGCCGCAAGCCCTCGCGATTTGTATTTGCCCTTACAATCCTCCTAGGGCTCATACTCGGTGCCGCCTCCATCGACTCCTCCCCTCCTTCTGCAGGACTAGCTGCTCGTCTCTTTTTCCTTGCCCTCTCTCCTTCAGCAGCCTGCTGTGCTCCATCTTCATTTCCCAACTCAGCAAACCTGTTCCTGAGTTCTATTTCTCCATCGCTGGCACGTCTTTTCCTCTGCCTGGTTCTCCTAGTCACATGTTTCCACCGTCCACTTTCCTCACCCGGCAGCCCCTCCTCAGAGTTCTTTGGTCCTGCTTCCATCCACTCGTCTGGGTTTGTCCCCTGCGCCTCATCATGTCTGTGTTCCATCATCCGCTCAAACCCCCTTCTAAACTCAGCCAGGGTTTCCACTTGCATCTCCAGTCCTCTTATCTTTTCTTCCAGCAGCTCTATTACGCATAGTAATAGACAGTCCCTGCCCTAAAGAACTAACCATCTAAATAGACAAGGCAGACAAAAGGTGGAACAAAGGAAATACTATTCCCACTTTGCAGAATGGAAATTGAGACACCGAGCGCTTAAGGCCAAAATTGTCAAAAGTAACTAATTTTGAATGTCCAACTTGAGACTTCTAGTGTCTAATTTTTCAGAGTGCTTAGTATTTTTGTGTCACTTTGTATGATCAAAGCACAGCTCTCATTGACTTCAGTCGCAGCTGTGATTGTTCAGTTGGACACTCTGAAAAGGAGGAACATGCAGTGGCCACCTGTACAAAATTTGTTTTATGGTTTTTGCCTAGCATCTCAAAGAAACTCTGTGTTAGAGGCAGCGACAGAATCAAGTTCTTCAGAGTGGAATTCAACAGCCTTAACCACGAGCCCATTCCTTCTCTTCCTGCAATCCCCTTCCTCCTTGAGACAGACAACAGCCTCTTTAACAGCATAACTCAGATCCATTCAATAAGCACAATCCATCCTGTGCACTGAATGAAGCAGTTGTCCTGTGGGGGAGGGGGAAATACCTTGGGATTATGTAATTAATGACTGTATCATAATACATATGCACAAGAGGATCTAATTAAGGTTACCTTAATTCCGGTATTTTGTAATTATTGAGAGCTTGACTTTGCAACCTTCATGTTCTTTTAATGTAGTTTTTTAAGATGTAATTTCCTAGGTCTAAAAAACTGACTGAAAGAAAAAAAATCCGCCATGTGGAATCATATTGGACCCCCCCCCAGGTTAATAGTAGCTCTGACACACAGATCCGGATCGGAGCACAGACCTCTACCATTTGAATTAATGGAATAACTAGCGATAGTTGTAGATGGTTGGTCCTCTATGTTGGCCAGGCACAAGATAAGATACACATTTTGCCAGAGAGTTTCACAGATGTTTGCTAGCAACAGAGGAATCACTCAGGAATCCTGGGTTCAGCTCCAGATTCTGGAGGAGAGTGTTCTCTAGTAGTACAGACCCTTCTGCCTCTCTCTCCTGCAACCTACTACCTTCTTACCCTACCCCCTAACATGTCCCTCCCTAGCCTGTCTCATTCATCCCCTATTCACCCTGCTCCTTCTCTTCTCCCTCATTCGGCTCTCAAGTGAGGATGCTTCCTCCTTTTTTTCCTGCACAGAGGTCACTGAAAGCACAGAACAGACAGTCTCCAGGCTCTTAGATCGGGTGCTCGGCACCACATCAGCTAGAGGGAGCAATTGTAGCAAAAGTCCTGCTCAGCCCTGGGCTGGATAATGTGGAGATGGAGCATGCTTGGTGTGGTTGGGATGGAGCTGTACAGCTCATGCTTGCAGCAGGTGTAACGTATGAAACATTTGCTGCTGGATCTAACAATCCTATGCAAACAGTAATTTTCAGAGGATTATAATGCAGCCAAAATTGAGTGGACTTTCATATGGACAGCAAATTGCCTTTCTCTGACCCCACGGGAAATGTGGCAGAAAAGAATACTATCGTGCGAAGTGTTATGTACCCTTAACTACAGGTGTCACTACCAGCTCTGCTTGTCCTATGAGGGGTGTACCAGGTGTACCCCCCCCACACCTGAGGCCCTAGTGCTTTGATGCAGCACACCTGAAAGGAGTGTCCTTTGGGAGGGAAAGAGCAGTCAGTCAAGTCCTCCAGGAGCTGCCTAGAGAGGCCACTGAGGACCAGCTGTTGATATCAACAAGAATTGGTCCACTAGCAGCCAGAAAGGCCATGAGCAGACAGACGCCAATACGGGCCCAGCAAGCAACATAAAAACAGTGAAAGCAGCAAAGAATCCTGTGGCACCTTATAGACTAACAGAGGTTTTGGAGCATGAGCTTTCGTGGGTGAATACCCACTTCCTCAGATGCATGTAATGGAAATATCCAGGGGCTGGTATATATATGTGTGCTAGCAAGCAAGCTAGAGATAACGAGGTCAGTTCAATCAGGGAGGATGAGGCCCTGTTCTAGCAGTTGAGGTGTGAAAACCAAGAGAGGAGAAACTGGTTCTGTAATTGGCAAGCCATTCACAGTCTTTGTTCAATCCTGAGCTGATGGTGTCAAATTTGCAGATGAACTGAAGCTCAGCAGTTTCTCTTTGAAGTCTGGTCCTGAAGTTTTTTTGCTGCAGGATGGCCACCTTAAGGTCTGCTATAGTGTGGCCAGGGAGGTTGAAGTGCTCTCCTACAGGTTTTTGTATATTGCCATTCCTAATGTCTGATTTGTGTCCATTTATCCTTTTCCGTAGAGACTGTCCAGTTTGGCCGATGTACATAGCAGAGGGGCATTGCTGGCATATGATGGCGTATATTACATTGGTGGATGTGCAGGTGAATGAACCAGTGATGGTGTGGCTGATCTGGTTAGGTCCTGTGATGGTGTCGCTGGTGTAGATATGTGGGCAGAGTTGGCATCGAGGTTTGTTGCATGGATTGGTTCCTGAGCTAGAGTTATTATGGTGTGGTGTGCAGTTACTGGTGAGAATATGTTTCAGGTTGGCAGGTTGTCTGTGGGCAAGGATTGGCCTGCCACCCAAGGCCTGTGAAAGTGTGGGATCATTGTCCAGGATGGGTTGTAGATCCTTGATGATGCGTTGGAGGGGTTTTAGCTGGGGGCTGTATGTGATGGCCAGTGGAGTCCTGTTGGTTTCTCTCTTGGGTTTGTCTTGCAGTAGGAGGCTTCTGGGTACACGTCTGGCTCTGTTGATCTGTTTCCTTATTTCCTCATGCGGGTATTGTAGTTTTGAGAATGCTTGGTGGAGATTTTGTAGGTGTTGGTCTCTGTCTGAGGGGTTAGAGCAGATGCGGTTGTACCTCAGTGCTTGGCTGTAGACAATGGATCGTGTGATGTGCCCGGGATGGAAGCTGGAGGCATGAAGGTAGGCATAGCGGTCGGTGGGTTTTCGATATAGGGTGGTGTTAATGTGACCATCACTTATTTGCACCGTGGTGTCAAGAAAGTGGACCTCCCGTGTAGATTGGTCCAGGCTGAGGTTGATGGTGGGGTGGAAGCTGTTGAAATCATGGTGGAATTTTTCCAGAGTCTCCTTCCCATGGGTCCAGATGATGAAGATGTCATCAATGTAGCGTAGATAGAGAAGGGGTGTGAGTGGACGAGAGCTGAGGAAGCGTTGTTCCAGGTCGGCCATGAAGATATTGGCATATTGTGGGGCCATGCGGGTGCCCATAGCAGTGCCACTGATCTGGAGATATATATTGTCATCAAATTTGAAATAGTTGTGTGTAAGTATAAAGGCACAGAGCTCAGCAGCCAGTTGTGCTGTGGCATCATCAGGGATGGTGTTCTTGACAGCTTGTATTCCATCTGTGTGTGGGATGTTTGTGTAGAGAGCCTCTACATCCATGGTGGCTAGGATGGTGTTTTCTGGGAGGTCACCAATGCATTGTAGTTTCCTCAGGAAATCAGTGGTGTCGCGGAGATAGCTGGGAGTGCTGGTGGCATAGGGTCTGAGTAGAGAGTCCATATATCCAGACAGTCCTTCAGTGAGAGTGCCAATGCCCGAGATGATGGGGCGTCCAGGATTTCCGGGTTTGTGGATCTTGGGTAGTAGATAGAATAACCCTGGTCGGGGCTCTAGGGGTATGTTGATTTCTTCTGGTGTTAGTGTAGGGAGTGTCCTGAGTAGATGCTGTAGTTTCTTAGTGTATTCCTCAGTGGGATCTGAGGGAAGTGGCCTGTAGAATTTGGTATTGGAGAGTTGTCTGGCTGCCTCCTTTTGATAGTCAGACCTGTTCATGATGACAACAGCACCTCCTTTATCAGCCTCTTTGATGATAATGTCAGGGTGGTTTCTGAGGCTGTGGATGGCATTGCGTTCTGCACGGCTTAGGTTGTGAGGCAAGCGATGTTGTTGTTCCACGATTTCTGCCTGTGCACGCCTGAGGAAACTACAATGCATTGGTGACCTCCCAGAAAACACCATCCTAGCCACCATGGATGTAGAGGCTCTCTACACAAACATCCCACACACAGATGGAATACAAGCTGTCAAGAACACCATCCCTGATGATGCCACAGCACAACTGGCTGCTGAGCTCTGTGCCTTTATACTTACACACAACTATTTCAAATTTGATGACAATATATATCTCCAGATCAGTGGCACTGCTATGGGCACCCGCATGGCCCCACAATATGCCAATATCTTCATGGCCGACCTGGAACAACGCTTCCTCAGCTCTCGTCCACTCACACCCCTTCTCTATCTACGCTACATTGATGACATCTTCATCATCTGGACCCATGGGAAGGAGACTCTGGAAAAATTCCACCATGATTTCAACAGCTTCCACCCCACCATCAACCTCAGCCTGGACCAATCTACACGGGAGGTCCACTTTCTTGACACCACGGTGCAAATAAGTGATGGTCACATTAACACCACCCTATATCGAAAACCCACCGACCGCTATGCCTACCTTCATGCCTCCAGCTTCCATCCCGGGCACATCACACGATCCATTGTCTACAGCCAAGCACTGAGGTACAACCGCATCTGCTCTAACCCCTCAGACAGAGACCAACACCTACAAAATCTCCACCAAGCATTCTCAAAACTACAATACCCGCATGAGGAAATAAGGAAACAGATCAACAGAGCCAGACGTGTACCCAGAAGCCTCCTACTGCAAGACAAACCCAAGAGAGAAACCAACAGGACTCCACTGGCCATCACATACAGCCCCCAGCTAAAACCCCTCCAACGCATCATCAAGGATCTACAACCCATCCTGGACAATGATCCCACACTTTCACAGGCCTTGGGTGGCAGGCCAATCCTTGCCCACAGACAACCTGCCAACCTGAAACATATTCTCACCAGTAACTGCACACCACACCATAATAACTCTAGCTCAGGAACCAATCCATGCAACAAACCTCGATGCCAACTCTGCCCACATATCTACACCAGCGACACCATCACAGGACCTAACCAGATCAGCCACACCATCACTGGTTCATTCACCTGCACATCCACCAATGTAATATACGCCATCATATGCCAGCAATGCCCCTCTGCTATGTACATCGGCCAAACTGGACAGTCTCTACGGAAAAGGATAAATGGACACAAATCAGACATTAGGAATGGCAATATACAAAAACCTGTAGGAGAGCACTTCAACCTCCCTGGCCACACTATAGCAGACCTTAAGGTGGCCATCCTGCAGCAAAAAAACTTCAGGACCAGACTTCAAAGAGAAACTGCTGAGCTTCAGTTCATCTGCAAATTTGACACCATCAGCTCAGGATTGAACAAAGACTGTGAATGGCTTGCCAATTACAGAACCAGTTTCTCCTCTCTTGGTTTTCACACCTCAACTGCTAGAACAGGGCCTCATCCTCCCTGATTGAACTGACCTCGTTATCTCTAGCTTGCTTGCTAGCACACATATATATACCAGCCCCTGGATATTTCCATTACATGCATCTGAGGAAGTGGGTATTCACCCACGAAAGCTCATGCTCCAAAACCTCTGTTAGTCTATAAGGTGCCACAGGATTCTTTGCTGCTTTGACAGATCCAGACTAACACGGCTACCCTCTGATACTTGACACCATGCAAGGCACTGCATTTAGCCGTATGGAATGGAAATCCATCAACCTCATGAAGAAACTTGCACAAATACAGACAGACATCATCTTCCTTTCCAAATGCAAACGGATGGACATCATACCAAATGGACTAAAGGTAAAAAATCCACTGCTATCTACATACTACACGGACCACAGTGAGAGATTATGTCATACTCTATCTAAAAAACTGAGGAACCACCTGATCAGCTTCCTATACAGCAAACAGGAAAACATCAAAAAAGAGCTCTCCAACCTGGAGACTCTCATTAATAACCAAACTTCTATACAAACGGACTTCACTAGAATAAGACAGGAGATCTACATTACTCACTTCACCTCTCTTCAAAGGAAAAAGGACTGTAAGCTGTCTAAACTCCTACCTGCCACATGGGGCCACAACAGTGGTACCCCTAACCCACCCAGCAATATCGTCAATCTATCCAACTACACACTCAGCCCAGAAGAAAAGTCTGTCCTATCTCGGGGACTCTCTTTCTGCCCTGCCACCCCCACCAACATGATACAGTTCTGTGGTGATCTGGAAGCCTACTTTCGCCGTCTCCGACTCAAAGAATACTTCCAGGACAACACTGAACAGTGCACTGATACACGGGTGCCCTCCCACCAACAGCACAAGAAAAAGAACTCCACATGGACTCCTCCTGAGGGTCGAAATGACAGCCTGGACCTATACATTGAATGCTTCCGCCGGCGTGCACAGGCAGAAATCGTGGAACAACAACATCGCTTGCCTCACAACCTAAGCCGTGCAGAACGCAATGCCATCCACAGCCTCAGAAACCACCCTGACATTATCATCAAAGAGGCTGATAAAGGAGGTGCTGTTGTCATCATGAACAGGTCTGACTATCAAAAGGAGGCAGCCAGACAACTCTCCAATACCAAATTCTACAGGCCACTTCCCTCAGATCCCACTGAGGAATACACTAAGAAACTACAGCATCTACTCAGGACACTCCCTACACTAACACCAGAAGAAATCAACATACCCCTAGAGCCCCGACCAGGGTTATTCTATCTACTACCCAAGATCCACAAACCCGGAAATCCTGGACGCCCCATCATCTCGGGCATTGGCACTCTCACTGAAGGACTGTCTGGATATATGGACTCTCTACTCAGACCCTATGCCACCAGCACTCCCAGCTATCTCCGCGACACCACTGATTTCCTGAGGAAACTACAATGCATTGGTGACCTCCCAGAAAACACCATCCTAGCCACCATGGATGTAGAGGCTCTCTACACAAACATCCCACACACAGATGGAATACAAGCTGTCAAGAACACCATCCCTGATGATGCCACAGCACAACTGGCTGCTGAGCTCTGTGCCTTTATACTTACACACAACTATTTCAAATTTGATGACAATATATATCTCCAGATCAGTGGCACTGCTATGGGCACCCGCATGGCCCCACAATATGCCAATATCTTCATGGCCGACCTGGAACAACGCTTCCTCAGCTCTCGTCCACTCACACCCCTTCTCTATCTACGCTACATTGATGACATCTTCATCATCTGGACCCATGGGAAGGAGACTCTGGAAAAATTCCACCATGATTTCAACAGCTTCCACCCCACCATCAACCTCAGCCTGGACCAATCTACACGGGAGGTCCACTTTCTTGACACCACGGTGCAAATAAGTGATGGTCACATTAACACCACCCTATATCGAAAACCCACCGACCGCTATGCCTACCTTCATGCCTCCAGCTTCCATCCCGGGCACATCACACGATCCATTGTCTACAGCCAAGCACTGAGGTACAACCGCATCTGCTCTAACCCCTCAGACAGAGACCAACACCTACAAAATCTCCACCAAGCATTCTCAAAACTACAATACCCGCATGAGGAAATAAGGAAACAGATCAACAGAGCCAGACGTGTACCCAGAAGCCTCCTACTGCAAGACAAACCCAAGAGAGAAACCAACAGGACTCCACTGGCCATCACATACAGCCCCCAGCTAAAACCCCTCCAACGCATCATCAAGGATCTACAACCCATCCTGGACAATGATCCCACACTTTCACAGGCCTTGGGTGGCAGGCCAATCCTTGCCCACAGACAACCTGCCAACCTGAAACATATTCTCACCAGTAACTGCACACCACACCATAATAACTCTAGCTCAGGAACCAATCCATGCAACAAACCTCGATGCCAACTCTGCCCACATATCTACACCAGCGACACCATCACAGGACCTAACCAGATCAGCCACACCATCACTGGTTCATTCACCTGCACATCCACCAATGTAATATACGCCATCATATGCCAGCAATGCCCCTCTGCTATGTACATCGGCCAAACTGGACAGTCTCTACGGAAAAGGATAAATGGACACAAATCAGACATTAGGAATGGCAATATACAAAAACCTGTAGGAGAGCACTTCAACCTCCCTGGCCACACTATAGCAGACCTTAAGGTGGCCATCCTGCAGCAAAAAAACTTCAGGACCAGACTTCAAAGAGAAACTGCTGAGCTTCAGTTCATCTGCAAATTTGACACCATCAGCTCAGGATTGAACAAAGACTGTGAATGGCTTGCCAATTACAGAACCAGTTTCTCCTCTCTTGGTTTTCACACCTCAACTGCTAGAACAGGGCCTCATCCTCCCTGATTGAACTGACCTCGTTATCTCTAGCTTGCTTGCTAGCACACATATATATACCAGCCCCTGGATATTTCCATTACATGCATCTGAGGAAGTGGGTATTCACCCACGAAAGCTCATGCTCCAAAACCTCTGTTAGTCTATAAGGTGCCACAGGATTCTTTGCTGCTTTGACAGATCCAGACTAACACGGCTACCCTCTGATAAAAACAGTGGATTGCCTCCTCCACGAGATGGTTCTTGATGAATATGGAACAGGGAAGGAAGGATCTCCCTTGTTTTAACCCCAAAGCCTGCCGCGTCAGGAGCCTAACTCTGGCTATACTGTTTGGTTGAGCCTGCAAAAGATAGTTTTGGTTTAAATTGTGGAATTTAAAGCCCAGGGTGATGTCTATGCTGCAATTAAAAACCCGCTGCTGGCCCGTGCCAGCTGACTCGGGCTCATGAGGCTTGGCTAAGGGGCTGTTTCATTGCAGTGTAGATGTTCAGGCTCAAGCTGGAGCCTGGCCTCTAGGACCCTTTGAGGTGCAGGGTTTCCAGAGCTCAGGCTGCAGCCCAAGCCCGAATGTCTGCACTGCAATTAAACAGCCCCTTAGCTTGAGCCTGGTGAGCCTGAGTCAGCTGGCACGGGCCAGCTGTAGGGGTCTAACTGCAGTATAGACATACCTAAGGCGGCCATGCTGAGTTTGAATATTGATTGACTGCTTTAAAATTAAAGGGAGCTTGTTTTGCAAGATGCTTCACTGGTTCAGGCCATTATCATACCACATACACTTCCTTTTTGCTGCAGCTAGAGGTGTGAAAATACCTCACCCAGGACCCAGAATCCAGGCAAAGGCTGTTCATCACCTTAAACAACTTATAATTTACATTTTTGGGTCCTTTATCTCCTTGAAGCAGTGAAGATAGTTACCATACTAGTCCAAGCAGAAGGTGCTGATTTTTCACCAGCCCTTTCAGGCCAGCCTACTTTGCCCTTGTGCTATCAAACCTTTTAGGAGTCGTGCTAAGTAGTGTGCACAATAAAAGGAATAATAACAACAAGAGTTCCTGCTATGGAAGGTACTATAATTTTAATGGCATAGGACTTGGAAATTCATTACGAAGAAAGGGAATGTTCTGCAGTCTGATTACCTTGTACGTACTCCATCTCTCCTTAACAAATCACAAAGGCTAGGCTCTGCTTCTTTATTTTTTAAAAATAAAATAACCAAGAATAAAGCAATACATGTCCCATATGTGACAGAAATGTGTTATTGGAGAAGAGAAATATAACTTTAAAATAAAAACTTAAAGGTTTCCATTTATCTTCATATTAGCTTGTGATTTAAAGCCAAATGACCGCATCCTCTGTTTGTTTGCCTCGTTTGCCAGAAACTGGGAATGGGCGACAGGGGATGGGTCTCTTGATGATTACCTGTTCTGTTCATTCCCCCTGGGGCAGCTGCCATTGGGCATGGTCAGAAGACAGGATACTGGGCTAGATGAACCTTTGGTCTCACCCAGTATGCCCGTTCTTATATTTTTATGTTTTTCTTGTGCACCAGCAGCAGTTTACTATATTTCAAGCAGTTACATCTGGGCAAACACACTGAAGGCAATCGGGCTGTACAGATGTCACTGAGGGTAGACTTGAAGACAGTGGGATAATAGATAGTAGGCAAACAATGGCCTGATTTGTTGCTGATGATAATGTGCAAGGAGGAAAAATCCATCCCATTTTTGGATCCACGTTTGAATTTGCAGAGCGGGATGTTAGGAGAAAAAAAATCTTTTTATTTGTAAACTGAGCATGTTGTATATGAAATCATTGAAAGACAATAAATATGAAACCACATGAAGACATTCCACAGTATAACTTTTCTTTAAGCCCATGATACATAGGTTGTAACTTGATTTGACTGTTAGGAGTGCATAAACCGCGGTATGAGGTTTTCAGGATCACCAGTCCTAGGCACCATTGCTTCCATTCATCTGTGTGTGTCAGGAACACATCAATACAGTATGCTAAACCATGTGTAAAATTCTGTTCTAAACCTCCCCTGGAGAATTTGGAAAACTTTGAAAGTCTCATGGATATAGGAAGGACTGTATTTACTGTTGTGAAATTAAAGTGTTAAAAATTAAAGTGTGAAATTAAAGGGATAAAGTTGCTAAGTCAAATTCATGTTTGTTTTTCCCCTTCAGAATTCCAGAAGTGATTGTTGTATGCAGTTCTATGGACTTACCACTTGCCAAGTTTCATATTTTTTTAAATCAAAGTCATTTTCTATTATAAGACCACTAAGAAGCATTAAAAATGTCTTTTGCACTCCTAGCCACATACAAATGGCCCAGATTTAATTTGTTTGTGACAAGAAAGTATTCCCAGGCTGAAGTCTTCTGTGCCAAGCATTAGTTTGTAGTGAATGTTTAAGGCCAAATTCTAAACCACGGAATAACAAGGTTTATGATGAAAATCCAGCCTTGATTACATCAGTGTTGTTGAGCACAATCGTACTATTTAGGGTTTGTCTACACAGGAAAAAAGCCTGCAATAGCTGGTGTGCACTAGCTACTACTCTGCACTAATTCCCTGTGTGGACCTCTTTGAGTATGTCTGCACAGCAAAGAAAAACCCACAGCTGGCCTCTGCCAGTGGACTTGGGCTCAGCTGAGGGGCTGTTTCATTGCTGCATAGTTTTCTGGGCTCAGGCTGGAGCCCAGGCTCTTGGATAGGGTTGCCCGCCCTCCAGGAATTAAAGATTAATCTTTAATTAAATATTATGTCATATAGATGAAACCTCCAGGAATATGTCCAACCAAAACTGGCAACTCTACTCAGGGGCCCTCGGGTGGGAGCGTGCCAGAGCTTGAGCCCAGAAGTCTACACAGCAATGAAACAGCCCTGCAGCCTGAGCCCCGTGAGCCTGAGTTGACTGGCCTGGGCCAGTCGCCAGTATTTCTTTGCTGTGTATGCACACCCTTATTGCTCACTGAAGAGTGCCTTGGTGTGCATTAGCTTAATGCACTTTGGAAGTGTACTAGGCTAAACCACCCAAGGGCACTTTTAGTGCACAGTAAGAGTTAATGGGGAGTAGCTAGTGCACTTTAACTTCACACCCTAGCTTAGTGTGCACTAACTTCCTTGTGTAGATAAGCCCTTAGTCTTTCCAGTGTATCCATACCCAGTGCATTCATTTACTAGCTCACTCATTTGTATAACAAGTCTTTTAATTCTACTTTCATGCTCTTTCAAACCCCACTAAAACTGTATTGGTTGATTTGGGTTTGTTTGGGGTTTTTTGGGTAGTGAAAATGTGATACAAACATTCTGAATGTACATTGTAGCCAATGTGCATCGAACCACTTTCCTTTTTATCTATGGTTACAAAAAGCTTATATTCTAGTTCTGATAAACTGTCCATGCCTGTTGTCTGTAAAGTATTTTTTTCCTGCATTGTTCATAAAAAAATTCACAGAATGCTTCCCATCTCTACCCAGGGGTACCCAGGGCTATATTATACTGCCTAGCTCTAGAAGCAGACGAGTGTCAGTCATAAAACAGGAATGGCTAGATCTGTAGAAAGGAAATGAGGAGTACAAGGTTCTGAAGACTACTTCAGGTGATGCAGAAAAAAAAAATCATGGTTGATGATAACAAATGCCACCCTAAAGTAAAGAAAAAAATGAGGAAAGAGAAGTAAAGATTTTTTTCCCCTAAGATTTTGCTAAGAAAGGAAAGAGAAGATGTGCAAGGTGAAATCAATTATACACTTGTGGATAATGGGGGAGTTACATTCCGAGAACAGACCTGGAGAAAGGCATGTTTGAGTGAGGATGGATGAAGGGAGAGAAAATGAGTCAATTGGATAATTGAAATCTGGTTGTTTGGATTACAGTATGGATAAGGGAGAGGAGTCTGCTATAGAAAGGCAGGGATATGATGCTCTAGTCTTAAATATAAGGATGGGGAGAGTATCACAGGAGATAGGGAAAGGGAAGATAAAAATGGAAGTCTGTCAACAGGGTTGTCAAGAGATTTGAAATCCATTATATTTTTCATTCATTCTGTTGATTGCTGGTATTGAAAATGATAGAATAAGGCTTGAGGATCGCTATTTTGTGGGATCATTTTTTCCATTCACACAGCAGGGATTTTGACACACACAGTGTTGTATATTAAACAGTGTGCCACAGGTGGAGGGACAGGATTTTTTTATTATTATTATTTATTTGGGCGGGGGAGGGAGTTAGTTATTTTTCAGGGAGTCCTAAATCTAGTGAAGAATAATTCTGGCATGATCATGAATTAAAGCAATTGTATTTTTTTCACAAAATAGAGTTTTAAAAGAAATAACTTAATTTCAACTCATGTAGTAATATTTTTTACTTATAGAGCACCTTATATATACTAAGCCTCACCACTTCTCTACCAGACTGCTAAGTAGAACTATTGCAGTTTAAGGAATTTGAGGAAACTCAGGCACAGTGGCTGGAGGAGAGAGAGGCTTGGAGCCCCTTTCTGCCTCCCCACAGGATAAGACACAGCAGGAACAACTGGGGAAAGGGGGAAGACCTCTCCCACCTCCCCAGGACCACCAGCACTAATAACCACTAAAGGAATGAGTGGAGGCCCACTTAAAAAAAAAATCTCACACAAAGACCAGAGGCAGCCAGGGAAAGGGAGGAGTGGGACAAGTCTGGGGAGAGGATGGGATCGGAGGATTCCTAGAGGGAACACTGCTTATGGGTGCCTCAGTTTTATGGGAATCCCACTTGAGACACCAAAAGCCTGATTTTCAGAGGTGCTGAGTGTGACACGGTGTACACACTCCGCATCAGTATGGAAGGAGTTAAGGAGCTGCTGTGGTCCAGAGCGACCTCACCTGTCTGCACCTGCAAATAATGCCAGATTGGAGGATGATTTAAACAGTGGGATCTCTATTCAGATGGGAAGGAAACTGGCTGCTGAGCATCCCAGCTCTCAGAGAGGTCTGACAGCCAAAAGAGCCTTTGTCCTCGCAGAAAGGAGAACACCAATCCCCTGGGCTAAGAAGGGGAAAGATACTTATACTGGAGACCCACCCAGAGAACTCTGGGGTGATTGTGCTAGTTCCAAGGCCCTCTGAAGTAAGAGAGGCCAATACTAGGCCTGAAGCCGCCTGCAGGTTTTCTTTCTTTTCCTTCATGCTTTTACTTAACCCTGTTTGTTTGCTGACTTAGGACTGTTTGGTTTGTTTCACTGGGGACCCTGAGAGGGAAAGAAACAGCCTGAAGGTCTCATCTGAAGGGTCAAGCAACAGCCCTGCTAGACTGAGATACCCCACAGCTCCTGCAGGGGTGGGGGCAATTGGACCTGCACATTTGTGCTTCCCACATAGCTCCTAAAAGGGGTGCTCTGCTGAGGACGGATTCACGACACTGAGTGAGCACCCACAGCTCCCACTGACTTGGGTGCTGAGGAAATGTGAAAATCCAGCCCTTGGTGTCTCATGTTGCTCATGTTGTCCCCCCAAATATACTGAGGTTTACAGAATTAGTGGACACTTATGACACGCTTTACATCAATGGCTTGCCCAAAGTGTCTCACAAAGTCTGTGACAGAGCTGGGGATTACAACCAGAGCTCCTGATGCTCCTACTCCTCTGCTTTAGGCACAAGACCATCTTTCCCCTCTTTCCCATTGTGACTAAATACAAGTAGCAAATGGATTTGTATCTACACAGGGGCATTTTACTGTCATGTTCTATGTTTTAATCTGATTTTAAAATGTATGAATCATTTTTAATGATCCTATTTTTCCAGAGTGTAACATTATAGATGAGGCCGGTGACTCAGACTGAAAAGGATAGGCACTGTACTATGTGATAACATCTTACATTCAGACACCTGCATTATAAGTGCATTTTCCTCAAAAACACTGGCATTAATGGAAAAAGTTAAATATGGAGATCTGCATATGTGTTGCAAACTACTCTTATTGCCTCTCTCAAAAGTCTTTCCTGAAACAGATTAGGCATGATCAATCTGAAAAGAGCAATGCAGAATGGTGGAGGGCAGGGAACTGCATGGATGGGCACATTTCTATGTGTATTAAAGTTGTATACATTTATGCATGATAAAGTCATAGAATATCAAGGTTGGAAGGGACCTCAGAAGGTCATCTAGTCCAACCCTCTGCTCAAAGCAGGACCAATTCCCAGACAGATTTGTACCCTAGTCCCCTAAATGGCCCCCACAAGGGTTGAACTCACAGCCCTGAGTTTAGCAGGCCAATGCGCAAACCACTGAGCTATTCCTCCCCCCTTGGTTAGTCACATTTCCTGGTTTATGAGCACTTACCATGCAGCCTTTACATTCTCTTAATATAGGGCTTTTCTGGTGGAATTATACTTTAGTTTTTTCAAGTCCCACTGATAATCATTCCCCCTATGGCTAACTTCCATTCAGTATGACCTCCAGAATGTGCTATGCTTTGACATAAAAGATCTCATGAAAGCCCTGTTGGAGCAGGGAGCCAGAGCGCTAATTAGTCAGGTACAGCATGTTCTGTTTTTAAAAATATATGTAGTTTGGTGCTTTTCTAGTACTTTAAAAATTATCTGTATGGCCTAAAGGGTATGAAATAATTTGTAAAAGCACTGATAGGCCATCTAAGAGGCTGACCTCTTGCTCTGGCAAGGTTTATGGTAGCTGCAGTATCTCAAGGCTTGTCTTCACATACAGTGCTATACAGGTGCAGCTGCGCTGCTGTAGTGCTTTAGTGACAACACTACTATGCGGACAGGAGAATTTCTCCCATCAGTGTAGTACAGCGTGGTGGTGGGCAACCTGCAGGCCGCAGGCCTCATGCGGCCCATCAGGGTAATCTGATTGCGGGCCTCAAGACATTTTGCTGACATTGACCGTCTGCAGGCATGGCCCCTTGCAGTTCCCAGTGGCTGCGGTTCGCCGTTCCCATCCAATGATAGCTGCAGGTTGCCCATCAGTGGCGTAGTTAATCCACCTCCCCAAGAGGCAATAGCTACATTGACAAGAGATGCTTTCCCATCAACATAGCACTGTCTACACAGGGGGTTAGGTCAGTATAACTACGTTGCTTGGGATGTTTCACACCCCTGAGTGACATACGTCAGGTCTACACTACAGAGATAAGTAGACCTACATGACGCAACTCCAGCTACGTGAGTAACATAGCTGGAGTCAACATACCTTACTTAGGTTGACTTATTGCGGTGTCTACACTGTGCTGGGTCAGCGAGAGAAACTCTCCCATTGACGTACTTTATGTTTCTCGTTTTGGTGGACTACCGGAGTCAATGGGAGAGCGATCAATGGTCGATTTAGCGGGTCTTCACTATCCCCGCTAAATCGACCCCCGGTGGATCGATCGCCACGCATCAGTCCCCCGGTGAGTGGAGACAAGCCCATAGTTATAGGTCTGTAGCATAGATCTGGCCTCAGTGTGGTGCATATGAGGACATCACATCAGAGCAAGGGTGAATTGGCCACCTCAGTGATGGACATAATATGACAACTAAAAAAGAAAAATACATTTTGAAGTAATATTGTATTGAATAGATTTCTTCAATAGCCTGCTTGAGAACCTTCCTCACACATTAGTAAGGTTACTTTACTTTTACAGGTCACCTTCACATTTTCAGAAGAGGAGCCTAATGTTGATCCTAACTGTCACACCCTATATTTGGTACAGCCTGTGTTTAGCAGCTGATGTAGAAAGGCACCAATTTTTTATATTCCGTCAAGCAAGACAAGCCCGCAATTAAATTTTTTTTAACTGGTGTGTATTTATAAATTTCCTGATAGGCAATCCTGGAAAGTGTGAACTTTACAGGAGAATAAATGGGAACTATAATGTTATTCTTTTAGTCTGCAATTGTCTGAAATACTTGTCAATAGAAATAGTTGCATACATTTGTCTTCATTAATCATTTCAAGGTGTTGCACTTTGATGCAGCTAGCCTAGTTCACAGGCACTTTAATTTTCCAATTATTGTACCTGTGGCTCAGAACAGATACTGATTAGTTTCACATTTTGCTCGATGGGCAGCTTAATGTTCTTGTCACCTTATATTGAATTTTAAATGTTCAGAGTATAAGAGAATGTCAGATGTGTTCCGAAGACTTTTGGGCCATGCTCAGTAAGTTACTGAATACAGTACCGATAGCTTTCTGAAATAATGATGAAAGAACAAAGTATGGAGCCAGAATCCTACCACAAAGGAAACGATTCTTGTAAGAGGGGTGTGAATGATTTCATGTCTCATTCTATTTCACATAAGAGTGCTTAGGTGAATATGAACATAATACTGCTTGGGTCATATCACAGCATTAGTAGTAAGACTTATAAAATCAAAGAAAGCTGTGATTTTTTTTCTGTATTTACGCATAACTAAAAGGCATTTTACAAACTGTTGTACTGAGATGTCTAGGAGAAAATATACACTCTGAAAAGCCCTAAATATAAGCCTAATTTTATAATAAATACAAATGTTGCTTGCCTACATTCTGTCAATTGTGTACCAGTAATGACTCATTCATTCATTATTTTGAAAATTGCCATTAAAAAAGTTCCCTTCAAAAACTCAAAACCACTCTGAACATCTGCTGCCTAGGTAGTCATTAGACCTTTTTGCTGTGCTTTTGGCGAATTGCCTGGAAGTGAAGTTGAAGCATTTACTGGGACCTAACTTTGTGCCAGTATTAATAGTAAAGATGACGTAACATTTTGATAAAAAGAATGGGAAATGTGAAGCATGTAGCTTCCCAAACATAAACTTTATTTACTGGTCTCTGATGTAGTTTGTTTGCCTATAGTGTTGCTCACACAACTGATAACAGAAAACATATTTAATAACTCCACAGTGCTAATATGCTGTAGTATGCATGACTGCCTAATTTAATTTATCTCTGATTAAGCCTATTATGTTTGAGATCACTTTACAGAAGAGACTTCTTTTTGCCAGCTGTAAGCTTATTTGAATTGTAATATAAGTTAATAATGTGTGAAATAAGCAGTGGTGCCTGCTTCTAAATGTTAATTTTACCAAATGACTTCCTGAGTTAGTACATAGACAGCTCATCTTTTGCAATGCAGTTAGTATGTTTGGACAAGAAGACGGCATATTTAATAAGGCAGGGGGTCAGGTGAATGATATTTTTGCTGATGAAGAGCAGAGAACAACAATCATGGTATTGCTAATGGTGACACAGTGTCTATTTGGTGACAGTGTAAATGGAGGGCAAATGGTTGCAAGTAGTTCAGCTATGTCACTACATAAATTCTGTTTATCTGAAAATGTTCATTAAACGTGTGCTTAATGAAAGAAAACTGCAAGAAGCACAAAGTGCAATCAGCAATACCCAGAACAATATCAAAAGAAATTAAATAAAAGGATCTGAGGGGGAAAAACAATCACTGAGTTAGTTAAAAAGCAAAAACTAAATGATGGGTAAATTTGTATCTGGAAGGCTGCACTTTTGTGGGATCCTGGAATTGTCTGAAGCTGAGTATAGAGCAGATCCCTCAGAATTGCAAGAGGAGGAGTGAAAGAAAACTGCAGGAACTTAGGATAAAAGGAACCCATCTCTCATCAAGAAAACTGCTCTTCCTCAGGAAAGGAAGAGGACCGCATCTCCTTCCTCCCAGTTAAGGGGAGGAAGGAAAATAAAATATGCTCAGCACAATATTTGCTTTTTTCTTCCATCTGCATTGTGGTTACCATGGTCTGCTGGTAGAGAGTGCGTGTTCTGCAAAAAGAAAGGCATGGTTTAATTTAGAAATGTGCATGTTATGAACAAACATGAACATAGCTAGTGCCATAGTGATTTTCTACCACAACTGCCTCCTAAGTAATGCTTGTCCTTCCTGGAAGAATCTGTGCCCCTGACTGCATAGATACGGAGTGACATGGGAAGTAACTGGTACTGTAAGTGTACATGCATGTCTGTGGCTACACAGTAACACACACTGAAACTCTAGCAGTTGATTCAAGCCTTATGACATCCATTGTGAATGAATAACTGAACAAAGCAATACAAAACATCACAACAGACAGCAAAATAGGCTGTGATCCTGCAAACTCATAAGCTTGTGTGTAACTTCACTCATATAAGAAGCTTGTGCGTAACTTTACTTATATAAGTTGTTCCAATGACTTTGGACTGTTTGAATGAGTGAAGTTTTGCATGTGCTCAAGTGCTTGCAGGACTGGTGCCATAGTTACAGCTGTTTCAAAGGATCCAGTGCAAGATGTAATTCCAATAGTTCAGATACACTGCAAAAAGACTGTTAGCATCCTGTCACTTGCCTGGCATGAAGGGAAAATTGTCACACACAATTTCCTTTTCATGTCATTCTTTCTCCACCATGCAGACACCTCTGGCATGTGATAACATACAGTATGTCAAACCCAATTGTTCACATTTTGTACATAGTATCTCATTTATTTATAGATCAGTGTTTTGTGAGTGAGTCAAATGGGATTCTGGTTCTGAGTTCAAGACTTCCCTTCCCTCAGTCGTATATATCACTTCTGGTTCAGCTTATGTGAGGTCTGTCAAATGCTAGTTGACAGGACAAAGGTTTGGCTTTTATTGCGATGGATGTCTGAATATGTTATATATTACATGATCAGAAACATAAGTGAATGTGTGATGCAGAGACCAAGTTTCTAGTGTTCAAAACTATAAAGGTATTTTATATAGGATCCTGCACCGAGATTTCAGGATATTTTTTCTATAGTATTTGTCATACCTGAAATATCTTGTATTTGTCCAGAATAAATCAATCAACACATTTTTGAAGGGAATAACTAGTGGGAGCCGGCTCTTCACCTCAATCATGGATATGACTGATAATATTATTAACATTAACTGAATGTTGTTTCAGGTAGGGTCAGTTGCAGAGAACATATTAGATCTGTTCTCCAGACTCTATACTGGCTTTTGACTTGTTTTCAAGTGCAATTCAAAGTGCGGGTGTTGATTTGTAAAGGCCTGAATGGTTTGTGCCCTGGCTACTTTAGAGATGGCCTTTATTTCCCTATGCACAATCACAACTGTTGAATCAACTGGAGGTGCTAGCAGACCTGAGATTTGAACATCTAGCAGCTGGAGACAGGATGTTATTGTGGGAAGGGCCCTTGGTATCAGAATTGCATTGCTTCACCAGCTTACCAGAAACCAAGATTGTTGAACCACAGAGGAAAGGGCATCTGTTTTCTTTTGATTTTGCCTAAGTGTGAGGAGACTATTCCTCTTCCTGTATTTGAGCAGGAGTTTATTTAAAATGAAGATAAATTATGAATTGTGGAGGGGTTTTTTTTCAGCATAGTTGTGCTCTGAAAGGTGTCTTTGTAAAAATGGCACTGTGAGCTTCCTGGTTAATGTCTCAATGATTTTCATATCAAATGCTTCGTTTAAAAATGAAAAGATGTTATACTCTATACTAACTACCAACCCTGCAAACTCAGTTTGGGATCTGAGAGAGAACTCTCTTTTTTCCCCATCTTGTTCATCATCACCAACATAAAGGTACTGCAGGCTAAATTTACACCTGTGCAACCCCATTGTCTTACAGTTATGCCCTCAATGAAGCCTGTGAATCTCCATTGCTTTCAATGGATTTGAAAAGAGGTAACGGTTTGGAATTTAGGTAAATATTTTTTTGTTGCTGTACATTAAGGAATAGAATTGGCAACTCTTACTCCCTTAGGTTATGTCTATACTCTGGGCTAGAGGTGTGATTCCCACATACTCCTGGTAGCTTGATGAGCTACTGTGAGTATAAATAGCAGTGTAGCCATGGTAGCACCAGCAGCAGCAGCAGAGGTACAGCTAAGTCATGCTGTGTACAAACCCACCTGAAACCTGTATGTATGTACTGGAAATGGCTCAGCCATGCCTCCACTGCCTGTTCAGCTGTGGCTACACTGCTATTTATATCAGGTCCCGAGTTCATAATGTAGACATAGCATTAGGGTATATCTTCACTTCAGTGTTCACTCGGGGACGTCTGAGCATCTGGCTTACTCTAAGCCAGGTGTGAGCAGCCACTGGTGCTTCGCTCACTGATGTGAGCCTGTAGGACTTCTGGAAGACTATCCTGAATTTCTTTGTGCTGCAGTAAGCTGAGCCACTCTGATGCTTTCCCAGTGAATTGTAGGGGAACTTGTCTGTTCTGGGGGCACTGTGAAATTGTGAGAAATCATTGGAAGACTGTCAGCACTTGAGTGATTTGGCCTGTGTTCACACTGCAAAGTGGGGGTTACCAGTCCAAATGAAAGCAGCACCTGGGCTTTTAGCTTGCTAGCTAGCAGCCAGCTAGCTCAGATAGAAGGCATCGTTAACTCCAATGGGAGGGTTTTGTGTGGGGATGAAAGTGGGAATAGGGGCAACCACCTGTATAAGAGCCCCAACTAACTCTGCAGCAAAGACATACCCTTAGGTGTGTTACTCTTGCAATGCAAACAAGCAGTAAAACAAACAAAAATATTAAGTTTAAAATAACAAAACAAAACAGGGAACCCTCTCCCCAAACTTTTGACACTGAAGTCAGGAAATCTGATTGAATGTGTACAGGGAGTGAGTCTATCGAATAAGATGGTGCCTTTTTTAAAAAGACATTTTTCAAAGTAGACCACATTTTAAATGTGGTGAAATATGATGATGGATGTGTATGCAGAATACAAAATGGGTCAAATATATCTCTGTTATTATGCTGCTGTTTTGAATGTGGCCCAATGAAGGAACCAGTATATATATGACAGAGAAACAAATATATAGAAAGCACCTAGAATATAGTGGGCATTAACTTCCTTCTGGTATAATAATGACCATTTTTATAGAAATGTGGATTTTTGAAACTCTACCTCTAATCTTATATATATACAGATCTGTGGTGACCTAATAGGCAGATTATGCTATAATTTATATACCACTCCTCTTGCAGGAAGACCTACCCATATTTGCAGTTATGCATGTTTGGCACCAGGTAAATAGAATATGGTTCATATTTACTCTTCCTGTGCAGAGGAATTGTGATGAAAAACAATACAGAAAAAGCATTTAAGTATTTGCTATCCATACGTTTTCAAAGAGTTTCAATCTTTTAGCAGAGTAGTTCCCTGGTTGTTTTGAAAATATACCCATTAGTACATGCATTATGTACCACTATCAACAAGAGAGTCATTTTTGTACAAAATCCAGTTCTCAGTTCAGGTTCTCTTGCTCTTTCTGTTGCTGAGTTCAGCACAGAAGCCATCCAGGTATCAAGAGGTGTTACTGCTTTTCAGAAAACTATCGAAAACTTTTGGGTTTTCTGCCTCCTTCTCTTCCCCCATTTCTTTCCAAATACTAGCTGAATTGAGATCCTAAAAATGTATAATTTGCCAGCAGAAATGTTAGTCGATAGAGCCAGAGAATCATAGGTGATGTGTATCTAACTTCGTAGAACATTAAAGGCTGCTGAGCCATTGTTTCAGCCTAAATTTACTTTTAAATAAAGATTATTAGCAAGGATAACTTATGTACAAGGCTGTAAATCTGCTTAGTGTTCCATGACTGTTGTAGGCAAATAATGCTTCCTAAACACAGTCTTTGAACATTTCCGAAGCTACTCTTCTAGATGATTAAGATGTAAAAGATAATAGGACCATTTTAGCTGAGAAACCAAATGATCTTCAATATGTTAAAATATAGAAGGAAAAAACCCCAAAACATACCATATATACTACTTAACCATGTTATATTACTGCTTAATAGTATATACACATGTTTTTTAAAAAGTTACACTCCATAAAATGTCTTTATGAAGTGTCTTTTTGGCACAGGTTCTTGTAATTTTAAACAGAAGGTAAATTTTAAATAAAATCTGTTTCTAGGTTTAACTACTTTAGGATTTATTTCTAGCTTATTATTTGAATTTTCATCTAATATAAAAAAAACCCACACTGGGGCTCATGAAAAAACAGACTTCAGTGAGGAATAACATGTATTATCTACCATTACAAAAACTGTATTTGTTTGATTTGATAAAATTATGAAAACAATAGATGTATGAAAGGTCAAGGTTTTTTTACAGCAGTGGTTTGGGTTTTTTTTGTTTTTTTTTTTAAAAGAAAAGTACTGCTAGAGAAAAGCTTTTTATACATAAAATGTGATTTTGTTTATTTTTTTAAATTTTCATTGTAAATATTACATAATGGTTTCCTTTTGTTTTCAGTAACCTGTCAATCTAATCAAGGTAGAATTTTATTGTTACAGACACAAAACCATATAGTAAGGATAAGTCTATTATTTATTTTGAAACAATTCACTGTTTCCATTTCTTTTCAAACTGGTCCAAGTTCTGTTATGTTCTTGCTGAGACTTGCTCTGTTATAAGGTTTACTTTGATCAGGTCAAGCCATTCAGTTCTTCATGGTCCTGCAGGGTTTATCCATGCCATCAGAAATGCTTTTTCGGCCATTGCTAACAATAGTAAGAGATCACGTTTATCCATTTCATGGCATTTTAACATTTCAGCAATGTCTAGTGTACCCAATTGTGGTTTATAAGGCACAAAAATCTCCAACACACCTTTCAATATTTGGGTCATTTCTTCCCATGGAAACAGAAAACTGCTTGTAATTTACAGAAGTCTGACGAAGTGGGTATTCACCCACGAAAGCTCATGCTTCAATATGTCTGTTAGTCTATAAGGTGCCACAGGATTCTTTGTCGCTTTTACAGATCCAGACTAACACCGCTACCCCTCTGATACTTGTAATTTTTGGCGGGGTGGCGCTCGGGTTTTTTTTTTCGTTTCGGTGGGGGAGCGCTCGAGGGGGATTGTTTTTGTTTTGGTGGGGCGGTGCTCAGGGGGTTTGTTACAGTGGGGCGGTGCTCGGGTTTTTTTTTTGTTTTTTTTTTTGGTTTGGCTGGGTGGGGCAGCGCTCCGGATTTGTTTTTGTTTCAGTGGGATGGCGCTCGGGGGGGTTGTTTTTGTTTCGGTGGGGCGGCGCTTGGGGGGTTGTTATGGCGGGGCAGTGCTTGAAGGGGGTTGTTACAGCGAGGCAGCACTCGGGTTTATTTATTTTTTTTGGTTTGACGGGGTGGGGCGGCACTCAGGGTTGTTGTTTTTTTTGGTTTGGCAGGGTGGGGCAGTGCTTGTTTTAGGTTTTTTCGGGGTGGGGCAGCGCTCGTTTTTTTCTTTTTGTTTCGGTGGGGCGGCGCTTGGGGGGGTTGTTTTTGTTTCAGCGGGGCAGTGCTGAGAGGAGGGTTTTTCGGCAGGGCAGCACTTGTGGGGGGGTTATGGTGAGAACAGCGCCCTTTTTTTTTTTTTTTCCTTGGCGCAGCAAAAAAGTTAGAGTCGTCCCTCGCTGCAGGAAGCAGTGGCCAGAACGTCTGTGCGACCTCATGCATAGGGCCAGGAGCAGAGCCCTGGGCATGGGCTGGGGGTGCTGCAGCACCCCCTGCACTCTTAGTTCCCGCTCCTATGCTTCCAGAATCCTCTGCCTTCTGTCTTTCTTTGCTAATAAACAGGCAGAATATCTGAGATCATTTAGACATTCTTCTCTTTTACCACCTTTCAGAGTTGCGTGGTTCACAAGTTGGCCTTGTATTTCGAAGACATCCTAGCTGTTATAACTCAGCCAAAACAATCAGCCCTAGGACACATGTTCATTTTCATTATCTGAGTCAGATGCCACCAGCAGAAGGTTGGCTTTCTTTTTTGGTTGTTCAGGTTCTATAGTTTCCTCATTGGACTGTTGCTCTTTTAAGACTTAGGAAAGCATGCTCCACACCTCGTCCCTCTCAGATTTTGGAAGGCACTTCAGATTCTTAAACCTTGGGGCGAGTGCTATAGCTATCATTAGAAATCTCACACTGGTACCTTCTTTGCGTTTTGTCAAATCTGCAATGAAAGTGTTCTTTAAAGGAACAACAAGTGCTGGGTCATCATGTGAGTAAAACAGAGGAGGGGACATACAATTCTCCCCCCAAGGAGTTCAGTCACAAATTTAATTAAAGCATTATTTTTTTAATGTGTATCATGAGCATAGAAGCATATGCTTTGGAATGGTGGGTGAAGCATAAAGAGACATATGAATGTTTAGCATATCTGATACGTAAATACCTTGCAACGCCGGCTACAACATGCCATGCAAATGCCTGTACTCACTTTCTGGTGACATTGTAAATAAGCATTATCTCCTGTAAATGTAAACAAACTTATTTGTCTTAGCAATTGGCGGAACAAGAAGTAGGACTGTGTGGACTTGTAGGCTCTGACATTTTATGTTTTGTTTTTGAGTGCAGTTATGTAAAAAAAAAAATCTACATTTATAAGTTGCACTTTCACCACACAGAGATTGCACTGCTGTACTTGTATGAGATGAATTGAAAAATACTATTTCTTTTGTTTATCTTTTACAGTGTAAATATTTGTGATCAAGAATAATATACACTTTGATTTCAAGTATCAGAGGGTAGCCGTGTTAGTCTGGATCTGTAAAAGCAGCAAAGAATCCTGTGGCACCTTATAGACTAACAGACGTTTTGGAGCATGAGCTTTCGTGGGTGAATACCCACTTCCTCAGATGCATGTAATGGAAATATCCAGGGGCAGGTATATATATGTGTGCTAGCAAGCAAGCTAGAGATAACGAGGTCAGTTCAATCAGGGAGGATGAGGCCCTGTTCTAGCAGTTGAGGTGTGAAAACCAAGAGAGGAGAAACTGGTTCTGTAATTGGCAAGTCATTCACAGTCTTTGTTCAATCCTGAGCTGATGGTGTCAAATTTGCAGATGAACTGAAGCTCAGCAGTTTCTCTTTGAAGTCTGGTCCTGAAGTTTTTTTGCCGCAGGATGGCCACCTTAAGGTCTGCTATAGTGTGGCCAGGGAGGTTGAAGTGCTCTCCTACAGGTTTTTGTATATTGCCATTCTTAATGTCTGATTTGTGTCCATTTATCCTTTTCCGTAGAGACTGTCCAGTTTGGCCGATGTACATAGCAGAGGGGCATTGCTGGCATATGATGGCGTATATTACATTGGTGGATGTGCAGGTGAATGAACCAGTGATGGTGTGGCTGATCTGGTTAGGTCCTGTGATGGTGTCGCTGGTGTAGATATGTGGGCAGAGTTGGCATCGAGGTTTGTTGCATGGATTGGTTCCTGAGCAAGAGTTATTATGGTGTGGTGTGCAGTTACTGGTGAGAATATGTTTCAGGTTGGCAGGTTGTCTGTGGGCAAGGATTGGCCTGCCACCCAAGGCCTGTGAAAGTGTGGGATCATTGTCCAGGATGGGTTGTAGATCCTTGATGATGCGTTGGAGGGGTTTTAGCTGGGGGCTGTATGTGATGGCCAGTGGAGTCCTGTTGGTTTCTCTCTTGGGTTTGTCTTGCAGTAGGAGGCTTCTGGGTACACGTCTGGCTCTGTTGATCTGTTTCCTTATTTCCTCGTGCGGGTATTGTAGTTTTGAGAATGCTTGGTGGAGATTTTGTAGGTGTTGGTCTCTGTCTGAGGGGTTAGAGCAGATGCGGTTGTACCTCAATGCTTGGCTGTAGACAATGGATCATGTGATGTGCCCGGGATAGAAGCTGGAGGCATGAAGGTAGGCATCTCACTGAAGGACTATCTGGATATATGGACTCTCTACTCAGACCCTATGCCACCAGCACTCCCAGCTATCTCCGCGACACCACTGATTTCCTGAGGAAACTACAATGCATTGGTGACCTCCCAGAAAACACCATCCTAGCCACCATGGATGTAGAGGCTCTCTACACAAACATCCCACACACAGATGGAATACAAGCTGTCAGGAACACTATCCCTGATGATGCCACAGCACAACTGGCTGCTGAGCTCTGTGCCTTTATACTTACACACAACTATTTCAAATTTGATGACAATATATATCTCCAGATCAGTGGCACTGCTATGGGCACCCGCATGGCCCCACAATATGCCAATATCTTCATGGCCGACCTGGAACAACGCTTCCTCAGCTCTCGTCCACTCACACCCCTTCTCTATCTACGCTACATTGATGACATCTTCATCATCTGGACCCATGGGAAGGAGACTCTGGAAAAATTCCACCATGATTTCAACAGCTTCCACCCCACCATCAACCTCAGCCTGGACCAATCTACACGGGAGGTCCACTTTCTTGACACCACGGTGCAAATAAGTAATGGTCACATTAACACCACTCTATATCGAAAACCCACCGACCGCTATGCCTACCTTCATGCCTCCAGCTTCCATCCCGGGCACATCACACGATCCATTGTCTACAGCCAAGCATTGAGGTACAACCGCATCTGCTCTAACCCCTCAGACAGAGACCAACACCTACAAAATCTCCACCAAGCATTCTCAAAACTACAGTACCCGCATGAGGAAATAAGGAAACAGATCAACAGAGCCAGACGTGTACCCGGAAGCCTCCTACTGCAAGACAAACCCAAGAGAGAAACCAACAGGACTCCACTGGCCATCACATACAGCCCCCAGCTAAAACCCCTCCAACGCATCATCAAGGATCTACAACCCATCCTGGACAATGATCCCACACTTTCACAGGCCTTGGGTGGCAGGCCAATCCTTGCCCACAGACAACCTGCCAACCTGAAACATATTCTCACCAGTAACTGCACACCACACCATAATAACTCTTGCTCAGGAACCAATCCATGCAACAAACCTCGATGCCAACTCTGCCCACATATCTACACCAGCGACACCATCACAGGACCTAACCAGATCAGCCACACCATCACTGGTTCATTCACCTGCACATCCACCAATGTAATATACGCCATCATATGCCAGCAATGCCCCTCTGCTATGTACATCGGCCAAACTGGACAGTCTCTATGGAAAAGGATAAATGGACACAAATCAGACATTAAGAATGGCAATATACAAAAACCTGTAGGAGAGCACTTCAACCTCCCTGGCCACACTATAGCAGACCTTAAGGTGGCCATCCTGCAGCAAAAAAACTTCAGGACCAGACTTCAAAGAGAAACTGCTGAGCTTCAGTTCATCTGCAAATTTGACACCATCAGCTCAGGATTGAACAAAGACTGTGAATGGCTTGCCAATTACAGAACCAGTTTCTCCTCTCTTGGTTTTCACACCTCAACTGCTAGAACAGGGCCTCATCCTCCCTGATTGAACTGACCTCGTTATCTCTAGCTTGCTTGCTAGCACACATATATATACCTGCCCCTGGATATTTCCATTACATGCATCTGAGGAAGTGGGTATTCACCCACGAAAGCTCATGCTCCAAAACGTCTGTTAGTCTATAAGGTGCCACAGGATTCTTTGCTGCTTTTACTTTGATTTCAATTACAACACAAAATACAATTTATATGAAAATGTAGAAAAAATCCAAAATATTTAATACATTTCAATTGGTATTCTATTGTTTAGCAGTGTGATTAAAGCTGATTAATCGCAATTCATTTTTTAATCACGATTAATTTTTTGAGTTAATCACTTAAGTTAACTGTAATTAATCGACAGCCATATTTTTCACACATTCAGGTTCATTCTGCTACACTTGAAAAGACCTAGTATTGCTCTCAGCTTCAGTGACACATTTCATGACCTTCCAGTGACAGTGGTGAGACTTTCCATGTTCTTTGACTTATAGCTATTCTAAGGTTGCAATCATGCCTAAGGCTTCAAGTCTGTCATGGATGTCACATGACTCTCCATAACTTCTGCAGCGGCTGGTGCTGGTTCATGGGCTGCCCAAGCTGGGCAGCCCTTGGGCCAGAAGCAGCAGTTTGGGTTTGTGGGAGGTGGCTCAGGATTAGGGACAGGAGGTTGGGAGGATATGGGGTGCATTTACCTTGGGGTGAGGGGTTCCCTGGCTCCCACTGGCATGGTGCCCCCACAGGCCCCACCCCCTACAGCTCCCATTGGCTGTGGTTCCCAGCCAGTGGGAGCTGCAGCAGCCGGAGCTTGTTGCGGGAGCAGCGACGCCCCTGCCCTGGCCTCTCCTCTGCCTAGGAGCTGCAGGGACACGGAACCGGGTAAGAAACCCCTGCCAGCCCTCCCCCAACCAGTACCAGTGGTGGCCCGCCCAGCACCTGCAGCCCCCCATCCTGCTCCCCCAGCACCCGTGAACCCCCACCCCCCCAGAGCACTTGTGGCCCCCCATCCCACCCCCTCAGAGAACTGGTGGATCCCAATCCTGCCCCCCAGAGCACCTGCAGACCCCTGCCAAAGTTTTGGTCATGGCAGGTATTTTTATTAAAAGTCATGGATGAGTCACGGGCCCGTGAATTTTTGTTTATGGCCTGTGACCTGTCCAAGACTTTTACTAAAAATACCCATGACTAAAACGTAACCTTAATCATGCCCAATGGAAGTCTGAAAAACAAAAACAAGGAAACCAAAAAAACCCACACACAACTGTTACACACACACACACACACAATTTGTTAGAAAACAGCAATGAAATGTACAGACAACATAGAACAAGTGGGCATAAAATTATTCACATTTAGCCCATACAGGTTATTGCTGCTTTTGTACATAAAGTAAAAAATGAATCTTAGGTTACCCCAATAGTTTCTTCTGAGATCAGACCAGCATTACATTACATTACAAATTCTGACTTTTTAAAATTTTATATTTTGAATTTAGGATACATTTCACTTCCACTTCAGGCTAAATTTGATAGTAATATATTTAAATATTCATTTTGAAGATGACACAAGACACTTCATACTGCCCTCTAGACCCCAAAGTAGAAAAACCTATTAGATATTACTTTAAACTTTAATCCATTCTGGGGTTCATAAAATGCTTTATCTGTAATGCCGTTTATATTAATCATTATAAATATTTTATCCTTTCCAGAGAGGATGTACTGCCATATTGTCTCACTAAGAGAGAGAACTTGGCTCAGCTACTTTAAAATACTTGCTTAACTTAAAATGAGTACCAAAATGGGCCAGCAGAGGTATTACTCATAGGAATGCCAGGGGTCCAGTTTTTGGCCAGAAAGTCTGGTTGAAAAGGGGACCTGGCAGTGTCCAGTCAGATGTACCGCAGGCAGACGGGGGAAGGGGAGGCACCAAGTTATCAACCCACGCCAGCCCCTGCTTAGCTGGGACCACCTCCTACCTGCCTCTCAGGGGCAGGGAGGCAGCAGGCTCCATCTCAGCCCTGGAGCAGAGGGAGCCCAGCTTCCGGGGAGGGAGGTGGAGAGGAACAAGTGACAAGGAAGGGGATGGGGGGGAGCAGCGAGCGATGGGTGGGGAGGGAGTGAGCAGGTGTTGGGGCCTTGAGGGAAAAGGTGGCATGGGGTGGGGCCTTGGGATGAAGAGGTGGGGTAGGAGGACCAGATGTTCCCATTTTATAGAGACAGTCCCGATATTTGGGGCTTTGTCTTATAGGCACCTTTTACTCCCACCCTCTGTCTTGATTTTTCACACTTGCTATCTGGTCACCCTAGGTAGGAAGTCCAGTTTTCAGAAATTAGAAAGTTAGCAACCCTAGTCATGCAGATAATAAAGAGAAGAATCTGGGTAGAAGAACATTATTGTGCTGTTTGCTTGCTTGATGTTTTTTAATTTGCAGAAAATATAGTTGACTTTCAGTTCAGCTATACAAATATATTATAGGCAACAATCCCAGTTCTAAAACTGGCAAAAGAGTGTGTCGGGGGGGAGGGGGAGCAAGAGCATGAAAGTATGAAAATGTATTCCAAAGAAGATGGTTATTTACTTTTCCTATTGTTTGTATACCATGTTATAAAGAATGGTACTGTTGGGACAAGTTTGACCTAGCAGGACTAAGCTAACAGAAATTCCATAGCTGTGCTTGGCTTATTACGAAGAGAGGGAGAGAGCAGAGAGAATGGTCTAGGAGCTTGAGCATTGGGCTGGGAGCCAAGAACTTCTGTTTTCTAATCCTTGCTCTTCTGTTCATTTGTGTGAGCTGGGATATGTCATGTAGGGCCAGATCCTAATACTCTTATTCGTACCAAGTAGTACACTGATCCTCAGGAAGTCCCGTTGATCGTAACAGGACTACTCTTACAGAAGTTACTACTCAATGTGGGCAAAAGTTTTAGAAGCTGGAGTTAAATCATTGCCTGGCCCTTAGTTGTAAATAGGCCCAAACCAAAACCCAGACCCAAACTGCAGATCTATTGTAACCTTTGAGTGGGCTAGAATTCACTTCATTGTGCCTAAAACACCCAACTCCCATAGAAAAGTAGCTGGAGACCCAGAGTTCAGTCTTTAAGGATTTTCAGCAAGGATTGCACAGGGTCAACCTCTCCATATTCAAGTCCCAAAAGGAACTAAAATGAATTTAATTAAATAACTTTATAAAAATCTTACAATAAAGAAACAAATAATCTAATCGTTACATCATAACATGGCTATATTATAATCCACAGACATTATCTTCACAATTATACATACATGCCTGACTAACCTAATTGCCTTCTATGAGGAGATAACTGGGTCTGTGGATTGGGGGAAAGCAGTGGAAGTGTTATTCATTGACTTTAGCAAAGCTTTTGATATGGTCTCCCACAGTATTTTTGCCAGCAAGTTAAAGAAATATGGGCTGGATGAATGGACTATAAGGTGGATATAAAGCTGGGTAGTGATCAACGGCTCCATGTCTAGTTGGCAGCCGGTTTCAAGTGGAGTGCCCCAAGGGTCGGTCCTGAGGCCGGTTTTGCTCAATATCTTCATTAATGATCTGGAGGATGGTGTGGACTGCACTCTCAGCAAGTTTGCAGATGACACTAAACTTGGAGGACTGGTAAATACACTGGAGGGTAGGGATAGGATACAGAGGGACTTAGACAAATTAGAGGACTGGGCCAAAAGAAACCTGATGAGGTTCAACAAGGACAAGTGCAGAGTTCTGCACTTAGGATGGAACAATCCCATTCACTGTTACAGACTAGGGACCGAATGGCTAGGCAGCAGTTCTGCAGAAAAGGACCTGGGGTTACAGTGGACAAGAAGCTGTATATGAGTCAACAGTGTGCCCTTGTTGCCAAGAAGGCTAACGGCATTTTGGGTTGTATAAGTAGGGGCATTGCCAGCAGATCGAGGGACATGATCATTCCCCTCTATTTGACATTGGTGAGGCCTCATCTGGAGTACTGTGTCCAGTTTTGGGCCCCACACTAAAAGAAGGATGTGGAAAAATTGGAAAGAGTCCAGTGGAGGGCAACAAAAATGATTGGGGGCTGGAGCACATGACTTATGAGGAGAGGCTGAGGGAACTGGGATTGTTTAGTCTGCAGAAGAGAAGAATGAGGGGGGATTTGATAGCTGCTTTCAACTACCTGAAAGGGGATTCCAAAGAGGATGGATCTAGACTGTTCTCAGTGGTACTTGATAACAGAACAAGGAGTAATGGTCTCAAGTTGCAGTGGGGGAGATTTAGGGTGGATATTAGGAAAAACTTTTTCACTCTGAGAGTGGTGAAGCACTGGAATGAGTTACCTAGGGAGGTGGTGGAACATCCTTCCTTAGAGGTTTTTAAGGTCAGTCTTGACAAAGCCCTGGCTGGGATGATTTAGTTGGGAATTTGTCCTCCTTTGAGCAGGGGGTTGGACTATATGACCTCCTGAGGTCCCTTCCAACCCTGATATTCTATATATTCTATAAATAAAGAAAACAAATTAAAATCTTCACAGTTCAGTCATCACAGAAATAAAGTGAGAAGAAACTGGGAATTCTCAAAAGCTTAGGTTTGGTTCACCTAAGTCTGAGTCTTTGATCACCAAATCTATACTGTCTGCTGAGTCTAAAACATCTTCCCTCCACTTGCTTGTAGGAATCTTCAGTTGAAATCCATGCAGACTCTTCCTCTGCTGAAATCATTGCTAGCCAGTCAACTGACTGATTAACCCAGGGGTCGGCAAGCTTTCAGAAGTGGTATGCCGAGTCTTCATTTATTCACTCTAATTTAAGGTTTCATGTGACAGTAATACATTCTAATGTTTTTAGGTCTCTTTCTATAAGTCTATCACAGGGGTTGGCAACCTGTGGCACGCAGCTCACCAGGGAAAGCACCCTGACAGACTGGGCCAGTTTGTTTACCTGCCCCATCGGCCAGACCGCGGCTCCCACTGGCCACAGTTCGCGGCTGCAGGCCAATGGAGGCGGCGAGAAGTGGTGCGGGTGAGGAATGTGCTGGCCGCGGCTTCCCACCACCCCCATTGGCATGGGACAGCGAACCATGGCCAGGGGGAGCTGCGATTGGCCAAACCTGCTAATGCAGAAAGTAAGCAAACTGGCGCAGCCCACCAGGGTGCTTACCCTGGTGAACCACATGCCAGAGGTTGCCAACCCCTGGTCTATAATATAGAACTAAACTGTTGTTGTATGTAAAGTAAATAAGGTTTTTAAAATGTTTAAGAAGCTTCATTTAAAATTAAATGGCAAGGACCTGGGCAGTATGAGTGCCACTGAAAATCAGCTCGCATACCATAGGTTACCTACCCCTGGTAACCAATCACTAAGTTAAGTGTACACATTTAAAGAAAACCCTGTTACAGGAAAATACAAAAATTGAGAATAGCAAAATATCAACTACTCTTTCCCCATTACTACATTTAAAGAAAAGTTGGTGAATCAGACTAGTTGAGACAATTTAACTAGAACGGTTTGGCTAAAATAAAACAACATTCAAAGCATACGATTAAAATAGAAGTTGTTTTCCCTCCCAATTTCTCCGTGCTATAATTAACATTGCCTCTGCTCCCCTGTTAGAGGGTTAACACTATCACTAACCTGCTGCAAAATGCTTCAGAGTTAGGGACAACAGCCTGCTTTCTGCTCCTGGGCTCAGCTTCTCCCAACACAGGACCCATGGTCCTTTGTAAAGCAGCTGCTCTGACTGCTTGCCCTCATGGAGTCCCAACAGGAAACCTGTTGGAGCGGACTGATAACTACCACACCAAGTTCCAGAAATCTGCCTAGCAACGATGACCCAGATATAACTTATTTTTACCTCCCCACAATGGGTCTCTTAAAGAGATATTTCACTATTAGTCACATGGGTTATACCAGGGATTGGCAACCTCTGGCACCTGGCTTGTCAGGGTAAGCCCCCTGGCGGGCCGTACCAGTTTGTTTACGTGCCGTGTCCACAGGTTCGGCCGATCGCAGCTCCCACTGGCTGCAGTTCGCCGCTCCAGGCCAATGGGGGAGGCAGGAGGCGGCGCAGGCAGAAGGATGTGCTAGCCGCGGCTTCCTGCAGCCCCCATTGGCCTGGAATGGCGAACCGCAGCCAGTGGGAGCTGCGATTGGCCGAACCTGCAGACGAGGCAGGTAAACAGCCCGGCACGCCAGGGTGCTTACCCTGGCGAGCTGTGTGCCAGAGGTTGCCGACCCCTGAGTTATACTATCACATCTCTATAAGGGCCAGAGCATATGGTCAATATGAACATATGTATCATACAGGGATATCATAGAAATTAGTGTTACCACACTTTAAAAATATATGTTGCTATATTAGTGTTAATTGATATATTGCTGTTCCCACTATTTAAACTCCAGTAGGATGTACTAGTTACAGGATGTATTTGGAGTAGAACTAACATGATTCATAGTACAGTAGTTTTAAACATTTCTGTATTGTAAATATTACAGATATATGTTTGTGTGTGTGTGATGCTTTTCATTTGTTTCCAATAAATTTATCTAAATGTAAGGACTGAGTTTTAAGCAATCTATTTTTACATATCCAAGACATTGACAATAGACCTTTCACTTAAAGAACCTTGAAGCAACTGCATGTACTCATTAGGGACCTGATCCAAAATCCATTAAGTCAATGGTTGTCGCCTCATAGTCTTCAGTATACTTTGGTCAAGCCCTAACAACAAAACACATTGTACAAGTTTTTGAGTTGTATTCACAAATGCAGGAACACATCATTCAAAGTACGATCAAGCAGTTCGTGTGTATAGTCTCTTTGCTCTATAGTATTTCATTTAAATGTTTATTGGTTTACCTTTCAATTAGTATTACCAATGACTGTCTTAATGGAAACATCTATTTTATAATAAATTCATCTCCTACAAGTACTGTAAAATCTCTACAGCTGGAATAGATTGTTCCAACATATTTATGTGCTTTTTTGATTAATTACAATGATTGTTTATTGTGTACATTTTTAAGGCAGATTACTTGCATTCCATGGAGCAAGCACAGTATACCATTTGACACTAACATATGCAGTCTTATTAGCATGAATATATGTTTGAGTTTTCTAGTTGAGTAAATCATTGACTTACACATAATAACTTCTTACTGGATGTGGAGCTTGCCAACCCAATTTGCAGCAGCCTCATCACCGAAGTGCAGAGCCGTCAGACCACCATCAACCATCAGTGATGTGAGACATTCTCTCTTTGGTCACAGCTGCATGTGAGAGCCTCTCATTGGCCCCAGGTATGACATCTGGCTGCACATTGATACTGGCCTCTTCAAAATTGGTTCAGAAGGGCCTGTGAGTGCTGTGGCAAATAAAAGCAGGGCAAACGCATGGTTGGGTCAGTTCTAAGAAACTGGTTTCTGACATCAGCTGCAGGCCATTCTTCATCCCACATCAACATCACAGAGAAATCTGATCAGGGCAGATGGGCCCAGAATGGGTGCCTCATCAACTAGTGCTCTCTTGGGTGGTTGAAGAGGTCTGTGTATACTGGTAAGCTCAGTTTTGCCCTGATCTTCTCAACCCTTCTGGTTGTATTATCCTCATGACAGATGTGTGGAAGTTGCTTAACACAGGGTGCCACAGTATTGGTGTGGGTCGAATCATCCCAGTTATGATGCACATGCTTGAACGTAGCTGTGTGTCAGTCAACTTGACGTGAGATGAATGGAGCCAGATCGGAGCACAGCATTGTGCTGCAAAGTAACAGAGGGCTAAAAAGCATGATTAGAGAGTTTGAGCATTTGCTTCCCATGAAGATTTCAGAGCACTAGGACCATCAACATAAATTTGAAGTGATGCTCTCCTATTAACTTTTGACAGCCACCTATGTCTATTAAGTGTGGGAGGTGTTTGCCTTCTCACTGATAAATACTGTATATAATAAGATCCTCCCCTTTAGAAAATGTAAAGAAGGGCTAAACATTTTGGGGAATCTCTGAATGCTGTTGGCACAGCAGGACTTACACGAAATCCTGCCCTGGGCTCCCATGCAGATTTCAACGTGAAAGGTTTATCTTCACTATGGAGCTAAATCGGTGCTGCTGCAGTCGATGCAGCAGCATCAATTTAGCAGGTCTGGTGAAGAAATGCTCAATTGATGAGAGAGTGCTCTCCCATTGATTTCTGCATTCCACCTCAATGAGAGGCAGAAGCAATGTCGGCGGGAAATGTCTCCCGTTGACATAGCATAGTGTGGATCCCATGGTAAATAGATCTAAGCTACGTAGCCTTGAGCTATGCTACTAACGTAATTCAAATTGTGTAGCTTAGATCAACCGGCGACCCATAGACCTGCCTGTGACATTGGTTTGCACTTCGGAAACACCCAGTCCTTGTTCAGTGAATAGCTGCACTGTGAAGCTTGACTTCAGCATGTTTTTCATCTAGTCATATAGTGTCTTATTTTAGCTTCATATCGTTCAGTGTCTGATTATCCCAGACATTATTTACTGCCACTGCTTAGAATGCTTTGGGCAGCAATGAAAATGACAAGAATTATTTCACTAGCATTTTGTTGCTGCTTGGGAAAGCTGTGAGTAGTAGCCAAGGCAGGCAGGCGCTGGAGTATTCACAGGAGAAGAGGTCCCAAATAAAAGCTGGGGGAAGGTACGAAAGCAGAAACTCTTCCCTTCCTCTTCCTCCCCCCCCGCCACCTCCAGGAGGCAGGCGGAAAAGTAGAATAACAGAGTCCGCCAGCCACTGTGCAGCATCCAGGAGGTGCAACAGTTAAGAGGAGAGAGAGAGTAAAATCCGTTTCTTTTCCTAATAGCCAGATGGGGCTAGGAGGGCTTCAATTTCTCATACATACTAAACATACAAAAGATAGACCTCCTGTCTAGGCACAGCACCTTGGTAAAATCTCCAGTGCTTTCTGGCCAGTAGTCATCTAGTAAATTTTTCAAATCCTGTGTATTTTAACATTATTTATTAGGACTTGCAGCATTACTGGGCACGCAAGTCAGGGAAGTGATAGGTATGTGACATACAGTCTCTTCAGCTGCATTCACAACAGTGATTACTGGTGGCCTAGCAGAGCCATAAAGTAGGTGCCTGGCATGCTTTTTGTGATACTGACATTTATGCCACACAATCTCGTTTTTTTGTACAAGCAGTTTTCCTGCCATGTTTGCTCAAATACAATGTAATTCAAGAGCTAGCAGAAAATAGTTACCATTTTGCTGATTATCTGTGACGTTTCAAAATGATGTTGCCAAATTAATTGCTGTTGGGATGGGGGTGGGGATTTGTGTGTGAGAGAGAATTTACTGATGCTGTTATCTTTTGAAATTTTGGAGCGGTGGTTTGAGGGAAAATGGATAGTTTTCCTTTAAGAAACATAGGGTATGTCTACAGTGCAGCCATACCTGATCTAGCTTTAATCTATCTAGCTTGCATACTAATAGCTGTGAAGCCACTGCAACACACGTTTCAGCGTGGGCTGCATAAACCCAGTTGGGACCCCTGGAGATTGCTTGGGCAGCTAGCCCATGGTGAAGCACTTGCTGCTGTGACCTCACTGCTATCAGTACATGAGCTAGCTAGATTAAAGTTAGCTTGGGTTTGCCAGCATTTGCTTCAATTCCTCCCTCTCCCCTCCCCCCATTGCAGTATAGGCAATTAGAGAGAGAATATATCTGTCACATATGAAAATCCAATATTTATATTTCCTTGTAATGTTTTAATTGGATCCAGAATCCAAGGAGTGTCCTGAATTCACACAATGTCCTGAGCACTACATTTTATCTCTGTATCTGTAGTTTAGCTGAAAGATGTATAAAATCATCCATTTCCTTTCAAATCGGAGGTGATTCAAGAACACTGCTTATTGCAGCTGAGATTAGCATTAGCTTACAATAAAACTATTCCTTCCAGATCTACCTACTTAAGATCATAGCATATAAATACAATGGATGTCATTAAAATCTTAGAAGTGCCTTTGTGAGTAATTAAATTACTGTGACGTTTGTGGAATTCTCTGTACTAAGATTAGGGAGTATCACAGTAACATAAAATACTTACAAAGGCAAAATTATAAAGATGCCAGCTGGAATTTACTATGAAAAGTGGCTATGTAAAAATATTTTGGGGTGCAATGTTTGTCTCACAATGATTTCTGTGCCCGGTATCTTCAATTTACAAGGTTTTTTTGTATGATTAAACCCTGCAAACTCAACCTTGGCTCTGAGAGTCAGCTTGGATCCTTTATGTCTCATGCATCATAACTGATTCCAAGAGTTCTGCAGCCCACATTAAACCCTCAGTTACATTTGAGTAATTCCATTGTCTTCACCTTATGCCTCAGTGACACAGCTGTACAACCTCTTTGCCATCAATGGATTTGCACAGGTGTTACTGACTGGGACTTAGTAAACAATTCTGCTGACTATGTATGAGTTTGAGTAAAATCTAGCCACTCCCTCTTATGTGTATTTGTTCTGTGGGGCTAATAGAAGTAAAAAGTAGAAAATTTATATTAGTCACTAAAGTCAACAGTTGATTGAGAAACAAGAACTGGCTTGAAGTAAAAAGCTGCTTTTTTAAAAAATAAAAAAATGTATAACTGTTCTTTAATGGTGACCGCTTTACATTACTTTTTGTATATGCCTTCTCCACTTCCACATGTTGAAAACATGCGGCTCTGCAGAGCTTTTGTACTCTAGCAAGTTACTGTAAAAAATGACAGCTTTTTTACTGAGACATCAGGTAAGCCTAGTTTACTGTCAGCCCATTAAAAAATTTATATAGCCCAAACCTGGAACTGTGCAGTGCAGATCTGGTGGAAGAATCATGATCTAGGACTTGAGCAGTTATCATGTATAGTTAAAAGGCGGTGATTTCTTCAGCTTATATTCACAATTCATGTGATGGCAAGCTTTGCAGGGCAGAAATGTTGTCCAACTTTGTAGAGCACTATACTTACGTATTGATTTTAATAGTGTGTTTGTTACCAAGAAGCTATATAAGTAGTGAATAATGTCTTTAATTTATAGAAGTAATAACACTATCCAAGTGCACTTCACTTCAATTTCATTCCATCCTCATTGCCCTTTCTCCTTCCTGTGCTCTTAGGCCCATGTCCTCCCTCTCTCATCACTCTTTCATCGTCTCCTTTGGATTACTGCTCCCACTCCATCTCTCAGCAGGAGTCTGACTGAGCACTATGGTCACCTTCTGCAGCTCATGCTTGGGTGACTTCATCTGTTTGTGTAGCTTCAGCATTGTTCTCTGTGCTTTGACTCACAAATCTACCTCTGCACACTTTTTGTCTCCTGTTATCCAGTCCCATGTTTCTAACTCTGGCTCTGACAAATAATCATGACTGGCCCACACCAGTTCAAGTTTAAACATGACACGCTCTCTTCCCCAGCCCCAGAGTACCTCGTATACCCAGGGTGTGGACAGAAGGGTTGTTATAGGATTGGTGTCAGCTCAGAATTCCCACAGTCATCTGCTGTCTTAAGTCTTCCTTGCACTGCTTGAGTGAGGAGGCACTAAGGGATTTAGAGGAGGCCTAGGGTATCACCCAAACATCTCTCTTCTCCATCATGTCCAGAATGGAACTGCAAAAATGATATTTTGCACACTTTTATGAGTCCATCCCCTTTCAGTCTTTCTTATGGTTCCCCGTTGCCCAGCATATCAAATTTGAACTTTTGTTACTTGCTTTCAAGGCTCCTACTCACTTCTAGAATCTTTTTAGCAATCACATCTCACACTCCACGTCACAACAGCGCAAGACTTAGCACATCATTTTTTTTCCTTTTTCCATCCATGCTTCTCCCATCTACCTAGAAAGGTTTTTCATTTCCAGTGCGTCAGGCCCTTTACCCCTTGTCATTCAAATGAGTCCACTTCTTTCCCTGTCTACATTTATAAAACATTTTCACAAACAGCACTTTTGCTGTGAGACCCTCAAGTACAAACTTAAATCAATCAAATGCTCTCTCCACCACAGTATTTCAGAAGAACCAGAGGAATAGTACTAATCATACCAAAAATATTTTAAGTTAACAACTTCCTCTTTCTGATTTCTTGTCTTACTTGTAGCTTTTGTAATCCATCTAGGGCAGGGACTGTCTTGTGTATAGTACAGTACTGAACATACTATTGACACTTCAGTATTAAAAATAATTTAATAATAGCCTGGATGTTAGTATGCTGCTACATATTCTTGAATTTCTCACTGATGACCATTACACAGTGAATGACACTGCCTGCCTGCTTAGAAATATTGAACAAAAACCAAGAAATGTTTCAAAAAGTGATATATTAATGAATTAGAGCCACAAGGCTGGTTGTTTTTAATAGTCAATAAGTGTGATTCCTGGTTTAAGTGAATCGGAGAGATGAAACATACTAGTGTGTTTCATGGAACAAAGCTCCATAGTACCTCTGAAGAAATACTGGTAACATTTCTTCTACCCTGTTTGATGTTTAAGAAGGGGTACAAATGTGGGATAGAGGGAAGTAGCAATATTTTTCCAAGATCTACTCACAAAGCAAACTTCATGCAGTTGGGACACACAATTATTCACTACTCATAGAAGATGTTCAAAATATAATGTAATCATGGTTGTTTGGCTGAGCTCCACTGGGTTTGGAAGGGCTTGGGCTTATGAGGTTATCAGCTGAAGTCTCATCTTGCCTTAAGGCCACAGAATATTAGTTGCTATGCCACCATCATATTAGCTGCATGCTTCTCCAGTGCTGACACTTCTGTTGAAAGAACTGGAATCATTTTCTTCATCTCCCAGGTTCAATCCTTGAAGTGTTGAATGTCAGGATATTGCTCAACATTTTTTAAAGTTTTATTTACAACTTTAGTAAGATCATTGCCAGCATTCCTTTAGCTGTGAGTTACTACTTGTACACACTGTATCTGAGCCACTGGACACAATACCAAGAAGATACTTAATGTATACAACAGACTTAGCATACTAAAGCAAGAGATTCTTCTTCCTGCCATAAAATTTGTATGCATAATGTATTATTTCTGAGTTCAAATTAAAAAAAATACTTGGGAATGCAACAATTTTAACACAAGTCTTATCAGAAGACACAAGTATTTTATGCTCCTTATACAGGAAAAGCTGAAGATATGTAGATTTCTATAGTAATTTTTGGTCGGACATCTAGTATGAATGTAGATGAAAAACTTAACGGGAAGCAAAATGCACAGATCAAAACTGAGTAATTCAATGATCTATTTGTTCCAATCCTTGTCCTTCTCCTTCCACTCTTATTGTTTGTTACTCTCTATCGTTATATCATATCTAAAATTAGAGTTTGATCCAAAGCCCTGTAATATCGCTAGAGTAATACCTACACTGCAAAGAAAAACCTGCAATATTGAGTCTCAGCGCCTGGGTGAATTGACTCTGGCTTGCAGGCCTTGGACTGTGGGGCTAAAAAGAGCAGCGTAGATGTTCCCACTGGGGATAGTCTGATTCCAGGATCCAGCCCACTGGCCAGCTCCCTAGCCACTCTGTGCACAGCACTGATCCTTCAGACTCCCCCATACTTAAACATATTCCTGTCCCAGAGCTCCACCCCAAAGGTGTGAAGCTTTATAGTTTAAGTCCTTCAGGGACATGAAGTAGTTGTGAAGCAGTCAACACACACGCTTTGTTCACTCTATCAGCTTTATGTTCTATACAGTTATGTAAAGCACAGGAGAATACAGATCACACCAAACTATAAAACATGCTTAATGCAACGTCCCTCACCCTTCCCTTGGGAGGTCATCTGTGTTCTCTCAGGCAGGACAGAACTATCCTTCCCCTGCAGCAAACTTCCTCATCTTAATCTGGTGCAAGATGTCTCTCTCCCTCAGTTCCCTCCATGAGTGCCTTTATGTCTATACATGGAATGAAATGGAAACCTGCTGGGATCCACCTGCAGGTCTACCTGCTTGGATCACCTCTTCTTTTGTTCTGACTTTTGGTCATTTTCCATTACTCCAAAACCCCATTCCCCTTAGACAAGAGAATGAAATGTTTTTTCCCAGGTAGAGCAAACCTGTTGGCCCAGGATGTTTTACTTTGAATAGATGATCAATGAATGCTGATCTCTGTCCTGGCAGAGCCATGACACATTGTGCTAACTTCTGGGAGATTCACATACACAGTCTTTACTTAACACAGTAATTTCGTGATACAATTTCCTAAAATCACCCAGCATTCAGACATGGTGCAGACAGAACCCCTAGTTCATCACAATTCCAATTTGAGAAGAGAAAACATTTTGAAATCTCAAAATCTTGCTTTCCCCTCCAGCTCGTGGTACAACTCAATATATAAAGCACACAATTTAGCAAAAGGTGTATTTGAAATATGAATGGGATTCTTTTTACACCCCTTCCCCCTGGTTTTTATGCTTTATTCCTGTTGGAGCCGTTGGGAGTAATAAGTGCACAGCTAATGGCAGAATTTGGCTCCGAATTCATAAAACCCTTACGTGATATTAAAGACACGTGGGATACATCCTCTTGGTTATATAGTGGATCTCCTTGTATCCATGATAAACTGAGGGTAGTGCTGGACTTTAATATAGGAGCATAGAAGGAAATCCTTCAAAAACATTGCTGCATGGAAAGTGATCCAATAGTGTATATGCATTCTGCTCCTTATGGGAAAAATGAATTGAGTGGCATGTTCTTAAATTGTTCACAATAGCTGCATTTGTAAAAGAAACATGGACAGAAGACAAGGATGCCTGCTGATCATAAAGAGAAGCCCTGTGCTTCCTTAATTTAATATATTCAAATACAGTTGCACTATGTGAAAGTGAGATGCTTGTAGTACAGCTGATAAATACAGACCTAGTAAATAAATAATGGTCACGCACCAAAATTGGACAGGAAGAATTCTACATTTAGGCTAGGATCTGTTGCATATGTGTATGTGCTTTGCACTTCCTTAATGCATAGAGTAGAAGTAAGCACATAAATTGTAGTTCTAATGTAAACAACATACATGGTTATTTCTGTCCAACACACCATACTGCAGATTATGTTGTAATTGTTTCTTTGTAATTAGTCATTTCATTCTTCAGGATGGGCCCCAGTCTTGTTTAACCAGAAGGGAGTTGGTTTGGGAAGGATATGAAAATTCCCTGTGAAAAACTGAGTACTCTTGAAAAATATCCGTGCATTATAAAGACCAAATGGAGTATTTCAATTTATTTGCGTAACCAGAAGGGCTGTTTATCACTACGTATATATGATATGTAGTATTATTTTATAAGACAAAAGTATAGTCATGCACCAGATGCAATTATTGAAGTTTCACTGTTATTTTCTTTCGGAACCTTCACCAGGTTGACTATGTAATAAAATAGGGAGTTAAGCTTTCTCCTTCCTTTTGTAGAAATTAATTATCCTGCAACTACTCGAGACTATTTGTTTTGGAAATAATGTAGCAATATATCTTTCTCGCTTACGTGTTTTAAGGGAGTTTTCATGGGAAGATGTTGAAAGTTTTTCTTAAATACAGGACAACATTAGGCAAAGTCTGCTGGAAAATTACACTTGGTTCCAAATTGTTGCTCTTCAAAATGCTTGTTGATGGATTCAAGGTTTTTTTTTTATTTATTTTGTTTTATTTTTACAGAAATTGCAGGAGTGTCCATTGCTATAGTCTCTGGACAACAGTTTAATAGAATTCCTACATTCTTGAGAGCTCATGAGAGATGTTTGCAAGAGATCAAAGATTTGAGTCTTTTTCTGTATTAAAATCTAGAGGGAGGTTTTTTAAAGTGCTTAATTGATTTAGGCACACAAAATGGACCATTGGTCTGACCCAGTAAGGCCATTCTTATGTTCTTACATAGCCAAATACTAATTTTAAGAAAACATCTATACACCAAAGTATTAATTCTATATATGTATGGTGGTCTTAAATATATTTATTTAACAATGGTCATCCTTAAAAAGTCAATATTTGCCAACAATTACTACACTGGGCCTGACCCTGCACAGTGCAGGTACAGAGTGTTATATAAGAAGTAAGGTAAAAAGTGATGAGCAGGGCAGGTCGTATAGGGACCCTGTGACAAGACATCTGTTTTGCAACCATCTACTTACTCCTCCCAAGTACATGGAGTAAGGCCCGAGAGTGAAATTCATAGCTAAGTGCCACACTACCGTAATGACAGTCACACCTAAAGAGATACTGTCAACATAAAAAAATCTCACTTCTTGCCTAAAAAAATTTTACCAATGATTTTACAAGAAACATCTATGATTAGTGTCGGTGGAATTAGACACGTTATTTTTCTCTCTTTCTGTTTGTTTATTTTGTGCATCTGATAGCACTCTATATAGTATGTTTCGTTGCTTTTTTGTATAGTTAATTATTTTCTACTAATTCTTCTAAACTACTTGTAACTGACTAAATTTAAAGTTATCAGCATCACTTTAAACCCATGTTTCCTCAAACATGCCCATTCTCTACTCACACCACATCCCTTTCTTTCCCTGCACTCTTGGAAGTGAAGGAGCAGGTGTATAAGAAACTTCAAGTTTATTATCGATGTAAAGGATAGTGTCCAGAGCTTATCCTCATATGCCCACATATAGCTTCTGATTGTACCATGGACGGTGCACCTTGCTGTGTGCAACACAAGGACTTGCAGGATTAAGATATCCCAATGTTCCTTTATATTTAGAACAGGAATTAACTGTGGTGTCTCCGATACTGTACTGTGGTGACTTTCGATAGATACTGAATTTTTAATGATGGAACCTATATCACCAGAATTACAGTCAGCTAGCAAAATGATTTTTTTGCAGTGATAAGGAAAACAGAAGAGTTATAGCTCATGACTGTGATATCATAAGCAGTAAGAGGGGACATAGAGTGTAGTTTTAACACAAATACAGTGTTTTTATTGTTCAGGTAGAACAGTAACTATATGTTAACTAAAAGACTTATAGTATGATTGCAATATGTAAATAGTTGGTTGTGCTGAGTGAATTACCTCCATCAGTGTTGCTGCTACTCACTATCACTTGAAGAGCACATAGAGTCTCAGCCTGATCCAAACTGAATAAAAAAACGAACTCTGTGAGGGTACATCCAGACTACCCATCCTATCGGCGGGTAGCGATCAATTTATCGGGGATCAATATATCACGCCTCATCTAGACGCGATATATCGATCCCCGAACGCGCTCCCTGTCAACTCCGGAACTCCACCGGAGCGAGCGATGGTAGCGGAGTCAACGGGGGGCCGCGGACGTTGATCCCGCACCGTGAGGATGGGAGGTAAATCAGAATAAGATACTTCGACTTTAGCTACGGTATTCCCATAGCTGAAGTTGTATATCATACATAGACACCCCCCTAGTGTAGATCAGGCCTCAGTCTCTTTCATTTAATGCCATTAAGGGATGGCTCATCTGTTCTCTGCCTTGCAGGCTCACTGGATGGGGAGAAGGTGGCATACAGGGCTGCCCATGAGGGGGGGCAAATGGGGCAATTTGCCCCAGGCCCCGGACCCTGCAGGGGCCCCCATGAGAGTTTTTTGGGGCTCCTAGAGTGGAGTCCTTCACTCGCTCCGGGGGCCCCAGAAAACTTTTGTGGGGCTTGGGGCCCAGGAGCTTCTTCCGCTCCTGGTCTTCGGTGGCAATTCGATAGTGGGGGCTCCTTCCGTTGCGGGACCTGCCGCCAAAGTGCCCCAAAGACCCTTGGTGGGGGGTTCTTCTGCCCCAGGACCCACTGCCAAAGTGCCGGGTCTTCGGCAGCCATTTGGCGGTGGGAGACCCCAGGCCCCCTGAATCCTCTGGGCCGCCCTGCTGAAATATTGCTGTATGTGACGCAATTGAAGCACACTGAATAATTTGCTTGACACGTTCTCCCTCTTGTTCTGCTTGGGGAATGATTTTCTCCAATTTATTTGTTGGTTGAGTTTCCTGATGGGAAATTTCTCTCATCACCTCAGTCATTGACAAACAGTAGTTAGGTGCATGTGTACATGGTCCTAGCTAAGAAGGGTGCAGAAAGTCATATCTTGACTGGTGTTATTACCTTTATGCGGTGGCTCTGCCAGAGAATTCTGAGGGCCCTGTTATCCCTAGCTGTTTCAAACAGTGCCAATCCTGTATCAGTTACACCAGTTCTACAAGGGAATCATAGGACATGGCTACACTTGCGAGTTAGAACGCATTAAAGCAGCCCTGTGCGCTTCAGCTCACGATGTGTCCACACTGACAATGCACGCAGAGTGCCCAGATTCCGTGGCTAGAGTACTTCTGGTACTCCACCTCGGCGAGCGGAATAATGTTTAATGCACCCCCGCTGGAGCACCACAGCACCAGTGTGGATGCCCTGGTCTGTGACTGTGCTCTGATCAGCCTCCAGAGCTGTCTCAGAATGCCTGTTCTAGCCACTCTGGTCATCACTTTGAACTCTGCTGCCCTGCCCTCAGGTTACCAACCATCAGACCCACCCTTTAAATTCTCTGGGAATTTTGAAAATCCCCTTCCTGTTTGCTCAGCAAAGTGTGGAGTGCTCTCAGCAAATCTTTGCAGGTGACCATGCCTCTACATGCCAGGCGATCCCCAGTATGGGGCAATGGCGAGGTGCTGGACCTCATCAGTGTTTGGGGGGAGGAAGCTGTCCAGTCCCAGCTCTGCTCCAGCTGTAGGAATTACGATGCCTTCGGGCAGATATCTAGGGACATGACAGAAAGGGGCTGTGACCGGGCCGCACTGCAGTGCAGCATTAAAGTGAAGGAGTTGTGGAAGGCGTACCGCAAAGCCCGCGAGGCAAATCACCGCTCCAGTGCTTCCCCCGTGATCTGCCGTTTCTACAAAGAGCTGGACACGATATTTGGGGGCGACCCCACCTCCATTCCGAGGACCACCATAGACACTTTAGAGCCTAATTCAACAAGGCAGGAGGAGGAGGAGGAAATTGGGAGCAAGAGTGCTGAGGAGGAGGAAGGCACCCTGGAATCCCTAGATGCATGCAGCCAGGAGCTGTTCTCAAGCAAGGAGGAAGGTAGCCAATCTCGGCAGCTGGTGCTTGGGGAAGGACAAACACCAGAGGAGGTTCCCGGTAAGCAGCTTTTATTTTGGGAAGAAAGTTATTGGTATGGGCTCTTGGGGCGAGGAGAGTTAGGGCTGCATGCATGCCTAAATGCAGAATAGGGGGTTGATGTATCTCTCACATCACAGTAATCGGCCTCAGTGATCTCTTCAAAGGTCTCATCCTGGAGTTGAGCAATGCGCTTGCTCAGGTTTCTTGGGAGAGCCACTTTGGTCCTTGTCCTAGTCAAGCTAACATGTCTGGCTCACTGTGCCATGAGGGGCGGGGGGACCATTGCTGCTCTCAGGGAAGCTGCATGTGGGCCAGGGCGGAAGCTGTTTTGTAATAGAAGACCCTTTCTTGCTTCCCAGGTGACCCTCAGGAGCGAGATATCTTCCAGGATGAACTCCTGTGGAAAACATGGGGACAGTGTTCAGTATAGGGGCCCTCTTCAGCTGTTGGCTCTCCCCAAGGCACAGAAACCAAGGACAGTACTGCCATGAAACAATCATTGCCATGACTCTGTGCTTACTCACCATTTTGGGGCTCCCATGGGTTATGTGCGCTCACTTTGGGCAGGCAAATTATGCTATTGTGTAGACTGTGCTTTCCCTTAAGTACAGGGGAATCATTGCTTTGTCTGGTGTGAACAATGCTGCCTCTGTTAAGTGTTGCATTTTGCCTTTACAGATGCAACCTTGAGATCTCAGCCATCTGTGTTATCACCAGCTGAAAGACTGCAAAGAATTAGGAAGAGGCATGTAGAAGCAAAGAAAACATGCTACATAAACTGATGCAGCAGTCACTTAATGAGAATCTAAGAACGCAGGAGTGGAGGGAGAGTGAAAGGAGGATCCGACAGCAGAACGAGGAGCGCTGGCACAAAAGCACGGAGCTCCGGCAGCAAAGCATGGATCAGCTGGTGAGCATAATGGAGCATCAAGCGGACTTGATCCAGGTGCTCGTAACCATGCAGGTGGAGCACTACTGCGCACCCCCTTGTCCCAAAACTCTTTCTCTTGTGCCCCCATGTCACCTCCAATGCACTTTCTCCAACATCTGGGCTCTTATGGCCACCAGCTGCATCCAACACCTGTAGCTTCATCACCCAGCCCTGAAAACTACAACCCTTACTCACTGCACTTAACCCGAATCACCATGCATTATAGCCATCCTAAAGTGCAGCACTCATTGCACAGCACTTCAGAAAGGAAGGCTGAGTATGATAACAGGACATACGCAAATCTGTGATTGTACCGTTCCACACCACACCTCCTTGCCCCTTCTGTTTCCCAAGCAGTTTTGTTTCTTTTCAATAAATGAATTTTCTTTTCAATAAATGGATTTTTTTGGCTTTGAAAACATTCTTTATTATGGCACAAAGTAAAAGATACCATAGCCCAGGATTCGGAAAGCAACAGGTACTGCAAGTCAGCATAGCAAACACAGATTCCTACTAACAGATTCCTACTAACATTGGAACCACTGCACTTCACTCCCATGCAGGGCACCAAACATTACATTTCAATCTCAAATTGCTCCCTCAAGGCATCCCTAATCCTTGCAGCCCTGCACTGGGCCCCTCTAATAGCCCTGCTCTCTGGCTGTTCAAATTCAGCCTCCAGGTGTTATGGAGGGTACCGCATGCAGATATAACCGCAGGGATGTTGTCGTCAGCCAGGTCCAGCTTCCCATACAGAGAGCACCAGTGGCCCTTTAAATGGCCAAAATCACACTCCACAGTCATTCTGCACTGGCTCAGCCTGTTGTTGAACTACTCCTTGTTGCTTTCAAGACTCCCTGTGTTTCATGAGCCACGGCATTAAAGGGTAAGTGGGGTCTCCAAGGATCCCAGTGGGCATTTCGACTTCCCCTACAGTGATCTTCTTGTCTGGGGAAAAAAGTCCCAGGTTTCAGCTTCCTGAACAGGCCAGTGTTCCAAAAGATGCATGTGTCGTGCACCTTTCCGGGTCAGCCTGTGTTAATGTCAATGAAATGCCCATGGTGATCTACAAGCGCGTGGAAAACCATAGACAAATACCCCTTCCGCATAACGTTCTCAGACGCGAAGTGGACTGATGCCAGAACTGGAATATGCATCCCATTTATCAACCCTCCACAGTTAGGGAAACCCATTTGTGCAAAACCAGCCACAATATCTTGCACGTTACCCGGAGTCATGGTTCTTCTCAGCAGGAAGCGATTAATGGCCCTGCAAACTTGCATCAACATGATTCCAACGGTCAACTTTCCCACTCCAAACTGGTTAGTGACCGTTCAGTAGCTGTCTGGAGTTGCCAGCTTCCAGACTGCAATAGCCACCCGCTGCTTCATTGGCAGGGCAGCTTTCAATCTCATGTCCTTGTGCCACAGGATGGGGGCAAGCTCCTCACACAATCCCATGAAAGTGGCTTTTCTCATCCGAAAGTTCTGCAGCCACTGCTCATCATCCCAGACTTGCAGAACGATGTGATCCCACCACTCAGTGCTTGTTTCCTGAGCCCCAAAGTGGTGTTCCACGGTGGTGAGCATGTCTGTGAATGCCACAAGCAGTCTCGTGTCATATGCGTTACTGGAGTAGATATCGTCGGAGTCGTCACTGTCACTTTGGATCTTGAGTAACTTGACTGCCAAATGTGACGTGCTGAGACTCTTCAGCATATTCCTCAGCAGTTTGGGCTCCATGCCCACAGACTAAAAAGGAAGACAGAGCCCGCAGTACAAAATACATTGAAAGATGGCATCAAATGTGGACAGAAGCACAGGGATTGCTGGGACATGAACCAATGCATCACGGGCATTGGGACAGGACCCAGAATGCCCTGCTCCTTCCCACACGCCACAGTGCCAGACTGGGAAGAGGTGCTCTGTGGGATAGCTGCCCATAATGCACTGCTCCCAATGCTGCTGCAAGGGCAGCAAATGTGGCCATGCCAGTGTGCTCACAGCTGTCAGTGGACAGATTGCAGCACTTTCCCTACTGTGCTCTCCGAGGGGTGGTTTAACTCAAAGCGCTCTACATTTGCAAGTGTAGCCATGCCCATAGAATGCATGCTTCAAATTTGTTTTGCACAGGCATTTGTGGGAAGCAAATATAAAAGGGGGCTGGGCCAAACCACAGCAAATACATTTTTAAATTGGAATGAATACTTGCAACCATTTATTTAATGCAATTTACTTGACTCTAATAGTAGTTATTTTGGTGGTCAACTAACTGCCTAATCGATGCCAGAACAGAATTTTATGTCCCTGGATTTCCCTCTCCACCTTTTTGTTAAATTTTATCCTTAAAGTCTTTATTGCTTTTTTAACAGGGAAGAGATGTTTTTGTCTTTTTAACAGTACTGGAGACCTGCTTTAATAAATGCCTATTAGTTATAACAGAGAGATGTATACCTATTTTTAGTTAACCTAATTAATGTGAAATCTTAGCTCTTGGTTGCAACAAAATTGACTAATAAAAAACAGGTTGGTAGAAAATAAGAAGTTATAAGGCTCTGTGTGTGTGTGTGTGAATAGAGTTTTTGAAAAAGTATTCTCTGAAATAAACTAAACAGCAAGTTATGGGTTAAAGAAAAGTACCAAGAGAAAGTTTATATTGGATTGAAAGACTCTTTATTGATATGATAAGATATACAAATGTTGCCAAAGTGTAAAAAGGGGATAAGCCCTTCAGTTATATATCAGAGGTGGACTTGTACAGACTAGTACTTTATTAGCACACTGTCTGTTCAGCTTTAGTACACAGAAGTACATGGTTCTTTGGAAAAGAAATCTATACACATGCGTAATAGGTCCATCACTATTTTATTGGCAGAGATAACAGTCTGCAGTAATTCTTGCAATACTGATCCTACCTGCAGTGATCAGGTTCTCAGGTACGTCTACACTACGAGTTTATTCCGATTTTACATAAACCGGTTTTGTAAAACAGATTGCATAAAGTCGAGTGCACGCGGCCACACTAGGCACATTAATTCAGCAGTGTGCGTCCATGGTCCGAGGCTAGTGTTGATTTCTGGAGCTTTGCACTGTGGGTAGCTATCCCGTAGCTATCCCATAGTTCTCGCAGTCTCCGTCGCCCCTTGGAATTCTGGGTTGAGATCTCAGTGCCTGATGGGGCAAAAATCATTGTCGTGGGTGGTTCTGGGTACAGCCTCACCCCTCCTTCCGTGAAAGCAGCAGACAACCGTTTCGCACCTTTTTTCCTGGGTAAACTGTGCAGACGCCATAGCACGGCAAGCGTGGACCCTGCTCAGATCAATACCGCAACCGTGGACATTGTAAACACCTCGCGCATTCTCGTGCAGTCTGTGCTGAACCGGGACCTGCAAAGCCAGGCGAGGAGGAGACGGCTACGGCAGCATGGCAACGAGAGTGATGAGGACATGGACACAGAATTCTCTCAAACCGCGGGCCCCTGCGCTTTGGAGATCCTACTGGGCAGGTTCTAGCCATTGAACGCCGATTTTGGCCCGGGAAACAAGCACAGACTGGTGGGACTGCATAGTTTTGCAGGTGTAGGACGATTCGCAGTGGCTGTGAAACTTTTGCATGTGTAAGGGCACTTTCATGGAACTTTGTGACTTGCTTTCCCCTACCCTGAAACGCCAGAATACCAAGATGAGAGCAGCCCTCACAGTGGAGAAGCGAGTGGCAATAGCCATCTGGAAGCTTGCAATGCCAGACAGCTACCAGTCAGTCGGGAATCAGTTTGGAGTGGGAAAATCTACTGTGGGGGCTGCTGTGATGCAAGTACCCAAAGCAATCATTAAGCTGCTGCTACAAAAGGTTATGACTCTGGGAAACGTGCAGGTCATAGTGGATGGCTTTGCTGCAATGGGATTCCCTAACTGTGGAGGGGCGATAGATGGAACCCATATCCCTATCTTGGCACCGGAGCACCAGGGCACCCAGTACGTAAACCGCAAGGGGTACTTTTCAGTGGTGCTGCAAGCACTGCTGGATCACAAGTGATGTTAAACCAACATCCACGTGGGATGGCCAGGAAGGGTTCATGACGCTCGCATCTTCAGGAACACTACTCTGTTTAAACGGCTGCAGCAAGGGAATTACTTCCCAGACCAGAAAATAACAGTTGGGGATGTTGAAATGCCTATAGTTATCCTAGGTGACCCAGCCTATCCCCTGATGCCATGGCTCATGAAGCCATACACAGGCAGCCTGGACAGTAGTCAGGAGCTGTTCAACGACAGGCTGAGCAAGTGCAGGATGGTGGTAGAATGTGCATTTGGCCATTTAAAGGCGCGCTGGTGCACATTACTGACTCGCTCAGACCTCAGCCAAACCAATGTCCCCTTTGTTATTGCTGCTTGCTGTGTGCTCCACAATCTCTGTGAGAGTAAGGGGGAAACCTTTATGGCGGGGTGGGAGGCTGAGGCAAATCACCCGGCCACTGATTACGCGCAGCCAGACACCAGGGCGATTAGAAGAGCACACCAGGAAGCGGTGCGCATCAGAGAAGCTTTGAAAACGAGTTTCATCACAGGCCAGGGTACGATGTAACTGTTGTGTTTGTTTCCCCTTGATGACCCCTCTCCCCTTGATTGATTCATTCCCTGTAAGCAACCCACCCTCCCCCTTCGATTACAGCTTGCTTAAGGAAATAAAGTCACTATGGTTTAAAAACCATGTATTCTTTATTAAAAAGTCATTATAAAAAGAGGGAGAGAACTGACAAGGTATCCCGTGTGTGGTTTGGGAGGAGGATAAGAGGGAAGGAAAAGGCCACTAAAAACATTTCAATATAATGACAGCTTTTTGGTTGGGCTATCCACGGGGGTGGAGTGGGCGGGTGCACGAAGCCTTCCCCCATGCGTTCTTATAGGTGAGGAAGACATGGAACATGGTGAGTGGTGAGGGTGGTTACACAGGGGCTGCAGCGGCACTCTGTGACCCCGTTGCTCTTCCTGAAGCTCCATCAGACGTCGGATTATATCAGTTTGATCACGCAGCAGCCCCAGCGTTGCATCCCGCCACCGCTGATCTTCCTGCCTCCACCTCTCATCTCGAGCGTCCCTCCTATCCTCACATTGGTCTCCCCTATCCCCACTTTCATTGACATCTTTCCTGTAATTTGATACCACGTCCTTCCGCTCATTCAGATGAGCTCTTTCATTGCGGGTCACTTCCATGATTTCCGAGAACATTTCGTCTCACGTCTTCTTTTTCCTCCGCCTTATCTGAGATAGCCTTTGGGATGGAGTAGGGAGGCTTGAAAAATATGCAGCTGCATGAGGGAGGAAAAAAGGGAGAGAAGTATTTAAAAAGATACATTTTACAGAACAACGATTATACTCTTTCACAGTGAACAACACTATTCACCTTACAGAGCACATGTGATTTCACTGCAAGGTCGCATTTTGCATCTTAATATTGAGTGTCTGCGGCTCTGGTGTTACAGATCTCACAAACGCAGGTCCGGGCATCAGAATTCAGCTTGCATGCAGCCATGGTAAGCCATTGTCTTTCGGCTTCTGCAGTCTTCATATACACAGTGCCCTCCTTTCCCAAATACCAAGCAAATCCTGTTCAGTGATGCTTCTTTCCTGTTAACATGCAGCAGCAGAAGCCACCCCCCACCAATTCTGTGGGATGATCGCTTTACCCCTCTCCCCACCGCATGGCCAGTATCATGGAAGATCACTGCTAATCACCCCCCTTCCCCTCCCCCCCCACCGCATGGCTGGTATCATGGAAGATCACTGCTAATCACCCCCGTTCCCCTCCCCCCCACCGCGTGGCTGGTAGCAGGGAAGATCCCTGATAGCCAAACGCGAAAAAGCTCAGTGCTATTCCCCCCCTCCCTTCCCCCTGCTTGGCTATGTACAAGGAAGGATTTCTTTTAAGCAACAGGCAAACAGCCCAGTAGGAATGGCCATCTCTGTCCCCTTACTTAAATTTCTGAATTTCAACCAGGTTACCATGAACGATATCACTCTCCTGAGGATAACAGAGCAAGATAAAGAACGGATGTTTCTTGAATGCCAGCAATCACCGGGACCATACGCAGCTAGGCTTTGTCATGCAATGATACCCGATTACTTGCTACATGCATGGCGTGGTAAAGTGTCCTACCATGGTGGACGGAATAAGGCTGCCTTGCCCAGAAACCTTCTGCAAAGGCTTTTGGAGTACCTCCAGGAGCGCTTCATGGAGATGTCCCTGGAGGATTTCCGCTCCATCCCCAGACATGTTAACAAACTTTTCCAATAACTGTACTGGCTGAAAATGCATCCCAAGTCCTCAGGGCAAATCAATCATTAAAAAACGCTTGCTTTTAAACCATGTTTTATATGTACAAAGGTACACTCTCCAGAGGTCGCTTCCATGGCTTCACTGTCTGGGCTAGTGGCTTTGGAGGGCTGGGAGGGTAATTCTGTCTGGGTGAGAAAAAGCTCCTGGCTGTTGGGGCTAACGGAGTGCTGTGTGCTCTCTGCAAGCTCGTCCTAGTCTTCCTCCTCCTCATCTTCCCCGTCCACAGAATCCTCAGCCCTGGCTGAGATTACAACTCCCGCCTCCGAATCCACGGACAGGGGTGGGGTGCTGGTGGCGCACCCCTCTAGAATTGCATGCAGCTCAGCGTAGAAGCGGTATGTTTTCGGCCCTGACCCGGACCTTCTGTTTGTTTCTTTGGTTTTCTGGTAGGCTTGTCTGAGCTCTTTAGCTTTCACTCTTCACTGCACTGAGTCTCTGGTGTGGCCTTTCTCCATCATGGCCTTGGAAATTTTTTCAAATATTTTTTCATTTCGTCTTTTGGAACGGAGTTCTGTTAGCACAGAATCCTCTTCTCATATAGCGATCAGATCCAGTACTTCCTGTGCGGTCCATGCTGGAGCTCTTTTCCGATTCTCAGGAGACTGCATTGTTACCTGTGCTGATGAGCTCTTTGTGGTCACCTGTGCTGATGAGAGCTCCATGCTGGCCAAACAGGAAATAAAATTCAAAAGTTCGCAGGGCTTTTCCTGTATACCTGGCCAGTGCATCTGAGTTCAGATTGCTGTCCAGAGCGGTCACAGTGGTGCACTGTGGGATACCGCCCGGAGGCCAATACCGTCGATTTGTGGCCACCAGGGCCGGCTCCAGGCTACAGCACGCAAAGCGCATGCTTCGGGTGGCACGCCGCAGGGGGCATTCTGCTGGTTGCTGGGAGGGCGGCAGGCGGCTCCGGTGGAAGTGCCGCAGGCATGGCTGTGAACGGTCCGCTGGTCCCGCGGCTCCGGTGGACCGACCACAGACACGCCTGCGGCAGCTCCACTGGAGCCGCGGGACCATCGGACCCTCTGCAGAAACACCTGTGGCAGCTCCACTGGAGACGCGGGACCCGCTGACCGTCCGCAGAAACACCTGAGGGAGGTCCACCGGAGACGCGGGACCGACGAGCGGCAGAGCGCCCCCCATGGCGTGCCGCCATGCTTGGGGCAGCGAAATTCCTAGAACCGGCCCTGGCGGCCACACTAACCCTAATCCGATATGGTAATACCGATTTTAGCGCTACTCCTCTCGTTGGGGAGGAGTACAGAAACCGATTTAAAGAGACCTTTATATCGATATAAAGGGTCTTGTTGTGTGGATGGGTACAGCTTTAAATTGGTTTAACGCTGCTGAAATTGGTTTAAACACGTAGTGTAGACCATTCTCAGATTGCAGCTCTGTGGTGACCTTAAAGGTTCGCACCATTACAAGCACTATTAAACCAAGGTATTTGTATCTGTGTATTTGGAGACTATCTTCACTGCAGGGACAAAAAGGCTGCTGAATCAATAAAAGGCATTGTCTGGACAGGGAGACGTGTCCGTGGGACCCATGCAGAGCCTCTTTACTAGGATGGCAGGTTTGATCTCTGCCAAAGGCCTCTGGCTACTGTAGAGAAGGACAACAGGATGGATTGACTGAAGTCAAAATCATTTAAATCAGCAAGCAGGAAACCTCAGTTTAAATCATCAATTTTAATTGTGTTTTGCATTTGTACTTTTTAGTTATTTTCCTGAAAGCTGGTTCTCATTGGTGGGTAAACATGAAAACATGTTGATTTGTAGCAAAATGTAGTCTTTACACTAAGTTTGGTGGTGTTCTTTGCCAATCAGGAGGATACACTGTATCTATTTGTTTAACCATTTGTATCACTTTACTTATATTTATTCTGATTCTTAATTTTTACATTTGCTATTCTAGAAAATGGTGAATGATGCATTCCTTTAGTAGATGAAGATTAATTCCTTACTTGTGATGTGTAAAGCTCTGGTTGAATAAAAATTCAAATTGAATTAAAAATACACAAAACCAGCATTTTCTGTGTATTTATTTTGGTAAATAAAACTACCTTAAATGTGCTGGAAATATAAGGGAAAAGAGTTTATAAAAAAATTCAAAACATGTTTCCACTTAAATCTAATTGTTTAAATAAACAAAGGAAGTATTTTCTATAGCAGGGGTCGGCAACCTCTGGCACGCGGCTTGCCAGGGTTAGCACCCGTGCAGGCCAGGCCAGTTTGTTTACCTGCCGCGTTGGCAAGTTTGGCCAATCACGGCTCCCACTGACCGCAGTTCATCATCCCAGGCCAATGGCATGGACGAGGGCAAGGAATGTGCTGGCCACAGCTTCCCACAGCCCCCATTGGCCTGGGACAGCGAACTGCGGTCAGTGGGAGCTACGATCGGCTGAAGCTGCCGATGTGGCAGGTAAACAAACTGGCCCAGCCTGCTAGGGTGCTTACCCTGAACAGCCACTTGCCAGAGGTTGCAGACCCCTGATCTATAGTTAGTGAATCAAACTGATTATTTCTGGTCCTTCACGATTTTAGAACTAGTAGATCTCATTCTCGCACACCTAGCTTTTATTCATAGGTTGCAAGAGGAAAACAAGGGTTTTTTTGCTTTTGTCCACTTCTCTATTGTTTCTTTAATATGAATGAGCAAATCATTGAGCTGAACTAGTTGAATAAACTGAAATGAAGAAAATATTTTCTCTGCAGCTGTAGAAGAGGCTACTGTTGTAATAAGCCGGGTTAGTGTTTCAATAAACTCTGGTTCCAGGTGCTTAGCTACTGACTTCCACAAGCTCAGTGTTTTGACTTGCTTTGAAACTTGGCAGCAAATAAGTATGGCTTAATATTATATTTTAGTTTAATTAAAATGATTTTAATAGACTATAATAAGATTAGGCCTTACCATTTATTAATTTCAATTTTAATTTTAGATCCACCTCTCTGTGAATTAGGAGAGAGGTAGAGTGCAGGGGATAGAGAAAATCTTGGGTCAAAATATAGTGAGAATAACGTATGAGATTTCAGTCAACCTGTGCTGGGTGGAGCAAAGAGGAATCTAGTGATTTTGTGAAATCTACTTTTGTGTGCTTTAAACTGTTTTGCTAAGGCTGAAGATGCAGAAACCAGGAGATGTTTCAAAACCATGTCAGAGAGTGCAGTAAGCCACCCCACTCTCAAATTTCCTAAGCAGTGTTATTGTCTTGCAGTTTCATCTGCACTGAGGGCTAATTCATTAGTGCAGTAGTGAGGGGAGGATCTTTTCTTATCAGAAGCTGTGGGCAGGCAGGTGGGCTGACTTTTAATTTGTGGAGTCACCTGACTCCTCCATTCTTGCTCCCGTATTCTTCACAGTATGACAGACGTATGTATTACAAAGGAACTTGAATATAGCACAAAAATGAATCAGCCCACCCATCCATATAATAGCTCTGGGAGTGTTGCAGCCAGGGGTGGGAATTAGTTTCCTTGAAGAGATCAGGAGCACTGGATTGTCTGGCGGAAATTGGGAGTCTCCTGGCAAAATAAGTTGTTGGCATGCTAGGGGAGAAAAAGTGAGAAAGCAATTAACTTTGGTGTTTAAGGATACTCTTGAGGATGAGGCACAAGACTAGGAGGTAATAGGACTTGGATTCTGTTGCCAGTTCTGCCCACTTCTTGTGTGATTTTGGACAAGTCACAACCTCTTTGATCCTCAGTTTCCCCATGTGTTAAATAGGGATGATAATGTGTTTAGTATGGTGATGATTCTTGTGTTGTGAGGATTAATTCACAAATGTTTGCAAAATGTTTATCTGTGTTATGTTTTTGTATGTTTATGATGTAAATAGGGAGAAGGATGGCCCTGTGGTTAAGACACTGCACTGCACTGGGACCAAGAGAACTGAGTTCCATTCCTGTGTCCGCTACAAGTCTCTTTTGTGGCCCTGAGCCAGTCACTTTAATCTCTCTTTGCCTCAGTTCACTGTATGTAAAATGGGAATACTATTACTTACTTTCTACCACTTTTTACCTATGTTATGTACTTAGATTCTTTGGGGCTTCTTGGAGCAGCTCATCATCGCCATGGCAAATCCCAAAGGAAAGAGGCCACTTTACATATTGAGCACCACCCAGCTCAATCTCTGGCAAGGTGCTTAAGGTGTTTGGATGATATAGTCAGTTTATGTCCATCCCTAGAGCAAGTGTTAATTAATTCATTTTGTCACAATATTTTCCTTACGTGGCAGGACAGGAATGGGATGGGGTATTCAATAGTTCCTACTTGCATTGGGATTTGACCACTGAACCCTGTAGGCACCCTTAAGCACTCTTAGCACTGTCTTGTTGGTGGGAGGGTTGGAATGCTGCACATTCCATTATCTCACTATGAAGAAAGAGACTGTAGTAAATACTCTGCACAAAGCACTCTGAACTACTTTGTTAAAGAATCATAGGAAATATAGGCCATGATTCAGCAAAGCATTTAAACATATGCTTAAGTCCCTGCCTATTCAATAGAGCACTTAAATATGTGCCTAAACATTAGCATATGCTGAAGCTTTGCTGTATTGGGATGAACTCAAGAATGTGCTTCAGTGCTTTTCTGAATTGGGGCCATAAAGGTAGATTACCAAAGTTTTCCTATAAGAAAAGTCTCTGTGGAACAGATGCGCCAGTACTAGTTGCATTGCTAGGAGAGAGACTGGACCTTTCGTGTTTCTTCTTGCAGTTAAGGTAAGAAATGTCTAAAAATACTATTTAAATTGCTCCCTTCTGTGTAGTTATGGTAACTTTCATAATATAGATGAAGACAATCATTTAATTTGATAGAAATCTTTTGAGGTTAATTTTATGATCCTTATTGGACTAAAACAACAACCAAGTTTTTTTCTGTTTTGGATTTATCTGCTTTTGCTCTGGAAAATCTGCTATTTAGTCTCAAGTTGGGCACCCAGAAATGGAGGCATCCGAAACCACTGGTCATTTTTGCAAATCTTGGCTGGTAACTAGTTTAGTGTTGAGAGGAGGGATATTTTTTCTCCTTATAATTCACTCACTCTCTCCTTATAATTCTCATGCCTGAGGCTCCTAAAAATTTCCAAGAGAGACTCCCCTCTGGCCCCTCTAAAAGGTGCTCATACCAACCCATTGTTTTCCTCTATTCTGCAGTGTGCACAGTGAGCATTGTTCTGTACTGTCAATAGATTTTTCAGGAAAGGGCATATACTTCCAGTAAAGCGTATATACTACAAGTTTGTTTGCAAACACTGCTGCCTCCTTCCGTGGTTCCGGGGAAACATTTTGTTGAAATGGAAAAAACAAATGAATAGTTTCCTCAGTCTATGAGCACACTCCCTTAGGACATGGGGTTTATTACAGGCTAAGAGGAACATTTTTGTGGGAACCCTTTGTTGAAACATTGGCAGCACATCACTGGACCAGTTGCCGATACATATGGAATGCTTTGCAGCACAGATGGCTTCTCAGTATTTGAGGAAGAGGGAAGGTACTTTATGTACACTAGTGTGTGTGGAGGAGGAGAGGGGAGACATTCCAAGCATATGGAGTGATATGCAAGAAGGCTCTTTTTGTACTTAGCACAGTTTGTTGCACTTAGAGTACAGCAACCTCTCCTCAAGTGATCTGGTTGGGAAAGTATAAACATGACGCACAGCAAGTGTCTAAACTTATTGTAACACTTTAATTGGAGGAAGTAATGCATACAGAAGTAATAAAACCAAAGGCATGGCCTACAACAGCCTACGTTCCTAAGTTTATAACTAACTGTAACATCCCAGGGACTGAAAATTACACCAGAGTCAGAGCCAAAACAGCACTGCTGGAACAGGGAGCCTGTTACCATTTTAAGGTTTGTTGTCTTGTGAACAACTATGCCTAGAGATAAATGTTTCCCATCAGTGGGAAGCCAGTAATCCTAATTCTCCAACAGTGTATAGCATCCGTTTCTCACCATGATGAGCCTAGTGTGTAATGGCACCATTTTGATACCATCTTGCCTTCTTCCCTGTCTTTTCCCTCCTCCCTGACCCTTCAATGCCAGCTTATTTTAGGCAGGACTAATGTTGTGCATCACCTGAGAGCTTGCAGTCTGGTCTTTCCAGCCATATAAAGTGTTAGTAGCTGACTTGATGTTTCCTGCTAAAAACTTGATGGAATGTCATGCTGTTTGGAGCGATTCATGACCATGAGTGCCTACCTCAGGGCAGACTGTCAGAAGCAGAGCAGACACCCCAAACTGATGGTATGTTCTGTAATTAGATTTCACCAACCCACTAACAAACCTGAATAGTCCTACCATGGAGTCAAAGATAGTCCCGTTGGGCTCTCCAGTCTGTCTTACCACCACAGCAAGCTACACTTAGTGATAAATAGTCACTTCCACCAAAAATCACAAGATATTCAGGTTGCTCTCAGTCCCAAGAGACCAGTCACTTACCCCAGATCAATTTGTACCTTAGATCTCACTCCAAAGGCAGTGAGGGTTATCAACCCTCCAGGATTGTCCTGGAGTCTCCAGGAATTAAAGATTAATCTTTAATTAAAGATTTTGTCATGTGATGAAACCTCCAGGAATACGTCCAACCAAAATTGGCAACCCTAAAGACAATGTGGTACAAGACAGTCCTATAGTAAACTAATTAAGGATTTATTTATAACTAGGAAAAAGAAATGGGAGTTACTTACAGCTTAAAGCAAGCAAAATAGGCACAAATGAATTCAGTCAGTGGTTCCAAAAGATGACAGGGATGTAGTAATCTGTTCACTGCATGTCTTTTAGGCCTAACCCAGGTTGAACCTGGGACTCACTGCTTTTTGCTTCTTAGCTCCAGCCCTTGTAAGAGTCCAAACAGATGAAAAAGTTTCATGTCAACTATCTTTATTTCTCTCTTCCAGCATTTCAACTGATGGGATCATGTACTTCTCCATAGATGGGTGGTGCAACCATCAAAGCTTTTATCCTACAATGGCCCGTTTAATTTTGATAGCCCTCCTATATAGGTGTGGGGAGCCACTCTTCCCATCTAAATTCACAAGTTCAGAGCTGGCATTTTTACAATTATAAAATGAACTTATATTTTACCTTGCAGCATGGAATATAGAGATTATAAGAAAAGATTGCTGCATGCAGTAACTTGCAAACATTTTATAGAGACTAACCACATCTCTACAAGTCTAATGCTTATCTTGAACAAAATTATATAGATGAGCTGGTCTGGTTTCCAGCTATGAATTTGTCAGTGCTCAGCTGATGCCAGCAAGAACTGGTTTATAGCATCACAGGAATTACAAAAGTGAACTATGATCAGAAAGTAACCTGAACTGAAGCTGTGCATGCCACCAGATTTGTGAAATTATTTTTCCATTGCAGTTATTAAATATTAACAGTATGAAACTTCTCAATCATTACATAAAAAATGAAAATGAATATTTGTGCCTTGACTATGGTACAATTTAAATTGAGAAATGATTGGACTTCATCTCCCCACACACACAGACACCGTAAGTCTTATACTTTTTAAGTTTAATTTAGTCTCTTCCTCTTCCGTGTGGCAGGTGTAGAGCAGCAACTACAATTTCACCTGAGGTTGATCGAGCCAAATGGCTACATCAGGAGTAGCAGAATTTATTACAGTAATGGCTCCTTCATATTTATAAATTGGGAAGTAGGTAGTGATATGTGTGATGGTCTGTCGTGAGGAACCACTCACACACCAGGGAGTCCTTGATTTTCCATTTGTGCACTAGTTGTCCACATCTACCATGGTTAGTTCAAATTCAGTTCAGAGTTGACCAAGATGACCATGGAAGGGCAAACCCAGGAACTTTCTGTGTGGGATCTGGCACAAGGTGCTTATTTTTTAAGTCTTATTTAGCCCAATCTGCTTTCCAAGCCTCCTTCTGATCATAACCTGATTGCATGAAGCTAAACAAATGTTCCCAGAAAGGCATGTAAGACATAAGACGTTGCGGGGGGGCGTTGTCAAGGTCTTGGTGAATAGAAAGACATCTGTTTTCACAGGTTCGCTGAACTTCGCTGAATGTTGTAGCGATTCGGCATATCTGTGGGAGAGCAATGTTGGATAGGTAGCCAATGTGTTGGAGTTGACTTAAAGGTTCCTGTGATGCACCACATAACTCTATTTTGCTGGGTATTCACAAGTCACATGTGGCTGCATCTGCTCCATACTGATGCACAATATTCAGCTACTGAATATGCAAGTGCTATTGCAGATGTTCGCAACACTGATGCTGATGCACCCAGGTCATACCTGCTAATTTCTGGATTATATTTGCTCTTGTTTTTAATCTTTGCAGCTACCTTCTCAAGATGATCATGGAAGGAGCTGGTGCGGTCAAGTTTAACTCTGAGATATGTTGGAGTGTAATTGTGTTGCACATTTTTGCCACAGAAAGTTACTTTCAATGTGGTTTTGGCACTCTTATTATCTAGATGAAATGTGCTTACTATTGTTTTTCCAGGGTTTCGTTTGAACCTCCATTTCTGGAAATATTGTTCCATATTTTGGAGATCCTCAGTTAATGCTTTCTCAGTGTCATGGAGGTTCGATGCTTGGATTGTCATGGCAAGATCATCTGCATATCCAAATTTTTGTGATTTAGTTGGAGGTATGTCACTTCTGTAAATATTAAAAAGGGTTGGAGCAAGTACAGAGCCTTGTGGTAGCCTGTAGTTTGTGTTGTGGGGTGATCTGGTCTTAATACCCAGGTACACCTGCAGGCATCTGTTACTCAGCATGGTCCACAGGAGGCAGGTTGGATAAAAATCAATGATTTTTAAAAAATCAAAAAAATCTGATTTTTTTTATTTAAACTGGATTTTTTTATTTAAATCAGATTTAAATTTGATAAAATGCTTTTTGAGGAGACAATCCACCCTGACAGCAGGTGAAGTGTTTAGTAGCAATGTATAATTCTAGCATCAGGCCCTTACTCCATACAGTGTCATATGCAGATGACAAGTTAACAAGCACTGCTCTAGTATTTAGGCTTTTTTGATAGCCAGCCTCAATGTGATTTGTGAGTGCCAGAGCTTGGTCACAACAACTACGTTTTGGCCAGAAGCCAGCTTGTTCGACAGGGATAATTGGCTCAGTAAAAGGTCATATTCTTTTGAGGATGATACATTCAAGAAGTTTATAGGTCATACATAATAGAGAAATTGGCTCATAGCTTCCCGCGTCATCATGGGGCTTTCCAGGCTTTGGAATGGCAATTATCATAGCCTCACACCATATTTCGGGGATCCATACTGTCCTTAAGGTAGCGGAGTACAATGTTGCTAGCCACTGGAGTCCTTCGGGGCCGAGATGGTGGAGGAATTCTGGCAGAATACTATCAGGGCCTGTAGCCTTCCTTTTTTTCATTACAGTAAGTTCTTCTTTTACTTCCTCAATGCTGACAGTGGAAGGTTCTCCTCAGGGGATTGAGGCAAGTGTTCGGTAAAGTTGTTGATACACTTCTCTTCTTGTGTATTTATCAGGTGATCCTTATGTGTTCTCCAGCAGTTTGGAGGCTATTGAGTTTAGCTGGATTTATGGTGGCCAGTACTCTGTGGGATTAGTGGCCACAAGACGCCATAGTAGTGTCCAGGAGTGGCGACTTGAACATGTAAAATCAAGGTTTGACACACAATAAAGCCAGTGCTGGTGTCTTGCTGTGTCAAGGGAGTGTAGCGGGACTTTTGTGATATGAGAGTTCCTGGTTTGATAGTATTGCAAGAGCAACTGATGCTTCTCTTTCATCCAGCAGGAAGTGTGCTTTTTCCGGAAGCCTCGGGGAATGTTCTTTCCTTTCAGGAGCCCTTCAGACCGTTGATAGCATTCTAGTCTTGCTGGAATCCTTGCAACAGTTTTCTCAAGTGTCTCTTTGTAGGCATACCAATCAGCTTTAGCAAAATTCCATCGCAGAACATGTTTCTGAAAAAACACAGGAATTTCAATGCCTATGTATATCATTATAGGCTTGTGTTGGCTGTTTGGAAATGTTGATAGTACTTCACTTGTTATGATGAGAGTGTTACCACTTTGGTCTTTAGACATGAATGTTTGGTCTGGATTGTACCCACGTTGCCAGTGGCTTGAATGGAATGTTAATTGTTGTTTTTAGTTCATAGATTAGTTGTAAGTCTTGTGCAGATATCCAGTCCATGAGATTTTCAACATTGGTTTCATAGCCCCACATAGTATGGTGACTATCAAAATCACCTGCATAGATGCATGGAATAGGAGTGCTGGGTAGCTCTGGTTTTGGCCATCGTGTGCTAGGGTCTTTACAGACGTTGTTAATGTGGAGCTCCTCTACTTTGGTAGTTGTGATAAATGTGTTCTCCTCTTTGGTTGATGGAATAACATTAAAATCTGTGATGGTGTCCTTAATGTATATCGCCAAGCCACATTTAGGATGAAAATGGCTAGTCATTAGATTGTATCCATAGGGTCTCTTGCAACATCAGGATATCAGCGTTGTAAGTCTTCAGCAAGTTTCCAAGGTACTCACATTTTGCTAATGAGAGTTCTTTTAACATAAAGTTGCAGGATTCTTATTCCAGGGCCTATTTGGCATGATGTATGGCTCTGAGGAGGAACTTTAGGATTTGTTAAGTTGCTGCTCTGATGACCAGGAGATCGCTGAGCAATGTTTGGTCGCCAAGTTTATGTCATTCATTGTGAGTTCTCACTTAACAGAGTGGCCCCTGGGAAGGCTGCCATCTTCCACTTGACTTAATTTAATTAAACTATTGAAACACCCCTTGAATGTGAACCCACAATCTGTTTACAATATCAGTGGCATCAAGACTTCTCTGGGAGGTAAAAATATAATCTTTTCTTTAAACTGTGATTCTGTACTGAAAGTACTTGTATAAAACAGATCACTGACTCAGAGCCATCTGGATCGCTTGGTAAATCATGGAATCGTAGGACTGGAAGGGACCACAAGAGGTCATCTAGCCTAGGGGACAAGCACATAGGGTACAAGCAAACAATATGTGTTTTAATATGGCTAAATGTAAAAATATACATCTAAGATCAAAGAATGTAGGGCATACTTCTAGAAGAGTGAAACTCTATCCTGGGAAGTATTGGCTCTGAAAAAGATTTGGGGGTCATGGTGGATAATCAACTGTACATGAGCTCCCAATGTGATGTTGTGGTCAAAAGCCTAATGCAATCCAGGGATTCATAAAACAGGTGACCCTCAAGTAGGAGTAGAGAGGCATTTTATCTCTATATTAGGCAGCAGTGCTACTGCTACTGGGATACTGGTTCCCTTAATTCAAGAAAGATGATGTTAATTTTGGGAGGGTTTAAAAAGAGCCACAAAAAGATTAAAGGATTAGAAAACATGCATTATAGTGATAGGCCCAAGAGGCACAATCTATTTAGCTGAACAAAAAGATGATTAAGGGGATCACTTGATTACAGTTTACAAGTATCTATGTGGAGAACAAATATTTAATAATGGGCTCATCAGTCTCACAGAGAAAGTATAACACAATGGATGGAAGTTGAAGTTAGACAAATTCAAACTGAAAATAAGGTGTAAATTTTTCACAGAGAGAGTAATTAACCACTGGAACAATTTACCAAGGGTCATAGTGGTGTTTCCATCACTGACAACTTTTAAATTAAGATTGGAAGCTTTTCTAAAAGAGATGCTTTAGGAATTATTTTGTGGAAGTTCTGTGGCTTATGTTATATAGGAGATCAGACCTGACAATCACAATGGCCGCTACTGGCCATGAAATCTATGAATCAATAGAAAATGGCATCTTTTTAAATAATAGACCTACTTCATATGACTATTCAGAGTCATAGCCGTTTCCTTTGGTGACAAAAATAATGTTTTACTCCTTTTTACCTCAAAATAACTATAGGAGATTATATAGTCCAGTTCACACAGCAGCTAAATTCCTGTTTGCAGGACCAAATTCTGTGGAAACCACTGAGATGTAATAAATAGTGAATTCCCCAATGACATTTTTATATAAACATTTTTCAGAATAATCAAAATGAGCATCTTGTCTGGACCACCTCCAAGCGTTACACCCATAATTAATTAGTTCCTAACCACAAAAAAAAAACCCTCTATTATACAAAAAAAATAAGCAATTTTTACGGAGAAACAAATGACAGAGAATTAATCTCCCAAAGAAGTAATTGTCTAAGAAAGAGATTGGGATTCTCCATTTCTAATTGAAAACTATGTAATTTTGCAGCCTCACTAAAAATAATAGGAGAGTAGCATCACTTTGCTACATAATTCCCCCTAAAGTTCTCTAGAGCTACATCTGGTACTTCTCTCATTTATTTCTACTAACAACCTGTACCACAACTGGGCTTTCTTTCCTTCCCCCTGACCCAATCTAATCTGGTTGTCTCTGGAAATGAGATTTGAGAATAACAAAGTATAGCCCACCTTCCTCTCCTTGCCTGGGTTTAGTAAATCAGCTGTAGAAAATAAATATTTCACATATTGGACAGATGAAGGATTTCACACAATTGCGGATTGCTTCCAAGACAACCAATTCTTGTCACTTGAATGGCTTAAACATAAATGCAATGTTGAAAACAAAGCTTTTTATGTTTCTTCAACTCTATGATTTTATATATAAAGCATTATCCATCTCCCTCTTGTCCCTTCAACCACCAGCAGATACAGAAAAGCTGTTAGCATTAACAAGGAACACAAAACAATTTATTATCTGAATCTATTCTTTCTTCTAGTCAAGATGGGATGAAAAATATCATGCCACTTCACAAGCCTGGAATAAATATTTTGGGATTTGAAATTGCTCTGGTTAGTGCCTATAAATCCTCAATATGCAACAAATGTATCCAAATGTAATACAACATTACACATAAAGTACACTGTTCCCCTACTACAGTGAACAACATCTGAATGGGTCGCGCCCCAAAATACCCCAAATGCCATCATCCTAAAGTAGTGGGGGTTTTGGCTATTTTGTTTTGCACAAATCCTTCCTTTGGGCAAAGTTTCTTGAGAAGCTAGTGGCAAGTGGGCTCCAGCCACACCTGATCTCTCACAGTATCTTTGTCCTTTTCCAATCAACAGGTCATGATAATGGACATGGTGCAGATAGCATTTGTAGACAAGCTCTTCATGACAAATTTCCATGCTGTGGCCTTTAAAAGCTAGTCATTGAGCAGACTCTCCTTATCTGACTTTTCTTATTTCTCCCCCATAGAACTCAGTGTTATAACTGGCAACTGCACCTCCTCTGGGAAAGCTGCTCTCACCTGCGGAGCAATTCAGCTGTCCTGTCTCCACTTGGTCTTCTGTGTTCTGCTCCCCCACCAAATCTTGATCTACATCAAAAGTCCAGTGCTAATCTTTTTATAGACCCTCAGTGGGCTGGAGCCTAGCAAGCTCAGCAACCACTTCTCTAAGACTGCTCAGGCTACCAGAACAATTGTGAGCGCGTCTGATGGAGCAATGGTAAAGTACTTGATGACTGGACTTTCTCAGCAGCCAGCATTTCTGGAGTCTTTTACCACCACAGATCAGGGTGACCTGAGATTTCCTGATATTAGTGTGCAATGTGAGATGCATCTTTTAGTGAAGACCGTCCCTTAATACAGTGGCAGCAGAATGGTGTTATTTTTCCAGGGGAAGAATAGATGGATGAGATTCAATGTGCCAAGATACGCTAATGATTGGCACATTAAGAACATAGTTGTCTGCTTTCAATGCAGTCCGGGGATTCAGCTCTTTTACCTGCTTTCTCCTAATTATTATACAGCTTTTTTTACTGACTGAGGATCCTCTCAGACTTTTGTTGTCAAGGTTTCTTCCCTACTCTGAACTTTAGGGTACAGATGTGGGGACCTGCATGGACACTTCTAAGCTTAATTACTAGCTTAGATCTGGTATCACTGTCACCATCCAGAATTTTCAGTGTCTGGATCACTCCCTGTCCCCCCAAAACCTTCCCCTCCCTGGGTAGCCTTGAGAGACTCCACCAATTCCCTGGTGAGCCCAGATCCAATCCCTTGGATCTTAAAACAAGGAGAAATTAACCATCCCCACCTCCTTTCTCCCACCAATCCCTGGTGAGTCCAGATCCAATCCCCTTGGATCTAAAAACAAGGAAAAATCAATCAGGTATTAAGAAAAAGGCTTTTAATTAAAGAAAAGAAAGGTAAAAGAAAACCCTCTGGGAGAAATTAGCATACCAGCTACTCTCACAGACAACAGATTCAAAACACAGAAGATGTTCCCCTGGGCACAAATTGAGTTATACAAAAAAAAATATAATACGCAATTTGATTCTACCTCTAATTGCATAAGACAGGTTACAAAGAAATAAATATAAACCTATTTATTCCTTTCTAAAACTTACTACTCTGATAAGAGGCTGGTTCCTTGATCTTTTTCACTCTGACTGAAACTGAAAACTCTAAACAAAGGGAAAACCTCCCTCTTTCCTTTTGAAACATCTTGTACCCCCATTGGTCCCTCTGGTCAGATGTTAGCTAGGCTCGGTGAACTTTTTAACCCTTTACAGGTAAAAGAGGTATTAACCCTTAACCATCTGTTTATGACATGCCCCCCAAATCTCAGACAGCGTGGAACCACACTGGCGGTGATTTCTTCCTAGAACTTTAGAATAAACAGATTAATAAAACACATGCACCTTTACATATACTACTACTTACGTAAAACTACAAGATTTTTCACTTTCCAAGGACAATTTAACCAGTTAACTCTGGGAAACTTTCACGGGAGAGTGCATCAGCTACTTTGTTAGAAGTTCCTGAAATGTGTTGCATTTCAAAATCAAAATCTTGGAGAGCTAAACACCATCGAAGAGGTTTTTTGTTGTTTCCTTTGGCAGTATGAAGCCACTTTAGCGCAGCATGGTCGGTTTGTAGCTGGAAACGCCGTCCCTAAACGTATGGCCGTAGCTTTTCCAGGCCATACACAATGGCGTAGCATTCTTTTTCACTGATAGACCAGTGGCTTTCCCTCTCAGACAGTTTCTTGCTGAGAAACATGACAGGAGGAAATTCTTGATCCGGTCCTTCCTGCATTAAAACTGCTCCTACATCATGCTCAGATGCATCTGTGGTTACTAGGAATGGTTTGTCAAAGTCTGAGGCCCTTAGCACAAGGTCCGACATGAGTGTTGCCTTAAGCTGGTTAAAGGCTTTCTGGTACTCATCAGTCCACTTAACTGCATTTGGCTGTGTCTTTCTGGTCAGGTCTGCTAGTGGGGCAGCGATTTGACTGTAGTGTGTTACAAATCTCCTGTAATATCCGACCAAGCCTAAGAAGGATTGGATCTGTTTCTTTGACTTTGGGACAGGCCACTTTTGGAGAGCATCCACCTTGGCCTGTAGGGGATTTATCGTTCCTTGACTCACCTGGTGTCCAAAGTAAGTCACTCTGTTTTAGCCTATTTGACACTTTTTAGCCTTAACAGTTAGTCCTGCCTGATGCGCTCGAAGACTTTTTCCAGATGCTCCAGGTGTTCTGCCCATGAATCGGAAAAAATGGCCACATCATCGAGGTAGGCAACTGCAGATTCTCCCAATCCTGCTATGAGACCATCTACAAGTCTTTGGAAGGTGGTGGGTGCATTTCACAGCCTGAAAGGAAGCACATTAAATTCATACACCCCTGCATGGGTGATGAAGGCTGACCTTTCCTTGACGGGTTCATCTAGCGGTACTTGCCAGTACTCCTTGGTTAAGTCTAATGTAGAGATGAACTAGGCACATCCCAATTTCTCCAATAGCTCATCGGTGCGTGGCATTGGATAGTTCTTGGGATGAGTTACAGCATTTAGCTTACGGTAGTCCACGCAAAAGCGTATTTCCCCATCTGGTTTGGGAACTAGAACCACTGGAGATGCCCATGCACTGTTAGAGGGGTGGATTATACCCATCTGTAGTATGTTTTGGATCTCCTGTTCTATAGCAGCTTGGGCATGAGGAGACACCCGGTAGGGTGGGGTTCTAATTGGGTGAGCGTTACCTGTGTCAATGGAGTGGTATGCCCGTTCCGTCCGTCCTGGGGTGGCTGAGAACATTGGTGCGAAGCTAGTGCACAGTTCCTTGATCTGTTGCCGCTGCAGATGTTCCAGGGTTGTGGAGAGGGTCACCTCTTCCACGCCACCGTTACTTTTTCCTTTGTAGTAGACACCTTCAGGCCCTCAGCGTCATCTTCTCCCTGGGCTGTAAACTGACAAACCTTTAATTCTCTGGAATAAAAGGGCTTGAAAGAATTAACATAGTACACTTTAGGCTTTAGGGTTGAGGTGTGGATTGCTATGAGATAGTTAACAGCTCCCAGGCGCTCTTGGACCGTGAATGGCCCTTCCCGTGATGCTTCTATCTTACGGGCCTGTTGCGCCTTTCAGACCATAACCTGGTCCCCTACTTTGAAGGAACACTCTCTGGCATGTTTATCATACCAGGCCTTTTGCTCTTCCTGAGCATCCCTTAGGTTTTCTTTAGCAAGGGCTAAAGAGTGTCGGAGGGTGCTTTGTAGGTTGCTTACAAAGTCTAGAATGTTAGTTCCTGGAGAAGGCATAAACTCCTCCCATTGCTGCTTCACCAACTGTAATGGCCCCTTAACCTCGTGACCATACACAAGTTCGAATGGTGAAAACCCTAAACTGGCATGTGGTACAGCCCTGTAGGCAAAAAGCAACTGCTGCAACACTAGGTCCCAATCATTGGAGTGTTCATTTACGAATTTACGTATCATGGCCCCCAAAGTTCCATTAAATTTCTCCACCAGGCCATTGGTTTGATGGTGGTAAGGGGTGGCAACCAAGTGCTTCACCCCATGAGCTTCCCACAGATTTTTCATGGTCCCTGCCAGGAAATTAGTTCCCGAATCTGTAAGGATATCGGAGGGCCAATCTACCCTGGCAAAAATGTCTGCTAAGGCCTGGCACACAGTTTTAGCCCTGGTGTTGCTTAGAGCTACTGCTTCCGGCCATCAGGTAGCAAAATCCATGAAAATCAGTAGGTACTGCTTTCCTCTTTGTGTCTTTTTTGGGAAAGGACTCAGAATATCCACAGCTACTCGCTGAAATGGGACCTCAGTTATGGGGAGTGGCTGGAGAGGGGCTTTGACCTGGTCTTAGGGCTTTCCCACTCGTTGGCACACCTCATAAGACCAAACATAATTAGCAATGTCCTTGCCCATTCCCTCCCAGTGGAAGGACTTCCCCAACCAGTCCTTGGTTCTGTTCTCCCCGGAATGACCACTGGGATGATCATGGGATAAACTCAAGAGCTTTACCTGGAACCTAGTTGGAACTACCAACTGTCTTTGAGGATGCCAGTCTTCCTGGTGTCCACCAGAAAGAGTCTCCTTGTATAAAAGTCCTTGTTCTACAAAAAGAACGGGATCAGTTAGAAGAGCTGAGAGGCGGTTGGGTGCTCCGTGCCACCACCCAAGCTTTCAGAAGGCTGTCATCTGCTTCCTGCTCAGCCTGGAACTGTTCCCTTGAGGCTGGAGACATAAGTTCCTCCTTAGACTGTGGACTTGGGCTTGGTCCCTCTGGAAGCGATGTAGGTGATGAGGTTGTTTTTGTTGATTGTGAATCGCTTTCTGCTGGTGCACTATGTGATATTTCAGGCTCTGGCTGAGACTCTTGGGTAGGGTTGTCTGCTGGTTCTGCCAGTTCAGGCCCGCTGGTGCCCTCTGGCATTGAAGTTGTAGATGGGTTTGCAAGCGCTGGAGTCAGTGCTGACAATGGTTCTGGTGCTGGTTGCTTTGCCAGTTCCAGTTCTGGGACTGGATTCACTATGGCTGTAGCATTCATGGGTAGAAGATCCGGTTCCACCACCTCTGTCTGGGTCTCTGGTAACACAGACGGGCCCTGGTGGATAGCTCAGGAACAGAGGTGGGTGTGGAAGCTTGCTTGGCCTGGCTGCGTGTGACCATTCCCACCCTCTTGGCCAGCTTCACATGGTTGGCCAAGTCTTCCCCCAGTAGCATGGGTATGGGATAATTGTCACAAACTGCAAAAGTCTACATTCCTGACCAGCCCTTGTACTGGACAGGCAACTCAGCTGTAGGCAAGTTTAAAGATTTTGACATGAATGGGTGTGTCATGGTATAAATCCCCACTCTGAACCTTAGCGTCCAAAAGATGGGGTACCAGCATGAATTCCTCTAAGCTCAATTACCAGCTTAGTACTTGTTGCGCTGCCACCAACCAGGAATTCCAGTGCCTGGTACACTCTGGTCCCCCCCCAAAACCTTGCCCGGGGACCCCCAAAACCCAGGCCCTCTGGATCTTAACACAAGGAAAGTAAACCCTTTCCCTCACCATTGCTTCTCCAAGGCTTCCCCTCCCTGGGTTATCCTGGAAGATCACTGTGATTCAAACTCATTGAATCTTGACACAGAGAGGAAAATTCACCTTCCCCCCTCCTTCTCTCTCCCCCTCCCAGACTCTTCCTGAGAGAAAAAGTAATCCTAACACAGAGAGAAAATTAACCTTTCTCTCCCTCTTCCCTCCTTTCTCCCCACCAATTCCCTGGTGAATCCAGACCCAGTCTCCTGGGGTCTCACCAGAATAAAAAAAAAATCAGGTTCTTAAACAAGAAAAGCTTTTAATTAAAGAAGGAAAAACAGTAAAATTATCTTTGTAAATTTAAGATGGAATATGTTACAGGGTCTTTCAGCTATAGACACTGGGAATACTGTCCCAGCCGAAGTATACAAGTACAAATTAAAATCCTTTCAGCAATATACAAATTTGAACTCCTTCCAGTCAAATACACATTTGAACTCTTCCTAGCCAAATACACATTTGAACTCTTCCCAGCCAAATACACATTTGCAAATAAAGAAAACAAACATAAGCCTAACTTGCTTTATCTACCTAGTACTTACTATTCTGGACATATAAGAGACTGTATCAGAGAGACTGGAGAGAAACCTGGTTGCACGTCTGGTCACTCTCAGAACCCAGAGAGAACAACAATCAAAACTAACAGCACACACAAAAACTTCCCTCCCTCAAGATTTGAAAGTATCCTGTCCCCTGATTGGTCCTCTGGTCAGGTGACAGCCAGGCTCACTGAACTTGTTAACCCTTTACAGTCAAAAGAGACATGAAGTACTCCTGTTCTATTATCCCTTAACTATCTGTTTATGACAGGGTGAATTGTCACTTGGGCCTCTGGGTTGATGAATTTGGGGTCCACTAAGGATTGGCGTATAGCTGACACTTGTGCCCCGTGTCTCTCCACGCGATAACCTTCTTTCCGCCCACTCTCAAGGTTTCTCTTCCCTCCGAGGGTATTTGAGAGACATCTGGGCCTGGGGATCTTTGGTGTGATTGTGGTGTAATTGTCAAAAACAGATAGCTAAGGGTTAATGTTCTTTTACCTGTAAAGGGTTAACACAGGGAACCAAACGCCTGACCAGAGGACCAATCAGGAAAGAAGACTTTTTCAAATCTGAGTGGAGGGAAGTTTTGAGTGTGAGTTCTTTGTTCTTTGTCTTGGTTCGGTGACCCTCTCCTCTCTGAGAGTGATTTTTCTATCTCCAGGCTTTCTAATCTTCTGTTTCCCAGTTGTAAGTACAAGGATTGTAAGACAATAGGTTTATATTGTTTTTTTTGTATTTACATGTGTGTAGTTGCTGGAATGTGTTAAATTGTATTCTTTTTGGATAAGGCTGTTTATTCATTTTTTTTTCCTTTAAGCAATTGACCCTGTATATTGTCACCTTAATACAGACACTATTTTTAACGTCTTTTTCATTCTTTTTATATAAAACTTTCTTTTTAAGACCTGTTGGAGTTTTCTTTAGTGGGGACTCCAGGGAACTGAGTCTGCAGCTCGCTAGGGGATTGGTGGGAGGAAGAAGTCAGGGGGAAAATCTCTTTGTGTTAGATTTACTAAGCCTGACTTTGCATACCCTCTGGGTGAGGGGGGAGAGAGTTTAGATCTCTCGGTACTTGTGTTTCAAGGACTTGAAGCAGGGAGTATCCTAGGGTCCCCAGGGCGGGGAAATCTGGGAGGAGGTAAAGAGGGTGGAATCCCTTTCTTTAGACTCACGGAGCTTGAATCTGTATATCTCTCCAGGAACCCAGGGAGGGAACACCCAGAGGGGAGGAGAGGGAAGGGAAATGGTTTATTCCCTTTGTTGTAAGACTCAAGGCATCTGAGTCTGGGGGTCCCCCAGGGAAGGTTTTGGGGAGGCCACAGTGAGCTAGGCACTGTAGAATTCCTGGCTGGTGGCAGCGATACCAGGTCCAAGCTGGTAACTAAGCTTGGAGGTTTTCATGCTAACACCCATATTTTGGACGCTAAGGTCCAGATCTGGGAAGAAATGTTATGACAGTAATGAACTGTAATCAGTTGAGGTTTTTGGGGCAGTGGGCCTTTATGTGTCCCAGTTCATTACATTTAAAACATCGTCCAGCTGACTGGTCTCTGGGACAAGGTGGGTTGCTGGAGACTGGTAAGGTGGGACAATAAGGTGTCCGTGGCTTTCCTTGGCTTGTAGGTGGGGCCTTGGGTTGCCCCGGTGATAGGGGTTATTTTCGGTTTGCCTCCTCTGATATTCGCTCCAACTGCTAGTATTTTTTTTCTTTTCTGCCATTTCCACCCATTTGGCTCCAATCTCCCCCACCTCGGTTACAGTTTTGGGCTTCCCATCTAGGAAGTACCTTTCTATTTCCTCAGGAACACCCTCTAAGAACTGCTCCATTTGCATTAGGAATGACAGCTCTTCAAGAGAGTTAGCACTTGCTCCTGATATCCAGGCATCCCAATTCTTTCCAATGTGGTAGTCATCTGGTTTCCACCTTAGGGCTCTGAACCACCGATGGGCATGCTCAGGTGTTAGCCCCATTCTGATTCTGGTCTTGGTTTGAAAAAGTTTATAATTGTTCATGTGTTCCTTAGGCATTTCAGCTGCCACCTCTGCTATGGGTCCAGTGAGCTGTGGCCTCGGCTCTATCATGTACTGGTTTGAAGGGATGCTTTACCCATGGCAGGCCCTTTTGAAATTTTCTAAGAAGGCCTCAGTATCATCACTTGCCTTGTAGGTGTGGAATTTTCTGGGATGGGAAACAGTACCTGGAGAAGGGTTGTTAGGGTTGGCTGGTAACTCCTGCTTAGCCCTTGCTAATTCCAGGACATGCTTGTGGGCCTCCCTCTGGATCTCCATAGCCCTCCGGCGGTCAGCCTCTTTGGCTTTCTCTTCTCTTTCTCTCTCTTTTTCTCTCGCCTCCATCTCTTTTTCTCTCGCCTCCATAGCTCTTTTGTGGGCAGCCTCTTCTCTGGCCATCTGTCTGTCATGTTCCTTTTGGCACTCCTCAGCCTGGAGTTTGGCCAATTCTAGTTGTTGCTGTATGGTTTTTTTCTCCTTCCCGGACACTTTTCCCTGCTCTGCCTGAGCTGTCTTGGTTTGCAAGGCAAAAAAAAAACAAAAAAAACCCACAGCTTTTAACTGGACTTCTCAGAATGAGAAGAAACCAGAAAAACTGGTTTGTAACTTCTCTTGTGCAAACTGTTAATTACCCTCCAGCTAAGCCCACCTGGAAATCCTTTCTAACAAAGCCTTGTTAGAAAAACCTTTATCTGTTTGCCTTCAGGGTATCTATCCTTCACTGCTTCCCCAACATCTCAAAGGAGGAAAAAAAATCTGGCTTTTGGTTCCTAAAAAATCCCTCACCGCTGCTTACCATGTCAAGGTTTCTTCCCCACTCTGAACTTTAGGGTACAGATGTAGGGACCTGCATGGACACTTCTAAGCTTAATTACTAGCTTAGATCTGGTATCACTGCCACCATCCAGAATTTTCAGTGTCTGGATCACTCCTGCCCCCCAAAACCTTCCCCTCCCTGGGTTGCCTTGAGAGACCCCTTCACCAGTTCCTTAGTGAGTCCAGATCCAATCCGCTTGGATCTAAAAACAAGGAAAAATCAATCAGGTATTAAGAAAAAGGCTTTTAATTAAAGAAAGAAAGATAAAAGAAAACCCTCTGGAAGAGATCAGCATACCAGCTACTCTCACAGACAACAAATTCAAAACGCAGAGGATGTTCCCCTGGGCACAAATTTAGTTACACACACAAAAATATATATATAATACCCAATTTGATTCTACCTCTAATCGCATAAGACAGGTTACAAAGAAATAAACATAAACCTATTTATTCCTTTCTAAAGCTTACTACTCTGATAAGAGGCTGGTTCCTTGATCTTTTTCACTCTGGCTGAAACTGAAAACTCTAAACAAAGGAAAAACTTCCCTCCTTCCTTTTGAAACATCTTGTTCCCCCATTGGTCCCTCTGGTCAGGTGTTAGCTAGGCTCGGTGAACTTTTTAACCCTTTACAGGTAAAAGAGGTATTAACCCTTAACCATCTGTTTATGACAATTGTATTCAAGGGGGTGGCGAGCGTGTGATAGGAAGTTCTGAGGGACAGTTGAAGCAGCTGATGCCTGTGCTGTCTTAGGGTGAATGTGTGTCCAATTAAGTCTCACTTGTGTTAAACTGGCCTTGTCTGAGGCTCACACTTCCATAGCAGATCTCACGTTAGGAACAGTTGAACTACCGCTGATCATTCTATATTGTTCTTTCCATTGCTAGGCTTCTAGATTCCAGCCAGCAAGTCATCAGTTAACTGCTTACCATCCTTATTCACTGCTATTTATTTCCTTCTGTGCAGCAGACAGACTTTTGAGTGTTAGGTACACGACCTTAGAGACATTTTTTCTCTAATCTACAGTCTTAATAGCAGTCACTCCCTGAGTTCCTGCAGAACTTGTTTCTTCCCAGGCCCAATGGGCTTCGGGACCATGCCCTTCCCTTACGCTTTTCAGATTCTATTAAAGGCATCCACTTCAAGAAACAATATATGTTCTTCTGTGAGTATTAAGTTTGGAAATACTCTCAGGATTCCTGCCAGTACGTGCTTGGGCAGCGAAACTAGACAAGTTAGTTTTATTTTTTGGTTCTCGTGTACCAGCACGAAGATGTTGTGTTTTAAGTTTCCAGTGCTGCAGGGGGGAAATTCTTAAATATTCTGAGGGTACCTCTAGTCGTATTGTGTTTTATAACCACACACCCCTTTTTATTTTACAAACTGTAAATTTGAGGGCAGTGTGTTTATTAATGTAATGCTGGTGAAAGAGACCACACTGACAGACCTGGAGACAGGCCCTCTCTATGAAACAAGGACAACTTGGGCAGGAACAATTCAGGCTTTTCCATACTGTCCTGCCAGTATTTCTCAACTCTGACCTGAGGAGACAACCATCCTCATTCTTTCTTTTGCTGCTCCACTGAGACTGCCAAAAGGGGTCCCAGCTAGTGCCACTGTGTAATCCACTCTTCAGTCATTAGATGGTAACATCTTTCAGTCACGGCTCCCTGGGACTGAGTTGTACTAATGATCAGAAATGAGTGACTCTGTATCCCAACCGCATTTCCTTCACCCACTCTTCCACGGTATGCTGAATTACCATTGTGCATCTAAACATGATTTTCCTCTTTGATAATCACTTTTATTTCTTAATACATTTGCTTTTTGCTTAATTGAATATGAGTCAACAATGTGATGCAGCCTAATGTCATTGTGGGGTGTATTAACAGGAGTTTTATATGTAAGACATGGGAGGTAACTGTTCCACTCTACTCAGCACTGGTGAGGCCTCAGCTAGAGTATCTTGTCCAATTCTGGGTGCTACACTTTAGCAAAGATGTGGATAAACTGGAGAGGGGCCAGAGGTGAACAACAAAAAATGATTAAAGGTTTAGAAAACCTGTCAGGTGAGGAAAGGTTAAAAATGGGCATTTTCAGAGAAAAGAAGACTGAGGGGGAACCTAATACCAATCCTGAAAGATGGTAAGGGCTGGACAAGGATCAATTGTTCTTCATGTCCTCAGAAGGCAGGACAATAAGAAATGAGCTTAGTCTGTAAAAGGGAGATTTAGGTTAGATATTAGGAAAATCTTTCTAAGGCAATGGCTACACTAGAGAGTTTACAGCAATGCAGTTGCACTGATACAGCTGTGCCAATGTAAGCTCGCTAATTACTCCAGCCCCCGTGAGCAATGGTGGCTATGTCAGCGGGAGAGCTTCCACACCGGCACTTCAGTCCACACTGGCACTTAAAGCGGCATAAATTATGTCATTTGGGGATGGCTAATTCACACCACTGATAGATGTAACTTATGCCCACTTAAGCTGTAGTGTAGCCACAGCCTAACTGTATGGGTACTTAAATTCTGGAATAGGCTTCCAAGGGAGGTTGCAGAATCCACATCATTGAAGGGTTTCTAAGAACAGGTTGGACAAACATCTGGCAGGGATGATCTAGGTTTACTGGGTCTTGTCTCAGCCCAGGGAGCTGGGCTTGATGACCGCTTGAGATTCCTTCCAGACCCACATTTCTGTGGTTCTGTGATTTTAATTATTTTAGGCTGTACCTAAAACAAATTGATCAGAATACAGTTGAATGTAATAATCAATGATCTCTCTGTGATAGAGGAAATTATACTGTCTAATTTTTTGGAAGACAAAGGGAGAGATAAGTTGTGAGCTATTGAACTTTTTGTAACCACACCATTAATGCCTAATAGCTATTGGCAGCCAGGAAATACCTTTTTGTATTAGCTAGACCCAGTACTTTCGGGATATGCCTATGTGGAAGACAGTGATACTGTTGGTGAAACTGTACCTTTGGGAACATATAACAGGATCCTTCCTGTGATATGCAAATCATGCTGCCAAATTGCTATATAAACAATTCATGAGAGAAGCAAAGCGAGGTGGCTAAATCATTGGATCAAATATCAGAGATAAAAGTAATGGGGGACATGCATAAAAAGAATGTTTTTGCTTTGCATTTTTAAAAAAGAGAATTTAAATGCAATTCTACATAATTCTGTTCTCAAAGCTTTTAATTGTATTAAAGAGTACATAACAGATAATATACCACAATTGTTACAGCTCAGTTTAAAAGATGGCTTATAAATCTAAGATATAAGTATAGGTTGCTGCAGAAAGGTGTTTATTAATCTAAGCAAGACTTTTATTGGACAGTAAAGAGTGTCTAACCAATCAGATTACTTTTTAAATAAACATATTACACCACAAATGTTAATCTGGTTACTTTTCAAGCATAAAATTTGCATTGATTATACTTTTTTTTTAGTAATCTAGGCAATCCTGTCATTCCTATTCTAACCATGAGCAATAATCTCATGAGAAATAGTTCAGAGTCATATACTGCCCTATATCAATGTGCAGATATCTTGTTGATGTTAATGGGAGCTGAGTGCATAGATTTGGTCTGCATCACTCAGGTTGCTTTGTTTAATACTATACAAGAAAAGAATTTAAATTAATCACAGTCCCCCCCCTCAAATATTGTTATTTCATAAATGGCATCCAAATCCTCACTGGCACTCTGTCCAATCATAGTACTTTTCCATAGTGGTCCTTCGTTCCAAAAATTTATCTCCCTTTAGACATCTCCAGTGCCTGTTATTCAAATAAGGCTTTGTCTACACTGGGAACTGGAACAACAAAACTTATGTCTTTCAGAAGTGTAAAAAAAACACACACCCAAACGACAAAAGTTTTGCTGATGAAAAGCGCCGTTGTGAACAGTGCTTTGTCAGCAGCAGACCTCTCCTGCCTACAAAGCTACCACCGCTTGTTGGGGTTGGAAGTTTTTTGTCGGCGGGAGCAGCACAACTGTATCGCTAAAAGGTGACTAGTGTAGAATAGCCTAAGATTTGATCTTCTTCCATTAAGTCAACAGAAAGACTCCCTTTGATTTCAGTAGGAGTTGGATCATGTCCCTAAGATCTTAGAGGGACATGAGCAGAAATCTGAAAAGGCAGCACAGAATAATCATGAGGCAAAGAAAATATTTTTTGTTTATGGGTTTCTTTTATTTTGTCATATAAGAGGAACATCATGCTAGGCAGAGGCATGGCCTCATTATAAACAGATCTTGCACTGAGCAAAATGTAAGATTCTCTTCAATGTTAAATCACTCATAAAAAACAGCCTCAGATTCTGCTCCACCAGGAACAATATCTCTTTGTCAGCAGTTGCTAAGGTGTAATATAACAATAGAATAAAAGGATTTTATAAGATGTAATATAACAACAGAATAAAAGGATTTGTCTTTTAACATTTTGAATTTGGATCTTTTTTCAGCCAGCTCTCCAAGTATGCGGCAATTAATGATAGCAGTGAGCAGGCCGTTCTCAGTATAAGACTCACCAGTTTTCACAGGAGGGTCTCAATTAAGTAAGTCACAGTTACTGTGACATTGATTTTTTTGGAAGCCAGTTGACAGAAACTGACCACTTTTAGGTTAGTAGTTTCCAGACCTGGTCAGATAAAAGGTCTGGTATCACGTCTTCAGTTGCTTCAGAAAAGACAGTATTAGAAATCCCGTAACGGGTATGGTGTATCTCTTAATTTTGTATGGTGATCAGACACGATGTTGCAATAAACAGGTAAATGAACAAGCTCATAAGGGAAATTCCTAGTGAAAATCCCTTTAAATTTTGCTATCTGTTTAATTTTCTCTCCATTGAGCAGTATCAGATTCCAGAAGTTGAACCATTCTTGTTGCAGGGGAAATCAATGACACAGAATCTTGGTATAGTTTAACTTAAACTGGTTTGTTTCATACTGTATTTATATCCTGTTTCTGGAACAGAGGAAGCTACAGACAGCACACAGACAATCCCCATCTTTCAGGCATCTCAGCCTAAATATCAATGCCCAGTTCCCAGGGAGCAACTCTGCCCCAAGAATTGATTCTAGTTAGACAGATGAAGGTAGAGAGCAAACTGCCTCGCACCAAGTTACAGCTCACCCAAAGAAACACCATCAGAAAACGAAAACCATCACTACATTTCTACCATGACTGAAATCTTGTTTGCACACTGAGGAAATAAAAATACAAGACACTGTATCATTGCTATCTGGTGACCACTTCCATAACTACTATTGTGATTTGTTGTGTGTCAGTGATGTGCTTTGTAATGTACAAGACTGAAATATGGACAGTCTCTGTTCTGAGGAATTTGTAATCTAAAAGACAAATACAGATAAGTATAATGAAGATTTCAGCAAAAAATAGTATTTTGTTTTATAATAAATGAACATCAATAATAAATGTAATAATGATATTAGTACAAGGTTAAGGTTGCCCAAGTTAACACTCAGAAATCAGGAATTGCAAAGGTGGAATGCACATCTCTGACTCTACCTCTTGAGCAGATTTATTAAGATGAAGTCTAATGGTGTGATCACATATTATTTCCCAGACAATACAATTAGGTGTTCTAGATTTTGATTTTGATTTTTACTAATTTTTGTCATTTGTTTTTGTTATGCATTTGTACCAGAAACCAGTTTAAGAAATGAGATAAACACAAAAGTTAAAAACAAACAAACAAGCAAATACCCATACAGGCTTTTATAAATGATTTAATTTATTGTTTGCATCCTAGGTTCTCATATTTAACTAAACGCACACAAAACCCCCCAACCTATTTTACCATAGTGCTGTTATGCATGACTAAGAAATAAACTAGATAGAATGAACAGGATGAGATACAAACTGTAATTTACAGCTGACAGAGTGTGAATTTCATTGGAAATCCCTTTAAAGGAAACGTGCAATTTCCCCATCTCTCCCAAGTGTTCCTTGAAAAATTATGATCATTGCTTTTTTTGTTGTTGGTTACATTGAAAACTGCATTCTCTCAATATAATACAATGAAAATTTTTATACAGGTGTAGATCAGGGGGCCATTGAAGTAGGCACAATACATACAGACAGTGTAATATTTCTAGTAGGGCTGTTGAGCAATTAAAAATTAATAGTGATTAATCGTGCTATCAAACAACAATAGAATACCATTTATTTTAAATATTTTTGGATGTTTTTAACATTTTCAAATATATTAATTTCAATAACAACACAGAATACAAAGTGTACAGTGCTCACTTTATATTTATTTTTTATTAGAAATATTTGCACTGTAAAAAAACAAAATAAAATGTATTTTTCAATTCACCTCATATAAGTACTGTAGTGCAATCTCTTTACTATCAAAGTTGAATCTACAAATGTAGAATTACATACAAAAAACCTGCATTAAAAAATAAAACAATGTAAAACTTTAGAGCCTACAAGTCCACTCAATCCTACTTTTTGTTCAGCCAATCACTCAGACCAACAAGGTTGGTTACAATTTGCAGGAGATAATGCTGCCTGCTTCTTGTTTATAATATCACCTGAAAGTGAGAACAGGAGTTCACACGGCACTGTTGTAACTGGCACTGCAAGATATTTACGTGCCAGATGCGTTCCAGATTTATATGTCCCTTCATGCTTCAATCACCATTCCAGAGGACGTGTCCATGCTGATGATGGGTTCTGCTTGATAACAATCCAAAGCAGAGCAGACTGATGCATGTTTATTTTCATCATCTGATTCAGATGCCACCAGCAGAAGGTTGATTTTCTATTTTGGTGGTTTAGGTTCTGTAGTTTCCATATCAGAGTGTTGCTCTTTTAAGACTTCTAAAAGCATGCTCCATTCCTCGTCCCTCTCAGATTTTGGATGGCACTTCAGATTCTTAAACCTTGGGGTGAGTGCTGTAACTATTTTTAGAAATCACACATCAGTACCATCTTTGCCGTTTGTCAAATCTGCTGTGAAAGTGTTTTTAAAACAAACAGGTGCTGGGTCATCATCCAAGACTGGTATAACATGAAATATAAGGCAGAATGTAGGTAAAACAGAACAGGAGTCATACAATTCTCCCCTCAAGGAGTACAGTCACAAATTGAATTACCACTTTATTTTTTTAATGAGCATCAGCAGCATGGAAGCATGTCCTCTGGAATGGTGGCCAAAGCATGAAGGGGCATACAAATGTTTAGCATATCTGGCCTGTAAATAGCTTTCAATGTCGGCTACAACAGTGCCATGGGAAGGCTTGTTCTCACTTTCAGGTGACATTGTAAATGAGAAGCAGGCAGCATTATCTCCTGTCAATGTAAACAAACTTGTTTGTCTTAGCGATTGGCAGAATAAGAAGTAGAACTGAGTGAACTTGTAGGCTCTAAAGTTTTGCAGTTTTATTTTTGAGTGCAATTATGTAACTAAAAAAAATCTGCATTTGTAAGTTACACCTTTATGATAAAGAGATTGCACTTCAGCACTTGTATGAAGTGAATTGAAAAATACTGTTTCTTTTGTTTATAATTTTTAAAGTGAATATATTTGTAATCAAAAATAATAATATCAAGTGAGCATGGTACACTTTGTATTCTGTGTTGTAATTGAAATCAATATTGAAAATGTAGAAAAACATCCAAAATATTTAATAAATTTCATTTGGTATTCTATTGTTATAAGCACAATTAATCACGATTCATTTTTTTAATTGCACTTCATTTTTTTTAGTTAATCGCATGAGTTAACTGTGATTAATTGACAGCCCTAATTTCTAGCCAAGACTTACAAACAGTGGGAGAAAGTAAGAATTATCCCTTTTTTTTCTGATGGGGGAACTGAAGTACAGAGATTAAATGATTTGCTCAAGTTCACTCAGGATTTTTAAGGCAGAGCTGGGACTAGAACCCAAATATCTGGACTGGGTTTTAGTCCACGGCCTTATCCACAAGAGCATCCTTCCACTTCATAGTGAAGAAGAATGGAAGTCCATTATTGGTTTCATGCAGATGGCAGTTCCAGCTAGCACAGACGATGTTTAGCGATGGTAAAAGTCTATTATGTCATCAAGTCTTTCCTGCTCCAAGAAACATTGAGACAATAATATATGTGGACTGTCCAAACCACTCTACTTGCTGCTTTTCCATTTTCACTTTCCTTGATCCAAAACTCTGTCTCAGAATAGTCCTCTGCTGGAGGTCAAGAGGTGAGCTAGGTGAATTTGGGGAAAACAGCTACACCGCGCAGTTTCCTTCCTAGTTGCATCATTTATGTCATATGCATATTCATAGATTGAAGTCCGAATTTGGTCCCAGGAGAGCACTGGTAAAGAAGTTTATTAGATGACAATATAAATTAACAAGTCAAAAGCTATGGAAGTTACCATATTTGTAGCTGCAGGCCAAATGCTTTATTCATAATGTTGTAGTGGCATCATTAACAGTATGTTTGTTTAAAAAGTAACTACTATACTGTTTGTGACCCTCATAATACATGTGTTAAGCAGAGTGTGCTGCTGGTTTACACTGGTTACATTCTGCTTTGTTTTCTTCCAGGCAGATTTCCATTGATTTTTATTGCCATACCAAATGCTGTTTATGAATATGGGTAACTAATTGACCAAGGTTTCTCACAGTTACTTCTAGACTGGCCGTTCACCCTTCCTGAGTAATGGTTCTCAGGAAGCTTTTGGCCTCACTGTTGATTCCAGGTTTTTCTGGTTGTATCGTGAAGACTGGAAATACTGGATTACAGGAAAGGAAATAAACAATTTATGTTATTATTACAAAACATTTATACAGTGCAGCAAATTTATATTGTACTTTACTAAAATAGAGACAGACACATTTCCTGCCCTGGAGAACTTATATTTCAAATAAGACAAACAAACGCTCAGGACAGGGAAAGGAAGAGAATTATCAGTGAAGGGAAGGAGGGTAGATTGCTTGAAGGGAAGGGTGTGTGTGTTATCACTGTTGTCTATATTACAATAGTATCTAAAGCTTCCAAATGAGACTGAGGATCTCTTGTGCCGGGTGCTGTACAGACATATTGTACACACTTCCCCAACAAGTCTAACTAGTTGAGACAGATAAAGGACAGAAGAGAAGACAGAGACACACAGAGACGAAGTAACTTGCCCAGGTTTGGACAGCAGGTCTGTGCTAGAGCTGTGATTAGATTTCTTATCCAATGTGCTATCTGGTGGAGCTGTTTGGATGAGAGAGGGGTGTGTGGCAGGGAGAGTGCCTCAGATGTGAACTCAGAAAGCCAAGAGTGTACAAAAAAAGAAAACTGAAAAAATAAGTTGAGGGGGATGGGAGGCAGGCAGGGAAGGGGTGAGATGGAGAGTAGGGAATATAAAATTGGTGAAATTATGTAAGTCCTTTTAGGTGAAGACAAGGATCCTGAATGAGATGTGACAAGAGTCAATGGATGAATTCACAGAAGGGGTGGCATAGCTGAGTGGAAGAGACTCAGAGCTTTTCTTTTAATGGGTTTTATCACTAGAAGCCTTGACTTTAAAAACATCTCCCAGTGTCTCGCTTAGCAGGCTTTGTACAGAGAATACGTGATGCTGTCACATAAAGTTTGCATTGCTATGAGTCTGGGGTGGCTGCACTGGGCTCAGTGACAAAGGCACAAATGAGTTATGCAGATTGTCCCAAATTAGAATCAAAATAATATCACATGAAACCACCATCTACATCTGTGTATGCCACAGATTTTATAGAAAAAAAAAGATTTTAGAAATTTTAAAATAATTTGATTGGCATTTTTTAATTCAAATCCCTCTGTCTGTAAAGCCAGGATGCCTTAGATCTAGGCGTTCAATTATACAGGACTTGGAGGCAGAGAGAAATGATAATGAATACGTTTTAGAAATCCCTAAAAATTACTTAAATTAGCTTCTCCATACATAATGTTGTTATGTGAAGTTCAGCTATCTCCTCATCTTCCAGAGCTAAAAGCAAGTGCTATGTGTTCACAGCTGGAATCTCGCCTTTTCAATGATGTTAAAACTCCTGTTTCTAGCCCTCATGGGTTATGAGATACTGGATTATAAATTTGTCACAGGTGCAGGAGTGACTATGGGCAGTTACGCATCAGTCCAGTTTAATTTTTTAGGTGTTGGGTGTGTGAGGATTTCTCACTGCATCGAGATGGGAATGGCAGAAACGTTCTGTGGTAGGTCACGTTTTTAAAAAAACAGAGTCTGAAGCTTTTTTTAAATAGCTTTGTTAAGAATGGATTAATGGACAGAATGTGGTAAGGTGAGCAAAGGCACATGATAAATGCAATTTATTAGATCGGGATCCCCACAACTATATATATATAGAGAGAGAAAATATCTAATTTTTTTTTTGTATTATATGGCATTGGTGAAGAGTCTAAACTCAGCTTATCAGTATAATTCAGTCTTCCAAAGGAAGCAGTGAAAGCTCTGTTGCTTGAGACATCCCAAGCCAGACTGGAAATTTACTGGGCTATAGCGAACATTGCCCTAGATCATCCCCTCCAGCAGAAAGCCCTGTGAGAAGAGGCTATGGTGAGGAAATCTCCATGAGGTTCCCTTCATAGAGCTCCCCCCTCCCCCATGTTATCCTGCCAAATCAGCGCAGTTGACGTCTTCCCAAAATCCTGGTAGATTCCCAAGACGCCAGTGCAATCCATTTGGAGGCCCTGGATCTCCAAACTGCTGGTACCACCACCACTGCTCCCACAGCAATGCAACTAGACTACCTAGGCCTCCCCTTGAGGACTTTGTTCCCTTGATTACTTCTGCACCTTGCAGGCGGTGGTCTATGCAGGAAGGATAATACAGTCCTGGGCTGCATTTTTTTCTAACTAATTTCTGTCATGTTGTGGAGAGGCTTCCTCAGGACCCAGAGGCGGGAGGAAGGTATATTGATGGCAGCTGAGTCACCTTTCCATTTCAAAAAGGGAGACATGCATCTGGAGGCTCCAGTCTTTGGGAGAACAAGCTGGCCAAGTGGCAGTGGACTAGACTAGATGACCTGCTAGGCCTTTTCTTTTTAAGATTTCTATGGCTTTTATTATTTCTTAAGTTTCTTATACCTATTTTCTCACCTTCTTATTTGAGAGTCAGAGTATTCATGTAAGAAAGAATTTTTTCCTCAGCATGCCTCTGGTACAGAAGCCTCCAGTCCTACACAATACAGTCATTTTGGTTACTATATTTTATTTCCCTGCTGAAAGGCAGGTTGCTCTATGTTCTTCCTTTATTGTTTGAAATATTTATTTGAGGAATGTCTTATTTGTAAAAAAGCATTTTGAGGACCTTGGATGAAAAGCAGCACTATATTTTTTAAAAAATTATCATTATAATTTGATTAGAATATTTCAGAAGCCTCAAATATATATGTATTTACATCTGTAAGGCTTAAAAACTGCAATATGAAATGGCGAAATGGTATAATAAGTTCTGTAAGCATTCTTTCTCTGAAATGGAAGGCAAGCAATTCGCAATCTAAAAGCAGCTCATAGACAAAGTGGAAAAACAGAGGCCATCAATGGCACTTTGTATTTGAGCAATATCCAAATTTGCTTTTATCATTAGTGCACTGCATTGCTAGCTTGCAAACTTGCTTTTTTCCAGATAATTTTAGTCCTGCATATGCTTTTGTTATCCTTAAGCTGGACTTCGATAATGTCTTGCTTATTGTGTCTCCAGAATCTGTTATTTACAGACTTCAGTGTATTCAGGCTGCAGCTGCTAGGATTCTAACAAGAGAACAAGCACATTTGTAACCTGTTAAGACCTTACACTGGTTGCCTGTGAAGTTCTGGCTTTAATTAAAAAAATGTTGCTGAGTGACTTTTAAAACAACATTGCAAAGGAACACCTATTTATCTCACAGACATTTGTTTCATTTTTACATTCCTGAAATCTTCCCATGTTCTACTTTCTGGAGGAAATCTGGCCTTTGTGTGTGCCAGATATTATCTTCAAAAACTGCTGAGCCAAAACATTTAGAAATGCAGCATCCTGAAGGAGCAATTCTTCCAGACGATGTGTTGTGTGAAAATTGGCTTTGGTAGATTTCAGAGTAAACTGAAAATATGTTGTGACTTTCTCTAGGATGTCACAGGTCCATTGACATAATTATGATTTGTTGTTTGACTGCAGTGCAATGACTACTCGTGTAAATGCTTATATGCAAGTATGCAAATATATATATATATATATACACAAACATACATTGTACATACAAGATGTATAGTGAAGTGTTGTAATATAACTTTCATTTTGTGAGTTTATAGGATTACATAATTTTCTAGTGGCCAAGTCTGGAGTAAATAATGGTATCGTAATTCAACCCAAATGATTGAAAATCAAAAGAATAATTTAATTTCTCACCATTTTAATTCTATAAATATACCTCCAGTATTCATTGTGTATATAAGTTCCTATTTCCTGAAGACTTATATTCTTATACACCTGCCAGTTTCAATAACAGATTCTGCTGCACTCAACCTCAAAAAAGTTAATCTCCATATTGGTTTATAGTTTGAAGACTGGATCTTCCATAATGGGCACAGTTTGTTCAACCAAACATTGTTGTAAGATCCAGATTTTGAGGAGCTTAGCATCTGTAGCTGGAATCAGTTTTTTAAAAGAGTTCAGCTCCTGGCTAGGTGCCTAAAGAAGGGCCAGATTTTCTAAAGTGCTCTGGCCACTCGTTGGGGGCCTCCTGTGTTTCATATACCCAAGTGCGGAGGAAAAGTGGTAGCAGTTTTTTGGCACAGAAGGATATTGTTCATTTCATTTTAGGCATTTTCAAACCCTTTGATTTCAGAGCTCAGGTGGGTTTGGAGTTTTCAAACTATACAAAAATGCAGAAAGTCACCTTTTCATGAGTGAAATGCTACACTCATGAAATTAAGAGAGGAAGCCAGAGTGGTACAGAAGTCATCTCAGAAATGTTTCTTGTGTATGCTGTAGGCAAGAAGGCTGGGATGATAGGGAGAGCGAAAATTCTGTCATGATGTTGGCTGCAGCTGCTAATGCTTTCTCTTTCTCCAAGTTCCTTCCTCCAAAGATGACCAAGTAGATATTCAACACATATAATGAGTGCTGCGGTGTAACTTTTTTTTTTTAAGCAAACTGCAGCTAGGGTTGCCAACTTTCTAATTGCAGAAACCCAAACACGTTGCCCCAACCTTGCCCTACCCCTACCGTGAGGCCCCACCCCACTCCTTCTCTGAGGCCTCCCTCTGTTCACTCCATCCCCACCCCCATCACTTGCTCTCTCCCACCATCACTCACTTGCTTATTTTCATCAGGCTGAGGCAGGGGGTTGGGATGCGGGAGGGGCTCTGGCCGGGGGTGCGGGCTCTGGGGTGGGGTAGGAGGCCCCAGGTGGGGGGTGTGGGATGGGGCCAAGTCCTGAGGCAGGGCATTGGGGTGCAGAAGTGGGTGCAGGCTCCGGGAGGGAGTTTGGGTGCAGGAGGGGGCTCAGGGATGGGGAAAGAAGTTGGGGCGTGGGAACGGAAGAGAGTTTGGGGTGTGGACTCTGGCTGGACAACACTTATCTCTGGTAGCTCCCAGAAGCGGCTGGCATGTCCCTCTGCCTTTTAGGCAAAGGGGTGGCCACGGGGCTCTGCTGCATGCTTCCCACACATACAAGCACCACCACTGCAGCTCCCATTGGCTATGGTTCCTAGCCAGTGGAAGCTGCAGAGCTGGTGCTCGGGGCGGGGGCAGCACGCAGAGCCCCTGTGGCCATCCCTCTGCCTAGGAGTCGGACATGCCGGCTGCTTCCGAGAGCTGCAGGGAGCCAGGTAAGAAGCCTGCCAGCCCTGCTGCACTGGCAGCACTGACAGCTGGACTTTTAACGGCCCAATTAGCAGTGCTGACAGGAGCCTCCAAAGTCTCTTTTCAACCGGGTGTTCCAGTTGAAAACTGGACACCTGGCAACCCTATCTGCAGCTCTACTAATCTGTAAATAAAAGCAGCAGCAGAGAAAGACTAGCTGAAAGTGTGTGGTATATTGAAAACACCCTGCCCTGTCTGGTAAATGGCCTGTATTTTTCCCTTATCAGGTGGTGCAGTGACCAATCTCATGTCCAATATCTTATGAATCACAGTGTGTGTAGTCTGTCAGTTCAACGATGACATTTTCATGCTCTCTCTTTTGGTGGATTCTGGAGTGACTCTGAAGGGCAAAGCATAATGCGCATGCTCGTGAGCAGATTGGGCAGACGGTCATTGGTGAGCATCTTGGTAGCTATAGTAGGGGTATGAAGCTTTTCCCTTGCAGCTAACAATCGATTACTTCTGTCCTCTTCAAAGGTTTGGAAATCTGTGAGTGCTGTGTGTTGCCAGGCTGATCACTGATCTATTTAACTCAGCCTTCTCAAGACCATTCTTGGTTGTATTGCACCAAAATGTATGCTGTTCTTGATGCTGTCCTTGATGCTGTCCTTGTAGCACTTTCTGGAGTGGCCTTGATTCCGGTGTCCTTATGCCAATTTTCCATAGAAAATTTTTCTGGGGAATCAGTATTCGGGCATCCTAATGATGTGTCCAACCCAGCATACTAGGGCTTTTATCAGCATGGTCTTGATGCTCATGACATTTGGCTTTTGGAGAACCTCCACGTTGGTGATTTTGTCCTGCCCCATAATGGCATGCAGAAATCTCGTTTGGAAGGCCTCTTGCTGTTTGATATGCCATTTGTATGGTGTCCAGTTTGCACAGTGATAGAGGAGAGATGTATGAGCACAAAAGCATTATAAAGTTTTATTTTTGTTGAAAGGGTTATGTTGTGGGATTTCAGGACTTTGTTGCATAACTTTCCTAATGACTGAGAAACTTTCTGTATCCTGTTCATGATCTCTTTGTCAAGAGATCCATCATGGGAGATGTTGTTGCCGAGATAGATAAAACTGTCAACTTGATTTAGTTGGATTCCACTAATGGATATGCTGGGGGATATGGCACAGAGTGGTGAAGATGATTGGTGCAACACCACAGTTTTCTCCAGGTTGCTTGTGAGGCCAAACAATGTTGATACTTTAGCGAAGCGATCTACAGTGCAGTGTACAGTGTACAGTGGAGATCTCCCTCTGTATGTGCTAGGAGGCACAGTCATCCGCAAAGAGTGCTTCTCTTGGTAGTACTTCTGTTACTTCTGTTTTTGCTTTAAGCCTGGTAAGATTGAAGACTGAGCCGTCGTGTCTGTATTTGATGTATATGCCTCTATTGAGCCCATCTGTAGCATGGTTGAGAATTGGGTGAAGAAGAGCTCGAACAGTACAGGGACAAGGACACAGCCTTGTTTGACTCCATTTGAAATGGGAAAGGAGTCAGTGAGATCTCCATTAAAAAGTACCTGACCTTGCCTCCACTCGTGAAATAAATGAATGATCTTTACCAATTTTGGTTGGTAACCACGTTTGCTGAGGATCATCCATAATCCTTCTCTATTGACTATATCAAATGCTTATGACAGATTGGTGAAAACACTGAACAGATTAACGTTTTTTTCGATACATTTTTATTGTATTTACCTGATACTGAAAATCATGCATATGGTGCTATGACCAGGTCTGAATCCACACTGAGTCTCGGGTAGATTGGCTTCTGAGACAGATGAAATCAGTCAGTTCAAGAGGACACGAGCAAAAATTTTCCCAGTGACAAATAAGAGAGAGATTCCACGGTAGTTATCACAGACCATTTTGCTGCCTTTATTTTTAAATAAAGGAATAATTGTGGCATCTTTTGAAATCTTATGACATTTCTTCACTGTCCCAGATGTCAGTAAAGATCTTCTGGAGTGTTGTTATCACTTTTGAACCCACAGATTTATATATTTCTGCCAGTATTCTATCTCTGCCTGAGGACTTTCCTGAGCTCATCAAACTGATCGTCTTTTCTATTTCTTCAAGTGAGGGTGTTGAGTCAAGGTGGTGCTGAATAGGCTTTTGAGGTATCAGATTAATAACACGTGTTTCAATTGAAGATGGGGTGTTCAGTGGTTGGCTGAAATGTTCAATCCATCTCTGTTCCATGCCATGTTTGTCTTTGATGACTATCCTGCCGTCAGCCATCATGAGCGAATCTGTGCCCACCTTTGAACATCCATAGACTAGCTTCAAGGAATCAAAGAACGTCTTTGTTTCATTTGTTTCTGCATACATTTGAGTGTCTTCTGCTACCTTCTCCCACCATTTATCTTATATCAAGTGTAGTTGTCTTTGTGCCTTGCTTTGCAGGTGCTTAAATCTGTCTCTTTCTGAGGAGGGCTGAATATAATTTTGCCAGATTTGGAAAGCCTCATTTTTTTCTTTCAAAAGTACTGTGATTTCCTCATCATCTTCATCAAACCTGTCACGGTGAACCCTTTTCTTCCATCCAAGGATGTCAGTTGCAGTTTTTTGTATTGTCTCTCTAAATTCCTCCCATGCGACAGGGTTATCATGAAAGTTGGTTTCTAGTGCACTTTGTAGCTTGTCTTGATATGAGGCATGATTTAGTTTAACAATGTCAGGGGATGTCTTGATTGTTTTGGGACATTTCAACATGTGGGTACAATGTGTAGATTCAGTATTGACCTAATCATTCTATTATCCATCCAACATTCTGCTCCACGCATGGTTCTGGTGATCCTGACATCCCTTACGTCACATTATCAGACAATGATGTAATCTATTAGATGTCATTGTGTAGATTTGGGGTGCATCCATGTAGTTTTATATTTGTCTGGCTGTCTGAAGATGATATTTGTAATTGTCAGGCTATGTTCTGCACACTTGCTTAGGAGTTGAAGCCATTTTCATTCATTTTTCCCAATGACACCTTGTCAGTTGTAATTATCTTTACCTACCCTTGTATTAAAATTTCCTAGGATGATTAGTTTGTCGCTTTGTGGTGTTGACTTGATGAGAGAGTTGAGATCAAAGTAGAACTGTTCGTTAGCATTGTCAGGGCTTGTTAAGTTGGGTTGGGCGCATATGCACTGATGATGGTAGCAAATCATGACTTATTTAGTGGTAAGTAGAGTTTCATGAGTTTTTCGTTAATGCCTGTTGGAAAGTCTTCAAGACATTGCAAGAGTTTTGATCTTAATGGCAATTCCCACTCCAAGGATTCTCTCTTTGTGTGGTTCTTTTCTCTTCCAAAAGAAGGTGTAACCCCCAGCCGGTTCTGTAATAATGCCCTCATCTGCCAATCTAGTTTCACTGAGCGCTGCAATGTCAATGTCATAGCGGACCAACTTTTTTGAAAGAAGAGCTGTTCTTTCAAAGCAAGAGGTATTGTCTTTGTCTATCATAGTCCTGATGTTCCAAGCAGAACTCTTCAGTGTTTTTTTAGTTATCTTTGGTTTTCGACCACGTTGAGGATGATCTGCAAGCTGCAGTCAGCAGTGGCTCCAGGCACCAGCACTCCAAGCACGTGCCTGAGGCAGCAAGCTGCAGAGGGCATCCTGCTGGTCCCCCCAAAGGTGGCAGTCAGGCAGCCTTCGGCAGCGCGCCTGCGGGAGGTCTGCTGGTCCTGCAGATTCGGTGGCAATTTGGCAGCAGGTACGCTGAATCCACAGGACCAGCAGACCTCCCGCAGGCATGCCACCAAATCTGCTGGACCGGGGACCTCCCACAGGCATGCCACCAAAGGCAGCCTGCTTGCCATGCTTCGGGTGGCAAAAAAGCTAGAACCACCCCTGGCTGTGGTAAGCTGGCCAGTTTTAATTTGGGCAGGCAATGTTTGAGGCACCTTTTCTAGCCCCTTCCCTTTCAAAGGGAGAGCAGTGCAGTCCTAAAAAGGGATGCTCTGTTATCTGGGTTGTTGCCGAGCTTCCTACTGCTCTTGGGTCAGGGATGGGCGACCAATGTCCCAGGCTGCCTGTGTGCAGGCTTGTGGCTACGACTGCCAGTAATCATCGTCACCTGTCACTTTGGCACTCCCCAATTGCCACAGAACTTTTGAAGAGAGAGGTGCATGAATGATGTGTGTGTGAAGTTGATTAAAGAGTCGTTGCACTGGAACAGTCTCATTCTCTCGGCTTCTGACGCTTGGCCCAGTGGCACAAAGACTGTTACAACTGGAGGCTCTTTTAGCTGCAATGGATAGCCATGACTCCTGTAGTGCCCCATCATGCCTTCATCTTCCACAATACATCGTTACACTGCTTTTCAAGCCGTTGGACCAACGTGTGGTCTCTTCCGCCTTGGCTACCATAACAATCTTCGTGTGCTTGGGAGAGCAATCCCTAAATCACCATCAGTTTCCACACTTCCGGTTACCCTCATGTGGTTTAGCCCACCTGCCGAGGCGGTTTACTGAGATGTAGCCACTGTCTCATACTTACAACTACTTGGAGCCACCCATGAGATCTGGGTGTACATTGAGGACCAGAGAGGAAAAGAACCAGTCAAGAAGTCCAGCAGTTCAGATCACTCAAAGGTACTACCACTCCCATACACCCCATACACCCCTATGAATCACAGTGGATGGAAACCAATGCTTTAGACCTCTGGAGAGGTTGGAAATCCAGCTAGAGCTGGTAGCTCATGAGATATCAAACTGTAAAAAAGAATCACATCATTCTGTCCACCCTCATGCCTTTTAATCCCACCTGATTATAATAGCCACTGTCTTTAGAGCTCTTAATCAGCATCAGCGATGTTTATTATCTGAAAGCTTGTAATCCTCATTTTCATCATTCATATCATCAATCCCCTCCTTGAGGTATGTAGTGATCACAGAAATTACAGAGAGGTAAAGGGACTTGCCTGAAGTAACACAGGAGGTCAGTGACAGAGGGTGGAATAGAACCTTCTCTTGACTACCCACTCCAATCCTCACTGCCTCTGAAATTGCAGGCATTTTTGGCTGACCATTTTACCTAGGCATTCTGCTAGCAGTTTTGACAGTAGGGAGTTTAATTTGCTTTGTCATATTACAATTCAATTTTCTGGGGTGTTATGGATATCTAAAGGGTAGAGTTTTAATTTAGCAATCTGTTGTGTTATTGAATTAGTTTTATGTTGTGATAATCTCTTTGTCTCATGGCATTCATTGCCTGTGATAATTGATGCACAATATATAACCAAGTTCTGTATTCACTTGGGTAACTGCATTTAATCGCCTGGTATAAAATATGCGTACTAAATACAATCGGCTATGACTGAGAAGCTCTCATTGGTATGGACTTGCTGGCGCTTTATCTTCCTGACAGCCTGTCTGAGGAAAGTCTAAAAGTCTCCCACAGCCCACCATGTAAGAATGAAGAATGGATACTTGCTCTGTGACTATGAAAAGAGAGATTGCCATAACTGTTCTGTGGTATTTTCCAAGTTCTGTTTGTGTTTAGTGCATTGGGCATTAAAACTGCATTAACTGGAAGCACCATAAAAATAAAAAAATATATACAGAATATGCAATGTTCTCCTCTATATTATTTTTGGGGCTAGATTCAGCTCACTGGAGATACTCACCTGAGTAAAGTTACTCATGTGCATGAGTGTTTGCAGAACTAGAACGTTTATTTTGTACGCCTTCATGCTACTAATATTTAAAGGAGCATAAATTGGTTTAAAATCATGGGCCAGCTCCTCTGCTGGGGGAAATCAGCCTAGTTCCCCAGGAACTCAATGGAACTATGCTGGTTTACACCTGGTGAGGATCTGTCCCCATACAGTCTTAAACAAATTTCCCTCCCTATCTTATGAGTAACACCTTTAATTATTAAAGGGGGAAAAATTTTAAATTGAATGCAGTTTTCATCCTTTATATCTGTTTACTTGTTGCATTGTATGCAGTGTGGACAGTGAAAACAAAATAATCAGCTTCACTTTTGTTTCTGGTTTATATGACTTTTTAGCTCTGGTGCAGAACATTTCTGCAGTGTTCAGGTGGCACCCTTCTGGCTTATATTATAGTCACATAATATTTGCAGATGAAAGTGTGGGAAGAATTAAGCTAAATTCTTCATTCTAAAGATGAAATATTGAGCTTTACAAACTGAGAATAACACACTTAACGTCTATTAAGTAATTTCCGTAAAGAAAATTGAATGTGTATGACCTGAGCTTCAAACACTCTACCAAAAAGGCACCTAAAAATTTTTATTCAAACCCACATTTACACTTATGTATGTTTGGTTGTTTATGTAAATATTTTGTCTATGCAATTAGTCTTTAGCACAAGCAAATGTGAGGTTTGCACATTCACATTCTCTATATGCATTTTTGGATTCTCTTTTGAAAATCTTATCCTTAAAGCCTCTTTTTGCTTCCAGTGAAATTAATTCCAAAACTTCAGCTGACTTCCATTATGAAAAACTGGGGACTTAAGGTTTGAACCATCCAAGCACAATTAAATCAATGGGAATTTTTCCATTGACTTCAATGAGCTTTGGATCAAGCCCTTAATGCTCTTACACAGCAGTGAGGCAATCATGACAGCCTGTAAAGGCGCCAAAAAACCCACTGCAATCTGTTACATAAGTAATGGATAGAAAACCTAAAATGGGCTTAGATATTTGCTTATCTCAAGCAAAATAAATATTTGCTCTCTCTACTGTAAGAATTTGAATGTGTTGTTATAATCAAAGTTGTCACCTCTCAGTTTGGTTTCATGCTTTATTTTCCTTTTCTTCAAATCCTTTTAACTTTCAGAAATATGCAGACACAATGAGAGTCATAGACAAAAGAATTACCTTTATGTAAAATTCATGTTGCAACAGAAACCTTACCAAAGCAAAGGCTGATACGCCCCTTTGCTTCATTGGTGTCACTTTGTGGGCTCAGTATATTGTGTTTGTTAAAGAAAGTACCGGTATGTCTTCTTTAACATAGCAAGCCCTCCCTGGTTTGTGTTCCACTCTGAAAGTTACTCCTTCGTCTGGAAACATATTTAACAGGCAACTGTTTCCTCAAAACTCACAACATCAATTAATTTTTAACTTTTTAAAAAATTCATATGCAGGCCAAGTATGTCCTTTCAATTGATGCTGGTATGCTGAGGTGGCTATGCGGGTACTGATAAAACCTAATTTGTGAAGGCTTTTCAGCCAGAGGCAAGACACCTGATAGGTTCATACATGGGCACCATTTTTTCAGTAAGCAAGAATGCAGGTTGGCTGAAACTCCTTCACTAACACTTGATGAAGGTGTACAACTGAACTGGATTTGGAGATCCAACTGTGAGTAGGTAGGAACTTCATATAGATTTCAGTCAGGGCATGCTGTTTGGAAATTAGACTTTAAAGTCAGCATTTAATATCTAATTACTTGTGTTTTCTTGCAGCGCTTAATGAACGGTGTATGTGGCCTCTGCATTCAGTGACAGACAGATTCTCCCATTGCAAGATGTTATTAATACAGTAGTGGATACGTTCCTACTTGAAGTCAGTCAGCAACAAAAGGAACCAGTTTAAACGATGGCGGCAGGTAAACATCTTCACTATGTAGTGAACACCAAAAATATTGTTGCTAAAGTGATTAGTGATAATTACATTTTGTTTTCAAATAGAACTTAATAATCTTTTTCCTAAGACAAGTCAAATTGGTGTGACCTCTTTTTATACAGGTGCCTAAATAATGTCACAATTTCTTTAATAAACTAAGTTTCATGAGAAATGTGTCCCTTCTTTGAATATGTGCAAATCTCATGATGTGTATTTCCACAGAAACATTTGCCATTGATTCGGTAGTCTTAAATTATAAGATCTTTTGAGCAGGACTGTATGTTCTCTCACTTCTATGCAGCACCTAGCAATTTTATGTGTGCTCCAAAAAGATGTATCATAATAATAAACAATATTAATTATTTTCAGTGAGATTTATTTATGTCTCAAACACCATTTTGTGTTAAAAATTGTGGCATATTGACTTTTAAATTCAGAATTTGTCTCTTTTGCCACAGCCGCTGATGGTTTGGGAAGTACAACTATAGATACCACACAACTTAATATGTCAGTCACTGATCCAACAGCTTGGGCTACCGCTATGAATAACCTCGGGATGGTTCCAGTAGGATTAGCTGGACAACAGCTTGTGACGGGTAAGATTTCTGTTAGAGATTTGTTGCAGGTGTCTTTGGATTTTTTCAATCTTTTTATAAACATCTGGAATCATTGCTGAAGACAGGTGTATTTTTATAGTCTCAGAACAGTGTTTGTAGGTGCACAACTTCTATGATTAATATTGCATACTATGTATTAGTCTCTTTGTATAATGGGTATGTAATCCATACCGTGTTTTAACCTATTGGAACAGCCAAAATCTTTGGGGAAATTAAAGTTCTAAACCATTGATCTCCAGGCTGTATGCTGAGTCTAGGTTAGAGAGAGGATCAAGAGATGTGCTTAGTCTTTGAGAGAGAGCTGATTTTCCTTCCCAGTAGCTTTCCTCGAGGTTTTGCCAAGGAATAGCATGGGCAGCAGTTGCAACCTCTTGACTGGAGGAAGATGGTTGTGCTGACAAAAGAAAGTGCAGCTATAAATAGATTCAGAAAAAAACTGTGAATCACATGCAATTCATATCCACTGGTAGCATTAGCTAACTGAAAAAGAGAAGCAATCCCTTCTTTCTTCTAATTTTTTTGAACACCATAATTAATTTTCAAGGGCTATTATTCTTTGACTTTGTCATTTCATTTACAGCTTTCGAGAGCTCTGTAGTCGATCACTTAATCTTTCTAGCAATAATACAAATATTATTTTGCCCATTACAAACATTGAAGGTTCAATTCTGCTCCCATTTAAATCAGTTGATTTCAGTAGGAGCGGAATTAGGTCAAAGTGAATTAAGCTTCACAACACTCCTGTGAGGAACATACAATGAGCCAGATCCACAGCTGATGTAAATCAGTTTAGTTCTCTGTAAGAAAGATAGGGTATAAAAACAACCTTAGGTAAGCAACTGCTTACTTGATTATTCGTACCACCTTACTTAGGGTTCTTTTAATTCTGATTGCTTAACTAAAGAAAAGGACTCAAAAGATGAATTTGGTTTCATTAAATATCCTTATCAACAGGAATTAATAGCACAGAATATAAGAAGGCAAAAATGGTATTGGATTGTGATTTGGCTAACATAAGCTAGGAAATTTGTCATTCTAACCATATAGGTTTTCAGAATCAAATTATACAAAGACAATAGAAAATAACACTTTTACTCAACCACTATATTGGGAAGCAGCAAAGAATCCTGTGGCACCTTATAGACTAACAGACGTTTTGGAGCATGAGCTTTCGTGGGTGAATACCCACTTCCTCAGATGCATGTAATGGAAATATCCAGGGGCAGGTATATATATGTGTGCTAGCAAGCAAGCTAGAGATAACGAGGTCAGTTCAATCAGGGAGGATGAGGCCCTGTTCTAGCAGTTGAGGTGTGAAAACCAAGAGAGGAGAAACTGGTTCTGTAATTGGCAAGCCATTCAGAATGGCTTGCCAATTACAGAACCAGTTTCTCCTCTCTGCTAGAACAGGGCCTCATCCTCCCTGATTGAACTGACCTCGTTATCTCTAGCTTGCTTGCTAGCACACATATATATACCTGCCCCTGGATATTTCCATTACATGCATCTGAGGAAGTGGGTATTCACCCACGAAAGCTCATGCTCCAAAACGTCTGTTAGTCTATAAGGTGCCACAGGATTCTTTGCTGCTTTTACAGATCCAGACTAACACGGCTACCCTCTGATACTATATTGGGAAGATGATTTTTAAAAAAAATTGGCTAAGGATACATCTATACTGCAAAAACAAACCAATAAACAAACAAAAACCCGCGGCAGCAAGTCTCAGAGCCTGGGTCAACTGGTTCCAGGTTGCAGGGCTTGTGCTATGGGGCTGCAAAGAGCAGTATAGACATTTCCACTTGGCATGGAGCCCAAGCCTGACAGCTCCCCACCCCCACCTCGACCTCCTCATGGTTCAGAGCCAGAGCTCCAGCCCAGGTAGGGATGTTTACACTGCTCTTTGCAGCCCCATAGCATGAACCCTGAGTCAACTGAGACTTGCAGCTGCAGGTTTGTTTGTTTGTTTTGCAGTGTGGGCAAGTGTCCTTCTAAATACACATTTTGGTTTTAGTTCCTTTTATTTACTGACTCTTTCAGCATAGACGTATTCACTAACTTGATAGCACAAACATGTTTGATTGCAAACATTAGCCTTCTTCACTTTATCACTTAAACTAAAAGAAATCAATGTGAACGCAGCCCTTTCTTTTCTAACAGAATTGCCCATCAGGTAAACCCTCTCATTGAAATTTACATTATTTTGCCCAAAGCGGTATCACTTATAGGTGACCTCCCTTTTATACACATTTGAATTATAATATTAGATTCTATCAAGTTCCCTATTTTACAGCCCTATCTGGCACATCATAGGAAATCAGTGTTTGATATTAATTTAAGGGTTATTTTTTAATTCATTCACCGACAGGAAAAAAGGGGAAGTCTCTTGCACTTGCTCTTTTAGAAAAGAAATATCTTTGAAGAAATCCAGCCATTAGACCTTCGGTTTTTCTTCTCGTAGGCCTCCATTGTATCTTTTCTAAAGGGCCTTGATACCTGGCAAATCTTAAACTGTAATAACTCATAATTCTGGAGCCTTAATTACTGAAACTATATCTGCCTCCCAGGGGATTTGTGAAGTTACATTTTTGGCTATCCTTTCTGAAATTAGGCATTGAATGGAATTATGCCCATTTACATTAGCTGAGGGTCTGACCCAGAACTACCCATCTTATAGATGGGTAAACTAAGACACAGAAAGGTTAGGTTACTAGTCCAGGATCACACAACCAGTCAGTCCAGAGCAGGAAATGTAGCTGGTGTAGATCTTGGGTTGATTCCCAGTCCCTTGCTATAACCATTAGATACACTGTTTTCCCAACTATACAGCTGTACCTTGTCTTAGATTTTTCATCCACTTGGTATATTGATGTTTGGTTGTGCAGTAAACTAGAGAGTCACACACTTTATTGCTTATGTAGGCTGAACTGTACACCCAGTGAGGGAGAGCAACATATTTAGCTGCTGCCTGTTATGCATAGGCAGTGGGTGGTGTGGAGATTTCTCTGCCTGTGGTACCAAATGAACATTCTATGGGCCTGATTTTCCAGTGAAGGCTTTTCCAGTTTTCCAATTTTCACCAAAAGCAATAGGGTTCTGCCTGTTGATGCCTAGAACAGTCTCTAAAAAAAATGTGAATTGATCAGATATGTTGTTCTAAAGCTATTATGTTGCAGAAGAAATGCCACTGAGTTGAGTATAGGGCTTTGCTTTGCTTGACCTATAAATATATGCCTCCTAGAAACAATCTAGCCCCGTGCTCTCTTGATGTGCTTTACTGAACTTTGACTTTATTATCTCCAAATCTGGAAATGATTTTGTGTCGGGGTGCCTTTGTCTGGTTCCATTGATCAGTGTCTCAGTTGTATTTAATGTAGGAGAATTTGCACATTTCCTTTCTTGTTCCCCCTTGCTCTCCACTTTTTTGTTCAAATTCTTCTCTCAGCAACACCTCTATAACCTCCCCATTGAGTCAACAGTGTGGCACAGATGGAATTGAATTTGGCTCCGTTCGTATTATTTCCATGTGTGAGGATCTGGAGGACTTTAGTTTATCACGCTGATTGCTGCTAGTTTATTTTTGGAACTATTTTTTACCACTTATATTAGAAGTACTGCTTGGATCAGTGCTTTGATCTTTGATAGGATAACGAGTCTTGTGGATAAGGGAGAAGCGGTGGATGTGGTATACCTAGACTTTAGTAAGGCATTTGATACGGTCTCGCATGATATACTTATCAATAAACTAGGCAAATACAATATAGATGGGGCTGCTATAAGGTGGGTGCATAACTGGCTGGATAACCATACTCAGAGAGTAGTTATTAATGGCTCCCAATCCTGCTGGAAAGGTATAACAAGTGGGGTTCTGCAGGGGTCTGTTTTGGGACTGGCTCTGTTCAATATCTTCAATAACTTAGTTGTTGGCATAGAAAGTACGCTTATTAAGTTTACAGACGATACCAAACTAGGAGGGATTGCAACTGCTTTGGAAGACAAGGTCAAAATTCAAAATGATCTGGACAAATTGCAGAAATGGTCTGAGGTAAACCGGATGAAGTTCAATAAAGACAAATGCAAAGTGCTCCACTTAGGAAGGAACAATCAGTTTCACACATTCAGAATGGGAAGAGACTGTCTAGGAAGAAGTATGGCAGAAAGAGATCTAGGGGTCATAATGGACCACTAGCTAAATATGAGTCAACAGTGTGATACTGTTGCAAAAAAAGCAAACGTGATTCTGGGATGCATTAACAGGTGTGTTGTAAACAAGACACGAGAAGTCATTCTTCCGCTCTACTCTGCGCTGGTTAGGCCTCAACTGGAGTATAGTTTCCAGTTCTGGGCACCGCATTTCAAGAAAGATGTGGAGAAATTGGAGAGGGTCCAGAGAAGAGCAACAAGAATGATTAAAGGTCTTGAGAACATGACCTATGAAGGAAGGCTGAAAGAATTGGTTTATTTAGTTTGGAAAAGAAAAGACTGAGAGGGGACATGATAGCAGTTTTCAGGTATCTAAAAAGGCGTCATCAGGAGGAGGGAGAAAACTTGTTCATCTTAGCCTCTAAGGATAGAACAAGAAGCAATGGGCTTAAACTGCAGCAAGGGAGATTTAGGTTAGACATTAGGAAAAAGTTCCTAACTGTCAGGGTAGTTAAACACTGGAATAGATTGCCTAAGGAGATTGTGGAATCTCCATCTCTGGAGATATTTAAGAGTAGGTTAGATAAATGTCTATCAGGGATGGTCTAGATAGTATTTGGTCCTGCAATGAGGGCAGGGGACTGAACTCAATGACCTCTCAAGGTCCCTTCCAGTCCTAGAGTCTATGAATCTGTGAATATTTAGACATCATATTTAAAGTGTAAAGTGTGGCATAAGTGATACGTATTAATTACTGCAGTAAAATATCTCCTTATTTCCAGTGAGTAGAAGAGTCCCCTTCTCTCATGTCTTTTGCTTTCCTATGCATAAAACTATGTACATTAGAATCTCAGAATTATGAACAGCAGAGTTACGAACTGACCAGTCAACTGCACACCTCATTTGGAACCAGAAGTATGTGATCAGGCAGCAGTGAACAGAAAAAAAAAAGGCAAATACTGTATAGCACAGTATTGTGTTAAATGTAAACTACTAAAAAAATAAGGGAAAGTTTAAAAAAAGATTTGACGAGGTAAAGTCCATCCTTGTTCCGTTAAAATTAAGATGGTTAAAAGCAGCATTTTTCTTGTGCATTGTAACATTTCAAAGTTGTGTTAAGTAAATGTTCTGTTGTAAAGTTTTGAAAGAACAACCATAACATTTTGTTCAGATTTACAAACATTTCAGAGTTATGAACAGCCTCCATTCCCGAGGTGTTCATAACTCTGAGGTTCTACTGTGTTGTGTATTTCCCAAAGTAAATAGGTGCTTTGACATTTCACTCACCCCCTCCCCACGATTTCATGAGTTTTGACATTTTTCACCATGACAAAACCATGATTTTCACAATACTTTGCCACAAAAAGAATTATAGCTCAACAGGTTATGGCACATTTATCTGCACTGAACTATATTTTCCATTCATTGTTTTAGCCCAAGTACTTAAGTGGTTCATCACCCTTCCTGACTCTGGCGTTCATGATTTATGTTAATTCTCATGATACGTTAAACTTCTTCAGCATTTACACTTTGCTTTCAATAACCTCATCAACAGTATTTCTACAAAAGAAAAAAGAAGAGACCACTATGGTATCCCAGCACTAACTTCTTTCTATCTTCTAAAAAGACCTATTTCTGGCTGTTTTTATTTTCCTGCCTGGTACAGTATATACCTTAGACTGAGTTTAGGTCGAGATTTATCTTGCATATGAAATGTTACCTAAGCTAGCATAGTCAGAAATTCTGACTACAGTACCAACTTGTGATGTCCTGGTGCATCAACTTTGTCTACAATCCTTGAGTTTCCCCAAAAGATATTCAGGCACGACTTTCCCTTCCTAAAGGCCATGCTGGCTGTTATTAAGCTGTAGAGTTTTCCCCTCCGCTTTTCCTCCATTTGATCTGCTCACACATTTTAAGTTTTTTTCGTCTCTTTCTTCAGCTGATGTTAATTTAATTGCTCTGTAATATCCCAGAACGTGTGTCTTATAATAGAAGTATGCTGGCCACTTGGCAGCTTGCAGGACTCTCTCCTGAACTGAGAATTTGTAAAAATGACAGCTTAGGCTTCTACAATATCTGGCCAATTTTTCTATAACAGTCTGTGATGTGTGTTGTCTGGTCCTGGTGACTAATCAATTTTAAGCACTGCTAACCTTTTAATACCTGTTTAGATGTTATCTGTACACTATTTCATTCCTTATCTCCTAGTGCTGTAAAATTGGATTTTTGATCTGGGCAAATGTCAGAGCCTTTCATTTGTAAAGATGGATTCTTGTGAATAAATGTGTCACATCTCTTCTGTTTCTATACTCTTTGCTTCTACTTCTTGTTATTTAGAAGGATCATCATTGTTGGTTATATTTGGCTACTGCATTACATATAATTTAGTGTTTGTAAATTAATATAATGTAATGTATAAAGTATACAATAAATAGAGTGTAATAATGCATTTAGTTTAATTGTTAAAGATTGATGCAGTATAGTTATCTTTCTAAGCCCCTCTCTTCAATAGGTTATAATTTTTCCAAAAAATTCCCTTTGGGGCTTAAATTTCTCATGCTTGGTCTTAGCCTAGAGGTGAAAATTTTCTGGCAAGGTTGGAGCAAATCTGTTAAACAGATTTGGTTGGAGCAAATCTGTTTGAATGATCCAAGCACTAAAATTGGTGTTTTCCAGCTTTGAAACTTTGAGAAATGTTGTCAGTTTCTTCTTTCTGCTGCATCTTTTGTGAGATTTGAAGTCCTCCCCGTTCACTTGATGGGAGTCACAGCAATGATTCTGGTACTCCACTGCCCACTATTTAATATATTTTGAAAAAATGTTATTGATCACAGATCGTTGGAGAGACTTTTATTTTGGTTTGCAGTGGAAATTTTTCAAAGTAATTTTAGCACTGCTGAATATTGTCATTTTAGGGTTGTGTTTGCCTCAGCAAGTGGCAGCAGATCACCCTGTTTTCTGAAAGACGACATGCTGTCAGATGGGTGATTTATTTCTCCTATTTCTTTCTGATGGTTCTTTTGGTTCTGGGCCATCATTGTGAATATAGTGAATTAGTTTGATATTTATTATTCGAAGTAATTTTAAGTTTAGGAGACTGTTGCTGAAGAAAAATTTGCCACAGTTCATGAATCTAAGATGCCGGATGGGCAGAAAATGTTGAAACTATAAATAAAAGTGAGGATGGGTATAGTTGCCTGAAAGTCAACACCTGGACACCCCAGAGGCTTCTTTAAGCTCTTTGTGCACACATGTACCATGTGGTAAACAAAACAAAAACCGCAAGTCCAGACTGTGATGGGTTACCCCGGGGGTGCCACCTGGAACTGGGGTAACACTGAGCCCCCGTGACCCACCAGCCTGGGCTTCCTCTCATACTGTACTGCTGTGACAAGCTGCAAAGCCCTCCAAGCTTGCTCTTTCACCAGCATTCACACAGGTAAGGACACACCAAGCTGCAGTACTTACAGGCTTCTGTGATCAGCTCTGCATGGGGAAGCTACAGCTAAGGGACTGCCCAGCTGCTCAAGAGCACAACCCACTTCTGGAAGGTAAACCCAAAATTAAACTGCCTTGCACTGCACAGAGATCTAACAGCGTAAGCTGAAATTTGCCCTCTCCCTCAATGTGAAGAAGGATGTTCAAGAACTTTCTGTACCCAGTTATGATTTCCACACACTGATTTTAGACAAAACAAAAACAAGTTTATTAACTACAAAAGATAGATTTTAAGTGATAATAAGGGATAGCAAAAAAAATCAAAGCAGATTACCTAGCAAACAAACAAAACATGCAAACTAAGCTCAATATACTAAAGAGATTGAATATGAGTAGCAAATTCTCACCTTAAATGATGATTTAAGCAGGCTGCAGAGATTCTTGAGGGGCCAGCCACACTTGCTTACAGCTTTAAACCCCAGGTATTCCTTTTTCAGGCTAATAATCCCTCTAGCCTGGGTTCAGCACTTCCCCGCAGGTCAGTCCTTGTTCCTCAGGTGTTTCCAGGAGTCTCTTTGGGCATGGAGTCAACGAAGAACCACAATGATGTCACTCCCTTGCCTTAAATAGCTTTTGCATATGGCAGGATCCCTCTGTCTCCAAGCTTGGTTCCCACACCTTTCAGCAGAAAAACACTGGTATTTCAAGATGCCGTCCAGTACCAGGTGATCTGGTCACATGCCCCTGTAGTGTCATAGCAACTATGACTCTGAGGCTGTTTGTAGCTTCCTCAGATAGGCTCCCTGGTGGGAGATTAGCTTCTTCTAAAATGGATCGGCAACCACTGGCACGCAGCTCACCAGGGTAAGCACCCTGGCGGGCTGGGCCAGTTTGTTTACTTGCCATGTCAGCAGGTTCAGCTGATCGTAGCTCCCATTGGCCGTGGTTCGCCATCCCAGGCCAATGGGGGCAGCGGGAAGCGACGCAGGCGAGGGACGTGCTGGCTGCAGCTTCCCGCCACCCCCATTGGCCTGGGATGGCGAACTGTGGCCAGTGGAAGCCGCGATCAGCCGAATCTGCTGACACAGCAGGTAAACAAACTGGCCCAGCCTGCCAGGATATTTGCCCTGGCGAGCCATGTGCCAGAGGTTGCCGACCCTGTTTTAAGACCTATTGTTCTCTCTAATGGTCCACTGACTTGAATGGACCCTTCCCAACCAGCATCTAGACTGACAATCTTTTGCCTAGTAGGTGTTCCCCAGGTGTAAACACATTTGTAATAGATACATCAACAATATTCCTAACTTCAGATACTAAAATGATACATGCATACAAGTAGGATAATCATATTCAGTAAATCATAACCTTTTCGATGACATCGTACATGACCTATCTTGCATAAAATATATCTCAATTATGCCATACTCATATCATAATAATAGTTCTATAAAGAATATGGGGTCACACAGATGTTCACAAAGAGAATCATACACTTGATCTATAAATAAAGTTATTCTTGGCAAATTACACCATCTGTCTATTAATTCACCTATATGCCTGAAAACTGTGATCACTGTGGTTCCTAGAATCTTAAGTCAGAAAAAGTGAGAAAACAGATGACTCAAGCTCTGTTTGCGGAAAAATGCAGAGTAGATTCAAGACAGACTATGACTTAAAGAATTCTTTTAGCCTTCTCCCGTGACTATCAAAAAGTCCAGAAACTAATCTCTTTTCCACCATAACAAGTGCTGAAGCATGCCCAGGAAAGCTGTTTCCAACACAAATCATCTTGTCCTGATGTCAGGGCCGGCTCTAGCCATTTCGCCACCCCAAGCACGGCGGCGCGCCGTGGGGAGTGCTCTGCCTCTCGCCGGTCCCGCTGCTCCGGTGGACCTCCCGCAGGCATGCCTGCGGATGCTCCACCAGAGCCCTGGGACCAGTGGACCCTCCGCAGGCACGCCTGCAGGAGGTCCACCGGAGCCACCTGCCGCCCTCCCAGCAACCCGCAGAGTGCCCCCCGTGGCATGCCACCCCGAGCATGCGCTTGGCACGCTGGGTCCTGGAGCCGGCCCTGCCTGATGTCACTAATATTAATTGTTGTTTTCATTAAAATGTTTTGCTTATGATTTGTTTTTGTACTCATTTTTGTAAAGTTAATGAAAAAAGATCATACGGAACAGAGGACACAGTGGTCATGTCTAGCACTTCCCCCAGAGATGGAAGATGTACTGTGACCGCTAGTGAAGACTCTGAGAGGTGGTCACTTGGCCAGGTGGTTTTGCCCCATCCTGCTGGCTATACGACTGGTGAAAATATGCCACTTGTTCTTGATCCCCAGTTCTATGATTGCAGTAAGCTATACTTAGGAATAAATACAGCAGCCTACTGACACAGCAATGTAGGTCACTGGGAACTTATTACCTTGCTGCTCCAGACTCTACATTGGCTTGCAACTTAACACTGGAACAAATTCAAGGGTCTGAGTCTTAATCTTCAAAACCTTCAGTGGGCTTTCCTAAAGCTTTGTTGTTACAGGATCGTAGGAAGATCCTTCTTTAGAAATCATGGCATCAGACCATTCATATAATACAAAGCAGGGAAAAAAATCAGGGGCACACTAGAGAAAATAAATGAGCAGAGTTCACTAATTTTATTCTAATTCCTTTCGCTGTGCTATACTTGCGCAGTCGTGGACATGCTGGGTTTTATTGAAGAGGAGGAAGAGCAAAGATTGACAGAGTTTAAGTTCTCTGAATATGCAATCAAGTTAATCAAAGGAAAGAGACACACAATATACTATAAAGGTATAGAAGACTAAAGCCTCCACAGTACAGAAACAATTTATGACATTCTCAAGACTTGAGAAAGCATTAAGAATATAAGAGGTAATGTCAGAATGCAAATATGTGGGTCACTTGGAACATCAATAAAGAAATCTCATTTATTAGTGTAACAGGTTGGTTTTTTCATTGACCCAAAAAGCACCTGTCGAGTTAATCACACTTTCTGTGGTGTGAATGTTACTCAAGGAGATTTCACACCAGGGGACTTTAATCCTAAAATACTAGGAACAGACACGACTAGGTTACAAAAAAGGAGAGTCATCTAAAGGAGAGAGAAAATGTGGCTGAGATACTAAGAGTCTTTGATACGCTATTCAGTGTAAGCATTCCTCTTAGGTCATTTCAAGTGTGTCCTCTGTATTGGTCCTTAATTGAGGCTAAGGGTAAAGATAATGGTTAAAGTTTGTTCAGCATTTAGAAATGAGTTGTATGTTTAAAATAAAGGTTGTAACTTTGGCACTAGTGCTAAATGTCCACAAATAAACAGAACTGGAGGGGCTAGCTAGAGCATGTTAGGACATTTGTGAATTGAAGGGATGCACTTAACATAAAATTCATGCTGTATATTGTAGGTTTTGTATTCTCTTGGATTCCTCTCTTCTGTTGTACTGTGCTAGCTTGTGGCCTGAGACCCTTTGAGAGAAGGAACATGCCAACTGCTTGGCACAACTTTGATTATAAAGTGGTAGGTACATTTTTAGTGCCATATAATTCATACTTTTTAAAAATTCTGACTGCTGTTACTAACACCAAAAATTCCTGTTTTAAGTTAAAAACACAGAACATATTCTATTCAGGTTAAGGTTTTATAAAACTTTTTTTTATCCTTTTAGTTTAATTTGAGGGGTAATGTTCCTTTATAGTTATTATTTTTTCTCTCTTCCCCCCGAGTCTCAATAAACAACCGATCACAAACAATCACCAACCTCCTACTGCACAAAATAATCCAGCATACTCTGTGGGACAGTTTCATTCCCACCATTCATTCATGCTGGAACACAGATTATTGATACTATTTGTATACCTCCTCCAGTCAAAGGATCTCAAATTCCCTTTTCAACATTAGTGAACTAAGACTGACTCCTGTGCCATAGGAAGAGAAATATTATCCCCATTTTGCAAATGGGGAAACTGAGGCATAGTTAGATTGTGGTTTACTCAGAGCCACACAGGAAGTCTATAGCAGTGCCGGGAATAGAACACTGGTTTTATGACTCTCTGTAGTATGCTTCAACCACAAGATGATCTTTCTTCTTGGTTCGCCTTTGGGAGGTAAAGTACTGCTTAATCCAATAGTATTGTGTGGTTTCAGATAAATAATGGATTTACTTGACCATGTAATGATGGATTTACTTGACCATCTTCCATGCTCCACTGGTGGTGAATGATGGGTCTGACATCACCAGCAGATTACAGAGTAATGTTTTATGCAACAGGAGGCAGCTAGTCACTTACCGACTTCTCATGGTGGACTCAGAAGAGGAAAAAAATGACATTTAACAAGTCAGATATGTTGAAATACTTTCTAATCTGTATTTAGACTGTGTTCTCTGCCCAAGCATTAGAGTTATTGTCTTACTGTGGTTTCAAGAATTTGAGATAGCCTCATTACAGGCAATTCCCTTTCTGATGTATATGTATTCAGATTCCTCACCATCAGGAATTTTTCCAAAGGATAAAAACTATCTTGACTTTAAATGCTTTCCATTGTCAATTAATCTTCATCTTCCCAAACCCACGAAAACATTATTATTATTATTTATTATTTATTTGTATTAGGGTAGCATCCAGAGGCCTATTGTGCTACGCACTGTACAAATATAGAACAAAGTCAATCTCTGCCCCAATTGCTCATAGTCAAAGTGAGAGAAACTTGTCTCTCAGCAACAGGAGATGGTCCAATAAAGATATTACCCTCATCCAGCTTGTCACTCTAATATCCTGGCACCGACATGGCTAAAACACCTCTGCAAATTACAGTCTAAGTGTAAGACAATAGATGAGTGGATAAAACAAATAGATGGGGGAGCACAAGTAAAGAGTGAGATGACACTAGTCAAGATGAAAAGTTATGGTCACGCTAAAACAGTTGCCTAACCATTGTCTAGTTATTTTGTAGGCATCATGGCAGAAGGTAGTTTTAGGAACGGATTTGCAGGAAGGCAATAAGGTGGCTTTGCTGACATTTGCAGGGTGCTCCTGGCAGACAGGTGAAAGCATGATGGTGCCTGTTGGAAATCTTTTTTGAATGGGTGATCAAGATTGGCATCATTTGTGGAACAAAGGCAGAAGTTGAGATCTCAGTGCCACGTAATAGGAGATAGGTAAGGCAAAGATAGGCACGGTTCATGTCAAATGTTTCTTAAACTCATGTTGTGCTCTCTGCTATGATTGTCTTGCCCAATTACTTATTCTTTATTTTACTCTTTGGTGAAATAATTATGGCCAGCTTCCCTGTTTAATGTTTATTACCTAATCTTTAGATTGTCCCTAATCAAGCAATGCTTTTAGCAACTTTATGAATCCCTTTCAGGACTCTTAAAATGTAGGCCTCAATCCTTAGGCATGCATATGTGTTTGCAGGATCGGACCCTTACATAGTAGCCTAGGAATGAAAGAAGTCCCTAGGACCCTCTTGTCTAGGAAAGTTGGTGATAAGCCTTATTTTTTTGACTTTTTAAAAACTTTTACAAAATGTACCAGAGAAAAGCAACATCAAAAATAAAATAAAAACCCCACAAAGACCAAAAAAAAAATAAAAATTAGGAGGGCAAAGGAGAGAAATATGTCTGGTTTAAAAAAAACCTCTTGACACTCAGAGTATCTCTTCCTGAGCACAAAGCTGACTACTGTCTATTTAATGTTTAAATTCTATGTAATCATCTGCTTTTTGCTGAAATGCACTTCAATACTTCAGCAGTGTAGCAACCTACATGGAACCTGGAGAAAGATGGGCTGCAGGAAGAAGGAGTTTGGAGAATGAGTGCTGTGTGAGATGTCTAGGAATGTGAAAATACAGTTGGAGCTGTTCTGAAAAATGCTGATTTAATAAAGACTGATTATCTTAATTAGAATGCGGTCCTCTAATGTTGTTACCCAGCACTCGGACTGTGAAACAATCTCAACTGAAAGTTCATTCCTGTGATTCACAACCCCCTGAAAAATAAAATAACTCCTTAAATTCTTCCTATATATATTGCCTTTTAACTCTTTGTCTCTTAGTTCTGGTCCATCTAATTACCTCAAGTATGTCATCAAGCTTAATTTTATAACAACCCTTAGTTAGTTCTGGCATGTCACCACTGATTTATTGACTCCCAAAGCTAAGGCCTTTCAGTCTTGAGGCTCAGAACATTTCTTATTGCAATTCAAGGTATTGTATTATAAATCTAAATATGGTTGGGAGCTGTGATTTATATTTTCCATTCATAAAAGTAAACATTCCAGCAGGTTTTTAGGTTTTTATTGTAGTTAGAATGGATTTTCTTTTAGAATGATGGAAACAACAAAACAGGAGTCCGATTCTGCAGAAGCTTGCTTACAAGTAAACCTCATTCACATGAATAGTCCTATTGGAGGCAATGGATTTCTCACATGACTAATGATTACTCTTGCAAGTAACAGCATGACTGGGCCATGGGAAACAACACAAATCTCCATGTATGGCTCAGTGTGTCCTCCTCCATAACAAACTGCATCAGCTCTGCCTCACAAGATGGCAGGTGCCCCTGCAGACTGGTATGCTCCTTGGAAATGTGAAGGCACCATGCAAAGAAAACAAAGTAATAACAGCTAATGACTATGTGCACCATGCTGTGTACCTTAGAGACTGCCTCTCCTTTCATGTTTTACCTCAGCAGTTGAGCTGGGACACTCTAGTTTGCCATCCTCTGAAATGTTCATCAAGGGGCTGGAGGTTGGCTGGTCTCAGGAGAGGGCTTTTTTTTACTGTAACTCTTGTAGCTAACAAGAAAAGGTTACATTCCTACCTCCCTGCTCCCTCAATCCCCTGGCCTCTAGTTTCCCATCAACAAAGCAACAAGGTAGGTTTTAATACAGTCTTATTTTCCAGCTCAACAAATATTTCCAAGGTGCACTTACAACTGCACAAAATAGCAACACAAATACATCTCACTGCTCTAAGTCTCACACAGAGACATTGTCACTCACTTAGTTTTATATTTTACCTCACTGTTAGTACACTTTATTGGTTCTCTTTTTACTTCTGCAGGGCTTTGCATTATTGCCTTTAGTACTATTTTTTTTCACTATTTCCCAAATCCTTTTCCTTGTTAGAATCCTAGGTGATTGTTTGATTTAACAGACATTGCATACACTGGTTTCTTGTTTCTAGGCAAATCATTTTACATTTTTTACATTGAATTACATTTGACTTCTGAAATCCTAGTCACCTAAATGATCCAAATCCCTTTGAATCGGATTACATTGCTGCTTCTTATTTGTTATACTTCTAATTTTTGTTTCATTTGTAACCTCTGAGATCTTGTTTTTAATACCTCATCCGCATTTGTATACCATAAATTAGAAACAAAGGAAGTCCTCTAAAGCACTTTACTTCACTCAAAATCCATTTACAATTGGAAAATGGCTACCCTTTGTCACCAGCTCATGAGGCGTGGCTTTATCCTGGACTTCCATGTTTATTGTATTTCAGGAACTCCATATAAAATGTTCTGAGTGTAGAAGTACTTCCAGCCCTGCAAACTCATCATGAGATCTGACGGGTAGCCTGTATTCCTTCTGATTTATGCTTCATCAGTAAAATACAGTGATAAGTAATTCTGCAGGCCCAATTCTGCTTTGTCTTCTCTGGGATTTCACAAGCATATAAAAAAATGGAGAATTTGACTCAGCAGAGTTAACAATTCTGCTGATACACAAACCAGAATAGAATCCAGGTTTCTTTCTCTCAACTGTGTAGCTCTACAGAGCTAATAAGAGTAAAATATTGTAAAACCTTTTGCTTTTGTTGCGAAAGTAAACAGACACAATTCTGAACACATATTGCCAGATTATGCCTCTCCCTTGCACAGAAACCTTCCCCCACATCCTGTGTTGCCCCCTAACCCCAAGGGACAGGTACACTTACAGCTTTTGTGCTCTCTTGAGCTAAGGGACTTTCTCAGATAGTTCATTTTAGTGCTTCAATCACCTCAAAGGGGGAAGATATGGGGCAACGTTCCCTCTAATTTTTTATATCCATGTGTGGAATGAATTTTATTACGTGCACCACTGTTGAGGTGATGCATGGTGGGGGTGGGGCCAAGGGGTTTGGAGTTTGGGGTGCAGGCTGCCCCAGGTCTGGGACCAGAGGACTCCCCCCAGCCTTCTTCCCGCCGGCAGCGGCAAGTTCCAGAGAGGGCCCCATTCTCCCCACCAGCAGCCCGGAGCTCCAGGGAAGAGGCTCCTCTCTCCCCACCAGCAGCAGGAGCTCCAGGGCTGGAGGAGAGGCCTGCATCATCCTTGCATACCCCAACTTGCTCCCCTCCCAGTCCTCTGGACCTTTCTCCTCTCCAGGCCCCTATGACTGCATGGCGCTTTATAGCCTGCTGCATGGCTGCGCAGCTTAGAGGGAACTTAGGGCAGTACCCTGGCCAGGCCTCTCTCTCTCTCACACACACACACATATTGCAGGGAAGTGCATTCTATTCATTCCTCAGTGGAGGCACTCTATCTGTGTGTGGAATTGTGTCCTAAGACAGTGCCACCCTGCACTTTTCCAGGCGCAGGCCTGTGTCTTAATGGCAGACTGGAAACATATGGAGTAGATCTCTTGAGGAAGAAGCCACTCTGTACCTCCTATTTCATGATGACTCTTAGTCACTAATGTTGGATATGGAATCTCATCAAATACTTTTGTAAATCTAAACAAGTATGCCACTTCCACAATTATTTTCCCTATTTATAACTGTAATGTCTTTAAAGAATTCTTGCAGATAAGTGAACATTACTTTTCTCCCCCTGCCCCACATCACCTAAATCCTTGTTTAACTTTCATCAAACTGGACTTTTGCAGGTCTTTCCCACCACATCCTTTAAGATTGGTATTTTTTTCACTGTGTGCCTTACCTTACAACCAGCTTTAACTCAGTGATTTATAGTGGGGTTTTAATGGGATTTAACGAACGTTTGGAGATTATGCCCTTGTCATTATGTGTATGTTTGCACTGCTTTGCATGTGTACATAGCATGGGAGGGGAAATAACCTCCCTAAATAAAACTATTCTTTCTGCAATATTTCTCTGATCTCTTTTCAGTGAGTTTCCCCTGGAAGTTGAAGTGCAGACCAAACATATTTTTTTTTTTTATGAAATTTCCCAATCTTTTTCTTAACCACGCAGTTATGTCAAAGAACAATGTATCTGGAATTAAATTACAGTGTACTGGCAGCCTTTCCACAATTAAGGTTGCAACTTAGCTTCCATTGTAAACCCAATTTCTGTGTCTCCCTTTTCCCCCCAGAATCACAAAATTAAATCATGGCCTCAAAATAAAGTCAGCTCTGGGATCAGGGTAGAACATATTAATGTAACTAGAAATGAATTAGAGATGGGTTCTTGAATTATGACGTGCTAAAAATTGAGATGTTCAGAGACCAGATCTCCTGTCCCCATCTCATCTCTCTCCACTGCCATACAAGAAAATAAGGAAAGGAAAAAGAGAAAATCTAGTTTATCAGACGGGCCTAGCACAGCAGCTTTTTAATTGGGAATGTTGCTGTGGCAGGTTGGCTCTCGCAAGCTATGTTTACCTCATTGGAAACTCCAGGGAGTAGAAGGAAGCAGTTGGGGAGCCGGAGAGGTTTTTCATTCCCTGAGTCCACTGCTGGAGCCAGGGGAGCAAGACTAGGGGAGGGGAATGCCCCCTAAGTACAGTATTGCTCCCCTGCTGTAACTCCTTATTTTCACTCAGTCATTCTGAACTCTTATGATCCATAGGAAGGGAACCCTGCTTTTGAGGGATCTGGGAATCTTCACTGAGGGACTGGAAGGAGCAGTGGGCTTGGCAGGGGAAGAAATAATGAGAATGAAATTCTTCCCTCCTTTCTAGTGGCCCTCCTGAGGTCTGCTGGAGGAGAGAGCCCCCACGACGCCTTGTGGGGCTCAGTGGCCTTCCTCATTAGCCACAGGAGGCTTTTTTGAGGGTCACACATTCCTCTCAAGCCTTATACCCATTGGGGTCCCAATTTCGTCAAGTCTTCAGAGGCTGCTAGGGATCCACCCCATGACCCTGTATGTAGGATTGTTAGTCCCCAGCAAATTGATTTAAGATCATCAGAGACTAAGGAGCCTATTTTTATCTCTTTGCAGGTTGCCAAGGCAATATGGGCTTGTTTGAGGCTTTGCAGTAGACTGTGGGCAGGCCCAGAGGAGCCTCCTGACATTCATGGGGTGGGCGGGGACTACGGGAGCCACCATTCAGCCCTTCCTATAGGGCTATAGGTTCAGAAGGCCATAAAAGAGATTACTAAGCCTCATAGAGTCAGAAAATAGCTGTTAGAGTTCATTTCAGGAGTCTCCTAAGGCCCACAGCAGGCTTGGAGTTCCTAATGAGTCCTCTGAGGCTTACAGGAGATGATGGTTGAAGGCTGTTGGGGACTGAGGACCACAGGAGACAGGCAAATGGCAGTGGCAGTTAGAAGGAAAGAGAGATTGTTCTCCCAGTTCTGTTGTCCCCAAATCTCCTGCTGGTATATTTATTCCTCCTTTTCCTGCCCAGCTCAACCTAAAAATGAGAGTTCCAGTCCATCAGACATGATTAGGAAGTCGATAGGAAGGGAACTACATACCTAAACACCTCCTAGCTCTGCATCAGAGTTGCTCAGCTTCCTAAAAAGCTACACAGGTTCTGAGAAATTGGACTCCCTGTTTGTGGAATTTAGGAGGACTGGAGCATTGTCACTCCCGTCCACAGGATGGTGGGTGGAGATAGGACTAGCAGGAGATTTTACCACCAAACCAAGTGAGCATTCCTACCCCTTCCCTGTGTGGACTTCCAAAGGTGTGGTGGATTTTTGTTCCCCTTTTGTGGACCTCATGGGGTATGCAGGGATGTAGTTTTAGGTCAGGGCTTAAGATCTCTTAAAAAACAAACAAAGAAAATGTCCATAACAAAAAAGGTTATTAAAGTGAAATTAAGATTACAGCCATATATTAGTGTTTTGAGTAACCTAGAAAATTCCAGAACTAAAGTTGCATGTCCACAAGGAGCTATAGTGTCACAGTCCACTGACCACCACCTCCTTCACTCTGCTTCACTGTTTGGGATAACAAAAGCCAAAACTTTTATCTGATCGTTGGGGAGACAATAACCATCCATTGCCCAACAACTGCTAATACAGTGAGTGTGATGCAACTGTGATGTGGAATTTGGCTCCATACAGTGCAGCTGTAATAAACTTTCAAACTTCATCCTGTCAGAGATTCACATTCCATATACTCATCCAAATACTCAGTAGACAATCTGCCATTAGGTTCATAGGGAAAACAACTTTGAAATTAAAAGCAAACATGTGCCCTCATCTTTTTTCAGGAGTTGAAAGTTCCAAATATGGAAGCACTGTAGATTGTTAATTAACAAATTACATATAATAACATAGTTTCTTAAGGTATTTTACATCATTAATGACCATTTAAAAAGTAACAGTTGGCATATATAAGTGCATGGGTACATGATACATGAAGATTAAATGGATTGTTCCATTTCTCCATTCATTACACTTAAAAATTAAAGATGTGTACTGTTGTATGCTTCAACATTTATTATACTGGCATTTACCAACAGGAAACATTTCCAAATAGCCTCCCTGGCCAGATGCTCATAAACAAGAGTTGGACTGTTGGCCCATATATCAATTCAACAATTTCATCATCAGTCTATTAGGTGACTCACTTATTTTCATCTATAGAGTCAGATTTACTTGAGATGAACTGTAAATATAACAACCGAGAAATCTTTTCAATGGAAAAAATGACAAAGCACCTTCTATCAGGATCAAGTAGATTTTATAATGCATGGTTACATTTTTGGAATCTGAACACAGTAAGTACATGAATAATGATAAGAGATTGGCCAAACACAAATGAGTCTTTTAAAGATAAATACAGGTTATGACTAAGATTCATTAATACTTGTATGGAAGGTTCATATATGTTAATAACAATAAGCTAAAAAGTTACAAAAATAACATCATGCAAATCTTTCTCAGTCAATCTAAAAATACCACATTGTTGAAAGAGGTCTGGGGCAGAGCTAAGTTTTTAGTGGTAGGTTTGTGTTTGATGCAAACTCAAAATTGAATGGCTTATTATGGAAGTGCCACCTTAATTCTTGAATTTCCCAGGTTTCTAAAGTTTGTTGTTTGTTTTTGATAGTTTCTTTAACACTGCTACATGCATAAAACCTTCACCCTACCAAAGTTTTTTGTGGGATTTAAGATATAAATCAAATTTTTGGATCTCTCTCAAGCAAACCAGCCTTTAAAACCATAGCTGGCTATTTCTGAGGAATTTACAAGGTTAATAGAAAGTTTTGTTATTTCTGTTTCTGCACATGTATAAATTATATTGAACACTAGGCTGAAGTTTTTCCAGATGCTTTGCACTCTGCTGTTGAGAGAATCAAGGTTATAGTATAATTCAGAAAAATTTTCTTGCTTGGTTGGCACTTAATGACAAGAACGATTAAATGTTTTCTTACTATGGGAGTCTTACATCTTTGAGTAAGTAAATACATTCTCCTTATTGCTCATGTACAAGATGGGATAAATCCTGTTCTCGGGACTATTAATATCAGTGGAATTGTAGCAGTAGAAGGAAGTGATGCAAAATTTGGCCTGTAGTATATATTTTAGAATATTTCGCTCTCTATAATACATTAGTAGAATGTATTTCAAGAAAGAACTTCAAGTAAGGTGTTGGGTTGCTTTGTTTTTTTACCAGTACTTGCATCAGTCATCTCTAGTTGTCCTGAATTTTTCCTTTCCAAGGTATGTGATGTTATTTATTTCAATCTGGATGGTGATTTCTCTCTCTCTCTCTCTCTAAATTAGAAAATACTACTAATAAGCTATGGTTTGTTTGCCTTTGAATCAGTATTGCTGTGTGGTTTATCTCTGCTGAATACCAGCTTTGGTAGTTGTGCTCTTTCATATTCATTTTACAACATGAAGGAGAACTCTGTTGGAATTTAATGAGCCGCAGGGAAAGTATTTCAGAAGAGTAAATTCAATAAATTACAGAAGTAGCTAAATTGAAGAAGATTTTGTATTATATGAGCCACTCTTGGTTGGGGGTGGGACAGGGGGCCTACATTTCTTCTTTAATCCATAATAACACTGATTCTAATTTTGGGGGGCATGGTGGCTTTGACTATGTTTGATAAAGTAAATCTATAACAAGGCTGAAATGCTAAGAAAAGTGAGTATAAAATTAGTAGACATGAATTACTGGCCTTAAGACCAGAGTTATCTTGTGTACCTCAGGAACATAACTCATTTCGTGGGGTGCGCCTCATAAGGAATATCCGCATTCTAAATGTTTTTGAGCATGCAGCTGTTTAATGCTTATATGACCATAATGCATAAAGCTATTGGCCATCATTTTATTTTAGTGTATATTTTTCTTTGAAGCTTTGAATAACACATGCTTGATTTAAATATGTAAAATTACAGTTCAGTATGTGCTCTGCAATAATATCAGTGTTGTAACACAGACACCAAAGGAACTGTTCAGAAATAGCCCAAAGCTGTAAATTTATAATTTGGTTTTAAAACATGTGCTCTAGATGTATAATTGGCCCCATTCTGGGCCCTTTTATGCCACATCAGAGGTATAATGGGGCCCGAAAGCTGCCCTGATGTGTCAGGCTGAAGACTCAACTGGCTGGCAGAGATGGTTTAGCGGACATTGTACCATCCGTCGGGGAAGTGTGAGGTTGGAAGAGGGCACGGTCAGTGTAATAGCCCCTAGTGAGGTGCCACAAGCCAAAAAAACTTGCAGCTGCCCGGAGGCTGCTTGAAATTATACCAGGCATCAGACCAGTCCCCAGAAATCTTGGGAACTGGGTGAGCACAACGGTCATTTAAAGCCTCCGCGACCCTCCTTGCCTCAGCTTCACAGAGCACAATTCTGGTGCAGTTGAGGCACTAACCCACCAACTTTAACAGTTTTGACTGTTGTGAAAAAGCAATGCTTAGTAAACTAAATGATCCACATGATGAAGTGTCTTGCTGTGAGTATATTCTGAAAAATTCCATCTCACTTAAAACCCTTGTACAATAGACAAATTCAAATACAATGGCTGATGTATCCAAAAGGAGAGTTTTTCAGAATTTGATATACCACTTGTGCATTTTGGGTGAAAAATATTTCACCAACACCTGGTCAGAAAGAAAAGAATAGCAAATAATAAGAAAACCCACTTTCTGGCTCTAACACTTAGTGTTCAATTGTTGGAAAATCATAGTCACAGCACATAGGACAAGAACTAATTAGCTATTCCAGACCAACAAGCTTTTACTAGAAACTGGCTGCTCAGATGTTGTTTTTATTTAGCCACTCTGGTCTTGGCAAAGTGTCGCAAAGTTTGATTTGTCCTGTCTGACTAAGCTGGAAACTTATTAGACAAAAGACAAAAAAAGGATGGCAGGCCACTCTTAAAATTTTAAGTCATAAAAATCCTAATGAATTCTTTCAAACGCAAATGGCCAAGAACATAAGACTCATCTCATGTGTTAGTGAAATCAAGATTCTCTTCTGGTTTATCTGTTTCCCTGGTTGTACGCCCTGACAGTGAGTGAGTCTTACCCTCCTTTTCTTGCATCTTTAATTTTTAAATTGTGCCCCAGTCCCCCATTTTACATTTTTTAGACAAGACCAGTCTAGTGAATAGTCAGCCTGTGTCAGTATATCTCAATGCTAGCTTAACAACGTTAAGATGTAAATTTAACATGGTAGGGAACTTAACCCTAAATTCTCCTCCTCCCATGCTAATGTTCAACGTAGCGTAAATCCTGTTTTAAAAAGCTACCACCACATGTGTCAAATTCACGTTTACCATCATGAAGTTAGTCTTCTACTGCACTGACCGTATCTGGCTCCTACAGTGACTGAGGACTTTTGACTTTACTTTTCAGAACAAAGAATTTACTTGTGCTGTGCTGAGCGCTGACAACCCTTTTGACATCAAACACAACAAAGGTTTAGGGCTCAGTTAGATCTCTGGCTCTCGTACAACTTTTGCATGTAAATCAGGATCATAAGAATTGCCATCCTGGATCATACCAGTGGTCCCTTTAGCCCAGCATCTTGTCTCCAACAGTGGCCCATATTAGATACTTCAGAGGAAATTAGGGGGAACCCTGCAGTAGGCAGCTATGGGGTAACCTGCCCCCACGACGTCAAAGTTTCACCTGAATCCCAATAGTTAGAGGTTGGCTGATACTCCAAAGCTTGAAATGTACATCCCTTCCAAAACTCTTGTTTATTCTTTAATATATTATCACAACTCTGGGTATTCTTGTTGTCTATATAAAAGTCTAATCTAATCCTTTGGGGAATTCTTGGCTTCAGTGATATTCTGTAGCAAGACTTTCCACAGAACAATTGTGAGTTGTGTGAAGAAATATTTCCTGTTATCAATTCTGAATTTGCCACTTTTCTATTTCATCAGAGAACTCCTAGTTTCTGTATTGAGACAGCATGAATAGATATTCCACATCTACCTTCTCTCTACCATTCATCATTTTGTATCATTTTGTCATGTCCCCTGTTAGGTTTTGCCTTTTCAATCTCTCCTCACATGAACTCCTTTCTGTGCCTCTAACCATTGACCAGCCATGCCAGAGGAAAGACAGGGGGCATTGGAAGGGGTTTAATTGGGCTGCAACTTTATTCACCTAAAATAGCAGTAAATTGTACAGTTAATTGACCGGTATCATTTCCTCCTGCTTCGGGGGCTGTCATCAGCCCTACCATTTCCAACCTGGTCCCAGCCAGCCTGCTGGGACCCTGCTGCCCTCCCCTCATTTAAGTGTTAAGAGAGCTGAAAAGGAAAGGGGGTTGGCTTCCTGCTGTACTAGATGTTAGGAATCTTGTCTCACTCCTTCCCTAGCTTTCTTCTAAGTGCGCTTCCAATCCATTTTATCTGCTTGCTGTATTCCTTCCAGAACTAGTGCCTGCGCTGCACATCTACCACGTTTTCCGTTACTGAGTGTGACATTTTAACGTAGTCTCCCTGCACCACTGTGAGGGGAGGTGAAAAAACCCACCCCGCTTCAGCCAGTCTGGTGGTTAAAGGAAAATTCCCTCCAAGCTCCAAGGAAGACGCTGATTAGTGTAATGCCCACAATGGATCATGAAGAAGCCTGGTTCTACTCTGACCCTTTGGGTGGGAGCATGGGTGATGACTGCCTGATCCCAGTGAGAGAAGGCTTCTCCAGAACTGCCCAGGATATAAATATCCCTCCTTCTCTACTCAGATGGTAGGGCAAGGGTCTCTCTCTCTCTCTCTCTCTCTCTCACACACACACACACACACACACACACACCCCTAGTCTAGCCACTTCCTCTTCCTCCTGGCCCCACTCAGGTAAATCTTCCCCTCCTTTCCCCTTTGCCACAAATAGCAAAAGGAGCCCTTACCGGGGCAACAATCCCTTTTCTTCTGGCCTGCCAGTCAAAGGACCCACCACATAGGAGCACATTTTCATTGCCCTTCTCTGAACCACCTGTAATTTGGATTATCCTTTTTAGAGACAGGGTCGCCTGAACTAATGCAGTATCCCTGATTAGGACATACCTTTGATTTATATAAGAGCCCTATAATATTTACCGTATTTTTTTCCATCCAACTCCTTATGCATGCCAGCATCTTGTTAAATAGATTAAAATTTGGCTAAGTGATAGCTCTCAAAATGGAAATGGACAATCATTGAGTGAGTGGTCTCTAGAAGGGTCCTGCAGGGGTCAGTTCTTGGCCCTATGCTATTTAACATTTTATCAATGACCTGGAAAAAAACATAAAATCATCACTGATAAAGTTTGCAGATGAAACAAAAATTGCAGGAGTGGTAAATAATGAAGAGGACAGGGCACTGATTCAGAGTGATCTGAATCGCTTGGTAAACTGGGAGCAAGCAGACATAAATGTTTTAATATGGCTAAGTATAAATTTATGCATCAAGGAGCAAAGGATGTAGGCCATACTTATAGTATGAGGGACTCTCTCATGGGAAGCAGTGATTCTGAAAAAGATTCGGGAGTCATTATGGATAAATCAGCTGAACACGAGCTCCCAGTGTGATGCTGTGGCCAAAAGAGCTAATGCCATCTTTGGATGTACAAACAGAGGAATCTCTAGTAGGATTATACAGAGTATTTTACTTCTGTATCTGCCACCAGTGTGACCACTGCTGGAATACTATTTCCAGCTCTGGTGTCCACAGTTCAGGTCTTCAGTGGCATTTTGGTGGCAGGTCCTTCACTCGCTCCGGGTCTTAGGCAGCAATTTGGCGGCGGGTCCTTCAGTGCAGCGGAAGACCCAGAGCGAGTAGGATCTGCCACCGAAGTTCTGCTGAAGACCCGGACCACCGCCAAATCAGGCTCCACAGTTCCTGAAGCTGGCCCTGGCAGGAGAGTCAGAGAAGAGCCATTAGAATGATTAAAGAATTGGAAAACATACCTTCCTGGCACCCCCATTGGCCTGGGACGGCGAACCGTGGCCAGTGGGAGCCACGATCAGCTGAACCTGCTGATTCGGCAGGTAAACAAACTGGTCCGGCCCGCCAGGGTGCTTACCCTGGTGAGCCGTGTGCCAGAGGTTGCCAACACCTGCCTTATAGTAATAGACTCAAGGAACTCAAGTTATTTAGCTTAACAAAGGGAAGTTTAAGGGGTGACTTCATTATAGTCTGTAAGTACCTGCATGGGGAACAAATATTTGCTAATGGTCTCTTAGTCTAGTAGAGACGCTATAGCATGGTCCAAAGGCTGGAAGTTGAAGCTAGACACATTCAGACTAGAGATAGAGTCTAAATTTTTCACAGGGAGGGTACTACACTGGACCAATGTAACAAGGGACATGGTGGAGCACTAGCAATTGTTGAAACAAGATTGGATGTTTTTCTAAAAGATCTGCTCTAGGAATTATTTTGAGGAAGGTCTATGGCAGGGATCGGCAACCTTTGGCACGCGATTTGCCACGGTAAACACCCTGGCAGGCTGGGCCAGTTTGCTTCCCTGATGCATCCACAGGTTCGGCCGATCGCGGCTCCCACTGGCTATCGTTCACCACACCAGGCGAATGGGGATGGTAAGAAGCTGTGGCCAGCACATCCCTCACCTGCGCCACTTCCTGCTGCCCCCATTGGCCTGGGATGGCGAACCGCAGCCAGTGGGAGCTGCAGTTGGCCGAACCTGCGGACACGGTAGGTAAACAAATGGGCCCAGCCCTACCAAGCTGTGTGCCAGAGGTTGCCAACCCCTGGTCTATGGCCTGTGTTACACAGGAGGTCAGAGTAGATCATCAGAATGGTCCCTTTTGGCCTTGGAATCTTATTTGCTTTTGTCAGCCATTGCTGCACATAAAACTGCACATAAAGCAGAGGTCTTCATTGAGCTGTGCCCAGTGATGTTCAGGTCCTTCTTGTAAGAGGATATCATTCATTTAGAACTCAGTAACTTGCTGATATATCCCCAAGTTGTTCACAATGTCTAATGAAATAAAGACAACTAGAAAAGAAATATAAAGCACCTATTTGCCATTACTGTATGAGTGAAACATAAGCATAGCACATTGTACTGTATTATGGCATATCCACTGAATTTCTTTGTTGGAAGTTGCAAGGGAGTCGGCTATAAGACCCTAGTTCACCGTCTAATATGTGCAGATGTCATGGCTGGGAAATGTTTACAACACTGCAATCCATAATAATAACTCCTAGAATTCATATAATGTTTTTCTTCTTCAGTGTGCTTTACAAACATAACTAATGCATCCTCACAAAACCCTGTGAGGCATGCAGGTGTTTCATTCAAATTATTCAGTGGTGACAAATGCACATGGTAGAGAATTTTATTTGTCATCATGTTACTCATTTGCCTCACAGTTAAATAATGTTGTGCCATCAGCAAATTTTGCCACCACATTGCTCACCCTCTTTTCATTATCATTAATAAATACATTAACCTGGGGCACAGCTGGGGAACTATTGAAAGACTTACCAGAAACAGACAGGAGTGGAAGAGCTTCATCGCTGCCCTAAATGCCAGTGGCGTAATGCGAACATGATGATGATCCTGATGATGAACAAATACATCAAATCTTGTAGCACCCCACTGCCAAACTTTTACCAGGATGAAAACTGACCATTTATTCCTGCTCTTTGTTTTCTGTTAGCCCAGTGTTTCTCAAGCTGGGGTTGCCACTTGTGTATGGAAAGCCCCTGGCGGGCCGGGCCGGTTTGTTTACTTGCCCCATCTGCAGGTCTGGCTGATTGCGTCTCCTACTGGCCATGGTTCACTGCTCCAGGCCAATGAGAGCTGCTGGAAGTGGCGCGGGCTGAGGGACTTACTGGCCACTGCTTCCAGCAGCCCCCATTGGCCTGCAGCGGCGAACCGTGGGCACTGGGAGCTGTGACTGGACGGACCTGCGGATGGGGTAGGTAAATAAACTGGCCTGGCCTGCCAGGGGCTTTCCCTACACAAGCGGCTACCCCAGTTTGAGAAACAGCGTCTTAGCCAGTTTGTTATAGCAATATTTTTCTTCTCAGACGATGACTGCAAAGTTTCTTTAGCAGCCTCTTGTCAAAGGCCTTTTGAAAGTCTAAATAACCATACTCAATATGTACACACAGAGAATGCCAGATCAGTACAGTTTATGCTACTTACACATTTTTTGACCCATTTAAACCTCACATATATTGCTTATTCTTTTAAAGTCACCGATTAATTTGACCCCTTCTCTTTTTTTTTGAAAACTCCTACAGGCAAAAACTGCGAAATTGATTTTTTTTTCTTTTGGATAAAGTACTAAATCCATTGTATATCATTGAACTGGGACCTCGATGCCAATTTTCAGTCTGGAACACATTTTTACAGTTGAGTTATAAATCTCTGACAAAAAAGATTTATAATAGAAGTCCTGACATGCCCAGTGCAGTATTAATGTACCTCTACATTGGTGAGAGGGACAAGGAACAATTTAATGTGAATAACATTTTCTAGTCCAAAAATGGCATAAAGAAACACACTTTCCTCTTAAAATTAAAAGATGCATTATGATTTCAAACAAAGTCTTTCTGTCACCATTTGGTTTCATCTTTAATTTGCAAAGAAAGATTCTCCTTAAAGCAATAAATGGCTTCTCTGTGTTTATAAATCTTCATCTTTGTTGAAAGCACTGTCAAAGGGAGTCACATGTTAAAAATGCTGATAGTAAATTCCAAGCAGCAGGAAAGGCTAATTTAGTTCTGAATGGTAGAATTTCAGTTTCTTGGAGGGGACACTAGGTTTTGTGTGTGTGTGAAATTATTATTCCTTTGGTTTACTGCTCTGAAATATTAACAAATAGATCTATGCTTCAGGTTCCCAAAAATTACGGATGAACTTTTCTAGCAGCAAACATTCTGAGATTCCAATTTTGTACTGAGTCATTGATGTACTCTAAATTAAAATATGTGTAGTATAGAACAGCAAATCCTGGATTCTGCTCTAATTGACAGAGAAGTTAAACTAATTTTGAACACACAGGATCTCAGTCTGCTTCCTAACGTATGTTGTTCACTTAAAAATGCCTCTGATTTCTTTTCAAATAAGATGCATCTTTCCTCTGTTAAGCTGGATAATTAAATATTTTGCAAGAAAGATGTCAAGATTTTTTAAGGAAAAAAAGGTGCCTTTTTGCTGCTGAAAGGTAACCAAAAGCAGTGCCTTAGTTTTAAATATATTTGAAGGCACTGAAACGTAAGCAGTCTCAAAGAGATCCTTTCTTTCTGTTATATGCATTTATCAGCTTTTTAGTCTTCTTTGTAAAGAATAAGATGAGGTGTGTGTTTGTTGTATAATAAATGCTGTGTGTGCTGTCATAATAAACTACTTGATGAGGCATAATCTTTTTCTGTAACAATTCTAAGATTATAATTTTTAGGTTGACTTTGAAATCACCATTTTCTGTAGTATCTCTAGTCCTCCTGCTGAAGTTTCTGTTGTTGACATAGTTTTTTTGGCACACATAAGGACTGCAGGCTGCAGTCCAGATAAGTTGGCAAGTGGCAGCTCCATAAGCCACTGCTATTCCTTGATGAGGCATCTTGTGCTCCAAATTTTCAGCTTTTGTTTATTAAAAATCAAGGCCTAGATTTTCTCCTGCTGTGAGGGGTTTTTTTGGTTGGGGGAGAGTGTCAGAGTGCCAGTTATTTCTCCCCAGTTCTCTGACCTGTCCCAAACCGAGTCCAGCATAGCTTGGAAAACCCTTAAGATGCTTTAACCCACCAGTGGCTATCCATTGGACTACATATGTCAGTCAAGGATTATCAATTTGTGTTGTGCTCTAACCATGCCATCCACATTCCCACCTACACTTGGTCTGGGGGTGAAGCTGGCAGAATGGCTGGCTACTCTGGTTTCTCCAGGGACTCCTTCACATTGGGGAAATGCCCATGGTAGCTAAAAGGCTTTCTGTTAATCTTGTGCTGCAGAAGTTGTGCCAAAGGAGTGGCGGTGAGGTAGCAAATCTAGTCCTAATTCTCTAACCTTCATGGTTGTGACAGAAAGCTTTCAAATTGTGGCCCAAATGTAACCAGTGGAGCAATGTGTGGCTGATTCTGCCAACAGCCTGAAATATTAACTCTGGGAATAATAATATAACTCTGGGATGATTGCCTTTATTCATTTCATTGGGGGTACAGTCTGGAGCCTAATAATGGTGATTTCAATATCAACCCTGTTCCACAGCTGTTCAGAGGAGAAGGCATAGGTTCATAGATTCTAAAGTTAGAAGGGACCACTGTGATCTTCTAGTCAGACCTACTTTATAACTCAGGCCATAGAACTTCCCTCAAAGAATCCCTGTTTGCATGATCAGCTGGTGTCTCTGCATGCAGAGAATGCAAGAAAGAATTATTATGAGGACCTGGTCAATCTGAGGAGCTTCTAGTTTTATCATCTGGGTTAAATGGAAGTTAGTTTGTGGGTGGAGCCCAGACAAGTACTTTCCCTCCCTCCCACATTTAACCCTTAAATATAACTGCCTACAATGGGACCTTTAAAAGCCTGAGAATTTCCTCCTATTCCTACCCCAGAGATACAAAGAAAATCAGTTCCACAGATTCAAACAGAAGTTAGCACAGGCTATCTGGAACTAGGGCCGCGTCAATAACTGCAATCTAAAAATTTCATACTGTCCAAAGTCTGGAGAGGTTTTGATTAACAATGGAGGGGCACAGGGAACTTTGGTTAGTGAGTGGGTTCAGGAAGCATCAAACTAAATCTCTTTAGGTCAAGGAAATGATTAATTCCACATGCTTGCCAGCTGTGAATCAATGCAATGCTAACATCTGGAAGCTGAACAGTTCAGATTTTATTCTCATTTCTTTGTTTGTAAAAGGAAAACCCAGGCAAAATACTAATGCAACAGTAAGGTTGAGAAACCATCTACTGCTATTTTAGTCAAACCAAACAAAACCAAGGGGTTTTATTTTTCTGTAGCATCTTTAATATCCAATATCACAAAACGTTTAACAGAGAAAATCAGCTGCAAGGTAAAGAGGCAAGGAAGATGTGTAAGATTTACAGAGGAAGTGGCTGACAATGAGTGGGGACTGAGACACAGCAAAATACTGTGTATGAGCCAGCAGTTGCAATCAGTTTGGAGGTGGAGACTGAGAAGAGGCCAACACCAGAGAAATTGAGTCAGCTGGCAGAAAGATGGGTAGATATTTGTCCTGGGAGTAGTGTGGAGTGAATCCAAAAAGACTGCTGGAAAGCCAGGAGAGAAATAAGTGCATTTTACATATTATAATCACTGTATTATATAGAATGTTATATTTACTCTACTTCTATTGTTTTAAATATAGGATTTGGAGTTTTGAGTGAAAATTCATGTGTGATTATGCATGTACTTTGTGGTTTTATTTTTGGTTTCACATTGAATCTTTATCTAACTCTGTAACTTCCAGTGATGGGAGAAGCATGTTGCTTATGTAAAGTGTAAAGCACACACACATCAGAATGCGCTGCAACAAACAATACAAAGTTTTCCAGATCCTGCGTTCTCCTATTTTTATCTTTCTCTAGTTGTCTATTCCTCCTCCACTTTTGTGTTTCTTCTTTGTCCTCTCTACATTTCCATTGCCCCTTTATCTTTCAGCTTTTTTCTGTCCTATTTTTCTCTTTTTTCCTCTCCCTCCTAGTTTTCATCCCTGCAGGTTTCAGCAACCACAGCAGTAAGGATTTACACCTGGAAGAACAGCAGATTGCAGAGGAAAACTAACTAAAATTAGTCAGTTTCTGTCTGAATCAAACTTCTTACATGTGGGGCCGTCAGCAATGAAAAACTGAGAACTGTAGCTGGTTTCCCTCTTCATCAAGTGCTGAGTTTTCCATCTTGGGTTCAGGTTTTGTCAGAAAATGAGAGGTGGATGGTCAGGCCAAGTGGCTGAAGCAGCAGTGGTCAGGCCTAATCGTCGGGCTGGGGACAGCAGCCAGGTATCAGAGCATGAATCAAGAACAGGGTTGGGATATGATTGGAGCTGGAACAGGAGCAGGCAGAGGAACAAACGGGGGCTGGAACAGGAGCAGTCTGTCAGAACTGCCAAGCTTCTAATGACACTTCTAGGGAGATAGCAACGTTGAGCAGACTAGAGTGGCTGCTCTCAGTGAGAGCCTATATCCCTGTCTTTAGGGTCACCTGGTTAGACCTTCACCTGTGGATTGGCTGAGCCCTGGCTGATTGATGTGGAGCCCTCAGATAAGCACCCTCAGGGATGACTCAGGAGGCTCAGCAGCACTTTTCAAGCTCGGAGGCTTTACATTACCTCACCACCACCACCCAAAGACACCTATCAAGAGTCTTTAAAGCAGGCTTCTCGGGGTGTAACTGATGGTACTCTCAAAGCAGGTGAGTGCATGTATGTTGCCAACTGGCTCCCACAAATGATCATCTGACCATAACCCTTACAATCAACACAATACATGAATTTGAATCTGAGATCTGCTTCACCATGTATTCCTCATGCCCCGGGCCATGATGGATAGAGTTGGCTGTTGTACTCATCTGGGGAAGGAGTTGTCAGTGTCCTTTTTCAACAGGGAGATGTGGAATACCAAGTGCATTTTCATCACCCCAGGCAGTTAGAGTTTGAAGACCACTGGGTTGATCTGCTGATTGACCTGGAGTGGGCCAAGATGTCAGCGTCCAACTTCTTGAAGGCCAGGTAGAATCAAGGTATTGTGCTGAGAGTGATACTTTATCTCCAACTGTGATTCTAGGGGTTACCTTCCAGTGAAGGTCAGCAAAACACTTGGAATCTCTTGTAGCTTATTTTAGGTGAGTTTTCAATTCTTCCTGGCTACAGCAAAGGTGTTTGACTAGATCAGAGGTTAGAGATACATAGGAAGCTTGTGGCATGAATGAGTGAAACCAAGGGTAAGAACTGTAGTTGGCATAAAAAGGACTCTGGCAGCTTGCTCAGTGGTCGGAATTATTGTACGTGTATTAGGCAAAGAGAAGGAGGGAAACCCAGTCATTCTGTTGATAGTTAATAAATCAGTGATGGTATTGCTCCAGAGTCTGGTTCACTCATTCAGTCTGTCCATGAGTCAGGAGGCATAAGCTGAAGAAGCATGTAGTTCAGCATGCAGGAGCTTGAACTCCTGTCAGAAGTGTGAAACAAACTGTGATCCTCAGTCAGATATAATATTAGATGGTAGGCCATGGAGTCTGAAGACAGATTTGAAAAATCCATGGTAGGAATTTTAAGACATGGCATGAAATGAGACATTTTTGTAAGCAGGTCGACAAAACTGTCAGTTCTGTGCAGCCTTGAGAATTGCGGAGGTCAACAATAAAATCCAGGGAAATGGACCACAAGGCTGAGATGGAATTAGCAGTGGAATCAGAGCACCAGAGTGTTTGGTGAAGGAGATCTTCATCTGAGCTCAGACCTCACAAGAGTTGATAGACAAATGTCGTTTTGACCATCAGAAATATTGAAAGACCAGCTTCATTGTTTTCCAGTAGCTGAATTTGCCAGTCAGGGGCAAGTCGTGACATAGCCAGAGCATTGCTAGGCACGGTTCACCATCTGGGTCATAGATCCTGTCCTTAAACATGAGAATCCCATTCTTGAAAAAGAATTTTGAGTCAGGAGCTAATTCCATACCAGTTGACATAAGGTTTGATGCAAATGGATTGTGGGATAGGAGAGGCTTCATGAGAAAAAGGAAGTCATTGTTCACCAACTCATTGATGAATTTGCAAGGTTTCAAGACTGTGGCGGGTCAGGAGCTGTGTTTTTCTTGTCCAAGTTCTCACTGTGATGTTGTTGACATGAACTGTGACCGTATAGATCGTTGTTGCAACCAAGGTCCTATAGTTGCACCAAATCTTGTACAAAGGAGGTCCTATAAGGTGTCTATGGAAAGGTTATGATTTGCTGGATATGAATATGCTATCTTTATGTGTGTATCATTTTTGTAGATGAAGTTATGAATATTGGCTATGTACTTGTTTCTCAATGTGTTTTGATTCTAAGTAGCCTCAGTGAAGTATTTGGTCAGCTTCTTGAGAAGAGACTATTCTCAGTAAGTGCCAAATCAAGAAATACTTAACTGACAATGAATTTTAGTAGACACCAATCCACATCCGAGCTTTCTTGGGAACGTTCAAACTAACATGTAAACAATGGCATCGGCCTGCAAACTGAGTCATGCATGGACATATGACTTGCCCATGTGACTCTAGACTCCATCTTGCTGCTATAATTTTCCACAGTAAGATCAAAAGGGGTCTTTCCATGGGCAGAGAATATAAAAGGCCCTAAAAACCCCTCCACCTGGTCTTCACTCCTGCTTCTGAGAAACCTTGCTACAAACTGAAGTTCTGAACAAAGGATTGAATAACCCATCCCAGCTGTGGATGTATTCCAAAGACTTGATTTGAACCTGCAGTTTATTCCACCACTGCTACAAGCCTGAACCAAGAACTTGGCCATTATTGTATGTAATTAATTCCATTTAACTAATTTTAGCTCTCATCTATTATCTTTTTCCTTTTATGAATAAACCTTTAGATTTTAGATTCTAAAGGATTGACAACAGCGTGATTTGTGGGTAAGATCTGATTTGTATATTGACCTGGGTCTGGGGCTTGGTCCTTTGGGATCAGGAGATCCCTTTTTCTTTTACTGGGGCATTGGTTTTCATAACCATTTGTCCCCTTAATAAGTGGCACTGGTGGTGATACTGGGAAACTGGAGTGTCTAAGGGAATTGCTTGTGTGACTTATAGTTAGCCAGTAGGGTAAAACTAAAGTCCTCTTTGTCTGGCTGGTTTGGTATGCCTTAGAAGTGGAGAAACCCTAGGCTTGGGCTGTAACTGCTCTGGTCTAAGAAATTTGTCCTGAATTAATACTCTCAGAAGTGTCCCATCAAAGGAAGCATTGTTACACTCACCTTGCAGGACAGTGCATCAGGTTTATCATTCCAGTTAAACGGCCAATAAGTCAGAGTGTAATCGGACCGGGAGAAAAAAAAAGACCACCAGATCTGATGCTGGTTGAGAATCCTTTCAGTGCACAGGTACTCGAGATTCTTGTGGTCTGTATAAACCTGGACTGAGAAAGGAGCTCTGTCCAGGTGTTGATGCTATTCCTCAAAAGTGGCCTTGATGGCCGGTAGGTTTTTGTCACAGATTTCATAGTTTTGTTCTATCAACATGAGTTTCCGGGAATAAAATGCACATGGATATAGCACATTCTAGGGTCTATGTTGCTGTGACAATACTGCTATCATCGCATAATTAAAGGCATCTGCTTTGTCAATTAAATGTTTTGCCAGGTCTGGATGTACCCAGATGGGTGCCTTGTAAATGCTTCTTTTAATAGATCAAAGGAAGATTGGGCTTTCTATGTCTAAATAAATGTGGTATTCAGAAAGTCTTTGATGAATCTTTGGCAAAAGTTGGCAAATCCCAGTAAGCACTGGAAATTACACAAGTTCTCTGTTTATCATGCAGGAGGGAGTTTTGTGGGCTTCCTGTGCCTGTTTCTGCCTAACTCTTCTTAAAGAAACAGAGTGGAAGGCAGCCAGACAAGAGCAGCCTACTTTGGCTGAACCTTCTTCCAGAGGGAAGGGACAGGAAGAGGCTTTCAGTAGAGCTTTACACAAGGTGGCAGTACACCACAAAAGGAATGGTTTGTCTAGCCTGCTGCCCGGTTTGCATGGAATCAGTCTGTGCACACTTACTATAGAAGTCAGTGTTTGCAAGTTGTGCAACCAATTGCTGCTGTTGCCATTGCTGGGCAGTATTAAGTAGAGCAAGAAAGTGGAAATTGCATGGCTGAGTCTAAAGAAGAACTTGCCATGGCAGTTGCTTTTCTGTCCTTCCTATGTCATGTTACACGTGTATCTTCTCTCAAACTATATGAAAGCTACAAAGACTTGAATCAAGGCTCCACTAGTAAAGCTGGTAAATTTGATCATCTGCTTAATGTGTCATCACCCTGCAACCAGTCAAACATTTTCTGGTCCAAACTATGGGCAAGTTATCATCTTTGTACTTCATATACACTTACAATATTGACATGTTCTTCTTGCAAAAAAAATTCAGTGTTCAAGAAGCCTTAAAAGTGTTATCATATGGCTTAAAGAGATTGATGCAAAAGATATGCCACATAGTACAGTCTCAAATGGGTTAAAGATATATAACGTATTGTAGGGTCCTACTGTAACTATGTTTCTCTGAAATGGGTGTAGTTTGATTCTGCTACCAGGAGTAGTTTCTAAGTTAAACTCATACATAACTTTTTATATTCAATAAAGTGTTACACAGAATAGACACAACCTTGATCAGGTGGGTGGCTTGAGGGCCTTGGACTGCTTTTTTTTTCCTGTTAGCTAAACAGGATGTTCATAGCCTTGGCAGACAAGCTCCACAATGTTTTTGGCAGTTGCAATCATGTTCCGTTCTTGCCGTTCACCTTCCAGAAACATATGAACTGAAAGATTGAGCCATTGGGCAAAGCATGCCACATGGGCAAAGCCACTTCCTGAAGTGCTTTAACAATGTAGTCACCATTGACAATGCATTGTGAAGAAGAAAGCCACACTCTTATTTCTGGTTTAAACTCTTCTTGCTAATACAGTTTAAAATCTTAACTTTCCAAAACAGATGTTCTTGTGTTTTGAAATGTTTGTCAAAGGCATCCAAACCTTTGGGATGGTTGCACTTAGTTGTGGAGTTTATATACGACCGAGACCTAAATTAAAAAAAATAGGGTTAGTGGACATTTTTAATTGTTTTGCAAGTGACAAGACTGGATGTAGACAGAAACAATGAACAAAGACAACCATATAATCTAATGTCTCTGTTGATTACTGATTACTCTCGCCCCTTGCTCCACCAATATGGCCACCAGGTGCCCGTTATCTACCGGGTAATGAGCGTTGGGGTAGGGCGGAGGTTCGATCACTGGATGCCCTGGGGGGGGGGTGTCAAGTGCCCACGGGTAGCGACGGAGAGCACACAAGCAATCACTCTTAGTGTTCAAGAGAATGAGGGTTTATTAAATGAATCACAGATAATGATAAGGGAGAACACGATCAGTTACATCTGGGGCTTACAACACACTACCAAAGCAAATAATACAAATACTGCAATTACAAATAAAAGCTGGCCCTGGTATTTTTCTAAATCCCAATAGTTATCTAAATCATTCCAGGGGTTAGTAGAAGTGATATTGGTGCTATTAGTAATCATAAGTGCAGCAACTAATTTCCCTAAATAAATTGTGAGGCTTAACTGATCCCCCTTGCTTTCAAGAGTTCCTGGTCAACGGGTTTCCCCTAGCAGGAATCTTGGGGCGGCTAGAATCAGTCTTTGCCTCTTATCTACCAGTACAGAATACTTAACAGCTAATTATACTTACACATACAAACCACAAAAGTTTCATTACGGCCGGCAACCGGTTAGGCTTCAGGAAACGCGTGAGCCGAGAGAGCATGCAGGGTGATCAGGCCTGGATACGGTTTCGACAGGAATTCGGGGGCTCTCCGCCCGTCCCCGGGAGGGGACCGGCAATATATAGTAAATTTGTCGTCATAGTTTGTGATAAGCCAATTGGGGGGTCGCGAGTGGCATATGCCCATACAAGGGAGGCAGACGGGCCCTAACATCTCTACCCAGGAAGCAACCGTCGCGAGGGGAACTGTGTCTCTTCAGGCTGGCTGACCACAAGGCTGCTTTTCCTGTTGCAAGTTCTGCTTTCAGAGCAGCTACGTGACCAGTGTCAGTTCTGAGGGCTGGGGGAGAAATCCGTTGGGGGGTGGAGGCCGGAGCACCCATAGTCTGGCCCTGGGGCCCCACTTGGGGGTCTAACAGTCTCATCCACATATCAGCCATGCACTGATAAGTCTCCCTTTATCTTTTCTGGTGAGTGCGTGTTTCAGACTTATAGGATTTGATATATTTTGTGAACATCAACAGAAGAGGAACTTGCAAAGACACAGAACCAGAAAGACAAAATTCTTAGAATCTCTCATACCCACAGCATTACCTAAATAACCGTAGAAAAAGATAGCACTAGTGCTGGATGGAGAGAAGGCATATCTATCTGGTAACCATTGAGTGTTTGTAGAAAAGTTAAAATACATTTGTTCTCATTTTAGCATACTGGAAGAAATAGTAGTCACTGACAATGGGCTGCATCTTGACAGCAGTAAGTTCTAAGCTTGAGGGCTACAGAATAATTTCAGGCATTTTATTTCCAGTTCCCTTTGGGGAATGGACTGGTGGAGAAAGTATAGTTTGCTAAGAGAATCCTACAGGGAAAAGACCTCATGATGAGGTATAGGGCAAGTCTCATGTCAATCACTGGAGCAAGCCTAGTTCAGCTGATTATCCATTGACAGATCAGAGCTGTGCTGCCAACTTTAAAGAGAAATCTTTGTCCGAAGTGGCTCTGTTAAAAAATGTGAGGTTGAGAGATACCAAACTGAAGAGGTTTAAGGTTTTTTTCTCTATTACTTGGAATGCCTCTGGAAGTTTACCATGACACCCCATACTAATTAAAAACTGGATGAAAAAAATATATTGGAAACTGCCCTCTGTTATCTGAACATAGCTGCACACCAAGATCCTTCCATTGTTATGTGACCTGGTGACAACAATTACCACGTGACTCAAGGGCACTCATAGCACTTCATTAGTGAAGGTAGATAGTCCTGTTGAGAAAAGTCGGAAATATGCTCATCAGAACCCTATTACTGCACCTATGGGGTTTGATAATCCAAGAGAATTAAAACCCTCCTCAAGGCCAAAAGATGGCAAGATCTGGATGCACAGAAACCAGTGATTCATCTGGATCTATAAGTTGTGATAAATTTCATGTTTACTTGCTTATGCAGAAAAAGGGGACTGAGACAAGGGTATGCATACTAGCCAGACTATAGGAAAGACTAGGGGAAAGAAGCTTTAGGGATAATACAGCTTTTCTTATTCTAATAAGGCTTCTTGTTCAGTGCTAAAAGGAAGTGATTCTAAGATTCTCCACCGTTATCACATGATGAATAGCACTGCCGGTATCTGTTGTTACTTGAGCAGCAGCAGACACAGCATTCTACTTGCCTTTTTCCAGGGTAACTCCGATTTTCACTTTCGGAAATTGATTCAACATTCATTTTCAGAAAAATCAACAAAGGTGGCTGCATTGTATTTTCAGATTTCTTGGTTCCAGAACTTCCCCCTCTACTAGTAACAACCCTTCAACTGCAAAAGCATGAATATAATGAGCTTTGCGCAGTGGCAGTTTCGTAGCCTGTGAGGTGAAGTCTATGCATGTCCCACTGCATTTACTACTAGCGGCTGCCTACATCCTGCTAATAACCATGGCACAAGTTGTTTGGCAACCGGATTACTGGATCTGGATATTTGTTTATGTCTGTCTACTAAAGCAAAGGTAGAATATTTTTCTTAGATGTAAAATTATCATTACCATTGATCTGCTCCGCAGTGACCACTTTCCTAATTGGGTTGCTCATCATTTGGGGCAACAGAAAAGGCTATTTAACTGTTTTCACCACTGACATGCATATAAAGGGTAAGGAAAAATTATCAAAGTACTGCAGGCACAAGCACACACAAGGTAAGAACCCTTCCAAGCATGCATGTACACACAGACAAATTAGTGTTGGTACAAATCGGTGCCCTAATTAATTAAACAAATATATGTCTTGGCAACTGTTATATAACCCCACAGAGGCAGTTGGCAGGGGCAAGCCGAACAAAAGGCACATCAGATGGCTAAGTATTATCAGCAGAAGAACACAGTGACGTCCTTAAGAAGCAAAGATGCTCTTATTAAGCAAATACATAACTGGCTACAGCACAGCATGGCAACAACTGGCAGAAAAGAAGTGGCATGATGTTGCGAATGGAGCACTTCCTCCAAAATCACAGATGGCAGAATTGTGAGCACTTGTTATTGAAGCAACCATTTAACTTGGCAGAGCTGAAGACCACTTGGACAGCAAGAGCTGGCAGGAAAGGACAGAAAGCAGCACAGAATGGGAACATTCAACTACTCATACCCCAACAGTTGTACTAGCAAAAGGGGTTGCCCCTTTCTTGTGCATCATATTAGAGAGTAGTTCTTTCAAAAGGATTTTAACTGTCTGCTCCATTTTTCAGAGCCTGAGATTTAATGTGGTGGTTTTTTGTCTCTCCATCTCCTTATTGAAAAAGTCAGCTTTTCAGTGCTGCTTTAAGTGTATGGAAAGAACATTTCTCTTCTCTGTCTCTTTAAGAGCCATTTTTAATATTAATCTTTTGTTTGTTCTTCAAAAGTTGTCATTGTTCTGTCTTGCAGATCACACATTAGATGAATCAGGAAGTTACTCTTGATTTGCGATAGATAGACAAAACCTGGCCATGAAAATATTACTGCTCAGGGCATCTACTAAACTAACGCTGTGCAAGTGGACCAGCCATGAGAGTGTTCAGTGCTTATCTACAATGTTCACATGGGTTTAAAGTTAAGCATAATGTGTTTGCACATTCTTAACTTGATTTAGTAATTTTTATGAATGTATTTAATATATATCGTCATGTCTTTTTCTGTAATTCACATTGTTAATTCCATATTTATATCACATTGTTAATGTTGATAATTACAGTTTCAACAGTTCAGAAAATGTTTGTCTCTCTGTATGACTATCTATATCCCTTTAAAAATAGTTTTAAAAATAAAAACCTAAACTATAACATCTTCACCCTTTATATATGTTTCAGAGTGGCAGCCATATTAGTCTGTATGTGCAAAAAGAACAGGAGTACTTGTGGCACCTTAGAGACTAACAAATTTGTTCGTGGGCTACAGCCCACTTCATCGGATGCATAGAATGGAACATATAGTGAGGAGATATATATACATACAGAGAACATGAAAAAGTGGGAGTTGCCCAACCAGCTCTAAGAGGCTAATTAATTAAGATGAACTGTTGTCAGCAGGAGAAAAAAACCTTTTGTAGTGCTAATCGAGATAGCCCATTTACGACAGTTTGAAAGGAGAAACAAACAGAACTTTCACACTGAAGCCTGGCCAGTTATGAAACTGGTTTTCAAAGCTTCTCTGATGCGCAGCACACCTTGCTGTGCTCTTCTAACCGCCCCAGTTTCTGGCTGCACATAATCAGTGGCCAGGCGATTTCCTCAACCTCTCACCCCACCATAAACGTCTCCCCTTTACTCTCACAGATATTGTGGAGCACACAGCCAGCAGTAATAACAATGGGAATATTGGTTTCGCTGAGGTCTAAGCAAGACAGTAAACTGCGCCAGTGTGCTTTTAAATGTCCAAATGCACATTCTGCCACCATTCTGCACTTGTTCAGCCTATACTTGAACAGCTCCTGACTACTGTCCAGGGTGCTTGTGTATGGCTTCATGAGCCATGGCATTAAGGGGTAGGCTGTGTGCCCAAAGGTAACTATAGGCATTTCAACATCCCCAGTGGTTATTTTCTGGTCTGGAAAGTAAGGCCCTTGTTGCACCTGTTTGGACAGACCAGAGTTCCTGAAGATGCAAGCATCATGTACCTTTTCCGGCCATCCCACGTTGATGTTGGTGAAACATCCTGTGTGATCCACCAGTGCTTGCAGCACCATTGAAAAGTACCCCTTGCAGTTTATGTACTGGCTGCCTAGGTGGTCTGGTCCCAAGATAGGGATATACGTTCCATCTATTGCCCCACCACAGTTAGGGAATCCCATTGCGGCAAAGCCATCCACTATAACCTGCACATTTCCCAGAGTCACTACCCTTGATAGCAACAGCTCAGTGCTTGCATTGGCTACTTGGATTACAGCAGCCCCCACAATAGATTTGCCCACTCCAAATTGATTCCCAACTCTCCAGTAGCTGTCTGGCATTGCAAGCTTCCAGAGGGCTATCGCCACTTGCTTGTGAACTGTGAGGGCTGCTCTCATCTTGGTATTCTTGCACTTCAGGGCAGGGGAAAGCAAGTCACAAAGTTCCATGAAAGTGCCCTTACTCATGCGAAAGTTTCGCAGCCACTGGGAATCATCCCAGACCTGCAACACTATGTGGTCCCAACAGTCTGTGCTTGTTTCCCGGGCCCAGAATTAGTATTCCATGGCATGAACCTGCGCCATTGCCACCAGAATGTCCAAGTTGCCAGGACTCGTGCTTTGAGAGAAATCTGTGTCCATGTCCTCATCACTCTTGTCACCGTGCTGCCATTGCCTCTCACCTGCTTTTGCAGGTACTGGTTCTGCACATATTGTAGGATAATGTGTGAGGTGTTTACAATGCTCATAACTGCCTCAGTGATCTGAGTGGGCTCCATGCTTGCCGTGGTATGGCATCTGTAGCAGAGCAGGAGAGCAGAGTGGCAATGGAAGCAGTGGTTGGAAGACCAGTTTTGCAGAGTTACTGCACCATCTGCTGCCAGGTCACAACAGCGGTGGTGTCTGTTAGCTGAGCTGAGCGGGCTGCACGCTTGCCATGGTATGGCAAGACAAGAGCAGGAGAGCAGAGTTGCAGCGGATGTCAATGGTCATACAGAGGACCTGCGAGACCACCAGGAAAGCAGGAGAGCAGAGTGGCAGCAGAAGCGGTGGTTGGAAGACCAGTTTTTCTGACCTTTTGCACTGTCTGCAACCAGAGCAGGAGAGCAGAGTGGCAGCAGAAGCAATGGTTGGAAGACCAGTTTTTCTGACCTATTGCACCATCTGCGGCCAGAGCAGGAGAGCAGAGTGGCAATGGAAGCGGTCATTCGATGATGAGGGTTAGCAGTCCTATTGCACTGTCTGCTGAAAGCAGTGTGGTGCCTGCATGGAAAAAAGGCACAAAACAATTGTCTGCCATTGCTTTCACGAAGGGAGGGGCGACTGATAACATTTACCCAAAACCACCCGCAACAATGTTTTTGCCCCATCAGGCATTGGGAATTCAACCCAGAATTCCAATGGGCAGCGGCGACTGCGGAAACTGTGGGATAGCTACCCACAGTGCAACGCTCTGAAAGTCAATGCTAGCCTCGGTATTGTGGACGCACTCCACCACCTTAATGCGCTTAGTGGGGACACACACAATCAATTGTATAAAATCGCTTCCTACAATATCAATTTCTATAAATTCGACCTAATTTTGTAGTGTAAACATACCCCAAGAATCTGGTCAGGATTACAGCTGGATGAAGACCATATGGCTGAAACTGAATCCAGGAAAGACTGAGGAGGTGCTGTAAGATAGAAGTGCTTTGAAGAACTCATTATCTCCATAATACTGTCTCATAGACTTTAAGGTCAGAAGAGACCATTATGATCATCTAGTCTAACCTCCTGCACAATGCAGGCCACAGAATCTCACCCACCCACTCCTGTAACAAACCCCTAACCTATGTCTGAGTTATTGAAGTCCTCAAATTGTGGTTTGAAGACCTCAAGCTTCAGAGAATCTTCCAGCAAGTGACTCGTGCCCCATGCTGCAGAGGAAGGCGAAAAACCTCCAGGGCCTCTGCCAATGTGCCCTGGAGGAAAATTCCTTCCTGACCCCAAATATAGCAATCAGTTAAACCCTGAGCATGTGAGCAAGACTCACCAGCCAGCACTCAGGAAAGAATTCTCTGTAACAACTCAGATCCCACCCCATCTAACATCCCATCACAAACCACTGGGCATACTTACCTGCTGATAATCAAAGATCAGTTGCCAAATTAATTGCCAAAATTAGGCTATCCCATCATACCATCCCCTCCATAAACTTATCAAGCTTAGTCTTAAAGCCAGATATGTCTTTCACCCCCACTACTCCCCTTGGAAGGCTGTTCCAGAATTTCACTCCTCTAATGGTTAGAAACCTTCGTCTAATTTCAAGTCTAAACTTCTTAGTGTCCAGTTTATACACATTTGTTCTTGTGTCCACATTAGTACTAAGCTTAAATAATTCCTCTCCCTCCCTAATATTTATCCCTCTGATATATTTATAAAGAGCAATCATATCCCCCCTCAACCTTCTTTTAGTTGATTATCCATTTTTTAAAAAGGTCTAATTTTTAGTAATCTGGCCGGGGGGAGTGAAACAAAATTTTAAACAGAAGAAGAAAAACATTCCTATCTGGTAATAGATAGATTGGTAGGGTGACCTTAATCCAGCTGAAAATAGAAAGGCAAAACTTAAGATTTGGGAAACCAGTTACTGTGGCCAAAGAGATACTGTAGCCCATGTGAGAAAGAGGCTTGGTGTGGTACTGGCCAGCAAAATACAGCAGAACCTCCAAAAGGAAAATAAAATGCCAAGTTCTCACTTTGTGAGTAAATGATTAACTTGCTGCTATATCCCCAAGTTGTTCACAATGTCTAAGGAAATAAAGACAACTAGAAAAGAAATATAAAGCACCTATTTGCCATTACTGTATGAGTGAAACATAAGCATAGCATATTGTACTGTATTATGGCATATCCACTGAATTTCTTTGTTGGAAGTTGCAAGGGGGTTGGCTATAAGACCCTAGTTCACCGTCTAATATGTGCAGATGTCATGGCTGGGAAATGTTTGCAACACTGCAATCCATAATAATAACTCCTAGAATTCATATAATGTTTTTCTTCTTCAGTGTGCTTTACAAACATAACTAATGCATCCTCACAAAACCCTGTGAGGCATGCAGGCATTTCATTCTCAATTTAACAGCAAGGGAAGCTGAACCTCACAGGTTAAATGACTTGCCCAAAGCCACAGAGAGAGCCATTGTGGACCTGAGCCAAAGCTCACTGAAATCAGCAAGAGTCTTTCATTAACTTCATTGAGCTTTGGATCATGCCCCATGAGAAGTAAAATTATTTTTCAGGAGCTCCTGACTATGCCTCTGTCTCACCACATGCACCTATCAGGGGACAGAGATGCCAGGGCACGTTGAAATATATCACAGAAATATTGGCCCTATGGAACCTTTATACATCCTACATGAGTACAACCAGATGGTAGCATTTTCCACCAGCTTCTAGAAAGCCCCTGAGAGATGCATAAGCAGCATGAAAAACTTTGCCTGATTCCCTGCATCTTTCAGAATGCGTTGGTCCTGCTGTGGATGCTGTATATAGTTACCTATCTGGGTGTGATGTGATAGAAGGAATCGCATTCAGTACTATGTGATGTTACTTTTTGTTTGTGGTGGAACTATCCAGGCACTTCTGGTAGCAAGTTGTAAGGATGGGCTTCTATCCACCGCAGGCTGCCTTTGGGAGATCATGGCCTGCTGTGACTGTCAGCAGTGTGACTTTTAAAAATACGAGTGAGAAAATTAGAATCGCCTAAGGACACGTGTGAATTGCATCCCGCCCTTTCACCTCTGAGTTTATCTCACAGCACTCCCGAAACATGAATGTTTAATATGGCAGCCACTGCCTCCCATGAAATAAATGGCAGCTGTGGAGTTTCAAAGCATAATCTGGAAGCAATGTACATGCCTTTATATTAAAAAAAAAAAGGGGGGGGGATCACACCCAGAGCAAAACCTTTTTCATAAGCCCACTTATTAGAAAAAAGTAATGTAATATCATGAGCTTTCATTAATACTAGTCTTCAGTAAGCCTAGAGCAAATTCTTGCTTGCTTTGTGCTTACTATAAAATAGAATGGCTTGAAAGCAGAACATAGTCAGTGTTGGCACAATCGGGAGTGTGCAGCGGAACTAGAGAGTATTTCTACTGGCATAACAGTTCTCAGCCAGAGCATTTTGACTTTCGGTTTTTTTGTTATGTGAATTTGGTAAAAGAGGATTACTGGTATTTCAGCAAATAATAACACAGAGATCATATTTAGCACTTGCAGTGTGCTTTACACCTACAAAGTGCCAAACACGCTTGAGTTAATCTTTGCAGGTAAGGAAGTATTATTATACTTGTTTTACAAATGCAGAGACTGAACTGCAGAGCAGTTAGTACACTTGCCCAGGACCACACAGCATATCAGTGCCGGACCGAGGATTACAACTGAGGATTTCCAGGTTCTTGGGTCTGTGCGTGGACCAGTCATAATGCTGCCTCATAACAAGGTGTAGTTCAAATTTGCCAGTTTGTACCCTCAAAAAAAGACAGTTTCTCTCTTTGTTCAAAGCACACTCCCAAGCTGCTGAACTAACTCCTGACTTTGCATGCATCGTTAAATACTTCGCAATTGCTATCCAGAAAGCTCTGCAGAAAACCTGTGGACAACCCAAGTAACTCACTTTTCTTTTAAATAATTGATGACATCAAAGAGCAGCAGTGTTGTGCCAACAAAGAGATCGCTCTCTCAAAATGTTTTATTTATTGTGCCTCAAGAAACCAAAAAACATGTTTCTAACAAATGGGAATTTAAAAAATTGACCATGTTCATCTAAAACATCTGCTTATTCTAATTCAGAATGCCATGGGTCTGGTGCTATAAAATCCTACTAAATTTCAGATTTAAACAATATGTATGTAATGTTTGGCAAAGAGATTTGGGGAAAGGTGTATGAAAACCAAGTATGCATTTCATATGAATTTACTTAAGGGGACTATACGTATGTATTTAATAATAGGTGTGTTTAAGAGAATTTACTAAACCAGCTAAATATCAGCTTGAGAATAAGTTAATTCTCTGCCTCAAACAAGACCTTATTAGGTGCAGTAGCAACTTTAGTTTCCAAGAAAAAAACACTTGGAATTTTTGTCAGGCCAGACTTATATAAAACACACTTAGAAGTGGAGCTTTTTCCATGGTGTTCATAAATCAAGGTCACTTGTGTGAGAAGACTAAAGTTTTGTTAAAACTGGCAATTAGATATAGAGGGCATATCAGTGTTAAATGATATTCTTCCCACATTCTGGGTCAGAAGGCAATGTAAACAGCACAGAGGCATTATAAAACAGAAAATTGCATTCCAGATAATAACAGAGCTTCATGGTGCATGGTTTTACACGTTAATGTGCCGTGTTGCACTCAGTCATATTAATATTTTAAATTATATAACATTTCCTCCTTTATGCATAGTTTTAATTTGTTTTCAGTGGGCTGGCTGGCTGAAATGCAGCCTTTTTTTTTCTTTTTCCTTATTTTATCCAGTGATACCTAGAGAAAAAGCCTAGAGCAAAACCGTCTGTGCAGGAAAATGGAATCAAGAAGTAGTTTCAAGATTTATAAGCCAAGGTTTTATGTGATGTATTTACAGATTCAATCTGTGTACCAGGCTTTGATCCAAGCCTCAGCATGATGACTGGAATAACTCCAATTAACCCGATGATACCAGGCATGGGGTTAGTACCGCCGCCGCCACCAACAGATGTGCCTGTAGTCAAAGAAATAATTCACTGCAAAAGCTGTACACTCTTCCCTCCAAACCCAAGTAAGTGGATCTGATGAAAGAATGCTTGGCAATCTTGTTTTCTTAATATTTTGCATAAAATGTTTCTAGGTGCCAACAATATTTGAGCACATTTTCTTTATAAATACAAAAGGAACCACAGTGGCATGTATTGAAGAAATAGAATTGATTTAATAAAGTTAATAATTTTTTGATATGCGCTGGTAACTAAAATGTTTCCAACCAAATTGTATGTAAGTTTTGCGTGTATGCAGGGTAGTAGAATATTAGAACATGTTAATTCATCTTTACAAATACAAGGGCAAACATAGGAATACGTTTTGTAAGAAAAGAAAGTGAATGAATCTAACAAAGCTGAAACAGACTAGAAGTCTCACTTAGTTTTAATAAGCCATTCCCCTCTGTGTTTCTTTTTCATTTCTATGTCACTCATTCAAATCCAGCACAAGTCAGTAGCGAAGGAATATTGTCACTGTTCAATGGTTATTCACTGGCCCTTATGAACTGTGTGTGGTGCTCTTAGTCTAGTTCCCAGGATCAGGTGTCCACATCACAAAAACAGCACACAGATGGGGCACCTTTGAGATTGACAGTCTCAGAAGAGAGACTTCAGTGAGAATGAGCATAAAGACTCACCTATTGCCTCACCCCCTACTGGGGTTCCCTCTGAGTTATGGGGAAGGTGGGTTGGTAAGGAGATACTGGGAAGCTTACATAATGGTCACCCACTCTGTACCTCTTTTGGGGTAGACTGTGCGAAGTGCCCACCGGCTGTAGTAAGTGGTGATGAGCTGAGCTGCCCACAGAGAGCACTTGGGAACTCCCCAGGGTACAGGAGGATTGCCATGGCATACAGCATAGTTGCCCCAGGCTGGTGGCCAAATCTGGGGCTTGACATATAGAGAGGGCAAATCTACAGCTCCATCTCCCTGCCCTTTTACAACACCATATTTGCCCTGGGAAGCAGTCCCTATGCTCCCTTGAGTGCAGGGACTGTAATCTTCCTGGCCCTTGCATGGGCTATGCAAATGAAAGACGGATTCTTCTCACTGAGCAAGGCAGAATCTTGTGACTAAATCAGAGGACTTCAGTTCCTAGGGTCATCAGCTGGTGCCTTTCACCAGCACTATGGTTAAAAAAGAAAGCAAAGCAAACAGAATTTTGCTCTGTGTTTGTACTGTGCCTGGCCCATTGTTTAAGCAAACAGACTGGGTTTCAAAAACATTTAAAAGACTAACCTCACTCACCGTATTTAAGTGCCAACTAACTAATTCATATTAATCAATGTTGGCTTCTAACTGGGTTTTTTCCCCAGAAAAGTGCTCTAGTAATCTGCATATAAACAAGGTGAAACGTTATGACAATGTACACTCTATCTTTTATACAGCCTCCAAAAATTTAAGTTTGCTCATTTAAATGTAAATGATGATTTTTTTTTAAAGTCGCCTCATCCTGTGGTGTTTCACAGCCAACTGAGTATTCTTTGTGCTGTTAGGTTATCCTTCCCTTGCTCTAGCCTCTGTTTTATTATCTGGCAACAAGACAAAGTAGATAACGGGCAGAGGGTTTTCATCATGTTGTCATTGCATCGTGTTTCCCACTCTGTTTTGCTGTTTGCTATGCTTCTGTATTACAAAAGAGAAATTAAATTATACAAAGACTGGATAACATCTTCTAACCTGAGTGCCTGAAGTTAGGCTCCCGTGTCCATATGCAGGCACCTAAACAAACGTGGCCTGATTTTCATCACCCATCGATTTGAGTTGGTGCTGTGTACAAAATTAGAGATGAGCCAATGTGGCTGAGTTCAGACCAAGCTCAGATTTACACTACAGCATAGGGTTTGTGTCTGAGGTCGTGTCAGCACTAAGCTTCCTCTCAGCCAAAGTACCACAGACTTTTCTTGTGGGATTTCAATTGAATCCAAATAGGAAAATAGACCCCTTTGGGTTCTGGATCTGACCTGGACAGCAAATGATAATGGCAGGGATTTGACTGTGAAACTATCAGTCAAAACAGGGATCCAGTTTTGGCCAATCCCTAAAATATTTCATTGTCTCTCCCAAATAAATTGCTATTCAGAATAATTTTTAGTGCATAAAATTGATTACAGGGCTGATTGAGATGACTAGATAAAAATATAAAGCCTTGTGTTCCAGTGTGATTTTTGTTTTTACTTAGATCTTCCACCACCTTCCACAAGAGAGAGACCTCCTGGGTGTAAGACTGTGTTTGTTGGAGGTTTACCAGAAAATGCTACTGAGGAAATTATTCAGGAAGTCTTTGAGCAGTGTGGAGATATTACAGCTATTCGGAAAAGCAAGAAGAATTTTTGTCACATTCGTTTTGCAGAGGAGTTCATGGTTGATAAAGCCATTTACCTTTCTGGTACTTTACATTCTTTAATAGATTTTCTGTGCTTCTCATTTGTATTTTATGATGCTAATGTGTGCTTGTTTTCTTAGCCTTTATCTCAGTGAGTGTTGCTTGAGCTCAGCAGCTTTGGCTAGGAGTGGTAATGGTGCAACTCCATATTTTCCTGCGCTCACCAAGACTAGTGTGTGATTCAGTGAATTTTACCTATCCCGGAGCAATTTCCCACAATCCCTGACAATTATTTTCAGTTTTATGCAGGTTTATATGGTTTTTACTCTTACGTTGGGGTGGCGGGGTGGGAATGGAGGGCCCTGGACCAGGATTGCTGCAGTATTTCAGTGCCGGTTTCTATGACAAGCACTGGCAGTTTCACTGGCATATTTTTATGCATTCTGCAGTGTGGCCTGAAAGGATTCTACCTTCTTAAGCACATTATAGGTCTGATTCTGATACCCATACACATACAGAGTAACACCTTTCTCCACAAAAAGTCCCATTGACTTTGATGGGAATATCTGTTCGATAAAGTACTACTCCTCTTGAGAAAATCTGACCTAGTATAGTGTTGGGGATGTTCCTTAAGATCTCCATCAACTACCATTTTTTAAAACAAAAATCAAGTTTCATGCCTTTAAACTTGGGTGAATGTTAAATTGTGACTTGGAAAAACCTCACTTACAAAGAGGCAGCCACTCTTTCATTAAAAAAAAATAATTATTTTTTCAATTTCCTGTCTTTGGAGCTCAGAGATGTGAAATTATTTTTTAAAGAAATTTTAAAAGCCTTTTTTTAAGTTTCTTCAAATTGTCCTCTCTTCCTTCCCTCCTTCCTTTTTTTACCCCATTTCTTCACTCCTATCCCCATCTCTTTTTCCCATCCCACTCCAGTTTCAGCTCTCTTCCTTCCCATCTCTCATTATTATTGTTGTGTTTATTTATTATTTCTACATCCCTAGAGTTTGTGTAGCACTTTACAGACAAATTAAACAAAGCTCAGGTCCCAGCTCAGAGCAACTTATCTACAGAGGTATTAATCACCTGCAATTCATAGTATAAGTCGTGGTTGCTTTGTGTTTCTTAGGAGGAGGTCCTAAATTGGACATAAGCCCCCCAAAATGAACAAAACAGTGCAAAGAGTAAGGGAGTGAAAGAGAAGATCATAGAGAAACAGAAACTCTTATGCTAGATCAGAATCAAAGTCCAGTATCCTGTCTCTGGCAGTGACTGACACCAGATCCTTCAGAGAAATCCTAAGGAGGCAGATATGAGATAACTTGACCCCCAAAAAAGTGTCCTTCTGACCCCTAATAGTCAGAGATTGTCTTAAATGCCAAAACATCAGATCTGCTGATTATTATATATGCAATGTATTGCTTCCTATTTTGCCAATTTCTTTTTGATAATGTACTATAGTTAGGGGACAGTCAGGAAAGAGAGCAGCGGTGGAGGTTAAACTCCCTTTCTGCTCCCCTTTCCCCTCATTCTGTGTGTTCCAACCTCTCATGACTTTCTCCTTCCTGACTCTCCCCTTCAGTCTTCATTCCATCCTTCCCCTTCCCTCTTTCTTCACTCTTCCTTTTCACTGCTGTTTGCACAACTCTCCTCTTTACTCTCCCACCTCTGCTTTCTTCTGTTTTCCTTTCCTCCTTATCTCCATATTTTTCTCTCTCCTTATCTTCCTCTTTCTTCCTTCCTTTTGTTCCTCTGACAGAGGCTTTTTCGTAGTGTTTCCAGCCACACTAAAGAAGGGACAGTGGGTTGGGAGTGAGGGATAGAGAAAAAGAAACCGGTGAGCATTGCTGCCATAATCAGCTAACTTGTGCTGTCAGCCCTGATTTCCATGGAATTCTGCAGTAAACTCAGGGCCTTGACTGTTTTCCAGCACTGCAGAGAAGACGGATCATGCACTAGAGGCAGGTTTTAATTGTACTGAATGACTGTGTTTTTCTAACTGATCTTTATAGTGTTTTGAAACATAATGCATATAGAAATGGTAGAAGAAAAACATACAGTTAAAGCAATTTCCCAAGCCTATAATGTACAAAAGAGACCTACAAATAGAAGGTATAATTTATTATAACTTCACTATACTTGTTATATGAGGGAAAACCATGCCTTTGATAATTATGAGTTAGTCTGTCTAATTGGTTTTATCTGTCTATCCAATTTAATCTAATCTATCTAGGTATTTATCCCATGCTTAGTTCCATAGTAATGCAATTATAAAATCCATTAAGCAGTCTAATCGCTAGTTCTTTCCCTTCTAACTCCAAATGGATGTTTGGGGGGGTTGGGAGGAGGCATTATGTTGGGTTTTGATTGCAGGACTGCTAAACTGGACATGCGAACATTCTGCTCTGAAGGTTGTGCAGTTCGCTGCCATTCTGATCTGTTATGGAAGTGAATTCCAAATAGCCATGACCAGCTGATGAGAAAGTTCTGCTTCCTGCCCTCATATGTTTCACCCTCATGACTGCGATGGTTCCATAGCTCGTGAAACTCTAAGCAATCATGGACACAAAGAGCGGGACAATATCTTAGGTTGCCAGTGCCCGGCCCTGTGGAGAACTTTGAAGATTATGGGCAAAACCTTGAATATGATTTATATCTGCTAATGGGTCCCAGTTTCTACCCAGTGCTGAGTATCCAGGCAATGTATAATGTCATTTTTAAACTCCCACTCAATGCTCATGCCCCTAGGCCCTCTCTTTTGGATGTCCAAGTCCAGGTGTTTCTCTCCCTGTCTTCAGGGCATTCACTGGCCAGCTCCCTGCTCAGTAACACCCAATTACAAAAGGTAAGTCTTGGTGCATATACTAGATGTGTAACATGGAAAGACTGTTCTTTATTTTTACTGCATAATAATTGATTTTTCCTGGTGCTGCTCTTTTAAAGTTAGGCTTCTGGTGAGTGACCAAAATCCCTTCCTCTGTCTGTGTGTGAGAAACGGAGACTTAAAATGACATATCCTGCATGCAGTTAATGCTAGCTGCTGTTCCAGGCACCTAGGTGGGAAGAGGTTGTGTGAGTGAAATTCATTGCTCTTCCAGGAGGAGGTCTGAAAAGGGTGTGGGGGGTGCTATTATCTGTGCAAATACCTTTGAACACTGTTAAGAGCATAAAATAATGGAAGATAGCAGGTGTTCAGACTTCTCTATAACTCACCGCTGCCATGCGGACTGACTTTCAGGGGGCTCTGTAAACAAAGCAGAGTCTGACAGACACATACACACACACCACCCAGTGTATGGTCATGCCAGCCACACACCTATCTGAGTTTATGTCAATCCAGGTAGTACTGTCCCAATAGTCCATTTAAGGACTGCTGAAGTGCCTAGATTGACTGTGCCTAAGGAGGGCTGCTGTGACATTTTGAAACAGTGGGATTAGTTTTGACATTATGACGTGGATGCTCACAAAAACTCTTTGACTGGTTGGCCAGTGGCAGCCAGAGCGGCTAAACAGTCAATCTGATTTTCAGTCATTCATGGGTGCACTCAAAACTGGCTGCCCTAAAGAGGTCTTTTGAAAATCCTCTTGTGAAGGACACCAAATCTAGGAGTGAAATGCAGATATTCTTGGCTCCCTGTGCTGTGCTCAAACTGGACCTTCCTCTCTATGCCTTTCTCTCTATCTGCTCCCAAAAGACAGGGCTGCTCTGATAAAATTCAGCTTCCCAATCACACACTCCAGGTTTTCGTTGGATTATATCAGCCCTCCCACTTCGCTCCTTTGTCATTGTGAGTGGGCAGAGTTTGGACATATGTAAGAACCTTACTCTCTGAAAGGCTCCAAGAGCAAGACTCTTACACATTTCAATACCTTATCTGCTCATAACAACAGAGGAGACAAGCAGAGCAGAGGGAGAGCATTCACAGGGTCACATAGAGTGAAAAACACAGCTGGGAAATCTAATTTTAGGCTCATGACCCTGGGTACTTGGGCTGTGTTCCTCAAACACGACTAATAAAGTTCTTCGGTTTTTCAAAATTAGTTAGTTGAGAAATACATGCTGGGAGTCAATGATTTGTCTGACATTTGTCATGGTTACAGAGCTAGCTGCACTACAGACCTCTTCTTATGCCTCTCTGAGTGCACCCCCCCCCCCGGTAGGAGGCCTCATACCTCTACCTCCCTGGAGTGAAATCATACCATTCTCCCACTCGCAGACCAGGTCCTTGGTTACAGCAGCCAAGGAGTCCTTACCCCCAACCGGTCTGAGTGGGTTCAAGTACCTGTGGTTCTTCCTTTTGATATCTTGTGGCCAATGGAGAATACAGTGACACTAAATGGCTTTCTTAAACTAAAGTATTGTTTAATCTTAACTGTGGGAAAATGGCAAAGTATAGGAGAAGAGTTTAAAACAGTAACAAGCTGTACACATGTATATCTTTCCTAAAGGCTTAGGCAGGCCTGTCTTACCGTAGTCTCCTAATCTCTGGGCTCGAGGTGTCAGTTTGTTCTCCAACAGTCTCTCTCTGCCCTGTTCTTGTGGGCTGTTCTTTGTTCCAGTTTTCCTGTGGTTGCAAGCTGGAACCCCTCTCCCCTTTGCCAAGCTAGACTGTTGAGCTCAACTGGGTGTTAGAGGTAAAACGTCAAAGCAAATATCACCTTCATGGTCTCTTAAGTATCTGAAGCCATTGTCCCCTTTTCTGCATATGCGCAGTCAACCTCTAATCCTTTTTAATCTATGCAATAACCCCCTTAACAACAATAGATAGAACATATGATAGCCCTAAGTTAGAAATTTACTCAGCGTGTCACAGCATTCACAGCTCTCCGATCAAAGCCCAGCTTTGCCCTTCCCCTTACAAAGCCCAAAGGCTGCCTTGGAACCTGTGGTATCTAGGAGGGACAGGATCAAACCTGCTCAAGGCACAGGCAGGGAGTGGCTGCTGTTCAAGTTTATGGGAAGAAAAACAGCTTCTGCATTTTCATGTACCATACACAGGAATCCCCAATCATTGGGTCTTCATAAATGCATCAATATAGATTAATAGAGTGACTTACCTTAGGGACAGCCTAACCAAAGCCAGCGTGGAGCTCAGCTACCCAGCATACAAAGGATCCAGAGGCTCCTATTGGGCTGTTCCCCTCGTACTCTCATGAGCAGAGCTATTACAAGGGTGGGCATAGTGGGATTTGTGCAATCCTTCTGCAAAGTGGCTAATTCTACCTATTTTTCAGTGTCTCCTGTGATTGTGTGCACTGTTTACAGCTTTCTGCACTTGCTAAAATTTCCCCTGAAGCACTGGTTAAGAACTAGGAGGATTATGTTAAGATTTTCTTTCAGTCAGTAATGTATAACTTGAGAAAGGATTGTGATGATTCTCGGGGTATCCAGGGCTTTGAGTCATCTCGTTACCTCCTACCATTAGCCAGAGGGAGTCTTACCTGTGGTGACTGGGTGTTAGCTACCTGCTTTTCAGCCTCTCAAGTATTCCCCTCTGGGCTGTACCACACCTGAGAAGTGCTGCCCAGTTCCTAAGTCCCCTTGTGATACCCAGCCCCTGCCACTGGCTGCTCAAAGAAATCCCAGATCCTCTGCCCCCACAGGAGGAGTGTGGCCCAGTTTACCAGTTTTACCCTAAATCATAAGCGATGACTCTGTGAGCGGCTCTGTGGGAGGTGCTGACTCTTCCCCCACCTCCTTCCCTGAGTGCACCACATCCCCGCTCCTCCCCTCCCTCCCAGCACTTCCCACCCAGCTGCCACCAAACAGCTGTTTGGCTGCTCCGGGAGGGAGGGGGAGGAGCAGGAACATGGCACGCTCAGAGGAGGAGGTGGGGAAGAGGCGGGGCTGGGGCAGGGATTTGGGGAAGGAATCAGAATAGGGGCAGGGAGGGGGAGGAGTTGGGGCAAGGATTTTCAGGAAAGGGTTGGAAAGGGATGGGGAAGAGGCAGGGCCTCATGGAATGGATGGAGTTAGGATGGGGCAGAGGCAAGTCGGTGCCTATACCCTAAATCACCACAATCCTGTAGAATGCACAGCGCTTGTGAGCACTTATAATAAAAAAAAAGGTTTATTTAAGAAAGAATACAGGTTCCACTAGAAACAAGAGAGAGTGATGGAAACAATACAAAACAAAATCATAAAATGTGAATCAAATCTACCCTTCTTAATAGTTACCTTCCTATCTAACACGATATATTTTCTCCCCGAAGTTCAGTCTGTTGCAGAGCTTCACAGGAACCATGATCTAATCTTTCACGAAACAGCCCTGCTCAACAAGCCCTGCACACTCTCCATGTTCGGATGGGATATACCAAAATAGTCTTTTGTCTTTATTCACAGATAGGGTGATATTCTGTGTGTTGCAATGTTCCTTTTTACCTTCAAGTTGTCTTTGATGGTTTTCCATTGAATTTTCTGAGATTGGGCAAGGGTAGACACTTGAACAGTACATTACATAATTGGCCAGCCAGGGAGAGGTGACAACTCCCCAGACACCTTGAATGGGCCATTACCAGGACATAAGATCCCCTGGTGACTCACTTTCACTCCAAGTCCGTAAGGGCAAAATTTTTAGTAGAGTCATATTATTCCATAAATATTACCCATTCACACATCTCTCACAAAGATCACAAGTATTGATAACTTACAAGCTTTCAATAACAAGGAGTCCAGTGGCACCTTAGAGACTAACAGATTTATTTGGGCATAAGCTTTCATGGGTAAAAAACCTCACTTCTTCAGGTTTTTTACCCACAAAAGCTTATGCCCAAATAAATCTGTTAGTCTCTAAGGTGCCACCGGTCTCCTTGTTGTTTTTGTGGATATAGATTAACACAGCTGCCCACTGATACTTGACACCATGCAGAGCTTTCAATAGAGACCTCCTGTGCAACCCTTCATATGTAGATACCGTGAAAGTGATGTGCTAGGGGTAGTGAGTTTGTCAGGGCTGAGACAGGAGCTGCTTTATAAAGAGCAGTGAACACTTTGCCCATTGTCACCAATAGGCATCTGTACAGTATCCCAAGGATTCTTAGCAAAATAGGACCTATCCTAATAGTTCAGCTTATGTTGTTGTGCAGTATTGTCCCATCAGATTACCTTTCTTTGTTTAGCACCCAGAGGATCCTATGAAAATCAGGGCCCCATTGTGCATGGCCACTATATTAAAGAGCTTACAATCTGTTAGTTTTAGCAGGTGCAGCATTGACCCATCTATGAATACATAAGACGTTACCAAAGGGACATAACAAGCACCTTTTACACATTGTCTAAAACAAGTTTGCTTCTTCTGATAAACCAGTGTACTCTATTACAATTATTTTCAGACAAAATATTGAGTATAAATGCATTTCTTCTTAGAGTGAATTTGATCACTAGTTATATCTGCTCCCATGCTGTTAGCATATTGTGTTTGTGACTACGAAAGGTCAAAACCTGAGGTCCAGCTTCAATGCAGAGTGTGATGCATTATCCCTGGGGCTGGCAATTTCTATAACACAATTTGCTCATTTATCTCTGGCAGGGATTTTCAAGGATTTCAATCTTTTGTCCAAATCTTCTGAACCAGAACTATATGCCTGATCCAAACATTCCCAGGGTTACGTGGGCTTCAAAATCCAAACCCAGTGTAGCCGCGCAGTTTTGCAAATGACCCCTGTGCTTATAAAGGTTTGGAACCTCAAACTGGAATACCCCAAAGTTTGAGGGTGTTCTAAACCTGGATCCAGATGTTGCTGGTGGTGATGTATGCTTTAGCAATACAGAAGGCTGGACGTGTAGGTGGATGTATATGTAAATAACAATTAAAAGTTTGATATGAGATGGTAGTTAGGAGATCAAGGTGGCTAGGTAAAAGCAAATGAACTTTTGATTTTTCCCCCCACTGCCTAAAAAGTATAAATAAATAAAAACTTCAACAGTTCTGCTTGTTGCTTTCAGGTTACCGCATGAGATTAGGATCTAGCACAGACAAAAAGGATTCAGGTCGCCTTCATGTTGATTTCGCTCAGGCAAGAGATGACTTTTATGAATGGGAATGCAAACAAAGAATGCTGGCCAGAGAAGAACGTCACAGGCGTAAAATGGAAGAAGACAGACTACGACCTCCCTCTCCTCCGGCAATAATGCATTATTCTGAACACGAAGCTACTTTGCTGGCTGAAAAATTGAAAGGTAATGGACATTTTTTCCCACTGTATTATATTCTAAGAGCAGAAGCCACCCAGATGTAAGAACATTGATAAAGAAATCCCATCATAATAGTGCTGCTGATTTCTCTCTAATATGCTCTTTTATTTGCCCTCTTCCTTCATCCCTTTGCTGCTGGTGTTGCCACCATTATAATATGTACATACCTTTCAGTATGTCCCCCTCTGGCATTTTTATTTTAACAATTTAATTTAAACATTCAAAAGTCTTTTGAATGGTTTTTTTTCTGCTTTTTTACATCAAGGTATACAGTACATGAGCAGGGAATCCATGAGCAGCATATGAGATCCACCTTGGATAAGGGGAGTCTTTCATGTGACATAATTATCTATCTTGGAGAAGGCACTCTTAATGCCACAATTTCTTACATACATTGTTCACATGTAGGGACCAATTCTACAGCTCTTTCTCATGTTGAGTCGTACTGGGCTTACGCTGAACTCAACTACTGAACTACTTACGTGAGTATACTGTTCTGTGCAAGTTCTTAGACTGCTCTCATCATGGAGTGCCTTTCAGTAGTTAATTAAGTGCTGTGACTCATATCTGTCACAGGTAGATCATTTTTACATCCTCTCCCCTGTAACAATCAGTTTCACACATACAGAATGGGAAGAGACTGTCTAGGAAGGAGTATGGCAGAAAGAGATCTAGGGGTCATAGTAGACCACAAGCTTAATATGAGTCAACAGTGTGATACTGTTGCAAAAAAAGCAAACGTGATGATTCTGGGATGCATTAACAGGTGTGTTGTAAACAAGACACGAGAAGTCATTCTTCCGCTTTACTCTGCGCTGGTTAGGCCTCAGCTGGAGTATTGTGTCCAGTTCTGGGCACCGCATTTCAAGAAAGATGTGGAGAAATTGGAGAGGGTCCAGAGAAGAGCAACAAGAATGATTAAAGGTCTTGAGAACATGACCTATGAAGGAAGGCTGAAGGAATTGGGTTTGTTTAGTTTGGAAAAGAGAAGACTGAGAGGGGACATGATAGCAGTTTTCAGGTATCTAAAAGGGTATCATCAGGAGGAGGGAGAAAACTTGTTCATCTTAGCCTCTCAGGATAGAACAAGAAGCAATGGGCTTAAACTGCAGCAAGGGAGATTTAGGTTGGACATTAGGAAAAAGTTCCTAACTGTCAGGGTAATTAAACACTGGAACAGATTTCCTAGGGAAGTTGTGGAATCTCCATCTCTGGAGATATTTAAGAGTAGGTTAGATAAATGTCTATTAGGGATGGTCTAGACAGTATTTGGTCCTGCCATGAGGGCAGGGGACTGGACTCGATGACCTCTCGAGGTCCCTTCCAGTCCTAGAGTCTATGAATCTATGAGTCTATGAGTCCCCAGGGGAAGAATAGTGTGTGCTGTGTAGTTGTTTGATTTTTATTTTTGTAGGGTTTTTTGTTTGTGTATATAGATATATATATATATACATGTGCTGAGTAAGTACTAGTCAAGGTCAGACTTGAAGATTTGGACCCATAATAATTCGTTAACATGTGAATCATCGTAAAGATATAAACATTTTAAAGCAAATGGCTCCTCTCATCTCTCGGTTTCTTTTCCATTAGGCTTCTAGCAACTGGGCTTGGCATCTTTTCCCCAGAGCAGAGGCCATAAATGTTACCTCTGCAGCGTGCCAGCTCACAAGAAAATATGATTCTTGCCACTGTTTTCTTCCATTGTAACAATTCAGATTAGACTTGGAATATCTTGCTGTCAACACACTGGCATACTGTGCTAACTATGAAACACACATTTGGACAGCAGGATAAGAATAGCACACAGTGTGCTCCTACATCTTTGGTGAGTACTGCAGCGATGCACCCTACTGTCTCTGGAAGCATAGTGCTAGCCACACAGATCTGTATCACAGGTGGATCATAGATACAAATCTAATTCATGTTTGGAATTAAATGCAGACAACTAGGAAATCACAATGATAGGTGGCATGGTTAAAAATCACACACACAAAACAAAGTCAGGCAGTGTAAATGGTAAGGTTCCAACAGTATAAGCATGACAACCTGTGGGCTGGCTAGCGTGTGGCCTGCACAAGTGTGCATGTCCATGTCCCTGCAGGAGCTCTCCTCTGCTGAACAAGTAGTGAACTGCACCACCTGGGTCAGCTGAAGTAAACACACAGAGTTGGGTTTCATCATTATACTGAAGATACTGATGTCCATGCTCGCTCACTAATCCTTCCCAAGGATTCATAGACACCGTACACAAGAGGGCAGAGGAATAGAATGCTGTGGTACCCCACATCAAAGAGAGACCCTGGGACAAATAATACTTTGGCTAGTATGACCCTGTGGCTTCTTAAAAACAGAGGAATGGAGCAACACAAGAGAAATATCATCTATCCCTGCTAGAGGTCATAGACGCATCACCAGAGCCTCACAATCTGTGTATGGTATTGAAAGCAGCTGGCAGAACTAAAATCAGCCTGGATGCTTGATCTTCGTCCAGATCCAAGAGCTGAGCTAGACCAACATATCTACTGCAATTTTCATACGGTATCCAGGCTGGAATCAAGGTTAACTGGGACCAAAGAAATCATAGGGTCGGGGTGTTACCAGATTTGCTTTGCCACAATAGTCTTAACAATTTTTCCCCAAAAAGGGAAGTTTAAAATGAATCTGTTGTTAGGGAAGATTGTCCTCCGTGAAAAATGGACTGTTGAGCAGAGATCTCACAATTGCTTTCGTAAGGACAGCTGTTACCATGGCCTCCCAAAGCATGTCACTGACACCATCAACAATGAACCCGGTGCTTCTACACTAACCTTCATCACACAAGGTTTACAACTGCTGCAGTAGCTCCAGAGCCTCACTGAACAATACTGGCTAAAATTCAAGCAAAGAAATTTAACATCTCCCCACACCCAAAAAAGCCCACCCTCAGATACTGCTCTGCAACCACAGAGGCAGACAGTTTGGTCTGGATCCAAACATTTTTCTGTCATCAAAGTACCCATGGAAATTCCTGACAACAAAGAAAATCTGACTTGATAACTGAGTGAAGACAAACCGGATTCACCAGGCCATTCACACACAGCCCAGGCTAGTTTTGCTGCTTACCTATTTGTGGATTCTATAATGGAGGTTGCAAAAATCTTTCCTTGTCTTATGCACAACCCCAGCATAAGACATCAACAAATCATTGTACTCTGCCAGACTTGGCATAAAAATTCTGTCTCCGTTATTCCAAACATCTTCCCACTTGTTTCATGTGTTGCAGTTTTTCTGGTGTACCATTGACTACTGAGGAAAAAGTCTGGTAAGAGGGTATTAGAGCTACTGTGTGATTGGCTGAAGACAAAAGTTCATTGTAAAATCCTATCAGGCAAGGTGATAGAGTGAGCTGTTTGGCTAAATAGTATTCTGCCTCTGTGCCATCTTGAAGTATATTAGTTCCATTAGCCTCTGCACTTGGACGGTTAAAACAGATCAGAAGGGGCAACGGTCAATCTATGACAAGGGTGCCACTTCCACATACACATACACCCCAGTCTCGAAGCCCTGCTTGAACACAAGGTCCAGAAGTTGGCCAGATGCAAGAAATCAACCAGGATACTCCCCTGGTAAAGTGGATCTTAGTGGGGTAGGCCTTCATCCAGCAGTGGACTGAAAATGGCTGATTAAAGAAAAACAAAGAGAATTCCCCTATGACATCTTGACCTAACCCAAAAGAATTATCTGCATAGACATCAGTCACCATCAGTGACTCTTTCGCTACCAGAAGTTGCAGTCCTCTCGATCAGATCATCATGGTTGGTGGACCAATGGGGGTTTTTGTACAAGTCCCCTCTTAATCCCATCCTGGAACTCACATGCAAAAGAGAGACAGTCAACTGGAATCAGTTTTGGAATGATAGACCACCTACATTTAAGGCCAGGTGCAAATATGATGGCAATGCTACTTCCTGACTCTCCTTTGTTTTATGCTGAACTGAATACTCAGTTGGAGACAACTGTGCCAACACAGGCTTTGTAGAATCATCCATACAGGTTTCAGTCAGAGGCCTCATCCTTTATTCAGTCATGGTTGTTTGGAACTTTATTAGCCATATAGACAATGCATATGATCTTGCAGTATGGACTGACATGCCTGATCCTGATCATGTGATGCCCACATTCCTGAGAGAAAACTTCAGGCAAAACCAGTGGACCAAAATTGCACATTTCAACCCATGCTCATTATGCTTAAAACTTGATATTATCATGCCTGGTCTTCCTCTGCCAACCACAAAAAAAGGCTCAGAGATCTAAAGGACTCAGCTCTTTTTAAGCAGTCTCTTCCCCCCACCTCCCTCCCCCTGAGACCTCTCTACCCATAGCACATAGTCATTTATCACTCTTGGCCATCCTAAGGAATTTGAGTAGAATTCTTTTAAATGGACCTAATATTTTAAAAAATGCAAATATATACATAAAATTTCTTTCTTTCTTTCTTTCTTTCTTTCTTCTAGCAATGCTGCCTTTTTCTAGGCCCAAGATTAGAGATTATAATTTTGCAATGGCAAGTATGTTCTCATAAACACAAATTGCTGCTGCTCATGTTAAGGGTCTAGCCTGCAATGAGAGGAGCAACCTCATCTCCCACTGTGCAAAACATTTAAAACATCGGATTTGCCATATGGAACAAACCAGTGGTCCATCTCATCTACTATCCTGTTTCTGACAGTGGCCAATGCCAGATGCCTCTGAGAAAAAGCATAAAACCTCATAATGCACATAACTGTGTATTACTGTATCATGAGGGGATATTTCTTTCTGACTCCAGCTTGTGATCAGTTTATGCTCTGGACCATGAGAACTGATGTCCCTTTTACTTCTTAACATAAGTAGTGTAACTGAAAAATCCATTTTTCTCCTGTAAAATGACTTTCTGTTGCAATGCTACTTGGCAGGCATGCAGGGTATTCAAAATATTTGTTTGCTACATTTTCAATAGAGGCCAGAATTGCCATTTAAGAGACCAGTAGGTGAAAAAGTATTCCAAGAAATGCTCAAGGTGCCCTTCAGAGTATGACTAAGAGATTCTCTTTGAGTCCCTTGTTTTTGTTTATCAGGAAGAGAGTATATGAGCTGTCTTCAGATACAACCACTAGTTTCACCAGCACTGTTTCACTACTTTAAGATTTAAGCTACCTTCATTGCAAGATTCTTGCTCTATCTTGCATAGCTAGTGCTATGATGAGATTTCAAAGAATGCTGCTGTAATCAATTCTTTTTTGCTTGTATGAGTCTTTGTTAAAATCAGGGCCTCTCTGTTCAAAACAGCTGTAAACACTTTGCCATTACCATTATGCACTCTTTCAAAGACAATTTCCAGAGCTGTAGTCTAGTGCTGTCACTACTACGTGTTTGTCCTCTGGTTTATCTGCTCCTATAGCATCTGAAACAGTAAACTGTTCCATTTTCAAAGATACAGGGTTGGATTGTTCTCCGCACTACCCTCCCCTTCACGTGACTCTAACAGTGCAAAGGGGCCATAAACTCAGTGTAATTTACTCCCACTTCAAAGTCCCTTTACATGCCACAGCAATGTTAAGAGGCACTGATGCAAATCAAATTCAGGCTTTTGGACTTCAGGCATGGCTTGAGTCAGGGCTGCTGAATCTACACTTTGATTTTCTGCTTGCTCCTCCATGGCATCTACTAATGCCAGTGTGAGGGACATATCCCACCTTGTGCCCTGTTTTGAGGGGCAAAAGTGGCACTACTGTACTCAAACTATGTCCACAGTTTAAAATCCCAAACTCCTGTCATCTCACTAGAGTTACTGGGTGATTTACTAAACTGATAAGCAGTGAAGTAGTTAACAATCCTGATAATAAAAGTGACATCTTTAGGCTGTAGAGTTAGCCTATTTTGATTGAAAGGGGCAGGCATCCAGATGGTTCCAGAAAAGCAGAGGTATGAGAGGGGACATTGTTTGACCTTCATTTCCAGTCCCTATACCAGTTCATATTTGGAATTAGATCCCTCTGGAATAAACATAAGGGCTAGAAAAAATATTTTTAAAATTAAAGTTTAAATTATGCAGAAACTCATGCATCTACCAAGGGAGAGATCTAGTAAAGAGACCATTATGATCCAGCTCAATCAATCACTCTCTATTTGCATTCTAGGACAGACAGTGAATAACATTTTTCTTTTGGAGATCCTTAGAGCCCTAAAAATTCTACTCCCCACTTTCTTTTCCCTGCAAAACCCTTTCCTGCTGGCAGATGAAGGCTGGACATTTTTATTTCCAGGGCGTCCCTGATGTTAACCAGCACTTTCTTTTATCAGAAGGGATTTCAAAGAGTTTCCCCTCTCTTAAGTGCCTATGTTGCCGTCAACACATCTGTCTTATCTATCCATCTGGTCAGCTTTCACCATGGCATCTAAGTGCAACATCTAGCATCTGACACATTGCCAACATCTTGTGGCTGGAGAACCTGAGTCAGAGCTCAGGGGTCAAATTTGCTGCCACAACACTAAGACTGGTTGCTTACACTTTTCCTGCACTGTTCTGCATTGATAGCGGCAGTGTACAGAGATACTTCTTCTTCAGTCCATTGATCACAGCCTGAGCCAACATGGATAGAACCCATATATACCACAGTAACAGCCTTTGCTAAGGCATTTACTATGTTGGCAATATCTGTCACAAAGAAACCAACTTTAATCTGGTAGTCAGAATCCTGTGTAATGTATGTAGCCCTTTTTCCTGGGTCCAACATGTGAAAAGAGCTGAGATTTGAACAAGAGTGAAAGCAATGGTAGGATTATTAGAATGAAATGAGCATCAAAGTGCTGACATGATAGACAAGAGGATGAAGAATGTATGCTCATCCATATAGCCGAGATAATGATAAAATATCCAGACCTGCGGTGGTTTGATGAAATTTTCAGCCCCCTTTCTGAGGCACACTCATGCATCCTAGGTAGCAGTCCATGTCTTTGCTGAACTGTGGTAACAAGTTGGCAGATAGGTAAGGAAATCATGCATTTCTACATTGGAGCGTGGCTGAAGATCAGAATCCATCATGCTTGGGTATTGGGGATACATGACTTATTTTAGCGAGAACGACAGAAAATTATGTCATCAGATAGGGAATTATGAAAATATGGTGCCCATAACCACTCGTTTGTTGTACCTCTTTCCCCTGGTCTATATCTTTTAGATTTTTAAATCTTAGCACATTATAGGTGCTACTATAAATAAATAATCAATAATCAATCCTCCCAATCAGATGTATTGTTGCTGCATAAAAAGCTATGAGAACAGATATTTGGGACCACATTTTCATGCATGCGTATAACTCTTCATGCAATTTTGTGCCCACAACCATGAAGTCCCAGCTAAAGATATGCTCAGTATGTTGACCTTCTTTCTTTATGTGGATGCTGCTCTAACAGGTACATTGGAACAAATCATCTTAATATGTATGCATGTGACATTTAGGTTCCAAACTGGAGCTTTGTACAACATGAGATTCCTAATTCAAGCTCATCTGTACCTAATAGTATCATCTTCACAAAACACTTATTGCAAAGAGGCCATTTTAAAATATTGTGTCTGTCTTATTTGCTGCAGGTAGTCAAGCAGTCCTACTGTCTAATGAAGGCATCTCACCAAATCTCAATATCTGCTTTAAACTATTTTATAGGAAGGGGACATAAACATCTGTAAGACATGAACATTATTCTATTATTTAACTCCCTTTTAAATGCAGTGCCTTATTATGAGCACAGCAAAGTAATCCACCTGCTTTTCCATTTAAAAAAAAAATAGAATTTGCAAAATTCAGAAGCTGCATCTATGCCAGGTACTGTATTATCCCCCTGAAGAGAGAACAGATTGGAAATTTAAATAAGTAGATAGCAGTTATAGTCGCATGAACTAACTGGAGACGCATCTTCTGCAAGATTCAGGTAACATCAAGCTTGTCAATCTCAGCCCTTGCACATAGTTAGAAGTATAAACAATATTTAATTGCTTGCGAAATAGGATATTTTACTGAGAAGAAATCCACTCTGTTTTCGTTATAACTCCATACTTTAAGCTAGACTTTTAAGCCTTGCAGAAGTGGTGCGGTTAGCCAAAGGGGGAACCTAATGAAGTTTAATGTAGTAGAGACCAAAAATAATGCATCAAAAAGGAAATCAGTTCTGAGCTCCTTCTAATGAAACTGCAGAGTGCCTAATGTAGTTGCTACTGAAATAATTTTGAGACATTATTTGCATCCTATTCTTAATTATTATATTCCATACAAAGACATATAATAGACAGGTTTCAGCATTTTTATATCAAATTTGTTCACTCACCATTCCTGTGTTTAGTTCAGTGTTTTTCCATTCCTTATTCCATATGCCATTGACATCTGTTGTGAGACATACATCTGGCTAGATTTAGGAGTGACCAGCAGGAGCTGTTGTGAGAGCAATGTTGCCTTTTGATAATGAAATTTAGGGTTCACTCAGCTATCAATGGCCAGGGAATTGGGTTACCCAGCCATTGATAGCTGAGTGAACCTTAAATTTCACCTAAAATAAATACATTTATTGTTAAGTGTGTTCTGAGTGTGGTCCTGACTCACATAATCCATATTCCATCAATGTGAATTTTAAAATGTTAATATAACGTAGCTGATTAAATGCACAGCACTGCCAAATTACTCAATTATAACTGACTCGGAAATTGCAGTTCACGGATCTAAAAGTTTCTAGTACAACTTTGAGAAATAGGGAGGAAACTCAATAATCTCATTATTACATTTTATTGGAAATAATAGCATCAGCAGAACAAGATAATGAATTTCTGTGTATAACACAGAACATCCACCTATGGAAGGATCCTCTGTGATTTGAATTTGGAAGAGATTAATTAGACAATTTGGAATTATTACAGTTGGGATATCTGTTAGTATTTTTTTTTAATTTTTAGTTTCAGCCACAATATGTTATGATGTAAAAAGTTTCCTGGATATAATATATAGTTAAGATTATTTTTGAAAAACTAAGATGGATGATTAATCATTCTTTAAAGTAACCCTTTGGCACAGTGAATTGGGATTCCCTGATGCCAATTTATTATGCAATGCCGTAGGGTTTAAAATGCTCTTAATTCCAAAAGGACCAGTCAGATGTGTGAAGTATGACACAGTTATATACAGTATATGAGCAGAAAAAAAACAAGAGTTTAGTAAACTTACGACTTAGGTTTCAAAATCAGTGGCATACATTGTCTGCAGGAGAGGAGCTTAAGCCAAGAGGAAAATGGGGCATCAATCAGATACCAACTGTGGTGTATGATGGGAAGTAAATTATTTCTGGTGCACGGAGGATGAGGATTGAGTCTGTTGATGAATAGGGTTATTAAACCTCTACCCTAGCCTGAATCACCTGCATAAATCATTTATTTTGACTTTCTTTTATATGGGCTCAAACTTACATTTTAGAAATATAAATTACAGGTAAATAAATGACCAAGATAACATAACACATCAATGGCAAACCAAGCAAATAAACATGGAGCATACTTCCCTTCCCCATCTGGCCCATTTCGCACATTAAGGCAGGCCCCCAGTGCTGTCTAAGTTATTGGCATGGTCTTTGGCAGCCTCAGAGCAGCCCAGACTCAAGACAACAAGCTGGATGCCATTGAACCCTCTGGGTGCAAGTTCTGTGGTGTGCTTGTTAGAGGTGCAGTATAGGTTCTCATCCTACAATATTAGGGTTGGAAGAGACCTCAGGAGGTCATCTAGTCCAATCCCCTGCTCAAAGCAGGACCAACACCAACTAAATCATCCTAGCCAGGGCTTTGTCATGCTGGGCCTTAAAAATCTCTAAGGACGGAGATTCCACCACCTCCCTAGGTAACCCATGCCAGTGCTTCACCACCCTCCTAGTGAAACAGTGTTTCCTAATATGTAACCTAGACTTCCCCCACTGCAACTTGAGACCATTGCTCTTTGTTTTGTCATCTGCCACCACTGAGAACAGCCAAGCTCCATACTCTTTGGAACCCCCCCTCAGGTAGTTGAAGGCTGCTATCAAATCCCCCCTCACTCCTCTCTTCTGAAGACTAAACAAGCCCAGTTGACTCAGCCTCTCCTTGTAAGTCATGTGCCCCAGACCCCTGATCATTTGCATTGCCCTCCACTGATCTCTCTCCAATTTCTCCATGTTCTTTCCGTAGTAGGGGACCAAAACGGGACTCTGTACTCCAGGTGTGTCCTCACCAGTGCCGAACAGAGGGGAATAATCACTTTCCTGGATCTGCTGGCAATGCTACTACTAATACAACTCAATATGCCATTGGCCTTCTTGGCAACAAGGGCACACTGCTGACTCATATCCAGTTTCTCGTCCACTGTAATCCCCAGGTCCTTTTCTGCAGAACTGCTGTTTAGCCAGTCAGTCCCCAGCCTGTAGCAGTGCATGGGATTCTTCCTTCCTAAGTGCAGGATTCTGCACTTGTCCTTGTTGAACCTCATCAGATTTCTTTTGGCCCAATCCTCCAATTTGTCTAGGTCACTCTGGACCCTATTCCTACCCTCCAGCACATCTATCTCTCCCCCCAAGCTAAGTGTCATCTGCAAACTTGCTGAGAATACAGTACTATAAACAGGGCCGTCCCTAGCTCGGGCCCTACGCAGGCCCCCCATGGGGGTTGGGGGCAGGCCTCCACAGGGGGTGGAGGCTGGCCTCAGGCCCCCGTGTAGAGGGGACAGGGCTGGCTCTGGGGACTGTGGGGAACCACCCCCCAGTACTCACCAGCGGCACAGCTGGGGTCGGGCCACTGAACTTTCCACTGCTGGTGAGTGCAGGCCTGGCCCTGCTTCAGTCCTCAGGGGAGTGGGGTTGGAGGGGGGGCTGGGGCGGAGCAGGGGTGGGAAGAGGAGGAGCTGGGGCAGAGGCCACAAGGAAGAAGCGGAACATGGACTGGAGCAGCACACAGCTACATGGGGCACCAGGAAATTTGATGCTCCAGATTTCCTGGTGCTACACAGCTGTGTACTTTGCATATGGGTAAGGAGAGCCCTGACTATAAATAAGGAAATGACAGGAACACTAGAATGTCTGAAAGCCTGCCACCAGTGTGATCAGAGTATCGGTTTGTCACCATAAAATGGGAAAGGAACTATGGCCCAGATCCTGCCAGTGCTTATTCACAGGCTTAACTTTGCTGAGATGAGTACTCATAAAATTTCAGATGTTGGGGCAAATTCTGCCCACAGCTACAACAGTGTAAACTGGAGAAACTCCATTCACTGAAAGTAGGATTTTTTTAAGTTTATGCTTCTGCAATGGTTCTTAGAGTACCCAGGACTGTGAGTCACATTGTTACCCGTCTGCCTTCAGCGAGAGGGAGCCTTTCTTGTGGTAGCTGGGTGTCAGCTCCCTTGCACTGCCAGACCTTCAGACACTCTCCTCTGGGCTTATGCCACTCTTTCCTTCGCCATGCACATTAATAATATGTTCACTCTAGTCCCTGAATCCCTTGGAATCATTTCCACTGTAATATCTAGCCCCTGACACTGACCGCTCACAGAAATTCGAGATCCTCTTCACCCAAAGGTGCAGCATACCTCAATTTACCAGTTTTACCTGAAAACAACTCTCCTGTAATCCATGCAGCGCTTGTGAGCACTTACAATAAAACAAAAGTAGGTTTATTTAAGAAATAATAAAGATTTAACTAGACACAAGAAAGAGTGGTGGAAACAAGTAGTTATAATACAGCACAAAATCATAAAATATGAACCTGAGCCTACACTTCTCAATAATTATGTTTCCTAGTTAATGAAGTAGACTGTCCCTCAAAGTTCAATCTGTTGCAGAGGTGACTGTTTTTTTAAGAGCCAGGATCCAAATATTAATGAAAGCACCCCAGGAGGTTTTCTCAGTGAATGGATCCAGTGTGCCTTTCCCTACATTCTGTTATATTGAAAACAGTCCTTTGTTTCTATTCACAGGCAGTACAAACCCCTGCGTTCCTATAGCATTTCTCTTCTACCTTTAAGTGGTTACGATTGTTTGTTCTTGTCTCTGATGGCTTTCCATTGACTGTTCTGGAATGCGTCAAGAGAGACAATCAATCAACTCTTGCATTAACTCGTCAGTTGACTAAGGAGGAGGTGTCAACTCCCTCTTGCTTAAAATAGCAGAGTCCTGTGGCACCTTATAGATTAACATACGTATTGGAGCATGAGCTTTTGTGGGTAAATACCCACTTTGTCAGATGCATCCGAGGAAGTGGATATTCACCCACGAAAGCTCATGCTCCAAAATGTCTGTTAGTCTATAAGGTGCCACAGGACTCTTTGCTGCTTTTACAGATCCAGACTAACATGGCTACCCCTCTGATACTTGCTTAAAATAGTTCATCATCAAGAACCATTTTGTCCTGGTGACTAATTTCTATTCCAGGTCCATTATTCCTTAAATATTGTCCACATTTATGGCTCCCAACGATTATGAGTCTTGACAAAGTCATGAGCTTTCTTAGATATATTACATGTTACTCTTATGGATAAGTATCCTGTAAGACGTGTTTCATGTAGTGAGTTTGTCAAGTCTGAGGAGAGAGCTGTTTGCAAAGAATGGGGGATCCACTGCCAATGGGTGTCTGTATCACAGCCTTTCGTATCCTATTTTGAGGCAACCTCAGCAGTAGCTGGTGGAAGTTTATGGGTTGTTTAGAGCTGATCAAAAAATTGAAGAAAGATTTAAAAATGTTCATCAACAATTGTTTCTCATTTTTCATATAAATATTGCTTGTGGAAATTTTCTAGTCAGCTCTGGGGGAGCATTTCCCTTTCCTTATTTTTCCTATCATCTCGCTTTTGAGCTGAGATGTAAGTGCCAACTATTTTCACATCACATAAAAATAATTTTAAAATATCTTATCTCTGGAAACATGAATGATTGTGTCCAGAAAAAGACACCTAAACATTTCTAACAATTGACACAAGCCTAGCTGTCATCATAAGACTGATAGCATTTAAAAGATACACATCACTACTTTCAATACAACTAAAAGCCCAGCAGACTGTGCATAAGTACTGTGTAGGTTTGTGTAATTGATGTACTGTCTTCAGAGGCATAATTTGTCTAAACGCACTTTAACTTTGGAGACTGCATTTCAGTGCAAGAAAATACTTCAATATGTGGTACATTTTAATGGAACGATTATATAAAGAAACACACCTAAGAGCATTTATTTAAACAGTGCTCTGTATTTTATTGCTGTACCTCTGAGGTGATACCTGTGAACAGAATTAGTTTCTGTCTAAACGAACGTCTTTAAAAAGACTGCAATCCAAACCCTGTTTAAATTAGATTCTCTTGTTTTTGTTTTCTCTGGTACAGAAAACTTTCTATTGAATAAAAATTTACATCAGATATTGAAAGGTGGTTCTCCAGTGAACTAGGGATTGCTCAGAAAGAGTTACACTTTGTTCTGGATGAAGAAAATTAATTAAATTAGAGTTGCAATTTGCCACTAACTGGGTAGTGGAATCATGGATTTAAAAAGTTAGGAATGAAGATGAAATTAGGAATTTTTGAACCAGTAGAGAAAACCTATTATTAACTAATGTACTTCTGCTGTGAACTTATTACCCTTTAGCATTTATTAAATTATTAGAAAAATATATCTTCTAATTATGTAACTAGTAAAGTTTCTGATGTTTCATACTGAAGATTTATTTTCTGATTGTGAAGAACCATCAATTAGCAGGCCCCGACAGCTCATTGGGATCAGGGTATGTTAAAATAGGTTTTCAGTAAATATACAGGTGAAGTAGCAGGGCAGTCAATGGCTTGAAACTGTTTGACAGAAAGATGGTATGTTTATGAACATCTTGTATGGCCCCCAACTGTGCTTAATAAGAACAAAGGAGCAGCGTTTTCATTTATTGTAGGCTCAATAGCAAAATGGCATGCACTGGCATGCTGCGCAGAGATTAATGTAAGAGAGCAAACGGGAAGATAGTGCTGCAAAAGTGCTTTTTAAAAAATGCATCTCAACTAAGTATTTTTTGTTCAGTTCTGCTGACTGTTTTTTCAGAAGTCATACTTGGATTAGGCAGCTGACGTGCACCATTTCTCTTAATTTTTCTGAGGGGTAAGATATGCTGATACCTACAAGGAAAAAAGAGAAAAATCTATTCAACTCTATATACCTTATGTTCAACATCAGCTGGATTTCCAGAGTTAAAAAGCTAGTATTGTCCACAAAATCACCTAGCTTCATGACATACCTTTATTGTGTAATCGGATTTTAAGACTATGCATGCTAACATTTACAGAAATGATTACAAGCTATTCTCTATTGACTATATTGTAACTTCAATAAACCCTATGCTGTAGAGGCAAAATCGTTGTTCTGTTGAAGTCACCAGCAAAACTCCCATTGATTTCAATAGGATTAGGATTTCATCCTAGCTCAGAGGTCCTCAACCCAGTGATTTCTGAGCTGAATTCTATAAAGAGCTCTTTTGAGGTCTATATGTCCCGTGAGCTTCACTCATGAGAATGAATTAAGTTGTGGCATCCAAAAGTTGGACAGAGAAAGAGGAGACTATGATGGGTTTAATCACAGGAACCCCCTTGGGAGCTGCCACCCGACGTGCCAAGACTACATCTACCCCTGCCTTCCCTGCCAGCTTGGAGCCCCAGCTCCCTCTCCTGTTGAGCCAGAAACTCCCGTCTGCTCCAACAAAGACCCAGGGTCGGAATTACTTGCCCCAAATCTGCAGGCTTCACTGGAAGCAGCTCACAGAAGTGTTCCTGTCTTTAAGACTCAGATGCTCAACTCCCAATGGTGTCTAAACCCAAATAAATCCGCTTTACCCTGAATAAAGCTTATGTGGGGTAAACTCATAAATTGTTTGCCCTCTATAACACTGATAGAGAGATATGCACAGCTGTTTGCCTCCCCAGGTAATAATACATACTCTGAATTAATTAATAAGTAAAAAGTGATTTTATTAAATACAGAAAGTAGGATTTCAGTGGTTCCAAGTAGTGACAGACAGAACAAAGTAAGTTACCAAGCAAAATAAAATAAAACGTGCAAATCTATGTCTAATCAAACTGAATACAGATAATCTCACCCTCAGAGATGCTTCAGTAAGTTTTTTCCTCAGACTGGACACCTTCCAGGCCTGGGCACAATTCTTTTCCCTAGTACAGCTGTTATTCCAGCTCTGGTGGTAGCTAGGGGATTCTTCATGATGGCTCCTCCCTTTAGCCAGCTGAAGACCAAAATGGAGGGGTCTCCCACAGGCTTAAATAGACTTTCTTTTTGTGGGTGGAGACCCCCTCCTCTCTCCTATACAAAGTCCAGCTCCAAGATGGAGTTTTGGAATCACCTGTGCAAATCACATGTCTATGCATGACTCACAGTTTTTACAGGTAGCATCCATTGTTTACATGCTACCTTGAATGTCCTCAAGTAGACTTCTTATGTGGATTGGAGCATTGCAAGATCCATTGTCCTTTAAGTGTTTCTTGATTAGGTACTTAATTTCAACATTCCTTTCTCCAGGAACTGACCAAATGCTCTACTAAGGTTATTTAGAAATCAAGCCAGTACACAGCCAACATTCATAACATTTATAACTTCGAATACAAAAATGATACATGCATAAAAATAGGATTAATACATTTAGTAGATCATAACCTTTACGGAGATATGTTACATGGCATATGTCGCATAAAACACATTCTAAGCATATTTCCATAAAGCCTTGTGGGAGGTACCATCACAGAGACCCCATTTCTTTTCTTCTCAATGACCACAAAATAAGTTAAAGAGAATGAGGGCATGGTCATGTGTGGATGCAAAGTCACAACACATACACAACACAATGCAACAATAGGACATTGTGATGCTTTTATTTTGTGGATTTCTGAGAGTCTGTCAAATGCAAAAAGTCTATTCAGCTTGTAGCAGTTGAATCCAGCTGTTGTAGATGACTGCAAGGTTCAGTGAATAGGAGGCCGAACTAAGAGTCCAGAGACCTGGGATCTATTCCTAAATCTGCCATCGACCTGCTGCATGACCGCAAGCAACTCACTGAACCTCTCTGGGTCTTAGGTCCCTATCTTTGTTTTGTGATTTGTGATCTAAAATAAACAGCCCTGTATAAAGTATAAGAATTATTGTTACTTATTTTTATTATTTCCTACAGATAGATTGTGTTACCTTACAAAACAATTAAAAAAAGCTGCCAGATCTCTCCACGTCATTGGCTGGTTTTAATATTTTCACATATTCATTTAAAATGGCATTGGGCGAAACCTCTGCTTCCTTCCCCCCAGAACAGTAGACATTTATGCAGCAGAGGAGAAATACTAATCATTTAAAATGTATGAAGGAAGTAACACCAAGCATTGGAATGAATTATTCAGTAAATGGACAAAATCAGAAAAAAAAGCACATGTAGGCTGAATTGTAAGGCAGTTTAATGGACCTCACTATAAGACTCTCTTGAGGAAGAGGTGGAAGAATCATCCCAGGAAATCTTCAATTAAAAAAAAAAGTATTAGATGAAGTACTAGGAAATATACTGCAGGGCGAAATTTTGCACTGCAAGGATTAGTGAGTAAGATGACCTAGTAGATATATTCCAACTCTAATTTGCATCCCAATTCTTCTACTTTTACTGATGGTGAGTAGCGCTCTTCCTAGTCTCCTTGAAGTCACTGAGAAGCCTTGCATGAATAAATTACTCATTTTAAGTAATGATGACAGATTCAGGGCCTTTATCATTATAATACTTGGGTTGGTCTTGTTTGATTGTTGAGTTTTTATTTTATACAACCTCACAAAAACATAAGCATGACCATACTGGGTCAGACCAATGGTTCATCTACCCTAGTATCCTGTCTTCTGACAGTAGCCAGAGCCAGATGCTTCAAAGGGAATGAAAAGAACAGGGCCACTATCAAGTGATCCATACTCTGTCATCCAGACTCAGGATCTGACAGTCAGAGGATCTAAATGTCTAGTCCAGGATCTAAATGTCTAGTGTACTTACAATGCTTCTCCGTTCTCTGTTTCTTGATGACCATAAAGTGCAGTCAGCATACAGTAATGGGTGCAAGTAGAGGAACTAAATGTAATGGGGGTCTGTGTCACTGGAAGATTTTGAGTGGATTTATTTAACATGCAGATCTAGACCCTGTGTTTTGACAAGATCCACAGAACGCAGAATTTTTATTGTAGAAGAAGGTATTATTATTTGCTCAGCTCGAGATCTTTGGGAACATGTACAAACATTTAAATGCACAATACTAAAGGCCAATCAATGTGGACAAAAATGCAAGTGCTCCCTGACGTAACTGAAACATCATGCTATAGCCTCCCACATTAAATCCCTTACACCGTTTAATACATCTAGCACCTCACACACACACACACTCTTACCATTTCTTTAGTGCATGTGAAAATTCAGGCCACTCTTTTTTTTCAAGGAAGAGAACCATTATAATCACTAGAAGACAGGCTTTGGATGAAAATTTATGGCATTTCATATGATAGCATCAGCTCCCTAGATCTGATGGAAAAATGGACCAAAAAGTGTAACCCAATATGATACAGTGTAAGCACAATTGATGAGGATTTTAATGTGGCATAACACAGAAATTGTATCATTCCTGGGATATTTATATCTGTAATTTAAAACCTGTGGTTTGACTGTTCTAGATGACAGCAAATTTTCAGAGGCCATCACAGTGCTGCTTACCTGGATTGAGCGAGGCGAGGTGAATCGTCGCTCTGCGAATCAATTCTATTCAATGGTGCAGTCAGCAAATAGTCACGTTCGCCGACTTATGAATGAGAAAGCCACTCATGAACAAGAAATGGAACAAGCCAAGGAGAGTTTTAAAAATGCCTTAACAGGGATCCTCACTCAATGTAAGTAACTCTTTTTGTCCAGTGTTGTTGTTGTGATTGTGGCAGTGGTGGTGTGTTTTGTGTGTTCGGGGGTAAGTAGTTATGATAAAGTCACATTCTACTTCATATCCTATTTCATACGCTATAGCAATTTGGAGGAACAAGGACCATTCCTAAGAGCTTATTTCTCAAGGTGAGCAAAGTTTCAATAGTTTTTCCATTAATAGAATGAGATATACTATAGGATCCATAATGTTTCAGGAAACTGACTGACCAGGCAAAAGTATCCCTAATATGGAACAGGGAAAGATCATGCTTTACCTGGAGTGCAATGATCTCTTATCTGTGAGTTGTAGAGATAAGGAATTCTAGTTATCTTTGATACCTACAGAATAGAGCACAATCGGAGTGTATTTTTGAATTGAGCTTAGGTAAAAATAAGTTATAGAAAGGAACCCCTTTCAGGAGGTTTATAAATAGTGTGCCGAAGCCACCTCCACAGCAAAAGAACTCTCTGCACCACTGTTGGCAGCACAAGTGCTCCATTGATCTTCTGCCAGCATTTATTTGGCAGGTAAAGTGTCTAAAATATTTAGGGCTGGCAATTTTTCCCTGTACAGAAATATAATCAATCAACTCACCTTAATGGGGTTCCCTCATAAAACAGCAGGATAATTGCCTAGGGCCCTTTAAAACAATCGTACTTCATTTATGCAGGATTTTTTGTATGTATAATGCATCCCCACAGTCTTCGTTTTTGATTCATTCAGTCCGTCTGCACCCAATCCACATGGAAAAAGGCTAGATTCCAATTACCCCAAGTTCCTCAAATAATGGATCTAATTATAGTCACAAAGATGCATCCTCCTTAAGAATACAAGACAAAAAAATTAAGAACATTTTTTAGTCTGAGACCAATATGCATGTTGCACTTTTGTGTCTGAATTATGCCTTTGCTATTTACATATACATTAACTATATTTTCCATAAACACTGTGATATCATGGTAAAAGATGGAGGATGTGTGCAGTGGGTGAGTTTTCAAGATCAGTTAATACCCATGGTAGTTTGGATAGGCAGGTCATTTTACATCTCAGTGACTGAAAAATAATGTGTGAGAAAAAGGAAAGTGAGCACCACCATGGCCATGTTGTTCTGTTCATACCAGCTTTCCCAAACTTACATGTACAACAGCTGGTTCTAATATTTAAAAATGTCTTCTTCAGGAGGGTTAAAAAATCACCTAGTGTCAGCAGTCTGGACCTTAGTTAAATCCATCTAAATAATTCTGCTAATCATCAACTTTTGTGGAACATCTGTCTGTGGAAAAATTGAGAGCCTTGAAGTTTCAGGCTATGTCTACACTACAAAATTTGGTCGGTGCAAATTATGTCGACATAAAGCTCCCACAATTAGTGTATCACTTGTGTGCATGCATATTTGGCTCCTAGTATTGGCAGTGCATGTACTCACCAGCAGTGCTTATATCAATGCACAGTGCATTGCACTATAGATAGGTATCCCAGTGAGTAACTGCCCCCCCCCCATCATTTTTGGGAAGTTTTGGCTATGTATGGTGGCACAAAAACGGATCGTGAAGGGGTGACTGAGAGCAAGAAGTTAACTTTCCAGTGTGCAACTGTCTCCATCCCATAATATCATCCATATCCCATAATTTCTGTTCCTCTTTTCAAAATCCCCAAAACCGAGGCAGCTGTCCTCGCTGTCCACCATCTCTGACAGAAGCATGAAGCTTGCACAGCTCTGCACTATTGTTGTGAGTGTTGCAAGCACAGAACACACAATCCTCTGGTAGTTGCAGAACCCTGAAAGAACTGAATCAACAGGAAACATGACAGTTTTTGGAGGACAGATTGCTGTGGGACATAGCAAGAATCAGCTCAAGGTTGGTGGTGGTGAAGCAGCTGCCGATGGTGAAGTGTCACTTATGGTCCTGAGAAATGAGCACTGACTGATAGGATCATGTCGTAAAGCAGGCTTGAGACGACAAGCGGCGGCTGCAGAGCTTTCAGATGCACAGGGACACATTCCTGGATCTGTGGGGTGAGCTTGCCCTGATCCTCCAGCTCAGGGACAACATAATGAGAGCTGCTCTGACAGTGGAGAAGTGTGGAAAATTGCAAAGCCAGATTGCTGCCAATCAGTGGGGAATCATTTCGGAAAATCCACTGTGGGAGCTGTCATCAAGTGCAGGGCCATTAATCACCTCTTGTTATGCAGGAGTGGGACTCTCAGCAATATGCAAGATATAGTAGCTCGATTTGTAGCAGTATGGTTCCTGAACTGGGTTGGAGCAAAGATGCCATACCTATCCCTATTTTGGCAGACCACCTTGCCACAGCGTGACATCAATGGAAAGGTCTAATTTTCTATGGTTATGCAAACATTGGTGGATCACTGGGGATGCTTCACTAGCTTCACTGTGGGCTGGTCAGGGAAGGTACATGACACACACATCTTTAAGAACAAAGGGCTGTTCAGGGACTTTCTTTGCTGACTGGTAGATTATCGCTGGTGATGTTGAAATGCCAATAGTGATCCTGGGAGACCCAGCCTACCCCCAGTTCCCCTGAAGCTAAACACTGGCCACCTCAACAGCACCAAGGAGAGATTCAGCTAGCAGCTCAGCAGTTGCAGAATGACAGTTGAATGTGCTTTTGGTAGACTAAAGGGACATTGACGTTGTTGACTCACAAGATTGGATCTCAGTGAGAAAAATATCCCACTGTTATAGCTGCCTGCTGTGTCCTGCATAATATCTGTGAACCCAAGAGGGAAAACATTTCCACTGGGGTCAAATGTAGAGGTGTAGCAGCTGTCTGCTGAGTTGGAACAGCCAGATATAAGTGCTATGAAAAGAGCTTAACATGGAGCTAAATGGCTCAGGGAGGCTTTGAAAGAGTAGTTTAACAGTGAGAGGCAGTAATGCATGGTGGTGTATTGTGCTCTACCTGTCCCTGCTGTTTTTGGCCTGTTAGGAACTGTGTGGTGCTTCGTGTACATGTATGAATGTAACAGTGTCAATGCACCTATTCATTTTGTCTGTTACAGATTCTATGAGTTGTGTCACACTGTACAGTAACAAGTAAGTGGGTGCTCTCAACTGCTAGGCACTTTGCAGCATATGTTGTGAACTAATAAAGATGAATTGTGTTCCAAACAGTACAATTTTATTTGTAACAAAATCAGTGAAAAGGAATCTGTGCAATTTTAAAGCAAATACACTGAAAACTTAATAAATTAACAGAACAGAACTTTACAAGGGGAAAGAATATTCATGTACATTTTAGCTAAATACACCAACTGTGGCTTTCACAGGTCAGTGTATGTGAAGCTTTGGTGGTCTTTAATATCCCCCCAGGTGGAGAGGTAGGGTTAGAGCAGCAGCCCCCGATGACACGAGGAATGTTGAGTGGGAAAGTGTAGGGCGATGCTGCAATTGAGTTCTCCAAGGACTGCAGAGGGAGGCAAGCCCAGGATTGTTGAATCTGTAGGTCCACAAAAGTCAGCAGCATCTGTGTTTGCCGCCGGAGAAGCCTTATTACCTCCTGGTGCATATTTCTCTCCTTTTCCTGCTGGGACTCCTGGGCCTTTCTCCTCTGCACTCTTTCCTTCTCTAGGCTGTTTGCAATGTTCACCTTCCAGGCCCTGTGCTCAGGGTCTGATGCAGCACTGGCTTGCAGGATTCCATTGAACGTGTCATCCTGAGTCCTCTTCTTTCTTCTCCCTATCTGGCTCAGGCGTTCTGCAGGTGTGGAGGGGGAGCCCCTCAAGGTCACAATGGCAACAACTGCAGATAAAACACACAGTAGTACCATTGTCAGTGTAGTCACAACAGAAAGCAAAAGATTCAGAACTCTCGTTCCCTTCCTCCCCTAATGTTTTCAACAACACATGCTCATTGGCTCTTTTGCTTTGGATTACTGGTGCACAACACCACTCACAGCACCAGCCACAGTAGGTACGGCTCCTGAGGGTAACACCGAGAGAGCACAGCTGCTGTTGGTGTCCCAAAGCCACCTAGGCCTATATGCTGCTATCTTCTGTACTGACTGCAATGATGCCTGCTGAAGTTATCACTGACTGGGAAAGTGCCCTACCATGGATGAAGAAATAAGACTTTCGTCGCTAAAAATCTTTGGGAGAGGATTGCAGAGTGCCTCCATGAAAGTTTCATCGAGATCTCTCAGGAGCAATTAAAAGCAGATAGCAACTCTACCTCTCTTTGTTGTATCTTACCTCTTCTAATCCGAGTAAATTAATGAAAAGTCGTGAGCTGCATCACTGTAGTGAAAAATACATTTACACACTTATCCGATGATCCTTCCCCTTCATTGTTCTCGACTGCCAGGACTGACTGGACTGTGGTGGAGTCCCAAACATGTCCTGGCTTGCCGCATAGCTGGGCCCCAGTCACATGTCTTTCATCCTCCTCCACCTCCTTCTTATCCTCAAGGACCCACTGCCTAAATGCCACCAAAGACCCGCGGAGTGAGTGAAGGACCTGCCACCGAAGAGCCGGAGTGCCGCTGAGTGAGTAAAAATTAAAAAGGCGCAAAGAAATTGAAAAGGCGCCACTTGTGCTCAGTGGGAGAATGCCCACTGCCCTGCTCCCCACCAGCTACACTACTGTTCTAGAGTAGTGGGGGTTCTCTGCCAAATATGGCAAACAGCTCTTTGTAAAAGCAGCAGGTCTGAGGCTTGGCACTGGATTGACTGTTGGCTTCCCTGGCCTTGTGGTATGCCTGCTGAAGTTCCTTCACTTTCACGCGGCACTGCTGCTGGTCCCTGTTGTACGCCTTCTCCTGCATCCCCCATGAAATCTGCTCATAGATGTCAACTTTTCTGTGGCTGGTCCATAGCTGTGTCTGCACAGCCTCTTCTCCCCAGAGGCTCAGGAGACCCAATATCTCCTGTCTACTCCAAGCCAGAGCACATCTGGAGCATGTAGCTGGGCAGTTGCACACAATAATGGAGAGCTGTAGGTGTACTCGCATGCTGGACAATCAGGAAAAGGCATTTCAAAAATTCATGGGGCCGCAGTGGAGTTCACAATTGTGACCAGAGTGGTCAGTGTTGGGCACTGTGACAGCTGCTGGAGGACTGTTAGGGTCAAAATAGGTAATGCAGTGTCTAGACTTGTGCTGTGTCAACTTCTACATCGGCCACGGCTCAATGCCACTTGGGGAGGTAGCATTGCTATGTCGATGTAATAGGCATTTATGTCAGTGGGAGACAAGTTTAAGACCAGACACATGGTCGACGCAAGGAGGTTTATGTTGACCTAACTGTGTAGTGTATATCAGGCCTCAGGTAATACTTATATTGCTGTCTGGTTTGTTCCTGCCATGTACAGAATTGTGATGTTTCCTTAAAAGCAAAATTGGCCTTGGTACAGGTAAATTTTTGAAAGCATGAGGCTTACACAAGCCTGACAAACTCTCAACAGTACCCGGAAGGAAGGTAGCTCCTGGCTGGTCTGTCATTTGAGGGCAAGGACACTGAAAAGACATATTTGGCTAAAGGTGCCACCATCCATGTATGTTTATAAATACCAAATTTATGAGCTTTCCAGATGCTCCAAGTTGTTGTTTTATCAATGTTGTAAATATACCCCATTAATTTCATTAACATGTCTTCTTAAAATTCCCTGCAAACTCTTTGTGAACAGATGGACAATGTTTCACATTTCACATAAATATAGTAAGCCCGAGAGTGCAAAACAAGGAATCGTGAAACAGGCTTCTCCTGTCAAGAATCTTGCATATCTCGTAGTTAAATTAAGGAATATTCTCTGTCTCATTTACATCATTCCCATGCACATAAAATTCTGTATGTATGCCATATCAGCATAACATTCTTTGTAAATAAAAATCTGAAATTAAAGTTGATACCATCAAGTAGCATAGCTATCCAGAATAGGTGTGCTGTCTAGTAAGTTATGTGGAGCCAGTGTGATTCTAAAATACAGCAGCTTACACTAGTGTAATACTGTAGTGTTATGGACAATTGATATCAGCATTACAGTACTTGTAAGAAGGGTACGCTGCACAATCTTCCTGAAAAGAGAAATGTAAAGGAAGAACTTGGGAGGTTAAAAATGAGTAGCACAGGAAGTGGGGAAGAATTGTGTTAAGGAAATGGGGTTTAAGTGTGTTTGTCTCAAACATATACAGAGTGCATGTTGGTCTCAATGTAAAATACTTTCTTATTAACAACGACTAGTGCAATCAGAACATTTTAGCTTATGGCCCAGCCACCAAAGAACTACAGGTAGTGAAATCCCTGTCATACGTTTCTGACTGCCGGTATTTGAAAGATTAGCAAGAGGATTACACCTAAACATTTGGGTCATGTGTTCAGTATATACGTTAACTGCTTGACCTGATGCTTATGGCAGGGTAATCAGCCAAATAAATGTATTATAGCTGTCACACCACCAATTTACTGGTCATGTTAAAGTTCTACAGATAAACTTAATCTCTTTATTAGAGAGACTAGCTGGGTGAGGTAATATCTTTTATTGGACCGACTTCTGTTGGTGAGAGACGAGCTTTCAAGATACATAGAGCCCTTATTCAGGTCTGGGAAAGGTAATAAGAGTGTCACAGCTAAATACAAGGTTGAACAGATAGTTTAGGATAAGTATTTAGCCCCTAATGTAAGGGACGATTCAAGTAGAAGTGGCCTGTTAACTCCCCTGTAGTCATAGACAAAAATGGGGGTTTAATGGGTTACAGATCATTGTAATAAGTGTTAGCAATCTGTGTTCTTCTTGGGGATTTCTTCTCAGGAAGCATGCTGCCTATATGGAGTTCACAACCTCTTGTGTCCACCTACCATGAGGTTGTATATACCTGACACTCCTTCCCTGAACTTCCACACTCTCACTATTCATCCCTTCCCCAAAACACAAGTTCCCAAGAGGCCTATAAACCCTCACACTCATGCTAAATCAATGTTAGTACTATAGGTCATAGAAAATTAGGGTAAGCAGATGTACCGATAAATTGGGACTGTCCCAATAGTTAGCTCTTTGTCCCGCATCCCAATCAATGTACAGTCAGGATTCCATTTGTCCCAATATTTAAGTAAGGAGGCAAGCGGGAGGGAGGCGCTGACTCCATGGGCGCTCCAGGGTTAGAGCTCCCATGGGAAAAAATTGCAGCCAAGCTCCCTCCTCCTCGCCTCCTTCTCCTCCCCACCCCCCCAGCGTACTGCGTCACTGCTCCTCCCCACCTCCAGTGCTTCCCGCCGCCTAACAGCTGTTTGGCAGCGCTTAGTGCTTTCCAAGAGGGAGTGAGGAGAAGCGGGGATGCGGCACACTCAGGGGAGGAGGTGGAGAAGAGGCAGGGCAGAGGCGGGGACTTGGGTGAAGGGAGTGGAATGGGGGTGGAGCGAGGGCGGATGCTTGGGCGGGAAGAGGTGGGGGGATGGGCGAGCACCCACCCGGCAGAGTGGAAGTTGGCGCCGTAGGGGTGAGTGGCAGGCAGGGGGGTGAAGAAGCGAGTGGCAAAGAAACTTGTGACAGGGATTTCACTACCTGTAGTTCTTTGGTAGCTGGGCCATAAGCTGAAATGTTCTGATTGCAAGAATCCTTGTTAATGAAAAAGTATTTTACATTGATACTGTCAGTCTCAGGGTCCTGATTACCCATCAACCCTTTCCCTTTTAGTACTGGGAGCTAGCCAACCAAAACACCCCCACTGAGTGTTAGTAAGAGGACTATTGTCCTGTTACACTAAGGAAGTTGTTCCATGGAATTGTGTGATACATCTGAATGATTCTTGAGACCTAAGTCAAGTGGGGCTGCAGCTACACTGCAAAACAATAGGGCTTGGACAGTGGCTCCTTGCTTGACTCAAGCTTGGACCCTCCAGCCCTGCAGAGTCCTGGGACTCCGGGTCCGAGCTCTGGGTTAGCGTAATTTCAGTGTAGATGCAAGGGGGCATTTGCCTTGCTCAAGCACAGGTTGCATTGCAGGGTAGACATACGCATAGACACTTTTGAAAATTCTACTCCTACTCTTTATACTTATTTGTAAGGTGCCTAGCATAAAGTTGGTTCTAATTAGCAACAGCACTATAATTATATCATAGTTAATAATAATAGCCAAAGGTTTAGGAATATAATACTCTATAACTCACTGGGAAAAGTCTTCACTAGAGCTGGTAAGAAATTTGTACTGGAAAAGGAATTGTGACAATAAATGAAAAGGAAAATGTTTGCCATTTTTATTCCAGCTCCCAACCTGCTCTAGTGCTCCTGATCAGTGATTGAAAATTTCTGTGGCATTTGGGAGCACATTTGTTTTTTAAATATGAGGCTTCATAGTTGTGGATAAAAAAGAACTTTATTTTTTAATTCTCTTTCAAAGAATTAAAAGTAACGGTAGAATTAACATGTATGTAAATTCATATTTTGTCCTAGACAAATAAATACAATGCTCACAGAGCTAGATCCTCAGGCTTGATGTGGCCATTTTACATCACCTCAGTCGTGTGCTTTGCCCACAAAACCTGTGTATAAGGACCTAGGAGAATCACCTCAGTGTAAGGTTGATTCTGCAATGGCATATAGCGAGCCTACAAGTGCATTTATGTCACATAGCATCTCTTCTGCCATTGTAGTGAGAAACAGGGCTGTGGTTAATTAAAAGAGGTCTGTGCTCAGATTGGGCTAGGATTCCGGCCTCTTGTGGCCATGAGAGTGCTGGGAGGAGGCAGTGCCTAGAGCAGCACCAGGACAGTGCAAGTGAGAGCTTTAATCCATCTTTCTACTTCAAGTGGTGGTCCCCATGTGTATTCCACATGTGAATACGTATGCACACCATGCGCCTGAGTCTGGACACAAGTAGTGTCCATTGGCACACACATGCACAGTAGTTCTCCTTGCGCTAGCAAGTAAGGGTATAAGAGGCAGTGTGGGTCAGCACCCCCTCAGTTTTACCACTGCATTGCCTCACTCAGACTCCAGTGTTCTCTCTTTCTTCAGCTTTCAGATAATCTATAACTAAAATTTACAGTTATTCTTTTAGCTTAGTACAGTTATAGTTTTAGTGTAGTTAGTGTCGTTTTTGCTTCCCTGAACCAGGGAATCCCTCCCTGCAGTCTGGGACTATGTCCACAGTCCTGGGCTTCAAAAACTGCCTCTCCTGCCCCCGATCCTTCTCCATCAGTGATGAACACCAACTCTGCCTTGACTGCCTGGATGAGACTCATTTCAGCGAAGTGCCACATTTGTCACTCCTTTCCACTGAGAACTCGCAAAGCCCATGTTCTTCACCTTACGAAATACTTAATGGAGAAGGCCATGAGGCCCCTCTCTGATCCAGGCCTGGGAGAGACCCCATGTACATCAATTTACCAAACAAATAGTGCCTCTCCAAGGAAGTGGTTAGGAGCAGAGCCTTTATTTGCTAAACCCAAAGACTTTTCCTGAGAGCAAGGAGCACTCTGATGGGTGCAAGGACAGATCCCCATCAAAGACTGTCCATAAGAGACCCGCTCCTTCCCTGAGCCCTGATGCGCAGACCCTGAAGAACCAACTCCACAAAAATACTCGCAAGTTGGAGAGTAAAGCATGTAGGAAGAAGGATCCACTGGTTCTGTTGGTGATTCCAGTACTGAAGCACAAAGACTGTCATCCGCCTGTCCCATCCACGAGTGTGAGTCTGAACTCCGCAGTATTGACTCATCCACCCAAAGATGCACCATGACTAGTGATGTGCTGGGTGCTGACCATCAAAACCCCCTACACACCAGGACATATAGAAACTTATATGGCACTGGAGGATATCTTCCTCCTCTACCTATAGTCTTCCCTCTGCTCTGGCCCAGGCCACCTGAGGGACATTATTACACTGGAAGATGACACAATTTCCATGTCCCAGGAACCATCTCATTTACAGCCATCAGGCAGAATTGCCTGAATACTGATGGCTCTGCCATTCCAACGGGAGCAATTTTCATATTCATAAGAATCTAACATGTCCCCCTGAAGAGAGCCACGCCTGGACAGGTGATCCAGGATTCTCGGTGTCTGCCCTTGTGGACCCAACCTCTCTAGGCGCCAATGGTCCCCATGCCCTGGGGTTCCACACAAACGGTTGGCCCCTCATTTTGGCCCACTGGGGGCTGTGGGATCACTGTAGCAAATGCCCAGGACCCATCCAGGAGTCTTTCTACTCTTCTCTTTTACATCAACAACTCGTTCTGTCGGTATATGAGCAGGAGGATGTCAAATCGGAACTGCAGGTACTGATGGTTCTGACAGGAATCTCTTCTCTTCCCCGGATGAGGCAGTCTCTCCTTCTTCCCCATCTCCACCAGATGACCATAAGCAATACCAGGATTTACTATGAAGAGTGGCTAATGAGCTCCAAATATAGAATCATAGAATCATAGGACTGGAAGGGACCTTGAGAAGTCATCTAGTCCAGTCCCCTGCACTCATGGCAAGACTAAGTATTATCTAAACCATTCCTGACAGCTGTTTGTCTAACCTGCTCTTACAAATCTCCAGTGATGGAGATTCCACAGTGTCTTTAGGCAATTTATTCCAGTGCTTAATCACCCTGACAGTTTTTCCTAATGTCCAACCTAAACCTCTGTTGCTACAATTTAAGCCCCTTGCTTCTTATCTTATCTTCAGAGGTAAAGAAAAACATTTTTTCTCCCTGCTCCTTGTAATAATATTTTATCCCTGGAGGAAGTCCAAAACCTACACCACCAACTGTTGGACATTCTGCAGCCTCAGGGCCCAAGTAAGGTGGCCCTCCCAGTTAACGAGATTTAATTGAAACGGTGAAATTGGTCTGGCACACCCCAGCATTCAGTGCCCCCACACCTAAGAGAGCGAAGAGCTGCTATTTCATCCCAGCAAAGGGAGCCAAATTTCTGTTCTTCCAACTTGCTCCAAACTCTGTGGTGGTACGAAATAGGTCACAATACCTAAGGACTAGCCCAGGGGTAGGCAACCTACGGCGCGTGTGCCGAAGGCGGCACTCGAGCTGATTTTCAGTGGCATCACACTGCCTGGGTCCTGGCCACCGCTCCGAGGGGCTCGGCATTTTAATTTAATTTTAAATGAAGCTTCTTAAACATTTTTAAAAACTTATTTACTTTACATATAACAATAGTTTAGTTACATATTATAGATTTATAGAAAGAGACCTTCTAAAAACATTAAAATGTATTACTGGCACGCGAAACCTTAAATTAGAGTGAATAAATGAAGACTCGGCACAGCACTTCTGAAAGGTTGCCGACCCCTGGACTAGCCCATCAGATTAGGGTTCCAAGAGACTGGACCTCCTGGGGAGAAAGTTCTTCTCTGTGGGATTACAATTCCGCATCACCAATTACCAGGCTCTGCTAGCCATGTGAGCAGGGCTGGCTTTAGGCCGATTCAGCTGATTCCCCAGAATCGGGCCCCGCGCCTAAGAGCGCCCCACGCCTTAAGCACCTTTTAAATTTTTTTTACTTACCCCGGCTGCGGTCTGCTCCGGGGTCTTCCATGGCCCCGCTCCCCTGACCAAAGCGCCGGCTGGAGCACGGCAAGCCCCGCTCTCCCGGCTGGAGCAGGGCAAGCTGCCCCGCATTCCTCCTGGAGCCCCGGCCAGAGCGCGGCAAGCCTCCCCGCGGCCCCGGCTGGAGCCCTGGCCGGAGTGCGGCAAGCCGCCCTGCAACCCCACTCTCCTGGCTGGAGCCCCGGCCGGAGCGGGGCAAGCTGCCGCAACCCTGCTCTCCCGGCTGGAGCCCCGGCCGGAGCGCGGCAAGCCGCCCCGCAACCCCGCTCTCCTGGCTGGAGCCCCGGCCGGAGCGCAAGCCCTACCCTGCAGCCCTGCTCTCCCGGCTGGAGCTCTGGGCCCTTTAAATAGCCCCCAAAATCCTGGGATAGCAGGGGGCTCCGGGGGCTATTTAAAGGGCCGAGGCTCCAGCTGCCTCTGCCACCTCATCTTTTAAATAGCCACCAGAGCCCCCCCTGCCCCCATGTATTCTCCAGGGCTCCCACGGCTATTTAAAAGATCTGGGGGGGTAGAAGCAGGGGAACCCCAGGCCCTTTAAATAACCCCTAGAGCCCTGGGATAGCGGGAGCCTTGGGGGCTATTTAAAGGGTGAGGGCTCCAGCTGCATCTGCTGCACCCCCTCCCCCTGCCCTGCCTGCACCAGCCCTGCCCCCCCCGCCTACAGCCAGCTCTGCACCCCATGCCCACAGCCAGCCCCTGCCAAACCCCCTGCCCTGTCTCCAGCCAACCCCTGCCACACATCTCTGTGGCCCTGCTCAAAGCCAGCCAGCCCCACACACAGTCCTGCCCGCACCAGCCCTGCACACCCTGCCCGCCCTGCCCACACCGAGTCCCGCACGTCCTGCCCTGTCTCCAGCCAATCCCTGCTGCACCTCCCTGCCTGAAGCCAGCCAGTTCCGCACTTCTCTGTCTCCAGCCCTCTCAACCCCTGCTGCATCCCCCTGTGGCCCTGCCTGAAGCCAGCCCACTCCACACCCCGCTATCTCCAGCCAGCCCTGCACCCCTTGCCCTGCCTGCAGCTAGACCCTACCTCCGGTCAGCCCCTGCCCTGCCTCCAACCAGCCTTATGTCCACTGCTGCCCTGCAGTTCCCAGGACAGTAATCCTGTGTGATGAACTGGGAAAGCTCTAATGTTTTCTCTGAGTACTGTGTTGGTGCCTCAGTGGCCCCATGGCAGTTCTTAAGTATCTGGCAGAGCAAAGGGCCAGTGCACCTAAATGCCTGACACTCTGTCTCCTAGAAACTGATGGCCTGGGCCCCTCCTCTGCAAAGGTGCCAGCTGAAGGTGTTGGAGACAAAGGGATCAGGTAACCTCCTGGCCCGGGAAAGGGGCTGAGGAGAGAGGAGGGGCTGGGAGGGGTTGTTAGTCTGGAGCTGGCTGGGGTCATGGGTGGAGGGCAGACCTGGGGGTCTGGCTCACTGCCCCCCAGAATGGACCCAGCCGAGGGGTCCGGTTCGCTGTATCTACAAGCTCTGTTTTAGACCCTGTTCCTGTCATCAAATAAACTTCTGTGTTACTGGCTGGCTGAGAGTCACGTCTGACTGCAAAGTGGGGGTGCAGAACCCGGTGGCTTCCCCAGGACCCCGCTGGGGTGGACTCGCTGTGGGAAGCACACGGAGGGGCAGAGGATGCTGAATGCTCCAAGGAGAGACCCAGGAGGTGAAGACGTGTGAGCTTCTTGCCCTAAACAAGTCTGCTCCAAGGGAGAGGAGGCTCCCCAAAGTCCTGACTGGCTTGGTGGGGAGCAGTTCCAGAGCATCGCCCGGGGACTCCGTGACACCCTGCACACCTGCTTCAATGAAGGGGGCAGGAAGCAGCTGGGACCCACACATCTGCACACCCGCAGGGAGTGGCAGGGACCCACACATGTGAAATGGGGGTCATTAATAAGCAATCAACAGCATATGTGATGCAATGTACATAATATCTAATTGTATTATTTATATAATTATGGAAAGTAAATAATATATGGAAGAAATAAAAGGCTTTTTTTTTTACACGTTTTTCTTTTTTTAATCATGCCTGCCAGGGCCCCGCCGAAAATGTTCGAATTGGGCTCCGCACTTCCTAAAGCCGGCCCTGCACGTGTGACTTCAACAACTACTTCTAGGCTGGTGGCCTTTTAGGTCAAATGTTCCCCTGACAACAGACTACAGTTCCTCTCACTTCTAGAAGAGGGCAAGTTGGTGGTGAAAACAGCCCTTCAGGCTGCAGTTGATGCAGGGGATTCACCATCCAGAAGCATGGCCACTAGTATTGTTAGAAGGAAGGATTCTTGGTTGCAATCCTCAGACTTCCCCAGGGAAGTGCAGCATACTGTCCAAGACTTTCCCTTTCATGAGTTGAACCTCTTTAATGAGAAAACTGATGATTCTCTTCATTTGTTAAGGTCTGCTCTCTACTCCCAGGGGAGCTACACACCCGCCCTAAAGAGGAAACACCAAAGGCAGACCTATAAACCAAGGCCGCCTCTTCCTCCTCATGCTTTGTATTACCAGTGTCTTGCCAAGCCTTCCCAAAAGTGACAGAAGACACAGAGGCCCCGCTTTTCAGCCCCTTCTGTCACCATGATCGTGACCCATTCCCAACCCAGAGCTAGGCTAGGAGCCACTTTGACATCTTAGTCAAGACCCCTTACCATCTCTGATGCCACTTCCCATCTTTGGTCACCTTCGGGGGCCATCTTACACTCGTCTCCCTCAACTGGGAGCTAATCATGATGGACAATTGGGTACTGGAGATTATCCATTAGGGATACTCCATGGAATTCCTCTCCTTCCCTCCTCACAGACTGCCTTCTAAGTCTCCCTTTGGGGACCACCCATACACGTGAGTCTTCAACAGGAAGCAGAATCCCTATTATACCAAGGGGCAATAGAACTCAGACAATGTACAAGTAGGAGTCCCCTTCTCTACTCCCACTACCAGTGTGACCATCAGAATAGATGCTTCTCTTCTAGGGTGGGGCACCCACTTGAACTGTCACACTGCATAGGGTACATGCCCCCCACAGGAGGCCAAATTACATATCAACATCCTGGAGCTGTGGGCAATTCTCCTTGCATGTAAGGCCTTCCTCCCACTTATTCGCTCCCTCCACATCCAAGTCATGTCAGACAGTATCACTACTGTGGTCTACGTAAGCAAACAGGGAGAAGAGAGGTCTCTCCCACCTTGTCTGGAGGCAGTCAGGTTTTGGAACTGGTGTATCAGACACAGCGTGGCTATCCAGGTGGCATACCTCTTGTCTATTCACAACTTCTTAGCAGACAATCTCAGGAGGCACTTCTTGGCAAACCATGAGTGGGAAATCCATGACTCTGTTTTGACAGACCTATTCACACAGTGAAGCACACATTTATAAGACTTCTTTTCATTACAAACAAACAAAAAACTCCTCCTAGATTGTTCCAAGGGAGCCGTCGGCTGCAACTCTCAAGGTGGTGCTCTCCTATTAGTATTATTATTGTGAGCAAACAATTTCAGATATGCCTTTCTTCCCATCTCCCTGCTTCCACAGGTCCTGAAAAAGAAACATCACAATAAAGTCAGTGTCATTCTCCCTCCTGTTGGCATAGAGCATCTTCACCATATGCCCTACTGTGGCACAGCTGCATTGGTGCAGCTGCACCAATGTAGCGCTCCTAGTGTAGACTAGCCACTAGAGTAGAAAAGATTTGACTAGGGCCAACTATCTGGCTACATGGAAAACTTTCTCTGCCTGGATACAGCATAATCAGTCTCACAAAGTCTCTCCAAGCATCCTGATGTAGCGCTTCTAGTGTAGACTAGCCACTAGAGTAGAAAAGATTTGACTACGGCCAACTATCTGGCTACGTGGAAAAGTTTCTCTGCCTGGATAGAGTCTTCCTCCCTCCAGTAGATGGGTGCTCTGTCTTTATCCACCCAACTATAACACTAGTGTATGAGGCCCTGGGTTCAATCTCCGGCATCTCCACCACTAATGTTACCTCTGTTCCCTTAAAAACCAACCCAGGGTCACACTTGTATTAGTTTTATTACAATGCTGCTGTTAGGTCAGACAGAAATGAGATGGAGCTTATTCATACACACACACATTCACTGCATTCATACCCTCATGCACCCACACACTTACACAAGTGGAGAGTTACTGGAGACAGGCTGGAGGCTGAGAAGCCAAAGTGTGGTAGATCTGGTGTGTCCACCTGCGATCACGAATTCAGGCTGCTGAACAGGTCAAGAAGCAGCAGCTTGTGTGCATGACTGCTTCCTTTTGCTGGAATTGGGCGGCTCCTGTCACATACACTGAGTTTTTCTTCTGTGTCCATCACCAAGAAGCATTCCCAGACCAGTTCCTTTCATGCATACCAGGTTCTTCGTTTCTTTACAGCACTTTGTGATCGCCTTCTCAGGGCAGATTATATTAGACACACCTGGCTCCTGGCTCCTTTCTCCTTGCAGTTCCTCTCTGCCGAGTCCCACATACACTCCCTGGTTCACACTCCCTTATCTTCCTCACACACTTCCTTGTTCAAACTCTCTCTGATTGCGAGATGGGATATTACACAGCTTGGAAGTTCATACAAGTGGTAACTTGAAAAGGTTACAGAGCTTACAAAGGGTACAAAAGTTAAAAGGCTATGCTAACAATAACTGAAGTTACAAAGTCTGCAAAAAAGTTGCAGAACTTAATGATACAAGTTACAGATCTTACAATCACATTTGAGCGGAGGCTTTACATAACACCCACCACTTCTTTTGAGATACTGTTCAACTGCCCATTCGTTTCTTTATGACGTATAATGAGAGACTGAAAGGTGGGTTTTTTGGCTGGGGGGGTGAGGGTCATGTAGTTTTTTTACCTTAGAATTATCATGAATGTGAGCTTTGATCTTCCCTGGCCATTCCCAGGACCTTCTGTATATCTCAAAGGATTTATATTGTTAATGCTCTCACATTTTAATGAAGGGGAATTGAATGTCCTTTCTCAAGGAAATATCAGTGTTAACAAAGACACATTCTAAACAGTCTGGCTAAAATTCCTTTCCCCTCTCAGTTGCTTGAAGTTTGCTCCCTTGTGATATGATTTCATCAGTTCTAAAGTCATCAGAGTCTTCCCAGCTAGACAGGACCTGAATTTCTAATGTAAAAATCTAAGCAAAAAAATCCCCAACCAAACTTAAATAAAATCCTTCCAGGCCTTCTTCATGCATAATAAAAAGGAAATGGACCTTGTTTTTGTTTTGTCCCTTTTCCAGGTTATGTGCTCCATTATTTTACCAGGATAGAAGTGAGACTTGTGTTGGTGGTTACCGGGATCACTTACCTTTGTACCTGTTTTTTTTAAACATCAGCACGGCAATTACTTTCTCCCACAATCCATTAACTCCATAGTATGTTCCATGACTTTTCAGAAATACAGTCAGTTCTGCTACAGGTACGATAGGTTTGCTACTTAAGTGTCTTAGCATCCAGGATGTAGATCATCCAGACTTTCTTCAAAGTATTCATACTTTCCTAGTATTCCCTTAATTGCTTTTTATTGGTAGCTCTTTTTAAAAAGGTTTTCCTTAATTGCCCAGTCTTCCTTATTCCTTTTGCGAAAGACTAATTACAAAAATTGGAATTAGCTATTTCAGTAATTTTTCAAGCCATCATTAAGTTCTTCAAGGCAGGGATGATCTCATATGAAGTGTTTGTATAGTGCCTCGCACAATGAGACCTAGTGTCCTTAGGTGCTAACACAATACAAATAAAAAAAATTAATCATTAATATCATTATCCTCTGGTACTTCTTTTTCCTTTGATATATTTGTAAAAGACCTTTATGATCCATTTAGCTCCTTTGGCTGGCATATTAATTCAACATTTTGTTTGTTTGGGTTTTTTCTAATAATTTTTTTTAGTAAGCCTTTACTGAGTCTCTATATTCTTACATACAGATATTTTTAAAAATGTTTTGTCCAAAATGCTGTTGCAATGGCAGAGGACCTATTCTAGGTTGAAAGACTTCATATAGCTTTGTCCAGTGTTGTTATTCTTCCTTGCCTCATTTTTCTATCTACCTTCTTGTTGCTGTATAGCCATGATCTCCAGCCCTAATGTTGTCTGATGGCTCATTCCTTTGTCATGGAATCATAGAGTCATAGAAAATTAGGGTTGGAAGAGACCTCAAGAGGTCATCTAGTTCAACCCCCTGCTCAAAGCAGGACCAACACCAACTAAATCATCCCAGCCAGGGCTTTGTCAAACCGGGCCTTAAAAACCTCCAAGGATGGAGATTCCACACCTCCCTAGGTAACCCTTCCAGTCAGGGGTGGCTCTAGAAATTTCGCTGCCCCAAGCACAGCGGCATGCTGCAGGGGGCGCTCTGCCAGTCGCCGGTCCCACGGCTTGGGTGGACCTCCCGCAGGCGTGCCTGCGGAGGGGTCCGCTGGTCCCACGGCTCCACCTAAGCCGTGGGGCCAGCGGACCTTCCGCAGGCATGCCTGCGGGAGGTCCACTGGAGCCACAGGACCAGCAGACCCTCCGCAGGCATGCCGTCGAAGGCACCCTGCCTGCCGCCCCCCCGGCGACCGGCAGAGCGCCCCCCGCGGCATGCTGCCCCAAGCACGTGCGTGGCATGCTGGGGACTGGAGCCGCCCCAGTTTCCAGTGCTTCACCACCCTCCTAGTGAAATAGTGTTTCCTAATATCTGACCTAGACCTCCCCCACTGCAACTTGACACCATTACCCCTTATTCTGTCATCTGCCACCACTGAGAACAGCCTAGATCCATCCTCTTTGGAACTCCCCCTCAGGTAGTTGAAAGCTGCTATGAAATCCCCCCTTCGATCTTCTCTTCTGCAGACTAAATAAGCCCAGTTCGCTCAGCCTCTCCTTATAAGTAATGTGCCCCAGCCCCCTAATCATTTTCATTGCCCTCCACTGGACTGTCTCCAATTTGTCCACATCCTTTCTGTAGTGGGGGACCCAAAACTGAATGCAGCATAGGTGCCGACTCCATGGGTGCTCCGGGACTGGAGCACCCATGGGGAAATATTGGTGGGTGCTCTGCACCCACTGGCAGCTCCCCACCCCGCCCCTCCACCCCAGCTCATCTCCACCTCCACTCCGTCTCCTCCCTTGAGTGCCCTGTCGAGTCCTGTTTCTCCCACCTCCCCCTCTCCCAGTGCTTGCGCCGCAAAACAGCTGTTTCATGCAGCAAGCGGTGGGAGGGAGCAGGAGGAGGAGAAACACAGTGAACTCGGGGAAGAGGCAAGGCAGGGGTGGGGAATTGGGGAGGGATCCAGTAGGGGCAGGGAGGGGGAGCAGTCAGGGCTGGGCTGGGGGCAGGGCAGGGGGGTGCAAGCACCTCCCGGCACCAAGGAAAGTTGGCGCCTGTGGAATGCAGTACTCCAGATGTGGCCTCACCAGTGCCGAATTGAGGGGAATAATCACTTCCCTCCATGTGTTTCAAGTATCTTGGATTCCTTTGTTTCTCCAGTACTGTGTAATTTTAGGCCCCATCGAAGCAAAAAGGAGTTTTGCTACTGATTTCAGTGGAGCCAGAATTTCACTAATAAGACATCTCACTATTATTTTTGTGTATTATTTTATATAGGCCTATAAATGCACGTGGTGCCTTACAATCAAATAAAAGAGTTAGCTTCTAAAGAGTTTTCAGTTTAAGGCTTCAATTCAGCAGTACATCTCTAGTCATCTTGATCTTGCAAGGTGTGCACTTACATCGGAGTTGAGGGCACTTGGCACCTAACAGGATCAAGTCTCAAAGCACTGAAGCAATGGCTCAAGTCCCACTGAAGTCAGTGAACATGCTGAAGTGCTTTTCTGAATAAGTATGGAGTTAAGAAGATGTTAAACGCTTTGCTGAAGTGGAAGCTGACTACTGTGTGGACATGACGTGGTGAGTGAAGATAATAAGGAACTGGAGCAGGGAAGAGAGGACGGGGTTACATCAGTGAGATGGAGTGAATGTTTTGGTTAGTTGGGCACACTTCGTGATGGCTGCACTTTAAAACTTGATTTAGTTTGTTATTTATAAATGAAGGACCAGACCCTGCTAATATTACTGGCTGACATGATTACTGCCCTCACTGGGAACACTCACATTAGAGAGCTCTGTCCGGTAGTAAGTGTTCACAGGATTGGGCCCAAAGGTAGTAGTTTTTTGATTATTATAAAGATATTTGGGGTGGTGTGAGCAGGGCAGAAATGTGAGAGCAAAGGAAAGATGGATATGGAGAGGGAGAAACGATGCAAAAGGGAGAGGGTGAGAATAGAGGCAGCAAAGGAGAGGAGGAAGGCACAGAGTGCATATAACAGATGGGGGCTTGGACGGGTTTGATCAAAATAGGGGGAAGCAAGCATTTTCCAGCGTTAGAAACTAGGAAGTTTTTTTCAGATGAGACAGATGACTTTATGGCTGACAAATGAGGCCCTGTCTTTTTCCTCAGCAAAGGAAGCCATCTGACACTTGAAACAAATGTACCATCATGGTCTTCATTGAGAAGAAGGAGTCTCATAAAGCTGTCATGCTCTATTGCCCTGGTAGGTTGTTATTTCAGGAGAGTCCCTATGCATAGGGGAACCTGTCAGAGCCCATGCACATTTATGAGGCTTCTTCCTCTCAGGACCTCCTCATGGAGCTCTTTCCTGATGAGATAAAAACACAAAAATAGCTGTGACAGTCTTGACTATCTACAGAACTATCCGCCACCTACAACAAAAACCACATCATTCCAGTTATCAAGGAGATCAGCTAATTACAGACAGTACCTTAGGGATAGCAGGAAATCCAGCCAAGCTGATGAAGACAGTTGCATGCACAGATTCTTTCTTTGTATTAGATTTGTTTCTGTGATGTCAGAGTATAGCCCACAAGCTTTATTCCTTACTGTACAATGTCAGCATTAACAGAGAAGGTACTGTGCATCTATACCTGCCCTACTGTGTCACACTGGCCTGATGACAGGTTCCAGTTTGCTGAGAAATGACATGTAGGTGTAGTGGTCTTGTTAAATTCAAGTGATTTATTGCATGGCGGTGTGCCAAAGCTCTTTGTTACACTAGGCTGCCAGTTTCTTCACTGTAAATTAAGCCACATTTCACATCTTAAAAGATTTTCAACATTTATTTTTTGGACAGATTTCCTAGCAATCCCTTATAGGACATGGTGAGCTCTGTTTAATTTAAGTACATCCTGTTGTTTCAACATACAACAAGAAGTGCTTCTACTTTTCTAGAAGTAAGTGTTGTTTAATTATTAATATAAATGCTTTGGAACAAGTGATTGTGCCTGTTTTGTTATGGATTCTGAGGCATATGGAAGTTTCAGTATTCCCTGGATATTCCCTCTTTATCTTTTCCTCATGCTGTTTCTTGGTAAGAGAAAAGCATGTCCGAAGGACAGCAACCAATGATCATAGGGATAGTTTGACTGATATATTTGGGGGTGCAGCCCCAACTAGGCCAAAGGGGCCATGCATGGGAGGCAAATTCCATGCCTGCCTGACGCAGGCAGTTTGGGGGGGCTCAGTGCCCTCCAACACTGCCCCCAAATTATGCCCATCCCAAAGACAGTGAATTAGGAGGACATCATGAGAAGGGAAGGTGGTTATAATTAGTGTTGCAAAGGAAAGGCTAGGCAAGGTGGAATGGATAAAAACACTTATAAATGTTTTTTTCCTCCACTTATATGAGATAATTTGTATATAGTTACATGCAAAACTCAGGTAATATCACTGCCAGTCACCCAACTTCTTAACAAGCAACATTGACTTGTACAATTCTGATCAGTGGGGTGTGAGGTGGAAGCTTTCAGCAGCAGATTTTTAAAAATCTAACTATTTTTGTAAGAGTGTGTGTGTCGCTGATTAGGCCTCAGCTGGAGTATTGTGTCCAGTTTTGGGTGCCACATTTCAGGAAAGATGTGGACAAATTGGAGAAAGTCCAGAGGAGAGCAACAAAAATGATTAAAGGTCTGGAAACATGACCTATGAGGTAAGTTTGAAAAAACTGGGTTTGTTTAGTCTGGAGAAGAGAAGACTGAGAGAGGACATGATAACAGTTTTCAAGTACATAAAAGGTTTTTACAAGGAGGAGGGAGAAAAATTGTTCTTCTTAACCTCTGAGGATAGGACAAGAAACAAGGGGCTTAAATTGCAGCAAGGGCAATTTAGGCTGAGCATTAGGAAAAACTTCCTAACTGTCATGGCGGTTAAGCACTGGAATAAATTGCCTAGAGAGGTTGTGGAATCTCCATCATTGGAGATTTTTAAAAGCAGATTAGACAAACACTTGTCAGGAAAAGTCTAGATAATACTTAGTCCTGCCATGAGTACAGGAAATTGGACTTGATGACATCTCAAGGTCCCTTCCAGTCCTACAAATCTATGATTCTATATAATCTGTATTTGTATAAATAGATGTATCTACACACACACACATACACATATATGGTACACCTAGACACTACTTCCTTTCTGTGGGTATGGAGGATCTTTAGATATCCCAGCCCAGGGGGATTTTTATTTAAGAATGAGCAATGACTGGGAGGAAGACTATAGTAAAGTGGGCCAGGAGGGCTCTGTGGTTAGGGTCAATGTTCCTGACCCAGAAATCCCCTAATACTGGATACATTATCTGTTCTCAAATGCATTGTGGCTAGTTCATGAGGACAGAGTATGTAAATAAGAGAGGACTGAATCATACCTCTTAGATCCATGCAGAGAGAGGGGCCTTCATGCTCATTTCTTACTCTTCTCATGCAGAAGGTATGCTTCAGTGCCTATCTGGCAGCATCTCCCTTCTCAGAACCCCTGCTCATGGCTCTCCCCAAAGCTGAGATCCATATAGAGGAAAGGGACAGGCTGGGGTTGGGCTGGTGGTGGGAAGTGGCCCTGCACTGGGTGTGGAGCACTTAAGGGGAACTCACATCATTTTCCCCTTGAGACCATGGAGATATTCCAAGAAACATTATGCAACTTGGGGCAACAGATCCTTTCCCAGAGAATCCCCAGGTGGTGAGGAGCTTCATTTTAAGGGTGACCTTGAGTGCAGACATGGCAGGGGGTATCCCTGGTAGCATGCCTCCATTGAAGCCTTGCAGCCAGCAAACCAATAGACAACAGGATACACACAGAGCTTCTGCATGGCTAGCGGTGGTCTCTCATTAATCCCTTGGGATTCCTGGCACTTGGGGAGCAGGAGCGGCTCTAGGGATTTTGCCGCCCCAAGCACGGCAGGCAGGCTGCCTCCGGCGGTTTGCCTGCGGAGGGTCCGCTGGTCCCGCAGCTTCGGAGGACCTCTCGCAGGCGTGCCCTTCACAGGCAAACCACCGAGGGCAGCCTGCCTGCTGCCCTCACGGTGCCGGCAGAGCGCCCCCCGCGGCTTGCCACCCCAAGCACGCGCTTGGCGTGCTGGGGCATGGAGCCGCCCCTGTTGGGGAGGGGTAATTTTAGTCTTTCCAGTGACGATCCCTCCCTCCCACCCACCCACCAACACAATATGGGAGGAGCTCCTCAGGAGGCTCCTTGTACAATTTCCCTTCTCTTAGGCTCTCTCATAAGTTTTCCTGTGAGATGGGATTGGCAGATGTGGCAGCCTCCCTTCACAATGCAGTGGCTCTAACCTGAAGAAAATGCAGCAACTCTGAGCAAGTTTGTCAGTTGATCACACAGAGGTATATTTACCCTGGTAAACTGTTATTTTCTGATTGAGTTGTAGCAAACGGTCATTCTCTCTTTGCCCTCATTTTCTTTTCAAACCAGGGTTTCTGGTTACTCTTTGTTGATGTAGTTGCACAGCCACTATGATGTAGGTTCCTATTGTATAAATGCATTATGGAGTCTGTCATAGCATGTCTAATTGATTAGTGAACTCCAACATATGCTACTCTACATGTACTTTGCATTAATATACTCTTTCCATGGATGGTATTTTTAACTTTTATAGGTTACCTGCTCTGTTCTGCTGATGCCATTCACTTCTGTTTCTTCCTCTCTGGCAGTGTATCTTGGGTAACAATGAATGGGCTCTATTGTCTTTTGGCTGTTAATGTGCAGATGGCAAATAATTTTCTGAAAGTAAATACCATTGAAACCTAAATACTTCTCTTTGAACCCGATTAATTATAAAATTCTGTATCTTTCTTTACTCTGCCACTTAACTGAAATATTGTGTCAACATCACATGTCAAGTTGCCGAGGGTAATTTTGGTCTTGGACTCAATGCTGAAACATAGTCAATATGTCACCGAATGCATATCAGGACACTTGCCAGAAATACTCCCTTTTCTATCCACAGCTGACCTGGAGACTCTAATCCATTCATTTATAACATCTAGCCTTGACTACTGTAATTCTTTGTTTGCTGGGCTCCCTGCCAAATTGATTGGCAGACTCCAGCTTATTCAGAACTCAGCAGACAGGCTTTTGACCAAGACCAGGCTAACTATGTACATTATTCTTGTCTTGGAGTCCTTATTCCAAAATCATGTTTATGTTGACTGTAAAATTTCCTTTCAACTTTAATTTTATGGATGAAATCCTTCTTTTATTTTCAGTATCACTTGTCATGCATTTTAAAATCTTTCTAAGATAAATTGCTGCATATTCCATTATTCCACCTACAATCGTTTAGTGTTTGGACCATTTCATTCTATACCCCTCAATTTTGGAATTAGTTGTCCATGATATGAGTTCTGATTTTTTGTTTTGAGTTTAGGCCAAGCTAGATTCTATTTTGTTCATTGTTTCCTTTTATTGTAAAGTACTGGGAGACATTCAGTTGCCTATGTACATTTTTATTGCATAAAAGGAATAAGAACTTAATTTATGCATAATAATCAATGAAATATCAAGCAAAGCACAATTTGAGTTGCTTGTTCTTGTCACTGGAACTTCAAGATGCAATTTCAGCCTTAACTTGTGTAGGTAGTTGAAAGAATGTATTTAATATACATAGTGGAAAACAAATGTTCTCCCATAGTCTCCCTATCTACAGAACTGTATAGCCCTTTACCCCCACCTTTTCTCCATTCAGTAAACATGCTATGTTATGGCATATTTTCTACTATAAATATTCCACTTCTCCCTACAATCATTCCTCTTTGTCCCTACCTGCTTAGATTTACAGTTTATATATTCTTTTTAATTTACATTTAAAAGGAATAATTTGGCCCACTTTGTTTATGGCAACAAATATTGAACAATGATGATGTAAGTTTCTATTTAATATGCCTAATATAAGTTTCCACCTATAATAAATTATCTTATAGTAATGCTGCAGTTGTGAATCATTCGCTGACACCTACATATCAACTCTGGTTTTCAGGGTTTAAAACTCAGCAGAAGAACAATCGTATAATAATCCTTTGTGTGAAACACACCACATAAAGCATCACAAAGCCTTAGAGTGAGTTTCTAGGAAAATTGGAAACAAATCTGAATTATATTGAAGGAAAAAAGAATTGGGGTTTTTGCATCCTTCCAGAACAATGATGTTCTTAAAATTAAATTTGGCCAGTTACATATATTCTCTATCAACAAGAAGCAGTTTTGCATATGGATAATGAACGTTTTATTATATAATTTTATACACCTATTTGTTGGTGAATATTTAATTATACTTAATAATAGTACATAGCACTTATACTCTACCATGCTGTTCACACAAAGAACTGAAGGAACTTTACAAAGAGGAGTAAGAATTATGAATCCCATTTTACAGATAGGGACCTTGACCATGTTACACAGTGGCTGAGCCAGGGTCAGTACCTAAGGCCTTAGATGTGTTTGGCCAAACTTCATCCCTGAAGGAAGGATGAGTAAACTGGAAGTGGGAACTCTGGGGCAGCTCCTCAGCTGAAGCAAATTGTCAGAACTCCATTGGCCCAATTGTCTACAATGGAACCATGACAATTTCATAGATTCATAGACTCTAGGACTGGAAGGGACCTCGAGAGGTCATCGAGTCCAGTTCCCTGCCCTCATGGCAGGACCAAATACTGTCTAGACCATCCCTGATAGACATTTATCTAACCTACTCTTAAATATTTCCAGAGATGGAGATTCCACAACCTCCCTAGGCAATTTATTCCAGTGTTTAACTACCCTGACAGTTAGGAACTTTTTCCTAATGTCCAACCTAAATCTCCCTTGCTGCAGTTTAAGCCCATTGCTTCTTGTTCTATCCTTAGAGGCTAAGGTGAACAAATTTTCTCCCTCCTCCTGATGACACCCTTTTAGATACCTGAAAACTGCTATCATGTCCCCTCTCAATCTTCTCTTTTCCAAACTAAATAAACCCAATTCTTTCAGCCTTCCTTCACAGGTCATATTCTCAAGACCTTTAATCATTCTTGTTGCTCTTCTCTGGACCCTCTCCAATTTCTCCACATCTTTCTTGAAATGCGATACCCAGAACTGGACACACTACTCCAGTTGAGGCCTAACCAGCGCAGAGTAGAGCGGAAGAATGACTTCTCGTGTCTTGTTTACAACACACCTGTTAATGCATCCCAGAATCACATTTGCTTTTTTTGCAACAGTATCACACTGTTGACTCATATTTAGCTTTTGGTCCACTATGACCCCTAGATCTCTTTCGGCCATACTCCTTCCTAGACAGTCTCTTCCCATTCTGTATGTGTGAAACTGATTGTTCCTTCCTAAGTGGAGCACTTTGCATTTGTCTTTATTGAATTTGCACCAGCTGAGGTTCTGCCTCCCTGAGTATTCTCTGTATGGCAGAGAATACATTCATATCGGGAAGAGTCAGGCTCAGAGGGCCAGATTTTAAAAGGTATTTAGGCATCATAGGAATTGAGCATGTAGCTGCATCTTTAGGCACCTAAATACCTTTAAAAATCTGGTTCTCTGAACCTGATATCTCCTGTATGGATTTACCCTAAGATAAAGCTGAGAAACTCAAAGGAGTAAAACCTCAGCTGGTGCAAATTGTCACAGCTCGATTGAAGTCAGTGGAGCTTCTCTATATTTCCAGAGACTTGACTCAGGCAAATAAAATCAATAGAATTTTTGCCAGAGTGAAGACTGCATGATTGGGTTCCACGTATTCATATTCAATTATTTTTTTAAATGAAAATAACTAAGTATGATAAAAGCTAATATATAAATGTTAGGAAATTCAAAAGCCATCCTGACACATCTATGGATGAAAAGCGCTATGAGTGCTAAGTATTATTAATTGTTATGTTAATTATAATGGGCACTTAGCATTCTCTCCTAGTTCTTTCTCTTTATGTATATCCAGAGCTGTAGCTTGGATAATATTGTGCATAACTGCTTGACTTTTTTAGCTTATTGCACACTAAACATTTATTTTTTTATTTATTTCTTGAACACCTAAGAATTCTGATCATTGAAGAAGACCTCCCATACACTCTTCACTTTGCCTATAAAAGAAAGACAGGAAATCTCTGTGACCTCTTCTTGCCTTGAGTTTTCACTGAAGAGAGCCTCTGAAATGATCAGATAAAGATTTCTGATAGATGTTAGCACCTATAGAAAGAACTTTTTAATTAAACACTTAAAAGGTCAAAGGTTTCTACAAAATTCAGATGATCCTATTAATACCTTTTAGTGGAAATTGGTAAACCAGCACTTCCTCATATCTTTGTGAATCTTTTCTATTTTAATTTCTATTTGCTAATTAAACACAGATTGTTAATTAAGCAGGATTGGGGTCACCAACGCAGCATAATCATTAAATTCTAGCCTTCATTTATATACATATAATCATGGGTACTCTAATCTTTTTAAATTAATTTAATTAATATATACAATTTAATTCCATCCTTATATATCTCCACCTTTGGAGCCAAACAAGTATTAATATGCTGAAATTGTTGTGACTCTAGTCAGAGGTTGCACCAGAATGCCATTCCAGTACTCCTTAAACAGCCTATGTAGTTTAAGCAGAGTTTAAAATTTCATTAAACATATTTATTGTCGTACTTTTAGCAGTTAATTAACCAGCCTTGATGGTTTTAAAGAAAAGCTTCCTCATGTGACTCGACCTAGTGTTGTCTTCCTGAATCCGGAAATAGCTTGGAACAATAGTGCAAAGAGAAGCAAGCTGTTTGTCTGTGTTTAACTCTTGAGTCTGAGGATGAAAGTTTAAATATCAATATTGCTAACTGTTTCACTGCTCATCATTTTAGTAGAAACATACATGGCCCTTATCCATTGGTTAGACATCATAGATGTCAGAGATTAAAACAACCTATTAAATTATCTAGCCCATTCAATGCAGGATTGCTCCATATACTGTATTCTCCAAGGCTGAGGACTAGTCTACACTAGAAAGTTAGGTCGACCTGCTACATTGCTGAGGAGTGTGAAAAATTCACACTCCAGAAGAGACGTCATTAAGCCAATGTAAGCCCCAGTGTATACACAACCAGGTTGACAGACGAATTCTTCCATCCACCTAGCTACCCCCTCTTGGAATGGTGAATTTACTACAGCAATGGAAGAACACCTTCCATCGCTGTAGTGAGTGTCCACATAACAGCAGCTGCACAGCAGTGCCACAGTAGTGTTTCTAATGTAGACATAGCCTTAAAGTCCCACGATTTGAAGTGAATCACCTGGGGAGAGGAAAACAGCAACTAGGTGTGTGGATGAGGTAAAATATGGAGCTACCAGCTCAGGTGGCACAGGAAGTGGGACATGAACCGAGTTTCACCATCCTTTCCTTGATTCTAGTAGGCTTTAAAGTGTCTGAAACACAGAACGTGGCAGCTTTGCAAAACAGACAATGCTAGTTTAGCCAGCAAATCCAGAGAGCTAAATTGCAGAGAATTTCTCTACAAAAATGGTGCTTATTCAGGTTAAACTGATAGAACAGCACAACAGCTCAGCTGGTAGCACCGTCCCTTTAGTTGTGGAAAATGTGGGATTGTGACCAAACTTAGGATACTTACACCTCAAAGTGTTGCAGTTAGGGACCATTGCACTAGCTTCAAAGGGCCTCTTTGGGATAATGTTATTAGAGTGGGGCCCATCTCACACCTTCCCTCTAACACTTCTTCCTCCTCCACACAACCCTTCTCCCACAACATTTATATGAACATACACACAGCACACAAATTATGCACAAGAGGCAACTGCATGCAAATTCTTCAGTATATATTTGTAACTTGTGTAGACTAAAGTTATGGAGACAGACTTGAAGGGAGACATCTCCAACATTGATAAAATGTAAGTACAAAAGACACATAATTGGATGGATATTGATGATGTTATTTCAGTAATGACATCATCCATAGACTCCTAGTGTCTTTGCTTTGATTCTCTATAGTGATCACAACATAAATTGCTTGTCTTGTTTGACTTCCTTGTTCACCAAAGTTGAGCAGATTGTGGCCGTTTTCAACGCTTCTACCAGACAAAAAGCTTGGGACCATTTCTCGAAAGCTCAGCGAAAGAACATAGACATTTGGCGAAAGCATTCTGAGGTTGGTGATTTTATTATTACTTTTTATCCATCATCTCACAGCTGGATTGACACAGAACAAGTGTGACTGTAGCTGGACGTACAGCATTCAGCAATATTTACAGCTGTAGTTTCAGCAGTTAATCAACTAGCCATTATACTATCTCATTTCAGTATGTATTGCTCCCATTGCTCCCATTACAATAAATTTTGTTAAATAACGCTAAGTTGGAGAGCAATGTGTTTTTATTTTTCTTTTACAAGAAATGTGAAATCATTAGAGGAATATGTTTACCACTCTGAAATAATGAAATGAAATGGTGAAATTAGCAAAGATATTTAAAATAAATACATTTTAGAATTAAGTCTTTCACATACTAAACAATACATTTTTAGGAAGACACTGAGGTCTGATAAATAAAACAGGTATATAGTATAGATATTTGTTCTGGTTGTATCATTATATGGTCATAGTAATATGAGTTTGCTGGAAAATAAAATAAAGATTTCTTTTCTTAATAATCAGTAAAGCATATTCAGTCCAGAGATGGATGGTACTCTTTCCCATCTATTTTGTGTCCATCTTTAAAAAATAAATCAATCATTTGTATTGACTCGAAGTTCATGGCTGGCAAACACAGCAGTATAAATGTAATAATAGCACACATTAGGGTGACTATCCAAGTCCATGCATGTGTGATTGTCATAAGCACGAGCAAAGAAAATGAGAAAAGAGATCTGGGATTCCACTTTCCTTTACACAAGTGTCAGCAAAGAAAGTAGTAGTCCTGTTTTGTGTTATTGGTCATCCAGCTTTCGATTTTAATTCAGTATATACGCTATGAACCCGTATTTTAAAAGTAAGTACCACTGTCTTTGTTTTCTTTCTTTTTTATGTAAAAGTAATTTACATACAGTTGCTTATTTCCATGTAATACAGTATGTTAATTGTTAACATTACAGTCCTCTAAATGATTTTCTCTGTCTCACAACAAAAACTATAGAAGGTAAGATGCACTTATTTAATTATTCTGTAGTACACTTGTAAAATAAGTGTTGCACACTTAGTTTGAGAAACACTTAACTGCTGTGATATAAATCATTTGGGTTTCGTTTTAAGTGCCCATTAACTAATGCTAAATTACAGTTGAATACCGATGGCACTAGATGTAACATCCGCATGAATACCAAATGAATTTTTATTATCAGTGCTATTATGGCGAATACCGAATGACTTCACAATAATGGGACACTTAAAATAAAATGTTAGAATAATTTATTGTTAAGAGCTGTATTTTGCATTTTGTTCATAAATATTCAAGTGGGTGGCAAATAAAGTCTTTGTTTAACTGGAAGTTGGGGATGTGGGTGTTTTCTTTATTGTCTTTTAGGGAGATGTGAAAAGTGGTTTTCTGTTACTTTATTTCAACCACGTTAAAGTAATAAGAAAATAAGAATGGCCATACTGGGTCAGACCAATGGTCCATATTGCCCAGTATCCTGTCTTCTGACAGTGGCCAATACCTGATGCTTCAGAGGGAATAAACAGCACAATCATCAAATTATCCATCTCCTGTTATCCACTCCCAGCTTCTGGAAATCAGAAGCTAGGGAAACCCAGAGTATAGGGTTGCATCACTGATCATCCTGGCTAATCCCTACTGATGGACCTATCCTCCATGAATTTATCTAATTCTTCTTTGAACTCCATTATTGTTTTGACCTTTACAACATCCCCTGGCAATGATTGCGCAGGTTGACTGTGCATTGTGAGAAGTAGTTCTTTTTGATTGTTGTAAACCTGCTGCTTATTAATTTCATTGGGTTACCCCTGGTTCTTGTGTTATGTGAAGGAGTAAATAACACTTCACTGTCCACTTTCTTCACACTGTTCATGATTTTGTAGACCTCTAGCATATCTCCCCTTAGTTATCTCTTTTCCAAGCTGAAAAGTGCCAGTCTTTTTAATCTCTCCTCCTTTAATCATTTTGTTACCCTTCTCTGTACGCTTTCCAATTCTAATATATCTTTTTTTAAGATGGGGTGATCAGAACTGCGCGCAGTATTCAAGATGAGGACATACCATGGATTTATATAGTGGCATTATGACATTTTCTGTTTTATTATCTATCCCTTTCCTAATGATTCCCAACATTCTGTTCACTTTTTTTGACTGCTGCTGCACATTGAGGTTTTTAGAGAATTATCCACAATGACTCCAAGATCTCTCTCGAATGATAACAGCTAATTTAAATCCCACCATCTTGTATGTATAGTTGGGATATATTTTCCAATGTGCATTATTCTGACTTTATCAATATTGAATTTAATCTGTCATTTTGTTGCCCAGATACCCAGTTTTGTGAGATCCCTTTGTAGCTCTTCACAATCTATTTTGGACTTAATTATCTTGAGTAATTTAAATCATAAGCAAATTTTGCCAGCTCACTGTTTACCCCTTTTTCCAGATCATTTATGAATATGTTGAACAGCACTGGTCCCAGTACAGACCCCTGGGAAACACCACTATTTACCTCTCTCTGTTCTAAAAACTGACCATTTATTTCTCCCCATTGTTTCCTTTCTTTTAAACAATTACTGATCCATGAGAAGACCTTCCCTCTTATCCCATGACAGCTTACTTTGCTTAAGAGCCTTTGGTGAGGGACCTTGTCAACGGCTTCCTGAAAGTCCAAGTACACTGTATCCACTGGATCACCCTTGCGCACATGCTTGTTGACCCCCTCAAAGAATTCTAATAGATTGGTGAGGCATGAATTCCTTTTACAAAAGTCCTGTTGACTCCTCCCCAACAGATCATGTTCATCTATGTGCCTAGTAATTCTGTTCTTTCCAATAGTTACAACTAGTTGTCTTGGTACTGAAGTTAGTCTTACCGGCCTGTAATTGCCACTGGATCACCTCTGGACCCCTTTTTAAAAAGTGATGTCACATTAGCTATCCTCCAGTTATCTGTTACAGAAACAGATTTAAATGATCCCTTCTTAACTAACTTTTCATGAGGGGACACATCATATCATTCATTTGCTGGTTTTTAAATTTATTTTAAAGTAAAATGCCTAAAATTAGGGCTTTCCAGAAATGTTAATTCACAAAACATCTTTGCTTATTTAAAAGTTGTTGCTCTTTTTTTCTTTCTGAAGAAAGAAAACAATTAAAAATAAAAAGAGGTTCTGAAATCTCTGGTTGAACCAATATGTATGGACAATTCCTGTTTCTCAGTTGTAAAATATTATGCATACGTCAGCAAATAGCTCTGTTGATTCAAATCATATTATTTGACTATTCCCTCCTTTGCTAATGTGCTTACATTTCCCTTTCATCTCCCCTTGTTATGTGAGCTTTTCTGTCAACACAAAGAAAAAAGGGACCTCGTTGAGGTTCCTGGAGAAGATTATTGTTTGGCTGCTAAAGATAGTTTTGAAATAGTTGCTCCTGGGACATTTGCAATCTAAAATACATTAATCATTTGGTTTCTAAGAAGATACAGCATACTCTCTGGTAGAAAGTGTTTGTGGCTATTTTCAGTATGGAATTACAAAGTGGTTAATTGCATTTAAGACAAAAATTCATAAATTCATTCAATCCTGGTTTTACGATTTTAGTCAATCCTCTGAATTTCAAATGATTCCCATGTAAAACACCCATTAATTAGCCTCTCTGCCTTCACAGTGATTAACAGATACATATACCTTTATTATGGTGTATGACATTTACTGATGAACCCAAGGCACAGCCCCAGGGAAACACCCTCCTTTTTTTTTCTCCATCCCACTAAAAGAGCTTGTTGTTAATTGCATGGGTAAATAGTTGGAACCTTCAGCACTATTTATTCCTTCCACGTGACTTTTCCTTATTTCAAAGATTTCAAACCATCTCTTTGGGAATTGGGCTCTTTGTCGATAGAAAAATTAGCTGTCTACAGACTGAAAAGCTCTACACTAATCACTATGCAACATCCCTGTGTTACACCTGACAGTATTATTAAGACAAAATAGAATTCTCTCAGTCTTCTCTGTGCTGCACCCATTAAAAAGCCAGCCATTACACCAGTACTTTCCTGTTTTATTCTTTGACGACAAAGATGCTCTGGACTTTTATAAAGCCCACATGCTTCCTGATCATTTACTTAGTTACATACATACTGTCTGCCCTGGTAGGGGATTCTCTGAGAATGGGCTGTTGGCTCTGTCATTTGTTTCAAATCAAGATGCAGATGTTACCAAAAAAGATGTTTCTATGCTGAGAATTTAAAATTTGTGGTAACTGGGTTTACCGTGTGCAAGCATAGAAACCTAGGGCTTCTGAGAGTTAGAGCTTTTTATTTTTTAGCCAACTTGATAGCACCTTTGTACATGCATTTTACATGCAGTATTAAGTGTTGCCATTACTGAAATATATCTGCCTGGGTAGGACTGGTAGTAATTGAACAAGGGGAACTCATCTTCTCTGTTGTTTTTTCCCAATGGTATATTTGACATATTCAATTATTTAAAATATTTTAACACAAAGAACTCCATTCCCTTCAATTTGAGCCCTTCTAACTCTGAATCTTGTGCTGATTCTGTACTAATATTCATGGGTTATTTATATGTATTTTTTAAAATATCAGACTATAAAATTTAAAATAGTTGTTTAGAAATATAGAGATCAGTTCATGGAAGTAAATACTGATAAAGGGTCATCTTGGGTTTTAGGAGCTCCGGAATGCTCACAGCGAACAGCTCATGGGGATCCGCCGTGAAGAGGAGATGGAAATGTCTGATGATGACAGCAGTGACAATCCCAGTAAAAAGCTGAGAGTAGATGAATCAGGTAAAGTTGAAACCCTTCACAATATCCTGTAAGATGTTGAACAGTTCGTTTCAAAACTTGGATGGGTGATGTTACCTCCAGTGATAGAAAATAGTTATATAACATAGAACATCTACTTTTAATGTAATTGTCCTTACATTTTGTGTTTGTATGACTCTCACTTGTATCTAGAGTACTCTGTCACCTTCCAAGAAATGTACTCATCAGAATCTCTAGTTCTTTCCATAGTTGCTTCCATTTTGGGTCTTTCAACAAGGTTCTTCTCATCTTCCAAAATTGTATTGCATTCCAGGATAGTAATAATGTCATATTTAAATAAAAGCAACTAAAATTGTGTTTCATTCAATATTCTTTGAACCTTACCTTTTCTTTCTAGCAAATACATTTGCATGTATATTATCTGAGTTTTCCATGGAATTAACTCTTAAAGACACACATTTCAAAGTGTGGCACTAGATATACATTAATTGACACTCTTGCCTATCATGAAAGGAAGTGCAAGTACACTTGATATATTTCAGCTATCCAGTATAAATAATTCAGGAGGTGGACGTTGGGCTGACTCAGTGACTTATGAGTAACTGGTATGCATTATGGAAGGGAATACCTTGGTCTGAATCCTTCCCTTGGTTTCTTGACTTTCATGTCAGCAATGGGTTAGAGAGTTGTGAGGGGCTGACAAGGGTTGAGCCGCGTATTACTCAGCATCAAAAAGGAAAGCCTTGCAGAAGGTCTAGATGAAGCTCAATTGAGCCCTACCAGACAGAGATGAGGTATATGGGCAAAGATGGGGCAATTTATATGCACAAACTCAAGATATTAACAATGACATACATTTAACCTAAACATCTGCACACAGGTTCCAGATTCTATGACCTGACCCCATTTCTCCCACCATGGATGGTGTCCTATGTCTGTGCATGTGTACACATATGTGTTCTTACAGATATGCAACAGAAAAGTGTTTACCACACAGGTGCCAGTGGCTATGTGAGGTTAAAGATCTCAGAAATAAAGACTGAAAAGTAGGATACCATTGTGGAAAGAAACTTTCACTATGAACAGAAAAAGAGCACTTTTCCTATAGGAAAAAATGGTCTTCAGAAAGATAGATGGAAATAATAAACCCTCCTAGGGGCAGCATTAATTTCTGCTTAAGATAATTGTATGGGATTAAATTTTCCAGTATTCATTAGTAGAGTGATTGGAGCTGACACAGTGGCTCTGTGGGCATAGGATTGCTGGCAATAACAGCTTCATATGAACACATAATCATTTGCCTGGGCATGTCCAGTCTTATGGAGATAAATAATTATAATTAAAATTAACAAAAAAAGGTGACCGATGCCAACTCACTGGACTCAAGAAAAATAATTATGCTGTGAACAGTCATACCTAATATTTCATTGTGTTTTAACAAATGAATGCTTAGATTGAGGTGCAGTTCAGCCACCATGCATCATATTAGCCAGTAGAAAATGTTTTTTTTTCCCTGTGGTAAAAATATGTATTTTTCAGTAAGTTTGTTTGTTTGTTTGTCTGTTTTGGACAAAAATCAGAGATTTCTGTGATTCTCCCTCCCCTGCTATTTTAGTTGGTTTGAATTTGTCTCTTATTGTCTTGGACGGATCATTGCCATTCACAATATCATTAACAGTTTTGCTAATACATCACACACAAAGTGCAGATTCAATGGTATAAATCAAATACTGTGGTCATCCAAAGCCATCACTAGTTCCCTTGACTTCAGCAGCGTTACACCAGGGTTGAATTTGTCCCAGTATGTAGCTGATCCAGCCTGTTTCCTATGAAGAATCACCCAGTAAGAAAACTAGATTTTACCATTTTCTTTTCCCAACATTAGACTTTCAAATAAATGTTTTGATTCTCCTCTCACTTATGCTGGTGTCAACTGAAAATAACTATTTGAAACCAATGAACTTACTCTAGCATAAAACTTGTCTGAGAGGAGAATCAGACCTTGCTTGTTGACAGTTCATCTTTTTCTGTTGGTCAGGTTCCTCACCCTCCTTTGCTGTAGATGTTGGGGGGAGGGTTGTTTGTCTTTGTTTTTTTTGGTTTTTTGCTTGAGTAAGTCATTCTTGACCCAACTTTTTTTCTTCTCTTATCTATTTACGTGGTCTTTTCTACAGAGAGAATATTTAAAAAAAAATCTTTTTACTGCAGAGGAACACCTTTGTTCAGCAAGCAGACGTTGACATGTTCCTCACTGTTAAATCCTTGTCTATCTACAGAATAGTAAAAGTATATAATTTTCATAAAGAGTAGGACAGTTCAGGAATGACCAAAAGATAAATGGTTCAATCTCTATTCAACTTAAGAGCACCATATTCAAATAAACCTTTAAGAAAACTAATTATAGACCAGGGGTTTTAGTCAGCCCTTATATAAGAAAGAATGCCTCCCAGTGAATTCAGGTGCTGGCATTGTTTCCTAAATGTTGTCACTACTAGTTACAATTTCAGCAATCCTCTGAAACCATTTCATCTGCTTAATCAAGTACTATCATTCTCCTTGTGCAAAAATAACTTGGCATCCACAAGCATTTAGATACTATGGTGAAGAGTGCCACGTACGTCCCTAACATCTAGATTGGTTAGACTGAAAAAGCTATATTGGTGGGATCTTTAATGTCAATACTTAAGTCTATTGAGATGAAGAGGGGTGAATTCCAGCCCCATCATTTCCATTCGCTATTTAACAGATGTTAAGAATAGGGTGGTGCAAGAGTCCTCATCTGTCAGGTGTAGACTGAAGTCTGATCAAGTTTAAGTTTCTGAGTGGCACTATGCTAATGCTAGGCTCTTGGACACTGTGGATTTTGTGCACTGTGGAGCAAATGATGAAACATCTGGCAGCAAGGTGTTTGCTTTGGGAACCATGGTCAGGCTTTCAGGCCAGTTGTGAATTTGTTGCAGATTACAAATTGCACTAATCACTGTGTGTTTTGGTGGATTCAGGTTTGTTTCTTAAGGATATACAGTGCAGCTTAATAATGCCTCATTACAAAGTACATTGTTGCATTTTAGATTCAAATTTGCTTCTTTTACTCACAAGACTATTGATTTTCTCACTGTTCATTTCCCTAATTTATTGATGTCAGAAATTCTGTATCTTAAAACTGTGGCCACACTTGTGCATCATGGTAAAGCCAGGCTTATAACTCAAGGCCTCCTGACTCCCAGCCATGTGATCATTCCTCCAGACCATGCTGCAATGCAGAGACACAGCATTCTGAGCAAACACAACTTAACTCATAGCAATGTTGTACAGCGACATCACATTTTCAGGGCTTGAGGCATTCAGATCCTACTCACATGAGCGTGAGGGTGTACAGGTTATATCCCCTATACCTCCAGGGACAGGGCAAACTGCAGTACTGTTGTACACCAGCAGAGAGAAGTTTTTAAACTGCTGCTGAGGCTCCATCAGAAACTTGTCACTGGAGCCTACCTCGGGGATGTATTGAACTAGCACGGATGGCTTGGCTTTTTCTCATTCCTGGCAAGCTATGCCCACTCTGTGGGGCTGCCTGATGTCTTCAGGCCCCATGGTAGAGTTAAGAGTCTTGGTCACCTTGTTGTATTCCCCATCCATCTCAGATTGGACCCACAACCTGAGACTGATGGTGAACTCCAAGAGACACCACCCAGTGAGTCTGTCTCACAGTTTGCAGCCATTTCTTTAGAGTCTTTTTCCACAACTCAAGCTTTAGATGTAAACACTGACTTATTTGCATTGTGGATTTTGGAGCTTGATGGGAAAATAGATGTGTGCTGAGGTAAAACTGAGACATTGCTAAAAAACTGGCAACTGAGTTCATTAATACATTTGAAAGTCAAGGTGCAGTTATTGAAGCATAAGTTCAGAAAAATGGTACCCTGCACAGGAGGCTAGAGAATAGAGGGAAATGTTTAGAACAATTGGAGTTTATGGATGGTTGGTCTCCTGCCTGCTGGCATTGGGAGCAAGGACTCAAAAGCAAAAGTCTCAGAAGTAATTTTAAGAATTATTGACGTGAAGCTGCATCCTGCAGAGATAACAAAAAAGTTTGCTGTATCCCTAGGAGATATCAATAATTTCCCTTTAAGGGAAACTGGTGCTATGCTGTTCCTAAGACAACAGATCCTGATGATGTGCTATTAATTCTACTGAATGCAACTCCAATGAGGGAGAGAGTTTAGTAGGCAGCCATAGGAGCAAAAAGACACTTAACTGCAAAAGGACGCTGGATGGATGGTCCTGTGTAGGGTGACCAGGTGTCTGTGTTTCTACCGGAACCCCCAGTCTAAAAGGAACCCTGGCAGCTCCAGTCAACACCACCAACAGGACCGTTAAACGTCTGGTTGGCAGTGCTGCAATGCTAAGGCAGGCTAGTCCTTACCTGTCCTGGGGCACCATTCTGTGCCCCGAAAGTGGCCAGCAGGTCTGGCTTCTAGGCAGGGGGCCATGGGGCTCTGTGCACTGCCCACATCCCGAGCACTGTCTCTGCACTCCCATTGGCCAGTTCCCAGCCAATGGGAGCTGGCGTGGTGCCTGTGGATGATAGCAGCGTGCGTGGAGTCTCCTGCTCCCACTTTTTAGCACCAGACCTGCTGGCCACTTCCAGCACACTCACAATGCAGTGTCAGGACAGGCAGGCAGCCTGCCTTAGACTCCCCTGCTGGGCTGCTGACCGGGAGCTGCGTGAGGTAAGCCTGTGCCCCAACCCCCGGCCCAGCCCTCAGCTCCCCCAAACCTGGGAGCCCCCTCATGAAGCCCAAAGCCATCATCCCTGGCCCCATCCCAGAGCCAACATCCCCAGCCCAGAGCCTTCACATCCCCTGCACCTCAACCCCCTGCCCCAGCCCTGACTCCCCCCAAACCTGGAGCCCCCTCCCACACCCCAAACCCCTCATCCCCTCCTGCACCCCAAGCCCCTGCCCCAGCCCAGTGAAAGTGAACGAGGGTGGGGGGAGTGAACCACTAAGAGAGGGGGAATGTAGTGAGCGGGGATAGGGCCTCAGGGAAGGGTGGGTTTAGGGTGTTCAGTTTTGTGCAATTAGAAAGTTGGCAGCTGCAGTCCTGTGGTTAAGACCTGGACTCAGAAAATCTGGGTGATATTCCAGCTCTGCTACAAAATACCTGTGTGACCTTGGACAAATCACTTATCTCTCTGTGACTTGGTGCCCCATCTGTAAAATGGAGATAATGGTGCTTCCTTTCGTCTGCCTGTTGTCTGTTTTGCCATTTAGATTGTAAGCTGTTTGCTGTAAGGACTGTCTCTGACTATATATATGTACAGTAGGGACCTTGGGCCTCTAGGAACTACTGCAATAAAAGTAATAAAAAGTTGTGTCTACCTTGTGTAAGCATGACATATACTTGTACATGTAGGACAGGCAGCTCCATGCACAACAGCAAATTAAGCCACTGTAAATTGTGTATATAATTATGTGTTTGGGGTACATCGTTTATGCACATAATATAGATACAACTTTCCAAAGTCAGTGCAGTTTGGGCCTTTAGGATAGGGGATTTTCAAAACACCTATGTGACTTAGTCAGTGTTTGGAAATCACACCCTATGCAAATAATACTACACCCAGGCTTCTCCATCAATCTCACAAATTGCAGGCGTGATCACCACTTGGATGAGAAATCTTCAAGGAAAGCCCCCAAAAATGTAGAAGTGACCTGGCTGATGTTGATTCATCGTGCCACAATCTTCTTGCCATGATTCAATCTTCTCTTGCCATTTCTCAGGTCTTGTCTGTGTCCACAGTTGCACAAGTTGAACAAAAGGTCTGATTTTAAATTGATTTAGTTAAATGGGTGCAAAATGTTGTGTGGATAAACTGGTGGAATTGTGAATATTAACAAGGCCTAAATCTCTTAGGCATGACATTTTGGAACTTATTCCTGCTCTTACTTTAGTTTTCTGACTTCCCCCTCTCAAAACTCTTACTTTTTCCCCTCTTCGTTCTACTTCTAATGACTGGATGTTTCACCCGTCCTTTTCTGGTGATTTAGATATTTTGTTTTTACTTGAGACTATCAGTTTTTGACTTGTTTGTTTTATTATTGCTTGTTGGTTTCCTTGCTTTCCGCTGTTAGATTTTATGAAAACAATACTATTATGCTCAAATTTGACCTATCTTTTTCTTTCTTTATATCTGTTGACAAAGACCATGTAAAGTTCTAATTTATTACCCTTAAATGAATGAGTCACTGCCCCTATTTCTTCACATAAATCAATAGCATTTCAATGTAATCAGCAACCCAAACTTACAAGCAACCCTAAATAATAAATTAATATACATGTGAGGAGGAAGATAGAATTTAGTAAAAAACCTGCCTCTTTCACTCTACCAGGGGGTTTTGACAAGCAACAGAAAAGAAAACAATATTTGAAATATAAAGGACTAAATTGTAGGCACACTAGGGTAAGCCCCAATTTCTCGGGGATAGAGGACAAGGGAAATTTATATCCCTTTATGCTCTTGGAGCAAGGCAAAGGTACTTTATTATAGCTGAGGCTCTATGCCACAAAAAGCATATAGTCTAATCAAAACAGCTTTCACTAAGGGGAAAAAGTCTGGACACAATTTCCACTAGAGACTTTGTGCACCAGGGTACCATCAGAGAGGTTCACAAGAGAGCAAGACAAGATATTCACTTCTTCCACTAGATAATATGTCTGTACATGTATTTTTCCCAGCTTGCCAGTTGGGAGCTGAGCTCAGGCAGGCCAAAACCTGGGCTTTCTAACAGGATTTTGTACACTGATATATATTGCATTTTTCCACAGCATTTACAAAAACAAGCCCTGACTCAGGATGGTCCCTAAGCACACGTCTAACTTAAAGCATGTGAGAAGTCCCATTAACTTCAACAGAACTGTTCCCATGCTTAGAGTTAGGCCTGCATACGTATCTTGCTGAATCAGGGCCAGAGGATACTGCCAAACTTGCCTGATTGGTTTTTTTATAAAACATAACAAATGTCCCATTCCATGTATCAGGTATGTTCCTCTGCAACATTAACATATCCTCAGCCCAGGAAAAGAGCCACATTCTGCTATAGTACAACACATCAGTGAAGTGGTTAATAGCCATACTTCTGTTTTTAAAAGAAAATTTAACTTTCAAAAATATTTACCTGATAAGAATTTGGAGAAAATGACCAGTTAACTGAAATCTGCAGTGTAAAGTCTGTGGTGTTTGATGCCTTTTGACTGTCAGAAATGCTATTATCTAGATTACATTTTATTATGTTTTCTGGGTATTTCATACTGATAAGGTTTGATGTAGGATCATTACATATTAGAATAGATTTAATCCTGTTTTTTAGGAAGCTTTAAGGACACTGAGGGATTATTTATGTAATAAGATGCAAAGTTGCTATGGAAAATGCTATAGCAACCTAACATCTTCACAAAACCAAGCAACCACTTATGACAGCAATCTAAATTTACATTTATTTTAGTGTCATTTTATTGACAACCTTAGTGTCTAATTTTGACAGCATGTTAAAATAAGTTTTGAGATTGTGCTGGAGCAAAATTAACAGCACATTGTTGGAATGAAAAGAGTTTATATAATTTCCTGAGCCAATATAAAAATATTTCACTTTTTGCAAAATTGTATTCAAAAATAGCAGAAAGGAGATATTCATGGGTGTCCCAAATAAACTAAAATCATTTATGTCTTTTCATGAATTCTCTTTTAAGGTTTTTCTGTTAATTTATTAGTAAAGCTGTACTTGGTGCATGTTAAAAGTAACAAGAGAACATTTTTACAAGAGTAAATGTTAAATTAAAATGTTTTTATTTGCTTTATAGCTTCATGAAAATTTTTTCTAAAAAGAAATGGTTTTGTTCTTAGAATTTATTTCAAATTCTATACCTTTTACTGCAACTTTCATGGCTCAGGATACAAGCCATAATTCATTAGGTTTAATGTAGCAGGACAGCACATCTGAATACATAGAGTTAGTCTGGTCCTAGCTCACCTTCTGAAAACACAAAATAAGCAGTAGATTTTTAGCTTTGTTGGAGGTGGAAAGAGACAGAATGAACCATGTCCTGCTCTCATTGCAGTTAATAACAAAATTCCCATTCTCTTCAATGGGAGCAGAAGCAGGCTGTGTGTATTGATTTTTTTTCCATATCTCTCCATTAAGAATCTTGAAGGGCAACTGTAACATTGTTGAAGTGGGGATGTAGGCAGCAAAATCAATAAAAGATAATAGTGGAACATCTGCCGTTTTCAGCTTCCTCCCAACCTGATATAGCCTTTATTAGCATCATTTTCCCAATTACACTCCACCCTCTGTGGAAAGTGATCTTTGTTAGACCAGTTTGTCCGATATAAAGCTTTTGTGCCTCAGCTCCTAACTGCATGTACACTTTACTAGAATAAGACCTATTTCTAACACTGAAAATGTTGGGCTTTGGCCATGAATTGCATGTGCCACAAATCATAGACATCTTTGGTATCTTCAGAAATAGCTCCATTTGCCTTTCAATTTTCTAGTTATTGTGTTACTATTTTGTTAAAAATCCTTTTATTTTGTTTAATTTAAACTAACCTCCAGGACTTTGGTTTTCTTCTTTATTATTCTGCACTGCATGCTTTGTTGAGCTTGGGAATCATTTCTAACTCAAGATCGGCATCTGTCAGAGATACTTACAAATACTTCTCAAGCTGGAGATTTGGAAGCCAACTGACTGAAGTTTAAATCTGCAACATATACAGCTTTCACCCATGAAACCCCTGGCAATCTTTAGCATAGCATGGAAAGTAAATGGAATTGTTTTCAGCCTCAGTGCACAGATTTTAAATTCATAGCTACAGACCAGGAAAGGGCACTATTGAATCATGAGACATGCAAGGCTGACTGAGATCTCCAAAGTGTTTAAAGGCTTATCTCTTCAAAGACGGCAGATTCCACCACCCCATACAATCATCTGGCTTGCAATTTGAGAAATGCTAGAATTCCAAGAGTTAAGAACCTAGCAAGCATGGCTAGCATTCAGAACTGGGTGACCTTTGAAATTCCCAAAGCTACCAAAATTAGTGATGTTATTGTTTATTTTGATGAATGAACTTCAGATATTTTGGATTCTGAGGTGTTTCAAGATTCCCTGTTCTTTGGTGTTGGCTTGAAGACTATCCAAAGGAAAATCCATGTCTGCTAAAGTCTCATGTACATTTCAAATCAGATCTGGGAACTATACATTGAAGTATTTGGTTTTTAAAGCCAAATAGCAAGGGAGTGAAATGCTGCTTCAAGGTGAGCGACTGTTTTTTAAATTACAGTTGCATAGTGAAGAGGAGGAGGGGAAAGACTGTGTTGGAAGTCAAATCACAACTTCAGGAATTGGACATACTGTTTTATTCTTCTTCCCCACTAGTTTATACATGTGGTTCAAAGAACTCTATTCCTATGGTATTTTTCTTATTCCTAAAGAGGTTAAGATTTTCTTCTGTTAAAAGAAAGGTATTGTTGGAAGCTTTGACAGCACACATTCTAGAGGTTCAGATTAGGGCTTTGAACCACTGTAAAATTCTTCCTTTTTCATGGAAGAATAGCTGATTATTTAGAGTTCCATAAATTAGGTGTATTGCAATTTTTAAGTCATATACGCAGTGGTTTCTAACATGTTTTTGCAGTGGCTTTTATACCCCCCTGTGATTTTTGAATTGCTTTTAGAGTTGCCAAGTGTCCATCTTAAACAATGATGTGGGAAGATCTCCATATTTGCAGGTCTCGGCCAGTTGCTACTTCAGCTCAGCTGTTTCTGAATTGGCCTTTTTCTGTGTTCCATATATGGCTGCTTTAGCCTCTTGGATTCTTCTGAGCTCCAGAGTGGTGAACTTCTTAATAGATGAGGGGGAAGGTGGTAAATGGTATTAAATGCTCTATTCTGTTTATCCACCAGTCATTGTTCTCATCACATTATATTCAGTGGTTTCAAGATATGCTGTGTTAATGTTTGATCCTGCTGGCTTCTGAGCATTGCTGAAAGGAGCATGGAAGACCAAAGAGCTAGCCCTCAGCTTTTGCTCAACATCTGTATGTGCAGTGATGCTTCTGCAATGTGGAGAAATGTGCATGGTGCTCAGCAGAGTCAGCAAATCAGCAGATTGTGAGGAAGAGAGACAGAGGGCCTGATGGGGTGGAGGTGGATGTAGTAAGGGTAAAGGCATGTAAGTGTAATCCAGGAATACAAGTTATGTGCATGGTGAACTTTGTTAGGATTTTCAGTTATTCCAACTTCCTGCCAGGAGTGTTTCACTCAAGTGCACTTAGGGGCTGCACTTAAGAAAAAAACAGAGTGGAAAAGCCAGGAGGGCCAGACAGCTGGCTGGAGAGTTTCAGAACGTTCCTCTGAAATGGTCTGTCTTCTATCCAGCTTCTCCGTATTACTGATTATAATGAGTACAATAGTTTTGCTGAGTCATCAACTTGCAGCACCCACTCTTTTCTCTTAGTTCATCTTGTTGAATCAGTTGCAACTAAGCACCATATTCAACAAGCCTACTAGTGGCTCACAACTCGCTGCTCTCTCACAAATCTCAGAACCACAGGACTAAGTTCTTGGGAGGGACTATTCAGTATTTTGTATTGTCTTTTTGGGCTTCGGAGGATAATGGTAGGCTTTATGTACTGGAATTTCTTGGATCTCTGTATTGATATATGGAGTTCAGTACAATATTTTTTCCTCTTTTTGGATCTAGTGAATTTAGAAGGGCCCAATTTTCATACCTGAATGCGTATATTTCAGCATCAAAATCTGGATTTACATGTTGTACTATTTTAAGTAAATTGGTTAATAAAACTAAACATGGGAGAGATTAAATATCATGAAGGTGAGAAGTAGAAGGCACTTGACTGCGATTCCTGAACTTTTCCTGGCTTCAGTGTATTGAAGGGAGTACCAGTGAGAGTATGTGGAATGAGAAGACTACAATGAGTATGTGCAGAAAGGCTAAGAAGATCTGGGTTTCCAGCGGCAGCCAAGCGGTAAACCTTACAGAAGTCTTGTTCTGATGTTAACTCTTCTCTTTGCTTCTCACTCTTTGAAAGGCTAGCTAAGGTCTTCATTCCCTGCAAGGGTCTCCAGTCTCTCTGGAACTCCACTCTCTACAAGTTTGTATCCACTTTTTATTTCTCAATAGTTTGCAAAATATGACTTTTCAGATACCCTTAAACTTCAAAGGGGAGTGGTTGGGCTTGGCTACACTGGAGAGTTGCAGCGCTGATGATGGGGTTACAGCGCTGCAATTCACTCTGTGTCCACACTTGCAAAGCACAGCCAGCGCTGCAACTCCCTGGTTGCAGCACTGGCTGTACACCTGGTCTGCTTGGGGTGTAGCGATTCCAGCGCTGGTGATGCAGTGCTGCTCATCAAGTGTGGCCACCAAAAGCGCTGTTATTGGCCTCCAGGGTATTAGGAGGTATCCCAGAATTCCTGTCCACAACAAACCGGAAGAATGGCTGAACTCCGATCTCCCCGTAGCTACTTAGCTAAAAAACAAACACAGCTGCTCTTTCCTCCAGTGAGCGAGCGAAGGCAGGGGAATTGCGTTGGAATGTTCACAGCTGTTTGCTTGAGGAGAGAGGGGAGGAGGTTGTCCGTGTTGAGCAGCTGCTTAGGTAGTTGGTCTAAAGGCTATCTAGGAGTGCATAATTTGCATTTAGTGAATAAGAGACAGGTGGGGGAAAGGTCAAAACTTTTAAAATGATTGAAGGTAGGCACTGTGTATCTTCCAGTCCTTAGAACTTGCAAGGCAGGGAGCTGAGAACAGTGTCAGCTCCAAAAATCCACTCTGTCTCCCCCATGCTCCCTGTCACACTCCACCCCACCCCCATCTTTTGAAAAGCACGTTGCAGCCATTTGAACGCTGGGATAGCTGCCCACAATGCACCACTCCCAACAGCGCTGCAAATGCTGCAAATGTGGCCACACTGCAGCGCTGGTAGTTGTCAGTGTGGCCACACTGCAGCGCTTTCCCTACACAGCTGTATGAACACAGCTGTAAATCCCAGCGCTGCACATCTCCAAGTGTAGCCATACCCAACTTCAAAGGGGAGTGGTTGTCTTTGTTTGTAGGCCCTCAAAGAGCAGAAAACGGGAATGGAATTGAGTGCCGGAGTGTGTGAGGCACGGGGGAGGGCTTTGCTTGCAGCTGCAAGCTTTTCCCTGGGCAGCTTCCCTGGAATGACTTTTTCAATTTACCGACAAAAACTCTAGAACTACTTTGCTGTGCTGAACAATTCAAGCACCTGAAAGATGCATTTGAGCAACTGTTCAAAATATTTCAAAAGGACAAAGAATATTCTGGTTTTTTCTAGACCAGTTTTCACCTGAACCCAAACTAGAATGGACAAATTTCAGTTTCATTAATTGACTTAAATACCACTCCAGTCAAATTCAAGGTAATGAAGCAAGCTTGGTGAATGAATGTAAATGCCTGCTATTTGAGACATACCAGAATTTTGCAAGAAGGCTGTTTGTGCTCGCCTTTATGTGAACAGACCTTTTCTACTATGAATCAGAACAAGTTAAAACACACCAATCACCCAATAGACTCAAACCAAACCTGCATTCTCTAATGTGTATGGCCAGATAAAGATGGATATTGTGACGTTGATTTCAGAGCAGCAATGACAGTCTTCCTGTATTTACTCCTTCTCCTGCAGCTCCCAAGCCACATGTTGTCCTTCAGTGGATCTGAACTTTCCTCCAGCTCATGTCCAATGAATAGGATCTGGTCTTTTTATTTTGTAAAACAAAGTGTACACAGGGATATTTCTTTAACTCCGATTAAAATTAGGAGCAATATTTAAGCTCCTGAGAAGTTTCCAGTGGCAGCCCTTACTACTGCAGAATGTTTGAACATACCAGATTATATTATTGGTATGTCTTACCAATTATTGCCCCTCTACATTTATTTTAGATATAACTGTATATTTTGAGATGGGGCAAGAGATGTCAAGGGCTGTACCGTGCTCACTAGTGTGGTCAAGAACGCTTCTTTTACATCTGTTTCAAGAGGCAGCACCTCCGCTGACAAAGTACTACTAACACCATATAGGCACATTGGTTCAATACGGACTCAGGAAAGAGTATGGTCTACTGAACCACCAGTGCCACTTAACAGATTCCAGTAACACGAGCTTGTCTTACAATGAATTCACTTCTTCCCTTCTCAGACCAAAGAGCTTCCTATTCATTTTCAGTATTAAGGGAATACAGTAATTTTTTTCAAAACATTGAATATAGGCAGAAGTCTGCTTCATCACTGACATCTTTAATTCAAGCAAGGTCACCTCATAAACTTGTCTAAATAGCTCTATTTCTCAATTAGAAAAGAGACAGAACTGTTTAAGGGTATTTAGTGTTTGATTAAGAGCACTTTACTAATGCTTTAAGCACTTGCAGAGGTTTTTCAAGCAGCTACTTTTACGAATAAAACATTACCATCTGAAAAGTTAAACTTATCAGAAACTGAAAACAAATCATTCCAAGCAGCGGGGTGGGGGGAGGGAGGAAGACTCTTTCAGTATTTTTTTCGAAAATGATATAAGTTACAGGGTATAAGGGCTCCAAAAAGATGTGGCAAGTAGTTTAGGCCCCAAATTTGACTTACTTTTAAATTGTTATAATCAGATGGTGAGTGCCCTCCAAATTCTAAAGGTACATTTTAAAAATTCAATGTAATATTGCTGCAAAAAAACAACAAGAAGACAATCATTATTTATGGGATATGGGAGAATGGGAAGAATCTTAACTGAAAAGGATACAGCTTAGGGGAGAAGAGGGAAACACCTGAAAATACTGGGGAGTTGGGATTTACAAATGAGCAAAGGGATAGGACCAGTGGATCAAGAGCTGAAGGAGGCAGGCAGGGAGGGACAGAGAAGGGGCAATAGAGTGGAGAAGAAAAGGAGGGGCAGAAAGCAAAGGCTAAATGATGAAACAGTGTGGGAGGAGGAAGGAGAAAGTGAATAGGAAAAAGGGGAGAAAAGTAAGAAGGTCAAAATGAGGAAAGGAGATGACAATGGGGGAAAAAAGATGCAAGGGGGAGGAAGGAGAGAGTAGACATGTTGCCTAGTGTCCCTGATAAAACTCCTCTATCCTAAAACATTTTGAAGAGTGAAATAACGCAGGACAGCAAAGAGTACAGAGAGTCTAAATTACAAAGAAACAGTGGTTCAAAGAGATTGTATGAATAAATTAAAGCATTCAGTTATCAGGGCATTAACACAAGGAGAGGAAAGCTTAGAGGCAACAATACAATCAATATGTTCTAGGTGTCAGGAAAGGACAGCGAGATGGTTAGAAGCAATGAGAAGGGCAGTTCTGAACTGATGGATTCTAAAAAAAAAAAAAGCTTATGGAGTTGTTTAAGGTTAGGGTGATGTGGTCACACTTCTTTATAAGGGCGATGAAGGAAGATGAAAACACTGCACACACCAAGATGGGACTCAGAGGCTAAAAGGAAGGAAATGCAATAGTCTAAACAAGAGTAGCTGGAATGAGGAGCAGCGTTGCAGCCAGTGGAAGTGGTGACTTGCAGACACAGGAGATAAGGAAGGCATAGGAAAGCAAAAATTGGTGTTGACACCAAGGTTATGGAAGGTAAAGCAAAAAAGGAGATCTGAGTCAAGAGACATATTTTGGAGAAGGAGTTGTTTGAGGATGCACTCTTTGTCCAAATGAGGCACTTCCACCTTTGAGATAACTGGATAACGGAGGTTAAGACAAAGCCATAGTTTACCTGATCAAGACAGGCTCAGAGAATGAATGAGCAAAGAAAGGTTAATAAAAGTGGTGGACAGCTGAGTGTTATCAAGATGACTGTGTAGGAAAAACAAAATAAACAACTGAGGAGAGGTGGGAATAAAAACAGAGAGGAATGAAAACTATCCTGCGAGTCCCAGTTAAATACAGTAGTTGTGACTCACTTGGTCTACAGTAGATATGCTGGGTAAAAAGAGAAGCAAAAAGGAAGGATGTCAAATTCCTTTTGGAACTAAAGAACTTCTGGGTAGCAATGACAATTGCCAAGTCAAGGAGAGAGACCCTGGTGTTATCAATTCCTCACAGCCTCCCATTATTTGTGGAATTTAAAATCTACAGCACATAAATTCAGTTCTTCTCTTGGTTTTCTCTCAGTTTGTTTCAGTATTGCCAATCCCAAATCTTCAAAAATCACATCTGAGCCCCCCAAATATAATGAAATTGGCTTAAAAATCATGATTACAAAAAAAATAGGTATTTTTATTTGCCTTCTGGCATTTGAGCCTTTAGTACTTGAGTCACATTTAGTACTTGGGTCATTGCAGCCTTGGGGTCTTGAAACATAAAGCTGAGATTCTCACATAATCACTTGCCTCCAGGAGCTGGAGCTTTAAATAAAACAGCAAATATCATGAGACTCATGATAAAATCCCAAGAGTTGGCAATACTGACTCTCATTTCATTCTGAATCTACTGCAGTGCCAGTGTTTGCCAAGAGCTTCTTGCCAAGGTCTTGTTATTAGAGCCGATTGGACCATAAGCAACCTCTAACCTTTTCAACTCCTCTACACCCCCCCTGTCTTTGCAAATAACCGCATCCAGTTTTGAAATATTTCAGTAACTGATTCCTCATTCAAAAAAAAAAGTCCTAAATAAATTACTGAAATTACTTGTACATCACACGTGTAGTAAGGCAAGAAAAAGATAGAACAATGTTGTTTAGAGTCTACTAAGCAACTGTAGAAAAAATTTCAATAGGCAAAGAAAATGTTTCTTCAGACTAATGCTTTGGTCTCTCAACCCTTATGTCTGCCTATAATGGAAATGGGATGGGTAAAACTAATGTTAGAGGAGGGTGGATTTTTTAAAAATTACTAGTTATCCCGTATGTGTTGCTTGTTCAATCCCTAACTCCTCTGTGAATAGAAAATCCTAAAATAATTCCCATGAGGAACTACTTTGAACATCTGCTATCACCATGGATGTAACTACTGTAATGAACTGCTGTGTGTAGACTGTAGGCAGCATGGTGTGGAAAGGACTTTAAAGCGACTCCATCTGAGTAAGAATAAGACTTTGAAATAGAGTAAATTACCTTCTCATTATGCAGGCCTAGCACCAACTAACATTAATGGGAGCAACCTACACACAGGATAATTAGTGCCCTTGGAGTTTAGACTCACAACTATTGAGAACTCTAGCTAAAGTGTGCATAAAGTTAGGGAAAATGTTTAAATTGCTTCATTGTTTAGTTACATTGTGTCTGAAGGTGAAAAGCAAAATTTGCATAGTACTAGAATAGCTGGTAATTGCCCAAATTTACTTTATATATACATATATAGTGCTAATTATATTTTTGCTAGTTATTTTGCAGTTTTCAAGCTTCCACCAGATCATTTTCTTAAAGTATAAAGGATGATGCAATCTATTTCCCTTCTGTTTCCTAACGGTAGGAAGAGGCATTTACCAGAGAATTCAATGTAGTAATAATATTACTGTTATTGATTTATTATCAGAAGTATTTATAAAGTGACCATCACTGTGGTATATAAGAACCCTTATCGTAGTGAAAACAAAGCCAAGAATGGGGATCACATAGTCACCGCTATCCAAAGAGATGACTGTGTTTTCTTGAGAGAACTCAAAGCAGTGGTTAGCAGTCACATTAAATGTCAGAGGGTTCAAGACCCTGACATTGATGGAAAACCTGAATGAAGAGGTGCCTTAATGTGCCCAAGCTGGGACTCAGATTTATTTCTTGTAGGATCCAATACTGGAGGCATGGGCAGACCACCAACAATGCCTGCCCCAGACTGCCTTGATCTACACACTAGGAATATATAGTTGAAACTTGCTTTCTGAGAACAGTTGTCATGGTGGGGTATTGGAAAAGGTGTGTGAGATAACTGGATCTGTTTGGGCAGTATAGATACGTGACCAGCACCTGGAATTTTATTCAGAATTGAGCTGGCAGCCAGTGGAGATTACAGACTCATAGGATGAGAAGGGACTGCAAGGGTCATCTAATCTAACCCCCTTCCAAGATGCAGGATTTGTTGTGTCTAAACCATCCAAGACAGATGGCTACCCAGCCTCCTTTTGAAAACCTCCAGCAAAGGAGATTCCCCAGCTTCCCTAGGCAGTCTGTGCCATTGTCCTACAGTTCTTACAGTTAGGAAGTTTTTCCATAATTTAATCTAAGTCTGCTATGGTGTAGTTTGAACCCGTTTCTTCTTGTCCTGCCCTCTGTGGCAAGAGAGAACAACTTTTCTTCATCTTTTTTATGCCAGCCTTTTAAGTTTTTGAAGACCCCTATCATGTCCCCCCTTAATCTCCACTTTTCCAAAGTAATTCTATCCAGTTCCTTCAGCCTTTGCTCATATGGCTTGCATTCCAACCCTTTGATCAGGGGCGGCTCCAGGCACCAGCGCAGTAAGCACATGCCTGAGGCGGCAAACCGCAGGGCGGCAGCCTGCTGGTCACCGTGAGATTGGCAGCCACGCAGCCTTCGGCAGCATTTCTGCCGTTCTGTGGGAGGTCCACCGGTCCCGCGGTTTTGGCGGCAATTTGGTGGCGGGTACGCCAAAGGCGCGGGACCGGCAGATCACCTGCAGAACTGACACTGAATCCGCATGACCGGCGGACCTCCCTCAGAAACGCCGCCGAAGGCTGCCTGACTGCTGTGCTTCAGGCGGCAAAAAACATAGAGCCACCCCTGCCTTTGATCATCTTTGTTGCTCGCTTCTGGATTCTTTCCGGTTTCTCAACACCCTTTCTGAACTTTGGTGACCAAAACTGAACACGGTACTCCAGCTGAGGCCTCGCTAGCACCAAGTAGAACAGTACTATCACCTCCTGTGACTTGCATGTTATGCCTCTGTCAAAACAACCTAAAATTGCATTTTTTTTTAATTATTTTTTATTTTATTTGCAACAGCATTGCATCGCTGACTCATGCTGAGGTTGTGATCCACCACAACTCCCAGATCCTTTTCAGGAGTGCCAATGCCAAGCCAGTTATCGCTCATTCTGTATTTGTTCATTTGGTTTTTCTTCCCTAAGTGCAGCAGTTTACATTTGTCTCTGTTGAATTCCATTTTGTTGTCTACAGCCCAGTTCTGAAGCTTATCAGGATCCCTCTGAATTTTAGCTCTATCCTCCAAAGTGTTGGCAACCCTCCCAGTTTGCGTAGTGTCATCTGCAAATTTGATCAGTATGCTCTCTGTTCTTACATCCAGGTAATTAATAAAGATGTTAAATAACACTGGACGAAGAACAAATCCCTGTGGAACCCCAATTGAGACCTCCCTCCAATGTTACATCTTTCCATTAATAGTTACTCTTTGTTTGGAGTTGTTTAATCAATTATGTATCCGCTTAATGGCAGCTCCACCAAGTCCACATTTCTCCAGCTTACATATCAGAACGTCATATGGGACTGTGTCTAAAACCTTGCTGAAGTCCAGGTATATTATGTCCACTGCATCCCCCCGTCATAACTATAAAGGGAAGGGAACAGCTGTCCTGTGTACAATACTGTAAAATCCCTCCTGGCCAGAGACACCAAAATTCTTTTACCTGTAAAGGGTTAAGAAGCTCAGAAAACCTGGCTGACACCTGACTCAAAGGACCAATAAGGGGACAAGATACTTTCAAATCTTGATGGGGGGAAGGCTTTTGTTTGTGCTTTTTGTTTTTGGGCGTGGTTCACTCTTGGGACTAAGAGGGACAGCACATCAATCCTTGCTCTTCGAATCTTTCTGAACAAGTCTCTCATATTTCAAACTTGTAAGTAACAGCCAAGCAAGGCGTGTTAGGTTTAACTTTGTTTTCTCAACTTGTAAATATTCCTTTTTGCTAAGAGGATTTACCTCTGTTTGCTGTAACTTTGAACCTAAGGCTAGAGGGGGTTCCTCTGGGCTCTGTGAATCTGATTACCCTGTAAAGTTATTTTCCATCTTGATTTTACAGAAGTGATTTTTACCTTTCTTTCTTTAATTAAAAGCCTTCTTTTTAAGAACCTGATTGATTTTTCCTTGTTTTAAGATCCAAGGGGATTGGATCTGGACTCACCAGGAATTGGTGGGGGAAAGGGGCGGGAATGGTTAAATTCTCCTTGTGTTAAGATCCAAGGGGTTGGATCGGTGTTCACCAGGGACTTGGTGAAGAAGTCTCTCAAGACTTTCCAGAGAAGGGAGTCAGTGTTTGGGAGTGGTGGCAGCAAAACCAGATCTATGCTGGTAATTAAGCTTAGAGGTGTTCATGTACCCTAAAGTTCAGAGTGGGGAAGGAACCTTGACACCTCCTATTCACCAAACCATTACCCTGTCAAAAATGGAAATCAAAATGATTTGCCATGATTTGTTCTTGGTAAATCCATATTGGCTGCCAGTGTTTATCCCTTCATCCTCTGGGTATTTGCAAATTGAATGTTTTATACATTGCTTTACTAAATTCTCAGTTATTGAAGTCAGGCTGACTGGTCTATAGTTCCCTGGCTCCTCCTTTCTCCCCTTTTTAAAGATGGGCACTACGTTAGCCTTCTCTAGTTTTCTGGAATCTCATCTGTCATTCATGAGTTTGCAAATATTATTGTCAGTGGCTCTGAGATTTCTTCCACTAATTCCTTCAGTAGCCTCAAGTGAATAGCTTCTGGCCCTGCTGATCTGAATTCATTAAAATTGATCAGAAGATCTCTGACATGTTCTTTATTTATCCTGATCTGCATCCCTTCTCCTTTATTGTTTATGGTAACTTCACTAGTCATCTGGTCACATGTTATTTTTTGTGAGAAGACTGAAGCAAAGTAGGCATTGAGCACCTCTGCCTTCCTATCATCTTCCGTCACTAGCTCAGCTTCTCCACTGAGCAGCCCACACCATCCTTGATCTTTCTTTTTTGTCTGACATATTTATAGAACCCCTTCTCGATGTTTCTAACATTCCTTGCCAATTGTAACTCATTCTTTGCCTTGGCTTTCCTGATTTTGTCCCTACACATTTGTGCTATTCCCATGTATATTTCTTTGGGGAAATGCCTCTCCTTCCATTTCCTATATGTATCCCCTTTGTTTTTTAGATAACTAAAAAGCAACTTGTGCAGCCACATTGACCTCCTGTGGTGGTTCTTATCTTTCCTCTGCATTGGAATAGCTTGATGTTGAGTCTCTAGTAATACAACTTTTAGGAACTGCCAGCCCCCTTCGACTCTTTCTTCCTAATTGGTCTTTCCATGGGACCTTGCCTACGATTTCTCTGAGTTGACTAAAACTCTCATGTTCATAAACTGATCATTTGGGATGGAGGTAAAGAATAAAGTCTACTACCCCATCTTCCTCCACCTCTAAAGTCATTGAGCTTGCGATCAACAACCACTGCTTTGAGTTCCTGTCTTCTAATTCCCTCCTGGATTCTCTCTAAACTGACTTCTGCCCTCCAAGCCCTCCCCAATTTTGCCCCTCCCCACTGATCCACTTTTATCTCTCATTGCATTGCTCGCTGCCCGCTTTGTTTTGCCAGCACTCGTTAGAGTGAGGGCCTGATGGGGATGACTTATATTTGTGTACTTCTATCTCCAAACTTTGTGTCCTTTGCTTCTCTGAAGAAAGCTCTTTGGGGCAGGGATTGTGCCTGCTTGTTGATGTGATCAGCACCTAGCATTGTAAGTGCTCCAGGATACTCAACTACATAAATAACAATTACAATAGTGGGATTTCTGCCTGGATAGAACCAATCCTTTAGTTATTGCTCTGTTCTGGTCAGTGCCACTGACTCAATATTCACAGTTACAACTGAGACATTGGCTGAAGTCTTGAGGGCTTATGAAATCCCCCCGAAGTGTAAGACTCATGCAGTGTCTGAAGGTAGGCAATTATGCATGTAAGGATCAGCTTCATAATAAGCTTGAGATTCAAAGCAGGGAAATGCTATGCAAAAAACTTAAAAACAAAAACCACTTACAAAAGCCTCTATAGAGAGACACTGAGAAACTTTGGGCTCTCAAGCCTAACCATTTTTTCCCTCAGGAAAATATTGTTTCCACAAACTCTTAAGAAAAACTGCTAACTGTCCATTTTAAATGGAAGCGCCATGAGTGAGCCAGACACTGGACACTTGTATCAGTAAGCAATTCAGGACAAAGAAGGGAACAGTCTTACAGAAGAAAGGGACATCATCAAAAGGTGGACAAACTACTGCTCTGTTCTATACAACTACTAGACAGATGGAGATCCTAGTGTCTTAGACAGCCCATATTCAACAGAGAAGCATGACTTTCCAATACTATGTGAAGAAGTGTAGACAGATGTGAAATCACTCAAGAATGGAAAGGCTACTGGTATTGACAACATCCCAGCCAAACTGATGAAATTTGGAGGAGAAATAGTAATAGATCTACTCACCAAGATCTGCAAAATGATCTGGCAGACCAGTGACTGGCCCTCCACATGGACGCAGTCATTAATCATCACTCTGCCAGAGAAAAGCAACCTGCAATTGTGTCAAAATTACCAGACTATAAACTTACTTAGCCATTCCAGAAAAGTGATGTTGAAAGTCCTATTGAACAGATTGAAGCCACAAGTGGAGAATATCATCACTGAAGAACAGATTGGCTTTTGTGCTGGAAGAAGTACCACAGAACAGATTTCAACCTTCATGTTCTATGTGAGAAGTACTTACAACAACAGCAGGACATCTACCTTGTCTTTGTTGACTTCAAGTAGGCGTTTGACAGAGTATGGCACAAAGCTCTCTGGACAACATTCTTACCATTAAACTACTGTATGCCTGGCTTCAGTTCACTGATGACACTGATGGCCTGGCAGGCAGCGAAGATGAATTTGCCAACCTTGTGAAACAATTGGAAGAAACCTCTTCAAAATATGGCATGGAAATCAGTGCAGAGAAAACCAAACTGATGACAAACAAATGTGATGGAATCAGCTCACATATCACTGTCAGTGGCAAGAGCTGGAGACAGTGAAAAAGTTCAAGTATTTGTGGGCAATCATCACTGATGAAGGATCCAAGGCAGAAATTTGGGCAAGAACTGCGCAAACAGCAGCAGCAGTGGCAATGCTAAAGCCAGTTTGGAGGAATAAGAACATCTCCCTGGAATCCAAACTGGAACTGCTGCACGCATTGGTCATCTCCATTTTTCTGTATGTGTGCGAGACATGGACCCTTATGGCAGAACTTGAACGGAAAATTCAGGTAGTAGAGATGACATTCTTCCCTAAAATCCTGAGCATCTCCTACTTCGACCACATCACCAGTGAAGAGGTCTGCAACATCATCATCCAACGCTCTGGCTCATATGAAGACCTCCTGACAACTGTGAAGAAGCGCAAGCTGAAGTGGTACAGCCATGTAACAAGATCATCTAGCCTATCCAAGATCATCCTCCAAGGGACAGTACAGGGGAAGAGAAAAAGAGGTAGACGGAAGAAGAGATGGATTGACAACATAAAAGAGTGGACAGAAATGGACTTCACAGAGACTCAAGCACTGACACACAATCATATGGGATGGAGACAATTGGTTGATTGCTCATCAATGCAATGGCGCCCCAATGACCAATGCGGTTATGGGAATGATGATGATGATGATGAATGAGCAATGTAAGACCAAAGTATACAGTTGGTTGGTCGAAATTTCCCAAATTTCAATATTCATAAAAAATTCAGTTTTCAATGGGGAAAAAACCCCAGGTTTGTCACTGAAAATTGTTGTGGTTTTCAACCATCTCTAATTATTTGAAATGACCAGTGAATACAAAGTGAACATGGTATTACAGGATATGGCTCATTACACATGGACTCCTTTGGCTATTATTGCAATTTGGTAAGTCAAATGTAATCGAAATAGCATACTAACTAAAATAATAATAATAAACTAACTAATACAACCTGTTCATAAAACACACAAGTAGAGACATATGGCATAGATGTCAGGATAGTTGACCTGATCCCCCAAAAGGTAAGAGGATTATTCTTTCTCTTACTGGACATGCGAGGACCTCTATCTCATTACTGCTTACTTTGCTTAAGAGCCTTCAGTGAGGGACCTTGTTAAAGGCTTTCTGCAAGTCCAAGTACATTATATCCACTGGATCACCCTTGTCCGCATGCTCGTTGACACTCTCAAAGAATTCTTACAGATTGGACATCCTAGTCGACATTCTTAGTTGCTGCACCATGACAGCACATTGAACCACCACTCCTGACCAACAACCTTAATGCTAAAGACCTACAGATCCACAGCAGCCATACCTCAGGCACATGATTGGTTGGCCAGACAGCCTTCTCATTGGATACATGGACTATATAGAGACTCCAATAGGAAGAGGAAGCTATCTGAGCAACAGATCATTTACTGGTTGCTACCTAGACAGACTTGCCTGACCCTGCCCTGCTGCCTCATCCAACCCTGCCCTGCTACCTTGCCTGACCTCGCCTCCCTAACCCATTGCCCTGGCCCCTTGGGGTGGATCTTCCAGCTACTGACCCCTTTTAGACCATTGCCCTGAATTGCCTCTGATAGTGATTGACCTCCTGGCTCCCTGGGGTTGCCCTCTAGACTGCTTTAGCCGCTGCCATTACTTATTAGGCTGTGTCTACACTGCCACTTTCAACCCCAAAATTTTAGTTGTTCAGAGGTGTGAAAAACACCCCCCAAGCGACAAAAGTTTTAGCACTGATAAGTGCCAGTATAAACAGTGCTTTATCACCAGGAGCTGCACTCGCAGCAATAAAGCTACCACTGCTTGTTCAGGATGGTTTTATCATAGACTCATAGATTCTAGGACTGGAAGGGACCTCGAGAGGTCATCGAGTCCAGTCCCCTGCCCTCATGGCAGGACCAAATACTGTCTAGCCCATCCCTAAGAGACATTTATCTAACCTACTCTTAAATATCTCCAGAGATGGAGATTCCACAACTTCCCTAGGCAATTTATTCCAGTGTTTAACTACCCTGACAGTTAGGAACTTTTTCCTAATGTCCAACCTAAATCTCCCTTGCTGCAGTTTAAGCCCATTGCTTCTTGTTCTATCATTGGAGGCTAAGGTGAACAAGTTTTCTCCCTCCTCCTGATGACACCCTTTTAGATACCTGAAAACTGCTATCATGTCTCCTCTCAGTCTTCTCTTTTCCAAACTAAACAAACCCAATTCCTTCAGCCTTCCTTCATAGGTTATGTTCTCAAGACCTTTAATCATTCTTGTTGCTCTTCTCTGGACCCTCTCCAATTTCTCCACATCTTTCTTGAAATGCGGTGCCCAGAACTGGACACAATACTCCAGTTGAGGCCTAACCAGCGCAGAGTAGAGCGGAAGAATGACTTCTCGTGTCTTGTTTACAGCACACCTGTTAATGCATCCCAGAATCATCACGTTTGCTTTTTTTGCAACAGTATCACACTGTTGACTCATATTAAGCTTGTGGTCCACTATGACCCCTAGATCTCTTTCTGCCATACTCCTTCCTAGACAGTCTCTTCCCATTCTGTATGTGTGAAACTGATTGTTCCTTCCTAAGTGGAGCACTTTGCATTTATCTTTATTAAACTTCATCCATTTACCTCAGACCATTTCTCCAATTTGTCCAGATCATTTTGAATTTTGACCCTGTCCTCCAAAGCAGTTGCAATCCCTCCCAGTTTGGTATCGTCCGCAAACTTAATAAGCGTACTTTCTATGCCAACATCTAAATCGTTGATGAAGATATTGAACAGAGCCAGTCCCAAAACAGACCCCTGCGGAACCCCACTTGTTATACCTTTCCAGCAGGATTGGGAGCCATTAATAACTACTCTCTGAGTACGGTTATCCAGACAGTTATGCACCCACCTTATAGTAGCCCCATCTAAATTGTACTTTCCTAGTTTATCTATAAGAATATCATGCGAGACCGTATCAAATGCCTTACTAAAGTCTAGGTATATCACTCTCACTAAAGTCTAGGTATATCACTCTCCAGTGATAAAGTGTGACTACACTGCCCACATCATAGTGCTGCCATGGCTGCACTGTAATGGGGGCAGTGTAGACATACAAAGTTTTGATTTGCGTGACGCACTATGTAATAAAGGTAACAAAATATTAAGTATTGTGTGTGCCCCAGAGAAGTGCGGGTAGGAGACAGAGCTTTATTTCCTGATCCTAATCAATCCTGAGATGGATTGTAAAATGTTAGTATTCTCTGTCCTATGTCAGTATTGTCTTACTGCAGTGGCTATTGCTACAGATCCTAGCCTTTCCAAGATTCTGCAGTGACAAAGAGGTGAAGCAGTAACAGTCCTTTTTGCTGATGTTTCTGGAAAAGGATCTCTCCTCATATTAAGTGTCCTTTCTGAAGATAAATCCCTTTTAGAGTCCGCATGTTGTTTTGTAAGGAAACTGACAAAGTTAATTGTCTGTAGATAAAAAGGGTGTTTTCCTATTAATTAATTTGGAAGAGTTATTAAGATTCAATTTTAAGAATTCCTGTCACCTTTTCAGAAATGATCTGAGTTGCTTTAATTTAAGTCCAGTAACAAGGGACAATTTACTGACCATTTATTGTTAAAATTTTGGGATTAATTTACAGTTGTTCTAGTGCACCATATTCAGTGTTATTTCTATTATTAAAAAGTTAAATGAGTGGGTGCTTTCAGTTTGTTAATTACAAGGGATTATTTTGTTGTGTTGCAATTGCATTCTTTAGCTAAAGAAATGAAGGACTTTACTAGCTGTGCCTTCCCGTCTTATCTGCTCTTGCTTATTCTGCTCTCTACCCCAATACTCTGCTCCAGCAATAATGCTCGATAATAAAACTACGTGTTTGTCTACATCTACTTTCCTGGTGCCCCTTACACGTGAATGCTGTCCCCAAATCATAGAATATTAGGGTTGGAAAAAACCTCAGAAGGTCGTCTAATCCAATCCCCTGCTTAAAGCAGGACCAACACCCACTAAATCATCACAGTCAGGGCTTTGTCAAGCCGGGCCTTAAAAACCCCTAAGGATGGAGATTCCACCACCTCCCTAGGTTACCCATTCCAGTGCTTCACCACCCTCCTAGTAAAATAGTGTTTCCTGATATCCAGCCTAGACCTCCCACACTGCAACTTGAGACCATTGCTTCTTGTTCTGTCATCTGCCACCACTGAGAACAGCCTAGCTCCGTACTCTTTGGGATTGCCCTTCAGGTAGTTGAAGACTCCTATCAAATCTCCCTCACTCTTCTCTTCTGTAGACTAAATAAGCCCAGTTCCCTCATCCTCTCCTCGTAAGTCATGTGCCCCAGCCCCCTAATAATTTCCGTTGCCCTCTGCTGGACTATCTCCAGTTTTTCCACATCCTTCTTGTAGTGCGGGGCCCAAAACTGGACTCAGTACTCCAGATGAGGCCTCACCAATGTCGAATAGATGGGAATGATCACATCCCTTGATCTGCTGGCAATGCCCCTACTTATACAGCCCAAAATGCCATTAGCCTTCTTGGCAACAAGGGCACACTGTCGACTCATATCCAGCTTCTCGTCCACTGTAATCCCTAGGTCCTTTTCTGCAGAACTGCTTCCTAGCCATTTGGCTCCTAGTCTGTAACAGTGAATGGGATTCTTCCATCCTAAGTGCAGGACTCTGCACTTGTCCTTGTTGAACCTCATCGGATTTCTTTTGACCCAATCCTCCAATTTGAAGCCTACAAGTTGTTATCTATTATTCACAGCTTGGTAAAGGACCACTGGGGGTAACAAGATAAAGTCCCTCACCAAAGGCTCTTAAGCAAAGTAAGCTGTCATGGGATAAGGGGGAAGGTCCTCTCATGGATCAGTAACTGGTTAAAAGGTATGAAACAAAGGGTAAGAATAAGTGGTGAGTGGAGAGAGGTAAATAGTGGTGTCCCCCAGAGGCCTTTACTGGGACCAGTTCTATTCAACATATTCATAAATTATCTGGAAATAGGGGTAAACAGTGAGGTGACAAAATTTGCAGATGATACAAAACTACTCAAGATAGTTAAATCCCAAGCAGACTGCAAAGAGCTACAATAGGATCTCACAAAACTGGATGACTGGGCAACAAAATGGTAGATAAAATTCAGTGTTGATAAATGCAAAGTAATGCACATTGTAAAATATAATCCCAACTATACGTATGAAATGATGGGGTCTAAATTAGCTGTTACCACTCAAGAAAGAGATCTTGGAGTCATTTTGGATAGTTCTCAGAAAACATCCACTCAATGTTCAGCGGCAGTCAAAAAAGAAAACTGAATGTTGGGAATTGTTAAGAAAGGGATAGATAATAAGACAGAAAATATCATATTACCTCTATGTAAATCCATGGTATGCCTACATCTTGGATGCTGTATGCAGATGTGGTCGCCCTATCTCAAAAAAGATATATTGGAATTGGAAAAGGTTCAGAAAAGGGCAACAAAAATTTTTAGGGATATGGAATGGCTGCCGTATGAGGAGTGATTAATAAGACTGAGACTTTTCAGCTTGGAAAAGAGATAATTAAGGGGGGGATAGGATAGAGGTCTATAAAATCATGACTGGTGCAGAGAAGGTAAATAAGGAAATGTTATTTACTCCTTCTCATAGCACAAGAACTAGGGGTCCCCAAATGAAATTAATAGGCAGCAGGTTTAAAACAAACAAAAGGAAGTATTTCTTCACACAACACACAGTAAGCTGGTGGAACTCCTTGCCAGAGGACTTTGTAAAGGTCAAGACTATAACAGGATTCAAAAAAGAACTAGATAAATTCATGGAGGACAGGTCCATCAATGGCGATTAGCCTGGATGGACAGAGATGGTGTCCCTAGCCTCTGTTTGCCAGAAGTTGGGAATGGGTGACAGGGGATGGATCACTTGGTGATTACCTGTTCTGTTCATTCCTTCTGGGGCACCTGGCATTGGCCACTGTCAGAAGACAGGATTCTGGTTTAGATGGACCTTTGGTCTGACTCAGTACGGTCGTTCTTATGTTCTCATGTTCTTAACAATTTGTAAAATGATTTAGACCCCTCAAGGTATCCTGTGTAATTCATGATTTTACTACTGTTACCCTCATGTTCTCTCCCCCATTTCCTCTTATTGTCTGTGACATTCATCTGTTGTGCCTTGTCTTCAATTAGTTTGTAAGCACTTTGGGACCTGGACCATGTCTTTCTATGTATTTGTCCAATGCCTAGAACAATGGGGCACCAGCCCTGATTGGGACTTCTTGGTACTATTGAATTACAAATAATAATTGAAAACTGAGCTTCTGCTAAATGACGAGAACTGTTCATGAATATTATAAGCGCTCATGTTTCTAAAAAAACAGAAAATATGTTGTTTCCTATGGTAAAGAGTCACTTGTAACTGTTCAAACAGTGTGTGTCACTTGATCCTTGCCCAAGAGTTATTCTTAAAATGTTGAAGGTGATAATATACAGCTCAGAATAAAATGTTTAGGCCTGAGGGGTTAGCTGTCTGGGTCAGGTAGCTAAAGATTAATGCAAACTTCACAAGCCTCCTTGTAACTAGCTTCTAATAACTTTGATGCGGATAGCAAATACTCTGTAGCATTGCTTATACCTGTCACGTGAATTGGCAACCAGTTTTGTCACTTGCAGGTGATTCTTACAATATTTAATGGTCTCTTGTTCAGCCCACTTGCCAAACAGCAGTCAGCAGCATTGCACACTAAGCCTCAAATCCTCTCCCAGGCACCCAGCTCCAGTAAATGGGCTGAGCATATCCCCTGGAGAAAGGAGGGTAAGGAGTATTCCACCAGGGCCACATGTCTACACAGCCGACAGCAGTGAGCCTCTGGCTTGTAGCTTGTGGCTCAGGCTGGAGCTTGAGCTCCAAAGACCAGGGCAGGAGTAGGCTTCAGAGTCTGAGCTCCAACCTAAGCTGCAACTTCAAAGCAATGTCTACACAGCCATTTTCATCGCAATTATCTGAGCCTGAGTCTGTCGACCTGGGCTCAGAGGCTTGCTGTCACTGGCTGTGTCGACACACCTGCTGACAATGGAAATATCCACAGCTGTTATTCCGGCCAGGGTAGGCTGTGAGGTCCTAGCACCTGAACTCCATCAGAGATAATAAGTCAACAGCTGTACAGACCCAGTCCTTTCCATCTATGCAACAGCTTTAGGGGATTTCTCTTGGAGCTGGGTTAGGTGATGCACAGGAGATGGACATTTTTCCCACTGCCTCCCCAAAGCAGTGGAAAAGTACAGGTTCTGTTGCATTAGTTTCCCTTCTGTACCTAACAGAGTGGGAGGTTATCCACTGGTTAAAGTTTCTGTGTGGAAGTCAAGGTTAATCCAGTGGTGGTGCATAGCACTATGTAATGACTCTAGCTAACTATAAAATGATGTCTGCTGGGCAGCATGAATATACTAGTTTATACATTTAGTTGCCTCGGTACACTGAAAAGAAGTGCAAAACTGCAACATTTGGAAGTTTGGTTCAGTTTGCTCTCTCTGAATTAGAAGAGCAAATTTTGAAAAATACTTTCTATTGGACTGGAGGTTTGTGTTTGCTTAGCCTTTTTTCTCAGATGTAGTTATTTGGTTGTTATGAAAAAAGCTTCTATCCTCTTAGTTGCCCATTAGACTCCTCACAACAATTTCTTGAGGGTAAATTTTATCATGGAAGAATGACTACATGCTTTTCAAAGCAATTTAATTTGATATAGCAATACTGAGGCTGCAGCTAAATCTTCCAGAGAGATGCTGTGGCGGAGCCAAATTAGACGCAACAATGAACCTATAGGTGTGTTTTAATGACTACACTATATTTGCAATTATGTATTTGTATTGTTTGCAAAATAATAGAAATTAATTGGGTCAAACAAAGGTTTGTCCTGTCAAAAGTAAAGTATTTTTATTGCTAATGATATATTGAGATCGCCTGTTCGGAGAACAAACTAGTTTGACAAAGATTTTGAGTCATGTATGTGCAACGACACAGGATACAAGGGACTTTTTATGCAGCAAGGTCTGTTCAAGAGAGGCCTGGAGCGGTGTTAATATATAATTAAGTGGTGGTGGGTGTTAATATATTAAGTGGTGTTAAGTTAAGTGGTGTTAATATATAATTTCTTATCCTCTGGAAAGTAGCCATATTGTTACTGTCGATGGCAAATAAAATTCTGTAATATCAAGCTTGAAATCATTTAATCAGGTTTGTGCTTCTATTACAAAATGCGGATAGAATTTTGGAGGGTTTTTTTTAATTGCAGCTATTTCATAGTGATATCATAGTCCAGTAATGAAGACAGTACTGCATCATACTTTGCTAAGCCAAATGACCATTGTTGTTGCCAAGTATAAGAATGGTCAAGAGTAAAGTTCTTCTCTAGGACGTTAACAGTATCCCTGAAATAACAGCTGTCACACTTCCCTATATGTATTTATGCTCAGATAATTTATTTAAGTAGTGTTCCTGGTATATGCTTTATAGCCTTCCACATTTTGCTATACCAATTTAGGCTTATATTGCAGACTGTGCAATTCATTTGGCAAATGTAATTTCCATCCCTGCATACTAATCGATTTCTTCACAAACACCTGCTATCAGTTATGATAATAAAAATGTCATTCTAAATTGAAAAGGGGCCAAATGGAGCTTCCTAAGGAAATGACTTCAGTATCTTTCAATGCGGCTAATGTAGTAAAGTTCTTGTAGTGCCAAGGTTGGTTATCATTGGGGTTTTGTGGGTTTTTTTGGTTTTTTTTTTTGAGCATTTGCATTTTATATAATTTTGCTCTATTACATCATTTCTCTGTCTAAACAATTCCTCGTAACTGGAGAATTCACAAGGAGGCAGGAGTGGAGTTTCCACATTTCCTCTCTCTTGAGACCAAATCCAAAAAGCTTTACTTAGGCAAAGCTCCCTAGCATCACAGGGCCTTAATTCAACTGGAACCTCTGGATACTACCATAGTATAAATATTAAACAGTCATGTCAGTTTCTATAACATTTCTGAGCAAAAGCTGTGAAGTCAATAAAGTTTTGCCAATTTAAGAACTTAAGAATTTTGCCTTTACACTGGATGTCAGTTTCTTACCTAAAATCTATGTCTAATTTTAGCAGCCAGTCTATGAAGAGTGATTGAAATTTAGAACAACAATTTATGGCCTCGTCTCACTAACCTCTTGTTGACTATGCCCCCATCAAATGCTAATGTACACAGAACAAAACTGTTTTTAGCACCATTATGCCTTCCCACACTCAGAAATTTCATGCCTGTTTTCAGAAATAGTGAATCTCTAGTGGAGGTCAGCAGACATTTTTACCTCCGTATGTGACTCAGTGGTAAAATGCATACATCTCAGCTCCAATGCAGCTTATGCTATCAGTTGTACAAGTATGATTGCACCATTGCTGAGACACAGGTAAGAAACTGTCAAGAGTAGATACTGCCCTTGTAGAAAAAAAATGAATGATTTCAATATTACATCAGGGCTCCAGCACACTTTCAGAATCAGTGTCAAAAATTCATTTACAGCTAAACTGTTTTCAACACTAGTTTGAGGTGGTGGGGTAGGAAGAGAATCATTGCTGACATCTGTTGTCAGTAATAGGTCATTTTTTGAAGTCTCTCTTAGGACATTTCTCTTGGGCAGTGGTTCTCAACCTCTGTCCTTACCGTCAGCACTCTTCTCCCAACCTTTACAAATCTGGCCACATCTGTCCTCCCCTTTAGCAATATCAGAAAGGCAAGGTTGTCATGACCCCCTAACACCTATCTGCAATTGCCATGCGTATCCCAACCTCCATGTCAAGAAATCCTACTTTAGAATATTTATATAAGGCCTTGTCTGCACTGAAGAACTGAACCATTTGTTACTGAACCAGATTAAGTGTAAAGAATTAAGTGTCTCCACACTAGTCATACCAAATTGGTTTGTTTTGCCCCATATCAACACTTGGGCTGTCCTGAACTATTTCATTTGCAATTCCTTTTGTCTCACAATTCACAACTAGCTCCCAGAAGTAGTTCATCCTGGGAGATTTCACAAGGCGACTTAGGGCTTGACTAAACAGAAACGCTCAGGGAAGTGAATTAAGATAAATCGAATTTAGGACATTTTGATTCAGAATAAGGCTTTTCCACACAGGAATTAAATGCAATTTAACTAACTCACTTTAATTTGGATGAACTTTCCTGAGTGTCCCCCTTTAGACAAGCCCTTAGTGTACTGTGGGGCATTAATAGGGAGGACTAGTTGAACCGTTTCAGCTTGTCTGTGTTCACTCTGGCACTAAACCAGTTGAAATTGAACCAATGAAGCTGTGAGAGTTTATTAGTCCTGCTATTTCTAATGAGCTGCTAGACTCTTTGTAAACCATTAGCAGACCGTTAGAGATGTTCCTCTGTGTGGTGGACTCTCCAGACCCAAGAGTGGCAACTCAGACTTGAGCTGCATCCACACTACAAAGTGCCTGGGCTCTGACCCACATCACAGCGGGACTCAGGCTCTGACGCTCCCTCCAGCAGGGTTCATAGGCCCCAGCCAAGAGGATTTCCTGACCCAAGTCAGACTCATTTCTGTGTGGATGGAAGGGGTGCTGGGGCATGAACTTGAGTCAGAGTTTGGGCTTAGTGTGCTGTGTAAAACCCAAAATGCTCTACAAATGTTCTTAAGGCTTTAACCAATTTAATTTTTCTAGACCAAACCAAAGAGTGGAGTGTTTACTTTATATATCTTTATGTTGCATCCCCTTTTGTCTGAACAATGCCCTCTATGTTATCTGCCAGCAAATGAGTCACTATATTGATTTTTTATTGATTTTTTTGGCATGTTCATTTTCTCATAGCTCTAACAGCCCAAGCTTATGCACTGAAGGAAGAGAATGACAGCCTCCGATGGCAGCTGGATGCTTACAGAAATGAAGTGGAGCTTCTAAAACAAGAGAAAGGACAACTCTTTCGCACCGAAGAAAGTCTCACAAAGGACCAACAGTTGAAATTCCTGCAGCAGACAATGCAAGGCATGCAGCAGGTACGATGAGTCAATTTTTAATGTCTTTTCTCAGTAATGTATATGCAGAAGGAGCATTTTTGGTTAGGAAAAAAGCACTGCAAATTTTTGGACTGCTAAAATCAGATTTTGTAAGATGCTAAGGAACCTTACCATGATTTCTTTGCATACTCAAATGCCTGTTGATTTCTGCAGGCTGTTTTGGGTGTATAAGGATGGCAGCCTCAGGCCACAGGGATTAAAGACCTGCTGACAAAGGGGATGTCTACACTGCGGTCGGAGGCATGATTGCAGCATGGGTTGGCCTAGCTCTGCAAGAAAGTAGCGGGTTTAAGAAGCCTTTTCCAACCTATCATGGCCAGTGCCCCAAAGGCAGCAGGTCAGGTATAGGTCATAGCCCCACCATCCTTAAACAGCATCAGAGCTGTGCAGTGCGCTCAGGGGATAGAAAACACAGTACTACTGCAAAGGCTGTAGCAAGGGCTGCTGTGGCCCATGCCCCCACAACACTTCTAAAGACACTTGTCCATGTCCTCAGCAAGTGTAAATTGACATGCCACCACTGAAGTCAGTGGCACTAGATTGACTTGCACTAGCTGAGGCCCTGGCCTATTATAACTGAGTGAAACATAATGTCTCCAGAAGCTGCTGCTGATATAGTAAACCTCCACTTCCCCTCTACTGTGGCCAGTGGCTTAAAGCCACAGACTGGCCCTTTATTTCTAAGTCTCTTCTGTTTCCAAAATGTTAATCAGCTCCCACTTCTGATATTATTGTTGGAAGTCGTAAATCCCCTCTCTGTGACATTGCAGTTAGTAGTCACTGTGAGGCCCCAGATTTATGCCTTCTGACCAGGAGTGAGCTTCAGTACAGATCTGTACATGAACACCCAGATCTCACCTTTCTTTTACAATATTGGGAGAATTTGTGGCTAAGTGAATAATTTCTTAGTAAAATATATGAGAATTAACAAATTAGGCGTTAGTTGCTCTTCCAATTCAGGTATAAAAAAAGAAGCTAAAGTGTCTTAGGCCTTCAAGCACTTAAGTACATGCTTTAAGCATGTGAATAATCTCTTCCTTACTTAAGCACATGCTTAAGTGTCGCTGACTTCATTAATGTTAAGCACATGAACACATGCTTTGCTAAATCTGAGCCTTAGTCCCTGTTCTCCATTGCCCTGCACTTTGTGTACTCATTCACACCAATACAAATGGATATAAGCTGCTACCAAATCCAAGTGGTAGTGTTTTTACACTCACTTGCCACTGGTTTAGATTGTCACCTGAGGAGCAAGGGCACAAGAGAATCAGGCCGTGGAATTCTAATTGAATTAGTATTGAAACTTCAGCTAGATATCAATATCGATAATCAAGCATGTTAAGAGAAAACCCATTGTTTAGTATCCACTATCTAGCTGTGTCACAGCAACTGCAGTTTCCCATCCTCCGTGTTTTTTTAAATCTTTGACATTTTGATGTGAGTTTTCGAATTTTTGCTAGTTTGGCATCTGGGATCAAGCCAACCAACTTCCTATGAGGGAGGATTACAAAAGGTTCAAGAAGTTGGAAAAGGGGCTGCGGGGAAGCCGATTGAGGATATGCTGAGGATTGCAGAGATCGGGAGTTTTGTTGGGAAGTTGTTAGCAGGTTCAACAGCTGAATGGAGCTGAGTTGGGTCACTTTTGTGAACAGTTGTAATAGGTTTGAGTAGATCAATGTTTCTCAAACTGGGGTCACCACTTGTGTAGGGAAAGCCCCGGTGGGCCGGGCCGGTTTGTTTACCTGCCCCATTCGCAGGTCCAGCTGATTACAGCTCCCACTGGCCACAGTTCGCCGCTGCAGGTCAATGGGGGCTGCTGGCAGCCTTGGTCAGTAAGTCCCTCGGCCCACACTGCTTCCAGCAGCTCCCATTGGCCTGGAGCAGCGAACGATGGCCAGTGGGAGCCGCGATTGGCCGAGCCTGTGGACGGGGCAGGTAAACAAACTGTCCTGGCCCGCCAGGGGCTTTCCCTACACAAGTGGTGACTCCAGTTTGAGAAACACTGGAGTAGATGGGTTTGAGTTGTTAGTAGAACTTGTAACACCTCACGACCTTTACACTTTTCCTGTGATTCATCCAGGAATATTTAGAAATTGGCCTCTCATTTAGGTAGAACCTATAGAGTCTGAGTTTGGTTTTCAGAAATGCTGAAGATTGACAGCTTCAATTGAAATCCATCAGCATAACATGTGTACAGCACCTATTAAAATCAGGCTCTATATGAAATATTAAACACACATCCAGGTCTTGGCTAGTAATGGTTTAACAAGAAGACCTCCCTCATTCCCTTTTATCTTGTTGTATATATTATATTTAATTTAAGACAAGATTAACTGGTTTCCACCGAGTTCCTGAGCCCTACCTGTACATTAAAAAATGTGTTCCTCATCCTTCTTCCTTTCCATTCACACCCATTTCCCCCTGCATCCCACCTCCTCCTCCCTCTCACTTCGAAAACTAAAGAATAATTGATTTGAGCTGCAGTTGAAGAGCAGGTCTGGCTGAGAAAATGGATGCATTTTGAGTGTCAAGGAATTTTCTGTGCACAGACTTGGTGCCAAACAGTAGCAAATAATGCAACACTGATGTATTTTTAATGCACTCTAATTATCTGGTGATTTTTCAGGTTTCTTTTGCACACTTCCAGGACTGATGAAATGAGTGATTATTTTCTCTTCTCTCACCACTTCTGTTGCTCAAAAGCATTATCAGCAAAATCCCATAGATATTTGCTAATGAAGTATACCATATGGGCAGTCATAGCAATCTAGCAATTTATGTTGTCGAAAAATGTGTAATAGCAGCTTAGGCATTGAAGTTATGTGTTTTTGAGTTAACTCCCTCCATGAATTTGTGTCACCATCTAATTTCATACCCACTATGAAGTCTCAAACAAATGGAAATAATGTCTTGTATCCATGGTAACAAATGAAGTACACTTTACCTGATCTTAAGATGGAAATTGAATTAACTTGTCATTACTGTATAGGTATTGTTAGCTTCCATGTATTTCTGTATGGGGATGCACACACAAAATATATACCTTTTCAAATTGCTCTGTATTTGAGCATCTCACTTCTGGAAACGACGTAAGGAAACTATATGATAAGAGAGATTTTGCTATCAGAATGTTATTCCAGTGTTGTTTTGGGGAACAGGTTAGATATTTTAGGATCGAACGTTAATCACTCAGTGCTAAGTATATTTGAATCTTGCCTTCCTAACATGAAATGATTGAAAATGCCCAGACAACATGACATGGGTTTTTACCATATAGAGATTATAGATGACATATATTCTGAGTTATGCTGAAGCTCATTTTGGTTAATTTTTAATGCATACCAGATGACTTTATGAATTCCTTAGAGAATTATTTATCAGACTATTAACAGCATTGGCCTGTAGACTGTCCTACAGTGTGGACCTTGTGCTGTGTCCTCACACTACCTTGGGAACATTGTTTCAGTTGAGACTTACGAAGAACAGGACTGAGGGTTTGACTTGGCCGTCTTTAGGAAGAGTCACAGGGAAGTCATACTGAACAAAGGAAATGTCACAAAAACATAGTTAAAAATACTAAGAGCAAAGGGATTAGCCTGCAAAAGAACCTTTGTTCTGCTATTTACAATGCAAACAATTCAAACAGTGCAAGTGCTGTGATAACAAATGGCCAGTTTGAACCCGGCTCTTAGTCAGAACCGTCGTCTACTTGCCAGGGCATTTGGGTTGTTTTGCTGCGCATCCTGCATCTCCCACTGAAGTCACTGGGAGCTGGAGGTGCCCAACACTTGTCAGGTTTCAGGCTCTTCCTCAAAGGTACTTAGATGAAATCAATGGAAGTTAGATACCTAAATACCTTAGAGGAACTAGGTCCTACACTGTAAATTGGTTGATTATGGACCTTGCCATTACGTGCATTTCATTCATCATAAAGGATGCCATCATTATGTAAATAGTAATAACTATTGGTGGGATTTTCAAAAGCATTCACCTAACTTTGCTGGAGCGCACTGGAGTTTGACCATTCACTTTAATGGGAGCCGAGTTTAGGCCAATGCTGAGTGCTTTTGAAAAATCCACACTATTCTTCTAGACGTTGCTCTATCAGAGTTAAATTATGTAAGCCAGACTCCATCATAGTTGGAATGAAAAATATTGTCTTTTACCTAGAGGCGGAGGGGAAATTGTATATCATCATGCAGGAGCGCCACCAGCTTTTTTGGCACCCTAGGCCGCCAAAGGTCTGCCCCCTAAATACCGCCCTGACTGAGGCGGCAGAAGGTCCCACCCCTGACAGAGGCAGTGGAAGGTCCCACCTCCGAAATACTGCTAACAACTGGGGCAGCCGAAGATCCAGCAGCTGCGGTCGCCGCCCCCAAAATGTTAGCGCCCAGTCGTCTAATGGGTTGCGCTGGCCCTGTCATCATGATCCCATTGACTTCAGCGGGCGGGGCCTGAAAGCATATTTCTTCACAGGGATGAGTTCAGTAACTTGTAGGATGAATCTATTTGAGATCTTTTTCTTCACTTCTTCCTTGTGGTTGATCCACTATCTAAACTCCCATGAACTTCAATCATATTCATTCCATTCACTCACATGCAAACTTTCCCAAATGTCAAAAGTCACAGATACTTACAACAGATGAATGCTAAGAATCCTAGCGTGGTCAGGTGGATGGGGCTTATTGTGAATTATATTCATTAGTATATCCTGACTACAGAAGGGCTTATTTATTCTGTTTTATCCTTCCACTCCGTACTCACTAAATATTTACTCAACATGTTGCCCAGCATACACGTGATCAAGATTAACTGTTTCTTCTAAAAATGCAGTATTAGAAAGGGGAGTAAATAAGAAAGAAAAAAATATCACCCTTATATTCACTTTTTACCTGCTGAATAAATAGACTAGAGTGATTAAGTTGAAAATATTTTTATTGCTCTCCAGAGTATGAATCTTAATTTGATCTATAAATTTACAAAGAACAACAGCATTAGCAAAAACTTGGTATTACTGAATGACATTTGAATTCTGAAAACAAGTAACCCTGTTTCTGGGAAGGGGGAGGAAGGGGCCCAGTAACAGTATGTCTGTTCTCCAAGGGCTACATCTGTACAGATGCAGCACTGCAGCCAGGGCCAGCGCTTCCATTTAAGCAACCTAGGAGGTTGCCTAGGGCTCCAGGATTGGGGGGGGGGCGGCATTTTGCTGCCCTCGGCAGCAATTCGGCAGCGGGGGGTCCTTCCGCGCTCCAGGTCTTCGGCGGCAATTCTGCGGCAGGTCCTTCACTCGCTCCGGGACTCGCCACCGAAGTGCCCCGAAGACCATGAGCGTGGAAGGATCCCCCCCCGCCGCAGAATTGCCACCAACTACTGGGAGTGCGGAAGGACCCCTGCCTAGGGAGCCAAAAACCCTGGCGCCGCTCCTGACTGCAGCTATATCACTGTAGTGTAAATACTTACTACAACAACAGAAGGGGTTTTTCCATCACTGTAGTAAATCCACTCCCTGAGGAGGAAGTAGCTAGGTCAATGGAACATTTCTTCTGTCCACCTAGCTGCATACACATTGGGAGTTAGAGCCACCTAACTGCATTGTACAGAGTGTGAAATTTTTCACAACCTTGAGTGACATAGCTAGGTCAACCTAAGTTTTAGGTGTAGACCAGGCCAAAGGATGCTTAAGCACTCTTTCCTTTAACATCCCATTAGGTTTACCATCAAATACCTACCTGCTGCTGTTTATATTTAAACAATAATTATTATTATTAATAAAGTGCACCACTAGGTTTACAGTACAATTATGTATTTTATCTCAGAATGGGAGACTGGAGTTTTCCTCCAAATGTGGCAACCCATACCTAAGGGATTGTTTACTGTGGGCGTTTCCCCCTAAAATTTCCTACCGTAGCTATCACCAGTTCAGCTTCACAAGTCGTAGCAGCAATGGAAGTGTTAGTGTAAATAAGTCCCCATTGAGGTTTTAACTACCAAGTCATCTAGATCTGTTCTTAGATAACACATGGTTAAACTGCCTTTGTACCCTGACAGCTGCCACCAGTGATGGACATGAAGTGGTGGCAACAGCAGTAGAGAATTTTAGGAAAAAAAGCCTAAGGTAGATACCTCAGTAGAAAGCACACTGACTGATGTCTGTGTGAAGATTATAGTCTAGCCCTCTTGCAGGAAATCCTTAAACACTAAACCTCTCTGGCTGGTTACATTCTTCTTAGCTTTGGGGTGGAATTTTCAAAAGCATTTGATGTTGGCCTAATTCTGCTCCCATGAAGTCAACGGAAGCAAAGTTAGGCCAAGGCTGAGCATTTCTGAAAACCCCAGCCTTAGTGGTGAATACTCATTTCTTTAAAGATGAATGATAAAATTAAAATTCATGGCAAATTTGAGTCTGCTCAAAACATAAACCTTTGCAGAGTACAGTAGATCAGTAATTTTTATCTACACCAACTTCAAAGCTTTCTATTAATCTCTGTAGTTTCTCTAGCCTCAATGTGTAAGATTTTTTTAATGTTAAACATCAGTCAAATATTTCTTTTTGAAAAAGAAAATCTAAAAGCTAAGTGGGTTTATTAAAAGTGAGCATGCTATGGTTATGGAGAAGTGGTTTTATGCAATTTGTGGTCACATGGAGAAATAGACATACTTATATATATTATTCAGTGCTCTACTTTTGTAGAATGAAATTGTCATCCCTTCTAAGTACAAAACAAATGTATAAAATTGAAGCCTGATTAATTTCTCATGCTGTGTGTGTGTGTGTGCATGTGCACGCGCACGCGCGCACACCTGTCTGCCTGTCTTAGGCTCAGCACTGCCCTCTGCTGTGCAGCATTGAGACCTTCACACTCAAGATGTCAGCAGGACAGCATATAATACAGTAATATGTACCAAGAGGTAGGCCTGCCTAATGCCCTTACCTATGGAGGCATGCTTGTCCCACTCCAAATACAAAAACATAGCTTAACATGCATGCTGCTACTAGCAGCATCAGCAAATGTTGAGTGTGCACTTTGTTCCTGGTCAGAAGACCAGCAAGGTTCACTGCTAAGGGTGGAGCCCTGGCCAGCTGGAGCCGGTAGCAGAGAATGCAAAGGGCTCTTAATCAGCGCTGTGCCAGGTCAGGATTTAGATCCTTCTTCCATTACAAATCTCATCAGCCTCCCAGATAGTGAGATCCTAATGTATTCTGTAAAGTGGACAGCGCTGGAGAACAAGAGGGCTAAGTGCCATAGCCTTCTCCTAGCTGATATGCTGGATTTCCCTTCATTGTAATTTTTAAAAATTCATTAATTACCTTTTAATTTGCCCAGTCTCATATTAGGCCTGGTCATATGTTAATATAAATGCTGCAGTGTGGCTAGCTTCATTTACAACTCATTTCTAAAGCACGTGATGCCATCTCCTTTGACTTTTCTTTCACATTTTCTTGTTTCCTTGGTGATTTGTCTGGTCTCATCAGTGTCTTGTTACTAATGCATATTTGCTCAGATGGGAAGTTGCGCTGCCATTATTCAAGGCTGCCATGCACTGGCCATTTATGATATGAAATCCTGTTTTAGTAATGTAGAAACTTGATATTCCAGCTAAGCCATAGAGCTAATAGGTTTGATGGCTACAAATTGTGCGTGCATGCGTGTTTGTGTGTGTGTGTTCCTTCATTTCTTCATTTTTTTCTTTAACCTAAGGAGAATTCTACCAAGAAATGTTTACATTCTTCTTTTCTTCTATTGTTTGTGAATAGCCTCTAAGAAGCTTGAAACACATTTTCCCTTGCTGATTTTTGGTCTTTTCCATTTTGCAGATTCTGAATTCTCTTTATTTGTGTAGAATAAAGTTTTTAATTGACTTGACTGGGTTTTGCTTTTAAAAAAAGAAATTGCTAGCCTGGATAGCTAATGGAGTTCATGATGGGGCAGGGAGACTTTCACCCCTGGATCTCTGATTCAGGTCCGCCCCAGGGGAAATAGTTCCATTCATGCATAAATAAGAACTATTCACATGAGCAAACATTGCTAGATCAGATCCTAGGTTGTTAGTGACTGAAAACTGTCACCCTCTGATGTCTGTTTGGTAGTCTAATTTAACTGGTTTGCTACAGATCCTGTTCAGTGGAAATGCTACAGCCATTTCAGAGGCTGGGAGGAAAGCTCATATCCCCTCCCAGGTAATTGAATGGACAAGGTATGCTATAATGAATACCTTGTTATAACAAATTTAGTTACCTTGTCAGAAATGTTCATTATAGCAAGTGTAATGTACTTAAATTTTTAGTAAAGTTAAATTCTTATTATCATTTTGTGTTTCATTTCCAGCAGCACTGAACAAAATTGTGGCTGAAAGAGCAACAGTAGAAGCATTTGCTGGTATAACAGCTAGATATATTGGAATTGCAGGTGTTCTTTTTTAATATCCTAAAAACCTTACAGTCTAAAATATGACCTAAGGTCTTGTGGTCTATTTCTAGTATGTGCTTGTTGGGCTATTTAGATAGCTGGTTAAAAAAGATGTTTTCATGGTGGAGCCGTTCACTATGGACAGTTTGTCCATTGTCCTTGCGGGGTGGGGTGTATACTTATGCATATACATCTATATGCATGTATATAATATATTTTACAGACTGTATTTTTTTTGGTAAATGCAGGGCTTGGGGGAAGTATTCAGTGGCTTTGCAATGATGATAAACAGAAAGCTATTGCTTTACCTTTAGGGATTTTCATATGTTTGGGGGTATTCTGTTTTGCATGGAAGTTAGCATTCCTAGCCATGCTGGCACCACATTGCACACAGCCTGAGTAAGTCAGCTGGCTTCTAGAATGCCTTCTATATTTAATATTTCAGAAAAAGAGAAGATTGATTTAAGATGGTAATTTGCTGTCTGCACTTTTGAAATCTGTGCAATATGGGTGATACAGAACTTTACTGGAAGATGTTCAGCATTGGAGATAAGGGAATGTGTAAAAAAAAAAAAAAAAAGCTACCTCTTACAATATGCAGGGTTGCTTTGATAACAGCTATTTTAGTCCTCATGAATGATTCCAGATTAATAGCACTGGAAATTGAAATTTTCTGATTATGTATAAAGCAGATACAGGAGAGTCAGTGGTAATGTAAGCAAACTCCTTGTGATGGGATATACAAATCTCACATTGGGAAACACAGGAAATGCGTTTATGTGGGCTCAGTTGGTCCCACCCAACTCGAGCTGTGAGAGGTCAGACTCAGAGGGAGGAGCTTAAAAAGGGAAACACAACACAATTAGCGTCAGACCAGACCTCTAGTCTTTGACTCCTGGAGAGAGCACTGTCTGAAGGCAATAGCTCCTCAGATGACCTGGACCTATTCCAGAAGTTCATCTTTCATAGACTACCAAATAGCCATCTGTAGATGATTATTTTTGTTCCGTGTACACCTGTGCAGCTTTCAAATCAGTGACTGGTAGAGGATAAAGCCTCTGCAAACATCTCAGGCATAACAGAGCCATGAGCAATACATGTCATGGATTTTTAAGGAATAGATCTTGTCCGTGAAAGGCTGACCACTTTCACTGAGAAAATTGCAGAATTGCTGATTGAAGAGAATGCAGGAACAGTATTAAAGTTATGGAAAACCAGGCACCTTCAGTAAATGTTCACACTGGGGATAAAGTGGTTGGAAGTAGTCGATAGTTGAACAAATGAGCAAGGACTTTGGTGACTGTGCTAAATGCAATTGATTATAGTTTGTGAGTATCTACATGAGGAACAAATATTTAGTAAAGGGCTCTTTCAATTGAGCAGAGAAAGGTATAACACGAATTAAGGGCTGGAAATCAAAACTAGGCAAATTCGGACTGGAAATGTCGTACATTTTTGACAGTAAGAATAATAAGCCATTGTAACAATTTACCCAGGGTCATGATGGATTCTTCATCACTGGCAAGTTATAAATCAAGACTGGATGTTTTTCTGAAAGTTACGCTCTAGGAATTATTTGGGAGAAGTTCTATGGACTGTGTTACACAGGAGGTCAGACTAGATGATCACAATGGTCCCTTCTAGTCTTGGAATCTGTGAATTTAGGGCGGGGTATAACGAGCATTGAGACATGGCAGGAGGAGATAACGTGAGTGTAAACAGAGAATCAGACAATTGGGGGATTGGGACTATCAGAGGGGCAGGAGGAATGGAGATACCAGGAACAGGCAATACAAACAAAAACACAAAAGGATTCCAATTTTACCTTAAGTTAATGCAATTGTACATTAAACTGAAGAACAGAAGAAATATCTATATGTCAATTTTTTATAAGCATAATAATTTGATAAGCAAAATAATTCAAAATAATTAAATACTGTTATTTTGTCATAGTTGCTTGGGACCTTCATGAAATGACTGATAATTTTACGCAGGGCTGGTAACACCACGTTACATTATTAAGGTTGCCTGGCCCTTCCCATTATCAGGCCCTGTTTTCAGTTGCTTATCACTTTGCCAAACTTCAGCTGTTTAGGCTAAAATTTTGAATGCTGAGTGTTTTGCCTGAGGTTGAATTATTTTAGAAAATTTCAGTCAAAACAGTTTAACCTTTTCTGAGAATGAGGCTAGAGGAAAAAGGGTTGTTTTGCAAAATTAAAAAAGTTCTGACAACCTTTTTTGACACCTGTGCACTCTAGAACAGTGGTTCTCAAAGTTGGTCCACCGCTTGTCGGGGAAAGCCCCTGGTGAGCCAGGCTGGTTTGTTTACCTGCTGCGTCCACATGTTCGGCCAATCGCGGCTCCCACTGGCCGCGGTTCGCCGCTCCAGGCCAGTGGGGGCTGCGGGAAGTGGTGGCCAGCACATTCCTCAGCCCACGCCACTTCCAGCAGCCCCCATTGGCCTAGGACAGTGAACTGTGGCCAGTGGGAGTCACAGTCGGCTGAACCTGCAGATGCAGCAGGTAAACAAACCGGCCTGGTCCACCAGGGGCTTTTCCTGAACAAGTGGCGGACTGGCTTTGAGAACCACTGCTGTAGAACACACTCTCTTCCAAAGCATAGAAAAGAACCCAAGATTCCTGAGTCCCAGCATTCCTCTGCTGTCAGAAAATATCTGTGAAACCACTGGCAAACTGCATGTCTCATCCACGCCCTCTGGTGCTGAGTCCACACAGAGAATGACAACCTGCTACTTCTATCAGTTATTCCATTGGCTCAAGTGGTAGAGATTGGTGTAGTGGATCTGCAAGGTCCTACCATACTGATGACCTGTGTTGGCATCAATATGATGCAACATGGTGAATTCTTTAGTCAGTAAATTAAAAAAAGAAATTACACAGAAAAAAACTACATTAAAAGAACATTAAGATTGGAAAATCTAGCATTCCAAAGCTGAAAAAAAGTTTTAAAATAAATTAATTTTGTGTCAAACTAAATGTTTTGTTTAAAGCAAAAGAAAACATCTTGTTTGCAAAGTTTTTTACATAAAATTCTAAACAAAAAGTGACTTCAAATGGAAAAATGTTGAAGCAACACATTTGGAGTTTTTTCAGACATTATTTGTTTTTAGCCAAAAGAATTCCGCAATTTCACTATGAATTCACAAAATGTTTCAAGTTACCTGAATCTGCATTTTTTGATTAAAAGAATTTTCAGCCAAAAACTTTCACCCAGCTCTAGTTGGAAGGTGTGTAGTGAATGAGACAGCTGATTTCAGGAAGAGAAAGGATGGTGTTATGGTTATGCAGCTGAATGTCACACTGGAGAATTGGATTCTAGCACAGGGCTCCTACTGAGTAAGTGATGTACACCAAACTTGTCAGACAGTGTCACTAACTGTGTGTTCTTCATTTACTGGGTGCACAGCTTGGAATCTGATTTGCAGAACTGCCTAGTACTCACAGCTGCATCCAAAGTCAATGGGAACTGTGCGTCGATCATATATAGTGTAAATACTGCAAAAAGAAAATAAGGCCCTGTGCTTCTCAAACAGTGAACTGTGACCAGGGACCCTATTATGCCAACTGGCAGAGGGCAAATGGTGTGCATAGGATTTTAAAAGGATCTCCCTGGTCAGATATGTGCATAATAGTTAACCGATGTGTGGCATCTGAGATCTGTACTGGGAGCCAGCAGCCTGTTGGGTCATTGTAATCATTGGGACTGTATGTACAGATAATACTTAAAGACTTCTGTATCTATACTAAAAATTATATTCTTAAAGTCTTGGAGTTATGGCAAGTCACCAGGATTTATCATACCTGCTGCCTGAAAGGAACATTTTCAAGTTAACAGACCCCTATCTCCCTGTCTGGTCATTTGTGTTTTGTATGCCTCAATATATGCCTATTTGCATCCTAAGCCAGGGTGGAATGAAAGATTGCAAAATCTACAAAAGAGAAAGATTTCAGGGTGAACGAACTGCAGTGGGATGTCGTGCTTATGAAGAAAGATTGTTATGGTATATCTTGAGGTGTAAGGAAACACCCAGAATCTTTCACTCAGGCAATCTGACAGTATGTCATGGAAAGAATGTCATAGCCAGCCTGTAAAGCAAGGATTTTGGTTGAGCAATACTCTATAAGATGTGAGAGTATCTTGTGGATTAAGTCTATGCTCTAAAATGCATGTTATTATTTCATAGGTAACCATTTGTTTCCAATACTTCTACTTGCTACTACTTGAATCTCCATGTTTTGTTAAATAAATTTATGCTTGATTTAATTACAAACTTATTGCTAAGTTCTGTGTGTTAAGCACGGGGGTGATTTGGGATGGACTGGAACGTTGGGGTTTACTGTTTATTTGGAAGCAGCAAATCTGTGATCAGTATGAATATCCAGTGGACCAGGAGCTGGACACTCCAGGGAGATGCTCAGAGGATTCAAGGAATGGGGTGTGCCTGTTGCTCATCTGTAGAGTGACAGTGGGGCCTGCGAGACTGAGAGAGGAGGGCCTGTGTTGCCTATGCCCAGTGGAGTATGGGAGTTGACCCACAGCAGGCACAGACAAGGCTTCCTCACGCTAAGGGCAGGTGGTTGTAAGGTGCCCCCACGAAGCATCTCAGGCACCCAAAAATGTGTGGATTTTTCTCTTAATCTGTGCCTCTATTCCCTGTCTGTAAAATGGGGATAATATTACACCCTCACCTTTCAGGGGTGTTGTGAAAATTAATCCATTAATGTCTGTGGAGCACTCACATATGTAGTGATGAGCACCATGGAAAAGCCCATGAGGAAATGGATAATTCTGCTTTCAGAGCAGAGTTTGACTAGTGTGAGGTAAATAAGTCATATGGCTACACATTGAACAGTGAGGATAAACCAAATATCAAATAGCTGCTCATTAAGTGAGCACCATCCATCCTCTACGCAGAATGAGACAGGGGTCCTCTGGAGAAAAAATGTCCTGATATAGTTAGAATGTGTCGTAATCTGTATACACATGAGGATTGAATTAAGGTTGCACAGGAAACCTCCATTCTGGCATTTCCTAACTTTGGAGGACTTGACTTTGCAACCCTAATAATGTTTCTTTAGCATAGTTATTTGTGTGTAATATGTAAGGACTAGAGCCAAGCGAAAACAGGATTTTCCATTTTATGAAAAATTCTGAGATTTTGAAAACTTCTTTTTCTATAGAGAAAAGAAAAAGAAAGTTCACATTTTTTTCACAAGATGGCAACAAACAAATCTTCCAGGAAAGCAGCCCAGGAAGCCAGCCAAGCAAGGAACCAAGCTATTGAGAAGCCTGGAAGCTGGGGCTCCCAAGTCTTCTAGGCTCTCAGGTGCCACTCAGTCCACCAAGCAGGCTACTGAGGAGTCAGGAAGTCCAGGCTCCCCAGCAACTCACCAGATGGAGCTAGAGGGGTGGGTAAGGTGGCAGGAAGGGCTCTGTCAGAAACCTGCCTGGTTTTCTTTGGAATTTTGACTTTGCCCTGCAGAATTGGTACTTTCTGACAGAAAAATGTTCCGACAGAAAATTCCCAAGCAGCTGTAATGAATGTGTATATTTAATAACAGTGATGTACAGGTTAACTAGGTGCTCACCTTCTCCATGTTCTCACCACAGCAAGTTTATGGTACCTTTATTAGCTGCCTCAGAACACTCAGCAGACCCAGATGCATTTTCTGCTGGTGATTCTTAAAACATATATAGCTTCAAGGCTTCAAAAGAACCTAGGAATGAGAAGCCACTAAAGCAGTGGTGCCCAAACTTTTCCTCTTGGATCCCCTGCTTCCCAGGAATGGAATGTGTCCATATCCCACCCTGGCTGGGAGCAGAGTTGTGGCTGGGCCAGGGGCCAGAAACAAGGGCTGGGTGGCTGAGAGTCGGGGCTGGGAGTCAGCGGTCAAGTCACAGCTGGAGCCAGGGCAGCAGCTGCGGCTGGGGGATTGGGGTCAAAGATGCGGCTGGAGCGGAGCTGGGGGCAGAGCGGGGCTGGGTGGCACTCCCTCCCTACCCTGCCATGGAGTCTAGCCTGAGCCCCACTGTGTCCCCTTGGACATTTCTCCGTGCCCCGCTAGGGGAACGTTGCCCACAGTTTGGGAACCACTGCACTAAAGCAACCTAGCTATAGTTTAGATTGCAGTCAGAAATATAAAAAGGTGATTTATCAAAATTTACTTCCATCTAGCTGTGGTGACCCAACAATGCCATGGGAGGTTGAAAATAGGAAGAAGTTTATGTAGACTGTCTGGCCCAGGAACCAATGGGACTGAAACCATTTTTGATATTTGCTTCCACTTGCTATGCAAACTTTGTCAATCAGTTTAGATATGTGTTATGGCCCAATTTGTATAAACGTGTAAGCTATTTAGCATGTTAAGAAACCGGACATTCTGTTTCATAAATGATTATTATTTGTTTGGTTTCATGTGGCTATACATAGTTTGATGGAATACGATGCTCTGGATTTTCTAAATCGCCCTGGAAAATGAGCACAATTAATTGGAAAATGGTGCGTGTGTAATGGCAGTGTTAGAGACCTTTAAAACATTGAATTAATCCATCCAGCTGGTAGTCATCCACATCAGGAATTCTGTATCAATCCCTACTCAAGCCTGATGCTTTCCATGCAGATCTAAAAGCAGGTTTCACACAGCACAACTTCCCGCCACCCCCATTGGCCTGGGACAGCGAACCACACCCAGGTTCAGTCCGCCAAACCTACTGACATGGCAGGTACATAAACTGGCCCGGCCCGCCAGGGTGCTTACCCTGGTGAGCCACGTGCCAGAGGTTGCCGACCCCTGATTTATTCACTCTAATTTAAAGTTTCATGTGCCAGTAATATATTTTAACATTTTTAGAAGGTCTCTTTCTATAAGTCTATAATATATAACTAAACTATTGTGGTATGTAAATTAAATAAGGTTTTTAAAATGTTTAAAAAGATTTATTTAAAATTAAATCAAAATGCAGAATCCCCTGGACCGGTGGCCAGGACCCGGGCAGTGTGAGTGCCACTGAAAATCAGCTTGCGTGCTGCCTTCAGTGCGTGTGCCATAGGTTGCCTACCCCGGTCTAGTAGTTGTCCTCTCTATACAGAAATACATAACCAGTTTCAGAATTAATTGAATCTAGTGACCAGTTCCTGGCAAGTCCCAGTGTCTGTTCATGACTTACAACTGAATAGGATGAGGGGAGCCAGGCCCTTAAAAAAGTCTCTATGTTTCAGAAATTCTCTGCAGAAAAATAATCTTTTGGTCATCATTTTGTGTTTTGACAGATCACATCAGCAGTTTTCTTGGCTGATGCATTGATTGTAGGGCATCCGTCTTGCTGATCTAATAACACATCACCATCATAGAATGAGAAGAAATGAAATGTTTAGTCTTCTTGGCAACTAAATGCAAATGCTTTCCAGAATATTGCTTTGCGTTGAATGAAATGGCTTTGGGCCAGTGACTAATTAGAGTAAAGGGCTGTGCTTGTGAATTATGCATGTACTGTAGTGTTTACCCTAGTATTGTTAAAACCGCAGCATATACTTCTACAAATGAGGTGGTTGTTCAGATGGATGTCACAGTCCTTCTGTGGATGATATACTCTACCAAGTGTTTGTGCTTTAGTGTAACAAATAGCTTAATGGCACATTTACAAATGCATTCCTTGTGTTGTACTGCAGTGGAAGGAAATCCAGATGGAAGTAATTTACATCTTGTTCAACTTAGACACAACAGACTTAGTAACAATAATAAATATAGAAATAATGTGAAAAATGTTGCTTGCAGTGAGGATTTACAATATTTAAGAGTGCTCAGATTCTGATGGTACTAATCACAGTCTTTTCGCCTACTCAGCAATTGCTGAGTATACAGGAAGAATTAAATAACAAAAAATCTGAACTGCAGCAAGCAAAAGAAGAACAAACACATACAGAAGCCAGGCTTAAAGTTCTTCAGGAGCAGGTGAGTGCTTACATTGAGCATAATCCTTATTTAGGACTACACTGGAGGGCCTGATCCTGCACCTTTGAAATCAGTGGAAGTTTGGCCATTGACTTCATTCTAATCAGTATATGATCTTATGTGACCTGTGTGTGATCTAATGAACATATACAAAGTTTAGCTGAAGTTAATTGATAGTATAGTTTGGGGAAACTTTGTCAAAGTGAAATTGAACTCTGTCAGTTTTGCAATATCAGATATTTAATCTCACATCTTGTATAACATTTTCTGTTATGTTCCTCCACACAGATACCAGTGATGTGTGAATGTTTTCTATCTGAAAACAAATTAATTTTGGGAGAGTTCAATATACCAGCAAAGTAAACATATTTCAAAAAAAGCCAGCCATTTCTTTTAAGACTAGTAGTGGGGAAAATGAGTTTAGCATCTCCTGTATTATTCATGCAGACACATCTATACAAAATCATGATGACATAAAAAAAAATCTCCAGTGCATCAGTGCACTTATCTAACTGTGGTGAGAAGCAAACCTTTTATATACTCTGCAAATCTGATCGTTTCATTTTTGCTTTCATTGATACTGAAGTGCTGTATGACATTGATAAGTGTATTTAAAAATATTGTCTAATATGCAGGGCAAGATGGATCGTTTCACAGCAAAGGAAGATCTGTGCCTGTTTGTGTAGTACTGGAGTTGAAATACTGTGTTGTCCACATACACAGAGTATACAAATAAATGCTGTGTGTCAACAATTTGATTGTGGAGACAGTAGTCACCACTTCATAGTTTTTAGCTGAAGTAGACAATGGACTGTTTTTTTGATTGATTAATGTAATCTAGTAAAAAAAATTCAGAAGTGTACGACAAATTATTTAGATGGCAAGGATTCAAAAAGTCTATGGTTTTCACAATTTTAAAAAATCCTTCTGAATTTTTGAATGTTTACATATTTTTAAAGTTATGCACATTGGACTTGTCATCAGATGCAGTTGGCACAAATATACTTTATAATCTGACAATCCAGATTCTGCAAAATAAAGTTTTCACTTTAAAAAAATATTTCTAGCACTTACGGTTGCAAAGATAACTTTCTAAATGTGAACTGATATAATGCCATCTTAGACAAAAGCATATGAGGAAGAATGGATTTGATTACAATTTTTTTGGCATCTAAAACTTCAGATGAGAAATGGGCTGAGGGGCCTGCAGGATCTATATACTATATAGGAAGCATATATATATATATATATAGGGTATTTTAGGTCTCAATTTTACCATATGTTAGTAGCATTAAAAGGACAGCATTATAAAATACTGTTTAAAAATATTTTTACTATAGCACTCAAAATATTATAAAACATATAGGAAGATCTTACAATCTGCCAACCACTATAGTGCATCTACATATTTTCATTGCGAATATCTGTGACATGCGGCATCTGAGGAAGTGGGTATTCACCCACGAAAGCTCATGCTCCAAAACGTCTGTTAGTCTATAAGGTGCCACAGGATTCTTTGCTGCTTTTACAGATCCAGACTAACACGGCTACCCTCTGATACATGCTGAATATTGAAAATCAGGGGCAGAGTCAAATAAATGTGAACATTTAACATCAAAATAAAAGCATAGGGGTTAATAGATTGATTGTATTATAAATTTTTGTATTACATTCAGCAAAACCCACTATTTTTAAAAGTTAATTTAAAGCTGAGGCAGAATTTCCAGCCTGTTGCACTGAAGTGCCACAGAAACCAAAGTTCTTAGTGCAGAATTTTGATCCAGCTGGGCTTTGATCTTTATATTTTTACACATGGATTACCTGTAGAATGTGAATGGTCCTGTAGAACAAATGCCCCCCTCCCAAAAAACCCTCATGGGCATTTCAGTATCCTGCTAATGTGGTAACCCTTCTCCTTTCCTTTCAGGTTCATGAAGGCAGGGGTGGCTCCAGGCTCCAGCACGCCAAGTGCGTGCTTGGGGCGGCAAGCCGCGGAGGGCGCTCTGCCGATGCTGCGAGGGCGGCAGGCAGGCTGCCTCCGGCGGCTTGCCTGCGGAGGGTCCGCTGGTCCCGCAGCTTCGGTGGACCTCCTGCAGGCCTGCGGGAGGTCCACCGAAGCCGCGGGACCAGCGGACCCTCCGCAGGCAAACTGCCAGAGGCAGCCTGCCTGCCGTGTTTGGGGTGGCAAAATCCCTAGAGCCACCCCTGCAGGAAGGGTAGCCCCTTGGCAATTGCTGGCTCTAGTTCAGTGTGATGCATCCACATGCTTTTTGCTGGTAACCACACTTGCCACTGAACAGCAATAGAGCCTGCCTCTGGGGTAGGGCAGCTCCTGTTTTTTCCAATATTGTATATTTTTCAGAGGTTTCTGCTACTATTTTATACCATTTAGGATATAAGATAAGAATATAATTTAAACAAACAAACAAAAATTGAAAAAAAAGGATGTTACCCTTTCTGTGTCTGCATCTAGGCGTTTTTTCCTTAACATTTTCTACTATCGCTACCCCGGTGCAATGGTGGGAGTTCTAGTGTAGACAAGGCACCAGTGGCCACTAGCATTTTATCCTCTGTTTTGTCTAACCCTGCTCAGAGCAGATGGCACAGAGGTGAAAATGTCCACAACTGCCAATGCTGTGGCGACACAAGAGTTACCATCTATGAAACTTACCAGTGGTGGTCATGGGCTGGAAAGTTTTTCGGGGGGGGAAAGTCTAGTGTATACATTTACCTAGAGGCAGATTCCAATCTCTAGCAGAGTGAGAGTGTAGTTCAGTGGTGAATCTGAAGTCATCATCAGTAGAATATATGCTGCCCAACACAAGTAATAGCCAGTGATTGTAGGGTGGCTGCACTTGATGAACCTGAAGAAGGAGGGGGTAAAGGTAAGTAAACATTTGAAATTAGCTAACCTCCCTTGCCTTTTTATTTTGAGCAATGAGCAGGTTATCTTAAACAACAAGACAAGAGCCTGCTCTTCTGACCTCTTACTCGTGTGAGGGAGTCCAGCAGTACTCAACAGGACTGCTTGAGTAAGGATGACTTGTGTCATTAAGAGTGTGCAGAATCAGGATTGAAATTACTAATTTATGAGTTACCACAGAATATAATTTAATATAAAACTTCATAACTTTGGGGCTTTGTGGAAGTGATTTTCTTGATCTCCGAGAGGAATCAACTGTTCACGCCATCGCCTCCTAGTGACCATTTGTGCAGTGTTGTGGTTTTACAGAGTTGCTTGCAGGGCTGGCCTTATGGGGTGGACGATGTGGGAAAACGCTCAGGGTGCCATGGTTAGGGGAGCACTGTGGTCAAGAGGCAAGGAGCAGGGTGGGCCTGGGGTCTGAGGTTGCAGAAGGAAGCTCAGGGCAATGGGGGGGGAAGGAGGATGGGGAGTGAGGAGCCCAGGGAGGTAGTGGGGACATGGGAAAATGAGGGGATAGATGGGGAGGTAAATGGGGACCGGGGTGGTGGGCCGATGGATTGGGACTCTGTGGAAGTCAGGGGAGATGAGTGAGGGGATGGAGGGGGAGGCAGAGGGGGCCAAGGGTGATGGGGGTATGAGGAGGGTCTGGGGTAGGCAGCAGGGGCCAGCAGTGATGGGGGGGATGGCTGGGGTGTCCACGGAGGCAGCAGAGGCCAGGGTGGCTGGGTGGGGAGCCGGGGCAATGTGGAGGATGGATGAGGAGGCAGCGGGGGCAAGGTGCTCCAAAATACAAGTTCACCCAGGCTGCCATTTTCCCTGAGGCCAGCTCTGGTTGCTTGTCATTTCATGGAAGTGGTGCCACATTCATATGGAAAGCATTGGACTGCTCTAACTATAAATAGCATATGTTTTGAATCAAACATACTGGTGTCCATTTTTACCACAATTTTAGGGTTGTTCTCACACAATAAAGCTTTGTGTTAGGCAGAAAAGATATCTCTTATAACAACTGCTACTTCCTTAGTAAAAACAGGTTGAAACAAAGGCATACAGCAGAAAGAGCGGTTTTCTCCCCCACTCTCATTTTGAATAGGTTAGAATAAAGACCTACATTTTTTAAAGAAATACACACACCTAAGTGCAAATGTACTTTGTTCTGCATGCTTAAATCCCCAGTTCATGCAAGCATGTGAAGGTTGCAGTGGTGCATACTTGTCTGTTTGGGTTCATCCGTAGATTGGATGTGCAGATATCTTTGAAAATGTGGCGCAAAATATCATTAGGTAATTTCTTAAATCTTCTGATAGTGACTATTTTATAATCTCCCATGAAGTAATCCTGAATTTCTATTATAAATCTCATTTACTTTAAGAAAAAAAAGTTTTGCTTCAGATCACCTATAGTGAAATTGGCAGTGTCTTCCTAGTCCTTCCTCCCGATAGCTAAAAAATGAGTTCCACATCTCTTCCTCCTCCATCATACTCAGGAGCCGTGTCAGTTATCTGTATACTTCCTCAGGAAGGCAATATGCAGGAGCACTCTGACATTTTAAACAGCTCAGAATATGTCATTCAAAAGTAATCATAAGCCAATACTATTTAGCTAGTGGCAACTTGCAAACACTGCAAAGCTTAAATTAATAGCAACAAGAATGGGAAATGAAATCATTTATTCTTCTTGAGAGCCAATTTTGTACACTTTTTATGCCTTGAAACTGTTTTCTAATCTTATTATTTAAAAAATAATGATCCAGTCTTATTATTTTCCTTACTCCCCCCTGACTAAACTTATCAAGCCTTAAATATGTTGGTTTCAAAATGGCTTGAGCAAAAACTCATTAGAATTATATGCTCCATCTGTTTTTCTCATTGGAAGCTTTATAAAATGCTACTTCAAATAAATCAAAGATAACTGTGTGAAATGCTCAAGTAATGTTCTTTGTGTGATTTTTTTTTATTTTTGTTTTGGTTTTGTTGCTTTTTTGTTTTGTTTCTTTCTTTAAACTTTGCAGTTAAAAAGTGCCAAGGAGTTAGCAGAGATCAACGGCCAGGACGAATCTCAGGCAAATGTAGGTACAGCTCTATTTACATTTTGTTATTGAAGGTTATAGAATGGCGTATTGGTTTAAGGGCTCAGGTTTTGAATGCCTACTTTTCCTACAGCGACAAGTTCAAATCCCGGCAAGTTTCATTTCAAGGTAGTTAAACTGAGTTCCGTACAATTTACTTTGTGGGGTTATTTGGATGAAATGTTAACCGCCAAGGTTCTACCTGCTCTCTATGGATGTTAACGGTACCATGGCAATTTTTGTAAGAATAATATTTTGCCTTAGTATCCTGGTGCCCAGTGCTCTTCCCTTCTCAAAATGTTTCTCAGGAACATATATATTTAATTTAAATTCTATAGGAAATTATCAACATGTTTCATGTCAGCTTATGTATAATATTGTCAAAATGTTTTGACTTGTATATTAATTATAACAGGGGTCGGCAACCTCTGGCACACGGCTCACCAGGGAAAGCACCCTGGCAGGCTGGGCCAGTTTGTTTACCTGCCAAGTCGGCAGGTTCAGCCGACCACAGCTCCCACTGCCGTCCCAAAGTGCCAGGTAAACAAACTGGCCCTGCCCGCCGGGGTGCTTACCCTGGTGAGCCACATGCCAAAGGTCGCCGACCCCTGAATTATAATCTAACAAAAGCCAAATTGATAAAGTCAAAATGAAATATTTAAATAAGGTTTGTTACCAGGGAAGTCACCTCCCATGCACCCCCTTGTGGCCTGGGCTTCCTCTCCAGCACCATGCCTCCGTTTCTCTTCTTCGGTGCTCCTTAATAAACTCGACACAGATCTTTGGTCCAACAGTATCCCTTATCCCAGGATCTAACTTACTGACATAAAACTGAAACAAAACTCTGTTGTCAGGCTTCTCTCTCTGTCACTTCCATTAGATTCTGTTCTCTGCTGCTCTTCCTGGATTTAGCACGCCATTCTCAGCACTGCCTGCCTGGAGATTTGATCTGCTCCCCTGGAGTATGATCTGTCTTCAGCTCTATGACTCTGGCTTCTAGGCTCAAACCCTTCCCTGTGGTCAAGGATGGTCTCTTGCAGGAGCTTCCTGCTCTCTGCAATCTCTGCCATAGCTTCCTTTCTCTGTTTCCTGTTCCTCTCCGGCTCTTCATCAGGACCAGCAGCCCACTCTCTGGCCTTATCCAGAGGCTGCTAATGAGACACAGGTGGGCTGGACCTGTTCCTTCTTAAAGGACCCAAGCCACCCAGCTGACAAGGTCATTTCAGAATTTTTGTTTTGAAGTAAATTTTAAAATTTTGACTTTTTGTTCTGATTTGGGATGAAAGGATGTTTCAGAAGATCAGCATTCCCCTCAGAAGGGAAATTCCATTTTCCCGCCAGCTCTGCTTCTATCCCTCTGCTTGATACCCATGTGCACCTGACAGTGATGGGGCATCAATGGGTAAAGAAGTGCATTGTGATTATTTACATCCCAAAGGTCTCCCTCTTGATGTTGGATCTGTATGAACACAAAGGTCCTCTTCTGTGCAGAACCAGTCACAGGATCCAGCTCCTAAGGAAAGAAGTCACTGCCATTCCTAAGATAATGGTTCAGAAGAAAATTAGACAACTGCACTTGTCAATCCACAAATTCAGTCCGGGGTTGGAAAATTGTCCTACCTTAGGATAAGCAAGAGATTCAGGACACAAATATAAATGGCAATAGAGAAATTTATTTTGATACTAATAGTGAAAGAGTGAAAATGTATTTGCTGCAGAAATGGACATGGTTGATAGACAGGAATTGAGAACTCTTTAAAGAGTATAGTATGATCAGGCTTCCAATTTTAGGTTTTAACCAATAAACAGCCCTGACACAAATAAAAATTAAATCAATGTTTGTCCAGTAAATACCAGAAAAACCCTGGAAATGGTTTTTTGTACGTAAGGGCTTGTCTACATGGAGCAGTAATGAAGCTATGATTTCTAAAGCACACTAAAGTGTTACACATTAATTGGTCTAGGTAGATCCTGCTCATGCACACTAATCATTCCCTAGTGCGCTTTAACACAGTATTATTTGAAACAGAGAGATTACTCATTACTGTATTTACAACTAATATATAATATACATTACTCATTACAGTATAGACACAGAGGAAAGTCCCCCCCAAAAAAAACAATTTTTGACATCTACGTAGAACTCAAAAATTGCTAAAAATAAACCCTCAACAGTGAAATTAATAAAATCCCCAAACCAGAAGCCATAAAAATGATTAATGTTATTTACACTGAATATTTAATACTAATGTGCTTCTCCTTGCAAAATGCATCCAAAGCTAATTACCAATAGAGTTCGTGGTTCTTGCCCTTGGCCAGTATCTGAATATGGAGTGATCAAAGAGGAAAAGATGTAGTGGCTCCTACATGGTTATTAGTGGACTGTGATGCGTATAATAGGATTAGTACATATTTGATACAGTTGACAAGCTGAATTTAGCAAATGAAATGCCCTGACATTCAGGACCAGATTGAAAGGTATTGGCAACGAAACATGAAAATGTCTATCTGTGTTCCAAATAGTATATATGACCTTTCACCTTACAACACGCTACTTGTACCTTGTACTGCTGTAGTAAAAACTGGATTTTTTAAAAAAGACAGTGGCAACTTTTATGAACATTGCTGCATGTATATTGCAGTGTTGTACTCCAAGAATGTCCTCTGTGTATTGCTATTACAGTTTTTAAAAATAATTTTCCTGTGTCCTAAGGAACCTTTTCTACTACTGGCATTGGCCATGATGTCATAGGTATTTTACATTGTCTTACTGTTTCTTGAAATAAAAAATTAGAACATTTTTGGTAGCCAAAGAGTATAGACAATATGTATTGCAGTTACTTAAAAGGCTGGGGCAAGGGTAATGTTAGAGCCACTGCTACTGCAACTCACAAGCAAAGCTAAAGAGAAAGAACAGATTTTTTGTGCACATCAGCTGCATCAATTATTCCAGGGCAATGCAAGAATAACTCATGTGCAGGACTCTGCAGACAGTCATGAGGTCATTTCACGAATGGCTTGTCAGGTACATGTGGTAATATTTGTTACATCTGGTCACATTTCACATGATTTGAAGTGGTTTTTAATCCATTGAATGTGTCATTCTTGCTTGTGGTGCGTTCTGTAGTAGGAAAGCCCTGACATAAGATGCATGTTGTGCCTGGAGCAAAAATCCTGGCCCTGAGGGAGACTTGAGTTTAATAGTAACCTCAGCACTCCCATTATGTGGGCTGACAGAAGTGTTCTGACATAAAACTCATTTCTGGGGGCTTAGATGTGATTGTCCATTGTTCTTAATGCTGCTCAATGCACACAGCAATGTGTTAATTTCCCCATCATTGTTGGACACAGTGATATATAATTCAGATCATCCTCTTAATTGAAGAGAAAACCATAAGTCAATGTACAACTATAATTTCAGATTTCACCCTTCGTCCAACATATTTCTGTTCTCCCGTGACAGGACTAGTCCCATCTTGAAAAAAAAATGCTTCTTCTTTCTGAAGTAGGGTGGAGGAGTTACTAAATGGTTTATGAAGAGAAACCACAAAACACATGCTGTGTGATTTGAAACATCAATGTACTATATTTATTCCTCAGTTGTTTCTGGCTTGCTGTAGAGTCTCTTGCTGTGTAAAACGTGCTGTGTTTTGATCAACATTGTGTTTCTGTGCACTGTGAAACTCAGCATACTTAGGATACCGGATGTCAATGCAATGACAGTCTTCCTGCGACAGTTCATTAAATGACATTGGGAAGCTGGGGCATCAATCCTATTTCAGACAACCACTGTGAGACTGATGATAGAATTTTTGAATGTCCACAATGTACTTAAGGCATGAAATCCCAGCCCCATTGAAATCAATGGCAAAACTCCCTGTGGTGGGGTGTAATATCCCTTTAAGGGACAATCTAGCACGGGGTAGGCAACCTATGGCACGCGTGCTGAAAGCGACACGTGAGCTGATTTTCAATGGCACTCACACTGCCTGGGTCCTGGCCACTAGTCCAGGGGGCTCTGCATTTTAATTTAATTTTAAATGAAGCTTCTTAAACATTTTGAAACCCTATTAACTTTACATACAACAATAGTTTAGTTATATATTATAAACTTATAGAAAGAGACCTTCTAAAAATGTTTAAATGTATTACTGGCACATGAAACCTTAAATTAGAGTGAATAAATGAAGATTCGGCACACCACTTCTGAAAGGTTGCTGATCCCTGGTCTAGCACTTACAGCCAAGCAACCTGAGCTCAGTCAAGGAGTGCCTGCTCCAACCTGGGGCTTGGCTGTATAAGCGGGAAAAAGAAGCTGAGCGAGAGAGAAAGGACCAGAAGCCACACTTGTGGCTATGGGTTGCAGGACCCTCAGGCTCCGGGGCATTAGCCTGATCTGCCTCGTAGAGGCTTTGTTTTCTGGCTATACATTTGGTTGCTCTGATTGAAGGCACTTGAACTTGGTTAAGCTGCTCCTCCCCTGACTTGAGACCTATGGGAAATGGAGAAATCCTGCCTGCTGCCTAGAGCAATAAGAGAACTGCAAACTCTGCTGGCCAAGGTTGGTTTGGAGGCCTTGTAAAAGGTCACTTTGGGTGGTTTTGGTTAGCTTGGTTTTGGCCTCCCGTTCTATAATCCTGTACGCTTCCATTGACCTCAGCTGGGCAAGGATTTCACCTAAGGACTCTGTTAAGTGTTACTGCTTTCCAACCAAACTTTAAATGGTGTGCTAAACACAGACATCTCAGAAGGTTAGAGTGATTACACCTGAAAATTTCTAACCTCTTTTTCTGTTTTCATTGCCTGAACAAATAGCAATGCCTATCTTATTCTGCTTTCTCTGCATCTTTGGTTAGCATCTCCAGAAACGTGGACACAATAGTCTATGGTTTTCTCTTCAGGCAGGGAACCAATGGAATTAAGTAGGGATGTATTTTTCCCTTTGGATGCTTGTAGCCATTATTGAGGGAGTTTTCATGTTTGACGAACCTTCATCCATTAGTGCTGATTCCTTTAGTTCTTCCTTTATTTTTCTCCCTCTATTTCTGCACTTGCAGTATTAGTAGTGAACCTTTGAGTGTAAATCTGTCCAGAGGAATATACCAGGGTGAAGCATTTCAACCATTTCACTAAATTGCTCATTTAGTGGTACACTGAAGGTAATGTTATCTCTTATCAAGTTCAAGTCTTCGCCTTTAAGATGTTTTATGAGGGTAATCGCTGGATGATCCTTACTATTTTGGGGATGGCAAAGATAGAGACAGTTCCTAAGTGAAGCTGATCTTCAAGATCAGCTGGAAGATCTTAACAAGTACATATTATAACAGCTATATTTCCGGGATCATGATGGCATCAAAATTGTTTCTTTGCAGGATCATCAGACTCAGTATTCTGCTCTTCCATTTCAGTGGACAAAGTTATTTTCAATGACACATTTGATGTAGAAGAATCCAAAGAAACTGATTTTTCTGCCTGTTTGAGATGAACACAAATGCTATCTTTCAACTTAACTATTGACAATGTATACATTTTACTGTATAAGAAGAATATGTTTTCTTTGCTGCAGGCCATTGAATCACTTGCTTCCTACCATTTCCTTCAACTTTAGGGATGTGGAGCCAGGTAAAGTCATAAACTGATGATTACTTGCAGCACCTTAGAGACTAACAAATTTATTTGGGCATGAGCTTTTGTGGGCTGAAATCCACTTCATCAGATGTATGGAGTGGAAAATTCAGTAGGCAGGTATAAATACACAGTACATGAAAAGATGGGAGTTGCCTTACCAAATGGGGTGTCAGTTCTAATAAGACATTTCAGTTAAGGTGGAAATTGGTAAGGCAACTCCCATCTTTTCATGTACTATGTATTTATATCTGTCTACTGTATTTTCCACTCCATGCATCTGATGAAGTGGGCTGTAGCCCATGAAAGCTTATGCCCAAATAAATTTGTTAGTCTCTAAGGTGCCACAAGTACTCCTTGTTGTTTTTGCTGATACAGACTAACACGGCTGTCACTCTAAAAAGTGATGATTGATCGTCCATTTGCAGTATTAATCAGCAGCTTTCATATTTACACTAGCTAGAATGAGAAACAGCCACCCCAATTTGGCACTGTGAAGACTGAAAAATTACGTGAGCTCTGACTTTGTACAGAGCCATGTTTCAGATTCCCTGTTCACCTTCTAGAAATTTCCAGATTCTGGAAAATCAAGTACCCTCACAGTTCACAACTCCACTCTCCCGCTTGTGATTCTGTACATTTGAGGAGAGAGATACATACGCATTTGGAAGTTCATTATGGTGCAGTGTTTAGACCTGTGTTCTTACAGAATCACAGTCTCTATGGTTTGAGCTGCAGTGCCTTTGCGGAGATCCAGCCATCAGGAAAGTGCTGTAACAGTGTAGGCTGAGATATAGTCTAACGGTGAATATGTTATCTGAAATGGCCCCAGGCTTTAGTGATAACTCCTTCGTTAACATGGAGCAGCAAATCATACCACTTCCCTTGTTCCTAATTGGAACTGCCACACTGGCATACTGGCTTAGCTTTTGACTGAGTAGGTTCATTTAACCTCGGCAAGAGAGCAGAGAATGCTCTGAAACACAATGTTAAAACCCATTCAGCCACCCACTCTCGGCAAAGCACAGAAGTTTCTGACTTTGGATTTCGTGAGCTCTGTGGGGATACATTTATGCAATGCCCAGAGCTAGCAATAACACCTGACATTTTAATAATACCTGACAGTTCTGTTCGACAGTGCTGTACAAAATATATAAGCACACATACAGGAATCGTTTCTCCCATCAGTGAAATGGAGTCGCTTTTGATTACATATATATGCACCTGTGTGGATACCCTGCACTTTGCACAGGGTTGACAGTGCAACCTGGCTCATCGCTGTCGCTATGCTATTTGTCTTTTCCATTACATGGGCTCCCTAGCAACTGCACAAAGGATTATGGAGTATCTCTCTGCTTCTGCTGTAAGCCTCATAGTGCTGGCTGTGGGAGTGTTTACTAGGTCCCACCACCCTATAGAGAGAATCAGGCTACTTCTTTCTCCTCTCTTCTGACAATCTTAATGAAACACGCAGTGAAGAATATTTGGGATGGTGGGGGAAACCTGCATTGATTGCTCATAGGAGGCGCTTATTTGGGGCATGTTCATCGTTCTGGTCAAGGTCCTGTATAGGAGGAGGAAAAATGGCTGATATCTAGTGAAAAACACACTAATAGCATCTCTCATAAATGCTAAGTGCCGATATTTGGCCCCTGTAAATGGGGAGGTTGCCCTTGGCCACAGGGTTTTCAAGTCCCAACAGCTGGCTAAGAGTATCTCTTGAAATCCACTCAACCTCTCAGAATGGATAAGGGGTTTTTATGATTCCTTCTGGTAAGTTCTTCCACGATGCCTATCAGACCATCTCACAAACCCACAGAATCTATTTCTAGGGTAGAATTACATTTTTTCTCTCTTTTCAATTTTTTTCTTTTTTTTAATGCTTTACTGTTCTGATGCTGGAGAAATATTTTGAGAGCATATTATTACGTCCAGATCCTGCATATGAGTGCTATGGGGTGCTGAACATCTTTAATCCACATTGATTTCAGTGGGAGTCAAGGCCAGTTAATACCTTGCAGGATCCACCCCTTGGTTTGCACAGCAGATAGTGAGGACCGCACGGGGGGGGGGAGGGGGGCAAGTGGGGCAATTTGCCCTGAGCCCCACAGGGGTCCCCACAAGAGTTTTTTGGGGGCCCTGGAGTGGGGTCCTTCACTCACTCCAGGGGCCCTGGAAAACTCTCACAGGGCCGGGACCCCTGGGGCTTCTTCCGCTCCAAGTCTCCAGCAGCGGGGCTCCTTCTGCCTTCCACAGGTCTTCGGGGCACTTTGGGCGGGTCCTGGAGTTGAAGGAACCCGTGCCGCCGAATTACTGCCAAAGCAGGGGCCCCCCGCTGCCGAAGACCCCAGGCCCCCTGAATCCTTTGGGCAGCCCTCCAGATAGTGTGTCTGCGATGAGCTACAAGTATTCATTTGGCTTGCAAAGTTTAATTTACACATGCACTTTGTGCTGTTCCAGCAGCACAATATGCAAGAAAATCTACAATTTTATCACCATGTAGGTCTAATCGTTTGTTTGAAAAATGCAATGATTATTGCTACTATTTGTATAATGTCAAAAGTGTGCAAGGCACTGTACAGACATGTAGAACAATCTTTTCCCATATCAAATTATCTTCAGCCACCTTCAGACTACATGAAAAATAATATTCCATGAGTCACCAAGAATCTGCCCCCATTTAATACTGTAAGGAAATGACGCACCTGACCACACATGTATTTTTAAAAGTAAATATCAAAGTGACTTTAACATTAGTCATCACATACGCATCACACAGTGTATAGCCACATAAAATATTTGTGTTCAAATACTATCGTAATGAGAGCTGTATAAAAAGATAGCTGAGATTAGACAGCTATTTTGTCATTATTACCAGTTGCCCAAACTTGCCAGGTGAAAGTTATAGTAGTGAATGTTTTTATACCAAAACATAAAAAAGTCCCTCTGGCAAGTGGACTGGAAAAATGGTATGTCAAAAGCAATTAATTTCCACTCCTAAAAATATTTCTATCATGCGGGATAAACCAAACAGACTACTCTTAGATGGAGAGACATGCATTTTATAGTGTCTCATTTGCAAGATCTTTTATTTGTTGTTCTAATTTTTCTTCTTCTTTGTTGATGATGTATTTTAAATGCCAGTAAATTTTTCAGAGTTGGCAACTGCTTATTTGTTAATGCCAACACACTTCTTAACCATACTTGCATGGTATTATTTTCACTCTTAGGGCAGTTTAAAAAATAATTGTGTGCGGTAGCAGAAAAACTCACTGCTAGGTTGGGACAAGGCACCAAAGATAGGTTAACCCCGAAGGTCACACTTGACTTGAGAGAAAAAGGACACTAATTTATTTTCATACATTTTCAAATGATAATATTCTTAAATCACTTACTTGTAAAACCTGTTATGGAACTGACCAATAGCATAATATGTTGTAATGAGCTAGTAGGTACCCCATTAGCTGGATTTCAGGGGGAAGTGGATCAAGAGAGATGCTGTGGGACTAGGATTGAAACAAAGTGTTCTGGTGGTGGGTGGTGCAGCCTGTTACCAGCCTGTTAAGGGTGCAGTTGCATGTAAGTCAGGATAATTTTTAGACAGTGTGGTCTTACTTCATTTCTTCAGGTACCCTTAATATACAACATATTCCATTAACCCAGGCTGTCTGAGGTGCAAACCTCCACATACCTAAATCCAACTCACAGGGAAGAAATCACACTGTTTCCAGATGCATGTAGAGCTAACATGCTAGGCAGAGAGAGACTTCCCTGCTCCAAATATATGGCAAGAGTGTATAGTGGCCAACCCTCCAGGATTGTCCTGGCATCTCCAGGAATTAAAGTTTTAATTTTTAATTAAAGATTATGTCATGTGATGAAACCTCCAGGAATACATCCAACCAAAACTGGCAACCCTACAAGAGTGTGGCCAGTAGTTCAAAGGCCAGGTATCCTCAAGGTGATCGTTATGTTCAGGTCAAGTCTTTGGGCTTCTCTACACAGGGGTTTTAAAGCAGATCGAACCAAGTTAAACTAAGTTAAGTTTGAAAATGGTTGCGTACACATAACACAGTCCATGACTGCCACTAGCTCCACATTTGCCACAAATTCTGGAGTCTGGTTGCCAAGTGCATCAGGTTTGCTGAGCATTGAATTAGTGGGGTCTGCTATTTCTGTGAATTCAATTGCTGCACACCACTTTTTTTTTTTTTGCATGCTTCCAACAGCTATCCCACAGTGCTTAGCAAATCAATCATTACTGACCTGTCCTTGTACTGGTGTAAAGTTCTCAGGACATCCTCTCCTCCCTTTAAAAACTGATGCAGAGCCAGAATTTGCCCATTTGTTCCTGGATCTAAGTGTATCAGCATTCTTGCAATACAGCCATGACAGTACTTCAGAAGCCTTACAGCATGCCTCGTACAGCTGCTTGGAGGCATGGTGAGACTCTGGATCTCCTTGCCATGTGGGGAGAAGTGTCAGTACAGGACGCTCTTGTGGCCAGTCAGCAGAATAAAGACTTGTTTGTGCATGTTCCCAAGCACACGTCCAAGAGGGGACATGACAGGGCTGCTGACTAGTGCTGGATAAAAAGCAAGCAGCTCAGGAGTAAGTATATTGAAATGAGGGACAAAAGGAGACAGTCTGACAGGGGATATGTGACCTGTCCATTTTATGGTGAGCTGGACAACATCCTACATTGTTATGTAGCATGACCCCGCAAACCATGTGGTGCCTGCTGACCGCACTCTCCCCCACACTGAGAATGACCAGCAAGGCCCACTGAGGTTGAGCAGGAGGATGCTGGAGAGGAGCTTTCCTCTGAGAGCCAGGATCTTTTTGGAGACCCAGGACCCTGACATCAGCCAGCTGGAAAGCCAGCAGCAATCACACTCTGCTGCAACATACCGCAATTCCTGCCAGGCATCAACCAATCCCAAGTCTTAGCCAGAAACGCAGTCCAGGACTGAAAAGGCAGAACCCCTGGAGGGAACTTCATCATGTAAGTACCTATCATTTCAATTTATTATTATTTATTACTGTGCTATACAGCTGTTCTGTCTTCTGCTCTGGGTGCCCCCTGGCCACAGCCATTTTAGACAGATGAGAGCTAGGAGCTCTTCTGAGAATCCAGCCCTCACCTTTCTCTGTAAACTCACGCTGCCCATTTGGCCCCACTGTACATGTTTCCAAAACGGTGGCTGCTTCGCCTCGGCAATTCATACTCCTGGAGGAATCCTGCACCAAAAAATTAAAAATTCTGCCCACAGTATTTTAAAATTCTGCAAAATTGTACATATTTTATTTGTCAAAATAACACAATATAATCACACTGGTTTCAATTATTTTGGTAATTTATTTCAAAATACCCATCAGCAACTATGTCTGTAACAATACAGACAACAAAAAAGATGCCTCCAGGAGTAGAAAGTTAAAGAAACTCCTACGACAACCAAGCTCCTGTTTCTCTGTTATGCTTTGTTGGCCGCCTCAGTCTGAGAGTGTCACACATGCCAGCTGGGCACATCACAGGGGAAAACTCTGCCCCTCCAGTCTTTTAGTGGATTCTTGTTTTTTTACCCTGCCCCGTAGGGTTACAATTTTTCAAGTTGCCAAATAGAAGGTACTGTCAGGGGAAGGGAGGGAGGGAGAACTGGGGTGGGTGGGCACAGTTGTGGGGGTGCTGAAGGGGTGGGTATGTGTACTTAGAGGCAGTATTTGGGGGGTGCCAATGATGATATTTTGGGGTGCTGGAAGAGTAGGTGTATTTACTGAGAGGGAGTATTTGGAAGATGTTGGAGAGGGTATTTGGAGGTGCTGTAGGGATGGGTGTGTACTGGGAGGGAAGTATTTGGGGGCACAGGAGAGGACTGTGCGGGATCCCCATGGCCCAGACACACACACTCCCTCCCCCAGAGCCTAGCCATAGGGTGCCCCCCAGCCAAGATGCCCCCATTTCTCTTCACCTCTGAGCTCAGACACAGGCACCGCTATGCGCAGCTTCGTTACTGTCCCACTTTGGGGACATGGTGAGGCCCCTCACTTCCTCACCATTTGCAAGAGCCAGCACAGCCAGGTCTCCTGGGCACTCTCCCATCCTTGGGAGGATGAGGATCAGGCCCAGCAGCCAGAGCATGCAGAGCTGCAGGGTCTCCATCCCCACCCGGCGGGGCACACCTTTCAGTGTGGGACCACAGCCCACATGCTGCCTCCTTCATTCCTGGCATTCCGAGAACCACAGCTCACCTGTATCTCCCATTCAGGCACATTGTGAGCTGGGCTCTGCTGGGTCCAGCAGCTCTGCAGTGCCAGTTCTGCAGGAAAAAAATGAAATTCTGCATTGCACGGTGGTGCAAATTCCCCCAGGAGTAAATTGGCCTCTGTCTCATGCTAAAGCCATGACTTTCAACAGTTTTCAGCACTCTGGCCCATCTACCTACTTTCCTTTCCTCTTCCCTCATCTATCCTGCCCAGTGAATGCTTCCCCCTGCAACTCTGTTCTTCAGATCAAAATGGCAGCTGACAGCATGGCACAGCCTTTACTACGCCACCTCCCCTGCCACAGCACATTTGAATAATGAAAAAAATCATTTGTACAAAATGCAAGAGTTCATTGAGACAGTGATTACAGGAAAGGAAGTATGGTCAGTGTTTATCTGTGCCCAGTAAAGGTACAAAGGTGCGAACAGTCCTGTTCCCTGCTGAGGTGTAACTGCCCTGTAAAACGCCTTGTAGCTGACAATCATTTCAGGGCCCTATCTACTTTTCTCTGCACTTTCTCCATGTCTGTAGGGGAGGTAAAGCAGAACTTAAGACTGAGCAGTTGCTCGAATTTTGGTTTGCACATTATAAGGAATAGCGACAGGCCCATGCCTCTGGTATAATTCTCAAGCCCCTTCCACTCCTGCAACACTTCTGGGCGGAACCATCCTGGTGCATAATTTCAGTGTATGTCACTGGTCTGCCCTTTGCTGTTTTGAATAAGGCCTTCTCTGTTTCCTAGTCCCCCACCTTAGTGTAATGTCATCAAGAGTAAGGATGACCTAAAGGGGACATAGAGGGGGTTACTATCTGGCTTGGCTCCCCCCATAACCTCTCATAACCCTTCTGACACCAGAGGAGCCCCTTAAATGCACAAATAAAACTGCAAACCAAAATGAGAGCATAATTCGACCACCCCACCTCCTAACCCGCACAGTGGCAAATAGCATATACAGCAGACAGAAATCCCGGTGCACCCAGCACCGCATCACATGCCTGCTGCTTACCATCTCTGAGGTTCCCCCAAGGCTGGGAAGATCCTGAGGGAGGTCAAGTCGTGGATGCATACTAAAAATGCTATCATGCCCTGTATGAAATGTGAACAATAAGTCATTCCCCCCCCCTACTTCCAAAGCATCTACAGCAAGCAAACCATCAAGGACCACACCTTTGTCTACTGTTGGCAGGCAAGCCAACCTGAGGAGGTGGGAAAGGAAGACTCAGATCAAGAGGTTTGTAGAGCTTATGATAGAGCCCCAGAGTCTCACTGACTGAGAAGTACAGGCAGTACATGGTGACCCAGACAGAGAAGGAAATGAAGCTCTCCCAAGAGATCATGGCAGTGGCCAAGGACAGTGTTACAGAGGCCAAGGACAGCATCACCATGGCCAAGGACAGCATGGAAAAAGGGAGGTGCAAGGCAACTTATGGATGCTATCTGGATCCAGAATCCTCTCCTCCAAAACATGCTACTGCCAGGCAAGCGGTCCTTTCAATCCTGTAAACCAGTATTTATCCACATCCTTCAGCCCCTAGACAATACTGGGACCATCAAAAATTCCTCCCCTCTTTACCCATTCTACACTTATCCCAGAGACCATTCTTCTTTCAGATCCATCATCTGCCCACCAAGAAGACTGGCTTCTGGAAGCCCAGCACTTTTGACCCCTGCAATGCACCTGCAAATTTTGAGCTGTGGCACTCAACCCCAGAACCCCCACATGCAAGAAAAGGCAGAAGGAAGACCTATATGTGCCTGTAACTTTAAGCTATGACCACCACCACCTTGTTAGTTTTGCACATTTTGCATTGTTGCACTTTCAGTTTGGTTTGCACTGTTGCTTTGTTTAAAGATTTGCTTTTTGTTAGTCAGCGAGTAGATTGTTCTGGTAAATGTATTTTCAAATAAAAAGCTATTGTTATTTATCCATTGGTTCCAATAAACTTTATTTTTGATCTTGTTACTGTTCCTTTATAATAAAAACCTTTAAAATCCATTTTGGTCCATTATGATTCATCACTACATGTAACACACAAAATCCTTTAAATGAAGCTAAAATAATCCATTCGGCTTCAGAAAAGGATATAGGCAATGTCTCACTTCCACCACCCATAATACTGGATTGTTCACAGTCTGTCTCACCCCCATGGATTAGCAGCTGAATGCACAGCTAAACATGTTCAACCATGAGACTCAAAATATGAACAGTCGGCATCCCTGACAATATTCTCCCTGGCATTAGCATCCTCTATGGGACACCGTGCTGGCGGCTAAAACCACCAAGCAAGCATCAGTATCTCAGTGTCCCACCAATCATTGATTCTTTCCCCTTTGCTCTCACAAATATTGAGCAGAGCACAGCACAACATTATAATGATCAGGACATTTTTTTCTGCTGCTTCCAAATTATTCTGTGACAGAGTGCTGAGAGCTAACAGCTGTTCCAGCACTCTGATCACTTAAGCTCTGATTAGTTCCCCCTAGAGAAGACTTGACTGAGGAATGAAGTACCTACCTTACCACACTGGGGACTGGGAGCATTAAGGAGCTAATTGTCCTGTCAGCTAGGAGGGATAGTTAAAAATGGAAACACAAAGGGGAAAGGAGAAGGCTAGCAGAGCTGAGACAGAAGGGATCTTAGGAGGGTGAGATCTCTCCTTGGAGACTGGGTTTATGTCTGAAGAATGATGTCGATAGAGCTGCTATATGGGATTGTGACAGTGGCAGTCATAGTAATAATCCCATAGAGGTGTTTACAAAAAATAGGCATACAACACTGTGTGGGATAGCAGGACAGGAGTGGTGCCTGCCCTGTTACAGATTCCTTAAGCATCGAAATCTGCATTTCAAATGGCCAAATACATAGTCGACCGCCACCCTGCAGTGACTCGGGCAACAGTTAAAATAGTCCTTCTTCCTGTCCAAGTGGCCGGTGAATGGCTTTGTTCACCAGGGAAGCAGAAGATAAGCTGTGTTTCACAAAATAATCAGACCAGTCTCCACACCACTGATGTTCATAGTGGTCCTAGGGGCAAAAACCCCTTTCTCCATTCATTTAAATAGAACTGAGTTCTGAAAGATCCTCGCATCATAGACCCCCTCAGATCACCCTGCATTTCTGTGTGTACACCTGCTGCAGTGGTCAATCACTGTGGAGAAATACGCCTTTCTGTTTATAAATTCTGCACCAGGGCAGTGGGGCAAATGATTGGTTCCATCAGCTGCCCTAATGCAGTTTGGGAACCCCATGTGTGCAAAGCCATCAGTAATCTTCTGAGCATTAGAACCCAGCTAGCTAGTACCTTAATAGCATAGCAGACCTGCATGAGACTGGTCCCAATGGTTCATCTCCCCGAGCCAAACTGGTTGGCTACAGACCAATTACATTCTGAGGTGGCCAGTTTCCAGATGATAATGATTACCTGCTTATCTACAGGTATGGGGCACTGCATATTGGTACACTATCACTGCAGCTCTGCACAGATCTCAATCAAGGTAGCCCTCCCCATCCCAAAGTTCTCGCACCACTGCTAGTGATCCCAGCTCTGCAGAATGTTTCTCTCCCACCAATCCACGCTGGTTTGCCAGTCCCACAAAGGGCACTGAACTCTGTGTAGCTGAGCCAGGAAGTGGTCCTCTAGTTCCAACAGCTCAACGTCCTGCTGCAACAGCTTCATGGTATTTACTCCTGCTATCTGGAGGAGACACTGTTCTGCCACTGAACATTCTCCTGCACTTGCACCATCTGCTTGGTGGTGCAGCGGGCATTGACCAATGCAGAATGTGTCCAGGTTTGAATGCTGTAATACAGACCCAGCAGCCTTTGCATATTCACACCTTCTGCCATAGCAGTGTGATGCATTTCTGGGTCCATGCTGGCAGACAGCAATTTGAAAATGATGCTAGCCTTCCCAGAAAGGAAGAATAGGACAGAGACAGTGGAAACATGATTTTGGGATTTTTTATTTCTACCTGCCTGGCTTCTGCTTTGCATACCACAATTCACAGTGAAAACAAACCCACAATGCACGCTGCTCAGCTGTGTAGCAGAAAACCATGGGATAGACCCCAAGAATGCTAGTCCCTCACTTCTCAGCAAACTGCCACCATGTGCTCACACAATGCAAATTGTACAGGCATCCTGTGTGTATGCTATTGGTGAGACTTGCATACTGCAGATTACCAGATGCTCATCAAAAAGCTTCACATTAAATCCCCTGTGTAAAGACCCTTAAACTGGAGTGAAACAGTATTGTGTGCCTTAGACTCATAGACTTTAAGGTCAGAAGGGACCATTATGATCATCTAGTCTGATCTCCTGCACAATGCAGGCCATACAATCTCACCCATCCACTTCTATAACAAACCCCTAACCTATGTCTGAGTTATTGAAGTCCTCAAATTGTGGTTTGAAGACCTCAAGCTGCAGAGAATCCTCCAGCAAGTGACCCGTGCCCCATGCTACAGAGGAAAGCAAAAAACCTCCAGGGTCTCTGCCTATGTGCCCTGGAGGAAAATTTCTTCCTGACCCTAAATATGGCGATCAGTTAAACCCTGAGCGTGTGGGCAAGACTCACCAGCCAGCACCCAGGAAAGAATTCTCGGTAGTAATTCAGATCCCATCCCATCTAACATCCCATCACAGACCACTGGGCATACTTACCTACTGATAATTTGGCAATTGATCTTTGATTAATTCCCAGAATTAGGCTATCCCATCATACCATCCCCTCCATAAACTTATCAAGCTTAGTCTTAAAGCCAGATATGTCTTTTGCCCCCACTACTCCCCTTGGAAGGCTGTTCCAGAACTTCACTCCTCTAGTGATTAGAAACCTTTGTCTAATTTCAAGTCTGAACTTCCTAGTGTCCATTTTATATCCATTTGTTCTTGTGTCCACATTGGTACTAAGCTTAAATAATTCCTCTCCCTCCCTAATATTTATCCCTCTGGTATATTTATAAAGAGCCATCATATTCCCCCTCAACCTTCTTTTGGTTAGGCTAAACAAGCCAAGCTCTTTGAGTCTCCTTTCATAAGACAGGTTTTCCATTCCTCGGATCATCCTAGTAGCCCGTCTCTGAACCTGTTCCAGTGTGAATTCATCCTTCTTAAACATGGGGGACCAGAACTGCACACAGTATTCCAAATGAGGTCTCACCAGTGCCTTGTATAACGGTATTAACACTTCCTTATCTTTGCTGGAAATACCTTGCCTGATGCATCCTAACACCGCATTAGCTTTTTTAACGGCCATATCACGTTGGCAGCTCATAGTCATCCTGTGATCAACCAATACTCCGAGGTCCTTCTCCTCCTCTGTTACTTCCAACTGATGTGTCCCCAATTTATAACTAAAATTCTTGTTATTAATCCCTAAATGCATGACCTTGCACTTTTCACTATTAAATTTCATCCTATTACTATTACTCCAGTTTACAAGGTCATCCAGATCTTCCTGTATGATATCCCGGTTCTTCTCTGTGTTAGCAATACCTCCCAGCTTTGTGTTATCCGCAAACTTTATTAGCACATTCCCACTTTTTGTGCCAAGGTCAGTAATAAAAAGGTTAAATAAGATTGGCCCCAAAACTGATCCCTGAGGAACTCCACTAGTAACCTCCTTCCAGCCTGACAGTTCACCTTTCAGTACAACCTGTTGTAGTCTCCCCTTTAACCAGTTTCTTATCCACCTTTCAATTTTCATATTGATCCCCATCTTTTCCAATTTAACTAATAATTCCCCATGTGGAACTGTGTCAAATGCCTTACTGAAATCGAGGTAAATTAGATCCACTGTGTTTCCTTTGTCTAGAAAATCTGTTACCTTCTCAAAGAAGGAGATCAGGTTGGTTTGGCACGATCTATTTTTTGTAAAACCATGTTGTATTTTGTCCCAATTATCATTGACCTCAATGTCCTTAACTACTTTCTCCTTCAAAATTTTTTCCAGGACCTTAAATACTGCAGATGTCAAACTAACAGGCCTATAGTTACTCAGATTACATTTTTTCCCCTTTCTTAAAAATAGGAACTATGTTAGCAATTCTCCAGTCGTACAGTACAACCCCTGATTTTACTGATTCATTAAAAATTCTTGCTAATGGGCTTGCAATTTTATGTGCCAGTTCCTTTAATATTCTTGGATGAAGATTATCTGGGCCCTCCGATTTTATCCCATTAAGCTGTTCGAGTTTGGCTTCTACCTCGGATGTGGTAATATCCACCTCCATATCCTCATTCCCATTAGTCATCCTACCATTATCCCTAAGCTCCTCATTAGCCTTATTACAGACTGAGACAAAGTATTTGTTTAAATATTGGGCCATGCCTAGATTATCGTTAACCTCCATTCCATCCTCAGTGTTTAGCCGTCCCACTTCTTCTTTCTTTGTTTTCTTCTTATTTATATGGCTATAGAACCTTTTACTATTGGTTTTAATTCCCTTTGCAAGATCCAACTCTACATGGCTTTTAGCCTTTCTCACTTCATCCCTACATTTTCTGACCTCAATAAAGTAGCTTTCCTTGCTAATCCTGCCCATCTTCCAATCTTGTAGGCTTTCTGCTTCTTTATAATCACCTCTCTAAGATGCTTGCTCATCCAGTTTGGTCTACAACTCCTACCTATGATTTTTTCCCCCTTTCTTGGGATGCGGGCTTCTGAAAGTTTCTGCAGCTTTGACTTGAAGTAATTCCAGGCCTTCTCCACCTTTAGATCCATGAGTTCTTCAGTACAATGTACTTCCCTAACTAATTTCCTTAATTCTTTAAAGTTAGCCCTTTTGAAATCAAAAATCCTAGTCCCAGATCTATTTTTGTTTATCCTTCCATCTAGTTTGAACTGAATTAGCTCATGATCACTCGAACCAAGGTTGTCCCCTACAACCATTTCTTCTATGAGGTCCTCACTGCTCACCAAAACCAAATCTAAAATGGCATCCCCTCTTGTTGGTTCTTCAACTACTTGGTGAAGAAATCCATCAGCTATCACATCCGGAAAAATTTGAGCCCTATTATTGTTACTAGCACTTGTCCTCCAGTCTATATCTGGGAAGTTAAAGTCTCCCATGATCACACAATTCCTATTAGTGTTTACTTCATTAAAACATTAAAGAGGTCTCTATCCATATCCAAGTCAGATCCCGGCTGTCTGTACCACACCCCAAGCACTATCTCAGGGAAGGATCTAGTAGCTTTCTTTCCCATTGTGATTTTTGCCCAGACAGACTCTGTCTTATCCATTCCATCACTTCTTATTTCTTTACAGTTAACCTCATCGTTGACATGCAATGCTACTCCACCACCTTTGCCTTTATTTCTGTCTTTCCTAAACAGCACATAGCCTTCAATACCTGTACTCCAGTCATGACTACTATTCCACCATGTTTCTGTTATCCCTATAATATCCAGTTTCACTTCCTGCACCAGTAGCTCTAGCTCCTCCATTTTGTTACCTAGGTTCCTCGCATTAATGTACAGACATCTTAATTTTTGCCATTTGGCTTCACTGACATTCTTTATCTGGTTAGGCACAGACATTCTACCACCAGTATCACCTATTAGACTGGTATCTACACTACCCTTCCTCCTTATGTCCATTCTTCTGCCCAAGTGTGTATCTCTCTTACTTTGTTTTCTTCCCTCTCAATGTTAAGTTCCGGCGTGGAGATTACCTGGACGTCTCCCAACCATCTCCCCCAAATTCCTAGTTTAAAGCTCTCTTAATCTGTTGTGCTAGCCTCCATCCTAGAAGCCTGTTTCCCTCCTTACTCAGATGAAGTCCATCCCGAGAGAACAGTCCTCTGTCCATGAATGCTTCCCAGTGGCCGTATATCCCAAAGCCCTCCTTATAGCACCACTGCCTGAGCCATCTGTTGATCGCCATAATCTTGTCACACCTTTGTTGCCATTCTCTAGAAACAGGCAAAATCCCACTGAAGATCACCTGAGCCTCAAGCTTCTTAAGCATCTTCCCCAGCCCTCTGAAATAGTTCTTCCTCTAAAGCAGAACCAATGATTTTCTGGATTCCATCACAATAGCAAGATAATTATATCACTCAAGTATTAGAGACTTTCTAATAGTCGGAATATTTTCAATCAAATAATTGGGAAGGAATCCAGGATGGCCATCATGAGAGAACATGTTGAAAAGCAGAGGTGTGTAAATATCATCCTTTTTTCCTACTGTTTGAGGCTGCAACTTAATCTGTGTGTCCCTGAAATCTAAGAATGGGCCTGACCCAATGTGCAATGAAGTCAGTGGAAAGGTTCCCGCTGAAGCACTGGAATGGGTTACCTAGGGAGGTGGTGGAATCTCCTTCCTTAGAGATTTTTAAGGTCAGGCTTGACAAATCCCTGGCTGGGATGATTTAGTTGGTGATTGGCAGGGGTAAAAGTAACTTAAAGGACTTACCTGTACACTGGAGTCCTGAGCAGGGGGGTGGCCTCAACCAGAAGAGGTGGGGTCTTTAAATAACTGGGCCCTTTAAATCAAGATTTAAAGGCCCTGGGGCTCCTGAGGTGGCTGGGAGCCCCGGGGCTCAGGGACAATTTAAAGGGCCTGGGGCTCCCCACAGCAGCTGGAGCCCTGGGCCCTTTAAATCACCACCAGAGCCCTGCCACTGCTACCCAGGACTCCGGCAGCAGGGCTCGGGAGGCAGTTTAAAGGGTCTGGGGCTCCAGCCAATGCAGGGAGCCCTGGGCCCTTTAAATGGGGAAGCCAGTCCGGTCCAGCATGGTGTACTGGCAAGAGCCAGTACGCCGTACCGGACCGTACTAGCTTACTTTCACCTCGGGGGATTGGTTCTGCTTTGAGCAGGGGGTTGGACTAGATGACCTCCTGAGGTCCCTTCCGAACCTGATATTCTATTATTCTGTGATGACTTCAATGGACATTGAATTAGAGATCCAATAGGGGCAGAACACCAAGATTAAATTATTACTTTGTGTGGCTATGGAGACATATGTAACCAATTGTCAGCAGTTGTAGAAAGAAATAAAAACTGAGTTGCAGCACTTAAAGTTTGGGGAAGCCAAAAGCAGTTGTACGAGGGTTAAAAAAAAACAAAAAATTATATGTAAGTGTAGTGTAGAAAGGGGTAGTTTTAAAACTGTTGGATCCCAAGTAATTTTATTCTAAAAGTGGCTAGTTTGGAGAAACAAGAAATGGTAGGACCGCTCTATTCTCTCACTGCCAGCTCAGGGGTGTGTCTCCCATTATTTAGTCAGAGGGGCTTTTTTCCATCCTTTTAGGGGACATCTGTGATCAAGCAAAATAATCACAATTATTAACCATAGCTATTTTATTATTAATGACTGGAAAGAAAACGTGAGGCAAAACACAAATGACTAAACACAAATAATAAAATTTTACTTCCGTTACAAACTCTTGTGTATGTCTCTCTGCGGAGAAAGAACAAGAGTACTTGTGGCACCTTAGAGACTAACAAATCTATTTCAGCATGAGCTTTCGTGAGCTACAGCTCACTTCTTCAGATGCACAGAATGGAACACACAGACAGGAGATATTTATACATACAGAGGACATGAAAAGATGGAAGTATGCATACCAACTCTGTGGAGAGTGTTTAACCGAAATTACATCTTTGAGAGTGGACCACGTCTGAGGGGCTCTTTTCCCTTCATAAGGGAAGACCAAAGTGTATTGTTGTCCACAATTACTGTGAATTCAGTTTTAGTATCTTATTAGATGTTTAAAACTGTTTATGTATGGACAAAATAATATTTTTAAGGGCAAATGAAATCTGTCTAGTTATTAATAATAACCTAAACAGTTTATACAAAGTAAGCAATCTTAACTTTGAAAATCAAAGAAGATTTTTATATTAATTACTTTGAAGAAGCCATTTAAGGAGCTGTCCTAAGCCAGGCCAATTACAAATATTAAGAATCTTAAATTCAGTTTCATCCCACTATTTTGCTGTTTACCAATGTCTAGCCCCTATCTCTGGTCCAGAAATATATGGTCTAACCACTTGATGATAAAACAGGAGAAAATTACAGTAATTTAAGTTACAACAGAATTTGCATAGCCCAGTAAAATCATTACAAGAGTTTTAAATCTAATCCATTGGCAGTCTTAACTTTTTCTCATCAATCCACATTGAGGTCTTGGGGAGGTTTTCCTTCGGTTTCTTTCTTCCCAAGTCCTCTCTGTCTGTGGCAGCTTGCTTGTAGAGTTGGATGGATGAGTCATGGAGTGCTTACTAGTCTAGGCAGAATAGCAGTGGGGTGGTGTGTAGGGTTCTCACTTCAGTCTTTTAAACTCTTCTCCTTACTATTTTCATGACATGATAGGAAAACACACCTCTCTCAGGCTTGTTTAGATTCAAGTTGGTTGTTGTCACTTTCATTGGCATCATGCCTTCAGGGTTGGTTTAGCTGACACTTTCAGCTCCTGAATATGCAGTCCGTTTAATGAATATGCAGTATTTCTTTAATTGCCTTTGTTCTTTTTCTAGCAAGAAAGATCTAGATAGAATTAAAACTAATTTTAAAAGTTTTCTTTTTATTCAATCCATTTTTGAGACTTGATTTTATTAGCATTTGAGAGGAAATGAAATTGTTTTCAAACAGTCCAAACATTCCTGTCCTTTATACACAAGTTTTTAGCTCTCAAAAGAGACTTTTTAAATTAAATAACTCTTACAAAGACTTTAGTTTAAATATTTAATAATTGTTGACTCTGCAGAACAATTTTTGGAACACCAATTTTCTTGTCTTCCTGAGTTGCTGAGGATTTGCTTGTGCACTGCCAGTAACTAATTAATTCCCTATTAATATAAATATTTTGCAATTAAATGGCCTCTTACATTATTTACTAGTTTAGCGTCAAATGAGCTTGCTATATTTATACATATGACATCTTATTATTCATACAACAATGCTATCAGAGACAGTTATTATATGAAGGTTTACATTTAGATATTTGCAAATATACATTTTGAAAGCTTATGCCATCTTAAACATTTGAGAAACAACAAAGGTTTTCATCTTTAAGTGGAAACGTGAGTTGGAATTAATCAGTATCTTCTGCAAAACATTCCCCACCATAAATGTTCCCCAAGTGCAAAAAAAAGAAGACGTTAGGGTGTTTACAAAATAAATCAGTTTCAATAAGGCTATTTCTGGAATTCTTTCGAACTCAGGTTTCCCTTTGAAAAGAAAAGAAGGAGCTGGTGTGGGATCACTTTACAAATATATTTATGGCTCTGATAACACACCCTACATTCCTTCTTACTCTACTTAAAACATGAATGGTCTGTCTTTGTAATGTTTGCTTGTCCTTGGGAGATAAAAGCAGAAACATTCTGGAATTTCTTTGATTAGCTTTAACACTTTGTAACGTAAATAGCTAAATATATGTATTGTTGTATTTCCAAGCAGCCTGGCTATAACATTCTTGTTGCTATATCTTAATATTTAGGAAAGGTGAAAACAAGTTTGAAATGAAGTTATAATTGTATTAATCTATTTTGCATTAATATTGAGGTCTCTTCCCCACATAAGAAAAAATATACTGTAAAAAACAGGTGATCTTCCTACTGAAGGCCAAATTCTATTCATTTTTATAATGAGATGACTAGATTACATGGGTATAAATGAGCAGAATTTAGCCCATATGTTTAAAATCTGAGGTAGAATTCTGCAGTCCTTAACAAAGCAAAACTTCTATTGGCATCAGTAACGGTTTTGCTCAACTGAGGACAGCAAAATTTGGCTCTGCTGTTTTTTTCTTCTTCAAAAATATAAATTGCCTTTTCTTCACATGCCTTCACCCTGCTCTGGATGACCTGCATGCCTCTTGCTTTTGTTTCAAATACAGAGCTTTTTCCCTCCTCCTCACCTTTCTTTAGAGAAAGCCTGGAGCGGATAAGAAAGGGTAACTAACTGCTTATGTATGGCCAGCACTCTGCAGTTGCTCCCGATGTGCCCCACACTGCCAGACACTTAGGGTATGGCTACACTTGAAACTTCAAAGCGCTGCCGCGGCAGCACTTTGAAGTGCGAGTGTGGTCGCAGCGCCAGCACTGGGAGAGAGCTCTCTCAGTGCTGCACATACTCCACATCTTGATGGGATTTAGCTTGCAGCGCTGGGAGCCGCGCCCCCAGCGCTGCGGCACTGTTTACACTGCCGCTTTACAGCGCTGTATCTTGCAGCGCTCAGAGGGGTGTTTTTTTCACACCCCTGAGCGAGAAAGTTGCAGCGCTGTAAAGCGCCAGTGTAGCCAAGGCCTTAAGTAATGTCCTTCTCTACTTCCCCTTCTCCTGCTACTGTTGGCAACACTGCATGAAACAGCTGTTAATCGCACTTTGTATAGTCAGTGTATGTCAAAACGTGTTATGACCTCACACAAAGTGTGGTAACTTTTACTGGTTTCAAAGTGGTAGCCATGTTAGTCTGTATCAGCAAAAAGAATGAGGAGTACTTGTGGCACCTTAGAGACTAACAAATTTATTTGGGCATAAGTTTTTGTGGGCTAAAACCCACTTCATCAAACGCATGGAGTGGAAAATACAGTAGGAAGCTGTATATTTAGAGAGAGAGAACATGAAAAGATGGGGGTTGCCATACCAACTGTAATGAGACAAATCAATTAAGGTGGGCTATTATCAGCAGAAGGAAAAAAAAACTTTTGTACTGGTAATCAGGATGACCCATTTCAAACAGTTGACAAGAAAGTATGAGTAACAGTAAGGGGAAAATTAGCATGGGGAAATAGTTTTTAGTTTGTGTAATGACCCATCCATTGACTGGGAGTGGACCAAACAACATTTGGACCAAAGTGGAGGAGGGGAATTCAAATCCTTTCATCATCTGTTTGAGGAAAAAATTAATATGATACTCTGGTCCCACTTACACCGAAAGGTCCCTTTTTTGGTAACTGTGCTAGCACCATAAGGAATTACTCCATCCACACTGGGCAGAAAGGTTTGCCTTATATGTAGCACTGTAGCACTCTAGTCATGCATCCATGTTCTACAGTTACCTGATGAAATTTGTGACTAATGAATACTCCTGGGGCCTAACGGCTTCCAAATGCTATTTAACCAGCCACATATTGCATTTGGTCCTTCCAAGGTCATTTCACTTCTAATTAATCCTAATTTTTCCATGCTCAGCCACGCTCTTCTCCTTTATTGCAGTAATACAGATGGTTGCAAACTATTTATTTCATAATGAAACCTGGTAAAGAGGACTGCATAAAGGACCAGAAAATAACATCTGCCAAGTAGAAATGGCCTCTGAACTAAGGGTGTAACAAAGCTGTGCTGGAAAATGGAGATACTCTAGTGCAGTGTTTCTCCAACAGTGCTACAGAGGCTGCTGGTTGCTAACAGTCCTGCTTATGTCACAGGGGTGAAACACCTGTCATTCTGTAACCCATGATCCTTCCAGTTAGTTGTTGCCTAGTCCAGCACTCTTCGAGTAAATGTCCAGCCAGGCTGACCTTTAGTTTTTCTGTTTGCAGACACAATTTGTGCCTGCAAAAAATACACCATTTTTTTCCCTGCCCACAAGTGAACTGAGTGGCTGCAAAGCTTAGTGGCTTCATACCCACCTACCAGATTTGCCTCTGGAATACATACCGTAGTTAGATATGTAATTAGTAAGATTTTCACTGACATTATAATTGCAAGTGCAAACTCTGGATGAGTTGCAGGTGAATTTTGTTTGGAAATATGAACAGGGTCATTTCCTTTTACTTCCACTCCTGGTTCCTTCCAATGTTGCTACTGCCTCCTTTGACCGTTCTTTGCTGTCCTCTTTTTGCTGTGGCATGAATCCCTAAGCCAGACTTGGCCATATTCGCCATCAAACTCATACAAATGGCTCCATTTATCCATTTTATCATCTTCTCTGGGGCAGCAAGTCTTGCACAGAAGAATTTTATTCCTGTAAGCCCATTCACTCTTAATTGCACAAGTGCCTGCAACCTGCTTTTTAAGCATCCTCTGTGTCACTAGCAAGATTACCACTGTTTCCCTGCTTTCTACCTCCACCATCCGTCCAAGCAAGAACAACTTCCTGTGACTTCCTCTAGTCTCCATTAACACTGCTCCATAAATCATGCTGAGGGTTTTGCACATCCTCAGACCTGCCCATTAGATGAGACACCATCTGCTCTCTAATTCCAAAGGGAGTAGAGTTTCTTTCCCTGTATCACCGCTTGACAAAATTTTCTAGCTTTCCAAAAAAAGGTAGTCAAGTGTTTTGTGGGATTGTTTTATCAAGTGCTCATCCTGTTGGTCTCTCTCCTCCCGCTCCATAATTACCCTTTTTAGAATGCTTTTATATCCTTGGAGACAAAAATTATATCGTAATGTATACAGTCTCTACTGACTTGCATTGCTCTGGCTTCATCCTGTATTCGCCTTCATCTTCCTCCTAGCCCAATTACTCTGCTCAGCGGGGCTTCCCTCCCATTGCTGAACCCAGAGATAGATACATTTACAGGCTTTCATTAGGCTTCTTCCTCTTCCCCTTTTTGTTGCCCAAAGTCTGCAGCAGATTAGTACTTACTTCAGCTGCGGGTTGTATCTGGAGCAGTATCATTAGTGCTTTCCATCCCAGGGATGATGATGTTGTTGTTATCATTTATTATTTGCATGACAGTACTACAAGTTAGTTAATGCCTAAATGACTTTCTTGTTTGAGAAGCAGAGCTGGTTGACAATCTTGCGACAAAATGCTTTTTCACCCAAAAATGCCAATTAGTGGAAACTGAATTTTTTTTGCAGGAATTTCTCAACTCAAATTTAAAAAAAAAAAATCAAAATTGTTGAAACATCATTTTGTAATTGTCATTTTCTAAATGAAAAATCAGATTTTTCCAGTTCCAAGCCGCTTTTTGTTTCAAAATTGAATCTAGCTAGTGTAAAAACATTTAAATAAAAAATGACTGAAACTGAAACAAAACATTTCAAAATGATCAAAACAAAAAATTTCAATTAACCCAAATCAAAAAATATTGGATTTGTGGGACACAAACATTTCTAAAATTGTGATTTTTTTGTACTGATTTTGGATAAGAAATTTTTTAAAAATTTCGCATGACAGGAAAACAGTTTCTTGCTTAACTCTACTGAGAAGCAGCTGGACCAAACACAGCTACTTAGGTGACGGCCCTTCAAGATTTTACTGTAATTACTGCTTCTTGGAATCAGCAGGTCCCCCCCCCCCACATACACACATACACACATTTCTAACTCTTTTTCTCATGAAGGTAATTTTAAAAATGTAAGTCAGTTACTAGAGCAGAAAGTTTGTCACAATGATTTTTATTTAAAAAATGTGAAATATTCACAGCCTGTCAAATCCCTCCTTCAGTGCCAAAAAGCCATGTAAATGTAACAATCCAACCATATTACCTAGCTCTCGCCTTTGTTCTGAAATTTTCTTAGGAGGTTATAAGGGCCCCATTCTGCTTGCTATAAAAGTGGAATTTTCTAAACCTCTCTCATTTACGGTATCTGCCTTCTGTCATGTCTAATAAAGAGACAGCTGTGACAAAGTTGGCACCTACTATATACAGGAAATTCCTCTGCTTGCAGCAGTTGAGGAAACAGTGCTGCAAAAAAGTCTTTAATATTCTGCAAACAACTCAATTATTTATAACTGTTTTGTCCTTAGCTGTAAATTAAAGTAATGATCTTTTATAAAGAGAGTAAAAAAGCAGCAGGCAGGGTGTTTATTGAAATGAATGAAATCTACATAAACACCTATTTTGTTTTTAAACTTTATAGGAAATCAATATGTTGACAGTAGCACTGGTCAACCAAGAAAGAGAAAAAAATTCTGAGAAACGAAGCCAAGGTCTGAAGTCGGAGAAAGAGGCACTACTAATAGGTAAGACAACTCAGTACTCAGTTCATCACTGCATATAACAACCTAGAAAAAATTATCATAGAATAAGCAACCTTGAAGCTCTTGTTTATTGTCAATGTATATTTGCATTTAACTTCATTGAATTAGAACTAAAGACTGTACTGCTTATCATTCACATGTGTTCACACTGGTTACAGTCAGTTACAGTCAGAATGGAATAAATGGAATAAATACAGTCAAATGGAATAAATAGAAACATTTTCATCATAAGGGATATAGAACCAGTCCTACAAGGCTCACTCATATGACTAAGCCTTACTCACCCAAGAAGGCCTACTGGTTTTAACATAAGCATTTCCTATGGAGGACAAGTCACAGGATCTGCCTCTATGCTTGTAATGTTACTATAGGTAGATACTGAATTTAGTTGTTTTAGGGTCTCATGCAGGGCTGCCCAGAAGGAGGGGCAAGAAGGGCAATTTGCGCCAGGCCCCGGGCCCCGCAGGATCCCCCATGAGAGGTTTTTGGGGGCCCTGGAACAGGGTCTTTCACTCGCTCCAGGGCCCCCAGAAAAGAACGTGAGGCCCGGGCCCCCAGAGCTTCTTCTGCTCTGGGTTGTCGGCGGTAATTCGGTGGCAGGGGGTCCTTCCGTTCCGGGACCCGCCACCGAAGTTCCCCGAAGACCCGCAGCGGGGGGTCCTTCCGGCACTTTGGCGGCGGGTCCCAGGGCGGGTCTTCGGCAGCAATTCGGCAGCAGGAGGTCCTTCCGCCCCAGGACCTGCCGCTGAACTTCTGGGTCTTCGGCGGCCATTCGGCGGCGGGAAGTCCTTCCGCCCCAGGACCCTGAATCCTCTAGGTGGCCCTGGTATCATGGAATAGAACAGTGTGAATGGTTATCTACCCATCGCACTAACAAAATGGATGAAAGAGAAAGGAACAGAAACAATATTGAACTAAATAAGGATGCCCTTAACAGTTTCCTTTTTTTTTTCTTTTTTTTTACATTAGGTGACAGTTTACTGACAAGAATAAGTATGGGAAATACCACAAAGACAGTTAATAATTTAGCATACCTAATGAAAAACTTGGAAGGGAAATTATATTTAATGGGCATTGGTCCATTCCAGGAAATGAACTGTGACTGACATGACATGATATAGTGAGGATGGATTGTGATATATAAGGTTGTTAGTTTGGGTTCTTTTAAATTTTGGATTAGACATTCCATCCATAATTTCGGTCCCAGCATTTGGCTTGCTTTTCATTGTAACGTAAATGAATGCCTTTGATTTATTCTTGGCTAAATTGAGGTAGATGACTTGGTATATTGGGAATTTTATATAGAGCTTTTCACTGCTAAGTGACCAGTTATTTGAATCCATCCCACTTTATGGCTTTCCCATGGCTCATGTGAAGTGAGCATGTGGTCTCAGTCCTGGTCCTAATGGTCATATGTCCACATCAGACGACCATCATCAGAACTGATGGTCTTAATGGGAACCAAGGACTGCACAGGCATGGAAACCCAACATTGCTCTTTCCTTCACGATCAGGGATGAGGCTCACTGGTAATTGGTAAGAGGAGACTTTGCCCTATAGCTGCCCATTCTCTAGAATTGTCAATATTTCACAAGCACTAAAATTCACTTAAGAAAAGCTGAGTTACTAGCTTGGTATCATGCATCTCTAGTCAATAATTACAAGCATATTTTCAAGTAGCTTTTTATTTCCTTCATATTAATTAAAGAGGGGCTGTAGATGCAGAAATCAGATCTGGATTTTGAATACCCCAAAACAGAGGTTTTTGGAGCTGAAATTTTGATTCAATCTATAACAGAGATGGTACCATTAGCAAACTGAGGTCTGAATACAGGTTTGGATTTCCAACAGCACCAGTCAAAGTTTAGTGGTATTTAGTTTGGGCCCAGTTCTGCAATTATTGACAGAGACCTTGAACCTGCGAAGATTTACACATGTGCATATGTTTATACAATGTGGATGGCTAGTTCCATGGATTTCCATGGGATGACTCGGTATGTAAGTAAGTCTTTGCAAACATAAGTGGAAATCTGAAAGAGGAAAAGGAAAGATGTAAAATGAGTTAAGCTTTACTTATCTTTTTCTACTGTTGCCAGTGTTTGGGAAAAGTGGAAACTTAAAGGTGATTCTATTCCAGTCAGTATCTGGACCAGCAGAGTGGCCTGCAGTTCACAAGATACAGGGACCCATTTTGTAATTTGTGAGCATTTTGCTCTTGCTCTGTTTATGCCTTAAAAATACAGAACCACTCCTTAAGGTTTATTAAGAAACTCAACCAAAGGGAGCTGAACGTATCTTTGAATCTTACTGTTCAACTCTCAGCAAATAGTTAGTGACATGCATGCTGATGACCATTACATATACTCACTGTTCATTAGAGAAGGAGAGATGGGATAATGCTTTTAATAGCAATGCTGACATCCAACATCCTGCTTTCCTGATTCATCACTATTATGCTGACACTCCATTTCCACTACAGGAAAAAACCTCTAGATTTAGAATCTGACTCCTCTTCAGCCCTTTATTTCCAGACCTTTTAACATGATCTTGTAAATTGCAGTGAAGAAAGACAGGGCTTGCTCCCTTTTAAGGAAAAAAAAAGTAAAAATGTCAGGAAGGATTTGTGTTTCTCTCAGCAAAATTTAGGGGTAATATGGATTAAACACTTATCATAACTGGCAACAACATAATTATAAAAAAAATTCAAGGCACTGCAGTTTCTAACACAGTTTATATGAAACATTTTCACAACAGAGCTTCCACTAAAGGAGAAAAAGCAATAATTTTTCCATTCCAATATCTACTATTACATATTGGTAAATCAAGCATAAAATAGGTAATTGAAATGCTTCGAGCAAGTCTTTGTTTAGAAATCCCTTTATTCATCTGTATATTATCTTGGTCACTTACTTGCTAGCTGCTGTCATTCCTGAAGATGAGCGATTGTGTTTATTGTGTTACTGTGGCTGTGTTAAAAATGTAATGTTCTCTTTTGTTTATTGAACTGTGTAAGAAATATAAGAATTGTAACTCAGACTGAAAAACTTGCAATGACTTATTCAGAATAACTGTGTTTAGACATGTGATATATTGCCTCAGATAATTTCAAAACCTTGTGTGTTTGTTTTAATACAGGTATCATATCCACATTTCTTCATGTGCATCCTTTTGGCGCCAATATAGAATACCTTTGGTCTTATATGCAGCAGCTGGACTCTAGGGTAAAAAAAAGTTAATCAAAGTCTGGTTTCTTTATAGAACTTTTGTTTTGTTCTTTACTGCACGTTAAACTCGGCATGAGTTTCCATTAGAGAGATAATGGGATGTGGGGCTTGGGGGTTTGCAGTCTTCATTCATTTGCAAATTATGTTGCGCACATGTACCTGAGGTCTTTTGCCTTTCATTACTTTGCTGTGCTTTTGTGGCAAGGAAGGCTGCTGTATTAAATGGCAAAGACTACCATGCTGATTCTAGGAAACACAATTCTTATTTACTTCGTGTAATTTGTAGGAAATAAAGTAAGATGTAGGTTTAGCTCTGGCCACCAAAAGGAGAGAGGATGGCCAGACAGGGACCATTTCTTGGGACTGAGCCTCTAAAGAGAGCCTTGTACCCTGCAATGCGTCCCTCACTGTACCCCAATGCTGCCCCTCAGAGCTGAGAATGCTCTTGATATTTGGATCAGTGAGCCCTCTGTGCACTTTGGAGTATGAATGATGCAGTACAAATGGTGAGTGGAGTGTAAAGCAGTGACAGGGCTGCAGGCCCTATCAGAGGAGCCATAGAAGTGGTCACCACCTCAGGCAATAGCATGCAGATGGGCCAGGGGACGAGACTACAGTAAGCTAGATAATACACCATCTCTCTTCTCACTTCATCCCATCCACATAATCAACACTGTGCTTATGAAAAATATTCTTTGCTCATCGGCTAAATGTGGTGATGCCTGTGTCAATGCAACAAAAGTCTGATTAAATAAGTCAAGTGAAATTCATGTTCCTATTATCTCTTCGTCTTGTCAGTATAACTTGGTTCTAAATAAACCCTTTCCTTCTGAAGTAAGGAGTTAAATACTGGCCCTGGTGTGGCTATAAAATACAAGCAGACATTAGGCCCTTAACAATGGTTTGCATAGCGGGTTGTTGAGATACAAGTAACTAGTTACATACTGTAGGTCAAATCTTGCACTCCTTATACTATTGACTTCAACTGACTGCAATAACCTCCCACTTCCTGTCCTCCTGGAATCTCCCCTCCTCAATCTATCTAACATTTGGACTGTAGCCAAGATAATGTTCCTTTCCTTCTTCTCTGACTATGCCACTCCTCCCTAGAACCCTTTCGTGGTCTCTATGCAAGACAGCGCCATAGCTGAGATTAGTGGAGATGCTTTAGGTAGAGCCCCATTAGCGTGAGAGAGAAAGGGCAGCTGGCAGGGCCCTGCCCTGAGCCTTTGGAAGTCGCTTCCTGCCATAACAGCCCGTTTGTCAGCACATCACGGCCCATCGTTTTTCTCTTGTCCTGAAGGAGGTGGGTGCAGGGTAGGGCTGGGTAACAGTGGGTATTGGGTTGCTGTGTTTTCATTGCAGAGTTGTACAAATCCAAGTGATGAAATGTTTCTTTTTGTATCAAGTTCAAATTCCTGGTCCTGACTTCCAAGGCACTTAGATCTCAGCCCCTTCTTTTTCCTACACTCCTCACCTTATGCTGTGCTTTGATGCTCCATATCTTTTCCCACTTGTGCTTTTGTGCCTCTTTTCATGCTATTCCCAATCTCTGTCATATACTCGCTCTGCCAGTCAGCCAAGCATCCTCACTCATCTTTCATATCCCTTTGTAATACCAACTGCTTTTGATTAGGTTTCCAACTGCTGTCCTCTCCCAGGGTTGGCTACTCCTGCTTAATTAACAATTTTTAAAATATAGGCTCCATGTGGCACATACCAGAGTTCAGACTGCTATTGGTTGTACCCCTAATGCCTCTTTTCCATCTCCTACTTCCTGTTGTTTAATTCAGGCAGGCCGGTGCAACCCATTAGGCGACCTAGGTGGTCGCCTAGGGCACTAGCATTTGGGGGGTGGCATTTCAGGTCCGTTGGTGGCGGCTGGATCTTCGGTTGCCCCGGTTGTCGCCGGCATTTAGGCGGAGGGAGCTGGGGAAGGGGGGCATGGGGAGGGCCACCTGCAGCAAGTAAGGGGGGGGCAGCATGCAGGGGAACTCTCTGCCCCAGCTCACGTCTACTCCACCTCCTCCCCTGAGCATGCCGCCCCACTCTGCTTCTATCCCTCCCAGGCTTGGGGCCGCAAGCCTGGGAGGCGGGAGAAGTGGAGGGGCAACGGCATGCTCGGGGAGGAGGTGGAGCAGAGGTGAGCTGGGGCGGGGAGCTGCCACACAGCTCCCCAGGCAGGGGGGAGCTGCCACAGGGGGGGAGGGTGCCACAAGGTGGAGGGTGTCATAAACAGATAGCTAAGGGTTAATGTCTCTTTCACCTAAAAAAGGGTTAACAAGCAGTGACCTAAAACACCTGACCAGAGGACCAATCAGAAAACAAGATTTTTTTTCAAATCTGGGTGGAGGGAAGTTTTGGGTGTGAGTTCTTTGTTCTTTGTCTTGTGTCTGTGCCCTCTCGGCTATGAGAGTGATTTTTCTATCTCTAGGCTTTCTAATCTTCTGTTTCCAACTTGTAAGTACAAAGATAGTAAGACCATAGGTTTATATTGTTTTCTTTTGTATTTATATGTGTGTAGATTCCTGGCTGGTGGCAGCTTTACCAGGTCCAAGCTGGTAACTAAGCTTGGAGGTTTTCATGCTAACACCCATATTTTGGACGCTAAGGTCCAGATCTGGGAAAAAATGTTATGACATGGTGTGCAGCGGTGGGATAGATAGAATCCAGAAGCCAGTAGGAATATTATATTTTTCTTTTCTCTGCTAGGGGCTTTTAAGCAGAGAGGGTTTGGTTTTAAAAGGAACCAGAGAGAAATTTTTTTTCTGTTCTCTCCTGGCAGTAGCTTGCATATTAAGCAAGGAACCATTAAGCTGTGACAAAAGAGTCTTTTGTCAGACAATAGCACTCCGATTGTGAGTCAAGTACCAGCACAATACACATGCAAATAAAGTGGTTTTTCTGGTTTACTTTACATTTAAAAGATTAGCTAGAGGTGAAAGAGACATTAACCCTTAGCTATCTGTTTATGACAGAGGGGGCGGACAGAGAGCTGCCACAGGGCTCGGGGAGAGGAGCGGCACAAGGTGGAAGTTTCACCTAGGGCGCGAAACATCCTTGCACCCACCCTAAATTGTCAAGTATCAGAGGGGTAGCCGTGTTAGTCTGGATCTGTAAAAGTAGCAAAGAATCCTGTGGCACCTTATAGACTAACAGACGTTTTGGAGCATGAGCTTTCGTGGGTGAATACCCACTTCTTCAGATGCATGTGGTGGAAATATCCAGGGGCAGGTATATATATGCTAGCAAGCAAGCTAGAGATAACGAGGTCAGTTCAATCAGGGAGGATGAGGCCCTGTTCTAGTAGTTGAGGTGTGAAAACCAAGAGAGGAGAAACTGGTTCTGTAGTTGGCAAGCCATTCACAGTCTTTGTTCAATCCTGAGCTGATGGTGTCAAATTTGCAGATGAACTGAAGCTCGGCAGTTTCTCTTTGAAGTCTGGTCCTGAAGTTTTTTTGCTGCAGGATGGCCACCTTAAGGTCTGCTATAGTGTGGCCAGGGAGGTTGAAGTGCTCTCCTACAGGTTTTTGTATATTGCCATTCCTAATGTCTGATTTGTGTCCATTTATCCTTTTCCGTAGAGACTGTCCAGTTTGGCTGATGTACATAGCAGAGGGGCATTGCTGGCATATGATGGCGTATATTACATTGGTGGATGTGCAGGTGAATGAACCAGTGATGGTGTGAATGATCTGGTTAGTGATGGTGTCGCTGGTGTAGATATGTGGGCAGAGTTGGCATCGAGGTTTGTTGCATGGATTGGTTCCTGAGCTAGAGTTATTATGGTGCGGTGTGCAGTTACTGGTGAGAATATGTTTCAGGTTGGCAGGTTGTCTGTGGGCAAGGACTGGCCTGCCACCCAAGGCCTGTGAAAGTGTGGGATCATTGTCCAGGATGGGTTGTAGATCCTTGATGATGCGTTGGAGGGGTTTTAGCTGGAGGCTGTATGTGATGGCCAGTGGAGTCCTGTTGGTTTCTTTCTTGGGTTTGTCTTGCAGTAGGAGGCTTCTGGGTACACGTCTGGCTCTGTTGATCTGTTTCCTTATTTCCTCGTGCGGGTATTGTAGTTTTGAGAATGCTTGGTGGAGATTTTGTAGGTGTTGGTCTCTGTCTGAGGGGTTAGAGCAGATGCGGTTGTACCTCAGTGCTTGGCTGTAGACAATGGATCGTGTGATGTGTCCGGGATGGAAGCTGGAGGCATGAAGGTAGGCATAGCGGTCGGTTAGGCCTAAATTCAGGCCCAATGTGCCAACTTTACTCACACAAATTGTTTCATTGACTTCACTGGGAGCATTCACAGGGTCAGACACGTAGGCTGTAAACTCTTCATGGAATGGAGCTTGATCTCACTCCCTTTCTGTAAAGTGCTATTTAAATTTGCAGGGCTACATCAGTGCCAAATAATGAATGTGGACTGCAGGATTTGGCTGGATGAGTTTACTTCTGAAGTGACTGACAGGAGTAACAAATTGCTTTTTAAAAACATGATCCAGAGATGTAATCGCTGAGATTAATTTCATTTACTTTCATAGATTCATAGACTCTAGGACTGGAAGGGACCTCGAGAGGTCATCGAGTCCAGTCCCCTGCCCTCATGGCAGGACCAGATACTGTCTAGACCATCCCTGATAGACATTTATCTAACCTACTCTTAAATACCTCCAGAGATGGAGATTCCACAACCTCCCGAGGCAATTTATTACAGTGTTTAACTACCCTGACAGTTAGGAACTTTTTCCTAATGTCCAACCTAAATCTGCCTTGCTGCAGTTTAAGCCCATTGCTTCTTGTTCTATCCTTAGAGGCTAAGGTGAACAAATATTCTACCTCCTCCTCATGACATCCTTTTAGATATCTGAAAACTGCTATCATGTCCCCTCTCAGTCTTCTCTTTGCCAAACTAAACAAACCCAATTCTTTCAGCCTTCCTTCGTAGATCATGTTCTCAAGACCTTTACTCATTCTTGTTGCTCTTTTCTGGATCCTCTCCAATTTCTCCACATTTTTCTTGAAATGCGGTGCCCAGAACTGGACACACTACTCCAGTTGAGGCCTAACCAGCGCAGATTAGAGTGATGGATACCTTTTCATTACTAAACTAAGCAGGAATGATAATGTCATAGTACCCGAGTTGGCTGCAGTCTCGCTGTGCAACTCACACATTACACAAAAGTAACCTGCTAGCAATTACTCTTATGAGAAGTAAGAAAAATATGTAACAGATTTATTTTTGGCTATAGATTGATTGGCCCTGACACTGAGTCTCTCTGACACTTTTCTGCAAATCACTTAAACTCTCTGCCTCAGTTTCCTCTTTGGGAAAATAAAGGGGCATGGCTAATATTTTCTTATCTTGCCGGGGTGTTGTTGTTAGGCTTAATTAGTGTACTTCCTGTTGGTAAAGTGCTTTGAAAATGAAAAATACTACTAGAGTAGTATGCTAGTAGTGTTAGTAAATAGATTTGTAATACAACTGTTGTCCACGGAACGGGCGGATACTGCCGTGAATAACAAAATCTATTGCACGGGAAGCAGCAGAAGTACTTCCCAGTTATTTTTTGTATTATGATAGTGCCCAGAGGCCCCAGTCAGTATTCAAGCTTCCTTGGGCTAAATGCTGTACAAATGCACAGGAAGACACAATCACTGCACACAAGGAGTTTACAGTCTGAAAAGACGAAGACAAATGGTGGGAGGAAGGGGTACAGAATACAAGCAGAGTGATTAGGGGGACGGCAGGTTTTGAGAATCCCAGTTATTTGAATGCCTGAAACTGGGACTGGAGAATGAGATGGATCACTCAATAAATTGCCCTGTTCTGTTCATTCCCTATGAAGCATCTGGCATTGGCCACTGTTAGAAGACAGGATACTGGGCTAGATAGACTATTGGTCTGACCCAATATGGCCATTCTTACGGCCTCTATTTTATTGGTGCTGTCTGAGGGAAACAACCTGAATTTATATTGCACTTCACTATTCTAATGTCATTTTAATTTATTTTGGCCCATTTTCACTTTTTAAAAATGCATATTTTATCTTATTAACTATCCGCGTCTATTCAAATATTATTTTCTCCCATAGCATGTGCCTTATCACTGACCCAGAATAGACACCTGTCGGACCAAGATGGTGGTTCAGTTTCCATGGTCATTCTGTTCTTGGTCTCTTTGCTGATTCTGCAAGGGTGCCACTTTGGTGGTGAAATTTGGTTTTTGGGTGATGATGGGCCCGTCTTTCCAACTGGAAACTTGACTGAGATGACCAGCTCACATAGCTCACCAAATGTACAAAGACTTTGAGTGACATGGAGGCAGAAACAATGCCTCCTAAAGCTCTGCGGCTGCTGCTGAATCCTCAGGCAGGAGCTCTTAACCTGCACTGTGCCTCAGTGGGTCACAGCTCAGAATGCCAGGTTCAGGACAAACCACTGAGAAATAGGGCAGGCTCAGCCCAAACTGGTGGTTATTCTATTAGATTATACCAAGCCAGTAACAAAAGTAAACTTCTGTCTCACCACGCTGGTTAACAAGAAGTCAGAAATACACTCTGCTTAGGCAGTCCAGCCCTTGTTTCATCACCCAGACACGGGACTCTATGATGAGTGGTTCCTGCAAACCAATTTAATCATATATAGGGTCCTCTAATCCCAAGAGATCAGCCACATAGCCAGGTCAGTATATAACTCAGATCCTACCCAATCATCATGCTGTTGCCAATCCTTTAGCGTCTAATATCTAATGGCTTATTTATAAGAGAAAAGAAAGAGGAGAGAGTTAAAATAATCAAAGAAATCATATACATACAATCATTGCAAAGTTCTTAGATCAGGTTTGTAGCAGTGATGTTACAGATTGCTGGCTTGTAAAGTCTCTTGGAACTTCCAAAAGATTGGAAGGTCCTCAATCTATAGTCAATATGCTCCTTTTAGTGTAAATCCATAGTCCAAAAATCAGAGCAGGAAAGAAAGAAAATGGTGATGCTTTCAGGGTTCTTTATACCTTCTCCCAGGGCTGGCCTTAGGATTTATGGTGCCCTAGGCGAGATTATTAAACTGGTGCCCCTGTGCCTGATCTGCTCTTAGCAACACAAACATAAGTTTACAGTATTGGAAAACTTGCCACATTCACGTTATTAAAACCAGTTTAACTTAATTAAGCACACTGTAATGCTAATGGACTAGCACTAAAGAAGCAGCACTATAGAAAAAATTCTGATGACAGAATGATGCAAATTTTTTTTAATTTATCAAAATTTTATTGGAAATTTATATGAAGAAGTATTGAAACAAAGATTTGTTTTAATTAAAAGTAATCTTTCTGGCTTTTTTGGATACAAAATCAGTAATAATGTCATCGTATGACAAAGACAAAGTCGTGTCTTATTTGATTGCAAGAATAGCAAGACCAGTTAAGCGTTCCTGACTCATTGTAGAGCGGAGATAGTTTTTAATGAGCTTTAGTTTTGAGAAACTCCATTCTCCTGATGCTATTGTTAAAGGAATTGTCAGTAGAATACGAGTGGCAATGTACACATTAGTATATATGTCAACAAGTCTGCAGGTATGAATAAACTGTACAATGTCCATCACCGATTTTGCATGTGGCAACATTGATGACAGTGTACCCAATTCTTCGTACAGTTCAAGTCCATTTAAATCAAAACTATCACCGTGCTTCAGGAGGCTCTCTAGGTTCTTGCACTTCGTCATTAGTTGCTCTTGTTTTCCTATTTCGTTGAATTTAGTTATGTCATACAAAAATCCAAACTATTCATGGTGTACTTGCAAGGTATTAAACCTTTCATCAACAGCAGCTACTGCTTTATCCATCACAACATTAAAAAATTCAACCTCAAATTTCTTTTCTGGATCATCTATGGGCATGATCTGCTGTACAGATTCTTCACAAAGAAGTGTCCCTGGCCTTTTTAACTCATATTAACTATGTATTTACTTTATGAAAGTTGGAGGAAACATTGTGAAAACGTAAAACATTGGCTGCCCAACTTCTGGGCTGGCAAAAGTTATACTGACTCACAGGGAAAAAAAAAGCAGGAGAATCTTAGTACAACATATGGTCACTCTATACCAGGGGTCGGGTCGGCAACCTTTCAGAAGTGGTGTGCCAAGTTCACTGTAATTTAAGGTTTCTCGTGCCAGTAATACATTTTAATGTTTGTAGAAGGTTTCTCTCTATGTCTATATTATATATATAAACTATTGTTATTATCTGAGGTCTTGGCCACCGGTCCTGCTCAGGCCACTGCCAGCTGAGTAAATGAAACCCCAAACCGGCAGTGGGCTGGTGGCTGGAACCGTAGACAAGGATCCCAGGCCCTGCTCAGCCCGCTGCTGGTCTGGGGTTCTTACCACCAACTCCTGCCAGCCAGGATCCCGGCCGCCAACCCCCCCTCAGCCCGCTACCAGCCTGGGATTCTGCTCACCCAGGTTGGCAGGAGGCAGAGTGGGGCTGGCGGCTGAGCTCCTGACTGGCAAGGGGCTGGCAGCCGGAACCCTGGAGTAGCAGGGTGCTGAGTGCTGAGTGCTGCTGGCACCCCAGGCTGGCAGCAGACTGAGCCACTCAACCCCCCACCGGCCCTGCTCAGCCCACCACCAGCCCACTTAGCCCGCTGCCGGCTGAGTGAATGGAACCCCAGGCTGACAGCAGGTTGAGTGGTTCAGCTGGCCTGCTCAGCCCACTGCCAACCTCGGGTTCCTTGGGGGTCCCCAGGCCAGCAGCAGGTGCTGAGTGGGGCCGATGGCTGGTATTCCAGCTGGCAATAGGGCAGCAGCTGGAACCCCAGAGCAGTGATGGGCTGAGCCGCTCAGCCTGCTGCTGCATACCATCAAAAATCAGCTCACCTGCCACCTTTGACACGTGTGCCGTAGGTTGCCGACCCCTGCTTTATACACAAGTAAGGAGATGAGCATATTACAGTTGTTGGAGGGCTCTTATCAGGAGTAACAGGCTATAGGAAAGTCAGTCAACATTTTTTGTTTCTCTAATGAAAACTGGCCCACTCCCTGCCTCAAACCAAACCTGTCGCTAATAATTGTCAACAACTTAATTTTCTGTTTTTGGCTAAGATATTGATTTTTAAAAAAAAAAATATTGAAATTGGATTCAGGATTGTTAGCAAGAATTTTTGGCAAACAAAGTTGTTAAATGACAATCTAAATGGCAACACAGTACTGCTTTCATGCTTGGCTCACCCCCCAGCCCGCTGGTCCAACAGCTGCAGTAGAGGAGGAGATAGGTGGAAAACTGCAGGATCCAAAAATCCACCTCTTGGGGTGCAGAGTGGCAACAGCAGCAGCAAACCCTCAGGTCCAATCACACGCCAATGGGCACCACCACCAGCCTTATGGACCATGGTGAAGTTAGCACAGCATCTGATCTCAGGGACAGGGCACCCATGGAGCCACAGCAGCTCATCCTGCCCTGTGCAGCTCCCCCCGGATGAGATGGATCGCTGGCAGCTGCCAGCCTGGGGGAGAGGCGCTCCCCAGCTAGGGTGACCAGATCCAGATGTCCTGATTTTATAGGGCCAGTCCCGATATTTGGGGCTTTGTCTTATATAGGCACCAATTACCCCCACCTAGAGTGACCAGACAGAAAGTGTGTAAAATCAGGACAGGGATGGGTGGGGGTGGGGGGGTAAAAGGAGCCTATATAAGAAAAAGACCTCATAATTGGACTGTCCCGATAGAATAGGGATATCTGCTCACCCTACCCCAATCCCCTATCCTGATTTTTCACACATCTGGCTAACCCCAGCCAAACCCGGTGTGACATTCCAATTCTGGCTGCCTGCCCAGGAAGTGAGTTACTTTCACTTTCATTCCTCAGCAGGCAGCCAGCCTCCCCTCCCCCCCACCTATCTCCCAGCCCCTCACGCAACCCAGCCCTGACAGAGGGGAGGGAGGAGAGAGAGAGAGGGGTGCTCCTGGGGAGGAGGGAGAAAGGAGGGGGTGCTCCGTGGGGCAGGGGGGAGAAGAATGGATGTTATGGGAGACAGCAAAGGATACTGGTTCCAGAGCCACAGCCTCACCTGACCTCAGCCGGGGGGAAAAGAGTCACACTCACAGGTGAGCTCCTTTCCCAACCCCCACCTCCTCCCCTTCCCAGAGACCCCAGCAGCCAATCCCATTCCTCAGACTGTGCTGCATTCGGCTCTCTCTAGGACCCAGCAGCCCTGTTTCTACACTGTCTGGGCTGCCTGGAGAGTGGGGCCCCCAGGCAGTGTGAGGCCCTACGCAGCTGCCTATTCTGCCTATGCCTAAGGACGGCCCTGCCTTCTCCCATGTGGAGGGACTGCTCTCAGTCTTAGGGTACGTACAGACTACCTGCCGTATCAGCGGGTTAAAATCGATTGCTCAGGGATCAATATATCACGTCTAATCTAGACGCGATATATCGATCCCCGAGCACGCTTATATCGATTCCGGAACTCCATCAACCCCAACGGAGTTCCAGAATCGACACGGAGAGCCACGGACATCAATCCCGCGCCGTCTGGACGGGTGAGTACTCTGATCTTAGATATTCGACTTCAGCTACGTTATTCACGTAGCTGAAGTTGCATATCTAAGATCGATTTCCCCCCCTAGTGTGGATGAGCCCTCCGTTTGTGGAAAATTACAGGCACAAGATGGAGTCCAGGGTCACATGAGCAAGTCACATGCCCTTGCATGCTTTGATGACTGATAGGAGCAGCCATTACTTATATTTTGGCTAAAATGATCACAGGAAGGCTCACCAAGTGGGAAGGAGCTTCTTCTATGGCCCATTGTGAGACTTAAGTGTTCTTTGATGGGCCATCAACTTGAATGGGCTATTCGCAATGTGCTGGCTAGACTGGATGTAAACTACCTTCTCGGTGTTACTGTAGGAGTAAACATATTTGAAATACTGGTACATAGACAATATTCATAACTTTAGACACAAAGATGATACATGCACACAAACAGGATAATCGTATTTGATAAATTGTAACTTTTCCATTGATACTTTACATGGCATATTTTGACATACTTTGAATACCATTTGGTGCAATTGTCTAACAGTGGCAATATTAATGATATAAATGGTCATATTTCAGTCATACGGGATCACGCCAGCTCCTCTTGCCAGAGTGGAGAAGGCCCTGCCCCATTGTGACCATTAGCCTTGTAAAGTCCTTGTGCTCAAGGGGGCTCAGGGACCAGGACTGTGGCCCTGACCTCACACACCACTTGCATGCCCACATAGGGTTCAGAAGAGTCTGGCCCTTAATGGTTACCTGCTAAATATAATCCATAGTTTATGAAGTAAACTATTTTAAATACTGCATCTACATTTTAGATTAGCTGAAAGTGCCTGACCAAGCCTTTATCAAGGGAGCCTTTATTTATCTTATTTTAATCATAAATATGGAAACCAAAAAATAACTAATATTTTCGGGGTTTTTTCGAGAAAATTAGAGTGCTGAACCTCAAGACCAATTAAAGTATATACACTTCTGAGAGAGACTAAAGCAAATGTGCAGTGATAACAGCCTAACAATCGTATACCTTCTGGTTATATATTGTTGCATTGGCACCGACTTCCCATTTGCCCAAACTCAGATCCTACCCAATAATCGTGCTGTTGCCAATACTTTAGTGTCTAATATCTAATGGCTCAAACCCAACCCCCACCTACCCTTGGCCACACCCCTTCCCCACCTCTTCCTGCCCCGCACTACCCTCACCCGGCCCCCATCCTTCCCCTTCCTCAAAGTCCCCGCCCCATTCCACCCCCTTCTCCCAAGTCCCCATCCCTGCCCCACCTCTTCTCCACCTCCTCCCCTGAGTGTGCCATGTCCCCGCTCCTCCCCCATCCCTCTTGGAAAGTCCAAAGTGCTGCCAAACAGCTGTTTGGCAGCAGCCAGACAGGAAGTGCTGGGAGGTAGGTGGAGAAATAGGGATGCGATGCTCTTGGGGGAGGAGGCAAGGAGGGGGAGGGAGCAGGGAGAGCTTGGCTGCTGGTGAGTGCTAAGCACCCATTAATTTTTCCCAATGGGTGCTCCAGCCCTGGAGCACCCATGAAGTCGGCGCCTATGTATTGTTGTTCTTTTAAAATGCCAGTCCAGGTGCAAAAAGCAAGACCCATGCTGCAGGGGATTTACATTTGTGTTAGCATCAGGAGATTCAGATGTGTGGAGTTAATGTTAACAAAAGGTCTGACCACTGGCATACCATTAATTTAGTACAAAGCTGTAGGGTTTATTTGTAGGACAGTCCCATAATAAAGACTAGAAAGCTGCCTGATTAGCATGTATCTACTGTTCTACTGCATCTTAGAGCATTTCTGCAAACAAGCTGATGATATGGTTGATTCTGTTCTCACTTCCACCTGTGCACATCAGAAATACCTGCAGTTAGTGATGTATAAATAGGATAAGTGATCTCAGAATCAGATTCAGTGTCTGTATGTCATAGCTTACCATGGCAGAGATTTGGGATAATAATACAGGGCGTGGGCGGCTCTCCACATGCAATGTAGGGAACATGCCATATGCTTTCTAGTACTTTGTGGCCATGAGCAAGGTGCTGGCCAAAACCCCATTGGAGAAGATAGACCATTTAGGGGTATTAGGAGGGATTATGTGAGGAGAGGAGGAATAATGGTGGACAGTTCAGTAGACTGCATTGTCTTTAAGGGCAGGCTAGTGTGTACTGTGTGGGATTCTCTTCCAGGAGCTCCGGTGGCTATGCAAGTCCCCTTCGTGCTTCCTCTTCCAGGCCCAATGGTACACAGGGCACAACCTATCCTTCCCCAACCCCACTCCAAGTAACATTTCTTCCAGAAGTGAATTTCTGAGAAATGTCTAAAATGAGTAGAAGGCCACTGAACTAGGACAAGAAGCAATGGTCTTAATCTGCAGCAAGGGGGATTTAGATATTTAGAAAAACGTTCTAACTACAAGGGTAGTTACTCCTTGGAATAGACTGGTGGAATCCCCTCACTGGAAGTTGAAGAACAGGTTGGATAAACACCTGTCTGGGTTGATCTAGGTTTCCTTGGTCATGCCTCAGCACAGGGAGCTGGACTTTATGACCTCCTGAGGTCCCTTCTGACCCTACATTTCTATGATTCTGTGTCATGGTGGGAATATGGATCTATCTGTAGATGGCATAAAATGTTATAACCTCCCAAAAAGAAATGCTAGGATTTTTAGTTGACCTAGAAAATATTTCTTCTACCTTTGTTCTCTACATTTCCTATTTCTTAAATATAACCCAATTGTTTCTCACTGTAGTTTTGCTTTTCCCTCTTTCACAGATCTCTGCAAATGAAATAGAAACGCTTTTGATGAGATTGCCACGCATGTTTAAACAAGAGTTCACTGGCGTAGGAGCAACATTGGAAAAGAGGTGGAAGTTTTGTGCCTTTGAAGGAATTAAAACTACCTGACTGGGAATAGTAAAGAAATATGCAGAAGAAGAATTCCTAAAGCATGGCAGGGTTACAAAGTATTAAAGTATGAAATTTGGTTTTGACACCCAGAAGTACGTTTTCAGAGTTATCCAAGCCTAATTTTAGTTACATTTGTGACGTTCTCTTGTGAGTGGAAATGTGGTTGTGCACCAGTTCCTAAAAATAAAAATATAAAATATTTTAAAATGTGACACATCTGTTTCCTATGAAAACTGAGAAAGATACCACAGTCATAACGATGTCAAGATATTAACGTGCTACATCTAAGAATAGCAAATGGATAAGGGAAAAGATTGCCTAGTTATGGTTGCTAAGCTACAGCAATGTATATGTAATATATAGCAGAAATCATTACGTTATGTTCCTGAAAATCTTTCCGTTAAGTAATTGTACAGTGAGAAAAATTATACCAAAAGAAAACTTGAAGATGTGTCTGAACAGTTATTGTCTTTTGTAAATTAAGTTATATGCTGTTCCAGGGATTTTTGCCTTATTGAAAGAGGCCTGAAAATGTGATTGGACTCCTCGAGAATGCTTTATCAAGAATATTATTTTTCTAATGTAACTATTCTTCATTATAAGTTCCTTTAACATGGATTGCATATCAATTTTCATAAATATGTAAATAAAGAGGAAACCAGTGTTACTGTATTGTATTTGGTATGTAACATTCAGGTTTATGCATCAAAATAAATATTCAGTTCATTACTGTTAAGGATTTTATAGCAAATATATTAATTTTTTTTCAATAAATATGACTTCTACCATATTGTTTTTACAAGTTGTTCTTCTGATGTTTCTGAATTGTTACAAATCCAAAAATGTCTGTCAGTGTTTGTCCTCCTTCCACTCAAACCAGCTATTGCAAGCCTCCCGGTGAAATATATTGAGTACTGTATCAAAGAAGAGACTGTAATATTAGCTTAAATCAAAGGAATTAAAATTAGCACCAGAGGAAGCTCCAAGGTGAAGATTGTGCTTTTACAAACTGAACAAGTTTAATTTTGTTTTAAACATATCTAGCCAAGCAGCAAGGTATTTAAACAAACAAAAACAAAGACATAAATTTCACATTTTGCAGCGTTTTGGTGGGCAGCTACAATGCAACCAATTAGTCCCTTTTTGTAACTCCAGTCCTGGTTAATCCTTTTGTGCTGTGAGCTGCATAAGGAACTAAGGGAATTCACATTTGGTGGTATCCCTTCAACATTCAAAGAGAAAAGTAGGGATTTTTTCCTCATTATCATTTTTGGAATCTGCTTTAAAATTCACGGTATTTAGAAGCCAGCATGACGCCTCACACTACGTGTATGTGTGTTGCACAATGTGTTAGTATATAAAACTCAAGTGAGGAGAATAGTGCAGAAATCACATCACGAGAGAGACGCCTTGAAGATCCACTGCTATACAACATGCTTTCATGCAGAGCTATATAAACGGTAGGAAAGTCCTCTCAAAACCATGGCCCTAAATGGACAGAAGAAGAGGCTGTGACCAAAGTGGTGAAAATCGATCTCAAAAGAGCTCAAAATCTCTTACCCTTGTAATCTACAACAACAAATGTGACAAAGTATGACAGATTCAGGAAGTATCCAGTGTAGATATATGCTGAGATCAATTTCATTGCTCCATTCCAATAAATAATTGAGTCAAATATAGTTAGCCATAAAAAAACTACCATATATGTCTGTTAGCAACTACTGCTCTGGATAATCTGCATCTGTTGTAGGATTACAATAGATAAATACTAAATTAAATATTATTTGTATGAAAAAGAAAAAACAGAATCAGCAGATATATTGTCAGAGAAAATTCTACTCTCAGCTGAAACTTGAAAATGTGTTATAGAGAATGTACACACCTACAGTTGCTAAAGTAACAGTACTAAGGCAAGTGACTCAGGTGAGTCTAGTAAATATAAATGCGTAATGGTCATGAAACTTAACTATTCTAATCCAAACATCAACTCTTTCTGCACTTGCATGAACACATGTATGAATAATGCATATGAAAGTTTTGTTATATCTGCCAGTTCTTATATAATAAAAATGCAATGGTCCCACATAGTGCAACCAGCCTCATGGGGCACCAGCCTCAGAAATAAATTGCAGACGTTCTACAGTAGAAAGTTGTAGTTTATGCAAAAGTTCACATTTTAGCCATTTATTCGGATTTACAACTACACTTAGCACACGGTCCACAGTGAAATTCAACCCTATAAAGAAGGCCAGCAGGTGAACTACATCCTACTTGAGATCTTAAGTTATAAATATGCTTTTGCCAGCCCTGAGTACAAGTGTGAATGTTATCTTTGGTACTTGAGGCAGAGCAGAAAGTGCACACTTTAAAATGAAGTGCATTTTACACTAACACAGTATTTGTTGTTTACTGAAAACTGTATTATCCCTTGCCACAATTTTTTTTCTAATGTAAACTCATGCGCTGTTGCACATAGTGAAACCCAATTGTTTAATGAAATGTGTATCGCAGACTAAACTTGCATGTTCTCAGTTCCCATACCATCATACTCACTTAGGAATAGCTAGGCTTAGATTTAGTGAACATCCCATACAAGTCACACTACATTTGGTATTCATGTACAGCAGGGATCGTCAACCTTCGGCACGCGGCATACCAGGATAAGTACCCTGGTGAGATGGGCTGGTTTGTTTACCTGCAGTGTCCGTAGGTTTGGCCAAATGCGGCTCCCACTGGCCGTGGTTCACTGCTCCAGGCCAATGTGGATGGCAGGAAGCCGCAGCCCTGCACATCCTTTGGCCCGCGCCGCTTCCCGCAGCCCCCATTGGCCTGGGACGGTGAACCACAGCCAGTGGAAGCTGCAATTGGCCGAACCTGCGGACACGGCAGGTAAACAAACTGGCCTAACTTGCAAGGGTGCTTACCCTGGTGAGCTGCGTGCCAAAGGTTGCCGACCTCTGACGTACAGTACATTTTATGCAGTCTAAAGCTGAAAACACTTATGTAAAATAATTTGAGATTGTTTAACTCAAAACTGTAGTCATGTAAATTTTTTCCCTTTAATAGTTTTGAGAATAAAGATTTCTATAGTAAAAATTCCCGGTGCTGATCTTTTTGTACTTCCATTAATATCCCTGGTCAGCTGTATGTCTGGTGCTTAGTTATCATAATCTAGACTTCTAATTCAGGGATGGGCAACTTTTTGGCCTGAGGGCCACATTGGGGTTGCAAAAATATATGGAGGTCCGGTAGGGAAGGCTGTCCCTTCCAAACCCTGTCCCTGGCCCCTGCCCTCTATACAACCCCTCCCACTTCCCGCCCCCCCTCAGAACTCCTGACACATCCAACCCCACCTTGCTCCTTGTCCCCTAACCACCTCCTCCTTGATGCCCCCACCCCAACCACCCCCGGGACTCCACTCCCTATCCAACCCCCCTGCTCCCAGTCCCCTGACTGCTCTGACCCCATCCAGATCCCTGCCCCATGACAGACCCCCCAGGACCCCATGCCTATCCAACCCCCCCCCGTTCCCATTCCCTGACCCTATCCACATCCCCGCTCCCTGACTGGCCCCCCGGGACTCCCATGCTTATCCAACCCCCACCTGTCCCCTGACTACCCCCCAGAACCTCCACCCCATCTAACCACCCCCTGATCCCTGTGCCCTGACTGCCCCTCGGGGTCCCCCGCCCCTTATCCAACCCCCTGGCCTCAGCCCCCTTATCATGCTCCTCAGAGCAGCATATATGGCAGACGGAGCCAGACACGCTTCTGTGCTGATCGGCAGGAGCGTGCAGCTCCACTGCCCAGAGCACTGCCCATGCAGCGAGGTCAGGCTTTTCTCATAAAAAAGCACAGAGGAAAGAGAAACGTGATTGTGATGGTTCTTGGGGTACCCAGAACTATGAGTCACCCTGTGACACCCCCCCACCACACACAAAACCATGAGGGACAGTGGCTTGTGCTTAGTTGGGTGCTAAGCCAAACCTGCTAGCACCTCAAGCACTCTCTTCTGGGCTTCACCAGCCATTACTTTGTCTTGCAGGCTACCAATTGGTGCACTCCAATGCCTGAGTCCCTTTAGAGCATTCCTCTGTGATAACTGGCCCCTGACTTTTGCTACTCACAGAACTAATGTGCCCAAAGGAGCAGTATACACACCAGATTTTAAGATTCAGCTCAGGATCAGCAGTTTGCTTAACACCACAGCACTGAGATATAGTTATAGTGCAAACAAGAAAAAAAATTATCATCAAAGGCTCAGGGGACTCAGGAGCTAGGAAGGATATTGGAAACAAATGGTTACATATCAAATAACATCATAACACATTTTTCTAGAGATTAAGACAGTTAATGTCCTAAAGAAGATAAGCTCATCCAAAGTCCTTTGCAGTGTTTTCAATTAAGGTTGGCTGAGAGCCCAGTTAATCTATTTTATGACTCCACTTCCTAGGTGCTGAATGGGTGGTGGAGTCTTTTTGGCTGGCTACATATATCCCCAAAGTTTGTTTTCCATATGTGCTATTTCCCATTGATTTCAGAGCTCTTTGTTAACATCTGACTTTGTATCTAAAAGGACATTCGTTATGTTAGCTTGCAATGCTTCATTTACATCCCACCAGAGAGCTATACTGATCTTATCTCCTTCCCGGAGGGAAACCTGTTTTCCACCTGTGCCTTGATGCAGACCGTCAAACATATTGCAGTGTATATATATATATATATATACACAAACTCCTTCCATAGTATCTGTACATACATTTCATAATGAGAACAATGAGCAGTGTGACACACACACACACACACACACACACACACACATCCCGCCGACGCCATTTAAGCCCTCACATGATATTCTTTAGTCAACCAGAATATTCATACCAGAATCAGGACATTCCTTTTAACCTCTTGCAGGCTGGCATTAAGAGGTTCTTAGATCATAGTGGTGGTGATTCCCTGCCCCCCGTCCCCCCCACAATTTATACCTAATAGTTTGAGTACTCACTGGGATGTGGGAGACATAAGTTCAAATAGCGCTCTGCCTGCTTTGCCTATGGGGCTCAAGCTTAGGGGCTGTTTAAGTGCAGTATAAATGTTCAATCTTGGACTGTGGCCTGGGCACTGGGACCTTCCCACCTCGCAGGGTCCTAGAGTCTGGGCTGTAGCCTAAGCCCGAATGTCTACAGTGAAATTAATCTGCCCCTCAGTCCAAGCCCTGTGAGCCTGTGTCAGCTGGCATGGACCAGCTGCAGGCATTTAACTGCATTGTAGTCAGACCCATAGTGTACTTAGATTTTTCACAAGGTCCATCACCAAATGCTCTTAAGAAAAGTAAGCAGTCATGGGATAAGAGGGAAGGTCCTCTCATGGTTCAACATCTGGTTATAAGATAAGAACCAAAGGGTAAGACTAAACGGTCAGTTTTCACAATGGAGCGAGGTAAATGGAGGGGCCCCACAGGATCTGTATTGGGACCTGTGCTGTTCAGTATATTCAGCAATGATCTGCAAAAGGGAGTGAACGGGGAAGTGAGAAAGTTTGCAGCTGATACAAAATTATTCAATACTTAAGTCCAAAGCTGACTGCAAAGAGAAGCTTCTCACTAAACTGGGTGATTGGACAAGAAAATGGCAGATGAAATTCGGCATTGATAAGTGAAAAGTGATGTACATTGGAAAAAATAATCCCAACTATACATATATAACGATGAGTTCTAGATCAGTGGTTCTCAAAGCTGGTCCGCTGCTTGTTCAGGGAAAGGCCCTGGTGGGTCAGGACAGTTTGTTTACCAGTCACGTCTGCAGGTTCAGTCCATCACAGTTCCCACTGGCCGTGGTTCGCCACTTTAGGCCAATGGAGACTGCAGGAAGCAATGCGGGCCAAGGGATTTGCTGGCCACTCTTCCCGCAGCCCCCATTGTCCTGGAGCGGTGAACTGCGGCCAGTGGGAGCCGAGATTGGCTGAACTTGTGGATGCAGCAGGTAAACAAACTAGCCCGGCCCACCAGGGGCTTTCCCTGAACAAGCGGCGGACTGGCTTTGAGAACCACTGTTCTATATTAACAGTTACCACACAAGAAAGAGCTGTTAGTGTCACTTTTGCAAGTGCTCTGAAAACTTCAGTTCAATCCACAGCCTCAGACAAAACGGCTAATAGAATGTTAGGAACTATTAGGTAAGGGACAAAAAGTCAGAAAATATAATAATGTCCTTAGATACATCCATGCAATTACCCTCTACTACCAATGCTAGCATAGGTTTGCCTTCTTACAAGAATGATTTCCCATCATGCCTTGGGTGGAGAGGGTATTAGTCCTTTTAAATCCAGCAGAGAGAGCACACTCCAGTTCTAATACAAACAATTTGCAACTGGTTGCTGCATTTTTCCTTTCTTTCAGCTGGTAAGTGCTCCTTCTCCTTCTCCTTTTTATGTTTTCATGTTCATAGCATTTAAGTGCCGAAGATCATCTAGTTTGACCTCCTGTATATCATAGGCCATTAAATTTCACCCATTTACCTCTGTATTGAGCCCAATAACTTGTGTTTCACTAGAGAATAACCTGAGTTTGGCTAAAGCATATATTCCAGAAAGCCATCAAGAGCTGGAGACTCCACCACTTCCCTTGGTAGGCTGTTCCAGCAGGTAATCATCCTCACCATAAAAAAATAGTCTAATTTCTAATTGGAATTTGTCTCACTTCAGTTTCCAGCCACTTGTTCCTCTTATGCCTTTCTCTGCTAGATTAAAGAGCCTTTACTTACACACTCTGATCAAGTCACCTCAACTCTTCTTTTTGATTAAATAAACTGAGCTCTTTAAGTCTTTTCACTGTAAGGCATTTTCTCCAACCCTCAGATCATGTTTGTGGCTCTTTTCTGGTCCCTTTCCAATTTTTCAACATCATTTTAAATATATGGACACCAGACCTGTACTCAGTATATCGCCAATGCGTTACTGAGGTAATAACTCATCTCCTTACTCATGCTTCTGTCTCTTATTGTTAAGAAACTAGCATCTTTTCACAAATGTCAATAGTGTAATTCAAAAAAATAGCTATGAGGTCATCTAGCATGTTTGACCGAGCGTACATGATTCCTCTGAACAATATGCATGTGTAAACTGAATTTCTGCTGAAGCCAACGTTAGTTTTGCCTGTGTAAGGGCTCAGAATGGTCTTCAGGATTTGTACTCTATTAAGAGGGCTAGATAATGGCATGATATTTTCAGTTACATATGCCAAGAAAGGTGTAATTGAATCTTGTGCATCAGAGAATATTGTTTGGTCATCTCGGGTATTACTAGGAATGAAACGGCACAAGCTTATCTACGCTAGGATTAAAATGTTTATTGTTAGCACATGTCAGCTAACGCATTCCAATTAACGCCTTTTAAAAGTTTTATGTAAACAAGACACACGGCCTTTAACTCATGCTAACTGGGTTGTGTTAAGCCCTAGGGTGTTAAAGTCTAGACTGCCTCGTCTACATTAACGTTTCAAAACTTGTTCTTTAGGACAAGTTAACTAAGGGATTGTTTATAAAGGGAAGTTATTCTAGAAGGGGGTAGAGTTTGAATTTAAAGTACTATAACTGTCCGGAAATAAGAGTGTCCACATGGGGAGTTCTTCCAGAGGGTCCATGGTAGAAGAGTTACTCAAATAGTTGTGCTGGTCAATTTCCCCATGCAGACAAACCCTAACAAATTCTAGCTTGCACCACTGAAATACTAGTCCAGACAAAGCCACACACACATCCTATACAGCATTGTACAGTTAGGCTGTTCCACTAAAAGTAGAGTGAGAAATCTTATGCTGAAAATTTTACAGATTGGTCCCATAAGTGGTTTACTTCTTATTCCCTGCTGAGTCTATTTGATTTTCTTTCCTTTTTTAGGGGGAGGAAGGAGAACTCCTATACTATATATTGCTGATTGCTGATGTTAAAAGCCCATTCACATGCCACAAGAGAGAACATGGAACAGTCGATGTAAGAGGAAAGGAAGCACAGCAGTGAAACACCAGAAAATGGGATTAAAAACAGAGACCAGAAGGAATTTTTCAGAATCTGGCACTCTGTCCAAAAAGAAAACAAAACCTACAGTCGAATGAGGTCAACTCTGAAGCCTGCAATGAACTAAAAGGGGCCGGGAGATTAGACTTTTTCCCTTGATAACATTTCTTACAAAGTATATCTCTATTGACTACATTTGTGTGTGTTTCTCTCCATATGTGTGCACTGGGTACTATTTATAAATTACATTTAAGTCAGCAACTATGGCTCAGTTCCCCAAAGGTATTTAGGCACCTAACTCCATTGTAATCAATGGGAATTTGTCGCCTAAATGCTTCTGAGGGTCTGGGCCTCTGGTCTTTGTATGATTCCTCCCAAACTTGAACATTCCAAAAACTTTCCAGAGTTCGCCCCAGCCCAGAGATGGACAGATCTCCATAGCTTCCAATACACAGGCAGCTGCTGTTGTAAGAAAACCCAACGATTCTATAGTTCTTTGCTAGGTTCAGGTGATACTTTGTTAATGAAATTTTAAAAATTATTTTGAGAAGATTAGTAAATGAATACATGGCTCACCTAAGAGAGTGACTAGTAGCCAGATATTCAGTCAGGGCTCGTACAAGTATCTCACAGCTTGTCCAGCGCTCATCCTTTATGAGTTGCTCTTCCTTGATCAGACAGTCTGAAAGTGGCAATGCTGTCATGCACATAAATGTGGTTGGGTAGAGCCAATCAAACTCACTGTGATCAGATCAGCATTTGAACTCTGGTCTCCGGCGACAAATAACTAATGGATTATTGTACCATATCAGTAGTCCTAGACCCACTTACCCTCTGTTGAATTGCCTATCCAAAGAACAAGGTAGGAATTGTTTAATGAGAAGATATAGCAAAGTCTATTAAATACTGTAAAACACATTGATAAAAATGAAGCCAGATGGTGGGTCAGCAGTGGGGATTTTTCTAAAATGAATTTACTGCCTCTGACAGATGCCAGATTGATGGCCCTGTTACCCACCCAGTTACTGTTTACCCACAAAATAGGATAGGCAACAGCAGTGCAAGATTCTAACACTGCCCCAGCCAAGACATGGAGCCATCACTTGTAGTGATGAGACAGTTGTCTTCTTTCAAGGCCCATTAAATCTTTGCCCAATTTGTGCAAATTACAGACCAGGGAGCCATTTGTATACACTTTGCACTGCTTTGATGCCATAGAACATCTGTCAGTTATAACTCTTCGTCACAATCAATCAGGGTTAGATTGCACCAGTAACCTACACATGTATCACTCATGAGGCTATCATCAGTCTCCTGAGCCATCCAGCAGCAGTTTTCTTTCAAGCACAAGAATTCCAGGTGATGAGGCAAATTTACTGATGTGCCTCAGAAATGACCTTAAATGTTTTGGAGAAATTTTGTTTGGAAAAAAAAAAAAGCCCCACTCCATTAAAAGAAGGAAAAAGAGGTTCCCCCACAATAACACTATTTTTCACAGCATTTCTATAGTCTAAAGAAAAACCTCTCTAGTTTACAACCTTCAGAGACATTCCTAAAACACAAGCTAGCACAGAAGGGCAATCCAAAATTGCATGTACGTCTTTTCTTGCAGCTCACCCCTTCCCTTGAACTGACCTGAGAAAAGAGTTAAATATGTACAACTTGGCTACGTGACAGCAAAGGGTGGGGATGTGATGCTATGACATGTATGTTGGGGAGGATGAAAACGCCATGGAGAGAAACGTTTTAAAAATTTCTTTCAAAATCAACTTAAGATTCACAGTCATTTGCAAATATTTTTTGAGAACTTGGTTTGAGTTGCCAGTTGAGCTCTAGAGTTTTGGGAAGCCATACTCCATAGCCTGGCATCATATCAACCAAGTCCAGGCACAATCTGGCATTTTTGGCTTGCACTTTGAATTTTGGTGGGTCCAAATTGAAAATTCACAGCAAAACTCAGGAGTATCAACCCAGGTGAACCAGAACTGAATGATTGTTCATGCAAAATGGAATAGCCCACTTTTCTACAGCTCTACCTAGGCTCCATTTGTGAAAGGAAACCATGACTACAGCGTCATGGCAATTGGTCAGATGGTCACTGAAATATTGTTGGCCATACTTTTTAGGAAGTGAGGGTCCCTACTATCATTTATATGAATAGCACACTCTCAGTGTCATATTTAGGTGGAGAAACACATTTGGATAGGTGCCAATTTTTTCCCTTGGTTATACACCTCATTGGCATTAAGAAGGGTTGAATTGATGAGAAAGCCTTCCATTGGCTTCACTAGGCTTTGAATCAGGGCCTACCAAAATGGCCAGTAGAAGGCTTTGCACATTGCCTTCAATAGGCTTTAGATCACGCCTTAATAAGGGGAGAATTTGGACCTCATAATATTGTGTCTACTGACAATTTCATAGTCAGTCAGCTTTAGATGTAATTGGAGAAACAAATATAGTTTACAATTGTCATAGATAATTAAAACATGACTTTCTGGGTACGTCTAAACTGCAATAAAAAACACCATGGCACCAAGTCTCAGGACCCAGGTCATTTGACTTGGGCTCATGCGGTTAAAAATAGTGGTATAAACATTCAGGCTTGAAATGGAGCCCTGAGATCCAACCCCCCTCACAGAGTTTCAGAACCTGGACGTCAGCCTGCATCAGAACATTTACACTGGACTTTTTAGGCCTGTGAACCTGAGCCCCACCAGCCCAAGTCAGCTGACCCAGTGTGCTGCAGTGCAGGGCTTTTACTGAAGTGTAGCTGTATCCTAAATGACAGTCAAGGCATTTACCCTTTTAGCTCAAGCTTGTTGTAGGCCCCAAGTCTAAACAGGACATAGGGCATATGATTCAGAAAGAAAATTAAGTTCCTGACTTTAAGACCTATAAGTAATTCACAGCTTTTGGAAGGTTGCAAAAGAGTCCCCTGCTGGGAGACTGAAAGGATCAATGCTAGTGTTTTTCTGTGTAACTAACTTGAAATAAGGTTTTTCATTACCTCTCCTTATTTGATGCATTGGGAACCAAACAGCATACAAATTGCTAACTATGTTTGTCAAAAAAAGGGAACAAAGTCCCACAAGAATATAGCCAAATGGTATACTGCAAAGAGCTACGTAACAAAGAAAGTAACTGCTGATGTGCTAACTCTGTCCTTCTGCTAAGCAGGAGCCAACCTCAGCACAATGCTATGAGTGAGGGCCAAGATCTTTTTCTTAAGGATGTTTGGAAACTGCTACTTTGCACCAAGTCAGAAGAAAATAATTTATCAGAAATAACTAAGGCTATGATTTTGTCATGGAGGTCACAGAAGTCATGGAATCTGTGACTTCCAGAGACTTCCGTGACTTCAGTCCACAGTGTTGGGGGCCCCGGGAACTTCAAGCTGCTGTGGATGGTGGTGGTACCCTGCAGCTCATGGCCACCATGGGCCCCCCTGCAGCTCCCAGCTGCTGTGTGCAGCAAAGGGAACCCGCAGCTCGGAGTCACAGGTGGCAGGGGACACTGCAGCTCTGAGCCATGGGGGACCCTGGAGCTCTGAACCCACAATGGCAATGGGGGCCCTAGAGCTCTGAGCTGGAGCCCCCACAGCTGCTCAGCCGCCATGATGTGGGGACTTCACAGCTTCCCCATTTGTCACGGCTATTTTTAGTAAAAGTCAGGGATAGGTCATGAGCTTCCATGCCTTTGGCTTTATTACCTGTGACCTGTCCATGACTTCTACTAAAAATATCCATGACAAACTCTTAGCGTTAGTAATAACTCTTTAGTAATCAACATACAGGCCTGTCTAAGCCACAGACCTCTAAGTTTTGCGTCCTTTGATGTCACGTTGAGAAAAGAAAAGTGTAAAAGCAAGAGGACCAGTGCCTGAAAGGAAAAAATCAGGGCTCCAGTAAGGAGCAGCATGATGCAAATGCCTGAGCCTAAAGTCCCTACTCAGCCAAAACTTTCACCTAAGCCACCAGAATTTAACCTGAATAGGGGCTGAGGGCTAGACCTGCAAAGGGACTTAGGCATTTAAGTCTAATATTAAGGTGCCAGAGAGGTCCTTGCAACCCCTGGTCAGCTTCTACCCAATCTTGTAGGTGCCAAATGCCCATGGTGCGTAAATTTCTGCTGCTAAAATTCTCTATCATGGGGTGGTAATGCTCTTGTTCTCTCTGTTTTTTCATGAGAAAGGGCTGACCTGGCTTAGTAGCCTAACTCTGGAGCGTGGGGTGGAGGCTGTCACAGCTGTGAATCCCAGATGGAGATAGGCACATCTCACCATCCCAGAATTAGGCGCATAATTACATTTGGCATTTTCTATTTACTAGTTCAGGTGCCACACACACATCTACGCTCAGCTCATTGGCATCTGTGAATCCCTTTCTCAGGTGCCTAACTCTTCCCATGCACTGAGGAACCTGGTCACCTAACTCGCCCACTGTGGGGTCCCCTGGGCTGCAGGACACCTAAACGTTACATGTTGCAACGCTGAGCAAATCTAGCTTTTTGTGGATTTAGCCCTGAATAAATCCTTCAGGATAGGGCCCACAGCCCCTATATTAGTGACATTTGCTCCACCGAGTTATTATTAGGTTTAGAAGAAGTAGATATTAATTGGGAAGTGTCATTAATTGTGGAACTCTCCCTTCATCAAAAATTGAACATGAAGTCTTTATTTTGACTTTATCGATAGGTGCCATAAGTAGTAGTAATAATTTTAAAAACCCTCAGTTTCAGTCAGCAATTCGTATTTTGGGCCACTGTGCCCAATATACAGTTTGTTACTTCAGGACTGTATTAAAAACTTTCTTTTGAATTATTTACTCAGTCATGAATCAATGAAAATGTCATTATTGCGTTTTTCAATAATATGCTGTTGATGTCAATGGAACTTGCACTTCTGTAACTGAGGTCAGGATTTGGCCCTTGGGAATGAAGACTCTGATAGTTACTAATTTACAGTTTAATAATACTGGGATTTTTTTTGCCTTTCAAGCACTGAACTCTGAATTTCAGGCCTCCAAATGTACCCCACACACCTCCTGGGTGTGGTGTTCATCCCATCTAGTGGCTCTGAGACTACTGAGAGAGAGATTAATGAGTTTGTTCTGTGGCCTTAGCTACAGTCATATGGCTTTTAGCTCATGCAGTAGAGCAGGGATCAGCAACTTCTGGCACACAGCTCGCTAGTGTAATCACCCTGGCGGGCCGGGCTGGTTAGTTACCTGCCACATCCATGGGTTCGGCTGATTGTGGCTCCCACTGGCCACGGTTCACCACTCTAGGCCAATGGGGCGGGGGGGGGGGCAGGAAATGGCAGCCAGTACATTCCTCGGCCCGCGATGCTTCCTGCCACCCCCGTTGGCCTGGGACAGCAAACCTTGGCCAGCGGAAGCCACGATCAGCCGAATCTGCGGATATGGCGGGTAAACAAACCATCCCGGCCCTCCAGGATGCTTACCCTGGTGAGCTGCGTGCCAGAGGTTGCTGATCCTCGCAGCAGAGGCTCATGCATTTACCCCAGGTTCAATCCACCTGCCAACGATCAGCATCTGTTGGTGTAACACAAACATAAGACTCGAACAAAATATTGCTTAATTAGAGCCTTTTAAAGCAGTCCCTATAGGTGAGTTTCTAATCCAGCCCTCTCAATCCAGTCTTGTTTGCAGACAAGACCATCCAGCTGTTCTTTTGGTTCTTATCCCACCAACATATTGTGCCTTTCATTTGTTCATTATGTAATTTCTGTTTATTTTATTGGCAGTTTTAGGAATAGATGGAATTGCAAAGGAAAAATATTTGTCAATCCACATAATAAAATATGTATAATGACAATCTCATGCATAGGGCAAATTTACATATAAATGGCAATCCACCCAGTTTACAAGGAAGTAAGAAGCCAGCAATTACAATGAGAACCTATAAAGATTTATATAAATGCACAACAGTAATTAGTTCTGAAAGATGAAAGGCTAATTGCTCAGTTATTTAGCCCTGCTAGATGAAAGTCTACCAGCTCACAGCTATTTAAATCTTTGTTCAGATTACTCCTGTTTGAACTATAGTTGCCATGTGCATTTTATATGGGGCTAGTTCTCATTCCGAATCCAGACAAGCTGAAGAAGGAACATAACTTTTCTTCAGAAGTATGGATCAGTTGTCTTTGGTGTCATGGACCAGATATACAGCAGTGCACTCTTTGGGGTGAAGCCAGGGCAACAGAAGAGAATTTGGTCTCTCACATATGTGGCCACTAGAAAATGCAAGGTCACAATAGCCAGTAGTCGATGACTGCAATCTGGCGTCCATAACAGAGAGCTCTGGAACATGAGTGAACAATACTTATACCAGTGGCTTATTTTATCCTTGTTTTAAACTCTCCCAATCAAAGCCAGTTGTTGTATCAATCAGGCAAGGTACTAACAAACTTCAACAGGACTTTATTTTTACAGTGGTAACCTCTTTACCAAGCTGCTGCTGCTGTACCCTCTGTAACTCTCATTCTGCCTCCTCAACTCCTCCCCACTCCTTCCTGTTTCCTGTCCTTTCAGACTCCCAACAGCCAGTGCGCCCAGTGTTATACCAATATAATAAAAACCAGCAGGATCTTATTAAGAGGGATAAGGCAAAGATGCAACATTTATTGTAAATATAATAATAAAGCAAAAGATAAAAGCAAACAACATTGTTTTACTACTTATTCCTATCACTACTTATTCCTTACACACACACACACACAGAGTCATCCATTCAGGTTCTGTATAGGTGTTATAGTTACCAGCCTAGAAGTTGCTCATGCCATGTTTGAGGATGGAGCCGAGTCTGTGTCAGATGCACCTGATGCTCCTGGAGGTTGGCAGCAGAACCAGGCACTCAAAGTCCTCAGTTTTTAGAGTCCATTTTTATAGGAATTAATTCCTATGTTAGTCTATGGGACCTGTCATATCCCTGGTGGCTCCACGCTGTCTAAAGTGGCACATTCCTTCCAGTTGTTTGAGGTGTACCCCAGTTTACCCTCCTGGGGTTGTCTGGTGCTCCACTTGACACATTCTTCGGTCAATGGATCCTTTCTAGGCTGGCACCTTGTCATAAACAGATAGCTAAGGGTTAATGTCTCTTTCACCTGGAAAGGAGTAACCTGAAACACCTGACCAGAGGACCAATCAGGAAACAAGACTTTTTCAAATCTGGGTGGAGGGAAGTTTTGTGTGTGGGCTCTTTGTTCTTTGTCTTGTGTCTGACCCTCTCGGCTATGAGAGTGATTTTTCTATCTCCAGCTTTCTAATCTTCTGTTTCCAAGTTGTAAGTACAAAGATAGGAAGACCATAGGTTTATATTGTTTTCTTTTGTATTTACATGTGTATAGTTGCTGGAATATGTTAAATTGTATTCTTTTTGGATAAGGCTGTTTATTCATTTTTTTCTTTTAAGCAAATGACCCTGTATTTGTCACCTTAATACAGAGAGACCATTTTTATGTCCTTTTCTTTCTTTTTATATAAAGCTTTCTTTTTAAGACCTGTTGGAGTTTTTCTTTAGTGGGGACTCCAGGGAATTGAGTCTGCAGCTCACCAGGGAACTGGTGGGAGGAAGAAGTCAGGGGGGAAAATCTCTTTGTGTTAGATTTATTAACCTGACTTTGCATACCCTCTGGGTGAGGGAGGAAGAGGAGAGATTAGCTCTCTCTCGGTACTTGTGTTTTCCAGGACTGGAAATAGGGAGGGTGGAGTCCCTCTGTTTAGATTCACGGAGCTTGCTTCTGTATATCTCTCCAGGAACCCAGGGAGGGAACACCTGGAGGGGGGGAAGGGAAATGGTTTATTCCCCTTTGTTGTGAGACTCAAGGAATTTGGGTCTTGGGGTCCCCAGGGAAGGTTGTTGGAGGGACCAGAGTGCCCCAAAACACTCTAATTTTTTGGGTGGTGGCAGCTTTACCAGGTCCAAGCCGGTAACTAAGCTTGGAGGTTTTCATGCTAACACCCATATTTTGGACGCTAAGGTCCAAATCTGGGAAATATGTTATGACATGGTGGCATAGCAGTGTGGATAGATAGATAGAATCCAGAAGCCAGTAGGAATATATATATCTATTTTCTCTGCTAGGGCCTTTAAGCAGAGAGAAACAGTTTGGTTTTAAAAGGAACCAGGGATAAATTTTTTTTCTGCTCTCTCTTTCAGTTTTGGGCTTGCATATTAAGCAAGGAACCATTAAGGAACTATTAAGGGTCTTCTGTGAGACAATAGCACTCCCATTGAGAGTCTAGTATCCAGCAATACACATGCAAAATAAAGTGGTTTTTCTGGTTTACTTTACATTGAAAAGATTAGCTAGAGGAAAAAGGCACTGTTGCTAGGCAGACCCCAGGAGGCAACAGAGAACCTGCAGTTCAGAAGATAAACACCGGAGGGCACCCCAACACACACACACAAAAACAGGAACCAGAATGTCACGAAAACCAGAAGCAGTACAGCTGGAAGCAATGGAAAAACAGATAGAACTGCTAAGAACACAAATGGCCAGAGATGAGGCAACTCACAAACAAGAGATGGAAAGGCTACAAAAACAAGAAGAAGCCAACAATGCAGCCCACCAACGAGAGTTGGAAAAACAGAGGGAGGCCCACCAGCAGGCCATGGAATTAGAAAAGGCTAAGCAACATGCTCCAGCCAATCCTAACAACCCTTCGCCAATTATGGTTCCACATCCCAAGAAATTTCCCACCTACAAGGCAGGTGATGACACCAAGGCCTTCTTGGAAAATTTTGAAAGAGCCTGTCTTGCGTACAGCATCCCTGAAGACCAGTACATGGTAGAATTGAGGCCACAGCTCAATGGACCTTTAGCAGAGGTGGCGGCTGAAATGCCTAAGGAGAAAATGAACGACTATAAACTTTTTCAAACCAAGGCCAGATACAGAATGGGGATAACCCCGGATCATGCCCGTCGGCGTTTCAGAACCCAAAAGTGGAAACCAGATGTGTCATTTCCCAAACACGCCTACTACGTTGGGAAAAATTATGAGGCCTGGATATCAGGACACAATGTTAAATCCATAGACGAACTGCACCTCCTCATACAAATGGAGCAGTTCTTGGATGGTGTTCCTGAGGACATAACACGGTACATACAAGATGGAAAACCCAAAAATCTCACCGAGGCGGGGGAGATTGGAGCCAGATGGATGGAAGTGGCAGAAAGCAAGAAAGCTACTGTCAAGGGGAGCGAATACCCCAGAGGGCACACCGACAATAGACCCTACAACCGAGGGCAGCCAAAGACCCCACCTACAACCCAAGGAAAGCCACAGACACACTATTCTTCCACCTCACCAGTCTCCAGTAACTCACCTCGACCCAGTGACCAGTCAGATGGAAGATGCTTTAAGTGTAATGAACTGGGACATATCAAGGCCAACTGCCCAAAAACCGCCAACCGAGTGCAGTTCATTACATCACCATCACCCAAAAGATCCCCAGGCCCAGATGCCTCTCAAATACCCTTGGAGCGAAGGGAAATTTTGAGAGTGGGCGGAAAGAAGGTTACTGCGTGGAGAGACACAGGGGCACAAGTGTCAGCTATCCACCAATCCTTCATCAACCCCAAATTCATCAACCCAAAGGCCCAAGTGACAATTTACCCCTTCATGTCACAAGCTGTAGACTTGCCTGCAGTTGAACTGCCTATCCAGTACAAAAGCTGGTCAGGAATGTGGACTTTTGCAGTTTATGACAACTATCCCATCCCCATGCTACTGGGGGAAGACTTGGCCAACCAGGTAAAGCGGGCCAAGAGGGTAGGAATGGTTACACGTAGCCAAACCAGGCAAGCTTCCAGACCCATTCCTGTTCCTGAGCCGTCCACAGGCGCCCCGTCTGTGTTACCAGAGACCCAGACAGAGGTAGTGGACCCAGATTCCATGCCAACCACTGAAACAGCCACAGCACCTCCAGTCCCAGGCCCGGAACTGGAACAGCAATCAGCAGCAGCAATTGCAACCACATCTTCAAACTCAAAGCCAGTGGGCACCAGCGAGCCAGAACTGGCAGAAGCAACAGACAGCCATACCCAAAAGGCTCAGCCAGAGCCTGAAATACCCACAGGTACACCAGCAGAGAGTGGTTCACCAGCAACGGAAACAACCCCATCACCTACATCGCTTCCAGAGGGACCAAGCCCAAGTCCCCAGTCTGAGGAAGAACTGGTGACCCCAGCCTCAAGGGAACAGTTCCAGACTGAGCAGGAAGCGGATGACAGCCTTCAGAAAGCTTGGGCGGCGGCACGGAGCACCCCACCGCCTCTCAGCTCTTCTAATCGATCCCAGTTTGTTATAGACCAAGGACTTTTATACAAGGATTCTTTCTGGTGGACACCGGGAAGAAAGGCAGCCACAAAAACAGTTGGTGGTTCCAACTAAGTACCGGGGGAAGCTCTTAAGCTTAGCCCATGATCCCCCCCAGTGGCCATGCTGGGGTGAACAGAACCAAGGACCGGTTGGGGAAGTCCTTCCACTGGGAGAGGATGGGCAAGGATGTTGCCAAGAATGTCCGGTCTTGTGAGGTATGCCAAAGAGTGGGAAAACCCCAAGACCAGGTCAAGGCCCCTCTCCAGCCACTCCCCATAATTGAGGTCCCATTTCAGCGAGTAGCTGTAGATATTCTGGGTCCTTTCTAAAAAAAGACACCCAGGGGAAAGCAGTACGTACTGACTTTCGTGGACTTTGCTACCCGATGTCTGGAAGCAGTAGCTCTAGGCAACACCAGGGCTAACACTGTGTGCCTGGCCCTAACGGACATTTTTGCCAGGGGAGGTTGGCCCTCCGACATCCTTACAGATTCAGGATCTAATTTCCTGGCAGGGACCATGAAAGAACTATGGGAAACTCATGGGGTGAACCACTTTGTTGCCACCCCGTACCACCATCAAACCAATGGCCTGGTGGAAAGTTTTAATGTAACTTTGGGGGCCATGATACGTAAATTCACAACGAACACTCCAATAATTGGGACCTAGTGTTGCAGCAGTTGCTGTTTGCCTACAGGGCTGAACCACATCCCAGTTTAGGGTTTTCACCGTTTGAACTTGTGTATGGTCATGAGGTTAAGGGGCCATTACAGTTGGTGAAGCAGCAATGGGAGGGGTTTACGCCTTCTCCAGGAACTAACATTCTGGACTTTGTAAGCAACCTACAAAGCACCCTCCGACACTCTTTAGCCCTTGCTAAAGAAAACCTAAAGGATGCTCAGGAAGAGCAAAAGGCCTGGTATGACAAACATACCAGAGAGCATTCCTTCAAGGTAGGAGACCAGGTTATGGTCTTGAAGGCGCAACAGACCCATAAGATGGAAGCATCATGGGAAGGGCCATTCACGGTCCAAGAGCACCTGGGAATTGTGAACTACCTCATAGCATTTTCCAATTCCTCACTAAAGCCCAGAGTGTACCATGTTAATTCTCTCAAGCCTTTCTATTCCAGAGACTTACAGGTTTGTCAGTTTACAGTCCAGGGAGATGATGCTGAGTGGCCTGAAGGTGTCTACTATGAAGGGAAAAAAGACGGTGGCGTGGAAGAGGTGAACCTCTCAACCACCCTGGAACGTCTGCAGCGGCAACAAATCAAGGAGCTGTGCACTAGTTTCGCCCATTGTTCTCAGCCACTCCAGGACGGACTGAACGGGCATACCACTCCATTGACACAGTTAATGCTCACCCCATTAGAACCCCACCCTACCGGGTGTCTCCTCATGCCCAAGCTGCTATAGAACAGGAGATCCAGAACATGCTACAGATGGGTATAATCCGCTCATCTACCAGTGCATGGGCATCTCCAGTGGTTCTGGTACCCAAACCAGATGGGGAAATACGCTTTTGCGTGGACTACCATAAGCTAAATGTGGTAACTCGTCTGGACAACTATCCAATGCCACGCACCGATGAGCTATTGGAGAAGTTGGGACGTGCCCAGTTCATCTCTACAATAGACTTAACCAAGGTGTGCTGGCAAGTACCGCTAGATGAACCTGCCAAGGAAAGGTCAGCATTCGTCACCCATGCGGGGGTGTATGAATTTAATGTCCTTCCTTTCGGCCTTCGAAATGCACCCGCCACCTTCCAGAGGCTGATAGATGGTCTACTAGCAGGACTGGGAGAATATGCAGTTGCCTACCTCGATGATATGGCCATTTTTTCAGACTCCTGGCCCGAACACCTACTACACCTGGGAAAGGTCTTTTAGTGCATCAGGCAGGCAGGACTAACTGTTAAGGCCAAAAAGTGTCAAATAGGCCAAAACAGAGTAACTTACCTGGGACACCAGGTGGGTCGAGGAACCACAAACCCCCTACAGGCCAAGGTGGATGCTATCCAAAAGTGGCCTGTCCCAAAGTCAAAGAAACAGGTCCAATCCTTCTTAGGCTTGTACCACACTACAGCCAAATTGCTGCCCCACTGACCGACCTGACCAAAAAGACCCAGCCAAATGCAGTTAAGTGGACTGATGAGTGTCAAAAGGCCTTTACCCAACTTAAGGCAACGCTCATGTCTGACCCTGTGCTCAGGGCCCCGGACTTTGACAAGCCATTCCTAGTAACCACGGATGCATCTGAGCGTGGTATAGGAGCAGTTCTCATGCAGGAAGTAACGGATCACAACTTCCATCCTGTCGTGTTTCTCAGCAAGAAACTGTCTGAGAGGGAAAGTCACTGGTCAGTCAGTGAAAAGGAATGCTATGCCATTGTGTACGCCCTGGAAAAGCTACGCCCATATGTTTGGGGACTGCGGTTCCAGCTACAAACTGACCATGCTGCGCTTAAGTGGCTTCATACTGCCAAGGGGAACAACAAGAAACTTCTTCATTGGAGTTTAGCTCTCCAAGATTTTGATTTTGAAATTCAGCACATTTCAGGAGCTTCTAACAAAGTAGCTGATGCTCTCTCCCGCCAGAGTTTCCCAGAATCCAGTAGTTAAAAAGTGTTCTTAAAATGTACAAGTCTGTTAGTTATATACTTAGTGGTATATGTAAAGGTACATGTGTTATATTAATCTGTTTATTTTAAAGTTCTAGGAGGAAATCGCCGCCAGTGAGATTCCCCACTGTCTGCAATTTGGGGGGCATGTCATAAACAGATAGCTAAGGGTTAATGTCTCTTTCACCTGGAAAGGAGTAACCTGAAACACCTGACCAGAGGACCAATCAGGAAATAAGACTTTTTCAAATCTGGGTGGAGGGAAGTTTTGTGTGTGGGCTCTTTGTTCTTTGTCTTGTGTCTGACCCTCTCGGCTATGAGAGTGATTTTTCTATCTCCAGCTTTCTAATCTTCTGTTTCCAAGTTGTAAGTACAAAGATAGGAAGACCATAGGTTTATATTGTTTTCTTTTGTATTTACATGTGTATAGTTGCTGGAATATGTTAAATTGTATTCTTTTTGGATAAGGCTGTTTATTCATTTTTTTCTTTTAAGCAAATGACCCTGTATTTGTCACCTTAATACAGAGAGACCATTTTTATGTCCTTTTCTTTCTTTTTATATAAAGCTTTCTTTTTAAGACCTGTTGGAGTTTTTCTTTAGTGGGAACTCCAGGGAATTGAGTCTGCAACTCACCAGGGAACTGGTGGGAGGAAGAAGTCAGGGGGGAAAATCTCTTTGTGTTAGATTTATTAACCTGACTTTGCATACCCTCTGGGTGAGGGAGGAAGAGGAGAGATTAGCTCTCTCTCGGTACTTGTGTTTTCCAGGACTGGAAATAGGGAGGGTGGAGTCCCTCTGTTTAGATTCACGGAGCTTGCTTCTGTATATCTCTCCAGGAACCCAGGGAGGGAACACCTGGAGGGGGGAAGGGAAATGGTTTATTCCCCTTTGTTGTGAGACTCAAGGAATTTGGGTCTTGGGGTCCCCAAGGAAGGTTGTTGGGGGGACCAGAGTGCCCCAAAACACTCTAATTTTTTGGGTGGTGGCAGCTTTACCAGGTCCAAGCCGGTAACTAAGCTTGGAGGTTTTCATGCTAACATCCATATTTTGGACGCTAAGGTCCAAATCTGGGAAATATGTTATGACACACCTCCCTAACCATTCACATACATTAAGCATTCATCAACATACATTCCATATTTTAGGCAGAGTCAATTACTGGCTTAAGGGTCACAGCAGGGTTGGTAACATAGTGTCCACTTCAAGAACAAAGTCAATTACCTTGTTTATAAGTTTTACATAGTAATAGAGTATCTTTCACAGGACAGATACAATTAATGTTTTCTGCTTACAAGTTTTAACAGACCTAAAAGATTTTTGTACTTGGTGAAACTGGGGGGGGAGGGTCACTGTCACTTGGGGGAATCACTGTTTAGTACCTTCTTTAATATCCCTACAGTAGTTCTAATAATCACAAGCAACATCTAAACACCACACCAGTGTTCAAGTCTGAGGTGCCTGAATAACCTACAGGACTTTGCACTATTTCAAGTGGGCCCTGGATTTGTGGAAGCACTTTAGTTGCAGCCCACTGGAGTGTTACACTGCATCCCATCAGCTTTCCTACTGAATTTCAGTACAAAAGGGGAACATCTGGCAAATGTCATTTTAAATAGATTTTTCCCTTAACAAGGATCCTGATTATTGTAGCCCATGGTGCTCTTAAATCTGCAAACCTCCTCCCTGCTGCTTACCCTGCTCCCTAAAGGTATTGGTCAGAGGACAACAGTGCCCCAGCTGATGCCTATAGGTAAGGCTATGTTTTAGTCATGGGTATTTTTAGTAAAAATCATGGACAGGTCATAGTGAATAAACAAAAATTCACAGCCTGTGACCTGCCTGGGACTTTTACTAAAAATACCCATGACTAAACCTTTGGGGGAGGTCTGCCTGGGGCCCCCGCGGGTGCTGGGGGAGTGGCCCAGGTGCTGGGGAGGGTGCAGGTGGTGGCGCACGGCCTGGGACCCCCGCTGGGGAAGAGGGGGGTGTTGGCGGGGATGGTAGGCTCCCTACCCGGTTCCACACCTCCCCCCACAGCAGCAGCAGAATTTGGGTGTGGAGAGGGTTGGGGCATGGGATGGGGTGAGGCGGGCATTTGGCGGCGCTTACCTGGGGGGCTCCCCGGAAGCCGGGACATTCGCCTCCAGGCACTGCCCCCATAGCTCCCATTAGCTAATGGGAGCTGCTAAACCGGTGCTCTCCATGGAGGCAGCACACAGAGCAGCCTGGCCACGCCTTCACCTACCAGCAGAGCAAGGGTAGGGTGCCCAGATGTCCCAATTTTATAGGGACAGTCCCAGTTCTTGGGAGCTTTTTATAGGCAACTATTACCCTCCACCCCATTCCAATTTTTCACATTTGCTATCTGCTTACCCTAAACAAGGGGGATGTCGCCACTTCCAGGTAACCCCCAAGTAAGTGTCACCCAGAGCCCACCTCATCTTGTCCCATGCCCCAACCTTCTGCCCCCTCTCCCACCCACCCAGCCACCGCCACCGCCGACGCTGCTGCTGGGGGATGGGGTGCAGCGGCCCAAGAATACCCCAGCAGCAGCCAGTGCGGCTGGCACTGGGGCTGCCAGGGCTGCCCCGAGCCAGGCACACCAGTCACTGCAGAAGTCACGGAGGTCATGGAAAGTCACAGAATTCATGACTTCCGTGACAAACTCGCAGCCTTATCCATAGACAATGATTTATTTGTGACACTTCCAGAGGAGGTAAGTCACACAACTCTTGAAGCTGCAGATGAGCTAACTAGCATGCTGAAATATATTTAGCAAATGGTAATGAAAGACATTGTAGAATATAGGGAAAGGAGGGGGCAACGCATGTTTTCTCTGGCTTGAAATTTATTGAACATTGAGAAGCAGGGAAAATATAGATTACAGGATGTAGGTGGGCAGGAATTTTCCTGACTTCTGCCCAGCCATAAAAATAAATCACTGAATATAAGTTGCAACAATGAGCAAAGCACTTTGGCACATGACTGAGACACAGTAATTTAGATTTATATTTGAATGCTTTAGAAAAAGTGATTGCAACTACATAAACTTCTCAGGGCAATTTTCAGATTCATGAGCTTATGCTCGGATGCCTAGTCATTTTCCAAGTGCTTTGCCAAATACATTTCCACTGTTGCACTGAAATGTGACGCTGACACTCATCAAACTGTTTCTTTTGTACAGCTCAAACATACGTTCTCTTCATGCCTCTCATAGACTCATACATATTAGACACACATCTTTGGTTTTTAATTATAAAATTAATGTAGACAGCAACCAGAGATAAAGCTGACAAATCTAATTTCCCAAATAACTCAATATCATCTAAAGACTTCTGAGGGAGAAGAAAAAATATTTTTCTGAGGTTTCCAGAATATTACAGTAGGGAATACACTAAAAAAAGCTGACCATTCAGGATCATTTCCTCAGTTTTCAATTCCCTCTTTCTCACAAATCAGAACAAGCTGATGAGTTTTTGAAAATGAACTGCTTTTTAAAAGCTGTTTAGTCCCAGATCCTAAGCTGAAATAGATGTGTAAATGCTGACATTATAAATGTATTTTAGAATAATTATTGATTATATATACACATGTACAAGCCAAGCCCCGCCCAACTCTCCAGAGCTTTACATTTAATTTTTTTTTAAAAGAATGACCCATCTAAAAGCAGAGTGATTTTATGCTCAAGTATATACAGTAGGCTAAAGAGCAACCATGGAAGGCTGGAGAGCTTTCAGTGCAAATCCAGCTTGAGGTCCCAGATAAGAGAGGTGTGGGTTACTGCAGTTTCCTAAGAGCTGATGGTCTCATGACCAGATATATCAGCAGAGGTGACAAAGACATGTATAGCCAAAGCCAGGTCATCATCTGCCAGGATGGGATGGAGTCTCCTATCCAAGCAGAGCTGATAGCCGCCTATGTCCATAATGTTTTCTGTGCTAGAGCTTAGTATCAGCAGGGAATCTGGGAGCTCTCTTAAACTACTGAGTATAGACTGAGGCTATGCCTACACTGTGCTGTGGTCCAGCCATGTGTGAATTGCAGAGCTCACTTCCAGCTCTAACTGCCCTTTGCAGATGCTTTGTGTGTGAACTAAAAGGTACCTCATTTGCATTAACATAGTCCTTTTTCAAACAGGCCCATTTTAGTTCACATCAGCACTGTCCACATGGGGCAGTTAAAGCACAACTCTTTGGTAAACTCTGCAGTTCACACCCCCAGACTTTGCCCTGCAGCTGTGTAGACAAGCCCTGAACTGATCAATTGTAAGTATGTACTGTGACAGACCCAGACCAGTGGGGTACAGGATGCTGGCCCTATTGGTGTCCGGGGGAGAGGGGGTGGGCAAAGCCCGCCCACTTCTAAAGGACCTCCCCCCAGCCTAAGGGGAGGACCCACAGGTCTGGGACACCAAGTAATTACGTGGGACAACTAATGAAAAAACAGGATCGGGAGTGAGGTCATAGGGCTAAACTAAAGGAACCTGATGGGGACACCTAGCAGAGAACCCCGGACAATGCCCACTGCTCCTCGAAGGCGTCAAGGGAGCCAGTGGACGCCGCTCAGAGGAACTCTGCCCGGATGCGTGAACAGATGGAGGAACGGATATAGGCCCTACAGTCGATGGAAAACCCGTCAGCCAACCTCCTCTCCCTGGTGTTGTAGATGGCTAGTTTGGCCAGGGCTAAGAGGAGGTTGATAAGGAGATCCCGGGACTTCATGGGGCCACGGATGGGGAGTGTGTAGATAAAAAGGTGAGGGGAAAAGTGCAACCAAAAATGCAATAAGATATTCAAGAGGAGCCGGAACAGGGGCTGCAACCTGGCGCACTCCAAATAAATGTGCACCAAGATCTCCATCTCACCACAGAAATGGCAGGTGTTAGGGACAGCGGTGAACCGCACCAAGTACACGCCCGTGCTCACGGCCCCGTGAAGAAGCCACCAACTGACATCCCTGGTGGGCCTCGGGACCAGGGCAGAGTACAAGCTGGCCCACCAGGGCTTCTCACCCTCGAGAGTTGGCAGGAGGTCCCACCATTTGGTATCGGGGTGGGACGCGAGGGTGTAGTGAAGGGTGTGGAGCACGAGCGTGTACAGATGTTTCTGTGGCGCGGCCAGGAACAGAACCGGCTGCAGATTGTGCAGCCGGCTGGCAGTGAAAGGGTGAGGGGGCCGATTGGGTCCACGGGGCAGGGGTCTGATAAAAATGTCCACGGGGCCTGGGGTGGAGGGCGGGCGGGGCATGCCCTCTCGCAGGACCCGGTCGAGGTAAGCTCGAGCAGCAGGCAGTAAAGCGGCCTTCACCTCCTGAAGTACGCACCGGGGAGTACGAGGTCTGGAGAGCCCCATGCGCTGAGCGAATGTCAGGGGATCCAGCCAGTCTCCCCAGTCGTAGTCCAGGAGGTCTCCAACTGTGGTGACTCCCGCCAAGACCAGCCTCTGGTGCACCACGGGGGACTCCGCCACCTGCACACGAAGCTAGGGATTGTGTAGCAGGGGCTCCGCGAGGAGGTTGGCCCCCACGGTGGCCGCCATGGACCTGGTCATTGAAAAGAGCTTCCAGGTACAGAGGTGGTCTTGGTAGAAGACCGGCAGCCTGGACAGGTCTCACAGAAGACCTCTCGAATGGAGGTAAAAGAGCTGCCGGTCATATCGGAGCCCTCGGAAGTGGCGGAGGAAGGCGTGTGCCAATACGCTCCACACCGGACTACCTGCACCATACAGGAGCCTCTGCAGAGCCTGGAGGCAGAAGACATGGACCTGAGTGCGTAGGCACTTCAGGCCCTGCCCCTGCTCCTCCAGGGGCAGGTGGAGGACCCCTGCAGAGACCCAGTGCATCCCCGGCCAAAAGAACTCCAGAATCGCCGTCCAGAGGTTGGCCAGGAAATCCAGGGCTGGGACCAGGGTGTTGAGCCGGTACCAGAGCATGGATAGGACTAGTTGATTAAGCATCAGTGCCCTCCCCTGAAGGGAGAGGCACCGGAGTAGTCCTGTCTGTTTTCGGAGCCACTCCGTCACTCTGCCCTCCAAACCATGCCAGTTCTCCGGTGGAGATGGATGTGTGGCAGAAAGGTAAATGCCGAGATAGAGCAGCAGACCTGTGCTCCACCAGATGGCCTGAAGCATGAGTGGGAGAGAGCTTGCCTGCCACCCGTCCCCGACCACCAGGCCAGAGCTCTTGACCCAGTTGACCCAGGAGGAGAAGGCCGCCGAGTACACAGCCTGGCAAGCCTCCACCCATGCCAAGTCACCCGGGTCCTGTACCACGAGGAGCACATCGTCAGCGTACACTGACAGGACCAGCTGCAGCTCCAGCTCCTGAAGCACCAACCCCATCAACCTCTTGCGGAGGAGACAGAGGAAGGGCTCGATCGCCAGAGCGTACAGTTGGCCCGAGAGGGGGCACCTCTGCTGCACTCCCCGCCCGAAGCTGGAGCCTGACCAGACACTCCACAGAAGCGTACAGCACCCGGAGAAAACCCACAAACTGGGGTCCGAAGCCGAACGCTTGCAGAGTGCTCAGGAGATACCCATGATCCACCCTGTCGAACACCTTCTCCTGATCCAGGGACAAGGCGGCGAATGACAGACCAGCCCTACACCCTAATTCCAAAAGGTCCCGGACCAGATACAAGTTATCAAAGATCGTGTGGTCCGGGACGGTGTAGGTCTGGTCTGGATGGACCACATCCACCAGCACGGACCCTAGCCACATTGAGATGGCCTTCGCAATGATTTTGTAGTCCGTGCTGAGGAGTGAGACGGGACGCCAATTCCATAAGTCGTAGAGGTCCCCCCTCTTTGGCAATAAGGCAAGCACGGCTCGCCTGCATGAGAAAGGGAGGACACCACATTGCAAAGACTCGGCCCAGACGGTGAAAAGGTCTGGACAGAGGATGTCCCAGAACACACGGTAGAACTCCACAGTCAGCCCGTCGATGTCCAGAGATTTATTGGTGGGCATGCGATGGAGGGCTTCCGAGAACTCGGCCAGAGTGAGAGGCAGCTCTAGCCGGTCCCGGTCGCCCGTGCTGACCGGGACCGGCAGCACTCTGCAAGCGTTAGGATCGGTCGGATCCAGGGAGAAAAGAGTCACGTAGAAGGCCCTGGCCCTCCCACACAGCTCCGCTGGATCCGTGAGAGGGGTGCCGTCCTCTACCAGGAGGCAGGTGACGTGCTTCTTGGCCCCCCTCCTTTTCTCCAGGGCGTAGAAGAAGCCGGGGCCGCGATCCATCTCCTGAAGGAGGTGGATGTGGGATCGAACAAAAGCACCCTGGGCCCAATGATCTTCAAGGGCCCGGAGCTCCTCCCGCTTCTCCCGGCATGCTCCGCAGAGGGATGGATCCTCGGGGCTGGCGGCCAGACGCTTCTCCAGCTCCACGACCTCCCGATCTAACTGCCCTATCGCCGCATTCCTCCGTTGGCTGGCTCCCTGGGTGTAGTCACGGCAGAAGAGCCAGGCTTGCACCTTCCCCAGATCCCACCACCGCCGCGCCAAGGAAAAGGCACGCCTCTGCCCTTGCCAGGCCAGCCAGAACTCCCAGAAGGACGCCACGAAGCCCGCATCCTCCAGCAAACTATTATTAAAGTGCCAATAGGCCAGCCCCGCCTCTCCGCGCAGAGAGAGGCTGTCATGGTGGTAAGGTGGTGATCTGAAAAGGGGGCCGGCCAAACACTGGAGGAATGGGCCCGTGAAAGGTGGAAATGCAACAGGTAAATGCAGTCCAGCTGGGAGTGGCGTGACCGACGGGCCTCCACACGGACGAAGGTGAACATCGAGACGTCGTCCGGGTGGTGGTCGTGCCAGACGTCCACCAGGGAGTGGTGTTCGACGATCTCCCGGAGGACGTCCGCGGCAGCCGGGCACAGCTTGGTCCCCGAGAGGTCCCGTGGGAGCCGAGGAAGGCGGACGCCTGCTGATAAAAACGCAATCTCTCTGGGCCCGATGTTGGGGCATAAAGGTTGACGAGATTAACCACAAGCCCCTCCACGCAGACCCGGAGGTGCAGCAGGTGACCCGGCATGGCCTCGGCGACCCCCAGCACCTCAGGCCGTAGGTCAGGGGAGAACAGGGTTGCCACTCCAGCCGTGCAAACTGAGAAGTGACTAAAGTAGGCCCCATCCTCCCACTCCAGCCAACTAGCTTCAGCGGCCAGATCCGTATGGGTCTCCTGCAGGAAAACCACAGAGTACCCCCCCTCCCGAAGGAAGGAGAGCACCTGGCTCCTGCGGAGACCCATCCTACAGCCCCGGGTGTTTAAAGTGGCAAAGATGATCGGCGCCATGAGGAGGGCTGCGGGGGATCCTCGCCGGCAGACAGGCCCACGGCTCCGGCAGGTCGTGCAGCAATCCGTGACCTACCCCATAGGTGAGTAAAGAGTCACGGAAGAGGCAGATCCGCTGGTAGGCCACGGCGGCCTGCTTCCCGATCCTCTTACCCTCCCCCATGAGGGCCCTCACGTCCCGGAGAAGTGACGGAAATCCCCCCACTGCCGGAGTGCAAGCTGGACTTCGTTCCGGGAGCCACGGACATCCTCAAGGAACTCCCGCAGCTCCTCCCTCAGCGCATGAGGAGTGGGGTCACTGATCGATGACTGTCCCCCAGTGGGGCCCCCGTCACAGCCCCATGGCCCACCGAGGCAGGCAGGCAGGGGGCAGACCACCAACGTGGCAGCAGATGGGCCGACGCCACTCGACCCGCCCCACTCCCAGATTCAAGAAGGGGCGGCGGAAGGAGAACAGCAGCCCCTGGGGGGTCAGGACAGGAAAAAACTAGTGAAGCCGCTCCCTGGGGGGTAGTCCCAGGGGCGGCACTGGCATCACAGGAGGTGGGGGGCACAAGGACAGGGCTAACGGGAGTAGGGAAGGGATCAGGGAGAGAAGCCAGGAAGGAGGTAGAGGCAGGATCCGGAGCCTCTATCTTTGAGCCGCCGGACGGTGGCTTCTCCTGGCCAAGCTCAGGGATCTGGAAAGTGGGAAGGGGACCCCTAACGATGCCGGGCTCAGCCACTGTGGCACATGCGGCAGACTCGGCATCCAGAGATAGATGTTGGTCAATGGGGTCCCCGCTGAGGAAGGAGGGCGGATTCTCCACACCCAAGAGGGACACCCCCCGGGAAGTGGGTCTTGGTAGCGGGGCACTGGCCGTCGCCCCAAGGGGCTCGGCGGCCATCAACAGAGTGCCACCCGCAGCCAGGTCGATGGAAGATTCCAGGGGACCTTCAGAGGTGGGAGCAGAAGCAGTGGTTAGGGGAAGGGAACTCGGGGACGGGGGGGCCATGGTGAGGTCGCCCAGATCGAGGCCCGCTGGCAGAGGGTCGTCCTCCCTCTGCGTGACCGGGGTCAAACCCAGGGCCTCGATCTCCTCATAGATGGGAGGGAGATCACCGTCCACCACCCCAGGGCCCTCCCCGCCAGCACCCGAGGCGATACCCACCGCAGCGCTCGCAGAGGCGTCGAGTGGGAAGAGGGCAAGAGAGGCTCCCTCAGGGGCTTCCACAGGAAGGGACCCCGGAGAAGGGGCGGTGTCACCCCCCGGTGCTGCCACAGCGTCCCCAGCTGGCACCACAAAATGGGAGTCATCAGGGGGCAAGGCGGAAGACTCGTCATCGGTGCCCCCCTTTCTGCTCTTCCAGGGGGCCTCCAAATCCTAAGGATGCAAGGAAACTCGAGCCTTCCGCTTCCCCGCTTCCCCTGCACTAAGGACCAGCCCTCCATGGCATCATCCGGGGGCTGGCTAACAGGGGTCAGGTCGGGGCACAAGGGCAATGGCTCAGGGGCTCGGGGAGGCAGTGGTGGGACAGCAGAAATGAGGGAGGACTCCCCCTGAGATGAGCCCTCTCCCACGTCCGGCGTTATCTCCGCCACACCCTCCTCCACAGAGGTGGACCGAGAAGGAGGAGGAGGAGGGGCAGCTTTGGGTGCTGGGCAGCCAGGGGGACCGGCGATGACAGGGCCGGCGCCTTGCCAGGGCTCGGGGGTCCCGGACACTCCTCCGTGCTGGGCCAAGGGGCAGTCCATCCGGACATGCCCCATCGCCCTGCAGAGGTAGCACCGGGCCTCCCCTGTTGAATAATGCACCTGGTAGTGGGCTCCCTGGTAAGGGACCAGAAAGGACCCCTCGAGCGCCTCTCCGCCACGCGCCGCCGGCGGCAGTTGAAGCTGCACTTGCCGGCGGAATGAGAGAACATGATGGAGGGCGGGGTCCTTGCAGCCCAAGGGGAGAGGGCTGATGACAGATATGGGGCATCCCAGGGCAGAAATGGCTGGCAGCAGGGCGGTATTGGGCAGGAAGGGAGGGATGGAGGTCAAGATTAAGCAGACCCCCAGGTCTTCCAACGGCTCCAGGGGGACGAACACACCCTCCACCGCCAGGTCTGTCTCTACCGCCTCCTGGGCGGCTGCCTCCGATGCCAGGAAGAAGGCCACCTTCCCGTACATTTTGGAGGCTGCCACGATGGCCGTGGGCCCCACCACCCTCGCCAACGCCCGCACGTAGGTCTCCACGTGGGGCGAGGCGGGCACCAGGAGGCAACGGACGCCGTGCTTCCTGGTCAAAGTGGGAAAGGGGCCCCAGCCACTGTAGATGGTAGAGGAAGCGGTGGTCGGAGGAGCGGCGGCATGCAGGGGGGCTGCCGCCACCTAGGCATACGCCCTGGGGGGCGGGGGAGGGACACCTGCAGAGCTGGTGGAGGGAATAGCAAGGAGGGATGCCGCAGCCAGTAGTGGGGCTGCAGCAGCGGGGGCAGTCTCCACCACGGAGGGCCTGGCCTTTCTAGCAGGGCCCTTACCCTACTTCCCACCCCAATCCTTCCCATCAGCTGGGGGGGGCTCCCCCCGAATCGGAAGGGGCGAGGGATGTGGCAGCAGTGGAGGTCTCCCCAGTACTTGCCGCTGCCAGTGCCCCAGCAGGGGCGGTGGTAGGTGGATCGGCAGCTGCGGACGAGGTAGAGGCTTGTGCAGTGGACATGGGGGCAGGTGGAGGAGGGGCGGTTGGAGCATCATGAGGGGTCTCCCCCGCCACATCCCCCGCCATAACGAGAGCGGGAAGGGGGACAAACAGCGAGGGGAGGGGAAGGAGAGGAGGCGGCCACCCCTCCCCGATAGGCTGCAGGCAGGGGAGGAGGGCGCCAGAAAGGGAAGGCTAAAGGGGCGTGGGGAGCAACCAAGGACCTAGGGGTGGGAGGGTTTCAGGTCACCGACGCAGAGGGGAATTCCGGCTCCTCTAGTTGCACTAAGGGATCAGGGGGGACAACGGCAGAGGGGAGGGGTACAGTGAACAAGGGGAAACCAAATGGGGAAGGGCACAAGCGCATGGGAGTGGGCGTGGGCGCACGAGGGGAGGGATCAATCAGGGCTGGGGGAGCACAGGGTGTGGGGAAAAGGGCGAGCTGGGAGTAGGGTAGAGGGACCACGGGGACAGCTATGGGGCTGGAGCAGAACTATCAGGGCTGCAAAGGGAAATAGGCAGGGCGGACAAATGTGGCAAAGGGGAGGGGGTCAGTCCAGGGAGGAGGGGGGAGGTGGTGCGCCCACAGGCACTTGTGAAAAAGTCAATGCTAGGCTGCTGGTGCTGCAGGCCCAAATGATGGAAGCGGGCATGGTGAGCCAGGCGAGCAGCTCAGTCCCAGAGGCAGGAGTCCAAAGCAGAAGGAAAACAGCCAGCAGGGGTGGTGGAGGGGGCAACGATGGTGGTGGGGGCGAAGGGGGACACGGATGGACCGGGGGCAGGCTCCACATCACGCCCCCGGTGCCCCAGCAGACACAGTCCAAACCCACACCACAAGAGCACAGTTCGAAAAAGAATCAGTCCAGAAAAGCCCCCTCCACAGTGGTCTTTACGTGGTCTCCCAGCAGCAGGCAGTCCTCTTCTCCTTTCTCTCCTTCTCCGGGCACCAACAGCTCCCCAGCAACAGCCCCAGCAGCTCCAGGTGGTGGTGGTCTGGTGTCCAGGCAGGAGGGACCCTGCTCAGATGGTGTCCTCAGCAGCAAGAGCTGGGGTCCCTCACTCCCCTCCTCTCTGGGAAGCAGGCCAGCAGCCCCCCTCCCCCAAGGGGCTGTAGGTGGAGTAACAGCAGTAACTGAGGCGGGGGAGAACCACTAGCCAGCCAGCAAACAGAGGGGTGAGTGGTGGTGTCTAGCCCAGCCAGGGGAGCAGCAGGAGCAGGAACAACAGCAGCAGCAGCAGCAGCAGCAAGGGCCCAGAGCCCAGTGCCCAGCAGGAGCAGGAGCAGCCCTCTCCCCACTTCCTCCACAGCAGGGCAGTCGAAAGGAGAGCTACTACTGGCCCCAGGAGAAGAAGGCTTCTGCTCCCTGAGTGACCAGAGCAGGGGCTGCAGTAGAGTAATCAGAAACCTGCTAGAACCAATTAAGGCAGACAGGTTGATTAGATCACCTGCAGCCAATCAAGGCAGGCTAATCAGGGCACCTGGGTTTAAAAAGGAGCTCACTCCAGTCAGGTGAGGAGGAGCCAAAGGAGAGGAAGTGTGTGTGAGGAGCTGGGAGCAAGAGGCACAAGGAGCTGAGAGTGAGAGGGTGTGCTGCTGGAGGACTAAGGAGTACAAGGGTTATCAGACACCAGGAGGAAGGTCCTGTGGTGAGGATAAAGAAGGGGTTTGGAGGAGGCCATGGGAAAGTAGCCCAGGGAGTTGTAGCTGTCATGCAGCTGTTACAAGAGGCACTATAGACAGCTGCACTCCACAGAGTCCTGGGCTGGAACCCAGAGTACAGGGCAGGCCCAGGTTCCCCCCTAAACCTTCCAACTCTTGATCAGACACAGGAGTAGTTTATCCAGACTGTAGGGAAGATCACTGAGGTGAGCAAATCTGCCAATAAGCGCAGGACCCACCAAGGTAGAGGAGGAAATTTGTCACAGTACCTTCAACAAAAAGAAACTACAACCTGGCTGCCACATTTTCATTGGATTATCTCAGGGCCTAGCAGTTTATAAATTACAGGAAGAGTTGAGTGATAACTTTCTTGTAAGCCCCTGTGTTTTCTGTTGCTAATCACCTTGGGAAACAGGCATGGGAATAGTCTTTTTATTCCACATGAAAATCCAGCTGGATGTGGTGGCGTGATAAACCTCTGAAAAATCACTATATGCTTATGTCCATTAGAGTTGCTGCTAAAATCTCTGAACATTCCATACATACTAAACATGCTTCAGCCCTAGAGAGCTCCCCGCATGACAAATGCATTGAGTAGGCTTCTGCTCCAAAAACACAGTGCTAGTGTTCCAAACAGAGGGTGGTGTAGGGAATGATTCGGCCCCTGTAGCAGCATCTGTTGCTGTCCCTTTGGCATATGAGAAGGAAGGTGTGCAGGGTGCCAAGAACCCATCCACACGCTAGTCTCAGCTCTTCTACTAGCCATTGTTATGGATGTCTGAATTAATAATTTTGTGTACTTCACAGCTTTTATTTTTGAATGACACCTCAGACTCCTTCCTGAGGAGAGGCAAGTGTCATTCCCCTCATTTCACAGATGAGGTGACTGAGGCTGTACAAGGCCACTTTCTGAAAGAACTGGGAATGGAACCCAGGCCCAGATTCTGCTCCTATCCAGAGATGCAGCACAAAAGGTGCATCTCAGGGAATCACTGAGAGGGGGCAAAGCTGGTGAGGTTGCCTTTTCATCTCCCAGATTCTGGGTTGCTTTTGAGGTCAGGGAAGGGGGACATTAAAGTAGAGCAGCCTCATTCAAGTAGCTTTAGTTGGGTGCTTTATGTGCTTCTCCGCAGTCCAGAACTGCCACTTTGCCACACTGGGGTAGTTTAAGGCCATATATCTACCCTACCCTACTTCTGTGCTGGGAGAATGCCCTCAAGAGCCACTCTGTCCCATTCACAGTCCCTGTATGCTGTTATAGACATAGTAGCATATGGCAGACCCAAGTCTCTTCCACCTGGCCACACTGCCTTTTAGAATGAATGTGCTAAACCCCTGCAGCTAGCTGTGGTGTTTGTAACCACCTGGACTCCTGGCTCTGCAGGAGCTCCCTCCAAGATTCTTGAGTCCCAATTTTCTTCTGATGTCTAACAAAATGGATGTGTAAGTTGTGCGCAAAAAATGTCATATCTCGTTCTAGTGACTTATCCTGCTTTCAACTGCTTCTTTAAATCACATGGTGGAGGTCTGTGCTGCAGCTACAAAGATCCTGGATCCCAACACATAAAAAGCTTTACAGTCCAACCTTAAAATGTATTTGTTTGTAAATTTGATTTTACATATGTTTGTTAATGGTTTGGAATCTCAAACAGGCTGTGTTGAATACTTATTTTAAAGCATTTCAGTTCATCTTTAACTTCATTATTCCAGAGAGATGCTGGCAGCATGTGATGTCATGCCTTGAACTGATTTAGAATTTCATATGTACAGTATGTGTTAGTTCACAGACAAGCAGACATTTCAGTAGAGGAAAACAGTTGTATAGGGCTTGGAAGACAGAAGTTTGGCTTATGGAAAATGATATTATTTTGCATATCTGCTGTAAACAGTAAATTGAGGCTCAAAAACTTAAAAGGATAAAAATCAATCATGAATGGCTAGATCATATGGTAAAATGAAAGCCAGACTCAATAATTATTGAGGGCTAAGTATTCAATTTCTTCTCTGGCCACATACAGTAAAAATTCTAAAAATAGAGTTCCATTTGAACAGCCAGTTCTACAGGTTCTTAGCTTCAGACAGACCATAATAGGAAAGAGTATCTGTAGTCATCTCAGATAATTTGATAGTGCCCTGTAAAGTCAGAGTGAATCTAGCTCAGATCCAGGGGTGGCCTCAGGCACCAGCATGCCAAGCGCATGCTTGGGGCGGCAAGCCGTGGGGGGCGCTTTGCCGGCGCCGCGAGGGCAGCAGGCAGGTTGCCTTCGGCGGCAAGCCTGTGGAGGGTCCACTGGCCCCACGGCTTCGGTGTACCTCCCACAGGCTGCCGCCGAATCCGCAGGACCGGGGACCTCCCGCAGTCTAGCCACTGAAGGGAGCCTGCCTGCCGTGCTTGGGGCAGCAAAATACCTAGAGCTGCCCCTGCTCAGATCTCAGAATCACATTCAATTTCCCTTTCCAAGGTAATTCGAAAGGGACAATATCAAGAAATGTAAATTAACCCTAGATGCAACCCTTGCCCTAGCCTTGTCTAGGCTAGGAAAATGAGTTGTGCTTAGCAAACATGTATTAATACATTTTTGAACAACACTTAGTAGCTAGTGTACACTGGTGTGTTTAAAAATGTATCAACTGGGCCTGGTCAAACCCATGGTCTCTCTTCCCCCTATCCAGCTAACATTTTTTTTAAACAGTTTTTCTCTACTCTGTAGAAGCTAAGTGGTGTTTAACATGTTAATTAACACAGATAACAGATTTGCTCAATCCATTTCATGTTCTTAATCTAGGCAGGACCTAGACAGACAGGATCTGTCCTCCCAAGTTTTTTTAATCTCTGAATTCTTGCTGTAGTCCTGTGACAGTGACCATGGTAGAGGAGAGAGAGGACTTTGTCATTAATGTGAAGGGAATTATCTACAAAAGCTATTGGATGGCAACAGTATCTAGTAGTTCTGTCTGGCTTTCTAGCCCCCAGACTAACACAATCGACTATCACCACAGAAGATCTTTGCAACATGCTGGCATAGACTAGGGAAGTGACTGTTAATTATACTAGAGAGATTAGGCACTTGACTGCTATATATTGTGAATTAAAGCCAAATAAAGTTTCTGACAGTTTGCAATGTTTCACTAGCTTAATTGCTAAGGGAGAAGGCAATACAGTCAAATTAAGCACTCAGTGGTGTTAACCATGTCTTATTCTTTCACAGGTTAGCGTGGTCAGAATAAAGACTTTTATTCACCTGACAGAAGATCATTGTTAATTTATTCTTTTAGGACTGCAGCAGCCTCACCTGTAATGCTTATAGAAGCCATGGGCAGGGCCAGATTTACTTTTTGTGGTTCCGGCACCAAACACATTTGTGGGCCCCCATGGGGCAAGGTGCAAGGGGATGGGCTGGTCAGTTTCCAGAGTGAAGGGCGGGCTGGGTGCAATGAAGCACAGCGCAGCGGGAACAGCCCCACTCTGTGCAGCCCAGCAGGAGGGCACTGTTTACAAACCTGCAGCTGCCAGATGCACACTAGCCTGCCCAGCTCTATGCTGCCAGCTCCTTCCCCTTGAAGGCAGGCCCACACCACATGGTCCCCCTGCCCAGTGCCCCACCCTTATGCCCAGCACCCCCTTGCGCAGAGACTTCCACCACAGATCTCTATGCCCAGCCCTCCCCCCTCCCAGAGACCTTCCCTGCTGGCCTCCCACCACAACTGCACGGCACCCTGCACATCACACTGCTCGCCCAGCACCCCCTGCCCATAGACCTCCTCACCGGCCACCACCTTCCTCATAGTCCCACCACCACAGTTGCACAGCACCCCATATTCCTGAGAGGATTCTGCACCAAAACATTAACAATTCTGTGCACAATATTTTAAAATTCTGCAAATTGTATTTGTCAATAAATAAGTGGGGAGACTCCAACATGGCAGTGGGGAGCACAGGCCACTGGTTGTATAGAGGTGGGGGAATACCCTGCAGCCTCCTTCACCTCACCCCTGGGACAGGGACTCAGCAGTGAGGCTGTACCCAACCATGACACAGTGCAAGGGCTAGGCCTGCCCCCTGAAACTCCCTGGGGCCCTGCCCCCGATACCAGGCGGATCAGGATCCAAGTGCAAAGGGACTTAATGTGGGGGGGAGGGATCCAGGTGGGGGTGAGAGAGTTCTCTGTGGGGCAATCTGGGTGCGGGCAGCTCAGTGGGAGATCTGGATTCACAGCTCATTGAGCGGTTCCAGGTTCAGGGGCAATGGGACTCTGCAGGGGATCCAGGTGAAGGTGTTTGGGGCTCAGCAGGGGAGGTCGGGCTCATTTGGGTGGAGGTCCAGGTGCAGGTGGTTGGGGCTCAGTGGGGAGGGTGTTTGGGGGGGCTCATCGGTATAGGTGCAGAGGAGGTGGGGCTTGTCAGGGTGATAGTTCGATGGGCCTGCTTAACAGGGGAATCCCAGCTTCTGCCAAGGGGAGGCCGCATGCTGGGCTCCAGATTCCCCATGCCCTTCTCTTCCCCATCCCATGCCCCTTCCCTACTGCTCCATCTCCTCCTCGTCCCAACGCTTCTTTCCCGCTTCCCCTATTCCCTTCTCTTCCCCATCTCCTCCTCTTTCCACCCCATTTCTTCCCCCTGCTTCCCCTATTCCCTTCTTTCCCCATCCCATGCCCCTCATAATCGCATGACTAGAGGAGCTGGAACATTAAGAAAACCACCAAATAATATGAACGTTAAAGAGCTCACGCACATGCTTCACAAAAAAATGTAGTGTTCAGGATAATGTGTAATTCATTATAAAGCGGCCAGTATGTCGTACCCCTGCCATATCATAAACAGATTCATTTAAATCCTTCCAGGAATTCAAGCACTGTAGCTTGCTGCTACTGTAATGACCGCTGGGTAGCCAGCAGAGGTCAAATGCTAGACTTCAGGCTTCTCAGCTCAGATTTTTTTCATTTAAGATGAAGAATAACTCTTCCATCAGATTGCAGTAATAATCTGTTATCCACTAGCAGACCACTCACTAGAGGGGTGACACACACATCTGGTGCTGTCACCATTTTCAGCCGCTGCTGCTTTTCCAAAAAGCCTGTTCAGCAAGTGGCCATGATGCTGAATGGTCTTCTGGACCCATCCTATGTAAAATGCACCAACAAATATCTCCTTATGTCCATTGCAGATATGTAGCTTACCCCACCGCACACAACACACGACTAAATTTAGGCCTTAGACTGGAGTGATTGCATCCTGCACAGTAACTATTATTTTGGGCAGCATAGTGGTCACAGGAACAGGTGTCTGTTTTTCTGCTTAAAACCCACATTGTACCCTCTTGGTCCCAGAACCACAGGAGTATTTAGATGCATAAGTCCAGTTTGACGCACCACCATATCCACAAACCTCTTGTTCAGCTTCTGTCTAACACTTCAAGCAGCTGGAATCTCAGTACCTACAATTTTTTGCTGCAAAAGTTCCCTCTATGCCAAAGTTTCCTCCTCTGGGCATGTGCATTGCTGCCTCCCTTAAGTGTCCAGCTACTGGATTGAGTCCCTTCCAGAACCTGACACCTACCTTATGACTTTAAGGCAAGTGGTTAGAGCACTCACCTGGGAATTGGAAGCCCCATGGTCAGTCCCCACCTTCTCTGCCAGAGAGAGAGAGAGAAAGACCCCTATTCAAATCCTCCCACACTTCTCAGGAGAGTGCTCTAACCACTGAGCTACGGGATCTTCAGATGTGGGGCTCCCCTCCAATTGTTCCACTTCAGGAGGAAGGCAGAGAGAGAATGAATGAATGACTGTATAGTCCAGTGGTTAGAGCAACAACATGGGAGACCCAGGTCCAGTGCTTCAGTGACTATTTATACACAAAGGAAAAGGTGATACAGGAGAGATAGAGGAAGCCCACATCAGAACATCACTAGCTCAGGAGTTAGTGTAATTTGAGAGGTAGGAGATCTCCTGTTCAAATCCTTTCTCCAATCAGGCAGAGGGGAGAATTGAAGCTGGGTCTTCTGCATCCCAGGTAAATGCTTTAACCTTGACTAAAAGTTTTTAGATAGGCACTTAAACCCTCTGACTCTAGGAGAGGAGTTCCTGCTTGTGAATTGCTTGCAGAGATAGGCACCTCCCTGCAGCCCAGGCTTTGGTGCCTAGCTCCATGAGAGGGCCAAGGCTTAGGACACACCCTTCGTGTCAGCAATTTTCACCGGCTAGCTCAGGCGGGTCCCCAACTAGCATACTGGTGTTTATGGATGGCATTCTAAGGCACTGATCTCTTCCCATTCATTGTATAGGGAGCACAAGCATCAACTGAGGCTTAGTGAATCACAATGGTGTTCCCATGATTATCTAGATGCCTAAAAGGTGATGCTGAGTATTGCAATGCCTCCAACACCCAAGCCTTCTTGTGGATCCAGTCTGTTGTTACAGCACATGTGGCCGCTTCGGTGAAGGAGGAATAGTTTGGTGGTAAGGCACAGAAATGGGAATTGGAGGTGAACTTGATTCCTGGCTCCACCTCTGGCTTGCTACATGAAGTATAACTCGCTTTCCCCAATTGTAAAACAGAGACGAGGAAGAATGTCCCAGTGGCTACGGTGCTAGCCTGAAACCTCGGTTCAGTTAATAGCTGGCCTCATGGACTTTCCTGTGTGACCATGAGTAAGTCACATATTCTCTCTCTCCTTCAATTCCCCAGCTCTAAAATGAGGATAATGGCATTTCCCTACCTCATTGGGGTGCTGTGAGCACAAATACAATAAATATTGTGAAGCACTCAGTAATGGGGCTGTATGAGTACCTACGATAGATAAAATGTTGTTGCTAGAGCATGGGCTGGATATTTTTAACATATTTGAATAAAAAGTTAATTAAAACAGGGATAAAAGCACTTGCATAACAGGGGTGCTGGAAGGCTTAATCATTGTTTGTAGAGCGCTCCACGATCCTGAGATGTGAGATGCTATAAAAATTCTTAGTGTCCTAATTATCCTGTGACCTATACAGCTTGAACATTTTGGACTCCAGAAGATCAACTGAACCAGCCCTTGCAGCTGTAATTGATTTACTTTAAAGGCAATCATGACCATTTGTTCTCTGTGCATCATAAAATATAAACAACTGTTTGTACATAGGGGAGGCTTCTTGGGGAAAGAATGCTGTGGCTTTACAAAGAATAATCAAAGACTCATCTACATTAAGGTGGGTACTGCTCCATATTGATTATCCCCAGGAAATACTTCTGTAATTATATCATCCTGTTTAGTACTAGGCCAGGAATTCAATTGCCAAAGTAAGAAGGCTAAGGAAAATTCCTGGCCCCCTAGAGGGTGCATCAAAGAGAGAAGCTATACAGTTCCGAACCTAGCAGATTAATATCTAGTGATCCTCTTGCAATAGCTTTACACTGAGGAAATACACCCCCTTTAAATGAAAAACTTTGTGCTGCTGAGGACAGTTTTCTATTTTGGCAGGAATATGGCTTCCGTGGAATGGAGCTTTACTCAGCTGTTCTGATCCCTTCAGTAAATATTTATGTATTGTCTGTAAGAAGATATAAAGTTTCTTGGGAATATAGATAATGTAGCGTGAGGGAAGGTAATTACAGTAATTTTTGCCTGTGCTTTTGGAAAATAATCTACCTCATAAGAAGCCCATTTATATTTCATGAATTATACTGATCAGCACGTGTACACCTTAGCTAGAAAGGAAGAGTTATCAAACATTACTGGGTCTATAGCTAGCAAGGTGACTTGCCTGGGTCTTACTAATTTTAAAATTAATATGATAAAGATGTTGTTGAGAGTAGTTGTAGCTTTGTGTCTTCTTCCTGTGAAAAGGTCAGTTCAGAGCTCAAAGGGGATCCCTAAGGGGTTACACTATCATGGAAGAAGGAAGGCAACTTCAATTAACTAGCACAGTTCCCTGGACCATGCAGCTGTCCTCCATTTTCTCAACAGATCATTGTGGTATGCAGCCCCACAAGCCCTCCCCACTCTAGGGATTAAACACTGCAAGAATCTAGCAGGGTTTACTGAATTTTTTTCCCCTCTTCCCATAGATTTTTTCCTAGGAATGGAAAACATCTGGCCCATAGATTTTTCTAGGGATATGCGGACTGACTTAAGAGAAAGCTCTTGAGTTTCCTGTACAATAGCCTTCACCTAATGGCATGTTCTCCATTATGTGAAGTGACTTATAATAAAAAAAAGTAGGCACTGACAGCAGGCCCAATCCTACCAGGTGCTAAGTGCCCCTGCCAGGTTCTTTGAGTACTCTTAGCCTCTATTGGCATGAACAGGAGATGAAGGTACTCTGCATTTTGAATGTTTAGACTCATAATGAGAACACTCTTTCTCATCAAAATGGCACTACCTTCCTCCAACCCAAGACACATGTTAATTTGTATAAAATACCTGTCCCTGGTAATTGCTTCTAACTGCATTCATTTGACCTTGCCTTCTTTAAAGTACATCCTCTAACGGGAGAGAGAGCTACATGTTCAGATGCTTGAAGATTCCTCTCCCCACCCCAATCAGCTAGAGGTCACATTTAATATGATCATTACAAATATCCAGATGTAAATAACATGGCTATAGCAAAATTGCTGCTAGTACAAACCTTACTTTGGAGAGCTAGAGGGAGATGTTTTTAACAAAAGACAAACAGCTATAAGCAACAACAGGGCCAAGCATATCAAACATTGCATGGAGAGAAATTGTGACTCAACTAAACAATGTTCACGTGACATAGACGATAAACACTTTTGTTCATAAAATATCTTAAAGCCCTCACCTTCCCTCTCACTCATTAACCTTCATCTGCAGGAAGATGCCCAGAATATTTCTAGTGACTGGTTTATTTTATACATCATTTTTCTTACCAGCTCTATCCCAAAGCAATTCACACTTGTACCTGTTAATAGGCTTCCTATGGTATAACTTAAGGAAAACAGCTGTGGAAAGACACTGCACAGGGGAAAAAAAATTAAAACATTCAGTCATAAGACCAATAACTGAGAGACAGTAATCAAGAGTCATAAAACAAACAGACAAATAATTATTCAAAGAGCTTTGTTTCTAGCTGCGCCCATTGCTGTGGTCCTTGAGTGCTTTACAAAATGTTAATAATGGTAAGCGATCTAATCAGAGTTCTGATATTCATCTTTCTGCCTCTGTCCAGAGGCAGGTAGGACTAGTTAAAACTCTTCTCTTTCCACATTCTGAAATTCGGTGGAGCATTAGCACTGGGCATTCATAGGGATAATGAGAACATTCATATTACATTGGGGGTGGAGGATTCCAATTAGGTAACCCATATGGTAAGTGGTACTGCAACAGCTTGGTGGCGCCTGTACATATTTGAAAAAGACAGAATTAGCCTTAAAGAAGGTTTAAAATGTCCAGGAGCACTGTAAAGATCCTGATGCCACAACCTGGGGGCAGGGGAAACAAAAGCTACACTTTTACTTTTAATTTATGAAAATAGAAGAAAAAGCAATTGTCACAACACCCAAAGTTTTAATGGTTTCATGACTTTAAAAAAAAAAAGCTCTCAAGCTTATTACTAGCAGCAATGAAATTACAATACAGCTGTGTAAAAGCATGGGTGCAGGGTTTTTTTTTTGTAATTTTGTTTATATAGGATTCATCTTAGCTGCACATGTACATAAAAAAGAAAGGCAAAACTACTGATAATTTTGTGTAAAGAAACTGTCAGTACAAATTACACAATATAGACACAGATAAGTATTTTCAAAACAAACAGAGCCTGGATTTTTTCTGACCTGTTAATCTAGTTCTAGAACAGCTCTTGAGAGAGTATTGGAGAATCCTATCATCAAAACTCCCTTATTTTTGGCTAGCTTTCCATCATTAATCTCTACTCTGCCATTCTCTACATCACTCTAACTTATAAAAGAAAAAGCAAACAAGAACAAGGTGAAATTATTATAAATCTTCCCTTAAAAAAATACTCCCTAACAAACATTATTCATTGTTTACTTTTACACCTTCAATTTCCTTACCCTCCCAGCCACCTTAGCCTGTTGGGTTTTGTTTTTGTTTTTGTTTGGGGGGATGGAGTTGGGCAAGGTTATCCATCTTATTTGAATTGTAAGCAAGCACTTCCTCTCTTTTTACTTGTCTAAAACTGCCATGCACACCAGTGACATTGTAGAAATAATATTCTGCTTAATGCCTCATCAGCTGGGTAAGTTTTGATTAATGAAAATTATATATATTATAACAGCGTTTAAAAGAGAACTGGATAAATTCATGGTGGTTAGGTCCATTAATGGCTATGAGACAGGATGCGTAAGGAACGGTGTTCCTAGCCTCTGTTTGTCAGAGGGTGGAGATGGATGGCAGGAGAGAGATCACTTGATCATTGCCTGTTAGGTTCACTCTGTCTGGGGCACCTGGCATTGGCCACTGTTGGCACATAGGATACTGGGCTAGATGGACCTTTGGTCTGACCCTGTGTGGCCGTTCTTATGTTCTTAAGTTCTTATGAAAATTGATAATTAAAGGAAATGGAAGCATCATGGTGCAGTGGATTGGTGATAGGAAAAGAAACTGGAATTTCCTATATTCTAACCCTGATTGATCCACTACTGTGCTGTGTGGCCACAGGCAAGTCCCTTAATATATCTGAGCTTCAAATTCAGTTACATTGTTACAGTTACATCCAGGACAACAAATTCAGTTACATTGTTTGTGCTCATGATGATCACAACTATGCATGGAAATTGCATATTTATTTATACAGATATAAAAGTAGTTAACTGCTTGTGTATAGCCAATTGTGATGTTTGTCTGCACAACCGTAGGAATGTAGTTATGCTGGAGACCAGAGACAGAAGGGAAAAACTAGACCATCTAATCCACTGGTTCCTTCTCAGCATTTTCATCCTATATCTATGTTACAGCACAGAAAAATCTTAAACTCCCCACTTTTCCTATCCATAAAGAACAAGAGGATGTTCATAACTCCTCTCTGCCCAATGATATATCCCAAGTTCAAGAACCCATGATCTTGTCTATTTCTCGGCCAATACAGAAAAGCGAATGAATTGGATATAAAGCTAACAAAGTAGTTCAGATTTCGTATCTCTGCTGAAACTTCCAGCAAGGTGCAAATATACTTAATTTTAAATACCTAAAATTTCAGAAGTGGTATTGCAGTTACAATGGGGTCTTTAATAGTGGGGCCACTTGTCCGCTAGAACTGGACAAAGGTGAACTCATTGCTAATAGGCCAAGGATTAGACTTCAGATTCATACGTTTCCCTGTCTCTAGTAACTTGGGTCACATTCAAACCCAGTGATATACTGTAGCTATCATAGGCTCCATAGCTCATACTGAAAACCTCATGTGGCTGGCCATGTACCACAGGAATTTCAGTCTTGAGACTCTTTAATTTAGGAATTACACACTCTCTTCAATCTGATTGTCATAAATGGATAGTTAAGAGTTAATAGGACAGAAGTACTTCATATCTCTTTTGCCTGTAAAGGGTTAACAAGATCAGTGAGCGTGACTGTCACCTGACCAGAGGACGAATCAGGGGACAGGATACTTTCAAATCTTGAGGGAGGGAAGTTATTGTGTGTGCTGTTAGTTTTTAGTTGTTGTTCTCTCTGGGTTCTGAGAGTGACCAGACGTGCAACCAGGTTTCTCTCCAATCTCCGTGATACAGGTTCTTATAGATTCAAAATACTAAGTACTAGGTGATAAGGCGAGTTAGGCTTATGTTTGTTTTCTTTATTTGCCAATGTGTATTTGGCTGGGAGGAGTTCAAATGTGTATTTGGCTGGAAAGAGTTTAAATTTGTATATTACTGAAAGGATTTTAATTTGTACTTGTATACTTAGGCTGGGAGGGCATTCCCAGTGTCTATAGCTGAAAGACCCTGCAACATATTCCATCTTAAATTTACAAAGAAAGAAAAAAAACAGTAAAAACTTTCTTTAACTAAAAGCTTTTCTTGTTTAAGAATCTGATTTTTTTTTATTCTGGTGAGACACCAGGGAATTGGTGGGGAGAAAGGAGGGAAGGGGGAGAGAAAGGTTAATTTCTCTCTGTGTTAGGATTACTTTCTCTCTCTGGGAGAGTCTGGGAGGGGGAGAGAGAAGGAGGGGGGAAGGTGGATTTTCCTCTCTGGTAAAGATTCAAGGAGTTTGAATCACAGTGATCTTCCAGGGTAATCCAGGGAGGGGAAGCCTGGAAGAGGCAACGGTGAGGGAAAGGGTTTACTTTCCTTGTGTTAAGATCCAGAGGGTCTGGGTCTTGGGGGTCCCCAGGCAAGGTTTTGGGGGGACCAGAGTGTACCAGGCACTGGAATTCCTGGTTGGTGGCAGCGCTACAAGTACTAAGCTGGTAATTGAGCTTAGAGGAATTCATGCTGGTACCCCATCTTTTGGATGCTAAGGTTCGGAGTGGGGAATTATACCATGACCCTGATATAGCCTGAGCTTTACCAACGGTTGTACATTTCAGTTTTGCCTGCACACTTTCAGATGTCACCAGACTCCAGTGGTCTTAACTAGTGAACAATAGGTACCCTTGTAATGTCTAATGGCCTGAGTATATGTGGGTAGATATTTTAATGTTAAGGTTTGTACAGTACCTACTTCAAGAGAGTCACCAGGTGTCCCAGTGCTCTTTTAAGAGCAGTCATTCTTAGCCTTTTACCTATCCAAAGCTATGTACAAACAAACATTACTTTATTTTCACAACTTCCTTCTTAAGTATTATAGCAAATACAGAAGTAAAGTCACTTTATCAAAGCCATGGAAGGTCTCTTTGTCAGAGCCATTAGCACAGGGGTTGGCAACCTTTCAGGAGTGGTGTGCCGAGTCTTCATTCATTCACTCTAATTTAAGGTTTCACATGCCAGTAATACATTTTAACATTTTTAGGTCTCTTTCCATAAGTCTATAATATATAACAAAACTATTGCTGTATGTAAAGTAAATAAGGTTTATAAAATATTTAAGAAGCTTCATTTAAATTTAAATTAAAATGCACAGCCCCCCAGAGCGGTGGCCAGGACCCGGCCAGTGTGAGTGCCACTGAAAATCAGCTCATATGCCACCTTCGGCACGCGTGCCATAGGTTGCCTACCCCTGCATTAGCAGCACTCAGAAGCTACTAGCTGTTAGCCCCGTGCTCATGCTAGTTCTTTCAACTTCCTTCCAAACAATAAAATTATCTTTGCAAGATTAACTCTGGAAGTCATGCTGCATCATATCTCAAGGGATTTCTCTGAGTAATAGGTAATTTATATCATAAATATCTGCCTACCCATAGCATATTCGAAGAGGTACATATTGTCCTTTTTACTAGCGCCTCTAGTTCTCCAGATTCATTAATTGTTTCCATTCTCTGGGAGAGGATCAGGAGTCAAAATTCTAGCAATAAGTGTTTCACATCTTGAATCTCTCAAAAAAAAAATGCAGTGAGGAGAAATATCTTCCAGCTCTCAGTGATATTTCCTAAAAATTCATCTTAACAGTTGCAATTAACTTCCCCAATACCCTTTTGGATAAAAGTTGTCTGATAAGAGATCAAGCAAGAGAATATGATTTAGCTCTAGCAAGTCTCAATTTACAATCTGTCTTCCCTGATCCGAGTTCACTCGATAAACTTCTGTGTCATTTTCCTCTCTTGCAGAGACGAGGGAAAGAGTTTAAAGTCCAAAGAGATAAGTGCAGAGTCTCCAAAGGCAAGGATGAAATATCTTTTAATGGCATCTTCATGATACACTCAGAATATCATCATATCCCATGGGGCTGTGATGAAGATTTTTTTATCATCACTTACTTGAAAAGCTTTGGTAATAGTCTAAAAAATACATAATTCTTTAATTTAAAGCCCCTAAATATTTGGTGCAAACTCCTGGATTTCAGATTTGTGCCTGGGATGGTGGTGATGGGGTGAAAGGGAGGGGGGAAGAAACAGCCACATTTCCCCCCCTTCTTTCCTCTTCTATACATTGACTTTAAAAATCAATTTAAAGGTCCATTTTAAAGGCAGTAGCTAAACAGACCTCTCTGCGGAGATATCTAATTTTCATGAGAAAGAAAGAGATCCTTTTCTGCCCATTAATGATCCTGCTTCCAGGCCTGGATTTTTAAAGCTTGTGTTTTCTAGATCCTCAATTACCTCAGATTCTATTAATGTCTTTTAGTTTTATTTAGGTTAGTAAGTGCTCACTACATTTTAAATAGTGAAAATATACAATCAAGGCAAATCAAATGCCTTGCAACTGTCTTTTATAGTTAATATAAAACTGGTAACAGAGATTAATGTTATTCTTAGGAGATATCACTGGTTGCTATGGTGAGGAAGTTTTCTGTCACTCACTACAGAGAAGACAGTGCCTGTGTTATGAATTGCTTGACTATATTTTTGCCATTGAGATTTGCCATAGTAATTATTCTAATGCAGACACTGACTTGTACGTTTCATTGTAGGGCTTTCATTTGTGTGTTTTGAATCTGCATAGACTAGTTTCCACCTTTTTCAAATGGGTCAATTTAACAGTATTGCTAATTTCTTCACAGCTGAAGAAATAGTGGAAAAGCAACCGTAGGCTTGTATTGAATGAGACAACAGTCTTTAAATGAATAAAGCCCCAGCACTCACATTTATAAAATATATCTTAATATTAGGTTCATATACTGGAGAATTTTTAGCTATTTTAAAAAAATATATATATGTAATTTCATTAGGCCAGATTTTTGTTCAGAGCTTAATGATCTGCACTTCCTACTGAAATTTATTGAGGCAATATTCCACAAGAAATTGCTTGTTTTCAGTAGTTCATGACTTGTTATTTAGTGTTTAACAGAGTGGACATTTATTTTGGTAACAACCAGTTCTGAGAAATTTATTGCCATTGTAAACCATAATCAACCATTTGTATCACTACTAGTTTTTCCAAGCGATAACAAAGGCCAGCTGCATGGGAAAATTATTTAGTCACTATAAACATTTTAATTGAAGATTATGTATGAAGTTATTTCACCTTAAAGGTCAAATGCATTTACAGAACCCATTCACTTCACTTCAGTGTAAATTATTCCACAGATTGGTTAAAAGCCAATCTCAGAAAGAGAATGCTGATGTAATTCTGTCATTTTTTTAAATTATGGGTATGAAAAAAAGGAATCTGTAGGAGATGGACAATGCAGAATATTGTGTTTTGTTTATTACAGCATCAGGCCAGGAACTAAGACTAGGTGCCTTTGTAGATATTGCAACTGATTCAATGAATAATTTATTGCACTCTACTCACAAATAGCTCAATCATCAGGGTTTCCTATTTCTCCCTTATGCTTCTGGGCCACAAAACTCTTGATCTACACCTTTAGCAAAACGTTAGCTATTCCAAAACACTTCCAGCCCAGTTGGCATAAGACTTCAAATGAAAGCACATATATGCTGTATCACATTATATACATACTTCATGTTAAAATGTTACCTTGGCCTAAGTGTTCAGTAGAATTAAGTGAATAATTCACAGATGAATAATTTATCTGACAATCTTTTTTCCTGCTCACAGAATATATCTGCAAGCAGACTGCAGTATCCTCAACTGTATTTGTTGTTTAATTGTTGTTATTTTACTCTATTGATTTAATGGATAATGTGCAAATAATCAGTACTGGAGATTTGAGCTGTAGTCTAGCTGTGATTGGTTAGATAAGTCACATGGTATTGTGTTCCCTGAATGGATAAAACAAACAAACACATCTGCTGCAAATGCTCACCTGTTAATAAAAAAAAAAAAAAAAAAAAAAAAAATCAGTTTCCACTACTACTCATGTATGTGACAGCAAAATTCACTTTCCAAGAACATTCAGACCAATAAAATTTGCTTTCTTTGCTGCTAATGGAAAAAGAATAAAAAGGAGCAAACAAGTGTGAATGAAACACATTCATTTAAAAAAACTGGGAAAACATTAGCAGAATATTTTTGTTGTATTCACCCAGCTCTTGTTTTTAGTCACTTGGAATTTCTGGTAGAAAGCTCTAACTTATTTCCCCCTTCAGTCTTCAAATATTATGAGTCAAATTTATCCCTGCTATAACTTCACTGAATTCAAGGGAGTTGTGGCAAAGATAATTTTGGCCATATATTTCTCATTTAAGTGCTTCCATATACATGCTTCTCATTCAGATGAGAATGATTAGTTTTTCACTATTCATATTTAAATGACAGAAAATATGAATGATACCACAGTTTAAATTTTCAGGTAAGTGCTTTATGTAATTCTGAGTGGGTTATTAGGATTGTCAGAAGTGTCTGGCTGTTGCTTTCCCACTTAATTGAAAGCAGAGGTTCACCAAACTTTGTATGGGCGCATGACAAGGAACAGGTGGTAAACTGATGAAAAAAGAACAGAAAGAATAGACATACCAACTGGAACAACATTCTCACCTTGTCACTCTGTATCAGAGAAGGGGGGAATTATTCTACAGGAAAAAAAGAGCTAGGAGAAACACAAACATATATATTTCCCTCAAACATGGAAATAAAACAACACTAAAGGAAGTGAGATTAATAAATCCTATGGAAAAAACCCACAATATTCAAGCCATCACTGTCACTAACGCTGCTGAGAATTCTCTTTATGGCTTGGCATAGACAGTAGAGCTTTAGCAATTACTATCAAGCATTCCTGACTGCCAGTCACGATGTGCTAGCAATTCAATGGCCCTTAGGAACCAAAAAGGAAAGTAGACTATTTCATAAAGAAGTGAAAAGAAATGGATTTCTCTTCTGCAGAGCTATTAGGGAACTGGAAGTGGGTAAGTATTTAGGCCTATTAGTGCCTCTTCAAGAATGCCAGCAATACTTTCTAAAACTGGGGACAAAGGGATGGGTAATTCACTGTAGGATTACAGCTTCTTCCATCTACCTATGTTTATTAAAGGAAAATTAGCTCATGTATGATTAGAATCATTAGCCACCTCCACCGAATTTGACATAAAACTGGATTATGAATTTGGTGAAAATGTGAATCAGAGATTAGCACCTGTCATAAACAGATAAGTAAGAGTTAATAGAACAAAAGCACTTCATATCTCTTTGCCTGGAAAGGATTAACAAGAACAGTGAGCCTGGCTGTCACCTGACCAGAGGACCAATCAGAGGACAGGATACTTTCAAATCTTGAGGGAGGGAAGTTTTTGTGCTGTGCTGTTAGTTTTGGTTGTTGTTCACTCTGGGGGCTCAGAGGGATCAGATGTGCAACCAGGTTTCTCTCCAATCTCTCCGATACAGGCTCTTATAAGTTCAGACTAGTGAGTACTAAGTAGATAAAGCGAGTTAGGCTTATGTTTGTTTTCTTTATTTGCAAATGTGTATTTGGTTGGAAGGAGTTCAAATGTGTATTTGGCTGAAAGGAGTTCAAATTGGTATCTTGCTGAAAGGATTTTAATTTGTACTTGTATACTTAGGCTGGGAGGGTGTTCCCAGTGTCTATAGCTGAAAGACCCTGTACCTATTCCATTTTTTTTAAAATTTACAAAGATAATTTTTATTGTTTTTTCTTTCTTTAATTAAAAGCTTTTCTTGGTTAAGAACGTAATTGTTTTTTTTATTCTGGTGAGACCACAGGGGCCTGGGTCTGGATTCACCAGGGAATTGGTGGGGAGAAAGGAGGGAAGGGGGAGAGAGAGGCTAAATTCTCTCTGTGTTAGGATTACTTTCTCTCTCAGGAAGAGTCTGGGAGGGAGAAAGAGAAGGAGGGAGGAAGGTGAATTGTCCTCTCTGTTTTAAGATTCAAGGTGTTTGAATCACAGTGATCTTCCAGGGTAACTCAGTGAGGGGAAGCCTTGGGGAGGCACCGGTGAGGGAAAGGGTTTACTTTCCTTGTGTTAAGATACAGAGGGTCTGGGTATTGGGGTTCCCCAGGCAAGGTTTTGGGGGGACCAAAGTGTACCAGGCACTGGAATTCCTGGTTGGTGGCAGCGCTACAAGTACTAAGCTGGTAATTGAGCTTAGAGGAATTCATGCTTGTACCCCATCTTTTGGACGCTAAGGTTCAGAGTGGGGAATTGTACCATGACAGCACCTCTTGGTACAGACTAGTTCTTTAATTGATATATTTTTTTCCTTTTGTGCTGTCATTTCGTCCTTCAAACTGTTGCTGTTTATTCTTTAGACTAAGTCACTAGAAAGTTTGATAGCAGTTTTCTTCATGAGTTTGTCAAGGGAACAATTCAAGTATTTTTGTGAATTAATTATCTTGTTCTTCTCCCTTCTTTTTGGGCATACATTGACCATAGCTTCTGTAACTATGATTTTTGTCTTCTCTACTGTGGAACTAGGTCCTTGGCCGATTGCTATTGTTAGTGGCTTGTGTGTCATTCTGTTTTATACTTAAAATTATAAATAGAACTTAAAAGGGCTATATTCATGCATTAGGGATTGTTGATAACAGCAGCTATGCACTAGGCAGCTCTTATTGTATCCAGTATTCTAAAGCCATTTCACCACTTGCTAGTGAGCTAACCTTCAGGTTTCTCTGTGCAGACTTTCTGGAACCACAAGTTCAGATCCCTAAGAAGGTCAGCTCAATCCTCAATTCTTTTGAGGCTATACTGTGCAATTTACTGTGAATGGGTCTTTAAAATAAGACCCTACCTACATAGGCCATGACTTTAAAAAAAAAAAGGGAGGCACTTAAAGTTAGGTTCCTAAATCTATCACCTAAACAAGAGTCCTGACTTTCAAAAGCATTGGGCACCGGGCAGCCGCCAGTAAAGATACTTTTGCAACATACACTAATTTTACATTCTGTAGGGTCACTAAAACTCCCTACTGTTAAGACAAACTTCTGGGTTCCTAACATTCAGACAGGTCCACCTGGGACAAATCTCCATGCTATGTCTCTCATAGCATTTTCCCAAAAGTAGAGTGTTGCCCCAGTGGCCCTAACCAAAATGTCTTCATATTCTGATACTTATTCTCCTTTCTTACAGACTTTGAAGAAATAGTTAGGAAAAGCTAACAATGCTGACATTTAAAATATGAATTAACAATCATTGAATTAAATAATGAGTTTCATATCTCTGAGGTCTTGTCTCAAACTCTGCCAACTCCAGCAGGCACTGCTACTTTGATTTCACTAGTGTCACATTTTAAAGGTTTTCTTTATAGCCATAACAGAGCAGGCCCACAAAGGTACTTAGGCACCACTGACACTGAATACTTTGGAGCGGAAACTTGAACCTGACCCTCCTACATCCCAGGTGAGTGCCCTCACTACTGGGTTGGAGAATTGGTCTCTCTCTGGCCCAATGAAGTTACTTATACAAAGTGGAACAGCTCCAACATGACACACTGAGATACCCCCCCAGCATATCCTATGTGGAAGACCCAAATGCAAGTTCCTGCTCCAAATCAGGTGCTGCTAGAATTTTGAATCCTGGTCTCCCACATCTCAGGGGAGTACTCCTAATCACTGTGCTACTGAGTATTTTCTGGAGCATCTCTCTCTTTCCTCCTCTCACCCACCCTCAGAAGGGTTGATCTGGCTTAAGTGCCTAACTCCAGGAAAGGGTTCACTGCTGAGGATCCTGAGTGTAGGGACGGGGCCTATTATGGCCCACTTATCAGGCACAAAAATACTTCTGAGGACTTGGGCCCAAATCCCACTTCTTTTCTTTGCATTTCTCTCTGGTTAGCTTAGATGGCTCCCTACTCAACTTGCTGACTTCTGAATCTCCCTACCATCAGTGACAGATTAGCCACTGGGCCAATGGGGCCCATGCTCAGGAGCTCCAGCTAATTGGGTGCCCCTGCACCCCGACCCCACTCTGCCTGGCACTCCTGTTGGGGAGCGGGGTCAGGGTGTGGGGGCTTGGCAGGTGGAGCGTGGGAAGCCCCCATACCTCAACCCCGCTCCCTGACAGGAGTGTTGGGTGGGGGAGGGGCAATAGTACAGGGGAAGGAATAGAATCCAACTTATTAAATTTTAAATCTGCAGCACCAACAGTTACAGGAATAAAATAGAAAAACTATTAACAAAAAGATACAGTAATTCCTCGCTTAACATTGTAGTTATGTGCCTGAAAAATGTGACTTTAAGCGAAATAAGTGAATCCAATTTCCCCATAAGAATTAAATGTAAACAGGGGAGTTTAGGTGCCAGGGATATTTTTTTTCACCAGACAATAAACCATATATTATATAGATATACACACAGTATGCGTTTTAAACAAACAATTTAATACTGTTCACAGCTATGATGATTGTGAAGCTTGGCTGAGGTGGTGAAGTTACAGGGTGGAAGAGGGAGGAATATTTCCCAGGGAATGCCTTGCTGCTAAATGATGAACTAGCACTCGCTGAACCCTCAAGGGTTAACAAGTTGTTAATATAGCCTCTCACACAAGACAGCACGAACACAAGGGAGGGGAGACAGCATAGCAGACAGAGAAAGACACACACCCTGTGTGTGGGAGAGATGCACGTTGCCCCTTTAAGTAAGCTGACCCACTCTTAAGTGCATTGTCTTTTTAAGCAGATCAGGAAGTTGAGAGAGCAGCTGATAACCCAAGTGCTCTGTCTCTGTCTGTGTCCCCTCCCTGCTCTAAGTGGAGAAGGGGTAAGTGGGGTGCAGGAGCAGGGGGGAGGGGGACACGCTGGCATTAGCTTCCCCCTCCTCCTCTGCACAGCAAGCAGGAGTCTCTGGGAGCAGGTCCAAGGCAGAGGGCAGGAGCAGCACATGGCAGTGGGGGGAGAGAGAGCTGAACTGCCCCAATTGCTAGCCTGCTGGGTGGCTGCAGCACAGGGAACTTAGGGGAGCAGGGAGCTGAAATGAGGGCTGCTGGTCCACCCTGTTTACAAGCCCCCACCAGCTAGCTGCAATGGGCTGCTTTTCCTGCAAGCAGTGGACAAAGCAGGCGGCTGTCAAACAACGTTAGAAGGGAGCATTACACAACTTTAAACAAGCACGTTCCCTAATTGATCAGCAACGTAACAACAAAACAACGTTAACCGGGACAACTTTACGTGAGTTACTGTATGACAAATGCTCATTTACATAGTATTTTTTCACAGATAGAACCACACTTTAATACATAGTGTACGTTTAGTGAAAGCATCCTAATGTTATATTTGAGTTTTCATTAATGAACAGACCTACATGCAGCAGTTTCTGCTGTAGTTACAGTAACAGTCATTTTTATTATTCTTCTGTTCAAAAAAATCTGGGGTAACTAAAACCATTCTGATGAATCTTCTGAAACAGAAGAACGAGGAGTCTGGTGGCACCTTAAAAACTAATGGATTTATTTGGGCATAAGCTTTCATGGGTCAAAAACCCACTTCTTCAGATGCATGAAGTGAAAGTTACAGATACAGCTGCACCAAGAGATCTTGAACATGAAGCACATTAATACTGTAAGTGAGAATTTAGCTTCAAGTGAAGGCAGGAGTCCCAGTAATATCTGCAGGATTGTGTTCTTAATGAAGTGGGTGGAGTACAAGACCTAAACTTACTTACTGTACAAGGAAAAAAAAAAACCTAACTGTGTAAAATAAATGTATGAAGATTCCAACTGAGCATGTAAGCAAGGTGCAGATGTTATGCCAGGGTTTACCACCTGGCTTGCAGTTTATGCTCTCACATTAAGACCCTGTTGAAATGGTATTTATGTGCTGTGGAGAACGAACTCAGTTAGGGGTTAAATATATTGAGATCAGTACAAACACTTGAAAGCTTTCATTTCAAAGCCTTATAAAATGGGGAATCCCATTGTTTCTCCCCATATTGTGGCTAAAGAAAATCCAACCATGACCATTGTATTCACTCACTCAATTCAGAAACCTGAATTGCTGTCAGTAACTTAAAATACTCAAATCTTTAAACCTCTCTTAGTTGATCAATTTGTCCCCTAGAGCAATTTATACTACAGTAATTCCCACTGACGCCAGTGAGGGAAGCACTAAACAATTACTGGCTGGCCCGCTGCTGAACTCCACTAACTAGGTGCTCATGGTTCCAACAGAGATTTCTGTTTGTTTTAGGCCAGCGGCAGCTTTACGAGCCAGATTTTCCTCTTCTTGGTATAACTGAGCCAAGAAAAACCCCTCACAACTCAACACTGAGAACAAAGTATTGACCTGACCACTGACTCCAAGGCTTGACTCAGAATCCCCTGGAGCACTGGTTCTAATACACTAATGTATTACTGCACCAGTCCACCAAATCTTAGCTACTGTGCTTTTCTCTGAATAGTCAAGACTATTTAGAATAGGATTTCATATTCAACTGGAGCCTTGAACATTACAGCATATTACTTAATAAAATATAATAAATAAATAAATAAATAATAAAAAACACCCTCCCCGTACATACTCTACAGATTTTTTTTCCTAAGCAAACATGTCCTGCTGTTTTAATGCCAGCCATCTATTTTTAACATTGGATTTCCCCTTATATTTCTGATTGTAGTCATTGTAATACTGTGTAGACTCATATTTTTCACAATAAGTTGCTATTTGCACAATTGCAGCTACATACATAACACTGAAGGCTCATGCATACCTTCCATGAGCTGGTGGAAGTCAGTACTTCCAGAGCCAGGCTTTGCACAACATTTTACCACAAAACTATACTGTGAGAGATGCTTTGACACCAGTTAAAACGTTTACATGTAATATTCGTTATATTCAACAAAAAAATCCCCTCCCTATATGAATTAGTATAAATAGGAATCAGGAAATAGAATAGTACAATAAGGATACGTTACTGTCATAGGAGATTATATACCAATTACTGTCTGTACCATACATAGTGCTCAGTAAATTTGATAATACTATTATCAAAACAGTATTTTTTCATTCTAAAACGTTGGTATGTATTGCCCCAAATGTTGAAGGAAGTAGTAACACTGCAATGCTTATTACTCAATATAAATATAGGATGTGCTTTTAACTATCCTGCAAACATTTGTTTTGGACACTATCTTGGTTTAAAGATATTAGTCCAAGAGCATTACAGTATTTAAGAAAAAAACTGAATTCCAGTAATCTCCAAATGGCTTCTCAGTTTAAATGAAAATAATTAAAGTGGAACTTTTAACTAGGATTTTGTTTATTTTTTGGCAAGGGCAGAGGGGAAGTGTTAGTGAAATTGCAAGCACACATTTCAAGGTGGAAGTTTTACTTACTCAAACTGTAATGATTTGATTTAGAAAGTCTATTTGGATTCTAAATTTCTGTTGTTTTTTTATTAATTCTACTATTATATAACAAATGTTACAAACCAAACAAACTCTTTATGGGATCCTAAGCAGTCTTGTGCTTATGTATTCTGTTGGCTGACTGCAACAATTAAACAAGAAAACACAAGTCTCAGAGTTGTACTGACATCATTATGTCGATTCACAAACAAAGATGTCTCAGCACTATACAAGCCAATGCCTTTGTTGCTAAACCAAAACCAGCAATGTTAATTTAATCTCTATTCAAATTAGAAGTTCTGGAGGTTGCAGTGGACAAAACGGGTGCCAGTCTATTCTGCTGCTTGCTGACAAAAAGAGAAAAAAACTCCACCTTTGTGCATCCACTGAAGACAAGAAGAAAAAAGCTACTGCACAGACCAAAAAAATCTGATAAAAATGGTCATCATCCTAAAGAGGGTATTATGAATAAGATTATGAGAAGTTTCAATTACCAAGCACTTGATGAGAAACTTTTTCATAAGCAATTCGGTTACGGTAATCAAATGATGAACACTTTAGAGATTGAGGATTTGTTAGTCCTCCAGTTGCCCTCAAATGTACGTAAGACACAAAGTTAGGCAAAAACTGAAACTAAATAAGTAATTCAGACATGCACTTTTTTCTCCCTAAGGAGTCCAACTGTGTGAGGTTGTCACCATTCTCAAGTCCCATTGAGCCTAGAAAGACCTGCAGGTGTTCAGGATCTCTCAGGAGACACTCAGAATCCCTTCCTGAAATGTACTAAGTCAGCAGAGCCAATTGCTAAGAAGAGTGCCAAGTTCCAGAGGAGTGTCCTGAGAATTGTAGCAAAGACCAGGCAGACAAGCAAGTACAGAGACTGGCAAGCCATATTTTATTAAATAAATGGTGGCTCAGCGTTTTAATGGAGGAGGCTCTTCATACATTTTTGTTTCTAGTGAGTTTTTCTCAGGGCAGGATATGGCCCTTTGAGAGTAGATAGTTCCACTATTATAAAATAGTAATATGAAGAGCATGTATTGTAAAACAATGTATCTACTTATTTCTGTTTCAACAGAGCCTAAGGACCCCAAACAAGTTTCAGCATATTAGGAGTGTACAAAAACACACATAGCAACCTTCCAGGCCGAGAGCTCAAAACTTGGGATGACATATGTATATACACACAAGTTAAGCCAATACTATTTCCCATGCACTTACTGTAAGTTAGACAGTATATATAGCATCTGCTTGATAAACTAGACTGTTCCTTTAGAATTCAAGATAATTTTATATGATTTCATTAATTTTTTGAAAGTTTGTTTGTACACGTTTAATTTTAACGAAAAAATACTTGTCTGATCAAAGCTAAGAAATCACTAGCTAAGTCTGACAGACTCAATTGTTATTTAATTTCAGTTTCCTACTTTTTTACTTCCAAATATGATTTAATAACTAAAGCTGATATTTTGTCTTTCCTCTACTGCTCAGCCCCATGTGCAGAATTATTGACCAGATTGTGCCTCAAATTGCAAACTTGTGCTGCTACACATGTGCCCGAGCACACAACGATGATGCTCATGCTACTCTATATCTGTCAAGTTCCACATTTCATTGGGCCCAATAGATTTCAGTGAGACCCCAGTGACCAGACTTATGCCTGGCAGAATGGGTGGGGGAGACAAGTCTCAAATGGGACAGGAGGGAGCTATCTCAAAGAAAATGGAAACAACTGAACTCAATAAGATATAAAGAAAATGTGGAGAAAAAAAAAATCAATGACTTGACAGAAATGCTGCCTGGAAAGCAATTGGTACAAGCAGCGGATCTGGCAGAAAAGGCTCAAGTCACTTGAAATAAAATAAACTATGACTGGGAGAAAAAAAAACGTATTTCTTGGAAAGCCATGAGAAGTTAATTAAGAACAGAGCAAAATTAACTATTTTTATTGCATTTGTTTCAATTGATATTTTTAAAATGTAAGTTTTTTATAAACTTTTTTGCTCGGCAACAAGAAAAAAAGCTCTCATGTGTGAACAATAGCTAGTCAGCTCATAAAATCATTAGAGGGAATACTTCTGCTACCTACCATGCAGAGGAGATTTGTTTTTGGGCAATGGTCCAGATCAATTACAGATTCTATCTATAAAAATCAGGGACAGAAAACTCTGACAATTTTTTTTCCTAATGCATGCTAGATCAGTGAAAGGTATAGCTAATCTAAGGTCTACTTGAAATTGCTATTATTCTTTTTCAAAAGCGACGCTGTTAAGGACTTACTGAAGTACAGGCACGTTGCTTTAAAAATGTAATAGATTTTTAGTTCCGTTTTCATCTTCCATTAGAAAACCAGTTAGATGGCAGAAGTCTATGTCCGTGCTGGAGAAGGAATCTCCCCTTCAATATGATCTTCAGTGCTTTATCTATTCTAATTTTAAATGTATCATGTGACCCACAAAAACTCATAGAAAGGTGGATAAAAATAAAAACAATAATTCTTTTGATTTAAATTTGATTTTTTTGTTATTGAAATGTTAATGTTATTTAAAGAAATAAGCCCATTTAAAATGAAATCTGAATTTAATACAAAATATGTTCAGGCCTAAACTACTTATAATTTAGTTGTAAATGTGAAACATATTTTGATAAGAGAAGTTTATGGAGCCAAAACATTTAAGGTAGTGTTGTTTAATAAAAATAAATGTTATAGCTATTTTGTGTTTAATTAAATTTCAGCTACCATCCTAATTCAGCTTGACACAAATCATGACCAAAAGTTAATTATCTCGTACAAAAGCAACACATCGTTCACCATTTTCTGACACACTAAAAATGTACAATTAATAAGAAACTGCAACTATTAAGCTATAATTGCTTAAATAAATGCACATTGTTATACAGTGAACGTAGAAAAAGATGTACCAAGTTTAATATAAAGGCTCCATTTATTTGTAAATCAACATGTTTTAATGGTTATGCCAACCAATAAAAATGCACCTCTTTAGAAAACAAGAAGAAATGAAACAATTATTAAGATCGATGATTTAAATTGAGGCTTTTGATGGTGATTTAAATCATGATTTTCATCACATTGATTTAAGTTAATCTACACAGTCTCCTACACATCCTGCATCTGTGACTGGCTGGAAGTATGACTAGATGACCTAACTTTCAAGGTTTCTTTCAAAGCTGGCCTTAGCATTTTTTGGGTAGGCTGGCAAAACAGTTTCACAGTCTTTCCCATCATCAGACTCCTATTAACAGTGATCACTGTGCTACACAGAGGATTAATCTAAGGATTTTGGGGAGGGTTAGTAAAATGGGGCTGTGTTCTGCTTAACTGACACATTTTAACACAAAAATGTGTGTGTGTAGGAAAGAATGGGAAGACAAGACAGCCCACAGCCTATAATTACAGACGTGGAGCCCAGCGGTGGAGGGCTATGGTTAGTTGCCAATATTTAAAAAAAAAAAAAAAAAACTTCTCCCAGGAAAAAACACTGTCCAAGTAAGATGGATACCTAGGGGCCATTACGCACTCTGTATTCTGCTGACTGTTATCACACTACATGTTATCAACAGTAATTGTCCCAACCCTCTTCCCTCTGGGTATTATTTTGTAGCGAAACTAAGGCATAAAAATTAAATCAGTTGACCATGGTCACAAAAGCGATGCTAATCAGTGTTGCATTAGAAAACAGGAATTCCCTGTTCTTAATCTTCTCAGTGACATCTCATGGAATTCTGTTGCTCCGCGGGAAGAGGTCATGCTGGCTACTCAGAGGAGTTAGCTCAGTTGCAGGCAGCTGATGTGGGGGGGAACCTACGGCAGCACTAGTACCATGAATGAATCTTGGATGCCACTGCCCCTCATATTCGCAAACTGATCTAGAGTCCTCACAAAGGGATTTGTGGCACTGGTTTTCCCAAAGGCCAGCAGTGCAGTGAAGCATAAACAGATAGTGATTTTAAGGAAAGCTATCTTTCTCAAAGCTGTCTTAACATGGAAAAGGTCTAAGCACCTTAAAAAAAAAAATTCAGGCTGATATTCTCCTTTATACTTCTACATCCCTCAAATACAGAGATAAGGAAACCAGCATTTTGGCATAATCTTTAAGTCATTTTGTCCCAACCAGCAGCTTTGAAATGGCATCTATGCTGCAAATCCCAATATTTCAGAAGAAAGGAATCAAACATGGGGCAAGCCTTCAAGTTTTACCTTCTAGTGCCACTTCAAGTGACAGCACTATACAGCTTCACCATTATCAACATAAATAAATAAAGCCTATATTATAATACAGACAAATGTTTCAATTTTAAAAAATATAAGTTCCAGAAGTCCAGCCCTATTGAACAAACCTGTAATAAATCATTTTTTAAGAATAGTCAATGAAGAACCAGCTTCAAAGCTTACAGTCAAAACAGATTGAGGGAAAAAAGTATACTAGAAATGAGACTTTTGTAAAACATATCAGTTTGCTTTTTAAATAGTCTTAGATCTTTAATAATGAAGATAGACAACTGACTATTTGATCCAGTGTTATGCAGTTATATAGAGCAGCACGTAGCTATTGCACAATATATCTACAGGATTTCCAGTAGAAAGGAATGTATAAAAAAGTTCTATCACAGAAGTCCTTGGACATTAATTTTTGGTGCTGGATTCTAACAAATCTTTTGCTTCGTTTATTTTTGTTGCTAAGTAGGGAGATCCACCTGAAAAAAGGGAGAAAAAATAGATTTATATCAATATGAAATACAAAACCATTTAACGTACAGCATCCCTTTAATTACTGGGGATGTGGTTTATTAGTTTCCTCCCCCTCCAAAAAAATCGTCCATAAGCTTACGTGTCAGAGATAAATTTAACTAGTGGATAAATAAACAGAACAAACATGCAATAAAATCTTAATCACTGTGAAAAATAATGCAGAGCAGCAATTTCCTATCAAAGTGAAGTCCTCATGAAAAGTCTAAAACTATTCTCCGAAATCATCTTATACTGGCATTTACCTGCAAGATTTAGACTGAATGCATTGTTCCTGCATGTATTAAGCAAGGTCAGCTACCCTGAACAGTTCATCTCATGAGAACAGCTAGGATTCGCTCCACGTGGAAATTATCAGAGGCAAAATGTTATTAGCAAATTTGATACAGAATCATTAAGAACATACACCAAGCCTATTCCATCTAGATTGAGAGACACAGAAATACCAGCCAAAAAATGTCACATTAAAGCTATTTAAACACGGTACGCCTCCTAACTTCTGGTCCTGAACAGTGTCATTGCTTTACGCTCCATCTAACAATCTGATTACAGTTCAGTGGTCTTTGTGTTTGTTTTTTACACTCTCCCCTTGCGTGCCAACCATCTGCCTACAGTCACCAAAAACATCATAAGGTCTGTATCAGTAGCTCATCACTCACTAGAACACACCTCTGTCTTTGTACACTAAAATGTGGCTGAAACATCACTGTGCCCTGAACAATCCTTTCCTAAGCATCTGTTCTGATGAATGAAAAATTATGAATAAAATTTAAGGACACAGAAAGGATAAGTATCAGTTCTAGGTGCCTGGCAACAGAAGGAAATGGGGCTTCCAAGACTGGAGGACTTCACTGTGACTTTTAGATCAGTAGTCTAAACCACTTCTAACTCATTCTCAGATAGGGTTGCCAACTCTACTGGTTTCACTAGGAGTCTCTCAGAATCACACCCTATCTCTTGGAGGCTACTGAAGCCAAACCAGGAGATTTTAGGTGCTGAAGTCTGGCGGTGCCAGCAGGGCTAAGTCAGGCTCCCTGTCTGCCCTGGCTCCACGCTGCTCCCTAAAGCTGATGGCACATGCCTGTGGCCTCCTTAGCCCTGCTACGACGATGCCCAGGAGCCACCTAAGGGAAGCGCTTCCAGGCCGGAGCCTGCACCCCGCACCACCTCCTGCACCCCAATCCCCTACCGCAGCCCAGAGCCCCCTCCTGCACCAAAACTCCCTTCCAGAGCCCACACCCCTCACCCCCTCCTGCACCCCAGCCCCCTGCCCCAGGGCTCAGCCCTGATCACATTCCAAACCCCTCAGTCCCACCCCACAGAGCCCACACCCCCTCCTGCACACCAACATCCTACCCCAGCCCAGTGAAAGAGAGTGAGGGTAGGGCAGAGTAATCAATGGAGGGAGGGAGGATGGAGTGACAGGGCAGGGTCTCAGAGAAGGGGCAGGGCAAGGCAAGGGCATTTGGGTTTGTGATTAGACAGTTAGCAATCCTATTCCCAGATCTAATACAGAGACAACTGAGTGAAGTCCATATTTTGTGTGTGTGTGTGGGGGGGGGGGGGGGGCAGGGGGGCACAACAGGAAAGAATGCCTACCAATACATATGTAAAGTTTTTCTGATGACTGGGGTTTTAGTAAGGAGTGGGGATTACCGAATTGAATGTAGCTTGTCTATTCCCCTTTGAGAGCAGAGGAATGAAAAATAAAATGATAAACTGCAAAACTCAATACAAGCTAGAGAAATATTAACTATACACTGTTTAAATACCAAAAGTGAATTCTCTCAAAATAGTTAAATTTGCTAGAAGCATTTTTTGCTACATTTACATCATTAAGTGCACAACCTATTTCATTGCCTTCTAATGAGAGAAACTGGTATCATGCAATTCAATTATTTGTAATTTTAGTTTCGATTCTCAGTGCAACAATTTTTATGGCTTTCGTTATGCATATTATTTCTCTAAAAACATTTGATTTTGACTGATTTATTTAAAATTGTGTCTTCAGATCCCATAGTTCTCTCATAACTAGCCTACATAACTGTAGTTTTAATCAGTTTCCATTGTTGCCCTTTTCCCACTAACTCCAATTATCTGCTACAGTTGTGTATTGTCTTAGACTTCGACACTGCCACTGGAGCCACATGGACAGAGCCCTAATGAAGTCAAAGAAGCTCTACGTGGGTATATGGGCCTGTCTGGGTGGATGCAGGATTAGGACCTATGGCCCCAATTCTGCAATTGGTAGTGCACAGGTGGGCTGCTGAGTCTACACAATGCCCTGTTGAAGTCTACAGAGCTCCAGGCAAGCGCAACTGTCGGCTCAGATGCTATCAATTGTGGGAGTGAGAGACTTTAGTGTATAGTATCTTCAGAACAGGGATTGTCTTAATATGTTGCTACAGCACCCAGCTACAAGGAACCAAGATCCTGATGAGGATCTCTGAATGCCACAGCAATACAAATGATAATGTTTGTTAATCTAAACTTTTAACATACTGTACACTAAACTGTACCTCTGACCACCATAATATATTACAAATACAATAGAGAATTCCTTTCCTATTTTCAGAGTACAGCGTATACTCGCTTTATAGAAAAACAAATTAAAAAGCAGAATGACAGATAACATCTAAGCAGGACTGTTAAGCCATTAGCAATCCAATGAGATAAGGCAGGTAAAAGAAAAGTGCTTATTCAACACCTTATATTTGCTAGAGGTCAGTTATCTATTTATTATGATGGTTAGGAAAAAAAATAATCCTGCAAATCTGTCAAAAAGAAATAAAAAATATCACTTTCCCCTTTTGACTTTTGAAATACAGTGCAATTCTACCATCTGTTATTGAAAAGTAGAAACAGGAATGAACATATGGGCTCTCTTTCTCAAGCAGCTGTAGTTTAGTTAAAGTTATAATAATAAGCCCTTCTGTAAGATAAATTTACATTAAAAACCTGGCCAATTAAAGCAACTGTGCCCAGCTTTACAGTTTTCCAAGATGGGTTTAGCAAATACTGAATCTGATACATTTAGTGATTATAGCACATGTCCCTCAGAGACTTGTGTGCTCATATATTTATGGCCAGAAAAAACCCAGTTCAAGCATTTTTATGTAAAAAATTTTATGAAGGTGGGAACTTCATGGCTAGTGTTTTCCCTTCTTCAAAGCTCCTGGAACACTAACAACTAGTGAAGTGCTGATCTAGAAAATGAACTCAAAAGGCAGCAGAGTAACCTAGTGCTACTGTGGCACATGGAACTTGGATTTCGGTCTTCTTTATTTATTAGAGAAAACAACAACATATAAAAGCTTAAGTCTCACTACTAAATATACAGCACATAATTTCATGAATTACATAAATGGCTAGCTACAACCAGTCTAAGTAAATTGAAAGGAGCTCATAGTATGCTCTTTCTACCCAATATTAATGAAAATAAGAGTGTACCTTTATCAGGGTGATTCAAAATCATGATTCTTCTATGAGCTGTTCTAATCTTGGCCTTGTCAGCAGACGGACTGTAGAAATAAATTAAAGTGCTTACCATAGTGTCAAATTCAGATTGTAAATTATCAGTTTGCACAGATTTCAGACAATTTAAAAACTAGAGGTTTTCACCATCTTGTGGACAAAACACACAATTACACCTTTCGGCATATAACATTTTAATCTGCCTTTTAAGACATTTAAGGAAGTACACTTTTTTTTAAAGTCAGTACAATGCAAGAATACTGATAGCTTTTGTCTGTTTCAAAACTCAAAAGTTCCTGCCACACATACTACAAAGACTATATCAACACAATTATGTCAACATAGCTATGCCACATTGCACTGACAGAAGCGGGTTTTCTGTCAGCTTAGGAACATCACCTCCCAGAATGGCATTAGCTAGGTCAACAGAAGCCCTCTTCCCTCACACCCCTGATCAATGGTAGCTATGCTAATATAATTTTTCTTTACAGAGAAAGCCTTACACAGATGTAACTGTTTTTTCCACTAGTGAACAGGGAAAAATGATCCTTTTCCCGGAAAATGGTTATTTATGACCAATGACAAAATATCTAATATTTGTTGTAACTACGAATCTGTATAGTGTATTATTAAAATATGGCAATATTAAATAATTCCTCATTCTGGTGAGATTAGAAAACTCTGCATTTTTTGTTTTCCAAAGCTGTTCAATGTTTTACACTCAGGGACATGTCAATTTACAAATGCCACATAAAGCTGCTCCTTTCAATGACAGGAAGATAAACTAAACTAAATTAAGTGTGTATCTTACCAGCAAATAGTCACTTATGGAAGCATTGTGCCAGCACAGTAGCAGAATTCCTTTTGGTGTGCAGAGGAACATTTCTATTTGAATCTGTATGGTTTAGGTTTTTTTAAAATGTAGCCACCATTTGCAGCAGCATTTACCACTTCAAGAGAAGCCAGAGCAAGGCAGCTTTTTGTCACTCCACTAAAGAATGTTATGGGGTAACACTCTTTAGCGGTACAAAATTGCACCATAGAAGGCGAATACATACTGCCCTCGCCTTTTCTTTTTCGCCTAAGGCTCCAAGAGCGGAGGCTAATACATACTTCCACCCCCATTGCCTCCTTTTTAGTCGAAGGCTCCAAGAACTTAACTCCACTATCTGTGCAGGAATGTCAGGTCTCAGCCTAACTATATTCTTGTGGCAGACTCCCCTAAATATAATTGTAATTGTTCCTCTTCAATCACAGGAAAAATCAAAGCCTACATATGTTGCAGAAGTGGTGCACAGAACTGCACTAGAGAGCAAAAAGCAATGGAAATAAAAATTAGGTGGTCAGAGGCCCTGAAAATTACATAATAATTGAGAAATAAGAGTATTTATATTTCAAATAATTTTTATATCAAACTGTTAAAGATCACAATTCACCATTATTTCAACCATAAAGCTGTTAATAAATAGGCTGCTGTAATCTAGTGGATTGAGCACACAGTTAGAACCAAGTTTAACTGAGTTCTGTTCCCAGTACTGCAACTCACTGTGTAACCTGGGACAAGAAACAATCTATATACTCCAGTTACCCCACAGGTGTAGTTCTCATAGGGACAATGATGTTTGCCCACCTTTGTCAGGGGATTTCAGACCTACATTGCTAAAGGGCACTAAGTGCAAAGTACTATTAGAATCCAAAATGAGTATTAATGTATTGTTAAGTAGTGCAGTTCTGCTCTGAAAAATGACTGAAAAAATGGCATGTAACATCAAGTTTGCTTAGTTTAACCAGATGTCACTAATCCTGCAAACTCAAAACCCTTTCTTCAACATCACCAGTAAAAAAGGTTCTACACTGCAAGTTACACTGCAAAGCCTGTTTCATTAGTGCCACCTTACTCATTACCTTCAGCAAGGTTACACGGGGTAACTGATGGTCTTGTAGATTTGGTCAGCCAGATGTCTCTGGATGCACATAGGAACAGATCTGTGGAGTAACATGATGCTATTTTCCAGTCATTTTTCAGAGTATAATCACTCCTGAAGGTTGAATACACAACCTCAACTTTGCCCCATGTATATGCATTGATTATACAATCTACTGTACTACTTCTGTAATGCAACATCTTACCATTTTTCTACAATCTTTGATTCTACTGTATATTCTTGCTATCTTTTTATTGATTTATATACTATGTAATTTTTCTAGCTAACATCAATACTTTTGTCACCATTTACATACCATATATTAAAACAATATAAAGATTTCCTTTGGAGAAAAAAAATCTTTATTTTATCTGGTAAGTTGTCTTGTAGAGAAAACAGTATATACATTTTGAGTTTCTCTCATCTAGGACTAGCTAACTTACAATTCTCATTGGACTTATTCTGTAAATATAGAAAGTTCAGGACGCTTGCGTAATACAGGGGGAGCTGGTAGCATCTACTATATTTAGATTCCTTAACATTTTCCATTATAGAAGGTTCTTGTGCACTTCTCTTTGAAAAGATCTCACAACTGCATTGTTTGCAGCAGGCTTTTGCTATTTGGCAGGGGGAACACCTTTGGATTAGAAAAGTGCCTTTTATTTGTCCAATGTCCCTCCACATGGGCATCATCTAGAGACAAGAGTTCCCCCACCTCCCAAGGTGATGAGGAGAGAGCCAGGCTAAGTAAGTAAGAAAGAAAGAAAGAGAGAGAGAGAGAGTTCGTAATTCTGGTGTACTGTTCTCCAGCATATACAAAAGCAGCACAAAGAGTACTACAAGATGCTACATGTGCAGACTATCTAAGACCATTGGAAAATGACATTTGAGATGTGATCATATATTTAACACTATCAAAATATTTATACATAACAATGTATGTAATAAGCAACACCCACCAGAAATGAGTCAGTTTTAAAGTCCTAAACTCTCACAGAACCATCAAAATATGCACATACAAAAACTAGAGTAAGCAGTGATCTTAGTACTGTAACCGTTCTATTTCTTTATGTGTATCATCGTATCACTGGGGCACATGGATCAGCATTCATGTCACTTCACACTCTTCGTCAGTACTCGGCCTGAGCCGGGGAAGCTAACGATCCAACCATCAAACCAAATTCAGTGATGAATCCTGGTCATACGCCAACCAAGCACCTTGTGCATACACTAAGGAAGAAGGTCATATCACTTCTAAATTCAATTACATTCTGAGGCTGGAACCATTTGTTTGTATTTATTCTCTAAAGCACTAGTATGTGTTAGGCATTACATAAATAATAAAAAGAGGCATTGATAAGGGTGTGAATCAGGCTGTAGCTTTTGCATTTCCTAACTTCTGAGCAAATTACATTAATTGGTTGCGTACGTTAATCTCCTTTTAAAAAATAATCCAGAGTTTTTGGGCTAGTCAAATTTGCAAGACACCCTTCTCCTGCAGTGGGAAGAAGCCTGATAGGCCAGATGCACTTTACCAAGTCTGCTTGTACTGGCGCTCCCTTTACTCCCTGGTCCTCCTGAGCAATCTCCTCTTGTGGCACTATATTTAAATGCAGAGTCAGTTAAAGCTATCTACCCAGACTTTTTTAAATTTGAAAACTGTCTATGCAGACATTAGCGATGCTGCTAAATAATTAAAGGCCCAATCCTACAAATATGCATAAGCAACTTTTACTTACATATGTAGTCCCATTCAAATGTGGTACTTGCAGGATTGGGCCACAGATACTAAAAACTATCATAGCTGCAGATGAGAGCACAAAGTTACGAACTACTGAAAATAAAGGTTTATGATTTAAGTCTTGTTACCTTTGCTACAGCACATGTTACCTCAGCTAACAGAGCCTGCCATAATAATACTTCACTTATAATGCCTTTCCCATAAATCTCAAAATTGAATTAAGCCCCAGAACCATTGGGAACTAAGGGTTTCCTTTTTCACAGATGACAAAGATAAGGCACAGAGATTAAAATAATTTGCCAAAAGTCACAGAAATTTTATGCCACAGAATAGGGAATCATAAGACCATTTTTCTTCCCTGATTATGGAGACACCAGTTACTGCTCCATAGTTAATGCTGAGTTCCATTTTGCATTTAAAGTACAGATTAATCCTGTTTTACGTACACAGCCTCCACAAAAATTTATTTATTTATTTTGGGGGCACAGAATGGATTTTCTGAGAATTTACAAGTCTAATAATTAGTGTAAGTTAAAAATTCATTAAAATTAGCCTCTAAGAAATTTAGCATCTGTCAGTGTTTGTCCCAAATGATTTTAGTAATGGAACAACACAGACTCTTCAGATTATCCATTGAGTTAATTTTTGTTGAAATCTTGTACATAAATTACGTTAGAAGAAATTAGGTTGCATTTAAGCTATATTAATAATGAGTGTTGTATCTAATTGTTACATTTATAAAAGCTACACACAAGGTCCAGTTAACAGCTCAGTTAACTTGTAAGTGGGGCTTTGTGACAGATAACTCAACAAATCACAAACGTTTCCCTACAGCTAATTTGCATGCATCATTTTGATTAGTTATAATGAGTCAGTGCTATGAGGAAAACTGGACACTTTCAAAATAAGGCTGTCAAATGATTTAAAAAAATCGCAATTAATTGTAAAAAATTTATCGCACTGTTAAACAATAATAGAACACTATTTATTCATGTAGTTTGGGATATTTTCTACATTTTCAAATATATTAAGAACATAAGACTGGCCCTACTGGGTCAGACCAAAGGTCCATCTAGCCCAGTATCCTGTCTTCTGACAGTGGCCAATGCCAGGTGCCCCAGAGGGAATGAACAGAACAGGTAATAATCAAGTGATCCATCCCCTGTCGCTCATTCCCAGCTTCTGGCAAACAGAGGCTAGGGACACTATTCCTGCCCATCTTGATGGACCTATCCTCCATGAATTTATCTTGTTCTTTTTTGAACCCTATTATGGTCTTGGCCTTCACAACATCCTCTGGCAAGGAGTTCCACAGGCTGACAGTGCATTGTGTGAAGAAATACTTCCTTTTATTTTTTTTAAATCCGCTGCCTATTAATTTCATTTGGTGACCCCTACTTCTTGTGTTATGAGAAGGAATAAACAACACTTCCTTATCTACTTTCTCTACACCAGTCATGATTTTATAGACCTCAATCATATCTCCCCTCAGCTGTCTCTTTTCCAGGCTGAAAAGTCCCAGTCTTATTATCTCTCCTCATACAGAAGCCATTCCACACCTCTAATAATTTCTGTTGCCCTTTTTTGAACCTTTTCCAATTCCAATATATTAATTACAACCCAGACTACAAAGTGTGCACTGCTCACTTTTTATTTATTTATTACAAATATTTGTACTGTAAAAACCAAAAGTAACAGTATTTTTCAATTCACCTAATACAAGTACACCTCTACCTAGATATAACACTGTCCTCGGGAGCCAAAAAGAATCTTATCGCGTTACAGGTGAAAACGCATTATATCACACTTGCTTTGATCCACCAGAGTGCGCAGCCCTGCCCCCGCATTATATCCAAATTCGTGTTATATTGGGTCGCATTATATCAAGGTAGAGGTGTACTGTAGTGTAATCTCTTTATTATAAAGTTGAACTTACAAATGTAGAATTATGTACAAAAAATTACTGAATTCAAAAGTAAAACAAAGTAAAATTTTAGAGCCTATAAATCCACTCAGTCCTACTTCTTGTTCAGCCAATTGCTCAGTTTGTTTACATTTACAGGAAATAATGCTGCCCACTTCTTCTTTACAATATCACCTGAAAGTGAGAATAGACATTCGCATGGCACTGTCATAGCCGGCATCACAAGATATTTATCTGCCAGATGCACTAAAGATTCATGTCAAAAAATTAAAAAATCTCCACACAATATTTTAAAATTCTTCATGTTTTATTTGTCAATAAATAAATGCAGAAGCTCCAGCATGCCAGTGGGGAACACTGGCCACTGACTGCACAAAGGTGGGAGATCACTCTGCAGCTCCTCCATCGCGGGGATATGGACTCAGTGTTGAGGCTGCACCCGACCTTGACACAGCACAAGGCTAGGGCCTGCCCTAGAAACACCCTGGGACCCTGCTCTTCTGCGCCAGGTGTACAGCAGCCAGACTCAACCAAGCAGGATCCAAGTGTTGAGGAGATCAGTGTGGGGGGATCCAGGTGTGAAGTGAGAAGATTCTGTGTGGGACAACCTGAGTGCAGGCAGTTCAGTGAGGTGTCTAGGTGTGGGGGTATGTGGATACATAGAGGTTCGTTGGGGGGGCTCCAAGGCTGTTTTTCTTTTCGGTGGTTCTGGTTCTGTAGTTCCTGCATTGGAGTATTGGTCTTTTAAGACTTCTGAAAGCAAAGTTCCACACCTCATCCCATTTTGGAATGTACTTCAGATTCTTAAACCTTGGGTCGAGTGATGTAGCTATCTTTAGAAATATCACATTGGTACCTTCTTTGTGTTTTGTCAAATCTGCAGTGAAAGTGTTCTTAAAAGGATTGCTATAACATGGAATATATGGCAGAATGTGGGTAAACAGAGTAGGAGATGTACAGTTCTCCCCCAAAGAGTTCAGCCACAAATTTAATTCATGCATTATTTTTTTAATGATCATCATCAGCATGGAAGCACATCCTCTGGAATGGTGGCCGAAGTATGAAGGGAGATATGAACGTTTAGCATATCACACGTAAATACCTTGCAGTGCTGGCTACAAAATGCCATGCGAATGCCTGTTATCACTTTCAGGTGACACTGTAAATAAGAAACAGGCAGCCTTATCTCCCGTAAATGTAAACAAAACTTGTTTGTCTTAGCGATTGACTGAACAAAAAGTAGGACTGAGTGGACCTGTAAGCTCTAAAGTTTTACATTGCTTTGTTTTTGAGTGCAGTTATGTCACACACACACACACACAAAAAAAAAAATCTACATTTGTAAGTTGCACATTCACCATAAAGCGATTGCACTATAGCAGCTGTATGAAGTGAACTGAAAAATACTATTTCTTGTTTGACATTTTTACAGTACAAATATTTGTAATAAAAACAATATAAAGTGAGCACTGTCTACTTTGTATACTGTATTGAAAATGAAATCAATATATTTAAAAATGTAGAAAAACAACAAATATTTAATAAATTTCAGCTGGTATTCTATTGTTTAACAGTGCGATTAAAACCGCAATTAATCGTGATTAGTTTTCTTTAGTTAATCGCATGAGTTAACTGCAATTCATTGACAGCCCTAATTCAAAATTCTTGTTGGCAGATTAAGGAGAAGTGACAATTGGGACAAGTAAAGGTTCCATGACCACATACCGGCTGGGGCATCAGTACTTTACAAGGCTCCCCACAGGACAGCATTCTTGCCTCTTCTCCACTGCACACTAAGATAGTACTAACTGGGGAAACAAGCAGAGCATAAGGGATACCTTTAAAGTGCATAGACATTGGAATTATGGGGCTGGGATCTCCCATCCCTCCTTTACACAGCAGCTGTTCTCTAACACAGACCTCTGAAACAACAATTCAACTGCAAATTAAGGTCCAGAATCACCAGTACATTGACTGCTATGAACCGTTCTGTCAAAGCAAACTAACTTTAAAGCCATCTAAATGGACCAGTAAGCTCTAGCTGCAATGCATTACTCTGGTGTGCCAGTGAATCTGCCCATAAATTACTTATTAAAATTAAATTTAAGGTTGCTAATGCATTTCTTCAAGTCACCCAAAATACCATATGGTACCAATCTCTTTGGGTTTCTTGTTTAGTGTGCATGTGTGAGATACTTATTTTCAAAATCTAAGGAAACTGCAAGACAAAAATTACATCAAGAACAACAATTTTGGGACATATCAGTTGAAGACCCTTACAGAAATGTTGTAATTAACTTTAAATGTAACCTTAACTCTCAGTCGCCTGGATTAAGAAGGGTTAGATAGGCATCATTACAACATTCCTGTAATTAAAGTCTAATTAATGTTAAGGTTACACAAACAAAAATCCAAACATGTTAACATTGGGAACTGCACAGTTAAGGCAACCAAACAATCTTAACTTTATCCTATAGCGACTTCCTGCAATAATCATGGTTTGGGTGCCTTAGTTGTGCATTTCCATATGTTAAAGGAAATCCAAAACATGTTTAAGTGTAACCTTAACTCTTAATTGCCTGGGTTTGTAATGCTTCGTATTGGGGATAATCACAATATTCTGTAATGTGTTTTACCCTGAAGTTACACATGCCTACACTCAACCTTAAATTCATCCTAATACACTGTATTGCATCCTCAACTCCTTTACCCACAATAAACAAGATGTGAAGAGAGATTACACATACATTTGAAATGACAGACTCAATGGAATTGCTTTCTGCATTACTGATGCATTAATACAATCCACAGTATTGTATATCTTGATTTTGTAGTGAGATCAGAGTAGATGATCACGTTGATCAACACAGGATGTGCTGTTCTGATTTATATTTATAGCATTTGCCCTCTCCTGCTGTAAGTGGCCTGAAAGCATGACGAAAGTTGCATGGTTGCTCATTTTATTGTATTTTTTTTTCAACCAAACTACAGTCTTAGAATGGCATATGGAACACAATTTTTTTTAACAAGTTACAACTGTGAGCACCATATAGCCCTATTCTTTCACCTTACATTTCTCCGTTCAGTCTGGTGATAGAACAAAAACAGTATTAATGCAGCACACCTACCTTATGCCTAAAATAAGACTAGCTTCTCGTCTACTCATTTTCTGTTCAAATCCTCCTTTATAGTAGGATGAAAAACTCTATGGGGGGGGGGGAGTGGAAGGAGGAAAAGGGGGCGGGGGGAAGAGAGAGAAAGAGAGAGAGAAAAATCATTAGTTCCATGTACATAGGTGTCATGATCCCAATGCTATTCTATTACCTTAGCAAGGTTGCTTAGCATTTTATTAGAATTCATTTCAAGTGATAAAACTACTGCAAAACAAATATGGTTTAAAAGGAACTCTGTCAAACACTGAAAATCTGACCGCTTAAAAGTTACAGTCCGTGTTTTCACTGTGTCCCACTGATAATGAAAGACATTAATTGTTGCAGCCATTGATTTGTAGGGTTGAGAGTCTCCCTGCCCTGTGGCAGGGAAACCCTAATTGTCTAAATGCTGGGTAGAATGAAATTGCACATGAGCACTGCCCTGGGCTTCACGTGCACACAAATTCATGCTGACTTAACTTCCCCTGCCAATTGGGATTACTGGCTGTTTTTTTTCCCAGACCAGATACTGAGATTTTAACCACTGTTTAAAACAACTGAAAGAGAAAACCTGTTTTGGAGAGTGAGGTGTGGTGAATTTTTTAAAAGCAAAAACTGTAGTTGTCCAGGGAAGGGAGTGAGGATAAAACTGGTGCCTATCAACCATGTGTTAAAATAAATTATTGAAATACCACAGCCAGTTACACTAACTAAAGACATCATTGTTTTGTTGTTTTTTTTAAATAAAACAAAGTTAGGGACTAGCCCAGCATCACACAGCCTCAGCCCTCTGAGGCCTGGTCTACACTACGCGTTTAAACCGATTTTAGCAGCGTTAAACCGATTTAACGCTGTACCCGTCCACACTACGAGACCCTTTATATCGCTATAAAGGGCTCTTTAAATCGGTTTCTGTACTCCTCCCTGACGAGAGGAGTAGCGCTAAAATTGGTATTACCATATCAGATTAGGGTTAGTGTGGGCACAAATCGACGGTATTGGCCTCCGGGCGATATCCCACAGTGCTCCACTGTGACCACTCTGGACAGCAATCTTAGCTTGGATGCAGTGGCCAGGTAGACAGGAAAAGCCCCGCGAAATTTTGATTTTCATTTCCTGTTTGCCCAACGTGGAGCTCTGATCAGCACGGGTGGCAATGCAATCCCAAATCCAAAAAGAGCTCCAGCATGGACCGTATGGGAGATATGAAATCTGATTGCTGTATGGGGAGACAAATCTGTTCTATCAAAGCTCCGTTACAGAAGACGAAATGCCAAAGCGTTTGAAAAAAAAAATCTCCAGGCTACACAGTGCTGCGTGACAAGCATAACGGGAAGCCAGAGACTCAAATGGACGCTCATGGAGGGAGGGAGGGGGTACTGAGGACTCCAGCTATCCCACAGTCCCCAGCAGTCTCTGAAAAGTATTTGCATTCTTGGCTGAGCTCCCAACGCCTGTAGGTTCAAACGCATTGTCCGGCGTGATTCAGGGAACAGCTCGTCAATTTACTCCCCCCACCCACATGAAAGAAAAGGGAAAGAAATCATTTCTTGACTTCTTTCAATGTCACCCTATGTCTACTGAATGCTGCTGGTAGACGCGATGCTGCAGCAGTGAAGAGAAGTATCCACTCCTCTCTCCTCCCCGGTGGCAGACGGTGCAGTAGGACTGGTAACCGTCCTTCTTATCAACCCATGAGTGCTCCTGGCTGGCTTTAGGTGAGGCTGGCCGGGGGTGCCTGGGTGTAAATAGGAATGACTCCCGGTCATTCCCAGTAGATGGTACAGAACGGCTGGTAACCGTCTTCACCATAGCAACTGAGGGCTGAGCTTCAATCAGCCCCGTCCCTTTCATGTCTAAAGAAAAGATTCTGTACTGCCTGGACTATCATAGCAGTGGGATGCTGGGCTCCTCTCCCCCACACCACTTAATGTCCTGCCTGGACTATCATAGCACCGGGAGGCTGCCTCCCCCATATTTTATGTCACTAAAAACTCAGTGTTTCTTATTCCTGCATTCTTTATTACTTCATGACACAAATGGGGGGGACACTGCCATGGCAGCCCAGGAAGGTTGGGGGAGAAGGGAAGCAACAGGTGGGGTTGTTGCAGGGGCACCCCCCGTGAATGGCATGCAGCTCATCATTTCTGTGGGATCTGACACAGAGCAGCTGTACTCTGATACACTGCTTCTCTAGTACATTTGCCCCATATTCTAGGCAGGACTGACTATTTTTTAGAAACCATAAAGGAGGGATTGACTTGGGGAGTCATTCCCAATTTTGCTTTTGCGCCCCCGGCCGATCTCAGCCAGAGGCACCCATGATAGCAGCAGATAGCACAGAAGGACAGATAACCGTCATCTCATTGCCAAATTACACTGGCAGCAGACGGTACAGAACGACTGGTAACCATTTCTGCTATCATGCAAAAGCAAATGAATGCTGCTGTGTAGCGCTGGAGTATCGCCTGTCCGCAGCATCCAGTACACATATGGTGACTGTAAAAAAAAAAAAAAAAAAAAGCTGAACGGGTTCCATGGTTGCCGTGCTATGGCATCTGCCAGGGCAATCCAGGGAAAAAGGGCACAAAATGATTGTCTGCCGTTGCTTTCCTGGAGGAAGGAATGACTGATGACATTTACCCAGAACCACCCGCGACAATGATTTTTGCCCCATCAGCCACTGGGCTCTCAACCCAGAATTCTAAGGGGCGGGGGAGACTGCGGGAACTATGGGATAGCTATGGAATAGCTACCCACAGTGCAACGCTCCGGAAATCGACACTAGCCTCGGACCATGGACGCACACCGCTAAATTAATGTGCTTAGTGTGGCCGCATGCACTCGACTTTATACAATCTGTTTTATAAAACCGGTTTATGTAAAATTGGAATAATCCCATAGTGTAGACGTACCCTGAGTCAAACAAGCCCGAGTCAACTGATGTAGTTCCAAGACAGCCTGATTATTGGGAGCTGGAGCCCAGAAGACAGTTAAGAAGACTGAAGTTTTGTTAACTGCCAAATTTATCAACAAGTAAGCTTTACAAAAAATAAAGCTTCATCCTTTTATTATCAAAGTGAAGTCTGGCTTCAGAACTGTGCTTTTTACCCACAATTAAAATATGCCTGACCCTTAATGAAACACGTTTTCAGCTAGCTACTAAATATACCTAGTAATTATCAATAATAAAATGTGTCTTACATTTATACAGCCCCTCATGCCAAATGAATTTACAAATAAACATTTAAATTACATGCTCTTATAAGACACCTAACTTCATAGTTAAGATTAGGAGCAGATAGTCTCCCAAACCATACTGCTTACACAACAGGGATGCTTCACACATTACCAAAAAAGCAGCCACCTCTGAGATAATACATCACAACATTACAGCTTTAGACAGGAAGAGAATTTGGTATCAAATAAAACTTCAGAGATCACACAGGGCCTGCTAGTGTCCACTGAAGCCAATGGAAATCCTCCCCATCACTTCAATGGCCATTGAATCAGACCAGTGGTTCTCAACTCGTGGGCCACTTGCAGCCCAGTCCCATCTGTGTGTTAAAAAAAATTCAAAGTTTGCCGGTCCCGGCAGAGGGTGGGGCCAGCTGAGGGGTAGACCCTGGAGCCCGACTGGAGCACTAGTGCCACAGGAAAGGCGAAGTAGCTCTCTGTGGTGGGGGAGGAGCTCTGGTGGCAGCCTACTGCTTCCTCCCTCCCTGGGACAAATTGTAGGGTTGCCATGTATTCAGTTACCACATGCGGGGGAAGGCACTGAGTCATCAACCCGTGCCAGCCATAGGCATAGTTTAGGGGGGCATTGCCCTCCCACCTCTCACAGAAATACGGGGTACTGGGCAGGACTTGCTCTGCTCAGCCTGTTGGGGTGAGGAGCGTAGGTTCTGTCCTTCCCACACTGTGCCAGCTCACTCGGCGCCTCTCCCCAGTGGAGGGTGGCAGCTCTGGGATGCTGCCTCCTGCGTCCTAGTGCCTATCACTGTCCTCTTTGACGTGCGTTGGGTCCTGTTTCTGTACAACAGCGAGTGCCTATGTTAGGGCAAGGCAATAGGGACGGAAGAAAGACGGGACAGGGCAGGGGAAGAGAAGGGGATGGGAGAAATGGGGCAGGGGACAGTGTGGAGAGGAAAGAGGATGGAGCAGGGGGAAGAGAAGGGGAGGGGGCATGGGGAAGAGAAGGGGAGGGGGCAGGGGACAGTGGGGAGACGAGAGAGGATGGGGTGGGAAGGAGATGGAGAAGGGCAAAAAGAAAGGGATAGGGGATGGGAGAGTGGGATGGGGAAAGAGAGAGATGAGGGAGTGGGACAGGGGAAGGGGACAGTTGGGAGAGGAAGGAGATAGGAGGATGGGGTAGAGGGAAGAGAAGGGGATGACTGCGTGCCACTGCCAGTGGGAGATCTGTCTCCTTGCTTCTGAGCATCCATGCCAGAGGCATATATAGAAACAGGGGGGGTGGGGGGATTGGCACATGCCCTCCCACTAGCCACAGCTATGTGCCACCTCTGGGGGTGAGATGAGCATGCTCCAGGCTGCAGAGCACCCTGGACTGCCTGCAGCAGACAGTGCCTTCCTGCCCACCCCCTGCTGGCCATGTCCAGACCCGAAGCTCAGAGCAAGAGCAAGATGCTGCCCTGTAAGTCCTGTCTCTGGGGGGAGAGCTGGTGCAGGGTGGAAATTTGTCCCTCAGTGGCTTCCAGCTAGGATCCCCCATGGCCCAGCGGGTGGGGTCAACCCTGCCCCTTACTATCTGGAAGCAGGTGTCGAGGGACATGTGCACAACTGGGCAGCCACAGCAGATAGGGTAGTTTATATATTGCGTGGATGTGGCCCACATAACACAAAGAGCTGCATATGCAGCCCACAATAGTAAACAGGTTGAGAACTACTGGATCAGGCCCTAAGAGAGAGTAAACATTATCACCTAAAGAGAAACTTGGCAATGATACCTTACCACTTCTCCTCCCCTCAGTAATTAAAGATGACAGGTGCTTTGGAAAATGTTGCCTAAGTCTTTTTTGAAAAAAGAACTTAAGTGACTTAGTCTCCTCGGTGCTTTAGAAAACAAGTCCCATTTTCAAGAGAGACTTTGGCACTTAGGTGCTTTTGAAAATGTTACCCATCTTCTCTAGCATAGCTCTTTAATGTGACAATAGGATACTGATTCAGCAGCCTTTTCTCCAACAGCACTATCTCCTGAATTATCTCCAGCTTCTCCCACGGAACCCTACCCCTGCTTTTGATAGGCTCTATTTGAGGTATTGACCAGTGCTCATTAACTTGGGCCACAGCTTGCCCACCACTGACTTAGGATGTGATCTCATCAGGGTAATCCGCTGGTGCGCCATGAGACAGTTTGTTTACATTGACCGTCTGCAGCTCCCAGTGGCCGTGGTTCACCGTTCCCAGCCAATGGGAGCTGTGGGAAGCAGCACAGGCCGGCCACCACTTCCCACAGCTCCGATTGGCCGGGAATGGCAAATTACAGCCATTGGGAGCTGCAGGTGGCCGTGCCTGCAGATGGTTGATGTAAACCAACAGTTTTGCGGCCTGCCACAGGTTGCCCACCACTACTGGCCTAAGTAGTACGGCTGCATGACAAAATACAAATTCCCTTTTTATAATTGTAAACATTCCTATTCCTTGCGCCTAGGAGCTCTAATCATGGACCAGGACCCCACAGCACTAGGTATTATGCACAGAAGACAGGCCCTGCTTAGACTGCTTATTGCAGGGAGCCTTGATCTTTATAGTTTCCAAAAGGCATTAAACAAGTGCTTTGCCCTGTTCTTTTGAGAGGAAGACACTCAGGCTGGCTTGGACCTTTAAAATCCCAGCTAAGTCATTAAGGACAATGGTTTCCTTCTCAAAAGGACACTTTTGGCACAAACAGCCCCTTTTTTAATGAAAGTCCCAGTCCTAAAGAGATTTGAAGCTTCCTTTTTAAAGCAAAGGAAATCAAACTAAAAGCCAACTTTCTCTAGGTTAGAGCAGGGATCGGCAACATTTGGCATGGGGTCAGCACATCCCTTGTCCCGCACTGCTTCCCTGCAGGCCCCATTGGCCTGGAGCGGCGAATCGCGACCAGTGGGAGCTGCGATCGGCCAAACCTGTGGACGCGGCAAGTAAACAAACCAACCCGGCATGCCAGGAGGCTTACCCTGGGTGGGCTGCGGGCCAAACGCTGCCGATCCCTGGGTCAGAGGCATGGGCAAGTGAGGACAGAACATTCCTTAAAAAAAAAAAAAGAAGAGATAGAAGGGCAGTTTTCTAGAGAAAGAAGAGAGAGGTTTGATTATCCATCTAACTTACACGTGTTTTCATGAAGCAGTGCTTTTTTCATATTTTCCTGTTAGGAAAACTCCTCAAAGTGATAAGGGAAGGACATTTCAGGCACCCTACAATATTAAAACCAGACTACCACACCTGCAATCCTTGCTGGGCTGGAAAGATCACAAAAGTGAGCTCTCTACCTTCCTGATACTTCGGATATTTAACCTTCTAGGCATGCCTTCCTTACATGTTGTGCTCTATACAGCCCATGATAGTTAATTCAGTTTCTTACAGGAAGTCTATTAAAAGAGTGAAAAGAAAATGGTAAAAGCTTTAGGCCCACTCTGTAAGTGTATGGATTCCCTCAACAATCTCTAAAAAAGGGCTGTCAGATAGGGAAGTCTAAAGACGTCACAGCACAAATAAATTGTTACAATTTCTGCACCAATAAGAGATATGCCAGTGTCCTTATGTATTAGACTAATCACCATACCCTGTCTATACAGAAGCTATGGTTTTTATAAAATGTGTATCCCCAAGTCACCACAATCTCTCACTGAAGAGATGATACATGACTCCACAAAATAAAAAAGCCACTATATATATTTTGCTAGATATTAAGAATATTTTATGGGGAAAAACTATGTTAATACAGATTTAAGGTTGCTTGATAGTATGCTGTCCCCTTGCAATATGCTGAGTTGAACAAAACTCAAACTTCTGTAAACCAGGAAATGAAGAGTTAAGGTTACCCAGGGCCGTCCTTAGGATTTATGGGGCCCTAGGCAGTATTATTAAACTGGTGCCCCTATGCCGGATGGCAGCCCAAGCTCACAGCCTGGTGTGGGAGGGGGAGGAGGGACTTGACAGCAAAGGATAATGAGATGCCCAGCCTGCCTCATGGTGGCAGAGAGTCACAGTTCCCCGCAGAGACTTCCATGCACTCTCCCTCATGCAGAATGGACATGAAGAAAGTACCTAATTAAAAGCACTAAAATTTGGCAATAAAAAATGTCAGTCACAGGTTTTTTGATATGCCCTGAAGTTTGTCAGAGATTTATTTGCAAAAACTTCATAGTAAGGGTGAGTCAGCTGTCCTGCTGAATACAACATTACATATTATGGAATATATGATGCAGCTCTTCTCTGTTTTACATTTTCTTCATCAGTATTTCTAAGTTGAATTTATATTTTAAATGTACTCAAATCTTAAACCAGCATTCCAGATTACTACATATTTAACTCACTGAAACAAAGACATTCTTTTAAATTAAATCAGAGAGATTTAGTGTGTTCATAACAATGTTCATTGCTTTTAGAAAAAGGGAACAGTAATTTACTTTGTGTGATCTCCATAACAAGAGACATGGTTATGAAATTTCACCAACTTTAAAAAAATATGTTTCCAAAGATTTTAGGTATAACAAGGATTTTGTCTTACTAAGGTACTGATTTTGCTGGAGGGTTCTTTTAAAACTAGTTTGTCAGATAGTCAGAAGTAAAGAAAGGGAAACTCTTTGTCCAGCTATCTGGAAGGGAAGGACTGTTGTCCCTTTAAGGGCTCTCTTCAGTGGGGAGTGGGGGGAGAGGTGGTGAAGGGATGGACAGAAAGGACAGGAAGACTTGGAATCACTTTTTTTTTTTTAACTATAGTAATTAAAATGTGTATTTTAGATAAGGGAGGTCTTTTGAAGGATTTATTTAAAAAACTGTGTGTGAAGATCCACACATTTAAGGCTAAAGATGATTGTGCATCTAAAACTCTACGCAAGCATTTTTTAGAAATGTGATTTTATAATCTTCACCAGCTCACTAATGAAATAATTTTTAAAGCAAATTTTAAATTAAGGTCCTGTAGACTGACATGTTCTGTGTAAATATTACATTAATGCACAACTGTTCTTGTCAGTAAAGTCAGAAACTGACAGTATAAAATTTTATTTGGGCATAAGCTTTCGTGGACATCTGATGAAATGGGTTCTAGTCCACAAAAGCTTATGCCCAAATAATTTGTTAGTCTTTGAGGTGACACAAGGACTCGTCCTTGTTTTTGCTGATACAGACTAACAGGACTACCACTCTGAAACCTGTCAGTATATACCTTGGGGTTGGCAAATGCCTGTTAAATGGCTTTATTACCCCTTGAATGTCTCTTTAACAGTTTCAATGTTGTGCTAATAGGTCTGGCAGGCTGGAGGTTTTTTCACTTTTAACTACTAGATTCCCTCCCAAGGAAGACTCACCAGGCTAAAGCAGCCATCTGTGGGAGCCTGCAGGAAGGGTCAAAACAGGGATAGGAAAACAAGAGGGTGGACACTAAGACCCAGTGGTGCCCCAAATTTTCAGGTGCCCTACGCAGCTGCCTATGTTGCCTATGCCTAAGGACGGCCCTGAGGTTACCCATGACTCTTCCTTCTTTTGCAATGCCTCAACACCCCCCACCCTATTTGCACACACACTTTTACTCTGCCAACCCCACAGTTGCTGAAATATACAAGCTCTTTACCTCCTTTTAACCACTCATTCACACTCAGCCACAGGATTCCATCTGACACTATTAAAGGACAAAAAAGGGAGAAATGGGGGGGGAGGAGGGAGTTGTCTGCCCCACCTGCCCTCTACCCTCTTCAAGCAATATATCCATATGCACATACTCACACTGGCTCTTGGCACTATAAGATTCAGGAGGTTCCAGATCCAAGTGTACACTCACCCATACAGCCAACTTTCCCAGAAAGAATACCACACGTATACAATTTAAGAATCACTTCATGGCCTTTTACAACTCCCTTACACTTACTCCCAGGATACCATCTCAACCTACACTTTCATGCAGCCATCATTAAATCATTGGAACCCGTTCCTATTCCACCTCACTACTCACAACTGCCATTTAATAAAAGCCCTGTGCCTTGCTCCTGACGTAACCTACACCATTCCACATAAAAGTGATGCATCCTGCAGGTACACATGTAGGTCTTCTCTTGCCTCACATGCTTCAGAAGGTGCAACACACAGATTTCCACATCTCACAAACACAGCCAATTTATCTAACTCTTTCATTGAACCCATTTATACTTTTGGCCTTTACATCAATCCCTGGCAACAAGTTCCACAGGTTAACTTGCATTATGTGAAGAACTTCCTTATTGTTTGTTTTAAGCCTGCTGCTATTAATTTCAGTAGGTGATCCCCCAGTTGTGTGTTATGTGAAGGGGTAAATAGCACTTCCCTATTACTTTCTCCATACCATTATGATTTTATAGACCTCTCTAATTCCCCTCTCCTACCCATCATCTCTTTTCCAAGCTGAACAGTCCCACTCTTTTTAATCTCTCCTCATATGGAAGCTGTTTCATAAGCTTAATTATTCTAAATTGCCCTTCTCTGTACCTTTTCCACTTCTAACACACTTCTACCTCGATATACTGCGACCTGATAAAACACGAATTCGGCTATAACGCGGTAAAGCAGTGCTCTGGGGGGGAAGGGGCTGAGCACTCCCGTGAATCAAATCAAGTTCAATATCACGCAGTTTCACCTATAACACGGTAAGATTTTTTGGCTCCCGAGGACAGCGTTATATGTATCGAGGTAGAGGTGTATATCTTTTTTGAGATGAGGTTTCCAGAACTGCAAGCAGTATGCAAGCTGTGGGCATACCATGGATTTATACAGGGGCATTATATTTTCTGTCTCATTTTCTATCTCTTTTCTATTTTGTGCAGTTCAGAGTACTATCCACCATCTATGCAAGTGAAAAAGTGAACTTAAATTCACAATTTCGGTACCCTAAAGACTTAGTGGCTGCCATGCATTACTTGGGTAAAACTGACCAGCAGAGACCACTCTGATCCACATCACAGCAATTGATTGATCACTAGTTCTGTGCAAACCCCATTAGAAACTGTTAGAAAAATAATTTTGTTGTTTCAGGGCTTATCTGGAACCCCAGTTCAAACAACCACAAAAAGGGGTGGGGATGGGGGGTCATTAACCCTACTCTGCACTCCCACAAAGCATAGCAAATTTCAAGAAAATCTATATAAGCACAAAGATTTTACAGTGCCTAGAAATGTCCTCTAAACGTCCTTTAAACTGGAAGGCTAGACAGACAATGGATGGAAAAGGCTCTGTGCCCATCCATCTGCAGCACAGGAGGCTCTGAAATGTGTGAAGTGGTCAATTCATCTCAATAAGGTGTTTTCAGCTGAATGAGAACACCTCATGGAGATTAATACAACCTGAAACAATAGCTCTGAGAACTAGGAGTACTTGTGGCACCATAGAGAAGATCCTGGCTGTCTCACAGATCCTGGCAGAGGCAGCCAGAAGGGCTCAGACACTCCCAGAGGGGCAAGGCTCCAGACCCCGGCTCACATGAGGAGGGCAGCGAGAGAGGCTCAGGACTCCCTAAAGGGGAAAAAGCCCCCCATATCTGGGTACATACATGGGAGGGAAGAATTCCTGCCTCTATTCTCCTCCAGTCCTCCTGCCATTCAACCCATTGTCCTCCTTCCCACTATCCCATCTCTCCTACCCTAATCCCCAAGCCTCCTTCCTCTACCACCAACCTCCATTTGTCCCCCTCTCCTTTCACCTCATTGCAGCTCGAAACCCCTCTCCTCCTTTCCTCCACTTCTCTGCCCCCTAATTACCCCTTCCCTCTCAGGTAGAATTGACATCTCTAAATTTTCCCCAAAGGCTTTGGGAGGTGCAGGGTGGTTTGTGGGCAATGGTAGAGCTGTGGCATGCATTAGTTGGGGGTGCACTGGCAGAGTGTGGAGTGCCACACTTCCCTCACCTCCGCCCTCAGCCTCTTCCCCTTCTCTATAACTCCTCCCTATTCATGCCCCTTCCAATAACCCTGTTCTCTTCACTGCAGCCCCAACCCCTCTCATCATATTCCCCTACTCCTCCACCCCTCAATACACCTCCCCTCCCATGAAGCATTCACATGTCCAATCTTCTTTCCTTAAATACTTTGATTACACAACCCACTCACCAAAATGAAACTACTACCCATGACTCAAATTGTAGCCAACCTCCAGCCACTCAATCCAAAACTCCTTTTGTCACTGGGGTAGGATGATAGAGGGGAGGGAAATGAGGAACTTATCCTTGGTTACGTTAATGGAAGGATGAATTCACAGCCATAATGAGGTCTGTGATCCATCTAGTCATCAATACTTCTCAGTGAAGCAGAACAAGGCAGCAGAAGGAAACTATTTTTTGGCGAGGACTGTAACTCAGGAACCCATGGGTCAAATGACTCTAAATTTGGATCACTAACCCTGCCCTGGCACCCTCACAAGGCACATCAAATTTCAAAGCAATCCAATTCACCATTCAGACTTCACAGCACTTATAAGAATTGAGCTTTAAAGCATGCAAAATGACAGGAATGGAAACCCACTAACTGTTTTTCTGTATTGGCACATTCACAGTGTAAAAATGATATAGTGAGTGCCTACACTACCTTGCGTAAATCTTGTCAGCTTGAAACCATTTTGACCCACATCACATCATAAAAAGTTTGATCTCTAGCTCTGAGAAAACAAAACAAACATGCAGAATTTTTCAGGGCTTCTCTCTCTGGAAATGACCCATGCTCAAATGACTCAGGGTATGGCTACACTTACAGTTGTACATCGCTAGGAGTTACAGCTGTCTTCGTACAGCTGTGCAGGGAAAGCGCTGCAGTGTGGCCACACTGACAGCTACCAGCGCTGCAGTGTGGCCACACTTGCAGCGCTGTTGGGAGCGGTGCATTATGGGCAGCTATCCCAGCGTTCAAGTGGCTGCAACGTGCTTTTCAAAAGAGGGGGGTGGGGTAAAGTGTGACAGAGCGTGGGGAAGACAGAGGGAGTGGATTTTTGGAGGTGACACTGTGTCAGCTCCCTGCCTTGCAAGTTCTAAGGACTGGAAGATACAGAGCACCAACCTGCAATCAATTTAAAAGTTTTGAGCCCTTCCCCCACCCCTCTTATTCACTAAATGCAAATTATGCACTCCTAAATAGCCTTCAGACCACATAAGCAGCTGCTCAACACAGACTCTCCCCTCCCCCTCTGCCGTGTGCTGTCCTTCCAAAGCAATTCCCCTGCCTGCCTCCGTTCAATCGAGCAAACAGGAGCTGTGTTTGTTTTTTAGATAAGCAGCTCGGGGGAGCTCGGAGTTCAGCCATTCTTCCGGTTTGTTGTGAGCAGGATACCTCCTAATACCCTGGAGGCCAATAACAGCGCTTTTGGTGGCCACACTTGATGAGCAGCGCTGCATCACCAGTGCTGCAATCGTTACACCCCAAGCAGACCAGGTGTACAGCCAGCGCTGCAGCCAGGGAGTTACAGCGCTGGATGTGCCTTGCAGGTGTGGACAGTTACTAAGTTGCAGCACTGTAAACCCACCACCAGCGCTGCAACTCTCCAGTGTAGCCAAGCCCTCAAAATTTGGCTCACTAACTCTACCATGCATCCTCCTGAAGTATGCCAAATTTCAAAGAAATCCAACTAAGCAAGTCGATTTTAGGGAACTTAGAAAGATCAACCATTAAAAAGATGTCATGATACAACCTACAGTGGCACTCTGGTACCAATGTAATACTGCACATATTGCAAATCCCAACATTAATTTCCTCTTCCCAGACTATTCAACATCTTTACTTTACACATTGCGTTAGAAGGGCTGACTTGAGTTATATGAACCACAGAAGATGCGATACCCCCATCTTATTCCTAGACTCTGACAGTCACATGATAGCCTGACTGAGTAGAATCCCAAACTCCGACTGGAAAGGAGAGAATTTTAAACTAACCATTGTAGCACCCCATGTTTGCTAAAGAGGCAATACATTCATTGTGGAATAGGGAATTTCCATGATTGTGTGTACAGAGGGCCATGGACATTCATTTTATCTTAGAATTACTATTGTTATAGCTCAGTCTTCATATGTATCAACAATTCTGGAAGGGAGTGCCATTAAAATACCTCTTTTTCATTTATTTCTTACTTTAAAAGTGACTGAAGTTATAATAATGGTAATATCTACCTCAGTAATGCAAACCAATGACTAATTAACGTTTCCCTCTTTTTGGTGATGACAGGCTCATGTCACCACAATTTGCAGAACAGTGTAAGCAGCACTAGTGACATCAGTGGCAAATGACACTTTGAAAAGCTACGTTAATTGGAAAAGACGTGTTTCTCTGGAAAAGCTGCATTACAGGAGATGGTAGGTGATGTAAACACTTAAATCTCCTAAAAATACCCAACAAAATGAAAAATAAAAATAAAAAAACAACAAAACCCCCAAATATTTCCTCTAATCCTTTCACTGAAATAAAATATTACAGTAGAAACCTGAATGCTGGACTTTAGTAGTATTTTCACTTATGTACATATACTTAACTACCTAAGTTACAGTTAAATGGGAAGTAGTGATTCAGAGTCAATTTCAATATATTTCAGTTACTAATCTTAATTAAAAGATTACCAGAATTGTTGACTACTCATGCTTTTTGCTTACAAAAAAAATAGGTGAGAAACACAACATAGGATTACAGGCATTTTAAATGACCACTTTAAATGACCACTCAGCATGGGTTCAGTTAGTGATCTGGAAGAAAATCAATATGTTGTTTACTCTATCTGTGAATGTAATTAACTAGGAATTGCTGCAAACATAAATAATTAGGATTTGGGTGAGGTCTCTGATTATACCAAACCTGAGGTGAACCATAGGGACCTATAGCCTATACCCATGGGTCCCAAAATTTCCATGTGTCCTGTTAGTCTCTCCTGTGATAACATTAACCATAGACAGCTATGCTACTATTAAATGTTTACTCCAGCAGCATGAGTAGAAGTAATGATTGCTGTGATAGTTACTAGTTGAGTAGTCAACACCGTCCAGAAAGCAATCTTATTGATTATGTTCTCTAGCTTTGAATCCCTCTTCACAAAAACTATACAGATAGAGCACAAAGGAGTTTGGGCAGCAAAGGATTCTGCAGGATCCTAGGGAAAGGGTATCCTAATATGCTCTCTCCTTCCACAGCTGGAAGATGGAAATATCAGTTTTGTTCTGCTTTGCCCACATCTTCTGAGTCAGAGGCAGAAAATAATTAAATTGATACATTCTGGGAAAACATATCCCAACACAGATACTCAAAGAAGATACTTGTAAAACAGAAATGCCAAAAAATGTTGGTTGACTGTTGGACATTTTTTAATACACACACTGGACCATAAATTTACAACGCACTTTCCAGAAAAACAAAGATATTGTTCCTGTCCTGGCAAACAAAATCTAAATAAGACACACAGAGGAAATAATAGCAAACAAGGAAGAGAACAGAGGGATGAAGATTATAACAAACAAACACTGAACATGTGAAAGATGCTGAGTATGATGCTTGAAATTTTTAAGTTTGCAAACAGAGTAGGACAAGTCAGAAGAAAGAAACTGCACTGGAGACCATCCTTGCAAAGCTAGCCAAAAGAAAGATTTAAAGAAGGAATTTGAAGGGAGGAAAAAAAGTTACTCACCTTCTTGTAACTGTTGTTCTTCAAGACGTGTTATTTACATTCATTCCAAATGGGTGTGCATGCGCCGTGTGCATGGTTGCCGAAAATTATTCGCCCAGTAGCTCCCGTCGGGTCGGCTGTGGAGCCCCCTAGAGTGGCACCTTCATGGTGCTCAATTTATGACCCTGCCTCAATTTATGACCTCCCCAGTTCCTTCTTGCTGGCTACTCCAACAGAGGGGTAGGAGGATGGGTATTGGAAAGGACATCAACAACACATCTCGAAGAACAAGTTACAAGAAGGTGAGTAATCATTTTTTCTTCTTCGAGTGCTTGTTCACGTCAATTCCAATCGGGTGACTTCCAAGCTTTACCCCAGAGGTGGGGTCGGAGTTAAGGAATCACTGATTAGAGCATCGTTGTGCTGAAAGCTGCATCATCTCTAGAGTGCTGTGTGATGGCACAGTGAGAAGTGAACGTATGCACCAAGGATCAAGTAGCTGCCCTGCAGATTTCTTGAATCAGTACCTGGGCCAGGAGTACACAGCTGATGAAGCCTGTGCCCTTGTGGAGTGAGCCTTAAGAGGTGGGGCTGGGACCTTTTCCAGCTCATAACATGTACGGATACAGGCTGTGATCCAGGAAGATAATCTTTGAGATGAGACCGGAAGTCCTTTCACGTGGTCTGCCACAGCCACAAAAGCTGGTTCGACCTCCTGAACGGCTTTGTGCACTTGATATAGAATGCTAACATGGCAAAGAGGTCCCGTGCAGCCTCAAAGGTGTTCAGAATAGATGGTAGCCCCAACTCCTCCACCATATGAACTGGAAAGTCCAACGGCCCCAGGCTCAATGCTACTCCTTGCGGGTCTGAAGTTCCCGGTGCCAACTCCAAGGGTCTTGGGGCCAGCTGTCCCTCTCTGAGACGTGCCCCATTGACCAAGACTGCAGAGCAGGGTCTCACAGGACATCCGTCTCTATCCTGCTTGGCATGCCTCTTCTGCAGTGCTGGAGAGTGGGACCGGGGGGCGCTTGCACTTTGTTTAAGTTTGTTAGCATATGTATTTGCTGTTACACTGGTCAGGAGTCCTCAAGAGGGGAGAAGTGGGGGCGACGGAAGGTGTTTAAACAATGTTTTGGATTCTGTTTCTCCCCATTGGTCTGAATTATCCATGACATCCATACTGCATCGCATCAAGTTCAAATCATTAGAGGAATGTCTCTGCTTGCACTGACCAGAGGACATTTGGATTCTGATGTCAGCCCAGTTCTGCAGCCTGATGGGAATTAGGTGTTGTCCTCAGTGTACCTAGAATTCTTCTTTGTAGCCAAACTAGTCTAACATGCATTTTGTTAACTGGAACTGGAGCAGCAAAACAAAGAAAACAAATGCCTCATTTTCCAACTTTGTAGGTCAGAGAACTATAAGTGAAGATTATATTGCTGGACACTGACAGCCTTAAATCAGTCAAGAGCCTGCCAAAAACTTCGCTGAAAATATGTTCCTCATCTTAGCAACAGAGCTAAGACTTATCCTACATCTGCCCACCTTTATTCAAAGAAGTGCCTTCTGATCTGACACCTCAGGCATTGTCAGTTTTATCCAGAACAATTTACAAAATTGGAACCTAATCCTGTAAACCCTTAATCATTTGATCCATCCCACTGAAGGCAATGGAACTATCTGCATTACTATGGAGCACGTTTGTGAGATCTAAGATTTTCAGGAGTTTGTTACTATAAAGAAAGTTGAATCTCCCATTGAAATACAATGTTTGGGTACAATACCATAAATGCAGTTTAGGATACAGTTCTACTTAAAATTTCTCTTAATAAGTCATACATATGCTGAAATGGCTCCTCATCCAATTCCACATTCCATATAAACAGACTGAAATACTACATATTTTGGGGCAAAGTGAGTAGTTAAGCATGTTGATGTTTGTATATATAAAGGGGGGTGTTGGAGGGCACGGGAAGAGCATGGGGGCCCCAGGGTGGTGGGGGGGAGGAGTCACATGGGAGGTCAAGTGCCCCTCCTTGTGTACCTCCCATGAGTGCAGTACCAGCAAGAAATGATTTTTACTTGCACCACTGCCTGTTGGCATGGGCTTGTTGCAGGACTTGCAGGGTTTGAACCTCAGGGATCGAGACATACCCCAAGGTCCCCAAGGGGAAAGGTCAGGGTGGAGGGGGAACCCCCTACTCCTAACAGAAACTACTACTAACTAATCAAATTAGAACAGTGGTTCCCAAACTGGGGTTCTCGGGAAAAAATTCCCTAATGGTGGACAGAACTGTCCCTAGGGACCCTGGGCAGCCTGGGGCCAGCAGCCCAGAGCCCCTGGACCTCCAAGAGCTAAGCAGGTCAAAGCAAGCATATCTATCACACTGAGGAGAGTTAAACTTCAAGACTCCTTATAAGAAATGGAAAGGGAGGTGAATATATTTTGTTGTTTTTTAAAATTAAATGGGCAGCTAAGCTTTGTTGTAAAGTGCGTTGTTCGCCTGGACTGCTCAAGACTTGAATGCCTGTGTAGGAGGAACTCTTTGAGTTGGCTTCTTAAATACCTTCATGTTGTTTTACATCGGATACTCCTTGATGAAACATAGGAGCCGTGTCTTATAACAGGCTTATTCAAAGTGATACAAGCTACGAAAGTGAGATCTTGGAAGAGTGTTACCATTTTCATAGTGTAATAATACTGTAATGATAAATAATAATTAATAATAAAGTGTGTAATAAACATGTCATAAAAACAATTTTTATATTTCCAAGATCACCGCTTTTATAATTTATACTCGGGTAAAGGAGAAAATCCCTGGAAATATTCATTTTTAGGAGGGGGTTCACGAGATGACATTTTAGTGAAAGGGGTTCACAGGTTGTTAATGTTTGGGAACCACTGAGCTAGAACAACTATATACTACTGAGATAAACTACACTAGAAAGCTAGGGGAAGCGAGGAGAACTTGCAAGCAAGCCACTTGCAGTTCCGAAAACTGTCACAGGCGGTAAGACAGAACTGAGGAGGAAGCAGATCGGTGAGGTCATATATTGAGCGCCAAGAAGGCACCACTCCAGAGGGCTCCACAGCCAACCCAATGGGAGCTGCTGTAGGGGGGAACATTTCCAGCAACTGTGCATGCAACGCACGCACACCTGATTGGAATCCCCATCAACAAACGCTCGAAGAAGAGGAGTACATTATTCTAGACAGAAGGGTAGTTAAGCTGGAGGAGCGGGGGGGAACTTTGACTTAAGTGCATTTTTTAGACCTAGAGCAAGAAAGAGTTCACCCATCAGCTGGACTCAGCCAGTGTACGGATTCTGAAGTCAGCCCTATTCTTTGTACATTCACTTACACATATGGCAGCGCATCCCAAATTCCAGTGTACCCGAACAGTAAGAATTTATTTTACAATGGTACCCACAAAAGTTAAGATTCCACAATTTTGTTTTTTCTCTTAAGCTCCATGCTTTATCCACCTTTGCTCCCCATCTACATTGCTATAGAAGTGGCATTATCATGGCACCATGTGTGAAAAATTGGTCACTAGCTGTTTGCTTTTGTGTTCATTTAAATTCTACAACCTACTACTCTGCTTGGGAGGGTGAAGAGATCCTGTTGCCCTTGATCTCACCACAGAGGGGATGTGGTGCTGATTAAGGTTTGCTTTTACTTGAATATCCATATACTTTGCACTAAATATTAAACCTCAGCATGCCCCCTACAGGGAGAGCATTCCACACTGCGAAGAATACAGAACTGTCCATATCCTGAGGCCTCTGAAGGGATTCACTGAAACAAATATCCCCCTTAGTGGGACTTTGCTTCCTCAGAGAGGAATGGGAGAAACTTTTGTTAGCCCAGATTCCAGGAGAGGACACAGTCACTGAAGCCAAGAGTAGATACTAAGGAGCGTGCACAGCAAAGATTCCACTGATGCACATACCATTTTGTGGAACACAGGATGAAGGAGAAGAGGCAATCTGGTTAAAAATTCAGGTAGCTGTTAGCTCGGACACAATGGATAAAAGCACAACCGATCTGTCAGAGAGAAAACAGGCTTCAATTCTTTTTCATGTTACCGTGAAAAACCTCCCCAGCAATTTGTTTATGTTTTAATAAGCCATGTCTGAAAGAAAAGTGATTAGAGATTTTTATTTTCCATCATTTATAGTGATATCTTAGATCATGGGTAGTCATTTGGATCTTTCTAGAAGTTTGCTATAGTTAAATGGGCCATGATTACATTCCTTACACACTCTCTGGCAAACAATTTTGAGACTAGGAAAATCATATTAGGGAACTAGACTCATACGCTATATTGCACCAACATCTTTTGAGAAAAATTCATCTGGAAGCATTTAAAACTACACTGAACAAAGCACTGGAGCATGTAGCGTTGAGAATAATCTTGCACTGGAAAACCTAACTAGACATCTTAAAATGTTTCTCTTCAATTTTAAATCATGTTTGTGATTTTAAATATAATTTTAAATTATTTATGGTAAAAACCTCAACTTACAGCGGTTGCAATCTTCTTTGCTGTTTCTGTGAATACTTGTTCCAGTGGTTTCCAGACCTGGAAAGCATAGCGACCTGAAAAACAATTAATTAATAATAATAATAAAAAAATCAAACTTAACATCTGTGAAGGTTTCTTTTTTAAGTGTACCTGTGCAAACACTTCTTTTGCAAGTATAATACCAGTACAGGACTTTTGGTCTAAAAATCAAAGCCATCTCCATTTTTAATCTATTCATGGCATTTGTTTGCTGGCAAGCACTGTTGCACTTTACAGCTTTTCAAGATGTTCCCTGAGCAGTCAGTTTTGTAGTCAGGCCCAGAACAGTTCTCTGATGAGTTTGCAATAGGTTGCATTTTTCAATCTTTATGTTAAGAAGAGGGAGAAGTTTGATTTTTATCTACAAAGAAAGTAATGAATTGCAAGATTCACATTTGTTCCCCAGGCCAATACATTCAGATATGTTTGGCTAGGATAAACTGAGATATTTGGCTTGTAAATTGTAGGAAATACTGCAATTAGCAATTATAGCTTGTATTTGTAATGTAATTCACCAAAATAAGTACAGCTCAAAGTTGTTTCCAAATTTACTCCTTACAGTGTTCATACAACTTTGCACCAATATCACACTGAATGGTAATTCTTTGCATTCTTTTTTTATTTAGTGAAAAATGGAGTCTTTTTTGATCCAGCACCATTAAAGACCCAACATAGCCATGACCCCTCTAAATACAAAAAACATACTGGATGGAGCTCTGTTCATCAGTCAGTAAATTCTACTCCATTTTGAGAAAGAATGGAGTAGGTCTACTAAGTTCAATATAAAAATTGCATCAGAGCCATGGTAGGAATGATCAGTTTTTTTGATTGTTTGTCGTTTTGTTGTTATTTTTTGCTTACTATATACAGGAAAATTTAGTCATCATTATGCAATTTTATTTATTTTTTTAAAATAAGATAATGCTTTAGCCAGATAGCATTTTGCGTTCACTCTTAACGATCAAGATGTCTACATAGGTCACTTCAATCATGCAAGTCTGTGCTTAGGTTTACAAAGAAATCAAGTTAATATGGTATGGTTTGGTTTGATTTGATTACCTGAAGTGAACAGAAATCAATTTGTATATTTCAAGGCCAGAAGAAACCCCTGATCCTACCACATAACATGGGCCACAGAATTTCAACCTGTAATTCCTGAATTAAACTCAATAATTTGTGGTTGAACTAGAATCTCTCTTTCAAATTAACATATCTTGATTTAAAGAGATGGAGAATCTACCACTTCCCTGGGTAAATTGTTCCCTAAGTTCCCTCTAAGCTACACGTCCACACAGCTGCCTATTAAGCCCCACGCAGGGGCTCAAGGCTGTGCTGGGGAGAGATGCCTCTCCCCTAGTGTGGACCTGCCCCGGCAGGGAGAGATGCCCCTCCCCGCCGGCTCCAGTGCGGACCTGCCCGGGACTTGCCACAGCCAGGGAAGAGGTGCCCCTCCCTCAGCCCAGCCCAGCCCCACTGGAGCTGCCATGACGGGGAGAGGCGCCTCTCCCCCAGCCCTGAGCTGCTGCGGTGAGAGATGGCTGGTGGGAGTTCTCTCTTCCCACTGCAGCCCTGGGGCAGCCTGCACCCCAAACCCTGCATCTCTGGCCCCACCCAAAAGTCTGCACCCCAACCCTCTGTCACAGCCTTGAGCCCCCTCCCACATTCCAAACCCCTCATCCCCGACCCCACTCCCCAGCTCGCATCCCAGCCACAAACCTCATTCCTCCCCACCACATCCCAACCCTCCGTCCCAGCCTGGAGCCCCCTCCCACACTCCAAACCCTTTGGCCCTACCCCCATCACATAAATTTTGTTATGTGCACCAATATGAAGGTGATTTGTCACACATCACCTCCATATTGGTACACATAATAAAATTCATTCTGCACATGGATGTAAAAAATTAGTGGGAACACTGGTGGTTCCTATGGTTAATTACCTTCACTGCTAAAACTTGTTAGAAAAATTCAAAGTGGGAAAAAGGCGCATCACCTCTCTGTCACTGTATCTTGTTATGCCTTTGTAAACTAGATTAAAGAGCACTCTATTATCTTGTATCTTCCTTCTGTGTAGGTACTTGTAGACTGATGAAGTCACCTCTTATTCTCTTTGATGGCTAAACACATTCAATTTCATTAGGTCAGGGTTTCCAGACATCAAACCATTCTGGTAGCTCTTTTCGGAGCCTTTCCAATTTTTCTACATCTTTCTTCAAGGGTGGACACTAAGACAGGACACAATACTCCAGTAATGGGCTCACGAGTGGCATATGGAACCTCCCTACTCCAACTTCTTATGCTCCTGCTTATATACCGCATTAACCCATCATCATGCTGGGACCGCATGTTCAGATGGCTGTTCAGTTACCTGCAAATGCAACAGCTGCAACACCCAGGCCAACTGCCATCATAGTTCTGGCCTATAACAAAAAAATTGAGTCAGTATAAAATTTAAGTTCTGATTTTAAATAAATTGCAAATCTGTTGCAACAGCGAGCATTTCTAAAGTCTGAACGTGCATACCATTTGGTCTACTTCTGTAAACCCTTTAGCGAATCTTCTAATAAGGTTTAATATTTTATTATTTTCTTATAAAAGGAAATGACAACCTTTTCTCCATGTATTTTAACTTTGGAATGCAGCAATATTTGCAGTGTGTAAAAATGTAATAAAATCTTGGATACGTTTTAATGCATGAAATTAGAAACAAACACTGGAAAATGAAATAGCTTTCATTGTTCTGTGGCATTACTTAACCTCTGACAAAACTTCATGTTTAGCTTAAAACTGACTCTTACTAGCATGTCACAATTATGTGATTTGCTAAAACATTTTCACAAGAGATAAAATAAAATGACACGCAAAACCATTTGGCTACAGTTACTTGAAATAATTCACAGAGTAAAACTCCAATTTAGTTTAAAAGAACAAAGATAACAGAAAACTTAATAACATTAACTAGAAAATCTGGGTGGTTGGATTGTGATTACAAATGGAAAAAGTTTGCATTAGGTCTTTGCACAGGAATCTCATCATGACAGAATTGCTGGGGTTAGGAAAGGGAGTATTAACTCAGATACAGTCCCTAGACCAGGGATCAGCAACCTCTGGCATGTGGCTTGCCAGGATAAGCACACTGGCGGGCTGGGCCGGTTTGTTTACCTGCCGGGTCCACAGGTTCGGCCAACTGCGGCTCCCACTGGCCGCGATTCACCATCCCAGGCCAATGGGCGCTGAGGGAAGCAGCAAGGGCAGAGGGATCTGCTGGCTGCCGCTTCCCACCGCCCCCGTTGGCCTAGAGTGGCCAACTACAGCCAGTGGGAGCCATGATCGGCCAAACCTGCGGACGCGGCAGGTAAACAAACTGAACTAGCCTGTCAGGGTGCTTACCTTGGCATATGACCCGCCAGAGGTTGCTGATCCCGGCCCTAGACTTACAGAGTAATAACTGGGAGAACTCCCAACCTTTGATGCTAATTCCCCAGTGCAATCAGCATCAGCTACAGCTGGTAAAATAGGGTCTACAGGGATACGTCTACACTGCAGCTGGGAGCCTCTCAGCCTGAACAAACACATGCTATCTGTGCTTCAGCTAGCGGATTCAAAAAACAACATGAATGTTGTAGCATGGGAGATGGTGTGACCTAGCTTCTCAAGTACAAGACTGATCCAACCACCCTGGGTCTGTACTTTGGTGGCTAGCCCATGCCGCCATGTGCATGCTGCTCTTTTTAGCACACTAGCTTGAACAGAGCTAGTGTGTTAGTCTATCCAGCCTGGGAGATCTACAACGCAGCTGGGAGTGTAATACTGCCTAGGGCTTTCCAGGTCCTCTGTCGCTCATACTTAGACAGACCCCATCAAGGCAAAAAGTTCTGGAAGCTCTTGTTTTCCCTCCCACTACCTCCACATGGGGCACAGCAGCTGAGAGAAAGCTCGTGGAGGTGTATTTTTGAAACTCCGATGTTCTTCCCCAAAGCAGCTACCTTTGTCTTCCTGCTTCAAAGGGAGCCCTTGACTTGTCCTCCTAGCTCCTATTCCTCCTGGCAAGCATCAGCCTGCAGTATTTGTTTTGTTTCATACCTTGAGACCCCATTCCTTCTGACTCCCCAGGCAAGTCATTAGAGATTTGAAACTTTTGGAGACAGACGGGATTTTTTTTTTCCTGTGGAAACATCAGAATTGGTGGGATTGGGTAGGGGGGGCGGAATCATAGAAACCGCTATACCAAGTCAGTGGTCCATCTATTACAGTATCAGTCTTTGACAATGGCCAGTAACGGATGCTTCAGAGAAAGGTGTATTAAACTTCATAGACAAATATTCAATAACTGCCAACGAGAGGCTTCTTCCTAGCCTCTCTATCAATTAGTCATTGGATTCTGCTTGAAGCATGGGATTTATATCGGTCTTAAAAGAGGTTTTCTTCCTATATTTTATTTAGTTTTTCTGTAACTGTCAACATTCTCATTATCAATTTAAATATCTAATCCTACTTTGAATGTAATTAGGATCTTGGTCTCAATGTTTAGCATAAAGTTTCACATGTTAATTATGTAAAAAAAGTTTATAATCAGTTTTACAGTTGTTGCTACTTAGTGTCATGAAATTTCCCCTTGTACTATGGAGAAGGGTAAACAGGAGCACCCAATTTACTTTCACTATACCATTTATTATTTTTATATTCCCTCTTATTTATCTCCTCTCTAAATGTAACAGACACAATCTTTTCAACCATGTGTCACACGGAAGTCTAGTCAGGCCTTTAATCACTTCACACCTGTTTTTGAACCTCTTCTATTTTCTGCTCTTTTGAGATAGGTGTCCAGAATTTGACACAGTATTTCAGGAGAAGGCATCATATTGATACATAATTGCATTATACTATTTTTAGTATACTTTTTGTTTGTTTTGTTTTGCTGTGTACTAAGTAAAGACTTTCATTGAATGTCCAAGTAACAGCTACATCTTTTTTTCAGTTAAGAGCCCAGCAACATGTGAGAGTAGTTCTCTTTATTCCATCCAAAGTTTATTTTGTATTTGTCAAAATAAAATTTCACCTGCCATTGCTCTGGACACTGGCCTAACTTTGTTAGGTCCCTCTGAAATTCCTCACAGTTTTATTTATTCTTGAATAAGCAAAATATTTTTTCATCTGTAAAATTGTCACTTTACTGTTCACTTTTCCAGATATCTGATAAACACCACCAGTCCTAATGTGGAATGTTACAGAAGTTGTGAATGATGGTTCAGAAGTATCCAGGTTAACTGTATCTTGAAAAAAACTGATAAACAGCTCCTGGTGTAATTTTTTAGTTTGCTGGATAAAAATGGGTACAGATTTCTTAAATAATTTAGTAAATACAAATTAAAGAGTCATTCAGTTGAACTGGTTTAGGCACACTATGGAAGTGTATTATTGAAACCTTCCATACACTAATCAAGGACTCAACTGTTATTTCAGTATTTGTAGTGCTAAACTGAAGTTTCTACTGTAGAAAAATCCACTAAAAATCTAAGTTGATAATCCTATATTCTTCCACATGACCCAAGATGAATCTAAATCTATACATAAAAATACTCTGTCATTTAATGACAGATCATGAGGTCCAGTAGAATGAACAGTAACTCCAAGTACTACTAATGACTCAGTAAGTAGCCTGGAGTAAATCATTTAGCCTTCCCTTTGTGTTCTCATCTGTACCCACTTATCTCAGCTGGATATTTTAAAGAATAATCAGTTTCTACACTGCTCTGAAACTGTAACGTGCTAAGTATTACTGATATCAAAAGCATAAGTCTTGAATTAAGCTCACAGATTTCTTGTTGATGTTAAAAGGCAATTTACTAGCACTTTGAGGGGACAAAGAGATTTGTGTTATATGAGACTAGTATCACCAAACTATTTTTTCCTCTCATTGCTTGAAAATAAGTTATACATGCAGCATATTAGAAACTGTATGAATAAAGGATCATTAACTTTCAACAGCATGCTTACTTAAGGTTTATATTTTGAAAAGTGTACTCTTAAGGAATTTGTAAAATATAGGCTTTAGATGTAGCTACATTTAAAGTATTCCCTTAACAGCCAAGTAACAAATTAATGTCAAAGATGTATGAAGTTGTAATGGAACAGAAGACAAAAGCAGCTGACCCACAAACACTTCTTTCTTTTTCAGTGAATCAGCTCTCCTGGGTTAATCATTGGTATACCCTATTGTGCTGATCGCAGTATTTTTATTCTTACTATTTAGTTCAATGTACAATAACAAAGCTTTTTGGGTTCAGACAACAGCAAGGAAAGTGTTGCTGAATCAGCAAAGGCTACATTTATTTTTTTAAAAAGAAATGCAGAGCAGAAGACAGAGATTAGAAAGCCTACTTCAGACATGACAGACCACACTGCTAGGTAATAAATAGAGGATGAAAAAGTGTTTACCCCCAAATAAATGTTATTTCCATTATATCAATTCAAAGAACGTCATATACCGCAAGTGTAAAGAGGCCAACTCATGACCCTTTCAAGATGCATTATTCAACAGCTTTTATTCTATAACACAACAACAAAAAGATGCAATGATTTAATTCCTCTCTCCACAAATTCTCAATCTATTGTGTTGCATTAACAGCAGTAATGAATTACAGAAACAAAGGGCTGGAAGGGAACTCAAGAGGTCATCTAGTGAAGTCCATCTCACTGCGCTGAGGCAGACACAACTATACCTAGACCAGATGTGACAGATATAGGCGCCGACGTACTGAGTTACCGGGGGTTGCTTGACCCCCACTCTGCCCCAGGCCCAGCCCTCACTCTACTCCTTCCTCCAAGCCTCTACCAAGCCCCAGTGTAGCTTGGACAATAAAACTGGGTTGGCAGGCAACGGGGGGTGGGGGAGGGAGTAGCAGGGAAGGAGCACCCATTTCCCCTCACCCCCTCCAGCTGGCCCTTAGCACTCAGCAGCCACTCGAAGATGAAGCTGCCAGAGGCACACAGACGGTAGGGCGTGCGAATGGGGAGGGGCCCACTGGGGCTTGAGCTCCATCCACCTGCCCCTCCCAACCCCGGCTTGATGTCCGTCTGCACGACCAGCCACTTCCCTCTCCTGCCGGCACTGTGCGCTGCTTCCCCAGTCTCTGGCATCAGCACTAGCCCTGCCCAAACGCACCCGAACAAGGCACACTCCAGGCACGGGGGCCGGAGACTGGGGCAGCAGTGTGCAGCACCAGCAGGAGAGGGACACATCCAGGCCAACACACACCAACCCAGGCTTGGGAGTCCCAGCTTGTGGATTCAAGGGGCTTCGGCCTTGATTAGGGTGGGCCTAGTTGGATGCTAAATAGGTAGCCCGTGGCCCGCCCAGGTCCACCTATGGCTACACCCCCACTTCTTTATGCCCCTCCCCACTTCTTCATCTCCCCCCATCCCCTCCTACACACCGCAAAACAGCTGATCCACGGTGGGCAGGAGGCACTGGGCAGGAGAGGCGCAGGTGCTGACCCACAGGCCTCCCAGTGAGTACTGAGCACCCACTGTTTTTTCTCCTCTGGGTGGTCCAGCCCTGGAGCACCCACAGCATCGGCACTTATCGTGACAGATGTTTCTCAAACCTGTTCCTCTAAATCTCCACTGACAGGAATTCCACATCCTCCGTTGGCAATTTATTCCAGTACCTAACTATCCTTGTAATTAGAAAGTTTTTCCTAATATTTAACCTAAATCTCCCTTGATGCATATTAAGCCAGATTACTTCTTGTCCTCCCCTCAGTGGACATGGAGAACAATTGAAGAAATATCTATAAATGTAAAATTTCTGTAATCCATAATTCTGTGATGTTCTATTCAATAAGAGGATTAGAGGAAAGAAAAAAGTAAAACATCGACTATATCAAATTTCCATCCACATGTAAAGTTTTATTGCAGGACTATTGTGCAGGAATAAAAGAACCACCTGATACTAATGTAAAACTAGTCTCTATGTTAATTTTTTAGGACATATCAGTTTATACAGAAGAGTCAAAGCATGGAGCTTTGAATCCTATGAGTAGAGCACTATGAAATCCACATTAGTAAGAACATGGACGGAATCATGGAATTGAATATTAACGTGGCATCCTGCTCTCCCCAGCACTAGGACCATACAGAGCTACGTGCAGCCATACTTAAAGAGAGTCAAGCTGCTCCAGATTGCGAGCCTCAGAAGCTTCCTGATCTGCTGCACAGAGGGGCAGAGGGCTAATGTTTGGGTGTCCCCGTCCTTCCTGCCGGTGTACCCGGTCTACACTGAGCTGGGGCGGGTGCCTGTCTTTGCACCAGCCTTTGGCTCAGGAGTGGCTTCTGCCTACCATTATCTGAACAAGTGTTCAGGCTGGTGAGTGCTCTGCTTAAAGAGACAGCATGGTAACACACATAGTCACCCAATACACACACACACATTCTCTCTCACACACACACTTTGTCTCTCTTTCTTTCGCACACACTCCCCCAACATACACAACCACTCACACATTCCCCCAACACACACACAGTCTCTCTCACACACTACCCCTAAACACACAGAGGCACTCTCTCGCAGACTTCCCCTCTCCCTCTTCGTCCCCCTCCCCACTTCTGTGGACTTCCTGTGTTACTGTTTTTTAGGCCTTTAAGTGGCTAAATTATATTGCAAAGGACAGGGAAAGAGAAAGCACTTTTCTAGCCCATCAGAATTGATAAGATTTGGCTATTGATAGTGGTTTAGGACCCAGTTCAGCAAAGTACTTAAGAATGTGCTTAACTTTAAATATGTGTAGTCCCTTTGAAATCAAAATTGACTTAGGCATGTCCCTTAGTTTGATTTTGAATTAACTGTAAAAGAAATAAACTTGAAATCTAATCAGTTTCAAAAAGTGAAAGAAGTAGTTTCAGGTATTCCATCTAGCAAGTCCCATGCCAATATCTGTAATTCTACAATCACATTTTCCTATTTTTAGAAAGCTCTCTCTCACACATTTGTGTACGTCTTTCATGCTGAAACTGGGGAAGCTGACCAACATATTCTGTTAATATCTCCTTCAGAGAGCAGTATCAGTCAAACTCTTTGAAAAATGAATAGCTTGCTCAATCCTCAAGAAGTCATCACTCGACCCTGGAGACCTCATCCTGTATCCAAAATCCCATTCGTGGGCAAAATAATTCAGAAAGTAGTAACCAGTAAACTCCTACATAATGTGATGGACTGGATGCTTCAGTCTGGTTCAAGTTAGGGCACAGAGACAGTCCTAGTGGCCCTAAAAGATGGACATGGTACATACACAGGCACAATGCCCATGTTCATATTGCTGGGTTTCTCTGCTACACACTAGACCACAAGATAATTCTAACTTGCCTACCAGGCATAACAGGAGTAGATAGTACAGCACTATAGTCACTCCAATCATTCCTATCCAATAGACCTCAGAATAGTGATGTCTAATTACTCCTTCTCTCCATAGGCCCTCACCTGCTGAATCCCAGAGAGATTCAGATTACTCCCTCTGCTTTTCAATATACACAAAACCACTGAAAGAAATAGTGACATACTGTGGGCTCAGCTGCCAATAATATGCTGATGTCTAGAGCCCTACCAAATTCATGGCTGTGAAAAATGCCTCATGAACCATGAATCTCTTTTCTCCATGAAATCTGGTGCCCAGTCAGGGGCTCCTACCCAATGCAGGGCTCCAGCTGTTAGTCCCAGCCGGGGATGAGAAGAGACAAGGCTCTCTCTTCCCTGGCAGGGGCTGCTCCCACAGCGGGTCAGACATACCTCCGGGAATCTCCCCTGGCTGCAGCAATCTCCCCGTCTCCAGTTGTCACCCCCTCACACACACTGTGAGGCTGCATCTCCAGCTGTCACCCCCTGCCCCGCAAACACTGGAGCGGGAGACTGTCAGGAAAACCAGATATATGGTAACCCACCCCCCAGACCCGATGACCCACACTTCTGCTGCTGGTGGCACTGGCTTTAGAGCTAGATGCCCAGCCAGCAGCCTTCCTCTCTGGCTGCCCAGCTCTGAAGGCAGGAGGGCAGAAGTAAGGGTAGCAATCCCACTACCCCCCTACAATAACCTTGTGACTCTGCCCCCACCACGCTATTCACCCACGGTTCCAACACTGTGAAATTTCAGATGTAAACAGAAAATGACTAATTTTAAAATCCCCTGGCTGAGAAATTGATTAAAATGGACTGTGAATTTGGGCCCTATTGATGACACTCAGTTACAAGATTTTTCACCATTAATGCAACCATCCTCACTAAGATATCAGAAAGCCTACAGAACATCAACTCTTGGATTAAGTATAGCTGATTCAAACCAATGCCAACCAAGACTGAAAATGATGAAACTTTTTGAAGAACTAGCTGAGACACAGTCGAAACCATCCACTGAAGGACAAACCCTATTCACTGAATCAGTGCAAAGACACCTTCTAAAATCTGACATCTCACTATCCTTGGATGATCAGATAGCATCAGTGAATAAAAATGCCTTCTTTCACCTCCAGCACTCTAGCAAACTTCCACCCTTCCTTTCCAACAAGGACCTGGCCACAGTGATCCATTCATTTTTCAGCTCTAGGCTGGATTACTACCATTCGCTGGAGCAAAATGCAGTGATACTGGAACAATTTTTATAGCGTGGATGCTGAAGACTGAAACCATGTATTTTGGTCATGACTATTTCAAGACAGGAGCTACAGCAGCACCCCCAGCACTCTTAGTTTCAACATCTATGGCTGAATGTGTGTCACGGAGTGTGGGGGAGTCCGGCCCTGCACCCCTCTTTCTGGGACCCACAGTGACTCTCGGCCAGCCAGTGAAACAGAAGGTTTATTGGACAACAGGAACACAGATTACAGCACAGCTTGCAGGCACAGTCAGGACCCCTCCACCGAGTCCTTCTGGGCTTTCAGGGTGCTTGGATCCTAGCTAGGATACCCTGAATTCCGCCTACACAGCCCCAAGCCCAAACTCAAACTGCTTCCCTCCTGCCGCTCCCTTCCTTTGTCCCCTTCCCGGGCAAAGGTGTTGACCTTTCCCCTCCCTTACCTAGCTCAGGTTACAGGCCCTGGCATCGTCCATCCCCTAAAGTCCTCCCCTGCTCTCCTACTCCCCACACAGACAGTACCTACTGCATCACATCTCTCCCCCCTTCGAGACTGAACTGAGCGGGGTCACTCTGCCCAGTGACCTGGGGAAGTTCAGGGTCCCCTCTCCGGGACAACGCATCCGCTGTCAGGTTGGCACTTCCCTTCACATGGACCACGTCCATGTCATAGTCCTGCAGGAGCAGGCTCCACCTCAGGTGCTTGGCGTTGGCTCCTTTCTTCTGGTGCAGCCAGGTCAGGGGAGAGTGGTCGGTGTACACGGTGAAGTGTCGCCCAAAGAGATATGGCTCTAGCTTCTTAAGGGCTCACACCATGGCCAGGCATTCCTTCTCGATGGCTGCGTAGCTTTGTTCCCGGGGTAGCAGCTTCTTACTCAGGTACACGATGGGGTGCCTCTCCCCCTTTTCGTCCTCCTGCATTAACACTGCCCCCAGTCCCGTGTCTGAGGCATCGGTGAACACCATAAAGGGTTTGTCAAAATCTGGGTTTGCCAGAACTGGGCCACTAACCAGAGCCTCCTTCAGCGCCCGGAAAGCCTCCTGGCACTGCTCAGTCCAGATCACCTTGTCTGGCTTCCCCTTTTTGCACAGTTCAGTGATGGGGCCGGCTATGGCACTAAAGTGGGGCACGAATCTTCGATAGTACCCCGCCATCCCAATAAAGGCCTGGACCTGCTTTTTGGTTTGGGGGCCAGGCCAGTCTCTGATTACCTCCACCTTGGCTGGTTCCGGCTTCAGGCAGCCGCTCCCCACCCGATGGCCCAGGTAAGATACTTCAGCCATCCCCACCTTGCACTTCTCAGCCTTTACTGTTAACCCAGCCTTTCGGAGTCGGTCCAGGACTTGTTTAACCTGGGACACGTGGTCCTCCCAGGTCTGGCTGAAGACGCAGATGTCGTCAATATACGCCACGGCAAAACTCTCCATCCCCCTCAGTAGCTGATCCACCAGGCGCTGGAAGGTGGCCGGTGCTCCCTTGAGGCCGAAGGGCAGGGTCAGAAACTCATAGAGCCCCAGAGGGGTGATAAAGGCCGATTTCAGCCTGGCATCTGCATCCAGCGGCACTTGCCAGTAGCCTTTGGTAAGATCCATAGTGGTGAGGTACCGAGCACCTCCCAGTTTGTCTAGGAGCTCGTCAGGCCTGGGCATAGGGTAGGCATCAGATACGGTGATGGCATTGAGCTTTCGATAGTCCACACAGAACCGGATTGACCCATCCTTCTTGGGAACCAGCACCACTGGCAAGGCCCAAGGGCTGGAAGACGGCTGGATCACCCCCAAAGCCAGCATGTCCCTGACCTCTCTTTCAAGATCCTGGGCAGTTTTACCAGTGACCCGAAAAGGGGAGCATCTTATAGGGGGATGTGACCTGGTCTCCACCCGGTGGACAGTCAAATTAGTGCATCCAGGCTGGTTGGAAAACAGCTGTCGGTATAGATGCAGCACCCCTCTGATCTCAGCGTGCTGGCCCGGGGTCAGCTGATCAGAGAGGGGAATCGCCTCTAGGGGGGAACCAGCTTTGGTCCCAGGGAATAGATCTACTAAGGGGTCATCTCCCTGCCCCTCCCAATGTCCACACACGGCCAACACCACAATCCCCCTGTCATAGTATGGTTTCATCATGTTCACATGGTACACCCGACGGTGATGTGCCCGGTTTGACAGCTCCACCACATAGTTTACCTCATTCAGTTGCTTGATAACCTTGAAGGGCCCTTCCCAGGCGGCCTGGAGTTTGTTTCTCCTCACGGGGATGAGAACCATCACCTGATCTCCGGTGGCGAAGGCACGGGCCCGTGCCGTGCGGTCATACCAGACCTTCTGCCTCCTCTGGGCTCGGGCCAGATTCTCCCTGGCCAGGCCCATGAGCTCGGCCAGTCTTTCCCGGAAGGGCGGACATACTCCACCACTGACTCTCCCTCGGGAGAGGCCTTCCCCTCCCATTCGTCCCTCATCAGGTCTAGGGGCCCCCTTACCCGCCTTCCATACAACAGTTCGAAAGGTGAAAACCCGGTAGATTCCTGGGGCACCTCCCTGTACGCGAATAGCAGGTGAGGTAAGTACTTGTCCCAGTCCTGCGGGTGCTGGTTCATAAATGTTTTTAGCATCATCTTCAGCGTCCCGTTGAACCTTTCTACCAGCCCGTTGGACTGGGGGTGATACGCTGAGGCCCAGTTGTGCTGGACCCCCCATTTCTGCCATAAGGATCGGAGCAGGGCCGACATGAAGTTGGACCCCTGGTCCGTTAAGACCTCCTTGGGGAACCCCACCCGGCTGAAAATTGTCAGGAGCGCATCTGCCACTGTGTCGGCTTCGATAGAGGACAAGGCCACCGCCTCGGGGTAGCGAGTGGCAAAATCCACCGCCACTAGGATGTATTTCTTCCCTGACCGGGTCATCTTGCTGAGGGGTCCCACTATGTCCATGGCCACCTTCTGGAAAGGTTCTTCTATGATGGGTAAAGGCCTCAAAGCCGCTTTCCCCTTGTCCCGGGCCTTCCCCACCCTCTGGCAGGAGTCACAGGATTGACAGTACTGTCGGACATCGGTAAAGACCCCAGGCCAGTAAAAGCTCTGTAGCAGCCTCTGCCTGGTGCGTCGGATTCCCTGGTGCCCTGCGAGAGGGATGTCATGGGCCAGGTACAGCAGCTTGTGACAAAACTTCTGGGGAATTACCAGCTGCCTCCTGATCCCCCATGACTCTACTTCCCCTGGGGGAGCCCATTCTCGGTACAGGAACCCCTTCTCCCACAGGAACCTCTCCTTGCAACCTCTCCTCATGGTCTGTACCGCACTAAGGTCAGCCCGGTCCCGGTGCTTCCGCAAGGAGGGATCTTTCTGCAACTCGGCCTGGAACTCAGCAGCTGGGACAGGGATGGGGACCAGCTCTCTCTTGCTGGCTGGGTCTGAGGCCGCAGCCTCTCTGCACCGTGCCCCTGGGCATTCCCCGCTCCCTGGGTTAGGGTCCTGCACCTCGGGTCAAGTACCTTCCCGTTGTCGGGGTGCAGTGCCCTTTGCTGACTCTGACTACGAGTCACGACCAGGGCACTCTGGGTGTTACTAGCCCAGTCCTTGAGGTCCCCTCCCATTAACACGACAGTGGGCAAATATCGGTGTACCCCCACATCCTTGGGGCCCTCCTTGGCCCCCCATTTCAGGTGTACCCTTGCCACTGGCACCTTGAATGGGGTCCCACCCACGCCCATCAGGGCCAGGTAGGTGTCGGGCACCATCCAATCTGAGGCCACTACCTTGGGCCGGGCCAGCCTCACCTCTGCGCCCGTGTCCCAGTACCCAGTGACCTTCCTCCCATCTACCTCCAGGGAAACAATGCACTCCTTCTGGAGGGGCAGCCCCGCGCCCACCCAGTAAACCAAAAACCCGGAGCCTGGAGCATCCACAGGTGGTATGTTGCCAGCCCCCCTTTCCTGGGAATGTAGCCCCTCCTCCGATTGGGTTTTTACCCAATCCACCCTCTGTGGGTTGGGTTTGCTTGGTCTGTCCCTGAGCTTGGGGCACTGGGCCCGTATGTGACCTCGTTGGCCACAGCGATAGCAGCCCGTGTCTCGTGGGTCCCCTTGAGTGGGTCGGAGGGACCTGCCGCTGGATGTTCCCCTTTTGGGGGGGTTCTCCATAGGACCCCGCTGGGAGGTCCCATGATGACTCTCTCTCTGTGTTGAGGCAGGCTTGCTCCTTTAAAACTCCTCCCTGCCATCCCCTGCCCGACTGTCCACAAATTGGTCGGCCAGCTGGCCTGCATGCTGTGGTTTCTCCGGCTTCTGGTCCATCAACCACAGCCTCAAGTCGGACGGGCACTGCTCATGCAGGTGCTCCAGTATGAATAGGTCAAGCAGGTCCTCTTTAGTTTGGGCCCCAGCTGTCCACTTGCGGGCATACCCCTGCCCCCGGTTGACCAGTTGTAGGTATGTGACCTCACGGGTTTTACGCTGGCTCCGGAACTTTTTCCGGTACATCTCAGGAGTCAGCCCAAACTCGCGGAGCAGGGCCTGTTTGAACATTTCGTAGTCCCCTGCCTCCGCCCCTTTTAGTCGGCTGTACACCTCCACGGCTGTGGAGTCCAGTAAGGGGGTGAGAACTGCGATCCTGTCTGTAGGGTCAACCCTGTGCAGCTCGCAGGCATTCTCAAAGGCCGTCAGGAAGGTATCTATGTCCTCCCCATCCTTATGCCGGGGCAGCAAGTGCTTATCAAAGCTCTTTGTAGGCTTGGGTCCCCCCTCATTCACTGCAGCCAGGGCCCCACTGCTCGCCAGCCGGGCCAGCTCCAGCTCATGTTTACGCTGTTTCTCCTTCTCCTCCCGCTCATGTTCACGCTGTTTTGCCTTCTCCTCCAGCTTTTGCCTCTTTAACTCGAGCTTCTCCCTTTCATATTCCAGCCGCGTCCGCTCCACGGACGCCGAGCGTTGCTGGGAGGATCCCCTGATGGGGGGTGGGCTTCGCCGGGCGGATCCCCTGCTGGCCGGGGGTGTCACGGTGCCCTCGGTATACACTGGGCTCCTCCCTGCCCTTCCCCTAGGCCTAGGAAGGGGGGGGTCTCGGGAAGCCCTCGTCCGCCGGCTGACCACTCCCAGCGGGGACAGACACTGGTGCCTGCGCTGCATCTGCCCGGCTGCTTCCCTCAGAGACAGGGCTCCGTTCATTCATGCAGTCTCCCTGCTCCAGCTGGGCAATCAGTTGGTCCTTGCTGAGCCTCCCTGGGTGTAGCCCCCTCTGCTTGCACAGCTCCACCAGGTCACACTTGCGCCGCTTGGCATACATCTTCCTGCTGACCACTCACAGGCCGGGGTGCTCGCTGCTCCCCACGGTTTCCAGGGGGACCCCTAGTGCACCAGCCCTTCTTGAGGTCACCACCTCTCTGCCAGGGTCGAGCTGCAGACTCCTCCGCCCCTGGGACCGCTCGCTGCAATCCCCCGGGGGACCCTGTTACTGCAAAGTCCTTCTCACTGGGCACACACTCCCAGGGGTTAATCACCCCTTCGTTTTACTGCTCCCCAGTCACTTACTGCAGGAAGCGCCGTCCACGGGGTGCAGTATCTCCCGCCGCTGCCACCAGTTGTCACAGAGTGTGGGGGAGTCCAGCCCTGCACCCCTCTTTCTGGGACCCACAGTGACTCTCGGCCAGCCAGTAAAACAGAAGGTTTATTGGACAACAGGAACACAGGTTACAGCAGAGCTTGCAGGCACAGTCAGGACCCCTCCACCGAGTCCTTCTGGGCTTTCAGGGTGCTTGGATCCTAGCTAGGATACCCTGAATTCCGCCTACACAGCCCCAAGCCCAAACTCAAACTGCTTCCCTCCTGCCGCTCCCTTCCTTTGTCCCCTTCCCGGGGAAAGGTGTTGACCTTTCCCCTCCCTTACCTAGCTCAGGTTACAGGCCCTGGCATCGTCCATCCCCTAAAGTCCTCCCCTGCTCTCCTACTCCCCACACAGACAGTACCTACTGCATCACAATATGAAAACAATGGATTGGCTTCAAATAGTACAAAATGTGGCTGCCCGCTTTCTCCAGGTTCTAGATCACCATGAGCACGTAAGGCCTGAACTCAAATCCCTACACTCGCACCTACTCAGTTTCAGATGCCACTTTAAGGCTCTAATGCTAATCGTCAAAACAATTAATGCATCAGTCCCAGCTACATTAACTGAATTTTTATCTATGAACCCCTCTGACAGCAGTGCAAGGACAATGCAGATCACAAAACCTAGAATAGCAGCAAAGAATCCTGTGGCACCTTATAGACTAACAGACGTTTTGGAGCATGAGCTTTCGTGGGTGAATACCCACTTCCTCAGATGCATGTAATGGAAATATCCAGGGGCAGGTATATATATGTGTGCTAGCAAGCAAGCTAGAGATAACGAGGTCAGTTCAATCAGGGAGGATGAGGCCCTGTTCTAGCAGTTGAGGTGTGAAAACCAAGAGAGGAGAAACTGGTTCTGTAATTGGCAAGCCATTCACAGTCTTTGTTCAATCCAAGACTGTGAATGGCTTGCCAATTACAGAACCAGTTTCTCCTCTCTTGGTTTTCACACCTCAACTGCTAGAACAGGGCCTCATCCTCCCTGATTGAACTGACCTCGTTATCTCTAGCTTGCTTGCTAGCACACATATATATACCTGCCCCTGGATATTTCCATTACATGCATCTGAGGAAGTGGGTATTCACCCACGAAAGCTCATGCTCCAAAACGTCTGTTAGTCTATAAGGTGCCACAGGATTCTTTGCTGCTTTTACAGATCCAGACTAACACGGCTACCCTCTGATACTTAAAACCTAGAATGAAGCACATGAGAGCTGGGAACAAAGGGATCCTCAGCTAAGGAGAGCTGTCTATGCCACAGACTTTATTAAATGAACTTCTAAAGGGAATTAAGTGAATCCTGAGTCTGACCCTCTCTAGAAAATACTGCAAAACTTGACTCTTTGAAAAAGCCTTTTTACCATAGCAAGATAACATCCTTCTCCCCAAAAATACAAAACAAAAACCCAACACAACCAATGAAACAACCAACACAAGCACAACACACAATACCCGAAGTGGAGCTTGGTCTCCCCCCTCCAGAAAGGGGAGAAGAACCAGAGACTACCAAGTCCACTAGGAGTTTTACTACTGCTATTCATTTTAAGTGGAATGCACTCAGCTACTACAATGATGGATGGCAGTGTTATAAAACCCTGAGAGACTACACAGAAAACAGTGAACCTAATTATACATGAAGTGCTGTCAAAAAGCACACAAAATGAATCTACTGAAGAAAAGATGAGATGGAGGAGGGGGAAGAGAGCTCTAAAGTTATAGTAATCTTAACTTGTAAGAACAGTGGATGAAAAATACATACAGAAGTGATTTTCTTTAAATTGATAGTGTCCCTTCATAGTAGAAAAATTCTTTGCGCTATGGCAAAACAAATAATGACATAAGCAAAACATATCACAGGGCATATTTGAAGTGGTGAAAGTTTCCCCATTGCACTAGAAGCATGTTTACTTTCAGTAATGCCAACTGTGGCCAATGTTTTAAGAACTGATCCATGCAGTTGCCTCCATTTTATTTTTCACTGTTCCATGAACTGATCACCAAAACGAACATAAACAGACACTAGATAAGGGTACAAAATCTTTTCACTAGACCACATTACCTAAAATTCAGCAGGCATTTTACCTCCATTTACTCCCCAATTTACCCAGTGCTTCACGGGCTCTCTGTCTGATGAGAATTAAATTTCCTAAGTGTAACTCTCAGAGCCCAGAAAATAATTTAAATTTAGAATTAAAGTAATAAAACATCAGACGAAAATTTTACAGATGCCTTTCTATGGTATGCAAATAAAATAATCCTAGGCCTTGTCTCTACTAGGGAATAGAAGTGGGGGAAACTCCTGTGTACACAGGCCCCAGACTGTTAAAACAAACTTTTTTCCCTAGATTCCAAGGCCAGAAGGGACCATTGTGATCTAGTCTGATCTCCTGTATAACACAGGTCATAGAACTTCCCCTAAATAATTTCTACGGCAGATCTTTTAGGCAAATATCCAATCTTGATTTTAAAATTGTCAGTGATGGAGAATCCACCATGATGCTTGATAAACTGATCCAAAGGTTAATTATCACTCACTGTTAAAAAAAAAATTACCCCTTATTTCTAAACTGAATTTGTTTTGCTTCAACTTCCTGCTGTTGGATCGTGTTACTTTCTGCTAGACTGAACAGCCTTTTATTAAAGATTTGTAGATAGTCAGACTATAATCCAGTCCAGTCACCCCTTTTAAGCACCAGGTCAGCACTGAGGTCTTAATCAACATGGAGCTTAAAATCTTGGCGGTAGCAGCCAGCTAGGGCAGGGCTCCCAATTTGGTTCCCACCGGTGGAGCTGCAGTGTATTAGCAGTGGTGGGAGAACTGCCTGTGGCGGTGGCACGGAACACGTGCTAGAGTGACAGTCACGAGCCCATTTACCCTCTCAGGTGTATTTCCCCTCCCCCCCCCCCCGGCGCCGGCCTTCCCCGCCACGCACAAGCGTGATTCCCTGCGGTGCCCAGTGCCGGGCACCAGGAACCAGGCAGGCTCCAGGAGCCTTTGCGCCCCGGAATTCTCCAGCCCGCGCCAAGGATTTATCCCTAACGGCTGAGGCGCGCGTGACCTCGGGCGGCGAGTCCCCCTCGGGGCCCCTTTCCCCGCGGCACAGGGAAGGGCCGGACTGGGGGCGCGGAGCGGTAACCGCCATCCTAGTGGCTGGGGGAGGGCAAGGAGCGCGACAGACGCGGGCTCCCTGCCCCACACTTACCAGCCCCCTGTCCATGTCGGGCTCACCCTGCCGGCCGCCGCCAGGGACCCTCGCGTACTCAGCGTAGCGCAGGGTCTCCGAGGGGGCTCCGGCACCTTCCATGACAGGAAGAAAGAGTGAGGCCGCTGTACGGGGCCCCGCTAGGGACAAGCCAGCTCCGAGGCCGGACACCATTAAACAAACGCGATTCACGCTGTGCCAGCCCCGCCCCCACTCGCCTTCCTCTGAGGGGCGGGGCCAAGTGCGGACGTCAGCCGCCTGTGCAAGCAGCTCCCGGCCTGAGTCAGAGGGGTGGAGCGTGCGCGTGAGAACCAGGAGGGGGTGGGGTGCTCGAAAGAGTTAAACATAGTCCAGTCCCTGGGGGGAGGTGGGCACCCAAGGGGCATTCGTAGGACACACTCTGACGCTGTCCCTGGGATGGGGTGAGGACAGAAAGAGGCTGCTACTGTAGTCAGGGCCTGTGAACACAGCCCCCTGGGGGATTTAGTTCCTTCCAGAGTCAGCTATTGCCCCCTCCCAAGCTGATTGGCCCCACAGTCTCCCTGCCCCCCAATCTTAAAATGTGTCTTTCACATCATTATGTTTAAAAACATGTAAAATAACACACATGGCTCATCATGAAGTGTTGTCACCACTAAGACTCCCATGCCCACGTGATAAATTACATCACCTTTCTACCTGTCCACCCCTCAACCCCCAAAAGAGGGGATAGGCCCAGAGGTGAAAGTAAGCTGGTACAGCCCGGTACGGCGTACTGGCAAGAGCCAGTACGCTGTGCCGGAGCCCCAGGCCCCTTAAAGCGCTGCCCAAGTCACATTGCTGGAGCCCCAGTGTAGCGGCACCAGGGCTTGGGTGAGGATTTAAAGGGCCCTTGGCTCCAGCCCCTGTGGGGATCCCCGAGCCCTTTAAAGCACCACGTGAGCCCCACTGCCAGAGCCCTGGGGTAGCAGCAGCAGGGGTCCCATGGTGATTGAAAGGGCCCTGAGCTCCACTGTGGTAACAGTGGGAGCTCTGGGGGTGATTTAAAGGCCCCGGGGCTCCCAGCTGCAGCCGGAGGCCATGGACATTTAAATCTTCTGGTTGAGGCCATGCCCCCTGCTCAGGACTCCTGAATACTGGTAAGTCATTTAAGTTACTTTCACCCCTGGATAGGCTCCTCATTGCACCCTGAAGGTCAACAGGTTCAGGGTATGTCACACCAGAGCAGAAAGCAAATTACTGAGCCAAAGGCCCCCCCCCACTGAAAACACCTTGTTCCCATGTGCACAATCTAGGAACTGTTTGTCTTCACTTTACCAGATCCTTTATCTGACTCCTCACTAATTTGTGGTGGATGAGGACAGGAAGACTCCTTCAGTGGATTTTAAGGGTTTGGTGTAATTCCTTCCTGAGGCCAGGCAGGATTTTGCAGTTTGTGTCCTGGATGGCAATTAACCTGTATTTGAAAGGGGACACTCAAATTCCCTGTAATTCACTCCCACAATATGAGCTGCTATCAAGGTTCCTTTCCCACTCTGAATTTTAGGGTACAGATATGGGGACCTGCATTGACACTTCTAAGCTTAATTACCAGCTTAGATCTGGTATCGCTGCCACCACCCCCAAGCACTATTTTTCTTCCCTGGGTAGTCTTGAGAGACTTCACCAATTTCCTGGTGAACACAGATCCAACCCCCTTGGATCTAAAAACAAGGAAAAAATCAATCAGGTATTAAGAAAAGGGCTGTTAATTAAAGAAAAGAAAGGTAAAAGAAAACCCTCTGGGAGAGATTAGCATACCAGCTACCCTCACAGAACAGATTCCAAACACAGAGGATGTTCCCCTTGGCAAAAACCTTAATACACACAAGAATACCCAAATTTGATAATTCCCTTAATGGTACCAAGACAAGTTACAAAGAAAATAAACATAAACTTATTTATCCCTTTCTAAAACTTACTCTTCTGATAAGGGGCTGGTTACTTGATCTTTTTTACTCCGGCTGAAACTGAAACTCTAAACAAAGGAAAACTTCCCTCCTTACTTTTGAAACATCCTGTTCCCCCATTGGTTCCTTTGGTCAGGTGTCAGCAAGGCTAGGTGAACTTCTTAACTCTTTACAGGTAAAAAAGGCATTAACCCTTAACTATCTGTTTATGTCAGCTGCTCACTCTTCCAAATACCGAGACAATTGAGGAGGAGGATCATCCAGAGGAAGAAATGAAGAGATGAGAGATAATGGTAGGTAGAAACTGGAACAGAGAGGGGAAAAGAGGAGAGAGAACACTGAAAGTAAAGAGATCAGGAGAGAAAGGCCAAATCAGAAAAAAAAAATCTTGGCTTAGATAGAAGATTTCAGAGGAAGATGAAGAGAAAAAACATTTATAAATATGAAAAATTCAAGAAAAACTGGTCTGAGGAAAAACAGAGACAATGAAAGAGACTAAAAATGCATGAGTGTTTCTTTCAAGTTAGTCAAATATGATATACACTTTTATACTTAAGTTTCACAAGTCTCTTGTAAATCTAGACCAGGGATAGTCAATTATTTTTTGTCAAGGTCCAAATTTCTTGGTCAAGATATAGTCAAGATCCAGACTCCAGAGAAACATTTTTCATAGCGCAAGTGCCCCTGTTCAACAACACCTACAATTCTGTGAAATATACCCAGCGCCTATTGCTTATAATGTTATTGCATTAAATGAAAAATAAAATAAAACCATTGTGTGTAATCTGAAAATACACCCCCCCCAAAAGTGTAATAAATTACATGTGGGACTTTGAGAAAGTACTTAGATAAAATGTCAGATAGTATTAAAACACTTTCAGATAACTTTTAAGTTTGGAATGAGTTTTGTCAAATACAATTATTGTAGGCATATCTGTATATAGAAAGATAAACATATTCAAAACTTTTTAGCTTCTTGTGGTTTATATAACAGAGTATCAAATAAAATAAAACTTAGTACATATGAACTCTTTATCTTTATCTTAGTACATATGAACTTAGTATATATGAACTCTTTATCTGTGGGGCCATCCGCATGGCCCCACAATATGCCAATATTTTTATGGCCGACCTGGAACAACACTTCCTCAGCTCTCGTCCACTCACACCCCTTCTCTACCTACGCTACATTGATGACATCTTCATTATCTGGACCCATGGGAAGGAGACTCTGGAAAAATTCCACCACGATTTCAACAGCTTCCACCCCACCATCAACCTCAGCCTGGACCAATCTACACGGGAAATCCACTTCCTAGACATCATGGTGCAAATAAGTGATGGTCACATTAACACCACCCTATACCGAAAACCTACTGACCGCTATGCTTACCTTCATGCCTCCAGCTTCCATCCCGGGCACATCACACAATCCATTGTCTACAGCCAAGCACTGAGGTACAACCGCATCTGTTCTAACCCCTCAGACAGAGACCAACACCTACAAAATCTCCACCAAGCATTCTCAGAACTACAATACCCGCACGAGGAAATAAGGAAACAGATCAACAGAGCCAGATGTGTACCCAGAAGCCTCCTACTGCAAGACAAACCCAGGGAAGAAACCAACAGGACTCCACTGGCCATCACATACAGTCCCCAGCTAAAACCCCTCCAACGCATCATCAGGGATCTACAACCCATCCTGGACAATGATCCCACACTTTCACAGGCCTTGGGTGGCAGGCCAGTCCTCGCCCACAGACAACCTGCCAACCTGAAACATATTCTCACAGTAACTGCACATCGCACCATAGTAACTCTAGCTCAGGAACCAATCCATGCAACAAACCTCGATGCCAACTCTGCCCACATATCTACACCAGCGACACCATCACAGGACCTAACCAGATCAGCCACACCATCACCGGTTCATTCACCTGCACCTCCACCAATGTAATATACGCCATCATGTGCCAGCAGTGCCCCTCTGCTATGTACATTGGCCAAACTGGACAGTCTCTATGGAAAAGGATACGTGGACACAAATCAGATATTAGGAATGGCAATATACAAAAACCTGTAGGAGAACATTTCAACCTCCCTGGCCACACTATAGCAGACCTTAAGGTGGCCATCCTGCAGCAAAAAAACTTCAGGACCAGACTTCAAAGAGAAACTGCTGAGCTTCAGTTCATCTGCAAATTTGACACCATCAGCTCAGGATTAAACAAAGACTGTGAATGGCTTGCCAACTACAAAACCAGTTTCTCCTCCCTTGGTTTTCACACCTCAACTGTTAGAAGAGGGCCTCATCCTCCCTGATTGACCTAACCTCATGATCTCTAGCTTGCTTGCATATATATACCTACCCCTGGAAATTTCCACTACATGCATCTGATGAAGTGGGTATTCACCCACGAAAGCTCATGCTCCAAAACGTCTGTTAGTCTATAAGGTGCCACAGGATTCTTTGCTGCTTTTACAGAACCAGACTAACACGGATACCCCTCTGATACTTTATCTTTTATGATTCAAGTCTTTCCAATAACAAATACACACCCACCTACATGTGTATTAAGCAAAAGAATCAAATAATTACTGTGACATACCTGTTATTACTGTAATATCACTACTGAAAATGTAATTTTATATAGCAACACAAATTTAAAATAAAGTCTGTGTGAATAATGTATAATTTATACTACTGCCATCAGTGGGAAAAGTCCTCTGCTGTACAAGGGCCTTGAAATTTGGAGTGAGTTCAGTCAAGATAAGACAGAGGCAATTGCACAGACGATTATCAGTCAAAATGGAGCGATTATGCAATTTATTGTTGTTCATTGTTGGGAATGCTGACTCACACACATATGTTGAGCCAAACATAGTCAAAATGTTAAATGCCACCTTCCTCAAGTGTGGATACATGGAGTCCAGCACAAGGGTTATCCAGAAAGTTTCAGATGTCGTTTCAGTGTGCCGCACCTTAAGCACTTCATCTGCTTGTAATTCAGTAAACTCCAGCTGTATTTTGCTTTTCAACATCTGGAAAGTATGCTTTGCTTGATCACACCAAGTGCCATTTGCTTGTACAATGAATGGGTTCCTGACAAAAAGGAAGATGGCTTTAACACTTTCAAATTCTGGGAACCTCCGCTGGAAGTTTTGAAGAAGCCTGTCCAGAGATGATGCCATCTGATGCACGTCTGCAGTGTCCCGGCAGCTTAGCAGCATTGGGAAAGGCAGCATTTCCCCAGTTTTCGAATCAATTTAGAAAAGAGATACTGCTGTGGAGATCCACTACATTGCAATTTTGCACCTGTAGCTTTAAGTTGAAATCATTTAAGAGGCCTATTAAATAAAAAAAATGGACATACAGCGCTAACTGCGCTGTCTCTCTCAAATCACAGCATTTGTCCACTGCCATGGAAAACAGCCTGCCTGGTGTTACCTAGCAGATCTGTGTTCTTGGAGAACCAGGGTACAGAACCCAGCCTGTTTGACTCATGAAAGACCTTCCCCTGCACAGCCTCTGCTTGAACCAAATCTGCATTAGAAGAAAGATTTACAAAAAGCAATGAAAAAGCAGTGGGAGACACACCTAAATCCCTGGGATAAGGATGACAGGATTAAGGAAACTCTTCTAGCCTCATTTGCATTAAAGATGGGACAAAGAGGCATCTCCATTAGCATACGGAAATTCCAAGGCAAGAACTGCACAGAACTTCTGGGACCAGAAAGGCAGGGAAGCACTGTATGGTTGGGGATCTCCAGATGTTAATGAACGCACACCTGCACACACCCAGCTCAGCAGTTATCAGACCAATTCTAGTAGCAAATTCTTTATTGGTATCCAAAATAGTGAAGCTCCCTAATTGCATTGTGAGCTCCTTCCAAGGAACACTGCCCATAGCCTGAAATGATCATCTCCCATTGTTTAGACTGAGCAAAACAACTTTGGTATACTCCCTTGAGCCATCAGTTTACATATAAATAAATCTAGTGTTCTCACTTGAACCATTGTTGTTTCTCTACAAAAACCCCTACCCATGCTCAAGTAAGGGCTTGTCTACATCACAAAGTTGCAGCGCTGGTGAGGGGGTTACAGCGCTGCAACTTAGGAGGTGTACACATCTGCAGGGCATCACCAGCGCTGCAACTCCCTGTTTGCAGCGCTGGCCGTACTCCCGTTTTGTCTCGGGTGTAGAGGATCCAGTGCTGGTGATCCAGCGCTGGTAATCAAGTGTAGACACTTACCAGCGCTTTTCTTGACCTCCGTGGAATAAGCAGGTATCCCAGCATACCTGAGGAAGCGTCTGGTAATCAAGCAGGTCTCCTTCCCTGGTTTGCAGGGGGGTTCGGGGAGCGCGAGAGCAAACCACGGCGAAGCTGGTCTCCTTCCCTGGTTTGCTCTCGCGTTCTCCGAACCCCCGTGCAAGCAGGTCTCCTTCCCTGCGGTTTGCAGGGGGGTTCTGGGAATGCGAGAGCAAACCGCGGCAAAGCTGGTCTCCTTCCCCGGTTGCTGTAAGTGTGGCCACTCTGCAGCGCTGGCCCTATACAGCTGTACTAATACAGCTGTAACAACCAGCGCTGCAAAATTGTAGATGTAGACATACCCTAAGTGTTCTGATACCTGGATCCAAAATCTGCAGCAGTTCCACTGGGACTTCATCAGTCCCTGACTGATCATGCTGGGGGCTCTGCCTGTCTTCAGCACTCTGGACCCTCAGTTACTAGCACCACCTGGGACCCCTGATTAATTCAAGCTTCATGGAGTGGTGAGAACCCAGCTCGCTCGCTCTCACTCTCACACTCACGTCTGCTGAGCTTCACTTGTGTGATCAGTTATAGTTTTCTAAACTTGACCTTTATAATCAAATTTAAGTTAGATTTAATATTATATCTGTTTTGTTTGTTTGGCTCCCCTATGGTTATTACCTAGCAATAAATAACTTTCAGGATTAAACTGGTTGCTTCTCTCTCTCTCTCTCCCCTGCTCATGGATGTTTTTTGTTTTCCTCATTCACTCTGCAGCAACGCTCCTGGTACCTAAGCTAAAAGCAGCGCTCAAAAATCCTGTGGGGTTTGCTCATCAAGTGGGTTACTACCAGAACAATTGTAATGTGAAAGTGGGGCAAGGGACGTGCTGAATCTGGGACATATGAGGGTAGCAGCTTGGAAGTGCTGCTCGACCCAGTCTGCTGAGTCCAGGGGCGTATGAGGGGTCAGCTTGGGAATGCTGATTAACCTGGTCCTCTCAGACATGCTCTGTTAATTTGTGTGTGTATGTGTTCGTCTGATTCGGGAGCTGGAAGAACCCAGCCCTGGGGAACCTAGGTCCTGCAGGATAGCTCCATTGAGAGGGAACTTGCAGCAAGGAGAAGCAGAGCTCTATATGAAAACACAAGTGACAAGCAGCACATTGATAGAAGTACAGAATCCTGCCCCCCACTTAAAAGTAACCCTAATAAATGAGCATACCCCAAAGTAAAGGGCAAAGCTGGTAACACTGGCTACCTGAAGAGAATGAAGGAGAAAAGAAAGAGATACTTGAAAAGGAGAAACAGGACACTAGAAAACACTGGTCACAGCATAAAAGCAGTCATCAGGGACCAACTTTTCCTAACCAAGAATTAAACCCTGGCTGTGATAGTGAGTGCCAAATCCTGACCACTAGGGAAAAAACGGTAAAGGGCTCTTTGTGTCCAGGCTAGAGACCAGCTTGGGACATGTGTGAGATGGTCATCAGGGTGAGGAGAGGCCAGAGGACAGGTCAAAGGCCCTTCCAGACCAGGCCCTGGAGGATGGAATTTGAAAGGAAGCATGGGGGAAGGAGAACAAAGGAGAAAAGAAAGAGATGACACTTGAAAAGGAAAAACAAGACACTAGCCACAGCCTGAAAGCAGTTGCTGGGGACCAGCCTTCCCTAACAGGGAATTGAACCCAGGCTATAGCAGGGAAAACACCAAAGCCTGGCCACTAGACCAGCAGGGAGAAGCCCCCAGTAAGCCATTGGACATCTTCTACTCACACATGTGGGCTCTGCTGCCACTCAAGCATTGGGAACCTCAGCAGAGGAAGTGCTGCACTCCAGCTAACCGCAGGGGATGCTCAGCCAGAATGTTCCAGGGCCCCAGCAAAAGCCTCAAAAGGCTTTCTCTGAGGATTGAGCTCAGGACCTCCAAATTATGAGACTGACATGCTGCCTACTGTGCTAAGAAGGCCCCTTAGCAAAAACCTTGCCACTGCCAGCTGCAGGGTCACAGCCACGTAGGGTGACCAGATAGCAAATGTGAAAAATCGGGACGGGGTGGGAGATAATAGGAGCCCATATAAAAAAAAAGTCCCAAATATCGGGACTGTCCCTATAAAATCAGGACATCTGGGTACCCTACAGCCACCTGACAGCACAGCAGTTCAGCTACAGGACAGTGTGTCACATCACCTGCCTGAAGGCAGAAACAGCCCACCTGGCTACCTTATGGCTGGGCCTTCAAGAGAATGGCCAAACTGGGTCAAAACAGTGGTGCATCTGCTGAAGGAGCCTCTCTTCTGACAGTGGCCCTTGCCAGAAAGCCCTGCCCCCCCGGGAATGAAGTGGAGAGTGCAATTTTGCTTGAGCCCTCCCTCATTGTAAACTCTTGCCATCTAGCAGCTCGAGGTTTTGGAACCCACAGAGCATGGCCTCGCGGCCCTGATCATCTTCACTAACAGCCATTGATGGACTGACCCTGCACAAACATATCTCCTGCTCTTTGGAACCCACTTATGCTTTTGGCCTTCACTACACACAGCCCAGGTCAAGCAGTTCCACAGGTTGACTGTACCTTGTGTGAAGAAGTATCTCCTTTGCTTTGGTTTAAAGCCGCTGCCCGTTTATTTCATTTGCTGACCCCTACCTCTTGGTTTTTGAGAAGGGGTATTGAACACTTCCCTAGTCCCTTCTTCTGCACCTTTCAGACCATCGCCTTCCATTGAATCTTCTGTTCTCTATGCTGAGGATGTTATGAAGGCCAAGACTATAACAGTATCAGAGGGGTAGCCGTGTTAGTCTGGATCTGTACAAAGTGACAGAGTCCTGTGGCACCTTATAGACTAACAGAAGTATTGGAGCATAAGCTTTCGTGGGTGAATACCCACTTTGTCAGGGTTTTAAAAAGAACCAGATAAATTCATGGAGGGTAGATTAATCAATGGAGATTATCTGCGATGGATAGGGTTGATGTCCTTAGCCTCTGTTTGCTAGAAAGTGGGACTGGATTACGGGATTTGGATCCAGGCATCAGAACACTTACTTGAGCATGGGTAGGGGTTTTTGTAGAGAAACAACAATGGTTCAAGGGAGAACACTAGATTTGTTTATATGTAAACTGATGGCTCAAGGGAGTATACCAAAGTTGTTTTGCTCAGTCTAAACAATAGGAGATGATCATTTCAGGCTATGGGCAGTGTTCCTTGGAGGGAGCTCACAATGCAATTAGGGAGCTTCACTATTTTGGATACCAATAAAGAATTTGCTACTAGAATTGGTCTGATAACTGCTGAGCTGGGTGTGTGCAGGTGTGCGTTCATTAACATCTGGAGATCCCCAACCATACAGTGCTTCCCTGCTTTTCTGTTTTGTTCATTCCCTCTAGGGCACCTGGCATTGGCCACTGTTGGAAGACAGGATACTGGGCTAGATGGATCTTTGGTCTGACCCAGTATGGCCGTTCTTGAATGTATTTATGGGGACCCCATCTCCACAAGACATAAACTTTGGGCATACCAGGGATGGATATAACGGCATTATGATAGATTGTTTTTCTTATTATCTTTCTCCTAATGCTTCCTAACATTCTCTTAGCTGTTATCACTGCCTCTTCCTATCAAGAGGATGTTTTCAGAGAGGTAGCCACCATGACTCCAAAATCTCTTTGAGTGGGAACAGCTAATTTAGACCCCATTCTTAACTGGGAGGTGCACTAGGCCTCTCACTTCAGCCCCATCTGAGGGACGCAGGGACTCAGGCTTCAGCCTCACAAGGGGGAAGAGGGTTCAGTCCTAGTGCACCTCACATGGGGCTGAACCTTGAGTCCCATAGCAGCTGAAGCCCCACGTCCTGGCTTGCCCTGGGGTCCACTGAAAAGCCTCTGGCGGTCCAGATTTGGACCATAGGCTACCTGCTGACTATCCCTGATCTAGACCATACTGTCATAATTTACTCTGTTTGAATGTAAACCTTTTTTAAACCTTCAGTGGAACTGCATTTCTTGTAATCATAAAACCTATTTTAAAATCAGTAATAATATCCTTACCTAATCCTTTCTCCGTTCATTCACATAAAAGGAACAATGACACATTGCTTACCTATGCTTTCAATTAGTAAATACAAGTAAACCTCAAATAAACTAGAAGTACTGGCATCTTTAAAATGTGTTGAATAACTTAAACCTCTTGCCTTTTACTACAACTTGTTCAGGAAATTTGAGCATTTATTGAGGCTATTATTGATACACTTTGTCAAAAGGTAAGGAACAATAGGAGAAGATCCCACTGTATGTATCTCTTTTTGGAGAAACAACTGAGATTATGGGAAAGTGAAGAAAAAACAAACGAGGTTGGAGCAGTACAAGAAATGACTCAAATCAGTGATGGGAGGAACTATACAGAATGAGGGGTATGATTTTTCCAGTTTAGGGCCAGATTCTGCAGTCTTTGCTCACTAGAAGTATTTAGTCACACAAGTTAGTCCTACTCAGCTCAGCGGGACTATTCATATGTGTAAATAATACTCAGCATGAAGAAGGGTTATAGAATTGGTCCCTTAATGTTCAAAGATTTTTTTTTATCTCTTAAATATCAAATGTGCATTTACAAAAAACAAACAAACAAAAAAAAAACTACTAACTTTCAAATTTTGTGGATACTTCTGAACAACAGCATTTGGTTCCTTTATAGTACTAGTAAGACCCAGAAAACAAAATTCAATGCTCGGAGTATATCAATAATAATACATTTTAATAATGCTTTGCACTTCTACACTACCAAAGATACCAAAGCAATTTATATGGATTCATCCAAGCATTCAGGGATACAAAAGACATTTACAAACATTATCAAATTAAGCACTACAATATTCTTGTGAAGAACATTAGATAAAGGAACCAAAGCAATCGCAATTACCTGACTGAGCTTGTCCAGGTCACTGAGGTTAACACTGTCACTCATACAAATAAGAACACTGCAGGCGGGGACGGGACCCAGAAGGACCAAAGAAATGGTTATTCTCACAGTATTTATGTCCTGAAGGAAACCTAAAAATATTATGTCTTGTGCGAAAGCATGATAGAGTGAGATTTTCCAGTCCAATTTCTAAGCCAACGAGTTTTTTTGGGTTAACATTTAAGGTGTGCTTATCACTAATTTATTTCATAGGAGCAAAGTCTGCATCTCTGCCTCTACAGTAAGTATATTTTTCCTCATTAAACTAGATACATGTATGCTAGTTTATGCACAACACACAGGAAAAACATTTATCTGTCTTACATTTTTTAAATGATTGTTTTTATCTATTTTTCTTGTGTGCATTTTCACTGCTTTCAAATTGAGAAGTCCTAAGAAAATTTGGAAATCCACTTGCTTAACTTTGTTGTTTTTATCAGAACTGCCTACAGACAACAAATTGTGACTGAAGAGTGTTTTGCAAGTCTTACCAGAAGAAGCAAAAAACAAAGAAATGAAGCTAAAGAAGCAGTCTGGGACTGTGTAAAGGAAAACCAAGCCAAACAAGAATGTCTTTACATTTGACTTTAGAATATATTTTTAGTTATTTAGTTGCAAACAGCACTTGAAGAACCAACATCAGGCTATGAGAGAGAGAGCAAAATGCCCCTCTATATATGTGTCAAGCGTCTGATTATAGAAAAGGGGTACTGTCCATCACACACACATTAGTCTAAGAGTCACTTAGAGAAACAGCTACCAGAAATATTTCATTGTTGTAATAATCCAGTAGATATTTATTGACTTAAAATTTTTATACAATAGTTCCTCTTCTCTCTAAGGTGTGCATTTTAATAGTTTGGGGCCAGATTCCATCCCACTTACTTACATTTTGCCAGATCCTCAGCTGAAGCCAATAAAGTTATAAACTCCAGCTGAGGAAGTGCCCCACTGAGCCTAATCCAAAATCCATGGAAGTAAATAGCCTCATGGATTCAGCAGGCCTGGTTGCTGCATAATGTATTCACTGTGAATAACGGTGGCAGGATCTGACACTGAAAGATACACCTCTACCTTGATATAACACTCTCCTCGGGAACCAAAAAAATCTTACCACGATATAGGTGAAACTGCATTATATCGAACTTGCTTTGATCTGCCAGAGTGCTCAGCCCCGCCCCCTGGAGCACTGCTTTACCACATTATATTCAAATTCATGTTGTATCGGGTCATGTTATATCGGGTAGAGGTGTATGACCAAACTTTGGTCCAGCCGTACACAGCCATGCAAGTGTATAGTGTAGAATAAGACTTCCCACACACATTCTCCTGAGTGTGCTCTTCAGATCACCACTACTTCCCCTCTCTAGCCATGCAGGTGGGTGGGAAGTGGGTGAAAAGTGATGGAGAATGGCCAGAACCTTGAATCTTTCTCCCCAGTATGCCAGCCACCACAGCTAAGATATCTGTTACTGTTAAGGGAAAGAAGCAGATTACCTCTCCTGGGAAAAAGGTGATGAGGTATAGAAGGAATTGGGACTCTTTGGACATATAGTTCTGTCCCCAAACTCCTCTTGTGGTGCTACAGCTACATACAAACCCTTAAGTAGGACTGTGCCCACAATCTAGCTCTTAATGTTTTAACTGAATTCTAAATAGCTAAAGAAGGCAGCACATTTTCACTATTAGTTTGTCTTGATAGAATTTTCCTGTAGTTTGTCCATTAAGTACAGTTTTCTGTGTACTTTTCATATAAATAACTTTAATGAACCAACAGACATCACATAGTAGTACAAAGACAAGGTGAATGAGGTGATATATTTTATTTATATCACCTCATCAACCTTGACACTCTAAAATCTTGGGACCAACACTGCATACACATAGTAGTACATAGTATTCCAAGATAGAGGAGCGAACTGTGTTTGAAGAGGGCTCTGATGAGGAAGAAGGAGAGCCGAGGTGTCAGGAGGGTTTGGGAGGTGCTGGGGAATCTAGACTTAGGAAATTGAGAGTCACCTGTTGGCAGGGAGTGAAGCTGCTGTGAATTGCTATCTGCCACTAAGCATTTCTAAAGCACCCATCACAATAGTACCAGGGCAGCGGAATCTGAGATGGCAGTGATTGGAATTTGATGATGGAAATCTGAAGTTTCTGAGATAATAGAGAAGAGGGAATATAAGCAATTTAGTAAACTTGGCAGTCAGAATTTGAGCCTTTCTGCTGTGTAGTATGCATATAAATGAACCATGATAAAAAAAAAATCCAAGAAGAAACATATACTATGGACTGCAATTGCCAGGTGGAGCCAGCAGCAACCAGGGCTGGGTTCAATATTTAGGGATTCCTTTCCATCGATACAATGCAGAACTGGCTCAAGCCCCCACCCCGTAACCTAGGAAAATTACACACCACCTCAGAGAGGCAATACTTGCCCACTCACAAGCTGAGTCCAAGTGTAGAAAAGAAACTTTTAATAAAAGGAGGTAAGTAATTCGGCATTAATTTGGGAAAACACCGCAAACAGGGTCCATAAACATAAACCATGAGCAAAAGACCTACCCCCAAGTAGGCTGAGCAGTGTCCTTTTCCCCTCAGATTCTTAAGTCTAGCAACCGAAATGTCCCTTTCACATGCCCAACCCTTCTCTGCACCCCATTCACAGTCGCTGTCCATGGTCAGTGCAGACCCAGAGTTCAGAGGTGCATCTGCAGAGTTCACCTCCCACCCTGGGGGGGGAGGGGTAAATAGGCATCTCATTCACTCTGCTGGCCGCTCACCAGCCACCAGCTCACTGCTCTCACCGTGCCTTTCCACCAGCCACCCCACTGACTGCTCATCACACCTCTCTGCCACCGCCCTGCTGGCCACTCATCACACCTCTCTGCTGCCACTCTGGTTGCTGCTCATCACACTTCTTTCCACCACCCTGCTGGTCACTCATTCACCAGTGGACTGTCAGTCACCTTCTGCCTCTCTGCTGTGACTTCCGCACATCAGTTTCTCAGTGATTTTCAGCTCTTTTGCAGGCTGGGCAGAAATATTGCCCCATCTCAAGTGATTTCAGCTCTCAGTGATTTTAGCTCTTAGCAGGCAGGGTACAAACACAGTCCTATCACAACTAGTTTCAGCTCTGATTGAGTAACTAAAATAACAAAAGAGGGTCCTAATGAATCCTATTTAGTTCTATTCTTTAAACAGTGGGGAAGAACAGGTTAAGCCAATCTAGAGAGGACCCCCTAGGGAAGGGGTTGTATAGCCTCCTGACCAGAACTCCTGTCCCCACCCCTGTTACTTTCACATTCAAGCCCCTGCTTAATTAGGTTCTTTCAACTGGGGGTGCTCCCCTTCATTTGGGACAGGTTAAGCTCAGTCCTGCTTTCCTGTATTCCTCCAATAATTACAACATTGGTAGCCATATTTCATTACCCCTGCCTTCAGTACTAAGGTCATTTGTACCCAACACCAGCCAGAGTTGATCCTTTGACACGGCTGTAAATGATGAATATGTAAACAGAGCAGAAGCAAACTGTATTTACATAAACACACCCATAGGGCTTGGCTACACTCAAAACACTGTTTACACTGGCGCTTTGCAGCGCTGTAACTTGCTGTGCTCAGGGGTGTGCTTTTTTCATACCCCTGAGCAAGAAAGTTGCAGCGCTGTAAAGCACCAGTGTAGCCAAGGCCTTAGTCTCTTCCCCTCCCAGCTAGCTATCAGGGAAGCATTCATTCAGACCCTTCTTACAGTGATAATTCCTTTAAGAGCTAGTACTTTTCATAACAATAAATAATCCATAAAGGTGTTTCCTAGATAATTACTTTAATAAATGCCAGACCAAAACCTTGGATAGATTAGACTACAGCAATGAACACTATACAAAACCCGAAAAACAGACAGACAGAGCTAATCATAGCCCTCAAGAATTACAGTGGTCCATTTATTCATTAAAGGAGTAGAAGGGAAAAAATTATGTATAAGTGCATAAGCATGAGATACCACCTTTTTTGTGCAAATGAACTAGCATATAACAGGTTTCAGAGGGGTAGCTGTGTTAATCTGTATCAGCAAAAAAAATGAGGAGTCCTTGTGGCACCCTAGAGACTAAAAAATGTATTTGGCCACAAACTTTCATTTGCTATAACCCACTTCATCAGATGCATGGAGTGAAAAATACAGTAAGCAGCTATAAATTTACAGCACATGAAAAGATGGGAGTTGCCTTACAAGTGGAGGGTCAGTGCTAACAAGATCAATACAATCGGGGTGGATGTGGCCCATTCCCAAAAGTTGACAAGAAGGGGTAAATATCAGAGGGAAAATTACTTTTTGTCGTGACCCAGCCACTCCCAGTCTTTATTCAGGCCTAATTTTTTGGTGTCCAGTTTGCAAATTAATTCCAGCTCTGCAGTTTCTCATTGAAGTCTGTTTGTGAAGGTTTTTTTTGTTGAAGAATGGCCACTTTTAAGTCTGTTATTGAGTGTCCAGGGAGACTGAAGTGCTCTCCTACTGGTTTTTGAATGTTACAATTCTTGATGTCTGATCAAGAAGTGTTTCTGTTGTGTTGTATGTCCATTAACACTAACCCAGGAACCAATCCCTGCAACAAACCCTGTTCTCAACTCTGTCCGCATATCTATTCAAGAGACACCACTGTAGGACCTAACTACATCAGCCACATCATCAGGGGCTCATTCACCTCCACATCTACCAATGTGATAAATACCATCATGTGCCAGCTATGCCCGTCTGCCATGTACATTGGCCAAACCAAACAGTTTCTATGAAAAAAAATAAATGGACACAAAATTTGACAAGAATTGTAACATTCAAAAACCAGTAGAAGAGCACTTCAGTCTCCCTGGACACTCAATAACAGACTTAAAAGTGGCCATTCTTCAACAACAAAAGAACTCTTCAAAAACAGACTTCAGTGAGAAACTGCAGAGCTGGAATTAATTTGCAAACTTGATACCATCAGATTAGGCCTGAATAAAGACTGTCTGCGTCACTACAAAAAATAATTTTCCTCTGTTGATATTTACCCCTTCTTGTCAACTGTTGGGAATGGGCCACATCCACCCTCATTGAATTGGCCTCGTTAGCACTGACCCCCCATTTTGTAACGCAACTCCCATCTTTTCATGTGCTGTATATTTTTCACTCCATGCATCTGATGAAGTGGGTTATAGCCAACGAAAGTTTATGCCCAAATACATTTGTTAGTTTCTAAGGTGCCATAAGGACTCCTTGTTGTTTTAGCATATAACAGAATGCATGTACAATACAAACCTCCTCCAGCATCAGAAGTGCTTGCAAAAAGACATTTCAAGTCTAGAGAAAAACAAATTCAACGTGAAAACTTTGATTTCAAAACACAAAATTTCTTAGTAACAAAGATAAATAAAATTTCTATTCAAAGGTATTATTTTAATGTTGACAGCCTCCTCAGGGACTTTTCCTTTCTGACCACTGCTCCAAGAGTAGTGGTGGAATAAGTTGATTGCTCTTGAAAGCATTTGTACAGTTTGCCAATTACCTTTGCAACAGTCTTTCCCAGGAAATCTCTCTCAAGTGTTTTCTAATGGCATAAAACATTCATTTCCAGTACTAATGGTTCCCAAAACATCAGACTTTTAAAACAGGCCTGCTCTATTATATTATTAATTATTATTATTTATATAGCACTATGGGGATATATGGCACTATATAGACATAAGAATACATTGCTCCCTGAATACAGCACTGAATGTAGCAAGTCCTGAACATCAGAATAATGTAATTTTCAATCTCTGACTGCTTTAACTTAAGTGTAACAGCTAAGCAGAGAAGACCATGCTGTAATACTGAGGCATATTGAAGAGAAAGTAGGGTTCAATTTCTTTTAAAGAGTGTAGGGTGATAATTTTTGACAGATACTGTCAGTTTCAGCTTTTGTAACAAAATGGAAAGTGTGTGTACCTTTTCACATCTCCTAAATAGATTACGCACCATAAACACACACACACTTGTCAAAGCTAATGACATTCTTCCTGCTGAGTCTGACAAATTCCTGTCCTGAATCTAAACAAGAATAAATCTTGGCCCAGTGTAACATTTTACCCTTCTTCTAGGGCCAGTTCTCCAGGGAGCAGTGACATTTCCCTTCTTCAGCATCACAAACTCTTAAAATTAGTGCTATCAACCCTTCAGAACATTCTGGTAATTCATAATGGAACATTTTACGTGAACTGCACAAAGTTGACAAGAAGAACCAAACAAATATTGTAGCATTGAGTCACAATATGTCATGTGTTACTGGTCTATTAGATTTCTCTGAGCTTAAATGTTGCACTAGTCATAATGTATGCTTTGCATTAAGTATTTTAAAAACTTGGCTAAATATTTCTCTGTTTTTTAATTTCAGGCTTTTATTTCATGGTTACTTGTACATCTTTCCAGCTGGATTACATGAGAATCTGATTTTTCATTTAAAAACAAATTTCTTGTCTTCCTGGCTGTGGGAAAAAAAACCTTGAAAAATGTAAACTTTAAAGGCTTAGAAACTAGATTTTAAAATTGTGTTATTTTTAAAAAATACATCATTTCCAAGCAATGTCATGATTTTCTGGTGGGTCTAATTCATGACTTTTGAACATGTTCTCTCTTCTCTGCCCGGATGTGGAAGCTTCTTTACTCATGTGGTGTCCCCAGAAGTGGGGACAATATGCGGTGCTGGGGGTATATTTTGGATCTGGATAGCTGGGGAGAAGGAAGCCCAGTCCAACCTTGCCCAGCTTCCCTCCTCCCCACTGTAGCCCACTGCTTCAGCTGCTCTGGCAGCTCCCAGGCATTCCACTATAGGGTATGCTGCTCCTGCTACTGTTTTGGTGGTGAGGGCCCAGCCTTAGAATGTTCTTGTTGGTCACTATTTTGTCAGCCTGCCAGAATTTTCCTGAGGAACACAAGTAAGGGCTTGGCTACACTGGAGAGTTGCAGTGCTGGTGGTGGGTTTACAGCACTGCAGCTTACTCACCGTCCACACTTGCAAGGCACATACAGCGCTGCATCTCCCTGGCTGCAGCGCTGGCTGTACTCCTGCTTTGCCTGGGGTATAAGGATTGCAGCGCTGGTGATGCAGCGCTGCTCTGCAAGTGTGGCCACCAAAAGCGCTGTAATTGGCCTCCGAGGTATTCGGAGGTATCCCAGAATGCCTGTTCAGCCACTCTGCTGTTTTGTTGTGAACTCTGGGCTCCCGGAGCTGCTTATCTAAAAAACAAACACAGCTCCTGTTTGCTCGAGCAGAGGCAGGCAGGGGGATATCTTTGGAACGTTCACAGTTTGCTTGAGGAGAGAAGCAACGGGGCGGGGTGGGAGTGGGAAGTCAGTTTTGGAGCAGCTGCTTATGTGGTCTGAAGGCTATTTAGGAGTGCATAATTTGCATTTAGTGAATAAGAGAGGGGTGGGGGAAGGGCTCGAAACTTTTTAAATGATTGAAGGTTGGTGCTGTGTATCTTCCAGTCCTTAGAACTTGCAAGGCAGGGAGCTGACACAGCGTTAGCTCCAAAAATCCACTCTCTTTGTCTTCCCCATGCTCCCTGTCACACTCCACCCCACCCCCCTCTTTTGAAAAGCACGTTGCAGCCACTTGAAAGCTGGGATAGCTGCCCATAATGCACCACTCCCAACAGCGCTGCAAATACTGCAAATGTGGCCACATTGCAGGCTGGTAGCTGTCAGTGTGGCCACACTGCAGCGCTTTCCCTACACAGCTGTATGAAGACAGCCGTAACTCCCAGTGCTGTACAGCTGTAAGTGTAGCCATACCCTAAGAAAAGAAAATGGTGATTTTTAATACTTTACAACTTCATGAGACTGAGGAAAGCCATCAGTGTTGAGGAGTGCCTTTCCTTTGTTTCATGATATTCATAAAAGGAAAGGCACTTCTCTACACTGATGGCTTTCCTCTAGCAAAATATCAAAGGCTTGCTGCCAATAATGCAGGATTTTGTGCTTGGAATGAAGAAAAGAAGCCAAAGCAGTGGAAGAGAAGCCTTATGGTAAAATTGTCAAAGAAGGGTGACCTTAGCAACTGCAATAACTGGAAAAGAATCACATTACTATCAGTGCATGGGAAAATCATATGCAACATCATTCTGGAACATAACAAGAAATAAATAGGCCTTAAACACAGAGAAGGATAAGCAGGATTTAAACTATTGAGATCGTGGACAGACTATATTGTTGTTCTCAGACATATTATAGAATGAAGTCTGGAGTGGCAAGCACCTCTTGTGATACATTTTATAGATTTCCAGTAGGCTTTTGACAGCATGTACCAGGGGTCGGCAACCTCTGGCATGCGGCTCGCCAGGGTAAGCTCCAGGGTAAGCAGGCCGGGCCAGTTTGCTTACCTGCCGCAACGGTTCAGCTGACCGCGGCTCCCACTGGCTGCGGTTCGCTGTCCCAGGCCAATGGGGGTTGCGGGAAGTGGTGCACGACAAGGGATGTCCTGGCTGCGGCTTCCCGCCACCCCCATTGGCCTGGGAGGTGAAGGCCAGTGGGAGCCGCAATTGGCCAAACCTGCTGACGTGGAAGGTAAACAAACTGGCCTGGCCCCCCAGGATACTTACCCTGGCGAGCCGCATGCCAGAGGTTGCCGACCCCAGCATACACAGATACAGTCTCTGGAAAATTATGGCATATAATGGAATACCAGCAAAGTAATTAGATTAATCAAGTATCTATATGATAATACCAAATGTACAGTCAGAGATGGTGACAACATCAGCCAATGGTTTGCACTGACAGTTGGAGTAAGGCAAAGGTATATTATGTCCCAACTATTGTTTGCACTGGTCATGATCATGTCATGAGGATAGTAACCACAGACGGCAACTGAGGAACTTTATAGAAGAATGATAAAGCACAAATGTTTTTGTTGATTGTCCTGCTTAGTTCAACACATTGTTTAATGGAAGAAAAGACATCACTTTTGGCCGATACAGTAAAACAAGTTTGTTTCTTCTCCAATAAGAGGAAGACAAAATATATGGCTATCAATGTTCCCAAACTAACCATTTGATTGGACAAAGAAACACTAGAAGAAGCAAGCCATTTTACCTATCTAGGGTGTGAGATGTGCAGTGATGGTGACACCACGCTAGATGTCAAGTAACAAATATCAAAATCAGTAAACAACTTTCATAAACTTGAAAAGATTTGGACAATTAACAATAATTGGCACTGACACAAAGAAAACAAATATTTAACACCAGCATCATGTCTATCCTGCTTTAGGGAGCAGAGTCATGGAAATCTTCAACAGAAATGGATAACAAAATCAACTCATTCCAAAACAAACGCAGAAGATCTTCAGAGTCCATTGGAAGGAGTTTCTTGCAACATCAGAAATTCTAAGTAGAGCAAACCAATCTAGAGCATCAAATATGGTAAGAAGACGATGGATATATTTAGGACACACTTAAAGGATATCACCAATGTGACTTCCATGGCAAGTGATAATAGGTACATAACCTGGAAAGAGAAAAAAGTGTGACCTATTGTGCAGAACAATAGAAAAAGAAGCCAAATGTATCAACACAACACTCAGAGGCCTGAACAGACGAGCATAAGACCAATATAGATTGCAGAAAAAGGTGGATATCTTATGCACCTGAGGGTGTGGGATGACAAAGAAAGTAAGAAGAAGAATTTACTGTGTGTGAGATGCCTGCCACCTTGGCTGACATGTTTGAGTTTGATGCAGAAACCTTCAGAGTTAAAAGCATGAGCTGCGATAGCTTGAGCTAAAGAGCCAAGTTTCCGCACCCAGTATCTGTAACACTCATATTCTCTGTGGATTAGCACAGAAAGAAACTTGTAAAACAGACTCACCAGTGAGTGTACACACTATCTTAACCCAGTCCAAATTAAAGGGTCCAGAACAGACATCTCCACTGAATTAAATGTAATCAGACCTCATTTGCTTGCCTCTGTAGCTAATCACATGGTCCATTGCTTCTGGTCCAGATGACTAAGGAAGGATATTTTCAAAATAAAAGCTAGATACATTGATTCTAGTATATTTATCCCTCCACGTCCCCATTTCTCTGTCTTTCAGTTCTACGTTAATTTTTAATCCCATTCGCTCAGAACTCACTTCTTTCAAGCACTGCCTTATTTGTCACACCTCTCCTTTGTCTGTATAATCGATCTTTCTTATCTTTGTTCATTTACTTCCTCCATTTCTCTGCTTCTGACTGGATAGTAGTTGGTTTTGCCAGTCGCAGAAAGCTTTTCTTTTCTGGTCCAAAAGGATATTTCCCTTGATATATTAGTGGAATGGAAAAGTGTTATCACTATCATGAATCTCAGTATTGTTGTCATCAAACCAATCCTGATGGCGGTGGGTAGTAAGGCCAATGGATTCCTTGCAAACCTCATGGATGGTCTGTTTTAGGGCTTCCCAGTCTTTTTCGCCATTTGTGTTTTCATTTCCAGGTGTACATATGGCCAGTTTTTCACTGAGGAGTCTTTGGAAGTTCTTTTGGGGCACTAAGGTTTGGAGTCTTTGGATGTTGTATTGCCGTCTGTGTGTTGTATTGCTTTCTATGTTTTGGTGTAATCCTGATGGACATGACTGACTTCACCAGGCAGTGGTCAGTCCAGAAATCATTGGCTTCTCTCATGACATGGGTGATTTGGACATCTCTTAGATCCTGTGTTCTTATAGTAACATAGTCTAGGAGGTGCCACTGTCTTGAGCGGGGGTGTTGCCAACTTGTTTTGTACTTGTTGCTTTGTCTGAAGACTGTGTTTTTGATCACAAGGTCATGTTCTGTACATTTGCTGAGTAGAAGGATGCCATTGGAATTGGTCTTACCTATTCCTTCTTTCCCAACAGTGCTACTCCATATGTTAGAATCTCAGCCAATCCTTTCATTAAAGTCCCTTACAAGGGTTATCTTCTTTTTTTTTTAATCAAGGTCAGTGTAGAAGGATTCATTCTGTTCTTCTTCAGCATCAAGAGTTGGTGCATGTGCACTGATGACAGTGGCAAATGACTTATTGCCAATTGGATGTGGAAGGTCATAAGGCACTCATTGACGCCAACGGGGAGCACAGTCAGGCGGTTGACTAGGAGGTTTTTGATTGCAAAGCCAACACCGTGTATTTGCTTGTCGCTTGCTGGTTTGCTTTCCAGAAGAAAGTGTAACTGCTGCCCTCTTCCCTCAAGTGGCCTTCATCTGCATGTCTTGTTTCACTGAGAGCAGCAATGTCATGTTGTACCTCGAGAGTTCTCAGGCAACAATTGCTGTTCTGTGTTTGGGTCTTTCACTTTTTGATTCATCTAGTAGGGTATGGACATTCCAAGTTGCAAGAAGCATTTTTGTTTTTCGACTGCATTGGGAGTGATCCCTCTGGACACGGTTATCCAGTCAGGTATAGTGGGATAGCCGATATGTTTGGGGCACCTTTTATAGCCTCTTTCCCATATGGGGTGAGCAGAAGGATTCTGAAAAAAGGCCTGCTCAGTCATGACCGCTGCTGCCAAAAATGCCCCCTATCCCAGTCCAGGGGCACATGACGACCATCTTGCAATCACCACTTGAGTTTGGGTCTGTGACTAGTGACTCCTGGTGATCACTTCACCTATCCCTGTAGTCACTCGCCCATTGCCGCAGGACTTTTATGGGTAGCGGTGGGGGAAAAGTTCTTCCTGTGAAAGAAGCCTGCATGTGAATAGTTTAATGTGGGGGAGCTGATGCACACCAGCAGCCACACAAATCTTGGTGGAAGAGGCAACTGTGTCTGGTGGCAAGGTCCAAGATGACTGGGGATTTCTCCTCCATTGCAGCCTTCATCCACTTCCGCAGCCATTGAGAGGTGATCCTGCTTCATCTGCCTGTTCTGACGTTGAGATCTTATACTGGGTTGTGCTGTGGTGAGCTGCACTTTGTGTGGTGCCTTGCCTTCGACCTTACCGCCATGGGTGATCTACCAGGAATACAGGACTCCAGATGGCATCGCTCGTAGGGTCTTAAGTATACGTAAACTTCTCCAACATGTCAAGGTGGCAGCCCAGGGAGAAGACTCTGGATCAGTGATCTATCATCTTCCTTACTGACCATTGCCCTGATTTTTGTGTCATCTGCATATATTATCAATGATGATTTTATGTTTTCTTCCAGGCCATTGATAAAATCTTAAATAACGCCAGTCAAAGGACCAGTCTCTGTGAGGCCCCACTGAAAACAGACCCACTTGATGATGATTCCCCATTTACAATTATATTTTGAGACCTATCAGTTAACCTATCTGTGTCCCATGTTAATTTTATATAATTCTAGTTTTTTAATCAAAATGTCAAGTGGTACCAATTCAAACACTTTGTAGAAGTCTAAGTATATGATATAAATACTATTACCTTTATCAACTAAACTTGTAATCCAGTTAGTTTGACAGGATCTATATTCCATAAACCCATGTTGGCTGGCATTAATTATATTCATAGATTCTAGGACTGGAAGGGACCTCAAGAGGTCATCAAGTCCAGTGCCCTGCCCTCATGGCAGGACCAAATACTGTCTAGACCATCCCTGATAGACATTTATCTAACCTACTCTTAAATATCTCCAGAGATGGAGATTCCACAACCTCCCTGGGCAATTTATTCCAATGTCTAACCAACCTGACAGTTAGGAACTTTTTCCTAATGTCCAACCTAAACCTCCCTTGCTGCAGTTTAAGCCCATTGCTTCTTGTTCTATCCTTAGAGGCTAAGGTGAACAAGTTTTCTCCCTCCTCTTTTTGACACCCTTTTAGATACCTGAAAACTGCTATCATGTCCCCTCTCAGTCTTCTCTTTTTCCAGCCTTCCTTCATAGGTCATGTTCTTTAATCTTTCTTGTTGCTCTTCTCTGGACCCTCTCCAATTTCTCCACATCACTCTTGAAATGCGGTGCCCAGAACTGGACATAATACTCCAATTGAGGACTAACCAGTGCAAAGTAGATTGGAAGAACGACTTCTCGTATCTTGCTCACAACACATCTGTTAATGCATCCCAGAATAACATTTGCTTTCTTTTTTTTTTTTGCAACAGCATCACACTGTTGACTCATATTTAGCTTGTGGTACACTATAACCCCTAGATCCATTTCTGCCGTACTCCTTCCTAGACAGTCTCTTCCCATTTTGTATGTGTGAAACTGATTTTTCCTTCCTAAGTGGAGCACTTTGCATTTGTCTCTGTAAAACTTCATCCTGTTTACCTCAGACCATTTCTCCAATTTGTCCAGGTCATTTTGAATTATGACCCTGTCCTCCAAAGCAGTTGCAATCCCTCCCAGTTTGGTATCATCTGCAAACTTAATAAGCATAATTTCTATGCCAATATCTAAGTCAGTCATTGATGAAGATATTGAACAGAGTCAGTCCCAAAACAGACCCCTGTGGAACCCAACTTGTTATACCTTTCCAGCAGGATTGGGAACCATTAATAACTACTCTCTGAGTATGGTTATCCAGGCCCATCTAAATTGTATTTGCCTAGTTTATCGATAAGAATATCATGCAAGACTGTATCAAATGCCTTACTGAAGTCTAGGCATATCACATCCACCGCTTCTCTCTTATCCACAAGACTCGTTATCCTATCAAAGAAAGCTATCAGATTGGTTTGACATGGTTTGTTCTTTACAAATCCATGCTGGCTATTTCATATCACCTTACCACCTTCCAAGTGTTTGCAGATGATTTCCTTAATTACTTGCTCCATTATCTTCCCTGGCACAGAAGTTAAACTAACTGGTCTGTAGTTTCCTGGGTTGTTTTTATTTCCTTTTTTATAGATGAGCATTATATTTGCCCTTTTCCAGTCTTCTGGAATCTCTCCCGTCTCCCATGATTTTCCAAAGATAATAGCTAGAGGCTCAGATACCTCCTCTATTAGCTCCTTGAGTATTCTAGGATGCATTTCATCAGGCCCTGGTGACTTACAGGCATCTAACTTTTCTAAGTGATTTTTAACTTGTTCTTTTTTTATTTTATCTTCTAAACCTGCCCCCTTCCCATTAGCATTCACTATGTTAGACATTCCTTTAGACTTCTAGGTGAAGACCGAAACAAAGAAGTCATTAAGCATCTTTGCCATTTCCAAGTTTCCTGTTACTGTTTCTCCCTCCTCTTTGAGCAGTGGGCTTACCCTGTTCTTGGTCTTCCTCTTGCTTCTAATGTATTGATAAAAAGTCTTGTTGTTTCCCTTTATTCCCGTAGCTAGTTTGAGCTCATTTTGTGCCTTTGCCTTTCTAATCTTGCCTCTGCATTCCTGTGTTGTTTGCCTATATTCATCCTTTGTAATCTGTCCTAATTTCCATTTTTTTATAAGACTCCTTTTTATTTTTTAGATCATGCAAGATCTCGTGGTTAAGCCAAGGTAGTCTTTTGCTATTATCCTCCTTTAATTCTTTATTAATCGACTCCTGTATTAGCTGCTCCCTGATCTTGCCCAGGATTGATGCCAGACTGACAGGACTGTAATTGCCTGAGTCATCCTGTTCACCCTTTTTAGGTACTGGCACAACATTAGCTTTCTTCTAGTCTTCCAGAACTTTTTCCAGTGTTCCAAGACTAATTAACAATCAACATTAATGGCCCAGGGAGCTCCTCAGTCAACTCTTTGAAAACACGTGGGTGCAAGTTATCTGCACATGCTGATTTTAAAACATCTGACTTTAGTATCTACTGTTTGACATTCCCTTGATGTATTAGTGGAATGGAAAAGGTGTTATCACCATCATATGATATGATTACATCATGTGCTTTTTCCCCAAATACAGAACAGAAATATTTATTGAAAACTTCTGCCTTTTCTGCATTATTATTGATAATTCTACCATTTCCATCTAGTAAATGGACCAATAGCATTGTTAGGATTCTTTTTGTTCCTAATATACTTTAAAAAAATCTCCTTCTTATTCTCCTTAACACTGCTTGCCATAGATTTGCTTCCCTTATCAACTTTCTACAGTTCCTAGCTTCTAATTTAAATTCACTACTATCAGCATCCCTTTTCTTCCATTTATTTATTTATTTATAGCTGCCTTCACTTCCCTCTCTAAATCAGGCCACTCTTTAAACCAGTAGGCATGTAGGGGGTGTGGCCCTCCCTCACTCTCAGTCTCTGAGGGAGGCAACACTTTTTTGCTGTCACACCTCTGGAATAGCAGTCTAACAAAGGGGGGAAATTAATAGTCTCTAGGGCTCAAACCCTTAGGCAGGATAGAGCAGGGAATAGTCTAGAGGCTCAGGTAGGACAGGGCCCCTAGCAGTCTAGGGCTCCAACCTTCAGGCAGGATCAAGCAGGGAAAAGTTGAGGGGCCCAGGCCCTTAGGCAGGGCAGGGCACCAAGGAGTCTAGAACTCCAGCCTTCAAGCCAGGTAAGAGTCTAGGAGCCCAGCCTTTAGGCAGGGGTGAGTCCCAAACACAGTCTAGCATCCTAGCTCAGCAGACTGTAAATTAAGACAGGCCTCCTAGATTAAGGAGAGGAGGCTGCCACCCCATGGATTGGGTGACAGGGGGCTGGAGGACGCAAGCCCACCTGACTCCACCGCAGGGCCCTAACAGTGGCAGAGTGGTCTGCCATTGGGTTAGTGCAGATCCAACCGCAACACACTGACTTGGGTTCAGCCAGCAATCCAGCAAGTAATCCTGGGATACTTTCTCCCTTTCCCTCAGGGTGTACTTGGATCCTGGGTTTGTCCTCCATCTCCCCGGGGTACAGTGCCAGTGGCAATCCCAGCAGCTCCACAGCATCAGGCATGTCTGGCAGTACTGGTAGCTCAGGGGCATTCTCGGCACAGCAGAAGTCTCCTGCGGGCTTTGGCTCCAGCTGCAGGCTGGATGCATGTTTCCCCCTCAGCGTCTCCAGCTCAACTGAGTTGCAGGTCCCGCCTCTTATACTTCCAGTTCCTGTTGCCCCCCTCTGCTTCTGGCATGGTGGGTATGGACTTCCTGGTTCTGCCTACCAGGGGATGTCTGGCCCTCCCTCTCTGTCAATCTCCAAGGGAGGCCACACCTCTGCTACAGGGCATCTAATAAAATGCTTGTAAACAATTCATATATATCATTCATGTTTTTCTGATTAAATTCTTCTTCCCAGCTGGTTTGGCTCACAATTGTTTTAAGCTTTGTGATATTATGATTGTAAAGCACCGAGTATAGATAGATAGATAGATAGATAGACCTATACTATATCTGGATTTTATTCTGTTTTCACATAATAAATGAGATCAAGCAATGAACACTTTTACTTAATGACCCTTAGTTTTTAGTTCTTTGATCAGTTCTTCTTTATCTGTAAAGATGAAGCCTAATATAGAATTCCCCCATGTTGGCTGCAACACTTTTTGGGTTAGGAAATTGGCATCTATCATACTTAGAAATTCAAGGAAGTTTAAGTACTGACAGCATAAGACCCCCAGCATATGTCATTCAAACTGAAGTCCCCGTGACTGCGCAGCTTTTTTTTCTACACATTATAAATAGGTGCATAGTGAACTGGTCATAATTTTCCCTAGTGTGATTTGGTGATCTGTAGTAGACCCCAATTAATACCCCATCTTTGTGCTTTATCTGTTAGAACATTGATGCATAAGCATTTGAGGGTTTTTTTTCTGAGTTATCAGTGATTTCGTAACAGGCAATGCCATTTTTGACATAAATTGCCATTTTCCCTCCCCTTTTGCCATCTCCATTCTTCTTAAATAAGTTATAACCATTGGTTTTAATATTCAGATCATGTGATTAATCCCACCAGGTTTCAGTAATATCAACTAGATATGAGTTAGGCAAACTACAGCCCGCAGGCTGCATCTGGTCCGTTGGACCTTTTAATCCGGCCCTCAAACTGCCACTGGGGAGCGGTTTTGGGAGCTTTCCCTGCTCTGGTGCTCCAGCTGGGAAGCGGGGTTTCTCTTTCTCCACTCCATGCATGTAGCAGCTCTGCATGGCTCCCAGAAGCAGGGGCAGCCAGGGGGCTCCAGCTCCAAGTGCAGGCTCTTTAGCTCCCATTGGCCAGGAACCAATGAGAGCCTGCAGACAGGGCCCCACCTCCAAGTGGGAGCCAGAGGAGGGATGGGCCACTGTTTCCAGTAGCCGCTTCAGGTAAGCTCCGCCCAGATCCTGCACCCCCGAGCTCCTCCCACGCCCCAACCCCCTGCACCAGCCCTGATCGCCTTCCAAACCTTTTGATCCTAGCCCGGAGCACCCTCCTGCACCCCAAAACCCTCATTCCCAGCCCCACCCCAGAGTCTGCACCCCCAGCTGGAGCCTCATCCCCCATGCGCCTCAATCCCCTGGCCCAGCTGAGAGCCCCATCCCATCCTCTGAACCCCTCCATGCCAGCCTGGAGCACCTTCCTGCACCCCAAACCCCTCATCCCCAGCTCAACCCAAGAGTCTGCATCCCCAGCCGGAGCCCTCATCCCCCCTGTGTGCTCCAATCCCCTGCCCCAGGTGGCTCACCATACAATTTCCATACTAAAATGTGGCCCTCCAGCCAAAAAGTTTGCCCATCCCTTAACTGAATCAAATTTCTGCTCATAAATGAGCAGTTCCAGTTGATCTTCTTTGTTACCCAGGCTCCTAGCATTGCTGTATAGGCAATTAAAGAATTTTTTCTCTGCACATCTTTTGATTCTTTGATTAATTTTGTTCTCAAAATCTCGATTTTGTGCCAAGTGCTCAGATCTTCCCTCTTTTTACCTTTCTCTTTTGCTACTAATTTAACGTCTGCCTCACTACTCTAGCCAGCCTGTTCCTGAGAAGATTGGTTCCACTTCTGATGAGGTGGAGGCCATTAAAACTATGAAGCCTGCTCTCTCCACAGAAAGTGGACCAGTATTCCGCAAAACCCAAACCCTACAACCTGTGGCATTTACCTAATGGCATAGGGTGGATGTTCATTTCCAGCGGTTCACTTCCAGAATCTTCTGCCCTCTGCCATCCTCCCCTTGTGGGGCAGGAAGGATCTCAGAGAAGATTGCTTGGGCATTCTTTTTTTCAGCGTGCTTCCGAGTTCCCTGAAGTCATCTATAATCTGTGAGATATTCCATGATGCAGTGTCATTAACACTTACATGAACCATCACCATATGAACCATATTGACACTAATATGGCAATCAGGGAGAAATGTCACAGTTCCCTGGGAAAGGAAACACCAGTTCTAGAAATATGTGGCAGTTGAAGGCAACTAGGAGCCATCAGACCAGAAGGAAGCTGTTGCCAGAAATTCAAATGATAATGTTGGGGTCCTCAGAATTGCATTGTAAGTCAAAATGTTGTAAGTCATAACTGCTTTTCCCATAGGAATCAATGGTATAAAGAGGGATTGGTTCCTGAACCAAGCTTTGAGACACTATTTTCACCACAATAGCCTAGGTTTTGTACTAAATAAATTATAGATGACTAATGTAGCCACATCAATGTATTTATTTGGTAAACACTATTCAAATAAACATATAAAATCACACATGCTTTGACTTTCCAATTTCCAGAACTTTTTGAAGAGCTCTTGGCTGGGGGCTTCTCTGAAGGCTGGGTCCCTTGCAGTCGCTTGTCTGATTGGCTCCCACGGCCAGGGTAGCGTGTTGCCAGGTAGCCTTGCTGATCATTTTTGATTGGCTCCCAACCTGGGGCTCAGCCAATCAGAAAGCTTGAACAGTGAAATCAGTGATTGGCAGAGGCTCAGCGTGTGATGTGTGTTGTTCTCCCAGCTAGCTTTCATCTTAGGGGCAAAACGAGCCTTGCAGGGTTTTGACACGGGCAGTCAATTGAAAAGTGTGGCAAGTTTGAGGACTTCCTGTAATTGCTTCCCTATAACTGGCTGCTGTTGCTGCTGCTGCACAGGAAGGATAAGGAAAGTCCTGATGTTGCAGCAGGCTGAAAGTGCCTTAGTGCTGCTGGACTTCTGAAGGCCCAGTAACTTCCTGTGTTGTTTGTCCATAAGTGCCTACACTGCCACTCACTCCCGTTCAGGATGCAATGGGTGGTAGAAAGAAAGAATTGAGAAAGAATATTCCTGCCTGCCTGCTCTGTATTCGTTGTAGGATCCCTTTACACTGCAAAAACAAACAAACAAACCACCTCTTCCCCCCAACATGTTATTACCTGTCTATGTGTCCCAGTTAGGGAGCTCGATTAGTTTGGCTGATTAGTCTGGCGCGCTAGGAGAAAGCTGAATATGCACGTAAGTAAGTGGTAGAAATGATGGGCCTGCAGCAAAATAGTTGCTGGTCTATCAGAATAAAGGTTCTAAATTAGACTTGTGACTTTTGTTTTGTTTGTTTGGTTTTTTGTACCAGATATTTTGGTGGTCGATTTTTATTTAATATTTTTTCCAGTATAGTAGAAGCAACACTGGCTCTCAATTTTTATTATACATTTTCTGTGTTTGTGGCCCAAAACTGGTAAGATCCAGCTGGATCCAAATGATGGATCTGAGTTTTCGTGGTTCTATTACACTGGGGTCTGGATTTTTAAGGTGCAGTAGCAGCTAAATATATTCTCTGTTTAGGCAATAAAATATGGGCTCTTGGGACCAAAGCCTGGCTGAATATAGGAGAATCTACATGTTAGTACTGGATTTTTTGGACACAGTTTTATTGATGAATTAGCATTCGGATTTCTTTGGTGCAATCTGAGCAACTATCTTTTTCTTTATTTAGCCAGTGGCATTTGGGAGACTGCTTCCAACTTGCAGGAATCTGGCAGGATTTGGGTGTTGGCTCTAGGTTTCTCCAGCTCTGTTGCACTGGGATGTATTGGAATCCAGATTTTTTTGTTAGAATCAGGGCTGGATTAACCTTCTGTGGGCCTGGTGCCAAACATATTTGTGGGCCCCCATAAGAGCAATGGAGCATGGTGCGGGGGGCCAGCCTGGGTTATGGCATGACAGGAACAGTCCCGCTCTGCTGAGCCCACTGTGAGGGCACTATTTACAAACCGGCAGTTGCCAGATGCATAGTGGCCCGCCCAGCCCTGTGCTGCCAGCATGCCCCTTCCCCTTGCGGAACGGGCCATGCCGTGCCACACATCCCCTACACCCAATGCCAGAACAGCCCTCCAATTCCCTGGACAGAACCTCCTCAGACCTGCTATGCCCAGCGCCCCCTCGTGCCCCCCCCGACCCTGCCACAAATGCACAGCGCCCTGCACACCACCACTCCTATCCAGTGCCCCCCTGCCCACAGCCCCACCACAACTTTTCCAGCACCCCACACACTTCCTAGTGCCCCAACACACAGATTTTCCCTGCCTCCTCACAGCCCAGCAGCACCCCAGGTCCCCCAGAGATCCATTCCCCCAGGCCCTGCCTCCCGTCCACACTCATTGGACCTGCTGGGAGGCAACTGTGTCTGATGAGCTGAGCTGCCAGTGCAGCCAGGGCTAATCCTGGGACAGAGAATAACTCCAGCCCCTGGGAATGGCATAATCAGCCAGGCCAGGGCCTGCCCCAGCCACTGTCAGGACCCACTTGCCTGGTGAGGCCCAGCCAAGTCCTCCACACTGCCCCCCATCAACTGGTTGAGACTGGCCAGGCTTCTCCACCAGTCTCAGGTGGCTTAGCTCCAGGGAGACAGGTGGGGCCGTAGGTAGTAGGTAGACAGGTAGTAGGAAGTAGAGACTGCCCAGAGCCAGAGGTGCACTGGGGTCTAGCCAGGAGGCAGGGAGAATTATAGAAGATTAGGGTTGGAAAAGACCTCAGGAGTCATCTAATCCAACCCCCTGCTCAAAGCAGGACCAACCCCAACTAAATCATCCCAGCCAGGGCTTTGTCAAGCCGGGGCATAAAAACCTCTATGGATGGAGATTCCACCACCTCCCTAGGTAACCCATTCCAGTGCTTCACAACCCTCCTAGTGAAATAGTTTTTCATTATATCCAACCTAGACCTCCCCCACTGCAACTTGAGACCATTGCTCCTTGTTCTGTCATCTGCCACCACTGAGAACAGCCAAACTCCATCCTCTTTGGAACCCCTCTTCAAGTAGTTGAAGGGTGCTATCAAATCCACCCTCCCTCTTCTCTTGTGCAGACTAAATAACCCCAGTTCCCTCAGCCTCTCCTCATAAGTCTTGTGCCCCATCCAATCATTTTCGTTCCACTCCATTGGACTCTCTTCAATTTGTCCACATCCTTTGTGTAGTGGGGGGCCCCAAACTGGACACACTACTCCAGATATGGCTTCACCAGTGTTGAATAGAGGGGAACAATCACTTCCCTGGATTGGCTGGCAGTGCTCCTACTAAAGCAGCCCAATTTGCCATTAGCCTTCTTGGCAACAAGGGCTCACTCTTGACTCATATTCAGCTTCTCATCCACTGTAATCCCCAGATCCTTTTCTGGAGAACTGCTGCTTAGCCAGTCGGTCCCTAGCCTGTAGCAGTTCACGTGATTCTTCCATCCGAAGTGCAGGACTCTGCATAGGTCCCTCTGTATCCTATCCCTACCCTTCAGCATATCTACCTCTCCCCACAGCTTAGTGTCATCCACAAACTTGCTGAGAGTACAATTCATCCCATCATCTAGATCATTAATGAAGATGTTGAACAAAACTGGCCCCAGGCCCTAAGTGCCCTGTAAGCTGTGCGGCCACACAGCAGCCTATTTAGTGCCGCACAGGTGCTCAGGGAACCCACTCAGGGACCAGCCAGGGGAGGGACGCCCCTCCCCCAACCCCAACCTAGCCAGGCTCCCAACTTGCCGCAAGCAGGACACCTCCCCCCCGCAACCTGCCATGGCCAGGACACCCGGCCCTGCCCAAGCCATGGCCTGGACCCAGGAGCAGCCCGGACCCAGGAGCAGCCTGGCCCGGACCTAGGTGCCTCTCCTCATAAGTCTTGTGCCCCATCCAATCATTTTTGGAATGGCCTGGCCAGCCGAGACCCAAGCACAGACAGAACGGCTCAGTCCATCCCAGACCTAGGTGCAGCCAGGGCGGCAGAGACCCAGATGTGTCCAGAGTGGCCTGGTCCGGCCCTGCCCCAGCCAAGGCCTGGACCCAGGAGCAGCCTGAACCCAGGAGTAGCTTGGACCAGCCCTGACCCAGGAGCAGCCTCGCCAGGACCTAGGCGCAGATTGGGGTGGAACAGACTCAGGAATGGCCTGGCCAGCCCAGACCCAAGCGCAGACAGAACAGCCCAGCCTATCCCAGACCCAGGTGCAGCCGGGGCGGCAGAGACCCAGATGCATCCTGTGGGGTCTGTCCCGGCCCTGTCCCAGCCATGGCCTGGACCCAGGAGCAGCCTGAACCCAGGAGTGGCACAGACCAGCCTGGATGGCACAGACCCAGATGCGGCTGGGGCGGCCTGGCCCGGCCCGGCCCCAGACATAGCCAGGGCAGCATGGCCCAGCCCTGTCTCAGACCTCCTGGGGCCATGGAAAGGGGTGCCTATTCTGCAGCCCCAACCTCCAGAACTGCCGCAGCAGCGAGAGGCGCCTCTCCCTCACAGCCCAGGTGTTGCTGGGGGGCAGTGCTCTTTCCCCGCTGTAGCCCCAGAGCCCTCTCCCACACCCCAAACCCCTCATCCTGAGCCCCACCCCAAAGCCTGCACCCCCAGTCCCCCCCTGCATCCCAACCCTACTCGTATCACCTCCATATTGGTGCACATAATAAAATTAATTCCGCACATGGGTGAGAAAAATTAGTGGGATCACTGCCCAGGACCGACACCTGAGGCACTCCGCTTGATACCAGCTGTCAACTAGATATCGAGCCATTGATCACATGTTGAATATGATGATCTAGCCAGCTTTCATCCACCTTACAGTCCATTCATTGAATCCATACTTCTTTAACTTGCTGGCAAGAAGCCGGTGGGTGAGGTCAGGGGTTGGAGAGGAGCCCTCAGATGGCTGGTGGGCAGGCCAAGAGGAGCAAATGGTGTCATGTGGTGTGGGGTGTCTGTGTTTGTGTGTGTGAGGGGGTCTGGCGGGGTCTCAGGGCACAGTGCAAGCAGAGCAGGCTGGGTCCCCTTCTGAGCATGGGCCCGGCTCCATGGAGCCACTGGCGCTGTTGTAAATCCGGCACTGGTTAGAATAGGAGCAGCTAAACTCGTTCTCTATTTAAGCAGTGAAATTTGTAAAGCAGGTTCCCAAAATGTTCTGGATCCAGCAGATTTCTGAGTATTTGGGGTGCTGTTCTGCTAGATGCATCAAGATCCAGAGTTTATTGGTTTTGTTTTGTGTTTTGTTTAAGAAGAGTGTCTGCATTTGCTCTCTCTTCAGGCAGTAATATTAGGAGGGTTGGAGCCAAACAGCTGCTGGATCTAGGGTGACCAGACAGCAAGTGTGAAAAATCAGGACAGGGGGTAGGGGGTAGTAGGTGCCTATGTAAGAAAAAACTCCAAAAATCGGGACTGTCCCTATAAAACTGGGACATCTGGCCACCCTAGATGAATCTATCAGGATCCAGGTATTGGATCTGGAGTACTGCAACACTGTTGCACCAGAATTTGTCAGGGGCCAGGTTTTTTTTGATGCAGTAGGAAAAGTAAGACTTGTTCTCCAGTTAGGTAGTGTAATTTGGAACACTGGGGCCCACAACTGAAATGGATCTAGCTTTTACCCAACCCCTACTTTAGAGATTTCAGGGTATGTTAATTCAAAGAGAGCTCAGGCTGCACAAACTATCTCCCGGCTGGGCTATTAGAATGAAGAGCAGAAAAGCTTTCTATCTGTCCATGAACTCCAATTCTGAGTAACCTTTTGTGCCCTTGTCAGTCAAGTGATCAGTTTGAGCTGCAGGTGGAGTAGAGGTGATTGGGTGAATGAGGAAGGCAAAGTGTTCCTGCATGTGTCAGAGCAGGGAGGAGCTGGTTTGGTGCAGTCTTATAAGAAATTGAAACCAACTGACTGTAACTTAGCAGCTTTTTCTTTCCTTTCCTGGCTCCTTGTTTTGTTGTCAAAAGTCCCAGGCTGGGCTGAATTTACAGCCTTCTGTGGCAAGACAGGACACACTTCAAGACTATGTATAGGGCAACAGGATGGGAAAAAGACAGCAGGCGCAGGGTGGCTGCTGCCTCCACCACCTCCTATTCTAGGAGTTACCAGGAGCGGGAGAACTCTGGGCTGACAGAGGGAGCTGGAAATCCCAGAGGGGACCCAACTTCTGAAGAAGAGTTGGGGTGCCAAAAACCAACTTGTCAGCAGCAGGAGCAGCAGTAAGTAGCAAAGTTTTTGTGTATTTACACAATAATATTGTATTAAGTGCCAGTTTTTCAACTGACTGTGTGTATGTATTTATATAAAGGATGTGGGTATAGAGGAAGATTTTTTTGAAAGAGCTTAGGGTCAGACTTTCAAAATGCTTGGCCCTTAAGTTTTCTGAGAATCTGACCACTTGTATTGTTGCCTAAATGAGAACTGGAGCTCTTATGAGGACTCTGGAGATATGATTCAGAGATAATATTGCTGTGCAACCATGCACATGTACTTAATATGTTCATGTAAAAAACATAAGCATTTTGTGTGTGTATTATGTGCAGCCGGCTTACAGAATTTAGTGTGTATCTCTATTGCTATCTGTTTCTAAGCAAATGGTATTATGTACATTGTCAATACATGTATGGACTCTTAACAAGAGAAGGTCTTGAACTTGAATTTCAAAGCCAATTCTGATAATCTTTTTCACCTAAATTTAATTGCTAAAGATGGATACAAACTGCCAGATCCAAAAAATCAACATTGGTTCTGAGTTAGAGCTGATTTCCCTATGCAGTGTGGGTGCAACCCATCATGGCAGGAATTGAACATCAGTTTGTAAATGCTTAACTATGACAAACGTAAAGCCAAAGTCTTAGCCCTGAACTGTAGTTTAAACTTATCTGGGTTCCAGCCATCTCTAATTTTAACTTCCAGTGATTGTAATTAGATATTCTGCAGGCTGTATGCTCTGTGTATGCATATGCACCTACTATATGTATGCTTAGCTGGGCAGAACTATTAGTCACTTACATTTTTTTCACCCAAATTTAATTCTTTTTTGTTTTCAAGTTATTTCTACACCTAACACTGTTAATGATAATGTTAACTATTCTGTTGATCTTGCTGTTTTTAATTTCTTTCAAAGTGTAGCTGATTTAAATTAGTACTGCCCACTAGAAGCTGTTTCAGTTTCCTTTCCTTTACTGAAACTCAAGGGGGGAAAAAGGGTGGTGCTAACGTGACAAGATCATAAACACTTAGTAGGATGTTTAGATCATAAACACTTAGTAGGATGTTTCACTTTTTATTTTCTTATTTATTTTAATTCTCTAATGTTGAATGCTTGAACATCTAGCAAGTTGTAAAATGATCTACTTTTGGTATGTATGGGCTAGTTAGATCTGGATAACTTCACATAACTTATCTTCTGTTTTGGAAGATAATCGTGCAGTCATGAATCTGATTAACTTCTTGCCTCTTCCAAAATTAGAAAAAAGCAAAACAAAGACAGTTTATGCCACTTTTTTTTTTCTTGCCCTATTTGGGGCCAGCCAGAGATCAATTCAGCCTCTAGCGTAAATTAGAATAGCCCCAAGACTACTCTAATTAACACCCAGATAACTATGAGCTCAGGAGACTTTTCCGGCAGCTGAGAATAGCTAGAGTGCAGAGGCATTCTGGCCACCTCTTTTTCTTTGCATGCCAGTAACACTCCTTATACCTGGAAGCTTGGGAAATCCTCTGTCTTTCCAGCTATGTGCTACTAAGGAATTTTGAAGAATAATCAGACCAAAGTAAAATCTCAAACTCTTTCAATCTGTTTCTATTCCATCAGGATGCCTGGCAATGGAAGGGAATCACCTGTCAGGAACTTAGCTAGCAATAATGTCTGTTCAAATTCAATTTGGAAATGAAACTGAAATGCCTCTATTTCAGCTTTCAAAGATATTCTATAGGGTTTTGCCCTGGCAACAATGAATCAACAGGGTAACAAGAGCTTGAAAAACCTACTACTTGCTACAGTCAGTTTGTGCTTATCAGGTAGCTTGACTTCAAGTCTGTAACATGCTGTGAGGTTACATTTACGTGTAAAAGTTGATTTCCAAATTGCATCTCTTCAGAACAAACCTGAAACAAAAGCTTATCCTGAAAAAATCAGCAAAAGGTAGAAAATGAAAGGGCTCCAGTGTAGTCAAGTGACTAAAAGAAAAAGGTTGTGATGGGCTCTTTTGTTCAGCAGCCAGCCTTGACTCTCTTCTTTAATATTATTATTATTATTATTTATTATTATTTTAAATCTGACTGTGTAAAATAGTTTTCAGTAAATCCACCTTCAAAAAACAAACCTGCTATCCTAAAATCCAAGGCTATGACATTGTACAAATGGGAACAAAAATCCCTTGCCATGTAAAATGAAAAGAGAAAGGAAACAGTAGAACACTTAGCATTTACAGTTTAAAAAAAATCTAGTGTTTCCAATCTTTATGCTCAATTTAAAAAAAAAATCCATACACTCTTCAATCTGTTACCAATAGAAAGCTGCTTGCACAAAGACTGCAGTTTTATTTTCCATTTGTCTAATCTGAGATTTTAAAGGCCCTGAAAATGAGTCCATTAAACTGAAGGTAAGAGGCTCTTCAAAACATTCCCATAGACCATTGTCCTCTGTAACTGCCAAATGCTCTTCAGTGAGTTCCAGAATCCTCTGAATTACACAGGTTGTTTAGGGCCTAATTCTGTACTCAATTCACAAGTAAATCTCCCATCACTGCACCTTTAAGGATCACACTCATTCATATAGGGTTGTCACCTTTCTAATTGCTGGCAACCGGATCCTTGAAATCCTGCCCCCCCCCCAAGGTCCTGCCCCCATTGCTTACTCCTCTCCCCACTCCCATGGGCGCCTGCTGGATTCTCCCAAGGAGCGTGCCTGTAGGTAAGAGGGGCTGGTGTGGATTAATGACTGAGTGCCTCCTCCCGCCCTGTGGTAACTGGACTCTTAGTTCAGGTGCCATTTAAGGTTGCCAGGTCCCCTTTGGATTTGACTGTCTGGTCAAAAACTGGGAACAGGACAACCCTAATTATGGCACCCTACACAGAATCCAAAAATCAGACTGTCTAGGTAAAACCCGGCTAGGTGGCAAACCTACAATCATAGTCATTATTGGTTAGTGATGGAATACAAGCTGTCAGGAACAGTATCCCTGATGATGCTACAGCACAACTGGCTGCTGAGCTCTGTGCCTTTATCCTCACAAACAACTATTTCAAATTTGATGACAATATATATCTCCAGATCAGTGGCACAGCTATGGGCACCCGCATGGCCCCACAATATGCCAATATTTTTATGGCCGACCTGGAACAACGCTTCCTCAGCTCTCGTCCACTCACGCCCCTTCTCTACCTACACTACATTGATGACATCTTCATCATCTGGACCCATGGGAAGGAGTCTCTGGAAAAATTCCACCACGATTTCAACAGCTTTCACCCCACCATCAACCTCAGCCTGGATCAATCTACACGGGAGGTCCACTTCCTAGACACCATGGTGCAAATAAATGATGGTCACATTACCGCCACCCTATACCGAAAACCTACTGACTGCTATGCCTACCTTCATGCCTCCAGCTTCCATCCCGGGCACATCAAGAGAATATTAAAGGAACTGGCGCATGAAATTGCAAGCCCGTTAGCAAGAATTTTTAATGAATCGGTAAACTCAGGGATTGTACCGTACGACTCGAGAATTGCTAATGTAATTCCTATCTTTAAGAAAGGGAGAAAGAGTGATCCGAGTAACTATAGGCCAGTTAGTTTGACATCTGTAGGATGTAAGGTCTTGGAAAAAATTTTGAATGAGAAAGTAGTTAAGGACATTGAGGTCAATGGTAATTGGGACAAAGTACAAAATGGTTTCACTAAAGGTAAATCGTGCCAAACCAACCTGATCTCCTTCTTTGAGAAGGTGAAGACTATTTAGACAAAGGAAATGCAGTAGACCTAATTTACCTCGATTTCAGTAAGGCATTTAACACGGTCCACATGCGGAATTATTAGTCAAATTGGAAAAGATGGGGATCAATATGAGAATTGAAAGGTGGATAAGGAACTGGTTAAAGGGGAGACTACAACTGGTCGTACTGAAGGGTGAACTGCCAGGCTGGAAAGAGGTTACTAGTGGAGGTCCCTCAAGGATCGGTTCTGGGACCAATCTTATTTAACCTTTTTATTACTGACTTTGGCACAAAAAGCAGGAATGTGCTAATAAAGTTCTCGGATGACACAAAGATGGGGGGTATTGCTAACACGGAGAAGGACCGGGATATCATACAGGAAGATCTGGACGACCTTGTAAACTCGAGTAATAGTAATAGGATGAAATTTATTAGTGAAAAGTGCAAGGACATGCATTTAGGGATTAATAATAAGAACTTTAGCTATAGATTGGGGACGCATCAGTTGGAAGCAACAGAAGAGGAGAAGAACCTTGGGGTATTGGTAGATCACAGGATGACTGAGCCGCCAATGTGATATGGCCGTTAAAAAAGCTAATGTGGTTTTAGGATGCATCAGGCGAAGTATTTCCAGCAAAGATAAGGAGGTGTTAGTACCGTTACACAAGGCACTGGTGAGACCTCATCTGGAATACTGTGTGCAGTTCTGGTCTCCCATGTTTAAGAAGGATGAATTCAAAATGGAACAGGTTCAGAGATGGGCTACTAGAATGATCCGAGGAATGGAAAACCTGTCATATGAAAGGAGATTCAAAGAGCTTGGCTTGTTTAGTCTAGCCAAAAGAAGGCTGAGGGGGGATATGCTTTCTCTTTATAAATATATCAGAGGGATTAATATTAAGGAGGGAGAGGAATTATTTAAGCTTAGTACCAATGTAGATACAAGAACAAATGGGTATAAACTGGGCACTAGGAAGTTTAGACTTGAAATTAGACAAAGGTTTCTAACCATTAGAGGAGTGAAGTTCTGGAACAGCCTTCCAAGGGGAGTAGTGGGGGCAAAAGACATATCTGGCTTTAAGATTAAGCTTGATAAGTTTATGGAAGGGATGGTATGATGGGAGAGCCAAATTTTGGCAATTGATCTTTGATTATCGCCAGATAAGTATGCCCAGTGGTTGGTGATGGGATGTTGGATGGGATGGGATCTGAGATACTGCAGAGAATTCTTTTCTGAGTGCTGGCTGGTGAGTCTTGCCCACATGCTCAGGGTTTAGCTGATCGCCATATTTGGGGTCGGGAAGGAATTTTTCCTCCGGGGCAGATTGGCAGAGGCCCTGGAGGTTTTTTGCCTTCCCCTGCAGCGTGGGGCATGGGTCACTTGCTGGAGGATTCTCTGCAGTTTGAGGTCTTCAAACCACAATTTGAAGACTTCAATAACTCAGGCATAGGTTAGGGGTTTGTTATAGAACTGGATGGGTAGGGTTCTGTGGCCTGCTTTGTGCAGGGGGTCGGACTAGATGATCACATTGGTCCCTTCGGACCCTAGAATCTATGAATCTACATCACACAATCTATTGTCTACAGCCAAGCACTGAGGTACAACCGCATCTGCTCTAACCCCTCAGACAGAGACCAACACCTACAAAATCTCCACCAAGCATTCTCAAAACTACAATACCCGCATGAGGAAATAAGAAAACAGATCAACAGAGCCAGACGTGTACCCAGAAGCCTCCTACTGCAAGACAAACCCAAGAAAGAAACCAACAGGACTCCACTGGCCATCACATACAGTCCTCAGCTAAAACCTCTCCAACTCATCATCAGGGACCTACAACCCATCCTGGACAATGATCCCACACTTTCACAGGCCTTGGGTGGCAGGCCAGTCCTCGCCCACAGACAACCTGCCAACCTGAAACAAATTCTCACCAGTAACTGCACACCACACCATAGTAACTCTAGCTCAGGAACCAATCCATGCAACAAACCTCGATGCCAACTCTGTCCACATAGCTACACCAGCAACACCATCACAGGGCCTAACCAGATCAGCCACACCATCACCGGTTCATTCACCTGCACCTCCACCAATGTAATATACGCCATCATATGCCAGCAATGCCCCTCTGCTACGTACATCGGCCAAACTGGACAGTCGCTACGGAAAAGGATAAACAGACACAAATCAGATATTAGGAATGGCAATATACAAAAAGCTGTAAGAGAACACTTCAACCTCCATGGCCACACTATAGTAGACCTTAAGGTGATCATCCTGCAGCAAAAAAACTTCAGGACCAGACTTCAAAGAGAAACTGCTGAGCTTCAGTTCATCTGCAAATTTGACACTATCAGTTCAGGATTAAACAAAGACTGTGAATGGCTTGCCAGTTACAGAACCAGTTTCTCCTCCCTTGGTTTTCACACCTCAACTACTAGAACAGGGCCTCATCCTCCCTGATTGAACTACCTCATTATCTCTAGCTTGCCTGCATATATATACCTGCCCCTGGAAATTTCCACTACATGCATCCGATGAAGTGGGTATTCACCCATGAAAGCTCATGCTCCAAAACGTCTGTTAGTCTATAAGGTGCCACAGGACTCGTTACTGCTTTTATTGGTTAGTGAGTCATCTAATTCATCCCCCTGTATCAATTTTCCCAAGGAAGCATGGAGATAAATATTTCCTTTTGCTGTTGGCATTCAGATGAAATATACTGAACAGCAGACGACAGTTCACCATGATTTCGTTTTAAGGTAACTCTCCTCCAATCTTAAACTATGTGATAGTCTAGTGAACTACCACACACACAGTTTGTCCAGAGATGGTCCTGAACTAAATCCTGAGATCTAAATTCCCCTCTGCCACTCCCAAAAGTTCAATTCAGGATCCCAGGTTTATGGCTTGGACCATAATCTCCAAATTTGGTAGCTCACCTCTAAACTTTGACTGTGGTGTATTGAAAAATGTCTTAAAATTAGAAGCTATCACTTTAGATTCTCAGGTTTTTTCCTGGCCCTGCTTGCAGGCTAAGGGTTTCTGTAGGGAAGCATGCAATCTTGGTCTTTCTGCAATCAAGGTGCAAAGAGTCAGCCAAAAGCAAGATTGTGAGTTGTGCATCTCTGCCTTATGGTCCAGCTTGCTAGCTCATTCGTTCCTCTCCCTTTGGTTCTTGCGTGTTAAGTTGCAACCTTCCAGTAAGTGTATTTTAGATGACCTAATTTTTCTGGTTGTACAGTGTGAACATAGCTGAGTCACAGAGAATTATACAGCAGAAAAGTATATTCAGTGCTAATGTTAAGACCACAACTCTTGTTGCGGCCCCTCATGTTTTTTTCTCCTTTCCTCTCCTTCTGATCTCTTTCCCTGTGTAAAGGGCTTCTCCACTCAGGGCTGAATCCTGTATCTCTTTCTTGGACCTCACTCAGGCAAGACGCCCTACTGCAGGGGTTGGCAACTTCTGGCACATGGCTCACCAAGGTAAGCACCCTGGCAGGCAAGGCCAGTTTGTTTACCTGCTGCGTTGGTAGGTTCAGCTGATTGCGGCTCCCACTGGCTGCGGTTTGCCATCCCAGGCCAATGGGGGCTGAGGGAAGTGGCGCAGGTGAGAGATGTGTTGGCCGCGGCTTCCTGTTGCCCCCACTGGCTTGGGACGGTGAACCACAGCCAGTGGGAGCCATGATCTACTAAACCTGTCGACGCGGCAGATAAACAAACTGACTTGGCCCGGCCCGCCAGGGTGCCAGAGGTTGCCAACCCCTGGGCTAAGGGCTTCAGCCCCCTGGGAGGCATCTGCTGAGGCTCAGGGCTTCAGTAAAAGCGAGACTGAAGCCCTGAGCTCCAGGCAGTATCTTTTGTGGGGCTGGAGTCCTGAGCCCCGGCAGGCCTCTCTGGTGGGGCTAAAGCTGCCAGACCCCTGTCCCCTCATTGGGCAGAAGCCCCTAACCCTACTATCCCACTGCAGGATAGAAGCCCCAAGCTCCACCATAGTGTGGTAGGTGGAAAATGGGAGGGGGGGGTCCACAAGCCACACTTTTACTGTAAAAGAGCAGTCTGTGGCTCACAAGCCACAGTTTGGCCATCCCTGCTCTCGATGTTCCCATAAAGGGGTTTCTGGAGAAGAGAGACAGTGGCCGACTGGCTGGCTGCCTTTTATTTTGGGGCTGGGAAATCCAGTGCCTCAGCAAACATCCTTCTTTGTGAAAACTCCCATTGAAATAAATTAAGACTATAGGACTTGTCCAATGATTCGGGGAGAATTTAATGAGATCCAAACCTGTAAATGGATCCATACTGCTGGACACTTGCGCCCACACAGAGCCCTGTTAACATCAGCGTGTCTTTGTACACAGATCTGTTTGTAAGGATTGGGACCTAGCACTGTAATTTCCAGTTATCCATTACAGCTTGCTCCATTTAATGGGAAACAGACAGCTACCGGGCAGTTGTTCCCCACTAGCATGGACCCACTTTGGGAAAATGTCTGATTTGGCAGGTTGGTGACAGCTTCATGTGTGGCTGGTGCCCACCAACACATGGTTCAGTAGCCATGTATATGTGCCTTAGGAAATGGAATATTCTTAAACAGTGCCTGACAATTGAATGCTAAGTCTATCCGTGAGTATTCTTGAAGGTGATGATACAACTCTCCTTGACCATTTGTTCCTTTAAGTCAACTAGCCTTTGTGTACCTTTAATGCAATATTGCGTGTAAACTTTCTCTGCTTCTTTCCATTGACTAATCAGAATAAATGATTCTTGCCTTCTTTATAGCATTCCTTTTCCACAGCTGTTGACCATCTCTCCAAGCCTCACTTTTGTCTAGACTGAACCTGCCCAAATCTCTTATTTTTCTTATTTCATCCTTTTTGATGCTCTCCCTTTTTGACTCTCATGTTTCCATCTCTTACTGCAAACTGAACATCAGATGAGGTCATCTAGGGCCATGCAGAATGGAATAATTAGCTTGCAGCCATTTGTATTGGTGCATATGCTGTAGAACTAGAAATAACTAATAACATTTGCAAATGTAACAGTTCCAATTTCATTAGCATGGCTCTGCAGGGATAGTGACAGGAGAGTGCTCATGCTGCTGCTCACATTGCCTCTTGCCAGGTAATGTGAGAATTTCCCAGCCAAACGGCAAAAGTAATATGCAAAATTATCAATGGGCATCTGGCAAAATAGGACATGTGCAACCAAAACAGCCTTATGTTGTATAATAAAGTAAACAAAAACTATGCACAAGGAAGTGGAGTAAAGGTTATGAAGGTCCAGGTCCTGCAAGCATTTTAAGTACAAACTCATGCAATAGTCCTGATGAAGAAGATAAATACATAAGAGTATGTATACTTTGCTGTTTTTTTCCTTTACTTCATATCTTCTCTATTTCAAATAATGTCCCTACTCCCACCCACACAATCAAATACTCCTTTCCCCCATAGAATATGTGGAATTTGTCTTCACAAACTCATAACAATTTTCTTTTTAAAAAGAAAGGGCACTGCAGTGTCAGGCACCGTGCTCAAACCAATATCAAAGAAGTCAATGTTTGCGCAAAAGTGGTAGTCAGCCAAAATGTATTTTCTCTGTTTCTGTGAGGAAAATCCACCAAGGATTTTCTGAGCACATTAATTGGATCTCTGTCAAGGGAGGTGGGGGAGAAACACATCCTCTATAACTCTAGAGACATTACAAGGAAAAGTGTTTTAAAAAAATAAAACAATAGATTTCTTCATTAAGCACAAAATGATTTTTAAAAAAAAATCATTATTTTGGAGCTTGAGTAGTAGAAAACATTATATTTCCTTTTTGTTTCATGCCATTTTTTCATAGTCTTTGTACTTCACATTGTGTGTAGTATTGATCATTTGAAATAATCTTCAAAATTAGAACATTTCATTAACTTCCAGCAAGGCAATTAGGATAACTCATTTCCAAATACAGTTACTGTAGTAGCTCAGATTCTGCTTAAACAGAAAAATGACTGGAATGTTAAATTGCCCACTTGTAACTAGGATCCTGTATGCTTTGCAGGATCAGAGCGTCTGTGAGAGGATATGTCTGACATGTGGTATTGCAAACTCGCTAAAATACAGAGTAAAAATTCCTTTCATAAAAAGAAAAAGCAACAGTTAATGCAAAGGTCTCAAGGAAAAAGCAAAATAAATCAGAGTATGAATTTAAGCCCTGATCCTGCAATTGACAGTCTGTGTGTTGACTGCAGTGCCTGTACAGAACCTCATTAAAGAACACCCAGGGCAACTGCAGGACTGGGGACTTAGACTTTGGTCCTGAGTTTCCACACTGACAGATTTCCAGGAAGCCTTGGATGTCCAAAGCCACCCTGTGACTGTTCAGCTGTGTCTTCTCTAATGTTACCAAGTCATTTACCAACTCCTAATGGTGCACAACTGGAATTTCCTTATCAGTGACCTCCCAACCCTACGCTTCTAATGCAACCTACATATGTGGGGTAGGTACATGCATAGGGACTTTACTAAAGGGAGATCAAAAAGATGTTTATCTCCCCCTATTTTGAACTGATAGTTAAAATAACCAAAGCACTATATCAGGGATCAGCAACCTTTGGCATGCGGCCCATCAGGGAAATCCGCTGGCAGGCCAGGGCGGTTTGTTTACCTGCAGCGTTCAGAGGTTTGGCTGATCGCAGCTCCCACTGGCTGCGGTCCCCAACTCTCGGCCAATGGGGGCTGTGGGAAGTGGTGGCCAGCACATCCCTTGGCACGCGCCTCTTCCCGCAGCCCCCATTGGCCTGGAATGGTGAACCGCAGTCAGTGGAAGCCTGTCATAAACAGATGGCTAAGGGTTAATGTTCTTTTACCTGTAAAGGGGTAACAACAGTAACCTGAAACACCTGACCAGAGGACCAATCAGGAAACAAGACTTTTTCAAATCTGGGTGGAGGGAAGTTTTGGGTGTGAGTTTGTTGTTCTTTGTCTTGGGTCTGTGCCCTCTCGGTTCTGAGAGTGACCACAGGAATCTCCAGGCTTTCTAATTTTCTGTTTCCAAGTTGTAAGTACAAGGATAGTAAGTAGTTTATATTGTTTTTTTTTGTATTTACATGTGTATAGTTGCTGGATTGCATTCTTTTTGGATAAGGCTGTTTATTCATTTTTTCTTTTAAGCAGTTGACCTTGTATATTGTCACCTTAATATAGAGACTATTTTTAATGTCCTTTTTCATTCTTTTTATATAAAGCTTTCTTTTTAAGACCTGTTGGAGTTTTTCTTTAGTGGGGACTCCAGGGAATTGAGTCTGCAGCTCACCAGGGGATTGGTGGGAGGAAGAAGTCAGGGGGAAAAATCTCTGTGTTAGATTTACTAAGCCTGACTTTGCATGCCCTCTGGGTGAGGGGGGAGAGAGGTTAGATCTCTCGGTGCTTGTGTTTCAAGGACTTGAAGCAGGGAGGGTGGAATCCCTTTGTTTAGATTCACGGAGCTTGCTTCTGTATATCTCTCCAGGAAGCCAGGGAAGGAACACCTGGAGGGGAGGAGGGGGAAGGGAAATGGTTTATTCCTCTTTATTGTGAGACTCAAGGGATCTGAGTCTTGGGGTCCCCCAGGGAAGGTTTTGAGGAGACCACAGTGAGCTAGGCACTGTATAATTCCTGGCTGGTGGCAGCAATTACCAGGTCCAAGCTGGTAACTAAGCTTGGAGGTTTTCATGCTAACACCCATATTTTGGACGCTAAGGTCCAGAACTGGGAAGAAATGTTATGACAGAGCCGTGATCGGCTGAACCTGCGGACGCTGCAGGTAAACAAACCGCTTGGTCTGCCAGCGGGCTTCCCTAACAGGCCGCATGCCAAAGGTTGCTGATCCCTGCACTATATGATAGACTTGAAGGAAGCCAAAGCTGGTTTTGTTCCTTTCTGCTCTGCATCTGCCTCTCTCCTACTTATTTTGAAGGTTTCATCTGGTTTCCAAATCAACTTCAATAATATGAAAACCCATTCAGTTTTTAACAATTTCCTTTTAACTGCACAGCTTTTTACGGTGCCGTTTATATCTTGTACCTTGCACTGATGCATTTGTTGCTGATACATACATTTGAGCTAATAGGAATGTCAGACTAAGGAAACGATCATCTTTATGGAGATTATGTTTTGGATTTGATGACGGTTCTTTTCATAGATATTTTTTAATATAGTGTTGTTTTTCTGTTTTTAAACAAAAACTGGGGATCTAAAGGAGAGGAACCATAATACTGTGAAATTTCAGAGCCTTATCATATGAGAGTAAATTTAAAGGCTAATTCCTATCTCTATCTGTATCCACAGCCTTTTATAGGGATCATCACCATAGTCCCTGAAGTCATTCTGAAAAAGGAGACTATACATAATTTTCTTTGACTAAGTTTGGAGAGACCATACAGAAAACAAGAACAGGACTGAAGTTGACAAACTTTTGTGTATAACATATCAAGAGAAGATGTAGTCTGAGATCTGGCTAGTAAAAAAAAAACAAAAAAACATAAAAACAAACCTAACAAAACCTTCAAAGAGTAGAGCATATGACATTCAAGCTTAGTTGTGAGGGAAAGTCTAAACATTTTTAAATACAGCCAAATAAAGGAATGCTTGGAGAAGCATACAGTAATATGATCAAGAATAACAAGTTGTGTTAAATAAGGATAAGCTTTGCTAACTTGCCTTAAATTGGTCATTAACTTGTCTGCAATACTTGAACATAAGAACGGCCATACTGGGTCAGACCAAAGGTCTCTCTAGCCCAGTATCCTGTCTTCTGACAATATCCAATGCCAGGTGCCCCAGAGGGAATGAACAGAACAGGAGATCAGCAAATGATCCATCCCCTGTTGCCCATTCCCAGTTTTTGGCAAACAGAGGCTAGGAACACTGTCCCTGCCCATCCTGTCTAATAGCCATTTGTCATGGAGTTTTGCGAGAGACCAGGCCCTGCACCCCTGGCTTCCTGCAATTCACCGTGACTCTCAGCCAGGCAATAGAACAGAAGGTTTATTACATGACAGGAACACAGCCTACACCAGAGCTTGTAGGCATAAACAGGACCCCCTTAGTCAGGTCCTTCTGGGTAGTAGGGAATTTAGCCCCCAACCTTGGGGTTCTCTATGATTCCCCAGACAGCCCAAGACTGAAACTCTCCAGCCCCTCCTTTCTGGCCTTTTCCTCTTTCCCAGACCAGGAGGTCATCAGATCTTTGTTCTCCAACACCTTTAGCTATCCCCTTGTAGAGGGGGGGAGAGCCCCGGCCATTAGTTGCCAGGAGACAGAGTGCTGGCCATTTATGCACACTGGCCCTTTGCTCTGCAACAATCTCACCCCTTAGAGACTTAAGACATGCATAGGGGAAACTGAGGTACCCACACAGTATTCAGAGGCAATCTTAAGAACTGTCCCACTTCATTACACCATTGATGGACCTATTCTCCATGAACTTATCTAGTTCTTTTTTTGAACCCTTGTAGTGTAAATTTTCATCTGCACAACCTCATAGCACATCATGTTAGCCAAAATTGTGATGGTGCAGTACATACTACTTCCACTGTGTTTGCAGCACTCCAGTTGTTAAGGATATTTGACTGCATGGAAAATGTTCAGTGGCTATCACAATAATAAGATAAGAAAGGATTGTATTAACTGGTTCCATTAATGCTAGCAGCTCCATCTTTACTAGTTTAATTTTTTAAATTAATCCATCTCCTAGAATAAGCCTTCAAAGAGAAATCAGTAATTAAACAGATATAAATGCTTTCCTTCCCATCCCTGGATCCCAGTGATATGGCGGCAGACTGCTTTTTGCAATTGGAGCTCTTTGATATATAATAATAATTTATTTTCCTGTCCCCTTTTCAGTTGCTTTCCCTAAGCACCTTCTGCCTCTCTCCTTCATAGGTCTCCCACTACCATCCTTGTTCTTCTTGCCCACAGTGCTCCTCTGTCCTTGTCCCATTCTTTTAATGTCTCTCTTTAGTCCCCTAGGACAACTGGAAACCATTCTGGATTGCAGGATGGGGGCATGGGGAGGAGGCTTTCAGGCACTACTGCAAAATAATAAATATGCCCAGAAAATTTAAAGTCCTTCATAAACATTAAGCTTCATGACACCACAGTGATGTACTATCCGCATTCTATAGATGAAGAAACTAAGGCACGGTCCAAAGATGGACATCAATAGGTGCTTGAGAGCAATAGGCACCTCCTAGAATGGAGTGGGAAGAAGAATAAAACCAAGAACTGCTAATGCCCACGCCTTCGCTGTTAGACCACATTCGTCTGATGTTCATGGACAGGATGTACTGTGGAATGTTTTGTAGCAAATCTATGGAAATACAGTCTTTCTTGAAATGAAGGAGATATGACATTAGCAGTGAGGGTGGGACTTTCATCAACAGAGTTAAGCCAATGCTGAATATTTCTGAAAATCTTATTCTTAGCACATATGACGTACAGCATGGCTTGTGATTGAAAACATCCCTATGTATATACCTACTGCAGAACTCATACATCTGGATTGTTCTAAACCTTGTAGCTATTCTTACAGAAATTCTAAAGGTCCATATTGAAATAGAGGATAGTAATGAATCCATAGGCTCATGTGACAGTAATTAACAACTTTCTTTCCATTCCAGTACAGGTGCATATGTCTTGATACCTCCGAATGAAACCAGAAGGAACCAGATACAGAAAAGTAAGTGCATTATCTACCACACTCTAGATGACTTTGTTTTTGTTTTTACAAAATGCAGCTTTTGTCTCTGTGCTTTATGACACTTGCAGTTTTATCTCAGCCTTTCCATGGGTTTTATGTGTGCAGCTGTGATAATATTAAAGTTACCACAATGTAGAATCCACGGCCAGAAGGGATCATTGTGATCAGTGCTTAATTCGTAATGAGAGGTGATGGGACTCAAGCAGTTTTTCTTACTTTCATAACTGACGTGGCAAGCCTAGAGGTGCTGGGGCTCAGGCCTGGCAAGCCCCAGCACAAATTAAGCACTGATTGTGATCACCTAGTAAAGGCAAACTCCATCACCATGCAGACTTTTCTTGTATGTGTTGTAAAATATTTTGCATGGGTAGAAAAGCCAAATTAGGAAAAGAATAGTTCAACCATAGAAAGATGTGATATCTGTAAAAATGTTCCCATTAGAAAGGTGGTGTCATAGCTGTTCAATTTAAGTTCTACAAGACACATTCAGAATTAATTTGATGCCCCTCCTAAAGTTAATAACCCTTCTCCTCTTTTCTCTCCCCTCCTCTCCCCCACCAGCCGGACGTCAAGTTTAGGTTTGAAGATCAAATTTGGAATCTTGTTTAGCTATCCATTGTCAAGTTAATATTTCTGTAATGCCAGTGTAGGCATAGTGTACCTATTGCATGCTCATATGGTTAAATTGTTTATGTGCACTGTTTTCAGAGAGAAAATGTCCATTTCTAGAATGTGCTTAACAAATTCTCGAAGTACAACTGCATAATGTAAGGCACCTTACTCCAATGACTTTGTTTGGTTTTTTTTGTTTTGTTTTGGTTTTTTTGAGCAGCACTGAATATCTACATCTCCTATGGTTACATGTCCGAGTTAAAGAATTGAGATTGTCGAATAACCGGTTGAACTGAATTGTTTAATCAAAGATTTATTAATCGGAGATTAGTACAGCATTATGCAGAAAGAAATAGATACATTACCACACCTATGTTGTCTGACCAAGAAGTGGCTCTGTGTCTCTCCTTTACTGTATCTAGAGGGAGGTGCAGTTCTCATTCCCCAATTATATTCCCTTACTAGTGTCGTCATATAGGGTTTTAAGCAAAGAAACCCTCTTTGCCAAAATAAACAGATGTTCTGATGTCACTTCTATGCGTTCTCAATTTACCTGACTTAAGTGCGAAGGCGTGATTATTTACAGCTGAAAGGACCAACAATTATTCAAGATAATGTCTTTCAGTGAGTCCTTCTGACCCCACAATCATTCTTCCCTGTTGATTCCTCAACAGAAAACCTCTGCAGTAACATCCCTCACTAGTTTCCCAAGTTTATATGTGCATATGTATATAAATATGTGCCTGTTAAGGAGGTGGTTTCCAAGAATATCTGGAGTTTAATATAAACGTGAAAGCACTACAAATTATTAAATACAGCCTAACCCACACAATTCTTGAATAGGTTCCTTATCGGTAAAGGACCAGTGTTCTGGGCCTTAGAATTCAGACATACTCTTTGTTGAATATAGAGTCTAAGACTAGTTAATATATAAATGACTCAAATATACAGAAAGAAAGAACTAAAAGGTTTAATATTTACTAACTGATACTAAACCCATTGAAGCTCAATGAGTTCTTGTAGATATTTGCTACCTCCCCAAACCAGGTCTAATATCTAAACTTTCCATCCATGTCGAGGGACTCAGTGAAATGCAGCAAACCCTTAAGAATTGCAGTAGCCCATTTTACTGAAAACTTGGAGTATAAAATAAAATCATACATCATATACATAAAAAAAGAGAACACCACAAAATCCAGGAATCACAAGAACTGTGTACATAAATTCCTTGGTAACAAGCTCAGAGACACAAGTGACTTACATACAATTTTATGAATGCTGACAGTGTATACAGTGTGCATACAGTAAACATTCTTTTATATGGCAATCTAAAGTATTCTTTCATTGTAAAAGTTCTTATTGTTTGGCTTAAAGATTTTTGTTTAGCCACTGCTAGTAAATAATGCATACACATTCTGGACAGAAAAAATTAGGAGTAAATTAAGGATTTTTATCTGACAGGAACTGGAAAATTTTTTTCATAATTTTTGTTCTTATATTTCGGAGTAACTCTGCAATGTAATTCTTCACCAATATCTTTCATAGTGTCAGAGAACTACCATGACCGGGTAGGAACAGTGAGTGAGCACTGTGTGGTTTGAAACCCTTTGGAGAGTATGGTTAATTTTAATTTCTTAAATTTAAGACTCCGTGGTTGATCCAGAGCTTACTTCGCCTCACTCCTGGAGTAAGCTGGCATGGGGTTGTGGCGTTCTCCTCTGGAAAGAACGTGAACTCTGGTATCTGTTCCATTGCACCAAACCACCACTATTGGCCCAGGAGGGAAACAATTCAGGCAGACAGTGTTGCTGTCATGGTGGCAGTTATGTTTGTGTTATGGCAACAAAACGCTAGGGCCCCAGTCCAGCAGAAAACTTAAGCATGTGCATGGTCCCATTGCACTCAAAAAGTTCTGAAAGCATCTTTCTGGATTGGGGCCAAGATGTTTTACAGACAAGTAAAATGACAGGCAGCGGAATTCTTCCCAGCACTAGTGCAGAGTGGCATGGTGACTGAGGCCTTGTTCTCACTCGGAAAGAAGATATGTCTGAACCTATAGTAACCAGAACACATTTTACCCCACTGTATAGGCCGTTTGAGAGGGGAAGTTTTATTTTCCCTTTGCTAAGTCTGGCAAGGATCAAACTGGCCCCTGGAGCAAGTTAGAACAACCCAAGTGCCACCCTAGATTGTGTCCCCTGTTGCCATAGTCCCCATGCAGAGGGGAATTACCAAGATGCAGAATTGCCACAATCCCCACCCTGTCTTCTCCAGCCTGCTTCTGCCCTGCTCTGCCAGGGTGCCATAACTCTGCACCTCACAGGAAGTTCTGCTGGGCTGGGGACTTATGGGAGGGTGGTGCAGTTAGTTTCCATGGACAAAGATGGCTGCAGCGAAGAGATGAACTTTCTTGATAGTCCCACAGCCTATAATATCAGTAGAGAACAGATGAATCCAGAGAAGGGAAACAACAAAAAGCAGCATGAGTGAGCAGTGACGGATGGCATGTGTCCTGGGAGTTCTATGCATTTATTTACCTAATTTTAAATAGGTAACTTGCTGGTATTATTGAGGAGAGCTACTAGCTGGGAACGACCATGACTATTGTCTATATATCTATAGTAGCCAGCCCTGTTTAAGACAACAATAATAGGATTTGAACTCGAGGCTTTCAGAGATTAAAGCAGTCCCCTGAGTGGTAGCCAGCACCATAGATTCATTAATCTTTCATATGGACTAGCTATTAGTGTGGATTGAACTATGTTTGTGGAGAATAGAGTAGACCTGCCCATGAGTGGGCATAGTTTTTAATGTGATGTAATTTAACAATATTATAAGTTCCTTACAGCAGTGGCTCTTATTTCTATATGCTGACTGTTTGTTTTCTTTTTGATTTAGTTGCCAACAAAGAACTGGAGAACTTGGAGAGGTGGAAGGAACAGCACCGGCCAGGACCAATTAACATGAAACCACAGAAACTGGGTAAGGAAATAGAAGTGAGCTAACTTGGTGGATTAAATAAAATAAATGAAAAATGTTGTGATTTTATTTTATTTTTTGCTCTGGTTTTTAGAGATTTACTGTAGGTTAAAATGTTAGCAATAATAGCTACGCTTAGTGGGATTTTAATGAACTTGATTATGGCAAAGTTCCTAAAACATAAATACGTAGCTTTCTCCTTCATGAAATTTCTTCTGACTGGTGCAGAAAACCCTGTAAAACATTATCACTTACATATTTTGAATAGTTATTTAGGCAATGGAAGAACAACTTGAAGGAAGCACAGTGAGTGACTTGGGTGAGAGCACTGAAAACTGTAACATGAAAATTATAACCACAAAAGTAGACACAAATACAAAAGTAGGTGCAGCATTAGGCTGGAATTTAAAAATGGACTCTTTTTTTTCAGGTGAACTCTAACAATAAGGGGGTGGGGGAAATGATTGACCGGCACGTCCGACCTGCTGTTTTTTAAATTCTTCTGGCTCCACTCAGCTGGTTGCACCCCAGACTGGACTTTCAGAAGAGGGCATGAAACTACTTACATCTTCTTCCTGAAGTACATCATGTGGTTTCCTAATTACTGGTGTTTACAATGAAACTGAAGTGGGAGATCACTTTTTCAAGTTTCAGGGTGGATGGTCAATAAATCAAACTCGGGGTGTGTGGGTTGTAATTTTTAAACTGCAAGTCATATCATCTTGTGCTCGAGGAAGGAACGTAACAAAACATTTTGTAAATGACTGATTTTGGCTACTAAAAATCATTCTGAGCAACCACATTTTTGTGAAAGATGATCAAAAGGTTTAGGAAACATGACCTATAAGGAAATGTTAAAGAAACTGGGTGTGTTTGTCTTGAAGAGAAGGCTGGGCAGGAGGGGATCTGATAAGTCTTCAGATATGTTGGAGATATAAAAAGGATGTTGATCAATTGTTCTTATTGTCCTCTGAAGGCAGGACAAGAAGTAAAGGGCTTAATCTGAAGCAAGGAACGTTTAGGTTAGATATTAGGGGAAACAGTCTAACAATAAGGGTAGTTAAGCTCTGGAATAGGCTTCCAAGAGAATCCCTATCTTTTGTATTTTTTTTTTTTATTTGTTAAAACTAGTTGGACAAAAACCTATCAGAGATGGTGTAGGTTTACTTGGTCCTGCCTCAGCACAGGGGGCTGGACTGGATAATTTCTCGAGGTCCCTTCCAGTCCTACATTTCTATGAAATTTGAGATCCAGGTTGCTGCAATTTTGCTGTCTATGTATGAAGGTAAGCAGAAAAGTTAAGGTGACTTTTTGCCTACCCTCATGCACAGAGAGACTGTTTGTATTGATGAAGTTGAAACTTCATTCACAAACCAACCTTTGTAGTTGTTTTGTTTTAAATAAGAACAGCGTAAATGGAAAACAGTACGTAAAACTGGAGTGAAATCTTTCTTTCAAGCGACCTTGAAATGGGTAGAATACAAGGCTAAGGAGGTGTATGGTAGGTGGAAGTGAACTGCAAGGTTTGAAAAGCTTGCAAGATATTTAGGAACTGAAGGTCTAAACTTATTAGCTCAAGACTGAATGAATGCTTCAGATGGAAGAGTGGTGGTAGAATGTTGCAGAAGTGAAAAGCCCACGCCTTGCCCATCTTCTGGGGAGGAAGGTGCTTGGATTCCTATGCTACAGCACCCTCTTCCATATCAGCCACTAGGTACTGGGTGTTTAACTTTGAAACTGCATCTCCCAGCTACTGGAAAGGAAAAGAAACTGTCATTCTCTTGTCCTGGCTCAGTGTGTGTTGCGGGGGAGAAGGGTTCACTGTCTGCATCTTAGTTGCTGAGCAGAGAGAGTTCTCCTCCACTCTGCCTCTCTCCCAACTTCTGTGTTGAAGAGTCCTCCTCCCTTCTGGATAAACAATCAGCAACAGGCTTTCACTATCCTATCTGAAATTATGCTGAACGTGGCTTGTCCTTGGGTATGTCTACATCTACAATTTTGCAGCGCTGGTTGTTACAGCTGTATTAGTACAGCTGTATAGGGCCAGCGCTGCAGAGTGGCCACACTTACAGCAACCAGCGCTGCAAGTGGTGTTAGATGTGGCCACACTGCAGCGCTGTTGGGCGGCTTCAAGGGGGGTTCGGGGAACGCGAGAGCAAACCGCGGAGAAGCAGATCTCCTTCCCTGGGTTGCTCCAGTGTTCCCCGAACCCCCGTGCAAGCAGGTCTCCTTCCCCGCTGTTTGCTCTCGCGTTCCCCGAACCCCCCTGCAAACCGCGGGGAAGGAGACCTGCTTGCACGGGGGTTCGGGGAACGCGAGAGCACACCGCGGGGAAGGATACCTGCTTGCAGGGGGGTTCGGGGAACGCGAGAGCACACCGCGGGGAAGGAGATCTGCTTCCCCGCGGTTTGCTCTCGCATTCCCCGAACCCCCCTGCAAACCGCGGGGAGGGAGACCCGCTTTGGGGGGGATTTGGAGAACACCGGAGCAAACCGCAGGGAAGGAGACCTGCTTGATTACCAGAGAGGTATCCTCAGGTATGCTGGGATACCTGCTTATTCCAGGGAGGTCAAGAAAAGCGCTGGTAAGTGTCTACACTTGATTACCAGCGCTGGATCACCAGCACTGGATCCTCTACACCCCAGACAAAACAGGAGTACGGCCAGCGCTGCAAACAGGGAGTTGCAGCGCTGGTGATGCCCTGCAGATGTGTACACCTCCTAAGTTGCAGCGCTGTAACCCCCTCACCAGCGCTGCAACTTTGTGATGTAGACAAGCCCCTTGTTGATAATTCCTATCAAACCATGTTTGTAGGGATATTAAAGAAGGTACTAACAGTGGTTCCCCCAACTGACAGTGACTCCCTCCACCCCCAGTTTCACGAAGTACAAAAATCTTTTAGTTCTGCTGTTAAAACTTGTAAGCTCCTGTCTGCAGAAAACATTGATTGTATCTGTCCTGTGAAAGATACTCTGTTACTATGTAAAACTTACAAACAAGTTAATTGACTTTGCTCTTGAAGTGGACACTATGTTACCACTTCTGCTGTGAGCCTTAAGCCATTAATTGACTCTGCCTAAGATATGGAATGTATGTTGATGAATGCTTAATGTACGTATGTCAAGGTATCTTTCCCACTTTGAACTTTAGCGTCCAGAAAGTGAGGACCTGCATGTACCCTTCTAAGCTTAATTCCTAGCTTAGATCTGACAGCGCTGCCACCAACCAGAAATTCCAGTGTCTAGTACATTCCCTGTCCCCCAAAACCTTCCCTGGGGGACCCAAGACCCAAACCCCTTGAGCCTTAAAACAAGGGGAAATAAACCATTCCCCCTCCCAGACTTTCCCCTCCCTGGGTTACCCTGAGAGTTACACTGATCCAAACTCCTTGGATCTTAAAACAGAGAGAAATTAACCTTCCCCTCACCTCCTTTCCCCCCCCACCAATCCCCTGGTGAGTTCAGACCCAATCCCCTTGAGTCTTAAACAAGGGGGAAAAAATCAATCAGGTTCTTAAAAAAGAAAGCTTTTAATTAATTTTTACTTTTTCTTTCTTTATCTCTGTAAAATTAGGATGGAAAATATTTACAGGGTCTTCAGCTTATATAGACTAGAGGGACTCCCTCTCCCCTAGCCTAAGATAAAAGTTACAGCAAACAGAGGCAAAAATTCTTCCAGCAAAATACACATTTGCAAATAAAGAAAAGAAACAAAAGACTAATCCGCCTTCTAGCTAGTACTTACTATTTTGAACATGAGACTGTTTCAGAAAGATTGGAGAAACCTGGTTGCATGTCTGGCCCCTCTTAGTGTCAAGAGAGAACAACGAACAAAACAAACAGCACAAAAAATGACTTCCCTCCACCAAGTTTTGAAAGTATCTTGTCTCCTGATTGGTCCTCTGGTCAGGTGTCCACCAGGCTCACTGAGCTTCTTAACCCTTTACAGGTAAAAGAGACATTAATCCTTAACTATCTGTTTATGACAACGTGAATGGTTAGGGAGGTGCCAGCCTAGAAAGGATCCATCAGCCGAAGAATGTGTCTAGTGGACCACCAGACAACCTCCGGAGGGTAAACTGGGATTCACTCCAAACACCTGGAAGGAATGTGCCACTTTAGAGTGTGGAGCCACCAGAAATGTGCCATCTGCTGATTTGAGTCAGCAACAGCAGGATGAAACAGCTCACATAGACTAACATAGGAATTAATTCCTATAAGAATAAACTCCAAAAACTGAGGACTTTGAGTCTCTAGTTCTGTTACCAACCTCCAGGAGCATCAGGTGCATCTGACACAGACTCGGCGCCATCCTCATGACCAAGATACCTAGCCAGTAACTTGGCATGAGCAACTTCTAGGCTGGTAACTATACCACCTATACAGAACTTGAATGAGTGTGTGTGTGTGCGTGTGTGTGTGTGTGTGTGTGTATAATATATATATACACATACATTCACACATATATATGGAATAAGTAGTATCAGAGGGGTAGCCGTGCTAGTTTGGATTTGTAAAAGCAGCAAAGAGTCCTGTGGCACCTTATAGACTAACAGACATTTTGGAGCATGAGCTTTCGTGAGTGAATACATGCGTCCGATGAAGTGAGTATTCACCCATGAAAGCTCATGCTCCAAAACATCTGTTAGTCTATAAGGTGCCACAGGACTCTTTGCTGCTTTTACAGGAATAAGTAGTTAAACAATGTTGTTTATTTTATCTTTTGCTTTATTATTATATTTGCAATAAATGTGGCATCTTTGCCTTACCCCTCTTAATAAGATCCTGCTGGTTTTTATTATATTGGTATAACATGTTCAACCCTGTTTCAGCAGCTCCCATTGCCAGTGGGCAACTTTGGTAGTGTAGACAAGGCTAGCAAGGTGTTGAAGAAGGTGGAGGCTGCCCCAGTCAGAATTATCCAAAAGGATATGAACTCAAGGGTCCTCTTAAACAAGGCATGTTGTAGTCAGGGCTATGCACCTCCCTGTGCATGGAAATACCTAATGACCATGGATAAGAACTTGGTTCAAAGGGTATATGGTGACAGTTCTATAGAAATAGATGACTTAATCCTCCTGAGATGCATATCTCTGCTATGGAAAGCTTCCCAGTGGTTAGTAGGAAAGTTATTTTATTTTTCAAGTTCTGGTGAACTTGGCATTCTGCCCTCTTATTAGCTCACACGTGCTAATACTAACGCTGCCTTCGTGTGCGTTTTCTTGAAATGGCTCAAGTTACATCCTTGGAAAAAGAGAGAGAACTTCAGAGCTTGTGGCAGGCAAAAGAGAAATCTGAAGGAAACTATGGAGCTGAGAACACCCACCAACAGCTCTTTAAGATGAGTGGAATGACTAAGAAGGAGCCTCGGAGCTTCCATCCGAGGAATCAGAATTGTGGCAAATGCACAATAATTAACTCAAATTAAAAGGCAGATTTACTTCCTTGGTGACTTCTCTGTAGATACAGATCAGATGTGGGAAGAAATGACAGGTTTCTGACATGCATTTGAGGAGGCTACATCGACCCTTAGAGTGCTAGTACTTTCCAAATTGAAGCAAATACACATGGATGATTGGTGAGAAATCTCCACTATATTCAATAGCTGGTGTTAAGAACTTTAGCTCTGTACTTGCTCGTGTGGGCTTAAGAGGGCCAGCACAGGTCTGAAGAAAGGAGAGATTCATAATGGCATCTTTAATGGCACAACTGAAGGGGTTCATTCGATCACAAATTCTTTTAATGCCTTTTCTCTGAAAGTGACTCTTTTTACAGAGACTGCTTCATTTTTAGTGTCCAAATCATCAGATTTCCTCAAATTGAAATTCAATAATTGCTTGCCTACCTTGATTAAATATTGTAAGAATTCCAGATCTGCACTATTTCTGTGACTGGCAGACATCCAACCTTTCCAGAACTAGGTAATTTCAGGTACCATAGAGAACAAACAAATAAATTTGAGTTCCATACTTTCCCTTAGATAATAGAACTCTAAGCAATAAATTAGCGTAAATTTATAAAGAACAAATCATGCCTGACAGCCTTCATTGTTGTTTTTTATATATAAAGTGAATGCAGGAGTTATAACACTTTTTGATTTGATTAAAACATTTGATATACTGCTTCACAAAATCTTATTTGGAAAATTAATTCAAGCTGTCTTGGATATGAGCCCTGCTGAATGGATTGAAAACTGGCTGGCAGGCTGTAAGCAAAGGGTAATGATGAACACCAATATATTGAGTAGTAGCTGATGTCCAGTGGTGTGCCTGCTTTGGAGATTGATGATGCACATGGCTTTAATTAACATCAGGAGGTGGAGCTGACGTTAAATTTGCAGATGACACTAAAAGGCAAAGTGTTGGCAATACCAGGAAGGGGAGTTAAAAATAATACACAGGAACCCAGAGAGGCTAGAAAAGGTTCAGGAAGTAACAACAAAAAAAAAATGCTCAACCTGGAAAAATTATTTATAGTGCCAACTGTATGCTGATTATAGTGCCAATAGAAGGTATGTTGTCTTGCATACTACATAGTTCCATTGATTCCTAGAGGGACTACACAGGTGCGTAAAGTTAAGCCTCAGGGTGTCTGCACAGACTAGGAAGGTAATAGTTCTCTATGTAGCACTAATGCAAGCAGTTTTTGTAGTCTTGGGTACCTCTGTAAAGACAAAAATGTTGACAAATAGGAAGGAATTCAGGGAAGAAAAATAGAAATAATTATGGAGCTGCAATTAAAGGAATTAGCTTGCCCAAACAACAAAGGGAAACCCGACTGGCTTCTATAAATGGAGGGAACATCATGGAAAAGAGGAATTGTTCAGAGTAGCCTAGCATAAGAACTGAGAATAATGAGATTTAAAACAATTCACTTCTTTCACCATGCCCTGCTGTGGGAGTGAAGATCTATTGGGTCCCTCTTGCTGTCTGTTCTAGAGTTTACAGTTTCATGGTTAGAGGCTGGGTGTTCTCAATAGAGGACCTATGCCTCCGAAAACTATACCTCCTACTGTTTGAGCCTTAGTTTGGCAAAGCTAAGATGCAGGTGGAGCTTGTGTTTTTAACCAGGTTTTTGATTGCTTTAAAAAAATTAGTGTTTTTTTTCCCCTTGCTAACAAAGAGCAATTTCTGTGTTTTCACTGATGTTCGGTGCTTCAGTGATTGTTAGGGGCCATCCAATTAGAAACCTCAATAAAAATTTCTATCAATTTTAAAGAAGTATTTTTGTGAAACAATTTCCTCCCCTGGTTGAAAAAAAAATCTAGCACCAACATACTGAGCAAAAGAAAACTTAGGATGACCATCAGGAAATTAATCTAGAAGGCAAGACACTGTTAAACCATGAAATAGTCTCTCAAGTAAAATGAGGAACCCTCATAACTTCAGTCATTTACCAGTAAAAAGTACAATACAGCGAAGAATATTCTGCAAATAACAAATATTCTGTGCTGGTGAAAGACTGACATTAGAAAAAGAGCTGAACAAAAAGATAAAATAGGTGTCTTCGATCTCTCATTTTTATCAGCATGATTAGGCATACATGAGAATATTTTCATAATGTGTTTATTATATTACAGTGTCTCTTGTTGCTGACACTTGGGCTTAAAATTTTCTAACATGCAGAATGCAATTTGTATTTTCTAGGCGGAACAGAATCCGAGGCTGAAGCTAGGCAAAAACAACACATCAGACACCTGCAATCTAAATACCAGCAAAAGGTCAGGAGGAATACATGTAATTTTTAGTTTAATTTAGGAAATACTGTTGTGTTTTTCTCCCTCTGTGGTCCGCTGTTCCATGTGGCTGTAAAATGAGCTCCCAGTTGTTTGACAAAAGAAATAGAAGTCATGAGACTTCAAAAGAGACAAAGAAAAGGTGGGTGGACTTGCAAGACTTCACAATAATGTAGAAAATGAGAAGACTTTGATAAGTGTGTGTAAACAATGTTGCAGATCACGTCTAAAGTAATGAGGTTAATGATAATGCCACCAACATTGCCCTTCATATTTTCAACATGCTACATAAATGGTAACCAGTCAATCAACACAGTGACCCACATTTCAGGGCTGTAAGTATTTATCCTCATTATGAAGGGCATACATGCTTGTAAAGGTCCGTCATAAGAACGGCCATACGGGATCAGACCAAAGGTCCATCTAGCCCAGTAACCTGTTTTCCAACAGTGCCTAATGCCAGGTGCCCCAGAGGGAATGAACAGAACAGGGGATCATCAAGCAATCCATCCCCTGTCGCACATTTCCACCTCCTGGCAAACAGAGGCTAAGGACACATCCCTACCCATCCAGACTAATAGCCTGATGGACCTATCCTCCAGGAATTTATCTAGTTCTTTTTTTAATCGTATTATAGTCTTAGCCCTCACAACATCCTCTGGCAAGAAGCTCCACAGACTATACGTTGTGTGAAAAAATACTGCCTTTTGTTTGTTTTAAACCTGCTGCCTATTAATTTAATTTGGTGGCCCCTAGTGCTTGTGTTATGAGAAGGAGTAAATAACGCTTCCTTATTTACTTTCTCCACACCAGCTATGATATTATAGACCTCTATCATATCCCTTCCCTTTAGTCATCTTTTCCAAGCTGAAAAGTCCCAGTCTTATTTATCTCTCCTCATACAGAAACCGTTCCATACCCCTAATCATTTTTGTTGCCCTTTTCTGAACCTTTTCCAAGTCCAGTATATCTTTTTTGAGATGGTGCGACCACATCTGCACACAGTATTCAAAATGTGGGTGCACCATGGATTTATATAGAGTTAATATGATATTTTCTATTTTATTATCTATCCCTTTCTTAATGATTCCCAACATTCTGTTCGCTTTTTTGACTGCCACTGCACATTGAGTGGATGTTTTCAGAGAACTATCCACAATAACTCCAAGATCTTTCTTGAGTGGACACAGCTAATTTAGAGCCCATCATTTTATATGTATAGCTGGGATTATGTTTTCCAGTGTGCCTTACTTTGCATTTATCAACATTGAATCTCATCTGCCATTTTGTTTCCCAGTCACCTAGTTCTGAGAGATCGTTTTATAGCTCTACGCGATCTGCCTGGGACTTAACTATCTTGAGTAGTTTTGTATCATCTGCAAATTTTGCCACCTCACTCTTTACCCCTTTTTCCTGATCATTTATGAATATGTTGAATAGGACTGGGCCCAGTACAGACCCCTGGGACCCAGTGTGGATGCTTGCATAACCACCTACTGATAAGATTGTTCAAAACTAACATAATGGATGAGCTATTGTACAGTTCGTGTCTTTGTTCTCTAATTACAGTGAGGGGGCACACATGCTTGATACTTTTTTCCCTTTGTAACTTCATCAGAATCAAAATTTAGGGTTGGAAGAGGTACAATACAAAAGCCAAACTGCATTGTCTCTGTATGTGTTCTTCCCCCAATACCATATAGCTGAAGAGAGAAGAATATGCAAGAATCAAGAAGGAGACTGAAGAAGCTGAAATCCTGACAATGAAAATGATTCAAAGAGAAAAGGTAAGACTTGTTTGAGTCTGCATTAGTCAAAATATCTCACTGGAACAGTGTTTTACCTGGATGAATCCTATGGGATGGATCCTTGACTCATGTGTGTTGGCTATACTGATTTACACCAGCTGAGGATCTGGTCCTTCATCTGAAGTTTTGCATGTCCCCTTAGATGAAATCTGGGCTAATGTTGTGCTGTGCTCACAAACTCCCTTTGATTTCTGTGGCTGTAGTAGGGAAGCAGATTGTTCTGGGTGCCATGCAAACTGTTTGGCTACTTGAGTTATATACCTAATGATTAGAAATAACTGTTCCCCCAAGAATATGTGCAGAGCTGGAACAACTGTGGCTCCTCTCTCTAAGAGAGGAAACTGTTAAATCTGCCAGAAGTACCTGTGACTGACCGTCACCAGACCAGAATGATATGCCTATTGAACCAAGGATCACCTATTGGCCTGGGAGTATATTCTCAGGGCCAGCGCTACCATTTAGGCAGCCTAGGCAATCGCATAGGGTGCCAGGATTATTGAGGAGGTGGCATTTTGCCGGGGGGGCGGCAGGCAGCTCCGGTTGACCTGCCTCAGGCATGCCTGCGGAGGGTCCATTGGTCCGCGGCTCTGGTGGAGCTGCCGCAGACATTCCTGCAGATGGTCGGCTGCTCCCGCGGCTCCGGTGGACCTCCCTGAGGCATGCATGCGGCAGCTCCACCAGAGCCACGGACCAACTGACCCTCCACAGGAATGCCTGCGGCAGCTCCACTGGATCCGGGGGATCAGCGCGGGGGACGACGAAATGGCCGTGCGCCTAGGGCGCGAGAAACCCTGGCGCCGGTCCTGTATATTCCATCATGCTAGCTTCATAACAAGGTATATTGGAGGCCCAAATGGTAAACAAATCAGTTCTGGGGGCGGAGGGTGCTGTGGAATATCCTTTTGTGTTGGCTGGTACACCTTGGTTTTTGTTTTGGTTGAGAACAGTAAGGATAACTGCTCTGATTCAGGGAATGTATCTATAGAATTACACTATCTCTTCAAAAGGCTGAAGGATGGGTGTTTAATGTATTAAATAGAATGCTCACCATTGGCAGCTGTACAAAAATACCCTATTTTACTTGTCCTCTGGCGGTGTAGTGTGATGTGTTTTGCATTTATGAAATGAAGATGGCTACCCTAGACACTCCTCAACTGATGTTGAAAAGGGTTGTCCCATTGATGTAGATGAATTATGGCTTCATCTACAGTGTCCACTGTAAGAGCAGAACTAAGGGTAAGAAGTCACAGAACAATGCTCTATACAGAGGTTCTCAAACTTTCTTGCACCATGACCCCCTTCTGACAACAAAAATTATGACATGACCCCAAGACGGGACCAAAGTCTGAGCCTGCCTGAACCCCTCCACCCTGGGTGGAGGGCCAAAGCCCAAGGGCTTCAGACCCAGGCAGAGGGCCTGGAAGCTGAGCCCTGCCACCCAGGTATGAAGCTCTGGGGCAGTGGGGCTTGGCCTTTGGCCCAAGACCCCAGCAAGTCTGTCAGCCCTGGTGACCCCATTAAAATGAGGTTGTGACCCACTTTGGGGTCCCAACCCACAGTTTGAGAACCACTAATGCCTATGGCAAACTTCTGTAATGCTGCACTTCCAGATGTAAACTTACAAATTCAGATGGAAATGCCTCCATACGCTGAAGTCATGGTGAAACCGATTTTCCTTACAGTGGTTTACACTTTTTCCACTGAAACTCCAGGGGCAAGCGGTATCCCTTCCTTCTTCCAAACTGCAAACTTTCAAGCCTGTTCATTCTTCTGAAATGCAAACCTCCCCAAGTGGTAAGTGCAGACATGGTTTTGTTGGGAGGTATTTGCCCCAATCTCGGGAGCACTTCAAAAGAAGTTGTGGAAGCTCAGGATGAAATCCATGGACCTGTTGAAGCCTCAGAGTCCAGTTCTTAAATAATACTATGTGGTCACATGTGGCCTCTAAGAGCCCATGTATTGTGGCACCCCATCTACTCATTAATGACCTGTCAGCCACACTATCACTGATAGTGTGCCTGGCAATGCTCACTGATATGTTATCGTGCCTACCTTCTTTTGCTCTCTTTCTATCTGCAGACCTGCATCAGTGGTAGTGCCAGCACTGCAGTATCAGAGTTCCTACTTGTCTATCACCTTATTGAGTTGTGCTAGTTGACTAGCTTGAATGTCCCATCTGTATATGAGCCGTGGACAAAAATGTTTTATCAAGACAGTGTAAGCACATATAAAATGCCCCAAGATGTAATTATGATTTTCCAATGTGGCTGGGCTAAACCATGTGGCATTCCAATTTTTGATGAAAAACAAACATTTTCTGGGAAAATCTTCTCCAGGCCACTCTTTGCCCCCACCCCAAATCCCCATTGTGTGGAGATGTAAAGGTTGTCTGTCTACTCAATACCACCAGCCTCCATTCTTTTGGATACATTAGGGATTCAAAAGGCTGCCTGTGAGATTGCCTTGTGCCCATAATGATCCCCATAGGTCCTTCTGTGGCTTTGCTCTGTAAGGCAGACTGCAGCCTTCTCACATTCCCTTTTCCAGTATGCAGGCTTCCACCTTTGCCTCTCTCTGCCAGTGACATCATTAGCTATGGGGTAAAAGGACCAATTGTCCTTCCCCCGCCCTGCCCCCCAAGGTGTTGGACCCAATCTTTTAAGAAAGCAGTAATTGCTGAAGTTTTCTCCCCATTCCTGATGCTACTTGGGACAGAGAATGTTCTGTATGCTGACACAACTTCACACCCCTGGTCTCTGCTTCCCTCCAGAGGACAGGGATACGGTGTCTTTAAGAAACCCTTGGGAGACTAATTAGAACCACTTTTATGCAGGTTACAGGAGACTTCAGTTTAGAATACAAAATTTGTATGTATTGACAGTTTACAGAAGCAAAAACAGACATTAAAATGCTCTAAAAGATTAGAGAGACCTGTTTGGGAAACACAAAACCATCCCTTCCAAGCTTTCACCTCATCTTTCAGTCAAAAATAATCGCATGGCTAACTTTTTGTCACATAGTAGCAATCTCTTGGCTGTTGGACCTTCAAAGTCCTGAGGCAGATTCTGTGCTGCACTTTCAAGAGTCTAGGTTCCTCTGGGGGCTAATATGGCCTTTAGCATAAGTTATATCAGTCCTCTTCCCCACAACCCTTCCAGCAGAGCCACAGGCCAAAATTTCCAGATTGCAAAGTGCTCTCAATTCTGTACTAGGGACTGTGATGGGGTCAGTTTAGGGTTTTGTACACTGCCCTGTGCAGAAAGAATGCCCCCTTAGTCTTCTGGAGCTATGTAAAGTGGTCAGAGGAGGGGCCAGAATTTGGACCCATGACTCTAGACTATACTCAGCCTATCAGCTGAGAAAAGAATGTGAACTCAGCCTAAAAGCATCTCAGTTGCAGGCCCCTTGCTTTTCAATAAGAGCATGTCAGTTCCAGATATACATTAATATTTGATTTTAAATGGCCTCCTTTCCAAGGTCAGTCACTATACAAAAGGTAACTCCCTCCATTCTAGTACCCCTTAGTTGTTTATTTCACAAATGTTGCTTATCTACAGACTCTTCTACAAAGAAGCTCTTAGTCTTCCTGGTGACATCTTACAGCTGAATAAACCTTTATAAATAACCTTTCAGGTTTTTGTTGTTGTTTGAGATATGGTAGCACTTCGTTCAGAACATAACATGACAATAAAGAATCTTCTAATGATAGGCCACTGATTGTGTCATGGAGGCACAGTTTAGGTTTTAAGGTCAAGTGGTAAAGACCCCTTTAAGAATAATCTTCAGTCTAGAGATCAAAATTACTAGACTCCCAGGGTTACTTCAGGAATTCTTGAGCTATTAACTTGTCTATAATGGGAAATATAAAACTTGCAGTATTGAGGCCTTCAGTGGCTACTCCAGGAACCTTGCAAAACTATCATGAATATTTACAAACCCATGCACAAAAATCCCCCTTCTCCAGGCTTTTCTGTGAGCATTTATGATGGGGGGGGAGGGGAAAAGGGAAACAAACTTTATTCACTTTATATATATGATATTGAATTATTGTCCATGACAACGGACAAGTTTCAAGTCTGCTGTAACTACAGTTATACCCGGAAAAAGTATTGATGTAGCAGTTTTGTTTTCCTGCTTTTACAGTTCCTGGCATTCACATCCACAGAATGTAAAATGTTTATAGGCCTTGTAGGTAGTAAAATTCTAAATAGTAATTTCATTTAAAAGTGCAATATCATAGCAAATACCTCTACCATACAAACTGTTTATTTCCTAGAATTAAATTCATATTTTTAAAGCAAGTTGGGGAATCTTGCATACCAAATAAGTAAATAGGTATCAAAGGGAACTTTAAAAATAATCAGCTAGTCTGAAGATGTTTTTTTGTAGTAACCGGGGGACTGGTGGAGATTTTGACTGGAATATATTAACATGCTGAATAATCCATCCTGTTTCATAGAAAAGATATGCAGTGAACTGCAAAGCCACAGAAGGTCGTTGATTTGGCTTGTGCCCCCAACAATCTCAGCTCGGTTGCAGACATATCACTTGTGATCTGAAGAAGAAATGGGAAGGGAAGGCAAGAGTAAAAATGAAGAAGCTTCTCAATTCTTTAGAACTTTGTCCCTGCTCAGTCAAACAGAGTTTTGCCCTGGTTATCCATGGAACAGTGTTGATTTTTGTTTTTGTTTTGTTTGCAAATGATGTCTAATCTAGCTGAAAACTAGAAGAATTGCCAGCTGCACCTGCAGAGCATCAATTAGGTGAATGTCTTTGATCAAAAGGAGGATTTCTAAAAGATATGGGGCAGGGCGATGGTTCTGATTTTCTTTTTTCTGGCAAAGTCACTATTCATTTAATAAAAATAAATTGCATGACTGTTTGAAAGGCTAGATAGCTGTGTCAGCAGGGCAATGAATGGCAAGGTTGTTCTCCAGCTGTGAAAGTTTCATGTTTGTTGGGAAAGAGCTACAAAATAACGTGTGATGATTAGACGTTGTGCTGAGATGCTCAAACAATGAAGAGGAGTTTGTGTAAGGATGATGCATCATAAATCAATGTTACTATGTATAGATACAACCTCTATATGTGATATTGCTCAATGTCATCTCCTACCTTCTCTTGCTGCAGAGAATAATTCTTGTTCTGGGGAGGGAAAATAGAATCATACACTCTCTTCTTATCCTTGCTACTGGGAGGCAAAATAGAGTGGACAGGAGAAGGGTGGATCTCAGTGGTTTTTTTTACAGAATTGATTTGTTTGCCTGGTGTTCTCCTTGTTGTCTTGTGTCTATCAACCTAGGCTAGGAGTGATCATCAATCTTTCTCATTGTACCTGTAATCCAGGCTAGTGTGAGGAGCACAGATCAGCTCTGCAGACTCCCTGAGATTCTATATGGAATCTTCAAGACTGCTAATCAAATACCACTGAGCTATGTAAATCCTGCAAGTCCTTCCTCGTTTTCCCCTTGCCTCCGCCTCTTCCCACCCCCCCCCAATCAGCCTCGTCTTGTCTAGGTGATGATGCTGGAGCATTCGCTGAGAAATTTTAGTGGAGATCATCTGATATTAGTGAAGATGTCCATTTTCCATGTATGTGGATGTACATAATCTGTAGGAATGGAAGGAATAGATGACCAGAGGCAGCATTCCTGGTGCCTTTTGAGGAGACTCTTACAATTCCAGATAGTGCTGAGCTTTAGAGACTTCAAATCTCAGAAGCCCACACAGGGATTAGTTCCAGAGGCCCTTCAGAATGAGAACTTCATCCTGATAGAAACTTAAGTTAACTTGAACTTTACTGTAGAGTCATTAGAATAAAAATCCTGCAAAAGCTTCTAGGGGTGGGGAAAGGTAGGTAAAGCTGAACTCATGCCATCGGTGTAAATGGTACAGGTGTAAAACCCTGAACAAGACATCCCCACCCATAGCTCAAAATTTCTGAAAGCATCTGTTTCTGGAGCAGCAAGGTTTCCTGAGATCAAATGCAGTATGATTGGGTCAGATCTGTTTTCTCTGTCTGGCATGTTCTGGTCTATAAGCTTGTTATTCCATTAACATTTCCTGCGCATATTCCAAAGTTACATAGTTAAATGTGTAAAGATTCAAATTAAATGAACTGAAAATACTATTGCACGTAACTAACTTTTTGCTGTGGGTATCTCTCTAAATAAGGGTCTTTTTAAATGGAGAGAACTGCCATTTATGATAAAGAAAACAATATGGAATTAAATCTTGTCTTATCAATGTGCTCTGTATTTTAGTAACAAGTAACTGTGTATTAGCAGACTTTTTTCATTTTTTAGTATTTGCTGAAGCCAGGAATTTTGCAGCCTTTCTACACACATCTCTCCTAATGCACTCCAACATATTTATCTACAGTACCACAGCTGTTCTAGTCCTGGCCCTCTTTGAAGAGAGAGTGCCAGTTGTGAATTGTTTTTGTGATGTTTGAGATCTCTTTCATTTATGACCTAAGCAAGGATTTCAAGCTAACCTGATAGGCTAGTGCAGTGGCCAGTTAGTTCAAGCCCTATTCTGCATGGTAGTTACTGGAGAATCCTTGCTGCCTTTATCCATTGTAGTCCAATATTTCCTGCCGTTTCTATTTCATACACAAAATCACTCTGATGTGACACATCCCTGCTTTTCTGTATGAACAAAAATATGTCTGGAGGAGACAAACATGGCTGGTGTTTCAGCCAATAGTGCCCTCTTGAGTCCTGCAGTGCTAGGGAGTTTTCCATCATTCTGGGGAGCCTTCCAACACCATCAGTAAGAGGGACTCATGACCATCTGGTGGTTAAATTCTTGAGACAATGGATCTGTTTGTTGAAGTGAGCAGTCCATTTGTCTCTTTTTGGGAGGTCAGAGTGCCAACTTCCCTTTAACAAGCATTGTCCTTATTCATGGAAGCCCGCATAGGGTGACCAGATGTCCAAATTTTATAGGGACAATTCTGATATTTGGGGGGGTTTTTATATTAGCTTCTATTTACCGCCCCCACATACACCTGTCCCAATTTTTCACACTTGCTATCTGGTCAACCTAAGCCCACTTGTGATACCAATAATCTTTCTCATTGTCACTTTTGAGGAAGGTGGTGTTTGAAGCCACTCTGGCAATAGCTGATGGGTTCAGATTTCCTCTGACACTGATCAGTCTTATTTTAGGGCCAGGTATGGCATGGACATTTCATCGATGAGGGATAAAAGTCATGTGTCCCTGTTGATTTTTCTACACCCGTCGGCTACTCTTGGTATATTTGACACTGAGACACAACTGTGGATTCCTGCAGGGATTTAAAAAAAAAAAAAAGTTCTAAGTTGCACAAAATGTATCTGCCCATGTGAGGGGCTCTGCTTACATGGAGTACATTACTTCTGTGCCAAGCAATTTGCACAGGCTTCCTTTAAATGCACCCAGAAATAAATGGGTATTGGTTTTAACCTACCACAGAAACCTTAAATAGGTTGAATCTTGGCTACTTCATAGACCACCTTAGTCTCACTGTCATATTGCTATTATTAACTGAGGCACCAGAGCTCAGTCTCTGGATTTTAATTATGAGGCTCCCACGGGCTGTGGTTCACTGTTCCAGGCCAAAGGGTGCAGCGGGAAGCATTGCAGGCCGAGGGATGTGCTGGCCACGGCTTCCCACGACCCCCATTGGCCTGGAGCAGCGAACCGTGGCCAATGGGAGCTACGATAGGCCAAACCTGCCGACACAGCAGGTAAACAAACTGGCCCGACCCACCAGGGGGCTTACCCTGGCGAGCTGTGTGCCAGAGGTTGCTGACCCCTGCTCTGGCCTCTTCTTTGCTTTTGATACCTATGTCAAGATACTTATTTTAATTGCTTTGCATTCTTTAATTCTGTATGCACCAGTATTTTTGTTCATTTCAGTACTTCTGCTTATAGTGTTTCATTCTGATACGCTTACATGAGCTAAGGGGTAGCTTACTGAATGAGGATTTGATTTTTTTTTTCCCCCTTCAAAATCTGCCCCCAGGTTATGCCCACATCACTGTTGCACTTGCTCATTTAGTTACTGAGCCACTTACAAAATATGGTGCAATCGGCAGACATTAGACAAATATGGCTTTACTCAGTGCAAACTGAAGACTGATTTACCTACTGTAGTGATTTGTTTCACAAGCCTCCTCCAAACAGTCTTTCATTAGCCATATATATTAAAAGGGGGGAAAAAAACCTGAATTCAGCTAAGGCAAAGTAACTGTCTGATCAGATCTCAGTACCTGTTTGTTTGTCCAATACTTTTCCATCATTTTGAAAATTAGGGATAGTTGTCTGGTATGCTGTAACATCAGTGCTTGTGGTGTGAAAACTTAATGTTTCACCAAACCGGCATCTTACAATTTAAAAATATAGCGGAATTGAAATGAAAATTTGGAACTCTTGATTTTTGCTTAAAATACAGTGAAGTGTCTTAACTGGTCATCCAGAGACCACGTGTTGCACAAAACATGGCTACTTACCTTCTTCACTGGAATTAATTTACAGGAAATACCTCTGTGCTGCTGCAAAGTTTTATTTATTTATTTGTTTTACTTCAAAATTTTATACTGCTTACTTTTAAAGCCCTCCACAGACCAGCTTTATGCTACTGGCTTCTAAATGTTGTATGCAGTTTTAGGTTGGAGATCCTATATTGTTTTATTTTGTGCTACTGAATGTACTATGGATTTTCTTGGTGCCAGAATTTCAGCTGACACTTTCTCAGTGGGTGTAGTATTTAAGGCTTTGTCTATGTGAGGAAATTGACTGGAGTAGCTATCGCAGCAGAACCACTCCCTATGAGGATGCTCTATTCTGGAATAAATTTTTATTCTGGAACACTTAATGCAATTCCAAAGCAGAGTAATTATTCTGGAATAAAATAAAGGTTTTTAATTCAAGAATGCTGCTAATATGGGGAGCTATTATGGAATAGCTTATTCTGCAGCAGCTATTCCAGTCAATTTCCCCATGTAGAGGAGTCCTGAATGCAGTAAGAGAACACATAAGGGTGTGTGTGTGTGTGTGCACACATGCATGCCTTCCCATCCCACCCCTCTGCCCCATTATCTGCATAGGTTTAGCTTCAGCCATAATTTGGCCTTAAGAAGCCAAAACTCTGATTTCCATATGTATGTGCATACATTTGCATTTCACATCTCTAATGAACTCACTTTTTCAGTGATTTGCATGCACAAATTGGTTTTGTACCAACAAATGCTTGTGTACTTGTGTGCACAAGTTATCACCCAATTTCTGATGTGCTATTTGAACACCTGGGATTAATTAGGCCATTTGGGCCAGATTCTATTCTGTTGGCTTTGACTCATTTGCACTGCCAGAATCTAGCTGCAGCTGTCAGCTGATAGTTCCTCTGGTTGGCATGCATTGTCGGCTGCTATAAGCCAGCAGTGCTAGTTCCTAGAGAGGGAAGATAGTCCAGGGGTTAGGGAAGTAGACTAAGAGGACCCTGGGTCAATTCCCTGCCCTGCTATGTGCTTCCTCTGGGATCTTGTGCAAGACATTTAGTCTCTCTCTCTGTTCCCCATCTGTATAATAGGGATACTAGGATAAACAGTATGGAAATGGGGGCATATAAGTATGTAAGCCAACCACTACCCCCACATCTCGAAGGATGGAGCACATTCTCAAAGCAACCTCAAGGAAACCTACATCAAATTAATTTTTTGTAGTGGTAACCTGATTTAGTGGCTGGAGAATTAGGAAGCATAACTGGGTCTCTGATGAAAATCTGACCTATTATACTGAATTTTTTTATAAATGTTAAATTAGTCTTTTGACCCTGCTGCCAGGAGGTATTTGACTATTGGTCTGTTTTTAAGAGTACAGTCTAGGCTGAACCCTCTTTAAAATATTTTTCCTGTGATTTGGGCTGTTGCATGCTTGGGTTTGAAATCTAATGAATTATTAAAACAAAAATAAGTAGTGAAATCATTCATTTCTCACTTAATTCTTAATCTCTTCAATTTTGCAGGCTGATAAACTGGAAGAAAAAAGAAGGCAACAAGAAAAGCAAAGAAGAGAAATGTTTAATGAAGATCACTATTTGTAAGTAAAATTTTAACTCTGACTACCTAAGTCTGAAAGAGGTCACAGTCACTTTGTTGGCATAGGTGGTAACTACAGATTCCAGATGACCAGCAGATTAAGTAATTCTTCCAGCAATGGCATCTGACCTCTTGGCTCCAGGCTGTTGTTTTGAAGCTGACCCTCTGCCTGTCACATGGTTAGGCTTCAGAGGTAGGATATATCCTTTTCTTCCTCAAATACGTTCCTCTGGTTTATCTGTATTTTCCAGAATTTCCAGTATTTGAATTGTTGGAGAATGGCTTTTGTGTTGACTAATCCTCAACTAGATGTTTGTTTTTCTTACATCATTGTCAGTACAGAATATTGGATTTTTTAAAATAAAGGAAAAAAGGCTTTGGGGCAATTCTGTAAAACAGAGGATCTGTAACTTAATTGTTTCTGTGAATAAAATCTACTGAAAGAGTACCAAGATACCATGGTGATGGGTGCTTTTACAAATGCATTGCTAAATGGAAAAATCTACTGGTATAGCAGTGCAGCAGTAAAAACATAGTTACAAGTTAAAGCTTACTCTGAACTCTAATTTTCACTTGCTTACAGCTTTCTTAATGCCTTGTTTTTCAGACATTTCTCAAGCTTGGTTGCAACCCAGAACTGCTTAGTGTGTGTGTGTTTCTGAAAGTTTGAACAAATTCCAGCTATTCTTTCTTATGCAGAAATGAGAGAGAAGCTTTAAAAATTGGCCAGTATCACCTTTGTGGCAGCTAATGGGTTTGTTTTAAGATTTCCTACTAGGTGCAAAGGTATTCCTAAATAGTAACTTGTCTTGTATGAATATATTTTGGTTTTCAGATACAGGGCCCGATATTGCCCTCCTATAGAAATAGCCCTGGGATAGGTATAAAAAACATAGCAAAGCTAGAGTTTCCTTCAAATACTTCTTTCTAAGGGAAATGTGAAGGAGCCACTGAGGGAAGAGGAATATGGCCACCCAGTCCTGCAGATCCTGGAAACTTCTAGGGAAAGCGAATCTGTCATCCCATGGAGGTTTAGCACCCTTTTGCTAGAGATGAAGCAAAGACTTCTAGTAAGCATTGTTCTCTCCAGCACTCCTGAATGCAGTAGGTCTGCTCCAGTCTTACACAGGTAAAACAGCTATTTGTTCCAACTCAGGCACAGCAATTCACTATGTACTGCAAGGGCCTTTACTGATCCCTTGCTGTAGACTGAAAAGTAGATTCAATATGTATATTAGTCCCTCTGATTCAGACATACTTGAATGCTTTCAGCTGTCTCCTTAACAAACTGAACTGACTTGGATGTAACTGAAGTTAGACTAACTATCAGACGCTGTCAAGCCCTGCTTGAGCAGAGACTGCATGTAACCGTCAAAAGAATAAACTGGTGGAAGGTAGTTTATTCTCTTCACTAAGCATGTACTGCGAAGCTCTACTGAATGTCAAACCTGGGGAAAGTTGGATAGAAAATTAAATTTAATAGGATTCTACATATTTAAGCAAAATCTATTGCATAGTGTAAGACAATGGTATCTTCCCAAACACGTACCTGTTAAAAGAATCGGCTACCATGCAGAATATAAGGAACCTGTGAAAATAATAAATTAATCATTGAATAATGTAGTGATAATACTTTCAGGATACTTTTTGTGCTGCACTGTGTTGCACATTAACTCCATTGAGTAATGTGAAGATGTGTGTCATCTCATCTTGTTATGACATTAACTCAGGTTACTGTATCACCTTTTGTAAACCCATTTGAGATAGGCTTGGAGGAAAAGTGCTATGTATAAAGCACAATATTATTCTTGGGCCTGATCCTGCCTATATTTTTGTACAAAATGGGAGTTCAGAATGTTAATACCTTATTTGCCGCTAACCATGAGGTTGCAATCTCTCTCTCAGTAAGTGTTAATTGGAATAGTTTATCATCCATCACCATGTACTCATAGACACATAGACTTTAAGGTCAGAAGGGACCATCGTAATCATCTAGTCTGACCTCCTGCACAGTAAAGGACACAGAATCTGAGCACTCACTCCTGAAATAGATCTCTAACCTCTGGCTGACTTACTGAAGTTCTCAAATCATGGTTTAAAGACTTCAAGTTACCATTTACATTAGTTTAAACCTGCAAATGACCCTTGCCCCATGCCGTAGAAGAAAGCATAAGTCCCCCATGGTCTCTGTCAATCTGACCATGGGGGAAATTCCTTCCCTACCCCAAATATGACAATCAGTTAGACCCTGAGCATGTGGGCAAGATCCACCAGGCAGATACCTGGGAAATCATCCTCTGTAGTAACTCAGAGCCCATCACATCTAGTGTCCCATCTCCAGCCGTTGGGGATTTTTGCTACCTGCACTTGCCGTTGGGCCACCTGCCATTGTAGGCAATCTCATGATACCACCCCTTCCAGAAACTTATCAAGCTCAGTCTTGAAGCCAGTTAGGTTTTTTACCCCTACTGCTTCTTTTGGAAGACTGTTCCAGAACTTCACTCCTCTGATAGTTAGAAACCTTCACCTAATTTAAAGCCTAAACTTGTTGATGGCCAGTTTATATCCATTTGTTCTTGTGTCCACATTGGCACTTAACTTTTCTCTCCTTGGTATTTATTTAAATTATCCCTCTGATGTATTTATAGAGCGCAATCATATCTCCTCCTCAGCTGCCTTCTGGTTAGGCTAAACAAGCCAAGCTCTCTGATCTCCTCTCATAAATTAAGTTTTCAGTTCATCAGATTATCTTAGAACCTCTTCTCTGCATCTGTTCCAGTTTGAATTCCTCTTTCTTAAACATGGGACACCAGAATTTCACATATTATTCCAGATGAGGTCTCACCATTGACTTGTATAATGGTACTAATGCTTCCCTGTCTCTACTGGAAATACCTCGCCTTATGCATCCTAAGATTGCATTAGCCTTTTTCACAGCCACATCAGATTGATGGCTCATAGTCATCCTGTAATCAAACAGTACACCCAGGTCTTTCTCCTCCTCTGTCACTTCCAACTGATAAGTTCCCAGCTTATAGCAAAAATTCTTGTTGTTAGTCCCTAAATGCATGACTTTGCACTATTACATTTCATCCCATTCTATTATTCCAGTTTAAAAGGTCATCCAGATCTTTTTGTATGATATTCCAGTCCTCCTCGGTATTAGCAAAACCTCCCAACTTTGTGTCATCTGCAAATTTTACTAGCGCACACTCACTTTTTTGTGCCAAGGTCTGTAATAAAATTGTTAAACAAGATCGGCACACACATTAAAAAACACCAGAATACCTCCCACCCCCAAACTCCCCTTACAAATTCCCACTCAATCTCCCCTGTTTACGGCTCTGTTTGCTTCACTTGTGCCATTGGCTGACTATTTGGCTGCCTTTCTAGGCCCCCTAATCAGGACTCTGCTTCTCTCTCACTGCACACTGCCCCCTACCAGCCCCTAAAAACTAAAAGAAAAAACCACACAACATCCATAAAAACCTCACTCCCTATACCTAAATGTACTGGTGGGAATAGTGAGCATGTTGCAGAATCTTGCATTGTGGATCGTTCCAAACAGTAGGCAGGGTTAGACCAACAGTCTCTCCACTGACATTAGCATCTCCCACGGCAATGAAGTCTTTTTCTAGCTTGATGAAAAGATCACATTAGTGTGTGTGTGGTTTATTTTTATTTTTCCTCCCAGTGGCATTGCCAACTCCAGGAAGCCATGTTAGAGCAGAATGAGATGGTCTTTTCATATTCTTTGGATATTTTGCAGAGATGGAGGCACTGTTTGCATCAAGCTCTGTAAAGAAGTCATAGCTTCTTATTTGGTCTAGAAAGGTGCACATAGCTCTAGACTGACTGACTGACTGTATCTGTTATGCAATATAGGACATCTGGAGTACTGTGTCCAATTTTGGTCAGCACTGTATAGAAAAAATGTAGAGAAGCTGGAAAGGATCCAGAAGCACGTGACCAAAATGTTCAGAGATGGAATGCAAGCCATATCTAAAGGAACTTGGTATATTCAGTTTGGAAAAGAGGTGATTAAGGGGGAGACATGACAGCCATAAAAAAGATTGTGGCAAAATAGAAGCATTTTTCTCCGAGTGTAGGACAAGACACATTGAGTTCAAACTATAGCATAGCAGATTTAATCTGAATCTCAAGGAAAATGTCCTAACTGTAAGACCAGTAGGACAATGAAACAGACTATCTAGGGAAGTCACGGAATTGCCTTCACTGGAAGTTTTCAAAAAGAGGCTGGGTAGCCAATTGTCTTGGATGGTTTAGACACAACAAATCCTGCATCATGGCAGGGGGTTAGACTAGATGACCCTTGTGGTCCCTTCTAACCCTATAATTCTAAGAAGCGGAGAGTAAGGTCCAGATCCTCAAGGGTATTTATGCTCCTAACTTCCATTCATTTCAATGGAGTTAGGAACCTAAATATCTTAGATCAAGATCCTCAAAGTGACTTGCCTAGGGTCACACAAGGAGTTTATGGCAGAGTCAGGAATTAAAGCCCAGTTTCCTGAGTTTCAGGCCTGTGTCTAACTGCAAGAATATTCTTCAATTCATAATGGGTGACCATTACTTTAGAGGCTGCCTCTCATGGTGACTGGCAATGCCAGCTGCATGCGCCTGAATAATATGGTACAATGTAATACCATCTTTTCACAAAATTAAGCCCAATGTGTTGTCTTCATTCACTCTTTTTTATATGGTTTCTTGATACCTCAGTGTTGGGTGTTTCGGAAAGTGGATGGATAGGCTGATCTGTTAGTATAAATAGGCAGGAATATAACGCAGACTGAAAGATAGCAGCTCTTTTACATAGCCAGGTACACATCCAGTAACTACTCAATAATGCAGAGCTTGAAAAAACTGGTGGAGGAAATATAGATTTTGAAGGCTTCATTCTTATTTATGGATGTCAGACAGTATAACTATGGCATACATGTATGCTCAATATATTGTGTTAAGAATTTAGAGCTTCAGATGCAGCGTTTGCCCAGGTGAATATTCCAAATATAGTGCCTGAATTTCAGCACCACAAGCTCTATTCACTAGCCTGCCAAAGCAGCCTATTCAAAAGTCATAAAACAAAGAAAATAAAATATGAACCAAAATAGGATTTATTTATTTTATTGTATAAGACAACTCCTAATGTCCTTGCCAGTTCTCAGGGCTCTGTGATATGTGGTTCAAACAGCAGGCCAATAACAAATTTTCCTCTCAGAAGTGCGAACCCAGACCTGACTAGACTGTAAATAAATGCTGCTAAAGAGATAGTCACAGGCACTGCAAAAACTGCTTTCAGCTTTGAGAATCTTTTGTTTGCTCTCTTTCACCACAGTCTTCTTCACTTTGTTCATTTGGTCCTGATTATTTTAAGCATTGTCAATTATTTAGCTAACAGGCAGAAAACTAGGCTTTTATAGACATCCAAAGGGACTCTCCCGAGTGTAATAATGAAGGCAGTTTATTGAACGCCTGTGAGGTTGCTTTCTAATTGTACACATTAATCTGCCCGTGCAAGCTGGCTGAAAATATAGAAGCAGATTGCATGTGCAGATGGAACACACGCAATGGTTTGTAAGGAAAGACCTCGGCAATAAAGTTTTTCAAAATTGTCCTTTCCTTGAAAACTGGATTTATGCTGACTATTACAAATAATAAATGAAATAAATTACTTTCCCTATATTCGTTTTGCTGTCTTCTCCCCCTCCCCCGCTATTTCAGATCACTGGGGGGAATGGACCCTAAACCATTAAATTTAATACAAGGGTTGACTGTTTAAAAAAAAAGATAAGTTGACGAAAGAATTGGTGGGGGATGCTATTTTATTATATTTATCTTTTTAATTCTATACTTTGCTAGCCTGACACTAAAAGTGAGAGAGTGCCACATTGTTGATAAAAGCGGTATTTAGAATTTAAACTGTCAATATACAATGGCTACATTTAGGAATATTATTCCATCTGAAGATACTGTTATCTGAACAGCAGAATTGAGGTAACGGGCCCTATTTTGTCTTTAGATGTCTGTATGATTGCCAAAGAAGTCAGTGGGAGCTTTGTGAATTTGGGGTCAGATTTTGGCATGTAGTTACTGAAAGAGCTTAGTGGTAAGATCCTTCAATGGGGTGGTGAGCACCCTCTCCTTCCATTAAAGGTCATGGAGAATGCTTTCAGCACCTTGCAGGACTGAGTGGGTGTTTGGGTCATGTCCATTTCACCTAATAACTTTCCAGCAAAAGATGATTGCAGGCACATGCATCTGGTCATAACAGCATGCTAGCAAGGTTTCCATTTTTTTGTTAAACCCAGCACAAAGTCTATGGGATAAATTCACATCTGTAGTAGGAGTAGGGGAGACAACTGCTTCCATAGGTCCAGAACATGCAGCTATATCTGAGGGCAGATCCACTGCCACGGAAGGCAGTGATGGCAGTCTCCTGCCTCCCGGGGTGGGAGAAGATGGATATCACAGTCCCACCTCCTGTAGTGGCACTGTTGAAGGACACTAATTCCAGCTGCCCCTCTGGGGCAAGGTGTGCAGGCAGCTTCCATGGCTGAGCTCTCATTCCTGGTGGATTTTCTGTTGCATGAGATCACAACTTGGGTTTCACCAAGCATGAATAAAACTTCTAGGGGAGCTAGACTAAGCATGTTGATTCTGATGGGCAATGCAGGAAACTGTGTACATATGAATTTAGCTGTATAGTGGTGGTATCTGGAATGAAACTTAAATATGTGATTACAAGAAGTCCCATTATTACATGGTAAAGGGCAGATAAAAAATGTGCATGCAGGCCAGGAAAAAATATCTAGAACACTAGTCATGGGGGACTTTAACTATTCTCCAGTTGGACTGGAAGAGTAATTGTAGCATGAGTAGGACAAGCATTGTAAAATGACAGAGCAGGCATATAATCTGATAGCTGTTCCCCTTGTTCTTCCACAGACATTCCTACCGTCTTGGTACCCCATTGTTGTTTTATGTCTCCAATTGGCATGCAGGCTTCTCTGGTCAGGGATCATGTATTTTATCTGTTCTGAGAGAGATCTAGCATGCCTTGGGGTGCTGTTTGAATAATGGAATACAGCTGTGTTGCTAGAGTCTGAGCAGGCAATGAGTTCAGAAGCTGTTTTGTTCATTAATAAAAAAGGTATGATTTTGAAAAAATGAAGATAGAGGTTAGTGAAAATCATAAGGAGAAATAAATCCTAGCATCAGATCTGTGATGGATGTGAAGGTATTGTGCAGAACAAATATACCAGCTTTTTAAAAAATAGATAATGGTATCTTACTTTCGACTGTTTAAAGCAACAATATTAATGGTGATTAGTTTCATTCAGAAGTAAAAATTAAAAATACAATAGAGATTTTTTTAAAATACAGTCAAATATTTTGACATAGCTCTGCAAAGTGTTGCCCATGGAGGTTTTTTTCATAGGAATTTAAAATATCCCACTTAAAAAAAACAGACAAACCATCATTGTAAAGGGCAGGCAAGGAAACTTGTGCCCAGGCTGAAAAATTTAGTGACAGCTTTTCAGGGCATCTTACCACCAGACAAGATGCCCAATTCAGCATCCTTATCTGATACACTGAATCATTAAATATGCACTTACTCACAGGCTTTTCAAGATTGGGTCTTTGTTGTCACCTCTTTAACTATCGGATCTACAATGACATATAAATAATTAATCACAATAAAATAAAAGGAGTTGTCAAGAACTGTACTCTGTGACTGTCATGTTCCTGTACCAGACATTGACTGGCTAAGGGGTTGTTTATATACATACACCAGCTGTGGTCATCATCTGATCTTCGAATGCTCTACCTGCTATGGCTGTGGTTCTTTTAAATAAGGTATTTTTACACACAGCAACACCTAGTGGCTGAACAATATAATAGTTTAGCATTCCATTTCATCCCCTTTAAATTCTACATTTTTACCATTTGCACTATCTCGATGTCTTTGACGTTCAATATGGATCAGTCTGTTAACTGTGTCTGAATCTTATTGGCTTTCTAATTACATGACCCAAATGCATAATAACTTGGTCATGCATTAGTTGTAACGACTGACTGAGGTCAGTTTGGAATCCTTGAGACTTCGTTATCTTGTTCTTCATTTGCTGTCTGTGGGTTTGCTCTGTTGATTTGTTCTTTCTGAGGAACAAACTGTAAATGTTAGTGGTTTCTGTTGAATGCTCCATTTGGTCTTGTTCACATATGGTCTGGGCACTGAATTATTTTTCTTTATGACAGCTGGATTGGGCCATCCTTTTTCTCCAACCATCCAATCTGACATGGTCTTGATCACCAGGTTCTAGACCTGGCAGCTCTTTGAGTGTTGTCTGGTTGCTTGTAAAAGTGTTCATAGGCTCTTTGCCTTTTGAGACAGATTCTAACTTTGGAAAAGAACAGTAGTTCTGAATTGTCTTCCCATTGAGAGTTGTGCTGGACTATATCCAAGAGCTGATATTGGTGTTGATGTGCAACTCAGAAAAGCAAGGAATGGATCTTCCTGCTTCAAGATTTTCTTGGCTGTCTATACAAGCTCTCTCAGCTTCTCCATTCACTTGTGGGCAATGTGGACTGCTAGTAATATGAATAAAATGATATTTCATTCAGAATGACTTAAATTTTGCCACAGTGAATTGTGGTCCATTTGTCTATCCATCATGAGTTGTTCTGGAAACCGAAGTGAGCAAAGGTGCACTTTAGTTTCTCGATAACACTGTGATGTTCGGTCTTTCGAATATATTATTTCTTTATACCTGGAAAAATAGTCCACAATGACTAGGTCAACCAGTCTTTTGAATTTGCATAAATCTGCATCTAGTCTCTTCCAAGATCTCATTGTAGAGGTGTGTGTACACTGATTGATCCAGAATTGTCACTTAAGTAGATTTTTTTCCACTGGATCTCCTTTCAAAAGTCCAATATCATCAAATCCTCCACAGTGTTCTTTCGCCTTTGTTACTAGGCCCATCATGGCTGCTACACTCCAGCTGAGAAGGTTGTTGGTCTTTTGATCCTTTGATCACATACACTGTGAATGCATAGCTTTTTGTCTTTGTAAGTTGTTTCTGTGGTGAACTGGCCCATGCAGTTTGGAATAGCTCCAGGGCCAGCCAGAGCTTTTTCAGATGATTTAAGCTCTGGGAGGGCTTGAAAGTGACCTCCATGTCCCTTCTGAGATGACTGTGACACCAGCTCCCAAGTCACTTTTAGAGTAATAGTCTTGCTATGAATATTCAGTTTCACTCTCCAGGCAACCTGTCATCATAAGTGATTTGATCCCAGAAACAGTGGCTCTTGATTGTCTATCTGTAATATGAGTCAACTTCCTGACCATTATGGTGAGGCAAACAAAGGTACAAAACATCCATACTTCGTGCAGGTATTACATCATGCAGTTCTGGTTGGACATGCATCCTCTCTTGGGATATGGCTTTTTCCACACTTTGTGTACGTAGGCTGAAATTTTGTCTCTCGTAGCCTGGGACTTCTCTCCTTGCTGTGGGGGTTTTATTATAGTAACTTTTCACATGCACGTGTCTGTTTATAGCTTCTAAGCCAGTTTCAGGTTTTTCAAGTTGCTCCTGCCTTTTGTTCTGTTGCTTGATTGATACTGAGTGCTTTGCTATCTATACAGCTGGTGCTAAGGTCACATCTCTCTTTAACTGTAGCTGTTGTGAAAAGTTTTTATCTGTAAGCCCAATAACCATCAAGTTTTTTATATTTTCCCAAAATCAGTTTTCAGCCAATGTATGCAGAGTCTTATAAAACGTTCAACATTTCCCCCTGGTTCTTGAATTCTCAGGTGAAAACATGCTCCTTCATAAACCACATTTCTCTGAGGTATAAAATATGCATCAAACATAGCCAGAACTTTTTCCTAGTCATCTTTGTGGCTGTCCTCATTAAAGTCAAAGGATTTAAAGATATGGTCTGCCAGCTTCCCCATAACATAAATTAAAGAAGATACCTGTATATTTCCAGTTTCTTTGTGAAGCTTGGTAGCAATGCAAAATCTTGCAAAATAATGTTTCCAGTCTGTCCATTCTGGAGTTTGTCCAAGTTGAAGTTGTCTGGAGCACTGAAGACTGGCAGACCTCTAAACTCTGATCTGACTGCAGCATCAAGGCCTAAAATTCCTAGTCATCATTGTAATGGAATGTTAAACTATTATACTGTTCAGCCACCAGGTGGTAGTGTGTAATACCTTATCCAAGCTAACCTCAGCCATAACTGGCAGAACATTAAAGGATCTTATGATAAGCACATCTGGTGTGTACAAGCAAGCTCTGCAGCCAGTCCATATCTGGTACAGAAGCACATGACATGGTGTCAGGAGTAAACTAAGAACAGAAACAAGAGAAAAATAGCAGCAAAGGTTGCAGGATCTCATCAACATGCCAGTCTTCAGTGCTTGATAGAGATCTTGTAAGTGTTTGTCTCTGTCTGAGGAATTGGAGCAAATGCGGTTGTATCTTAGAGCTTGGCTGTAGACAATGGATCATGTGGTGTGTCCTGGTTGGAAGCTGGAAGCATGTAGGTAAGTATAGCAGTCAGTAGGTTTCTGATATAGGGTGGTGGTTATGTGACCATCGCTTATTAGCACAGTAATGTCTTGTGTGGATTGGTCTAGGCTGAGGTTGATGGTGGGATGGAAACTTGTTAAAATTATGGTGGAATTCTTCGAGGGCTTCTTTTCCATGGGTCCAGATGATGATATCATAAATGTAGCGCAAGTAGAGCAGGAGTGTTAGGGGATGAGAGCTAAAGAAGCGTTATTCTAAGTCAGCCATAAAAATGTTGGCATACTGTGGGGCCATGCGGGTACCCATAGCAGTGCCGCTGACTTGAAGGTATATATTGTCCCCAAATGCAAAATAGTTGTGGGTGAGGTCAAAGTCACAAAGTTCAGTCACCAGGTTTGCTGTAATATTATCGGGGATACTATTCCTGATGGCTTGTAGTCCATCTTTGTGTGGAATGTTGGTGTACAGGGCTTCTACATCCATAGTGTCCGGGATGGTGTTTTCTGGAAGATCACCAACGGATTGTAAGTTTCCTCAGGAAGTCAGTGGTGTCTCAAAGATAGCTGGGAGTGCTGGTAGCGTAGGGCCTGAGGAGGGAATCCACATAGCCAGACAATCCTGCTGTTAGGGTGCCAGTGCTTGAGATGATGGGGCATCCAGGTTTATGGATCTTGGGTAGCAAACAGAATACACCTGGTTGGGGTTCTAGGCATGTGTCTGTACAGATCTGTTCCTGTGCTTTTTCAGGGAGTTCCTTGAGCAGATGGTGGTGTTTCTTTTGGTAATCATCAGTGGGATCAGAGGATAATAGCCTGTAGAATATGGAGTTAGAGAGCTGCCTAGAAGCCTCTTATTCATATTCCAACTTATTCAAGATGATGACAACACCTCCTTTGTCAGCCTTTTTTATTATGATATCAGATTGTTCCTGAGGCTGTTGATGGAGTTGTGTTCAGCACGGCTGAGGGTATGGAAGCGTTACCATCTCAGCGGGAGCTCTGGGACTGCCACCACTGTAATGGCTGCACGTGTGGGAGGCTGGCTCTGGCTCTGTGCCATTTCTACAGGGAGATTAATGCCTCCTGAGCTGCTGAACTATGCATCAGGGAGGTCCGATTCAGGTCTCAAGTGAACTGTTGTACTAATGGCTTTTTTTTATTTTTGTTTTTTTCCCACATTAAGAGCCTCTAAATTATGATTTCCTTTTGTATCTATTTACTATGAACTCTGGACACACTCTCCTTTAGCTGACATCAGCTCCCTCATTTCACCCAAAGGGACACATTATATTTTTGTAGAAATAAACTTTTTTCAAAGACTGAAACCAATAAGCATTTCTAGGAATTTTTAAATTACTCCAGTGGAAACAATTTTTTAGAAACTAACTCACTCTTCCTGTGGTATTAGCGACACCCCAAAATGCAGTGTTCTGTAAGTGCATGGGACCCTGAAAGGTAAAATTGATTAGAAATATCAAGAGAGGTTGATCAGATAAGCTTCGGCATTTCTCCCAGCTAGAAAAGTAAACATGAAGTAATCAAATTCGTAAGTCAAATTCATTCTTGCTGTCTATGAAATTTTACATTGAATAATCTAACGTGTTGCTTGTTACAGATGTAAGAATTTTTGTGGGGATTTTTAATTTTTTTGGTTGGTTGTGTCACCATGCCTCCATGGGTCACCACTGAGAATACCAAATTCAGGACAAACTGCCGAGAAATAGGGCAGACATCCCCCCCCTTAAACTGATGGTCATTCTCCCATAAGATACACCAAACCAGCAACAAAACTAAACTTCCGTTTCATCACACTGGCTAACAAGAGGTCAGAAAAGCAGTTTCCTCTAGGCATTCCAGTCCTTGTATCACCACCAAAAACACTAGACTTAAAGATGAGTGGTTATTTAAAACCAGTTTCATCAAATAAAATGTTCTGATCCCAAAGGACCAGCCACATATTCAGGCCAATATACAACTCAGATCTTACCCAATAATCATGCTGTTGCCAATCTTTTAGTATCTGAAATGTAAAGGTTTTATTTATAAAAAGAAAGAAAGGTGAGAGTTAAAATTCGTTAAAGGAATCAAATACATACAATAATTGCAAAGTTCTTGGTTCAGGCTTGTAGCAGTGATGGAATAAACTGCTGGCTTAAGTCAAGTCTCTGGTTGCTTCCAAATCATTGGAAGGTCCTCAGTCCTTTTGGTTTGAATGCTTCCATTAGTATAAGTTCATATTCCAGAGGTTTAAGCAGGAAAGAGGTAAAATGGAGATTGTGTCCAGGGCTTAGCGGCTTATTATTGCCTAGGCTGACAAGGCCTAGGCCTAGGGCGGCAAATTTGAAGGGGCGGCAAATTTGAGCACCCACGGAGAAGCTCCCCTGCTCCAGTTTGCCTCCTCTGGGAGCATGCAACCACGTCCTGTTTCTCTCCCCTCCCTCCCAGCGCGTGCTCCATGAAACAGCTGTTTTGTGGGTAAGGGGGGGGGGGGGGAACATGGCACGCTGGTGGAAGAGGTGGGTCTAGGGCGGGGATTTGGGGAAGGGATCCAATAGGGGCAGGGAGGGTGTGGAGTTGGGGTGGGACTTGGGGAAGGGGTTGGAATGGGGACGGGGAAAGGGTGGCACCAGGGGCGGGTAGGGTGACAATTATTTCAGGGCCTAGGGGCGGCAAAATCATTAATCCGCCACTGCCAGGGCCTTTTGACTTCTACCACGTGGAAGGAAACGCATTGTTTCAAACAAAGCCCTCAGCACAGCTAGTGGAAAATTGCAGGTAAAAAGAGGGTGTTTGGAGTCACATGGGCAAGTGACATGTCCATGCATGATTTCACTTAGTGACAACAGAGGCCATTACCATTTGTTCACATGAAAGTTCCTCAGGCGTAGATGGGCGTCTTCCATAGTCCATTGTGAGTTGAGTGTCCCTTGATGGGCCACTTAACTTGAATAGTCTTTTCAAGATGGCAGGCTAAATACCTTGTGGGTGTTACTGCAGGAGCAAACATGTTTGAAATACGGATACAGAGCCAATACTCATAACTTCAAATACAAAAACGATAAATGCATACAAATAGCATAATCCTATTCAGCAAATCATAACCTTTCCATAGACACCTTACTTGACATAATTTGTACATAATTTTTTGCAATTATATAACAGTGGTAGCAACAGTGATCTACATGGTCGTATTTAATCAGATAACATCACAGGGTGGGTTTGTTAAAACAGTGTATATTATTTTGACATTACTGTCCCTCTTAAAGTTGTATAACACTTTAGAGAAACGGCCAAATTCTCTGTTGGTGTAACACAAATGAAGCCAAAGAGCTACACCAGTAGAGAGATCAGCTCACAGCTTTGATGACTAATAAAATTAGGAAGCTACCAGTATAGAAAAAACAAAACTACTATGACACTATTTGGATGCTGCTTGGCCTCTCCAGGTTCTCTTCCCTCTTTACTGTGTTAAGATCCTCTTGACTACGTTGAATCTCATCTTGGGTTTGAAATGACTACACCAGTAATTCAGCATGGTGTCAAAATAAGCTAGCATGCTCTTCAGAGTAATACAAAGAATGCAGCAGCATTTAAAGATGAAAAACAAATCTACTGGGGACGGGGGAATGCGGAGGGAAGAATCAGACAAACATACAGCAAAATCCTGACCTTACTGCTGAGACTGGTGCGGTTTATCATTAGCAGGGCTGAGTAGTAAGCAATATTCTTTTTTTAAAAAAGCATTTGTAAGTGGCCCAGTCTGCAAGGAACAAAGTGGCTGAGTGGTGCATCTAGCATGCAGCTGCCAGAATCCATATGCAACAGGCCACGTAATGCTGCAGTTGTCTCTTACATATTAGCTACACTGTTTCTAGTCTGTCGCGTTTGGGCACAGATGGTGTACAACATTATAAAATGTTGTACCACTTTGTTTTTCAGCCCAGAAGCCTGAGAATGTACAGACACCAGTGGAGTTTTCATATGCATTTTTAAGCTTTGTTAAGCTGAGAAGTGCAGATTCTCTCTTTACATTTGTGTGTGGGAGGAAGGGCTTCTTTTGCATAGTCTCCTTATAAACACTATAAAACCTATGAGAGCAGGCTGTGCTGTAAGTTGCCATATATTTCTTTATGAAACTATAATCTGCCACAGTGTATCCCAAATCCATATCTGTGTTTTTCAAGTTTTTAAAAAAAGTGCTTATGAATGCGTCTAGGCACAGCTATGAAAAAAATCATAGTGCAGCACAAAGTTAAACTCTACAAATCTCTACAAACCATCAAACACATTCTCACCACCCAATCACACCTGCGTGCAGAGACTTGAATAACAAGTATGCCAGGCAACTTGCGATGGAGGTCAGGAAAGTCTGGTTCGTGCCCATCAATGCCCACTTTAAGATCTTTCCTTGGCAAAATCTGGCTTCATTTTTATATTGCCTGTGTATGACTACCATGACTGAGCATGTGAATCAACTATTTTCCTAATGGAATGAAATTAGGCACACAGTTACATGGATGCTTTTTTTGAAAATCAGGTGCAGGGTGTATGTGTTGATAAATTCATCTATTTGACCAGTGGACCTATCCACAGAGACTATGATGCTGCACAGCTTTATTTCAATTCAAGACAAAAATAACTCCTCTAATAAATTGGATTTTATTTAACCCAGTAGAGAGATGAAAGAATTTGATGTAAGGGTTCATTGTCCTAAGCATGAAGAAAAATACTTTAAAATAATCTTGTCATTTAAGATACTGGTAGGAGGGTTTAAAACAAAGGATTTAGATAAGCAATTATACGCTGCTGATGGTGAAATCTGATAGAATGTGTATCAGAATAAGATTGAAAATGGTAGAGAGAGGCCCCTTTAACATAGAAATAGCTCTGCTTTTTCTCTTTCACACAAATCACTCCAAACAAATTCTTTATCCATCATATCAGTTCTGTTTCTGATGTTCTACTTCTTCATTCTATCTAGCTTTGAAACCTTTTGTTCCAGCTATGGTGCTTTTCTGTTATGTCACGATAAATCTAGGTTAGAATCTAGGGGTGCAATTGTAGGTTGTATTTATATTTCAATAAAGCACTAACAACTCTGGGTTTCTCTGTAGCAAAACCACTGAACTATTGGACAGATTGGACTTGGGTTTGCCAAAGAGAAACTCCTGTCAAATGGTAATCCTAGCCCAGAATCTACAGCATGGGTAAGTCCCACCATGGAATATGACACACTGTAATGTTCTGCCAGTGCTAATGGTGCTCCTAACAGTACAATGTTAGCATTTCATTTAGGTTAACATACTGCATAGACTCAGTGAAATGCATACCATGAAAGCATTTGGCTTGGAAGAATGGCTACAGCCTCACAGACCCTTTCCCTGTGTTGCGTGGACTGACTTCATTGTTCATAAATCCATCCCTGAAAAGTTGACCCTAACTGAAGCGCGCAGCACCCAGGAGTTCCCATTAAGAGCAACTAACCCTTCTGGTTGCTAAACCCTTTTGAAAACCTGTCTCTTTCATGTAGATGCATAAATGGAAGCTGCTGGGTGCTGAGTTTTTTTAAAAATCCAGCCACAGGAATAAAGTCTACTCTCCAGTATCTCCTAGAAAATTTATACCAAAATTAACTTGAGTGGGTTGCCCCATTTCTGAACTGATCTGATATCTTATCTCATAATATCACTACTCTAATCAGCCACCAGTAACTAATCAGAATAACTGCTCTTTACATCTTTCCTGAGGTTTTGTTTTCCCCTACATTCTTAACAAGGGAAAGAATACCTCATTGTTTGTCTAATGGATCATTTCTAAAGTGCACTCAGCTGTTTGGGCTGCCTTGCTTCTGGAAGCATTTGCCATGGGGAGTCATTATGTCAATGTTTGCAGAGCCAGGCCCAGGTTACAGGTCAGCGATGGGCAACAGATCAGCTACTGTGTGCAGAAAGAAATTACAGCTGGTTGCTACATACCCTGCAGTCAGCAAATCTTGGAAACCTTTACTGAATAGCTCGTATGCCGTAGAGGCTTTAGTGTCTGCTGAATCTTAAGTGTCAGCTACTAAGAAGAAAAAAAGAAAAGAATTTCTCTCCCTTTTGGCTTTAGCCTTCCTAGAAATACATTGGAGCCTCACAGGTTTAGAAATCTTGATGTAGAGAATATGTTCAGACCTCAGCATTTCCTCATAGGCCTTGCTTCAGTCTCTTTCCCTGTCCCTCAACACCATGAACTGAGAAGGTGGCGTATAGACTTTTTTCTTTTTTTCTTTTTTTTTTTTTTCCCTTCTCTGAGTCTTTGGGACCAGTTCCCAGTGGCTTCCTTTACCTTCAACACAGGCATAAGAGGCTTAGAATGGGTGGAAACAGCCTTTAGGGAATACACCAGCTGTAGAGGAGGTTCACTTCTTGGCACAGAACTGGAGGAATGAGTTTCTAGTGCCCCTTGTGCAGCCTCCTACACACAGGGTGTGCAGGTAAAGGGAGGGACATGGCTGGAGTACAGTATGCTCTGGGTGGCTTAGCGGGCTACCCACGGGGCTGCTCTAACTTATGTTGGGGACCAAGCAGGCCACTGAAATGGTAGAGAATACGAGAGGCAGAAAGATGACTTAAAGCCATGCTTGCCTCCCCACCTGTCACCAAACAAGAACTGAACAATGAGACCTGGGCCTAGTGGATTTATCTGAGGCAGAACTAGTCCTACAAATTTCAGTAAGATGTACTTCAATTGAAAACATCCCCAGGACTGGTCCTGATATCAGAGACATTAGTGTGATGGCCATAGGGTATAGAGAGATTGAGTAGGTGCAGATCGACGACTAAAGCCCCTCATTCCAAAGCTGTTTCAGTTTTATGCCTTTTATTCCAATCTGTTTTATGTCTGTTACTCTCTGCAATTGGTGGGTTTTTTTTAAACATATAGTGCAAGAAATATATATATTTCCTTCAACTCTGGTTAATCAGTGCCCAAGTAAAGAGGATGAATTACCTTGCTGCTTGTGTATATATGATACTTTTATTAACGCGAACCAATATAGCGTATGTCACTTGTTGCTAGTACGACTCTATGGCCTTGTGTTTGTAAAAGATCTGCTCAGGCTAGTAGAACCACTCTACAGGTAAACTAGCACCTCTTGTGCCCCATTAAGGGAGCTATAACACATAAGCAATGGAGTACCACTAGGTGTGAAACCATTTGAGCACTAAGAGGTAATAGTAAAGGGGAAATGTTATACTTGAATTGTGCTAGTTTGATGTGGTGTTTTGATCTAGTCTGTGTTTAACCTGCAAAAAATTGTGACCTGCTATTTTTTCATTTTTGTTTAACTTCTAAAATATAAGAGATCTAGTAAAGACACATTTAGTAAAATGGACACAATAACTGACTTTCAGTTCACTAGCCCTTCCAAAAACATGAAAAATACTCATTTCAGGTCAAATGAAATGTTTTGTTCAATGTGATTTTTTTTAAATTTTTGAGTGGTTCACATTATTTTAAATGAAATTTAAAAAAAAATTCAAAACAGGAAGTCCTTTAGAATCAAAACATGTTGATTGGAATTTTTGTTACATGAACAATTCAGCAAAACTGACACAAATTCCCCAAATGTTTCCATGTTGCCAAATTTGTATCTTTTTGCTGGGAAAAGGGTGAGGTAAAATTTTTCACTCTAAATTCTAATTTTTAGCATTGTTATGATTCTCAATGGTTGCATGTACTAGAAAAGGACATACAGTTCTTGCTAAAAACAGTTTAAATTTCCCAGATCCTTTCCATGGCATTACTGTATTACAGTGTACAAATATCACTGGGCACACGTTTATCCCATTTACTGGATGTAGACAAATTCAGTTTCCTTTTAGGCACTCTCCTCTTTTTATTGGTGGCTTCTCTTCTCCCCCCCCCCTCATATTTAATCAATTAAGATCATAATCCATTTTAATTCAGTCTTCCAAAGTGTTAACAATCCCATCTAGATTTTTATTGTTCTCCAACTTGATTAATATATTCTCCACACAATCGCTCAAGTCATTACTGAAAGTAATAAATAATATTGGACCCAGAATGAATCTCCCTGGACACATCTAACAGCTCCTCCAGCTCGAGATTGAACCCATTAATAATTGCTGTCTCCATACAGCCTTTATAGCAAACTATGTACCCATCATTCAGTAGCTTCATTTGATTCACATTTATCAAATTCCTTTGAGAATCTTGTGTAGAATTATATCAGAGCCTTTATTAAAGTCAAGTTATATGATGGCCACCACAACTTTTTGTACTAAACTAAGTTAGTTTTTAATATTAATAATGTGCTAAATATGATATACACACAAAGGAAGGCACAGTCCCTGCTCAAGGTAAGAGTAATACATTCCCCAATAACTGCAAATGACAAGAGAACATGCATTGAGACTCATTATAAGGGCTGTTAATGATTGTTAATCACTTGTTAATGATTTCAGATCTAGTTCATAGACTTTTCCCATTCAAACAAATCCCCCAGAGGTGTCTGAACCACAGAGCACTGCAGACGGGGTCTCTCTGGAGAACAAACCACCCTAGCAATTGAATTATGATAAGTATATAACCCAACTTCTAAATGGTGGATTTTTAGCAAAAGAGCCTCATGTCTGGTTTTTAAACTTAGATGAATCTATCCCTAAGTAATCAGAAATATCTTGAACTAGTTTTGTTAATTTATTCTATAAAGATTGAGAGTGGGATCTTCTGTCAATATATTGCTTTTATGCTCTGCTGTGCAATAGACTAGAAGCCGCACTTATAAGCAAAGACTCCAGGAGGATGAAAACAGAAGACTACAGGAAAAGAAGGCAGAACAACGGAGAAAGGTAACTGTAATACATTAACAGTTTATGTATAATGTTTCTGTACTGAGCCGTGTTCTGTAATCAGCTTTAAAAAACATATTAATTACTGTGGCATATGAGCACCAGGTCTCCTCAGGAAAAGTGCTTCAGACCAATTGTAGGTAGTCAAATAGGCAAAGCTGCAAAGTTCGGATATGGTTTGAAGCATCTATAAAGCTTATATCAGGGATCGGCAATCTTTGGTGCGTGGCTCACCAGGGTAAGCACCCAGGCCGGTTTGTTTACCTGCCGTGTCCGCAGGTTCAGCCGATCGCGGCTCCCACTGGCTGCAGTTCGCCATCCCAGGCCATTGAGAGCTGCAGGAAGCAGTGCATGCTAAGGGATGTGCTGGCCGCCACTTCCCACCACCCCCTTGGCCTGGAGTGGCGAACCGCGGCTAGTGGGAGCCGCGATCAGCTGAACTTGTGGATGCCACAGGTAAATAAACCAGCCCAGCTGTTACCCGGGGTTCTTTCAACCCAAAGCTCTTGGTAACTTTTACTCTGTGCGAGGAGGTGTCAGGAAATACATCAGGAGACAAGGACATCCGTCCGACCGATAGATGGCTGGCACAAACAGGACAACATGAGTGCTTTCACTTAAAGCTACACTTTACTAGTCTCAAGTACTTATACACATCCACAACAAGATTAGTAAAACACCCCCAACCCTTGATAATCACCAAAGCTGAGTGTGGCTTTTGAGTGACACAGCGGCAGGCTTCTGATGGCCAAATCTTCTGTCTGTCAGTGGGGACCGCAAGGTGTATCCAGAGGGAGAGTCCAAAGAGAGTCTAAAAGAGTCCCCAAATGAGTCCAACTATCTCAAACTTTTTCCCCTTATTTATACATTGGTAATAGAATGACATGTCCCTTAAAGAACCCTTGTTAAGTAAGCAATTTCAATCATCAAGCAAGAGGTTTCTTCTGATTATTGATTAACCAGATGTGGGTTTTTCCAGAGTCTGCAGCCTTGAGACCCCAATAGACATTCCTGAGGGTACATCCTGCTTTTTTAAAATGCATGTATCAGCAACTTCAACACAATTCTTATCAGGAAGGATGCGGGATCAAGCTGCCCTTACTGTGGCACCAAACCCCCCCTCCCCTCCTGCCCTGGTAAAACTGCATGGCCACTTTACAGCTTGCTAACTAGGTCGCCTTTAACAATAAGCCATAGTGGTTTTAGGCACTTTACTGGTTTGCCAAAGTCTCCCCGTACACGGCCTGCCAGGGAGCTTACCCTGGTGGGCCACGTGCCAAAGGTTGCTGATACCTGGCTTACAGCTAGTTGGCTCTGAACTATTAGTTTATGCTTCCCCACCACCCCCCGCATTTAAATTGCATAACACCTTTTTTAGATGATGGTGCCCAGTTTAGTATTCTAAGGAACCTAATTTCTTCTTTGAGTGTTTGCACATGTGCATTCCACTCTTGGTGTGCACACAGTCTCTGGAAATTTTTCCCTCAGTGGTACCCGTTGGGGTGGCTTGAGCACCTTCTTCTGCTGTATAAAGGACTTAGCTAACCCTGAGCCCCCTCAGTTTTTTCTTATTGCCCGTAATGGTTGCTGGAACGGCTCATCTTGCTTTTGAAAGTGTTCTCAGTGGACTGTGTACTCTTGTACTCTATTGTCAATAGTTCAGTGTTATTCTGGTTATTAGTGTTTTAGTACAGTTGCGTAAGTTTTACCCCACCTGAGGGCTTTGGTCAGTTCCTGGTGCAGAGGGATGCCTCGGTCAAGCCATACATTGCCTGCTATGCCCCTGCATGACCCGCTCTCAAGTTGCTTAAACTGTTTGGCGGAAGCTCATACAGGGGAGCATCGCCAAATTTTCAGAGACTTTAAACTTCACACGAAGAAAGATTGTCACCAGACTAAAGTTTCCACTCATGGAGGTGGCCTTGAGACCTCCATCTGAGCCAGATCGGTCAGACTCAGCACCTAGTGCCTCAGTGTTGTTGGATTTGGATTTTGTGCCTCCTATTGTACTGCTTACCATCCCCAGTACCTAAGAAAACACATAAGAAGCAGATGGCCAAAAGGGGGAGATTCCTCAGCATCGAAGTCTGTTAGGCATGTGGATCAGAGTAGAGTGTGGTCTAAGCCCAAGTAGTTCTTGGCACCTAAGCTGGTACTGTCAAGTCTGGAACCAGAAGGAGCACCTTCCACATCTGTGACACCACTCTGTGCCGCTGTCTGGGTACCAACCAGGCTGGAGGCATTTGCGGCTGCCAGGCAGCTTCTAACCCTGACAGAGCTGGTATTGCTAGCATTTCAAGGGTCAGTCCTATTGGTGCTGGCAGACATGGGAGAACCAGCAGGGTCACCACCAGCCCAGACCCATGTAGACTCATAGACCTGAAGGCCAGAAGGGAGCATTGTGATCACCTAGTCTGACTTTCTGCATGTTGCAGGCCAAAGAACCCTTTTCCCCCTCCTTCTCACTCCTGTAATAGACCCCTGACCTCTGGCTGAGTTACTAAAGTCCTCAAATCATGGTTTAAAAGATTTCAAGTTTTGGAAAATCCACCATTTACTCTAGTTTAAACTTGCAAGTGACTTATGCCCCATGCTGCAGAGAAAGGTGAACACTTCCCTGCCCCCCCGACCCCCAGAGTCTTTGCTAGTGTGACTCAGGGGAAAACTCCTTCCTGACTCCAAATATGGCAATGAGTTGGGCCCTGAGCATGTGGGCAAGACCCACCAGCCAGACACCTGGGAAAGAAGTAGTGTTTCTCAAACTGGGGTTGCCGCTTGTGTAGGGAAAGCCCCTGGTAGGATGGGCCAGTTTGTTTACCTGTCCCGTCCTGCAGGTCTGCCTGAACGCAGCTCCCACTGGCTGCGGTTCACCGCTGCAGGCCAATGGGGGCTCTTTGAAGCAGCGGCGAGTAAATCCCTCAGCCCGTGCCGCTTCCAGCAGCTCCCGTTGGCCTGCAGCGACGAACCGTGGCCAGTGGAAGCCGCGATTGGCTGGACCTGCGGACAGGTCAGGTAAACAAACTGGCCGAGCCCACCAGGGGCTTTCCCTACACAAGCGGCAACCCCAGTTTGAGAAACACAGCTCTGAAGTAATTCAGAGCCGTCATCATCTAGCGTCCCATCTTCAGCCATTGGAGATATTTGCTACTAGCAGCCTCACATGGGCCACATGCCATTGTAGGCAGTCTCATAATACCATCCTCTCCATAAACTTAAGCTCAGTCTTGAAGGCAGTTAGGATTTTTGCCCCTGCTTCTCCCCTTGAAAGGCTGTTCCAGAACCTCACTACTCTGATGGTTAGAAACCTTTGTCTAATTTTAAACTGGCCATCAACAAGTTTAGGCTTATATCCATTTGTTCTTGTGTCCACATTAGCACTTAACTTAAATAACTCATCTCCCTGCCTGGTATTTATCCATCTGATGTATTTATAGAGAGCAGCCATGTCTTCCCTCAGCCTTCGTTTTGTTGGGCTAAACAAGCCAAGCTCTTTGGAAAACCTACCTTGTGAGAAGAGACTCATTCCTTGGATCATTTTAGTAGCTTTTCTCTGCACCTGTCCCAGTTTAAATTCATCTGTCTTAAACATGGGAGACCAGAATTGCACACAGTATTCCAGCAAAGAATCCTGTGGCACCTTATAGACTAACAGACGTTTTGGAGCATGAGCTTTCGTGGGCGAATACCCACTTCCTCAGATGCAACTCAGATTCGCCCACGAAAGCTCATGCTCCAAAACGTCTGTTAGTCTATAAGGTGCCACAGGATTCTTTGCTGCTTTTACAGATCCAGACTAACACGGCTACCCTCTGATACTTGACAGTATTCCAGGTGAGTTCTTATTAGTGCCTTGTATAATGGTGCTAATACAGTGAAACCCTGCTATAATGCGACATTTGGGGTCCAAAAACTTCCATCGCGCTAAATGTGGGGTCGCGGTATAGTGGGGTTTCAAACCAGTCCGTTTGTCAGTGGTCCCCAAAGAGGTGCATTGATGTGCACTGCCTAGTGCCCTTAGTGCCCAGCAGAGGAGAGAAGCCACGGCCCCCCACCTGCCAGGGACAGAGAACTCCGAGGCTGCGGGCGCCTGTGTTCTCTGTCCCTGGCAAGTGCGTGGCTGCGGCTTCTCTCCAGCTTCAAAAGGAGCCACGGCCCCCCGCCTGCCAGGGACAGAGAACTCCGGGGCTGCGGGCGCCGGTGCTCTCTGTCCCCGGCAGGGGCGGGGCCGCGGCTCCTTTTGAAGCTGGAGAGAAGCCGCAGGCACGCACTTGCCAGGGACAGAGAGCACCAGTGCTGCAGCCTTGGAGTTCTGTCCCTGGCAGGTGCGGGGCTGCAGCTTCTCTCCCCTACAATGGTGTTGGGGACCACCGGTACTGTACAGTACTGTGAAAACATATCTAAGTTGTATCTGCCTTAAAGGGGAGCCAACCTATGATCGCTTTCTCTTAATCTGTTTAAGGTGCTTGTTCATCCAGTCTGAACTACAACACTTCCCTATGAATTTTTTCCCCTTGTTTAGGATGCAGGCTTTAGATACTTCGATTCAAAGTTGCAGAAGCTAATTCCAAGCCGCTTCCACATTCAGATCCTTGAGTTCTTCAGTCCAGTCCATGTCCCTAACTAAGGCCATGTCTACATCTAAAATTTTGCAGCGCTGGTTGTTACAGCTGCATTAGTACAGCTGTATAGGGCCAGCGCTGCAGAGTGGCCACACTTACAGCAACCAGCGCTGCAAGTGGTGTTAGATGTGGCCACACTGCAGCGCTGTTGGGCGGCTTCAAGGGGGGTTCGGGGAACGCGAGAGCAAACTGGGAAAGGAGACCAGCTTCGCCGCGGTTTGCTCTCGCGTTCCCCGAACCACCCTGCAAACCGCAGGGAAGGAGACCTGCTTGCTCGGGGGTTCGGGGAACGAGAGAGCAAACCGGGAAAGGAGACCAGCTTCGCCGCGGTTTGCTCTCGCGTTCCCCGAACCACCCTGCAAACTGCAGGGAAGGAGACCTGCTTGTTCGGGGTTCCGGGAACGAGAGAGCAAACCGGGAAAGTTTTAGTTTTCCCTTTTGAAATCAAGGACCCTAGTTGCAGATCCCCTTTTTTTTTTTTTTTTTAAGTGAACTAGCTCATGATCATTCAAACCAAGGTTATTCCCTACAACCAGTTCTTCTGTGAGGTCCTCACTACTCACCAATACTAAATCTACAATGACATCACTTCTTGTTGATTCTTGGTGACTATTTGGTGAAGAAATCTATTATCCAGGAAAATCTGGGCCCTACCAATTTTAGTAGCACTTGTCCTCCATTCTATATCTGGGAAGCTAGTCTCCCATGATCGCACAATTTCATTAAAAATGCACCTCTGGCTCTCCCTTTGATATCGTCAAAGGAAAAACCTGCAATGCTCACCACTCTGCACACCTCTTCACCTCTGCACTGGTCACCAGCACGGTCTGGAACTGCACCTCCATAGTCAGCGGAAGGAGGGTAGTCTTCCTCCAAATCGGAGACTGGGGCCTACCACATCAGCTCTTAGAGCCATCCCTCCTCGAGACATCATTACTCTACCACAGGAGTACCATCCAGTGGTTGGCCAGGGAGGTCACTGGGGGCCTACGCCTGTCCAGTGGCCTTTTTGGAACCTGTTGGGTTTTCCCCCATATTCCAGGAACTCCTATTCATGGCCTCAAAGAGATGTGCAGCACTTACCCATGAGGCAGCACAGATTTCTGACTCTGGTACTGGATATCAAGACCCGGCTCAGCAGGACCCTTTGCTGGCCTTCCCTTCCCCTGATGAGGCAGTCTCAATAATGTATACTTTGCTTCTCCTGGATGACTCCAAGAAATGTTAGAGGGTTGCCTTAATCCTGGGCATACAGGTAGAGGAAGTAAAAGAATCCTTTCACCCCAGCAGGTCCTTCCAGAGTGGCCCTACCTCTCAGTGAGGCCATTATACGAACTCCGATCCGTTCCACCTATATTACTGGCTGGGAGTCACCATGAGTGGAATGCACATTTGCAATCACTTGAATAAATGGTTACTAACCTTCCATAGCAGTTGTTCTTTGAGATGTGTTGCACATGTCCATTCCTACTCCTGTACATCGGAGCTTTCTTGAAAGAAGGAACTCAGGGGACTTGGCATTGGTTGGGCCCTTTATATTGGCACTGCCAGCATGCGGCAGCAAAGAGCACTCAAGCTACCCCAAAGGGAACCATTGAGAGAGAAATTTATGGTGACTGTGTAAGCGGGGTGCATGCACATCAAGACTGAAACGGACATGTGCAACACATCTCGAACTGTTATGGAAGGTTAATAATAGGCTTTATGAGAACGTCTGTGGGAGAGGAGAGGAAAGGAAAGGAGAGGAAAAGACTATCATGAGGACATTCTGAAGGCGATTCTGAATAGAGAACTAATACTTCACACACCATCTCCCCTCTGTTGTGTTTAAAATCATGGAAATGTAGGCTTGGAAGGAACCTCAGAAGGTCATCTTCTCTCCAACCCCTGTGCTGAGGCAGGATTAAATATACTAGATCATTCCTGACAGTTTTGTCCAACTTGTTCTTAAAAATCTCTATTCTACAACCTATTCCAATGTTTAAACATCCTTATAGTTAGAAAACTTGTCCTAATATCTAACTTAAATCACCCTTGCTGCAAACTAAGCCGATTATTGCTTGTCCTCCCATTGGTGAATGTAGAGAACAATTGATCACCATTCTCTGAGGAGCAACCTTTTACATCTTTGAAGTCTTATTTTCCCCCCTGCCATGGTATTCTCTTCTCTAGGCTAAATGTGCCCAGTTCTTTCCATGTTTCCTTGTAGGTCATGTTTTACTACACCTTTTAATTTTGTTGTTCTCCTCTAGACTCTCTCCAGGTTGTTCATATGTATCTTAAAGCATGGTGCCCCAAACTGGACACCCTTGATAACCACTCTAGGAATACAAAACTGGTTGAAAGGCCACCTGTCTTATAATAATTTCATCTAGACCATATTTCCCTAGTTTGCTTATGAGTATGTCAAGTAGGATTGTCAGCCTTACTAAGTCCAGTGCGTCTCCCTTTTCCTTTCAGTCCACTAGGCCAGTTACCCTGTCAAAAATGGAAATTTGGTTGGGTTTGACATGATTTGTTCTTGACAAATCTTTATTGGCAATTATTTATCACCTGTAAATTTGAACAGAATGATTGATTGTTTAAAAACTTGTTTTGATATCTTTCCGGGTATCGAAGTTAGGAGGACTAGCTTAAAATTCCCTCAGCTCTCCTCTGCACCAAGACGGGTACTGTATTTGCTCCTTTCCAGCCCTCTGGGACATCACCTATCTTCCTTGATTTCTCAAACATAATTATTAATGATTCAGAGAAAATGTCTTTCAAGTATTCCAACTTGCTATTTTAGCAAAAGAATAGAGAATGGATTGATCAAACATATACAGATTCATATAAATGATGTAAACTGACTTAAATGAGTATGGAATGGACTAGATCTTCTACTCCTGCATATGCAATTGCACCTGTTTGCACTAATTACTTAAATGAGTAGGTAAGCTGTCCAAGCTCACATAATGAGTCTGTGGTAGAGCTGGGCATAGAACCTGATCTACTGACTTCCAGTTTCTTCTGTTGTTCCAGTAATTGGATGTACAGGTCCTTCAATAAATATGCCTCCATTTAATAAAATAAAAGTATATAGCTTATTTATTTCCCATCATAGGATGCACCTTTTCTCTTCTGTCCAATTACCAACATATATTTTCTCCTAAATAAAACCCTTATGAAATTTCAAATGCTATGGGTATGTATGTTATCAATAACTATGGCATTGTACATTGTGCCATGAAGAAATAGTTTTTCATTTAAAACTAGCATACACCTGAACCCTTCATAGAGCTTGGGCCAGGGCAACCCGGTGTGCAGGTCATTGCAGAGTTGGGGCCACAGTCACATCTAAGGTAAATCTTTCTCTAGCTACATTTCTGATTTTTATGTTTTTTACTGATTTCCATCTCTCCCTAAAAAAGTATGGGCTGAGTGCAAAATTTTTGTTTTAATACATAGTACCAAAGTACTCCTTGCCTCAGTAGCTACTATTAGAACGTTAATCTGTCCAGTAGGTATTTGTAAACCTATTCTAAGTGTACATATTTTAAAAGCACTAATAATTGTCCCTCAGATTTATGTTAACTCACTTCCACCTCAAGCTACTATTTTATTAATGTAATTGTAAATTCTGTTTTTGTGTGCACCTTCTAATGCAATATAGCTATTAAATTTATAGGTTTTGTCAGTTATTTTTTGGGGGGAAATAGGTTTTAATATGTATTGCTAGATTTAAAATGTTTTCCCAGGCACTTTAAACACAGTATTATGTACTTGCAGTATATTTCTGAAGGTATAGCTATTGCAGAAATTTAATGAATGCCATTAAAAGTCAAACATTAGAAAATCAGATACTGGATTTTAATTTTCAGGTTGAACAGTTATTTAAAAAGTGAAAATGAAGCTTGGCTTTTTTATTTCTTAATCTTGCTTTTCTTTTAGGGCTAGACGAACAGTGATACACAACACATTATCCAGTTATTGATTGATTATATTATTTACTGCAAAGCTTTTATTAATGTTCTTATTAAATTAGTTTTTATTTCATTCTGTAGTTCATTTTTTAGTTACTGAACCTTTCTATAAAATTCATCACTTTAGTTCACATTCCAGCTTTATTGGTGCTCCATTACTATGGCAAATGTGCAGGATAGGTCTGTTTTCCCTTGAAGAACCCTTTCAGTGGTAAAAGTTGGTAGCTTCAGTTCCTGTTGACTATACTTGTAATGGCATGAGATCCCTAGCATATCAGTAACTTAGCTGGCAGAGATGGCATGTTGCATAACATGGAAAGGTACTGACCCAGCCACTTCAGAATAAGTTGTTATATGGAACTGATGTTCCTTTGGTTAGCATTAGCAGTCATCAGGCTGACCAGGACACCTGCCTGATACTTGGTGTGGCATGAATCCAAGCTAAATGATTAAACATGCATGGCCCAGCTCACTACCCTGATTTATAAACAAAACCATAAGACCACATCATCATAACCTTAAAAATTGTAAAGTGCAAGGAAGTTGGCACAACAGTGGCTACACATTGTGTGCTTCCTTTCAACAACTGCAGCTGGTATTTGCCAACTGTAGTGGCTTCGCGTCACTCCTCATATGAGTTGGGTCCTGGGTTCTCTGTTGCGATGCCTGGTGCCTCCTCCCAAGGTGATTATTTTATGTGCTCAAGACACTAGGGTGCTGTCCCTTTGGAAAATAACTAATACAACTACTCTTAAGAAGGGAGATGATCCAGTGCACAAGAAACAAGACAATAATACAAACTCCAACAAATGAAATACTATGCCCCAAAATAATAGTATAACAAAGGGGGACCTTATTGAGGACAGGAAACAGACAATCTAAAGAAGGAAAGCGATAAGGTTAACCAATAAATGCTAAAATGTTAATACAACCATTCACAACTGTACCACACCGCCAGCTCCTTCCCTGGCATCTTTCCAGCTAAGTGGAAAGAGTGTGAGTCCAGAGATGGGTGTGAGAGAACCAATTCTGCAACCCTTTTCTGAGTAAGCCCTAATCATGGGAACAGCCCCTCTGATATCACTAGCAGCAGTTTGCATAATTTAGGATTACTTTTGCTCTAGAACACTATTCAGTTTGGTATAAACAAGTATCCACAGACAATACAGCAAGATAAGAATAAATTGAATGAGCATATTTACATAGTGTAAAGCGGTCACTATGGACTCTCTTTAAAGCCAGGTATTCTTCCTAACAAGAGGCCTGACTTCAGAAAGGCTCGGCATAAAACAGCGTAAGTGTGGCTCCAAAGATAATAGTATGCAATTAAGGAACAAAGAAATGTACATAAATAAAATTCCCCAAAACTTTGTCCCAGTAACAATGGACAGAGGTCGTTTCAAAACCTAGAGCTATGTTGTAAAAGGTCCTGTTCTTCCCTCCACTTCTGCAAGCATAAGAGAAGCAAAACCTGAGGATCAGGGCAAAGGGAGGGACAGAAGGGAGGAGAGCATGTTCTATGGCATCCTCCTATGGCTGATTAACCATTTGGAAGCTCCTCCACAGTAGGTCAGCAGGAAGGCAGACCCACACAGTGGGAGAGGGTGGGGCTGAGGCAGGGCTGCAAGGCCCTCCAAAGCTTGCTTCCTCCTTCATGGCATAATGTCATATCACTGCAGACTTGCATCAGGAGGCAGTAGTGGTCTTTGGAACCACCATGAAGGATAGAGGTAAAGACCTTCCATCTGGATGACGCCTGCCTCTGGTAGATCCCCCTAGATCCGAGTTTAGAATCCCCTGGCTTCCTTTGCAAGAGGACACACGCCCTTCTGTCCAGTGGAAGACTGAAGAGGAGATGGAGTCCATTTTTTGGGATGCAATTGGGTATTGTAAATAAAACTTACTTCCCAGAGGAACTAAAATTTAAGTAAAAGTTTGGCAAATTAAATAGTGCACTAGTTAAGGTTAATATATTGTGTAATTAATTGGGTTTGTCTTCTGAATAACTACATTAATACATTTGGGTTTCACTTTTATTGTTCCCAGGGTGAATTATTGGAACTGAGACGAGAGCAAGAAGAGCAAGAAAGAACAAAAGTGCATCAGAATGAACAGAGGAAGTATGGCTTATACTGAATTCTTGTCTAGATGGCTTCATGAAACTGCAATTTTGTGCTTTAGGGAACCATTGCAATGAGGGTGCTCCAAGTAACATTTTTAGCATCAACCTTGCATTCGGACAAGCCAATGAGACCCATTCTCACAACTCATGTATAATCAATTTCTACACAATTGTGCAGTAACTTTTTTGCAAAAGTGGGTTTTGTTTCTTACCTATTGATTTGAAGACGGAATGGATCTCTCGGGATGCATTTGGAGGGGAATCTGAGTATAATCTATTATACTCTTAAGGCCCAGAATTTCAGAGAACTGTGCATGTCACTATGCCTAACTTATCTTCTCAGTCATGGCAAATACCTTAGCAAATGACTGGTGAAGTGTGTAAATGACCATGTGCACGTGTAATTATCAGGATGTCTGTGCAAGCAAATTAGGTGTCCCAACCTGGCACAAGCTTTTACATAAGTATTCCCATACCATACTGGATCCCTGGTCCATCTAGTCCAGTGTCCTGTCTATAGCATTGGCCAGTACCACTTACTTCAGAGGAAAGTTCAAGAAACTTCATAATGGATAATTATGAGCACTTTTCCTTTATAAACAAGTAACTGTTCCTAACTCCTATCGGATAGTGTTTGCATTATGACCTGAAGCAAAAAGGCTTTATTCCTTAAAAATAGGTATTCAATCTACTGTGACTGTAAATGTTCTCATTAGCCATATAAATATTTAATCCTACTAGTCTCTTGGCTTCAAAAAAAATGGTATCTAGTATGAGTTCCGTGGGCTAAGCAAGCACTTTAATATATATTCCTTTTCTTAGTGTTGACTTTCAAATCTATTAAATATACCCTTGTTCTTGTATTTTGAGAGGGTAAGTAAAGTCATCTTATTCACCCTGTCTTCTCTGCATGCTAAACAGTCCCAGTTTAAAATTCTGGATCTCTCTCAATTGATTTCAGTTACAACACAGAATACAAAGTGTGCAGTGCTCACCTTTATATTTATTTTTCATTACAAATATTTGCACTGTAAAAACAAAAGAAATAGTATTTTCAATACAACTAATACAAGTACTGGAGTGCAATAGTACAATCTCTTAATCATGAAAGTTGAAAATACAAATCTAGAATTATGTTTTTTTTTTGTTTTTTTAAAAAAACCACATTCAGAAATGAAACAATGTAAAACTTTAGAACCTACAAGTCCAATCAGTCCTACTTCCTTTTCAGGCAATCATTCAGACAAACAAGTTTGTTTACATTTGCAGGAGATAATGCTGCCCACTTCTTGTTCAGAATGTCACCTGAAAGTGAGGAGAGGTGTTCTCATGGCACTGTTGTAGCCAATGTCGCAAGATATTTATGTGACAGATGCACGAAGGGACATACGAATCTTTAGCATTTCAATCACCATTCCAGAGGACATGCATCCATGCTGATGAAGGTTTCAGCTCAAAAATGATCCAAAGCGGTGCAGACCAACGCATGTTCATTTTCATCATCTGGTCAGATGCCACCAGCAGAAGGTTGATTTTTCTTTTCTGACGGTTCAGGTTCTGTAGTTTCCACATCAGAGTGTTGCTCTTTTCAGACTTCTGAAAGCATGCTTCACATCTCATCCCTCTCAGATTTTGGAAGGCACTTCAGATTCTTAAATCCTGGTTCTAGGGATATATCTAGCTTTAGAAATCTCCCACTGATACCTTTTTGCATTTTGTGAAATCTGCTGTGAAAGTGTTCTTAAAATGAACAACATGTGCTGGGTCATCATCCGAGACAGCTATAACATGAAATATATGGCAGAATCATAGAATATCAGTGTTGGAAGGGATGTCAGGAGGTCATCTAGTCCAACCTCCTGCTCAAAGCAGGATCAATTCCCAACTAAATCATCCCAGCCAGGGCTTTGTCAAGACTGACCTTAAAAACCTCTAAGGACAGAGATTCCACCACCTCCCTAGGTAACTCATTCCAGTGCTTCACCACCCTCCTAGTGAAAAAGTTTTTTTAATATCCAGCCTAAACCTCCCCCACTGCAACTTGAGACTTTACTCCTTGTTCTGTCATCTGCCACCACGGAGAACAGTCTAGATCCATCCACTTGGGAACCCCCTTTCAGGTAGTTGAAAGCAGCTATCAAATCCCCCCTCATTCTTCTCTTCTGCAGACTAAACAATCCCAGTTCCCTCAGCCTCTCCTCATAAGTCATGTGCTCCAGCCCCCTAATCATTTTTGTTGCCCTCCGCTGGACTCTTTCCAATTTTTCCACATCCTTCTTGTAGTGGGGGGCCCAAAACTGGACACTGTACTCCAGATGAGGCCTCACCAATGTCGAATAGAGGGGAATGATCATGTTCCTTGATCTGCTGGCAATGCCTCTACTTATACAGCCCCAAATGCCGTTAGCCTTCTTGGCAACAAGGGCACACTTGACTCATATCCAGCTTCTCATGCACTGTAACCACTAGGTCCTTTTCTGCAGAGCTGCTTCCTAGCCATTCGGTCCCTAGTCTGTAACAGTGAATGGGATTCTTCCGTCCTAAATGCAGGACTCTGCATTTGTCCTTGTTGAACCTCATCAGGTTTCTTTTGGCCCAGTCCTCTAATTTGTCTAGGTCCCCCTGTATCCTATCCCTATCCTCCAGCGTATCTACCACTTCTCCAAGTTTAGTGTCATCTGCAAACTTGCTGAGAGCGCAGTCCACGCCATCCTCCAGATCATTAATGAAGATATTGAACAAAACCGGCCCCAGGATCGACCCTTGGGGCACTCCTCTTGAAACTGGCTGCCACTTAGACCTGGCGCCATTGATCACTACCCATTGAGCCTGACGATCTAGACAGCTTTCTGTCCACCTTATAGTCCATACTTCTTTAACTTGCTGGCAAGACTACTGTGGGAGACGGTATCGAAGCTTTGCTAAAGTCAAGGAATAACACATCCCCTGCTTTCCCCTCATCCACAGACCCAGTTATCTCCTCATAGAAGTCAATTAGGTTAGTCTGGCATGACTTGACCTTGGTGAATCCATGCTGACTGTTCCTGATCACTTTCCTCTCCTCTAAGAATGCAGGTGAAACAGAACAGGAGATGTACAATTCTCCCTCAAGGAATTCAGTCACAAATTTTAGTTAATGCATTCCTTTTTTTTAACAAGTGTCATCATCATGGACGCATGTCCTCTGGAATGGTGGTTGAAGCACGAAAGGACCTATGAATCTTTAGCACATCTGGCATGTAAATATCTTGCGATGTCTGCTACAACAGTGCTAACCTCTTCTCACTTTCAAGTGACATTGTAATTAAGAAGTGGGCAGCATTATCTTGCGTAAATGTTTCTCTTAGCAATTGGCTAAACAAGAAGTAGGACTGAGTGGACTTGTAGGTTCTAAACTTTGACATTGTTTTGTTTTTTGAATGCAGTTATGTAACAAAGTAAATTTGTAAGCTGCACTTTTATCTTTTTCATGATAGAGATTGCACTACAGTACTTGTATGAAGTGAATTGAAAAGTACAATTTCTTATCATTTTTACAGTGCAAGTATTTGTAATAAAAAATATTAAGTGAGCACTGTACGCTTTGTATTCTGTGTTGTAACTGAAATCAATATATTTGAACATGTAGAAAAACATCCAAAATATTAAATTTCAATTGGTATTCTATTGTTTTAACAGTGTAATTTAATCATGATAGATTTTTTTAATTGTGATTAATTTTTGTTAATCACGTGAATTAACTGCGATTATCGACAGCCCTTGTTTTAACTAAGCAAAAGGATTCATGGATGACTTTAAGTACCAAAAGTCATTCACAGAATTCATATAATATTGAATTTCAAAGTCTATCAACCTCTTAACAAGCTGCTATTAATGTTTTTTCCCTTGGTTTTTAAGGGTAAATAATGCTTTTCTGGACCGATTACAAAACAAAAGTCAACCAAGCAGCATTCACCAATCTGGACATTTTGAAAATATGGATCGTTTTGGCGGTGATAGCTGGGTGAGTAACAAACGCATCTTTTTAAAACTCCACAGTTGAAATCAATTAAGTTTTTTGTTTTTAATGTAGCTACCTACTCCCCAGATGTTATTCTCTTAGTGTTCTACTTAGTCTGATGGGCAGTCTGCCAGGATGATTACTATAAATTCTACAATAGCTTTTGAGAAAAAATCCTGATATAAGTAGTCTTATCAAAATAAAAAATGACAGCTGCCTTTACTGCAGAACTAGATTGCCTTGAATGCAAGATGTTATCACTGTTTCCCTAAGTTTAGAACAAAAATAAATGAAGTTTTAAAGAGATTTTCGAAAGACTCTAAATCAAAGATGCTTGGAAACGTTGTAAACATTTTTAATACATTCTGAAGGGGAAAAAATAGCACATCAAGGATACAGCTGTTCATTTTTCCCCATAAAATTGTGACAAGAAAGACAGTGTATCCAATTTAAAATATGAAACCTTCTGCATGGCTTCTTTGAAGAAAAAAATCATGGAATTTTGCTGTAATCCATTAAATATACAATATTAGATACTAAACTGAATTCACGCATTCATTTTTTATTAATGTGACTACAGTTCTGCATAATGGCATCGAGTGATTAAAAAATATTTGTACTAGTCCCTTATATTTAAATGAACCACAGCAGAAATTGCCCATTAAGGGCAAATGAAATTGTTAAAAGGATAATCTGCTGAAGAGGAAATCTTGCAAAGGGATTAAACATTGCAGAAAGACACACAGGGTTAAGTGAACTGGCAAATGTAACGAAAATCAATGTTAGCTTAAATGATTAAACAGCAACTTTGAGTAACCATGGTGATTGTCTTCTGATGTGTCTGTTTCCAGCACATAGCCCAATCCTACAAAGACCTGTATACATGTTTAACATTTATACATGTGAGCAATCCCATTCATGTCAATGGAACTATGAATGCGTGCAAGGTTAACCGTAGATAGAAATCTTTGCCATATAAGGGCCATCCTCATTGAAACTATCCATGTCATAGTTGTGCTAAGAAACCCCAGGCCAGTTGAACTCACCAGCCACACAGAAAGAGACAGATGTTTAGCTCTTTGGGGAGGGTCTCAGTAGATAAGATTGACAAAGGGCAGAGAGAGAAAGTATGACAATCCGCACTTTGCAGATGAAGGAACAGAGACACAGACTGAATGTATTTTTCAAGGTGCTACAGAAACCTGTTTTCCAAGCCAGGACCTGAACCCAGATCTTCTGAGTTCTAATCCAGGGTCCTAACTGCAAGAAGTCTGTCTGCCCAATTGCTGAGAATTTTCACAATGACTTCAGTGGGAGTAGAACGTTGCCATCAGAGCCAATCACCATAATGTGCTACCCTACACAATACATGATTCTGTTACAAAATGTAAATAGTTTCAATCTATGTATAGATCACTTAATAATCTATTATAGCTGTATGCAGCATGCTATTGTGTTTATCCTTGCTTCTTTTTACAAGAACAAGCTAAACAAAGCCACAATACAGAGAGGTAGCAATAACCCTACTTTAGAGGCCACCATGTAAATAATACCCCAAGCTACAATAGCCTGCCTTCTATTGGGTAAAAATGACAAAGAATGGCTTTCTGTTCCCAACTATAAATTACAGAAAAAAGAAGGGAAGAGTAAATAAAACAAGGAAGAGTAAAAAATAAATAAATAAATGCAATGATGAATCATGGGAGGGAATTTGAAGTGACAACTTAAAAAAATAAAATCGATGGGGAGGGGAGCCTGGAGGACTACAAGCAAAAACCAGGATTGGGAGAGGCCACCACTTGCAGGATTGAAACTTAAACTCTGATCCTACACAGACTTAAATATGTACTTTAAATTTAAGGATATATGAGTTGTCCCATTCAAGTCAATTGCATTACTACATAGAGTGCATAAAGTCAAGCACATGCAAAAATCTTTTCAAGATCAGGGTCTGAGATGGTACATTCCTCATTGGAGGATGTGAATCCTGCTATCCAATTTTGAAGAGAACGGAGTATATAGTCTGCACTCCAGTATTCAAGGTTGACAGCTTTATTTTAAAGGTGTATTTGTTTGAGTTTGATGTAATGTGGGGAGGAAAAAAAGCAATGAAAAAAATTGGGTCAAATTGCGGTTTATGCAAATCTTTAATACTCAAAATTGGTTTAAATTAAGTATAGAGAAAAAAATCATCAGTGACTCCTCCAGAAGGAGAGAGGTCTCAAATGTTCCATGATATTCTACCATCAAATTGAAGGGACACAGAGGATGATTTCCTGAATCTGAGAGTTCATCCCTTCTTTGGATACAGCTACCTGCCAGCAATGTAGTTCTTAACATAGTTCTGAAGAGCAAATATTTTGCATTGGAACAGATCAGATTCCATGAAGTAATGAGGATTTTAGTATCATGTGTTTTTAATAAATAAAGAAATAAATAAAAATCTGTCAGATGATACCCCATCTAAGGTTTTCAGCCACCATAATCCACTTATCTGCAAAAGATCTAAATTGAACACTGATATGCTAACCATATACTCAGTGCACTTTTAAAGAACAAAGTATAAAGCTTTCCAGCCAAATGCAGTTTCGTATCAGCTCGTTTACCAAGTACTTTTACCTCCTTGCTTGGTTGTGGGAGACAAATGTTGTGGATTTTTTTAAAAATGGAAAACAAATTAATACCAGACTGCTCTCTGCAAGCTGATGCTCCCTTGGGATGTAAGGTTCATCACAGGCTAAAAGAGAAGATCTTGAAGAAGGCTCCAGTTAATACATTGGCAACCATTGTAAACCATTCTTTCTGGAAAACAGTAACAGCTGTCAGCTCAGTATGGTTTATAATTTCACAAAGCATTAAAGCCCCAGGTTTAAATTGTGGATAAATTATCTCAACTATTTTGACACTAATAATGGATCTAAATGGTGTACCTGGCTTAATACAAATACACTTTACTTCTGTCTTTATGAAAAGAACAACTTCAAATATTTTGCACGTCTTTATATGCAGTTCAGCTGAATTTTTACCCGTACTTAAAGAACTGAGGGATTTATAGAGGCAAAGTACTAATACGTTGCAAGTCCCTTAATGGAGCTCTTATTTTTCTGTGAAAATCAAGGGCCCTCCATGGACCTTTCCTTTATCCCGTTCATAGAGAGAAATCACATGGTAAACTGCTGAAATTTATGTAGTCTTCTTTTAACAAAATATAAGCTGCCATGTTGAAACCTTACAGAGCTACAGTAAACTTGGGACCTAGAAAGCAACCTAAGATAGTACTGTCTCATTTCATGTCTCCATTACACTGTGTGTCATGCATAAGAATGAGGAATGCTTTTTGGATGCTGACTCTCCTCCTTTTGGTGATGCACGATTCAAGTATGAATACTGATAGGGAGGGGAAAGCTCATACACTGAAGGCATAGGTGCACTGAGATGATAAACCACATTCTGTACTCCTCCAATATGTAGAACAAGAATCTACTGGAAAAGCAACTGTCTAAATGAATGAGACTGACAATGTCAGTGTAATTTTGTAGCATGTTGTATTGGAATGATTCTTTCAGAGTCTTATTCAATAGCCACCATGTGGTGTTTGCTCCTGCTAATGTTTCAAGGGATGAAACATGCCATAAAGCTTATTGTTGAATACTAAAGAAATAGTCCTGGTTAAGGAATGTAGTCTCACATGACAAATCAATGTGGTCCAGTAATGAACAGCCTAATCACATGTGGAAGACTACATTTACACGAGGATTTTTATTGCACATATTACACTCGTGAACACTTGGGAATCCAAACCAATTTTGCTTTCCAACCACAGGGAGATTGTATACTGGACTGGCAGGACAATGAATCCAATCCAGTATAGAAATTACTGTGTTGAAAAAAAATTGTTTACTGCTAATGGTTTTGCCTGGCTGGTATTCATTGGATGGGGCACAACTTAGATCAGAAGTCATCAACCTTTCATAAGTGGTGTGCCAAGTCTTCATTTATTCACTCTAATTTAAGGTTTCGCATGCCAGTAATACATTTTAATGTTTTTAAAGGTCTCTTTCTATACGTCTATAATATATAACTAAACTATTGTTGTATGTAAAGTAATTAAGTAAATGTTTAAGAAGCTTCATTTAAAATTAAATTAAAATGCAGAGCCCCCTAGACCAGTGGCCAGGACCCACGCAGTGTGAGTGCCACTTAAAATCAGCTCACGTGCCACCTTTGGCACGCATGCCATAGGTTGCCTACCCCTGACTTAGTTAATTAAGATGTGTGTTTAATGTTGAATCCTTCAGGTGGAACTATGAAAGAAATGGATGTTTAAAACCACTTTTACAGCAAAAAACAGCAGTACAGATAGGGGGCTTATTGAGTGCATCCTGAGTGGTTGCAGCTGAGTTTAATGATTATCTGAAGAGTGATCAATTAGCATATGTAAATATGTGCTATCTGATCTGAGGTAAAGAAATTTGTCTTGAATAATGTTATTTTCAAAGGAAAAAGTTAGGGCTCCTGTGTAACGCTGTTTGGAGTGGCTCAAGGGCATGACTACCAACTTCATGGCAGATGGTTAAACAGGGCACACATCCGAAATTGGCTGAGAGTTCTGTACTTAGATTTCAACAACCAAGCATCAAGTGTGAACTCCTCTTGCACTACAACTGCCTTAACATGGAGTCATAGACAGTTCCCTTGGGTACTCCAATCTATCTTGCCACTCAAGGAAGCTTGCCTTTTTGATAAATGGTCACTTACACCAAAAATCATAACAATATTCTAGCTACTCCCAATTCCAAAGGACTAGTCACTTATCCCAGGTCAGTTGCCCTTTAGATTTTACACTAAAGACAGCGCTTGTAGTCAATCCTATAATAAAATAACTAAAGATTTATTAACTAAGAAAAAGCAAGTAACCATATGCACACACACCAATGAGTTATAGTGTTTTGATTCCAAAAGGTAATAGAAGCTGCTGTAATATGCAAGCTTTGTCTCCACTAGGGCCAGCGCAGACTGAGCTGCTCTGCTTAGAAATCTTGCACTCTCCAATCTCCAAGCAGCATAGAGACCCAGTTTCTTCTCATCAAGAATTTTTATTCACTTCTTCTCAGAGTTCAAGATGATGGGATGAGTTCATGCACAGGTCTCCTCTTCATGTGAGGGTGGGGATAGGAATACAATTAACGAAGTCTTTGTCTTTTGTTTCACAATGGCTCATCTGGTCGCAATGGACCTTCTTGGGGGAAGGATCTAACACCTTCTGTAGGAAGCCAGCATTTTATATTAGGTCGTGCTTCTTTCCTCTGAGTTACAGTTATAGATGCTTACAATGCAAACACTCCATATAACTTTATAACATGTAGTACAGATGTTATAAGTGAGATTATTACATGAAGCATCCTACAAGCATTTAATAAAGTCTAAATATTGAACACATTTTTATAACTCCAATACCTGTTTTAACAATACCAACACACAAGTGAGCCAGACTGGTTTCCAGCTATGCATTTGTCAGTGTTCAGTTAAGGCAGGGTTTCTCAAACAGGGGTCACTGGAAGCGGAGTCCGGGCCAAAGCGCTTCCAGCAGCCCTCATTGTCCCGGAGCAGTGATCCATGGCCAGTGAGAGCTGCGATCGGCCAGACCTGTGGACAGGGCAGGTAAACTCACTGGCCTGGCCTATCAGGGTCTTTCCCAACACAACCGGCGACCCCTGTTTTGAGAAACACTGAGTTAAGGCCTTGGGACCTTTGCATGAGCTGGCCCCAGGACTGTCAGCATCACATCCAGAAAAAACACCTTTGAAGTGCAGCACTATAATGGTGAGTGTTCCAGATATCTCAAAAAACATTCAGAACAATACCTATGTTGACTTGATTCAGTGAACCCACGCAACCCATCCTGTTGTTCATATTAAAGAGAGTCAATATTTGCTTATTTTTTTACTGTCATTTTATTACCCAATCCCATATGTGCCTTTGAAATTTTCTCCCTAATTATATATTTAATAATTCTTCCTTTTAGTAAATATTTATGTGCATATGTATTTATACTGTATTAACACAGTATCTTTCTTTCTTGTCTAGCACTCAAGGTATTTTGAATAAAAGAATAATACAACCGAAAAAAAGGTAAGAATAATAAACTATATTAGTTGTCTAAGTGTTATGCAAATGTCAAAGTAAATCATTTTTTTTAAACTGAAAACTAAATTATTAGAACATGTAATTAAATGTCACAACAAGAGGTGATTTGTGTTAAGCATGTAAATGATTACCTTTAGTCTACACTGTTGCATAATATAGCTATGATTTCATTTATATATAATATATATATAAAATACAAAGACACATATTCTGAATTCAGCTATAGCCATGTGGTCTCATTCACATAGTAGAGTTGTACATGTGTAACTGAGGGCCAGATCTGATCTATACAACTCCACTGAAGTGTATGAGACCAGTTGGCTGTAACCAACTGCAGAATTTGCATCATTGTGTTTATGTATAATAATTCAACCCAAGGTAAGCTGCACCACTAAGAGTTTAAACTGGAGCGTCACATCTACACTAGCATCAGTATAGCTACATCAGTGCAACTACACCATTGACCAGTACAGACTAGTTCTCACTTCAGAAAACCTTTTTCCTGGTACACAGTCATGGACATTGGCTAGGGTAGGTTTTTGAAAACATGGGGTGGTGAAGTACTGTAAATGAAATGCAAGTTGTGTATCTATATGTATACTACCTATTCTTCCATTTATGGATAAAGTTTCTAAAATGTTTTAGCCCTAATCCTCCTCCCACATACACCTGTGTAAATGAAAAGGGACACCACAGAAGTCGATGGAGTTCATTGTCCTAAAACTGGTGGAGGTGATGTAGGAATCAGGTCCTTTGTTTTAAAGTGGCATTTTCTTCTTTATTGCGTCTGTTTATCTTCTTTTCATCTCAGTCTATTGCTTTTTTCCTCCTGCTTGTACAAATTGCCACACTCAGTTCTGCAAATCCTTAAATCTCTGAAGTGTTAGTCTCTATTATACCTCTCTCTGTGATACTGTTTGAAGGATGCAACATAGAAATAAACTATTGTATTTTAGAAAGGAAAGGATTTTCTTTAGATTTTCTTCCCTGCTAATTCACAGTCCCCAAGGAAGAGAATTGAAGGTTTTGCAGAACTAGGACTCCTGGAATCTTAAAATATGAGGTCTGGGGTATCTGATGCCCCAGTATTGATGTCTGTCATAGGTCTGGCTTTGAAGAGATGATATTCTGAGCCCTATTCCAAGTGCTAGAATGTGTGTGCAGAGACTTAAAAACAAACACACTGTTTTGTTTAAAATTTTGTGGGATTACTTTGTTTTTAAATGTTCCCTTTCATTGCTCTGTGTCCCCTATGGGACAAAACCCCCTAGTGGTTCTTCTCTATTTTTTTTCCATTAATTTAAACAGTTAATTTTGGAATGAATTTTTTTAACATGGATGTATTCTGAAGAGTGAATTTTTATAAAAATATTTCAGTGCTCTATATTGATTATCTTTTCATGATTTCCATATCAAATCTGCTCATCTTACAAGTTGAGTGTGCGCATGTCGGGAGGAGCGGGAGGTTAGAGGCAGGCAAGTTAAGTGCCAGCTCAGCAAACATAACCTGAAACCTGAAAGTCAACCTGGGTTCTCTGTCCTTTGGCTGCTTGCCTGCGGAGGGTCTGCTGGTCCCGCAGCTTCGGCGGACCTCCCGCAGGCATGACCAGCGAAGGCAGCTTTCCTGGCATGCTTGGGGTGGCAAAATGCCAAGAGCCACCCCTGTACATGAGCCACTATAAAATGGGCTCCCTCTGCTGTATTGTCTGTGCATTGGCTAAGAGGAGTAAATGACAGTAAAACCTTACTCTGGTTGGTGAAGTACGCATATATGGCGGTAAATGGACACAAGCAGTATGTCTATGGAAGAAAGTTCCATTTTACCGTCACTTTTCAGAGCACAATACTTTTAGGGTTTTTTTGGTTGTTTTGTTTTAAACCCTTATGTAGCTAGATGAGCTGAGTTAATTGTAACTCACTAATTTTTGTCACAGTCCCTACAATATTTGATACATAATGTACATAACCATGATCCCGGTATACTGTCTTGTGAGCCTTATTTTACTATTGATATGAGAACACATCCCAGACTGCTACATTAATATATTGTTCAAAGAGCTATTCATGTTTCTGCAGAAAATTAGAACATTTTGTGAGTCAAATTTATAATAAGATAGAAAAATGAAAACCTTATAAATTACAAAATAAAACACGTCCAAGGGGAAACACTGTTTTCCAATGGACTCAATCCTGTAGCTGTATGACTTTTTTTATTATTTTTGTTTTGCTGCATAAGGTAACTTGAATTCTGTTTTTTCTTTATTACAGGATGTTGGTGGAATATGTACTTTTATCTGGCCTTGACCACCTGACCTTGAAAAAGCTCCAGGGATGCTTCCTTTTATAACGTTATCTTGTTGAGCCTCACTGTGATTTTTACCCTGACTTCAACTTCAGGCCCACTTCCATGAGCAATCTTCAGTGACTGGTTTCTGTCATTATTCACGCATATTTGAGTTAATTATCAAAGTCATATTTAATCTTTAATGACAGTGAAAGGTTTCATTATTTTTTTTGTAATTTATTTTTCAGGAGGCAATTATAGCAAGATCTCATGAAAGAGACATGCTTGTAGCTTCCATGACTATGGAATCTGCAGGAATAACCTGCTCTCTCCTATATAATTAGCCAAAAAAACTGACAGCTTGCAGAGGCTTGTTGTGGGGGAAGGGAAAGAGGCAGTCTGTTCATTTTTGCTTGGTGGTTATCTGCTGAGGTTTAAAGAAAAAAATTGAAATATTACTGTGTGCACTAAACTGAATATTTTACTTTTTAAATGTTTTTAAACGAGTACAAAATGTATGATAATAAAACTTTGAAAAATACTTTCAATGTGATTTTAATTTATGGGGAGTTTTCTGTGCTATAATATACTGACTTTTTTCACTGTGCTTATTTTTCTTCAATTTTCTCTAACTTCCATGGGGAAAATTGCGTGTTTGATTGCTTCATTGACTTCTTTTGCTCTTCCTCCCTCCCATTCTAATGGAACTGACCTGTTGTGATATCACTATTTCAGTAAGGTGCCATTGTGCTTTCCACAAAGTCCGGTGCACAAGCTAAATCTCTGCCTAATGTAAAATAGATGCTTACAGTGCCTGGCAGGTAAACCATGCAGATACGAAATCTTCCACATTTAAAGGTGTATGTCTTATGTAATGGTGAAGGTTTCGCAAACAGTTTTTTCAATGCGTAGATGTACCATGATATTTTATAAATTCCATATTATAATGGAGATACATAACAGATAATAAGCTTCAGCCACAGCGTTAGTCCAAAGCTTGGATGCACCTATAGTTTTTGCTCTGCAGGATTATCTTTGCAATGCCCATAATTGTGTGTTTCAGAGAATCACTCACCATCTCATATACTACTAGATTGAAGTTAATTGTATACCCTGACCTAACCTTAGAGTGACTCAGCGTAAATACCTCTGCATCTCTATGCAAGTTTTAAGCATCTGACATGAAAGAGATTCAGCAGAAGAGCTCTGCATCTCAGTAAAATGACCCTGTAATGCAAGCATTCGTCATTGTACTCTGAGTGCTTCTATAAGGAAGAGCTCCCCTCTCCACCTTCTTTTCATAGTGGTCAGAGCCTGGCACTTGGTTGTCAGGGTGAATGATAAAGTGGTGATGATTTAGGAAATGCCTGTGTTAGCTCTTGCATTATACTCTCTACATGGTGAGTCTCACATTCAACCCGGATTAGTAGTAGTGTAGTGAGACCCTCCACTAGGAATACCCTGCCTTTCAACAACACGAATTCATACCTCACGTGTCAGCTGAAATGTTCCTGCTGAGCATGACTGAGGTGGCAGGGTGCGCAGAAAGAGGCATTCTGCAGGTAATTAGACAGGGATCCCTGTCTAAGTCCAAATCCAACTTGGTTAGGCGACTGTCCCTTCATCCTAAGAGGAAAGGATGTGTCTATATTTACTGTTGCTATTTTCACATCCAGGAACTGTGCTGAGCCCAGTAGGACTGCGCATCCTCTTGACCACCAGAAGGTAGATTTGCTCAGTGGTAAGACATCTGTTCTTCAAAGTACTTCCCTTTCTCAATCTTTTTTCAGTTTGAAAGTATTCTGAAACCCGTAACTGATTTCTGCACTACCTTTCCAGAATCATTATTGTGCACATCTATCTCGTCCCACTTATTTCTTTCCTTTCTGTTTTTGTGTAATATAAAAATACAGAATAAATGGTGTATATAAACAGAGAGCCAGTCTGTCACTTAAAAGTCATGGCCTGCAATGGACATGATGAGAAGGGGCCATAATGCAGCAGAATCACCTGGAGGAATTCCTGCTATCTCAGCTACATCAGCTTTCCAAGCTTGTCCTGCGGTGACAGACTAGATCTTATTTTCAGGCTGTATTGTGCACTTTACCTTTACCCGGGTGTATAACTAGCAGTGCTAGTGGCCTTACCAAGGAGCAATGTCTGCAGTCTCCTACAAGGTTGTGCCTGGCTGTGCATGAATACAAGGTGTGGGGAAAATGCGTTGTGCCTGTCTTTTTTTTTCCACAGTTGAGCTCAAACTCCAACCCTTCATTTCAAGATCATGGGTCCCTTGTATGACACCCAGGTTTTGCTGTAATGTAACATCTTATCTTCTGCCATGCTGTTTCTATTGTGGTGGCTGCCGCCTCCCGCAGCTCCCACTGGCCAGAAACAATGAACCGCGTCCACTGGAAGTTGCAGATGGCCGTGCCTGCAGACAGTCAACGTCAGAAAAACATCTTATGGTCTGTAATAAGATTACCCTGATGGGCTGTATGTGGCCTGCAGGCCACAGGTTGCCCACCGTTGGCCTAAAGGCACTCAGAAGCTCTTGCCTGATTTCTCTGATTTTGACCAATGAAAAATATTCTGATAAAACAGACTTACCAGCTTCTGGAGCTCCTAGAAAAACTGGTTCATAGATTTATAGGTTTTAACTCTAGAATGAACCATTATGAGCAAATAGTCTGCCTTCCTATATAACATGGGTCATAGAATTTCATCAAGTGATTCCTGCATCAAGTCCAAATGCTCTATCTCAACCATAAATCTTCTGGAAAGACATCCAATTTATGTCCTGGGATATGAGACTGGAGATAATTTACCCTAATTCTAAAAAAAAGATATGGACAGTCTTCATTATGACAATGACCACTCCATCACTGTTGAACCCAGATTATAAAATTCGGACAAAGATTCTCATTTCACACTTAAACATTGCTATAGCAATCATTCATGGAGACCAAGTGGATTTTATTCATAACAGAGTAGCGGGAGACAGTACTCGGAAATTATTCCATTTAATCTGCCAGGCACAAATAACTGGTGCTCCCAGCTGGTATCCTATCATTAGATGCTGAAAAGGCCTACAATTGAGTGGGGTGGCCATTCCTACAAGCAATCCTGAGAAAATTAAGATTTGATTTTAAATTTCTGACCTGGAGTCCTGATTCACAAATCATCCCTTGCCTCTGTTCTGGCAAATGTTGTTGTCTCTTCCACTTTTCGGTTAAATTGAGGAACACGTCAGGGATGCCCTCTGTCACCTCTACTATTTGATATAGCAGCACATATCAAACATCCTCCATTGAAGGAATTGCCATCCGAGATAAAGAATACAAGATTAGTCTGTACATGGATAATAATCTGCTCACTCTCAGGCATCTGTCCTCTTCAATTCTACCACTACTCTCTGCAGTAAATGACTTTCATGATATATTGGGATTTTGGATGAACTGTAATAAGTCTCCAAGTGACGGATATTTCGCGTGGACCAAATCCATCTCAAATACGATCATTCTCCTTTCATTGATGCAAAGAGAGAAGCTATTTAGGAATCAGGGTATGCTCTGATTTATCAAAGATTGTGTCTGCAAATACAGATGTCAGACTCAAAGTGATAAAAGACACATAGAAATGGCATTCACTACCAATATCTTTATTGGGAAAAGTAGAAGCTATTAAAAATGAATTTAGGACCAAGATTAATGTATTATGTTTAGCTTAATTCCTTCAATTTTCTGCCTCAACTTTCAGAAGAACAAGAGTTACACAACAATTCTTATGGAATATGAACACATTATGGATATCTCATAAAATACTTAACCCCTGGCCATCACTTTGGCCATGATTTCTTACCTGATTTGTATTTATATAATTTGGCTTTTTTTATTAAGATTTCTAATAAAATTGTCCTATCTCTCACCCATTCTTCCCAAAACCCAGTGTGCCTCGAGACTGAAGAAAAAATAGTTAACACTTTTTGGCTCCCTGCACTTCCATTTTTAAAACTGTTGCCTGCATCTTTAAGGTAAAATATATTTATCTCCTCTTAGAGTGTTCTTCAGAAAATCAAGTCCATTACCTCTTCTAATCTCACCAACTCACATCCCAGGCCAATCTGGAATAATCCCCAATTTAAATTAGCTGATAGATTGAAACTCAAATTAATCTGGCTAAGCAAACGTATGTTAAGCATAAAAGAGATTATTGAATGGACAACTGTAGCCTCCTTCACATCTTTGTGATAAATACCAGCTACCAACAGAGCAAGGTCCTTTTTACAATAAACTTTCATTTAAGATTATAGAAGAGCTGGGGAATTGCTGGCAGGCCATAAATAACATTCCACTGGAAGTGCACCTTAAAAGGTGTGTTTACTGACCAAATGTTTTTAACTATGCATACAAATGGCTGAACTCCTTAATGTATCCTACTGACTATATCCTAAAAGAAAAATGGGAGAAGGACCTAAACATCTCCATTTCCTCTGACAGATGGGATAACATCTGACATAATACATGTAGAACATCCAGTTCTCTGTGTTTGCATTTTTCAGAACAAAATTCTGAATATTCTTCAACTCCTGTGTGATTGCATGAAGCTGGACTTACTCCTCATACTAAATGTTGATGTGACAGCTCTAAAGCAAAACTGTCTCATGTAGTCTTTGAATGTCAAAATATACCCACACCAGGAAACAAGTGTGTGGCACTCTGTTTAAGGTGACTGATGTAGGGAAAACTTCTACCATGAGCCTCTGTATTGTGAGCATTCTAGAAAATCTACCCTATTTGAGTAATGTCAGGAAATGGATTGCTGCAGCACTTATAATGGTCAAGTCATTTTAAGAAACTGGGAATCTTATCTCCTCCTCCCCCCCCCCCCCCCCCACATTCTTTGATTGGCTAACTCAACTAACAAACACTGCCCTCCTGGACAAACTGGCAACAACCTATAGAGGCCCAAGATCTAACTATGAAGACACCTGGTCTTTCATGAAAGCATTACAAATAGGGTGACAATACATTCCCTTTTGGCAGGGACAGTCTCCCTCTTTAAGACCTGTCCCTAGACTAGTTTGGCAAAAGTGAGCATTTATCCCATTTGCTTTTGCCAACTTGATCAGGTGGCAAGAGCAAACGAGACAAATGCCCACTTTTGTCAAAAACTAGGTTGCACCAGAACATGTGTGGGGGGTGAGGGGTAATGCCAGCTGTGTGCTGGGTTGGGGTGGCAGAGCTCCAGTTGGGGGCAGACAGGGAATGGGCAAAGAGATGCCAGCCCCAGCCTTTGGGAAATAGGTTGACCCTATCACTTGAGCCCTGCCTGTCCTTCACATGTGTAGGGGGGCTTGGGTGAGTGGCTCCAGCCCATGGGTGGCTCCTGAACTGCTGGCTGGGGGAAGCTAGCCCCCAGCCCTGCCCCTTCCATGGGGCCTGGAACCCAGAGGCCCCACCACCATGGCCACCACCAGTGTTACTGCAGCATGCCCCACGCCAGCCCTGGAGTGCCAGAAGGGAGAGCACAGGGCACTGCAACAGCCCCACAGTCTCCCCTACCTGGCTCCCATGCTTGTACTAGCCCTGCATGCGCAGGGATGGCACGGGGCTTGGACCAACCTCATGGGAGGTCTCAGGCCAGCCCCTCACAGTGCCCTGTTTTCCCTTTTGGAAATATGGTCACCCTAATTACAAACTAACTCCCAGTATATTGGGCTTCTGATGTTTCTATTTTTGCAGGGGGGAGTGGAGAGATTGAGGAGTTAGAAAATTATTTATCTATGACTTTCATACTGTGTTGTTTATTAAATCTATACTGTTGCTGTGTTTTCTTTGTTGTTGTATTTGAGTATGTCTGTAGGGATATGTTAAAAGAACTTTTTTCAAGGAAGTGGATTAAAGCATGCCTTTGTCTGCAAGTTTGAAAACCCCTTCACACTACTTGTTTTCATAAGTATGTGTGATGGATACTACAACCACATGCAGCATCTTTGGGGGAATATATTGTATTAAATTTGTGAATGATTTATGTCTTACTGTGGGCCTTGTATTGTATGTGATTTCAGGGGGAGAGGGTTGCCACAGCTCCTCCAGGAACTAAAAACAGGGGGGAGGGAGAGGATTATTAAGGTGAAAAACTCAAGTTGGAAACATCCTGAGTCACATACCAATCCTGGGAGAGGTTTGCATATATTACCCAGGGTTTGTACAAATTGTCCCCTCTTCTCTACCACTCCTGGCTGGCTCACCAGTTATGTTACCCAGAGTTTTTAGAATCCAAAGTAGTGGTAACTTAACTGTTTCTCTCAGGTAGTAAAATAAATTAATGAGGATACAGCTCCTCTATTTGATAAATGATTGATACAAACCAGAATGCTTTTACCTAAGACTACTTTTTTTATTAGGTCTCAAGCACATACACACATATATGCTACAGCAGTAAGTTCAAAGAACCTCAAACCTTGTTATCTAAAGTCTGAGATGGTTTCAAGTGATCAGCAGTCAGGCTTCCAGGGACCTCCTTCTGTCTAGCTGATGGAGGGGTTTAGGTGTCAGCTCCTTGCCTCAAGAGAAACTTCCTTGGACTGCTCCAAAGCACTCTTTCTTGATTTTATCTGGACAAAGCACATAACTCCTAATAGCCCCAATAGGATAACAATTTCCACAGCAACGGCCAATAAGAATTGATTGTTCTCCTTATCAGCAAAGCCTCTTCAGCAAAAAAAAACCTTACAACCACAATCAAAGTCAGTTTCCACATCTTCCCCTCCCCTGCATAAATCTGTCCTTCACTTTATCTATCCCAGTTAGTAAAATTGCAGCTGTTTTTGTCTACCTAAGCAAGGCCAGATTTTAATCCTAACTATGTAGTGTCCTCAGTGTGGGGTGAGGTAGGAAGGAGGGTTAAATGCACAAAATGGTTACGGATTATGCCAAATCCAGTTCTCTTGCAACAATATTGGTTCAAACAAGGTTCTCTAGTGATCATCACACAAAGAAAAGGCTTTTGATATAAAAAGGTTATGTTTAAACTGACTCAGGCTTCTTCTTTCAGGAAAGGGACACAATCTTCTGCCCAAAGAGGGCCTCAGCCCTTCCTTGCAGAAGGGTTGGAAAGACTAGGGTACTAGTAGACCAAAGATCTATGTATAACCTCTAGTAAGCTTTCAGCATACATATAGAAACTTTTCTTTGGATATATTTTCTCTGTAATGCTTGAAACTTAAAAATAAAAGTGCTCGCTAAGAAGGAGTTCTGTGGTAACTTGTAACTGCTGGCAATACCCTGTTCATAGCCCTGGGAGAGAAAGCAACATACAGACACAGACCCTTAGGCAAACTAGCTTGCTGGAGATATCACAGTGTAAGTTAGGGAGCTGTGCAGCCTTAAATCCCCAGTCAAGAGAGGGAAAGTCAAAGAATCTCTATCCAAGAGGGGTGATAGCTGGTAGCTGGAAACCTTATATGAGTGCCCTTGAGCAATTCTGGAAAATTCATACATTGCAGTTAACCCTGAAACAGTGACTGTATTTACTTGTACACAGTAATCGAGTCATCTCTCAACCTTCTCTTTGATAAGCTGAGCTCCATAAGCCTCCCATTGTAAGGCTTGTTTTCCAACCTGAGGATCACTGTTGCAGCCCCTGTGACTCCAGGAGTCTGTGTTATACCAAGGTTCAGTCTTGACCAATGAGGTGCTGTCATCCCTGCAACCTTAGGTGCCTTACAATACGTTGCTGCTGTACCACCCACCTAGACCACTCACATATAGCCATCCAGCATGCAAGTCACAACATGAGTGTCTGTATGTGTCTGCAACCTTCCAGCCAGGAGTGATAGAAGCTCCCTAAAACTGGTCCTGGCCCCGTGCACAGCCCCTTCTCCCTGAGCCCCTGCCCTTGCCCTTCCTTGCCCCCTGATCCGCTACCCTTATGCCGTCCCTTCCCCCTGAAACCCTACCCACGCTTGCTCCTCTCTGCCCCCTGTCACTTGTCCTTATGGCCGGTAAAAAGTGGGAGGGCATAGCCATGGCCCCTAGACTCCCTGTGCCCCTGGTGCCAGCCACATGTGGGTTACACTCTGGCTTTTACCAGCCTTGATTATACAGTACTATAGGGTGACCCCAACATGCTCCAAGTCGTGGATTCTTCCCCCACCAAATGTATGTCATGTCCTGTACTATCTAGCTCTCTCTGGGATGGTTCAAATATATTAAATCCATTATTCCTTTAAGGGAATAATATATACTAGCTTATTATTTTAAATAGTTACCCAGATACTTTAAAGTTAAACTCACTGATTTAGATAAAACAAGTTTATTAACTATAAAGAGGGAGATTTTAAGTGAGTACAAGCAATGTGGCATAGAAGTCAGAGAGAATTAACAGAAAATAAAGATAAAAATGCTTTCTAATACTTAGCATAACAAACTATATAAGATTCAAAGCAAACTTTCTCCCCACAGGCTTCCAGAAACATCCCTGACCAAACTGTCAGGTCAGGACCCCTCCCTGGTAGTCCAATGGGTATTTCCTTTGTCTTCTCAGGTTTGGAGAATGAGATGGGCAGAGAGAGGGAGGAAAGGTCTCTTAGGGTGTTTGCCCCTCCTTTTTATAGTTCCTGTCCCTGTTTGAAAAGCTCTTCCAGCTGAGAACCAAGAGACAGGAGGTTAGACTAAGTGACCATGATGGTCCCCTCTGAACTTAAGAGTCTATGAGTGTAAGGAAACCTCATGATATTTCTTTGCTAAGATGCAGATCTTTGTCCCTGCCCCGCTTTTTTGCCAAAGGATGGCCACTTGATATGAGATGGTCCATCAGCTTAGTTGACACCTACCTGGGGCACCATCTTACCCTTTCTCTATGAGAAACTGGATTAGCCACTCTCCAGACTTATCTAGGAAACACACTTAGGCCATTATTTCAGTTTGCTCATAACTTTACACATAATGTTGCTACATGAATTTTACCATGCTATTACTGATCAGCAAGTTATGAGTTTTCAAATAGTACCTCACAAGGCCTACTTTGAACAAAAATTATTAAAATAGTGTGTAGAATCTGAATACAGGGGTGCATTCAGTCACAACTGGCAAAGGGTGCACCCAAGATACTGTTGTCAGAATATTTAGCCAAATAGTATCTTGGAAAGTATCATGTAAAAACTAGTGACCTGCTGGTTACTGATATTGTTGTGTGATGTATGTATCATTAGTGTGTAAAGAATTGTGGGTGTGATGGAAATATGTTCAGACCAACCAATCTGAGTAAAGCGAACAAAGTAGTTTGGCATAGATAAAGGAATATTGTTTTACCTGTTTGCCCATATCTCCAACATAAACTGAGCAAGAAGAGGCCAGAGACAATGGAAGTACATTTACATCTAAGGAAAACAAAGTGATTAAGACAATCAAATAAGCAAATTGACCAGAGCATAGCAACTATACACCCACAAGGACTGTGGAACTGTCTGGGTTTCTATTTCAAAGATTTATTGGACTATAAAAAGAAGGGGAGAGAACCCCTTATTTATCTCTCACTTAGGGAAGACAGGGGACAGCACCCTCTAATTCCATGAATGTTGGATCCTCTGGCTTGGAAGGTTGGCAATGCTGGTAACTTGATGTAAGTGAGAAAAGTGCTTAGGCAAAGACTGCAACTTGTTAACATTTAGGGTTTAGTCTGTAAAAAGCATGTTATCTTTGTTTTGTTTGTAACAATACCTGTCCTCTTTTTCTCTTGCTTAGCATCATTTAAATCTGTTCTTTATTAATAAACTTACTCTTAGTTTTACTGTAGACCCTGTCAGTGCTGCCTGCTGAAGTATAGAGTCCTCAGCTAACCTTGCAGGGTGGCATGTCCAGTGGTTTTGGAGGCAGCGAACCTGATCATTTCTTTTGAGTATCCACTGAGAGGGGCTGGAGACTGTAGATAAATGTCTCTGGGGAGTTTGGGAACTGGGGCTTACTGAGTGTTACCTGCAAGGCAAGATAAAGCCTGACAGAGTCTGGAGGAGTTTTCTGGTGACGAAAAGAGGCTGGTTTGGCAGGGAGCTGACACATACATTAATCCTCAGCAGAGCTCACTCTTACTAAGGCAGAGGGGTAACACCATGGCTTACAGTTGTGAGTGTCCTGAGGAGAGCATCACAGCTCTCCTTTGAACTCTCTCCTATTTTTCCACATCCTTCTTGAAATGTGGACCCAGCACTGGACACAGTATTCTAGTGGTGGTTTTACCAGTGCTGTCTACAGAGGCAAGATCACTTCCGTCCTTCCATGTGATAGTCCCCTTTTTATACATCCAAGGATCACATTAGCCCGTTTACCCACAGCATTGCAGAGCATTCAGGTTGAGGGGGTTATCTACAATGATCTCAAAGTCCTTTTCTGAGACGCTACTTAACAAGACAGAGCTTCCATTCTGTAGGTATAGCCTGCATTCTTTTTTCCTAGGTGTACTACCTTGCATATGGCTGTATTAAAACACATTTGTTTGGATTGTGACAATTTAACCAAGTGATTTAGATCCCTTTGTCACAGCCACCTGTCTTCATTATTTATTATCTCATCAATCTTTATGTTAGTTGCAAACCTTGTAAGTAAATTTATATATTGTCTAGATCATTGACCAAAAAAATTGAATACCATTGGCCCAAGAATTGATCCCTGAGGGATTCTGCTGGTACTGCCTCCACCCACTGATATCTTCCCATGAACTAATTTTGAGATCTGTCAGTGAGTCAGCTTTTAGTCCATCTAATGTGTGCCCAGTTAATTCCATATAATGCAAGTGTTTTTTTAAAATCAAGATATTATGTGACATGAGGCAAAATGCTTGGAGAAATGCAAGTACATTATATCAGCACAGGTGCCTTTATCAACCAGACCTGTAATTTTGTCCCAAACTGCACCGCTCCCCCCACTGTACCCATTTTCCAGGAAATCATGTTCTCTGGCATTAATTATATTTTAGCCTCTATTTCTTTACTGATAGAATTTCAAATTAACCATTTCATTATTTTGCCTGGTATTGGCATCAAGCTAACTAGTCATTTCTCTGGGTCATCCCTTTTACTACTGTTAAATATTGGAATTACATTGACAGTCCTCTAATGTTTTGGAATTTTCCAAGATTTGTTAAAAATTAGGATGAGTAGTTCAGAGGGCTCTTCAGGTCATTCCTTTAAGACGCTTTAGTGTGTTCAGGTCTGATATGAAAATGTTTACATTTAGCAGATGCTGCTGCTTCACATCCTCCTTTGTTACAGATGATATATTTTCGGTTCCATCCAGAACATCATCTGGGATGAATATATCCTCCTGCTTCATTCCAAATATAGAACTGAAATAACCATTGAATACGTCTTTCTTTTCTACATGCCTATTTATGATTTTACTTTCTGCATCTAGCTGTGAACTTATGCCTGACCCAGGATTCTTTTTTTGTTCCTAATATATTAAAAATGCCTTTTTCTTGCCTTGAACCCTATTGGCCATTGATAGTTCACTGATCCCTTTAGCTTCCCTTAACAGTCACCTACATTTCTAATATTTAATATATAACATATATTCATTGTCATTATCTTCCCCTTTTTAAAATTCTTTATATAGTCATTTTTTTGTTTTGGTTTATTACTGCTCTTGCATCTCCTTTTAACCAGGATGGCTTTTTAACCAGCATCACTTTTTATTTCCTATTTAGAATCATGGGGCTTTTGAGGCATCCATTTGAATGTTCTTGAACAATTCCTTGTTTTCATTAACACTTCCTACTTAAATTTATGTTCCCAGTCAGTTATAACAATTGCTTTAAGCTTTAGAAAAATGCCCCTTTTATATACTGGTTAGTGCCATATTCTGTTTGCAAATAGTAGGTTTAATCAGATCATGATCACTGGTACCTAGGCAACCACTAACTTTTAGGTCAGCAATTAACTCTTTTCTGTCCATCAGAATGAGGTGTACTATTGAGTTAACGTGCCAGATGAAGGACTTTCTGTGTTAAAAAAAATTGTGAGCTGACATAAACTTCCTGGGTTCAGTTAAAACTGATGTGTGAACATGAACTTCATTTAAGATAATTGTAAAAGACAGTTAAAGGACTGCACCTAAATCAAGGCAGAACAAAAGTCTGCACCTGATAGACAGATGCTTCAGGAGCAGTCTTGGTGGTTTCTGATACCCACCAGTTCCACATCTTTAGCTGTATTAGTAAAAACCTTAATCCATACATCTTTGAGCTTCTGTGACTCTGAACTATCTCTCACTCTAACAGGTAATGGTGTCTTTGATGTAAAGTGCCACCTCTTTTTTCCCATCATATCCTTATAGAACAAGTTTTAGCCATCAATTTTAGTGTTCCACTCACATGACCTATCCCACCAAATTTAATTAATGCCATATCATATTTCTTCTTATATAGTTTAAATCTAGCATCCTGCTTAGTGACTTGGAATAAAAAGTAGTTCTTTATTACTGTAAATTGTGAATATGTCATCCATCTTCCTCCTGAACACAGAACAGAAATATGTATTGAACACTTCTTCTTATTCTGCATCATTATTGATATTTTTATTATCCCTAGTCTATTTTGGTCTGCTAGCCACTTTATCAAACAGAAATAAGCTATCAAAGCTCTAGGTAATGTGCATTATTATAAGTGCATGCTTGTTGTAAATGTCCATTAATATAAAATTTTCCCCCATTCTCAATCTTCTCTTCACATTCATCCTTATTCTGCTTGTTACTGCCTGGACTCTGTGAAAATCTATTTTGTAGCATACCCTGTAGATCATGAACTGTGGGCTTTGGCAGGGAATAAGATCATGGGTACTGGAAGCTTTCACTGGAAATGCCCTGACCTGGTTCTGCTGATATCAATGGAAAGACTCCCATTGACTTCAATGGGGAATTGGACTGTGCCATTAAATAGGGGTTAGGTCAAGTGCCTCAGTTGATTATAACTGCTGAGCTATCATACATGAGAGAGGCACTATCTCAAGTAAACATCACCCACAACCCAACTCATCTCTTCACACCATCCAAGATGGCCAACCAAAAGGCTTTGGGTTTGGGGGTTCTTCCCTACTCCCTGATATTCCTTCAGAGAAAAAAGTGAAAGATTGACAGGAAGGATTTATTTTATTTTATTTTGGTGTATCCTTTTATTTCACTTTCCTTTTCAGATGCTCTGTGGTAGCCTGTCACATCAACTCAAAGCTGATGAATATTTTGTTCCTTTGAACTTTTATATTTCTATATGTGAGACCAGAACTCCACAAATGCCAATTACTTTACTCTTTTTCAAATCAATGCCTCGCCTGACTCTACTTTAGAAAATAAAGTGTAAAATAGTGATTCATTGTGTTTTAATTGTTTAATCTGATAACATGTTTCCTATGCTATTTGTACCTTGGCAACTGTCTCCAGGCAGGAAGCAAGTGGAGAGATTGGAATTGAAATAGTTTCCAATTCATTTAACCTGTCACAACCATACAGACCAACATTTTCAAAAGTGACCTGTGACTTCTAGGTGCCTCAGATTTTGGATGCCCAGAAAGAAGAAGATCAAATGCGGGCTTGATCTTCAGAGGTGCTCTGTAACCACAGCTCCTATTGACTTTAGCTGGAGTTGTCAATGGTTCAGCTCTTCTGAAAATCTGGCCTACATTGTCATGAGTTGGGCACTCAAAATCAGAGACTGCTCTTCAAAGTATGGGTAGGATCTGATGAGAAATAGTCAACTGAAAAAGAGTCCCATTCGATTACATCATGTAATGGCACACAGCTAAAAAGTGACAAGTTTTTAAAGTGCTTATATACCAGTGCTAGAAGTCTAAATAATAAGATGGGTGAACTAGAGTTCACAGAAACTCTGTGGAATGAGGATAATCAATGGGACACAGTAATACCAAGGTACAAAATATATTGGAAGGACAGAACAGGTTGTGCTGGTGAGGGAGTGGCACTATATGTGAAAGAAAGTGTAGAGTGAAGTAAACCTCTTAAATGTGCCATAGCATCTCTATGAATAGTAATTCCATGCTCTAATAATAAGAATATGGCAGAAGGGATATATTACCGGCCACCTGATGAGAATGGTGATAGTGACTGTGAAATGCTCAGGGAGATTAGAGAGGCTACAAAAATAAAAAACTCAGTAATAACGGGGGATTTCAACTATCACCATATTGACTGGGTACATGTCATCTCCGGACAGGATGGAGAGAGAAAGTTTCTTGACACCTTTATATGACTGCTTCTTGGAGCAGCAAGTCCTGGAACCCACAAGAGGAGAGGCAATTCTTGATTTGGTCTGAAGTAGAGCACAGGATCATGTTCAAGAGGTGAATATAGCTGGACCACCTGGTAATGGTGACCATAATATAATTAAAAGGGGTAAACAGTGAGGTGGCAAAATTTGAAGATGATACAAAACTACTCAAGATAGTTAAGTCCTAAGAAGATTGCAAAGAGCTACAAAAGGATCTCACAAAACTGGGTGATGAGGCAACAAAATGGCAGATGACATTCAATATGGAAAAATGCAAATTAATGCACATTGGAAAATATAATTCCAACTATACCGATATATAAAATGATGGAGTCTGAATTAGCTGTTACCACTCAAGAAGGAGATCTTGAAATCACTGTAGATAGTTCTCTGAAAACATCCACTCAGTGCATATCAGTAGTCAAAACAACAAACAGAATGTTGGGAATCATTAAGAAAGGGATAGATAATAAGACAGAAAATATAATAGTGCCTCTATATAAATCCATGGTAAGCCCATGTCTTGAATATTGTGTGCAGATATGGTTGCCCCATCTCAAAAAAGATACATTGGAATTGGAAAAGGTTCAGAAAAGGGCAACAAAAATTATTAGGGGTGTGGAACAGCTTTCATATGAGGAGAGATTAATAAGATTGGGACTTTTCAGCTTGGAAAAGAGATGACTAAGGGGGGGATATGATAGAGGTCTATCAAATCATGACTAGTGTGGAGAAAGTAAATAAGGAAGTGTTATTTACTCCTTCTCATAACACAAGAACTAGGGGTCCCCAAATGAAATTAATAGGCAGGAAGTTTAAAACAAACGAAAGGAAGTATTTTTTCATACAATGCACAGTCAACCTGTGGAACTCTTTGCCATAGGATGTTGTGAGGGCTAAGACTATAACAGGGTTCAAAAAAAGAACTAAATAAGTTCATGGAGGATAGGTCCATCAATGGCTATTAGGCAGGACGGGCAGGATGGTGTCTTTAGCCTCTGTTTGCCAGAAGCTGGGAGTGAATGACAGAATGGATCACTTGATGATTGCCTGTTGTGTTCATTCCCTCTGGGGCACCTGACATTGGCCACTGTCAGAAGACAGGATACTGGGCTAGATGAACCTTTCGTCTGATCCAGTATGGCTGTTCTTATGTTCTTATGTGGCCATTGTTGTTCTTGTGCGCGCACACACACATATATGTTTTGTAGAATATCTTGTAAAAGGCGCTGCCTCCACTGGACATCTCTCCCACCCTTTCTCTTTTCAGTATTAACTAGAGGCAATAGCGATATCTGTAGCTATTGTGTAGTCGAATAAGTTGCACAGGCATACTCCATATGACTACAGTTTATGTATCAGATCTGTTCATTTTATAACAAAGTCTTGGGTGCGGGGACGGGGAATTGCAGAAACTGATTTTTTTTAAATATTCTAAAACATTTAGTATATGGTTACTTGAATACATTCTCAGGAACCAAGACATCCTATATTTGCGGGAGTGTCTGTGCCAAAGTGACTTAGGTACAAAGGAGAACTAAGGTATTTGTAGGAAACTCTTTCTAAAGTGTTTTTATAGCCAATTCAAGATGTTTACAGGAAAATATTAACATAGAAATTTTCCTGAATTACTTTCTTATATGAGCACATAGCATTTCCCATTAGCTTGATGTGCTGCATACATTTGGTCTGTACTGCATTTTCTTTAGAACTGCTGGATTCAATTCACAAATCATTTTTAAAAAGGAAAATATGTATCCAATTTTAGAACATGGGCCTCAATCCTGCATTGGGATTTGCTACCACAACCACCCGCTGACCCGCAACTAGCTGCAGTTACATTTTATGATGGGATATATAAACCCCATACCAGGCAACACAGGGTTAATGACCTAATGTGGGCTAAAGTGGTTTATAGTTTGGTTGCTAGGGAGTAGGTATGTAGTCAGACCATATTAGTGCATAGAAATTATTAGGAAAGGATTGATGCAAATGGTTATTATTAATGATTATGGTTAAATATGGAACCCAGAATGCTACACATGGAATAGGGGCAGCACTGGACTTATGATAATTGGGATACCAGAACAAATATGGGTATATGCCCGTGACCCCTGCGTCATGTGGGGCATAAAACACCATACCTAGTCCCTTTTCTCAGGTTCTCTCTGGCTCTAAACTGGTATCAACTGGATCCAAGACCTTCTGAGGTTCTGCACTTGCTCATTTTTCATCCCTGTATTCTCCTTATCTTTTAGAGTGCAAGTATGAAATGCATTTATTAGCATGGCCCTATTGGGTGCCCAGGGTTTGTACTGTTTGGATAGGTTTATGCTGTTTAATTACTATAGATAGTACAACTATTTGGTTTCTTTGTAAGGTTATAGTTAAATCTATGCTACTATACCACCAGTCATGTCAATCCTAGAGAGGAGCTTCTAAAAGAAAATCCTATGTAGCCTGTTTTGGGAAAGAACCTATGAGTGTAGTAGTAAACATTGTAAGTGTGGCAAATCAGTTGTGTCATCATCTGTAAGGGCTTCAGAAAGGAGGGGGGGGGAATAGAGTGAGGCAGAATCGGGGTGCCTGGAGGTTGATATGAAGGAGGGTGTTGGAACAGACAGCCAGTCAGTATAGAGGAGATAATGTTTGGAATTAAAACTGTTTGAAGATGGTCTGATGGCAGTTCCCGTCACTGCCTGCTGCAAAACCAGCCAAGGTCATTTCTGCTCTACTCCAGTTAGCCAAGAATTTTTCTGGCCCCAGGAAGCTGGCTTCTCCACATGGCGTGAGGAAGAAGAAGCTCCTCGTGAGTCCTAATACCACCATGTGGAAGGACCAAGGAGAACCACCCTGGCACAGTTCTGGTTCGGCTATGTGAGGTGAGAGAGGTAGCCTCAACCTAGGCCACTTCTTTCTTCCTCTGTCCCCTCCCTCACTGCCCTGCCAAAGCTGCACCTGCTGAGTCTGTTTCTATTATCAATAGGATTTCACAATAGGAGGTCCATGCTATCAGATCTCAGAGCAGGTCAGAGGCCATCATGAAAATTTGATGTGATTTACCTAGGGATTCTTCTTATCCTTTGGGTGATTGTAGTGGGGCAGTTACCCCACTCCTGAGAGAAAAGGCTAGGCTGATTGGGGAAGCAGCCACAGCTGGGGCCACACCCCAATCAGGCCACAGCTGGCCCTGTAAGCCGGTAGCTAAGTCAGTCTTTCTGTAGGGGTAGAGAGAAAAGGACCTGGTTGCCTGGTATGGAGCAGGGCTGGGGAAAGGCTAGAGGAGCTCGGGAGCTCCAGCCTGGTAAACCCCCAGGCTACAAGACTTTTTAAGGGCCCAAGAAGGTACTGGGCTGCAGGGAAAGGCAGCAGGCCCAAACCCTCCTTGCCAGTGATGAGTGTATTACAGACTGCAGTCTGCCCCAGTGAGTGGAATGACTGGCAGTAGCCACTGAGGCAAGGTGGAGACAGAGGGTTGGGGGTTCCCCTGGAAGGTAAGACCCAGAGTGTGGTGGCACTCTTATGCTTATAAGAAGCACACCGGATCTTTTTCAGGGAAAAAGGCAATATGCCGCATTTATGGAGAATACAGCAATTAACATACGCTTTTCAGTTACACACATCCTGCACACAGTCGTACCAGTTGATGTTTATCGTTACCAGTCCTGAGTCTGGATCAATCTAGTGGCCAGCCAGATTGGTCGCAGAGGGGAGCTGGGCTCTGTCAGTTGCAATCCGATGCTCCTGGAGTTGTGTCAAGATGAACTCAAAGTCCCATGGCCAAGCCCCCTGCTCTTATAGTCTTTTTTTCTCTCTTGAAGTCTATGGATTTTGCTGTGTCAGTTTGTGACCGGTTACTCCGTAATTAGTGTTATCTTTTGATGTTAACATTCCAAAACACCTCCAAGAGGATCATCCTGTCCTGGTTTTGATTTAATCATTTGTCTTGTCTTTAGGGGCGCCAGCCTCCACCTCAGGGTCCTCAGTCTGCCTTTCCTTAATTATGGTTGCATGTTGATGGTTCTCTGGTGTTGTTAAGTCTCTTCATTCCTTGTTCCTTGACCATCTGGCTATAACAATGGCCTTCACACCTTATCTTTTCCTGATGCGTGCATTCCTAATTCACACAGTCTTTTACAGAGACTTTCAAAGGCATGGATTTTATGATGAGCAAGAAAGGCATTGTAAATTAAACCTTACTAAGGGCTAGGCTACACTGGCACTTTACAGCACTGCAACTTTCGTGCTCAGGGGTGTGAAAAAACACCCCCCTGAGCGCTGCAAGATACAGCGCTGTAAAGCCTCAGTACAATCAGTGCCGCAGCACTGGGAGCTGCAAGCTACACCTGTAGAGGATGCGGTTTACGTGCAGCGCTGGGAGAACTCTATCCCAGGGCTGGCGCTCCGACCACACTCACACTTCAAAGCACTGCCGAGGCAGCTCTTCTGCAGCGCTGCCATGGCAGCACTTTGAAATTTCAAGTGTAGCCATACCCTAAATCTTGTAATCAAAACAGTTCACATTGTGGCCCAGGTCTTCAACATTCCTCTAATCTCCTTAACATAGACACAAGATCCTGTTTCTTACTTACTAAACCTCAAAACAAAGAAATGTATATTTAACTAGAGTTAATTTATAATATGTATAGGAAACCATAGTAGACATTATGGTCATTTTTTTGTTTTAGGATAAGTTATAATCAGTCATAAGGATTCTTCTGGTCTGTTCATGCCTTAATATCAGTACAGATGCTGGCACTCTGGTAGAACGCATGAGACAGTGTCCCAGAGGGTCATTCCTTTCTGCTATTCAAAAAAGATGGTTGGCAGGATGATTAAATCATTCATTAATTCTGAGAGTACAAATATAAAATCCTGCTCCTACAGCACTGCCAGGGGTTACTGGGGATGGGAGGGATACAGGGTTTGAAGCAGGCAAGACACTGGCCAGCAGAGGATGCTCCGAGTTGGAATTGAGCTAATTCTCAGAACAACCAGCAGGAGGTGCCACACCGGTGAGTCTTCGTTTCACGACAGTGATCATGTTTTATACTGTTTTCATTTGCCAGACATTCTTTTGGAGTAGGTTCCATTCCATTCCATATAGTATGTGATTAATGGCATATAATACATAGTTTTATACAGTGAGGGAACGTAGACCTTGCAGGGGTCTAAGCTATCTTTAAATGAGATCTAAATATATTGGGACAGCTCATCAGCTGGCCTAAATTGGCATTGCTCCAGTGAATTCTGGCACTTCAAAATGTAATATGAATATCCTATAATGGTACAAATATACACCAGTACAAACACTGGGCCAGCCTCTGCTCTGAGCTATGTCTGAAGTCAATGGGGTCGCATGACTATAGCTGAGAGCAAAATTTGGCCCACTGTATTAAATTGCAAACAGACATTATTGTCAAAATTATGTGAATTTTTTGTTCACCGGTTTCCACACTCCCTTTTCAAATGGTAAAGAACTTATTCACTCAGGTGAGATTCACCTCTGTGCAGAGGGCTAGCATAAGACTTCAAAACAGGCCTCTGCACAGCAGTGAATTTCAATTTTATATTATCTGACCTTGCATGTTGAAGGATCAGAGCTGATGTGTTGTGTGATGCCCACACCTTTGTACAAGACTACAGTGTATTGACTTGTTTAACCCACTTTGCTCTGTTCTGCCTGTCAGATTTGCACAGCAGCATCAGTTGTGTTCTCTCAGTTCTTCCACTCCTCTCTGAGTGATGAGTACAGCTGGGCAGTGGGGACTGGTGAGTCATCAAAGGGCATAAATTCCACTCGGTGTTAAGTGTTAAAAAGGTGGTAAATGCATGAAACACATGAACAGCTTAAATCTTCTGCCATTGGGAAAGCAGCGTGCTATTACACAGAATATATTTAAAATACCTCTAGTATTTCACTGGTAAATATCACATAGGGACTTTTTATTGTCCTGTAATTTAAAATGAATGTTTCAGCACTGTCTGCTGTGAACTGACAATGAAATTAGAAATAAATTGGTGAGGGGAAATAATGGCTAATGTGACTGGACCAGAGCTAAGAGAGGTCACAAAATTGATTTTATTCCTTATGTGCAAGTGTGCCATTTAGGAACATTTAATGGAAACCATATAACTTAGTACACTCAAATTAATCTTCACTGACAGTGGAATGTTTCATTAATGGTTACTGTGAGTTGGAGTTTAAATAGCGCACATGTCCTGTTAAAATAATGGAGCTCAGAGACAACAATTAACAGTTTAATCAAGAAATGTCACAATGCCAAACATCACAAAAAGGCAAACACATTTAAATAGTAAACTCTTTGGGACAGGCACTGTCTCTTTAAATGTGTTAGTATTAGAGCTGGTGGAATAACTGTTGTTTTCTTTTAGTTCACTAGTCGTCTTGAAAAATTGGGCAGAAAAAATTCTAGTCAGGTCATACAAACAGGACATTGCAAAAAAAAGTGAATTGAAAAAATCTATTTGGGGTATTTGTCTAGGGCTATATTGACAAAATTAAAAGGCTGGGCCAGATGTGGTTCCTTATTATAACTTGTAGCCAGTGGTTAGGGCACCTAGGATGTCAGACTCATGAGTTCAATTCTACCCACTACCTAATGTGAAGCTGAAATTCTTGACAGGACAATTACCTTATGACATTTTTAGCTTAATTCTTCTGTTCCTTTTTTTCTTTAATTTTCACACTAAGGCACCAATTGTATCAGTTTTACCCGGGCAAGTAATCCCAATGATACACATGCATGCCTTGGGTTAAGCGTGACTAAATTGTCTCTACTTGGATTGTTAGAGTGAGTAAGGTAAACAGAATTTGACTAAAAAAAAAAAAATCAGTCTTCCATGACATTGTGCCTGCTTTCTTCCTTGTTGTTTTTCTGTCCTCACCAGCAACACATCTCCCTTCCCCCTTCTGCTGTCCATGCTGTAGAACCATCATCTAGTGATTCTTTTAACCACCTGACTCCCTACTGTCGCTTTACAATATGCTTGTCTTGCAGCTCTGATCTTTCGCTTTACAGCCTGCCCTCCTCCTCTTTTTCTCTTGTGTTTGAGCAATATCAATTATAAAGCACTGAAACATAGCCCACTAATTCCAGAAAAGGACACAGCAAATGTGATATTAAGTCATAATTTTTGTCCATATATTTTTCCTCTTGTGTTATAGAAAGGCTATTAGATTTCCGTGTTTCACTGTAACCTTGCCATCAAATTAAAAACCCTCAGCAAGGAAGAAGGTCCTTTATCTCACTGGCTGTGAACCATTGTTTAAGGCTAAATACGTTTAACATCTAAATTACCCCTGTCTACACTGGTATATTCTGCACCTATTCTTTGATTGTGTGGGTTTGTTTGTTTTCTTCCTAAGTGGGTGTAACTGGACCAGTATAGACATTTGCTGAAATAGTAGCATAGATGATGGCTCGAGTGTATTCAGCACTCTGTCAAGGAAACCTGCTCAGAGCAAATCTTCTTGACACAGTCCTTAAGAAGATAGAGCCCTAATCATGCTAGGTGATAAACTATTGTCAGCACCAGTGTTGCTGTGCTCATTGTGGACAAGAACTACAAAATGAGACAGTGTATAGGCAAAGTTATAGACACACAATCCTTACCTGGGCTCTTTATTCACCTGCTTCAAATAAGATGCAAACTGGCCTTGATTCATGAATGTTTGTGCAATGCTCTGAAGAGGTAAAGCACTGTATAATTCTTAAATATTATAATTAATTCATTTCCAGATCTGATGCAATTAAAACAGACTTCAACTGGATTTTTTGCAAGGCAATGTGAGATATGGAATGTTTCAAATGTGAGGAAATTGAAATATCTTCTCCCAAGATCCTAGCTATTTAAACTTTAGAAAATGCCACTCTTTTGGGGAGGTGAGAAGAGGAGAAAATGAAAATTAAACATTTTACGGGAGGAGACAAACATAACAAGTCTCCAGAATGACAGGCAACCAGTCCATCTAAGAAACAGTGATAGCAGCTGAGAGCCAGAAAATATTGTTTCCGATACATCAGGGCCAATATCATATAAAGGAAATGGACAGTCTAAAGTACTCGAAAAATCACTGAGATTTACTTGAAGTACCCATGACATCCCAGACACCTGCTAATGCAGGAGAAAAAGCTGAAAGCTTGATTTCTCAATAAACAGATGGGAGGGTGATAGGATCTGCCTCAGTGCCAGCCAGGATCATTGCAGACACCTGCAACATCAAGACACCGAGTGCAGAGACATTACAGACATGGGCACTGTAAATGTCATTGAGTCCAAGTAGAAACTGGCTGAAGCTGCAACATAATCAGCCTGGAGTGAGTTGTATTCTGTGAGTGGTGTCCTGAGAAAACCAGCTAGATACATCCAGGGCTGAAATACACTTTGGAAACTACACAGAATCTATTCACCACTTGTATAATCTGTTATGTATCAAAGGTTGGTGTTGTCATAAAATAATTCAAGTAGCTAGAAAGAAAGAGGGCATGTAGGGACAAAAGACTACTATATAAGCAGAGTGGCACAGCGGGAGCGTGCTGGGTCCATAACCCAGCAGTCAATGGATCAAAACCATCATCTGCTATGCATGTGCTTATTTCTTTGGGAGAGCAAGATAGCTCAGTGGTTTGAGCATTGGTTTCCTAAACTCAGGGTTGTGAGTTCAATCCTTGAGGGGGCCATTTAGGGAACTGGGGTAACAATGTGTCTGGAGACTAGTCCTGCTTTGAGCAGGGAGTTGGACTAGATGACCTCCTGCGGTCCCTTCCAACTCTAATTGTCTATGATTCTATGAGTGATTATGCAACTGAGATGATGGGATGTCAGTATAGAACTAGTGACTATGCTCATGTGGGCTAGCTGTTTCCCAGTCTCAGAGTACATGCTTGTGATGTTAGCAAAAGTGCCTTTTCTCCAAGCTACTTGCTGCTTAAACTTTATTGAGAATATATGGGACTTTCCATTACAGCACTACCTGGAGGTGGCTTAAAACATCATTAGTATACTTTTCTGTTCATGAAAATCAATTTACTTTCACATAACAGCTGTCTCTCCTCTTGATTTTTAATGTATAGTATAATCCTATAGTGAACCCCATCCAACTGAAACTCTCTGTAAACACACAGGAAAACATACTTTCAGTCAAACATTCCTTTTTTAGGTTAAAGAAGCAACAAAAAAACAAGGAAAGCAAACTCCCCAGAAGAGAGTACAGTGTGTTTGTGTGGATGTCCTGTTAACATGCTACAGTCACTGAGAACAAAATGGCTGCAGAAAACTGCACTTAGGGAGAGTTCTCAGAAAATTAGTGATGCAGCATCCAGTAAACAAAATGCATCACAGTTTCAGAGCGACATCCAGAAATTGTATCCTTATGACCCGGGCTTTCCTCTTTGCTCTGCCCTGGGCTCCGAAATGCAGAGAACAGTGAGATAGTGTCAGTAAGCTTCCCTCAGGTCTAACAGAACTGCAGAAGCAGGCTGCACGCCAGGAATGAACTCCTGGCCCATTGAAGTCAGTAGCAAGATTCCCACTGACTTCAAGAGGGTCAAGATTTCATTCCAGGTTCCTGCTGCAGAGCAGAGTGAAAACACATGCTATTTATTCAGCTTTCAGGCTATCTGGCTTTATGGGGTTGTTGGAAAGCATCCTCTTTCAGCTCATCAGTATATAAAATTATGGCAATTGGCCATTTGCTAGTTACATTGATGAGCTGAAGCTTTTGAGTATCCTTGAAGGCCTTTGGAGAAAAAAGGGTTCTACTGTATTTATGAGTCCCCTGTCCAAGTCTTTCTGGGGTTACAGAAGGCTCTCATTTGCTTTTTGGAAAATGTAAATAATTATGACTTTCATGTGTTCAAAGAGTGGTGTTTAAATGTTACTTCAGTTATGCAATTCTTTTATTCTATGAGATAAACAATATTCCACTGTAGTATTGCAAAAATGCCAAAATGGGTTGTAACGTCAGTTGTTTTAGGCTGTAAAAGGTTTCTCTTGAGATATCTATTACTTACTCAGTTGCAGTAATACAAAGTACCATATTCACAGGAACTTTCCTATCAGTTTGTACTATCCAGTCAGGTGGTCATGTTTACTTAAGAAGCCAAAGAAATGCTTTGTTTCAAGTATTCATTGATCTTCAGTTAAAAATAGGGCAAAAGTTCAGAATAATATGAGTGTGTTATAATACAAGCATAGTGTGGTTCTAGAACAACCCTGGTTCGTTTTTTTTACAATTCGGATTGGCTGGTTGGATACAAGGAAATTAAGCCATAAAGAATAAGTTGCTGTACATGATAGTTCCATTTTGAATAAATGGGAACAGAAATGCACAGGCAAGAGTCTAGTACATTCATCTCCCCAGGTATCCTGAAATGAAATGAAATGTCACATATGGCAGTCCTCATGCTGCATTGCTATTTCAGGGTTTTCCTTTTAATAAAATATTTCACTGAAATGTTACAAAGACCTGGCCCCTGGCTGCTTGAACAGCTTCAGCGTGGCCATAGTTCTTTTGCTAAATAGATGACAGCTGTCTACAATATGTCCCTCTTATCTTTCCTTTCAGGACTGTCTGAATTTCAAATGGCCAACAATGTGTAACCATATCACTTAAAAACTGGTACCGAAGGCTCTCCTCTTTGAAGTGTTCGGCTCTTAATGTAGTTTTAGCAGGTAGCTAACTAACCTCAGCAGGACCCTCCAATGAAATATCAAATCTATTCTATAATCATCACTTCATTTCTTTTTCTTAATTTTCCCATTTGATACAAGAGCAATCAATTAGACTGCAGAAGAAAATAAATTACTTAAGATACTTCACAAAATATAAAATACAGTTTGATCAGCAGTTCACTTATTCTTTTACATCCACCTTTGCTTTTTCCGTACTGAGATAGAACATTTTCTTTTCATGGCCACAGGGATGCCAGCAGGTGTTCCCTTCAAGGAAAGTTACATTTAGCTGTAAATTTAGATATGGTGCACAGCTGCCACGTTTAAAGAATTATATTGTACATTGGGTCTTAAAGGTGAAATAGTAAAAATGTCTCCACTTTACATAGTAAGGCTCAGTGTGCACATATAGATCATTAGCACGTATTTCAGTATTTCCCCTTCTCCCCAGCCCCCCAAAAATAGACCTACTAAAGGAGAAAAAGTCAAAGTTGCTAGCCGGTTGCTAGATTTCCTGTTTGGGGCCAGGCCAAATGACCACTGACATCATTAAGAATCTGTTTGTTATCTTCCATGAATACTGACTTGGAGCCTAAGTGAGATGTCCTATGTTCATTCATCTAATGAAGTCAACAGCTCTGCTGGAGGGTGGGAACCTACCTATGGGGGAAAAAGTCAAATTTTATTTAATGCTAACCACCAGTGGTCTTTAAAGTGATCTCTTTAACATACTTGCTCTTCACTAGTGATGATCAAATTTTTTGCAGTTTTTTTTAAATTGAAAAATAGCCTTTAAATTTTCTGAAAAACTTTCAACATTTTTGTCCTGGAATGAGATGAATCAGCTAGTGCAGGACTTGTTATTTGCCTCCCTATGACAGCTTGTGTAAACTTTAGTCCATTGTTTGTTTTAAATGGTGTCATTATTATTGCGATTTTGTATTGATTTTTGGTGTACTGATATGATGGAAGCATTGTTAGCCAATCAAATGACTGCTTCAGTCCAAGCTGCATGATCAACTGACAGTTATGCCAAGCTATTGTCATGACTATTTGTAAATACACCAGTGGGCAAGCCTGTTTCTGCAGCTCACAAAGAGGAGGACAATTTCTAAGATTTTCCTAGGAGATTGAAGTATTAAGTTTCAGGGTTCAGTTATTCACTAGAAAGGGAACTATCAGGCATTCTTTTTTCCGCTGTCACACTGATTTTGCTAAACTGTGAGTAAAATAGAAATCAGTACCACTAACATAGGCTGGGCATACATTGAGCCTGTGAAGGGAGCCTGTGGTATTGATGAGAGAGAATTTAGTAGTTTAGCTGTATGTTAAACCTTGCATGGAGGCTATAGCGGGACTGGCATAGTTGGGGGACAAATTTAGTCTTAAAAAATAAAAAACTCAGTCGTCTTTTTTTCTCCAGCAGACACTTGCTACTATGGCTGCTAGCCCAGTGGGGCTATATAGGTTTTTTGTGCTCTGTAGCGATGAAGGCTAATAGCACTGATTGAGACATCATGCTCTCTCTTCAGTGGCTACAGTAACACCCTATTAGATATTCTCTACAGCATCATTTTCATGGGAGGGGAAGTGGAAGGCTATCATTCTGTCTGTTATATGGACTGACTCAGAGTAATCAGGAAGCCTCTGGAAATTAACACCTTTGTGATCCTTGTCTGCATGATTCAAGATTCAGTATGTGGCTTTATGCCATTCATTCCAGAGTGTTCAATTTCATGGGAAATGTAGAGGAAGGGAGAAAACTAATGTGTTCAGAAACTGTAGGGGGGTGGTGGTGGTTATAGGGTAGCTGTTGGAAGTCTTCTGTTAAATAGGAAGCATGGGAATCTACATTGTACTCAAGCGAGGGCTGTGATAAAATAGAAGACATGTTGGGTCCCCAGGGGCTCAGATTAACACTTGGGAAATCTGCCAGTGGATCATACTTCTTGCTGTGTAGCACTGGGGTATGAGCCGTAAACATGACACTTGCTTGTGTAACCCTTCTGCCCCTCTGAGTTGGCAGCAACAAGGCCAGGTTCAGTATCTAGGGGTTCTGTTTCAATAATGCAATGCAAAACCGGCTCGAGCCCCCACCCTGTGACCTGGGACAATTACAGACCACCCGTGGGCACCTCTAAGAGGCAATACTTCCCCTCTCGCAAGCACAGAGTCTGAGTGTAGCGAAATCCTTTTAATACAGGAGGGAAACAATGTGGGATTACATTGGGGAAACACCACAAACAGGATTCATAACACAAACCATGAGCAAAAGACCCACCCTCCAAGTAAGTTTGGCAGTATCCTTTTCCCCTCAGGGTCTTAAGTCCAGCAACCCAAAAAATCACCCAAAAGTCTCTGTCCCTGGTCAGTGCAGCCCCAGAGTTTTACCTCCCAGCCTGGGGAGGAGGGGCGCAGCAGCGTTAAAGGGCACCTTACGTGGTCCGAGGCTGACTGCCCCACCTCTCCATGGGCATCTGCTGCAGTCTCCACAGCGAGCCACTCCACCAGCCGCTTTGCTCCACCAGCTATCCCGTGAGCCGCTCCAGCCATTCTGCAAACTGCTCTGCTCCACCAGCCACTCTGCTCTGCTCCACCAGCTGTCCCACAAGTGACTCCAATCACCCCACGAATAGCTCTGTTCTACCAGCTACTCAGCAACATATCTTCAGGCCACCCCACAGCACTCAGTAATTTCAACTTGTAGTAGGGGAGCCTCAGTGTTAGTGTACCGTTGGCCCAAAGTGAATTCAGCTCAGCAGACTGTAACTAGACTCCTAACTAAATTAAAATTAGCTCTGATATGCCACAGTAGAGAGAAGGTACAATTAGTATTTCAGGCTCTCAAAAAGCACCCATACTATCAGGTGCAAACACTTATCCCCAGCCTCTCTCAATTCACTGGGTTTTGGAACCCATGTCCCTTGTCTAGTGAGTGCTACTTAGTTGATGGTGAGTCCTTCTGTCATAGTTTCATTGTCCTTGATTCACATAATCAGGGTAACAACACTTTATTCTTCCTATGCCAATAACAGAGAAACTGGGGATCCCACAGCAGCCAAAGTGACCATTGGGCTCATGCTAGGCCGGGTGGGTGTGCCTATGCAAACAAGATCAGCCCCTGAAGTTCTTTTCCACAGCTCACCACAATTCACCACCAGATGTCAGGGTAGAGCTCATCCTGACTTTGCTTACACTTGGGTTACCTGCACTGCTGGAGAGCTATAGCTAGGGTTGCCAATTGTCTAATCTCACAAACCCAAACACCCTTGCCTTTCCCCTTCCTAGAGGCCCTGCCCCTTCTCCAAGGACCCCCCATGCTCACTCCATTCCCCCTCCTGCCATTGCTCACTCTCCCCAACCCTCACACACTTTTACCAGGCCAGGGAAGAGGGTTGGGATGCAGGATGCAGGCTCTAGAAGGGAGTTTGGGGTTCAGGAGGGGTTTTGGGTTGCTGGCTCTGGGAGGGGGGCTCTGGGCTGGAATGCAGGAGGGAGTGAGGGCTCTGGCTGGGTGGCACTTACCTTGGGCAGCTCTCAATTGGCAGTGCATAGATTATTATTAGGGTTGGAAGGGACCTCAAGAGATCATCTAGTCCAACCCCCTGCTCAAAGCAGGACCAATCCCCAAATCCCTAAATGGCCCCCTCAAGGATTGAATTCACAACCCTGAGTTTAGCAGGCCAATGCTCAAACCACTGAGCTATCCCTCCCTCTGTTCTAAGGCAGGCTCCTGCACAGTTTTTGGGGTGGGGACAGAGCATGGAGCCACTCTGACCCCTCTCCCTCCAGGGGCTAGACATGCCGGCCGCTTCTGGGAGTGGTGCAGGGCCAGGGCAGTTAGGGAATGTCCCTTAGCCCTGCTGCACCACCGGACTTTCAGCAGCCTAAAATCTCTCAGCTTGGCTTCAATAGCATCCAGAAGATAGAGTCTGATTCTGGGAGACTGCCGGTGATACCGGGATGGTTGATAACTCTAGCTGTGGCAGAATTGTCTGGACCAGCCCAGATAGTCTGGTGTCTGTACCATAAACTTCATTCTCCAGAATCTTGCACAAAATCAGAATGGCAGCATTTAATGCCCACTTTGCACAGGAATACATAACTGCACAGGAAGACTAGGACTGCTATACAGTAATATATCAGGATTAAACAAAGACTGTGAATGGCTTTCCAATTACAAAACCAGTTCCTCCTCCCTTGGTTTTCACACCTCAACTGCTAGAACAGCGCCTCATCCTCCCTGATTGAACTACCTCATGATCTCTAGCTTGCCTGCATATATATACCTGCCCCTGGAAATTTCCACTACATGCATCTGACAAAGGGGGTATTCACCCACGAAAGCTCATGCTCCAAAACATCTGTTAGTCTATAAGGCGCCACAGGATTCTTTGCTGCTTATACAGTAATAGACACTTGTTAGTAGCAACTAGGGTTGTCAAGCAATTAAAAAAATTAATCATAATTAATTGCACTGTTAAATAATAATAGAATATCATTTATTTTAATATTTTTTTATGTTTACTACATTTTCCAATATATGGATTTTAATTACAACACAGAATACACAGTGTACAGTACTCACTTTATATTTATTTTCATTACAAATATTTGCACTGTAAAAAACAAAAGAAATAGTATTTTTCAATTCACCTAATACAAGTACTGTAATGCAATCTCTTTATCATGGAATTGGACTTACAAATGTAGAATTAGGTAAAAAAAACTGCATTCAAAAATAAAAAAAATGTAAAACTTTAGAACCTTCAAGTCCACTTAGTCTTATTTCTTGTTCTGCCAGTTGCTCAGATCAGTGTGTTTATATTTGCAGGAAATAATGCTGGCCACTTCTTGTTTACAATGTCACCTGAAATAGAGAACAGGTGTTCTCATTGCACTGTTGTAATCAGCGTTGCAAAATATTTACGTGCCAGATTCACTAAAGATTTGTATGTCCCTTCATGCTTCAACCACTATTCCAGAGGACGTGCATCCATGCTGATGATGGGTTCTGCTCAATAACAATCCAAAGCCGTGAGGACTGACATATGCTCATTTTCATCATCTGAGTCAGATGCCACCAACAGAAGGTTGATTTACTTTTTTGGTGATTTGGGTTCTGTAGTTTCCGCATTAGAGTGCTGCTCTTTTAAGACTTCTGAAAGCATGCTCCACACCTCATCCCTCTAAGGTTTTGGAAGACATTTCAGATTCTTAAACCTTGGGTTGAGTGCTGTAGCTATCTTTAAAAATCTCACAGTTGTACCTTCTTTGCATTTTGTCAAATCTACGGCAAAAGTGTTCTTAAAATGAACAACATGTGCTGAGTCATCATCCGAGACTACTATACCATGAAATATATGGCAGAATACGGGTAAAATAGAGCCACAGACATACAGTTCTCCCACAAGGAGTTCAGTCCCAAATTTAATTAATGCTTTTTTTTTAACTAGCATCATCAGCACGGAAGCATGCCCTCTGGAAAGGTGGCCGGAGCATGAAGGGGTATATGAATGTTTAGCTAGCATTGCAAGGCACTTAAATACCTTGCAATGCTAGCTACAAAAGTCCCATGTAAATGCCTGTTCTCACTTTCTGGTGACACTGTAAATAAGAAGCAGGCAGCACTTTCTCTCAAAAATGTAAACAAACTTGTTTGTCTTAGAGATTGGCTGAACAAGAAGTAGGACTGAGTGGACTTGTAGACTCTAAAGTTTTTGCATTGTTTTGTTTTTGAGTGCAGTTATGTAACAAAAAAATGTACATTTGTAAGGTGCACTTTCATGATAAAGAGATTGTACTACAGTACTTCTATGAAGTGAATTGAAAAATACTATTTCTTTTGTTTATCATTTTTACAGTGCAAATATTTGTAATAAAAACAATATAAAGTGAGCACTGTACACTTTGTATTCTGTGTTGTAATTTAAATCAATATATTTGAAAATGTAGAAAAACATCAAAAATATTTAAAACATTTCAATTGATATTCTATTGTTTAACAATGGTATTAAAACTGTGATTAATTTTTTTCATTGCAATTAATTTTTGATTTAATCACATGAGCTAACTGTGATTAACTGACAGCCCTAGCAGCAACATATCCATGCCCTTTTGCTATGTTGCTCCTAAGCAGCTGTTGCTGTTATGCGGCATGTCACCTGACCAAAGGTAGCGAGCTTTTTCTGATACATTAACCAGCTACAGTACATGCTAACAATCTATAATTGTAACAATGTGATGTAATACTGAAGCAATAATAATAAACATACATTAGTATACTTACTGTACATTTTTAAAATGTGCTCTGTTCTGCATTTGTAGCCTACTACTATATGGTATCAAGAAAGTGATATTAACTGAGTTAATATTATAAAGGATCCAGTTATATTTATGTGTTAAGAACAATTAAACATCAACCAAGACAACAAACACAACCTCTTGCTCTTCCTTGTAAACATTTTTGTACTCACACTTAACTGTAATACTTTATAGGCACTGTAAGTAACCCTGGATAAGAGTGTCTGCTAAGCAAATCAATAATAATGCTGTAATAACCTAAATTAAAATAATATTCCACATCAAAGTATAGTTTATTTATACAGTGAGTAGCAACTTGTAAATTAATTAAGAATGTGAAAGAACTCTGTTAATTTCCTCTGCTTCTTTTCAGTCACAATGTTGTTTTGAAGATGGGATTTAGTGTCCCAAAGAGACCTGTAGAACCTGTCACCAAGTCCATCTATGAAAAATGTCAACGTGTGTTTAACAGCTCAGAGTTTGTCAGAGATGAAACTTCATCACAATCATCCTCACTCTCTTGATTATCCTCTTGATTTTTGGTATGTTTCATCAATACAAGCTAATTACTTTGGCCTTTCAGCAGCTGCTGTGCTTAGTAATTCCTCATTGGTTAGTTCTTCAAACATGAGCAAATCCTCATCCACAGACACAGCAACTACTAAGTCCTCTTTTTCCATGTGGACTAGAACATTGTTTGGGGGAGGGAGCATCAAACTCTTCAATATCCTTGCCTTGCACACCTTCCACATCCTTGTCTTGCGCACCTTCCACCTATCACACAATAAATTTGATTTTCCTGAAACAGCTGGAAATTGTCATTGGCTTTACATCTTGTCGTGCTTCAGCAACAAGATGAATGCAATCTAACAAATGTACAGTTTTCAGGACTGTCTGAGTATCTGCAATGGGGTCTGGTTTGTGGTTTTTGATTGGTAATATCCCTTCATGTTCTTAATCATACCTTGAGCTATAGGTTCCATCAAAGACATAGTGTTGGGGGTAAGATTTCCATGTGCATGTTAGTCAGAACCACTCCTTTGGTGGTGGTGGGGGCTCTGCAAATGAAGCTGACAATCCCAGTTTTTTAGCCAGTTGATTAAAATCTCACCTATCATCCAGGCTGTCATAAACAGATAGTCAAGGGTGAATGTCTCTTTTACCTATAAAGGGTTAAGAAGCTCAGTAAACCTGGCTGACACCTGACCAGAGGACCAATAGGGGGACAAGATGCTTTCAAATCTTGGTGGAGGGAAGTCTTTGTTTGTGCTCTTTGTTTTGGGTGTTGTTCACTCTTGGGACTAAGAGGGACCAGACGTACATCCAGGCTCTCCAAATCTTTCTGAATCAGTCTATGATGTTTCAAAATTGTAAGTAATAGCCAGGCAAAGCGGATTAGTCTTATGTTTGTTTTCTCAACTTGTAAATGTTTCTTTTTGCTGGAAAGATTTTTACCTCTGTTTGCTGTAACTTTGAATCTAAGGCTAGAGGGGGGGTCCCTCTGGTCTATATGAATCTGAGTACCCTGTAAAGCATTTTCCATCCTGATTTTACAGAGATAATTTTTACATTTTCTTTCTTTAATTAAAAGGTTTTTTTTTTAAGAATCTGTTTGACTTTCCTTGTTTTAAGATCCAAGGGGATTGGGTCTGAACTTGCCAGGGACTGGTGGGGGGAAAGGAGAGGGGACGGTTAATTCCTCCTTGTTTTAAGATCCAAGGAGTTTAAATCTGTGTTCACCAAGGAATTGGTGAAGTCCCTCAAGGCAGCCCAGGGAGGGGAAAGTTTTTTTGGGGGACAGATAGTGTCCCAGACACTGAAATTTCTGCGTGGTGGCAGTATTACGAGATCTAAGCTAGGAATTAAGCTTAGAAGTGTTCATGCAGGTCCCCACTTTTGTATTCTAAAGTTCAAAGTGGGGGAAAAACCTTGACACAGGCATTTGCTGAACTGACATAACTGAGGGGAAGTTTCCTGAAATCCTTTGGAAAGCATCTAGGTCATTTTGACTTCCCCATCACAAACAGCAGGTGTTTGTCACTCCCATCCATGTTGGCAGAGATGAGCACAGTTACGCTGTCCTTTGAAGCTTTCCCTGCTTCTAGCTTTTCATTTTTCCCTGCATGTTCTTTGTCACAGAGCCCTTTCGGACAAAGTCCTGTTTCATCAGCATTGTAGATGCCAGCCGGGGAAAACTTTTCAAGAACGTGAGGAAGTTTTTCAGACTGCCACTGCTCAGCTGCTAGTTTGTCCACCCACTGTTTTTCACCATGCTCTTTTTCTGTAAGCAACACTGAAGCGTTTCTTCCATCTGGTAAATCAACCAGCACGTGCCTTAAAATCGTTCAATTTAAGTGAAGCGGAGCATAGAAGGGCTTTTTCCTTGATTGCATGTTCCCTGTGCCCCCTTCTCCTTAAACCATATAAAGAGAGTCTGATCGACATCAGGGGCTTTTCTTTCACACCCACACTTATGGCAGCTATTCAGCTGTTCATCTTCATATTTAGCCAAAAGCTTATCCTTCTGCTTCCACATTCTGCATACAACTGGCCTGTGCAACTCCCACTTGACTGAAACTTGGTTTTGAGTATCCCCTGGAGTTTTACAGTCTTGGATAATCTGTACTTTTTTCTTTCAGTGAGAGACTTCAGGGCATTTTGTCTGTTTTTGCCACAAAAACTGATGCAAGTAAGTGGAGGATGTGATTTCACTAAATCACAAATGTTGCTCTCAGGCAGCCATTAGGCTGCTGTTACAGAGTGGACAATTCACGCCTAGGGGAAATGTTGCTCGTAAGTGGTAAGCACTGGTTGCTCTTACAAGGTGTTGCTGCAAACAAGCATCTAGTATACCAGGTCAGAGCAGTGGTGCATCTACTCCAGCATCCTGACTGATTGTAGTTGGTAGAAGATGCAATAAAACCATAATAGGCAATTATGGAGTAATCTGCCCATGGGGAATTTTCTTCCTAATTCCTGTCAGTTAGTGACTATTTTAGGCCTGGAACCATGAGGATTTATATTCCCTAACAGTCACCTTCTATGGGAAACTCTCTTGAAGGCTCCAGCCCATATGGTATTCTGAGGGAATGGGTGGGAGAGGGGTGTCCCCACAGTCCTGGCTCCTAAAGACAAGGAATAAGGAGGATTTGTGTAGGCCCCTCCCTGGGGTTGGTGGTGGCAGCTGCTGCTGCTGAGATTTTCCTTCCTAGAGGGTTCTGGGACATACTAAAACAACCATTCCCCAGCATCTATTATATCATTGTAGCTGCCTGAGAAAACTAATGCCATTGTAGTAAAACCTATGCTACTCAATGTTCCTACTCAGCTATAACACTCATACAGTATTCTATGCCTTTTACATCTTCTCACCCTAGGGTAGAGATTATTGCACTGAAGATAAATGTAATTTCCTACCCACCTTACAGTGGTGGTGTGAAAATTAACCAGTTAATGTTTGTAAAAGCACTCTGGACATGAATTTGCTAGATAAATACTAAGTATTATTTTAATTATAAGTATTAACAAAGACAGAAGAGGATGGAAAGCCTTTCCATGGTTGTATAACCAATTTGCAGAGGGAGACCTTAAATTGACCTGCATATTTAACAACTTACAGCTACACAGGGTAGATAATTAAAACTAAATTTCTTGCAGGGTTCTTAAAAATAATTGAAAATCATATTAATAAACTTAGGGGAAAAGGGAGCCCAGTGCAAAAACCAGTCTAACTCAGTTATCCATCCCAGGAGTTTCTGAACAAGTGCATGGGATCCTAAGCCTACAGGATATAGAACAACTCTCCAAATCACCAGCCACCGCCAGAAAATCTTGTTACTTCTCTAAAGATCTGACTTCTTAAGAACTGGAACAGAATCAAATGTGGCTAGGTGTATCTAGCAGGAAACAGGATGCAGCCTCCCCCTGAGACTTAGCTGAACACAAAGTATGAATACGGCAGTTAGTAGGCATATCAGGTCATGCTGTGGGAGGGGGGGGGTAAATGCTGTTTGATGGTCAGAAGGGCCATAACCATCCCCTTAAACTCACATCATTAAAAGCTTGGAGAGGGTCAGCTGTAATGAATCCACAAACTGCAGCCAACAGATGCAGTTTGAAAGAGAATGCCCTGAAGTCCTGATCCAGCAAAGTACTGAAGCCTGGATGTAGCTTTAAGCACATGAGTAGTCAGACTCCGAGGGGGTCAGCCACTAGGTGGCAACATGATGTCACATACACAGCATATTTTTTATTCCTGGCTTTGACCACAGCAGGTGAAATTTTCACCCTTCTATGAGTCCTTCATAGAATCATTTTATCATGTCCATAAAAGTTATCTGGCCAGCCAGGGTAAAATTTCTGCCCTGCAGAGGCTCCCTCACAATCCCTGATCTAGGGGGTATGCTGGGGCTAGGTCTATCACATGAAATGCTATAGGGATTCTAGGTAGCAGCAGCTCTTGCCCATAGGCAGCCCAGACTGGGCTGTACATTTTGTAATTTAAATATCTAATAGATATTACTAATAGTCATGAGGGAAAGGGGTGGGGAGAGGGTAGGGAATGCTCATGGGCCATTGAGGTAATATCAACAGGACATTAGGAAGAATGAGAATTACAACACCGAGTGGCTGGCATGAATGGGGACAGAAAGGAATCAGAGATGTTTGCAGGGTATGGAGGGATTCCAGGCGGATTGAAGTGGTCCACTGTAAAAGGACCAAAAGAAAGAGGCTGTTAACTACATGGAGACAAGTGGTTTCTGTAGTATTGCCAGAACAAAACTGAGATGGAAGACGGCCAAAGATTTTGTTGGTTGGAGTGGCTGGAGAAAGGAGAAAATACTATGTTTCTGACTGCATAGTTGAGACCAGAAATGACAAAGATGGGGTCTTGAAGAGAATTAGGAACAAGGGGAGGGTATTTAAGAAAGAGGCAGAATTTAGAGAGCTGGGGAAAGCACCAAAGTCAATGCAGCAATGTAGGGATCAAAATCTAGAAGACAGAACCACGTGCTGAGAGGGAGAAGGGGCTTGAGAGCAAGAATAGTTTTCTCAAGAGATTGGATTCCTTATAGTTTCGATATATGGACGATAGGCAGGGACTGGAAAGTGCTAGGGAAGAGACAGTATTAATGGGGAGGAAACTAGGCTGGTGTTAGATATTAGAATTCACGTGTTCAATTCTCATAAATATTCTGCAAATGTGCCAACCCCAATTAGTCATTCTTTACTGCCACTAAGTACAGTGAAAGAGTTCTTCTCCTTCTCTGGTTCTAATAGCTGCTAGAAGCAGATTCAGCAATGAAGAAATGATCATTAATAACAATAAGATCTGATTACCATTCATCTACATAAACTCTGTTATCCAGCCCTTCTCCAATTCCTTCTAGGCTGTGCCCTCCTTAAGCTCTGCAGCTGTACTAAATGTCAATAAAATGAGAGTCGTGACTGCTTGTGGTTTAATCAATAATAGATTTAGGAGATGAAGTCATCCTGTGCTCTCCGTTTTTGGATCTCAAGCCCCATCTGCTGCTCATTCATTGATTGTGTGCCACTCAGGAGCTCACTCAAGTATGTACTTTTGCAGTCTTCCCAATTATAGAAGACATGGGTATTGCCAAAATACACTCTCTTTTGAATCATAAATGCTGCATAATATCATGAACACACTTATTTTCAAGTCTTCCACCCTAGAAATGTGCAGAGGAATTGTAAAATAATACGGAAGAGATTTACATGGGGAAATCACCTCCTGCATCTAATAACTTAAATTCTGGTGAGGCATCAAATATAGGCTATTTTGAGTATCCTGAGCTAGCTTTTCATAAAGGACTCACTCTAGTCAGCCCATTACATGTAGAAATTCTATTGACTCATGCACGCAGGTGAATCTCCCACTTAAGACTCAAAGGATTGGGCTGAAGGGAGGACCGAGAGCCATGTAAATGTTCATACCTATATTTGCATACACAAATACCACAACTGTGCATACAAGTAAGCATTTGTATGTGTTAATGGGCACTGAAGTCCCTCAAGCCTTGTCTTCACCCAGGGAGTAGCCCCAGTTCAGCAGCTGACCGCAAACTCTCAAGGCTTGTCTACAGGGCTTGTCTATGTTCAGTAAAATTAATCTGAATTAACTTTTAAAGTTGATTATGTAAAAGTGTATTAAACTCTGGGTGGACACTCTTATTCAGAATGAAAATATTGTTAATTCACTTCCAAAGGTACAGCTGTACCAGGCTCTGTCCACTGATGGCTAAACCTGGGTCAGTGCCAAGTGTAAACATGTCTGCAACCTTTTGCATGCAACAAACTTACACCTAAAATCGATGTCATTGCATGTGCAAAAAGCGTGAAGACCTCAGGTTCCACTTTATGAAAATTTGGCTGAGAGTGTTCAATGCTGAGCTGTTGCTACCACTGCCCCCATCCAGTCACTTCCTAGTGTATAAACAAATTGATCATAAAGGACAAGAAAGGGAGATTTTAGCAGTCTGCTCCCATGAGTTTTACAACAACCTTCAAAGCATTTTTCTAAATGTTATCGATCAGACTTTATTGGTAGAAAGAATCTGTGAAATCTGTTGTACTGTGGAATCATAAAAATATACAGAATTAAAATCACAAATAACAGGTCAAATTCAGCCCTGATACAAGTGAGTACAGATCCATTAATATCAAAGAAATGTCACTCACTTACACCAGGGCTAAATTTGCCTCAATGAGCCTGATTTTCCTTTACAATAAGGTCATTTAACAGTGCAAAGTGGTCTTCAAAAGTGGGTTCAGTTGCAAGTATAAAAAAACCTACAATCCCAGAACAGTATAAAAGCCAGGTGTGTGCCATTTTTGAACTAGTATAGCCGTTGTGATATGATGGCTTTTTACCAAAATAAATATACCAGTACAATGTCTGATGCAGGCGCAGTGATCAGTCCAAAGGAGCTTTATTCCAGTATAGCAGCCTTTCTTGCTTTGTCTTACCTTTGGTCTCTTTCAACCTAAGACACCGCAGTTCTGAATTTCTGTCAAACATGGGGTTCTCCTTCAGATCAGAGGATTACCAATCCCTAGTCCTTAAAAGGGTCTGAAAAAAAAGCGAGGCGGAGGGGGAGTGTCATATCCTTATCCCAGCCAAAATAAATGTTCATGCACTTGGCAAGGCAGTGATTAAAGTGCACACATCAGCAATCTGGCTCAATCAAATATATTTTGCCAGATTTGTGACACCTTACAAGCCTGCCTACTTTAAGCAATGCCCTTTCTCTTTTTATTACATTTTTCAAAATTGCTTCCATATTCTACCAAATTTGAATACCTTGGAAAGGTAAAAGTAGAACCTACTTCTATTCACACTAGAAATTTGGTTACACATACCAAGGAAGGTAATGGACCTAATTCTCCACTCTACTACCCTGGGTTTACACTAACATAACTCCTACTTCAGTGAAGCCTGCACAAATCCAGCGTAATGAAATTATTCAGGCTCTTAACACTTCCCACCCACCTTTTTTAAACAGAATGCTGACAGCTACCATGTGTACTAAATATTATACACCCTATGTTATTTCTCTTACATCTCAACTGTCCTGTCACACATTACACCCCAGCAATGTGGCATGTCACATTAAATTGCAACACAACACATTGCAATGCGGAGCAAAAGTGAGACACGTATAAACAGAGACCATAAATGATGGCTCGCAAACTGGGGGCATGTGCCTGTGGCAAACAGAGATGAGCCTGGAGGCACGCAGATGTGATTTGTGGACAATGTGAACTCACAGATGCTTTGTTCCGTGAGGGTATCAGTCTCTTTTGCAGGGCTGGTGTTTTCTGACATATCACACTTTCTTAGTTTAACATCTTTGAAACTTGGGATGTTGCCGTTTATTTCAACCACTCTGTTTTGAAAAGGAGTGGGAGAAGCAGTTTGCTTTACAGATACTTTGAGGCTGACAAGTACAATAGTGCTGAGAAGATAGCAGAGTTAGCCCAGGAAAGTTGTTGGAAGAATGATTTTAAAGGCTATTCTGGCTTATTAGGGAGTAAAGTCTGTGTATTCTGTATGCAGTCTAACCCTATCTTCTCAAATGGAGGATACATCTGTAATGCAAACCTTTGGCCTTGCAAGAGGGAAGAGGAGTATTATGTTGGGCTGGCCGGCCCAGTAGCCTAATGATGATGATCATCATATAATCATAGAAATAAAGGGCTGGAAGGAATCTTGAGCAGTCATCTAGTCCAGCTCCCTGTGCTGAGGCAGGATTAAGCATATCTTGACAATCACTGATAGACTTTTGTCTAACCTGTTCTTAAAAACTTCCAAGACGGGGATTCCACAACCTCCCTTAGAAGCCAATTCCAGAGCTCTATCAGAATCAGAAACGTTAGGCTGAAAGGGACCTCTAGAGGGCCATAAATCCAGCCCTCTGCATTGAGGCAGGAACAACTACACTTAGACCAGCCCTGACGGGCTTATCCAACCTGATCTTCAAAACCTGCATTGATGGCTATTCTGTGCCCTCCCTTGGAAGCCTATTCCAGTGCTCAACTATCTGTATAGTTAGGAAGCTTTTCCTAATATCTAACCTTAATCCTCTTTACTACAGATTAATCCAATTGCTTCTTGTCATACTTTCAGTGGACATGGAGAACAACTGATCACAGTCCTCTATAACAGCCTGTAACATATCTGAAGACTGTTATCAGGTCCCTCCTAAGTCTTCTGTTCTCAAGATTAATAATATATAGTTTTTTAACCTTTCTTCATAAATCAGGTTTTCTAAACTGTTTATCATTTTTGTTGCTCTCCTCTGGACTCTCTCCAATTTATCCACAACTTTCCTAAAGTGTGGCACCCAGAATTGGACACCAGACTCCAGCAGAGGCCTCATCGGTGCCAAGTAGCGTGGGACAGTTACCTCCTGTGTCTTACATACAACACTCCTGTTAATAGACCCCAGAATAATATCAGCCTTTTTTCCAATTGCATCACATTGTTGACTCCTATTCAATCTGAGATCCTCTAGAACCCCCAAATCTCTTCCTGCAGTACTACCACCTACCCAGTTATACTGCATTTTTTATTTGTGCACTTTATTTTTCCTTCCTAAGAGTACCACTTTGCTCTTGTCTTATAGAATTTCATCTTGTTGATTTAAGACCAATTCTCCAATTTATCAAGGTGCTTTTGAATTGTCCTCCTCTCCTCTAAAAGTGCTCATAAACCCTCCCAACTTGCTGTTATCCATACATTTTAGAAGCATACTCTCCACTCCATTATCCAAGTCATTAATGAAAATATTGAATAGTACAGGACACAGGACTAACCCCTGCGGGACTTCACTTGATTTGTCCTTCCAATTTGACAGCATACCTAAATAACTACTCTTTGAGTATGTTTTTTCAACCAGTTGGTCACGGACTTTATAATAATTTCCTCTAGACCACTTTTCTCTCATTTGCGTATGAGAAAGTCTTGTGCGACTGTGTCAAAAGCCTTACTAAAAATCAAAATAAATCATATCTACCTATCCCCCATTATCCACTAGGCCAGTAACCCTACCAAAGAAGGAAATTAGGTTGGTCTGTCATGATTTGTTCTTGACAAATTCATGCTGGCTGCCACTAATTGTCATATTATCCTCTACGTGCATACAAATTGTTTGTTTAATAATTTGTTCCAGTATCTTTCCAGGAATCTGAGATAGGCTGATTGGTGTATAATTCCCCAGATCTTCTTGTTCCTCCCCCCTTTAAAGATTTGCTCTCTACACTGTCATGGTAGAGACTCCTATTTAATCACAGAATCATAGAATATCAGGGTTGGAAGGGACCTCAGGAGGTCATCTAGTCCAACCCCCTGCTCAAAGCGGGACCAATTCCCAACTAAATCATCTCAGCCAGGGTTTTGTCAAGCCTGATCTTAGAAACCTCTAATCCCTGGTAGGCCCCAGAATCACAAGTAACCCAACAATAATCCTTCTGGCCAAATAAGAGGAATAAGTAAGCTCCAATCTCTGAACAGTCTGTGGTAACTGGAGTGTAAGATAGGGCCGTCTAGAGAGGGGAGCAAGGGGGCAATTTGCCCCCCAGTCCCCACAAGAGTTTTTTGGGGCCCCTGGAGCGGAGTTCTTCAGTCGCTCTGGGGGCCCTAGAAAACTCTCATGGGGCCCAGGCCCCCAGAGCTTCTTCCGCTCCTGATCGTGATTGGCAATTTGCTGGCAGGAGGTCCTTCTGCTCCGGGACCCACCGCTGAATTGCCCCAAAGACCTGCGGCGGGGGGGTCCTTCCGGCACTTCAGTGGCAGGTCCCAGGGTGGGTCTTCGGCAGTGGGGGGGTCCTTCTGCCCCGGGACCTGCCTCCAAAGTGCCCCTGAATCCTCTGGGTGGCCATGGTGTAAGAAAGCTGATGTAGGAGGACCAGTTCTCCTCTGCGCTGGAGATGCTCAGGGCCTTCACCTGGAGAGCCATTTGTTCCAAAAACTGAAAATTGTGAGGAAGGGAAAAATGTGTTAATTCTACATTTTGTCTCAGTTGCATAATTGTTTCAGCCCTGGCAGGAAAAATGGTGCTAGTAACAGCAAAATATACTATTGCAGATTTCATTGCTGCTGCTGCTGCTGCTGCTGGGGTGGTAGGAATGCATGGTGACACCCCATTAATTGATCTGATGTAAGATGTTATTGTGTGACAGACTATTGACAGTTCAAATCAGTTCTTCTCTCTATACAATGCCAAAAAAAATTACTGTAGTTGCTTTGGTGCAGGGAGAAGAAACTGCAAGGATATGTCTAAGGCTAGACACCTTGGGTCAGATTCATCTCTGGGGTAAGCCTGTGGACTTTCATTAGGGATGAATTTGACTCTTTGGAGATCTTCCCCTGTGTCTCCCTGCCCTGTGCAGGGTCCATTATTATCATAGAATCATAGATTATTGGGGTTGGAAGGGACCTCAAGAGATCATCTAGTCCAACCCCCTGCTCAAAGCAGGACCAATCCCCAAATGGCCCCCTCAAGGATTGAACTCATAATCCTGGGTTTAGCAGGCCAATGCTCAAACCACTGAGCTATCCCTCCCCCCCCGGCTGTCCTTTGATTTTCTCCAAAAAATAGTTTGTCCTTCATCATCATGGCAAATCCCCAAGGGACATGGTCTCCTTGCACATCAACCACCAGCTGGATCCATCTCTGGCAAAGTGCATTAGGTGGTCTAGCTGTATATTCATTTTATGTCCCTGAAGTGCAGCTGAAGTTTTTTGGTGCCCACGTGATCACCAGCTGTGTAGCAGCATTACTTGGTACACAGTCTTCAGAATTCCTTGATCTTCCATTCTAATAATATGTGTGTACTACAAAAGTCATCAAAACTGAACAAGTGCTAATGAAGGTGGTTGCTGGGCTCAGATTCTAATATCCTTATTTCTGATTTCTTACAGTTTATTTTTGGGTATTTCCTAATAAGTAAATAATATGACAATAGCATGGAAGAAGCATGATTTCTGGGATATACAGTGAACCTGTTCATATGATTAGCTACAGTCTTGTTAGCTACTGCTTTGACCATTCAATGTAGTATACAGACTTTACACTTAACTGGAGCTGAGTGATACATTATTTAAACAATCCCTCTACCAGAGTACACATAGTTTCTGTGCTGTCAGCCTTCTAAATTTTGAAGATTGGATGGATGGTCCCTTTGGAGATACACTCTAGCATGGATATTTATTTGAATCCTCTTCTTTAAATCACAAAGATCATGTACTGTAGATGTGTAGTCACTGGAAAAATTGTTGGTACTTATCTAAACTTACACTAGACATGGCCCTGTCCTATGAGTCCACTTCTACAACACAGAACTATAAAGCTTCTGCACACTTCTTTTTCAGTTAAAGATTTAATTGGTCTTACATATTTACAGATGCCTTTCATAATAGACTTGAGATAAATGAACTAGATACTCATGAAGACACTACGTATTTCTTCTGTACACTTTCAGCTGATCATTGAGCAGGAGGTTGTACTAGATGACCACCTGATGTCTCTTCCAACCATAATTTTCTGTGATTGCTAGGGGAAATGGCTCTGGCTACATTGCTAATGCCAGTTGCTATTTAAGTTATGCTCTCTGTAACTTTATGCCTGACCTATCAGGTCACTAGTTTGTCCAACAGATGGCACTGTATCTTTGAGCATTTAAATTTACTTGATGAAATTGCTTTGCTACTGTAAAGATCTTCCCTATGAATAAATAAAGCTGGTTTGCCATTTTGTTAAGTGTTTCTGCTGGGTTTTCAACCACAGACCTTTTTAAAATAAATCTTTAGGTAAGTGTTTAAAAATGTACAACTTCAATAAAAACAAAAGTTTGATTTCAAGTTCTGACATCTAATTTTAGTGTTGTTAGGGCTAAAAGCAATCTAAGTTCTGGAGCCAAGATGTGCAGATAAGAGAGGTCTCCACTTCAGGGAAATGCTTCGGGGACCACAGAAATTCCCAGCTTCTAAGCATGGTCTCTACTATGAAAACTAAACTGTTTCCCTGTTGCAGTCTCTCTCATTTGGATTTACTGGCTGTAGCATATTAAGAAATAAATCAAATATAACAAACCATGGAAACAACTCTTAATAAAGTGGATCCAGCTCAGAATACCAGGCACAGCACCAGGACCAGTGACATCAACCACCAATGCCCCATCCGAGTGAGCTAGCCACAGCTGGCTGCTCTGCTGTGCCATGCTCCAAGAATGCTTGCTCCTTCCCCAGAGTACCAGAGAGAGGCCATAACTACCACAGGCCCTCCACGCTGCATGTGACACAGTGTGTGTCAATTCCATGGTGTGATTCTGCCTCTGTGCCCCCTGGAAAGCCTGGGGCTGTAGTGGCTATTTCAATATCCAGTGACCAGGAAAAAAAGCACCTCTGCTACTGTAGATGCTGACTTGTACTTCCTTCTGAGCTTCTCTCTTCCTTTGGACCTTCTCCCACCTTGCCATGTGTCTCCTTCAAGTCCCCCTTGTGACCCCACTATACTTTCACACCATGCCCTCATCATTTACTTTTTGGCTCCCTGTTTCCACTTTCTTCTCAACTCACGTTTTCCTCCTCTGTCTGTCTGGACCCCATCGCCATCTCTCCCTGCTTATTCCTCCATCCCCTTTTCTATTTCCATAGGCTGTCCTGCATTCACCTCTACCCAGCACCTCATCCCTCTTCCCTCAGTCTCCCAGATCCCCATCCCTCCTTCTCTTTGTTCACCTCCTCTTTGCCGCAGTGATTTCTTCACCCTGCCCCCGATCTCTCTTCATACTTGTCCTCTCCTCCTGTTCCCGCACCACTGTCATGTCTGTTCTTGGACACTGTTCCTGCTACCCTTATTCCCATCTGCAACACTCAGCTTTCTCTTCACCAAGTTCACCTTGATCCTTCAGCTCTTCATCACCTTCTCCTTGTGCCTCCTGATGGCGGTTCCTCCTCTCACTCCCCCAAAAGCCACGGCTGTGATGTCAGGCTCCTCCTCTCCCCTCTTCTCGTTTCCAGTCACGCTCCCCTCCCCCTTTCTATTCCCTCTCATTTGAAGTCCACCCATTTTCTCTTTCCTTCTTCCAAATGGCTACTATCTACTTTTTCTGTGCTCCCTTCCCCTAGACTGCCATGCCTTACTCTGTTTCCTGTGCTCAAGTCCTCTCTTTGTCATGGGTGACTTTAGCTTCCATGTTGATAACCAGTCCGACTCCGCTGTCTGTCACTTCTTTTAACTGAACCTTCCTCAGCTGGCCTCCAGCTTTTGATTAACTCCGCTATTCACTTGACCAAGTCTTCACTAAATCTCTCCAGTCCTTCGATCTTGGAGTTCTATTTCTGTCAGTGATACTTGCTCTGCCTTTTCATGTCTCTCTACCTCACCCCAGCCTTTACCAATGATTTAGTGAATTTCAATCTATCGGCTCTTTCTCAGCTCTGCCATTGTCCATGCTGTACAACTTTCTATGTCTCTGATTCACTTTTGAAGCTCTAATCTTCTCTCCTGAAACCTTCCTCTCTGCCTCATTCCTGTACTGTTTATGTAACCTTTTCCTCTCTATCCAAAAACATCTTCCTTTTCCAATGCTGCAAACCCATCACTCTCTCCTTGTATCCCTTTGATTCTGATGCCATAAGAAATCATTGAATCTCCACATTTTTTCTTCAAGGCCCAGCACACAATATTGTCCTAACTACATTTCTGCTCTCCTTGCCTCCTATGTTCCCCCTTCTTACTGCTCCTGTTCTGTCTTTTTTCCCACTCTCTGAGTCATACCTTCACTCCCACTGTCCCTTGGAATGGTTGTTCACTAGTTGTCTGCTTAGTGACCTCTCTGTCCATTTAGGTAGCCCTTGAAAACTCATAGGACCAAACTCTGTGCTGGTGTAACTCCAGGATTTGGCCCACTATCTTCATGAATCCTTCCTGGATTGGTCTCTTCACCAACTATTGCCCTGTGATTTGTCTTGTCTGTGTTAGACTCTTTGGAGCAGGGAATCCTATTTAGAAAAGGTCCCAACAGAACCTAATGTGAATTATTCAAAAGTGCTTTGGTGTCGCCGTTGAACTCATGGTAGAGTGCCCTGGATCCAGATTCACCCCCGGTTGGCCTCTTATAAAATACCTGGCTCAACGTATTGCTTGTATGTTAAATCTATCTTAATAGTTCCTATGGGCTGTAGGTAGCAGTAGTTACCACCTATGGTAACTTGTAATGGTGTCATGTTCCTGCTACACTGGCAAAAATAAATAATGTACGGATACCATAGTGAGAGGGATTATATAAGCAGCTAGAAAGATACTATGGATAGGAATGCGTGTTTTGCACAACATGCATTATACAAGATAAGAAATTTATTCTCCAGGGTTTACTGTAGCTGTTGCTATCTCTGACTGTGGTTTGTTTTTTTTTTAATAATCCAACAATCTTCATGATTTATTCACTTTTTCTTTTCTGAGTGGTAATGCATAAAAATGTCTTTTCCAGTAAAACGATCCCTTTACAATTTGGCTTTGACACAAAACCAGATTCCGACCAGAAAAGTTTTTACCTCTGGGCATATTGCAACATATTTCCTTCATAATTAATACCACATCTGCCTCCATATTTCATTTCAGCTTCTCAATGAAAATTGATGAAGCAGCCAATCACAAACAAGTATCATATACCGTTGATAGTTCAATCAGCAGTTTCCAGCATATCTCATTACTAAAGCATAACTAGTCTGCAAATGAATGGCTCTTGTACATGCATGTTTATAATGTCTTAGTATAAATGCTCATTAGCCCACATGAGCATGACTATTACATGGCCTACCACCAAAAAGTTCATCTGTACGAACACATGACAAAAATCTAACCGGGTAACTGAAAAAAGCCACAAATTATACAGGGTCAGATCCTGGGTTGTGGTCAAATAGCAGCCAGCACAGGATGGGGTAGAGACGTGCAAATGTGGGATTAAATGCCATGAGCACTTGCCTCATCCTCAGGAGGCTGTGTGCAGGGCCATTCCTATGGCATTAAATACAGCATCTTAAGAACAGCTCCAATTTATACAGCTGCTAATGGCTCCAGGTTGAAACCTAATTTAACCTGACCACCTCTAAGCCGAGAAGGTGCTTCAGTTTCCATAGTTAATTTTGTCCTTACCCTCTTCTGATGCTGCTAGTGGTCAGGCTAGTCAATGCCTTTTGTAGTGCTGGTATTTGTGATGTGAACATCTGTTCACTGGGAATCAGATATAGGGTATGTCTACATTGCACACTTCTTTCGGCCATGGGCAGAGTACATCTTCACATAGCCCCTCCTACCAGGGGTATAAATAACACCCTAGCTGTTGAGGCACTGCTTAGGCGAGTAAAGACATGCTTGAAGGGCTTGGATGTGTATGTCAGTTCTCTGCTTGCCCAAGCCATGCCCCCATCTATTTTTAGCAGTGTAGTGTCTCATTTCCTCCTTGCCACTAGAACCTTTCCTTACCACAGGAAAAGACTCCCCATTGGGGAAAGACTGCCTCCTCCTCGACAGAGCCTTTCCTCACTGCAGCTGGAAAAGGCTCTGGCAGCTCCTTGCAGGGAAAGATTCCAACAGTGGGGGAAAGCTCTGCCAATTCCCTGTGGCTGGAGCCTTTCCCCACAGCAAGGAACGACTCTGGCAGCATGGAAAGGCTTCAGCAAAGGGGAGCTGCTGAAGGCTTCCCCCATTGCGCCTCCCCCTCCCATGCCAGCTACTTTCACTGACGCATGCACATATACACCGCAGTATGGATGCAGCCTACTTTTCACTGCAGAAAGTAGTGAAACATAATCTCCACTCTACCACCAGTGGTGTGTAGCGTAGCCATAGCCTAAGACCAACCCACAGAGGTCTCCTTTCAAGGCCTTTCCATGGCCCTGAGGTCTGAGAATGATGTGATATTTAGTTTGCCTCTTTTCTAGGTGTGTACAAAATCCATCCCTAAATATTTACAAAGGTAAACATTCTCTCCCTGAGCATACACAGTCTGAAATTACATACTACCTGCTGGTAAAACATACAAATTAACCAGCCCACTAAAGTCTTTGTGTTCAAGCAAGAGGATCGTCTCTGCTGATTCTCAAGCCCACACACATATATACAAATTTAAATCTTCTCTTTCAGAATGATGCATGGAGAATATTAGCTCACCTCCACTATCTATAAGAAATTTTGTGGGGGGGCATCCTAAAGAATGTGTTTTCCAGTTGGGAGGGTATATAGAAAAAAAGTGAACCTTTATGCTAAAGTTATAAAACATTTAGAAGAAAGTAGAAGAACCAGATACTGGCAATGGTCTCCTAAAGCAGCTGTAACAGCAAGGAACATAGTTTCTTCTATTTGGCCCTTATCCACCAGGCACAGCTGTTGGTTGGTAAATTTAAAAAGAAATCCTTTTATGTAGAAGCAGATACATTGGCTCTAATGTTTCTAAATCTATTTGCCTAGGTCTAGCAAAGTTTATTTTAAAGGGCAGTTTCTTTAGGAATTTATCAACACATCATGTAATGGGCATTACTTTGTAGAGCTATTCTCAAAAGAGCCACCAAAAGTTGTGATAAAGCCATAACTACAGAAACATGTGAGAGTTACCAGGGAAATTGCATGACAGAAGTTTATCTTAACCTTAACTCTCGCTCTACCCAAATCTACATTAATAGATATGGCTGAGACATACTTTCAGCATGGTGCACACTACAAAGACCTATTTCTCCAACCATTTTATATGAGCAACTCCCATTGAAATGGCTGGTCAATCAACACCTGAGGAAAACTGTTTATTCATAGTAAATGTAGTGCTTGTAATGGGCACAGGCAAGAAAGCCTATGAAACTGAACTCTTAAGTATTACCTCAAAACTGGTACAGAATGGACAGTGGCAAGGCAAGCTTCCCCCATATACAGGCTTCAGATCTGCCCTGGAGGAGGGTGAGGATAATTTAGTTTCCATAGCTATTCAGAACTTTGAACTCTCTTTTGAGAGTGCAAATGCGTGCCAGTCATGGTGATTCTTTCTTTGCATCATTAGCTAGTAGCTGAAAACCCACACTGTCAAATGGGTGTAGCAGCTGAGCTAATGAACCCACCATCTGTGCAGTCTCCATCATACAATCAGTGAAATTCTTGTATGTAGATTAACTGTAGAGTAAGAGAGGAGATTGGTGGAGTTACCTCTCCCGCTGTGGCTTAAGAACTCTTGACATGGCATAGACTGAGGTATCTGTTCTGCCCTGCAGAACTTAAAACCTATATAGACAAGAAACAAACAGAGTAGGATGGGAAACAGAGGATGGGAAAGCCCAGTTTCTCAATATTATGTAGGCTTTCCATTGATTTTAGTAGAAGTTAGGAGCCTAAATACCTTTGAGGATCTGGCTGAAGTGTATTGCCCAGGGTAACATAACAGCTCTGTGGCAGAATTTCAAATAAACCCAGACTCCTGATTCCTAATCCAATGTCTTAATCCACTATACCACACTACCTCTCATTATTTAAGATTATGAAGAGCTCCTTTTTAAAAAAAAAAAGAAAAAATATCTTTTTAAAATCACTAACCCTATGAGTTTACATACTGTCTGTAGACTTAATTAATCTGACACTGCATGCATATTAAAATATTTGGAAATAATTTCCTTCATTCTTTACCTGCCAGGTCTCAAGTGCTGTGTTCTCTGCCTTCCCTGAGGATGCACACATATAACAAAAGTCAGAGTCTGGTCAATGATATGTGGTATGTATATGGTATGTATGGTATAAAACTCTCATTGAGTTCAGTAGCTGTCAGATCCTGCCCAGAAATCTTAAAAGAACCATAATATTCCTTTAAAATCCCTTTGTTTTTCATCCAAATGGAAAATAACTTTCACAAAGTTTGCAAGGTTTTCCGGGCTGCCTGTCATTCAGTGACGTTTAGGCTCTTTGGTGTTTTCCACTTATGGCATATTCATCTTTTAGCTATTGAGCTTGCAATTAACAAGAATTTACCCAGTGGGCTATTTATGTTTACGAGTTTGTTAAAATCCCATAGTGGGAAAATGTTCAATCTATTAGGCACATCAACCACAATTGAAGAATCTGTTGACTCTATATATTACCTTTTCCCATGATGTATTTCATAAACATTTGAAAGTGCTGTGACACTCCCCAGGGATACCCAGGGTTGCGGGTTACCTCACCACCACCTGTCCTTACTGTGAAGCAGTCTTGTCTGCACTTGCTGTAGGTCAGCTTCCTAAAACCACCAACCTCTGACAACAGAAGCAGCACTGCCAGGCCCCGCGTACCTCACTGTCTCTGTGAAGGCAAGTGATAGGCACACCTCCCCCCACTCCTCATCCCTCTCCGAGTCCTTGGAACACTCCCTGCAGCGTCCACTGGACACTCACGGAAATCAGCAAGTTTGCTATCCCCAAGGGGACAGGTACACACTAGCTTGTTTGATTCAACTGAGGATTAACTCCTAGTCAACACCATAGCACTAAGATATATTTATAGTGAAAAACTCATGTTTACCATCAGTTTAGATTTTAAGCGATAGTAAAGACAATTAGAAGCAAAATGGATACATGTAAAACAAAATCATAAAATGTAAACCTGGATCTACACTTATCAGTGATTACCTTTCCTATATAATAAAGAAGATTTTTCCCCAAAGATTCAGTCTTTTGCAGAACTAGTTCATTTCAGATTCATAGACTTTAAACTCAGCAAGAACTATCATGAGCATCCATTCTGACCTCCTGTACATTACAGATCACAGATCTTCGCCCACCCACTCCTCTAATAGACCCATAACAATTGGCTGAGTTACTGAAGTTCTCAAATCCTCACGATTTAAAGACTTCAGGTTACAGAGACTTTGTCATTTACACCAGTTTAAACCTGCAAGTGACATGGGCTCCATGTTGCAGAGGAAGGTGAAAAACTCCTAGAATCTCTGTCAATCTGACCTGGAAGAAAATTCCTTCTCAATCCCAAATATAGTGATCAGTTAAACCCTGAGCATCTGGGCCAGACCCCTTGAACAGACACCTCGGAAAGAAATCTCTGTAGTAACTCAGAACCCTGTCCAGCTAGTGTCCAGACAAACCAGGATCCAGATGTTCATGAAGCACCTACCTCTCACCAGGGGTTTTCTTCAGTGAAAGGAAAACTAAATGTCTCCTTGAATTCTCTTTATATTTGTAAAAGTTCATTTTACAAATGGAGGGGAGGGATAGCTCAGGGGTTTGAGCATTGGCCTACTAAGCCCAGGGTTGTGAGTTCAATCCCTGAGGGGGCCATTAAGGGAACTGGGGTAAAAATATGGGGATGGTCCTGCTTGGAGCAGGGGGTTGGACTAGATGACCTCCTGAGGTCCCTTCTAACCCTAATAGTCTATGATTCTATGATTCTCCCCTTTCCCTGCCCTTAGACAGCACAACCTCCCATGGTTTAATCTCCAGTGTCTTCTCATTCTCCTGGTTACTTCATATGTAAATTGGGCTCCCACTGTGTTGTCTCACAATGCTTAATTTACATGTGAATGGAGATAGGGACTATACATCCTGTCTGGAAGAAACCTGTTTTCTCATTGTTTGGTGACAGAATCCAAAACATATTTTCTGTACCTACGTACAACTCCTTAAATATCATCCATACATCACGCAATGATTATGAAGATCAGTATAGCATAAGCTTTTATTAGAGACCTTACATTATATTCTTTGTGAATAAATGCAATTAAAGACATGTAGTAGGTGTAATCAGGGCCAGCGCTTCCATTTAGGCGGCCTAGACAATTGCCTAGGGTGCCAGGATTATTGATGGGCAGCATTTTGCAGGAGGGGGCGGCAGGCGGCTCTGGTGGAGCTGCTGCAGTCGTGGCTTGGGCTGCGGCTCTGGTGGAGCTGCCGCAGTGGTGCCTGCAGACGGTTGGCTGCTCCTGCGGCTCTGGTGGACCTCCCGCAGGCACCACTGCAGCAGCTCCACCGGAGCCACAGACCAGAGGACCCTCCACAGGCACGACTGCGGCAGCTCCACCGGAGCCGCGGGACCAGGGCGCAGGGTGGCGAAATTGCCGTGCGCTTAGGGTGCTAAAACCCCTAGCACCGGTCCTGGGTGTAATGAGTTTGTCAGGCCTGCTAAAATTTGCTGTTACAAGTCAGTAAACCTACTTTGCCAGATGGCACTATTAGGGCTCCATGTGTCACATATGCATTTTATCTGCACTCCTCACTGTTCCAGCAATTAGCATTAGTTTTATCCCTGGTTTTGGTAGGGTTTATTTCCCCCATTCTGATTTAGTAGGAGCAGAAAATGTGCCTAATTGAAGGCTACCTTGGCAACTTTTCAGGAGCCTAAAGGGGACACAGCCTATTTTCCTTAAAATGGAGGAGACTGCAGCTGTCCTCATTTATAATGAAGAGACTAATTCTGCTAAAGCAAGAGGTTCTAGGATGCGATATACTCCATCTGGATCCCAGAGGCCTTTCTGTAATTTCTGCAGGTCACACCCTACCTATTAGGGCCTAATATTGCAAGGCTCTGACTTCAGCAGGAATTGAGTTTGCTCAGATTTAGACTTAAAAGTTATGGATGACTCTTGGGTTATATTGTACAATCATGAGGGTGCATTTGACTCAAAGACCACATTTTGCCCACCTCAGCTCTATCCGTATTCATTGTGTTCTAAAACATTGACTAATTTTTTCATCTTTTGTGAATTTAATATTTTGGTTGTGTTTATTCTGTCACTTATTACCAGTGCTAAAAATTTAACTCTTGGCTCCACATTCCTTCTGTCTAGTCGGTATTTTAGTTGCTGAGAACAGTAAACTGTAGACTGAGGAAACTAAAATTCTTACTGTTATTGCAGCCATCTGTCTAGACTGTCTAATAAGGGGATTCTTCTCGGGTGGCCTCATATTCTTTTTAATATTGACTATTTGTTCCCATAATTGCTTTCTTTGTGGATATTGCCAATGTTGTTCTCTTTTTGGGTTATGTTTTTCTTTTGCGGAATGAAAAGAGCACAGATTTCCCTTCAGAACTGCTCTATAGATATTTCCTTCTCAATCCAGTTAGGCCCCCAGCATGGAAAAAAAAAAGTCCTGTAAAAAGTCCCTGCCTATAGTAAAAAATAGTAGCAATAAGATGGAGTCAAGCGAAAACAAGGCCACCCGAAAATACCGTGGTGAAGAGCTGTGGAAGCTGAGCTGAAAAACCTGGGACACAGCTGGGTAACCATTGAAAGACTTGCCGGAAACAGACAAGAGTGGAGGAGCTTTGCCACTGCCCTAAATGCCACAGGAACATGATGATGATGATGATGATGATATAGTAAAAAATGCTGGCCAGCAACATCAGGAACTACACACAATTTATAATATTCAGAGTTTCACTCTGCAAAGCCTCCACATACACAAGCCAAAGTGAATTCCATGCAGAATCAGGTTCTCTGGGTTGTAGATCACTAAAATGTCAGTGCTTGTTTTGAAATGTCACTGCAGATATGTTCCTCAACGCAATATTTTAGATTCTGGCTAGACCAGCGCATTTTTTTCTTCTCAGTATCGTACTCTGGGTTGTCCCAGAACATGACTATTTTTAAATGAATGAAAGTCTGTGAAATACAGCCCCTGATCCTGTAGGACTCTAAGCACTTCTTTGAGGTTCTGATCTCCCTTAACATCCATTGAAGTCAACACATTGCAGGAGTGAACCCAGAGCTCTTTTGAGCTATGGTAAATGGTCTAGTATTATTTATACAGTGTCATAGCTGAACATGGAACTTCACAGACTCCACCAGCACCACAGAGTTTATAATCTAAGTAAGATATGATGGTCTATGACCCATCCACACAGCAAATTATCACCAGCTCAGTAACTGGGTATGGCAATGGTTAAGCTCAAAACAATGTTGAGTATGTACAGAAAATGTTAATGACCACTTACAACTGCTAAATCCATCCACTTCCCTTTCTAGATGCTTCATCTACTATGCAGCAGATTTGGTTATGACAGATGTGCATGGATGTGCCACCGTAATTGGTAAACTAAGTCATCTCCCCACCCATTATTCTGTGGTGACACCTCTCCCAATGGTTTTCTGGTTAAGGCACAAAATTGGGAATTGAAGATTGTGATTGGTTCCCCCTGGGGTGCCACTTGGAACTAGGATATCACTGAGCACCCCCTGTCCCACCAGCCTGGGGTCCCCTTACTCTGTGTTGCTGTGACAGGCTCTGAAGGCCCTTTCAGGCACACACACAGGTAAAGACACCCAGCTGCAGTTATATTCACACAGATGCTGAGATCAGCTCTGCATGAGAGAGCTCAGCTAAGGAATTGCCCAGGATGCAAGTGCACATCTCCTCTGGAGTATAAGCCCAACGTTGTATTCTCTTGCACTGCACTAAGAAAGCATAAGCTCATAAAATTCACCCTCTCCCTCAATGTGGAGAGAGAGGTGCAACAACTTCTGCCCCAAGTATGAGTTCCACACTGGTTTTAGAGAGAAAACAAAACAAATGTATTAACTACAAAAGAAAGATTTTAAATGATTATAAGTTATAGCAAACAGATCAAAGCAGATTACCTTAGTAAATAAACAAAAACCACAAACTGAGCTTAACACACTAGATAGGTAGGATATAAATCAACAGATTTTCACCCTGAGTGATAAACAGGCTGGCAGATTCTTAAGGCATAAGCTGCCTTGACTTTTCCAGGTTTTTATGCACAGGCAAAAAATCCTTCTAGCCTGGGACCATTACTTCCCACAGTTCAGTCTTTGTTCCTCAGGTGTTTCCTGGTGTGTTGTTTCACGGAGAGTGAGGTCTCTCCATGATGCAATTTTCCCCCTTGTATATCTTCTCCCCACTTGCTGGAAAGCTCTTTTGCTGTGACCTGGGCCAAACAGTCCCTATTGTGTAGTGCTATCTCTGAGAGATTTCTATTGTACACAGTTCCTGGGGTAATCCTTGTGCCTGTGTGCATTTCCTCACTAAGCCATTAACATTGTTTGGCCCTTTTACTGCATACTTGAAAGGCTGCTTGTGGATGCTTTCAACCTCATGACATGTTTCAACAACACATAGATAGCCAAACTTCATAACTTCACATACGACAATAGCACAAACAATCCAATGAGATACTACTGTCTAGCAGATCAAGACTTTTAGAATGACACCTCACAAGGCATACTTTGTATAAGGCATATCCTAATTACATGACAGAGGTGAATACTGGAGTGTCAGGGTGTCACAAGGATGGAAATTCTATTCCTGCCATAGAGCCTTCTTGTGTGACAATAGGCAAGTCAGTGTTGTTAGATGTTGGCTGTGTGTGTGTTTATTTAGTGTGCTGTCCCGGATCTGCACAGATAGAGGCGATAGCAGATCTTAATTAAACTGCCCCATAAATCCACAGACTCGGTTTTCAGCAAAGGTACCCGGCCAGGTTTATTGTCTACAAAGCACGGTAATAGCAGCTGGCAGACTCTACCAGGATACTAAGACATGTATGCCCATGACAATGGACTCAGCTCAGTCAACGGCAGGACTTTCCATTGTTCCCTAGGCTGCACAAAAGCACTCCCTCTGAGATACCTCTTTATACACCAGGGGTGGGTAAAATACAGCCTGTGGGCCACATCCAGCCCACCAGCTGATTTAATACAGCCCTTGAGCTCCCACTGGGGAGTGGGGTCTGGGGTTTGCCCTACTCCCACACACCAGCCAGGGAGCAGGAGCATGGCCCGCTATGCACATGCGTGCTGCAGCTCCTGGAAACAGCGGCATGTCCCCCCTCTGGTTTCTATGTTTAGGGGCAAACAGGGGGCTCCGCATGCTGCCCCATATGCAGGCACCACCCCTGCAGCTCGCTTGGCAGGGAACTGTAGCCAATGGAAGCTGCAGGGGCAGCATCTGCAGATGGGGCAGCGCGCAGAGCCACCTGGCCGTGCCTCCTCATAGGAGCTGGAGAAGGGATATGCCGCTGCTCCCAGGAGCTGCTTGAGGTAAGTGCCACCCAGAGCAATCATGCAATCATCCTGACCTTACCTTTAGTATGGGTCACTGTGTTCCTATTATCTTTGGGGAATATGCTGGGATCGAACTGTTCTGGTACCGCTCTTTTGGAATGTGCTTGCATGAGTGCTCTGTGCCCACCACCTCTTAGCAATATGTGCTTGCCAAATTTTGTGAACAGGGCCTGCCTCTTGCTTACAACTTAACTTTACTTTATGTCATCAAAGCTTTGACTATTTTAACTGAGGCTTCAGGCCTCATACCAGGCCTTTGATACATGGGCTTATGTTTCAGGCCCTCTTCTTACTACAGTCACCTACTGCCTCACTTTTCCCCGCTTGTGACATGGTACTGTTAACATTTCCCTCCCACACCTTGTTGTGAGGTAAAATTCATTAACCATATTGTGGTGGTCATATGCTACAATGGTGAGAATCATAAACAAGCCCCAAGTTTTAAAAAAAATCACCTTTTGGCAGATACAGCGTGTGCAGTTTTTTACCCATGAAAGCTTATACCCAAATAAATCTGTTAGTCTTTAAGGTGCCACGGGACTCCTTGTTGTTTTTGTGGATGCAGACTAACACGGCTACCCCCTGATTCTTGTCCCTATAGGAACCACTGTAATAATTTGAGAAAATAAGTTTTTTCAAAATGGCTACAGTAAACAACTGTAGAATGCAATAATCTTTTTTACCTCACTATGTCTAACTTTTGTTTATTTTATAGGATGCATATTTATTTTCAGATGGTTTTATTATTTTGATTCCATAATATGTTCTTTCTTCTGCTACCCATTTAAGTATTCAAGTCAACTCCCCTTTACAGTTGTCATATTGATACATTATGCAAGAATCACTGTTTGATCTGATCTTAAAGATGATATCTCTAACTGCTACATAATGTACCTATAGCATCTAAGCATTAGAAATGCATTGGATCAATTTCCTTTCCTATTGTTTGTAGAATCAAAAGTATTCAGCAGAAAAACTGAAAATAAATCTCCAGCCAGCAAAATATGTTCTGTAATATCTTTTGATGTAGGCATTACCTGAGACTCATTTGAGCTAGGGAAATTCAGCTCTATTTTAATAACTCTGGAATTGATGTTTGCAGTTTCGGTCACACATACAGAGGTGAAGTTAATGTCTGACTGTCTAGACATTTCAGTTGAGCTCATCAATGTGTGGTACCTGAGCACCTTAAAAAATTTTGTAGAGCTAGCAAAATCTAATAATGACCGTCAAATATCATTAGCATGTTTTCTTTGTAGTTAATGTCATCAGTTTTAATTCTTATTCTCCTCCACACACAACTCTGTGCACTGCTGCCATAGGGTCTTTTTCAAGGTTGAATGGGAATCCTTTAGAGTCTGGCAAATGTATATATATCTACATAATTCAGTCTGGGGTAATTTTTAGTCCATTTACCAAAATTGAACCCAATTCCAAATGAGCTCAGTGTTGAGGAACCGTACCTCTTACTCTCCCTAAGGGTGACCATGACCCCTGAAACCCAGCTGTCATAACATATTCCCAGATTTGGACCTTAGCGTCCAAAATATGGGTGTTAGCATGAAAACCTCCAAGCTTAGTTACCAGCTTGGACCTGGTAAAGCTGCCACCACCCAAAAAATTAGAGTGTTTTGGGGCACTCTGGTCCCCCCAAAAACCTTCCTTGGGGCCCCAAGACCCAAATTCCTTGAGTCTCACAATAAAGGGGAATAAACCATTTCCCTTCCCCCCTCCAGGTGTTCCCTCCCTGGGTTCCTGGAGAGATACACAGAAGCAAGCTCCGTGAATCTAAACAGAGGGACTCCACCCTCTCCTATTTTCAGTCCTGGAAACACAAGCACTTCCCTCTTCACCCAGAGGGTATGCAAAGTCAGGCTAGTAAATTTAACACACACAGATTTTCCCCTGACTTCTTCCTCCCACCAATTCCCTGGTGAGCACAGACTCAATTCCCTGGAGTTCCCCACTAAAGAAAAACTCCAACAGGTCTGTCATAAACAGATAGCTAAGGGTTAATGTCTCTTTCACCTGAAACACCTGACCAGAGAACCAATCAGGAAACCGGATTTTTTCAACTTTGGGTGGAGGGAAGTTTGTGTAAGAGGTCTTTTGTCTGTCTGCCTGTTTCCTCTGAGCTTTGGAGAAGTAGTTCTATTTTCTAGTCTTCTGTTTCTAAGTGTAAGGACAAAGAGATCAGATAGTAAGTTCTATGGTTTCTTTTCTTTGGTATTTGCATGAATATAAGTGCTGAAATGCTTTGATTTGTATTCTTTTGAATAAGGCTGTTTATTCAATATTCTTTTAAGAAATTGACCCTGTATTGTATCATCTTAATACAGAGAGAACATTTGTATTTTTTCTTTCTTTTTTATATAAAGCTTTCTTTTAAGACCTGTTGGAGTTTTTCTTTACTTCAGGGAAATTGAGTCTGTACTCACCAGGGAATTGGTGGGAGGAAGAAATCAAGGGGAGAGCTGTGGGTTGGATTGCTAGCCTGATTTGGCATTTCCTCTGGGTGAAGAGGAAAGTGCTTTTGTTCCAGGATTGGGAACGGAGAGGGGGAATCACTCTGCGTAGTTTCACAGAGCTTGTGTCTGGGTATCTCTCCAGGAGCATCTGGAGGGGGGAAGGGAAAAAGGATTATTTCCCTTTGTTGTGAGACTCAAGGGATTTGGGTCTTGGGTCCCCAGGGAAGGTTTTTCAGTGGGACCAGAGTGCCCCAAAACACTCTAATTTTTTGGGTGGTGGCAGCAGTACCAGGTCCAAGCTGGTAACTAAGCTTGGAGGTTTTCATGCTAACCCCCATATTTTGGACGCTAAGGTCCAGAATCTGGGAATAAGGTTATAACAAGGTCTTAAAAAGAAAGCTTTACATAAAAAGAAAGAAAAATACATAAAAATGGTCTCTCTGTATTAAGGTGACAAATACAGGGTCAATTGCTTAAAAGAATATTGAATAAACAGCCTTATTCAAAAAGAATACAATTCAAAACACTCCAGCAACTACACACATGTAAATACAAAAAAACAAACCTATCTTTGTACTTACAACTTTGAAACAGAAGATTAGAAAGCAGGAGATAGAAAAATCCTTCCCATAGCCGAGAGGGACAGACAGAACACAAGAACAAAACTTCCCTCACACCCAAAACTTCCCTCCACCCAGATTTGAAAAAGTCTTGTTTCCAGATTGGTCCTCTGGTCAGGTGTTTCAGGTTACTCCTTTCCAGGTGAAAGAGACATTAAACCTTAGCTATCTGTTTATGACACCAGCAACATCCCTGTTTTCAGAGCTTCACTTGGTATTTATATTGGTTTTACAAAATTTAAGGTGAAATCCTGGCCGTATTGAAGTCAATGGCAAAATTCCCAAGGACTTTAATAGGGTCAGGATCTCCCATAATGTTTTGTCCCTGTTTTTGTAAATGCTTTTCAAACTGTGGCCTACTGAAGAAGCTGTCAGACAAATGAGGTAGTGAAATTTATAGCAAGCTAGCTGAGCTCATGTGCATTTTAAGACCACCTACCACAAGACAAATCAGAGGATGTCATCTTGCTGTTCCTTCTCACCAGTGATCTGGCTAGAGCAGGGGTCAGCAATCTGCAGCCGATGTGCCAAATGCAGCATGCAAGCTGATTTTTACTGGCACCCTGCTGCCAGCCAGGGTCTCAGCCACTGGCCCTGCTCAGCCTGCTGCTGGCCTGGGTGAATGGAACCCCCAGTCGGCAGTGGGCTGAGAGGGGCCAATGGCAGGGACCCCAGCTGGCAGGAGCCAGCAGACAGAACCCCAGCTGCTCAGCCCGCTGCTGGTCTGGGGTTCCGGCCACTGGCCCCTTGCCAGCCAGGGTCCTGGCCATCGGCCCCGCTCAGCATGCTGCCAGCCTGGATAACAGCCGCTAGCCCTGCTCACCTCATTGCTGGTCTGGGTTTCCAGCTGCCTGTCCCCCTGCCAGCTGGGATCCGGGCCTCCCACCCTGCTCAGCCCTCCTGCCAGATTGGGGTACCGGCAGCCAGCCCAGAGCTCTGTTCCTGGCCTGGTCCCAGCGCTCTGCTCCTGGCCTGGTCCCAGCGCTCTGCAGCCCTCTTTTAAACTTTCATTGTTTAAAAGTTTTGCTTTTCAGTTTGTTTCCTTTTTCTCCCTTTTCAACTCCCCCCCTTTGTTTTCTTTTTCCATTTTGCCACTGAAAGAGAAAGGGGAAAGGATGGGGAAAGGAATTGAAACTGAAAATACAAAAGCCAGAAAAAGAAATTCAAATTGTATCCAACTAGAACAATTTTTGAGAAACAAAAATCAGACAAAAATCAGATATTTTAAAAAAGGGATATTTTTTGTTTTAAAAATTGTGTAGAGTAATTTCTTAATGTAATCAGCATATTTGTAGTAAATGTTGGTGTTTTGGATAAAATGTATGGCTCTGGGGAGGGGAAACTCATTTCAGTCCTTATTCTGTTAGCCTTCTGTACCTATTGTGTATTGATGTTTCCTTGGCACGGTTTGGAAGCACACCAGCTGCAGATCGTGCAGCCGGCTTACGGAGAAGGGGCAGGGGGCCGGTTGTGTCCATGGGGCAGAGGCCTGATGAAAAGGTCCAGAGGGCCCGAGGTGGAGGGTGGGTGGGGCGTGCCCTTGTGCAGCACCCGGTTGAGATACACCCGAGCAGCGGGCAGCAAAGTGAATCTCACCTCCTGTAGTACGCACTGGGGAGTACAAGGCCTGGAGAGCCCCATACGCCGAGCGAGCGTCAGGAGATCCAGCCAGTCTCCCCAGTCGTAATCCAGGAGATCTCCGACCCTGGTAACTTCTTCCAGGACCAACCTCTGGCGCACCGCAAGGGACTCCGCCACCTGCACATGGAGCTGGGGATTGTGTAGCAGGGGCTCCATGAGAAGATCTGTCCCCTCGGTGGCCACCACGGACCTGGTCACTGAGAACAGCTTCCAGGTCCGGAGGAGGTCCTGGTAGAAGACTGGCAGCCCAGAGAGGTCTCATGGAAGACCTCTCGGATAGAGATAAAGGAGCTACTGGTCGTATCGGAGCCCTCAGAAATGGCGCAGGAAGGTGTGTGCCAGTACTCTCCACACCGGACTACCTGCACCATACAGGAGCCTCTGCAGGGCCTGGAGGCGGAAGACATGGACCTGAGTCTGCAGGAACTTCAGGCCCTACCATCCCTCATCCACGGGCAGGTGGAGGACCCCTGCAGAGACCAAGTGCAGTCGTGGCCAAAAGAACTCCAGAACCACCTTCCGGAGGTCAGCCAGGAAGCCAGGGGCCAAGACCAGGGTGTTGAGCCGGTACCAGAGCATGGACAGGACTAGTTGATTGAGCACCATTGCCTTCCCTTGAAGGGAAAGGCACCAGAGTGGTCCTGTCCATTTCTGGAGCTGCTCATTCACCCTGCCCTGTAAATCGTGCCAGTTCTCCAGCAGAGACGGATGTGTGGCAGAAAGGTAAATGCCAAGATAGAGCAGCAGACCCGCGCTCCACCGGATGGCCTGAAGCGCGGGTGGGAGGAAGCCCGCCTGCCACCCGTCCCCAACTACCAGGACAGAGCTTTTGACCCAGTTGACCCGGGCGGAGGAGGCCGCTGAGTACACAGCCTGGCAAGCCTCCACCCGAGCCAAGTCACCCAGGTCCTGGACCACGAGGAGCACATCGTCGGCATACGCTGACAGGACCAGCCGCAGCTCCGGCTCCTTAAGCACCAACCCCATCAACCTCCTTCGGCAATAAGGTGAACACGGCTTGCCTGCACAACAGAGGGAGGGCCCCGCTCTGCAAGGACTCGACCCAGATGGTGACCAGGTCAAGGCCGAGGACGTCCCAGAACACGCGGTAGAACTCCACGGTCAGCCCGTCCATGCCCGGAGATTTGTTGGTGGGCATGCAATGGAGGGTTTCCAAGAACTCAACCAGAGAGAGAGGCAGCTCTAGCCGGTCCCGGTTGCCCGTGCTGACCATCGGGAGCCCATCCCAGAGCACTCTGCAAGCGGCAGGATCGGTCGGATCCGGGGAGAATAGGTGCGCGTAGAAGGTCCTGGCCCTCTCGCACATCTCCTCTGGATCCATGAGTGGGGTGCCGTCCTCTGCCAGAAGGCAGGTGATGTGCTTCTTGGCTCCCCTCCTTTTCTCCAGGGCGTAGAAGAAGCGGGAGCCATAATCCATCTCCCGAAGGAGGCGAATGAGGGATCAAACAAAAGCACCCCGGGCTCGATGGTCAGCCTTCTGTACCTATTGGGTACTGCTAAAGGATCCTCCCCCAGCCTAAGGGGAGGAACCACAGGGCCACAGAACCCACTGAGTGCGGGGGACAACTAATAAAAGAACAGGGACAGGAGTGAGGTCAAAGGGTCAGAAGGAGGGAACCTAACGGGGACACCGAGCACAGAACCCCGGACAGCGCCCACTGCTCCTCGAAGGCATCAAGGGAGCCAGTGGACGCCGCCCAGAGGAACTCCGCCCGGATGCGTGATCGGACCATGGAGCGGAAGCAAGCCCCACAGTCACCGGAGTCTCCATCGGCCAACCTCCCCTCCCTGGTCGCGTGGATGGCCTTTTTCGCCAGGGCGAGGAGGAGGTTGACCAGGAGGTCCCGGGATTTCGTGGGGCCACGGATAGGGAGTGCATACAAAAGGAGGTGAGGGGAAAAGTGTAACCAGAAACGTAAGAGGATGGCTGTGAGGAGCCGGTGTAGGGGCTGCAACCTGGCGCACTCTAGGTAAACATGCGCCAGGGTCTCCCTCACGCCGCAGAAGGGGCAGGTGTCCAGGACAGGGGTAAACCACGCCAAGTACACGCCCGTGCTCACGGCCCCATGCAGGAGCCGCCAACTGATATCCCCAGTGGGCCTTGGGACCAAGGTGGAGTAAAGGCTGGCCCACCGGGGCTCCTCACCCTCCAGAGGTGGCAGGAGGTCCCGCCACTTCGTATCAGGGCGGGACACGAGGGTGAGGAAGTGAAGGGTGTGGAGCACGAGCGTGTAGAGCTGTTTCCTCGGCGCGGTTTGGAAACGGACTGGCTGCAGGTCGTGCAGTCGGCTTGCGGAGAAGGGACGGGGGGGCCGGTCGGGCCTACGGGGCAGAGGCCCAATGAAAAGGTCCAGAGGGCTTGGGGTGGGAGGTGGGCGGGGCGTGCCCTCCCGCAGGACTCGGTCGAGGTAGGCCCGAGCAGCGGGCGGCAAAGCGGCCTCCACCTCCTGGAGTACGCGCCGGGGAGTGCAAGGTCTGGAGAGCCCCATGCGGTGAGCGAGCGTCAGGGGATCCAGCCAGCCTCCCTGGTCGTAGTCCAGGAGTTCTCCGACCCTGGTGGCTCCCACCAGGACCAGCCTCTGGCGCACCGCGGGGGACTCCGCCACCTGCACACGAAGCTGGGGATTGTGTAGCAGGGGCTCCGCGAGGAGGTCGGCCCCCTCGGTGGCCGCCACGGACCTGGTCGCGGAGAACAGCTTCCAGGTCCGGAGGAGGTCCTGGTATAAGACCATCAGCCCGGAGAGGTCTCGCGGAAGACCCCTCGGTTCGAGATAAAGGAGCTGCCGGTCATATCAGATCCCTCGGAAACGGCGCAGGAAGGCGTGCGCCAGGGCTCTCCACGCCGGACTACCCGCACCATAAAGGAGCCTCTGCAGTGCCTGGAGGCGGAAGACGTGGACCTGAGTGCACAGGCACTTCAGGCCCTGCCCTCCCTCCTCCAGGGGCAGGTGGAGTACCCCTGCAGGGACCCAGTGCAGTCCTGGCCAAAAGAACTCCAGAACCACCTTCCGGAGGTCAGCCAGGAGACCCGGGGCCGGGACCAGGGTGTTGAGCCGGTACCAGAGCATGGACAGGACCAGTTGGTTGAGCACCAGTGCCCTCCCTCGAAGGGAAAGGCACCGGAGGAGTCCTGTCCATTTCCGGAGCCGCTCCGTCACCCTGACCTGCAAACTGTGCCAGTTCTCCGGTGGAGACGGATGCGTGGCGGAAAGGTAAACGCCGAGATAGAGCAGCGGACCCGCGCTCCACCGGATGGCCTGGAGCGCGGGTGGGAGGGAGCCTGCCTGCCACCCGTCCCCGACCACCAGGCTAGAGCTCTTGACCCAGTTGACCCGGGCGGAGGAGGCCGCCGAGTACACCGCCTGACAGGCCTCCACCCGCGCCAAGTCGCCCGGGTCCTGGACCACGAGGAGCACATCGTCGGCGTACGCCGACAGGACCAGCCGCAGCTCCGGCTCCCGAAGCACCAACCCCGTCAACCTCCTGCGGAGGAGACAGAGGAAGGGCTCGATGGCCAGAGCATACAGCTGGCCCGAGAGGGGGCACCCCTGCCGCACTCCCTGCCCGAAGCTGACCGGTTCGGTCAGGGTCCAGTTGAGCCTGACCAGACACTCTGCGGAAGCGTACAGCACCTGGAGAAAACCCACAAACCGGGACCCGAAGCCCAACGCTTGCAGAGTGCCCAGGAGGTACCCGTGGTCCACCCTGTCGAATGCCTTCTCCTGATCCAGGGACAGGAGGGCGAACGACAGACCATCCCTGCACCCAAGCTCTAAGAGATCCTGGACCAAATAAAGGTTATCGAAGATGCTACGGCCCGGGATGGTGTAGGCCTGGTCTGGGTGGATCACGTCCTCCAGCACGGACCCGAGCCGCAGCGAGATGGCCTTGGCGATGATCTTGTAGTCCGTGCTGAGGAGCGAGACGGGACGCCAATTCCGTAAATCGCGGAGTTCCCCCTTCTTCGGCAATAAGGCGAGCACAGCTCGCCTGCATGAGAGAGGGAGGACCCCGCCCTGCAAGGACTCGGCCCAGACGCTGGCCAGGTCTGGGCCGAGGACGTCCCAGAACACGCGGTAGAACTCCACGGTCAGCCCGTCCATGCCCGGAGACTTGTTGGTGGGCATGCGATGGAGGGCATCCGAGAACTCGGCCAGAGAGAGAGGCAGCTCTAGCCGGTCCCGGGCGCCTGCTCTGAGCGTCGGGAGCTGGTCCCAAAGCACTCTGCGAGCGGCAGAATTGGTCGGATCCGGGGAGAAAAGGTGCGCGTAGAAGGTCCGGGCCCTCTCGCACATCTCCTCTGGATCCATGAGTGGGGTGCCGTCCTCTGCCAGAAGGCAGGTGATGTGCTTCTTGGCTCCCCTCCTTTTCTCCAGGGCGTAGAAGAAGCGGGAGCCATAATCCATCTCCCGAAGGAGGCGAATGCGGGATCAAACAAAAGCACCCCGGGCTTGATGGTCAGCCTTCTGTAGCAGAGTGGTTACCCCACTCCTGCCCTGAAGGGCTTAAAACAGCCTTGGGGAAGGTTGTGGCTGGTAGCTACTAAACTGGGCTGATTGGGAAGTGGCTGCAGCTGGGCCATGCCCCAGTCAGGCCACAGCTGGCCTGTATAAAAAGGCTGTGAGCCAGGAGCCCAGATAGTCTCCCTCTGCCTGTAAAAGGAGATGGGCCTGGCTGTAGGGAGCTAGAGACTGGGTACCTGAGTGGAGCAGGGCTGGGGAAAGGCTGAGTAGCTGGGGAGCTTCAGCCTGGAAAGCCCCAGGCTGCAGCCTAGCACAAGGCCAACAGGTACTGGGGGTTGCAGATGGCAGCCCAGGGGTAGGCAAAGGCAGAAGGTCCAAACCCAGCCTTGCCAGTGATGAGTAGTCTGATACTGCAGTCTGCCCCAGGGCAAGGGGCTAGATGATGACTGGCAATAGCCTGTTACTGAGGTGAGGTGGGGATATTGGGTGGGGGTTTCCTAGGGAGAGGAGACCCAAAGAGAAAGGGGTTACTGCCAGGGGGCAGCACCCCAAATAAAGGGGCACTGGTTCCTGGGAAGGACACAGGGGGCCAAGAGGACAGGTGGATCACCAACCTGCAGAGGGCGATCCAGAGCTGGAATGAGCTAATTCCTGGAACAGACTAGCAGGAGGTGTCGCAGGGGTGAGTCCGCACGTCTACACCTTCTTAAAGGTATTTGGGATAGTTGCTTATTCATTTAGGATCAGATTGTGACCCCAACAGTGGTGAGCGGTTATTCACATGAATAATTCCTTTCACCTCAGTGGGAGTACCTGTGTGAGTAATTGTCTATGAATGGGCCAGATTCTGATATCCCTACTTGCGCTGAATAGTACTGTAATCCACCACTAGTCTTACTGAAGTCAGTGGAACACCTGATGAAGGAAAGTACTAATAAACTACAGTAGAGGCAACAGATCTGACCCACCGTGAATGAGGAGCATTCACGTTCTGGGTCTTGCTATTTTCATCTTTTTTCTTTTTTTGAGATCACATTAAGAAATACATTTGTGTTGCAGAAAATATGTTGATAGCCATATAATCTGCCGTGGGCAGGGACAGTCTCTTCATCTGTGTTTGGTACAGTGCTCCACACAATGCCCTCTGATCTTGATCCTGATGGCATTAGGGCACTACTGTAGGGAAAAAAAGATTAATAGTATTTAAGGGAAAGTCTGAGAACACTATCTTCACACTGGTGAGAAGTTAATCACAGGAGGAGTCCCACCAAATTCCTTCCCAATTTGGATGAGTAAATGATATTGAATTGAGGGGTACTGCGCATGGAAGTCACTGCTCACCACTGGGAATAAGTCATTCCCAGTCAGGCCTTACACATTCATGGTTAAATGGATTTCACTGCAGTAGTGGTCTGCTTGTATGTTTTCCATTCCGTACAGGAAACAGTGCAAATTACTGCTTTCTTTTACCTCTAATTTTTGGTGTCCAAAAAAGTAAGCATATATATTTTGTGGAGTAAAGTTCTGATAGTTCCAATTGGCTACAAGACTGTTCCCCTTATTTGTCTGTGGACAGTAAGGGGATGGTAAGCTAATAGAATTCTGTCATTCAGAAATCGAATCAATTGCAAAGGCGCACAGGATGGAGGTCAGTGGCTGAGGTGAGCAGGATGGATGGTAGCTAATAAATCACCTCATTACTTCTCACGTCTCATTGCAGCTGGTGTTCGTAGCAGTGTGCATAATCTTATTACTGTACTGCAGTTCTTCTGTATGGCTGTGGGAAGGGGAAATTCATTTCAATCCTTATTCTGTCAGCCTTGCTCATGTTGTGTAGTACCTTACTCGGAGCCAGATTCTTGATACCTTTAATCCCACTGAATACTCGGGGTAGGATTCTGTGCTGTGCCTCTAAGAGGTGTAACACAACTTCCAGCTCAGAAAGCGTGGGAGGCTAAGGTAGAAGGCATCTTTGTCCTTCCTGATCCTGGGCTGTTCCTGGGGCCCTGGCTGTGTTACAGCAGCCTCTCTGAGGCTACCCTATTTGCCATAGCATTGCGTGGAATCTCTGCAATGCTGTATGCTGTTGGTCTTGCACCCAGTGTTCCCCTCCCGTCACCCAGCATGCTCCTTACATCAGGGCTCATGATTAGCTCTCTGGAAGGCAGTCATATGGCATCTCCTGCTGTGCTTATGCGATGAGAATCCTCCCCTACTCACACACACCAACCAGACAGGAGACTTAGTGCCCTCTTGTACCACTCCAGCCTTCTGACTCAGTATAAATGGGCCAGAATGGGGTGAGGATCTTGCCCTAACATTTTACTCCATGAGCAGCTACACTGGTATCCGCGGGACTAGGCACAGCATCAGGTAATGCTCAATTTAAATCAAGATTCAGAACTGAGGTCCATTGACTTCAATGAGATTATTTTCAGAGTAAGGTAGTGCACCTTGTGAGTAAGTCTGGAAGAAACTGAACTTTTAGACTTTACTTATCAGGCTGGTGATCTACAGTAAGGACAGGGCTGCAGATGTTTTCTGAGGGAAGATTGTTTTTAAAAAATCTGTTTATAGCTATGTGATGTTATTGATATAATCTGGGACCATATAGATCATTGTTGCAACCAAAGTCCTGTAGTGGCACCAAATCTTGTATAAAGGGGATCAAATGAGGTGTCTAAGACATGCCCACATGCTCAGGATTTAGCTGATCACCATATTTGGGGTCGGGAAGGAATTTTCCTCCGGGGCAGGTTGGCAGAGGCCCTGGAGGTTTTTCACCTTTCTCTGCAGCGTGGGGCATGGGTCACTTGCTGGTGGATTCTCTGCAGCTTGAGATCCTCAAACCACAATTTGAAGACTTCAATAACTCTGACATAGGTTAGGGGTTTGTTATAGAAGTGGATGGGTAGGGTTCTGTGGCCTGCTTTGGGCAGGAGGTCAGACTAGATGATCATATTGGTCCCTTCTGACGCTAAAGTCTAAGAGTCTGAGGTTCTGGTTTGCTGTTTATGATTATGCTGTGTGTATGCATGTGTAATTTTGTAGTTGAAGTTATGAATATTGGCTCTATACTGTCTGTATTTCAAACTTATGCTGTGCTTCTGGCTGACACCCCAGACAGTTTGGTGTTAGCTCTGCCTAGCCTGCTTGATGGCCCATTAAGGACCATCAGCTACACAATTGACCCATTGAGAGAAGGCAGATATGCCTTGTAACTCAGCAAAGTATGCAGGGACTTGCCCATGTGACTCCAGACTCCATTTTGCTGTAATTTTCCACAGTAAGAACAAAGAAGTGCTCTTACACCTTGAAAAGACTATAAAAGGCTGATGCCTCATCCCCATCTTGTCTTCAATCCTGCTTCATACCTCTGAACGACTTTGCTACAAACTGAAGCTCTGAACAAAGGACTGAATGACCCATCCCAGCGGGGGATGTACTCCAGAGATTTGATTTGAACCTGCAGGTTATTCCATCACTGCTACAAGCCTGAACTAAGAACTTTGCCATTACGGTATGTAATTGATTCCATTTAACCAATTCTAGCTCTCATCTTTCTTTTTCCTTTTATGAATAAACCTTTAGATTTTAGATTCTAAAGGACTGGCAACAGCGTGATTTGTGGGTAAGATCTGATTTGTATATTGACCTGGGTCTGGGGCTTGATTCTTTGGGATCAAGAAAACCTTTTTCTTTTATTGGGATGTTAGTTTTCATAACCATTCATCCCCAGGATGAGTGGCACTTGTTGTGATACTGGGAAACTGGAGTGTCTAAGGGAATTGCTTGTGTGACTTGTGGTAAGCCAGTGGGATGAGACCAAAGTCCTCTTTGTCTGGCCGGTTTGCTTTTGAGGTGGAAGAACCCCAGCCTCAGGCTGTAACTGCCCTGTTTTAAGTGATTTGTCCTGAATTAGCATTCTTAGTTGGGTCCTGCCAGAAGCGCATCATCACAAGCTAGCTTGTGAGCCCCTTCCTTGCACCAGTGAACACTCACATGAGAAGCCATATTGCCGTCAGTGGAACTATTTGTGTGAATATTTGCTCACCATTGTCAGGAATGAGCTCACAATCTGTCTCTTAACAAATGTGTAGTTGCTGAGTTCTGGATCTACGTTAGGGTTTTATAGATGTTCTGGGCTAGATTGTGACTTGGACTCAATGCCTATGTAAGGGAGTAAGGCTACATGGTGCTTTGCTTCAGGTGTGTAGGCAGAGGTAGCTGCTGCACACTTATCCCCCACACTAGAGCTAGTGGGTGAGGGAGGGAGTGAAGCTTTGGTAACACCAACCCCACTTGCTTGGCAGTGCAACTCTTGGTAAAGGCTAACAACAAATTATACCCCCTTTCTGAAGCAAGGAAGGAGAGAGGAATTATGAATCAGAGGTGTCTCTGCACAGTGTCTTGGTGGAGATTATACATCACCCCTTGCTCCAGACTGTGCCTAAAATACAAACTGATTTTACAATAACTCTCATTGCCACCAGCAGAAACAGAATCCTTTCAGGTGCTCTCACTGCTGCATAAAGCTTCAGCTTCTCATGTGGGATTTAACGCAGCTGCCAATCATAGAAAGTATTAAGTTACCTAGTTTATCACACAATTAGTCCGTCCAGTGGTTTTTGCTAGTTCTTTGTTTCCAATGCTTTCCTTGGAAGAGTATCCACAGAAAAGGGTGGGGTTGGGATAGGGCAGTGGTTCTCAAACTTCATTGCACTGTGACCCCTTCTGATGACAACAAATTACTACACAACCTCCTTGTTGCTCACATTGTGAGGAACAGCAGTCATGATTCCTCTGCTCTCTCCCACCACCAGGCCTGGGCTCAGGGTCTTCAGTAGGTCCTCCACAACCTTGCAGGATGTTACTACCATGCATAGCCACACAAGTCACACCCACAATCTAGCACAATGTCTTCCGTTTACTAAAAACTACAGAATGATGCGACTAAACTGCTAAATCAATTGGTAGTATATACTAAATAGCTATAGTAATGGATAGCAGGACTATATTGAATAATACTTTGTAATGGCATAGTAAAATGTATTGCAAAAACAATATGCCATGCCTGACAAAATTTCATCTTGAGATACCAGTAATGTTTATGGTTTGTTTTGTCTTTTATATATTCTCATTACAGTGAGAGAGTATGTTTTTGGAAATTGATCCATAATATAGGATATATTATATTTTCAGCAATAAAACATTACCCAAGGAAGAGAGCAGAGGGAACTCTAGATCGTTACCACAATGTAAATTTCCCTTTGCTAGCTAAAAAAACGGTAGTTTTCTAAAGCAAAACCCTTAGAGGAAATCATACGTAGAGCTGGGTTGGATTCCAGGCTGGTGCAGAATAGGATTGTAGTCCATCTGTTAACCTCCTGTCTCCAGAGGCAAAACATTGTTTTCTCTCTTTAATGGCTCTCTCTGGGAGGGAGGGGGTAAAAAATAATATGTGAGATATATTTTATATCAAAGAGCCTTATAGAGAACATTTTTGTGAATGAGCTCAGCTGCAGAAAATTAGTCTCCTAAATGTCCTAGAAAAATGTGGATGTGTATATAAGATTGCTCAGGGAACAGCTTTCCAAAAGGAATGGTATTTTAGACACCTGACTCTAAAAGATGATAAGGTTAACCTACAAAATGTCCTGTCCCAGCACCATATTCCATCTTGGGTACAACTATAACGTACCTCCCCAGTTTCCTTCTGCTGTCTTCACCACTCCCCTGAAGTGTCATAAATTGCACCGAATGTCAAGTTTACATGTTTTTATAATGCACTCATCACTATGGTATCTGAGCACCTTCCTGTGATCTCTTAAACAGTTGCTGTGTCCTTCAAGAGGTACCTTCAGGAAGAAAAGCTCTCTGTCATTCAAGGCCTGCTTCTCCTTCTGTCATTATGTAGGGATTAGTTTCCACTGGTTCACCATTTTCTTGATGGAGTTTTGAGGAAAGGTTGAAGGTATGTTGCCACAAGACCAGACGGTAAAAAGGGCTTTTGTGCTGCTATGATTTACTAGCTGTCTGTGTTAGTGTTACCTGTACACAAGCTTTTAATGTTGTGGGGTTGTCACTGTAAATCTAATTAATCATTGAGCCATCAATATCTTTGCATATGGGTGTTTCAAAATCTAAATGAATAAATATTGCTGTGAGCTTTAGTCCAACTCAGTATTTCAAAGCTGTCAAGATGTCTTCCAGTTATAATTAGGGATAAATCTAATTGTAAAGGAAAAGGGGATTTTCAGTGCTGGGATTGTATTACAAGTTAATTGATAGGCACAAGCCTAAATGAGCCTGATAAAATGATTTATTTACATCAACTCTGGTGCATTTAGCAATTCATTATGATTGTGTAGACACAGATGTCACTAGGACTTCATGCCTTTGTGGTTCTCTCTAAGGCAAAATCAGAAAACTGCCAGCAATCCAAGGGCCCCATCCTGCAAGGTCCTGAGCAGCCTATGTTCTCGTTGAGTCAGATGGAGTGCTGCTGATCAGCAGCCCCTTTGCTGTTACTCATCCCCATAAAGTTGAATGTAATTAGATTTACTGTTAGCCTAACAATAAGGCCTTTAATTTCTGTATAATTAGCCTGATTAAGTGTAGAGCTGCTCATAAAAAGGGGGGGGATTCCCCTGTGAAAAATTGCAACTTTTCATCAAAAACCTGCAAATCAAATATTTTCAACCCAAACTGAAAGTTTCCATCAGGAAAATCAAAACTGCCACAATGTTTAGTTACAGGGCAGTGTCCGCCTATGCTGCCACAGTGCTTCATGGGTAGGGTGACCAGATAGCAAGTGTGAAAAATTGGGGCGGGGGTAATAGGTGCCTATATAAGACACAGCCCTGAAAATTGGGTCTGTCTCTATAAAATCAGGACATCTGGTCACCCTACTCATGGGAATCATAGTTTGGGTGCCCTATCCCCCATTCTCCCATATGGGCCAGGCCTGCCTGGCTGGACTACACCTTCCAAGTCAAAATTTTCCACTGAAAACCCAGTTTAGCTCCCATTTAGCCAAAAATCCACTTTTCCATTGAAAGACAGTTTTGATAGAAAAAATTCAACTGTTTCTATTAAAGTGAATTTGATGCTCATGTAAGCAGAGTCAGGATGAGCGCTACTCTGACATCTGGTGGTGAATTGTAGAGAATGTGAAAAAAATTTTAAGAATTTGCATTGGCATGCACCCTCCCCCCTGCCCCCACTTAGCATAACCCCACAGCAGCTTGGAATGGGACTGCTTTGTGACAGAAATGACTCAACCTCAGTTGGGTAGTACTTGCTAAACATGGGACATGGGTTCCAAAACCCCATGAATGGAGAGAGGTTGGGGACTGGTGTGTGTACCTGATGGTATGGGCCCCTTTTGAGGGCCTGGAACACCAACTGCACATCCTCCTCTCTCCAATGTTAAAGAGTAGAGCTAGTTTTTAATTCTATTAGAAGTCTATCTAGAAACTGCTGAGCTGAATTCATGTTGGGCCAATAGTACACCAGCACCAGGGCTCCCCTACTAAGAGCTGAAATCACTGAAAGAGCTGAATTGAGATAATGGAGTGCTGTGCTAACTAGTGGGGGAGCCTGAAGACCTATTGTTAAGCTGCTGGCAGAGCAGAGCAGTTTGCAGCGTGTGGAGCAGCCCATGGAACAGTGAGCGAAGTGAAGCGGTTTGCAGGGACAGCTGGAGGAGTGGCACAGCTGGTGTGGTGGAGCTGGTCCTGGTGAAAGCTGCAGCAAAACTCCATTGAGAGGCGGAGCAGTTGGCCCTGGCCCACGTAAGGTGCCCCTTAACACCCTATGTGGACTCCGCCCCCCCTTTCCACCCAGGCTGGGGGGCGTAAAACTCTGCAGATAAACTCTCAAATTCTGGGGTGGCATTGACCAGAGACTTTTGGGTTGTTGGACTTTGGGGTGATTGGACTTAAAACCCTAAGGGGAAAAGAACATTGCCAAACGTACCTGGGTGTGGGTTTTTTTTGTTTGTTTATGGTTTGTGTTATAATCCTGTTTGTGATGTTTCTCCAGTGGGATGCCGCATTGTTTCCTTCCTTTATTAAAAAGATTTTTGCTACACTCAGACTCCGTGCTTGTAAGAGGGAAAATATTACCTCCTAGAGGAGCCCAGGGGGGTATGGTATGTAAGTGTCCCAGGTCACTGGGTGGGGGCTCGAGTCGGTTATGCATGGTGTTATTAAAACAGAACCCCTGGATACTGAACCCGGCCCTTGTTGCTGCCAATTCAGAGGGGCAGAAGGGTTACACTCCGAAAAGGGTCTGGACTGATAGCCTTGAAGAATGATGTCCTCTAATCACAGAAGAGACATAGCAGTGTCAGCAGCAGTGCCAGCTTCCTCCCACTTCACCACCAATGTGCTTCAGCCCTGGCCTGAACGAACCACTTCTGCGCCATTGCCTGTATTATCCTTGCCCTTGATGCACGGACTGTCAGCAGGGGTGCCAATTAGCCCCATCCAAAGTTAGTGTTTTTGGTAACATCTCCTAATTCTTAATCCTACTGCATTCTTTTGAATTTTCTCCATCCTCCTTCTTTCTCAAGAATTAAAGACAAGAGAGGTTGGTCTGGATTCCTGTCTTCCGGTTGTTAAAGGGGGCATGGTTCAGAATGATTTTACTGCTGTTGCCCTCCTTAGGGCTACGGGAGATGGGTTTGGAAACTAATTATTCCAGAGAGAAGAGGCCCAGTTCTTTCAGACATAGATGTGGTGGGAAAGCCCTTCATAGAATGCAGGAATAGTATATCTGGGTTATGCAATATATGTCACTGTGTCACTTGGAGGTTGGTGCAGATCAACTCAAAGCAGATCTGCAGTACAGAGAAGCATGTGAAATGGGAGCTAGTGTGCCCGGGTCTTGTTCCTAAACGGAGGAGACAGACAAAAGATTGGACCCATGGTCATGCAAGTTGCTTCTCAGACTTTAAAAAAAAGTAGCTGTCTCCATTTTGTCCAGCAGAAAGTTCATATGATGGAATAGTTTTAATTTTGTTTACACATTGACATTCTTCATTTCATGTTTAAGGCTGGGATTTCAAAGGAAGTTCAGCATCCAATTTACACTGAAAGTCTTTTGCCTTTGGACATCTAACTATCTTAGTCTTCATTGAAAATCCCAGCCTAAATCAGTACCACAGCCTGATGGACGCTGCTTTATGCTGACTGCCATCCAGCCCCTCCCAGCCTGCTCTTGTCACATATCTCTCTCCTCCACAAGGCAGACAACACAACAGTTCAGAAATGCCAGTCTTCATCACAAACTTTTTAACGTTGAAATACAGCCAGTTTTAAACACAGAAAGATGGACTAACTGCCAATCCCTCCAGTCCCTACAAAGTCCACCTGGTTGGACTCAGTCACTGTGAATTCCTACAGATCGGTGGGAAAGATGGAGATTAAGTTTAAGTGAGGGTTAGTTTGATATCAATTAATGTCAGAGTTAGACTCTAACAGAAAAAGGTTAGTGAAGGACAGACACTTATCAGACATCTTTCCACTGAGACTTCAGTATGTCCATGCTGCCTTTTCTAATCCAACCTGATTTAACAAAGAGAAGGTTAAGAGGCGATCATATCTTGTAAGTGCCTACCTGGGAAATAGAAAAATTGAAAATAGGCTCTTCAGTCTAGCAGGCAAAGGTGTAACAAGATCCAACAGCTGAAAGTTGAGGCTAAACAAATTCAGGCTGGAAATAAGGCACAATTTTTTAACACAGAGTAATCATTGGAACAATTTATCATGGGATATAGTGGAAATTCCATCACTGGCAATCTTTAAATCAACATTGGATCTTTTCCTAAAAGAGAGGTTCTAGTTCAAACAGGGATTATTTGGGAGAGTTCTATGGCCTGTGTTATACAGCAGGTCAGACTAGATGATCACAGTGATGTCCCTTAGAATATGATCTATGGCTGAGGTCTCCCAACACTAGACTTCAGAGAGGCGCTGTTTCTAGCTGAGACCTTTCTTGGTTCTCTCTCTTCAGCTTGATCCAGAAGGGAGGTGTAAAACTGGACTTCATGCTCAGTAATATGACCTGGGTGAGAGGATAGGGAAAATGGACAGGAATCAAGTATTATACCAGCGGTCGGCAACATCTGGCACATGGCTCTCCAGGGTAAGGACCCTAGCAGGCCAGGCCAGTTTGTTTACTTGCTGTGTCGGCAGGTTCGGCCGATTGCAGCTCTCACTGCCCACGGTTCGCCTTCCTAGGCCAATGGGGGTGGTGGGAAGCCGCAGCCAGCACATCCCTTGGCCGCACTGCTTCCCGAAGCCCCCACTGGCCTGGGATGGTGAACTGTGGTCATTAGGAGGTGCAATTGGCCGAACCTGCTGACACAGCAAGTAAACAAACTGTCCTGACCCGCTAGGGTGCTTGCTCTGGCAAGCTGTGTGCCAGAGGTTGCCAACCCCTGTATTATACACACATACATACATGCACAAGTGCTATATCTTTGGTGGGCAGTGATGTTGCATACCAATACATTCACCAGCGAGGGGAGCTTGCGCTGGAAAAAATCAAGCTGCACATAAAAACTAGCTGAACAAGTGATACAGCAGCATCACTTCATGCAGCATGGTGTGTTAAAACTGAAGGGATGAGAAGTGCTCCTTGCCATGCATGAGCTATGAAGTCTAAAGATAATATTTCTAACTACAATTAGAGCTTCAGAACCTTTTGCTGGCAGCTGCTGTCTCATGGATATCTGACATTGTCCCTGATGCGGTCAGTAGTGAGAGAAGAAATGATATTTAAGACTTGTGCATCTGTGGTGCTAGCTTAACCATGAGAAGAAAATTTCTGCTGCTTGACTCCATTTTTGACTTCTCTAATTAAATGGACCATAATCTCCTCCCTGTAACTTGAATGGAATTTAATAAGTTGATTTTGTCCTTACAAAGTCCTAAGTAGTTTGGGACCCAGCTACCTCAGAGACTACCTCTCTGTGTGGATATCACTGTTGTTGGGGTCAGCACAGGCAGTTGAGCTAACAGTCATTGTGGGTTTGGAGAGGGTGTGGCTGGTAGGGCAATCTCCATGAAAGGTCTTCAGCTCAAATTCATTGTCTATCAAAGTCAAAATTTGTTGACCTTCAGGGCATGTCACAAAGATCCATTTGATTTTTGTTGGTCTTTGGTAAGAGTGTGGGATGAAGGATGGGAGGTTGGATGAAGAGAGTGGTTATCAGACACCTTGATGAAAGGAGATGACATAGTATCTTTATATATTATCCTCTGATCTTATGCATTCAACATTTCTGTAAATAACACCTGGAGCTAGGGATAGGCACTCTGCTAATGAATAAATAACATCAAACCTACAATGTTTTGCTGCTTGTTGTCACAGTGGTTTCTGCTGAGGAAGGCAGAGCTCATCAGCCAAAGGCTTCCTGAACTCTGCCTACAAATTATTCCAGGCTCCATTTTGTGTGTCCAGTGTATTATATGCCATCATAAACTTCTCCTCCTAATTCCCTCAAACCCCAGGTTTACCCTCCAGATTCCAATTTCTATAAATTGCTGATGAACATGGCAATACCAGCTGGAACTTACCCAGCAAATTCTGGCGCTGGAGATTGAGCATGTACTGATGGGACAACATTTCCCTTAGAGGTTTGCTGTCATAAACTCTCATGATGCTGTAGAGGTAGCATTTCTGGCCTCGCTTCAGGTCCTGTAAGAGCAAGGTAGCACATGTCAATTTAAGTGTTAGGACTAAATTTACATCTGATACTAAACTGCTTTCAAACTGTAACGAGGGGATTCAAGTCCGCTATTCTACTGCAGGGGGATTTTATTAAATAAAGCAGAAATTAAACCTGAGGAAGAAACCTTTACAGACAAGTTTTAATTGCAACTTCTTTAACTATTTATATACACTCAGAAACTAGGCTATAAGAATGGATAGCACCCTCTAAGATGTCACCTTTGCTCCTAAAGGGACATTTTTGTTTCATTTAACTAAAAGAGTTAAGTAAGACCCCAGGGCTGTGAGTGAAATACAAAGAAAGCTAAACTAGGCCTGCTATCAGTCTGTTACCTTCAGTAAGTAGGTATCCTGAGCAGATGGAGGAACTCGAATGCATGAAACTTTTGGAGAACGATGGGGACCAGGATTCCTCTTCCAATTTTCACCCATCCTTATCCAGCCTCTCAAAAGACAGGTTCACAAAACATGAGACAAAAACAAACTTTATATCAATAATTATTCAATTATTTCAAATATCCAGTACAACTATCCAGTACAAATATCCAGTACAACTCCTTGGAGGGGAGGAACAAAACCAGAACTAAATTATCAGACCCACATGGACTGGAAAGAAGCATAAAGAAGAACTAGATCACCGTGCCCACCTTGAATGAACTCTGGGTCCAGCCCTGTGGAAGAGAAGAACCAAAACCAGAGTTCTGTCTGTCTTTTTCTTGTGCAAATGCTTTGCTCTCATAACTGTGAATTGTAAATTGTCGCCTTTCAAACTGGACTTTGGAAACCATACAGACCTCACACTCCGTAATGCTTAAATGGAGACACCTTCCTATCCCTCTTCGTCCATTGTAGGGTGCTGGTGCTAGGGATTAATTTAAGTATATAATTATTTACAGAGAGAATACATAGATAATCCCTGCCCCAAAGAATTTACAATTTCAGGTCTTGGCCACACTGGCGCTTTACAGTGCTGCAACTTTCTCGCTCAGACATGTGAAAAAAACACACCCCCCGAGCGCAGCAAGTTACAGCGCTGTAAAGCGCCAGTGTAAACAGTGCCCCAGCGCTGGGAGCACAGCTCCCAGCACTGTAAGCTAATCCCCACGGGGAGGTGGAGTACCTGCAGCGCTAGGAGAGCTCTCTCCCAGTGCTGGCGCCGTGACCACACTAGTACTTCAAAGCGCTGCCGCTGGAGTGCTCCCGCAGCAGCGCTTTGAAGTTGCAAGTGTAGCCATACCCTAAGGATCAGATTCTGATACCCTTACTCACATTAGGTTGTGCTTTACCCCACAAAAAGTTCCAAGGAAGTCAATTGTGAGGAAGGTGCTATATAGCAGTAGTAAGCCTATTTAAATTGTAAATTGGATATGGTATGACATACTAGAAGGAGAAGTGATGCAGGGCAAGCTAATAAGGTTGCTTCCTTTATACTTTGGGTCACAGCACTATCAGCTTTTTAAATGTTATTATCCTACCTACATTAGAAGGGCAGCATGGGTGTAGGAGTCAGTGTTGGAGAGGGGGTGGGAATAGGCGAGTTGTGAGGAGGAATATGAATGAAAGGGAGGTTACATGACATGCTGGATTTGGAAGGTATTTCTGGCATAGTGGAAGGCATAGCAATTAAATCTTTCCTGAAATCATAAGCTATTTAAAGCAAGGTGATCCCACCCCACCTCTGCCCATGGTGAAATCAAAGATCCCATGGCACTTTTCCAATATGCATATAAAGGATAATCCATGTCAACATTTCCCCTGCTCTCTCTTTTAGAACTGCTTCTAACATCTACGGCTATGTGTGCTGCTGCTTAATGCACAACACTTGCTGCATTGTCTACACTTAGTGAGTTGCTAGCATTTAGTTTACAATGTTGTGCACTGAGTTACCTGGAATATGAAAGACCTCATATATAAAGCAAATTCTATTCAACTCTGACTCACCCCTGGAAATACAGCTTCACTTTCAGGAACTGTCACTTTCATTCTGTTGACAAATATCCTAGCAACATAGAGGGGGAGAGAGATCTCTGGGAAGTTGGCTAGGTGCCTTGAGCAACCTCTGACCATCAACCTGCTGATTTTTATGACTACATCTTTGCTGTGTAGTGATGGGTCTGACCATTCTAATTCTCCCAGGGATCTGGATGTTCTCTGAACAGCTAAATGAAACATTTGCTCAGTCATCATTTTGTGGTTATAAAAACACTTATGTGCAGACAGCTGGGGTTGCTGGGAGAATGCCTTAATTTTGAAGAACAGCACTTCCAATAGAACAGTGACTCTTTCCACCATGCAGGTGTGCTGGGAAACGGAGCATGCCCATATTATGAGAAACAAACAGCAGATAGACAGCCCTATACAGGTAGAGAGAACAGAGAATAGACCCAGGTGAATCCTGCAAAAATGTTCGGTAAATATACCTTCAAATTTATCAACAAATATGCTTCAACTATGTTAACAGGAGGAATTTTCAAATGCACCTAAGTGAGGTAGAATCACAAGTCCTATTGACTTTCAATGGGACTTGTACTCCTAAGTTAATTGAAAGTCCCATCCAGCAACTTTCTCTATTTATTTTCAATGAACATTCTAGCAAATGAATGCACAGATAGGAATGTTCACAGAAACTGTGAATTTCCAGGGAATACTGCATGATATTCATGGAAAGCAAATTTTAAATGCATGCTCTGTAACTTCCTTCTCAGAATTATCTTCATCCAGGCAGGAAATGGAAGCGTACAATGTGGCTTATGTGTCTGATCAAAATAACACATTTTTTTAATACGCTCAATGAGCTGCTCACAGAGAATCTACAGGCTGAGAATTATCTGCAGAAAGTATTTGGTGAGTAATTTCAAGTAAGAATAAATTCAAGAAAATCATTATCAGATCACAGACGAGTCATGAACCAAGTAAGAAGAGGTCAGATCCATTCATTAAATGAATTGGTACCATTACAATGTACTTATCTAGTGGTAGTGGAGACACATTTTGCTATATAGTAAATGGCATGCAGTATGCACTCAGAAACTGATTTTTATAAATATATTATGGTGAGAATGAGAAATGAGTAAGCTACTCAGAGCATTTATTTACCATCATTTTATGGGTTTAGTACATAATCATCCTTTAACACACTGCCCTTCACCACAAAACAAACACCAAACATCTTTTCCCATACCACATTACCTGGAAGGGCAGGAGAAACAGCCTAGTGATGAAGGATAGGACTCTGCAATTGTTGCTCACATTGTGAGTATCTCGCCTGATTAGATGCTTCTCAGTGTGAGTTAGGATAGCAGGCCCTCATATGCTGTTTGTAAGATAAAACAAAGGGAAATTTGCCACTGGGATACCCTGGAGCTATACAAAACCAGTCCCACAGTCCATCTTTAAGGAGGCACTAGGATCCAGCCCCTGAGGTCTCTCTAATGAATACACCCCAGCTAATTACTATACCTCTTTTTAACTTTAAAGCTTTAGGGAACAACTCTCCCGGAACCTGGTGGCAATGAAACTCTATTTGTACAAAGAGAGGGGAAAAGGAGTCCATTTCACCCCTTTAATAAATATTTGAGTTTTAAATGAATGCATGAACTCAAACATATGCTCCAATCACATAGCGTGATTCAGAGCATTTAATGGATACAGGAAGTATTTACTGTACATGAGGGTGTTTGGACAAGGTTTAAGAAAAGGGCATGGCAGGAGGAAGTTTGTGTCTGTTAATATTTAATCCTGCCATGTGTGCAGGGGACTGGATTTGATGACCTCTTGAGGCCCTTTCAGTCCTATGATTCTATGTTTAATGGAGTTTGAATGGATTCTCAGCTCTGACCTGTTCCATTGCTTCATCAACAGACCTGAGCCTTGTCCTGAAGGGAATGTCTTCATCTGATGGGTTAAGAAATATAGTTTCCACATTGTCTCAATTCTAGGCTCCTGTCCTGCAAAACATACACACACAGACACCTCTCTCTCTCTCTCTCTGCATCTCTACCTCATCCTCCCTTAGACAAAGTATTCTACAATGATGGGCACAAATATTATAGATATTACTGTTGTATTTGTAACCAGAACTGTAGCCTATTTTTATAAGGGTCATCCTAAAACGACCACCCTACTTCCTCCCACGTCATGAAGGGAACTTATCTGTTTTCATATCATTTCTCAGTAGACACTTCAGATTAAGGTGTGTTTCTTGGCTAAGCAAGCCAAGGGTGCTTAAAATAGCACAGATGTCAGAATTGGACCCCACCCATCTTTGTTTAAGGGAGAGAGAGAGACTATATAAAAAAGATTTCAAGCTAAATATTGGAGCTGGCCTCATTTACCAAAGGCCTCATCCTTGCCAAAGTTGGCATCATAAATATCTCAAGGACAAAGTTTGTATCTCACACCAAAGTGAAAAGGAGGAAGAAAAAACAGAGAGAATCTGCAATTTGGTATTTATCAATCTCTTTTTTTGCTATGCCTCCTTCTGCATGTCTCTAGTTCTCTGTCTCTCTCAGTCTATTTATTATATTATTTATCTTTCTATCTATTCATATGTACTTTACATATATACACACACACCAACAGTTGTCTTTCTTATGCATGTATCAGCTTCCTCTTTATACATTTCTTACTTTTTCTCTTAGTCACTGGGTGGGGTGGCGGGAACATGGTGTTTTCAAGACACTGCACCTGATTCTAATCTCCACTATACTTGTGTAAATCCAGAGTAACTCCAATGGATTAAATGGAATTACTCTGAGATTTGCCCCTAATGTAATGAAGATCAGCATCTAGCCAAGTCACACTAGGGTTGAGTTTGGCCTGCTGTGTATCAGAGTTAGCCATGTGATTCACATTAATGTAAATTAGAGTCCATGGAGAAATCCTTATTCATCATGCTGACAAAGTTTCTTTCCCTGGGCTGTTCCATCTTTCTTTCTTTAGTATCCAGTTACTCCATTTTACCCCTCTCTTGCCATTATTATTTTAGCGCTGCAGCTATTTTCTTTCTATTCAGTCCATCATTAGTTCAGCATGTCACTGAGACTAGAATATAAAAGTGTCATCTAGGAAGCTCCAGCGTGACTGCACAGCAACTTGTCGCTGAGCTGCCTCTGAAGGGTGCTATTGCTGTTCGTTCATTCACTCCTGTCTACCCTCTTTCGAGCTGGGGGTACAGACTTACAAGGGAAGATTAAAAGAACGAAAAAATGTAGAGTTTGTCTAAATAAATCTTGGGGTGGAGTGGAAGAGGAGGATATAATTGTCTCTATGTATCTGAAGTGTGTGAACACCGCAGAAGGAGTCTTATTTTGAACAGAGGGTTATAACTAGGAAGAATGAAAGAGAATTAGGAAGGAGAATATTTAGGCTGAACCACAGTGCAAAATTTCTGACACTGGTATCTTTTAGAATCCCAAAGGGAAGTGGTGGAAGCCTCATTCCTGAAGACATTAAAACTTAACTGGACAAAAGAATATTAAACACAGTCTGGGAACAAGCCTACAAAGAGAAGTGTTTAGTCTAGATGAGATTAGGGGTAATACTTTCCATGGGAGTTAGGCACATAACCTGTTTAGGTGTTTTTGAAAACCCCAAGTAGGTGTCTTTTGCATCATTAGGTGCCTAAATACCTTTGAAAATCTGGCCCTAGATCACTACTGAAAATGGCGCTTAGGTTCCCAAGTCACCTAGGTATTTCTGAATATTTTACACAACATAATGAGTCATGTTGATGATAAAACCATCTACCATCTATGGCGTATGATGTAAAGATGACATTTCTCTCCTCTGTTATACTGACATCAGTGGAGATGCCCTGGCAGATCTCTTTCATTTCTTACTTTGACCAGCAGTCAGGTGCCTGGATAAACAATTTCTACTTGATATTTACACATTGCAGGCAACAGAGTCTCAAGGTCTCATAGCAATGAAGTCCCTTCCATTTTTGTTCCTGCTGCTAGGTGTACTGGTTCTCCCAGGCTTGGAAGGTGAGTATAATGCATCTAGAATGTCTGTCTGATGCTGCAAAAAAAGAAACGTAACCTCACCATTTGCTTCTTGTTGTTAGCAGCACAGAATTATTTTTAAGTTAATAGAGCAAAAGTCCGAGGCTTTGGGTTTTTTTAACGTAGAATGAATCTGGTGTATTGTTTAATATTCTGCAATGCAGTGATAATGAGCAAAGGTTGGGGCCTGGTCTAGTGTGATGTGCCCTTGTGCAAGCCTTCTACATGGAAAGAGCTGCAAAAGGTCCTCAGTAATTCAAAATGATCCCTGCCCTGCCCTCAACCCAGAAGTACAGCTCTTCCTGGTATGACTGAGGCAGGGACAAAATGAAAATGAGCTGCTTTAAGACTAACAGGCATAGGAGATGCTGGGGGAGAGAAAGACTGAGCATGTGTGTGTGTCCATTGTGCTATTGACGTGCCCTTGCATTAGAGGTGGTGTGGGCTTGTGTAACCCGCACACCTTCTGGGTGTGGCGTTCTGTCCCATCTAGTGGCACCAAGACCACTGAGAGAAAGAGTTATATGAATTTGCTCTGCAGCTTTAGCTAACAGCCAGTTGGCCTTGAGCTCATGCAGTGGAGACTCATGTACTAAGCTCCAAAAGTCCCTGGTTCGATTCTGCCCACCAGGGTCTGTTGGTGTTATACCTGTACCACCCTAAGGAGTGCTCCAGGAGGGATCTCTCATGGAAGACCAGAGAGTGTGCCTGTACTGCCTCTGAAGTTGGTGCAGCATGCTCTGCTCCTAGCCATCTCTGCTGATTGTAAGGTGGGGTTGAAGGAAGGGTGCAGCACCATAATTCACCCACCTCTCTCCCCTTTGGGATGGCTTGAGTCCCCAGATACTAAAAATGACCCAGAATGTGCAGTATCTTGGCAGGGAGCTCCAAGAGGAGAGTGGGGGGATGAAAATGTTCATTGCACCTTCCTCCCCATATTGTTGCTGGGCTAGTGCCAGGCACATCTAACTCTAGAGGGGAAAATGGGGCTTCCACAAGATGACATTTGAATGGATACAAGCAGATTCTAAGGAGGTAGAGGAAATTACCATATGTGCTTTTGGGAGATAAATCAATGATATTTGGAAGTTGACTCCAACTGTGCTGATTGTTTACTAAGAAGGATGTCGGAAAGAAATTGACTGCAATAACTCTCACAAAATTAATCTTAATTCTGGCCTGACAGACCTGTATTGTTCTAGTATTCCTCCTTCTCTCCCAAAGGTGTTGATACACCTCAGCCCTAGGCTGCAATTCATGTTGCTAGTTCTATCCTGGGTCCTCCCTGACAAAGCTTTGCTAATACACATGCTCCTGATCTGCAGAGCTGACTGTTGTGTGAGTCTGGGGGACCAAAAAATACCCGCCAATGCCTTTCAGTTCTGACCTGCTGCACACCCTACAGTCTCTCCAAGGGGCACAGCCAGAGAGGAATCAGCAAGTTGCGATGCATTGCACCAACCACTGACATGGTTTTGTGAAGTAGAGAAGTGGATCCATTATATCTCGCAATGAGAGCAGCAAACTAAGATTGTTTATGACCTCATCAGAACTTGACTCCTAAGATGAGTGCACTTCCTTTGCTGAATTTTCATTGTCCCACTGAATATCTAGTACAGTGTTTGCTCTTAATTATATTCAGTAAATCAACCTTGTTTCACTTTTTGTAGACTCTCCCTAGGAACTGTTATAACTCAGTTTAACTAGATTTAAAGAGACATCCAAGGTGAGAGGGAGACATATGGTCCAGAGACATACGTGGACTTTTGTTCTTCCCGTACTTCTCTCTGGGAGTCAGTTTTGTATTTCTTATAGGTGACAAGAACCCAGATGTCAAACGTCGTTATGTCCGGTTCTTGTCCAACATGCGTAAGGACAGTCGGTCGTCACATAAGAACATTCAAGTCCCAGCTCAAGCTGACTCCTCCTTTGTAGAATCAAAATTGTTCTGCCAAGGTCCCTGCCGGGATGGATGGTTCAGTAACATGGGCCAGTGTTACAAGTTTGTCCAGGAGCAAAATACATGGGCCGGTGCTGAGGTACCAGGTTCTTCAAAATGAGAATTTTCTCTCTCTCTCTCCCCTTGTTCTAACTTCATTTACTTTTTTTGTTTCTTTTCTCCTTCCTTTCTGATTTTCCTGAAATGTATCAATCATGGAAGAAGGTACTTGATACACATTTCAGGGCTGAACATGTGGATGAGCTACCAGCATGAAGCTTAGCAATGTGAGATGCTTGGGTAGCTATGAACCAACTCCTACTCAGCTCTCAGAACTTTTGAAAACTGAACATAGCTCTCATTTAATCCCATCTCTCTCCGGTGGTCAGAATTCACTGCGTTTCAACATTGGCATTTTTCCATCTAAACTCGGGAACAAGCCAGAGAATTTCTAATTCCTTGTTAAAATCCTAACACCAAGCTGGAGGGAAGGTTAGGATGATTTTCCTGTTTCTGAGGCAGTCGGCTCCACCCTCACTCTGAATGTGCTAACTCATCCCTAGGATGCTTAACTTTTATCTCTCTGCCTCATAAAAACACTTAGAATCATAGAATCATAGAATATCAGGGTTGGAAGGGACCTCAGGAGGTCATCTAGTCCAACCCTCTGCTCAAAGCAGAACCAATTGCCAACTAAATCATCCTAGCCAGGGCTTTGTCAAGACTGACCTTAAAAACCTCTAACAAAGAAGATTCCGCCACCTCCCTAGGTAACACATTCCAGTGCTTCACCACTCTCTGAGTGAAAATTTTTTTCCTAATATCCAACCTAAACCTCCCCCACTGCAACTTGAGACCATTACTCCTTGTTCTGTCATCTGCCACCTCTGAGAACAGTCTAGATAATCCTCTTTGGAACCCCCTTTCAGGTTGTTGAAAGCAGCTATCAAATCCCCCCTCATTCTTCTTTTCTGCAGACTAAACAATCCCAGTTCCCTCAGCCTCTCCTCATAGGTCATGTGTTCCAGTCCCCTAATAATTTTTGTTGCCCTCCCCTGGACTCTTTCCAATTTTTCCACATCTTCCTTGTAGTGTGGGGCCCAAAACTGGACACATGAGGCCTCACCAATGTCGAATAGAGGGGAAAGATCACATCCCTCGATCTGCTGACAATGCCCCTACTTATACAGCCCAAAATGCCATTAGCACTCTTGGCAACAAGGGCACTCTGTTGACTCATATTCAGCTTCTCGTCCACTGTAACCCCTAGGTCCTTTTCTGCAGAACTGCTTCCTAGCCATTCGGTCCCTAGTCTTAACAATGAATGGGATTGTTCCATCCTAAGTGCAGGACTCTGCACTTGTCCTTGTTGAACCTCATCAGGTTTCTTTTGGCCCAGTCCTCTAATTTGTCTAGGTCCCTCTGTATCCTATCCCCACCATCGAGCGTATCTGCCACTCCTCCAAGTTTAGTGTCATCTGCAAACTTGCTGAAAGTGCAGTCCACACCATCCTCCAGATCATTAATGAAGTTATTGAACAAAACTGGCCCCAGAACCAACCCTTGGGGCACTCCACTTGAAACAGGCTGCCAACTAGACATGGAGCCGTTGATCACTACCCGTTGAGCCCGACAATCTAGCCAGCTTTCTATCCACCTTATAGTCCAATCATCCAGCCCATACTTCTTTAACTTGCTGGCAAGTGGAAGACTGTTGTCATAAACAGATACCTAGTCCCAGATTTGGACCTTAGCGTCCAAAATATGGGGGTTAGCATGAAAACCTCCAAGCTTAGTTACCAGCTTGGACCTGGTAAAGCTGCCACCACCCAAAAAATTAGAGTGTTTTGGGGCACTTTGGTTCCCCCAAAAACCTTCCCTGGGGACCCCAAGACCCAAATCCCTTGAGTCTCACAACAAAGGGAAATAAACCTTTTCCCTTCCCCCCTCCAGGTGTTCCTGGAGAGATACACAGAAGCAAGCTTCGTGAATTTAAACAGAGGGATTCCACCCTCCCCGTTCCCAGCCTTGGAAAACACAAGTACCGAGAGCTATTCTTTTTTTCCCCCTCACCCAGAGGGAATGCAAAGTCAGGCTAGTAAATTTAACACACACAGATTTCCCCCTGACTTCTTCCTCCCACCAATTTCCTGGTGAGCACAGACTCAATTCCCTGGAGTTCCCCACTAAAGAAAAACTCCAACAGGTCTTAAAAAGAAAGCTTTATGTAAAAAGAAAGAAAAATACATAAAAATGGTCTCTCTGTATCAAGGTGACAAATACAGGGTCAATTGCTTATAAGAAATATGAATAAACAGCCTTATTCAAAAAGAATACAATTCAAAACACTCCAGCAACTACACACATGTAAAATACAAAAAAAAACCATATAAATTACTATCTGATCTTTTGTACTTACAACTGGGAAACAGAAGATTAGAAAGCAAGAGACAGAAATCCTCCCATAGCCGAGAGAGAGACAGGCATAAGACAAAGAACTCAGACGCAAACTTTTCTCCACCCAGACCTGAAAAAGTCTGGTTTCCTGATTGGTCCTTTGGTCAGGTGTTTCAGGTTACTTCTTTCCAGGTGTAAGAGACATTAACCCTTAGCTATCTGTTTATGACAACTGTATCAAAAGCTTTGCCAAAATCAAGGAATAACACATTCACTGCTTTCCCCTCATGCACAGACCCAGTTATCTCCTCTTAGAAGGCAATTGGGTAAGTCAGGCATGACTTTCCCTTGGTGAATCCATGCTGACTGTTCCTGATCACTTTCCTCTCCTCTAAGTGCTTCAGAATTGATTCCTTGAGGACCTGCTCCATGATTTTTCCAGGGATTGAGGTGAGACTGACTGGCCTGTAGTTCCTCAGATCCTCCTTCTTCCCTTTTTTTAAAGATGGGCACTACAGTAGCTTTATTCCAGTCATCCGGAACCTCCCCCATTCGCCGTGAGTTTTCAAAGATAATGGCCAATGGCTCTGCAATCACATCCGCCAACTCCTTTAGCACCCTTGGATGAAACGCATCCGGATCCATGGACTTGTGCTCATCCAGTTTTTCTAAATAGTCCTGAACCACTTCTTTCTCCACAGAGGTCTGGTCACCCTCTTCCCATACTGTGCTGCCCAGTGCAGCAGTCTGGGAGCTAAAGAGTTCTGAAGAGCAAATTCCTTTTGCCTTGTCTATGTTTCTCTAAATCTTAGAGGTTTGCTAAAAGATATACTGACTTCGCTTCACTCCCTGTTCTAATGATACCAGATGAGGCCAGTGCTACATTGATGTACCGATATATATTTGTCAAAATATGCAAATTTTCAAAATGCAGACACCTCCCTCAAATGCACTCAGTGTAACCGTTTGCTAAATGGTGCTGCCTCCTTCCTTGGTTATGGCTATAAGACTGTGTTCAGTTTAAATGGCAAAACAAATGCCTTAATTGTCAAGAAGAACTGGCAAAGGGCTCCTTAGGGCCAAAGCAAACTGCCTTCATTTCAGGCTGCAGACAAAGGGGCCTCCTGCCTTAGGGGAAAATGAAACCATCTTCTTACCTCAGGATAGAGGCAAAAATCACACAATCTCACTCAGAAGAAGATAGTTACGAGAAATCTCTACCCCATCTTGATTGGTGGATGGCTGGGGAACACAGGAAGAAAAACTATTTCTTAAACACTTTTGTCCTTTCAATTTTCTCCTTCTTCCTCTTCTGTCTCTACTTTTCTCCCTTTCTGCCCTCTCTCCATTCCACACTTAATGTTCTTGATTTCCCCTTTATCATTATTTCTTCCTCTTACACCTCTCCACTCTGGCCTACACCTTGCCAGGGCTGCCCAGAGGATTCAGGGGGCCTGGAGCAGGGCCGGGTCTTTGGCGGCAATTCTGCAGCAGGTCCCTCTCGGAGGGAAGGATCCGCCGCTGAATTGCCGCCAAAGAATGAAGCGGCAGCGGTAGAACAGCCTAAGCGCTGCCAATCGTGGCTCCCCCCCTCTCCCGGCCCCTTGCAGCGCTTGTACTCACCGGGCAGCGCTCTGAGGGTTTGGCAGCACTTCGACGGCGGGTCCTTCACTCACTCCAAGTCTTCTGCTGCACTGAAGGATCTGCTGCCTAAGACCTGGAGTGGCTCGCAGGGCTCCTGTGGGGCCCAGGGCCTGGGACAAATTGCCCCCCTTGCCCCCTGCCCCCCCCGGGTGGCCCTGCACCTTGCTCTATTTGTATGTCTTTCTCTGCTCCCTTTATATAACTTTATCTCTTATGTCCTAATCCCCCCCTTTCTATTTCATTCTCCACTGCCCTTCTCTCTTCACTCTCTCTTATATTCTTACCTCCCTTTCCCTCTTCACGCCCATTCCCAAACTTTCCCCACTTTTCTCTCTCCCCTTTCTGTTTCACAGACTCTCCCCTCACTCTCTTTCCCACTCTATGTCCCCGGGTCTAATATGCTTTTATCATGCAGAGTGTTTGCCAGAGGATAGCAGGGGGCGGTCACCTCACCAGCATCTCCAATGCAGCTCAGAATGATTTCCTTGTGAACCTCGCCAGCTATGCAGACAAAAGGACAACCCAGTTCTGGACAGGAGGAAGTCACCAAAAGGTAAGTGTACCCAGAAAAGTCATGAAAATAATAACCAGCTAGGAGAGGTTCACAGAAGGATTGCAAAAATTTTCCGTAGAAAACTTATTGGTTTGCAGTGATTTTCAACATAACATTTTTAGCTTTGAACCCTCGCTCAAAAGTTGGTTTTCGATTGCGGAAAAACCAAAATATTTTCAGTTGCTATAAACAATTTGTTTTCAGATTTGATTTTCTAACAAAAAAATTCTTCAGAACCCCATCCTCCCCCCACCACACACACACACACATACATTCCAGCCAGCTCTAGTCCAGAATTGCAGGATGACCTGGGTCCAAGCTTCGCTGGGTAAACTGGCTTGTGGATAATGGGTTCTAGATTTAATTTCTGCCTAGCAGAATGTGAGCTCAGTAGAGATGAGTTAATATTTATCAAAAGCTTCTGTGAATATATTTTTTCAGATATTTTGTAATGAATTCACTTGGACTGTCTTCTCAGCAATATTCTAGGAAATGAGTTTACTGATAGGAGCTTTTGTTGATACAATGAATTTACAACTAGTATTGTAGAATATTCTAAGAAAGTGAACCTCATATTTGTAATCATTACTATTTGAACTAGAAACTTGATTCTATAAGTTATATGTGTGCAATCAGGGACCAGAAATGTACCATGTGTTCTCAGTGTCCATTCCAAACATCTCAAAAATCGAACACCAAATACCTACAATGAACTCCTCATAAGTGAGTTATAGATTGATGCTGAATAACAAATAGATTCAGGAAACTGCAATCTATTTGAGGACAATTCACAAAGGGAAGAAGAGGTGAAGTGACTACAAAACATTATTCAGAATGAATTATTCATGCAGCTCTATAGGCCAATGTGTGACTGTAGGCAATAAGGCTACACACACATTTCTGCAGAAGCCCCCTCACACTCCTTCACTCATTTTCAATCCCAGAAGAGTATTAGAATACGTCTCCTCTCTGCAGTTCTCATTAAACTTCTCTATTACTTTTCTGCAGGGTTCTTCTCTGACCTGGACTGACGGATCACGGACAAATTTCATCCAGAGGCCTCTGAGCTCGATTTTCAATGCCATTGGTGGATTACTTAACAGTATCTTCAAAGTACGAATCTGCCTGACTCTAAATTTAAGAGGTAAAGAAAACAGGGATTGATTTCTGACTTACACTTTCATACTAGGTAGAGTGTCTGAAGGTAAGGAACAATTGCTTTCTTTAGATTAACAGAGTATGAGGCTAAAAGGTACCACTGTAATCATCAGGCCATAGGACTTCCCTGAGTTACCAGTAATTCCTGTTTGAACAACAGAAAATCTTTTAGAAAAATATCCAATTTTGATTTAAACATTTCTAATGACAGAAAATCCATCACGACCCGGGTAAACTGTTCCAATGGTTAATACCCTCACTAATAAAAATGTGTGTCTCATTTCCAGTCTGAATTTGTCTAGCTTCAACTTCCAGCCACTGGATCTCATTAAATCCTTGTCTGGTAGACTGAAGAGCCCATTATCAAATTTTTGTTCACCATGTAGGTACTTATAAATTATGATCAAGTCGCCCCTTAACCTTCTCTTTGTTAGTCTCAGGGAGATCACTCTAGGTTATCACTCTAAGGCATGTTTTCCAGTCCTTTAATCATTCTTGTGGCTCTTCTCTGAACCCTCTTCAATTTATCAGCATCCTTCTTGACGTGTGGCTATTAGAACTGAACATATTATCCCAGTGATCCTTTCTGTTTCAAGACAGTTTCCTTGTCATCAGGGTCAGAACTTCTCCCCAAAACACACACACACACACACACACACACACACACACACACACACACACCCATAGAGCTCCACTATTATAACTCAACCCTGTTCTGTGAACCATTTTCTCCTGGGGTGAAACAGGAAGGTAGTCTCCATTTTATTTAATCATGAGCTTTCTTCAGCCTTTCCCTACAAATGTAACCCAACCACCCCATGATCGGACCAATATTTCCTGAATTAGTTGGAGAAAATGTCACCTTTTGGTTAGTGCAATTTATATATTTTGTAAACACAAATTGAAAGGAGAATCAGTTTTTCAGGGACTGAGCTGAGCCCAAAGGAGCTCATGTCAGAAGTTAAAAAACTCATTTATAAATTGTTCTGTTACTTTTCCTTTTCATCTTCATTTGTCTTTGTTTCCAGTCCAGGGTATATGGGATGGCTGTGACTGCAACAAGAAGTTATCATTCATCTGCAGTTACAAACCCAATTTGACTCCTCCTTAGCCTGCAACAGGAAGTTGATGCTGCTGATGAAATCTGACCACTTTTACTGCACTCGGAATGTCGTTCAGCCACAATTAATGCGTGATTCTTTCATATGGTAAAAATCAAGATGTCAGTTTAAAAAGATCAGTAGAAGAAATTAAAAAGTGACTCACTTGTAGACTGCATTTAGAGCACTGGAAAAAGGGTGCTATACAAACAATTTCTGATTTGATCTGAATGCTTGATGAAAACAGTGCGCTATTGGGCTTTTCCATGGGGGTTTCAAGAATATTCATGAGAGCTCTTTATTATTAAATAATTACAAATCATTACAACATTACTCATTTTACCATTTACTCACACCACTTCAGACATTTTAAATCCTGGAAATTCTCCTTTCTTAATGTCAGATAAATCCAAGAAATGTCTGTTGAATGTTTTCCATTTTTAAGTAGTTCAATGGCTAGTTCATTGAACTGTAATATAACCATGAAAAGAAGTACAAATCATATGGAACAGTCATGTGTATAGCATTATACAGAGAGATGATACAGAGCTTTGTTACCTGCATGGGATGGCATTTTGTTAAAGGAAGCAAAACTTGTTGTTAGGGCTATGTATGTTAAAATGACTAAATATTATACATCACTGTGGTCTGTGTAAACAAAAAACTTCACTTTGTTTTTCTTAATTATAAGTGACTGTATTATTTTTGATCATTAGTTAGTTGTAAGTTTTTACTGTAATTGTGTCCCTCCCCAAGACAGGAAAGTAATTGGCAAATCTTCATAGAATCTCAAAAGACTAGTTGGATCATTCAGGTGATAATGGAGCATCAAGGTGAATAAACTTCCCTTGGCAGCAATGGTGGGAACACTAACATAGGCCAACTACTGGCATTTTAATGACTGTGTCATCTAACCCTGCTCAGAGGAGGACTTTGTGACATGGTGGTAATTGTGGGGGGAGGGATAGCTCAATGGTTTGAGCATTGGCCTGTTAAACCGAGGATTGTGAGCTCAATCTTTGAGGGGACCATTTGGGGTAAAAATCTGTCTGGGGATTTGTCCTGCTTTGAGCAGGGGGTTGGACTAGATGACCTCCTGAGGTCCCTTCCAACCCTGATACTCTATGAACATCAGCTGCCATTGGTGTCTTATCTATACTAGAGTTCACTCTTTTGCTGATAGCAGTGGAGCTGCAGTTGTCAGAGTAATAGTGAAAAATGTTTTAAATGTACCAATTTTGCTCTAACATAATGACCCCTCAGTATCAGTGGCCATACTTGTAATAATTACAGGGTATGTGACCGATAGTGAAGTGAACAGAAGAACGGCCCTACTGGCTCAGACCAAAGGTCCATCTAGCCTAGTATCATGTCCTGCAACAGTGGCCAATGCCAGTTGCCCTAGAGGAAATTAACAGAACAGGCAATCATCAAGTGATCCATTCCCTGTCACCCATTCCCAGCTTCTGGCAAACAGAGACTAGGGACAACATCCCTGTCCATCTTGGCTAATAGCCATTGATGGACCTAACTGCCATGAATTTAGTTAGTTCTTTTTTGAAACCTGTTATAGTCTTGGCCTTCACCATATCCTCTGGTAAGAAGTTCCACAGAATATCTCATAGCTCAGTGGTTAGTGCACTCTCCTGAGACAAAGGACACCCCTGTTCAAATCCAGTTGAAGCTGGGTCTCCTACGTCCCAAGCACATGCTCTAGCCATTTGCTAAAAGTTGGAAGGGGGAGACAGCACCAAATCCTTCCCTTCCTCCAAGCCTGGGTTTTGTGTGAAGTGACGCAGGAACCTAACCTCAAGAAGCAGCTTCCTCCCAGCAGCCTGGGCTTAGGTGCCTATCTCCGAGAGAGAAAAAGGGCCTAGGACATACCTTTTTCATTGGTTAACCTAGAGTGCTGGCTTTTGTGGATGGCATTCTTAGGCACATGTCTCTCCCCATTCATTGTATAGAGAGCCTAGGCGGCTAACTCTGGCTTTGTAGTTCACAGTGATGTTTGCTTGATTTTATAGGCCTCTACAAGTTATGTGCTGTGATGATCAGCATTGCAACGCCTAAGTCCCTTTGTGGATCCTACCCTAGGTGCCTATCTGCACCATTAGACACCTTATTACCTTTGAAAATCAGGCCCTTAGACATATTGGCAGAACAGCCTTGGGAAATCTCCCGCACACTGTAGCTATTCTATGGACAAAGGCCTTCAGTATCCAGGCAATAAATCCAATATCTTCCATGAGCACTAACTGTGATAAAGCTATTTGTCCTTTTAATTAATTATTGCCTTTCCATGAGAATATGAATTATTCTGTCAGTAGTCTGCGACATTGAGCCATTATTAGTTTATTTATAATTTATGTGATAGTAGTGTCCAGAGGCCCTAATCAGGGACAGGGCCTCACTGTACTAGCTGCTATATAAACCCATAGGAAGACATGGCTCCCAACCAAAGAGTTTACAGTCTAATTCATGAGCTGGGCAGTTGAGCTGATGAAGGAGTTAGGATATTATGAAGCAATGACCTAATTTGCAGCGGTGTTTTCCCAGGCTTTGTTACAATGTCACCATCCGTCTTTTGAAATGTCTTCACTGTTTGTTCTCATGTGGCAGTGCACAATAGGGCTGGGAGTGGAGGAGGGTATTTCCCTCCACAGAGGACTCCTAAATGGTGTTTGTGGTAGTGACATCCAACTACTTGCAAACAATTTGAAGAGAATTGGGAGACAGTACAATTGATCACAGGCCTACCAAACCATCCAGTCTCTGCTGTAGTCCCATGCTAGGGTTTTTTTGTTTGATTGATATGATAAGACGAAACCAAAACATATAAACAATCAGCCAATATGTTGACCTACTAACCTGTGAGATCTGGTCCCTCCAGCTGTCAGTGACATTAGGTTAGTGGATGTTTCTACTGGCAAATTGTCATTTCAGAGCTTTTCCTTTTTCCTACAATGCTGAAGCATGCTTTTCTGAGAAGTATATAATACGAGAGCCTAATTTCCTAAGCTATGCACGCACAATTGTGTCCCTTAATTGTGCATGCAACTACTACAACATGCAAGCAAACTGGGTAAATGTGGGCATTTGATTACTTGCACATACAGTTACATGTATGCCTGAATTTTCAGTTTGTCTGCCTTTCTTTTTGCTTGTCTAGTTCATTTGTGTGTGCAAGTACCTGATGTCACACACAATCACACAAATTAGGTGTGTGCTTGCAAATGCACAGTTTAGAATAAATGCCATTCTTGGATAATCAGACGGAAAACTTTTTTTGTCAGATCAAAAGAATCAACATTGCAGTAAAATGCCATAGATTTTGAGTACAAAGTCCACAGGGGTCCACAAATGACCTAAATCAAGGACTCCTAACCCTATGGCACCTTTTGCTTTATTGCCATAGAAATGAGAAATGGCCCCAATAACTGTCCCCACTTTGATCTGGTAGGAAACACGTAAACCCTGCCCTCTTCTTTCTCAGGCAGGGAAGTGGTTTCTGCAGGCAGCCTACAGTTGGTCATGCTGAAAAAAGAGAATTCAGGTTAATGCAGCTTCAAAACCACTAAAATACACCGCAGAGCCCTCAGCAGCTTTAGACACAGCCTTCACCTCAAGAGACTCTAACAATTTTCTCCTTGCCTCTCCGTAATGATGAATGCACAGGCTGAAATACACAAAAGGGTAATAAAATATCCTGTGAAGGTGTTGAAAGCGCTGTTACAGCTTTCCCAGTGAAACAGCTTTTCTAGTACTGATACTGGCAGAGATAACGTATCTTATTTGTGAAGGTGGCACTGTGGAAAATGGCAAAAAGTAGAAAATAACACGTTCCAATTAATAATTAGTAGCACTGGTAGCAGAACACCTGCTGTACATGTGTGAAAAGGCTAATTAGGAAGGAGAGGAGTATCTCTGACAATGCACCAGCAGAAAGGGAGAAAGCAAAAATGGACACAAGGAAGGACCCTTTCAGAGGAAAGGGATAATTGCATAGGGGTCTGGGAGGAAACCTAACCTTCTTCATCTCATGGTTCAAAGTTCCTCTGTTCATCTTATTGTGAATCAGCAAGAATTGACATTCTGAGTACTAGCGAGACAAGACAGGGTCTCTCACTTTACTGCTTCTCTGGAGCCTCTCTGTACAAGAGAAAAATTAGAAACCATTTCCAATGTTGCTCACACTGGTTGAGCTGAATAAGGCCATGTTGGGAGACCTAACATAACTGCTGGCCATCATTTGCAGCACCGTGTTGATTACCCCTATTGTTAGCAGGGGTATTTGCTTAAAACATTAGCAGCAACAGGTCAATCTACTCATTATCATATATTTATAATATTATAGCACCTAGGAACTCCAGTCATGGACCAAGATCCTATTGTGCTAGGAGCTGTACAAATGCAAAACAAAAAGAAAATCCCACACAATCTCACCAGTGTTAGCAATGGAGGAAAATTTTCTCAAAAATATCTCTAATGTAGATTTACAAAGGGATCTTAGAAACTCAAATTTGGTAGTTAATGCAAAAATGTATCCTATGAATTCCCATTCGTTATCTTTGCACTTTATAGTACTAGTAATATTGGTATTATCGTAATGGCCAAACAATATCAAGGTCCCATTATGCTACATGGTGTAAAAACACACAAAACAAGGCAGTATCTGCCCAAAAGGGCTTTTGTGTTCACTTTAGGAAATCCAGTTTCCTGGCACAAATATTCACTGAGAGTGAATTTCAAAGTAGACATGCTAGAAGTGCTTGTATATTTTTACCCAGGCTAAACAACGATTGCAGAGCTAGAGCAAGGAAGCTAACCACTTGAGTGATTGATGAGTATACTAGAAATGTATGGATAACTGGGAAAACAGAAGCAGAGCTTAACCAGGCACTCAGATACTACAATGTAGGGCATGGTAAGAACCATGGTTGGAGAGATTGAGAGAATGTGTGTGCATATAACCAAGCAGTGATCACAGCCAGATTGTGTGGGTGTGGGTGGCAGGACTAAGCAGTGGTCACAGTCAGATCAGAACAGGAAGTCTGGCTGCCCGTAAAGTAAGGATAAATGCAAACTGACTTTCTGGGCCAATAGCTGAGAGGAGACCATGACCAAGGAGTTAGGAACAAGAATCTTTCAGTGCATGAATGCTGCTTTACAAGCTTTACACAATCTTTACTGCAATGGAGAAATGTTCAGTGGTTTAATTTTTAATATCACAGCTGATGGTCGAGAAACATTGAGAATATCTGCATGTAAAATATATCTTGATCACAGTTTGTGCTTCTCCTTTACTCTACCCCTCCTCCTCATCCTCTCCCTTTTTAATCAATCACAAAATCACCTTGAGGATGTGCAAGCCTCTGCTTCATACCAGCAGCTTTTCTAAGTACTGCCTGGATTAAACCCATGGTCTGTGTATATAGCAAGAAAAGATGATCAGTATGAGTGCCTTTGAGTACAAAAGGTCGATTTCATTATTTTAGACCCATGTAACAGCAATCAACAGCCTACACTTCAAATCAGGGGAAGCATTTCTGAGACAGCTAGCAGAGAAATTCAGACTGTGCATTAATAGATTCAGGCAAAATATTGCCAGTTAGTGTCTAATTAGTCAGCTCTGTATGTACACCAGTGGCAGTTGAAAAGATTTGCTTTATTCTGGGTTTCAGGAGCACTCATCACATGAAACAATATTTTATTATATGTTGATTTCTTGCAAAAGTCCTTAACATAGACTAAGTCTTTTCAACAGTAAAGGCTGTATCTAAGAAGGAAGAGAAAGAAAGAAAAAAGGTCATAGGAAATAACTGTTTTAATAGATGAACCAGAAATTATTAATCCTATGCTTCTCATACAGAATATAAAGCTTAAAGGAGTAGCTGATGGTGTAGCTCAACTAAGAACATTCTTCATAGATTGAAGTAGACAGGTACCATGTGTGGGGTCATGACAGTACAGTTATGCAAGAAAAAGCTTTGAACAATTAAAAAAAGGGAATTCTTCACTACTATTTCAGAATCAGCCCACAATTACATTTTTGTTAACTCTTTAGTGGTTTTGAAAGGCTCAGTAAATGGACTGTTTCAACACAAAGGCCTTCTTTTTCAACTCTGTTGTACCTTTCCTTCTCTGAAGAGCTATAACATATTGATCATTTCTGTAAAGACTCTTCACCTGTCAAGCACTATTTTTGCCCTGTACCATACAATCTTCACATTGAAAAAACACGTTTGTACGTTTATGGTGCCTCAAAAGGTTTATCGTATCCATTAAAAGGGATTAAAGTTGCTTATGGTCTTCAAAAAAGAAAGTCACATTTAGAATTACGTGACTACAAAAAGAAAAAAAGGAGAATTTTTGTCCTACATTTCATTAATTAAATGTCATACAGGCCTGCCACCTCAAATTCCAAATTCCTGCTGGAAGAAAGTGTCTTGAAGGGTGTGTTTTTTATAGAAACTCTGCGTTATTCAATGGATTTTACCCCACAGAGCAGAAAATGCTGTGCAGGGTGGAGTCCCAGACTGTAAACTGACCTAATAAAAAGTAGTAACCAAGAAAGTCTCTTTGCAAAATTACTAAAGGTAAAAAGGACATTATCAGTCTAATATGAAAGCAGGAGATATTATTCCAAATTGACTATTTCTACATATTGTTTGGATCTCTGGCAGTATAAATTTGATATACAATTGACATGAATTAATTCTTCACAAAATATGTAACACAGTAAATGGCTCTGATTCTACAAACCTTTACTTAGGCAAGTAGCCACTACTCACTTAAGTCATCTCACTGAAGTAAATGGGACTACTTGTATAGAAAAGTTGATAGCATTGGACCCTTACTATTCTAGCGCTAACACTGGGATTTTGATGTGGACTCAAAGATTAAGGAGGAGAGTGATGGGAGATGCTTCTTTTCCCCATGCTGTTGTTCACAGTATATGCTCTTAGCGAACGGTGCTTCATGTTGTGGAGGAAGATTTTTTTAAAATTAAACCACAAATGGAAAAATACGTCTCTTGAGTTATTCTAAAAGGCTTTCACTGTGTTCTTGTGTTTTATGTTACAGATCAAAACAATGAGTCATCTTTAGAAGGTGGTAATCGATTGGGCTGAGATCACATAGCACAGCAATATTATGAGGTTTTTAAAATTTATTTGTTCTGTAATAGAAAGAAGAAAACATATAGGTGCATTAGATAGAACGTATGGGACTTGTCTGAGCATGCAAAGGAAAAATAGGTCTCCATGCTATGCATCCTGCTTACCAATGCCATTTCCTTTAATGCTTAATTTTTGTATTATATACCCAGAGAGTTTGCTGCTCTTTAAATTGGGTTGCTCAGTGCAGAGGAGAAGAGTAGTCTAGACTGTTAAATGAAATTAAATCACACAAAGGAGACTGTGTAGAATGGATGACTTATAGGCAGGGATGGTAGCTCTGTTTATTCTTACCATTATCTGACATTTTCCATTTTAAGACTCTGTTTTCAGTTGTTAAACTTTAACTGTTTCATCTCCATGCTGGGTGTCAATGTTTTTGAAAGTTTCAGCAAAAATTGCTGAGCTGTTTATGAGAATGGGTTGAAGGGAAAATATGTTGGTTTGTCCCTTAAAAAAAAGAAGCTATTTCATTGAGAAGGTCTAACACAAGGTTTTTCAAACAGGGGTCACTGCTTGTGTAGCGAAAGCCCCTGGAGGGCTGGGCCGGTATGTTTACCTGCCGCATCTGCAGGTCCAGCCGATCGTGGCTCCCACTGGCCACGGATCGTTGCTCCGGGCCAATGGGAGCCGCGATAGGCCAGACCAGTGGACAGGGCAGGAAAACAAACCAGCCTGGCCCACCAGAGGCTTTTCCTACACAAGCAGCAACCCCAATTTGAGAAACACTGATCTAGCGCCTCCAAGCTTTGGAGTAGGGACTTGGAATTTGCCAGGGAGGGATGGCCTTTGTTCCAGAGATGTGCCTTTTGTTATTCTTAAAAAAAAAAACCACTTACATTTGATTAAATTAAAGCATTTGAAAAATGGTGGTTCCTACATGCTCAGTATAGCTTCAGAGCTACAATGTCTGAAGATTCTGTCCACACTAGGCATGCTTCAGACTGGTGCTGAGAAGGACTTTCCCTGCAATTGCAGCTCTGGGCTGCTGCAGCCTGTGCGCTGTGGTCAGGCTCTGAAACTGAAAGTAGGGAGACTGTCTCTCCTCTACTTTCAATGCCTGATTTGCTGACACTCAAGCAACTGGAGGAGGAAGCTACCTGAATTACATGCAAAGGGGACTAGAGCTAAATCTAGGGGGAAGAGGCAGGGAGAGTACATTGGGACATGGTTCCTGAAAAAGCTGAGGAAAGACAGGGACTGAAGGCTAACTTAGGAGAGAGGGAAACTGGGACTGGGAGTTGGGGTAAAGGGCAGATTGGGAGCTGCTGGTTTAGGAGACTGGGGCTGAAATGAGATGGAGGGGGTTGGGACTGGGACAGGGAATCCATAGGATTTACTAGGCAAGAAAATGGGGACTGGGATGATAAGTATGAGGAATGAGACTGGGAGGAGTTAGGTGAGGAGAATGGCACTGGGACAAGAAGCCTGGGCTGAGGAAAAGACAGGACTGTGACAGGGAAAGATTGGAGAAGATGAGGCAGAAGGTATCACACTTGGAGGGGAATGGGCAAAAAAATCTGTGCCCACAAGAGCACATTCCCCTCCAAAGCATGGAATGGAACCCAAGATTACTGAGTCTCACCATTCCTCTGCTGTCAGCAAATACCTGTGAAACTTCCTGCCAAAGTGTCTCATCCCTCTATAGTGCTAGTCCTCAGAGATGACTTACTATTACAACCAGCTATTCCATATACCAAGGGGCAGAGGTTTTTGCAGTGGATCTAAAGGTTCCATCCCTGCCGATGACCCATGTGCATGTCAACATGATGCCACATGATGGAAATTCTGTTGCTTCAATTTGTTTTTTTTAAAAACCTAGGAAATTACACACAAAAAACCTGTTGAAAGAACACTATTAAGGTTACTAAGTTAAGCATTCAAAAATTAGGAAATCCCTAACTTTAATCCCCGCCCTCCATACATATGCATATGCATTTTGAATAATAGTCACATAATTACATAATCACATACTATTTTTTCCACCTGCCTCATTCAGTTCATAGGATAGACAGTACTCACATTGTGACAGCTATTCAGTATTTTATTTTATCCTCATTGTTCAACAGGTGGTTCCAGGCTTTATTTACGCCTCTCAGTGCATAACTATTAATTACCTCATTGACTTTTCTATGGTGCTCACAACTATGGTATCTGAGTGCTTCACAAACAATTATTATTTTTTCTGGAACACCCCTGTGAGATGTGGGGATATTTTTATCCACATTTTACAGATGAGGAGAAAGAGGAAGATTAGTAAATATTTTGGCCTTAATTTTGAGATCCCAATTTGGGATACCTAAGATCTGATTATTCAGACTATGTGGCACTTTCGGATTATTCAGAGTACTTGGGTTGGGTTCATGTGCAAAGGGTCCTCTCTACAGAGAGGTCTAGGGAATATGGTCTGGTTCTGAATGTGTAGTTCTCATTGCTTCAAGGCATGCAACTTTCAGTCTCACAAGTAGCTTCAATCATGACATTTCCTGACTTGCCCACAAGAAACTTGACATGAACCTGTTATTAAATTCCCCTGAGTATGGTGAGCCAGCAGAGCCAGGAGTTGACCACCTGCATCCGGGGTACTGTATAGGGCCCCTGAACCCATGCTACATGGAGGATGACCTCAGGGGGCTTCCAAGAAGAAGGCAGATTTGCTTAAATATAAAGGTCTGTTTTAAGAAACCCTCCTTCCCAACTTTGAGCAACATCCTCCAGTCCAGACAGATGAATTTATTAAATGACATTGACTAGCAAAAAGCTCTTGATACACTAGACCAAAGAACAAACTCTGAATAATCAAATGAGCTGTGACAGCTCTAAGACAAGCTTACACTTTTATTTCAGGTGAATGGACTGAAAAGTCTAATTTATCAGCCACAGAAGAATGTCCTTGATGAAGGCCATTTGTGACATGATGTACTTCAGCAGAAACAAACTCATACGTTGGAACTGAAGATAGGGGCCAAAAAATGTATGGTATGCTCAGTTTTCTTCTGAGGAATGGACATTTAAAAAAATATTGGTGATTAACTTCAATACCAAGGATCTCAGTAGCAATTAAAATGGGTTAAGACATATGCTTTCAATAAGAAAAAAGACCTTAGTGTTATTTTAAAATGAAGGGCCAGATGATGCTTTCCAGCAATGGGAATTTGGACTGCACAAGGATTCCTGGGTCAGGTCCAATTTAAAACAAGACAGAGCTATATAGAAGCCAAGGGTTCACATTTCATTGAGAGACAAATAATGAACTGTAGCTCATAGATGCACTTTTCATGTGTAGATTTCAAAGGTGGGTAAGTGTTATTATCCCTTTTTACAGATGGAGAAACATGTTTCACTGAGAAGTGAAATTTGTCCACTATCATGCAGGAAGTCAGTGGCAGATTCATGAACAGAATTCAGGTCTTCTAGTCTGGTGCCCTATCTACCGGCCCTGGCTTCCTTCCCATGACAAAGGATATACATTAGATGGGATATACATTAGACTGCGTAAAAGTTTTGCAATGAAACCTCAAACCAAGCAGGTAAAATTCAGCAGGGTTCAGATTTTGTTACAAACACCAAACACAGGCAAGGGTCTCTGAAACATTCACCAAGGTTCATAAACTTTCTCATGAGTCTTGGCTGTGGTTTGTGTAAACCAGGGCTGAGTTTCAATTGAAGGGCCTATTTATAGTTTTAGGCAGAAATCAGGCCAAACACAGTGGTTTTGCATGGTCTCCATCTGAAACTAGGCAAAAATTGGCCATTTCAGCTGATTTTCACTTTGGGTTTTTTGGGTTCATTCAAAATTGAAACTATAAGCAAAAATAAGGGTGTGTGAACCTCACAAGCCAAAACTGCAAAAGGTTTGCATAAAGCCCTGGGAACTGAAACCACTGCAATTTTCATGTCTCTAATGGTAAGTAAAGATTGCATGTTGAGCGATAGTTTTGTAGGATTTTAAGAAACTATGTCTGTTGAAGAGAAACTTCATCATAAGTAGATGGATTGAGAATGTAATAGAATGAATAATAAGTTATTTATTCCTCTGGGGAAGAGGAGAGAAAGGGAGGAGGTGAAGCTGACTTGATACTGCTTTTCTTACAGACCCCCTTAAGAACTTCCATTACTCTTGAGGACATTCTGTGCCAAAAAATTAAAAAATCTGTGCCAAAAAATTCTGCAAGCTTTATTTGTCAATAAATAAATAAATGCAGAGGCTCCTGCATGGCAGTGGGAAGCACAAGCCACTGGTTGTACGAAGGTAGGAGTTCCCCCTGCAGCCTCCCAACCCCTGGGACATGGACTCAGTTGTGAGGCTGCACCCAACCATGACAACACAAGGCCTGAGCCTACCCCAGAAACACCCTAGGGCCCTGCCCCTCTGCACCAGGCTCACAGGTCTGGGGCAGGCAGGCTCAACCAGGCAGGATCCAAGTGTAGGAGGATCCAAGTGTGGAGTGAGAGGATTCTGTGTGGGACAATCTGGGTGCCTGCAGGCCAGAGGGGGGGTCTAGGTGTGGGGGGATCTGGATGCACAGAGACTCATTGGGGGAGGGGTGTTCCAGGTGCACAGTCAATGGGACTCTGCAGGGACTTCCAGGTGAAAGTGCTGGGCTCAACGAAGAGGTCTGGGTGCTGGGGGAGTGGGGCTTGGTGAGATGGGGTCTGGCTGGAGCTAGTTGGGGGTCATTAGCATGAGGGTCTGAATGTGGGGGCTTGGACTGGTGCTGTGGAGTAGGGATCATCAGGGTAGAGGTGTGAGTGCAGGGAGCTCAGCGGGGGGTGGTTGGGATACAGGGATGAGGGTCTGGAGGCATAGGGGCTGGATGCAGGGGGGCTCCAGATGCAGGTTTGAGGTTCAGTGGGGTGGGGTTCAGGTATGGAGGGCTAAGGGTGTTCTGAGTGTATGGGGTGAGGCTTGGCATGGGTGTCTGGGTATGGGATGGCCAGATGCATGGGGGTTGGGCAGATAGGGGAGCAGCTGCCTGTATAGTGACCCCTCCTCTCTCAGCTGAGGAGCAATGGAGGCAGGAAACAGAGGAGGATGCTGAGCTTCCAGCAGCTGGGGGAGGTTTCTGGGGGGTGGGACTGACACAGCCCCAGACACGCCTTGAAGGGGAAGAGGAAATCCCATCCTCTCCTGCCTCCAGCCCAGCTGGGACTAGCATCTGATCTCAGATCAGGGCAGAAGCCACTGGCTGAGGTGTCCCCAGCCCTGAGGTGAAGGTGATTTACCTCTCTGCCGGCTGCTCTGGGTGCTTGAAAAGATGTACTTGCTCTGCTAAGCATTGGTGCATGACTGCTCTTCAGCTTCCCTGTCAGAAAGTCAATTTTCTGCTGGGAAGGAAAGAAATCTGTGGGGGACATGAATTCTGTATGTGTGCAGTGGCGCAGAATTCCCTCAGAAGTAATTCTATTGTAAAACTAGCAATCAATATTTCAACACTGAGAATCTGTGCAGCTCACACGTCTCAGCTATGAAACCCCACAGATGTATAACACCAAAAGGAAGCCCTGTGGTTAGGGTTGCCAACCTCCAGGATTGCCCTGGAGTCTCCAGGAATAAAAAAAATAATGTTTAATTAAAGCTTATATCATGTGATGAAACCTCCAGGAATATGTCCAGCCAAAATTGGCAACCCTATGTGTGGTCCCAATGATGGTACAAAAGAACTAGGAACTAAGAGAAGCTGAGTCACTGACTCAGGGTGTGATTGTGACTGTAAAGAAGCTATTCCACCTCCTTGTGATTCAATCATCCTTGATCAAAACTAACTTTAAAAAGCAGATATCACTGAAAAATACCTGCTCAGATGGACCTATTTGATGAGTCACTATGCATGTGATGTTTCTGGAAACTTTCTTGTCATCATCAATATACCTTATGAAGGTCAAAAACACTGAGGGAATAATCACAGCTGGATGTCTCAGGCTCATGCTACCATACAGAAAACCCCCTAAAAGGAAACTAAACTATAGCAACCCAAAGCTATGGGGATAATGGATAAAATTTTCAAAAACACCTATGGGACTTTGGAGCCTATGTCCCGTTTTCCAGTGTGAATTACCATTAATTTACTATCATTCGTTTCTGTTGGGTTATTTTACACATCAATGTGACTAGATGTAAGGAGGTGAAACCAAATAAAATGAATGGTCATAAACTATCATTGCCCCTATGCTGAATGGGAGAAGATTTTTGGGGCCTTGGAGTTCATCTTCCCATTGAAGGAGAAATCAGTGACTCAGGGTATGGCTACACTTGAAACTTCAAAGCGCTGCCACGGCAGCTCTTTGAAGTGTGAGTGTGGTCACAGCACCAGCGCTGGGAGAGAGCTCTCCCAGCGCTGCACGTACTCCACATCATGATGGGGTTTAGCTTGCAGCGCTGGGAGCCATGCTCCCAGCGCTGCGGCACTGTTTACACTGGCGCTTTACAGCGCAGTATCTTGCAGCGCTCGGGGTGTGTTTTTTTCACACCCCTGAGCGAGAAAGTTGCAGCGCTGTAAAGCGGCAGTGTAGCCAAGGCCTCAGAGATAGGGTATTTACCCAGTATCTCTGCAACTGTGTACAATCAGCAAGCTCTTTTCCTTAAATTATGCTGTTCTAAAAAAGGAAGAATAATTTAGCATAAGCAGAAAGTTAACAGGCAATTTGCAAATTCAGGGTCCGCCCTACTCTTCTGACTCTGGTTGTGGACTTTTACCATCCCAAAGGCACTTTCTCCCCACTGTCTCCCAAGCAACAAGTGCACGCGAACACACACACAAAACATGAGCTCATTTAATTTCTTTGTTCCTTTGACTGAATATTTAATGGTGGCAAATATTGAAGCCAATGTGGACAAGTAAAACATTTACAAATAAAATACTGTGTGAATCCAGGAGCTAAAGCTCATGGTAGCTTATGGCTTATGGTACCTATTCCTTTACCTGGCCCTGGAAGTGCTCTGTCAAATCTATCCCTTCTAAGGATTCTTCCTTGGCTTTAGAGCAGCTTGTGGCTGTCGGAGAAGCACATTGCTACCAATACACCAAAGAGAATAAGCCCCCATCTATTTACTTGATAAAGATCTTATATTAGTTAAAAAGCATAAATGTCAAGGGGAAAAGGTGCTGCAGAGCATAACTCTCAGAAACATTCAGATTGCAATTACTGTAATTATATCTTTCAAAGGTAAGGTATGAAAATTATCACGCAAATGAGAGAACAAGGAAAGCACAAGGAACAGCACGTTATTTTTCATCTTATCTTAGTCTCTGTGCCATTGTGCTGAATTGCTATGATTACGTTCCGTTAAAATCTTTTCATTTTTCTCACTGCTCTCTAGGGATCTAAGGCTCGCTGAACAAAGCAGGGTTATCAAACCAATTTCAAATTCGCAAACTCCTCATGGGAAATATTTATGAAAATGCAGACTTCAGAAAGATCCGATGCCTGTCTAACTTTCTTTTATGGGGTTTATAAGATTATGAACAAGACTGAATGCATCAGTGCTGCATTTTCTGTAGCAATATTAAGGACGTAAGAAATTTCAACAACAACAAAAATACCATCAAGCCCAACATGCCTCATCCTTTTGGTTTAGTTTAATCCCACCTTCCTGATTTCTTGCCATGCTCATCAATGTTTCCCTCTCCTGAAAAATGAGGTGTCTCAAAATTCTATTATTCTCTCTTCAGTCACCTCCTGCATAGGCAACTTATTCCATGTATCTGTTGCTCTTTGCATGCCGTAGCCCACTTGAGCCTCCTACTCTTCTATTATTGAGATGATGACTCCTAACCTGTGAACTCTTTACAGTATTCAAATGTGTCTCCATCAATTTTACCCCAAGGCTTTAAAAAATATTGGTGATCTTAAAATGCTGGTGGTGTTTGTTAATTTTAAGAGGCATGCCTTATACATTGAACCCAGCCCTTGTTGTTGACAACAACTAGCAGGATTACATAGAAAGAAAGAGAGGGAGAGAATGAGAGAGAGACTACTTAATAGCTCCCTGAAAACAGATTGTTTCCAGGCGATGTTTGCAGGAGTCTCTGTCTCAATCGCTGGCTGGTGCATTGCAATCTCTGCATCAGTGGAAGCTGGTTCCCAATGGGAGTGGTGGGGCTGCAACTAGCAATCTGTACCCTCATCTCAGCCCCACAAAGTGGTCAGATTTTCAAAGTAAAATGCTAGCATACTCAGGCTGGGGATGGCAAAGGCAGAAGATAAAGGAAGGTCCCTCTCCCTCTTCCAGAATGAAAAATAGGGACACTTTAGAGTGAACGGCAGGATGGGAGAAACCGAATGTAGCCCCCTATTGCTCCTTCACTGTGCTCTAAGGGCTAACCTCTAATGTCCGGTCTACTTACCACACCATCCCACCTGCATCCCACAACTCCACCAATCCACCTGCTGCTTCATTCTTTCCTTCTCCTCCACCCTCCCATTAAATCATACCAATCAACCCATCCCCGCCTGCCTCTGGACCTCCCCAAGTGCCTTCAGCAGCCTCCAAACCCACCCCACTTGCTCAGAAATTCCTACACACACTTAGCCCTTAAGCTGAGAACCCCTCCTTTTCCTGTTAACATCCCTACAGAACATTACCATGCCCTTAGCTCTGAAGACTCTTCCACCTGGCAGTCCCAAGCTCAGAATGCACCCCCTTCTTTCCCTCCCCTCCCTAATCTTCAGGTTTAAAAACACCCGAGCTCATGCTCCTACTGTTTCCCCTCCTATTGACACCTGCACCACAAGGCTCAGAATTGTTCCCAATTTCTGCTGGAAAAGGAAGAACAGAGACAGCTGGTAGCATCTGCAGACAGCCTTGTACTCTGCCTCTTTGGAGACAGCCCTACAAATGCTGCTCTGTGCCTCTTTCCTCCACTGCTCCTGGGTCTGAAGTAGCTCCTGCCGCACTCAGCATCTCCCAGTGACAGGAGGCAGTACTGCAATTTGCAGTACATCAGCCACACTACACGGTTGTGACATCATTTTTAGGGTTAGTGCCTTAATCCCTAATGATCAGCCACTGCTACATAGACTTGAATTTGCTGCATCAAGTAGATAATAGATTCATGTCTGATCCTGTGAAAATCATTTGCAGAATTGGAGATGACCCAGGGTCTTTTGAAAAGAGATGAGCAAGGTTTTTAATATTATTTTGGACTTTGATGGTCCTCTGATTTTCTTTTTTTCTCTCTCTCTTTGAACTGGCAATTTACAGTCATGAACATTAATAGCTTGAAGTAACTGTGCTTAAATTAAACCAGACAGCACTGAACTCTCCATGAAACTTGTTAAATTACCATCTGAAGACTTTAGTAGGGTCCCCTCCCACTCCCATAAACTATGTTAAGTGTAGAATTAAAACTTTAAAACAAAAATATTATTTAAAAATTCAAAAGGTTGAAAACAGTGAGTCTTAGCACTTAACATCTTCAAAGAGCCCCACAACTTTTACTAATTCCTACCAGATCTATAGAAAGCAGGTCAATGAGTACTAGCCCCATTTTACAGACAAGGATACAGAAAGACATCGAGATTAAGAATCAGTTATGAACTGAAGGCACAGACTTTGGGGCAGTGGGTGCTTTGAGAGGCACTGCGCTGAAGCAGTCAGAATGCTCCCAAAAGGATCTGGGCAGCACAGCTGCTATGCAAGTACCTTCTTTGTATACTGTTGTATGTTCTCTCCTCTGAGCCCAGCCAGCTCTGAAAACATTCTCCGTGAGCTGAAACTGTCATGCCCCTTTCATCATGTCTCTCCATTTGAAGTTAATGCAGAAGGCTGGTGGGGTGAGATGCAGAGGTTTCTTTTTTTCCTCCACTCTATCACCTTTACATCACCTAGAACTTGTTGTGGTGCTAGCTCTTCAGTGTTCTTGCACACCTACCTACAAGAGTTTCTTTTGTCCTTTGAGCACCAGCACACAGGCTTCGTCTGGCCTCTATGGCTTGCTCAAGGCCACCAACAAATCACAGTGGCAGAGACAGTATTAGAACTCAGCAGTTACTGGCTTTCAGCTTGTTATGAATATAGGCTAGTCCCTATATTCTATATAAACTCCCAATGTGATGTGATGGCTAAGACAGCAAGCCTGATCCTCAAGTGAATAAAAAGGGGCATGACTGTATACAATAATAGCAAGATCATTATTAGACTATTGTGCCCATTTTTTGGTGTCCACACCTTTAAAAGGATGTTGATAAATTGGAAAGGGTTCAGAAAAGAGCTACAGAAATGACTGGAGATCTTAAAAACCTGTCCTACAGTGAGAGACTAATTTACTCACCCTATTTAGTTTAGCCAAGAGAACACTGAGGTGACTTGATCATAGTCTATAAGAACATACTTTGGGGAAATATTTCTGATAGTAGAGGTCTCTTTAATTTAGCAGACAAAGAATTGAGATTTAGCAGCTGGAAGCTGAAGCTATATAAATCAGACTAGAAATGAGGCATGCATTTTTAACAGTAAGGGTAATTAATCATTGGAACAACTAATGGAGATTCTCCATCCTTTGAAGCTTTTAAAACAAGGTTGGATGTCTTTCTAAAAGTTATGCTCTGTGAGTTTGATGCAGGAATGACTTAGTAAAATTCTATGGCCGTTGTTATGCTTCAGTTCAGACTGCATGATCATACAGGTACCTTCTGGCCTTCAAATTTATGAATCCCTGAAGATGTAAGTGTCTATGTAGTGTGTGTATACAGTTTGAGAGAGAGAGAGAGAGAGAGATCTCCATCTAGTGGCATATAAGAATAACAACATGTGTTATATTGTTCATAAAGTTTGTAGGTGCAATAAAGTTCTTATCATGCACTGCAAATTGCTTCCTATGTGCAGCAATTAACACAGTCTATGCTTATTCCACTAGCCTATGGTTCCTTAGTCTACTAAATTTTTCTATTTGGAAAGAGTGAAAGTAGAGCCTTATCCTGCTTGCATTAAAATCAAGGGCAAAACTCCCATTAACTTCAGTGGAAGCAAGATTGGGGCCTTAAAAATTAAAGTAAAAAAATAAATGTCACTTTCTTTTCTTCATCTCTCCAATTCCCTCTTTCTCCTTTCCTTTGAAGAAGGCAATTTCTCTGTCTCTTGATCTTGTACCTCTTTAGTAGGGATGGGGAAAACCTGGAGAACTGCTGAACTTAATTAAACATTTTTAGCATCTTTCAAAGGAACATTTTTTTAAAAAAAGGTAAAAGAAAATTAACATTGTTTCTCTCTCAAACTCTCCTTCATGATCATCCAGGGAGAGAACAAAATCTTTAAAAGTACCACCTCTGTCCACTGACTTGGCAAACTTTAGGAACAATGGCATTCCAAAAGACACTGTTATGAGTGCTTCCCACTCTATTTTATATCAAAGGCTGGATTTTTTAAAACGGGGGTTTCAGTGGCAAAGCTCCCCTGGACATCGCTCAGGAAGAGGCCCTGGATGTGATTTTATCTGTAATGTGATGCCAAATGTTTTAAAAGTTTCCTTACAGCCTGACCCAAATCACATTAAAGCCAATATGAGTTTGATCAAGTGCTTAGTCTCCAGTTTGTGTCACTGTGGTGTTCAACACAGGTACATAACAGATATGGACCCAAGTCTAATAATGATTTTTTTATTCATCCAAAGCTCTTACTAAAGTTAATGAAAGCTGGGTCTGAATATGGACTGGAGGCAAGGCCCCTGAAGAGCCAAGGGTTAGCCAGCATTCAGCTGACTTTTATGCAGTTGATTGCAGGTGCATAGATTTTTCATCAGTTTGGCTGGACTCTCCAGCTGATGGGATTTTAAGCTGGCCAGATGGCCCTAAACTGACTCGATAGTTAAGGGCAGCCTAGAGTAGACTGATCCTGAATACACTGGCTCAGGTTGGGCTGGCCATTCTGCTCCTTTGCTACCTCTTTTGTCCGACGTTCTGACAGCCACAATCTTGTCTTTTTTAAGCTCTGCTGCTTTGTACTTTTTCACAGAAGGGAAAGCAGGTATTTTCTTTTCATGCATCACCAGTGACTTGCTGCACAACCACTGATCTGCTGATTATTAACAAAAGAACAGTGTATGAAAAGAAAGCACATGCACCTGCACAGGGGCATGAGGCCACTGAGGCAGCACCTCAGCGCAAAGTTCACTAATGTCCTTCTATTAATTCCATGGGTTTAGGACTGGGCCCATAAAAAGAATATAGCAAGCAAATTTGAATTAGTTTTATCAGCCTCTCTAAACCATACATACTTACCATAGTATCTGAGCATCAAGCTGCGGTAGTCAGAGAGGAACATAAGCAAGGTGCCAATAGTCTAACTGTGACACGGTTCTCTAGACTACTTGAAAGAGATTTCAGAGTCCATACTCTGAACATCCCTGATACACTCCCTAGGCAAGTATAATAGATTGGAAAGACTGATAGATCGACTTTATGTGACTAAGCCAGGTCTGCACTGCAAATGCAAACTTACTCTCAATGTATTTGGTCTAGTAAAGCAAAGGTTTAGGATTATTATTATGTTCAGTTTTTGAAACCATACTGCAAACATATTACAAAGTGGGCTTTGTTTAGAGTAAATATATTAGTCTGCTACAAAGATGAAAGGGTAAAGTCTGGAGCTCAAAATATCTTATTATTGAGGCAGTATAGCTGTCCTATTTAAAATATAAGAAGCCTGAAATGTCAGAGGCAAAGTCAATGCAATTGTTTTTCACCACAACACAGGTAGTAAGAAAGAAACTAGATGATAAACAGAATCTGGGAAGAACTACATTCAGGTTAAGACAGCTTTGAAGCCGCTTACCAAAAAAGCAACTGGTACTGAGGCAATAATTAGAGTTGCCAATTTTCTAATCGCACAGAACAAAACACCCTAGCCCCATTCCTTCTCCAAAGCCCCACTCCTACCCTGGCTCTGCCCCAAGGCCCTGCCCCCACTCAATACATTTCCCCTCCCTTGGTAGCTCACTCTCCCCCACCTTCACTCACTATCACTGAGCAGGGGCAGGGGGTTGGGGTGTGTGTGAGGGGGTAAGGGCTCTAACTGGGAGTGTGGGCTCCAAGGTGGGGCCAGAAATGAGGGGTTCAGGGTGCAGGAGTGGGCTTGACGTGGGCCGAGGGATTCAGAGTGTGGGGCGGGGCTGAAGGTTCAGGCAGGGGTTTGGGGTCTAGGAGGGGATGAAGGCTCTGGGCTGGGGGTGCAGGCTCTGGGGTGGGGCTGGGGCTGAGGGTTTGCGGTACAGGAGGGGGCTCCTTGCTGGGGGTGCAGGTTGGGGTTGGGGCTCTGGGCTGGAGGTGCGGGCTCTGGGATGGGGCCAAGGCTGAGGGATTCAGAGTGCAGGAGGGGGCTGCGCATTGGGGCAGGGGTTTGGGATGTGGAAGGGGATGAGGGCTCTGGGCTGGGGATGCAGGCTCTGAGGTGGGAGCAGGGCTGAGGGGGTTGAGGTACAGGAGGGGGCTCTGGATTTGAGGGGGTTCAGGGCTGGGGTGGGGGGTTGGGAATCGGGGTTGGGGCAGGCTTACCTTGGGTGCCTCCCAGTCAGCGGCGCAGCAGGACTAAGGCTGGCTAGTCCCTACCTGGCTGCACCCTGGCATCAGCCAGCAGGTCCAGCTCCTAGGTGGGGGCCAGGAGACTCCACATGCTGCACTCGCCCAGGGAACATCATGGTGCCAGGACAGGTAGGGACTAGCCTGCCTTAGCCCTGCAGCACTGCCAACTGGACTTTTAATGGCCCAATTGGTGATGCTGACCGGAGCCGCCAGGGTCCCTTTTTGACCAGGTGTTCTGTTCAAAAACCAGACACCTGGCAACCCTAGCAATAATATTTGGATAGCCAAGAAACAATTAAAAGTTTCCCTTTAGAAAACCATGGAGAGTGCATAAACAGAGCATGGAAACAGAGGTACTTTTTTCTTATTTTCAGTATTTCCTACCTTAACAGTTTAAGTTTTAAAATGATTACATGACTTGACATTTCAATTATGATGAAACAACATAAAAGAAGTCATGCTGCTGACAGACATCATTTTTTAGTACAGCCCTCCATATAGCTCTCTTTGAACTATGCACATGTGTAAAGGATAGATGCTTACAATCATGGACTTATGCACAAAGCTCTTACCTCTTCCTGCCATTTGTCTTGCTCCTGGTCCTATTAAAATTGATATCAAAACATCCATTGACTTCAACATGAGTAGGAGAAAACCCTTTGTGACTTTCTTATTGCGTATGTCCTAAGATGGTTTTTTTCCATCGAACTGTTAGGGATTACTGGTCATTGACAATGTTAGGACCTACAGCATTGCCTGGTAGTTTGGGTCTTCTAAAAGTCAAAACATTGATTCTTTGACAACATATGAGTTAAAGTCAAAGAGTTGTGAAAAAAATAGGTTCTGGGGGTAAGGTTTTTCAATCCATTGGATGGTTTGAGGGTTTAACAATTTTTCTCCAGATTTTTCCTTTGTTGTTTTTTATTTTGCTAATTTAATTCTGAAGAATTTATATAAATGTAACATATATTTGTAACTTTTTGATACTGGAAATATTAGGCTTTAATTTCAATCTATGAATGAAAATTTAACTATTCAAAAAAACGAAAAGAGAAGTGCCAAGAACATCCATGTTCTGTCTACTAGGAAGCAGTAAGAAAGCAATAAAGCTGCCTAGAAGCCTAAAGGGGAAGAGACTAGTTGGAATCATTTGTGATTGGAGAGGGAGGCATAGTTAGTGGTTGGAAATTGAATTAATTGTCACTGAGTGATGAAAAGAGGAGAATGGGTGGCAGTCTGGACTCTCAGAAGACTTGATTTGCTAAAATCTACAAACTTCTGAAAGGTAGGAAAGAGCTCTGATGTAATGCTTCTATGTAAAGCTGGCTAGCACATCTTAATTTTCAGTCTTCAGTGTCACAGTTGGTTGTTTTTCTTTCTAAATGTGAAATCTGCTGATCAATATTACAAACAGGTGATTGATTAATGTTTAGCTATTTAAAAACATTTGTCTCTGAGTTTGACTTAATATGCCCAAAAATGAAGGAAGTGGTAGGAAACAAGCTGTTGAACAGACAGGATAAATTGGAAATACATCATTCTTTTAAAAGCCAAATACAAACGTTATCAAGAGTTTTTAGCCAGGTGGAAAGGATCTGGGCTCATTTCAGAAAATTGGTGTCTTCAATTATTCAGGGTAAATGTGTCACTGAATAAAACTACGTCTATTGACGCAGAAGAGCAGAACATTGATTAATTTGATGATACTGAAACTGTGATTTTCTTATGCCATTGTTGTCATCAAAAAGGAGCTGCAGTAATGATCGTAATCCTTGTACCAGCCCTTTCAAAATCAGCTTTGTTCAGGAGCAATCTCTGTTCACCTCCCACACTCAGAAAACAGTAAAGTCCAGCCAATAGTGATTCCATAACAACAACCATAAGGCAAAGAGCTTAATAAGAAAGTCAGAACCATCTGTCATGCTAACATCATGCTACCTTCAATGTAGCACAAAAGGAGCAATTCTAAAAAATGGTCAAGCGCTGCACTCTGAATATTTAAACTCACAGGGTTCACTATTCATGTTGGAAGTGAAGAAAAAGTGGAAGAATAAAGGAAATTAATCAAAAAAATTAACTGACATTAACGCAAAATTGTTCACTGAAGACGAGAAATGACCAGATGATGGCTAAAACCATCCATGCAGGTGTTCCTCCTTAATGCTATTTCAAATACATTTGGAATGAAAACCACAGGGAAATGTGTCCAGGTTACTTAAGGTGCCATCCAAGAATGCAGAGATCATGGCAAGGAGGCCTTGCCATATATTCAGACTATGAAAACAAAATGAATGTAAAAGAACTTCTCAGGTTTAGTCCTCCTAAACATCTATCATAAGAATGTTCATCTCTCTATATAAAATTCACTGAGAAAGAAATAATACATAATACAGTCCTAAAGCACACTGTGTATGCTCAGTATGTCTTCTGCAACCATTGTTGGTTGGTTGAAAAAGGATTGGTAACCCAGCTTCGCAATGACACTCAGTGGAACTCTCAGGAAGATGGTATCTCTACATTTGGATCCAAATATCACAGATATGTGAAAAAATGTGAAAACAAGCACAAGGAAAACTTTGATCAAAACACAGAACATGTTTTACACAAGGGACTCTACGGAGAGGTTTCCGAGTGACTTGACAGCTTTCAGACTGAGAATCCTACTGTTGCAGTCTCAGTGGAAATCTGGCTTGATATAATTAGCAAAAAAAACCAACCCAAACTCAAACCAAACCTCAATAATACTGAAAAATGATTCAGAGGAGCTATGGAAACTTTCCATTACTTAGACAACATGCTGATCCTAAATGCAAGTTGAGCCCAGAACAAGAAGAGCATAAAAGATAGCTGAATGGAACATAACTTTGAATTTCTTTCTCTTCCTCTATTACAAGGGTCGGCAACCTCTGGCATGCAACTCACCAGGGCAAGCACCCTGGCTGGCCAGGTCAGTTTGTTTACCTGCCGTGTCAGCAGGTTCGGCCAATCGCAGCTCCCATGGGCCGCAGTTTGCCGTCCCGGGCCAAAGGGGGCAGTGGGAAGCAGCGTGGGCTGAGGGATGTGCTGGCCACGGCTTCCCGCCTCCCCCATTGGCCTGGAGCAGCGAACCACAGCCAGGGGGAGCCGCGATCGGCTGAACCTGTGGACATGGCAGGTAAACAAACTGGCCCAGCCTGCCAGGGTGCTTACCCTGGCGAACCACATGCCAGAGGTTGCTGACCCCTGCTTTAAAGGCAGAGCAAGCAAGAATCACACCCTGTGGTGGGCTATTCTGCAGTAGATGATTTTGCATCCCCTGGTTTGTCCTTTAAGCTTAGTATTTATGGGGGTCAAATAATTAAAACAATTGCAGTCTTGAAAATGTGTTGCTGAAAGCACAAAAGAACAGAAATAAAATGTATACTAATCTATAAAAGAAAAACAAAGGCAGGGGAATGTAGGCCTGGCTTGACATGAGTAATTTGACATAATGGGAGGTATCATTTCTTGGGAGACAGGATGAGGGAGGTAAGTAGATCAGCAGACTGAAAACAGAATGTCTGTGCTAATTAGGATAGGTAAATGGGTCTGTAAGCTAAGAAACAGAAGGTCTGTACTAGCTAAGAAAAAGGGGAAATGCAGAGAACCATTGACAATGGACAAGATAACAATGGCTAAAATGAATCAGGAATGTAAAGACGAAGTAAAGAGTAAGTTGTATGTGGACAGTGTCAGGACAGAGCATGCTGTATCCCAAGATACAAGCCAATCCCAGAACATGTGATGTAATGTATATTAAAAGCAATGTAATGTGTTAAATGTATATAAAGGAAGAGGGTTTCTGTGTGGTATGCCCTATACTCACCCCTACACTTGAGTCTGATCAACTCAGCATAGCTTTGCTGCAGGCCAAATAAAGGAACCTGAGTGACAAGATGCGAATCAAATTGAGTTCTTGGCAAACAAGTGGAAGAGGTCTCGGGGAAGCTCCAACATTTAAAGCCTTGGATATGTTCATTTCCAGAAAACCTGTACTACCTTATCTTCAGCTGTCATTCTTGGGGATAGTGCTCTTTCGTGTTTTACATATTATATAAAGCAATCATTTGCTTGCCGTATTGTGATACAATCGATTTTAATGCTCAGTTTGACTGTGTAAAAGAACATGCCTGTGATTTCTTTTTGTATTTTGAATTGAAAAAGACTTTTAAAAATAAGTGCAATAATAGAATCATCTGGCTCAATGGGTAAAAAGAACACTAACATTTTTATGAGTAAAGAAATAATCTTGTTAGGCATGGTGAATAAATGGTAAACAATATTGCTAGCATCAGTACTCACTATGGGCCAAATCCTCAGCCCAGTCCCCAGGTGAAGTAGGCCCAGTGATTGGCTGATGTATGGTGCCACTATGCTGCATAATAGCTGCAAATACTCTGTGATATGGTCAAACTTCTCCTGGCCTCCTAGTTCTCTTTTGTAGATATGCTATCATTGATTCTGTGTATAATTGAGTCTCTAATACTGTGCCGTAAAGTATGATCCACCCATCCTGAAAACTAAAAACTGTGTATTTTTTTTATCATACAGAGTGAAGATCATGATCCTAGCACAAGACCCATGTACTATTCACATTCTACCTAAGCCTTCAATAATAGGGATTAAATAGCATTTAATTGGTGCACAGTGAATTTCATTCACAGTGCATAGCAAATTATAATAAATCAAAATATTTAAGAAATATTTAAGAGGACTTGTCCCAGAATGAGGTGTCATTAGAGAAGGTTTTGGAACAAATTGATAAAATAAACAGTAATAAGTCACCAGGACCAGATGGTATTCACCCAAGTGCCCTGAAGCAACTCAAATGTGAAATTGCAGAACTAATAACTGTTTTAAACAATTGTTTAAATCAGCTTCTGTACCAGATGACTGGAGGATAGCTAATGTGACACCAATTTTTTAAAACAGCTCCAGAGTCAATCCCAGCAATTACAGGCTGGTAAGCCTAGCATCAGTACCAGGCAAATTGGTTGAAACTATAGTAAAGAACAGAATTAGCAGACAGATAGATGAACATCATTTGTTGGGGAAGAGTCAACATGTTTTTTGTAAAGGGAAATCATGCCTCACCAATCTACTAGAATTCTTTGAGGGGGGTCAACAGGCATGTGGACAAGGGGGATCCAGTGGATATAGTGTACTTAGATTCTCAGAAAGCCTTTGACAAGGTACCTCACCAAAGGCTCTTAAGTAAAGTAAGCTGTCATGGGATAAGAGAGAAGGTCCTCTCATGGATCAGTAACTGGCTAAAATATAGGAAACAAAGGGTCAGAATAAATGGTCATTTTTCAGAATGGAGAGAGATAGATAGTGGTGTCTCCCAGGGATCTGTACTGGGACCAGTGCTGTTCAACATATTCATAAATGATCTGGAAAAAGGTGTAAACAGTGAGGTTGCAAAGTTTGCAGACTATACAAAATTCCCTAAGATAGGTCAGTCCAACATTGACTGCAAAGAGTTACAAAGGGAGTTCCCAAAATGGGATGACTGAGCAACAAAATGGCAGAAGAAATTCAATGATGATAAATAATACACAATGCACACTGGAAAACATAATTCCAATTAAAAACAAAATTATGGGGTCTAAATTGGCTGATTTCACTCAAGAAACTCTGAAACCATCTGCTTAATTTGCAGTGGCAGTCAAAAAAGCCAACAGAATGCTAGGAACCATTAGGAAAGGCATACATAATAAGACAGAAAATATCATAATGCCTCTAAATAAATCCATGGTATGCCCACACCTGGAATACTGCATGCAGTTCTGGTTGCTCCATCTCAAAGAAGGTATATTAGAAATGGAAAAAGTAGAGAGAAGGGCAACAAAAATGATTAATGGTTTGGAACAGCGGCCGTATGAGGCAAGATTAAGATGACTGAGACTATTCAGCTTGGAAAAGAGACAACCGAATGGAGATATGATAGAGGTGTATAAAATCATGACTGGTGAGAATAAAGTAAATAAGGGAGTATTATTTACCCCTTCACATAACACAAGAACCAAGGATCACCCAATGAAATTAATAGATAGCAGGTTTAAAACAACCAAAAGAAAGTACTTCCTCACATAGCACACAGTCAACCTGTGGAATGCATTTCCTGTCGATGTTGTGAAGCCCAAAACTATAACTGGCTTCAAAAAATAATTAGATAAGTTCATGGAGGATAAATTCATCAGTAGCTATTAGCCAAGATAGTCAGGAATGCTCCCCATGCACTGGGTGCCCCTAGGCCTCTGACTTCAAGAAGCTGAGACTGAATGACACGGTATGGATCACTTGATGATTGCCTTTGTCTGTTCTTTCCTTCTGAAGCACCTGGCATTGGCTACTGTCAGAAGACAGGATACTGAGCTAGATGGACTATTGGTCTGACCCGGTATGGCCATTAAAAAAATAATCTGTTCATATTGGCTGTTCACGCTAGATGACTTGCCCCTGTGTAAAAAGCCAGAACAAGGCCTATGGTGCATAGACTATGTACCAGCAAATTTCCATATTATCCCTATTTTGAGGCCTTTCATGGGACTTCGTTAGTGTATAGTCCTTGTGCTGGCCCTCAGCATAGGGGTGAATCTCATCCATTTGGAATACGCCTGATCTATAGTACAGCTTCTCTCACCTGAGGAGTCAATGATCCATGTCTCAATACTTCAGCTAAATATGACAGGTGTTTTGCCTTGCCGCTGAAGCATTCTTCATCTAATCAGTTATATGCTGCCAAAATTTTCACTAGGGCTCCCTCAGAAAATTTCCTCTTTTGTCAGAAAAGCATGTAATATTAGCTGGTAATATACTTCCCCTCTCCTTCCTGCTCCTAATCAACGAATGAATCAACTGGTTTTTAAAAATCAGTTCACTGCCCCCTGCCACCCCCGCACTAATTCCATACTCTCTACCTCCTCAGTGCATCAGTCCTTTCACCCTCGTCCCCTTCAGCACAGCCCCTTCTCACCCCACCATGCTTCCCTCTCATCAGTATGTCACTGAGGCTTCTTTAGGTCACTTCCTCACCTGCTAACTTACTCACAGCAACCTCCGTGGCAACAGGTAGATCACCCTGCAGTCTCTGGTCAGGTAGGAAGCAGGCCCCTTGGGCAAGGTGGCCAGTGAAAGAGTGGGTCACTTTTAGGTTTTGAGATAGACCCACCCACACCCACACCCCCGACCTCTAGAGGTCTCCCTTAGCTGGTACAGGTGACTGGAGAATGGGTCTCCCCTGGCTGCTGGATGGTGACAAGGTCTCCTGGTTCCTTTCTAATACAGTCTCTTCACACTCTGAGATTGGAGACTCCAGCTGGGAGAGAGGCAGGCTGTAGTCGCTTCAGGAATCCCACTCAGTACAGAAGTAGCATGGCCCCTTTCCAGCTCCTCCTACTCCCCTTTCTACACTGCTAGAGCAGCTGTCATTGCAGGAACTGAAAGGACTCTGGTGCATCCCCTATATGCACCAAGAGGCACTGGTGGGAATACAACAAAGGAATGTCCTTGCAGCAGCTGCTTCGAGTCAAAGTGATAGCGAGCATCCTCTAAGAAGGCTCTAACTTTTAATAAGCACAATCTTGTCATTTTTACAGTGATTTCCCAACTCAAATGTAACCAATTTCTGTCCATGTTTATCACTTTACTATGCACAGGACCAGTAAAGGATTTATGGGGAGCGAGATGACTCTTTAAGTTACTTACAGGCCAGACTTAACTGATTTGAAAGAGTAGGTGTGGGGGATCTTTAGGTTCCATCTAGGTTCTTGCTGCAGAAGTGAAGCCTAGCTGCATTTTAATCTTAGCAATCAGTTTGCAGTGGTGCGCATTTTCAAAGCTATCTTCACAATGAAAAGGGTTAGAGACTTCCTTTTTCTTTTTACTGGAAGCTTACATTCTCCTTATCAGGGCCCAGAGGTTGGATCTGTTCACAAACCCTGCATTCCCCTTGCATCTGATCAGCAGATCCATTACATTTTAGAAAGACTTGATGAAAGGCTGTGTCTATTACAGGGGTGGGCAAACTATGGCCCACGGGCTGGGTCCGGCCCACCAGCCATTTTAATCTGGCCCTCAAGCTCCCACTGGGGAGCAGGGTCTGGGACTTACCCCACTCTGGAGCTCCAGCTGGGAGCAAGGTTGGGGAACACTCCACACAGCTCCCAGAAGCAGCAGAATGGTCCACTCCAGCCAGGAACAGGGTCGGGGGCCATGCCACTCAAGGTCCCAGAAGCAGTGGCATGGCCCTCCTCCAGCTCTTACGTGCAGAGGCAGCCAGGGGCCTCTGCTCTGCATGCTGTCCCTGCCCCAAGCAACACCCCTGCACCTCCCATTGATGGGAACCGCAGTCAATGGGGCTGTACCTGCAGACAGGACAGTGTGCAGAGCCACCGGGCCACACCTCACATAGGAGCTCGATAAGGGACATGCTGCTGCTTCCAGGAGCTGACTGAGGTAAGTGCAACCCAGAGCCTGCACCCCTGAGCCTCTCCCCATGTCCCTACCCACTGCCCCAGCTCTGATCCCCCTCCCACTCCCAAACCCCTCATCCTCACCCTGGAGCCCACACCCCCAGCTGAAGCCTGCACCCCTTCCCACACCCCAACCCCCTATTCCAGCCCTGATCCCCCTCCCACACTCTAAAACCCTCGGTCCCAGCCCAGAGCACCCTCCTGCACTCCAAACTCCTCATCCCAGCCCCACCCCAGAGCCAACACCCCCAACCAGAGCTCTCACCCCATCCCGCACCCCAACCCTAATTTTGTGAGCATTCATGGCCTGCCATACAATTTCCCAGCTGTGGCCTTCAGGCCAAAAAGTTTGCCCACCTCTGGTCTATTAGTGTCTCTCCTTTTAGATTAGATTGAATCTCTTAAAGGTGAAAACATAAACTGAATTAAACTGTTTTACTCCTTCATTGTTCTCCTTATTCTTAAAATGCTGCCATCAGAGTGCTCAGTGTTGGTCTAGCCCTGCATTCATTAAAGACAATGGTAAAACCTTCACTGAAGTCACTGGGAGCAGTGCTAAGCCATTGATTTCAATGGAAGCAGAGTTAGGTCAATGTTACGCCTATTTGCAAATCTCACTCTAAAGGTCCAGGGAGGTAAAGGCCACTCCATTAGAGAGTCCTGTCCCCTGTCCTTGCCTGAAAAATAGTTTAAGATAGAAAGAAATCCAAATATTATTCCCTAAGTCATCTATAATTTTCATTTAAGTTAACATATTTCTACTACTTACCATCAATCCTGAAGACTTCTTAAAAGGAATTGCTGTGGTGTCTTGATTTCAGAAAAAGCTGTTCTATCACCATTTATATAGCAGTGAAACCAAGGCTATATCAAGATATGACTGAGAGTTTCTTTTCTATCACACATGTATGTAGGACAAGGTTTCTACTGAGCTACAGTTTCTAAAAGGTCCACTACTGAAATTTCAGTCTCAAGAATTATATCTCCCCCAGATAGCCAGGTCCATTCCACTGAAGTAACATTAAATCTCCTACACAGACAGAGGAAAGATGTTCCCATTATTCACTAGATAACTGGTTCCTCGTTTTTTGCTGACAAGTCCTTTTTCAGCTACTCAGACCAAAGAAGCTGGCAGAGTTCATTAGGAGCAGAAAGAAGCTGAGCTTAGGGTCAGTAAATGAATCTCTGAAGGTGTTAGTTCTTTTCATTTCAATTCTGATAAATATGAAAATAACTTTAGGGTGCATTGGTAAATGCCTGGAATTGCAGCTTCTACATAAGTATATTCTGTACTTGATATATCAACAATTTGATATATATATCTTGGGTTGGATCAATTTTCTGCTTAAGGTTGCCTGTAGAACATTGACAGAAAACATCAGGTCTTTTGTTTAGAAGGCATATGCTGTGGACCGAGTATTCAGCTTGCCTCAAGATCATCTCCAGAGTTACAGAACCAATTTTGCATTGCACAAGCAATTGCACCTGCAAAACTGGGAATACAGAATTCATGTCCGTGAACACAAATTGGCTGTGTGTGTGCCCCAAACAGATATACTACCAATCAGTTGTGCACATAAAACAGTATGCAAGAAGCTGAAAATGTGGTCCAATACACTTCTGGGGAAAGTACATAACTAAAATAGAATGTTGAAAAATGTTTATGGGTACACAATAGGTGAGAAGGGGGAGTAGAATAGGATGAACTTTTCTGGGAAAAACTTGGACTTTCCTAATTTAGCCCTGTCCCAATCTGCTTAATGAATATGAACTTCTGAGATCTCTGAAGATTTCATGACTCCAAGATCAAAGAAATGTAGGGCTGGAGGGGACCTCAAGAGTTCATCTAGTCCATGCTCCCCCTCCCCTGCCCACTGTGATAGGATTAAGTTTACCTAGAGCACCCTTGAAACATGATAGAGTTTTTGATAACCGTACCTCATTCCAGTGTCAGCCTAACTGAGTCCATTGGTCACACAGGAAGAGGACTGGCCAAGAAGATCCTGGTGATCTCAGAGCCCATATATCAAGCACAAGCAGAAAGAGATTTGCTGATGCTTTTCATTGTTGCTTCCCACTAGCGCTCCAAGAATGTCTTCACACAGCACAAGTTCTTCTGCACTGGTATTACTATGTAGGTTGTTGTTCTGCACTCATCTCTGAATGAATGAATGAATGAATGAATGAATGAATGACTGCTCATAATGCAATGCAAATTTTGCGGCTAGACTATTATCCTAATCTTCTTTGGCACTGCCGTCTCCGAATTCAAAGCTCTTCTCATCTGTTGTCAATATACATGAACAAGACTGAAGGAATGACCGAGTAGTCTAAGCACCAGGAGAGACCGTTCAGAAGTCAAAATCCTTAAAGAAAGTTATAAGAAATTGTATTGCTCAATTTGGCAAATAATTGTAAACCTGAATTACTTGGCTTCCATATTTTTTTTTTCAATATTCTAAAGGGGATTATATCACATTAGGGACTTTTCACCTGCCAAATGTATGTAGATAATAAACATTTCAGAGCAAGTGTCTTATCTGTATTCTTGTCTATAAAGTACCTTGCAACACTATTGGCCCAATATAAATAGAAAATGAGATTATTTATTATTATTATTTATAAGTAATAAAACATTTCTAAAACCAAATCTATTTTTGAGTTATAGGAATATGAAAACATTTAAACAGGTAGATTAAAATGCCATCACGAAAGACAAATTAATCTATTTTTATTTTATTTTTTTAACTTACTTCTGAGTTGAAACACAGACAAGTTTCACCCTAGAACAAATTTCTGTGGCTGAGTTATAAATCTCTTAATAATGAAGTTTTTAATGAGAGCAAGGCTAATACAGCATGAAAGGTAGCAGAGCAAATTGTGTCACTACAGCCGTATCTTAATGGAAAACTATGGAATACTGAAAATGTTTTCTGATTATTGCTTAATTTATCAAAACCACAGCACACAGTAAATGAGGCAAAATCATTTTAAAGATGCTACAGAGATAATTATATGAAAAAGTACTGAGTAGCCAAGGAATGAGTAGGCAGAAAATAAGTCACATGAGAGGGAAAAGTATTGCCCAGCTAACTGGGAGTCCAACAGATATATCAAGTAATTACATTACCAGCAATCTGCAGGGGTGCACCAAGTAAGTAAGTAGAAATGTGATTGTGGCTGGTGGAATGGGGATTATTTCTGTAACATTTTCATCTTGAGATATGGTATAGCTGTTATATACTGAGGCATTTTAACAAGAAGCTTTAGAAACAATTAAACAAATGAGCAGCTACAACCAAAGGGCCCCCAAAGAAAGGAAAGGTTAACAAATTAGCTGCCAGGCAATAACACTTAGCACTCCTATAGCACGATATATTTTCAAAGCATTGTACAAATATTCACTAATTAAGAGCCTTCTGCTGATTACATTGAAGTCCATGGGAATTATGCCATTGACTTCAAAGGGAGCAGGAACAGGCCCAAAATGAGATACCCAAGTCCACAAAGCACATGAGTGTCAGAGCTGGCATCAGAAAGCACACCGATGCTATGGTGACGGGTGGTATAGAAAGCCCCAGAATAGAAAGAATTCAGGCGTGACTGATGCCTAGGACACCAACTATAGTGCTATGAAAGGTGCATTCTGGGAGCACCAAACGGGCAATAAAGGAATGCACCAGGAAGCTAGTGGTCCAGTAAACAGGTTAAATAGGTAATTGGGTAAGGCAGAAAGCTTGGGAGTAAACAAGTTGTTTCGTGTCCGTTTACTGTCTGAGCCAGCATTGTCTCTAAGGGGGGCATACATTTCCCAGTTTGTCCTTCAGCTGATTCTGAATACTCTCAGCACAAACAGACATGGTGAACATTGTAGAACATGGCATGTTTTTGACGTTTCTGAAAATCTGACTCTGAATCTAAAGCTTTGGTGAGCCATTTATTCCAATACACATTTTGTGGTTATTAGTTTCAACCCTGTATTGTTTTAGAGAGGAGCTTTGCATACGCCTACTCCTGCCCAGGACTTTGGAACAACTGAAGTCGGTCTTTGCAAGTCCCCTGAAGAATCCAGCCACACATTTAAAACAAAAACAAGCCAACAAAGAAACACATGTATTATAGTACATAATGGAGCAAAACTTAAGAGAGTTTTAGCTATAGTTCCACACAGGCATTCATTCCAAAAGGATGTAGTCCATTAAATTGCTAATGCCTTACATCATTAGAGTATTAATTCAAGGCGCTCATAAACCTAAGACAACATAATCTGAAATACCACACTCAGAATATTAGGACCTGGGAAAGCAGGCCAGTTTAGTTACAGCACCACTAGTCTGCTGTCTTGTTAGCTGCTGTCAATCTACCTCTCCCATCACATTTCCAAAAGTACCACTGTACCTCCTGTTTCAGTTATTCCAATTGCTTCTGTATAGGCAGACTAATGGCAGCTGGCTAGAGAGACAGTTTGGACTGAAGGAGGCATCTGCAATTTTGCAACAATAAAGAAAGGTCAACTAGTAGAAGGCAGCTCCTTGCATGATTTGTTGTCCTTAGGTTGTTTAAGTAAGGGATAGCTCACCATAGATGCACAAATTCTTAGTGGAGATTGAGAGTGCACCAAGGTCAATGGAGGTGCGAAGAGCAGGCAGGAGACTGTGAGTGCCAGTTAATAATAAATGCATTTAAGATACATAATACCAATATTGCAACTTTTCAGGAAAATCTTCCTGACAGTGAATTTTATTCTATCCTCGTACAGTATCACGAGACTGCTGAACGAAACACTAGAAAATAGATTATGTGGAGCAGCCTTGCCCTCTCTAACGTCTATCATTCTTCATAGATTAAAGAGAGCCAAATGATTATGGTAAAGAAAGTAGTTTAATGAAAACCTAAAATTATGAAGAAGGAAAATAATTAAAAACAATGCAGACTATCCTGACAGATTATAATAAAAGAACACCTCGTGTGGCTTAATATTATTTAAATAGCTGAGAGAGTAACCAAATTCTATTTATTTATTTTTTTAAGGGGCGGGGGATAATCCAAGTTTAGCATCAATTTCAAGATATCTAGTGTCCAGGTCACTGGAAATTGGATGCATTTTCCAGACGTGTTATATCATTGAAGGGAATGGTTCATACCTGCTTAATAAGAGTGTATCCTCAGCCAGTCAACTGCTAGCTCATCAGTAACAGTGGTCTTAGTACAGGTCTGACATCTTGCTCTCCCAATAAGAGGATAGGACTTCAATAGGGGATACTGCAAAAGGCTTGAATCAAGGGGTGACGTTCTGTCTCCCTTACTCAGATTGGGTAGCACTATGAGCAGCGCCATTTATTTTTCAGGGAGGGGATGTAGGTGGCATAAACAAGTGAGTCATACTCGTATGCAGATGTCTGGTGTCACAAGGGGAAGCAACCACAACAAATGCAATAGGGAAGATTTGGCTAAAATTGACACATGGAGTTCATAAGGCTCTTTGGAGGGCTCTATGGTGTAACTTAGATCCTGAAAAGAACAGATGGATAGCATCAGAAAGCAGTTTATGACCGCAGCTGATTTACAAGGTGAGTCATTGAAGCAGCTATTTCAAAAGAAGGAAGTGCCCAGTAAAGAATGAATATATATGGCAAACCACACGCCAGCACTGCCTCAAATTCATCAGCTCATGCAATGATCATGTTTACAGTCTGTGTACAGTGTCTATCCCACAAACAGCCATCAGTTCTTCCAGGCACAGTAATATCTTTGACAATATTTTAACATAGATTCTAATAATATATATCAAGTCATTTGCACTCTGTGCCTTATTGGCTGAGAGGGGAAAAGGGACCAGCTGAGAGGCTATGTCATTTAATGTAATTTAGTCTGTCAAGCAAGAGTGCTCCTCAACTGGGGGTGTTTAAAAGGTAATAAAGCTGCTTGTGGTGAAGCAGCAAGGTCAGAGATTGCCCTCCCACTGCCTAAGCACTGGATGCAATTCCATTATGGACCCTGCTGTGACAAGGAAGCCTCAGAAAAAGCCAGCAGTTATGTAGGGCTGAGGTTGCTGCAGGAACGGAGACTGGGCATATGCTAACATGAAGAGTTTTATTTTCCCTAGACAGCACCAAATTCTGTTTTTCATCAGATCTTAATACATTGCCAGCCAGAGTGGATACCTATTAAATTGGATCTATGAAGAGTGGGATCCACAAAGGTATTTAGGTATCTAAATCCCATTGAATTCACTAAGTCTCTGTGTGAATCCCACCCTAAATCATCTACTGCTGGAGATCGTGGGGAAGATTTTCAAAGGTACAACAGCTCCCACTGAAAGCTAATGGGAGTTGAGGACCTACGTCACTTTTATGCCTTGAAAATCTTCTTCTATAGATATATGTGGTATGGGGGAGAATCAAATCAGCCAGCGCTGTTAATTATACCACCAGCATGCAGCAAACCGTGGGTACTACCTCTTTAAAAAACAGTAATTCGGAGGGGGAAATGCCCTCTTAAATTATGGTTCTATGTTTATAAAGCAGCATCATATTATTGCCTGTGGGATAAGTTGTCAGTACAAACATAGTTATACAGTTCCCAGTACTGAAGAGTCTTGTGGCTATGTCTCTGCACATTACACTGAACATTTATTCTTATGTAGCTTCCAAGATGTATCGCCTCAGTTTGCTGACACAGTCAACTGCTTTCAGCATGGCACAGCCCATATAGCTGTTGAACAGCAAGCTGTGTTCTAATCTACCTTTTGCAGCAGCATCAAAATTGCAAGCTAAATTCTGATTTCTGATGCTTCATTATTGGCAATGCAGATGTATAGAACCAAAAGAAGGTGGTTTGATTTCCAGAGCCCATCTGTCATTCCAAAAAATCATATTTTTTCTCAACTATAACTTGAGCATATTTCATCTAAAAGTCATTGACTAACCATGGAGCATCAAGGTGCACATTGGTCTGAATGATCACAAACAGTCTCCAACATCGTGGGCACAATTAGTGGCAACTGTAATTCCAAGTAGTTAGATGCCCAACATCCTCATTGAACTGACAAATCAGCTTATTAGGCATCTTCTGTGTGTGTAGTTACAAATACAAATGGTTATGTCCACAGTTTTATCTATGCATTTAATTATGAGTGCCGATTGTGCAACCAATATGGGGTAGGGCGGGGTGGGCTAGGTGAGGCCTGATTAAAAAATTAGATTTTCAAAAATATTTGCATAATATTAGCCTCCTAAAGTAATATTTAGGCACATAAATATTTAGCCTGCTTTTCACAAGCATTGAGCATTCAGCAGAGCCCAACAGGGCAGGCGTAGCATGAGGAGAGAAAGCAGGAGGGCTTTGGTTAACAGGAAAGACAAAAACATGGACAGTGGCCATTTCAGGAACAAGAAGAAAGGGGGAAGGATAGAGAGGCAGATAGATGGTAGGGAAGTTTCCGCTAGAAATGACAGACTAGGAGTGGGAATCAGAGTGAGTATGAACAGCTAGTCAGCAAAGGAAGGAGATCTGTGTGTATTCTCGCACATTATGCATGCGGTATATATACCTGAAACAGACACCAACACCAGCAAGCCAATCTGTCCGTGTTCCACACCTACCCATCAGTCTTTGCACTGCTAAACAGCTGACACATTCTTCCCCAGGGCTGGATGTGTATCAATGCGGGGTGAAATAATTCCTGCATATGATTTGAGAAGAGCTTTGGGAAATACCGTAGGAAGCTATTATTTATTATACTGCATGGCATCCATTTTCACAGACTTGGAAAAAAAATGACCATTGACAGGCGGATTAACTCTGTCATTTGCTATGGTTACCAGCAAACATTGCATTAAATTCATTGCCGGGAGGTAAACCACATTACCACAGTTTCACTTGTTTTATGGCTATGAAATGCTATGTAGTAGGACTTCACATACTGGAAGTTAAAACAAACAGACCAAAAAAGTGGCCAGCTGATTAACTGTAGTTTGTCAATCATGGCATGTTGGGTGATTTTTCCACCACCTCAATACAGTTCTTAGTGATGGGCCAAAGAAATGAAGTGTAACCCTTCTGCCCCTCTGAGCTGGCAGCAACAAGGGCCGGGTTCAGTATCCAGGGGTTCCATTTCAGTAACACAATCCATAACCGGCTCGAGCCCCCACCCAGTGACCTGGGACACTCACATACCACACCCCCTGGGCGCCTCTAGGATGCAATACTTCCCTTCTCGCAAGCACGGAGTCTGAGTGTAGCAAAATCTTTTTAATAAAGGAAGGAATCAATGCGGCATCCCATTGGAGAAACACCACAAACAGGGTTATAACACAAACCATAAACAAAAACCCACCTCCAAGTACGTTTGGCACTGTCCTTTTTCCCCTTAGGGTTTTAAGTCCAATCACCCCAAAGTCCAACAACCCAAAAGTCTCTGGTCAATGCCACCCCAGAGTTCGAGAGTTTATCTGTAGAGGTCCCTCCCCCCAGCCTGGGTAGAAAGGGGCACCTTACATGGTCCGGGGCCAACTGCCCTGCCTCTCCGTGGGTTCTGCTTCCGCCTTCTCCACGAACTGCTCCGCTTTACCAGCCGCTCCACGCTGCTCCTCCAGCCATCCTCAGAAACTGCTCCACTCCACCAGCTGCTCTGCTCCATGAGCTGCTCCAGTTCTCTCTGCAAACTGCTCGGCTCCGCTTGCTCTGTGGGCCGCTCCACCCATCCCACAGCTACTCCGCTCTGCCAGCTGCTCTGCTGCCACCAGCTGTCCCGTGATCCGCTCCAGCCATCCCCACAACTGCTCCACTCCGCCAGCTGCTCTGTTCCACAGTATAGCTTCAGGCTCCCCCACTAGTTAGCACAGTACTCAGTGCACTCTGCCAGCTGCTCTGTTCCACAGTATAGCTTCAGGCTCCCCCACTAGTTAGCACAGTACTCAGTGCTCTCAGCTCAGTAATTTCAGCTCTTTAGTGATTTCAGCTCTTAGTGGGGGAAGCCCCAGTGCTAGTGCACCATTAGCCCAAAGTGAGTTCAGCTCAGTAACCTGTATTTAAATTCTTAAGGGAATAAAAAAAATCAACTCTGACATTCCACAGTGGAGAGAGGAGGGGGGTGGAACTGGTGCTTCTGGCTGCACAAGGAGCCTACACTACCAGGCACAAATACCTATCCCCAACCTCTCTCAATTCACTGGGTTTTGGAACCCATGTCCCTTGTCTAGCAAGTACCACCCAACTGAGGGTGAGTCATTTGTCACCAAGCAGTCCCACAGCTCGGCAGTCTGGGATAGGATAGGCGTGCCTATGCAAATACACTCTCTGAAATTCTTTCCACCAGATGTCAGGGTAGAGCTTATCCTGACTCTGCTTACAGAAGTTTAGATCCAAAAAACAACTTATCCAAAATTTAAGGGGGTTCCCATTTAAGGTTCCAGTTCTGATCAATCTCTAATTAATAAGCCTTTCTGTCTACATATAAGTTATCCATATTATTCAATTAACAGGTGAACAGAATGAGTTCAGCTCTTCTAAAGGGAAAAATTTGTGTTGATAATATAGGGGCAACTGTGTTCTGGTTATAACATTAAACAGTGTCATTATGTTAATCTTTCCAAAAATATTAGGCATTAAAGGTTCTGAAAAAGACCACACTGCAGCAACATTTTGATTTGTGACATTGCTAAGTACAATATGCTGATCCTGTCTTAAATGTGTTAGATAATATGCCAGCAAAATACAGTGCGTGCAATTAAAAATGATACAAGTACAAATAAACAGTGCCATCTTTTGGCCATTGCTCAAACTCCACATTTTAATACATAACCTATCTATGTAATGGGTTGTTTTAGGGCAGTGGTTCTTCACCGGGGGTATGTATACCTCTGGGGGTATGCAGAGGTCTTCCAGGGGGTACATCAACTCATCTAGGTATTGGCCTCATTTTACAATAGGCTACATAAAAAGCACTAGCGAAGTCAGTACAAACTAAAATTTCATACAGTGACTTGTTTATACTGCTCTATATACTATAAGCTGAAATGTAAGTACAAGATTTACATTCCAGCTGATTTATGTTATAAATATATGATAAAAATGAGGAAGTCAGCCATTCTTAGGCATAGTGTGATGTAACACTTTTGTATATCCATATCTGATTTTTGTAAGCAAGTAGTTTTTAAGTGAAGTGAAACTTGGGGGAACATAAGACAAATCAGACTCCTGAAAGGGATACAGTAGTCTGGAAAGGTTGAGAGCGACTGTAATGGGATACTAACTTTATAGGCATAGAGAGGAAGGATCATAACTCACAGGAGGTACGCCAATGAGGAGGAACGCATAGAATCCACATGTAGAATCATAGGGTTAACAGGGACTGCAAGGGTCATCTGTTCTAACTTGTTTACTTAGTTCCTGGTATTAGTATCTTTGTGTTTTGACCCATGAAAATTAGAATAAAGCAGAAATGGGTCAGTGAGTTCATTTTTTGGCTGGCAAGGAGGTCCCCTCTGTTTAATAGAAGCCAGTGCAAGGAGGAACTGGATAAGTGTATTGTCAGACTACTAACATTCTGGGTCAGGCTTTTAGTGCAAGAGAGACGTGTGCATGTGGGAGGGAGAAAGAGAAAGACCCTTCTGAGAGACTGGATTTGCCCAGTGTGGTCCACTCTTTGTCACTGTCAGGCCTGACTGTTGTAATGTGCAAGAAGCTCCAGTTGGTTCAAAATGTGCCTGCTAAACAACAAAGAACAACAGAGGCAAATCACCACTGTGTTACAGATACTGCACTAGCTCCCTAATGATTACTGCATCAAATTCAAATATTTCTAAAGGGCCACTGCCACACTATTTAGGTGCCAATCTGAAAGCAGACTTAATCATACTTTACATTAGGGTGACTTTTAAAATAGTTTCTAAAGGGTTAATGCTAATTAAAAGATGTTATAAACATGTTACAGACATGAGTAGTGTATATGTGCACTAGATGGTTATAAGCACATCGACAGAAAGGTTATATAGAAAGTTCTCTATATAGAGAGAAGGTTATAAGCAACCTATCACTCTCCTAGATACTAACACTTGATTAACCATTTAGAAAAATATCTATTAATCACTTATTAACCCTTTGTAAGCTATTTAGATATAGAACCTTACTGTTAAGTGACTATTCAGAATAGTTACTGAAGACATGATCTAAATAAAGCTAAATGGACCAGGGAAAACACTGGCTTTCTACACTCCATTTTGTGCATGCAGCTTCCAATGGCATAAAGCGACTTTATTTACTTATCGGGTCTTTGTAGCCTGAATCCTTTATAAAGGTTAGAAGTCAGAACCTTCAAAATTTCCCCATCTCTGCCCACAATGCAATTATATTACCTCGCACAGGAGCGTGTGTGTATATATATATATATATATATCACTGCCACTGCAGGTTTCTTGCCCTGGGTTACAAGCGTGGAAGCACTGACAGAAAGCTAGAGCAGTAAAAAAACGGTGGGAGATTAGGCATTAGATTCTGACAAACAGCATATGAAACCGAGGTGGAAGCAGAAAGGAACAATAGAAGGAAAGAAAGAAAGACAGAGAGTGAACCCTAGAGGCAGAAAATTGAAGGCAAGAAAGAGTGACCAGAGAGCAGAGAGTTCTAACAGAAAAAAACAGCTGTATGTCTGCAAAATAATGTGTATCTATTTTACAGACATAGCCTTGTCTATCAGATCTCTCAATGCTCTATGGACATTGTCTCACTTTCTGTTTTCTTTTACATGACTGCACTGGCCAGAGAGACGGGATGCACTGCTTCTTTACAACTCCAGACAGCCTCTTCTCGAGAGCCCCAACACCAAGTAAAGATGCCATAGGTATGACAGCCATTACAACCTTGTGCAGTATCTTTGAGAGCCATTTACTACATTTATTAATTGTTTATGTATGATTACGTTCTACTCCAAGGGGGGAGGATTACCACAGCTCCTCCACAAATTCAAACCAATGAAGGGTGATGAAGGCTAAACAACTCTAAAGAGGTACCATTCCTTAGAAAGGGTTGCATATCCTGGTTCAACAAAAAAAGGGCATTGAGTATAAAAAGGGCTACATTTGAACTGACACCAGGCCTTCTTTCTACTCCAGCAAACACACAGGACCCTCTGTCCAAGAGACAGCCACAACTCTTGTGGAAGGGTTGGAAGACTTCTGCTCTCCTGGGGTCTCCTGAGGCTAGTGGGTGATCTCTAGTAAGCCCTTAGACATGCATCTGACGAAGTGGGTATTCACCCACGAAAGCTAATGCTCCAAAACATCTGTTAGTCTATAAGGTGCCACAGGACTCTTTGCTGCTTTTACAGATCCAGACTAACGCGGCTACCCCTCTGATACGGTAAGCCCTTAGGGTGACCAGATGACCCGATTTTATAGGGACAGTCCTGATTTTTGGGTCTTTTTCTTATATAGGCTCTTATTACCCCCCACCCAGTCCTGATTTTTCACACTTGCTGTCTGGTCACCCTATAAGCCCTTAGCATGCATATAGGAACATTTATTGTTTGTATGTTTCCACTGTAATGCTTTTATCCTACGAATAAATGTATTTTGCTTTGTGAAGGCCAGTCAGTAACTGGTATGCACTCCTGTGTTAACCACAGCTGCTGGATGCCAGTCAGACCTGCTGAGGAAATAACAGTGAGGTGAAGAGAGACAGCAAGCCTAAGCCACTGGAGTGGAGGAGGAGAGAGACACTGATTTCTGTCCGAGAAAGATGATGGCTGGGAGGCTGAAAACCTTAAGTGAGTGCTCTCAAGGAAGAGTGTGGGGAGTCACAGGTGCAGTTAATCCTGAAACTGTGACATTGCATAAGAGAAAATCACCTTGCAGTGCAGCATTTTCACTAGAGCAAGTGTTGTGAACTGAATCAACCTCCTTGAATGGCCAACACCAGTAGCAGAAACGGACAGTCTGACAGCGCCTGAGTCATTCAACAAGCCTACGGGATTATTCCAATTTTACATAAACCAGTTTTGTAAAACAGATTGTATAAAGTCGAGTGCACGCGGCCACACTAAGCACATTAATTCAGCAGTGTGCGTCCATGGTCCGAGGCTAGCGTCGATTTCTGGAGCGTTGCACTGTGGATAGCTATTCTGTAGCTATCCCATAGTTCCCGCAGTCTCCCCCACCCCTTAGATTCTGGGTTGAGATCCCAGTGCCTGATGGGGCAAAAATCATTGTCGCGGGTGGTTCTGGGTAAATGTCGACACTCATTCCTTCCTCCGGGAAAACAACGGCAGACAATAATTTCACACCCTTTTTCCCTGGATTGCCCTGGCAGACGCCATAGCATGGAAACCATGGAGCCCATTCAGCATTTTTTTACTATCACCGTATGTGTACTGGATGCCACTAACAGAGGTGTTACTGCAGCGCTACACAGCAGCATACGTTTGCTTTTGCATGATAGCAGAGATGGTTATCAGTTGTTCTGTACTGTCTGCTGCCATTGTAAATTAGCAGTAAGATGATAGTTATCTGTCATTCTGTACTGTCTGCTGCTTTCATGGGTGCCCCTGGCTGAGGTCGGCCTGGGGCACAAAGGTAAAAATGGGAATGACTTCCCGAGTCAATCCCTCCTTTATGGTTTCTAAAAATAGAGTCAGTCCTGCCTAGAATATGGGGCAAGTGTACTAGAGAACCAGTGTATCAGAGAGCACAGCTGCTCCGTGTCAGATCCCGCAGAAATGATGAGCTGCATGCCATTTGAGGGGGGGGCCTCTGCAACAACCCCACCCATTGCTTCCCTCGTCCCCCAACCTTCCTGGGCTACTGTGGCAGTGTCCCCCCCATTTGTGTCATGAAGTTATAAAGAATGCAGGAATAAGAAACAGTGACTTGTTAGTGAGATAAAATGAGGGGGAGGCAGCCTCTGCTGCTATGACAGTCCAGGCAGGACATTAAGCAGTGTGGGGGAGAGGAGCGGAGCCCAGCATCCCGCAGCTATGATAGTCCAGGCAGTACAGAATCTTTTCTTTACACAGGAAAGGGAGGGGCCTGATGGAGCTCAGCTCCCAGCTGCTATGATGAGGACGGTTACCAGCCGTTCTGTACCATCTATTGGGAATGACTGGGAATCATTCCTATTTTTACCCAGGCGCCCCCGGCCACCTTCACCTGAGGCCAGCCAGGAGCACTCACAGGCTGATGACAAGGTCAGCTAGCAGTCCTCCTGCACCATCTGCCACTGGGGAGGGGAGAGGAGAGGATACTGCTTTTCACTGCAGCAGCATCGCATCTACTAGCAGCATTCAGTAGACATAGGGTGACATTGAAAGAAGTCAAGAAACGGTTTCTTTCCCTTTTCTTTCATGTGGGGGAGAGAGAGTAAATTGTCGAGCTATACCCTGAACCATGCCTGACAATGTGTTTGAACCTACAGGCATTGGGAGCTCAGCCAAGAACGTGAATATATTTTTCGGAGACTGCTGTGGACTGTGGGATAGCTGGAGTCCTCAGTACCCCCTCCCTCCCTTCATGAGCGTCCATTTGATTCTTTAGCTTTCCGTTATGCTTGTCACACAGCACTGTGTAGCCTGGAGATTTTTTTCAAATGCTTTGGCATTTCGTCTTCTGTAACGGAGCTGTGATAGAACAGATTTGTCTCCCCATACAGCGATCAGATCCAGTAGCTCCCGTACGGTCCATGCTGGAGCTCTTTTTGGATTTGGGATTGCATCGCCACCCGTGCTGATCAGAGCTCCACGCTGGGCAAACAGGAAATGAAATTCAAAAGTTCGCTGGGCTTTTCCTGTTTACCTGGCCACTGCATCCGAGTTCAGATTGCTGTCCAGAGCGGTCACAGTGGTGCACTGTGGGATACCGCCCAAAGGCGGTAAATTTGCATCCACAATAACCCTAATCTGATACGGTAATACCGATTTTAGCGCTACTCCTCTCATTGGGGAGGAGTACAGAAACTGATTTAAAGAGCCTTTTATATTGATATACATGGCCTCATAATGTGGACAGGTACAGCGTTAAATCGGTTTAACGCTGCTAAAATCGGTTTAAACGGGTAGAGTAGACCAGGCCTGAGATATAACCTGAGTGATGCTTTTCTCTGTGCTACCTCTGTTCTTAGAACTTCTTGCAGGACATTATGGCTGCCTAGCATTTTCTAGCTAATACTTTTCAGCTGCCCCCTCCTCCCCCTTCCCCACTCGCACCCCTTTCTTTAACAGTCCCTTGCGATTGGATTTTTATATAGCTCCATAAAAATCCATTAAAATGTGAAGTCTGCCTGTGCAAACTATTCTTTCAAATGTGTATGGTTCACTCCTTTAATTAGAATAATTTGGCAGCAACAACAACAGCCAAACTGTGCATGCTACACATTGCATAGAGATCTACACGCCAGAACACAGCCAACTTTCCTGCTTTTACCAAGCATATCACATGCCCCTTTGTGAACGATAGAAGGCTTGATTGGATGCAGATGCCCTGTGTCTGCCAGCCCTGCTTTGAGCTCAAGTAATTTGACTCAAGTCTCCGTTAAAGGGCTGCTACATTCACAGTGGACCTTAGACATAGTGATGCTCAGTGTCCCCACCCCTCACTTGTAGACACCTCTGTCTTTGGCCCGATGATTCTTTCATTATTTATCCACAGTGGAGCAGAGTCAATAGCAGAACAGAAGAGACAGCAAGAAAAGAGAGAGAGCCAGCCAGAGTTCGTGTGCTCACCCTGCAGGTGGGAAACCCAGGATCCAATTGCCCTGCTCCAATGACTTTTTAAAAAATAGTTATACAAAGTGGAGCAGCTTCAACAGGAGAGACTGAGGGAGCCCCACATCAGAATATACCATGTTCAGTGGCTGGCACATTCACATGTCAGATAGCTGATCTAAATTCAAATCCCTGTTTTCCCTCAAGTGGAAGGGAAACTTGAACAAGGTAGTCTCCCACACCCAGGATTAATACTCTAACCACTGGGCTATAGAATACAAGGGAGGGTCTCCTCTAGTTGATGAGGTCTGAGCACGCTTGCTTACCAGATTGGGCCCCACAAGTGAGTTAGGCAGAGAAACATCTATCTTCTCCCAGTTTGTACGTCGCTCCGGGGCCTCGCCATCCCGCTGTAGTGCTGTATGCTCAGAGGCAGAAACACAGGCACTGAGGGAGCTTTTACTGCAAAAACGTAGGTGCTGAGCAACTTATGGCGCAGAGCAACTTCAGGGGCAACTGAGCAGAGGCTTTGTGAGTCCCAATAGGGTCTGATTCTGGGATTTAGGTGCCTAAAAGGCACTTAGGTGCCTGAGTCCTTTGGTGAATCTAGCCCAAAGTGTAAATTAAAAAACGTATCAGTATCTTTTTCATCAGGAGACTCCTTGGATGCCATATACCTACAGATTCCTTTTGCTAAAACTTGTATTTGAACTTCTCCTCAATGGCAAACAGATCTGAAAGAAAACACCTTGGGTTGTTTTCCAGTGACAATGAACCATTGGTTCGACGTGTACTGCACAGCTGTGCTTTCAGATTGCTCTGTCCTTTGGCATTGTTGAGTAATGCTCTCTGCCAGCAACACACTGATGACATCTGACTTTCTCTCGCTTTTGCAGAAGATGTGATCAACACCATCGACATGACAAAGATATCCTAACCCCAGATCCTCAAGGTGCCTAACTTCCATCGAAATCAAGTCAGGCACCTAAAGACCCTTGAGGATCTGGGCCCTAGTGCCTAGAAGGGTAATGAGAACCTGAGTGAAGAGCAGCTGGTCCAAAAGCTGAAGTAATGCTATGCAGGAAGAAAGAAAAGCTCTAGCATGCACAGAACTCTGCAGCCTGCCAGCACACCACTCATATTCTCCACCCCCTCCCTTGTCTCTAATTTCTTCTGGTGTTGATTCAAGCCCCTGATCTTAATCTTCAAGGCCCACAATAGAAGCAATAACAGAGACTACCTGACTAAATCATGACCTTCTGAGTCTGAGCCACTGTAAGATCCCCTGCACTGCAGTGATCATGCCATGGCTGATTGCAATGGCAATGTGGTACAAATTAGTGGCCCTGCAGCACTGAATCTGGGCCAGAGAATATTCCAGCCCAACAGTGCCTAAGTGTGCATATGGGGTTGCACATAGAAGGCAGATTCCAAGCAAATACAAACTCTTAGATGATAACATTCACTCTAGCTATATGGATGTAGCCATAGCTCTGAATAGCCACCTAATATCAGCAAACACTTTGTCATAACATATTTCCCAGATTTGGACCTGGTAAAGCTGCCACTACCCAAAAAATTAGAGTGTTTTGGGGCACTCTGGTCCCCCCAAAAACCTTCCCTGGGGACCCCAAAGACCCAAATTCCTTGAGTCTTACAACAAAGGGGAATAAACCATTTCCCCCCCCTTCTCCCTTCCAGGTGTTCCCTCCCTGGGTTCCTGGAGAGATACACAGAAGCAAGCTCCGTGAATCTAAACAGAGGGACTCCACCCTCCCCGTTGCCAGTCCTGGAAATACAAGTACTTCCCTCTTCACCCAGAGGGTATGCAAAGTCAGGCTTAGTAAATCTAACACAATGAGATTTTCCCCCGACTTCTTCCTCCCACCAATTCCCTGGTGAGTTGCAGACTTAATTCCCTGGAATTCCCACTAAAGAAAAACTCCAACAGATCTAAAAAAGAAAGCTTTATAAGAAGAAAGAAAAATACATAAAAATGGTCTCTCTGTATTAAGGTGACAAATACAGGGTCAATTGCTTAAAAGAAAAATGAATAAACAGCCTTATCCAAAAAGAATACAATTTAACACATTCCAGCAACTACACACATGTAAATACAAAAGGAAACAATATAAACCTATGGTCTTCCTATCTTTGTACTTACAACTTGGAAACAGAAGATTAGAAAGCTGGAGATAGAAAAATCACTCTCATAGCTGAGAGGGTCAGACACAAGACAAAGGACAAAGAACTCACACCCAAAATTTCCCTCCACCCAGATTTGAAAAAGTCTTGTTTCCTGATTGGTCCTCTGGTCAGATGTTTCAGGTTACTCCTTTCCAGGTGAAGGAGACATTAACCCTTAGCCATCTGTTTATGAAACACTTCTACCGTCCTGTAACTCCCCAGCCACATTGACTAGGCAGGTCTTTGTGGTGTGCCAGGAGTCACTGAAGTGATTCTGCAGCAATAATATAAGCTATTTCTGCATGGAAATATATCATTCAGATATCTGAGGTCACATCATGTTGCAGTCTTTAGCCAAATGCCTAATATCAGGTAAAATTCACCTTTCTGCAGAGAGCCACTAAAAGACCTATGCACCTCCTAAGTGCCAATGGGTGTATTTCACACATCTTACATTTGAAAAGCACAGGGCAACATGGGCAGCCTGCATATACACTGTCATCACATAAGTCAGAGCAAAGTATATCCATGCTTATTTTATCTATCTAATCTATTTTAGCATTTTAGCTATCACTGTAGTATATAAACACTAATTTCGGTCTGGTATCTTACCAGCAAAAATGAGACCTTGCTTGTACCAGCCAGCACTTTGATTAACCGTTATACCTACATTGTTGTGGTTCCAGGGGATGAAAGTTTAGTGAGAAAGTATCATATTTGCAACAACAACAAAAAGGGTAACATAGGCACAGTACTTACTTACATTCATGCTGGCTCTTATTCATTTCGGCTTCCAATTTAGATTTAAAAGTGGCATTTTGGAAAAAAATGACTTTAAGGTCTAGCAGGCTATTTAAGTCTAAGACTACTTTGATGGGACATTTTTTTAAATGAATTGCAGATTGATTATTAGGAATGATTTAATTATTTCAGGCAATTACAGTTTTAGCTGCTGAATTCTAGCATGTATTGTTGTTACTTCCTATGTCAGCATAACTTGAGACTTTGCCAGACATTCAGTTCTCTGTTTCTTTCATAGTGTATGCTGCTTAAAGCAAGGAGAAAATTGTACGTAGTGCAGTGCAATGCATTAACAGTTATGAATTACACTGCTCCATTACTGCTGTCTGCTGCTCTTCAGTGGATGCCAACTAATTACCAGGTACAGTTTAGTGCTGTTGATGTTGACCTATAATGCCATCAGTAGTTTGGATCCTGGCTAACTTGGAGACTTGCTTTATTCCCTTGTGCTATGATAGCAATTGTGGCCAAGGAAAATACTCTAGAGCTCAAGTTTACACGATATGAAGAAGCTGCTAGGGCATTAGCAGTGAAGCGTCTTTAATTTTGGACTCTCTCCAACACCTTGGTCAACTAACTGAGGGAGCCATCATGCATATGTGAAGGGAGAGGTTTGAGTGGTTGGAGGGGAAGGCTGCAAAACATGTATTTGGTAGGGATTGGAAGAGTTTTAGTTCTTGGACATTGAAACAGTGTATAGGAATGTTATACTATTATTTGTATTTGTGGGGGAGGAATGTTTTTTTTTTTCAGTAGACAGGGCCCTGGGCTGGGAGCCAGGAAGCGTACTACTGTCTTTTCCACTGACCTGTTTTGTGACCTTGGGCAACTTACTTCATCTCCTTGTGCCTGAGCTTTTCCATCTGTAAAATGGAGATGATACCTACAGTGTTTTGAAAAGTGTTTTAAGATCTATGGATAACATCTTAGTCTGAGCTTTTCCAAGCCAATTAGGGGATTTCACTGCACAACTCCCATTGAAATTAATGGGAGCCGTGTGGGAGTTGTGTGGCTGAATCCACTAGTTGACTTCTTAAATCCTCAGCCCAATTAGTCATCATCGTCATCGCCATTATTATAATTATTAATATTTTGCATGCTGAACTTTGGGCAGGGCACATTATTAACTATCATAAATAATGAATGCCCATGTGATTGTTTGCACTAACACATAGGCAGAACATTTCTGGAATTTTTAAAGCTACCCTCAAATATCAACAATTTCTTGTACCAAATCAATATTCACAGGTATCAGCACACAAATGTCAAAGTTTCAGACCCTTGAGTTTTAGTCAATTGACTCGATGGATGTGGTGTGCAGCTAACCCTACTTTTTCCATTAGTGAGTCTAAAGACTCTCTTGAGTAGCTTAGTTTCTCTTGAATAATAGCCAATAGCTGGCATATTACATATCTCACAGGGTGTTAAGAGGCTTATTAGTTATCACCCTTACAAGATGAAGGTGTAAATTCCTCTCCCACCCATGCAAACCCGGTTGACTGCAGAATCTTGCCCAGAAAGCACTCTCTATATTGTGACAGGTTTCAGAGTTGTAGCTGTGTTAGTCTGTATCAGCAAAAATGACGAGGAGTACTTGTGGCACTTTAGAGACTAACTTGGTAAGGCAAGTTCCATCTTTTCATGTACTGTGTATATACCTGTCTACTGTATTTCCACTTCATGCATCTGATGAAGTGTGTTTTAGCCCATGAAAGCTTATGCAAATAAATTTGATAGTCTCTAAGGTGCCACAAGTACTCCTCATTATTTTTTCTCTATATTGTGCATTTTATATGAATGAACACAGAAGAGGCTGCATTAATTTTTCTGTTCCCATAATGTTAAATGACTTGATGGCAGGTTAAACCACAAGCAATATAAATAAATGTTTGCACCATCAATTATTTTGAAAGGGAAATACATTTCCATTTTCATGAGACAGAGGAAGATAAAGTGATGTTTTGTCAGTTTCCTCTTATATGTCTAACTGGCTTTGTGGAGTTTTTGGATAGCACTTTATCATTGTTGGGGCTTTTCCAGGAAATGAACATTTACCAGATTTTGAAACATATACTCCCTCTACTAGTCAGTAAACATGACCTAGTTTAAGTTACTGTGTGAAGATGTGACCTAGTTTAAAAAGAAACCTATGTCCATTTTACTCAGCATAATATTCTAAAATTTGAGCTGTCTTGTTCCCTCCAAGTATGGATCTCTGACTTGTGTCACCACAGCTTTTGATTCTGTTTGTCTTGATGTCAGCACACCTGAAAAGAGACTAATAGATCTGCCAGAAAGCCCTGGATGCTTCTTCTGTCGGTGACTGACAGGAGGAAATCCTTTTGGGGACCACTGGCAGGACCACTTCAACCCTGAAGACAAGGGTGGAAAATTGACAGATTCAGAAACTCTGGCATATTGAGAGGTATTGCAAACAGGCAAGCAGCATGAAAGAAATACAAGTTAACAATGGAAAAGTTGAATGCACCATGGTTTTTCTTTGCTCGCAACTCCTATACCCCAACAATCCCATATTGCTCCCACCACACTTCTAGCAGAAGAATTCTGGGTAGACTTGCTTTTTATAACCTATCTATACCACCTTTTAACTATCTGGAGGGTTAGGGATAGATCAACAAAGGGTTCAAGCCTCAGTGTTGCAACACCTAACATTTAGGTACCCTGCCACCTACTGGAATCCACATCCTTGAGTTAGGTGCCCAGGCTTTCCATACAATGTGTGGGGAGATTTAGGCACCTGAAGGTATCTCAACACTACAGGGGCTACAGCAGCACAGCTAAGGCACTGCAACTATGCTGCCTTCACACTGTAATGTAGACACTGTCTCCATCAATGGACGAGGTTTTTCCATTGATGTAGTCAACCCACCACTCCAAGAGGTGGGAACTAGATCTGTAGAGAATTCTACAATCTACTGTGGGGATTGGGTGAATCTAGCTGCATCACACAGGGTGCAAAATTGTTCACAGCCATGAGTGAGGTAGCTAGGTTAGCCTAAGTTTTAGGTCTAGACCAGACCCAAGACTGGAATTCATAAAACTAGCCAGCAGGAAATGCTAAGGAATGTGGCTCAAGCCCTGCCCCTCAAATGAAGTTGGGTGCCCAACTTTGGGCTGATGGGAGACAACTCCCTCCATTCAGGATTCACAGCCATGAATCTATGCCCATATCTGGGTGCCTAAGCAAGGTCAGCACTTTCTCATAAAAAAACAAGGAGTTGATGATGGAGCTATTTCATCATGTATGAAATACTTAAATGTTCATTGGGCCAGAAAGAGAATGTAGAGAATGACTCTACTGCAGAGTGGTTAGGGTACTTAGCTGGGAAAGCCAGGATCCAGTCCCTACGCCAATGACTATTTAAGTATTTCATACATGATGAAATAGCTTCAACAGGAGAGGTTGAGAGAGCCCCATCCCAGAATACCCTGTACCCAGTACATAGAACACTCGCCTGTGAGATGGGAGAACTGGACTCAAGTCCCTGCTTCAAATCAGGCAGTACCAACACCTTGGCAGTGTTTTGTGTGGAGCCCAATCCAGGAGGCACTCTCTGAGCATATTACCAGATTATGCCCTGCAGTCAGATAGGCTAGGGCTCATTTGAGGATCCCACCAAAACTTAAGCACCAAACAGCTCAGTGGTGTTATGACTTAGGTGGCTTTGCATGTGCTCAGCAGCATAAATTTAGGAACTTGGGGGCCTTTACTGGTGGACAAGTAGGCACTTAAAGAATTTAGGTTCCTACAGGGCTAGTCAGCAGCTAAACAGGGGTTTTGTGAATGCCAGAGGTGTCTAAATGTTGGATTTGTGCCTAACTGCCCCTACAGGAGCCTCTCACTCCCCTTTGTGAATCTAGCCCAGTGTGGCTCCCATTTCCCCCTTCCAGTTTCCTGATCAGATGTGGTATTCAAAAGGTCTCATGTTACACCCAGACAAACAGACAGCCACGCGGTGAAATGCCATGAAGTTGCGAGGAAGGCCTCACTTCAGTCAGCCAGATAAAACATTGGTGGAATTAACATGGAGGTTCTTTCTTACCCCAAACTGAAGACTAACAAAAATCATGTTTATAATAACAATGGCTCTGGTCACCCATCTAGTGAATAGCTCAGTCTTCTAGTAGAAGGGCCACCGAAATGTACTGTATTGTAATTCCGAAAAGGAAAGAATATACTTTCCAGAGCAATACAGAACTTGATCCTAGAGATGTGCATTAAAAAGTGAAACAAACTAGGCTATCATTCTTACTAATGCAAAAGAATTGATTAAAAACATGAGGGTAACAGGAAAGCGTGGTACTAGTGATACATTGTCTCATTTCCACATACAAGAGATAATTCATTGAACGCAGCCGATCTAGTGTTACATGCACCATTCAAATCTAGGTCACATTAAAAATTTCGGAGAAAACTTCTGAGTTTAATGATACATTTTTAACTAGCAAAATGTTTCCGAGCATGCAGTAGTCACATTAATACGAGAAATGCCAGCATTTAATGCAGTGTGACCTTCTCTCACTCTGCAGTTAGCACTGTGGTGAACTTTCAGGTAATGGTCATAAGGAGGAAGCAAACAAGTGCTCAAGGGTTTTACTGTAGCCTAATTTTACTGCCTAATATCACGGTTGAAGCAGCACTCTACTTACTATAACCTTCATTTCCATTTTGCTGTCTGTGAGCATCCTGTTGGTGTGTGCTAGTGCTGGTATTCAGCCCCAGGCACAAAAGGACAAACTTCATTACAAAATAGTTCATTTGCAACAACTGGGCAGCACCAGCTATCATTACCTCAAGAGGAGGAGCTGGTATTAAACTCATGGTACATTCTTGGTGTGGGTTCTTATTTTAGTGGCTCTTAGCATTTGTTGTTTTTTCCTCCCTCTAATGGCCAAGAGGGATGGGGAGATCCTGCACTGGCAGCAGTGACTTTCTCCAGCAGACTCTTTGGTAGCTGGCCCATTCCCATTGTTGATTCAGACTGTCTCATGTTGGTAGCCAACCCACATTCATATACTTTTGCTGAGAGAACTTAAATTGCTCTTAATTTAATGTGTCTCTAACCCATAATGGTCATAAAGTCCATCTGTGTTCTCAGACTTTTGTCTGAAGGGATGGGGACAAAGGATGCTGGGCATGGCTTCCCTCTGCCTAGCACCTTTTATGGTCAATTACACCCTGCGCAAAGTGGATACCAAGAACTACCACCAATGGGGAGTGAAGGGTGATATCTGATTTGATCATGTTCTGCATCCACTTTGCACAGGTATACATACAAGGTGCAAGGCAGCAGAGGATCATATGCCTTATGTTTCCCTTTTCAATCTGTTTACTTTCAGTTGATGCTAGATGATTAATTTTGTATTGTTCTTTATAAAACTGGCATAGGAGCCAAAACACTATTTGAATGGATGCATTTTTAGAAACTTGCCTCATGAAAGATTTCCTGAGAGCATGATCGATAATATGTCATCATTTTTAGCAAACCCCATAGAACATGTACGTCCAATATTATCATCAATCACATTTTACCATATAAATGTATAGGAGGCAATTAGAGTAGCTCATCTGGAACACCACTGACACTTGGTTTTTAAAAAAAAATCAGTTTAATGCAACACAGAGTAAACAGGTAGCAGCATAAACTATAAGGATCAACATCTATTTCAGAAAAATTGTAATTTTTTTTTTAAATCTCATCTATATTCTATTGATAGTAGAAAAATTCACTTTGATTTCAATGAGAAGGCTCAGGCATTATATTACAAGTAACACACTAGATTATTAAAACTGATTTTTAAAATCACCAATATGTGTATTTTTCAGAGGGTTGTGGGGTTTTTTTACAATTAGCAAGTCTCACAGCTGAGCCAATGGACTAGGTAGTTACATGTTTTATTACAGCTGTTTTTTTCTAGTCAAATGTCCATCCAGATTCTCCTACATCAGCAAAATATTGCAATGTACAGATTGCAAACACTGCAGGAGAAAATTTTTGTTTAAAAAATATTCTTTGGACTTTACTAAAACCTGAGTCCACTAGAAATTTTTTTCATTTTTTTTAAAGTTTTTGTTTTATAAAATCATTAATTTGAACCACATTTGACCTTATGACTCTAAGAAACAAGCATAATAAAAGTGCTATTAATCCAAAGGCTGCATTGCTTTAAATTGGACGGATAGCTAAAACTGCTCGTTTTTGATATTTTATGGGTTGGGCAAAATCACTGACCCTTGTTAGTGCAGCACCCTCTTTCATTGGGGGAAAAGGTAAGAAACGGTAGGGCCTCAAACCAAAACACAGACACTGCCCAAAGCAATGGCACATCTGAGTTTGCTCAGGAATTAGAACTGTATGGGCAGAGGGTTTTTCGCTGGGTATCATTCTTAGGGTGGTTTATGTGCATGTATGTGTGTGACAGAAGGGGAGAGATGCCAGAGATGAGCAGGGAGACGAGAGCAGAAAGCCAGACAAGGCCTGAGCAAACAGAGAGTGGCCCTGAGGAAAGTCTAGCGAGAGAGTTTTTGTGCCAAGTAATGGCTGAAAGGGACTTGGATCTGTGAGCGAAGAAACTCTCTCTTGTTTGATATCTTCCTGGGTTCAGGGAAACAGGACTTTGTACATGCTATGTAAGCAAACAAGATTGTATCAAAGATACCTGAACTCCATCATTAATTTCCCCTCCTAGTGGAAACAACTTACAAGTCCCCAGACTGGCTATTTGTTGGGTCAAAAGGAAAACAATACAATACATATAGTAATATTAATCCATAATTATTAGTTACAAATAAAATAACAGGAATTTTTTTCAAATTCACAGTGATTAAGTAGGAGAACTGGTTAATGTGCATAGAAAGAAGGGGGCTCAGACTGATTACACTGCTCTACAGCCAAAATGCTTCTGAAATAAATGTAGTCCAACTTTACTAATTCTGGGTCACTGAGAATGAAAATGATGCTTAAAATTGTTGATTGGCTCTAGTTTTCAAGATATGTTATTGGGTCAGTATATACGACCTTTGACTTGGGAATGGCGAAGGATAAGTGAGTTATAAAGGGAAGGGATCTCAATTTAAACCAGAAATGACTAAAATACATCTTTGACTGGATCTATGAATAAATCTATGACTGGGTTTGGACAGTACTTGCTTTTTAGGCAAAACAATGAAGGATGCAATCTGAAGCTGGTATTGCATCATACATGATATGAATTGCATCACGTTATTCCTAGAAGTCATGGATGACGCAATCATAACGAAGCTTACATGAATCATTCTGCTGAACAAATTGCCGTATATCAGCTCTACAAATCATACAGTGTCGTGCTCTCTTATTTGTCCGTGTTTGATTTTGCAAAGGGACACATTTCTGTTTAGCCAAAGTGAGCAGAGATGCCTTGCACTTGTGTGAACAGTGCAGATAACTTCTGCTATGTTTGTGGTGAAGTGACTTTTGTATCACAAAAGCGCAGTATAACCACTATGGTTAAGAAAGCCCATCACCTTTATTTTGGCTGCAAAATTGGAGATCAGGACAAGAGGTGGGCCCCACACATCTGCTGCAACACTTGTGCAACAAATCTTCGCCAGTGGTTGAACAGGAAAAGGAAACCTATGCCTTTTGCAGTGCCAATGATTTGGAGAGAGCTAACGGATCATACCAGCAATTGTTACTTCTGCATGGTGCCTCCAGTTGGGAAAGGTGTGTCAAAGAAGAAAAAGTGGACTGTGCATTATCCAAACATTCCATCAGCTATACGCCCAGTACCTCACGGAGAAGGACTGCCGGTTTCTGATGCACCAGAATCATTCTCACTTGAGTCAGACGAGGAAGAGGAAGAGGATGAAACTTCTGGTCCTGAACCATCAATGTCACAGGATCCACATTTTCTCCCATCCTCCTCCTCTGAACCACACCTCATAACACAAGGTGAACTGAATGACCTTGTCAGGGATTTGGAGTTACCCAAGAGTAAGGTAGAGTTGTTGGGCTCCAGACTACAGCAGTGGAATCTCCTGGCAGGCTATCAGGGCAAATGGAGCCCATCAATGCTTGCAGACTATTGCTGGACAGTGACAAGAGATGCTCCATTTAATGAATACAAGAGACAAGCCAAGAAGCATCGAGTAGACACTGAATAGGATTAAACTATGTACATAATAGTTTTTTGCCTTTTGTTTCATAATAAATTTTAGTTATATAACCCTTTTGCTGATTTTTAAAGTGTTACATAAACAGGACAGGTGAAATATTATCATGTAAAGCAACCATAAACACATGAAAAGACCTAGGTTTACAATTTATGATTAAAACTCTACTATCTACACAATATACATAGACATAAAATGTAAAAACTTAAATATCTTAGAAACAGTAGCCAATCAGTTGTTTTAATTGTCATATTTGAATTCAGCACATCAAAATACATCATAAATATCACATTTTATCTCTGAAGCAGACGGCTTCTCAAAAATTGTAGACCAGTGTTATGTAAACAGCAAGTTGAACCATAAACCAAAAGCATAAAGCAAACAAACGTATTCTAAATTGGTGAGATAGTTAAAAACTTCCTCTCTGGACAGGGTATTCCAGACTTGCCCACCTTCAAATTTCTTGTATCTTCTTCTACAGTATAGAATTCTGGAAACTGGAGTAGGTGGAACCACTCTTCTGATTTGCTATGGCAATTCCTATCTTCCTACGTTTGACATTACACAGAAGAAAAGTGTTTAGTAGTGTTAACTCTGCAAAATGTGACATAACTAATGAATCAGTCAAAGTAACTGTGAAATTGTTCTGAATAATACAGAAAGTGTAATAAATGGGATGTTAACACAAAAATAACAGAACTTCTACATACAGTTGATGATTAGTGTAGATTCAATGGAATTACAACAGCAAAGAATTTGAAGGAAAACAGGCTCTGCATAGTTGCAAAAGAGTCTGAAGTCTAGAAATTTGGATATAGCTATACCGTTTACTGTATTTCATTTCAGCTGGAGCTCCAAATCTGATAAAGGGAAGAGCATACTAGGGAAGGAAACCAAGCGGACAGAACTGAAAGAAAACATAAACAGACTAAAACAAAAGCAGAAAGGTGAGAACAGTAACAATGATTTTTTTTAAACTTTCAGCACATATGCATTGAATATAATTGGGATTATTTCAGTTAGTCAAACTGTATGTAAACTGATCCAAATTTTGTGATATGATGGTCTTTGCACAGCATCCGAACTAAAGAGGTGTGTCTGATACACTCTAGAGAAGATGACAGGAAGTGACTGGTGAAGTAGTTGGAATGCAGTGCATTTGGCATGCAATAATTCCTAGACAAAAACCTTACTTAAAATGGAGTTAAGGCTGTGAGTACATATCAATGATTCTAGGATTTAAAAAAACCCAAACCCTTACGCTACCATTGTAGCTACTGAAAATATAGTAGAGGTCCAAGAAATGCAGAGTTAAGACTAAACTTAAAAAAAAATCATTTGAAAGTATGGGAAATCACAGAGACTCCTAATTCTGCCTCCATAGTGACACCAGCCTCCCATCTTCATCCTTTTCATACCTAGGTCTCAATCGCAGAAACACACATTGCCTCCCCGCTTGCCCACAACCGAAAAAATTTCCTCTAACCTCCCCTTTCCAATTCTACCAAGCTGGAAAAAAACCCAAAGTTCTGAGCAATGAATAAATTCTTTGTCTCTCTGATTTTTGGGGATTGTGATTCTCAGAACTGGGATTTGAAGCCTTTCATTTATGTTGCTAGTTCAATTCTAGCTCAGGTTGGTAGGGAATGAAAGGTATTAAGCCAGTTGATATTTGTGTTTTAGACTTTATTTTGAACAGCTAATATCTTTTAGACACAACGCAGTATCAAAAATTGGCCCTACTGTTGGCACTCTCAGAGGTCTACTTATATCACTAGAGACTATCCTTTAGAACAGGTTTGATGCACGATGTATGGGTGATGCAGGGAAAAAATAATACTACTTCCAGAGCTGCAGGAAAACTTGCTCTTGTTTTGTTCTCTGAAAAGACTTCAGTTCACGTCTCATACCCGTCCCCCACCCCCCGCTCAAGATTTATGGGCTTCCCCCGCCTTCATTTGTCTAACATGAACATCATTCTGACATTAACTAGAAAACAATTATGAACATTAGGTGCCAATTTGACCTGTAAAGGAAAACTAACTATTCAAAAAAGGACTTGAAGGGGAAGTGATTAGATCATCAAAGTTCCTGTTAGACTTATGAAACAGTAAGCTATAGAACTACCTGAAAGCTAGTGAATTCAGTCACACTCATTGTATTGCATCTCTGCATTTGCATCCAACCACATAGGTTAGAAGTCTGCACTAAGCAGGAGGATGACTGATCAATACATACCATGCTACACATGAGACTCTACAGAGAGGTGCTAAATTTACAAAAGCAATTGAGGTTTCAGATGAATTTGACAGATTTCAGGTTGACGGCCCTCCAGTTACAGCCTTAGTGGAAATTTGACTTAATCTAATTAACAAAGAAATGGAATCACTCAAATGGAATCACAAATAGGTTAAAGGACAATTTGGAGAGGCTAAGTTATGGACCCTTTTCATCACTTTTCCCCATGACTGACCCAAATACAAGGACATAAATTGAGACTAGAATAGGAAGAAGAGCCTGAAAATTGTAGGGGGGGGAGTATAACACTGAGTTTGCTCCTTTTTGTTCAAGTATATGAAGCTGAAGACCCATATTTCTACCCCCCAAATCTAAGTTTGTGAAGAAGATTCTGTCAGTATGTGGCATCAAAATCAAAATCATGGAAAGTTAAATTCAGAATGTTACCAGTTTTAAAAAACTATCTGTACTCCTGTCCAGTCAGCTCAGCGGTAATCAAGCAAGCATTAAGCACATTTATATAGGTTGAAATCAGTAGTAGTCTAGGAACTGGAAAAAAAAGTTTGTAAAAATGTAATGGAGGTTAAAGTTAGACCCAAAAGAGCAGTAGATCCAGTGAGCTGGACTGGGGACTCAACTATTGTGTTTTTATGTTGAGGAATAAAATGTTTTATGAAGTTAATCATACAATATCTGTATGGCTTCATAAAACCACCTTGGGGTTGTGAGACGCGGGCGATGTCTCTCCCCCCCAACAAGAAAACTTTTTTCTGAGATGGGGGGGGAACAAAGAGGCAGAGGAATCGCAGCAACCCTGACTACTGCTCTCAATGTTCTGTAAATTTCAACTACTGAGCCTATCTGACCCCCATCAGGAGCACTATCATTCGATAACGGACATTTTTAATGTTCATCACTGTAATATTTTAGCCAAACACAATTAAGACTTGCATTATTTTGGCCATAATGGCCAAACTGTAGTTCATGTTACTTCCGCTCTTGTTTAGACCTGATTCTTCTCTCACAGCTAATGCAGAGTGTGTGTAAGCACGTCCAATTACGTCAGCAGAGAGACTCCTGTTTATGTGTAAGTGAACGCAGATTTGAGCCCATTAATCTCTTTTTCATCCTCTTTTAAATTTACCTCATTCCACAAAACCATAAAACAAAGAGTCCAGGAAACCAAATGCCAATAGATATAATCTGTGTCTGAATAATAATGAAATTCGTGTTTCTGTGTAATTCCCTAGACTGAGCTATACTAGACACAGGTTGCATATTCCAGTAATGTGAACAAGATGGGGCACAAAAGCACCACACTGGTAAACTAAGAGTTAATGAGGGCTCTGGGCCCAAAAGGTACCACCCAGCTGTACCTACTGGGCATGCTCAGAGGGGAGACTGAGCTCAAAAGAGAGCAACTCATTTCAGTCTAGGCAGACCAGCCATGTGCTGCAAGCTCCCACAGAGAAGCTGCTGGAGCTCCATGTGGCTAGGATGAGGCACCCACCACCAAGTCACTGCAGCCCCTTCACCCACAAGGGCTGGAAATGATGGGCTATGATGGATACAGGAGCATGATCAAAGAGGACTCCAGGAGCGATCCAGATGCAGACCAATGGAGCCAGTGGAGGAACTGAAGCCAGGTTAGGACGTGGCCCAGGGACCAGGTGCAGTTGAACTATTACTTACAGGACCCTGGGTTGGAACCTGGTAGAACAGGGAGGTGCCTGGTTTCCCCTAGCTCTGCCAGTGAGTCTCACCGCTGGGCAACACGGACACTGACTATCACACTAGGTGGTGTTGCCAGGTTTGGACTTCGGCCCCCTGACACATGGTGGAGAACGTGGACAGCAACAAAATCCTATTAAAAGGACAGCAGGTGTAACCGTTAACCCAACAGAAGAGAAGCCACTGACATGGAAAAGTTACTGAAGTGGATGGTGCAGAGCCAGCAACAGCAGGCAGCTCAGCAACAGTAACAGCTACTCTGGGAACTGGCAACACAGCATCAGGTGCAAGAAGAGCAACTGATTCAGCAGATGGTGGCAGTCTTGCAGCCCCAGAGGGTATCTAATGACATGGCGCCTGCACCTTCCAGGGATGTCCTCCCTCCCCAGGTTGCCCATCAGGCTCATGAAAATGGGCCCCAGAGAGGACTCAGAACCCTTCCTGGTCACCTTTGAATGGGTAGTCACAGTGGCAAGCTAGTCACAGGAGCATTGGGCCACCTTGATAGCCCCATATTTGAGGGAACCTGCACAAGACATGTCTTGGGGCTTGATCCCACAGAAGTGCTAGAGTACTCCAAAGAAAAGGCAGACATCCTTGACCTGGACATCAGCCCTGAGACATTCCACTAACAGTTCCAAAAAGAGAGAGACTTGCCAGGAACCTGGCTCGGTTGATGGCCCAGTGCCTGAAGGAACAGGGCTGGCACTGATTGGACTCAGAGAAGCAGACTGCAGTACAGGTGGCAGAGGCAATCGCATTACAGCAGTTCATCCAGGTTCTCCCAGCTGACAGGAAGGAGCGGGTGCAGTGCTATCAAACCTAGCAAAGGCTGTTATCTTAATGGAGAACTACGTGGCAGCTGATAGTCCAGCCTTGACAACACCTAAGACAGGGTCCCCTGGAACCAGGATGCCAACCCTTTGTTAGGGCCATGCTAGGAGGGAAGGCTGAGCGTAGCTGAACAGGGCTTCCCCTTCTTTGGGTTGCTTCTGCCTAGAAGACAGGATCCAGACTCCGAGGCAGAGCAGAGAGGAAACTGGGGTCACAAAGTGGAGTATGCCCCCCTAGGAGGCCCCATGGCCCTGAAAACAAGCCAGCCAGCCAACCATGACCCTGAAGGGAAGCTGCTTCAAGTATGGGCAGGAAGTTGCTTTTTAGGTGAGAGTGACCCTTCATCGACTGCAGCTATGGGTGGGCATAGAGGGCAGTCACCAGAACCCCTAAGTGAGGCCTGGCCAAGATGCTTCTGCCAGGAAGGGTTAAAAGCACTGAAGTGATGGGCCCAGTGAACTCCAGGTGTAGTCAAACCATTGTACAAGTAAGCTCTGTAGAGTCCACTAACTTGCTGGATACCCCTATCTATCTCCAGTGCATCCATGGGGAAATGGGATCCCCCCATGAAAAAAGTGCAACTGAGAGTAAGAGGCCACAGCAAAACTTTCCTGGTCTGCTTAGCAGCCACCCTGGCCTACGCAGTAATTTTAGGGCAGGACTGAACATGGTTTTGGGAACTCCTGAAGCAGTGGAGCAGAGCCCCCTGCCTCCCAATGGAAACTAACACAGGCCCCAAAACAAGGTGGCTTGTGGGCCAAGACAAGGTGGAAGATCCTGGAAAGGGCCTATCTAGATAGGCAGAAACACCAACCTGGCAATCTGCTAGCCCTATGGCCTCTGAGGAAGTAAGCCACAGGGGGCTATCTGAAGATAAGGACTTCATACGGTAACAAGAGGACCAGACTTTGCACTGGGCATGGGAGCAAATAGCTGTTGCCAATGGGGAAGAGGGTGAAACCCAATCTTTAAAGCAGGGGCCCCAATTCTAGTTCCAGAACGAACAATTCTACTGAGTGACACAAGACCCTAGTCCCAAGAAATAAAAGTTCCATCAGAGTTTTCTCCACCTAACCCACTCAGTGTCATGTGCTGGGCACTTGGGGAGAGAAAAGATGCTAGAAAAAGTGGCCATTTGATATTTCTGGATGGAGATCCACTCAGAAGTTCACAATTTCTATGCCTTGTGCCCAGAATGCCAGCGAGCAGGGCCCAAAGCGATGTCAAAGGCCTCACTGGTTCTACTCCCACTGGCAGGCATACCCTTTGAACAGATAAGAATGAATGAATATAGTACCCCTCAAGAAGAGCATATCAGGGTACCATCACATTAGTGATAGTGGACTTTGCTACACAGTACCCCCAAAGCCATCCCACTATCCATGACAAATGCACCCGCCATAGCAAACAAACTCATGAAGGTCTTTGCGAGGATCAGAATACCAAGGTAAATACTTATAGACCAGGAAATCCAACATATCATCCAGACTTCCCTACTCCATTCAGGCCCCATCAATTTGTAACAATGCCCTTTTGCCTATATGGGGCATCTCCCATCTTCCTCTGACTGATGGACCAAATGCTATGGTCCTATGACCAATACAGCCATCTACATTGATGACCACTTACAGCATGTCATTGCAGTCACCCAAGCCCTAGAGAAGGAGGGGCTTACTACAAATCCTGCCAACCACCATACCTTGGTTACACCCTGGGACAAGGCCAGCTACACACCCTGGGGTGGATATGGTCCAGGTACTCACTGATTGCCCAATCCCATCAACCAAGAAGTAGAGGTGATGTTTCCTAGGCCTGGACAGCTATTATGGGCAGTTTGTACCTGATTTTGCCACAATAGCCGTCATCATAACCTCCCCAGCCCCACTTCCTGACCTGGTGAGAGGCACTTGTTCCAGGAAGTTGCAATGGACCAAGGCATGCAACAAGGCCTTCAGAACATTGAAGAACTAGCTTACCCAGGGGCCAGTCCTTTTCCACTCCAACTTTTCAACACCTTTCATTCTTTAGATGGACACAGCAGAAGTGGGTCTTAGGGATCTGTTATCCCAAGAGGTAGAAGCTGAAGAATATCTGATAATATATCTGACTAGAAAGCTGTTCTCACAGAAGGTGAATTATTCAATGATCAAGGAGGCAGCCCTGGCTGTGAAATGGGCCACAGAGCCCCTAGCCAAAAGTAGTTTATTTTTTGTCAAGGTCCAAATTTCTGGTCAAGATTAGTCAAGGGCCAGACTCCAGAGAAACATTATTGAACAGGGGCACTTGCAGTGTGAACACACATATTACACAACATTGTACCTAGCCAATTGCTTATATTTTGAGAGCATTAAATGAAAAATAAAATCAAACCACTATATTACCTAAAAAAACCTCCAAGGAAGATGTAATAAATCTAATACTTTGAGAAAGTACTTAGCTAATATGTCAAATATATGCAAATATTAGCATTAAAACACTTACAGAAAAACTATTTTAAATATTGAATTTGTTTTGCATTTACAAAGACTACAACTTTGGTTTTGTCAAATAAAATGATTTTAGGCATATATTCCCCCTCCCCCAGTCACCCACCCAGAGAGTAGGGTGGCCACATTTCCCTAAACTGAAAGGGGGAAATACAGGGCTGACCTGAACCACCTGGCATTACCACTCATTCTCCCCTTCCTCCCCCCCTCGCAAAAAAAATGTTCCCCCATGTCCCCAGTTGAGCCGAGTAACAGAGATAGGGGCAGGAGGAACTGATATGGGCTGGGATCTGGGCAGCCAAGCAAGGTGAGTGTGGGTACTTTTGAGCTCAGAGCCAGGAGGTGAACTACGATGTAGCTAGCAATGCAATGCCCCTTGGGCAGCTGGGATAGTGGAGGAGCAGGAAGGAGACTTCAAAAAGCAGCCTTTTGAAGGTGCGGGGAGGCCAGGATGTGGCAGAAGTAGGCAAATAGAGGCAGACTGGGGAGTGAAAGAGGCCATTTAGGAGCCCCCAAAGACAGTGAGAACATGAGGCTGGAGTAAGGAGGGGGGCTCCATGAACCACTGAAGGGCAGAGGACACAAGGCCAGGGAAGGCTGTGCCAGGCTCAGTGCCCCAGCACAAATGGATGCTGGAGGACCCAGTCAAGCACTTACCAACCGGATTGCCCAGTCACAGCTCCATGGTGCAGCTGGCCATGCCATCTCCACAGAATGCGGAGAACAATTTGAATTAGGGCCCCTATAGCGCTGCCCTCTTATTGGGCTGCAGAGTGAACATGTGAAACCTCATTGCTCCCTGATTGGAGGGGCAGGGTGTAGCAGAGACATTAGGCTGTCTGCAGGGGTGTGTGAGAGATGTCCCTGTCCCCTCCCAAACATCGCTGCTCCTCCACCCCTGTGCCTGTGTGGCTATGCAAGCAGCTGCCCAGGGACATAATAGTGCCCCACAGCCTGGCCCAGCCTCAGCAGCCTTGGACTGGGGCACAGCATGGCTTTGCAGAGTTCAGAGCCGGCTCAAGGTGTTCTGTCACCCCAAGCAGCAAAAAAAAAAAAAGGCAGCCAATCGGCAGCACTTCGACAGCAGCTCAATCATGCCAATCCATTCTTTGGCAGCGGGTCCTTTGCTCTCTCCCTTCCTCTTCAGCGGCACTTCAGCAGTAGCTCAAAGAGAAAGAGAAGGACTGAGGGACCCGCTGCCAAAGACCCAAACATGACAACTCAATAGTAGATGGAGTGCCACCCCTTTGTATTGGCTGCCCCAAGCACCTGCTTCCTTAGCTGGTGCTGTCATAAACAGATAGCTATGGGTTAATGTTCTTTTACCTGTAAAGGGTTAACACAGGGAACCAAACACCTGACCAGAGGACCAATCAGGAAACAAGACTTTTTCAAATCTGGGTGGAGGGAAGTTTTGGGTGTGAGTCCTTTGTCTTGAGTCTGACCCTCTCGGCTCTGAGAGTGATTTTTCTATCTCCAGGCTTTCTAATCTTCTAATTACAAGTTGTAAGTACAAGGATAGTAAGACAATAGTTTATATTGTTTTTCTTTTGTATTTACATGTATGTAGTTGCTGGAATGTTTTAAATTGTATTCTTTTTGAATAAGGCTGTTTATTCGTTTTTTTCCTTTAAGCAATTGACCCTGTATATTGTCACCTTATTACAGAGATCCTTTTATGTCTTTTTTTCATTCTTTTTATATAAAGCTTTCTTTTTAAGACCTGTTAGAGTTTTTCTTTAGTGGGGACTCCAGAGAAATGAGTCTGCAGCTCACCAGGGAATTGGTGGGAGGAAGAAGTCAGGGGGAAAATCTTTTTGTTAGATTTACTAAGCCTGACTTTGCATACCCTCTGGGTGAGGGGGAAGAGAGATTAGCTCTCTCGGGGCTTGTGTTTCAAGGACTTGAAACAGAGAGGGTAGAATCTCTTTGTTTAGATTCACAGAGCTTGCTTCTGTATCTCTCTCCAGGAACCCAGGGAGGGAACACCTGGAGGGGAGGAGGGGGAAGGGAAATGGTTTATTCCCCTTTGTTGTGAGACTCAAGGAATCTGAGTCTTGGGGTCCCCCAGGGAAGGTTTTGGGGAGACCACAGTGAGCTAGGCACTGTATAATTCCTGACTGCTGGCAGCAATTACCAGGTCCAAGCTGGTAACTAAGCTTAGAGGTTTACATGCTAACACCCATATTTTGGACGCTAAGGTCCAGATCTGGGAAGAAATGTTATGACAGGTGCCTGGAGCCAGCTCTGGCAGAGTTCCAGCTCTGACTCAGCTTCAGCCTGTGCAGGCCATTGAAAAGCATCTAGCAATCCAGATTTGGCCCACAGCCCACTTATTAACTACCCCTGCCCTGTGCTATTACCTACTAGGGAACTCCTCCTTACTCATTATGGACCACACCCTTCTTCACAGAGTTTAGCCAACTGAGGACACCAACACCCAGATCATGAGAACATACCTCACTCTGCAGTCTGCCACCACCTGGGAAAGGCACATGCAAATGCCCATTTTTCCCCCCTCAGAATAGAGGAGGAAGATCCACTCCTGGGTCCTAGCCTGAGAGGGAGGGTGTGTGATGGTGAACTAAGGGTTAATGAGCAGCTCTAAGCCTGAAGGACTTGCCTAGCTGTATGTGTTGAGCAAATGCCTCACAGCAGAGGCTGAGCTCAAAAGAGAGCAAGCTCAGCTCAGCTCAGCCTCTAGGCAGACAGAGCAGGAGAGCAGTTGTGCTAAAAGCTCCAGCAGACACACTGCTGGGGCTAAATGTGGCCAGGACCAGACCCCACCACCAAGCCACCACAGGCCCTTCACCCATGGCAGCCAGGAATGATGGGCCACGCTGACTGATTGCTCTCCAGAGGGCTTTCCTCTGAGGGGATGTCAGGGAAATCCAGATGCAGACCAGTGGCACTAATGGAGGAACTGAAGCCACAGTAGGAAGTGACCCAGGGAGCAGACAGAGGACTGCCTGCCCCCAAGAGGCAGTCTTGAACTATTACACAGAGCGCCCTGGGTCAGAACCCAGTGGAGCAGGGAGGCCTTGGGTTCCTCTACACCTAGACACTGCCACTTGCCAGGTTCAGACTTCAATCACTCACAGAAGCACAAAAATGAAAAAAAAAAAGAGGAAAAATATAAGCCACAGTTTTCTTTAGAAATGTATTTTGTAACAAAATATTAACATTCAAAAAATGTTTATTGTACAATATAAAATAATTGCTACTGAATTCAGCTTGGTTGCTTCAGTAAATAAACCTCTGAGGAAGCGTAAAAACATGTTTGGTATTGTACAAAAATTCTACTACAGGATTTACAATTTGCTGTAGGAAAAATGCATGTTCAATAATTACATAAATACTCTTGACAGATTTCTATGTCCCATTATGTACTCTTTTAACCTTCCCAGTTTGAAAGGGATCTGATGACCAACCTTCTGGTCTAATTATTCATGAGTTTGATTTTCTATAATACTGAAAAGTTTAACAGAAATCTATTAAGTTAAAAAGTAAGAATATATTACATTTGCTAATTGCAAACAATCTTTTAGCTGCAATTTTTCCCATTGGGATTAACAAAGTGCACCAGTTAAACATACATTAAAAACAGTTTAAAAACATTAAATATACAACAGCAAGAGATTTTAAATATTTTGTATCAAACACTATAGGACAAATATAATTTACAATTTTTTTGCACAAAACATTACATCTGAACTATAACTTTAGATATTACAGACTATAAAAATACATATTTTGCATCTTAAAAATATTTGCAGGTTCTGGCACAATGTAACAGTTCAAAGGAATTTAACACTTCAGATTTCTTCATATGTTTTGGATGTGCAATGATAATTAATCAGACTTGCAACTGGTCTTCTATAACTGCAAGTAAACTGTAAAGTCAGATCCCCTAAAAGAGCCCTTTCTAAATAATCCAAATGTAGTACCTGATTAGCTACAACACATATGGTGTGAACCAGGAGTCATTCCTGTAAGGACTGACCACTCTAGCCCCAATTCAGCAAAAAGCAAGCAATCGCATGCTTCTCTTTAAGTACCTGCATAGCCCCACTTGCTTACATCGGACTAGTTACATACTTAAGTTTATTACAAACTCAATTACTTTGCTAGATCAGAGCCAGAGCACTCAGCACCTTGTAAGACTGAGCACCTAATGAATTCTCTGGCCATATTCTGCCCTGTCTCATACTTACACTGAAGTCAACAGGGTAACAGCATGTCAGTCAGGATGGAATTTTGAACTAGCAGTTCTTGTGTCTTTGAACATCAGGCCTGATTCGGATTTCAGTTACGTCAGTGTAAAAATCAGTGGAGCCAGTGGAGTTACACAGGTATGAAACTAATGTATGATCAGAATCAGGCCCATTGTGTAATTTTACCCTAATGTGTTTTTCTGGAAATCTCTGAAGCAATCCTAGGGCAAAATTCAACCTGAAGAGTTATATTCTGCCTACAGTTACTGCAACTGGACTCTAAAGATTTTTTTCCCCCCAATCACATCTCCCAGTAGTCTCTGGCCCAGCTATATAACCATCAAACTTAAAAAAGTCCTTAAAAATACATATTAATTTACAGGCAATATCCAAACTCAGTCTATATCCCTTACTTTAAATGCCCCAAAATAAGTTGCTTCTTGAGATGAATCCAGTAATGAAGGGTTTGATACCTGGATACTTATTACCTCCCCAGACTTTAGTTTAAAAAATCCTCCTATGTTTACAGAATAAAAATGAAATTCTGAATTTCCTGACCAATATTTGGTGCTTCCTCCCTTCATCAGGACATCAGAGCGTCTTATTTTAAGGTTTGTTTTAATCATATACACCATCAGCTGAAGCCCTCTTCTACTTAGGTCTCCTGAAGTTTCATGGTGTCTAAAACAAATGTTGGCATACAAGTAGTAAAACCCATCTTGATTGGCTATTAGTTTTCCATCATGGAAGGTCATATTCGATAAGTGTGCCTGGCCTCTGTCATGATGCCAGGATGTAAGGTTCACTTTGCGCGTGCCTAGGGAAAAAGGGTTTAGCAGAATGTTATTTCTGTTCACAAACATTTTCTACAAAGTTAAGAGAGATACCTTGGCTGGACTTTTAGTGTCAATAAAGGTACCTATATAAGCTAAGGTAAAGGGTAAAAGTGAAGGGGAGAGACACACTGTAGCCAAAAGGCTAAGATAAGGTCAAATAAGCCTCAGGCTTTAGGATATAAGCCAGTTGCCACAAAGGACAAGAAGAAGTTTCCTCTTCCCTTGTGAATACAACTAACTAGCTGTTTCTACCCATCCTTACTCTGGAGCATCAGCTATTAGCATGAATCACGATAGGAGGTTTGTTTCACCAATAATCAGATCTTGGCAAATCCTATATGGAATCAATTGCTAAAAACTGTCCAAACTAAAAAACATGATTATTTAACATACTTCAGAGTGGATTTTGCACTGGCCAAGGAAAAACATTTGCTCTCCTTAACTATTTATTCTTAAATGCTTTGGTTAGTATTAATTTAATTTATAGTTATCTGACATAATCAGGGTAACCACTGTCCTGATAACTAATCAGGACTTTTACCAAGTACTGCTCTCCATCACCACATAATTTGTTTCAGTATTACTCACCACCAACCCAAGTGTGTACTCATTTCAAGACTGACTCACTCAGCTTTTCTACAGTACTCAACTCCTTCATCTCTCTCCTTCTCATCTGCTGATTCCACCTCCAACTCCACTCTTCTGTACCCACTCCCACAGTGGCTGTCTCATCAAATGGTAACCTTGTCTTCTCATCTCCATGCCCTCCCCCCTTCCCTTTCCTGTTCTCACACTGCAAAGCACCTCAGAAAAAAAAGTCCACAATGACTTCGTACTTTCAGGTACAAAGTTTCTCCCTCCTTCACCTATGCCTTTTACCTTGCTAAACAAATCTACTTCTTGAGACTCCTACATCTGCAGCCCCCTTGACTAATAATTTCCCTGTCTCTCCTCAGCTGACATTATCAAAATATCTTGAAAGCCAAAACAGATGTTCTCTGAATAAAGCTATCTTTTTCTGCCCCTCCCAATCTTCCTCCTAATTTCAGAGAGATTTCTTGTAGTATCCAAACTAATCCCAAATCCTGACTTTTCTTGCTCCATGCCATATCTTCTTCCTCACCCTTATGGTCAACCTCTCCCTAACCTAGGACCCTTTTCTTCAGCTTTTTTTTTGGACCAGCAGCTACTACCCATCTCCCTCAAACCTTTGTCTCCAAACTCCTAGAACAGGAGTGGCCAAATCACAGCTCACAAGCTGCATGTGACTCTTACAGTTAAAGTGTGGCTCATGGAGCCCCACAGTCCCCGTTTTTCTCTACCTACCAGACTGAGGGGAACTTGGGACTTCTGCCTTGTGATGGGGCTAGGGGCTCCTGCCAGAGACAACTGGTGCCTACTGAGAGTGGAGGGGCCTCCCCAATTTAAAGGTCCCCGGCAACAGCTTGAGTCATGCCCACCAGGTATGCGCCCCCTGTTACCGTCAGTAGCCCCCCTTCAGTTCCCAGGTGATAGTTCCCCAGGGAAAAGTAGCAGCAAACAGTGGAGAGCTGCAGAGAGGGGTCACTGCTTTAGCTCCATGGAGAGAGGCAGCAGCAACTCTCCGAGCAGCTCCCAGCTGTTAGCCACTGCCTCTCCCCAGGGCCGCAGCTTCCAGCCTGCCAGCTGCTGCTGCAGCAGCCATGCAGGGAGGGGGCCCATCAGCATGATGTAACTGAGTGGGTCCAGCAAACTCTAGCAAAAATGGAGGGGATGTGACCCCCATGTGCCCTGAGTCGCCTCTGGTTTCTACCCAGCAGGGAGGGGAGTCTTATGGCTTCAGCCCCGCATGATATGACTGCTAGGGCTCAGGGCTTCAGCAGGAGTGGGGCCGAAGCTCTGAGCCAGTGCAGGCACCTCCCAGGGGGCTGAAGCCCTGACCCCCATTCCCTGCAGGACTGAAACCCCAAGCCCTGGCAATTGTTGTATGTGGCTCAGAGGGACAGTAAGTTTGGCCACCCGGTCCTAGGACGTGCTTTCCCACATACAGTCTCAGCTTTTCCTCCAACTCCCCTAAAGTCTGCTTGTCATCTCTCCACTCCATTAAAGTCACTATCAAGTCACCAATGGCCTCTTCCTGGCCAAGTCTATGGTCCTCCTGTCTGTTCTTAATCTCTCAGCTGATTTTGACATCGTCAATGACTCCCAGCCACCTCTGCTTGCTGCTCTTGCCTAACTTTATGCTAATCTATTTCTCCTACCAATCCAGCTAGGTGGAAGAGCAAATACTACATCTGTGTAACACACACTGCATGGCCTGGCAGTAAACTTCTGTATACAATTCAAGGTGCTGTATGCAATTCACCAGTTAACAGATGTGAGCTCCTTGGTGGAGGGATTTTTTGATTTTAAAAGAGCCAGGCATATTTATGACACTGAATTAAAAAAATGCTTACCACCCACAAAGCCCACCTGTCCTGCCAACCAGCTGTCTCCGATGACCTTTCCCTCTGACCCACTAGTGTCCCATACAAACACAGGCAACTGTCCCAAAGGTGAGGTTCACAGGAACCATTCTTCAAACCAAAGCCCTATTAGTAGTACTGCAGTAGCACCAGGAGGCCACAGTAAGGCTCCTTTGTTTGCACAGTGCCTAATACATGTAGTCAAAGAAGACAGTCCCTGCCCAAAAAAGCTTATCTTGGTCAATACGATGCAACAGGTGAAACAAAAATGGGTGGAGGTTGGAGGGAGGGAAAGAAATACAAACATGTTTTTATGTCAACTGTGTTCACCTGCCTAATTTATCAGCTGGTAATGTGTGTCAAATCACATAGGAGAGGGGGAGAGATTTCCTTTTTGCCAATGGAATTCACTACTATTGGAAATACACAAACCTAAGGTTGGGCCTATTCATAAACTAGAGTAAGATGCACCTCTTTGTCCTGGCTTATCAATTCTCTTATTTGGTTTACTAGTCTTCATCAATGCATTCTAACATTGTGGAGTGGAGGTGGAGGACATGGGATATTAGCTCCTTGTACATAAAGTGTCTACCATGTAAACCCAGCCAGATTATGGAATTGGGAACCATATGAATGTTTGTAATAAATAGACAACAGTATCTGAAAACAGTCTGGAAGTTCAGTAGTAGGTTCCCCACCTCCCCTGCATGACAGCTTTGTATTTCTTCCAGATTTAATTTATTGGGCACCACACATTTCATAAAAACAGGCAATAAAAAGTAAATGCGGTTTTAGCTTGAGATAAAGGAAACTAAAAAAAAAACCAACGTAACGGTGCATTTTTGCTATAGCAAAACAACATGTATTGTACTTGAGGTACATAAAACAAACAAGTGGGAAAATACTCCAAATACTTATGTAACAGAAAAGCCTTTATATGCAAAATTATGTGCTTATAGGATTAACTCAAAGCTTGAATGAATTCAAGACTATAGGGTATGGCTTAGTCACAGTAGACTTGATGGTGATTCATACATCATTTAGCTCTGTAAAACTGTACAGGAACAAGATCCTTATATTTCTAGGTGGTCAAATTCGTGGAGCTCTCAGGACAAGAGTTTCAAGAGGGCTTGAATTCTGGGGTCCTCAATTTGAGATACCTTTAAAAGGTCCAGTTTAAGAGGGTGAGTATTCAGCACTTTGTGAAAATTAGGCCCTTTTAAGTTCTCATATTGGGGACCCACAAACTAAGGCACCCAAAATCCTTGCTCCCCCATTCCTCCCATGGAGACTGATATACTTGGGAATCAAACAGGATACAATGGAAGGTGTAAAACTGCATAATTTAGGGGTGTTAGAAGAGGTGATCAAGGTAATAAATTATTCCAAAAATGGTTATAGGTAAACATAGGTTGTTTAAATTGTGTGTAAACTGGAAGATTCTGGGTATGGCTTTTGTGCATACCTGGAAGCTGCCACCTTAACAGTTAAGGAACCTCAATGCTTTATAAAGGTAATTAAAAAATGAGGGAATAGTTGTTAGCATGGAAGGAATTTTTGGAATAGTTTTAAGGGGTATCATTTTGGTGATCCCACTGGATGCTAGGTTCCCATTTACAAATACAATGAGATGTGCCAGATGTAGTTGGACTTAGAATGTATGATCGAAGGACTTGGTGTGCCCGAAGATGGCCTCAGGAGAAGTTAGAAAGAAGTATACTGAGAGATCTCATTTGTTTTTGGACTTTCTTCCAGTATTGGTGGCAGTTACCATTGGGGTGAAGAATGTAGTAACCAATAGGTTCATTTTTGGTGGGATAACCTGGCAGTGGGTCCACTGCATTAACAGAGCCTGCAAGGTTGCCATGGGCAATGCAGCTAAAAACATCTGTGCTGTGTTGAAAAATATTCTGATGTTCAACAAAGAACATGTTCCCAGTATTGACAATAGTATGGATTCAGGGAGCTAGCACCATTCACCAAAGACCAATTGCCAGTGATTTATTTTTTTCTAGAGCCATGGCTTCTAACATTGCTAGGACTGAAAGAAAACTCCATTGCCTCACTGACATTTAGCATCCGTTTCAGGTGACTCGATATACAGAGTCGTTAGTACACAGACCGGCAGCATCCACCACATCAGGTAACTTCTCCAGCCTGTCATTTCATTGCAGGCTGGTGAGATTTGCTGATCTGTTAGAGGATTCTTGGTCAAGAAGCTCTAGGAAGGCTGGTCCAAATGTGAAGGATGCATAGAAGATGCCAGGCAACAGATAACTATACAGATCTTTTAGGTCAATTGAGGCTTTGCCTCCAGAGTATGTTCGTGGTGGGGAAGGGGCATTGCTTGAAGCATTTGCAGCATTTAGTGTGGGTGAGGTCATGTCTGGGAAACCAAGGGACAGTTCCAGACATAAACTGGACTGGCAGAGGGGCAGGTGAAATAAGGGTTGAAGGCTGAACAAGCAGAAGTGGGGAGCCATAACAGAGCTAAAAGAATGCCCAGATGAACAGGTATGGCCAATGAAAGCCACAGGAACATTTCTGGCCCTGCACAAGAGCCAGATGTATTGCACATGGCAATGGAAGCTACCCAACCAGATATCCATTTGCTGCAATACTGAGAACGTTGTTAGTCTGCGTGTAAGGTGCAGACCAGAAAAATTTGGCATGCATTCATTTATGACCAGTGCAGCAACATCTGAGGCATTTGATTATCTGAAGGGTCCAGGTGGCTGGACTCTTGTGATTGGAATGTTCTAGCCTATGCCTGCCCTACAATGGGAACAAGGGCAGATGTCTGGATTTGCAGACACCTGAGCCCACAAGAGGGAAAGAAAACAGCAGGTAAGTCACAAATGGGTTTTCAGGGCAGAGTTGCCTATCTCTGATGATTTAGGAGGAGCAGCACGTTGTAGGCCAAGCACATGCCTCTTCTGATGGGCAAATCACATCTACGTCTTGAATATTCACTGAAGGGGAAATGATCTTGGGTTTTAGATGGGGGTGGATTTGAGACTCGGGAGTTAACAGGAACATCAGCCAGAGTACCCAGCTGTTGCTGGTCACCAACCATGGTTGTACTGAAATGTTCACAAGGTGAGTATGACTGAAGCAATCAACCCTGCTTCTGTGGATTGGGCCTGGAAAAGCATGAACCAAAAGATCGGAGTCTTTGTGAACATTGATGTCACTGAGATCACACGCAAAAGATTCAGGGGTGGTGTTCCTGAGCATTACAGGAAAAATGGGCATGTTTATCAGACACAGGGACTGATGTGGTTGGGAGAACTTATAGACTGGACTGATGGGAGGTAGATACCCAGCAGTGTTGTGTGAGCAAGCTATCTGCTGGCACCACCATATCTGAGGTCTAGTGCAAGTGAGAAGCTCAAAGAGACAGGTTCCCAGGAGTAAGCATAATACCCAGAATGATGGCCCCAATTAGCCTGGAGGAAGAAGAGGAGACCTTAAGGCTTCACAGACTGAGGTGCCCTTCATGTGTACCCTCAATCCCCCTTGAGGGGAAAAGCAAGAAAATCCAAAGGAATGCTGAATCCTAAGGATTAGAATCAAACCTGGATATTGGCACAGAAGCCATTTAGCATCACACTGCACTCCAATGTCTGGCATTTGGGTGTGGGGGATAAGACCTCCATTCAAGTTAACAAAATTACAGCCTTCTAATTTAAAACCCATCCCTTTGTTTGTATTTCAGTCTCCTGCTAGTCCTGATCATCAGCCATTTTTGAAAGTCTTTGTTCCAGGGCTTTATGTATTGTTCAAAATTGTGTAATGCAGCCAAAATCTTCTTACAGAAATATTTGATTTAAAGTGAACTTACCAGCTGGAATATTTTTATCATCAATAATGAGATGTGCAAAGGGCTGTTTCTCAGGCTTGTTTCTCTTGGACAGATCAAACCATGGTGCTTCCATTATAACTAGAGATAAAAGAAGTTATATTAACTCAAAAGCAACAAATTTAGTAGGATTTCAAATACTTATAATAAGTCACCTGTTACCTTTTCCTGATCTTGGTGGCTCTCTTCCAGCAATGATGCGCTGTATCTCCTAAAATGAAAAAGAGCTATTACTCTATATTGTCATGTCCCCAATAATGTACTGTACTGGAGATGATTTTTTAGATCACATTACATAATATTGAAATAATTTTTCATCACTGTGTATTCAGGTGTCTGGAATATATGTTTCCAATCTTCCAGATGTAAAATGTGACTACAAGGGTCAATTTACAAGAATCAACTTTTCTATAATGGGGGCACTATGTCCAATACTCCCAAAAAAAGAAAAACAGGAATGATGATGTTTATAACTACTTCACAATATCTTCGACTATACAATTATCCGGGGTACTGTCTGAAAACTGAAGATCATGCTGAAAGGATGGCTACAACCTTTTATTGTCACTGTGCTTAGAGTAAATGCATTTCTGTAAGTGTAAATGGTTAGAACAACCAAGTATTGAGCAAAGTAAATTAAATATTTGTCACACTGAACATTGTCCATTATGGAGTAATTTAGGTACCTGGGGCCAGACTGTGCCATACAGGGGCAGCATGCAGTCACATTCACAAGAATTCAGGGAGGCTGAGCATGTTGACTGCATCACCCTTTGTGGGTGCTTAGGAGGCTGCAGAGAGTTCTCTCCTTCCAGGACCGGTTCTAGACATTTCGCTACCCCAAGCATGGCGGCACACCACGGGGGGCACTCTGCCGTTCTCACTCGCCGGTCCGGCGGCTCCAGTGGATCTCCCGCAGACACGGCTGTGGAGGGTCTGCTGATCCCACAGCTTCGGTGGATCTCCCGCAGGTGTGCCTGCAGATGCTCCACCAGAGCTGCAGAACCAGCGGACGTGCCTGCGGAAGATCCACTGGAGCCGCTTGGCATGCTGGGGCCTGGAGCCAGCCCTGTCTCCTTCATAATCAGCCACTTACATGGGCTGCTGCAGAAGGACAATGATGCTTCTTCTTTGGGATGGGGCTTGTGCCCTAGAGATATCAGCAGGCAGCTGTCCCTGCACACAAATGAGTGAAGGGATTGCAAGTGTACCTGGCCCTTTGTAGAGTATGCAAGAATGAGATGGGTAAGGCACCTTGCACATTCATACAAGGCCCAAGCACAGCCTGGACAAGTGTTCATTAAAATTGTAAGCGAATTTCAATGCTAATGAAAACAAGCTATGTATTGGCCAGAGCCAGGCATAGCAGAACCAAGAGATATTTAAGCTGCCACTTATGCACCTCTGCTCCTGAACAGTCACTCCCCAACATTCCAGTCCTGATCTATTTCCATCCGGATCTTCTTCGCAAGTAGATACGGAAATTGTAACTTTAATGAGTGGAAGTAGTGTTTTGTGGGTAAGCCATAAAACTGGGACTCAGGCGTTCCAGGTACAGTTCCCAGCTCTGCCCCAGACTTCGCAAACTTGGGCAAGTCAAAGTCAAAGTGCCTCAGCTCTCCAGCTAAAACTTTCCTTCTCCTACCGTATGTCTTGTGTAATTATATGGAACACTCTTTGGGGCAGAGACTGTCATGCTGGTTTTGTACAGTGCCTAGTCCAAAGGAACTCCAACCTTAGTTGGCCTCCAGATAGTATAATATAAATAAATGATAATCAGAGATTTTATGATATGGACATCATAATCAATCCCTCCTCTCAGATTTTTCAATGTGTCCCTGTTTTATGTATGTTTATCCTTTAGTCTAAATTCTTTGGGATAGGGACTATCAAAATAATTTTGTAATGCATTATTATTTCTTTTACTGTTTGTTCTCTTCCAATTCTCAATAGTATTTGCAACAGATCTCCTAGATATTCATCTAAATTTGCAATAATCTATTGTATTCTGAATTACTGCCATCTTGTGGAGTTTGATATGTAACACCTATTCTAAATATCAAGGAAATGTTGCTTTTATGTAACTTTGTAACCACAATTAAATGAAGATGCTCTGTGTGTGTAGATATCTGCTGAAAGGGGAAAGTGAGCATAATTCAGTAGGTGTCTAAATGCTAAACCAAAATGGAAAGCCACAGCAGCATGAAAGTCATAGTATGACTATCAAAAGCATGACTATCAAAGTAAAGTAGCTGTGCTGAAATGCTGATGAGTTTATAGATAAGATACTTTCTGCTGTACAGCTGAGCAAAGAAGCAGATGAATTTTATTTTTGTTGAAGTTGCAAAGCATTCCCTCCCCAATGTTGGTGGGAAAATTGTAATTCAGCCCCCTTCCCCTCACTGGTTCTTCTGCTTTCATGCCAGTTATTAGAATATGTGGGTCAGCACAAGCTGTGGTTTAGTCACACAGAAGACTGGACGCAAGCAAAGATCTACTGTGGCAATATGAACGACAGTACTAACCTCTTATCCACCCACACAGACCTTGTTACCTCACTCGAAGAGGTAAGAGTAACAACAGTGGGCATTGAATATTCCCTTGTTCCAATAGCTACAAGGTTCCTGAAGAGGACATGCCACCATGAGAGGACAGATCTAGAGAGCATAATGATGGACAGGCCTCTGCGAGAATGCCCTTGATTTCAGAGCATCCATGAGATTAGTACCCTTTGGTTCCAGCCCCCTCCCACATACCCACCCCCTGGCCAGCCCCCATCCTTCTTCCCTAGAGGGGATAATCCCTTCTTTATTGTGTTGCTTCAGAGCCATGGAAGTATTTGCTTGATAATTTAGTCCTAGATTTATTTGTTTGAAGGGATTAGTTAACTGTCCAGTTGATTAGGAAGTATATTTACTGCAAATTACATCCTTCTTGAGAGACCATACAAAAACTAATTTCTTTCATTGTACAGCGAACTATAGTAAAGCACTCATGAAGCTGCACTCTTCTACAATCCCAGCAGTGGTTTCAGGGGTATCTGACATGGGAGACTAATCACTTTTTGGTACAATGCCAGGCAGGGATCATCTACCCCAGTGATACTTAGAGTGTGGTTCATGAGCCGCAAGTGGCTCTTTAATGTGTCTCCTGTGAAACTTTGAAGCACATGGTATTAAAACATTGTGTGATTTAATAATTAACCAATCTAAGTTAACAACCAATCAGTATGCTTCTACTATATTAACCAATTGCAGTTAATAAAATACTTGGTCATTTTGCTGTGTGAGATTGATAGATAGAGATAATAAAAATAAATATTTCCTGTCATACTGTTTAAATATGACTATATAGTCCTACAGTAAATGAAACGACGAATTCTCACAACTGTGGGTCATTTGGGTAATGCTGGTCTCTAATTTGGCTCCTGAACCACTGAGATCTGAGTATCACTGATGTACCCTGTCAGATGTATTTCCTTTATGATTCTACCTCAGTAACATTTATAGCAAACTGAGTGCAATTAGGATTTGCACAAAGCAGGAATAGAACACAGCTAACACCCCAAATTACTCCCAGTTCTAGGTTAATTTTCAGGTCACAGTTACATACTTCAGTCTTACTCTGTATACTTAAATCCAGATATAAGCAATGTCCAGATCTTAATAGTTTATTATAATTGCCTTTTCAAAGTGTCATTTCCTTTTAAAACTACAATGGACCATATTTTGAATTTTGCAGGCACTCACAGTCACCTACTCAAACTTTCTAAGGCCCTGATCCTTCAAACGTTGACACGTCTACATTTTCAATGGGCCTATTCACAGTAGTAAAATTAAGCATGTGCATGTTTTTAGGATTGGACTTACTATAATCATGTAGCAACCACCACAGTGATAGGCCAGAAATTCAGCTTAGACTGCTCTACAGTATGTTTTAAATTGCCCCCAAAATCTTCAGTGCTAACCAGGCAAGCATTTCAAAACCAAAAGAACGTGTAGTTTAACGAATTTAACACATGATGCATTTACAAAGGTCTTATTTTCATAAAAACTGAAAAAAGCCTTTGCTGAGACTATCCTGGTATATTATGAATTTTTTTTTAAACTTTATTTTATTTATTAAACAGAACATCTTTTTCAGTAAAGATACCCTTGGGTTTTCACACAGCCCAGCAGAAAATCATCACAACAAAACAGCAATTTTAGCATTTATAAAAGCAGGCTGTTTTAAGGGGTTTACATCAGATTGCTGGTCTGACATTTCACAAGCCATCAATGGGTAGGGTGTTTTATATTCCTGGAGAGCTGAGAATTCTGCTTTCTAAAAGGATGCAACACTTGACCTCCAGTAGATAGCTAGATATCAGACCTAAAATTACAATGAATAAAACTTTCAAAAGCACCTAACTGACATAGGAGCCCAACTCTAATTGTACTTATGAACATTTGCATCTAATATTACTATTTATAGAAAAGCTATTTTTATTAATTTATGAATTCTAGAGCTTAGTATAATTTTATTCTCTTTGGCTTTGTGCAATTTCCCTTCCCACAGTCTTGAACAAAGATGTAAATGTTTGAAAAAGCCTCCAGGCTTTTGAAACCTAAGTGGACTCTTTTGACATTCAGATATATTATAGCACCATAAGGGATTACTATTTTTAATGCTACTACCTCTGTCTTCTTGGTATCAGTTTGTTTTAAATGAACATTCTCATCATCTTGCAGGAAATTCAGCAGTTTGAAGAATTCTCCAGAAGTTGCATTAAAGACACCAATCCTGTAACTCTTAATAATATGCATGTGCCCAGTACCTGTTACAGAAGAGGCTGCAGGATCAGGATCACAAATATTGGACAACTTGTAACTCTGAAACCTTGCCTCTGAAGCACTTTGTTAATAACCACATGTGCTTAGAATGTTTGTTAAGCATATAAAAGTCTTTATAAGGGCCATCCTGGAGGTCTAGCAGCGAAGTGTTTTGTTGCCATGTGGAAGACTAGTTTAGGCCTGAAGCAGCCAGTGTCCAGGAGCACTGCCAAAAAAGTGTTACTTAATGGATTGACCCCAGCTATGTGTTTGTCGTTCTCTCTTTACTGCCAGACTTATGGTAGTCTTTATAAAAAGTGTGGTCAGTGTATTTGGACTGCCAAAGGGCTTTTAGGGTTACATGAAAGAAAAAAATGCAGCCAAGCCATGCAACCACAAACAAGAAAATTATATTACTTGTCTACCTAAAGCTGAGAGATCACGTTTTGATCTCAGCTACAACAGTGTAAATTTAAAGTAACTCCACTGATGATAACAAAGTTACTCCAGATGTGCACAGGTACTTGAGATCAGAATCTGGTCCATGATGAGGAAACACCACACTAAGGGTGAACAACTCCGTAATACACTGATGCTTGTAAAACAATAATAGTTTAAATGCCCCTGAACATGCTGCTCTCTAAGCAACAGTTCCATCACCCAAGAATGTGTCAAGTAATACTGGCATAAATATTAGATTAAGTTAGAAGATGTTTTAATGAGTATTTTTTAGAGGGCCAATGTTTTGGGCCCCATCTTGCAATGGAACTCCCAATGACTTTAGTGGGAGCACTAAAATACTTTCAGATTAGTCACTGTTGTGGAAGTAAACACTAATCTATACATATGTACGGAACATATACAGATACATACCAGTGCACCAAAAAACTAGAAAATGCAGCCTGCTACATAGAACATGAAACTGATTAGTCTACTTTCATTGGCCAAACTTAGTGAAGTACAAAATCATTAATGACAAGAAGTTAATTAGATTTTAAAGCGTTGCATTTCAGTAACTTATTGTATAATTAGTATTGCAAATATGGAAGTGTGGATTTTAAAAACATACATGGGATAATATTCTCTGATAGGAAACTGCATCTGGAGAACTTGGGAAAGCAACATTCTCCATCCATGCCCCCAGTATATCTCTTATACCAGGGACTAGAACCAACAGAGATCCAGCCAATTTCCAGCCACTTTGCATTGTCAGAGCAGTGCAGATGGAGATGGTGCAAGCCACAGAATCCAACCCATGATTTTTACCTTGACATTGGCCCTTTAACATCTGGGATATAGGCTCATTCAGCTGAAGAAATGTACCTGAGGCTAAGTTAACATTTATTTTTCTTATTTTGACTTGCCTCCCTCAGTGTCAACATATAGGGCTGAATGAACTAGGATGGAGACCTGGTTACCCAGTGTCTCATACATACATTCTCTTTTACTGTGTTCAAATAAATTCAAAATTGAATTATTGTGGCAAGAGAAATTTTACTGTTCTCTAATGGCCATCTACCAAAATAATCATCCTTGGTCATTCAATCTCTAGTCAGGATGACAGGTCATGCAGCTTTCACTAAAGCCAATGCCTTTGTTGATCAACCAGCAGTGAACAACCAGCAGATAGTGCTTCCCATTCACTTACTGAAACTATATACTCCATCCACAGAGCTTCCTGGAAGAGTAATGCACTATATGCACACAGAATACATATATAAACACTTGCCATTAACTCCCTTTTTCCCCTGTAAAGTATATTGTGGATGATTTCAGCATATATTAAGAGAACACCAACAGCTGAGTGCAAATTTTCCTGATAGTCTTTGAAGGAGACAGACTGGATGGAAGGAAGGGGCAAGATATCTGAAGTCTTACAAATGTACAGGAGTTCATATAACTGAGGGAGTTTGCACAATTATCCTCAGACAAAAGTAGTCTGTACCTTCATGTAACCTGTGGTATAATTCACGGTGCAGATGAAGGCAGCAAAGTAGTAATGGAGCAAAGGATTCTGACACATGAAACTATTATAAAACAGAGAAGTCAAGGATTTAGTACTCAGTATTTAAACAAATTCTTTATTAGATAGCAATTAGGTTGAAATAGCACAAAATACTCATATGAACGTGCTCAGAGATCAAAAGCATAAATTGCCCTTAGGAACCTGGGTGATCGTGATAGGTACACCAAATTTGTCCAGTTTCCCCTCTCCTCCACAACCTCATTATGGCTAATGACTTTATTTGACTAATTTCCCTATAGGCCTTGTCTATCCTGGCACTTTACGGTGCTGCAACTTTCTCAGTCAGGGGCGTGAAAAAAAACCACCCCTGACACTGCAAGTTTCAGCACTGTAACATGCCAGTACAGACAGCGCACCAGCTCTCGGATCCATGCGCTCTGTGCTGGGAGCTGCACCCCTCATGGAGGTGGTTTTTTGTTTTTGTTTTTGTTGTTTTTAAAAAGAGCACCTGCAAATACACAAGCCACATTAAAGTGCTCACTCAGCAGCGCTTTAACATTGCCAGTGAAGACGTGCCCTTAGCATTTGGGAGAAGGCTGTAACTCCGAAATGCCAAGCAAGAGCTACCTAGTTACCATGTTAATCAAGACATCCTTATTACATTGTTCAGACTCATTAACAAAAAGGATCTGCTAACAGGCATGTGTGCAACTTCATGTGTACAATGCAACTGTTGTAAAATTATATTAAAAGGTATGTCGTCTAGTTTTAGCCCCCTTTTACCAGATACATAGGCTTTGTCTACACTGGAAACTGAACAAAACTTCTGTTGTTGAGGTGTGAAAAAAACACACCCCTGAACGTAGCAGCACAGCTGTGTCACTAAAAGGCATGTAGACAACATATTTTCAGCTACCATAAAGTAAGAGGACTGCTATGCATCTTGCATTACTTCAAACTATCTTGTGTTTGTCTTCATTATCCCACTATCCTACTGCTATAAGATTATCCTGCACTCTGTAGGCCCAGTGCGGGAGCTGACACCACTGAGCAGAGTTCTCATTCTCCCTCAGGAGGAACAATCCCCACACGAGAGAACTGGCATGTGGAATACTGAGTTCTCTGTGCAAAGAACAGGAGCTGTTATCTCTCACACATATGGGAGTCACATTCCTGGAATCCCACTGCATGCACAGAGGACAAAGGGGGGAAAAAAAAAGGAGAGATGCACCATTCCCTCCACAAGGAAATGAGAGTAGATTCCCTCCATCTAGTATTTTGCTTGCCCACTACCTTCCCTCTGCTTGAGAATCTTGTTTGGCAAAAGAATGTTGTCACAGCCGACTCACCAGGGACACAATCAGGAAGATTGGAGGTAAAAAAAAAATAAAAAAAATAAAGATACTCTAGCTCTTTCAAAACCAAAATGCTGATAAATCTATACAAATACTGGGATAAATTACTACCATTTGGACAAGCCTGAGTGACAAATTGGCCAATCAACTAACCACAAACATTGTTTTTCCTCTTAGTGTGAATCCAAACTTTTCCCTCTTTAAACAAAATAAAATAAAAAAAGAGAAAAATGCTAGTCAAAGCACCATTAGTCTGCATACAGACATGGTGAACCACTACCAAGGGGCTCATGAACAAATGCAACAAAGAACCAAAGATTTAAAGAATACAATGCAACCACTAGCTCTATGTGAAATAATAGTAAACAGGTTTTTTCCCTCCTAAAAACTTACCCCTCTCTCTCTCCAGGTTTTCAGAAGCTCACTTAAGTTTAAATATTAGTTAAATTCTCAGGGTGCACTGACCTTTTGCATAACTCCTTGCAAAGCCTGTTTTATCCTCCAGCATGATTCGGACATTAATTTTGTTTCTTGATTTTCCAGTGTTGTCTCTTGAAAATCTGTGCTTTCTTGAAGTCTTAAGAGTGCTGTGAAACAGCGAGTGTCTTCTTTTGTAATTCTGTTAGGGTCCATCTGAAATAGGTTTAAGAAATCCATAATCTAAATTTGTCCAATAGACCTTAACTCTGTATAACCCAAAGGTACACTTGTATGCCGCTCAATGCAATGTCATATTAATCTTACCTCTTACTGCTATAAAATATATTCTCAACACACAAAACTTCTATTCAAACAAAATAAGTAAGTGGCAAGCAAAAACATAGATGTCTTATATTGAAGTAAATCACACCAGATAAACTCATTAGGACTTTCAGATATAGTAGGAGCATGAAAAAAGAGTTTTTTTTAATATGCAATATGCTTTGCTGTTAAGTGCTGGACTTCGTTATTTTAACTTACTCATCATTTTTCCCCAAATTTCCTAGGGATATATAGCTGTAGGACATAGGATAACAGGATAGAGTATTTCCATGAAATCTTGAAAGGGACTCTATACTTTGCCTGTGCAGCAAATGGAACAGAGATCATGAAAATTAATAAATTTGGAATGAATCTGACAAATGATCAGTAAATTTGGAACTTGATCACATGAAGAATGATCTTGCACCAACAGTAACCTCTGGGCAATTACATAAAAAATTAATTAATCAAGCTTAAAAGATGCCAGTACATAGATCAGCATCTTTATGTCAAACAGCTTTAAAATATGAACAAAATTTTGTAGTGGTAGTCAATTTTCTCTCTCTACTTAATATGTGACAAGGAAAAACTGCCTTCAACTCTGGACACCACACTACATGATATTTATTGACAAACTGAAGCAGTTCAGGACAGCACTGCAAAAATCATCAGTAGCTTTGAGGGATTTATAAGGAAAGATGTTAAATACATATAAGCATGGGTAGGTGATAACCAAGTATGTGGAGAAAACGTAATAGTCTACAAATACATGAAGGGTGAAAACCTCATGAAGGGAGAGGAATTACTGAGCATAGTACAAGGAGGTTATAACAACTGGAAATGCAGTGAAATGAACAAAGAGAAAACTTAGCCAAGTATCAGGGAAAACATCTCAATAGCCAGACATACTGGTCTGTGGAACAGCCACCTGAGGGATGTGGTAGAAGCCCAATACTTGGAACTTTCAAACTCAGCTAGAAAACTCACCATAAAATGTACTATGGCGAATACTCCTACATTAGCAGAGGGATGGACTGAAGATTTAAAAAGTATTGTTAGGCTCTAACTTTCGTGACTGAATCAAATGTTAAGATTTAGAACATAGGATTAGAATCTATTGCCATCCGATTTGAAGCAGCTCTTTTTCTACATTTTAAAGAGTGACTGGAACTTAAAATATTGTAAGCACTATGTCTTAGAGTTCAATCATAAAACTATTTATTTCACATACTGAAGAAAATAAGGCAGCCTTCTCTCAGGAGCCCAAGCAAAAACAAATACATATCATTTGTACTCAAGACGACGGAACACAGGGCCATGCAAATATAATGTGTGATCAATGGAAAGCATGTTAAAGAAAGAAAGTATTGAACTTAATGGTATACCAGAGGTAAGGTTAGCTGGATACAGAATTGCTAGCCAAAAACCCCAAATGAATTCCTTCATATGCATTTTAAAGCATGAAAACGAAAGTTTCAAGCTAGCCTAAAACAAAAACAAACCAAAAACTTCTGATCAAGAGTGAATTTTACAATACAGTGATCACCATTTAAACACAAAATAATTTTTACTAACAGATGCCAAACTGCAGTGAATAATAAATGTAGGCTGGAATTATCTAAGGGACCTGAAGGATTAGAGCTATTCACCAGGAGTTGAGTTTCTAACTCATGTAGCCCCCCTTGAAATTCTTATCTACAATATAGTAACTTCAAGTATATGTTTACTTTTCAGTGGCAACCACTACTGCCAAGAGGTTACTACTGCAGTTTTTAATGTAATCAAAATAAAAGCCTCTGACATGGGTGTTGTAACACAAACACAGGAGATCAAACTTTGTAGGGGCCAGATCCAGTATACGGCAAGTCAAGTTCATCTGCAGCATAGCTTCATAGACATCATCAATAGGCAATAAATCATGTGCATCAAATGGAATGTTGCTTGAACAAGATCAACAGTGGATTGTAGTAAAGTATTTAGCTGGATTATTGCTAATTTAGTACCTCATTTAGTAAATGCTATTGGACAATACCCTGGAGAAGATCTTTATGAATGTAGTTAGAAAGGTTGATGGGGATAGGCTGAGAAATTTATGTGATTACTGATGGCTCTGAAAAGATGTGCAGGATTAGTTTAAATAATTCTGGTGAAGCTAGAAAATGATAGGGCTTCAGGGAGAACATTTGATTTATGGTGGTCAGTTAACCTAGTTGATTGACTCAGTCTTTCAAGGGATACTCACCCACCCACTGCCACTCCCATACGTTTTTTATTGTTTTTGAAAATTAGCTTGCCTGAGTAAAAATCTAAACAGAAGTTTATAGGAATCCACAATATTAATCAGAGGAACATTATAAAAGTTAGTCACCAAATTCCCATAGCATCAAATAGACATTATACAGAGTTGGGGGAGAGAGGAGGGGGATATAAAGCAGCAAGCAAGAAATCCTTGACAAGACTTTTTTAGGAAAGGCATTGGGAATTAATCACACACATACAATCAAAATCAAATATCAAAATAGTTTCCAAGAAGTTTGTTAATATTCAGGTCAAAAGAATGCCACTACAATATTTTCAGTATTTTTTTCTATCCTATCTGTTACATATTTTAACAGTTAGCTTGCCTTTTGTTTTTTGTAAACAAACACACCATCAATGCACAGTGAGCTGAGGTTTTCATTAAGCTCTCCACAGTATCAAATTGTCACAATGTAGCATCTACAAACGTATAAATATTTCATATTTTTCCTTCTGATATATATTACCATGCATTTGTCAAGACTAAATGTCACCTGCCAATACGTGGCCCATCATTCTAGTACATTATGCCCCACTGAAGTGCCTCAGTCTTTTGCAGCTTTGATTAACCTACATATTATCTCATTGGTAAAGTTTGTCACCCACTGAACTCCCCCCCACACACACACACACACACAGTCCAAAGGAATACATTTTATTTAAAGAGCTGGTAAAAAATGGTTACATTTGTTTCACTAAAAATTTCAAGTTTTTGGAAAAAAATGAAAACTTCATTTTGGACTCCTTCTCTTCCCTCTTCTAGTGGCCAAAAGGAAGAGAGGGGAAAGGGAGAGAAGGGGAAAGAAACAAAACCCAAAACATTTTCCATGAAAATTGGAAAAAGTTTTAGTTTTATAATAGAAACATTTTTTATTTCCAAAGATGTCAGTTTCATTGAAAAAAGTTTTAAATAAAATATTTCAATCTGCCCTTGTATGGAACCATCAAGAACCTTTTGTCACATTGAAAACTGACCATTTATTCCTGCTGCTGTTCTGCCTTTTAACCAGCTTCCAATTTACCAAAGAACTTCGCCACTCACTTTATGACTACTTGCTTTCCCTAGCAGCCTCTTCTGTGGCACCTTCAAAAATGCTTTTTGAAAGTTCAAATAACTTACACAAGCTAGTTCTCATTTATCCACTAGTTACTCACAGAATAGTAACAGAAATCTGAAAGACTTGGTATATGAAAAAAGCTTGTGAAATAGTCTTGTGTTAAAAGGTATATTTTTCCAAATATTCAGTAACGCCTTTCTAATTCACACTCGGTTAATCCACACACCATGAGTAGCTCAGCATCTTTGAGAAGAGTGCTCTGAAGATTCCTACTGCTAAGCTGCCATTACCTTAAAATACACTAAACGGTGCGTAAGTATACTATGAAGTACATCAGCATCATAAAAAATCTAAACCATACTTGTCAAAAGTCATGCTCTAATTCACAGTGAAGTCAATAGATGTCTTTTCATTGATCTCATAGAGCTGAATCAGGCTCTGCATGAGTAAGCGCATTTTCTCAGGCAGCATAATTTCTGTTTCCCTTTCTGACTATATCAACATTTCTGAAAATCTGGAATAGGTTACCATTCAATAGTGTGAATTAATGACATTCTCTTGTATTTTATGGGAACTATTCTACTTCTCCGCACAGAGAGAGGACATTAAAAAATACTGAAGTCTCATTGTGTCTACAAACTGTAGAGAGAAGTACTTTGTGAAAATCTAATATCAAGTTGGGTCATTCAGATATTTTGGAACTAGTTCAGATTTACAAATAAATAAAGGATTGAGTCCTTCATAAGTCAATAGGAGTTTCATATCAGTTAGAGGATCAGGCTCTAAATGTGGAATTATACTTATATTGCTGTTTTTACATTATGCAGACTAAACAATAATGTATATGCCGTGGGAATAATTCTGCCCTTTGTTACACCTGTATAACCTCACAGACTACTTCACATTGTTTACTTCAGAAACGGGGAAAAAAGTCAAGGATTCTATATGACTAACTGTATTTTGTTTATTTTGACAAGTAAGTTTAGTTGCAATGACTTCATAGCATACTAATTAACATACTATTGGGTGTTTTCTATAAGTTAAGATGTCTTAATGAAGATGGGTTTATAATGGAGAGAATACTTTTTCATCCTACAAGCTGAGTTACTGTATACATTATATTTCACTGCCAAGAAAACAGGTAATTCTAACCTACTTTACAATAAGTACCACAAATGAACTGTCACTCTGCTAAGGTATAGTCAATTAAGTATGGGTAAGTTTGGAACAGGTCATACATATCTTTTAAAGGTAGCTAAAACACAAATCAGTTGGCAATAATTGAAAATAGAAAGGAATGAATAAGTAGGTGCGAGTAACAAATATAAAAAAATAATAAATTTGGAACTGTCACTTGTTTTATTTCAATCACTTATTGAAATGTGCATGCATTTGTACTGCATCCAATCTGTAGGTGGCCTAGATTTAGAGTATATTTTGTTGTTAATGTATCCTGTCTGTCCCGGGGCCCAAGAATAATTCTGTCCACCTAAAGTATGACCTGAAAGAAAAATAAATAGATTTCCACTTCTTCACTGACTTCAAATGAAAAAAAAGAAAAGCACCATTTCTATGAAGACAGACTACTGTTTGTACTATACATATAAAAACTTCTTAATATCCTAATTAAAACTTATATCTCCAGTTTTTGGACAGTAAAACTTATATCAGATTCTATAGCATCTTTAGTTCATCTGTTCTAAACTAGAAATCTCTTTTTCTGCAAACGTGAAAGAGCCCAATCTTTTGTTTTACCCCTGAGAAAGAGCAAAAGTCAGCCCCCCACTTCCTTTGAGAAAGTTCACAGAACCAGGCAAAAAAAAATACGTAAGTGAATCCAACCAATGCAGTGTAATTTCCAAGAACAAAAAATAATCTCTAAAAGCTTAAACCACTAGAAAGCATAACACTGTAGCATGACCCCTCCCATCCTATCTCTCTGCAGCTTAGATCTAATTGCCCAATCGAAAACATTACTTTGCCATATTTTTGTGGCCTACTAGGGCAGTCTAATTCACCTCTCCTGGGAAATAAGCTAACAAGTTACAGAAGGTATCTTTTCCCCATGCCAGCCATTATACACCAAGTTCCACAGTGAAGAGCAGCAGCATCAAATTCACAAGGAAGGTAGTCTCTAAAGACAATCCTGGGACAATTCTTGTAAATTTTAATGCTAATAGACTTTGCTGGCTGGAAGTGCCAAGAGGTTTTAAACAAAGAAGTTTAATATAGCAGCTTACAAGCAGTTATTCTCCAAAGGGGAGGCAATGATAACTTAAATAAAATGCAGACTTCAGTCTAGGGGCCCTATTTGTTCAGTGCAACTAGAAAACTACTATTTGTTAGGGTCATACATACATACAAACCTAGTTTAGATTATTCCCTTTATTTTCTGAAATCTCATTTACCTGTATGTTTTGGATGTCTTGGAAACCGAGTCACCATCATATTATGAAGCCTATTTCTAAACTTTCCTACTCCTGGGCAAAACTAAGCATCAGGGTGTAGCATACATGGACCAAGCATGGCAGATGCCCCCCTTTACTCAGTGGGGCAGTGGTAAGAAACAGAAGTGGGTACAACGAACTTGTCCTGAACTAGACTCCCCAAGTGAGAAGTGAATAAAGTCAGTTTGCCCAGCTCACCCCCCAGGACACGACTCCCTTGACTGGAGCCCACCTTCTTCCAACCCTCTCAGATCAAGAGCACATGGAGAGTAAGGAAGTGTAAAGAAGCAGCCCGTGTCTCATAACCCAACGCCTGCAGTGAGCAGATGCCCCGGGCACTGGAGCGCACGAGCCCCTGGGTTACTCTGCAGACACTGGGGTCTCCTCCGCCCGAGAGGCACCCAGCCCTCCCGTCCTCCCGTCCCGCCTTCTGTGCCACAGGGCTGCTCAGCCACCCGCCCTGCCTCGACGCGGGGGTGCGAACAAGAGGCGCCGCGACGCTACCTGGGCTCTGAAGCAGAAGAATAACGCAACGCTGCAAACCACCTGCCCCAGCCCGAGCAGCACCAGCGGGACCAGCAGGGCCCTGGCGGAGGCTGGAGGCGGCGCCGGGTGCGGATGGGCCGGCGGCGCCGACTGCGGCTGCTGCTGCGAGCCCTCGTTGGGGGCGCTGCCGCCCAGCTCCTCGGAGCCGCGCAGGTGCTTGGTGTAGTCTCGGCTGGCGCGCCGCATGGCGCTTCGGCAGGCTCCGGGCGGCGCGGGCAGGCTCCCAGGCTCGGCAGCGCCCGGCGCCCGGGGGCGCCGGCTCTTATAACCTGGGGCCGGGCTCCTCAGCCAATCAGGCGGCAGCCACGAGGCTCGTTCTGCCCCTCCCGCGTCTCTCTTAGCACCCGCCCTGCCCGCCGCAGAAAGGTGCGGGCTGAAGCCCGCAGCCGTGTACAGGCGCCGCGCTGTAGCGGACCGCAGGTAGCGAGGCTGGCCACTGAGCGCAGCTCTACACCAAAGCCCAGATCCAGCCCCTGGATCCTGGCCGGGCCTTCCAGGGTGGGGACCCGAGAAATCAGTTTAGCTGCCTTTCAACAAGTTACATCTCGACACCCCACTCCTTGAAGCGCAACAGCACTTGTGAAACTTTGGCCGCAAACCCAGAAGTCTTTCCATTAAAATAGACAGCTATCCTTGTCACCAAAAATTAAAATGACATCAGTGCATCCTCTTGCAAGAAAACTCCAAAATGTGTAATATTGTGGCTGGATCTGGCTAATTTTTATCATCAAACTCAAACTCTACTTTGCCATCTAAATTTAATACATAGGCAGTTCCTCCTAGTCCACTGGAATATTGCAGATGATGGAAATCCTAATTTGTGCTGCTCACCAGGGATCCTTTCAGAAAGGATCAAATTTATTGGTTAATTTGCTATTCAAAATTATAAACTACCCCCTCCAAAACAACTCAGACATTTAAAGAGCATTCAGGCAGTATAACAATAAAATAAGAATGAACAAATAAAAACAATTTATAGTAGCTTTCGAGTCACTGAACACTGTAAAAGTTGTTATAGACTTATTAGGTTGTTACAGTTTTTATTATTAATGGAGTAGGTAAATGATACATATCAGAGAGAGTCTTGAAGCTCTATGAAAGTTTTGAGGTGAGGCAGAGCAGGTCTCTCAGCTCTGCAATGCTGAAAAAGTAAGTTTGGAAATGCTCCAGACACCAGAGAGAGAGAGAGATGACAGTCAGGCACAGTCTGTGATCAACAGGTAAGAATGACAGGGAGCAGTGTTCTGTAGGTACAGCTGATTTGGGCAAGAGAAGCAACAGAAGAAAGTTTCACCTGTGACTCTTGTTTTAGAGCTTAGTGTTCTGCTCTTGGGAAAAACTGTCCTCCTGAATTAGGAATTTCCTTGCTTTTGTGGCTCCAAATCTCATTGTTAAGAGTATATAATCATAGACATGTTGGGCTGGAAGGGATCTCAGCAAGTCATCAAGTCCAGCCTCTGCACTAAGGCAGGACCAAATAAACCTAGACCTTCCCTGACAGGTGTTAGTCCAACCTGTTCTTAAAAAGCCCTCCAATAATGAGGATTCCATAACTTCGCTTGGCAACCTATTCCAGTACTTAATTACCCTTATAGTTAGACAGTTTTTCCTAATATCTAATCTAAATGTCCCTAGCTGCAGATTAAGGCCATTACTTCATGCTGTACCTTCAGTGGGCATAGAGAACATTTGATCATTGTCCTCTTTATAACAGCCCTTAACATATTTGAAGAGTCATCAGATCCTGTGCCGTGTTCCCCTTCCACCCAGTCTTCTTTGCTTAAAACTAAACATGCCCAGTTTTTGAACCTTTCCTCCTAGATCAGGTTTTCTAAATGTTTTATCATTTTTTGTTGCTCTCCTTTGAACTCTATCCAGTTTATCCACATCTATCCTAAAGTATAGCGACCAGAACTGGACACAGGACTCCAGCTGAGGTCTTACCAGTGCCAAGTGGAGTAAGACAATTAGCTCCTGTGTCTTACATACAACACTCCTGTTAATACAGCCCAGAATGATATTATCCTTTTTTGCAGCTGCGTCACATTGTTGACTCATATTCAATTTGTGGTCCACTATTACCCGCAGATCCTTTTCAGCAGTACTGCCACCTAACTAATTATCCCCATCTTATACTTGTGCATTTGATTTTTCCTTCCTAAGCATACTATGTTTCCCTTGCTTTTATTGAATTTCATGATGTTGTTTTAAGACCAATTTTCCAAGATTATTTTGCATTCTAAACCTGTTCTCCAAAGTGCCTGCAAACTCGCCCAGCTTGATATCATCTGCAAAGTGTGTAAGTATCCTCTCTCCTCTATTATCCAAGTCATTAAAGGAACAGTCACAAGAGTGAAATGCCTGCAAGCTGCATGGAAATGTTTAAAAAACACATAATAGTAGTTTAAACTATATGTATACCCCAAATTAAAAAAAAAACAGTAAGAGGACCCCAAAAATGCCACCCTGGCTAATCAACAGAGTAAAAGAGACAGTTGAAGACAAAAGTCATCTTTTAAAAATTCAAAGTCAAATCCTACTGAGGAAAATAAAAAGGAACATAAACTCCGGCAACTCAAGTGTAAAAGTATAATTAAGCAGGAAGGCTGCCAAACAATCAGTGGGGCCACTGGATGGTCACTGTGCTAAAGGAGCACTTAAGGAAGACAAGGCCTTTGCAGAGAAGCTAAATGAATTCTTTAAATCGCTCCTTACTGTAGACAATGTGAAGGAGATTCCCATACCTGAGCCATTCTCATAGATGACAAATATAATAAATTGTCCCAGACTGAGGTGTCAGTAGAGGAGGTTTTCAAGCAAATTGGTAAATTAAACAGTTATAAGTCACCGGGGGCCAGATGGGATTCATCCCAGAGTTCTGAAGGAACCCAGATATGAAATTGCAGAATTACTAACTGTGGTATGTAACCTATTACTTAAATCACCCTCTGTTCCAGATGCCTGGTGGACAGCAAATGTAACACTGATTTTTTTAAAAAGCTCCAGAAGCGATACTGGCAAATATAGGCCACTAAACCTAATTTCAGTACCAGGAAATTGTTTGAAACTACAGTAAAGAACAGAATTATCACATACATAGATGAACACAGTATGTTGGGGAAGAGTCTACATGGCTTTTGTAATAGGCAATCATGCCTTATAAATCTCTTAGAAATCTTTGAGAGGGTCAACAAACATGTGGACAAGAGTGATCCAGTGGACATAGTGTACTTGGACTTCCAGAAAGCTTTTGACAATGTCCCTCACCAAAGGCTCTTAAGCAAAATGAGCAATCATGGAATAAGAGAGAAGGCCCTCTCATGGATCAGTAACCGGTTAAAAGATGGGAAACAAAGGGTAGGAATAAATGATCAGTTTTCACACTGGAGAGAGGTAAATAGGGGGGTTCCTCAAGGATCTGTACTGGGACCAATGCTGTTCAATATATTCATAAATGACCTGGAAAAAGGAATAAACAGTGGCCAAGTTTGCATATAACATAAAATTACTCAAGATAGTTAAATCCAAAGCTGACTGTGAAGAGTTACAAGGGCTCTCATTAAACTGGGTGACTGGGCAACAAAATGGCAGATGAAATTCATTGTTGATAAATGCAAAATAGTGCACTTTGGAAAACATAATCCCAGCTATACATACAAAATTAAATGAGCTGTTACCATGAAAGAAAGAGATGTTTGAGTCATTGTGGATAGTTCTCTGAATATGTCTGTTCAATGTGGAGTGGCAGTCAAAAAAGCTTACAATGTTAGGAACCATTATGAAAGGGATAGATAAGACAGAAAATATCATAATGTTACTATGTAAATCCATGGTACTCCCATCACCTTGAATGCTGTATGCAGTTCTGGTCTTCCCCCTCTCAAAAAAGATAGAATTGGGAAAAGTACAGAAAAGGGCACCAAAAATGAGTAGGGGGATGGAACAGCTTCCATATGAGGAAAGATTAAGAAGATGGACTGTTCAGCTTAGGAAAGAGACAACTAAGTGGAGATATGTATACAATCATGAATGGTGTAGACAACGTGAATAAGGAAGTGTTATTTGCCTTTTCACATAACACAGAACCAGGAGTCTCCCAATGAAATTAATAGGCAGCAGGTTTAAAACAAACATAAGGAAGTATTTCTTCACAAAACTCACAGCCAACCTGCAGAACTCATTGCCATGAGATATTGTGAAGGCCAAAAGTGTAACTGACTTCAAAAAAGAATTAGATATGTTCATGGCGGATAGGTTCATCAATAATTATTAGCCAATATGTAGGGCCCTACCAAACTCATGATCCATTTTGGTCAATTTCACTGTCAAAGGATTTTTAAAATAGTAAATTTCACGATTGTGGCTATTTAAATCTGAAATTTCACGGTGTTGTAATTGTAGGGGCCCCAACACAAAAAGGAATTGTGAGGAGATCGCAAGGTTATTGTAGGAGGGGTTGCAGTACCACTACCCTTACTTCTGTGCAGCTGGTGGTGGTGGTGCCGCCTTCAGAGTTGGAGAGTGGCAGCAGAGCTGCTGCCAGCAGCAGTGCAGAAGTAAGTGTGGAATGGTACGGTGTTGCCACCCTTACTTCTGCACTGCTGCTTGCAGAGCTGGGCCCTCAATCAGTAGCCATCTTTCTCCAGCTACCCAGCTCTGACGGCAGCAATGCAGAGTAAGGGTGGCATGGTATGGTATTGCTACCTTTACTTCCTCACTGCTGCTTGCAGGTCTCTGCCTTCAGAGCTGGGCTCCTGGCCAACAACTGCCACTCTCTGGCAGCCCAGCTCTGAAGGCAGTGCAGACGTAAGGGTGGCAATACCCCGATCCCCCTAAAATAACCTTGTGACCCCCAAAACTCCCTTTTGGGTCAGGACCCCCAATGTGAGAAAAACTAGTCTCTCTTGTGAAATCTATATAGTACAGGGTAAAAGCACACAAAAGACGAGATTTCATGGCGGGGAGGAGACCAGATTTCACATTTCGGGACATGTTTTTCATGGCCGTGAATTTGGTTGAGACCTACCAATATGATCAGGGACACAACCCCTTGCTCTGGGTGTCCCTTTACCTCTTCCTGCCAGAAGCTGGGACTGGACAACAGGAGCTGGATCACTCAATAAACTGGTCTGTTCATTCCCTCCAGAGCATCTGGGATCAGCCACTGTTGGAATCCAGGATATTGGTTTGGCCCAGTATGGCTAGTCTTATATTCTTCTATTCTGCTAGATACATCATCTCTGTCTGACAGCGAACCATTGATAACTACTCTTTGAGTATGTTTTTTCAATCAGTTTTGCGCCCATCTTAGAGTAATTTCATCTACATGACATTTCCTTAATTTCTTTCTGGAGAATGTTATGTGGGACTGGATCAAAAGCCTTACTAAAATCAAGATATATCTGCTTCCCCACATCCACTAGGCCAGTAACCCTATCAAAGAAGGAAATCAGGTTGGTTTGGCATGACAAATCCATGCTGGCTATTGCTCATAACCTTATTATCCTGTAAATACTTACAAACTGATTGTTTAATAATTTGTACCTGTATCTTCCAGGTATCACAGTTAGGCTGACTGGTCTATAAGTACCTGGGTCCCCTTTGTTCCTCTTTTTAAAGACAGATCTGTGTTTTCCCTTTTCCAGTCCTCTGGGACCTCGCCCGTCCTCCATGAGTTCTCTAAGGCCTTGTCTACACTACAAAGTTTTGTCAGCAAAGTTATGCCACCTTAAGTAAAACTACTGGTGCATGTCCACACTGTTCTCCTTGTGTCAGTAGAGTGCATCCACATTAGCAGCTATTGCATCAATACAGAGAGCAGTGCACTGGGGTAGCTATCCCACTGTGCAACTGGCCTCTGGGTGCTTTGAAAGGGTTTGCAATGCCTCATGCCGCAGGTACAGTGTCACATGATGCAGTTTTCTCAATCCCATCCTTCCATGGGCGTCCTAGTAGTTTGTCAGCTGCTTTTCAACTGAAGTGGGGGAGGGAGAGGAGAGTGGTGTGTCTGGGGTGGGGGAGACAGCAGGCTGACCGACCTATCCTGAAGCATGGGGGGGAGACACCCCCTCATATCAGCTCTTGGCTCTGTTCCACACAGCATTCTCTTCCACCCCTCCCACCCTGGCAGAAGCAGCCTGCTTTGCCCGCTTGCCTCGGAGTTCTTCCACAGTCTCCTCAGCTGCAGGGGAGCGGCATCCTGAGCAGTTCTGTGAGGTCTTGGTGCTGAGGAATGTCAATGCAGAACAGCAGTGTCCCATCCCCTCCACCCCACCACCAACACACACACACACTGCAGCAGCAGTCTGCCTGCTGCTGTGTTCCTAGTGGAGTGGAGAACAGGAGCATTCCACACTAATTATTTGCTCTTTGTTCCCGGAGCAGAGCAACACAGCTCAGTTGTTAGATACTTCTGAGAGTTTTGAAAAGAGAGGGGTGCACGCCTGCAGGGCAGCTGAGATTAAAACAGTGAGCAGACCAGTCATGACAGGCATTGTGGGATACTGGTGGAAGCCAGTTATGTCAACAAAACAAACAGCAGCGTTAGCTATTGGCAATTTTGATTTTTCAGGTTGTTTTAGGGTGTAGCGCAATTTATATTAGCGACATGTAGTTGACAGTTCTGAACCACAGTGCACAGGACAAACTACAATGGGCACGTAATAACACGTAAGAGACTGCGGTTCTTTTCAGTGGCTAGCTATCTAGCTAACGGTCTTCAGCTGAAAACCCCACCCACAATGGCAACGGCAGCGCCAACTATCAAAAAATAAAAAAGACAGTGCAGACACAGGACAGAATGGGAAGCCACTTACACCTGGATTCGGAAATCCTGTGCATGTGATTCAAAAGCCTTTTGTAAAGCATGCAAGAAGGAATTTAGCATTTGCCATGGCAGTGAATCTGATATTAAACATCATGCTGATTCAAAAAATAATGAACAAAACACCAAGACTCACAAGAGCAATACCCTGGTCTCACATATTTTCAGCAGGCCAAATGACTCCTTCAATAACAAGGTTATCGCTGTTGAGCTAACTCAAGTTTACCACACAGTAGTCCATCAACACTCCTATCGCTCATGTGACTGTGAACTTAAACTGGAGCCTACCTTGTATCCAGATTCAACAATTGCGAAGCACATCAGCTGTGGCTGGACTAAAGAGGAGGCATTGATCAAAAATGTGCTGTCACCACTCTCAACAGAATTTTTTTAAAAACTCAGCAAACCAGACGGTCCCTATTTCTCAGTTGCCACAGATGCATCTAACAAGGTCATGGTGAAAACTTTCCTCTTATTGCTGAGATACTGGACACCCGAACTTGGGGTCCAAGATAAACTGTTAGACTTCTATGAGCAAAGCAAAGAGACTGCAGAGGCAGTAAGCAACACGTTACTTGAAAAACTTGAGACACACAATCTAGAATTAAACAAAGTGTCTTCCTACTGTGCTGATAATGCAAACGTGAATTATGGAAAGCGACAATCAGTGTACCAGAATTTAAAAAAACAAAACGAAAATATCTTGCTTGCAAACTGCCCTGTCCATGTTGTGCACAATACCGTGAAACATGCTAGCAATACCCTACAAGTTGACATTGAGACTCTGGTGATTAAGACGTTCAATTATTTCAGCAGTTCTTCTAAGAGAGTAGCAACATTGAAGGATATATTTGATTTTGTGGATATGGAGTATGCCACTTTACTGCACCACATTCTAAGACACTGGTTGAGCTGAGTTTCCCAGCTGTAAACAGGCTTGTAAATATGTGGCAGGCTGTTTCTCAGGGCAGTGAGAAGTGCCCAAAATCTCTATTGATGCTGTTCTCGGACATGGAAAACAGTGAACAAGGTGAGGAGCCTACAAAGTTGAGGTTCATCAGTTTTTCCTCTAGAATGTCCTGAAAATCTTCAATGATACTGTGTTCTGTTTGGAAAATGAGAGTATGACATCATGTGAAGTGTATGCCATAATGACTACTCTGAGAACTGAACTTCAGCAACAGAAGAATGACAAATTCTTTGGCTCCAAAGTTGAAAATGCATTAACTGAGATGCTGCCTGTCACTGCTGCATGTCTCCAGAAAGACTTCATGAAATTTTATGATGTGTTGATCCTATATTTGGAGAAATGGTTTGATTTTTCAACAACTGGCTACTTGTTCAATATCCAGTGCTTGAACATCAAAGTTAATAGGGTATTCGAATACAAGGATCTGTCTGTGGCCATGACAGCTGTAAACCTCCAGAAAACCCCTGGCTTCTGCTGGGGGCTGGGGCTGGGGCCATGAGTCATTGCCCCGTGGCTTGTGGAGCGGGCTGCAGCAGGGGATGTACACCCCTCCTGCAGCTTCCTGAGGCTGTGCGCCCCCTCTCATGGCTCCGATTAAGGATATGCACCTTGGCTCTCTTCCTCCCCACCCCTCATTCCCCCAGCTCAACCAGTGTGTCCTGATATTTCACTCTTGCGATCTGGTCACCCTACAGCCATCTTGATGTTCTCAGTTATTAGCTCTCCTTCCCTGCTAAGCAGAGAATCAATGCTTTCCTTCCTCTTTCTCTTGCTCCTAATGTATTTAAAGGACCTCTTACTAAGGCCTTTTATGTCCCTTGCTAGGTGTAACTGATTTTGTGCCTAGGCCTTTCCGATTTTGTCCCTGCATGCTTCTGCTATTTCTTTTTACTCCTCCTTAGCAATTTGCTCATGTTTCCACTTTCTATAGGATTCCTTGTCGATTTTCAGGTCATTAAAGAGCCCCTGATGGAGCCACATTTGTCTCTTACTTTCTTCTTGTCATACCTTTACATCGGGATAGTTTGCAGTTGAACCTTTTATATTGTCTCCTTGAGAAACTGCCAGCTTTCCAGAACCCCTTATCCTTTGGAGTTTCTTCCCATGCGACTTTACCTACCAGTTCTCTGAGCTAAAGTCTGCTTTTTTGAAGTTCATTGTTTTTATTCTGCTGCTTTCACTCCTTCATTTCTTTAGAATAATGAAATTTATCACATTTCATTATCACTTTTCACCCAAATTATCTTCCACTTTCAGATTTGCAACCAATTCCTCCCAGTCAATCAGAATCAAGTCTAAAATGACTTCCTGCCTGGTTATTTCCTTCACTTTCTGAAACAAAAAAGTTGTCCCCCACACATTCCAAGAAATTTTTGGAAATGTTCTGTTTTGCTGTATTACTTTTCCAACAGATGTCTGGTTAGTTAGTTTCCCATTACTACCAGGTCTTGAGTTTTGGATATTTGTTCTAGAAATACTTCACCCAACTCCCCTTCCTGATTTGGTGGTCTACAGTAGACCCCACCATGACTTCATACCAGAGACTTTTGACTGATCTGCCTCTCACCTCCTTTTGGACCTCAGAACAAGTGTATACATTCTTGATGTATAATGCCCCACCTCCTCTTTTTTCTCCCAGGCCTGTCCTTCCTGACCAAGTTTTACTCCTCTATACCAATATTTCAGTCATGAGATTTATCCCATAAGACCTCTGTAATGTCAATTAAGTCATAATTTATCTTATAAATAATAGGTGCAGTTCTTCCTTTTATTCTTCATACTTCTTGTATTTTTGAATAGACAGCTACGGACTTGAGAAGATTCTTCTGTTAAGGTTGCCTTTTTTATGCCTACCTGTGGGCTTTTATCACCTGCTACTTTTAAATCTAGTTTAAAGCCCTCCTCACTAGGTGATTGAATCAAGTGTGCAGGTGTCATTGGTTTTTCACATAGCACAAGATAAAACACTTAAGCATTGTCTTAACTTTAAGCATATGCTTAAGTCCATCCCTATTTAGCAATTTATTTAAGGACATGCTTAACTGTAGGCAGGGGTGGCTCTAGGCATTTTGCCGCCCCAAGCACAGCAGGCAGGCTGGTCCTGTGGCTTCGGTGGACCTCCCGCAGGCACGCCGCCGAAGGCAGCCTGCCTGCCGCCCTCGCGGCAATGGGTAGAGCGCCCCCAGTGGCTTGCTGCCCCAAGCACGTGCTTGGCATGCTGGTGTCTGGAGCCACCCCTGACTGTAGGCTCTTGCTTCAGTCACATTGAAGTCAATGGGACATAGACACATGGCTGAAATTAAGCACATGCTTAAGTACATTTCTGAAGAGGGATGGATTTAAACATGTGCATAACTCCTTTGCCAAATTGAGGCTTGAATGCATGCACAAACTCACACCCAAGCATGGATATTTTCAGCCCAAAAGGTGTAAGAAACTTACAAAAAACTGAAAATAGCAGTTAGAATGGAAAGTTCTTTCTTCTCAGACTTAACCATACTGTTCACTTATTGTGAACCTTGCAAGAGAGAGAATATATGGAACAAAGGATGGACAAGCTGTTTAAATTAAGAGGTTTTGCAGCCTTGTTGAACTATATTTTGGGGTTGTAAAACTAGTATGAATTTCTAAACTTTTTTCTCCCTGTAATTTAAATCATTTTTTTCCCACAAGGATAATCCAGTTTAAAAAATAAAACCACCACAAAAAACAACCACCACTAAACCTCCTCATGTTTTACTATCTGAAGTAAAGTCTTAGGAACACTCCTCCAAAAGCTAGCAAAAAAGTGGTCCCTGTTTTATAAGCAGAGGGTCACATCTTCAGCTGGTGTAAATTATCATCATTCATTTGCCTTCAAAAGAAAAACATTTGCCCAAAATCTGTAGCTATACTTATAGCTGGGGTTGCTGAAATATTTTCATTTTAAATAGCCCCTTTCAATTTCTCATAACTTTCTTAAACATTTACTCTTTTTTAGCTTTTTTTGGAACATTACCTAAGTGAAATTTTTCTGAAAGTGTAAGCAAAAATGGTTCAGGCATTTTCAAGCACAGAGAGTGAAAACATATACGTTTTCAGTTACCAGACATGTTGTTTTTTTTAATAACTCGAGTGTATCAGTGAGACATGATGGAAACTTGACTTTTGACAGAGACATAGTCCTTAGTTTATACATATGCATGCTGATAATCCAGTGAACATCAGTTTTGATTTGGCCATCTTACCAGAATTTTTACAATGTGTTTTATGCTTGTATACTGAATATATTTCTATAGCTATACAATCTGACAGTGTTCCATTGACACTGCACACTAAATAGAAAATCTTTCAGTAATCAATCTGTGCATAAAAAGGTTAAGTGGAATTCAGACGTATTATGTAAAACCTGTTAAATAAATAGCGTGTGACTGTTTGTGTGAGAGCAGAAAAGATCAGAGCCCTGGCCCTTGCCTCTTGGAAGAAATAGCTTTCTATAGCTGCACATTTCTTCATCATTTCTCTTTTTTGAAAAAAAGAAAGAAAGAAAAAGAAAGAAAAGAAAAGAAATGCACATAAAAGTCTTCATTAAAGAAGGTTCTGGTTGTAAAGTGGAGCTTGCAAAAGCTTGAAAATGACAAAGTTAGGGTTGCCTGCATCTCCTGAGGGTGGAGCTTTAGAAAGAACCACTACATTTTTTCCCCAATTTGACTCCTATTAAACAGTGAGGATCCAAATAAATATAAAAAACTTCCTCATTTCTACCTCACCATCCAACCTTCACACATCATGAGACAACATTCATTAAGATCCATGAGATCTATGTAGGCAGCTGGATTAAACCTTTATTGAATTAAGCTAAATTGGTATAACTAAGGTTTACATCTATTTAAGAGCATCCACTTTAGGTGTTTGCATTGGTTTAAGCACATCTGTTTCTAAATCATTATATAACATTCAAAAACCAGTCAGAGAACACTTCAGCCTCCCTGGTCACTTGATTACAGACCACAAAGTTGCAATATTCCAACAAAAAAAACTTCAAAAACAGACTCCAATGAGAAACTGCAGAATTTGAATTAATTTGCAAACTGGACACCATTAAATTAAGACTTGAATAAAGACTGCGAGTGGATGGGTCATTACACAAAGTAAAACCTGTTTCCCCATGCCAATTTTTCCCCTTACTGTTACTCACACCTTCTTGCCAACTGTTGGATATGGGCCATCCTGATTATCACTACAAAAGTTTTTTTCTCCTGCTAATAGCCCACCTTAATTGATTAGTCTCGTTAGAGTTGACATGGCAACACCCATTTTTTCATGTCCTCTATGTGTATATATATATCTTCCTACTGTATTTTCCACTGCATGCATCTGATGAAGCGGGTTTTAGCCCGTGAAAGCTTATGCTCAAATAAATGTGTTAGTCTCTAAGGTGCCACAAAGACTCCTCATTCTTTATAATTGAACCAGTGCACAAAATTTATCCTTGCTTTGTACAGACACCAAACATGGGCTTACATCACCTCAAAGCAAATCTCTATATTACCTCTAGCAACACTAATGCAGTCTATGCTAATGTCCTACTCAGATGGATGGAAACTGTTGCGCTGGCCCTCCCAGGTCTGTCCCAGATTGTTCACAACCATTGAGCTTCATACAGAATTCCCCATTGGTTTCAGTCAGAGCTGAGTGAAAATTGGAATTTCCATCCCACAGGAAATTTTTATATTTCAACATTTATTTTCAGCTGGAGACAAAAAGTCAAAAATATAGACATTATTCAAAGAATGAAAAGCTCTGAACAAAATCTGATTTGGAAATGTCAAAATATGCATTTGTTGAATCAAATCAAACTGGTTTGTTTTGAGGCACTTCAGCATAAACTGCATCTGCTTCTGGTGCTGTTGGGCCTCATGGGAGTAGTAGTTCAGGTGTCTCTTGCTCCCATTCTCCCCATTGGCCAGTTTTGCTGGCTGGACTATATCTCCCATAGTGCAACCACAGCTGTTTGACTCCCATGATGCACCACATAGCTCAGTCAGAGGGGAGGTTGTGTGGCATCATGAGAGTTGTAGTTCAGCTAAGTAGCCCAGCCTATAGGAGAAAACAGGGGATGAGGTATCCAAAATTCAGCTCCCATGAGTCATTGCATATCATAGGCAGATACAGCTGTAACAGTTGAACTGGGTTGAAACAAAATGTTTTGATTCAGTTCAAATGTTTCAGTTCACGTCAAACCAAACTGAGACAATATATTTCATTTTGATTTTCCCAGTGAAAAATATAAATTAGAAAAATTGAAATTTTTCAGAAATCTCATTTTAAAAAAAAAAAATGTTGACAGAAAATTCCTGACTAGTTCTAGTTTAATGGGCAGTTCCACATGTGACTCTTATGACAAAATATAAAGCACCAAATATTTTATTAAGGAAATCTTGTTAAACTTCAAGTTTTAAATTTACAAACCAACCAGTACTATATATTTTTACATTCTTATGACCGTTTTCTTAAAATAGCTCTAACACTTCCATTGTTGGCCGATGACCTTTGATATTTAGTAGAGGGATTGCCTTGGGGGAGCCAGGGATGTGCTTTTTGCTGGTATCATATAAATCTGCTCATATTTGGCTAAGTTATAAACAGTTGAAAACTCTCATTTCCACACTCATTTTCCCACCAACCCCTTAAAGATTCTGGTGATCTGTGCATGTGCCTTGCCCCAGTGCCTAATTGCACCATTCCCCAGAGCTGAACTTCAGACGGGACACAGATAAAATGGATTTGGCTGCAGCTCCATGTATGTTGGGGGTGTTATGGGGGGTGGGAGAATGAGAGAGAGAACAGGGGATAAGACCCTTAGACACAGATAGTTTACTGAATATCAATGCTTGTCTATTTTTGTAAAATGTGGCTACTCCTACATATGTAACCGGCTAGTTCAGTGTTACCTATCTGGTGCTAATGGCTGGTCCATGGTGGTTAACTCTGTTAGCTACTTCTACCTAATATAGTCAGGTTTTCAGTTAAGTATAGAAGGGCCAGGGTTCAAACCCTGCTGATGATGTGGAGGGGCAATTGGTACATTTGTCCAAAACAGGCTGTTTTTCACTTCTCCTCTTTTGAAAATACTTACAAAGCTATGTACAAAAAACTGTGTTAAAAGAAGTTTATTTTATTTAGGTTGCAAAGTCAAGTATCAAGTATCAGAGGGGTAGCCGTGTTAGTCTGGATCTGTAAAAGCAGCAAAGAATCCTGTGGCACCTTATAGACTAACAGAAGTTTTGGAGCATGAGCTTTTGTGGGTGAATACCCACTTCCTCAGATGCATGCTCAAGTATGTGACATGTCAAGCATGTGACAGTAAAGAAACCTTAATTCTGTCTTCTTGTGTGCATGTTTAGAAAAGAGACGATTCATCTTAGAAAAGAGATGACTCTGGGGATATGATAGAGATCTATAAATCTTGACTGGTGTGGAGAAAGCAAATAAGGAAGTGTTATTCACCCCTTTCACATAATACAAGAACCAGCGGTCAGAAGACAATGATAGGCTGCAGGTTTAAAACAAACATAAAGAAGTAATTTTTCATACAATGCACTATCAACTGGGGAACTCATTGCCAGGGGATCTTGTGAAGGCCAAAAATATAACTGGTTCAAAAAAAGACTTTGATGAGTTCACGGAGAATAGGTCCACCAATGGCTATTAACCAAGATGGGCAGGGATGCAATCATTTGTCAGGGGTCCCTAAGCCTCTGACTGCCAGAAGCTGGAAGACGGGAGTGGGGGTGTGGATCACTTGATAATTGCATTATTCTGTTCATTCCCTGTGAAGCATCTGGGACTGGTCATTGTTGGAATACAGAATATTGGGCTGGAGGGACCCTGGGCCATTCTGATGCATTATGAAACAATCTTTAATTACATGAGCACTTTTTTTTTTTAAACACACAAAACTCTCTTGCCTCATTCAGTGAACTGGATGAAACATTCTCACGGAATAAGTCAGCTGTTCAACATTTCTTTTTATTCTCAATGTGTGGCCTTTATTGTATACAGAATTGTTAATAGCCTCATGGTTGGCTTTTTTCCTACCCTCTCTTTTTTAAACATCAGAGTGAGTAAATATTACTTTCTCCATTTTACAGATGGGGAAACAGAGAGAAAGGCAAAGTGACTCACCCACGGCTACACACTGAGACAATGACAGAGCCACAATTAGAACTCAAGTATCAGAGGGGTAGCCATGTTAGTCCGGATATGTAAAAACTGACAAAGGGTCCTGTGGCACCTTATAGACTAACAGACATATTGGAACATAAGCTTTCGTGGGTGAATATCCACTTCGTCAGATGCATGTCAACATGCATCTGACGAAGTGGGTATTCACCCACGAAAGCTTATGTTCCAATACGTCTATTAGTCTATAAGATGCCACAGGACTCTTTGTCAATTAGAACTCAGGATCACCCACTTCCTACTCCTGTGCTGGTTTCTCCAAACTATACTACCTGTATAGCTACAGCTATTGAGAGTATCTAGAGCTCCTATTGACTTCTATTGGAGTTGGACACACTCAGCATTTTTGAATGTCAGTTCACAGGTGTATCAAGTTGGGCCCTCAGAAAATGAGGAATACACAGTTAGTGGGCAACAGAAAACATTCCAGTTTAAGTGACTTGCCTAGCATAACACAGGAACTCTCTGACCGAGGCAGAGAGAGAATCCAGTTCTTCAGGGCAGCATTCAACTGCCTTAACCACAAGACCAATCTTTTGTTTCCTGTAGTTCCCCAGCTTCATTCTCTACCCACCTTCCAACTTCTACAGCACATGAGGCTGAGGAGATACACACAATTTGATACCATAGCCTCATTCTCTCCTCAGCTGTGATTCAGTCTCTGAGCACTATCCATCTTGTACTGAATGAGACGAAGGTCCTCGGGTTGGATTGATTTAAATCAAGGTGACTTAATTCTACCAAGTGGAAAGCCATAATTATCTATTTTTATTGACTTTTCCATTTGTACTTTAATTATTTTCTAAAAAACAGTGCATTCTCACTGGTTGATATAATCATTAAAATATGTTGATTTACAACTAAATAAAGACTTTACACTGGATTTGGTACATCTTGTTGCTACCTAGGAGTATGCATTGTAACAATATTCTTTTATTTAAGCAATTACTGTATGTAGCTTAACATTTTCAATTTCTTATTAATTGTACATTTTTAGAAAACGGTGAATGGTATATTGCTTATTTACTAGATAATTAACTTTTTGCTCACAATTTGTGTCAAGCTGCATTTGGATGGTAACTGGAATTTAATCAAACACACAAAACAGCATATACATTTTTTTAAAAATCTTAAATATTTTGGATACATGAACTTTTCTTATCAAAATGTTTCATGTTTACAACTAAATTATAAATTTGGGCCTTCACATGTTTTGTATTAAAGTCAGATTTCATTTTAAATGGTTTTATTTTTAAAAAGAAAAAAATATATAATTTAAATAACAAAATCCACAAAATCTGATTTTTTTTATTTAAAAAAAAAACTCATCAACTTTTATCCACCCTGTGTGGAAAGAACAGTATGTTATTACGTACTTAAAGACTTTATCATAATGCAAATGCACAAGGCAGAAGAATTAAGCTGCCACAAGTCACCTTAATTCTGGCAATTCCTTACTTCTGAGCACTTGACTTTGCAGCATAATTTTTTAACATATCAAGTACGGCTTATTGTATATAATAACATAAAGAATTTAGTTGGACTGACTTACTCTCTCGAGGAGACGCCCAGTGAATGAAAAGTAACAAATTTAAAAGTAATTTTATAAAATCATTTGGTACTAGCCAGTGTTATATATAGGTTGTTGAACAGATGGACTGTCCATTTAATATGGTATTGTAACTCCTGTGCTCCTATGAGTAAGGACTATAAGATTTGGCATATTATAGCTAATATTTGAATATTAATAGTAATATAGATAGGACTACTGATCTATTTGAATTAGTAAAATGTAAAAAATTAAAAAAGCATATGTTCATTTTAAAAAATAGAGTAACGGGGAAATAATTTACTGTGAAAATAAAATGTTCATCAAAATGTGAAGTAAAAAACAGAGGTAAAGAACAGGTTTGCTGTTATAAAATAATTCTGAAAAATTAATGAGCTGAATACATCCTTCATGTAACTGACTAAAGTGGAGTTACACCAAGCATTAACTTGTGCTATGTGAGTCTTTTCCAAGTTAGATTGTAGTTAGTCTGCTCCTAGTGTAGTAAAAGGTAGAGGATTGGGCACAAAACTCCAACAGTCCTAAGGGCAGGTAACTTGTAACTCTGCATAGCTAATATATTTAAGCAGTCAGAACATTGTCTGTCCTGAATAGAATTTTTTCACCAAACTGAACAGGAAAATGTATTTGGTGTTATCACCACCCCACCCCGACCCCAGGCTACCCGTGTCTCAGAATAGTACTAGCTAAACACACAGATAAAAGGGCAGGAAAATGTAAAACTAAAAAATACCAAAGCATATATAAAACAATGAGGGGTCGGTGGGCACAGAAGGAGGCCTTTTGAAGTGCATGGTTATGCAAGACATAACAAAGAAGTTTCATGATACAGAAACAAAAAATCCCACCCACATACAGGATGCTTAACTTTCCTTTTCTTTCTTTCTCTCTTGGCCTAAAAACAAACAAATCAGCTCTCCCAAAATTGTTGTGCCATAGACCTGGCCTCATTGGGCATGGTGTTTAATATGGCCCTATGTTCGTTTCCTTTCCTAGGCAGCTTTACCTAGGTCAGGCAACAGTGAGCACTGAGTAGCAGGCCATGTGCCTAATACCAGCTGCAGCTGTTGCTTTTTTTCCCCCTTCAGTACTCTTACCTGGTACCCTGAAAATACTGAGCACAAATGCTGAAGTCTCTTGGAGTATGTCTAAACCTTAAGGCTGGGTGTGTAAATTCCAGCTCGAGGAGACCTACCCACAAGGCCAGTGCAAGGATGTTTCGCACCCTCCCCCCGGCTGTGCCCCCATCCTGAGGTGCCCCCCCCTACAGCAGTTCTCCACCTCCACTCTGAAGTGCCTCCCTTGTGACAGCTCCCCACCTTCCGCCCTGATGCACCCCCCACCGCCCCAGCTGACCCCTGCTCCGCGCACGAGCATGCCTTCGCTGCTTCACTTCTCTCGCCTCCCAGGCTTGCGGCGCCTAAGCTGATTGGCGGAGCAAGCCTGGGAAGCGGGAGAAGTGAAGCAGCTCATCCCTGCCCCGCCTCCTCCCCAAGCACGCCGTAGCTGCTTCACTTCTCCCTCACTTGCTGCAGGCAGCCCTCCTTGCGCCCCCCCTGCCCCAGCTCCCTCCGTCTAAAAGCCAGCGGTGACCGGGGTGGCCGAAGATCCAGCTGCCGCAGTTGCTGCCAAAGAAAATGGTGCCCCCCAAATGCCAGCACCCTAGGCGACCGCCTAGGTCACCTAAATGGTTGCACTGGCCCTGCCTACCAACGCAAGTTCTCATTGAACTAGCATGCTGAAAATAGAGTGTAGCCATGGCGGCACAATTAGGATGGAAGTGGGGAGAGGCGCTCGGCCTTTCTCAGTGTATATCTAGGGTCTTGGACAGGCTTGTACCCTCCCACTGCTGCAGCTACACTCTGGTTTTAGCCTGTAGTTTGATCAGCGCTAGCATGGGTATGTCGTCCCCTCAAAATAGAATTTTCACCTCCAGTTCAAAGTGTGGACGTGCCCTTAGGCAGCTCTTTTTGTTGATCTAATCCCAACTTCAGTGCAAGTTCACTCTCCTCCACAGTGGTTTGAACACTAATCTTGTAGAGTCAGAGTAGCCTACTTAAATGGGCCTCCAAAGTCCTCTGCCCAAGTTCTGTCCTTTGCCAAAAGCCAACATATAGTTAAAATAAATACCATCATGAAATCTTCCATGCAACTGTCCAAAGGACCCCCATTCAACAACACATGCCAGAGTTAGGGTCTGCAGAATAAGGTCCCAAAACAGTGTCATGTTATGGTACAGGCAGGAGCAAGGAGCACAGACAGGAACATGTGGTTACAACACAGGTAATGTCAGAGGTGAAAGTAAGCCAGTCCGGTCTGGTACGGTGTACCGGCAAGAGCCAGTACGCTGTGCTGGCCTGCATTAACTTCCATAGCGGGGATTGAAAGGGCTCAGAGCTCCCCACGGCTGCGGGCAGCCCAAAACTTTTTGAATCCCGGCCACGGCTCTGGTGGCCGGGCTGGGGCCAGGATTTAAAGGGCTCCAGGCTTCCCTCAGCGGCAGGAGCTCTGGGCCCTTTAAATCACTGCCCGAGCCCTGCAAAACTCGGGGTTCCCCCTGGCGGCCAGAGCCCCGGGCCCTTTAATTTACCCCTGAGCCCCGGGGTGCTCCCAGCCACCTCTGCAGCTGGGAACCCCTGGCTGATTTAAAGGCTCTGGGTCTCCCAGCCACAGCTGGTTCCCCAGGGCCTTTAAATATTGAAAGGTCATGCCCCTTCCAGGAGAGGCAACGTTTCTTCCGGGAGAGGCCATGCCCTCCAAGGACTCTGGCAGTACTGGTAAGTATTGTACGTTACTTTCACCCCTGGGTAATATAACCTTTTATTAGTAATATCAGAGGGGTAGCCGTGTTAGTCTGGATCTGTAAAAGCAGCAAAGAGTCCTGTGGCACCTTGTAGACTAACAGAGGTATTGGAGCATGAGCTTTCGTGGGTGAATACCCACTTCGTCGGATGCGCGACGAAGTGGATATTCACCCACGAAAGCTCATGCTCCAATACGTCTGTTGGTCTATAAGGTGCCACAGGAGTCTTTGCTGCTTTTATTAATAATAACCTGTAAGTACACAGATAGGCAGCAATACTTCCAGTTGTAATGAGACTATAGGCTTAGCTGTTTAAGTGCTTTTCAGCAAAAACAAAATACAGAAATATGATAGGATACTCATAAACAAACACTTGCGTAATAATCAGACCATGGAGTGCATCAGAATATAAAAATAGAATAAAAATAGAATAAAAAATTGAACGAAGGAAAGGAACAGAATGAATGGACTTATGGTTACACAGGAGCAGTTGCACATGAGGTATTCAAAAACAGATAAACCCAGCGTACTTGGTGATGCTAAGAGAATGCTGTCATCAGATGTTCGGCTGCATGTGTGTTCTCCCTGTGTGCTGTTTCAGCTCTGCGCAGATAGCTGGCACAGTAAATCTTGAATGAATGATCCAATGACCACAAAATCCATTAAGATGCAAAGGCGCTTGATTAGGTTTATTGTCAGAAAAGCCCAGTCCTAGCTTCCCAGATCAATGTCTACAGTTACGCTAGCACATGTATGCCCATGACAATGGATGCAGTTCAGTCAGTGGCGGGACTTTCCACTGCCCCCTCGTCTGGACAAAGGCGCTCCCTCTGAGATACCTCTTTATACACCGATCACCCTTGACATATCAGGGTGCCACCCTCTGACATATTTGGGCGCCACCCATTGCCTTGTACCTGTAGGTTCAATCAAAACATCTCTGTTCATCACGCTGTCATCCTGACCTTATCCTTAAGATGAGTCAGCATGTTCCTGTCATCTTTGGGGAATGTGTTTGGTATTAGGGTGTTCTGGTACCACCCTTCTGGACTATGCTTGTGTGAGTGCTTTGCGCCTAGCAACTCTTAGGAATATATGTTTTTACAATATCAGCCCTATGCTTGCCAAATTCTGTGAGCAGAGCCTGTCTTTTGCTCACAGCTTAACTTTGCTTTATATCAGCAAAATTTTGACTACTTTAGCTCAGGCCTCAGGCCTCATAGCACATGGGCTTATGTTTCAGGCTTTCTTCCTACTACAGATGCTTGAAAGAACAACTGTGGCCTGTAAAAACACTCAAAGCTTTTCTTGCCATACAGAACCCAAAACCAGATCCACTATTTGTACATGGGGATGTCAGAAACCTGACCAGTTATCAATTCAATGCAACAGCGAAGATGGCATTAGCCTACTTAGGGCTCAATACAGCTAACTTTGGCACACATTCCTTCAGGATTGAGGCAGCCTCAGAGGGTTTTGACTCCCAGAGTTGATAGGCAACAGGGTGCTGGAAAATGAACTGTTGCAAGACCTATGTTTGCCCCTCGGGAGATGTTACTGGGGCACACGAGGAGAGTAACTAACCTGCCTGTGATTGCAGTAGATATCCCAAGCAAGGCAGATGTCTCAACTCACAGGCACTCTATAGTGCATTGGGCTAACAAGAAGGCAGCTAGGTTGGTGAGTGGATGGCAGATGAGCTTCAATGTTGAGATCTGCATTCAATGGTTTGGCAGGAGAGGCATATTGTGAGATCAACTCATGCCTCTTCTGCACTTATTCATAGGAGAATTACAACCGACCATCGAGAGTGCCCAACGTATGTCCCACCAGAGCATTTCATAAGCTTGTGGTCTGCTTCAACACAATATACCAATGGCCGATTCATTACGGTTTTGTCATCAAATTTTATGCACTCATTTCTTTTTTTGTGTTTAAATAGATAATACTGTACATAGGTTGTTTCTATATAAATGCCTACGAAACAAGATGAACTTAAAATATAAATCAATACAGGTGATTTTAAATCTTATTATAGAATCTGTTTGGCCCACACAAGATTGTGTTTAGGTTTACGCAGCCCTCCTGTGTAAAAAGGTTGGGCACCACTGTTCTAATATCCTGGTTATTCATCTTGATGAAAATGATCTTGGGACCTCCATTAGAGGCAGGGATACAGTTTGAAGGGATGCGAGATTGATTTCATACACATGGTTGAATGTTGGTTTGGTCAGAAATGATCAAATTAAATGATTGGAAGCTGACGGGGAGCCAATGAATCATCCCACATAGATTGAGCATGAAAGAATTGGCAGAGGCAGCTATTCCTTGATCCTGGATACGAGGATGATGTCTCCCTGGGGAAAAGTCATTGATGAGACTTAAGATGGCTGACGAGTCCAATTTGTGCTTTACAGATTTTTCCACATGTGTCACAAGTGGTTGCTTGGAAAGAGGACAACTGCTGGCTGGGATGCTGTACCCTTTCCTTCCTCCTCTACCATTTTTCAGCCTCTTGAGCAAGGCAATGTCTTCAAAATGGTCTGAGGCTTGATATGTGATGCAACAACACTGAAGTCTATTGCCAACCAGCTCTTCCCAATTTGTGGGGTCAATGCCTCCCTTCTTACTATATACTTTCAGAATTTCTCTGATTTCCCCTACTGAATAGTAGACCAGGATCTTAGTTTCCATCCACAGATCTCTGTCAATAAAGACATGATGAAGCAAATTTCTGAAGGATACACGGGCACAATGGATCCTATATTCAATCTCCATATCAAGATTGGCTGTCTAGGAGAGGTGGCTACCAAGGTAAGGGAAATGCTCAACGTTTTCCAGGGGTTCACCACCGATGACAATTTGTGAGAGGACAGAGGTGACTTCTGCTGGGACAGGCTGGTGGAGCACCTTAGTCTTCTCAGTGTTGATGGAAAGTTCCAAGCTATGATAAGCATCTGAGAAGAGATTTAGGGTGGATTTCAAGTCAGCCTCGGTGTGCGTGAGGGCAGGACAGTTGTCAGCATACTGAATGTTGGTAATAACAGTCCTGATGACTTTAATTTTATAATGAAGACTTCGCAGATTGAAGAGCTGGCCATCCATGCGTTTTTGAATCCCAATTCCAGAAGAAAGGTGGTCATGAATCAGAATCAACACTCCGGCAAGATAGATGGAAAAAAGGGTGAGGGCAATAACACAGCCCTGCTTAACATAGGTATGGATGGTGAAAAGCTTCATCTCCAACCAGGGACACGGGGGGCGGGGGCAATTGGGGCAATTTGCCCCAGACCCTGCAGGGGTCCCGCAAGCCCTGGCTCAGCAGCGGGCCGGGTCTTTGGCCAGCATTTTGACGGCAGGGGGGCCCTTCAGTCGTTCTGGGTCTTCGGCGGCCTTTCGGCAGCAAGGGCCCCTTCAGTGCCACCGAAGATGTGGAGCAACAGAAGGGCCCCCCACCACTGAAATGCCCCTCAAGCCCTGGCCTGGCAGTGGGTCTTTGGCGGCATTTCGGCGGGGGGGGTCCCTTCAGTCACTCTGGGTCTTCGACGGCATTTCGGCGGCAGGGGGCCCTTCAGTGCTGCCAAAGACCCAGACCGCCACCGGGTGATTACAAGTGCCGCAGCTCCCCTGCTTTGCCCCAGGCCACCAGAATCCTCTGGATGACCCTATCTCCAACCTATTACAGAGGACAGTGGTGGTCATCTCATCATGAAGTATCCTGAGAACACGAATGAATTTCAGTGGACAATCGACCTTCCATAATGCTTCACAATTGATGGAATCAAAGACCTTAGATCAATAAATGTGGACCTGCCATGCAACGAAATTCATACTAGTGGTGCCCCAAGATGGTCTGAAACTACATTGGGATTGTGGAAGGATAGTTTCAGCAAGAGGGTGGCATGAAAGAATATGAACCATAAGGTTACCAGAATCATTATGGATACTGATGGTCCCATAATCACACATAGAGGCATCCAGTACAATTGACTTGAATTTTTTGGGGACAATGGAGTGTACTTGTCTGACACAGGGACCATCATTTAGCTTTGGGACATTAGAGGTTGGATCATGTAGGAAATAGGTACTAGGCAGTGGAATGGGGAGTATGACCAAGCTAACTGCCAGTGACCCCATTGTCTAGGGCAAATTAAGGCCAAAAGAGCCAGCTCCAAGAGATGAAAGAGACCTAGTGGACCTTGGGGCTATGGGAAAAGGGGAGTATTGAAGTCTTCACAGACCAAGGTCCCTTTTTGGAACCCTCTGTCCCTCTCATGGAGGTTTGGGTGACAGGATTCAGAAGAGTGAGCAGAATCCTAGGGGTAGGCTGAAGAGAGGTCAACCCAAAATTAGTGGATATATTGTGGGAGTTTGGTAACTAGACCCACTTAAACGCCTGGTATGTGAGAGTTGGGGGAGGCAGGGCATGTAATACCCCTGTGTTACGTTAGTAAAGTTGTAGCCTGCCACTTAAATCCTTTCCTTTGTCTGTCCTCTTTCCCCAGCCGGGCCTGATCCAGCTGCTTTCTTTTGCACAGGGGAGAGGATTTTGCCCTAATCAAATCACACAAGGTCCCTCAGAGGTGGATGAATGCTGGAGTAAACTCCAAGAAGCATTATTTTAAGGATTTAAAGAAGAATTCTCTTTGTGTTAATAAAATACTGAAAAAGTATAATGGTTGAAAAGAAGAGAAACCTGCTTTGGGTAAAAGCCAGTGTGATGGGGTGGCAATCCCACACAAGGTCTGAGTAGAGAGAAAGGGCCAATTAACCTTGTACCTGTGGAACAGTCAGGACTGATAGGCTTTTAATTGATGACGAAGCCCAGCTGGGCAAAGGGCAGGCTAAGCTGCTATAAAACCAAGAAAGTCAAGTGTAAGAAGGTGGCTGTGGTACAAAAGGTCTGTGGCCACTTGCTGGGCTTAGAAAGGAAAAAAGTGAAAACCAGAGGGAGAATAGAAGGGCTCCTGACCCAGAGGAAGGATGGAGAGAAGGAGCCTGATAGAAGCTAAATAGGCAGCAGCCCAGAGAAACACCAGCAAGATTTGGGACAATGCAGACCCTGGCTGCTGATTGAGGGTCCCTGGGCTGGAACCCAAAGTAGTGGAATACCTGGGCTTCCATACCAGCCACTGGAGAAGTGGCACAGAGTGAGGAGTGGACAAGATGACTGCCTGAGACAGTTGTTCAATGGGACTTTGATATCCCAGAAAATGAAAACTATAGTGACTCAGCTGGAGAACCAAGCCACAAAGAGGGAGCACCCTGACTGATGACAGGGGAGTAAGCTGACTCCAGAGAGCGCAAGTGTGAGACCGGAGGGTGAGAAACCAAAGGAGGGAGCATCAGACTGGTCATGAGCTAATTCCCAGATGGGCCACAAGGAGGTGCCATAGCAGTGACTAGAGCATTGGTTCTCAAACTTTTGTACTGGTGAGCCCTTTCACAGAGCAAGCCTAGGAGTGCGACTCCCATTATAAATTAAAAACACTTGTTTATATATTGAACACCCTTATAAATGCTGGCAGCAAAGCGGGGTTTGGGGTGGAGGCTGACAGCTTGCAACCCCCTCCATGTAATAACTTGGTGACCCCCTGAGGGGTCCTGACCCCCAATTTGAGAACCTCTGGATTAGAGCACAGGCACACCTGGTAGCTGGAAATAATGGTATCAATGCATAGGCCCAAATGCTCTTATCATTACATGGAGTAAAGGTGAGTATTGAATATTGACCATTTCTGCCTGATGCAGGTGAAAGAGAGAGTTGAGTCACTGGCTGAGGCATGTTCCACCCTTTCCCTGATCCTGCAGTAAGCCCTGTGTATGTGAACACTTCATGGGTGAGTTCTGATGAGCTTTGTGTTGGGGCAGAGAGGGCAGAGCTGGCAGCAACCATTATAGATAATTTGCTTCCCTCCAAACCCAACCCATTTTCTGCCAGTAAATGCCTCCAAGCTGAATACTGCTAAGATAAGTGGAGGTCACTGAGTACAAGCACAGGACAAGGACCACTGGAAGCAAGACCATTAAGCTGACCATGTTGCCAATTGGGAGGTGAGTCCAGAGAGGAGCATAGACTTCTGTTCCACACACATAGTCTGAAATTCTTGGTCAGGGCCAGAATGTACCACCTATTATTAGACTATGTGCAGGTGGGAGACTATGCCCCTTTCCCCTCTGTGCCAGAAGTCTTTCCCCTGAGGGGTGAATGAGTCAAAAAGTCAGAGAGCTTAGTTTTCTACTTACTTTTTTCCCTTCCGGACATCTGTGTGGAAGGGATAATTTGGCCCAAGGTTAATTTTTAGCTACAAAACTCATAATTTATTAAATGGCAGTTTACTGTCCATATAAGCCGTGATGGGATAGTAAAAGTTCAAGAAGTTCATGAACTGGTTCACCACAGTTATCTTGAACATGAACTCAGTGATTAGTCAATAGTTTAGAAAAATAAGGTTGGCCCGCTGGTTTCTGTGCTACTTACCACAGTCTCAGGGCAGGGACAAAGGAAACTAAGGGAGGTTTTTCCAAATACAAACTGCCAAATTTTGCAGCTTTCCAGCATACCCCATAGATGCTTGGTTTTATTTGCTCTGGAATCTGACATACATTGTAATATACTAATATACTCTATTTTTTGATATATTCATATTGACATCTTAAATAACTACTGTTTCTTAACTCAATATACCACCACTGCATCTGGCTGTTTCCAGTAGTCTGGGGAAGTGCCCTACCACAAGGGCTTGAGCCACAGAAGATGGTGAGACAGATGAAGCTAGATAGTCTCTTTTTATGTCCATGAGGGTCAGTCTTTCAACACCGAGAGGAACTAAGACAAATAAACAGAAATGGGACACACTATAATTAATGGCTCCAGAACACAATAAATCTGGACAGCTTCATAGTTTCAAACTGTAGGTCATTTCAGACTAACTTAAAAGTAAAAGCTAAAAACCCACTGTGGTCATTTCTTCCCTCTTAACTACTCTGAACTGGATCTTTTGGACAGAGGCTCTTTCAAACTAAATATGCCTGTAGACAGAGCAGTCCCCACCCCTCAAAGCTGTGTGTGCATGAGTGTGTCGTTTGACAGTTGTCTTCCCCTCCCACTGTGGACTTATCCTGAGAAAACACCCAGTCCTCAAATTATGACAGTGTAACACTATTTCAAAAATGTTGCCACATGGACTTGGATCCAATACAACTCCATCCTGCTTAGTCCTCATGTACTGTTTGGTGGTGTGGAATACCAGATGAATTGTTATTGTAACGTCTTTCAACACTGGCCTTAAAAAGAGGACAGAACAAGAGCTACTAAACTATCCAGATTACCAAAGTCACACACAAGACAACAGTATAGAAATAATGGTGTATGACTGCTATCCTGGAAAACTAACAGTGATTCATACTGGTTTGATATGCATGATCCATAACCTCCAATCACATCAAAATCATAACCCAGAATTAACAGCCCCTTGCATCTTCAAGATAAGATAATTTTGAATCTTATTTCAGATTATGCTGGTTGTTTTAAAAATTAGTCAAGTACTAGGGACCTGATTCAAAGCCCGCTGAAATCAGCGGAAATGTTCCCATTCCAAAACTAGGGAGACATGAAATGCTGCCTGCTTGTTGTCTTTTATGCCCTGTCCCCCTTCCAGAGACCTGGACTAGACTCTCTTCTTAAGGCACTGACGCTGGAGAATGAGGCAAGAGAAGACCGAATGCTTGGAGTGAGACTCATGAAGGAGTCTGTGCCATTTTAATACATATTTTGTTTTTAGATTAGCTCTGTGCAAGCCTGTGATTCTATGTCACTCATTGCTGAACATGCGCTACAGGGTTATAGCAAAGCTTCCAACTAAACCTCACTTAATTGGGAGAGATTCCTACTTTTTGCATTTTTAAGGCCGATTTTTGAAATACTATACCTCTCTCTTACGATGACAGATTTTGCAATATATTTTAGAGAGAGACGCTTCAAATCTCACCCATCACTGTTGTAAAGGTTTCCACTCATTTGGATTGTCACCATCTGACAGCCCTCTAACATACAGCATGTTGTCTTTCTGTGCTCTGGGCCCCTTGCCTGGCCTGGGAAAAGCAGTGTGCTGGGAGTTTCTGGCCTCCTCTGGGGTTAGGTATGATGGTCTCAGCTGTGCGTAAGCAAGTGGTTTCAATCCTTAATTGCGATGGGGAAGTGGTCAGACAACACACTCTGTCCTGGCAAGATAAAGGGTAAGATGTCTTGGAAGAAAATCAGGAAATAACAAAGTTACATATGAAATACATTTATATTTCTAACATTCTGGAAAATTTCTAACGTGTTCTTGAAAAACAAAACAAAAGGTTTTTGATGGTGCTTTATGTGAAGCTGGAAATACTATCTCATGCTTCCCACTCTTTATGAAAGTTAAATAGCCAGTTTAACTATTAACTAGACTGTTTAAACTGTTGTTCTTTACAGCACAATTCAAAAACACTTGTGAGGAAATGGATGTGGGTTAGGATTTTTAGAGCAGTTGTCAATCAATAGCAAAACACCAGGAAGCATTATTTTAGTTTTACGTAGGAAAGGGAACCTACTTCATCATCGTGTAACAGTAATACCTTGCAGCCAGAGCTGTCCCTAGGGGGTTGTGGGGCCCAGGGCAAAAGTGATGGATTCGTCTCTTCCAGGACCAACCGTGCCAGCCAGTCGCACCAGCCTGTGGGGCCCCCCAAAGTGCAGAGCCTGGAGCAGGGGGGCTGGGGCACAAGTGATGGCTTCATCTCTTCCGGAACCAACTATGCCGGCCAGTCGCACCATCCTGTGGGCCTCCCCCAAAGCACAGGGTCTGGAGAGGTCACCCCGATTTACCCTACCCAAGGATGGCTCTGCTTGAAGTTATATAACACGTCTTCCAAAGATCTCAAAAATCTTTACAAATATCAGCTCATTAAGCCTTACTGCATCCCTTTGAGTTAGTCTTTATTTTACCCACTTTACTAATGGTTAGCCTGAGACATGGAAAGGTTTTAATAACTAGCTCAAAGTCACACAGTAACTCATGAGCAGATCTGGGAATAGATTCCAGTAATCTTGACAAAGTGCCTTCCTATAAACTCTATTTACAATCCTGTTGATAATGCGTGAGCCAAAATAGAATCCAGCTCATTCTCCCAAGCTGTGTGTATAAAACGGATTGACTTGAATAAACAGTAGCCTTTGAACATATTACTGCAGAGAAATCCATTAGATGAAAATTATTGTTTAGATTTTCAAAGCCAACTAGGGACTTTTCTCACAACTCTCACTGAAATTAATGAGACCTGAAATTGGCATAGGCCACTATTTTCAAACTTGGGTGCCTAAAGCTAAGCTATTCAATTCATATTTAGACACCTAAATAACTGAAGTGATTTTCAGAGGGCAGAGCACCTACTGACTTCACTATATTTTGACTATTGCTTACAGTACACAACCAGTAACCTTTTAAGTGACCACATAATGGCAGTGTCCTTCTCTACCGCTCCCCTGCCTGTGGTGTTGTCACCTGTTGTTCTCGTCTTAACAAGGGACCTGATCTTGCAAACACTCATGAATAACTTTAGATTGGAAGCTTTTCTGGTCAGGGAATCCATTTTTTGATTTGTTCTGTAAAGTCTCATGCACGTTGATGGTGCTATATATTAAATAAGTAATAGTCACTCTCATTTGATATCTGGCCAATCCAAGTTTTGCATGAGGAACTATATTGATATAACCAATAGATTCATGTCCCTGAGAACTGGAAATACAGTAGATCCATGAAGAGGATGCTACTGCTAGAACAATCAGCTAAATACAGTAAAATATGAACAATTTTTGGCAGGAAGAAATGCAGCAACAATGCTAATTGGTTCCAGTGTTTCAGCTGCTTGTACAAATGACCAGTGTCTTGTCTTGTTTTGTTTTTTGCCCAATTCTGACCAACCACTGCATGCATGTAAAAGTATCATGGTGACATGTCAGACATTTTAAAATAATTTAGAATGTTGTTGAGGTGGCCAATATAAGATGACTTTCAGAGATCTGAAACATAAGTAAAAACAGAAAACTGGCTTTGAATAATTTCCACATGCCATTTTCACTTGTTTGCTGCACATCATTCACAAGATAAAACTTCAGCATATGGGGAATTTTACAAAAAGATTATAACTCTCCACTTTGGGAACTATTTCCCAAGATCCATTTTTGTTTGCTCTAAAAGCACAGTAAGTCTTAAGTCCTCCTATGTGATCAAAGGGCCTTACAGAAATTATTAAATTAGCCTGAAAACAGACCTGTAATGTAAGGAAGTATTATTATATGATCTAATGTATAACAGTGGCAGGACTCATCTCATATGACAGGACTGTGAGGTATGATCTTAGTAAATGCTCAGAATTCATGACGATGAGCACAATATAAATATCCAGATGTACAGATAGAGAGTGGATCAGGGGTGCAATTGGCCACACTATCACTGGAAAATAAATGTTAAAAGTGTGAAATTCCTATTTTTTTTCTGTTTTATCTGCTCTTGTGCTCTCAATTCTCTCAGTGTGGGTGCCCAGACAATCTGGAGAATGACACCGCCTGGCTTAAATGCAGAGGAGACAAGAACTAGACATGGAGGGAGGGGCAGAGGAAGTACACTGGGAGAGGGAACCTTGGGGATGGAGGGGAGGAGTCTGGGAGATGGCAAGATGGGGGAGAGAAACTGGGACTGGCTGGGTAAGAAGACTGGCAGCGCAGGGGATAGGAACGAGGATGAGGATGGGGACTGGAAGTCAGTGGGTGAGGGAAAAACTGAGATCAGATAAGAAGAAAGGGCTGGGAGGGACATTGGGACTAGCTAGACAAGGAGACTGGAACTGAGATGAGGAGTCCCAGGGAGTGGGGACTAGGACTGCGATAAATAGCCTGGGGATTGGATTAGGAGTTGGAGAAGAGGAAGAGCCAGAACTGGGACAGGGACTGATTGGAAGGGATGGGGCAGAAGGGGGCAGATTTAAGCAGAGATGGGGGCAAAAGGGTCAGTGACCTCTAGAGCACACTACTCTTCAGAGTTTGGGATGGAAGCCAAGAATCTGAGTCTCACCATTCCTCTTCTGTCAGCAAACATTGGTGAAAGCCACAGGCAAAGTGTCTCTCATCCCCCCCAATCCCCATCACACAGAATGATGAACATCAGTCTTTAATTACATGATCACATACTATTTTCAGGCTTGTACTTATACCTGGGGCACTTACAGCATTACACCTGTGAGCTGAAGCACCCCTGTATTCACACCCTACAGACATCTGTAATAATCTTTGTACACAATGTGTCCTGTGAGGTATTATCTGAAAATTAACAACTCACTGTTCATTAATATTCATACGCGATGTATGTCTGCAGAGTGCATGAAGAATTATGGATATATACTATAATTATGACTACAGTTTCTGCAAACTAGGTATGTCAGGGAAAGTCAAAGAACTTTCACATGGGAATACAAGAGAAACCAGCATTTTGTACTTCTGTGGAAAGTATGACTGAGGGAAAGTCAGCCCTGACTGGGAAGATGACTGGTGACAGAAATCATCTTGAACAAAGCCTGTACCTTGCTAGATTAAGTGTGAGACTTTTAGATGTGTCTTCACTTTCACCTTTCTAACTTTATTCCTTTTACTTGGCATCACTTATCCTATGTCCTATTGATAATAAATTTGTGTTATTTTTACTAGGAGCCAACTTGGTGCTGTGCTTAAATGGAAGGGTGTATTTCCCCCAGTGAAGTTAATAAACTGTGATGTGCTTTTGTGTTTCTAGAAGAACAAATAAACCCTATTATTTCTCTGAACTGTGCAGGAGAGGGCTGGACATAGCAGAGCACACAGTTTGAGGGAAATTCAGGATTGGGAGTGCGTTGGGGTCACCTTGTGGGTTGTAACCAAGGCTGGTGGAAGCCAAAGTTGGCCTATGAGGCTGTAGACAGGCTGCTGGGATAAGAGCTGCTGAATTAGGGCTGTCAAGTACACAGACACTTCACAGTGTAACCTGCATGCTGATAGGCTGGTTGTGAGCATCCTAGACTGGGAGCTACAGCAACAAAGCAGTGTAAGACACCCAAGATGCAGTGCAAGTGATGACACAGCCCCTCACTGGTCTGGATTGTACCCCAAACATTGTGACAACATTTTCTTATGTTGTTGTCTATTTCTTGTTAGAAATCTTAAGCTTAATAGATAGGAGGAGGCTTTTTTCTCTACTTTTTTGCACAGAACTGAACAAGCCCTTGGTGATGACCATGTAACAAAGTACTGATCCAGCATGGCAATTTGTGCGTTCCAAAGAAACATCATATGATGAGTGCAGCTTATGGATGGGTGAATTGCTGTGCCGACCTGGAGCCCATTGACTTGCATGGGTTCAGGATTCTGCAGGACTGCAGGATTAGTGTTTTAGTTTACATTATTAGCAACCATGGATCAACATCAGGTATGAGCTTGTTTGTTAAGGGAAGAGGTTTGTTTCCTACTGTATAAAGAAGATTTTTTTAGCAGAAAATTGTTTTTGAAATCTGTATCTTCAAAATTTCCAAAATGACTTTTGAAAATTGCGTGCCCATTTGTTCCCCACAATGAATGCTTACATGATGGAGAGCAGCTCGGTAGCAGGAGCCCCTTTCTTAACAACTGCTGAATCCCCAGCCCTCGGCATTAATGTTCCTTTTGTTCGGTATATATTCAGTTTCACTATTTTCATCATAAAATGGTTTTCTTTTTCATTTCTTTTAAGAACCTTGCAATGCTCTCTGTGTATGTTCTTCTATTATCTGTCTTATTAAAATCTGTTTAAAGGTATATTAGCAAGACAAGGCAAGTGAGGTAATATCTTTTACTGGGCCACCTTCTGTTGGTGAAAGAGAAAAGCTTTAGAGCCACACAGAGTCTTCTTTAGACCTGAAGCATAAAAGCTCCATAGTGCAGATGCTGGGTTGCTCAAAAGCTTGTCTCTCTCACCAACAGAAGTTGATTCAGTAAAAGAATTACTGCACCCACGTTGCCTGTCTAATATCCTAGGAGCAACACAGCTACAACAATGTTGCAAACTTAAAAAGTATATAACAGACATGCAAAGACAATCTACCAATCTACCAATTATTCATTTGTTTTCTCAGAATATATTCTGTCTCCTAAATTATGTAAAAGACCAGGAGCAGACTTCATTCCTGTGGCCAGAAGAATAAGGTTAAAGAGTAGAGTGCAAGGAGAGAGAGCAATCACAATTTGTTTTCACACATGAAAAGCTATTGTCCTTTGAGACTACTTCACATATTTATCTTATAAGAGAGGAAGAGAATTACCATGAGATAGACTGGAAATTTGACAAAGGTCTGAGAAATAAGATCTTCTCAGGCTTTGTCAGTAGGTGGGTAAAGTCATAATGGCTCTGTTTTTCTTGGTTTTCTTTACATGAGAAAAACTGTGTTAAAATGCCTAACCATGCAAAATTGGGAGGATATTAGTCTCTTTGAGTCTATTTTACACTGTATCTCAGTAAACTAAAAGGCCAGTTTAGTTATTTTCCCTTCCTCACATCCTATACTGGGGGAGCGGGGGAGGATTTCTCCTCCTCTCACATTTAGATAGGTTTTTCAGATTTCAGTGAAAATGATAGCTGTCACCCATCTGCCAAACAGCTTCCTCCCATAACAAGGATGACTCTGGGGTGATTGAGATTTTCCCTTCCATACATTTTATCTCTTGATTCTCAAGCATAGTGCCAGTCAGTACTGCATCATGTTTAGCAAAAACAGCTGTTGTGGCTTCATTGTAAAACCCCTCTGTCTTATGACTGAAAATATATCATTGATCTATCCATGTGTACCAAATTATCCTATAGACAATAAAGTGTATTAACTTTAAGATCACTGTAATTAACTTCTGTTTGTTTCCCATGCAGCACTTACAAACTTGGGTTTCATACAGATTTGATCTGATCTCTTTTAAAAATGATATGAAGCATCCTAATTGTGAATGCTGAGCACTTTTGAAAATTTGGTGCAAGTTCCTTAAGAGCAAGGATCAAAGCATTTCTGCTACTGACAGTTGTGTGGATAAAAAAATAACTCAAGCTACACGAAGGTCATTTTTTGTTCACAGGTACTTGCATTTTCAAGGAGTTATTAGTGTCAGCTTTGCTTTAGTCAGATTTCCCCTTCAATATATTTTATATTATATATAATATTATGATAAACTTGATTCTAAAGCATAGTACCAGCCAGTGCTGCACCATATTTAATTAATCAGAGTTCATACCTCACAATCCACTCCTTGACTTTCCACATAATCCCACTGGTTTGTTGCGCTGCTGCTTCTGCTCTCCCTGATGAGCATCTTCTCAACAGAACTAAAATGTCAATGGAACAATTGAGCTCTACATAGAAGTGTTTGGGTAATACTGTGGCTTACTATATTGTCTACAAATATGTGGAGCTGGTGTGTATTACCAATGCCTCTCAAGAGACTGGCTAACTACTTTTTAATATCTAGACATCTGACCTATGTGTTAACATGCAGTTCTAGTTGGAAAAATCACTCTCTCTTACTCAACAGAATGGCTCCTTGTGTGTGTTCCAACTTGCTGACTTAATTGACGCATGTATGTTTTTACTACTTTTAGTCCTGTTGAATTCTATTATTGCCAAGTACCAATTACACAATCTTTTTACTGGTGATGATACGTGACTTTAAGATCCTAGGTTGAGTTTGTGGGGCTGGCAGTTAGGAGGGAAAATGCATCTTTTTAATTGTAAACTGAGAAAGTTTGATCAGGAAAGCACTATGGCCCAGATCTACAAGGGGAATAAGCATTGCAACGCTAAGTGTCAAAGCAACTAACCTTTAGGGGCCTAGAAAAATCACTGGAACAATAATGAGATCCACAGAACCTGTTTTAGGCATGTATGCTCCCTATACAATGAACAGGGAGAGATAGGAGCCTTAGAATGCGATCCACAAAAGCCAGCATGTTAGGCCGGGAACCACCTAAATTAGCCTCTGGAGATGATGGCAAGAGGGGTGTGAACTACGTCCCACTCCTCTCAAGGAAATAGGTGCCTAAATCCAGGCTGCAGGGAGGCACCTATCTCTGCTAGCAATTCAAAGCAGGAACTCCTCTCCTAGAGTCAGGAAGCTTAGTGCCGAAGTCATTTCTTGTGAGAATGAGTTAGGTGCCTGCCTCACTGCACACAGCAAAGAGGGAGAGGAGTGGAAAGCAGTGGTTTCTGTTTTTGAGTGCAGTGGCTAATGCACTCACCTGGGATGTAGAGACCTAGATTCAATTCCCCCCCTCTGCCTGATGAGGAAAAAGGATTTGACAAGGGGTCATATACATGGGTCAGGAGAGTGCTCTAACCATTTAGCTAAGGGAAATCTCTCCTGTTGAAGCTATTTCACTTTGGATAAATAATAAGAATCATTGGCACCAAGGAGCTGGATCCTGGGTCTTCTGCATCCCCGGTGGTGCCCGAGCCACTAGGCTATCGAGTCATTCTCACATATGCTCTGGCTCAACGACTCTTTAATTATTTAATCCAAAGTGGAATCACTTCAACAGGAGAGACTGAGGGAACCCCACCTCAGAATATCCCAGAGCTGAGAGGTGTGAGAGACTTCTATTCAAATCCCTTTCTCCTCATCCAGCAGAGGGAGAAATTGAACCTGTGTCTCCCACATTCCAAGTAGGCAGGGCCAGCTCTACCATTTTTGCCTCCCCACGAAAAAAAAAAAAATGCTGCCCGGACTGTGCTGCCCCAAGAATGGATGGAATGCCACCCCTTAGCACGTGGGGCACACGCTTCCTCCACAGATGCCTGGAGCCAGCCCTGCAGGTAAGTGCTCTGACAACTTGATTAAAAGTTATAAGGAGGGCAGCAGCAGCAGCACTACTTCCTCCTCTAGCCACCTTTTGAAAGGGACCCAATTCAGGAGTCAATTTGAGAACGCCTACTGGATACAGCCCCCTGGATGAGATAGGCAGAGGAGCACCTATCTTCCATGATTTCTGGATCACTCTGAATCTTAGGCAGGAGATAGACATCTGGACACCTACACTGTAGTACCATGGCCATGTCTTGAGGTAGAAACATAGGTGCCTAGGGAACTTTTGCCCTGAAAATGTACGTGCTGAATAAGTTAAAAGCTCCTACAGGGTTTTGGGCAGCAGCCAAGATGGATTTTGTGGATTACAGTGGCACCTAAAACTGGGACATAGGTGCCTAAGTTTGGGGTTTAGGCATCTAAGTACCTTTGTGGATCTGGACCTGAGACAGTAAACCTGGAAACATATAATGTCATTTGTAGTCAGTTTTCAGAGTAGAACTGAACTTATTTAAATATAATATCAAAAGTTTCTCCTCCTTCCCACCTTTGGTGCTGGTGCAGCAAGATACTTAAGCACATATTTAACTTGAAGCATGTGAGTAGCCCCGTTTACGTCAATGGAGCTACTAGGATGGTTTATTTGTCTGCTCATTGATGTAATTATATTTTTGTATTATATTTGAAAACAATAATATAGTGCTCCAAAAATTACTAATTTGACAGGCAAAATTGTGGCTCTGCAGAAATGAGCAGCATTATCTCACAATATGAAACAGATAGCTACAGTAGACTGAGATATTGTAGCCCAGCTTTTGTCTTGCAAAAACAGTGTAGACACAGATGAATAGCTTGTGGGAGGCGGCCATATTACCTATTGACTGTACAATTTTGCCTATGATTTAAAAAAAAGATTCTGATGTTGTGTGGGAATGTGGATGTCTAGTCTCAGATCTGAATAAGTGAATTACTAATCAGTCATTACATTTTTTTAAGTGATGAAATTGGCCTTAGCTGTCATAAGCTTTTAGACCTTGACACATTGGGGATGACTCAGCTGCCCAAATCCTGTGCATAGTAAATTTTGTATAAAAGTGGTAAATCCTGCATTAGTGGAGAGAATGTATATTGGACAGCCCTGTTTTTAATTATAGTGTTATGGCCATTCCCACACAATAACGTTTGATACAGTAAGCTCTGAGAAATGTAACTATTGCTAAAGAAAAATATGTACAGAGAAGTAGATGCTGATTTCAAAACAATTATCTTTTAACTTCTGTACTGTAAATATTTCTATATTCCTTACACTCAATATGCATAACAGGTTGATGATTGTTTAGGAAACAAAAAAATAATTTTTGAGTGCACGTGAATAAAATAAGAAATAGACGTCCAACATCTGATCAATCTGCTTCATAAAACTTTAGAAGTCAGAGTTCTGGTAGCATTTTTGTACAAAATATTTTTGTTGTACAAGATATTATTTTTGTAGGCATTTTTAGTGAGCGCAGCTAAAATAAAAAGGCCAAATAAACATTTTTCTATTATTCCAGATGCTTGTTTTCCATTCTCCAGCATAAAATGAATTGTTTTTATTACCAAAGCGCTGAAGGTTTTGGGGGTCAATCCAGCTCTCATGGAAGTAAATGATACACCTTTCTAAGCATTATCCCTAATGTTCACTTAAACCTTTTGATATTTTGAATTTTTGCAGTAATTATTGAGGATATAGCATAATGAAGTAGTTAGTTTCTATAACATCCACTTGAATCAAGCGCATTCTCATTGTATCCTCTTTCAGCCTAAGGTTCTGAGCCCATTTTTAGTTGGTTCTTACTCAAGCTAAACTTCCACTGAAGTAAATGGAAGTTTGAGTAGGTAATGAGTAAACGTGGAGAATGATGGTGCTTCCTTCCCTTGTGACAGATTGAGAGTAATATGCTGCCTCTGTCTTGGACTTTTTAACACAGTCACATCTGGGTCATAGCCAGGAGGAAAAGCTGAATATTGAAGGGGTAAATTTTACATATTATTTGGGTGGCCTGAATAGAAGAGGATGTCCGCAGTGTAGATTTACCCTATGGTTCAGTGCTGGGTGTTGTAGTGCCTGGACCAGCAGAGCTGTAGGAGAGATGCTAATAGCCTTTTGGATAGTGATCCCCAAACTTTTCAGGGTTGCACCTCGCATTACCCCTGTCCACCTGTCCCCCCCAAAGCTGGCGCCGGGAGCAGACTCTTGGCTCCGAGGGGGGGGAGGATACAGACAGGGTAAAGGAGCTGAGGTTGGACACAGCTTGGGGCAGGGGTGGAGCTGGGAGCAGAGCCCGGGCTGGGAGCAGAGCCATGGCTGGGGGCCAAGGCTGGAGACGGAGCTAGATAGTGGTCCCTCCCCACCCCCGCATGGGGGTTGGCCCAGACTCCAGCTGTGCCTCCCCGAACAGTCTTCCGCATTTTGGGGACCTGTGTTTTAGGGCATAGTTTAACTAATATCCTTCTTCCACAAACCTTGAGACTGGGCAAGCAGGTGGGGGTAGTCTCTAAAGTGTGTTCTATCCAGCTTTCCATGGTGTTGGATGTGGGGAGTTGTGGTGGATCACAACCTCAACCTAAGTCAGCGATGCAATGTTTCAAAAAAAGCAAATGCAATTTTAGATTGCACTAACAGAGGCATAGCATGCAAATCATGGGAGTTTATAGCACCGCTCTACTCGGCACTGATTAGGCCTCTGCTGGAGTATGGTGTCCAATTTTGATCACCAATGTAGAAAGGATGTACAGCAGGGGTGGTCAACCTCTGGCATGCGGCTTGCCAGGGTAAGTACACTGGCGGGTCGGGCCAGTTTGTTTACCTGCCACATCAGCAGGTTCAGCTAATCGCGGCTCCCACTGGCCGCAGTTCGCAGTCCCAGGCCAATGGGGGTGGCAGAAAGAGGCGCGGGTGAGGGATGTACTGGCTGCGGCTTTCCGCCACCCGTATTGGCCTGGGATGGCAAATCACGGACAGTGGAAGCCGCGATCAGCCGAACCTAACGATGCGGCAGGTAAACAAACTGGCTCCGCCTGGCAGGGTACTTATCCTGGCGACCCATGTGCCAGGGGTTGCTGACCCGTGATGTAGAGAAACTGGAAAGGATTCAGAGGCAAGCAACAAAGATGATCAGAGGGATGGAATGCAAACTATATGAGCAAAGGCTGAAGGAACTGAATATGTTACTTTGGAAATGAGATGACTGAGAGGGGGACAGAAAACTAGTCTTCAAATACTGGAAAGGCTGCTGTAAAAAAGATGGAGAAAAGTTGTTCTCTCTTGTCATAGAGGGCAGGACAAGAGGCAACGGGTTCAAACTACAGCATAGCAGATTTAGATTAAATCTCAAGAAAAACTTTCTAATTGTAAGAACAGTAGGACAATGGCACAGACTGCCTAGGGAAGTTGTGGATACTCCTTCACTGGGTAGCCATCTGTCTTGGATGGTTTAGACACAACAAACACTGAATCTTAGCAGGGGGTTGGACTAGATGACCCTTGTGGTCCCTTCTCACCCTATGGTTCTATGATTCTATAATTCCATATGGTTTTGAAGAGGATCATTTTGAAGGCCATAATTAGAGGTGGGCATTTCCCATATAGATCTAAACTTCCCCAAAGTTCAGTGGTGTTGGCTCTCACATTTTGGTTCAGGGCCATCTCTAGGCATTATGCTTGATTATTCTTGGCTGTGATTCAGCTGAAACTCCAGATGTATGCATGTACATGTGTTTATATATACCTGCAGATTATTTAGTCATTGCAACTAGGAAATTACTCTATTTTACAGGAAAGGAATTTTATCTTTTAATGTCATGGTATTTACCTTACAAATGTCCTTTTACTACATGATATTTAAGGTAATTAAATGAGCAATTGCTATAATGTAGGCAAAAAGTACCTAGTATAAATAATTTGTCCACTGAAATGTAGATTCAGAAATGTAATATAAAAGGCATTCTGCCTTTGGGATATTTCTTCCAAATTCCTAAAGTGCTTTCTAAACTATAATATTTTATGAATTTAGATCAGTAAAAAGAAATTATAAATAGTAATAAAAAAGAAGGGTAGTTTAAAATGTAAAAAGATCATCTCTCTCCTCCAGTGAATGAGCCTCGAATGAAGCAGAATCTAATTCATCTTCTGCAGAAGTGGTTGCACATTGCTGGGTGTCATATGATCTTTGCAAGGATTGTGGACTGTGAATGTTCATAACTACTTTAGCCATATCCTCTCTGACCATTTCATGACCATTTGTCCTGTTGCTACCAACCCAGTCTTCTAATTGTCTCTCATGCCTCTACACTCAGTGTTAAACCAATAATTCATAAATTTATAATTTAATTAAACTCCAAAGAACCAGAGACTACAACCAGTCAAGTGCCATCACTGATAGTATTCTTCCCTCCTCTGTTCTATATTATGTTCTCTTAACCCAGCATTAAATTCTTCCAAGTTTATCCACTTATAAAAAGCAAGCCGGTATGATACTCAGGAAAACTCCTCTGGCTTTAGGGTATTGTAAAGTGTTATAATTTTCTTAAAATACCATTCTGCAACAGCAGCAATTGGGGAAAGCTTTAAAGTCAGTAAAAATGTAAACATGTTATGATGGCCCTGCCTTGAATTCACAGTGAAATTAAACATGGTTCAGAGAAAAAGTAGAATTAAATTAACATACCTGATTTAGGACTTCATTCAACTCCCATTAAATCCAGCATATCAGGTCCATAGACCCCACCTCGGTCCTGAAAACACTTACAAATTGAAGTCAATGAGACTACTCCTGGGCTTAAGAGTCAACCATGTGTGCACGTATTTAAAGCATCAAAGACCTACTGTCCAATTCTGCTCCCACTAAAATTAATGGCAAAACTTGACTGACTTTAATGGGAGAAAGAGCAAGCCATTAGACTGCAATCTCCTTAGACAGCAACTATGTCTTCCTTTATCTGCCCAGCACCAAACATGGTGTTCAGTGATCACTCAGTGCTTAAGGTACTTGTACAAATGGCTTGCTTTATTGTGTCTGGTTCAAATTGGTTGGGTATAATGACAGCTTCAGAATGCTCTGGGCAGAGTCTCTGCATGGGAAGCTCAGCCCTTAAAGGTACAGTCCCCCCAATATGACAATTGCTGCTTAACAATCAATAAGTATTAACAATGAATAAATATAATAGAATTATGTATAGAACATTTTTGGAATGTTCTTCTGAAAATGTATTTCTCCTTGAACTGCATAGGATTAAAAGAAACTATTAGCTGCCGCATGGGTATAATTCATAAGGTAGCATGTATTTAAAAAAAACAAAAAACCCTAACATGGCTCAGAACTTGAAAAACTGGGTGGCAACAAACTGTGAATACCAGTGATGATTGAACCTGGTGATATTCAAAACATAAAGAGCTCTCAGCTATGCTGGTAACTGTTCCCATCAAAATAGACATTCTATGCTTCAGAGTGATGTTTGGGGTTATTGTGTCTGCTTGTTGTGTTGTTGTTGTGTAGGTGATTGTGTTGATTCATGTTGAGGGGAGTTTGCCGAAGATGTGTTGATTTGTGTGGCACTTGAGCCAAGTAATCTACCATATAACCAATGAAATTATTTCATGCAAATTAGCTGTAGAGTAAGCGTGGTGATTGGTTGAGTTACCACTGACATCACAATGGCCTAGATCTCTTGGCCTGGCATAAGTACATGCCTTAGTATTGCATTGGTATAATTAGTAAAGCCAACATGGCGGAGAACTTAAAAGTTGGATGGTAACAGACCGTGAAACCCAGTGATGATTCAACCTGGTGATATTCTGAACAAAAAGAGCCCTCAACCATGTTTGTGGCTGCTTCCCATTACCTCACGCTGACTATACAGACATAATCGGCTTGTGAGTGACAATCCTGGCATTTAAGGATATGGATAATGTGGTTCTACTCTCTCCTTTGTCAATAAATTAAAACCTGACATATCTTTAAATGTTAGGGGCTTAACAACTATATAAATTACACTTTAATATCATGAAACATATTGAAATACTGTAGCATTTCAGACCTGATAAAGATGACAGTCTTAAACACCCCAAATCTAAAGACCTTTCTCAAAAGGTCATTCTTCACAGCTTCTCTTTCTGCATCTTCAGTTTGTACTTGTGAACACAATTAACTGCAGTCTCACAGGAGGGCATGCAGACATCTCTCTGATTTCTGGGTGTCTACATGGCCTATTTTTTCCATGCAATTAATCGCACCTTCAAAATTGTACCCAAAAAACATACATACAAAAAGGGAAGTTGGGTTTTTGGGGAAAAAACAGGTCCTTAAAGATGTTAAAAGCATTTCAATTACTATACAGCAGCACTGACACACATGGTCATTAAATTCACTGTTTTGCCAGCCAGAGAAGAAGAGTGCACAGGTCAAACAAATATACTGAGTGCATTTTGCATTACTGTGGGAAAATGTTAGGGTTTGGTATACATATATGTGTATTTTGTGGGTACCCAAGCATTGTAAGACAAACATACATATACACTACAAATTGGGCCAAATTCTGGACTCAGTGACACATTCTCTCACCAGCCTGAAGATAAGTTGGCTAAGCAAAACATTTCTCAGGGTAACAGTGTGGAATCTGGCCTTTTATCAAAACTGTGGTATTATCTGTGGGTTCTAAACATATTCTTGCGCACTAAAGGGGGAAATAGTCTGTCCATCTCACACTGAGAACAGGTTCAGTACTCATTGTCACTAATAATCTTTTGCCTATTCACTGTACAGAAGAATGAGTAGTTATTCTCTCCTGTTACAGTTTGCTAATGAACTGAGCACTGCCATCTTGTGTTTTTGTGAGCAAGTACATTTATTATTTCATAAAAGATCACTTTAAAGTGCTTGAGTAAAATGTGTGGATAAAGAAAAATCATAATGGCAGATTAGTTGGTGAATAGTATAACCTTCGCTTGATATGTGAGCCCTTTAGTTCTTGAGTACAGACATGAGAACAAAACAAACAAAAAATTAGAGTGAAAAAAGTTAAATGGAAAGTGTAGTAAAATGAAATAGAAAGTTGACATTTTAAGCTTAGATTTTAATCTTTTGACCAGCAATTTTTGGGGCTCATGAAAGTTTGTAAATAACAGTACTGTCCAAAGCTCACATCATGCAAGCAGTTGCCTGTAAGCTTCCCTGAACAATTCTTTTAACACATTTAAAGTGACATTGTGAACTTAAAACCTAGTCAATTTTTTAAAAAATGCATTGATGCAAGGACTTGGTGTTTTAAGGGTGGTTCTGTGCTGATATCCCAAACCTCAAAGACTTCCTGTGTCAAACTCTCACTCGAGCAGGCAATGATTCAAAGGCTGCATTTTGGAAGTTGTACTAGGTAACAGTTTTGAGACAGCTACCTTTGAAGTCCTCCAGGCTAAGAACAGGCCTGACTTACATTTGGAGATCTCGGGAAATCTGAGGTGTTCAGCTCTTCCCAAAGAGCTTCTGGTAGCATCTCTAGTTCAGGAGAAGACCCAAATACAGCCTTGAAGAACTCTTCACTTCTGAAGATCACTCGAGTCAAATATAAAAAGGAAGAGAGAAAGAAAGAAAACAAGAAAACAGTCTCCATTGTAGCAAAAGAAGTTGCCCAAACTTAGACAGAGAACTCAGTACTTCAGGATAAATTTGGGGGTCAAAGCTGCAAAGCATGCTGAAAGGTTAGTGCTGTTGGTGAAACACGAGGGTGTCGATGTGCCTAGCACCAAAGGAGTATCAGCACCTGAAGGAAACGAAGAAGCCAATCACCACTAGTCTACTGAAATAGATGCAAATGAACTAACTGCTCCCCTCAAAGATGCACTGATAATTCAGAGTTGACTTCAACTATGCAGCTAAAAGCATTAAAGGAAAATGGCACTGTGAGAAGACACACTGCGTCAGTGGGGATTTTGGAATTAAAGAGGAAGTGGGAAAATCAGTTAAAGAATAAATATATGCCATCTAAATTGAAGTTCAAGGGCAGCACAGAGCTGGATCCACCTTAAATATTTCCAGCTCTGCCAGGGAGCTCCTCCACTGATCACCATTAGAAAAGAAACAAAATTGTGTTGAGCTACTGGCAGTTGGTCTCAAAATTAGGTTGACCTGTCTCCAGCCAAGGGAACCAAAACATTTTGCGAGCTGGGGGACTTCAGTTGGACTCATGCTAGGAAGTTGAGACCCAGACATAGGAATTCACTCAATATTGTATCTTTAGAGACAACAATTTCTTCTGGCAAGTACAACATGTATTTACTCTGCTGATATTTAATTGCATGACATTTTGACATTGTAGCTGCAGAATGTAATGTCATCATCTGATATGTACAGCTAAGGAATCAGACTTTTTGATGGAGCATCATCTACTGGTTAATGCACAGGCCTGAGGCCTGGTCTACACCGGAGTGTGAGGTGTTTAGGGATCACTATATCTCGTCTAGATGAGACACGATATATCGATCCCCAATAAATCAATCACTACCCGCCAATAGGGCGGCTATTCTGGACGTACCCTAAGAGTCAGGAGATTTGGGTTCTACTTTCATATCTGTCACTGATTTGTCATTTGACCATAGCCAAGTCACTTTACTTCTTGGTGCCTCAGTTTCTCCATCTATAAAATGGGGATAATGATTCTTACTGCTTTGTAATGTACTTTGAGATCTACAGATGAAAAGCACTGTGTAAAAGCTAGGAATTATTATAAACCACACAGCGTCTCTGGTTAACAATCTGTAAAATGGGAATAATTGCCTCACTGATGGGGTCAGTGTTTATAAAGCATGTTGAGGTCCTCAGATGGAGCATGCAGTATAAGTGGAGACTATGATTGTATGAACATGTAGTAATTTAAAGGATAGTTTGACTCCATGAAATGACATGGGGATGTTTTCCAGTTATTGTGACTCTATGATTCAGTTCATAAGTTAAACGGTGAGTTTTTTCTAACTGCAAACTCATCTGCAGATTTGAAAGCCAAGCTCTGTTTTTTCTGTTTTGTTCATTGCCACCAGTAACAAAGATCCTGCAAGCCAAATGCTGTTTTCTGTTGCGCCTCTGCAATGTATTCCTTCAGTGGGGTGTCATATGGGTATGCGTGGACACAATTTGAAAACAGTGGTTGTGCAGGTGGGCTTTCAATTGAACACTACTTATCAATTCTGTGGATGACTTATAAGCAAAAAAGAACCCAGCTCACTCTCCCAGAGCTTTGTTGTTTCGGCAGGGCAAACTATGAGGCAATTGTTCCCGCTTTACAGATTGTTAACCAGAGACACCAGGAGGTTTATTATAGTTCCTAGCTCTTATCCAGTGCTGTTCATCTGTAAATCTCAAACTGAACATTAAACATTTATTTGGGTTCCTAAAGTCAGCATAAATGACTGCATGCACAGAGGGAGCAAATCTGTTGAGGAAGAAGGTGCCATCTTTACAAAATCACTTTTCAGAGTAGAACTGCACTTTAACATGTTTAATGATGCAATTAATTAGTATTTGTCAAAATACCAATAAACAATTCATCTTCCCTATGGCCCAATAGGCTGTCAAAATGTTGCTTCTTTTTCATGTGGTTTCTAAATACAGATAGTTTGCACAGATCATTATGCCTCCTCAGACGTAAAGTAGTTGAGTTTCACAAATCACAATGCATGAAGCTGGTTTTGTTAGCCTGTCTTTCTGAGCCAAGCTGATATAATGTGATCCTCGTGCATGACGTGTAGTGGTTTTATGAAAAGCATTGGGAGGTTCAAAACAGTGCTGTATTGTGTTTCTACTGTGTTTAGATTATGTGACCATGTGGGCGCAAATACCCGCCGAGGCAAGCAGAAGCTGACTTTGTGGCCATCTACAACACATGGAATATGGCTTTTGTTTTACACATGCAATAACATTATTCTGTATGTTATTTTCTTCTTAGCTGAAAGCGCATTTTTTGACTTTTCCCATCAGTGTAGGAGCAGCAATTTTTATTGTAGGTCATGAGACAAAAACAAACGAACAAATTCAGGGCTTTCTTTCTAAAAAAAATGTCTACTCATATTTTTTCCTAGTTTACCCAACTATTTTTCTCCTATTTCCAAAACAGTAACACCCGTAAGTAAATTTTCAAACCTACTGTTGCCCCTTCGGGCCTGAATAACTAGGCAAAGTTTGGGGCCCTGTGTGTAACCAAATGGAGAGTAGAAATTGGTGGTACTTAGGTATTTCTTTGAGGTAATTTGTTTACTTACAAAGAGTGTACAAAAGCCTGTGTCTCCAAATGCAGAAGGAAGCAACAGAAAACAGCTTCTTTTGCTCACAGCACAAAGAGCACTCTTGTCAGCCTTCACCTTGACCCAAAAACCTCTCCCTGGCTTTCTTACAGGACCAGCCACACTCTGTGAGTTGCTCCTTCAGGCTCTCTCTCTCACTCAGGTCTGGTCTACACTGGAGGGGGGATCAATGTGAGATACGCAACTTCAGCTACGGGAATAGCGTAGCTGAAGTCGACGTAACTTATTTCGACTTACATCCCGTCCTCACGGTGTGAGATTGACGACCGCGGCTCCCCCCATCAACTCCGCTACCGCCGCTCTCCCTGATGGAGTTCTGGAGTCAATGGGAGTGCATTCGGGGATCGATATAGAATCATAGAATCATAGAATATCAGGGTTGGAAGGGACCTCAAAAGGTCATCTAGTCCAACCCCCTGCTCAAGCAGGACCAATTCCCAACTAAATCATCCCAGCCAGGGCTTTGTCAAGCCTGACCTTAAAAACCTGTAAGGAAGGAGATTCCACCACCTCCCTAGGTAACACATTCCAGTGCTTCGCCACTCTCTGAGTGAAAAAGTTTTTCCTAATATCCAACCTAAATCTCCCCCACTGCAACTTGAGACCATTACTCCTTGTTCGGTCGTCAGGTACCACTGAGAATAGTCTAGATCCATCCTCTTTGGAACCCCCTTTCAAGTAGTTGAAAGCAGCTATCAAATCCCCCCTCATTCTTCTCTTCTGCAGACTAAACAATCCCAGTTCCCTCAGCCTCTCCTCATAAGACATGTGCTCCAGCCCCCTAATCATTTTTGTTGACCTCCGCTGGACTCTTTCCAATTTTTCCACATCCTTCTTTTACTGTGGGGCCCAAAACTGGACACAGTACTCCAGATGAGGCCTCACCGATGTCGAATAGAGGGGAATGATCACATCCCTTGATCTGCTGGCAATGCCCCTACCTATACAGCCCAAAATGCGGTTAGCCTTCTTGGCAACTAGTGCACACTGTTGACTCATATCCAGCTTCTCGTCCACTGTAACCCCTAGGTCCTTTTCTGCAGAATGGCTTCCTAGTCATTCGGTCCCTAGTCTGTAACAGTGAATGGGATTGTTTCATCCTAAGTGCAGGACTCTGCACTTGTCCTTGTTGAACTCATCAGGTTTCTTTTGGCCCAGTCCTCTAATTTGTCTAGGTCCCTCTGTATCCTATCCCTACCATTGAGCATATCTACCACTCCTCCAAGTTTAGTGTCATCTGCAAACTTGCTGAGAATGCACTCCACGCCATCCTCCAGATCATTAATGAAGATATTGAACAAAACAGGCCCCAGGAACGACCCTTGGAGCACTCCACTTGAAACCAGCTGCCAACTAGACATGGAGCCGTTGATCACTACCCGTTCAGCCCGATGATCTAGCCAGCTTTTTATCCATCTTATAGTCAAGTCATCCAGCTCATACTTCTTTAACTTGCTGGCAAGAATCCTGTGGGAGACCATATCAAAAGCTTTGCTAAAGTCAAGGAATAACACATCCACTGCTTTCCCCTCATCCACAGACCCAGTTATCTCCTCATAGAAGGCAATTAGATTAGTCAGGCATGACTTTCCCTTGGTGGATCTATGCTGGCTGTTCCTGATCACTTTCTTCTCCTCTAAGTGCTTCAGAATTGATTCCTTGAGGACCTGCTCCATGATTTTTCCATGGACTGCGGTGAGACTGACTGGCCTGTAGTTCCCTGGATCCTCCTTCTTCCCTTTTTTAAAGATGGGCACTACAGTAGCCTTTTTCCAGTCATTCAGGACCTCCCCCATTCGCCATGAGTTTTCAAAGATGATGGCCAATGCCTCTGCAATCACATCTGCCAACTCCTTTAGCACCCTTGGATGCAGTGCATCCAGACCCATGGACTTGTGCTCATCCATATCGATATACCTATCCAGCGGGTAGTGAAAACATACCCTCAGTCTGTTCTTGGCTAATCTTCATTTCTGTGTGATCTCTCTTCACACACACACACACACACACACACACACACACACACACACACACACACACACACACACACACACACACACACCTAGCCCAAACAACACTCAGCTGCAAGCTGGTACACACATGACTTTTGTCATAGGTGAGGGGCTTATACTTATCATTATGTTAACTAAAGGTTGAGTTCAAACCTACTAGTCTCAATGGGGCTTTAACTCAACCCAAACAAAGTTTCATGTGCTTCTGCTTTCACCAGATTCTGATATGTGGAGTGAGGTGCTGCTCACTATGAATAAGGGTATTTGGACCTAAGTCAAACGGCAAGTTTTTACTTGTCATGATAATATATAAAGAGTATATAGACAAAACACACATTTTTTCACCCGATATTAAAAAGAGCAACTTCTAGACTCTAAAAGGTAAATGCACAAAATGTCTCTTCTTGGTAAAGGAGACACACTGATAGGATTGCCTAAATCACTGATCCACAGAACAATGCAGGCAAGTAGCATTTCAATTTACCTCAACAGCAACTCAACAATGTGTCTCAACCTAGATCTAATGGCAATCCTCTTTAGTGGTAAGAGAGTAGTTCATTCTCAGTGCTCATTCATGCCTGGACTCTGTTGTGATTGCCAGTTTGAGTATTGTTTTTTGTGGTGTGGACTTCGACTAAGAACTGGCCTGAGATGACCACCTCATTTCATTGTCCATGTAGATCATGACTTTTTTTTATCGCAACCAACTGGCTTCAGATTCAAACTAATGATGGACAGAAATCACTGGTAAAAATTTGCCATTTGACTTAAATCCAGATACTCTTATTCACCATGAGCAGCACCTCATTCCTGGAATAGTCCCATTCACTTCAGTGGGACCACATGTGGAGTAAAGTGCTATTCTATGTGAGTAAGTATCAGAATCTGGTCCTTGGATAGCCAAAAGAGGTTACCTCAGTACTGTAGAACCTCAGAATTACAAACACCAGAGTTACGAACTGACCAGTGAACCACACACTTCATTGGAAGTACACAATCAGGCAGCAGCAGAGACCAAAAAAAAGCAGCAGCAGCAAACACAGTACAGTGCTGTGTTAAACATAAACTACTGAAAAATAAAGGGAAAGCAGCATTTGTCTTCTACATGGTGAAGTTTCAAAGCTGTATTAAGTCAATGTTCAGTTGTAAACTTTTGAAAAAACAACCACAGCATTTTGTTCAGAGTTACTAACATTGCAGAATGATGAACAATCTCCATTCCTGAGGTGTTCATAACTCTGAGGTTCTACTGTATTTGATCTATTCCCTATAGTAAGTTACCCATTTGGAATATGCAGTTCTATTTAGACACAGAGGCACCTATATTCAGGGCCGTAGCAACAAAGATCGTGGCCCCCTCCGAACATATGTCCGGAGCCCCTTACAATGCAGAAACTGGAATGCGGTATTTATTTTATACAATATACAGGGTTCATATTATGTATACATAGGCCTACAGTGTACATGTATTCCGTATTTACGCAAAGCGCTTCTTTCGAGCTTTGTTCTCCGCAAATTGGTTAATCAATGCGTCATAGTCCAGAGATCTGGCAATCTTGTTTTCGATTGAGATAACTGCAAGCGCAGAAAGCCTGTCATCTGTCATGGTTGAGCGCAGGATATTCTTGACCAGTTTCATTCTGCTGAAGCTCCTTTCAGCACCAGCGACAGTAACTGGTATGGTCAGAAGAATTCTGATGCAAATGCAAAGATTCGGATACATCTCCTGAAGGCTGTTCTTGTATACGTACGTTAAAAAATTGTTTGCCGTGACAAGTCCTCTCTCTTTCTCGATGACATAAATAAAATGATTCAATTCCATTATGAGTTCGTTGGCATCAATGTCTCCCATTTTTCTTTCAAAATTTTTGCTGTGATTCTCCAGTTCATTTTCTCTGTGACACTGCTTCAGGCTGTTAGCGTTGTACAGAAATCCAAACAACTTATACCACTCCACGAGTTGGTCAAATCATGACAAAACAGAAGGTATGGCCTGATCAGTAAGAACAAGAAAGAACTGTGATTTGAATTTTTCTTCAGCAGAAAGACGACTCGAATCATCAGCACATTCATAATCAAACATTCTCTTCTTATGTCGCACCCTGGTTTCTGGAAACACCTGCTCAATACCCATATGCTCTGCTATTTCACGTGCATTTGTGACCACAGAGTTATATCCTATATTTCGATAGTCTTCAAAAACTGTAGCACCGACTTCTGCCTGCAGTACGTCAATTGACACATCTGGTGACTGAATTAATTTGCTGGTTTTATTGACGTGACATAGTATATCGTACCACGTGTACACAGTCAGAACAAAAGGCCACGTAGTAACATGGTCTAAAAGCTCACCGGCTTCTGTTGCTGTATTGCCATCTTTCTTTTCGAGCACATATTCTCGCAAAGATGACAAAGCATTACACAATTCTTCAAGGTGATAACGCAATGGCTTCACAGCATCAATTCTCGACTCCCAACGAGTGTCCGATAACCCTTTAACAGATATTGGCATATGTTCTTGAAGTATATCCCAACATGAAGGTGAAGAAGAAAAGATAACGTATATTCTGTTAATCAGACCGAAAAAGTCAACGGCATATTTCGATGACTTTGCTGCTTCTGACATCACAAGATTCCAAGTGTGAGCTCCACATGGTACATACAAGGCACGGTCATTTATTTCTAGCATGCGGGCTTGAACTCCTTTATTCTTTCCTCTCATATTTGCGCCATTATCATAAGCTTGGCCTCTCATGTCAGCAATGTCTATTCCTAAGTTGTTTGCCTTTTCAAGAAACGCTTCCAATAAGCCCTCGCCAGTTGTATCATGAACATTAAGAAAACCAACAAACGCTTCATGAATATTGACACCATCTTCACCGTTGCATTCAACAAAGCGTAACACCACAGACATCTGTTCTTCATGTGACACGTCGGGAGTACAGTCCAAAATAACTGAACAATATTTTGTTTTTTTAAGCTGCGCTATGTTGGCCTCTTGAATGTTATTGGCAACAAGTTGAATCAGCTCATTTTGGATCTGTGGACTGAGGTACTGAACATGTGTCTCTGCCCTCTTAATCCTCTGTAAAAGTTCACTGAGGACAGTATATAATATTATAGATGATATTACAGATGGCCAGTCTACTGGATCATCAGTCAGTGGTTCAGATTCAGATACTTCTTTCCCGGCAGCAGCTGGAATATCTGTCACAGTTTGTTTGGTAGAACAACTGGCTTCACCTTCGACCTCACTTGAAGCACTTCTGGATACTTCTGGATACGATTCGTCGCTGCTAGCGCTGTCCGTTTCATGTGCCTGTACCTGTACGTTGGATTGCAGCGCAAAATAAGTTGACAACTTTGGAATTTTCTCAAGTTCCTTCTCGGCATCTTTTGCTGCCTTTCGTTTACTAGCTCCGCTCTTATACATTCTCTTAGACATCACAAAGCACGCTTCTGCGTTGGAAACGATAAAAAACTAAACAACTAAATTAATAACATTTATCTGCCGACCGCCATTATGAACGCAAATACACATTCTTTGAATGGGTCCAACTAAAATTCGAAACTGACCGACAGACAACTGAGGTAGCCAATAGCATTATGATGTATCATAATGACTTCACGGTTTTGTCAGTAAAACCGACATGGATTGTGCAATAGCATCAATAAATGTCACTTACCTAGTTATACCTTACATTTTTTTTGCCACTTTTAGGGGCCCCCTTCCTTGCGGGGCCCCCTCCGGTTGGAGGGTACGGAGGGCGCTCACTACACCTCTGCCTATATTTGAAAATGTGCCCTGTCAAATCCAGTCCTGCAATATGATCTTATGAGATCCCTGGCACATTGAAATAAATGGGAGCTGAAGTCATGGGGTGCTTTGTAAGACTGGACTTTTAGGCCCTGATTCTAGGCTGTGTCCTGGCTCCCTGGTGCCACTCAGGTAGTGTTAGTGGACCAGAAGCCAGCTGGGTTTTCCTATCAGGAAATACCCCTCTGTAGGGGGGGCTTACCCCACTCCTCCCTGAAGGGCTTAAAACAGCCCAGGAGAGGGCTGTGGCTGGGGCAAGAAGCCTGGGCTGACTGGGGGAAAGCAGGCCTAGCTAACCCCTATAAGAGGCTGTGAGCCAGAAACCCAGGCAGTCTCTCTTTGTTTGTAGAGGGAGATGGGCCTGGCTGCAGGGAGCTAGAGACAGGGTACCTGAGCGAAGCAGGGCTGAGGAAGGCTAGAGGATCTGGGAAGCTCCGGCCTAGGAAAGCCCCAGGCTGCAGGCCTAGCTGAGGGCCTAAGACCAGAGGGGCAGCCCAGCTAGAGAGAGAGGCAGCTGGTCCAACCCAACTTTGCCTGAGATGAGTGGCGCATACTGCAGTCTGCCCCAGGGAGTGAGGCTAGATGGTGACTGGCAGTAGCCTGACAGTGAGGCAAGGTGGGGCTAGTGGGTGGGGGTTCCCCTGGGTGGGGAGACCCAGAGTGTGGGGGTACTGCCAGGGGGGAAGCAACCCAGAGAATGGGGCACTGGGGTCCTGGGAGGGACACAGGGGCCAGCGGTAAGGTGGGTCACCAGCCTGCAGGGGGCACTCCAGGATGCTGGAAGAGCTAATCCCTATGGACAACCAGCAGGAGGTGCAGAAGTGAGTTCACTCCCTTACACCCTCCCATGGAGGGGATTCACCAGTGATGTACAGCTGGCAGAATTATTAATAATATTTGAAATTAATATTAATATGGGAGACTACCAGACACTAATTTAACCATCAATTCCTTTAAGATGAAAGAGTATTTTATACAATTGTTCTAAATATGCCTAACAGACTAAAAATAAGCAGTCACTACACCCAACACAGTAACAAGGTATTTACAAGCATGTGATAAGTATACTTACCAACAGGCTGGAGCTAGGGAAAACCATTTCCTCCGGTTCTCTGGCATGGTCAGGTACGGGCTGACAAAGAAAACCTTCAGATTCTTTATACGCTTCAGCCAATGTGCAAACTTTAGCAAAAACCCAGTGTGAAGCAGTTTATCCTTGCTACTTTCCTTCCTCCAAGACCTTCCTTTCTTATCTCCTCTTCCTCCTTGCTTACCAGTAAGGGAAGGTTTGTGCTTATTTCTTAAAAGACCATTTTCCTTTGTCTTGTTACTGCAGTGTTTCACTGTATTGGTTACTTTTTGAACCTTACATCTTTCCCACACTACAAGTAATAAGTAATATTACTTATTATTCTCACAGGCTCCTCTTACTTGCTGATTAAGGCCTTTTCCGTACTAGCCACAACCCACAAAGCAGATACATTTTTTCATAACCAAACTTCACCTAACTTTAATTCTCTTAATTTCATAACTATCCCTATAGCTATCTTTCTCACAGTCCCCAGAACAGGGCCATAATGGGGACATGCCTGGGGGGAAAATAGTATATATTAGGAGAGGAAACAGAGTGGTCAAAGAGCTTGCTCTGCAATCCAGTTTTTTCTGGGCTGTTGGATGGTCTCTTGATGATCATTGCAGTCAGGGCAGAAATTAGATCAGCCTTGGGGCAACTCTAGCTTACCCTAGGGACTATACCCAGCAGCCACACAGTCTGAAAGAACATAAATCTCTCTTTGGATGGCTCTAAGCTCAGCTCGGTCATTGCACAGTAGCTATTGCTCAGTTTCTCCATGTTAGAGTGCAGGAGTCACTAGCAATATTTCTTCTTTGTTGAAAAGTATACTCTGAGGCAAAAGATTGCAACTTCCTGTGTTTAGAAAGGGCTAAGGATATTTTGGGTACTGCTGTTCTCTACATAATAAGTAATATCAATAACTAATCTTTCTCCATTTAAAAAAAAATACAGTAACACCATTTTTAACCGCACTCCTTTATCAGGAAAATTTCCTTGAAGAAATTATAGCATGATGCGTTCTGAAAACTATAGTCCTCAGTCACAATTCTTTATTTTTGCTCACTCACCGCATACAGATATCACTTAAGATTTAGTGGCACGTAATACTACACACAGAAGAGTCAGACTTACTGGTGATTATCTTGTGGACAATCCCTCATTTCTCTTGGAAACATTCCACGGATGAAGTAACAGTAACAACAACAGGAAAAAAAAAGTCAAACAAACAATACAGTATTATGGTAACTGATTACATTTTATTCAGAAAACATTAAGGGCTCTGTTCTGGCTTTTTAAAATAAAATAAAAAAAACCTTACACATACCTCTTTTTGCCCTTTGGGGGTTCTTTCATACTTTCATAAAGCAGAATGGAGGCATTAGTGACAATCCAGAGGGACACCCAACACATGGGACATAAACTGACTTCTAGACTAATATGATGTATGACTGTGAAATTAAATATGGCCCTGGAGATTACTTGTGTGGTCTCCTGGACAACCAGTGTGAGTTTCAATGTACACTATATAGTTAATACAGCCGTCTGATCACAAAAGTTTACAGGAAATAATCCGTAGCCACCGGAAAAAGAATTGCGAGGACTGTACAGGCGTCTCTTACCGTTCATGTTTAAAATTAATACCTAAAAACAATGATGATACAAGAGAAAAACAGTATCTAACCAAGTCACAGAGCACTTTTAATATACATTAAAAACACAGTTGCACAACTAGAGTTAAACCACATCTGCTTTTCCTCACCCCTCAAACCAAGAACTAATCAACCACGACTGAAAAGCAAAGCCTAAACAGTAGTCTATCCAACCCAATATATCAGACTTCAGCACATCTGTTTCCAAATACTGAGAATATTATTGGACATTTACAAATTAATATCCTCTAAAGGTCAACAGGTTTCGGTTATTTGGGATGGGCAAGGAAAGGGTGAATTCCAGAGTTCCTTGCAAAGAAATGCACTGCCGGCAATCCTGCCTCTTTTTAACCAAGGTGGATCTAGGTCAAATGCTTCCACTGGTCGCAGCGAGTGTTATATAAGGAGAGGGTCAGTTTCCCCGGCAGGTAAATTCCAAACCACTAGGGATGTTATTGGAAACCCCGCAAGCAGTCAGTCCAGATCCTGATGCACTGGTGTCACAAGGTCACAGTGAGGTAAGTTGTTTAACTGTTTCCGAAAGGATTTAAGAGATATCCTTAGGTCAAGAGCATTTTCTAATCTCAAGGTGACAAATGCATAGTAGCAAGGTCCATATCTGAAAAATGCTCACAAACACCTGGCCACACATAGATGAAAATGTCTCAGTTGCTGCTGCTCATTGAACAGCTGCAGTGGATGCAACAATGCTCTGAGATTGCAAATTCAAGGAGGAATACCAGTTGCTTCCTCACATCTGTAATGTGACATAAGAATACATTTAATTTGCACTTTTCACCTGAGAGTCTCAAAGCACATTATGAAAGCTTATTGATTGAGCCTTAACATTCCTATGAGGTTGGTAAGTAGAATTATACCTGTTTTACAGATAAATAATATGAGGCCCAAAGAGATAAAAGGACTTGTCAATATCACACAGAGTCAACAGCATAGCTGGGAACAGTGCCCTAGCTCCCAGTCATGTGCTCAAACCATAAGACCACAGTGCCTCATGTAACCTTTCAAATAAATACAAAAATTGCAACCAAGTTTTTAAAAAGACATTTTCACTCTAAAGAGAAACCTTTTTTCTGTTCTCACATTCATGATTTTCACAACTGTCATTCTGTTGCAAAAGTGATTAAATTCAGCATAAGGAAAAGTCACAATTTTTTGCTGAGATGGAAATTAAACTTTATTTTTTCAGTTACAGAAAGTAGGGTTTGCTTATCATCATAGTGATAGTGCTTTTGTCAAATCCACAGAATCTTGTGAAAATATCATTTTCCACAAGTAAACTCCAAGCCAAAATTGATAATTTTGTACAGCCCTAGAAGTGATGATTTAGAAAAATATATACATATATTTGTCAAAATTCTGTCATGAACAAACCTCGGGTAACTCCATTAAGTTCAATGGAGTTACTCCAGATTTACAACAGTGTCATTCAGAACACAATGTAGCATACGTTATATTGCTTTCTAAGGAATTTTAAAACTCTAAATACCAAAATCAATAGCAGGATATAATCCTAAATAAAACTTCCTTTACACTATTTATTTATGTCTCAGTATTAGACAGAGTAGAACTCAGACTTTAATTGCTTTGACAAAAAAGAAAGCTGAAACTGTGGAAGAAGAAAAGGCAAACTGTAAAAAAAAATTCTGATTTAAGATTTTTAATTAATTGCTTTTAAATGTCACCAACTTTAAAAACAACTATATTAGTGGTTCCTTGCATTTATGTTTAAATCAAATTTAAAGTAGGGCTGCATATTTCTATATTACTAATATTTTGCTACAGGACTGGCCACTAAACCAAATGCTGCTTTCCAGCGGTGTCCTCAGCCTGCCACAATTGCGCAATAACGCAAATACACATACACCATATATCTTAAAATGCATGACATATTTAAAACCCACAATCAACAAAGGGCACAATGGGGACTCAGGAACCCTGGCACAGGCACTAATGAGTTTATCTAGTGTGGACCCTTTGCCCCTGAGTACAATCTGGTTGCCACATTTTGGAAAACCAAATTGGGCCACTGCTTCATTCCTGAGCGTAATCATCTGGGTGCCAGACTTAACCATGCTGGTTTCATTTCCTGTAGGAGAGAAGATAAAGAAATACACGCATTGGTGTAACGACCAAAACATCTGTCAGAGTTATTGAATTATTCGGTGGTTGGGTTCACATGAGAAAAGTTCCATAGGCATCCGATACGTAACCGTTTCTAGTCCTGAGGGTTACCCTGGGAGATCACAGAGCCATAGTACCTGGGGCAGCAGAATGTAAAACACACTAAGAAGCCATTCAGTATATTATATCTACCTGACCAAGTGAAGTGTTTTGTAAATTTAGCAAAATAGAGTTTAAAATGTTGAACTATTTAAGAAGCCAGTTCGGCTGTACATAGCCCAAAATGCTGAGATCAGACTGACAAATGGAGGGGTTTTAATCTGGGAAGATCTGCAACAGCATCCAGTTTGGAGGATCTACACTCAGGTATTGCAGTGATGGGTGGCAATACGAAACCCTAAAATAAAAGATTTCAGCGATTAAATCTGAATAACAAGACCCAGGTCCTCAAAGGTATTTAGGCACATTTGATTTCAGTGGGAGTTAGGTACCTAAATACCTTTGAGGACACAGGTCTTGTTATTCAGATCTAATAGTTGCAAATAGTAGCAAAATCAAGAGATAAAGGAGGCAATTGCTATGTTAAGCAATCCTGTGAGTTTGTGTATTTAATGCCATGGTTCCTTATCCCCTGACGTTAGCTGAGCATTTGATGTGGTGATATTTTGAAACAGTATGTTACCATTTTTGTTTGTGGGATTCATGTCATCAACCTTTGAAAACGCTGAACATAATTGAAATGACCTGCCATTCCACATAGCTATAGACAAAATAATGTTTATAAACAATTTTTTCAACATTTTAGTCTTCCTCATCTTAAAAAAAAATGACAGGTTAAACAGTAAAACCAACAATTCAGCAATGAGACATCAACTACCGTGACACTGTATTAAAAACTTGCAACTGAACTTAGCTCATCCCATTGATGACTAATCAGTTGCAATAAGTACACTCCCTGTGGTATAACCAGGCTTTCATACCAGTCTGCTGCATCTGAGTCATCCTCAACATTAGTCACATCAATGGATGGGTCAAGACTGCCTTCACTGTTTACTTTCCATCACTGGTCAGTAGGGATGGAGTGGACACTCTCATAATAGGGACTGCTTTTAAAATACTCATTCAAAGTGTAATCCACAAAGATAATTTGGCACCTAAGGCCCATTTTCAAGCACCAGTGCAATCCACAAAACTTCAGCTCAGCAGCAGCCTAACTCTGTAGTTGCCTAAAGTCACTTGGTGCTACGTTTTTGCCTCTGAGCATGTGCATTGCTGCCTCATAATAGGCATCCGACCCCCTGCCTGAGCTCAGAACAGTTGACAAACTGGGAAAGATAGGCATTTGGGCACCTAAATTGGGTACCAGGGGCCCAATCCAATAGGCATGCTCAGCGGTCACCCACTGCCACTTAGGCAAGTTTGAACAAAATGGCCGAGAAGAAGGAGGAGGACTTTTAGCCTCGGGGACTCACCCAGGATGTGAGAGACCCCTAGTTCAAGTTGTCATAACTTTAGTCCCAGATTTGGACCTTAGCGTCCAAAATATGGGGGTTAGCATGAAAACCTCCAAGCTTAGTTACCAGCTTGGACCTGGTACTTGCTGCCACCACCCAAAAAATTAGAGTGTTTTGGGGCACTCTGGTCCCCCTGAAAAACCTTCCCTGGGGACCCCAAGACCCAAATCCCTTGAGTCTCACAACAAAGGGAAATAATCCTTTTTCCCTTCCCCCCTCCAGGTGCTCCTGGAGAGATACACAGACACAAGCTCTGTGAATCCAAACAGAGTGACTCCCCCTCTCCGTTTCCAGTCCTGGAAACAAAAGCACTTTCCTCTTCACCCAGAGGGAATGTAAAATCAGGCTAGCAAATCCAAAACACACAGATCTCCCCCTGATTTCTTCCTCCCACCAATTCCCTGGTGAGTACAGACTCAATTTCCCTGAAATTTCCCAGAAAAGAAAACTCCAACAGGTCTCAAAAAGAAAGCTTTATATAAAAAGAAAGAAAATACATACAAATGGTCTCTCTGTATTAAGGTGACAAAATACAGGGTCAATTGCTTAAAAGAATATTGAATAAACAGCCTTATTCAAAAAGAATACAAATCAAAGCACTCCAGCACTTATATTCATGCAAATACCAAAGAAAAGAAACCATATAACTTACTATCTGATCTCTTTGTCCTTACACTTAGAAACAGAAGAGTAGAAAGCAGAAACTACTTCTCCAAAGCTCAGAGAAAGCAGGCAGACAGAAAACAAAGACCTCAGACACAAAATTCCCTCCACCCAAAGTTGAAAAAATCTGGTTTCCTGATTGGTCCTCTGGTCAGGTGCTTCAGGTGAAAGAGACATTAACCCTTAGCTATCTGTTTATGACACAAGTCCCCTCTCCTCCTGATGGATTGGAACAGGATCTGCCACCTCTCAGGTGAGTGCCCTAACCACTTACTACAACACTGGACTATAAAGAACTCCACTTAAAATTCTTCTAAGATTCTTTGAGAGTTGTATATGGAAATACCAAAACATTATTGTGTGCATGGACATGTGACAAGGACAACTGTTTAGACCTGTCTGGCACCTCCCTGGAGAGAGGGTCAGCGCCACTCTTGTCTCAGAGCCCAAAGCACAGCTCTGCAGCAGTGTTACTTGAGCCATCTGCCCCCATTTAGCAGGATGAAGGGGCGCAAAGTAAAGAAAAAGAAAAAGTCAGGATTCCTCTGTGCCCACTAAAGACAGAGTCCGGGGCCTCCAAAAAGCCAAGGAGCAAAAAAAGAGAGAAAAGAACCAGCCCTTCTCCTTTGGGAGGGGGTTTGAGCGGCCAAAGATCTCAAGCAGTTTCCCCAGTCATTAATCACTGCTCCCAGAGGTTGGGACTCTCTGAGTTACAGCACTGTTCCTTCAGATAGCCACTCGTCACTAAGCAGGGACCTCCCTATTAAGGATCCACTCTTCTCCAGGCTCCACAAGCCTCACAGGTGTGTAGGGTTGGGGCTGATTGTGCCTAGAGGAGCTCTTTAACCCTTTCCTAGCTGGGGTGGGGATTTGCACCATTACAACTACAATACTTCTGTAGCTCAGCTGCCCTGAGCAAGTTTTAGCAAAGGTCATGAATTCCTATTAGATACACATTTCTGTTGAGGAAAAAAAATAGGGTGCCACTTTTTCTGGTGCCTTTTGTCATTTTACAATAAACCCTTTTTGGCTCATAAACCAAATGGAAAAAAAAAACCTACATTGTTCACTTATTGGCTTAATATTAAAACAACAAGATGTTGACAGCAGTATTTCTTTTAAAATATACCACTAGAGGAAACTTTGTCCTTTGCTTTTTTTATTTGTAAGATGTCATATTAGAATCACAGTGCCATATCCCGAAGTATTTACTAAGCAACACTGAGGTTTGTCCGGGTAAGAACTCAGTAAGGACTTCCAGATATCATGGATATGATCTAAGTTGGACACAAAGTCTACAATCCAAGCTACACGTCAACTTCTTCAAACTGAATCTGCACCATATTGTATACAGCTGCATGTCAAAGACGCGATGATTTATTAACTCTACATATTAATGTAAAATTGCTTCATGTTGCAAATTTAGGTCACCAAAACTTTGTGGCAGTAACAGAGACATTTCTTGCTTGAAGCTACCATTTGAATTTTCAATAGAAATAAAAAAAGTAGTAATTTGTTAATAGAAATAAGATTCTTATGAATGTTACAAAATAACCATTACTCATGGGCCATGATATCCAGACCCTTGTGAACTTGATGTGACCTTGGACAGATTATCCAAAGAATGTTTCCGGACAATGTCTTGTGTATATCCATAGTTATAGTTCTGGGAAAGCAAAACAACTTGATGATGCCAGTATTTAGGATGGGGATATGTGCTGTCTCTCACCATTTATCAGATATATTTATAATGCCTTTGTAATCAGGGCAATACAGGAAAGGGGCTTATTGCATACTCGAGAAATGTCTTTTTTAAATACGCAGCTGAAATGCTGGGCTGAGGAAGACAGCGATATAAATAAAGAACAGAAAAAAGAAGACCGAAGAAGAGCTTTCGGCCAGGACATGACACCTCTAAGAAAAACCACCCAAGCCAAACCAAGAACAGCCACTATCAATATTCTGTCAATATTTTAAAAGGCCTGGCCAAGGTAAAAATTCTAAGGGCCTGATCGTTTTCCTAGAGCAGCAAGTGTCAAGACTTACATAGTTAATGCACTCTTAAGAATCAGAATTTAGACACAAATGGTCGGATTCTCAAGTGCACCACAGACCTTTTGCACTGGCTTCCAATAGCCAGGTGACTGTGAAAGATGGAAAGATCCATTCCATTCCAAACCCTATTTTTGCAAGGGGACACGAATTTCCTGACACTTTGGGCCTGATTCTGCTGTCAAATGTCATTACCCCTTTATATCTTCTTCAGTCCCAGGTATACGGTCAATTCTGGAGAAAAGGCTGGCCAGAGTATCACTCTACCAGCTGCCAGAATGGACCTTTGGGACCATTGCAGCCAGGTGTAAATTAGAGCAGCCCCATTAGAAAGAGAGGACAGAGGAAATATATCATACATCCACCTTTGCCATCCTTCTCCCCAGGGCCTATGTTGAGCAAATGAAGTTGGCTAGCTCGCAGAACTGGACCCAAGATGTCAGGAAATGATCAATTAAAGGAATGATGTGAGATACTCAATCTTAACATGGCCATGACTTCACAATTCTGTGATTAGCTAGATAGAGCACTCTCTTTAGGCACCTAAATATAAGTAATTCTGTGTGGATAATTACTGGCTTGTTATCCAGAGGCATATTGCATATTCAACATTAATGCACCACAAATTCATGGCGCAAACCTTTCGATTTCCATCTAAGCCTGAAATCTGAATGAGATGAGCATTCTAATGGCCTGTGCCTCAAATTGAGAATTTGAAAATGAGAACACATCCCTGAAGAGCTTTCAAGTCACCATCCCTAGAAACCAAGTTCACTGGCTCCTATTAATATAGGTTTTTCAATTTTTTCTTTTTAAATCTGTTGTGAACATTAAAATCATGTTCCGCTTTTCTGTATTCTATAGCTCTAATTGCACCTTTAAAACAAACACAGAAAAGAAAGAAAAATGCTACTAGAGGAAATTTGGGTCTCTGGCAGTTACTGATCATTTTGTGAACAGAAATTTAGCTCCAAGGACAAGTGTGACATCTGAAAGTGGGCAGGAAAAACTGAATATGATTTGAGCCAATTTACTTGTAGAGTCGCAGGCATCACCCATACTGCATCGTGCTCAAAAGAGAGCAGGCCAAAACCTATCCTGGAGAGCTTTCATTGATTAGCCCTCATACTGTTTACAATGACTTGGCCCCTGATTCTATTCTCACTGAAGTCACTGGGAGTCTTTCCATTGACATCAGCAGGAGTTGGATCTGGTCCTTATGTAAGAGATTAGATTTCTGTTGCTTTCATTCTGTAAATTATGCATGTTACAGTTTGCTGTTCAGTTCCATGTGAATGTTTTAAATCATGCCAAATCTCTAACTTTCCACAATGAAGCAAGACAGTTGTAGGTGTTTCTGTGCTGTAATAGTTCCTTCCTTTTCCACAGCTCTGACAGTTATTTTTGAAGCACTCATGGAATGTCTGAAGTGACCACAGATTATCAGGCGGAACCCTGTCTGTTTTCCCTTATCCTCTCATCATGTGGAAAGTCATACATGATGAGATTCAGGCATGCAACAAAGCAGAAAGCATACGAGGAGTTGCCACACTGCTATTAAACATTGACTCCATTGCCAGCGGCAGGGGGCCCATATGAAAAGCCACTGAGGGGGTAAATTACACATATGGTTATTTGTTCAACTTGTTCAGAATGTAAGCTGTAATGAGATCTTTCTCAAACCACTTAAGCAATGGGCAGTCTGCTTCCCGAAACTTGTGCCACTGCTGATACTGATGCAGGAGACATATCAGAAATCTGTTTTAAAAAACAAACCAAATAAACAATCATGGTTAAGTAATAAATTATTCAGCCACTTGTCCTTGGGGCCTTATCTTTTCCCCATTCATTTTTTCCTCTTTGTCGATATCCGAGGGGGGCATTAGGTAGTTTTCTTTGGTCGATGGATATGAATCAGCACTATATTGGCTCTGTAGTAAAACTGGTCACTTCTGACCCAATAAAATTAATTTTAGCTTCTTCTTTACATTGAACTAAATTAAATTACATACTTTATTGTCAGACATATTCAGGCACTTTAGTTGGCAAGTGTGAAGTTGGGAAAAACCTGACAACTCAAAGAGAAAAGAAAGTGGGCAGTTTGGTTAGAATGAATCCCTGCAAATAAAATTGGAAGGGTTAAGTTGCTAAAACACTGTTCCATCTACGTTAGTAGGAACAGGGATGGTCTCAAACTGCAGCCTCAGTTCTAAACACATTCCAACTTTAGGGAAGCTCAGATCCACTAACTTCAGCACACATTGGATCAGTCCCTTTATGACTTCTTCACAACTGTTGCTTAACACTTGGATACTAAAGTAATATGTGCCTGAGCAATACTTAGGAGAAAAGAACCCCGGCACAAAGAAGCTGTCTAGGAGAGGCTGAGATGGCACAATGTGATCACAAATATGACATCTGCTGAGCCAGCCTCAATCAGAAGTGGGTGGGGCTGGGTGAAGAGGGAATACTTACAGAACAGCAGAAGAATATACTGATTCAGTGAGCCTCTGTTGCAACCTCTGCTGGCAGGGCTCCTATGGCATTATTGATGGAAATTAAAGGAGTCCCTCGCTATTGGAGCTCCTCTGAGAAGACAAATACCAAAATACTTCCCTCACCAGGGTGAATTCCTTCCCAGAGCCTCCCCAAAGTCAGCATTTCTTGCTGGTGCACCGGTGGGAATGAATCTAGTACAATTACTATTTTTGCAACATCCTTGTGAGCAGGTGAATCTGCTTTATTAGATATACAACAACAATTCTTTTGGGAGATTGAACCACTTATAAAATTATCAGGAAACTAATTAACGAGTAAAATGCTGTCTACTTTCTATACTGGGTACTTTCCTTAGTACTGTGTAGACTAGGAGTCAGCAACCTCTGGCACACGGCTCGCTAGGGTATGTAGCCTGGTGGGCTGGGCCAGTTTGTTTACCAGTCGTGTCAGCAGGTTCGGCCGATGGCAGCTCCCACTGGCTGCGGTTTGCTGTCTCAGGCCAATGGGGGCAGTGGAAAGCAGTGCAGATGAGGGATGTGCTGGCCGTGGCTTCCTGACGCCCCCATTGGCCTGGGACAGCGGACTGCAGCCGGTGGGAGCCGCGATTGGCTGAACCTGCCGACACATCAGGTAAACAAACTAGCCCAGCCAGCCACAGTACTTACCCTGGCGAGCCGCATGCCAGAGGTTGCCGACCCCTGGTGTAGATTCTCTCTTCATTAACATTCAGAACCTCTGCCAGTTCTAAAGATGTCACCGACTACTCAGACTGCTAGGAGATTGTTTTAAAAATCTGAAAGTGATAATAAAAGTTGAAGAATTGACTCAAAGTGGAAACGTTCACCATTAACCAAAACTAATGCCAACGATTCTCTTCTCCTGTGCTCCCGATTCCCAATGGGAGCTATGTTTAAGAGGCAGCTGTAGCAGCTGAACAGTGACCCATTTTGAGAAGAGGAGGAAGCATGATATGAACAGACGTGCAGATTCAGAAGTACATCTGGTCAGGATTTTTTCAACAAGACTTTTTTCATTGGAAAATGCTGATTTGTCCAAGACAGAACTTTGGGCAGGAAAGAATCAGCTCTAATGCAACTTTTGATGCTGTCCCAGGTTCAGGATGGAATTCCTAAGACCCATCCCAGAAGAACCAATAGCTGCATGGTCAGGACACTCAGCTGGGATGTGGGAGACCAAGGTGCAAGTTCCTGATCTGTAAAACCCACATCTCACAAGTGAATGCCCTACCACTGGGCCTTTTTGCTGTAGCTCGTCTCACTGCCTCTAGTGTCTGAGGTTATATCTACACAGAGATAAAAAACCCATGACTGGCTCAGGCTCACGGGGTCAGGCTGAAAAATTGCTGTGTGCATGTTTGGGCTGGGCTCAGGCCTCAGCTCTGGGACTTTACAAGGGTGCAGGGTCTCAGAGTTCAGGCTCCAACCAAAGCCTGAATGTCTACACGGCAATTTTTAGCCCCACAGCCCGTGCCCCATGAGCCTGAGTCAGCTGACCCAGGCCAGCTGCCGCCATGTCACAGGTCTTTTATCCTTGTGTAGAGGTACTCTGAGAGTGAGGCTGTGTGTGCTCTGTGCACCAGCTGTGTTTCTGGTAGTCTGTGTTCATTTTTGTTTTGTTACTTGCTGTTCCTTTGTTTTAGGGAGTTGCTGGCTCCCTTCCTTTTCCTTGGGGTGATGGGGAGTTTTCTCTATGGAGTCTGTCACGCTGTCTAGGTTGGCTCAGGACCAGGAGTGCCAACCTCAGGGCAGACATTCCAGACTGATGGTGCATTCTATTATGCGATTTCTCCAACCCAGTAACAAATGTGAACTCCTGGATCACTATAACAGTCTTGCCTTGGAGTCACAGATGCTTCCCTTAGACTCTCCAGTCTATATTTTCACCCAGACAAACTGGACTTTGAGATAAATGGTCATTTACACCAAAAATCACACAATATGCAGGTTGCTTCCTGTCCCAAGAGACCAGCCACTTACCAGAGATCAATTGGTACCCTAGATCATACACCAAAGACAACATGTGTAGCCATTCTTGTAATAAGCTACCTTTTAAAGGTTTATTAACTAGGAAAAAGAGGGTTATTTACAGGTTAAAGCAAACAAACATATACACACAAATGAGTTACTATTTAAATCCTAAGAGTAACAGAGTTGTAGTGATCTGTCTATTCAACGTGTCTTTCTGTGCTGTCCCAGAAGACAGCCCCTGGGGATTTCTGGCTTCAGTTTAGAGTCTCTGGCCCTGTCAGAGTTCAAACAGCAAAGAGAGATGGAAAATGTTCCTGTCACTTTGTTTTATTTCCTTCAGTCAGCTTCCAAGGCCACAAGACAAGTTTCCTTGAATGTAGCATTTCCAAGATGTGATAGGGCCATTAAACAATCCTTGTATTGCAATGTGCTCCTTGATGGTCCATCTGATTTTGATAATCCTTCAGAATGGTCAGGAGGGATAATTCTGGTGCCTGGGTTCACACATTCAGAACAAACATTTTCAAAGTTATAAAGCAAAACTTAGTATTCCATGCTATAAGAAAATATGTGACATTACAAGTGAGATTAATGCATGCATCAACTTACAAGCATTTCACAGAGTCTAAACACTAAATACATTCTTATCAGACTGTGACAGTCTGTACCCCTATGTTCACCTCTTTTACGGGACTATATCTGGATCTAATGCATCTGAAGGTCTGAGGGAGTTGGCTGATGTGATTACACAGCCATTGGCCATTATCTTTGAAAATTCATGGCAACTGGGGGAGGTCCCGAACTACTGAAAAAAGGCAAACATAGTGTCCAACTTTTAAAAAGAGAAGAAGGAGAATCTGGGGAACTACAGACAGGTCAGCCTCACCTCAATCCCTGGAAAAATCATGGAGCAGGTCCTCAAGAATCTATTTTGAAGCACTTGTGGGAAAAGATGATGATCAAGAACAGTCAACATGGATTCAGCAAGGGCAAATCATGCCTGGCCAACCTGATTGCCTTCTATGATGAGATAAGTGGCTCTTTGGATATGGTGAAAGTGGTGGATGTGATATATCTTGACTTCAGCAAAACTTTTGATATGGTCTCCCACAGTATTCTTGCCAGCAAGTTAAAAAAGTATGGATTGGATGAATGGACTATAAGGTGGATAGAAAGCTGGCTAGATCGTCTGGCTCAACAGGTAGTGATCAATGACTCAGTTTCTAGTTGGCAGCCGATATCAAGCGGAGTGCCCCAGGGGTCTGTCCTGGGACCTATTTTGTTCAACATCTTCATTAAGATCTGGATGATGGGATGGATTGCACCGTCAGCAAGTTTGCAGATGACTCTAAGCTAGGGGGAGAGGTAGATATGCTGGAGAATAGGGATAGGATCCAGAGTGACCTAAACAAATTGGAGGATTGGGCCAAAAGAAATTTGATGATGTTCAACAAGGACAAGTGCAGAGTCCTGCACTTAGGACAGAAGAATCCTATGCACTGCTACAGGCTGGGGACCAACTGGCTAAGTGGCAGTTCTGCAGAAAAGGACCTGAGGATTACAGTGAACGAGAAGCTGGATATGAGTCAATAGTGTGCCCTTGTTGCCAAGAAGGCTAATGGCATATTGGGCTGCATTAGTAGGAACTTTTCCAGCAGATCGAGGGAAGTGATTATTCCCCTCTACTCAGCGCTGGTGAGGTCACATGTCAAGCATTGTGTCCAGTTTTGGTCCCTCACTACAGAAAGGATGTGGACAAATTGGAGAGAGTCCACAGGAGGGTAATGAAAATGATCAGGGGGCTGAGGCATATGACTCACAAGGAGAGGCTAAGGGAGCTGGGCTTGTTTAGTCTTCAGAAGAGAGGAGTGAGTGGGGATTTGATAGCAGCCTTCAACTACCTGAAGGGGGGTTCCAAAGAATCAATCATAGAATATCAGGGTTGGAAGGGACCTCAGGAGGTCTAGTCCAACCCCTGCTCAAAGCAGGCCCAATCCCCAGACATATTTTTTGCCCTAGGTCCCTAAATGGCCCCCTCAAGGATTGAACTCACAACCCTGGGTTTAGATCAATGCTCAAACCACTGAGATATCCCTCCCCAAAGAGGATGGAGCTAGGCTCTTCTCAGTGGTGGCAGATGACAGAACAAGGAGTAATGATCTCAAGTTGCAGCGGGGGAGGTCTAGGTTGGATATTAGGAAAAGCTATTTCACTAGGAGGGTGGTGAAGAACTGGAATGGATTACCTAGGGAGGTGGTGGAATCTCCATCCTAAGAGGGTTTTAAGGCATAGCTTGACACAGTCCTGGCTGGGATGATTTAGTTGGGGGTGGTGCTGCTTTGAGCACAGGTTTGGACTAGATGACCTCCTGAGGTCTCTTCCAACCCTAATATTCTACGATTCTATGTTAAATTCTATACAAAGCATACTGTGTAAGGTATCACTTGAATACTCATGATTTGTGGATCATTATTGTCCTGATAAAATGTGTGGGGCAACATTGTATGTAAAGATATAAGATTCCACAGTATTCCAAGACATATTCCAACGTGTTCTGGAGAGCAGTCACAAACAAGTTTCCCAGAGACAAAAGGCTAGCCAAGGCCTCAGCCAGGTGTCAACGAGATTAAGTGGACCACTGCCTGATTAAGTGGCCACTGTTCAGTGTGGGAACAAAACCTATATTTTTGACAAAGAAGCAGCTTAAGGTTCCTGGCCATATCAAATTTCTGTCTCCTGAACATGAGCTGGAGATGATTTTTGCACAAGAGAAAGGACTATAAGAGGAGAGGGCAGATACCCCAAGTCATCTTTCCTTTGCTCTCTACCCACGGCATCATCAAACACTGAAGAACAAAGGAAGCAGCATTGAACTGGGGGGGGGGGAGAGATCCTAACTGAAAGAGGTTCAGCCAGTAAGACTTCTGGAACATGTGATGAGAGAGACCTTTGCTTTGTAGTCACTTAGCTTGTTAAGTTAGGTGTTAGTTGTGTTTTACATTTTATTTCCTTGTAACCAGTTCTGACTTATATGCCTCATTACTTGGAATAACTTAAAAATCTATCTTTCGGTAATTAATTCATTTGTTGTTTTATCTAAACCAGTGTGTTTGGACTGAAGTGTGTGGGAAACTCCACTTTGGATAACAAGATTTGTGCATATCATTTTCTATTAATAAAAGACGGACTTTATATGAACATACATTGCCCAGGAGGGTGCTGGGCAGTACAAGACGTACGTTTCCGGGACTGAGAGTTTGCTGGTGTTGCCCTGGAGTGCAATTCATGAATGGCTGGCTATAGCACTCATACAGTATAGCTGGGAGTGATTTACATGCTGGAGGCTGTGTGTGAGAAGACCAGGAGTGGTTGCTCTCACAGCAAAGCAAGGTAAAAAGGACCCCAGGTTGGGGAATCGAGAGGACACAGCTTTCCATCAGTCCAGATTGTACCCTGAATAATGTCACAAAGACTAATACCTATTCTGAACAAAATTAACATACATGTGAACTGGTCCGGTCTCCTGCTACAAGGTTGTTAGTTCTTAGCTAGTGCCTCCAGTCTGAGCAGGAGCTAGCATCTGGCCTGCCAGCCTCACATCCCCAGCGCAAAAATGGTATAGAAAGTTGTGTGACTGATGAGCCTGAATATGCCTCAGGGTCCCCCCATTCTCTGCAAGGCATCATCCACTGCATTTTCCTTTCCCTTGATATGAATTATTTCCAGATCAAAGTCCTGTAGGGCTAGACTCCAATGAAGAAATCTAGAATTTGTTCCCTGAGATTGGTGCAGCCGTGTCAAAGAGGCCTGATCGCTTAAAACAGTACATTTTCATCACACAGATAAGGTTTAAGTTGCTTGACCGCCCAGACAATGGGCATAGCACGCTTTCCTGATTACCTCTGCAGCCCCCATCTTGCATTTGGAGACCTTGACAGTGAGGTTGGCTTCTCTCAGCCTTTGTAACAATAGTCCCACATGGTTTAAGTGGGCTTGCCAAGTGCTACTGAAAATAGTCATGTCATCTATATAGGCCCTGGCAAAGGTTTGTAACCCACACAGCACCTCATTGATAAGCCACAGAAAGGTAGTCCCTGGATTTATTAATCCAAAAGGCATGACTTTAAATTCATACATTCCAGATTTCCACTATAAAAATGGATTTTCCTGGGCATCAGCATCTAAGAGAATTTGCTAGTGCCCACAAGTCAAATCCAGTGTGCTTATGAATTTTGCACACACACCACCAACAGATCCAGCAAGTTCTTTATTCAGGATGTGGGATATAGGTCACATTGAGTGACAGCATTTAGCTTTCTAAAATCTAAATCTCCTGGCTTTATCCTATTTAGGTACCATGAGAATAGGAGACACCCAGGAACTTTTTGACTTAACCTCAAAAGGTCCTTCCCAATAATCCTGCATTTTGTTTTTCCTCACTGGGATCAGCACTAACACCAAATCACCAATATCAAATTATCTTTCTTCAGCATGCTGATCATACCAAACTTTCTGAGTTTCATGACTTTCCTCAAGATTCTGTTGCACTAAATACATCATAACATATAAATTCTCCTTAAAACAAGTGACATACTCCTCTACAGGCTGTCCTGTCGCCTCTGGACTGCCACCCTAAGAACCTTGAATTAAATCTAGGCATTCCCTAACCTGCCTCCCATACAGGAGGTCAAAGAGGGTAAAACCAGGAGATTCTTGGGGAACACTTCTGTATGCATATACACCTCTACCCCGATATAACGTGACCCGATATAACACAAAATTGGCTATAACGCGGTAAAGCAGTGTTCCGGGCGGGCAGGGCTGTGCACTCCAGCGGATCAAAGCAAGTTCAATAAATGCAGTTTCACCTATAACGCGGTAAAAATTTTTGGCTCCCGAGGACAGTATTATATTGAGGTAGAGGTGTAATAAATAAGGGAGTAACACATCCCAGTCATTCTCATGCCTGGAGACATACATTGCTAGTATAGCTTTTAATGTTCCATTAAATCTTTCCACAATCCCATTAGTTTCTGGATGATAGGGAGCAGCCTATGTATGCTTCACTTCACATAATTCCCATAATTTTTTAAAGACTACAGACATGAAATTTGCACCACGGTCTGTCAAGATTTCTCTGGGAAAACAACTCTGCTAAAAATGGTGAATAAAGCTGTAGTCACTGTTTCAGTTTCAATATTATACATGGCTTCAGGGTACCTGATGGCAGACTCCACCACAACAAGTATATATCTCTTTCCATTCCTAGAAGGTTTAGTGAGAGGTCCCACAATATCTACAGACACTCTGGCAAACACATCTTTAATAATGGGTAAAGGCTGCAGAGGTGCTTTTCACGGTCCCTTTAATTCCTTGTGGTTCTGACATAAGTCACAACTCTTACAGTAATCTTTTACAGTCCCCCTTTCCCCCAGCATGCATTCGGCTTTCTCAACCTCTGGCAGCTGGGCCTGGGTGAGAGGTGGCCTGCAGCCACCTCTCCAGCCAGGCTCTCTCAGGTAGGGTGACCAGATGTTAAGGGGAAAATATTGGGACTGCCGCGGGGGGGGGGGAGGGGGTTGGGTTACACTCACCCGTCCGGGAGTTTGGTGGTAATTCGGCTGAAAGCCCTTCAGTCGCGATGGTCTTCGGCGATATTTCAGTGGTGGGTGCTTCTGTGTTTGGTGGCAAGGAACTGAAGGACTCTACGTCAAATTGCCGCCGAAGACCAGGAAACAAAATATTGGGACAAATGGAGTCCCAACCATAGTCTGGTCGAGACGCAGGACAAACTCCTCAAAATCGGGACAGTCCCGATTTTATCGGGACGTCTGGTCACCCTACTCTCAGGAAGCTGCTGCGCAGCACAGAGGCAGCAACTGGGAGCAGCCAGCTCCAGCCATGAGAGAAGCGACTCCCTCCCATTCCCCACCTGGGCCTAGCTGCCAAGGGGAATGGCTGAACGTGCCAGGGCACAGGCACACTGGGAGAAAGACAAAGCCCCCTCTCCCACAGGTAACGTGGGGCAGAGAAAGCAAGGAGGCCCCAGTCTGGGCACAGGAGTCACTGGGCAGAGGAGATACATGGGGTGGTCACATATCCTCCTCTTTAGATTGTGCCCCCCCCAGTATGAGGAGGTGTGAGTCGTCTGTGGGCAAACTTATTGAGGGCCTTTCCCTCCCCCATTGCAGCCTTCTCTGCTCATCACAGGCAAAGCAGGTGAATTGGATCAATACTTTCTTTGGGAATGGATTATAACATGAATATGCTCAGACATGCCTAAAATATTATTATGTATAAAAATATCAGTGGGCAGCATATTTCTGAGCAGGCAAGAATCCAAGGCTCAGTAGCCAGGTAAGCAGAAGAGGTTCAAAGCAGCAGACAGCCAGGGATTCCTCTAGTTGCTCAGACAGTTCCTACCTGGCTCACTTTGTGCTGGTCACGCAAAAGCAGCCCTTTTGTAATCTCACCAGCACAGAATGGCCAGGGTAGAGCAGTGTGATGTGCTAGGACTGTTCTGTGCAGTGATTGCATCCTGGCTGTGGCTTGATTATACTTTTTATAAATTGACTTGTAACCTGGACAATATTTTAAGTGAACTTGGTGATGCTGGTGCTTTAGTGATACATGTTTAATGTTCATTTAAGACATGTTTTGCTTTATTTCATTCATATCTTTTTGCATATATACTGTAATTTTATAACATTTTAATAGTTTTTAATTTGATTTTATGTGAATAGAGGTGTTTTTCATGTCCTTGCTATATCTCTCAATTTCAAAAGCACTATCTTTCATCCCAATACAGAACAGGAAATTTTTTTAAATCTCAAAAATTTCCTGGGATGTGACCAGCTCTATTCATAAGCACTGGCAAATAACTCCACTACCATTTTAGTCTTACAATTAAAAGGAAAAGGCAATTTAAGAACCTGAACCTGCAAGCACACACCACTTTACTCAGGCGAATAGTCTCATTAGTGGGACTGCTCACATGAATAAACTTACGTACCTGTATAAACATTTGCAGGAACAGATGCTCACAATGCAATGTAGCCAGGAGCACTTGGTTACTCTTGGTTTACTTATTATGAAATAAAATTTACATGGGTCATCTGTCAGTGAAGCAGCTTCAAGAAGTTTGTGGGAATAATGTTAGAATGCAACATTTGCTTACAGCAGACTGGCAACAAAATAAATCACAGCATCACCGAAATTAGACGTAGCTAAGCTACTATTTGGCCTGCCAATGCAAGGAATAACATGTAGCTAGCCAGAAAAAATAGGCTAATACTGGATTCTCTGTGTGTGTGTGTGTGTGTATATATATATATACACACACACACACACTTAATACTATATTTTTTCTCCTTTCTTTTCCTCATTATGAAGGGTTTTTGCTTTATGAACTCTTTCCCCACTTTCTGATGCATGACACACTTTTTCACTACCTTACCAACATTCACCTTTCCTTAATTAGCTTGCTTCATTTTTTCCTTTTTGGCTATAGGGTTGTTGAAGAAAGAAAAACTTGCAAAAAATATGTTCTAATGGGGAAACAACAATTCAAACCATTCAAAAAGTAGTTCAAAACCTTCCAAAAAAAAGTCACCTGTCAGCAGAGACCACTCACCAAAAATTTCACTTTGAGGTGGAAGTTTCAAGAAGGTTGAAATCACTGAAAACAGGTGATTAGAAGAGAAAATGTTATGCAGCCTGAGGGCCACTATAATCTGCTTAAAATTTGCTGTTTCTATTAACATTTTTGCTAGAAAATTAATTCTCTAGAGTATTCACAAAAGCTGAATACAAGTGGGATGCCAGTTACAGCCAAAAGTGAATTCAATTTGAGTGAATATTCCTGGAAGCAATTTCTTGCATATTCATTCAGCTTTATTCAACACTATTGCAACAACTGAAAAGTAAAGGCTGCTTTTTAGCAATTCATTACTCATTTGATGGGATTCTTTTTAATTACACAGTATTTCTGATCATTTTTAAGTGCCCTTTTCAGCAGGACTTTGCTGCCACATTTCCAATGAAATGTGTAGAACAAATAGGGTTGCCAGGCAACTAGTTTTCAACTGAAATGCCCGGTTGAAAAGGAACCCTGGTGGCAGTGCTGACCAGGTGGATAAAAGTCCAGTTGGTGGCACAGTGGGGCTAAGGTAGGTTCCCTGCCTGCCCTGGCTCTGTGTGGCTCCCAGGAGCAGCCAGTATTTCCAGCCCTTAGGCACAGGGCCAGGGAAGGTCCATGTGCTGGCTCCACCCCAAGCTGGAACTGTAGCCAATGGGAGCTGTGGGGGCGGTGCTGCATGGTTCTGAGGAGCCGCATGGAGCCAGGGCAGGGAGGGAGCCTGCCTTAGTCCCACTGCACCACTGACCAGGAGCTGCCCAAGGTAAGTGCCGCCCTGCCAGAGCCTGCACCTCAAACCTGCTCCCACACCCCAAACCACAGCCCCAGGTCAGAACCTGCTCTCACACCCAAATGTCCTCCAGGAGCCCACACCCCACACTCCTTCCTGCACCCCAACCCCCTCATCCGCAGCCCTACCCCCGAGTCCACACCCCCAGCCGGAGCCCGCACATTATCCCAAACTCCAACCCCCTGTCCCTCCCCAGCCTCCTCCCGCGCTCTAAACCCCTCAGCTCCAGCCTGGATCCCCATCCTGCACCTAAATTCCCTCATCTCCAGCCCCACCTCAGAGCCCTAACCGTCAGCTGGAGCCCTCACCCCCTCCCACACCCCCACCCAGCTCAGTGAAAGTGAGTGAGGATGGGGGAGAGTGGCTGAGGGAGGGGGAGTGAGCAGGCCTTGGAAAAGGGGCCTTGGAAAAGGGGCAGGGCAAGGCAAGGTTCGATTTTGTGCGATTAGAAAGTTGGCAACCCTAAAAACAAACTCACAGAATGCTTGTTCCTGCTCACTTACTTCAGTGGGTGCAGGATTAGGCCCCCGATTATGCTCCTATCTTGGAAAACCTATGGTGAATTCTGTTCTTCTATCAGTATGACTCTGAAAAGTGCAGAGAGCTCTGACCTTGATCCAGCAAAGCACTTAAGCATGTGCTTAACATTAGACATAGAAATAATACTTTTTAACTTCAGTGGAACTATTCACATATTCAAAGCTGAGCGTGTACTTAAATGTTTTGCTTAATTGGGGATAGAGTGTTCTACACTTTGCAGAATCAAGCCCTGCGTCCATATCTTACTGCTGAAAAGCAACATGGGTTTAATACCTAGAGAGTGGATGGTTATTTTGATTCTACATTAAATTTATGGTGCAATTTTCAGAAGTTCCTATTTCATGTTCATGTTCAGCCCTGGCATAAGTAGCTGGAGTAGCATTAAGCTAGCAGATAACTATCCAACATGGATGACTATTTTCTTCACTGATGAAAAATTTTACATATACATGCAACACATTTAACATTACACAAGGGAGTTTCAATTTACTCTAAATTCACTGCAAAATTTATATAATGGACTTATTGGTAGATATTTGTAATATACAGATTCAAGAAGCTAACAAAAATGTCACAAAGAAAGCTTGCCCTGGTCTCAAATCACAGCATTTCTGGGTACTTATTTAATTTTGCACTACTGCTAGCACATTTTGCACCAGAGACATGGTAATGGGGAGCAAGACATGAATGACGATGAAAAAACTGGCATTTTCTTCTTCTTTTTATAATGAAGGATTTTATTTTAGATTTTTCTTAGGAGACTGTGCTAACCATCCAAATCAAATAGCATTGGTGCTCAGTAAAAATATTTTTTTTTCTTGTTTAATAGTATTTGGGGAACAAAAAGGAGGTACGGAAAGATGTGCAAGAAAATAAAATTCAAATAATCTCGAAGATTTGTACACTTTAAAAAAAATATATTATTTTCAGTTAAACAAAACTCTAGAAATAAATTATCCAAACTACCCCTTCTAATAGTTTACTGTCTGGTTTGAGTGAGCTTAACCTTAAGGTGTGGTAGGCTCTGGAAACTTACTGTGACTCATTGAGTAATAAGTAGCTACAACATAAAACATCAACCCACACACAATTTCTCTGCCTCATTCTGTATATCTTTCATTTGAAAAGAAAAAAAATGAATTATCTCATTAAATCTGTTTTTAATCTTTATGACAGAAAATAATGTATATAAAGGAATATTACTTTTTCTTGAAAACTTATTCATATATCAAAGAAAACAGTTACCTTTTCCGTAACTGGTGTTCTTCGAGTGATTGCTCATGTCTGTTCCACAATAGGTGTACGTGCTTGCCACGTGCACCGATGCCAGAAGTTTTTCCCCTAGCAGTACCTGTTTTTCCCCTAGACTCCCTTTGGCCTTCGGGATAAGGAAATAACGAGAGTAGTACCCCTTGCCCATGAACTCCTTGGGCACTGCCTCTATCGCTCCTCGTCCTAGGAGCCACCCTACCTCCTGCTCAAGCAGAGCTTCGTGCAAGGGGTCCCCCAGGAGGGATGGAGGCAGGGGATGGTTGGGTGGGGAGGAGGTAAAAACTAGAGGGTGTAATCCCGGGCGATGGTGCTGAGGACCCATAGGTCCAAAGTGAGCCGAGACCATTCTGGAAGGAACGCACACAACTGGTTGGAGAAGAGAAGCTTTATTGGGGGTAGATCCCTGACAAGAACTGATGGGTTGTCCCTGAGCATCCTGTCAAAATCGCCTTTTCCCCACCTGCTTGCCCTTGGAGGATCCAGGCTAGGGGGCAGGCTGAGACTGCCTGTGAGGGCATCTCTTATAGTCCCCTTCCCTCTGATGGTCAGCCTCGTACTTCGGAAGGGTGGCCGGGTTGGAGTCTGCTGCGGCTTGAATGTAGGTTATGTCCTGGCTCCGGAAAAGAGACCCAGGGTCTGGAGGGTCATGCGGGAATCCTTCATGCCATGCAGCCTTGTATCTGTTTCCTCTGTGAACAGAGCTTTCTCATCAAACGGGAGATCCTGCATGGAAGATTGTGCCTCGCTGGAGAGCAGGAGCCATGACCCCTGTCTCATGGACATTGCAGAGGCCATTGAACATGCGGCCGTGTCCGCAGCATCCGAGACAGCCTGCAGGGAAGCCCAAGCTGCTGTTGCCTTTTCCTCCACCAGCACCCTGAACTCCTCCTTATCACACTCCTGGAGGGAGACCTCAAATTTAGGCTGGGAGCCCCATAGATTAAATTCGTACTGACCCAAGAGGGCCTGGTGGTTTGCCACTTGTAACTGGAAGCTCGAAGACGAATAAATTTTCATTCCAAAAGAGTCCAGCCTCTGAGAGTCTTTGTTCTTTGGGGTCAGGGCTGGCTGACCCTGTCATTCCCTGTGGTTCACTGACTCGACCACCAGGGAGTTGGTCGCTGGGTGGGTATATAGGTACTCATGCCCTTTAGTGGGTACAAAGTACTTGCGTTCTGCCTGTTTTGATATGGGGGCCAATGAGGCCGGTGTTTGCCACAGGGCATTTGAGATTTTAGCAACCCCTTCACGGAGCAGCAAGATGACCCTACCCAGTGCCGATGGGGACAACACGTTGAACGGGGAGTCCAAAGGCTCCTCCATTTCCTCTGCCTGGAGGTGGAGGCTTGCTGCCACCCTCTTTAAGAGCTCTTGGTGGATCCTAAAGTCCTCCTGCGGGATGGAGGGAGGCGAGGCCGCAATCACCTCCTCCAGGTGCAGCGAAGAGGCCAGTGAGGTGCTTTGGGTGTTGGCTGGCACCGGAGGATCCACTACTTGGTCAGACTCCGGGCAAGGTACTGAAGATGATTGTCCCACCAACTCCTTTGTTGGGGGTCTGTAGAGGGAGGCCGACGATGCTTCCGAAGCTCTGGCCACTGAGTGAGCTCCCACCAGGGGCTGCACCAGAGGCCACAGTGCTCACTGGTACCACTGGGCTGGCCACCACACTCAGTGCCACCGCATCTTCTGTGGCACTGGCAGGGCTGGCTGCCTGGATTGGCCGGTCTGGCCAGTCGAAGGATGGCTACGAATGGAGACCGGGCTAGCGTAGGATCCACTGCTATCTCTCAACTGGGAGGAGTGGCTGTGCAGGGATCTGCGGCTGTCACGGGACTGCGATCTCGACGTGGAGGACCGGTACTGATGGTAATGACTGCGCAGCGAATGGCCTCAACGGGCAGACCTGCAACGGCAACGTGACAGCAATCTAAGCCCGGGACTGCAGTGCCTTGGCAGAGACTTGGAGCAGAAGCCCAAATGAGAACGGCTGTCATAAACAGATAGCTAAGGGTTAATGTCTCTTTCACCTGAAGCACCTGACCAGAGGACCAATCAGGAAACCGGATTTTTTCAACTTTGGGTGGAGGGAAGTTTGTGTCTGAGTCTTTTTTTTCTGTCTGCCTGCTTTCTCTGAGCTTTGGAGAAGTAGTTTCTACTTTCTAGTCTTCTGTTTCTAAAGTAAGGACAAAGAGATCAGCTAGTAAGTTATATGGTTTCTTTTCTTTGGTATTTGCATGAATATAAGTGCTGGAGTGCTTTGATTTGTATTCTTTTTTAATAAGGCTGTTTATTCAATATTCTTTTAAGCAATCGACCCTGTATTTTGTCACCTTAATACAGAGAGACCATTTGTATGTATTTTTTCTTTCTTTTTATATAAAGCTTTCTTTTAAGACCTGTTGGAGTTTTTCTTTACTTCAGGGAAATTGAGTCTGTACTCACCAGGGAAGTGGTGGGAGGAAGAAATCAGGGGGAGAACTGTGTGTGTTGAATTTGCTAGCCTGATTTTGCATTCCCTCTGGGTGAAGAGGAAAGTACTTTTTGTTTCCAGGACTGGGAACAGAGAGGGGGAGTCACTCTGTTTGGATTCACAGAGCTTGTGTCTGTGTATCTCTCCAGGAGCACCTGGAGGGGGGAAGGGAAAAAGGATTATTTCCCTTTGTTGTGAGACTCAAGGGATTTGGGTCTTGGGGTCCCCAGGGAAGGTTTTTCAGGGGGACCAGAGTGTCCCAAAACACTCTAATTTTTTGGGTGGTGGCAGCAAGTACCAGGTCCAAGCTGGTAACTAAGCTTGGAGGTTTTCATGCTAACCCCCATATTTTGGATGCTAAGGTCCAAATCTGGGACTAAGGTTATGATAACGGCGTCGACATCCATGCCATGATCGACTGTGGTACCCTCTCCAGGATGAGGACCAACAATGATATCCACCACAGTCCTAACTATATCTGCTCTCTTCGGAGGACTGGTACAACAAGTCCCTGCTGGATGGAACCCAGCCTGAGAGTCCACATGGACTCTGCCTTGAGGGGACGCTGGGTGGTGATCAGTGTCAGGAATGTTCCCTCGACCGAGACTGGTACCGAGCTGGGGGCTGTCATAAACAGATAGTTAAGGGTTAATGTCTCTTTTACCTGTAAAGGGTTAACAAACAGGGAACCAAACACCTGACCAGGGAACCAATCAGGAGACAAGATACTTTCAAATCTCGGTGAAGGAAAGCCTTTGTTTGTGTTTTTTGGGTTTTTTTGTTCTCTCTGGGCTCTGAGAGTGACCACACGTACCTACAGGCTCTCTAATCTTCTATTCCAATTTTGTAAGTACAAAGGTAGAAAGGTGGTTTAGTCTTTTTATTTGTTTTTCTTTATTTGCAAATGTGTATTTGGCTGAAAGTATTTTAAATTGTATTTCTGCTGGAGGAGGCTGTTTCTCCAATGTCTATAAGCTGACAGACCCTGTAACTTTTACCATCTAAATTACAGAAATAACTTTTACCCTTTTTCTTTCTTTTTATTAAAAGTTTTGCTTTAAAACCTGTCTGATTTTTTCCCCTTGTTGAGGCTCAAGGGAACTGAGTCTGTACTCACCAGGGAATTGGTGGGGAGAAGGGAAAGGTGAATCTCCTCTTTGTTTTAGATTCACAGAGTTTGAATCTGTATTGCCTCTGGGTGAAGGAAAAAGAGGAGATGGGGGGAAGGTATCATTCCTCTCCGTGTGGTGATTCAAGGAGTTTGAATCACGGTGATCTCCTAGTGTACCCAGGGCGAAAGGGAGCTGGGAGGAAGGAAGGAGGGTGAAGGAAAAAGAGGAGATGGGGGGAAGGTATCATTCCTCTCCGTGTGGTGATTCAAGGAGTTTGAATCACGGTGATCTCCTAGTGTACCCAGGGCGAAAGGGAGCTGGGAGGAAGGAAGGAGGGGGAAGGAAAATGGTTTATTCACCTTTGTTGTGGACTCAAGCAATTTGGGTCTTGGGGGTCCCCAGGGAAGGTTTTGGGAGAGACCAAAGTTTATCAGGCACTCTACTCTAAGTCCTGATTGGTGGCAGCACTATAAAATCTAAGCTGGTAATTAAGCTTAGGGAAATTCATGGTAGTACCCATATTTTGAATGCTAAGGTTCAAAATTGGGAATTATACTATGACAGGGGCAACTGCAGAGAACCTAGCAGAGGCTTGCCTCGAGCGTGGGGCCAACATCGGCGGCACTCTGGGGACCAGCATGGACAAGATGTTTCGGACCACCTGGAGGGTGGATGGCATCCGGACATCTGGAAAGGCCTGTTCCAAAGGGGCCGGGCTACTCTGCTCTACATGAGTCGGAGGCCTAGGGCCAGGTGGGGATCGAGGACTGCCCGACATGGGCCTAGCCTCTGTCCCAGACTTCCCTCAGTGCCGCTGCTAAAAGGGAGTCTTCTTGGCTCTCCCCGTGGATGGGGAGTGGTGCCGACTGGATGATGGCACCAGTGGATCGCCGCGTAACGACACTGCAGTGCCCGGTACCGGCTCGGAGCAGCACGCTGGGTCGGGGTCAGCGCCAACTCCATCAGAATGACTCGGCGCCTAATGTCCCTTTCTCTCTTGGTCTGAGGCTTAAATGACTTCCAAATCTTGCACCTCTCGCTGATATGGGTTTCTCTCAAGCAGCGCAAACAGTCTGCGTGCAGGTCGCTTCTTGGCATAGAACGCCGACAAGGACGACATGACTTAAATCCCAGGGGCCGGGGCCTGGCTCGCTGACTAACTAAACTAACTACACTAACTAACTACAGGTACTAAACGAACGAACAGTTCTGGGGACGAGCTACAGCAAAGTTGGAACAGAGCAGTTCCGACGCACCTTCACTGGTGGCAAGAAGGAACTGAGGGTGGGGGGAGTGTGCAGCTCCCCTTATACCAAGTCAGGCAGATGCCATTCCAGGGGTCACAGGGGACGCTCCCCTACGGGTACTGTTGGGGGAAAACTTCCAGCACCAGTGCACGTGGTGAGCACACACACCTATTGTGGAATACATATGAGCAATCACTTGAAGAAGAAGAAAAAATAGATAATATATTCTTAAAAATTCTATTCTGCAGTCAGCCCTGTTCCTTTTCTAACCTCTGATTTTTTAAAATGAAGTTTAACATGTACACTATAGCAAGCAAGCATTTACGATATATGAAAATAAATGTATAATGTGTACACAAATATTATTAAAGCTAGTAAGGCAAATCTAAAACACAAATCACAGAATAAATATTATCTCCATTCTTCAAGATATGAGTGCAAAAATAGGCTTTGCTCCTGCAAACCCTCATGTGAATAAATCTTTGCTCACATGAGTAATCCAACTGATTGCAATGGATCTACGCACATGAGCAAGATTTGCAAGATTAAGCACATAATTAGGAGAACTGTTGTGTATTTCCAAATATCAGATGCATATTATAAGTAAATGAGGCAGCACCTGCTGTTAATACAATCTGTTTCTTATTTTCCATATGCCAGCTTTCCAGTATCTCAGGAAAATATTTCTTTGCTCTCAATCTGCCAGTAACAATCCAACCTATATACTCATTAGTCAGGTCTCCAAGTTTAGGCATGACTTGTAATAAACACAGCTTTGGCGTAGACAAAGAGTAGGTGCTTAAAATGTGACTAAGTATAATTTGTACTTTTTATCAGAATCCTGTGATCTTTTAACACTCCTCAAATATGGTTTTTATATAGCCCGCCAGATGAAAACACTAGCAATCTATTTCAAAATCATTTAAATCAGTGATACTGAAGTTTTAGTACCTCATACAGCTCTCCTCGTGGATATGAATCCTGAAAAAGAAGCACCCATTGCCATGGGAACAAAATGACAATTTTGAACAACTATGTATGTGCAGCCAGATGGGTTAAAACTGTATGTGCCGTGGTAGCTAGCTGAGGTAAGTAAAAACAACTCATACTGAAACATTGTACAGGATGTCTCTGGGCCAGTTTCTCTGACTGTGTAAATTGGCACCACTCCATTGATTTCAATGCACTTGTGGCATTTTACACCAGAGAATTTGGCCCTTTGGTTGTGCTTGGCTTCATGTCACTTACATTCAGTCAGTTGGAACCCTCAGTTTACAAGGCCTATGAATCAGTGTGTGACCATCTCTCCCGCACCTGCCCTAAACTCCTATGCCATGACAGCTAGGGTTGTTCAGAGTCATGGGAAATTGCTGTCAAATAGGTAACATCTCTAGACCTGGTGTGGAGATTGGCAGAGAATGATAGAGAAACAATGAATGTTAAGATCTGGATAGGAGAGTTGACAGCATTGAATGAACCAGTCCTGACCAGAACTGGGCTTGTTGTAACTGTAAAGAGGCTTCGCGCACAGAGCGCTAAGTAATACTCTTCTTAATGAAACTATTACATAGGTTTTCAGTAGATAATGACACTTTGAGATCCTCAGACAGAAGTAACTAAAACCGAGCAAAATGCTTGACTGTCACCTACTGTTTAAAATAGATAATAATCATATTTTGCTGATGGAGAAATTGAGGCACTGAGAGGTTAAATGATTTGCCCAGGATCACTCTGGTTCTTGAATATTGGCTGCATAGATATTTCTACTCCTGATAATACAGTGAGGGTGCAAATCCCTTTGATGTAATTCATTGCTGGACTCATTATTCCCCATCCATATGCACATGGCAAACACAGCCACCTCAGCTTCTCATCCTTTTCTTTTGCCTCCTTGTCATCCCATTCCAATGTCCATCAGAGACGCATTTGTGTAGGGATCACCCTCTTGCTGGACTATGCTGAACCATCCTAAACTGGGGTGGCTTTTACTTCTTTTTTAGAAGAATGCTTCTGCTAGATTATATGAAATAGAAGGAACTTCTGAAACATTCTGCAGGAAAATAATCCAGATCTCTCTACAAGGTTAAGAGGTTGTTGTTTTCTTTTAAAATAGAAGACTTTATATTCCAACAGCACTTTCCTAATTTTGGTAGCATAGGCCTCTATTAGTGGCGAGGGATGAGGTTACTCTGAAGGGCAGAATAAGTGAACCATAATATTCATAGCCCCAAGCAGCAGCTAGACATCCGATTCAATGATATGATTGTGTAACTCAAAGACATCATGTGCAGACCAGAAAAACATATAAGTAGAACAGTGGACAATTCTAGAGATTTCATGTACTACACTGTCTACTACATTCCCAGGTACATGTACACCTGATACTAGTGAGCTACAGCAGTTTTCAGAAAGAAGTTTAAAGACAGTGTATAGATTAGCAAGCAAATATCAAATACATAAACATTCACATGGATGCATTTGGGGCCAGGTTTGCAAAAAAATGTTAGACTTGCAATTGCATGTGCAAAAATACATGTATAATTGTATGCTTAATTTTTGCACAGTTACTGTTTGCACATGTGAGTCAGGTAGTTGCACATGCAAAATACCAGAACTAGCTAGTTGTGTGTACAGGCAGTCAACTGGTGCAGGTAGTCACTGTCATAGTGCACACATGTTAGCGACATAACTGCATCCGTACTTCTGTACATGAATTTGCGTGCGTAATGTATTTTATAATTTTGCCCTTTTGTAAATGCTATGGGAACAAAAGAAATGGGAGGAATGGACAGGATAGCAATTTTCAAAGTCCATGGGATTACTCACATGTGTAAGAGTTTGCAAGATCAGGCCCTTAGATATGCATTTTAAAAAAGCTTGTTTCCTGCACTACATTTGTAGACAGCACAGAGTTTCTCACTGTCCAGTGTCTCACACAAATTTTGTTTGTGGCCATCTTGGACGCCTACAGCTTTAAAGGTGGTAATTATCCCAACCCATATGCTGCCGAGTGCATTTTCCACTGCAAATGACAGATGGCTTATCCACAGAGTTGTTTCCTAACGGTGTTTTCCACGTGTATAAGGCACTTTGTGGATACAAAGGGGCATGTCTGGTCAATATAATACGAAAGTAAACACTGTGTATAATCTGTAAGCCTCATCTTCTCCTGGACATACTTAATAATAAATACATTTGAACCATGCAAAAGAGTAACAAATAACCCATTTCTGCTTGTTAATTTAGAATTATTCCCTGATATTCAGCACTGGTGAGGTTAAAGCTCAAATTGTGTAAACAGTTGGCACAATCTTAAATTAAAGGTACTAATACACTGGAAAGGACATGCTGGAGGGTACCTGCCATGACCAAAATGATGGGGTAGGGAAAAATCTTAAAGAAAACAAAGAACCAAATGTGTAATCGTAGGAAAAGAAGTTTCAATGGAACATGACAAAGGACTACAGATACACAAGCTTTTGTCTCTCACCAACAAAATTGGTCCAATAAAAGACATTACATCGCCTATCTTGTCTCTCTATGGAGGTACGAGGTATTTTATGAGGGAAAGAGAGAATCTGTTTACCCTAGTTAAAGAAAATAAAATCAGAAATAATTAACTAAATCTTCAGCAAACTAAATAGTAGGAAAGGCAGGGAAGTGATGGACTGGGCTTGATAACTGTTGGATATGGTATATGAATGCTACAAAGACTTGCCAAATCACGAGGATGAAGTAATTAATCTATTAAAGGCTTCTTCCAGCCCCAAAATGTGTACAATATTGTGTGAATGTAGCTGGTCTAAAATCTGCAATTGATTCATAATACTGTATAAAAAAGGCTGTCCCTACTAGCAAAATAAATCACACAATAAAACTTATTTGAAAATTATATGGTTAGTTCTTTATTTTGATTAATAGCATGTAACTGTAGCTTAAGAAATTAACAAATTCATAATTGCAAAATAATTTCCATTTATGTTAAAAATATGTTTAGCAGGTAGAGGGCTGAAAGTATAAAATATCAGCATTCAAAATTTTAAGCAGAATTTCACAAATGGTAAATCCCATCACTACCATTTGAATTGAGTGAGCCAACCTAAGTTTTGTGCAAAATTGTTAATGACAGCAATGGAGAAACTTTATTACACAATAACACATGCATATGTTTCCATTGCTTATAATAACTAGCAAAGCTAGCAATAGTGTTTTATATGAGTTAAACATATCTGTGCAATCCCAAGTACTGAGCAATTGTCTTATTTTTGGCAAATTTTTGCAACTTGTGGAAAACATCACAGTTCTCAAATATCAGTGGGTATGTTATGGGTCATATTATCAAAAATACATGCCTAAGAACCATTCACACAATATGCAGATTCCAAAAAAAAGTTGTACATACAAAATTAATTACTGTGCACACAAATGTGTATTTATGCAAACAAGGGCCCATTTTACATGTGCAAATGCATACTTTATATGACCTGTTTCTACAAATATATTTTCGATGAGTGTTTTGAAAAACTAGTCCTTAAATCCTGTTTGAGTGACATTGTGGATCACTGAATCCTAGAAGAAATGGCAAGGAACCCATAGATCATCCAATCTATCCCTCTACCAATGTCAGATGGTTTTGGCCGGCTGAATGTAAATATCCCAAACTATGGTACTTCCACCACTTCTATTCCATAGAATAATAGCTCTCATTGTCAGGGAGTTTCTCTTAGGATTCATCCAAAATTTTTCTTAATTTCATTCCATTACTTATGCTCATAGGTAGCATCCCAAATAATTTTCCCCTTCTTTATTATTTACATTCTTCCAGGATTCATACACTGTAATCACAGTTGTTATTATGCTGCCCCTTTCGTTTAAATTATATTGTGACTGAGATAGTTTTGTTTAATAACATTGTTAACCCCAGGCATTTAAAAATTCTAAGTCAAGGGGATCCCAAAATAATGAGAGTGGTTTAAAAAAATCATGAGATTTCAAAACCATTACATTTGGGGTCTTCAAATCCCACAACATTCATGTGAACATCAGAATGGTCACCATTTCCCATTACTTTTAATGGGAATGAAGCTAGGCTATCCATACTAAAGATGGCTGCCCAATCTCCAAAAGCTTTGCAGGTAGAGCTATAGGTACTACTTGTGAAAATGGCTGCCGTCTCCTATTGATTTCAATGGGAAAGTAGGCTGCCCTCAGAGAGGATGGTGGACCCGTTTTTTATGAGTGTTCCAGACAAGAGGAGATGAGTATACAAAACAAATGTATTTGCAGGCCCAGGGAATTCAGAAATGTGGAGTGATTGGCAGACTGAATGGAGGAGGACAGGTAATATGTGAGGCAGAAAGGGAGACTAAGAGCAACATGGGAATGTGTGGGGTAGAAGGGAAAATTGTGGGAAGGCAGGAGAGAGAGTAGGGAGCAAACCAAACTAGAGGGAAGGACACATGAAGAGTGAGGGTGAGTCTCGGCAAGACAAATGGACAAAGTAGAAGATTTGTGTGGGAACAGGATAATATTGGTGCAAGAGACAAGGGCAGGGTGGAGTGGGACAGGCTGGAGGAATGGAGAGCAATAGAGTAGGAAGAAGAAAAAGTGACAATACTCCCACCCCAGGGTTTAGGAGAGAATAAGTGGAATCCCCTTCCTAGAAGGCTGGGTGGATACCTACATTTGTATTTTTGCGTGTCTGTTCGGGTGGGTAGATGGTGTGTGCTAAGGCTGAATTTTCAACCTCAAATGATCACACATACAAATTAGAGGCAAAGTTTCCACTAAAGGCTCAAAGATCTGAAGGCAGACTGAAGAACAATGGAATGTATTTGTTTGTTTTTAATATCATGATTTTAAACTAATCATGAATTTTGGGTCTGACACTACTTTTGAATACTTGGGGTGGGGAATATTGTGATAAAAGGTCTTGAGATTCCTAACTGGGAACTTAGACCTGTTTAAAATATCCATATGCAGGCCCCATTTCAGGAAAATACTTAAGTGCTCTGAAAAGTAATGTTTTCATGAATCAGGGCCATATTTGAAAAGAATTAGAAATGCACATGTGAAAAATGAAAAATCAAGTATTTAATAAGTTTTGAAAAGTACAGGCTGACAACCAGGGCTGAGAAATATTGCATTTAATCTTCAAGAAAGAGTAGTTTAATTACAAAACATTGGAGTACAAATCTTTAAAAAGATAATTTATAGATTTTAAAATGTGTGTGTGTGTGTGTGTATTGATAAGTAAATGCCATTCCTGTTCATTGAAATAATACAAGTATAAAAGGTAAATAAATTAGTTTAGTGGTTACCAAATATTGATGCTCAAAAGACGCAACAAGCCATCTACAGTGTTTACACTGGGGATTTCCAAAAAGTATAGGGTCACTATTGAGGCTACCTTAGAACAACTTTTCAAGACTCTCAGTCTTCTGAGACGATTAAAGCAAACCGCAACATTTCCCTTCCTTGCATCAGAAAACACCACTCATACCAAGGTGTCAATATATGCTGAAAAACCCTGAATTGTGCAATCCCACAAATGAGCTACAGGACATTACATTCGTACCGCACTGGACTGGTAAATGGTGGCTTTCCTCATTTGTTTCCTGTTCAGAGTTCTTTGAAAAACATTGACTTGTTCACTTACATTACTCAGAGGAGGATATAATGAGCAATTCTTTTGCAGCATTGTCAGAACTTGAAGTACAATGATAATGGGACCAGATTCTGATCATTTTAACTCAAACTGAGTAATACTACACCATACAAGCAGTCCCATTTACTTCTGCTGGGTACACACAGAGTAAGCTGTTACTTAATATGAGTTAAAATATCAGAATCTGGCCTATAACTTGTAATAGGTAACAAGGCAGACTGATATCTCTTGAAGCTTTCTATTCATGCTCACAGTCAAGACTATTTCAGTAAGTGAGCAACCAAAGACAACAACTTTAACCAAGATATATATATATATAACAACTTCTATTGCATTCTAAAAGCTCTTAAAGCGTTGAAACAAGATTCATAAGTAGATGATGAGCACATGGTAAGTTAAGTCCTCCATGTGTCAGCATGTGCTGTTCTATTACAGTCAAATGTATGCTGCGACCACATTAGCACTAAAAATTAAATAACAAAAGCAAGGAATTCAGGGGGATGGGGTGACAGCCATAGCCCCTACCACTGAATTAGGATACAACCCACTGTGGGATGGGATGAGACACTTTTTTGAATGCCTACACAGGCACAATGGAACAAGTGAAATTATAATTTTTCTGCTCTGAAAAAATAGCTCTGTAAAAATGATGTGAGATTCCCATATTTGTCTCTATCCCTGTTCTTTAATATGGCCAGTTTACAAGTAAACATTCATGCTGTCATAAACGGATAGTTAAGAGTTAATAGAACAGAAGTACTTCATGTCTCTTTTGACTGTAAAGGGTTAACAAGTTCAGTGAGCCTGGCTGTCACCTGACCAGAGAGTACCCAATCAGAGGACAGGATACTTTCAAATCTTGAGGGAGGGAAGTTTTTGTGTGTGCTGTTAATTTTTGATTGTTGTTCTCTCTGGGTTCTGAGAGCGACCAGACGTGCAACCAGGTTTCTCTCCAATCTCTCTGATACAGGCTCTTATGTGCTCAGAATAGTGAGTACTAGGTAGATAAGGCGAGTTAGGCTTATGTTTGTTTTCTTTATTTGCAAATGTGTATTTGGCTGGGAGGAGTTCAAATGTGTATTTGGCTGGAAGGAGTTCAAATTTGTATTTTGCTGAAAGGATTTTAATTTGTACTTGTATACTTAGGCTGGGAGGGTATTCCCAGTGTCTATAGCTGAAAGACCCTGTAATATATTCCATCTTAAATTTACAAAGATAATTTTTACTGTTTTTCTTTCTTTAATTAAAAGCTTTTCTTGTTTAAGAACCTGATTGTTTTTTTTATTCTGGTGTGAGATCCCTGGGGACGGGGTCTGGATTCACCAGGGAATTGGTGGGGAGAAAGGAGGGAAGGGGGAGAGAAAGGTTAATTTCTCTCTGTGTTAGGATTACTTTCTCTCTCAGGGAGAGTCTGGGAGGGGGAGAGAGAAGGAGGGGGGGAAAGTGAATTTTCCTGTCTGTTTAAGATTCAAGGAGTTTGAACCACAGTGATCTTCCAGGGTAACCCAGGCAGGGGAAACCTGGGAGAGGCAACGGTGAGGGAAAGGGTTTACTTTCCTTGTGTTAAGATCCAGAGGGTCTGGGTCTTGGGGGTCCCTGGGCAAGGTTTTGAGGGGACCAGAGTGTACCAGGCACTGGAATTCCTGGTTGGTGGCAGCACTACAAGTACTAAGCTGGCAATTGAGTTTAGAGGAATTCATGCTGGTACCCCATCTTTTGGACGCTAAGGTTCAGAGTGGGGAATTATACCATGACACATGTGTTAGCTATTTTTAGTCATTTTGGAAAGTTGATGTCCATTTTAAGAACTTAAACCTATGTGACACTGAGTTTTGAATTTTCATTCCCTTGCATTTTTTTCACAGAGAAATGGAGGGTTTGGGGGAGAAACCCATGAGTCATTTTGCCCACCACTTGTCTGGCTATGAGCATCTCCCTGCCACAGTAAAATTCTATGTGCATCTTCATTTCCAAGTATCCAAAAAAGTGTACTTATGCATCCCTGAACAGAATGGCGTTTGCTCAGAGCAGTCAGCTGAGAGTGCAGGACTGAAACATATTTTACACTACTAGAACACTTTTGAACATTTTTTGTTATTTATATATCAGGATTGAAGCTACATTATTTCAGGGTCTATATGCACACACAGACAGTCCGTGTGCCAAAGAGCTTACTTTTTCTACTATAAAAATAACCGAGGAAAATAACACACATGTAATAAAAGAATTACAGGTGTACTGTAATGCACTGGAAGTAACTATGCTTCTCATTCATCATTTGAACTTACCCCCAAACTTGCCTTTGAGAGGCACTTTTTGAGTAATAGACAGGACTTATGATGGGCCCAGGTTCAGTAGTCATCTCACAGTGTCATAGGTTTAGAATGGGATTTGCAAAAGCACCTAAGTAATGTAGGAGCAAAAGTCTCACTGACTTGCAATGGGATTTGTGCTCCTGAATGACTAACTGGATAACTGTGATTCTTAATTACAGACTTCCTTGCAAATCTAAGATAAATTACTTTTGGTATATGGCCAGCCCCTCAACTTCTAGTCATGTAAGAGGACACTTCCAATCATTCATTCACATATCCACAATCCAAAATTATAGTATCAGACAAATTTTTAAAAAGAATAAAGGAGTTCTTTACCTCCACAGCTCTGCCAAGTATATTTAGTACAATACAGGTCTCTCCTTAAGCCTTACTTCTGCTGTGATGACTCCAGGTAAGATGATTAGCAGACCCAGACACAGGTGGTGTACCCAAACCATGTTCATATTACTGTAACGTCCCCATCTTCAAACCCCACCCTTCTGTTTGTTTCTTGCACCTTGTCATTAACAAAGACTATTAACTGATCCTGATTGTGGCTGCTAGTTGTTACAAATAATCAATAGTCATGATAATATAACTTCTACTATTATTTGGCAGTAAACATTCCCACACAGAAGATGGTTTTGCACAGTGTGAAACAATCACCTGTTATTGGCTCATGACTCCCAAGTTTCCCAGAAGGCAGATAATATGGTAAATACTGAGTCATAATTAATTTCAGTTTATTAATGGAAATTATACAATTCAAGGTCAGATCTAAATCACTAAGGCTAATGAAAATTAGGACTAGGGGATTTCTGGTTGATTAGGATTATTCATCTGGCAACCAATCCTGCTTATAATGAGCATTTTTAAAAACAAGAGTCATCAAAATCCATAAACCCAAGATGTCATAACATGTCACTGGAATAAGTCCAGGCAAATCTTTTCCAGGCTTCCTTCATTCATCAGTGTCTCTGGGCCCCGCCTTTCACATCTCGCTGATTGTCCAGTATATCTGCAACAAACACTATTTTTTGTTGAATAAACCTTAGTTTTAGATAGTCAGTGGAGATATATATATATATATATGATTAGCTCCAGTAAATTCCCACATTGCAGCACTGAGATTATATTATATAGTGCTCTCCCTGTCCCATATTGACATGTGTTTCCCTCTGTTAGAGTCAAATGTTGTAACAGGATGCTGGTTATAATCCATTATGGTTAAAGCCGTGTAAATTGTTTCCATTTTGACTCCTTTTATTCACCTATGGATAACTTTCTACAGTTTCAGCTCTGTGACTGGAATTTTCCATGTTTGTTCTTTGCCCAAAGATGAACTTGCTTTTAAAATGGGTGCAAAAATGAGTCAGTCCTTTTTGTGTAAGAAACGAATGAGGGAGGTGGTAGATACAGTACTCCCATTCTTTAAAAAAGTGTGTGTGGTTTTGGGTGGTTTTGGAGGGTGGCAAAGCTCTGTAATCAAAATGGTTGAAGGTGGAAAGCTGGCCTGTTTTTAGAACTCATTACAGAGCTGTTCGAGTTTTTCTGTGGGAGAAAATTGATGAGGATTTGACTAAGTGATCTGCATTTGATAAGTATGTAATAGGCAAATGTAGATTTTATTATTTTTTACCAAGTTCAATGAAGGCCTGATCTGAAGCCCACTGAAGCTAGAAGGGGATTATTGATTGACTTCAAGGGGCTTTGGATCAGGCCCCAAATGTGCAGCAAGGGAAGAATGGACAATGCATGCAAGCACAGCTAAATTATTGAACTGTAGTCATTTGCAGCAGAGGCTGAAGCAAGTGCTTCTGCTACCCTTGTAAAGTGAGCTCGTGCCACAACAAGGGCTCCTGACCACCTTGTGATGTGCTCAGAAACTGAGGCAAAGGCTCTGGCCAACTTTGCCGGTGCACATGAAATGAGGAGCAGGAAATAGATGATGTGCTGGATGCAGTGGTGGGGGAGAGGTTGGGATCGGACAGGCAGGAAGGTTTGAGAGCCTGCTGGGCTGTAATAATTTTTCTGTAGTAAAAAAAATAATAATAAAAAACCACATATGGTAATTAATCTTCCCATTAACTGCGCTAGTGAAAAACATATAGAGAAGCTAATATGGTGTTTAGCCCATAGTTATTGTGTACTCTACATATGGTACAGCAACTGGGTTTTAAACTAAAAAGCAGAAGATAATAAGCACTCTACTGTTTCACTAACATGTTGTTTGGGGCAACTATTACCTATAAATGATTTTAAAGACCTTATCAGACAGTTCTTTGCTTCATTTGATAATATACTATGGCCTGAATCTGGAATTAAATGTTGACATTGTTGAATCCTAAAAGATTACCAGTGAAGTCCCTTCTCCCGATTAAATAAAGACAAATCAAGACAACATGAAAGGAAAATAAAATAGCTGGAAAACTTAGAGCTCCAGTTTCTCTCTGCCAACTGACACCCAGACACTGGAACATACACATATGGTCAGAGTGGGGGCGTCTCCTGGTCTCTGACAGCAGCTCAGTTGCTTGAGGAAAAATGTAGCGTCTCCTCCAGTTTCCCTCAGCAGCTGTTGGAAGCACTGGCAACAGACCACAAGGGACCTAGCCTGAGTGTTAACTGTGCTGATGTTCGAGGCATTTCGGTGAAGTTTTCTCTTGGTAAAAAAAAAAAATCAGCTACATCTCTGCAGGTGTTTTATTCTCTGTCACCTGACCTGGATTTAACACAATCACCATGTCCTCATTTGTAAACACATGTTAACTCAAAACAAGGTTCAGACAAACACATTTCTTCCCACCAAGACTGATAGTGACATAAAATTCCATTTGCCGAAAACAGAGTAAGTGGCTGAGTAAAAACAAGTGAAAGATTTGAATGGATCCAGAAGCACAAAAAGGCATATAAGGTCAAAAGATTGCACTTAGCAGAACTTTCCTAGATAGCTTTGATTTAAGAAAAAGGTCAGTGCACGCATGTCATCAAGAAAGATCTCCCACCAAAATAAGTAAAAATAAAATAAAATACCTAAATCCTGTATAGAACTTTTAATCAACAGATATTACATTTCTGACAGAGCTCCACCTGCAACAGCTCCCTTTGCAGGTGCTAAGCGTTTTTGAAAATCTGCCCTTTAGTGAGTTAAAGCCCTATGGGTAGGATGATAGGACACTGTGCTATATTCATCCTTGTGGTAAGTAAATGCAGGGATTAATTTATTAGAGTCAAAACATAATAATTATTAACAAAGTCCTAAATAGCACTTAAAGGCAACAGGGTTTGTCTGTGTTTTCACAACATCCTCATATAGTTAAATCCCTTTAAAGAGAGAGAGAGAGGGAGAGAGAGAGAGATCTATATTTTCCCTTATTTATTTATTGAAAGATGTAAGCTGTGAAATGAATGGTCTCAAGAAAGAAAGAAAGAAAGACAGATCCAACCCACTGTTTGGAACGACATGCCTGAGTGAGAGGTGAGCTGTAGCACTTCCTTCTGACAAAATGCCAGAAGACGGGTCATCACAGGGCAGAAAATGGTAATAGGAGACAGGGAGGATGTGATGTACCGCAGACAGGGCACTGAGTTTTTCGTGGTTAAAATGACAGCAAATGCACACCTCTGTCGTCAACTCTCAGTATAATATGACTAGTAAAGACTACTGAAAGCCATATCCATGAGGAAATTTAGAGAAACCAAAAAGAACCACAAGACAACTGAGGTTTTGTTTATGAATAATGATAACGTACTGAGGAAAGCCATTATCCTATTTATGGTTTGTTATTCAGTGTCAGTGCCCATAGAGTACAGCACATTGTGGATATATACATTATATCATTAGAATGGGTCAGGACACAGCAGTTATGATTTTGATGCAAGATGTAAGCCAGGAACTGAATGGTCTCAAAAAACAAATGAAAAACCCAACCTACTGTTTGGGTGAGTGAGAGGAGGTTAGCTGTACTTGTTTCCCTTTGACAGAACGTAAAACCTGTAACCTCAAAAGGTGAGGGGGGTCTGTCTTTGCACTGGTGGGGGGAAAGGGTAGGGCTCCTTTAAGGGTCCCCCTTGAGTTGGGGGTTGGGAGATAGGGAAGTTTCAAGCATTTTAGCACAAATTATTTTTTCATCTGAAAATTTGTACAAGAAGAGCATTATTTGTTATTTGTCATTGTCTTACTTAAATTGTTTCTAATCAGGAAAAAATGTGACTTAGGTGACCAATCTCATACTGTGAATAGGCAAGGTAAATCTTTTTTAAAAAATCCATGAGATGAAATTTATTCAAATACACTATTTGGCAAATACTTGTGAATACAGCTGTTCAAAACACAGAATTTTTGTTTTACAGGAAATCCTGAGGTTTTGACACTTGTCTGCATCTCAAATTGGGACAAGAAGTCAGAATAAACATACAATTGAAAGTTCCAAAAAAATTTATTCTGAGATGTCAAAACATTTTCTTTCAGGTCAGTTTGACAATCTGTATCTGCCTGAGCTGCTACAGTACTTCATGAGAGTTGTAGTTCAGGTGCACCCCTCTGCGTTGGGCTTCCTGGCCAGACTACCTCTTCAAAGATGCACCACAATCATGAAACTCCCATGATGCTCAGCTAGAGGAGACATCACAGTGCATCATGGGACATGTAGTCCAACTAGCAAGCCCCACAGGGAATACTGAGGGCATTCAGTAACCAAAATACAACTCCCATGAGGCACTGTGGTGGCTCAGGTAGATGCAGATTAACATTGAACTGATCCAAAACAAAACATTTCAATTTGAGTCAGACTAGTCTGAAACAAAATGCTTTATTTTGATTTGCCTGACTGAAAATTGAATAATTTTGGCAAAAAGTAATATTTTCCTATGACAAATTTTGATTTTTCCAGACACACATTTTCCATTAAAAAAAGGCAAAAAATGTCCAAGTATCTCTACTTATGAATAATAAATACATCCATGAAATCAGGGTCTGCTCACAAATGATTTGCAACTAAACACCTCCCTCAGATTCATAATAATTGTTTCCAAATCTCACAATTTTATTGTAGGGTTCATAATATTTAGTGTTAAAGCCCCAACTGCTGGAATCAGGTTATTACCTGAGAATGTCAGTTTCCAGTAAAAAGAAAAGGTAAGTTTCTAGCCCTCATGACTGTGGGGGAAAAGCTTCAAGCACCAGAAACATGGGTGGCGGGTATAATAGACCAGGAGAGGCTCTGCCTCCCCTGCAGGGCCGGTGCAAGGATGTGTCGCGCCCTAGGCGAAACTTACACCTTGTGCCCTCCCCTGTCCCCAAGCCCCCACGCTGAGGGCCCCCCCGCAGCAGCTCCACCTCTCCGCCCTGAGGCGCCCCCCCCCGTGGCAGCTCCACAACCCCCCTCCACCCTGAGGCATGCCCCCGAACCCCAGCTCACCCCTGCTCCACCTCCACCCCAAGCATGCCATCACCGCTTCACTTCTCTCACCTCCCAGGCTTGTGATCTCTAAGCTGATTGGCGCTGCAAGCCTGGGAGGCGGGAGAAGTGAAGCGGCGATGGTGTGCTTGGGGAGGAGGCGGGGCAGGGGTGAGCTGGGGTGGGGAGTTCCCCTGCGTGCTTCCCCCCCTTACTTGCTGCAGGGTGCCCTCCCTGCGCCCCCCTACCCCAGCTCCCTCCGCCTAAATGCCGGCGGCGACTGGGGTGGCCGAAGATCCGGCTGCTGCAGTCGCTGCCAAAGAAAATGCCACTCCCCAAATCCTAGCGCCCTAGGCAACTGCCTAGGTCACCTAATAGGTTGCACCGGCCCTGTTCCCCTGGCACTGCTGCAGCCACCAGACCTCCTGGTGGTGGTGGGGAGTTTCTGTTTTATTATGCCCCATGCAGGTTCCAGGGCAGCTGAGGAGGCAGTAAGTGCTATTCAGTTTCCTGGGTTCATCAGTAATCTCCCTGGACTCCAGAGAAATTACTGATGAAACCAGGAAGCTGAGTAGCAAATACAGCCTCAACTGCCCGGGGAATCTGCATGGGGCATAATAAAATAAAAACTCCCCCCGCTAAAAGCAGAGGAGAGTTTGAGACACTTTTCCCCGTGATGGCTTGGTGTCTAGGGAGGCATGATGCAGCTCGCTCTGGGCTCCTCAGGGCAGGTGGGTTGGGGGCACATGGGCCTCCGGCCAGCCCAAGGCTTCTCTGACCAAGGAGGGGCAGAGCTCAGGCCTCCAGTCAGCCTGGGGGTCCTCCAACCAAGGTGGTGGTGCTCGGGACTCCAGCCAGGCCAGGGTTCCTCCAGCCAAGGGTGTGAAGCTCTCAGGCCAGCCCAGTGCTCCTCTGGCCAACGCAAGGGGGGTCTCAAGGCTCCTCCAGGGGCAGGAGGAGGGCGCACTCATGGCTCTGGCCATGGAAGGAGGTCCTGCGGGTGGAAGGGGCGGAACTGGGGACTAGCCTCCCTCAAGAGGGGCTCCACACACCACCCATGACCAGAAAGCACATAAAAACAAACCGATGTTTAAATTATGTTGTAAATATCATTATATGCTGGGAGCCTGACTCACAAGTGTGGAATACTTGGGGTTGGCTACACTGCTATTGCTTGGAACAAATTATTTTACCAGTCACCTAGAGGAGTGTGTGGTTTACAGTCCCATGCCAGGCTTCCTAGGCCAGGGATCAGCAACCTCTGCATGCGGCTCACCAGGGTAAGCCCCCTGGCATGCCAGGCCAGTTTGTTTACCTACCGCATCCACAGGTACATCCGATCATGGCTTCCACTGGCTGCAGTTCACCACTCCCGGCCAATGGGGGCTGTCGGCCGAGGGATGTGATGGCTGCCGCTTCCCACAGCCCCCATTGGCCGGGAGCAGCAAACCACGGCCAGTGGGAGCCACGATCGGCCAAACCTCCAGACGCGACAGGTAAACAAACTGGTCCAGCCCCCACAGGGTGCTTACGCTGGCAAGCCACGTGCCAAAGGTTGCCAATCCCTGTCCTAGGTAATGCTGCCTCTGTACCACACAGCTTTCCTTACCTCAAAAATACATCCTTCCACATTGATTAAATGCTTACATAAAGAGTTCAGCTATTGGTACCAATTTTGATATTATTTACTGATAATGATTCACTTTATTACCTACAGAAATTCTAAGCTCTGTTTTGCTATACTTTAAAAATATTAATAACTGAGTAGTATGAAACAAACCAAGCGGGCATCTCCAGTTTTTTGTTTATACCCTATGCCAGTGGTTCTTAACCCCCAACTCGCTTGTGGCCCAATCAACAGACAACAGACAATGTGACATCCTCAGGGCCACGCAGGTAGTATATATAATGTGGATGCAACCCATATAACACTGCTTCTTCCTCTTCTTTTTCCTTTATGCCGCTTTTCCTGATGAGAGTTGTGGCAGCCATATGGAGAGTAGGGAGAACCAGATATCCTTTTCCTCCACAACAGCTTCCAGCTCCTCCTGAGGGATTCCCCAGCATTCTCAAGTCAGCTGGGAGATATAATCCCTCCAGCGTGTCAGGGCTGGAAAAAAAAAACCACAAAACAACCTGCATGTATTCAGCAGTCTGGTGACCACAGGTACATTTTTCAAAAGCCCCTAGACCCACTTTCAAAAGTGACTTGGGCACTTAGGAGTCCAAATTCCATTGATTTCAGGCTCTAAGAGTGGGATCCATGAAGGGACTCAGGCATTGCTACTCTGAGCATCACAGAGCCTAACTAGGTGCTAGAAACTAGCCTAAGTAGCCTAGGTGCTAGGAAAATCACAGGAATAATACTGCAAGCCACAAAGCTGAGTTATACACCAAGGCTCTTATCTGATGAATGTCAAGAGATAGGTGCCTTAGTTTATAACCCATAAAAGCCAGCACGCTAGGCAGGGAGATGCCTAAGCTAGCCAGTGGGAGATATTGACCGAGGTGTTTGTCCTGAGCCCTGCCCCCTTCCCATCACAGTGATAGGCACATAAGTCTAGGCTGAAGGGAGGAGCCTACTTCTACTTAGCGATCCATGAATGGGAAGCAGCCACCTGCCGGCAGGCACCTTGGTTCTTCAGGCATTTCTTGTGGGAATGAGTTAGGTACCTGCCTCACTCTACACAAAGCAGCTGTGTTAGCAACAGCTGCTGGCCACCTTATAACTTTTACCTCAGTAGTAGGAGCACTCACCTGGGACGTGGGAGGCCTTGGATCCAGGCAGGAAATTGGCTTCTGGGTGCTTAGAGTAAGGCAGTAGTGCGCATGCCTAGAGGAAGAAATGTAGACAGCTAAGGGTCTTTTACCCAAAGACTTAGGCATCTACAGTGTTCGGCAGAAGTTCTGTAAATCTCAGGGGAACCAAAACTGTAACTTAGGCACCTAAATCTGGTGTTTAGGCACCTAAATACCTTTGTGGATCTGGGATGAAGTGCTCAAATCACTTTTAAAAATGGGACTTAGGCTTCCATGTCTGTTAGGCATTTTTGAAAGCATTACCTCATATTTCATAGCCAAAAAATATTGAACTGACCAGTGACTGACTGGGGGAAAGAGGTTTGGAAGCACTTTACTGTTGTCTCATAACAGCCACAAATGTAACAAAGTGAATGAAAGAGGAATGATGTAAGAGAAAAAATTTCCCAAAATAAGTGTTTTTCTGTCACTCTCAATCAGGACTTGTCCAAACAAATCTGGCGCCTACTGCAAAATCATTCAAGTGGTTTCCAGTCTGTGATAAAATTTACTGTATGAATTTCTGTCTGTTCCCAGTCTAAGTCAAACAGCTGTGCCAAATCTTCTGCAGAAAGTTTGAAATCCACAGGGTCAGTTGGGGTATACCCAGGACTGGCAAGTGTATTTTTTTCCTCCTCAAGAAGGGCTTATGTTCTCTTCAGAAAGAATCAGCTTGTCCCTCATACCAGATGGCATTAGAATTTGAGTAGCAAACCTCTTGCTATTTTAAATATTCTCTTCCAGGTAAATTCTGTGTGTGACCTTTATATGGAATTAGAAGCCTAACTTTGGCAGCAAAGTTTTAAATTTTGGGTAGTGATTTTTTAACTTGATGATGAATTAAGCAGGCAGGTAATTCCTGGCTGTTGCTAAGTCTCTCATGAATGATGAAATAAAGTAGGTCAAGAAAAAGTTTGTACAACTGAGAGAGTTTTAGTATAAAACCAGAATGCTAATTAAAGGGGTATCGTGCTGTTGATTTGCTGATAACTACACTCCAGGCACTATGGGTATGTCTACGTTACAAAATTAGGTTGGTTTTATTTAAGTCAGCATTGAGCCTCTGATTTAAGCAAGTCAGTTCTGCATGTCCCCACTATGCTCATTGTGTCAGTGGAGCACATCCTCACTAACAGAGCTTGCATTGACTCACAGAGCAGTGCACTGGGGGTAGCTATCCCTCAGTGCATAAAGATGAGTGGAATGTTGGGTTGGGCTTGCAATGCCTCATGGGACCAAAACATTTGTACAGGTGGGTATGGGAACATAGCATTAGCATCTCATGATGTACTTAGCTCCCTCCCTCCCTCCCTGAAATCAACAGCAAACAAAGCAAGCCTTTTTCATGCCTTTTTTCCCAAGCCTGGGTTATCCATGCAGATGCCATAGCATGGCAAGCATGGCCCCCACTCAGCTGTACACTGTTGTTGTGAGCACTACAAACACCTCACACCTTATCCTGAAATATTTACTCATCCAAAGCAGGAGCCACCATGCGAAACAATGTGATGCCACACAAGCAGCCCTGCTGGAAGCCATGGACTGGAGCAATTTTCAGACGCTGGCAACAGTCGCACATCACCTTGACACAGTGGAGCACCACTTCTGGGCCCGGGAAAGAAGAATGGACTGGTGGGACTGCATAGTTATGGGATGACGAGCAGTGGCTGCAGAACTTTCGACTGCTTAAGGCCACTTTCATGGAACTGTGTGAAGTGCTTTCCCCAGGCCCAAATCCTAAATACTGAGTACTAAAGCAATACTAAAATGAGAGCTGCTGTGACAGTTGATAAGCAGGTGGTGATAACTCTATGGAAGCTTGCAACGCCAGACTTCTGCCGGTCAGTGGGGAATCAATTTGGAGTGGGTAAATCTACCGTGCGGTCTGCTGTCATCCAGGTTCCCAGGGCAATCAATAGATTTCAGCTAAGAAGGGTAGTGACTTTGGGAAATGTGAAGGACATAGAGGATAGTTTTGCTGCAATGGGGTTCCCTAACTGCAGTGAGGTGATAGACGGAATGCATCTCTCTATCTTGGCACCAGACCATCTTCCCAAAGAATATATAAACTGAAAGGGGTACTTCTCAATGGTGTTGCAAGCACTGGTGGATCAGCAGGGCTGTTTCACCAACATCAACATGGGATGGTCGGGAAAGGCGCATGACGTGTGCATCTTTAGGAACTCCGATCTGTTCAGAAAGCTGCAAGCAGGAACTTTCTTTCCAGACTTCAAAATTACCATTGGTGATGTTGAAATGCCAATCATGATCCTGGGAGACCCTGCATACGCCTTGCTCCCATGGCTCATAAAGCCGTACAAAGGCGGCCTGGACAACAGTAAGGAGAGGTTCAACCATAGGCTGAGCAAGTGCCGAATGGTGGTGGAATGTGCCTTTGGACATTTAAAAGGCCGCTGGCATAGTTTGCTTACTGGTTAGACCTCAGTGAAAGCAATATCCCCAATGTTGTTGCTGCCTGCTGTGCGCTCCAGCCAATTTTGAGCAGCCAGATCCCAGAGCAATAAGCAGCGCACACCGAGGCACACTGCATCTCCATAAAGCTTTGAAAACTAGTTTCATCAAAGACCCACAGTATTATGACACTTGTGTGTTGTTCCTTACCAAGTTGTCCCCTTTATTGCATGTACTCCCCTGTAAACTACACCCCCACTAACCACAGTGTGCTGAATGAATAAAAAGCCTTTGCTCCTCAATTCATTAATTTTTATTATGCTCACAAACACTGAGAGGCAGCAAAGAAAAGTAAGATAACCTGGGGTTAAGGGGCTGATAACACATGGGGAAGAAACAAGGACAACGTGCTTACAGTTGCACTTCAATAACAATCAAAGGTGTGGGAATGGGCACCTTCTTGTCCTTGTACCCTCCCACAGAGTTGAGTGTAAGGGATACTAGACCTCTCCCCCACCCCCGCATCCTAGGATGTCTGGGAGGGGAAGATGTGGAACTTGGTAATGATGGCAGCCAGGTTCAGCACAGACTGCAGAGGGACTCTAGCATCCAGCTGCCTTTCTTTAAACCTCAACCCGACACTTCAGCATGTCTGTCTGCTCCCTCATAATCCACAGCATCTCATCTTGCATGTAACGCTCATGTTCCCTGCATGCTTTCCTGTCCTCGGGGTCATTGTACAGGCTGTTGGACAGTGCAATCCTCCATGCTCTGAGCTCCGTCTTGTCACTCTCAGAGGCATGCTTTAACTCATTGAGCATCCTCCCGAGTCTTCTTTTTCCGCCTTCTAATCTGCGAAAATCTCTGTCCCAGTGTATTGGATGCGCCTACAGACAAGGTTTCAGCTCCAAAGAATACAAAGCACAAGGGTAGCACTGGCAGTGCATACACGGTTTCTGGTGTAAGGTTAATTCTTTTTATTAAAAAACACCCCTCAATGCACTTCCCTGCAAGCCACAACGTAATCACAATCGCTGGCTACTGCAGGAATCAGTTTACTGCTCCAGCCATGGTGAATAAGGCCATGAGGCATGGGCGAGAGGTCTTGTGCTGCAACTTTTGTTAAGATATCCATGGGATAAATGGTTCCAACCTCAGCACAATCCCCTTTCCCATAGCAGCCTGGATGTTGCTTGAGGACAGGCACCAATGCCCCACAAATACTTTGATTGTTACAAAAACAACACCGGGTTGGGGTGGAAGGGAGACAAACAGGAAGCGTCGCACCCCGCCCCCCGCCCTTTCTTTTAAAGCTGGCTGCAATACAGGGTGATCCCTTCTAACCACAACCAGGGCACTTGGGAAAGCGAGGTTGTGTGACCCAGAATTCACCAAAGAGAGGCGGATTACTTATTGAATTGCTCTTTCCAACAACAGTGATCTATGTGCTTCTTTGGTTTTACATTGGTTGTGTTACTGGAAGCTTATCTTCCTTAGTCAAAATATGCACATTTTGCTCTCCGGATGCAGGATTATTCATCATTAACTTTACAACAAAGCTGCCTAGTTTCTCTTTCATTACCCTTTAGATGAGCTGCATAGACTACTCTTTTGAAGTCCCAGTCATTTCCCTACTTCCACTATATCTGTTATAATTCAGTAATATTGCCATTTTCTGTAAACCATTTCAGCAATCAGACAGTATTGTGTATGGTGCTTGGTCTGTAGATAAGATAATGAATGACGTTATCTACATTTTGCCTGTGTCACAATTTTATTCTCTGTCATCTATGAGCCTGGGAAAAATGTGTTTTCCTCTGAATCTGGCATAGAAATCACATCCTTAGTCATAAAATGTATCATCAAACCAGTATCTTCGTATAATCAGGAACTGCTGCTCCTATTGGAATGGACGGGGAAGAGAGAGGAATGTGTCTTCAAGACAAAGTAGGAATTTCAAAGGTAGGCTTTACATTTGGTGATAAACCAAGTTTTACTGTCATCTCTGACGAAAAGACAGTAAAAATGAAGCACTTAAGCATGTAGCTAGTCAAAAAATAAAGCACCTGGCTCATTTGCAGACCAAAACTACACCATATGGTCCCTAAACACTGTTCATAGGATTAGGATTATTTCAAATACTTCAATTGATCCCACCCCCCCCTTTTTTTTTTTTAAAGAAAAAGCCACTTGCAGTATATGTAGATGATTAAAGTACATAAAAATATATATCACTAAAAGTCCTCAAACAGAGAAATCCAACAGGGTTCTTCCTTAAAGATACAGTTAAGTGTAAGAATTTAGATAGGAAATGTTTGCAAGATTCAGGTCTTTGATTTTATCATAATCATTGTTCTTTGTTACTGTATGTACTGTATCCAGGCAAAGAAAGTACATGCAAAATATCCCAAAATTCTACTGATGTGCCTTAGACAAGGAATGGGAGCACTAGGTAAATTTCCAGATTTTATTATAGCATTTTAAAAGCTCCTAATTTCGATTAATTGATGCCCTAAATGTAGCTTGAAATTGCCAACAAGCTTGACGTTGAACTAGTAGAACTAGTATAAAACCACACACATGATTCAAGAGAAATAGAATATGGAAAACCCTGACTGATTAAAAACTGGCCCAGATGCATTTACGCATCACTACACCTTAAATGATTAATCACTTGTCCTCACTGTTAACAGGAAGTCCACAAAACCCGCACATAGTGCACTTCTATGTAATAAATTCTGACTAGTTAGTCAGGCAAAAAGCATGCACTGCATCAACTATTATATATTAATTTAATATATTGGCATATACTGAGAAACTGAAACTGTTTGCTAATTTATAAACAGCTGACAGAAACTATGTATTGTGACAAAGTTCCTCCTCTGCCTTGGTGGGTACTGCACTTTTTGGTGGATTTGTTCACCTCAGAGGTTCACAGCAGTTTCTGCTAGAGGCTCAAACCTGCTGTTCACTCAGCTAACCTCATCACTGGCCAGCATAGGGGAAATGGAGAACAATCCCAGCAGTCTCTGTGTTCCACCTAGTGGGTTGGGGACAGGCCAGACCCCTTTCCAAATTAGGCCTTCCCTTCTCGTGTTGCTCACAGACCAGGTCAACTCCTCCTGTGTCCGATCAGGACTTGGGGGGATGGCTTCTCTGCCAAGAAGCCCTCCAAGTCTGATGAAGCCTCTGGAAATGGCGGGTGATACCATGACCAATAGAGGTGGGTGGCAGCTGAGGAGGAGTGGCTAATCTGCCACTGTTGGAGGCTGCAGGGCCAAGAGAAGTGGCAAGGGTGGGTACAGCAGCTCAAGGTGAGTGGTAGGGACCAGCAAATCTATCCATCTCAGTGTCCAGGGCACATCCCGTTGTCTGCTGAACCAGGGCAGGGTACATGGAGCCAAGCCCCAGAACTCCTGCCATGGCTGAGGAGCACACACCCACAGGCTATCATGACCCTTGGTCATCACAGGAACCGGGGGTGCCAATTTGCTTTGCCCCTGACCTTTGGGTTATTGTATGACATCTCCACTGACCAAGCCTGCCTTGGGGAGGGAATGTGACGCATTGCAGCGGTCCACGACAGGGATCTGCTGCAGTGTTCATGAGAGCGCTTGTGGCTCTTGTTGGTTGTCTTCTCACATCTTGGCAGTGACAGTGAATCCAGGCCTGAGGCCAAGGGCAGAACGCTCACCCCTGGTGAGATGTGGTGCATCGTTAGTACCAATGGTCTGGGATTGGAATCCACACAAGGCTGGAGAACCTCCACCATGACGAACTTGCAGAGGCGCAGAAGATGAGCATCAAGGATCCTTGACAGGAAGGACTTGCAGATGTTGCAGCGAGTGGCAACATGCTTCTGGCCCCAGTAGTAGAGACAATCAGTGATGAGCTGCCAAAATCTTAACCAGTTCCCTATAAAAAGTTCTGCTTTAAGGGATATTCCACAGTATGTAATTTTTGTACCTTTCTCCATAAGTGGCGGCAATGCATTGAGTCGTTGGGAGTCATGCTTTCCAAGAAAAAAAATAAAAAACATTTTTACGTTTATTACAATAGAAACAAAGTATTGCTTTATTAAATGAATTTAAGATACATTTGAAAAGAAGAAAATACAAGGAAGAGATGTATGAGTAAGCAAATGATAATATTTAAGAATGAAATGCCTATTATTCTTGTATTTTAAAATATTACATGTGAACTAATTACGTTATTAAAAATAAAAAGTGTAATATATTAATGTTGAAGTATACAATGCAACAAACAATATTTTAAAGAATATTTAAGTGCATTATTTATTACTAATTAGGTAGTAATTTCCAAATGGCTTCTTGATCTTCTCCATATTCTTTGGTGTTGGATATACGAACTCTGGTATCTAATGTGGATTGATGACTTCTCATTCATGATTTAACATATGGTATTGGGTTCCAGGAATTTAGTAGTTTTCCCAACAAATTGATGGTCAGAAAGCTTGAGATATGTTTGTTAAATTCACCCTTTTATCGCTACAAATAATATTCATCAACGAAAAAGCTCTTTCTGCTTCTGCAGAACTAACTGCAATTGTGTTCATAATTTACTTTGCTTTCCTTATTGTTTCTGGATCAGGAAGATTTTTTGATTGAACATTATTCTCTATATAGTCACAAAAATCATTTAAATCAACTACAAATTTTATGAATTTATTTAATTCATGCACTTTTTCCTCTCCTGATTTCCAAGGTAACCTGACTTCTTCGATATTCCATGAAGTGGGATCCATAACATTGAATAATTCAACTATTTTAGGTGTATTACTAGAATGACCTAAATTTTCTTCTTTATATTTAATGCAATTTTTGTTTAATAATCTTGCCTTTATTTTTTCCATAATATATTCTATTACTTTGTCTCATGGCAGTGATTTAAAACTTATCTTCAAACTCTATGCATTTAAAAGTATCATTTTCTATCATTTCATTAATTTTATTTTTGTGTATACCAGTGTTTCTTAAAATGGGGTCGCCGCTTGGGTAGGTAAAGCCCCTGGAGAGCGGGCCAGTTTGTTTACCAGCCCCATCCACAGGTCCGGCTGATCATAGCTCCCACTGGCCGCAGTTCACTGCTGCAGGCCAATTGGGGCTTCTGGAAGTGGCGACCAGTAAGCCCCTCAGCCCGCGCCACTTCCAGCAGCTCCTATTGGCCTGGAGTAGCAAACCGCAGCCAGTGGGAGCCACGATCAGCCGGACCTGTGGACGGGGCAGGTAAACAAACCGGCCCGGCCCAGCAGGGACTTTTCCTACACAAGCGGTGACCCCAGTTTGAGAAACACTTGTGTATACCAAAACTCTTTTAAAAATTGTATGAAAAAATCATTCATTTGATTAGCTTATCTGCCTTTGTTAAACTGAATTGTTTCGCTTGCAGTGAATCTGATAATGAAGTTCATCCAAAATGTCAATCATTAATGAAAAAATTTTAAAAAATTCTTTGTTTTTCAATCTTTTTTCCATGCCAGAAAATTTCTTATTTTTGGAAAAATAAACATAAAGAGCTGGATAAGCTCTCCAGACTGCTTTGACAGCTCTAAGACTACAAGAAGCCCATCGTGGACCAAAAACACAGCCTAATTTGATGATTTCAATATATAGTTTCTCAGAAACTTGTTTAAGTTCAAACTGACTTTTATTTGACTGAATGAAAAATTGCATAAATCTTGTCCAAAAAAATCTTGAAATGGCTTATTTCATTGATACCATTTACAGCATCATCTAAAGCCAGTTGTAGCTGATGATTCAAACAATGCCAAAATTACAATGTTTGGAAAATCTTGAATCAGTCTTGTAGCAACTCCAGATTTATGTTCAAGCATGGTGCTCACGTCATCAGAACAAAATCTGATTAAATTTTTCTTTAAATATTCTGTATCAAATACTGTATCACTTAATGTATTTCTCAAAGCATTATAAATATTTTCTTCTTTTGTTGATTCTGATTCCACTAAATCAAGAAAAATTGTTGGTGAAGAAGCTTGTAATTCACATTTTATAAGAATTACAAGCACAGTTTTACTTGAAATTGTAGAAGCTTCATCAATAATAATACAAATCTTTTCAATGATTTTACTAAAAATTTGTTTTCTTCTTAATTCAGCAATATGCTCTACGATTTTGATGGCCAAAAAATCAAGAATGTAGGCAGTTCCCTGAATCGATTTCATTCTTAATTTGTAGTTCTACTTCATCCTCCATATCTGACATTGGTCAGTTTCTTTTTACTAAGCTGTAAACTATGTTGAAAATTTTGCTGGTTATTGCATTTTTTTTTTCAGTAAGTTTATCAAATCACTGTAGTGAGAGGCTCTTTTTTAGATTCATTAAAAATATTTATAACTCTCAAATGAGAGTTTGATTCAAAATGTTCCTTCATTTTTTTCTTAATGAAGTTTGGTGAACTATTTTATCAGTTCCAGATGCTTTAATACAGGGGTCGGCAACCTCTGGCACACGACTCACCAGGGTAAGCACCATGGCAGGTCAGGCCAGTTTGTTTACATGCCGCATTGGCAGGTTCAGCCAATCATGGCTCCCACTGATCGTGGTTCACTGTCCCAGGCCATTGGGGGCTGCGGGAAGCGGCACGGGCCGAGGGATGTGCTGGCCATGGCTTCCCAACACTCCCATTGGCCTGGAGCAGTGAACTGCAGCTAGTGGGAGCCGCAATTGGCCGAACCTGCTGACGTGGCAGGTAAACAAAGTATCATAGTGCAATCTCTTTATCGTGAAAGCACAACTTACAAATGTAGATTTTTTTTTAACTATGTAACTGCACTCAAAAACAAAACAATGTAAAACTTCAGAGCCTGCAAGTCCATTTAGTCCTACTTCTTGTTCAGCCAGTCGCTAAGAGAAACAAGTTTATTTACATTTATGGGAGATAATGCTGCCCACTTTTTATTTACAATGTCATCTGAAAGTGAGAACAGACGTTTGCATGGCACTGCAAGGTATTTACGTGCCAGATATGCTAAACATTCATATGCCTCTTTATGCTTTGGCCACCACTACGGAGGACATGCTTCCATGCTGATGATGCGCGTTAAAAAAAAGTTAATTAAATTTGTGACTGAACTTGTTGGGGAGAATTGTGTTTCCTGCTCTATGTTTTACCTGCATTCTGCCATATATTTCATGTTATAACAGTCTCGGATGATGACCCAGCATATTGTTTGTTTTAAGAACACTTTCACTGAACGCAAAGAAGGTACCAACGGGAGATTTGTACAGATAGCTACAACACTCGACACAAGATTTAAGAATCTGAAGTGCCGTCCAAAATCAGATCAGGATGGCGTGTGGAGCACAATTTCAAAAGTCTTAGAAGAGCAACACTCTGATGCAGAAACTACAGAACCCAAACCACCAAAAAAGAAAATCAACTTTCTGCTGCTGACTCAGATGATGAAAATGAACACGCATTGGTCTGCACTGCTGTGGATCATTATCGAACAAAACTCATCATCAGCGTGGACGCATGTCCTCTGGAATGCTGATTGAAGCATGAAGGGACATATGAATCTTTATTGCATCTGGCATGTAAATATCTTGCAACGCCAGCTACAACAGTGCCATAGGAATGCCTGTTCTCACTTTCAGGTGACATTGTAAGCATTATCTCCTGTAACTGTAAACAAACTTGTTTGTCTGAGCAATTGGACGAACAAGGAGGACTGAGTGGACTTATAGGCTCTAAAGTTTTACTTTGTTTTATTTTTGAATGAAGTTATTTTTTGCACATAGTTCTACATTTGTAAATTCAACTTTCACAATAGAGATTGCACTATAGTACTTGTATTAAGTGAACTGAAAAATGTTTCTTTTATTTTTACAGTGCAAATATTTATAATAAAAATAAATACAAAGTGAGCACTATACACTTTGTATTCTGTGTTGTAATTGAAATCTATATATTTGAAAATGTGGAAAACATCCAAAATATTTTTATAATTAGTATTCTATTATTGTTTAACAGCGCCATTAATCGCTTGACAGCCCTAGGTGAGGAAGATGATAAACCCAGAAAATCTGGGTCATGATCTTCATCCTCCACATACTCCTGTGGAGCCAGTTGCTGTTATTTAGCAGAGGGGCAATGAGACTCTAGTAGATTGTACTGAAATTGATGCCATGCGTAAGGATCCCATAGACCCCAATAGGCCAGTACAAAGTGTCAAAGGCTGGTTGGGAGAGGCTCAAGTGGACACTAGCAATCCCTTGCCGGGTACTCCTGCTTGGACAGTAGATGGGTGAAGGAAACTCTTGAAAATCCTGTCTGGACTAACCTCCTTGGGAGATGATTGTTCATCCTGGACACTGGATTCAGCCTACAAGGTCAGATCAGATTCCACTGGCGGTATTGTTGACACCGGTGGAAGGAAGTTCTGGCTCGACTAGGTGAGTAACTCCTTTTCCTTGTGGTAGTATCCTCTTCTTGGGTTAAAATGTCTCTCAGAAACAAAACTGGAAGTAGAGGAGATTGTGGATCCAGAAAGGCAAAAACATTCTCTGTGGGAGTATACATTTCAATCCATCCCCAGGTACAAGGAGGTCTGGTTGTTGATTCCGTTGGATCCAGTGCCATAGCAGACTTAGTGCTCAGTGGATCCTTAGGAGGCCAGGCCAGTACTGTTGGAGAGAGCCCAGTCTGGAAGTCTTGGTTGGTATCAGTGAATGTTGGTCCTTCGGGTGCTGGAGATCCTGGCCGTCATCAGAGTGGGTAGTGAGGCTGGTATTCTTAGAGCTTTGATTTGGCATGATTTTCCTCCAGGGTTAGGAGACATAGGCAAACCAGATCTTTGGGACCGGTGCATGAAGACTCACCCAACTTGGAAGGAGTCAGAGAAGGACCCCTTCTCCTGGAAGCAAAGGTAGAGAGGGATCTGTTTGTCTGTCTGTAAGACGGCTCCTTTACTCTCATGAGAAGCCCTAGACAATGGGTCTTCAGGTTTTTAGATCTGGCTTCTGCTTCAGAGCTCATGCTCAGCAGCTGTGGCGAGTGTTCTGGAGTTCTCCCTGGCATGGATCTGACTGAAGTACCATGGCCTTTTTTTTATGAGGTGCTTCCTCAGTTAAAGCTTTTGTCCCTCTCAGGTCAGGGTGGCAAGGAGCAACAGATACTGCACTTGACAGAGCTATGCACCTTGCTAAGGTAGTAAAGGCACTAACAGTGGTGGTAGCCACTAAGCAAGAAGAAGCAAGGACAGAAGAGTTTTTAATCCCAGAATTCTAGGCACAGCCATGCTCCTCAAAGGTGGGCTGGAGAGGGTCCCCAGGCTTGGGAAAAACTAACCTATGATACACTATGGAATACTATAAAACATTAACAAACTATATATAATTATAGTTACCGAGATGAAGACAACACAATGATAAATCCAGCCACAGGGGATTCTGACTCAGGGCATGCAGTGGAAAGGAGGAACTGGAGAGGTGGTCAGTCCACACTTCCCTTATACCTTCAGTGCAGAGCAAGAGGAGATTCAAGGCATAGGTGTGGACCAATGACACTATATGCAATATTTTCTGGTCTCAGGTGTATGGTGCACATGCATACTCACATGTGGGATACATATAGGGACCAGCCCTGTGTTTTAGATATGAACAAGATTACAGGTGATAGTACCTGCCAGACTTTGCATATAACACAGATATGTCTTTTGGAGAATGGTGCATGCTGGAAAAGGGTCATATGGGACCTCAGGCTTTTAGGAAATTTCTCAAGACTTCTGTGAAAAATCTCCAGACTTTTAACAATGCAGCCGCTGTTGGTGCTAAAGTTATGGGTGCTACAACAACGAAGGTGACACTGTACAAAATCCAGGAGAAAGAGATGTGCTGGATTATTATTGACAAACTCACGTGTTCAAAAATTACAAGTCAGGACACCAAAAAAAAATCATGAGACTGGCTTTAAAGCCATGAGATTTTAAAAAAATAATAAATTGTGTTCTCTCTCTGGGCATCTGGTTTCTATATGCACTTGGTTTACATTTTCAAGTTTTTCTCCACAACCATGTTGGCTAGAAATTTCGTTTAAAAAAGAAAAGTGAGATTACAAAAGGTGGGGGTTAAAGAAAAACATCACATTGTGGAACTTGCAAGAGTTGGCAATGCTGCTTGCTGTTCAGGCATAGTGGAAATTAAGCAGCTCTCCAACCTTCCATCTGTCCTTGGCTTCTCTCTCCTTCTACCCAGTAATCTGGATTCATTTTTGTAGTATGGAACATATAATTCTGATTGTATGTGTGTATGCACCTCTCCCTGCCCCGGACACACACATCCTCCAACATCTCTCAAACCACACAGCCCTGCCTGAAACCTAGCTAAAGGAATCCCATTACAATATAATTAAAAATGAGGTTGGATTTATGTTTCTCTCTTCCCTTCCAATAATGACAGAAACGCTGAGCCATAAAGTGCATGGCAGCTATCTTTAGAAAGGTTTGAGATATGCAGCACCTATCCCCTTGATTGCCTGGAGATTAGTCACCCTGCTACAGATACCAGATTTATTGCATGACTGTGTATTCGCACATGGGAGCTGTAAACACAGGACACCTGTGAGGAAATTAATCTACCTTTAAATGAACTGAGATGTCTGGATCATTAGGGTAATATAACGAGTAAAGCCCTTGCTATTTAAATTAAGTAGATAACACATGCATTTTTGGTAGGATGATGGAAACCTCATCTTAATTAGGGAATCCGGTGTTTAGGTTTTAAAATAGAAAATTAAAAAAGAATGATGCTACTAAACAGCCCTTATTTTGTTAACATGAGTATAGAGGGCTAAGGGTTATATGCCAATTCATCTATATTATGGCAGCATGTTCTGTGGGTGGTTAGCATAGGAATGCTTCCTTTACTCAAATAATTATTCTCTATCATTATAGAAAGCTATTATATTGAAGGAAAATATAAAACAAGTTTAAGTCTAAGCATACCATAACTACAAGGTAAGCATGCACACCAACAGCACACAAAAAGACAGTATAAGGAAAAGGAAAAAATATCTTTAATCAAAAATGATCATGAGTTCGCCTCTAAAGCTAGGTCTATAAGAAGCCTTACAAACAGCTTCTCAAAAGCTCTTTGATCATATTAAGGAGGCCCCTCCAGACTCTTTTGGGAATTTCCAACACCCACCTCTTTATTTTCTCAGGCAGTCACAGGAAGAGAGAGGTTTTACTGAAGATGCCAACATTTATGAGGCCAGTCAAGATGTTCCAGCTTAACCCTTTCACTACTCCAACCACCCCACCCCAATGTTAAGAGCAACCGAATTTTTTCTGCTCTCCGGATTTCAACTTTAAATTGAGATGTCAGTTCAGTTAGCTCCTAAATCAATGGTGTCTGAAATGTGCACCCTTGTGTTGCTATGGAGATGCTACAGCATAGTTCCTTTAAAACTCAAATGAATTTATTACATGTTAATTAAAAGTAACTAGTTTTAATAATTAATGGATATGTTACATAATAGAATAAATTTAAAGAGTTCCGTTTAACGTAGCAGTTAATAAATGTTACTCTGTCTCTGGAAGTGATTTCCCCAGGCAATTATGTTACAATTAGCTTCTTCCTCAGTTTATTTTCCATGGAGAGTTTCTTGCTTGGTCATTTCTTTTATATTCCACTCTTCAAAGGAAACATGATTTATCTCCTGTGAATCTAGGGTTTCCATGGTGACAAGATGGTCAGTTAGCCCTTTACTGTATTTCTGTTCATATTACACTAACATTCTTGGAGGAGAAGGAAAAGCATGACTGAGTTTGTGTGGTTAACCAATCTGGCTGTAATGTCTGCTGACAGCATAAGGTGAAGAGGTGACAAATCGCGAAAACATACCCTTTTCCAATGACAAGTAAATAAAAAATCATATCCAGTTTATCAAACATTATGGTCCAAACTGAGACAACGTAAGCAACTCTACTGATTTTGCTGGAATTGTGCCTGCTAATAGCAGGGTGAGTCTGGTCTTGTGTCTATGCAGGGTAGCAGCTTCCATACAGCACAGCAAATACGCTTGGTCTGTGCAAACAATACAGTATGTTAAATTTACATTATATTTCTGTAGCTACTTAGCCATGCTTGCTGGTCAGCATAAAATTTCAGAGTTTTGACAGTAACGAAACAGATCCCAAACCTAAACAACCAGATTTTTTTTTTTAAGCGGGGGGAAAAAAGCTATAATTTAGGTTGCTTCTTCTACTTTGCTGCTTGATGGTTTCTGGGAGATGACCTCCTTTCATGGCTTATCCTCCCAACTGAACAGTCTCCCCAGTTGTTGGTTTTTAACCACTCCCGCTGGCCAAGAATCAGCAGAGTGGGAGTCACATCAGGACAACAAGCTGCGGTCAGGAAAAAAACAGTGTGAAGACAACAGTGCTGATCAGATGGGGACAATGACACAAACGAAGTAGGTGTGAACAAGGAGGTACCCTTGTGGACAAGTGAAGTGTTCTGGCCACAGGGTTTTTGGAGGGTGAGCCTGGGAAGTGTGGCTGTGGATAGAGAAGTTGATGTGAGAGAAGATACCACAGTAATAAGAAACAGGCAGAAGAAGTATACCCTGTCATCAGTACTCTAATCCATCTCAGTAGTTATACAACTACATGCATCCAAAACATGGATTAAACAAATAATCCCATCTCTGCCACCTTTTCCACAAACAGGAAGAAGGCTCTTTATTATTTTTCTTGAAAACAGTGCTGAAGAGAAGAATCTGATTATTTTCTCCTGAAGGCCTTGATTCATGGTCCTTCTTAACTATTGTGGAAACGAGCTCCAGGATCAGAGGCCAGTCACTAAGAAGGCTCTTGTTACCACTCACAATGGTCTCACGCTTGTCATAGATAGTTCCCTTGTTTCTGAGGTTCACAGACTTTGCAACCTGCCTTGATCGGGGGTGTGATGCGGAGGGAGACTACCAGGCATTTGATAGCTACCCAAGGTAGCAGTCAGAGCATCATTCTTCAACCTCAGCCTGCAGTCCTAGGATGACACTTCCCTGGCCACCTCTCAATCTGATCCTCAGGGTGGTAATCAGCATGGAAGTCGTCACATTGGGAGCTCAAGCTATGGACTGGGGAGAAGCCAGCAAGGAAACAAGCGATGTGTAAGAAGCGGGAGCAGGGTACGTGCTAGTGGAATGGTATGGAGTAACTGAGGACAACAGAAGTTTTAGTATGTCTAGATTAGACAGACATTGCCAGACTGACCTGATGTAGTTACATAGCTGAGCAGAAATCAGAGAGAACCAAAATCTTTTACAAAGAAGTTCCTAGAGGCAAGAAAAATCTCCAAATCATAACTATATCTTCCTTACTCATCCCCACCAAATTTCCTTTTAGTCCTGTTTATTTTTTACCATGTAATGAAGCAAGAGTGCATACAATATATTTTCAAGCCATTCAGTAGAGATTTCCATTCAGATGAACGTGAAACAATCAAAAGCATAAAAGTCTCCCTTCTAATGGGTTTCTTGAAGCAAAGAATGTTACCAAATGAAACTATCAAGTACACACAAGAATATCCAACTCAATACTCAAACATGGGGGGTTTTGGGGCTAAAATTATATATTTTTTAAATTGTGAAACCAACCCCCCCAACTTCTTGCTCCTCAAAAGAACCGTTTTCAATGTGTTAGTATAGCAACAAAAATGTTCATGTAATTTACTTCTTCCTTGAGTATCTGACTCATTCTCCACATTGTGTCTTTGAATTTAGCTCAGTCTAAGTCACTTTGATGTAGTTTACAATAAAGCAATTCCTTATCTGACAAGTTAAGCAAACCAACATTAGTTCACAGAAGACCAGATCAATTAAGTATCTTTAATCAATATACATATGCATATATTTTCATTACCACATATCTTTCTGCATTTATCCTGAAGACTCCATAGCAGTCTTTCATCTGTAAGGATTCCCCAAACACTGCACAATCTATGCAGGAATCACTTCACCCAGCACTGAACTGTCAACACTTTAAGGAGCTGCTAAGCACACAACACTACACGACTGTTTAGAACAAGATGTGAAGAACACTGTACTGAACTGACAAGCGTAGGGGAACTTAGGTGGGCAGGATGCAATTCTCAACCTGGAATTTGGCAAGAAAACCAGCATTAACTTCGCTAACTTTCATAAAAAGGACCATGAGATCTTTACTACAAGCGGTCAGAACCTTGGTTTTCACCCCTCATGCCAAGGAGAGCACTACCATGTTTTTTAACATCCTGATGGGACACCGATTTAGTGCTAACTCAGTTAGAAGGCCATCTACTCTTGCACTAGCATTATTTACTGTCCCAGTCTTTGAATTCTTTCACATAACCAGGACCAATCCTACCTAGTTTGTGAGAGCTGAAAAGAAAAGAAGAAAATTCTAAGAGATTACAATAAATGACAGTTCTCTTGAAAGCACATAAGATGTGTTTATTTTATTTGAAGCCACTGTGAAAAACAAGGACAAATTTAGTGCAACCTGAAGTTCATAATCTGGTAACTGAATACATTATCAAATTACTAAAATGGCAAAAGATGTCACTTTTTTACAGTACAAGACCTTTATATTGCATTCATTTAGTATAGTTACATAAACATTTAAAGTTATTCACTCTGCTTCTCGTATACAACTGAGTCACTGAACTGGGCTGTTAATTATCATAAGAATGCATAAGTAACCAAAAAAGCAGCAGTTACAGCTAACAACAATAAAGGTTGGTTTTAAATACTATTCAGACATTACAAAGAACAACGACCCTCTAGAACTACAGCTCCAACTATACAACAGGAATGTACAAAGATGGTACAAAATAAAGTGACTACAGTGGTCAGACACTGTACCTGCCTCTTCAAAGCTCAAATACAGTATAAATTTGACAGTAGTGGCTCTTGCTGAAAAGCTGAAATTGTTAAACTAAACCAAAAACAACACAAATTTCTGAAACCAATATTTTATTCCTTCAAATAATGCTTTGTAAATAGCTAATGCAAATACTAGCTCCTCTCGTGCTGGTGACAATGTTTACTACTTACTGCGTTCCCATCTTCCCAAGTCTGAGCATCTCTTTAGAGAAGAGGTCCCATAGATACAGTTACATTAGAAAAATGTAACATTCAAAATCGGATACATCTTTTGAAAGACATAAGTTCTGGAATGGTGATTTTTTAGCTCAAAGAGCATCAAGGAGAGATGTACTATTTATATAACATTTTAAAAGGCTTGAGTTATTTTGTATTCTCATTTTGAAAGAGAAATACTAGATCTTGCTAATGGCATTTTACCATATGGGCTTGTTAGAAATGCCTTTTAAAAATCCTAATATTAAAGCTTTTGTTTGCATCTTGTTTTACAAATTTGAAGAGAAAATATATTTGTTTTAACACTGTCATTTTCACTGTTATTTTATAGAGGGACCCTTCTTACCAAAAGATATATTTATAATTTGGTTACTAAATGGTATTCTGGAACAGTGCAGCTATTGCATATATTTCTATCAATCTAAAATTAAAGAATAACCAAAACAAGTTTCCCTAATTTTAGTATGCCAATACATACACACAGTACACATAATGGGATGAATTCTGCTCTATTAAATTGGTCTAAATCCTGGAGATACTTCAGATTTGCTCTGGTTTGAGAGATCATCATTTGGCCCACTGTCTCATTCACGGTGAGTTTTCATTTCATTACACTTGTATGCTGAAGGGAATGGTTTAAATTAACTAGTTTATGGAAAAAGAACAAGAGTACTTGTGGCAGCTTAGAGACCAACAAATTTGATTCACTTTAGAATAGAAGACAATTTTCCTCATTAACAGGCAGAGTATGTCAATCAGATTTGTTCAGGATAAGGATTCCCACGAAATTTTCTATTTGTGATAATTCTATTGATTGCTCTGGCAACCAGGAGAGGTCACAAACAGAGCTTGGTTCAAATGAGGACTAAGCAGAAAGAGCCAATGTTCTGGGGAAAAAAAAACAACAACAAAAAAAAAAGACAATCGACCAACCACAAACATGCACACATACCAGGAAAACAAAAGCCCCTGAAAAATATCCTTTTTGGGGAGGGAGAGGAGTGGGGCTTGGGGAGGATGACAAAACAACAAACCTTAATTCTTCATATTTTCAAAGCACTGTAAAAACAATGGTCATTAGTTGCATTATACACATTGGGGGACTTAAGACAAAAGAAGTTAAGTAATTTGGGCAAGGGCACACAGCAAATCAGAAGCAAAACTAGGATTAGAACTGTCTCCTTGTGCTATGCTTAAATCAACTAGATCAAATTGCCCATATGAAACAAAATGATCTCTAAATAGATTTTTTTTAAATTTTGCCATGAGGCACCAACTGTTTTTTTCAATTAATGAGATGATACAGCAACATGAATTTAAACTCGGGTAACAGTACTTGGGCAGACATTAGAAACTGGAAATTTAAACTGGTGTCAGAGGTCTAGGTTGTATATATTAACTTTTTATATATATTCCAATGTTGGCGGGGGGTGGTCTTTTTACAGATTACTGTAATGGATAAAAGATGAGCATTCGCATACTTTTTCAAAGCACAATGGCACTGCAAGGAAATTGCTGGTGGGTTCACCAGCCCTATGCATGGACCCTTATCTATAACCAAAGATGAAATTGAGAGAGTTGCTGAGCATATGCAATTTCCATTGTTAGTTCTCAACTTCTCAGGATCTGGTTCTAAATTTGGTGATTTAAACAGCTACAGTCCTTTCAAGTCAGCTGGATGTTTAAATTCCTATAGCCACCCAAAATAGATAAGGCCTCATTATTCTCTTGCAATGACATCACTTTTTACACAGCATCCTGGTATTCGTCAGGGAACACTTTATCCCCTAAAGGGTCCGTAAAACAAAAGAAGATGAACTATTGGCACTTATAAACCAATAGGCATGTAAAGACACAGACAAACCCTTCAACCACAGGACAAGTAGACAGCATTAGTAACCAAACTCACAGTTCCATTTGTTAAAAGACTTGATTGAATGGCTTCCTTTAAAGCAAGAATTTTAGCAAAAGTTATTGAAGAAAAATGACAATTTGCAAAAAACTTTTCTCTTTATATTTTAAGAAAATTTACTATTTTAATGTGGTCCTTATTCAGAAGGTCAGTTTGTGACACAAAAATCCTTTATCTGTGGAGGATTAGGGATAAGGAACTGTTTTTCTGAAAAGATGGCAAAATTCCAAGAGGAAAATCTCCAAGTACTTGCTATTTTTAATGCATTAGTATGTCATACCAACATATCAAAATGCTTCAAAACATAGAATTTGCAATAAAAATGGTTGCATGTAAAATTGACACATGTTTCTTTAGCAATTCAAACTTAATAATGCTATTAATATGGTATGCCTCAGATTATAAACTATACCAATACAGTGGGAATCCCTGCATAACCTGTTTTATCACTTGTCAACTATTGTCCATGGATAAGATCTTTCGTCATACACATTCTATAGTCTGAACACAGCAGTATATACAAATATGCGTGGATGGACACAATACCCTGATATCAATTATGAAGATATGCACTGGATAAACATACCGTATACAGCGTCACAAAATACTTACAGAACTGCTATATTTACTTTCACCCCAAAGCCTCTTAAAATGTTGACAGTTAATAGACCATTCATCAGTTAAATTTTAACGCTATACATCTTTGTCCTTCATGTCTCCTTCTAAAGGAGGAATGAAGGGAAGAATATTGGGTCTTTGGATTTTTCAGACATTTTCCAGAAGCCAGCCAAATAAAGGTTTATTCAGAAGTCTATCCCCATCAGACATCTTCTCCATCATTTCACAGTATTTCAGCACTGCTTGCAAGAGATCTCCCACTTTCCAGCCTCTCTCTCTCAGTCTTTTTGAAAGCTAGAGAAACAACAACAAAATATTTGTTAGTGAAATAAATAGCGTGAATGACTGACAGTTATGAAAATTCTCCTTGAAACATCGGTTCTTATTAGAAAACCAGCTGTGAAGAGTTAAACATTATTCCACAGCTATAAAAACAAAACTTCCTCAAGGACCAAATTTTTTTTTAAGTTAGTTTCCATAAAAATTTCTTCTCAAGGAAGTGATATTTTCAAGTGATATGGTCCCACAGCAATGTGGTCTGTGGTTCATGGGGGTTGCAGAAAACAGGAAATTCTGAACATAAGATTAATACATTTGCCACCACCCTCAACAGTACACATGTAATACTGTAAAAGACAAAATTAAGGATTAATATAAGGATGTGGATTTTCCTTTCACAACATATAGTGTGGTTTGGTTGGTATATATACACTCTGCCCTCAATGGAAAACAGTCTCCAGTTAGGAAATTTCAATGTCTCCAAAGAAAACAAACAAAAAGTATAAATTGAACTTCCACTTACAAGCAGAGTAAGTGTAGTTGGAAACTACTTTTCCCTCAGAGGTCTGAACCAGGAATCCTCATATATTAGATATATACTAAGCACTGGGAGACAGTAACAAATTAACATGTTTTACAAGCCTCAAGTTTTACAACCTTTTATTCTGGTTTCTTCCACCATTGCACTCATTGTTTTTCTTTACATTTAGCTCATCCATGCTTGTCTTCAGTAAATGAAGGCTGCTAGTCCAGCTTGAATCCCCTCTCTAACAAATATTCCACATCAAGAGGAAGTTAAAATACAAAAGAAATAGGCTTATAGCACATCTACCACTCTTGTCTAAATGAGGAGAGTAGACCTGGGCAAATACTAAAAACTGACAAATATTAAATTTAATTTTTTGAGGCAGGGAAACTATTAGCAAATGATGTTGAATTTGGAAAACAGTTATGGCCAACCAAAAAAAAAGAAAAAAAAAATTCAAAAAAGTCATAACACGTTTTTTCACCTTTTCACTTTGAAACAGCATTTCATTTAGCTCAGTTAACCCCCCCTCCCCCCCAAATAAACAAACAGCTGAAAACCACATAAAAACAGCCTATGGAAAACAAAACAAAAATTCAGTTTCTGATCAAACAAAATGGTTCATTTGACCCAAACCAAAAAAAAGTCAGTTCTTAATTTTGGTAAGAAAACCAAACTGATTTTTTTTTTCTTTTTCAGACCCCAATAGAAAAACAAATAGGAAAATCAAATACTTGCTCTAACAGGGAGTGCTCTCTTTAATGCACTAACCTGAGCAAAATTCCTCATGTAAAATTCCTACAGAATTCAACCGGAAAGAAGCCAACAGCGTTCTAAGAAATTACTGTTTAAATCTGTAGAATTATTTAATTGTATAGGTTTTTTATTACCGGTATATCCTATAGAATCCTACAAGGACACAACTCTGATGCACATATACATGCAAAAATTGACTAAACTGTCGAAAAAATATCTGGGCATCAGATTTAAAATAATGCAGAGTGACCACACTAAGTTTTATATTATACAGCATAACTATTTCATGAAGATTCCAGAAGTGAGGCTGCTCATTTGTCATAATCCAAACATAAATTTGGCTGACATTCTTAAACAGGATTATTTTCTAGTGATTAAGTAAAAATATATTGTAAACGCTTTATCAGTTTTTGGAATTCATACACTGGGAAAGTAAAAATATAATAAAACAAAGACGCAAAGACGGCATCTGGCTCTTCTAAATCTTATTGTTTCAATTCAGGGTTCAAAGGTCAAGCCCATACTTTCTTCATCAGACTATTCTACTTCCTACTGTCATTAGAACAGCTATATATTTCAGTTTACTCAAGCAGAAATGAGGAATTTTTAAATGGGTGGATGGAGGCCAGGACTCCAATAGTTAGGTTCAATTTTGTTCCTTTGAGTCAGCAGTGGTAATTATTTTTCCCTCTATAAATGACTGTCATGTTTATTAGAACTATTTATATTGCTCACTGTCTTTTTTTAAAATTGTGCATTTTCCAGAACTCTCTTGAGCTTCCTGTTACTGCATTTGATGACTGATAGCAAGTGTTAAGAATAATGGATTCTTTGTTGGGTTTACAGAAAAGGGATATGGTAGCTTTATTAAGTGTGCATGATACGGAGATGAGAGTTGTTTTCATTAAGTGAGTTATCATTTGGTTAAAAAAACAAACTTGATTAAATCAAAAATTTGATTTCCCTCCCCCTTTTTTTAATTAGTTAAGGGCCTGATCTAATGTGTATTAAATTCACTGTGACAAGCCCCAACACAGTAAGCCCAAAAGGGGAAGGATATAGGTCATATGTTCAGATTTCATGAGATCTTTTAGTAGGAGTTGCTCTGTTCTCTTGGTGTCAAGGATTGTCAATTTCAATTCAGGGGCATCTCACCTGAGGGCTATTTCAGAAGTACTTCTATTTATACATTAGGATTCAAGTTGGGGCTGTGCTGTGTACTTCTGAATAGTAGGTAACTTAAGTACCTAAATAAAGATTTAGAGGCATGAACTTTTAGGCACCTATTTTTGAAAATCAGCTTGTATGCCCACAATCCACCACCCCCCCCAATACTGTATTTAAACAACTACATCATAATCTTTATAAACAGACCTTGTGGGATTAAAACACTGTCCTGTTTTAAATCTTATTTATATTATATCACCTTCAGGGCAGGAACTGTCTACTACACTACATACTAGTACTCTACCATTACTGTACAGAACCTAGCACAATAGGGCCCTGTTCATAGGCACAAAAGCAGCAAACAGAATAAATACAAAATAAAGAAGTGAAATGCACAGAGTTTGGAAGTTTGGAAGTTTGGTGTTTTTAATTCACTGAAAGAATTGAAATCAAAGGAGTTACTCTTGGTCAGGGGTCAGCAACCTTTCAGAAGTGGTGTGCCGAGTAATACATTTTAATATTTTTAGAAGGTCTCTTTCTATAAAAGTCTATAATATATAACTAAACTATTGTTGTATGTAAAGTAAATAAAGTCTTTAAAATGTTTAAAATTTAATTTAAAATAAAATTAAAATGCAGAGCCCCCCAGACCAGTGGCCAGGACCCAGGCAGTGTGAGTGCCACTGAAAATCAGCTTGCGTGCCGCCTTCAGCACACGTGCCATAGGTTGCCTACCCCTGCTCTAGGTCCTAGAATTAGGACCAGTATGCTTGGTGTTTACTGGTTAATATATAGGATTGTTTGTTGGGAATCTTAAAAATGTTTTTATGGAGGGTAATCATCATATCTTGAAGAAATGATTTAGCTGGGGATTAGGTCCTCCTTTGAGCAGGGGGTTGGACTAGATGACCTCCTGAGGTCCCTTCCAGCCCTGATAGTCTATGATTCTATGAAATAATGTTAATAAATAATAAACGACAACAACTAGCGTTTATGCAGTACTACATAAAGTGCTTTGAGAAGCCAGATAAGCAGCATTTTCCAATTTTACAGATGAAGAAACTGTGCATAGGAATCAAGGGGTTTTTTTTGTTTGATTTTTTAAGGAAACCTCGAAATTAAGATTAATGCCCTGATTCTGAAGTGGGGCTCTGGATAAACTGTCCACACAAACTATAACAGGAATGAAGTCCAGATGAATAAGAACAAATGAAATTTTAAGAATCACTTTAGAAAATCTTTCATCCTCCAAACCTTCAATCCTCTGATGACAGTTTTCTGAGTTATCCAGAAATGACACTGATGCTACCTTGCTTCAAACCATAGGAAGATGATAAGTGTTATTGGACCAGACTGACCTGGTCGTCGTTTGTTAGTTAAGTTCAAGCATAAATCTCACATGGTACATGAAAAGGTTATAAATCTGTGAGAGGCACTCTATTTCCCCAGTATAATCTCTGACTCCCCATTGTTATCCCATTTGATTTCACCCAACATGTTACTACAGTATTCTAATTTTTTACCTGTGGTAATTCAAATATTTCAACCTGCTTCAAAATAAGTTACTGGAAAAGCTTAAGCAATATACAATATCTGGTTTCAATAGTCAATCCATATTCTGATGCTTTCTGGACTGTGTGACTACTACCTCCCATTGTAGCACTCATAATGGCATGCTAGGATTATGTTTACCTGAGCCCTGTCACTTACATCTATTGTCCTATCCCTTTAGGGGTCTGAAGCTCTGCCGAAGAGATTAATGATTACACAATTGGGAAACAACGTGTGGTCTACTGAGACTATGCTGGAGTGGGGATTGCAAAAATTGTGTTAGTTTGGAGTTTTATTCTAAGTTTAATAAAGCCCAGGTTTGAAAACCATCCGTGATCTGGGAACGTAACACCTGCAAGTTGTATGTTAATTCAGTGTCATCTTAAAGTTGAGAAGTGGCAGTGTCATATGGATAAGCCATATGTACTGTCTTGCCGCTCTCCAGAATGTCTAGGAGTGTATATTCACCTCTTTTCTAGAGCGTTCCTCTAAATACAAGAGGTATCTAAAGATAAATGCACGTTCAGCCAACATTTATTCTAACACCAGATCATCCAGATCCCTTCCTGTGAGAATTCAAGTATTAGTACTCCAAGTCTGACACCTAAGAAAATCAGAGTAGGTAAAGAGATGAGGGTAAAAGAGAGAGGTGCTAAATATGCAGAGGCTTCTACCATTCAGCTAATCTTTCCCTGACTCTCATGTTCACTCGGTACAAGAAGTATTACTATAAATACAGGCTTTTATATGGGTTCCATCAGCATGCCATGGGTGCTATATAAATGCTTAAAATAACAAGTTATAATAAAAAAAGTATGAAAGGAAGGGAAAGAACGATAGATGAAACGAAACAGATTCCCAAGCAGGAGTATAGGGTCTGATCCAAAACCCATTCAATTCAATGCAAAGACTATCACAGAACTTGAACGGGCTTTGAATCATGCATATGACAATTGAGCAGTGAAAAACTATCCCTAAAGCACTGAGGAAACTGACAAACACAACAGGAAAATGAAATGAAATTTGGAAAACATCTCCACAGCTAATGGAGGCAAACAGAATGCAGAAGATAAATCCTCTTGATAAGATCCCTTTTTAAGTTCACAGTAGACATAAAATTCACTCTTACTCCTAATTTTTGATTTTCATTAGAAATAAGAGTTTTATGTTGTCATTTAAATTATTTTTATCTACCTTCAAGAAATGGAATACTGAATACACATTTTTCAATATGCCTATTAATTATTCTGCAATCTTTTGGAGTTCTTTAAATCAGTACATGAGTTTTTCCACACAAAGAGTTTAGAAATAAAAACTGGTTTTTCCATCTACCTGCTTTTCCTGAGACAGTACAAAACAACTGCTTTAGCTGCTTGAACTTCACGAAGCACTAATTAGATTGAAATGTCAACATATCTAGCAATCGAAATGAGCCAAAACACAGTAGTCTTATGCTTTCTTAGATATAAATACAGTTATCACAAATTATCTTGTCAAGAGCTTCATTCTAGGATGAATGGCATTATGTTAAGGGGTAATCTCTCTCTTTACATGTCAACAGCATGAAAAGTAGAACACTTGACAGGACACCATTCTTACCAGTCTCACTACTTGGAAACAAAAGAAGTCCACGCTTTCATTAAATGATTCACTTTTTATAGCACACTAATTTTGTGGTTACATTTCCCAAACTTGCTAAAAGCCACTATTTCCCAAAGGCAGCTGTCTTCTCAAAGGTGACTCAGAAGACTGTAATTTAACATATTTGTACATTTAATACAGTATTTAATCATGAATAGGCGTAATTGTCACTGCATAATCATAACAATAAGAGGAACACATTTTTAAAGCCTATCAGAAGTGGAGGGATCGCCAGGTTAGTCCCTCTTACAATACTTTGGCTCTCCCCAAAGGCACATGCAAAACCCTGGGCTTCTTTTAACCTTCATTCTTCTTGGTTACATAATAAATGCATGGTGTACAAACACACAATCAAAAAACTGTTTAAATAGGAAAATGTGGATAATTTATTTTAAGCCTTTTCTTCAAACTAACTATTTGCTTTATCATAGTCTCCGGAATGAAAATTAACTTCTATTTAAACTTGATTTTAAGTGTAATTTTTTCTTCTGTTGCTAATAAATGTACATTCACAACTGTAATGAGATTTGTACAATCAACATATTAAACTAAGCTATAAACCAGGGGTAGGTAACCTATGGCATGTGTGCCGAAGGCGGCACGCGAGCTGATTTTCAGTGGCACTCACACTACCAGGGTCCTGGCCACTGAAAAGGGGGCTCTGCATTTTAATTTAATTTTAAATGAAGCTTCTTAAATATTTTAAAAACCTTATTTACTTTACATACAACAATAGTTTAGTTCTAGATTATAGACTTATAGAAAGAGACCTTCTAAAAATGGTGAAATGAATTACTGACACGCGAAACCTTAAATTAGAGTGAATAAATGAAGACTCGGCACACCACTTTGGAAAGGTTGTCGATCCCTTCTATAAACCAAATAATTGCAATTTAAAGTTCACTTGTGCGGATAACATCTTGGCAATGGCAAGGGTCAATTTTTTGCTAACTGAAACAAATGCTGCAAAAATAATGCTTGAAAATGCAGTCTATTCAGTTAAAGGGAAGCTCTTATATTTTATCTGCTTTTGATTAAATTTAAATGAAATAAGTCATTAAAATATATGGTTAACTGAGCACTTGATACAATTCTGTATATGCTATATTCAGGGACAAACAGGCTCTCACTCTCTCTAAGGATTAAAACAATTGAGCAATTTTTCTGAATACCTCGTACTTCACTGGCAAATGCAGCAGAAACAGATAATAAATACTATAAAAAATCTAATCACACTTTGCAACCACATGGCAACACCACAGTACTCACGAGAATGAATTCCTTCGTAGCAGTATCATGAAAACGAAGCTCAGATACCTCTGTTTCGGAAGCTGCCAGCCACTGCAAGGTTGTTCTCAGCTGGGGGTCCACCATATGTGGTTCCATGTCAACATTCACTATTAGCAATGCCTTTCCTACCTGCCCCACACCTAATATTAAAAATAAAATGCAAATGGTCAAATCTGCAAGTCAACCGCAGACTCTTGAGACAGGTGAACTAGATATTTAATGAGAATGTATATATTAAATAAATGATTTTTAACTCTCATTTTAACAAACATATTTTGATCAAGTAGCAGAGATTAGAAAAAACACTGGTCTGAAAGCGTCCTACTCTCCTACACAGGCTGGGATGGTGAAGGGAAAGCATCACTCCTCCACAACCTCTGGCTGAACTAAAGCATACCTGAAGGCAGAAAGAAATCTAATCTTGATTTAAAGAGTCCAAATGATGGAAAATTTACCACATCCCCTGGTAATACGTTTGAATGATTAATTGCTCTCATAGTTAAAAATCTGCATTCTACTTCCAACCTGAAATTTGCTAACTTCAACTTCCAACCACTGCTTGTTGTTAAACCCTCAACTACTAGATTAAATAGTACTTTAGTATAATATAACTTCTCTCTGTACAAATTACACACTAATCAAACTGCCTCTTAGCCTTCCATACAAACACTAAGTTGACTGAGCTCCTTTAACATTTCACTGAGACACACATTTTTCCAGAACTCAAACCATACTTTCCACTCTTTTCTGAGTCATCTCCAATTTTTCAAGATCTTTTTTAAAGTATAGGTACCAGAACTAGGTGCTCTATTCCAGACGTCATCTCACCAATGCTAGACAGAGAGGCAATAGCCACCTCCCAATTCCTGCTTGATGTTCCGCTATTAATATAACTTAGCATTATGTTAGTCCTTTCTGCCACAGCATCACAAAGGCAGCTCATATTTAGTTGGTTATCTGTGATGATCATTGCGCCCTTTTTGGAGCCACGGCTTTCCAAAATGCAGTCCCCCTTCCTCTAAGTATGGCTTACATTCTTCCCAGATATATGACTATTTGTATTAAATGCCTGTATTAAAATACACAGTTTATATCAGTTTAGCTTCTATTCCATGAAAGCCTATAATTTATATAATTCTATTGTAGCACACAATTTAACTGAAATTCACACCAATGTGGCAAAGCTCAGCAAGGGAGAAGAGAGATCTTGCAATGAAGAGGACTGCCTGCTTTCTGGGAGGAAAAGAAAGGAGTGTAACTGACAATGGGGGAACCAAGCACTAATAGTAGGTACGCATTTAGCAGGCAATGGAAAAATGATTTGGCTATATGCCTGGAAGCTTGACTTGTCATAGGAGGAAAATGCTAATTTCAGAAAATCCCTGATACTCAAATGGATTGAAAACGATGTGGTAACATGTCTACATATGATGGACTTGCCCAGTGATTACATGCTAATTATTAACTGAGGAAACTGAAGACCTTCACCCAGAAATCCTATAGCTGGAAAGGTACCTCTAATAAAATTAGCTTAGAGAATGTTCGCAGTGTTGATGTGTCTGTGCTAGTCCCAGGATATTAAAGAGACAAAGTGGGTGAGGTCATAGGTGCGGACTCTGTGGGGAAAAATGGTGGGTGCTGAGCACCCACTGGCAGCTCCGCCATTGGAACTTCCTGCTCCCCTCAGTGCCTCCTGCCCACTAGCAAGCCCCACCAATCAGCACCTCCCCCTCCCTCCCCGCGCCTTCCACCTGTTGCAATCAGCTGTTTTGCAGCCTGCAGGAGGCTCGGGAAGGGGAGTAGAAGGGGGAGCAAGGAAGGGGTGGGGTGGGAAGAAGTGGGTGGGGGTGGAGCAGGGGTGGGAAGAGGTGAGGTGGGGGCCTTAGGGGAAGGACAGGAGTAGGGGTGGAGTCTGGGGTCAAGCACTCCCCAGCACATTAGAAAGTGGGTGAGGTGATATTTTTTATTGAACCAACTTCTGTTGGCGAGAAAGACAGCTTCTGCACTAACACAGAGTTCTAACCAGAAGAAGAGCTCTGCATAGGCTTGAAAGCTTATCTCTTTCATCAACAGAAGTTGGTCCAACAAAAGATATTAGCTCACCCATCCCTTAGTTTAGAGAAGACCGAACTAGTGACTGATATGATACATACTGTGACACACTCTAATGTTCTTCAGGGCAGGGGTTATCCTACCTGTGTGTTTGCTCAGCATGCACAAAGGGTCACAATCCTAATTGTGGTCTTTGGGTGATGCCGGAACGCAAGCAATAAAATGATAATAAACAACAACTCTCTCCACTGAATGATGAGCGGATACCTTGGTAAAATGGAAATAGCTGCACTAGAAAAATGGACCATAAAATTCCATAATAAAAGAGTAATATATTAAACTCTAGAAAACATTTTGGAATTATGTAAAAAGTTAAAGATCAAGAACTGTTTTACTTATAAGCCACTTGGTGATGCTACAATTTAAGGCTCTTTCAATCAAGTAGGAAACACAAGGAAATCTAACAATTTATTACTGAAGACCCTGAAGTATACCTACAGAGCAGAATACAATTTGATTACATTACACAAAAGGTATTAGCTATTAAAAAGATAACTGTGTAGATAAAAGACGGGAGAAGCAGGATTAATTTAGTCAATCATCTCCCTCAGATTCTTGCAGATGTTTAATAGCTAACCAAATTTTCTTTATTTTTCCTGAACATTTACTAATTTATTTTTTCAAAAGATCGTGGTTGTATTCCACATCAGAAAGTATGTTTCCCCACATCAAGTCACTCTGAAGTTGGACAGCAAAATTCACTCCCCAGTGGAAAGAGTTAACTAGAGGTTTATTCTTTCACACTTGGGAGGCCTTGTCAGTAAGCAAACTCCTTGTGGTCCCATCTAAAACATCTTCCCAATACATGGGAGTATCAGCTGGCACAGTAATGTCATAACCAGCTCTAACACAGGCCCCCATACTTCATCTGGCCCCGGCTCACAGACCTATAGATTTTAAGGCCAGAAGAGACTGACATGATCATCTAGTCTAATCTCCTATACATTACAGAATCTTACCCACCTACTGCTGTAACAGACCCATATCCTCTGGTTGAGTTACTGAAGTTCTCAAAATGATTTAAAGACTTTATGTTACAGAGAATCTACCATTTACTCTAGCTTAAATCAGCAAAAGATCTGTGCCTCAGGCTGCAGAGGAAGGCAGGATCTCTGCCAATCTGACCCAAAATTCTTTCCCAACCCCAACATGGTGATCAGCTGGACCCTGAGCATGTCGGCAAGACCAACCATCCAGACACCTGGGAAAGAATTCTATGTAGTAACTCAGAGCCCTCTCCATTTAATGTCCTGTTTTGGCTGTTGCAAATATTTGTTACTAGCAGACACAGATGGGCCACACGCCACTGTAGGCAAGCTCATCATAACACCTTCTCCATAAACTCACCAAGCTCAATTTTGAAACTTGCGTTTTTTGGTCCCACTGCTCCCTTTGGGAAGGCTGTTTCCGAACTTCACTCCTCTGATGTTAGAACCCTTTGTCTAATCTCAAGCCTAAACTTGTTGATGGCAGCTTATATCCATTTGTTCTTGTGTCAACACTGGTGCTTAACTTAAATAATGCCTCTCCCTCCCTCATATTTATCCCTCTGATGTATCTATACTGCAGTCATATCTCCCCTCAGCCTTCGTTTGGTTAGGCTAAACAAGCCAAGCTCCGCGAGTCTCCTCTCAAAGTATGTTTTCCATTCCTCTGATCATCCTAGCAGCCCTTCTCAGGGACAGGAAAGGAGCATGCCCAGAGCACGGTGTATTTTAGCTATCCTCTCTGGTGTAAAATCCTTTGGCGGCTCACATCTACACTGGAGCCAGTGCAGAGTTACCCTCAGAATTAATGAGCTGTAACAAATTCCCTGACAGATCCTATTCTGTGCTTCAGTAAAAGGAAAAAGCACATCAGAGAATCTGGGCCAATGTGCACTCAATACAGTCCTTGTGGAAATGCTAAAACCACCTGTATTTAATATCTGCCACAGAATGACGACACACATGAATTTACACTTCCAATGAGCTAGACACAGAGTGAATAAAGGTACATATTATCTGAACAGCACTGTAACCTATATTTTCCATATACCATAGTTTAAAGGGCATTAGAAAGTGTTTATAGGTGTATCTACACTGCATCTGGAAGAGAGCCTCCCAGTCCGGGTCCACAAACACACACTAGCAGGGCTTTGCTAGCATGCTAAAAATAGCTCTGCAGACATGGTTTGATGCTGCAACTCAGGCTCTCAAGCCCACCAAGATCCAGCCTGAGTAGCAACACCAAAGCAACGTCTACACAGTTATTTTAGGATGCTAATCCCCGCTATTGCAAGTTTGTGGAGCCATGCTGGGACGCTCCCTCCAAGATGCAGGGTAGACATACTCTAAATGGCTCTAGATTAACAATCTCTTTACACTTACTTGATGTGTACTATCTAAATGCCTTTGTGTTACAGGCTTGTCACATTTCTGTGTGTGTACTGCCAAAATAACCCATGTAAATTACAAAAGTCAGTTACAGCAACCTGTACTGAAATCATCATTACCTTCTACAGCATTCTTGGGGTCTTCATCTTTATCTTCTGTTCCATCACTGGATTTTAAAAATAAAATATCAAAGAATAAACAGATACCCAATACATTCATGATGGGTGGAGCCAATCCTAAGAATCAGTGATGAGTGTTAAAGAGAAAAGGAATATGACCATGAAAAAGCATCTTTGCTTCTTACACCATTTCATGTTGCAATTGGGTTTGTTAACAAGTTCCCAAGGTTTAAAAAAGACTAATAAAGAAATCCTACCTTAATATGAAAAAAAATTCTAAGGAATTTTAAAAAGGAAAAAAAAGCATGTTTCTACTTTTGAGTAAGCAGGAAAGTTTATTTTAGCTTCATTACAAAAAACAAAATAGTTCACTGCATTCTTTCAGCTTATATTATTCATAAAGACTCCATTATAAAACAATTCAAAAAGTTTTCATAAGCTGAAGCAAAAGAAAAAACAAAACAGAAATCCTGTAGGAAGCAAGCTCTCTTGTCTGCATGACAAAGCAAACGAACGATTTATAGACTAGCAAAGCAGAACATGCACAAAAGGTATTTTTTATTTTGCAATTAGATATTTGCATTTTAGCACAGCAGAATTTATCCATTCAGTATGAATTCACTGTCATGATTAAGTGAAAAAAGCACGCTGATAATGTATCAGATTAACACATTAATTGTATCCCCCTCATCTTCAAAAGTGATGATTTCATGCATTAATTATGAGGAACCTATCTGTTTAAGTTTTTGGACTCGACCAACCTGTCTGATGTTGGAAAGGATAAATTCTCCTCATACATATCTCCTTCTAAACCAAGACTGCTCCAGCTACTGCTGTTACCATTACTGCCAGGGGAAGAAGAGAACAGAGCTGAACTAGAAAAGAACAATAGCTCAAACTAGAACCTTTATTTTCCTCAAAGCTGCTTTGTCAAGATATTTGATGTAAGTAGGTTTGCTGGAACAGAGTATAAGTATGACCATCAGGGCTGTTCAGAATAGTAAGTTGCACAATCATGAAATCTGGTGAGTGCCATAAGTTACTGTTTACAGTAATTCTGTCCTTGGGCCCAAATCTACAGATATTTATTTATGCCAATAGTCTCACTGATTTCAACAGGACTACTCACAGGAGCACAGGTCACAATGTAAGCGTATGCATATAAAATATTAGACAAGAGCTTGTAAAAGTATACACAGTGAAGAAGGTTTCACAATAAAAATATTTCTGTAATTCTCACTCCAAAACCCCAGCAGTGATCTACAACAGGTCTGATTAGCAGGAAAAGTTTAGAATTGAAAAATGATTAATATGCAGATATTTTACTTCATCAGAACTACAAAATTATTTACAGGTAACTTTTTAAAAATTGCTCTTTATTGTTTAGAACACTTCTAAAACATGACTTCTTATTTTGCTGTAAGGTTTTATTTCACTAGCAGTTGGAGATCCATTCCACAGACAGATTAAATTTATTTTTATGTTATTACACAGGACAGGGCTAACCTTGGTAAAACATGACCTAGAACAAAGAGGTGAATGCTAATTTAACTTGAATGCTTGGAACCTTCCAATATATTTTTTTAAAATGTTGCAGACCTCTGATTCAGCCAGTTTGGTGCATTTAACTAAGAACATGCTGTGTTTTAGTATGTCTGTTCACTATTCCAATAAAGAAAAACAAAAGCAGAGATTTCTGGAGTCTCCAAAAAAAAGCAAGTAAGTTCTAAAATTGCAGCAAACCAACTAAAATGGCAGTTTTAAAAAAAAATCTCAAATTCACAGAAGCATTGGACATGCAATTACTACAATAACATGGATAATTACAATACTACAAAAACTAATTATACAGGCAGTTGTGAAAATATTTCTCAGGCAACAGTGTGTTATACACTATGTGAACATTTGCATTTTTATATAAACAAAAAAAATGAAGTTTTTAGTTCTGAATTACAAATATAGCATTCTATAGCACAAACATTAAATATAGTTTATTCAGATGACTGCATTACACAGACAGATAGCACCTTTCATCTAGAAATTCTGAAGTGTAACTAAAAACAAGCACAAACTAAAAGAGATCAGTAAAAAGTGACTAGGGTCTCAGTCAGACTGTAAAAGAGAAAAAAAAAGTATGATGCTTGGAATCTAATAGAATGATCTTGTACATAATACTGCTCTGATTATGGAGCAGCTTTATATATTTTCAACAAGCCACACTATGTCTGAATTACTCAAACTAGCTACTGAGCCCCGTGGCTAGACTGTATAGTAGCGAAGTATCTGTTTTCATAAGAAAGGCCATACTGGGTCACACCAGAGCTCCATCCAGCCCAATATCCTGTCTTCTGACAGTGGCCAATGCCAGGTGCCGCAGAGGGAGTGAACTTAACAGGCAATGATCAAGTGATCTCTCTCCTGCCATCTAGTTCCACCTTCTGACAAACAGAGGCTACAGACACCATTCCTTACCCATCCTGACTAACAGCCATTAGTGGACTTAATCTCCATGATTTTATCTAGTTCTCTTTTAAACCCTGTTATAGTCCTTGTCATGGTATGACCCCCCACTCTGAACCTTAGCGTCCAAAAGATGGGGCACCAGCATGAATTCCTCTAAGCTTATTTACCAGGTTAGATCTGATAGGCTGCCACCAACCAGGACTTGCAGTGCCTGGTACACTCTGGTCCCCTCAAAACCTTCCCAGGGGACCCCAAGACCCAGACCCCCTGGATCTCACAACAAAGGGAAATAAACCATTCCCCCCCTCTTTTCTTCCTCCCAGATACTCCCCTCCCTGGGTTACACTGGGAGATCTTGTGATTCACCTCCTTGAATCCTAAAACAGAGAGGAATGTCACCTTCCCCCCTTCTCTTTTCCCCTCACCAAGAGGCAATACAGATTCAAGCTCCGTGAATCTAAAACAAAGAGGAAATTCACCTTTCCCCCGCCTCCTCTCTCCTGGAGAGAGAGACAGTGACTAGCACAGAGAGAAATCAGTTTTTCCTCCTCTCCTTCTCTTTCTCCCACCAATTCCCCTAGTGAGTACAGACCCCCTCCCCTTGGGTCTCACACAAGATAACCAAAAAATCAAGCAGGTTCTTAAAAGAAAAAGCTTTTAATTAAAGAAAGAAAAAAAAAAGTAAAAATTGTCTCTGTAAAATCAAGTTGGGAAATGTTACAGGGTCTGTTAGCTTCACTTAGACCAGGGGGATCTTCCCTCCCAGCCTAAGTATATAAGTACAAGAAAGAGATAAAATCTTTCCAGCAAAATACACATTTGCAAACAGAGAAGACAATCAAAAGACTAAAACCGCCTTTCTAATTTTGTACTTACTAAATGTGAACAGAAGATTAGAGAGCCTGTATGTACGTCTGGTCACTCTCAGAACCCAGAGAGAACAACAGACAAACAAACACCACAACACAAAGACTTCCCTCCACCGAGATTTGAAAGTATTTTGTCTCCTGATTGGTCCTCTGGTCAGGTGTTCCAGGTTCACTGTTTGTTAACCCTTTACAGGTAAAAGAGACATTAACCCTTAACTATCTGTTTATGACAGTCCTAGCCTTCACAACCTCCTCAGGCAAGGAGTTCTGCAGGTTGACTGTGCGCTATGCGAAGAACTTCCTTTTATTTGTTTTAAACCTGCTGCCTATTGATTTTATTTGGTGGCCCCTAGTTCTTATATTATGGGAACAAGTATATAACTGTTCCTTATTCACTTTCTCCACACCACTCATCATATCCATCCTCAGTCTTCTCTTTTCCAAGCTGAAAAGTCCTAGCCTCTTTAATCTTTCCTCATATGGAGAGTTCCCATTCCAAACCCTTAATCATTTTAGCTGCCCTTCTCTGAACCTTTTCTAATGCCAGTACATCTTTTTTGAGACAAGGAGACCACATATGTACGCATTATTCAAGATGTGAGCTTTCCATGGATTTATACAAGGGCAATAAGATATTCTCTGTCTTATTCTATATCCCTTTTTTAATGATTCCTAACATTCTGTTCGCTTTTTTGAGTGCCGCTGCACACTGCGTGGACGTCTTCAGAGAACTATCCACGATGACTCCAAGATCTCTTTCCTGATCAGAAAGTCACAAGAAACCCTGTATGCCAATAATAGTATAGCCCACTGATAAGAGATGTTTCTCCCTAAAAGTATCAATTAGTGGCTGTTTTGCGCTCTGAAGATTTTCATCCTTTATAAAGCAATGCAATTGTAAATAAATGCCAATAGAAAACTTGTAAAGTGAATTTTGTGCTGTTGCTAGATGCTAGATTAAGATCCCTGGAGAATGAAGTCATCTATCCACAGAACATGCAATGAACAGAAAGGAATATTATAAAGTTCCCTCACACTGCCCTCATCCATGATTAACATAGAAACCAGTGGAATAAGTAAAACTTGTTGGTCTGTCAAGTAAGTATATTTTGTATTATGCACATGTATCCACCAGACATTGAACTAAAAGCTACCAACTACCTTTACAAAGGCTATTGCATTATAATTATTCCAGGTCATGTTCACCACAGTAACTTGGAGATATAAGGCTTTGTAACCAATTACTACTCTTTCAAGACATCCGGTCTCCTAAAGCGGGATGCCCCTTCCTGCATCTTCAAAGGATCTGCATTAATCCAATCTCTCTTCAATCCAAAAGCAGAACAAACCTCTCTATATCCCATCCCGATAAGTATATATACTGTCAGAAGATTGTTTAAGAGTCACTACACAGAATGTACTCTTCCCATAGAAAATATTTAATAAAAGGAAAGCAAGACACTCTGGACAAGACTGCAACAGTTTGAGGTGCAGATGCTTTACTCTGGGGAATTCATCCTGTGTATCAGTACCTAAACCAATACAAATTATGAGTCTAGCTGCTATAGTTATGAAGATAACTAAATATAGGCTTGGCAGGATTCAATGTAAACGTCAACTTCAGCTGAAACACTGAAATTGACGAAAAATTACCATTGGTAACAGTTAGAGTGAGTGCAGCCTCCCCAGTGTACCTGGTGCTGCAGGAACTTAGGGCTTGTCTACATCAGAAAGTTGCAGCGCTGGTGAGGGAGTTACATCTCTGCAACTTAGGAGGTATACACATCTGCAGGGCACCACGAGCGCTGCAACTCCCTGTTTGCAGCGCTGGCCGTACTCCCGTTTTGTCTCGGGTGTAGAGGATCCAGCGCTGGTGATCCAGCGCTGGTAATCAAGTATAGACACTTACCAGCGCTTTTCTTGACCTCTGTGGAATAAGCAGGTATCCTAGCATACCTGAGGAAGCCTCTGGTAATCAAGCTGGTCTCCTTCCCCGGTTTGCTCTCGCGTTCCCCGAACCCCGAGCAAGCAGGTCTCCTTCCCTGAGGTTTGCAGGGTGGTTCGGGGAACGCGAGAGCAAACCGCGGCGAAGCTGGTCTCCTTTCCCGGTTTGCTCTCTCGTTCCCCGAACCCCCGAGCAAGCAGGTCTCCTTCTCTGCGGTTTGCAGGGTGGTTCGGGGAACGGGAGAGCAAACTGCGACGAAGCTGGTCTCCTTTCCCGGTTTGCTCTCGCGTTCCCCGAACCCCCCTTGAAGCCGCCCAACAGCGCAGCATGGTGGCCACATCTAACACCACTTGCAGCGCTGGTTGCTGTAAGTGTGGCCACTCTGCAGCGCTGGCCCTATACAGCTGTACTAATACAGCTGTAACAACCAGCGCTGCAAAATTTTAGATGTAGACATGGCCTGAGAGTCATCAGCAAGGAATGTAGCATTGCTGCCAGGCAGCAACCGTTCAGCAGCAGCTCGTCCTCCTCCTTGCAGACCTGGCCAAGGAGTCTCTGCTGTGCCGGACCAGGACACAGCCTCCTCTGCACCTCGTACCCCAGCGTCTTGGGCCCCTCAACAGTACAGGGATCCCCCTGCCGCTCTGCTGTCAGTGATAGGCATGCCCAGAAGCTCCGCTACCAGCACTACCCGAACCCTAACCCTAACACCACCCAGCATAATTTCCCCCACTGTGAATACTAATGGTCAAAATTGGAAAAAAAATATTTTAAAACTGATATTACTTATTGAAATTGCAAACAAAAAAAAAGTGAGTTCTGCCAAGGCTAACTAAATGTACCCTGTGTGTTTATGCTGTCTGCTCAGTTCTGTAGACAGCCTAACATCTATCAATTTCTTCCATATAGAAGATTACGTGTGAATGTCTACTTTCAATTCAGTTTCAGAACTGAGTCAATGTTCGTGAAAGAATTGAAATCTAATCAGAAGTCACTAAGCAAAACTTGTGAACCACACTCCCGATTGGATAAAAACTTTTGGCACTGGAAGACAATTTAGAAACATCAAAAGGAAAATACATGTTAAGTAAGGTAATAGAGAGATAGCAAAGCACAGCCATAAATTTTTGAATGTGCTGGAACACAGGTCTATTGCTTCTTTAGAATATCTATGATAAAAGTTATGTACTGGGGTCTTTTTAAATTTGGATGAATATTAGTGATACTGATAACAGTTCACAGTGCTACTGAACCGTTCTGTATCAGCACTACGGATAGGAATCAGTTCTACAAGTATCTGCAATGCCAAAGATGGTGTCAGCAAGACTACCACACACATAATCTTTGATGATGTGTGACTTACTGGTACAGAAAGTAGCTATAGAAGAAAACAAAGCTGTTTAGCACTAGGTCTGAATGTCCTGAAGTGATGTGGTCTATAAAGGACCAATACAGAGGTTTTTAATAGGTAGCTTCAATGATAAAACAGAAAAAGGAGTGAACTACAGTGTCTGTAAAGTAGATCTCCCTAGCCATACACCTGTTAATCCTTTCAGTGGAAGAGTGAAGAATTCAGAACTCTGAAAGAGAGAGGGCTACAGGATGCTGCTGCCACAAAAGTGCTTTAATTTCAGGGTACTTTGAATAGAGAATGTGTGAAAATCAACTCTAAATAAAAGTGGGCCCAACCAGTTCATCTTACCATTTTGGGGGGAAAAGAAGGGGGAGAGAGATGTATATTTAGATAAATAAATTTGGAGCAAAGGAAAGTCACTTACCACTTCTATTTATGAGATATTTGGGGATGATGAGACATGACTTAGATAATTAATGGAGGAGGGCTGTCTGTCTATAAAATGTTTCACAGGGGAGATTAGAAACAAGACAGAGGAAATTGAATCCAATGAAACCTGTTTAGTAAAACTTTACAAAAAACTATTGCAGCAAAGACTATTTAGAATGATTAAAGCACTCTCTGCTGTTCAACGTAATCTTTCCGTTTCAACAGAAAGAAAACAGATATTTGATGTTGCAAAACTAATATGTAAATTAGTGCCTCAGGCTAATGAATTCAGCTCCTTAATCAAAACAATATAATAGCATAGCTACAAAAACATCAGTGTGGTGTATATTTTGTCATCATATGGACCAATGAAAAAACACTTACCTACCCATTCTATTCTTCGAGATGTTCTGCTCATGTCCATACCATTCTAGGTGCGTGCGCACCCACGTGCACAATCAGAGATTTTTGCCTCAGCGGTATCCTTAGGGTCGGTTATAACACACCCTGGAGTCCCACGCTCATGAGTCAGTATATCAGGCACTGCCAGCCCTATGCCCTCTCAGTTCCTTCTTACCTGTAACTCCGACACAGGGGCAGGAGGGCGGGTAATGGAATGGATATGAACAACACATCTCCAAGAACAACACTTACGAAAAAGTATGTAACCATTGTGACCAAATGTTCTGCTCTTCAAAAATAAACTTTAACCTATTCTACACTATGAAAAACAGTCACAATTATTTTGAGTAGTTCAATAAATATTAATACTGTCCATTGCCCTCCATGCTAACTGAAAACTGACGGCAGGAAACAATCACCTATAAGCAAACTTTAGGAGCATATGAATTAGATGCTACTAGAAAACAAAATACTTTAAAATGATGCTTTTACTATTTATTTCCAACTTCCTGAATATTTGTTTCTTTGTATTTTGACTTCACACACAAGAGTCCAAATACTGCTTTTACTTCCACCCATGCAGTCTCATTGAATTACATGGTGTTGCATAACTAACACTTAGGGCAGACTTTGTTACTGAATTAACACATTGATCCAGCAGCATAATGTAAAGCAAATGCAAGAAAATACTTCAAAAGTTTAAGTGAGAAGTTTCACTTTAGTACATAAAAATGGCGATAATATTTTCATAGTGGAAAGTGTATTAGTTCTAGATCATTTGAACCAATTTCTAAAATAAATTTAACTCTATTCTTCAGTATGTTTAAAGCATAAGTTGCAAGTTCCAGAACATATCTGTACCTATGACAGTAAGGAGCATAGCATTGAAGTCATTTTGTATGATTGACAAGTCAATCTCCCCATTCTTTAATCTACTGCTTGCAAAAGTTAAATCTCAACACAATCTTCAACAATGGGGGAAAAGTATAATATTTTAGTCTGTTCTATTTCCTCTTCACTACAAATAAGATTCACAGTCAGCAATGCACCCAGTATGCATGCCCCAACTGAAAAACAGAGGAATCTTTTCAAAATATTAATTATGAGGAACTAAATCTGTAAGTGAACAAAATTACCAAATCCTCCCTGAAAACTGAATTAACATAAGAACGGCCATACTGGGTCAGATCAAAGGTCCCTCTAGCCCAGTATCCTGTCTTCTGACAGTGGCTAATGCCAGGTGCCCCAGAAGGAATGAACAGAACAGGTAATCATCAAGTGATCCAACCCTGTCACCCATTCCCAGCTTCTGGCAAACAGAGGTTAGGGATACCATCCCTCCCCATCTTGGCTAATAGCCATTGATGGACCTATCCTCCATGAATTTATCTAGTTCTTTTTTTGAACTCTGTTATAGTCTTGGCTTTCACAACATCCTCTGGCAAGGAGTTCCACCAGTTGTGCATTGTGTGAAGAAATACTTCCTTTTGTTTGTTTTAAGTCCACTGCCTATTAATTTCATTTAGGGACCCCTAGTTCTTGTGTTATGAGAAGGAGTAAATAACACTTCCTTATCTACTTTCTTCACACCAGTCATGATTTTATAGTCCTAGCCCCCCCTTAATTGTCTCTCTTCTAAACTGAAAAGTCCCAATCTTATTAATCTCTCCTCAGACAGCAGCCGTTCCATCCCCTAATCATTTTTGTTGCCCTTTTCTGAACCTTTTCCAATTCCGGTATATATATATATTTGAGATAGGGCGACCACATCTGCACACAGTATTCAAGATATGGGCGTACCATGGATTTATATAGAGGCAATATGATACTTCCTGTCTTAATATCTATCCCTTTCTTAATGATTCCCAGCATTCTGTTTGCTTTTTTGACTGCTGCTGCACACTGAGTGGATGGTTTCAGAGAACTATCCAGAGTGATTCCAAGATCTCTTTCTTGAGTGGTAACAGTTAATTTAGACCCCATCATTTTATATGTATAGTTGGGATTATGTTTTCCAATGTGCATTACTTTGCATTTATCAACTTTGAATTTCATCTGCCATTTTGTTACCCAGTCACCAGTTTTGAGAGATCCTTTTGTAGCTCTTCACAGTCCGCTTGAGACATAACTATCTTGAGGAGTTCTGCATCATCTGCAAATTTTGCAACCTCACTGTTTACCCCCTTTTCCAGATCATTTATGAATGTGTTAAATAGGACTGGGTCCAGTACAGACCCCTGGGGGATACCTCTAATTATCTCTCTCCATTCTGAAAACCGACCATGTATTCCTACCTTTTTTTTCCTATCTTTTAACCAGTTAACAATCCATGAGAGAACCTTCCCTCTTATCCCATGACTGCTTACTTTGCTTAAGAGCCTTTGGTGAGGGACCTTATCAAAGGCTTTCTGAAAATCTAAATATACTATATCCACTGGATACTCCTTGTCCACAAGCTTGTTGACCCTCTCAAAGAATTCTAATAGATTGGTGAGGCATGATTTCCCTTTACAAAAACCATGTTGACTATTCCCCAACAAATTATGTTCATCTATGTGTCTGACAATTTTGTTCTTTACTACAGTTTCAACCAGTTTGCCCAGCACTGAAGTCAGGCTTATCGGCCTATAATTGCCGGGGTCACCTCTGGAGCCCTTTTTAAAAATTGATGTCACATTAGCTACCCTCCAGTCATCTGGTACAGAAGATGATTTAAATGATAGGTTACAGACTACAGTTAGTAGTCCTGCAATTTCACATCTGACTTCCTTCAGAACTCTTGGGTGAATACTATCTGGTCCTGGTGACTTATTAGTCTTTAGTTTATCAATTTGTTCCCAAACCTCCTCTAATGACACCTCAATCTGGGACAGTTCCTCAGATTTGTCACCTAAAAAGAATGGCTCAGGTTTGGGAATCTCCCTCACATCGTCAACCGTGAAGATCAATGCAAAGAATTCATTTAGTTTCTCTGCAATGGCCTTATTGTCCTTGAGTGCTCCTTTAGCATCTCAATAGTCCAGTGGCCCCACTGGTTGTTTAGCAGGCTTCCTGCTTCCGCTGTACTTAAAAAAAAATGTTTGCTGTTACTTTTTGAGTCTTTGGCCAGTTGGTCTTCAAATTCTTTTTTGGCCTTTCTAATTATATTTTTACACTTCATTTGCCAGAGTTTATGCTCCTTTCTATTTTCCTCACTAGGATTTAATTTCCACTTTTTAAAGGATGCCTTTTTGCCTCTCACTGCTTCTTTTACTTTGTTGTTTAGTCATGGCGACTCTTTTTTAGTTCTCCTACTATGTTTTTTAATTTGGGGTATACATTTAAGTTGAGCCTCTATTATGGTGTCTTTAAAAAGTTTCTATGCAGCTTGCAGGGATTTCATTTCTGGCGCTGTACTTTTTAATTTCTGTTTAACTAACCTCCTCATTTTTGTGTAGTTCCCCTTAATAAATACTGCAGCATGGGTTGGCAACTTCTGGCACGTGGTTCACCAGGGTAAGCACCCTGACGGGACGGGCCAGTTTGTTTACCTGCTGCGTCGGCAGGTTTGGCCGATCGCGGTTCCCACTGGCTGCGGTTCGCAATCCCAGGCCAGTGGGAGATGCGATTAGCTGAACCTGCCGACGCGGCAGGTAAACAAACTGGCCCAGCTCGTCAGGGTGCTTACCCTGGAGAGCCACGTGCGAGAGGTTGTCAACCCCTGTACTACAGTGTTGGGCCGCTGTGGTGTTTTCCCCATCACAGGGATGTTAAATTGAATTATATTATGGTCACTATTACCAAGCAGTCCAGCTATATTCACCTCTTGAACCTGATCCTGTGCTCCACTTAGGACTAAATCAAGAATCACATCTCCTCTTGTAGGTTCCAGGACTAGATGTTCCAAGAAGCAGTCGTTCAATGTGTCAAGAAACTTCATCTCTGCACCTATGCACCCAGTTTATATGGGGATAGCTGAAATTCCACATTATTATCGAGTTATTTATTTTAATGGCCTCTCTAATCTCCCTAAGCATTTCAGTCACTATCACCATCCTGGTCAGGTGATTGATAATATATCCCTACTGCCATATTCTTATTATTCAAGCATGGAATTACTTTCCATAGAGATTCTATGGTACAACTTGGTTCATTTAAGTTTTTTACTTCATTTGATTCTATGCTTTCTTTCACATAAGTGCTACTCCTCCACCAGCACAACCTGTTCTGTCCTTCTGATATAATTTGTAACCTGGTATTACTGTGTCCCACTGACTAACCTCATTCCACCAAGTTTCTGTGATTAATTATGAATTTGGTGCTCTAATGTATTATAGAGGTTGAACCTCTCTAGTTCAGCACCCTAGGGCCCTGACCGGTATCGAACCAGAGAATTTGCCGAACCATGGGAGGTCAATGCAGAGTGCCAGCGGGTCTCCACAGGCGTGGGAAGTAGTAAATTATCTGTTTTCAGAAGTTCATAACTTTCTGGAAAATATTTCTTTCCAGCTGAAATTTTACATGCATAGGTTAGCCCCAACCTACAGATGGAGTTCTAAGGAAAGTTTGGGAGGTCAGGGGGGAGGAGGAGTTCCTCTGCTTATGCGTTATGAAAGCTGAAAAAAATCTCATACCTTCCCCCAAATTTAAGCAACCTCACATATACTTTTGCTCTTACAACTAAAAAAAACAAATACAAAACCAAAAAAAATCCAGATAAAACTATAATCTGAAATATTCATGTTAACTAGTCCTCAATAAGGATGAAGCCCTTATGTTATTTGTAAAAAACATTAAGTCAATTATATACATGTACAGTGGAAATTTTTGCTAATGTTGGAGCTACTATACTAACTGAAACTCTACCGTAACATACTAATTAATATCTTTGCCAATAAAATGGATTCTCTACTGAAATCTTAATTCTCCTGTGGAGCAAATGAGCTCTGCAGGAGGGAGCCCCTATTCTGAAGAGTTTATAAATCAGTGTAAGGGTCAATTACCGTATTCATGTTATCCATGCCATGTTACATATACATTGCATTCAGCAGTCATGTTGCTATTAAAATTAGTATATTAATATACAGTCATTAAATATATACAGTGTTCAGATTTTACTCATGACATGTCAACAATATTATAAAAACTGTAACTTGATTTCTTGCCATGAGAGTTTAAAATTCATACCCTAACTATTAATATACAATCTGTATAGGTATGAATGTGAATTCACACTAGAAAAATCCCCTTCTGAAGGGCAACACTGATTTAAACATAATAATGCTGAAGCCAATTTTAGTGAAAAAGCATCATTCTGGTTCAATAGAAAATAAAGTTTTCTGATGAAAGAGAGAAAGCTAAATCAGATAAACATACACTGAGGTGATCGTGTAAGCAGATAAATGTGTTTACAGTTACCTGTCACTGAGGTGAAGGAAACTGCTGCTCTCGTCGGGATGTTCATCTTCAAAGCTTAGATTGGACCAGCTGCCAATGCTATCATCACCAATACTGAGACTTATCTGCTGGCTAACAACAGATTCAGCTGAGTGAAATCCTTCTCTTCCCATAGAACTAAACCAAAATTAAGATGACAGCATTACTGGTGGTGTATTTCACATTGTTCTGCAAAAATTCACTTAGCCTAATTAGCAAAACAGGGAACATTTGTCAACTGATTCAACTATTCCCTTTTGTATTTACAATTGTCAGAGACTATATATTCAAGCCTGGGAGCACCACTTAGGACCATCTTTCACTGGGAAAGTTGGGTAGTAGCATGGACACAAACCCGAATTTCAAAAACTAGCTTGTAGCATTCCAGCACTACCACAGCCCTAGTTCCTGGGCAGTTCAGTCTTGCAGACTTCACATTTACTAAGTAAGTACACCTACACAGGGAGGACCTGGCATCTTTGGACTTGCCAGTGTCACTCTGACCAATTCAGCTCCATCAAGGCTAATACAGTCACTGGCATTTCAAGCACCCTGTTATACAGAACTGCTCAAGGGTAGACAACATGATGCTTAAAACGCTGGTGGCCTCCTACAGCCCTCTCTGTATTAGAAAAAATGTCCTAGTGTAGACATAGGGTTAGTCTCCCTGTTTCAGAAAAAATAGGCATGTCCATTTATTTATAGACTTTTCTCCTCTGCACATGAAGCCTGAAAAATCTAGACTTTCAATACCTAGAACCAAATCAAGCGAGTAGGCTTAATTTGCATTAAAAGTATTTCTAAAACCCTTCATCAGGCCCATTCTGAAAGAAAACTCAGGTCATTCTGAAAAGTGGTTCAGTCTGAAAATTTTCCTGCCAAGTGCATATAAACTACTCTTAGGGACATATTGTGGCTACCCACATGCAGCTGTGCTATGGCTAGACCAGGGGTCGGCAACCTTTGGCACGTGGCTCACCAGGGTGGGAAGCGGGGTGGGAAGGGTAGGAAGTGGTGGCCAGCACGTCTCTCGGCCCATGCCGCTTACCGTAGGCCCCACTGGCCTGGGACAGTGAACCACGGCCACTAGGAGCCGCCATCGGCCAAACCCGCGGACGTGGAAGGTAAACAAACTGGCCTGGTCCGGCCCGCCAGGGTTCTTACCCCTGCAGGCCGCATGCCAAAGGTTGCCGACGCCTGGGGTAAAGTCTTATTTGCTCACCACCCCTTCAAAGGAAACAGTCATAATACGGCTGCTGTGTTCACAAAGTACAAAGATTACTATGATTGTGCTACAGGCAACATTTCAAATTTTAAATGGGGTATGTGGTTCTGAGGTGTTGCAAGAGTCCTTTTCCACAACATCAGCTAATACCATTAGGTGAGTGCTATAAGGGGAAGGAGGGAAAAGGGAGAGAGAGACATACACTTTTTATACTGTGTAGTAAGTACAAATGATGAATATGCTCCTCACAGCAACCTTTGAAGTCTGTATATCTTATAGAATCACAATGTCTCCCTCCGACATTACTGGTCTGGTGTATAGTTGCTTCCCCAATCCATTATTCCCTTGGGCTCTCAGCACCATAATTAAACTTGAAACTTTACATGAAGTTTTGATTAAAAAGCTGCATTTCTGAACCTCTTGCTGAAAAGTGACATTTCTGACATCAACAGTATAAGAACTCAACAGTACTTTATTTATAAGGTAAATTCTCATTTAATATTACATGTACTCTGAATAAGGATTCCAAATAACATAAGTAAAAGGGCCAAGTAATATGAATTCTCAGCCTTCTATCTTTATATGCTACAGGGAACTTTCAGTGGAAGGTCTACACTAGAAGGCAATCAAAAAAGGAGAGGAAAAGTTCCTTGAGTTTTGGTAGCAGTTCAAGCTCTTCATGGCAGAGACCATCATTTATTATGTGTTTACACCCATCATAATTTTGCCTTGAAAAACTGGGAGTAGCCTGGTTGGAGCCATTAGGCACCACCACAGTACGTTAACACATCTAGGTATTTACATTATACATCACCAGACCATCTCAGAGTCAAGCAAATAAAACATAGTTTATTGCCAAACAGATCTCACTCCAAGGCCATGATGAGAGAAATACATTGTTATTAACTATTACTCAGTGAAAAACCACACTGAAGAGATAGGTCTTGAACTTGGACATGAAAATGGTGTTATTTGAAGTCACTTTGATCTTTGTAAAATCTATTTTCATTAAGAACTAGATGTTAACATACCTTCTCATTTACTAATTCAACTATATTCTGTTGCATCTTCTACCAAGATATTTAAAGGCATTCATTTCTTTCAATATACCTAAAAATATGGATTAGTTTAAGGACTTGTAATACATTAGTCTCTATCAACAATGTAGCAAGAGCCTGCAAACCAGTTTCTAGTCTGCTTTAATAATCCTTTATCAACTAAAATCATATATAAAAATAAAATCATTATTTAATATTTATTTCATATTTCTATTTTCAAATATACCCAATTTTTTTCTTCCAGAAATTAAGACAGTGTTAAAGTACAATTACAATCAAAAGAGACTATGTAAACACCTACTTAATGTAATACGCCTGCTCTTGGTGTACACTGCAAGTCACAGATTCTGTAAGTCAGTACTTTAGAGCTAATGCAGCTATAGATAGAATTGGATTACACTGTGGCTCACAGATCAACTGAATTGTCAACTAAATTCCAGTAATTTATATCACTGATAAAACAATCTGATCAGGATGTTAGAGAAAAAAATCACAGAATCCCATTTACCAGAGTCACCCATCAGAGCATAAATACATTCTAAAGAAGGCTAGAAATTAGTTTGCACTGACATTGAGCTCCTGTAGCTGACAAGATTATTATTAAAAAAATTCCGAACAGTCTGGAGACCACCAGCAGGAGGTTCCAAAATAAACTTTATAATTTAAAATTATATTTTCAGAATGTAATTGTGGCAAAAAGTGCTTCTGACCATATAAATTTTCAGATTAATAAATTAAGCAAAGTGGGTGCCATTTTCTGGTAACAATAGCAAGAAAATAGGAGAGAACGTAATGTTACCTTATGTTAACAACCTGACCAATATTAGTCATAGCTGAAGTCATTATTTCTGTAGTAAGGCTTTCAGCAAAGCTGACTCCACCATGTCCAATACCACTATCAGCTGTCAGACTTGTGTTACTCAGCTCTCTCTCCGCTTTCTCAATAGCTGCACCAACCACCTTCTCAGAAAATACTGTCTTCTGTTCCATGTCAATGTGAATTTTGGGAATATCAAGGTGAAACATTCTTGATTTTTGACAGATACCACCCAACCCTGAATTGGGGATCTGCCTGATTCTAGGGAGGGGTTCTTGCACAGGCAGGTGTGGAGATGAACTTCCAGTACAATACTGATATTCCTTCATACTACAGTATCTGCAGGCTGTTCCAGAAAAGGGAAACAACTTTTCTGTGTAAGTGAATCTATCCCCATTTTTCCTGTTTTCAGCAGCTTGGAGAACAGCAGACTCCAAACTCATTTCTAAGGTGTCATCCACTACTTTTCTAGCATACTCTTCTATAGCTTGAATGATGTCTTCTCGATAGCCATATTCATTTAAATTGCCTGTGCTATGATACAATTTATGTTTTTGTGAGAAAGGAGGAACTGTTTTAGAAAGTGTTGTTTTAAGGCAGTCCCCTGTGGTTTCATCAAATTTAGATTTTCTATATAGACAGGAATCTGTTAAGGATTTTGGCAAGCAAACTGCTGACATTTTCAGTTTTCTTCTGACATCATATGTTATACGATGAGCAAGGGATTCAGAAAAATGTAACAACTCTGTACCATCAGTTCTGTGTAAATTGTTTATTTCACAGGCTTGGCCTCCACACCTTTGAACACCACTTTTCATTTGCCATTTTGTATCCATATCTTTGTTCAATATCTTGAACAGCTCAAGCCTACCATTTACCTGTGTGTTCTGTACAGGAAACATTCTTCTGTTGTATGTCAGCTTGATTTTCCTGGCAGCTTGTTGTAGGCCTGATTTTATAGATCTATAAGCAAGTCTACTAGCATATTGATCCATTATTAACTCACTGTTGCCACCTTCCCTTTTCAGAACTCGAATGATGTGATCTGCATATTCATCAGTCACGCTTTCGCAACTTGGATACCGGTAAGTCAGACCGGTTGTTCCTAAACTCTGAGGTAATGAAAGTACAGATGAATCTACCTCTCCGGACCACTGGTTTACTACCGGACACCACTTCTCTTTTGACCTACAGTCTCTATCATCTTTTCTGAGAGAAAGACAATCTACATGACAGTTAACCCGCTTCAACCTCAGCAGCTTGCAATGCCTTGATTTTATCATCTTCTTAGCCTCATTGATAACCTTTCCAGCCATATCACCAGCATAATTCCACAATGAATGTAAAGTTTCTTCTGGGATATTTATAAAGGCAGTATACCCACATATTTTGTTTTGTGCGTTTAATTGGCAGTGTCTGTCAGCTTTTCTTTTAATTGTTTTATCATCTAAATGGGAAGCAGCCATTTCAGTTGCCACAGAAATGATATGACCAGCTAAATGATCAGCATACTGTACTGTTTTCTCTGAATGTTCAGTTTTCTCCACAAGCATTTCAGAGTGTTCTTCATCTTCACTACTTTCAGCTTCTTCAGAAAGTGATCGCATGAGTTTCAGCATAAACTCTTCCTTTTCCAAGGAGTCATGTTCAGTTGCAGACAAGGCAGCAGCAGATGAGTTATAAGGTGTAGAAGGCGGTGTTGCAGGTGCAAACTCCTTTGCTAATTCTCCCTTGAGTTTCTTGGTAAGCTTCCTTAGGTTCCGCTCAGAACTAGTCTGAGATGGTACTAAAGGAGTTGGTGGTGGTGTATTAGGTACTGCACAGACATTTCCATCTCTGATGCTTGATTTATCTTCCATCTGCAAAGAATCTTCACAGCCAAACATCACCAAAGAAAGGTTACTTGCATGTAGAAAACAGCTCTCCTGCCCCAAAGCTGAAGGAGCTAGCGTTGTTTTTTGCATATCATATTTTTTCAATAGTTTACTTTGGGATTTTATTGAACTGCTTCCTGAATCAGTAAACTCTTCCACATTACAACTAGCGAGAGTCACAGTAGGACAAGGAGGTGGAGTGCTTGAAGAAAACCTACATACTTCATTTCCTTTACGTTCCTGAACACAATCTTTAGGTACTGAAAGTAAACACTGAGCAGAGTCAACTGACGTAACAAGAAAATTAGGTGGGTTATTCAGAGGCAGCTGCTGTGGTTCCACAATTATAGGAACAAATCTGTGTTTCTCGGATTCTTGTTTCTTTACTGCACTATGCAGTTCTTTTTTACAGTTATCTGTGTTCATCTGTAAGCCTCCATTACATTCCACAGTCTCATTTGTGTGGGAGAACATAGATTTAGTTTCATCTACAGACTGTTTTACAATACACTTGGCCAAGTGATCAGCAAAAGTATTCTTAGGAATATCTCCACCAACACACTGCCAACGAGGTGTTTTTCTAGTTACACAATCTGTATATTCCTCCACTGTTTTGGTAACCCCGGATGAGGTTACTGCTTCATATGCCTCATTTACTATCATATCTACCATTGTTCCAGAGAAACTGTTGATGCTTGTTGGTCCAGTTGTTAAATCTGAAGTATTATTCACTTCAGGATTATTTCTTTGTTTGAAATCATTCTGGTTAAAAAAACATCGTGCACTACTTTCAGTACTTTCACTGTGATCTGCAGTCAGGTAAATATTTCTAAGAGAAGCCACTTCCTCTTCTCTCTTTTTTGTTGTAAAATATGGCTGTGTAGCGTTTTTGTACATTTTCAGACTGCCACCTGCTGTCGAACAAGTCCATACTTTTGCCTTATAAACATCAGATGAAGCCTGATGTTGATAAAGTGCTGTTCCAGCTAAGGGTACTAGTATTGAACTTACAACACCAGAAGTACAAAACAAGGCTTGCTGTACAGTATATTCTTTTCCAGTTTCTTGTACTGGATTCAATGCTAAAAGTGCATTATCATGAAAATTAGGAAAAGCAGTGGTAGTCTGTGTTGACTGCAACGGACTTTCTGCACTTACATATTTTATGTTGTCCATGGAAACACTAATTGCTGCTTGCGTTGTGAAGGTAACATCAACCTGTGATAATTCAATGAAAGCTTCCTGAATGACAGATTCAGACAAATCTTTGGCATATGATCTTACTACTTTGTCTTCATAATCAAAGGCCCAATCCCGCGCAGTCGTTGGTGTTGATGGATGTGAAAACTGGCAAACTTCCATGATTCCCTCAAAAATAAGTTCCTCGGTGAGGTCTGCTGCAAATCTTGCAACTGTGTTAGTAAATATTTGTTGCTTCACGTATCGCATTTCTTTTAAAGCACTTGTTATAGCTTCACTGACCAAAAAGCTTGCTAGCCCATTAATGGCACGTTCCTTCAGTGACAAGGCTCGCCGCCTTCCTATCTCATAAAAAGCCATTTGAAAGACTGAAGAAGTCAATCTAGCAGCCAAGTGACACAGTGCATTGGTGCATGAAGAAACTCCTTTTTGTAAGTCTTTAAATGCAGTACCAAAACTTTTTTCAACCAGTTCTGCTGCAAATTTTTGTATGCTGTCCTTAATCATTTGTGATTTGTGTTTATATTTAACTTTTTTAGCTGGCTCCTTGTCAGAAGTTTTCCTCTGGAGTTCTGCGTTTTGACCTTTTTCCTCTTTTGAGACAATCCTATTAAGGCTGGAAATGTTTTCAGCATGTTTCTGTAGTAATGTAGACTGAGAAGGAAAAACAGAACCCAGGATTTCAAATGAAACATTGTTTACATAATCTGAATATTCACTATAAAGTGTATCATGATTTTGATTAAGCCCATCTCCATTGATATCCATCCGACAAAGACATTCAGTTGAAGCACAGCTCCCTAGTGGGCTGAAAGCTGATGATCTTATAGGGCTGAACAAACCTCCATTGTCTTCTCCTGTTTTCATTGGCCGAGGGGAGTCTGGAACATCAAAGAGGCTGCTATAGGGCGATTCTGGTTTACGAGGAGTTGGCTTCCTTACATTGGCTGGAAGAGTGGGACGATCAAACTTGAATTTTTGAGGATTCATAGTAGTAGTTTTAGAATGCAATTGTTCAAGGGAAATCTCTCTCTTCTGGGGTGGATTACCAAGGATGGGATCCCTTATAAGTTTACAAGTACTTTCCAGAGTCTGTTCCAGTTCATCAAACTGATCAAAACTGTCAAAAAATTCACTTACTTCTGAGTCTGAGTCCTCTATACCATCTTTCACTACTGGAATTTTTGGTAGCTGAAGTTTTGCCTTCAAGCTCTTTTGATACCCTTCTTCATCTAAGAAGATAACAGGGCTAGGGCTGGAGCAATCTGACTCAGATGATTCAGCAGGAGAAGAAGAAAACAATGTTTTATGCAAAACATTAACACGTTGGTCAGAGGAATTACATGGCTTGTAAAAACTCCTCTGTATCCAAGGATCAGAAATAGAGGTTGTGACTGAATTCTTTACAGATGAGGACAGTTCTTTAAGTCCCAAGATATTTATCAGAGAAGCAGAAGATTTGGCAGATGATTTTCGATGCCCAGAGCGCACAATGATCTTTGAGTCAATAGCTTCTAAACAATGAGCAGGGATGGTCTGTGAAGCAGCATCCCGGTGATTCTGAGTAGTATAGGTTGTGCCTAAAAAGAAAAAGAAAATACTTTAAAAACAAAAGAGACTAAAATAGCAAACTAGGTAATTGATTTTGACAGTAATATCTAGATTTGCAATTATTACAATAAGTTAGAGGGTCTTTTAAGACTAGAGAAAATTTTAAAGAATAAAGTATTCCATAAGCACTTTATTTTGCCAATGACAGTTCCCCTTCTACTGCAGGTCTTCTTCTTAGCATATGCGCAATGTGCCTCAGGTGGCGCATGGCCAGAATTCTTCACAGAATTTGGTCCACTGGTTGGATCATTAGCTTCCCCAGCCCGGGCTGGGTACTGATGAGGAGTGTGGAGTTAATATGACTAAGAGCTCTCGTCTTCATATCACAGATTCTACTTTTTCTGGATCTGACCCTTAGTCAAAATCTTTGCTTTACGTCACATGCATGCTGCTGTGGAAAGAACGGCGAAATCTCAGATTATTTGTTTGTTTTTTAAAAAGGGGTCTTGTATGATGGTGATTAGCAAAAAATAATTTGATATGGATTTCATGTAGTTTACCAGTGCATGAAAATCCCTCTTTAGCCTACATTGCAACAAATGAGCTCTGCAATCTATTTCAACAGGGCATGAAAACTAACCAGCATTTTGTATCTTTGAAGGTTCATCCTCATCTAAATGCTCAAAAGCAGTGACAAAATCATCCTCAATTGAAGACACTGACTGATTAGTGTCATCATCCTCTGCATGGGACATCTCTGTTTCATGTTTCTGTAATGAGTATACTTCCATTGTATATCTTACACCAGTAGCATATTTGCTCAGTAAGGTAAATATAGAATCAACTTTGATCCTTGGGAACGAAGGAGACAATCTCATCACACAAAGCACTCCAGAAAGATGATTCTTGAGAAAGAAAAACAAGAAAACAAAAGAGTTTTCTCAATAACATACTTTCATCTATAATGTAAACTTGGAATCATTTAAAATGGCATGAACAACAAGAGCACAGGTCAAGGACATAAACTGTAGTGAAATTGTTGTTAAAGACATTTGTTAATATTACTGTAATTTAAAAGGTATAACAATAATTTAAGTCTTCATCGCATATTACAAACAAAACTCCATTTTATAGACGAGAATAGTGAGGTAAAGAGGTTAAGTGATTTATCCAATATCACTAGAGCCAAGTTTTGAGACGGTTTAGAGGCCCCTCTTATCCTCCAAGTACATTCTGAATATAGGAGTTCTTTAGAATGAATAAATCGCTACACTAAACAAAAACAAAAAAACAAAAAACAAAACAAACAGAAAAAAAATGAAGAAAACCCTGCTGATTTGTTTTAAGTAGTTTTACTCCTGCAAGTAATACAATTACTTCATTATACATTATTAGTCAAGACAGTTTTAACAAATTCTAGCTATCTTCACTGATATTTGGAGAGGAAATGGGAAGTATCAAGTGTTGAGAGCACCTAACCTATCCTGTAACTTCTCTCCCCTGTTGTTTGACAGAAGAACAACACTATATCTGAGAAGAGTTGAGAAGACTAAGGGCATATCTACACCACAAAATTTAGTCAACATAAGTAGACATACAGCCACCACAGTAATTAATTTGACTTTTAATGTCCACCCTATGCTCCTGTCAGCGGTGTGCGTCCTCACTAGGAGGACATGGCCCTCGACCTAACTACATCGACTTAAGCGCTATACTTCTCAGAGAAGGAGTTACTAAGTCAGCATAGTGGGTGACTTACATTGGCAGGAGCAACATTTTAGTGCAGACGCTTACAGAGTTAGGCTGATGAGATGCCTTATGTCAACCTAACTCTGTAGAGTAGACCTGGCCCCACTCAACCAGTTTCATCTTCCTTCCAAATGGCAGTACAAAGGGACTATGGTGTGGGGAGCAGAGGTACGGGGATTACTGGATGAGCACATAGGCATTTTGCAGAGGGCAGCTGAGCATGCAGGTCAGTTGCTTTCACTGCATGCTCACTGTCAGGCAAGTCTGCTGATGCTCAACCATGTTCAATACAGCCAACTGTGGCTCACTTTGGGGATGTCTTCAATTTTTTTTTCCTTGGCCATCAAAGACTCAGACTTTTGAATGGTGAAGAGGAAGGGAGAAAGGGCCTCACGGGGACTTGTTCCTAGCACATATTCCTGCACAATTTGCTGTTGCTTAGTTCAGTGCTTATGTTTTCCACAGCAGAGTATCTCCCCAGAACCAGGAAGGAGAGAGGAAAGTACCTATGATAAAGTACCTTGCATTTCTTAATATTTCATAAATTGCAGCAGGAATCTCTTTAGTCAGTATAATATTTATACCACTATTAATAATATTAAAAATACCATCAGACAAGGTGGGTGAGCTCTGTGTAAACTCTATGTAAGCTCGAAGGTGTATGTCTTTCACCAACAGAAGTTGGTCCAACAAAAGATACATTACTTCACTTACCTTGTATCTCTAATATCCTGGGACTAACATAGCTACAACACTAAAAATATCAGAGCACTTATATAACACATATAGCTTCAAAACGCATTAATAAAGTAGCAATACCTGGCCAGGTTATTGCCAGAATTACTTTGTAACACACATCTGAAAGATGCAGAAACTGCAAAACACATTAATATTCCGTATACCTTATAAAAAGGATTAGGAATTTTACCTGATGTTTACAGACATCACTGATTTCCATGGGTTTATTTATATCCTTCAGGAAAATAACTTCCTTTTCATTTAGACTACAGAAATGGAGTGATTTCAGAACATCTGGGAGCTCTACAGAAACAGCAGCCAATTCCTAATTCAAACACAAATTCACACACTAAGTATAAAACTAATATGTTAACAGTAAGGAAACTTTTCGATCTGGAGCAGTAGAAAGTTAAATAAATATTGCCAGCCTCTAAGTCTGTCAAAATCATCACTCCTTCCCTTCAGTTTTCCAATTATATTCCCACACCAAATTGGAATCCTGCTTAAAGGGCTAGTAATTCAAATCTCAAAATACCTCTACCGGAAGAAATATAATATCACTGCCTCTCAAGACTCAGGGAAACTTTTTAAAGCACCAAGAAGAGACTTGGGAGTAGTAAAGGGCAACAGAACATCACAGCACGTATGTAAACACACAGAGGGAACATCTGCATGCAACTATTTCCATTGGGTAATCCCCACATGCTGTGGGTTCACCATTATCAGGTTTGTATCTGAGCAGAATATTTTAAAAAAATAATCAAGTCAGGCTTATGTTTAACTAGGATCTTGATCAACACAGAATTATGTTTACCTAAAATAAATATGAGTGTTTATTATATTATATTACTTACTTTTTATACAGCATAAACATTGAGAAATTTTTAAAATTATACTTAATCCAATATAAATGATTGAACACAGTGGACCCAGCTTTCTCTTAGGCCTGGTCCACACTACGCAGTTAAACCGATTTTAACATCGTTAAATCGATTTAACGCTGTACCCATCCACACTACAATGCACTTTATATCGATTTAAAGGGCTCTTTAAATTGATTTCTGTACTCCTCCCCAACGAGAGAAGTAACGCTAAAATCGATATTAACATATCGATTTAGGGTTAGTGTGGCCATAAATCGAAGTTATTGTTATTATTGGTTAGCTACCCACAGTGCAACGCTCTGGAAATCGATGCTAGCCTCGGACCATGGATGCACACCGCCGAATTAATGTGCCTAGTGTGGCCGCGTGCAATCGATTTTATAATATCTGTTTTATAAAACCGGTTTATGTTAATTCGAAATTACTCTGTAGTGTAGACGTACCCTTAGTAAACAGAATTATTTGTGCAACCTCAAGTAAAGAGCCCAGGGTTTGGACCTGTGTGCTTAGAAAAATATCTGTAAAGTGATTATTTTTACAGCACCCTTAGTGTACTTGGCACTGAATGCAAGTCTGAGCACAATTTAACTCACAGTATTTATCCTTTTGCTTTTACCTACCAATGGACCGTTAACTAGGAAAGCTGCTATATTTAATGACTAACACCTTCCACCATACACCTTGTGCTTTATATTAGCTGTGGAGAGGGTAAGTCATTTTGGGGTTCATGACCTAATCAGAAAACCACAACAAAGAGGCTGCTAAGACATCTATTATTTTCCATTCCAAGAACACACACAAAAAGTAAAATGTCTAAAAGGTACAAGATAAGTTTAATGTCTCCTGATTTTCTTTTACACTTTATTGCACATGTTTAAATGCAAATACTCACACCCTGAAACCAAAATAATTTAAAAATTAACCACAATGTACTAATAAAATCAACAGCTCAGTGATGCTTCTAATATTTATTTCATACCACTCTACTTCAAATTTCAAGTAAATCATATTTCTCACTTATTTGTAAAAATCTTAACTGCACAGTAGTCAAAAGTTCTACTTTGATATGACCTATACCATGCTGGGAAGGAGGAAAGCATGAATTGCAAAGTAGTTTCATATATGACCTATAACATCTAGAGAACTAGGAGAGAGAGAACTACAAAGTAGTTTAAGGGCTTGTCAACACAGATCATGCATGCATTTAATAAAAGGTAAGTTGTTAAACAGATTTAGTGAAACTAGTACAAATTTTGTGCCTGGAGTTTCTTTCTTTGTTTTAAACTTGTCCGATATCATTTTAGCTTGTACCTATAGTTTACAAGAGTGTTCACATACAAAGTAGCACTGATTTATCCTCACTTCTAAAGTTAAACCAGGCCTGAAACTAAACACACACGAGAGAGGGTTAAATTCTTAATATTTTTTACAGTTGCATGAAATAGTCGTCATATTTTTGTTACACTCTTGTTTTAAAAACAAGAACTGCTTATCTAACTCTCTTAAGAATATCTTAAGATCTGGCCACGTGTATTTCAAAAAGCACAGACCCCAAGGCTGGCACTCAAGTTAAAAAAAAAAAAGGGGGGGGGTTAAGATTTTCCAGGGTTCTATATTCCAAATGAATACAAAACAGTGGAGGTCATACAAAAAAAAAACAAAAAACAAACAGTTAATTACAATGATTAAAACAGACCATTTATTTTAAAAAGCATGTTCCATGGCATATTCTTGACATAAAAATAAGTATTAGGGCTCTCACACCAAAAACATGAAGTATCTCAGTTATAACTCAAGTGTTGGAGACAAAGTCATTCTTTGTATATACATTACCTGCATATGAGCAGCATTTGTCTCTCCAGCAAAACCTAGAAATGTGACCTGTAAAACAAGCATACAAACAATTTGAAATACAAGATCCAGAAAGAGTCTCCTGGTTTTCTAATTATAGAGAAAGCTGCTTAGAACTGAAAAGTGTAGTGACTCTAAAGTAAAGTTTCATATTGTTATCATCAAGATCCATTATGCCAGGAGAAATGGCCTTGCTAGGAAAATATAAATTGGTTCTGTTTTGCGTCAATAATTTAGGAGGAAAACCTAACAGTTTGTTTTGAATCATAAGATCAGAAAAAAAAGTCTCATCTAATGCTTTGTTCCAAGTGCTAAATAAAAATACTGTTTCAGGAAGGCTCTTGCTCAATCTCAATGGTCACTGATTCCCAAAGGAAAGAAACTCGGGTGCCTGAAAACCAGTCACAGCTGCAGGGTGTAAGCAATTAGTATAAAACATGTCCCAGTCTAGGAGTGGAAAAATCATGAGATTCCATCCCAAGATAAGTAAAAGTCAGAGCGTATGCACTCAGAGACCAGAAAGAGGATCGCTAGCCTGTAATCATACCACAATCTCAATCTTAATTCCATTTTAACATAGGTTTATTTTTTTGTTTGGGAATGCACTATACAGATTTCAATACAAGTGATGCTAAAATATTTACTAAAATAAGAGTCACACTGCAGTTTAATATTAAGGTCAAAGCTGTGATATAGGCATATATTTTGCAAAAAGTCAAGATCTGCAGAATTTGATGTAATTTACCTTGGAAACCACTGCTCAACTTCAAATATACCACCACCATCTCAGATATACTTTAATTACACAAAAACTAAGTTTAAAAATATTATTAAGGTTGTAAAGTCATGTAAACAAAAAAGTTAAGAAATGTCAAAATAACATTTGTCTACACAAGCTTAATTTTGCCTCCTGGTGCATATTCATTAGGATATTTTTAATTACATGATCACATTCTATTTTAGCCACAGGACCAGGCCTCATTTAGTGCACAGGACAGTGCTCATTTAATTAGCAGCTATTTAATATTTTGTTTTAGTCTCATTGTTCTGTATTTACCACATATTACTACAAAACCTGCTCTGAAGTCAGAATTATTCATTTTCTCATGGGCTCCTCTCTGAGGTTCATCACTATAGTATCTCAGTGCTTCACAAACACTAATGAATTTAAGACACGCACAGTAAAATGAGGGAATATAACTATCCCCATTTTACAGATGGAAAAGGAGTCTCCAGGATAGCATTCAACTGCCTTAGCCCAGAGACCATTCTTTCTCTTCCTGCAATCCCCTGCCTCATTCACTGCATGCTTTCCAACTTCTGGAACACACGAGATAGGAGTTCTACGGACAATAGCCTCCTTCACTGTACAATCTTGATTCATCCCCAGAACAGGTCCATCTTGTGCACTGAATGAGGCAAGTAAGGGTCCTGTGGAAAAAACAGTATGTAATTTAAAGATGGCACTGTAACACATAAGCACAAGGCAGCTGAATTAAGGCTGCACACACAAATTAAACTCTGGCATATCTAAGTTCGGATTGCTTGATTTTGCAATCTAATATTCCCATAATGTAGGGTGGGGGGAGTATATAATTTCCTAGGTTTTTAAAAAGGCTAACTAAAAGAAGCCCCCAGGAATTCCATCATGTGGCACTCATATTGGGTCCCACATAGGTCATCAGCAGAGCTGGAAAATTTAGATCCACCACACAAACCTCTATTACTTGAGGCAACTGATTTCAGTAGTAGGTTGTCATCCTCTGTGGATCAGCATTAGAGATGAGTCACACTTTGCCAGTAGGCTTCTCAGCTATTCAATGACAGAACAATAGTGACACTCAGGAATTTGGGGTGTTATTCCAGGCTCTGGAGGGAGTTTGCTTTAGGGGGCCCAGACTATTTTGCCCATCCCCCACAAGCTTATCCCCTTCTGCCTCATTCCCATCAACCTGTCCCAGACCCAGTCCTGTCTCTTCCTCATATTAGACTCCTGGTCCCAGTCTCCACTCCTCAGGCTTATCACCCCAGTCCCAATTTCCTTGCCTAGCCAGTCTCTCCCGGCTCACTGTTCAAGCCCCAATCTCCCCCACTCCCAGTCCCTTCCACTCCCCACGCTTATTCCTAATATCCTTGTTCAGAAAGTCCCAGTTCCGCTCTCTCCCAAATTTAATCTAGGAAAATATTAAAGTATTTACATAATAAACAAACTCAGCCTGGATGCTGAAAGTCAAGCTATTATTTTTCTGTTACATATCACTGGTAATAAAGATGCTGAAATTGGACCTTGGTTAATAATTATGTTGATAAGCAAGTCAAAAAGAATTCATCTCACTTTCAAATCTCACTTTCTAATAATTTCACTGGTTCTGCAGTGCTAATAAGAGTTAAAGCTAATAAAAGGCTGTCAGTAAGATAAGCAGACAGAATATATACAAAAACAGATCTGTTAAATGAGGTGCTATTTTCATAAAACACTGAAGTTGATAATGCCTCTTCAATTCAGCCAATATGCACAGATTTGTATTGCAATTGTTCTATCTCCTTTACTCACGCTATGATACTATATTTGAAGAAACTGCATTTAAAAACTCAAATAGTTTTGAATGAATGCAGTCTGGACTGAAAGGTTCGAAAGATACTTAAAAAAAAAAAAAAGAATCCAACACAAGTTGTTTTTTAATCAAACTTATTCAGTATACCTTATGTTGAAATGCAGCCATACAGATGAAATAAACATTCTAATCACCCTGCTCATCAGGAAACCATAGAATGTAGGGCTGGAAATGACCTCAAGAAATCATCTAATCCAACTCCTTACACTGAGGCAGGATTAAGTATATCTACATCATCCCTGTCAAGTGTTTGTTCTTTAAAACCTCCAATAACAGGAATTCCCTTGGAGGAATTCCACTATCCTTAAATCTAAAATACTTTTCCTAATAAAAAATAATATATAACAAATAGAAGAAAGCGGAAGTTGATAGTAATGAATATAGATCATACATCAGAGGGGTAGCCGTGTTAGTCTGGATCTGTAAAAGCAGCAAAGAATCCTGTGGCACCTTATAGACTAACAGACATTTTGGAGCCTGAGCTTTCGTGGGTCATGCATCTGACGAAGTGGGTATTCACCCACGAAAGCTCATGCTCCAAAACGTCTGTTAGTCTATAAGGTGCCACAAGATTCTTTGCTGCTTTTATAGATCATACAGAAGCTAAGAACTCTAGAAAAGGGCTAAGGGAAGCAAAGGGATACAGGAGAAATCTAAAGCCAGAAGAGTTAAGGACAATAAGGAACAAAAAGAATCCTGACAATAGTAGAATCAACTAATTTCTGATGTCTTTTTGGAAAACTGTTCTTGGGTTTTTACTCGAAGTGCAATTCTATTTTGACAAATGTATTAACTGGTTTGTGGGGTACCACATTTATTGTCTTCATGATTAAAAAAATCTGCTCAGTTTGCAAATACAGCAACTCCTCACTTAACGTTGTAGTTATGTTCCTGGAAAATGCGACTTTAAGTGAAATGATGTTAAGCGAATCCAATTTCCCCATAAGAATTAATGTAAATGAGGGGGCTAGGTTCCAGGGAAATTTGTTTCACTAGACAAAAGAATATATTATATATACACATACACACACACATACAAAGAGAATAAGTTTTAAACAAACAATTTAATACTGGTACACAGTGCTGATTGTGAAGCCTGGGTAAGGTGAAGAAGTCAGAGGGTGGGATATTTTCCAGGGAATGCCTTGCTGCTAAGTGAAATAGCAATTGACCGAGCCCTCAAGGGTTAACTCTCACAACACTCTACAAGGCAGCAGGAAAGGAAGGAGGGCAGACAGAGACACACACCCTGTGTGTGAGAGAAAAAATGCACACTTCCCCTTTAAGTAGCTGACCCCAGGCTTAAGTACGCTGTCTTGTTAATTAAATCAGCTCCTGAGACCTGAGACAGCAGCTATGCCTAGAAGCTCCCTTTCTCCGCTGTGTCTACCCCCTGCTCTATGGAAGATGGGGTAAACGGGGTGCAGGAGCAGGGGGAGGCAGAAACACCCTGACATTAGCCCCCGTTTTCCCTCTCCTCCCCACTACAGCAAGCAGGAGTCTCTGGGACCAGCACATGGCAGTGGGGGGGAGGGACAGATGCTGCACAGGGAACTTAGGGAAGTTGGGAGCTGATGGGGGAACTTTTAGGGGGGCTGCTGTCCATCCTGGTTCCAGCCACCCACCAGCTATCTGCAGGCTGCTCTTCCTGCAAGCAGTGGACAAAACAGGCGGCTGTCCATTGTTAGAAGGGAGCATTTCACAACTTTAAAGGAACATGTTCCCTAACTGATCAGCAACTTAACATCGAAACAAAGTTAACCGGGATGACATTAAGTGAGGAGTTTCTGTAAAAGTAGAAGGTTTTTCTAACTGCCCAAGTGCAAACTCATCCTAGGGCTCTGAAAATCAAGCTCGATATTTTTCTTCTCATATAGACCAGATTCTGTTATTAGTTACACCTGTGCAACTCCATGTTATTCAAATTATACCCTCATTTAAATCTGTGGAACATTTGTGTTAGACTTCACCGGGCTTGCATAATAGAGGCAAAAAATTGGTCCTTTAACAAGTCTGTTGATAATATATGAGCCAGAAGAGAATCCATCTCCATCTCTCATAGCTGTATTACCCCTACAAAACAGGACTAAACTTACACTGTCAGTAATGTCAGCAGATAGGACTATGAACGCACAAAGGGGAAACAGATTTACTGAGCAAGAATATGCCATTTTTACAAAAAGTCACTTTTCAGATGAGAACTAATCTCTACGATGAATCCAATGTTTTCTCTGTTTTGGTTTCAGACAAATTTAAATTTCACGAAGGCCACTATCATCTCTAATATGTCCTGCAAGATCTTGACAATGAGGTCACTCTCTTGTATCTTGTTAGATTTTGTTAGATACTCAGAAATCTCACCACTTATGTCCTGAGAAATTTAAAACCAAACTGGACAAAGTCCTTAAAAGTACACCTCTACCTCGATATAACGCTGTCCTCGGGAGCCAAAAATCTTACCGCGTTATAGGTGAAACCACATTATATCGAACTTGCTTTGATCCATCGGAGTGCGCAGCCCTGCCCCTCCAGAGCACTGCTTTACTTTATTCGTGTTATATCTGGTCGCGTTATATCGAGGTAGAGGTGTATGCTGTAAGGAGTATCTACCACTTTCAGTGGCCAATCACAGTATCACAAAACACAACCTGTTCAAATGCATTCATGATATGATCATTAATTACACAGTTTAATACTCTGTATGCTCTATTAACCATGACAGAATGTAGACTGAAATACGTTTTAATGTAAAGAAAGTTTACTATCTCTTACATTAAAATAATCAAGACAACTTCAAGGTATAGTCAAGTTAAAAAGAAAGTCAACAATGTTTTAATCTATTTGATTTCTTAATAATATAATTTAGTTGTTCTAGTTAAAGAAATGAAACAGTATAATTTAAATTAACCTGGCCAGTTTAAAAAGTGTTTGAGACCAAATATAATCACTTTTGGTAAAAACAGAAATTAACATGCAGAAAGCTGCATTACATTTCTTTGACATATCTGATGATTGGTCCTCATTAAGTTAATTCATAGTAGTATATGTAAACAATCCATTTTTGGATTAAATTAGATATTGCATCTTCTTTGCTTAGACTTTAGACTACATGATATTTCTCAAAAAGCAGGAACGTTTACTCTTTTGGTCAACTCCACCATTCTTCACTCTTCTGGTGAACCTAAAACTAATTAATTAGGTATGAGGGTAGAGGTTATCTGCAATTCACAGTCATATTCTACTGCACATTATACAATCGTGCAGCTTCTGATTCTGTTGTGAACTAAAAGCACCCTTCATATTTATACAACAGTGTAAGTAGACATGCCATGTCAAACCTCAATAAAATTGTCCTTTTCCTCCTGCCTTAAACATTCTTCAGCGGACACGTTACATAATTCTTTTCTGCTGTGTAACAATGATTTCACAGAGCGTAGTACACCATCAGTGAAATCCTGAAAGGCAACGGAGAAACACATAAATGTACAGCAAATGAAAAAGTTGAGCAGAATTTTAAATGTGGGGTATTTTTTCCACAAACATACAACTGTTTTTCTGAACCCTGTTTCAAACTATTGTGTAGACAGGCCACTAGCCATCAGCTGCAAAATTTAAATGCTACTTATGATTATGGGGGATCATGCAGTTTTCAAACTGCCAACAGACGTACGCTTCTCTCCAACAAAAAGAATACCCCTCAATGCAAAAGAGCCACATTCTTTCCAAAAATGCCAAGTCCTAGATGAGATGGTCTATAACAACAGTAGAGAGAAAACAGGAGCTGCTACTGATTAGTTCAAACAATACCTGGACTCTTAGGATGAGCAAGGAATTAAGAACTAGGCAGATACAAAGAAAGGCCCCTGTATCATTCTGTACTTGCAAATGGAACCTGTACACTTTTCTTTTGCATAGGCAACAATTTAAAATTGATCTTCCTATGGTTAACAAACACAAAAAAAGGGGAGGCTTCAGCAGTTAACAAGCAATATATTCACTCGGTCTCCCACGTAGCCACTGAAAGAATGAGGAAAGAACAGGGTTCATTGCATGCGTTTCTTGGTGCAAATATTTAACAGGAGAGGCACACATGAACAGAAGACTATACAGATGTTTGTAAAATAGGTACCTAAACGTCAGTAATCTGACAATTCTGTAATTAAAGAACAAAAGAATCAAAAACTTGTTTATTATACCTGGAATTTAAAATCTATAGGAAAAAAGGTTGGTAAAACTGAACAAGAAGATAAACAAAACTGCTTGACTCCTCAGGTCAGGAAACAAAAAAACTTGGTGCCATCTCATTTTACTGTAAGAAAGTACTTTGCAGAAGGCCAACAGTTTGAAAAAAAATCTAGGTCTCTTTTATTTTTGTAAGAAATGCTAAGGTAGTTCCTGTAAAAGAAGGACTGCAGTTAAGCAGTAATTGGAAACATGACTGCAAAACTAGCCAGCCAGATTTAAAACTGGTGCAAAAAATGAAGTAAATGAAAAAACGAGTTGAACCTACTAACACTGAAGTACAAAATTAACAACAAAGTTACCTAAATCTTGAATAACTTCTGAAAGATCAGTAAAAGTAGCAGAGAGAGAAATTTAATCAGGGAATGTTCGAGCTATCGACATACCATCAGGAAAAAAATGATCACTTTATGGTAAAATGTTGTCTTATGTCTTACAATTGAATAAACATGGCTGCAGAAAAATGGTATAACATGCCACTCCATAAGATGCCTGATAATTCCAGAGTGAGCAGCACTATTATCTTTGTACTCCCTGCTATTGGAGATTGAGATAGCATCTTCAAAACTAGCAGACAAAAGGAGAATGTAAACCTAGATTAGGGATTCTTAACACTGTTCAAGTTGTGGAACACATTTTGGTAGAGTGCTTGTCTCCTGGATCACTTGCCCTCCCACTGGAGATTGTACAACATCCCAACAACTAAAACAGTTATTTATTCAGAAAGGTAACAGTAAGCAAGTGAAATATTTTAAAATGAAATTAATACTGCAAATGTTTTGTCCATTTGATATAAATCAGTCATAGTGTCTTATTTTGCTATTCATTTAGTATTCCTACTCCCATTTAATCTTCCTACTCCACCCTTGAATGATGGCTTAATGGCTGGAAAAAGTATGTACAGACCCCCATGTTGCTGCTTTGCAGATATCAGCTAGAGGGATATTGCTCAGAAAGTATATTGCTCAGAAAGTCAGATGTAGTGGAGTGAGCCATTATTCTTGGTGGAGGAAAGACTTTAGAAAGACCATAGCAGAGCTTCATACAGTCAGAAATCCAACGTGAGATTCACTGAGCAGACACTGACTGATCTTTAACTCTTCTTGCATAGACTATAAAAAGCCTCTGAGAGATTCTGAAGAACTCAGTGCAGTCCAGGCAGAACGCCAAAGCTCTACAAACATCCTAGGTATGAAATCTTTCTTCAGCTCAGGAAGAATGAGATTTCACTGAAAATACCAGGAGATGAATAGTTTAGTTCAGATGGAAAGCTAACTTTACCTTAGGCATAACCTCACGGCGTGGCTAATGGGAAACTTGATTAGCCAGGAGAGACTGAAGTTCTGCACCCCTCTTTGTGGAAGTGATTGCCACCAGAAAAGCCGTCTTCATAGTCAATAAAGATAATCAGGTTGTAGCCATAGGTTCAAAGATAGAATGGAGCAGGAGGGAATCCTTCCAGTTTGCAGATGATTAGATTGAGATCCCAAACAGATACAGGATCACACACAGGAAGGTAAATGTTGACTAGACCTTTCAAGAATTGGGAAGCAAGATAGCTGGAGAAAATTGAAAATCCTTCTATTGATAAAGGCAGTGCAGAAATGGAAACTAGCAGACTCTCCCAGAACTAATGAAAGGCCTGATGACTTCAGCTGAATCAGATAGTCCAGCACATACGTCACCTCTGTGGGATGGGACAAAAACTGTTGAGATTGCACCCAAACTAAAAATGCATGCATCTGAGGAAGTGGGTATTCACCCACGAAAGCTCATGCTCCAAAATGTCTGTTAGTCTATAAGGTGCCACAGGATTCTTTGCTGCTTTTATAGATCCAGACTAACACGGCTACCCCTCTGATATTTCACCCTGAGAACCATTTGGAGCACACCAGTGCTGATCAGTGAAGTGCTGTATTCAACAAGGAAAAAAACTGTATTCCGCAAAGAAAATCCTTGTCACTTCTTTTCCTAGCTTAAAGCAGCAATTCAAAACTTTGCCATATGCTCTCAGTGGACAGTAAAACAGGAAGTCCACGTATACAGATGCTTCCCACTCATACTGAACAAATGTTAAAAAATGAACAAAAGCCATCTCTACTTTCATCAGATTGTAGTAAGGGCTACTGGTTCTCTTGAACTCTTCTAAAGAGCTGCTCCCAAAGATCTGCAGCCATGTCATGAATTTATCAGGTGACTGTCACTGTAGAGGGGACCTGATTTAACTGACTAGCTGCAGCAGATACCAGCCATAACAAAAACTAACAAAATCAGACACATTTACGATTACATGAGGCTTAGGAGTTTCACTATTTGCAGATACACCAAATATGACTGTTGGAGTGCTTTCACTTTTACAGTGTTGCCCCTTAATTAAACAATCTTCTGATCTAGTAAGCTCTTAAGCTTTTCACTTGAATTCAACAAGTTTATTTTGTAAAGCTGGCTGTTTGGGTTCCAAATGATAGAGCACTCCCAAGGCCACATCCATGCACCCAACCACTTCGGCACCCATGCACCCAAACACTTGCTAGTTCTGCCTCCCAAGGCCACATCCATGCACCCAAACACTTCGGCAGATAATGAAAAACTCCTTTAAAGTACCATAGTAGTTGTCAGAAATTTTGGTTTGAGTCTGCAGAAAAGGAAAGCCAGACTGCAAGGAGGGGTTCAATAGGAGAAGAAAAGGAGGGTGGCCCATTACCACCATAGTGGCTGGCTCCAGGGAACAAAGCAAGGAGCATGCACTATAATCCTATTAACTATCCTTTTGGGGAAATGTGGAGAGCAAGAAGGAGCTGTAGTCAGATCCCAACAGGGCTAGCAGACAGAAAACAATTTAGTGGGTTCCTGGCTGCATGAAAATGTAGAACTCCATGGTAAAAAAAATGGTTCAAAAAAAGCAAATGGAGATTAGTTTGAGGAGTGTCTCAGAGCTGCGATTGCGATACGAGGGGATCGGGATCTGCTCCCACCCCAGGTGTACAAGGAAAAGAAAGAGTAACATGTGAACAATGAGGAGCCAGTCTGCATCATTTTCTTGCAAAATTGGGTAAGTTGTCTCAGTATCAAAGCATGGGAGGGTTTTTGTGGGGAAGCCTCTGACCATGGGAATTGTCAGCAGTGAGATGGGATGTGAGCACAGTCTGTTTACTGATGGGTAAGGTGGAATACAGGTTTAGATGGTAAGTGTGAAGTAGTTGCTAAATTTCACAAGTGTGGTATACTGTCAGAAGAGCAGACTAAGCGTAGGCAGGTGCAGGTAGTTCCTTCCTTCTACAGTGAAAAGACAGAGTGGGAGTATGTGTATTATGGGTGTTTTGGGTCATTGCTTACAAATGGCAGTTAAGGTTACGTAAGTGTGTACCTTAACTCTGTATTTCCCAGTTTTCTGAAGTCTGAGTTTTGCTGAACTCAAAATTCTGAAAAGACACAAGCTGTCACATGCCTTAATTTTACGTTAATGTTTTTCACCATTTTATTTCCTAAGGTGTTGGGGGTTTTTTTCAAACAGAAAGAAAATGTGTTTGTAGGAATTAGTGATCATTGTAGCATGCAGGTCAAGTGGGAATACTCATCCTGGTCCTATATCCTTCTCCTTTCCACCTTACTCCTGTGGGAATTCTACACCAAAAATTTAAAAATTCTGTGCACGATATTTTATAATTCTGCAAATTTTTGCATATTTTGTTTGTTAAAATAACACTATATAATCACGCCAGTTTCAATTATTTTGGTAATTTATTTCAAAATACCTGTCAGCAAGTATGTCTAACAATACAGAAAAAAAATTCCCCCAGGAGCAGAGAGTTAAAGAAACCCCTATGACAACCCAGTTCCTGTTTCTCTGCCTGCCTCCCCTACCCCCCGAGTGCAGCCACAGGATGCTCCCACCCCCAGACCAAACATCTGCACTTCTCCATCGCAGAGCCCAGTTGCGGATGCTAACACCCCCCAGCCCAGCCACCTGCGCCCACTACTCCTCAGAGCCCAGGGATTCAGAGGGAGAAACAGCCTGATGCTGGGTCCCAGGCTTGTTGTATGGAGTTTCCTGCACACCGCCTCCTTCATTTAGGACTTCCTGAGAACTGCAGCAACCGGGAACCCGTCAGCTCCCTCCTCTTCCCACTCCCACTCCGGCCAGCAGTGTCTTCTATTTGCGAGCTGTGTTCTGCTGAGTACAGCAGCCCCTAGTGGCAGCCAGCAGCTCTGCAGCCCACTTTGAGGGGGAGGAGGAAATTCTGCGCAAATTCTGCATTGCTCAGCAGTACAGAACTCCCCTAAGAGTAACCTCTCAGCCCCACCAACCAGCCCTGTCTCTTCCAGTCCAGCTGCCCTCCAATCTGACCCCCACCAAACAATTTTGTTCCCACTTCCTCTCACCCTACAAACTGGGCAGGGATGGAGCATGTCCCTGATTGGTCTGCGGCAGTGAATCCAGGTTTCCCCTCAGACATGGCCTTGGAATCTCTATGGATGGTGAGAGAACCCAAAGACTCTTCATAGCCACCACAATTTTCTCAAAATAAGCTATATTCTGTCCCTGCTTGGCCAGTTTGGGTTTCCGCTCACATCACTTCCATATTCTTGGTAAATGCAGCACATAGCTCTACACAGGAATCTGTAGCTATAGGAGCCTCAGGGAGGTATCAAGTGGCCCATTCATCTCAATGTGATGGTCTCATGAATGAGAACACCTCAATGAGATGAATACAGCCTAAAATGATAGGTCTGAGACGTGAATTGCTCCATTTATGTCAGTGGGTGTTCTCATTCCTCCTCATGGTGCTGGAGAGCTTCTGACATGCATCAAGCGTGCCTGTTCTTAGCGCCTCACCCCAGTTTCAGCCAAAAGGATGTATACACTGCAATTAACCACTCATGGTTAGCCCATGCCAGCTGACACAGGTTCAGGCTGAGGCTGTTTAATTGCAGTTAGACATTCGGGCTCAGACTGGAGCCCAGGCTCCAGGACTTTGTAAGGCGGGATGGTCCCAGAGTTCAGGCTCCTGCCCAAATGTCTACACCACAATTAAACAGACACTTAGCATGAGCCCCGTGATCCCAAATCAGCTGGCATAGGGCAGCCACAGGTTTTCAGTTGCAGTGTAGACATACCCACTGTGTTCTTTGTGCATGCTTTGAGCTCGCCCATTCTAAGCTGTTTTGACTACCTGACCTCTAAACTGCACCTGCTGTGAGCTCAAATGAAAAAAGTATGTGAAAAATCATAAGATGTTACAATAACCATGAAAAACTGTCAAGTTGCTTACAATGTTGAAAGTTGTAACAAGTGCAAGAGAACAAGATAATGAAGCTAGATTAACCTAAACCAAGGACTGTTCAAATTATGCTTGGTCAAAACAGCAGACATGGAACCAGAAGCAAACAGACCAAAATTGGTGTGAGGGGCATTAAATCTAATTGGTGGACAACATAATAAAGGGGAATCAATTATAATGACGCTTTATTCCCTTTTGGAGTTTCTTGAAAAAGGGACTTTGAAAAAGGATCAGTTCAGTTCTCCCTCTCATCTCCTATCCCATCCTGAATCCCCCAGATCATCCGCCAAATCATCAGCACTGCAATTCATCTCAGCTCATCATGGGCTTATCTAAAAGGACCTTCTTCTTGAAAGGAAAGCTGGCTGGCCAGCCTCGATCTTGTACAAGGAACTTGTTTTCACCAGCAAGGTGGGTGAGGTAGTATCTTTTATTGGATGAACATCTATTGGTGAAAGAGACAAACTTTCAACAAGCTTCAGAGAGCTCTGTGTAACTCAAAAACTTGTCTCTCTCACCAGCCAAAGTTGGCCCAATAAAAGATATTACCTCACTTTGTCTCTCTAATATCCTGGGACCAGCTCAGCTACAACACTGCAACTCACATTATACAATCCTCTGCCTATCAGTGGGATATCTAACTGATTGCACTGCAAAGGCACATAAGACCTTATATTGTTTTCTCTTCCCTTGTTGTGTTATTTTCTACCCCCACTATCTCTATCCTCTCTCTCACTCTCTTGGCTTTTCATCAAATCCTGAAGTCAACTCTGCTGTATTCATCCAAGCCTGCCTTGTGTAAGAAGAAAAAATATAATCAGATGACATCCCTGACCAGATTGTAAGCCAAGGTCCAAGCAGCAAGTGTTGTGGTTGATTTGTCAGCCAAAGCACCAGCTCGTAACTAACCAGTGATCCAGTGTGCCAAAAACACCCAAAAAAGCCTTATTTCACATCTCTTTTCTATCCTGTCTCTCCATCTTGTCTATCCAGAACAGAATAAGTAAATGTCCTCTATTCATCAGGACTGAATAAAAATACCTTTTCCTTTTCATCAAAGAAAGGTTGCTCTGAAAATAAGAGACTCTCATATTGTGCCTCCAAAAAGAGAGACTTTAAAGTTTTGACTAAGTTTGTTTTGCATAATCATTCAACCACAGTTTCAATATAAATGACTGTTTTAATTTCCTGTTCTTTCTTATGTTTAATCAATAAAGTTTTAATCTGAACTAATGCTTTTGGGTGTTTGCCATGTAGCAGAATAAAACCAAGGCCTCTGTTTAGCTTACCTATCTGTTTAATGTTGACAGTAAAAGAGTTTATAAACAGCTTTAATTCTTTAGGCCTTTGAGATCAATACTACAGCTTCCCACCCAGTGGGGCCAGGCTTACCCCAGATCCTGCCACACACAAAAGGAGGCAAGGAGTAGAGCTCAGACACCCCATGTGGGCAGGACCCCACCCCCAGCTCCTCACGAGATGGGGAAAGGAGAGGGGCTCAGACCCACCCACCATGGCGCCATGGCTCATATGAGGGGGCACATAGACAGGCAAGGGATCCCTAAGCTCTTGCCACAAACACCCCAGGAGGGAAAGAGAGGGACCCTCCATATCCCAGGTCACATGAGGGGGCAGCGAGAGGGGTCTAGACCCCCCCCAGCCTGATGGACAGGGACAGGGACCCCCAAGACCATGGTGCACACAGAGAGGATCAGGGAGTGGGGCTCAGACATCTCTGAGAGCAGGAACCCTAGATCTCAGCTCACATGGAGCGGAGAGAGAGAGAGGAGCTCAGACCTTCCCCCTGCCATCCCCTCTGATCCTGACATGCACAGAGAGAAGGGACGAATGTGGGGCTTCCAACCCCTCTCATGTCCCCTACTACCTATCTCCATTTATCCCCCTCTTCCTGATGCAGCCATAAATCCTTCTCACCCTTATCACCTCCACTATTCCACCCCATAAAATGCCTTTATCCTGCCAGCAAGCATTCACATATATATTTTATTAAAATATTTAGATATTTATAAAATAAAAACAAAACCCTAACAGAGACAGAATTTAGCGATATGCCACCAAACCTTTTAAACATTCATGCCCAAGCTGTGACTAGAATGGACACTGCCCGAGGTGGGTCACGTTCAAAGGACTATTGTGTATTTCCTTGAACATCCAGCTCGTGTGCAACTTTGAAAGCCAACAGTTCTGATAATTCTTCTGTCCACACATGCTCAGTGTAATCCAGTAGGCATGCAAAGACGTTTGTCAACTTTTGAATTTGATTTCCACCAAAGGGCTGGTCGATGTCATGCACTCTGTTGGGGGTAACTCTGAGTATGTGAAACTGTGATGCAATGACTGGAGCCCTGGATTGATCTCTATCTGTGAGCAAAAACAGGTTGCTAGAATCCGTCAACTTTTAGAAAAGCTGTTTTTTTCAGGAGCTATATTTTGCAAACTCATTGCTCAGAACTCTGCACCACCATGAGGCCAAATTTCAAGGCTGAGTAACTGTGTAGATTTTAGAGCACTTGGAAAAAAATCTAGTTTTAAACAGAAAGAAAATCATTGAGGAAAGACTTCTGATATTCCCCAGTCTAAAATGATTTATTTCAAAAAAGCATGTAAAATTATTAAAGCTGCTAAACATCATACTCTAAATGAAACAACAACAACAAAAACTGTTATAAATACTGTCCATAAAAAATAGAGGGTAGATTTTATTTTTCCAAAAGCACTGCCCAGCAGAAGTTCACGTGAACCTGAGCATAAACCAGTCAAGAACCTGGGGTGGAATTAATTTTCGTGCATATGCCTTATTACAACATCCTTAATATAAATGTCACAAAGTAAGGTTTGATTGTAAACAACATATTTATGTTTTCTTTTGTGGTAGGAAACTGTACACTAATATGAATACTCCCAAATAAAATATTTAGATTTGCTAAATAAGGTAATCATCATCTAACAGTTGCATTTTTTCTGAAAACCTCCTAGATTTCGGAAGAACTACAGAAAACATGAAGCAAGAGGTAAGTGCACTATGTCCTTTGTTTAAGGGTATGGCTACACCTGCAACTCTCCCAGCTCTGCAGTACTCCACCTCCCCATGGGGATTAGCTTACAGAGCTGGAACCCGCGCTCCCAGCACTGGGACACTGCTTACACTGGCGCTTTACAGCGCTGTAACTTGCTGCGCTCGGGGGGGTGGGGGGAGTTTCACACTCCTAAGTGAGAAAGTTGCAGCGCTGTAAAGCACTAGTGTAGCCAAGGCCTAAGCTACTCAGTTTCCCAGATTTACAAATGTACCAAAGCAAAAGCAATCTGAAAACTACTTGCCTCCTTAAATCTTTAGCCTACTAAGATAAAACAAAAAATGAAAATTTACCGGACCTGTCAGCTTACTTTTTTCAATCTAACTCTCAAGATTCAGATCACAAAGAATTAGGGTTTTTTAAAAAAGAACAAAATAGCTGTTTACCTTTTTCACTGACACTTTAGGCTTTGTTTGACTGCTTCGGGCCCTGGTATAAGTATCCATGGTTTAATTGATCTTAGTAGTCATGGAAGAAAGTCAGCTCAAAAATACCTACAGAAAAACATTCATCACATCATTATTTTGTGCTTCCCATTTACCTAGCATATATTTATAAAACTAATTTTGATGAAACAAGCAGTGAATCCACAAATTTGTGACAAAAAGATATCTTAAAACTGAAAAAGTTTAAAAAATGTTCATCCATGCAGATGTTGCTTTTTAGATACCGCCCTTTAAAGTTTACATTTCGTTTCTTTTAAAGAAAAAATGTTTGAAAATCTTATAATTAAAACCAATATACTTCCCTCTAGTCAATAGTGAGTGGGACAATTTCCTTTGGTGAGCAGTGCCTGGAGAAAATTACATATACTTTATTTTTAACATTTCACTTTGTTGTCACTGAATAGCAATGAAACTTACCAGAATTGTGTCGCTGTCATTATTGGTGCCGAATAATAATAATTACAATTTAACTAGCTGTGTACACATACTCAACATATCTATATTCAAATATACACCGGAGAACATAAGGAAATTTTTGATTGTGCATTCTGCACACATCTTTGTTAAATCAAAACCATTTTTTCCAAACCAAACAAAGACTTTAGTCCTCAAAAATGAGAGGGATGAGGGGGGAGAAGCCTCTCAATAAGAACTGTGGGGCAAACAACTTAGTTAGTTTTGAGAGAGAGTTGGACTGTATGAGAGTGTGATTGTATGATGGAGCTGCTTAGGATGATAGGGGACAGTCAAGGGGCTCACTTCCGCTTAATGTCTTAACGTTCCTAAATGATCATACTTCAAGGTTTCAGCCAGTCACGTGCCAGAGTCAAGAAGGGATTTCTCCACCCACCTCCAATGTATTCTAGAAGGTTTCTTTAAATCTCCCTCCTCTGACGCATCAGGGATGGTCACAGCTGGACATAGGTGACTGGACAGAGACGGCCAGGGTTCTGAGGTGTCACCAAGCATTCTCTCTGTCAGGTAATTGGCTGGCTGGTTCCAGCTCACATGCTAAGGGTCTAACTGATCACCACAGGTGGGGTCAGGAAGGAATTTTCCCTCAGGTCAGACTGGTAGTGACCATGGGTTTGCGGAGGTGGTTGATGTTTTTGTTTTTGCTTGTTTGTTTGGCCTTCTTCGGCAGCATGTGATTATCTGGGCATATCTCACTTAAACATTTCACTGCTGGAGCAGGGTTTCTGCCACAGGTGCACCTTGGTCCCTCCTATTTTCTGTCTGTGGCACATAACAGTCCAATACAGTGTTTCTCAAAGTCTGGCCACCACTTGTTCAGGGAAAGCCCCTGGCAGTCCGGGCCGGTTTGTTTACCTACCACATCTGCAGGTTCGGCCAATCGCGGCTCCCACAGGCCGCAGTTCACCACTCCAGGCCAATGGGGCCTGCGGGAAGGGCGGCCAGCACATCCCTTGGCCCGTGCTGCTTCTCACAGCTCCCATTGGCCTGGAGCGGCAAACTGCGGCCAGTGGAAGCCGCAATCAGCCGAACCTGCAGACGTGGCAGGTAAACAAACCGGCCCAGACTGCCAGGGGCTTTCCCTTACCAGGAGGCAGACCGGCTTTGAGAAGCACTGGTCTAATATACTGTGGGCTGTAGTACTTTGATCTAATTTTGGTTGTTGGGTTTTGTGTGCAGGTACTGGATGGTGTTGAGGCACTATGATATAGAGGGAGATCAGACTAGATGATCTGGTGGCCTTCACTATGACAACAATATGTCCATGTCAAATTTCAAACCACAGCTTTTTTACAATAGCATTATCTAAAGAGATGAATACAGATTTTGAATTAAAAATTGAAGATTTTCTCTCCCAAATCTAAAACAACTAAAGGAATTTTCCTCAAAGTTTCTGGAAAGAAATTCACCTTTAGGCAGGGACCAAGCACAAAAAACTTCGATTATCGAACAGTTCAGAAAGTTATGAAAGGAGGGAGAAAATGTAAACTCTTTTGCAACCTTACGCTATAACACCAAGTTTAACAATCCTGGATTGGCAATAGGGTTGACTAGAAAGTCTAGAAGGTCTTTTCCATCTCCAATTTCTAATGATTTTACAATGTCTAACGTGAGCTCTATCACTTTAAAAAGCAGAGCTGGCAGCCTAGAAAAATTCTGCTCATGCATGGTATTTTTTATTTATTTTTTTTTTTGGACAGGCCTATAAATTGCCTCCACTATAATCATAATCATGGTACAGTTGGGTGAACAGATTTTGTCCACGGATTGGTACATTTTCATGATAATTTTAAAAAGCTAGCTTTGATTTTAATTTTGTTATATTCTCTGTTATGTCACATCATCATACCTAAACTATGACATGAGGCAGATACCACACTTAAAGTCTACTTCAGTTTCAGAGTGACACTATTTTCCATGACACAATCAGCACAGAGAAAAACAAATGTTCCATAATTACAGATTTAAAATAAACAATTTAAATTATGAATATAAATGAGCTGGCCATTTTCAAATTATATGGTGATTTTCAATTAAACAATTGCATCTTTGCTTATTTGTAGGAAGAAAACCTAAAACATATTTTGTAGAAATGTATGCTTAATACCACGTTTATAGTGTTTATAAAAAGAGATAAACTTCTGGTTATCAGTTTCAGATCATTTCTTTATGCCAAGGTTTGCTTGAAAACTTAGGTTCAAAGATTTTCAACACAATCTTCTAAAACAAAAAACAAAATAAACCCAAATGAACAAACTATTTTCTGTTTATTTGCGGATTACACTACTATTACAGAATTGTCAAAACAGATCAACTGCACATTGAAAATAGCCATCTGTTGTATACAACAGGGATTGGCAACCTTCGGCACGTGGCGCATCAAGTAAATCTGCTGGTGGGCCAGGACGGTTTGTTCACCTGCAACGTCCGCAGGTTCGGCTGATCACAGCACACATTGGCTGCAGTTCGCAGTTCTAGACCAATGGGGGGCTGCGGGAAGCGGCGCGGGTCGAGGGATGTGTTGGCCGCAGCTTCTTGCAGCCCCCATTAGCCTGGAGGGGTGAACCACAGCCAGTGGGTGCTACGATTGGCCGAACCTGCAGACGTGGCACGTAAACAAACCGGCCCGGTCTGCCAGGGTGCTTACCCTGGCGAGCCGTGTGCCAAAGGTTGCCAATCCTTGGTATATAAACTGAAAGCAGGGAGAGTCAGTGTTTTTGACAATAAGCAGTACATCTCTTAGAAAGAGAACATACACCCACAGTACATTAAAACTAAGGATAAATACACTAAACACTTAAAAATCTTTAGTCTATAATTTGGACTTGACCATTCTGCTATTTAAAAAAAATTAACAAAATGAAATTAGAAAACTGTCTCCACTGCAACTGCAGTCTATATTTTTCAAGCTTAATCACAAAATATAACATTTTAGAGCATGTTCTAGCTGCATAATTACTTGTGAGGAAATGTTAAATTTAGTTACTCTTCTTTTGCCTTCTTAGAATTTTAAAAATAATCTTTCTTTCACCATTGTAAACACCAAGTCCTCATCTTTCCCCCATGTTAATGACAGAGTCAAAATTAACATGGCTATTTTTGTTTATTTCCTGGTACTGTACACAGATGGTAGCATCACAATCATAAAAATAGTATAGTGTTCTTTATTCATAAACCGCTTTCGTTAAAACAACAACAACAACAACAACAAAAAGCTAACAATGTTAGGAATCATTAGGAAAGGAATAGATAATAAGACAAAGTATCCTAATGCCACTATACAAATCTACCTTGAATACCGCATGCAGTTCCCATCACCTCATCTCAAAAAGATATATTAGATTTGGAAAAGGTACACAGAAGGGCAACACAAATGATTAGGGTGATGGATCAGCTTCCATCTGAGAGATTCAAGAATAAGGCTATTCAGCTTGGAAAAGAGATGACTAATGGGAGATATAAAAAACATAAATGGTGTGGAGAAAGAAAATAGGGAAGTATTATTTACCCCCTCTCATAACCCAAGAACCAAGGGTCACCCAATGAAATTAATAGGCAGCAGGTTTAAAACAAAAAAGGAAGTAATTCCTCACACAACAGACTATCAACCTGTTGAACTCATGGCCATGGGATGTTGTGAAGGCCAAAAGTATAACTGGGTTCAAAAAAGAATTAGTTAAGTTCCTGGAGAATAGGTCCATCAATGACCATTAGCCAAAATGGTCAGGGATGAAACCTCATGTTGTGGGTGTCCCTAACACTCTGATTACCAGAAGCTGGAACTGGACAACAGAGGATGTTTTGCTTGATAATTGACCTATTCTGTTCATCCCCTCTGAAGCATCTGGCACTAGCCTCTGTCAGAAGACAAGATACCAGGCTAGATGTACCACTGGTCTGACCAAGTATAGCCATATCATGTTCTTCTGCAGTACTAGCAAAGGAACCAGAAGAACCCTCAAAAAATACTTTTTATTTTACAGTTTTCCTTAAGTAAAATGGTAGATATAAACAAACGTAAATATGTTTTTCCTACCCTAAAATATACATTTCAAACCATTTTAAGGAAAGTCAAATGTTTGCTTAAACTAAACAAACTCTACTTGATCCATCTGTGAAAACTTCATAATTACCATCAGAAATGTTGAGAGTGGGGTTGCTCCTGGATATGAAATTTCAGATCAAATAATTCTACTTTCTTTTGCTATCCACAGTAAGTAACATCACTAATTTTTTTCATCATAAAATGAATGGACTTCTAAATTTTGTGTAGGACAGTGAAATTTCATAAGAAATTTACAAAGCTGATACAGCATGAATAGCTAGCAATATAATTAGGCATAAAAACAAGACATGAAAAATCCACTTGCCTACTCATTCACATTGACTGGAGACCTTCCCCTGACAAACAGGTCCAATGTCACAAATATAATTTAGGATCTCAAAACCAAGTTTCTATCTATTTCCATTTTTATAGTGTCCATTAACGTATCTAAAAGTGCTAATCCTTATGTTTCTGAAAGAATCTTTCAAATGTGAACAGATGCAATGCTGTCTTCCTGAATCTGAGATGTACAGTAGAGGCACTGGAGCTGTCCAACTCATATCTTTCCCAAGAAGCAGCAAAGTGAAATTAAGAAGACTAGTCATTTTTATTACGCTTAAACTTTATTGTTTGTATTACAATAATAATGGAGAATTCCAGTCAGGATCCTAGTGTGGTGTACAGATGTTATTCAGACCTTTTGGGCAGAAGTGAAATTGGCTGCTTGGGAAAGTTACCAGCAGCCACCACCACTAACAGGATCAACTCACAAAAATGAAGTCTAGGAGAGTGAAAGAGAAGGCTCTCACCCCCATCGCAGCCAGGAGGCCCACACCTGACAGGAGGGGAAAAAGGAACCAAAAGCCCTTCGCTTATATAGCAGCCAAATCTGGGGGGTGGAAAGTGATTTCACATTTACTCAGCTCCACTAACCAGAAGCTGATATAAAGATTAAACAGGTGCTGGGGGAGGGGCCAGTCTCTGCTCAGACTCCCACACCTTCGCTCTTGCAGCAGCTGGAGGGGATCCTGGCCACCCACCATGGCCCTGCCCCTCGGGCTTGCTGACGGGTCCCCCAAACTAACCCACCAGCCCCTGCTATGCTGGAAAGCCCCAAGGAGCGAGCCCAGCGCTGCTGCGACACACACCTGGGCCAGCTCCCAGATCGGGGGGTTCCGCCGAGCGCTCAGCGCAGGGAGGCGGCAGCGATGCTCCCCTTGCGGTGATGGGGAGAAGCGTCCCCGGATCCAGCCGTTAGCCCCGGTCCCTCCCCGCACGGGACCCGGGAGCGAGGCACCAGGGACGGGACAGCCCCGCCGCTGCACCCAGCCCGGATCGTTCCCAGCCCCAAGCGCCTGCGCTGCCCGCCCGGGTCTGTCACGGGCAGCGGCCGGGGCCGGAGGAGCCTCGGGCGGGGCGGCGGAGGGGGGAGGGCCGTACCTGACTCCGCAGCATCCGGCGCCCGCAGCCATGTCACACCCCCCGCGCAGCGCACAGCCGCCTGCGCCTCTCCGGCCGCTGCAGCGCTCCCCGCCCCGCCCCCCTCCGCTCTCGCGCGACTTCCAACCAACCGTCACGAGGTTCGCCGGCCGCGCTCTCGCGCACTGGGTCATGTGAGAATTGCCCGCGTCTGCTATTGGGGGAGGGGATAGCGCGAGCCCCCCGCCCCCTCCCGGACTGAGCGACAGAACGCAGGGGGACAGGGGAGGGCGAGGGCAGCGCGCGGCTCCCAGCCCAAGCGGGGCCGAGCCCGCACGAGGGGAGCAGGGCACGTGCAGTGAGGCCGGCCCACGCGGGGGAGGGAGGATTGGGAGAAGCTGTGCAGAAGTGACAGCGCGGATTGTAAAAGGTCCCCACTGAGACACGCGTGGGCCTGAGCCTCGGGCTGGCCGGAGAAGTGGCACCTAGTGCATCAGGCACGGGGGGCCAGGAGCAGCCCCGCCGCCAGTAGGCTACCCCACGCTCCAGTGACCACTCAAGGTGGGGGCTGGTTAGCTGTTTCAGCCCCACTCTTTAGGCAGGTGGAAGTTTGGGCGGCACTAGATCTTGTTCCCAGTCAAATTAACTAGAAGGCTGCAAAAAATGCTCACAGGCCAGCAAAAGCCAACCACCAAAGCCAGCCAAATGCCGGTCTGCTAATAACCCCCTACCAGTGCACAGAGAACACTCAGGCTCTTATGAGCTTCACAAACAATAGGCATTGAAAGGCGGGGACCTGTACTGACTCCCAACACAAAACACTCCCTTCAGCTCTAGCCAGACTTTTGATCTCTCTTCACCCCTGAGTTCAGATGTCCTTAGGGGTAGGTAAGCACAAAAGTTTAAAAGCCCAAAGTTTAAAAGCCCTAGGTTCTTCAGCTAGGGCCTGCCCCAACTGGTACTGACCTCCATAGGAGAAGTCCTATTGATGTCAGTGAAAGGTGTATCAGGTCCCTGCTACAGGGAGAATAGGGAGCAGAAGATTCTGTTCATGGGAAGTCTATGTTGAGGGACGCTCATACTAGGGTAGCAACAGCACAGTTTCAACCCATTCTCTCAAATTTAGCTTGAGAACTTCTTTCTTCATTCCTCCCCAACCGTTTGTGAAATCCAGTACTGCAAGAGAGTCTCCAGCCTGTACTCCAAGTCTGATGCCATATTCAAAGTTTACAGTCAATATCACTTGCAGGTTCTCATGCACTGTTACAATATAGCATTTAATTGTATATGCTGCAGGAGCTCTTGCTCTCTTTTCTTTTTGTAGGTGTATTAAAAATGGTGTTCCAGTTGAATTCATTTTTCATTTTATGGCAACATCCGTTGATTTAATAAAAAATTTATAGAGGCTCCCCTATCATTTTAGCAGCCTGTAAGCAGGACCTGTCCCACAGACACAACACAAGCAGCAGCAGGAACAAGTAACACAAAATAGAATGGTTACTTAACAAATTTGAGCAGGATCCTCTGAGAATGCTTCAAAAAAGACGGTTACTCACCTTTGTAACTGTTGTTCTTCGAGATGTGTTGCTCATATCCATTCCAGGTAGGTGTACGCGCCACGCGTGCACGTCTGCCGGAAACTTTTTACCCTAGCAACTCCAGTGGGCCGGCAGGTCGCCCCCTAGAGTGGCGCCAGTATGGCACCAGATATATACCCCTGCCGGCCCGCCCGCTCCTCAGTTCCTTCTTGCCGGCTACTCCGACAGTGGGGAAGGAGGGCGGGTGTGGAATGGATATGAGCAACACATCTCAAAGAACAACAGTTACAAAGGTGAGTAAACGTCTTTTCTTCTTCGAGTGATTGCTCATATCCATTCCAAGTAGGTGATTCCCAAGCCTTACCTAGGCAGTGGGGTCGGAGTGAGAAGTCGCGGCCTGGAGCACTGCAGAACCAAAGGCCGCATCATCTCTGGACTGCTGGACCAGGGCGTAATGGGAAACGAATGTATGAACCAATGACCAGGTCGCCGCCCTACAGATCTCTTGTATTGGCACGCAGGCGAGGAAAGCCAGCGATGATGTCTGTGCTCTGGTGGAGTGAGCAGTCACACGGCCCGTCGGAACTTGGGCCAGGTCGTAGCAGGTCCTGATGCAGGAGGTAACCCATGAAGATAACCTTTGGGAGGAAATCGGCAGCCCCTTGACCCGGTCCGCCACTGCCACAAATAACTGAGGGGACTTGCGGAAGGGTTTGGTCCTGTCCACATAAAATGCCAGTGCCCATCGGACATCTAGCGAGTGGAGCTGCTGCTCCCTGCGGGACAAATGGGGCTTGGGGAAGAAGACTGGGAGGAAAATCTCTTGGTTCACATGGAAAGCTGAGACCACCTTGGGAAGAAAGGCAGGGTGAGGCCTCAGCTGTACCTTGTCTCTATGGAAGACGGTATATGGTGTGTCCACCGTGAGGGCCCTCAGCTCTGACACTCGTCTAGCTGAGGTAATGGCCACAAGGAAGGCGGTCTTCCACAAGAGGTAGAGCAGGGAGCAAGTAGCTAATGGCTCGAATGGAGGGCCCATGAGCCGAGTCAGGACCAGGTTGAGGTCCCATGAAGGGGCCGGAAGGCGAATTTGTGGATAAAGCCGCTCCAGCCCCTTCAGGAATCTTGCCACCATAGGGTGAGAGAAGACAGAACATCCATCCACTCCAGGATGAAACGCGGAGATGGCGGCTAGGTGGACTCGGAGGGACGACAATGCCAGACCCTGGGTCTTAAGGGACAGATGTAGTCCAAAAGAGTGGTGACGGGAGTCTCCATAGGGCAAAGAGCTTTCTCTGAACACCAGCAGAAGAAACGCTTCCACTTAGCTGTGTAAGTCGCTCTGGTGGAAGGCTTTCTGCTGCCCATGAGAACCTCGCGAACCGGGTGGAACATCGCAACTCGGAGTCTGTCAACCACGCAGGAGCCATGCCGTAAGGTGTAGAGACGGAAGGTCCGGGTGACAGAGCCTGCCGTGGTCCTGAGTGATCAGGTCCCAATGAAGGGGCAGGGTAACTGGGTTGGCTACTGAGAGGTCCAGCAACATGGGGTACCAGTGCTGTCTGGCCCATGCTGGAGCTATGAGAATCACCCGGGCTCTGTCTCTGCGCACCTTGATGAGAACTCTGTGAATCAGTGGAATGGGCGGGAAAGCATAACACAGGCGGGCTGTCCATGGGATCAGGAATGCATCCGCTAGAGACCCTGGCTCCCGACCCTGGAAGGAGCAGAATGTTCGACACTTCCTGTTCACCCTGGACGCGAAGAGGTCCATCCGGGGACGACCCCACCTCTGGAAGAGTGAGAGGGCGACGTCCGGACGGAGGGACCACTCGTGCGAACGGAAGGATCTGCTCAGCCGATCCGCTAGGGTGTTCTGCACTCCCGGGAGATAGGAGGCGGAAAGGTGAATCGAATGGGCTATGCAAAACTCCCAGAGACATACTGCCTCGAGACAGAGGGGAGAGGACCTGGTGCCGCCCTGCTTGTTGATGTAAAACATGGTCGTCGTGTTGTCGGTGAACACCGCGACACAACGACCTTGAAGGAGATGGACAAACGCTTGACAAGCAAGGTGGACCGCTCTCAACTCTCGTACATTGATATGGAGGTTGATCTCTTGTGGTGTCCACAAGCCCTGAGTTCTCTGGGTGCCGCAGTGAGCCCCCCAGCCCAGATCGGAGGCGTCCGTGGTCAGGGATGCCGAAGGTTGGGGCGGATGGAACGGGAGCCCCGCACAGACTACGGATTGGTCCAGCCACCAGCGAACAGAGTCCAGCACCCTCTGAGGGACGGTGACGACCGTGTCCAACGACTGTCTGGCCGGCCGATACTGCACAATGAGCCATGATTGAAGAGGTCTCATGCGGAGTCGGGCATATGCCGTTACAAACGTGCAGGCTGCCATGTGGCCTAGGCGGGCCAGACATGTTCGTATTGAGGTCAGCGGGGCTGCTCGCAACCGTAGAATGATGTCCGACAACGACTGGAACCTGGGCAAGGGTAACAAGGCCCTGGCCAGGGCAGAGTCTAGAACGGCCCCGATAAACTCTATCCGCTGCGTGGGGAGTAGAGTAGACTTGGCCACATTGATTACGAGGCCCAAGGCTGCAAAGAGGGTGCTGATCCTGGCGACATGGTCGCGGACCTGCAGTTCCGACGTGCCTCGGATCAGCCAGTCGTCCAAGTAGGGGAAGACGTGGATGCAGCAACGTTGAAGGTGTGCGACGACGACTGCCATGCATTTTGTAAACACTCTCGGGGCCGTAGAGAGGCCAAACGGAAGGATCGCAAATTGGTAATGTTGGCAGTCGGCCACAAAGCGGAGGAAACGCCTGTGTTGGGGGGCAATAGAGATGTGAAAATAGGCGTCCTGCATACCGAGGGCGGCGTACCAGTCTCCGGGATCCAGGGATGGGATGATGGTTCCAAGGGATACCATGCGGAACTTCAACTTCACGATATACTTGTTGAGTTCCCGCAGGTCGAGGATGGGCCTGAGGCCGCCCTTGGATTTGGGGATTAGAAAGTAATGGGAATAAAACCCCTTGCCCTTCTCGTTTTCCAGAACCGCCTCTATGGCTCCCTTGGCAAGGAGCGCGTGCACTTCCTGACGGAGGAATTGCTCGTGAGAGGGGTCCCTGAAGAGGGACGGGGATGGTGGGTGGGAGGGTGGGGGCGAAGAAAACTGCAGGCGATAACCGGCCTGCACCGTATGCAAGACCCAACGGTCCGACGTTATTTGGGTCCACGCCGGGAGGAAAAAGAAAGGCGGTTGGAAAACTGCGGGGAAGGATCCGGAGGGGAAACTGGTACTGCGCCCTCGGGCGCACCTTCAAAATGAAGGCTTAGGCCCTGGAGGGGCCTTGGTGGAGCCTTGGTTCTGCCCCGTTTGCCCACCAGACTGCCTGCGGCGGTTGTTCCTGCCTCGGCGCCTCGAAGGGTCCTGCCGCGGGCGGAACTGAGGGTATGGCCGCCGCTGCTGCTGCTGGTTTTGCTGCCTGAATGGCCTGCGTTGTGTCGCCGGCGTATGCATGCCCAGCGACCTTATTATGACCCTGTTATCTTTAAGATCTTTCAGTCTAGGGTCTGTTTTATCAGAAAACAGGCCCTGCCCTTCGAAGGGGAGGTTCTGGATTGTGTGCTGGAGCTCCGGCGGAAGGCCAGAGACCTGCAGCCAAGAGATCCGGCGCATCGTGAGCCCCGAAGCTAGGGTCCGAGCAGCCGAGTCGGCAGCATCAAGGGAGGCCTGTAGCGATGTTCTTGCTACTTTCTTGCCCTCGTCCAGGATGGTGGAAAATTCCTGGCGTGCATCCTGAGGCAAGAGCTCCGCAAACTTCCCCGCCGCTACCCAGGAATTGAAGGAGTAGCGGCTGAGGAGGGCCTGTTGGTTTGATACCCGGAGCTGCAGCGCCCCCGCTGAATAGACCTTGCGGCCCAGGAGGTCCATCCGCCTCGCCTCCTTCGACTTGGGCACTGGGGCCTCTTGCCCGTGGCGCTCCCTATCGTTCACTGACTGGACCACCAACGAGCAGGGGGTCGGGTGAACATATAAGTATTCATAGCCCTTTGAGGGGGCCATGTACTTTTGCTCCACCCCTCGAGCGGTCGGAGGAATGGAGGCCGGTGACTGCCAGATGTTAGTGGCATTAGTCTGGATCGTTTTTATGAAGGGTAGGGCCACTCTGGTGGGTGCATCGGCTGAAAGGATGCTCACCACCGGGTCCTCAATTTCCGACACCTCCTCCGCCTGCAAGTTCAGGTTCTGTGCCACTCGGCGGAGGAGGTCTTGGTGTGCCCTCAAATCCAGTGGGGGGGGGACTGGAGGATGAGGTACCCGCCACTGCCTCATCCGGAGACGAGGACGAGGAGACCCCCGGCAACAAAGTGTCCACGGGGGGTTCTGTGAGGGGCTGCACCTCCGTTTCTGGAGGGAGCTCTGGGTCCCGGTGAGTACCGTCTGTTTCCGGGGAGTGAGGGGGTCTAGACACCGTCGCCTCCGGTGGTCTGCGCTCCGCCACAGGGTGGGGGGTAATGTGTTGCGGACCCTGGGCCTGAGAGTATGCCCATGGGGTCCAAAACCCCCACTGTGGAGGCCCTCGTTCTTGTGGTGGAGGGTCTTGGAACAAGGCCGCGTGCCTGTCCTGTGCCATGGCATAGGCACTGTCAGTGTGGGAGGAGACTGACGGCTCCCTAGAAGGCCAGGGGGGTGCTGAGCTTGGTTGATATGCAGCTCTATGCACCGTGACTGACGCTCCCTTCGGTGCCGCGACCCACATCGGTACCGGGATCGGGACCGAGAACGGCGTGATGATCTGTGCCGAGAACCCGACCGGGATCGGGAGCGATGTCGGTGCTGGGAGCGGGACCGCGACCTTCTGAGAACACGGTGCCGGGACGGCAGTGGAGACCGGGACCTACCACCAGCGCGGTGCCGGGAGGTCGACCGGGTTCGGGACCTGCCACCGGTTCGGTGCCGGGAGGTCGACCGTGGGGCCGAATGCCGAGGTGAACGGCTCCTGGAGTCTCGGTGCTGGCGGTGAGATGAGCCCGACCGGGACCGTGCGGATGGTGATCGGTGCCGCGAGTACGACCGGTACCGTCTAGGCGACCGGTGCCGGGACTCCGAGCGGCGCCCCGAGCGTGAGTGTTCGCGCCTCCAGGGTGATCGGTGCCGGGACTCGGGAGACGGCGCTCGAAGCATCGGCTTGCCCCTGGAAGTTATGCGTCCCGGGGATGCCGGCTGAGGCTGAGATGGCTCCGTTAGTGTAATTAAGTCCCGAGCCGAGGCAAAAGTCTCCGGCGTCGACGGGACCCTTAGCTCGACCCCTGATCTTATGGGGGAGCTAGGTGGGGCTGGACTCGACGGACCTTCCGGGCCCGGAGTAGACAGCAGTCCTGCAGGCGGTGCCGCGGCTAAGGTAGGTGCCGGGCGGTCCACTCGGGCCTGCCTTGATGGTGTCGCAGACGCCGAGGGACGTAGATCTGCTCCCGGTGCCGGAGATGGTCGGTGCCGGGGAGTCTTGCCGGTGCCGGCGCGGTCCAGTGCTGGAGTAGAACTGGCTGCCTGCGCCGCCGGTGCCGGAGACAGAGCTGCTTCCATAAGGAGAGCGCGGAGTCTTTGGTCTCTCTCCTTTTTAGTGCGAGGCTTAAACGCCTTGCAAATGCGGCACTTGTCGCTAATGTGCGATTCCCCTAGGCTCTTAAGGCACGCGTCGTGAGGATCGCTCGTGGGCATCGGCTTCTTGCACGCCAAGCACTGCTTGAAACCCGGCGAGCCAGGCATGGGCCCGGTGCCGGGTGCCGGGGAGGGCAACGGCCCACCCGCAGGCAACGTTTGATAACTATTTACAAGATTCTAACTAACTATTTATATACTAAAAGACTATCTACTACTTAACTAAGAATTATTTACAAGTCAAACGACGAACAGGAGAGCTAGGGACGTGGAGGTCAGCAAGCCGCACTCCACAGTTCCAGCAACCGACACGGCGGTAAGAAGGAACTGAGGAGCGGACGGGCCGGCAGGGGTATATATCTGGTGCCATACTGGCGCCACTCTAGGGGGCGACCTGCCGGCCCACTGGAGTTGCTAGGATAAAAAGTTTCCGGCAGACGTGCACGCGCGGCGCGTACACCTACCTGGAATGGATATGAGCAATCACTCGAAGAAGAATGAAGAACTCCCCTCTGAATCCCCAAAGGTTGGTTTAACCCACGTTCCTGAAACCAAAACAGCCTGAGAGGAGAAGGATCTACAGAACCAGGGACCTGACCAACTACAGGCCCAAGACAGCCTGAGTATGGCTGGGCTACCTAAACATGCACACTGCGCCTGAACAAGCAGTGGTTGAGAGAAAGAGAACTGCTCAGTTGCTTTCAGCCACAAAGATGATATCTGTGGCTCCACTAGCCAGGAAAGAACCAACTGCCAGCCATGTGCCTTCCCTTGTACCAGGGGACACCAAAGAGTGACCTCTCCATTTCGCAGTGAAAGATACCCCGCCTTCCTACCAAGCTCCCATACACTCAGCCTTATGCTTGATTTCCATACTTTTCCCTTTCATCTCTTATTCCCACCCATACCACTTCTAATTTCACTCTATCCTTTCCCTTAACAAAATGTTAGTTTCTCCTTACTGCTACTTAGTCCTTCGTCATTTGGTTTTTCTCAGTTGCATCATAATTACCACTCTAGAGGTCAGAGGCTACACATTCATGTATTTACCCTACTACTACCACCACCACTTGCATCTTAACCTGTATAGCCCAGGAAATCTAGCAAGTTAGGGGCTAAAATCTGTGCATTTGTTGGGGCTTGGAGTATAAAGAACCAGGAGCCCACTGATTGTAAGGAGGTCACAGTGGTGGGATAAACAAGCTCCACCACTCTTGAGGACTAAGAGGGAAGTCAGATACACTGGGAGTCACTTACATATTCTGTAAACTAGTCATCCCTACAGTAGATAAGTTTCAAAAGCTCTGCAGTTCTCCAGTTAAGCTTATTATGGAAAGTTCTTCATTGTTTCAACCTCTTTGTTTTACAATACCTTTCAGTGTTCAAGACAATTCAAAGGGGCTTTTTCTGAACGTCAAGACTTACTTAAAGTAAAAAAAAAATTTTCAGAACAAAACAGGAACTAAATATGTGAAGAAAAGCTTTAAAAATAAACTCTGACATCTTTTTCCTTTGTTCTACAACTCCCTTTAGATTATTCACTGATAATATCTTCTTATATGGCACTTTGCCAAATCTTTGAAATTCAGGATTTATAACCACCAGGAAACCATAAAAACATGAAAACATAACCTACAATACACCATTGTTTGCCCAGAAAATTGTTTCATACATGTTAGAAATGGAAATTATTGATTGTACTGAAATGTTGATATTTAACAGTCTGATGTAAATGTTTCATTTGTGATTACACAAGAAAATTGGTTAGTTATTGAATGCTTCTTATTCTCTATGTTGCTTCTAAAAAGAACATCTCACAGCAACAGTTTCTGGGCTCCCAAAACTGGATGTTCTATAGGATAAATCTAGTTTTATTTTTCATGTATGCATGGGGAAAAATACAAACTTATCCACTGCAAATGATTGAAAATTCAGAAGTTGGTAATTTTATTTATATTCTAGAATCTTCCATTCCTAGATGTACTAGAGCAACCAGACAGGCAGCAAATAATTAATTGCCTTTTACATTCAATTCACCTTTTCATTCAAAGGCATACAAGGGAAAAAGACAAACAAAACTTCTACAGTAACTCCTTACTTAATATTGTAGTTATGTTCCTGAAAAATGTGACTTTAAGTGAAATGATGTTAAGCGAATCCAATTCCCATAAGAATTAATGTAAATATATATATATTTTCAAGTCAGAGAATGGGATATTAATGTAAATATATATATATATATATATATATATATATATATATATATATATATATATATATATATATATATATATATATATATATATATTTTCAAGTCAGAGAATGGGATATTTCCCAGGGAATGCCTTACTGCTAAATGATGAACTAGCAATTGGCTGAGCCCTCAAGGGTTTACTCGTCGTTAATGTAGCCTCACACTCTACAAGGTAGCAGGAATGGAGGGAGGGGAGACAGCATGGTGGACAGAGACACACACACTGTGTGTGTGTGTGTGTGTGTGTGTGTGTGTGTGTGTGTGTGTGTGTGTGTGTGTGTGTGTGTGTGTGTGAGAGAGAGAGAGAGAGATGGGCATTTCCCCTTTAAGTATGCTGACTGCAATCTTAAGTACACTGCCTTGTTAAGTTAATCAGCAAGCTGAGACTCAACTGCTGCCAGGAAGCTCCCTCTGTCCTGAGCCCTGTCGTGCGCACCCTTCCCCCCACCCCATGGAGAGAGATGGGGCAAGCACTAAGCAGGGTGCAGGAGTGGGGGACACCCTGACATTAATCTCCTTCTCCCCCCTGCATAGCAATCAGGAGGCTTGGGGAGCAGCTCCAAGGCAGAGGGCAGAAGCAGCACCTGGCAGTGGGGGGAGGGACAGCTGAACTGCCAGCAAGCTGAGTGGCTGCTGCACAGGAAACTTAGGGGAGCAGGGAGCTGATGTGGGGCTGCTGGTACACTCTGGTTCCAAGCCCCCACCAGCTAGCTGCAGTGTGCTGCTCTTCCTGCAAACAGTGGACAAAGCAGGCAGCTGCCAAATGATGTTAGAAGGGAGCATCGCACAACTTTAAATGAGCATGTTCCCTAATTGATCAGCAACATAACAACAAAACAACGTTAACGGGGATGACTTTAAGAGAGAAGTTACTATATCTAACCTAACATAAATAAGACTGGCTGATTAAGACCACAATATGCTGGGTATTACGCTGCCCAAGCATCAGCTACCTTGCTAACTACTGCTCAACAGTTTGTAAATCCATGTGGACAAAATTCTGAGGCAGAGTAACAGGACTTAAAGCCCATGTTGGAAATAGTTTCAGATTTCAGAATTGTGTCTCTTTCTCTTTAGATATCAAGCAAGGCCTACTTACACATACCCACTGCTGTTTTGTGGCAGCTCCTGCCATCTTTACTAGCTATCGCCATTAATACAATAATTTCTAGTGCACATTTTAGGATCTAACCAGCCTCAGTCATTTTGGATTGCTTCATTTACATAGCACACCCAGCAGGCCTTTAAATTAATATCATTTAAACTCCAAATTGGAAATGCTCTGTTATTTTTCTTAATTCGCCCACATATTCATTTGCTTTTTGACTCAGCATATAATTCACTTTGCAATTAACAATGGCCTTGAGGATAGTAGAAATTCTACAAAATTACCTATCTCAGCAAATGCTTTGTCTGTGGATTTGGTAGGAGCAGTTATACCATGCAGCATCTTATAAGTTGAGCCCATTATGCTCCATAAGACCACCACCTTTTTTGTATCAATTGAATTGGTAGTTATGTACCATTGTAGATTCTTGACACAGATGAGCCATTCCTCTACTAAGCTATCAAGTCAGTTTTCCCAAACAACCAGACATTTTTAACGCTTCACTTTCTAAATGAGCAGTTTACTCAGTCCCTTTGTCTGCAGTTTCCTTTTCAGTGTCACTAGAGCTCATGATCACTATTTCACTGTATTCCTGGATTAAGATCCTCATTGCCAATTGTCTCTTTTGCTTTTTACAGAGCATGCAAAGCCTACCTACATATATACACACTGCTGATCTGGCAGGTTTTGATGCATACAACACTGCACACACAAGAGGGCGCTCAAACTATTTAAAGGGGTACTACCAGATTCCAACACAGTAGAATGTTTGGTGACTTACTAACTCAGGGATTGTCACAAAATCTTCTTTGATTTCCCTCAAAGATACCAGAGGTACCAAGATTTGAAATATCTACAAAATCCTGGGATGAGATCCTCATCCCTGTTTCAGCTCCTTTGGGCAGACAACCTGAAATCCCCATATCTGATCAAGGGAGAATTTTCCCAATGCAGGCACTGTAGAAGATGGCCATAAAGTTGTCTTGCAAGGATCCCCTTGCAAGCCCTCGTGTAGGGTTTGTGCTGGGGTGGGGCTGTGGGTAAGAGAGGAACATCAGGGGAAGCGCTGGAGTACACAGCACTGTGGAAATTCTGAACAATGCTATAAAAACAGAAATGTACTGGAAGGAACCTCGACAGGGCATCTAGTCCATGCCCCTGCACTGAGACAGGACTATAGCCTGTATGGCAGCCTAAAGCAGCTGATGCAATTTAGACAAGCCCATGGCCTATATTAAGTTACACTTGAGACCTCTCCAGCCTGCAGAGCAGCTCAGGATCAAAAGCGCACAAAGGTGACTTAAAGCCATTGGAGGCTGCAGTACATAATCTCAGTCCTGGTAATTAAAGTTGTCACAGATGGTAACTGGAGACTAACTTGGTCACTTTGCCATTTTCATGACCACGAAATTTTACTGTGATTCAGTTTAAACCATGAAGTTTACCAAAACTATCATTTCCAGCTTCTCCAGAATCTGTTTTGTCCTAGAATCCTAATTAAATTCCAAATTTAAATGCCAACACCTTATAGATAACAGCTTGACTGCCATTTGATGGTCCACCTGTGGGTGTCTTCACAGTCTTACAACTCACAATGGGGGTGGAGATATAAAAATAATAAATAATCCCTCCAAATATACAGTACTGCACAATAATCCTTAAACACTGCTATCCTGCTATTTCTAAGACGTGTTTCGGTTCATTATGGAGAAAGACTTTACATATATTATATATTAGTACTTTCTGAAAAAGCACGAGGGAGATTGTGCTGTTCTTTGGACTGCATCCGTCATGTAAAAACTCCAACACTTTAATCTGAAGTGACACAGGAATGATCACATCCCATTTCATCAAACATCCTTGTACTGTGGAAAGTTCAAGGGGAGTGAGAGATTATAAATCTTACTGACAGAATATTGTTGATCAAACTCACGCAGAAGTGTCCAAGTATGTATGGTTCATTTTATTAGAAATAACAAAATATTCAATAAGGTTTACATAAAAGAGCTCTATTGAAATAGCTCCTTGATAACTAAGACATTATGCAGAGCAGCAATGAAGTCCTCTACATTGGAATGCACTTTTCCATTTTAGGATTGCATAATGCAAAAGTGACTTTAAAATCTGGAGGAGCCCAGGAAAATTATTGTGGAAGAGTCTCATTCCATCCATCTAATAATTAGAGAACAATCAGAACATAGGAGAAATTTCTTCATAATTTCTAGAGAAACAGGGTGGGTGAGGTAATGTCTTTTATTGGAACAACTTTTATTGAGGGAAGAGAGATAGCTCAGTGGTTTGAGCATTGGCCTGCTAAACCTAAGGTTGTGAGCTCACTCCTTGAGGGGGCCACTTAGGGATCTGGGGCAAAATCAGTACTTGGTCCTGCTAGTGAAGGCAAGAGGCTGGACTCAATGACCCTTCAAGGTCCCTTCCTTGGACCTTGGAGATAGCCTATCTCCGTTAATTAAAAAAAAAATAAACTTTTGTTGGTCAGATAAACAAGCTTTCAAGCTACACAGACCTGAGGAAAAGCTCAAGAAGTTCAAAAGCTTGTCTCTCTCACCAGCAGAAATGGGTCCAATAAACGTTATTTCCTCACCCACCTTCTCTCTCTAATATCCTGGGACTGACAGGGCTACACCACTGTTGCAAATTTCATCTCTCTGACATTTAGCACAAACACCTTGTGTCCAAAGCATGAGCACGTCTCTCTTTTCTTTGAAAAAGATATCCTATCTAATGCAACTATTAATGTTCCCACTATTCATAGATAGGCCTGATCCAATATGTCTCGTTGATTTAAATGGGCATTGGATCAGGCCCCAAGTAACTAATCTAAATAATATCTTGTGCTAGTGAGTTTCACATGCTAAGTGTGGGCTGTGTATAAAGTAATGCCAATTTATCAGTTTTAAATATGATCCCTTTAAATTTCAATGAATGCCACTTTGTTCATTATGAAAAAGGGTTAATGGAGCATCTGATTTACTTTGACACCATTTTTCATTTTGTTTACCACTGCCAGGATCTAATGTTGAAAAGAAAAGACATAAGGACGCTGTGAGGCATGTCAGGGGAGTTACATGATGGAAAGAGGATGAGAGGAATGGAACTTCCTGTGCATAGCTTAAAAGGAAACAACCATGGAATGAATGATATGTTCCTATCATCACCCTGATCACTTTGCTTGAATGTTGTATCCCTTTCCCCGCTCTTCAGCTACTTTTGCCTTTTTAAAGCCTTAATTCTGTGCCCTGATTTGCACACATGGACAATTATAGTCACCCAGAAGTCAGTGAGAGCTCCAGGAGGCTCAGTTTCTTTGAAAACTAGGCTTCTAATTCAAGTGTCTAAGTATGGAATTAGGATCCTATTTTTGGCACCCATCTTAGAGTTGTAAGTGCTAATGCACTTGCCTCACTTAAGAGCTAGCTTGTGTTTAGAAGCTGCAGATTTTAAATAGCTCAATAGGATCAAGCTAGTACCCTTAGATCCCAGTGTACTCTAGAGTTTCTAAGATCACCCAGGCATCATAGGCTACCTGGCTATTCCTTCCTTAGTTCTCAATCCCTGATTATGTTTTAACTTTAGGGAGGCAGGGGACACTGCATAGCGTTGCCAGTTTTGTTTGGATGTATTCCTGGAGATTTCATCAAATGACAATTTTTAATTAAAGACCAATCTTTAGTTCCTGGAGATTCCAGGCCAACCCTAATACCGCAGAAAGCAAGGTATGGCCACTATCGCCCTGTTGATCTCAAACTGTTCATGTTCTAACTGTTCAGGATATTGTGAGCCACTAAGTGATATCTGGGTGCAGACTTCACAAACAGCCACAGCTCACAAAGGTGACTGACTAGCAAAACTCCTCAATTCAGTCAGAGCAGAGACTGAGCTTTTGAGGCTTTGAGCTTTGCCAAAGGACTGGCCCATAACTCTGAAATGCCAGCATGTGGATGTAGAACAATACATGCATCGGCTATTTGACGCTGAAAATGTTGCTCATCAATTTTAGGTTAATATTATTTTCCGCATCATCTTTCTTGGCATAAATAGAAGCAGTATGGTGAATAATACTAATAAATTTATTATTCTTACTTTATTTATTTTAAAATTAGTCTATGGATGAGATTTTATTCAGATCTACCTGAAGTTTCACTAGTTAAATCTATTTTTAAACTAGAGGGAACTGAAAAACATTAGACAAAATCCATAACATTTCAAAAGGGGTCCATTGTTAACACTTTCCAATTTCTAAACTATGGAGCAGACTTATGTGTAACAACAATAAAATGAGTCAATGGTGTAATTTTGGTGGCAAAATAACATTTATCCTTAAGAAAGAGATTTAAATCTCTGCATTAATTAAAATCTCAACAATCTTAATTATGGACCTGCCAATGATGCCTCTATATTATAATAAAATAATGACAAATAGCATGTTTATACAGTACCTTTCATTCTGAAAGATTCCAAAGCAATTAGGGCTGGAAATTGCAAACCTCTAAGCACCCATTGGCTTTGATGGAAGTTGAGGGTTTACAACACCTCTTGGAGTTACTCAGCTCCTTGCAAAAATTGAGCTGGTTAGTGATCTCTTCACTCATTATTGAAATGCAGCTCTCTCAGGGTTGAAACATAGTTGCTATTTAATGGCAGGACAGAAAGTGACAATAAATATCATATCCACTTGAAACTGCTGGGAGAATTTAAGCTAGGGAAGTCACGTCACTGGGGCTAAATACCCATAGTAATAGGAAACTTCCACAAAATTTTAATAACCCCAGGTTGTCAGGTATCCTGTTCATTTCTCAGAAAAACAAAATCTCCAGCAGAAAAGTGGCCCCTAGCATCTTGCTTGGGGCATTGGTTACATACTGAGTCAGAGGAAACGGTGACACTAACTGCATCAGAAACAGCATTCCAAGCTGCCCACTTCAGTTTTCTTCCTAGCTGTCCCATCCAAGTGCAGAGTCTATGTAGTTTGTGAATTCTAATACTATTGCTACAGGGTTTGGTTTGGTTTTTTCCCTAAGGGTGCCTCAAGTTTACCTTTGCATTCAGTGACATTTTGGGCTTGGTGCAGTACATATGAATGTTTCTATCTTAAATGTTTTTTTTTAATTTGGCTCAGTTTATAAAAGTTTTATTCTTTATATGTAGTTGTAGCATGAGTCACAATAGCTATAATTTATGAAGTAATCAGCAGCTATGTATTTCTACAGTGCACATATGAGGGAGTAAAGAAATCTGTTCACAGCAGTTTTAGATTTTCATGGTGATACAACTGTGCATCCACTAGGTGGCCTATTTTCAGTAGAATATAGAAAGCTCATCTATTCCTGTATGCAAGCAAGAGGGGTGGATTGGGCAAAATAGCTTAACTGCTTCATAAATCACACGATAAGATTATTGAGGAAATACCAGGTGCTTTCAACAACACTTTCTCTGGATTTATTCATTAGACTAGTTAGTCACATCATTTTCACTGTGGTCCATATTCAGTTATGGGCAGGGGAATTGGAGGGGAGAGGGAAACTGAAAAGAAGGGCATGAAGGAAGAGATTTTGGATGTCTTTCGGAGCAGCCAATAGAGTAATGCTTGGTCGATGTCATCACACATACAGTTCTGAAAAAAGACTTTTATTCTATGCACGTTAGTTTCAGGGACAATACACTAATGACTCACTTAGATACCACAGTGGTGAGTACAGTAAAAAAGCCTAGAACAGCTAGATAGAGCCTATTCATTTCATATTGAAAGTTAGCCAGCCTTTGATGATACATTAAGCAGTTCGAACACAGGAGATTACAACAACTTTGTTACATACCTCAGGTCAGAAGTGAGTTTCTAGTGCTGTGACCACTTATGGTGCTCAAGGATGGACTAAAGTTATCTGGGGCCAGGATCCAACAAAGCTATGGGGCCCTGAGAACATAGTCACTCACCTTTTCATATTTACAGTGGGAGCTGGGAATGAATATGACTGAGTCATGCAGCCAGGACATCAATGGATTAGTAAAATGCTGGGATAGTGGAAATCCTCCTCTCCCCATGTTCCGATATCTTCTCCCAGCCCAGAAACACACCAGGAGGCAGATTCAGAGCTAGCATAAATCAGTGTCGCTTCATTGAGACTATTAGCTCTATTTACAGTAGTTGAGAATCCAACTGCTTTTTCTTTTCTCTTACACGGGCAGTCTTCATCTTTAGGTTTGTTTTGCATATGAATTTTTGTGTATGACAGAAACCGCAAAACCAAAGTTATATTTAGACAAAAAGGAAACAAAGAGCTTTGTTCTTCAAAGTGTTTCCCTTTAGTCCAGCAACAGGAAAATCTTGATAAAATTGTAATTTAATTGCCCCACATTTTATTAGACAGTCAATTCATTTTCCTTTTGTAGTTTATGTATTTTCAGAAGCGATTTAAGTGAATCAGATGTCTATGGCATACTGTTGATGATTTCCTAGTCAATGGATATGGTTTAATAATTTAACTTCTATTTAAAAAACAAACACTTGATCAAACCTTAGTTGAACTTAATCAGTTATTAAATATAATTCTTGACTGAGAAGTAATTGACTATTGAATGGCCTTGTACAGTTAACAGTTATTGGGTTTTCAGGAATTTAGTTTCATTTGGCTGGGGTACCTCTTCCAGTAGTTTTAGGCGATACAATTCGTATTCCTATCAATATTTTAATAGACTCAATATTCTGGGAATTAGAAAGTAATCGTTTTTATGACGGAGCGGCCACAGGCAGATGTGATTATATTCAAAATATTAACAATGAAGAAATTCAGATCTCCCTTGCTGCAGAGTAAGCCCTTTCCTTCTTGAATTACCTTCAGTGGACATCGAGAACAATTGATCACTGACCTCTTTAGAACAGCCATTAACATATTCAAAGACTTATCAGGGCCCCTCTCCATCATCTTTTCTCAAGATTAAACATGCCCAGTTTTTTTAACCTTTCCTCTTAGGTCAGGTTTTCTAAACCTTTTATCATTTATGTTGCTTCCCTCTGGACTCTCGCCAATTGATCCACATCTTTCGTAAAGTGTGGCACCCAAAACTGAACACAATAATCCAGCTGAGGCCTCACCAGTGCCAAGCAGAACAAATAATTAACTCCCATGTCTTACACACAACACTCCTTTTAATACATCCCAGAATGATATTAGCCCTTTTTGCAACTGCATCACATTATTGGCTCATATTCAATTTGAGATCTGATATATCCCTCAGATCCTTTTCAGCAGTACTATTGATTAGCCAGCTATTTCCCATTTTGTAGTTGTGCATATGATTTTTCCTTCCGAAGTGCTGTACTTTGCACTTGCCTTTATTGGATTTCATCTTATTGATTTCAGGGCAACTCTCCAATTTATCAAGTCGTGTTTAATTTGAATCCTGTCCTCCAAAATGCCAACACTTCCCAGCTTGATGTCACCCGCAAATTTTATAAGCACACTCTCCACTCCATTATCCAAGTCATTAATGAAAATATTGACTGGACCCAGGATAGACCCCTGTAGGACCTCAATAAATACTTCCCCCCAGTTTGACAGCAAGCCATTGGTAACTCTGAGTGCACATCCAGTTTTGCATCCACTTTATACTAATTTCATCTAGACCACATTTCCCTACTTTGCTTTGAGAATGTCATGTGGAACTGTGTCAATAGCCTTACTAAAATCAAGAAATGCCACGTCTACAGCTTCGGAGTCCCATGACGTGCTGCCCTCCGACAAGCGTTGTGCATTCTGACTTTACAGATTCCAAGTTCCTTACACCTTGACGTGCTCAGAATACAAATGCTGAGCCATGGCACTGCACTGCAATCAGATGAGTCCATTTATTTATTTCTTAACTGCTTTTAGTTTCTAAGAGTGTACTTATATATATGTTCAAAGTTGCAATTATGCAATTAGAAAATAGCCTGCAATAGCTCCAAAGGAAACAACTGGTTAAATGCATAACTAGACAACACTCCCACATCTATTTCCAGCGGCAAATTTTTAACTGATGCACAGTCAGACTCTGTTTCAGTGGTTCAAATGGCATCATTTTAATATAATTTTGTTTTTCATTTTTGCACTACACCTACTCATAACATTAATCTGAAATGACAGATCTGTGCAGTGCCATTAGTTTTGCTCTTCTGACTATATTTTTGTTACCCCACTCCAACCATCCCCATTTAGTTTTAACTTGTTTAGACCACAGGCCTCATCATCCTTTTCACTAAACATCAAACGAGAATGGGGGAATATTTAGATTTGCTCACTAAAGTTATCTTTGTGCAACAGTTCTAGTTCCAACTCCTCAATGTTTGTCAATTCATGCTGTTTTTGGATTTTGGTGAATTTTGTTGTCAGACTATGTGTTAGCATAATTTCAAGTCCTTTAGTGATGTTTACTGCATTCAGTACAATGATGATGAGAATGAAATAAATAATTAGACAAACAAAAAAATCTTTTACAGTGTTTTCAGCTTAGATTTAAAATCATATCTATTTAAACAACATTCTTTTAAATGGAAATTGCAGAGATCTATGTGCATATCGCAAGGTAAGAGTGTTATAATGAAACTATTAATCACATTCTTTTGTTTTTTATTCAAAAACACATAAAAGAAGGTGATGGTGAGATTTTTTTGTGAAACCTACTTGTTAGTGAGGCTTATTGTTATTGATGCCCCCAAAGTATCCTTGGGAGCAAGCTAGACTATCATAATTATCTATCTTATGCTGACTAGGATCTAATGTCTTCTATTTTCTTTCATTATTGCCATTTCAGGCTAACTGTTCATTGGGATTCAAGTTAAGCTTTGAATATTACAACAAATCATTTGGGGTCACTTCAAAAATAATACACAAAAATAAATACATGAAAAGTATTCCAAGTATGGGCTTTGATCCCAAGACGAGGTGATCCCATTGTATTCAAGCTGCAAGCTCTGACATTTAAAAGATCTGGGTTACTAGGAGAATGCCCTTCTGATTCTATACCTTTGCAGTTATGTTCAGCAAAGGCTCAGGTTGGAGACAATAGGCATTGCAACTGATCAGAACCTCAGGAACAGGCCCGTAAATCCAAGAACTGAATTGGGTTAATGTTTCACTGGCCTTTCATGGAAAAAAAGAAAGACTCTCCTCTGCATACACCATGATCAGTGTAGCCACTTTCACATCATGTCCCCTGTGAGTACTAGGCCAGTAGCCCACTGACACAGAGAACAAAAGCTAGTCTCCTCTGAATCTTGACAAGAGATCAGGTCATTCATCCGTTTAGCTGGGATGGCCTCTCAGATGTTCAATACATACCTCTAGAAGAAAACTGTTTTTACTACTGTCACTTACCTTGGAAAAATGAGCACTGCTGTATATTCAAATTTAAAGTCAGTTGTTACTTTAGATTACACTTGCATCCTTTTTTTTTTTTTTTTTTTACATTTAATTTGCTGTATGTCAGTAACATCGAGCACAAGATCCCTGCAAAAGTAAACACCTACACACACAGTGACCTACTTAGAAATTACATGCTGGCTTGCACGTAGGCATAACGAAAGAGTTTTTTTAAAAGTCACATTTAAAGGCTGTAATTACTTTAGGGCTTTGTGTGGCATACTGCAAGGAGGTGATGCACGATAGCCACACACCCAAATTTTATTCCATTTGAATTTACAGAGTTTTCTTTTAAACTACAAAGGCTCAATTGTGCCAACAGATTGAAGCAGAATGTCCTACTGATTTAAATGGGGAATCTTGCTTTAAAACTGATGGTATTGATAAGGTCCCAAATTCTAAGTTCCACAGGTTAGCAACTAAAAATGCATCTCCACTAACATTTAAAACTCAGGGTATGGCTACACTTACAGTTGTACAGCGCTGGGAGTTACAGCTGTCTTTGTACAGCTGTGTAGGGAAAGCGCTGCAGTGTGGCCACACTGACAGCTACCAGCCTGCAATGTGGCCACATTTGCAGCATTTGCAGCGCTGTTGGGAGTGGTGCATTATGGGAAGCTATCCCAGCGTTCACGTGGCTGCAACGTGCTTTTCAAAAGAGGGGGGTGAGGAGGAACGTGGGGGAGAGAGAGAGAGAGAGTGGATTTTTATGTCATCTCCCTGCCTTGCAAGTTCTAAGGACTGAAACATACACATCACCAACCTGCAATCAATTTAAAAGTTTTGAGCCCTTCCCCCACCCCTCTCATTCACTAAATGCAAATTACGCACTCCTAGATAGCCTTCAGACCACATAAGCAGCTGCTCAACATGGACTTCCCCCTCCCCCTCTGCCGTGTGACACCTCTCTTCAAGCAAACAGCTGTGAACCTTCCAAAGCAATTCCCCTGCCTGCCTCCACTCGATTGAGCAAACAGGAGCTGTGTTTGTTTTTTAGATAAGCAGCTCAGGGGAGCTCGGAGTTCAGCCATTCTTCCGGTTTGTTGTGAGCAGGCATTCTGGGATACTTCCTAATACCCTGGAGGCCAATAACAGCGCTTTTGGTGGCCACACCTGCGGAGCAACGTTGCATCACCAGCGCTGCAATCGTTACACCCCAAGCAGACCAGGTGTACAGCCAGCGCTGAAGCCAGGGAGTTGCAGTGCTGGATGTGCCTTGCAGGTGTGGACAGTTACTAAGTTACAGCGCTGTAAACCCACCACCAGTGCTGCAACTCTCCAGTGTAGCCAAGCCCTCAGGAAATTACGACTTTGTCCAGGACTTCAGTCAACATCCTCCACATACAAAGAACCCAAAGACTTATTACACTGAATGCATTCTGTTTATTTGAGAAGGAAGATCTCAAGTGAGTGCCCATTACAGGAGGCACCTCTCATAATGTACAATAAAATCAATCATTGCTTCCAGCAGAATACAAAAATACACATCTCAGTGACTTCCATACAATAATAAATATGTAATCATGCATCCAACAATTAAAAGGCACAGAAAACTAGTCACTTAGTAGTCATAAAAATTACTAACTATATTAACAAAGCCACCCGAATTATCTGTACAAGGAAATGTAACAATATATTCCAAAGGTGAAAACATAAACCATCTTTAAAATAGTATATGCAATAAATACCTCAATTGTTTTATATATTAAAAATAAAACTGTGCCATTGTAAACAGTATGTAAACAAACAAAACTCACTGTTCCTTACCATTATTAAAAGTAAATAAAGCAAAAAGTTACAACCCTGCTCTGTTAGATATATTTCATTGGCAAGTTTTTCAGGCAGTTTAAAGTTGTACTCTTTTCTGCAGCAAACAGAGCCCACTGTGTATCTTACTCTTAGAAATAAGCACTACAGCATTACTATGCTTCAAAACTGACCACCTGAAATGTAGTAGGTCCTTAAATATCAACAAGATTGTCAGAACTGAAACTTAAGAAAAGCGATTTTGCAGTGTTATGGACAAAAGTAACTGAATTATATGAAATACTATAGTGTCAGTATAACTTAGCAACCTATATAACACCGTTCATCCACAGATCTCAGAGTGCTTCACAAAGGTGGGTAAGCATTATTATCTCCATTTTACAGAAGGAGAAACTGAGGCACAGCTTGGTTAAGTGACTGCCCAAAGTTATACAGGAAGTCAATGGCAGAGAGCTAGGAGTATAATCCAGGGCTCCCAACTCCCAGTCTGGTGCTCTATCCACTGGACTATACTTCCTCATTCCCTATATATTCTTAGTTTGAGATTTAATTTGTTATGTCCTTTAGGACAATGAGTATGGAGTCCTGCACTCACAGTTCCCAAGTATAATTATAGAAAAAATAAGGAAGATGTGTAGGAGAGTTATCTGCTTGCTTAGACCAGAATCTGCTCCCACTGAAGGCAATGGGAGTTTTTCTATTGACAACAGGCAGGGGGGCACGATCAAACTTAGGCAGACTTGTGTGCCCATGAAAAGCCTTAGTAAGTCTCTGCGCTAGCCCAGCGGTCAGTCCTTGCAGGCCTGATTGCAGAATCAAGGCCTTTATGTTTAGTCTTTTGGTGTCTGATCCTTCAAGGAACAAGCAGACAAAACTTTCAGGTCGTTCAACCAGGGTGGCAGATCAGGCTGTTTTCCAACATCATTTTTATCAAGGGGGTGGAGGGGTACAAACAAAAAACCTAAAAATCTATGAACCTACGTAATTTTCCCTTTGAAAAAAAACATTAGGGAACAGGTGACATTCGACATCTATAGCACATCCCTGCCAAAGGAGAATGTTTAGCTTCTCAGTTCTTCAGCTTTTGATAACATTGGTACAGAGTCATAATTTTAAGAACCTTATTGTATCCCTGGGAGGTTCTTCACCAGTGATTATCTGTGACAAACACTGATCTGTTTCAGATGTGCATATGCCAAAGTGCATAGTGGTTCTTATCTGAAATTAATATATTTAGGTCTAGATTAAGGTATTAAAAGTATCAAGGTATGTTTATTTCAATGTTTCACAATATAACATTTTTTCATGGCAAGTGGTGAAAGGCATCCACCTAAAGTATACACAGGTTCATATATCCCTTTAGAAGGGATTCAGGAAGCACAACATTACTGTATTTCTCTTCTACTAGTGCATATCAAAGGCCTGATCCTTCAGTCGTTATGTTAGTAGTTCCATTCACTTGAACTGGTTGCCGCATTTGGCCCTACCACTGCATACTTACGTAATACATTTTTATTTATCTGAAAAGAAAAAATTCCACTCTAGGACTGAGGTCAGCACACCCCATATCTTGATTATCATTTTAAATTAGTGTATTTTTGACCCCCAAAAGAAGTTTTTAAAGTGTCTAATTGAAAATCTACGTTAGCCAAGAAACAAAGTGAACTATATATATCTGTGAGTGTGAAAACTAAATGAGACAACATAATTTTTCTGTGTCCCTCACAATAGAGTAGGTCATCTATGTAGGGGATGAAGAAGAAATATGATCTTTTTAAATGCAGATCCTACATTAATTTTTACACATTTTAGAAAAAAATATTAAAATTCATTATTAATATTCTTAGGTGTGTCAAAGGAACAGAACAATAAAAAAATGTAAATGCTCTAAAATGCATACATTCCTACCTGTGCTGTATTTTGCAGGTTCTATAGAAAAATCCAAAAAATAAAAGACGGTTACTCACCTTTGTAACTGTTGTTCTTTGAGATGTGTTGCTCATATCCATTCCAGTCAGGTGTGCGCGCGCCGCATGCACGTTCGTCAGAAGACTTCTGTACCCTCGCAACACTCGGCGGGTCGGCTGGGCGCCCCCTGGAGTGGCACCGCTATGGCATCGTATATATACCCCAGCCGATCCAGCCACCCTTCAGTTCCTTCTTGCCGGCTACTCCGACAGTGGGGAAAGAGGGTGGGTTTGGAATGGATATGAGCAACACATCTTGAAGAACAACAGTTACAAAGGTGAGTAACCGTCTTTTCTTCTTCGAGTGACTGCTCATATGCATTCCAGTCAGGTGATTCCCAAGCCTTACCTAGGCGGAGCGGTCGGAGTGAGATGTGGCAGCGTGAAGAACTGCTGAGCCAAAGGCTGCATCATCTCTAGACTGTTGGACCAGAGCATAGTGCGAAGCAAAGGTGTGGACCGATGACCAGGTCGCTGCGCGACATATCTCCTGGATAGGCACGTGGGCCAGGAAGGCGGCTGATGAAGCCTGAGCTCTGGTAGAATGTGCCGTGAGATGGCCCGAGGGGACATGAGCCAGGTCATAGCACGTGCGTATGCACGCCGTTACCCAGCAGGAGATCCTCTGGGAGGAGATAGGTAGACCTTTCATCCGTTCAGCTACTGCCACGAACAGCTGGGGAGATTTCCGGAAGGGCTTTGTCCGCTCGATAGAAAAAGCGAGCGCCCTACGGACATCTAAGGAGCGTAACTGTTGCTCCCATCGAGAAGAGTGGGGCTTTGGAATAAAGACTGGGAGGAAGATGTCCTGGTTGGTATGGAAAGCCGACACTACTTAGGGAGGAACGCCGGATGAGGTCTCAACTGTACCTTGTCCTTGTGGAAGACAGTATACGGTGGGTCCACCGTAAGCGCCCGGAGTTCGGAGACCCTTCTGGCCGATGTAATGGCCACCAGGAAGACTGTCTTCCACGACAGGTATAGGAGCGAGCAAGTCGCTAATGGCTCAAAGGGCGGATGCATAAATCTGCTTAGGACTAAGTTGAGGTCCCAGGTGGGGGCAGGGCGTCGTACCGGGGGGTAGAGGCGCTCCAGGCCCTTAAGAAATCTTGAAACTAAGGGGTGGGATGGAATGTAGAGATAGCCACCAAGTGCACCCTCAGAGAAGATATCGCCAGTCCCTGTTGCTTAAGAGACCAGAGGTAGTCTAAAACAGCGGGGATCGAGACCTCAGAAGGAGCAACATTCTGCGTTGCACACCAACAGGAGAAACGTTTCCACTTGGCTAGGTACGTAGACCGAGTGGAAGGCTTTCTGCTGCTTAGGAGAACATGCTGTACCGGAGCGGAACAGCATAACTCTGATCTGTTTAGCTATGCAGGAGTCATGCCATGAGGTGAAGGGCCTGCAGATCTGGGTGGCGAAGACTGCCGTGGTCCTGCGTTATGAGGTCTGGAAGAAGAGGTAGGGTAATCGGGCTGTTCAGGGACAGGTTGAGCAGTGTGGTGTACCAGTGTTGTCTGGGCCACGCTGGCCTGATCGGGATCAGATGCACCCTGTCCCTGCGGAGTTTTATTAGGACCTTGTGAACCAGAGGGAATGGTGGAAAGGTGTAGAGCAGATGGTGCTCCCAGGGCAGGAGGAATGCGTCTGTGATTGATCCCGGCGAAAGACCCTGGAAGGACCAGAATGCTTGGCATTTCCTGTTCGTGCGAGAGGCGAACAGGTCGATGAGGGGAAAGCCCCACCTCTGGAAGACCGAATGAATAACGTCCGGTCTTATCGACCATTCGTGACAGAGGAAGGCTCTGCTCAGCTGATCCGCTAGAGTGTTCTGAACCCCTGGGAGAAAGGATGCTTCTATCGAATGGGCTATACAGAAGTCCCAGAGTCGAATGGCCTCTTGACACAGGGGAGAAGAGCGAGTCCCTCCCTGTTTGTTGATATAATACATGGCCATTGTTGCCCGTAAACACTGAGACACAACAGCCATGAAGACGTTGCTGAAACATCTGGCATGCAAGGCAGACTGCTCTCAGCTCCCGGATGTTTATGTGGAGCGACAGCTTCTGTGATGTCCAAAGGCCCTGGGTGCGAAGGTGACCGAGGTAAGCCCCCCAACTGAGAGATGACACATCTGTCGTTAGGGACAGCGAGGGCTGTGGTGGATGAAACGGTAGCCCTGCACACACCAGGGAGGGAGTCAGCCACCAGTCAAGGGAGCGTAAGGTGCTCGGAGTGACGGTCACCAGAGTGTCTATTGGGTCCCTGCCTGGACGGTAGACCTGAGTTGAGCCATGTTTGAAGGGGCCGGAGGCGGAGCCTGGCATATTTGGTTACATAAGTGCAGGCGGCCATGTGGCCTAGTAGCCATGTGGCCGAGGTGACCGGGGAGTTCTGCAGACCTCGAATGATTGCCGTCAGTGTCTGGAAGCGTTGCTGAGGTAGGTAGGCTCTGGCTCGAGTGGAGTCCAGGGTTGCCCCTATGAAGTCCAGCCTTTGTGTGGGAACCAGTGTGGACTTTTCGGCACTGAGGAGCAGCCCCAACTGAGAGAATAGGTCTGTGATTATGTTCACATGCTGACTGACCTGAGTCTGGGAGGTTCCCTTGATGAGCCAGTCATCCAGATATGGGAATACATGGATCTGCCGCCGGCGGAGGTGGGCGGCGACAATGGCCATGCACTCCATAAACGCCCTCTAGGCCGTAGAGAGGCCAAAGGGGAGGACCGTGAATTGGAAGTGCCGGTGACTGGCTACAAAGCGAAGATACCTTCTGTGTGGAGGGAAGATGGCTATATGGAAGTACGCGTCCTTCATATCGAGGGCGGCATACCAGTCTCCAGGATCCATGGACGGGATAATAGTCCCCAGGGAGACAATGCGGAACTTCAACTTGACCATAAACTTGTTGAGGCCTCGCAGGTCTAGGATGGGCCTGAGGCCTCCCTTGGACTTGGGGATCAGAGAGTAGCGGGAGTAAAACCCTTTTCCCCTCTCCTCTAGTGGTACCTCCTCTATTGCTCCTGTGGCGAGGAGAGACTGCACCTCTTGTAAGAGGACTTGCTCGTGAGAGGGGTCCCTGAAGAGGGACTGGGTTGGGGGGTGGGAAGGCGGGGATGAAACAAATTGGAGGCAGTATCCTTGTTTCACCGTCTGTGGGACCCAGATGTCTGAGGTCAATTGGGACCATGCCGGGAGGAAGTAGGAGAGGCGGTTGGAGAAGGGAGGAGAAAGATCCTGTCCTGAAACTGGTACGCCATCCTTGTGCGTACCTTGAAAGGTAGACTTAGGACCCGGAGGTGCTTTTGTGGGGCCGTTGTTCTGACCCCCTTGGGGTCCAGACTGGCGCCTACGGCCACCTCTCCCGTGCCTTCTGCTAAAGTCTTGTCTGTGCCGGGGCACAGAATAAGGCCGGTGAGGTTGGGGCCGGAAGGGTCTGCGTTGGGTCACAGGTGTATGCAGGCACAACGAGTGCACGATGACCCTGTTGTCCTTTAAACTCTGCAACCTGGGGTCAGTCTTTTCAGAGAACAGACCCTTGCCATCAAAGGGTAAGTCCTGGATGGTGTATTGGAGCTCGGGTGGCAGGTTGGAGACCTGTAGCCATGAGATACGCCTCATGGTGATACCTGAGGCCAGAGTTCTGGCTGCTGAGTCGGCCGCATCGAGAGAAGCCTGGAAGGAGATTCTAGCCACCCTCTTCCCTTCTTCAAGGAATGCGCCAAATTCCTGGCGAGAGTCCGGTGGTAGAAGATCTGTGAATCTACCCATCTCCACCCAGGTGTTGTAGCTGTAACGGCTCAGGAGGGCCTGCTGGTTGGCTACCCTGAGCTGCAGGGCACCTGCCGAATACACCTTGCGGCCCAGTAGGTCCATCCACCTAGCCTCCTTTGATTTGGGGGCTGGCGCCTTTTGGTTGTGGCGTTCCCTCTCATTGACCGATTGGACAACTAACGAGGAGGGGGAAGGATGAACATATAGATACTCGTACCCCCTAGAGGGCACCATGTATTTTCTCTCAACTCCCTTTGCCGTAGGGGAAATGGAGGCTGGGGACTGCCATAAGGTGTCAGCAGTGGCCTGGATGGTTTTGATGAAAGGCAAAGCCACCCTAGTGGGAGTATCTGCCGACAGGATGCTGACAACTGGGTCCTCAACCTCCAGGACTTCCTCTACGGGAAGACTGATGTTGAGCGCCACTCTCCTAAGCAGGTCCTGATGGGCTCTGAGGTCTATCGCCAGGGGCCCTGATGATGAGGTCCCTGCCACCGCCTCATCTGGGGAGGAAGAGGACGATAGACCGGGAATGAGGGGATCCTGGATGGCCTCCTGCTCCTGGGTCGGTTCCTGCTCCAGTGGTACCAGGGAACCTGGTGGATGGGATATCAGCTCCTCTGTCCCAGCTGGAGGGGGACGGCTAATGGTGACCTCTGGGGCTCAATGCTCTGAGGAAGCGGAGTGGGTCTGGAGCAATGGGGCACCCTGGGCCTGATGGTACGCCCAGGGTGTCCAAAAGGACCACTGGTGAGGTCCCGGGTGCTGAGACCGGACCTCCTGGAAGACCCCGGTAGGTACCTCTATATCTCGCTCCTGTCTGCGTGGGAGGACATAGACGATTGCCTGGACGGCCTTGGAGGAGCAGAGAAACCTTCGGCTGAGGTTCTGATGGACCTCGCTCCCTTCTTTAACGGGGACCGGTGCCGGTATGCATAGCAGTACCAGGATCGAGATCGGGACCTGCAACCAGACTGGTGCCGGGAGGTCGACCGAGATCTCGAGTCTCTGCGGTGTGAACGGCTCTGAGAGGTATGGTGCCTGGATCGACGCCGAGAGCTGGAGCAGTGCCGTGAATAGTGAGGCGGAGAGCGGGAGTCTGACCGGTGCCGCAAGTCTGACTGGTGCTATGTAGGGGAATGGTGCCAGGACTGTGAGCGGCGTCGGGAGCGGGAGTGTTGTCTTGACCTGGAGCGTCTACAGGACCGCGATCTTGAGCGGTGCCGGTCCGCTGTGCCGACGGACGGTGGTCTAGGCAGGGTCGGCTTGCCCCAAGATTGGATTACCCGCACCGGCGGTGCCAGGAGTGGAGGCAGTGCCGAGTCCGTCAAAGCGATTAAGTCTCTTGCCGCCGAATACGCCTCAGGCGTGGATGGCACAGTGAGCTCTACAGCGGCACATGCCGGGGAGCTATGAGGCGCCGGACTCGATGGCCCTTGCGGGACCGGAATCAACTGTGCCAATTTAGTCGGTGCCGCAGCGGGTATTGGCGCTGGGCGGTCCGAACTGGGCTCGCTCTCTGGCTGCGGTGTAGTTGGCGCCAAGGCAGCAGGAGTCTTGGCCTTTTTCGACCTCGGGGAGAGGGAGCGACGCGGCGTCGACTTCGGTGCCGGCCGGTGCTGAGAGTCCTTAGGCATACCGGTGCGATCTTGTGCCGTAGGGGTGCCTCTGTTCACCGACTGACCGGGGCTCGGTGCCGAAGGTGGCGGTGTCAAGGCCACCTCCATGAGGAGCTGTTTTAGTCTGATGTCCCGCTCCTTTTTAGTGCGCGACTTGAAAGCTTTGCAAATAGGGCACTTAGCTGTTAAGTGCGATTCCCCGAGGCACTTTAAACAGGAGTCGTGTGGGTCTCCTGTTGGCATCAGCTTGTAACAGGCCGAGCACGGTTTGAAACCCGGAGAGCCGGGCATGAGCTCCGGCACCGGGTGTGGGGAAGGGGCTATTCCCCGAACCCCACTAAGTAATACTAAACTAACTATACTATTAAAGTAAGAACTTATAACTGAGTTTATCTATCTATCTATCTATATATAAGAACAATAACTATGTACATGATAACTACGAGTAGCTAGGGAAGGTGGAGGTCAGCTAAGCCGCACTTCACTGTTCCAACGACCGACACGGGCGGTAAGAAGGAACTGAAGGGTGGCCAGGTCGGCTGGGGTATATATACGGTGCCATAGCGGTGCCACTCCAGGGGGCGCCCAGCCGACCCGCCGAGTGTTGCTAGGGTAAAGAAGTCTTCCGACGAACGTGCACGCGGCGCGCGCACACCTGACTGGAATGCATATGAGCAATCACTCGAAGAAGAACTGTAGATTTCACATTGGGAAAAAGAAATATACTTCACTTATTAAAAAAATCACATTAGGAAAACAGCCCATAAACAATATTTTCAGAGAAGGGGTCAAATCCTGGCCTCATTCAAGTCAATGGCAAAACTCGCATTAGCTTTAATAGGGCCAGAATTTCACCAAGAAACTTTAAGAATTCTTTAGATGGCAACAATCAAAAACCCTGCTATTGCATCATATACATTATAAATATTTAAAATATTAATTAGCATCTGTAAACATCCTGAACAAACATTAACTAGTTTCTGCAATTCATCTGATATAAAAATATTATGAAAAATCCATCTTTAGTATCGTATATATTTTAAGTTTTCCTGCACATGGATTAGAATCATTACACACACAGAGTATGTATATAAACATACACCCTTGCTTACACACTACATATTATCCACATGTATACACATACTATGGAGAGTGCAAATATGTATACTCCTATGTAATATAAATTTGCAGACTCTAATGTTCACCAGTGTGATACCCATTTTTATGTGAGGAATGATTTCTATCTGCATTGAGCTGGTACACCCTGATCCTGTGAAGACTTGTGCAAATGCTTAGCTTTAAACACACAGACAGTCTCAGTTTAAAGCTAAGGACATGCATAGGTATTTGTAGAATCAGAGTCTCATTTTGCATGATGTTTTCAAAGATACTTAATTTTCCTGTATATAACAAATTGTAAAGCAGTTTGGCATGTTCACACCAATAAGATCTCTGAAAGAGCTTTGATTTAACATATATAAAAGTGTCTAGGACATTCACAATATATCTGTGGGAAAAATAGCATAAAGCGTGTAGGATTGTTCTACTTGCCAATTCATATACTTAACTCCACCTCATTTGTAAGTCAGGTCATACTTTCAATCTCTAATTCAACTACAAGCATTTGAACTATATGATGATTTCATAAAACATTTTAGCAGATTTTATTAACTATGGGATTTATCCCGCAACTCTTACATATGGACTAGTAGTCCTTACTCATGCAAGTAGTCAAACACTACTACACAATAAAAACAGAATAACTGCATGATTAAAGGCTGAAGCCAACAGGAGCAGACTTCATTTGGACTGCCAGTTTTAAGGAAGGTTGCAGGATTGGGCGCTACTTGCATATTTGTTTGGTTGTTGGTAGTGGTGGTAGTTTTTATTATTGTGTTTGCAGTATGGATAATAAAATAATCTATGCTAACTGTACAAACAACTTCAGTGGGGGAAAGGAATACAGCAATGGTGTTAAAATGCAGTCAGAATCTGATTTAAATTAACATGATTACTACAATTTTAATGATTTATTCCTCAATTTTTGTCTGGCAATCACTTTTTTAATAGCCATTGTACATATAGCTGGGAACAAGAGAAAGAAATCTGATTAAAAAACAATCATGAAATGCAGAAACTAAACTATTTCTATTACATTAGCTGTCTTCAATGGGACTTTAATTGTGATAAACATTTACGGCCTAGCATTTAAAAAAAAGGTATCTTCTCCTCATGGCATATTATGAAAGTTAGTTGAAGGGTTTGTGCTTTGGGTGATTTGAGAGATCGTCTGGTCCTGAGTGAACTTTACTGCTTAATTCTCTTTACTGCATGGTTGTACACATCTACCCTAATATAATGCTGTTGTAAGGAGCCAAAAAATCTTACTGCGTTATAGGTGAAACGACGTTATATTGAACTTGCTTTGATCCGCCAGAGTGCGCAGCCCTGCTCCCTCCAGAGCACTGCTTTACTACATTATATCCAAATTTGTGTTATATCGGGGTAGAGGTGTATGTGAATACAGCCAGGGCCATCCTTAGGCATACAAGGCTGCGTAGGGTACTCAAAAATTTGGGCACCCCTGGGTCTTAATGTCCACCCACCAACCGCTTCCTATCCCTGTTCTAATGTGACCCCTCGAGCAGGCTCCAACCACAGCTGGCTGCTGAAGCCTGGTGAGTCTTCCTCCAGAGGAAACTGGAAAAGCCTTGAAACTGAAAAAACATTCCAGCCTGTCAGACCTATTAGCACACCACTGAAACTGTTAAAGAGCCATTCAAGTGGTAATAAAGCCACTTAACAGTCATTTGCCAACTCCCAGGTATACACTATCAGTTTTTGAATTTACTGACAAAAAAAAGTTGTGCATTACGATAATATTACTCAGAACATGTTAGTTTACAGGACCTTAATTTAAAATTTGCTTAAAAAATATTTTATTAGTGTGTTGCTGAAGATTATAAAATCACATCTTTAAAAAAATCCTTGCATAGGTTTTTAGATGCACAATCTGTGTATTCATCTTTAGCCTTAAATACTTGGATCTTCAGACATATAGTTTTTTAAAATAAATCCTTCAAAAGACCACCCTTATCTAAAATACACATGCGAGCCCGGGCTGCGGTTGGGGATAGGGGAACCAGATTTATAATACTGCATAGGGACCCATAAATCCTAGGATGGCCCTGAATATAGCAGTTAAGAATGTTAGCAAGCTGTATTCCCAACTCTTCAGGAGAAGGACAATATTTTATGAACAAGTTATTTTCCTGAGGCTGACACACATTAAGATGCCTTGGATTTTAACGGTAAGTGCTACAGAAAATAATTTAGCTGAACTTCCTTCTGCTATTCTGGGGCCTAGTCCTACACTTCCTGGACCAGCAGAACTAACTTTGGCTTCAACAGGAGGTTTGCCTGTGCTAGGACTGTGCCATCTAGTTCTATTAGTTTTAAATAAACGTCAGCAAAATGTTACATAAAAGCACACGTTATTTAATTGATTCGTGGGATGCCATTATGGATTAAGACAGGAGTCTTTTGTTCTAGATCAGACAGAGGCATTAAGCTGATGTTTCTGGTGTTTCAAGGTCCAATTCTAAGAGTTGCCAAGAGCGGGCATTCCTCACCTCTCAAAAGCTACTCAGTGCCTCCTAGGCTCAAATGAAGCTAAGGTTTTCATAACAGCAAATCCCATTTATTGTGACTATAATCCTCTGCCGTGAACATTATTTCTGCTGTGTGCCAGTACAAAACCCTAAGATAGTTCGATAACCAGAAGGTAAAGCCTACTGAACACACAAATGTAGAGACATGAAATTCTGTGAGTCTAGTGTAACTGGAAGAAAGTGTTTTGTATGTGCACCTGCATGCCTGAACACTTCATCACACATGCTAAATATCACTTTTTTCAAGATGCCCAAAGAAAAGCATATATTCTCACAATCGCCTACTGATCACCCCCAGGCCCCTGATCACCAACATGCAAAACCTCTTTAATTTATGCCTTCATCTGAACCATGGCACAGTAAACAGCTTCCAAGAGTTTTCCCGAACACCTCATTCACAGTTGCCTCTGTAAGCAAAACACAAATTAGTCCCAAGCAAACCCTATTTCCACAGATGTTGAGAGGAAAATGTTAATTCCTTAAAATGTTAATAATTTGTTCCTTCTGAATTGCTGTTAAAAGGATGCTTTAGAATAATTATACTAAAAAGAATTTTCCCTCAGATTATAACAAGGATTTTAACATTCAAATTTATTCCTTATTAGTCAGATTCATTATTTATTTTTGCATTTCTCTCAGCTTCCACAATGAGAACAAACTCATCGGTTTCACTTTTGCTTTTAGTCCATTTCATGTCAGGTTCATTTTCCTGTTCTCATGCTCTAGCCCACTGCTGCAATGTTTGGGTTGCAAACACTACTTTTGAATAAGGATCTGTTTCCACTAGAATTGAAAAAAAAGTCATGGAAACATTTCTACTGATCTTAGGTTTTGTAAAATATTGTTTTAATTTTATTTTAAAGAATATTTTTTACCGGGTGCCCATTCCAATTTCTTACAAATATTAGTTTTTTTTTAACCTCTAAAATATCTGTTCCACAAAAAGAACTAATAGACTAACCCTTACATACTTCAGCTCTTAGAAATGTAAAAACATGTCTGATTGTTTTCAATACTTTAAAAACCACTCTAAGTGATCATAGGAGTTTCTTTCTAAAAAATATGCTGCTATCTTGATAAATGTTAGTTGCTGGTGGAATTGACATGTCTAAAGAGCAGCACGTCAAATACTATCCCCAGTTGGGTCTGTGCAAGTATAACTAAGGGCGGAATTTGGTCCCCTATATTATTATAAGTATGAACCAACTCCTGCGAACAGTCTCAAAGAAACCCACAGGACTACTTGTGTAAGGACTGCTCACATCAATTAGAGTTACAAGATCAGGTCCAATTTTGGATCAGAGTTACATTATTCTACTGTATATTGTTTTATACAGTTTTTTTATTATTTTAAAAAATTATATTTGTCATATAATACACAGCACGTTTCATTAACTCAGCTGCTGTCCCATACATGTAACACTGGTTTTAATGAAAGTGCACTTGTGTGATTATTTAGCTTCCCAGGCCCCTGCTCTCATTTGGGCATGCAGTAGTTTTGAGGCCAGATTTTCACCAAACAGCTCCTTTTTAGGCACCTAAATAAGTGGCCAGATTTTTTAAAGTGCTTAACGTCTTAGGACACTTAGGATGGAATCCTGGTCCCAACCCTACCAGCTTCAATGGGGCCAGGATTTCATCTCTAAGATAGCTGGATAACTCAATGGAAGCTGACAGGCAAAATCCATCTGCTTCATTTAGGTTACTAAGCCAGGATCTACACTACAGCTGGGATCGACATTCTGGGATCGATGCTCTAAGATTGATCCACTGGTGGTCAATTTAGTGGGTCTAGTGAAGACCCGCCAAATCGACAGCACAGTTGACCCCTGTGCTCTACCTCCAACAAGAAGAGTGAGGTAAGTCAACAGGAGAGTTTCTCCCATCGACCCTCTGCAGAGCAGAACCTGTGATAATTTGACCTAAGGTACACTGACTCCAGCTACGAGTTGAGTAGCATAGGTCGACTTATTATGGTAATGTAGATGTAGCCTGAGTGGGAGCTCAGGTCTTTTGAAAATCTGGCCTGTTGTGTTTAACTGCCACCTGCTGGAAATGTTAAAGCACAACTGCATGCTCACTCAGGTGAACAAAACTCAGCATTCTTGCCAATTTAGCCAAGGATGTTAAGTATTTGAATGTCACTGATGAGGGTGATAATGTTTTATTTTTCTGGGCTGTGAATGGATGAAATATGTCTTTTGTTATAAAATTTAGAATAGCAATAACACAAAAGTTTAAGACTTGGTGAAACCTGCCTGTAAGTGCTGGAAATATAAAATCCTACATTTCTGATGGTTTTACTTCTCATTTTTTGGGTGTTTTGTCCTTTATCACATTCATTTTTTAAACAAATGAATTTGTACTTAAGTGCCTATTGTTACAGCCTTTAAGTCAATAATTCAGAAGAAAAATAGGGGCCTCTTCTTATTCCTACTGAAGTTAATGGAAGTTTTGCCACTGACTTCAGTGGGTTGCCAGGATGGACTTTGGGAATTCTAGAAAATCTTTTGTGAGAGTAAAGATGGGAAGCTTTCCAAATTCAATATAATTTCTGAGAAATAAACTGGGCTTCTGTATGGCAGAAATGAGCATTTCAAGTACATAAGCAAACCATTAACAGAGCTATTAAGCATGTCAACAGCAGTAGAAAAGAACTAGAAAATGCATTTTTGTATAAAATATCAAATTCCACACTATATCCCATATATAGATAAATACACAGATTTATACAACTAGTGAAGACCTTCTATTGATGATTATTAAGTGATACTTTATAATATTATCAACACTGCTGATAGCAGTATCAGATTTTTGTCTATAAAAGCATACCAGCCAAATTTTAATTTCTATCCAAATTCCTCAATTATCTCAAGTCACCAAAAAAATCCAGCTAATTATTTTACTCAAGCCAACAATATAGTCATTTACAATTCCTGAAAACATTAAAATCTTCGCAGCTTGAACGAGCAGCATTTTGATATAAAAATCATACCCCAAAATGTATAACCTGTTACTAAAGAATCAGCAAAAGGAGGATCTTGTTGTATAAATGTAACACAGTATAATGCAATAGTGAGATATTTATCCTACTTGGGAGAAAGGAGAAAAACTCCATACAACTCTCTGTGGCTTTGAATTACTCACCCATGAATTATCAGCTAATTCCCTGGTTGTAAGATAAATATAACTGAAACTTTTACAAATATCAACAATTTTTACACCACTAATTACTAGTTACCAGAACTGTCAAACAAATGAAGAAGCCTAATACTCAGAGGTACACATATACCTATGAATAAACAGTGGTAAACATTAATAGTGCAATCATAAACATTAGGAATCAAGCAAAATAGATTCTCTGTCCTTTTTGTCTTTCATGTCCAATTGGCATTATCTGTGTACAATATATTTTCTTAAATACATTTTTAAAAGTAACACTACTGTACTTTCTGTTATATCTTGGTTTATATATGAATTTACCATTCAGTGTGAAACAGGTTTTCTGTTAACCTGCGAGCAGGCAGGGCTATGATACAATGACAGAACACTGAGAGTCTTTACCAGGATACCTTGCAAAAAAAAGTACGTCTCATGTGGGTATTGTGCAGTTTTCACAAGGTGAATTGGCATTATTTAATCCAGTTAAAAATTATAAACTGGCAGATTACATATTTGTATAGACAAAATATCAGAGAACGCAGAGAAATCCACAAAAATGGAATATGGCATTATATTGGAAAATAATAATTCTTGCTTGCATTAAAATGATATGCTTTAGTGCACATCAGCTGTAATGTTACTCCTTCCCCAGAGCAGAAGAGGTTGAGACAGAACTATTATGTTGAAAAAGGGGTTTTTTATTATTGATTTTCTCTTCCCCCTTAAGTGTAAAATCTTTTCCTTTTAAACAGAAGTGTACTGGGTTGGATGGGGGTGTATAGGAAAAAAGTAGAAAGTGGAAAATGCACAAAAATATAATGAAAAGAAAAAAATAATAATTTCACATTTTGTACATATTTTCCCCCTTAAAATACCGTAAAAACTAATACCATTTTGCATTTGTGATTTGAACAGACTATTTTAAAGAAGGCATTTTATATTATAAAGGCAGCACATGTACCATCTGAAAAAGTGGTTGCTACAATAGTTGAATGCAAGAAAGTAGAAAACATTATACAAAAAACAAACCCTGATTTTAAGATAATATATCTGCCCATGACAATTTACTACCATTTTAACATGCATGTCTCCCTTTCCTCCTTCTAAGAAGTAGAGCCAGATCATCTGAACAAATACTGTCACTTCCTTTTTAATAACAACTGCCCTGTTTTGCCTTGCACATACTTGCAATGGGTCAGAGGTGAGTTGTCTACGTACAGGAGCAGAAGAAGCAGCAAAGAATCCTGTGGCACCTTATAGACTAACAGACGTTTTGGAGCATGAGCTCTTGTGGGTGAATACCCACTTCTCAGATGCATGTAGTGGAAATTTCCAGGGGCAGGTATATATATGCTAGCAAGCAAGCTAGAGATAACGAGGTCAATTCAATCAGGGAGGATGAGGCCCTGTTCTAGCAGTTGAGGTGTGAAAGCATATGTATTCACCCACGAAAGCTCATGCTCCAAAACGTCTGTTAGTCTATAAGGTGCCACAGGATTCTTTGCTGCTTTTACAGATCCAGACTAACACGGCTACCCCTCTGATACTTGACAGGAGCAGAAGAGTTATATTAAGTGTATTAAATCATGTTTTTTTTTCCTTCAGTGGTGTTTTTTGTTTGTTTGTTTTTTTGGTTATAGTATTATCTGCCACAAGGTTTCAACTGTCATGAGTCAGAACCCCCCCAAATCATAATAGTTAGGGGGATCTCTTCATTTGCCTTCTGCTTTCTGAGCCCTTCAAGTACATGTTTTCAACCTTTTCTCCATAGCCACGAGGACTTGAAACTCACTTTAAAAAAAAAGGACTCCAGGAGCTGGGGCTTTAACAAAAACACTTAATATTTCAAAAGTTGCTATCAAATCATAAGTTAGTAACACTGTGTTTAAAGAGTACTTTCTGCAGAAAATCCACATAGGTAAACAACATTATAGACTTTGTGCCTTCAGCAAAAGGATTCTTTAGTTATTTTTGTTCTACTCATCAATGCATTTGGAACTGATATGCAATACATTTTTGAGTCATAGTTTCCTATAAAATTTGCTCTCCTGGGCCTCTGTCAAATACAGTATAAATAAAGTCTGAAATATTTAGTCTAATTGTACATTCAAAACCCCCCACTTACATAACTGATGTTAAATTCTTTGGCAGTCACTTAAAAAACCTGGACTATTGACAGAAACACAACAGCTGAAAAGTTGTCCTATCCTGAGGTAATTTTAGGAGTGTTATAACAAAGAGGAATTATTAATAATACATTTTCCTGTGCAAAAGGTGTTCACCCTTTTCAAAGGCAGTCACTTTAGTCCTCTTTCTCAATTTCTGTATAGTCTTAAGAAATTCTGCTGCATATGCTCAATTCTATGCATTGTTTAGTGAGACAGTGAGCATGTTAGAGAGAATTCATCCTATGACTAGGAAAGCAAAGAAAACACTTCAATAAATTGTAATCTTGAGTTTACCAGCAAGATTAATTATATATTCTATCAGAACACCCACAAATTAGAGTGCTGCTGCACATTAAAATGTACACACTGTAGCTTACAGAGAAGCTGGGAGAGAAAGGAAAGATGATTTATGGAGACATAACAGATGTCATCTGAACATAATTAAAGGAGTCAGTGTCAAGTACATTCTTAAAACTCTCTATTGTTTGCATACCCTTTTAGTACAACAGCTTTAAAATACTGCACTTGGCAAACAGTTTTTGTTTTGGTTTGGTTTTTGCTGAAAACCTAATGGAACACAGCTTCTTTCTTTTGTTTGTTTACCAGCATAATCAGTTATGTCAACATAGTTCTCGGAACTGTGTCCTTCTATTTACTCCACAGCAGAAGAGCACATAGCACTTGAGACAGACAGACTTGAGCTATTTTTTTTTAATTAAAATTTCCTGGCAACAGAGTGGCAAAGGATATTAGAAAAAAAATTAAGAAAGACATTTACCTTCCATGAGATAACCCCTACCAAATGAGAAAGATAGGTCAAAGTTAAACCTAATACTTGACACTGTTCCCTTTAAAAATGTGGGAAACAAACTTTTTTAAACCAAATGAAAGTCTGCTCAAATATCATAAAGCAATCATATATTAACCTATTCTTTAACCTTCAAGAGTTGACAAAGCCTCTGCTGTTGAAAAGGAAGATATATTAGTAAAAGCTATGCCTCTTTTGCTGGCATGCTGCATTCTTACAAACGGCAAGGAGGTATCCATTTTATACAAGCTGGGTTAGGGTATGTCTACACTCTTGTAGCACTTCAGTGTAAACACTCCCTACAGTGACAGGAGTGGTTCTCCTGTTGCTACAATTAATCCACCTCCCTGAGAGGTGATAGCTAGGTTGACAGAAGAATTCTTCCATCAGCCTAGCACTGTCTACACTAGGAGTTAAGTCGGCACAGCTAAGTCTCTCAGGGTTGTGGATTTTTCACATCCCTGAGAGACGTAGTTATGCTGATGTAAGTTTTCAGTATAGAGAAGACCTTACTGTGTAACTATACCCAAGTTGTGAACCATCAAGATATCCTAATTATTTAAGTAGTTTTACTATAGTTTTTACCTCCAGAGATATTTAAATTCTTTTCCCATTAGATAAATACTTGGTGAAAAATGATCTGGGAACTCAATTAATTATAAAACTATGTCTTGTTTAGCTGCACCCCCACTGAATTGCATAAACCCTGTTCTAATGAAATGTTTAGTATCAAAGTAATTCTAAGTGAACCTGTTTACACTCTGTGTTATTGTTTTGCATGTGATTTACCTAAGCATGCATAGTGTACAATACCTGGGAAAGGATTAACATTTTTACTAAATATGTATGATTTACCAGTGCAGTAGTACTGGTAAGAAACAGACTGAATATAGATATGTGGAGTAGATGCGTACGTTGTTTTGGTATTTAATGAACCTTTAAAAAAACAATATTAAACTGGTGCACATGGCTAAGTTCTTGTATCAGACTGGGGAAGTTTACCTCACAAAATCAAATCAGCTATAACATTAAAACATTTTATACAATAGTAAATAACATTAAATTACTTCTGGCTTTTAAAAAATGTTTCACTAACCTTTTTAATCCTCTTTTTGCATAATAAATAAAATATAGTACAGATATTCAAGGTAGCTGACTAGCTACATTAAAATGCGCCATAAGAAAACTCTCTCATAATTTTCCATTTAGGAAGCTGATTGATAATTTTGTGAGGTACCTGTCTCTCCAAAACACTCAGGCATTAATTACCTGATATACCTAGTCTACACTGGTAATTTAAAAACCTAACTATAGAATGTGTCAGTTATATATAATGCACATCATTTGCTAAATATGGCACAGATGCTAAGTGTTCACATCCACAAGTCCTTTGCCACATAACATGTTCAGATAAAATACAACACTGAAGAATAGAAAAGTGCCTGTAACCAAATAAAAGACACACAAGTAGTAATAAATTAAATCTTATTAAAACTGATATAAAAATTGTTCAAGTGTTTAAAGTATCAGATATGTCATGCAACAGAAAGATAGATGATTCAGACAGGTATACCATGCATTATAGTTTGCATTCGTGGTGTCTGTAACCATACTCCTTGGCCAGTGAGTGCCAAGTACCTGAGGCAATGTCAGTCTTGCAAGCAAAACCAGGAATGTTTCATCTCTCAGTCTTCTGTACAAAACGTTTTAGGGAAGCTATGCCTCAGAAAGTTAAACAGGCAAACTCAGGCTCTACGTTGATACGTTGCTGCATTGTAAGAGAGCTGTACTGGGCCATATGTAAGGAAAGCAATCATTACTTAATTACATTTTCCAGGCAGTGCAGTTCACTGTATACCAACCTCTTTACCAAAATGTGCTTACTTGAACTTGCCAAGTTTGCACACTAAGAAAAGGTCTTCACAGCACATATAACATCCCCCCCACCTTTTTTTGGCACAAAACCATTCAGATTCTCAGGTCAAGCTCTTCACCACACAAGAATTCAGATATATTAACCTGCATAGTACATCAGTGCGTATTCAACCATATAGTAAACTACAAAGACAGCAAGTGCCTCCACTTTGTTAACTAGCAATTCTCCCTCCTTCCAAGGGTAGCACCAGTACTGTTACACATCAGACAAGGGAATGTTCTTGCCAAGCTCTTTAATTCCCTGGAGAATTCGCTTCATATGACCTACTTTCGTTATCCCCAGGTCCTATAAAAGAAAAGGAGAGGAGGGTTTTATTTACAAAAGAGAAAGAGCCCAATGCAATTCAGCCATGCAGCAGTTACAGAATCCTTTACAGTTCATTTTAAGTGATCTGCAACAGCAAACACATTTCTAAATGTGGAAATAGCAAAGTGTTATCTAACGCAACAAAAAATATATATTACAGACTACTTATCATGAACCTCTTTCTATTCAGCACAGAGAAAATTACTTACCTGCAACTACTGCTGTATCTCACACAAACCCTTACTTTTGTGTTCTCCTGACTTCTGTGCACAGCCATTAGGTTTTTTTAAATTTCCAGAAATTGCTCAATCTCCCTCTCCTCTCTAACATAGCAGTTGTTGGCTTCAAGGGATGCGATAGATCATAGCTTCCATCCATCAATTTTTATTGCAACTGTGGCCCTAACATGCCTCTTTTAATCAGCAAATACACATATCCCCATGGGAAAGTAGATGTAGGTCTACAGGTATGTAGGACAACTTTCCTTCAGAGAACAATAGCTAAGGTTAGAGTGAATTTCTCAGTCCAGAAAGATAAGTATCTTAACATGGATATGCTTGGTAATTAGAGGAAAGTTTTATGACAATGACATCTAGAAGGAAAACGGGAAAGTACACAAGAAACAAATCTGAATGTATTGCATAACTTTCTGTATGTACATCAATGAGGCAGTTAAGCTCAGCTGAAATGTTCTCGATAGTGTTTTCTGGGATCCAACTCTTCAGGATTGGCAGTAGCAAGGAACTCTTACGAAGAGGCTGCCTCCCCCCAACCACCCACACTTTTGGAACTCATTCCCTTTGGCAGTGAATTTGAGGATTTCAAGGGCATTGTGCAAGAATTATTTATTTGTTTCAGCTTACTCATTTTCATTCACTTTATTTCAACAGTTTGTCTACATTTTTTGCAATAGCCATCATACTTTTATTTAACCCAACCCACTATGGGTTGCTTATGGAATTAGTTTTTTGTTTTTTTGTAAATAGTGTATAGCTGAAATAAAAAAGGAATTGAACCTTGTTTAATTTGTATTGGTCTAGTGGTCAGAGTAGCAGAATGGGATTCCTGACTCTGCTACTGACTGTGTAACTTCAAGCAGTTTCCCTAAAGTTTCTGAGTCTCAGTTTCCCCATATACAAAACCCACCTTTGTTAAACACTTTGGAATTCTTGGATTAATTATGCCAGGTAAGTGCAAGGTTTAAATATTATTAAAGTTATTTGAAAAATTATGAACATATGAATTATTTCTGAAATATAAAATCTTCCACTTTAGGAGGACACATTTTCCACATCAAGGATAATAAAGAGGGAAAGGGCAGCATAAAATAATTCTTATTTTAATGTACTGAAAAAACTGTGGTAACAATATATATATCATGGTATGCACACTTTCTACAAGAGTTCACATATATGTGTTCTGAAGACATCAAAAACTCTGGAAATAAGCATTGATACTTAAGTTATTATGCAATTTAAGTTCCATTTACCCGCCTGAGACAAGGAGAGTGTGGTATAAAATTGAAAGAAATCCCTTTTGCTATACAAAATTTAAGTGGGTACAAACTGAACACATTGGCCTCTCTTCACCTTTGAAGATTTGAGTTCAAATTCAGGTTAGGCAGGAAATGGAAAGAAATTGATCCTGTTTCCTAATGGACAATTATCTACACTACAGCTCAAGACCATCATATATGATGATTCAGCATAATTAGAAGGTCCTGCTCAGAATGGACCCCAGACTAAAACTGCAAAGGTTTTGCACATTTAGTTGATTTGACAGACTAATGTGAAGAAACTTGTAGCACATCTGTCTGTACTGCACTTTGTTCTATCCTCTGCTGTAAATCTCACTCTTTCTTGAGTATTCAACAAAAACATCTAAGAAAGAAAAATAGTTAATATATGCAACAATTAATAAACACAGATAACAATGACAAACTTTTTTCCTGAGACCAAATGGGCATAAGGTTATAGATTCAAAGTTGTAGAAAATTTTCTTATTTGCCTTCAAGTTAATTTTCTAATGAAGAAAAAAAAGTTCAAAGCAACTACTCAGAAACCTCCTTGCAACAATTTGTCAGAGGATCTACTGTTTCCATTTAAATTAGTCACTTCAACATAGAATGAAAATAGAATATACATCTTTCACCAGCACCACCAAACCTGGGCATGAATTTGATGAGGCTTTGCCAGGGTTTTCATTTGTAGGATTTTTTGGTAGTTGAACATTGTAGCAGGATTTTTTCAGACTTCAGGGATTAGAAAGAGGACAGGATCATGTTATGACCCTTTCAGCATATCAACAGCTCTTTCCTCAACCCTAGGCCTCAGACTCTCATTAGAAATTCTCCTGGTCCCTCAGTTAAAGTTTGCCATCCTTGAGGGAAAAAACCAAACAAAGGTAAAAAAGCTCTGAATTTTCACTTGTGGAGATCTCCCCAAACCATTCTGTTGAGAAGACAGCACATATGGCGAGTTTAGATGCCATCTAGATGCCAAAAAGTTTCCAGGGATTCTTTTATTCTGACTTTCGTCCCACACAAAGGGAGGGATTTGTGATTTGCAGTGTGTTGTTGTTCCAAAGTGCACCCCACCCTCCAAAAGCATACATTAATCACCTTATATATGGTATCATATCTCTCTATTTATTTGACATCTGATTAACGAACTTCCATTTGGCCAACATTTGCTCTGGGTTTTCAAAGATGGCGGCTAACATAGCTTGGAAGGGGGACCCTCAGCACAATTTCAACTCTAGCTCCAGAGCAGGACCTCTCCCCCACCCCATTTCCATGCCACACAGCTAGCTACATTGCCAGCCCACCTCACAGTTTCTAGCACTCAGTGATGTAAGTACTCAAGAGGTCCTTGAAAAATAACTGGAGAAGAACCTGATGAAAGTTCTTGCAACAATTTTCTTCTTAAATTGTCAGCTGTCACGGAATCTTCATCTGTACTATACTCTGGAGATAAGGCTAGAGGCTGCCTTCTACCTCCCTCCTCCCCAGCCCAAAAAAGGTCTGCCACTCAATCTTTAGCAAAAAGGGTTCAATTCTAATATTTCCAAACAAACAATACATATAGAATTCCGCGTTAACATATTTAAGAGCAGAGATTTCCTCTAGTTTTATTACTAATTTAACAAAGACATCCAGTGAGTCCAAAATCTAACAAAACTCAAAGGATTTTTTTAATATTCTCTAAAAGAGCTTTTTTTGAACATTGTAATTCCTATTAGAGACATGGTGGGTGAGGTAACAGCTTTTATTAAACCAACTACTGTTGATGAGAGAGACAAGGTTTAGCATAGACGCTACCTATGCCGACAGGAAGGGTTCTCCTTTCAGCACAGGTAAGCCACCTCCCTAGGAAGCAGCAATGTTGATTAGGGGTCAAGTCGGCTTAACTACACCACCCTGGGGTCTGGATTTAATTTTCTAGTGTAGAGCAGGTCGCAGAGCTTTTCTTCAGGTCCGGGAAATGTACTTAGGCCTGGTCTACTGTAAGAAATTAGGCTGGTATAATGACATTGCACCATAATTCTAGCAAAGTTATGAATTGGGAGCTTAAATTCATAACTTTGCTAGACTCTAAAAATCATGGACTGAACAGAGATACCAGCTTTATAGCTTATTACAACAATTCTATAACCCACTAACACCTCCCCCCTTTTTCCTTCTCCCTGCCCCCTTTTTCCTTCCCCCATTACTGGAGTATGTTAAAGGGCCACTTCATCTTGAATTGTCCATTGAAATGTGTGTTAACTAATTAGGCTAAACAATCTGTTCCATCTTGTATTTAGATGTGACACTGAGTATGTTTCTCAGACCTGAAGAAGGGCTCTGTGTAAGGTCGAAAGCTCGTCTCTCTCACCAATGGAAGTTGGTCTGATAAATAATATCTCATCCACCGTCTCTCTCTCATATCCTGGGACCAACACAGCTACAACAACACTTAATTTCTATTACTCAGTTAACAATAACTAAAAATGAAAACAATACACAACCCTCACCATAAATTTCAGTTTGACTCTCACTATACAACCATCCAGATCCTGCATCTTCAAATATAGGACACACTTCTGTGCTGAAATCTTTCTATAGAGACATTAGAACTACGATACCACTGTAGCCCAATAGATACTCTTGCAGCTAGGAATATTAGCAACCAGCTCTCATGCACAGGAGCAGTTTTAAAATGCTAATAACTGTAAATTAGTAGAGAGGTTAATTCTCAGGGAGAAGAACAATTTTCCTATTTTTGAGTAATGCATGTGCAAATAAGCATCTTAAATGCATTAACAATATAAAATTAAAAGGTCAGAATCACTGCTATCCTCTGTCTGCTTTGAGCTTATCTGACCAGCAAAAAACAGGTTTATGGTTCCTGAGTGACACAGAGAAGCTGGAGAGTACAGATGAAACCAGCATATATTACTTTCTATCCTCATAAATAAAATTCTCATAAAATGAGTGACTGGATTTTGCACAAGCATTGAAAGAAAAAAACAAACAAACCAACAAAAACCTCTACAATCAAAACGTCAACTGACAAGGAGATATTTCTAAAAGTTATGAAAAAGGTGAAGTGGAGGAGTTATAATAAAAGCCAGATGTAATCTTATAACAATTCAATAATCCAACCCAGCCGTCCTCTCCGCCCCCTCCTCCTTCAAATTACAGGTTGAGGCAACGACTGGCCAGACTGTTTGGGCTTCCCTGGGATGCCAGGAGTTTATTGTTCCTCTCAGTGTACGTCCCCATGTAGCTGCACAGATTATTTGGGAAGCACTTGAAGACATGCTGAGGGAGTCTGCTTGTGGAGCAGACAAAGGGAACTGAGGTCTAAGTCAGGCCTTCCTTCTGCAGCTCCTGTGGCACTGACAGTCAATGTTTCATTTTCACCACCATCAAAAGGGAGAGATCTTGTGGATAGAAGGTCCATGCTAAGATCAGGTATTTGGGGCTGGAGAAGGGGCAAGAGAGGCAGAGTCTTGAGGGACATCTGGCACTGCTTGCGGATGTTCTCCATTTTGAACAGATGCCCCAGAGAGGCACAAACTGAGTCCAGGACATACCAACTATGACTGAGAAAAGACTGGTGTCGGGTTCCTCAGCTTGATAAATTACTTTCAGCATGGATGCTGGGGTGAGGAGGAAGTGGTCACACTCCAGCACTGGGGATCTGGTTCATGAAAGGGCTTTCCTGGTGATACAATTTTGCAGTAACCCTCTGATTGTAGAGGAGAGAGGTGGGCCGGCAGGCTTAGTTATAATGGGCAACAGACAGAAGCCATTTCCCATAGCTCAGGCAAGGTGAGAGGTAAATTCACTGCAGACAGTCTAGGGAATAGGATGGTTACACACAGGTGAGGGATCAAAGACCACGCCACATAGAACAAGTACGGGTCTTGTACAAACATGGATCACAATGAGGAAAGGATGTAGATGGATCCTAACTTCCATGTATATGGAAGACCCATTAAGTTTTCACATCTCAGTAGTCATGTGGGAGAAAAATATGATGGGGAAATTTGTGGACATGTTTTCCAATGTCCTTGTAGCACAGGGATATGTCTTTATCAACTCAGCAGTCAGAAAACTATAGGTGCCGAGCACTGTCTCTAATTTGTGGTCTGCATTCAGAATTCATGCTAGTATTGTTTGCAACAGACCGCCTTAGTGCTCCACTCATCTATTCAGATATGCTGCTAAAACACAAAAATCACAAACATTTGGCCAAAGGGTCTGCTGGGATTTAACGAGCACTTTTGCTGGAAGTTCCACAGCTATTCTTGCAAAATTATGAAACACTCTCGACATGACACTGTGGTTAATGCACATGACCTAGCCTCTTTGTAGTTCATGGATAGTGGCTTCCTTGCACCACTGGCAATTAAAAATCACTTTCATTCATCATTTGCCCTAGCTTCAAGGAGAGTCCGTTAATGGTCACATTGCAGAAAGCTACTTGGTTAAGTTTCAGTTTGATCACATAATCAAAATGATCCTTGCACAAGGCCAGAGGGACTTTCCTTGCCTGCTGTAATGCTGTTTACTACAATTTCGATCTCTTGGGTTTTTCCTTTCAAGGGTTTTTATCATTTTGAGACAGTCACAGCCCTGGGGTGCCGAGTTTCCTGTCTAGCTTCTGAATCGTCTAGTCCCTGTTCAGAATGACTGCACTGCACCTGAAACGGGGGGTGGGGAGAAGACATTGTCCTGGCTTGCCAGAGGAAGGTAGCAGTGTTTTACAGGTAGGGGGAAAGGAAGGAAGTCAGAAGCCAATGTAAAAAGGGTGGGTGGGGGCCAGTACAGCAACACTGATTCATCCCCTGGGTACCTAAGGACGGAAGGCTTTAAAAGGGGCAGATTCAGACATTAGAAGCCCTTTCTCCACGCAGCAGGCAAGGCAGCACCCACCCTACTTCCCTCCCCTCGAGGTGCAAATATCAGGTTGGGTTAGGACTTGCTGTGGGCATTGCACTAGTTACTCCTTTTTAGGGGGGCTGGGAAGGAATGTTTTCCCTCACACCAAATTGGCTTCAGTGGAGTGGGGGTCTTTCGCTTTCCCCACAGTGGGTGTCAGGGAGGACCTATTACAGTGAGGAGGAAAGGGTGTGAGGCTATATGTCGCAACTTATTCTGTAAGTGTGGGGCAGATGTCCAGTGCAGGTACTCCACAGAGAAGGCTTCCAGTGACCAGATAAATGGGCTGGTAAAGCACTTAAAAAGGAGGTGCTAGTTAAAGGAACAGAGCGGGGGGGGGGGGGCGGTTCGGGGCTCCTATGATTGGTATGGCAGAGATCCAACCCACCTTTCTTATAGTCCATGTTAACCCTCTCCTACAAGGTGGGGAATGGATGCTAAGGTCTAAGCCAAGGGTGGGCTGGGGGACCTGGATGAAAAATGAGAGGGGGTTGATAGAAGCCCCAGGTAGTTATTTGAAGGACATGGAGTTGCCTGCAGTATACTCTTTTATCTGCCAGATAGTCCCAGACATTTAATAATATAGCTGCGGCCTCATTAAATCCATATAAAGTTTCCTTCTTTCAGTATAGCTGGACAATGGGCAATTATACCAGAGACTGGAATGCTGTCTGTGATGTATTATTTGGAAAATTTTCTGTTTCTTGGTTCTTGCAGGTTTGGGATCTGTGAGGCCTCAATGGAAGCGTTTAATGCAGTGACAAAGAGGCTCACGGGTCTCACTGATGCAGGATAAAACAGAAGGACTAGTGACATGTATAATACAAGACTAAGTACATTACAAGAACACAACTACCTTTGCCAACAGCATTCCTCCCATGGCAGACATACGTCAGCACTCTCTTATCATGAAGTATTGCAGGGAGCAATTTTTTAAACAATTTAATGGAGCATCCTTACAGATGTCCACATGGAAACAGCCTAGACATGCAGCAGTATTCAGATGTGGCTGGACACAATGACTTGTGTTTTAGGAGGTAAATGTTAGGATACTGTATACATTGAAACCTCTTGTTTTATGAGAAGTTGCACATTTTTGCATGCAGATTTCTCAAACACATTATCAAAAGGTCACTATTTCTGTTCTAGGAAAAAGTAATTTAATCAATCCCCAAAGATACTGTCTCTATTACATATAATGGATGCACTTAGGTAGATCCTGAAAAAGACCAGCCATCTCAGATAACACCATTTCAAAGTGCAAAGTAACTATCATTTGCCAAGCTAATATTTTTCAATGCTCTAATATTTCTTCTTCCAAAACATGGTTCTTATTAATTTGAACTGAACAGGGAGGAATGATTTTTAATTTTTTAAATAAATGATCTCAGAAAGATAGAAGCCTGGATTTTTATCACAAAATTAAAAACTGACCAAAAACAAAACAAAAAGTTGTTCTGAAGGATACATTTGAACACTTGACAGACAAATTCATAAGCCTGCAAATGGCCAGTGTGAAGACTATCATCAAACTGTTCACCTTCCACACGCTGACTATTGAAGTAATGTATTCATAATTTTAAATGAACTTTTACCTACTGACCTTGCAGTAGATACATTTAAAATAATTATCTCTAGCCTAATAAATTGATTATGAATAATTCGCCTTCCACACTGATCTTCTTTAATAAATCTAGTTAAAACTGAGGTTTTTTAAAGTTAACAATGTAATATATTGATGTAGGTAAGACAATAGGAGTGCTTTCACTGAGCCTGATGGAACATACTATCATTCTATATGAAGCATGAGAAAAGATAATCTCCAATATTGCTAATATCCTTGGCTTGAAAATACAGGTCAACATATAAGAAATTCAGGCCACAGGACAGCGTGTAATAATTTACTGCATATTTGCACAGTATAAGCCAAGCTACAAGCACATAACAGAAGCAAGGACAGGAGAAAGGTCTTGTTTTGTTCTTGTCAAACAAAATTCTCAAGAGCAGAAAAGTAGCACAAAGGAAATACCTTAAGATCTCGCCTTTCCAGGTGTAAAAGCTCAGAGCCTCGGATGTCATGGCTGATGAAGATTTCTTTGTACTCTCCCAAACTGAGCAGATCCAGCCAAGCAGCAACTTCATCTGTGCCCCATTTTTGAACTACCAAAGTTAAGAGCAAAACCCCCTTAATTTCTACATGCTCAAATGCATTACAAGCAAAGGTTAGGCCAAAGAGAGTGGAAAACAGAGTAGAACTGCCGTGCCAGCAAAGGGAAAGGTTAAAGGTGTCATTTCCACAAAAACTGAGTTTCTTTTCACATGCAGGTCAGAGGTTAGCAATAAACATTAGACAGTATCTAAACAAAGATGAGGTTCTTTGCTTTGCAGCCGTGCTTTCAGCTTTACTCCAGTTTCCTCAATAAAGCCATCAAACCTCATATACTTCAAATTCACTTTTAATCATCTTAGGATCAGTGGTGCAAGATCCAGGTTTGTTCCACTGTATACTAATGACACTTTATTGGTTGCAGTGCAGTCAGAAAAAAAAACCACTTCAAATATAGACTGAACTCCTATAGCGATCGCAGCATGCAAGCCCAACTTCAGAAGTTTTTCTAGTGCTCTTAATTAATGCAACAAATATTCTATTAACTATACCAGTTGCATAGGCCATTAAAAAGCTCTTTGTCAACATTGTTCTCTAAGGTTAGTTGCCCACATTAGTCTTAATAGGCCAAGTTTATTCAAAGAAAGTAGTTTTATGCTACTATTATTCTTTTGTACCTTTGTTTATCTTTCATTCAATGCTGATTAGCTTCAGACTGAAGTACTCTAATATGCTTTATATTTTAACATATTAGTGAACTAAGAAGCTAAATTCAGATTAACAACTAAAGAGAGCTTGTTCTGCATTTGAAGGCAGTTTAACACACTGCCTGCTGTGAAAGACCGGTGTTGGAGCAGTTTTAGGTCTGTTGTGACACCAGTTATTTTCAGGGCAGTATGTTCAGAGATAACAGTGGGGAGAGAGGAGAGTGGAGTTTGTTCAACTTCTACTAACTAATTAAGAGAGCAGGATTTTGTTTGATGTACAGAATTAACTGCGGTGAAAACTTATTTGGGACTTTAAAGGACGACTGGTTCAATTAAACAAGTGTTAATGAAAGCCATTGTGCAACCTCTCAAACTACCCTGAAAAACCGGAATCAGTGCTTTATACAGAAACAGAACTGGTTTATAAATGATTTGTGTTGGCATGGAGTTAGTTAAATAAAACCACCCAAACAGATACATGGGACCTTCTATCCCAAAAGTAGATGGCAAAACAGTAGCTACAAAATACTTCTTCTATTCACCTAGTCGTTTGGGGATCCTATTGACACACACCTGCTAAATGTACTGCATGAAATCCTCATCCCATTGACTCCTCAATCAGCAAAACTCCCTCTGACTTCAGAGGCGCTAGGATTTTATACTCTAGGTGTTGCACATTATTTTAGCTATTATGAAAGATATGAAATCATGTTTTGTTCGAAAAGTTATGATCTTTCTTGCAATGTCAAAACACATACCAGGCTGAGGGCTGCTCTTATGCTTTTGGACTTTTTCCTTTTTAAACTTTGGCACTATGCGAAATACTGTACTTCTGTTGTTTCTCTTAGAATAATCCAGAGGTGGATCCTGCATGGAAAAAGAGGAAAACAACCATTAAACTTTAAAATTGCCTCACTCGATGATGGGGAATTCTAATTTACTCTTGTCTAGTGAAATAAAATTATTTTCACTTAGGAGTAATAACCTGGCCTACCTCATCATCATTTGGTTGGAAAACATAATAAAGCCATGGAATCTCAGCAAGTTTTCTCAGTTCAGTCTCCACACTGTGTAATGCATCAGACAGCAGCTCTTCATGGGGAGGATCCAGTTGCTATTTATGAACAAACCAGAAAAAGAATGTTAAATGGCTGCCTTATACTGAAAGTAAACAAACAGGGAATTTCTTACCACATCTAATTTCCCTGCACATGCATTTCACCAATCCATTTGGGTTGGTCCTAACTACAAGAATGACTAAAACAGCTAAAACTTTGGTGTGTGCCCACCTATCCATTTTTGCCATCACTCATCACACTTCAGAAATATAAATGGAGATTTAAAGCGCATGAAAGAGTCTCCCAAACTAATAGATGTACAAGCTCAGAGAAACCAAATTTACAGTAAGAAATTCCCTAGTCTTGTACTTCCATCAATCCTAGGGTGATCAGACAGCAAATGTGAAAAATCGGGACAGGGTTGGGGGGTAATAGAAGCCTATATAAGAAAAAGACCCCAAAATCGGGACTGTCCCTATAAAATAGGGACATCTGGTTACCCCAATCAATCCAGAAGCACAATTGGTAATCAGCACAGTGCCAAACGTAAAAATATTAATATTTTGTGCTTTTCCCAATTCTGCTATAAGCTCATAGTTGTATGCTCTTATTGCTGGACTATGATGTCACGCAACAAGGGAGGTAAGAATTTAACAAAGGCCAGTGGCCTGGAGAAAACTTAGATAAAAAACAGCATCAGAGAAAAAAAAGTGTAACTTATAGTGTCAGGAAGCCCAATGCTGCCATTCCTCAATTTTTTTCATGTGATGTACAGCTCTTCTCTGGTTAGGAAGCAGAAATGGAATGGGTGGAGTAACCAGGATTCTTTCATGAATGCCTTTCCAAGATTTCAATGTCCCTTGAATAGACTAAGCAAAGAACTAGGAGCTAGAATTCCCAAATTCTAATCCCAGCTCTGACAGTGACTCACTGTCTCTGTGGAATGAGCATGGTGAAAAGTAGGTATGTTGGAGTCAGAAATAGTAACTTGCCCTTTGACAGCCCATTTTATAAATTGCTCTAAAAAAAAAAGAAAGGTAAGAATCATTATCCCCTTTTGCAAATAAGGAAAAAAGAGGTGTGCAAGAAGGTAAAAGTGAGTTGCTCAGGGTCACACAGCAGGTTAATGGAAGATGTGGAAATAATACACGTCTTCTGAGACCCCCCATCATGTGATTCACCCACATGTGAACAGACCATATGGAATTGGGCCCTGAGTTGGAAGTCCTTAAGGAGAGAGGCACACAAGCCACAATAGAGTAACGGTCATTTTAATGAGTTTTGAAAATTCTAACCCGTGTCACCAAGAAAGAGCTATTAAGATGTGAGCTTTGTCTGTTGAATCTTCCATGCCACTGTAGATAGTGGAGCGAATGGGGGAAATACATGTGCACATGCACAGAGTCTCCTGCCCAATGATGACAGCTGTCATTCAAGAAAAAAAATTATGTTTCTTTGTTTTGCTGAAACAAAAAAAAAAATCCATACTGAATTCCACATTCAGGTTATTTTGAAAATGACCACCAAAATCAGTACAGTTGTTCCCCTTTGAAAATTAATTTAAAATTAATAATTTATTTTATACTACTTCCACATTTTCAGTCTTCAATCTGCCATAGAGTACATTTTGTACTGAAATGTAGCATTGTGTAGAAGCTGTAATGGAGAAAGCTGGAAATATAGGCTGAGACTTTTGGCACCAGGAAAGGTGTTGGTGGCCATTTGTGATGTGGGATAAGCACAATAGCTGGATATTTCTGCTAAAAAGATCCATCATGTTGAAATTTTAAATTGCCATCATGAGGTTTCAGAGTAAACACCCCACTGAGATCGATGGGACCAGTCACACTTCTCAGAGATACACTTTGGAGTTGGGATCTGAATCAAGCAGACACATGGCATCAGTTTAAACTCCCATTACATTTTCAAAATTTCAAATTTAATTTTCATAACTAAGAGGACTTGAAGTTCATTATTTTTCTATTGAAATGAAAGCATAGATTCTAGGGCACAGTTTTGCATCGAAAGGTTGGATTCTGTGTTGTCAAATTCTGCAGTTACAGAATACATGGTATCATGGATTCGATTTCAAGAGTCCATTTGTCTGTGACCAAGATAGTCCTGACTGGTGCTCCTGCAGACGGGATCTGTAGGGGTTGGACCTGCTGGATAGCAAAGACTTACATGGTTGCTGAAAGGGCCTTTGATCTCTAGTTCTGGAGGAAAAAAGTGTTCTTGAGATATCTTGGTAGGTAGAATTTCATAGATTTCATAGACTTTAAGGTCAGAAGGGACCATTATGATCATCTAGTCTGACCTCCTGCACAATGCAGGCTACAGAATCTCACCTGTGTCTGAGTCACTGAAGTCCTCAAATCATGGTTTAAAGACTGCAACGTGCAGAGAACCTTTCAGCAAGTGACCCGTGCCCCATGCTGCAGAGGAAGGCGAAACCCCCCCAGGGCTTCTGCCAATCTGCCTTGAAGGAAAATTCCTTCCCGACCCCAAATATGGCGATTAGCTAAACCCTGAGCATGTGAGCAAGACTCACCAGCCAGACATCCAGGAAAGAATTCTCTGTAGTAACTCAGATCCCACCCCATCTAACATCCCATCACCAGCCATTGGGCATATTTACTGCTAGTAGTCAAAGACGAATTAATTGCCAAAATTAGGCTAACCCATTATACCAGGGGTCGGCAACCTCTGGCACGCAGCTCGCCAGGGTAAGCACCCTGGCGGGCCGGGCCAGTTTGTTTACCTGCCGCGTCGGCAGGTTCGGCCGACAGCGGCTCCCACTGGCCGCGGTTCGCCACTCCAGGCCAATGGGGGTGCAGGTCGAGGGATGTGCTGGGCGCGGCTTCCCACCACCCCATTGGCTTGGGACGGTGAACCGCGGCCAGTGGAAGCCGCGATCAGTCGAAGCTGTCGATGCGGCAAGTAAACAAACTGGCCCGGCCTGCCAGGGTGCTCACCCTGGTGAGCCGCAGGTTGCGGACCCCTGCATTATACCATTCCCTCCATAAACTTATCAAGCTTAGTCTTAAAGCCAGATATGTCTTTTGACCCCCACTAATTCCCCTTGGAAGGCTGTTCAAGAACTTCACTCCTCTGATGGTTAGAAACCTTCATCTAATTTCCAGTCTAAACTTATAATATATGAGATATACCTTTCTCATAGAACTGGAAGGGACCTTGAAAGGTCATTGAGTCCAGCCCCCTTGCCTTCACTAGCAGGACAAAGTACTGATTTTACCCCAGACTCCTAAATGGCCCCCTCAAGGATTGAACTCACAACCCTGGGCTTAGTAGGCCAATGCTCAAACCACTGAGCTATCCCTCCCCAACTTCCTGGCAGGCAGTTTATATCAATTTGTTCTTGTGTCCACATTGGTATAGTAAAATACTTTCTTCCTTCTTGCCATTAGAGTATCTATATATTAACATTTTTTTCTAATGAGAGCTCTTCTCTTGTAAGATGTTACTGTTTAGTGTAACGGGATTGGAAATCTAAGTTTTCCATTGTTATGGGATTTTTTGAAGAGATTCTTTTTTAAGAAGTTTCTAAGACTTATGGAGAAAATACAAGAGTCATAGCAGCCTTAATTTTTTTGTTCCCCCCACAGGCTGCTTGATGTCCTTTGAGTTGCACAGTGGTGTCTGGGGGAGGCTTGGAGTCTGGGCATAAATGACAACGAAGCCTCTCTCTTTCCTCTGAGGAGGACATCACTTTAGAATGTTTTCATTTTCTGGATTATTCTGTTTTTGATTTGTTCTTCTCAGGGGAAGATAAAAAGTGGACTGGTCCAAACAGTATGGGTTTCCTCAGATGGCACCTATCTAAGGTCTCACATAGAGTCTCAGAGAATTACATTTTGGCAGTGGAAACTCAATTAATTCTGCTTATAGTGAGAAAGTGCACTAAGGGCTTGATCCTGCTTCCACTGAAATCAATAGTGAAATTGAAGCAGAAATAAGAGAATTGACCAACTTAGTACAAGATCTCTTCTCTGCATGTCTAACAGACCACGAAGTTTTATAACCTTCCTGTTTCTAATGGAAAGATTAGCTCAGTGAATTAGAGTCTGACTTGTCAATTAGACCTTCTCAGTAGGGGGAGGAGAAGTTTGAGATGGAAGGAGCAACACTGGTAGAGACAACCCCACCTGCCTCCACTCCCAAACAAAGATCAACAGGCAGTACAGGCAATGATGGTATCAACTGCATGGCTGTCAGGAGCACTGGATGCAGAGAAGGGGAGTGTGGAAGAATTGGACAGATGAAAAGAGGTAAAAATAAGGAAGAAGCAAATTAAGAGATCTGCTTCTTTGTCAGGGGAGACAGTTAAACTGAGTATGGTGCCTGACTGGTAGTTTAAGTAACACCAAAACTTTCATCTGTATCCATCATCTCCATGGGTCAGCCCAATCTACATGTTATTTCAGCACTGATGGAAGTACAAGCCAACAAGACTGTCCAGGGCTAAGTTTTAGTGCTGATTCACAAATGAGAGTTATGAATATCTCTAAAGTCAACATGCGAACTGACACAGAAAATATATTGATATCAGACAACAGTCTTGTTTAAAAAAAAATGGTTTAGCATTGATAAGCTAAGAGTGAGGTTGTGCCCTCTATTGGCTGAAAAACAGGGGTTTCAGCATGCATGATTTCATAATTTAAACATGTCCTATCATCCCTTGATACATTATACCACCTTTAGAATAGCATCCCAATCACCACCTGAGGACTGTTCAACCAAATTCCTTTCCCCAAACATTTTAAAACCCAAATATTGCATTCCTGCCTCCACATTAACATACAGGAATTTGAAATCTCAGCAGATTTTTTCCCCTATATTGGATAAATTTATCTAAAGAGCATTGTTCCCTTCCTAAAGTTAAGTAAAGTAGAGCATGTGCCTAACATGTTAATACTTCTAGAAGTGAACTGCTGACACAGTCTTCGGATGCAATGACTTTTAGTCACTATGGAAATAAAAGCAGCAAAAAGTCCTGTGGCACCTTATAGACTAACAGACATTTTGGAGCATGAGCTTTCGTGGGTGAATACCCAGTTCGTCGGATGCATTCACTCAGTCCTGGGATAGGGGTTGTTATAAAATTGGATGGGTGGGGTTCTGTGGCCTGCCTTGTGCAGGAGGTCAGACTAGATGATCAGATTGGTCCCTTCTGACCTATGAGTCTATGAGTCTATGCTCTAAAACAGCTGTTAGTCTATAAGGTGCCACAGGATTCTTTGCTGCTTTTACAGATCCAGACTAGCACGGCTACCCCTCTGATATATGGAAATAAAGTGAGTTTGTACCATTTATTTAGGATGTGAAAGGGTCTTTATCTTAATACCATTCCTTTCAGACTCAAGTCCCTCTACAGGAAAATATTCCAATCAATATCCATTTGTAATTATCACACACTTAGGTAATTAATAAAATATTAATAAATTTTCTCCTGAATCTGAAGACTAAAGGCATGAAAAAGACATAACCCTTCCAACTTAGTGTATCCATTGATAGAAAAGCATGAGGAACCCTGTTTCTTTCCTCCTCCCCTCACCATATCAAATGTACCAATTTCTAACTGTATGTCAAGAGCATGTATTATTATTGAAGAACATAACTACTCATAGATCCACAAACAAGCAACCAAGGGAGGAGATGCAATGACTTTCAATGCCAACAAAACTTTACTGGACACTCACCAATTAACAATGGTTTAGGAAGAGAAATTAACTCCTGCCATGCTGCAGGTGAATGGACTAGGAGAACAATTCATAATTCATTCCAACTCAAAATAATAGATGTAGTATCAAATCCTCTGATTCAGCCTTTTATAGGTTCCGGGGTATAGTATTTCATTGCACTATAACGCTATGGTGCTCCTTTAGAGAAGCATGACGTACACAGGGCCAAGTTACACAACATTTATTTTATCTTCTTACCAAAGGAACCCTTCCTACTAGTAGAGATTCAGTTTCATTATGTAGTGCCTTCACATTGACAGCTATTTCAATGGCGGTATTTCTGGTAAGACTCTGGGGAATAGAAGCAGAACAGTCAAATAAGTTAAACTGTGAGCACAAGTACATTGAGTTTACAATCCCAACCTTGGTCAGTTTTTCCAAAAGCAACCAGCTTGATCCAGCTCTGCTTGATAAGTGTATTCTACCAGACCAAAGGGAATAAGATATAGAGCAATATACAGAGGTCAAAATCTGATCTCAGATGCATCTCTACAACTGCCACTGAAGCTTGTGGGAATTTCACTGTTTATTTAGGGGCAGAACAGACCATATTAGTTTACATAAGACTCCAGAATGGAAGAGGGGGAAATGCACTGTATTTGCTGGTTGGTTTGCACCTGACTCTGTTTACAGAGGGCTCAGATGTGCTAGAGTATCAAGTGACTAGCCACATGTTCTTTATGGCTGGCTAATGCCACTAAAGAAACTCTGGGCCTTTTATTAACAAGGATCATTAATGAGGATTGTTCACATCACACTTGAGGGGGCGATCTTCCACACTTTAACAAGTAGTGGTTAGCCTGCATAGTTACTATGGTGACAGGGGCTTAAGTAGATTATGTTAGGTTAGACAATTTTGGACCGACAAACTCATGTTCATGAAATTATGTTAGTGCCGAGATCCTACAAAAGCTCAAATAGTGGGGGTTGGGCTGGGAGATAAGGAACTCAGTTCTGCTCCTCCTGAAATTCTCCCACTAGCACCATATCCTCCATTAAGATGTATGTGCATCTGTGTGAGTTTGACCGCATGACTGTACCTGGGTGTAGTTCTGTGTCCATCTCCCAGCGCTCTGAGCCATGCCCTTAATGTTATGCTCTGCTGAGCCCCTGTATCTTCCTTTGCCTCCCTCTATTTCCAATATGCTTAATGTCCCACTCCCACTTAGGTCCAGTTGCCACAAAAGGGAATGTTTTTCCACCCAGCAGTACCTTCCTCCTCCCCATTGGGGAGGGTGAGATGGGAGCTGTCAGGTATCCTCTGCCTCTTCCAATGTGCTCCAGGTCTGTGAGGAAGGGAGTCTTTCTCCCATTTCCTCTTCCCTCTGGGTGCCCCTGCTGCTGCTGTCTCTGCCTTTCAGACTCACTGAAGTAGAGTCCCAGAGTCCATCAGCTATTAAGTGGCCCTACAAGTGTAAGGAGGGGGTGCCGAGGCTGCTGCTGTAGGTGCAGGACAAAAAGCATGGCTGGTTTCCTCTCCATCCCATTCGGTGCTCGGGCCTATGTCACACTCTTAAAGTTAAGCATGTTTGCAGGATCAGGAGCCTGGGATATCAATAACCTCAGCAGTTAACATGCTAGCCACGGAAAATGGTGATCGAGACTATGAGACTACTCCAATGTCTCTAGAAATACTTCTGCACACAGGGGCTACAGTTGATTTATTATTAAATAATGCTTTGTTGTTCCTTTACCTCTGGAAACCTTGGATTGGCTTTATTTAATGCATGTGAACATGCATTGACAGCATGAGCCAGCTCCTGTTCCAACAGGCTGTGTATTTTTGCTGCTTCACAGATTCTACAAAAATATGAAAAACAGGAAAGGAATTTTGTCACCTTCTTTTACAACCAGTTAAAATGTGATTAAAATTAAAAAACACTGGTAGATGGAAAAGAAATATTTCACAGAACATTTACACTAATTGTCCTAGAGTCCTATGTATATTCCTACGTATCTAAAGCTTAAATGTAAGTATCACCTTAGACAACAAAGCACTTTGCTCTCTTATCTAAATGACATTCTTCATACAGAAGATCTGCTCTGATATGAGGGCTTCAGGAACATTTATTGTCTTAACTGGCATGTCATCCTACCAGCAATGGCTACATATAGATTATACTGATTAAACCAGGAATATTCATTCACATAATTCATACAGGAAACGCATTCTGAAGAGAATTATTATGGTGGTGTCATGTGACAATCTGTATATCCTGTTAGGGGACAGGGAATGGGGGGGTTGGATGGGGCAGGAGTCCCAGAGGGGCCATCAGGGGGCCAGAAACAGGGGGGGATGAATAGGTGGTGGGTGCCGTGCCACGTCTGGCTGTTTGGGGAGGCAGAGCCTCCCCTAACCGGCCCTCCATACAATTTTGGAAACCTGATGTGGCCCTCAGGCCAAAAATGTTGCCAGCCCCTGTATTAACCTATGACCTGGCTGAATTTCAGTTTGGATAATTGTATTACATTATGTCTATATAAATTCTCCCTTCCTGTCTACTTGAGTCAGCCCTGCAGTTTAAACTGAATATGCTGTTCTACAATTCCTGTCCTAAACTTGTGCAGTTAAACAGTTGCTCTAGCAACTCTTTCTGTATTATAGCATTTGAGATAGTGAGCTCCATAATACAGTCCATTGTAAACTGGCATTTTTACTTGTTCATAACAGTCTCAAAAACATTTTTTAAACTGAAAATATCTATGTTAATCTCTGCCCAAAGGAGAGCGTTTTAAAAAACATATACAAAACTGGTTCGGCAGTTTTTTAAGTCGAGATTGATGGGATGACAGGAGGGAAAGTAAAAATTCCACACACATATGTTGCAACTGAAATTTTGTACTTGCACAACACAGAAGACTCTAGTTAGAAACATCAAATGTGGTGCTATCCTATATATTGCTGAACCAGGAAAAACAATCCAATTTTGAAGAAAATCCCAGTTTTAAAATTATGAAGGTCTGAAAACGGTGTGTGAGTCTGCATATGTGAGATAAAACATTTTAAATCCAGAGACTCTCAACTGGATATCGAGAGACACCCCTCCCTAAACACATCTATCATCTCAGACATAAAATATCTCTCATTCAGCATCATCACTTAGGGTGCCTTTGTAGCAAGACTAAGGGTATTTACACTATTTTCTGCTGAAAGATCTCATTTGAAACAGAAAATGGGACAAAATGCAACATGAGTTTGCCGAAGACAGATCATGGTAGACTAAGCCAATATGTTTCTCTGATAAGATAACTGATTTTTAAAGACAAGAGAAATGCAGTAGATCTAATCTATCTGGACTTCAGTAAAGCATTTGACACAATGGACTATTATTAGTTAAGATAGGGATTAATATCAGAATTGGAAACTGGGTAAGGAACTGTCTAAAGAGGGGATGACAACAAGTTATGATGAAAAGAGAGCTATCAGGCTGGAGAGAGCTTACTAGTGGAGTGCCTTAAGGTTTGCTCTTGGGACCAATCTTATTTAATATTTTCTTCAATGACATTGGCACAAAAAGTAGGTGTGTGCTAATGAGAAGAGCTAATTAAACTAAAGGACAACATTGGCATAAGAACAAATGGGCCATGAATAAATTTAGGCTGGAAATTAGAAGAAGGTTTCTAACCATCAAAGAAATGAAGTTCTGCAACAGTCTCCCAACAGTAGTAATAGGGGCAAACAATCCAACTAGTTTTAAGATGGAGCTTGATAAAATTATGGATGAGATTGTATGATGGCGTGCCTGCGATAGTATGGGACTGGACTCAATTACCCAGGAGATCCCTTCCAGTCTGTGTCCTATGTTTCTCTGAAAGATTCAGTAAACTGACTTAAAAATGAGTGAATGGCTTTGCTTGTGGTACACTCAAAACACATACCTTTATAAAAAGAAACATTTGCTTCTTTGAAAGCACCAGGCCTTTATTTAAAAAAAATATATATAAGGAATTCTTAGTGGGCCTTTTCTTGATTTTTCAAGGGGTGTCTCATGTAAAAATAAAAGAGCTTTGCAAGTTCCCAGGAAAAAGATGAGTGGTGATTTGGGGAATTATAAACTTTGCTGGTGGCTTTTAAAAATGTTTGTGACTCAATAAAAATGTACTTTTCTTAGAAAAAGTGGGGTGTTGCTCTGAAAACTGAATTTTCCCTTTCTTAAAAAAATCTTGCGTTTTAGGGGGAAATGGGTTCTGGGGCTGAGTGAGAGAGCAGAATCAGTTCTCTGTAGGCATATCACTATCAGCCAAAAATAGTTTTTTGGATGCATTGCTCAAGATTTGGAAAATATTGAAATCAACAGCATTTAAACTCCAAGCTGACATTACCACGGTTCTAAATAAAGTGTGGCCCTTGTGTACATTGGCATGATGTGCTTGTTGAAGTGAGCCTTGGCAGCAAGTTAATACAGAATGATTCAATGGATGGAACTCCTCTGCCACATAGAGGAAATGATTTTGAGCATGCAACTGAGGGCTTGTCTACTTGGGGACACTCAGAAGGCTAATCTTAATTAACTTTTAATGTGGATTAGTTAAACCACATTAAACCCATGTGGATGCTCTTACTCAGAATTAAAGTGTCCTTAATTCAATTTAGCTTAATTCACTTTCAAAGTGAATTAAACTGAACCAAATTAAGGCCACTTAAATTTTGAGTAAGAGCATCCACACCATGTTTGAATACAGTTTAATTCATCTACTTTAAATTCACACTTTAGTTAATTCAGATCAATTTTCCTCAGTGTCCCTGTGTAGATAAGCCCTGAGAAGACAAAAGAATTGTATGTATCATTTGATTGTCCTGAGACAAGAAAGCAAAAAGGGATTAGTTTGTGTTTGATTATGAATGGGAGGATGGGAAAAATGTATGATTTTAAAATTTAAATTCAAAGTGGATTTCTTTAGTAGGTCGCTGGATACAACACTGGTTTCATACAGCTTGGACTTTTCAAATTAATAGCCGAAACAAATCATTCCAACTGATCTGGAACTTTGGGCTGATTTGGAACTGAGAAAGGGGCAACAAAGCCTCGCTGAGATGATACAAACTACTAGAAATTCTTCACTGTTCTTGTGAAGAAACGATTTCAGCAGATTTAGCCACACACGAACCCCTGAAGGGCAAAACTTCAACTGATCAACTGTCAAGAGACTCTTAGGACTTCCAGCAGAATGGGAACTCTCATAACAATGAATAGGTACACAAAAAGATACGAAGGGTCTATCGGACAATGAGACTTGCTTAGACTTTGTTCTTACAGATACTTAATTATTTAGTCGTTTAAGAGTTAAGACTGTGTTTATGTTTAAAAAAGTGTTTTATAAAAGCAGCAACTGTGCTGTACATTTTCATTAATACAGATAATTGGGCGATTGGGGGACACACAATTTTTTGTGTTGGGGTAAGGAACAGGAGTCATTAGAGAAAAAAGTTTGGCAGATGGGAGGATGGAGGGATAGGAAAATGTTTCATAAGCCTGAGAAAAAATGCCTAGAATTGAACACACATATCTAATGCTAAGAATTGAACACATGAGGAGCCACAAGATACCAGAGATTAAAACCCTTTGTATTTTATGCACAGAAGAATTGTTAATAGATTTATAGATCATACTAAGAGGCTGTTCCTGGCCCAGGATTGAATCCTTTAATTTCTGAGTCTAGAACAGGCATAATTTTGGGGGGAAATTATATATCTGAGGGGAAAAGGAATAAACTCTTCTATAGATGGTGGATTTTCTTTTAATTGGTGGGTTTTTGAAGATGAGGTGGTTATCAGCATGTGTTTGAAGTACTGTGCAGTTTATCACATGGATGTCACCTCCATGTATGTGTTGTATATGTGAGTATTTTTATACATTTCTCACATGCACAGTTAGGATGTGTTTTAGGTTTAAATGTAACCTTTTGGTGACCTCCAAAAACTGAATCCAGTAACAACAGTATATTTTGAACTTTAATGTATCGATTATTAATAGTTAGGCATAAGAAAAGACGGTTACTCACCTTTGTAACTGTTGTTCTTCGAGATGTGTTGCTCATATCCATTCCAATTAAGTGCGCGTGTGCCGCGTGCACGTTTGTCGGAAGATTTTTACTCAGCAACACCGTTATGGCGCCAGATATATACCCCTGCTGACCCAACAGCCCTTCAGTTCCTTCTTGCCGGTTACTCCGACAGAGGGGAAGGAGGGCAGGTTTGGAATGGATATGAGCAATGCATCTCAAAGAACAACAGTTACAAAGGTGAGTAACCGTCTTTTCTTCTTTGAGTGCTTGCTCATATCGATTCCAATTAGGTGATTCCCAAGCATTACCCAGGCGGTGGGGTCGGAGTGAGATGTTGCAGAATGCAAAACTGCTGAGCCAAATGCTGCATCATCTCTGGACTGTTGAACCAATGCGTAATGTGAGGCAAAGGTGTGAATCGATGACCAGGTAGCTGCCCGACATATTTCCTGGATGGGAACATGGGCCAGGAAGGCAGCAGATGAAGCTTGCGCCTGAGTAGAATGGGCGGTGAGGTGGCTAGCCGGAACGTGAGCCGAATCATAGCATGTACAGATGCAGGATGTTACCCAAGATGAAATTCGTTGGGATGAGACCAGTAGGCCTTTCATCTGGTCTGCCACAGCTAAAAAGAGCTGAGGTGACCTTCGGAAGGGTTCTGTTCTCTAGATATAAAAGGCGAGAGCGCTGCGAACGTCTAGGGTGTGCAGCTGTTGTTCCCGACATCATGGGTGTGGCTTTGGGAAAAAGACTGGGAGGAAGATGTCTTGATTGACATGAAAGGCGGACACCACTTTAGGGAGGAAGGAGGGGTGTGGTTGCAGCTATACCTTGTCCTTATGGAATACCGTATACGGTGGGTCCGCTGTCAAGGCCCAAAGCTCAGATACTCATTTTGCCGAAGTAATAGCGCCGAGGAAGGCTGTTTTCCAGGAAAAGTACAGCAGCGAGCAGGTGGCCAGTGGTTCGAAAGGAGCACCCATAAGCTTGGCTAGCACCAAGCTGAGATCCCACGTAGGGGTCGGGTGTCTCACTTGAGGGTACAAACGTTCCAATCCCTTGAGGAACCTTGAAACTATGGGGTGAGAGAAGATTGATTGGCCATTTTCCACTGGGTGGAAGGCAGAGATGGCTGCCAGATGCACCTTTATGGAAGAGACTGCTAGGCCCTGTTCTTTCCAGGACAGTAGGAGCGGACACCTGCCTGATACCTGGAGCCAGGAGATATGCCTCATCGTCACTCCTGACACCAGAGTTCTGGCTGCAGAGTTTGCTGCATCCAGAAAGACTTGGAGGGAGTTCTTGCTACCTTTTTACCCTTCTCAAGTAGGGCAGTAAATTCTTGACGGGATTCCTGGGGAAGAAGCTCCGTAAACTTCCCCAAAGACACCCACATGTTAAAGTTATATCTACTTAGAAGGGTTTGTTGGTTTGCCACCCTAAGTTGGAGGCCCCCTGCTGAGTATATTTTGCAGCCTAGGAGGTCCATGCGCCTAGCCTCCTTTGACTTAGGAGCTGGGGCTTGCTGGCCATGACACTCCCTCTCATTCACTGACTGCACCACTAAAGAGCAAAGAGGTAGGTTAATGTAGAGATATTCATACCCCTTTGAGGGGACCATATATTTTCTCTCTACTACCCTTGCTGTAAGTGGAATCGAGGCTGGGATTGCCAAATGGTATCCGCATTAGCCTGTATGGTGCGGATAAATGGAAGAGCCATTCTAGTAGGTGCATCAGCCGATAGGATGTACACGACAGGGTCCTCTATTTCAGAGACCTCCTTCATCTGTAAGTTCATATTCTGAGCCACTCGTCTCAAAAGGTCTTGATGGGCCCTGAGATCAATTGATGGAGGGCCTGAGGAGGATGTTCCCGCCACCGCCTTGTCTGGCGAGGAGGAAGAGGAGAGGACCGGGACCAGGAGGTCCTGTGGGGGCTCCTGCACTTGAGAGGCGTCATCTGTGTCAGGTGGAACCTGGGTGTCTGCAGATGGTATCGGAGTCTTATCTGTGCCCGTCGGGGGGGCGGCTTATTGTCGCCTCTGGTACCCGGTGTTCTGACAGGACCGACCGTGGAGCCAGTGATGGAGCATCTTAGACCTGCGGGTATGCCCACGGTGTCCACAAGGACCAGTGATGAGGCCCTTGCTCATGGCTCTGGCTCTCTAGGAATATATGTCTGGGGATGTCAGAGTCACGCTCCTGAGGATAGGATGCGCTACTAGCCTGCAATGACACCGATGTGTGTCTCGATGGCCACGGTGGTGCCAATAGACCCTGGGAGGGTGCCACTGCTCTGGATGCTCGATCCCGGGGTGGTACTGGGGAGCTATAACGGTACCGCAAGCGAGACCGGGACCTTCCACCGTAGCGGTGCCAGGAGGTTGACCGGGATCTCGAGTCTCTTCATCTGGAGTGACTGTGGGATACACGGTGCCGAGGACAGTGCCGTGAGTCGGATCGGTACCAGGAGTATCCAGCCAGCAAACGAGATGTCAAACGGTGCCGCGAGTGCGACCGGTACCGCAATGGAGAGCAGCGCCGGCACTGTGAGCGGGAACGGCATGATCGAGAGCATCTGTGAGACCGTGATCTTGAACAACGTCTCTCTGTTGGACCAATGGAAAGTGGCCTTACCAGGGCCGGTCTTCCAATGGATTGTATGACCCGCACCGGCGGTGCCAGGGGTTGAGGCCGTGTCGACTCCGTCATGGCGATGAGCTCCCTTGCCGCGGAGAAGGTCTCCGGTGTAAAAGGGAGGGCAAGCTCAACCACAGCATGAGCCGGGGAGCTGTCAGGCACCAGACTCAACGGCCCTTGTGGGACCGGAATCGACAGTGCAGCATTCGGTGGAGCTGCAATCGGCGGTTGTCATAAACAGATTGTGAAGGGTTAATGTCTCTTGTACTTGTAAAGGGTTACAAGCAGGGAACGGGACACTTGACCAGAAGACCAATCAGAAGACAAGATACTTTTAAATTTGGGTGGCGGGAAGCTTTTGTGTGTGTTCTTTGTCCGTTGTGCGTCCTGCTCTCAGAGGGTCTGAGAGGGACCAGACATTACTACAGACTCTCTAAGTTTCTTGTCCTATAGTAAGTAAAAACAAGCAGTTTAGGCTTTTTGATTGTTTTTACTCTATTTGCAATTGTGGATCTGGCTGGTTAACTTTTATATGTGTAGTTGCTGGGAATATTTTGATTTGTATTGGTACTGGGGGGAAAGTCTTTTTCTGGTGTCTGTAAGCTATAGGACCCTGTAATATTTACATCTTGAAGTTACAGAGATAATTCTTTACTTTTTTCCTTTCTTTTATTAAAAGATTTCTTTTTTTAGAGAACCTGATTGATTTTTTCCCCCTTGTTTCCCTTGTTTTATTCCAGGGGATTGGGATAACTCACCAGGACGGGTGGGGGGGAGACGGGAGGGGGAGAGATAGAATCTCTCTTTGTTTTCCTTGAATCTGTTTGCCTCTTTGTGGAAGGGAAGGGGGATGCTTCTCTGTATGGTGATTTAAGAGGTTGGATCAGTATCTGTCAGGATAGCCCAGGGAGGGAAATTCTGAGAGGGGGAAAGGTGGGGGGAATGGTTTATTTCTCCTTGTTTTAAGAACCCAAGGGATCTGGGTTCTTGGGGACCCCAGGGAAGGTGGGGAGGTCAGAGTGCCCCAAAACACTATATTTTTGGGTGGTGGCAGTGCTATCAGATCTAAGCTGGTAATTAAGCTTAGAGGATTCAGGTGCTAGTATCTCATTTCCTGAACTCTAAGGTTCAGATCTGAGAAAGATTGCTATGACATGGTCAGCAGCTGAGTGGGATAGATAAGAATCCAAAAGCCAGTAAGATTATTAATTTTCTTCTCTGCTAGCTGGTTATAAGCAGAGGGAAGGGGTTTATTTTTTAAACTGCAGCCAGAGAAATTTCTTTTTCTTCTTTGCTCCGTTCTAGCTGTGCATAGGGAGGGCTATTAAGGTTTAACGACAGTCATTTGTTAGACAAAGCAGCCGTAAGTGGTCAGCAACGCACTCCATCCAGGACACATTTGTAAATGAAAGAGGGTTTTCTTTTGCTTTTTAACTCTTTCGGGAGAGGCTAGTAAGTTAAAAAGGACTCTGTTGCTAAGCAACCCCAGGAAGCCAACAGAGAACCAGCAGTTCAGGCAGTAAACACCAGAGGGCATCCCAACACAAGAAAACAGGAACCATGACTACTAAGGACCTGAAACAGGAACTGGCAAGACTGGAGGCAGAGGAACAAATCAGAAACGCAGACCACAAGCGAGACATGGAAAAGAAACTACAAGAACTAGAAATAAAACAAAAAGAGATGGAGCTGAGAGAAAGAGAAGAAAAAAATCAAAGAGGAAACCTACAAAAGAGAGCAAGCAGCCAAAGAGGAAGCCTTCAAAAGAGAGCAAGCAGCCATAGAGGCTGCCCACAGAGGGAGCTGGAACTCCAGAGGGAGACCCATTGGCAGGCCCTGGAATTAGAACAGGCTAAGCAACAGAACACAGCCAATCCTAACAACACTTTGCCAGTTGTTGTTCCACATTCCAAGAAATTCCCCACCTTCAAGGCAGGTGATGACACTGAGGCCTTCTTAGAAAATTTTGAAAGAGCCTGCCTTGGGTACAGCATCTCTGAAGACCAGTACATGGTAGAATTGAGGCCACTGCTCAGTGGACCCTTAGCAGTCTCCTGAAATGCCTAAATGAACGATTATAAACTTTTTCAAACCAAGGCCAGATACAGAATGGGGATAACACCTGAACATGCCCGTCTGCGATTCAGAAGCCAAAAATGGAAACCAGATGTGTCCTTCCCCCGACACGCCTAGCACATTGCAAAGAATTATGAAGCCTGGATATCAGGAACAAAGGTTAACAATCTGGACGAGCTGCATCTCCTGATCCAAATGGAGCAGTTCTTAGATGGTATTCCTGAGGAAATAGAGAGGTACATCCTAGATGGGAAACCCAAAACGGTAATCGAGGCGGGTGAGATTCGAGCCAAATGGATGGAAGTGGCAGAAAAGAAAAAAGCTACTGTCAAGGGGAAACAATACCCCAGAGGGCACACCGACAATAAACCCTACAACCGAGGGCAGCCAAAGACCCACCTACAACCCAAGGAAAGCCACAGACGCCCTATTCTTCCACCTCACCAGTCTCCAGTAACCCACTTCGACCCAGTGACCAGTCAGCTGGTAAATGCTTTAAGTGTAATGAACTGGGACATATAAAGGCCAACTGCCCCAAGAACCCCAACCAAGTGCAGTTCATTACACCACCATCACACCAAAGATCCCCAGGCCCAGATGCCTCTCAAATACCCTTGGAGCGAAGGGAAACTTTGAGAGTGGGCAGAAAGAAGGTTACCGCGTGGAGAGACACGGGGGCACAAGTGTCAGCTATCCACTAATCCTTCGTTGACCCCAAATTCATCAACCCAAAGGCCCAAGTGACAATTTACCCCTTCATGTCACAAGCTGTAGACTTGCCTACAGCTGAACTACCTGTCCAGTACAAAGGCTGGTCAGGAATGTGGACTTTTGCAGTCTATGACAATTATTCCATCCCCATGCTACTGGGGGAAGATTTGGCCAACCAGGTGAAGCGGGCCAAGAGAGTGGGAATGGTTACACGTAGCCAAATCAGGCAAGCTTCCAGACCCATTCCTGTTCCTGAGCCGTCCACTGAGGCCCCGTCTGTGTTAACAGAGACCCAGACAGAGGTAGTGGACCCGGATCCCCTGCCAACGACTGAAACAGCCACAGTGACTCCAGTCCCAAACCAGGAACTGGAAAAGCAGCCAGCACCAGAACCGGTGCCAGCACTGACAGTGCTTGCAAATCCATCTTCAACCCCAATGCCAGAGGGCACCAGCGAGCCTGAACTGGCAGAAGCAGCAGACAACCACACCCAAGAGGCTCAACCAGAGCCTGAAACACCCACTGGTGCACCAGCGGAGAGCGGTTCACTAGCAACGGAAACAACCCCATCAACTACATTGCTTCCAGAGGGACCAAGCCCAAGTCCGCAGTCTAAGGAAGAACTGGTGTCTCCAGCTTCAAGGGAACAGTTCCAGACTGAGCAGGAAGCAGATGACAGCCTTCAGAAAGCTTGGGCGGCGGCATGACAGCAGTACCACAGTCGACGGTGCCGGACGAACCATCTTCGAAGAGTGCTCCTTCTGTGGAGCTGAAGCAGCTGGAGTGCTATGTTGCTTCCTGGGTATTGGGGACACGGAGCGGTGCCAAGCAGATGTCGGTGCCGGTAGGGGACGGTGCTGGGGCTCCTTCTCAGTACCGGAGTGGTCCGGGGCCGAAGGGGCGCTCCTTACAGAAGCAGTCTGTTGGCCGCTCAGTACCGACGCTGCAGGACTAAGTGCCGACTCCATGAGGAGCTGTTTCAATCGAAAGCCCTGCTCCTTCTTTGTCCTTGGTTTAAACAACTTGCAGATGCGGCACTTATTGGGAAGGTGGGATTCCCCTAGGCACTTGAGGCAGGAGTCATGGGGATCCCTTATTGGCACTGGCTTCTTGCACGCCAAGCACGGTTTGAATCCCGGTGCCTTGGGCATGGGCCCGTACCGGGGTGGAGGAAAGGGGCTAATCCCCGATCCCCCCTTAAACTATATACACTAACTATAAATACAGCAACTAATACTAACTATAACTACAAGAACTCGAACTATACACACAATAAAACAGCAAAGAACTACGAGTAGCTAGGGATGTGGAGATCAGCAAAGCTGCTCTCCACAGTTCCAATGACCATCACGGGCAGTAGGAAGGAACTGAAGGGCCGTTGGGTCAGCAGGGGTATATATCCGGTGCCAAAACTGCGCCACTCCAGGGGGTGACCCAGCCAACCCACCGAGTGTTGCTAGGGTAAAAATCTTCCGACAAACGTGCACGTGGTGCGCGCACACCTAATTGGAATCAATATGAGCAAGCACTCGAAGAAGAAAGATAATCATTTTCATTTGCTGATGATAAGAATGGAGCCAAATATAACATGAATAGATTCCATGCATTTATAACTTTTCCATCACTTGTTACCTCTCTCTCATTAATTTTAACCGTTACCCACTAGATAGCTTTAATATACAAACCCAGTAGTTATGGTCTCATCTAGTATAGACAAAGAAAACAGATGAGTATTACTATTTTATTGTACTTTCTATCTCTGAGAAATGGTACATCTATGAGTTTAAAACAGTGATATCTGAAAAAGAAGTTATATGGCTAAACCTACTTTGATTATCAGAAAATAAAATATCAGAGTGTGTATTATTATATGTATGCAACAGGGCCAACTGAACAATTTTGGTCAAAATTGTTTTTTGACAGAAAATTTTATTTTCGACTAAACAAGTATTTATGTGAAAAGTGTCTGCTTTCTGCAGCAACTGTTGAGTTTTCATCAAAAACTCTCTGGACAAAGATTGAAAACATTCATTTTTTGGCAGAAAATGTTTGATTTATCCACACAAAGTTAAAAATTTTCATGGGAGAAAACAACATTTGCTGATCTGCTATAGTATATAAAATAGACTTTTAAAAAACCTGATACTGTGATAACAAAACTTCAGTCAGAATATAGAAACACCCTCAGCTTTATAAATAATTTTACCTTGGGGAGTATGCTACTATCCCATTAAACCCATTTGTTCTATTGTACCTGGTAATAAGTTCTTCTGCAGCTTGTGAACACAGCTGGATCTGTGTAACTTCTTCTTCCATAGCCAACTCAACAGCCTGTTGAGGGTACAAGTGAGATCGGAGGACAGGTTTGCAGGAATCATACTTCTGTTTGTCTTCCCAAGACTTTAGAGTATTTTCAAAAGCCTGATGAAAATGGTATGATAAATTAGCTGACAGTACTTGCTGTTTTTTATTTAAGCTTATTAAGCACACAGATTAGTATATCATTTTACATAAATATTACAAATGCTCCACACTATAAATGGTGTTTAAAATTAGTTTTACAGAATAGCTACTTTTGTGAGTAACCTCTCTCCCCTGTCCTCCGTAAAATATGCTGTTAGAGATAAATTTACATTAAGACATTACTGTAGGCATACTTTGTCAGGACAAGATGTTCTGAACCTTATGCTGAGCACAGTGGGAATCTGACAGTCATGCAGAGTCCAAACATGAAAACAAGAAAAAAAAGAAAAAGAAAAAGAAAAAAGCCCTAACAAACTTGCTTTAAACAACAAAGTAGCTATCATAACACACGTCATGATGAAGGGAGAGGACTGAATTCAGCATCTACTCAGGCCAATGGACAGAGGGACTATGGGGAAGTTAGGTGCGTTTACATCAGGGGAGGGCAAATTACATCCCGCAGGCTGGATCCGGCTAATCAGGGCTTTCAATCCGGCCTACCCTAGCCACGTGCTGCTCCTGGAAGCAGCTGGCATCATGTTCCTGCGGCCCCTGGGGGATGGGGAAGCAGAGGGCTCCGTGTATTTTCCTCGCCTGCAGGCACCGTCCCCCGCAGGTCCCATTGGCCGGGAACAGGAAACCGCAGCCAATGGGAGATTTGGGGGTAGTTCCCACAGGTGAGGGCAGTGTGCTGCGGAGCCGCCTCCCCCACCCCACCCCCCATAAGCCACTGCCGGATATGCTGGCCACTTCCAGGAGCGGCGTGGGGCTCTGAACTCCCTGCCAAGCCCCTCCTGCACCCCAACCCCCTGCCCTGAGCTTCCTGCTGCACCCTGCATCCCTCCTGCACCCCAACCCCCTGCCCTGAGCCCCCTCCCACACCTCGCACTCCCTCCTGTACCCCAACCCCCTGCCCCAGCCCTACATTCATGGCCCTGCATACAATTTCCCCACCCAGATGTGGCCCTCAGGCCAAAAAGTTTGCCCATCCCTGATTTACACCCTTGATTCTAGAATGGTAGAACAGCAAACATTCCCCCAGAGGCTAACTGGTTTGAAATGGGTTCTGTTACTATTTGGCAGAGCATGCAATCTTGCTGTGGCAGTCATGAAGAAGGCACATTATATACCTTATTACCTAGTAATTGCAGCTAAAACTTTAAATTTATGGTAAAGTACAAAGCTAGTGTCTGAAAGAGAAAGCATATTACAGTCACTAATACTTTCATGTTTATACAAAAGTAAACATAGTACTACAGGCAAAGACAGATAATCAGAACATTTCCTCCTGAAAGTTTGAGAATTTCATCTCATCAAAAAAAGAAACACTGTTATGGTCAGACATTCTATCAGGTGGCAAAGATAAGAGTTAAGCTATCTGTGTACAAGAACATATCTGTACCAACCTTTTATTTATTATTTCATGAGCTCTTTTCTCTTGTTATAATGGAACCAAGTTGTTATAATAATGGCGCTAATGAAGTATCCCATACAAAAGAGAAAAGGCTTTCTATAACTTACTCTGTCTCGTGTTAGCATCTGAGCTCTGTTTTTATGTACAATTTTAATAAGTCCTGGGGGCTGGATCCATGCCTCTCCATCTACTTGCACTGGAACCCCTTCATCTCCAAGTATGGTGATCTTTACTGACCGACACTGAAAGAGAGTAAACATGTTAGTTCACAGAGTAATATATTAATGAAATTGACAGTCCACCTGCATTAGATTGGTTGTTAGGAGCTGTGGCTTCTATCCAGGTTTTTCTCGAGGGTAAAACACTGTTGTATTTCATTCATCATTTATGATGACTTGTTACTCGTTAAAATTAAAGCCAAGTCAATATTTTATTAATGTATAATGCAGTAGTTGTCTAGACTACCTCTTTTCTCTGCAGCTTCCCAGCATGCCAGCTATCTTGGTTGCTTTCCAACAAGACACATACCTGAGCTATTCTGTGGTGCTGCAATTTGATGACTCTTGAAACTGCCATCTGCATGCTGCCAAATACTGCAACAACTTCTAAGATTTTGTCATCAAATGATGGTGCCCCAAATATCTGAGAGGAAAAGAAAATATCATCATTAGACTCTAAGCTCTTATTGCAATCTATACAATGCAGAGATTCTGTCTTCTTTTATGTCTGGTGAAATTCCAAACACACTTTAGGTATTTAAATAATAGAACTAATGTATCTGAAAAGTAAAATTATAGATTCAAGTATATAGAAATTATACCATCACTTGAACATAGCAAAGGACTGTCATAACAAGGGTGATCATAATGGCAATTAAAGTACTTGAAAGACACAGTATATTATCCATATATAGCAGGGGTCGGCAACCTTTCAGAAGTGGTGTGCCAAGTCTTCATTTATTCACTCTAATTTAAGGTTTCGCGTGCCAGTAATACATTTTAATGTTTTTAGAAGATCTCTTTCTATAAGTCGATAATATATAACTTAAGTTATTGTTGTATGTAAAGTAAATAAGGTTTTTAAAATGTTTAAGAAACTTCATTTAAAAATTAAATTAAAATGTAGAGCCCCCCCCCCAACCAGTGGCCAGGACCCGGGTAGTGCGAGTGCCACTGAAAATCAGCTCGCGTGCCGCCTTTGGCATGTGTGCCATAGGTTGCCTACCCCTGATATATAGAGTTGGTGGCGGGTTTAAATGCATATACTGAGAAATGTTAGTCAAGTCAAGATTAAAGTGGCAAACATAACTCTGCCAGTCTTCAAGTGGTCAATATTTCTAAAGCCCAAGAGTAATTAAGAAGAACATTTATTTTAACAGAGCTCAAAAGTGCTTATCTTTCTTTGTCCATAATTCTCTTTAGACCATCTTCAAAATCTATATTGGTAAATGAAGTGTCAATGCCACTTCAATAATGCAGAAGAAGAATCTTATTTTACAGCACAAAATTCACCTGTTTTAATAATGAAAATTTTACTTGAACATCCTGGTTTTGTATCAAACTAATGCCCCACTGCAACAAAGACTTAAGTACATGTCCGTTGATTTCAATTGGACTAATTACAGGGTATAAAAGTTAAGCACATGAGTAAGTCTTTGCAGGACCAGGACCTAACACTGAGAGCAGATTTTGTAAGTTAGGTTGGCAGTTCCCTAAAATAAAAAATTTCTCTCTCTCTAGGATACAGGGCCGTCCTTAGGATTTATGGGGCCCTACGCAGTATTATTAAACCGGTGCCCCTATGCCGGATGGCAGCCCAAGCTCACAGCCTGGTGGGGGAGGGGGAAGAGGGACTTGACAGCAAAGGATAAGGAGATGCCCGGCCTGCCTCATGGTGGCAGAGAGTCACAGTTCCCCGCAGAGAATTCAATGCCCTCTCCCTCATGCAGAATGGACATGAAGAAAGTACCTAATTAAAAGCACTAAAATTTGGGAATAAAAAATGTCAGTCACAGGTTTCTTGATATGCCCTGAAGTTTGTCAGAGATTTATTTGCAAAAACTTCATAGTAAGGGTGAGTCAGCTGTCCTGCTGAATACAACATTACATATAATAGAATACATGATGCAGCTCTTCTCTGTTTTACATTTTCTTAATCAGTATTTCTAAACTGAATTTATATTTTAAATGTACTCAAATCTTAAGCCAGCGTTCCAGATTACTACATATTTAACTCACTGAAACAAAGACATTCTTTTAAATTAATCAGAGAGGTTTAGTGTGTTCATAACAATATTCATTGCTTTTAGAAAAAGGGAACAGTAATTTACTTTGTGTGATCTCCATAACAAGAGACATGGTTATGAAATTTCACCAACTTTAAAAAAATATGTTTCCAAAGATTTTAGGTATAACAAGGATTTTGTCTTACTAAGGTACTGATTTTACTGGAGAGTTCTTTTAAAACTAGTTCGTCGGATAGTCAGAAGTAAAGAAAGGGAAACTCTTTGTCCAGCTATCTGGAAGGGAAGGGCTGTTGTCCCTTTAAGGGCTCTCTTCAGTGGGGAGTGAGGGGAGAGGTGGTGAAGGGATGGACAGAAAGGACACAGGAAGACTTGGAAGCACTTTTTTTTTTTAACTATAGTAATTAAAATGTGTATTTTAGATAAGGGAGGTCTTTTGAAGGATTTATTTAAAAAACTATGTGTGAAGATCCACACATTTAAGGCTAAAGATGATTGTGCATCTAAAACTCTATGCAAGCATTTTTTAGAAATGTGATTTTATAATCTTCACCAGCTCACTAATGAAATATTTTTAAAGCAAATTTTAAACTAAGGTCCTAGACTGACATGTTCTGTGTAAATATTACATTAATGGACAACTTTTTGTCAGTAAAGTCAGAAACTGACAATATAAAATTTTATTTGGGCATAAGCTTTCGTGGACATCTGATGAAATGGGTTCTAGTCCACAAAAGCTTATGCCCAAATAATTTGTTAGTCTTTGAGGTGACACAAGGACTCGTCCTTGTTTTTGCTGATACAACACTTGATCTTAGCCAAAAGGCCAAGAAGCTACTAACAGGACTACCACTCTGAAACCTGTCAGTATATACCTTGGGGTTGGCAAATGCCTGTTAAATGGCTTTATTACTCCTTGAATGTCTCTTTAACAGTTTCAATGTTGTGCTAATAGGTCTGGCAGGCTGGAGGTTTTTTCACTTTTAACTACTAGATTCCCTCTCAAGGAAGACTCACCAGGCTAGAGCAGCCATCAGTGGGAGCCTGCAGGAAGGGTCAGAACAGGGATAGGAAAACAAGAGGGTGGACACTAAGACCCAGTGGTGCCCCAAATTTTCAGGTGCCCTACGCAGCTGCCTATGTTGCCTATGCCTAAGGACGGCCCTGCTAGGATATTATATGACCCTCATCATCAAGGGCATCCAAATGTCTTACATGAATATAGAACAAAAAGATTATTCTTTGCCAAGTGTTTCTCCTTCCTTTTCTATTTCAAGTAACTTTTGATATATCCAGCTTCAGCTTACTTGCCTTTAAGAAAAAAATGAAAGCATTTCTTTCATCCCTAAAATTATTCTTAAAAAAGCAGAGACGAAATTATTATGCTGTCTCAAAGCATGGCACAATTATCTATGATGGTTTAACTTTTCTGGTCTATGATACAGACCAGCCTACCACTTTTTAAAAGAAAAATCAAGATACTAAATATGACAAATTAACTGAAGAAACATCCTTTAGAGACACTGAGTAATTTAATGTGATACTTTGTTTATGTTTTTAACACTTATTAATTTGGTGAATCTTTTGGATTCCTCTTTAGCTGGATGAGACTGTCTTGTTTCTGTTTTTTCTCTTTTAAATATAAATTAATAGCTGGTGACTAGATTGATGTGTGTTAATATGTAGTGTTCTTTTTCTACTTTAGTGTACTTTAATTTCTTTGTGGTGATATTACTTAGCAATGTGCCTTGTAGAATCAGTGAAAGCTATTCTTATAAGTGTATATTAGAAATTCATTTGTAGCATACTATCTGTATAAAAACCTTTACCATACATTTTAAAAAGTGCAATTAATTTCTACAGTGAGAGCTCAGGCAAGATCCTGAACAGGGAAACAAGAGTGTCCTGGACAGAAGAGTCACGCAAGAAGACCTCTACACAGCATGTGGCACTTGCACATCAGCAATAAACAGGCCAGTGCAACATCTCTTTATGAAGTAAGCCTGGTCTGGCTTGGCCTAGGAATTTGGGTAGTGGCGTATGGAGACATTTTTACTGAGACATGCAACAACTTTTTAATACAACAGATAAATTGTCCGTTGCTTATCCAACTGAAGATCAATGTAAACTTGTCCAAACGTTTCTAACTGAATACAGGCTGCTAAGTGTTGCTGGCTAGTCTTGTGACATCTGTACGCATTGTATTGGTTGTTTAAGTGGCTTTACTCCATATATTCTTTTTGTTGATGAAAAGTTGATAAGGCCAGAAGTACAGCTTGTTAAACCTCTATAAAAGCAGCTAAGAATCCTGTGGCATCTTATAGACCAACAGATGTTTTGAAGCATGAGCTTTCATGGGTGAATACCCACTTCGTCGGACGCATGCATCCACGAAAGCTCATGCTCCAAAACGTCTGTTAGTCTACAGGGTGCCACAGGGTTCTTTGCTGCTTTTACAGATCCAGACTAACCCGGCTACCCCTCTGATATTAAACTTCTATAGCAGTTAATCTAACGATCTGCCAGAAATGTACAAAGGCATGATGTCTTATTAATAATTACTGACTCATCGAGTCATGCAAAGAAAGATGTTCCCTTCTTTACTTACATAACGGCAAATTATTAAAATTATTAAAACCTTGTGTATTCAATTCTGTGCTTGCATGCCTTTTTAGTCTCCTTATTAGCACATGAACAACATGCTTGAATGTAGTCTGCTGGTTGGATCATTCGCTTCCCAAGCTTAAGCTGGGGAGTATGACATGAACACTGAGCCATGCCTCCGGCCTTTTTAGTGACATTTCACAAAATGGCATCCTCCACACAGTATGAACTGAGGAGGATGCCTTTTTGGACCACATCTGAATTCTGAGGCGTGCAATGCTTGCATAGCATAACACAGATGGCATGGCCCTGCATTTACCCCCTCAATTTGTCCTTTGCTTGTAACCAGTGGACCTAAAATTACTCCAGGATACCACTTTTCTATCTTCCCAGGAACTGGATTACAGCCTACTCACAAGTTGGGATGAATTCCATTCCCCCTGCTTGTTTACAAAAGCCCATTTAGCTTGTGTTTTATCTTTAGTGCAGAGATGGGTGTTGTTATATTCTGGTTTCTCTGCATGTATAATTTACTTGCATAGAACTTCTGTAGCACGCTTTTTTTCAACAACAACAAAAGAAATAGTCTTCTAAGAATTCAAATTCAAGGATTAGCATTTCCCTTTTCTCCCCCTGGGTTCCGCTTCTAATCTTCCTGTTCTTTCCAAACTAACAAACTCCCTGGGATAACTCCCCATATACAAAATTCAGTAAGTGTGTTGTGGCAAACACAGCCAGGCTCACTGAGCAATATTTTAGGAATAGACATCGCTGTCAAGATGGCGAATTTCTTCTGTCCAGATAAGCAGAACCAGCAACCTCTCAAAGATTACCGTCAGTATTGCTCTGTTGATCAGTCACCTGAGACGGCAAGAAGAGCTGTGGGTTGTGCACCTAACCTCCCACAGAATAAATGTGTCACCTTTGTGACATGTTTGATTATGAGTAACAACAAGGTTGCTCCCAGACATATATGTGTGCTGCATACAAAAATGATTGCTAGAACAGTCTTCCTCTCTTTCTTGACCCTCTGTGAAAAAAAGCAAAAATTCCTGAACATAACCTGGATAGATGTTAGGGAAATTGCCACGCCACAAACATGAATATGGAAGCCACCAAAATGCTAGATATCCTTACTCAAATGCAGCTTGAGCTAACTGCCATGCTCAAAAGACTTGTACTATGAATAGGAAAAACGCTCCAAAGAATAAGAAATAATGTTTTTGATGAAGAAGAGGGAAAAAAGGGGTGTGGGATTGTGAACAGTATGAAAGTTAAGCACTTCAGGGAAAATGTTAGGGATAGTCTACGTTAAAACACAATCTTACTAATAAGTCTAATTTTAAATGATAATTAAATGTACAAAACCATATCAAAGCAATGCTGTGATTCAGACTTCACACACACTAAATCAGGAGATTCAAAATTATGGTAATCCCACAGCAATCACACTAGATCATTCGTGCATAAAGTACACTTCAACAGTAAGAATCCCATCTGGCATACCCTCAAAGCAGTGAAACAGTAATGTATGTAGTAAAGTGTCTGTGCAGTATTAGGTCTGTCAAGAAAAAAAAAAGGACCATTTTGGATCAGTCCATAAGTTTACTGGCAACAATATATACAAGATATAGACACAGAAAAAGATAATTAAAGGATTCTACAATTTTTAATCCTCTCTTCAATTAATTTATTCTCAGTCCCTGTTTTCAGATTCACCAATCCACCGACAGCTTTTTAAAGAATAAGAGCAAAATGAAAATCTAAGCTGTGGGAATGATATAGTTGGCCAGCTCCCTTTTCTGTTGGATATAGCGCACATAAAGTGCATGCACTGGGAAACCTTGATTATAGCAGATCATCAACTAGTATATAAAAGAGGAGAGGAATAGCTATTAACTTTCATTATCGTTTGTAAAGGAGTCATGTCTAAAAATTCCACCTTTATAGCCATATATTCTTTAAGTATTGAGCCCTATTTGGAAATGTTGGTGACTTTAAGGCGAGGAGAAAGGAAAGAAAAAATAAAATGAAAATCAAAGTGACATATTTTCAGTAAAAATGGAAAAGCTTAATGCAAGAGTGCACACATTTCTAAACTGAAACCACCTTATGGAACAATAGCTTTCTGATAGTTATCCAGACTACATACCAGTACTATTACAATTAAATGAGAACAACAATAGTACAAAGTGCTTTTTGTAATTTTTGTTTCTAAAGGTTACTTTTCTTTAATGTTACTTACATCATCCTCTTTGGTTCCACCCCAGAAATTAGTCCCACCAGCATAGCTTGGAATATTTAGCACAGCTATGCCTTGTAGACTGGGGAGGGGGATGTATTGTCCATCACACTGTAATGCATAAAAACCTATGTGAGAATGTAAGACAAATGACCTGATAAAGTAATCAACCATTTCTAATTCACAAAGCATTTCAACAGCTAAAGTCAATATTGCATTAGTAGCTCTATATGAGTCTATTTTTCCTATGCTGTGGAGTAGCTCTGCATGAATCTATTCTTCACACACTAATCAAGATTTTTTCTTAAACTACAAAATATTTGAGCTACAAATATCTGCAATAGTGTCAAAAGGTAATTCTCTCTGTCCCTTCATAGAAATTTGCTCAAGTTCCCAGCAGTAACTTTATGCATTTATATGTCAATCTCTAACTACAAGGAATTTGGAGGTTTCTTGCACCTTCTCCTGAAGCATATGGGGCTGGCTGCTGCCAATGACAGGATACTGGGCTATCAGGACTGATCTTCTGCATATGGTCCAGCATGTCTACTCTCTTCTAACCATAAACACTAGCAACAGCAGATAGCATCTTTTAGTTGCAATTAGAACTACATGATTGGAAAAATAACTATACTACTGCAGTCAAAAGTGGTCAGATGAGTATACAAAATATTATAACAAATATAAAATGAAATATTATTAAATTAATATGTTTAAACAATGTATAAAATGTTAATAAAATGTAAAAAGCTGTGTAAGAATATATAAAAAGAGGACTACTACTTTCTTAAATAAACTAATACACTTTAGCATTCCTTTTGTCAACCACATAATGACAGATGCCATTGCAGCATATCTACTTGTTAACTCTGGGATAAAGCCTAGAAAAAAATTGCTATGAACAATGAGAAAAAGTACTTCTTGTGAGATTTCACTTTAAACTTGAGATTTAATTGGATGTTGCCACCTTCATCTCTCATTATTTCAAAAAAAGGCATCATTCACTCATTGGATAATTAGAATCCCACCCTGCAGAAGTATTCATAGTCTTGCTAAACTATTGTTATTTACATAGCATCCAGAGTATGCTAGATCCTTTGCTAAATATGCAAGAAGACAGTTTCCTACCCTGAAGTGCTTACAATATAATCAGATAAACAACGAAAGATGGAGGGAAAGGATTTAATAAACCAGCACAATGAGAAAGGTGGAGTTAAGCAAAAGTCTTGTTTGTGCTTATATGCTTGGCTTCACTTCTATATCTGCCTCACTGTCCTTAACTGTTCATGCCCAATCGATATTCCATGATGAAAAGATTTCTTTCACCATTTCCCTTGTACTTCACATTGTCCACTTCTGACAATTTACAGAAAAACAGCTAGCCAGAAGATGAAATTCCAAACATGCAAACAGTCTCTGGAACAGTCTCGCTTTCTACATCCCCTATCTCCTAAAATACTTAAACAACTCTAGCTGCTGCTAAAAAGTAACCCTGGAGTCAGTGTGAGAACAGTTTTGGAAGTACAACATATTGAACCTACTTCTGAAACAGTGTCCCAAAACGCATTAGAAATATGCTTAGCAGCACCTGTGATCTCTGGTTTTATATTATTCCACCTCAGCAGCAATTCAAAATATAAAAATTTAAAATATGACAGTATCCAAAGTATGGCATGAAATTAATAGATGTGACTGTGTCACTTGTGATTAGTTCTAACTCTTGAAAAATGACTAATTTTATTTCATTCTTCAATGCTGCGTATTTTATCACAGCACAGAACTAATATAAATTATGTAAGACAATACTAAATATGAAACTTCCACTGACTTTTCTAGTTCCAAAAATATTCAGAAATAATTATGAAAAGGTCAGATTTGAATGCTAAAATATATCTTATTCAAAACAAATGTTACATTTGCAGGTTCTTAAATTAGAAATCTACCTGGAGCATACATAATGTTCTTTCCTATCATCATCTTCAACAACTACTGCACAATTTCTACATAACTGCTAAATCCTTAGATAACGAAAACTTGCTTCTATAATACTAAACCCTTCTAAAGCGCACTCAAGAGAAAGAGAGTTACAATAAATTAAAATTACTCCCTCAGCTTAACAGGTATCTTCATATAAATAACATGAACTTTCAGACAAAATATTTAGCACAAAGAAAAGGACAATGCATGTTCTTTCCTTCCCCCCATCAAATTTGGAAGAAAACTTACGTAACCATTTCCCAGACTTGTATCACGGCTAATCTCTTGCTACATCTGAATTTGTTAAGCATTAATGTCTTTTTCAAGTTCCTGGTATTTTGAAAAAGGCTTCATTCAATTTGGTTTTAGAACTAGAATAGGAACTAGTCAAATTGAACTGATTTATATATGTATCTGTGTTGTGGCAAGACACAATTATCTTCCTACTTCTACACAGTTCCCTCAATATTGGAATTAGGAAAGTCTCTCTAAATGCCCTGGTTCTTTATGTACTAAATTCATCTGTCATTTATCATGAAATCATTTTAAACCATTATTAAGCCTTCTCTTCCAAGATGTTTATTAGGTACTTCATATAGACATTTAGTCAGATCCATACTAGCTAAACCAACCTGATAGAATTAATTTTTTCCATAATGTATATTGTTGTTCTTGAGACCCACTCTCCATTCAGTGTGCCCCAAAAGCTCCCCCAAACCTCTTATTGGTGTCAGTGAGAGATGCATATTGAGAAAACAGATCCCTTAGAGTCTATTGTCTCCTTAATTATATGAAACATTATTATAGTGACAATGATAAAAGTTATTCAGACACATTAAACACCATACTTTTGCAGATTTCAAAATGCTTATTGTGTGTCCAAGCATTCACATTGTGACTAACTTCTTATCCACCACATTTCACAGATTACATTTATGAGGGACAGACTTTTCATAGTTTCACCTAACTTGTTAGATACAAAACAAGTGAGATATTTCAAGATGATTCCCATGTTCTGCATTGTAAATTTTAATGGCAAAAACTAATCAAATCTGTAAATAAAATAAATATTACCTCAAGCTGAACTTTTTGTTCTAAGTTCTTATACGTTCTTTGCAGTAACTCTTTGGTACCAAGCACGCCATACCACATCATGTTCTTCGTCCGGCTTCTGGAAATAAGTAAATAAAAATTCATATACTGAAGCACACAATTTGTTATGTATCAAAGCAGTGGAAAGAGTCAAAAGTTAAGGATATAAAATAAAGCAAACAGAATAACAACATTAAGAAAAATTAAATGCCTCTGCTTTATCACTAAGAACTCCATTACCGGCATTTTTCAGGGTGTTCTTCTCGTTTATTATTAAATTCTAATGAAATTTTGGCATCTAATCCAATTCCAAAGTAGTTGTTCATTACACATTTTTCTGAATATCCTTCCCTGTGAAAAGAATACATATATGTAAGTATCCACTTTTGAAGTAATCTGAACAATTATTTTAGGGTTTTGAGCTAGATTGCGGCTGGACCTAGCACAGGCACATGACTGAGGCAGAGTGCAAAGCATTTGATTGATTGATCTTAAATACTTATGTGGTCCCATTACTCAATACCTGGACACCTCACAAACTTTAATGTATTTAAACTCACAACATCCCTGGAAGATAGGGAAGTGCTATTATCCCTATTTTACAGATAGAAAATTGAGGCACACAGGAAGTCTGTGATGGAGCAGGAAATTGCACCCAGATGTCCCAAGATCTAGGCTGGTGCCATAACCACTGGAGCCTCCTTCCACTCTATAGCAGTCACAGGGACCATGGAGTGTAAGTCACCTCAAAAGGAACAGAAGAGACAGGGCCTTACTTCCACACCCCTACCTAGGGGAGCTTGCCCGGGGTGCAGGAGGTTGCATGCTCCTAAGGTGGACAGAGAACATGCTTCATGTGTGTATCAAGAAGCTCCACCAGTCATAGTGCTTTCCAGTAATCCTGCTGTAGCAATGCAACTCTGCACTGCCTTTAACTCAGGGCCTCTGCCTAAAAGACACCATCTGGCTCTTTGAATTTATTGAGCATTATTATCTATAAAAATTGTGCTTCAAGGCTTGCGTTATTCATTCTAGTAATTACAAAGTACAATTTCCTAAAGAAATGATTAAGAAAAAGAGACTGAACCCTAATATCGTCAATTTGAGAAAACAAGGAGATTTTCTTACAGTGAATCTGGATCAGGGTCAATAAATGGGGTAGCACCAAATGGATCAATGTTTGAAAGTAACATTTTGCTGATAATTGAACTCCCTGCAATAGAGGCAGCTAATCCAGCTCTTAAACCTGAAGGAGAAAACACAGAAACAAAACAATATTTGTTAATGTAATGCATGTAATTCTGAGAAATAGTATTGTCTATAGCCAAGCACAGGATGGACAGAAAGTGCACTCTCTCAGACAGCTCTGCTACTGCACCTAAGTTCTTACCCACATTACCTCTCTCTTTCAGTTTTGGCCTCTCTTGAACAGAAAGACAGAGTTGAATTCGGTGGTGGGGTTCACTGTCCACCACCGGACAAAAATGTCATGATTTCAATCCAAGACTACGGAGGTGACAGGTTGCACAGTAATTAACTGGCTCACCTAATGCCACTGAAGGTTACCATATTTTTCATCTCTTAGCCCAGTCACCCAGTCTCCAAACTATTTCATTACTTCGGGGTGGTTTGGAGGAGAGTTGGGGGCGGCAGGCAGGCTTCCTCAGTGGGATCATTGTTCATGCAGCCTATCAGCTCATTTAGAATCTTTGAGAAATGCTTAACTCCTTAATTCAGCTTGATAAATGTACGTTCAACAAGGAGTTCTTCCCTTGCCACCCTTTTATACAAGAGAACTTCTCTGCAAAATGTGTAAAGCCACCACTCTGATCTCCTAGAGAGGAGCTGAAGGGAAGTGAGAGAAGGATAGAACAGACAGAACAAACAAGTATGGGTGAAAAAATGAGGGCAAGGGGACTAGAGAACTGAAAGACAGAAGTCAGATGGGATACGGAGGAAAGAGAGAGAGACAGGCAGGTGTAAGAACACAGAAATACAAGCTAAATGAAAATAAATAAGAAAGACAAAAGAGGAGAAGCTGGCAGGGAGAATTTGAGCTAAGAAACAATTCTTGTTTCTACCATGGAAACAGTCAGAGCCTGTTAGCTTTGCCCACTGGAAAGCTGGCAACCCTGCCATGCCCATTTTGGCTAATATCGAAGTAACATGCACAACTGTGTTTAATTAATGCAGATAGACCTCTGCTTTCAAAAGTTTTTAGTTAAAGTAATCTACAAACAGTACGTGCTTAGTTTCAATATACACCTCCACCTCGATATAACGCTATCCTTGGGAGCCAAAAACAATCTTACCACATTATAGGTGAAACCGTGTTATATTGAACTTGCTTTGATCCACCGGACTGCGCAGCCCCGCCCCGCCGGAGCACTGTGTTATATCCGAATTCGTGTTATATCTGGTTGTGTTGTATTGAGGCAGAGGTGTAGATTATTAATACTGATAATGAAAGTTCATTAAGCCAGTGTTTTAGCAATGCTTTCTGGTATACATTTTTACTTTGGGATGTGTACAGATTTTCCAACTGCTATTGTTGCAAAGTACCTTTTTACAGTTTAATTTATATTTTTTACTGACAGGTATGTCCCCTTGGCACTTCATTCAGTCAAAAGATAATTTCTTACCTGATTCTGGCCCTTAGCCTCTTACTAGGCTAGCACAGCCTTCATCCACTAGGGGAGCAAGGTTCCTTTGACTCCACGATGAACACAGCCCTCCCATTTCTGCTCCTCATTCCCCAAACCAAGTGCAATGTTTTTGTAATGTATCTGTTGCTCATGACAGTGACCAGAAGCATTTTCAATTAACATACGTTCTCTATGGTACCACACAAAGAGGTTATGCATATTAATTCACTAATATTTGTAAAGGTCTTTGACATCTCTCGGTGGAAGACACTATGTAAGTGCAAGGTATTATTATTTAACAACTAATTGTGGCATATAGCAAGATACTGAAAGGACTGATGAAGTTCAGAATCATCATTACCTGGGCAGATTATCCTGGTGTTAAGTACAGGGAGGTTTTCTTTACTGGCTGCCACAGCTGGGGCAGAGAAAGAGCCAGTATGAGAGGGGATGCCCCGACTTGTATGTCGATCTGGAGATTTTGGTGCAGCTTTAACTATGCCAAAAAAGAAGAAGAAATAAAGTTAGAACTAAACATACACCCACACACAAATTATAGATACAATTGCATATATGCTTATCTAAGATTAGAGCCTCAACATGTTGTACAAGCATGAGCTATTAATCTAACCTATTAACCCACTTTGAGATCTCTGGAGAACTGGCAAATATCTGGTTTTTTTTGTATTAATATTGTGTGTCCCTCTGTGTGTTTGCTTGTGATGGATTACATGCTATGGAGTTAGATCAAAAGAAGTTGTTAAAGAAACCAAGCAGGAGAGATGAAATAATGCCCTAGAGAAGAAGCATCCTAGCAAATGTTGAAACACAATAACCAGGAATATAGCTGTGAAGATGTAGCTGTTTTGCCAAGGCTGAGACTCTAGAGATCAAAAGACACCTATCTGTTAAAAGACCTGCCCTGCAGAAAGGGAGTGGGGATAAAAGGTTGTCAGCAGCTGCAGGCTGACACAGACTGACAGAGAGTCCGGTCCTGCTGAAAGCACAATGTAACTTGGTCCCCAAGAGAATGCAGGACACCATGGCTAAGTCATATCTACTGAGGGGCTGAGAAAGAACGTTAAGCGTAGTTAACACAGTCAGCATATAGGTGTGTTATTTTCAATCCACTTCTTAGAGTGCTGTGCATCTTTGGCAAATAAATCACAATTTGTTTTAAAGAAACTGCATCTCTGTTACTGCATATTATTACTGTCCAAAGGCTACCGAAGGGAAGCTCTGATAGGTGCCATGCCCATGGAAACTGCTAGATATCCCAATTGGCAATTGGGGCGGGAAGATTATCCCAGACACCCAGTCAGAGTGGTTGGATCATGGGTGTCCACCCCAAAGAGACGTGGAGGCACATTCATACCTTGAAAGGGTGCAATCGGGGAACTGGAAAAAGATCTCAAAAGGGACAGCCTAAGCAGGGACTGTACCCAGAAATATCCCCATTTATGTATTTACTTCATTTATTCTACTCATGGAGAAACTCAGATGCAGGAACTTCAGGTGATTAGCCCAAATGAAAATCCTCAGAGAAACATAGAACAAGAACTCTGGAGTTCCCAACTTCCACTTCAGTTCATTAGGGCATGTATTAATTTAATATTACCTTAAATACTGCACTTCATTTCTGATAAATGTAATAGGATGTCCCATTAAAAAAAATTGCAGAATTAAGAAGCAAAAAAAGGAAAAAAGTTTAAAAGATTTGCTGTAATAGGAATTATGTATAAGGCCACTAATCCACATCCAAAGTTCTTGGAGTGCCATATAATAATTTCATAATAAATTATAAACAAATCTAATAAAAACTGCTCTAATAAAACTAAAGAAAAATGGAGGAGAAAGGAAAACATTCTAATAGTTGGGGTAACAAGTAATCTATTATTAGGGGTAAGAGTACTTACCATTTTTAAAAAACTCTGGGAATAAAAGCAAGTCTTTACTTGGTGTTTAAAGGAAGGGAGTGGAGGAGCTGTGGCAAATGTAAAGAGGAAACATCATAGAACCCACTACAGTTCAAGACAGATTACCTGTCAACATGAGGCCCTGATTCAGGAAAGAATTAAAGCAAAAATATGTAAGTATGTGTTTATGTCCATTAACTTCAATGGGTGTGAAGCACATGCTTAAAAATTGAAGTGTTTTCCTGAACTGGAACCTAACACATGATCGTGCCATCAGCTCTAGGTGCAGGCTCAAAGGAGAGATCAAACTTAGTTGGGCCTACAGTGTCAAAAGTATGGTCCTGCTCTGATAAGCAACTCAATAAAATGGTTTGGGGGGTGGGGGTGGGGTCTATGTTTATTGTCTCTACCTGACACCTAGGCCAAACATCATCAGCTTACAAGTAGAAGAGATGGGGGAAGGTGTTTTCTAATTACTAGCTTAGCAAAGTCAGCATGGGATCTGAAAGCTAAACTCATCACCAGTGTAACCTCACTGTCTTCAGACTACACTTTCAGTAACACTTGTGCAACCTCCTAATGGCAATGGAATTATGAAGGTCTGACTGATTAGCCAGGTAGTTGGAATTTAGTAAACAATTTTGTTAATGATGCACAAACTGGAAACAGAATCCAGCTCAGACTCTCACAGCTGTGTTTTGTCTGCAGGAGCAACAGCAGTAAAAACGTATTATTGTCACTAAAGTGAGTTGATGTACTCAATATACCATAGAGAAGGGATGAAGATAAGTAAAGAGATGCCATTTTAGATAGTCATTTTTCAGAGTAAAAATGCACATTAAAGGCTCTAACAGTGACAGTTTAAAATTCATCCACAACATTGCAGGCAGTGTATAAATAAAGAACGCAGAGAGAGAGTATTACAATGACGGCTTCTTAAATCACTAAGGAAACATGCTGCAGCATTCTGTACTAGTAAGCCATGACAAAAGCCCACTGCTGGAAATCATACCAGGCTGGAATTATAATAATGGAGCCCCACAGCCACCAGGACATGTTGCTGTTGTAATGTTATAATGGGATAAATTGGGGTGCAGAATAAGAAACTGGGAAAGTAAATAAATCTCTCTTACCCATGCCCAAAACATTGTTTGTTCAGAGTAAAACTGCCATGTAGCAGTAGTGAAGTATCCAGAAAGAGTTACTTCCCCCCTCCCCACAACAAGGAACTTTTTTGGTTAACACAAATATTACACCTCTACCCTGATATAACGCAACCCAATATAACATGAATTCGGATATAACGTGGTAAAGCAGTGCTCGGGGCTGCACACTCTGGTGGATCAAAGCAAGTTCAATATAAAGCAGTTTCACCTATAACACAGTAAGATTTTTTGGTCCCCGGGGACAGCCTTATATCGAGGTAGAGGTGTATTTCTAAAGCTACTCATTACATGACTGTAGAATTTCAGCTAGAAATCTTCCCCAATTCCCTCCTGCCTGGCTTTCTGCTACATACAATCTCTATGGGCATGATCAAAAAAGACTACCTGTTTTAAAACCCCCAAACAAGACTACACTAAGTGGGAATACTAGAGAAAGGATGGTCTCACATACTGATGACGCTCCACCCCAGCAAGACTTCAATCTTCCCAGGTTGAGAACAGAAAATACTGTAATTCCAGTGCATCCAGGTGGAACTGACTATTGTCAAGTAGTTTGTCAAGTCAAGACTGATCTAGTGGGTCTATGGGCAAGAGATGATATTCAGCTGTGTATCATCAATATACTGGTGATGTTCTAGCCCATGTTTAGAAATAACTCCCAGGGCTCTCTAAATTGTCCCAGTGGCTGCTCTGACCCCAAGCAGCCAAGATTTGGAAAAGCACAAAGATGGCTTAAAGCCACCTTAGCCGCCCACATCCCACTAGGCTCCTTAGATGTGCAGCATGGAATCTCACTCCATTTCTCGAGGACTGGCAAAACCTCTGCATAAGTGAGGATGGTCAGTATCCTTCTCTCTAAAGGCCTGTCAGCGCAGGAAGTTATACTGGCATAATAGTACAGACACAAGTAAACCACTGCAACTCCCCATGAAGACACTTTTATTCCAAAACAAGAGTGGCTCTTCCCATTTTAGCTTAACCTGCTTCTAAAACAACAAAGATAAATGAGAAAAAAAAGGCATACTTTTATAGAATAAACATTTCCTCTTGGAGAGCTATACCAGTATAACTGTAACAGTTTAAATTCATTCTTACTGTATACTGATACAACTTCCTGTGTAGAAAATCCCTATGCTAATAAGTGACAGTGATTGCCAACAGTGGCATCAAGTAACTAGGATATGGGAGCAACAGAGCTTCCAGGTATTGGGTTTCTGGGAAATCAGAGAAGTACTGACCTTCCTCTTCCAAAACCAGACTGAACTAAAACGGGAGAGAAAGCTTTTTCAGGTCCTGTCTCTTGTTGTCAAAAGGCTTGGTAAAGGAAACCAGTCAAGAGCTGACCCTTCACAAAGACCACATAAACTCACGGAAGTGATCAGCAGAAGTAAATGCTAATAGAATGGAGGAGAACTGGTCAATAAGACATCACACTATGTAGAGGAGCTGAGTAGTCCATCAAACTGTCAGTGTTAAAGACAGCGGATAGATCAAAGATGAAAGGATGGAAAAGAAGCACTTAATCATGGCCAGGAATAGGTCACTAGTGATCTTGGTAAAAGCAATTTTGTAACACCTATTGGCATAGCACTTGTGTGTGCCTGCATAGACAGATGATCACACTCTTGATAGCTCTTGGTCATCTCTTCCGCAGTTTACTGTACATGCTCAAACTACACCTCTACCTCGATATAACGTGACCCGATATAACATGAATTCGGATACAACGCGGTAAAGCAGTGCTCCGGGAGGGCAGAGCTGTGCACTCCGGCGGATCAAAGCAAGTTTGACATAACACAGTTTCACCTATAACACAGTAAGATTTTTTGGCTCCCGAGGACAGTGTTATATCAGGGTAGAGGTGTACTTCACCTTCTGATGGCCTGAACCATACTGACCTCCACGTACACAAAAAAGAAAAAACCCACAGAAATTCAGCTGATTGGAACATTTTCTCTCACCATTTGCACTATCATGGTTTCAAAAAGTTCACAGAAAATATACTATAAAAAGTCAACAGTCAATATAATCTTGCACATTACCAACAGAACAGTGTGAAAATGTCCTGCATTTCATATGGCTGAATTATTATGTTGACAAACTGAAGAGAGTGCAGAAAAGAGCCACAAAAATTATTTGAGGGCTGGAGAAAATGCCTTACTGTGAGAGATGCAAAGAACTCAAACCTATCTAGCTCATCAAACAAAGATCGAGTGGTAACTTTATTAAAGAGAGTAAGTATCTTCACATGGAGGAAGCAAAGGGTATGAAATCTAGCAGAGCAAGTCATAACAAGAACCAATTGCTGGACATTAAAGCCAGACAAATTCAGATTAGAAATAAAGCAAAATTTTTAACAGTGAGGGGTGATTAAGCATTAGAACAAAATACCAATTAAGTGATGGTTCTCCACATCCTCAAAAATTAAGCCGAAATACATTTCCAGAAGAAATAGTTGAGTCAAATTCAAGTTATTGGGCCCTACACAGGGGTAACTGGGTGAGGATCTACAGCCTGTGATATACAGTAATGTAATGTAATGTATATTAGACTAAGCAGCAAAGAGTCCTGTGGCACCTTATAGACTAACAGACGTTTTGGAGCATGAGCTTTCGTGGGTGAATACCCACTGTGTCAGATGCATCTGACGAAGTGGGTATTCACCCACAAAAGCTCATGCTCCAAAATGTCTGTTAGTCTATAAGGTGCCACAGGACTCTTTGCTGCTTTTACAGATCCAGACTAACACGGCTATCCCTCTGGTATATTAGACTAGGTCATCTAATTGTCCCGTCTTGCTTTAAATTCTAAGAATTCACAAATTAACTAAAGCAATTATAAGGAGATGATATTGAAGGACATAATATCAGCATAAATACATGATTCTCATGTGTATGACAAAACACCATTCTGAAGTGTTAGGGAGCTAACCAAAATACAGATGGAATTTTACCTAATTAAAATTATTATCAATTTAGACTAAGGTAATTAATGCAAGGAAAATACTACTTTCATCAAGCAACTGAGGGAGAATCTCAGAGGATTAACAAATAATACTCAAAACACAATTATCTTTCACTCTACATAATGCTACTCAAAAATTCACAGTGCTATTCTTACAACTCGTTTTCTCAGTACTCAAGAGCAAGGCAGTAGCATTAAAAGAAAAATCAGCAGAACAGCTGCTCTTTATTTGACAGATGAGACTCATGGAGATAAGCTGCGATAAAAATGAAGTTTTTCTGTTCATGCTCTGATAAAAACTAACACAGCCCTTGTGAGTAAAATTGATGTTTCATTGTAGGTAATTGAATTAATGTTTCATGGTTTCTCCTGAAACACCCATCTCCCACTGACAATATTAACATGTACTCCACTTCACACATTAGATGTCTGAATACTGATACAACTTCCTAATAAGTACAGTAGTATTACTCTAGGAAGCAATGGTTATTTGATGCACAAACAAGTTTAATATTGTTGGCTATTCCTATCTGACAGAAATGTTTATCGGCCATGAAATCAGCAAATGCAAACTACCACAAAGTTAGGTTAAGCTTCATTTCTCTCTTTTTGCAATGGAAACTGAAATAACAAGGAGGTTCAACTTTGCACATGCTGTTTTAAATAAAGGTCTACATATTTATTTTTAAATACTGTGGTTCTGATATGCAACCCTCCATTATTTTAAGAGCAGAATTTGTGGAAGTACAAATTCAGCACAAGTTTCTGTATATGAATCAGAGACTTCTTAGAAAAATAAATGAAAGCATGTTATTTTTTCCTAACATAACAGACTCTTTGGCTTGTCCACCCCCAAATAATTAAACTCAGCCCATTTCTGTTCATGTATGGCAATGGGGAGCTCCAGCACATGGTACAACCCCATTCTAAAAGTAATTCCTAATCACAAACAATTAATTAATTAACAATATAAATAAAATAAAATTCTAAGTTTCATTCTTTATAATAATTAAACTTTAAATGTAATGGTCATAAAAATTTCCAGCTTTAGAGTCTGAAATCCACTCAGAGGCTCAGCACAGGTAGCAGGAACAGATGCTTCCCATATTAGCCCTTCTTTGCTCTCTAACCCTGATTTAAAAGGAACCACCTACACAGACCAAGTTCAGCCTCCATACCCATTCAATCCTTCAAAATCGTAGCCTCTCTGGTAAGTGTACACCTATTGCTGTTAATTAACCAATTTCAGTAAAGTTTTGGTTCCCTCTTTAAAATATATTAAAAACAATACAGCTCTAGCACATAAAATCAGGTTTCTGTTATATAGTTATGATGTCCTAGTAAGGATATCCAAGTAGATGAATATGGCCCAGAGTCAAAAGGGCACATTCTGGATTCTTAGCATGTCATCTGCCCAAATACCACATAGAGAAACAAAGGTTTGGAAATATACCCACATAGAAAAAAATTAAGTTAGGGTTGTGAATGTTGCACCCATTAACTAGCATTAACAGAACGCTATCGTTCACAAAAAAAAAAAGCCAGAAATTCAAGGTATTAACAATTAAGGTTCCAGCATCATATTAAACTCACCCACCTCCTACCTATGAATTAAAAACTATCAGCAGTTTCCATCTGAAACTAAAATCTGTCCTGTTGAGAACACAAATTCTAACAGATTATCTTGACTTGTCACTGTCCTAGCAATCTTTCTCAAATCTGAACCTTAGAGTCCAGAAAATGAGATACTAGCATGAATTTCCCTAAGCTTAATTACCAGCTTAGATCTGATAGGCTGCCACCACCCAAAAATATAGTGTTTTGGGGCACTCTGACCTCCCCAACCTTCCCTGGGGACCCCAAGAACCCAGATCCCTTGGGTTCTTAAAATAAGGAGAAATAAACCATTCCCCCACTTTCCCCCTCTCAGAACTTCCCTCCCTGGGCTATCCTGAGATACTGATCTAACCTCTTAAATCACCATACAGAGAAGCATCCCCCTTCCCTTCCACAAAGAGGCAAACAGATTCAAGGAAAACAGAGAGAGAGTTTATCACTCCCTCCTCCCGTCTCCCCCACCCGTCCTGGTGAGTTATCCCAATACCCTGGGATAAAACAAGGGAAACTAAAAAAAAAAAAAATCAATCAGGTTCTCTAAAAAGAAATCTTTTAATAAAAGAAAGGAAAAAGTAAAAAATTATCTCTGTAACTTCAAGATGTAAATATTACAGGGTCTTATAGCTTACAGATGCCAGAAAGAGACTTTCCCCCCAATACAAATCAAAATATTCCCAGCAACTACACATATAAAAGTTAACCAGCCAGATCCACAATTGCAAATAGAGTAAAACAATTAAAAAGCCTAAACCGCCTGGTGTTTACCTTCTATGAAAAGAAACTTAGAGAGCCTGTAGTAATGTCTGGTCTCTCTCAGAGAAGAACAAAGAACAAAGAACTCACACCCAAACTTCCCTCCACCCAGTTTTGAAAGTATTTTGTCTCCTGATTGGTCCTCTGGTCAGGTATTTCAGGTCACTGTTTGTTATCCCTTTTATAGGTGAAAGAGACATTAACCCTTAGCTATCTGTTTATGACAGTCACATATAAACCTGCCCTGATTTTTTCAACCCATATCAGATCCAGGAAGACTTCACTCTGCTGTTTCTCAGGAAGGTATCAAAACAACATAACAGAACCATATTGTTGATGTCACTAGGCATAAATCTAGGCCTCAGTGAACCAAAGCTCCTCCATGTTGAACTCTACTTGATCTAGAAAGCTAGCAGCTGTGAAATTAAACATGTAACAGTAAGTTATCAGTTGCAGCACAGCTAAAACCGGTCTAAAGAAGTAGTGATAAGGCCTGTGCACCTTTAGCAGAAAGACAAGATAACTTGCAGAAGGAAAACTTACTAACGAGCTGCCACGGCCAAGATTACTTAATGCACCTGCGCTTACGTAATTGCTACAGGGGGAGGAAGGAGAAGGAGGTGGCGGGGAGGAAGAAAGAAGAAAGAAAAAAAACTTATAAAAAGGGAAAAGCTGCTTGTGTAGGTGTGCATGATTTGAGGTGTTCATCTCCTTGCACTGCTTTGAGACCTCAAATAAACTTTGCTTGCTTCTCCACCCTGCTGTGTGTTCATTGGCACTATGCCCTCTGGGCAACGAACCACTGTAGCTTGCCTCGGGCACCCTCTGTGCCTGCAACAGTTTTGGTGTCCCTGGGTGGGCTCGAGGCTAAAATTAGCCTTGCCCGGATCCCTCCTGGAGGTCAACAGATCGCGGCGACGACCAATGCCCAGTGCACACCGGTGACTTCACCGGGGGCCTCGGCGGAGACGCAATTCAACCAACCCCGGAGGGCACAATGGTGCAACACGCTCAGACAGTGGAGAAGCAGCTGCGGGCGACGGTGCAGAACCGGTCCCTTGGATAAGGTAGGAACAGTCCAGTGGTCTGGATTTTTGCCTGTTAGGACCTGGGGACGCCCAGTGTCTTCCTGCGGCATGGGGCAGAGACAGAGTAAAGTGGGGAGGGCATGGTGCACACCTCTAGAATGCATTCTAGTGAATTGCAAGGTGTTTGGCTAGGATCCGATGACTATGAATAAACTGAAAAAGTTCTGTACAGTAGACTGGCCTCAATATCAACTAAAGGACCAGAAAAGTGGCCACCAGAAGGATCACTTAATTATAACACGATCCTCCAATTACTCCTGTTTTGTCAGCGAATGGGTAGCTTCTGAGGCTGTTTGTATGGAGAGCTCTTGTAAAAAAATCCCCCACCGTAGCTCCTGTTCTTCCCCGTCTGGCGGAGTGCAAAGATTCAAAAGCAGGTTAGGGATAGTGCAGGGACAAAGGAGGGACCTGTCTAGAAAGGGGAGACCCTATGTCCTAGTGCACTCTCTCCCTGTTGTAGCTAAAAAGCAAGATCAGATGCAGAATGGTACTGGGGGCCAGTGTGAGTGACTGTTACCGGAAGACGCCCAGAGTACCCTGTGAAGCAAAAGCTCGTGACCAGGACTACTCTAACGCAAGCCCGGTAACTAGTGAATCTTTAGGAGGTCCAACCCATGGTGGGCTGACTCGGCCTGGCATCATCCGGTGAGGAAGCTGCCTGGGTCTAGGAGTGTGTGTACCCATCTTCCCTCCCCCTTTCCTTTCCGTGTGGGCTACTGACAGTCTGATCATCTCACTGGATGAAATCAGAGTAAGCGGCGCCGTCTCCCAGAGACTAGCCGACGCTCTTTGCTGAAGGGAGGTGTAAGAGGGTCGTGGCCATCCTCGTTAGCCTCTCCTGTGTGAGTACTCTGTAGGGAAAAATCCTTAGTTTATGAGCCGCTAGCGCAGACAGGGCACCCTGCCTGTGTGTGTAAGTGGAAAATGGGTGGGGGGACAATCTAAACATTCCACCTCACCCCCTAAGGGTACCCCCGCATATTACATGTACGTACATTATGGTTCATCAACCTGCAGCTATTTATGAAAATCCATCTAAACAATGCCCACTAGAAGGTACTTCAATCTAGATAAGATCATACATCTAAGAGGCGCGTTTAATCACCAAAAAGCCCTGACACAGCGTGAGCAAATTTGTCTATTGAGGAAAGGAATGGGTTAATTTGAAATTCAGCTTGGTCCAGGGATAAAAAGAAAGTTGCCCTGCGTTCAAGGTCAAGAATCAACGCAGACTATGCTAAGTACAAGGAAAAACTGCTTTCGGCCCCAGCTGGCTGTGGAAAAAGGAAAATTGACAGAGGCGAACCAAAGGCAATATAAGTTACAGAACTGAGATTACATTTGCAAAGCTTAACTGTCCAGTAAGATCCAACAGTGTGCCTTTGTGACCCCGGAGCCGGTGTGGCTTGGTGACACCAAAGAAGCCACAGGCAGCCGACCTGGACTGGAATCTCTGAAAGTGACGCTGCAGGAGATTCCAGGGTGTAAAAGAACAGCCCTCCCAAGAGTGGAAGCATGTTGGAAATTCTGGACAAGCTGTATACAGGATAATCTCCCGTCCACCTCTCCCCCTTCTCTGAACATTATACACAGAAGTGGCCAGTCTGGACGTACATGTGTGAGTATGAAAGGGGCTTTGGGCATTAATGTTTTCCTGAGTGATGTGGGAGCATTCCCAACACTCTCCGTTGTTGTTTTATTATTTTATTAATGAAGCTTTAAAATTCAGTTATATAGTGTGTTTTCTTTATCTTCCCCCAATGATCCTGTAGTGTCAGCCTGATCACCTGACACAAGGGATAGATTGGTAACAAAAATTTGCCACAGTTTGGTGAGCAATTAAGAAGGGGAAGAGCCCTGCAGAATTTACACCATCTATTTGTTTTACCCTTGTTATTTTATGTTTGCTTTGCTTGGTACTGTTGGTGTTATATGTTGAGAACTGCATGAGTAAAAGTGAGCCCTAACAGGATAAGGAAACGTTATCTGGTTCTGGTTCTGGATCTGTTCTGTTTAACCGGTTACTGTTGTTTTTCTGCTCTGTTCATTTGGGCGTTAGGAGTGTGGGCAGAACTGAACCTCTCGTTCGTAATTCCTCGGAGTGGAAACCATGCATGCGAGGAAGCTCTGAGGTCGAACTGAGATCCTTCTGTCCGGTCCCCTGTAGCGGTCAGTGTATAGAAGTTGGAAAACCTGGCTTAGACTGTAATTTCCTCTGCTCTCTGTGTAATTCTCTTTTCTGTTTAAGTGTCAGCAGACAGATGGATGGGTCTCTGGGTAAACCCTCTAAAGGGGGTTGGATTTTATGTTAAGTAAATGGCCTTTGCCCAATGGGCCATGTGTTTTTATCCAGGTGGCAAGCCTGAAGAGGAAGGACTCAGGTAATCTTGTGAGTAAGAATGTTTAAGGGAAGAGACCAGGAGGGGTGAGGGCTAGTTAAGAAGCCCACCCTCCTAGCTAAACTGGTAGTGGAACAAGTTGGTGCCCATGGAAGGGACGGTTCAGCAAGAAAAGCAGGATCAGGCCCAGGCGAGCAGGCAACAGAGAGATTGGAAAACAGATTGGAAAACTTTAAGGGTGTAGTGGAAGGAGGGAGTCAGTAAGTGTAAGCATGGGGATTTCAAATACCCAGGACTTACTTGGAATGGTGAGTTAAGTTGATAAAAGTGGCTGTTGGGAGACAAGCAAATGATTTAAGGGATAGTGAGAAGTTAACTGCTGTTCCCTCCAGCAACTACAGAGTTAAACTTTGTAAAAATGCTAAAGAAGAAAGTTCTTGGTGTCTGCGAAATGTTTGTAAATAAATTCAGGCAAAGAAATTATTGAATTGCAATCATTTGGTTTGGCTATGAATAATTTAGTTAAATTAGCTGAAGAATGTATACAGTGTTACGTAATGGAAAACCTGGGCTGCCTATGAAACAAATGCAAGAAAATATGGGGTAATTCCTTTGTTTTGCCTGAAGTCAACAAGTGTGTTTGTATATTGTAAGCGATGATTGTCTGCCCAGAAGGGGTAGACCTTTGGTTTTTTTTGTCTTTCAGATAATCAGAGAAAACTGATGCAGCTGAACAGCATTCAACGTACTGTGCATTTATTGGCACAATAGGAATTATGTTTTGTGTTCTATGTTCTGTCTTGTGATATTTGTCGTGTGGTCGGAATTGTTGTGTTTAATATTTTTATAAAATAGTCTAGTTTAAAATCAAACAAAAAGGTTAAATTAAAATGCAGATACTTGTCTTGTTCAGCTTGGAATACGAAGTGTTTGGATAAATCAGGAGAATGTGATATACTAAAGTCTAATGAATTTCCTTAAGTAAGAAAAAGAAACTTCATTGGCCAAATTGTTAATTGCAAAAATTGTTGTTAAAATTTGCATACCAACAGTCTTTGGAAGCAAAGACATGAAAAGTTAACCCACTCCCCATATTGTACATGGGAACTTTCTGGCTACCTCAGATTTCTAGCCAGGGGGCTGGGGATGGTGGAAAGCTATTGGACTAATGGTTGAATTGAATGAAATCCTCAAAGTGGGTGTGCTTTTTCTAGCTTGTTGCTCCAAAGTTCTGTAATAAGGTTATGTTAGTAAAAGGGTATGTGTGGCATATATTGAATAATAAGACTAATGTACTGTATAATGACAATGTTTATGTGTTTATTGTTGGGAAAAAAGTGTATGAGTGAAGAGTGGAAGTTTCCTTTGCAGGTTAAAAGAAGCCAAGAAGGGAAAAAGGACAAAGAACAGAATGAGTTAACGGAAAAAAAATAATTAGCTAGCAAGTTCAGGCTATAGATAAGACACTAACTCCATTCAAAAACACTGCTCACAATTAAGACTTGGCTAACAACCAGGAAAAGGAGGTCTTGAATTTGCCCACACAGCTATAACGTTTGCAAAACACTGCTAGGCACTAATGAAATGTGTTAGGTTTCTTTTCTCACAGGCAAAGAAGCGCTACCCGAAGACCCTAGCAGCCCTGCCACTCCTTGGAACCAGGAAACTGGATTGATGAAAAAGGTCCACAAACGAAAGACTGCTCTGGCTCCACGCTGGAAAGGCCCTTATTAAGTCCTGCTGACTACCAACACCGCTGTGAAGTGCCAAAGACTGACTGCCTGTACCCATGATTCTCACTGCAAAAAGACCCCTTCACATTGGGAGAATTCTCCTACTGATGATTAGCCTATTTCTCCTTCTAGCTCCACTGTGCCTTCTGGACAGTAGGGAAAAAGTACAAGGTGAAGTGCTAGTAACCTCTCCCTTGTCCACTGACAGATCTACTGTGCCTTTGAATTTTTCTAGAAGAATCAAAACCATTACAGGGTGATATGCTGGTAACCTCTCCCCTGTAGGATGCTGAACCGCGACTGTTTCGGGAAAGAAGAAGGAACACTCAGAAATTGCCAAGGTCCAGGAATTCCTGACTAGAAAGGACATTAAGAACTGACCCTGGTGAAGAAACAAAGAATTATATACTGGCGGGAGGACATTTGTGGGACCCGTGCTTGGAAATGTGGTATTGATTGGAGCTTGGGGTTTATTCTACAGGCTGCGCCCTGTGTCCTGGAGAGTGACTAATAATGTAAACCCCGCTCCTATGCTATTAATGTCGATGCCTCTTGAAAGTACCTGAGAATAGTTAAATAACAGGTGTATTATAGTACTACACCAAGGAAAGATGGTATTGAATATCACTGAGGCTGGGAGGGCATTGTAGCGGGATCTAGTATGTTTAGGAATTCGGGATTTCCTCAATGACCAGCTGATGGCCATTCGGAGTGATCTTGAGTACCAGACTTGGCCCACTGCCCTTACAGACGCATCAGAAATACAATCTGATCTGTGATCATGGAGACATATGTGGACACTTCCTGGGTGGAAGTGTGGCTTCCCAGGGCGGGGTGTGCACCCTTATAGGGGATGAATGCTATACTTATGTCCCAGAAAATGCACAGGATATTAACAAGCACATCCTGTCAGCCAAACAGGCTTTTGAACAGTGGAAGGCCTAAAAACGGGAACCCACTATTTCTGATTCCCTCTGGGACTGGTTACCCAACCTCGGGGGACTAGGAGGAGGCATTGTTCGCCTCCTGCTCACTGGTATGGTGTTGTGTATCGTTACTCTCCTTTTGTTTGCTTGCTGTAAAGCACTCCTACATAGAATTTGTACCTCCCGTTCCCCAGGAAATCCTCCTATACTCCCTCATTAATGACCCCAGCTCCCTAGAGCTTAATCGCTTTTTGTCCTCAAAGTATGAGAAAACTCAGCCAAAAGTTTGTTGAGTATTCTCAAAGGAGGGAGTTGTTGGTGTCACTAGGCATAAATCTAGGCCTCAGTGAACCAAAGCTCCTCCATGTTGAACTCTACTTGATCTAGAAAGCTAGCAGCTGTGAAATGAAATGTGTAACAGTAAGTTATCAGTTGCAGCACAGCTAAAACCGGTCTAAAGCAGTAGTGATAAGGCCTGTGCACCTTTAGCAGAAGGACAAGATAACTTGCAGAAGGAAAACTTACTAATGAGCTGCCACGGCCAAGAGTACTTAATGCACCTGTGCTTACGTAACTGCTACAGGGGGAGGAAAGAGGAGGAGGCGGTGGGGGGGAAGAAAGAAGAAAGAGAAAAAAAAACTTATAAAAAGGGAAAAGCCGCTTGTGTAGGTGTGCATGATTTGAGGCGTTCATCTCCTTGCACTGCTTTGAGATCTCAAATAAACTTTGCTTGCTTCTCCACCTTGGTGTGTGTGTTCCTTGATGCTACGCACTCTGGGAAACGAACCACTGTTGCCTGCCTCGGACACCCTCTGTGCCTGCAACAATATGATGCCTCAAAGAAGTTATAAACTTTGCAACAACAACAATCAAAGCTTACAGCACTGAGCCCCACTTTCAGGCCTCACACCTGTTTCAAGAGTCACTATGGTAGCAGATGAAGTTCAAAATAGCTCCTATCAAGAGATATATAGGACAGTTTACTCACAAAGATGAAGTTCAAAATAGCTCCTATCAAGAGATACATAGGACAGTTTACTCACTTTTTTCCCCCAAAAAGTGGAGGGTGTATATGTGCATCAGAATCAGGCTAATAATGGAAACTGTCTAACCAGTTTAACTCTGAAGCCACTACTTAGGCTTCATAATAAAAGTAATACTCTATAGAGTTTTAAAGAATTTTACTCTGTATTTACTTACTTGTCTGAGATTCGTATTCCTTTGTATCTTCCTCTTTTTCTTCTTCTTTAGATTCATCCAATTCCTTACTATATTCTATGGGGGATTGGTTTACTTGTGCTTCAGTATGAGCATTCTGTTCATCCACAACTGCACAGCAGGAGGAAAAATAGTTAAAATTTCTTCAGAGAAAATACGCATATGTAAAGCTTCTGTAGAAAATTAACATCCTACTACTGTAGCACTAATTTAGGACATACAGATATTAAGAAAAGGACTGTTTTGCCTAATCAGTTCAAGAGCAGTTTAGCAATCCTCTGTCAGTGATAATGGAATAATTAAACTGAGAGGTGATTCACCATCTTATCGATAACAATACTTTAAAAATGGAGCTCTGTGATGGTCTGGCAAAGCTTCCTGCTAACAATTTTCAGTACTTTTCTTTCTGAAGGAGAAGAGTTACAAATGTAAACAAAATATATTACATCAGAAATCCCATCTAGCCCAGTTAAATGCTATATAGTTGGGTCAAATTTTCTAAAATCACTGTATTTTCCGAGAATATATTTTGGGTCTAATTTTCAAAATTACAAGCACATAACTGTATGCTTAATTTGTGCATGCAATCAGATATAGTGTCTGAGCACGCTTAAGGCTAGTTATGTGCCACCTGCCTTCACAAATACCACAGTAATTGTGAGACTCAGTGCAAAGCAAGCGCATAGCTACAAAAACATTTTTGTAAAACTGACTAATTTTGAAAACAAAAGTTTTCTCTTTTACTTTTGAATAAATGAAACTCTGAATTATATTTCTAAAATGTAGCCTACCTATGCTATGAGGAACCTGAAGAGAACACTCAGACATTGTCACATCCTGTCCATTTTGTAGTAAACATTTTCTGATATACAACATATGAAGCTACACATTTTATCAGAAAAACAGGAACAGAAAATATATGTGCAACACAAGTAAATTAACACTACTGTTGAAAGCACTATGGAGCCTGATTTCCCAACCGCTGCATGCAAGCTACTCCCTCTGATACCTATGGAAGCTGCACACATGTAGCACCTGGAGAAGTAGGTCCCTGACTCCTGCAGATCAACTATGCAATCTTATTGCTACTTTCATCCAATTTTGGCATTGAATTTCTATATTCTTAAAGAAAAATATTCCTTTAAGCTAAATTACAACCTAAGACTTTTCTATAAGAAAATAAATCCAGTAACTGGAAATGTAAAAAGTCGTTTTAGTGCAAGATTAAGAAAAAAAAATAGGAATGCCTATTTCTGTAAATTTAAAAAACAAAACCCAAAGCATATGTGCTTGTAATTGTCTCAGAAATTCAGACCAACATGACAAAAGGAGCAAAGAAAGTGGTACTTGGTAGGGCAGGGGTCGGCAACCTCTGGCATGGAGCTCGCCAAGGTAAGCACCCTGTCAGGCTGGGCCAGTTTGTTTACCTGCCGTGCCGGCAGGTTTGGCCGATCGCGGTTCCCACTGGCCGCAGTTTGCCGTCCCAGGCCAATGGGGGCTACGGGAAGTGGCGTGGGCGAGGGATATGATGGCTGTGGCTTCCCGCCACCCCCATTGGTCTGGGATGGCGAACCACAGCCAGTGGGAGCCACGATTGGCCGAACCTGCTGACACGGCAGGTAAACAAACTGGCCCAGCCCGCCACGGTGCTGACCCTGGCGAGCTGCATGCCAGAGGTTACCAACCCGTGGTAGGGATTTCATACATTGTTGAGTACATCTCCATTAGCTACTCCCTTTGGCAGCAAACAAATGTCATGTTAAGGACTCCATCTTGTCCATCAAATAGCCCAGGAATTAATATGGTATAAAGATACAGCCAGACAGATATATATATAGGATAGGCAGTATTCTAACACATGGCATGTCTTGCCAGATAGCTTATAACAACCATCTACTGAATTTATGTAAGAATATGGGAATCAAGTATTAACAACGGAACTTTATGCTAGCAGAAACAGTGACATTCTATGGTTAACAAGCAAACCCTTGTTGATGTGCACCTTTTTCTGCTTGTTCAATGATTTGCCTCACTGCCTTCTTTAAACTGTTTGCCCGCAGCATTAACTGTTCTCTTGGTTTGAAGATTTTCTGAGTAGAAGACTTTGCAATGTTCTCTGTTAACTGTTCCTTGCTTTCAGACAAGGATTCTTCACTTGAAAACTCCTCAACTTCTTCCTCTACAATGGGGGGAGTGAGCCGTGGTAGGATGGGAGTAGCCTGAGCTTCGGTGTGAAGAGCCTGAAGCAATAGGTCTAGCTTCTCATTTAATTCTGAACACTAACAAAGTTACAAATACAAACAAAAAGAAAAAAAATCACTTGAGTGTCAATTCAAAAGTTAACTACTAGATTGTCTAAAGTCTAAGATGGGGTAATAATTTGTCTGGTGCAGGATATTTTTTGTATTCTTCATTAAACACTACTTGAATAGTTTTATATTTTGTTTAAGCATACAGGGAAGAAAAAATATCAGAGACTGAAATACAAAGGCATCATTGTACAATAACACAGTCAACAGAACAAATATTCTTTTTTCTGCAATGTAATTATTTTCTCTCAAACCAGACTCTTAATTTCCTTACCCATTCTAGATCACAGGTCTGTGATTTCAGCCTGGCCCACTATATGTACTATTGTCCCCCTCCTCCAGCTGGTTACTTTTTCTTCACAATCCCATTGTTTTATTGCAATTAACTGTATCCCTTTCAGAGAGAAGTCAATTCCAACAGCAGTATATTTCTGTCAATGTCTGTGGTTGTAGCTATGCATTTTACTCACTTTCCTAATATATGCCTAGGACAGCAGTTCTCAAATGGTGGGTCAGGACCCCATAGTGGGTCACAACCCCGTTTTAATGGGGTCACCAAAGCTGTCTTAGACTTGCTGGGGGCCAGGGCCAAAGCCCGAGCCCCACCGCCCAGGGCTAAAGCTGAAGCCCAAGGCTCATGTTACAGCCCCCCTGTCTGGAGCTGAAGCCCTTGGGCTTTGGCCTCCCTGCCCAGGACAGTGGAGCTTGGGTTTGGGCTTTGCCCCCGCTCCCCACCCCCCAGGGCAGCGGGGCTCTGGTAGGCTCAGGCTTCAGTTCCCCATCCTGGGGTCTTGTAGTAATGTTTGTTGTCAGAAGGGGTCATGGTGCAATTAAGTTTGAGAACTCCTCGGTTAGGATATATACTATTAACTGAAAAGTAATTTTCAATTGATAAGCTTTTCAACCACATCAAGTGTCCATTATTTAGCCTCACCAAAAGAAGGCTGAGGAGAGATATGATTGCTGTTTATAAATACATCAGAAGGATAAATACCAGGAAGGGAGAAGAATTATTTAAGTTAAGCACCAATGTGGCCACAAGAACAAATGGATGTAAATTGGCCATCAACAAGTTTAGACGTGAAATTAGACAAAAGTTTCTAAACATCGGAGGAGTGAAGTTCTGGAAGAGCATTTCAAGGGCTGCAGTGGGGGCAAGAAACCTAACTGGCTTCAAGACTGAGCTTGGTAAGTTTATGGAGCGGATGGTATGTTGGGACTGCCTACAACGGCATGTAGCTGATCTGTGACAGGTAGCAGTGAATATCTCTAATGGTGGTGATGGGACACTAGATGGGTAGGTCTCTGAGGCTACGTCTTCACTACCCGCTATATCGGCGGGTAGCAATTGATTTCTCGGGGATCGATATATCGCATCTCATCTAGACGCGATATATTGATCCCCGAATGAGCTCCTGGCGACTTCGGAACTCCACCAGTGTGAATGGCGGTAGCGGAGTCGATGGGGGGAGCAGCGGACATCAATCCCGCGCCGTGAGGACGGTAGGTAACTTGATCTAAGATACTTCGACTTCAACTATGCTATTCACGTAGCTGAAGTTGCATATCTTAGATCGATTTTCCCTCTAGTGTAGACCAGCCCTGAGTTAGCACAGATAATTCTTTCCCAGGTGTCTGGCTGGTGGGTCTTGCCCACATGCTCAGGGTCTAACTGATTGTTATATTTGGGATTGGGAAGGAATCTTCTCCTGGGTCAGACTGGCAGAGAACATGCAGCGTGGAGCCTGGGTCACTTGCATGTTTAAAATAGTGCAAATGGTAGATTCTCTGTAACTTGGAGTCTTTAAATCGTGATTTGAGGATTTCAGTAACTCAGCCAGAGATTAGGGGTGTATTACATGAGAGGATACATGAGATTCTGTGGCCTGCAATGTGCAGGAGTTCAAACTAGATGTTCTTGTCGGTCCCTTCTGACCTTAAAGTCTATGAGTCTTGTTTTTATTTTGTGGAATGGGAAGGACAAAAAGTTCATCTTTAGTAAATTTAATAGATTGTTTTCTAGTGTAAAGTTGGTCCTTTTAATGGAAAGAAAAACAACTTATAGCTCATTGAGAAAAGGGTCAGGTCTCCTGAACTACTTTTGAATTAGAATATCCAGTCCCCCAAATTAATTTAATTTTCATTAAATTGTAAAAACCTAATAGTAGCTGGAAAAAAAACATGTTAACAAAAGTTCTTACCTTAATGGCCATGGTATCAGCCTCCTCTGCATTTTCCATTGTTTTTTCATAGGTCTTCCCTATTTTGGACACGAAGTCCTTTACAGTTTCACATAATATCCTTTGGATAAAAAAAGGGAGTCAAATAAAAAGAAATGAACTGGATATATCAATTAATATTTGATTATTGGATGTATCTTTTAATTACTAACATATTTTTGGTTTTCTTATTGCAATTCCACCAAACGCAAAGAGAACTCCTATGCCTCTTTGCACGAGAACATTAAGAAAAACTTATAGCCAAAGTTTTAAAATCATACACTTCACATGTGGAAGTGGATGACCATTAAAATTATAGCCATTAATCTACAGTGTATATACAACTGTAGACCATTCTGGTTGTAAAGGGGACACCATGAAATAATTTTTAAAAGTAGATTTTATATTTTTCTTTTTAAGTATCCAGTGCCTTGTGGTGCACATTGGTTCCCTACCCCTTCCTTCCGTTTTCCCTTTTATTTCTAACTTAGATTACATTAATGTAGTCATTTTTATTTATTGCTTTGTTTGCATACCTTTTATTATCAGTATCATCAACCATACCAACAGAGTTGATAACAACTTGTTCTCCCTATACCGACTTAGGCCAATCTGCAAATCATTCCAAGTGGGCAGACCCTTGCACTCATGCAGACTTCAGTGAGACTCTACATGGGTACAGAAGTCTGTACCGGGGCAGCATTCACCTCTCGAGAGTGACCCCTGTCGGTGGTTCTCAGGTGGTTTTCCAGCAACTCAGCCCTCTGGCTGAGTCACGCACACTGTGTATGTGTATCATAACAGACTCCTTTTGGGGTATACAGTCCACAAGGGGCCTGTCTCAGCACCCCTTGGCTGGTGTCTCTCCAGCCCTCCCTGGGCTCAGTCTTTAAGTAATCTGGCCCTGGTATGGGTCCATACTCCCAGAGCTTCCTTTCTGGAGACACTACCTTCCTGTGGCCCTCCCCAGGCTCAGCCCTTACTCAGTCCCAGATGACAACCAGGAGCTCCTTTGTTGCTCCCCCGGTCCCTGCCCACATTGAGCTCTCTGTGGTCCTGCTGCTCTTTCAGACAGACAGGAACACAGTCCTCTCTTCTCCAGCTCCAGCCAACAACTGACTGCTGCTCTCTTCTGCAGCTCCTTTTATATGGCCCTGCTGGGCCCTAATTGGCTTCTTCCCTGCAACCACTCTAGGCTGCTTGGAGGACTTCTTTTCTGCTCCTTCCTAGCCTGGGCCTAATCCACCCCATCACAGGGTCCATTTACAGAGTTCTCAATGCAGGATCGAGACCTTTGAGACACATGCTATCCTGAGATAAATCTGTTCAAATGACAATGATGACAGTGACCTTTCATTAGTGTAAATGACAGCAAAATTTGGCCTTTCTTGCCTACTCTGAACATGCAGAATAAATTTATGTGTTGGGCTTGCATGAACACTTACTATTGTTAATTGTGTGTAGTTTCAATTTGCAATGAATAAATGGTGGATCTTAAAAAGAGAAAACAATTAAAATCCAGAGTTCTGATCATCTGGCACAGATAAATATTAACGGTGCAGTACGTAGACCATCCTGATACGAACTGCACTGTAATAACCTGCTTTCTTAGATGGAAAAAAACTGTAATAACAGATGCATACAATCTTGGCTCTATTGTCAGTCATTTGGCCGCTGCCAAAATGAAAGGCCCCTTTTAATTTGAGAGAGTCAATAAGCAAGTGGACAAGGGGGATCCAGTGGATATTGTGTATTTAGATTTTCAGAAAGCCTTTGACAAGACCCCTCATCAAAGCCTCTTGAGCAAAGTAAGCTGTCATGGGATAAAAGGGAAGGTTCTCTCATGGATTGGTAACTGGTTAAAAGATAGGAAACAAAGGGTAGGAATAAATGATCAGTTTTCAGAATGGAGAGAGGTAAACAGTGGTGTCCCACATGGGTCTGTACTGGGTCCAGTCCTATTCAACATATTCAGAAATGATCTGGAAGAAGGTGTAAACAGGAAGGTGGCAAAATTTGCAGATAATACAAAACTACTCCAGAAAGTTAAGTCTCAGGCAGACTGCAAAGAGCTAGAAAAGGATCTCTCAAAACTGGGTGATTGGGTAACAAAATGGAAGATGAAATTCAGTGTTGATAAATACAACGTAATGCACATCGGAAAACATAAACATATAAAATGATGGGGTCTAAATTATCTGATACCACTCAATAAAGAGATCTTGGAACCATTGTGGATAGTTCTCTGAAAACATCCACTCAATATGCAGCGGCAATCAAAAAAGCAAACAGAATGTTGGTAATCATTAAGAAAGGTATAGATAATAAAACAAACAATATAATAGTGTCTCTATATAAATCTATGGTAAGCCCACATCTTGAATACTGCAGGCAGATGTGGTTGCCCCATCTCAAAAAAGATATATTGGAACTGGAAAAGGTTCAGAAAAGAGCAACAAAAATTATTAGGGATATGGAACAATCTCCATATGAGGAGAGATTAATAAGACTAGGACTTTTCATCTTAGAAAAGTGATGACTAAGGGGGGATATGCTAGAGGTCTATAAAATCATGACTGGTATGGAGAAAGTAAATAAGGAAGTGTTATTTACTCCTTCTCATAACACAAGAACTAGGGGTCACCAAATGAAATTAATAGGCAGCAGGTTTAAAACAAACAAAAGGAAGTATTTTTTCACACAACATACAGTTGACCTGTGGAACTCAGCAAGGTAAAATGGAACACTATGATTTCATATGGGATTCATGGTTTCTAGGGAGATGAGCCCTCATATATAGAGGTGTTCAAATTGGGAATCAAAATTCTGTGGCTTGAGCCCACATTTAATTATTCCATATAGCTGCAGACTCCTACTTCCACACTGGTTATGTGTGTGCGTCTAATAGACTGGATGTGAACAAAAAGAACCCCTTTAAGTAAACCAGATCTCTTATATGCAGAGTAAAAATATGGTTTACATTTTAACTCAGTATACTAATGTCTTAAGTAACTAAGTGATTTTTGCATTACATGATCTTTAAGATTTTTGTGTGATTGATATGTTTAAATTACATTAACACATACAATACAACATAATTATAGAAAGAAACCAACTGTACTTTATAACATGTAAATCAGGATACTGTTAGGCCAAATTAGCTGACCAAGAGTTAGAAGGAATTTGAGTTTACTAGAAAGGTTATAATGTTCATATATGTAGATGGAACACTGGGATTTATCCCACACGCTATATATCAAAATCATCAACTCACTTGGCAGATGATATGACAACTGAATGTTGATCAGAATTGAGGATTTTTGTGAGATGAGCAGCAACTGAATCCTCATAAGCAGATATCTGAAAATGCAGCAAAAATGAGTCTTCATATTCCACCCGTGTTAGCATTTAACACAAAGCGGTAATTATCATCCCAGATAAGTGGGATTACTTTCAACGTATTAGATCTACACTTAGAGCAGAAAGGTCAGATGCCTCCCCTTAACTGCAATTTAATATTCAAAATCAGTGACTGTGAGATGTTGAATTAAGAATTCTATCTTTTCTGGATAAAAAATGAGTAATAGCTATTTCTGTGCTAAAAATCCAGTTAAAGGTTTCTTTGAAGTTATCACCCTCCATAGCCAACAATATCATCCTATTTTTTCAGACGACGGTCTGAACAGATTTCAAATCTGTAATAGTCAGAAACTTTTTTCCAGAAAAAAGTGAAAGATACCCTGCAACTAAATCAATGGGTTGGGAATAAATCATAGTTTTAGGGCCAGCTTCTGAAATCCTTATTAATACTGAATAGTACCTCATGCCACAAGCTGTCCCACTGAAGTGAATAGGGTGAGCAGTGGAGTATGGGCTACTAAACTGGTATAATACTATCAAAGCCTAGCCCTTAGTGAATAAACCATTCGTGACAAGATTCTGCTTGGCCTTTATGTAGATGCATGCAGGGAAGAGCACAGAGATGTCCCCTGCCCCGGCTTGCACAGTCTGTGTAAGGATCACACAGACCTGCACACCCTATGCTCAGGGAGGGTGTAGGGAGGCATCATGGGCCAGGACCATGTCCATAGATTTCACCCTTCACCAGCACGTAGGAACAGCAAGCTATACCTTAATAGCATCTGATTTTTCTCTGAGCACCAGAGAACCATTCTGCCTCTTGACACTCTCTCTAGGGTGGTGCAGCTCCATGCTGTCCCTAATGGTGGGCAGTCCATATCAGGTATGGATCTAGCCCTTAGTTTAAAATCTAAATTCTGTTTCAAAATGACTATGTGTTCTTGAGATTTAAAGATTAGTGACTTGGGTTTCCATTCATGACATGGAATAAGCAGAAATATAATTTCTTCTTTTCCTTTATCCACCCACTTTAGCTCCAGAGCTCTGATATGAAAGCACCTTTAGTTTTAAAGAGAAAATAAATAAAATGTAGCATAGAAGAACGAACACTGATGTCTGAGCTCCCAATAGGTCTCAAATGAAATGGTTATGGTGACAATGAGTGTGTGTGTCAATATCTACCATTTTAAACCAATGCTGCAATTTGGTACAACACAATGTAAGATTAGTCTATTCGTCTCTACTATTTCAAAGACTTAAAATTCAGTTTAACCCAAACTAAACCATACAGAAAATATTAATATGCAGGGAGGTGGGGTGGGGTGGAGGCAGTTCAAGGTGCCCAAAAGAAAACGATCCTTTATAATTCAAGATAATTACAGTTAGCAAAATGGCCTATGGTATCTATTCTCTAAATACTAAGATTACAAGTATTCTACAACTAGTTTCTTTAGCTTTAATTGGAAATAAATTTAACAATTTTGTAGAAAGATATAATGGAACATTCCATACATTTTCTTTTTCTTAACTGTAGAAGATGATGTACTTGAAGGCACTGACGGTTCTACAAAATGGTAGAATACATAATCTCTGCAGTGCATTACTGACATATATCCACTGGGGACAGAGTTGTGTGGTAAAGGACCATAGGTGTGGGAAATACAGGTGCTTCGCTCCTGGCCCCTGGCTGCTGTCAGCCTCATGCCCAGGGTCCCCTGGCTTCTGCCAGCCCTGCATATAGGGCTCTGCTTCCATCCCCAGCCTTGGCCCCCTTACTCCTGTCCATGTGCCCCCCTTCCAGAGCCATGACCTTGCTCCTGGCCCCAGCTTTGAAGGGTGGGGGGAAGAGGTAAAAAGTTTGGGGACCACTGGCTTTCAGCACCCCCACTGTAAAAACTGTTACAGCACCACTGCAAAGGACAGTAGAATTTCTGCTGCTGGGACCCCAGCCCCTCTGAATCTCAGTTATCTAATGAACTCCCAGCATTTAACAACTCCTGACTATCCAAATAGGTTTGGTAATGTTTGAATGGTTAAATTAATCAGGGACCTACTAATTAATTTCTGCTTCTCAAGTATTCTTAAGTTAAGATTGATAGCTACATGAAATCTTACAGGAGGGTGATATTTTTCCATTTCCAGACATAATTACATTTTTATGCCACATGAATTTAATCACAACACTTCATTCCACCCCCAGATTGATGCTACAATGGCAGCGAGGTAGGCAGCTAGTTTGAAAGCTGTATTAGGATATTCCACCAATCCAGCCATTATTTGGAGATGTCTGAATGGACAAAAAGGGGACAGAAGAACATGAAGTCCTGTAAGGCACATTCATCGGGTCCAAAATGACTTTATTCTTGTCAAGAAAGCAAATTCCTTCCCAAAAAGACCTCTCATTTCATTTTCCCCAAATTCAAGATATACTAGTAAATGTTTTTACAAGAAAATTCTTGCATTGTTGGTATGAGTTCTTTCTGATCACTCTGATGAGGACCACTCACCTCACTCTTTTTTGGAAAAATAATATGAAATATTTTAACCAAGAAATGGAAACCTTATTATATTATATACTTATGACATGAACTAGATGTGACTTAAAGAGCAATTCAAGTGACTTATTTCTTGTACCACTTCTCAGGTCTTGGCTACACTGGCGCTTTACAGCGCTGCAACTTTCTCGCTCAGGGGTGTGAAAAAACACACCCCTGAGCGCAGCAAGTTACAGTGCTGCAAAGCGCCAGTGTGAGCGCGGCTCCCAGCGCTGTAAGTTAATCCCCACGATGAGGTGGAGTACCTGCAGTGCTGGGAGAGCTCTCTCCCAGCGCTGGTGCTGCGACCACATTTGCACTTCAAAGCGCTGCCGCGGGAGCGCTCCCGCGGCAGCGCTGTATGGCTGCAAGTGTAGCCATACCCTCAGAACTGTTTTTGTTATCTTTTCAGTGCTGTCACTCAAACACCTAAATGTATGCAAAATAAAGCCTCACCTGACATTCCTCAGATTCCTCTTCTGAAGTAACTGGAAGAATAGAAGGCTTTGATGGTAATTTCAGTTCATATGACATTATACTCCATCTGAAGGAAATAGAAGCAGCAGCTTTTGAAGTTTTCCAAATTATCAGATTCTTCTAACATCCACAAAACAAACACTTCCACTTGTCAACGGAAAGAAAATTCAGTGACCAATTACTAAATAATCACACACATAAGGGGTCTTTCCTGGGGTTTTCGGCCTCAAAAAGGATTTCACCCTGAGTATGCCAAACAACAAAAACTCTTATTAGAAAGTTAGTGGAAGCTGTGAATTTGGTAATATGTACATACATACACACTCGTGTGCAAAACACATAAACACACCAATAAACAATAGGGTATGATGCCTTCATTAGATTGTTAGCACAGCCAATTTGTTTTTTAAATTCAAAGATCTTCCTTTGCTACGTAAATGAACACAGCTGCCATGCAGTTTTCATGCAAAACTAGAAAGAGGGAGAATAGCTGCTTTTGGACCAAGAAAGTCTTAACAAAACTGAGAAAATGAACTCAACTGGTGATGGGGTTTGTTAATGTGCTACCTTTTAAGCTGTTTAAACAACAAAAACAACAACAAATTCAACCTCTGAGAAAGAGTTTTAGACCATTAGAAACCCGGGCAGGCATTTCTGAAATTTGTCACAAATACACATACACACATACTTATATTTTTACCTGTCCAGCATTTTAGTGCTGGCTCGTTCTAACTTTTCCAAAATCTGAGGAAGTTGTGTGTCATCGTCACATGACCCTCCCCAACCAAGGACACGGGCAAGATCATTTCCAGTACCAAGGGGAAGCACTCCCAGCTGACACTGGAATACAGCAAAAGAACACATCTTTTATTGCAAATAAAAGAACTGGAAGCATGAACTAACGTAGGAGTGGGCAAACTTTTTGGCCTGAGGGCCACATCTGGGTGGGGAAATTGCATGCAGGGCCACAAATGTAGGGCTGGGGAAGGGGGTTGGGGTACAATGTGCAGGAAGGGGCTCAGGGCAAGGGGTTGGGGCAGAGGAGGGGTGTGGGATGTATGAGGGGGCTCAGGGAAAGGTGTTCGGGTGCAGGGGGTGCACAGTGTGGGAAGGGGCTCAGGGCAGTGGTGCAGGAGGGGTGCAGAGAGCGGGAGGGGGCTCAGGGCAAGGAGTTGGGATGCAGGAGGGGTGCGAGGTACAGCAGGGGGCTCAGGGCAGGGGGTTGAGGTGCAAGAGGTGTGTGGGGTGCGGCAAGGGGTGGAGTGCAGGCAGGGAGCTCGGAGCAGGGAGTTGCAGTGCAGGGTGCAGGCTTACCTGGAGGACTCTGGGGTGACAGTGGCCTGTCCCTATCCCCGCGCCGCTCTGCCTGTATGTGGCCTCTAGGGGAAGGGGAGCAGAGGGCTCTGCGCACTGCCCTTGCCTGTGGGTACCTCCCCTGATGCTCCCATTGGCCACGGTTCCCGGTTCCCAGAGCGGAGGTGAGCCTGCGACGCCACGGGGGTGGCAATCCCGCGGGCCAGATCCAAATCCCTGAGGGGCTGGATCCGGTCCATGGGCCATAGTTTTCCCACCCCTGAACTAACACAAATGTTTACCCTTTCAAGAAGCAAATGTTAATTATATAGCTGATTACTAATTCAAACCTGTAGGTCAAATCTTATGGTCCTTATTCAGTTCAAATTTCCCAGTGACTTCAGTGGGAGTGTTAATTAAGTAAGGACTACAGGATTTGGCCCTCTACCTACCTACCTACCTACCTACCTGTGGGAAAATGTAAAAAAAAAAGTAAGTACATACACTTGCCTGTTTGTGCAAGCTGAGTTTATCAATTTCTGACAAAACCCAACCAACGCTTCCATCTCCACCACATACAAGAATCCGGAAATTGTCAAACTTCTGAAATAACCGCAAACTGAAAGGAAAATGCAACTGGTTAGAATGCATGCCCATTCATGGATATTCAATGAAAATGCTTGTATTTACAGTACATAGGTGCCTGCTTTTGCTTTTGTGGTAATAGGGATGTAGATAAGTCCAACTACTACACCATATGTAACTTACACTTTTATCTGTTACAATATATTCTACCTACCCTATTTTCTGGGAAATAACAAGCAGAATTTTAATGAAAAATTTCCCTTTATGATCTCATGCGCAGTTTTCAGTTTTTTAAAAATGTGAGGTTTGTCAGAATACTGAACCAAACCATAGAGTCCATGCTCTGAGAATGCCAATCAAAGTCAGATGTTTGAGGCACCATGGCAGTCACTGTGAATTTTACACCAGTAAAGGTTAAGCAATGACTGCAGTGTGGGGTCCAGAATGTGGATGGGGTGGACAGTCCAGTCCCCTGCCAACTTGTGACTTTTCTAAACCAAAGGAAAATTAATCACTATACATGAGATGGCGGTCATGGGAATCAGGCGAACAGAGCAAATATATTTCATACTGGATCTTCAAACAATGTCTTGTTTCTACTCATAGACTTTACCTGCCCCCAGTTCCTTCAGTTCTTCAAATTCTGCCAAGATACACAATACAATATTCTCCTTAGGTGATAAAGAAAAGGAGGACAGAGGAGACAGAGAACAAACAGAGAGGTGAGACTAAGAAGAAAGGAAAAGGAGACATGAAGAAATAGAGATCAAAGAGGAGAAGAGAGCAGGAATGGGAAAACTAAGAGAAAATAAGAGGAGAAATACTAAAAAAAATACTGATTCTTTAAATGATAAAAATACGGCTGTGTATTTTTATGTATATTATTTTCCAGAACATGTATCACCTTAGCATTATTTCTAAAAGAAGCACATAATGTGAATGTCAGATTTTTTAAGTGTTTATGACATTTCTAATGAAAATATTGAATCTTGTATAGGCAGATGTATATTCAAAACAAGGCACAATATTACTCATCTCAAACAGTGTTTGGAAGCACAAAGCTGATGCCAAAATGATATTTGCCACCCCAGGAACAGAAATCATTCTCTAGAAGTACACTGCACAGAGAATACGATTTTGCCTTTCAAATAGCTGAAAACAGGAAGTTATCAGCACCATCTGATAGATGAGGTTATACAGACCCCAGTTTTGGAACCGCTGCCAAAGTCAATCACCTCCCAACTTTACTGTGTCAAGTATTTAAACCAAGGTGCTTTTGAGATACAACTTTACAAAAAACCCAGACTTTTAAAAAAATAAAGATACATTTTTCAAACTTTCATATCTCAAAAATGGCTTATCCAATTCAATTGAAGCTTCCTCTCTTTTTCCTCCGGCAAGAGCCTGCATGTGAAATATTAGGTGGAAAGGATGTTTTTTAACTTAAGTCTGGATCTAAATTAGGGTTATGCAGGAGAGTGAGTTACAGATATAGACATAAATATAGATACATGCATTTTTTTATTTGGGGGCATTTTAAAATTTTTATCATACAAACATAGCTCTGCGCGTAAGTGCTGGAACTAGGGGTTCTAGAAGTCTTGAAGTGGTTTCTATTATATAAAGGGTTTACAGTTCCGTTCAATGGTTCTCAGCACTCCCACTACAAAAACTGTTGCAGCACCTCTGGTTCCGCATCTTTACAAATGTAAAATCAATATATTCACTTGGTGTTACCTGACATGAATAGCATATTTAATCACAAAGCAATATTTGCATTTGTGACCTAAACTGTAACCAGCAGCGTATTATCGGCTAGGCCAACAAGGCATAGGCCTAGGGCGGCAAATTTGCAGGGGGGCTCATGACTCCTCCCCAACTCTGCCCCTTTCCCAAATCCCAGGCCCGCCTCCTCCTCCAGGCGCGCTGCACTTCCCTCCTTCCACCTCCCTCGTAGGCTTGCCGCATGAAAGCGCTGGGAGGGAGGGAGAAGTGGATAGCAGCACTCAGAGGAGGCAGAGCAGAGGTGAGCTGGGACCTGCGGGCGCGGGAAGTAACCCGGGGAGGCCAGGAACCGCTCCTTGCCCCAGCTCACCTCCACTCCACCGCTGCCATCCCCCGAACATGCCACAACGCCCCTTCTATCCCTTCTCTCCTAGACTTGCCGCGCGAAAGCGCTTGGAGGAGTCACAGCAGAGGTGAGCTGGGGCCCGCGGATGTGAGGAGTGACTCTTGGGGGGGGGAGAAGGGAGGGAACCACTTCCTGCCCCAGCTCACTTCCACTCCACCACTGCCATCTCCTGAGTGCGCCACAATTCCCCTTCTCCTCCGTCCCCGCAAGGCTTAACACAGGGGAGCAGAGGTGAGCTGGAGGGGGCAATTTTTTGAGGGCCTAGGGGCGCCAAAGTTGTTAATCCGCCACTGACTGTAACCTGAATGTAGGTCTCCAGTGGTGAAAAGCTAATGTCCTTAACCAACCACATGATTTCCTGTAGTATTTTCGAAGTGCCATTTGTGTCCAAAATTCTAAGGGCAAGTCTACACTACAGTGCTACATCGGGGCAGCTGCACTGATGCTGCAGTAGCATGTCTGGTGAAGATGCGTTATGCCAATGAGAGTGCGTTCTCCTGTCAGTATAATTACTACACTGCAGCAAGAAGCAGAAACTATGTTGCAAGAGAGCATCCCCTGCTGACATAGCGCTGGTGTAAACAATGCGAAACTTGTGTTGCTCATGGGGGGGCTTTTTCACACCCTGGAGTGACGTAAGTTAGAGCAACTTCACCAGTAGTGTAGACCTGCCCTAAAGCTTTGTTAGAATAATATTCTAAAGCTATTTTAAGACATTACAGAAATATTTACATATACATATTTCTGTATATAGATATTCACAATGAGCTACCAATCATAGATGCACTATATGTTCAAAATATACACAAAAAAAAGAACACATTTCTTTCAGCTGTGTATAATGCCCTGATTCAGGAAAGCACTTAATCATGTGCTTAATTGCCTTCCTAAATTAGGGCCTCACTAGGTATGTCTACATAGCTTGTGGCAGATCAGCCCCCTCCCTGGGCTTCAGAGCCCAAGCTCCAGCCCCAGCCACAACTTCAAAGTGCTGTCTACACAGATATTTTTAGAGCACTAGCACGAGCTCCACAAGCCCCACTGCTGCAGGCTGTATAGACGTAACTGTAGAGATCACAGCCTGGAGCTAGCCAAAAGTCCATGAAAAATATGAATGCATTTTTAATTTCAAGTGAATCTTTTTTTAAAATAAATAAAATCCTACACATCCTCAGAACTGATAATGAAGTTATAGGTGACTGGTGTTTTAAATTACGGATGTTAATAGGAAAGCAAATATCAGAGATTTGTAAAAAATACTATAATTAGGGGACAACTGAGTCACCTTTGTACTCAATTCCCTTTGAAAAGGCTTGCTCAAGATTGCAAAGTTCGTTACCCTAAATGAGGTCCTCCATTCATTAAATCAAACACCTGAGCTGGATTTAGCGACTGTTTGAATCGACGAAGAAACTTTACTCCCTGATTGTCTCCACTCTTTGAGTTAACAAAAACTAAAAGAGGACTGGCACAGGATGGCGGGCATGTGGCTTTCCAAAATCCTGTGAACAAAGTTAGAAAGAATGAAATAAATAAGATCTTTATATATGAACACATTCAAGAGAAATCACGAGAAAGGAAAGGAAAATGGATGAAAGGACAAAAAGGATGCAATCATATGATGCATAATGCAAAAACTGAACTGAGTATTAGCCTCAAGGAGAATAGCACTGTTATATTAAAACTACTTCAAAATTTACTACTTTGCTTTTTGTCTCCCAAATTTTTATCTGAAATGTTGTCTAAATTTAGCAAAACACAAAAGAAAATAGCTTTATTTTCCACAGCAAAAAGGTGGGTTGATGAAATGTTTCAATTTTTTCCAGCCTACATCACCATAACATCAAACACATTTTCCTGATATAAACCATATTTTTTTCTGATTTGTTGTTTTTAAAAGCTTCTATCGAGTTGCACCACACTGCAGTAATGTTGAGTTGAGTCCTCCAATCTACAAAAGTTCCCATTCCCACCAAATTTAAGAAGCCCCATACATTTCCACTAAATGTTATATTGTTAAATTATGCCCAACTGAGACTTTGCATGAAAACTTCTATTTCAGACTGAATTTATACAGCTGAGTTATAATGGAAGGACTGAACAACACACTCTTATGGTCTGAGCCAAAGCTTACTGAAGTCTTCGCAAGACTTTCAATTGTCTTCAACGGGCTTTGGGTCAGGACTTTAGCAAACAGTGCTAATGGACAGTGTGGTCATGAAAATCACAGTCATTGAGGGCCCAATGGGAGTTATGGATGCTCAACACCACTTTGAATCAGGCCATATGTGACCAGGTTTTGACTCTTATTTCAGGCAAGAATAAAGTAATTATCTCTTTCTAATTGTCTAAAAACAAATCTGAAAACTAAAACTCTAATCAGATCTGATGAATTAGAAAAAATTGACTTTGAAAATGTAAGAAGTTTAATATAATTCCACTTTCTATTAATGCATAATTTAAAGCAATATTTTTTACTAATAAGCAATCTAACTGCACTAATAATGAAAGCAATCTTCTTAGCATGAATAATAAATAGAAGCAATTTCACTGCTTCAGCCAAAGACATTAGACAGTAAGTTCAAACAGTCAGTGAACATCTCCAGTATTCACAGTCATTTATATCAATCCCATACAAAAAAAAAAAAGTGCCTAACTTATAAGTATGGTAGTTGGGTTGTATATGCCACCAACACAAACTATAAAAAAAAATGAAATAGAACAGTTTAGTTTCTCAGCACTCCATTCAACAATTCATCTTCCCAACCTCAACTTCACCTTCTTTCCTACACCTACAGTCAAGCTCATCTCCATCCTGAACAACCAATGAGCACATTTCAATTTTCACTATCTTTAACAGTGATCTGTTCATGTTTCAATGACTCACATAGTGTTTCTAATTAAAACACAATTTTGATAGAAAATGGAAATGATATTTTTTTTATCCTCAAAAACATCAGAAGAGAGTGCATCTGAGGAGTTCAGTAAATTAATCTTTGCGTAACACAAAACAGTGATTTGGAGTTAAAGAACTCATTCTTTGTGTTTTCCGAAAGTGGCCCATGTTAGAATGCATGTGTGTGAAGTTCTCAAGGACTCTGGTTGTTTAGCTGGCGGAGCCCAGAGAAACTTGAGGAGAACAGAAAAATTTTAAAAGGAAGCATTTAAAAATATTTCCTCTGCAAGCTACTACGTACTTTTCTAAAATATAATTACATGGCAAATTCAATTACCATCTGAAGAATTATTGTGCCAAATTCAGAGACTAAATTTATCTGTGAAGAAGAGGGATTTTAGCCCTGCTTCAAGCAGAAATCTCAGTGAAACCATAACTATAGAATACCTACTAATGGCCCTGTTATACTACGTACCATCAGAATCTATGCTGTTGAGTGCTGTTGGAGGTATGATGGATACCTTACATTGTCCAAGCGGACATTTTCGAGGATACAGATCTTTACAGGCAGTGTGAACCTGAGGAAAAACAAAGTTAAATAAATAATTGTTTCCTAACATTTAATCTGATTTTAGGGTAAAATTGGAATAGATACAGTAGCTAGATATTATTCAGAGATGGGGTTAATATATAACAGACTATATTGCAGTATATTCAAACATATACAAACATTAAACCATAGATTGTTTAGCTATCTATTACTAAACAAAATATTCTGAATGCACTATGATCCTTAAAAATTCTGCAGATTTCCCACTTCTAGGAAAAGCACCGAATTACAGGATGCTAACAAAAGACAAAGGCATCAAGGGAAGAAATGCAATTATATACTGATGAGAAGACAGTGATGGAATGATGGAGAATGTAAATCTATACCACATGAAAAATAGTACAGAAGATAGGAACAAGGGTAACAAAGTCTCAGCAGTTATATATTTCAGAATAGATTAGGACAATTAGATTTATATTTATTAGAAGATACTAGGAAGCCAAAATGAAAGCCATACATATAATTATAAGGGGCACAGAATATGCCACCAACTATTCAAGCAGATTACCTACTCAAAACACAAGGGGCCTCTAGAGTACAGGATGAAGTATGAAGGGCCTGATCCGAAGCCCACTGAGGTAAAAGCAAAAAGTCTCCCCTTGATTTCAGTGAGCTTTGGACCATGACCTCAGAGAGTTAGGAGAAATGCAAAGGATAAATGATACATAGCAAGGACTATTAAAGAAAGACCTGTATTTGTGGACCTATTAAAAACAACAGACAAGTGGGACAGACATTCTAGATTACGAATGTTTCAGATCCGTTCAACTCACTCTCTGCGAGCTGCCTGGTCCCCTTCCCTTCCCAAAGGTTAAGTAATGAAAAATAAGAATAATGGGTAAATAATCATCCTGGCAGAATCCAAGACATTTTTACAAGTCATACGGTACCTACCATAGCTTTACACCAAAGGCACTTCCAATCTTGGAGGCGTAAAACGCTGCCACAGGTCTTGTCGCAGACAGCACATTTGGCACTGACAGGCAAATTACCCTCCAACCATTGGTGAGGCATAGCTATCTGTGAGGAAGTTGTTATACAATTAAATGCCATGGCAAGGAAATTTGCCATTAAAACTACAAAAAGATCAGTAATTCAGTGTCCTCCTGAAACTTTCCTCTGATTTTCTCTTTGCACCAATATCTAGATACGTAAATTTCTGTATGCATGCATATTTTTGGCAATCTAGCAATAATCTTCTAGATAAGAGTTTCATGCCAGTGGCTGTAAAATTAACTCATCTACTTTGACACAACTCAGACAAAGAGTGTTGTTACATTTTCTACTTTTAATTTTAACTCTTACATGTATCAGTAGAACTACTATGTTAATGAATTCCAAACAGATCTTCTGGGGAACTGGTGTCAGTTACAAGTAGACAAAGCATGCTGAGAAAAAAGTATATCAACAAGACTAACACCTTCTTCGCTCAAGTTTGAAGTAGGAGAGAAAGGGGCTTCTCACAGCAATTCTCAAAGCTCAGAGGATCCATCCATACTTCCGCCAGAATTCTGTAACATGGAATTCTTCCTTCTAGAGCCCAATGATGGTAAATGTGTCTCCTGAAGAACCCCTGAATTAAGCTTTTAATATAGTATCTATAGCAATACAGCCAACTACCATTAACTTTAATGGGTCATCTGACAACATTTCTATACTGGCCAATTAAATAAAATAAAATACCCACCAAACAATTAATTGTTGTGAAGTACTGAAAGCCTGAATAATACTTACACCATCTTCATCCTCAATGATATCTTTCCCAATGGAGGCTAACGTAGTCCACTTGCAATTATTTGTTGCCCTGACGGCACACCTTTTATGTGCTTTAAATTTACACACTAGAAGAAAGACACAAATGTACTTTATATTAGCTACTCCCTGATTGCAGTCTCTGTAAAGCATTACATCAACAGTTGCATTTTCAGAAATTCAGTCAAATGCAAATCACTCTATAAAACAGAGGAGTACATGTTCACTTACTGTTTCAGACAAAACACAAACCAATTAAAACAAAGAAAATTCAGAGTTCAAACTCACTCTACCTTTTACTTGCTGAACTGCGTCTAGGGATTACATACTGCTGTTTACTGGCTGCAAGATTACTCACTATTCTGTATTCCCTGAAATTCTTTAAGATCTACAGACATTAAAGCATGGAATGGCAGTCTTAAGTCTTCTTGCTCTTGTCAATTATTCATATGTAAACTTTAGATATTTTAATGACTTTTTAAAAAATGCAATTCTTTTATACTGTAGCTTTTAAAAATATCTTCCATTGACATTACAAAAGAGACAGCATAAATTTCTTGCTCGATATATTTTGAATGCAACCTTCATTACAGTTATCCATGGCTTTGTCACCTTGAAACTGAATGACTGCAATTGGAATACTCTGCATGGGATTATATTTGGAGACCATTTGGAAACTTTAGCAGATGCAAGATGCAATAGTCAGTTTGCTTAGTTATCCATGGAAGGAGCCTATTATATCTGTCCTCTGAGATTCACATGGGCTCCCAATTAATTTCCAGGTGCAATTTAATGTACTTATTTCGACTTATAAAAATGTAATTGTTTGGGTGTTGGCTACCTGAGAAACGGTCTCCTCTTTGTGTGACATAGCAGCAGCTGAAATCACCTGAGGCATTTGAGTACCTAGAGTTCTGGTTTAAATGTGAAGGAAATGCTTGCCGGGCATTTACATAGAAGAAATTTTATACTGGAACAAACTTTCCTTTTTGTCCAATGCAGCCGTTTGCGGCACAATAGAAGGCCTGTTTCCAGTTTCGGTAGACTTCTGAGAAGGTTGGGGATTAGGACGGTATGTGTCTATTCAGTAGACTGGGGGTTATTGTTGAGTCTCATAGGTTACTTGGGTAAGGACAAACCTAATTTTTAATAGATTTATTTTGAAAAGCCATAGTTGTTTTAATGTATTATACATATGCCTCATGCATGTGGTTTGATATTTTAAAAGTCTGAATAATTTTTGTTTGATATAATTCGAATGCCATGTAATGAAATCATATTGTACCAAACAGACTGATGGATTACAGTTGAGTTTTTATGTTAGTGGAAGTGTATGAGATCATTCCATTTATAGAACTTTATATTCGCAATAACCATAAAAGCTTTATAAGAGCACAGGCAGTATCAGTAGTTTCTTTGCAAACAAATATAACTATCAAATGCTTTGGGGCCTGACATTCCTCCAAGATTAAAAGTGCTAAGATCTGGCACAAAAGGTCCCTCTGGAGTCTGGACCATACATTTATTTTTATTTTTAATACTACTGATCCATTGTCAGATTTTTAAAAAATGAACAAGGTCTTTGCTCCTGCCTTGGCAGGGACTGGCATATGGTCCACCCACAGAAAGGCATATGGTCCACCCACAGCGAAGGGCAGAAGAACAGAAGGAGCATCCCAGTTGCTCTCTAGCAATCCCCATGGCTATTTCAAAAGCAGCATTCATGGGTTCCAGCAGTATCTATGTCTATCCCTTCTCAGCCAGAGGAATAGGCCCAGATTCTCAAAAATGCTCAACACCCACATTGGTACCAGATTTCCAAAAGTGCTCAGCTCCCCTTGAGGCACAGAAATAAGGGATGGATTTTCAAAGTGCTCGGCACTCTGCATTTTCCACTGGAACAGCCTGGGAGTACCCCATGCGCTCAGCTCACTTGAAAATCCACCACTTAATCTGGTATCTGAATGAGAGCTTGTGACGGAGTGCGAGGGAGAAGGCAGTTCTTGGGTTTTCGTGTTTTCCAGTGGGTTGCAGGCAGAGGGATTGAGACTCAGTGTCCCTGGATGTTACTGGTTTAATGAGGTGATGGGAGAGGGAGTTTGCTGTTACAGAGAACTGGAGAGGGAAGTTGGGACCCCAGCCAATGGCCTGGAGGATGGATACCCCAACGACTGGTGACCTGATGACCCAGAGACCCAGCTCAGGAGTTGCAACTGGTTCTGGCCAGTGGGAGGACAATGGGCTGCGAAGAGAGGAGCCCAGTGACCTAACCAGCTGGTTCCGGCCAGAGGAGAGTGGAGAGGAGATGAGGCCCAGGAGACCCTGTTTACAACCGTTTACCTGGAGAGAAAGCAATGGACAGAGGCAGGGTTTGGGGCCGGTGTTATCAGATGCCCATCTGGGAAGCAGGGGGGTGCTGGGCTGGGGAGGGGGAGCAGGCAGGGCCTGCCTGGGTGCAGGGAGACTGGGATGTGCTGTGCTGAAGGAGGCCTGAGGCTGGAGAGTTTCCTGTGCTGTGTTCACCTCTCAAACCCTCCTGTTTTATGCTGGCTGAGAGTCATTCCGGTCTAGGGAACAGGGTTGCATAATCCCCTTCGGGGGTGCAGGCTCCAGGAGTTCAGAGTGAGTGGACTCCCTGAGGGGGCCCAGGGTGAGAAACAGGTGTGCTACGACTCAGAGAGGTGCGGCTCCAGGAGGTGGAGGGGTCTAACCCCGAGAGAGAATGAACCCCCAAGAAGGGCTGTCTCACTGAAGGAGCACTCCCCATGGACTACACAGGGCCAAGAGTGGACATGACCTGTGAGTCCGTGACAGACCTATATAGCCTTGACAGTGGGTGCTGAATGCTTTTGAAAATCTAGTCCATGAATATGGGGTCATGAGAACAAGAGCAGCACTAAACATAATGATTCACACTTTTGTCACCTGCAGGCTGGTCTACTGCAAAACTACTAGGCGTCCTTGTGGCACCTTAGAGACTAACAAATTTATTTGGGCATAAGCTTTTGTGGGCTAGAACCCACTTCATCAGATGCATGGAGTGGAAAACACAGTAGCAGGTTTATATACACAGTACATAAAAAGATGGGAGTTGCCTTACCAAGTGGGGAGTCAATCTAATGAGTCAATTCAATTAACAGTAGAATACCAAGGGAAGAAAAATCACTTTTTTTTTTTTTAGTGGTAATGAGAGTTGCCTTGGTATTCTACTGTTTTTCCTCCCTTGGTATTCTACTGCTAATTGAATTGTTGGACTGACCCCTCACTTGGTAAGGCAACTCCCATCTTTTCATGCAGGGCCAGCTCTACTGTTTTTGCCACCCCAAGCAGTGCGCTGAATTGCCACCGCAGACGGCGGGGGCAGTCCATGTGCCGTTAGGGTGGCATGCACGTTGCCGCGGCGGCAGCAATTCGGCGGCAGCTTCTGTCTTCAGCCGGAAGACAGAAGCTGCACCGCCGCGGACAGCTGAACATAGAAGCTGCCGCCAAATTGCCGCCACCGCAGAAACACACGTGCCGCTCTAATGGCACACGGACTGCCCCTGCCGTCCGCGGTGGCAATTCGGCCGCTGCTTGGGGGCAAAAACACACAGACTGCCGCCCCTTGCAGATTGCTGCCCCAAGCACCTTCTTGGGATGCTGGTGCCTGGAGCCGGCCCTGTTTTCATGTACTATGTCAGGGGTTGGCAACCTTTCAGAAGCGGTGTGCCGAGTCTTCATTTATTCACTCTAATTTAAGATTTCGCGTGCCGGTCATATATTTTAACATTTTTAGAAGGTCTTTTTCTATAAGTCTATAATATATAACTAAACTATTGTTGTATGTAAAGTAAATAAGGTTTTTAAAATGTTTAAGAAACTTCATTTAAAATTAAATTAAAATGCAGAGCTCCCAGACCGGTAGCCAGGACCCAGGCAGTGTGAGTGCCACTGAAAATCAGCTCGCGTGCCACCTTCGGCACACATGCCATAGGTTGCCTACCTCTGTACTATGTATATATATCTGCTACTGTATTTTCCACTCCATGCAGTTGATGAAGTGGGTTCTAGCCACGAAAGCTTATGCCCAAATACATTTGTTAGTCTCTAAGGTGCCACAAGGACTCCTCATTGTTTTTGCTGATACAGACTAACATGGCTACCACTTTGAAACCTGCAAAACCACTGTGGACTAGATTGTAGAGTCAACCATGAGCCTAAGTAAGAGGCAGTGTGCAGTTGTGCTACCTGAGAAGCAGACCAGAAATGAAACTGCCTCAGTCACAATCTGGACCCTACTTGACTCTTGCTCCAGGGGAAGCAAGCTGTGCTACTTTTCGACCTAGCAGCTTACTTCCCCCTGTACATCAGCTCAGCTGTGATTTTGAACACATGGTTGGAGATGAGGGGCCAGAACCAAGGCTTCCCACTTCACCAACCTCGCCTGTCCTCCTATGCAGGAGTAGGGTGACCAGATATCCCGATTTTATAGGGACAGTCCCAATTTTGGGGAGGGTTTCTTAAAGAGGCACCTATGGCTCCCCACCCCCGTCCCAATTTTTCACACTTGCTGTCTGGTCACCCTATATAGGAGCAGCAACCCCACTCTCACTTCTACACACAGACCTACATTGTGGGTAGCCCATGCAGGGGAGTAAGGGGACTCCTTGTGTCCTATTACTTCTTTGAGAGCATGAATAGGGAATCCCAACCAAGCTCTATATCTAGACCAATGCAAAGGCTCTAGTTCAGGCCGAATGCGGCAGAAAACCTCAGGTAGATAGGCTGTTGTGAGGATATCATACTGCAGTCTGATCCCTCCACTGGCTGCCAGTCTGCTTCTATTGCCAGTTCAAGGTTTTGACCCTGATCTACAAAGCAATCAGCAACTGAAGACGAAGCTACATCATACACCACATCCTTGCCATGACCCACTAAGACCGCTGTACTCTGAAACAATACAGAGTATGAAAGCCATGACAAACAAAAGAGTGGGAGGCAGAGGAAGTTCAGCTGTAGGATGACCTTTCAGAGGGAATTAGACTAATCTATAATATGATCACCTCTAGGACATGCTGCAAGGAAAGCATTTCTAAGCATTCTTGAAATGATTTTTACAAATGTTTATATGTATATATCTCAAGCAGAATTTCCTGTAACCTTGGAAGGGAAAGGAATGAAGACCTCATGAGGTCTTCTAGGAACTTGCTATGCAGATCCAATCCACCTGTGAAGAACTTAGATGCTCTAGTGATGGGAATGAAAGGTCGGAAAGAATTATATGTCCTCACTTCATTACAGTTCAGTGGAAGAGTTACCATCCAATCAGATAGCATGATTCTGGGGTCAACGTCTGGTCAACCTGGATGGCTCGCTGCCTGATTGGCTAGGACTATGGGTGTTAATTAAGACCTGCAAATTCAGACTCAGGACCAACCAAATAGTAACCCAAACCTACTTATCCCCAGCATTCCAGTAATAAGGCAAGTGTCCAGTCAGGACCAGAGGATAATATCCTAGCAAGTGACAGCTCACATGCTCTCTGAACACCCTGCCTCTTGTCCATCTTCAAATAAGACTGCCTAAAGACAGCCACATCTATAAACCCACTCACCACCAGAAAACAATGCCTGCCACCCTGTATGTTAAACACTGTCAGAAATAAGGGTGGTTGGTGGAAAAGAACAAATGAATAATAAGGAAGAAGTCTTGCAATTTGTGAGGAGTTTTTACAAATAGAAATTTTTGTAAATTATGAACTTGTTCATAGTGTCCCTTTTAGCAATGCCACCATTTAAAGATAAGATTTATAAAGAAAAGTGGAATTCACCGTAACTAACACAGAGCTTTGCAAATGTTACATTTTAAGTGCTCCTATCTCAAATGATACGGGGGCTAATTAATAAATGAGTTCTGTAGCATCCAGTTATATTTCTGGATGTCAGCTGACAATTTGCTGATAAAGTTTAAAAAAAGGAAAGGAAAAATGCAGCCAGCCAGAAACCAGGTTATTCACAAATATACAGTATAATATTAAAAAGTATAAATTGCTTGGTAAAGTTCTCTGATTAACTGTAATATACAACATGTTTCCTTGAAAAGCAATTAAGTAGACTATGTAACTAGTCGACACTGTCACAGTTTCATCAACATCTGTTGCCAGATACAATAATTAAAATTTATAGCAATTATTAGGTATAATAGAAATAAAGTTAATGAAATAGAACACTGTCATGGGACCTCTTGCTTTGAAAATAAATATCTTTGTTATAACATGGTTTTGCATAAGATATATCATTTTCTTGACTGATTTATTAATTATACTGCATTGAAAAAATCTGCATGTCCTGCCAAGCCTCTCTCTGTCCTCTTACAAAGTTTTTTTTGGTAGTTTTCAAAAAACAGCTGCTTACTTGGAATGTTTTTCCTGACTTCAAAAGCTAAAGCCAAACTTTTGAAACTGACAAGGAGATCGCTGTTCTGGTACCCATAGTTTATGTTGTCAAGAAACAAACAGTTGTCTTATGAGAGTCCACAGAAGCTGTTATTTTGTTTCCAAGAATACTGGGATTAAAAATCCACACTGAAAAGAAATTCAAAACACTGACACGAAAACAACAAAATTCAAAGCACTCGAATTGCAGCCTGTATTAGCTAAACCTGTTTAGGAAAATAATTTGGAGACCCCTTGTTAGTTTCCTCATTGTCATGTAAATTTAGTCAGCTAATGATAAAATATTTATATACTACACACAAAAAAACTATGTTAAAAACATTTAAGATTGAATGGTCAGGCACTCAAGTGTTAGGAAATGCCACAATTAAGGCTGCCTCTGCAACCTTAATTTGAGTCCCCTGTGCATATGCATTATGATAAAGTCTTTAACTATAAAATCACATACTATTTTTCCCCACAGGACCCTAGTCTCATTCAGTGCACAGGATAGACAGTGCACAGATAACAAGCAGTTATTCAGTGTTACCTTTTATCCTCAATGTTCAATGTGTGGCCCTAGCCCTATTTAATCCATATTATTCAAACCCTGCTCTAAATACACAATTATTAATTTCCTCATGAGCTCTTCTATGGCACTCATTGCTATAGAATCTGAGTGCTCTAGAAACTTATCTTCACATCACAACAATCCTGTGAGATGAGCAGGTGGCATTACCCTCATTTTACAGATGAAGAACTGAGGTACAGAGAGACTAGGTCAAAAGCAACCATTAATTTTGGATGCCTAAACGGAGATGCTTAGGACCTGATTTTTCAGTGCACTTAGCAGCACATAGTACTATGTATGTTCAAAGCTCAGCACCCATTGACTTCAGCTGAGGTTGCGAGCACTCAGTACTTCCATAAATCAGACCCCAGGGTCTCATGTTGTGTGCCCAAAAAATGAGGAACACACAATTAATGACCACTAAGAAAAGTCTGGTTTAAGTGACTTGCTTATAGCATCACACAGAAATTCTGTGGCAGAGGTAGAGATAGAATCCAGTCCTCCAGGGTTGCATTCAATTAAAGATCTTTTCTCTTCATACAATCCACTGCCTCATTCACTTCCAATTTCTACAAGAAATGAGGCAAAGGTCCTACCACTCAGCCTCCTACACAACACAATCATGATTCGTCCCCAGAGCAGGTCCATCATGTTCACTGAATGAGGCAGGGGTCCTGTGGAAAAAATATGTGATTATGTAACTGAAGACAGTTTCATAATGCACAGGTACCACAAGGGAAACGAATTAAGGATGCACAGACAACCTTAATTCCAGCATTTACTAACTTTTGATTGCGTGACTTTGCAACCTTACAAATGTTCTTTTAATGTAATTTGTGTGTGTAAGAAATAAGGCTGAAAGTGTCTCATTTACACTGAAGTCTTTAACTTACCAGATATATCTCACTTTGAATTGTCAATGTTAGCTCAGTTATGAAAAATTTATTGACTCTCTATAATACTATATTCAGAACTAAACCTTCTGAGTTGAGTTTACTCTATTATTTCTATTCAGAATACACATAGAGCAATATTCCTTAGAAAGTGATATGGACAGGAGTACAGAAGCATCAATAAATACTAAACTTATTAGTGGTGAGTGACTGAGGCTAAGGAGTGTTCTTAGGGTTCTGTGGGTTATTAGGGTTCTTTGTCTGAAAACTGTCCCTCCACTTAACCAACCTCCTAAATTCAAGACTCCTAAATAAGGCAGACTTCACAACTTTGAAGGAAAGAAAAGTTTGAAAGGAATGGAGAATGAGAATTTAACTTAATTCTATTCTGCACAGAATTCTAAAGCAAGGCACATCACGAATTTATCTGTATTAGTAATGTCTGTGCACAAATGCAACAGGAATCAGGATTTTATTGACACTAGCTGGATGCAAATATTGCTTGCTGGCATCACATACTTAGTGGGATGATTCTGATAACTGTAGATAGCGTATGTAGAAGAGATAAAAAGGAAAGAAAAACTGGAGGAATAGCACTGTATTGCTGAAATAATTATGAGCTACAATTAAACAAAGAAGAAAAACACCTGTGGACATCTGCTTCAGACCAGTAGGACTGGAGGGAACGAAATATTACTGGGCCATTTCTCACAAGATTTTAAGCTGCAAGATACTAATTGAGAGAATTTTGTTTACCTACAAGGTAATAAATACAGCTAACCAGGAATCAAAGAATACAATCAATCTAAGAGCTAGTCTACACTGGCAGCACTTTAACATGCCTTGTGTGGTCACGGCGCAGCACTCTAAAAAAATACACCTCAACGAGGGGCGTAGCTCTCAGTGCTGGGGCACTGTTTACACTGGTGCTTTACGGTGCTGCAACTTGCTGCGCTCACAGAAGACAATTCATGTGCCAGAAACCAGAAACACCAATAAGGAGGAAGACATCATGGATCTACTGATAAGGAGAAAATCACTGAGTACATGTGAATAACAGGGAAGCACGGAACCAGTGACCATGCCCTAACTGAATTTTGCATAGAAATAAATGGATTCACAGAATACAGAAGTACATGGGTGTCAAATTTCAGGCATGACCGTTTTAGCAAATTTAAAAAAACATGCAATTAAGATGTAATGGGAAGAAGTGGCACTGAAGATTTCTGGGTTACTTTTAGAGTGACCAGATAGCAAGTATAAAAAATCAGGATGGGGGTGGGGGGTAATAGGTGCCTACATGAGTAAAAGTCCCTATAAAATCGGGACATTTAGTCACCCTAGTTACTCCTAAAAGACACCATACCCACTACATTACCTCCGATAAAAAATCTGTGGAGTACAAGAAATGGCCAACATGGTATTACAAAGGTCAACTCCAGCAATATCAAATTTTTTAAAGTGTTCTGGAAACAAACAAGGGAGACAACAAAGCAAGGACTTAGTCATGAAGGACTTATAAAGAGAGTACAGGCAGGCAAACAACCAAAATGAGTTTGTTAGCATTCTAGAATCCAAAGGACATTAGGAAACAAATCACTCTACCACTAAGAATTAGATCTAAAAATCATGGAGAAATTGAGACGTAACCAAAAACTAAAACAAAATAAAAGTAATTTTCATTTTCAAAAAAGGGAAAAAAAGAGCGACCCTGGCAATTACATTGATGTAAATGTAACAGCCAGTCCTAGCTAACTAACAGAACATCAAGAAGCAAAAAACAAGGTACTTAGCTAGTGGACAATGGACTACAAGCGTTGAAATCACAGAATCATAGAGTGTAAGAGAAATATACGAGTTTACAAAAAATAATTCTTGCTAGAAAAAACTTACTCTTTTTTATTAAATAAGTACAATATTAGCTCTTAAAGGGAACCACAGTAGATGCAATATATTTGAATTCTGATTAAGTGCTAGATACTGCATCCCCTAAAATCATACTTCAAAAACTTCCTGAATGACTGAAAACTATTTGAATGACTAGGGAAATTAAATGGGAAATGATAAATAGCAGTGACAGTGGAGGTCAGCTACACCATCACTAACTTCTGTGATATATGTAGCTCCCAAGGAGATTACCTAGATTCCAGGGGCTCTGTGTGCTGGTGGCTTCCTAAGCTGCGCTGGTGACCCTGCCAGGAAGGAGCAAGGGGAGTGGAGGCACTGGCAAATAAATTCATATGGGAAGAAAAATAAGTTGCACCCTACTGAGTGGGTGGCGGGAATCAGAAGAATCCAGGCCTGTCCATCAAAACCCGTAAGGAGATTGGCACTAAAGGAGGTAACCAGGTGGACAGGGGGGTGCTACACGGGAGGTACTGTTGGGATCCCATCTTTTAAACTCAGACCTTAAATTTACCCTTGCTGATTTCTCAGAGAAATTGAGTAAATTCTCAGTATGGATTACCAGAAGAGGCTTGTAACTTGGTGTGAGCTGGAGGGAGCTGACCCTGAACACCACTTCATACCCACTAATGTACCCAAGTTAGACAAACTGAAGATGAGACTGAACCCTGCAAGCAGGCCTGGAGCTCACCAGCCCCCTTCCCCCAGTCAGTTCTATCCTTTCCCTGACTGGCCCAAACTGCTCCAAAAGTGGCTTCTCCCCTCTCCTGAGCTCCCATGGAAGGGCGCCTCACTTCCTATTGGTTGCCGAGTAGACTCTGAGTCTGGCTCCCCTTGGCTCCCCTTTCCTACCAGTGACAGTGTGCCTCTCCCTGAGCTATCAGCACACAGAATGCCAGTAATCTAGGTAATCTCCTTGGGGTTTACATGTATAGTCATATCAATGTCCCTGGACAGTTTCACCCTGCTGGATGCCTTCAGATGGTGAACACTAAAGGACAGGGACCTGACACTGGCTTTAGTACAGTTTACCAGCTATATAGCACTGAGTACAGATACTTCATAGTACAGATAACAGGAACAGAAATCTACAGGTAGTTAAGTAACATACAACTTAAAATCTATTTCTGAATAATATATTGTATAATAACTGATTACCGTATTTACATTATTATACAGCAGCAAGAGTTTGCTGGGTAGTTAACTATTTTGTAATTAAAGGTCTAACCATTATTATCAAGAATATTAAGAACATATTTTTCTTCCCAGTGAAAAAGTAATACCAAAGCTTGTGTGTAAATGGCATATATATTCCATAAGGACATATTTGACACTTAATTTACTGCCACATTCCAGGAAACAAGGTAGACATATCACTGCTTTTCATAGAAGTTACAGTGAAAAGCCAAAAAATGATAAAATAAAACTGAATATTTTCAAGGTTATTATAGAAATGTGCCTGTGCTAGATAATTCCTGCACTCGAACATTGAACCTTTAGTCCCATCCCAGCTTTTATTGATGTTGGATATTAGCTCTTTAATTATCAAATTATGAAAAACATATAAATGATATTTTATCCATTATGTGACCAGTGAAGAAGCATATTTTACCCTCCCTGCCTGCACTACAATATCAGTCAGCAGAAAGAGAGCAGCTAATCAAACAAAAACTGGGGAGATATAAGGTCATGGACCCAACTAAGGAGTTAACTGTTGTTCCAGATTTTTGCCGATGAGAGACTAACAATATTTCTATTTTTTCCTCTTTTCTTTCAAAGGAATGCTATATCAACTCTGAGAACGGGGGAAAGAAAATGTTGCACTTTTGCTCCATATCATTTTTGAAGTGCAAATCAAAGTAATCTCATCTTCTCTCAAAAACCTTACACTCAGGCAAGTACATACGAGGGAAGTGGGGGAGGGGGAAGGTATCTGTAGCAGGAGGAGCCTTTTATATTGAGATGAACTAGAAAATAATGTCCAGAGTGTGAATAATGTGTGTCATATTGTTAGCATTTATTCTGACCAACAGAAATGTTCCCTTCTATAGCAATGAGTAGGTTTCTTCTTACTCCATAGCATTTTCAGTACTATTACCTGCCTATAGCCTTAATTTTTTATTAGCTTATCGGACATTGTATGGAAAAATATGTTGACTTTACCTTCACAAGACAGGCCATGAGAAGTAACTCCAGAGAGGCTCTCTCTGCACACATTACAGAAGGTAGGTCGGGCATGGGAGCAGGCGTACCAGTTATGCATCCCTGAGAAATGTTCCACATTAAACTGTGCGGTCTAGTAAAGGAGAAGTTAAGACAAATTTGCAAGTACAGAACACTGCTATAGAAAGTGAAAGTACTTAGGAGTTCCATATTTATGCTGGAAAATTCAATGTGGAGAAGAAATACATTGAAAGGAGACTAACTCTCTCTCAAAACCTCAGAACAAGAGCATAGTAGCATGAATTGTACTAGTAAAATAAAAGTTTAACAAAAACTGCATTTTAACCTTACAGGTTTTTCACACTCCACAAGACTGTATGTCTTGGGTTCTGTGTACTGTAGAACTTGGTATGTTAAATCAGTATTTATCCTGAAAGAAGAACAACGTGCACTGAAAGGGATATTATCTTACCTCATAATGTTCTCTAGACTGTACAGACTTCAGTGAGCTGATCCAGTCCTCCATCTCTTTTCTGTTCTCAGCACACAATATTAGCCTCCGGAACGGAGTGATTATCTGAAAGAGAAGTCTCAATTTAATGATTCTGAATTTTATAGATAGGAGAGATCATTACAGAACATAACATCTGACAAGCCAATGTTTCTTCTCTCTGATGATGCAAGTGAAATGCACACCCTAAATCTATATGATAATCAAAACCTTGAATATGAGTGAGTTGTGTGTTGGTGTTTTTTAATCACTGTCTTAAAATAGTAAAGTGAACTTTTCTCAGTTTCAATTCCCAGGATTTATATTGGGCTTTCAAAAAATATATATTAATTATGTCTCTTTTTCAGCTCTTTATCCATATGTAAATATAAAACTCCCTGCAAAGCTCTAAAATGGCTAAGAAATCTTTCCATAAATTATTTTAAACAGATGTCAGTTCTGTTTCATAACAACATTATAGCAACTGCAAAATCTATAATTACTGTAGACAAAGACAAATCATACTGATAAACAAAAGCTGGAGCTTCATAAACATTCTGCGCATTTCTCATTCCTACATTGGTGATGACATTGTATTTACATAATTGTTGTAATCAAATATAAAAAAAGCTTGATTTATGAGTTAATATAGGAATACACCTACACAAGCTGTATAATCAAAAGAGACAGAGCAAAAAACAAACAGCTCAAACCCTATGCAATGGTGCCTATGCAGTGCTTCAGTGCACTTTTGGAACAGGTTGATGTTGTGCAGGGCTCGGTAGTCTGGATTTAGATGTTAGATACTGTATTCATCTTGAAATCTGAAGACTGCTGAATCTTGGAGATTCAGAGTAAACATGTTTTTTCCTTCCCTCACTAGTAGATAAACAATTAAAAATCACAGTAAGGCACCAAAAACTATCAGCTAACTCCCACAGAAATTATTTTGAGCACCGCACTAAAATAGATATTGTAGTTGCTTTGAGAACAATGAAGGAATCTAAAATAAAAATCTAAGTAATCAAAAAGAAAAGTCATTTGCTTCTTCTGCAAAAATTAAAAACTAAAACCTTGTTCAGTCTGAACATGTATTTCATTGTCCATACTGCCTACATTTGGAAATTATCTAAGTAAAGTAACAGCATAAACCACAGGAAAACTTAATTTTGTCTCATGGTTTTATAAGGTTCTTGTAACATTTACAATATATACATTATTAGTAAGTAATTATTTACAACTGTTTTTACTCACCCGGTGACCATGAGATAGCCTCTGCTCCTGGTTTGGGCTATGCAGTTCTTCATTAAACTGAACTGCACTTTAATATATCTGACAAGCAACCTAACTGAAATACAGCAGACTACAAGTCACATGGAAGGGCAGCACAAACCTTTAAGCTTTTTTTTTTTTAAATGTACAAGCTGCACATGAAACTGGAGGACTCCACTCTGTTTTCTATTTCCTTCAGTCTTCACCACCCCTTTTTTTTTTAATAAGACTTATTAACATCTGTCCACCTCTCTTCCTGAATAACAGTTAATGCAAAGAGCAATGCTTCTCTCATCAGTTCGGAGCCAAATGGATGCTTTATTACTTCAAAATGTTTTTCTGACAGCTCATCAAATGAAGCACAAAGAAGCCATTAAACCATAATATAACCCTGGTTCCAATAACAAGCACCAGGCTTCATCGAACTGATAGATATTATTTGTACAAATACTTCCCCCAGTCTTTATTTCCCAATATACTGTATAATATCATAATAAAGATACCCATTTATAGCTTTAAAGTAAGGACAAGGCTGCCTTAGTCACACAGCTAGGTCAGAGCATTTCATGTCAATTCCTTCCTTCTGACTACCAACAGACAGTGTAGTGAAACACATTTAATCCAAAAATACATTTAACTACCTTTGCTCCTTAAAGTTCTTCTGGAAAAACTCTTTTGATAATCTTTCCAAAAAAATACAGATCAAATACATATATCATGGATCTCTTATCTTTAGTAATATCATTCATACAGAATCCCTTACGTGAAAGAGTCAAAAAGTCTCTGCCAAATAACTCATGTATAACCATACAAGATATTCCTATAGCAATACCATTTTTATTTAATATTTGTTCATATAAGTTACAGCAGGCAGTAGCAGAGGCATTAAGTTATACAACTGATGGCTACACATGAATGTTAGACAAATTATTATTAGAGCTATTAAAATAAACACACTGGAAAGTTGGAAGAGCCCCACATATTTGTAGATACAGGACGTAAAAGGCTATGAAGACTAATCTACTTATATTCTTTCTGCTTCACGCACTTCCAACAATAAGCTCCAAGGAACAGCCAGTCTGGTTATTGTAAGGGAGCCAGACATACAAAACAAAAAGACAACCTGATGTTATATGAAATAAAAATACCTATGCTGGAATAACATTAAGCTTCTGACCTCCAACCAAGAGAAGCAATGAAACTATGAATTCAGGTTCTTTCTATCCTTAAGGGGTTTCCTGATTTGAGAATGATCTTATGTACCATACAATACCCCATCCTTCTCTTCTCCATTTACACTGAAGGCTATAAGTGCCGACTTCCACTGTTCCCAGTGAGTGCTTGACCCCACCCCTGCCCCTGCACTGCCCCCATTTCACCCCTTCCCCATAGTCCCCACCCCTGCCCCGCCTCCTCCCCTGAGTGGGCCCCCTCCCTGCTCCTCCCCTCTCCCTCCTGGAAAGTCTTAAGCACCGCCAAAGGGAAGCGCTGGGAAGTAGGCGGAGGAGTAGGGACGCGATGTGCTCGGGGGGGAGGTGAAGTGAGGGGAAGGGAGCTTGGCTGCTGGTTGGTGCAGAGCATGCACTAATTTTTCCCCACGGGTGCTCCAGCCCCAGAGCACCCATGGAGTCTGTGCCTATGCGGAAGACCCCTCTATATGGGAATATTCACAAAAGGTAAGCTGGATCAACTACATTTGACTGAATTTAAAGTGCATTAAACTTCTGTGTAGATGATTTAATTCAAAAATAAAGTGCTCTTAGTTCACTTTAAAGCAAACTAGAGCTATTTTACTTCTGAAGGAGACCATCTACACAGCTTTTAAATGTGGTTTAACATAATGCACTCTAAATTCACATCTCTAGCTAATTTGGCTTAATCTTCCTGAATGTCCCATGTAGGCATGTCATTAGTAATGTCACATGGTCCCATGGCTAAATAGGTAAATTTAGCGTACAGTGCTTACACTTAAAAAGTCTCTTACTTTGTGAGTGTGCACACTGTAAGTGTCTGCGGGTTTCTAATTCAAAGTAAGCAACTTAAGAATTTGTTGAAACATACAGGGTTAAAATGTATCCCAACACACATGACCCACCCATGGCTCTCCATACCTCCTAAACTCTTAAACAAAAGGCTTAAGTGAGGCTTAAATAGTGTGTTAATGCTTTGCTAGATTTCATTACTCTGATGTAACTTTTACCCATAGTATAAAAACTCTTTTCCTATCTTTTTGGGAACCACAAAAATCAAGAATGCCCCATTTTAGTCTTGTTAGGACATGATTCATTCACTACAAATATCACAGGTTTCCATGAAGCACCACAAAATTCACATAAAAACAAGTTCAGTAAAATATTAGGGCTATCCAATCAGGCCTAAAGAGTTTGAAACAGGCAGAAGAAACCTCCTACAAGATCCTCCCAACTACATCTGCTATCCACTAACATATATTTAATGTATACAAACAAACAGATTATCTTATCAATGGCTTTTTTCCAATGGTATTACATTCCAATATCATATTTAGTTTCCTTTCTCTTGTTACTTAATTCTTACTCCACAGATGGGCACCCCTACCCAATTTGTATTTGTATGCTTTTTCTCTTCTCCCTGGAATTGGAAGAGAAAAGGTACCAAAAATGGAAACAAAAATTATTAGGGATATGGAACAACCTCCATAGGAGGAGAGAGAGACTCATAGGCTTTAAAGCCGAAAGGAGCCATCATGATCATCTAGTCTGACTTGCACATTGCTGACCACAGAACCTTGCCTACCCACTCCTATAATAGACCCATAACCTCTGGCTGTATTACTGAAGTCCTCAAATCATGATTTAAAGACTTCAGGTTACAGAGATTCCGACATTTATGCTAGTTTAAAACAGCAAGTAACCCATGCACCATGCTGCAGAGGAAGGCAAAAGACCCCAGGGCCTCTGCCTATCAGAGCTGGGGGGAAATTCCTTTCCGACTCTAAATATGGTGATCAGTTGGACACTGAGCATGTTGTCAAGACCAACCAGCCAGATACCTGGGAAAGAATTCTCTGTAGTAATTCAGATCCCACCCCATCTAGTGTCCCGTCTCCAGCCACTGGGGATATTTGCTCCTAGCGGTCACAGGCAGGCCACACACCACTGTAGTCTCATCATACCATCCCCTCCATGAACTTATCAAATTCAGTCTTGAAGCCAGTTAGGTTTTTTGCCCTCACTGCTTCCCTTAGACAGCTGTTCCAGAACATCATTCCTCTGATGATTAGAACCTTTGTCTAATTTCAACCCTAAAATTACTGATGGCCAGTTTATATCCCTTTATTCATGCGTCAGCACTGGCACTCAACTTAAATAACTCCTCTCTCTCCCTGGTTTTTATCCCTTTGATCTATTTACAGAAAGGAATCATATATCCCCTCAGCCTTCACTTGGTTAGGCGAAACAAGTCAAGCTCTTTGAGTCTCTTCTCCACTGCTCTGACCATTCTTGTATCCCTTCTCTGCACTCGTTCCAGTTTGAATTCATCTTTCTTAGACATTAGTCTTTTTTATGGCCCCATCACATTGGCTGGAAAAAGAGGCAAACAGTTACGTGGCAAAATTTGCAGATGATACAAAACTACTCAAGATAGTTATGTCCCAAGCAGACTGTGAAGAGCTACAAAAGGGTCTCTCAAAACTGGGTGACTGGACAACAAAATAGCAGATGAAATTCAATATTGATAAATGCAAAGTAATGCACATTGGAAAATATAATTCCACCTATACATATACAATGATGAGGTCTAAATTACCTATTACCACTCAAGAAAGAGATCTTGGATTCATTGTGGATAGCTCTCTGAAAACATCCACTTAATATTCAGCAGCAGTCAAAAAAAGCAAACAGAATGTTGGGAATCATTAAGAAAGGGATAGGTAATAAGACAGAAAACATCACATTGCCTCTATATATATCCCTGGTATGCCCACATCTTGAATACTGCATGCAGATGTGATTGCCCCTTCTCAAAAAAGATATATTGGACTTGGAAAAGGTTCAGAAAAGGGCAACACAAATTATTAGGGGCATGGAACAGCTTCCTTATGAGGAGCGATTAATAAGACTGGGACTTTTCAGCTTGGAAAAGAGATGACTAAGGGGGGGATATGATTGAGGTCTATAAAATCAGGACTGGTGTGGAATAAGAAAATAAGGAAATGTTATTTACTCCTTCTCATAACACAAGAACTAGGGGTCACCAAATTAAATTAATAGGCAGCAGGTTAAAAACAAAAGGAAGTATTTTTTCACACATTGCACAGTCTGTGGAACTCTTTGCCAGAGGACGCTGTGAAGTCCAAGACTATAACAGGGTTCAAAGAAGAGCTAGATAAATTCATGGAGGATAGGTTCATCAATGGCTATTAGCCAGGATGGGCAAGGATGGTGTCTCTAGCATCTGTTTGCCAGAACCTGGGAATGCGCGACAGGGGATGGATCACTTGATGATTACTTGTTCTGTTCATTCCTTCTGGGGGACCTGGCATTGGCCACGGTCAGAAGACAAGATTCTGGGCTAGATGGACCTTTGGTCCGAACCAATATGACCATTCTTATGTTCTTGATGTTAGTCCCTAAGTGCATGGTTTTCCACTTTGCACTATTAAATTTCATCCCATTTCTATTACTCCAGTTTTCAAGATTGTCCAGATCTTCCTGAATGATATTCTGGTCCTCCTCACACTGGAAATACCTCCTAACTTTGTCTCACCCACAAATTTTGTTAGCACACTACCACTTTTTGTGCACAGGTCAGTAATGAAAATGTTAAATGAGATTGGTCCTAAAACAAATCCTTGAGAAACTCCACTAGTAACCTCCCTACAGCCTGACAGTTCCACTTTCAGTATGACCTGTTGTAATCTCCTCTTTTACCAGTTCCTTACCCATCTTTCATATTAACCAACATCTTCTCCAATTTAACTAATAATTTCCAGTGTGAAACTGTATCAAAAGCCTTACTGAAATCTATAGCATTTCCTTTGTCTAAAAAAATCTTCTTGGAGAAAAAGATCAGGTTCGTCTGGCACGATCCAGTTTTATAAAACCATGTTATATTTTATCCCAAATCCTGTTGACCTCTTGGTCCTTAACAATGTTCTCTTTCAAAATTTCTTTCAAGACCTCAATATGATTGAGGTCAAACAGACCTGGTGTTTCCTGGACCACTCTTTCCCCCTTTCTTAAAAATAGGTACTATATTAGCAATTCTCCAGTCATAGGGTACAACGACCCCCAACTTACTGTATTCATTAAAAATCCTTGCTATTAGACTTGCAATTTCATATGAGAGTTCCTTTAGTATTTTTGGATGGAAATTATCTGGATCCCCCAATTTGGTCCCATGAAGCTGTTTGAGTTTGACTTCCACCTCAGATGTGATCATTTCTACTTGCATATCCTCATTTCCATTCCTGCCACTACCCCTAAACTCCTCATTACCCTTACTGAAAACTGAGGCAAAGTATACGTTTAGATGAAACTCAAACTCAAATCACCACGAGGGCCACATGAGGACTAGTACATTGGCCTGAGGGCCGCATCACTGACACCTTTTCATATAAAGGTACAAAAGCCACCACCCCCGCTGCCCCTACCCCCAACCTCACTCCACTCCTTCCATGAGGCCCCACCCCTACCCCACCGCTTCCCACCCCTTCCCCACCCCATTCGAACCCCTTCCCCCAAAGTTCCCACCCCAACTCTGCCCCCTCCCTGCCCCTATTCCAACCCCTTCCCCAAATCCCTGCTCCTGCCCCGCCTCTTCTCTGCCTCCTCCCCTGAACATGTGGCTCCCCGCTCCTCCCCCCTCCCTCCTGAAAAGTGTTAAGCACCCCCAAACAGCTGTTTGGCAGCAGGAAGTGCCTGGAGGTATGCAGTGCGCTGTGGAGGAGAGGGGCCGGCAAGCGAGGGGAGCTTGGAGGCCACAGGAAATAACTCCGGGGGCGGGGGGAGCTTGGCAGGCTGCGGAAAACTCTGTGGGCCGCATGCAGCCCATATGTTTGAGACCACTGGTTTAGGTGTTAGGCCATGCCTAGATTATCTTTAATCTCCACTCATCTTCACTGTTTAGTGATCCATCTTCTTTTCCTGTTTTCTTTTTAGTTATATGGCTATAGAACCTTTTACAGTTGATTTTAGTTTCCTTTGCAAGGTCCAACTCTGCTTGGCTTTTGGTAATTCTCACTGTTTTTCCCACACTTTCTGTCCTCCAAGAGGTAGCTTTCCTTCCCATCCCATCCCATCTTCCATTCCTTGTAGGTTTTCTGCATTCTCTTGTGGGACTGTTTGTGGGACTGGGGGGATATGACATAGGTGTATAAAATCATGAATGGTACGGAGGAAGTGTATCCCCGTACCACGTAATACACGAACAAGGGATTAGCCAATGAAATTAATAAGCAGCGGGTTTTAAACAAACATAAGGAAGTACTTCTTCATACAACACACAATCAACCTGGGGAACTCATTCTCAGGATGTTGCGAAGGCCAAAAGTATAAATGGGTTACAAAAAATCAGATAAGTTCATAGAGGATAGGTCCAGCAATGGCTATTAGACACAATAGTCAGGGACACAACGCCATCCTCTGGGTGTTCCTAAACCTCTGTCTGCCAGAAGCTGGTACTTGATACATTTCCCTGAAGCATCTGGCACTGGACACTGTGGGAAGACAGGATACTGGGCTAGATGGACTATTGGTATGACCATATGTGACCATTCTTACATTGGCAGGGTCTGTCCCCATATGTTTCTAGTACATCTCAATTTTTGTGTCATCTACATATTTCTTCCTCTTTGTAAGTTATTAATGAAAATATTAAATAACATGATCCCCTGTAGCAATCAATGTAATACCCCCACCTACTGTTATCTGTATTGCATACATTATGCTAGGTGCTTTACAGAAAATTAAAAGAAAAGTCCCAACCTGGAAAAGCTTGCAATTCAAAGAGAAAAAGAGGAAGAACTCTCACAGCAAACACTGAAGGAGAAGTTGAAAAGGTAGGATCAGAACCAGGAAAGCACTAGCTCTCTGAAGAGTAGGAGAAGTTTAGGAGATACAAGTGTTCAACCACATCAACCACAGCACCAAAAATGATGAAGATGGAGAAAATGCCTTGGATAAAATGTTCAGAACCACCTAAGTGATTTAGGCCCAGATTTGTGTAGGTATTTAAACATTGTTCTGCTCAGTGCTACAATGCTTAACTGACTGAGAAGCATAAATCTCAGATGGGGCAGTAGTTGGAGAAGGAGGTGGTATCAAAATAGGCTCTTAAGGCAGCAGTGAAGGCATCACATGGGGCAAAGAGAGGCTAGGGATGAGGAACAGGAAAGATTAGGGACCAAGAGAGGACTGTAGATAAAGGATTAAAAAAACAATAAAAGGGGATGAAAAAGCAAGTGCTGTTTTCTTCAGCCCTTTACTGTGACAGTCTCCATGTTTTACTTCTGAATAACAGAAGAGGATATTTGGCAGGAGAATGAGGTGAAGGTCACCTTTTTTACCCTACCTCCCTTCTTCTGCAAGGGCTGCCAGAAAAGAGGATTTTCACACAAACTGATAATGGGATTTTTGATCTATTCTCTAAAACAAACAAACACAAACACAAGCAATTTACTTTGTGTCCATTTCCCTGGAAATTGGAGAATCAGCTTTTGTTCTGCCACTTTGATTTTTCACCTAAGAGAACTGAGATCAAATTCATCCCACACATAAGGTGGTGAAACTTCCATTACATTCAGTGTGAGTTGCACCTGCTTCCACCAGGTCTAAATCTAGTTCTAAAATTCTGTACATTCCTCAATCTGAAGCGCTTCTGCTATAAAAGATAAACTGAGAACTGTAAAAGTAAAAAATACACAAAGATGAGCCCTACAATTTAATTTAAATTTACTTTTTTAAAATAGCACATAGCATAATTCTTCAAGGAGCTAATGTTATATCAGATTCCCCAAGGCCTTGGGTACATGACGACTCTCAGTTTCACAATGCCACAGTGGGGTAAGATTATCATAACTATATACTTTGCATATATACAAAGACAGACATTAATCCGTTTCCTAATGGTCACTGTTCATCTTAAGCCCAAGGCCTTTATAAAGTAGATAATTTATAATTCATAGATTGTATGCCATGTCAATGTACAGTAAATTTGGTTCATTTGGCCTCTGGTAGACTGGGGGGCATGAGATAACATCACTACATACTTCAGTTGAAATTTATGTAAAACACTGCCTAGAATATTTATGCACTTCCACAAAATACAATATGTCATATTGTAATTGTATTGTCAATATTGCAATGAGAATGGTGACTCATTTGCAGGTCTTCTGGAATTCTGAATCTGCTTTGCAGCTTCCCTCCTTGCTGTAATCATACTCACAACTAATTTTTATTGTCTCAGCACATCCTGTCTTATAGTGACCCTAATACCATAAAACCACCAGTAGGAACTGCCATCATTGTTTTGAAACAGGTATATCAGCAGTGCTGACTGATATCATCATCAATCATAGGTAAAGTGAAAAACCAATTCAGAAAGCACAAACACAGCATATGCTAATTAAGAAAATAACAGTGTACACAGCTCAGAGGGGGAGACAGTAGTGATGGCAAAACACTCAACTTCAAGGAACATGATATTTACACTGAACAGCTTTACAGTGCTTTAAATTACTACTCGCAGGCATTACAGTACTATCACTTGACATGGCCAATCTTAAATTTGTTTAGTATTCACTGTAGCACACTGATCACAATTAGCCTGTTTGTTCTTTATATGGCTGTCATAGTTACCACTAATTTAGCTGCAGTCCATATATTAAATTGATACTTACAGTGTTATCATTATATTTAATATTTTCTGTTTGTACTAGCAGATGGAAAAAACACATATTCATCATTCAGCTCACTGTTACCGGACTAGCTGCACACTGTCCTTTCTTGGGAGTCTCTTTGAGTGCATCCTCTACAGGCATGAGGCCTTAAGCCTTTATGTATTCTGGAATTGTCCTGAAATGAAGTTCCACAATTTGTCCATCCTCAGATCAGGACCTGGATTACAGCCCCCTGGTTATCAACTGTGATTTAGTTAGCAGGTCCAACAGGAACTGGACCCTGCCAGGATTTCAATTTGGAAGGCTGGCATATGTTTGCAGCAATACCAAAACAGCTTCTTCAAAACAAAGCATGATTTATTTTGCCAGAAAGTACACAGCACTTAGAAACACAGATTTTAAATAACTAAGAATCCTAAACACACACACATTTCCTTAGCCTTTTCATCCATAGCTCAGATGGATCTGGCTTATTCCTCATCTTTGAGTGGGCAGAAACAGCAGACACTGCTTGCACCCTGATTCCTCTCTGCAGACATGAATTAAGGTTTCCTGGGGCCCTGAGCCAGACCAAGTGGGGGCCCTCCTTACCCCATCTGCATGTGGCCCCCGCCCCCATTCCATCCCTTCTGCCTGTGGCCATGCCCACAGCCCCACCCCTTTTTGCTCCTTCCCGGGGGCCCACCCCTGTTCCACCCAGGGTCCCCCCCACTGCAGGCCTGCAAACCCTTTTGCTCCTTTTTGCTCTCTCCCCACTGCAGCCCCAAGACCGGAGAAGCTCTGTCCCTGCACCATGGCCCCAAGGCCACACTGGGGAGTGAGAGCTCCTCCAGTTCCAGGGCTGCAGCAGGGGTCTGGGTGCTGGGGCTTCCCCTACCACCCCCCTGCTCCACTTCTGCTGGTGATGGAAGGGTGCTGGAGCTTGTCCTGACACTCCGTAGCTTCTGTCGGGAAAGGGGATGGATGCTTTGGGGGTGGAAGGGAGAGGAGAGTGGCTTTCCCCATCCCACAACTACTGCCAAGGACAGGGTCTGCTGGGGGGGCTTCCCCCGTCCCCCAGTTGCTGCCGCATAACGGAGCTGGGATGCGGGGGCTTCCCCCACCCACCTGCCTGGCAGCTGGGGCTCTAGGCTTCTGCCTCCATCAGCAGATTTTTTCCAGGTCCCTGCACTTGGCTGGGGCCCCTGAGGTCCACTGGCTAATCCGCCACTGCCTCTGTCTCGGTTTCTCAGCCACCCTGCCAGCCTTTTCACTGACACTTTCAGGCCAACCTCTGACCAAATCCCCCGTCTCTGTCTTTAACAGATCAGTGGTTTTGATCTACAGATTCTCAGACTTGGCAAACAGTCCTGTTGCCACAGTCTGGGCTGAGGAGTCCCTCTTCACATCTATAAACTTTGCTATTGTTTGAAGGAATGCTTCTTACCTAGGTCATTGTTTTACCTTTCTTGGGTTCCTAGTTAAAAACTTGGGATGCTTCTCTGCATAAAGTCCCTTCCATCCCTTATCCAGCTATTCATCCAAAACTTCTTTTAGTCTGCCTGAAGAACCCAGTTTGAACTATTATAAGTGAAACTCTCCACAGAGTGGCTTCAAAGGAGCTAATAACCAAAAAAATTACATTAGCATCCCTCTCCTCCTAGAGGAGTAACATATAATTCCACAACACAAACACAACTGCATTTTTAATACAATGGACACCAAAGGTATTAAACCTAATTCAGTAAGGTTTACCTTAATCTCATAAGGTTTGCCTAGGATATTGCAGGATTCTGTCAGTCTATCACACAGTGCATTTTTACAGCAGCACAATGTTGCCCTGACCTCAGCTGGGTCCTCCAATGAGAGCCCCAAATTGCATTACTCATGATAAATTTGTGAGTGATGGTAACATTATAATTTTACCACATATTGGAAGGGGATGGAGGCAAATGAGGGAGGGGGAGTTAAGAAAATCTAAAGAGACTATAAAACATAGTTCCATTTTTTTAAAAGCATTTCGGTTTTTGGGGGTCTGACTCATATTTCTTGTATTTTTCAGGCTGGCAATACTGCATTTGAATTCGGATATTGTGACAGGTGTTCCCAGGGTTCAACCTGAACTGTGGGGCCACTGAGCCCTTTGTCTCACCAACCTGGGCTCCCTCTCACACAGTGATGCTGTTGCTAAGCCAAAAACCTTTGTCAGGCATTGTACTTACACAGACATCCACAGGCAGGGACACACCTAACTGAGTTACATGCTTCTCACGAACCATGAACGAACTAAATAGAAAGGCTCCAGCCAATTCCCCCAAGTTTCCCAGCCTTGCACCCCAAATCTGTACCATCTTCCACTAGTCAGAAGCCTGACCAGTGTAAGTTCATTAAGTTCACCACTTTTACAAAGGAAAGTGGACATACACCAGCCTTTATAACCTGAGCAGGTTTCCTAAGCATTTCAACCAAAACACACTGTTTTAGGTAAAATATAAAACAGATATATTAACTACAGAAAGATAGATTTTAAGTGATTATAAGTAATAAGTGTAGAAATGAAAGTCGGTTACTTAAAAATAAAATAAATTTGTATTCTAAGTTCTATAAACTAAACAGGATTTGAATCAAGCAGTGTCTCACCCGGATAGATAGTACAAGCAAGTTACAGATCTTCAATACACAGGCTGGAATTCTCCTTCAGCCCAGTACCACCTTTCCAGTTCAAAATCTTTGTCCTCCAGACATGTTTCTAGGTGTTGAGTTGTGGTCGGAGTGAGGCTATGTGATGATGGCACTTCCCCTCTTTTATAGTTTCTTCCAGCTTGCTCTATGCTCATGCTCTATGCTCATGACCCCATTGGTCAAGTATTCTCCATTGTCTACGTGCTCTTTCTGAGAAGTTTCCATTGTATATAGATCCTGGCATAGTCACTGGAAGGGTGGATTCCCTTTACGGGGTCACCAGCACATCTGGCTACTCCATTGTTGTACCTGAAAGGCTGGTTGTGGGTCTTCCCAAACTCACAACATATTTCAGTCACACACATAGTAAAACTTCATATCTTCACATACAATGATAGCACATACAATCCATGTTAATGTTCAACAGATTCAAGACTTTTAAAAATTATACCTCACAAGGCATACTTTGTACAAAACATATCATAAATTATATGACAGTGGTGAAAATGGGGGTAGTCCAGGGTGTTGCTTTGAGGCACAGAGTGCCATAGACTTTCCACAATATTATAGGTCACAAATATTTTAAACAGATAGCAACTAACAACAGAGAGGCAAGTGAACAGCACATGTGGAACTTGAACTGAAAGTTGGAACAACCCAGAGAGGCACCTGGTATTTCAGGTACAGGTTAACAAGGATAGGAATTTGCCTGCAGCAGGAAGGAGGGTGGTTGGGCATCTGAAGAGGGATAAATCTGCACGTCACTGGTGATATTACTGTTAAAGGCATTCTAGCTCTGATTCAGCAAGGTACTTAAACACATATGTAACATTAGGCCCATGAAGTTGCATGCTTTAAGTCACATACCTGGTTAAGTACCTACTTCGTTGTTAAATTTGTAAGTGGTCACCTGGCAATTCTGTACAAAAAATCATTTGTGGTTATGTTGATAAATATAGGGGTGATTTTTAGGGAGAAAGGAAGAGTTGTTATACTACCTGGATGTCTTTAAATAGTTTTGCCTTTATAAAAAGGCTAGAGAAAAAGTTTTGTAGTGTCTGCAACATACAGCACACAATAAAACCATACCTATTGTATTAAGTGGTTATATTCACAGACAACATAAAAGCACACTTACACACACAAAAATGTTCACAAGCAGACTCCTTTTAAAGAACCCAGAGCTCAAAAAAACACACTAAGAATCTCAGTTACTGCACCGGGTGAGAAACCGTCTCTTCTTGTTTGAGGACTGTCCCTTGTAGGTATTCCACTTTAGGTGAGTGTACAGCAGTGCCTGTCAGTGGAAGGAATGGGCTTCAAAGTTGTAGTCATGGTTAGTGATAAGATGGTAAGTACAAATGAAGCATCTGATGATGAATGCTGCTCTAATGCATAATGTTGTATGAATGTACAAGCTGACCCCCAGGTTGCTGCTTTGCAGATGTCCACTTTGATATTGCACTCCATTTATTTTATGAAAATATGTTTATAAGTGTGAATATGATGCCACTGGAACATGCTTCATGCAAAAGGTCTCTTGTAAGGTAAGGTATCATTACAAAGCTTATAATCTACTGAGTGTGTTCATCCTATTTGTATGAATGTATCATTCTTGTATCTAAAACTAGAAATATGAAGTATTACTCTGAGGTCCTATTGTAATTATGCAATAAGGCCATTAATAGTGGCTTAGGATCTTGATGGCACCCATTAACTGGAACAATTGGTTGTAAATGGCTGTTTACTTGTAAGACTTCCTGTATATGTGGGTGCCAGCCAGTGAGTCACTTGATACTGGAATCCCTCTTAAACCTGGTGCTTTTCCATTTAGAAGGAAGGATGGGAACCCAGAGAGACACAAAGGATTCCTGTCTTGTGCCAAAGATATAAAAGGGATGGAACAGAACAAAGGGGGCTGCAGTCATGAGAAATTCCCTAGTTACCACCTGAGCTGGAACTAACAAGAACTATAACAGGGGAAAGAATTGGGCCCAGACTAAGAAGGAGTCTAGTCTGTGAAAGTAGCTTACTGGAACATCTCTGAGGGTGAGATTTACCTGTATTCAGTTTTTTAAATGTATTAGGCTTAGACTTACATGTTTTGTTTTATTTTGCTTAGCAACTTACTTTGTTCTGTCTGGTATTACTTGAAACTACTTAAATCCTACTTTTTGTACTTAATAAAATCCCTTTTGTTTATTAATTAACCCAGAGTAAGTGATTAATACCTGGGGGAGCAAACAGCTGTGCATTTCTCTCTATCAGTGTTACAGAGGGCGGACAATTCATGAGTTTATCCTGTATAAGCTTTATACAGAGTGTAACCACTTTGGGGTTTAGAGAGCATGGCCCCTTTAAATCTTTTTCCTAAGGGGGAAGGGGAGCACTGACAGAAAGGACCGAAACTCGAGGGTGTGGCTCTGGAGTTCTGAGGGTGGGAAAGGCTGCAGCCCGCAGGCCCTCACAAAGTGAAGCAGCAGAGAACCTGCCTGATGCCTGGGAAGGCCGATCAGGGACACCTCAGGACAGGAGCCAGGAGGAGCACTGTGCCAGGGAGGAATCGCCCGAGAAGGACAGGCCGGAGCTGAAACCAGTATCACGGCTGCCCAGAGCTGCATGGGGTTGTGAGTACTGGGGCTTCTGACTCTGCACTGGGAATAAGGAAGGAGGCTGCTAGCTAGTTAAATGGGGAGGTGGTCACTCTGTGTGGCTTTGCAGGGAGCGGCAGAAGAGGGCACCGGAGGGGTTTGTTGGGGAAAGTTCACTGGCGCTGAAGACGACCAGGAGCACTCAAGACTCACCACTGGACTGGAACTTTGCTCAGGACTCCTGAACTTTGTGTGCTGTGACAAAGTTCCTCCTCTACCTTGGTGGGTCCTGTGCTTATTGGCAGATTTGCTCACCTCAGTGATCTTCCCCACAGTCTGGATCAACTACTCCTGTGTCTGATTAGGAGCTGGGAGATTTGGGGGGAACCCGGGCTCGCCCTCTACTCCGGGCTCCAGCCCAGGGCCCTGTGGATTGCAGCTGTCTATAGTGCCTCTTGTAAAAGCTGCATGACAGTTACAACTCCCTGGGCTACTTCCCCATGGCCTCCTCCAAACACCTTCTTTATCCTCCCAACAGGACCTTCCTCCTGGTGTCTGATAACACCTGTACTCTGTAATCCTCCAGCAGCACACCCTCTCATATTCAACTCCTTGTGCCTCTTGCTCCCAGTTCCTCACACGCACTTCCTCTCCTCTGGCTCCTCCCCACCTGACTGGAGTGAGCTCCTTTTTAAACCCAGGTGCTCTGATTAGCCTGCCTTGATTAGCTGCAGGTGATCTAATCAGCCTGTCTGCCTTAATTGGTTCAAGCAGGTTCCTGATTACTCTAGTGCAGCCCCTGCTCTGGTCACTCAGGGAACAGAAAACTACTCATCCAGTGACCAGTATATTTGCTCTCTACCAGACTCCTGTACCCCACTGGTCAGGGTCTGTCACAGTGCAGACACATTGCTCAGCGTCTGCCCTTCCAGACTGTGCTACCACTGGGCCTGTGGGGCCTAGGTTTGGATGCAACCCTGTTCTACTGCTCCCCCTATATTTCCCTTTGTTGTTTTTCTCCTCTCATCCCTCTGTAAATAAATATCTCCCTTTGTTATATCCATTGTACTTTTCCTGTGGGTTGGTGTGTTCACTCTGGGGGTTTGGAACAGGTGTCCCTGAGGTGAAAGGGATTTCTCCTGCTGCATTCCTTTGCATGCCGTCTCTTGGCCAGAGCTGCCTGCAGAGCAGACTCCATCTTGGTCACGAGGGCACTAAAGTTACAAGAGTAAAATGGATTTATTTGGGGTTTCTGGGTGCTGGAGAAAGGTGATCTGCTGAGCAGTTTTTGGTTAATGCCTGCAGCTTTGGGGGCATGGTTCAGACCTGGGTCTGTGTTGCAGCAGATTAGTGTGTCTGGCTCAACAAGGCAGGGTTCTGGAATCCTAAGCTGTCAAGGTTCCTTCCCCACTCTGAACTTTAGGGTACAAATGTGGGGACCTGCATGGACACTTCTAAGCTTAATTACTAGCTTAGATCTGGTACACTGCCACCATCCAGAAGTCAGTGTCTAGACCACTTCCTGTTCCCCCAAAACTCTCCCCTCCCTGGGTGGCCTTGATGGACTTCACCAATTCCCTGGTGAACACAGATCCAAACCCTTTGGATCTTAAAACAAGGAGAAATTAGCCATCCCCCTTCTTTTCCCCCACCTATCCCTGGTGAGTCCAGATCCAATCCCCTTGGATCTTAAAACAAGGAAAAAATCAATCAGGTTCTTAAAAAGAAAGCTTTTAATTAAAGAAAGAAAAGTAAAAAAAAAATCATCTCTGTAAAATCAGGATGGAAAATACTTTACAGGGTAATCAGATTCATATAGCCCAGAGGAACCCCCTCTAGCCTTAGGTTCAAAGTTACAGCAAGCAGAGGTAAAATCCTCTCAGCAAAAAGGGACATTTACAAGTTGAGAAAACAAAAATAAAACTATTCCGCCTTGTCTGGCTATTACTTATGATTTTGAAAAATGAGAGACTGATTCAGAAAGATTTGGAGAGCCTGGATTGACGTCTGGTCCCTCTTAGTCCCAAGAGCAAACAACACCCAAAACAAAGAGCATAAACAAAGACTTCCCTCCACCAAGATTTGAAAGTATCTTGTCCCCTTTTGGGTCCTCTGGTCAGGTATCAGCAGGGTTTACTGAGCTTCCTAACCCTTTACAGGTAAAAGAGACATTAACCCTTAACTATCTGTTTATGACATAAGCCATCAAGGAAAATGGGCTCAGAAGTAATTTCACCACATCAGATGACAGTCCCAAGAAGGTCTCTGTGACCAAACCCATCACATCCATGATGGGGACATTGTTAAGGAAGGTTATCAAAGCAGCTAGAGCTCTGGTGGAGTGTGTGTGGGTCTCTGCTGGGGATTTAAGTCGTTGCTGACAACAGCAAAAGTCAATGCATCTGGAGATCCATTTAGTCTCTGTTTAGATATGGTGCCTCCTTTTGAGCATGTTGTGATAGAGAGGAATAATTTTGGTGATTTTAAAAAAGCTTTTGTTCTCTCGATGTAAAAGACCAGCATCCTTTTTACATCCAGGATTTGGAGTATTGCTTCTTGTTTATTCCCATGGGGTTTCAGGAAAAATGATGGGAAATGAATGCGTTGTTTCAGATGGAATGAGGTGGCAATCTAGTTAAAAACTTGGGATGCGGTCTTAAGGTAATTTTATTTTTGAAGAATGTTGTGTATGGTAGGTATGCCATAAGAACTCCTAGCTCCCCCACCAATTTGGCAAACATGACGACGACAAGGAAGGCTACCTTAATTGAAAGGTGAAGTAGTGAACATGTCACTAATGGTTCAAACAGTGGTCCGATATGGCCCTATAACAGTACTTTAAGTTCCAGTGATGGAGTAGGGGGTTGTATTTTGTGGTAGACATTACGAAGGCCCTTAAGAAAATGCTTGGTGGCTGGGTGAGTGAAAAATCAATAACTCGTCCACCTTATGGTGGAATGCCATGATAGTTGCAAGGTGTACTTTGACGGAACTCAGGGAGCCAATTTCTTATGTTCCAACATATAGTCCGTGTGACAAAGTTCCTCCTCTACCTTGGTGGGTCCTGCGCTTATTGGTAGATTTGCTCACCTCAGTGATCTTCCCCAGTCTGGATCAACTACTCCTGTGTCTGATTAGGAGTTGGGAGGTTTGGGGGGGAATCCGGGCCCACCCTCTTCTCCAGGTTCCAGCCCAGGGCCCTGTGGAGTGCAGCTGTCTATAGTCCCTCTTGTAACAGCTGCATGACAGTTACAACTCCCTGAGCTACTTCCCCATGGCCTCCTCCAAACACCTTCTTTATCCTCACCACAGGACCTTCCTCCTGGTGTCTGATAACACCTCTACTCTGTAGTCCTCCAGCAGCACAGTCTCTCACTCTCAGCTCCTTGTGCCTCTTGCTCCCAGCTCCTCACAGGCACTTCCTCTCCTCTGGCTCCTCCCTCCCTGACTGGAGTGAGCTCCTTTTTAAACCCAGGTGCTCTGATTAGCCTGCCTTGATTGGCTGCAGGTGTTCTAATCAGCCTGTCTGCCTTAATTGGTTCTAGCAGGTTCCTGATTACTCCAGTGCAGCCCCTGCTCTAGTCACTCAGGTAACAGAAAACTACTCAGCCAGTGACTAGTATATTTGCCCTCTACCAGACTCCTGTACTACACTGGCCTGGGTCTGTCACATCTAGTATCAAAAGAAGAGGAGAGTAGACTGCGTGATTTATTTATTTTGACCCCATACAGTGAATTGTCTCCTGTCAGGGCTAATTCCCCACTCTGGCACTTCAAATGCAGAAGGTGGGGCCCGCAAAGATTCTAAAAATTAATACTGGCCACTCCAGGCTTGTATTAAACTCCCAAGGTTACAGCTTTTCTCTGACCTTGGATTGGTAGATGCTGCCACCACCCAAGTGCACAACCCCTTTCAGAGCCCAGGAAGGTGCACTTGGGAATTCCTTCCTGTGGGGTAACCTCAAGCCCTTTCACCCCGCCTCTGGGGAAGGGCTGAGAAGAAAAAAAAATGGAAATCAGCTGTTGCCACGAGCTAATTAAACAACATGTTCACAAACCTCTTAAGACACAAAGATCCAATTCTGTTCTTAAAAAAGATAAATTTATTAATTACAAAAAAGAAAAAAATACCTCTGGGAACTCAGGCTATTGCTAGATTTTAAAAGAGCGACTACATGGATTAAGCACCAAGAATAGCTTTCCTGAGGTCCAGCTTGAAGGTTACAAGCAAAACAAAAGCACCTTGGGTTAGCACAGAGGAATCCATAAGCTGTAACAAAATAAAAGGAATAAACCTAATTGCGTCTTCCTAGACATTTCCTGATCTACTTACATATCTGGGGTTTTAAATGGATAGTTTCTAGGTATGATACTGATGATTTTTTCATATCTGGCCCAACCTTCTTATGGTAAAGCTGCTGCCCTGTCCGCCTCTCCCCGGGAGAACAACAGATAGACATACAAAAGGGGAGTCTCTTCTTCAATTTTAAAAAGTTCTAGCCTTCGCATTGGCTCTTTTGGCCAGGTGCCCACTTGCTTCCTTTTACCTATGCATAGCAGTGAGACTTTTTAATCCTTTACAAGTAGATCAATTAGAGAAAAGCTACTAAGAGGGATTTTGTAGCTACTGGCTGGCTGGGTGTCCGTAAAAGGGAGCTACTCCCGTCCCTTTATTTATCACACCTCCATAAGTAGGTATGTCGAGTAGTTGGTCTACGACTGTTTAACAGAATGTCCCTTACTTCCTCTGAGCAGGTCATTTTGGCTTCTTGGAGCCATGGATTAGCCACATCTTGAGGTGGAATCTTGTCCAGTTCAGATAGTGAACCTGGCCCGCATCTTGTGAGAGATGATGAGGTAGAAGAGGAAGTGTGTGTGATGGGCACACAGCCATCTTTAGGAGGTAAAGGAACCAGTTCACCAGATCCATGTGGGGGCTACCAAGATGACTTTGGAATTGTCCATTCTGATTTTGTGTATACTCATGATAGAAGAGGGGTCAGCGGGAAGGTGCACAGAAGGGGTGCATCCCATTTGATGAGAAAGGCATCACCCAGAGAATGGGGACCCAATCCTGCTCTGGAACAGAACTGTGAACATTTGGCATTTTGTGTTGTCCTGAGGAGCTCTACAGTTGGGAATCCCCACTGCTTGAATACATTCAGTAGTACTCAAGGATCCATTTCCCACTCGTGATCCTGGGAGAATTTTCTGCACAGTGCATCTTCAGTGGTGTTCTGGCATCCTGAGATGTCAATGTTGTGGCTGATGCACCAGATCCAAAGTAGCATGACTTCCATTCATAGGTAGTGTGAACATGTCCTCATTACTGGTTTATAAAGAACATGCAAGCGTCTTTGTCTGTGAAGATCTTTATGGTTTTGTTCTTGATCATAGGTAGGACATGGGAGCATGTATTGTGAATCGCCTATAGCTCCAGTAGGTTTATAAGAGGAATTCTGATGGGGACCAACAGTCTTGGACAGCGTGAGCCTGCACGTGTGCCTCCTAACCTAATAGGGAAGTGTCTAGTGATCATCACTGTTGGAGGGTTCTGTAAAAAGGGGACTCATGCATAAACCTTGTTTGGTCATGTCCACCACTGTAGGAGTCTTTTACTTTGTTTGGCATCATAAGACATTTGTTTATGCTGTGTCTTTGCAGAACGTAGACTGTTCAGAGCCAGGCTTGCCGGCATCGCATGTGCAGACTGGCATATTTAGCCATGAACATTGTTGTGGAAATGTGGCCCAACAGTTGTAGGCAAGCCCTGGCCAATGTCTGTGGACTGTCTAACGTTGAGTAAAGTTGTGAATTGTTGTCAGGGCAGAAAGGCTGTAGCCTCCAGAAAACTGCGGCAGGCTTCGATGAACTCCATTTTCTGCACAGGTGCTAAGTTGATTTTTGTACATTTATTTGTAGGTCTAGACATGTGAAAAGAACTACTGTGTTTTGAGTAGCTCCTAGTGCCCCTTGCTGAGTCAATGCTTTCAGTAAACAATCATTCAAATAGGGGAATATTATGATCCATTGTCTGCGGAGATGAGCCACCACCACCAAAAATAGCCATTGGGCAGTGGAGAGTACAAAAAGGGCAGTATTTTGTACTGAAGTGGTCTGCTCCTAAAACAAACCCAAGGAACCTCCTGTGTGAGGGATATATTGTTATATGAAAATATGCGTCATGGAGGTCGAAGGTTGAGAACCAGTGTCCTCTTTCCAGTGCTGTAATTACGGTTGCTCGTGTCATCATCGTGAAGCTTTGAGTCTTCAGAAATTCACTGAGTTTTTGTAAGTCAAAACTGGCCCTCCATCCTCCCGGTTTTTTCGGGATTAGGAAGTAATGTGAATAGAATCCCTTCCCTCTGTGTTGTGTTGGTACTGGTTCTACTGAGCTTAGGTATATGAGGTGGTTTACCTCCTGCCATAGCAGATGTTCATAAGAGGGGTCTCTGCAGAGGGACAGGGTAGGAGGGTGGATAGGAGGCTGCTATAGGAGATCGTTGTCCAGGGAAAGTCCGTGATTTGGGCTCAGACGCCAGGCGCAAAGATTTCTTCATCATAAGGAGTTTCAACTGCAAGTCTCTCGTCTTTCTGGTGCAGGCTTTCAGATTATAGCAATGGGAGCACTTCTGTGGAATGTGTGACTCACCAAGGCAGTGGACACACTGCAAGTGCCCGTCAGAGACTAGAATAGAGAGTCTGCACGTAAGGCACAGTTTAAGGGGAGCTGGGCATGCCCCTCAGAGAAAGCTTTTTCCCCAGAAGGGAGAACAACTACTCTACTCTGAAGGGTCACTAACAATTGAAACTTAATTTCCTAATATAAACGGGAAGTAAAATAAACAGAGAAGGAAAGGAAACTATAAGATAATCAACAATTAACTTAATGCTATTTAGGTTGTGTACCAAGGCACTCCCAAGTGCTCCGACTTAAGCCAAAGGCAGTAAAGAAGGAACTGCGGGGGAGGGGGCTGGTCTCACAGTACTTTATAATTGCCTGAGGCACTGTAAGGTGGAGACAGCGCATATGCGACCCAATCAAGCACTGCTACTACAAATCTGATTGCAAGCGCTGGGGCACATGACTACCTTAAATGGAGCACCCACAGGGATACTTGAAGAAGAATCTTTTAGTTCGTGCTTACAGGGTCCACATGGGGTAGTTACAGTGCAGCATTTTGGTGCATACTGCTATTCAAATCCCTGCAGTTAGAACTGTGGGGCAGTGTAGACATGCCCTAAGTTATTCATAGGATTGTTTTTGGCATCCAGAAGATTCCTTCTGTGTTGACAGATAAAGAGAGGCCTCTTCGGTAAGAGATTTTTTCCCCAGTATATTAACTTCTGCTTCATTTCAGCATCTCACTTGTAAAACCATTTTTCATCATCAGTAACATAATATTTGTTAGACCAAATTCTGGGGATGTACATTAGTCAGAAGTTTGCAATCTATTCTCGCATCTGTTTTCTCAGCTCTTTGGGAATTACGAAGCACAGATCAAGTATAATTTCATGCTTTCTAAAGTAGTGCTTAAATTCATTCCTTTTTTGTACCTATTTCATTTAATCTCTTTTTTCTTGTTCTCCTCCCTCCTCCACCCTCCCACCCCCATTTTCCAAAACAAATCATTCAACTTTTATCATTCTGCCAGACGTTCCTTGAAAACTCTTCCTTTACCCATCTCCTGATTTCTCCTCCTCCAAATATAGCCCACTTTACCTGGTAATCCATCTTAATTATCAGTAATTCCCACTTTTAAGCTAGCATCTTGTATTTGACTGGACTATTTAGGACTTAAATTCTGCTCCCACTGAAGTCAATGGGAGATTTTCTATTACCTTCAGTGAGAGCAGAGTCACACCCTTTGACTGTAACTCTTCAGGTCAAAGAATGCTCACCTAGCTTTGTAACAACGTATGGCACTGAATATATGATTTTGAAAATAGTAATACTGCAGTGCATTTATTCATCTTTTCATAGCAATATTTGCAGAACTGCTGCACCAAACAACATCGTCAAATGACTCATATGTAGTTTAATTCAATGACCTATTTCTTGGCAGGAAAACATAAAGCACACATACCAAAAAGGCACAGTATTTATCCCCATCTTTTCTTAAGTATACTCAGGTCATTAATTCAATAAAGAATAGCGTCACCTTTCACCATATTAGTATTTGGGATACAAGCTGTCTCTGATGAGTTAGCAGCTTAGCCAATAAACAAAAAACAAAACATCTCAAGACACTGTAAGCCTGGGCAAGAAAATGATAGGTACCGAGTTCTCTCAATCCCCAGTGAAGCCAATGAAAATGGAATCTACTCAGCATCACATAGGAGAAACTTAACTCACAGGATGGTGTCCTGTCGGTATATAGTAGAATGACGATGTAATATCACGTAGTTCTATCAGACTCACTTGACAGTTGCTAGGCTGGGAATATGTATTTCCCCCATAACAGAATTTCACCAGTCACTAAAAAGTGTCCCAATGGAATGTCTTATTAAAGGCACTTTTTGAAACACAGTTATAAAAGGGTCACTTCAAAAATGCAATCAGTAAATACAGGTAGAAAAAAAACTGCCTCCTTCCTACAAATATTTATTTTCTTCTTGTATGTTATACACACATTAGATGTTACAGATCACACTGTATTGTATTTTTTAAGATATAATTATTTCTATAATGCCATAACATGTCTGATATTTTATAGACAGAAAACTTTACAAATAAGTTATAAATGTATTAAAAAAAGAAGAAACTATGTCTTTTTTAAGGAAACACTTTAGACCATTAAACAGATTTATGCATTGTAAACAGATGATTACCAGCCTATTTTATTTGAGAGGAAGAATGTAGTTTGTATTAGCTGTTGATTCATAAAAGAATACATGCAATTTTGTGGCTGTGTCAGATTTTTATGAGACCCAAATATGTAGTAAAAGCAACAGTGAGAGTCCACTTTCTGATCTTGCTGTATTAATTACCATCCTGCAAAAGGATCAATATAGTGCTATGAGGGTCTGCCTTAGTGAATCCCTTTGCAGGGTCAGGGCCTTATTTACAGTCAAGAACAAGCAAAATAAAAATGACATAGGAATTGCCCTGCTAAAATGTACAAATAGAACAGACCCTCTAATCCAACATCCTGTCTCTAGCAAAGTCCAACTGCTAAAATGAGAAAATAATTCCTTCAGATGAAAGGAAGAAAGCCTGATAATGAATCTAACTATGTGATTCACAAGGAAGGGAGATTTATTCTTGATATGAACTGGGATTGAGTTTATGACACAAAGAATGAGACAGAAGGAGAGAGAGAGATTTACCCTGAGCCACTATTTACATCTGTCACAAACCAGCAATTTTCTGTATATCATCTTATTCCTTGAACATCTATTCTGTTCAGGTCTAAAGCTGCTATTTCTGATTTGATTCCTGCCCATCCTTTTAAAAGTGATGTACTTGTCACAGAATTACAGGCTTCTGTCTTCCAGCTCTCTTGGGCGAAGACCCACATCTCTCCCCTCCTGACTGGGAATTTTAAGGCTGCATAACTCCCTGGATTACACTGTGATATTCCCAGCCAGAAAGACAGTCTAAAAAAAGGCCAATATCTGTGCTCTGTTTTCTCTCTGAAGGTTATGATCAGTATATTGTCCACAGTTATAAAGTTACCGTGCAGCTCCTTCTAAGCAAGCATATTCATTCTGATGGTTAAAGTATTACAGAGAAAACACATTAAAACAATAAAAGAATCTACATCTGTACTAAACATCTTACCAAAGGTTACCCCCAACTCCAACCTAGGGCTCTGCTAGGTTTTAGTCCTTCAAAAGGCAGAAGTGGGTTTTCTCCATGATTACAAGTCATCTGTCTTAGATTCACAACCAGCACATAAGCTGGGCAAATCTGCCATTTATTTATATAGCTCAGGCCTTTGATCTTGGCCTTCTGTACCAGGCAATCAGCAGCCCTCTTCTCAGGGGGCTGCTTCAGAAAGTAGTGTTTTGGATATGTCATAAACAGATAGCTAAGGGTTAATGTCTCTTTCACCTGGAAAGGAGTAACCTGAAACACCTGACCAGAGGACCAATCAGGAAACAAGACTTTTTTCAAATCTGGGTGAAGGGAAGTTTTGGATGTGAGTTCTTTGTCTTGTGTCTGACCCTCTCAGCTCTGAGAGTGATCTTTCTATCTCCTGCCTTTCTAATCTTCTGTTTCCAAGTTGTAAGTACAAAGATAGAAAGACCATATGTTTATATTGTTTTCTTTTGTATTTACATGTGTGTAGTTGCTGGAATGTGTTAAATTGTATTCTTTTTGGATAAGGCTGTTTATTCATTTTTTTCTTTTAAGCAAATGACCCTGTATTTGTCACCTTAATATAGAAAGACCATTTTTATGTCCTTTTCTTTCTTTGTAAGACCTGTTTCAGTTTTTCTTTAGTGGGGACTCTAGGGAATTGAGTCTGCAGCTCACCAGGAAATTGGTGGGAGGAAGAAGTCAGGGGGAAAATCTCTTTGTGTTAGATTTACTAAGCCTGACTTTGTATACCCTCTGGGTGAGGGGGGGGGAAGTACTTGTGTTTTCCAGGACTGGAAACAGGGAGGGTGGAGTCCCTCTGTTTAGATTCACGGAGCTTGCTTCTGTATATCTCTCCAGGAACCCAGGGAGGGAACACCCGGAGGGGGGAAGGGAATGGTTTATTCCCCTTTGTTGTGAGACTCAAGGAATCTGAGTCTGGGGATCCCCCAGGGAAGGTTTTGGGGAGACCACAGTGCGCCAGGCACAGTATAGATTCCTGGCTGGTGGCAGCTTTACCAGGTCCAAGCTGGTAACTAAGCTTGGAGGTTTTCATGCTAACACCCATATTTTGGACGCTAAGGTCCAGATCTGGGAAAAATGTTGACAGCATAACAGGAGTAGGGGGATTTGTAACAACATCTCCCAAGGAATTCCCTAGGAAATCCACTCTAATTATCCCAAAAGTCCATACTTGTCTGGCACATTTTCAATGTAGTCTTTCAAACTCCCATACACTTCTCAGGTCTCACAGGTGGCACATCTCCCCACTAAGGAAGCTATATACAATTCCAGCACATCTTAATACGATAAAGTCTTCCAAGGTTATTGCAGGAGATTGCCAAATCAGGGTCTCAGTGCATAGCAATGTAAGCAACTACCTTCTCCATGGATGAGACTGTTGTGACAGATATGGCAATGTATTTAAGCATATGTCTAAAGGTATGTCTTACACTGCAACTGGGGGCATAGTTGCACTGCCCTAGCTGTACTCTGCTAGTTACAATGTGAGCTTCAGCACTGGATGCATACATTGATATCAATGAGCTTGTACAGCCTGCGCTGAGCCTCACGTTGTGGCATCATCTCCGCTATTTTTAGCGAGCTATCTAGCCTACATGAGCTCCCATTCACTGTAGATGTACCCTAACTGTCACACTGGAAGATCTGCATATTTAAAGAAAGGCACTCTCTTATGTATTTTGTTGAATTGGTATGCAAAACAACACATAGTATATTGAAATCAAGCACCAACCATTTTCCTTTTTGAAACAGTAATATACCTGCATAAAAATAATAGGCGTCCGAATTTAGAGATCACTGTTTATCAAACAGTAAATATATTTGTCCTTTACATCCAAGGCATTGTTAACAAAAACTATTTCGCATGCTGAAATTGTTTTAGAAGTATTTTGCAAGATTTTTACTGGCATTTTTATCAATGTTTTTGTTCATAGTTATAATCTTAGTGTACGGATCTGAAGTGGGATACGTGGGACAACAATTTAAAAGCAAAAAAGTTTCCAAAGAATGAAATTTGATAGTTGTGCAATAATTTCTAACACACTTGTTACTGTCACTTGTACTCACTGCCTTTACAGAGTAACAGAAAATGAGACAAGACAAGGAAATAAAACATATATTTAACCTACATTAATCTCTTTACCGAAGTAGTTACTTTTAAGTCTTTTTTATATGTTTTTTTCAAATTCTGCAAATTAAATAAGCCATGTAATTCCCTTTTTGCCCCTAAAATTATTAAGTTACCTGTGACCTGCTTAAGCCAAATAACTGTAGAAAACAAGATCCATTAAAATATTACTAAAACAAGACTATTTGTGTAGCCAGCGTCTTAAAAATCTGCTAATTATTTTTTTTTCTTCTGAAGTACTAAGCTTTCATTGTAATAGACCCATTCCCATCGAATTTATCCATGGATTACAGCCTCACCGCTCAAATGCTTTATTGCTATTTCACAATTAAACTCAGAGCTTCACTGTCTCCAGGCACACTAGGGAAGGAGACAGCTAGTGTGTCATGTCTGACCTAAAAATGCTTAATCTTAAGGGTCACACCCAGACCCATCAAAGTATCCATAGATCGTATAAAATGGTGCATTACTCTGGAGAGCTTCCAGTTTCATTACATTTTTTTAATCATTATCAGGAAAAAAAAAAGTATAAGTGTTAAATGGAGTAAAAATTTTAAATACTCCATAAGACTCTTAACACTAATTGTTTCTGTAGCTCCCATTCTTTGCTGCAACATAATTAATTTGCCATTTCAGTTTGGTTTGTTTTAAAACAGCATGAATATGAGAAAGACTCCATACGGTACTGAACAGAATACAAAGCACTTCCCCTACTAATTCAGTAGTATGACTATCGCTCAGATCAAGAGCAGTCAAAACTCGATATTAGCCATGGGATATTTAATAATTTCTCAAAGAGCAGGCAACCTAAATTACTAGTAGACCACAACCAGATCTCAGTTACTAGTAGACTACAATCACAAAGGATATTAATGGACACCCTTGACAGCAGTCTCTGCAGAAATACTGAGAACTAAATGGACATGGATACTGAACTATCTGCTCCTGGGTGAGTCATACTGTTGAGGTATGCGTGCAAAGAAGCTTGAACTATTGTTACCATGCTCTACCTTGTTTTCATAAAAAAAGGGCTTCAGTCTGCAGATAATCACACTGGGACCATTTGTTAGCATTGCATTGGAATAAAAAATAAACATAATTTGGAAGTGTTTAGATAAGACAGTTTTAAACTTTAGAGACACTACTCATTGCCCTTTTTGATAATGGCAGAGGACAGAATTCAAAAGAAAAAGTTTACAGGTAACTCCTGGGAAAAGAAAATAGAAAGGTTACTCAAATTCTTAAAAATTAGTCTTTTCAATTAGCATTGCAAGCAATGTAATCCATCTGACTCCAGAAAACTGTGGAGTGCCGGTGGTTGGCAGATTGATGTTTGTTATTGTTAAATTTATTTAAGTGGCTCTATGACAAGCTGCAAAATTAACTTAAAGTCAACTCACAAATCTGATCTAAGATAAGGCTTTAGGCCCCTTTCAGCCTGTTACATACAAAATTTGCACCAATTGAACTGTAATAATTTTTAAAAATTAGTGAAACTGGTGCTAACCTCTTTGTGGACCCTCTTAAATTGATTTAAATCTAACTCTAGCAATTCAACACACAGAGACCAGAGCAACAAATGCGCTATGAATGGTGCAGATGAACAGAAGAAGCAATGACAGTTACAAGTGGATGACAGAATAACATGGAAAATGACAGTGAAGGCTCTGAATCAACTGGCTAATCAACTGGGCCAAAGGGGGTAACAATAATATTTTTTATGTAAAATTATCCACAGAGGAAAGTAAATGGTATTTTTAACTAAAACTAACATCCTCGAAACTGGGCGTAATTGTCTTCGGCTATGATTTGTGAAACCTGAAGTCAAAAGGACAGACACCTATAGTACCCAAAACTAAAGAAGTGATTAAATGCTTCTAATTTCTCCAGAGAAAAAAACTTCTAATTTCCTGTGTTGTCAGGGAAAAGATAGTTTAGCAACTCTTGCACTCAGATATACAGAGTGGACTACAGGAGATGGACCACTTGATGACTACCTGTTCTTTCTGTTCATTCCCTCTGAAGCAACTGGTATTGGCCATTGCTGGAAGACAGGATATTGGGCTAGACGGACCTTTGGTCTGACCCAGTATGGCCGTTTCTTATGATCTCTCTCTCTCATTCTCTCTCTTTTTAACCTTGACAAAAGCTTAGAACAATTTGGACAACAAAAATGGAAGGGAAAGTAGTTCAAGAATCTAAGGAATTCATCCTGTCCATCAAAACATATTATAGGCAGAGCAATCCCACAAAGCACTATGCTTTTAAAGCCCTGAGTGGCTATCAGGAGTTGGGAGAAATAATATAGCCAAACAGCTAACTCTAAGAATTGATTGGGGTGTCAGAAAAATAGGTGCTGGATAAGCAATCTCATTAAAAACAGCTACTGTACCAGAGGATATGAGAATAACAAACGTAGAACCTATATTGTAAACAGGCTGTGTGGATGATCAAGGGAATTACACATCAGTAAGCTTTACATTCATACCAGGTAAATAGGACGAAATGATGATTAAAAATAGAATAACAAAACACCGTAAAGATCATAATACGAAAAGATCTAACCAGCACAGCTTCTGCAAAAGAATATCACACCTCACTAACTTATCAGAATTCTTTGAATATGTCAAACTATTGGATAAAAGAGAAACCAGCTGACAGATTATCCAACAGGTTCTTGGAATACATTGGAGACAGTTTTTTATTTCAGAAGGTGGAGGAAGCAACTAGGAGAGAGGCTGTTCTAGATTTGATTTTTGACAAATAGAGGAACTGGTTGGAAAATTTGAAAGTGGATGGCAGCTAGGGTGAAAGTGATGATGAAATGATAGAGTTTATTATTCTAAGGAATGGTAGAAGGGGAAGCAGCAGCATAAAGATCATGAATTTCAAGAAGGCAGACTTTAGCAGACTCAGGGAGCTGGTAGGTAAGATCCCATGGGGGCAATTTAAGGGGACAAACACTTCGAGACTGTTGGCAGTTTTTCAAAGGGCACAAGAACAAACTATCCTCACTACACAGGAAAGATTGGAAGTATAGCATGAGAACACGCTGGCTTAACCCGGAGATCTTCAATGATCTGAAACTGAAAAAAAGAGTCCTGAAAAAAGTGGAAACTAGGTCAATTTATGAAGGATTAATATAAACAAACAACACAAGCATGTAGGGACAAAAATAGAAAGGCCATGGCACAAAACGAAAGTAAACTAGCTAGAGACATAAAAGATAACAAGAAAACATTCTACAAATACATTAGAAGCAAGAGGAACACCCAGGACAGGGTAGGCCTTTACTCAATAACGGGGGAAAGTTAATAGCAGGAATATTGTAAGCCAGACATATGAAGTTATTCTTCCACTTTACTCAGGTGGAGTATTGCGTCCAGTTCTGGGCACATTTCAAAATTGATGTAGACAAATTGGAAAAAGTCCAGAGGAGAGCAACAAAAATGTTTAAAGGTCTAGAAAACATGACCTATGAGGACAGATTGAAAAAACTGGATGTGTTTAGTTTGAAGAAGAGAAGATTGAGGGGGGACATGATAACAGTTTCAAGGATATAAAAAGTTTTTATAAGGAGGAGGGTGAAAAATTGTCCTCCTAAACTCCTGAGGATAGGGCAAAAAGCAAAGGGCTTAAATTGCAGCAAGGAACATTCAGATTGGACATTAGAAAAAACTTCCTAACTGTCAGAGTAGCTAAGCAGTAGAACAAATTAGCTAGGGATGTTGTGGAATCGCCATCACTGGAGGTTTTTAAGAACAAGTTAGACAAATACCTGTCAGGAATGGTCTAGTTATCACGTAGTCCTGCCTTGAGTGCAGGGGACTGGACTAGATGACCTATTAAGGCCCCTTCCAGTCCTACACTTCTATGATTCTATAATTTATTAGCTTTCAAAAGGCCTTTGACAAAGGCTTGCAGTAGAAGCTGCTGAAGTAACTAAGTAATCATGAGATGAGAGAGAAAGTATTGTCAAGGATCAAAACCTGCCTAAGAGACAGAAAACAAAGGAACAGGAATAAATGGTGAGCTTTCATCACAGCAAAAATTTAACAGCTCGTGCCTCAAGGTTCTGTACTACTGTTGGAGTTGTTTAATATCATTGCTAACAATCTGAAAAGTGGATCAGTCTGAAAAGTGGCTACATTTTCAGACGACAAATTATTTTGAGTATTCAAGCCCAGAGAAAACTGAGGAACTTCAGAGGGACTTAAACAAGCCAGGTGAATGGACAACATGATAACAGATGAAGTACATTGTTGATAATGCAAAATAATGCACACTGGAGGGAAATTTTTAAAATATTCATACAACTTATAGGGATCTAAATTAACTGTATCAACTGAGGAAAGGGACCTCACTCGTGCATCACTGAACAGTTCAAAGAAGGCCTCTGTATAATGTGCAGTTGCCGTCAAAAAAGCAAACAAAATGTTAGGATGCATAAAGAATGGGAGATAAAATAATATTATGACCCCATTATATAAATCAGTGGTTTCCCATCATCTGGAGTATTATGTGCAGTAGTGGTTACCCCACCTCAAAAATTATATTGCAGAATTTGAAGAGGTCAGAGATGACTGGTGAGAATGCACAGGGGCATGGAAACCCTCTCACCTGAAAAAAAGACTGGGAATGTTTACCTTAGAAAGTAGGTAAATGAGAGGGGAGGTGACAGAAATATAGAAAATAATAAGTAGTCCAGTTAGAAAGAGTAGATTGGAAGCTTCTGTTTTCCCTGTTTTGTAACACTGGAAGAAGGGACTATTCAATTAAACTGAAACCCAGCAAATTCAAAACTGATAAAAGGAAATACTTTTTCACACAGTATTAGACTATGGAACTCCTTGCCATAGAATGTCATTGAAGCCAAAAACTAGCAAAATTCAAAGAGATTAGACACCTATTTGGATAACAAAATATCTAGAAAAATAAAACAAAACAAATTATAAGGGATATACAACCTCTTGCTTCAGGACTCAAGCAAATTTCTAACTATGTAGGGTAAGGACAAGACTTCCAAAAGGAGCAGATTATCCCATATCTACCTACTGTAAAGTTTCTTGCACCTTCCTTTGAAGCATCTGGTGGTGGCCCCTGTCAGAGGCAGGATACTGGACCATAGGTCTGATCTAGTGTGGCAATTCATATGTTCCTAGCAGAGATTGGTCCAAAATATGGTTTCATTATTTCCTTTATTACCCACAGAAGTGATTAGCCAGCAGAACTAAACCACTGAAGTTTTTTTCATTACTTGATGATTTAGAAGAGATAAAGGAAGTGAGCATTTATGGTTTTGTGGGCATGTGCAGGAGGGTTAGAAGTACAACTTAACAGCTCAGAGCTAAAATTCATACCCTACTGTTAACCATCTTTCAGTCACACCTGCTATGGCAGATGATATCAGAACTAAAATTTTCCAAACATCAATTAGGACTAAAAATAGGTGCTATATCACCTGGTGCCTGTGCATTTCATATGACTGCACTAAGCCAGGTGGATTTGCAGTAACCATAGCATTTTACATACACCTGTAGATAAATGACTGAAAATAAATGTGGTTAATATTTATGTGCATTTTTAAATGTTTTGAAGTTATTTAATGTACTTCTTTTTAATGAAAAGGCAAGACAGTGATAGAAACTGAAGATAAAAGCTATATTGTCAAAACTTGAAAAAGATTTCTTTTAGCAGTTATATTTGTTATCTTGAGGAGCTTCATATTAATTTGGACCTGCCTGTCCTAGAACCATAATAATTAAATGTAGAAAGATTCCTACTAAGTATATCCACTTGAGCCAATGGAAAATAATTCCCACACAATACCCCTCAAACGCTCCAACTGATTAGAGTCCCACTGCCACATCTTGGAGAAAACGCTTCCATATCTAACAGAATTAAGAGTCATTTGCACAATAATAAAGTAATTTTCCTGAATAAAGGTATGAGGCACCCTTATTTCCCCCATTCAAAAATCCAAGTAGAGTTAAGATACAAAGGAAAGAAAGGCGAATTTGGACACTGTTACATCTCCAATTTGGCTATGGGTATAGGAGTCTGATTCACCCTAATATCCTCCCCACAAAAGGAACTGCTTGTGCTTTTACATTCCTCAGCTTGTGTTGAAATGACAGCTAGAGATGCCTCTTTACCCAGTAAAGGCATTTCCAGACTTTTGGTAATGCCTTATTGGGTGTTCCATTCCACCATGGTGGGGAAAGGGGGATTCCTGCGCTTCCTGTCATTACCTTTACTAACATTAGACAGATGGACCAGGAAAATGGAAGCCCTGAAAATATTTTTTTAATTTTAAAACATCCAAAGAAGTGTTTCTCAACCCCACCACTCCCCTTTTCATTATTTAATATTTGATATGTCCTTTTAAGTCCAACAGGACTAGATTTCTTTTGCTCTGCATCTCATGTAGGCATTTAGACCAGTTCAAAGCAGGTGTGAAATGTTGCACCATTGTGATTTGGCAATGTTTTGCACACACTTTGCTCTGGCACAAATTACTACACACTGTGCAGGGCGATGGAGAAACATGTCCAGCTTGCTCATTGCATTATCCTACTATCAAACCATGTCAGCACAATTATGGATATCCACATTGTGACCATTTTTTGTTTGTAGAACAGGATAACACAAGTATAGCATGGAGCTGAGGAACAGGATCATATTATGTTATGATTAGGAACTAGGCTGTAAGACCAGTCCCTAAAATGGCTATAGAACCACACTGTTCCATGCACACTAAAAACAGAAAATGGTACTAAAATATGGGTGCTTCTTATTTAATCAGACAGCCATGTACTGACACAGTTATACTCTCAGTGTACATGGGCCCACAGATTCTCTACAATAAGTAGTATTCCAAAGTAGAAATCTAATATTGCTATTGAATTGCTGAGTATAAGACACCCACATTTCTAAACAGCTCACTGAGGCAGAGGCTGTACACTGTGTTGGGGGGAGGGGACCCAAACAAGCTTAGCAGACTACTTAGGGAGCAACATAGGCACTTAGGACCTGATTCAAAACCTGCTGAAGTCACTAGGGTCTGGTCTACACTGGGGAGTTGGGGGGGGTGTCGATATAAGATACGCAACTTCAGCTACGTGAATACTGTAGCTGAAGTCAAAGTATCTTATTCCGACTTATCTCTCGTCCTCACCGCGTGGGATTGACGTCCGCGGCTCCCCCACTGACTCCACTACCACCACTCGCTCCAGTGGAGTTCCGGAGTTGACGGGGAGCACGTTCAGGGATCGATATATCGCGTCTAGATAAATCAATTGCTATCCGTCGATATGGCAGGTAGTCTGGACGTACCCTAGGAATCCTTTACTTTACTTCAGTGGATTTTGCATCAGGTCCTCAGAGACTGAAAAAGGAGAGGACTGCACTGCTCATCAGTACAAACCTGTCCACTAGGCACTATTTGTCAGAAAGGAGGTTTGTCTGAGGGTTGAGATATTCATGGGTAGAAATAATTATGAAGAACAAACTGAAATAGATGTTATGTTACATGCTTTATTTGCTGGCTTCTTTTTATTTTATTTTATTTTCCTTCAAATCTCTTCCCTTTCCTCCCACTTTGTTTTGGTGAGAAAGTATTTCTCGTGAACAAACAAAACATTTAGTCACATAAAATATTCTACAAATGTGCAATATATGCACATTTCAGATAAATCCAACCTTAATGCTGTTTTGTGTCTAACTTTAGGATGTGGGTTCTTCCCAAGGATAGTGCTTATAGTGTATTAAAAATCTCAACATGCACCTATCTCCAAAAAGATGTAAGACTAGAAGGAGTGAAGGGGAGAGAATATAAAGCTTTCCATAGAAAGCTGGTTTTTTTAAAGTGAAATGGCAAGTTTGAAATTTAAAATAAGAATGGATTTTAAAAAGATAAAACTAAATTACTATTTCACTGACACTACTAAATATTCATGAAGATGCATTTCCCTCTCCTAAGAGGCAGGAAAGAGTTATCCCATCCCAATCATTACTGGACAGCAGCACAGTGACCCATTAGGACACAGGTTATTCCACCCAAAATAAACCTATGTTAATAATGGGTGTCACACATTAGGATGGAGAATCAATAACATGTTAACTACATCATCTATTTCTTTCTTGGCAGATTTTTAGTGAACAAAATGCTTACAGGGGAAAGCTGAAGATAACCCAAAGAAACAGATAATGAAACCGGTTTGGGATACATTATTTCTCAAAGAAAGAAGAGAAAAGAAAGCTCTCAGTACTACCTATGAAGAGGTGCTGAAAGGCAAAGAGTTTCTGGAACCTCTACCCTCAGTATTAGTCAAAGGACCAGGACAGAGATGTGCTATCCCACTGAGCTTTGCTGCTGTCAGACTATGTCACACAAACTCAAGGGGAGAAGACAAAAGACCAAGAAGGAGATGAGAGTTGGTAATAAATGGCATAGTCCACTCCAGAAGAAACAGACCAGATATAATTTAAATAAATAAATAAAATTTCTCAGCGAAAGTTCTGCCCAGGCTGGAAGACCTAGTAAGATATGAAAATAATACACTATCCACAGCTGTCAACACTGTGGCTTCAAAGACATCTTCCCCAGTACCTTCTTCACTATCTCCATGGTTCTCAAAAAAGCCCTGAAAAATGAAGTAAAAAACCAAATTTCCTTCAGAATTCTCCAACCTATTCTAGAATCCAGCACCAACCTCTGTAAGGAAATCCAAAAGAAAAGCACATAGAAGACAACTCACATCAAAGATGGACACTCTGGAGTTCAAGATATGATGGCCAAGAACAGAAAAAACAGTATTACATCCTTTTTTCAAAAAACACAACAACAACAAAAAACCCTCTCTATTCATCTCATAGGCATTCTTAGATACACTGAAAGAAATTTAGGCCACTAACTGAGACACACACCCATGCCTTTCTTCTACTGATGAAAGATAGCCAAAGAAACTTTGAACTTCTGCTCACACAGGTAGACTACACTTCTTCATCATTCCTCAGTTATCCCAATGCTGGAATGATAAATAGTTCTTGTCTAAAGCTAAAAACAGGCAAGATGGAAGTAGAATTTCAAATAGGTAATGGAAACCACTATGAAAAAATAGCTAACATTCCATCACCCTCACTAGGGGGCATCTGCCCCACTGTCATCAGAGTGGCATGCAGCCAAGAGGGCTTTCTGGACTCTTCACTGACAATAGACAGCCAGAAAGCAAAAAGGCAGCCTTCTTCTACCTGCCCCTAGCCGAAAGATCGCATACTATCTTGCCAGATGTGGATCTCGTCATCCAGACTTTGTTATTGAAAATCACTGTATCTGGGAAGAAATTATAAATGCTAAAGAAACTTTAGTCAGTGCAACAACCTGACCTCCAACCTAGGCTGATAAAAGCACGCTTGCTCTGATTATATTAACTACTCATCGAACACCAGAAAGAGCGAGTCTCTGGAGTCTTCATCAGCAAAGCTGTCATCAGGCAGGCATGGGACCTCCTCAGAAATTGACTCTTACTATGTGACCAAGATCACCTGGGATGCTAAAATCCTCAGGAAAAATGGAAAGGTTAATAGTTAGATTGAGAGCAGTGGGAGTTGCAGATAAGATGATGAAATCCTAGTACACTTCTATCCCAATATAACACTGTACTCGGGAGCCAAAAAATCTTACCACGTTATAGATGAAGCCGTGTTATATTGAACTTGCTTTGATCCACAGGAGTGTGCAGCCCCACCCCCCCAGAGCACTGCTTTACTGCGTTATATCCGAATTCATGCTATACCAGGTCACGTTATATCAGGGTGGAGGTGTACCACTTAAGTCAATGGTAGAATTTCCATTGATTTCATGGAGCAGGATTTCACTCAGTGTCTTCTTGGCAGCTAGTCTTTGGCTTTAAAACCCCTTTCCATGAGAGTTAAAAATGTTCACAAAACCTCACCACTTGCAGGGGCGGGGTGACAGGGACATAACAGACTGATCTTTATCACTTATTTCCATAATAAAATAATTTAAAACATTTACAAAACATTCAGCCTTCCCTTAGGAGCGTGAAAAGAAGACATAATTCTAGGTTTTTGTGTAAAACACCGATATGTATTTATATAAACTTGTAATGCCCTCACTCATATGCCACTGTATAAATAAGGTATAAGTACAAAGACAGCGAGGTTGAAACCAACCTAGAATAACATGGTTAGCAAAAAACCCAATTATTTTAATACAGTTGAGGATCAGAATTATCAATTTAAGAATAGGGAATTAAAATCACACAGTGATAATCATCCAGGAAATTTAACTTAAAAGAATATGACACATTAAAAGATAAACTACAGCATAAAATAAAGATAATTGAAAATAAGGACAGTTGATATTCACCTTCACTATTTTTTTAATGTTCTGTATCAGCATTTTATGAAACAAATATTAAATGTATTAAAAGCTGATAAAAGATGTGCATGAAACTGTGTTCAGAATTATCAACAGTTAATATAATGTTGTCAAGACACTACAGGCTATTTCATTAATACACTTCCATATAAAGGAAAATAAGAAACAACTTTATTGAGAGCATTCTTGATTGTCTTAGTTACAGTCTTTTTATAGCTTTCAAAGCTACAGTTATGATAAAGGCACCATACCGTGAAGCTGTTGTTGACGTTTTTTGTGCTTGATTCAGCTACACTGGCATCTGACAGGTCAACTTCATCAAATATAAGAGACTGTGAACGGAAAATAACACAAACACATTAAATACCACTTTTAAGCACACTTACCCTACTGCACTTTCACTTCCACACTATTGTTTTAGGAATCAAATGAAAAAAGTAGAAAAATTACTAAGCAGATAAATCTTTCTAATTTCACCTTTCAGAGGGAACCATGTAACAATCCGATCAGTAGGAAAATTCAAAAACATAAGCGGGCTGAAAATGAATTTTATCCCAGTCAAAAAAGTAATCTTCATTTCAAAATTTGAGAAAATTTACAATATTATATCTAGCCTTTGAGAACCACATAAACATGCCATAATAGAGTCAAAGAAGAAAGATACATATAATAGTCTGGCAGAGTCTACTTTAAACATCACAGCCTAGTTGCCAGCATTAAGTCGGCTGGGAAAGGGTTAAATGGGATCTGCTGGCTCACTGAAGCTCATTGATGACCAGTACAAAAATTCCAGTCATGTCTCTCTCCTCCCTTCCTGTGCTGTGGACAAAAGAGAGTAAAAAAGAAACACACACACACACATTCAGCTCATGGCAGGGAGCCTAACTAAGGATGGTCCTGCAGTTGAGGCAGGTATAACTGGGATGGCAGGGGATCTGGATTTAATTCCCAGATCTGCCTCAGTTTCCCCTCTGTAATATAGGAATGATCCTGCCATTTTCCCACCCCTTGTCTGTCTTGTTAATTAAAGTTGTCAGTTCTTCAGGGCAGCGACTGTACATCTGTGCTGAGTTTGGGTGACTCATGCCCCCATTCTTATCTATGGGACCCCTTTGATGCACCATGCAGCTCAGTCACCGGGGAGACTGTAGTGCATTATGGGAAATGTAGTGGGGTCAAGGAAGCCAATCAATAGGAGCAAATGAGGGCCTGAAGCACCTGAACTGCCACTCCCAGAAGGCACCATGGGGGCTCACGCAGACGCAGCTTAATGACAAACTGACTTGAAATTAAACGTTTCAGTTCAGTTCAACAAACAAACATTTCCATTTGGATCAAACTGACCTGAAATGAAATATTTCATTTAGATTTTCCTACCAGAAAGGACAGTAATTTCTGAAAATGAAATTTTCCCACTGAAAATTTCAGTTTTTCAGAACTTAATTTTCCATTGAAAAATTCATTTCAAGGGATGACTCCTGACTATCATTATTTAGTATAATCATTTAAGTATCTTTCAGGACAGTGCCCTTCAGACAGTAATAGCTTGAACTCTGAGGCTTAACTTGAACAATATCCCTCCAATGTTTTTTTCCTTTTTAAAATTTATTTTCCTAAGTAAAAAAAAATGGAAATCAGTTTATTAACATTATTTGACTAATTTGTTTTAAAAAGGTAAAAGAACAGAAACAAACCACCATACCTAAAACTCAGAGGTGTACGTAACCTGTCTTCTTTTGCAAATTATTTTTGTATACTAATTTTTATAAATAGCAAACTGGTTGTGAAAACAAATCACTGTTATTTTAAATTGATGTTCTAATTTTAATAAACCTAAGAGACAATTGGTGGTACAAGTATAAGGCATTCGTTCCCATAAGGCAGTCTCTTATATCTTTACCTTTGAATCCTTCGCATAGTAAAGGGTACGGCCTCGAAGTTTGAAATAACGTTTTTTCCACCTCTGAAAAGAACTTGTTTGCTTCAGTAGTAGCCCTTCCTTTACACTTGTCTGAAAACAAGAAAAAAAATATTTAACTACATCAGACCTGGTACAAATATCCAAGTTTCTAAATATACTATATAAAAAAATTCTTAGACCCTTGCAAACAATTTTCTGTATAAAGATATTCATTATTTTTATTTGTATTCATGTATATGAGATTATGATTGATTCTATCATTTGACAATCAAAGTATGCACAATTATTTTTAACAATGAGAATACTGGCAAAATGTTAACTTTGTGTACGCATTCAAAAAGCAATGGAGATATACACTGAAAATGCAAATAACTATTCTGAAGATTAAACTGCTATTTAAATTCCAAAACCACAATATTGTGGTGAGCAATGATTGGCAGTTGCACAATTCTGAAAAAAAATATTAGCTATCTATGCCATATAAGCGCATACAGATCCTACTCTGTGGCATCTCTATTCTTGCTACCCCTTTCTTCTAACTATTAAAATGGAAAAGAAGACAGCAACTGAAACTTGGAAGAACAGTGTCAAAAGCACAATAAATTAATGTGTTTAGAAATGTTTTGGCAATATCTGCGGGCCTCATCACACCATTGATTTTTAAGCACTCTCCATGTACATTTCATAGGAGGAGTTTTTACAACTCAATGGTATAATATAGTTGTGCACAGTGGCCTATATCACTGAGAGTCTTAAATACACAAATTTCTCTTTGGAAGTACACTATTAAAAGGGAAACAAAGATACTTATGGGTCTGGATTCTCTGCTCTGAAATGGTCTCTGAAGCATGGTATTTCCATTTTGTATTATGTCATGATGCCGATGTCATAGTACAGTGCAATTTCTAGACAACATGATGCAAAGTTCACTTACAAGTTGATCTGGACCACTTATAAGCTTAATCAAAGAGTATCTGACATATTCTTCTTTCAATGGATGTCAAATTCTTCTTAATTTTAACATAATACATTCACAAGAAAAAAGGAAAATATACCTTTTTGTTCCACTATTTCCCATTGATGAATGTGAAACAATTATTAAATGTATCCATAGGATGGCTACTGTACTAAATTCTTTAGTGTTTTTTTAATAAAATGCCCCAAAATATATCTAACAAAGATAAAATATTTTCACGTGATGTAATGGATTTAATTTGTTAACAATTCAGTCAACAGTAGTCACAGGCACACACACCAGTTTTGGTTTTGTTTGTTATAGCCATACTGTACTTGTGTTTTGTACCCCTCTTTGAAATTTTCATGGTGCACATGAATTACATGCATATGATTTATGTATATGTAACACAGTTCAAAAGCGAGAATAATACAGAAATGAGTTCCATACAATTTAACCTCTGTATCCAATGATCCTAATTCCCTCTTTAAATACATAACGGGCACTGGCACTTATCTTAATATTATCCTGAAAGTGGAAAAATCTAAATGTATGTTATGATATAAATGGCATACATTATGGGAAGATCAGAATGTACATTAAAAACCTTTTTCATGAAGGAGATACATGAATTTAAAATCTATAGAAAGAACATAAATCTGTTGGCCTATTTATTTTTCTAGACTTTAAAAAACACACAGTTTTCCTGAAGATTAAATTAAATCTTTAATGTCATTTCTACAAAAACAGGCATTATTATGGCTCTCTCTCACCCTTTTAGAGCACTAATAATATCGCACAAACACTCCACATGTTTAATGTAACCAGGGGATTGTGTTGTCCATTAAATGGCTCCGGAATCGTAAACGATTAATCAAAACTCTGTGACAAATCTTTTAAACTCCCATTTTAACTATGAGAAAGTTATTTTCTCAAAAAAAAAATCCTTCTAAAGTTGGAGGTGAAAAACCATTTAACCACTATAGCATATTTTTTTTTTGCATATGTAGCTATTACAACAGATCCTGATAATAAATGTTCTTATTAATTTAAAATAGTCAGGTAATATACTTTCATTCGTGTACAGTGTAAATGCTTTCATCAACAGACATACACTACTGAGAGCAGAGTACTTGCATCATCCAGTTCCACTGGTACAAAATCCAACCCTTTCTACAGAACTTTGCTCCAGGGATGCAGTAAGCCCAGACCTTCACTTGCTTGGCAATAGATGATACGTAAAGCTATGATTTAGTCATGGACGTCAAAGATGTCCATGATTTCAGCCAGTGCTGGCTGGGAGCTGCAGGGTCCCCTGCTGCCTGCGGAGCCAGGGAGCTGTGGGGTACCCTGGCCGCTCCAGGCGACAAGAGCCCCCCACCACTCCCGGCTACCACAGGCAGCAAGGGGAAGCCCCGCAGTTCCAAACCACCAGTGGAGGGGGACCCTGGAGTTTCAAGCTTGCCCACCACTACCCAGGCTCCCCATTTTGACATGGATATTTTTAGTAAAAGTCAGGGACAAGTCACGAGCTTCCATGAATTTTTCATTATTGCCAGTGACTTTTATTAAAAATATCTGTGACAAAATCTTAGCCTTAATGGTAGGTCATTATAGAGAGAGACGGAGAGGTCTTGGCTGGTCTCTCTCACTTGGGACCAGTCCTGGGAGATGAGGAAGAAGTAGTGATTGAAGCTGTCAGCAAACAGCAGGGCCTGGAGAGGGGGCAGCAGCTTTTCCTGTGGCTCCAACCCTAGCTCCCTGTTTTCCAGAACCCTGGGCTGCCCTCTCTTCAAGCTACCTCCTCAATCTCTTCTGCTTCCAGGCATGCTCCAGAAGAAGAGGTGGTGGCTTGGCAAGGATATATATATGCTGTGCAGCAGTGCGAAGGGGGGGAAACAACTTACATATGTGGGTGCCTCCTGGAACCCAATGCATGCACAAAATGGGATGCTGCTGAAAATGAAATTGAGAGCACTGAATTCACAGAGGTGTGCAGCTCTTGGTTGTATGTTGATCAGCAAGCCCCACAGGTCAGTGTGGTGCAATCTTGGAACACATGGGCTTTAATATTTTGTGTAACATGTACAAATGCAGACTTTTATCTCCATACATTTTTGGTAGTGATCTCTGCTACTTGGAAGATTACCTGGGCCACCTCCTCAGGAAAATTCTGATTGTGCCCCTACGTTGGTCCAAAAATCTAACCTTTACAGTGCGATACTTCCTGGGGTTGTGAGGCACATCCCCACCACCTGCCCTTAGCATCAGGAAGTCTTGCCTGTGGCTGCTATGGATCAGCTCTCTAAAACCACCAGCCTCTGGCAAGACAAGACTGACCTTCCATGCCTTCACAGCCCTAATTCTCTCTGCAAAGATTAGCAATAGATACACACCAACCACTGAGTCCTCTGAGGGTCCCTCTGGACTGCTCAGCCCATTCCATTGAACGCACACAGAACTCTCAGATACACTACTCCCAAAGGAAAAACACCCTTCTGTTTACAAGATTCAGCTCAGAAGTCACCTCTTGGGGAGGTGGAGTATCTACACCAATGGAAGACGCTCTCTCGTCAGTGTTGGTAGTGTCTTCATTAGTAAGTGTAGACAAGCCCATAGTTTATCATCAAAGAATAGTGATTCAAATGATAGAAAGTAAGAATATTGGAAACAAATGGTTACACATAAAACAAAATCATAACATGCTTTCTAGAACCTAAACTTAATTAAAAGGCACTGCCCAATCTCCTACAATATATACAATATACCCGAAGTACTTTTCCCAGCATTTTCAACCAATTTGGCTGAGATCCCTTTTCATAAAATCAAGCCTGCTGGCAGCTTGGCCTCACAGATTAAAGGAATAAGGGTATAAATAAATAATGGAGATATCCTATCTCCAAGAACTGGAAGGGACCTTGAGTCTAGCCCCCTGCCTTCACTAGCAGGACCAAGTACTGATTTTGCCCCAGATCCCTAAGTGGTCCCCTCAAAGATTGAACTCACAACCCTGGGTTTAGCAGGCCAATGATCAAACCACTTAGCTATCTGTCCCCCCCCCACACCTCCATACTTCTTAGTTATTTCACCTAAAGGTCATTGTCCTTACTGGTTCGCTTCTTCCTCTAAATTTCCTCTCTTTGAAGATTTCACAATCCTTCATTAGCATTTGGCTCACGCTGTGAATAGATACCCATTTTGAACCATACGGTCCTTAATTTACACCTAAACAAACAGACACCCATTTCTTGCCTGAAAGAAAACCTGCTTTACACCATTCTCGTGACCAGTCTCTAGTCACAGACCTTAAGAACATAATTTTCAGTGTGTATACATAACTCCATATGCTTTGCAATGTATATGACGACCTGTGTGATACAGGCTTTCATTAGAGACTTCCATGACATTCTTTTGATGAACCCACTAACCCATCTGCCAGCTGGCATTAAGAGTTCCTTGGGTCATATATAGATCACATTGCTAACCCCCAGAGTTGAGAGGAAAACCTTCAGTTACAAATGGAGCAGAAACCAAAGCAGTAATAATGTCTCCTGGAGTCTTCAGACAAGAAAAATCAAAGAGCCACAAACTGACCCATTCACCTCAGCAGAATATTAACTCTGAAGCAAAATGGAAACAATTGTCAATATTGTTAACTACTTCACTGCTGTAATTTGGCAGAAGCATCCAGTTAATGGGTGCATCTCACAAGCCCGCACTGCGATGCTTGCCAAAAGTTCTGTCTCCCACTCAACTGCTAAAACCTCCAGCTTCCCCCATGACAGCTTGTGTATTCAATTATACACGGTCACTATAAAAATTTGCACACAAACTAAAAACTAAAAACTAAAAATTTAGGGACAGAGCAAATACTCACGAATAAAATAGCCAGTACAATGAAATTTTCCTTTAGTTATCAATGAACTTGGCTGTACGCTCAGCAAACTGAAATTAATGCAGAGGTGGGCAAAGTACAGCCCGCAGGCCACATCCGGCCGGCAGGACCATCCTGCCGAGCCCTTGAGATCCCAGCCAGAGAGGCTAGGCCCTTCCCAACCCCCCCGCTGCCCTCCCTCCCCCACAGCCATGCCGCCACACGGGCAGCGCTCTGGGCAGCAGGGTTGCACGCTCCTGCCAAGCAGCGTGGCAGTGTGTCTGGCTCCAGCCAGGCAGCACGGCTGCCAGACATGCTGCTCTGAGCGGCATGGTATGGGGGCCAGAGCTGAGGGGCTGGATAAGGGGCGGGAGGGGTGGATAAGCGTGGGGTCCGGGGGGGGGCTGTCAAGGGGCGGGAGTGTGAATAGGGGTCAGAGCAGTCAGGGGACTGGGAGCAGGGGGAGTTGGATGGGTCAGGGGTTCTTAGAGGGGCAGTCAGGGGGCGGGAAGTGGGAGGGGTCAGATGGGGGCAGAGGCCAGGCTGTTTTGCGAGGCACAGCTTTCCCTACCCAGCCCTCCATACAGTTTTGCAACCCCAATGGGGCCCTTGGGCCAAAAAGTTTGCCCACCCCTGAATTAATGACTATCACCTTTTGTTCATTTTAGTTTCACTAGTTCTGAGTTAAAAGGTTTAAAATGGGTAAAATGACTCTTTCCAGGCAGAAGAGCAGAATGTAAATACCACATACATCAGAAAATCAAAATTGCAAAATTACAGAAATGTGTATGACTTTTTCCAGAGATACAATCAAATTACACTGCTGATTAGGCTAATTTTAATAAGTCATGCTGGACTTAATCCAAGTGAAGCCTATGGCAGTGTTGCTATTGTCTTCAATGGCTGCAGGGTAGGCACTCAAAGATCTTGTTGTTCCATAAAGTACATGTAGGTATAACTATAAAATAACACAAGCTACTAAAACTACTCAAGAGAAGATGCCTCCCACAAGCAAAATGCAAAAATTCCATTACAATTCCACAGGGGAGAGTAAATAGTGTCTGTGGTTCTAGGGTAATGGTATAACACCTTTAAAATGTAAACAGCAGCAATCATCCCTTACTAAAGGACGTAACAAGAGCATTGCCGCAGAGAGGCACATTAACACTGCTGCACACTTTCAATTCAAATCATTCTTTGAAAGAAAGTATAAACAAAAATTACAATAAAATCAATCTTATAATTAGGTCTGTCTCAACAAATATTCAATTTTTCATTTATATTACTTTGTTGGTTTTCTCCTTTTAAGGACACTAACAAATTCCACTGATTAAGACACAACTCTAAGTAGTTGTACTCAGTAGAAAGCAGGCTGTTATTTCTGGCTATCAAATCCACTAAATGTTATCAACATTTGTGAAAATACTGAACTTTTGGACAATATAAATGTTGTGAAGACCTATAAAGTGATAGGAGAGCATTCCCAGAATCTTAATATTTACTGACTTTTCTGAAGAACCTAAACATGCATCAGTACTATACCCCTCCATTAGTAAAGGCTTTCCAAACAATTTTGGTTACAAAATGATCTGTTGTTATACCATATTGTTTCTGATATTTTAATAGCTTTAAGTCTGTGTAAGTCAACAACAGGTGTTATAACAAACTGCAGCTCATATCATAACTCTAGTTTATCAAATGCCTGTTAGTTGACACATTAAAGTGCTAGGTATCTTTGAGACTTTATAGATAGGCCTGAAAGGATTAGCTATTTATTGGTAAATGTCAGTAAATGTTGATTTCAGCATACACATACAAACTGACCAAAAGCTATTTCCATGGATAATCATCAAAATATACAGATAAGCAAACTAAGAAAAATGCTGCCTCAGAACTTAGAGTTTAAGAACACTTACTGAGTATATTTTGACATCTGATGTTGACAATTTGTGTTCTAATAGTTATCAAGTGTTAAATATGTGAATCTCAGCATCTAATGCCATTAGATAACTACTGTCAGACCCACCTCCATAATTCCTGCAACTATGAAAATGTACATTGATAAAAATAAAAAATGCTTTAAAATGAACAGAGATATTATCCATCAAAATTAAAACACAAAAATTGAATTCTGCCAGGCCTACTTTTAGAGCATTTCCTTTTGAGTTACAGATTATACAGTTTAAAATAATTCATTGGTTTCATTGCATTCCAAGTTTATATTGACTTCACTCCACTTTACTAGAAGGTGTGGGAAATTCTGGTTACTTATGACATATTTTGAATTCAGTTTTCTAACTATTCCCCAACAAGTTTAATACATATGCTGTTAGATTAGCCAGTTCAATGAAACCTTTCATCCACAATAACTCCTTGGACAGGGCACCTCTTTCCAGCAGATCTCAGTGGTGAAAAAAAAAGATTACTCTCTAATTCATTGTTCACTGCCCAGAAATCCATATTTTTAAGTGTGAAAAGCAGCAATCTAATTGATGACTATGGTAAGTGTGCGCCAGGGAACCATGCAACATGGAAAAAGCAGTTTATAGCAACTGACTCCAGATAAAGCTGAAAAATTATGGACCGTGCCTACTGTCTTTTAAATTTTCATGATTTATGTAATCTGGCATCCTGGGGACTGGATCAGGCTTTTCATATTTTATTAAAATGTTTGATTTAGCTTCAAAAGATGCCTTTATACCATGCAGTTTTGTGAAGATATGGTGTAAACCAATGGCTCTTAAACTGTGATCGACAGAGCACTTGCTGGTAGGGCAATACAAAAAAAATTATTCTGGGTTATGAAAAATTTAGAGGTTTGAAGATTTGTTTTTGTTCCACACTGGGATAAGACCAAGACCGTTAGAAATTTTTCACAAAAAACAAGATAAGGACCAGCCCAGAATAGTCAATAGCCCAGTGGGTAGGGCACTCACCTGGGATGAGGGAGATATAGGATCAAACCCTGTGGTGAACCCACTGAGCTAAACAGTCAGACTCTCTAGATCTCTCCTGTTGGAGCTGTTCCACTTTATATAAATAATTAAATATTCCTTGTGACAAAGAGATATGGATTCTCAAGCCACTTGGTTAGGGCACAACCAGGGATATGGGAGACCCAGGTTCAAGTTCTTATTCTGCCCAATTCAATGCATGGATTTATTACATATTCATAGGCAGAGAAGAGACTTTAACCTGTCTCCCCGACATCTCAGGTGAGTTCACTAACCACCAAAGGCTATTGGCTATGCTAGGGGGTTTTTTTTGTTTTTTTTTTCCTTTCTCTCTTGCTCTGAAATTTCAGCTTGGACTCAAGAAACTTTCCCAACAAAAGTTTTGATGAATCAGCAGTTTCTGACCCCAAAAGAAAAATTTTGATGCAAAATTCCCCATCAGCTCTACTTGCCAGTGATCTGTGGGGAGCTGACTTGTTACATTGTACAGGCTCTACTCCTTATTTCCAGCTACAGCTTGATTCTCATTAAGAGAACAAAAGCACCGATGGGTATTCAGAAGACTGGACTCTTTTCTCAGTTCATTTATAGACTTTCTGTGTCACTGTAGGTAAATCACTCATTCTCTGTGCTTTGACTCCCAATCTGCAAAGTGAGGATAATACTTCCTTACCTCATGGTGGTGGTGTTATTGCCAGCTGTGAGGGGTGTACAACCCCACACCGAAAAGGAAGAAGTTAAGTGCTATTTAAGGCCCAGGCCACCCCAACCCCCGCACCTGAAAAGCATATATGTGCTGGAGGAGGAGCTTAAAAAGAGAACAGAACAATTCAGTAGCTGACAGTCAGTGAAGATAACAGATCAACACTCTTAGCACCACCGTGGGAGGTCCAGGTGCTTGGGGCTTCTGGCTACTGGAACTCTGCCAGACCTACTGAGGATAAGAGGACTCTGGACACTCACAAGAATCAATTCTCTCCAGTCCTCTGCAACATCTACATGCAACCACCGGGTGACTTGGTCAGATGACATGGACTCGACTGCCAACAACCCTAGCTGACCTATATCTCTACCTTGCATCACAAACGACCATACTGCTACCACTAAGCGGTCTCAGAGCTTGAACGAGATGAACTCATGGATGAAGAACAGATAGCTGAATCTGAACCAGAGCAAAACAGAGGTGATCCTCATGGGCAGAGAAAAGTATTTTGAGGATTTGCAGCCATAATGCTATCTCCTTTGATTGAAGGGTCACATCCACAATTGGTCAATTCAGTCTGCAGTTTGGGTGTACTCTCGGATTACTCCCTGACGCTGAGCTCTCACATCACAATGGCCATGACTAAATGCTTTCTACCATCATCAATTAGCTAGGAGACTTCATCCCATCCTGGTGGAGAAACATTTGGCCTCATTTATTCACACCTTTGTCACTTCTCGGCTGAACAAATACAACACAATATACCTGGAAATGAAACCTACAGCACTCAGGAAACTCCAACTAGTACAAAAAGCTCCACTCCCTCATTTTCTTTTCCTAGTTACTAAATCTTTAGATAGTTTATTATAGGATTGTCTTTGGTGTGAGATCTCAGATGTAACTGACCGAGGGTAAGTGTCTGGTCTTTGGGACTGGTAGTAATCTGAATATTGCTGAGATGTTTGGTGTAAGGTAAGCTTAACTGGGTGGTAAGATACACAAGGGACTGTCTGTGCCTCCATATTGCTTGAAGAGTTTTTTCACTTGATAATTGGCGATATCTAAGTATAGAACTCACAATCAATTTGGAGTTTGTGACCTGCTTCTGAACAGTCTTGGACAGGTATTCACGCTCTTGAGCCACTGGAGGACAGCTTGACAGATATTATGTATGTTTTTAAGCTAACAAGATTGCCTCTGCTTCAGAGGGCCCTAGAGCGAGGGACTCTCTTTCCCATGACCTCTCTCCACTTTTAAGCATTACCTTAAGAGTTTTTACCTAAAGTTATTTTCATTAGCCCCTGTGATTACCACCATTATTAACTGTGTGCATCCTCTTTCTCCATCACTGCACCTTGTGTGTTCTCCTCCCACCACACACACAATTTGTTTTAAAAGAGTGTTTTCTCTTTAAATGTTTTTCTTCTGTTGTATTTCCTGTTTTGCTATAGAACTCCTCAGGCACTCTGATATGAAAAGTCCACCGATCACTTGGGAGCTAGTGTAATTAAATTACCGATCACTTGGGAGCTAGTGTAATTAAATTAGAATAACAAACGTAAGAATAGGACTATTCAATTATCTTCACTGCAATAAAGATATTGTAATTATTCACTCTTACTGTGAGTTGTGCAGTTAAATATGCACTTTTCATTTTAAGTTTTAAGTAGCATGATGTCTGTTTTTTCCATTAAAACAATTTAACAGATTATTAAAGTAGTTTTAATAGAAAAACATGGAAAAATAGAAATGACAAGCATGGAAATAAATGTGCTAGAGTATCAAAACTGTCAAAAAGTTATACTTCTATAATTACTGCCTTTCTTTTTATCAATAAAGAGTTGTCCATAAAAAATAAATTCTCAATTTCATACAAACAGCCATCTTATGCACACGTGTTGGGTTAGGATTTAGCATCCCTTGCAGCTGAGAGCATCTATGTACCATACAGCATGTTTATGTATGGACTAGTATTCAAAAGTATAGTCAATGGAATTAAGGCTTTATTTCCACTTTATAAAAACTGCAAACATTTATCATCTTATTTGTAATGTGTTTTTTAAATTCTCATTATGTACATAATGCATATACTCCCTTTTCAGAGGCAAAATACTTCTATGCATGCCAGCGTTATACTTACGACACAGATCTAAAATAATCACAAAATTTTAAAGTGAAGACTCGAGTCCATTCTTAGCTCTCACCATTGTGAGAGAAGAAACTAGGGGGAGCATTACTGCATGGTGTAGAGTATCAGCCATAAATTAAAATTACTTGACTTTCTTGTGTTTAGATCACAAACTTCATATGTAAATATACTGTAACACGGTCTTATTATCCTTCACTTATTTATTACACAGATTTTAGGATTTTTTAATCTGACCGCCTCCTTTGTGCTCCCTTGTGGGCCAGGGTCACACTACAGGCAGCTAATTTCTATTTGGTTGTGTTCAAATCAAAACTTATTTTCTTTGTCAAAAATACCCCTCCTTGGGGGGGTACTGGGTTTATTAATATAAAAAACTGCAAATAAAACTCAAAATCCCAAATAAACTCCATTCATAAACCACATGACACAAGGTTTCTCTTCCTCCTTCCAGATCTTTCTGCCTGGAGCCTTTGCAGTCCCTCCTCTGCTTGGACAGGGTCTTACCCAAGCCTCCCTGCCTGAAGAGTTTTCCTTGCTCTCTGCAGACTCTGCCACAGTTTCCTGAGTCTTGCCCCCTTCACTGCAACTTCCTGCTTCTTTTATACTTGGATCATCTGACAGGTGGGGCTCAGGCAGAAATCACAACTGTCTTAGCCCCAGGCTCTCCAGTCCCTGGGGCAAGCCACCCTGTTACACTGGCCTAGTCAATTTCTATTAAATTACAATAGAACCTCAGAGTTACAAACACCTTGGGAATGCCGGTTGTTTGTAACTCTGAACAAAATGTTGTGGTTGTTCTGTCTCAAGTTTACAACTGAACATTGATTTAATACAGCTTTGAAACTTTATTATGCAGGAAAAAAATTCTGCTTTCCCTTTGTTTTTGGTAGTTTATGTTTAATATACTACTGTACTGTATTTGCATTTTTTTTTTAAATCTCTACTGCCTGATTGCATACTTCTGGTTCCAAATGAGGTGTGTGGTCAGTTCGTAACTCTGGTTTTCGTAACTCTGAGGTTCTACTATACATTGTTTGAAGAGAAAAAATTATCCTGAGTAAAGATGTCTTATATCAAATTTTCAGCCACTGAAGAAATGTAGGGACTTTTTAAAAATTCCTGAACCTAGTTTATACTAGTGTTAAACTTAGTATATACATTAAAGATAGGTAAAGTTGTTTTCTGACATCTCTCAATGAAATGTCATATATGAAAACAGGTCAATGTGTTTCTTTGGTATTTGCTTGTCTTCTACAACAACAAACCAGAAGCTAATACAACTTTTTCCTCATAACTGTTAACCTGTTCCTGTAGAGTTTTGCTTTGTGTGAATCTCTAGGTGATCGCTTCAGGATTGTCTGAAGAGACATGATTAGTTCTACCCTATTGAGAGCATGAAAGAAGTGACAGACCTTTGGAGACAGTACTGAACTATCTTCTTCGTGCACGTGGCCTAGGAGCTATGTTGAATGACCAGCTGCATGAGATGCAATAAGATGAGAATTGTGTGTTACGATTTTATAATAGGCCTTGTGAAGAAGACACAAGTTTTTAACATCCTAGCATGGAAGACGCAACTGCCAACGTTGCAGGGTTCTTTTAGCTCATGAGAGATTGATGTATTGGCTTCAGAAGGGCCCTCACGCAAGATCATTCCAGTTAGTGGTAATGAAGGGCATTTGGTACTTCCAGCCCTATGTACCATAGCATTGCCAGGTTTATGATTAATAAAACTGATCCATGATTCTTTCAGGCAGCATGACCTGAATTTGATATGCACACCTGGCAGCAGAATATAGTAAATGTGAAACACTTCCATCAAATAATCTCATGCAAAAAGAACTGCTTTGCATAGTAGCACTTGGTAACAAAAGCTAGTACCCAGAGAATAAGTTCGGTAACAAAGAAATGCAGAACTTACACTTCAAAGTATAGTCCTAAAATTACAATTTTCCTGCCTTTGTTTTTGGTGGTGGTTAGTTTTTTTTTTAATCTAGTTTATTTGATTGAGGTCTTTTGGAGAGATTTAAGTTCAAATAAATTAAAGAGCTGTGTTTAGGGGGCAAGAAGGAGAAGACAAAAAAGTTATTACAACTACTATTGCTCGCATTTATAAAAACCAAAGAATGCAAAAGGAAATGCAAATCTTACTATTCACATCACAGCATTTTGTAATCCAACTGTATTTTTAAGCTTCTTTGCAGATTTTTAAAACTATGTGTAACTACAATTGGCATTCAAGCCATCACCATTCAATCACTTATCTATGGGCTGGTCTACACTGGGGGGAGTGGGGAGAAATCGATCTAAGATATGCAACTTCAGCTATGCTATTTGCGTAGCTGAAGTCGAAATATCTTAGTTCAACTTACCTGGCCATCCTCACAGCGGCAAGTCAACTGCTGCAGCTCCCCCGTTGACTCATCTTACTCCTCCTGCTGAGGTGGAGTATGGGCATCAATTCAGGGAACGATTTATCACATCTAGACGAGACGCGATAAATCAATCCCCAATAGATCGATTACTACCCACCGATCCAGCAGGTAGGTAGACGTGGTCTAAGTCTCTTCCCCTTCCCCATGCCAAACGTGCTTGCTAGAACCATCATGGGGCAGGAACCACATCTGTTTGTCTAACTTCCGGTAGTTGGGGCACTTTAACAAAGTTTTAAATAAACTTTCAAAATAATTTTAAAATCTAAATAAGGGACAGAAAAGTACAGTCATGCTAACTTGAAAGTATCTGTATTTCTCATGCAATTTCATTTGACTGATATTTTCTTTCCACTTAATATCTCTACCGGATCACTCCTGGGAAGTGGTAGGATATTTATATATAATCTCAGTAAACTGGTATAGTCTTCAACAGCAATTCAATAAGTCAGTGTTATAAGAAGAATGCTTTCAGAATCCTTTCATCGCCAAAAAGCATTCAAAATGAACTGATTTACAAAAAAAGTTTTCCCACAAAAGGAGGCGGCACCAAGCATTAAAAGTGCCTCAGACTTGTTTTATCAGATTTCCTCTTAAAATTCTTGGTCAGCTTTTTGATTGCTAATCTCAATCATTCAGCTACCAGGGAGTGCTCTATAAAGCTGATTAAATTGAGGCCATTTGCTTCTATAAGAGAGTCCAGACATGAGCCCTTTTCCTTTCAATCATTTGTTCTGACTAGTCATCCAAACCTCCCACCCTGCTCAGTTGTGGGAAGCAGAAGAGTTATGCAAACTGTTAATTTGATCTGATGGTTTTGATTGAAATCCTCTATTCTCTGTCCACTTGACTCTAGTGAGCGCAGTGTGCAAGAGATGTTTTATCTAGTCCAGCGCCATCAGAAATTAGATACAGAACAGGATTAAGACACACAGACATGTATTCAGTAGATTTTAAAAAGGCTAAGGCAATCTCCACTTTCTACCATGTAATACCACACCAAGAATCAGACTTCCTGCTAACTTTTTTACTAGCAATGACGCAACTGAAAAGTAGCTTATTTGAATTTACTTAAGAGTACAATTCTCTCTCCAGTTGTAGCATAATAAAAAAATCCCAGTGCTAAGTAGGTTACTGTACTTCATTTATCAAAAAAAGAGACTATGGAAGAACACAGTTTAAAGGAAACAGCATAAGCCTACAACAAAGTCTCATTTGCATATGGGTGCTATTAATTCATGCTCTGATTCTAGGAGTATGTCTATGCCACGTGCGCTGCAGTGACGTTGCTGCAGTTATGTTTCGCAGCATAGACATCTGCAGCGCAGACACTTGCTACAGACAGAGAAGAGATTTTTCTGTCTTTGTAGTAAATATACCCTTTTGATAGGCAGAAGCTGACTGCATGGAAGAATTCTACCATTGATCTAACTGCATCGACAGTGGGGGTAGGTCAACCTAACTACATTGCACAAGGTGTGACTTTTTTCACAGCTCTTAATGATGTAGCTAGTGTGCTCTAATCTGCAGGTGTAGACCAGACCTAGATCTTAGGCTCCAAGCCAGGACCTGGGAAGTATACTACATGGGAGAGGAAGGTGTCAATGAACTGAAAGCCTTTGTATCTATTAGAAAGACAGCTAGTCCCATCCAATCTCACTTGTTTAAACAGATTTTTAATATAGTCAATCACTAGCAACAAGACAAGAAAGGAGAACAAGAGTGATTAATCCTATCTCAGGAAGATTTTGTATTGAAAAGATCTTTCTCAAACAATATCATTGCACTCCTGAATGTGATTTCTGTGGCAAGAGAAGAAACAGAGTTTGGAAATAGGGATACTGACAGGGTGAAGGTTTTTTGTTTGATTGGTTATTTTTGTCACATAGTATTGATTCCTTGTCAGATTTTAAAACATGAATTTTGAGAGACATGATGCAACTGGACCAAGACAATTAATAATACCATGAAGGCATAAGCGTACATCAACAGATAACTGTCCTTATTTTTTTCACCACAATAGGCTGGTCCCATCGGTGTCCCCAGTGTTTGGCAGCTACCATCATAAAGAATCAGATTGTCTGAAGAATTACATTTGAGAAGTATAAAAAAAGACATTTCCCCCTCCATATGGATGAGAAGCTGGCTTTATCTTTCTGCACTGGAATCTTCAACACCATCGGCAACTGGACACATTGCAGCTAGTACTGCCAGGACAGGCCCTTTCCCATGACCTGAGACAAGTTAAAAATCAGGCATGTTGTTTGCAGTAGATTATCCCATGAGCTGCAGATACGGTCACTGTTGCATATTTTTCCTTTTATAAAGACAGAAGACTTTTAGGCTATAAACTAAAATATTGACTGATCAGAACCACAGGACAATGGAATTAGTTAAAAGTAGCCAGAGCATTTCAGGAGGCAATTGAGCCAACTTCACTGCAGCTGTAGCCTATAAGGGTATGTCTATGCTGCAGCTGGGGGTGTGACTCTCAGCCTGGGGAAGACAGGCTCAGACTAACTCAACTTGAGCTAGTATGCTAAAAATAGCAGTGTGGACAACACAGCATCAGCAAAGGCTTGGGCTGACCACCTGAGGTCAGACGGGACCAAGCTCAAGTGGCTAAGCTTAAGCCTACACTGGATCCACAACATCCACACTGCTATTTTTAGCACACTAGCTTGAGCTCAGTTAGTGCAAGTCTGCCTACCTGGGCTGGGAGACATACTCTCAGCTTCAGAGTTACCTTAAGTTTGCACATTCACTCTAAGGTTGCCTGAGTTACTGACAGGATGGTTAATCTAATCTAACCCATAGTTATTTCTAAACTATTTTGTCACACGCTTTGAGCTTCTTTTTGCATGTCCGATATGGCAACTCTGAAAAAGCAGACCACCTTTTCTGGTTACAAACCTGAAATTCCTTAATGACTCTTGAGAAAACATCGTTGTTAGTATGAAGTGAACTTTCCCCTCTAACTTGTAAATCAAAGAAAGGTATCTTGATTGCTGGTGGGTCCCTCAAAGACTTCCTCTGAACCTGTGCAGGCAGAGGACATTTTAAAGAGTTGGAGTTATCTCCCCCTTTCGTTAATTGGCATTGTAAGTGTCTTAAGAATTAATGTGCTTTCTATATATAATTATGTGGGGAAGTAGCAGGGCTATATTCTTAAACATGTTCATACTACACTGAAAGTCAGGTCTGAATTTATATACCTGTAAGTTAATGCAGGTCTGGATTCCTTTTTTATGAGGGTTCCATAAAAAAAATTAGGACAATCATAGACAATTTAATACATGATGAGAATGGCAGGAGGCCCAAGCTGCACTGATTATTGCAATCTAATCACTTAATACATCTCCTCCCCAATCTCTTTCTGGACGGTGCAACCAATCAAAACAGGGTTATTTAATTAGTGGACTCAGCTAGGAATAACAGGCACCAGGAATTTGCTTTTTTTCTGCCCTGGAGACTGGCTGTGCTATAACTGAGGGAGTGAACAGTTACTTGAATTGCTTTTAAGATATTTTGTTTATGATGAGTTAAAAGTGGTAATATTAGTTTTATATATTTAAGTAATTTGGCCACTCATTTTTGCAGTGTAAGTCTGTTTTTCTATATTGTTCCATTTACAGTAGAGGCTGTTTTGGTGGAAGTCTCATTCACAGTCTTATTATATTTTATTTTGTTTCAGAGCTCTGCTTGGGTTTTTGTTTGTTTATAAATGACAAACATAACTATAAACAGATTTCACACAAAATACTGATCTAAATGGAAAACAAAATGAACTTTGGGGAAAAGTGTCCTCTTGGCAAATAACTTTTTTTGCTGTACTAGTCACCAAAGATCTACTTCAAGCTGGTGGCAGGTTGGCAAGTGGTGGCTGGCAGTATATTTGTAGGTACTGAAAATGTACTTAGCATTGTCCAGGGTACTAAACAAAGAGGTCCCACTTCATGAAGGCTGCAGTCTAAACAAGCCATGTACAAAGACAACAGGATGCACCGGGAAGCCCAGAGGAAGGAATAACTTCATTATTCTTTTAGAGGCAATGGCAGGATGATATTATTATTGATGCACTTCTTCCAGGCACTGTGGAAGAAATAAGTCTAACAGGAATTTTAATGTATACAGAGCAGTGAAATGGCAAATAGGAAGTGGCAGGAGATCCTTAGAGAGGTGATGACATAGAAAGAAGTACTGAGAGGAGACTGGCTCAGTATAGCATCATTGCCAGAGAAGTATACAACATGAGGCTAGGAGGATGCAAGATGCAACAGCGTTATATAGGGCCTTGAAAGCGAGAAGAAGTTTAAACTTGATCGGTTGACAATGGGAGACTGAGTGATCCCAGTGGATGGGGTGATATAGTCACATAGATGGCAAGGCAGGCAATCTGGCAGCTGCATTTTAAATAGACTGGAAGGGTCACTGAATATCGTGCTTTTTTGATTGATGAAAAAAGTGTGCACTTTTGCGACACGCACACCAATTTAACACCTTTGTCAATGATAAAAAAATTTAAAAATCCAAGGTTGGTTTTTTTTTTTAAATCTTCAGTCATGTTGCCCAAGACTATGGATTCCAAATATCTAACCTGAGTCCAAGCTTTGATACAAGGGGACAAAGTGGAAGTCATAAGTCCAGTCCCATTGCCTATTTGGTACTCATCGTAACAAGGCCTAGAGCTGTATTTTGATAATATAAGGGTAGTACTGACTTTAAATGGACAAGACTATTTCCAATATTAACAACATGAATGCAATATAAGCTTCTCAAAGGTCTGAAATGAGTCACTAGGAGACGGAAAATTGTTATGACTCATAATATAAGCCAGTTCATCAATTAAATTTATTGAAGCTGCCAACAATAAAAAAGATTGTGATACTTTAAATCTGTAAATCTAAAATTTTATTTTACATTTTATTAAAACATGTTAATATTCTTGTCTTGGTATAACCCCTACTCTGAACCTTAGTGTCCAAAAGATAGGGTACCAGCATGAATCCCCCTAAGCTTAATTACCAGCTTAGATCTTGTAGTGCTGCCACCAACCAGGACTTGCAGTGCCTGGTACACTGTGGTCCCCTCAAAACCTTCCCAGAGGACCCCAAGACCCAGACCCCCTGGATCTTACACAAGGAAAGTAAACCCTTTCCCCCACCGTTGCCTCTCCCAGGCTTTCCTTCCCTGGGTTACCCTGGAAGATCACTGTGATTCAAACTCCTTGAATCTCAAAACAGAGAGGAATGCACCTTCCCCCCTCCTCTTTTCCCCTCCCCAAGAGGTAATACAGATTCAAGCTCTATGAATCTAAAACAGAGGAATTCCACCTTCCTCCCATCCCTTCTCTCTCCCTTTCTCCCACCAATTCCCTGGTGAGTACAGACTCAATTCCCTAGAGCCTCAACAAGGGGAAAAAATCAATCAGGTCTTAAAAAAGAATAGCTTTTAATAAAAGAAAGAAAAAAGTAAAAGTTGTCTCTGTAATCAAGATGGTAAATGTTACAGGGTCTTTCAGCTTATAGACACTAGAGAGAAGCCTCCCCCCCAGCACAAATACAAATTAAAATCCTTCCAACAAAATAAACATCTGCAAATAAAGAAAACAATCAAAAGAGACTAACCTGCCTTTCTACTTGTACTTACTGTTCTACTTGAACAGAAAATTAGAGAGCCTGTAGGTACGTCTGGTCACTCTCAGAACCCAGAGAGAACAACGGACAAACAAACAACACAAAACAAAGACTTCCCTCCACCGAGATTTGAAAGTATCTTGTCTTCTGATTGGTCCTCTGGTCAGGTGTTCCAGCTTCACTGCTTGTAACCCTTTACAGGTAAAAGAGACATTAACCCTTAACTATCTGTTTATGACAATTCTATTTAGCAATTTTTGTAAAACACAGTCCAGATTTTGGGCCTAAATTCCCGGACATTCTTCTTTGCAGCCCAGAAAAAAAGCTGTTGGCAATAGCTAGTTCTCATGCCTACTTGCTAGATAATATATTTTTGCATACAAATAATATATACATTACACCAGATTTATGTGTACCAGGAAAAGTGTGCCAATAGAGAAGTCATTCTTAATTCAATATACCTAACATCTCAATCAAATTCTAAAATAATAACAAAAATGCTAAACTGGTAACCTCTTTATGAGAAACTACAATTTCATTTATTTTTAAATAGAAAAAATATTTATGTATGCGATCTAGCTGTATCATTCTTCAGATGAACAATAAAGATTTGTTACTTGTATAAAATTCAGTTACAGCCAATTACCACAAGGTGGCAGTGGTGTTATGGTAATCCCCAAATACATGCAGTGCTTTGCATTTAGCGTTCTACATTGACTGTTGTGTACACTGTCATTTAACACAGCATCTGTGGCCCCACTTCTGCAGTAGACTGTGGAGGGGCACACCCAGTGATGAGCTGCCAAAATATTAACAACCGGTTCCCTCCTTCTCACCCCATGAGGGGGTCGTGCCACTCCCCACCCCCCGGCACTCCTGCCTCATCCAACCCCCCCATGTTCCTTGACACCCCACCCCCCTTCCCTGTCCCCTAACTGCCCCCTGCTGCCCCATCCAACCCCTCCTCTTATTCCTGATGGCCCAGGACCTCTGCCCCATCCAACCACCCTTCTCTCTGTCCCTCACTGCCCTCCACCACCTCATCCAACCCCTGCTCCTTCCTGACCGGCCCCCTGGACCCTTGCCCCCATTCAATCCCCCTGTTCCCTGCCCTATGACCGCCCCGACCCCATTCACTCCCCCACAACCCACCAAACACCCCCTCCCTGCTCCCTGCCCCCTTACCACACTGCCTGGGGCCCGGACCGGGGCCGCTCCGCCGGGGCCGCGACCGGCGCCGTGGGGCCCGACTCCCGAAGCCGGGCCGAAGCTGCTCGGTCAGGACCAGCCCGAGCCAGGGGCACTCGGTCGGGGGCAGGGGGAGCCGGACTGAGCCGCGCGCGCCATGCCTCCCTAAAGCCCTCCATATGTCCGCCAACCCCCTGCATGGCTTACCTGCCTGCTACTTGTTTCAGGCTTCTCGGGAACATTTGATTTGCGGGAAGCAGGGGAGGGGGAGGAGAAGGAGGGCAGAGCGTTAAAGGGAGAGGGGGAGGTGAGCTGGGGCCGGGGGCCAGGTGCACAGCTGCCCGAGCCTTTGTTAAATTTAAAAGCTTCTTTAGAACCGGTTGTCCTGGAACAACCGGTTCTAAAAAGGCTTCTAAATTTAACAACCGGTTCCTGCGAACCGGTGCGAACCAGCTGGAGCTCACCACTGGGCACACCCATGGGCCTGAGTGATGCTACATTTACTTCTACCCCCTGCACCTACGTGCAGTTAACTGCAGGGTAAGGTCCTAAAATATGGAGGATGGGGGAGCAAATGGAGTAATATAACAAACAGTCTCTGCTGTCTGTGAACAGTTTGTTGTGAAAAACAAAACAGTCACAAATTAACATTCAGCCAGAAAAGGTCTGAATAATTTCTTGTAGTTATTTACAGAATTATCCCAGGATGGCCCTATCAAATTCATGGTTCATTTTGGTCAATTTCACAATCATAGGATTACAAAAATCATAAATTTCATGAATTCAGCTATTTAAATCTGAAATTTCATGGTGTTCCAATTGTAGGGGTCCTGATCCAAAAAGGAGCTGGTGGGGAGAGTTGCAAAGTTATTGTGGGAGGTGGGGGGTTGCAGTACTGCTACACTTACTTCTGCGCTGCTGCTGGCAGTGGCACTGCCTTCAGAGCTGGGCAGCGGATGCTGCTGTCCAGGAGCCCAGCTCCAAAGGCAGAACCACCACCAGCAGCAGCACAGAAATAAGGATGGCATGGTATGGTATGGCCACGCTTACTTCTGCGCTGCTGCCTGCAGAGCGGGGCATCCAGCCAACAGCCTGCTCTGAAGTCAGCACAGAAGTAAGGGTAGCAATACCTTGACCCCTTGCAACTCTCTTTTGGGTCAGGACATCCAGTTTGAGAAATGCTGATCTCCCCCGTGAATATGTATAGTATAGAGTAAAACCCACAAAAGACCAGATTTCACAGTCCATGATGTTTTTTTCATGGCAGTGAATTTGGTAGGGCCCTAATTATCAGCAAGCTTTTACTGACCATATGATTACACTGAACTTCCATTAATCTAGGAAACAGAGCCTGATACCCTGAACTCAAGTGCCATGCAAGTAGACCTCTATTTAACATTTCTGAAGTACTGAGTGGCATGAGGCTGTATAAATTTTTGCTGACTCAAGTTGGTAGCACGTCAGTGGTTGATTATTCCTTCCATAAACATAGGATTCAATATTCTACACACTTATTTTTAAGGGACAATGTGTAGAGTTTAATCTTCCTCAAAAGGAAGGCTAATTCCTTTCCATCATCTTTAGAGCAAGGGAAGTGAGAAAGAGCATGCCACTGGGTGATGCAGCTGTGGGATAAATGACAGGCAACACACAAGAGGCTTGAGGGTTTCGTTTGTTTGGGCTTTTTAGGTTAAAAATGTTATTGGACTTTTACAGAGTGCAAATATCAATGGAGAAAAAAGAGAAGTGGATACCAGATATAAATCAACAGGATTAAGCTATGTAAGTAGGCATTGCAACAAATGTTTATAGTTATTAAATGCATATTGTTCTCATCCATACTGTCATTAATAACACATATGTTCACAAATTTTCCAATTTTTTTAAACATATGACAGTCATATTTTATTGATAAGGTTTTTTGGGATGATTGACGATATCGTCTCAGAAAGCGGAGGTGGTGGGAAAAGAGCTTTTTAGGAGTTGGTGGCCGACTTAGACTGGCAAGGATGAGTTATTTGCTCCCTTTCCTCTCAACCCCCCCCCCCCCCCAAATGTTTGTTTTCTAATGCACCTGGGGTATTATGTTGGAATGTTAACTAACATGCCAGGGATCCTCCCTTTGCACAGACAGCATATTTTTATTATTTAAATCTTAATAAATAAAGAAGAGTAAGTGTGAATGTACCCACTGAGTGTCAAGGGTTGCGCCATTGTTAAGGTTGAGTCTAGTTTCTCATTATTAGACCAATTTTTAAAAATCCCCTAACTAACCCAAGAAGAAATCATAGCGGTATTGTACTACTGGCAAAGGCAGCAGAACCTCTGCTATCATTAGGGTTACCAATTTTGGTTGGTTGTATTCCTGGAGGTTTCATCACATGACAATCTTTAATTCCTGGAGATTCCAGGACAATCCTGGAGGCTGGCAAGCCCGGCTATCATACCAACACTGCTCTTGAGAGTAAGAGGATTTGTTTGAAGCACGAGGTACTTCTAAAATACTTCTTTAATGATGGTAAGTTACATTCTCACTGTGATGTTATGCAGTGTATATGAGTTTATAAAAATATGGTAATAAGTGAATATAATATAACATGCAAAAGGTCTCTTGTAAGGTATCATTACAAATCTTATAATCTGCTGAGTGTGAGCATCCTATTTGTATAAATGTATCACTCTTGTATCTGTGACTAGAAATATGAAATATAACTCTGAGGGTGTATTGTAATTATGCAAAGTGTGGGCCATTAATGGTGGTTTGGGATCTTAATGGCTCCCATCAACCAGGACAATCCACTGGGACTCTGTTTGCAGGCAGGCCTTCCTGTGAGTCAGGCTGCAAGGAATGAAGGCTTGGGGTCTTACACTGACATGTGATCATGTCACATGAACTAGAATCCCTCTTTAACCTGGTGCTTTTCCAGTGGGGGGCTGGGATGGAAACCCAGAGAAAGACAAAGGATTCCCGCCTTATGCAAAAGATATATAAAGGGGAAGAACAGAACAAAGAGAGGAGCCATCATGAAGAATCTCCTAGCTACCACCTGAGCTGGAACAAGAGTTGTACCAGGGGAAAGAATTGTGCCCAGGCCTGCAAGGTGTCCAGTCTGAAGAAAAAAAAAAACTTACTGAAGCATCTCTGAGGGTGAGATTATCTGTATTCAGTTTGATTAGACATAGATTTGAGCATTTTATTTTATTTTGCTTGGTGACTTACTTTGTTCTGTCTGTTACTACTTGAAACCACTTAAATCCTACTTTCTGTATTTAACAAAATCACTTTTTATTTATTAATTAACTCAGAGTATGCATTAATACCTGGGGGAGCAAACAACTGTGCATCTTTCTCTATCAGTGTTATAGAGGGCAAACAATTTATGAGTTTACCCTGCATAAGCTTTATACAGGGTAAAACGGATTTATTTGGGTTTAGACCACATTGGGAGTTGGGCATCTGAGTGCTAAAGACAAGCACACTTCTGTGAGCTGCTTTCAGGTAAACCTGCAGTTTTGGGGCAAGTAAGTCAGACCCTGGGTCTTTGTTGGAGCAGACGGGAGTGTCTGGCTCAACAAGACAGTGCTGGAGTCCTGAGCTTTAAGTAAAACTTCCATTCTTAATTAATAAGAACTAGATTCAACTGGAAAAATAACTCAGTGACACTATTCACAACAAAATTCAAGCAGATGTCACATGCTATCTTTCAGGAACTGTGTAAAGCCATGTTTAGGCTGGTGTGTATTATTTTTAAAACAATATCTTCAGAATATATTACTGAAATAAGTCCATTTGAACTATTTCTAGTACCCAATGAGACAAAATAACATATTAAAGATATACTGTAACTGATACAAATAATTGTGTGTCACAGCACAGTAAGATTCCTCTTGAATAGCTTGTGAAAGAATCCAACAGCTGTCTTTGAATGAAGATTGCTTTGTAAAATGGACACCCTTATTTCTGTCTGAACATTTTTACCTACCATTGTAACAAGTAACACCGAAGGCTCTGTCTCCCGTTAGCTAACATGTTTGTCAAAAAAAAAAAAAAAAAAAAAAAAATTCCCCTAGACTAGACAAGCCCTAGGGATTTGAGCTAGGGCAGCTATAAGACCAATGTCAGAAAAAGACCTAAGATTACTATAACTGAAAGAGAGAACAAAAATATTTATTTTTCAGTTTCACTTAGGGCATTTGATAGCACTTTTGCGTATAGTCAGTTTCACTATTTATTCAGTATAGTAAATAATGAATTTCCCCTGTTTTTAAAGGTTTTTTACACCGATACAAGGAGAATTTCCTTTAAAACAAACAAACAAACATAAGGAGTTGCAGGGAAATGAATGGTACCTGAAACTTTTTTTTAATTGACCGGACTTGAATGTTGACATCTCTTTAATCTGAAGCATCAAATTTCAGACACTACTAGAAGTTAAACATCATGCCTCCTTTTAACTGAGTGGCTGTGACACAGAAATGCTAAAGTGACTTGCGTAACTAAGGTCTCAGAGGGTCAGCAGTAGCAGAACTATGAATCCCAACTCTCACTCCTCTGCTCTAAACACTAGCCAACATTCCCTTCTCTCATCTGAATCCAGAAAATTAACTTGGGTATAACTTATTAAATACGTCTCTCATGCACCATAAAGTCACATTTGCTAATATTATCTTTCAAGTTACAGGCTTCATTTTGAAGAGGGAAATATTGTGTATCAATTTTTAATGCACTTCTGTGATCTCATTTCCTGTTTCATTTTATTGTACTCATGCTTAATACTTTGATAATACCACAATAAGGGAGCTACATTAAGTGTGGCAGGCTTACATACTGATATATGCCCCTCTTACTGCCCTTCATTAATATGTCCATATGTTCTTCTGTAAGAATCTTTGACCATTAGGTAAAATAAATTTATATTTAATCATCACCTCATCTACAAACTATAGACAATACAGTAAAACCTGCCTTAGAGACCACCTGTCACAAGCGACTACTTGCAGAGGTCACGGAACACCACCACTCTTTGGCGTGCAAACCTTTGAAGACAGACTACCTCTTATAAGAGACCATTTTTGCTAACTCCCATGAGGGATCACTCTTGGCAGGTTTTACTGTATTCTTCAGTGGGCAGCTACTCTATGCTAGGGAAAATTGAAGTGTAACTAAACCCTTTTCCGTACAAAAATTACCTGTTCACTTTAAAGTTTCAAGGGACCAGTAACTGATGCCAAGAATCGATCACCTAATTTTCTTTAGAGCTGTTACCAGACTACCCGCACTGCTATCCCTTTTCTGGATTTCTCTGAGTGAACCCATACAGATGCCAGACCTCCAGCCTTTACGTCTCTTACAGTGAAATTTTACAATTCATCCACTCTCAGGCCAAGACCGGGGAACCAGCAATGACTAATTCACCAGGCCCTGGGAGTTCTCTTTGGGAGCCTCTGATGGTATAGGTTTGCAGTGAGACAAAACTTCAAAAAAAATAAAAAAATAAAAAAATAAAACACCTTGGTTTATTTTGCCCCAATGGCATAGTGGTTAGAGAAGAAGAAAGTGACCTAAACACATAGTTCCTTACCTAAGATTAATCTCTCCAACCACTGCTCAGACTGGTCTGACTTATTCCTCACTCTCTGAATTGGAACAGTCTACACAGCTTTCATACATCTTGCTGTCTCTGAATATCTCAGTTGGATTGCCAGTCTTTTCACTGACACACATTGGCCAGCCTCTCTCAGCTCACCCTTTCCTTTTCTACTATTTTTGAATCCCCTTTGATCCCACCAGGCCTTGCTGTGAGAAGAGTAAAACATGCTATCCTGGATGGAGACAGCCAGGTAAATTCTCCCAGCAATTGATGACCTAACCATTGTTACATTAATTCCCTCAAAGCTATGTACATGAGGTGACTTATCTCTGTCATTGCTTTCTCCTTCCTAATAGGCTCTGTAACAGTTCCTTACAGCCTCATTTGATTTGCCTTTATGCACTGAACAGGGAAACTGAGTCATGCATAATTGTAAAGTAATGCAGACATGTCACACGAAAAGTGTATATTTAAAAGTACAATGAGAAAACTATTAAGTTAATTCAAAGTAGGATGGCATAAAAACAGATTTTCCAGGTATGTTTGAAGAATTGAAAGAGGCCAAGATCTATAATTATTATATTCTTCGGACACTTGGCCATTACATACCTCAGACCACTTTGACAGAGAGGCCAGATGTTTTCATTAAGGGTGTGGTCACATTTTCTGCTAGTTCCTCCAATCACTTCCTTCTTCCGACCTGAACTGTCACAGTCTAATCTGGGATGAGTTTGAGCCCCCAATTTTTCATCCAGATTCCCATTTCCGTCAGACCCTAGGACAGTGAGACAGTGAGCGAGTGGCACTGTATTCCCAGGTTCATCCAACTGCTTCACGTAAGACTTGATAGGATTGAGCCCATCAGAAGGTCTTTGCTTAATAGCATTTGCCTAATCCCAGGCAAACATCGTTCTGAGATGTTTTAGTAGGAGTACTGTAAGCAAGACACGAGAAGTAATTCTTCCACTCTACTCGGCACTGATTAGGCCTCAAGTGGAGTATTGTGTCTCCAGGGTGTGGAGAAAGTCCAGAGAAGAGCAACAAAAATTATTAAAGGTCTAGAAAATATCCTATGAGGAAAGACTGAAAAAATTGGGTTTGTTTAGTTTGGAGAAGAGAAGACAGAGGGGACTTAACAGTTTTCAAGTACATTAAAAGTTGTTGCAAGGAGGAGGGAGAAAAAATGTTCTCCTTAACCCCTGATAACAAGAAGTAAGGGGCTTAAATTGCAGCAAGGACAGTTTAGGTTGGACATTAGGAAAAAATTCCTGTCAGGATGGTTAAGCACTGGAATAAATTGCCTAGGGAGGTGATGGAATCTATGTCACTGGAGATTTTTTTAAGAGCAGATTAGACAAACATCTCTCAGGGATGGTCTAGGGCAGAGTCTGCAACCTCTGGCATGCAGCTCGCCAGGATAAGCACCCTGGCAGGCCAGGCCAGTTTGTTTACCTGCCGCGTCAGCAGGTTTGGCAGACCACGGCTCCCACTGGCCACAGTTCGTCGTCCCAGGCCCACAGGGGTGGCGGGAAGCCACGGCCAGCACATCCCTCGGCACGTATTGCTTCTCGCAGCCCCTATTGGCCTGGAACGGCGAACCGTGGCCAGTGGGAGCTGCAGTAGGCTGAACCTGTCGACGCGGCAGGTAATCAAACTGACCGGGCCCATCAGGGTGCTTACCCTGGTGAGCTGTGTACCAGAGGTTGCTGACCCCCGGTCTAGAGAATACTTAGACCTGACATGAGTGCAGGGGACTGGACTAGATGACCTTTCAAGGTCCCTTCCAGTCCTATGATTCTATGATTCTCTGCAACCTCTTCTCTGGGAAGGAGTTAAGGCTAGGTTACGGATATTTTTTTTAATTATTTATTTATTTATTTTTATTCCTGCTACAGCACACATATAATCCAGAAAAGGACAGCCATTTGCCCTATTACTATAATCTTAGTGCCAAACCTCATTTTAGAGCCAAAGTCAGATTGGAAAGGACCATTCTGTCATAGCAAGTGAGGTGCTGCTGAATTTGTCTAGTCACCATCTTCCCAATTATCTTACCCAAGAAGGGGAAACTGCACAGTAACTGGCAGCAAGTGCAATTTTCTTGAGGTTGGATCTGATCGCCGGATGCTTTAGGATTGTTAACATTATGCCCTCTCTGAGGGGACAGGTAGCAACTGTCCTAGTTATTCTTACCTAGCTTTCAACTGCTATGAAAAGCATAGGCCAAAATTAAATATAAGTGGCGAAGACTTCCTTCAATAGTTTCAGCATCTGTGCTTTAAAGTCAGACCTAAACTTAGCTGGACCACTTTCAGCTCTAGCACTTCCTAGGAAGTTGGAAAGATTGTCATAGTTACACTTGATCTTTTTGGTGAAAGCTCAATAACCTGCACATCTTCCTGTTTATCAGGCTGGATATGAAAAAATATGGCCAATCCTTCCCGCTTTCTTCGGTCAGATTTGTGCTATGCTTGCTGCAACAATTATGCCAAGTATTAGGTAAACTGTTATCCAAAAAGTTCTTATTAATTCAAGCAAGGTCAGATATTTAATCAGAGATCAAGATACACATGATGCTAGTTCACTGACAACCTTCATCAAAGCCAAGATGGTGCTATCACAGCAGATGCAAAGCAGACTTTGTAGGGGACTCTTCAAATTTCCAGGACCAAAGTTTCATAGAGTTCCAGTGAGTTAATATTAGCTACATATTCCTTTGACAGAAAAAAATAACTCATTTCCTCTACACAAAGTGTAAAGCCTGAACATGAGCATTAGATTTTAACTCTGTGGCTAAGAGTACTCTGTGCAAAATAGATGTCTATCATGCTGACCAATATTGTCTCATTGTTTCCTTGCATTTCCTCCATCTTTCTATACCCATCTGTTGTCCCTTGTCTTATACCTAGACTGTAAGCCTTTTGGGGCAGGGATCATCTTTTTGATCTGTGTCTGTACAGCACCTAGCACAGTGGGGTCCTGGTCCATGACTAGGACTCCTAGGTACTAAGATAATACAAATAATAAATAAAAATTATGGGGGGGAGGTTCAAAGATGGATGCACAAAGCTGGGATAATGTTTTGGAAAACAAAACAATGAAAATAAATGCAATCTCAATGTTCAAGAGTTAGATAAGCACCTTAAATATTTTACGGGAATTTAAAACAAATTCCTCAAAGAGCCACAGGTTTCTTTAACTAAGGCAACTTTCTCCAAACCACTACATTTGGCCTCTAGCAATCAGTGTCTTCTCAGATGTTTCCCAGAATCCCTTCTCCTGGACCCAACAGATATTCAAATACATTGATGCAAATGTGGTACACTATTCATGTCTAAGATCTAGGCTGACTGTAGTTATCCAATTAAGTGAAATAGTCCCAACAAATATGAGTAGTTATGAGACACTCCACTCACCCCATCCCACACCCATTTCCCTTCTCTAATGCTATCATGTCAACTCTCTTAGGGGTAATAACCTAAAGGTTTAAAACTGCTGAAACTACCTACCTCAGCAGAATGTTATACGATTTTATGAGTTACAGTTGCGAAAGACTTTGAATACGCAAAGTGTTAAGAGTATGAGCCCCTAGTGGCTAAGCACCATCACAGGTCCACTTCTTGTGATGTCTGGAAAGAATGGACTCCAGCATGCGGGAAAACCCAGAGGACAAGGAACTCTGAGATAAGGAAGGGAGAAGGAACAGGAAATTGACAGCCACTGACATACCCACCAAGACACAAAGTAAAATTACAAGGAGTGTTCCCTTTTGAGATACTGTAGAAATGCTATCTCAGCAAACTCTCCTAGTACAGAGACAGCTACTACCAGCACAAGTGTGCTTTTGCCAATATAACTGCATCTACATTCAGGCTTTTGCCACTATAAAAATGCCATAAAACCCTCTGACATTATTATATTGGCAAAAGGTTCTAGTGTAGATCTGGCCCTGTACCTCCAAGCAGATGTACAAAAGTTTGTTGAATGATTTCTGCAAGATTTCCCACCAAATCCCACAAGAGTCTCAGAATCCCAACTAGGAGGATCTAGCCCTGAAATTTCTTTTATCTGTATGAAAAAGATGATCTGATTATTTCCTCCAACCACTGCACAGTTTTAAAGATGACAGATTCATGGGTTTTAACTAATTCATGTTGATATCTAAACTTAAAAATGAATTTGCAACCAAAACAGTTCAAAGAGCAACTCTCCACACATCTTTCACAAGTCCAATATAATTAATTTGAGGAAGGGAAACCAACTCAGTAATATTATATCACTGACTTCATCTTTTCATGATGTTCTCTGACATATAGACAGCAGGAAAATACATTCAAAGTAGATACCAAAATGTAACGAACAGAAACAAACAACACAACTGCAAGTAGATCTACTTAACTGTACAGAATATCTCTTTGGAAACTGAGCAGATGTTTAGTTGCATTAAAGATTAAATTTTTTAATAAAGTAGTCTGAATGTGCTCTCATACTTTGGCAAATAGAAGTCTGTTTGAATTTTAAAATAACCCAAACACAAAATGTCATTTAAGCATTAATGTGAATGCTGATCTGTGTATTATTTTGCTGGCAGAAGTGGTGTGACATTGATGCAAGTCTTAAAATTCACATATCCGGGTATTTCACTCAGGAATAAAAAGGGATTGCTAATTAAACCACAGGACTAACAGTCAAGAACATTCTAACACATGTTCTCTCCCTCTGGTTTACTGTACAACCTTGGAAAATCTTTTTGTGTACCATTTTCCCAAGCTATAAAATGGGGATAATACCTAATGCACAAAAGAGGTGAGGATGTCATTCATTAGAGTATGTCAAACATTTTGAGATCTTCAGCCAGAACATGCTATGGATGTGCAAAATAGTATAGCTCCAGCCAGTAAAAATACCATCAAATGTATAACCAAACATCCTAAAGGGGTTCGTGTGTGAATTTTCACATAATACATATTGTAATTGATATAAAAAGATGTCCACAATGCCTCACTCAGCCAAAAAAGTTACTTTTTGCTTAACCGGAGCCAATATAAAAACCTGACATTACAGCAATGTAACGGAGTTGACCTCTAAGCATAGACGTAATTCCCTCAAAATAATTCTATTCTGATAAATTTAGAGGGACAGGGTGGTTGAGGTGATGCTCTCTCTCACCAACAGAAGTTGATCCAATAAGAGTTATTACCTCACCCAACTTGTCTCTCTAGTATCCTGGGACTGACATGGATATAACTACACTGCATACTCTGACAAATGACATTTAGCAGGTTATCCTTTAACTATATGTCTGAGGGCTTGTCTACATCAGAAAGTTGCAGCGCTGGTGAGGGAGTTACAGCGCTGCAACTTTGAAGGTGTACACATCTGCAGGGCATCACCAGCGCTGCAACTCCCTGTTTGCAGCGCTGGCCGTACTCCCGTTTTGTCTCGGGTGTAGAGGATCCAGCGCTGGTGATCCAGCGCTGGTAATCCAATGTAAACACTTACCAGCGCTTTTCTTGACCTCCGTGGAAGGAGGAAGCCTCTGGTAATCAAGCTGATCTCCTTTCCCGGTTTGCTCTCTCGTTCCCGGAACCCCGAGCAAGCAGGTCTCCTTCTCTGCGGTTTGCTGGGTGGCTCCGGGAACGCGAGAGCAAACCGCGGCGAAGCTGGTCTCCTTCCCCGGTTTGCTCTCTCGGTCCCGGAACCCCGAGCAAGCAGGTCTCCTTCCCTGCGGTTTGCTGGGTGGCTCCGGGAACGCGAGAGCAAACCGCGGCGAAGCTGGTCTCCTTCCCCGGTTTGCTCTCTCCTTCCCGGAACCCCGAGCAAGCAGGTCTCCTTCCCTGCGGTTTGCTGGGTGGCTCCGGGAACGCGAGAGCAAACCGCGGCGAAGCTGGTCTCCTTCCCCGGTTTGCTCTCTCCTTCCCGGAACCCCGAGCAAGCAGGTCTCCTTCCCTGCGGTTTGCTGGGTGGCTCCGGGAACGCGAGAGCAAACCGCGGCGAAGCTGGTCTCCTTCCCCGGTTTGCTCTCTCGGTCCCGGAACCCCGAGCAAGCAGGTCTCCTTCCCTGTGGTTTGCTGGGTGGCTCCGGGAACGCGAGAGCAAACCGCGGCGAAGCTGGTCTCCTTCCCCGGTTTGCTCTCTCGTTCCCGGAACCCCGAGCAAGCAGGTCTCCTTCCCTGCGGTTTGCTGGGTGGCTCCGGGAACGCGAGAGCAAACCGCGGCGAAGCTGGTCGCCTTTCCCAGTTTGCTCTCGCGTTCCCGGAACCCCCCTTGAGGCCGCCCAACAGCGCTGCAGTGTGGCCACATCTAACACCACTTGCAGCGCTGGTTGCTGTAAGTGTGGCCACTCTGCAGCGCTGGCCCTATACAGCTGTACTAATACAGCTGTAACAACCAGCGCTGCAAAATTTTAGATGTAGACATGGCCTGAGATCCTCAACTACCACACCATTCACAATATTAATGAACGAATGTCCTAAAAGCTGGCATTGTTCACACTGGAAAGCACAAACTCTGACAGAAGCACTGCAGTTCTGATGACATCACAAAACATTTTATAATTGTTTATTCTAAAGTGCAATGATCTCAGCAGAATTTAGAGATGTAGTACAGTCATCAATGATCTTACTTACATAAAATCCCTGTGCTTTGACTGACTGAGGAAGTTTGATTTGCACTATTATTTCTCAATAATCCCAGTAAAGATGCTAATGATACTTACTCACAGCACAGTGATTTGCATTGACGTATGGCTATTTCTCTAACAGTGCTAAATGAAAATTCACTGTGCTGTTTACTGCCCTCAGATGTCCACAACAAATATGGATGCATCAGTTTGATCTCCCTCTCTAGCACCAGTCACTCCATATAGCCTGGCTCCTCCTAACCCTACCTACTTGTGTTGCTTCTTGCTTTTGATGAAAGCTAAATCAGCTCTTCAAAGAGTAAATTTTTAATAATTATTTGTATTTATTTATAAAGCTCCTCATCTTTCTTTACTGTAAGTAAGAGTAGTGTTGACTGGCAGGTAAGGAACAAGGGAAGGGGGAGGTACCCTCACAGTTCACATTCAGAAAAAATGAGAGAAAGGAAGCTTTTAATTTATTTTAAGCAAGTAATTTACTGTGGATGTGGGGGAGAATCCTGAGTAAGCAGCATATAGGACTGAGAGGAGCGGTCATGGAGGAAGAGACAGGGAAAAGAGTAAGAAGGAACAACAGCATATTGAAATATACCAGCTTCTTGGAGATGCTCTGTGGTAACTCAGTCATAACGATGATTCCCCTGACCTCTACATAGCCTCAGCCAAGGATATAGTTACCATCACATAACAACGTACGTGTTTAAGCAATCGTAACCTCTTGACGTCTATATGACCTTGTATCTGAAGCTCTGGGTATTATCTCTCAGCAGCATATTCTTTCTTGCTTGCTTGCTTTCAGAGTTCTAAAATGCAACTATGGGCAATCATCCTGTACTCTGGGTGCCTATTAAAATCACACTGTAATGCAAAATAGACTGCCCATAAATCTATTCACCTACTCAGGTTTAGGAAAGAGAGAAAAGATAAATAGCTAATAAATAAATATGCAAGTCCTGCTATTTGCAACTACCAAATCCCAACCAGTGCATTTCAATTCAGCCAACGAGACTCCATTAGTCACAAGGTCTTTGTGAGGGTGCCAGGTAGAGCCAATAGCCCTGCTAAATTTAGATAGCCTTTGAGAGCAGGTGATGGATTGATATAAGTAGGTCTGCTCCTCCAAACTCCACCAGGAGCAGTACAAAGCCACCTCCCACTGTTACTAACAAATTTTCTTCTCTCTAGTTCAGAGAACATCCACATTGCAGCCACTCTCTCGCAGTCAGAGTAACTTCTCCCAAGCTTCTTCACTGCACAGGGTAAACTTAGCCAAAAAAAAAAATAGAAACAATCGTATGTGATTTGACAGGTCACAATCAATCACTCCAGTCTGAACTATTTTAATGCAATGCAAACAAATCTACTACTGAATTTTCAGTTCTCTAAACAGCAAACCAACATTAGTATAAAAATGAGTTGAAAATTTCTGAAATTTCAGAACATTGCTCTAATTTTGTCAGAATTATGGAGTCAAATCCTAACAAAAATATTTTACTATAAATATTTTGCCCTACTACTTTTGAAACATGAACTATATTAAATCAGCAAAATACTAAAAGTGGAGTTGTCAGCTGCTATGCTCTAAAAGTTGATCACAATTTTAGGCATATCTTTCAGTTTGGATTTTTTTAAATTAGCCAAAACAGTCACAAGTTGGTTCCAAAGTATGTTGCTTTAAAAATAATATCTCTATACAACAGATGCATTTTATGGGATTTAATTAAAACTTAACAGTACTTTTGAAATGTAAACCCTTTTTTAAAATGAGTATTATGAATTACTTCCTACAGAAATCCTGGTAGTTTTAAATATTTATACCTAAATAAAAAAACATGCAGGCTCTCAGATACACAGCCAATGGAATCAGTTCCTATTTTGTTAACTATGAAAAAAAACGGTACCTGGTATGCATGTTCAGTAATGACATGCATATACCTTGGGATCTTGGAACAGTACCAATTTCAGCATCTTCCCTTTCCAGATGAGATCTGACCAACAGAAGAGCAGCATATCATGCTAAAAGAACAGCTCCTCACAATGGGACTTATCTTCTTATGCAATTAGTATGTTCACAGCAAAACCAAATAAGGTAATAGGCTCTGGGTAGAAAGTTTTCAGCTCTTAATTCAAAGTACAAGCAAGCGATGTGGGACATACAGGAATCTATGGATCACTCAAAAAAGATTCCAGTCTGTTTTATCAAAGGTGGAGTGAAAGGACATCTGGAGAAAGGCGTGGATGGGGGGAAAGACCTAGATAGTTCCAGCACAAACAGTTCTTTCTTTTAAAAAGAAAGTAGAAAAATCAAGGACAGAGGGTTGCTCCAGACAGTGTGAGAGAAGCAAAGAGAGAAAGAGAACAGCAGTACTCACCTCTCACAATGGAGCGCCTAGTCTAGCTAAAAGCAGCAAAGAATCCTGTGGCACCTTATAGACTAACAGACGTTTTGGAGCATGAGCTTTCGTGGGTGAATACACACTTCGTCAGATGCATGCATCTGACAAAGTGTGTATTCACCCACGAAAGCTCATGCTCCAAAACGTCTGTTAGTCTATAAGGTGCCACAGGATTCTTTGCTGCTTTTACAAATCCAGACTAACACGGCTACCCCTCTGATACTAGTCTAGCTAAGTAATCTTACCACAGTAAAGGATTATAAAGTATCTGACAAACAAGCCAAATTAAAACCCTAGCTCAGTCCATCTGCAACCCTCACCAGCTGAGAAGGGAAAGGCACTGAAAATTGACCTCACCAAGTTTTAGTTTGCTTCTCGTCTCCATCTGCAGGTAGATCATATTACCTATGTTATGTGCTAAAATATTTGGCTGCTGGAAAACTGGAAATTCGATTTTTAAATTCATTTAAACCCTTTGAATGTTATGAAGTCACACAATGTAGGAGGTTCAGTTTCATCACTTTTCTTCTCAGCAGCTGGAAACTTTAGCATCATAAGACGGCTGACAAGGCTATAAAAACATCTGGGCTCCCCATCTGTAAACATGTGCCACTTCCACTAGCATGAATGGAATTACAGCTGAAGGGTGATGAGAGAATAAACCCATTAAAGTTTCATCTTTAGAACCACAGTCAATATCACTTTAAATAGAAGAGGCAACAATCCACGACTAAAACTGTAATGAATACGTGGGGCCTCCAAACATTTCATTTAATCACATGTAATGATGAGTTAGTTTTAAACCTGTAACGGATGTTACCGGTATTTCCTTTGGCATTAATCAATCCTTTTTACCTTGCCAAGTTTACTTTGTTTTTATCATTCCATTTAGACACAAAATTCTTTAAAAGAAAATCTCTAGTCTTTAACTCTGAATTATCACATGTTCATTAACAAATAGGAACTTTATAGGTAACAATGATGTTCAGTTATTGGTAAAAGCAATATATTTCCACACCCATAAAGTAATAACTGGGGTAAGGACATCCCTTCTTCCCTTCCTGCTTCACTGTCACTACAGAACTAAACAACAAAGATAAGAGTATTCTGGTCACTGGCTGCACCCATGTTGCTTAGTATATCCACACACATTTTTTCAGGATCAAGCATACCTATTACAAACTTGTTCACTGCTTCACTGTTCATGACTGTGTAAAATAAAACCTGGATTCATTTCATTCTTTAAAAGAGAATCTATTTTTGTCATAAGCATGTCTATAATTAACACATCCTTCAATCATCCTTGAAGGTTAAGTCAGGACACTAACAAAGAAAAAAGAAAAATCAATACACATTCACCCACCCACGGTGGATCATTGAAAAAAAATCAGCTTGCTTTTGGCTTTCAGTTGCCCATGCAAATGTTAAGTTACTGTTCTCCAATAAGCCTACTTCAAGTCAAACTAATGAAAAGCACTTTACAGCAACAATTATGGAATTTGGAAATAAATATAAAGCTAAGCAATTTATACCTAACTTCAACATATAACTACAATTCACATACATTTCACCTTGTCTCTCAAGCCAAATTCATGGTAATAGGGTTTGTTCAATATTCCTTAATTAAAAGGTGAACTGCAGGCAGGATAGGATTTTTTGTTTGTCTTTTAGATATAAAAGAAACTTGTCCAAAGAAAACCAAATACAGTACTGATTTACAACAAGGTTGTCTGACAAAAATATACTGCCTCTGCCTTCTTGGGAGTCAGCACCTGGATACATTGATGAACTGGTGAATCCATATTGAGGTTGAAAATAAAGAACAGCCTCCCATCTTAGTTTCTTTACAAATACTGTACCACCAAACGGTGGTAAAGCCTTTGGAAAGGCTGAGCACATAATTAGCCCCATGCATTCTTCTCCGTGGGTAACACAGGGCCAGAGGTGAAAGTTAGTATAGTGGCAGACTGCAAAAAAACCTCCATTACGCCAATTGGCAGCATTCACAAAGAAAACAAGAGGCTTTTTTACAATTTTAGACTGAATCAGATAAGTTGCTTAGTCAATGACCCAAGATTTTTAAGTGCATATCCACAACTGGTTCATCAGCCAATAAGTAACTGAGTTGTCAGTTTTATTATCCAGACCAGGGTTTCTGGTTGTACCCAATGTAAGTTTGTTTGACAAGTGGCATTTCCTCCTTCTTTGGTTATGCTTATGAAAAAGTATTTGTTTTCAGATAGGAAAAAACTAATTAGTAGGTGCCTCATTCCCTTCCCACCTCCTCTCTGCAAACACATAGGATAGGGAAAGTATTTTGAGTACTTGTTGCTAAAATAGCAACAGCACATCACTGCCTTGGCCTCCTATGAATCTCAGGGGGGATGTGGGTTCTGTAGGACAAATCCCCATCCATTTCAGTGGGGCTTAGGAAGGGAAGAAGGAGGGGAAAATGTCACCGCTCTTCCCTCAAAAACCGCTCTTCCCTCCTGTCCCCTCTACACAAGAAAACTACCTGTGAGGGGAAATTTGGCTGTAACACATCATATAAGGTTCAGCTTTGTTTGGGGCTGTTGTGGCATAGCCTAATCAAAAATATTACAGTTTTATTAATCTTTATTCACTACGCATATAATTGGTTTCCTTTGTTAATTTAAAATTAAAATATGCTCTAAAGATAAAATTTAAGAATACACATAGAATAGATTTAGGGCCAGATTCCTCAACCCCAGGTTTCCTTTTTGCCAATACATGTAAGAGTGAGCAAAATTATGTATGCAGTTATTTATACCTACAAAGCTACAGGCACAAAGAGATGAACTAGGCTAACACCATGCTTCTGAAAATCAGGACCTCAAAAATATATTGCCTTAACAGATTGTTTTGATAGAGTCTCATGAATAATATCATTTGCAAATAAAATATTGTTCCTGACTAAGCATAACTACTTGGCAAAAACTACATTAATTTTTTTAACCCATTTATCATCTGTTTTTCATTTCTGAAGTACACAGTTTCATCCTCTTTTGTAACATTAAACCAAGAAAATTGCCAGTGGCAAAATAAACAATGTTTCATGTAAGGTTTCCAAGATTCTGGTGGGAGTTCTGCACATAAAAAGTATTCTTGTACTCTGGGTTACAACATTTGGCTATTTAAATATTAAAACAGTGATGTAAACCACATTAGTAAACAAAGCAAACCATTTCAAGTAAGTTTATTTTTAGAACAAGTCCTAGTATTCTCAATTCAGCAGCATTTTCTGAACAGTGTTTTTCCCTTAAGATTTCTGACTGGCAAGGCTCTATAATCTACTCGGTGGGAACTGAACTTTTGTAGACAGAATATAGAATATTTAAAGGGCACTCACTATACAACATTTCCAGAGGGGCTACCAAAAGTGAATGTCATGTATTAGTGTTTAACAGTGTTCAATCCAAGATTAAATCTAAAACTTTGCATTTTTAACATCATGAAAAGCTTGACTATCAGGAGTCTCTTACAAAAGTTTATATGATAAATTTTAAAGGATAAAAACAAAGAAATCTAATTAGTTCACAATGCAACAGAACACAGCTCCATTATTACAGTAATGATGATAATGTGAGTTCAACTTATTCAGAAGACTGATTCCAGCCTTAGCTAGACTGTACTGTCATATCTCTGTGTGGAAAAACTCAAAAGCTGGGTTTTTTTGTTTTTTTTGTTGTTGTTGTTTTGTTTTTTAACATTGCTAGTTAACAGCCAGTAATACAGGGCTATGTCAAACTGATAGAACCTCACATTTCTAAGCACCATTGTCACGGGAAACAGGAGTCAAGGTTAAAATGTGACCTGTTGTGGGAGGATATGGTTAATCTCAGGCTTTATGTGGAACAAATTTATCTTTTAAAAAATATTAAGAATGGGGGTCAGATGATACTTATTTAGTAAGGAAAAATAACCACTTGTATTTTCCTCTCGCTCCACACTTAAATGAATGAGGCTGTATGCAGCTCTTTGACACACATTCTTTCAACATATCAGTCAGAAGTGAGAACTAGTTTTCATAGAATCGTAAAACTACAGGGTTAGTCTAACCCCCTGCCAAGATGCAGGATTTGTTGTTTCTAAACCATCCAAGACTGATAGCTATCCACCCTCTTTTTGAAAACCTCCAGTGAGGACTTCCATGACCACCTGAGGCAGTTTGTTCCATTGTCCTACTGTTCTTACAATTAGAAAGTTTTTCCTGAGATTTTATCTAAATCTGCTATGCTGTAATTTGAACCCATTGCCTCTTGTCCTGCCCTCTGTGGCAAGAGAAAACAACTTTTTTCTGCTGAACTTTGTTACTCAACAACATCTTGTAAACAATACCAAGGAAACATTGTTCATTCCATTAATGATTGAGCGAAGGCTCTACTCTAGATTTCTTGGAAACAATATTTCTCGCATTGCCACCCAAAACACCTGCTGACAACAGACAGCAGGAATGTTATAACAATTAAAAATCTCTAATACTTAATACAGCACCTGCCATCAGTAGAACTGAAAGCCCTTTAGAGCATTTATAGAATTAGTTAACGAGCCTGTAAAACAGGCAAGTATTAGCCCTATTGCATTTTACAAATGAGAACACTGAAGCCTACAGTGCGTGCCTTGCACAAGGCCATAGAGGAAACCCGGCAGTCAGGAACAGAACCCATATCTCATGACTCTTAGTCCAGTGTTTCATTAAAACCCTCCCCTGATGAACACAGTTTCTCTGCTACTCATAGCTCCCACTTCTCCATGTGTGTATGTGAACACAACATGGTCCAGTAAAATGGATCATAATTACATTTATGCTACATTTGCAAAAAAGTGCAATATTTATAAATATTCCAAAATAAAAACCCATCTGTAACTAAAATGCAGATGTGCCTCCTCAGTGGCAAAATTCTGATCAATAAGAGAACATCAAGGACATTACTGTTAGGGCCAAGTGGACAACCAGAAAGTGCCAAAGGCAAAAGAAAAGTGTCTGGTAGCCCATCTAATGGTCATGGTCACATATCCATGCTGATTAAACTGATATGCAGAATTTTTATCTGCAGCAGCAAAGAAGGGTTTGGGTTGGGGAAGTGATTGTACTGGTTAAAATATGAATAAACCTACACAAAGAATCCTAACCATAAAAATAGGTAAGTTAGGACACACCGAGAGACTCAGAGAAAGCAATTTATTAATGATTGTTATTTTTTTCTCTTTGTGGGTGCATAAAAAATGGAATTTGAACATAGACTCATAGACTCTAGGACTGGAAGGGACCTCGAGAGGTCATCGAGTCCAGTCCCCTGCCCTCATGGCAGGACCAAATACTGTCTAGACCATCCCTAATAGACATTTATCTAACCTACTCTTAAATATCTCCAGAGATGGAGATTCCACAACTTCCCTAGGCAATCTATTCCAGTGTTTAACTACCCTGACAGTTAGGAACTTTTTCCTAATGTCCAACCTAAATCTCCCTTGCTGCAGTTTAAGCCCATTGCTTCTTGTTCTATCATTGGAGGCTAAGGTGAACAGGTTTTCTCCCTCCTCCTGATGACACCCTTTTAGATACCTGAAAACTGCTAGCATGTCCCCTCTCACTCTTCTCTTTTCCAAACTAAACAAACCCAATTCCTTCAGCCTTCCTTCATAGGTCATGTTCTCAAGACCTTTAATCATTCTTGTTGCTCTTCTCTGGACCCTCTCCAATTTCTCCACATCTTTCTTGAAATGCGGTGCCCAGAACTGGACACAATACTCCAGTTGAGGCCTAACCAGCGCAGAGTAAAGCGGAAGAATGACTTCTCGTGTCTTGTTTACAACACACCTGTTAATGCATCCCAGAATCACATTTGCTTTTTTTGCAACAGTATCACACTGTTCACTCATATTAAGCTTGTGGTCCACTATGACCCCTAGATCTCTTTCTGCCATACTCCTTCCTAGACAGTCTCTTCCCATTCTGTATGTGTGAAACTGATTGTTCCTTCCTAAGTGGAGCACTTTGCATTTATCTTTATTGAACTTCATCCTGTTTACCTCAGACCATTTCTCCAATTTGTCCAGATCATTTTGAATTTTGACCCTGTCCTCCAGAGCAGTTGCAATCCCTCCCAGTTTGGTATCGTCCGCAAACTTAATAAGCGTACTTTCTATGCCAACATCTAAATCGTTGATGAAGATATTGAACAGAACCGGTCCCAAAACAGACCCCTGCGGAACCCCACTTGTTATACCTTTCCAGCAGGATTGGGAGCCATTAACAACTACTCTCTGAGTACGGTTATCCAGCCAGTTATGCACCCACCTTATAGTAGCCCCATCTAAATTGTACTTTCCTAGCTTATCTATAAGAATATCATGCGAAACTGTATCAAATGCCTTACTAAAGTCTAGGTATATCACATCCACCGCTTCTCCCTTATCCACAAGGCTCATTATCCTATCAAAGAACACTATCAGATTAGTTTGACACGATTTGTTCTTTACAAATCCATGCTGGCTATTCCCTATCACTTTACCACCTTCCAAGTGTTTGCAGATGATTTCTTTAATTACCTGCTCCATTATCTTCCCTGGCACAGAAGTTAAACTAACTGGTCTGTAGTTTCCTGGGTTGTTTTTATTTCCCTTTTTATAGATGGGCACTATATTTGCCCCCTTCCAGTCTTCTGGAATCTCCCCGGTCTCCCATGATTTCCCAAAGATAATAGCTAGAGGCTCAGATACCTCTTCTATTAACTCCTTGAGTAGTCTAGGATGCATTTCATCAGGCCCTGGTGACTTGCAGGCATCTAACTTTTCTAAGTGATTTTTTACTTGCTCTTTTGTTATTTTCTCTTCTAAACCTACCCTCTTCCCGTAAGCATTCACTATACTAGACATTCCTTCAGACTTCTCAGTGAAGACTGAAACAAAGAAGTCATTAAGCATCTCTGCCATTTCCAAGTCTCCCGTTACTGTTTTCCCCTCCTCATTGAGCAGTGGGCCTATCCTGTCCTTGGTCTTCCTCTTGCTTCTAATGTATTGATAAGAAGTCTTCTTGTTTTCCTTTATTCCCATAGCTAGTTTGAGTTCATTTTGTGCCTTTGCTTTTCTAATCTTGCCTCTGCATTCCTGTGTTATTTGCCTATATTCATCCTTTGTAATCTGACCTAGTTTCCATTTTTTATATGACGCCTTTTTATTTTGTAGGTCACGCAAGATCTCATGGTTAAGCCAAGGTGGTCTTTTGCCACATTTTCTATCTTTCCTAACCATCGGACTAACTTGCTTTTGGGCCCTTAATAGTGTCCCTTTGAAAAACTGCCAACTTTCCTCAGTTGTTTTTCCCCTCAGTCTTAATTCCCATGGGACCTTACCTATCAGCTCTCTGAGCTTACCAAAATCCGCCTTCCTGAAATCCATTGTCTCTATTCTGCTGTACTCCCTTCTACCCTTCCTTAGAATTGCAAACTCTATGATTTCATGATCACTTTCACCCAAGCTTCCTTCTACTTTCAAATTCTCAACAAGTTCCTCCCTATTTGTTAAAATCAAGTCTAGAACAGCTTCCCCCCAATAGCTTTTTCAACTTTCTGAAATAAAAAGTTGTCTGCAATGCAGTCCAGGAACTTATTAGATAGTCTGTGGAGAGATCAGGTCTCTGATGCACAAATGAGAAAGGAAATACACACAGTCTAAACTCACACATTTAGCTAAATGTTCACATACAGTACTGATTACCTTAATCAAATTGCCTAATATAAAAATAACTGAAAACATGGCACCAGTAAAAATCCAGCGTATTTAACAAGAACAGCATGAAGATCCCCTTAACTAAAAATACACGATCAAAGATGGGAATCAATTTCAAAAGCAGCAATACAGACATACAACATAAAAGAGCCATGTCATAGGAAAATGTCTAATATTTGATGATGAAACTAGCTCTCTTTTCCCCCACAGTAACCCCATACTAGGTCACATACCCATATGCATGCATAGCATCTACATAGCAGGGTGAAAAATAGCAACAGGCTGTTGCTTCATCATAGGTCACAATAATTAGTAGACTAATGAGGACAGGGGCTTATGACTAGAGAATTTAAGAAACAGACACAACACATGCTCCAGGGCAGCATTTAAGTTAATTATAGGCACATTTCAAACTCTAAGACTGCAATGTGCTTTAAAAAAAAAAAAAAAAAAAAAAGCATGTGTGCACACGCACAGCCTCCTTAAACATGAAAAATGTGAGTTACTACAATCACCTGAAGAAGAGCTCTGTGCAGCTCAAAAGCTTGTCTCATTCACCAGCAGAAGATGGTACACTAAGGGATATTGCCTTACGCACTCTCTCTCTCTCATATCCTGGGACCAACATGGCTACAAACAACACTGCAAACAACAATCACTTTTGTAAGTGTTCTTTCAAATATGACCAAGCTAACATGAACTTAAGTTTGTGCCAACAGCGTCCACACAGGGAAGTTAGCTCACAACACTTTGGTGGGCTCTGCAATTCACACCCCATAGTCCACAAGGCGGTGCAGCATAGACAAGCCCTAAATGGTGTTTAAATGTGTGTTCCTTAATATATATTATTTAACACGTTTTTAAATATATCTTTTTTCCCCCTTGTCTAGACAGTGCTGTGTCTGAAAAACACCTGTCACATTTTGGATTTTTCCATAGATTAATGAACAAAAACCAATCATCACCCCATTAGAGGCCTGACCATAAGAAGTGCTGGATATCCTCCACAGCCATTAAGGATAATGGAAATACAGTACTTAACACTTTGTAGAAGCACTCAGCACTTTGCAGGCTCTGGCCCCAGTCTATTATCTTGTGCCACTTTAGAAATCTTGTTTTAATCTTAAAGGGAAAGGACAAAACTGGAACTGAACCATTACTCACAACTCAGACTGAATCTTCGAGAGGTTCTAAGAAGTCTGGTTGATCTCTGTTGTTTTTGTCTTCACGTTCTTACAACTCTGCACATCATGGTTTCAGCCAGGACTGTGTTTCAAAACCAGAACTGGCAGTGTGGATCTAAACTCTCCTAACCTAAGAAAGGCTATTCAAGCAGCAAAAACAACAAGGAGTCCTTGTGGCACCTTAGAGACTAACAAATTTATTTGGGCATAAGCTTTCATGGACTGGAACCCACTTCATCAGATGCATGGAGTGGAAAACACAGTAGCAGGCATATATACATAGTACATGAAAAGATGAGAGCTGCCTTATCAAGTGGGGGGTCAGTACTAATGAGACCATTCAATTAACAGTAGAATACCAAGGGAGGAAAAATCAATTTTGTAATGGTAAAGGGTGGCCCATTTCAAACAGTTGACAAGAAGGTGTGAGTAACAGCAGAGGGAAATTAGTATGGGGAAATTAGTTTTTGTAATGACCCATCCACTCCCAGTCTTTATTCAGGCTTAATTTGATGGTGTTCAGTTTGCAAATTAATTCCAGTTCTGCAGTTCCACATTGGAGTTTGTTTTTGAATTTCTTTGTTAAAGAATTGTCACTTTTAAGTCTGCTATTGACTGACCAGAGAGATTGAAGTGTTCTCCTACTGGTTTGTGAATGTTATAATTCCTGATGTCAGATTTGTGTCCATTTATTATTTTGTGTAGAGACTGTCCAGTTTGGCCAATGTACATGGCAGAAGGGCATTGCTGGCACATGATGGCATATCATATTGGTAAATGTGCCCCTGATAGTGTGGCTGATGTGATTAGGTCCTATGATGGTGTTCCTTGAATAGATATGTGGACAGAGTTGGCACTGGTTTGGTTCCTGGGTTAGTGTTTTTGTTGTGTGTTGTGTAGTTGCCGGTGCAGTGTTTCTTAGCGGTATCCATAGGACCAGCAGTGTCGCCATCTGGAGCGCCTCACTCATGTGTCGGTATATTAGGTGTCGCTGGCCCTACACCCTCTCAGTTCCTTCTTGCTGGCAACTCCGACAGAGGGGCAGGAGAGCGCGTAATGGAATGCACATGAGCAACATATCTTGAAGAACAACAGTTAACGAAAGGTGGGTAACCATTTTTTCTTCTCTGAGTGCTTGCTCATGTCAGTTCCATTCTAGGTAACTGCACAAGAAGTATCCTTGGAGGTGGGCTTGGAGATCAGTTCACGGTTGTGCAGCTTGCCACACTGCTCCGCTGAAGCCAGCATCATCCCAGGCCTGCTGGGTAATCACGTGATGGGACATGAAAGTGTGGACAGATTATCAGGTAGCAGCCCTGCAGATATCCTGGATCTGCACCTGGGCTGGGAAAGCTGCAGATGAGGCTTTCACCCTAGTAGAATGGGTGGTGACAATCCCCAGTGGAGGCACCTTTGCCTCTTCATAGCAGAAACGGATGCAGGCGGTGATCCATTATGAAATTCTTTGGGCAGACACCGGACAGCCCCTTCAGTCTGTTTGCTACTGCAGTGAACAGCTGCGTCGACTTATGGAAGCCCTAGTTCTTTTGAGGCAGAGGGCAAATGCTCTTCTGACATCCAGAGAATGTAATCTACACTTCTCATCTGATTTATGAGATTTCAGAATGAAGACCAGTAAGAATATGTCCTGGCTGGCATGAAACTGTGAAAATACCTTAGGCAGAAAGGCCAAGAGCAGCTGCAGCTGGACCTTGTCCTTATAGAACACTGTGTAGGATGGTTCCGAGGTAAGTGCCCTAATCTCAGAGACTCCCCAGGCAGATGTTATTGCTACCAGGAACAAGACCTTCCACAAGAGCAGGAGGAGGGAACGGGATACCAGTTATTCGAAGGGGGAGCCGGTGAGCCTCAACAGTACGAGATTTAAGACCCATGGAGGGACTGGGCCATGGACGTGAGGGCAGAGTTGCCCCATACCTTTTAGAAATCGGACCATTATGTCATGATCGAAGACTGACTTACCCTGGAATGGTGGCTGGAAGGCTGAAATAGCAGCCAATGGACCTTGATAGATGAAAGAGACAGACTTTGGAGCTTGAGATGCAGAAGGTAGTTCAGGATTGATTGCAGTGAGGCCTGCTCGAGCCAAATACCTTGGTCCGATGCCCGGCACACGAACCACTTTCATTTGGCAAGGTAGGTCACCCTGGTGGAGGGTTTTCTGTTGCCCAACAGGACTTGTTGGACAGACGTCGAGCATTCCTGCTCGTCCACATTTAAACATGCAGCAGCTAAGCTGTCAGGAGCAGGGCTGCCAGGTTGGGGTGCAGAAGACTGCTGTGGTTCTGGGACAGCAGGTCCAGCCAGAGTGGCAGCTGTGGCAGGGCAGCCACCAAGAGGTCCAGCAGCATGCCAAACCAGTGCTGGTGCAGCCAAGCTGGAGCTAGGAGGATTACCTTCACCCTATTCTGTTTGATTTTCATGAGGACTCTGTGGATTAATGGCACTGGTGGGACGGTGTACAACAGAACCCTCAACCACGGGAGCAAAAAGGCAGGGATTGGCTATCAATCCCTCAAACTGAACAGAAAACATGGCACTTCCTGTTCTGCCTGGACAGGAACAAGTCCACCCAGGGAGTTCCCCACCTTTGGACGATGATGCTAACCACCTCTGGACAGAGTGACCACTCCTGACAAGACGAGAAGGTCCTGCTGAGGCGATCTGCCAAAGCGTTCCTGGCCCTGGGGAGGTGCGCAGCTACGAGATGAATGGCATGCTGTACAAAGAAGTTCCACAGCCAAGCAGCTTCTTGGCAAAGGGCTGACGACCAGGATTCACCTTGCTTGTTGATATAGAACATTGTGGTGGTTTTGTCCGTTAGGTCTGAACCACTCTGCCCCTCAGATAAGGCAGGAAAGCCTGGCAGGCCATGCAAACTGCTCTGAGCTCTCTGATGTTTATGTGGAGGGGGCAACTGTGACTCAACGACGAACTTGTGTGCTGAGATTGCCCAGGTCAGCTCCCCAACCCAGATCCGAGGCATCAGACACCAAGTTTACTGATGGGGTTGGGGCTGCAAAGAGGACTTTCTCCAATACCGATATGGGATTCAATCACTACATGAGTGACTATTATATGTGGTCTGGTACTTTGACTGGTCTATGTTGTGTCTGTGGGGATGTAGACCGACACCAGCCATCCTGTAGGGGCCTGAGATGGAGCCAGACTACAGAAGTACAGGCTGCCATGTGGCCCAACAACCTCAGGCATGTGTGAGCGGTGGTGAGAGGGTGGGCTCACATGTATGAGATCAGATCTGTCATGGCTCAGAACTGGGCCTTGAGGAGGAAAGCTTCGGCCCAAGTTGAGTCAAGGACTCAAGCCCCAATGACCTCTATCCGTTGCACCAGCATCAATTAAATTTTCTTTATCAACAGACCCAGATCACAACAGGTGGAGCATACCAGATCAAGGTTCCTCTGCACCTGATCCCAAGATCATCCCTTGATGAGCCATTAATTGAGGTACAGATAAATCTGAATACCTCAATGCCTCAGGTATGCAGCCACTGGCGCCATGCACTTTGTAAATACTCTCAGGACTGATGACAGTCCAAAGAATAGTGCCGTGAACTGGAAACAGTGCTGGCCCAGCACAGAATGGAGGAACCGTCTGTGTCCTTGGAAAATGGAGATTTGGAAGTATGAATCCTTCAAGTTAAAGGTGACATACTAGTATCCTGGAGGCGGCATACCAGTCTCCAGGGAGGGAATAATGGAGGCCAGGGAGACCATGCAGAATTTCAACTTTTTGAGATGCTTGTTGGGGCATCACAGGTCCAGGATGGGTCTTCGACCCCCTTTTGTTTTCGGGATTAGGAAACAGCAAAAGAACCCCCCCTTTTCCCGAGGCACCTCCTCTACCACTCCCAGCTGCAGGAGGTTTTCTACCTCCTGAATGAGGAGTTGCTTGTGAGAAGGGTCCTTGAAGAGGGACAGGGAATGGGGGTGGATGGGAGGGGCGGCCAAGGACTGTAGGATGTAGCCTAAAGACACTATGTTTAGCACCCAATGGTGCGAGGTTTCTCGCAACCATGCCAGTTGAAGGGGCACAGCAGTTGAGGAAAGAGGGTGGATCCTGTAATCTGACTGGGGTGCCATCCTCAAGTGCACTCTCAAAATGCCTGCCTCTGGCCCTCATGGTGTCTTGAAGAGCCGGGTTGAGCACATGAGTGAGAGGACAAGAAGCATCATCATTTATACCCTTTGTCTCTGTCCTTTCTCCTGTAGGCACCTTGCCAAGGAGGCTCCCAGGATCTAGGAGTAGGAGAAGCCCAGAACTGCTTTCTGACCTACTGCTGAATGTGGATGCCCAGTGAGCGTAGGGTGGCATGGGAGTCTTTAAGGCTCAGAGAGGGGCCCCATGCCCTCAAACGGGAGGTCCTGAATGGTGGACTGTATCTCTTGGGATAAACCCAAGGATTGCAGCCAAGAGCTGCACCTCATTACCACTACCAAGGCAACAATTCTGCCGGGTGAGTCTGTAGCATCTCAGACCATCTGGAGGGTGCCCCTTGCTACGGCTTTGCCCTCCTCCAGGATCGTGGCAAATTCTTGGGAGAGGTCCTGGAGGAGGACCTCCTTGAACTTGCCAAGGGAGTCCCACAGATTGAAATTCTACCTGCCCAACAAGGCCTAGTGGTTGGACACCCGTAACTGTAGACGGGGCATTGAATAAATTTTCCTGCCAAAAGTTTTCCACTCTACAGTTCCTCTCAAATTTGTCTTCTTTATTCTTAGGCATGTTGCTCACCTGGTCCTGCCTATCCCTTTCGTTGGCTGCAGACACAACCAACAACTCAGCTGGTGAGTGAGTGTAGAGATACTCAAGACCTTTTACAGAGACATAATACTTCTTTTCCACGCATTTAGAACTGGGCAAAATGGATGAGGGGGTCTGCCACAACACTTTAGCAATTTTGAGGACCTCTGGGTGAACTGGCAGCATGACCCAAGATGGGGTAGCAGCCAATATTACATTAGAAAGATCATCCAACTGCTCTGCCAACACTTTGTCCTCTGAGTTTAGATTGGAAGCCACCGTCTTGAGGAGAGCCTGGTGCTCCTTAAAGTCATCGGGAGAGCTGCTAATCTGGGAAGGGCCTGCCACTGCTTCATCTGGCGATGAAGACAACAAGGGCATCGCAAAGGGAGGGGTGGGTTCACCTTCTCCTTCTGGGGATGGCTCCCTAGGCATCAGCACCTGCTGTGCTACCCATGTCAGATTCCACACCATGCTCCAAGCCTGATGGGGATGGTTTGTCCAAGGCAGCCAGGTAGGAGTGGTGAGAGTATGGCACTGGAATCATGGGCATGCCCCAAGGGTCCCAACAAGGCTATTGTGCCAACCACTGGCCCTGCTGCCATAGGTGACACACCAGTCTCCAGAGCCGCTGGAGATATATGCTCCCTTGGCAAAAGGCTGAACTCGGACCAGCCACTTTCCAGGGACCAGAGTGGGGCAGTGGAAGCCTGTGTGTCTGCCAGCCTACTCTCAGCACCAGAGACTGATGCCTGGAGGGTGGGTATCGGTGCCTTTGCACAGAGCGGTACTGGAACAATGAAGACCGGTGCCCACGATGGTGAATGATCTTGCAGCGGTAGGGACCAATGCATGGAGGATCATCTAGATTATAGGAACCTGCATCAGGGTGATTGCTGGCGAGAAGCTGGTCAGTAGTGGGAATGCAGAGACCGGTGCCTCGATTCCAGTGTCCCATGCCACAGAGATGGAAATCACAAGTGTGGTGGCAGAGACATGGGTAGTCTGGCCGGTGACCGAGGTTGCAAAGAAAGGGTCCTAGGTCATGAGGATGTGGAATTACACCTGTATTGTGGAAACCAGGAACATTCCATCGCCCTTTGGGGTGGCCCCATGGCTGGCTTGCTCTTGGGTTGCAGGGCCTCAGCCACATCCAGCACCGGGCACGGAATATGCGGCACCAACAGGCCCACCAGGTCTTTGGCCATCTTGGCAGCCTCAGGCATCAAAGGCCCCAGTAGGAGCCGGGGTCCCCTACTGCTCCCAGGAGTTGAAGATGGACCCCTGTTTGGGCTGGGGGTCTGACCGAAGCAGCACCCCCTTGCAGCTCCCATGGGCACATGGTCTGAACAGGGTCCTTTGCCCAGAGCTCTCTTCCCCTTTTTGGATGGCGTCAGGGAGCTTTTCTTTCTTTCTTTGTCTGCTTTTTGGTCACCATCAAGGAGGAACAGTGCCAGGGGGAACCCAGTGCCAGTGGGGCACTGTGTCTCAACAGCGAGGTGCTGGGCGTGGAGACTGATTGAGAAGGTTCTGACGCCAGGTGAAGTGCCGCCTCCATGAGGAGGGCTTTCAGGCAGATCTCCCGCTCTTCCTGGGTTCTCAGACAAAAGTTCTTAAAACAAATCCTGCAGTTCTCCTTTGTGGGACTCTCCCAAGCCTCCAAACAGGTACTACGGGGGTCACTAACAGCATAGGCCTGTTGCATGACTAACACAGTTTGAAGCCTGAGGAACAGGGCATGCCCTGCCCCAAGGCAAAGTCCCTGCCAGGACTCTAACTACTAAACTAATACCTAACACTTAACCATTAAGTATCTGAGAACTATATACAAAGAAGCAGCAAAGAGTCCTGTGGCACCATATAAACTAACAGACGTTTTGGAGCATGAGCTTTCGTGGGTGAATACCCACTTCATGGTATTCACCCCTGAAAACTCATGCTCCAAAACATCTGTTAGTCTATAAGGTGCCAGAGGACTCTTTGCTGCTTTTACAGATCCACACTAACATGGCTACTCCTCTGATACTATATACAAAGAAGAGAGTCAATGGGCTGTTAGAAAAACTGCTAACACTCTTGTGTCATAAACAGATAGCTAAGGATTAACATCTCTTTCACCTGGAAAGAAGTAATCTGAAACACCTGACCAGAGGACCAATCAGGAAACCAGACTTTTTCAGGTCTGGGTGGAGGGAAGTTTGTGTCTGAGTTCTTTGTCTTCTGCCTGTCCCTCTCGGCTATGGGAAGGACTTTTCTATTTCCTGTTTGCTAATCTTCTGTTTCCAAGTTGTGAGTACAAAGATAGGTTTGGTTTTTTTGTATTTACATGTATGTAGTTGCTGGAGTGTTTTGAATTGTATTCATTTTGAATAAGGCTGTTTATTCATATTTCTTTTAAGCAATTGACCCTGTATTTGTCACCTTAATACAGAGAGACCATTTTTATGTATTTTTCTTTCTTTTTATATAAAGCTTTCTTTTTAAGACCTGTTGGAGTTTTTTCTTTAGATTTACTAGCCTGACTTTGCAGTCCCTCTGGGTGAGGGGGGAAGGGAGATTAGCTCTCGGTACTTCTGTTCCAAGGCTGGAAACGGGGAGGGTGGAATCCCTCTGTTTAGATTCACGGAGTTTGCTTCTGTTGATCTCTCCAGGAACCCAGGGAGGGAATACCTGGAAGGGAGAAGGGAAGGGAAATGTTATTCCCCTTTGTTGTGAGACTCAAGGAATTTGGGTCTTGGGGTCCCCAGGGAAGGTTTTTGGGGGGACCAGAGTGCCCCAAAACACTCTAATTTTTTGGGTGGTGGCAGCTTTACTTGGTCCAAGCTGGTAACTAAGCTTGGAGGTTTTCATGCTAACCCCCATATTTTGGACGCTAAGGTCCAAATCTGGGACTAGATTATGATATTGTGGGAGCGGTGGGATAGATAGAATCCAGAAGCCAGTAGGAATATTATATTTTTCTTTTCTCTTCTAGGGGCTTTTAAGCAGAGAGAAACAGTTTGGTTTTAAAGGGAATGAGAGAGAATTTTTTTTTCCTCTGCTCTCTCTTGCAGTTTCTGGCTTGCATATTAAGCAAGTAACCGTTAAGCTGTGACAAAAGGGTCTTTTGTGACACATTAGCACTCCCATTGAGAGTCATTACCAGCACAATACACATGCAAATAAAGTGGTTTTTCTGGTTTACTTTACATTGAAAAGATTAGCTAGAGGAAGACAGGGAAAAAGGCACTGTTGCTAGGCAGACCCCAGGAGGCAACAGAGAACCTGCAGTTCAGACAACAAACACCGGAGGGCACCCCAACACAAGAAAACAGGAACCATGCCTAACAAGACAAAAATGGAGGCCAAAGAACAAATCAAAGACGCCAAGCACAGGCGACATATGGAAAAAAAATACAAGAACTAAAAATAAAACAAAAAGAGATGGAGCTGAGAAAAAGAGAAAGAGAGGCAACTCACAAACAAGAGATGGAAAGGCTACAAAAACAAGAAGAAGCCAACAATGCAGCCCACCAACGAGAGTTGGAAAAACAGAGGGAGGCCCACCGACAGGCCATGGAATTAGAAAAGGCTAAGCAACAGGCTCCAGCCAATCCTAACAACCCTTCGCCAATTATGGTTCCACATCCCAAGAAATTTCCCACCTACAAGGCAGGTGATGACACCGAGGCCTTCTTGGAAAATTTTGAAAGACCCTGTCTTGGGTACAGCATCCCTGAAAACCAGTACATGGTAGAATTGAGGTCACAGCTCAGTGGACCTTTAGCAGAGGTGGCAGCTGAAATGCCTAAGGAGAACATGAACGACTATAAACTTTTTCAAACCAAGGCCAGATACAGAATGGGGATAACCCCGGATCATGCCCGTCGGCGTTTCAGAACCCAAAAGTGGAAACCAGATGTGTCATTTCCCAAACACGCCTACTACGTTGGGAAAAATTATGAGGCCTGGATATCAGGACACAATGTTAAATCCTTGGAAGAACTGCACCTCCTCATACAAATGGAGCAGTTCTTGGATGGTGTTCCTGAGAACATAACATGGTACATACAAGATGGAAAACCCAAAAATCTCGCTGAGGCGGGGGAAATTGGAGCCAGATGGATGGAAGTGGCAGAAAGCAAGAAAGCTACTGTCAAGGGGAACGAATACCCCAGAGGGCACACCGACCATAAACCCTACAACCGAGGGCAGCCAAAAACCCCACTTACAACCCAAGTAAAGCCACAGACACACTATTCTTCCACCTCACCAGTCTCCAGTAACTCACCTCGACCCAGTGACCCATCAGATGGAAGATGCTTAAGTGTAATGAACTGGGACATATCAAGGCCAACTGTCCAAAGAATGCCATCCGAGTGCAGTTCATTACATCACCATCACCCAAAAGATCCCCAGGCCCAGATGCCTCTCAAATACCCTTGGCGCGAAGGGAAAATTTGAGAGTGGGCGGAAAGAAGGTTACCGCGTGGAGAGACACGGGGGCACAAGTGTCAGCTATCCACCAATCCTTCGTCGACCCCAAATTCATCAACCCAAAGGCCCAAGTGACAATTTACCCCTTCATGTCACAAGCTGTAGACTTGCCTACAGCTGAACTGCCTGTCCAGTACAAAGGCTGGTCAAGAATGTGGACATGTGCATTCTATGACAATTATCCTATCCCCATGCTATTGGGGGAAGACTTGGCCAACCAGGTGAAGTTGGCCAAGAGAGTGGGAATGGTTACATGTAGCCAAACCAGGCAAGCTTCTAAACCCATTCCTGTTCCTGAGCCGTCCACAGGCGCCCCATCTGTGTTACCAGAGACACAGACAGAGGTAGTGGACCCGGATTCCATGCCAACCACTGAAACAGCCACAGCACCTCCAGTCCCAGGCCCGGAACTGGAACAGCAACCAGCACCAGCAAGTGCAACCACATCTTCAAACTCAACGCCAGAGGGCACCAGCGAGCCAAAACTGGCAGAAACAACAGACAGCCATACCCAAAAGGCTCAGCCAGAGCCTGAAATACCCTCAGGTGCACCAGCGGAGAGCGGTTCACCAGCAACGGAAACAACCCCATCACCTACATCGCTTCCAGAGGAACCAAGCCCAAGTCCCCAGTCTGAGGAAGAACTGGTGACCCCAGCCTCAAGGGAACAGTTCCAGACTGAGCAGGAAGCAGATGACAGCCTTCAGAAAGCGTGGGCGGCGGCACGGAGCACCCCACCGCCTCTCAGCTCTTCTAATCAATCCCGGTTTGTTATAGACCAAGGACTTTTATACAAGGAGATCCTTTCTGGTGGACACCGGGAAGAATGGCAGCCACAAAAACAGTTGGTAGTTCCAACTAAGTACCGGGGGAAGCTCTTAAGCTTAGCCCATGATCATCCCAGTGGCCATGCTGGGGTGAACAGAACCAAGGACCGGTTAGGGAAGTCCTTCCACTGGGACGGGATGGACAAGGACGTTGCCAAGTATGTCCAGTCTTGTGAGGTATGCCAAAGAGTGGGAAAACCCCAAGACCAGGTCAAGGCCCCTCTCCAGCCATTCCTCATAATTGAGGTCCCATTTCAGCGAGTAGCTGTGGATATTCTGGGTCCTTTCCCAAAAAAGACGCCCAGAGGAAAGCAGTACGTACTGACTTTAGTGGACTTTGCTACCCGATGGCCGGAAGCAGTAGCTCTAGGCAACACCAGGGCTAACACTGTGTGCCTGGCCCTAACAGACATTTTTGCCAGGGTAGGGTGGCCCTCCGACATCCTTACTGATTCAGGATCTAATTTCCTGGCAGGGACCATGCAAAAACTGTGGGAAACGCATGGGGTGAACCACTTGGTTGCCACCCCGTACCACCATAAAACCAATGGCCTAGTGGAAAGGTTTAATAGAACTTTGGGGGCCATGATACGTAAATTTGTCAACGAACACTCCAATAATTGGGACCTAGTGTTGCAGCAGTTGCTGTTTGCCTACAGGGCTGTACCTCATCCCAGTTTAGGGTTTTCAGCGTTTGAACTTGTGTATGGTCACGAGGTTAAGGGGCCATTACAGTCGGTGAAGCAGCAATGGGAGGGATTTACGCCTTCTCCAGGAACTAACATTCTGGACTTTGTAAGCAACCTACAAAGCACCCTCCGACACTCTTTAGCCCTTGCTAAAGAAAACCTAAAGGATGCTCAGGAAGAGCAAAAGGCCTGGTATGACAGACATACCAGAGAACGTTCCTTCAAAGTAGAAGACCAGGTCATGGTCTTAAAGGCGCAACAGGCCCATAAGATGGAAGCATCATGGGAAGGGCCATTCACGGTCCAAGAGCGCCTGGGAACTGTAAACTACCTCATAGCATTTCCCAATTCCTCACTAAAGCCCAGAGTGTACCATGTTAATTCTCTCAAGCCTTTCTATTCCAGAGACTTACAGGTTTGTCAGTTTACAGTCCAGGGAGATGATGCTGAGTGGCCTGACGGCGTCTACTACGAAGGGAAAAAAGACGGTGGCGTGGAAGAGGTGAACCTCTCAACCACCCTGGAACGTCTGCAGCGGCGACCAATCAAGGAGCTGTGCACTAGCTTTGCCCCATTGTTCTCAGCCACCTCAGGACGGACTGAACGGGCACTCCATTGACACAGGTAATGCTCATCCCATTAGAACCCCACCCTACCGGGTGTCTCCTCATGCCCAAGCTGCTATAGAACGGGAGATCCAGAACATGCTACAGATGGGTATAATCCGCTCATCTACCAGTGCATGGGCATCTCCAGTGTTTCCGGTACCCAAACCAGATGGGAAAATACGCTTTTGCGTGAACTACCGTAAGCTAAATGAGGTAACTCGTCCAGACAACTATCCAATGCCACGCACCGATGAGCTATTGAAAAAGTTGGGACGTGCCCAGTTCATCTCTACAATAGACTTAACCAAGGGGTACTGGCAAGTACCGCTAGATGAACCTGCCAAGGAGAGGTCAGCATTCGTCACCCATGCGGGGGTGTATAAATTTAATGTCCTTCCCTTCGGACTTCAAAATGCACCCGCCACCTTCCAGAGGCTGGTAGATGGTCTACTAGCAGAACTGGGAGAATATGCAGTTGCCTACCTCGATGATGTGGCCATTTTTTCAGACTCCTGGCCCAAACACCTACTACACCTGGAAAAGGTCTTTAAGTGCATCAGGCAGGCCGGACTAACTGTTAAGGCCAAAAATTGTCAAATAGGCCAAAACAGAGTGACTTACCTGGGGCACCAGGTGGGTTGAGGAACCATAAACCCCCTACAGGCCAAGGTGGATGCTATCCAAAAGTGGCCTGTCCCAAGGTCAAAGAAACAGGTCCAATCCTTCTTAGGCTTGGCCGGGTACTACAGGCAATTTGTACCACACTACAGCCAAATCGCTGCCCCACTGACCGACCTGACCAAAAAGACCCAGCCAAATGCAGTTAACTGGACTAATAAGTGTCAAAAGGCCTTTACCCAGTTTAAGGCGATGCTCATGTCTGACCCTGTGCTCAGGGCCCCGGACTTTAACAAGCCATGCCCAATAACCACGGATGCATCTGAGCGTGGTATAGGAGCAGTTCTCATGCAGGAAGCAACGGATCACAACTTCCATCCTGTCGTGTTTCTCAGCAAGAAACTGTCTGAGAGGGAAAGTCACTGGTCAGTCAGTGAAAAGGAATGCTACGCCATTGTGTACGCCCTGGAAAAGCTATGCCCATATGTTTGGGGACGGCGGTTCCAGCTACAAACTGACCATGCTGCACTAAAGTGGCTTCATACTGCCAAGGGGAACAACAAGAAACTTCTTCGTTGAAGTTTAGCTCTCCAAAATTTTGATTTTGAAATTCAGCACATCTCAGGAGCTTCTAACAAAGTAGCTAATGCACTCTCCCATGAGAGTTTTCCAGAATCCAGTAGTTAAAAAGTGTTCTTAAACTGTAAAAGTCTGTTAGTTATATACTTAGTGGTATATGTAACGGTGCATGTGTTGTATTAATCTGTTTAGTTTAAAGTTCTAGGAGGAAATCGCCGCCAGTGAGCTTCCCCACTGTCTGCAATTTGGGGGGCGTATCATAAACAGATAGCTAAGGGTTAACGTCTCTTTCACCTGGAAAGAAGTAATCTGAAACACCTGACCAGAGGACCAATCAGGAAACCAGACTTTTTCAGGTCTGGATGGAGGGAAGTTTGTGTCTGAGTTCTTTGTCTTCTGCCTGTCCCTCTCGGCTATGGGAAGGATTTTTCTATTTCCTGCTTTCTAATCTTCTGTTTCCAAGTTGTGAGTACAAAGATAGGTTTGGTTTTTTTGTATTTACATGTATGTAGTTGCTGGAGTGTTTTGAATTGTATTCATTTTGAATAAGGCTGTTTATTCATATTTCTTTTAAGCAATTGACCCTGTATTTGTCACCTTAATACAGAGAGACTATTTTTATGTATTTTTCTTTCTTTTTAAGACCTGTTGGAGTTTTTTCTTTAGTGGGGAACTCCAGGGAATTGAGTCTGTGCTCACCAGGGAATTAGTGGGAGGAAGAAATCAGGGGGAAATCTGTGTGTGTTAGATTTACTAGCCTGACTTTGCAGTCCCTCTGGGTGAGGGGGGAAGGGAGATTAGCTCTCGGTACTTCTGTTTTCTAAGGCTGGAAACGGGGAGGGTGGAATCCCTCTGTTTAGATTCACGGAGTTTGCTTCTGTTGATCTCTCCAGGAACCCAGGGAGGAAATACCTGGAAGGGAGAAGGGAAGGGAAATGGTTTATTCCCCTTTGTTGTGAGACTCAAAGAATTTGGGTCTTGGGGTTGTCATAAACAGATAGCTAAGGGTTAATGTCTCTTTCACCTGGAGCACCTGACCAGAGGACCAATCAGGAAACCGGATTTTTTCAACTTTGGGTGGAGGGAATTGTGTGTCTAAGGTCTTTGTTTTCTGGCTGCCTGCTTTCTCTGAGCTTTGGAGAAGTAGTTCTGTTTTCTAATCTTTTGTTTCTAAGTGTAAGGACAAAGAGATCAGATAGTAAGTTATATGGTTTCTTTTCTTTGGTATTTGCATGAATATAAGTGCTGGAGTGCTTTGATTTGTATTCTTTTTGAATAAGGCTGTTTATTCAATATTCTTTTAAGAAATTGCCCTGTATTGTGTCATCTTAATACAGAAGAGACCATTTGTATTTTTTCTTTCTTTTTATATAAAGCTTTCTTTTAAGACCTGTTGGAGTTTTTCTTTACTTCAGGGAAATTGAGTCTGTACTCACCAGGGAATTGGTAGGAGGAAGAAATCAGGGGAGATCGGTGTGTGTTGAAGTGGCTAGCCTGATTTTGCATTCCCTCTGGGGGAATAGGAAAGTCCTTTTGGTTTCCAGGACCGGGAACGGAGAGGGGGAGTCACTCTGTTTGGATTCACAGAGCTTGTGTCTGTGTATCTCTCCAGGAGCACCTGGAGGGGGGAAGGGAAAAAGGATTATTTCCCTTTGTTGTGAGACTCAAGGGATTTGGGTCTTGGGGTCCCCAGGGAAGGTTTTTCAGGGGGACCAGAGTGCCCCAAAACACTCTAATTTTTTGGGTGGTGGCAGCAAGTACCAGGTCCAAGCTGGTAACTAAGCTTGGCGGTTTTCATGTTAACCCCCATATTTTGGACGCTAAGGTCCAAATCCAGAGAGTCAGTGGGCTGTTAGAAAAACTGCTAACACTCTTGCAAGGCAAAATAAGGCACTCGGCCAACCCTCAAGGGTGGTAAGAAGGAACTGAGAGGGTGTAGGGCTTGCGGCACCTAATATATGGATGCATTAGCACGGCACTCCAGAGAGCACCACTGCCGGCACTACAGATATCGCTAAGGCAAAAATCTCCGACGACTGTGCACGTGGGCACGCACACCTACAATGGAATTGACATGAGCAAGCACTTGAAGAAGCAGCCTGTTTCTATTTTCAGGTGGAAACAGTGAAAATCCTATTCTGTGGGCACATCTAAAAAAACGGTTACCAACCTTTTAGTAACTTGTTCTTCGAGATGTGTTGTTCATGTCCATTCAAAGTAGGCGTGCACGCGCCATGTGCACGCCAGCCGGAAGATTTTCCCCTAGCAGCGTCTGTAGGGTCAGCTCAGGCGTCTCCTGGAATGGCGCCGCCATGGCGCCCTATAAGGGGGCCCGCCGACCCTCCACCCTCTCAGTTCCTTCTTGCTGGCACTTCAACAGAGGGGCAGAAGGGTGGGTGTTGGAATGGACATGAACACCACATCTCGAAGAACAACAGTTACTAAAAGGTGGGTAACCGTTTTTTCCTCTTCGAGTGGTTGTTCATGTCCATTCAAAGTAGGTGACTCACAAGCCTAACCTTAGGAGGTGGGGTTGGAGACCACTGCTGACTGGAGTATAGTGCGACCAAAGGCTGCATCATCCCTAGCCTGGTGCGTGATGGCATAGTGAGACGAGAACGTGTGGCTGGAGGACCACATGGCCACTCTACAAATCTCCTGAGTCGGAACCTGAGCCAGGAATACTCCCGAGGAGGCCTGCACCCTAGTGGAGTGGGCTGTGACCGGAGGGACAGGGGTCTTTGCTATACGGTAGCATTCCCGGATGCAGGTCGCAATCCACGAAGAGATTCGCTGAGAGGAAATCGGGAGCCCCTTCATCCTCTCTGCCACTGTGACGAAAAGCTGGGTTGAGCGTCTGAACGGCTTGGTACGCTCTATATAAAAAGCCAAGGCCCTGCGGACCTCCAGGGAGTGCAGCCTCCGCTTTTCACTGGAGGCATGTGGTTTCAGGTAAAACACCAGGAGAAAGATATCTTGGCCCATATGGAACTGTGAAACAACCTTGGGTAGGAAAGCCAGGTAAGGTCTAAGTTGGACCTTGTCCTTGTAGAAGACTGTGTACATGGGCTCAGATGTTAACGCTCAAAGCTCTGACACCCGTCAGGCCGAGGTGATGGCCACCAGGAAGGCAGTCTTGTATGACAGGTACAGCAGGGAGCATGAGGCCAGAGGCTCAAAGGGAGGCCCCGAGAGGACGGAGAGGACCAGGTTCAGGTCCCAAGCAGGGGTCGGCTGACACACATGCAGAAAGAGCCTGTCCATACCCTTGAGGAAACGCCCACCCAGTGGATTCGCAAACACTGAGGTACTCCCTTCTCCCGGATGAAAGGCGGATATGGCCGCCAAATGTACGCAAATGGAGAAAAGGGAGAGGCCCAGTTGTCTTAGGTGAAGCAAATAGTCAAGGACAACGGGAATTGGAACCCCTAGCGGGTCGTGACCCCGCTGACCCGACCAGATGGAGAAGCGCTTCCATTTAGCCAGGTATGTGGCCCTAGCTGACGGTTTCCTGCTACCCAGCGGCACCTGCCTGACCTGCTGGGAACACTGCAACTCCACTGGGTTCAGCCATGGAGCATCCAGGCTGTAAGCCGAAGGGACTCGAGGTTCGGATGGCGGAGGGAGCCCCAGTCCTGCGGGATCAGGTCCGGGAGTACGGGCAGCGTCAGGGGCTATCAGGATTACCCTGGTGTGATCCCTGCAAATCTTTAAAAGCATCCTGTGTATCAGGGGAATCGGAAGGCACAGAGCAGGCCGTCTTCCCATGGCTGAAGGAAAGTGTCCGACAGAGACCCCCGACTGCGGCCCAGAAGGGAGCAAAACTGTCGGCACTTCCTGTTTTCCCTTGAGGCAAACAGATCTAACCAGGGAAAGCCCCAGAGCTGGAAAATTGAGCGCACCACATCCCATTGGAGGACCACTTGTGACCCTGCAACGAGCGGCTGAGGGTGTCTGCCAAGCCGTTATATCTTCCAGGGGAGCAGAACGCCATCAGGTGAGTGGAATTGTGGATGCAGAAATCCCACAGCGCGAGGGCTTCCGTGCAGAGAGGAGAGGAGTGTGCACCCCCGTTTGTTGATATAAAAGACTGCCGCCGTGTTGTCCGAAAAGACTGAAACACATCTGCCAGCCAGATGAGACCGGAAGATCGAACATGCCAAGCAGACCACTCTCAGTTCCCTGACATTCATATGCAACTCGAAGTCCTCCAGCAACACCAATCCCTGTGTCCTGAGGCGTCCCAGGTGCACTCCCCAACCTCGATCCGAGGTGTCTGTCACCAGGGAGAGGGAGGGCTGCGGGGCAGCAAAGGAAACACCCATGCAGACTTCCCATGGGTTGAGCCACCACTGAAGCGAGCGCAGCAGCAAGCGGGGAAAGGACACCACAGAGTCCAGGGGGTCCCTGACCAGACGATAGACTGTCGCCAACCAGGACTGCAGTCTGGCGTGGACCACTGAGTTCAAATGCGGCACTGCGGCCAGTACTGGGGTCGCTAATGAGCAACTTGGAGTACCATGCGGTGCCAGCATAGCCCGAACTAAAGCCGCTTCCGGGGCCCCTGCCCGGTTAGGGAGTGCTGAACCTGACGATGGCACACCCCTGCCCGGCGACAGTGCCAATGTGGGAGGCAGTTGCACCGGGCCACAGACGTCGAGGACACCGAAGCTGACCATGACCAAGGACCAAACACCTGGCCTACCGACTGATGGTAGGCCCAAGGAGTCCAAAACGGCCACTGCGAGGGCGGCTGCCATTGTTGATGCCACTGCGGGTAACATTGGTGGCTCGCCCCTGATACCGATCTCCTGCTCCGCGACCTGCTGGAGCAATAGGAGTCCGCCTCCGAGTCTGAGGTCTCTGAGTATGAGGAGATGGGGGGAGCGGTGCCCGGTGCCGAAGGTGAGCGGTGCCGAGGCGACGGGGAGCCTCTCCTCTGGTCCAGTGCCGCCTTCGCAGCTCGGTGCGGGGAGGGAGGTGACAGCGTGGCCGGCTTACCTCTAGATTGTATTGGTGGGTGGACCACCGTAGGCAACTCCCGACAATGTGGGGAGGCTGGTGCTGGGAGACTCATCAGGTCTGAGGCTGCCTCGAACGCCTCTGGCGTCAACGGGGGGTGTATGTCTCCGCAAAGGCCCGGAGAATTAGGCTGGTCCGGACTCGACTCCCGGAGCGGTGCGGGAGTCAACGGAATCGCTGGGGGCTGCAATGCAGCCTGTCCACTTAGCCCCGGGGGCGAGGGCGGCCTCGGGTCCTGGTGGGGAGACCGATCCCTCACCAGCTTCTTTTTCTTGGCAGGCACCGGCGAAGGTGCCGCACAAAGGCCTACTTCCTATGACCCAACTCCGCCCAGTGCCGGGTCTTGGACGACCTGAGCTGGGCCTTAAGTCCTGATGCCGGTGCCGGGGCACTCCGCACCGAGGACGGATCTGGGTCTGCGGGTAGTCGCAGGGCCGCCTCCAGCAGGAGGACTCTAAGTCTTTGGGCCTGAATTTCCCACAGTCCTCACAGAATTTGAACCCAGGGGACCCGGGCATGCCCCAGCGGGCGACGAAGACTGTGGGGGGGGGGGACCCCCCAACTACGAAAACTATATACAAGATCTATCTAACTAACTATAATATAACTGAATACACAGACTAAATGGTACGGATAGGACACTGCCAGATTGCTATGCAAGAGAAGTTCCAGCTAGCCATCACCAGCGGTAAGAAGGGACTGAGGGGGTGGAGGGTCGGCAGGCCCCCTTACAGGGCCCTACGGACGCTGCTAGGGGAAAATCTTCTGGCTGGCATGCATGCAGCGCGCGCACACCTACTCTGAATGGACATGAACAACCACTCGAAGAAGAACCATGGATTCTTGAATACATTCACATTCACATCTGAACCTGTGGATGCCTATCTGCAATTTTGAGGAGTCACCCACCACTAATTTGTCTGACTCTCTCTCTTAACCAAATACCATCAAGCAGCAGCAATAAAAGCAAAAATAGCTTTTTAAATCATTATTTTTGGCTTGAAACGCTCTGTTCAACATTTGCTGGCTTTCTATAGTAAGCTAAACTAGTATTCTAGTTTAAACACTCCACAGCCCACAAAATGTTTAAGCCTATTTTAAATTTCAGATAATCCGAGTGGCTGAAGTTTTGAAAAGAGGAGCTTAGTTTAAAAACAAAACTACAACAAAATAAAAAAAAATAACTTTCTACTAGGATAATATTCCAATATCAAAACTTTGGATAATACATGCTTCCAACAGTGACCAAGGCACCTATTAACAGATAATGGGTTGTGCTGTATTTAAGACAGGACAAAGATGCACTATCACATCATACTATGGTGATGAGCATAGTATAAAAACCCATATAGATAAACAATCCTGAGTAGATCTTCAAAACTTTTACAAGGATATTCTTCCTAGCTTGAGTTCTCAAGAATCTACAGCCTTTTCTTTCTTTTTATATTCATGTAGTACTCCCAAAAGCAGGTACAGAAGTTTATCATGTAAGGGTCCAATCCGGTTCCCAGTAACAACAAAGGAACTCTCTCATTGATTTCAGTGGGAGTAGGACTGGGCTCCCAACAAACAGCTAACAATTCAGCTTCTCTCGTAAACAACTCTTTTCATCCCAGGTACTATAAGGACAGCGGCTGAGTTTTTCCTTTTGTTTTTCTTTTCTTTTCTTTTTTCATTCTTACTTGAACTATAAAAACAACAAGCCTTTTCTGTGCATGCTTCCAACCAAAAAGTGGGCACATTTGACTTAGATGCAAATTTCAGAGTACTCCGGAACTTAATGCTAACACAGATACACATAAAGAGTGAATTGTCTTCTACAGTAGTGTTTTTCCCCCATCTGTTTCCTACCATATCTTAGATCAGTCCACAAACATGGTTTGGCACATCTCATTTCCTCATCATCTAAAGTCAAAATGCTTTTTTATTATGAAAAACAGTATCACAGAATAAAAAACATATATCCTTCTACAGTATTTTAGGTTCAGCATTGCTGACTCAGAGAACATTACCAGCATGTTTTCTTTGGCAACATACTAACTTGGGATTCACATTAAAGTGTTGGATTCTACAGGGTCGAACAAAAGAGGAGGTATTGTACATTAGACTAACTAAGAAGCTTAATTTAAAAAAATGCGAAGCTTATTTCTTATTTATTATGCTTTCGTAAAATAAATGAATGCAAAAACCCAGTAGTATCATGTGCGTAATAGCAACCTAGAGCTATGGTACTGGCTATTTAGAAATACTATTTCTATTGAGAGAAATATGAGAGGATACAAAAAGTCCCTTTTTAATAGTCATCCTCATAATAAAATGTCGAATATTAAGGCAATTATATATCAATATTATTACTCACTATATTGTTACAAAGTTAACACTTTTGTTGGGTGGGGGTGGAATCCACAGCACTAAACTATAAATAGTACCCTTTAATGTTGTGCATAGTTTTGGCTTTCATTCACACAAAATATAATGAAATTGACTCGAGCTGTGGATTAAACGCAGTTAAATCACGCAATTAACTCAAAAAAATGAATCGTGATTAATTACAGTTTTAATAGCACTGTTAAGCAATAGAATACCAATTGAAATTTATTAAACATTTTGGATGTTTTTCTACATTTTCAAATATATTCAATTACAACATAGAATACAAAGTGTACAGTGCTCACTTTATATTATTATTTTTATTACAAATATTTGCATTGTAAAAATGATAAAAGAAATAGTACTTTTCAGTTCACCTCATACAAGTACTGTAGTGCAATTTCTCTGTCATGAAAGTGCAACTTACAAATGTAGGGTTTTTTGTTGCATAACTGCACTCAAAAACAAAACAAGTCCACTCAGTCCTATTTCTTGTTCAGCCAATCGCTAAGACAAACAAGTTTATTTACATTTATGGGAGATAATGTTGCCTACTACTTATTTACAATGTCATCATAAAGTGAGAACAGGCATTCGCATGCGACTTTTGTAGCCAGGTATTTACATGCCACATATGCTAAACATTCATATGTCCCTTCAGGCTTCGGCCATCAATCCAGAGGACATGCTTCCATGCTGATGATGCTCATTCAAAAATAATGCATTAATTAAAGTAGTGATTGAACTCCTTGGGCGACAACTGTATGTCTCCAGCTCTGGTTTACCCACATTTTGCCATATATTTCATGTTACAGAAGTCTCAGATGATGACTCAGCACATATTATTTAAGAACACTTTTGCTGCAGATTTGACAAAACATAAAGAAGGTACCAATGAGATTTCTAAAGATAGCTACAACACTCGACCCAAGGTTTAAGAATCTTAAGTTCCTTCCAAAATCTGAGAGGGATGAGGTGTGGAGCATGCTTTCAGAAGTCTTAGAAGAGCAACACTCTGATGCAGAAACTATAGAACCCAAACTAGCAAAAAGGAAAATCAACTTTCTGCTGGTGGCACTGACTCAGATGATGAAAATGAACATGTGTCGGTCCACACAGCTTTGGATTGTTATCAAGCAGAATTCGTCATCAGCATGGAGGCATATCCTCTGGAATGGTGGTTGAAGCATAAAGAGACATAGGAATCTTTAGCGCATCTGGCATGTAAATATCTTGCAATGCCAGCTACAACAGTGCCATGAGAACATCTGTTCTCACTTTCAGGTGACATTGTAAACAAGAAGCAGCCAGCATTGTCTCCTGCAAATTGTAAACAAACTTGTTTGTCTGAGCGATTAGCTGAACAAGAAATAGGACTAAGTGGACTTGTAGGCTCTAAAATTTTACACTTATTTTTTAATGTAATTTTTTGTACATAATTCTACATTTGTAAGTTCATCTTTCATGAAAAAGAGATTGCACCACAGCACTTGTATGAGGTGAACTGAAAAATACTATTTCTTTTGGTTATTTACAGTGCAAATACTTATAAACAAAAACAAATATAAAGTGAGCACTGTATACTTTGTATTCTGTGTTGTAAATGAAATCAATATATTTGAAAATGTAGAAAACATCCAAAAATATTTAAATAAATGGTATTCTATTATTAACACTGCAATTAATCACACAATTAATTTTTTAATCACTTGACAGCCTTAAAATTGACATATTTACGGAAAAATTATCCTAACAAGAAGCACTTTAGATCTGAGATGCCATAAGAATCTCAAGTGTTGACATTTTATGTTATTAGCCTTAAACAAAAAATTAAAACTTTCAAAAACATCTAAAATTAACAGACAATCAGTTGCAAGTGAGAACAAAGGACCTTTTACATCTAATTTCCTTAATCAATGGTGCAAAATTTTTGAGCGTCATTGCTCAGAACTCTGCTTAGGATAACAAACATTGTGTGCACAAAAATATTAGGGTAAATTTAGATATTCATCACCACTATGTCATCAGTTTTCTAATGATATTACCAGGTGCCCTTTAGATACAGATCATGATACCAATGAGTCGGGGTACATTGGTCAGACCACCTGAAACTCACTGTTAGATACCAGGGAGCCTATCGCCATCTGGCCTTGGGTTGCTATTAGTGTCACACTGTCTGACCACGTTTGTAAAGCTGATGGGGGAAGTTTGTTGTAGTATGAGCTGGTTTTTTTATGGTCTTCATGTTTGTTTTCCTCTCTAATGTCTTCAGCGCACTCCTAAATTATTCATTCTTTTATTTTGTAGTGACTGACATATGAAGATTTAGGGCGGACAATTATTGCACCTAAGCAACAGGAGTTCACAGCAATACATTAGCCCACCTGATCATGGGATAGTGAAATAGCTCCTGGATCTACTACCCCTTTTTAGAGAAAATCTTTCATTGGGATGAGAGATAAGGAATGTAGAGGTAACTCTCTCCTGGGACTGGCACGGGTAGGGGAGAAGGTGGGGACAGGGAACAGGGCTGGATGTGGGGCAGAAAGGGAGGGGGCAGAGCTTGAGCCAACAGAGAGGAGTAAGGTATAGGGTGGAAGAGGCAACTCCCTCCAGAGAAGTAGAGGAAGCAGGGCTGGGTGTGGGGCAGAAAGGGAGGGGTAGACCAGTTCAGATATAGAGATCTGGGGCTTGATTCCTGTGACAGTTCTTACTGTGAGTCACCCTGTTACCCTCCTGCCTCCAACAAGAGGGGGACCCGCTTGTGATTAACTGGGTATCAGCTCCCTGACACTACCAGCTAGCTAGCCACTCAAACACTATCCTCAGGGCTCTGCCAGCCCTCACACTGCCTTACAGGTTAACCATAGGTGGACCCCAGTCCCAGATCCCCTTTGAAATGTTCCTCTATAGTGTCCAGCCCTTTATCTACTGAACATTCACAGAAATACCAGGTCTCCTGTCCCCAGCTTCTCTGAATGAACACAAGATCAGCTCCTTGTATAACACCACAGCACGGAGATATATTTATAGTGAAAATAACACTAAGTTTATTATCAATAAGTCAAGAGACAGTAAGGAAAATGGAAACAAATAATCCCTAGCTATGGGGCAATTGGAGAAGTGGGGCCACACCCCAAACTAAAGAGACATGTAGGAAGTAGTCACAGGAAAGCTGGTCTTGATCCCCCCCTGCTGGGAGGGAGACCCATCTCCCCATGACCTACACAGGGTCTTGGGCTGGGAGCCAGTGGAGAGAGAGGGCCCGGGTCCCCCTATCATCCCTTCTGGCCTACTGGCTGAAAGACTAGTCATCTAGCCACTAGGTTGTGCACAGAAAACCCTAACACAAGTTCATTGACTAGTTCTGTAGTGGGGCAGTCACCCCGCTCCAGCTAGGAAAGGGTTAAAAACCGGCCCTTGGAGAGGGGTGGGGCTGAAAGCAGCTAAGGGAGGCTGATTGGGTAGGCAGCTGCAGCTGTGGCCACACCCAATTTGGGTCCAACTGGCCCTGATAAAAGGGCTGGGAGCTAAGCAGAGGGAGTCTCACTCCAGTGGCGGAGTGGGAAGGACCTGGCTGCTGGCTAGAAAAGGTTATCTCAAACAAAGCAGTGCTGGGGAAGGACAGACAGAGCTGGGCAGCTCTGGCTAGGTGAGTCCCGGCTAAAAGGGCCTGTGGAGGTACTGAGGCTGCAGCGATGCAGCCAGGCCAGGAAAAGGCAGCAGGTCCAAACCCCCTTGCCAATGATGAGCGGCCTTTTCAGACTACAGTTTGCCCCTGAGAAAAGGGGCTAGATGAAGACTGGCAGTCGGTCACTGAGGCAAGGTGAGCTTTGGGGAATTGGGGTTCCCCAGGAAGGGGAGGATTCCATAGTGTGGGGACACTGCTGCAGGGCAGTACCCCAGAGAAGGGGCACCGCGGGCCAGGACGGGATGTGTTGCCTGAACTAAAGGGTGGTACTAGAAAAAGGGAGAAGCAGGCAGCAGCAAGGGAGACACTGACCAGCAGGAGGCGCTCAGAACCTAGAAGAGCTAATTTCCAGACCAACCAGCAGGATGCACCACACCAGTGAGTGCTCCAGCGGACTACAAGTTCCAAGAGGTATTCTGCGTCAAAGAAAGCATAAAAGGTTCTATTAGGAGATGCACACAAGTAAACACTGGAGGACATCACTGATAGAGAAGACTGAAAGCAGGAAAGAAGGACAGGACTATGTTATAAAGGGCCTTGAAGGTAAGGATCAGAAGCTTGTGTTTAATGTGGTGTAGAAGTAGAAGCCTGTGAAGGGATTTTAAAAAAGGGTGACAGGGCAGAAACTATGCTGTTCAAAACACTACTTAGTAGCATTTTATATGTTTCTTCCTATAAAACATCAAACCCATACCCTATAGCATCTGTGGCAGAGGGCCATTTATTGGACAATGTTGTTTCTTGCCCAAAAAAAGTAGTACACAGCCTTCCCTTTCCCATCTCTTCATGTGTTTCTATAGAAATTGCCTTCCATATAAACAGCAGCATTCAGTAATACATGAAAAAACAAGTAAGGTATGTAAACTTGCACCTACAGAACATTTTCTTTCTGTAGAAATTTAAATACAGGATAAAAAGATCCACTGCATATAGAATAGCATTAATAGTTTACCACTTCTTCAGCATGAAACCACCAAAGCCCTTCTTTTTCTATCCTGGTCTCCTTTAAATAGCATAGTGGATTTATAGTTGTGGAATATAGGGTCAGTGTCTACCTGGTAGATTTGCTGCATATGTAATGAATGCATTCCTCCTCAATTGATGGGTCTGACTTTTAGCAGGCAAGAGAAGCAGTTTTCTGCTTAAACCTGTGCCCACCTATGAAAGAAGAGGAAATGGGGCTAAACTGTTAGCATTAGGACTGGGATGAGAGGTCAAATGAGCACAACCCCCTTGTGTCAAGTGAGGTCTTGTTATGACTTCTCTATTCTGCAAGCTAAATATTTTGCTAGTTTTCGGTAAAATCTGGCCCTTAAATCTCAACTAAGCAATATCCACCACCAATTAAGCTTTCAAATAGTGTAAGCTATGAATGGTATATCTAAGGTGCTTTTATAATTTTACATGGCACCTGTTTCATATACTATATGTCTGGTTTCTGGTGCCAAATGTTTACTTTTTATTGGAAACCGCTGGAGCATTGTAAATATATGGCAACCAGCTATAATTAAACAGTTTAGTTAAAAAGAATTTCTCACTTTAAGAATAGGGAGCCCAGTATGGATTGAATTTCAAAGCTTTAAATACTGTAAAAAGCCAGCAGATGGCACCTAAATGTAAGCAACCAAGTCCTGGAGGACCAACAGCCTAGAGGGGCAAGAAGCCAGAGAATTCCATGACAGCAACTGCAGCCACTCAGCAAATGCCCAACCTGGAGAGGAATAGGTGCAGGCTCACACACTTTACTCCAAATAGTTGGAAGAGCTGGCTCAGTTTGACTCCCAGATTGTACATTGCCCAGGGAAGCAACACCAGAATGCCGATGCCTTGTCCAGGAGGCAGGGGTGGCTCTAGACATTTCGCCGCCCCAAGCACGGCGGCATGCTGTGCGGGGGGCGCTTTGCCAGTCGCTGGTTCCGCAGCTCCGGTGGACCTCCCACAGGCGTGCAGGAGGTCCACTGGAGCCACGGGACCAGCAGACCCTCCAGGCATGACGCCGAAGGCTGCCTACCTGCCACCCTCCCGGCGACCGGCAGAGCGCCCCCCGCGGCATGCTGCCCCAAGCACGCACTTGGCGTGCTGGGGCCTGGAGCTGCCCTTGCCTGGAGGCCTGATTTAGGAGATGATGAACTGCAGGCGTGCCATTCTCTAAGGGTGGGGGTGGGGTGTCAATCAAGTTTGTAATACTCAGAGATACAGAAAAGGTCAGTGGGTCAATAGATTGGCATAGGAGCCAGCAGAAAGATACTGATATAGAGAAATTAATAAGAAGTGAAAAAAACTGGTAGCAGTGAGTTCCAAGAGGAAATTCAGCATCATCCTCACCTGAAAAGGTATCTGACTGTGGATGGCAATAGTTATATACTTTAGGTAAAAGGATTTGGTAATTTCTCACTTAAACAGGGAAGCCAGCTCCCATTCCAATATGGTTGGAGTTTGAAAGAGACTTTAAATACAAATCTCACACTGAAATCAAGGAAAACTGAGAATTTGATAAGAATGGATCTTTTAATTGACATGTGCCAAAGGGGCAAATATAAATCATAGTGTCACTGATACAATATGAGTATTTATTACTAATGTGTGAACTCTCATAATTACTGTTACACAGATTCTGAATTAGATAAAATTGGTAAAATATTACTTAGGTTTTGAATATGGGTGCTTTATCTTACGGTGATGTCACACACAAAAGATGGTTTTGGAGACACTCTCACACATGACAGAATTACCAACTTGAGATTTCTGCGGGGCTGCTGGAATTACCAAATGTAGCACATCATCACTCAAAATAATACACAACCAAGTGAACAGGAGAGGTTTGCAAACATTGTTAGTTCCACAAATTGGGGGACGGAGGGCTAGCGTCATAGTAAGATCTGTTGGCAAAATGTGTTTTCCTTTTTTTGTTTTGTTTTGAGATAGACATGTTGAATCACGTTATCCTTTACTAACATTTGCTCTCACAAGAAAAGCAGAGAATTACAGAAAATCTGCAATTATTTCAATCAAGAATCCATTGATGCCAACTGGCAAAGGGTTCATTGTTCTGCAACAGCAACTTCTATGGGGCCTGACAAACTCACTAAACCAAATAGGTTGCTGTAGTATTTATCTATAAAGAATACCATATGGGATCTTAAATGAAAGCCGGGATCATGCTGGTTATTAATATAGTTTGTATGAATGAATAGCTTCCCATCCCCAAAAGAGGTAAAGAATTGATTTTGCCAGACACAGCAAAGTATATTCATGTCTGCCTAGGTTCATATGGAGAATAAGCATTGTAAACCAAACAAAATGGGAGCTACACTTGCATGTCAAGTCAAGAAGAGGATGTGAAAACAACCCGGAGCCAGCACAACAAACAACGGGGGGGGGGGGGGGGGAATCTTTATTCTGAGGTCAAAACAAGGAATTTTTGGAAATATAAAAATAAGCTGAAAGCCATTGTGGTAGAATCATAGACTTTAAGGTCAGAAGGGACCATTATGATAATCTAGTCTGACCTTCTGCACAGTGCAGGCTACAGAATCTCACCCACCCACTTCTGTATCAACCTGCGTCAGAGCCATTGAAGTCCTCAAATCATGGTTTAAAGACTTCAGGATGCAGAGAACCTTCCAGCAAGTGACCCATGCCCCATACTGCAGAGGAAGCGAAAAACTCCCAGGGCATCTGCCAATCTGCCCTGGAGGAAAATTCCTTCCTGAGCCCAAATATGCCAATCAGCTAAACCCTGAGCATGTGGGCAAGACTTACCAGCCAGAATACTAAAGAATTCTCTGTAGTAACTCAGATCCCATCCCATCACAAGCCATTGGGCATATTTACCGCTAGTAGTCAAAGACAAATTAATTGCCAAAATTAGGCTATCCCATTATACCATCCCCTCCATAAACTTATCAAGTTTGGTATCCATTTACTGAGGAAACTCCCTGTAGGGTGTAGGAATATTCATAAAAACTTGGATCCCGGTTTTGACTGAAAACCAGCAGCTCTGTCAAAGACTGAATCCTTGGGAGAAAATTTACTGTATAAAATAAGAAGTGTAATCATTAATAAGTGTAGAGCTGGGATTGCACTTTTTGTTTTGTTTTATGTTTGTAACCAGATCTGTTTCTACCCCTTATCCTTTCTCAGTATCTCTTAAATCATAAGAACGGCCAAACTGGGTCAGACCAATGGTCCATCCAGCCCAGTATCCTGTCTTCTGACAGTGGCCAATGCCTGGTGCCCCAGAGGGAATGAACAGAACAGGCAATCATCAAGTGATCTATCCTGTCTCTCATTCACAGATTTGGCAAACAGAGGCTAGGGACACCATCCCTATCCATCCATCCTAATAAGCATTGATGGACCTATCCCCCATGAACTTATCTAGTTCTTTTTTGAACCCTGTTATAGTCTTGTCCTTCACAACATTCTCTGGCAAAGAGTTCTACAGGTTATCTTAATCTTTGAAAATAAACTTTTCGTTGCTTTCATTCTAAATATATTTAGTGCTATAATGTTATAAGGGACCCGATCCTGAGTTGCACTAGTCAAGCTGCATGTACACTGTCTCTTTGGGGGGACAGTTTAACTGATAGTTAATGTGAGTGTCCTGTGATGGGGCTGGATACTGCAGTGAGTGTCCCGAGAACTCAGAGGTTATTATTACGCTCACAAAGCAGAGTAATTATACCAGAATCTACATCACTTTTATTCTGGAATAGTATCAACATGGGGAGCTACTCTGGAATAGCTATTGCAGATGAGCTATGCTGGTCAATTTCCCCATGTAGACATGTCTAAGAGAGTTAATAAAAAAATATAGACGGTTATGTCCTTAATATGCTGAGAACACTCAGCTTTATATAGACTTTCCATGTAACCGTGAATTGGAGAAAATGACAAGTGTCTACAAGAATGAAGCTCAACCAAGATAAGACCAAAATACTCTCTGTGGGAAGCAACTGAGGCCAACAATTTCAGGAGAGACTACTGATTGTGGATGCCCAACCTGACCTTCCTTAAAGGGACTCAATTTTCATAGGGTGACTTCTCAACACTTTCTGAAAACCAGGCCCTTTCAGTGTGATATACATTGAGCAGATAAACACTGAGGTACTCAAAATCACTAGTTACTCTTGAAATCTTGGCTTGAAAGAACTGGTGAAATAACCTTGGTACCTTTGGCTGGGGGTGTGCAGCTGCCATTTACTATTTACAATATTACAGCTTAGGAGTCTTGTTAGCATCCAGGAGCATCCCTGGATTTCCAAGAGCATTTTTTCCATCTGTATCTGGCAAGACAATTTTGACCATTACTTGTAGATGTAGAACTTCTTACCATCATCCATATCTTTGCCATTTCAAGACTACACTATTGGAGAGGTCTGCTTGAGGCTACATCTTGACACAGCTCAAAAACTTAAGCTTCGGGAGTATGAAAATTTCAATGTTTAGCAGTGCCCAAGTGAAACCAATTAAAAGAGAGAGTTAGTCAGTTTATGGCCAGTCTATGGATTTTAAATTATTTGTTTCAAATTCAATTAAACTACCAACATCTCCATTTTCAAATATTTGGCTGTCATTACCCTTTATACATATACTTCTGAGTGAAACTATTTTAGGAATATTTATCCTAGCTAAAAATAAATGAGCATTTACTTCTCAGCAATGTCAACCTCTAATTAAAACCAGTTCTCTGGCCAGACATTATACTAAAAAGAAAAAGCTTCTAGTAACAAAATTTTCATTGTTAAAGCAGGGCTGTTCATAAGCAATTATACCTTGTCAACTCTAACAGTTAATCTAACCTCTTCAGTGACACCCAGTTATTTTCACACTGAACATCCTGATACAAACCAATAATTATGGCCCTCACTTGCTATCTCCACTGACATTAATTTCCAGACTATAAAGACATAGGCACATAAGCTCATAACCATATCCACAGGATCATTAAGGTGTTACTGTATTTCTTTGAAATAGGACATTTATTTCTGCAATGGTTTGATCATTCAATAACAAACATTTTAATCTTCTCCCTGCTTGTATTTATTCTGCCATTTTACTAACTGCTATTAATGGACTACTAGCAATAGGAGACCTTTCCATTGTACGTGTCATCTTTTCACTTGCAGTAAGTCATTTAAAAAAAATAAATTAGTACCATAATGTATAAACCACAACAAAGGTACAACTTATTAGCTTCTAATTTGTTTTCTCCTAGGAGCACTGGGCTGTTTCTCACTAGAGAAAGGGGGCAGCACAAAATTGCCAAAGAGGGGATGTAGAGGTATGGACTATGCCCCCTCCCACTCTAAATTTACTTGTTTGTAGCATGACCTATTTTACAAGCATTAAAATCACCTTAAACTACTTTAACTACTTACATTTCTATTATTATACACACATTTAGAAGCAGAATGCTAACACAAAATTGGAAAAAAGACAAAGACACAAATCAGAAGAAATTAACAGTTAAGAAAGGTTACCCTCTTAATTGTAGTACAGTAGAACCTAAGAGTTATGAACACCTCAGGAATGCAGATTGTTTCTCACTCTGAAATGTTCGTAACTCTGAACAAAACATTATGGCTGTTCTTTCAAAAGTTGACAACTGACTATTGATTTAATACAGCTTTGAAACTTCACTATGCAGAAGAAAAACGCTGTTTTTAACCATCTTAATCTAAATGAAACAAACACAGAAACAGTTTCCTTTCTTTTTTAAAAACTTTCCCTTTTTTTTTTTTTTTTAGTAGTTTACACTAAACACAGTACTGTTCTGTACTGTATTTGCTTTTTTCTTTTTGGGTCTCTGCTACTGCTGCCTGATTGCGTACTTCAGGTTCCAAATGAGGTGTGTGGTTGACCGGTCAGTTCGTAACTCTAGTGGTCCTAATTCTGAGGTTCTACTGTATGTCTGTCAATCTCCAAAATAGGAATGAAATTAGCTGTGAGTTATTAATAAGGAAGGCAAAAATAGACAACCCTGTATTTTTAAAGAAACAAAGATGGGTAAATTATGTATACTATTACTTTAAATGAGACTCCATAGGCTGGAAAACATTTCTCACAACAGCTGCATCAGAGGATGCTTGCAACAGATTTTCTAATGTTTAGCAAAGTTGTAAATGCCAACAAGTAGCAGCTTTGCAGATCAGCTTGAAACGAAACATGAAATTCTTTCTGCTTATGATCCTTACATTGCTCTGGTCTTGGATTCTTATTGACTATACACATTTGTGTAATTCAGGTTTTTAGTCAGCTACCTAAAGACCTCTTCAAAAACACATATTTTAATGCTTCCTGATATCTGAAACTATGACATGATTTTTCCAATGTGAACTAGGATTTCCTCTGCACTGTGGAAAAGAGAGCTGATTTTAGGACAATGAACTCTAACAAACCTGTTTAACCACCGTGATCTGACACAAGGTGAAAAATGGAGCCTAAAAGTTCATCAAGCTCCTACCTCTTAAATTTTCCTAGCTAGTGTAATGGGTCTAAGGAATGTCACTTTGGTGGTTAAGATGTATAGACATGGATCATCAGCTCTAAATAAGGCAAATGGAAGAAGCTGAAGGACCCATATGAAATCATGGAGGACATATTGTCACATTTTGGGGAGTTAGCATAAGTTCCAGCAGTAGGTCAATCTGATCAAACTGGCTAGATGACTTATTGAGGTTCCTTCCAGTCCTACACTTCTTCAATTCTATGATTCACTGATCTTAAAAATGCATCTAAAAGTAATATGAATGAGCTCAAACAATCTCCCTTACCTCCTCCCTCACATACTTAAAAGTCCTTTCGACAGGTTTCCCTCATTACTGCTAAAGAAGGCAGAAAACCCCAATCAGAGTCACGCTTTGGACCTGTGGGGTGATTGACTGATTACATCCCCACTCAGAGGGGGCAGAGCTAGGTAACATTTAAGACTTATAGGAGCCTGAGGGAATTCAGTAGAGGAGAGAATGCAGAGAAGGCAGAATTCCCCTGCAAGGAGAGAATCACAGAGAGCAAGACAGGCTCTTGTGAGGGAAGTCCTGAGGGAAGAATGATAGCCAAGTTGGCAATCTTGATATAGACCTGTGAAAGGACAGAGGACCTTCTTGTTTACCATTGATTGGATCTTATTATCTTGGCCTTTTGATACTCTGAAAGGAAACAAGACTGGAGAAGTGTCTTGGCCAGAAAATTAAGTCACAGAGCACAAAGGCAAAGGACAAGCTGGTGCAAGACAACAAAAGCAGCCAAAGGGAGTGCTAGAGGGGCAGATCCGTATAACGCCAACTTCTAATGCAAGGAGGCACTTTTACCACGAGTAGAGACTGCTACAGTCCTTAACTCTTCTTCCTTTGCAAACAAAACTGATGCTCTAGGCCTGGGGTGGCCAACCTGTGCCTGAGAAGGAGCCAGAATTTGCCAATGTACATTGCCAAAGAGCCACAGTATTATGTCAGCAACTCCCATCCGCTCCCCCGCCCTGCCTGCCAGCTGCCCTGCTGATTAGCACCTCCCCTCCATCCCTGTGCCTCACGCAACACACAGGAGGCTCTGGGAGGCAAGGAGAAGAGCAAGGGCACAGGCACGGCAGGCTTGGAAAAGGGGGCGGGAAGGGACAGGGCCTTGGGGAAAGCAGGGGCAGGGTCTGTGGCAGAGGCAGAGGTTGAACAGCGAGCATTGGAAAGTTGCACGTAGCTCCAGCCCTGGAGATGGTGCCTATGCAAGGAGCCGCATATTAACTTCTGAAGAGCCATATGCAGCTCCAGAGCCACAGGTTGGTCACCCCTGCTCTAGGCAGAGCTACAAATGTTGAATCTAAGCAATGTTTCTTTAGTTTGTCTCCCATTATATACTGCGGTTTTGTCAACAAACTTCAGAACAATACAGTTCCTATTACAAATTTTTCCATTAATTCATTTTAAAAAAAAAAGAGATTGCAATAGTCTTTATCAATGATTTAAAAAAAAAAACACCTTCACACATTTGAAAACAAAGTTGATGGAACAGACTGTGACCGGTTAATTTTTTCTGCAACAGCCTGTTACATAGGGATAACGAGGAAGGAATGGAAATGAAGAGTATCTCTAGACAAAGGAAATCTCTAGGGCATAACCTTGGTATGTGTGGAGAATATGTATTCCGCTAACATCTTTTTTTACATTAATCTGGTCACTGCACTCCAAGATTTTGAACTATTTTATTCCCTTAATTGTTTTCTTGTCTCCTTCCCCACATCTACATTTTTGTAGTTTGCTGAGTCCCTTTTAGTGACCAAATTGTCACTGAAAGAAAGGATTAAGGCAACCAGGAAAATGAAAGTAGGTCAGAGGCAGCAATGATGGGGGTGGGGACAGCAAAAGGACTTGAGTTGGAAAAGGGGAATGGTTCTCTTGATTCCTCTTATAATGAGATTCTGTTAGATTGTTTGATTAAAGTGCCCTAATCAAATTGTATTGAAGTTTTAAGACAAATTTAAAATGACCACTAACAACAACAAAAATCACAAGGAAACCCAGACACATGAAGAGAGAATTCTTCCATCAATGCAGTTTCAGGATACTGAATGATCTCTGTTATAATAATCAATCCACTGTGCTCACAGCAGCTCACAATTTTAGTCTTTCTGACAACAAAAATAAGATGCCAAGTTTCACTCAAGGGCCCCGATTCTGCAATTGGGTCTGTATGGGTAAATCCTGCACTGATGGAGTGCCTCACTGATTTCAATGGGATTCCATGCAGGTTCAAGGATACAAATGCAGAAATTTTATTGCAGGATCAGGGCCTAAGTGAAATATTAAAGCACAATTTAAATTAAAGGTTATGACATTAATATTAATGAGGTAAATGATTTGTTATTTTCCTAAATGCAACACTGTTTTTTAGAAACTGATTAAAAAGACAGAAAAAACTAACTAGATCATCAAATACCATCCCTCCTGCAAACCCATGATATAGACTCCAACAACAAAAAGTATTCTCTTAAAGAGATTAAACTGATAATACTGATAATTACTCTAAATCTCCACAAATATAAAAGTAACCAGGTCACCAGTTTATAACTGGGAATTGCTTTGTGAATTCTCATTCCAACTTGAATTCTGAGCTAGCAAAAAACCTTCCATGCTATTTCTGCGGTGCTTTTTCCTTAAAACAGGTGATGTCTTGTTCTCCAAATAAACAGAAGATAAGAGAACTGATTAAACATTCACCATATTGTACATACCCTGTTAAATCAACTTGCATAAAGGATACTGTGGTACATGCACATGAACTTTCTTCTGTTCCTAAAGCTCTCTAGGAACAACAACAACAAAAATACAAGAGTACACACAGAGAGCAGAGTTATAAACAGGGCTTTTTATTTCTAATAGAGTTATTGCCATGATTTATGGTAAAGCTTTAGCTGAAACAAGCAGCTAAGCCTCATGCAGCTGAACTCGATTTCTAAGCTTAACGTAAAACTGACAAGAAGAGGTGTGATATGGTACAAGATTGACCATAAGACTCATGTGAAGCAACATTTTTAATTAGGCTATACAGCATTCCATTTAAAAAATCTGACCACTTTTTCCACAAATATTAATACTGGAAACCAAAAGTCCTAGTTACATGATCAGCATCACCCATGCAAGTATTACTATTATTCAGTAGCACCCAAGATATGCTAAACACTTTTGAAACACACAGAAACAGGAGCAAAACCAAACACAAATGTTCGCTTATTTTGGCTTTATTTTTACTTCTACCTGTATAACATTACATACCAAAACAGCTAAATTGAACGAATGGTATTTTAAGTGCTTGCCTTTGCAACCTGAAGTTAGGAAATGCCAGACTTCAGAATGCTCATTCAACTTTAATTCAGCCCCGTTGCGCATATATATTTTGATTGTCTTTTAATTACACAATCACATACAGTAGAACCTCACAGATATGAACACCAGAGTTACAGTCCGAGTAGTCAACCGGACACCATGTGAAATCAGAAGTAACCAAACAGCAAAGACCAAAAAACAAAACAAAAACAAATACTGTACTGTGCCTGTATTGCATCTGGGCTGCCTGTCCCCACCCCCACATGCTGGGCACCCACTTACAGCAAGACCGTGGGGCTGCCAGCCCAAGGCAGCTAAAATCAGCAGAGAAAGAGCAGGGCTGGGGTCTGTGCTGCTTTCACATCTCCTTTCCTCAGCAAGGGGGACACGCTGCTTACAAATTCATGCCTGTGCTGAGAATGGAGATCAGTTGCTGCTGAAACCTGGCCTGGGGCGTCAGGTGCTGGATCTGGAGCCCAAACTGCGCTTTGTTCAGAGTTACGGACAACCTCCATTCCCAAGGTGTCTTAACTCTGAGGTTCTACTGTACTATTTTCTCCAGTGGGCCCATTCCTCATTCAATGCACAAGATGGATGGTGCACCACAAATGAGGCAGCTGTTTAATATTAGTTTTTATCCTCATCATTCAATGTGCCTTATTTACTGCACATCATCCAAACCTTGTACTGAACACAGAATTGTTCGTTTCCTAATGATCTATTCTAAGGTGCTCATCACAATAGAATCTGAGTGGCTTAAAAACACTAAGTTTATCTGCACATCTCCCCTGTGAGGTATTATTCTTCCCATTTTACAGATGAGGACAAAGAGACTTACCTGAGGGGTCTTAGTGAATCAATGAAAGAGCCACGATCAGACCTCGAGATATGACTTCTGGGTGTCCATCCCTGTGCTAATTCCTCCAGAACACATGCCTTACTGCTAGAGAAGCCGAGCATTCACTGTTCTCACTGACTTTTGCTGAAGCTTCAAGTGCTCAGATCAGGACTCAGGTGTCTCAAGTTGGGCACCAAGAAAATGAGGCACACACAATTAGTGCCTTCCTACCAATATTTTACTTTAAGTGACTGGTTCAGCATCACACAGGAAGCCTCTGGCAGAGGCAGGAATAAACTGAATTCTCTGCATGGCATTCATCTGCCTTATCCACAAGAACATACTTTTCCTTCCTGTAATCCCCTTCCTCATTCTCTACACATCTGCCAACCTCTACAATGAAGGAAGCAAAGGTCCTGCACACAAGAGCCTCAATGACTACACAACCATAATTCATTCCCAAAGTAGCATCCATCCTTTGTTATGCCAGAGGACCAAAGGGCTACTGGGGCCGTTTAGTGAGTCAGAGAGATGGTTGTTGCAGAGAGCACAGCCTGGCACGTCACACCTCATCCCTATTCTCCTCCCCAGCTTTTGGGCTGCCTCCTCCCAGAGTTCCCAGTGGTGCAGTGTATGCTGCTACAGAGAAGACAGCAGCACCGGTCCAGCCTTAGATTAGAATGTGCATGTTCGGTCATAATTTTGACAAGATGCCAGAATGTTGCTGACTACATACATTAAAGAAGGAAAATGTCCATTTTCAATAGTTTACTATATATACTCCATCATAAACCGGATTGTTTATAAGCCGACTCCCACCAAGATGGATAAGTAAAAATGGAAAATTTTATAACCTGTTCATAAGCCAACCTTATAAGTCAGAGGTCAGCAAACTTTGGCTGCCAGCCCATCAGGATAAGCTACTGGTGGGTCGAGATGGTTTGTTTACCTTGAGCGTCCGCAGGCATGGAGGTAAACCTAAGTAAACGAAGTGTCCTGGCGCGCCAGTTGATTACCCTGATGGGCCAGGACAGGAACTGGTGGGGAAATTTGGGGGGGGGGAGAGAAACTGGGAGTCAGGGGAACAACATAACCCCATCCCTAGCCCGGGACCCCCACACACTCCCCATCCCTTCCCACCTTATCTGGGGAGGGCGTCTCTGGCCTGGCTGGAGCCTGCTCTGGGGGGTGGGGCCGAGCAGCACGGCTGCAGCCTGCCAGCCCCAGAGCTGCAGCTGCTTTGGAGACGGGAGAGTGCAGCAAGGCCAGAAGGGGAGAGACTCTGGCCCCGCCTCTTCCCTTCTGTCTCTGCTGGCTGTGCTGCCTCTCCTTGCTCCCTCTGTTGGCAGGAGGGGCTGTGTCCCACCTCTCCCTCTCTATACCTGTTCATAAGCCGACGCCCTTCTCTGGTGCTTCCCTCTTTTACTAAAAAAAATTTGGCTTATGAACAAGTATCTCTCAGCTAAACCTGAGTGGAATTGCAGGGACAAGAGGACAATTCTCTGGCCCCACATGTCTCCCTGCTGAATTGCAAAGGCCCACTGCAAATAATGGAGTTGACTGAGCTTTTTAAAAAAAAAAAAAAAGGCATGATTTTTTTATAATGAAAAGTGTTAGTCAAACTGAATATCAGAGTTGCTACTAGCTGCCCCTATAATAAAAGAATAACTATCCAAGGCTCTTGGCGCCCTTGACAAATTAAAAATGCAATTCAACAGCAGGTGGCAGCAGCAGCAATCAAAGCCCAGACAATGTGCAGATCTCAATCCCACCACAGTGAGCACCTGTGCAGCACCCACCTCAGTCCTCCTCCAATTCCACAGAACTTATCCAATTAAGGTAATACACAGTTAGGCTGTATTCCTTTGCCATAGGGCCCCTCATCCTAGGGCAGCCAAGGCCCAGAAGCAAGAGGGAGCCGCCGGGGTCAGAACTAGTGTGGAGGCAGACTCCCACAGCCTTTACTCCGAGAGGCAACCCCTGCCTTTACCCTCAATGATACATGGAGATAAACTTTGCAAGAGAATCTTTGTGAGGATTTCCAGGGAGAACGTCCTTTTATGCAGCTTTACGAACTGGGGGGGAGGGGCAATGACCCCAAAAGAACATTTCTTCCCACAGTTTACAACTCTCAAATGTCTCCACTCAGCTCCTCAAAACCCTAACCTGACACAAACCTCAGCCATCTTCAATGCCTGCTCAAATAGATGCCTACACATTTGGACTACTTGGAATCCTAATTACTTCAAATGAGTAAATAATTCAATATATAGTGCATCTGTCACATTAGCCTCTTAGTACTCATTAAATAGCCACAAACAGACTGAGAGTTCCTCAAATATTTTATATTTAATTTAGTCAATCAGGAGTTTTTTTGGGAGCAGGATTAAAACTATGGATTAATTAATCTATGGGCACTTGTTGTTAGAATTCAATATAATCTTTATTAGGTTTTTCTGTAACAACCATCAGTGTAGGTCAGTGGTTCTCAAACTTGTTCTGCCACTTGTGCAGGGAAAGCCCCTGACAGGCCAGGTCGGTTTGTTTACCTGCCACATCTGCAGGTCCGGCCAATCACGGCTCCCAGTGGCCGTGGTTTGCTACTCCAGGCCAATGGTTATGGCTTTGCAGTGCGGCTACTCGTCCACAGCCTAGGCTAACCCTGAAGGACAAACACACAGATGATCGTGGCCAGAGGCTCCTCTGGAAGGAAGGAGTGAAGTTTACTAAAAGAAGATGAAGTTGGAAGAATCTGTTTCTCACTTCTGTCTTGCCTTAATCAGTTCCTCCCTACTTGTAAAACAGCTAGAATATGGCTTCTTCTCTGACTGGAATCTCTGTTTTTGGATCATAAAGTTATATTCTATGTAACTGGAATATCTGTGATTATACATATTAGGCTTTTGTTACCCAGAGTTAAAAATCTCTTATGAATATAGTATGATTCTTGGTTTCCCAGTATCTTCAGAGTTTTCATTCATACTTTCCACAATCTCCAACCGTCATTTCTGCTTTGTCTTTCAACCCAAAGATTTCACCAGCACACTTCTCTACTCTTAACTTTCTGGCATTGTAAATACTTTTTACATCAATATCTCTTTCCTTCTTTTTCTCTTCCTGATTCTCCTGTACTGATTGTACCTCTCTCAGCTGACATTCTTGTGGGGATAACCACCATCAGTTTTCAGTATCACTCCCTAGAAGAGAATCACCATAAGTTTAGTGAGAAACATGGACTGAGAAGGCATGTTTGGATCTGTATTGGATGTAAGCTAGATTTTAGATTAGAGGATGAAACTAAGCTAGGGTTTGAGTTGTGATCAAGACCATCCTGAAATTTCATCTTGAATGTTGGAAATCACATTATATCAACTGTTCTTTCAAGATTTTGTGTGCATATGAACTGAAAAGAAAAGGCTTGATTTTGTATCAGATCCAGAGATTGGAAATTCAGAATTCTTCTAACATTCAAATGAGCTTGAAAAAATGGTTCTGGTTTTATCAATTGCTAAGATACACTTTAGTTGTTCATGGTTATTTTTCATATTCCTTGCACTTTTGTATATATACTTTAGTACATCAATCAACTTATTCCTCATACAGAATTAATCCATGAAAGCCTCTTTTTCCCTGCCTAGTTTAAAAGCAATATTAACATGTCCTACTAGTTCAAAATCCAAAAAGTCAGTACTTATTCTAAATCGAGACCATAAAATCCAAACCAACTATTCCTCATACTCAGATTCTAGAAAAATTCTTTTATGAAAGTTTCTTAAGTATTAAACATCCTTGTAAGCAGCTGAAGTATTTCACATATATAGCTTAGCAGTTAGATCCTACTAGACTATTCGCACCTTCAGTTGCACGTTTACTACGGAAAGTACAGATCTATCCAATAAGACATTGCTACAGTGGTCCTGATCACTACAACATGTAGCCAAAGGCTCATCCTGGGCTCACAAGATACAGAACATAGCTATTAAGGGGACTAAATTGTACTTGTATCTTCAGACACAGTGTTTTATATTTTATATGCTCAGGTTAAAAAAAAATAATCTTAAAAACATCAAAATGAAGTTAGAGCTTCCTAATGTTGTCAAAAGGCTTATAATTAAAAGATTCAGAAGAACTATTGGAAATATCAAGTAAAGTTTGATCAACTATAGAAAAGAATAGGTTTTAATTGTTTTTTTTTCTGTTTAAATATTATAAAATGAGCCGAGAGACCACGCTGAGAGGTTGATGAAGATTCCAGTCTGTTAATTGTGAAACTACATCCATATAATTTAGAACTGATAGCAAAATGTGATAAGTGTAATGCTCTTCAGAATATCAACTATTCCTTCTGCCAGAGACAGATGGCCCTTAATCGTGTGCTTCAGTTCACCCAAGGCATGTCCATAAGATACCTCAACCTTCAAATAATCCTCACAAGCTAAATACTGGACACATGGTTATGTGACAGAGAGATGAGATATCCTGGTGCCCAATGTGAAAAAGAGGTTAGCATATATGTATAGCAGCAAAAAACAGTTGTTAATTTGGGAAAATCAAATATAACAGGATGTTTAAAATGTAGTGTTTGTGCCTTAAAGTAAATCACTGAAACATTAAAGCAGAACTTTAAAAACAGTCATATTTATCATTCTAGGGTTTACATCTTCATGTCACCCCATGTTTATAACAAGCAGATTCTATACCCAAACAACAAGCTGACATCATTTGTTATTTTGTACCATGTATATCAGAGTTGATAGCTAAAAACAAGGATGACCTGGCAGCATTACTGAGCAGAAATGACTGGAAGAGGAAAGACTAGAAAAAACTATTTTAATAGATTTGTTGGGCAATATAAGTTATACTTTTCCTAAGAGAAATTAACATTCATACTGCATTAATTACCTTCTTCCACTATGCTACTGGTTGCTAAGCAACAGCATCTGTCACTATACAAACAGTCCACCAAAAAAAGACAGACACACACAAAACACTATGTAGTAGAACACTAAGAAACAGAACATTTAAGTGTTGTGCTCAAAGGTTGTTTTCAACCTGGAGAAAACAATGTAATTTTAATGTAGTATACATGTAAGATTAAAATCTGAATTTCAAACAGGAACGAGTTTGTGTCAATATTTTCTGAAGTATTCCTAACTTTGCGCATTTCAGCTTTTGAGTGTCTAATATGAGATATTTCAAGCCTGATTTTCATGAGTGTTGCATACCTACAGATTCCATCAATTTACAGTGAAAATTAGTGTAATCAGTAGCTGGGAGGGGGAATACTCAAGCAGTAACTGTACCAAGGGGTACACTAAACTAATGGACGCTTCTGAAAATTTTGGCCTCAGCTTTTACTGACAAATGTATAAAAGCTTAGTATATGGCATGTTCAAGCCATGTCAGCTTCAGTGAATACGGGTAATTACACAGCAGTTGTCAAATAAGAGCCTGGTTTTGACTCCCAGTAGGGGACGGAGAAACTGACTTTCAAGATAATTAAGTTACACCCAACACTAAAGTGAAATGAATTTAAATTAAACCAGACGACTAGTTTTACCTGTCTTGTTTGTCACTTATCCAGAGAAAGAAGGCATGTACAGGATATCTGAAAATTTCAAGAAAGAAAGCCACGTGCTTCCTTCCTCCCTCTCTTCCTCCCAGGGCCTTGATGACTTTCCTACTAGAGAGGCAGATCTCTGGAGGTCACAAACAGAAATGACTGCAAGTTTTAATAGTTAACTTCTTTCTTCTACTCTACCACCAAAACCACGCAAGTAGTTTTCAGCAATACTTTTTCAGTGTAAGTCTACTTTTATTTTTGGGTTCTCTGTGCTTCATCTTGTACAAAGTGTAAATACATTTAAGCAAAGTACTCAGAATACCTTGAAGATGCATAGTTTCCAAAACGGAAGGTGAATCTCTTTGCTCCTGATTAGCAGAGACAAACAGAAGAGAGTTTGAATTGCAACCTTGGTGACTAAATAATTTTCTTGTCACAGGTGCCTCCGTTGCTACCTTGTGAAACTCGCTGCCTGGCCAGTTCAGATGGTTTTGCAGTCACAAATGCACACTGGGCTGTTTATCTTTCACCAAGGTGTGCATTTATTTCCCTATTACATAAAAATACTAGGCAACACAGACTTACAGCAAGGACAGGCTTCCCTGAAGCCCCCAGCCCAGACTCACTCTAAGCTTCCTTTTGAGCTCCTCTTGAACCAGCCCGTTTCCTGTTTCCTCCCCTTATAGTCTCCCCAATTACAGTAACCCAGTGGTTGTCACCCAGGTGTTCACAATGCCCCACCAGCAAGTACATACAGTAATTGCCCTCAGCTGGGCCTGCAGCCTTCTCTAGGCTGCAGCAGTGTCAGTAATCAGGGTACTGCTGATAGCACTCCATCACATCTTGCTTTAATTTTATGAAGTGAAAGTGAAGTTTTCTAGCTGAATCTCAAGTCTAAGTATGGGATGGGTGAAAGGTTGCAATAACTTGGAGAAAAGTCTGTGATGATGACTACCACTACTACTTAACACTTGAACACTGCTTTATCAAGACCAGCTATAGAAACAATAACTGATTGGTCCTCACAATACCCTTATGAACTAGGCAAAATATAATGGAAAAAAACGATCAAGCCATTTGCTTTTTAAATGTTACTCTTTATCTTTTCTAGAAGTTATCTGTATAACATTTTCTGCTGGACTACAAGCAATTAGAAAAACCACTCTGAAAAACAAACTATTATATTCAAACACTGTATTGAACATATTGTAAGACAATCCTGCATTTACAAACGTTGAGAGGGTAATAAACATTCCAGGCAGGGAGCTGCCTTTTTTAAATAAAGAGAGCAAACATATTCTTATTAAAAGGATTCAGATTTGGAAATTGTGAGTTTTAGACCTTAGGCAAGTGCATGTTGAGTTTTGAGAATGGTGGCTTTGGACATTTTGTTCCTGTCAAACAGTCCAATAACAAACTAATGGAGATGCTGTATTAAAGATTTTAATCCTTTTTAATATTGGATGTGTTTTAAAATATTGAGATATATGCCCCCACCTCAAAGTAAAATACATTCGTCAATATTACTGTTCCTCTAACTCCTCGACTCTCTTGATGGGACTTTTATAGGTGTTTATCAATTTTGTATAAGCAAGGGCACTGCATAAACAGGCGTAAAGCCTGTTACTTTTATACTCCATCCTTACATCAATTGATGTCTCTACAGTAATATTTTGGGGAGTCATAGTTCTGTGTTTCTGACTTCACTGCAGAATCCGGACGAAAAGTTAGCTTGAGGTGCCATACTATATTTCAGTAATTAGCAGTGGAAATAGATAATATTTTCTTTTTCTATAAATGGTCTCTTATACAGTTTGCCCTTGTGTAAAGCTCCACCTTTAAAACAGGATTGTCACTGTGCCCTATCTATGCTATAATTTCAGCTTTGTTCAGTTACCAGTTAGTTCATCTTACCTCGTTACAACAAACAAGGTTTAGTTGTACCCGCTCAGTAGATTTTTATATTCCACAATACAGCTATGTGTTAACCAAATCTGTGCACTCAGACCTAACCCATGCCTACATGTATCAGCACATTCTCAGGGGGGAAATGGGTTGTTATCCCATAGTGCAGGGATCAGCAACCTTTGGCCCATGGCCGGTCAGGGAAATCCAGTGGTGGGCTGGGACAGTTTGTTTACCTGCAGCATCCGCAGGTTCAGCCGACTGCGGCTCCCACTGGCTGCGGTTCGCCGTTCCAGGCCAATGGGGGCTGCGGGAAGCAGCGGCCAGCACATCCCTCGGCCTACACCACTTCCCACAGCCCCCAATGGGAGCTGCAATCGGCCAAACTTGTGGACACGGCAGGTAAACAAACTGTCCCGGCCCACCAGCGGATTTCCCTGATGAGCCGCGTGCCAAAGGTTGCCGATCCCTGCCATAGTACCTCAGCAAAGGAGAGTATGTTCAAACATCATTCACCTACAGCAAAATCAGAAAGCTAACAGGAAGGGGGACCGGCCAGTTACACAGTTACAGGATCCCAACCAAAGAAAGTGCAGGTGTTGGGAAAGGATTACAGGAAGGCAAACAAATTTCAGCCTAGATTGTTGGCAGGAGCAATATTACAGCTAGCTGCCATGGTTACTAAGAGTACTGACGGGTTGTATAGAGACATAAACCATATCCACTAACTTGTGACAAAGTTATTTAAAAGTTGCAGTGTGGACCGGGCCTTTATAACTAACATTCAGAGCCAAACAGTGTTATTTTCTTCCCTTTTTTAAGCTGAAACATGGATCACGCTACGTTTTCAAAAAAAAAAATTCAAATGTTTTTGTGCTAATGGGTGAAAAAAAATTGTGTACAGCTGCTGCCAGACAACCACACCCACAATCATAGCAGTCTTTGTATGTATCAGCGTATCTGCCTTTAAGACTTCATACACTGTCCGAGAACAATATTATGTCCACCATCCTTTTAGCTGAGAACACCACAATTTGTATTAATCACTTAAGGGGATTTGTTGGTTGTGAACAGATACTAATCCTAGAGGTCCAAATACTGATCACGGTGCATTCCCAGGTCATGCTTGGAATAACAGAGCAATTAAAAAAAAATCAAACTGTTACTAGCTGTATGGTGTCCATGCCATTATAATTCCCAACCAATATACACCTCATGCCTTTTCCCCGTTTGTCTGAACATTCCCCTTCTCTGAAATGATGAGCCTGGGAAAAAGGAGACCCAGTACTCTCCCTCCCACCAATAAGTACGCCAACGACCAATGAGTGGTTCACAGATCACAGCTTGGGAACTTCCAATATAGAATAATGAATCTAAAACAAGAATCACCACCTCACTGTTGAGAATTCAGTCACATACTCCATTTTGAATTTTACATGTTGTTCACTGGCACCTCTACACCACTCAAGATTCTCCCCAAACTCCTGCATCCCATTTCTTCAATCTGCAGTTAGACAGAAAAGGTATCAAAATGCACCTGTAGGAACAATTACAATACAATGGAAATTCAAATTGAAAATAACTTACGAACTGTGAGAACAAAGTTCTCTGGTTCTACATTTTCCTTATACTCCCTTCTTTTTCTTCAAAGACCTCTGTCTCATGCAAATATGCTGGTTTTACTTCAGGTGCCTCAACACTATCCACCTAGATTTCTTCACCAAGAACTTCATCAGGCTCAGAAAAGTGTATGGATAAGGGAGGAGAAGAAAGCAAGCAAGAAGAGCTAGTACAGAACCAGGTCATGTCAACCTATATGCTTCTACAGCTTTCCAGCACAATGGTGTCTAAGCACTTGACAAGCATTATTGTACTTATTTTCACCACACCACTATAGAATAGGGAAGTTTTTTGTTTTTTTTAATCCTGATTTTACAGATGGGGACAAGAAACCAATTTAAAAGCTCCCACTGACTTCAATGTGGTTTGGCTCAGGCACTAAATGATTTACCAAAAGTTATACAAGAAATCTGCGGCACAACTAGAAATTGAACCCAGATCTCCTAAGTCTTACCCACAGACCATCTCTCATCACTTGGACATTTGTTTCCTGAATCAATACTAATGCGATATAGTTATGAATTTAAAGTAGTTACAGCAAACAGTAAGAACTTCTTGCCCACAATCTCATTTCCTGTAAATTATAGTGTTTGTCAGAACAGTCAGTTTATTGAAAGCTTTGCGGTATTGCACAATTTTAAACACTCCCAATTCTGTCACAAGTGTAAGCTGGTTTATTAGTGTGTTTTTATGTTTGTTTTTTAAAGATGATAAGTACTGGCACCTGTTTTACTTATTCTTCTCAGAACATAGTTAAGTGGAGAATATGTGGATGCAATATAAGTTCTACTATACTATACTATACAGCTGTGTTCATGCTCTGACTGAATAAGCAAATAGTTTTGATAATCCGTGCACTTACAGTTTAAAGTTTAAATAAATCCTATTAGATATAATATATCCCAATGAACATATCCCATACAATATATATTCTTTCATTAGGTTATTGGTTTTTTTCTATAATATAGGGGTTAACTTTTGAAAAATGTTTTAAATTTGTCATGTACAAGTTGGAAGTGCTGCATAGACAGGGCCTGCTTTAGGCCGGTTCCCCCGAATCAAGCCCTGCACCTAAAAGGGCCCCGCACTGGCACCTTTTTAATTTTTACTGACCCGGCAGTGCTCTCCAGGTTTTCGGCTGCATTTCAGCAGCAGGTCCCAGGGGCGGCTCTATGTATTTTGCTGCCTGAAGCACGGCAGTCAGGCGGCTTTCGGCAGCATGCCTACAGGAGGTCTGCCGGTCCCGCGCCTTCGGCGTACCTGGTGACGAACTGCCGCTAAAACCGTGGGACCGGCGGACCTCCCGCAGGTATGCCGCTGAAGGCAGACTGACTGCCACCCTGACGGCGACCAGCAGGCTGCCCCAGGCACACACTTGGTGCATTGGTGCCTGGAGCCACCCCAGCAGGTCCTTCATTTGCTCCAGGTCTTCAGTGGCGGGTCCTTGAGTTCCGCCGAAGACCCAGAGCAAGGGAAGGACCCACTGCTGAAGTGCCGCCAAAGACCCAGAGTGCTGCCAGGTGAATACAAATCAGGTCCCGCACTTGCTAAAGCCAGCCCTGTTCATACAACATTAAGGGCATTCTGTTGTAAATAACAAGCATTGCTCAAAATAGGCTTCTGGAGGAAACAGAGGTGAACATTAACATTTTTTGAAAGACACTTGTTTTTTTCCCCATGTACCTCAGAAAAACAGTTATACTCACTCAAAAGATCCATACAGATTCCAGAAGCACTGATTGATTATATTGTCAAGATTCTGGAAATGAGGAAGTACATTTAAATATAACGTGTGTTTCCAATATCTTGAATTCTGTTATTGCTAAAGTTATTCCACTCCCCAATTCCGATATTATTTTGGGTGGAGATTTTAACCTCATTACTACTTGAGTAATACAAAGGAAGGCAAGTTAAATCATGCTTTCTGTAAAGATTTCAATCTTTGGAATCAACAAACCAGAAAGATTGTACTTTTTTCTCCCCTTCCCACACAATTAATCTTTTACAAATGATTGTTTATTTTTAACTTCCTGGTATACGGCATATCTGTCAGAACTTGTTCAGCTGTAACAACCAACATTATGATGTCAGGTCACTCCATTCTCTCTCACACACCCATACTACCTTCCCTCCCCTTTAACAAAATGGATCTGGATTTTTTTTTATTATTAATATTTTTTGCTGGAGACTTCAACCTTCTTTTTTCTCTATGATCCAATGTTCAAATAACTTAGTTTGACTTAATGAGAGCTCTTCTGTCTGATTGAAAAAAATCCAAAAAAAGTAACTCAACTAGAACTGAGTAAATACAGCAAAACATAGATGCAAACATTTGGACCAAAAACTAAAATGTTTTTATTCTCAAGAACATCTGTGGAAAGCAAAAGACTTAGTCTGGGAGCACATGGAATTCCACGGACAAGTTAATGAGAGAAAGGCAAGGGTCGTGTAACTTGAGTCATAAATATCTAAACATCACCCTCTGTGGTGTGGCAGGGGGACTCTCTGGTCCCTCCAGCTCCTAGTCCTCCAGTTGGTGAATAATAGAATTTCATTGGAAATGGGTTGTGTTGGATATCATTCAAAAGCCCGTTCTCCCATGAACACAATGGTATCAGCTGTGACAAACCTACAGCAATTATGTATATATGCAAGGAAATGTTTAAAAATCATCTTTTAAATTATACTTTAACACAGGTCTGTCAAACATGTAGCCCTCACAAAGTTAAACAGCAGCCCTCAACCAAACAGTACTGTGTTATCTGTTAATGCTCAGAACATACCTGATTCATTTTTTAAATGTTACAATTACTGTAAGTGGAAGGAGTTGTACCAAGGGCAGGTTAATACATTTTGCTGTTGCGCACTTCAACTGCAGATGGCAAAGGTATTCTTCATACTACTGTTATGATCGGCTATCAGGAGCATATTAATGGGGACCAGTCCCAGCCTCAAGTGCTGTCTGGATCAGCAAAGAACATTTCCTTGAAGGAGCATCCTGATTTCATGGCTCACTTACTTTCCTACCAACGTCCAAAAATAGGGAAGCCAAGAAGTCCAGTTTTCAATGAAGCAGCAGCTAAATCGACTATAGCAGAGCTTTCTATATTCACTAGCCCTGTCCTCAGTTGTGCAAAAGTGGGATGCACTCCAGAGGTGAAAAATCACTGAGTACGGCTTCAGTTGAAGAGCTAGAAAACGGACCACCAAATGATCCAAAAAATGAGGACATATCATACAATACTGTTTCCAGGAGAAAAGTAGTCCAGCATAGTCAGCCTTTAACTCAGTAATACATGAAGTGCCGGAGCAAATTATCAGGGCGTCACAATTATCATCGTGACAATCATACCTGCTAGCCCCACTGATCACTGAGTTCACTTAATATTCCTTATGCAGCTGAAATGCATGAAAATATACATCTGCGGAACTGAATCAAAATGTGTTGCAACACTAGACAAGAGCCTTTATAGGCCTGTTCAACTAATGTCCATGATGATCTTCGTGGACCTTACACTCTATGTCCTGGCAAACTACACATATTCTTCACAGCAATATGTGCAATTGGCTCCTCTGTTCATGGCACTGTTATCCCTGAGATCTGGGGGATTTTGTACAGTGACAGTACTGTGAACCAGATTGTTGCAGAGAAAAAGTGACATGCTATAGATGCACACACACAAACACTCATTGCCTTTTAACAATACTATCTAGACGTCATCTTTGAAAAACACACTCGTGTTTTAAGTCATATCCCAAAAGGTACAGGACTTGCAAGACAATTGCCACATATCCGCATGTTTTCCAAGAAGCAGACAAATGGAGAAGAATTACCACCAACAAGGAATGCAGTTATACCTGCTATAAGTGGAAATTATCAAGCAATGGAATGGCTCCGGGATGATCAAGAGCATCCAAAACCATGCTCCCCCACTGGGCATGGATAGGTCTTGGAGGATGGACTGATTTCACAAGTTGTGCGTCAATCAATCCTTCAGCTAATCAAGTGCATGTATGCAAAGAACTGATGCTCACCACCCTGCAAATATTCGGCCAGCAGCCTGCCTTGTACAGAGATGTGCAAGTGCGGTGCGGGCGAGGGTCAGCGTGAAAACATGTCTAGTGCTGGTGCCCTCAATTGAGCTAACACTGATGAGGACTTTGATGAATAAATGTTTTCAGTCCTACATACGAAGGCTAGCTTCCCTAGGATTACCAAAAATCAGTGTCGTTTTTATGTAAGCAATGCATCTGTGTTAAAGTATAATTTTAAACAAAATTGATTTTTAACATTTTCTTGAATATATATCTACATAATTGTTCTAGGTTTGTAATGTTTGGTACTAATGATTCATGGTAGAAAAGGCTTTCAAATGATACTCAACTCAACCCATTCTAGACAAAACTGTATTATCAAAATTTCCACTAATAAGAGGACCTGGAGCTGAGGGCAAGTACCTGCTGCCATGCCTCAGAGGATAACACCACTGAAATTATGATTCTGTACATTTTTACAAGCCAAATGGCACCTCCCTTACGTTTCTATCACCAATTCACCCACAAAAGGAGATTTTACTACATTATGCTCCCAGACAAACTAGAGAATATTCAGCCTTGCTCAAGTGTTTGCATTGCCATCTTGAAATTTCAAATTTCCCTCCTGTTTACAAAAGTTTCAGTCATGCAATTTGACAGGCTAAATTTAAGATATTAGTTGGGCTGGGACCTGCCTGCCTGAGAGACAGCCTATCTGGGATATTGTCACAGCTGTCATCAGGGACGGGAGTGTTGTAATAATTGGCGCTCAACAGGTCTACCCCAATTGTGAGCTCAACTGTAGGGAAAGTGGAACATTTTATAAACATGTGTCCAATCACCTATGTTAATAGGAAAAGGTACAAAAGGGAGACACACTGAATTAGGCCAAACAAAAAGGCCTACTCATATAACTCAAGGACTGTGTTAAGACTATGTCTGGTAAATAAAAAATGGGGGATCAAAATTATGGACCAAAATTGATATGTCCAAAATTAAGACTAATTGGTAGACAAAATAATAGGAGGATGAGATATTCTGAGGTCCGTAAAGAGAGGGTTTAGGAAGAAATCATAACATTAGTTAATTAGCTGGCTGGTTCAGAAATGAGTGAACTGCTTCACCATCATAGCTGCCATCCCACCCCCGCTATCTCCTGGGGCTCCCAGATCCACCCTGACTTCCCATGTGGCTTTCATTGTCCTGACTCTGAAATATGTCCTGACCAAACCAGATCACAGGGAAAGGGACACAGATGACGTCGCCACCACTACTGGATCCAGCTAAATCTCAAATATTACCAAAGACGCAAGATGTAGGCTCCTGATACTGAGTCCTTTTCTTTTTCCCACCCTATTTCTCCTCTTTCCTCTCTCTCTTTTCGTCTTCTGTTTAATAAGAGTCTGGCTTAGCCAGCCAAAGCCATCTTGTCTGCAACACCACTGTAAGCCTGTGACCAAAAGGGCATGTAAAGCAATCCCATAAAAAACTTCACTCTGGTAAAAGTTTGCCACATCTCAGAGTGGCTGATGAAACCATGCATTGTTCCCGTGTCTCTCCAGTGGTAAGGCTGCAAGGAAGAGAGAGCTCTTGGCAGGGAGCTCAGAGCTTCTGCCCCATGGGATCACTGTGACTCAGCACTTTAGACCTGGTGGGGAGTGCTGGGACTCGCGGCTTCAGCACAGTGGCTCCGCTCCTGGTTTCAGCCTCTCAGGGGGAGCCAGTGCTCAGGGCCTTAGCTACAGGGGAAGAGCTCGGGTTGAAACCAATGTTGCCCTCGTATCTAAAGCCCTGAGCTCCAGCACCCCCCACAGGGCAGAAACCAACAATGGAGCTGCAGGGCTGAAGCCCCGAGACCCAGCACCTCCCACAAGACTAAAGCCCCGAGACCCAGCGCTTCCACCCTGGGGCTGAAGCCACAACCGTTAGCCCCGAGACAGTACAGTATTTGCTTTTTTTTATTATTATTTTTTGGTTTGCGCTGCTGCCTGATTGAGGACTTCTAGTTCCACAGGGTGTCCGGAAAGTCCATAACTCTGGTGTTTGTATCTTTGAGGTTCTACCGTACCATTTTGATCAGGTTTAGCCCAAATTTGTTGATGTTATGGACATGCTGCAAGGTCCGTCTATTGACCCCAGCTTTTGGGAGAGAGGACATAGTAAATGTTGCTATCTGCAGTGAGGAAGTGTTTATTTGATTTTTATTGGGTTTCTCGATAATCATTTTCTGGTTTTGTGGTGAGGAATTGTTAATTTCTAAGATATGAAAAGAGATCTACATCTTAAGTTAGTCATTATTCCATCCTTCTCACATCGCTGTTGACACACAGGGTGGAAACCAGTCTCTTCCATCCCCTTCTACCATTAGCTGCTGTTTCCATCTGCTCTGTGGTGTTGAGATTGACTATCCTGCCCTTCCTGATAAGGGTTCTTAAAGTTTCTCTTGAGTGCCATCATTGCCTCACACCAGTTGGTTTCCACTTGATAGTGTCAGGATTCCATCATAGGCAGTCAGAACCAAGGACCAGAGCAGGGGCAAACCTGAGGCAGGGAGTAGTGAAGCAGCGCATAGTCAGGTTCCAGGCCAAGGTCAATATCAGGGGTCAGAGTCAGATTTTAGGGTCCAAATCAGAAGGCAAAGTCCAAATCAAGCTGAGGCCAAAGCCAGGAGTTTGAAAGCTGAGAATGGTTGTGACAGCTATAGGAAGTCCACACTGTTGTCTGGATGCTTTCTGGAATGCCCCAAAGGTTTAAATAGGGCAGGGAGCCAATTAGGGGCCATAGGGCTGCTGCCTATCAGACCACTTGAGATGGAACTTCCCATGGCCTACGTCCAAAACAGGTTGCAGGCAGGGGAGTGCAAGCTTGTTACAGCTGCTGCTACGTGACACCATGGCAATGTCAGCTAACTAGCAGCTCTGCATGCCCAAGTTCTAGACCAGTTGGGAGTGTGCACACTGGCATCTGTAGTACATGGTCCAAATACATCCAACATGTCTGTCTAATTCTAGTGGAGACAAGCTGAAGGTTAGTGATTCTTTGGATCTCTTTTTATGGTAATTAAGTTTCTCCAATCAATGCCAGAATCTTTCACAGGCACTTATTTTCAAAGGCCTCTAGTTTTCTAACATTTTTACAGATATCCAGCTCTCACAGCCTTAGAGAAATTCTGAGGGTTTTTTTTGGTACAGCATATCTTAAATTTCCATACATTGTTGAGTTTAGTGAATGCTGTGGATGCCTTTCCTCTCCTTTCATGTCACATCTTTCCTGAGGTCACTGCTGACTAGTATGGTGCTTACCAGATAAATGAACTGCTCTACTTCCTTGATATTTTTGCCTTCTAATATGATGTTACCCGTTGATGTCTGGGTTTCAAGGATGTTTGTTTTGGCATAACTGATTTGGAGCCTTGCCTGACCAGCTGTTTTTGCCATGGTGCCTGTCTTTGTTTATAGCTTTTCGGGGGCATCACTCAATTGTGCAATATCATTGGCAAAGTCCAATCTTCTAGACATTTGCCCTCAACCCATACTATACCAATGTTTGCGTTGCTAATACACTCCTTCTTTATCCAGTTTATGGTAATGCCAAAACAGCAGAGAAGAAAACTATCCTGTTTCATGCACATCTTAAATTAGGCACTTTTAAAATATATATATATATATATATATATATATATATAAAATAAAATCAAAATAATTTACATTAGTAACGTTTGCTCTAGTTTTCTTCCACACAGCTGACAGAAGGCATATGCCCATATCCCTTCAGTTTGCTTTGTCGGCAAAATCATTAACTATTTCATTAAGTTACCAGCTGTTCTCAAAGGACATGAGGGACACTTGAGAACTACAGAGAATACATTGCCCAACTATGCTATTATTACTTGCATCTAATCCCAAATCCTGTATTCTACCAACAACAATCAAGTGACGTAGGTTTATTTTCTCAACAAATCCAAATGATTGTTCTGCTCCAGGCTGTGTGCAGTTCATTTCTGCATTAGCATCTTTCTGTGTTATTCTACACTTCGTTCATGCCCCCTTCTTACTTCTCCTTCCCTAAAGTCCCCTCCAATTTTGGAGTTGGACTGTTCTGTGTTCCCCAATTTACACCTCAGGTTTGTATTTTTAAAAGTGGCATCTCTCCTTCAATTCAGTGTAACAATACCTCTTCATGAAACAAACCTGCAGCATGCTGAAAGGAAGTTTTCTATAAGCTTTATTTAGATGAAAACGTGTGAGTTATTTGTTACTATTTTTAGCTGTTTTGCCATAGTTTAAAGTTTACTTCCTTAAATAGCAATCTGGATGTTCATCTACACGTAGCTACAATCTTAGGGATCACATATGAAAACAAAGCATATTCTCCATTTCATATAGATTACTATCTTAAAACTGCATTCCCCTGAAATAGGATCAGCTATAGTTCAGAAGTATTGAAAACAACTTCACAAAGCAAAACCATGTGTCTTTATCTGCTTGTTTTTATTAAGATATGCTACTCTTGCTGATTTTTTAACACGAAACTAACTTACTGAGTTTTAGGGACAGGCTGTTGAGAATTACGGAGTGGCAGCATCAACTCTAATTAAGCTTGCCACTGAATTTCTACTATAAGACTTATTCTGGTCCCTCTGTACTACAATTGAAATAAATAAAAACTAGAATCAAAATTGATCCAGGTAAAGGGCAGAATTTTTTTTAACAATTTTGTTGTGCATTTAACAATAGGTTCTCGAGTTAATACAGATATCAGTGCTAAAAATATATATATATTTTTGCCCACTTTGGAGCAAACAAAAGGAAAGGAAAAGAAACACCACAGGAAGAACAAGAGGGAGAGAGATAAAACTTACTTTACTGGATACAAGAGGTTGAAATCTAGTGTTAGCAAGGCCAAAGTTTAGCTGATTAAACTCAAATTATGAAGATTTTAAACAGTAATTTCAGAAGAGCTTGTCACTTCCTGAAAGCTCTCACAACCGCTGGGGATCGAAATATTCATCTGAAAAAACAATAGTCTCCGCATATCTTCTCTGAAAAATAAACTTGGTATAAAATAATTCCTGGGGAGGTTCCATCTCTTTTCCTGGTACAGCATAAACGGGTGGGATAGTCAATTTAGAAGAGATAATGGGGTAAAATATAGGACAAATGAGTGAGGAAAGATGGAAGTGAAAGAGGATGGAGATTCAGGATGTAATCCACAGCTTATTGACTTCAATGGGCTTTGGATCAAGCCTAAAAGGATGGAGGAGAGAGAGGATGATAAATGAGAAACAAATTTACATGTAACGAAAAGGAGAGAGAAAAAGATAAACAGAAGGAAAAATACATAAAAATAAAAAAGATGAGACTCAGGGAGTAAAAAGTTTGATGGTAATATAGGAAGTTTTGTGCCAAAATACTACATAAAGCACACAAACATATTTGCTACAGATGTCCAGGGACATGACTGCACAGGAGGAAGGGGCTTGCAAGACCTATGTTTAAATGAAAGATGAGTACAGGAACTTTGTTCTTATAGGAATGCATCCACACTAGGAAAAAGATGTGTTCTTAGGTTCTATTAACACATGGCTAACACAAGACAAAATTCTAGTGAAGGAAAGTTTGTAGTTTTCACATGTGTTAAGTGGTCAAGGTAAATGTGTTAGCTAACACAAGATAAGAACATATCTTTTCTCCTAGTGAAAATAAGGCTATGGACAGGACAGGAGATATACAAGACCAGAGCAGTTTATTAGGAGCAGCTTGTTTTGGTGGCTTTGGTGCACGTTTGGGATTTTAATAAAACCAAAAAGTTGTTTAGCCCGTTAGACACATTCTATATATGTGAACTATAAAAATCTTAATTCCTAAAATACTGGAAACTGCATCAATTATCCAGGCAGCAAAGACCAAGCTCTAAGTTTATTTGTTGTATTTACATCACTACAAAACCTAGATCTTTATAAGGTCTTAATATCAAGGGATATGCTCCTGAACCCAAATACTGCAAACAGACATGCATACTTTTTTTGCCTGTCTCCCTTCAGATATAGTTCTTCTCTTTTCACTACTCACTTCCTCACAGTGTATCCAAACATGACAAAATGATACTATGCTTCATCACTACACAGGAGACTTTGAGCAACCTAATGATGACCCTTTTATTTTGATCATCCATCCTTAAATACGAGATTTCTTCACTCGTTTAACATACCTTCTAGAACAGGGGTGGGCAAACTACAGCCCAGGAGCCACATCTGGCCCTTCAGATGTTTTAATCTGGCCCTCAAGCTCCTGCTGGGGAGCGGGGTCTGGGGCTTGCGTGGCTCCCGGAAGCAGTAGCATGTCCCCCCTCCATCTCCTACGAGTAGGGGCAGCCGGGGGATACACACACTGCCCGCACCCCAAGCGCCATCCCCGCAGTTCCCATTAGCCGCTCTCTGAACACCTTGGTCCCATACTCCTGCACCCCAGAGCCCACCCCCCCACCTCAACACCCTGCCACAGCCCAGAACCCCCTCCTGTACCCTGAACTACTCATTTCTCTCCCCCTCCCCGAGCCCACACCCCAACCCAGACTTTCATGAGTATTCATGGCCCTCCATACAATTTCCATACTCAGATGCGGTTCTCAGGCCAAAAAGTTTGCCCACCCCTGTTCTGGAATATCCTTACTGTCCCATATAAATCCTTGACTTTTTATAAAACTGTGATGATTTGGGGAAATCTATGTACAATTTACAAATTCTGCTAGAGATTATGAATTCTTATGATTAACTTCACTGTACCCATGCCTCTTACTCCTTGCAGTAAGGAGACAAAACAGGGGTGTCTCTCTGAACAGGACTTTTGTTAAAGACCAACCCGACTAGATCTTGCCCAAATAGATCAATGGGATGGTTGCACCCCAAGTGAAACCAGTTTTCTCCACTTGTCTCCAGATACCGAAAGTTTTAAGGAGTGGAAAACCCCCGGAAGGAAACAAAAAGACAGATGATGTCAGAACAGGGGTTAAAAACACAAAGGCTGTGAAGTCGAAGAGGGACTCACCAAGAGATTCAAAGGGGAAAGTTTCCTGAGCAAGAGGGGGCCTGTTAAATGAGGGAATAGCCAAGGCTGAAAGGAAGCTTACTGGCCAGAAAGGAAATTTCTTGGTCTGGAAGAAAAGCCTGATTCGGAGGAGTGAAGTCTCAGAAAGGGTACCTGGAACCCTGAAAAGACACTGACCCAAATCTTAAAGGACACTCAAGAGTGGTGAGGAAACAGGGGGAAGGAAATAGCATGCAAGTGTTTATTATTTTGCCTAGATTAGTATATCTAGTGCCATCTAAAACAAAGAATATTTTACAAACCCTTCTGCAATGTCTATGTCTATTACGCTATGTCTCTGAAGTGATAAACTAAACCAGAGTGCCCACATGAGTGGAGCTGTGGGGAAGGTGTGCTCAAACTACTGGGTTATCTTGAGGGTCAGTACTAGCTCTGGGTGCCTAGGGCAGCTGGCCTGTGGGATCCCACTTCTAGAAGGGGTATCAGACAGAGCTGATGCCCAAGAAGCATGCTGGAGCCTACCCAGTGACTAAAGGGAGCACATGAGCTCAACTTGTGAGTCCAAACATTGCAGCCTGGTGGGCATCCGGCAGGGGGAGCTCAACCAAGACTGTGAAAACAACACTACAATAGCTAAGTTACCTAGCCATGATTGAGCATTCACCCAATTCTCTGCTTCTGTGACTCTCTATTTTTTCAGACATTTATACCTTTCCACTAAAATCATCATTTGAATGCAAATTTTTTAAGCTTGTTCTCTGTCCAAATGGGACATCATTATTATTATTATTTTTAAATGATGGTGATGATATATAAAACACATTTAAAATAGACCTTATTCTAGAGTGCAGACGATAATAAAAAATGTCAGTAAGTAAAGAATAGAAGATACTGAAGACATAAGTACAATATGTTAAAATGTCATTTATTCTAAAATCCAGTTACATTTTAAAGGATAATTAATATAATGTAAATAATAAAGTAGAATGGAAGAAAGCAAATATGAATTCAAGAGGCAGCTATTAGCAACTTAGCACATATATAGTGATTTGAAAACAAAGTGTTGAACATGTATTAACTAATTAATCTAATTAGTACTGCATATTACTAACCATCTAGCACAAGGTTTCTCAAACAGAGGTCACCGCTTGTGTAGAGAAAGCCCCTGGCAGGCCGGGCCGGTGTGTTTACCTGCCCTGTCCGCAGGTCTGGCCAATTGCAGCTCCCACTGGAGCAAGAACTTCTGTAGAACGCCATAATTTTAATGCTAATAGTGACAAAGCAGTGAACGAGTTTTAGTGCAGCAAAACAGATCAGACACTTAAACAACAAAAAAGAGAACAGTGACATGAAAAAATGAGAAAGTCAAAAGAAACAGTAATAAAAACCAAGGAGAAAAATTTAATGTTGGGGGGAGGGAGGATGAAAAACAAAATATGAAAGCCAGGATGCGTAACTGAAACCTCTCTACCTGAACAGAAGAAAAAGGCCAGATATAAAGAGAAAAAAGACAAGAGAGGCTAAGGGAAAAATACAGTACTAAAATCTGTCAGGCATTCTGCTGGACTAAACCAATGTTAAGATAGAAGTGGATTTAAAATATTTTAAAATATATACAAAATCCAAAAGACTAAGAACAAAAATGCAAACAGATGCAAGACCAAAAAGAAAATAAATATTGAAAAAAGAACAGCTTTATTTTCTCCTGAAAGTCATCACTAAACAATTTTTTTTAATGGAGGAAAAGCAGCAGGAAATAGTGTCAGAAAAGAAAAACAGTTATAGAAAAGAAACTGAAAGAGGTGGTAACTGTCTTGAACAAGTGATCTTATTGAACACAAATTGAGTTGCACATTTTTAACAGAATTAAAAGCATGCTATTATTTTAAAATGCATAACAGTCTAAGTTGCTCAAGATTTTTCCTGAAGAAAGCTCTACTGCAAGAATTCATAACAAATAACACCATACAGATCTTAAATGGGTCTACACAAAAAAAATTGTTTGAATTTATTAAGCTGTGTAACATTTTATACAGTACCTACTGATTCACAGAATTTGAAGAGCCAGCTAACCCAAGTCTTTTACAGGATCACAAATAAATCTCAGCAACACTGTCCTGGATAAACCTTATGAACATGTGGCAAAGAAGAGACCTTAAATTTGTAGTATGGTTTCACTCTCTCTAGATTCTAATATTTCCCTACTCTCAGTTATATTTATTGCTTCAACATAACCTAATATAGGTAGAATACATCTGATTGGCTAAACTGAACAACTGGACTAACAATCAAGTGTTTCTTTATAAAGCAATATTTTGAGTTTCAAGTTTAAGATACCTCACGAGCATACAACCTGCTGGCGGGGGGTGGGGGGCAAAATCCACTAATTACCAGTAAATATTGAATTACAAATTTTTATGGTGTTTATTATATTTTTAAACATCTGCATCTGCCTACTAACATCATGAGGTTCCAACTGCTTTCAGTTTATTTCAGATTAAGAACAACCAGAGCAGCCACTCACTGTGTTCCTCCTGCTTTCCCATCTCAGCTCTTCTCCTTGCCCCTGGAGAGTCAAGGAAGACATAAGGGCTGAATAAAGAGTGGGTAGCACACAGTGCCCAATGTTGCCTCCTATCTCCCAGTATAGCACTAGCCTGTACACCCCTTAACGCCTGCCTGCTGTGAGTATCTCGGGCTGTCCAATTCTCTCCTGTACCTCATTACGGGACTGGGACAAGGAGGACACAGGAGGACATGGGTGCAGAAAGAGGCACAGGTGAACACAGAAGGGGATTGACACAGTGATTAGGGGAGACAAAAATGGGAAGGCACTGAAACAGGCGGGGAAGAGCCACAGGGAGAAATTGTAAGCTACAAACTGGGACAAGAGGAGATTGGAACTTTTGCTAACATCCTCAGACCCCTAAAGGAAACCAAAGGTCCCTGCCTCCCAGAGAGAGCTTAGAAGTTCACCTCGAGCAGCAAACACCTGGCAACTTGCCTTGTCTCCATTAGAGCCCTCAAATGTTTTTGCCAATATATTTTTAAAAACACACCATTTATCCTGGTCTAGACAAGTCCATTGACTAAATAATTTCCTAATAAAGTGTAAACTGTTGTATTATCTCTTTTCAGCATTTAGAGAAGGAATCGCAACAGCCTTTGCTCTAACAGAATTACTCTGATTTATTACAAACCGAAAGTAAAGTTAAAACATCTCAAGCATCGAATCATATTAAGATGATAAACTCTTCCCCTATTTGGGGGCATCAAATTAAACTGCTTATTAAATAATATATAAAAGCCATTTAACCTAATGTGAAAGTTAGCCCGACACTGAAATCTTGTGTAAATTCAATCTTCTGACAATTGACTTAGTGAATTACAGCTCCATGTCCTTAGTTATTTGGATCCATACTTTCAATAAAGCCATTAACTACGCATATCACAAAACATTCACATTTTGTCCTTTTAGCTGACAAGTTTTAAATTGGAAAAACTACCCTATTATGAACAGCTTCTCATGGGGGGGGAAAACTAGCATCAGCAAGGGGAGAGGCAGGGAACACTGCAGACCAGCTCTGGTTTGGACAGTGGCAGAAAACTGATCTTATGAATACTGGACAAAGGTGTTCATGGATGAATAGTTTTCTTATTATTCAACCAGATAGCTATCTTGCTCAGTTTCTTATTCAACCTGATATTCTATAATGACTATTATTATCAGATTATTCTAAAAGATGGGAAAGAGTTGAAGGAAGTCAAGCAGTACATATTTTCTTTTCTTTTTCTTTTTAAATGCCAGACAACTGGGCCACCCCGACCACCCCAGCACATTTCTGCCATATTACACATGCAGGGTAGAATGTCCCTCAGAATCTCTAGCAAGCATGAAAACTAAATTACAGGGGAGAAAAGTGGCAATGCTACAAAAATCTCTAGCGTCTACAAAAGACAGCTGAGATCAAGACCCCAACTGTATACTCCTTGCAACAGATAAACCCATCAGTTTCAGTGGGAACTTTTCTTCCTCATGGAATACAGAATCAAGCTCTGTGTCAGTGAAAGTTATCCACACTTGAATGTCAAGTGTTTAAAGCAGAGATCTACCTAGATAAAACTAAGTGATAAAGTACATATATATAAGAAAAAAAACTGGTGAAGTAATTGAGTATAGGGTTCACAACTACAGGAAACTGAAGAATTTGGAAGTCCAGGAAAGAGCACACAGTATTTGGGTGCTTGAGGTTGAAAAGGGAATAGAGCATAATGAGGTTCATGGGGCCTTGATAAATTCTTAAACTAAACAATCAAAGAAATGTCAAACTCAGGAGCAACTTTACGCTGTGGTTCATGTTTTGCTGTTAATTTAACAATAAAAACACCAGGAAAGGGAAAGTTATGAACATCAATCAAGTGTGTGCACTTAGGATAAAACTTAAGACATGTCACAACATGAATGCTAGATTTTCACCTACTATCACAGTGATACCTGCAGACATGTTTACATACATTTCCAGCAAAGTAATTTTGTAACCAATATATAAAGGGAATACTTTTCAGACTTAATCTGTTTTTACACCGACAGGAATTATGTTCCTATTGAATTCTAAGCATGAAGGTTTAAAAAAAGGCTTTAGACAAGACATCTAATGTATTTTCTTGTATCATATGAGGTTTCTTAAAGGCACAGAAGCTGAATTTCGTAAACCTTTACACTGTATACCTTAACAGGAGTATGAATTCTTACTTAAAAATAGAAGTTAATATGAACTAGTCAGAACACACCATATTCAATGTAACATTGAGGTGTTTAGAACAATTGTCCAGTGATTCATGGTGAAATGCTACGCGGGTGTGAAACTTAATTGATCTGACCTACCACAGTTGCAGTCATTCACACTGGAAAACCTGGAGAAAATAGATTTGATACCTAAAAGCAAAAGGTTACTTCATCAGCTGCTTCAAATATTTTTCCATATTCTTTATAATGAAGTAGATGAAACCTATTACTACTGTTCTCAGCAGAATTAATGGGTTTTTTAAGCATTTTTTTCTATTTGTACTGACTTATATTTTCACAGTTGTGGGCAACTGGGGAGGGGGCACAGTGAGCCAATAACTATTTAATGACTGCAGACACTGAGATTCAAAAAGTTAAAGCTTTCTAACCTTGAAAACAAACTGTCAACCTCACGTCAAAATATACAGAGAAAATATCCTTAAATCAAACTCTAATAAATTCTCAACCAGCATTTTTCTTATTTTGCCTACCTGTAAATAGATTACCATTTACAGAAATATTTTGTCAGTTTGTGTAAAGTGAAATTGGTATTTACCAACATTTACTGATAAAAATCTAATCCTTCCAAGCCTAATTATTACCAGACACTTGTCCAGATGCATCTGCTATATCTCATTTCTGAAGATTATTAGTTTGTGAGTTTTCATTAGGCAGACTAGAAGTAACAATGTAAATGGGACATGTTCATTAGCAGCTATGAACAAAATATACACTAACTCAGTGTTACAGCACATAAAATTAATACAATTTAGGAAAGCAGTTTCAGTTAATAGATGATCAAATATTTAAAATTTCATTAAGTTGTTTCCAGAGTCAGTTAGACAAAAGACAGACACAGAAATAAGTCAGACTTAATTATCTTTCTTTTAGATCTTTCAGATCAGATAGTCTGCTCTACTGATAAATTAATTCATTGCATTGATGTTGCTCTTACAGATGAGCAGAATTACCGTGGATCACTAAATTATGGGTATATACAATTCTTCTGAAAACCGACATGTGGCAAACTGTTCAAACTCTGTTCAATAACCACCACTTTAAAAAACAGAATTTGAAGAAATAAACAGACTGTAAATATTAAAGTATCAAAAAGTCTTACTGTAAGATCATTCTTGGGTTTATAATTGTAGGGTTCCATCCTCTCCCAGTTCACATTTCTGTGTACCTTGCAAAAATCTGCACACAACTATTTGCCAGTGTGTATTGTTAATTGGAATAGAAGATTAAGGGTTAAAAACTGCTTTATGCTAAATGCACCTGATTTAACAAAACTCATTACTTGTAATGTATACAAATTCGAAAGAACAAGAAAGTAAGGAAATATACATGGAGACTCCCATACTACTGGGATAATTCTGGTGTATCAACTCAAAATACAGCAGTAAAAACAAAAACTACAATATTATTTCTTGATTCATTATTTTTGACACCACAAAACTGCAGCTGGGTTCTTCTGCTGAAACACACTATTAGCAGGTGTTGGAATTGAGCTCTGCTAACTCACTGGGGCATGTGCAGCTCATTAACCTACCCTGGATATAAGTGAGGTGGAAGAAGCCCCTCTGGTCAGAAGAAGCTGAAATCTGGGGCTGAGCAGAAGTAAGGATAAACCCTAGGAAGTGTCATACCTGGAGTCTGTTTAATTAATTTGTTAATAAGTCAAACCCCAGGAATTTTTGACTCTACAGAATATGCGTTCACTGTTTCAGAGCAGGATAGGAATTCAATTAAAGAAAAGCTAAGGAAATCACAGACAATATTTTTTGAGATGCAACAAAGAAAACACTGACTGACACCCCTTTCCCCCCACAAACAGAAGAATAGTGTAAAACTACAAAAATACTGGGAAAATATACAACACACTGTGAAAGAACTACTGAAATGAAAATTCTCTACTGGATCCATGGACAGTTCTCTTGAGTATACTTACTGACAACTATTCTACTATGTCTCAAACAGGCATTTCTCCTTTTTCTTTTGTTTGTTGGTTGGTTGGTTTTTGTTCAGCTGTGTGTGTGTCACATGGCAATGAAACTCAAAAAAGACCCCAAAACATATGTGAATTGATTTCAAAAATTTCACAAAGTACCAACAATGAAGAACTGTTTTATAGGCTGACCTTTCAAAAAGGATGCTGAACACTTGGTCTAGATACAATGGTGTAAAATAGGCTATTCCATTCCATTCCCTGTGTTTGTGAAATCAAAGTTCTGCTAGATGTAGCAGAGATCTGTGATATACTTTGCATACTCATTTCAATAAAGAAGTGTTGTTTTTAAACTGCAGACTGGGATAATCCTCAGAGACCTAGCAAAGATAAAAAGGCCACATGCTCTTACCCTACACTAACTTCTAACTAATGGTTCCAGGCAAAATCTTTAAGTCCTTATGCAAATTTTGTCCAGAAAGAACTCCTATTTATATCATTCATTTAAGTCAATGGGAGTTTTTATGAACAAGGATTAAAGCTCCATGATCTGAGCCACTGAGGAAGATGAATTTCACTTCCAATCAATCCTTCAGTGAGAGACTTTACAGAAATACTGGCACATCTTCACTTTCCCTCTGATAAGAACTCTCCTAAAACTCCTCTCTCTCTGCAACAGTTCAACAAGGTATGAGTTAGCAGCTATTATGATGAAGCAGAAGTGAGCTTTCTTTTGTTTTTCCCATGCCTAGGGTCATAGTTTCACAAGAATTGTGTGTGCCAAATACCATTTCCATTTGATTGTTTCCCCCTTCCCCACTCCCTCATAAGGGGTCACCCACACCACCACCCTACCAAGCCCCAACCAATTGCATATGGATCCCTACTCCCCCAGCATCTGGACCCCACCCCAATGAGCCCTCCACACCAAGACCACCCTGCCAAACTCTATCCTCCCCACACCCAGACCCCCCGCTAAGCCCCAACCATCCCCTGGACCCCCTTGCAGAGTCTCATTATCATTGCACCTATAATCCTCCAACAAACGCCTGTGCATCCAGATCTGCCCCACACCCAGATCCCCCACTGAGTCGCTTGCACCCAGATTTCCCCACACAGAGCCCTCTCAACCCACACCTGGATCCCCCCACACTAAGCCCCTCCACATTTGGATGCTGTCTTGTTGAGCATGCCTGCCCCATACCTGATGCACCTGACATGGAAGGGCAGGTCCCTGGGGTGTTTCTGGGGCAGGCCCGGTCCTTACATTATGTCAGGGTTGGGTGCAGTCTCACTGCTGAGTCCGTGTCCTGGAGTGGGGAACTGCACAGTAATCTCCCACCTCTGCACAGCCAGTGGCTTGTGCTCCCCAATGCCATGCTGGAGCCTCCACATTTATCTGACAAACAAAATTTGCAGAATTTTAAAACATTGCGTGCAGAATTTTTAAGTTTTTGGCACAGAACGCCCTCAGGAGTAGATCTTCTGTTCCATGGTATTTTGGTTGTGTGCATTCACCTGGAAAGAGGTTTTAAAATTTGACTGGAACTCATTAACTTCCAGGATTATTATGGTTGCTTCCTTTCGACTAGAAAGTGGGAGACTTTCGATCTCAGCCTGGAAGATAGGTTGGTAAATCCCAGGTTGATGTAAGCAATATGAAGTCTGCAAATCAGGTTCAGGATGTGACTGGATATGTGTGGAGGTGAAAGTACCTGTGAGAAACAGGGTGGAAAGCGAGTAGACTAGGTCTTAGATCACTGTAGCAAAGGTGTTATCAATATGAGTGTTGAAGTCTCCCAGAACAATAAATCTTGAGAACTTAATTATCACACCAGAAAACTTCTCCACTAGGAGACTTTTGCTGTTTAACAGCCTATACATTTGCAAGCCGCATCTGATGAATTTGTCCTTGAATTCAGATTTTTATTATCTCTCAGCTTCCCATGCCCCTTCAATCTTACTCCTTCCACTGTTAAATTTACGACAACTGAATGTTTTAAACAACATAGGCCAGATTTTCAAGAGAGCTTAGCACTATCCACTCCCATTTAGGCACCGAAATGTCACCAAATTGGAGTTGCTGGGTCCTGAGCAGTTCTGATAATCTGGTTGATATTTATTTGAACCATTATTTGCTATAGCACATACTATGTTTTACATTTTAGGATGCTGGTACAGTTTGTGAAAGATGCTATATAAATTTGAATTGCACTAAGTACAATGTCTTGTAAAACTTTGTTTTCCAGGACTATTTTATTTTACAAAGACATTTATACTAAGAAATAATCCGTAAATTTTTATGTATCCATGGAAACTTTAGTGATGTTATATAAGTGAAGTGAATTATGTAATTACAAACTGCTCCTTAACATCTCAGGACCTAATAGAATAAATGTTTATATTACTTACTTCATACAAATGTCAACAGTGAAGTTACTCCATGAAGATAAAATCAACTTCTTTAACATCCTAGTTTCTCTGCACTTACACTTAAACCTTATGCGATTCTGCAATAGGACTAAACTTTTGTACTTTTATCCTCTCAAATGCACGTGGATGTTTCTTAAGCATGTGCTGAGACACCAATATACCTCTGATGTTTCACTTAAACTCTACTCTTACTTTTAAAACTTTTTCGTACTAAAACTAAACACTATAAACTTGACAGAACTTAATATTTACTGGTTGAAGAAATTGAATATGCTTAGCAACTTGAAAAACCTTTTCTACCAAATGTTCCCCTAGGAAGGTAAAAATTCATATTCTTCTGAAAAGTTGAGGCACAGAAATTCCCGGTTGTTGTCATGGTTACAACTGCCGAGAAAAATGTCATTGTGTCCCTACAGATAAATGCATATGCCAAATGCTTAGACTATATTGTGGGTAAAACCACAGATGTTCAACATTTTCACATTAAAGAGGAGTTTCCTCTCTAAATATATACTGAATACAAAGTTATTTTTAAGTAAAAAGGTTGTGGCATGAAAAAAAGAACAGGCCAGGCAGTTTAAAAAAATAATAAAGTTGGCACTTTCATAGTTCATGATGTAATGGAGGAAAATATATTATGGAACAATAGTATGAGTAAAGGATCAAGCATTGAGTTGTCTGGGTTTTGTCAGTCCATGTACAAATGTGATGTTTAACTACACTGTAACTAACAATGCTGCTACTCTGAAACCAGTACACTGTAACTCTACTTCATAGGGTGGTGGGGGATTTTTGTTTTGTTTTGGTTTTTTTAAAACTCAGATTGTAAAATATGTAGGACAATGAGGTGCTGACCATGATGGGGTCTCTAGATATTACAGCAATACAAATAACTGTAAAGGTGTAAATACTTGCAGTATGTAGGCATTTTTATTTGGAGGACAAGTAAGGTAAGTTGAATCATTCCCTACTCTTCCTTCCTCTCCACAGAGGTGCTCACTGCAAAGACAGATTTAAAAAAATTTGAGGAGATCCAAACATGAGGCATTTTTCCTCATGCCCTTTTCCCACACCCCGACTGTTAGTTATAGGAGGAAATAAGTTGCCTCCACTCCCTATCCATCCCTTTCTGCCTTAAGGTTTTGCTACATGTTAGTTACAACAACAGTGCTAAATGGAGTTTTTGGTAGGAACCAGGTGAGGGAAGGCAGAGACTGTCCTAGCACAGCGAGACATTTAAGCTCCTTTTACCAGTAATGAACTAGGGACCAAAATTTTTCTTTCCAAACATATTACCGCTACTATACGTGCAAGCAGAACTAAAGGCACCCAGCTCACCTCAACAGGCTCCTAATACAATATTCATGTGTTAATTCAATAAAACATTCTTCTTTAGAAGGAAGAGCTGAGTTTCAAGCCAATCCACAAACCAACCATAATAAAAACACCATAACAGAGGCTCAAACTACACATATACCTCAAATTTAAACAAAAACAGTCAGAGGACCAAAAAAATGTCAGTTTAATTTTGCTCATTATACCCAAGTCAAAACAGATAGAATTGCCTACATTTCTAGAAGTTTGACTAAAAAATTCATACGTTTTTCCTAACTAAAACAAAGAAGATATAAATCTCATACTTCAGGGCAAAAGGCAGCTGCTAACAGATGGGGATTAAGAAGAAACTTACCTTATGGACAGTTATTCCATAAATGGGCACCACAAAGTTTTTGGCACATTTCTCTGAAGTTGTCAGATAGGATACTGAACTAGAAGGCCACTGTTGTGTTCCTAGGAATACTATATACATAATTTTCACTTTACATATTATGGAATTTATGCTCCTTACACATTTGTTCAATAATATGCTCTATAAGCAATACTTCTAATTACTGTAGCAATTTACATTCTAAAGGTTATCTTTTAAACCAGAAGGGCCAGAAGCCTTTTTTGTAAATGAACCAAAAGCAGAGTCTGCAGAAAATGATCTGACTGTCTGGAAAAAGGTGTTAGCACTCCCAAGTCGAAAGTGGCTGCTTTAAATGATATATTGAACACATATACAATGCCTTCTGTTTTGTTTTTTAATGTTTTATTGCTTATCCATTATTGTTAGAAGGAAAATACATTTTCGATTGTTATGACAGGGGAATAAAAATGATTGAGCTACTTAGTTAAAAATGTTTTTATGTTCTTTTGTTTTTCTAAAACAGGTTGGTAGAATTTTGTATGTGAATTTCATTGTACACCAGATCAGGATGCCAGGGCATAGTGATGGGTCCTGGTATGGCAAAGAGTCACTAGCTGCACACTTGGCTTGGATAAATATTGCTGTCTGTTGTAAAAGTGCTAAATAGGCAATAGGGTCAGAATTCTGTGCTAAAGCAAAACACCTGCTTTGCCTATTTGCACATCAGTACTTGGAATGCCCTTCCCACTCTGTTAGCTTTGGGATGTTATCAAAATCTTTTAACACCACTGTATGTGCTCAGAGTTCTTTTATAAAGTGTATCTGTAATTAACTAAAATTAACATTCCAATAACTTAACCTAGTACAGTGCGTACAGATCCAAAAGGTGTGTTGGACACTATTAAGTGTTCAGATGATATATTTACTTATCAGGGTAGGGCTTTACATTATTGTGCTCTTCTAAGCCCACCCTTGTGTTTCCAAATCATTTTAAGCTGGAGAATCTTCTTCTGCTTGAGGGATGACTGCCTCTATGCTGAGCAAGGCCTTTTGCTCCATCCAGGGAGCCAGTATTGTTTTCTGCTTTTGGCTCTTTGGAGATCCTAGGGTGAGAACTTAGGAACAGCCATTGGGTCAGAACATAGGGTCAGATCAATGGTCCATTGAGCCCAGTATCCTGTCGCCTGACAATGGCCAGTGCCAGATGCTTCACAGGGAGTGAATAGAAAAGGGCAATTTACTGAGTGATCCACTCTCTTTGTCATCCAGTCCCAGCTCCTGGCAGTCAGAGGTCTAAGGGTACCCAGAGCATGGAGTTGCGTCCCTGACCATCTTGTCTAATAGCCACTAATGGACCTATCCACCATGAATTTATCTAATTATTTTCTGAAACCAGTTATAATTTTGGCCTTCACAAGATCCCTTGGCAATGAGTTCCACAGGTTGTCTTCGTTGTGTGGAGAAGTACTTATGTTTGTTTTAGACCTTCTGCCTGTTAATTTCATTGGGTGGCCCCTGGTTCTTGTATTAGGTGAATAGATAAATAATACTTCCATATTCACTTTTTTTTTTTTACACCATTTGAGATTTTGTAGACTTCTATCATATCTCCCCTCAGTCATCTCTTTCCTAAACTGAACAGTTTCTCCTCACATAGAAGCTGTTCCATACTCCTAATCATTTTGTTGCCCTTCTCTGTACTTTTTTCAATTCTGTTATAACTTTTTTGAGATGGGATGACCAGAATTGCACTCAGTATTTAAGGTGTGGGTGTACCATGGATCTATATAGTGGCATTATGACACTGTCTGTCACCTTATCTATTCCTTTTCTAATGGTTCCTAACTTTCTGCGAGCTTTTTGACTGCTACTGCACGTTGAACAGATATTTTCAGAGAACTATTCACGATGACTCTAAGATCTTTGTTTTGAGTGGTAACATATTTAGACCCCAGCATTTTGTATGTATAGTTAGGATAACATTTTCCAATGTGCATTTTTCAACACTGAGTTTCATTGGCAAGTGGAATATGAAGGAGCAGATGAGCCCACAGAAGATCCAGAAAAGAAATCTGAGGTTGATATTTTTTTAATTTGTGACGAATAAAGCAATATCTTCCGTTGATGAAAGGCTTAATACCTTACAAGCACATCATGAACAGTTTGGATTTTTGTATGACATAACTAAATTCAACAAAGTAGGAAAACGAGAGCAACTAATGACAAAGTGCAAGAACCTAGAGAGCGTCCTGAAGCACAGTGATAGTTTTGATTTAAATGGACTTGACCTGTACAAAGAATTGAGTACATTGTCATCAATGTTGCCACATGCAAAATCGATGATGGACATTGTACAGTTTATTCATACCAGCAAACTTGTTGACATATATCCTAATGTGTACATTGCCACTAGTATTCTACTGACAATTCCTGTAACAGTAGCATCAGGAAACTAAGGCTCATTAAAAACTATCTCCACTCTACAATGAGTCAGGAATGCTTGACTGGTCTTGCTATTCTTGCAGTTGAACAAGACATCACTTTGTCTTTGTCATATGATAACGTTATTACTGATTTTGCAGCCAAAAGAGCCAGAAAGGTTGCTTTTAATTAAAAACATATCCTTATTTCAATACCTCTTCATAGAAATTTCCAATAAAATGTTGACAAATTTAAAAAAAAATTATTTGCATCATTCTGTCAATAAATCAGAATTTTTCTATAGCACTACTTCTTTTGTGCAAGTACAGTGCATCAACTTTATAGTGTGCTTAATTAGTTTAAACGGGTTTTAATACAGTGCATGTGGCAAGTTTTCCAACCCTGTAAACTTACGTTTGTGTTGCTAAGAGCAAGTCGGGCATAGGGGCACCAGTTTACTAATACTGCATAAGGCACCGTAAATCCTAAGGACGGCCTAGCTCACACCAAGGACAAATGCTGACAATGAATTCTCTAGTAAACTAACTAAAGATTTATCAGCTAAAATGAATTATTGGGAGGTTAAAACAGGTAAAACACATTAGACAGGTGAGTCACAGTTTGTAAATCAAAAATAATAGCAGAGCTATAGTAATCTCTCAGTTTCCCCAAAAACTTTTCAGGGAACCCAAATGTTTCTGGGGATCCCCATTTTGCATTTGGTATCTTCCCTGTAAGAGTCCAAAACAGTCAGAGATACAGGACCATTCCTTTAATCAATATTTATAGCTTCTTCTCCAGAAAACAATCTGAACAGTATCTTCACCCATGTGTGTTCCATGAGTAGGAAATGCAGACTATCTGTGAATTTCCATTGTTGAACACAATGGCCCTCGATTTGAAGTTGGCGGATTTTTTCCATTTACATTTCCAAGGCTCCAATTGCATTTGATGGGTAATTTAATTACCAAGGATATACACAATGTAATAGCAAACAATAATCTTTCATGAGGTTTACACATCAAGTACATTCTTCACCTTAACAGTAGCACACACACTTAATGTCAGGTTAAGTAATTACAGGGATATGCATAATGAAATGCAATAGGTTACAGATAAGTGAAGACAATACCATTAACATTTCTTTTTAACTAAGCTAACACACAAGTGAATTGGCCTGATTACACTACGATACTTTTTGACACTCCTTTGACACTCCATTAGCCTATGAGTGAATTAGCCTGCATACCTGTCCTGAAGCTGGCACCCAGGGTAGACAGCGTCACATCCTACACTGCAGCGTGGTGTTCAAATTGCACTGTACCCATGAGTGCATCTCTCTGTCTCTCTGGCATTGCTATGCCCACAAGTTTCCAAGAACAGTCAGCACATCTGTCCCCATGTCCTATCCCCAGGATATTGGTACTTCATGTTGTGCTGTTTCCTGTGCCTTCTACGAACCTAACAAAAAGGACAAATCCCTCATTCTCACAGACTTTGGGAGACAAGCCAGTCCTCACTTACAGACAGCCCCCCAATCTGAAGCAAATACTCACCAGCAACTACACACCACACAACAAAAACACTAACCCAGGAACCAAACCCTGCTACAAACGCCGGTGCCAACTCTGTCACATATCTATTCAAGGGACACCATCATAGGACCTAATCACATCAGCCACATCATCAGGGGCTTGTTCACCTGTACATCTACCAATGTAATATATGCCATCATATGCCAGCAATGCCCTCATGCCATGTACATTGGCCAAACTGGACAGTCTCTATGCAAAAGAATAAATGGACACAAATATGACATCAGGAATCATAACATTCAAAAACTAGTAGGAGAACACTTCAATCTCTCTGGTCACTCAACAACAGACCTAAAAGTGGCAAATCGAACAAAAAGCTTCAAAAACAGACTCCAACATGACGATGCAGAACTGGAATTAATTTGCAAACTGGATACCATCAGTTTAGGCCTTAATAAAGACTGGGAGTGGTTGGATCATTACAAAACCTAAACTTAATTTCCCCAATACTAATTTTTCCCTGCTGTTACTCACATCTTCCTGTCAACAGTCTGTAATGGGTCATTCTCTTATCACTTCAAAAGTTATTTTTCCTCCCTTGGTATCCTGCTGTTAATTGATTTATCTCCTTAGACTGACCTCACACTTTGTAAAGCAACCCCCATCCTTTCATGTATTTATACCTGCTCCTGTATTTTTCACTCCATGCATCTGATGAAGTGGGTTCTAGCCCACGAAAGCTTATGCCCAAATAAATTCGTTAGTTTCTAAGGTGCCACAAGGACTCCTTGTTTTCACTCCCCTGAAGTACTCAGGTTGCTGCTTGCGCAGATCATTAGCTTTTTCATACTGAGGGAAATTATAATGACTAACAAAATTAACTCTTGATTGCTTTGAAATGGGTTTTCACTCTAATATCAGCTCCTAAAGATACAAGTCCTTGGCTCAGTCCAGAATGAGTTTTTATAGCCAAATTATAAATCCCTAGGACTAGATGTTTGTAATAGAAATACTAAAATGGTCTTTAAAAAACAGGAGTACTTGTGCACCTTAGAGACTAACAAATTTATTTGAGCATAAGCTTTCATGGGCTACAGCCCACTTCATCACAAAAGCTTATGCTCATATAAATTTGTTAGTCTCTAAGGTGCCACAAGTACTCCGTACTTTTTGCAGATACACACTAACACGGCTGCTACTTTGAAACCTTTAAAAGAATAGTACAAATGGTACTTGTATAATAAGTGATGTACTGCCAGGATACTGCCTGAACTATAGGCTTAACCCTTGGTCCTAAATCTTAAAATTAAAAGGAACATTGCTGAGGATGTGAATACCCCCATTGCTGAGACATACAGTACATAAAAAGGAGTGAAGAGTTATGACAACAAGGAATTCTCTGACAGCACACAGAATTTCCTATGAAAGCTCCATTCTCTAGGGTAAAATTCAAATGCTGCACTTAGATTTGAGGGGTTTTTTTGTTGTTTGTTTTTTTTTAAAGTCAGACTAATTAGCACTACACTGTTATATAGTATATATATATAAATAGTATGTGATTTGCAGCTCTTTCACCTTAAAATACTTTTGCAATTAAAATAAAAGCCATCATTAAATGTAACATGTCAGAACCTTTTTGTTTATTTATACTTCTGAGATGAATAATCATTTTGTACATTGCACAGCTACCTAGGCAGGGCCGGCGCTACCATTTAGGCAGCCTAGGCAATCGCCTAGGGCGCCAGAATTATTGAAGGGGTGGCATTTTGCCGGGGGGGCGGCAGGCGGCTCTGGTTGACCTGCCGCAGGCATGCCTGCGGAGGGTCTGTTGGTCCTCGGCTCCAGTGGAGCTGCCGCATTCATGCCTGCGGATGATCGACTGCTCCCGCGGCTCCGGTGGACCTCCCGCAGGCATGCCTGCGGCAGCTCCACCAGAGCCATCGGATCAGCGCGGGGGGTGGCAAAATGGCCATGCGCCTAGGGCACGAGAAACCCTGGCGCCGGTCCTGTACCTAGAGGGAAAAAGCTCTACTGCAAATGTTTCTAAGACAGCATCCCTGTATGTATTCTCTGACTTTATTCATTTTATTTTAATCAAAACATAACAAAAAAATATGTATTTTTCTGTAGGTTTCAGGCATAATTTTTTCTATATTCCAGTCTAGATCATGTATAAATTACATCACATATGCCTCCTCAATAAGGGAAGATGTAAAGATCATTTCCTGATCATTACAAAACTCTGCACACATCAAAATCTAGGCTTTTGGTATTACTTAACACCTTGGGTTTGACAGCTGGAGTCTGTATTTCTCCACTGCCATATGTTGTAGTAAAATGGATTAGCAGTATTAGCAGCAATTCCAGACTCACCAACTTCAAGGTGGTTTAAGGTCACATAAAAGCAAAGAGCAGGCTTAGGATCTGAGAGAAGGCAGATCTAATTGCATGACTTCCTAACAGTTTGAGAAATGTTTTATTACAGCCTACATGAAAGACACAGCACTTCAAGGGAAAAATTTTAAGAAGGAAATAGAAATAGTGTGATAAGTGTTAATGGGGAAAAATGCAGCCGCTCACTACTGCACAGCTCCATGCTTTTGTGAAAGCTTAATTGGTTACCAAAAGAACCCAATCAAGAATGCCATCTAGCTTCTTTTTGGAGTTCTTACAGGAGGAACTACTACTTTCTGTTCACCACAAAATGAAAGGATTCAGGGTAGGTCAGATGAGAATAAATGGCACTGAAAAATTAAAAACAACGAGACCCTTTTAAGATCCCACCTTCGCTATGGTGGTGATTTTCAAGGGAACAGAAGGAAATTCAGTACCTACCTCCCTTCAGCTCCTTTGAAAATCCCAACCTACAAGTCTAACTATAACAGCATGCAACTGTCTGACACAAAAAGTATTACTGGAGTGGGGATCATATTATAATATGGCTTTTTGTTTGTAGTTTGGACAGAACAAGTTTATGGACCTTTCCCAGGACATAACAGGATTCCCTAGCACTGTCTTATAATCATTCCGTCTTATCTGCAGCACAAACAAAAACTTATGTCAGAACAGTGATCCCTTATCAAGTAAGAACTGTGCAGTGGCACTCTAAAGAGGTACTGGTACATAAGAAGTGGTCATTCTGTGTCACTGTTCTGTGTTATATGAGTCTGTGGGTGGAGATGCTGATATGCTAAAGGTGTCTCCTGCAGGCTCCCAGGAGCCCTTTATTAAAATTGCGCCACCAAATGAAAGAGAAAGTTGATGTGATTACCCCTCCTTCTGATGGAGTAGCCCAGTCTTGGGTTACTGCTAAATCATCCCTTTGAAATAAATGAGACCGCAGAAGCTGTTATTCAGAAAAGTGGCAAACATTCACACAGATGTTATCTCCTGGGGGAGGACATCTCTCTACATCACTTATAAAATCTTTATTCTATAACAAACTCCCAACTCATTTCTCTTCAAATTACTAATTAAACTGTGTGTTATGCTATTGATAATACAATATATTCTTCAAGAATAAAGTATAGTTGTCATTAGCACAAGTCAGAATAACATGAGTTGTTTGCTGCCTCCTTCCTTGGTTGTGGTTATTGAAAGTATTTAATTCTAATGGAAAAATATAGATTCCCCAAGCACACACTCCTTCCTTTCTATCAGCACTCCCTTGGGACACAAGGCTTATCACAGACTAAGTGGGTAATTTTATGTTTTATTTTAAGTAAGAGTCTATATTAAATTATTGGCAATACATCACTGTGCTGAAAGAGGATGGGAGAGGATTAGAATCCATGATACAAATGCTTTTTTTATTTCAAGTTTTCCACTTAGTGACAGATTTACTTCTCCAAGAATCCCTCCATTTGCCTTTTTTTTAATACAATATAAATTATTCTTTACATTTTGTTACATATACACACACACACACACACACACCAAAAGCATTTAATTACAGGGCACTTTATACACAAAGTGTGATAATCACAATCCTACACTCAGTCATGATATTTGGAATTAAGTTGGTATTGCAACAATTTGATCACAATTTCTAGAAAAACATCTTTCTCCATCAATAATGCATTCACCTAGATTTTTTTTTTAAGCTCAATGAGACTACTCACTTGTATAAAGTTAAGAGTGTGTGTAAGTGTTTGCAGGTTTAGGGTCTAAACTAGTAGCATTTACTTTAAAATAAAAAAAATAAAAGGAAAGAAAAAAACGTCAAATCAGTATGATGTATTCTGGAACACAATAGCTTAGATAACTTTGAAGTCATGAATTACTGTATCCAACTTACACACAGTGAAAACAGTTACTATCCAGTGATTATATATAGAGTAGAAAAGACAGCACTGGATAGACGAGAAAGTATTAGATGGTAAAAATGAAAAGAACAGAAAGATCTAGGAAAGAACTAGTGAAAACTGAAAGTTGCGGGGCGGGTGTACAAACCCTGCTTAAGATCACTTCAGAAAACTATTAGCGAAGCAGTATCAGGCCACAGCCATTTTATCAGGTTCCGGCCTGGTTCCCTGTTGTTGATTTTGACTACTTTCAGTGGAGATTTGAGAAAGTGTTAAAATCACTTGTAGGCTTTTTAAATAAGAAAAAATATGAACTATGTGGGAAAGAGAAATTATGACAAATGGTTTGGTTTGTAGCAGAAGGTGATGAAACAGAAAATCAGAAATCTCCGCAAAAAGCAACCTTTCCTTGTAAGGTCAGTGTTATAACCTAAGAAGCAAACACCCACTGAGATAAACTTCACAGCTCCATGGAAATCATACTTAAAACAACATGATAAGGACAGGATCAACAAACTATTTGAGAAAAGGAGTTTTAGTGGCATAAAAGAAGGAATGAGATTCAGTTCTCTTTGTGCTGCTATAAGAAAAATTAAATACACTTGGGACCAAAAGCGCGGAATAACATTCCTGATATTGCAAAAGAACAAGGACAAATTGTTATGATATAGCACTCACAGACATGAAATATTGGCTTCTGATAGACCTAGAAGAGCTCAAAATATTTTTAAGGGTATAAGATTAAGAGGAGAAACCTGCCTGCTAGCAGACAACACACAAAGGATTCCAACAACAGCACTGTTAACAGTTTTTAAATTTTGCATGGTCTCACACTTTGCTCTCTGAAATTTTACAGATCACTGAAACATACATGCTTGCTGCCCTGACCCTGCAAACACTTACTTATTGAGTATTCAGGATCAGAGCTTATTTTTATATTGCCTAATGGAAAAAAGAAAAACAGTTTATTTATTTATTAAAAATCACAGCTGTTAAGGACAGCATTCTGGGCTGACATCTAGCAAACAAGGGCAGTAAACCAGGGCCGCCCAGAGGCAGGGCCGGCGCTTCCATTGAGGAGAACTAGGCAATCGCCTAGGGCGCCAGGATTTTCAGGGGGCGGCATTTTGCCGGGGGGGGGGGAGGAGTGGCAGGCGGCTCCGGTGGACCTGCCGCAGTCGTGCCTGCGGACAGTCTGCTGGTCCCACTGGAGCCATGGACTAACGGACCTTCAGCAGAAATGGCTGCAGCAGGTCCACTGGAGCCGCGGGAGCGGCGTGGCAAAATGGCCATGCGCCTAGGGTGCGAAAAACTCTAATGCCGGTCCTGCCCAGAGGATTCAAGGGGCCTGGGGCAAAGCAATTTTGGGGGCCCCTTCCATTAAAAAAAGTTGCAATACTATAGAATACAGTATTCTCATGAGGGCCCCTGTGGGGCCTGGGGAAAATTGCCCACTTGCCCCCACACACACCCCAGGCGGCCCTGGGAAAAACAAACATTTAAAACTCTTCCGCATCTCAGCACAAACCCAGTTTTGAGAAAATTTCTTTTCAAGTCACCTTTACAAGGTATCACGGGTTCTCAGCATCAGCTAGTGCTAAAAGGCACTAAAGCTCATTAAAATGGTTGGACAAATATTTTCCATCAAAACTTTTTTTGGATCAAAAACTAGGGGGTTTTAAAAAGCAGAAAAAATTACGGACAATGTCTGCTTCCTTCAAAATTTGTTGTGGTGTTTTTAATTGAAATGCTGAAATAAGTCTGCCAAAACCTGAACCTGATAAAAAGCCAGGTTACCTGAGCTTCTTAACCCTTTACAGGCAAAAGAGGAATTAACTTTTAACTGTATGTTTATGACACACTCTAAAAGCTTATCAGATGTCACTGCTCAATCTGATGGGGGCCCCAGTAAGCCAAAGTCCTTCCAACCCTTTTGGAAGGGTTGCCTCTTTGGACAGAAGGACTAAGGACTTGTCTGCTTGCTGAATCAAAAGAAGGCCCTGAGTCAGTTTAAATGCAGACTTTTTATGCCAAACATCCTTAGTCTGTTGGTCTCTGGAAAACCTAGTTTGAACTGGTTTATGCAAACGTCCCCAGACATGGTACCTCTCTGGAGGTCTTTACAACCTGAGCGATTCACCTTACATCACCATCCACTGCTTTTAGTTCCTGGGGGAGCTGTGGTATTATTCCCCCTCACTCTCCTCCATTGCCCCAAGTTGCATAAAGTCCCTGGCCCACAGTGATACATAAACCATTCATAAGCTTAATACAGTATGTATCCCCAGAGATACTGCACAAGGTTGCAACATATGTCATAACAGCTTAGTATGATTTTAGTCTCTTTTGTAGCTGCATCATATTGACACATTCACATTGTGATTCACTATAATCCCCAGATCCTTTCCAGCAGTACTATTGCCTAGCTAGTTATTCCCCATTTTGTAGTTATGCATTTGATTTTTCACTCTTAAGTGTAGCACTCTGCACTTGTTTTTATTGAATTTCATCTGCTGCTTTCAGACCAATCCTCCAATTTATCAAATGCATTTCAAATTCTAATCCTGTCCTCCAAAGTGCTTTCAACCCCTCTCAGCCCAGTGTCATCTGCAAATTGCATAAGTGAACTTTCGACTCCATTATCCAATTGATTTATGAAAATATTGAATAGTACTGAACCCCTGTGGGACCTGCTGGACACATTTCCCCAGTTTGAAAGTGCATTATTGATAACCATTACTTGATTACTGTCCTTCAATCAGTTTTTCACCCACTATTTCACCTACCTGCACATGACTGAGCCATAGAAGGCAAGCCAAGCACACACTTGGCTAAAATAATGTAGAAATATCATGATTAATCTGAAGAGCAGAAATACACTATTTATCTTCTTTGCCCAAAGAGTGACTCAGTTATAGGTCAGAAGGAGGAATGTGCTCATGCTATCCAGCAAAAGTAACAGTTTCAGCCAGATATCTAGGCACTGGGACAGAGGCTGGGTGAGAGGCTGAGAGTTAAGGTAAGCAAAATATATTTAGCAGGTGCCCCCTATGAGACTGAACTCAGGCCAGTGGGCCATTCACGCTAGGCATAAGGAGCATACAGAAGCCTGTGTGGTTACAACTAAAGCTGGGTGACTTGTTTGTTCAACCAAAACAACATTTAAAGAAAAAATGTGTAGAAAAATGTTTCATTCAACTTTTGTTTTCCACTTAAATCAAAGTCTTTAAAAATGGTTTTCACTGAGCTTTTCCTCTCTTGGGCTTTCCTTCTTCTCGCCTCCTTTTCCCTCTCGGGGCAGGAAGAGAAAAAGGTAAAGAGGGAGAGAAAGGAGGTGGGGTAGAGGGGTAACAACAAATTGAAAACCCTGGAAGCTTTTTTGGTTCTTGTTTCACCAAGAAGCAGAAAAACAAACAAATAAAAACCCTGCCAAACATTTCAACTGAAATGAGATTTTTTTTAGAATCCCTGACCCATCCTGCTCCTTGTCCCCTGACCACTCCCCCGAGACCTCCTCAATCCAACCCCTCCCGTCCCTGACCGCTCCTCCCAGAACCTCTGCCCCGTCCAACCCTCCCTGTCCCCTGACTCCCTGTCCCTTATCCAACCCCCCCCGGCCGCTTACCCCCACCTCCCAGCGCCTCAGCGCACACGTCCAGGAGCTGCCCTGGACAGCGCTGCAGCCAGGTAGCTCTGGGGGGGCCTGAGCTCCGCCCTGCTCAGAGCCACATGGTAAGGGGAGGAGCCACTTGGCATGGAGCTCGCAGCCCCGCCCCCTTACCACGCGGCTCTGAGCGGGGCGAAGCTCAGGCCCCCCCCCAGAGCCACGGCGCTGCAGCGCTGTCCAGGATGTGCTGAGGCGCCGGGAGGATGGTGGGGGCGAGCCTCAGCCATTCTCATGGGGGCCCCTGCAGGGCCTTGGGCAAACTGCCCCACTTGCCCCCGCTTCTGGGCGGCCCTGCAGTAAACAGGAAAGTTTTAAGAGGGAGTTCTCTAGGTGAAGGAGATGCCTAAGTGACCCTTGCGGTGAATTTGTTGTCTGTTACTGTGTGCCTGCTTCATTGAAGTTTATAGCGTGGTCTGTTTGAGGGACTGCGTGCTGAACCTAATGGCCAGCTAGGCAAGGTCGAGAGCTTCCTAAGGAGGCTCTAGCCTGCCATCCTTTGATCCCTAATCCCTTTAGGATCCCTTGATGAGGGGGCACAGCTAACTCATGGAGCAGAGAGGTTTAAAAAGCCAGCTTGTAAGCAACCACAAAAGCTAGTGAACAGGAGCAGCAAACAGGAATTTTGGGAGTTTACAGCAGGAGAGCCAGATACACCTACTAAACATTCTCTAAACTTAGGCCAATAACCCTCCCAGTGGAAAAACGACACACACAAAGAACAAACAAACCCTTTAAGAGTAGAAAAATAATGCAGGCAGAAATTCAGAAGCAGAGTAGGGGCACACAATTTTACTGCACTGAATACAGCACGTATGATTACCTGCCTTGTGAGCAGGTGGTGTATGTGTGCATCCAGAGCAAGCAACTCATGGCCCTCAGAGACAGAGTTGGGTCTCTCAAGACAAGAAAACTGAACTAGAGGAGCTAAGGGAGACAGAGAAGTACAAAGACGAGACTTTCTGGGACACAGGAGAGCTGTCCCACTCCCACTCTGAGCTGTTGAGGAGGATGAGAGTCTCAGGAAAGGAGAACATCAAACTGGAGCAGAGGGAAAAGATCCCATAGTCAGGACCCTCCTTCCAGATGACATTGTGATATCCTCTTGCACTGAGGATACCCTTCCAGGGGAAGGAACCCCAATTATTAGCAAGAGACAGGTAATAGTAACAGGGGATTCAGTTGTTACAAATATAGATAGTTGAGTTTGTGATGACCAAGAGAATCGCATGGTGAATTGCCTGCTGGGTGTGAAGGCTGAGAACCTTTTAAGACATCTAGATACACTTATGTGCTGTGCTGAGAGGAGTACTGGTTGTGGTTCATGTAGGCAGCACCGGCCCAGGGAAAGGCAGGACAGAGTTCCTGGAGGCCAAATTCAGGCTGCTAGGTAAGAGATTGTACTAGGTAAGAGACTGAAGTCCAGGGCCTCCATGGTAGCATTCTCTGAAATGCTTCCAGTTCCACGCGCAGTGCCAGTTCGACAGGCAGAACCAAAAGATATCAAGGTATAAATGAGACAGTGGTTTCTGGAGAAGGGATTTAGGTTTATTAGGAACTGGGGAATCTTTTGGGAAAGATGGAGCTATACAGGAAGGATGGACTCCACCCAACCCAAAACAGAACCAGATTGCTGACATGTAAAATTGAAAAGGTCATATAAGAGTTTTTAAACTAAGGGCTGTGGGGGAAAGCCACCAGGTGCGGAGGAGCACATGGCTCGGACAGACACATCCTTTAGGGGAGGATTTGTTAAAGGGGATACTCTATATCAGGGGTAGGCAAACCAATGGCACGCGTGCCGAAGGTGGCATTCGAGCTGATTTTCAGTGGCACTCTCACTGGCTGGGTCCTGGCCACCGGTCAGGGGGGCTCTGCATTTTAATTTAATTTTAAATGAAGTTTCTTAAACATTTTAAAAACCTTATTTACTTTATATACAACAATAGTTTAGTTATATATTATAGACTTCTAGAAAGAGACCGTCTAAAAACGTTAAAATGTATTACTGGCACGCGAAACCTTAAATCAGAGTGAATAAATGAAGACTCGGCACACCACTTCTGAAAGGCTGCCGACCCCTGCTCTATATCCTAGTAAAGAGGAGAGGATAGAAGTTGATAAAGTATGGATAGGAACTGAAGAGAAACAATTAAACAAAAAAAATCCCTTTCAATTAAAGCATATGAAGACAGATAACTAAATATTGACAAATTTTACAAGTGCTCGTACATAAATACAGTAAATCTAAACACTAAGATGGGTGAGCTGGAGTGCCTGATACTAAATGAGGATATTGATATAACAGGCATCACAGAAACTTGATGGAATGATGATAATCAACAGGACACGGTAATACCAGGGTACAAAATACTGTAGAATTGTGTTTAACTGAGCCTCCATTATCTAGCTCTCCATATAAACCAAATTGGGGCTGACAGCCCGGATGGCAGGGCTCCAGCTTTCAGCCCCAGTTTCATTAATATGGCTGAAGCGCGAGCCCTGCCACCCGGGGCTGACAGCCCGAGTCCCAGCGCCCAGAGCTGAAGCTCTGTGCCCGTTCTCCGGATTATCCGATCAGGCCCAGGTCCCAAGTCAGGGTTCCACTTTATATAGAAATGACAGAGGAGGTCATCTTCTGGAGGGAGTGGCATTATATGTGGAAAAAGCATAGAGTTAAATATAGTAAACATCTTAAATGAATCAAACAGTACCATACAATCTCTATGGATAGAAATTCCATGCTTGAACAATAACAGCATTGCAGTAGGAATATACTACCGACCGCCTGACCAAGATAGTGATGTGACTGTGAAATGCTCAGGGAGATTAGAGAGGCTACAAAAAACAGAAAACTGAATAATAATGGGGGATTTCAACAATCCCCATATCGACTGAGAACATGTCACCTAAGGACAGATGCAGAAATAAGATTTCTAGACATCATTAATGACTATTCATGGAGTAGCTAGTCCTGAAACCCATGCAGGGAGAAACAATTCTTGATTTAGTTTTCAATGGTGCACAGGATCTGATCCAAGAGGTTAATACAGCAGAACCACTGGATAATAGTGACCATAATGTAATTACATTTAATATCCCTGTAGAGGTGAAAATACCAAAGAAAACCCACTACAGTAGCATATAATTCCATACAGCGGAACTACACAAAAATTAGGAGGCTAGTTAAATGGATATTAACAGGAACAGTCACAAGAGTGAAGTGCATGCTATCTGCATGGAAACTTTTTAAAAACATCGTAATAGACGTTTAAACCAAATATATATCCCAAATTTTTAAAAACAGTATGAGAACCAAAAAAAATATTACTACAGCTAAGAGTAAAAGAGATGGCTAAACACACAAAGAAATCAGGGCTTTGGAGCAGAGGCTGGAGCTGGAGCGCAGACCAGTAGGGTTTTGCCTGGAGCTGGAGTGGAGCCAGAATGGAGCAATTCAAAAAATTGATTGCTCCAAATCCCGGAAAGAAATCTTAAAAATTGGAATTCAAATCCTACTGAAGAAATAAAAAGGAACACACTTCATTTGCCAAGTTTAATAGTATACCTAGATAGGCCAAAAAACAAACAATTGGAAAAGCAACTAGCAAAAGACACAAACTAGCAAACAAAAATTTGTTTAAGTACCTCAGAAGCAGAAAACCTGCCAAACAATTAGTGGGACCACTGAACAATCAACATGCTAAATGAGCACTAAAGGAACACACAGCCATCGTGGAGAAGCTAAATTAATTCTTTACATTGGTCTTCACTGCAGAGGATGAGAGAGATATTGCCACACCGGAGTTATTCTTTTTAGGTGAAAATCAGAGGAACTGTCCCAGACTCAGGTGTCAGTAAAGGAGATTTGGGAACAAATTGCTAAGTTATACAGTAATAAGTCACCAGGACCAGATGGTATTCACTAAAGAGTTCTGAAGGAATTCAAACACAAAACTGCAGAACTACTAAGTATTAACCTAACACTTAAATGAGCCTGTGTACCAGAACACTGTTGGATAGCTAATATAATGCCAATCTGAAGAAAAGAAAAGAAGACTCCAGAGACAATCCTGGCAATTACAGGTCAGTAAGCTTGACTTCAGGACAGGCAAACTGGCTGAAATCACATAAAAGAACAAAATAATCAGACACATGGATGAACACGATATGTTGGGGGAAGAGTCAACACAGCTTTTGTAAAGAGAAATCATGCCTCACCAATCTGTTAGAATTCTTTGAGGAGGTTCAAAAACATGTGAACAAGGGTAATCCAGTCGATATTGTGTACTGTGACTTTCAGAAAGCCTTTGACAAGGTGTCTCAACAAAAAAAACTTTTAAACAAAGTAAGCAGTCAGAGGATAAGAGGGATCGATCAGTACCTGGCTCAAATATAGGAAATAAAGAGTAGGAAGAACTGATCCATTTATACAGTGGAGAGAGGTAAATAGCAGGGACCCCAGGGATCTGGACTGGTATCAGGACTGTTCAACATATTCATAAAGAATCTGGAAAAAGGGGTAAACAGTGAAGTGGCAAAGTATGCAGACAATACTAAATTTCTCAAGATAGTTAAGTCCTAAGCTGACTGTGAAGAGTTTCAGAAGGATTTCACAAAACTGGGGACTGGGCAAAAAGATGGTGATGTAACTTAACATTGAAAAATGCACATTGGAAAATGTTATCCCAACTATACATACAAAATGCTGGGGTCTAAATTATGTTATCACTCAAAACAGAGATCTTAGAGTCATCTTGAATAGGTCTCTGAAAATATCTGTTCAATGTGCAGAAGCAGTCAAAAAGCTCACAGAACGTTAGAAAAGGGATAGATAAGAAGACAGAAAATGTCATAATGCCACTGTATAAATCCATGGTACACTCATACCTTAAATACTGCATGCAATTCTGGTCATTCCATCTCAAAAAAGTTATAACAGAATTGAAAAAAGTACAGAGAAGGGCAATAAAAACGATTAGGGGTATTGAACAGCTTCCGTATGAAAAGAAATTTTAAAAAGACTCAGACTGTTCAGCTTGGACAAGAGACAACTGAGGGGAGATATGATACCAGTCTAGAAGATCAAGAATGGTGTGAAGAAGGTAATTAAGTGTTCTTTACCTTTCACATCACACATGAACCAGGAGGTTTAAAACAAACAGAAGGAAGTTATGCTTCCAAGCCTCCTACAGAAGGAAGTATTTCTCCATACAACTCAGTCAACTTGTGGAACTCATTGCCAGGGGATGCTGCAAAGGCCAAAGGTATAACTGGGTTCCAACAAGAATTAGATAAGTTCATGGAAGACAGGTCCATCAACAGCTATTAGCGAAGATTGTCAGGGATGGAACCCCATGCTCTGGTTGTCCCTAAACCTCTTACTTCTAGAAGCTGGGACTGGATAACAGGGTGGATCACTCAATAAATTGTTCTGTTTTGCTCACTCACACCAAAGACAGGATACTGAGCTAGATGAACCATTGGTCTGACCCAGTATGGCCGTTCTTATGTTCTTATCTTGCTCAATTACCTCTACAAGGAATACCCTCCATCAACGGGACTGTAAGACCAATACCCCCGCTGTCCTCCTTAAGACCCACTTCTATCAAAATACAAGAAACTGGCCAGCTGATCCTGGCTACTTAGAATAGCAATAGGAATAGCTGATATTTAATAATAGCTGATTTAAAATAATAATTTAATTTTCTATTTCTTTTCCCTGCCTTTATCTGTTGCTTGTCTTCCTAGGGCTAGAGTGTGGTCTAGGGTTGTGCAGTCACACAGGGACATAAGGAGGGTAAGATTACACTCCTGTACAAAAGCTGCCTACCCAGGCCTTGGCTCCAGGTATGCAAGGGTGAATGGGTACTAGCCAAACGCTACTCCCCAGAAATAGGTGGGCAGAGCATAGGCACATTTCCTTTCCCTGCTCCTGGAAAAGCAGAGCTACACATCACTGCATACACAGTAAAGAGTGCAGAAGCACAATATAACCTCTACAGCAGTGGTTCTTAACCTGGAGTGCACGCACCTTTCTGGGGGTGTGAGACATGCCAGATTTTTTTAGAAGGTATATCATCAAAAAACACAAATTAAGCACAGACACGTAACTACAACTACTTTGTTTCATCAAACCTATGTATTTATTAACATTATACATTTTTTAACAATTACTGTAATATACAAACAAAAAATATCTAGGTTTAAGGGGTGAGAGCACATATTTTTTAGGTGTAAGAACATATTTTGATTTTTGATAAGGGGTGCAAGAATATATTTTGAGAACCAAAGGTGTGCAGGCTGCAATAAAGATTAAGAATCACTGCTCTAGAGGTTAACTTCTTTGAGACAGGGACTGTATCTTGCGTGGCTATAGCTCGTAGACAGATTATGAGCACTACTATAATGCTAATAATAAATTCAAGGGACTACAAAATTCTAAGCAGGGGATCCAGTACAGGGAGAAATCCTTTCATTGCATCTTAAAAGATAAAACCTGAAATAGACAGGAAATGGTGTCTTGCTATAAAACACCTTAAGTCCAGTGTTCATTCATGACACAAAAAAACAGGCAGCAGTCAATCAAGCTTCGTGAAGAAAGCTTCTTAACTTCAGTTACTTCCTGCAAAGGTATATTATATTGTAATGGAGACTTCTATATTGTATGCAGTGTCTGCTCAAACAAATTCACTCCTGGGGAAAAATCAAATTTAACAATATAAAAGAGCAATAGGTCTGACGACTACGAAGGTTAAGTCTGTTTATTCTGCCTTTAATGAGAAGCTGTGTGAACTATAAAAATTCATTTTTGTTTCCTTAAAAGCTCTGAAATGTTTGCTCTTCTTTGCTGACCCAAGTGACTCATTTCTCTGTTAACCTTCTATTACAGATCTCTACCCAGTCTTCATCCTCAACAGTATTCATATATAAGAATACTAAAAATTAACACACAAAAGAAATTAACAATGTATGTTACAACTGGTACATCATAATCTTTCATTAATGCAATCCTTGCCTTCCATATTCCGTCCCATTACCTTTTGCTATCCTTTGTTGCATTATATCTAATTTTAATTGTTAGTTCCTTAGGAGAGAGACCTGTTAATATTAATCCATAAAGCACAAACATAGTGCTGTGTGAATAGTCAAGTAATAATAAATGGTTACAATACTTCATCAGCAGTAAGGAAGACGTTTATTTAGCTTCCAGCGTAAGTTTCAGAATGATCAATCTGAAATGGGTCAGTATTGATGATGCAGAAGAGAGTAGTGTTGCCTAGCACACATCACACAACAGTAGGGTGTGTCACCACGCAGGAGACAGCAACCACATGTACCTAGGATTCCTCCAAATCTACATCCTCAACAGCCCTCCTTGAGCCCAGTTCCCTTCTCTTTCTGTGCAAGTTACCACACAAACCCTCACAGAGCAGTAGCCAGAAAAGGGTGGGGGGATGTCAGGATGCACAAGTTACTAAGAGAAATTCAAAACAAGTACAGGTGTGGCTATGTGCATGTATCTCCTCCATGATCAACATTAGATGCATAAGTGGAAGGAGGAATTTCTCCCTGATGGGCAGTTGGGACTGGCTACAATGACCCATTAAGACTTCCTTAGCTGCTACTAAACCAGGCAAATCCCATCCTCCTCATTGCAACCTTGTCTACACTACAAAATTAAGTTGATCTAAGTTAGATTGATGCACAACCACCATGGTAATTACTACGATTTTTCATGTCTACGCTACTCTCCTTCTGCCAGTGGTGTGTATCCTCACCGGAAGCACTTGCACCAACTGAAGCGGGGCAATGGTGGGTGGCTGACAGCCTGAACTGGAGCTCCATCACTGGGGGCTGACAGCTCGGGGCAGGGAGGCTCCAGATGACAGCCAGCAGGCAATGTAAGTTACACAGTATCTACATGGACACTGAATCAACCTCACTGCATTGACCTAAGCACTACATCTCTTGCAGAGGTGGAGTTATTAGGTCGATGTAGTGGACGACTTACATGGGCGGGAGCAACACGGTAGTGTAGACACTCACAGAGTTAGGTTGATGTAAGGCAGCTCTGTCATGTATTCCTGAGTACAACAGCCATAAGCGATGTCACAAAATGAACAGCTGGGATTTAGCAACCATGTAACAGTACATAGCTATCCAATGTGGCCTGTAACCCCTTTCGATCTAGTTCAGTGGTTCCCAAACTTTAACAACCTGTGAAACCCTTTCACTAAAATGTCATGTCTTGTGAACCCCCTGCTAAAAATGAATTTTCCAGGGATATTCTCCTTTACCTGAGTATAAAAGCAGTAATCTTGGAAATATAAAATTTGTTTTTATGACATGCTTATTGCATACTATTTATTATTAATTATTTATCATTATAGTATTTTATTACATTATGAAAATCGCAACATTCTTCCAAGATCTCACTTTCATAGCTTGTGTCACTTTGAATAAACCTGTATAAGATAAGGCGCCTATGTTTCATCAAGGAGTATCAGATGTGAAACAACATGAAGGTATTTAAGAAGCCAACTCAAAGAGTTCCTCCTACACAAGCATTGAACAATCCAGGCAAACAACGCACGTTACACAAAGCTTAAACTTGTTCTTCATAATAATTTTAAAAACAATACTAGCTGCCTATTTAATTTTAAAAACAGCAAAAAATATCCACCTCCCTTTCCATTTCTTAGAAGGAGTCTTGAAGTTTAAATCTCCTCAGTGTGATAGATATGCTTGCTTTGATCTGCTCAGCTCTTGGAAGTCCAGGTGCTCCGCGCTGCTGGCCCCATGCTGCCCGAGGTCCCTAGGGACAGCTGTCTGTCTGTCATTAGGGAATTTTTCCCAGAGAACTCCCTGTAACATTTTGTGAACCCCCAGGGGTTCATGAACCCCAGTTTGGGAACCACTGATCTAGTTAAATTTCCAGAGATGTGGAACTTAGGGTCTGGCTACACTCAAAACGTTACAGCAGCACAGCTGCACCACTGAAGCCGGGCCGCTGGAGTGCTTCAACGTTCTCCTGTAGCAGTATGTAATTCACCTCCCAGAGAGACACTAGCTAGGTTGACAGAAGAATTAAACTGACATAATTTTCTAGTGTAGACCAGGCCTTAATCAGGTCATCTCAGCACAGAAGCATGCTAGTCCTACAAGATTACATGAGTACACAGCACGTTTTTACAAGAGTTTCACTCATTTCTTTCAGGGAGGACCTATAGGACTGTGATGTGTACATCCTCTCAAAGTGTATTCCTCTATAGTCCTGGAGGGGGAGAAAGTGGGCGTTAACTTCCCATTGAACAAATATGGAATCTCACAACTTCACAAAAACTAAATACTTAGCTTCAAATACGCATTAAGGTTACTAAGTGACAATAATGCAGCTACCTTTCACATCATTTGCAAAACCCAAACACTTAAAAGCAGAGAAATGAATAGCTAATGACATCATAAATGCCACTACACCCACAATAAACATTTTTCTCATTAAATATAAAGTAACATCTATTTCATCACAACACAACAATGTTAAAATTTCCAACAATCCCTGTAGAAGAGTTATGTTACTTTGGGTGCAGTATCTACCTAAATATTTTCTTTTTAAAAGAATACTGATGAACAGTAACATTTATCAAACGACAAACTTATTTGAAAAATACATTATTCAAATAAAATATCAAATATAAATACTGTAACAGAGAAGAGCATAAGTATATATGTATGTGGACTTGTTGACCAATTTTTATGATCCTGATCCAGCAAAAGCATTTAAGTATGTGCTTAAGAATGTGATAAATACCATAAACATCAATTGGACGACTAACATGCTTAAATTTCAGAACGTGATTAAGTGGTTTGTGGGATCAGGGCCTATGTTTCTTTTTCTAAGTATCTTGTGTAGTGTTCATATTTTGAGCTTACCAATGAAACAGCAGCTATTTTCGGCCACCATTATGGTTGCTGCATTGTGATGAAACATGTGCTTTATAAGAATAATATTCCTGTTTATCATGTGTGCAGTGTAAGACATACATGCCACGACTATGTGTTTACTTGCATAGTTGCCCCTTGACCTTAGTTTTTTGGCTTTAGTAACAATATGATAGCAAACTAAATTGTTGTCAATCAGCAGCCATAATTGTTAGGGAGGTTTTTTAAATGAAGTTTTGGTTTTGAAATTTCCCTTTTTGGGAGGGAGGGTTGGAGGGTATAAGCGGGTAAGTGGGGATATAATTTCCCCCCTTTTCCACAGAAAAAGATAAAAAGTTGTTTTGTTTTTTAAATAAGTGATATTGTCAGGTCACCAAATTATTAAACGTGGGGGAGGGCAGCAGACCCAGCCATATTAATAATTTCTGAGGAAGCCAATCTCATTCATTATACATGTAACAAGATATGTAGGTTCACCATACAGCTGAGCAAATAACACATGCATGTACAGCACAGCCTGTCCTCACTCCAAATACTAGTAAGAAACAGTAAACAAATCACAGAAAAGTAGACTAGAATCCAGTTCTCTTGATTCTAAATCAAATGCCAATTCCATGGGTCCATCCTGCCACATCACTGAACCTCTCTCTGCCTTAATTACCCCCATCAGATAATGATAATATGGTTTTGCATTTACACAGTGCTGCTTCAAATCATATTTGGGGCTCCCGTCATTTAGTATGCCAATACCCTGCTCTACATGACTTTCTCATTGAGCTCAGACTCTGCAGTCTCCATGTCATATGTGCCTGGCTGAGATACAATTCTGGATGAGAGCTAACTGTATGAAGCTTGGTCCAGACAAAATGGAGGTGATGCTGACAGATGGATGGATGCAGAAACCATAAGGAATGGGCAGTGTCTGCAATTTATCCCTTAAATGAGGAGTTATGCTCAGCCTCCATTTCAGAGATTCATAATGGTCTTATTGAAACCATCACCATTCCTAAGTCAAGTGACATTTTTTGTCTAGAGTGCTTTCTATCATCCTCAGCTAACCTAGACAATCCTAGCCTTCCATTCTTATATAACCCTCATCACAGTAATCCATGCTCTGGTTACTTCCAGGACAGACTACTGTCATACTATGCATTCTACTATAGGCTACTATTGAAAACTACTTGGCTGTTCCAGTTAGTGCATAATGAGAAATGTGGCAGTCTGATGTGAGCAAATTAAACCTATGCTCTGCACTAGCTTTCTATTCACCACTGGAAACAATTCAAGATGTTGATGGATTATCTATAAAGCCCTAAATAGATTGAGACCCAGCTGTTTCCTAGAGCATTCCATCTCTGTGCCTTGGCATGGCAGTTACAGTATACTCTTGCCATCTGGGGCTAGGGTTGGACTCTTGAATTTATTGGTATAAGATATTTTTGTTAGAGGGGCTCTTTCTTCAAGAATACACATCTTCTTGCACTCCATCAAAGCCAGATTTTGCTGATCTTTAGGTCATACTGCAAGATAAACATGCTCAGTCTGACTCTTTAGCCAGAAGGGCATTCAGTAAGCAGAGGGGAAAGGTAGGAAGCAATCAAGTCTTGAGGTCTTATTGTATGGCCATTAGGTATTATTTATTTTAATTATAATTAATAAAACATTCCATTCATAAAACACTATCAATTATTCTTACATGGAGTGCAAACACTTCCTAGCCACACCCATCTGAACTAACAAATAGCATTTGCTAAAACCCAGAAAAACTTAGAAGACGTTAATTTTAAATGGCAGTTTTCAAAGAAGCTTGACACAATCTTCACTAGTCAAACATAAACCTTAACATTTAAATTTTCATTCCACAGTTAAAAGGAAAAACACATTGCATGACTAATAATTTGTTAGACCTTGTCCATTCCCCCCTCCATATATATTACTACAAAATTGCATTCAACTAATTGCAATTATCTTGATTTAAATAACTTGGCCTGGGAAGCTGTTTAAAACATGTAAAGTGTTCCTTAAACTATCACACAGGAATACTGAACTATAATAATGTGAGTCATATTACTCAATATTTAAAAGGCAGCACCCCAATATACAAAGTAGGACAAAAAACAAAAAGAAAGAAAGCTACAGTATTGCCTTAAGGATATATTTACCAATTATGTTTCAGCAAATGCTGTCTTCCTCTTGGAAACTACCAACATATAAATAATAGATTATAACAACAATAAATATTAAGGATAAAGCCTTGAAAGATTTGTGGAAGATTTTCACATATAGATAGGCTATACAAACATGTCTGCAGAGTTCTGTGGAAGTTTTACATGCATGCATAAAACTGGGTAAAGATTCTCTTGTCCTTTGTTCCCTAACCCCTTAAAAAAAATTGATTCAGAAAGCAATAAAAAGAAAATTTCTCACACTAATCTAGATAAATGTTTGATTATCTTGCCTTTCTTCAAATCTGTAGCTCACCAGCCAGCAGGAAAGTTTCATTTCTGTTATTTTTCTAACCAAAACAGTATCAACCTTTTCAAGAAAATATACTCCTCACAAAACATCAAAAGCAATTAGTCTCTTTCAAGAACTACTTGTAGCTATCTACCATAGATTGTATAAGCACCTCCCTTTCCTCCCCCACTTCTGATATGCAGCGTTAGAAGAAACATAAGTTTTGCTAATGTATATATGACAAAAAAAAACCCTCAATAGATTTCATTTCAGCTATATGAACATATATTACAAACTGAAGTGGCAATGACCACTATTCTTAAAATAGCATAACTTTTCCATTCTAACTGCACTCTCTCCTACACTCCATGCTAATAGCTCATAACTTTCTGAAACTGTCATGTTTTGGACTAAAATTTTCCAAGAGTGATTTTTTTCTGGAAAATTCTGTAATGTGGTTCAGTAAAATAATTATGAGCAGAGAGGAGAAAGAGTGCACTATTCCAATTATAAAAATAATTATTCTATCCTTTTGTGAACAAGGCTACAACTGAAACATCCTAAAGTGAAAAGCTGATTTTGAATTTACAAAACAGCCCCCAATGACAAGGGCTGCTTGAATTGAAAACTCAGTTTGAGACTTTGAACAAAAATCTCACTCTCAATAAGTTTCAGAAACATTCAGCTAAGGATGGTTGGGCTGTGCATGCCTGCATAACTAACTTAGTTGTGTAGTGAAAACAACAGTGCAGGTACACGGGTTGAGGCAAGCACTTCCAAGGCTCATTCCCTGTAAAGTCTGCAAACAGCGTCGGGCCAAAGAAATTAAGGAGGACCACTGCACACTTTCTAACTTTGAATCTTCCCCTTGTGAATATGCATGACAACATAATTTAAAGCTGCTGCACATGTTTCTATTATTGAAAAATAAATTGTCAGTTACTTCGAATTTGAGAATTAGTATATGGTTGTCCGTATGACCATAACACATACGCAAAGAGAACTAAGCTTAAGTTAGATTTGACACTTTACCATTCTCATGACAGTTTTTTGTACAGAAAATAATATTGTTTTGTCAAATTACCATTGGGCTTACAAATGGCCAGCTGGTATCCAAGTCTGAAACTGCCAAATAAATCCTAGATAAAACAGACTACAGAAGAGAAAATAATATTCACTGAAATCTACTATTAATACTGTCATCAGCCACTTACTAGAGAGAAACCTATACCAGAAGCAAACAGCAACTGACTAAAGAAACTAAGCACTATGAAGCATGTGGTAGATTTTAAAACATTTCTGAAAGTTCAGTTTCATAAACGGTTGGTGTTACATACTGAAGACAAATTGACACTATATATTTTTATTAATTATTTTATTTGTATAGCCCTAGAATGATTGCTAAAATTTCAAAAGCAAATGAGCTTAGAAAAAGTATGATAATTCTAATGACAACTTTTATTGTTAAACTAAATAATATAATATCATCTTTGCTGACTTAACACATCCCAATTTCAGAACATCTATTTGTGTAAGTACAACAGTATTTGTGTAAAAGCAGCAGCAGAAATATTTGGTGTAGGGGGGGAAGAAAGAGGCAGTCCATAGGACAAGGCAAGTTTATTTACCCCACTCAATTTTTATTTCTGTATGTGGCGTTGCACTCTATATGATTTTATGAAAGTATGCTGATGAGTGTGGATATAATGCAACTAAAATATGCTTCATGCAAAAGGTCTCTTGTAAGGTATTACAAAGCTTATAATCTATTGAGTGTGGTCATTCTATTTGTATAAATGCATCACTTGTATCTGAAGCAAGAAATATGAAATATAACTCTGAGGGCCTACTGTAATTATACAAAGTGTGGGCCATTAATAGAGGTTTGGAATCTTGGTGGCTCCCATCAACCAGGACAACTGACTGCGGATGGCTCTGTTTGCAAGCAGGCCTTCCTGTGAATCAGGCTGGGAGGAATGAAGGCTTGGGTCTTACAGTGACATGTGATCATGTCACCTGAATTGGAATCCATCTTTAACCTGGCGATTTTTCTGTTGTAAAGGAGGCGTGGGAACCCAGAAGGACAAAGGATTCCCACCTTATGCAAAAGATATATAAGGGGGTGGAACAGAACAAAGGGGGCGGCCATCATGAGAAATCCCCTAGCTACCACCTGAGCTGGAACAAGGGCTGTGCCAGGGGAAAGGATTGTGCCCAGAGTAGGAAGGTGTCCAGTCATTGAAAGTAACTTATTGAAACATCTCTGAGGGTAAAATTTTATCTGTATTCAGTTTTCTTACTGTACTAGGCTTAGACTGGTATCCTCTATTTTATTTTGCTTGGTAATTCACTTTGTTCTTCCTGTTACTACTTGGAACTACTTAAATCCTACTTTCCATATTTAATAAAATCACTTTGAACTTATTAATTAACCCAGAGTATGTATTAATACCTGGAGGGGCAGGGGAAACAGCTGTGCATACCTCTCTATCAGAGTTATAGAGGGCGAACAATTTATGAGTTTACCCTGTATAAGCTTTATACAGGGTAAAATAGATGTGTTTGAGGTTTGGACCCCATTGGGAATTGGGCATCTGAGTGTTAAAGACAGGAACACTTCTTAAGTTGCTTTCAGTTAAGTCTGCAGCTTTGGGGCATGTGGTTCAGACCCTGGGTCTGTGCTGGAGCAGACGGGCATGTCTGGCTCAACAAATCAGGGTGCTGGAGTCCCAAGCTGGCAGAGAAAGCAGTCTTGGCACATCAGTTGGCAGTTCCCAAGGTGGTTTCTGTGATCCAACCCATCACACTGTAGTTGCCTGCATTTTCGCTAGAGTACATCTGCTTCATCCCACAATAAACCATAGGCTGGAAAAACAACCACACATCTGAGGAGCAAGGTAAGCTATGGAAGATACAAATTCTGCTCCTCATTAACCAAGTGGGTAACTACACTCATCTATTTAACCTGCTTCACAGTGTTTCAGGGACCATTTCCCTGAGACAAGCAAACTTTTTAAAGATGTATCAGCTCTAAATTGAATCCTCTTTTCCCAGATAGGCTTCAATTCTTAAGAGCTGAAACAAGACCATTACAGTTTTCTTAGATTGTAGTTTGCTCTTCACTAAACCCAGTTGTATTTTAAAGTGACTAGAACCAAACTGATTATGATAGGCGGACTTTTGGAACTGCTGCCCCAAACAGCTTAAATAAGCTACCTGTTCTGTTTAAGTAGGTACTGTCTACTTTGAAGAAACTTTTGAACTATCATCTTGAAAGGAACTGAAATAGTATGCCACATTTAGTGTAAATAAGGACAGAATTTGGCCTTTGGACTGTAGAGCGTTTTCTGCTATTTTAGATTAATTATCTTGCATATAATATTGTTGGTACAGTACTGAGCATGCAGCTATAAAACTGTATGACTGCTGTTTCTCAAGAGCCTTCATGAAAAGGATATGCTTATTTTATAAGGTTATCCCAGTGAGCAACATTTAAAATATTAAATGGGTACTTCCTCATTCACAGTGAGGGAAAAAACGTGAGGAACTTATGTTACTTATGAATCTATTGCAATGCCCTCTATTTGGGACTGCAACTGAAGACCTCTCAAACTTCAGACAATGCAGAATGTGGCAGACTTTATTTAGAGACATTTTCTTCAGAGAGTATCTTACACCTGTGCACCATAGTAAGCAGCAGCTTCCAGGGTAATGTTTATAGATGCTGATTTTAACTTATAAGAGCACTAAATGATTTGGGTTCTGGATACCTTATAGACTTTCTCTCTCTCTCTGCATGATACCCTGGCAGTGGAAAACAGCAAGGTGCTTAAGCAAACAGTTCCCAGGTTTAAGAAAAGAGGATGCTTTCCCAAAGGATATTTTCAGTCTTCAACTTCACAACTTGCTCCCTCCACCTCAGTTTGCCAGAGTCCAAATTTGTTTGCTTTCCAGCCTTCTGGAGGGTACAGAGGATAATTTAGATTCACTGACAGAATTTTGATATGGACAATGGTCCTATTTGTACCACGGACATGCCCTTAAAAGTGTGGACAGGTGGTTTATTGTTAAGATTGAAACTGTAGCCATCCAAGCCAACTGACATGTAATACCACATTACTAAATTCACATCTAAATAAAATAGCTAAGTTACTTAAAGAGCTGATCCTGTCATACTTACACATGGTGAGTAGTAACGTACGGTGAAAATAATACCATCGAAACTTGTGGAGAAAATGCTACTCCACATAAGTGGGGTAAAATTGGACCTTCAATAAATAATGCTGCAGCAGAAGTCTTAATGGAGGAGCAGTCCATAACTGATCAGTCTAATGAGGTCTTCAAAGGCAGTTTTCTTTCTTTTCATTTCCCATTTCATTTTTCTTTAGTCAAGTAAACAAGCTTTTTGTATCGAACTCAGGAGAAGAGCTGAAGTTTAGCTGTTCACTTTGAGCAATGCCAGTTTTAGAAATGACAAATATATGTTTACGAAAGGAGCAAGACAGGCAGTCCTATTAAGATAAACACACTTGATTAACGCTATGATATACACAACATTAAAAAAATCCCCTACTGAATGACTACCATATGGTGGTTCCTTGCAAATGGAGTTTTCACTAGTGGTCAACTGTACCAAAACATCTAAAAATCAAGTTGTCCTGACTAAAACTAAAACAAAAACAATTACCAACAGAGGCTTTTGCATTCTAAGCTAATGAATCAATACAAGCTGCAGAAATGTTTCAAGAAACTATGTAAACAAACACTTGAGAAAAAAAGCAGTGTTAAACTATATTGTCCCACAAACTTGAACAATAAATGCAGTATACCTGTTTGGGTCTCTTTCAAAAGTCTATTCTTAGCTGCCAGAGGAACCCAATCCATTTAAGTAAAACCTTGGCCTACAAACACACCTCACTGAGTAAGTGAATCTTAACAAATCTAATTTCAATGAAAGGGACTAGCTGAGTCGAAGAACAGTCCCCTGGTGTTCTTTGCTCCAGTGGTTTCATGTAACCACTGATCACCAACCACTACAATAGCAAACATACAACACCCTTAAACTAAAAGGGAGTTGTGCATCTAAATATAGCTACTTTTAAATAATGCATCATGAGTCATAAAATAAAGTGCTAGTGAAGTATTTATTACAGCTCTTTTCTTTAACAAAGGTATATCACTTTTAAGTAGGTGGAGAGTTATTTATATTCTGGTTTGTATATTATCATTGTCAGTTATAACTGATAAAGCAAGAATCTAGATTTCCTGAACACACACTACACAACAGTTATATCAGTAGTTAGTTTTTCCTATACAAATCTGATTTACACACACGCACAAAAGGAACAAAAGATGCAAGCTAAGTTTAGAAAAAGTGACAATTCATTAGGTGTCCTTTTAGCATGCAAGACAATATTTGTGCAATCTTATTTCTCACAGAACTGATTCTATCACATTGTTGCCTGTCTCTCTCGCGGTCAGACAACGAACTTTGCCGTCGGGGTTAGAGTCCCTGACAACATTCATATACTCCATAACATCTCTTTGTGTGATTATAAACCTTTTCAGAGACGCAATGTTAAATGTGTTTGTTAATTTTTAAGTAATATTAAAAAGAAGTGTTACACATTGTTACTTTTTAAATATTTTGAAGATAGTCACATGCAAGAGATGTCAAGATGGAAATTTTTGTATGGTTTTAAGTTTAAAGAATACAAAATATTTGTCAAAAACAAAATATTAAGTAACGCTTTGCTACAAAAGCAGCAAAGAGTCCTGTGGCACCTTATAGACTAACAGACGTTTTGGAGCATGAGCTTTCGTGGGTGAATACCCACTTCGTCAGATGCACGTAGTGGAAATTTCCAGGGGCAGGTGTATATATGCAGGCAAGCTAGAGATAATGAGGTAGGTTCAATCAGGGAGGATGAGGCCCTGTTATAATGGGGGCTCTCTCAGGCTAATATTCTGACTCATATACACAACTTCATGGAATGTCAACTTGAAACTCTGAAGCACAGTTTTAGAGACCCATCCATAAAACGGTGATTTATACCATATTCTAGTCCATACCCCTCTAAATATTTGAGACCTTTCCAATGAAACTAAATTAGGTAGAACAATACAAAACAGGAAGGCCCAATGTAGCCTAACAAATCTGTATTTTCTGTTTTGTATTGTTCTACCTAATTTAGTTTCATTGGAAAGGTCTCAAATATTTAGAGGGGTATGGACTAGAATATGGTATAAATCACCGTTTTATGGATGGGTCTCTAAAACTGTGCTTCAGAGTTTCAAGTTGACATTCCATGAAGTTGTGTATATGAGTCAGAATATTAGCCTGAGAGAGCCCCCATTATAACAGGGCCTCATCCTCCCTGATTGAACCTACCTCATTATCTCTAGCTTGCCTGCATATATACACCTGCCCCTGGAAATTTCCACTACGTGCATCTGACGAAGTGGGTATTCACCCACGAAAGCTCATGCTCCAAAACGTCTGTTAGTCTATAAGGTGCCACAGGACTCTTTGCTGCTTTTACAGATCCAGACTAACATGACTACCCCTCTGATGCTTTGCTACAAGAATTTCCCCAATGGGGAAAGCAGAGATCTGTAATAGTAAAACTGACTTTTAGTAACCAAAAGGGAATGTCACCCTACCTTCTTAACAAGAGATTCCTGAGTAAAATTTCTTTCTACCCTAAATTGTTGTATAGTGTTACTCTATGGCTGTTAAACAAGTGATGCTTTTCACCTGGACGTGGCTGCACCTAATCTTTTACTAAAGTGCAATCCACATTCTGCCACTGATTCTCAAACTACCAACAGTAAGGAGAGTTCTGAAGAGAAAACGACAGTGAATGACCTGTTGTACAATGTGGGCCTGCAAAGTCGTTTTGACCCCCAAAACTGACTCTATGACTGCTGAGTAGTACAAGGTCTTTACTGACTTCACTACATCAATAGAAACCTTAACTTCCACCAGGCACTGGGCAGACAGGCAGTTTCTCTGTGCAGATCCAGTTGCAGGATCAGGGCATAGTTTGTAAAGTGTTTTGAGAGCCTCCTGAGTAGGAAAGTATTTAGCACTGATTATCCAGAGCCTCAAGAGCAATCTTATCTACATTAGTTTTACAGGAAAGGTGTAAAGTCGATAAGAATGAGAAAGTAAGCAATTCCCACCTGGGTGACTTCAAAGCCCTCTGAGAAGCTAGAAAACTTTCCCTTAGGCATTAACATTAAATTTTGACAGCTATTTTTAAGTATTAACGCCTAACCGGAGGAATGGATAGACGTTTCCTTCCATATTTCCAGCGTGGGCTTCAAACGGAAATCATGTTTCCTTCGTGGCACTCCTGCTTTCAAAGAGGAATCGTACGTGCCCTTGTGGGTTTCAAAACTTGTGTCTGTACTTGGCCGTAGGCAAGGAGCTGGTCACTGGGGTTAGCGAGCTCCCCGCGAGCGGGGACACACACTGGACCCAGCCCTGCCTGGCGTTCTCCCAGCGCTGAGGCCGCGCAGCTGGGAGCCCGAGGGGCATGCAATGGAGACAGCTCCGGGGCTGGGCTTCGGCCAGGGAAGAGGCGCTGGGCTGGCCGGACGGATGCTGCCCCTCTCTGCCCGGGACGCAGCGGGCAGGCTGCGAGCTTTGCAAGCGACTCGCCCCGAGCCCGGTTGCTCAGCCCCCTGCTGGCGGAGACAGAGGCGGGCACCCCAGCTGGGGGCAGGCAGGAGGAGACCCCAGGCACCGGCTCGCTGTGCGGGGCTGGGGAGGGACGCAGCAGCCTCTGGGCTCCAGCAGGCAGAAGTGTCCCGGGGACCGGACCGGCTCTTACCTTGCTGCGGATCTGGCCCGAGGTGGACACTTTCCGGATGAGTTTCTGGGGGCCCTCGTGCTCCCCCTCGCTGTCCGACGACTCGTCTCCCGCCGCCGCCGCCGCCGCTCCCACCGCCGCGGGCTGGGGCTGGGGCTGCTGCTGGATCCCGGCCCCGCTCATCCTCGCCTCGGCCCCGGCCATCTTCTCGGACTCCTGCCGAGAGAGCGCACACGAGTTCGGCTCAGCCCGGGCTGCCGCTCCCCTCCCCGGGCAGGAGGCGGCGCAGGGGGAGGAGGAGGCGGCGGCGGCGGGGACAAGCCGAGGAGGAGCCCGCAGCCGGCACTAGAGGGGCGGCCCGCCCGGCCGCCATCTTCCGCCGCCTCCCCCTGCGCTCTGCGGCCGGGGCAGGGCCGCGCTGCCGGCTCCCATCTGAGGGGAGGGGGCGGCCGCCACCCTCGGGAGAGCGGCGGGGATACGCTCCCCATTGAGCCGGCTCCCCCCGCCCCGCCGGCGCCCGCACAGAGCACCGGGCTGGACACCGCACTGGGGCGGCTCTGCGTTCCCCTTGCCTGCTCGCTGCCCAGCCGCCCTCCGGGCAAATTTCCGCGCTACTTGGCTATGCAAAGGGACCTGTGGCGGAAGCGAGCAGCCGCCGGGCGCTACAGGATGAGTGCCTGTCCCCCGGCCAACACCCCCGCCCCCAAACGCGGGCCAGTCCCGCCAAGGCGGGCGCGGAAGCTTTAGGGTTCGCTGCTGGCTTTACTCTCGCAGCCGCACTCAGACCGCTGCGTGGGGATGCTGAGCCGCTGGCAAGCCGGGGGGCTGATGATGGAAACCATGCACGTGGTGTTTGTTGTTACTACTTCAAGCTGGCTGCACCCGCTGTTCCAGCACCACTGCTGGGAAGAAGTCTAGTATGTTCCCCCAGAAGTTAACGGCTATGTCTTCATTGCACCACCAAACATTTTAATCTGGATGTAAAATCCTAGTGGAGACAATGCACGGGTCGTTTTCCATGTAGCTAGTGGAGGTAGAGCCCAGGTGGGGGGTGCAGTGTTGACTTCAACTAGCTACACTGAGGTAAAAAAATACTGTGCCCTTTGTCTCCAGTAGGATTTAACATCAAGATAGCTATCTCTGGATTTAAAAAACAAAACCACACCTTTATTGTAGTGAAGACAAAGTCAAGTAACCTCAGTGATAGTGGGACCAGCATGCCTAGCAGTAAGATAAACATGGTCTATCTGAAGGCTTGTCTACATTGCAAAGTTTCGCTGCTTCAAAGCCGTAGACTTCCTCTGTTGTGTATCACAATAAAAGTGCTTTGCACAGGTATAACTTGTTCTGGTTCAGGAAGCATAATAATCTATCCCAGCATAAAGCACCTTTATACTGGCATAACTCCATACACAGTGGGGTTTATAATGGTATAAATCAGAGGTGGGCAACCTCTGGCACGCCGCTCACCAGGGAAAGCACCCTGGCAGGCTGGGCCAGTTTGTTTACCTGCCGCATTGGCAGGTTTGGCGGACCTTGGCTCCCACTGGCCGCAGTTCGCCGTCCCAGGCCAATGGGGGCAGCAGGAAACCGCGGCCAGCACATCCCTCGCCTGTGCCACTTCCTGCCACCCCAATTGGCCTGGGACAGCGAACCATGCCCAGTGGAAGCTGCGGTCTGCCAAACCTGCCGACGCGGTAGGTAAACAAACTGGCCCGGCCCGCCAGGGTGCTTACCCTGCTGAGCCGCATACCAGGGTTGCCGCCCCCTGGTATAAATATATAGGCGTTTTTTTTAAATCACACTCCAACCAACATAGTCGTGTTATAATTTTCTAGTGTAATGTAGACCTGCCGTAAGGATTTATACTATCACCCATCTCTGTAGAATCTGAGCCTCTTCAGTGTAATACCAATTAGCAATAGTGAAATCACTAGTGGATTTTATGGAGGTTTTTGTTTTTTCTCCTTTTTTGAGGTATAAAAGATTGCTTAGGATTGGGTTATGTATATGTAGAAAGCCTTCAAAAATAAGACACTATTTTGCTCTAGACGAGAAAGACCTTTGTTGCATTGGTTCAGTTTAAAGTTTGAACCTTAGCTTCTAAGCAGTTTGGGGCAGAGACTTTTTGTTCTTTGTTCAGTTCCTAGCACAATGAGGTCCTGGCTCATGATTGGGGCTTCTAACTGCTGTCACAATACAAACAATAAATAATAGGACACCCCTTGTATCTTTTGTTTTTCTCCCACCTGTCTGAAACATTACACATCTGCAAGGACAGGCTTACAGCTACTTTCTCGTATTGTCTGTCCACCTCTCTGATGACCATGTTTGTTGTTTTCTCCATTTGCATCTTTTGCTTATTGTCACTCTTTTAGTCTCATGTTCTGTAGCTCAAACTTTTGTGACACACTGCTAGAGTGTTTCAGCTGTGAGAATCTTAAAGAAAAAAAAAAGAAAAAAAATCCTTGTGGTTTGTCGGTTTGTAATCAGTGTATATGGATAAGTATTTTAATCACAGAAACATTTAAGAAAACATTTAAGAAAAAACACACAAATGTTTGTCAGTGTGTGTATTTAACATAAGGCAAAGAAACATATATTCCATCTACAATTCCATTCATGTTTTTAGAAAGGAATCTGAAATCCCTAATATGTCACAGGAACAAAATGGAAACCATAGTTTAGGCCCTGTTCCTACAGATACTTATTTATGTCTTTAATTTCACTTACTTGAGGAGTCCCACTGATTTCACAGTATGGGAAATTAAGCACTGCATAAATCTTTGCAGGATCTGGGCTTTGGTTTCATGTTGTATAAGGCACTTAAAGTCAGATTCTGCCACCCTTGCTCATGCCTTACTCTACACGAAATATTTTAAAGGAATTTGCACATTATTTTCTGTGTCATTCATTGGAACAGTTATCTTTAGAGGCCAAATCCTGCCATAAGCACCACTTCACAGATATGATAACTACCAGTAATACAGCACTTTTCATCCTAGCTTAGTTGCCTTTGATTATGGGTAACAAAAGAAGCTAATGGATGAATATGCCCATGTTTAATTCTTTTCCAAAGGGGAACTTACGTCTCTTTTTCTACAAACCTATGATAATGAGATGACAAACTGCAACAGATCCTGACGCATTTACAAATATTTGAGTATACTTTAGGAATGTGTATTCAAATGGAATATTTATGTATGTGTTTGGTTAATATTCAAATACTAACGTGACCTTACATGCAACTATATCCTGATCTTATAAACACTTGCTACTATATTTGTGCTTACCACTTTGAATTGTTGAATTTAAGTCAGTGGAATATCACACACTGGTAAGCACTACACTGACGTTATTGGGACAATGCATGTGAGTAAGGTGGACAGGCTTTGGTCCCATATTTGTGAGTATGAAGCCTGATCCTGCAAATATTTGTGTATATGAATATTATCTAATTTATTTGTATTACAGGTTTGGGGCCCCATTATGCTAAGTTCTGTACAGAACCAAAAATAAATGCCATTTCTTGCTACAAAGAGTTTACAAATGGACTTCTGCTGCCATGTGGTGCATCAATGCAAGATAAGCGTATACATAGAGCCAAGACATGCCGGGAAAAAAGGCACATTAAGACACCAAGCATGTTACAGGGTTGCATATTAACTAAGTGTACAATTCTGAGGTTGTATGTTATAACTCAATGGGATTACACAGTTGGGTATAGTTACCCAACTGCATAAGTGTTTGGAAAAGCACGCTCTAGATTTTTTTTTTTCGAAAGCAGCATTTAGTTGCATGTAATTTAGACCCTGATCCCGCAAATACTTAGAGGCTAAGGTTAAGCAGATGTGTAAATGTTTCCAGGATCAAGGCCTCACATTGGAATTTTTAAATTTTTGAATGAATAGCATCAGTATTTTCCAGATCAGAATACTAATCTAGTTTTCTTTTTCAACCCAGTTTTACTTTTTAGAGAGTCAGTGACTAATTTAAAAATACAGATTGAATTTGATAAAATATTGTATCATGTAGCAATTGATTTTAAATATATTTTACCATATTAAATATTAAACTTACCATATTAGATATTTTTAAGTTAAAAACCCCACTTCTATCTCATATCTAGAACCTGTGAGTAGTGGACCCTAGACCATGTGCAAGGGAACTACAAATTTAACTAAACTGCTAAGAGCTTCTTGCAGCCAGCCAAATGCAAAGTTATACATCTAGGAACGAGAAATGCAGTCCATGCCTACAGAACACATGGAGACTGTACTCCGCAAAACAGTGACTCTGAAAAGGATTTACGAGTCATACTGGACAAGCAACTGAACATAAGTGCCTAGTGTGATGTGGCAAAAATGGCTCATGCAAAGGTTGAATGTATAAACAGGAGTAGTGAGGTGGAGTAGGAAGGTGTTAGCTCTGTATGCCCACGTCCAGACTACCCCGCCGTTATCGGCGGGTTAAAATCGATTGCTCGGGGATCGATATATCGCGTCTAGTCCGAGCGCGCTTACATCGATTCCGGAACTCCATCAACCCGAACGGAGTTCCGGAATCGACATGGAGAGCCACGGACATCGATCCCGCACCGTCTGGATGGGTGAGTAATTCGATCTTAGATATTCGACTTCAGCTACGTTAGTCACGTAGCTGAAGTTGCGTATCTAAGATCGATTTTCCTCCCCTAGTCTGGACGAGGCCTATGTGTGATTGGTGAGACATACAAGAATACTACATCCTGTTCCAGTGTTCACATTTTAAAGGATGTTGAAAAAATGAGAAAGTGGTGGAAAAAAGGTTGTGGGGCTGGTGAAAATGCCTTTTAGGGAGAGACTTAAGGAGCTAAATCTGTTGAGCGTATAAAAAGAAGATTGAGAGATTACTTGATTATGGTGTCTAAGTACCTTCATGGGGAAAAAATATTCCAGGGGTCTTTAACCCATTAGAGAAAGGCAAAATAAGAGCCAATGGCAGGAAGCTGAAGCCAGACAAATTCAAATTAGAAATAAGGCATGCATTTTTATCAGTGGGAATGATTAACCACTGGAACAAGCTACCAAGGGAAGTGGTGGATTCTCCATCTCAGTGTCTTGAAATCAAGACTGGATGCCTTTCTGGAAATTATGCTTTAGCCAAACACAAGTTATTTGGCTCAATGCTGGGTAACCTGATGAAATTTAATGGCCTCTGAAATACAGGAGATCCAATTAGATGATCTAATAGTCCCTCCTGGCCTTAAAACGCTATGAATTTATGAAACCCCAAGTAATTGGATGAAGTGCAGGAGGGCTAGGAAAACAGCCAGTGTGCAGGAATACAGTGTAGCTCCCCCATGGCTGCTACACCACCCTGTGAGCTTGTACAATAGTCCTTAGATGCTTCTTGTACTGTGTAGGAATTGCTAGATGTGCTTAAATATGGATCTCATGATTCCTCCTGAGGGCTGTCCCCACTGCCATCCCTCACTCTACAGAGCCAATGCAAGACTCTGTCCTAGCAGCTACAGGCCTTCAGTTGTGAACAAGGCCATGGCCCTCCCCAAAAGAATGATTTGTGTCTCCTAATGAAGATTTCAGCTTTACAAAATTGGAATGCTGGGGAAAGAGCTACATTGTTGGGTGGTGTTCTGTGCTAATATTTGATTATCTTAGTAGCAACAGTCTAGATCTGCCCAAGTGGCTGGGTATGGCCCATAATTACAGATCATTTATAATATGGTTTCTTCAGAGTTTTTAAATGGAAGTTTGTGTGATAATATGCTCTATATTCTGCAATTAGTTAATGTTTGTAGAGTGCTTTGAAGGTGAATAAAGTTGTGTAAGTGCTAAATCACCCTGAACTGTTCATTTATATGAATGTAAAAAGTTCTTATTGTAAAAGTACATATTGTGCCTGTACAGAGTCAATTTATAAAATATCAATGTTTTCACAGGTTCTGCTTTAGAAAGGCACTAATCTACATAGTCATGGCCACCGTGCTCACACAGGGAAAACTGCCAATGATATTCTCCTCATTGATGACAGCAGGTTCAGGCTCTCATCTTGCTAAACTACTACAATTATACCTTTGTTATACGTTATCTTATAACTTAATCAAACTGAGTTAAGACAGATTTGGTATAAGAAATTCTCTCCCACGTTGAGATTTATACATCATGTTATAGCCAACAGTGAATTTGACTGTTAACTACAGTAGAATGAATGGTAGCACTAAAGAGGCCGCTGACTTTGCTATGAGTTGAATTTGGTTCATGGTGCACATAGGTGAAACATTTATATGTACTTACATATGCAGCTATTATATAATATTTGGATTTGTTTTTATTCTTGCTTTCTGTTTAACGTGTTTTATATTTCATATTATTTTTAACAGTTAACATTTTAATCAGAACTAAAGTAGATGAAGATTGGTGGAAAGAATAAAGTAAAATGTGAACATTTCAGTGCAGATCCTCAAGTGGTGAAATCTAGCATAGTCCCATTGAAATCAATGCTGTTATGACAGTTTTCATAAGCTGAAGTTCTTTCCCCTCATATTCAAGGAACCCCACAGTGCTGGACAAATCAGCTTCATTTTTTTAAACACCGAGATTTTAGCTGTACAGCTTTTAATATTGTCACTAGGGACAGCATGACTGAAACCCATTTGCAATAACAGCATTAGATATTATAATTTGCTGTGAGAAAAAATAAGATTTGATCACAAACATGAGCAAAGAGTTCCAGCTCCCATGTTGATTCTCGTGATTTTGGGCAAATCACCTCACCTTGTTGGCACAGTTTTCCATATGTAAAGTGGGGATAATACTTATTTATGCACTTCACAGGCTGTTCTGAGAGGAGCTGGTCAAATAATGCAATTAGATTAAATAAAGCATTGTTCATCTTATTATTAAATAAGTATTAAACCATTTCTAATTGTGAGGATTACTGTTTGTATATAAGTGCTAAGTACAATTGTTTAACTGGACTTGGAATCCTGGGCAAATAAATTTCAGGTGATTATGCACTGCCTGTCTGAATTTGGTTATTCTGTCTGTTATTCTCCGCATGACCTCCTTAATAATAAAAAAGACAAAGCAAAATGTAGCAATACACCTGTATACTGTTGTTGAGCAGAATGGCTACCGAAATTTTATCACTGTGGTAGCTGTATTTCAGTGGTGACTGAGATGGCTCCATAAGTACAGGCTACAAAAGCCTATCAGTATACTTCTAGATGAAGAGCTATAGAATATAATGAAAAAGGCAATATTACCCAAGACAAAGGGATTATTTTGAAAGTACCAGTACTTTTGATCAGACAGAAGATCAAATCTACACATCATAGGTGGCCAGCATAAAGAGTCAATAACTGAGTCGAGACTCTAAAGTGTTACCAACGATGTGTAACACACATTGTGTATATTTCTAATTTAAATACAGACATAAATTGGCTGATCCTTCAAGCCTAACACAGACAAAACTACTGAATCTCTGCGTGAGGACTGGGCTTCACAATCTTATGTATTACTTCTACATATTTGAAATTAATAAGGGCCTGATCCAGCTCTGGCTGAAGTCATTGGGAGTTTTCCCCTTGTAAAAGTGTGCCCTAAATACAAAAAATAATTGCAAGGAAGTTTGAAATTTTACGCATGTACAGCCCAGATTTTAGAAGCAGGTGAACTTGTGTTTTCTGTTCCATGCCCATTTTTTATAGTTTACAGAGAAGTATTATAGGAATAGCCATTTCATGTAACTGTGGATAACCTGAATGGGTAATTAATATGCACAGTTCTGGAAACTGCAATAAATGAAGTAGTTTCCCCTATAATGTTTGTCCCTCTCCATGGTTTTTCAGGGTCTGTACATGTCCTAATTTTCCCTGCTGCCCTTTTCTCTATGAAATTATTTTGTTTCTTAAATAAAAAGTCAGCAGCAATAATAGTGATGTGGCTCTTGCTGCAAAGATGTAACGGCTAAAACAAAACAAAAAAAACCTTTGTTTTACAGAGGAGACATTAAATGTTAACAAGAGATACAGGGGCAAATCTTGCCCATATTGAGGGGGGTGATTGAGAGCAGATTTGTTTCTTGTTTATTCAAGCCACTGGATGTGAGAAGGAAGGAAATGTGCCTCAATCCTTCAGCCAGAAATGACGTTAGGATTTCCAACCTGTGGGACTCAATTTGCTTTGTGTTCTGAGTTTCGGCTGAGTTTTAGATGGTGGCCTTCAATGTAAATACTAGAGTTTAATAAAGTAACACATTAAAAGGGAATCAGATTAGCCGTTTTCCTATCACGGTGTCTAATGTCTTTAGAAGGTTTCCTTTCACATTTATTTAATCGTTTCGTGTCAGCAACATGTTATTGAAAAATGAGTGCAACTGTTTTCGCTATGCAAGCTGCTTCTCAAGTAGGATTTGGGAACTGTGCAGGGAATGGGAGGGGGCAATTGAACTTTCAAACAATACAGACAAAAAACACCCAGGAGTTAAGGGCAAAGAACTATAGAGCAACTGAACAAAGGTAAGGTTGACGAATCTTAACTGTTAGTATTTGAATTTAATTCACTATGGGTGTCTTCAAAGAGATACAGTGTAAGACTACTACACTCTTGAAAATGCAAATGCAGAAACAACCAGCCAAAATATTCTTATCCTGGATCATCTGTGCAAACCCAACAATAAAACAAAGTGAAATTTGCACATGCTGCTGGGGGTGAAGCTAACCTCCGGCCGGTGGAGACAGCAGGCAGGGGAGAGGAGAGCACGGGACTGACACTTCAGCTTGGAAGGAAATCACACAGCCCTTCAGACACAAAGTCATAATAAGATACAGCATAGCCTTGTATTTCATCCATTTCAAGTACAGTATCAGGTCAATATGTCAGAGAGAACACAGCCGCAGCAGCCTGAGATCGTATTAAATCCCACAAGTGACTTACCCACAGGCTATTTTTATCCTTCACTGCACGTTGTGCGTGTGTCTGTATTTGCACAATACAGAAAGGCTCAGCAACGGAATCTGGTAATATTTCAGAGGGAAAATTGATATAATCTAGTGGCTACATAGGTGACATGATTTCCTTTGACTGAAAGGGGAGACTAGGATTTGCCTAAACAAACCGACAAGCCCCCACTCAGCGGCTTTCCTCAAGTTTGTGTCATATCCTCATTTCATGTTTAACCAAATAAATTTGCCGTCAGCAAGGAAAGGCCCCATCCCTCTGCTAAGAGAATAGTTAAAGCAAAGCCATAAACAGCAATTTATTTCGATTAGAGGAATGATCTATGTGGAGAGATTCAGATTGTTCTCAGGACGTAACCCCCCATATCAGAACACTGGTTCGCTCCCCTCCCTCTTTCCCTGAAAAAAAAACCTGTTTCATACAGAGGGGATCATCTTATTTCCTTTCCCTTACCCCTCCAGCAAAGTTGTACACTAGCCTTCCGAGCTGACCCCAGGATTCCCACCAAACCAATTAAACTAAAACAGCAAAATAACTCCACTTCCCACTGAAGACAAGACCAAGAACAAACCAGACAGACATTGTGGGGCACTCATAATAGCGGGGAGAGAGAGAGCGAGAGACCGCAGACAAGCTCTGGTGAGTGGGAAGAAGTGACGAGGAAACTGATAAGGCGGGATGAGGACAACACAAACCCTTGGCTGAACGATAGCGGCAGGCAGGCAGGCGAGTAGGAAATGCCTGTGCAGTCCGGAGCGTGCATGTACCTACCAGTTCCTCCCAGGCTGGGCTGCGGGTGCTATAGGAAGGGTGCCCATGCTGCTCCATCACCCCCCACAGCAGGGCTCTCTCCTCCAGGCTGGGGAGAGCGGGGAAGACAGGGCACCGCCGGCTGCTGCTGTTTCTCCTGCTGCAGATGGTGGCACTTAACCAGCTTTGCTGCTCTCTCTCCCGCCCCTGCCCCGCGCTCCCTTCCTCCTCCTTCACGAGTCTCTTTTCACTCAGCCTCCTCCTCCCCCGTCCTGTTTCTCTCCCCCTCTCCCACGGGCAAGGCGCGCAGATCCCTCTCTCTAGGGACTCGGGGCTGCAGCTGCCTCGCAGCCCACATGACCCTGCTGTCATCCCATATATGGTGTTGAACCAATAGCGGCAGCTTTCGCCGTCACTGCCGCCTCAGGATCGGAGCCAGCGGGAGCTGCAGCGAGCGGCTTCCCCTGCTCCCCTTAGGGCTCGGGGGCACGAGCAGCTCGCTGTGGCACCAAGTCCCCCGCCCCCTTCGAGGATTCCCCGGGGAAAGGTGATGGCAGCCCAGGGAGTAGGGTCAGCGACTCTCGATAACTGGTTACAATGAAAACTGCGCCTCAGCTCGGCTAAACTGGTGCCAGCTGTGACCTACATACATCGCCGGGTGGAGCCTAACCCCGAGCTCTAACCCCTGCTCCCCATCAAGTCAAGAGGGGCTCGGCCACTGACTTCAGTAGCGCCAGGATCCGGGCTCCAGACCGTGGCCCGGCGCTTGGTTTGTATCCCCTCTCCTCTTTGGCGCCCAGCAGGTGTCACTTATCTAGCCCAGCCCGAGTGGCACGGTCCGATTAATCTGCTGTCTGCCGCCCCGTGCGGAGAAGGGCACCACATTATCACATGCACCAGGGAGTACACGCAATCGCATTGGACATAAACCGGTTTAAAAATCGTATATGGGCTGTATTCCATTTTTCAGTGTGGGACCGGTCCAGCCGCCTGCTCCCGCCCACTTGTTTCCTTCTCGAGGGTGCAGCAAGGCTCGCCCACTCCGTGTAGACTAGAGCGCTCCGGAATTATGCTGGGCTTGTGATTGTTAATTCCCCGCAGAGTGTTGCTTGTTCTCCCTCCCCCAGAGCGCTGTCTTCTTGACCTGACGATGGAGCACGTTTCCGGAGCGGAGCCTGCACCGCAACAGGATTAGTCTGTACACACCCAGGCGGCCATGCCTGCTTTAACACGAGCAAGTCGGATTGGTTACTGCCTGTCGAGAGAGGTAACTGTGGAGGAAAGAGCGGGAGCTTCCAAATGATCACATCTCACAGCTCCTGTCTCCGGTACTTTACCGCAGGCTCTTTGCTAAATCGGGAACCTCTGGAATTCTAGCTTCATAGTGAAGAACTCCAGTTGATGGATGGAGCCAAGATCCCGAGGGCGGAAACTTTGTCCTTAGGTCTCAAACCTCCGTCTCCGATACTCTAGGTGCACTGCCAACGATCCATCTTTAGTGACTCTCGACACCCGCTGACTATCCCCACAGGTCTCCTGCAGGGCGAACTATGAGTGGGTTGATTTCAAAAGAGCCCCAGGGAGGGTGTATGCGCACGTGTACACCACCGTGTGCTTTTCATTACCTGGGGCCAACCTTCCTTGTGGCGACTGGTAGGATTTCTTTGCTCTCCATCAAGCCTTTTATTAACGCATGCTGTGTATACTTTAGACTTCTCAGTTTACTAGTTACCGGAACACCCTTGAACCACAGCCAATGTATTAAAACTGCTTCAAGTGGATGTTGTTGTGCCTCTTTATGAACCTCAACACGTGTACTCTTTTTGCCTCTGCCAGTTGCTGGAGAATTAGCAAATAGTGTCTACAAGACAGATGGGAAGGCTTGGCACATTTGTAAGGCTGCATTTACAGAAAGACAGATTAAACACATGAAACTCGAAGAATTGTTCACGACAGCTAAAAACAATACTTCTAGCATCGTACACTTACCTATCTTTTCTGTATTCCTTTTCATTCTAGCGTGACAGGACATGCCCTTTTGAATCTGAAGCAATCAAATCAAACTATCACCTATTCGAAAAACTCCAACAATCAGAAGAGGACTTATTATTTCTAAACCATAGTTGCCGTCCAAAAGAAACAGGGAGGGAATTTGTCTTTATGATGATATTTCAAAAGATAATCATTTTTACAAAAACTATCCTAATGTGTAAAACCTTTCCTTTGATACTAACATTTTGGGAAACTACTATCTGATCTCTAGTTTTACCATTTTAAAAAAATGTATTGAGAGTTTACAGAAACCCTACCCCAAGTAGAGCCTTCCGTAACCAGAAAAAGGAGAAGACTGAGAGGACTAATCTACACATACATTTTTGGATTTTAGTTAAATTGATGCAGTCTCATAATGTGGACGTGTTCTATTTGCACAAAGACATTTATAGGAGTAGAGCTTGTTTTGGTAACTGGTATAACTGCATCCACTCTAGGAGGTTGCACCGATTTAATGAAATTGATTTTTCTATTGATTTGTTAAATCAATGCAAAAACTGTATATAGACAAGCCCAGAGACCCCATGAAGACCATCTACCATGAACTTTGCTATTGCCAATCTATATTATGTGGAAGGTACTCAGTTACTATATGGATGGGTGGCAGTATAAAACCCTAAGTGGGTGATAGATCATGTCTTGCAGGTGTAGCATTCAGTCTATTTTATCATCTTTTATTATGGTTTCAGTCTGTTTCATGGCATAGAGACAGATCTGCTCAAAGTAATGGATGGTCTTCTAGGAATGGATGAAGGGAGCTATTCTTCTTGATAGTAGTAGGTCTATCAGCAATCTGTTGATAGACAGGTGGTAGTGGGACCAGGGCCAGTGCAACCATTTAGGTGACCTAGACGGTCGCCTAGGGCGATGGGATTTGGGGGGGGGCGCCATTTTCTTTGGCAGCGACCATCGTGGCCAGATCTTCGGCCGTCCTGGTCGCCGCCGGCATTAGGCGGAGGGAGCTGGGGCAGGGGAGCACAGGGAGGGCCGCCTGCAGCAAGTGGGGGGCGCGGCATGCAGGGGAACTCCCCGCCCCAGCTCACCCCTGCCCCATCTCCTCCCCAAGCATGCTGTGGCTGCTTCACTTCTCTCGCCTCCCAGGCTTGCGGTACCTATCAGCTTAGGTGGGAGAAGTGAAGCAGCCACAGCGTGCTAGGGGTGCTCGTGCTCATCCGCGGAGCAGGGGTGAGCTGGGGCAGGGGGGTATGTGCGAAACATCCTTGCACCGGCCCTGAGTAGGACTGTACCCCTGGTGGGAGTAGACAAACTGCTCTTCAGTGGTTCCTCTTGTTATTGGAGAAGAGGTCTCAAAAGGTGATGATGGGTGATTGCTCATCATTGCCTAAGAATCTTGTGTGTTGAGGCCAATGAGCTTCTGTCTTGTCGGTCATGTAGATAAGATGCTGCTAGGAGATGGGATCATATGAAGGGCATCTTTACTAAGATACTATCTTTACACTGATATTACTCAGCAAACCTCTTTTACTGGTGATCTACAGTATCATAGATTGTTAGGGTTAGAAGGGACCTCAGGAGATCATCTAGTCCAACCCCCTGCTCAAAGCAGGACCAATCCCCAAATGGCCCCCTCAATGATTGAGCTCACAACGCTGCATTTAGCAGGCCAATGCTGAAACCACTGAGCTATCCCTCCCCCCGTAGGTACTGACATGACCGTTGTTTGCATTCTTTGTCATCTGGTCTTCTTTGGCCTTGTCAGTACTAGGCTTTTATGACAAAAGTGTCACACCATTGCTACCAACTAGTAGTAGCAACAGTAGGTGTGCTAGTGTAGAAAAACTGCCAGCTGCCACTGGCATTTTAAGCACCACATTTGTAGACCTGTTTTGAGCAGGGCTGACTGATGTGGTGGTCCCTCTGGAGACTTGTGTGCCCTTCACTGTTGCTACAACCAGTAGTAGAAAGAGTAGGAAAATTTTGCCAAAAACTCTTTGTTGATGTAACCCATGCTAGCACCATGTTTGACTTTGTTGCCCTCTAATGACAGATTGACAGAGCAACATAAAATTTTACTATTACTGAGGAAATTATTCTTTTAGCTAAAGTGGTAGAGACTCATACTTTTACCACTGAAGGTCCCAGATTCAAACCCTGCTGACTTCATTAATGACTAAGGTAGTGGAGTGAAGAGTATACTTGTAAAATTTGCAGATGACACCAAGCTAGTAGGAGTTGCAAGCACTTTGGAGGGCAGGCTTAGAATTCAAAATTACCTTGATAAATTGGGGAACTGTTCTGAAATCAACAAAATGAAATTGCATAAAGATGTGCAAAATACAGCACTGTCACTGAGTGGATATGGGCAGTCATGCCTAGTGTTTGGAGCAGGAGTCAGGCCCAGTGGTCAGAGCTGGAGTCAGAGACCAGATACCAGAGCCAAGAGTCAGAGCGAAAGTCAAAGGTCAGGAATTGGAGCTGAGGGACAGAACCAGATGACATAGAGTGATGCAAAGCAAGAACAGGGCTGGGCTGGGAACAGTAGGCACCAGAGCTATCAAAGCTGTGGGCAAATTCTTTGGGCAGCCACTGAATTGCTGCTGCTGGGCTTAAAAGCTGGTCTGCTGACCTTGCCACCCAATCAGGTGGTGTAGCCACTCAGGCAGCCTACTACAGGCCAGGTCATGTTGCCCGAGAATGGCTCTGCTACAGGCTCTGCTTCCTGACAGTACTGCCTCTTCAAGGGCACCTTATAAGGGCCTCAGGGCTTGATTTCTTGGGATACTTCTGATGGAACTTTTCCACTCCATCTGAGGCATGCTCTACTGGTTCCCAAGACTGCTTGTCTGGACTGTATCCTTCCCACTCCACCAGGTAATAGTCTTCCTCTAACTCATGGAGAATAAAGGATTTGGTGAACCAAGTATTCCTCCTGTCCACAGACTGTTATGGGAGGTGGTTGGGGGGTGGAGGAATGTGGGGATAGGTTCTCAGTGTAGGCCTTTAAAAGTGAGATGTGAAAGATGGAGTGGATCTTCAAGGAATTGGGCAGTTGTAACCTGAAGGCCACTCAATTCACCCATTTTATAATCTTGAAGGGGCCCAGGTATTGGTAGTCTAGTTTGCTAGATGGTCAGCTTGATTTAAAGTTCTGGACAGAGAACCACACCTTGTCCCCCTGTGGACAGATTGGGGGCAGCCTGATCATCTTGGTTTGCATGTTTATAGGCCTTTTTGGCAGACTGCAAATATTTCTTGAGCTCTTAGTGCACCTAGTGTAGATGGGAGGCTGTGTCCATGGTAGCCAGTACCAGAGAACTCGCAGGCAAGTCTGTGTGGAAGGTGAATGACCTCTTCAGTTGATCCAAGGATGACTGAGCTGACATGGCCCAGGTGAACCAGGCCCCCTTTTGCATCAAGGCTTGGAGAACCTTTAATAAATTTGCTGTAGAAATTAGCAAAGTCCAGGATTTGTTACACCTCACATTCATCCTTAGATGCAGTCCAGTCAGAGATTGCTGTCACCTTCTGCGGGTCCATAGCAAGTCCCTCAGGCAAGATGGTATTTCCCAAGAATTCCACTCTGTCCTTATCAAACTCACATTTTCCAGCTTCATAGATTCAGATTCATAGACTTTAAAGTCAGAAGGGATCATTGTGATCATCTAGTCTGACCTCCTGCACATTGCAAGTCACAGAATCTCACCCACTCCTGAAATAGACCCCTAAACCCTGGCTGAGGTAATGAAGGCCTCAAATTATGGTTTAAAGACTTAAAGTTACAGGGCATTCACCATTTACACTAGTTTAAACCTGCCAGTGATCCATGCCCCATGATGCAGAGAAAAGTAAAAAAAATCCAGGGGCTCTGCCAAAATTCCTTCCTGATCCCAAATATGGCGATCAGTTAGACCCTGAGATATAGGGGCAAGATCTGCCAGGCAGATACCTGGGAAAGTATTCTCTGTAATAACTCAAAGCGCTCCCCATCTAGTGTCCTGTCTCCAGCAGTCGGGGATTTTTGCTACTGGCAGTTGCCAGTGGGCCACATGCCATTGTAGGCAGTCTCATCATACCATCCCCCACCATAGACCTATCAAGCTCAGTCTTGAAACCAATTAGGTTTTTTGCCCCACTGCTCTCCTTAGAAGACTATTCTAGACCCTCACGCCTCTGATGGTTAGAAATCTTCACCTAATTTCAAGCCTAAACTTGTTAATGGCCAGTTTATATCCATTTGTTCTTGTGTCCACATTGGTGCTTAATTTAAATAACTCCCATGTAGAGATGGTTTTGATGGAGCCTCTTCAAGACAGTGTGCATATGATAATTGTGGAGGTCTTGATTTTGGAGAAAATTAGGATGCTATCCAGATAAATGATGAAAAATTGGATCAGCATGTCCCTAGAGATGTGAAGATTATAAAACGCTGGAAGATTGCCAGGACGTTGCACAACCCAAACAGCATGGCTAAATACTCAGAATGGAAATGCTTGGTATGGAAAGCAATCTCCATTTGTCTGCTTCCTGGATCCTTACCCGGTGATAATCTTCACAGAAGTCCAATTTTGTGAAGACTGGCAGAGCGGAGTCTTCCAAACAGCTCATTAATAAGTGGTAACGGATACCAGTTTCAGATTGTGAGCTTGTTCAGAGCTGGGTTGTCCACACAATGAAGGAAGGAGCTATCTTTCTTTACCACAAAGCAGTTTGGGGCACCCACTAGGGATGAGGAGGTGCAAATGAACCCCTTCTTCAGGTTTTCCTCAAGATAACTCTGGCATTCCTGTAGTTTGGGTTTGGGGAGGGAGTAAATGGGAATCTCTTTCCCCGGCTGGAGGTTGATGGGACAGTCAGCTGCAGTGAGGTGGTAGGGTGTTGGCTTTCTTTCTGTCAAACACATCAACATAGTGTTGAGATTTAACAGGAATAGGGAAGTCCTGGGGATTGCCAGGGTCACCTTTGAATCCTCTCTTTTTGCCTCTGAATTCTTTAGAGGACCAAGTAAGCCACAAAGGGTTGCTGGTCCTGGGTTGGCTCTTGGGAAACAGGACTGTCTGTGAGCCGGGGAGTCAAAGTGTACCATGCCTGACCACCAGTGGATGTGCGGCTCACAGGTGACAAGCCAAGGGATGTCAAGGACAACTGATGAACGTGATACACAATTTAGCTCTAACTGGAGGACTTCTCAGTGATCTCAAAGGGTAGTTACCTCTAAGGGAACTGTCTGGTATATGACTAGTCCTGACAAAAGGAGTGACCCATCTATAGAATCCACTAAGTCAGGAGAGGGGCACCAACCCAGCCTGGACCCTTCCGATTGGGGCTGAAGCTTGGTGTTTCCCAACTAGAGCACAATTGTACCTTGCTGGGGCAGCTTGATGCGAAGTGTCCTGATTCTCTGCAGTATAGGCATAGGTCTGATGCATGACTTCAATTCTTCCCCATGTCAGAGAGCTGGGCTGGACCTGATTGGCTTGCATGGGTTTGGTAACAGAGGAGGGATGAGTTTTCCAGGAGCAGAGACTCCCAAGCCAATGTCTCCCCAGTAAGCAGGCTAATAATCAATCCCACTGGTCAGTATGACCATGGGCACAGAAGAAATAGGAATTGACATTGATTTGGAAACCCTCAACATGTGTCATGATCACCAATGAACTTGTCAGGCAGAGGCAACTTGCACTTCTGGAATGTGGGGGTCAGGGTTGAAGGCAGCATGGCTTGAGCTTGCAGAACTGCATTCTGCCCCTGCAGTGGGACAACCCACTGCTCTATGGCAACTCTGTGGCTCCCACTATCTCTGTCAGAGAGAGATTGGCCTTTGAAGGATCAATGTGTGCTATAGCATCTCTAGTCTCCTTATTGTTTGTGTTGGGGCTGCTCAAACTGTCAGTGACTGTTCTAAGGGCATTCATGCCTTGTTGGAGTAGAAGTCAGGCCTTTTGATCAGGACAGGAGTTGGTAGCCAGGAATCAGAGCTCAAGGTCAGAACTGGAGTCAGTGGCCAGATGCTAGAGCCAAGAGTCAGAGCCAAAGTCAGAGGTCAGGAATTGGAGCCAAGTGTCAGAACTGGGTTACCTGGAGTAAGGCAAGGCAGGAGCAAAGCTGGGTCCAAGGTAGAAGCAGGGCTTTAACAAAGCAGGAATAAGGCTGGGAGCAAGCAGGTGCCGGCGTTATTCCAGCCATGGATGAATGCTTTGAGCCATCCCTGAACTACTGCTGCTGCTGGGCCCAAGAGCTGGTCTGCTGACCTTTCCAACCAATCAAGCAATGTAGCCAATCAGGCAGCTACAGGCCAGCTGTGCTTGGTAGGTTGCCCAGAGACTGGCTATGCTGCAGGCCCTAATTCCTGACACACTTTTAGGAAGAAACAAAATCCCTTTTCCCAGGTAGCGAGGATCAGGTCACCAGATTAGTCCTTTCCAGGCTTGCTGGTCCAATGCTCACTCCATATCCTCTCCATCCTCCCATACACAGTTTAGCCACCATCTTCTTGTCTATCCTCTTGTTCTCTGCTCATGAGAAAAAAGTCAATGGAACAAATACAAAATGAAGAATAACTGGCTAAGTGATAGTACTGCAGACAAGGATCTAGGGCAGTGTTTCCTAAACTTGGGACGCTCCTTGTTTAGGGAAAGCCCCTGGCGGGCCGGGCTGGTTTGTTTACCTGCTCCGTTTGCGGGTCTGACTGATTGCGGCTCCCACTGGCTGCGGTTCACCGCTCCAGGACAATGGAAGCTGCTGGAAGCGGCGGCCAGCACGTCCCTCTGCCCACACCACTTCCAACAGCTCCCATTGGCCTGGAGTGGCGAACTGCGACCAGTGGGAGCCACGATCAGCCGGACCTGCAGACGCAGCAGGTAAACCAACCAGCCCGGCCCACCAGGGGCATTTCCTAAACAAGCTGTATCCCAAGTTTGGAAAGCACTGATCTAGGGGGTCTATTGGATCACAAATGTAATATAAGTCAACAGTGTGATGCAGTTGCAAAAAAGGCTAATATCCTAGGTTGTATTAACAGGAGTACCATATTTAAGACACAGGAGGTAATTCTCCCACTCTGCTTGGCAATAGTGAGGACTCAGCTGGAGTACTGTGTCCAGCTTTGAGCACCCTACTTTAGGAATGATGTGGACAAACTGGAGAGAATCGAGAGGGAAACAACAAAAATGATACAAGCTTTAGAAAACCTGACCTATGAAGAAAAGTTAAACAAACTGGGCATGTCTAGTCTTGAAAAAAGAAGACTGATGGAGGACTTAATAGCAGTCTTCAAATATGTGAAGGCCTCTATAAAGATGATGGTAATCAATTGTTCTCCATAGCTACTAAAGGTAGAACAAGATGTAATTGTCATAATCTGCAGTAAGGGACATTTGGGTATGTCTACACTGGCAGAGTTACAGCACCGGGAGTTACAACGCTGCTCAGAGGACCCTGAAGGGAAACCGCTGTTGTGTGTTCACACTGTCAGGTGCAATAGCTTGTTCACACTTATGGCACTTGCAGCAGTATTCAGAGCAGTGCACTCTGGCCAGCTATCCCACAGGGCACCTCTTCTTCTTCTCCCTCTAAGAGTTGTGGGAAGGCAGAGGGAGTCACGGGGCATCCTGAGTACTGTCCCTATGCCCTATGATTCATTGCTTCACATCCCAGCAATCCCTGTGCTTCCGTCCACATTTGGTGCCATTTTTCAATGGTTTGTGTACTGCGTGCTCTGCTCTGCCTCTTTAGTCTGAAAGAATGGATTCCGCAATGTTGACCTATATGCTGCTCGCTCTCACTAACACATCACGAGTGGAGGTGGAGTTATTCCTTAAACCAAAAAGGCAAGAGCAGTTTGACATTGATCTCGTCGCATAGTAGCTACGACAAGAGATTGCTTGTGGCATTCTCGCAGGCGCTGGCCACAATGGAATGCCGCTTTTGGGCTTGGGAAACAAGCACTGAGTGGTGGGATCACATCATCATGCACATCTGGGATGATGAGCAGTGGCTGCAGAACTTTCGGATGAGGAAAGTCACATTCATGGGATCATGTGATGAGCTCACCTTAGCCCTGCAGTGCAAGGACATGAGAATGAGAGCTGCCTTTCCACTGGAGAAGCGTGTGGCAATTGCACGGTGGAAGCTGGCTACTTCAGACTGCTACTGATCAGTCGCTAACCAGTTTGAAGTGGGAAAGTCGACCGTTGGACTTGTGTTGACAGAAGTGTGCAGGGCCAAAAGACCGTGACTCTGGGTGACGTGCGTGACGTTATGGATGGCTTTGCACAAATGGGCTTCCCTAACTGTGGAGGGGTGATAGATGGCACTCATTTTCCAATTCTGGCACCAGACCACCTAGCCACCGAGTACATTAATCAAAAGAGGTATTTCTCTATCATTCTCCAGGTGGCTCACCATGGACATTTCGTGAACATTAACGGAGGCTGGTCCGGAAAGGTGCATGATGCACACATCTTTCGGAACACTGGCCTGTTCAGGAAGCTTCAAGCAGGGACTTTCTTCCAGGACCAGAAGATCACCATAGGGGAAGTCGAAATGCCCTTTGTGATCCTGGGAAACTCTGCCTACCCCTTAATGCCGTGGCTTATGAAGCCATACGTGGAGCACCTTGATAGCAGCAAGAAGCAGTTCAACAACAGGCTGAGCAAGTGCAGAATGACTGTTGAGTGTTCTTTTGGCCATTTAAAGGCCTGCCGGTGCTGCCTATATGGGAAGCTGGACCTGGCTGATGACAATATTCCTAAGCTTATAGCTGCGTGCTGTACACTCCATAATATTTGTGAAGAGAAGGGTGAAAGCTTCACTCAAGGCTGGACTACTGAGGCTCAATGCCTGGAGACTGAATTTGAACAGTTAGAGACCAAGGCTATTAGAGGGGTGCAGCGTGGGGCCATAAGTATCAGGGATGCCTTGAGGCAGCAATTTGAAGCTGAAAGCCACTAATATTTATTGCCATGCTCAGGAGGTGATTGTGATTGGTGTAGATGATGCACTATGAAGGTTTAAGAAAATTGCCTGTTGCTTTGCAGGGCTCTGTTTGCTTTACTTATTCAAGTAATGGAATAAATATTGCTTTCAAACAAAAACAATTCTTTTATTTAAAAACACAACTGGAGGTGAGAAACAAACAAAAAAACACATCAGCACTGAGGGGGATAGGGGAATGGAGGGTTCCAGGAGGAGGTGGGGTCCCAAGACAACTAAAGATTTGTGTATGTTCAGGTATATTCAGCCTTCTCCTTTGGAGTACAGTGCAGCAGGTACTGTACTTCAGCAGGGCTAAACTGCAGAGGGATGGGTGTTGAGTGCAGTGGGTACTGGGAGTCCGCAGGACTGGACTGTGTGTGTGGGAGGAGTGGAATGCAATAGGTGTAGATTGGAGCCAGGAGGTTGATAAGAGTGTGTTGGCAGTGTCTGGGGGGCGCATGGGAAAGAGTTTTGCAACAGCAGCTACAAGGGAGGGAGGGTGGGCACGAAGCTGCTCAGTTTGCAGTCCTAGTAACTCCTGGAGCGTGTCCGCTTGGCACTCCATAACCTTTAAGAGCCGCTTCGTGGCCTCGTTCTGGTGTGCCGCATTTTCCTTTTGGTCCCTCTTCTCACTGTCTCGCCACTCCTTCAATTCTTGTTTTTTGGCCACAAAGCGCATCATGACATCAAGCAGAAAGTCCTCTTTAGTTCTTCATCTTCTTTCTAGTTCTGCGCAGATGTTCAGCCAGCGATAACAAAGAGGGATGCTGGGCTCCCAAAGTCATATTTGAGAAGCCAAAATGTAACATTTTACAGAAGCAATACTGTCTGCCACACACAGACCACTGATTCAGTGATTTAAAACACTATTCACATACCTATCAGTAACTGGCTGACCCCAAGCAAGCACATATGAACCCCAAGACCCCCAAAATGGTGATTAACTGCAGAGGCAGGGGAAATCAGTGTCCAGGACTGTACTGTACACTGGGCATGTGGCACTTGGGGAGAGCCAGCACTGTAGTAGGAGGGGGAGCTAAAATCATTACTGTGCCCATATTTGCCACAGGCTGTGTTCATTATGGAAGATATCTCGCTCTGAGGGTGAGCAGGGAATCAAGGGAGGGTCTTCCCCAAGACTGCGGCTTCTGCCCTGGCCCTTATGCGGCTTGCCTATGTGCAGCAATATTTCCCCCTCAGCCCCACCGTGATGGCAGAGTGGTGCAGGAAAGTTACCCTTAATGGAGCAAGAAACAAAGCAGCTCTGACAAAGCACCTACGGCAGTCGATTGCCCAGAATCTCCATGAGAGTTTCGTGGAGATCTCTGAGGCAGATTCCTGTCAAGTGAGGGAGTCAATCAACACCCTGTTCCACTGCTCAGACTACGCATGTGGTAGTACACGCATCATACAGATACAAACCTGCTTTTTGCATCTCTCATGCCCTCAACAACTCGCTTCAGCGATTACCCAAATCAAAGCCACTGACTGGGGGTCTCCTCTCTGTTTGCACTTCTCCAAGCTCCGACAGCTGAGACTGTCTAGCCTCCTCCAGGGTAGAGAAGAGCACCTGGCCGCATGATCTCTGACCTCCGAGTTGTCCTCTACCTCTGGGTCCCTCTCCCACTCCACATCCTCATCCAAGATTTCCTCCTCCTAGCTCAGTCCACTCTCAATTGGCACGTGAGCCACTGAAGTATCCACAGTGGCCTTTGAGTGGAGGTGGGGTTGCCACCGAGTATCACATCCAGCTCTTTGTAGAACTGGCAGCTCATGGGCACAGCACTGGAGTGGCAGTTTGCCTTCCGTGCCTTGTGGTAGGCATTCCACAGCTCCTTCACTTTGACCCTGCACTGCAGTGTGCCCCAGTCATAGCCTCTTTCTATCATGCACTGTGAAATCTGTCTGTAGGTACCATAATTCCTATGGCTGGAGTGCAGCTGGGGCTGGACAGCCTCCTGTCCCCAAGTGCTGATGAGGTCCATCTGCTTTGCATTACTCCAAGCAGGGGATCACCTGGTGCGTGGAGCAGGCATGGACACCTGGAAAGATGTGCTGAGACCACTGCACATGTCACCAAGCAAACAGGAAGGGGACTTTCAAAATTCCCAAGGAATTTAAGGGGTAGGGCTTATGATTGGTCACCTGATGGCAGGGCAGTAGAGTTCAAACCGATGACCAGAGAGGCAAGGGAAGGCATCGTGGGACACGTCCCAGAAGCCAATAGCAGTGCTGTAATCAAGTAGGGTGTCTACACTGGCGCTGCAGTGGTGGTGCAGAAGGCTGTATGCCTCTCGTTGCAGTGTTTTTTTAACTACGCTGCAACTGCACAGTTTTTGCACACTAAGTGGCTCAGCAGTGTACACCTCAGGAGTTACAATGCAGAAAGCTGCTTTACTGCGCAGAAACTTGCCAGTGTAGACAAGGCCTCAGATTAGATATTAGCAATAACTTTCTAACCATAAGGCTAGTTAAGCACTGGAATAGGCTTCTAGGGGAAGGTCTGGTATCCCCATCACTGGAGGTTTTTAAGAACAGGTTAGACAAAATTCTGTCAGGGATAATACTAGGTATACAACACAGAGGGCTGGACTTGATGACTTCTAAGGTCCCTTCAAGTCCTACATTTCCATGATTTTGCCCCTAATGTGCAGATGGCAACCCCTGCACTATATATTCAAAGAACATAGGTCAAAGAACATATTTTGTTTTTTATATTGGTTTATGTTTCTTACTGTTACAAACATCTATGCCACTTTGAGTATATTATAGCATTGGTGTCTACTAATTATCCTCAGTCTATGCCAACCTGTTTCTTCCTTCTTCTTGGTATCTGGCACATAGTACCATATGCCCATTTCAAACAAATTCTTTACATACAGATTTCTCTTCAAGGAGGTGTTACTGTTCATCTCTCATTTTGTGTATATACCAGTTGGCTTTTCTTTTGTGTTTATAATTCTACATAACATTTTGAAATAGGGCTTAATCAACGTGTTAATTAGGTCATTCCAACCAGACAGATTTGTAGTTGCAGCTTGCATTAGATCATTAAAATTACACAGATATTAAAAACAGAGTAAACTAGTCATATTTGTCAATCTGGCAAACATTCTTACAAGACTGAAGTAAATACCTGTGGACTAGGGAAAGCATTTTAAGGAACCTGCAAGCATTTTATGCTGTCCCATTATACACTGCACATATTCTAGCATCTTCCTCAAAACTCCGAAGTCATTACTTCTGAAGCCGCACTTTGACAAATTATTTGTAGCAAACAGCTAGTGACAAATTTTGCATTTCTTTCGCAGACAGAATGGATTTTATAGATTTGTTTGCTATTCATTATAGTTCAACAAATGGTTCATGTGAACAAATATTAGTCTATAGATTTTGCTCACAAATTGCCTTCACTGTGTATATTTGCTCTTTGTTGCTACCCCTGAGTGACTATGATGGCCAGTCCCATGGTATTGCTTTTGGGATGAACGAAGTACCTATAAAAGAGAGGAAAGGCTTACTCATTTCACTGGAAGTTTGAGTTCTGCAGTGAGAGAGTAGAAGCGCTTAATGAAGTAAGGAGGAGGTAGGCCAGTGGTTTTAGGTTATTTTAGGACATTTTAAGCCTTTTTCTTAATGTAGCACTTGAGCGAGGCCATGCCTGAGAAAAATCACTGCTGGAAAAAATGCATAGGGAGAGTGAAGCCTTAGTTCACTGTGGTATTTAAGCATGTACATTACTTTAAACACAGATGGTCCCACTGAAGTCAGTGGGATCATTTGTGTACTTGAACTTGGGATGCTATGTTCAAAATGGGTTTTAAATTTTATTTTGACAGTGGTGAGGTTTGCAGGGGTTCTCAAGTATTGAGAGCAAAGTCACTGATGTGGGCCAGTTGCCATGAAAGTATTGTCTCTCCCATGAAAACAGTGCTCATTCTTGAGGCTGACAATTCCATTGGGAAGAAGCTGTTGCAGAAGGTCATGATCACTGAGAAAGAAATCATCCTTCAGATAGCTCACAGCAGTCTGATGAAGGGCTTTGAAGAATGAATCTTGAAGCATTGAACTTTGACAATTGTCAATAGAGATCAAATGCAGAAAGCTATAATTGAGTCCCTAGAACTATGGCTGTGTTTCACCATCAATATGATTGAGAAAATTCTTCAGTAAAGGCAAAATGCTATTTTATTTCAGAAACAGAAAATATATAAATGTACATAAACAAAACAAAGAATTAATCGCCAATTATCATTCACAGCAGCTATGGGGCAGTGCACAGAACTGATAGCACGAAGAAGTCCAGTGCTAGGGTACCTTATCTCTACTTTTGCAACATAATGCACACTGATGACACTTTATAAATAATGATTGAAAGTGGCCATTAAAACAAGATAGTGGCAGGCTGTCAAGTTGTTTTAAAGGTGTGCCGGGTCAGTCACTGCTCAATAATGGAATTCCATTTATTTTTAATAAATTCTAGCGCTTCACTGAAATATATTTCTACAGTCATTTTTTCATTTGGTAAGGATGTTTTAATAGAAGTGGAATGCATGCCAAAGTGAAATAGTTGGATTTTCTATTCAGGGCAGCTGTGGATCTGTCAGGCAAGTGAGAGGTTAAGCAGAATTAGGACCAAAGGTGACCCCCCCAGAGTAGTCTCACATGGCCTACTCCCCAATTGCAAATCTCAATACTGCCAAACCCATTGTGGTACCACTGTGTCCTGGAAACAGCAGGAAACCTTCAGGAACATGGCATATGATAGGAATGGTTGTTACTGCATTCCTTGTTTGTCAATCAAGATATGTCTTCAGATTTGGCCATGTCATCCCCACAAGTAATTCCCTGTCCTTCAAGTCCTCTAATTTTGGCGGGGCTGGTGTGTGTGTCTAGAGCCAGTGCTAGGGACCAGGATGTAGGCAGTCTAATGGTCAGAGTAGGCATCCAGGTCAGGGAACAGAGTCAAGGGTCAGCACCAGGGTCAATTGCTGATTACCAGAACCCAGGAGCAAGCCAGAATCCGAGCCAAGAGAGTAGGCTAGGGAGTAGGACCTAGGGTCAGTGTAACAGAGCACTTCACTGCTTGTCCCAAAAATCAGTCAGAGACCACTTAATAGGCAAGCACCAGTGCCCTTTTATTCCTTGTGTCAGTTCCCACCACCATTTATATACAGTCCATTCCAGCCAGCTCCCTGAGAGACAGCTAGCTTCTTCAGCCAGCTGGGAACTACAGCCTCAGGATCCTCCCTTTCCTGTCCCACCCCAGCTTCCTTCCTGCCAGCTTTATATAGCTCCCTGGCTAACAAAGCCTGCAGGTATTTTTCTTTAGGCCCTATGGCAAGCCACACCCAGCCAGTACCAATTAATACCCCTTAATGGGAGCTGGGCTAACAAGAGCCTGGCCAGAACCTTTTTGGCCAGCACTCTGTTACAGTCAGATACCAACCGCCAGAGCCAAGGGTCAAGCCAGAGTCAGAACTGGGGGTCAGAACTAGGACTGGTAAGCGATGGACAGAAGCAAGACATAAGGGCAGGAACTGGAGGAGAGGAAAGGATCAGGAACAGAGCAGAAGCACTGTGGGAAGTGGGAGCAAAGGCAGGAATCAGAAACTGGCTTTGGTGCAGCATGTCAGGTCTAATACAGCAGCAGAAGAATCACCTAGTTGCTCAGACAACTTGCTATGCCTCCTTCTGGCTTATATAGTATGGTTGAATCAATCAGTGGAGCTGGGTGATCCTCCAATCAGGGCTCCCATGGGTAGTGTCTTGGCTGAGGCTGTAGTCCTGTTAGCTTCTCAGGCTGTCAGTTTTCACTAGATACTGGGTCTTGGCCAAGATGCAACAGCTGTCTAAGAATTCAGTAGCCTGGGTTTGAGCCCTGGAATGTCACAACCTGCTCATTGTAAACCACAACAGTAGGCTGTAAAAATGATTGATCTGCAAGAATGAAGAGCATCCTCAGTCAACTAGTTGTATAATTTTAGAAACCATAAGGGTAAACTGGTTGGCGGTTGGGTCACACTGATTATATCATTTTCATAGAGTTGAAAGGGGGCATTATACCACAGAAACCCTTCAAAATTATAATGGGAAAGAAAATTCCATCAAAGCACCAATATGTGTATTGGCACATCCTTTAACTATAACAATAAAGGAAGGGAAAACAAGTTATGGGTGATTGATTGGTAAGAGGAGCTGCTTTGGAGATACTAAGAAGTAACGCACTCAGAAATTAACAGTGCAAATTAAAATGTAGGTAGTGTGTGAAGCAGGGATTTAAAGCCATTAGGCTAGATATTGTTCTCAGTATCAACTCGGGATTCACACCACTGACTTTCATGGATTTACTCCAGCCTCACACCAGTGCAAGTGAGATCAGGATCGAGCTCATTGTTTTACATTTTAAAATTGCAGAGTGAATTTTGAGAAGAGTCTTCAGGGCATGGAACAGGTAAGCCATTTCTGTATAAAGGAGTGTTACTTTCTGAGCTTCCAAATCTTACAAGGCTTTATCTAGCATGTCTCACAAAGCCTTAAACCTTTATAAAGAGCCATTGTCTGACCTAGGAAGCTCTTAGTGCCAACTAGCAAGGGGTACAGAGAGGGTGCATAGGGGTTACAGGCATAGGCACTGACTCCATGGGTGCTCCAGGGATGGAGCATCCACAGAAAAAAATTCTGGGTGCTTAGCACCCACTGGCAGCCAGCTCCCCTTCCCCCCCACTAGCACTTCCTGCCCACTGTGATCGGCTGGTCTGCAGCATGAAGGAGGAGCTTGAGGGGGGCACGGCAACAATGGGGATGAAGTGTGCTTGGAGGAGGGGGTGGAACTGGGCATGAAGAGACAGAGTGGGGGCAGGGCTGGAAGATACTGGGAAGGGGTTGGAGAAGGCAGGGTGGGGGTGGAAGTTGGGGGTAGGGGATGGGGCCTGGAGTGGAGCGGGAGGTTGAGCACCTGTGGTTACAGGAATCTCCTGACTCTGCTCACCAAAAGAGTTTCATGCGAGGTCTTGAACAGAAGCCTGTGTCACTCTCATCATCAAGATAATTGTGAAATGCATGTACAGATACTATGTAAAAAGTTATATAAATATACTGAAAATATGTTCTTAATGTCTATATCTGGAGGGGTTGGTCACCAGCAAAGGTGAAAAACAAAAGCTCTGTGAGAAGAGATGTTTGTCCTTCCATCTGTTTACAAGTAAATTGGGTATTGTCTCATTTACAGTGGGTCTCCTGCCACCAATCTGAATGCAAATTGAGGGTTGTAAGAACTTCAGAAAGAAACTAAGGGCTTGTCTACACAATTAACAACTTTCTTGCTCAGGGTGTAAAAAAACACCCCCAGCCTCCCAGCACAGCAAGTTGCAGCGCTGTAAAGCGCCAGTGTAAACAGTGTTCCAGCTCTGGGAGCTACGCCCCTCACTGAGGTGTTTTTTTTAGAGTGCTGAGAGAGCTCTTTCCCAGTGCTGCACCGCGACTACACAAGGCACGTTAAAGTGCTGCCGCAGCAGCACTTTAGTGCTGCCAGTGTAGACTAGCCCTAAGAGCACATCTACATTACAAAATTAAGTTGACTTAAGTTAGGTCGACCTACAGCCACCACAGTAATTAAGCTGGCTCTTCGTGGCCACACTATGTTTCTTTCGGCAGTGTGTCCCCTCACCAGGAGTGCTTGCACTGATTAAAATGGGGCATTGTGGTGCACTGACAATTGGAGCCCCGCTGCCCTAGGCTGTCATCCCAGGGGCGGGCGGGGCTGCGGCCATCAGGTCCAGGGCGGGCAGGGCTCTGGCTGTCAGTGGCAGCAACAGGAGATATAAGCAATGCAGTGTTTACACGGACACTGTGTTGATCTAACTACATTAACCTAATTGCTACGCCTCTTGTGGAGGTGGAGTTATTAGGTTGATGTAGTGGATGAACAGCAAAAATCCTCAACTGCTGGAGCTGGGACACTAGATGAGGAGAGCTCTGAGTTACTACAGAGAATTCTTTCCCAGGTATCTGTGTGGTGGGTCTTGCCCACATGCTCCGAGTCACCATGTTTGGGGTTGGGAAGGAATTATTCCCTGGGTCAGATTGACCAGAGACCCTGGGGTTTTTCGCCTGCCTCTGCAGCCTGGGGCACTGCAGGTTTAAACTAGTGTAATTCTCTGTAACTTGAAGTCTTTAAGCCATGATCTGAGGATGTCAGTAATTTAGCCAATGGTTAGGAGTCTGTTTCAGGAGTGGCTGAGGTTCTGTGGCCTGCAATGTGTAGGAGGTCAGACTAGATGATCACAATGGCCCCTTCTGTTCTGTCTTCAAAGTCTATGAGTTAAATCGGTAGAAGGAACATTGTAGGTTAGTCTATAAGGTGCCACAGGACTCTTTGCTGCTGTTGTAGTGTAGACGCTTACACAGTTAGCTCACCATAAGCTGCCTTATGTAGACCTAACTCTGTAGTATAGACCAGGCCTACCAGAAAGAGAAGACAGCATGGGGAGAGAACCTTATCTTAAGGTGCACTTCAAAGGTATGCTATATTTGGGGGGCAGAGAAGACACCCAGGTGCTTTTCTCTGCAGAAGTCAACAGACAGCGAGTTTGCTTAATGAAAAAGAAGTCTCGACCAAGCTTGGTTGAAAACACTGGAAAGAACTTTGGATGAGGTAAGTTTCTTTAGACTGGAGGTTAACCTCTTAGTTAATTTAGTCTCAAGAAAGTGAGTTTTGATTTTGTTTTTTATGTAACCATTTGTTTCCAATATTCTTACTCACTATCACTGAATCTCTATTCTTTGATAATAAACTTATCCTTGTTCTCACTGTAAGCAAGGTTTAAATAAGTTCTCCCTGATAGGGAAGGTGGGAGGTCCAGGGCTCCCCATAGCAGCCCTTGCTCCCTGGGCAGCTCCTACCACAGCCCTGCTCTGCCTTCTGGCCTTGCCAGGGGGTTGGGCTTCAGGGGGAAGAGGAGGAGCAAGGGACCCTGGGTTGAGGGGAGGGACTAAGGCCCACATTGGCCCCCCACCCCAGAAGAGGCTGGTGCCACTGATATGGGCCGTGATTCATGGCAGAGGAGCTGATTACCCTATCAGCTCCCTCGCTGCTCTGCACAGCTCCTGCTGCTGCCACTCTGCCCATGTTAAAAGGTGCATGTGAATGACCCTCCCGCTTTTAAAAGTGGGGGCTGTGACATTGCATCCTATATTCTTCACAGTGATATTAATATGATATAATGACATCATAATTATGATGTATTTTATTTAAGATAAGGCATGCAAGATGTCATTGGAAAGGTTATGATTTGTTGAATATGATTATCCTATTTGCATACATGTATCATTTTTGTATCTGAAGTTAGGAATATTGACTATGTATCTATATTTCAAATGTGTTTATACCTGGGGAATGCACACTAGAGAAGTTACTTTCATTCTAGATAGCTGGCTGGGAAGGGCCCATTCAGGTTAATGAGCTATTAGAAAGAACAATACACCTTAGGAGAAACTTATCTCCCACCTGGGGAGCCTTCCTGAGCATGCTATAGACAGCCTCTAAGTAATGACTGCTGTGACACTACAGGGACATGTGACCAGATCCCCTGGTGCTGGACTCCATCTTGGGATGTCAGTATTTTTCCACTGACTGGTGTGGGAACCAAACTTTGAAACAAAGGGTTCATGCCCTATGCAAAAGCTATATAAAGCAGGGGAGTGATGTCATTGTGGTTCTTCACTGACTCCCCCACCCAAGAAGACTCCTGGAAACACCCGAGGAACAAAGACTGACCTGGAGGGAAGGGCTGGACCAAGGCTAAAGGGATTTTTAGCCTATGAATGGAACACTGGGGATTCCAAGCCAGTGCAACTGTAAGCAAGTGCAGTTTGCCCCTTAAGAATCTGCAGCCTGCTTGTATCATCATTTAGGGTGAGAATTTGCTATTCATATCTGATCTATGTAGTATATTAAGCTTAGTCTGTGGTTTTTGTTTATTTGCTAAGTAATCTGCTTTGATCTGTTTGTTATCCCTTAAAATCTATCTTTTTTAGTTAATAAACTTGTTTTTGCTTTATCTAAAACCAGTGAGTGGGTGTCATAACTCAGGGCAGAAAGCTGTTGCATATTCCTCTCCACATTGAGGGAAAGGACGAATTTCATGAGCTTATGCTGTACAATTCCCTGTGCAGCGCAAGACAATATAATTTTGGGTTTACACTCCAGAGAGGGTACATGCCTAGGAACTGGGAGGTACCGTACTGGAGCCTTCCCATGCAGGGGCTGGTCAGAGCATCCGCATATAACTGCAGCTGGGTGTGTCTCTACCTGTATGTGTGCTGGTGAAAATGCAGAGTGGAGCTTAGAGAGGGCTTGGCAGCTTGTCACAGCAGTACAGTGTAAAAGGGAGCCCAGTCTGATGGGTCAGGGATCTCAGTAGTACCCCAGTTCCAGGTGGCACCTCAGGGGGAACCAGTCACATGGGAGCCATGCCTCCCCAGCCCTCCCAGTTTCTGCATCTCTGACCACCACAATGCCAGTCTTTTGCTTCTTGAAATCTCCTGCCTCATTCACTACACACCAGGAGTGATGGAAGCTATCTAAAGTGTGGGGGGGGCATAGGTGCCCATACCATAGTCCTGCTCCCTGCACTGCCCTTTTCCCTGGAGGCCCTGACCCTGCGCCGCCTCTTCTCCCCAAGATCCCAGCCCCCGCTTGCTCCTCTCTGCCCCTTCCCCAAAAGTGATGGAGCCATGGACCCCTGTTTCAGCACCCCCATACACCTTCCAACTTCTGTAGTCAACAGGTCTGACAGACAACAACTTCATTCACTACAGACACCTGATTTATTTCCAATTTGTTCATGCTAACTCATCCCAAGCTCAGCATGGCTCTCTCCCTTTTTGCACTTGCTCCAGTGGCTCTGGCAGGTTCCAGTTGTTCCTGGTACATGGACTGGAGTCTTTAGAATGTTTCAGAGATTTTGTCAGGCTGCCAAAATGTTTCCTGAGGAACACAAGTGAGAGAAAGGAAGTAGTGATTGTTAACACTTTGCAACTCATCCAAGGGCTTGTCCACATTGAAAGTTGTGCCACTATAAAGGTAGAGTATGAATTTAAACTGCTCTAGTTACACCAGTATGGGCTGGTCCAAACTGGGGGGGGGGGAAATCGATCTTAGATACGCAACTTCAGCTACTTGAATAACGTACCTGAAGTCGAATATCTAAGATCGGATTACTCACCCGTCCAGACGGCGCGGGATCGATGTTCACGGCTCTCCGTGGCGATTCCGGAACTCCGTTGGGGTTGATGGAGTTCCGGAATCAATATAAGCGCGCTCGGGGATCGATATATCGTGTCTAGATTAGACGCGATATATTGATCCCCGAGCAATCGATTTTAACCCGCCGATACGGCGGGTAGTCTGGACGTACCCTATGACTCCCTATGTTGACACTTATTCTAGAGTTCCTTTTTTCGGTTTACCTTATTTGGAAGTGGTCTAAACTAAGATGAAAAAAAATCCAATTATTCTGGAGTAACAGTATTCTCATGAGGAGTTACACAGTTATAACTATAGTGGTGTAATTAAATGCTATAACTGGAAAAAAATCTGTATAGATGATCCCTGTATCTGAACAGAGTTTCACGGGACAAAGAAGAGATGCTTCTGTAACTTGGGAAGGCTCTCCCTGATGAGTATCAAAGGCATGCTGAAAACAATAAATGTGTTAATGCTTCTCAAACAAAAGGTCACAAGAATCCTTAATAATTAAAAGTGTTTGAGTACCTAAATCTAGGGGTCACTCCCAGCTCCCCCTAGAATACACAAATCATATGTCTCATGGTTGCTGTATGTTGAAATCCTTGATTCAGACTTCAGCAGTATCAACATACATGCCTGTGGGATGTCCAGGCAGCAGTAGATTATTTCCCCAAGGGAAGTATATGACTTCACTTCCTTGTGTGCCTAAACTCCTTGATTAAACCCTTGTCCCACTGTCCATGCCCCCCCTTGATTACTCAATAGTGAACTCCAGTGTGTTGACCATAGGGAGAGGCAGTTCTTCCCCCACATCCCATTTCTGTGATTTTTTCCACTAGTTAAATTGGCTCTTCTCTGTGCCATGTTGCAGTGGGACTCATATAATTCCAAATCCTTGTAAAATAGGAAAACCTCTGTTTCATGAATCCACAAAATCAAAAGTTTACAAATGTCAGAAGCTTGACTGCTAAAATTAAGATACAGAATCATTAATCATTGTGTCTTAAGACAATGAGAAAGTTTCCATTTTCCCAGCAAGAGAATTACAAAGAATTTCTAACTCACCCATGGGATTCCTCTTATTCCTAAAACTAATGTGGTCTGTTTTGTATAGATTACAAAATGTTCAGGAATAAACATGTTAAGGACATGCAGTACTTCCCCTTTAAATATACATATTTTTCTTTAGGAAAGATGAAAACTGTCAGACTCACTTAAGAAACCAAACTCCATCTCTTACAGCAGCCCTTAGGCATTCTGTAGCAGTTATAGAAATCATTCTGACTCACCTGTTTGGCCTTTGGAAGACTTCCGAAAATCTTACTAATATCTTCCAGGGTGGAGAGAAGGAGACAAGTCCTAGCAGACTTTCCTAAATCCAATGCTGTAGAAGGAGCATAGATTCCTCAGAGCAGACAGGGGAAGTTTTGCCCATCTTGGCTTGAATCAGACAGGGTATTCATTTTACCTAATGTTACAGACTCTCCAAACATGGCTTTGCCTAAGCCCATCTCAAGTGCTCAGCAGCAGGGGTGGCTCCAGGCACCAGCGCACCAAGTGCGTGCCTGGGGCAGCGTGCCGGTCGCCGTGAGGGTGGCAGTCAGGCAGCGTTTGGCAGCATGCCTGCGGGAGGTCCACCGGTCCTGCGGCCTCAGCGGCAATTCGGCAGTGGGTACGCCGAAAGCACAGGACCGGCAGATCATCTGCAGAAACGCCGCCGAATCCACGTCCCCAGCGGACCACCCACAGGGATGCCACCGAAGGCCTCCTGACTGCCATGCTTGGGGCACAAAAAACATAGAGCCGCCCCTGCTCAGCAGCCATACTAATTAAAAAAAGGTCTTTTTCAGAAGCAAATTGTTTACCAAGGTGTGACGCTATGGCTCCAAATTCTTTATGAAAATATGCTTATAATATGGATATGACATTACCAAGATATATTTTATGCAAGATGGCTCTTGTAAGGTATCATTGGAAAGGTTATGATTTACCGAATGTGATTATCCAATTTGTATGCATTTATCGTTTCTGTAGCTAAAGCTAGGAATATGGACTATGTAAACATTACAACTGACAAGAGACAAGAGGCCATCAGACAAGAGGCCATCAGATTTGATGAGCCATCAGGAAGAGGAAACAAAACCAAGAAGATACTAATCTCTCTCCCTCCTGGGAGGCGTCCAGGGATGTAACATGACAAGACCATTTGACCTAGTACTGTCACCTGATACTAAACATTATCCGGGACTTCTTGTAACATTCCACTGAGAGGGGATGGGGTTTTAATTTTGGGAAACAAAAGGATTCCCGCCTTATGTAAATTCTATTTAAGAGTGGGGAGGAAGGCAAACAAGACTCCTCCTCTCTGTCCGCCCAAGAAGAAAGACTGCAAAAGACACCTGAAGGGAAAGCAAGGGGGGGAGTCCAGTTTGAGACAGGGGTCCCGTCTGAAAAGAAATATAACTGGAACTCTGAACCACAGAAACTTTACAACCTGCCTAAAACAACATTTAAGGTAAGAGATCACATTTTGTAACCTGTTTCTTAAGTATAGTGAGTTTAGCTTGCATAGTTTGTTTTACTTGCTCAGTGATCTTCTTTGTTCTGTCTATTATCTCTTATATTCACTTAAAATTCACCTTTTGTAGTTGTTAAATTTATTTCTTGTTTATAATATAACCCTGGCTGTACAACTCACAATTGAGGTGAGGGAGAAGAGGCTGTGCATACCTTCCTCCACATTGAGGGGGGAGGCAGATTTCATAATATATCTCTGGGTCTTCACCCCAAGGGAGGTGGATAACTAAGTGCTGCGGGCAAGTCCCTTAAGCTGAGCCTTCACAGAACTGATCTCTGTGTCTGTTTCATTCTGCAGTTTGGTGTTGCCCTGCCTGTGTGTGTGCTGGAGGAGGCTTAATAGATTAGCCAGCAAGACAGGTAAAAAGGGTATCCCAGGTTGGCACAATAGACAGGCTCAGTGGTATCTCAGTACATCAGGTGGCATCTTAAGCAGAGCAACCCATCACAGCTGGGACCCAAAATTTCTGCTTACTTGAATCTGACTTAGAAGAATATGTCCCCCTTTCAGTGAAATTGTCTAAGGTAAGAAGATTATCCATGTGTGTCTGTAGTCTGCACTTTTCTGATGAGAAGCCTTCTTCACTATGGGGCCTTAATAATCATGAACGACAGGGATGACATTGACTACTTGCTTGATCATTTAGTCCTTAGCATGCTTACACAGCTCCCATTCAAATCAACATGATTATTATATGTGCAAGGATTAGAAGTTCAGGAATCTTTAACTGGAGGAGGGACTCCAACTTTTCTACATTAAAGGATCATACCAACTCAGAAAAGTGTTATTCAATAAACTAAGGATGGACCTATAGTGAGTATGTATCTGACACTTCATTACACCCCATGCTCCCTTTCTCACAGCAGAATCTTCAGAGGCTTGGATACCTCATCAGCCAAGGCAACCTAAGAAATGCAGCTACCCCCTCTACACCTGGCCAGCTCTTCTACATGGTGTAGAGAACAGAAACAGGCCACGGCTTCATCTTCTCCTGTGATAGGGTGTTGACCCCATACAAGGCAGAGCAGGTTGTTAGGATAATTAACCTGATAGCCCCCACACCTAGGGCCACCCAGGGACTGAAAGCCTAATTGATGGTGAAACCCATAGCTGATCCTGTATAAAGTCAGCAAGCTGAGACTAGAAAAGGGCTGTAGGGGAAGTAGTCTGCAATCATTTCCAGGGAAAAGGGAAGTATGTTTGGGGCTACCTCATCTTGCAAAAACCCAAAGAAAGGAGGAGTCTACACCGACTCCCTGGGAGGCAAGAGTTTGGGCTGGTAAACCCAGATGAGGGGGCCAGACAATAGAGAAGGAAAGTAGGAAGGAGTCCAGAGAAACAACAACAGGATCTGGGAGCAAGCAGACCATAGTTGCTAGACATAGAGCTTCTGGGCTGGAATCAGAAATAGTGGGTGGACCCAGTTTTCCCCTGCTAGTCAGTGGGGAAGTAGCATACGACATGGCCTTGGAGCAGAAAACTGTCTGGAACAACATGTGGACAGCTGACCCAGTGGGACTTTGATAGCCCAGAAGGGGAGGAGTATATAGTGACCTGGCTTTAGGACTGAGTCACAAAAAGGAAGCACTGTGAATTCTTTAGAGCGAGGAGGGATACAGTGTGAGCAAGCCATCAGAAGCGGGGAGTGTCAGACTTGAATGGAGCTAACTCCTAGACACACTCACACGAAGATGCCCAGTGGTGAGTGAATCCTGTGACAACCATTTTATGTCCTGAGGCACGCAAGGAGAGGTGGGTTCCAGCACTCAGGGAAATACATGGTTTTCTATACTGCAATTAAACACCTACAGCTGACCCATGTGGCGATATTGCAAAATGGTGGTGTAGACATTCAGGCTCAGGCAGGAACCTTGGCTCTGGGACCTCCCCTCCCCCCCCCATTTCCCGCCCCACCATGGGGACATCTACATTGCCATTTTACAGCCCTGTAGCCCAAGTCTGCTGACATGGGCCAGCCATGGCTGCTTAATTGCAGTGTAAACATACCCACAGGGACTACCCAGCTGCTGTGCATAGCAGTGGAGGACGGCTTTGTTCTTGCATCCCTTTCACCCTTCCTGTGCATCAGCCCAAGAATCAAGCACTAGCTGGCCCTTTCCATGTTTCTTTTTGTAGCCTGTCATTTTAGATTCACAAGAGCAAGGAAGTCTGTAGCTGAGAGGATGCCTGGTTGGTGCATGAAATTCTTGAACTGGATTTGTCTGTTACTTAGTGATTGGGAAGTGGCAGCAATGAGAAGTTATGGAGTGTGAGACTGAGTAACAGAAAAGAGATGACATTTCACAGCAGTAAATCAGGATTTATGAGGCTAGTTATAGTGAAGGGAAGATGGAAAGCTGCACTAATGAGAGAATGGAAAGGGTGAGTAACATCTATCATTCTGCCTATTCATATTGTGTTAGGTGCTACTTTTTACATTCCTTTACTTAACTTTTTCATACCGAAAGAATAGCCAAAAAAACCTCACTGTTTTTTCTTCAGTACAGTTCCTTTGTATAATTGACTCAGCTGCAAGATTTATACATTTACATGCCAAATATATAAATGAATACAAAGTAAAAAAAAATAAGTAAAAATGCAAGACATTAGTGCTCTTGCAATTACTGGGTTAAACGTAACACTGGTATAACTCCATTTAGATCAAGAGAGTTGAAATTAGCCATTTATACACTGATTAATATACTATAGTATTGTACTGTGCTTTTTGGGGAGTTTTAAAAAGAAAGTTAACTAGATCAGGGACAATGATTAGATTTTTTTTTTAACCTTTAAAAAAATCTAAACAAACGTCTAAGTGAAATTTAAAACTCACTGAAAAAAAGAAGAGATGCAGCATGTTGGAGATAGAAGCAAAAAGCATAAACATTTGGAGAAAGCTGGGAGGATGGTTGAGAAAAATGCAACAAAAACTGAACTTGAATGAGCCTGCAAGTCACAATGTAAACAGGCCAAGTTACTATGAATGCTTTATTTTTGAAAGCCTGGAGGATTCTAAAGAGTTACACAGAACAGTATAGGCGTGCTTGTCTGATGGGTAAATAATGGGAAAATCCGAGTTTCCTTATGAAGTAATCTCCAAACCTATTACCTTTGCTCTTCCTTTAGGCTTTGCCTCATGTTCACTCTGACCACACCTGGAATTCACATGGCAGCTTTTGGGGTAGTTCCCACACTTTTGAACGAAAGACTAGAATAGATACAATTCTTATTTTCTCTTCCCTTGAGAACATTTTACTGCTGGGGGCACAGTTAACCTGGGTCTGCAGGGCACCCTCTAATGTCCTGTGGGTGTAGAATGGCCCTAGGCCATCGAGAACTAAGATTTATTTGCTGGACAAGTTTGACCATGACTGTGGAAAGTTCCATCAGGTCTTTTAAACCAGTGTCATCTCCTGTTCGTGTTGCACTTGCACAGGTATCTTTCAGACCGGTCCAGGGTGAGACTTATCAGTCTGCTAACTGGAGAGGCATTGGGCTGGGCCTCTCCACTTTTGGAGAAATCTAGTTCCTGGACTTTGTCTAAGCCATGGCAGTGATTTTTGATGACCTGAGTCATACATGTATGGCAGAAGCTGCATGCGGAGCACTGAGGCAGGGATGCCAGCTGGTTGCTAATTATGCCACAGAATTTCAGTGCTTGGTGGCAGATATTGAACGGAATGAGGCCATGAAGTGCTATCACTTCCAACTTGTTTTAAACAATGAGTTCAAAGATGAGCTAGCATGGGTGGAACCCCTGACTGGGCTGGACGCCTTAATCAATCCAAGTATCAAGATTGACAATTGCCTTTTAGAACACAATCAAGAAAGGAGAATGGTTTCCTGACCCATGCCTATGTTGATGGAACCTGCCAGGCAACCTCCTTTGTCCAGCCAACAACCTGAACTGATGTAGCTTGGCACAGCCCCACCTCTTCAATGCAGAGAAGAACCAATATTGAGTGTTTGGTCTATATTTGTATTGCAGGGAACTTGGACATTTTGCCTTGAGCTCTCCTGCCAAGGTTTGATCCACATCTTGGTCAGGAAACACCAGTCCCTAGCCCTGATAGGGGAGTCTGAGCTGAGATGGCATTTCTTTCCTTGCTCTCAGCTGTAGCACCCTCACTTTACCACTGGTAGTCTGGCAGCATCTAACATTCAGATTCTGCTTGGCTCTGGTACTCTTACATGTCAGAGTCAACTGGAGGCACTAGTGAACTCTGGCACTTCCAGTAATTTTATGGACTTAGAATTCACTTGAGTGAATAAGATCGCAACACATTGCAAGGCTTTCTCTGATTTGAAAGAGTCCACTAATGGATCCCTTTACTCATCAGGCCCAATCATGCAAGAGACTGTGCCCTTGGAGTTCAGTTCAGTTAGGTCTGCACCCTGCATTTCCCAGTTATTCTTGGCATCACCTGGCCCACCACTCATGATCCATGCATCCTATGAGGTGCCTTTTAGTTCTCCATACTATCAGTCTTGTCTTCCTGAACACAGTTCCAGGTTGGAGGTTCTCTGTAGTTCAATCTTACATAATCCCTGTGTGCCTAGGGATTCAGGGGTGGAGGAGGCCAGTGCAAGAGCACTCTTATTAGCTACCACAGCCCTCCTAGCAGTCTTGGTGATCCCAGTGAAGTACTGAGACTGTGCAGATGTTCTCAGTAAGAAGGCTGAGATCTTGCCACTTCATCGCCACTATGACTGTCCCATTGACCTCCAGTCTGCTGCCAAGTTTCCCTTGAGGAGTATTTACTCCCATCCTCTCAGTGTCCTGAACAGAGCTTGGGTGGGCAGAGCAGTGACAGTTAGACCAGGAGTCAGAACTAAGGCGCAGGAGTCCAAGAGCAAGCTGATAGGCAAGTCCATCACTACAGCTGGCGAGGGTGTCCACTTTTTTGCACAGACACTTCCTGGACCTACTCTTGAGCTTAAACGCGGTCCCTGGACCTGTCAGGGGCCATAAGGGAAGCTGTCATTTCAGCCTTCTGAGGTGGTACTTCCTGTGGCATTTACCTCCACAGGATCTAGTGGTAACGCATGCAACCCTATGATGGCTGCCGGGTAGTGACAGTGGAGGTGTTGGCCACCCCAGAGGCCTGGGTTCCAGGCCTGTCCCCACAGAACCTCGGACTTGGAACCTGAGTTACAGATACTCCAAGACTATCTCTGAGAGACCCTGAAAAAGGGGTTCATTTGTCCCTCCACAACCTCAGTAGGGGCCCTGATTTTCTTTGTGGCTATGACAGACAGCTCCCTGTATCATTGTGTGGATTACAAAGCAACTATCTGTAATAGGTACTCCCGTCAATGAACTCTTCTAGAGACTTTGCTCCACCAAAGTCTTCACTAAGCTCAAGCTCCATGGGGCCTATAACTTGGTCTGGATTTAGGAAGGGAATGAGTGGAGTGCATTCTGCACTCAAAAATGAGGACTTCAAGCACGTGGTGATTCCCTTTGGGATGTGCAACACTCCTGTGACCTTCTAACACTATTAATGATATCTTTGGGGACATGCAGGATCAGTTCATTATATCTTGACAATATCTTCATTTTTTTTCTAGAACCACACCCTTCATGACCAACACGTGAACCACATCTTGGAGAGGCTCCACTAGAACCACCTCTATGCAATATTCAAGAAATATAAATTTGGATCAGAACACGATCCAGTTCTTTGGATATATTGTTTTCCCTCCAAGGGCCTAATTGTGGATCTGTGCAAGGTAACTGCCATCTATGACTGGGCAGCTCTGAAAGATGCAGGAGGGGTACAGTGATTTCTGGAGTTTCTCAACTTTTACTAGCCCTTCAGAGGGTTTTCCTATCTGGTAGTCCTGATGATGGCAATTATTTGGGAGGGAGTCCAATTCATCTGATCCTTGAAGGCCCAGTATACCTTTGACCAACTACAAACGGCTTTTACCATGATGTCCATCCTCATCCATCAGTCTCACCAGGTCATTTACTTCACCATTGGAGCAGTATTATCTCAGCAAATGACCAACTTCAACTGTGTGTTTCTTTTATTCCCATAAATTGACCCTGGCAGAGAGAAACTATGATATGGCAGGACTATATTATCTAGACCATTCCTTACAGGTGTTTGTCTAACCTGCTCTTAAAAATCTCCAATGGTGGAAATCCCACAACCTCCCAAGGCAATTTATTCCAGTCCATGTCCACACTAAGCTCCTTGTGTTGGTGGAGCGCATCCACTCGAGTAGCTCTTGCATTGACAGAGAGAACAGTGTGCAACTGTCTGCAGGGTGTTTTAGGAAGGGTTTGCAATACCTCATGGGTAGGGTGACCAGACAGCAAGTGTGAAAAATCAGGACAGGGGTGGGGGGGGGTAATAGGAGCCTAGATAAGAAAAAGCCCCCCAAATTGGGACTGTCCCTATAAAATCGGGACATCTGGTCACCCTACTCATGGGAGTAGGTTCAGCATCTCATGATGCAGGTTTCTCAATCTATCATTGCATGGGCATCCTACTAGGTTTCCAACTGCTTTTCAACTGGTAACCTGCGAGCCAGCTATCTCTGTCAGAAAGCATGGATCCTGAATTGCTCTTCAGTATTGTGCTGTGTGTTATGAACACAAGGGCATTTGAGGAGCTCAACAGAGGGGCTATTCTGATGAGGGAGGCCTTGAAGGAGCATTTTAACCTGGAGCCCCAGTAACGTGGATTGCTGTAGTCTGCTGAGCCTGGCGTTGTTTGTTTGCACCATGCTATGAACATTGCAATGATTGCTGTGTGAGCCAGGCTATAACAATGCACATGTGCCTATTTCTATTGTCTTGAATGTTAACAGCAGCCACTATGTGATGGAGAATAATAAAGATAAATTCAGTTTCCATAAATAGATTTTTATTCCACACCCATGCAGACATACCTATGTAATGCTGAGGTAAACTTCATACATGCAGGGGAAAGTATCTTTAGAGGGGAGGTAACAGGGAATTCACAACACATACATCAACAAGGTTCTCACAGCTGCGTGTGTATGTGTCTGTTATTGTGTTTAATCTCCCACAGGGTGGACTGTCTTGGGTACTGCTGTGGTATCTGCTACTACTGCTGTGGTGTCTGTTTTTACATCTCCAGAGAAAGTTTTAATTTTATTTCTATTATTAATTGTATTTCCTTAAAACCATGCCCTCTTTTCTCGAGCCTGAGGCTAAGTATCCTGACCCACTACCTGACAGCTCCCCCCATATACCATCAACCTGACCCCAGCTCCCTCCCTGTAGAAGTGGCATATCTGCAGCCCCACACCGGAGCAACAGTTTGCCTCCCACTATGCCTGCCCCAGCTCTCTGACTTTTGCATGGCATTGCTGCATGTCCCTTTCACAGCCTTTCTCCTCCATGCCCCGAGCAAGTTCCTGCAGCTGTAGCCCAGTTGTGACTGCACTGTCTCCTCTCCCCACAGACCCAGGAAATCCACCACTTCCTGTGTAGTCCAGGCAGTATGTTTGCTGCGTGGAGCTGGTATGACCACCTGGGCAGTTGCTATGAGAGCTCTCCATGCCAAACAAACAGGAAGAGCAATTTCAAAACTTCCTGGGGCTTTAAAAGGGGAGGGGTGCATGCCTGTATATGTGGCTGCAGGGCAGCAGAATTCAAACTGCTGACCAGAGCAGTCAGGATGGGCACTGTGGGATATGTTCTGGAGGGCACTTAGGGTGACATATGCAATACATTGTTTAGACTGAGACTGTGTCACTCTAACTATGTCATCCTAAGCTCTATGCTTCTTGTCAAGGCGTAACAGCAGAATTAAATTGGTGGGAGGAGTATTGTATACCTCCACAGTTAGCTTGACATAAGCTGCTTTATGTTGACTGAACTTTGTAGTGTAGACACGGCTTAAGTTTCCCGGACCTGAAAAAGAGCTCTGTGTATGTCATTCCCTCTAAAAGTAATTAAATCCTGTGTTACCACGTGTCAATACAGCGTGCCAAAAACTATTTTGTGTTATCTAGTGCTTTGTCTGAGCAAGCCTTCCTTTTTGAAAAGAACTCCTACGATGTTAATTAACCTCCTCCCTGAAGAGAGTCTGATCAAAGTTTCTGTATGGAGCAAGTTTTAACATTAAGTACTCTCTCGCTCTTGATCTATTTTTTGATTCAAACATTTGTACTACTGTGTTTATAAAAAATGACCTCTCAGTTATAAAGCAAACATAAAATTCTAATCAGCTAGTAAATCAGACTGTCCCACCTTGGCAATGATGAAAAATAGACAGAATCTGAGGACTGCGCCATTGCTCTTTCAAATTATCTGACTTTTTTATACCTATTCACATGGTCTTAGGAAAACCAAATGCTGCTTTCAGTTTTTGGTTTGATAAAAATAGTTTCATTGCTAAAGTTTCCATGATGTTCACAAAGCTGCACTCCTAAGCTGCTGACCTTTTGAACTGTGTTCAATTTGCTTGGCATATTAAATAGTTCAGTACATCCCTAATAATTACTTAAAAAGAAAAGACTTTAGAAGGTGAAAACCCTTTTGAAGAGAACATTTTTCAAGAGATAAGATGCTTTACCCAACTGGAAGAATAAAAGAAAAACCTAAATACGTTTATTCTGCATGACTGCAGCATTTTGTCTTTGTTCACATCTTTTCTGTTAGATTTGACACACCTATAATAAGACTGTGGGCCTGGTTTTTCTGCAACCTATCATGCATCAATGTAATACAAAAATATCTTTTGGATGTTAAGATTTAATTTAGGTGATACAATCTATATTTTCATTTTGCATTGCTACTTTTCATTTCATCAAGATTTTTAAAAGCAGCATTGCTACTGGTGAAATACACAAATGTAGAATAGTCTGCCTCCATGATGTTTTTCATTTCACTTCAAAGACAGACTTTAAAATTAAAGTCAATAATCACATAGGTATAACTGTCCCAATTATTAGGTCAGACTTGTGACCCTAAGTGTCCCTCAATACCTACAGGCCAAGGGTTCACTATCATACTGCAGCAACTCCTATCAGGCCTGACTAGGCCAGCTGATCGGAGGGGGGAGGGCAATTGCCCGGGGGCCCCCAGCCACTGCTGCCAGCAGCGCAGCGGGGCTAAGGCAGGCTTCCTGCCCACCCTCACTCCATGCCACTCCCGGAAGTGGCTGGCACATCCCTGTGGCTCCTGGGAAGGGGGTCTTCATGTGCTGCCCCTGCCCCAAGTGCTGACTTCACAGCTCCCATTGGCTGGGAACTGCAGCCAATGGGAGCTGCAGGGGCAGTGCTTGTGGTAGCAATACACGAAGATCCTCTGGGACCCCCTAGGAGCTGCTGCCAAAGGGGTGTGTTGGTCGCTTCTGGGAGCCTCTCGAGATAAGCACTGACCACCTGACTCCCTCCTGCACCTCAACCTCCTGCACCCTGTGCCCCAACCTAGTGAAAGTGGGGGGAGGGAAAGCGAGCGACATAAGGAGCAGGGGTGGGGCCTCAGAGAAGGGGCAGGACAGGGGCATGGTCTCAGGGAAAGGGCAGGGCAAGGGTCTTTGGGTTTGCCCAATTAGACAGTTGGCACCCCTACCGAGCGGGCATGTGGAAGCCCTGAAGAAGAGACCAGGCGCAGCACCACCCAAATATCAGGTGGGCCGCATGCATGCAGGTGCAGCTTGTGCATGCCTGGGGTCTATTGACTGTTCTGCCCTGGGGTCTGGAATTGCTGCCAGCAGACCTGGGCCTGACAGACTCCCTATACATAATACATTGCTGTCATGTCACATAAGTTATCACATAAAAGCTTCACACTAATATAATTAGTGCATTACTGTCATTCAGAAATGTATGTATTAACATTATATCAAGAATTATGGTGTAGACAAGTCCTTAGTAATTTCTGTGAGTGTCCAGTGACAGGGGCTGGATGCTGCAAGGCAAAGCTTTTCAAGGGTGTTCTGAAATGAATATGCACCAAGTGTTACCTACAAGACCAAGTAAGGGCTAGCAGAGTACTGAGGCATTTGTTGGGCTAGCTAACAGATACACAATTTAGCAGCTGAGGCAGGGGATAACAAGTTGACTTACAGTTCTGGACACCCTGAGAATTAGTTACCACACTTCAATAAAACTTAATATACATATAATAAATGTGGTTTAAAAATTCTACAGTCATTCTTTTGTTACCCAAAAGAATAAATGTGCTTGAAAAATGAAGCAGCACGGAGAACTGGCAGATAAATGTTTAATATAGAGCTGGATTCTGAAGTAGAAGTCAGGTTATTAGAGGGTAAATGTATCACAATGGTGACTGGTTCATAATCTACTTACGACAGTGATTTACAGCCAAATAGTTTACATGACTCTCTGACCTCAAATGAGCTATGCAGTAACATTGGCTTTGGTTACTTTAGGCAACTGACCAACAACTTCACTCCATCTGTAATTACAATGCTGGAAGGAGGTTCAGAAAGGTAAAATGAGACATAGGAAAAAAAGAGGTTGCTTAAAGTTGGATTCATAAGCAGAGAAATATTTTTAGTATTAAGGGATCATTAAGTGGTATTTATTAATGAATGTACCGAGGAACAGAGTGTCAGTTCTAGAATGCTTATTTTGTGAGTTCTGAGGCTTATCTGCCACATCAGTATAAAACTAAGTGGGGTTTAGAGAAGTGACAGGAATAGATTAGATGGGATTAAGGAATTTCATAGCCTTTTCCAACTGAATCTTAAAGAAGATGCCAGGTACCTGTTAAACTTTTGAGATAAAGTACTACGGAAATATTTCAAAACTCACCCCCTACCCCCCAAGCCATGGGTGAAACCTTGAAATTAAAGGCACCTGTATAGTTTAGCTGAGCCCTAGTCCTGCAAACAATTGTGTTTATGATTAACTTTAATACCATGAGTAGTCCTATTGAAATCCTCTTCTATTTTCAGTTGGACATAATATTTTTCTTCATTTCCTGTTCTAAAATTACTGGATAGTGTTGCAATGTTGAACAGCCTCTCTGTTCCACTCCAGAAATAGCAGCATTTCATTACTGATTGAAATTATTGAAATAGGTTGGATGAATATATATTGAACACTAAACCTGAGTACCTGTCAAGATAGATAATTATATATTCATGTGTACACTACACTATCTGCTTGTCTTCCCTCCAGTCAGTAGGGGCTGGACTTTCTTTGTTTGGGTTTTGTATTGCTCTTTAATGACCTGAATCAATCAGGAGCTTGATTTTACATCTCATCTGACAGAGTTTACTTCAGCAGCACTGAACACCATGTGGTATTATTAGGTTAGTATGCACTCACAAGGAAGAATGCCTCCTACTGAAATACAGATACCAGCTCCAGTAGACTCTGGGTTTTTCTTAACTGTCTTCCACTCAAGTGGTGATGAGGTCCAATTCTGCTTAGCCTGTGAGAGCAGACAAGGTAGAAGTTGCATGGGATGCAGTTTTTAAAATAAAAAGTATATATATGCCAAAATATTTTGTACAAATAGAGAATGACAGCTTAATTGAATATGAAGTGGGGAAGTATGCTAGAATTATTAAAACTTAGATCTCATCCATGCTCTGGATGTCTCTAGCCTCTGTCTTCCAAAAGTGGGAAGCGGATGACAGGCAACCATCAAGTGATCCATCATCCCCTGTTCTGATCATTCCCTCTGAAGCACCTGCCATTGGCCACTGTTGGAAGACAGGATACTGGGCTAGATGGACCATTGGTCTAACCCAGTACATCTGTTCTTATGTCCTTCTGCATCTAAAGTAATTACAAGAGATGAGTTGATATGCTTCTTCAAGTGTTCCTGGCAGCTTGTACAAGATTTTGTAACCAGTTACCAGTTATGGCAAAAGTATTTATTCTTAAAAATTGCACTGATTTCACCATACATCTGGTATATCAGAATATTTCACTCTCTAACCCCTTTAATTTGAAATCCCCAGTTTTTCTTAATTTACTCACATTCTTCCAATAAAACAATGTTCATATTTTATAATATAAAAAGCAAAAACATACACAAATACCCTTTGAATAGAAAAATTCCTCAGAGCTATATAAATATCCAGTAAATTTTCGGAATGTATTGGTAATAAACTTTGTTTCAGAAGGAGGAGGAAGTAACCAGGGAGGACTTCACGTCACTAACAGGGAGGAATTGGTTGTTAATCTGAAGGTTGAAGGATGTTTGGATGAGAGTGAACGAGAGGATAAATTTCATGATTCTAAAGTAGGGGTCGGCAACCTTTCAAAAGTGGTATGCCGAGTCTTCATTTATTCACTCTAATTTAAGGTTTCACATGCCAGTAATACATTTTAACATTTTTGGAAGGTCTCTTTCTATAAGTCTATATTATATAACTAAACTATTGTTGTATGTAAAGTAAACAAAGATTTCAAAATGTTTAAGAAGTTTCATTTAAAATTAAATTAAAATGCTGATCTTAGGCCGCCAGCCTGCTCAGCTCGCTGCCAGCCTGGGGTTCTGTTCACCTAGGCCGGCAGCGGGCTGAGAAGGGCCTATGGCCGGGACGCTGGCTCGCAAGGGGCCGGCAGCCAGGACCCCAGACGTGGGGTGTGTGTACAGAGGTCAGGGCAGAAGGCTGGGTTTGGAGGGGGTTCAGGGGTCAGGGCAGAGGGATGGGGGCTGTGGGCGTGCAGGGCAGAAGGCTGGGTGTGGGGGGGTCAGGGGTCAGGGAAGAGGGCAGTGGGGGTTGGGGGGTGCCGGGAAGAAGGCTGAGTGTGTTGGGAGTTCAAGGGTCATGGCAGAGGGCTGGGGGGTGTGGGGGGTGTAGGCCAGAAGGCTGTGGTGGGGGGTTCAGGGGTCAGGGCAGAGGGCTGGGAGGTGTGGGGGTTCAGGCCAGAAGGCTGGTTGTGTGTGGGGGTTCAGGGGTCAGGGCAGAGGGCTGGGGGTGTGGGGGGGTGCAGGGCAGAAGGCTGGGTGTGTGGGGGGGTTCACGGGTCAGGGGAGAAGGCTGGGGTGCTCAGCTCGTGGAGGTGCTCCCAGCCCCCTGCCCTGTGTGGCTCATGGCAGGGGAGAGCAGTGGGCGGGGGGGCTGAGTGGGGCTGGGGGCGGGGACCGCGGCAGGCAGCAGTGTGCCACTCAAAATCGGCTTGCGTGCCGCGTTTGGCCCCTGTGCCATAGATTGTCGACCTCTGTTCTAAAGAAAGGAAGAAATGAAGGGAGCAGAGTAAGGACAAATAACTTCAAAAAAGCAGACTAACAAATTCAGAGAACTGGTAGGTGAGGTCCCATAGGAAGAAAATCTAAAGAAACAAGAAGTTCAGGAGAACTGACAGTTTCTCAAATAGATAATGTTAAACGTAAACCAGCAAGCTATCCCAAGGTGAAGGAAAAATAAGAAGAACAGTGAGAGGCTGATATGGCTCCATGAGGAGATCTTTAGTGACCTGAAAAAAAAAATCAAAGAGTGGAAACATAGATAAGTGATCTCTCTCCTGCCATCCAGCTCCACCTCTGCGTGGATGTCTTCAAAGAACTATCCACGATGACTCCAAGATCTCTTTCCTGATTAGTTGTAGCTAAATTAGCCCCCATCATTTTGTATGTATAATTGGGATTATTTTTTCCAATGTGCATTACTTTACATTTATCCACATTAAATTTCATTTGCCATTTTGTTGCCCAATCGCTTAGTTTTGTGAGATCTTTTTGAAGTTCTTCACAGTCTGCTTTTGTGTTAACTATCTTGAGCAGTTTAGTATTGTCCGCAAACTTTGCCACTTCATTGTTTACCCCTTTCTCCAGATCATTTATGAATAAGTTGAATAGGATTGGTCCTAGGACTGACCCTTGGGAAACACTACTAGTTACTCTCTCCATTCTGAAAATTTACCATTTATGCCTACCCTTTGTTCCCAGTCTTTTAACCAGTTCTCAAGCCATGAAAGGATCTTTCCTCTTATCCCATGACAACATAATTTACATAAGAGCCTTTGGTGAGGGACTTTGTCAAAGGCTTTCTGGAAATCTAAGTACACTATGTCCACTGCATCCCCCTTGTCCACATGTTTGTTGACCTCTTCAAAGAACTCTAGTAGGTTAGTAAGACATGGTTTCCCTTTACAGAAACCATATTGACTTTTGTCCAACAATTTATGTTCTTCTATGTGTCTGACAATTTTATTCTTTACTATTATTTCAACCAACTTGCCCGGTACTGATGTTAGACTTACCAGTCTGTAATTGCCGGGATCACCTCTAGAGCCCTTTTTAAATATTGGCGTTACATTAGCTATCTTCCAGTCTTTGGGTATGGAAGCTGATTTAAAGGTTAGGTTACAAACCATAGTTAATAGTTCCGCAATCATATTTGAGTTCTTTCAGAACTCTTGGGTGAATGCCATCTGGTCCCGGCGACTTGTTACTGTTAAGTTTATCAATTAATTCCAAAACCTCCTCTAATGACACTTCAGTCTGTGACAATTCCTCAGATTTGTCACCTACAAAGGACGGCTCAAGTTTGGGAATCTCCCTAACATCTGAAGACTGAAGCAAATAATTCATTTAGTTCAGGGATCAGCAACCTTTGGCACGTGGCCCATCAGAGTAAGCACCCTGGTGGCCAGGCCAGTTTGTTTACCTGCTGTCTCTGCAGGTTCAGCTGATCATGGCTCCTACTGGCCGTGGTTCACCATCCCAGGCCAACGGGGGCTGTGAGAAGCGGCGCAGGCCGAGGGATGTGCTGGCTGTGGCTTCTTGCAGCCCCCATTGGCCTGGAATGGAGCCGCGATCGGCCGAACCTGAGGACACGGCAGGTAAACAAACCAGCCTGGCGCACTCGGGGCTTACCCTGGCAGGCCGCGTGCCAAAGGTTGCAGATCCCTGATTTAGTTTCTCCACAATGACTTTATCGTCTTTAAGTGCTCCTTTTATATCTTGATCGTCCAGTGGCCCCACTGGTTGTTTAGCAGGCTTCCTGCTTCTGATGTACTTAAAAACATTTTGTTATTACCTTTTGAGTTTTTGGCTAGCTGTTCTTCAAACTTATTTTTGGCTTTTCTTATTACATTTTTACACTTAATTTGGCAGTGTTTATGCTCCTTTCCATTTATCTCACTAGGATTTGACTTCCACTTTTTAAAAGATGACTTTTTACCTCTCACTGCTTCTTTTACATGGTTGTTAAGCCACAGGTGGTTCTTTTTTAGCTCTTTTACTATGTTTTTTAATTTGGGGTATACATTTAAGTTGGGCCTCTATTATGGTGTCTTTGAAAAGTGTCCATGCAGCTTGCCGGGATTTCACACTAGTCATTGTACCTTTTAATTTCTGTTTAACTAACTCCCTCATTTTTGCATAGTTCCCCTTTCTGAAATTAAATGCCACAATGTTGGGCTGTTGAGGTGTTCTTCCCACCACAGGAATGTTAAATGTTGTTATATTATGGTCACTATTTCAAGCAGTCCTGTTATAGTTACCTCTTGGACCAGATCCTGTGCTCCACTCAGGACTAAATTGACAATTGCCTCTCTCTTTTGGGTTTCTGTACCAGCTGCTCCAAAAAGCAGTCATTTAAAGTATCGAGTAATTTTGTCTCTGCATTTCGTCCTGAGGTGACATGGGCCCAGTATGAGGATAATTGAAATCTCCCACTATTATTGAGTTTTTTGATAGCCTCTCTAATCTCCCTGAGCATTTCATAGTCACTATCACTGTCCTGGTCAGGTGGTCGATAATAGATCCCTACTGTTATATTCTTATTAGAGCATGGAATTACTATCCATAGAGATTCTGTGGAACATGTGGATTCATTTAAGATTTTTACTTCATTTGATTCTACATTTTCTTTCACATATAATGCCACTCTCCCCCCGGCCCCAGCACAACTTGTTCTGTCCTTTTGATATATTTTGTGTCCAGGAATGATTGTGTCCCATTGATTGTCCTCACTCCATGAGGCTTCTGTGATGCCAATTATATCGATATCCTCCTTTAACACGAGGCACTCTCGTTCACCCATCTTATTACTTAGACTTCTAGCATTTGTGTACAAGCACTTTAAAAACTTGTCACTGTTTGTCTGCCCTTTTCTGAAGTGTCAGATTCTTTCTTATGTGAATGTTTTTTGTCTGATCTGGCCCATACTTTATCCTCTTCCATCCTTTCCTCCTGACTAAAACCTAGAGAATCTCTTTCAATAGACTCTCCTCTAAAAAAAGTCTCTGTTCAATCCATGTGCTCCACTGCAGCAATTGGCTTTCCCCCATCTCTTAGGGCTCTGCAACCTTTTTAATGTTAAGTGCCAGCAGTCTGGATTATTTAAAAATAAACCCGATAAAAAAAAATCCCGTTTAAAAAAAATCAATGATTTTAATCCACCCTGCTACTCACCATAGTAAAGATAGGCAAGTGAGTATATGCATGCTAGATCAGGGCCTTATTTTTAAATCTTCATTTTTTTTCATCTCAAAATCCTCTAATTGCTAGTTATTTTCCATTTTTCTTAGACCTGAACCACTAGTATCACTGTCAGTGCTTAATACCATAAACCTACCAATACTGAATGCCTTGTTTTTCATAGTTTAGCCAAAATATAAAATACAATAGGGGAAATCTATTCAGCACTTGATTTGTGCTATCTTCTTCAATAAGCTTATATTCCTATAGGGCAGTGTTTCTCAAACTGGGGTCACTACCTGTGCAGGGAAAGCCCCTGGCGGGCTGGGCTGATTTGTTTACCTGCCCCATCTGCAAGTCTGGCTGATCGCAGCTCCCACTGGCTTCAGTTCGGTGCTCCAGGCCAATGGGAGCTGCTATAAGCAGCATGGGCAGAGGAACTTACCAGCCGCCGCTCCAGCAGCCCCCATTGGCCTACAGCTCCCAGTGGGAGCTGCAGTTGGCCGGACCTGCGGATGGGGCAGGTAAATAAACTGGCCCGGCCCGCCAGGGGCTTTCCCTACATAAGCGGCGACCCCAGTTTGAGAAACACCGCTATAGGACTTAGCCCTGTAAGGTACTGAGCACTAACAACTTCCATTGACTTCAAAGGCAACTGAGAGCATTCAACACCTGTCAGAGGCACAGAGACTATCTGGCAGGATAATGCCCTTTGAGCACAGTTCTGACAGCAGCAACTTACTCCATGAGCAATACCATGGGTTTAATTGGAACTACTCACAGAGTAAGTATTACTCAGGGTGAGTAATAGTGGAAGAACTGGGCACTTAGAAAACAAAATGAATTGGTTCTAGTAAAAATCTATATATAAATTTAATTAAACAGTTACAAAAATTCCTGAGCAAATTAAGTTACAAAATCAAATATTTTACAAATATCCTCAGCAATATCCAGAGTTGTGTACCAGCGGCAGAGATTACAATGCAGGTTTGAAAAGTTCATAATATTGTATCTAACTCTGCTCTAAACTTCGCTTCTAAACAAAATATATTTTTACATTACGTTAGCATTGGCTTTTTACACTACTTTTCAAGATACTAAATTCATTCAGAACATGTCCCTCTTTTCAACCAAGTATTTGTAACTGTGTTCTGCAGCTTTGAGATGAGACTAACATTTGGTTTTACTGATAGCATAGTTTAAATCAATATCAATCATAAATAATTGTATCTTTATAACAGCTCCACAAACAATCAGAATAATGACATTTTATCTAAAAAGATTAGGGTACCTGTAGATTCAGAGGAGACACAACTCACTATGGAACTGTGGCAGGTAGCTTAAAGTCCCTTTTGCAAAGCACTTCAAACCAAGTTTTTAGGCTCTTACAGATGCTGATAAGAGGCTAGTGGGATTTTCAACAGCACCTAGGCACCTAACTCCCATTGATTTCGCTAGGTATTAGGTGCCTAGTGGGATTTGAAAAGGCACCTAAGTGCCTATCTCCATCTCTAGGTATCTAAATAGCTATAAAAAAATTCTGGCCTCCTGGCTTACCAGAACTGTGCTGACCTTGGAGCAATCCCCCTGATTTAAAGAGGCAGAGGGATGGAAATATAGAGCACTGAGATTTTACCTAGCTTTGTGTACAGCACATGCTTTCAAGAAAATCAACAAAGTTTACAATGAAAGTATATTAGAATGTGCACTCACTTTGATTGCATCAAAAGCATACATTAATAATTGCTGCTACTCTTATACAAGTCTATTCCATGACTTTTGCAACAAGTGATGAACTTTCCCTGTTAGTGTCCACACACAGCTGGCTTTTACATTTGTTGGATTCTAATTTTAAGTGGAAACTATCCAAGAAGATAATTTTTGAGAGTGAAGCTTGATTGTGGTTATTACTATCATCAAGGAGTAGCTTGTTCATTTTGATGTTTACACTATTGTCTATATGTATGGATTTCCACATCTAGCTGTACACGGTACAACGATTCAGACACCAACCCTTCAGAAAGAAGAACAAATTAAGACCTTCTGAGATCCATGTTTTCACTTAAGTAATCTCAGGAACCCTGCATTTGTACATAATGGACCAAATTTTGCTCTCACATGCGTGCAAACACAGGGAAGTCTATATGAGCAAAATTAAGCATATTGTAAAATTGTTTGCTATCTAAGAGACTCATTTTTCCCCCTTTTTTATTTCACAGAGATTAGGGCCACAAGGGACCAAAAGATCATCTATTAGAGCCCTGTATTTCACAGGGTATTAAATTTCACCCACATAGTCCTATATTGAGCCCAATGACTTTAGCTGTGCTAAACTGTAGTGTACTACAGGCAGAGAACAGAAGATACCAAGGCCAATGCCCAAGGCCCCTGCAATGACAGGGAATTGTTAGGTGAGTTTCATCATTCCAGGTGACCTGGCATCAGCCCCTTGCAGGCAGGCATGATGTTGCAGTTGTGCCCTTTTTTGACTTTTCCATCACCCAAGCTATCAGGTCCAAACAGACCATTTAGATGCAGAAGAGCACCGCCTTGTGGAGGGTCTCATTCTCATTTATTAACATTTTTTAACAGAACATAAACAAAACTTTCACCCCAGTATCTTAGCTGGGTGACCAGGTCATTCTTAGTCCATCTGTCCTGCACATGATTCCAGGGCTTGCCTCTAGTCAAACTCTTCCCCAGGGGTTCTCTTTGTTCCAGCCTCTGACCCCTATCAGGATAAGATCCTTCTCTGGAATCAGGAGCCCTTGGAGGTCTGTCTACTGCAACTCTTCTCCAGGAACAGTGGATGATCCTTGCCAGGCTGGGCTTCTGGATCAAGACCCAAGTCTTTATACTGATTTCTTGTTCTATCCATGGTGCAGTTTCAATACTGACCTTAGTTTTTAAAGCCTTGAATGATATGATACCCAGACTTATCTCTTCATAGAAGATCAGTTGGGAGTATTTTGCTGTCACTTTTTATGGTTAAACACTTTAGGGCTGATAGCAGAAGCTGCTCACTGGAAGAATCTCTCTGTGGAATTTGCTTCCATGAGTGGTCAATTAGATTTGAAGCTTAGCAACCCTCAGAGGATGGATATAAAATATTTTCATTTATTTTAGCTTATATCCAAATTTTTAGGTGTCATTTTTTCCTCATTTTTATTTGCTTAATTTTTTTCCTTAAATAAGAACAGCAATATCTAATCTAGGTTATTTTTTCATAATTTATTTACAGCAGTGCAGAGTAGAATTTCAACCTCTGTCTAACATTTGTCTCGTAAATAAGTGCCTCTCTGCTAAAGCTGATGCCCTTAAAAATCAATAAAAAACCCCAAAACCTTATTTCTTCTGCAGGAAATATTTTTTATACCACTGATTCTCAAAAATTCTTAAAAGCAGTAGTATCAAAATACAGCTTTCAGATAAATTTGACACCTTTATAGTAACAATTGTTAGCAAAACAGTGTTAGCACTCCCCTCTTTAGCGCCTCCATGTGTTTGAGTGTAGTACTGCAGTCCTTTTCCTGCTCCTAATACCCCCTTTAGGTTGTAAACCACACTGGGAAGATCCATAGTGGCTTGGCCTCCGACCACATCACGCAGTCAAAATGAACCTCTTCCAGAGTAGCAAACAGTCAAAAAAAATAGAGTCTATCTGTCCCCTCCTGAGTCTTCAGCCCCAACTCTGGGCCCTTCGTTTGGGCTTCCAAACAAGCTCTGTCCCATTGTTGGGGCTTAGGTGAGGCATGCCCCCTCTGCTCTTGGGTTTACACCACTTTGCCAGTTGAGGAACCCAGGCCTGCCCACCCACTACTCCAGGCTCCAACCCAGAGACCAAATTACTAGCAGCAACATACTGCTCAGTTCAGTTCAATGCTACTACGTTCCTGGGCTTCTTCCCATCTGACCTCTTCTTCCCATCTTCACCCTTAGCTGAGGGCCAAAGTTCTCAGATCCCTCTCTCCCTGTAAACCCAGCTATGCAAGTGTAGCCAGAGATAAACCCTAGCTAATCCTCGGTCTCCTGTAAATAGATCTCTCTCCCCCTCTTTCCAGTACCCAGCACACACTCTGTACTGGGGACTGTGAGGAGGACCAATATAGAGCCACTACACTAGCTCTCCTCCATCTAGTGAGCCTGTCAATTTTTTGGTTTCTTTATACCACTGTGCTGTTCAGACACCCAACATAAAATGTTTCACATCCTTGCTTCTCATAATATTTGTTCTTTAACAGTAAATGTCCAAACATTATTTTCTGCTCACATTTTGCTCTCTAGTTTTGCTTCTCTCTCTTCCCATTTATTTCATATATTTTGACACAATACAAGAAAACAACAGATGGCAACTTCATTCAAGTGGGTGTTATCCACAAGGGACTGAATCGAGCTCTTGTTTTCCAATAACATCCTGTCTTTCATGTTAAATGTTTCAGAGGCACCAATTATGACTCTCTTGTGTGTCTCCCAGTAAAAGGACCTGCTCCAAAGCCCACTGAAGTCAATGAAAACATCAGTCCCTAACTGAACAAAATTTGGGAAAAAAGAGAGAAATACTCCTCAAAATCAAACTCAAGCTTAGAAGATTTGGCTCCAGTGTTTCTTATGCACAATGCATTCTAGGGTGTAATTATAAAAGGCAATTTCTAGATACATTGAAAATACAGTCTATAAAACCAGCAAAACAAACCAAAAATGCCGTGAGAAAAGTGGAGGAGTGGGAAGTTAGGCTCTCTTCTACAAAATGTGGTTGGCAGAATTAAAAAACTGGAAAAAGTTGTTCTAGAATGCAGGAAAGAGTACTTAGTTACACCAGCAATCTTGCTGAGTCCTGCCAATTCTTGTACTTGTTCCATTATATAGGAGCCTCAGCTGCCAATGAGGCCTAGAAGCTGGGGGATAGGTTCTGTAGAAATGCTTATAAATAGACTGGTTGGTCTCTCTCCACCTAGCAGGGCAGGAGGCCACCCATCCATCCATCCTCTAAATATATTATCTGGGCAGGAAAAAGGGGAAAAGACTGCCTGTCCTTCACTACAAAAGACCATCTCATAGGGATGAAGAGTGGGCTACATATACCTTGGGGTAAATGTGGTAACAGGCCATGGAACAGTTGAGGAGGAATATGATCAACAAAGTGCAAGTTTACCTCAGAAGATGGTTGAAGCTTTTAACTTTCTTTTTATTTGCTTGATCTGTTTACCCTATGTCTGCCTCTGCTGCGTAAAAACTACATTTAATCTGATTAATACCTGCTGGCTAGCTAAGGAGCACATCCTGCTACAAATCATGCCAAAACACAGAAGAACAGTGATTGGTTGAGTCTGAAGGTTGATGGACTTATTGCTAAAGCATGGGGGAAGCACAGTCCTGTGGCGAAGGCACTAGCTAGAAATCCGATCTGTGCTGAAGCCACCATGTGTCAAAAGATATGTGCAGCTAAGTATCATCATTAAAAAAGTGGTAGTGAGGTGAGAAGTACAGAAACGATGATTAAGTAAGTACCCCCTCAGCAAATAAAGCACTTGAAACAAAATCGCCTTTATATTATCTATATTTAGACAAGCCAGAAACAGGTCTTTGAAAAACCATGGCCTGGTCAATCTTGTATAAAGTGAAATAAAAGATTGCTAAACAGCTGTTTGGAATTCCATATAGGCATAAAACAATCTGCAATTCTTCTATAAATAAAATGTTTTGCACTACACTTTTCTCTTGATAGTAAACTACTTACTACACTGGGAGCTGAAATGATGGCTCTTTCCCATGAACTTCTTAATAATCACAAACTATTCCGGGGCTGAGGAACAGTTTTTTGAAATTTTTTTTTTAAAATAGGAGCTGAATTATTTCTGCCTAAACTAATATATTTAGCAAGAAACTGGATATAAATCTCTCTCTCTTTTCTAATAGTGATAAGCAGGTAAGATGCTAAGCAAACTATAGTAGTAAATAAAACAGTATTTTTGATGTTAAGGTTTGCTCTGGCTAGAAACTGATTTCTATGCACCCTTCTGTGTCTTTTTCCTCATTCTTTGTGACCCTGATGTAATCATGGTCTGCTGAATTCTTCCCTGACAGGTAACTGGGAGGGGGAGAGACTTCAAGAGAAAACTGTATTAACATGAACACACATACTCTGCTGAGATATCCAGAAGATAAAGCAGTGTGTTGCTCAAAGTGATCAGTTTTGGCTGGTGTTGGGTTACAGATTACCTTAGTACTGAATGCACAGGTAGTGAAATGCTGTTACCAGTGTTGGCATTGTTGTGAATAAAGGGGAGCAGAACCGTGCTTAACCTGTCCCAAATGAGGGGGTCACCCTCGGCTGAAAGAACCTCGTTAAGCCAGGGGCTTGAATACAAGAGCCCTGTGGAAATAAGAGGTGTGGGGACAGATATCCCAGCTAAGAGGTGTATTGCCCCCTCCCCAAGGGTCCTTCCCCACTGTTCAAAGAAAGAGCTAAATAGGCTCTATTAGAAGCCTTTTTGTTATTTTAAAATGTTCAATCAGAGATGAAATCAGTTGTAGTGGGGTAGTGTTTCTGCCCTGCCTGCTAAAAGCTGACAATTACTAAGAGACTGATGTGCAGATGTCACAACAGAGAGGCAGGTAGTAGCAGAAGGTGATTGACAGCTGGCTGACAAGGCAGCAAGGAACTGTGGCTGGCAGGATGGCCAGCGGACAGGAGCAGCAGCTGACAGGACGGCCAGTGGAGAGGAGCAGCGGCTGGCAGGACGGCCAACACAGAGGAGCAGCAGCTGGCGGGGCAGCCGGCCAAAGCAAGTGCTCAGATGCTGGAGCAAACAAGGTGCCTTCTTTCCCGGGTGTGAGGTGAACTCACACAGATGTACTTCTGAACCCTAGGGTCCTCTCTGACCATGGATGATCACTGTGAGTGGGGTATGGTGAGGAAGCAGAGAGGGGCATAGAAAAGGAACTGTTGGTTGTAGGACTCAAGAATATGAAAAGGAAGACACTGCCCCACACACTCTGGGGTGGGTGTCCTGCTCATGGTTCTGTGATTATGTATCCTGCTTGTGGCATTTTCCCTAATTAATGTCAGGTGACTTCCCTCCTTTCATTAAAAGTTTCTTTTCTACACTCAGACTCTGTGCTTGTGGGGGGAAGTATTGCCTCTCACAAGTGTCCGACGGCGGTGTGTAATTTTCCCAGGTTACTGGGTGGAGGCTCAAGCCAGTTCTGTGTTGTGTCAATGGAAAGGAAGCCCTAGATATTGAACCTGGCCCTGGTTGCTGCTGTCTCCACCTGGCAGAAGAGTTACAAAAATGCAGCCATTTACACTTTGGCGCTCTCCTTCTTAGCTTGTCTGTGACACAGTGAACCCCTGCTGGAGGCCTTGCCACCCTATTACACCTTGCCCGAGGAGAGGAGCAGTGAATGTGGGTCCATCAGGCCTGCCTAGAAAGGCTGCACAAAAGTAGCCAATCACAGCCCAGCAGACTTAGATAAAACGAGCTGCAGGGCCGTAGCAGCTCATTTCCTGGCTGGAAATAAGAGGGGTGAAGAGGGGTGCACCTTTCTGTCCAAATGTGCTCCATGCACTGTATGTACTGGACCTGGGAGAGAGGACCTAACACTTTGAACCTTAAGTGTTAAGGGGACTGTTGGCCCCTTACAAAAACTTCGGGGGGCAGCGAGGAGACTTTTGGTTGGCTAGCTCCCAGTACCAAAAGAAAGAGGAAGAGTTGATGGGAAATCAGGACCCTGAGACTGACAGTTCCCAGGGACAATGGGAGAGGCTAATGCTTCAGGTCAGAGTGACTGACAGGGTGGGCAGGCTAATGAGGGAGTCAGGAGGTCAGTGGATTCCATCCTCTGTATGAGCTGGAACTGTCTGGGCCAGAGTGGGGCTGAGCTAAAAAGAGAGCAGGAGCCTGAGCTGAGCTGGGGAACAGAGCTGCGCCAGTTAGGGAGAACCAGAGAAAAATCCCAGGGAGTAGGTCAGTGCTGGGAGCAAAGCCACAGAAGCAGACCAGAGAGCAGACTTGTGCTGGGAGGAGAGCTGCAGCAACCAGAACCAGAGGGGCCAGAAAAGCAGCCCAGGGATCTGGAGGCAGAGCAGCAGCAGTGTTGGGACTAGAGCTGGAGCAGTCTGGAGACAGGTGTGGTGAGCAGCTGGGGAAAGTAAGGGGGGACCCTAGGCAGCGGGTCCAGCTCAGGAGATGCCCCCAGCCAAGAGGCCTTGCAGGCCAGACTTGGAGGGCGATCATAATCCTGACGCTAAAAGCTGGGAAGAAGGGTCCTGCCACCTAGTGCCTGAAGGCGTGGCCACTGCCAGAGCAAGTGTCTGACTCACAGCATCCTTGCAGCACAGCCAGGGCCTGGGCAGGAGACCTGGGACGTGTGAGGAACAGACTGTGCACTTCCCTTACATCCCAGAGACTGTTGTTTGTGAAGTCCCCATGCCACAGAGCGGGGTTACGTATTTTCCTTTAACCTTTCCCATTTTTCCTTATTTATCTTAAATTGATTGCTGTTTAATAAATAGTATTTGCTTGAACTATATGTAATGATCACTGGGTCAGGGAAGCATCCAGAGCAGAGAGAACACTCTGAGTGGGGACACCCCAGGCCCTGTTCTAAGTGACCACAACAAGGGTGGGGATTGAGCCCTCCCCATGAATCCTGGACCCAGCCTTGTTTGGGTTGCAAGGACTCTGCCAGACAGGAGAGTGGAAGGGGAGCCCTCGAGGTCAGGCAGGCCTCTGGGTGAAAGAAGTGGGAGCGAAGACTCCTTTCGCTTACCCATTTCACTGGGGTAATTTATAAGCCAGGAACGTTCCCCACACTAGCGGGATCATTCCCCCACTTACATAAGGTAACAGGCAAAGGGATCAGGTGAGAAGAGGCCCAGGGAACACAGCAGCAACTAACGGAAGGGAGCTGTATGTGACTGCTGTTTGTGTGGTCCCTGGATTGGAACCCAGAGTAGTGGGTGGGCCTGGGTTCCCCCATGGGCTGCTAGTAAACTGGCCTAAGCCCTGAGAAGGGGAGAAGGCTCCTTTAGAAGCCCAAGCAAAGGGTTGGATTTATAGGGCTGGTGACCCTGGTGAGGGCAGACAGTCTGGTGAACTCTTTACTACCCCAGAAGGGGTTCATTTTTGACTGTCTGACTTCGCTGGAGGGCTGAGCCACTGAAGACCTATCTACTGAGACTGGCAACCTGGGGTGTGTGTGCCAGGAATGGAAAAAGATTGCAATACTACACTGAACTGCCAGGAGGTGAGCACCCCTGTGACACTGCTGCTATAGCTATCCAGTCATAAAACACTGGCTAAGCGTGTTTTGTCTCCCACTTGGTTAGATGGAAGATAAGAGTGTACTTCTCCTATTAGCTGATACAATTATTCTATTACCTCAAGTGGAAGAGCTCTGTTCTCTATTACTAAAGGTTCTAGGTTCAATTGTCACTTGATGACTTGTATCAGGAGTCATTAAACATGCATCTCTGATTCATTGCTAAACAAATCTGCGGCTTTGTATCAGTTTATTTCAGTTATGTGTATACCCACGCATGACTCCATCCTTATATTTCCCATTTTAATTCACACTTCCTGTTTGTCTCCACTGTCTGTAATAATAGGAAGATCATTTACCCTGAACTTTCCTACCCATGCTTCAAGTTCCACTCTAATGAAAACCTCATTCATGGTTACATTTTATTTTATTGCCTCTGTGACAGTGTCAAGGGCTAGCACTCTGGCCATTATTAATACTGATTAGGTTCCACTGGAGAAGGCCTAATTGGACAGGTGTACCCGATTACCTGGACAGATGGGGGCTAATAAGTCAATAAGCCAATCAGCATATTTACAGCTGTGTAAAAGCTGAGTAGAGACACCTCACTCTTCTCCTTTTGGTGAAGGGGTTAGAAAACTGAGATACAGTATAAAGATGTAGAAATACTAATGTGCATCAATGGAGGGATTAAAACACTGTGAACAAACTAGATGGCAGTGTTCACAGGCAAGAAGGCCTCAGAGCACTCTCTCTGTGGAAGAAGTGGAGGTGTGACATGATGCCCCATCACAGCCCCAAGTTTCAACTGTCCAGATTCCAGTGTGTGAAGAACATTCCTTATGCTCCTTTTCACTCAACCCTATTTCCAAACATCTCTTCCGTCTCCCTGTTCAGTGCAGAAACTGCGTCAAAATGGATGACTCTGTGCCAGTTCCATAAAGCAGACATCAAGGTGACCCAGGAAGAGAGTTAGAAACTCTGGTGGAACAAAGCAGACTTTAAGCTGTCCCTATGGGGTATTTCTGTGGCCAGAGCTGGCAGACAGCTTATGCACTCCTGTGTGAGTGGGATTTTATGGGCCTAGGCCTATCCGAGTACCTGAAGGAAAAGAGACAATACAGTTCACTCTGTTTTTAGTGTTCCAATCTAATTTGGAGGAGGATATGAATTTGATGATAAAAGGCTTGGGAATTCTTTCCAGCACACTTACTATTTGTATTCGTCTAGTGCTTAAGTGCCACAGTCATGGTTCAGGGCCCCACTGTAGTAGGCATTGTACAAACCATAACAAAAAGCAACTCATGATCTAAGTTCAGTACGCACAACAGGTGAATAGAACAAACAGGGAGTACAAGGAAACAATGAGACAATACTAAACAGCCTGATAAGTAGTGGTCAAATACCAGCTGCCTAACTATGATTAAGTTTTTCTTTTTTCCATTTTTTTTTTTGGTAGTCATCACGGCAGAGGAGAGTTTAAAGGTATTCAAAGTGGATTTGACAGAGGACAATGATTTGGCCATTGTTTACTGGTATCTCTTCCCATGTATAAGAGGCACACCTCCTATTTCTGTGAATGCGTTCAAATTCCCCCCTAATTCTCTTTCCTTTATTGCTAATGCTGGATGGATACCACCAGCCTATTTGGTCACTAAATAGATTTTGGGATAGTTAAATAATTAGGTGCACAACTAAACTAGGAATCAAATCTATATGGCTAAGCAAACAACATTTGCCTGTGGAGTGACACCAGGGCCATTTGTTCTCTGTTCAGCTAGCCAGCACCTTCTCCTCATTTCAAAAGCCTCCTAAAAGCCGTCTTCTTCCACACGGCTCAAAGCGAGTTAACATTAAATAAATAATTAATACATGTATTGGAACTAAGAGATGCACACACCAAAACTAAGTAACTGATCTTATCACTGTAATTCTTATCCTCCCTGACACTTCCTCTGTGTGTTATGCATTCATTGTGTCACATGGCCCAATCCCACTAACACAGTACTAACACAGAAGAATAACTTCACTCATGTGAGTACTCCTGTGGATATCAAAGGTCAGTTAGTCGTGCATGAACATGCACAGTCAAGCTCTTAAGACTTCTGAAGTCAAAAGCCTGTGATATTTGCTTTGTAATGCTCTCAGAACATTTTAAGTGCTGTATAAATAACAGTCAGACCTTTAATTCTATCATCACCCAAAGCCAATGTCAGAGATGGAGAAAGGAATTGCAAAGGGAAAGAATAATATCCCAGATATAGATGAAAGCTCTATAATCCCACTTAGGCTATTTTAAGGAATATTAATCGGTTTAACATATTAAGACAGTGAAAGCAATCCCCTTGATCAGGACAGTGAGAGAAAACCTAAGACAGTGTGCTGGGTCACTCCCTGTAGTAAGAACAAAAATAAACAAATATCTTTTTCAATTTTACAAATATATTCAGATCAATTCGGGGAGGTGTGACGGCATATACCAGACCCTTTGAGGCCTTCTGGAAAGCCCTGCAGTCCTGCCACACCCTGTCCCAGAGAGCAGCAGAAGTCCTCCAAGCAGCCTAGAGTGGTTGTGGGGAGCAGCCAATGAGGGAGGTCAGAGGGAATAGCCAAGCTGGAGCCAGCAGGTTCACATAAAAGGAGCTGCATGGCCAAAGACACTCAGTTCCTTGCTGGAGTGTGCCTTGCTGGCTGAGGGAGCTACAGGACCTTGGACAGAGCAGTGCTGGCAGAGACTGTGGCGGTGGTGGCATCATCATCATCATCATCGTCATGAGAAGGATCTCCACGCTGACTGCTGGGACTCAACCAGAACACAACCCTGAGATAAGGGTGAAGAATGTGTTGAGGCTGTGGGGAAATGTAGAAGTGATGCAGTTTAGTTAAAGGGATGTGGCAGATGGCTGCTATCTACAAGGTCCCTGGGCTGGGACCTGGAGTAGTAGATAGGCCTGGGTTCTCCTCCCCTTCTCCATGTTAGCCATTGGGGAAGTGGCCTGGACCTTGATGCACCCCGAAAGCAGAATTGAATTCTTTTAGCTACCCAGTTGAGGAGCTGGGGCCATAAAGGTCCAGATAGTGAGGACACTGCCTCCAGGGGGGAAACCTTGGAGTAGAGCTTGATACCAGGGCTGAGACCATTGACAGACTGCAGGACTACTTAAGGACCTAAACCCAAGGAGGGCTACAGGGAAAGAAAGTGAAGGCATAAACACTCTGGTAAGAGGGTGCTCACCAGATGTGAGTGCCAACCTGTTACAGGAAGGAATCTTGATTTGAGAAATCTTTAAATTTCAGGGATATTCAAAGCCAATTCTGGTTTAAATGTTCTAAAACAGAACAAAACAAGCAATCCAACCATGAATGTAAAACAATCTGTGCTAACCCTTCTGTGTGCTACCTTAATCAAACGTTCTTTGCGATGAAAACTTGCACAGTCTTTCACTTGTCATAAAATTGAGTCTTCCTTGATGGATTATCTGATTAAAATTATAAAGTGAGCTACTGTACATTGTAGAAAAAGGGTGAAAGGAACCTGCATGTTCAAAGATCCTGAACTTCAGACTAAACCAAAAAAGTGGTTTGTGGGTTTTTTTTTAAACATTCCATGCATCTTCTTTTAGAAGCCACCCTCAGTTAGTTATGGAAATATTACTAACTTTCAGTTTACATTGTTTCACCTGAAACATAAGGAAGCAGCAGAAAAAATAAGTACAGAAATAATCCAAATAAGTATGCTTTGTCTTTGCTTAGGTAGTGAATGAGAGTGCTGTATTAACCAAAATACTCACGGAATTTTAATCAGCTTAGTTTCCCTTGAGGTGCTGTGTTAACTACTCTTTATCCAGAAAGAGTGCAGATTGTACTTGGCTCCAGAAATGGACTTTACAAGGGTTGAATTTTAAATATATTCAAGGTTTCTCTTTAGAAGCAAATCCTGGCATGTCCTCTGTTGTCCGCTCCACCTCCCCCATTTTTCAGAGATAATTAATTTATAGTCTATTTTGTAAATGCAGGTTTAATTAATTATCAGTTTAAATTCCTGGGACAAATACACACACACACACACACACACACACACACACACACACACACACACACACACACACACACACACACACACACACACACTTCAAATGGCCCCGCTTTCATTAATTTATATTCAATGCAAAAGAATATATTAATACAACATTGTTTGGGATTTCAAACACCAAGAAATTCAGAGCAAATTTAACTCTACCCTTTTGTGCATGCCTAATATAAGAAGATTTTACATTCCAAGTTCATGCAGATATGTCATACAGTCTGTAATGGCTCTTCCTGAAGGTGACAGAGCAAAAGGCACAAGTTTGTTTCTTTTATTTTATTTGAAGTGACAGGGTTGAGGGGTTAGGCAGTGAAGAATGAACTCTCTTCTGCCTTGTAATGCAGACCAAGAACACATGCCAAAGGGGTTCTCATCAGCTACTCCCTAAAGCAAAGACTTAGGATATTACATTGTTGAAATGGAAGTTGGGTGTTCACCTAACCCTCCATCCTGGGCTAAATTTTTTTACCATGTGTTACCAGCAGCACTACCCTGTGGCGAGCTAGGAGGGCTGACAATTTTTAATGAAATTAATGCCTGTAGAGAGGCAAGTCTTCAAGCATTCTCTTCCTCTGGGTTTGTGTAAACTCCATATTGCTCTCAGGCCTACTGGCCTATGTTGCAAATTCTAAGGCTAAACTAAAACTAAGTTTTGTACATTGCTCTTCTATATTAGCTCCTCCACAACCTTTTAAAATGTTAAATTACCTTTGTGACACTTCATCCTGTATCAATGGGATCAGGATTAAGCCCATATTCAAAAACACCATATTCACTAAATACATTTTATTGAAGCATCTTTCCAATCTGCATCTGTTCTCAGAGACTAATAGCTTTTCTTGTGGCTTTTATCTATCTTAAGCAATGTAGTAAGATGAGACCCTGAAACATAAACTCTTGTGTCAGAGGCCCAGTCTGAGGCCTGAAGCCTGAACCAAAGTACTTCCAGGCATTGCTAAGCAAAAGCTAGGCTGTGAGCCAGAGACAGGCCCGGCTTACAGAAGCTGGCAAGAAGAGGGTTGTTAGAAGCAGGTGCAGGACCAGCGTTAGGGGTTTGAGCGCCCTAGGCGGATGGCAATTTTGCCGCCCTCTGCGCTGGTCCCGCGGCTCCGTTGGAGCTGCTGCAGTGGTGCCTGCAGAGGGTCCAGTGCTCCGCGGCTCTGGTGGAGCTGCCGCAGTGGTGCCTGCGGGCGGTCCACGAGAGCCACGTGAGCAGAGCGTGCACCTCCAGCGGAGCCGCGGAGCACCGGACCGCCCGCAGGCACCACTGCGGCAGCTCCACCGGAGCCGCCTGCCGCCCCCTCCAGCAAAACGGCACCCACCATTTATTCTGGCGCCCTAGGCGATTGCCTAGGCTGCCTAAATGGTAGCACCGGCCCTGAGCAGGTGCATCCTCACATAAGTGCTAATAAGAGAAACATGTGCCAAGATGACATCAGGACACTCCACAGACATAACAAGAAACAGGCAGGTGCATCTTAAAGACAGGGTCAAAAGGACAGCATGATGGATAAATCTATCTGTTGAAACAACATGATCAAAGGAGGAGACAGCAGCCTAATGAGCCAAGGGGCTGTACTTCAATATGTCAGTAGGGATGAGTAATCTGTCCTGTAATTGTATAAAAGGAGGTCCCAGAATGCACATTTGTGTCTGGCCTAGGGGGCACTGGAAAGTCCCACCACTGACTGAGCCGGTCCATTGCCAGGGGGCACAAATTCGTTGTATGTCTTGTAGAGTCTACGGGAAACTATTACTGTGCTTCATTTGACAATAAACCTGGCTCAGGTTCCTTCATACTTTACTAGAGTCTGTGGTCTTTGGGGATTCTCTCGGGTTTGCTGTGTCGGCTATCTGCGCAGAGCCGGGCCGGCACACAGAGGGAACATGCACGCAGCCGACTGTTATCATCGAACAAGAACAGAGCACCACACCGGTAGCTACTGACAACAAGCAACTTTCACATTATGAAAGCAGTTAAATCCCTTTCCTCACCTGCCACAAGTACAGTAGTTTAATCTTTTGTTAAGTGCAACACAGCTGTTACACTAACAGCTTTACAGGCACTTTTATGGCTGTCTTGTCACCAGTTATGCTTGTTATCCACTTAACTGGGCAAAGAATCCAAATATTAGTATCACACAAATGTTGTGGCAAGAAGCTTAAAAAAACAAGACTGCTGCTAAACCATGTCTGAGGGCTCAGAGCTCAGTAGCAAAATTTAAGATGGTATTCAGTGAGCATAATGATGGACTCCCAGCTCTGTGTAGGAGTAGATCACTGACGCACAATATTAAAGTAACTAGACTCATTTCTAAAAGTGTCCAAAAAACATGAAGAAAGGAAAGAAGCCAACAGAATTATATAATTCATCTCTAAAGTAATTTTATTCAAGAAATGTGTATTCAAGAATCACAAAACACCCACCTAAACAAATGCTTAAACTTTATAATAAGCAAGTTTAAGGTTTACAAGGGCTGTGATCCAGCTCCCACTGAAGTTAATGGAAATCTTACCACTTTGCCACTGAAATCAGTGGGGGCAAGACTAGGCCTCAGAACCACTAAGACAGGGTTCAACAACCTCTGGCATGTGGCTCGCCAGGGTAAGCACTCCACTACTACATCTCTTGGCCCGTGGTGCTTCCCGCCGCCCCCATTGGCCTGGGACGGTGAACCGCAGCCAGTGGGAGCCGCGGTTGGCCAAACCTGCCAAAGCGTCAGATAAACAAACTGGTCCGGCCCGCCAGGGTGCTTACCCTGGCGAGCTGCGTGCCAGAGGTTGCCGACCCCTGCATTAAGATCTGGTAGCAAACTTCAAGACATCTCACTTAATCTGCTAGGAAGCATTTCTCAAGCTGTTGTTCTGTACAGCTGCACCCAGGCTAAATTTATACACAATAGACGACATTAAAATAGCATTAAAGCTGAAAAGTCAAGCACTCAAAAGTTAGTAAATGTCCCAGTTAAGGTCTGTTCAACCCCGTGTGCCTATGCATTATAATGACCTTTCATTACATGATCACATACACTTCTCTCCCCTCCCCCAGTTCCTAACTCTGATTTAATGCCCAAGATGGGCGTTACATAGCCGTATGCCTTATTTACTGCACACTATTCAAACCCTACTCAATTGTTAGTTTCCTCAAGGACTTTTCTATGGTGCTCAACATGACAGAATCTGAGTGCTTCAAAAATATTAATTTATTTTCATAGCAACCATGTGAGGGAAAGCAGTACAATTATTCCCATTTTACAGCTGGAGAACAAAAATTAATGTCAAATGTAACCTAATTTTGGATGCCCAATGTGAGATGCTGAGGACTTGATTTTTTTCAGAGTACTTATCATTTTATAGCACTCTGTGTTCAAAGCACAGCTCTCATTGCCTTCAGTTGCAGAAGTAGTGACACTCCCTGCTGCAACTCAGACCCTATGATGTCAACTCAGGCACCCAGAAAATGAGGAATACTCAATTAGTGGCCACCTGGAAAAAGGTCTATGTAAATGACTTGCTCAACATCCCACAGGAAGAGGCAGTGATAGATGCATCCAGGAAAACTGGATTCTGATTGCCTAAAGCACAAGTCCCTCCTTTCTCTCCCTGAAATCTGCTGCCTCATTCACTGTCCACCTGCCATCCCTTGCAACAGATGAGGCAGAAGTCCCACAGACTACAGCCTCATTAATTACAAAGCCCTGATTCATTCTTTGAGCATGGTCCTTCCTATGTACTGAATGAAGCATGGCTCCTTTGTAAAAGCAGTGAGTGATTGTGTAATTAAACTGTCATAATAGATATGACAAAGGGTGCCAAATTAAGAATACACAGGAAAATTTAATTCTGGGATTTCCTAGATTTTGCAGCCTTAACATTTTAATCTAGTGTTTTATATGTAGTTTCTGAAATTTAAGTTTAGGTGTATATTGATGGCCTTTATCTGCATGCTTCTTGTAGAGCTTTTTTAACTGCTTATGGGTGTTCTATGAACTCTTGTACATAATGCAGATGGGTCACCAGGTCCACTGCTGGAGTGACCGAGGAGCTCATAGGCAGCTCTGTGTGGAAGTGAGGGTGGAAACATTGGTATAAAACAGGCTCTGCCGAGAGGAGGCCTGGATCATGTTGTTATAAGCAAATTTGGCATATGGGAGCAAAGAGACCCAGTCATCATGGTGGTAATTCATGAAGCACTGCAGGTACTGTTGGATAATCTGGTTCACCTGCTCTGACTGTCTGTTGGTCTATGGATGATATACAGAGGAAGTAAGGTATTCTATATCCAAGAGTTAAACAGTTCTTGCCAGAAGAAGGAGATAAACTATGAGCCTCAGTCCAACAATGCCCCACAGTGGTAGTCCATGGAGCTGGAACACAGGTTCAAGAAAGAGACCAGTGGCTTCCAGGGTGGCGGGAACCATGACAGAGGGGAATAAAGTGTGCTATCTTGGTCAAGAGATCAACAGTGACCAACACAACTATAGATTCACAGGAGCAGAGTAGTTCTATTGTGAAATACAGGGACATAGTAGATCAGGGCTAAGAAAGGGTGGATAGAAGCTGAAGAAAAGCGAATGCCCTTTCATCAGAGTTCTTGGTCTTGGAACACAGATCACAAGAGTCAATGTATTTCCTGACACAGGCTATATGTGGCCACCAGAAATTTTGCAAAACCAAGTTCCTGGTTTTAGTTCAGCCAAAATGGCAGCAAGCTGGGAATCATGACATAGTCCAAGAGCTTTGCATGTGAGCTGGCCGAATGGAACATAAATGCAGTCTCCCTAGTAGAGAATTCCATCCTACAACCAAAATTCTGACCCAATCTGCCTATAATCACCCAAGGTCTCACAGGTCTGATGGCGAAGTGCTTATGAGGCAGCAGGAATTGAATGAGTGACATTAGGTCCCTGTCCACTGTTCCAAGAGTGAAGCTGGATGGCTAAGGGTGGCTGAACGTGATGTTGTGCATGACTCAGCAAGTTCATCCCTGCAGAACAGACATCTGCCTTCCTGTTTCTTGCATCTGGGCAGTATGTAACAATTAAATCAAATTAGGTGAAGAAAACAGACCAATGGGTCTGGCACTGGTTTAGGTTTTGGGCTGAACAAAGGTATGCCAGGTTTTTGTGGTCTGTAAGGAAAGGATATAAACTGGGAATTGGGCTCCTTCAAAGAGATGATGCTATTCCTCCAAACCTGCCTTAATTGCAAGCAGCTCTTTGTCTCAGATGTCATAGTTCCGCTCACCCAGGCTTAGTTTTCTGGAGTAGAAGGCACAATGGTGGACTTGGTTACAGGGTCCTACTTATTGGGAGAAGACAGTTCCTATAGTGAAGTTTGATGTATCGGCCTCGTGACAAAAACTTTGTTAGGGTCAGGATGGACAAGGAGGAGAGCAGTAGTAAAAGTCTTCTTCAGCTGGTTAAAGGCAGATTAGGAGTCTGGACCAGATAAATTGGCTCCCCTTTCAAAGGAATGCTGTAATGAGAGCTACCAGGTGGGAAAGCCTCTTGATGAAATGCCAATAGAAGCTGGCAAAACTCAGTTATGATTGCACCCCATGCATGTCACTTGGAGCAGACCACTCAGAGATGACAGACACTTTGTGCAGTTCCATAGTTAACCTACCTGGGTATAATATATACCCAAGGAACTTGAACATGCTATGATCAAATCTGCATTTCTCTAATTTACCATAGGGGTGGCTCTGGTGAAGCCTCTCCAGAACAAGGTGTGCATGTTGATTATGAAGGATCTGTTTCTCAGAAAACATAAGGATGTCATCTAGATAGATCACTAGAAACTGGTCCAACATGTCCCTAAATGTGTTGCTGACAAAGTACTGAAAGGTTGTGGGAGCATTATATAGCCCAAAGGGCATCATTAGGTATCTGAAATGCTTGTTGTGGGTGTGGAATGCCATCTTCCATTTATCCTCTGCCAAGATATGGAATAGGTTGTAGGCCCCACAAAGGTCCAGCTTGGTGAAAATCTTTGTGGAATGAAGTCTCTCAAAGCTCATTAATGAGGCAAAGGGTATCTGTTCCAAGCTTGATAGTCCATGCAAGGGCACAGAGAGCCATCCTTCTTAGACACAAAGAATATGTGTTCCTTCTGGGGAGCTGGATAGGCAGATTGGATTAATCTCTTTTTCAGGTTCTATCCAACACAGGCTCCAAGATGGAGTAAATGCGACCAAATGAAATCTGGGCCCTTGGCTGGAGGTCTACGTGGCAGTCATAGCAATGATGGGGTGGCAGGGAGAGGAGAGGAGGAAGTATGTCTGACTTCCTTTTGCCATCAACATCTGGAAGGTACTGGTGTTTTACTGATCTTGTTTGGGTAGCCACTAACTGGGGTTTCACAGTCCATCCCTGCTGTTCTGGTGCCCCCAAAGGGGCAGTGTGTCCTTGGGGTTGAACTGCACATTGCTTCTAATTTGAAACCAGGTTTGGAGGCAGGACTGTTTGTGGCAGAATGATGAGCAGAACTAAACCTTGCCAGCCTTCCAGGGGATATACAGGTCACGGATGGAAAGATGGGTGGTCTTGAGGATGACCAGAGAAATTGGGGGATGTACCAGATCAGACTGAAGGGTTTCATAGTGTCCCTGAAGAGGTGATTTGTAAGCTTGCCATCTCACACATGACAGAACTCCAAGAGAGGAGAGATCTGTCAATGGATTCAACCAGGTGAGAGAAATAGCCTTGTACTGAATCTGAATTCTGTGACCTGGAACAAAATCTGAGTCCATAAAACAACTGGATGCACCAGAGTCTATTAGTGCTGTCAAGTTGACCTCTGACATGGCAGAACGTCTCAAAGCAGAAGGTTGACTGGCTGCTGCTAGGGTACTGGTGGACAGGTGCAGAAGCCATTTGCAGTCTTGAGGGGAAGATGCCGAGCCCCCTCTATTTTCTGACGAGGTGCAGACCACCTCTTCCTGTTCATCAGTAGGCTAGAAGTGTGCCAATCCCACAGTAGAGATGTTGGCCTGGTGTCCAGCAACAGAGACACAAGGCCGGGCTATGTCACCTTTCATGGGTTTTGGTATGTGTGCATGTGGAGGTTACTGGAGGTCAGCAGACCAGGGTTGGGGGAGCAGATATGGGTTGAGTGGTTCTCTCTTTCCTGATGGTCTGATAGCCAGTCATCAATCTTAATATATGGGTTAATAAATGCATCCAGGCTGATTGAGGGTTCTACTTGTGATAGCTCATCCATGGTGCCATCATTCAAGCTGAGCTGGAAATGGTAGCAATGAGCAGATTCATCCATTTTATGTCCACCACAAAGGTACTGAAAACCTGAAGCATAGCTGGCTACCACCCAGGGTCCAGAGTGTGGCCTCAGTTGTACACGTATTGTACAGGTCATCAAAAGATTACTGATATGGCATGGATAAACTCCTCAAACTGATCCAGGAAAGGATGAGACTAGGAAGGCTAGGAGCAGGGCAGGCATAGGAGAGATCACAGCTACAGGCACCTATGTTGAGCAGCCAGGGACCAGTGGCTGCTGTTTGACCACGGTGGCTGATAAGACAAAGAAGCTTATCCGGCAGACTTAATGTGGCTCAGCTGTACTCACAGGCAGTCTGAGACCAGGCAGGTGCAACTGCAAGTACTCATTCCTGACAGGCAGCTCCCTAACTAGCAGACTGGCTTTTTGTGGATTGCATTCTTAGGTGACTGTCTCTTCCAATTCACTGTATAGACTGCCTATGTGCCCAGCCCAGGCTTTGTTGATAGCAATGTTGTTCCTGTGATTTTTCTAGGTGTCTAAAAGTTAGGCATTGCTATGCTGAGTGTCATAGTACTTAAATCCCTGTATATCCAGATCATATTGATCACTATCCTACTGATCAGCATGCATTGTCAAGACTATATGTGTAATGAAAAGGGCTAGGACCTGATCCTGCAATAGCTTCCATGCAGGTAGAGTCCTGAATCTACATGGAACCTCACAGAAGCTAATGGGAGCCTGCTGGCATGAAAGCTGTTGCAGCTAATCCTAGACCCTTATTTAAAAAAAAAATGGCTTGACATTTCTAGCTCTCCCAAACTGGGAGAGACATACTCAAACAATGGGGTTTGTAGTCCCCAAAGGCTGGCTCTAGCCATGGCCCTGACCATGAGGAATAAGCATGGCTTCTGCGGAGACCGAATAGAGAGAAAGTGTGCAATGGAACTCTTTGTATTCCCTACACACTTATACCAGCTTTTGGTGCCATCCACTTATGGAAAGTGGAACACTGGAACTAAAATGTTCAGAAAGAAATTTTGTGTTTACAATGACTTCCATTAGCTATTTTTAGCTGCTAGGAAACAACCTGTGAAGTAAATTAAAAAGCATCATTCTGCAATCACCAGAACAGACAAAGGAAAAAAAACAAAATACTTTGTTATTACCCTGTGTGCTTAAAAAAAATCACAGTATTTATGCCTGCAATAAAATTATCTTCAAAGCAGACATTTCCAAGCAATCAGATACCGGCTAGGTAAATCTCAACTCTTCCAGTCAGCCATCAATTGCCAAGAAACTCCTGACCTAGATGTCAGTATTGCTTAAAATTTGATAATGTTCTTAGTTACTTAACTGTTCAATTTAGACAAAGAGAAAAAAAATCTAAAAAATGATGAACAAATACCAAGAAACAATTTTACGTAGTGACGTTTGCTTCTTGAGTAAAGTACTAGTACAAAGAGTTAAATAAACCCTCAGCTAATTAGGAGACAATTACATGCTATTGTAGGGAGGAATAATATGCTAAAATACTTTTTGTGGTAGAATAAATAGCTTGATTTTTAACCCTAGATTAAAGTATGGAGTTAAAAAAAAAAGTAAGGCCATGTAACGCCATATAGGACTTAAGAAAAGAGAAACACTGGAAATGGTTACTTGTATCTAAGGGCTTGTCTAAACAGAGTAGTAAAGACTGGGGGAGGTGTCATTTCCAAAGCACACTAAGGTGTTGCACATTAATTGGTCCATGTAGGCCCTGCTGGTACGCACTACAGTAGTACCTCAGAGTTACAAACTGACCAGTCAACCACACACCTCATTTGGAACTGGAAGTACGCAACCAGGAAGCAGCAGAGAAGGGAAGGGGTGGGGAGGTGAAAATACAGTATTGTATTAAATGTAAACAACTAAAAATAAAGAAAGCAGCATTTTTCTTCTGCATAGTAAAGTTTCAAAGTTGTATTAAGTTAATATTCAGTTGTAAACTTTTGAAAGAACAACCATAAGGTTTTGATCATAGTTACAAACATTTTAGAGTTATAAACAACCTGCATTCCTGAGGTGTTCATAACTCTGAGGACATCCAACTGTAAATGTTTCCTAGTGTGCTTCAATATAGTGCTTTTTGAATCAGCGCTCAAGTACACTAGGAAACATTCCAAAAAGATTACTCATTACAGAATATACTGTAGAGAGAGAACCCCTGATTTTTGGATATCTACATAAAACTCAAATTTAAAAAAACAAACAGAATGAAATTAATAAACCAAAAAAACTAGATATTACGAGCACTATAGGATGATGGAATAAAAAATACTGAACTCCCTAAAGACCGTAACAAAATGGGTTTCCATCTTCCAGATATGGCTTTGGAAGATCCTCTGTACAAAAGATTACTAGCAAGTAAAGTGTTATTTATCTTTGCATATATTGCAGATGGGTCAATCAGAACATCAGGCATTAAACCTTGGCTTCACTGAAGTCAGTTAAAGTTTTGCCATTGACTTCAGTGCAGCCAGGATTTTTCATCCCAAGTGTCCGCTCTCTTTATTGAGTGCTAGAATTGACTGGGAACAGGTCAAAGATGATATATTGTTCTTTACAGCTTGCACCTGTATCTAATTAATTTAGTCTGGAGATACAGCTGTGCAGCAAAGTAGCTGACAGCTACTAGAGAGAACAGTCTGGAAGCTGTCAGAAAGCTGCTGTTTGATCTCTCACTCTTTGGAATATCTTTTTTCTGTTTAAAAAAAATAAAACATTTTGTTAAGAATCTTCAAGTTCCAAACAGGAATGTATTAGTCTATTAAGTCTAGGAAATGAAACTATGAAATATGTTTGTTCCTGGTGTTAAATCATCTGTGGAAAACCACCCTGAGCCTCTGCTTAATCCTTCTACTCCATCACAGGAGAGAACTACTTAAGGAGTCATTCTTCTAACAGAAGAGGAATGATTGAGTGCAATGTATAGAAAGTAATACAGATGTAGAGCTAAGTCAGTTGTGATTAGCAAGGAAGCAGAAGGAACACTAAAGCAATAAAAGAAAAAGATTTATAACTACACACAGAACCACTGTCGGCATGAATGTAAAGAAATCTCCTGCTCAAAGGTCATTGGATAACAGTGTGTTGTCATAGTATTCATGGTAGCTGCATTCAGCTTTCTATTATATACATTTTTCTTTGAAACTTTCCATGTTTCTTCTTAGCCCAAAGATGTTTTTTTTTAATCTGAGCAGTTTTGAAGATACAACAATGGAAAAATATATACATCTCTACCTCGATATAATGCTGTCCTCAGGAGCCAAAAAATCTTACTGTATTATAGGTGAAACCGCATTATATCGAACTTGCTTCGATCTGCCGGAGCACAAAGCCCCCCCGGAGCGCTGCTTTACTGCATTATATCTGAATTCGTGTTATATTGGGTTGCGTTATATATATATTGGGGTAGAGATGGGTACTTCAGAGCTTAAAAAATACTTTTTTTATATATACAACTCAAATGACTGAACTTTAAACTTCAAGCTTTACAGGTATACATACACAATTAACAATGGGTCTTGTACATTGACAGTATGAAACAGTTGCCATTCTTTACTGCACTAGCATAGCACAGTTTTATAGTGCATCTTAATTGTTTCCTGCTCTACAGAGTGGTTTATTATCTGTATTAGTTATGCCCAGAGCCCTCTTATCAAGACCAAGTCCTTGGTGGTAGAGACCACCTCTTAACAAAGCTGATAATCTCAGGTTCTGATACTGCAAGCATTTTTACATGTGCTAAACTTTATAAACATGAGTGGTTTCATTGTTACCTCTCTTCCTTGGCCTTTTAGTATACTCTCCCAAGCCCTCCACTCACCTCCATATCATTATCAACACTCATGCCCTGTGCCCTGTTGTGTGTCCTGGGCTCTGGAGCTGTCCTCTTATAGGTGTTTGTGCCCTTGCATATCCCACTCCCCACTTGAACCATGTTTGTATAATGGCACATTCTATTTCAGGAATAATTCATGTCTTCTTAGCTTCCCCAGGACTTGATGATGGTTTCAGAGGTTCATTAATTTCTCTAAAATTAAGTTTTAAATCTTTCAAATATATTTAACTAGGAGTTTTAATGGAGGCAAGCTGAATAGACCTTGCACTTTCTAAACCAGGTCAGTTTTGAAATACAACATTCCAAGAACCTTAGACTTTTTTGAAAGTGTAAAACCGGTTAGTATGCAAACTCCTGTACAGAAGAATGTCAGAATTAAGGACACCTCGGGAAAGGAGGTTGTCCATAAATCTGAAATTTTCATAACTCTGAACAAACCACAGTTTAGGCTCCAGATCCAGCATCTGAGACTCCAGGCCAGGTTTCAACAGCAGCTGAGCTCCCTATTCAGTACTGGCATGATTGTGCATGCTTGTCCCCCTCCTGGCCAGGGGTAGAGAGAGGTGTGTGTGTGTGTGTGTGCGCGTGTGCAAGCGCGCAAGCCCTCCTGGTGGGTGAGAAGGGGTGAAAGGAGTGCTGCTCCTGCTCTACTGGCTCTGGCTGTCTTGGCCTGGAGCCCCAGCATCTTGCTGTTATTGGCTGCCCCACATGTCAGGGTGCAGTCAGGCAACCCAGATGTCCCTATCTTTAAGATGAAATACAGGCACAGTATAGTATTTGCACTTCTTTTTGTCTCTGCTGCTGACTGTTTATTCCTGGTTTCACATGGTATCCAATTGTCCAATCAGTCTGTAACTCTGGTATTCATATTTTTGAGGTTCTACTGTATGTGCAAAAGCTCTCTGCTGAGTAATCTAAAATTTTGGGTAAATTCTTTGGCTACAGAAAGAGAAGGCATTTCAGCATTGAACCTTTTTTTTTTTAAAAAAGTTGGGGTTTGGGGCAAGAGATCACATCAAATCACACTTACAAGGGCAAACTAAAACTACCTATGGAGTCATAGCTTCATAATATACAGATACACAAAAGAAATGACCGCTTCTTGAAACCTACAAGGGTGAGGCAATTCTTGATTTAGTTCTAAGTACAGCACAGAATCTGGTCAAGAGGTGATTATAGCTGAACTGCTCAGTAATAGCAATCATCAGGTAATTTAACATTCTTGTAGGGCAAAAAATACCCAAGAAACCCACCACAGTAGCATTTAACTTCAAAAAAGGGGAATTACACAAAAATGAGGAAGCTAGTTAAACAGAAATTAAAAGGAATGGCCTGGCAGGTGAAATGCCTGCAAATGGAGACTATTAAAAAACTCTATAATAGAAGCTCAAACTAAATGTATATCCCAAATTTAAAAAAGGACACCGTAGTTAAACAGCAGAATAAAATAGGTGTTTAGAGGCCAAAAGGTAACCTTGAAAAAGTGGAAGTCAAATCCTACTGAGGAAAATAGAAGGCAGCGTAAACTGTGGCAAGTCAAGCATAAAAGTATAAAACAGGCCAAGAAAGAATTTGAAGAGCAATGAGCTACGGACACACAAATTAAACAGCAACCAGTAGCGTAGCTGGGGGTGAGCAGTGGAGCAGCTGCTCCCCCACTGAGCACAGATGGTGCCTTGTCAATTTCTTGGTGCCTTTTTACTCAGCCGGAGGAGCGATTTAAAAAAAAAGGTGCCACCCGCTGCAGTGCTTTTATTTTTACTCACACGGTGGTGCTCTGGGTCTTGGGCGGCACTTTGATGGCAGGACTTTCACTCGCTCCGGGTCTTCGGTGGCGGGACATTCAGTGCCGCTGAAGACATCTGGAGCGAGTGAAGGGCCCGATGCTGAAGATCCGGAGTGCTGCCAGGTGAGTAAAAGCACCACAGCGGGTGGCACCTTCTTTTTTTTTTTTTAAATTGCTCCCCCTGTTCTCTCTACCTGGCTATGCCACTGACAGCAACTGGATTTTTTTTTTAAAGTACATCAAAAGCAGGAAGCCGTCAACTAGGCTCTGGAGCCACTGGACAAGTGAAATGTGAAAGGAGCACTCAAAGAAGTGCATTGGTCTTCCTGCAGAGGGTGAGGGGAAATCCCCATACTGACCCATTATTTTTAGGTGACAAATTTAGGAACTGTTCCAGACTGAGGTGTCAACAGATAAACGGTATAAGTCAACAGTAACAGATGATATTCACACAAGAGTTGTGAAGAAATTCAGATATGAAATTGCAGAACTACTAACTGTGGTATGTAATGTATCAGTCTCTGTACCAGATGACTGGAGGATAGCCAATGTAATGTCTATTTTTACAAAAGGCTCCAGAGGGAATCCTGGCAATTACAGGCTCATAAGTCTAACTTCAATACCAGGCAGATTGGTTGAAAATATAGTAAACAAGAGAATGATCAGACACATGGATGAACATGATACACTGGGGAAGAGTGAGCATGGCTTTGTAAAGGGAAATCATGCCTCACCTATTAGAATTCTTTTGGTGGGCAGTGGGGGGTCAATAAGCAAGTGGACAAGCGTGATCCACTTGATATAATGTAGTTGGACTTGCACAAAGCCTTTGACAAGGTTCCTTACCAAAGGCTCGTAAGTGAAGTAGGCAATAATTGGACAAGAGGGACAGTCCTCTCATGGATTAATAACTGGTTCAAAGATAGGAAATATAGGGTAGGAATAAACAGGTAGTTTTTGCAATGGAAGGGGTAAATAATGGGGTCCCCCAGGACCTGGAGTGGGAGCTGTGCTCTTCAACATATTCATAAAGATCTGGAAAAGGGGTTAAAGAGTGAGGTGGCAAGTTTGCAGACCATACAAAATTACTCATGATAAGTCTAAAGCTAACTATAAAGAATTATAGAAGGATCTCTATAAAGCTGGGTGAGTGGATGACAAAATAGCAGATGAAATTCAATGTTGATAAATGCAAAGTAATGCACACTGGAAAACAAAATCGCACTATACTTACAAAATGATGGGGTCTAAATTAGTGTTACCACTCAAGAAAGAGATCTTGGAGACATCCTGGATAGTTCTCTGAAATCAGCCACTCAAGGTGCAGCGGCAGACAGAAAAAGTTAACAATGGCAACAACTATTAGGAAAGTGATAGATAACAGAACAAAACATTGTAATGCCACTATATCAATATATCAGTGTTCCCTCACCTTGAATACTGTGTGCAGTTTCGGTCACTCCAGCTCAAAAAAGATACATTAGAATTGGAAAGGGCATAGAGAAGGGCAACAAAAATTATTAAGAGGAGGGAACAGATTCCATACAAGAAGAGATTAAAAAGACCGGGACTGTTCATCTTAGAAAAGAGATGACTAAGGGCACTATGAATGAGGTCTATGAAATCATGAATGATAGGGAGAAAGCAAATAGAGAAATGTTATTTACCCCCTCATGTAACTCAAGAACAAGGGGTCAGCCAATGAAATTAATAGGCAGCAGGTTTAAATAAAAAAAAGGAAGTATTTCTTCAGAGAACCCATAGTCAAGCTGGGAAACTCATTGCATAGGATGCTGTGAAGGCCAAAAGTATAACGTTTCAAAAAAGAATTAAGATAAGTTCATAAATGATAGATCCATCAATGACTGTTAACCAAGATGGTCAGGAATACAACCCCATGCTCTGGGTGACCCTAAAACTCCAACTGCCAGAAGCTGGGAGTGGACAACAGGGGATGGATCACTCAAAATTGCCCTGGTCTGTTCATTTCCTCTGAAGCATGTGTCAGAGACAGCATCTAGGGCTAGATGAACCATTGATCTGTCCTGGTATGACTTTTCTTATGTCCGGGGAGGAAGTTCATTTTGCTTTTAGATCTTGAGCTTTTGCATTTCCTGTCTTTTAATGTCTTTAAATTTGCAAACTTAACATCATCATCTGTACATAGTGTTTTGCTTGTAGTATCTAAACATTGTCTGTACATGAAGTGAATGAGGAAACATAATTATATTTATCCACAAACACTGCATTCTAAGTGAACAAATGACAAAGGCTAATCAAACAGAATTAGGTTTATTTTTAAATAAAAAATCATCCAGTACAAAAGTGGAAGTGGTTCAAGGTTTGCCTTTTTGCTCCATAACTAGACGAACTATCCTCACAAACTAAAGAAAGGAATAATACATAGATACAGGAAGGCAGAAGAGTGAGACATGCATGTTAAGATACAAGAAAGCAGAAAAGAAAAACTAATCCAATGACCTAGAAACTCTTGTTCATAAAATAAATTAGGTCACTGAGGGCTTTTATCTAGGGGAAGAGAATAGAGCGGAAAGAGGGGATGGGGGAGTGCTAGGTTACAGAGAGGTAAAATGAGGCTAACATCCCTGAGCCTGAAGCAACAGTAGAGCTACAATTTTTTTTTGACTTTGCAGGAAAGATAACTTAATTTATATAACACTCTTCCTTCAGAAGGATCTCATGGAATAATAGAAATTAAAAATGGAAAAAATCTTTTAGGCATCATCTCACTGGGTGTTCCTTATAGTTTAATTTCTAGTATATTTTAAATATCTCCAATGATGGGCTGTCTCAGGTTCACTTGTACTAGAAAACAACCCCACCTTAATTTTAGTGTTTAAAATCCCAATAGCTATCTTCACTGACTCAACCAAAAAGGTATAGTGAGAGTGAGGCCCAGGATGAGGTCAGAACTCTTGAGTTAAGATGGGGGAAGTGCTTCCTCCCTTATCCCAGCCCCACCCCTTCTGGACCCTAGAAGCAGCAGCCAGCCAATCACATCTTACCTGCTGGGCTGTGATTGACTACTATGGAAATGTGTCCCTGTAAGAACCAAACTAGATATTTTCATATATAGTTATTTTATCTCTTTCCTCATAAATTAGTCATTCCTGGCCTTATTCATTTGGGCCTCAATGACTTTCTGATGGGGAAGCAAAGGGAATCTGCAAGAATGGTCATATGCCCCTCCCCAGCAGCACGGGTGCATTTGGGCTTTTGGAATAGCTGGTGGAAAGGTAAATCACCGTGTGCAGGAGGGGCTGCTGATGTCCTGGCCGGTGGTTTCTACCCTGAGCCAGGCTCAGCTGCTAGTCCCAGATGGGCTGGGGAGGATAGGATTTGTTCTTCCCTGGCAAAGGAGTGGCTGGGTCAGACCCACTCTCAAAAACCTCCCCTGGCTGCAGGAAGCTCTGCATCTCCCTCCTCCTCCCCCTGCTTCTTGTCCCCATTGCTCCTCAGCTGTGGAGGGAGGAGTCACTGTACTAAGAACTGCCCCCTGGCTGCCCAACCCCTGGTTATGGATCCCCCATACCCAGCCTCCCCTGCTAAGCCTCACCCCCTGCACCCAGAACCCCTCCCTGAGACACCCACACCCAAACCCCACCTTGCAGAGCTCAACTCCCTGCACCCGGAGCCTCACCACTGAGCCCCCCACCACACCCAAATGCTGAACCCCCTGCACTCAAACTCCCACCCCAATGAGCCCCACGTTCATTACACCTGGACAACCCCCTACACCTAGATCCATCCCTCCGCACTGACACCTCGTAAGTCCCAACCACCTTCACCTGAACCGCCCTTGCAGTCACATTGTCCCTGCACCTGGAACCCCCCAACAAGCCCTGTTGCATCCAGAGCCTCCCCACACCCAGACACCATCCCCACTGAGCCCCAACCAGCTGCACCCTGAAACCCACCCCAGCAAGCACTCACTCCCCTCAACACCCAGATCCCTGACCACTGTGCTCCCCATTCCCAGTTCCCTCTGTTAACCTCAACCACCTTCCCCTGGATCCCCTGCAGAGTCCCATTGCCTCTGCACCTGGAACCCCCGCAAATCAACCCCTGTGCATCCAGCTCCCCCCTGCACCCACTCCTCCACTGAGTTGCCCAGATTGCCCCACACAGAACCATCTCCCCACACAAAGCTCCTCCTAAGCTAGGATGAGCCTGCCTGTCCACACCTGCTGTACCTGGCATGGAGGGGCAGGGCCCAACCCCAGAAGTGTTTTGGGGGCAAGCCTGGCCCTTGCACGGTGTCAGGGTCACGTGCAGCCTCACCGCTGAGTTCATGACCCGGCACCTGGAATCCCCTGAGCCCCTGTGCGAGGGGGGCTGCAGGATGATCTCCCACTTTCATGCAGCCAGTGGCCTGTGCTATTTACTGCCCTGCTGGAGCCTCCAAATTTATTTATTGACAAAATAAAATTTGCAGAATTTTAAAATATGTGCAGAATTTTAATTTTTTTTTGGTGTAGAATTCCCTCAGGAGTATTTTTGTTCCCTTCTTTGACATGTTGTCCCCATATACATTTTACTCTGGTTCCTATTAATCTTACCTCACTTTCTGGGGTCCCTGTTTCTATAAGCGCCTCAGAGACATGCATTGCTCTCACTAAGCCTTCTCCAGAACATCCCCTCCTTCCTAGCTGTCATTGGATCCCAACACTGCACTGCATCCCTTTTCCTGCTAGTGGAACATCACTCAAAACTTTCTTCTTGCGGTTTGAATAGAAGTAGAGCGGGACACATATCGCTACTACACATATACACTTGTACTGATACAGAAAAGCAAACGCTAGCCCCCGCCCAAGTCGTGTACTGTGACTCCAGAAGGCACAGAGAGCAGGAACTGTCAGTAGCTCCAATTCACAACCCAGCATTTCAGCCCAGGAACCAGTGCAGGGCAGATACTCGTCGTGGCTACAGTGCAGCTGAACTGTGCATTTCACTGACGGGTGCTTGAAGGCTGATCCTGGCGCTGACACACCCAGAGGGCCACCCGCGCCCTCTCCGTGGCACCCACAGAGCAAAATCCCCCAGTGCCCATCCCCCTGCAACCTCTCCCCCCCCAGGGCAGGGGAGACGGACCCGCTTGGGGCAGGTTCACTCGGTCCCTGCCTCCCGGGGCCCGGGCCTGCTCCCCTGGAAGCTGGCGGCAAAGCGCTGGGACCCGGGGCAAACGCGGCCACAACCACCCGCCGGGGCGGCTCCCACCGAGCTCGGGCGGCACCGGTTTCCGGTCGGACTTTGTGCCTCGGCGTTTCCCTTCCCCCGGCCTGCCGCTTCCCCAGTCCCCGCCTGCCCGGTGCGCGTCTCCGGCCCGGCCTCCCCATGCAGTCCCGGCTTCTGTGCTTCGGCGGCGGCCCCGCAGCGCGGAGAGTCCGGCTCATTCTGCAGCAGGTGGCGCGGGGCCGCCTGGCTGCGGAGAGGCAGCTGCAGCCGGAGGTCAGGGCGCTGCACGGCCCAGGAGCCGCCGCAGGTAACTCCCCCCTCCCCCACGGGTTAATGGGGCTGTGACTCCGCCCCCAAACACCAGCCCCTTCTGCACCCCGGTCAGCCTCCACGGCCCCCAAACTCCAGCCTCCCAGTGTCCCCAAACTCCAGCTCCCTCCATGCCCCCGATCCATCAGCCCCACCGTCTCCAAATTCCAGCCCCCTCCACTCCCCACTGCCCCCAAATTCCAGCCCCTTCCGTCTCATATCAACCACTACTGCCCCCAAATCCAATTACCATCAGCTTTCACTGTCCCCAAACTCCAGCCTCTTCCATCTCCTATCAGCCCCCACTGCCTGCAAAGCCAACCACCATCAGCTCTCTCCACCCCAAAACTCCATTGCTCTGCACCCTACCATCAGTCCCCACTGCCCCCAAACTCCAGCCCTTTCCATCCCCTGTCAGCCCCCACTGCCTGCAAAGCCAACCACCATTAGCCCCCACTGTCCCTAAACTCCATTACTCCACACCCCACCATCAGTCCCCACTGCCCCCAAATTCCATCCCCTTCCATCCCCTACGGCTCCCAAATCCAATCACCATCACCTTTCACTGTCCCCAAACTCCAGTCCCATCCATGCTCCCATTTGCTCCCACTGACCCCAAATTCTACCATCAGCCCCCAAAATCCCAGCTCAACCATAAACCCAAATTCTAGTCCCCCCAACATTCACCATTAGCCCCTCACTACCCTATATCCAGCCACCATCAGCCTCTAATGCCGCCTTCACACCTCACTATCAATCCCCATTACCCCCAAATCCAGGCCCCCAAATGTAATCTGCACCAGACCCTACTGCTCCCAAAACCCAATCTCACCTGTCCAGATCCAGTTCTAATTCCCTCCCTCATCCCCAGATTCACCGGCTCCATGTTTTTAACCTCCTCTATTCTTAATCTCCTCGCCTCCTCAAACACTAGTGGTATCTTCCATCTCATGCTAGGTGCGTTGGATTGTGTTTTAGTGGATTTTACTTTAAAAGTTTTCTCAGGGTCTTGTATCTCTTTTTCTTGTCTGGAAAGTCAAAACAAAAGTAACTGGGGAATAGGAGCAGGACAGTTCCCTGCTCCTTTCCATCTAAACTCCACTGGGTGTATGGGCTTTGTAGTGAAGTTGGGGGATGCTGACACATTTTAGGGCAACAATTCACCAATTTTTCCATTCTGAGAAGCACCTCACGAGAGAAAAGGCTCCAAAAGACTTGCCTTGTCTGTCCATTGCTTGTGTTTCAAAATGCTTCATTTTGTGGATCATCAGGAAGAGCTCTGCAGTCTATAGTTTGAGAACCACTCCTCTGCGACAGAATAATGCTACTTGTATTGTTACATTGCATAGGGTTGCCACTTTATGAAGGCAGAACCCTGCTAAATTCAGGGGTCCGATGATATTGATCTATTTGCAGGATTGGATTTGTCTGTAGAATATACTCCTCCTACCTTGAGGCAATTTTACAGGTGTAAAAAATGGTCTCAGGACCTGTATATGTTCCCTTAAGCAGCATTATTAGGACATACAATTGACCTTAGTTCTGCATATATTGGGATGAGTTGGATCCTGTTCCTTGAACAATCCCAGAGTATCTTGTAATGATGTTCAAGACATGTGACAGCCTTGCACAAATTAGAATTGGCTCTTAAAACAATGACATACACCAACAGTAGGTGACATTTTTCTGGGTGTGTGCCAAAGGAATCACAATTCCTAAATATAGAATGAATAATGAGCAAGTATGAATTATGAAGCTAGAATCCTTTTGAGAAGTCCTAATGGTCTCTTAAATTTATGTACTTGTTTTAATTCTTACTTACAGCACTATTACTCAGATTTGCTGCCAGATAATGAGACAATCAGTCAAACACTCAAACAGGTTTGAGTTAATCAAGGAAAGAGCTAGTTTGAGGAATGAATATAATGAGGTAGTATAATATTCAGAGGATGTTTGAATACGAAAAAATGTATAAAAGTGAGATTGAAAAGATTGGAATTTTTTACCTTAGAAGGAAGATGCATAAGAGGGGGTGTGATAAAAGTTATGTAAGTAATAGTATAAGGAAGGTAGATCAGGAGCTTTCGTTCTCTCATCTTATAACTCAAGAACAAGAATGCATTCAATTAAATTAAAAGGTGGAAAAATCAAAACTGATAAAAGGAGGTACTTTTTCTCACCTTGCATAATTAGACTGTGAAACTGTTTAACCCAATGCACAATTAGATTACAAAACTCTGTGCCACAGGATGACATTGAGGGCAAGAATTGAGAGAAATTCAAAAAGAGATGGGGTATGTCTATAGATAACTTCGTTTTTGTTATCAAAATTAATGATGATAATGTTGGAAGGAATAGTAAGCCTTGTGCCTCAGGGTTTGCACGTCCTCTGAAACCACTGTCAGAGACCGGCTACTGGACTAGATGGATTACTCATTCAGTAAGGCAATTCCTATGTTTCTATGAATTGTGAGGTCTGGATATTAGGAATACTATTTACTACTGCCCATTCTCCTCAGGTCCTCTTCACATCCTCTCGCAGGACCCAAGTCTCCTATACCTTTGACAACTTTGGGTGTGCAGTCAGGTAAACTGCTCCTCCTCTTTTGCAACAATGGGTACTTTTGTTACCTTTTCCTCCAGCTTTCAGGGGGCGGCCCCCACTAGGAGGCTTCTTGATATAATGTTTCCTCTCTTCTCCTATGCAGAAAGAGATTTTTGGGAAGGGCTGGAAGCTGCAGCCAGCTTGGTAAGCAACAGTCAGTCTGGCTCCCTGATTGCCTGAAGCTGAGAGACATCCCAGATACTGATGTGGCGGTAGCTCCTCAGTAGTGGGATGGAACGGTTGCCGGTCACTGTTTTGTAAAATGTGAAGGGAGGGCACCCACCTCCCCCTAACATTCTTTGCAATAGGGAGTAGAGGCCTCCTGGCACTCTATGAAGAGCTGTGTAAGAACAGATGAAGGCAGCCAGTGCCAGAGAGTTATGAAGAGGGGGGTGGGGAAGTCATAGAATTAAGGGAAGAGAAAAGGGGTTACTAAAGCTTCATGGAAACACTTGTGAGAGATTTGCACTTGTGCAGCTCAAATGGGAGATCCTAGTTAACATTAAACTTAACATAAGAAAGGTTGAAGAGCCGTGTTTAAAGTAGGAGATGGAGGAAAGCCGACTGCTGCAGAGGAGCATGTGGATCGGACAGAGACTTCTCTTAGAGGAGAGTCTATTGATAGAGATTCTCTAGGTTATAGTCAGGAGCAGAGGATGGAAGAGGATAATGTAAGGGCCAGATCAGACGAGAAACATTCACATAAAAAATCAGACGCATCAGAAAAGTGCAGACAGATAAACAGTGACAAGTTTTTAAAGTGCTTGTACACAGATGCTAGAAGTAAATAAGATGGGTGAAATATCCTTGCGATAAAGGATATAATAGGCATCACAGAAACCTAGTGGACTGAGGACAATCAATGGGACACAATCATTCCGGGGTACAAAATATATTGGAAGGACAGAACAGGTCATGCTGGGGCGGGGGGGAGTGGCTTTATATGTGAAAGAAAATGTAGAATCAAATGAAGTAAAAATCTCAAGTGAATTTACATGTTCCATAGAATCTCTATGGATAGTAATTTCATAGTCTAATAAGAACATAACATTAGGAATCTATTATCGACCACCTGACCAGGATAGCGATAGTGATGATAAAATGCTGAGGGAAATTAGAGAGGCTATCAAAATAAAGAACTCAATAATAGTGGAGGATTTCAGTTATCCCCATATTGACTGGGAACATGTCACCTCAGGATGAAATGCAGAGACAAAATTTCTCGATACTTTAAATGACTGCTTCTTGGAGCAGCTGGTATGGGAACCCAAAATGGGAAAGGCAATTCTCGATTTAGTCCTGAGTGGAGCACAGGATCTGGTCCAAGAGGTAACTATAATAGGACCACTTGGAAATAGTGACCATGATACAATAACATTTAACATCCCTGTGGTGAGAAGAACATCTGAACAGCCCAATACTGTGGCATTTAATTTCAAAAAGGGGAAGTATGCAAAAATGAGGGGATTAGTTAAACAGAAATTAAAAGGTACAGTGACTAAAGTGAAATCCCTGCAAGCTGCATGGATGCTTTTTTAAAGACACCATAATAGAGGCCCAACTTAAATGTATACCGCAAATTAAGAAACACAGTAAAAGAACTAAAAAAGAGCGACCGTGGCTTAACAACCATGTAAAAGAAGCAGTGAGAGATAAAAAGTCATCTTTTAAAAAGTGGAAGTCAAATCCTAGTGAGGTAAATAGAAAGGTGCATAAACACTGCCAGATTAAGTGTAAAAAATGTAATAAGAAAAGCCAGAGAGGCGTTTGAAGAACAGCTAGCCAAAAACTCAAAAGATAATAACAAAATGTTTTCAAGTACATCAGAAGCAGGAAGTCTGCTAAACAACTAGTGGGGCCCCTGGATGATCGAGATACAAAAGGAGCACTTAAAGATGATAAAGTCATTGTGGAGAAACTAAACAAATTTTTTGCTTCAGCCTTCACGGCTGAGGATGTTAGGGAGATTCCCAAACCTGAGCCGGCTTTTGTAGGTGACAAATCTGAGGAACTGTCACAGATTGAAGTGTCACTAGAGGAGGTTTTGGAATTAATTAATAAACTTAACGTTAACAAGTCCACTGGGACCAGATGGCATTCACTCAAGAGTTCTGAAAGAACTCAGATGTGAAGTTGCGGAACTGTTAACAAGGGTTTGTAATCTGTCCTTTAAATCGGCTTCTGTATCCAATGACTGGAAGATAGCTAATGTAATGCCAATATTTTAAAAGGGCTTTAGAGGTGATCCCGGCAGTTACAGACCAGTAAGTCTAATGTCAGTACTGAACAAATTAGTTGAAACAATAGTAAAGAATAAAATTGTCAGACACATAGAAAAACATAAACTGTTGAGCAATATCAAATATCAGAGGGGTAGCCGTGTTAGTCTGGATCTGTAAAAGCAGCAAAGAATCCTGTGGCACCTTATAGACTAACAGATGTTTTGGAGCATGAGCTTTCGTGGGTGAATACCCACTTCCTCCGATGCATCTGAGGAAGTGGGTATTCACCCACGAAAGCTCATGCTCCAAAACGTCTGTTAGTCTATAAGGTGCCACAGGATTCTTTGGTGCTTGTTGAGCAATAGTCAACATGGTTTCTGTAAAGAGAAATCATGTCTTACTAATCTATTAGAGTTCTTTGAAGGGATCAACAAACATGTGGACAAGGGGGATCCAGTGGACATAGTGTACTTAGATTTCCAGAAAGCCTTTGACAAGGTCCCTCACCAAAGGCTCTTATGTAAAGTAAGCTTTCATGGGATAAAAGGGGAAGGTCCTTTCATGGCTTGAGAACTGGTTAAAAGACAGGGAACAAAGGATAGAAATGTAAATTTTCAGAATGGAGAGGGGTAACTAGTGGTGTTCCCCAAGTGTCTGTCCTAGGACCAATCCTAATCAATTTATTCATAAATGATCTGGAGAAAGGGGTAAAAAAAAAAACCAAACAAAACAGTTTGCGGACAATACTAAACTGCTCAAGATAGTTAACACAAAAGCAGACTGTGAAGAACTTCAAAAAGATCTCACAAAACTAAGTGATTGGGCAGCAAAATGGCAAATGAAATTTAATGTGGATAAATGTAAAGTAATGCACATTGGAAGAAATAACCCTAACTATACATAAGTATGATGGGGGCTAATTTAGCTACAACAAATCAGGAAAAAGATCTGGAGTCATCGTGGATAGTTCTCTGAAGATGCCCACACAGAGTGCAGAGGCAGTCAAAAAGCAAACAGGATGTTAGGAATCTTTAAAAAGGGGATCCAGAATAAGATGGAGAATATCTTATTGCCCTTATATAAATCGATGTTACACCTACATCTTGAATACTGCGTACAGATGTGGTCTCCTCATCTCAAAAAAGATATTCTGGCACTAGAAAAGGTTCAGAGAAGGGCAGCTAAAATGATTAGGGGTTTGGAACAGGTCCATGAGGAGAGATTAAAGAGGCTAGGACTTTTCAGCTTGGAGAAGAGGAGACTAAGGGGGGGATATGATAGAAGTGTATAAAATCATGAGTGATGTGGAGAAAGTAGATAAGGAAAAGTTATTTACTTTTTCCTATAATACAAGAACTAGGGGCCACCAAATGAAATTAACGGGCAGCAGGTTTAAAACAAATAAAAGGAAGTTCTTCTTCATGCAGCGCATAGTCAACTTGTGGAACTCCTTATCTGAGGAGGTTGTGAAGGCTAGGACTATAACAGCGTTTAAAAGAGAACTGGATAAATTCATGGAGGTTAAGTCCATTAATGGCTATTAGCCAGGATGGGTAAGGAATGGTGTCCCTAGCCTCTGTTTGTCGGAGGGTGGGGATGGATGTCGGGAGAGAGATCACTTGAGCATTACCTGTTAGGTTCACTCTCTCTGGGGCACCTTGCATTGGTCACTGTCGGTAGACAGGATATCGGGCTAGATGGACCCTTGGTCTGACTCAGTACAGCTGTTCTTATATTCTGATTATTATTTGATTTCTTGAATAAAGTCCAAGAATTTGAGAATTTTTATATTCAGGTTGCATGTTCCAAGCCAGTAGAGTATAACAGTCTGTTACTTTTCTTCAGTGAAGTGGTGGTGATGAAAATTTAAAAAGAATTTTATTTACTTTGTTGGCTGAACTTATGAGTAATGAAGTGTGCAGCCTTTTAGTTGGCTGAGCGAAGTGAGGCCTACACTCAATTTGATAGCATTTCTCTGCTTGTGTGTCTGGGCATAAGTCTTGAACACCACAGCTGATCAATTCCAAAATTGCAGGATATGTTCTACACAAAAATGGGAAAAATCCTATTGATTTTTGGTGAAAACCAGAAATGGGTGGGAGGGAGACAGAGCTCTTGGCATTTGGTTAGCACACCCTCAGCTTTAACCATATCTGTTGTTGTCTAGGGAGTTTAAAAAAAATGGCTGCCATCAACTTTTTCTTTTAACACCTTCCAGTGTAACAATACACCCCATCTCAGCTCTGCCCATCATTCTAAAAGTATTGAAAATGTTGACAGCCTGAATGACTTATATCCCAGACAGAGAGAAAATAAATAATTTTATGAATTCCAAATTAGAGGGGAAATGGAGGGCAGCAAGGACCCCTTTGTGTGTACAAGGATGTTGGCAACCCTCTAGATGTAAGCAGGCTAAGAAGAGCAGTCACAAGGGAAATGGGGAATACTGTGAGTTCCTGGCATATGGTGAAAGGGAGAATTTTTTTGGGTGCGTACAGAGCCTTTGGCATGAGGATGGGAGTAGGGGAATTGCAGGGAGTCTCTGAAATACATGAGGAGGGTGGCACACAGGGAGCTTGTGGTGAAAATTGCAGGGATGCTTGTGTGTACAGTGAGCTCAGACCATGCAAGCTACAAAGTGCCACTCTGTTTTTATATGCCTTTTGGAGGATTAGGACATAAGACAGGCTATGTTTACACTGCTCTTTCGTCCAGAAAACTTTTGTTGGTCAAGGGTGTGAAAAAACACACCCCAACCAACAAAAGTTTTACTGAGGAAAAGCACTGCTGTGGACAGTGCTTTGTTGGTGGGAGATGTTCTCCTGCCGACAAAGCTACCACCCCTCATTGGGGGTGATTTTATTTTGTCAGCAGGAGACCTCTCCTGCCGACAAAGAGCAGCTACACTGCATACCTTTCAGGGCACAGCTGTAGGGTGTGCAGTGTAGACATAGCCATGCACAGCTCAACAGGCTATTAACGCTTAATAAACATGGTTTCTTGGCCATTCTGTTTGAGTAAAATTCAGTACGGGCTGTGAGATTCAAAATCTGGTAATTGTTTTAAATTTAACTTCTGATATTTAGTAAATAATTATAGCCACGGTTGTTTGTTTGTTTGTTTTGCAAATATTTTTTGGGTTAATACATAAACCTTGTTGTCCTGAAGTTAAACTTGTTTAGCTAATTCAAGCACTCTACAAGGACTCTTTTTAAAAGTCACATAGGAATTGCCAGGGTGAATTTTGAAGGGTGTTTCAACTAGTTTTCAATAAAAGCAAGTTCTTTTTAATAAGTTTCTTTGATTTTCAGACATGGTTTATTTTCTTTTATTGTGTCACTAAAAATATACTAATGATCCGTTATGCTTGATGTTTAAGCTCATTTAAAAATAGGTTGACAGCTTGGATATTCCACTTTGAACAAACTGTACTTTGAAAACCTTATTTTGGTATTGAAACACTAAGTTAATTTTCATATTACAGTACTGACAAGTCTGGACAGCTTAGCACTGATAAAGCACATTAGTGGAAAGTGCCAACTACCTAAATGGTGAACAGGACAATTCTTAAGTGTTCAGCCCAGGGTATCATCTTCTTTGAGCCAGAAAATTTTTGGCCATTAAATTCATGTTTTTACTGGAAAAATAAAGCAGCTGGCATATACTCCCTCCACATCCCTAAGATTCAGAGAATTCCCTCTCAATTGGGGGCCTCAGAGAACACAGCTGAAGGCCACTCATTTTTTGGTAGGAATGAATATTTGTGATAAAAATCTCTTGTAGCCAATTTACACAACACATTACGAATACAGAGCAAAACTAAGGTATACACAATAAGTACAGAGTTTATTTATCCAAGTGTTAAAAATATTTAAACTGATTTATCACAAGAGGTGTACAATTGAGCACCGGCAGTCATTCCATACTAACGGTGCACACTATTTTCACAAATTGCCAAGATGTATAATGCTTTCAAATTATAAAAAGTTCTACTTTATGCTGGTTTCTTTAATCCCATAAATGATTAGTAGGTGTCCAGGGAAGATTCCAATGCAGAAATAATATGCTCAGAAAGGGGGAGAAAAAGGAGTATAACAGTACTTGTTAGTTCTCCAAGAGAAGACACTTGATGTTTTGAAGCTCAGCTTGCTTTATCATTGGCTCTGTAATCAATCCTAGGGTAAATACAAATATATATTGTTTTTATTGACATTGTAGACTTTAAATAGTGAAGAAGATAATTAGCCCATAGCAGGTCACAGAAGAAAATCAAGCCTTAGACAAAACCCATCAGAACTTCTCTGGTTCTAACACAGCTACTGTTGACTGGAAATTACATTATGTATTATGAAAACGTTAGACGCTGAAAGTCAGCACTGTGTTTCCTTTAGAGTGACCAGATGTCCTGATTTTATAGGGACCGTCCTGATTTTTGGGTCTTTTTCTTATATAGGCTCCTATTACTCCCCACCCCCGTCCTGATTTTTCACACTTGCTGTCTGGTCACCCTAGTTTCCTTAGAGGAAAATGTGGCACCACATATTTTGTCCAGAAGAGTATTGGTTCTCACTTGAAGAAATGCTGCTAAGGCAGGAGACTTTTGAAACGTTAGTAGAATTTCAGTGTAGGTACCCTTATTTACTAACAAGTAACCACCAACTCTGCAGACTGTTTAATGCAGTGGATATAGAGCTAACTTAATCAGTTAACCCTAAAAAAGGAAGCAGTGGAACAAACTTTGGCTTGTGATACTGTTTTCCTGGAACATGTAAATAAAAAAACAAAACAAAACACTCCTGGTACTCCCAAGACCACAGTTATCCTTCAGATGTGTATAGAATAGGCCTGCGAGCATGAATATATTGTAACTAAAGACTACAATTGTTATAACCTTATTCCCAGATCTGGACCTTAGCGTCCAAAATATGGGGGTTAGCATGAAAACCTCCAAGCTTAGTTACCAGCTTGGACCTGGTACTGCTGCCACCACCCAAAAAATTAGAGTGTTTTGGGGCACTCTGGTCCCACTGAAAAACCTTCCCTGGGGACCACAAGACCCAAATCCCTTGAGTCTCACAACAAAGGGAAATAATCCTGATTCCCTTCCCCCCTCCAGGTGCTCCTGGAGAGATACACAGACACAAGCTCTGTGAAACTACGCAGAGTGAGTCCCCCTCTCCGTTCCCAATCCTGGAACAAAAGCACTTTCCTCTTCACCCAGAGGAAATGCAAAATCAGGCTAGCAATCCAACACACAGCTTTCCCCTGATTTCTTCCTCCCACCAATTCCCTGGTGAGTACAGACTTAATTTCCCTGAAGTAAAGAAAAACTCCAACAGGTCTTAAAAGAAAACTTTATATAAAAAAGAAAGAAAAAATACAAATGTTCTCTCTGTATTAAGATGATACAACACAGGGTCAATTGCTTAAAAGAATATTGAATAAACAGCCTTATTCAAAAAGAACACAAATCAAAGCACTTCAGCACTTATATTCATGCAAATACCAAAGAAAAGAAACCATAGAACTTACTATCTGATCTCTTTGTCCTTACACTTAGAAACAGAAGACTAGAAAATAGAACTACTTCTCCACAGCTCAGAGGAAACAGGCAGACAGACAAAAGACTCAGAGACACACTTCCCTTCACCCAAAGTTGAAAAAATCCAGTTTCCTGATTGGTTCTCTGGTCAGGTGTTTCAGGTGAAAGAGACATTAACCCTTAGCTATCTGTTTATGACACGCCCCCCAAATTGCAGACAGTGGGGAAGCTCACTGGCGGCAATTTCCTTCTAGAACTTGAAAATAAACAGATTACTACAACACATGCACCTTTACATATACTACTAAGTATATAACTAACAGACTTTTACACTTTAAGAACACTTTTTAACTACTGGATTCTGGGAAACTCTCACGGGAGAGTGCATCAGCAACTTTGTTAGAAGCTCCTGTGATGTGTTGAATTTCAAAATCAAAATCTTGGAGAGCTAAACTCCAACGAAGAAGTTTCTTGTTGTTCCCCTTGGCAGTATGAAGCCACTTGAGTGCAGCATGGTCAGTTTGTAGTTGGAACCGCCGTCCCCAAACATATGGGCGTAGCTTCTCCAGGGCGTACACAATGGCATAGCATTCCTTTTCACTGACTGACCAGTGACTTTCCCTCTCAGACAGTTTTTTGCTGAGAAACACGACAGGATGGAAGTTGTGATCTGTTGCTTCCTGCATGAGTACTGCTCCTATACCACGCTCAGATGCATCCGTGGTTACTAGGAATGGCTTGTCAAAGTCCGGGGCCCTGAGTACAGGGTCAGACATGAGCGTTGCCTTAAGCTGGGTAAAGGCTTTTTGACACTCATTAGTCCACTTAACGGCATTTGGCTGGGTCTTTTTGGTTAGGTCGGTCAATGGGGCAGCGATTTGGCTGTAGTGTGGTACCAATCGCCTGTAGTATCCGGCCAAGCCTAAGAAGGATTGGACCTGTTTTTTTGACCTTGGGACAGGCCACTTTTGGATAGCATCCACCTTGGCCTGTAGGGGGTTTATGGTTCCTCGACCCACCTGGTGCCCCAGGTAAGTCACTCTGTTTTGGCCTATTTGACACTTTTTGGCCTTAACAGTTAGTCCTGCCTGCCTGATGCGCTCAAAGACCTTTTCCAGGTGTAGTAGGTGTTCGGGCCAGGAGTCTGAAAAAATGGCCACATCATCGAGGTAGGCAACTGCGAATTCTCCCAGTCCAGCTAGTAGACCATCTACCAGCCTCTGGAAGGTGGCGGGTGCATTTCGAAGGCCGAAAGGAAGGACATTGAATTCATACACCCCCGCATGGGTGACGAATGCTGACCTCTCCTTGGCAGGTTCATCTAGCGGTACTTGCCAGTACCCCTTGGTTAAGTCTATTGTAGAGATGAACTGGGCACGTCCCAACTTTTCCAATAGCTCATCAGTACGTGGCATCGGATAGTTGTCCGGACGAGTTACAGCATTTAGCTTACGGTAGTCCACGCAAAAGCGTATTTCCCCATCTGGTTTGGGTACCAGAACCACTGGAGATGCCCATGCACTGGTAGATGGGCGGATTATACCCATCTGTAGCATGTTCTGGATCTCCCGTTCTATAGCAGCTTGGGCATGAGGAGACACCCGGTAGGGTGGGGTTCTGATTGGGTGAGCATTACCTGTATCAATGGAGTGGTATGCCCGTTCAGTCCGTCCTGGGGTGGCTGAGAACAATGGGGCGAAGCTAGTGCACAGCTCCTTGATTTGTTGCCGCTGCAGACGTTCCAGGGTGGTTGAGAGGTTTACCTCTTCCACGCCACCGTCTTTTTTTCCGTCGTAGTAGACACCGTCAGGCCACTCAGCATCATCTCCCTGGACTGTAAACTGACAAACCTGTAAGTCTCTGGAATAGAAAGGCTTGAGAGAATTAACATGGTACACTTTAGGCTTTAGTGAGGAATTGGGAAATGCTATGAGGTAGTTTACAGCTCCCAGGCGCTCTTGGACCGTGAATGGCCCTTCCCATGATGCTTCCATCTTATGGGCCTGTTGCGCCTTCAAGACCATAACCTGGTCTCCTACCTTGAAGGAACGTTCTCTGGCATGTCTGTCATACCAGGCCTTTTGCTCTTCTTGAGCATCCTTTAGGTTCTCTCTAGCAAGGGCTAAAGAGTGTCGGAGGGTGCTTTGTAGGTTGCTTACAAAGTCCAGAATGTTAGTTCCTGGAGAAGGCGTAAACCCCTCCCATTGCTGCTTCACCAACTGTAATGGCCCCTTAACCTCGTGACCATACACAAGTTCAAATGGTGAAAACCCTAAACTGGGATGTGGTACAGCCCTGTAGGCAAACAGCAACTGCTGCAACACTAGGTCCCAATTATTGGAGAATTCGTTGATGAATTTTCTTATCATGGCCCCCAAAGTTCCATTGAACCTTTCCACCAGGCCATTGGTTTGATGGTGGTACGGGGTGGCAACCAAGTGATTCACCCCATGAGTTTCCCACAGTTTTTCCATGGTCCCTGCCAGGAAATTAGACCCTGAATCTGTAAGGATGTCAGAGGGCCAACCTACCCTGGCAAAGATGTCTGTTAGGGCCAGGCACACAGTGTTAGCCCTGGTGTTGCCTAGAGCTACTGCTTCTGGCCATCGGGTAGCAAAGTCCACTAAAGTCAGTACGTACTGCTTTCCTCTGGGCGTCTTTTTTGGGAAAGGGCCCAGAATATCCACAGCTACTCGCTGAAATGGGACCTCAATTATGGGGAGTGGCTGGAGAGGGGCCTTGACCTGGTCTTGAGGCTTACCCACTCTTTGGCATACCTCACAAGACCGGACATACTTGGCAACATCCTTGCCCATCCCCTCCCAGTGGAAGGACTTCCCCAACCGGTCCTTGGTTCTGTTCACCCCAGCATGGCCACTGGGATGATCATGGGCTAAGCTTAAGAGCTTCTCCCGGTACTTAGTTGGAACCACCAACTGTTTTTGCGGCTGCCATTCTTCCCGGTGTCCACCAGAAAGAATTTCCTTGTATAAAAGTCCTTGGTCTATAACAAACCGGGATCGATTAGAAGAGCTGAGAGGCGGTGGGGTGCTCCGTGCCGCCGCCCACGCTTTCTGAAGGCTGTCATCTGCTTCCTGCTCAGCCTGGAACTGTTCCCTTGAGGCTGGGGTCACCAGTTCTTCCTCAGACTGTGGACTTGGGCTTGGTCCCTCTGGAAGCGATGTAGGTGATGGGGTTGTTTCCGTTGCTGGTGAACCGCTCTCCGCTGGTGCACCTGAGGGTATTTCAGGCTCTGGCTGAGCCTTTTGGGTATGGCTGTCTTGTGCTTCTGCCAGTTCTGGCTCGCTGGCGCCCTCTGGCGTTGAGGTTGAAGATGTGGTTGCACTTGCTGGTGCTGGTTGCTGTTCCAGTTCCGGGCCTGGGACTGGAGATGCTGTGGCTGTTTCAGTGGTAGGCATGGAATCCGGGTCCACTACCTCTGTCTGGGTCTCTGGTAACACAGACGGGGCCTCTGTGGACGGCTCAGGAACAGGAATGGGTCTGGAAGCTTGCCTGGTTTGGCTACGGGTAACCATTCCCACTCTCTTGGCCCGCCTCACCTGGTTGGCCAAGTCTTCCCCCAGTAGCATGGGGATAGGATAATTGTCATAGACGGCAAAAGTCCACATTCCTGACCAGCCTTTGTACTGGACAGGCAGTTGAGCTGTAGGCAAGTCTACAGCTTGTGACATGAAGGGGTAAATTGTAACTTTGGCCTCTGGGTTGATGAATTTGGGGTCAACGAAGGATTGGTGGATAGCTGACACTTGTGCCCCCGTGTCTCTCCACGCAGTAACCTTCTTTCCGCCCACTCTCAAATTTTCCCTTCGCTCCAAGGGTATTTGAGAGGCATCTGGGCCTGGGGATCTTTGGGGTGATGGTGGTGTAATGAATTGCACTCGCATGGTGTTCTTGGGACAGTTGGCCTTGATATGTCCCAGTTCATTACACTTAAAGCATCTTCCATCTGATGGGTCACTGGGCCGAGGTGAGTTACTGGAGACTGGTGAGGTTGAAGAGTAGGGTATCTGTGGCTTTACTTGGGTGGTATGTAGGGTCTTTGGCTGTCCTCGGTTGTAGGGTTTATGGTCTGTGTGCCCCCTGGGGTAATCGTTCCCCTTGACAGTAGCTTTTTTGCTTTCTGCCAGTTCCATCCATTTGGCTCCAATGTCCCCCGCCTCAGCGATAGTTTTGGGATTTCTATCTTGTATGTACCGTGTGATGTCTTCAGGAACACCATCCAAGAACTGCTCCATTTGTATGAGGAGGTTCACTTCTTCCAAGGTTTGAATGTTGTTTCCTGTTAACCAGGCCTCATAGTTTTTTGCAATGTAGTAGGCGTGTTTGGGAAATGACACCTCTGGTTTCCACTTTTGGGTTCTGAAGCGCCGACGGGCATGATCTGGGGTTATCCCCATCCGGTATCTGGCCTTGGTTTGAAAAAGTTTATAGTCGTTCATTTGCAGCTTAGGCATTTCAGCTGCCACCTCTGCTAAAGGTCCACTGAGTTGTGGCCTTAATTCTACCATGTACTGGTCTTCGGGGATGCTGTACCCAAGACAGGCTCTTTCAAAATTTTCCAAGAAGGCCTCGGTGTCATCACCTGCCTTGTAGGTGGGAAATTTCCTGTGCTGTGGAGCAATAATGGGCGATGGGTTGTTAGGATTGGCTGGAGTCTGTTGCTTAGCCTTTTCTAATTCCATGGCCTGTTGGTGGGCTTCCCTCTGGAGTTCTATCTGTCTTCTGTGGGCTGCCTCATCTTCTTCTAGTTTTCTTTTGTGTGCTGCCTCTTGGGCTGCCTGTTTGATGCTTTCTTCCTTTTCTTTTATCTCCATCTCTTTTTGTTTCATTTCCAGTTGTCGCCTGTGTTCAGCTTCTTTGATGTGTTCTTCGGCGTTTCTTTTTGCCTTAGAAGTCATGGTTCCTGTTTTCTTGTGTTGGGGTGCCCTCCGGTGTTTATCTTCTGAACTGCAGGTTCTCTGTTGCCTCCTGAAGTCTGCCTAGCAACAGTGCCTTTTCCCTTTTCTCTCTCTAGCTAATGTTCAATTAAGGGAAACCAGAAAAACCACTTTATTTGCATGCATATAAGTGCTGGTACTTTGCCTCCTAATGGGAGGGCTATTGCATGACAAAAGACCCTTAACAGTCTTCTCGCTTAATATGCAAACCACAAACTGCTAGAGAGAGCAGAAAAAAAAAATTCTCTCTGGTTCCCTTTTAAAACCAAACTGTTTCTCTCTGCTAAAAAGCCCTTAGCAGAGAAAAGAAAAATATAATATTCCTACTGGCTTCTGGATTCTGTCTATATCCCGCCGCTGCCACTCATGTTATAACCTTATTCCCAGATCTGGACCTTAGCGTCCAAAATATGGGGGTTAGCATGAAAACCTCCAAGCTTAGTTACCAGCTTGGACCTGGTACTGCTGCCACCACCCAAAAAATTAGAGTGTTTTGGGGCACTCTGGTCCCACTGAAAAACCTTCCCTGGGGACCACAAGACCCAAATCCCTTGAGTCTCACAACAAAGGGAAATAATCCTGATTCCCTTCCCCCCTCCAGGTGCTCCTGGAGAGATACACAGACACAAGCTCTGTGAAACTACGCAGAGTGAGTCCCCCTCTCCGTTCCCAATCCTGGAACAAAAGCACTTTCCTCTTCACCCAGAGGAAATGCAAAATCAGGCTAGCAATCCAACACACAGCTTTCCCCTGATTTCTTCCTCCCACCAATTCCCTGGTGAGTACAGACTTAATTTCCCTGAAGTAAAGAAAAACTCCAACAGGTCTTAAAAGAAAACTTTATATAAAAAAGAAAGAAAAAATACAAATGTTCTCTCTGTATTAAGATGATACAACACAGGGTCAATTGCTTAAAAGAATATTGAATAAACAGCCTTATTCAAAAAGAACACAAATCAAAGCACTTCAGCACTTATATTCATGCAAATACCAAAGAAAAGAAACCATAGAACTTACTATCTGATCTCTTTGTCCTTACACTTAGAAACAGAAGACTAGAAAATAGAACTACTTCTCCACAGCTCAGAGGAAACAGGCAGACAGACAAAAGACTCAGAGACACACTTCCCTTCACCCAAAGTTGAAAAAATCCAGTTTCCTGATTGGTTCTCTGGTCAGGTGTTTCAGGTGAAAGAGACATTAACCCACAGAACTATAAAATCATGCATTTAACTCAAAATACATGCTTGCTGTACTTTGTAATAATTTATTCAAAAAGGCTGAGGAAAAGGAAAAAACAAATTCTTAATAACAATACCATTACCCTTTTCAAGCTTAAATTGGATCTCTAAGGATGAGTTGCTATTCTCTCTGCTACATGTCCTTTTGTAAAGGTGTTTTGTAAATGATATCAGTTGGAAGCATTTATTTTCCTTTCCTTCTCTTTATCATGAAATGAGGATCTAAAAATATATATATAGATGTAATTTAGCTGTTGAACTTTTCTCAAACAGATGTGGTATAATCACACAGAAATTAGTGTTAGCAGTGCATAACACCACAGTTTAAATGTGTTTGTGCTATTAGTTGAAGAGAGAAGATGAATATTTTATATAAGACTGAATTATAGGTATTTTGAGATCACTTTTTCAGTATGGTAATCATATAATTTCAGACCTAAAGAGTCCAAAAGAGAGAATCCTCAACCACCCAATAAAAATGCATTTCAAACCTCCCAGTGTCTCATTAGGGTCACGATCCTGCAAAGGCTGGCATATGTACTTGGAATTATTTATATGCATAATATTACTGACCTCAGTGGGACTGCTCACAGTGAGTAAGGTTATATGCATGTATACATCCTTGCAGATAGGAGTCTAAAATTATAGAGGGGATTCTTTGTTTTAAAATGGTCTTTTCAAATTTTATTTCTTTTGTTTTTCATGATGTGTTATTTCACCATAAAGAGTAGCTAATAGAAAAACGTAGGAAAAACTATTTTCTGCTACTTTTTTAAAAATTGTGATTAAGATATAATCCAGTGTTTCTCAAACTTTTGTATTGGTGACCCCTTTCACACAGCAAACCTATGTGTACAACCTCCCCTTATAAATTAAAAACACTTTTTTTTGTATTTAACACTATTATAAATGCTGGAGGCAAAGTGAGGTTTGAGGGTGGAGGCTAACAGCTCATGACCCCCCATGTAATAACCTTGTGACCACCGATGGGTCACAACCCCCAGTTTGAGAACCCTGATATAATCTATTTATCTGTCTTCATATATGACTCATACCACAGTTGTGTATGAGAGTATGCCAACATAACCCCACAGTGTAGACCAGGGGTTGGCAACCTCTGGCACATGGCTCGCCAGGGTAAGCATCCTGGTGGGCTGGGCCAGTTTGTTTACCTGCCGCGTCGGCTTGTTTGGCCGATCGTGGCTCCCACTGTCCACGATTCGCCGTCCCAGGCCAATGGGGGATGCAGGAAGTGGCGCGGGCTGAGGGATGTGCTGGCCGCAGCTTCCTGCTGCCCCCATTGGCCTGGGACAGCCAGTGAGAGCCACGATTGGCCGAACTTGCCAATGTGGCAGGTAAACTAACTGGTCCAGCCTGCTAGGGTGCTTACCCTGGTGAGCCGTGTGCCAGAGGTTGCCGACCCCTGGTGTAGACGCAGCCTATTGCAACTTAAGGGGGTTTTCTGTCTGTTTAGGAATACCTCCTCTCTGAATGATGATAGCAAGGTCAACAGAAGCATTCTTCTGTTTGCATAGATTGGGATGTGTGTCAGTCAGATTTGTGGATTTTCCACATCCCTGAGCAATGCAGCTATGTGAATCTAAAATTTAAGTGTAGATCAGGCCTTTGTATCTCAAAATTTTAAAAAATAGATATAACAATAGCTCTTTATGCAACACTTGTAGGAAAAATAATTTGATAGGGTGGAAAAATATCAAAGTAATGTAAGAGCTTTTAAATGAGATGTAAATCTAGGTCTCCAATCCTGCGATTGTGATCCATATGAGTGGACAGCTGTCTGCATGAAATTCTGTTATCATATGGGTTTAGGCATGGGCTTGATATTCTGACTGATAGACGTAATTCTTGACCATTTCTGATCATTTGAAGAACCTATGATCAGCCTTGTCTACACTTAACACTTAGGTCAACATATGTACAGCACTCTGGGGTGTGAAAAATCTAAATTCCAGAGTACTCCAGCTATGCTGACCCCAAACCGCCATGTAGATGCAGTTAGGTCGACAGAAGAATGCTATTTACTGTGACTTGGGGAGGTGGAGTTCCTACGGCAATGGAAAACCCCCTTCTGAAACTATAGGCTGTGTCTGCACTACGGGGTTATACTATGGCTACAGAAGCAACCATAGTGTAGACGTGGATTTTGTCACTTCTTGTAGAAATAGAGGTATATTAAATGTGTTATCCAGTCTAAATTGCAGTTCTAGAAAAATAGAGAGTGTTAGTTTCCATGGGTTGTCACATTTTTATTAGCTAAATTATCTCAAGATAAGCAAATATCTTTATTTAGAGGCTCACTTTCCAACACTTCTGCAGTGTCTGAGTGAAAGTTAAAAACTGCACAGCTTCAGGAAAGTGCTATTCAGCTATTGTGTTAAGGTTCAGTTTTAAACTAGCACTTTTCCCCCTTAAAGCTGTCTGTTCAGCTGTGGTTTTCAGGACTTCATCTGTGCTCATTCTAGGGTCTGGTCTACACTAGGAATTTACGTCGGTATAGGTATGTCTCTCAGGCATGTGAAAAATGCAGACCCGAGAGATGTAACTATATCAGTCTAATCCCCGGTGTAGATAATGATAGGTTGATGGCACAATTCTACTGTCAACCTAGTTACTGCCTCTTGGGGAGGCGGATGACCTATAGCGATGGGAGAATCCCTCCCATTGGCCTAGGTAGCGTCTACACTGAAGCGCTACAGTGACACAAGTGTGCTATTGTAGTATTTTAACTCCATTTTGATGGGGGTAGTATAAGGAGAGGGAAAGTTTGGAATGCTCATAATATATATAATGTAATTTTTTAAAAAATAGTGTGTCAGTAGATGGAACTCTAATAATATGCTTGATGAGGTTAGAAGGACAGATGAGGTCCCTTTGTATATGTACCATAGAGATAAGCATGATAGAAGAACCTAGACTAGAGTTGCACACTGTGGTGTTTCAGTAGGCTGAGCTCACTGCAGACACCAGGAGCTCCTTGCATTCCTACATTTCCCCACAATTTGTAATTTGTAAAATTATTTATTTTCTTTCTGTCTGGGCAATAAGTCATTCAGGGTATCATCATTTTTAATTCCATTGTGATCATGAGCAGAGCTGAGATGGGGAGGAGGATGTAACCTGGACAGTGTTAATGGATATCATTGACTGGTTCTTTTTACAGAGCTGGTTAAATCTGACATGTTTGCTAACCAGATGCCAGGAGCTCTGTATGTCCCCTGCTTCCACCTTCCTGTTTTCCCATTTTCACCAAATGGGCACTGTATGGGCCTGATTTTAATGGAATTTCAGGCTTTTCTGGTTTTCTGATTTTATCAAAATCAATAGGCTCTGCTCTTTGATACCTAGAACAGTCCATGACAGGATGTGGTTTTCAGAATATATCATGTCACAGAAAGACAGACAAACAGAGAAATGCCATCGAGTTGAGTGTAAGGCCTTGCTTTGCTTAGTGAATAAAATAGGTAGCCCAAAAAATTGCTGTAGTTTCTATTTATGCAGTGTAGTTGTGTCTGTGTCAGTTCCAGGACATTAGAGAGACAAGGTGGCTGAAGTAACGTCTTTTATTGGACCAACTTTTGTTGGTGAGAAGATAGTCAAATAAAAGTAGTTTCTGTTGTGATCCTAAAGCTTATAGTGTCTTATTTTTATATACAAAAAACATCAAAAATAGAAGGGGAATTGTTTTGGTTTGGGTTTTCTTCTTTTTTTTTTTTACTTGCCTGCTGTTTGTCTGGTATCACACATCTTGTCCTTTCAGCCCATTTCTCATTTCTTCTGTATTTTGAGCGAATCATGTGTATAGGGGAGAGAGACAGTATATTTGCAACTTTAATGTAAATAATTTAAGCTAGAAGCTAATTAGTCATATACACTTGTTTTGTCGCTCTTTGGCTGGGGGAAGGCGAGAAAAGAAATTGACATAAAATTCCTGAGGCAGACAATCAGACAAATCTGTTTTAAGAGGAATTTTAGCATTTAAGACGATGACCTGAAGAAGGAGGTTGTGGAGCTTCAGGCAAGCAGTGGACCCCTCGGGACACTTGCTGAAATTGCAGATGTCTTCCACCTACTTGGATCCAGCCTGCTCAGCCCTTCATTATCACCCCAGTGAGCAAGAGAAGTTAGAGCTGCAGACACATAAGGGGAGTGGGAGGGGAGCTTTGGTTGTCGTTTTCAGCCCTGAAGTGCTGGCTTACTACATTTTTTTTATAGCAGCCTACAGAGAGAGTAAGTTTTAAAGGGATCCTGAGCTTAAATGAGTACAATGACCATCAACTAGCCACAGGGAAAGACTGACTTATATCGATGTAAGTGGAGTTACTGTAGGAAACACTGCATACGTTGTTTGTCGATATAGTGCTTCTTGTAGACTGTTAAAGGGTATTAAATAATGAATGTTAGATTTGTTCAAGCATTTCTTAGGAGCTAGGATTCAGGAAACAGCAAGAGGAATATGATATTAAAATACAGTAGCATGAAAGAATGCTACAAAATATCATAATTCAGACACATTACATTAGTATTGATCCAGAAACGAAGAGTGTAAGGAGAAGTAGCTAATGTGTTTTTTGAGGGATTGGCCAAGGACTGGAAGTTGACAATAAAATACAAATCTGTACTGGAAATGGAAAATTGACAAGTGCATCTTAACAAGAATACAGCCAATTAAGGGGTGCTGGGAAAAGATAAAGGCAGCATAGCTGGAGAATGAGCTAATGCTAGTTGAGAGAGTCAAGGGGAACAATTAGGGTTTTAGAATTTATCAGGGAAAACTTGTAAGGCCTGAGAGAAAGTCCATTAATAAGGACTAGCTTATGGGTTTGCCACAGACCCTGGGTAAATGGTAGTACAACTAGGTTGCCCAAGGAGAACCTTGGGTGTCACAAAATGATCCCTAATTCCTCTCTTGCTCCAAGGAGGAAACAATCTGTGCCAGCTCTATACCTGGCCCAAATACTTTCCCCTCTATGCTAGCTCAGCTGTGCTGGCTGGTGACTTTGTGGGGCTGTAAGAGGTGTAGTGAAGGCTTCACCCACTTCCCTTCCCACCCACCTGTGCAAGAACGAGAGAAGTGGCTCTGTGGAGTCTGCTCTCATTCCTCCATGCTGTGATATTTTTATGTCCCCTAATTCCACTGCATGCTTTGGTCCCTAATGGTGCTTAAAATAAGGAAGGATGTGGCTGTATCAAATAGGCACAAAACATCTGAAGTAGTGAACGTTTTAAAATGTTTAAAAAAAAAACACCTAAAAGAACTGTTTGAACTAGAAAAAGGTTGGTGGGAAAAATCAACTAGTCAAAAAAGGAGGAGAAAGACCCTCTAAAATAATCATAGATAAGGGATACTTGAAAACCCTGAATATATACAATCCATGTCAGACATTTTATATACATGTTAAAATAATGAGCTAACACATTTTTTGTACCCTGTGGCCTCTTGTGAGCTGCTGAAAACAAGGAGCTGTGACCAGGATCCTTTTGAAGCACATGGGCTGAGCTGGGGATTCATGAGAGGGTTCATGAGGCCATATATTTGCTACCCCAATCTCTCAGAAAAATATAACCATAAACTAAGCTACCAATTCTAAAATTTCACAAGAGCTGATAGGCCTTAGTGTTTTGCGACATCTTAGGAAGACACCAGATTCTGCAGGTGTGCAACCATTGAGTTGATGGGGCACTGACTGAGATGAATGGGTCAGTTTGCACAACTCAGAGGTGTTGTTTCAGGCTGTCTACATACTCCAGAAAATCACCACTCCATTAAGTTATGCTCTTGTCACATTTTCAAGGTTCTGCAGTCATGAGGGCTAGAAGATTAATTTTTAAAAGATGAAAGCTCAGATTCTGTAGCACAGCTCTGCGGCAAAGAGTGAATTCCATAGCTGTGGAATACAGAGGGCCCTGGCTATAAAAACAACGAAATTACTGTCTACAGAAATGTTTCTTAAACCAAAAACAAGTGTACAGTATATTTTAATATTTCTTCTTTTTTTTTAGGGGATACTGTTACTATTGGAGATGTGTCATTTAAACTCAAAACACCAAAGAGCCCAGAACTTGTGCCACTGAACTACAGTAAGAAACTTCTTTCCTTTGGCTAGTGAATGTATAATGTGTCTGGAATATTGGAGCCCAGTCCTATAAACCCTTACTCTCATGCAAGCAATATGTCTTAACTTAGCCTTCAATATTTTAAAGAAGAAACTGAGAATATTTTTTAGAAGGAGGCTGATTAAAATTGTAATGAACATTCACCCTCCCCTACCATCCCCCTTGAAAGAGAAGCTGGGGAAATGAGAATGGAAATGCTTCTTGTGGTGGGCTTGTTACTGGTGCTAGGCGAGGCAGGCACTGCAGTGGTAGGACTGTGGTTGCATTAAAGTTGTTTGGATTTTTAGATAATATGGTCTTACCTCATTCCTTCAGATACTCCTGATGTTACAGTACTTTTAGGATAAATTGCTTACGTTCATTACTGGTATTAATACCTTAGAGTAGTGTTTCTCAGTCTTCTGAGGTTGGCAATCCCTTATTTGAAGTAAAACATTTTCACACTTTTACACATTTACTGTAAAAGTCAAAGTACAAATGTATTGGTAACAATGAACCTATATAATTTAACTGTGTATGTGTACTGAGAGGTTGATAGAGTGGATTTGACCTTGAAGGGTAAGGGTGTACAGGGAACAGAGATTTCTTTGCTTTAGCTTGTAATAACTCTCAATGTCTTGTGACCCACCAGCTGAGAAATACTGCTTTACATCATTTAAAATTCCTAAACATCTGATTTTACTTTACATCATTTGTGCAGTACTTTTACTTCTGCATTTCACCCAATTTTAACAATGAAAATGCACTAGTCCATTTCACTTTCGTTTAGTCAGTTTCCAGTTCTCATGCACTAACACAAATGCTCTCATTTCAATAACAACAAATTACAACATTTTAATTCTATTAGATTTGGTAAATCTGTATGGGTATGTATTTATTTTCCGTAATCTAAATTTGAGACCTGAATTTTTGAATAGTGTCTGTCGTTTTTGGGATAGAATCATAGAACTGGAAGGGACCCCGAGAGGTCATCTAGTCCAGACCGCTGCACTCAAGGCAGAACTAAGTAGACCATCCCTGACAGCTGTTTGTCCAACCTGCTCTTAAAAATCCCCAAGATGGAGATTCCACAACCAGGGGGGGAGGGATAGCTCAGTGGTTTGAGCATTGTCCTGCTAAACCCAGGGTTGTGAGTTCAATCTTGGAGGGGGCCACTTAGGGATCTGGGGTAAAAATTGGTCCTGCTAGTGAAGGCAGGGCTGGACTCAATGACCTTCCAGTTCTAGGAGATAGGTATATCTCCTATTATTATTATTATTATTATTATTATTTTATATTATTATTATTTTATTTTATTCCTAGGCAATTTAATCCAGTGCTTAACCACTCTGACAGTTAGGAAATTTTTTCTAATGTCCAACCTAAACTGCCCTTGTTGCAATTTAAGCCCATTGCTTCTTGACCTATCCTCAGAGGTTAAGAAGAACGATTTTTCTCGCTCCTCCTTGTAACAGCCTTTTATGTACTTGAAAACTGTTATCATGTCCCCTCTCAGTCTTCTCTTCTCCAGACTAAACAAATCCAGTTTTTTCAGTCTTCCTTATTGGGTCATGTTTTCTTGACCTTTAATCATTTTTGTTGCCCTTCTCTGGACTTTCTCCAGTTTGTCCACGTCTTTCCTGAAATGTGGTGCTCAGAACTGGACACAGTACTCCAGCTGAGGCCTAATCAGCGCAGAGTAGAGCAGAAGAATTACTTCTCATGTCTTGCTTACTATACTACTCCTGCTAATACATCCCAGAATGATATTTGCTTTTTTTGCAACAGTGTTACACTGGTGACTCATATTTAGCTTGTGATCCACTATGACCCTCAGATCCCTTTCCGCAGTACTTCTTCCTAGGCAGTCTTTTCCCATTTTGGATGTGTCCAACTGCGAATGTTCCTTCCTAAGTGGAGTACTTTGCATTTGTCCTTATTGAATTTCATCCTGTTTACTTCAGACCATTTCTCCAGTTCGTCCAGATAATTTTGAATTTTAATCCTATCTTACAAAACACTTGCAACCCTCCTAGAGTGGTATCATCCGCAAACTTTATAAGTGTACTCTCTATGCCATTATCTAAATCACTGATGAAGATATTGAACAGAACCGGACCCAGAACCGATCCCTGCAGGACCCCACTCGTTATGCCCTTCCAGCATGACAATGAACTACTGATAACTACTCTCTGGGAACAGTTTTCCAACCCATTATGCACCCACCTTATAGTAGCTCCATCTAGGTTGTATTTCCCTAGTTTGTTTATGAGAAGGTCATGCGAGACAGTATCAAAAGCCTTACTAAAGTCAAGATATACCACATCTACTGCTTCCCCCCATCCACAAGGCTTGTTACTCTGTCAAAGAAAGCTCTCAGGTTGGTTTTACACGATTTGTTCTTGACAAATCCGTGCTGACTGTTAGTTATCACCTCATTAGTGCAAATAATTAAGAAATCAGTTTGCAAGATATTATCTTTCCAGGTACAGAAGTTAAGTTGACTGGTCTGTAATTCCTCGGCTTCTCCTTATTTCCTTTTTATAGATGGGCACTATATTTGCCCTTTTCCAGTCTTCTGGAATGACTTTTCAAAGATAATTGCTAATGTCTCAGATATCTCCTCAGTCAGCTCCTTGAGTATTCTATGATGCATTTCATCAGGCCCTGGCGATTTGAAGACATCTAACTTATCTAAGTAATTTTTGACTTATTCTTTCCCTATTTTAGACTCTGATCCTACCTCATTTTCACTGGCATTCACTATGTTAGACATCCAATCACCATCAACCTTCTTGGTGAAAACTGAAACAAAGAAGTCATTAAGCACGTCTGCCATTTCCACGTTTTCTGTTATTGTCTTTCCACTCTGATTGAGTAATGGGCCTACTCTGTTCTTGATCTTCCTCTTGCTTCTAATTTATTTGTAGAATGTTTTCTTGTTACCCTATATGTCCCTAGCTAGTTTAAACTCGTTTTGTGCCTTGGCCATTCTAATTTTGTCCCTGCATACTTGTGTTGTTTGCTTATATTCATTCTTTGTAATTTGACCGAGTTTCCACTTTTTGTAGGACTCTTTTTTGCGTTTTAGATCACTGAAGATCTCCTGGTTAAGGCAAGGTGGTCTTTTGCCATACTTCCTATCTTTCCTATGCAGTGGGATAATTTGCTCTTGTGCCCTTAATAATGTCTCTTTGAAAAACTGCCAATTGTCTTCAGTTGTTTTCTCCCTTAGATTTGCTTCCCATAGGATTTTGACTACCAACTCCCTGAGTTTGCTAAAGTCTGCCTTCTTGAAATCCATTGTCTTTATTGTGCTGTTCTCCCTCCTACCATTCCTTAGAATTGTGAACTCTACCATTCCATGATCACTTTTACCCAAGTTACCTTCCATTTTCAAATTCTCAACCAGTTCTTCCCTATTTGTCAAAATCAAATCTAGAACAGCCCACCCCCCAGTAGCGTTCTCCACCTTCTGAAATAAAAAATGGCCTCCAATGCATTCCAAGAATTTGTTGGATAATCTGTGCCCTGCTGTTTTATTTTCCCAACAGATGTCTGGGTAGTTGAAGTCCCCCATCACCACCAGCTCCTATGCTTTGGATGATTTTGTTAGTAGTTTAAAAAAAGCCTCATATGAGCACTTATGGTTAAGTTACAAGATTTGCTAAACATGTGAGCAAGACATACCAGCCAGATACCTAAGAAAGAGGATTCTATGTACTATCCCAGAGCACTGGTCCACCCTGTGTGGTATCCTGTCTCCAGCTGTGGCTAAGCCCTGATGCTTCAGGGAAAACAACACCCTCAAATAGTTTTGGCATATGGTGCATCAGGAAAAAAAAAATCCATCCTGACCCACACAGATTCCTGAATCCCTGAAGTGTGAGATTTGAGAAGAGCCATTGGCTTAATGCAGAGATGCAAGTGTTATGAGCATGTCGAGGACATATAGAACTTCCTGTTTTCTCCATGGTCCATGAAGGAAAGGAATGAAAAGGGGGTTCAAAAACCTTCCAGGGACCACCACCACTATCCAATCTGACCCTTCTCCCCACCATACGGGCCACAAAATTTCTCCTAGAAACTGGATTGAGGCATGTCTTTTAGAAAGAGATCTCGTCTCATTGTAAAGACTCCCAAGTCATGGTGAGTCCCCCACCTCCCCAGTGAGCTGTTCCAATATTTTATCACCCTAACTTCTAGGAAATTGCATCTTATTTGGTGATTGAATTTATCTAACTTCAATTTCCAACATCTGGAACTTGGTAGGCCTTTGTCAGCATGATTGAAAAGCCCCATACTATGAGATCTCTTCAATATGTAAGTACCTTTATACAATGATCAAGTCATCTCTCAGTCTTCTTCCTTGATAAGATGAATAGGTTGAATCCTAAAGCCTCACCTCATAAGGCTGTTTTTTCAGCTCCTCTGTCATTTTTGTGGTCATCACTTCAACTCTCTTCAGTATTTCTGTCGGAAGACTGGATACTAGCATAGATGGACCTATGGTCTGACCGAACATGGCCGTTCTTATGTTTTTATTTCCACATCCTTCTTCACGTACGGACAGCAGAACTGGACACAGTATTCTAATAGGCCCTGAAACTAGCACAGTCTCCCCCAAGGCTCCCCAGCGGCTCTTGCTTGTTTCCCAGAGTCCCACCGAAGGTGTTGAGCCTTCTGGTTTACCTTTTCAGGGGAACACCATGCTGAAAGCCACCAGACACCCAACAAATACACAATTTTAAAACAGCACTACTCCTTACTTAAGTACCATGATAGATAGACAGATCTATACAAAATAATAAATACACCTCTATGCATTTCTCTGCCTCAGGTTCCTCACCACTCGGGAGACTTTTTGGACTTGGGCAGAGCCCTGTGAGGTGTCCAGTATCTTTGCCTGCAGCTCATGGCTTCTCTTCAAAATCATGGAGACTTTTCTGGCCCCAATAGCCTTTTCTAACCTTGACTGGTCCTGCAGTTAACACCCTCTCCCCACTATGAAAACCTGCCCAAACTTCCTGTGCCTCTTTCCAGAATACTCTGTTTTAAGTTTCTTATAATTTTGCTATACTTAAACTGTTTGCAGTGAAATTTTCCAAGCCAAGTGTTTGCCTAAGACTGATTTTTGTGTGTGTGTATATTTCAGCTATAATGGTTCAACAATTTTCAAGAACCAGGCTAGGGAAAAACAAGTTGTTTGCCCAAGTTAAAAAAATTCTTACAGGTATTTAGTTCAGGCACCTCTCTGGGATAATGTAGTCAAATTTGGCCAATTTATAAGCCTCTGAAAAATCTCAATGCACACATGCTCAGTACTAAGCCTGTTCCTTCCCCTCACAACTCCTACACACTGTTAGAGTTTGACTGCCCAAATTCACTGAAGATTCTTTTTATATTGAACGTGTTCCATCTCCATGCAACTCTTACATGCTGACGGGACATGCTCTAACCTATGGCTGTAGAGGCTGTGCAGGACTTCTGCTGCAATCGCTCCTCCTGACAGCAAGGGCTACTGGGTCAGGGGCACACAAAGGTTCTTTAGGACATGTGACAAAATCTGAAACTGAGGCCCCCAGTCCTTCCAAAAACATCACCACTCAGGGGAGGTTAATGGAGAGACTAGAAAGCGAGCCTGCACTGTGCTCATCCCACAGCAGCAGCTCTTGTCCTGTGTTTGGCCCAGCAGACCCTCCATTTTGACAGAGGGGCCACCAGGCCAAATTCCAGTTAGCGGTGTTGCAACCCACGTTGTTGTAGTGCCATGCATGTTTGGCCTGGTGGCCCCTCTGTCACAATGGAGGGGCCTCTGGGTGCAAATTTCAGTAAGGGGTCCTGCGTAATGCTAAGCAAATCAAGTAAACCAAAATTTTCATGGAGGTCACTGAGTTCTTCATTTTCAGGGTGCCCAACTTGAGACGCTGGGGGGTTTGATTCGCAGAAGTGCTGAGCACTCAACTGCAACGGAGGTTAATGGGAGCTGTGCACTGAACGTATAAAGTGTTATAAAATGTAAGTACTCTGAATAATTGGGCCCTAAGCATCTGAAATTAAGCACCCAAAATTAGATGACACTTCTGAAAATGTTGGTCTGAATTTCTCTGCATTAGTTCCCCATGTCTAAAATAAGGACAATAATATCACCTTACCTCAGACAGGGTTTGAAGATAAATTCATTAATGTTTGTAAAGAATTAAATCCTGAAATGAAAACACCATAGAAAAGTCCCTAGACAAGAATAATTCTGTGTTCAGGATGTAGGCTTTGCATGGTGTGTAGTAAATAATGTGTGTGTGTGTGCGGGGGGAAGGACACACTGAATGGTGAGGACAAAAATAAATATTGAATGGCTACTTTTTCAGTGAGTACAATCCATATAATTAATGACTGCATTATATGCATATGCAGACTCATTTTGGTATTTCCTAATTTGTATGTGGATGACTTTGCAACTTTAACGTTCTTTTAATGTATTTTTCTTGGACGCAGTATATATTGTAGAATCAGATTACCTGAAAAAGACTTTCCACATATTGGATTTTAAATAATTATAATTTAGTATTTGTAAATACAACCATAAGTCTGTCCAGTGGATGAGCCTCTTGTGGATGAATAGCATACAGAAACCATAAACTGAACTTTCTGTAGCAGTATTCTACTAATAAATTAAAGTATTCTTGTATGGTCCCCTCTATTTACTTCACAATATAGTATAATTAAAGCAGTAATTCCTACTGATGTTGATTGCAAAACAGAGCCATCTTGTAGCATTGATCTTTAAACAGAATTCCCTATTGAAGCTAACTAACAGTTCTGCTTGAAAAGTCAGTGACATTACTAGGCCCATAAATGATTGATGTGTGTGTGTTAATAGCGGGATGTACAGCAGTAATTGCACTGAAGGTAACATAAGCTGTGTTTTTCAGGTACTCATAGATTTCTGAAACTTTCAGTTTGCAGGCTGAAATTGTCAAGGCTTTTTTCTGCTCAAGGTTTGTTTGTTTGTTTGTTTGGTAGTTTGAGTAAAAATTGTTCAGCCACCAGTGTTTAGGAGGAGAGCGAGGAAAAGTTATACTTCCTCCTTTAAATAGGCTCCCCAAAATCAAAAGGAAGTTGCAAAAAAATGTTGACCAGTTTTTGAAATAAATAGTTGGATTAGAAATATCAGATAGCAGATATTGAGGTGTCAGAAGAAGAGATGGTAGAGCAAACTGATAATTTAAAAAACATAAAATCCATAACAGTGGTTTACATCTAAGAGTTCTGAAGGAGCTTAAGTATGAAATGGCTAATCTGCCTACACAACTATGCAATCTCTCATTTAAAAACATCCACTGTTCTTTTTCAAGTAGTGTCCCTGTAGTTGCTCCACTTCAGGTGTGCATTTTCCCTTTGCCTTTGGTCAGAGATTTTTAGTAGCAGTGCATGTGCATGTTCGGCATCCTCTTCATGTCCAATGTCAAAACACTATAGGGCTGTGCACGTTAAATACCCATAGTTCCTTTTCAACTGCCTTCGTCCAGCGAAGAATTTAGTGTGTGGCTGTTTTTCTCTTTAGCATTAAAATATACTATATAGTGTTATTCTTTAGTTAGTTTATAGGATACTTAGCAGTTTATAGTTGTTGGAATTGTTGTTCCCATTTTTTTTTCTTCCTAAAAAATAAAAAAAAATTTTTTTTCCCCTATTCAGGGGTCAACTTTTTTTTCTTGTGTCTCGGATGCCGGGTTCCCTGGGTTTTAAAATGTGCCTCTCCTGCCGAGTCAGGCATTGCTTGGGAAACTTGCATATCCCCTACAAGTGGAAGATTTTCACTTCTCTTAAGGGAAGATCCCATAAAACCAGGAAAATTAAGTACAGGCTATTAAGACCGGCCTCAGACCCTGTCATAAACAGATAGCTAAGGGTTAATGTTCTTTTACCTGTAAAGGGGTAACACCAGTAACCTGAAACACCTGACCAGAGGACCAATCAGGAAACAAGACTTTTTCAAATCTGGGTGGAGGGAAGTTTTGGGTGTGAGTTCTTTGTTCTTTGTCTTGTGTCTGTGCCCTCTCGGCTCTGAGAGTAATTTTTCTATCTCCTGGCTTTCTAATCTTCTGTTTCCAAGTTGTAAGTACAAAAATAGTAAGACAATAGGTTTATATAGTTTTCTTTTGTATTTACAAGTGTGTAGTTGCTGGAGTATATTCTTTTTGGATAAGGCTGTTTATTCATTTTTCTTTTAAGCAATTGACCCTGTATATTTTCACCGTTATACAGAGACTATTTTTAATGTCTTTTTCTTTCTTTTTTTATATAAAGTTTCTTTTTAAGACCTGTTGGAGTTTTTCTTTAGTGGGGACTCCAGGGAATTGAGTCTGCCGCTCACCAGGGAATTGGTGGGAGGAAGAAGTCAGGGGGAAAATCTCTTTATGTTAGATTTACTAAGCCTGACTTTGCATACCCTCTGGGTAAGGGGGAAGAGAGATTAGCTCTCTCGGTACTTGTGTTTCCAGGACTGGAAGCAGGGAATCTCCTAGGGTCGTCCAGGGAGGGGAGCCTGGGAGGAAGTAACCAGGAAACAAGGGGAGGGGGTTATTTCCCTTTGTTGTGAGACTCAAGGAGTCTGAGTCTGGGGGTCCCCCAGGGAAGGTTTTGGGGAAACCACAGTGAGCACTGTATAATTCCTGGCTGGTGGCAGCTTTACCAGGTCCAAGCTGGTAACTAAGCTTGGAGGTTTTCATGCTAACACCCATATTTTGGACGCTAAGGTCCAGATCTGGGAAAAAATGTTATGACATGGTGTGCAGCGCTTTGGGATAGATAGAATCCAGAAGCCAGTAGGAATATTATATTTTTCTTTTCTCTGCTAGGGGCTTTTAAGCAGAGAGGGTTTGGTTTTAAAAGGAACCAGAGAGAAATTCTTTTTTTTCTGTTCTCTCCTGGCAGTAGCTTGCATATTAAGAAAGGAACCATTAAGTAACTATTAAGAGTCTTTTGTTACTGTACAGGAATCTTCCAGTTCTGTTAGCGCCCTGTCTACTTTAAGATCATGGTCACTGAGAGCTCCCACGTGAAGGCAGCATTGAGACCCTGGTCTTTGAAACTCTCTGTGAGTGAGGTTACCTATAACCGGTCCATCAGTTCTGAACTTTCCACTCAAAGACTAAGGAAGGAGATAAGAGGAGCAGGACTAAGAGTTCCTCCTCAAAGAAGATCCAGTCCCCAGAGACTTCAGTCTCTGAAAGGAGTGCTCTTGATGCTCTGACTACTTCAGGTACAGTAAAACAGTCTAAGTTTTTCTCTCAGTTCTATATCTTGGCAGTAAAAGAATGGTACCAAAGATGACTACTACTATCATCAGAGCCCACGATAGCAAGAAAAACAGCCTCTTCGGACTCTGTGGTGACATCGGTATTTTCATCGGTGCTTCAGACAGTAACAGGGAAAATAGGAAAACAGTTTTATTTTATGTAATGGCCTATCCACTTTTGCAAAATGGACAGCATTAAATTAGGCTTGAATAGAGACTGGGAGTGGATGGGTCATTACACAAAGTAAAACTATTTCTCCATGTTTATTCTTTCCCCCCTACCACTGTTCCTCACAACTTCTTGTCAACTGCTGCAAATGGACCATTTTGATTACCACTAAAAAAAGTTTTTTTCTCTCCTGCTGATAATAGCTCACCTTAACTGAACACTCTCGTTAGAGTATGTATGGTAACACCCATTGTTTCATGTTCTGTGTGTGTGTATATCTATCTATATATCTATCTATCTATATATATCTTCCTACTGTGTTTTCCACTGCATGCATCCGATGAAGTGGGCTGTAGTCCACGAAAGCTTATGCGCAAATAAATTTGTTAATCTCTAAGGTGCCACAAGTACTCCTCTTCTTTTTGCAGATACAGACTAACATGGCTGCTACTCTGAAACCTTAGTTTTACACTATACCATTGGGCATGACTGCTTGATTAAGCTCAGCCACCCTTCCTTGCCTCCCAGTGCCTGGTTATTCAGCTCAGATTCCATGCCCCTCCTTTATCCTTTTTGTAGACTCAGAAGGCAGTGGAATGATGGCCAAGTGGGCTGGGTTTGCTGGAGGTTTTCCTAGATGATTGTCAGGGACTCCTTGGCACACTCAACCAATCATTGCCTCTCTGTGTGTTGGGCTGCACCTTCTCTGGCTCAAAGGATATTTTGACTGGGCAGGAAGGAGCAGCCTCCTTCTTCCATCTTTAGTCTCTCCTGGGGAAGGAGCCAAAGGAAAATTCAAGTTCTTCTAATATCACAGGGTTTTCCCTCTGACCCCACCCATGCACTGTAGGCAGGGCTCAGGGTGAGCCATCATCCTTTTCTATTGAATGTTCTATTGTATGTTATTGCTGAATGTATGTTGTTGTTATCCTGACCAACTATTGCCTTTTCTTTTCTGTGTTTGCCAAGGCAGTTTGGGTTTCTACATGATCTAGTATGTTATGTTGCTCCTTTGGGAGTGGATGTTGTCTTGTTGGGAGTAAATTTCTTTGCCTGCTTCCATAAAGATGGTAGATATGAAGGAAAATGTGTCTTCCAGAATTATGGAATTCACTGTATCTGGAACAGAGAGATTTTCTAGGAGATACTGCCTAGAGTCTCTTTCAGTGGCTTTCACCCTTTCTGTGGGGGCAGGGTTGGTACATTCTGCAAATCCAAGCATTAGTGGGCTGGGTTGTATCTTTGGCTGGATAACCAATTTTGACATCTTAGGAAGAACAAGGAGCGACAGCCACCCTTTGCTTCAAAGACTGTATTTTAAGTATTTTTGAGGATTCTCATGCTCAGGATTAACTGCTTAATTTATAAGCAATGCATTCACACTTTGTAAGGTTTCCGCCTGCTTCTCAAATTATACAATATAATATCACACACTTTCTTTCCATCAGATACACAAGCGTAGCAACTTGTAATACTGTGAACTATTCTGTGTGTGCCTGATGTGTTCTAGTGTATAACTTACACAGAGTGTCAAGTATCAGAGTGGTAGCTGTGTAAGTCTGGATCTGTAAAGTGGGTCTGAAGAAGTGGGTATTCACCCACGAAAGCTTATTCTGCAATACGTCTGTTAGTCTATAAGGTGCCACAGGACTCTGTGTTGCAACTTACACAGAGTATACTGCAAACTCTTCTTTTACAACATCTTACAGATTCAAAATAAAAATATAGTGCCAGATCCTCAGCTGGTATTAATCAGCTTACCTCCAGTGAAGCTAATAGAGCTACACTGAATAATAGTGAACATTTTGTGGCATATATATGCAATCTAACATTCAACTGGTTTGCCTCAACCTGTAAATTTCACCTTACAAAAAGGTTTACTGTTGGCGATAAAATAAATGTATAGTACTTCTACGTTGGTGATAGATAAGAGAATATAACCATACAAAAAGTGTAAGTCAATATAGATATACTGGGTCATTGTGACAATGAACATAGAGTAATTACACAACAAATAATATAAGTTAGATGCACTTGTGCAGTATATGTTGCTAAAGAAAGTGTAGAAAAAATGTGATCACCTAATTATGGACTGAACTGTAATGCATAAGTACAAGGAGGAGAGGAGAGGTTGTATGTACAATAATAAGTTCATAATTTATACATGGTTAATATAGAGAGTATATGTATCGAGAGGATCAATGATATATAGAAGTTAAATTTTAGTATAAAAATAATTTCTGGAAAAACAAGAGAGGTAGTGTCATGAGAAACTATCTAGGAGTATACTTTCCTTGATGACTTTTCAACATTTATTTGAAACATATTGCCTGTGATTGATTTTAGAAAGAGTCAATGTACTGACTTTTGGTTCTTTACAAAATGTATTTTAATTGATAGAACTTTAATCAGCATGCTAACAGAATGATTTGGAACGAGTAAGCAAAGAAACATTTTCCCAGCTGCTGTCTACTAAATATGTCAGTAAGGAATTCTGCCTATGGTGTCATTATCCCTAAAAAAGGAAATTATGAAATTTTGTCGGAATTTAAAAACCAGTATTTCTGGATATTAATACTCCAGGGTAAATACAGCGACCAGGAGAACATAAGTGCACTGGAGTACATTAAATCCATGGGGGAATGCCCCAGAGACTTTAGAATTTTCTTGTATGCCGTGCAACATTTATGTTCTATTCTGCATGACAGTTTGTTTTGCAGATGTTGCTGTACATTCTTAAATCTTGTTTCTATTTCTGGCACTGCTTTTAAGTCTGACCCAAGTTTTTTTCTTGAGGCCATCCTAAAAATAGAACTGGCTACACATATTACTGTGAAATACACCAGAGGCATTCACAGTCACTCTGCATGACAGCTGCCTTAGCCATGCTTTTTAATGCATGATTTGGAAAATTGAAGAATTTAGTTTTACAGCAAGATTTCCTACCTACTTAAAACATTATCATATATGGATATTGTAACCCTCTTATTGAAGAGCAGTCATAATAAAAATGCAAAAGGGACAAGTTCATAAAACAGGTTAAAGGACGTAATTAATGCCTTTCAAGGAGGGGGGAGGAATAGCTCAGTGGTTTGAGCATTGGCCTGCTAAACCCAGGGTTGTGAGTTCAATCCTTGAGGGGGCGATTTGGGGATTGATCCTGCTTTGAGCAGGGGGTTGGACTAGACTACATGATCTCCTGAGGTCCCTTCCAGCCCTAATCATCTATGATTCTATGGTCTGTGTCTTAAAATTTTTAGGATAGGTTTATTTATTAAAACAGTTTTACATTTGTGGTTATATTTTTAAAAGCAAATACTTTTCCAGCAATTATAAATAAAAATCTCTTGGTAGTTCAGTTTTTCTCATTTTCTGCATGAGCCCTCTCTTCTTGAACTATGTGTTATAATTAAGCTTTTTTAAATTTCCCAAAGTCTCCCTCAGAAAGTTTCACACTATTAAGAACATAAGATCAGTCAGGCTGGATCAGACCAAAGGTCCACCTAGCCCAGTATCCTATCTCCCAACAGTGGCCAATGCCAGGTGCTTCAGAGGTAATCATCAAGTGATCCATCCTGTCACCCAGTCTCAGCTTCTGGCAAACAAAGGCTAGAGATGCCATTCCTGCCCATCCTGGCTAATAGCCATTGATGCACCTATCCTCTGTGAATTTATCTAGTTCTCTTTTGAACACTGTTATAGTCTTGGCCTTCACAACATCCTCCTGCAAAGAGTTCCTCAGGTTGACAGTGAGTTGTGTGAAGAAATACTTCCTTTTGTTTGTTTTAGACCTGTTGCCTATTAATTTCACTTGGTGAACCCTCGTTCTTGTGTTATGAGAAGGTGTAAATAACACTTCCTTATTCGTTTATTCTGCACCAGTCATGATTTTATAGACCTCTATCATATCCCCCCTTAGTCGTCTCTTTTCCAAGCTGAAATGTCCCAGTCTTTTTAATCTGCCCTCATATGGAAGCCGTTCCATACCCCTAATCATTTTTGTTGCCCTTTCCTCTACCTTTTCCAATTTATCTTTTTTGAGATGGGGTGACCACATCTGCACTCAGTTTTCAAGATGTGGGCGTACCATGGATTTATCGAGAGGCAATATGATATTTTCTGTCTTCTTTCCTATCCCTTTCTTAATGATTCCCAACATTCTGTTATTCTCTGTGGGGAATTTATTTTTCAGAATTCCACTATGTGTGTGTGTTATGTATGCAATGCAGATTGAATTTGAAGAAAATATTTTTCCAGCATAGATATGTTTGTATGGTGACACCAGATGGAATAAACAATGTTATCATTTATGTGTCCATAAATAACCTGTTGTTTAAAAGCACTTACTTGAATTGTCTGTTCCCTTTGGTTGTTAATACAAATGTGTATATTGTTTTAAACAATTTATGCTTAGGGCCTAATATTGTTCCCATTGAAATCAGTGCCGGGAATCTGGTCGCCTTCCGTGGAAGCAGGATCGAGCCTTTAGTGGTTTTCCTGGATGGCAGGTCAACATATCCAGCTTAAATGTTGAAGTTTTTTATTCTGCACTGAGAATCTTAATTTGAACAACATGCAGTAGTTTTGTATGCTGTCTTGTAGTGTACCCTCCTCACCCAAATACTTGAAACAGATGCTTTTCATACAAGAAATGTGATTAACTTTTAAAGTTGAATTAAAATGCTTTTAAAATGAATAGGTTCAAAATGCTATCTTTAGGGCAAGAGATGATTAGCAGAATATCTAGGTAAGTTGAAATGATAAATAATTTGTATCTATTTTTAATTTGTTGCATTTTATTTAGGTTAATAAAACATATATATGCTCATCTTGTGCTCTGGGTGAGCATATAGAATTTATTTTTCATAACAATATCAAAATGACTGGATCATCCCCCCAGCCAGTAAATACACATAAAGTATAATAAATAAAAAATGAAAGCCAGACATTAGAAAATCACTTTGTGTATTACTTATCTTTCAAGATCAAATTTCTTTGTTTGTTCTGCAAGGCTTGGGTACATCACTAGCATCTGAAGTTGTCTAAGGAATATCCTTCTGAAGCTTTAGGCCAGAGATCGGCAAACTTTGGCATGTGGCCCATCAGGGAAATCCACTGAGCCTTTGTGGGTTCAGCTGATCGCAGCTCCCACTGGCTGTGGTTCGCTGTCCCAGGCCAATGGTGGCGGTGGGAAGTGGCACGGGCCGATGGATGTGCTGGCCTCTGCTTCCCACTGCCCCCATTGGCCTGGAATGGCGAACTGTGACTAGTGGGAGGTGCAATTGACTGTGGCCGCTGCAGGTAAACAAACCGTCCCAGCCCGCCAGTGGATTTCCCTGAAGGGCTGCGTGCCAAATGTTGCTGATCCCTGCTTTAGGTCCTGATTCTGCAAAGACTTTCACACAGCAATTATCTCAGAGGACAGCAGATAGCTCTATTCTGTGGCTCCTACTGGGCTTGCATAGAAAAAAGTGGTCCTACATATTAGTTCCTGTTTCTTACTGACTGTTTAGGGCAGTGACGAAGCTCCTCCACTCATGTCTGTTTTTGGCAAGTCTTTCAGTGGTTCCCCAGCTGTGCCCCAGACTTTTCAGCTCAGCTTCACCATGTTGTTTTTGGGCAGCCTCATTTTTGCTTGCCTTCAGGTGTCCATCTTACTGCTATTCTTGTGATGGAATCAGTTTCCATCTGCAAAACATGGCCAATCCATCTCCAGCGCCTCCTGGTAATGATAGTGCTCATATCTTCATGGTAGCACTGTGTGAATAAGTCTTGGTTTGAGATTGTTCTGGGCCAAAAGATGGGGAGGATTTTTCTGAGGCAGATTGTGTGGAATGAAGATAGTGTGAAGATAGCCTGATATCTTTTTAAGTCAAGGGAGATGTGGTAACCCTTAGATTTTTCGAGACCTCTTACTGTTTCACATCCTGGTTTTTCAGTGTTTGATTCCTTGTTGTTTCTGAGGGCCCACTCTGAATTCATGGTTCAGCTTAACCATCTGGCTCAGACCACACCCTTCCTTAAAAACTCTGCAATCTACAAGAATCGTCTGCCTCCATGGATGGAGACAGTGGAACCTGTGTGAAAAAAGTTATGCCAGTTGGATATGTGACAGTCTTTTTACATTTTGGGAGCTTGTATAAGGACAACATGATGTGTTCAGTGTCAGACTCCCAAGTGCTAAAGGCCCTGGGAGGAATCCTTGCTTCACTGAAGTCAATGGCTGAATTCTCATTAACTTCAGTGGTGCTAGGATTTCACCCACTGCCTTGCAAGGTCCTCTCTGATTAGAAGGAAAAGATGAAAGAACTTTGTTCATCCCTGCCTTATTTCTGTGTTCCTTTATTGCCTTTTCTAAACACTCTCACAGTCTGCCGCAGTGGCAAGTCACAGAGGAAACATGTGCTGTACCTAATGGCTAATTATTTTGTATGACTCGGTGCCAGTAGCTTTCCCAACACTTAGGATCCTAGGGGAGTTCTTCAGTGGCATGTGGGAGATAAAGAATAGGCTAACTTTTGTATTGCTTTTGCCTTGGAAGCTAATTTGGGAGTATGCTGAGGTGAGAATTGGATGTGCTGTGGAAGGCACAAAATCTTATGTGACAGTTTCTGTCTACAAGAGAGATTGACTGGTATAGTCGGTGGTGGTATAACCATTCATAGAAACCATTTGCTTTTGAACATATTTTTGTTTTTGTTTTTTAATTTTATCAAATGTTTTGGGCACTTTTTTTGTTTGTAAATCCATTACTATCTCTAGTAATGTACTGTAAGCAGATTTGACTGTTTGATAAAAGGCTGCTGCAAAACATATAGGAAGAATGAAAATAAGACACAGAAGAATCTTGTTAATTTTTATTTATGATTGGGAAATCTATTCTGAATTACCAAATTTTGCATATCAGAGAGTAAGCAGAAACACAAGTCAAAAACTATGTCAACTGTATTGATTTATGCTTTGAGCAGTATACTGGAATGTAAATTAACAGGATAAGTAGTATTTTTCTGGTATACTTCCATTCCTGACTACAGCAACTCTAATGTAGAGCCAGTGGATGTACTTTGAGTCTGTTAACTGTCAATGTGTCTTTGGAGACTGCATATTATAGAAGACTGAAGTACTAAGATTTGACTTAGAATTTTTAACTCTGCATAGCCACTTATCTGTATTATAGTAGATTAAAATGTGTAGAAGAATTTGATTTAAAAAAAACATAGCAAATTAGACCTTATTTGTCACTACAACTTAAGCTACTTGATCTGGTGCAAACATTTATTAAATATCATTTTGTATGAAAGCAATGAAATATAGGCTAGATAAGTCCTGTTTCTCTAATAACAGTAATAATTTATTGTTCATGTTACAGTAGTCAAGACTGGGGCCACATTGTGCAAGGTACTGAACCAAACTCATAATAAGAGACAGTCCCTTCCCTGAAGAGTTTAAAAGCTGATTTGAGACAAACTGTGACATGAATTTAACAAACAAATGAATGGAGTGAGGCAGTGAGAATGAGGGTATGTAGGGTAGATATGTAGTTATAGAGACTATGTGCACAATTAGTTGCTTTTGAGTTATTCAACTTTGGATTTATTTATGTATGTATTCAATTTTAAAGTCTAAATAAACAAGGAGTACGATGTCAGTAATCCGTACTGGCCATCAACCTCATTTAATAATATTTGTTTAAAGCTGCATAATTTAGACTAGAGTTAATTTATATATTTTTTTCTTACAGTGTCAGACAATTTGGCCCAGTCTGTAGTCCAACATCTAAGATGGATAATGCAAAAAGATCTTTTGGGGCAAGATGTTTTTCTTATAGGGCCCCCTGGACCCCTTCGACGCTCTATTGCCATGCAGTACCTGGTACATTTTAAAACTTTGTTTATATTAATGAGGAATTGAAGTAGTTAAGATTATGTAGTTGTTGTGTGTCTGTGTGTGGGTGTGCGCATGCATGTGTGTGTGTGTGTATGTATTCTATTACTTGTTGAATTGTAAGAGGTAATATTAGAAAAGCTTATATGACATGTTACTTAGTTGCCAACGAACTTAATTCCATGCACATGCTTTTCAAAGGTTGATTTTTATTTTACAATGAATAAAAAGTACAAACATTTAAGTGAATATGTTTTTTGCTTAATCAATTAAATGTTACTAAAAAAAACCAGTGGAAAAAGTGTTACCATATGTGATCACAAATGGAAAAATAGTCTATTCTTTGTATTTCATACCTTTCAGAATCAAGATCTCTGCATACTGTATTAAAATCATAGAATATCAGGGTTGGACAGTGAGCCACACTGCTTCCTCCATGGAAAAACTGAGGGAAGGGGTTGAGGGAAGGAATACTCTGAGGTTTCCCTTGCAGATTTTCCTCATAGTGTTTAGATAGAGGTGTGCATTTGTTTTTATCCCCCTGTCCCCCGGGGGAAAAGAAGGAAGGTGTGGCACCCACCCACTGGACCTAAAAGATCTGCTGGAGGTCTTGTGACTGCACCATGTGTGAGGTATCCTTCCCACCCCACTATGAACCATGGGTGTGTGGCTTCATCCATTAACTCTGAAATCTACCACAATGTGCCTTTTTATGCTTCCTCATGTTGTATAAAGAAAGCCCACTTGCATTTTCCTTGCCCTATATTTTTTGTTTGTTTGTTTTTTTTACATTAGAAATGCAAATTGCATCTGTCCTGGGAAATCGTATGGATCATAAGACAACTGGTATCATTGTAACTTACTAGATGTTAGGGAAATGAAAAGTAATTAAATGACAGTTATACATAAGAATGACCATACATTGTCAAACCAAAGGTCCATCTAGCTCAGTATCCTGTCTTCCGACTGGATACAATTGTGTAAAAATATTTTATGTTTGTGTGATGGGTTGCCCCCCCTCGAGATGCCACCTGATGTGCTGAGATACCACTGAACTTGCACACCAGTGCACCCTTTTGACCTGACTTACTGAGCCAGGCTATTAAGCCTCCTCCAGCACATACACAAGCAGGACCACACCCAACTGCAGAACGACACAGACATTGAGATGAGGTCTGAGGACCCAGCTTAAAGGACTTGCCCCAGCACTCAGGTGTCCACCTCCCTTGATGTGCAGACCCAAAGGTATATTATGAAATCTGTCTCCTCCCTCAATGTGGAGGAAGGTATGTACAGCCTATTCCCCCTTCCCGACTCCCCCCCCAGTTATGAATTTCAGAGACTGGGTTATATTATAAACAAGAAATATGTTTATTAACTATAAAAGGCAGATTTTAAGTGGTTAAAGGGGTAGCAAACAAAACAAAGCAGATTACTAAGCAAATAAATCAAAACACGCAAACTAAGCTTGTTTCACTAAAGAAATTGGTTACAAATTGTAATTTCTCACCCTAGATATTGTTACAGGTAGATTACGGAAAGTCTTGAAAGGCAGCTGCACTGGCCTGCAGCTTGAGACTTCAGGTATTTCCAATCATAGACTGGACACCCTCCCAGCCTGGGTTCAACCCTTCTCTCCTCAGTTCCGGTCTTGCGTCTAGGTGTTGTTCAGTATTTCTTTGGGTGGGGAGGCAGAGGAGAACTACGATGATATCATTCCCCTGCCTTATATAGCTCTTGAGTATGTCAGAAACCCTTTGTCTCCCAGTGGAAGAACACTGGCATTCCCAGGGGTGGGTCCAGTACCAGGTGACTCAGATCCATGTCTCTGCAGGGTTGTAGCAGCCATTACTCGTAGGCTGTCTGGAGTGTCCACGGGAAGACTAAGCTCTTTCACAGCCCATTGTCATTGCTAATGGGCCATTAACACTGTTTGGCTTTTCCATTGTTGTACCTGAAGGACTAGTTGAGGGTGACACCCAAAGTAACACATTTAAAATACAGATACATAGTCAATAATTCTAACTTCAGATACAGAAGTGTAACAGGCATACAAATTGGATAATCACATTCAGTAAATCGTAACCTTTCCAATGACATCTTACACGAGCCATCTTGCAAAAAGTATATCTCAGTTATGTCATATTCATATCATAAGCATATTTTCATAAAGAATATGAAGTGAAACATCACAGCTTGGTTTGCTTACAAATGTTCAAATGAACTGTTTGGGAAGAAAGTTCTGGTAAAGATGCAACACACTTTCAGCCAAGAACTGAGAGCATTCTTGGTGTGTATCTCTGAGTCCCCACTAAGGCCTACAGAAGAACAGGAGACCTGACCCGCCAGGCTTGACATTCCTGCTATTTCTGAGGTTAAAAAAAAACAAGTAGGATACAAACATAAGGGGGGACATTCAGACCTATTTCATAAAGCAGCAAAATGGCACAAACCCATTTTTTTCCTCTTATAGAGAAATTTCCAGTTTTAAAACTTTAGTTACTAATCTAAATAATAAATACATAGTACCCAGGAGCCGAATCATGGATTTGGACCCCATTGTGCTAGGCGCTGTTTAAACACAGAACAAAAAAGCAGTTCTTGCTCCAAAAAGCTTACAAAAAATAACAGCACGATTCAATAGGGGAAAAACGTAGTTCTTCAACATACTCACACGGATGTTTAAACTCAGTGGTTATTTTTCTGAGTAACAATATTAACATCACTGAACAGCGACAGTGGGAACTTATATGACTCCTATTGAACTTAATAGGAAACTTGTGAATTTTTGCTTATGTGACTCATTGTTTTTCAGTGGCCACTACTAGAAAGTCATCTTGGAGATAAAGCATTTTACAGGGCTCAGCTGTTCAGGTTAGAGAATTTATAGCTGGTTGTTATGATTTTTAGAACACCTTTGGGGAGTATAAAAATTTATTGAGCAAAAATTCAAACTATTATTTGTGAGGAAGAAACACGCTGTAAACATGTTAAATCTAAGAGATATTAAATTTTTGTTCAGAGTTACTTTAAATTACTGTGTTGCAGCCTAGGGCTCTGTAATAATTTCTCACAACTGCCCACAGGAGCTGACCAAACGAGAGGTTGAGTATATTGCACTATCAAGGGATACCACAGAAACGGATCTGAAACAGCGCAGAGAGATCCGAGCTGGGACTGCTTTTTATATTGATCAGGCAAGTTGCTATCACATCCCAAATTTCTTACTGTTTACAGCTATTCCAAAGGAAATTGCAGTCTGAAAAATAAAAAAGAAATACATTTGAAGTTGCAAATCGGGATTCTAGAAATACTGATTTAAGATGCTTTTTTCTATAGACAGAAAGGCTTATGTTGTCCACTTGATTTTGGTGCTTTTGAAAATGCTTCAGCACTGAAGCCTTGTCTACATTACTGCAGTAAGTTGACCCAAGTTATACTACTCCAGTTAAGTGAATAATATAACTGAAGTTGATGTAGCTTAGGTCAGCGTACAGCGGTGTCTACACTGTGCTGTGTCGATGGGAGATACTCTCCCGCCAACTTACCTTACTCTTCTCAGAGAGATGGAGCACCGGAGTCGACCGGCGAGCGCTCTGTGATTGATTTAGGAGATCTTCTCTAGCTGCACACCGCTGCATTGATGGCAGCAGTGCCGATCTACCGATAAGTGTAAACATGGCTTGAGACCCTAAATTAGCAAAGTACTTAAGCACTGAAGTTAGTGACACTGCTAATATGCTTAAAAGTTACACACATACTTAAGTACCATGTTTCAGCCCTTAAAGAGAAATGAGATGAACTTATTGGTACATGGATATATGAATTTTAAATAGAACTGTGTTCATTAGGAGCGTGAATTTCGATACTCATGTTCTACCTACAATAATAAAGCTTTTGTAACCTAAACTTTAATTGGTGGTAAGTAAACTTATGTGCCATGTTACTATGTATAAAACCATAATGTGTTACTGTGTATAAAACCATAACTAGTGACCTTTTAGTAATAAAAGTATTATACTCCTCACACAGGTGCATTAAATCTTAATTTATACTTATAGAGTGCTTTTGAGTTTCTCAGATGTAACTTGCGATATAAATGCAAAACATTCTAGAAGCCAGACACTAGTTTTCCGTAGTTTGTGTGTTCCACAAAGTATGAATTGTTTCAAAATAGAGGAGGCTTTATGTAGGCTGTCTTGAAATATACCCCAAAAGGAAAATATAAAATAATGTATACAATAGACTTTGGATGTGAATTACTTCCATTAGCACAGCTGAATCAGAGTTGAGCTGCATCCCTGAGGGTAAGATTATAGTAGACTCTATCGGCAATACCAGGAGGAATGATCTGGAGTGTCGATGAGAAGCACAGTCAGGAAAGTGACAAATACTTCCCTCATGGATTGTATTTTCTAAATGGGCAACCAACCTAATTCTCAATTACTGAGGGACAATCTCCACTCATTGATATATTTCGCTTTCCACAATCAATTCTCTATACAACTTTTCATGAGTAAGGTACCCGAGTTTTCTGATTCTAATATCTAAACTGTATTGTTAAATCTATTCACTTAAATTTGGGTTATTGCTGATTATGTATTCTATGTATATATGACTTTAAAAACTAACTTTATATTTGTAGATAACACTGGTCTACAATTTTTGAGAAGTCGTCTGCTTCAGAGATAAAATGTGATATTTATTATGTATTTTGATGTGCTGAATTCAAATATGACAATTAAAACAACTGATTGGCTACTGTTTCTAAGATATTTAAGTTTTTACATTTTATGTCTATGTATATTATGTAGATAGTAGAGTTTTAATCATAAATTGTAAACCTAGGTCTTTTCATGTGTTTATGGTTGCTTTACATGATAATATTTCACCTGTCCTGTTTATGTAACACTTTAAAAATCAGCAAAAGGGTTATATAACTAAAATTTATTATGAAACAAAAGGCAAAAAACTATTATGTACATAGTTTAGTCCTATTCAGTGTCTACTCTGCACTTCTTGGTTTGTCTTTTGTATTCATTAAATGGAGCATCTCTTGTCAGTGTCCAACAATAGTCTGCAAGCATTGATGGGCTCCATTTGCCTGATAGCCTGCCAGAAGATTCCACTGCTATAGTCTGGAGCCCAACAGCTCTGCCTTACTCTTGGGTAGTTCCAAATCCCTGACAAGGTCATTCAGTTCACCTTGTGTTATGAGGTGTGGTTCAGAGGAGGAGGATGGGAGAAAATGTGGGTCCTGTGACATTGATGGTTCAGGACCAGAAGTTTCATCCTCTTCCTCTTCCTCGTCTGACTCAAGTGAGAATGATTCTGGTGCATCAGGAACCGGCAGTCCTTCTCTGTGGGGTACTGGGTGTATAGCTGATGGAATGTTTGGATAATGCACAGTCCACTTTTTCTTCTTTGACACACCTTTCCCAACTGGAGGCACCATGCAGAAGTAACAATTGCTGGTATGATCTGTACTGCAAAAGGCATAGATTTCCTTTTCCTGTTCAACCACTGGCGAAGATTTGTTGCACAAGTGTTGCAGCATATGTGTGGGGCCCACCTCTTGTCCTGATCTCCAATTTTGCAGCCAAAATAAAGATGATAGGCTTTCTTAACCTTAGTGGTTATACTGCGCTTTTGTGATACAAAAGTCACTTCACCACAAACATAGCATAAGTTATCTGCACTGTTCACACAAGTATGAGGCATCTCTGCTCACTTAGGCTAAACAGAAATGTGTCCCTTTGCAAAATCAAACACTGACAAAGAAGAGAGCACGACACTGTATGATTTCTAGAGCTGATATAGGGCAATTTGTTCAGCAGAGTGATTCATGTAAGCTTCGTTATGATTGCATCATCCATGACTTCTAGGAATAACATGATGCAATTCATATCATGTATGATGCAATACCAGCTTCAGATTGCATCCTTCATTGTTTTGCCTAAAAAGCAAGTACTGTCCAAACCCAGTCATAGATTTATTCATAGATCCAGTTAAAGATGTATTTTAGTCATTTCTGGTTTAAATTGAGATCCCTTCCCTTTATAACTCACTTATCCTCCGCCATTCCCAAATCAAGGGTCGTATATATTGACCCAATAGCATATCTTGAAAACTAGAGCCAATCAACAATTTTAAGCATCATTTTTGTTCTCAGTGACCCAGAATTAGTAAAGTTGGACTACATTTATTTCAGAAGCATTTTGGCTGTAGAGCAGCGTAATCTAAGTACAGACCTCTTTTCTCAACCTATGTATTATATAATTATTTTAACATTAGGTTTAACAAAATTTTTAATTCTATTCTATTTAAGGCCTTGTCTGCACTAAAAAGTTAGGTCGAAGGAGGCCGCCTTAAGTCGACCTGTTAGTGTATGTATCTACACTACCAGGTCCTTTATGCTGACCTAAATTGCCTCTAATGTCGACTTCTGTAATCCACCTCTGTGAGAGGCGTAGCACTTAATTCGATTTTCATGGGTCGACTGCGAGGTAGTGGAGATGCAGCGTTGTGTAATTCGACTTATGGGCCTCCAGATGGTGTCCCACAGTGCTCATCTGTGACCGGTCTGGAGAGCATTCTCAACTCTGTTGCACTGCAAACAGGTACACAGGAAAGAGCCCTGTCCCTGCTAAGGCCCCAGGAATTTTTGATTTCCCATTTCGTGTTTGATCAGCATTGGGATTATGCCAGCTTGAGCACAGCTAATCATGGAGACTACATGCCCCAAATATGCTCCAGCCTGGTCTGCACAGGAAGTAGTGGATCTCATCACTGTGTGGGGAGAAGAGTCTGTGCAGGCAGAACTCCGATTCAGCAGAGAAGACGCTGTCATCTATGCAATGATTGCTCATGGAATGGGGGAGAAGGGCTACATGAGCAACATACAGCAGTGCTGTGTGAAAATAAAAGAACTTCGCCAAGCATACCAGGAGGCAATGGAGATGAACAGTTTTTCTGGTGCTGAATCCCACACATGCCGGTTCTACAACGAGCTGCATGTGATTCTCAGGGATGACCCTACCAGCAGCCCCACAAGCAACATGGACACCTCTCAGGTGTGTGAGTCTAGGGACAACAAGGAGAACGATATGGTGTATGAGGAAGAGGAGGAGGAGGAGAATGGGAGACAGATGAGTGGTGGATCCATTTTCCCTGAGAGCCAGGAAATATTTTTAACCCTGGAGCTCTGTGGGTTGCAGGACATCACGGTGGCCAACCATGATGCTTTAGAAGGCACCTCTGGTAAGTATACAGTTACAAAGTTCAGTTAAACTTTAGTGGGCACACGCATTCAGTGGTATGGTAGGTTCATTGTGAAGAAAAAAAGTGGTGTTGTGGCTCTCTGCTTACAAGAGGCCACTCCAGCTACACAGAGGGTGGCCCTGGGAAAAGAGCATTTGTGTGAACTGGAATAGCCTGGGAACCCTCCATGGATATCTCTAGGAAGCTTTCATGGAAGTACTCTGCAATCCTTTGCAGAAGCTTTCTGGGCAGGGCAGTCTTGTTTCTTCCACCATGGTAGGACACTTTTCCACGCAACTCCTGAATTAATTCTGCTGGCATCACTGTGGTACACAACATAGCAGCATAAGGACCAGGTCTGTATCCAGATGCTTGCAGCATCTCCTTCCTTTCTGCCTCTGTTACCCTCAGGAGACTGATATCACATAGGGTTGCCTAGGGGAAATGCGGGAAGTTCTCAGTAAAAGTGCTCTTAGAATTAAAAAAAAAGGCATGTAGAACACTTTCCCCCGCCCCCCTCCCACCCATTCCAGATCGCTAATGTGTCTTTACTGTGCTCGGCATGGATCAGCAAGTAGTTTAAAGTGGCTGACAGGGGACTGGAGCCCGACATGAGAGATTCCGCAATTTGGGAGTGAAAACGTTCCCCCTCCGCACCCCATTAGTAAACAGCTTCCCTTGGTGCTGTGGGGAAAGGCCGCTGTTCGTCTAGCTACCTCTGCTCCTGAGATTAGCCTGCCATAAACTTCATGAAAAGTGTGGTCGCCCATGACCCAGGGGGGCCTACTCACCATGACTGGAGCAGCAAAATGGCATAGTGAATGGTTGCGGATTCTGATTATGTTATGGCTTGCACCTAGTATAATCATTTTTTATTTTTTTTTTAAAAAGAAAACAGCCTTGCTATGGAAATATTTTATTCATGTCCAGTAGCTCTGTCAGGGTTCTGTCCCCTTTCTGAACTCTGGGGTACAGATGAGGGGCATCGCATGAAAGACCTCCTAAGCTTATTTTTACCAGCTTAGGTTAAAACTTTCCCAAGGCACAAGTCCCACCTTGTTCTTGAACAGAATGCTGCCACCACCAAGTGATTTAGACAAAGAATTGGGCAAAGGACCGCTTGGAGTCCTATTCCCCCAAGCCCTGCACCCCCTTTCCTGGGGAAGGCTTGAGAATAATATCCTCACCAGTTGGTACAGGTGAACACAGACCCAAACTCTTGGTTCTTAAGAACAATGAAAAATCAATCGGGTTCTTAAAAGAAGCATTTTAATTAAAGAAAAGGTAAAAGAATCACCTCTGTAAACTCAGGATGGTAAGTACTTTACGGAATAACAGAAGATTCAAAACCATAGAGGATTTCCCCTCTAGGCAAAACTTTAAAGTTACAAAAAGAGGGATAAACTTCTCTCTTGGCACAGGGAAAATTCACAAGCTAAAAAAAAAGATAATCTAATGCATTTGTAAAAGCAGCAAAGAATCCTGTGGCACCTTATAGACTAACAGACGTTTTGAAGCATGAGCTTTCGTGGGTGAATACCCACTTTGTCAGATGCATGACCTAATGCATTTCTTTGCTATTGCTTACCATTTAGGCAATACTAGATGCCTAGTCCAGATATGCTTAAGGAGATGCATTTTTCCTGCCCTAGTTCCTTACTGACTCAAAGAGAACAAAAACAAAGACACAAACAAAAACCTTCCCCCACAGATTTGAAGGTATCTTCTCCCCTTATTGGTCCTTTTGGTCAGGTGCCAACCAGGTTATCTGAGCTTCTTAACCCTCTACAGGTAAAAGAGGAATTAACCCTTTACAGGATAAAGAGGGATTTTATGCTACCCTTAGCTGTATGTTTATGACAGGCTCCTTTATTTTTTCCTATGACTGACAGCTGGAAATGTGTCCTTTGGCATGTCATCAATACCTGAAGGCAGACTTTCACTGATTAGAAGGAGGTGAAAGAGAAAGCTGGAGGACATGTTCACAGAGATAATGAATGCCTCCAGGAAAGCTGAGACAGAGCTGAGAACGTGGAGGATTTTGCTGTCTGAGAAGTTAGACATGGACATGGAGAGCAGGAAAACTTCCAGTGAGCAAGAGTGTGTGGCGCAGGTTGAGATGCTTTGGATTATGAGGGGCCATGTTGAGGCATCTGGTTAAACTGCAGGAACAGTAGCAGGAGGGTACAGTCACTTTGTAGATCCTGGTGGACAGCCAGCCAGCATTGCCTGGCATAGAATAACCCTCCCCCAAGGGTTCCCTGAGGCGTGGGCAAAAAGTCCATTATCCCTTTCAGTTAACTCAGGCGGAGGGTACAAGGAACAGAAAGTGCCCATTCACAGACTTTGATGGTCTGGAATGTGGTTTTATGTTATACAGCTGAAAATGTTTCTCCCGTTTCAACTTTACAACCCCTTTTCCCCAAGGTTACCTTTATTTTCTGTTCCCCCTTTTTAGTTATGTTTGTTAAATAAAGTAAATGGATTTGAGAAATAAATGTTCTTTATTGGGTAAAAGCGTGGGCTTGGGTGGGGGTTTGGCTTTACAGGGACAGTGCTACAAGGCAGGTGAAGGTTTGGGAAAGCACAGTGCAGACAAGCAGCTCACATTACTGTGACTCATTACTGAAACAGCTTTTCATAGCCTCGCGGATACGCAGCACCCCTTGCTGTGCTCTTCTTACTGCCTTGGTGTCTGGCTGCTCAAAAAGGCTATAATCTGTCTCAACTGCCCATCAGTGCATAAAATTCCCCCTCCCCTTTTTTTTCACCGATATTATGGAGCACACAGCAAGCAGCTATAACCATGGGGATGTTCTCTTCACTAAGGTCCAACCTTATTAGTAGACTTTTCCAGCACCCTTTCAAATGACCAAAGGCGCATTCAACCACTATTCTGCACTTGCTGAGCCTATAGTTGAACTGTTCCTTGCTGCTGTCCAGATGGTCAGTGTATGGCTTCATGAACCATGGGAGCGCAGGTAGGCTGGGTCCCCCAGGATAACTATAGGCATCTCAATGTTGTCGATGTTCATTTTGTGGTCTGGAAAGAAAGTCCCGGATTGCAGCTCTTTTAACAGACCCGGGTTCCTAAAAATGCACGTGTCATGAACCGTTCCGACCCATCCTATGTTGATGTCAGTGAAACGCCCCCTGTGATCCATCAGAGCTTGCAACACCATTGAAAAGTATCCATTTCAGTTTATGTACTCTTTGGTGAGGTGGTCTGGTGCTAAGATGGGGCTATGTGTGCCATCTGTCACCCCACAGCAATTAGGAAACCCCATTGCAGCAAAACCATCTACTATGTCCTGCAGATTTTCCAGACTCATTACCCTTCATAGCAGAAGTCGATTAATTGCCCTGCACACTTGGAGCACAGCAGCTCCCACGGTTGATTTACCCACTCCAAATTGGTTCCCCACTGACCAGTAACTATCTGGCATTGCAAGCTTCCAAATAGCGATCACCACTTGCCTCTCACTGTCAGAGCAGCTCTCATTTTTGTGTTGCTGAACTGCAGGGCAGGGGAAAGCTCTGCACAAAATTCCTGGAAGGTGACCTTCTGCATTCAAAAGTTCTGCAGCTACTGCACGTCATCCAATACCTGCAAAACAATGCAGTCTCACCAGTCAGTGCATGTTTCACAGTATCAGAGATGGCATTCAACAGAGTGCAGCTGCCAGCAGCAACTATGAATTGTTTTTTTCAATGGCTTGCACGACATTGCTGTGTTCTGTGCGGCAGACTCTACTTTGGGTCCGGAAACACTGCAGGAGAAGGTGTGAGGTGTTTGAGATGGTTACAGCAAGAGTGCACCGAGCAGGCTCCATGCTTCTGGGGTTCTTGCGTACACGTGATGGTTTTAAGGTGTGAAAATCACTGGCTTGTTTGCCGTTGAGCACAGTGCATCATGAGATGCTGACGCAATGTTCCCATTCTCCCTTGCCACAATGTTTTGGTCCCATGAGACGTTGCATAAACTTCCCAAAACACACTGCGGCAAGTTGCACTTCGGGATAGGTACCCATGATGCACTGCTATGAGGCAGTGTGTATGTCCACAACATGCTCAATCAACTTACTTAATTTGGAGGCTCAAAGTCGAATTAGATAAAGTCAACTTAATTTTTTAGTGTAGACAAGCCCAGAGTTCTTGTATTTGAGAGCCTACTGCTTCTGAGCCCGTGGAAAATGGAGAGCAGCTTTAAATTCTGAACGTCAGAGAAGCCTTTAGCCTGAGTTCTGCTGGTAGAATAAAGCCCTGTGTATTTCTCAGCTGCTGAAGATAAGTGAGGCTCTGTGTAGCACAGCTCATGCCATAATGATGTCACTGAACGCTGACATTTTTCAACATTTAGTACTACAATCTTATATTGTAACTAAATACTGTACTGTAACTAACGCTAGCTTGCTGTTACCAGAAATTATTTTAAAATAGTGAATCCAGATTAGGCTCCATGATCACTGAACTACAAAAGTTTGCCGAACTTCTGTCTGTAGACTGTTAAGATAATGTTCTTATTTCTAGCTCTAAGTTTAGTGTATATATATATATAGAGAGAGAGAGAGAGAATAAATACTGTAAACTGACATCTTAGTTGTTTCAGAAGCATACATATTTGAATGTAGTTTTTTTACATGGAGTATCTGAGTATGAAGTTATAATCTTAAATGTGATTTTTTTAAATAGAAGTTTGAGAGATCTTAATGGATCAGAAATAGTAAACTTAACCGCATATTTTTATTATGAAACAATAAGTTGAATATTTTTGAAAATTATGGTATCTATGGGTGCATTTGGGAATGGATATTTTTGATGGATGAAAAAGTATTTACTTTTGGACAGGTAAATTACTTCAAAAGCTGCGAAAAGTAAACTACGGTGAAATAATGGAAAACCTCAAATCATACGTTATACTTAGTTTCTGTGTTAAATTGTGTAAAATAAAAACATTATAATGGGTTAATGACCACTTACTTGGCTTCTGTCAGGTAATGAGAGTCAAGTATTGTTTTCTTGTCTTTGCCCATGGCCATTAATTTCTCTATTCAGTCATTAAATGACTGTTACAAGCCTCCAGAAGTGCCATTATTGCTGTTATGAAGACAATTATATAACCTCTTGACCATCTGTAATTTATTACATGTGTTAATTATGTTGCATGTGAAGTAATTAGTCTGAATTTTTTTGTATTACTTAAACATTCAAATGACCTCTTTTTCATATTTGGTTGTTTTTATAGTTAGAGGAGCTGGTCTCCAGATAATTTTTGTACTGCTTAAACTATATCTGTTTAGAACCTGTCAGGACATATTGCCTTCTTGGTGCCCACTTTTGGTTAGCGGTGGCTTTGCAGCATCCTGGCTCAGTTTTCCCCTTCCAAGGGCTCCTTTCCTAAACTCCACACACAGGAGTACCATCCAGTACCATCCCTCCTTGGAGGTCTGTTTGATTAATAAAACTGTTCAAAATAAAGTTCTCAAATCTATTCATTTACCCTGTTACTAGGTCACACTCAGGCCTTTTTTGCCTATATTCTCACCTGTCAATAGTTCAAGTTCAAGTTTTTTCTGATGGAGCCTACTTGCCCCTGTCATAACTTTAGTCCCAGATTTGGACCTTAGCGTCCAAAATATGGGGGTTAGCATGAAAACCTCCAAGCTTAGTTACCAGCTTGGACCTGGTACTTGCTGCCACCACCCAAAAAATTAGAGTGTTTTGGGGCACTCTGGTCCCCCTGAAAAACCTTCCCTGGGGACCCCCAAGACCCAAATCCCTTGAGTCTCACAACAAAGGGAAATAATCCTTTTTCCCTTCCCCCCTCCAGGTGCTCCTGGAGAGATACACAGACACAAGCTCTGTGAATCCAAACAGAGTGACTCCCCCTCTCCGTTCCCAGTCCTGGAAACAAAAGCACTTTCCTCTTCACCCAGAGGGAATGCAAAATCAGGCTAGCAAATCCAACACACACAGATCTCCCCCTGATTTCTTCCTCCCACCAATTCCCTGGTGAGTACAGACTCAATTTCCCTGAAATTTCCCAGTAAAAAAAAAACTTCAACGGGTTTTAAAAAGAAAGAAAAATACATACAAATGGTCTCTCTGTATTAAGGTGACAAATACAGGGTTAATTGCTTAAAAGAAATATGAATAAACAGCCTTATTAAAAAAGAATACAAATCAAAGCACTCCAGCACTTATATTCATGCAAATACCAAAGAAAAGAAACCATATAACTTACTATCTGATCTCTTTGTCCTTACACTTAGAAACAGAAGATTAGAAAGCAGAAACTACTTCTCCAAAGCTCAGAGAAAGCAGGCAGACAGAAAAAGACCTCAGACACAAAATTCCCTCCACCCAAAGTTGAAAAAATCCGGTTTCCTGATTGGTCCTCTGGTCAGGTGCTTCAGGTGAAAGAGACATTAACCCTTAGCTATCTGTTTATGACAGCCCCCAGCAGTCTTTGTACTCCCATCTGATCTCCCTTAGCATCCCCCCTTTTCTGGAACTTTCTGCTGCTCTTTATGGGTTTGGGAATCAGCTGATCCCTGCTCAGGTATGTCTCCTTAGTACTATGGTTGCTAGCCACAGGCCTTTAGCACTTACAAAAATAGTTAAATCAATGCAACATCTTAAGCCATGTCTACACTACCATGGTAAGTTGACCTAAGCTACATACCTTAGGTTGAGTTACCACAGGGTCTACACCGTGGGGAGTTGACAGGATAAACTCTCCCATTGACTTACCTTACTCTTCTCATTGGTGGTAGAGTACTGGGGTCGACTGGAGAGCGATCTGTTGTCGATTTGACGGATCTTCACTAGACCTGCTAAACTGACTACCGGTGGATCGATCTCAGAGCGTCGATCCCGGCTGTAGTGTAGACCTGTCCTAAGTGTGGATGCAGTTAAACTGGTATGAAGTTGCTTATACAAGTATAGATTATTTTTGTAAATTTATAGGATTTAGGTCTAATTTTTTTGTGTGTGTTTGCACTGTTCCTATTCTTATTTGTCTTTTTACACGTCACATAGCAAAGAGCAATATATACATCCACTTAAATTTGCATCCAATGCAAATCATTAACAGTGACCTCATGTGCTTTGGTATCAATTATTGCATCCCAAAGAAACTATACGGAAAGAGTGTTGAAGTCTCATTCACCTCAGTTGAAGCTATGAGTGTCATTCCTTTTGCAAATGAGAAGCTAGGGGCCCCAGAAATAAAAGGACTTCACTGTTTTTTAAAAATTTGCTATTTACATTTTGTCCACAGAGCAGTTAATTGTGTATATTGTTGTCCATTTTGTGTGTGCAAATAAACAACCATAAAGTCTGGTACATGTGCAAAATATGGGAGCACAGTATTTTTAATACATGAGTTTTGTATCCCTAGGGTGCATCTTTATGAAGCACCTCAATCATAAGCTGAAAAATAAAATATTTGCAGTGTTCTGATTGCCTAGGCAGCAGAACGATTTTCTACCATAGGTTGCAAGATTTATTGTAATAATCAGTTAAATGTCAAAAATGACAGAAATGACAGCTAAGCTATCCTGTCTAGAAAATGAATGTGACAAGAAGTCCCTGAAGATAGCACCACATAGAACTGAGTTTGGTTTCTGTTAATCAGAAGAGATCAGAAAGCTAATTAAGAAAATGAAATGAGACATGGAGTTAATTACATGGAAGAGTTGAGATGATTGCATTTGTTTGAGTGCAAATAGCACAAAAGTACTATGTACTGCAATAAAAGGACTTTGGCAAGAACAACCCAGTTGCTTGAAATTCTTGGTTAAGGATGCAAATTGTTTCTCTCCTCTATCTGCCATTTAATTATGAATTAGTTGCTATGCCAGTGCCTGCCTGTAGCTCCTTGCTAAATCTTCATTACTTTAACTAATTTGGGACTCTGCCTAAATGTGGATAATATTGTATGATATACTCTAGATTCTCTGCCATCACCTAAAATTTGAGTCATAGCAATACTATTAAAATCAAAACCATAACGTTTCAAGGTATTCTCCTAGCCCTTTTTTCTTTTGGGGCTCATAGTTCACATGTACATTATTTTGATGTTCAAAAAGCGTAAAATTCACCCAGCTGCAAATAGCTCATGCACACCCTTCCACAGGTGAGCCTCATGAATGAGCTGTACTGGGGGTGGAGTAACAGAGGGACCTTTCCAGTCTGACCTCCTGCACAATGCAGGCCACAGAATCTCACCCCCCACTCGTGTAACAAACCCCTAATCCTTGTGGCCTGCCCCTTAAATGAGGGCATTTTTCTACTTGAGAGTCTGATCCTACTCTGCTACATGCAGGTGAAGACCCTAAAATTATTGGCATATTTTGTAACAGGGAGAAAAGACTATACCTATCACCCCCTTTTTCATTTTTCAGTATTCAAATACAGATTTTTTTTTCTCATACATGTCTTGCTTTCTATGTTTAATGCTAATTTTCTGAACTATTAATGGCACCTCAGTAACCCTTTGGTTTTTGCTGCGATTAGTTGCTTGCGTCCCTGGCTAAGCAGTAGGAGTGTTAGAGTCTGTGAGAGATAATGCTGCTTTTGAGTAGTGGTGATGCTGAAGATATGTTTGATTTTTTTTTTCTGTTTATAAATTCTTTCATACATCCCTAACCTCTTCCAACAAGGATACCACCCATCTGGTAAGGTGGAACCTAGGAGACTATCTTATTTAAAGATACTGGTTAAAACTTGTTGTGTGTTACCTAGCCAGGACAGGAAAAATGTTTATTATAGGTACTGAAAGAAAGAGTTCAGTTTTACTTGCACAGATATGAACATTGGAATGAAAAGAGAACAATCAGTGATCAAATAGAAAAATAAAAAAGGGAAGAGAACATGGACTCTTTTAACAATCAACTAAGTGCATGAAAATAAACTCCAACAGCTGTTACATTAACCCTATGTTTTAAATTATTTTATTTCAGTCCAACTCGTACATGTTAAGAACCTTGTGTTATAAATATATATTCTGCATCTTTAAGGTTTAGCAAAGGCAGTATACATAAAACTGTGCACCTTGAATGGCAATGTAGTTTGTATATATCATTAAAATAAAATTTTAAGCTAAGATATTACCACTTGAATGATGCATTAGTGTTTATGAAGAACTTGCATAAGTAATTATGAAAATGCTTTTGGTACACTTTGCTCAGCCATTCTAGATTTTGGAATGTGGATTTTTCTAATTTCTTACAAAATTATTAATGTTACAATAAATATTTGGCTGCTTACATGCTATATTTATCAACTAAAGTGTTACAGAATTGTAAATTTTACCCAGGAATGTTTGGAGTAGTGACAAAAACAAACCAATTTTAAAACTATATACCAATACATTTTTGCCTTTTTTTTTATGCCTAGCCTATTAAAAGTTAGAAGCAAACCAATCTGAGTATTCTCAAATGATGCTGTTGGATGGACAAGACTGCAGATCTTTTTAAAAATTAATTAAAATCTAGATTTACTTAGCTTGTCTTGCATTAGTCCATACTTTTCACCATTGTAATGCTACAAATTGTGACACAACTTCTGTAAAGTAAAATAAATTTAGGGTAGAAATCGTGAGATTCAATTTTAACTGCTAAAGGAAAAGAAAGGAATTCAAGTTTACTTTCCATCAACCACATTTCAGCTTCTTTTTTATTCTGGGCTCAATTTATGACCTATATAGTTGTGATCAGTCAGGTTGGCTAAGTAATGGACAAGTTCTCTGAATAATTTTTCAGTTTTGTCCTTGTGTGTTTCCAGGCTTTTTGGCTTGTTTTTCATTAGATCAAAACAGGTTACCGTTGAGACTGACAGTAGTATGATCCTCTTGTAATCTATCAAATTATTCCAAGCCATCCCTCAGTTGCTTTTGTACGTCTAATGCCTGTGTAGAATTCTTGATATGCTTTGAGCATAGTCCTCCTTGTCCTCTGTGCAAATGTCAATATATTTATTGTTGTTGGATGCAAGTGTAGAGATGCACAGTCTTCTGGAGAATGCCATTAAGCCTTCTTGGGAAGCTTTCAATTAACATAGGGTTGATTCTGATTGTAGAAAAATGTTGAAGTGATAGTGAAGTTGTTGAGAGGCTTAAATTATTATTCATGCTATATTTCAGTGTTATTGATCTGAATAATTTTCGCTTGCTCTGAAATTCTGCTATTCCACTTCTATAGACAAAAGCTTCATTCAATGGAGAATCTGAAGAAATCTATTTTGTGTTGATTATAGGAAGAGCCTGTCTCTATCTTGTCACTTAACAACTTTGGATAATGTTTACACATTTGACTTTAGAGGAAGTATATATTATTATTACTTCAGTTCATTTACTCGTTTCCTACTAAAGAATCATCCATTTGCAGTATTGCTTAGCACCTTTCCCATTGTAATTACAGCAAATGTGAAACAACCACCTGGTAAATTCAGTGCTTTTGAAGACTCAAAAATAAGATGAGTTAACCAGTTTTATTTAGAATCATTTTATCAGATGCCTTCCTCATCTTTCAGGTATTTATAATCACTAATATAGTCTCATAAACTAAGCAACCCAATAGGACACAGCTCCATACCCTCCTTTATTTTCAACATCCAATGACAGCTGAATCCACTCACTAGCTTTACAATTGCTGGTACATGCATTTTATCACAATGTAATTTTGCTCCAGGGCTGCTGTTTACCTCACAGCAGGATTTACAGATTCTTGTAGTTATCTTACTTTGTATTGGTCATTTGGCAATGCACAAAATTGTGTGATTATAGGAAAAACTGTAAAATATTTTTGGGGGGATTTTTGAATTTAGGAATTCATGGCTTTAAAGTTAACATTATTTTTTAAGGTGTGGAATGGACTGTAATAAGCAATATTCATAACATATTTACTCTATAAGCCATTACCAGCCAAATAACATTTTATTAAAAGTTTTTGTTTTCAGATAACAAATCAGCCTATTTTAACTGCTGAATTTTTAGAGCGTGTATCCCCCAGGGCAAGTATCCAGGTAACCATGCTGTCATTGCTTCTGGGCACAGGTGGGTGGTTGCAAGGAAAGAGCTTGTTTCTATCTGATGAGCAGAATAGTCCCTGGCTACAGCTACAATAAACCTAGAGAGAAACATTTCACAATTTCCACTCTCCCTTTTAACAAGAACAAATATTCAAAATCAGGATTATCAAGGTGATTTGTTGCATAATTTCAAAACCTGTTGATTGATATTTTATTTTGAACATGTGAACAAATATTACAATGAGCCTTGGTTGGAGGCTGAGAAACCACAACAATCTCTATATGTTTATTATATAACTAAGAAGACAGTTTCATGCCAACATTTTAAGAAAGATCTTCAGAGAGAGGTTTCAGACTTTTTCTGTCCCTCTCTCCTCCCCCATTTATTTTTGTCAGAGTTGGGTTGGTTTTTTTTTTTTTTTTTTCTTGGGGAAACTAAAATACATATCCTGATGCAGATAAAACTGAAATAGTGGATGTTTTTCACTGTATCTGATTTATTGAAAAGACTCTAGTTGTGAGTCATCAGAATGCATAAATATTTTTTTTCAAAGGCAGATTTATAGCTGTTTTGCTTTCGGGAGCAACTTTCATTGGATATAATGTTAATACTACTTTCCATGAGTTCTCTAGAGGTAGATAAATGCTATGTGCATATTTCATAGGATTTTGGAGAGTGATTTCTAATATTTCATAGCTGTGCTGTAGATATCCATAGAGAGCATGATCAGATGAATATCATAGTGATAAAATTAACACCTACATATTATAGTGATGGGTGCATTATAAATAATTTTCATGGATGGTGAAAGAGATTGGCTATAGACAGAATAATTTAAAAATAAATAAAATTGTAATAAATGATAAGCAAAAGAAGATATAGCAATAATATTTGGAAAGATATTATATACAGATAATATATTTTTAAGGCAAAATCTTAAATAATTTGTCATGGCCAGGAGAATGGGTTATAAACAAAGTTTTAATTAATTGTTAAAATTTGGTCCTTCGGACTCATTTTCAACTAAAAAAAAAAGTTAATGTAGCAAAATATGTTTCTTACATATTAAAATTCTGACCACACTATACATAATTTACTCAATAAAGAACATTTCCTTCAAGTTCGTGAGAGAGACTTTGCACTGGTGTTGGTAGGATATAAATTCTGTAAATCTACATCCACAGTATGTATGTCTTAACTAAGGCAAAAAGATACTATGGATACTCAAAATATTTTGAAACTATAATGAGCAGTTTGTGTATTTTCCCCTGGCCAATAAAACTCAGTCATAAAGTCTTTATAGCTTTATAGTATGCAAATCTTACTAAGTTGGGAAATTAGTAGTTTGTTGAAGTTTATTCTGGCTTTTCCACATTCCCTGTTTACACAAAGTAGGAGTGTTTTGCTCATGCAAGCTCTTGGATTGACAACTTTGGAGACTAAAGTTTTTTATTAAGCCATTTGGAGCATTTTATTGACTTGATCGATGATCTCCCTAAACAAGAATGTCAAAGTAATTTTCATTTGATTCAAGAATTGTATAGTTGGGGATGGAGGGTAGGAGATAGGACATTTTATGCTACGTGTTTGAAATAGTGGTGGGACAGAGATGTTGTTTTAAAAACATTTTTTGCTCTGAATCAACAGAATAAAACTAATTTTGAAATCTTTTGCTTTTGGAAGGAATTAATTTATGTCCACCCAGAGATTCATTTTAAGGAAAAATAACATGAGGGCTGCTTGTTATTTGCTAGTTGCATTCCAGATTCCTCAGATGTTTATCTTGAAGCTAGATATTCAATCAGAAGTTTCTGTAGAATTTATTTGCAGGTGCAAGAGAAGGTACATACCATGATATTCAGGTCGCCTTCTCTGCTAAGTCACTGGCTTGAATCCAGTTTATAGAGGATAGTATTCAGGAGTCCTGAATCTGATGATTCTTTAACCTTTGTGAAATGAACCTATGGTCTCTATCCATTTGCTAGTGGACACATATCACAAAATCATCGTCACAATTGACTCCGCTATTTGCTGTCTAATCAGAAAAGCCAAAGATTTAAACAGAAATGCTCTTCCACACTATCTTTAGAAGTGCCTCTGCCAAAACAGGTTTTAGACATGCTATTTTACTAGTGATATGAGAAGCTTGCCTGTGCTGTATCTCTGCTGTGCAAAAACAGAACTAAGGTAAGGGGTTCAAAGTCTTCTCAGGTTGGAATGCCCTCTACATCTTGTGAGGGACCTGCATTTGATTGTCATATCCACAGTGCTACGCACCGGTGTGTGGATGCACCTCACTTGGTTTTGGTCTATTCTCTCTCCCTGTCTTATCTTTCTTTGTTCTTTTTTTCCTTTTCATCTCAGTTCTCTGTGGTTTTGTGAGTTTTTCTTTCCATTTTTCATTCATAGATTCATAAGGTCAGAAGGGACTATTATGGTCATCTAGTCTGACCTCCTGCACAACACAGACCACAGAATCTCACCCACCCACTCCTGTAACAAACCCCCTAACCTATGTCTGACTTATTGAAGTCTTCAAATCGTGGTTTAAAGACCTCAAGGTGCAGAGAATCCTCCAGCAAGTGACCCGTGCCCCATGCTGCAGAGGAAGGTGAAAAACCTCTGCCAATCTGCCCTGGAGGAGAATTCCTTCTTGACCCCAAATATGGCGATCAGTTAAACCCTGAGTATGTGAGCAAGACTCACCAGCCAGCACCCAGGAAAGAATTCTCTGTAGCAACTCAGATCCAACCCCTTCTAACATCCCATCACAGACCATTGGGTATATTTACCTGCTAATAATCAAAGATGAATTAATTGCCAAAATTAAGCTATCTCATCATACCATCCTCTCCATAAACTTATCAAGCTTAATCTTGAAGCCAGATATGTCTTTTGCTCCCACTACTCCACTTGGAAGGCTGTTCCACAACTTCACTCCTCTAATGGTTAGAAACCTTTGTCTAATTTCAAGTCTAAACTTCCTAGTGTCCAGTTTATATCCATTTGTTCTTGTGTCCACATTGGTACTAAGCTTAAATAATTCCTCTCCCTCCCTGATATTTATCCCTCTGATACTTATAAAGATCAATCATATCTCCCCTCAGCCTTCTTTTGGTTAGGCTAAACAAGCCAAGCTCTTTGAGTCTCCTTTCATAAGACAGGTTTTCCATTCCTTGGATCATCCTAGTAGCCCATCTCTTAACCTGTTCCAGTTTGCATTCATTCTTCTTAAACATGGGAGACCAGAACTGCACACAGTATTCCAGATGAGGTCTCACCAGTGCCTTGTGTAACACTACTAACACCTCCTTATCTTTGCTGGAAATACCTCGCCCAATGCATCCTAAAACTGCATTAGCTTTTTTAACTGCCATATCACATTGGCAGCTCATTGTCATCCTGTGATCAACCAATAACGATTCTTATTTTTGTTCTTTGTGCTTCTTCCTCCTAATAACTTTTTCCTAGTTTTCTTCATCTGAGTCTTTCTGACCCAGTTCTTGGTCTCCCCTCGTTTCTTCCAGCTGCTAATTCTTCTGGTTTTCAGTTTTCCCTACTTTTCCTCCTAGTTGTTTCCTTATTTTCTCTCTTTTCCTCCCTCTTTCCCTTCCTTCTTTTCTAGTTCCCCCTCCCTCTTTTCTCCCAGTTCACTTTGTCTGCTATCCTCATCCTTTCACTCCAGCTCCCAGCCCTTGCTTTGCTCCTCCTTTATTTCTCTCTCTTATTTAACATTGCTAGGAGGACATGAGGTGCTCCTGTAAATGTTTAGAAGAGACATGCTGGGAAGAGACTTTGGTCATTTTTCCTTTGCAGCTATGTTGTTATGTAAAAGTGCTTTAAGGAAACTTCTGCTAGGTGCCTTAATGTAGATGTTTTAATGGAGTTACATTGGTGTAAAACTCTTTGGTGTGGTGCCTTAAGAGGTTACCTATGCCTAATTCAAGCCCTGTTGCTACTTTCTAGATGTGTGATAAGCCACCCCATTGTGTAAATCAGTTATTTGTAAATAGTCTAGTATTAGAATTCAGGAATCTTCTACAGCAGTGTTTCCCAAACTTGGGACACTGTTTGTGTAGGGAAAGCCCTTGGTGGGCCGGGCCAGTTTGTTTACCTGCCTCGTTCGCAGGTTTGGCCAACTGTGGCTTCCACTGGCCGTGGTTCACTGCTCCAGGCCAATGGGAGCTGCTGGAAGCGGCAGCCAGCACATCGCTTGGCCCGTGCCTCTTCCCGCAACCCCCACTGGCCTGGAGCAGTGAATCGCGGCCAGTCAGAGCCGCGATCGGCCAAACTTGCAGACGGGGCAGGTAAACAAACTGGCCCGGCCCACCAGTGGCTTTCCCTACACAAGCGGTGTCCCAAGTTTAGAAAACACTGTTCTACAGGATGGTAATTGTGAATATTTGGGTAGGTAGTACTGTAAGTTTATAGGGACTAAGATGATGGGAAATGAGGAGGTTGCATGTAATTACTGGCGCGAGGGCTCAGTTTTGACCACTGGCTCAAATTATGCACTGTAAATCAAAACCCAGTGATAATCCCCCAGACTAAACTACGATGAAATCTAGATAAGAGAAGATCATTATGAGGCAGCCTTCCATTTCAGAAAACGCTCCAAAACATCCCCAAATATTTTGAATATTATTTTGCTCTACATTTAATAGCAGCCTATTTCAGTTAACTAACAGTTTTTTTTTAAAGTAACTTGTTATCGTTTTAAAGTAATACTGGACTTGATTTATCCTGGCAGTACTTCAGTTTTACTGTGGGATAAACAAAGAATCTTCAGTTTTAATGGTGTTACCTTGGTATAAAACTGGAGCAGCACTGATTCAGTTTGTAAACTTCTGTAGGATTATTATAAACATAATACTGAACTTTTCTGCCCTTTTTTTTTTAACTTTTAAATTCCTTTGTTCCAGAATTGTTGAATGTGCTAAATGTAAATGAAAAATATACAGGAAAAAGTAAAAAACCATAAAGAAAAAGAAGTAAATATTCATTGGCACATGTGAATACCTAATATCTAATATTCACTATGTATATTTAAAAAATAAATGCCAGCAAAAGGATTTTACATCTTACTACACTGATACAAAGGCACTCAAAATATCTTTAAGTAACTGATTTTGTTGGTCCCTTGAGTAGTTGCTTAAGATATATTTCACTGAAGCAACATTTCACTGCCCAGCTCAGTAGACAGGCCTGCTAGGTGTGGTTCTCTGTCCCCTTCTACGGGCAGCTAACCCAGCTAGAGATTAATGAGTCTGCCAGAGCCTTAGCTAAAAGCCATGTGGCTTTTAGTTTATGCAGTAGAGGCTCATACTTCAGAGTTCCCAGGTTTGATCCCGCCCAGCGACGACCAGGGTCTGTCAGCATTACAGTAAGAGGTGGTTTGAGGCTTGTCGCTGTGTTCTTGATTGCTGCTTATGTGTTTTAAAGGCCCTGAACCTACCATCCTTGTGCATACAAAGTAGTCACTTACTACACTGATTTCAGTGGGACTACTTGCATTCAGTGAGGTACCACCCAATGTGAGTGTCAGAATTGTGTCTTTCCTTCACTTGACTCAGTAAAGGAATGCTTTGTGAACACGGAACAAGTTAACCATATTTGGAGTTTGTATTGTTTTAACTTTTAATATTTAGTTTTACATTCTGTGCCTGAAATAATATCAGATTTTTAACAAAAACATATTGCACAAAAAATGTCCAGTGTTTATTTTGATGCTGTTTTGTTTCCTGGATTAAATAGTTTTTTAGATAAACACCTACGATAACTAATTCTTTCTATGGAAAAATGTGTTCAATTTAATTGTTATGTAAGGGTAAGATCCTCCAAATGCTTCCTAATGGAAATAGTACTTACTACCATGCTAAGTCCCACTGATTCAGTTTACTTAAGCATTGATGTGTGCAGGATTAAGCCCTTCATTTTTACTTGGATTTCATGTGCTATATTATGCTGTATATGTCACTTAATGTTGTTGTTTTTGTTGAAAAAGTGTGCAGTCCGTGCAGCTACAGAAGGCAGAATCCTTGTGTTGGAGGGTTTGGAGAAGGCAGAGCGGAACGTCTTGCCTGTGTTAAACAATTTGTTGGAAAACAGAGAAATGCAGCTTGAAGATGGGCGCTTTCTTATGTCTGCAGAACGTTATGACAAGCTGCTGCAGGTACAGGAAAGCATTATGTTGTTTTGAATTTTTGTCTGTTTTTGACAGGGAAGTGACACTGTTAACAATGTAAGAGCTGTCCTTAGATAAACAGGGTACAACCAATGGACGTGTTTCCACCTGTGTGAGGATGTGACTGAAGGTGATAGCCGGCTAAGTGATGGTCATGGGTGAAATCAGCCACTCTGTCATTTAACAATAATTTTAAAAAATGTCTCCTGAATGTCCTTTATTCTCATAGAGAGAGACTGGTTACTAATTCTGAAGTGAATTCTACTTACTTCTAGCAAATGCATGCTATTCTGATTCATGAAGAAAAACATTTAGAAAGCCTTCTAAAAATCAATGAATGTCTGAAAACGAATGATTATGGGATCATTTCTCCTTCACTCAGAGGTGAAAGTAAGCCGATATGGGCCGGTATGGCGTACTAGTAAGGAAGTGGCCACTATTATGGGCTGGTACACAGCTGACATTAAAGCGCTGCTGTGTCAGGGCTTTAAGCACTGTACTGGCAGGGCTGCTGATCGGGGGCGGGGGGTGGCAAAAGGAGCAACAGCCCCGGGGCTCCCTTTAAATTGGCATCTGAGCCCTGGGTGGCACGGGCTGGGAAGCGCTGAAGGGCTGGCTGGGGGAATCTGGCCCCAGCCCCGCCCCTTCCAGGGGCCCAGAGCCACCCCCCACCCCTCTCACCTTGTCCAGTACCCTGGCCGCCCTGCATACTGGTAAGCCCTTTAAGTTACTTTCACCTCTGCCTTCACTCATCCTATAATTTGCAAAAATATGTGCAAAAGGCCAATGTAAATTACAGGGAGATTATTGGAAATTGATCCCTGGAATAGGAAATGGGATTTTATCATTTCCAACTGATTACTTTGACCTTTGGTACATTTTTCCAAGTTTTATGAGACAAAATTAAGTTTGAGCAGGTTCTTTGCCAGTCATCTGTACTCTACTTCCGTGCCCATGGTTTCCTGTCCCATACCTGTCAGTTTCCTACCATCCACCTGACTCTTACCTATCCATATTTCTTCATATTATATTTACCCCCATCTGCCAGATGAGCAGTAGCTTGTCAGTTTATAATCATTTTAAAATAATTTTAGACTTTGCTCTGCATATTTCTGAAACACCTTTGTATGAATATGGCCAGTCTGTAACTTCAAGGGACAGAAAAGCTGAGGTGGGAAATGCAAACAAAACATTGTAGCTTCTCACGTAGAGGTGCACACACCTCTTTACAAAGTATGTTTCTACCAGGCCTAACGTACAGGGAGTTAGAACTGAGGCTTTCTTCTACCAGGTTCAGAAACCCCAGCAAACAAGAAATAGCTTAACCTTGCTTTAAGCAAAGGGGGGGGAAAATACAATCCTTCATTTCAAGTCTCATAAGTAGTGTGTATAGTTCATCGGCTTCTCAATTCTTCATTGCTTCCTGTCCCTGTAGCCTGGCTAAACTGGGCAAGTATTCTGTTCTTTCTTTTCCCCTCAGCATTTCAACTGCTCCTTTTTCTAACCCTGTCTTTGTGTGGAATATCAATTATTATGAGCTAATACCAGTTAGAAAAGTTAACTTCAGATCAATTTGAAAACGTGGCTTTGAATGTCCTTATTCTAATCTTTACTAAACTTCCCATAAAACTTCAGTGCTGAGATGGAACCCCATCAGGCTCAGCCTACATGAGTCCGTAGGAAGGAAAATCGCAAATAGAGCTCTGCGAATAACTGATTTTTCAGTTTGCTGGCCAAACCAAAAAGTTGAAAAGAATAATTTCGGATCAATCTGAACCAAAACATTTTTGGTCCCTTCAGCAATACAGGAAAAAAAATTCAGGTCTAACAAAAGATTCTGTTGCAACAAAATGTTTAATTTAGATTTGGGATGTTTTTAACTGCCTTTTTAAATAAAAGGAAAGGCACTTTGGGAACATTCACAAAACCACGACAGGATGAAGAAATAGTGTCTTTGCCCTGATACTATATAGTCCTATAGTTAGAGCATTCACCTGGGATGGGGGAAACCGAGGTTCAAGTCCTCACTCTGTCTGATTCAGAGCAGCATCTTTAACTTGGGTCCTTCCACTTTGCGGATGGGTGTCCTAACCACCAGGCTATAGGGTATTCCAGGGTGAGTCTCGCCTAGTTTCTTCTGTTGAAGCTGTTTCACTTTGTATTAAATAATTAAATAGTCATAGGACCAGAGAGAGAGAGAATGGTGGTTAGGGGACTCACCTGGGAGGGGGAGTCCTGGGTTCCAGTCCCTGCTCTAATGACTATTTAAATATTTTACACAAAGTGGAACAGCTTCAGTAGGAGAGATTGAGAGAGGCCTATTCCAGAATACCATATATGGTTATGGTATTCATCAGGGACCGGGGAGATCTAAGTTCAGGTCCCTGTTCTGAATCATGCAGAGCAGGGACTTGAATCCCATCTTTAGTATTCCAGATGACTGCTCTAACCACAAGGCAATATGGCATAAGGGGGCCACCACCGCAAACTCCTTCTCCTTCCGTTTCATGAAACTACCTTGAAAATATTTTGGCAGAAACTATTTGGCAGATTTGTGGTGAATTCATGAATAGTTTCAGTTGATCTGAAACTGCATTTTTTAACAAATAAACTTTGTCCAAAATTTTTGCATCCTACTTCAACTTAAATACACCCACACTCCTACATATTATTGCACAACATTGCCCATTGACCATTAAATACTGTAACTCATTTCTGAAACATTTGTGGTTGGTGGTTATGCCTTTTTTTGCTTTTAGAGTAGTTCTGATCCATTCCAGTCTGTCTCGGTGAGGAGAGGTAACTTATGAAAATGTAATTAACATATTGAAGTACAAAATTAGGTTATTTATCATAGCTACATTTAAGGAGGAGACATGAAAACTGACCTTAAATTCAAATAGGAATTGATTGAGATTGTGCAGTACGTCTTTTGTACCTTGCTAATGATAAAATGGATCTAAATTGGCCCCTTAGGTATACTGCTAATGTTATTTGATTTGAATAAATCTCCTACAGTGATACTGAATCTAATATTGTTGTTTTATTGTTTGGGGAATATTGTGTTACATAAGTTATGGCTCGTTTTCTGTTCTTCTATGTGAATCATTATTCTGGGATTGGCTCTGCACAAAGTAGTCATGTACAATTTCAAGCAAGAGTTGATTGTAATGTGGGAAGACTGCAGAACCGTGTTCTTTGTCCGAAATGAGTCTTTTCCTGGCAGCGTGATTGAAATATACAATATGAAATAGATATTCTCTTCAGAAAAGAGTACAGTAATAAACCTGTGTTGTTATTACTTGTGGTAGAGCATATTATATACAAACAAAATGTTCTCTTATTCAGAGGAGCATCCCTTCATTATAGTTAAAAAACCTTGCTAAAGTTAGACTTTTAATTCTATAGAACAAAATACATAACACAGTTTCATTGTTTTTTTCTCTCTTTAGATAGAGAAAGTTATTTGTAACTCTAATTCATAACTTCCAAACTTTGAGCATCTGTGGAAATCCACCATTAGCTTGGCTGAACTCAATAAAGCATTTTCTAGCCACCCTTACCTTAGAAAACCTCGATATATGGTCTACAAATTGAATACCTTACATCAAGATGGAACATTTCATTCTGGCCCCTCTGTGTTAAAGACGAGGGACGCAGAAGACCAAATTTAACTGGAAGGCCACCCTTTTAATCCCTCCTTTATACGTTTTCAGTCTGTAGCTCAGATGTCAGGGCCTTCATTAAAAGATATCATTGCATTCTAATGATTACCTTATTTTAATTGATCCAGGAACATACTAAAACTGAGTTAGATGGATGGAAAATTGTTCGAGTAAGTGAAGATTTTCGTGTGATAGCACTGGGCCTGCCAGTACCTCGATATTCTGGTAACCCATTGGACCCTCCTCTTCGTTCTAGATTTCAAGCAAGAGATGTTTATCATCTACCCTTTAAGGTAAGTGCCACTGTAGATCAATTAGAGCTTGCTTACAGAGCAGGACTAACTGACATTTTAATCTTGTATTTTACATATTATACAGTCAATAATTAGTCACTGAACAGGAATAAAATATGTTTACCCTTTTTTGGGATGGAGTCATATTGATGCCCAGTTAATTACTTAAAAGAAAGAGAGAATCTCCAAAGGATAAGTTCATGGAGGATAGGTCCATCAATGACTATTAGCTAGGGTGGGCAGGACTGAAAACCATACTCTGAAGTGTCTGTAGCCTCTGGATCACCTGTTCTGTTCATTCCCTCTGAAGCACCTGGCACTGGCCACTGTTGGAAGATAGGATGCTAGGATAGATGGACCATTGGTCTGACCCAGTATGGCTGTTCTAATGTTTTTATTTTGTAACTAAAATTAATTTCAATAAAACAATATAATCCTAAAACAAAGATATGCTAACTTTTTTTTCTTTTAGAAAATTAATTATGTGTGCCAAGACCAGACTCTTTGCTATAAAAGGCTCGGTGTCTAATTAGATGAGAAATAGAAAACATCTTGCACAATATGCACTGTGATCCACGGTATAACCCAGAAATTAATTTGATATCTGATGCTATGTTCTATTTTCAGGACCATCTTAAGCTATTATACTCAGTTGGATCAAATGTTTCTGCACAGAGGTAAATTTTCATAATTACAAAAAAGTAATGTTGAGCAGCTAAATGTTATGTCCTGTCAGGATTGTTTGCTATTTGTGTACTGTATCCCTATCGACTGATCAGAACTGAGTGAATTTTTAGTAAATATGGGAATATGTTTAAACAATTTTTCATATATAATTTCAGTTTTCGTATTGAGTCCTTAATTCTTTATAACTTTATTAGACAAAATTTACTTGTATTCAGAAGTTGCTTCAACATATTATGCTGTGTTTAGCTTCATAGGGCTTAAAATTTTAAAGTATGTTTTGCAAGTATAAAAGATTGCAATTTCTTGTTTATTTTCCAGAATCTCTCAGCTCTTGTCTTTTGCTACAACTCTCTGCTCCCAGGAGTCTTCTACGCTGGGACTTCCAGATTTTCCTTTAGACAGTTTATCAGCTGCAGTTCAGATTCTGGTATGTGCATGTAACTGTGAAGTGAAATTTTAGAAGTGAGGAATGTCCTCAGATACAATTTGAACGGTTCATATCTTATTACAGTGTCTTTGGAACTACTAGATTAATAACACTAAAAAAAGGTCTCTGTCTCTTAATTGGATCTCTTTGAACACATCCTTAATTGGATCTCTTTGGGCACCATAATGTCTGCAGAGATCCAGATGTAAGATCAGGAGCTAAATTAGTATGAACCATGAGACAAGAAAGATTTCAGCAGAGCTTCGTGTATCTTGGTGTATTGAATAATTATTAGATTCAGTGAATTCATTAGGTGTTAACCAGTTAGGATTAGGATTAACCAGTTGATTTAGAATTGATTTAGGTGTGTTTATTTGGGAGGAAGGAATTTGTAACAATTTCTTTCAAAGAAACTGACTTATTGATACCACATAAAAACTATGAAGTGATAAGCACAGAAATTAGACCAATTTATAGAGTGCTTTAGGAAGGGAATATATGTTGGATTTTTAAATAAATTATAGCATTTTATTCTTCTAGATCTGTAGTGCAAATTATTTTTAAATGAATGTCAGACTGCTTCCGAAATAGTAGAAATAAAATGTTCCCTCAGCTATTTATCTGACCTGAGAGGTGAAGGAAGAATTTTATTTTACATTAAAAAATGTAGTGTGTTGTCATTGTGTGCCATTTTCTGGTCTATTTATAGCTTCCTAAACCAGGTTTTCAACTTTGTCCATACTGGGGCCCTGTTCCCCTCTGGGACCTTGGGTTCCTCCCCTCATCAGGCTGGGACAATTAGCCATTTAGCAATATGGAAAAGGCAAGGTGGTTGCTTGCTCCCCACCTCCCAACACGTTTGCAAGCTCCTGCAGGGCCACGACTCCCAGACTAAAAACCCCTGTCTGAAACAGAAGGCTTTTTCTAGTGTGGAGTGATGAGGAGGCTAATCTCATCTGTGCCATTGTAATTATGTTCTCTTTGAGATATTTTTGGCAAAGTATATGGTGTCACTTACACAAAGAGCTTTTTAAATGCAATAATGCTAAGTGAATGTCTGATCACCTGAGCAGTACATTTTACCTAGATTGTGCTCAAATGGATGATGTTTACTACATCTATTTATAATATGCCAGATTCAAGGAGCATCGCTGAATAACAAAATGAGTTGAGTTGCATATTTCACAAAAATATTCTTGTGCCAGGATAGTTCACTGGTGTTTTGCCCAAATACATTGGGGATATGTGCAAACAAAAGGAACTAGAGAATTTTAAGTGAAAAATCTATTTTGTTTTATTTAGGGCTTGATTATGCAACCATTATTCACCTTGGTGAGCAGTTAAACAAGTAATTCTTTCAGTGCTTGCTCATGCCAATTCCAAGTAAGTGTTCATGCACAGTCGTTGGAAGGTTTTTCCCTTAGCGGTACCTGTCGGGTTGGCTGTGGAGTCTCCTGGAGTCACGCTTTCATGGCAGTATACGTAGGTCCCTGCTGGCCTGCCATCTTTTCAGTTCCTTCTTACTGCCTGTGACGGTTGTTGGAGCTGTTTCTTCTCTCTTGCTATGGGAAGCGATCCTCTAGTGATCTTTCTCTTTGTACCTGTAAATAGTTAACTTAGTATTAATGTTTCAAATAGTTTTTATAGTTGGTTAGATAAGTTTCTATTAGGGTTTCCCACACTGCGTTCTTCTCCCCCTGGGAACTGTGGCATGCCTTGGTCTCAAAGGTTCAAACCATGCAGTCCTGCCAGAAGCCTTTTCCTGGGGAGACCCCCACGACTCTTGCTTAAAGTGCTTGGGAAAGGCTCTCCAGACTGACAGGTGCAAGATCTGCAAAGGCTTCTGCCCAAGATCCAAAAAGAAGAGAGACTTTAGGTTAAAACTACTCCTCATGGAGTCAGCTCTCTGTCCCCAGCCGGCACAGCCTGCGTCAGACCCGAAGTCCAGCACTTCGATGCGAAGTGCACCAACTTTGGTGAGAGAGATTGTGGTGCCGAAAAAGACCCTGGCACCTCTACTCCCTGGCACCGAAGACCTCCACTGTGGCTACCCGGCACCACTTGCACTCTCTAGTGACACACAAGAAGCAGAAGGCAAAACCGAGACTGCCTTGACAAGATAGTCACTCCAGTTATTGAATCTCTCCTGTGGTGGCAAGTGGTGTGTGCAGGAGTATCCTTCTCAAGACTCCAGTCCTTACTGTCTCTAGTCACGGATGCATCGGTAATGGGATGGGAGATGCATCTTGGAAGACTCAGGACTCAAGGTCTCTGTTCCCAGGCAGAATTTTCACTGCACATCAGTGTCAGTGAGCTAAGAGCAGTTCACTTTGCTTGCCAGACATTTCAAACCCATCTGGAGGGCAGATGTGTATCGGTATTGAGCAATAATACAACAGCAATATTCTATGTAAACATATAGGGTGATGCTCGCTCCTCTCCCCTATGCCAGGAAGCCTTCAGACTGTGGGACTTCTGCTTTGCTTACTCAATACATCTAGAGGCATCGTACCTTCCAGGCTCTCAGAACGAGCTGGCCGATCATCTCAGTAGGGCCTTTCACGATCACAAGTGGTCACTCTGACCGGATGTCGTGATCAACATCTTCCAATGTTGGGGATTTCCCTGGATAGACTTGTTTGCAACAAGGCACAACAGGATGTGTCAGCAATTCTGTCCCTCCCTGAATCAAAGCCTGGGCTTGCTTGCAGATGCTTTTCTCCTCCCTTGGAAGGATCACCTGCTGTATTCATTCAAGCCCTTCCTGCTTGTACATATGGTCCTGCTAATGGTCAGAAGAGAGGGCGAATCAATGATCTTAATAGCATTAGCATGGCCATGTCAGCACTGGTTCAGCACACTCCTGGACCTGTCAGTGGACATGCCCATAACTCTGCCGCTGATCCCAGACCTGATCGCACAGGACCACGGCCACCTCCAGCATCCCAATCTAGAGTCTCTCCACCTCATGGCATGGAAACTCTGTGGCTAAATCCCTTGGAGCTCACATGCTCTCACCCTGTTAGGATGGTTCTCCTTGGCAGCAGGAAACCATCCACTAGAGCCACTTATTTGGCTAAGCAGAAGAAATTATTTGGTCATTACAGAAGGACACTCCACCTTTGCAGTCATCGATTCCCTTTATCCTGGACTATTTATTACCCCTGAAACAGCAGGGCCTGTCAGTGTCGTCATTAAAGGTGCATCATCTCAGTTTTCCATTTGGGTTCGGCCGGCTGGTTGGTTTTTGCCAACCCCATGGTTTGCCGCTTCCTCAAAGGACTAGATAGACTGTACCCTCAAGTAAGACCACCCGTCCTCCCAGGTATCTCAACCTGGTACTCTCAAGACTGATGGGTCCTCTCTTTGAGCTCTCTTGTCTACCTTTCCTGGAAAGTAGCGTTCTTGGTGGCTGTAACTTCAGCCAGGAGGGTGTCTGAGTTTAAGGCCTTAACTTCTGAGCCCCCATACATGGTCTTGTATAAGGACAAGGTGCAGTTGCAGCCACACCCAGCTTTTCTCCCAAAGGTAGTTTCACAATTCTACATGATCTAGGATATATTTCTTCCAGTATTCTTTCCTAAGTTGCATGCTAGCCACCAGGAGCGAATGCTCCACTTCTTGGCTGTCAGGTGAGCGTTAGCCTTTTACATCGAAAGAATGAAGCCTTTTTGGAAATCAATGCAACTCTTAATTGCGGAGCAGGTGAAGGGGCTTCCAGTGTCATCCCAAAGAATCTACTCCGGCAAGAAGGAACTGAAGAGGTGGTGGGTCAGCAGAGACCTATATACACCGCCACAAAGGTGCGACTCCAGGGGCTCCACAACCAACCCAATGGGTACTGCTGCGGAAAAAACTTTGACGACTGAATGCGGCACACACACCTACTTGAAATGGACATGAGCAACATATCTCAAAGAACAACAGTTACGAGAAGGTAGGTAACCATTGTTTTCATTCATCTGTGAAAGGGTTGCACAATCTAACACTTAATTATATCGAATGCCAACTGTAGAGCAGGTAAATTGAGCAGTGATTGTGATTTGAATTTTCTGAAGTTTCTTTTTCTCCCATTGAAGAGTATACATACATAATACCTTTTGTGATTCCCAATGACATTCATAGCTATGATCAGATTTATTTCTTTTTACTTTACTACCATAACTCAGTTATTTATGGGCTTGCCTAGTACCCCCCCAAAAAAGGGGGAAACACAGAGACATATTAGTTATTATTAATTTTAGACTGCTAATACAATTTATTCTTTCTGCAAATAATTGGAAGTAAAGTGTAGTAATTTTTAGTTACCTATTATTAAGCTAAACAATATTAACTGAACTATTCAGTAATTTCTAGTAATTGAATTATGAAGTAAAATTTGTACAGTGTAATGAAATCAATATTCAATTATTATAAATTGTTTTGAATGACTAAACCATGCTGCAGATTTCTGTAATGCAGGTATTTATTTATTACTTCTACGAAACTACCCATTGCATTGCATTTCTTTTCTCGGCGATATTTAAAAATATATGTAAGCATTATTTATAATATAGTGTGCCATACACAGAATGATTCAAATAAGTGCAGAAGTCACAGTAAAACACGGCTTAATTTATAAATATCTTGTAGGGAGGGCGAAAGAACCTTTTTAGTCCCAAGTATCTAATAGCCAATATTGCCTGAACTTAGATGTCGTAGCTGAGTTTCCTCATTAAAAAAACTTGCTTTACTACAGTTATGGCTGCTGTTAGTTTTAGTTCCTTTTTGAGAAATGATTGAAAAGTATACCCTTAAGGACCCCAAACCATTAGAATTTAACTATGTTAACATTTTGTAACCAGTAACTCTTCTTGAGAAGTCCTACCATCACTGTATACAAAGTTGTCTCTACAACCAAGAAAAGCAGATTGCAGGTATCAGAAGTGATAGAAATGGGCCAGATCTCTCAACTTGCACATGAAAATAGATCTAAATAGAAAACTGAAGATAAAAGAGAAGTGTGAAGGGGCAAAGTGTCACATTGGTTTCAGCATTAAAATGTTTCTAAACTGCGTCCACTTTTAATAAATCTTGTCTTGCATGTGAGTCTTCTCTGCCCTTTTTATAGTTTCACACTCCTATCTACTTTTATGGGAAAGTGTCTTTCTGCAGTTTAGTGGCCATCTCCGGTAATTTTTATTGATCTCTCTACAGTAGTTCTGCTGTTGGCTTGTATTCTAAATGATTATCCTCCCGTTGGCCTTCAACATGCTGCAGCCAAAATGTCTCTTCCTTTTCTGATGCTTTAATTGTTTCCCACCTTGTTTGAATCTCCCTACTGGCTTCCTGTGTTTCCACATAAAGTTCATACTCCTCACTGTCAAGACTGTGTTGCATGGCTCTTGTCTCCATCTTTGACTTTTTTTCTATTACACCTTTTTTTATGTTCTATTCTTTGCCTCCTTTCACCCAATCTTTCACCTGCTCATATCTTCACTCCTTTCATGTTACGTCCGATACTTGAAACAGCCTCACTGTCTAGTGGGCCTCACCACATTGCTCTCTTCCTAAAAGTGCCTTTTGTCTTCCCTCTCACCATTTATGACTTAAGTAAAAAAGGAACAACCCCCCCAACCTAGTAAATATTTATATTCTATCAATTCTGTTGAAATCCTGTCAAATTCTGTTAAAATCCAATTACAAGATGCATGCCTAACCTCTACAATGTATATTGATGTAACTGAGGCATCTAGATCCTCCTTCTCACATTGTTTAACCTGGATTATAAACTCTTGGAAGCTGAGATTTGTCTTTTTAGCACCATTCACACTTATAGTGCAGCGGAAACAACAAAAACAAAATCTTTTCTGCTCACAGACTGTCCAAATGTACTGAATTTCTTGGTTACAGCACTTTTTAAAAAGCATACCAGATTTTGACCACTGGAAGTCTGCAGTGGAGGCCAGTATATGCAATAAAGCAACTGCAACATTCTTTACTTCTCCCTGATGTCTTCCAAGACCTCAAGGTTGTCAAATAGCGCATAGCACCAGAAGAAAAGACAGCAGCTGTCATATCTTGAAACTACCCCGCCTCCTCTGCATGATGTTATTCAACAGCTGGTGGCTCATTCTTCAGTTCATATCAAGATTCTTTGGCTTCTGCAGTTTCAACAATTAATCCTTCCCTCCGCCATCAGAAAATAACGTGAGACCCAGTGGGAGTGGAGATGGGGAGGTAGGCGAGACAATTATTGGGGAGGCATGAATGTAGTGTCCCTGGTTTTGTCTCAAAAGCTGAATGGTGCACTTGTTTGTTGTCATTCCTCTTTTGCAGTTGTCAGTATAATGGGTTCCAAGTTAATGGATAATGTAATTAATCTTTCCTGTATTTTTATTTCTAATTAGGATTCCTTCCCTATGATGTCAGTCCAGGATATAATCAAATGGCTTTACCCTTATCATGTTCTATTAGGAAAGGAAGGCAGGACTGCAGTAGAAGATGCGTTAAAAGTGAGTACTGTGCATTTTATATACAAAATCCCAGAGAGCAGTGAGTTGCTACAATAGCCCCACTAAATTATAAAAAGACACCGAAGCAATGCTAATTATTTAAATAATATATGTTAATGCCGATATTAAAAAAGGTTTTGAACAATACTTTCATAAACCAACAGATTTCATTAGCTGCTGAGTTTTATATCTTTTAGTGAATTTAGGCCACAATTCACAGGTTCTTAAACACATGCATAACTTTAACAATGTAATAGTCCCATTGATACAATGTAACTACTCACATGTTTAAATTTAGGCATGTGCTCAAGTGCCTTACTGAATCAGGGCTTAAGAGAGAAGATATTCATGAGGTAGATCTTTGTCACTAAAATAGAAAATAATAATTTTCTAAAATTCATAAATTTCTTATAAAATTAATTGTGATTAAATTATTTCACATGAAAAATATTGAGTGTGTCATGATAATTCTACTAGTTTGTTTGTCTTTATAGGCATTTGTGTCTGTTAAACCTTCAGTTAATCTATAGAGCTTTCTGAAATAACGCTGAACAAAAACCATCAAACGGAAAAAAAAAAAAAAGAGAAAATGCTTATTTTATATCTCTTCTTTTCCCTGCCCACCTTCTCATCCCTCCAGCATTTTCATAGATTCATAGTCTTTTTCAGAGTCATTATTTCCAAATAGAATTTCCCATCTTGTAAGTATGCCCTACATTCTTTTTTACTTTACATTTGGCCATATTGAAAGGCTTATTGTTTGCTTGTACCTAGTTTATTAAGCAATCTAGGAGCTGTCGTCTTCATTATTTACCGCTCCCCCAATCTTTGTTTAATGTACCAACTTTATCAGTAAGGATTTTGATTTCTTCTGGGTCATTGATAAAAATATTAAAGAGCATAGGGCTGAGAATCAATCCCTGCAGAACCCAGCTAGAAACATACCTGCTCAGTGATGTTTGTCATTGACTGTTACATTTTGATGACATAAATCAGTCATCCAGATTTTGATAAAGTTGCTGTGTGCCATGTTGGTTTTTTATTGTTCTAGGTTTTAATCAAAATGTTGTGTGGTACCAGCAGAAATGCCGTACAGAAATCTAGATGTATTTCATCAGCACAGTTACCTTTATCACTCAAACTTGTAATTTCATCAGAGAGTATCAAGTTTGTTTGACAAGATCTATTTTCCATAAACACATGTGGTTAGCATTAATTATATTACCCTTCTTTAATTCTTTATTAATTGAGTTCTGTATCTGGTATTTCATTATTTTGCCCAGGTTCAGTGTCAGGCTGACAGGCCTATAATTACCTGGGTCATTCCATTTGCCCTTTTTGGCACAACGTATTTCCAGTCACCTGGAACTTCCCCAGTTTTTCAAGATCTATTTAAATCAATATTAACTGTTCAGAGAGGTGCTTGGGGAGGTCTTTTAAAACCTTTGGGTATAAGTAATGTGTACCTCTTGACTTTAAATGTCTGAATTTAGTAGTGGGTGTTTAATATCCTGCTTAGTTAATGCTGGAATGGAAAGTATTTCATCATAGGATATGCATACATCATCTGGCTTTTTCCCACATATGAAAAGAAATATTTATTGAACACTTTTGCCTTTTCTGCATTATTATTGACCATTTTACCCTTTCCATCTCATAATAGACCAGGGATAGGCAACCTATGGCACGTGTGCCAAAGGCAACACTCAAGCTCATTTTCAGTGGCACTCACACTGCCTGGGTCCTGGCCACCGGTCTGAGGGGCTCTGCATTTTAATTTAATTTTAAATGAAGCTTCTTAAACATTTTTAAAACCTTATTTACTTTACGTACAATAATAGTTTAGTTATATATTATAGACTTATAGAAAGAGACCTTCTAAAAACGTTAAAATGTATTACCGACACACGAAACCTTAAATTAGGGTGAATAAATGAAGATTCGGCACACCACTTCTGAAAGGTTACTGACCCCTGTAATAGACTAATACCATTAGGGTACTTTTGCCCTGATACACTAAAAACATTTCTTATTGTCCTTAACTCTGTTAGTTGTAGATATTTCCTTGTGTCCTTTTGCTTCCTTTATCAATATCTACAATTTCTAGCTTTAATTTATATTCATTGCTATCAACGTCTCCTTTCTTCCACTTTTTAAATTGATTTATTGCTTCTTTCACTTCCCTAAGCCAGTCTGGTTTTTAACCTGTGTAGTGTTCTTTCTCAGTTGTGTTTTTTTGGAAATTCAGTAAAATGCATTTTAACATCTCTCAATTAACAGTTATATTTTTTCTGTTTAAATTCTCTCAGCTGATTTGGCTCATAATTGGTTTCAGCTTTGTGAAACTGGTCCTTTTAAAAGTGCCCCATATAGATATTAGTGGTTGGAACTTTATTGTGTTTGCACATAATGAATATAATAAAATCATGATCACTTGCACCAAAGCAGCCATTAACTTTTAATTTTAAGATGATTTCCTCTTTATCTGTCAAGATGAGGTCTAATATAGAATTCCTTTTATATTAGCTGCAGTGCTTTGTGAGTTAGGTAATTGTCATTTGTACTCCTTAGAAATTCCAAAGACATTTTACTATTAGTGGCTTGAGACTTCCTGTTGAACTGGGCAGGAAATGTTTTTTTTCTGTTTCTAATTGGGACAAAAAGTCAATCTTGGAAATTTTTGTGAACTGAAAAATCCAGGAAAAAATAATTAATTCAGATCAATCAGAATGTTTCAGTTTTGGCCATTTTTATTTTTTATTATAATTAGCTTAGATTTTGATACAGAAATTCATTTTGAACTGGAAGACTGGAATTTTTCATGTATAAAATGTCAAAACATTCTGAAACTATTTTCAACATTTTTTCGAGTCAAGAAATTCATTGAAACTGACCATTTACTGTGAAAAGTTTTGGTTTCTATTAACCTATTTGCTGATGAAAAGAAATTTCATTGAAAAATTCACTACCAGCTCTAACCTCCAGCATTGTTACTCAGATTGAAGTCACACACGATAATACTTTTTCCCCCCCCTTACACGTTATATAAGTAGGTCCTTAAGGAGTCTGATTTGGTGGTGTGTACTCATTTTGAGCTTTATCTGTTACATAGTCAGTATTCTCTTTAATTTCAATTAATTTTTTGAGTAATGATTGAAACTTTAAAATATTCATGGGCAGTCCTTTCTTTATGTTGTGATTTTTTAATTTATGCTGTTGGCACCCAGCGCATTAGAAAGCAATCTATAGTTGTATTTGAGAAATATGAAGAAATACAACATTTCCTTCCCTTGTTATAATTGCACCTGGAAATGATGCTGTAATTATAAGAGTCTGTCAGCATTGCATGTGGAAATAGCTTTGGACCTGATCCAAAGTCTGTTGAACTCAATGGGAGTCTTTTTGTTTACTTCAGTTAACTTTGGATCAGGGTCTCTAACTTGCCAATTAAAATCTTAGTTCAAGATGAAACTCAGAATGCACATTCTCAGCTTTTTTTTGTTCTTCTTCCAATGTTGAGTGGTGGGTGAAATTGGTTCATCTGTTAAAATAAAAATAGAATTTTTGGCAGTTTTGCACTAAAGTACGCTTATGCTTTTTAAAAAAAGTTCACGTTTAAATATGAAAAATTTGTAGCCTTTTAGTCCATAATGTGAATCTGAGAGTGAAGAGCCAAAGTATGTGTCTGATTATGTTACAAAAAATAATTGTGTTTCTAACCTTAATTTGCAATGCTATGGTATCTTGTACAAATAAAGAGACATAAATTTTATTCTTTGAAACACACTTTTAATAAAGTATCAGAGGGTAGCCGTGTTAGTCTGGATCTGTAAAAGCAGCAAAGAATCCTGTGGCACCTTATAGACTAACAGACGTTTTGGAGCATGAGCTTTCGTGGGTGAATACCCACTTCCTCAGATGCATGTAATGGAAATATCCAGAGGCAGGTATATATATGGTGTCAAGTATCAGAGGGTAGCCGTGTTAGTCTGGATCTGTAAAAGCAGCAAAGAATCCTGTGGCACCTTATAGACTAACAGTGCCTTGCATGGTGTATTTGGAATGGAAATCCATCAACCTCATGAAGAAACTTGCACAAATACAGACAGATATCATCTTCCTTTCCAAAGCTTGCTTGCTAGCACACACATATATATACCTGCCCCTGGATATTTCCATTACATGCATCTGAGGAAGTGGGTATTCACCCACGAAAGCTCATGCTCCAAAACGTCTGTTAGTCTATAAGGTGCCACAGGATTCTTTGCTGCTTTTACTTTTAATAAAAGCAATCGAATGTGCCTAAAATAACATGAAGCTTACTTTAATGTTTTCAAGAGACAAGGTGAGTGAGATAATATCTTTTACTGTATCAACTTCTATTAGTGAGAGAGTCAAGCTTACACAGAGCTCAAAAGCTTGTCTCTCTCTCCATGGAAGTTGGTCCAACACCACATGGCTACAACAACACTGCATCAAATGTTTTAATCACAGCAGCAATCTTCGTCATTATCTGAATTAACAGATAGATATTTATCATGATATTTGAACTCTGAACCTTCATAACCTAATTGCTACAGAATGTCCTTTCACCTGCATGGAACATGAGGCTATGGCCAAGATGGCCAGCCAAATTTAAGATGCTTTGGAACCAATTTTTTAAAAATGAGTTAGGGTCCTTTTTGCTTCTTGATTATGTAGAAAAGACCAAAAATAATTTCCCAAATAAGTGTGGGTTAGGTTTTTTACTTGTTTTTTTACCTCTGAAATAACAGGTTTTACAGGAGGACTTTTTGGGGGAGTCTTAGGCCTGGTCTACATTAGGAAGTTAAGTCAGTGTCATTAGATCTGTCAGGGGTATGAAAAATCCACATCTCATTGTGGCTTACTTAAGCTGACCTAAGTCCCCGGTGGAATCATTCCGTCAGCCTGGCTACTGCCTCTTGGGAAGGTAGATTAACTACAGCAATGGGAGAATCCATCCCATCAGCGTAGGTAGCATCTACACTGCCCTACAGTGGCACAGCTGTGTCGCTGTAGTATTTTAAGTTTAGACAAGCCTTTGGATGTATGTGGCGAATGCTCACACCTTTATTGAAGTGTGTGTTTGTGCGTGCGTGTTGAATCTTTAACATGGACATAGCCTCTCTTGTAAGTGTTCATTAGGCACTAGAGTTAAAGAGGTGTTAAGGAGAAAACAAACGCTAGTTTAAAAAATATGACTTAAAATCTCTTGCTCTCTATTACTTAGCTTTCACTCCTGCATACAACGTAGAGCGATGGAGGGCAGAGGTGGTGGTAAAATGGGCAAAAAAGGCAATATTTTTTCCTTAGCCTATTAAAGGCTATATAATAAAAGTTTCTTGTGTGTAGGGAGCCCTCAACTCTCATTACACACAAGGCTGTCAAACTGAATGAGCATCTTAGCTTGATGCATATTTTTTTTTTAAGCTGGATGTTTCTAATACCCAAGTGGTCATAATAGCCCTCAAAGATAAATGGGTGTGGGAACGTAAGTGCTGGAGGGTTGGAGCTTTATTTCAGTCTGTCTGGCTTAAAAATCAACAAGTCAGCAGTGGGAAGTTATATCGTTAGGGCTATCTTGCAATCAGAATATCCTCGATTTTTTTTATTTAGAAAAGAAACTTTAAAATCCATGTAACAGAAAATTCTATACAAAGATCTGGAATTCATGGATTTTTCAGAATTCACCGATTTCTGTTGTCCCAGCTCATGATGTAGTTTAATTTGTTTGACAAGAGGAGCAGCAAGCTAATAGTTGACTAGAGAACACTTAGTAGATATATACTGATGTTAGCATCTTATAAGGTCCATTTTAACTTTTTCAGTATTAAGGTTCTTACAGCAAGTGGATATTGAACTTCAGAAGAAATTAGTCTTGCATCAATTTCTGCTATGTTTTCAGTGGAAACATTTAAAAACACAGCACTATATTAAATATGTACTATTTTCTCAATTTTTACAGCGTTTTGAGCTCCAGGTTTCAGAAAGCCTTTTACTTCTCAGTAGGATTAAAAAAGTGGAACAAATACATGGCAGCAAGACCTTACAGGCTGATGTAACTGTCCAGATTGCTGAAAAAGAAGTGAAATTCCAGGTAATGATTTACAGGTTCAACAAGCTTTATTGGGGGTGGGCAAACTTTTTGGCCCGAGAGCGATATCTGGGAATAGAAATTGTATGGCAGGCCATGAATACTCACAAAATTGCGGTTGGGGTGTGGGAGGAGGTGAGGGCTCTGGTTGGGGGTGTGGTCTTTGGGGTGGGGCCAGAAATGAGGAGTTCAGGGTGCGGGAGGGGACTCTAGGCTGGGACAGGGGAGTGGGGTGTGGGGGAGTATCAGGGCTCTGGCTGGGAGTGCAGGCTTTGGAGTGGAGCTAGAGATAAGGGGTTTGGGGTGCATGAGGGAACTCTGGGCTGGCATCGAAGGGTTCAGAGAGTGGGAGGGGGATCAGGGCTAGAGCGCAGGGAGAGGCTCAGGGGTGCAGGCTCCGGGGGCCACTTACCTCAACCAGCTCCTGGAAGCAGCAGCATTTCCCTTCTTTGTCTCCTACGCAGCTCTGCACGCTGCTCTGTCCTCAGGCACCACCCCTTCAGCTCCTATTGGGTGAGGTTACCAGCCAATGGGAGCTGCAGGGGCAGTGCTTGGGGCGGGGGCAGTGTGCAGAGCAGAGGCATCTGGCTGCCTCTACGCGTAGGAACCGGAGCAGGGCCATGCAGCTGCTTCCGGGAGCCGCATAGAGTGGCCCCTGACCCTGCTCCCTGGCTAGGGTGCCAAAGCAGTGCAAACCCCAGACCTTACTCCCCAGCAGAAGCTCGAGGATCAGATTAAAATGGCTTGCGGGCCGGATCCGGCCTGTGGGCCATGGTTTTCCCACCCTGAGCTATATTCTTGGTTTCATATCACTACTGCAAATTCGTTATGCTACTTTCTGTTGACTCTCACCTACATTTAATGCTCAAAGTTAATAAGGAATTTGACTGAGAGCCTCAATCAATATCTACTTTTTATGGTAATATTTAGCAAATGTCATTTACGAACTGGAGAGTATTCAATTATGGAAAAGTAAGGCTTTATTTTCAGGTAACTCGTGCAGGTTTTCATGTGGTTATTTTTTCAGCAACATGATCTATTTATTTCATCAGTTACTAAAGTGTTGGTGGAAAAGTACTTTCTCGATTCCTTATTTTGGGTTGAGCAATGGAATAGCATAATACAAAGCATATGTGATGCTCTTGGGGATATCTTCTATATAGTTATGTTTTTCTGAAAGAATCATTTTTTTCACTATATCTTTAAATAAAAAGAATAGTAGTTTCTTTACTTTTGTCTACCACATCAAGTAAAATGTGCTTGGTAACATTATTCCAACACAGGATGTTGAAACAGAAAACGGAGCAAAAGTCTTCATATTAATCACATCAAATACAGTTAGGCTGAATTTCTTCCTGCGAAGCTTATGGTCTGTTGGGTGGAAAAATAAGACATTTTTTAAGAAACGCATGTTGATCTGAGTTTAAAGTAGGGGTTGAATTCAGTGAGACTGAGGTATCTATGTAATAGAGGAGAGTTAGTAGGAGGCAGAGAGAGATCTGAGTAACACTGGGAAGGGATGACCTCAGAGAGTTTGTACAATGGAGGTGAAGAAGGAGGTTGGAGAGCAGGAGCAAATTTGGTAGAATCGATGAGAAGCTGATTGGAGAGCTGCTCTAAAGGAAATAGTTAGCTTCATTAGGCACTGTGGTGATCTGAGAGTTGATTGAGAAATTTCTCTGAGGAATGAATGGCGTCTTTGGGAACGAGGGTGGAGGAGGAATTTGAGAGGAAGGAGTGACCAGTGTGAGTGGGGAAAGAGCAACAGAATTTAGTAGCTTAAGCAGGGGTTAAACTGGAGGAAAAACAGGTGTTTCTGTTCTGCAAAGCTCTGCCCACTTGTAACACCAGAGTGAGATTTCCCTCCAAGTAGATTGTTCATATCTTCACTGTAGATCATTTCTTCTCTTTCTTATGCCCTGATCTGCAATAAATAATTAGAGTGTTCACTTTATAATTGGGTTTCAGCATTAATACCCTATTGAGGTGAGTTGGAGTCCTCTCAGGACTATTGATTCATGTTGCCTGCAAACCAAGTCCAATACCATTGCATTGATTTACATTTGATTCCTATTTTATGGCAGAATAATTTTTTTTTGTAATCCCAAGCCATAAAGGTGACTTTTTTTTTAAATTATTAATTATTATTTAAAGATTTAGATTCTGGAGGACAAGAATGCAGTCACCAGTGAAAAGTTACAGGGTTACTGACCCAATGTAAATGAATCTGCCCCCGAGCCTAAACCACTTTCATATAACTTGTTTATCTTTTGTCTCCTTGTAGGTCCCAGCTGGGACTAGACCATTAAAACTGTGTTCTGGATCAGACACTTTCATAAAGACTTCCAGCCATAAGCAGCTGTTGGCAGAAATGATGCAGTCACATATGGTTAAGGATATGTGTTTGATAGGCGGAAAAGTAAGAACTGTAAATTGCTTTGCCTTTTTTTTCCTGCTTGCAAAATATTTTTGATCTAATTCCTTAATTTTTATTTCATGTTATTTTTTACTTTATAGGGCTGTGGCAAAACAGTTATTGCTAAGGAGTTTGCCAGTATGTTAGGATACAACATAGAGCCTGTCATGCTGTATCAGGTAAAGTAAATTATACAGTGGTGCGTATGCCTTACAAATTGAAACGTGACATACATAGGTTCTAGATGGAATCTCTGTGTAAGGCTACAGCCTTTGAAAAATCATTCATCTAAGGCAAGAAGCAAAAGTAATACAAGAATGAAAGGAAAGTAGTTCTTGAGATACTTTGCTCACTTGATGTCAGAATACTGAGCTGGAGAGTCTCTTCCAATTTGCAAGACTACGTAGAGAGATTATTATATAGAGTGTAGTATGAAAATCTAAGGTAGGTTACTATGTGTATAGGGCCGGATGATAATTCCCATGAAATCAGTAGCACAGCTCCATTGACTTCACGATTTTAGCAGAAAGAAGAGAGAACTTCAGTGAGTGGAGCGTAAGGAGATTTGTTCAATGAAGTAATTATATTTCTTAGTTGCAAAGAGCTGACAGCTGGTGCTGTGAATTAGCATATTTCTTTCTAGTCTTTGGATGTTGTACTCTTAAGTGTGTTTCCTGCTTTTGGTAAATGGTGACCAGTTTTTTTGGCATATTTAGAGGCCCTGGAAGACCCTTTCCCCTTCCTTTTTTTGTTTGTCCGTATGCTATAAAATTGTAAAATGGAATTCTCCACCATCTACATTTTTGTATTCTAGAAGGCAGTTTCTTTATTGTGCTGAAAATGGATAATTACTTTTTTGTTTTGAGGAGCTTCTCTTTTATGTTACTTTTTATGTTCTATATACTCCGGGGGGAATTCTGCGATACTACACATGTGCAGAATTCAAGTCCCAGGTAGAATTTTTTTTTCTCTGCAGAAAATACATTCTGCTCGAGAGGTGCTGCAATTATGCCATTTGCCAGCCAGGGTCTGCTGTGTTGCCAGAAGAGAGAATAGCTGCTCCCGGGTGGGAGCAGCCCCAGTGGCAGATAGGGAAGAGAAGCAACTGGGTTCTTCACAGCACCCTGCTTGTAGGGCCAGGTCAGGAGGCCTGGTGTATGGTGGGGGGGTGGACAGCATGGGGTTGCTGGGGGGTCACAGGCTGGGGTTCACAAGAGCTAATGGGAGGGGGACAGACTGAGAGTGGGATTGTGGGGACATGGGGGAGGGGGTAGGTGAGTGAGGATTCAGGGATATATGGGGATTGGGGAGGGGCACAGGGACATATGGGAACAGGGACAGATGTGCCTGACAATGAAAGAGGCTAGGGATTAGTCAGGGTCTGCATAGGGGAGGCTCCCTAACAACCCTCCCGCCTAAAACCTCCAAAACTTTATACTTTTCCCACTCATACTCAAGATCCCTCCAAGTTCAAACCCCAGCTCCTTCCCTCTCCCTCAGCTCCTCCGTTATCCTTGACTCTCCCAAGCCTTTGCACTGCCTCTGAAGGGTGTAGGAAATGCGTTTCTGTATTGTAGTTTAAATGAATTATCACTCAGAGTTCTGTATTAATAGGCCTGGTAAGGAATCTATTTGTCAAAAAACATTTTCTGAATCTTTTTTGTTGTCTGTATTGTTACAGACATACTTGCTGAAGGTGTTTTGAAATAAATTACCAAAATAATTGAAACCAGCATGACTATATTATATTATTTTGACAAATAAAATATGCAGAATTTTGGAGAATTTTAAAATACTGTGCACAGAATTTTATATTTTTTGGTGCATAATTCCCCCAGGAGTATGAATAGCTTTAATCTTTCTTTCTTCGTTCAGATTCCATAATCTTCTCATATTGTTGTATATATTTACGTTAAACCACCACTATTTGATTTTTGTCATGATTCTTATTGTTTAATGTTTATATTAAATAGAACACAGATTCCAGTCTGGATTGGGGCTCTGTTGTGGTGGATTCTAGAAAAACACATTCAAGGATATGGTACCTCACTCTCAGAGCTTAGAATCTAAGATGAGAAGTGACTTATGAAGTATAGGGGGAAGGGAGTAGAGAAAGATTAATCAAGTATATACAATTTTTATAGAAATTTACATGTTTTCATTGTAAATAGATAATGTAAGTGCCACTTTCTCTTTCAGTCTATCAGCCTAGCCATCATTAATTGACTGATTACCTGTGTGTTGTGTCAGAGGTGGGTCTTGGAGAGAGATTTAGAGAACAAGGTTGACGATTTACAGAGCAATTCAGGGAAAGGATGGGAAAAAGGTACAGAGACATTTTTGCAAGAAGCTGACAAACGGATGGCTTTGTTGGTTGACTGTAGGAGGCATGAGACAATGATCTCACTACACGTTAAGCAGTGTCTGGCTTGCAGAAAAAGGTGTTTGGTCAATTTAAGGGGTAGAGAGCCAGACGGACTAGCTGCTATAGCGTTAGACTGGGTCATCATGGGAACACTGACCCATTCTCCCTCCCAGGTGGCCAGAAGAGAGGAGGGAACTATGCAGGTCCCTACTGGTGCAGGAAAAGCACACCTTTACCTGGACCATGCAAAGCAGTACCCACTGTCCCTCCTGTGGATGTAGTTAAATATCAGGTTTTGTCATGATTTGCTGCGGGCATTATGTTAGTTGCTCTTTTCTTGGGGGGCTGTGTCAAGGTTCTTTCCCCACTCTGAACTTTAGGGTACAGATGTGGGGACCTGCATGGGCACTTCTAAGCTTAATTACTAGCTTAGATCTAGTATTGCTGCCACCATCCAGAATTTTCAGTGTCTGGATCACTCTCTTTCCCTCCAAAACCTTCCCCTCCCTGGGAAGCGTTGAGAGACTCCTTCACCAATTCTCTGGTAAGTCCAGATCCAATCCCTTGGATCTTAAAACAAAGAGAAAATAACCATCCCCTCTCTTTTCTCCCACCAACTCCTGGTGGATCCAGATCCAACCCCCTTGGATCTAAAAACAAGGAAAAATCAATCAGGTATTAAGAAAAAGGCTTTTAATGAAAGAAAAGAAAGGTAAAAGAAAACCCTCTGGAAGAGATTAGCATGCCAGCTACTCTCACAGACAACAGATTCAAAACACAGAGGATGTTCCCCTGGGCACAAATTTAGTTACACAAAAAAATTACCCAAATACCCAATTTGATTCTACCTCTAATTGCATAAGACAGGTTACAAAGAAATAAACATAAACCTATTTATTCCTTTCTAAAACGTACTACTCTGATGAGAGGCTATTTCCTTGATCTTTTTTACTCCAGCTGAAACTGAAACTCTGAAACAAAGGAAAAACTTCCCTCCTTCCTTTTGAAACATCTTGTTTCCCCATTGGTTCCTCTGGTCAGGTGTTAGCTAGGCTAGGTGAACTTTTTAACGCTTTACAGGTAAAAGAGGCATTAACCCTTAACCATCTGTTTATGACAGACTGAGAAAGGCTTTTTCTCTCACCATCAGATTGGCCAAGACAAGGTATGGAGCTGGTTTTGCCTTCCCTATAGCAGGTTGGGAACTTAGGGCAAACGTGAAACGGGGGTTGGAACCATGACGTTGCAACTCATTATGTCAGTGCAAGGTGGATTTAGTGCAAGTACTTGCTACAATTTAAGCCCATTGCTTCTTGTCCTATCCTAGAGATTAAAAGAACAATTTTTTTCACCCTCCTCCTTGTAACAACATTTATGTACTAGAAAATTGTTATCATGTCCCCATAGCCGCCTTGTCTCCAGACTAAACAAACCCAATTTTTCAATCTTCCCTTATCAATCATGTTTTCTACACCTTTAATCATTTTTATTGCTCTTGCTTGGACTGTGTCCAATTTGTCCACATCTTTCCTGAAATGTGGTTCCCAAAACTGGACACAATATTCCAGTTGAGGCCTTATCAGTGTGGAGTGGAAGAATTACTACTTGTGTCTTGCTTACAACACTCCTGCTGATACATCCCTCAATTATGTTAGCCTTTACTTTCTTTTTTTTTTTTTTGGCAGCAGTGTTACACTGTTGACTCATATTTAGCTTGTGATCTACTATAACCCCAGATGTCTTTCTGTAGTACTGCTTCCTAAACAGTATTTTCTCATTTTGTATGTATTCCCTTTATCTTCATCCCCAACATTCAACAGAGTGCTGGGCAGCCAACAACAGTCACTCTTCTTTGTCACAGGGACAGTTTTGCCAACATCAAGTGGTCAAAAACCATGAATCAGGCCAGCAAAGCCATGAAATTGGCTTAAAAATCATGATATGTTAACAGAAAAACTGGACTTTTTATTCGTCTTCTGGTTTTTGAGCGTTTAAAGTTCATGTTTTCAAGTTTCTTTCTGTAGCCATGAGGGCTAGAGATTTTTTTTTTAAGGAAGCTGAGATTCTCATAATCATGTGGCTAAAAGAGTTGGGGCTTCAAGAAGAATGTCAAATATCACAAGACTCTTCATAACATAGAGGTAGTTGGCTGTCAAACCTGGTTTCAGGCAACCTAGTGACATCTCTACCATCCTTCTCTGTGCTTCCCCTGCTGATACCTGACCAGGCTGGCGCCTCCAGTTGATAGCAGTAGTGGCAGCTTGTATGGAGGTGAAGGGAGTGAGAGTGAGGAGGGACTTTCGAGCTTACACAGGGCTGTCAAAGTTGGCCAGTATAGGAGGGCCCACCCACAATATTCTTTCCCAGAAGTGTTCTGCCTCTGGAGTAGCCATGTGTGACAGCTTCTGAGGTCCTACTTTTTACCTACCACTGTTTCTTCTTGCTGGGGATCGCAGCAGTACGTTTTCCTTTTCTTCTCTCATTCTCTTTATCTTCATTCAGTATCCCTGCATCTCTCTGTCTCTTTATCCCTTCAGTACAGAGTGCCTGAGTCTCTGGCTAGGGAGTTGCTGCAGCTGGATTCCAGATGGTAGGTTGTAAGAGACTCCTGCCAGTGTAACAAGCATGGGGGCAGGTTTTTTTCCCTCCCTCAGTGGATGGACCCAAGTGTGTTTCTTGCTCAGAGGCCTCCGACCCCATCGTGGCCCTGCTTGAGCTTGGTGAAGAGGAGAACCAATGACTTGCCAAATGTTCACCATGGGAATGGAGGAGAGGAGGTGGGAGAAAAGGTCTCAGTAGTGTCTAACTTAAATTCTCTTTTCAAATGACAGTGACATAAAAAGAAAGAGCTTTTTTATCTTATTCCAGAAATAGTAAATCTCTCTTTAAGTTGCTAAATTATAGCCAGCAAATCTCAAATTACAAACAGTAATTTAAAAAAGAATATTTACTCCTGTTAGAATGGATATATGTGTTTTTACATCCTGAAATATGACTATGTGATCTCAAATAGCTCACTATTTGAGCACATTTGGTAAAGTTAAGAATCATTAGACAAGTAAATATTATTATAAAAAAGAAAAAGCAGCTCACGTAAACCCTGTCTGAAACTGAAATCTGGCATATCTCTGCCTACGGACCATACTTAAAATTTTAGATCTTTAACATAGAAAGGTTGACAGGAACATATTTGGAAGAATTGCAAATCCACAGCTGATATCTGTTCTGAATCTGACAAGTTATTCCCTGGTCACCATCTTTTGTCATTTTCTGTCACATAATTCTAAAGGGTAGAAAATTGCTGGGGGGGTTTTCTCACTGTTAAGGTTTGATTCCCCTCCCCACTAATGTCTTTTTTTCTTGTCTATAAAACTAGGCCTTAAATAAAAGAATATGAAAAATATATCTTCCTTCAGAAAGAAGGTATTCAGAATCATCTGAAGGGCTCTGCTTTGAATGAGACATAAGTCAAAATCAACCTGTGGCACATCAACATCTTCAGAGCATTCCGTATTTTCAGGGCATTCCATATATTCAGGCAAGCCAGTCAAAGAAATATGATGGTAGAAGACTTCCAGCACTGACCAATATCTGAATAAAACTAAAAACACTAAACTCTATAGGAAAACATTTCCTGACTAAATATTTTTCTACAAAATTCTATTGGCTTAGTTCTATTCACATTTATATGTGAGTGTTTAAGTGATGAATAGATCAACTTGTCTCTTCCAGTATTTACCTCAGGATTAGATGATGAGGTTCAAACTCCTCTGAAGATAGTTATTGTGCACATTGTTTGCCCTTCCTGTACAATTTTTCACTTTCAGTGGGCTTATCTAGTATATACTTCCCAAGGGATTGGTCTTCTTTCTCTGCAGGATGGCTCAGAGTTTGATAGGAGAACAGGCTGAGAATTTCAGCTAACTGGCAACAAGGGAATATCTGCTCTTCGGGGCTTGACAAATGAACCCACTCATGACAGATGAAACCTGACTCTTGTTATATACTAAGGCAGGGGTCGGCAGCCTTTCAGGAATGGTGTGCCAAGTCTTCATTTATTCACTCTAATTTAAGGTTTCGTGTGTCAGTAATACATTTCAGTGTTTTTAGAAGGTCTCTTTATATAAGTTTACAATATAGAACTAAATTATTGCTGTATGTAAAGTAAATAAGGTTTTAAAAATGTTTAAGAAGCTTCATTTAAAATTAAATTAAAATGCAGAGCTCTCGTGGCCAGGACCTGGGCAGTGTGAGTGCCACTGAAAATCAGCTTGCATGCCGCCTTCGGCACATGTGCTATAGGCTGCCTACCCCTGTACTAAGGGAAATCTTCATTATTTATGTACATAATGTCAGGGTATTTACTCATCACCAGTATAGGAAGTCAGTTGGTCTTGGAAACTTAGAAATGTGGCTACAAATACCAATGATTCAGGCAAAGTTTTTTCCAGCCCCCATCTCTAGCCTGTATGGATCTGCAGAAAGGCAGCCCATGACACATAAAGCTTAAAATGAACTCATTTTATAAAATAGCTAAAACTTTCGCTTTCAAAAGGGTATCTGTGATACGTATGCAAAAAGGCCTGATCCAACTCCCACAGAAGTGAATGGGAGTCTTTCCATTGATTTCAGTGGGAGTTAGATCAGATTCTAAGGAAAGAGAGTTTGCAAAGACAGTTCTTTGACTTTTTGGAATTATAAAGCTATATTTAAGTGATATTAATAAGGTAAATGCATGATAATTTTTAAACTTGTTATTCAGTATATATATATATATAGTCTGCCAGAATAGATATCTATTTATTTTCTATATAAAATAATTTTTAAAATATATACTAGTGTTTTTATATAACATCAACAGTTTTATTATAGCAATAACATAAAATCAAGACAAAATTAATGTAAAGGATCAGAACCATTAAAACACAAATTGTATCTAATCTTTCCAAGCCTAATTATAAGTACATTTCCAAAATATGTATCCAGTTTTTGCTGGAAATTACTAAGAATTTTTAAACTAAAAACTAAAAGTAGGAAATATCTGGTTTCTACAAAAAAAATTAAATTTATGATATTATGTAATTAGCATTGCATATCAATATATGCAATAATTTAATCTGATACTAGAACAAATATTAACTACATGCATTCATTCAATAACTAGGCAATATAGAGTTTAATAGCTATCAAATCTAGTTTCACCTTTTTGGATCAGAAAAAACAGTCTTTTTGGCTTTTTTAAAAGAGGCCAAAATCTCTTATGATAATCCTAATCCTAAAATTCAATAAATTTTTGTGTCTTCATAGTCAGTTATATTTTAGCAAGCAATAATATAGGCACAGAAATATTCAATGAAGTAAAATTCACCTGAAGAAAAAACATATTTTCCCCACTTCAGGCTTAACTCAGTAGCTTTCAGGAAAAAGTTCTGGGAAGAAATGAAATTTCCCATATTTTATTTCCTAAAATATCTCCAGAAAGAAAGTGTACATGCACACACACAAACACAGAAAGAGGGGAGGAGGGGAGCATGTTGTACTTAGTGACCATTGCATGACTCTCAAGAATCTAATGAAAATGGCAAGTATTATATCCCTTACATCTCACTCCCCTTTAGCAACTACACCTGTACCCCGATATAACGTGACCCGATATAACACGAATTCGGATATAACTCGGTAAAGCAGCTCTTCCGGGGGGTAGGGCTGCGTACTGTGGCAAATCAAAGCAAGTTCAATATAACGCTGTTTCACCTATAACACGGTAAGATTTTTTGGCTCCTGAGGACAATGTTATATCGGGGTAGAGGTGTATGGCAATAGAAGCCATCCCACTTAGCCAGTTCCCATTGCTTCGCCAACAGTGTTCATTTTCTTCGCAATCCAGAGGCTAGAGACTCTAGGTTTCTTACTTTTGATGTCCTGTTGGACTCACATTCTGCTAAGATTTCTCAAACAGAAAATAGGAATGAAGTAACAGAAAAAATTTTGAGATCACAGAACAACAAATGGCTGGTTTAGTGAAAGAGACCTCAGTTAAAAAGAAAAGAGTATTAATATGCTTATATAGGATAATTATTTTCTGAAAAAAAATCAAAATGAGAATTGTGTTAAAGCTACTACTATTTGAATGTTAGATTTTTCTGGAACATCTGCAGCAGAGGAATGTTTTAAAGTAATTTAGACTAGCGTTTCCCAAACTGTTGTCCACAGGAAATAGCTGGCTGGTCATATGGTACTTAGGCTTCTGCTTCTCCTCATTTCCAGTTGCTTAAGTGCATTCAAAGAGAACTAAAAATAATTTAAATACTTTCCTAAAATTACTTTCCCATGTAAGCAATTGCTGTAGTTGCTACAGGGATTTTATGCAATCAGAAATGGGGGAAAAGGTGGTATATGAGAACAAAATGGAAGAGGAAGGCCTCCATGAAACAATCTCTGCATTAAAAGACAGTTTATGTAAACTTTTGGGAATCACTGCTTTAGATTATTTGGATCCTCTTCTTTTGATATAAAAGGTTTTCAGAATCTTTAATGAAAGTTGTTTCTGTTTGACATTCACACTATAAGAGTAGTTGTCAAATCACTTTTAGACAGAGAAGGAGTAATGAAGCAACTATGAAGAATACATTGAAATATTTGGTGTAAAATAAAACCAAAGAAATCAAAGAATTAACCTCCTTAAAACACAATGAAAGCTTGAGTCCAAAGGGACAGGAGTCCAAAGGGAAAAGGAATAAACTTTCTGTCTTATAAACAAATCAGGCTTTACAAGGACTTGGCTCAAAACAGAAAAAAAAATTAAAAATACAGTTGTTTTTCAACTTCAGAATATGACAATATGAAATATATAACTAGTATAATATTTAAATAAATAATCAAAGTTAAATAAATATGAATAAAAAATCTTTGGACAAAAACCCAATAACTTTAACCACAGCACAGAAATTGAATAATTGAGAGAATTGGTAACAAGATAGTTTTTCATCTCTACGTAACCAGATCAAATCCAATTCAAGTCATTTAGAATATGATGTGAAGTTTGATTTTATTTCTGAATTATACTTTATTGCATTTTGCTCTTCTGATTTTCTATCTTCAGCAAATTTAGGTTTTCCATTTGGGCTATTGGTATCTGTCTTTGTTTGCTTTCAGTGTTAGTCTTAGCTTAATGAATTCATACTACGTACAGTTAATTTCATTCCCAAAGAGGAGTCAGGTATAAAGTGAAATTTAATTTAATTTATAGTACATTCTCCTGTGCAGCATTTATTAACTACAGAATGCATAGAGAATTTCTGAAATAAGTGGCAGTTCAAGGGCACAGAAATATTTTTGGTATATTTTTCTTTGTTTTGATAAAGATATGTTTCTCATTCTATGTGTAGACTGAATATTTCAGTAGTGAAGCAAAATGGTGAATAAGTACAACAGTATAAAGATGTGTTGTTTTCATGGTAGTGATGGTGAAACCTTAAGTTATATATCAGTGTAAGCATCAAAGGAACAAGACATTGTCCTGTTATTTTAAGACTGTTAAGGAAATGCAGAAAGAGGAAATGATCCATGCTATATGATGTAATTTATTCTATTTTCATTGTTTAAAGTTCAAAGGATTTACTGTTGTAAGAAGAATGTATGCAAAAGCTCTAACTGCAGCAAGAAATATTTTTCCCACCTCTGATTTTTAGGCCAAATGCTGTTCACTGCAAACAACCAGATAGGGTGGATTTGATTTAAATAATGATTTAAATCACTAGTCAAGAAGATTTGATTTAATCATGGATTTCTACGTAAAAGTGCATTCTTGTTGGTTATTACCAGCCTGAAGATCCTGCATATTCAGACATGTTCCTTTTATTATCTTCAACGCAGCTTCCTTCTGAGAAGGAACACTTCTCATGATGTTGTTTCATTTGGGCAACCAGGCCTTGCTTTTCTTTGTAGCACTGTTTGCATTTTGCACGCATGCCTGTCTTACCCACAGATAGAGGAACTTCATTAAAATTTTTCCAAACCTGATGCCATTATAGGTTTTCCCTTCTAGTTAGAGAATGGTATGGTAGATCTCAAATAAATGAATGCTACACTCAGACAGACCTCAAGACTTCTGAAATATGCTGCTCAAACAGTTTCACTTTTGTTTCTACTGCCTGTCCCTCCCTTCTCACATTTGTCTCCAGGCTTCTCCTTGTCCAGATCTATTTCGCCCCCAACAATCTTCTATTAATTCAACTCTTTGAAACTTTGCACTTTTAGAGAGAGATAAGGGTTTGACTCTGTGTACACAAATTTGCAGAAGGACAATACGGTAGAGGTCTGTTATTTCTCACCTCTCTATATTATGTATGTATTTATTTAAAAACATTTTTGCTGTTAACATGCTTGTTATCTCTGGAGACACAAATCCACAGTTTGAGAACTACAAAACTAAGCATCTCTGATGGTATCTTCTAGACTGAACACTGAGTCCCATTGGGTAGATAGTAAGATTAACCTAAATAATCAATACAGAAGCCACATAAGATTGGGTCCCTAATCCGTGAACTGCTGGAACTCATTTAGAAAACGTTTCTTAAACATTGCATGAATATATTGTTTCATACTATAGAATTAGAATTTATAACCACTATTCCATGATGAGATATATTTGAGCTATAATGTATCTTAATTAAAACTATCTTTAGATAGTTTTTTTCTCAAACAGCATTTTGTCAGAAACATTCAATTTAAATAAAAAAAATCATTGATTTTTATCCACTCTGCAACCAAAGTTATGGGGCTATGCGCTGGTTAGATCATCTGCATTGAAAGTGCAGGAGGAAGGAATTCATCTTCCAGGCCACATGGTGACCACTGCAATTTCCTCTGTAGCAATGGGGAGCATCTCCTATGAGGGAACCCAAATAATAAATATATGTGGTGGCTGATATGCTGGCCCCATCCTCTGATTTGCTGTTGCTTTGTCTGCAAAAGTACCTTCTATGTTGAGGTGCAGAGAGTCCGTATGGAACTCTACTCCATTTTGTGTGAGGGCTCCTGGTCCCTCTATTGTTTTACTCTCTCTTCCCCCTCTTAAATATCTCAGTTGTATTTTATTTTGCTGGATCTTAGAAATTAACAGAATTTTTTACCTGTGTTTCACATCAGTGAAATCAGTATCTGATTTAATTATAATTTTGGCAGTCTTACAGCTGAGTGTCTTCAATTGATGCCAGATGACAATTGCTGTTCCCTTCTATACTCAAAGCCTTGTAGTTCTCAAATACACGTATTGCATACAACAAAAATTCCATTTCAAATGCTTTTAAAAGTTTCCCTTTTGTTGGAGTATTGAAAATGCATTGTTAATGTGTGTAGAAACTAAAATTTTATTTAAAACACTCTGTATGTATACATCTAGAGTTCCGTGGGAAAGTGATCAAAGATTTCTTGCCTAAATCCATTTGGGTATTTGCCCCTTAAAAAAAAAATACAGTACTTGCCAATGAAATCAAGCTCTGATAGATCAGTATAATATAGTTTAAATTAGAGCAGCAAATTAATTGCAGTTAATTCCTGATTAACTCAAAACAATTACCAGTAATCGTGATTGATTGCAGTTTTAATCACACTGTTAAACAATAGAATATCAATTTAAATGTATTAAATATTTTTGGATGTTTTTCTACATTTTCAAATATATTGATTTCTTTTACTACACAGTATGCAAAGTAGACAGCACTCACTTTGTATTTTTTTTTATATAGATATATTTGCACTGTAAAAATGGCAGACAAAAGAAATGATATTTTTCAGTTCACCTAATACAAGTACTGTAGTGCAGTCTCTTAATGGTGAAAGTGCAACTTACAAATGTAGATTTTTTTTTTGTCACATAACTGCACTCAAAAATAAAATAATGCAAAACTTAAGAGCCTACAAGTCCACCATTGCAAGGTATTTCCATGGCAGATATGCTAAACATTCATATGCCCCTTCCTGCTTTGGCCGACATTCCAGAGGACATGCTTCCATACTGATGACGCTTGTTAACTAAATAACGCTTTAATTAAATTTGTGGCTGAACTCCTTGGGGGAGAATTGTATGTCTCCTACTGTGTTTTACCCACATTCTGCCATATATTTCATATTACAGCAGTCTCGGATGATGACCCAGCACACGTTGTTTCTTTTAACAACACTTTCAATGCAGATTTAATGAAATGCAAATAAGGTACCAATGTGAGATTTCTAAAGAAAGCTGCAACATACAACCTAAGGTTTAGGAATCTGAAGTGCCTTCCAAAATCTGAGCAGGGTGAGGTGTAGAGTAAGTTTTCAGAAGTTTTAAAAGAGCAACACTCCGATGCGGAAACTACAGAACCCGAACCACCAAAAAAGAAAAGCTACCTTCTGCTGATGGCATCTGACTCAGATGATGAAAATGAACATCCTTTGGTCCACACTGCTTTGGATGATTATCGAGCAGAACTCGTTATCAGCATGGAGACACGTCCTCTGGAATGGTGGTTGAAGCATGAAGGGATATATGAATTTTAGTGCATCTGGCACATAAATATCCTGCGATGCCAGTTACAACAGTGCCATGTGAACGCCTGTTCTCACTTTCAGGTGACCTTGTAAACAAAAAGCAGGCAGCATTATCTGCTGCAAATGTAACCAAACTTGTTTTTCTGAGTGATTGGCTGAACGAGAAGCAGGACTGAGTGGACTTGTAGGCTCTGAAGTTTTACATTGTTTTGTTTTTGAATGCAGTTACATTTTGGCCATAATTCTACATTTGTAAGTTCAACTTTCATGATAAAGAGATTGCACTACAGTATTTGTGTTAGGTGAACTAACTATTACTAACTACTGTTGTTTTTGTTCTTTAAAGTCAAATATTTGTAATAAAAATAAATATAAAGTGAGCACTGTACACTTTATATTCTGTGTTGTAATTGAAATCAATATATTTGAAAATGTAGAAAATATCCAAAATTCTTTACATAAATGGTATTCTATTATTATTTAACAGAGCGATTGTGATTAATATTTTTAATCATTTGACAATCCTAGTTGAAATGCACTCTTTTGATGATTGTTACTCACAGGATATGACAGCTCGAGATTTGGTGCAGCAAAGGTATACTCTTCCAAATGGAGATACTGCTTGGAGACCATCTCCACTTGTTACTGCTGCCTTGGATGGGAAGCTTGTTATTCTTGATGGTATTCATCGTGTCAACTCTGGCACCCTAGCTGTACTACAAAGGTTGGTATGGGACCCCCGTTAAGCTGAGTGCTTGAGACTTGTTTATTCAGGGCATTCATGCTCAGAAACTGTGTCCTGTTTGCAAATACACAGCTGTGAAACTCCAGGTATATTGTAAAATTGCAGTCAAGATGTTGGATTTTTATAGAATACATTATGTTGGGATAATGATACAGGGATACAGCTATTGAGAGCAGAAGCAAGCCCTAAGTGTGTTATGTAAACTTTTATTAATATTGCTAATTGCAGCTGTTTGTTCATGCTGTACTTCTAACTAAATTGTAAAAAGTATTTGTTTCTATCCTGGTCAAAACTATGAGGCCTAAACATTAATAAGTAAACATATATTAAGTAGTAAAGACATTATAAATAGTATTTGAAAATGCATTCTGCTTCTAAATGACTGATTAATTATACTCACTCTGAAAAATGCTTTCTTGGAATTACTTAGTAAATTGATTAAAGGAATCTGGAAAAAGGGGTAAACAGTGAGGTGGCAAAATTTGCAATGATACAAAATTACTCAAGGCAGTTAAATCCAAATCTGAGTGATAGAGTTACAAAGGGATCTCACTAAACTGGGTGACTGAATGACGAAATGACAGATGAAATTCAGTGTCACTAAATGCAAAGTAATACACATTGGAAAATATAATCCCAGTTATACAAACAAAATAATGAGTCTAACTTGGCTGTTGCCACTCAGGTAAGAGATCTTGGAGTCATCGTGGAGAATTCTCTGAAAACATCTGCTCAGTGTGCACTGGCAGTCAAAAAAGCAAACAGAATGTTAGGAAACATTAGGAAAGGGATAGATAAGTCAGAACATATTATAATGCCTCTATGTATCTCCATCGTACACCCACACCTTGAATACAGTATGCAGTTCTGGTCACCCCATCTCAAAAAAGATATAGTAGAATTGAAAAAGGTGCAGAGAAGGGCAACGAAAATGTTTAGGGGGATAGAACAGCTTCCATACTAGGACATATTAAAAAGACTTGGACTATTCAGCTTAGAAAAGAGATGATTGGGGGAGCATATGATAGAAGTCTATAAAATCATGAATGGTATGGAGAAAGTGAGTAGGAAAGTGTTTTCCCCTTCACATAATACATGAGCTAGGGATCACCCAATGGAAATTAATGGGCAACAAGTTTAAAACAAACAAAAGGAAGTATTTCTTCATCCAACACACAGTCAACCTATGGAACTCACTGCCAAGGGATGTTGTGAAGACCAAAAGTATAACTTGGTTAAAAAAGGAATTGGATTAATTCATGGAGGATAGGTCCATCAGTGGCTATTAGCCAAGATAGTCAGGGATACAACTCCACGCTCTGGGTTTCCCTAAACCTGTGCCAGAAACATCTGACACTAGCCACTGTCAGAGACAAGATACTGAGCTATATAGATCATTAGTCTGACCCAGTATGGCCATTCTTATGTTCTTCTGAATTAAAAACAAAAATCCTGCACATAATAACATAAACTGTATTAATAGTTAATAATTACTACTCATATAAGGCCAGATTTTGACACTTGTGTTCATGTTGAATAGTAATACCCTTCTCCATGAGTGATCATGTTAGTGGGGCCACTTGTGAAGGAAAGTAAGGAGGTATCAGAATCTGCACGGAGCCCAAAGCTGCTGTAGGAATGAAAATTTTCTTTTTACTTGGAACAAGTAAAAATATCACTTTTGAATATACATATCTTCAGTTCTTTTTGGTTTGCACCTCATAAAATCTTATCACGTTTTAAGTTTTATTCTAAATAATACTTTCATCATTGTGCTTAACTATTTGATACAAACATATGACAGCATTTGTAGTGCATAAACTAGAAAATGCAGTTAACATCTGAACTTTCTGAAAACCTAATAATCTCTTCTGATCTTCAGTTTTTTATTAGATACCAAGGTGATGCTTTCATTAAACATAGCTAGCCCATTTTATTTTCAAACTGTATTTGTACTCTAATATGTAATTAGGAAGATGGCAGTTCCAAATTACTATTGGACAAACCCTGTTAGTTTCACTATAATTTGATAAATATTAAAAGTGTTTCCTTTGCTTTCTGTTTCTCTTAATTTTTTCTTTGAAGTGATCTGAAAAAGAAAAACCATAGGTTTGTGCTCTTTTTTGCTTTTTTATGATTTGTTGTACAAAGACCTGAATAGTTTTTCTCTTTCTCTTTTCACACCTCCAAAAATATTCTGCTTGTTTTGTTTTTTTGTAGAAATACAGGATTGCCAAGTCTTGTCTTCCCTTTTTTTTTTTGTTGATGCACTTCATGGATGACTCAGAAATGTTATAGGGAGTTATTAGATATATAGATATTAGAAGGTGGGTGCGGTAGTATCTTTTATTGAACAGAATTCTGTTAGTGAGAGACACAAGCTTTTGAATCACAGAGAGCTCTTCTTCGGGTCTTTCTGGCTCAAAAAGCTGGGCTCTCTCATCAACAGAAGTTGGTCCAATAAAAGATATTACCTCACCCACCTTGTCTCTCTAATATCCTGGGGCTGACATGGCTACAACTACACTGCAAATAGGAGCAAAGAGTCCTGTATTCACCCACGAAAGCTCATGCTCCAATACATCTGTTAGTCTATAAGGTACCACAGGACTCTTTGCTGCTTTTACAGATCCAGACTAACACGGCTACCCCTCTGATACTTGACTGCAATAGGGAGATTTGTTGGCGCATTGCTAATGGGGAAGTGGTGTTGAATCATTAACAAAAAGAGCTTTTCACCCAAGTTTTGTAGTTACGCAGCTGTTAGCAAAACCAACAGTCTAATAAAAATAATTTCCTCTCTTTCAGCTAGGTTTCACTTCCCTGGTACCTGTGCTATCATACTCCCTGTTAGTTCTTCATTCATCCAAAAAGTGTTTGAAGTAGACAAGTCCTGAAGTTCTGATATAAAAACTTAAGCAGAACCTCATCTATAAGAATAAACAGACTTGCAAAGACCTTTCATGCTGCCTTCACACATTACAAAAAAAGCAGGACAAGGTAGTGCAGGGCCAGACATAAGTCCATTTTTTTCTCTTGTGCATTTTGTTCACCTCTGATTCTTTTGATTTTCACTAACAGAATATATATCAGTTAAGATGACTCCTAAAATGTATTGCTTCTAGGAGCAAAATAGGAGTACAGCACTGTGCACCAGTTGGACAAAAATATTCTGAATTTCATGCCATACACAGTGAGAGTATAATAGAAAGTCTTCAAGTATGGTCTGCAGTGGTTTGTTTATTTCTGAAAAAAAAATCTGTCATAAATGGTGTTATGTACTGTACTTACAGAAAATATGTTAAGTTCTTTCTTGAGCTTGCCATTTAACTGACATTTTTCTCATCACAAGGTCCTTCACTGAAAGCTATAGGTCTCAACTTTTGTAAATAACTCAGGCATTGAAATTAAGGCTTCTTGGATGAATTCCTCATTAAAGTAACATGGGTTGAGATAACTGTAAAAACTAAGGCAATTAAATACTAGATTTTTGTTCTCTTTTGAATTCCCTAATAGGCTAATCCATGACAGAGAACTGACTCTTTATGATGGCACCAGATTACTAAGAGAAGATAGGTATCAGAGTTTAAAAGATGAACTGCAGCTCTCCGATAGGGAACTACAACAGAGGTAATTTGTTAGACATGAACATGGTATGCAAAGTAATTTGTGTGTGATTCAGGTTGTAAAGAGTCTTCTATTTTATTGCTTGATGTTACCAAAGTTTCTTGCAAGATGCTTCCTTTTTAAATCAGTAATAGAATCTGGTTTTAATACGGCTATCCTCAGTACTTTTTGTGTTAGCATGAGAAGAAAAATCTTGAAAGAGAATCTTAGAGCAGAAACATTACAATATCCTAGCTGAGAGAGATTAAAGAAATAATATAAATACATAAAAGTTTAGACACATAGGGTATGTCTACACAGAAAAGAAAAATCTGCAGCTGGCCCATGCCAGCCAACTCTGGCTCACGGAGCTCAGGCTGCAGCGCTGTATTATTGCTGTGCAGACTTCCAAGCTTAGGTTGGAGCCCTAGAGTCTAGGACCATGTGGGGTAGGAAGGTCCAGAGTTTGGGTCCAGCCCAAGCCCAAAAGTCTACACAGCAGTGAAACAGCCCCGCTGTCTGAGCACTGTGAGCCCAAGTTGGCTGGCATGGGCCAGGTGCAGGTTATTCTTTGCTGTGTAGACATACCCACAGATGCACTGCATTGTTTTGAAGCATTTTATTAAGAGACATTGAGAGTTAAACAAAAAAAAAGTTGAATATTATAATTATTTCTTTCAGTAGATTAGCTAGAAAGCTGGTATGTAATTTAGAATTAACATGAGGCAGGAAATACTAAGGATGGGTTGGGGCCTGTTATGCTTATTCTTCTTGCTTTTTCACTGCCAGTTGTCTGCTAGAAATATTCTCTCTGTTGAAATATTTCAAGTCCTTTGATGGCCAGACAGATACACAGTCATTGTACTGACTGATTTCAGTTAATGGCCAGGATTCTATTTTATGTTATTCAAAGCAAATATACTCTAATATGTAATACTATCTTTCATAAATTCTGAAGAGATGAAACTGTTATTCTTAGATGACACTGCAGTTTAAATAATGTGGGTTTTATACCTATTATATTGTGATAAATAACAATTTATTGTTTTACAGCAACTGAGAGCAATAGCTGATTTTTACAGTATACAAGGCATTATGTCTTGCCTGTAATTAGAATAGAGTCTTGTATGTAGCAGGAAAATACACATTAGGAATTTTATGTCAACTATCTGATGGGTACAATTGCATGGGTATTTTGTATAATATAATATTTGGATTCTGAAGTAAAATACAAAAAAATCTTCTGTTCTTCTCTATATTTCCTTATAACTTTTACCTCAATAATAAGGTGACTCTTGGTAGTAAATAAATAAGAGGTGAAATAAAACACCTCTTCTGCACCAGGAAAAGCAAGTAGATCCTACTTTTCTTGGTTGTCCAGTGAGACCCTGTACTATATGAATGTTAAAACTGAATTCCTATTTTTAATAAAACCTGATTGATCAGTTGATATAAGACATGGGAGACAGACTCCAACCAGCGATCCAAAACTTCTGCAAAAATTTTCAAATCCAAATTAATTAGGGAGGTTGGATGATATGGGGCAAATTCCTTAGGGTTTTTTCCTTTTTAAGAATGAAAAGAAAAGGCATGTTTAGTGGAATTGTAGAAGGTATCCTCTTCGAAAGAAGCAAGAGACATTTGAACAAATCTTTTAAGTGATCTTTTCATCTGTAAAAGGATTAATAGTAAAGTAAACATGATGGGAAAGGTTATACCTGCTTTCTTTTAGTTACTTTAATTAACTATTAACATATTTTTGAAATCTGAGCACCTATTCAATAATAAGAACACAGATGCCCACCTAGAGTAAATCTGTAGTATTTTAAATACTGTATAACCCAACACTTAATAAAAAATTTCCAAAGCTGATAAGATGATTTTTCTGACGGAATAACGACTGCTTTATTTTAACATTACTTTATTTTATTTATTTTTGGAGGGGAGATTACACAGGCTGTGTTATGACGCAGAGAAATTACATGTGTTACTGAGAGTCAAACATTTTAAATTAAGAAGCGGGGTAGAACTTGAGGGATTGAGTGGAGTGGTGGCATGTTATTTGTTTAGGTTACAAAAATCAAATGAGATAATATTACAGTGACTTCTGATTTTGCAGGCTAAAAATCATAGTTTTATTCTTGAATTAAAATTTTTGGAGGATGTATGTTAAAGTTGATAACTTCTCTAAGAGCTAATAAAATTTTTTTCTGACAGAAGATCTTACACATGCCATCAGTTACATTTTCGCTTGATGTTCCACCACGTTACTACTTCCATCGTCTGCACTAAATTTTTTTAAACTAGGGTTAGGTGCCGCGTGGGTGGATGAGATGACTCTGTCAGACATGACAAGAGCTCAAGAAGCTGATTTGCGGTTATGGGGATGGAGGATATTCATTGGCCAGTTGAAGGCCTTTTATCTATGAGCTAGCTAGCCTCCTGCATTGAAAATTGTTTCCACTGGCCTTCTCTTTAGCCAGTTGTGCGGTGTTATTACTAAACAGTCCAGATACAATGGCAGCCAATCACATGGAGAAATTTTATTTTGTAGATTATGGATAATGGGGGAAGAAATCTATGCTGGTGATGAGGAAGGGACTTAAAAAAACTCTCTACATATAGAGAAATTGTTGCTGCACAGTTTTAGCTATTAATAGAATTGTATGATTCACTATGTTGAACTAGTTCTGAGTGAAGAAATGCAATCACTTAAAATTGATTCAGAATGTAGATGCAGGCTTTCTGTGTAGAATTTTCCTACATAATCATTTGCTGAGGCAGATATTGTGAAGGTGGCATTCCATAACTATAAATACAGTTGGAAGACATAGGGCAAAGCACTAGTTTCTCTATGAAATAGTATTTTAACCTGTTTGGATGGTTTTGTTTGTTTTGTTTTTAGACTTTTCCACATACTAAACATATTTAGTATAGTAAACAGAAAGGCAACTATTAGAGAAAAATATAGACATGTTTATATAATCAGATTTGCTTCAGAAGCTGAAAGAAGCCGATTATAATGCATGGATGGGTATTCTTAACACCCTAAAGGCAGTGAATTAGTGTCCATGTGACTAGGCTAAAAGAGAGCACATACAGCATATGAGACAAATATAAGCAATGTGGCAGAAGATGAATTTTGTAGACAATAGAAGCTCCAATATTGTTAAATTTTAACTGAATATATTCACCACCCTTTAGTTCTGAGTTGGTTATTTTCACTTATTTTTGTTTGTTCAGTTTTAGTGTATTTGAACATATATACTAAAGCAGTCAGTTAATTAAAAAAACCCAGTAATCCAAGCCAGTGTGTTATACATTGCAGAAAAGTTAAAAAGGAAACAGATGCTTGATAATTTTTTATTCTGGCAGGGATAAGTGATGGAATATTTGAAAAGATTCAACATAGTTTTTCCCTTTAATTTAAATATATATCCTCTATTTTAAGCTCCTTTAAAGTATAGTTGTATAGTTAAATTTGTGTTGTCAAAACATGAACTACAGAATTATTTCATAAGCAAACACCTAATCTTCTGACACACAATTATATTTTCATGTGGCGATACTCTTTTGTAAATGATCACCACTCATACATTCGTTCTCATTGTTTGCAGTATTAAAAGATGGTTTGTGAAACTGTAGAAGAAGAAAAAACAAATAAATGAAATAAATGAAAAATTTATATGAGGCAGCAAGGGAATGCTATTTGTGGGACTGCTATTGCACTGGTGGGACTGCATTCTTTGCTCAACCTTCGGTGAGGTTATTTTCTGTAAGGACTTACCTACACTTACGGGGGGATCAACAATCAATGCATTGGCAGTTGATTTACTGGGTCTAGTGAAGACTCCTGTACTCCACTGGATCAAGAACAGTAGGGGGAGTTGACGGGAGACACTCTCCCGTTGACATCTCGTAGTGTGGACCCTGCAGTAAGTAGGTTTAAGCGATGTCGATTTGAGTTACGCTATTCACGTTACTCAAATTATGTAGCTTAGACTGAATTTCCTCTGTAGTGTAGACAAGGCCTAAGATTCTTCTTACTCTTTGGTGGAGAGAAATAGGGTCTCCTGATCTCCCCTACTTGTCTGACCTACAGATTGAACAGGCAAGAGGAAAGAATGAAAATGTCTGGTACTCAACATTAATAAAGTATTACCAATCACGCCAGTAAGTTTTATTCTAGGTTTTAGTGTGTTAGGCTTTGGGGTTACTTACATGGCTTCTGTCTGCAGAGTGATCAAATATGGCATACACTTAATGAATATAGCTCCACAAAGAAACAGTGGCTATGATGGTTTAGAAAAGGGATCGGCAACCTTTGGCATGTGGCTTGCCAGGGTAAGCACCCTGGCATGCCGGGCCGGTTTGTTTACCTGCTGCGTCTGCAGGTTAGATTGATTGCGGCTCCCATTGGCTGTGGTTCACCATCCCAGGCCAATGGGGGCTGCGGGAAGTGGCACGGGCCGAAGGATGTGCTGACCGCTGCTTCCTGCTGCCTCCATTGGCCTGGAGCAGCAAACTGTGGCCAGTGTGAGCCATGATCAGCCGAACCTGCGGACACGGCAGGTAAAAAAACTGTCCTGACCCGCCAGAGTGCTTGCCCTGGCAAGCCGTGTGCCAAAGGTTACCAAGCCCTGGTTTAAAACCTGATCCTGCAAGGTACTGAACAGCCTCATCTCCAGTTGATGTTGGATGTAGGATTCTCTCCAGCTTGCAGGATTAAGCCCTTTTTAAAATAATAATTAAATATTTCGCTTTACATTTTTAAGAGATTGAACAAACATGAATCCAAACAACACCCTTGAGAAGCAGTTGAATATTGTTCCCATTTACAAACTGAGAAACTGAAAGAGATGTTCCACCAGGCCACAGAGCAAATTATGAAGAGGAGAATATATAAGTAAAGTGCTCAGTAGATTAGTTAATGAGAACAAAAAGATAAATGCATTTGTAAATAGCTTTCCAAAGTGCAGTACTTTTAATGTTAGAAAGCTTTCTTAAACGAATAGCTGGTTTATTAAAAGTTCCTTTGCCAGGGAAATTTTCTATTTGTAAGTTATTAAAATATGCAATTTAAAAATTCAAAGATTTTCTTTGAATACTATTGCTGATAGCCGATTCAGAAATAATGGATTAAATCCTCAGATGTACTCTTTATCCCTGAGAGGGATGGGGGGCAATGTGTGTGCTGTTTGTGTCTCCTCACTCTTGATCTTTGGCTCATCTCAGGGCTTGTTTCTCAGAACAGCTCAAAACTGTGCCAAACTGGCTATACCCATAAGGGGGATTGCCATAGTGCACTGTGCTCTGGCCGTTATCCATGTCATCCACTCCCTGCCACATGTTAGAATGCCCCCAGCTGCACTGGGGGAATCCTCAGATGAGGAAATCTGACTGAGTTATGAATCCTTTATGAGACAGAAGCATTGTGAAGGGACCAGAGCCAGGGCCAGGAGTGAGCTCAATGTATGTTTAATATTTTTATTACTAATGAAAAGAAGAGGTTAATTGAAAATTAAACTTGCCATCTCCTATCTTCAAAACAGATTCTCTTATAAGAAGTTTGGTCACTGTTCCCTGACCTTTTCTGTGCTTAGAGATAATGAAATACCCATTGGTTCCTATTTCACATGATGCTTTCAGATGTTTCTTTCTATTTTTATTAACCAGGGTTTAACTTCTAGGCTTATGACTTCAGGCTGAGAGTAACCGATGCCACCCACTTTGTTTACTTTGATTTGGAAGTCTCATACAGCACAGCATATTCAGTGAACAGTTTTTCAAGGGTGTTCACTGTGTATGCTGTGCTGTATCAGAATCCTTGTTGTATATACCAGATCTGCCTGCCAAGCTATCTTGGTAGTCCATCGATCCGATGATGACAAATCTGTGCAGATCATCTATTGTTGGTCTCTTGGTGTGCCCTCTGATGACTGTACAAGCCAGTTCTAGAGGTGCACATTTTGCTGCAGATGGTGCATGGGAAGTTCGCGGTCAGTGGATTGTGCGCTGCTGATGCTCTGTGACGTTGTTCGCGTGCCTCTTGTAGACGCCGGCAGTGGTCTTCCTCAAAGGCGATGCAAGTATTTCTAACTGTTGCACACCACTGTGTTCTGTCGCTGGCGGCGTCCTCAAGGTCCCTAAGTTTGATACTGCTGTACTGCAGATTGGCTTTGATGGTGTCCTTGTAACGTTTCCATGGACGACCTATATGCCGGATGCCCTGGGAGAGCTCACCATACAGAAGCTGGCGGGGGATTCTGTTGGCATCCATGCAACTGACATGACTGGTCCAACGTAGCTGTGACTTCATGATCATCATTTTGATGCTTGTCATCTGGGCTCTCTTGAGGACCTTGAGATTGGGCACTTTGTCTTGCCAGCAGATCTTCATGATGTTACGGAGGCAGCGCATGTGGAATTCTTCAAGCTGCTTGATGTGACACCTATATAGTGTCCATATTTCGCACCCGTACAAAAGAGATGAGAGAATAACAGCTCTGTACACAAGCAGTTTTGTTGACATCTGGATGTTGTGGTGGTTTAAAACTTTGACACGCAGACAGCCAAGTGCCTGGCTTGCTTTGGATATTCGAGCGTTGATCTCATTATCCAGCGATCCATCACTGGATATGACACTACCCAGGTATTTAAAGTTCTCCACTACTTTAAGATGATTGCTGTCAATGCAGATACTCGGGACAGAAGCATTTGATCCAGGTGCAGGTTGATGAAGAACTTCTGTCTTTCCGAGCCTGATAGTTAGTCCAAAGAGTTGCGAGGCCTCAGCAAACTTGTTGACAATGTGCTGAAGATCATTTTCAGTGTGAGTGATGAGGGCACATTCGTCGGCAAAGAGTGCCTCAAGAAGGAGTTTCTGCACTGTCTTGCATTCAGGTGATGGAGGTAAAAAAGTGAACCATCGTGCCGGCATTTCAGATATATACCTCGGTCCAGATCTTTCATTGCATGGTTAAGAATGCATGCAAAGAACAGGTTAAATAGGACAGGAGTGAGAACACATCCTTGTTTCATGCCATTGGTGACGTTGAAGGGGGCTGATGTGGCTCCATCAGACAATACTTCACCTGTCATGCTGTCATGAAAAAGGCATATAATCTGGACAAATTTTCTTGGGCAGCGAAGTCGTGTTAGAATGGTGTAAAGGGCTTCCCTGTTGATGGTATCAAACCCCTTTGTCAGATCTATGAAGACAGCATACAGATGCATATTCTGTTCAATGCACTTCTCTTGTATTTGTCTGACAGCAAACACTATGTCAACTGTGCTCCGGCCAGGTCGGAAACCACATTGACTTTCAGTTAGATTTGCCTTGGAAGTATTAGCTATTAGGTGGTTCAAGATGATGCAGGAGATGATCTTCCCACCAACGGAGAGGAGGAATATGCCTCTATAGTTTTCACGTTCTGCTTTTCTGCCTTTGTTCTTGAAAAGAAAGACAATAGTAGTGTCGCAGAGGTCCTGTGGTATGTTTTCATCCTCCCAGATGCTGGTGATCACGCTGTGGAACGCTACTAGTGCTGCTGGACTTGCTGCTTTATATATCTCTGCTGGTATCCCATCTTTTCCAGGAGCTTTTCCTGAACTGATCTGGCTAACAGCTTTCTTAATCTCATCTATAGTGGGCAGAAAGTCAAGATCTGTCAGAGCAGGTTGTTGTGGAATTTCACTGAGGACATTATTCACGGTTAATGGTCTATTGAGAAGGTTGCTAAAGTGTTCTCGCCATCTTTCGTTGATGCCGCCTTTATCTTTAATCAGCGTTGTGTTGTCTGATGAGAGCAGCGGGGAGGTCCTTGGTTTAGAAGGTCTGTAGACAGTCTTAATAGCACTGAAGAACATCTTTGAGTTGTGAGTCTCAGCATAGTGCTCAATTTTTTCGGCTTTGCTCTCCCACCAGTTGTATCTGACGGAGGTCTTTCTGTGTTTTGCTCTGAAGGTACTTGAAATGGTCCCGTTTAGAGACTGAGGAGGGGTCATTCTGCCATTCGATAAAGGATTTTCTCTTTACTTCCAATGCGGAGCATATTTCTTCTTGGTTCTCACCAAACCAGTCCTGATGTGTTCTTTTCTTTGGTCCAAGAGATGTTATTGCTGTGTCAGTCACTATCTGCTTGAACTGGTCCCACTTTTTGGTTACAGTACTGATCAATTGTCCGTGGGATGTCAGTTTGTCATCAAGACGCCTCTGGAAATTGTTGAAACACTGAGCATCCTTCAGTTTGGCTATGTTGAAAGCAGGTCGCACATGCTTAGGGCATTTGTGCCGAGAGGGAGCGATGTGAAGGTAAAGAGACATCCTGACTAATCTGTGATCTGTCCAGCACTCTGCGCCTCGCATTACTCTGGTGATCATTACGTCTCGCCTTCTGACAATGGCATAAGCTATCAGATGCCACTGTTTGGACCTAGGGTACATCCACATTGTTTTGTATTTGTCTGCCTGTTGGAACAGAGTGTTGGTAATGGTCAGGTCATTTTCAGAACAAAGGCTCAAAAGGAGTAGTTCATTGCAGTTCATTTTGCCTACACCATGTGGCCCGGTTACTCCTTTCCAGTTCTCGCCGTCAGCTCCGACTCGGGTGTTGAAATCTCCAAGCAGGAATAGTTTGTCTGTTACAGGTGTGGCCTTGATCAGTCTATCGAGATCTTCATAGTATTGTTCCTCTGAGTTGTCAGAGCATGTTAGAGTGGGTGCATATGCACTGATGATGGTGGCATGATGTTTGGCATTTAGTGGGAAGTGTAGTTTCAGCGATCTTTCATTGATACCCACTGGAAGGTCTGGGAGTTGATGCCTCAATGAGATTTTTATTGCCAGACCCACTCCATGTATTCCGTCCTCTATCTCAGCCTTACTCTTCCAGAAGAAGGTGTAACCACTTCCTGGTTCGCTCAAGGAACGTTCCCCAGGCAATCTTGTTTCACTTAATGCCGCTATATCGATGTTGTAGCGGGCTAGTTCTCAAGCAACGAGAGCTGTCCTTCTCTCAGGTCTTGCAACAGCTTCTCGATCCATGAGGGTACGAACATTCCATACACCCATGGTAAGTTTCCTCAAATTTTTCTTTTGGTTTCGGCCGTAGGTTGGGTTAAACTGCCAGCTGCGGCTTGCTGGCCAGTTGTTGTAGGGCAGGCAATTTTTAGGCCACCTTTTCTAGGCCCCTCCCTTACTAGGGTGAGCAGCGCTGTCCTGAAGAGGGCTGCTCAGATGTCTGGGATGCTGCCAGGCAACTCTGCTGCCCCAGGTACAGAGCTGGATGACCACCTGTCCACAGGCCACCTGCATGCAGGATTGGGACTACAACTCCCAGTGGTAACCTCTGCCTGTCGCTTTGCCCCTCCCCCATCGCCGCAGGGGTATGATGATGATGTTTGACGATTTGCACAGGATCTGTGCTTGAAAACTTTTTTAAGTGGTAGAGCCGTTGCACAGGAGCAATCCCACTCTCTCGACCTTAGAAACCAGACACCAATGGTATGAAAAATCGTCACGACTGGTAACTTCTTTGGTTGCAGTGGATGGCCTTGACGTCTTTCGTGCCTCATCAAGCCCTTCGCTGTCCACAAAGCATTGCAGAACCGCCTTCTTGGCCATTGGATCTTAGTGATCTCTTTCACCTAGTCCGCTGGAGCTGATGTTACATGCAGGGTAGGCATATCCCTAATTCACTGAGGGTTTGAGTCCCATCAGTTACACTCACCTGGTTTAGCTGGCCTGTTGAAGCTGTTGCCCAGGGTGTGGCCACTGCACATGCTGCAGCTACTTGGAGCCACAAGTGAGAGCTGAGTGACAGGTGGGGACTAAAGTGGACGGACCACCCCCAAAGGGGTATGACAAGTTCCTCCATCAGAGGTACTACCCCTCCCTGGGTACCCCAAACACCCCGCTAAGCTGTACAGTGTAATTTAAATTGAAGAGTCAATTTCTATCTTCGATTACCCTCTTTACACCCATAATTTTCCCCAAAGAATAACCAAAGATGGAATTTGGCCCCAAATATTCTAATTTCAAACAGAATTATGTGCAAAATAACATATGATAATAGACAGGAGAAATATGAATGATTGCATTACAATTTTCTCATTTTTGAATACTAAGTTATTTGTCTGGAATTGTAATTGAGGTGTTGAGTAAATATTTCCTGCCATATTGCAACATCCAACTAATTTACATCTGAGTTGCTATTATTTACTTGTATAAATAGTTGCACCTGGAGACCGCAAGTGAAATCAGGGTCACATTGTGCTAGGCACTGTATAGAAACATATTAAAAGAAAATCTGTGCCCTGAAGATCTTATAATCTAAATAGAAAAGAGAGACAATAGATGGGAGATAGTGTCATCCCCATTTTACAGATGGGGATCTGAGACAGAGAGAATTTTAACTGATTTGCTGAAAGTCACACGCGAAGTCAGTCAGTGACAGAGCTGAGAATTAAACCCAGATCCTCCCCAAGTTCCGGTCTAGTGCCTTAACTACAAAATTATCTTTCCTGTATGTCTAATTGAGTAGAAGAAGTTACCCATTGTTGATGCTTCAAAAGATATTGTTGCCTCCCAGATCTGCCTTTTAGCAATACTGTTTTAGGTAATACTCTTGGAGAATGTTTCAAAACCATCATATTTGTAAATTTTGTGTATTTCATACATACAAAAGAGTAAACAAATGGTAGCGTGGTTACTGCTATTTGCTCAACTTGAAGCATGCAGGTAATGCTGTAGATGAAGCCAAAACTTAGGTAAGTTGTAGGCATTACAATTTATGAGAGATATATTTAGTTTTTTACATTGCTAGTTACGTTATGCAATTTTTGTCAGTTTTGATTTTTATTATGTTGCATTGTGAATGTCCTGAATGGAAATTGTGGCTGTAGCTTAATACAATAATTCACTTGATTGATTGATTGTACCTCAGGTGGAGTTTGTAAGTTCAGATTTGTTACTTGCTGCTTCGACTAGGTAATGCATTAAAAAAAATATTTTCTTGCAGGTCCATCTTTCCAATCCATTCCTCATTCAGAATAGTTGCCCTGGCAGAGCCTCCTGTCATAGGAAGTAGCACAAAGCAGTGGTTGGGCCCAGAGTTTCTAACTTTGTTTCTGTTCCATAATGTTAAGTCCTTTACCAGGAATGAAGAAATTCAAGTTATTAAAGAAATGGTAAGCACTTGCAATGCTTTGGCCAGTTATTAATATTGGTTTCTATTTAAAATGGTGAATATGATTATGCACTGGAATGTTTTAATATACAATTAATTGTAGAATATCAAGGTTGGAAGGGACCTCAGAAGATCATCTAGTCCACCCCCCTGCTGAAAGCAGGACAAATCCCTAGATAGTTGTTGTTTTGTTTTTTTTAAACCCCCGTTTCCTAAATGGCCCCCTCTAGGATTGAGCTCACAACCCTGAGTTTAGCAGGCTAATGTTCAAACCACTGAGCTATCCCTTTCCCCCTCCCCCCTATGATGTGAAATCCTTTCACAAAGCATAAGTGACTCCTTGATTTTTAAGTCTAGGATATCTTCTTCTGTAATGAGTATAAATTCATCTTGGTAGTTTTCTATTACCGTGTATCAGGGATGGCCAGCCTGAGCCTGAGAAGGAGCCAGCATTTACCAGTGTACATTGCCAAAGAGCCACAGTAATATGTCAGCAGTTCTCCATTAGCTCCCCCCGCCCCCGGCTTCAAGCGCCTCCTGCCAACGGGCAGCCCCACTGATCAGCGCTTCCCCGTTCCTCCCTGCATCTCCCGATGAGCTGTTTTGTGATGTGCAGGAGGCTCTGGGGGGAAGAGAAAAGGCTCAAAGGAGGGGACCATAAGGAGTGGAGTGGAAGCAGGGCCTGCAGCAGAGCCAGGGGTTGAGCAGTGAGCACCCCCAGCATATTGGAAAGCTGGCACCTGTAGCTCCAGCCCCAGAGTTGGTGCCTATACGAGAAGCCACATATGAACTTCTGAAGAGCCACAGGTTGGCCACTCCTGCCGTATATTCTTATATTTTGTGACAAAGTTATTCCTTTTTGGTTATTTGAAATAAATGTATATATACTACATATATGCAGGCTGTGTTTATGTAGTTGCATACGTGTGTGTCTATATAAATTACATATTCACACATAAACATGAAATATATATCAAATACTTTTTTTGTCTTGCAAACAGATTCCAAATGTGCCCACAGTTGCGGTCGAACAGTTATTATCATTAACACACAAGCTTCGGGAGACAAATGACCCCACAGTGAGTCTAGTTTTTCAGATTTGCATTCTACTTGTTATCATTATATGTGTAGCTGTCTTCAGAGTCAGGGTTTTATCTCTGCTCAAGAAAGGAATTATTTTCTCCAGCAACGTGAGGATGCTTCCTATTTCCTTACGTTCTTGCCTTATGCTGACCTATCTTGACCAGTGGAGGTTGGATTAGGCTCATTCTGGAGCCAATCCGTTCACTTCTTAGAAGTGGCCACAGGAGGAGAATGTGCTGCCAGCACGGTATTTTTAGACCCTGGCTGAATGGGATTTGAGAAACCAGCCCTGGAAATCCAACACTGGTTTCTTGTGTTATACACATGTGGCAACTTTTTTATTTTTAATATATTCATTTAGGACCTGCAAAGCATTGACGTGTATACGTAATTTTAAGCATGTATGCCCAAATTCTAGTGAAGTCGTGCAGTATTACATGTACATTGTAGTCAGTATAACTTAAACAAATGCATAAAATAGGAATGGGACTTAAAGGCACATGCTGAAGTGTTTTATTGAATAGGGATGGACTAAAGAATGTGCTTAAGATGTTTGCTGAATTATTTAAAATTGCCTCCCCTTAATAAATACTGTTATGTGTAATACAGTGTTTTAGTACTTAATTTTAAATTTGATACCTGGATTTGTTTTGTGATTACTTGGGCAAGAGGACTATCTAGCAATTAGAAAATGCAGACAGGGAGGTAAGGAGATGGGGAAAAGAGGAAAGGGCTCAGAACTGTTAGTAGTGGTACTGTGGTAGGTGGTTCTACTAAAGCAGTAATGTAAAAAAAAATTACTATTGGCACAAAAATCGCAGAACTCTTTAAAAACTGATACAGTCAAGACTCAGTTTTAAAAATTAATTTCAATGACAGCTAACATAGTGTACTGATGTTTTTCTTTTTGCAAAAAAAGGTTTCAAACATTTTTATTGGCGTCACCCAGCATAAGTGTATAGATGTGCACGTGTAACTTGTGTTAGGTTAGATTATACACAGAAATCTACTTTCCTCAACTCTCTGGAGTTTAGCACCAGTAGTAGTTTTCCATATTACTGTTTAGATTTTTGATTGGCTGCATTTCAGGAAGAAATAAAGTGCACTGTCCACATCTTAGCAGACAGCAATTTTGTTTCATATGAGATGAAGTATTTATAGTCCATTAGTAACCAAGGCCGACATTAGAGATAAATCTTTTTAAATCGGCAGATCTGGATAATTTCCACCCAAGAGTCCTAAACAAGGTGACTGAGATCATCTCTGGTCTGCTATTATTCATTTTTAATAACTCTTGGAATGCTGAGGAAATTCCCCAGGACTGGAAGAATGTTAATGTTGGGCCAATATTCAAACAGGGCAAATGGGATGACCTGGGTAAGTATAGGTAGAATAATGGAAAAGCTGATACACAATTCAGTTAATAAAGAACTGAAGGATGGAACTATAATTAGGGGCAGTCAACATGGTTTTGTGGGAAAATAGGCCTATCAGAAAAAGCTAATTTCATTCTTTAATGAGATTACAACTTTGATTAAGTAAAGTGCGGAGAGGTAATATACTTAGATTTTTTGTTCAGGCATTTGAGTTAATACCATATGACGTTTTGATTAAAAATTAGCATTATACAATGTCAATTGTAACACTAAATGGGTTAAGAACTGGCTAACTGACAGGTCTCAAAGAAAAAAAAAAGGAGTTGTCAATGGGGGAATCATCACTGAACAGGAGCCTCCCTAGTGCGGTTCCTTTGGGGTCGGTACTAAGCCCACAACTACTCATTTTTTTTACCAGTGATCTGAAAGTAAATATAAAATTTGTGGATGATAACAAAGATTGGTGGAATGATAAATAAGCATGAACACAAGGTGGTCATACGGAATGTTGTGAATTGCTTGGCTAGCTGGGCCCATTCAAACAAAATACATTTAATATAGCTAGGGCTTTACCAAATTCATGGACATGAAAAATGCTTCACGGACCATGAAATCTGGTCTTTTGTGTGCTTTCCCCCGTATACTATACGATTTCATGGGGCAGACCTGCATTTCTCAAATTGGAGCTCATGACTCAAAAGAGAGTTGTGGGGCTCACAAGGTTATTTTAGGGGGGTCATGATATTGCCACCTTTACGTCTGCACTGCCTTCAGAGCTGGGCAGCTGGAGAGTGGTGGCTGCTGACTGAGGGCCCAGCCCTGCAGGCAACAGTGCAGAGGTAAGGGTGGCAATACCACACCATACCATACCATGCCATGCCATCCTTACTTCTGTGCTGCTGCCTTCAGAGCTGGGTGGCTGGCCAGTGGCGGCTGCTGACTGAGGGCCCAGCTCTGCAAACAGCAGCGCAGAAGTAAGAGTGGCAATATTATATCATGCCATTCTTACTTCTGAGCTGCTGCTGGCAGGGCTGTGCCTCCAGAGCTGGGCTCTCAGCCAGCAGCCGCCGCTTTCCAGCTGCCCAGCTCTAAAGGCAGTGCTGCCACCTGCAGCAGCGCAGAAGTAAGGGTAGCATACCGCAACCCCTCTAACAATAACCTTGCGATCTCGCCACAACTCCTTTTTGGGTCAGGACCCTAGAATTACAACACCATGAAATTTCAGATGTAAATAGCTGAATTCATGAAATTTATGATTTTTAAAATCCTATGACCGTGAAATTGACCAGAATGGATTGTGAATTTGGTAAGACCCTAACTATAGGCAAGTGCAAAGCTATTTAGCTAGGAACAAGGAATTCAGGTTACACCTACAGATTGGGGGCTGCATGCTGTATCGTAGGGATCATAGTGAACAAGTGATTCAACATGAGCTTCCAGTGTGATGCTTTGGCAAAAAGAGCTAATGCCATCTGTGGATATGGAAAAAAAAGAGTGAGGAGGAGCGAAGAAGTGTTTTCTACCTCTATATATGGTATTGGTGAGACTGATAGTAAACTAGTGCCTACAGTTCTGGTGTCTACATTTTTAAAAGGATATTTAAAAGTTAGAGAAAGTACAGAGAAGCTTTTCAAAAGACATTTGACAGCGTGCACAGACATATGTTGTGGAATAGTCTTTAGTCCAATGGAATCCCAGCTAAAGTTGTCAGTGGGGAGATAAAGGAAGAAGGAGGCACGTGTCAGGACCCTAATTGGGGCCTGGGTGATCATTATGTCCCACCACCCAACACAGATGTAATGAGGTTGAGGAGTGCCCGTATAAGAAAAATTAAAACTACTGATTATTCCTCAGAAAAGGTTTTTAATGACTTTAGAGCAGGGGTCAGCAATCTCTGGCACATGGCTCGGCAGGCTGGGCCAGTTTGTTTACCTGCTGCATCGGCAGGTTCAGTCGATCGTGGCTCTCATTGGCTGCGGTTTGCCATCCCAGGCCAATGGGGGCGGCGGGAAGCTGCGGCCAGCACATCCTTTGCCCGGGCTGCTTTCCGCAGCCCCTATTAGCAACACAGACAAAATAAGAAAAGCAAGAATAAAGACCAACGCTGAATAAGAATTCATATGAATGGCAAGTTATATGGAAGACAAGCACAAGTACATGTAAAGTTATTATTCATCAGCTACTTACTACTATTCTTAACATTATAGTATTGATACAGACTTAAGATCAAATCAGCTCGAGCAACCAGACTTCTTTACTCCATAAACTTACCCTGCATTCATCTGAAAACATGTTACCCTTTAGTTGACCGTTTTCCACACGGCCAGGTATGGACAGTCGAGAAGTGCATGTCCCTTCGGTTCAGAGGGGTGTGGGTCAGATTCCCTTATGACCGAAACACAAACACAATCCTGTGTCTTCGTACTTTTTATCTGATCTGTTGGCTGTGTTTTAAAACAGACCAGCCAATTAGGGTCGGCCAAATATTCAATGTGGTTAGACTGTATAATTTAGACTTACTTATCTCTTTTTAGCCAGTTACTTTATAGATTATTTTACCACATAGGAGTCAGCATAGATTATCTGGTTGCAGTGCATTCTACAAAGCGTGCCCTTTTTACCTATTCTAAGTTGAAGTTTAAGGCCTAACACTGACAATACCTTTGTTCATTTCAAGCTTGGCAATACTTTTGTTCACAGATTAATCATAGTCAGCATCATCAAGGCCATATACAGAGATGAGAAGTGCTCTGTTAAGTTGACAGGGTTCAGAGCGGTAGCTGTGTTAGTCTGTATCAGCAAAAACAACGAGGAGTCCTTGTGGCACCTTGGAGACTAACATATTTATTTGGGCATAAGCTTTCGTGGGCTAAAACCCACTTCATAAGATGCATGGAGTGGAAAATACAGGAGCAGGTATAAATACATGAAAAGATAGGATTTGCCCTACCAAGTCTGAGGTCAGTCTAACGAGACAGTTCAATTCACAGCAGGATACCAAGGGAGGAAAAATAACTTTTGAAGTGGTAATGAAAGTGGCCCATTTCAGACAGTTGACAGGAAGGTGTGAGTAACAGTAGGGGGAAATTAGTATTTGGCAAATTAGGTTTAGGTTTTGTAATGAACCAACCACTCCCAGGCTTTATTCAGGCCTAATCTGATGGTGTCCAGTTTGTAAATTAATTCCAGTTCTTCAATTTTACATTGGAGTCTGTTTTTGAAGTTTTTTTTGTTGAAGAATTGCCACTTTCTGATCTGTTATTGAGTGACCAGGGAGATTGCAGTGTTCTCCTACTGGTTTTTGAATGTCCATGCATCTGATGAAGTGGGTTCTGGCCCATGAAAGCTTGTGTCCAGATAAATTTGTTAGACTCTAAGGTACCACAAGGACTCCTCGTTGTTTCTGTTAGGGTGAACAACCAGACAACAGAGTGGTTCTGTGTGGATACAGGTGTGAAACAGGGCTGCATTTTATCTCCACTGTTGTTTGGCATTTCTATAGACTGGATAGTGAAGAAGTGTATTAACAAGACAAACACAGGAATAGAATGGGTAGATGGCAAATGCTTAGAAGACCTGGACTTAGTTGATGATATTGTGCTACTGAGTGACACCTCAAAAAAGTTACATACAAAGACAGACAACCTGCCAGCAACGGCAGATCTAGCATGGCTCAGAATTAGTTGTGCTAAAACAAACGTCTCTGGAACTCAGACCTCAAGCAGTAACATCACATTAGAAGGCAAAAATATCAAGCGAGTAGAAAAGTTCATCAGCTTAGGCAGCACCTGTCACAGTTCAGGGCAGTTGCACTTGTATTTCCCCCCTGTGGTCCAGCAAGGTTCCTCTAGGTTCCCAGCACCTCAGCCATCACCTCTCTTGGTTGGAGACCCGCATCTCTCTCCCTCCTAACCAAGATTTTTCCAGACTTCACTGTGAGTTCCGCAGCAAGACAGACTGCCTAAGCAGGCCTGCTTTGCTTTCTCCTCAGAAGCTATAAACAGCGTAATTGCCCACAGATGTAGTTTCCACACAGCCCTTTCTACACAAGCATATTTATTCTTATGGTGATAGAATTACAGAGCAAACATATTAAAAATAATACAAGAACCTACACACATTCTAATAACTTAAGCGGGATCTCCCCTAACTCCAGCAAGGGCTATTGCAGGTGATCAGTCCTTCAAATCCCACCTAGGGGCTTTTCCATGGTTACAAGTTCAAAACAGGTGTTAGCTTAGAACAGGGGTCGGCAAGCTCTGGCACGCGGCTCGCCAGGGTAAGCACCCTGACAAGCTGGGCCAGTTTGTTTACCTGCCGCAGCCAGCATATCCCTCGCCTGCTCCACTTCCCGCCGCCCCCATTGGCCTGGGACGGCGAACCATGGCCAGTGGGAGCTATGGTCCGCCGAGCCTGCCGACGCAGGTTGCTGACCCCTGGCTTAGAACAAATACACAGCCTGCACTGATCAACATGTTTCTTTGTACATCTTGTGCCTTTGATCTTGTCCTCATGTAATAGGTGATTGGAAGACAGTGGCTGTCTCCTCAGGGCATATCTTCAAAAGGCTGGGATTTTGCATATTTGGGCGGTGGTACATTTGCATTAACTCTCCCCTAGAAATTTCTTGGGAAACCCACTTGATTTTGTTTGTCCCAAAAGTTCATTCATGTCTGGCACATGGTTTAAAATAGTCATTTAAAGCTCATAACGCTTCCCAGGGTTTAAGTTGGTCATTGGGTACATCCCTCCCCCTCCCAACCCACCCACCCAGACATTACATAAACTTTGCATTTTTAATACAATGAAATCCAAAGATATATAACCTTAACACAATAAGGTTTTTCAAGGTTATTGCAGGAAATTGCCATATCTGTCACAGTAACTTACTGGCCAATGGAGAGCTCAGAAAGGAAGTGGCATCAAGGATAGGAAAGGCATTCACAGCATGTACTAGGAAATCAAATATATATAGCATCAAAACAAAACTGAGAATTTTCAGTTCAGATATAATCTCATTGATAACATACAGCTGTGAGAGCTGGAGATCTACTAAAACTAGACACCTTCAAAAATAAGTGCCTAAGAAAGATTCTGGCCATTGGTTGAAAAGATTTCATTACAAAGAGATGCGAGAAATCACAGACCAGCAACTTGTTTCCACCACGATCAGAAGGATGTGCCTGACATATCTGGGTCATGTATTCCAGATGCCAGTACACAGACTCCCAGATGAAACTGTCAAGTGGAAACCAAGTGGTGTGAGGAAATGAGTACCCCCAAGAGAAACCATGAAGAAGAACCCTTAGGGAGGGCAGAACAGTTAATCTCAACACCAGAGAGTGTGGAAGCAGTATGGAAGCAGTAGCACATGACACAGAGGAGTGGAAGAGATTAGTTTCCATCAGGGGTACCAACATCAGCGCAGGAAGGATGGAGTGGACTCTAATGAATTACCGAGAAGAGCCACAAAAATGATTTGAGGGCTGGAGAAAATCCCTTATGGTGTGAGACTTAGAGCTCAATTTATTTAGCTTATTAGAAAGAAGATTGAGAGGTGACTTGATTAGTGTATGAGTACATTCATGGAAAAAAATACTGGGTACTAAAGTGCCCTTTATTTTAGGAGAAAAAGGCATAGCAAGAACCAGTGACTGGAAGCTGAAAGCCAGACACATTCAAATTGGATATGTGACACACATTTTTAGCATTGCAGATGATTAAGCACTGGAAAAAATTGCCAAGGGAAGTGGTGGATTCTCCATCTGTTGATAACTGCTAATTAAGACTAGATGCCTTTCTGGAAATTATGCTTTAACCAAACACAACTAAGGCTTTAGTCAAACACAAGTAATTACGCTCAGTTGTTGATAACTGAATGCAACTTACGGCCTGTGGTATAGAGGAGGTCAAACTGGATGATATAATGGTCCTTTCTGGCCCTAAACTGTATGAATCTATGAATGAATAAAAGCAAGCGAATGCCGATTCTTATTTATGTATTTATAGCATTATTGGCATTTATGTGGTTCTTTAACAATATATATTACAAAAGGGAATGTGTTCGTTTGTAAAGTGTTTGGTGTCTGAACAGAGCGATTTAAAGAAAGGGTCTCTCTAACATCCATAGCATGGTGAAATATCCAGAGAAAGTGTATGCTATCAGACAAGTGATTCACTGTGGGAAGATAGCTGCAGATCAGTATGATATGAGATTTGCATATATGTATATAAAATAATCATACACATCACAGGTTAGGATATATATTTATAATATAAATAGCTTCCCATGCTGTGCATTAAAATGTGTGTTTCAGGTCAATGGTTCCTTTTATTACTTTCAAATTATCAAAATGAAACATTTTGATTGACCCAAACCAAATTATTTTTTTGACTTTTGGTTCATGAATATTTTTGAGATTTTTGATTTTTCATTTCAATTCGAGATGGGAAAAATTTCTGAAATCTCAAAATTTTTCACGACAGGAAAACCTTTTCCTGCCCAGCTCTACTATTTAATTAACAGTGACTGACACTTTTGTAAATGGTTTCAGCAGAGACTCCAGAATGAATGGGCTTGGATCTTGAAATGTTATCTTGCTTCTACAGGTGGCCTCACTCAGACAGAGTTTAGAAACATTGGCAGGATGGTGTGGAGAAGCTTGTATTTTTGTCACCCATGCTATGTAGTTATGTTGTGGATTCATAAATTTAGACCAGGGGATACCATTATGATCATCTAATCTTTACTGTTGCATAACACAGGATGCAGAATTTCACTGGATAACTTATGGTTGAACGAAAAGATTTATTTTAGAAAGATCTTCAGTTTTGATATAAAGACTTCAATTTGTTCCACTAGTTAATTTACCCTCACTGTAAAATTTGCATCTTGTTTCTAATTTGAATTTTTCTGACTTCAGCTGTTAGACCCTTTCAGACATTATTGTGTCTTTGCTGCTAGATTTGAGAACTCATTACTAGTTTGGTCACCATAGCTACTTCTGTCAGGGTCTGAAAAAACTACACCCCTGACCAGCATAGCTGTGGTGACCTAGCCCAATATGGATGCAGCTATGTTGATGGCAGAATGCTTCTGTCATCGTAGCTGCTGCTGTTTGCAGAGGTGGTATTTCTTCACCAATGGAAAAACCTCTGCCGTTGGTATAGGCTGTGTCTACATTATGGGATTATGCCATTGTGGATAATGCCATTATTATACATTATACCTACACCGACATAGCTATGCCAATATATTCTCCGTAGACGTACCCTCAGCTGAATCTGATACCTTCTTCCTTTGTAATTACAGATTGCAATCAAATAGTCTCTTAACCCTCTGTCTCTTTGATAAATTAAATAGATTGAGCTCCTTTAGTACTCATTATAATGCACATTTTCCATATTGTGAATCATTTTGATAGCTCTTGCTTCAGTTGTTTCCGACTTTCAATATCCATTTGAATATGTGGACACCAGAACATAAGAATGGCCATACTGGGTCAGACCAAAGGTCCATCTAGCCCAGTATCCTGTCTTCCGACAGTGGCCAATATGAGGTGCTTCAGAGGAAATGAACAGAACAGGTAGTCATCAAGTGATCCAACCCCTGTTACCCATTCCTAGCTTCTGGCAAACAGATGCTATGGACACCATCCCTGCCCATACTGGCTAATAGCCATTGAGGGACCCATCCTCCATGAATTTATTTAGTTCTTTTTTGAACCCTGTTATAGTCTTGGTCTTCATTACATCCTCTGGCAAAGAGTTCCACAGATTGTTCCACCAATACTTCCTCTTGTTTTAAACCTGCTGCCTATTAATTTCATTTAGTGACCCCTAGTTCTTGTGTAATGAGAAGGAGTAAATAACATTTACTTTCTCCACACCAGTGATGATTTTATAGATCTCGATTGTATTCCCCCTTAATCTTCTCTTTTCCAAGCTGAAAACTCCAGTCTTCTAAATCTCTCCTCATATGGAAGCTGGTTCATACCCCTAATAATTTTTTGTGCCCTTTTCTGTACCTTTTCCAATTCCAGTCTATCTTTTTTGAGATGGGGTGACCAGATCTGCACGTAGTATTCAAGATGTGGGCATACAATGATTTATATAGAGGCAATATCATGTTTTCTGTCTTATTATCTATCCTTTCCCAAATGATTCCCAGCATTCTGCTAGCTTTTTTGAATGCTGCTGCCCATTGAGTGGATGTTTTCAGAAAACTATCTACAGTGAATCCAAGATCTCTTTCTTGAGTGGTAACAGCTAATTTAGACCCCCTCATTTTATATGTATAGTTGGGATTATGTTTTCCATTGTACATTACTTTGCATTTATCAACATTGAATTTCATCTGCCATTTTGTTGCCCTGTCACCCAGCTTTGTGAGTGTTCCAGTAGTGGCACAGTGTTCCAGTAATGTGTGCACAGTACTGTATAAGTAGGTAATACACTTTCCCTATTCTTGCCCAGTATTCCCTTGTTTATACATCCAAGAATCATGCTAACTCTTTATGCTAGAGCATCACATGGGGAGCTCATATTCAGCTGGTAATAAATAGAAGACTTCAATTTCCAGGATGTCAATTGTGTTACAAATGCTAAATGCATTTAAAAATAATGGACACGAGATGATATGAAATCAGGATACTGTATTTCTAATATATGCAGAGGCATGTCATATATGTTGAGGCACTGCCATAAAGTTCTGCAGGAAACTTTCAAATAAATCAGCTTTAACACAAATAATTTAATTTTCACTTGTTTTTCTTTTTTGCTGTAATTCCTAACAATAATAATAAATAATATAATGTTAACACAACTTATATAGCACGCACACCTGTTTTATCAAATACATTTTTCTTCCTGTTGGCTCATTCAGTGAAATCATAAAGCTGACATTTTGATGACATAATGGTTTCCATGGTAGTAGATTCCTGCCACAAACACAGAATTCTAACTTCTGAAGGATTAAGCAGTGCAAACTGGGATATGAGGACGAAAGCACCTGTTTAAGACCAAAATTTTGAAATAATTGCTTTCAGTGTAAATAGTTTTTTTCCACATTTGTTCTGGTTTAAATCCAAGAGGACTGTTAATAAAATTACCTTTTATTTTTGGCAGGCACAGTCACTGGCATCATCTTTGTCCACACGACAGCTATTACGAATTTGTCGTCGGCTATCACAGTATCCAGATGAAAGTCTCTACCATGCTGTCAATAAAGCCTGTCTTTCCAGGTAACTATACTAATTTTACTGTGAAAGTTTAAGATTCTGTGAAACAATTGCTAATATGCTAAAAAGATGGTTTAATTTTTTTAAAGGAGTTAGTCATTATAAGTAGAGCTGCTACTATTCCAATCCTCCCTAATCAAAGAATGTTAGATTTCACTTCAGCACTTCTTTCTAATCTGTGTGTGTGTGCATATGCTTAATGACTTAATAGAAATAGGTCTTCAGAACGAATGATTGTCAAAAGTGTGATGCTGTCTCAAAAAAGATAAAATATTACTCAGGGTTGTATTAATGGAATACAATGTAGTTAGGTGTCAGAGCAGTATTTCTCAAACTGGGGTCGCCGCTTGTGCAGGGAAAGCCCCTGGTGGGCTGGGCCAGTTTGTTTACTTGCCCCACCCACAGGTCTGGCCAACTGCGGCTCCCGCTGGCCGCGGTTCGCTGCTCCGTGCCAATGGGGGCTGCTGGAAGCAGTGTGGGCTGAGGGACATACTGGCTGCCATTGCCAGCAGCTCCCATTGGCCTGCAGCAGCGAACCATGGCCAGTGGGAGCTGCAATCAGCTGGACCTGCGGACGGGGCGGGTAAACAAACCGGCCCAGCCCACCAGGGGCTTTCCCTACTCAAGTGGTGACCCCAGTTTGAGAAACACTGAGTTAGAGGTTTGTATTTAGTTTTAGGCATTGCATTTTTTTAAAAAATTGTAGACAACTCAGATTTTGCAAAGGAATGCAGCAGCAGTTATGAAAAGTTCTGAAAATATGAGCGACAAAAGTCTAAGGGCCAAATTCTCCAAGGTACTGAGAATCTTCAGTTGTCGAAGCCTGGAGCCTGTAGATCTGGGATCTGTCTCAGCTAAAGGATCTTGCTCCCATTAACTGTGGAAGGAACAAGGTCATCGTCCCCCCAGCATCCTAACTCATTCGTCATTACAGCTTCTTCACTGGAATCCCACATAACAACATAGTGCTTTGAAATGAGCATTTATATTAATATAATTTTGCAACTGAATTTTAGGTTAAGTCTAAAGAATACTTGGCAGCTACAACTTTCTGTATGTTGTGATTGTATTTCTTTTTTTTATCCATATAACTTTGGAATTAGGAGTTATTGATGAGGGGAGAGGAAATTGGACAGTTTCCAATAGCACAAGGTCCCATTTCCTTTGGTAAGCACAGACAGAGTAGGTGAAGAGTGGGAAATTGTCAGAGTGGGACAGGAATTGACATTATTTAGGGCATGACCAGGGTGTCACATTGATCTTGGAAGACAAAAAGAACGCTGAGAAAAGTAAAAACTGACTTTCCTTTTTTCCCTCCTCCTTGGTTTAGGTTTTTGCCAAATCTTGCAAGATCAGCTTTACATAAAAATCTGCTGGATTCAGGGATTGAGATAAACCCGGATGATATTAGGAAACAAGAGGAGAAGGATTATAGTTGTAAGCTTCTGTCACCTTTTGTTTTTAATCTTTCATGAACGTTACTCAATTATTTGAACATAAAAAGATATATTAAATGTTCCCTTAATTAATTGTGCCCTGCTTTAGATACATCCCTTAGCTGTTGTCTTGCTAAAGAATGTACCTGTATTTCTCTATATATGTTCTTTAAATTTGCTTCCTAAATTTACATGATTCTTTATTGTAGCCTGGCCCATGGAATTTTGTGTGTGACCTTTACATTTTAAGTCTCCCAGATCAATGGGGCCCTTGTTCACTTTGCTTTATTGGGTCACTTTGCTGCTTTCCTCCATTAGCATTCTTGACAACTGCGCGTGCCATCCTTCCTGTTGTCCAGGCTTACAATTTTTGTGTGATTGAGTGTTCTAGATCTTTCTCCATTGCAGCACATCCTCCACCTCCCCAATACTCTGTGCTTCCTCTCTAATATGACCCAAAACTCTTTTCGTTCATTATCGTGTTTACCCCCAATTTATTCCTCTATCCTCTGGCCTTCCTACTTCCATCTTTTTTTCCTCACACACAGCTTCATGTTTTCTGTCATGCACCACACGGTCTGTCACTTCCTGTCCACTAAATTCTTCTTTTCAATTTATTTCATTTCCTTACAGCCTCACCAGTACTCTGCTGTTCTCCTCCTGCACGGTTGTTGAGAGTTTTTGTGTGTTTGTCTTGTCTGTTTTCATTGCTAGATCTTTAAAACAGGGGACATGTCTTAACATATGTATGGAAAATGCTGTACCAATAAAAATGTCTACAGCTACTGTATCTAGTAATACAGGCTCTCTTCAGTTTCAAAAAATATGTAGTATAAATTGGTACCAAGTAATAACTTCATATAGGTAGAATAGTTTGAATTATAGTAATATAACTAGAGCAGGGGTCGGCAACATCTGGCACGCAGCTCGCCAGGGTAAGCACCTTGGTGGGCCAGGCCAGTTTGTTTACCTGCCATGTCGGCAGATTCGGCCGATCGCATCTCTCACTGACTATGGTTCGCTGTCCCAGGCCAATGGGGGCGCTGGGAAGTGGCGCGGGTGAGAGATGTGCTGGGCCCAGCTTCCTGCCACCTCCATTGGCCTGGGACAGTGAACTGCAGCCAATGGGAGCCATGGTCTGCTGATGCGGCAGGTAAACAATCTGGCCCGGCCCGCCAGGGTGCTTACCCTGGTGAACTGCGTGCCAGAGGTTGCCAACCCCTGGACTAAAGAGTCATTCTGTTGCATACAAAGTTTAAGTTTTTTGCAAAACTGACACTAATATGCAAACTTTATATTACTTTATGAATCTGATTGAACCTGATTCATTAAGAATGTGCAATATTAGAACTACCAAAAATACAGCAGATTTAGTAAGTTAATGTTCACATTTCCAGCAGTTTTGTAACTCTGCTATTTGCAAAACCATAGCAGAGTTAAACTAAACAAAATAAAAACAAACAGTGGAGAGCAGTTTCTCAGTATTACAGATCAGGTTTATCCAATTCAACAGGATGTCTGAATAGAGGAAAAGGGCAAGCATCTGTGGGAGTCAGAGCTGAGTACCTGGAACTGCTGTGTTGTAGCATAACTACTTGTAGCAGACTATTGTGGTTAGCCAGTACAGTGGTTTTAATTATTTTTCTCTCCAAACTACTGAAGGTTTTCCCCAACATATGCAAATTTAGCCACTTTTCATTGATGTTTTAAATGTTCCTATTTTGTGTTATTAACCCATTTGTATAAAATGTACTGAATGAAGAAACCAACAGTGACTTTATCTTGCCTAAAGTTTAAAGGAAATGACTGGCATGCTGTTTCTCCAAGAGATGAATACAGTCAAACCGTTTTAAAGTCACTCAATGATTAGAGGAAGGGAGTACCAAGTTAAGGCTTCAGCCAAAGCAGCTGGCACAATTTGCAATGTTCTTTCTGATACTTGTCCCCCTACATCACCAATTTGTCACACATTGTAACGGAACTCATTTTAAGCCTTAGAGCTTTATGCTATTCCTTTTCTGTCCTCTTTCTTCTGAAAGCTGGAAGCTTTGCTGTACCCATACATTGTAACAAATGTATGTATTATCTCGTTACCAATGTTCTTGACCACACATCAGCAAATCAATGTTATAATAATTCCTTGTTTTTCATAAAATGTATAGGTGAAATACATAATGGGTTTCTGAGGATTGGATCTGCCACTATGCCTGTTTATAACCCCAATGAGAAAATGAAAGTGCCTGATGTTCTGTTTTATGAGAACACCCAGGTAAGTGCACTTCTCTGACTCTACAGATGCAATAGAGTTTGTTAAACATTGTAGTAAAGATTTTTTAAAGACCATGTTTGTGGAGTGGTTGCATCAGGCTGCAAGAGTGATCATTGACAAAATTTAATCTTATTGGTAAGTTTGGTGCTCATTTCAGATGACCAGAGATCAAGCTTCTTAACCATCCTTTTATGAAGAGATTATAAAAATCTTGTAAAACATTCATAAAAAGTGAAGAACAACTATTGAACCTGGATTTTGTTTATGGTAAATCAATAAAATACTATAGATTCATAGATTCATAGACTCTAGGACTGGAAGGGACCTCGAGAGGTCATCGAGTCCAGTCCCCTGCCCTCATGGCAGGACCAAATATTGTCTAGACCATCCCTAACAGACATTTATCTAACCTACTCTTAAATATCTCCAGAGATGGAGATTCCACAACTTCCCTAGGCAATCTATTCCAGTGTTTAACTACCCTGACAGTTAGAAACTTTTTCCTAATGTCCAACCTAAATCTCCCTTGCTGCAGTTTAAGCCCATTGCTTCTTGTTGTATCATTGGAGGCTAAGGTGAACAAGTTTTCTCTCTCCTCCTGATGACACCCTTTTAGATACCTGAAAACTGCTATCATGTCCCCTCTCAGTCTTCTCTTTTCCAAACTAAACAAACCCAATTCCTTCAGCCTTCCTTCATAGGTCATGTTCTCAAGACCTTTAATCATTCTTGTTGCTCTTCTCTGGACCCTCTCCAATTTCTCCACATCTTTCTTGAAATGCGGTGCCCAGAACTGGACACAATACTCCAGCTGAGGCCTGACCAGCACAGAGTAAAGCGGGAGAATGACTTCTCGTGTCTTGTTTACAACACACCTGTTAATGCATCCCAGAATCACGTTTGCTTTTTTTGCAACAGTATCATACTGTTGACTCATATTAAGCTTGTGGTCTACTATGACCCCTAGATCTCTTTCTGCCATACTCCTTCCTAGACAGTCTCTTCCCATTCTGTATGTGTGAAACTGATTGTTCCTTCCTAAGTGGAGCACTTTGCATTTATCTTTATTGAATTTCATCCTGTTTACCTCAGACCATTTCTCCAATTTGTCCAGATCATTTTGAATTTTGACCCTTTCCTCCAAAGCAGTTGCAATCCCTCCCAGTTTGGTATCGTCCGCAAACTTAATAAGCATACTTTCTATGCCAACATCTAAATCGTTGATGAAGATATTGAACAGAACCGGTCCCAAAACAGACCCCTGCGGAACCCCACTTGTTATACCTTTCCAGCAGGATTGGGAGCCATTAACAACTACTCTCTGAGTACAGTTATCCAGCCAGTTATGCACCCACCTTATAGTAGCCCCATCTAAATTGTACTTTCCTAGTTTATCTATAAGAATATCATGCGAGACCGTATCAAATGCCTTACTAAAGTCTAGGTATATCACATCCACTGCTTCTCCCTTATCCACAAGGCTCATTATCCTATCAAAGAACGCTATCAGATTAGTTTGACACGATTTGTTCTTTACAAATCCATGCTGGCTATTCCCTATCACCTTACCACCTTCCAAGTGTTTGCAGATGATTTCTTTAATTACCTGCTCCATTATCTTCCCTGGCACAGAAGTTAAACTAACTGATCTGTAGTTTCCTGGGTTGTTTTTATTTCCTTTTTTATAGATGAGCACTATATTTGCCCCCTTCCAGTCTTCTGGAATCTCCCCCGTCTCCCATGATTTCCCAAAGATAATAGCTAGAGGCTCAGATACCTCTTCCATTAACTCCTTGAGTATTCTAGGATGCATTTCATCAGGCCCTGGTGACTTGCAGGCATCTAACTTTTCTAAGTGATTTTTTACTTACTCTTTTTTTATTTTCTCTTCTAAACCTACCCTCTTCCTGTAAGCATTCACTATATTAGACATTCCTTCAGACTTCTCAGTGAAGACCGAAACAAAGAAGTCATTAAGCATCTCTGCCATTTCCAAGTCTCCCGTTACTATTTCCCCCTCCTCACTGAGCAGTGGGCCTACCCTGTCCTTGGTCTTCCTCTTGCTTCTAATGTATTGATAAAAAGTCTTCTTGTTTCCCTTTATTCCTGTAGCTAGTTTGAGTTCATTTTGTGCCTTTGCCTTTCTAATCTTGCCTCTGCATTCCTGTGTTATTTGCCTATATTCATCCTTTGTAATCTGACCTAGTTTCCATTTTTTATATGACGCCTTTTTATTTTGTAGGTCACGCAAGATCTCGTGGTTAAGCCAAGGTGGTCTTTTGCCACATTTTCTATCTTTCCTAACCATCGGAATAGCTTGCTTTTGGGCCCTTAATAGTGTTCCTTTGAAAAACTGCCAACTCTCCTCAGTTGTTTTTCCCCTCAGTCTTGATTCCCATGGGACCTTACCTATCAGCTCTCTGAGCTTACCAAAATCTGCCTTCCTGAAATCCATTGTCTCTATTCTGCTGTACTCCCTTCTACCCTTCCTTAGAATTGCAAACTCTATGATTTCATGATCACTTTCACCCAAGCTTTCTTCTACTTTTCAAATTCTCAACAAGTTCCTCCCTATTTGTTAAAATCAAGTCTAGAACAGCTTCCCCCCTAGTAGCTTTTTCAACTTTCTGAAATAAGAAGTTGTCTGCAATGCAGTCCAGGAACTTATTGGAGAGTCTGTGCCCCGCAGTGTTATTTTCCCAACATATATCTGGATAGTTGAAGTCCCCCATCACCACCAAATCTTGGGCTTTGGATGATTTTGTTAGTTGTTTGAAAAAAGCCTCATCCACCTCTTCCACCTGATTAGGTGGCCTGTAGTAGACTCCCAGCACGACATCACCCGTGTTTTTTACCCCTTTTAGCCTAACCCAGAGACTCTCAACACTTCCGTCTCCTATGTCCATCTCCACCTCAGTCCAAGTGTGTACATTTTTAATATATAAGGCAACACCTCCTCCCTTTTTCCCCTGTCTATCCTTCCTGAGCAAACTATAGCCATCCACACCAACATTCCAGTCGTGTGTATTATCCCACCAAGTTTCAATAATGCCAACAATGTCATAGTTGTATTTATTTATTAGCACTTCCAGTTCTTCCTGCTTATTACCCATACTTCTTGCATTTGTATATAGGCATCTAAGATACTGGTTTGATCTTGCCTCCCAGGTTTGCCCTGACCCTCCTTCCTCACTGCCATTATAGCCCGTGCTCCCTTCTATTTCCAACCCATCTCCCACGTCTTGTTCCCCACTTACCTGTGGGGTTTGCTCACCTGTCCCCTATGTTGCTCACCTGTCTCTATGTTGAGAGGTTTTATTATTGCAGCTTGCCCAAGTCACTATTATTATAAGTAAACAGTTCCTTTTTAAGATCCTATTTTTAAAAGTTTATGACTTGAAGTTTTGCAGCTTGCAGTACACAATTTGGATTAGGAATTACACCTCTACCTTGATATAATGCTGTCCTCGGGAGCCAAAAAATCTTACCGTGTTATAGGTGAAATTGCGTTATATCAAACTTGATTTGATCTGCCAGAGTGCACAGCCCTGCCCCCCTGGAGCACTGCTTTACTGCATTATATCTGAATTCGTGTTATATCGGGTGGTGTTATAACGGAGTAGAGGTGTACTTGTATACATTTTTAAAATACAAAACAATTGAATTTTTGAGAACCTGTCACTGTTCATAGTAATTTTATTTGTAACAGTTTTTTAATACAATGTGCTTATTAACAGCATACTGAGCCGAAGCATAGACTGATGCACTCTTGTTTAAATAATATTCAGTTATTATTCTAAAATGGAATCTGTAGAGTGCAGAAATACAAGAAAAGTCACTGCAGCATACAGTTTTCTTCCAGTTATGTAGTCTATGCACTCTCATTGGTTCTGAGTGTCTAATTTGCATAATCACTGTACAGTGTTCTTAATAACTATATTATGTGCAAATCCCAGGATTCTAATTGGCTGACAGACATTTTTAGCTAATCAGAGTGTAAGAATTGCTTGAGAACGATGCTGTATATATGCAAATCTCTAATATGGCTACTAATGGTTAAAATCTCTGCTCTGTACTCACAATTATCATGCTGTTTGGTGTTAATAGAAATGTAACTTCACCCTCTCACACTGACTGTTCAGCTGACCCAGAGAAATTCCAAAATGTATATATGAAGGGAAAGAGAATAAAAAAAACAACAAAAAGCAAAGAAGTGGGTCTGTGAACATGCTATGAAAGGGGAAGTGTTTTTCTCTAGCAAAGGCAGGTCCACTGCTCTTCTCTAGAGAGGGTAGGTTTCTGGTCACCACAGCACTGAAGTGTCAGCTGTCAGTCCAGGGCATGCTTAGCCGTAGGCCCTGCCCACTGAGTGAATCTTAAGAATGCTTTGCCTTCCAAAGGCAGCACAGTCAGCTGGAGCACTCCTGTGAAGTGTTTGCCTGTTAGTGCTAGCTTTTAGAGCAGGGGTCAGCAACCTCTGGCACGTCTCTCGCCAGGGTAAGCACCCTGGCGGACCGGGCCAGTTTGTTTACCTGCCGCGTCGGCAGATTCGGCCGATTGTGGCTCCCACTGGCCGTGATTTGCCATCCCAGGCCAATGGGAGTGTCGCGAAGCCACGGCCAGCGCATCCCTCTCCCACGCCACTTCCCGCCGCCCCCACTGGTCTGAGATGGCAAACCACAGCCAGTGGGCATCATGATTGGCCGAACCTACCGACGCAGCAGGTAAACAAACTGGCCCAGCCCACCAGGGTGCTTACCCTGGCGAGTCACGTGCCAAAGGTTGCTGACCCCTGTTTTAGAGCCTTGGCAGGGCCTCTTCCTTAGGGAGTTTCCTTTCCTTCCTTTCTTCATATCCTTTTCTTTCCCTCCTCATTTGCTGGTCCTCCACAGAGCAGAGAGTACAGCCTCCACTGTGTGGGTCCTGCTGGCAATGTGAATTTGTGAGAATCTTCTTAATTTTCCCTAATAAAATTCAATTTTTGAGGTTTTGTTCTGTGCTGTCATTTCAGTAGAGTACTTTAACTTTGGTACTCTCACAGATGAAATCCTAAACCCTAGAATAATGCCCTTGTTTGTGCGTTACTCTTTCCATCTTCTTGTTTAAGGAGACAGTGATTACAAATTGAAAGCACTGCAAAAATCTGAACCTGACCTATGTTAGAATATTATTTACTTGCTTTGTTTAGGTGTCACATTATTGTTAAACATGTTGGCTAAAGGAAATTGCCCCATATCTGTCAACAGTAGCATTGTGTGTTTGATTCTTCCTAAAAAACTGTCAGAAAGTAGCATAGTGCCAGCTAAGAATTAGTTTTCTTCTTTAGCCCTGCATTGCCAGCTCCCATCCCAGTGTGACACACTGAAATTCTCTAATGATGATTTCACAACCATAAAAATCTGCTGGAGAATGAAACTGGCCTATGGGTAATAAAGCGATTATATTGCATTGTTGTGTGCTGTCGCTAAAAACCCAGCATTTAGTTATGCACACTCGCCCCCAAAACATTTCATGTTCCAGTGGGGTTTCAGCATTGCTGTGAAATCACAGCATGCTGCAACTGAAGATGTAGTACCAAAGCGGGAGCCAGTTATCTAAACTGGGCTGCATATTGTGAGACTCAAAAGAAGAACAATGATTTTTAGATATGTGCTAAATGCTCTAATTAGCCTAGCTATTGGGGGGCATTGAATATGTATTGCCAAAGCTAGTGGAATTTTGACATTTCCATTTGCAAATCTCTTATATGAACATGACATGATTGTAAATGTTCTCTGTATATTTTGCTACAATACTAGCTTGGACCCTGTTGCTAGGAAAATTGGACAATTTCTAATGAGTACTTGCATTTATTGTACAAAAATAGTTGTTTGAGGGAAACAACTTGAGCACAGTTTAGGATTTGTTTATTTACATGATGAAATGTGAGGAAGTACTCCCATGTTTTTAGCAATTAACTCAGAAAGTGTAATGGACGTGGCTTTCTGGGATACATGATGTTAAATCTAGACTAAAACTAATCTGGTCAGCAGTAAATTTACAGTGTATATGTATGCAAGAAAATAAAGTAATTTGTCTTGAAACCTTCTCCCCTACTCCTCAAAAATTATGGTGCATTTGATAGTCTCTTGACCTGAGTAGTTAGGATTTTGCAATATTAAGCTTTGATTATAAGCATCATTAAAATATTGCCTTTTGTTCTGGTCTAGAGCGATTTGGAAAATCAAAACAGCTTTTACAGTGTTATAAATTGAATATTTCCATATACTCAGTAATAATGCAGGAGTTACTGATTTCAAGAAGCAAATACCAGTGATGAGATGATGATGCTGAAACAAAAAATAGTGTTATGTTACATTTATGTAAAGACAGTCATTCCTTTTTCTAAGTACTCTGTCTGACTTATTTACAGGTGACCTATTTTCACTAGATACAGAGGATACACAAGATTTTGATGCTAGTAAAGCAGACTACATTTTTCATGTTATCAAGGTCCTTAGATGCTTGCATTATTTTTATTTGCAACAAATCTATTCGTTTGGAGCAAGTTTAGGTTGATTTTTTTTTCCAAGTACATTACTAATTGTACGTTAGAATGTTTTATAACATTTAATTAGTGTTAAATATATCACAAGTATTTTAACAGTGACTTTGATTAGTCAGTCTAATTCCGAGATTGTGAGAAATGCAGTATAGTCACACACTTTTGATTTGGGATGGATTTTCTTTCTTTTTTCTTGAAAATAAACTAATTGCAATAGAAACTTGTATTTGAGATGAAGTCAGAGTTAACTAGTATAAGAGATCAATGTCTCACCTTCAAGTGATATAAATGTGCGTAATTATAAACATATTGGATCAAATTTGTCTCTTGACTTCAGTGGCTGTGTGCCAGAGACAAATGTGACCACTGGGACTTTTCTTCACATCATACAAAAAATGTTCCTATTAGTTCTTGATTATTGTAGTTTGCTGTAATCTATTGCAATGTTTTTATTGTAATAACTTGAATGTGCATCCTGTTTTATGTGGTAATATTTTGAGCTGAAGACATTTTGAGGTGTAGCAAATAAGCTCTCATACCCACAACATAGTTAATACCAGGTCAACAGGAAGCACTCTCAAATTATTTATTTATTTGAAAATGTGAAGTACGTATTCACATATTAAATGAAAGACGATAAAAACCAAACTGCTAAATGTTAAATTTTTTCTAATAATAATAATTTAAATACATATCTTGGAGTTCATACATACAATGCAATTTATACCTTCAAGTCAGCGGGACTGGTATGGGTACCTGCATGTTCCCACAGTATGCCAACATTTTTATGGCTGACTTAGAACAATACTTCCTCAGCTCTCGTCCCCTAACGCTCCTACTCTACTTGCGCTACATTGATGACATCTTCAACATCTGGACCCGTGGGAAGGAGGCCCTTGAGGAATTCCACCAGGATTTCAACAATTTCCACCCCACCATCAACCTCAGCTTGGACCAGTCCACACAAGAGATTCACTTCCTAGACACTACCGTGCTAATAAGCGATGGTCACATAAATACCACCCTATACTGGAAACCTACTGACCACTATACTTACCTACATGCCTCCAGCTTTCATCCAGACCACATCGCACGATCTATTGTCTACAGCCAAGCTCTAAGATACAATTCAATTTCTCCAATCCCTCAGACAGACACACCTACACAATCTCTATGAAGCATTCTTAAAACTACAGTACTCATCTGGTGAAGTGAAGAAACAGATTGACAAAGCCAGAAGGGTACCCAGAAGTCACCTACTACAAGACAGGCCCAACATAGAAAGTAAAAGAACACCACTAGCTGTCACCTACAGCCGCCAACTAAAATCTTTCCAGCGCATCATAAAGGATCTACAACGTATCCTGAAGGACGATCCCTCACTCTCACAGACCTTGGAAGACTGACCAGTCCTTGCTTACAGACAGGACGGACCCCAAGTCTGAAGCAAATACTCACCAGCAACTGCACACCACACAACAAAAACACTAACCCAGGAACCAAACCCTGCAACAAACCCCGGTGCCAACTCTGTCACATATATATTCAAGGGACACCATCGTAGGATTTAACCACATCAGCTACACCGTCAGGGGCTCGTTCACCTGCATGTCTACCAATGTGATATATGCCATCATGTACCAGCAATGTCCCTCTGCCATGTACATTTGCCAAACTGGACAGTCTCTTTGCAAAAGAATAAATGGACACAAATCTGAGATCAGGAATTATAACATTAAAAAACCAGTAGGAGAACACTTCAATCTCCTTGGTTACTCAATAACAGACTTAAAAGTAGCTTGAACAAAAAACCTTGAACAAAAAAATTCTTGAACAAAAAACCTTCAAAAACAGACTCCAATGAGAAACTGCAGAACTGGTATTAATTTGCAAACTGGACAGCATCGAATTAGGCTTGAATAAAGACTGGCAGCAGATGGATCATTACAAAAACTAATTCTCCCATACCAATTTTCCCCTACTGTTACTCACATCTTCTTGTCGACTGTTTGAAATGGGCCACTCTCATTACCACTACAAAAATGATTTTTCCTCCCTTGGTATTTTACTGTTAATTGAATTATCTCGTTAGCACTGGCCCCTCACTTGGTAAAGCAATTCCTATCTTTTCATGTACTATGTATATATGCCTGCTACTGTATTTTCCACTCCCTGCATCTGATGAAGTGGGTGTTAGCCCATGAAAGCTTATGGCCAAATAAATTTATTAGTCTCTAAGATGCCACAAAGACTCTTATTGTTTTTGCTGATACAGACTAACAAGGCTACCACTCTGAAATTTGTAAAAAGTGTTCACCATACATGATAGGGTGTTTTAGTCTTCTATCATTTTCTTGTGTGAGTTCATTCAAGAATATAGTAATTCTCTGGTTTCACCCACACAGCTGTTATTGGGGCATTTAGTGCACTGGATGAGGCACACCACATATTGTGATAGGCATGTGCCGGATTCTTGGATCTTGAAAGGTGTGTTGTTGGTGGAGATATTTGTTGGTGGAGATATGTCTGCAGGTTTTGCATCTGTTCTGGTAAAGTCTGGTGTGCTTTGAGTTAGTGTGTCCGGTCTATGGGGAGCTTGCTTCTTATGATGAGTTTGGAGAGGTTTGAAGGTGTGTTTGAAGGCCAGAAGAGGGGCTTCAGGAAAGATTTCTTTCAGGATGCGGTCCACATAGAGTGCGGGTTGCACTTGTTTAATGATACCCTGTATGGATTCCAGTGTGGAGTGGTATGTGACAACTAGGGGTGTGCGGGTAGCCAGGGTTTTATTTCTGTATTGAAACAAGTTCTCTCAGGGTATTTGAGTGGCCTATTCCATTATGCAGTCTACAAATATACAGTCATTATATCAGTTCTTGCACTGTGGCTAACAAATATTAGCCCACTAGACTAAAAGGAAATTCATTCTGAACAGTTATTGAGAAATATAGAAATCAGACACCTAATGCCAGTCAGAGTGCAGGATAGTATATCAATGGAGTTAAAAACTTTTTCAGTTACTGAATAGTTTCCCTCTGCTCTGATTGAGACAATTCTATTTCTTTAGAATACCAAATAAATAGATATAGATAAGGGTTATGAAAAATACTTTAAGTAATAATCTTTGATTTATTTTGTGTGTATAAGCACAGTATTTAAAATTCTTGTTTTCTTTATCTCTAGCATATGATGGTGATGGAGGATATGCTAAAAGACTTTTTGCTGGGAGAACACCTTCTTCTAGTTGGCAACCAGGTATGTTAAAACATATCTCTTTACAATATGTGGACCAAATTCACCATTGGTATAAGCAAGTGAAACTCTCTTTTGCTTCATTGAAGTTGCATCTGTCATGCCGTTGATAAATCTTCAGTTTCATGTGCCTACATCTGAGAATGTTATTGGAATCTAGTTTTAGAATAAGTAAATAACTACAGAGAAATCTAAATCTAAAAAGACAAATATACTAGTATTGTGTGTATATATATATATAGCCTTACTTGAAGGTACCTTAAATTACTTCTATGCAGCAACATAGAAAACTGATTGTATATCAGATTCAGTCACTTCATGTGCTCTTAAGATTTGATAAAGACTCTCTTTCTTTTTGTCTGGTTAATCCTGCTCAGAATTCAGGATGTGTTTTTTTTGTGTGTGTGTCCATAAAACACTGCCTGTTATCACTCCCACCACAGAAGTTTAAGTAACAAGAGGCTAGATATTAGGAATTAATCCAGTTGACATATTTTAAATATTTTTAAAAGCAGCCACATTAAGATAAGCCTGCTTTCATGCCATGTACACTATTACTTTCCCATTCAAGGTGCCAAGGTTTTCATCCTGTGTTTGCTTGCAAGCGTTGTAATTATAAAAAAAATCTATCCTTTTCTGTTCATTTATCTTAAGTTAAAAGTTTAATCTATCATTAGAAACTAAGTCTGATGTCACTGTTTTGTGTTATCTATTTGATAGGAACTGAAAGATTAACTCTACCAGCATTTCTTTAGTACTATAACACATATATGTCTTTCACTTCCTATAACATAGGATCAGTGGTGATTTGTGTGTTTGGGGGAGGGGAGGACACAAAATGCTGTGTGTTCAATTAGTTGAAGGTTTTGTGTGTGTATGTGAGCAGGTGAGAAAGAGAGAGCGAGAGAGACAAACTATACAGCAAATAAATGTGACGCTTAGGGGTTCATCCCAGACCAGTAAGGGGTTGTGTCACCACCTACGCTGTAGCCCTGGGAGCCTCTGTCCTGTGCAGTTTTGGCTCACATCCCTGATACCGGCAGCGTTCTCCCAAGCACAATAGCTCCAGCATGGCTTTCCGCAGCCTTGTTACTTACTCCATGCAGGGTGACACCAACAGCGCTTCCATCTCCCCTGTTGAGTCCAGTCCCGCTCAGTGGAACTGGCATTAACACCAGTGGTTCTGCCATGGCTTGAGGGCAGTGTGACCCTCGGAATCCACAAAACATTCTTTACCACTTCATTGCAAAGGCAGAGTAGATCTTATCTGTCCTATAGTCTTGTTCATATTATTCACTGGTTCACGTAACTGAAGTTTCAGAGTAGATGGCCAGACTCTCATGTACTTTGAAGTCAGTTTATACCACTTTATTTGATTAAACACACTGACCATGATGTACAATGCACTTAGCAGTTCTCTGCCTGCATACACTGTCTGTAATGCAGTCTGTACCACTGTGCAGCACAGCAGGTAACATAATGGAGAAAAGGGGCATGGCCAGAAGGAAATGGAGGGGTTGTGTGGGTATTCCCAAAATTATGGGTATCCTCTTCATTAAACTGCCCATAAAGAGAACAGAAAACCACAGCATGAGTTATAGCAGTTAAACTGTTGTATGTGATTTGAGGAGTGGGACTCAGAGATGCACTGGAAAACATTCCACACCAGCCCTGCTCACCAGTGCTATTCCTTGGTCATGACCACTGGACACACGTGGTCCCTGCTCCCTCCAGGCCTTCCATTTTCCCACTCCATTGTAGTTTTCATTGCTGAACATTGTCAAATCAAAGTTGCTGTTTCTGAGCCTGTGGTGGCTGCCCACCTCTTGCTGAAAATTTACAACACTTTTATCACCAATAGAAATCATAAGCCAATTTCTATCCTGGTTGTGTGCTCATTTAACTAGCATAAAAAGTGATTTTTAAAATAAAAATGTAATGTTTAAAAGCATACCTTCTCCTTTAAACAGTTATTATTAAAGCAAGATGGAAAATGGCTTGGTACGTTTTATACTGGACTTTCATAATGCTACTGTTCACGTTTTCAATAAGCAGCAGGATGGTGATGACCAGCAGGAGACTCAGAAATGCTAAACGTAGTTTAAATGATTTCCAAATACAGTTAGCAATTTCAACATTTTGAATTTCCTCAATTCACATGTGGACTTTAGGATTTGCTAGTTAGCATCTGTATACTGGGTCTACTATTATTATTTTCTCCTCAGAAATGCTAGGAGCTTTGCATGTCTATAAGATAGGTCCCTGCAATCTAAATAAACAACTTATAGACAAAAGAAGAGGAGGGTAAAAGGTGCAACGTGTTTTAAAGATGTAGCATACTCTAAAAGTGCTAAATATCATTGTTAATAATTTAAACGAAGACCATCACAAGCTCACTTGGTAGCAATTTCTATTTCTGTTGCACTTAGTGAGAATTATAAAGTAAGCCAGCAGTAAGTAGGTAGTTCAAAAATGTATTAATGGTTTTAAAAATGTAACTGCCTGTAGAAAAATACAATAATTTGTCTTCCCTATGGAACTAGTATTGGCATCCAGCCTTATGCGAGGCCTTACTTTAGCTGATGCAGATGTGAACTTAGATTACTTGAAAAATTATGCTCTTACTAGAAATAAATTTTAGTGTGAGGAAATTAATAAACCAAGTGATTGACTCTTTCTTTAAGGTATTTCAAAGGCCGTGTTCTATAGAAAACTTGACCACGTTTCCTTCAAAGATAATATTCTTCTTCCAATCTAATTACATAAACACTTATGGAGAAACCAGGAGTACCATAATAGCATGTAACATTAAAGAAAACTCAGAATAACAAATGTATATTGTTTATCTGTTTTGTGGAGTGTGACAGGGTGCTGAGCAGAAAGACTGCAGAATCAGCCCACCGGCCATGCCAGCCCCATTTAAGTGAATAAAGTTGAGCTGGCTGGAAAGAACCTGCTCTAACTGGGGAGTGAGAGTCAGCTGCCAGCCCAATTAGCTCAGGGCTATATAAGAGGCTGGGAAGAAGGAAGCCTGGGTCGTGGGGTGAAGGAGAGAGCAAGGGAGAGCAGGCAGGGAGAATGCCCTTCCCTCCTGGGTTCAGGCAAAAGGAACCCAGAGCTGTGTACACTGTATGGTGAGAAGGTGGTGGGAGCACAGACTTATAAATAAGAGCACCAGTAGTTTCAGAACCAGAGGGTCTCTGAGTGACTTTATCTGAGCCTAGCAGAGGCAGGAGCCAGGAGGGCCAGCTGCGCTCTGCTACATGGAGCAATGTAGAGGACGTTTTTTTTTTCTTCAATCTATTGCCTGTGAAGGTGGGCAGCTTCCTTTACAAAGGAAGAATGTACCACCTCAAAGAACGCCTTGCCATTAACATAAAGATGTGCTATATAGTTCAGCTGTGCTATATTCCTCTCAGGATAGAAGTAATGTACTAATGCTTGCTTTTCTCAGATATTTTTATTTGGCTCAATCAAAACTTCAATACAACTGTTATTTATTCATCCTGATTTGCATATTTCTGTATTTTTGATTAATGCGTATTTTTAAGCTTATATAGCGGAAATATTTCATACACAAGTGCTATGCAGATATCTCTGAAAAGAAGAACTAATTTTTTCTTCTAGTGCTTCAGCTAAGATGATTAGTCATGTTTCTTGTGGGTGGTGATTTTAAATCTGGCTGTTCCATGGGGGCAAATTACATGAGACTGGAGAAATTATTTGTTACCTCAGTCTGTCCATAGAACAACCCAATATTTTCAGCATTTTTATATGAAGTGTGTAGTTAAATTGCTCATTACTCTAGATATCAATGTGTATATAAGAGAGCAAGCTTAATTCTTGACTCTTTAGTACAAGACTCAAGGAGTGGCTTTATGCCATCCTTATGCTCCTTGATCTCCATAGCTACCACAGCCTTGTTTCAGGGTTGTTCTAACTTGGGTCCACTGGTAACTTCTCCTAAGAGGCTGTTCCAATACGCAGCAGCATTTCTTTTCCCTGCTCATGTCTCCAACGTGTTCTTTATACCAGGGATTCTCAAACTGGGGGTTGGGACCCCTCAGGGGAGTCACGAGATTATTACATGGGGGGTTGCGAGCTGGCATCCTCCACCCGAAACCCCACTTAGCCATCAGCATTTATAATGGTGTTAAATATGTAAAAAAGTGTTTTTAATTTCTAAGGGGGGTCGCACACACAGGCTTGCTATGTGAAAGGTGTCACCAGTACAAAAGTTTGAGAACCCCTGCTTTATACCATGGAGGCCAGGTTAGGGTTCTGTAGAGGTAGCTATGCTGGCTCTTTGTCAGTTAGGATTTCCTCAGGAAGTCAGTTAAGCTGGCGTTAATGGTCTCTTGATGGCACAAAGAAGCCTTATCATGGGCCTGGATCTGTCCCAAGTGTTTAATTAAATCATTCCCTCTTGCTGGAATATTGTTCTTAGTAATAACAATAGTTTACACTTATATCCAAAGCGTAAGTTTACAAACACTATGTTAATCACTGAAGGACTCTGGTGAAGTATTCCCATTTTATAGATGTGAAAATCTGAGGCAGACAGAGGTAGTGACTTGTCACAGTGCAAGTCTGTGGGAGAGCCAGGAATAGAATGAAAGAGCTTTGACTCTGATTCCCTAACCATTTTTGCCAGTCAAGGATTTTGTGTGGTACACCATAGTGTCTGTGCAAGCACATACTGTACTCCTTCAAGCAGCTAAGTTTAAAAGTTAACCAACCTTGACATTTTAATAATAGTTACGATTTGGTGAGGAATGCCTGTTTCTAAATATTATATGCATATTTTTAAAATATATCATTCTCACTGACTTAAAATAAAGCTGCAACAAAAGTTTGATGAAACACACACGAAAGAAAAAGTCTAAGGTGAAGTCCTGGCCCCACTGGAGTCAATGGCAAAACTCCCATTGACTTCAAGGGGCAGGATTTCACCAGTAGTGGTGTTAGCACTACTCACTCCATTCCTTGGTGCTTTACAGCACCCAATTAGCATCTGAACATTCTTTTGGAAGCTAGGCGTATTCTTACTCTCATCATTGGCAATGATAGCTTAGAAAGAAATAAACAAAAGGCAGCCATGTTGTCCTCTATTCCATTAGAGAGATGAGGGGAAAAAACTGCAACATTATTTAGTTGTTGGGAAATATCTAAATTGTGTGTGTGTGAGTTCCTAAGACAGTATTACAAACACACAGACAAACCACGCTCTCTCTCTGCATGCAGATGAAAGCCAAAAAATCTTTCTTCTTCTAGTAGAGTATCCAATTTATTTGATATTTGATATGTTCTGTACTGAGTCCGTATTTTGATCTGTCTCTCTGCAGCTTGGTTTTTGCCACAGTTGGCTCTAGTCCCGTTCTGCAGAGAATTAGGCATGGAATCTACTAGGGATTGGCACATGATACTGATTCTAACCATCTGCCATAGTTTTTTAAGGTCTTTTAAAAAAGTGCATTATGCAGTTCTTCCTCTGTGTAGCTGTGCTGAAGCTAGGTGGTACATTTCAGTGTATCAGCCCATTTATGGTTTTAATATCTCACAACTGCAGTAACAGCAGCGTATGGAGGTGTAACCATCTCTATATGTGATATTATAGGTTTCCAGCTACGTTTTATTTCTACCTGATAAAAGATGTGTTCTTTGACTTTGTAGAAGAACTTATGATTTTGCTATATTATATCTTGTTCCAAATACTAGAGAATTTTAAAAGTCCTATAATTCTTCAAGCATGTGATTACAGGATACTGGCAATTATTGAAAATTTATCCAAGTCATTCAGAAAATATTGAATAGTGCCAGACCAGGACTGATCCCTGCAGGGTGCTATTATATATATCCTCTGTGGCAAACTCAGGACACTTAGCTACCAAGAGAGGGGTAGTAATTAGCCCCAGAAGGCTTAACTATGGAGGAATAAGATTCAGCTGGAACAGGGGTTACCAGGGAGCTAATTAGTTTCAGCTGGCCCCAATGGCTGGAGACCTTTTTAAACCCTCCCTGGCAGGGAAGCAGGGGGGAGGAGAGAAGTAGAGTAGCTGCCAGCGAGTAGGGGCAGCTGAACTCTAAAACTTTTCTTGCAAGACAGATTGCACTCTCCCCAGAAGGAGAGGACAACAGAACAAGGGCCTGACTGAGAAGGGATCAGCTAGACCCTGCGCGACTGTGAAGGGCTTTTGCTTTGCCCAAGCCTGTGTCTCCAAGGCTGAGAAGGACTGAGCTAGCAGAGGAGAGACAGGTACTTTGCCACACCTCCCAGTTTGACAGCAAACCATTGATAAATACTCTTTGAGTATGGTCTTTCAACCAGTTTCATACTCACCTCACTGTAAGAATACATTGTGGTTCCTTTGCTTTTCTTCCTCTCTGTTTTCTCTTGGCAACCTTATATGCTTCCATGATTTCAGCTGCTACATTTATGTGAATGATTCTCAAATCTGCTCCTCTACTTCTTTGCTCAGTCTTACATTTTCAGATGTCTCTTGAAGTGTCTTAGATGGCTCATCACAATGTCCATATTTTCCAAAATTGTGAACTTATCATTCCTCCCGATCTCTTTCCTTTGTTTCTTTTCTCTGGCTGACAACTCTACTATCTTTCCCATCTATCAATCTTGCAACCACTGTGCTATGGTCTGCGTAAGAGAGGAATTGTTTCACTCTCTGAGTGATAGATGGAGAAAGTTATCACTGGCCTCTACTCTTATTTGATAGTCCAAGAGAAACAATGGATCAGCATGAGCCATAACTTCAGTTTGTGGAGTTGGGGCTTTTGCCATTGATTTCAGTAGAACAGGGTTAGAAAATATTGTACATGACATTGAACAAAAGACAGTGATCTAATGCCAGCCAATTGCTCCTAGATGTTTCCCTTGACTACCAAGTTTACAACTTTGTATTTGTATTTAGTGTAAGCCCACCATCTGCACCCCTCCTGTACTTCTGTCAAATGCTGGGAAATTAAAGGGACTAGAGTACTAGAAATTAGTTAAAAGGAGATGTATATTTCAGTCATCCAAATACTGGTAACACTGTTAAATAAAGTATGATTGTAGATTATATTGGCATTCTGTATTTGCTGCTCATTTTCTCCTTTGCTTTGGGTACTGCATGTTAGTCTGCTCTGTTATTAAACCAACTGCACTGAATATGAAATAAAGCATGTAGAAATAAGAACTGCAAAACTAATAATATTTCTGAGAGGGAATGTACAACTGGTAATATGAAAACGGCTGCACACGTATTTCTATACAGCTGTTACGTGTGTGTAATGCTCCTTCGCTCTCCCGGTCAGAGGGAGGCCACTCAGGCTAGTCCTGTGAGATCAGGACCAGAGTCTGTAAGACAGGCAAAAGCCCCAGTGGGGCTGCGTGGTAAATAGGTAATACCAGGCTTTAGCCTGGAGTAGGGTAGCTCAAGTAGTCAGCCCTTAAGTACAGTCTGTCAGAGCTGGCTCGGTCCTGGGCAGCGCTCAGGCAGACAGTAAACACACAGTCTCAGACTGGCTTTGGCCTTGGCGGAGCTCAGGCAGACAGCAAACACACAGTCTCTAAGGAGTTGGCTTTAGCCTGAGTGGAGCTTAGGCAGCCAGCAAACAAACAGTCTTTTGGGGGCTGGCTTTGGCCCTGTCGGAGCCCAGGCAGTCAGCAAACAAACAGTCTGTAAAGGTGAGTGGCAAGGGAGCTCCTGTCTTGGGCTAGAGCCTCCTTGCACTGGGTATGGGGTCTGCCAGCCGGCGTGGAGTAGGGCCCATCCTACTCCACCGCGTCCCAACCCAGGGCCCTGACAGGCAGGATTGGCTGCCCCTATGTCAGTGGGGATCCAACTGCAACACACCAACTGAGCTATGCCGGGCTCTGCAGCTGGCTGCTCCGTGGCTGCCCTAGACTACTTCCTCCCTCCCCAGGGTTTGGTACCTGCGGCCTCCAGACTTCTTCCTGCTCTTCGAGGTAAACTGCAGTGGGTACTCTGGGCCAGTCGTTGTCGAGGTCTGGGGATTGGGAACAGCCAGGTGCAGGCTTCTCTAGGGGCCTCTGGAGAACAGGCCGAGTGTTCTTCTCCGTTGCAGGCTCTCCCCCAACTGTGCTTCAGGGCCGACCTCTTATACTTCCGACCATGTCCTGGTACTTCTGGCGAGGGGGGCGGGGCGATCTAGGCTCCACCCTCCACAGGGCATCTAATGCTCCCTCGCTCTCCTGGTCGGAGGGAGGCCACTCAGCCTCACTACAGTGTGCAATATATATATTCCATGCTATACCACTTTATATATATAGTTACAAAGAATATCACTTCTCTTTTTCAACTAAACATTGGTGTAAATTTAATAATAAAGTATTGTATTTGTGATCAAAACTTTTGTATCTTGTGTGAGATTTTACTAGATTGTAAAGGAATTCTGACCTTATTCTCTCGACAATTCTTGGATATTAAAGTACTCTTCTTTGTCTGTAATGTTTTTAATATACATTATTTCAGGGCGTGGGAAAAAACAAGATTGTTGACCGATTCCTTCACCTGTTAAATAGACCCAGAGAATATTTACAGCTGCATAGGTAAGAATGGCACTTTATATGCTTTGTTTGGTTCAATGTCATCCTTATTTTCACTGCTGAGCTTTTAGATGTTTACATCTCATATTCCTGAAGTTTTATTTATTATTGTTTATTATTGTATTACTGAGAGCCATAGTTAGCTGCATCTACTCCAGGAGTTAGATCAATCTATGTTGACAGAAGAATTCTTCCCTGGACCTAGTTGCCGCCTCTTGGAAAGATGGATTAACTAGATTGATGGAAAACCCCCTCCCGTCAATGTAGGAAGCGTTTACACTATGCTGCTGCAGTGGTGCAGTTGCAGCGCTGTAGCAGTTGTAATGTAAGCATACTGTAAGCTCCATTTGCAAAAGCATCTAATCCTGTTGACTTTCAATGGGACTGAGGGCTAGTCTACACAAACATTCAGTTCTCAACAAGCTGGTGTGTGAATCTACGCCATACTAGCCTGCTGCATACTAAAAGTATGTCTACACCACAGCAGCTATAGTGGTATAGCTATGGCACTGCAGCTGTCTCACTGTATTGTAGACACTTCCTACATTGACGGAAGGGATTTTTCCATCAGTGTAGGTAATCCATCTCTCTGAGATGCTGTAGCTAGGTTGTTGGAAGAACTATTCAGTCGACGTAGCTGCATTTACAGCGTGGGATAGGTTGCCCCAGCTAAATTGCAGAGGGTTAAAAAAATTTCACAGTGCTGAGCGATGTAGCTAGGTCAGTCAAATACTTATTTGTATTAAGTGTCTGTGTAGACCACGGATCGGCAACCCTTGGCAAGTGGCCCATCAGGGAAATTCGCTGGTGGGCCGGGACGGTTCGGCTGATCTCAGCTCCCACTGGCTGCAGTTCACCGTTCCAGGCCAGTGGGGGCTATGGGAAGCAGCGTGGGCCAAGGGATGTGCTGGCCACCGCTTTCCGCAGCCCCTGTTGGCCTGCAACAGTGAACCACAGCCAGTGGAAGCTGCGAGCGGCTGAACCTACAGATGCTGCAGGTAAACAAACCATCCTGGCCCGCCAGTTGGTTTCCCTGACAGAACGCTTGCCAAAGATTGCCAATCCATGGTGTAGACCCTGCTGATGCATGTTAACTGTTCGTTAATGCTCTTCGATCTAGTCCTGTTTGAAATGGGATTTATGTAGTTTAACTAATCAATCTCAAATTCACGCCTTTTATTAATTTAGATTAACTTTCCTGCATGTCCCTATGTAGACAAACATTTTTTGAAAATTTTACTTTCAGTAAATAATATGGGGGAAATAGAAAAAAAAATAAAATTTAACTGTAGTAGATCCTATTATAAGATGTAAATATACGTTATGAAAGATTTCCCCAGCTCTTTTCTCAGCAAATGGGTACCTATCCAACTAAAAATGCTGTTGAAATATTTTTTTTTTGTTTCATTGGTACAATATTATTAGGCATTCTAATGATCTACCCAGTATACATATCCAGAAGTTAATTTACATGGTGTAAATTGAATTTTGAGAGATTATTTAAATTATAGAATACCTATTATTCAAGCATCAGAGGACACTTTCATAATCAGAGTTGGTGAGCTGATACCATGAGTAATTTTGAAGTCACATTTCATAAATAGATTTGTACATGATAATGATGAGGGGAACTGAAAGGCGAAATAAGTACAATCCCTTCTGACATTTGGATGTATTTGTATTAATCCTGATTCACATGCAAGGGGTAATACAAATAAATCATAAATCATTCTTCCTAGCTTTTCTTACAATTCTTAGCTGAGTTTTCTTACTTTTCTGAGTGTTATCTTTACATTTTACATATTTTTTGTTCTCAGACACTATAATTGGTACTCGCAATGTTAATTAAGGGGAGACATAGATACATTTAATAGGGAAGAACCTCCAAAACATGAGACTAACAAAATACCACTTAAACTGTGGACCATTTCCTTCAGTGTAAGTTATTTCCTGTACTTCAAATGTATTTTAATGCATCATAACAAGTATACACATAAATAATCACATTTATTTCTAATTAGAAATGAAATCCTAATTAACGACAGCTTCTAGGGGCTGTTGTATAACACATCAATAAAACCATACATTTAAGGTACATAAATCACATAACCTCAGTATGGCAGTGTAACAGGGTGGCTCACACTTTAATGGCTGGCAGGCTGGAGCTACTGTGATTACAGAATGAGTCACACCTGGGAGAAATCAAGATGATTACCCTAAAAAAAACACGACAAGGATGCAATGAAGGGGAGGAGCTCAAGAAATTGTAAAGAACTAGCAGAGAGTATGAAGGCCTCCTGCGTGAAAGTCCCCAAGACAGAGAGGAGCCCAGGAGGCTCCAGTGAGGAAACTCAAATGGAGTTTGGGCCTAGAAGAACTGGGAAGATGGACTGTGAGAACAGACTGGGACAGAAAAAGAGCTGCAGCTATGAGAGAAAACGGCAGAGTGAAGTATGGATTGTTGTGTGGTGATGGACTGTATTTTGGGACTCTGAGAATTGTTAAGAACTGCTGCTGTTATTAAACCAGCCCCAGGCAAGGGGTGGTTGTTATCCATAGTAAAGCTCGTGTGCAGTTATTAAAGGACCTGCAAGAAGGGGCTAAATGAGACAGGGTGCCTGCAAAGCTGTCAGGTGCTCTCAGTCAATGGCTACCCTGTTACAATCAGACATATAACCTCTGGCTCTGAACTCATAAAAAAAAGCATGGCTGGGCTAATCATGGGAGACCTTCAAGGAAAAAATTCATTTGCAGTTAGTGGTGAATATAGTAAGTGATACTCTTCCTTCTAAGGCAGTATTGAGACATTAAAGACCCCATGGTGTTTTTCTTTACAAGAGTGGGAAGTGTGTAGAATACTGGCTACATGGTTATTTGGATAATTACATTCTGCCTATAATTTCAGTTGCATATTTTATTTTTTTACTCGCTGTCCTAAACTGTTTTTTAGTGTTGTTTGGTGCTGGTTAACGGTTGTCACATTTCTCTCTAGAAGAGATTATACTTAAATTATGGGTGAACTGATTCTTATATAGAGATTAAAAATCCATTGGTAAAGTTAATATGGAACTTTGAGATCTCTCTAGATCAGTGGTTCCCAAACTTTAACAACCTGTGAACCCCTTTCACTAAAATATCAAATCTCGCGAACCTCCTCCTAAAAATGAATATTTTCAGGGCTTTTCCCCTTTACCTGAATATATATTATAAAAGCAGTGATCTTGGAAATATAAAATTTATTGTTATGACATGCTTATTACACACTATTATTAATTATTATTTATCATTACAGTATTTTTATTACATTATGAAAATGGCAACACTCTTCCAAGATCTCGCTTCCATAGCTTGTATCACTTTGAATAAGCCTGTTATAAAACAGGGCACCTATGTTTCATCAAGTAGTATCAGATGTGAAACAGCATGAAGCTATTTAAGAAACCAGCTCACAGAGTTCCTCCTACACAAGCATTCAGGTCTTGAGCAGTCCAGGCAAACAACTAGGGTGAGCAGACGTTCCAATAAAATCAGGACTGTCCCAATTTCGAGGAGTTGGTCCCGCGTCCCGACCAGAGTACGGTCAGGTCACCATTTGTCCAAATATTTTGTTTCCTGGTCTTCGGTGGCAATTCAGCGGAAAGTCCTTCAGTCACGGACGGTCTTCGACGGTATTTCAGCGGTGGGTGCTTCTTTCTTTGGTGGCAAGGTTTATTACCCCCTGCCAAAATACCCCTGAAGACCATCTGTGACTGAAAGACTGTCCGCTGAATTGCTGCCGAACTCCCGGACGAGTGAGTGTAAAAAAAAGCTCCTCCCCACTGCGGTCCCAATATTTTCCTCATAACATCTGGTCACCCTACAAACAACACACGTTACAACAAAACTTAAACTTGTTCTTCATGATAATTTTAAAAACAATACTAGCTGCTTATTTCATTTTAAAAACAGCAAAAAATATCCACCTCCCTTTCCATTTCTTATAAAGAGTCTTGAAGTTTAAATCTCCTCAGTGTAATAAATACATTTGCTTTGATCTGCTTAGCTCTTGGAAGTTCAGGGGCTCCAGGCTGCTGGCCATGTGCTGCCGGGGGGCCTAGAGACAACTCTATCCGCCATTAAGGAATTTTTTCCCAAGAAACTCCTGTAGCATTTCGCAAACCCACAGGGGTTCACAAACCCCAGTTTGGGAACCACTGCTCTAGATGAAAGGCGCTATATAAATGTAAATTAATAGTCAAGTATTTAACATTTTTTTTAAATTATAAACTATTGGTACTAGTATTGTTCTTTTAATAGTCTTCATCTGTCTTATCACTTTTGACATTGCTAACTTTTGTTGTCTGTTATATTAGTAGTATAAAAAATTACCATCACGTGAAAAGAAATGAAATATTGTGTATTAAAAAAAATGAAGCCAAAGTTAGTAGAATGAATGACTCAAAAGTACAGTTTTTTTTAAATGGGGGTCTGTGTGTGGAAAAGCTTCACTGGTTTGAAGAAAAATTGATGTGACAGCGCTTATTTAAAAATTACAAAGCCTCTCATGGCAAGGAGATTTTGCAATGGAAAAACAATTAAAGCTTTTCAGAAGACTCAAGGAAAAAACATCTGCATTGTTAGACTATAAAACCCTTCTTAGCACTGATGAGAGAAACAGATAAATGTAAAAATGTAAGCTCCCAGCTGCTACACAAAAACAGCATAAGAAGGTACCATCAGGTTCAGTTGGCGGGCTCCCTTGATGTAATAAAATGGAAAAGAGTCATTTTGCTTTTCTTCTTCTATCACGTTAGAAGCTAATTATATATGGAGAAAGTCTTTTGCTGGAGTGCAAATATCTTCTGTCTATTATTTAAACATTTAGTTCTGCATCTCTTAGTGTTAAATATATTTCCACTATCAAGCTGCTTTTTAGAGTTCACTTGAGACACTGATTCTTTCTGAAGAAGAGCTCTGTGTACGCTTGTCTGTCAGCAGCAGAAGTGGTCCAAAAATAAATAAATACCACCTCAGCTGCCTTGTTATCTCACTGGTTCATCCTTTTTTTGTCTAGAGATATAATAGTTATCCTTCCATTTCCATTCTAAATTCTTTCCTTTGTGTGTAGAATTCTGACTCAAGCTCTTTCTTGGATGGAAGAAAGTTCAGTTTCTTGTCAAGGCTGTACAACTTGAGCTGTAGTTAATCAAATTTAAGTGAGGGTAAAAAGTTTCAGCAGCTAGGGATTGTGGAATTCACTCCAGTTTATACCAGTTTCAGAGTGCATAATCCAAGAATGAGCTCCAACGTAGTAAACAGGATCTTGCAGAAGACATCCAGGACCAGTTGATAGAACAAGTTAAGAGGGGTCAGTCAGGGCTGATCTTACCATGGGGTGAACTGAGGCAGCCACCTCAGGTGCCAGACTGTGGGAGGGGTGCCAGAGTGTGGAAAATTGTGTCTGCTGCTGGTGCATATGTATTCTCTCTGCTCTAGATGCACAGAGATGGTGGAGTGCTGTGCCGGAGGAAGGAGGGCATAAGAGACATAACAGGCAAGCAGAAGAAAGGTGAGAGGGAATAACAGAAAGCAGAAGGAGCTGCAGGGAGGGAGAGGAGGAGGAGCCTCTTATGTACCTCTCTAGCACCCCCAGGAACCTGGACTGATTAACATCAGCTTCTCAGGGAGCTTCCCGTTTCCTGCAGCTTCCCTGAACCCACTTGAGGAGAACAGGCAGTCAACTGAAGTAGTAGGAGCCAGTTAGGCCCTAAAGACGCTGATATCTTCCCTCACTCAGTCCCTGCTAGCAGCCTGCTTATTTGTCTCCTTGAATTCAGTGTTGAGAGCCACTATAACCAGCACAAAACAGCAGTCATGAGTGAAAGAAGAAAACTCCCCTCTGGGGCAGCATTCAGAAAAAGAAAGAAAGCAAAGGAAGCTTTTCTATCTAAGCAGGAAGGAGCTCTCCTGAGATACACAGACACAAATGTTCACGGTGAGCCTTCCGGCCCCCGTGAGGATGTGAGATGCCTGATCTTCCAGTTAGTCAGAGTGCAAGTGACCTGGCAGCTACTGCAGCATCCATATTTCCATCTCAAATGGATGTAGCCATGCACATTCCTGAAGAAAAGTGTAGATCAGAGAAGAGTGTGATGGAGGCTCAAGAAACAGCTGCTGCTGAGTTTAGTTCCTTAAGTCTAGACGATCCAGGACTGTGGACTCACTTGAGTTAGTAGCCTAAGGGACTTCCTTGTACTGCATGGGCCACAGCAAGTGAAAAACATCATGTTACCCAAAGACAATGAAAATAGAAGTTTCCATCCAACACATTACTGACGTGAAATCGCCAATGGTGACAAAGTGGAGAGGCAGAGGCGTAGCGAGCGCCCTCCGTACCCTCCGACTGGGGGGGCCCTGCAAGGAAGGGGGCCCCTAAAAGTGGCAAAAAAAATGTAAGGTATAACTAGGTAAGTGACATTTATTGACACAATCCATGTCAGTTTTATTGACAAAACCATGAAGTCATTATCATACATCATAATGCTATTGGCTACATCAGTTGTCTGTCGGTCAGTTTCGAATTTTAGTTGGACCCATTCAAAGAATGTGTATTTGCGTTCATAATGGCGGTCGGCGGATAAATGTTGTTAATTTAGTTTAGTTTTTTATCGTTTCCAACGCAGAAGCGTGCTTTGTGATGTCTAAGAGAATGTATAAGAGCGGAGCTAGTAAATGAAAGGCAGCAAAAGCTGCCGAGAAGGAACTTGAGAAAATTCCAAAGTTGTCAACGTATTTTGCCCTGCAGTCCAACGTACAGGTGCAGGCACATGAAACGGACAGCGCTAGCAGCGACGAATCGTATCCAGAAGTATCCAGAAGTGCTTCAAGTGAGGTCGAAGGTGAAGCCAGTTGTTCTACCAAACAAACTGTGACAGATATTCCAGCTGCTGCCGGGAAAGAAGTATCTGAATCTGAACTACTGACTGATGATCCAGGAGATTGGCCTTCTATAATATCGGACAGGCAAGTGTGTGACATTGTTGCACATGGCCCACCGCAGCAGAATGAAAGTTACGAATTTCCATTTAATGAGGAAAGACAGAGGTTCACAAGTACTCATTTCTATCGAACCATGGCAAATGGCGAGAAAATAAGACGTTCATGGTTAATGTACTCAGTTCAGAAAGATGCCATTTTTTGTTTTTGTTGTAAATTATTTGGCACTGGTGACATACTGCTACGTCATGGAACATCTGCTTGGAAAGCACTGTCAAAAAGACTTCAGCAGCATGAAACAGGCAAAGGTCATCAAGACTGTATGGTGAAATGGTTTGACCTTCGGTCACGCATAGTAAACCGTACATATATTGACCAACTCGAATTGCAGGCTTTTCTGAAAGAAAGAGATTTCTGGAGAAATGTTGTCAAACGCAAGGTTGATGTCGTTATTTTCTTGTCCGAAAGAAACTTGGCATTTCGAGGAAGTAATGAAAAGCTTGGTGATCCTTCAAATGGCAACTTTTTGGGACTGTTTGAATTGCTTGCAAAGTATGATATTGTCCTCAGCGAACTTTTACAGGGGATTAAGAAGGCAGAGACACATGTTCAGTACCTCAGTCCACAGATCCAAAACGAGCTGATTCAACTTGTTGCCAGTAACATTCAAGAGGCCAACATAGTGCAGCTTAAAAAAGCAAAATATTATTCAATTATTTTGGACTGTACTCCCGACGTGTCACATGAAGAACAGATGTCTGTGGTGTTACGCTTTGTTGAATGTAACGGTGAAGATGGTGTCAATATTCGTGAAGCGTTTGTTGGTTTTCTTAATGTTCATGATACAACTGGCGAGGGCTTATTGGAAGCGTTTTTTGAAAAGGCAAACAACTTAGGAATAGACATTGCTGACATGAGAGGCCAAGCTTATGATAACGGCGCAAATATGAGAGAAAAGAATAAAGGAGTTCAAGCCCGCATGCTAGAAATAAATGACCGTGCTTTGTATGTACTGTGTGGAGCTCACATTAGGAATCTTGTGATCTCAGACGCGGCAAAGTCATCGAAATATGCCGTTGACTTTTTCGGTCTGATTAACAGAATATACGTTATCTTTTCTTCTTCACCTTCACGTTGGGATATACTTCAAGAACATATGCCAATATCTGTTAAAGGGTTATCGGACACTCGTTGGGAGTCGAGAATTGATGCTGTGAAGCCATTGCGTTATCACCTTGAAGAATTGTGCAATGCTTTGTCATCTTTGCGAGAATATGCGCTCGAAAAGAAAGATGGCAATACAGCAACAGAAGCCGGTGCGCTTTTAGACCATGTTACTATGTGGCCGTTTGTTCTGACTGTGTACATGTGGTACGATATACTATTTCACGTCAGTAAACCCAGCAAATTAATTCAGTCACCAAATGTGTCAATTGACGTACTGCAGGCAGAAGTCGGTGTTACAATGAAGTTTTTGGAAGACTATCGAAATACATGCTATAACTCTGTGGTCACAAATGCACGTGAAATAGCAGAGCATATGGGTATTGAGCAGGTGTTTCCAGAAACCAGGGTGCGACGTAAGAAGAGAATGTTTGATTACGAATGTGCTGATGATTCGAGTCGTCTTTCTGCCAAAGAAAAATTCAAATCGCAGTTTTTTCTTGTTCTCACTGATCAGGCCATATCTTCTGTTTCATCGCGATTTGACCAACTCGTGGAGTGGTATAAGTTGTTTGGATTTCTGTACAACGCTAACAGCCTGAAGCAGTGTCACAGAGAAAATGAACTGGAGAATCACAGCAAAAATTTTGAAAGAAAAATGGGAGACATTGATGCCAACGAACTCATAATGGAATTGAATCGTTTTATTTATGTCATCGAGAAAGAGGGAGGACTTGTCACGGCAAATAATTTTTTAACGTACATATACAAGAACAGCCTTCAGGAGATATATCCGAATCTTTGTATTTGCATCAGAATTCTTCTGACCACACCAGTTACTGTCGCTGGTGCTGAAAGGAGCTTCAGCAGAATGAAACTGATCAAGAATATCCTGCGCTCAACCATAACAGATGACAGGCTTTCTGCGCTTGCAGTTATCTCAATCAAAAACAAGATTGCCAGATCTCTGGATATGACGCATTGATTAACCAATTTGCAGAGAACAAGGCTCGAAAGAAGCACTTTGCGTAAATACGGAATACATGTACACTGTAGGCCTATGTATACATAATATGAACCCTGTATATTGTATAAAATAAGTACCGCATTCCAGTTGCTGCATTGTAAGGGGCCCCGGACATATGTTCGGAGGCGGCCACGTTCTTTGTTGCTACGGCCCTGTAGAGAGGCCAGGGCTTATGTACTCAAAAACCCAGAATGCTGCATATTGTTTTTGTTGCAAACTCTTTCAGTCTAATGTTCCAGCCACATTGGGTTCTACAGGAACAAAGGACTGGAAAAATCTGGCTAGAAATGTGACATGCCATGAGAAGGCAGCAAATCACCAGAGAGCATTCCATAGGTGGAAAGAGCTTGAGATGAGACTAAGGTTAAAGGCCACCATAGATGATCAGCATCAACAGAAGATTGCATCAGAGTCTCTTTACTGGCAAAATGTTCTGAAAAGGCTCATTGCTATTGTGAGAATGCTTGCTACCTAGCACTGCGTGGCACTTGAGATCAGCTGTATGTGCAAACAATGGAAACTTCCTTAAAATTGTGGAGCTGATCGCTGAGTTTGATGCTGCATTCCAGGAGCATCTAAGAAGAGTCACCACCCAAGAAATGTACACACACCATTACTTTGGAAAAACAATTCAAAATGAGAACATCCAGTTACTGGCAACAAAAGTCAAACAGAAGATTGTGGCAGATCTGGAGTCAGCAAGATATTACTCTGTTATTCTGAACTGCACACATGACATCAGCCACATGGAAATAATGGCTTCAATTGTGCATTTTGTAACAACAACAGAACCTAGTGAAAATGTCCCTGCAATGGTGACTGTCAGAGAGCATTTGCTAGAATTTATTGACATTGATGATGCTACAGGAGCTAGTATGACAAATGTGCTTCTTAAAAAGCTGGACGATACGGAAATTGCGATAACTGACATGAGAGGTCAGGGCTACAACAATGGTGCCAACATTAGAGGAAAGAGGAAATAACAGAAGAGTGCAGAAATGGATCCGAGAGTTAAACCCTCGAGCTTTTTTTATCCTGTGCAGTTCTCATTTGTTGAACGTGGTGGTCAGTGATGCAGCATCAGCTTCTAGTGAGGCTGCTGAATTTTTTAATGTAATTCAAAGCATCTATGTATTTTTCTCTTCATCAGCTCATTGATGGCAAATTTTAAAATAGCATCTGAGAACATCCTCTCTGACACTGAAACCACTAAGTGCCACACGATGGGAAAGTCTCCCTGATATCGGCTGGGAGAGCAATACAGCAGAGCAGAGACAATCCAAGAGGTTTTTGGAAGCTGCAGGGGACAATTTCCTGGTGCACGTGCTTGAGGAACCAACTAGGGGCAGAGCTCTTCTTGACCTGCTGCTCACAAACTGGGAATAATTAGTAGGGGAAACAAAAGTGGATTGGAACCTGGGAGGCAGTGACCATGAGATGGTCAAGTTCAGGATCCTGACACAAGGAAGAAAGGAGAGCAGCAGAATATAGACCCTAGACTTCAGAAAGGCAGACTTTGACTCCCTCAGGGAACTGATGGGCAGGATCCTCTGGGAGAATAACACGAGGGGGAAAGAAGTCCAGGAAAGTTGGCTGTATTTTAAAGAATCCTTATTGAGGTTGCAGGAACAAACCATCCTGATGTATAGAAAGAATAGTAAATCTGGCAGGTGACCAGCTTGGCATAACAGTGAAATCCTTGCTGCTCTTAAACTCAAAAAAAGAAGCTTACGAGAAGTGGAAGCTTGGACAAATGACCAGGGAGGAGTATAAAAATATTGCTCAGACATGCAGGAGCGAAATCAGGAATGTCAAATCACACTTGGAGTTGCAGCTAGCAAGAGATGTTAAGAGTAACAAAAAGGGTCTCTGTAAGTATATTAGCAACAAGAAGAAAGCCAAGGAAAGTGCGGGCACCTTACTGAATGAGGGAGGCAACCTAGTAACAGAGGATGTGGAAAAAAGCTAATGTACTCAATGCTTTTTTTGCCTCTGTCTTCACGAACAAGTTCAGTTCCCAGACCGCTGCATTGGACAGCACAGCATGGGGTGGAGGTGACCAGGCCTCTTTGGAGAAGGAAGTGATTCAGGACTATTTAGAAAAACTGGACGAGCACAAGTCCATGGGGCCGGATGCGCTGCATCCAAGGGTGCTAAAGGAGATGGCAGATGTGATTGCAGAGCCATTGGCCATTATCTTTGAAAACTCATTGCAATCGGAGGAGGTCCCCGATGACTTGAAAAAGGCTAATGTAGTGCCCATCTTTAAAAAAAGGAAGAAGAGGATCTGGGGAGCTACAGGCCTGTCAGCCTTACCTCAGTCCCTGGAAAAATCATGGAGCAGGTCCTCAAGGAATCAATTCTGAAGCACTTAGAGGAGAGGAAAGCGATCAGGAAGAGTCACCATGGATTCACTAAGGGCAAGTCATGCCTGACTAACCTAATTGCCTTCTATGATGAGATAACTGGCTCTGTGGATGAGGGGAAAGCAGTGAACATGTTTATTCCTTGACTTTAGCAAAGCTTTTGGTACGGTCTCCCACAGTATTCTTGCTGGCAAGTTAAAGAAGTATTGGCTGGATAAATGGACTATATGATGGATAGAAAGCTGGCTAGATTGTCGGGCTCAACGGGTAGTGATCAATGGCTCCATGTCTAGTTGGCAGCCAGTATCAAGCGGAGTGCCCCAAGCATCGGTCCTGGGGCCTGTTTTGTTCAATATCTTCATTAATGATCTAGAGGATGGTGTGAACTGTATCCTCAGCAAGTTTGCAGATGACACTAAACTGGGAGGAGAGGTAGATAGGATACAGAGGGACCTAGACAAATTAGAAGATTGGGCCAAAAGAAATCTGATGAGGTTCAACAAGGACAAGTGCAGAGTCCTGCACTTAGGACGGAAGAATCCTATGCACTGCTACAGACTAGGGACCGAATGGCTAGGGAGCAGTTCTGCGGAAAAGGACCTAGGGGTTACAATGGACAAGAAGCTGGATATGAGTCAACAGTGTCACCTTGTTGCCAAAAAGGCTAACAGCATTTTGGACTGTATAAGTAGGAGCATTGACAACAGATTGAGGGATGTGATCATTCCCCTCTATTGGGCATTGGTGAGGCCTCATCTGGAGTACTGTGTCCAGTTTTGGGCCCCACACTACAAGAAAGATGTGGAGAAATTGGAAGGAGTCCAGCGAAGGGCAACAAAAATGATTGGGGGCTAGGGCACATGACTTATGAGGAGAGGATGAGGGAACTGAGATTGTTAAGTCTGCAGAAGAGAAGAATGAGGGGGGATTTGATAGCTGCTTTCATCTACCCAAAAGGGGGTTCCGAAGAGGATAGATCTAGACTATTCTAGCAGATGACCGAACAAGGAAAAATGGTCTCAAGTTGCAGTGGGGGAGGTTTAGGTTTGATATTAGGAAAACCTTTTTCACTAGGAGGGTGGAGAAGCACTGGAAGGGGTTACCTAGGGAGATGGTGGAATCTCCTTCCTTAGAGGTTTTTAAGGTCAGGCTTGACAAAGTCCTGGCTGGGATGATTTAATTGGGGATTCATCCTCCTTTGAGCAGGGGGTTGGACCAGATGACCTCCTGAGGTCCCTTCCAACCTTGGTATTCTATTATTCTATTCTAAAGTTGAATGGAGGCGATAAAGCCTATAAAACATCAAATTGGGAAGATAGATGAAGCCATAGTTGCCATTATGGAGAATAATGCTATAACAGGAACTGTTTGTGGGAGAACAGTGGCAGAGGGAAATGGAATCACCAGAAACATGTGTAACTTCAAATTTCTGTGTTGCTTAGTGTTGTGGCATGACATATTGTTTGAAATAAATGTTATAAGCAAGAGACTGCAAAGTGTCGACCTTGATATATCTGGGGCAATGGGACAACCGGACAAAGCCAAGTCATACCTACAGTCTTACCAGTCAGATGAGGGATTTCAAAATATTCTGAAGAGTGCACAGAAGTTGGTAGAGGAATTTCACACTGAAACTATTTTCCCACTCATTCAAAAATACAAGAGTCACCAAAAAAGAAAACATTTTGATTATGAGGCACGGGATTATCCCATAAGAGACTCCAAACAACAATTCAAAGTTGAATTCTTTAACCAGGTGCTAGATTGTGCGATACAGTCAGCTGAAGAACGTTTCATGCGGCTCAAGGAACAGCAGTGTATTTGGGATGTTGTATGATATTCCAGAACTCCTCACTATACCTGAAGAAGACCTACAGCAGCAATGCAGGGCACTAGAGACAGTGTTGACATATGATGACATGCACAATATTGATGCGAGTGATTTAGGTGATGAACTGAAAGGCTTTTCAAGATATATTTCAGCAGGATCAACTCCAAAGGCTGTTCTGGAATATATGTGCACAAGTAAGATTACCACCCTCTTTCCAAATGCTTTTGTTGCTCTGTGCATACTTCTAACACTTCCTGTATCAGTTGCCAGTGGAGAACGCAACTTCTCTAAGCTGAAGTTAATAAAAACACATCTATGGTCCACAATGACACAGGAGAGACTGGTCGGCCTTGCAACCATCTCAATAGAGCATGAGCTGGCCCAGAGTGTGGACCTTCAGGAAGCAGTTCAAATCTTTGCAACCAAGAAGGCATGGAAATCACCACTTTGATTATTCAAACAGATAAAAATGCCAGTGTTTACTACACAGACAAGAAAAGTTACATGTTCAGGTGTTTGAAAGTTAAGTGTTACTTAAAATTTTTGAACAAGGCATTTTAAGTTGTTAGTTCTCCTTTATTGGGGTAGGTAGCAGAGCAGTATCATGAAAGGAGCAGAACAGAAGGAAGGCAGAATTGAGACCTTTCAAAGTTTTGGCCCAAGCGAGGGGGTATGGGGCTGTCATTTGAGCTCCCCGCCTCAGGTGCCAAAATGTTGTGGGCCGGCCCTGTGCAGAAGGTTAAGTTTTCAAATCTACCAAACAAGGAATTCTGAATTTCTGTTAAAGAAAGGTATGAAGAATTCAGTGGTATAGCTATGAAAGTGTGCTTCCATTTGCTTTCAGTTACAGATTCAACCAAAATAAGCAACTATGCAATTTGAAACAGGTCCATTCTTCTCATTAAAATCTTTGGCTGTGTCTGACCATGCCAGAATATCCATATTTCCAAAGTGTAGTTTTAAAAACCCAGATTAGATCAGATTATATAAGTAAACAAACTCTATATAGTTGAATATAGTTACAAAACCATAGAATATAGTATCCTGAGTCATGGGGGGGGGGGAGGTTGAGAGGTATATGGTTATGGGGAGACATCACGTTTTAAAATATCTGTAGGCTTGGAAGCATTCAGTAAGTGTCTGTAAACATTGATTTCACTCTACATACCTTAATTGTTGAAAAAATATGTCTTTTGATAATCAAAATTTATAGGTAGGAAGAGTAAGAAAAATGCTGCTTGAGAACTTTAGAGTGTCTGGCTGGCTCTGTCATGAGAGAACTCTCCCTAAAAATATCTTCCTGGAAAATTGAAATGAGTCAGTGCCCAGAAAGAGAGAGAGGGGGCCTGAAAATCCTAGCTACTTCATGCTCTTGCCTTTAGTTTGGGACATAGTTGTTCTCTATACTCTACTCTAGAAGGCTGTCTTTGAGAGTATAGACTGCTGTACCTTTTCCTGAAACTAGAGATTGTAGAAAATCTCTCTCTCTTTCTCCTTTTAACTGAATAGAAATACAGAAGCAGGTTTAGTCAGGGTGCTCCTTTAAGTAGCCACATTAAGACTTCAATTCTTTCTTTTCTATCTACTAACCGAAATTTCAAAAAACTTCTTTCTCCTCCCCCCCTGCCACTGTTTGTTTGTGGATGTGCTAAGGTGCACAGTGGCTTTGCTGGTAAATGGTTTGACATTATATATTTGTATATTTGTCACTGGTAACAAAATACCAATATTAGATGGATATAGCAATGTTAGGTATTTGGAAGACATTCTTACTATTATTTAAAATGACTTTCACTGCTTTGTTGCTGGCCTTCCCTATTTTTGTAGGCTTTTTTTATTTTTTTGACTGAGAATCTGCACTGCTACCACTGCAACTCCCTGTCATAGCTAATATATTTGTTTTAGTGATTGATGATTAAAGGGGTGATATTAATTCCTGTCTTGAAAAGCTATACAGTGTGTCTTGTGCCTTTTCCACTTCACTGATAAATTGCTGAAGTATGCCAATTTTAAAAAGAAGAGACTGACTCGACATATATGCTGTCTTTTCAAAATAAACATAATTATTTTGAGATCTTTAACAATCAAATGAATGTGGGGGGATGACCTTTTGGTGTCCCTACAAGCAACACTTAGTATAAATTGTGTGTTAATCTTTTGATGTTAATTTTCTTTCCCCTCCTTATTCCCCTCCTTACAGATCACATAATCATTATAAATTTAATTATCTGCGTTCCCAGTTGGGGTCATTTAAAATTACCCTTTAGCTTTGACTTCAGATTTTTTTTTAATTTTAAATTAAAAAGTTGATTTAAGAAAGAAGCGCTTTAGTGGTCCAAGACAGCTTATATAGTAGAATTAAGATATAGCTGTTCTTGCAAGCTGATATTTTGATGGGCATCTTTCTCTTACGAGGGTAGTTAGAATCTAGGACAGCAGGGAACAATTTAAATGGCAAAATATATCTGCATGTTTACTTGAGTTTGGCAGGTCTGTCCATTTTACAAGTACTGTTGGTGAGAGAAACAAGCTTTCAAGCCACAAAGAGCAGCTCTGTGGGGCTTGAAAGCTTGTCTCTCTCACCAATAGATGTTAGCCCAATCACCTATCTTCTCTCTCCTTCTCCTGGGGCCAACATGACTACAACTACATTGAATTTTACAGATAATCACAGAAAAAAACATTTTTGTACTAATATCCCTGAGAATTTCTTAAATTGTTCTCTTATAGAGTTTTAGGTTTGAGATTCAGTTATATACATTTATAGACAATTATGCCAAAGTGAGGTAGAAATGTTAAGTGACAATATTATACTTGATGTACCAGTTGAAAGTGTCATTGTTGCTGTAATCTATGCAGACATATAAAGACTAAATATCTGTTCTTTGTTATGAATTTGAGTAGTAGAAATGCATGTCTAAACTATTATTATATTTGTTCATACATCACTGAACAAAATAGCCTAAAACTGTGCTTTATTCTTTGAACAGTTTATGAGATCGGAAATAAACATTAACAATAGTACCTTTGTGATATAAATTCCTCTTTATTAAAGAGCATTGAAGGAGTGACTATCATGTAACTGTTGTTTCCAATTTTGTGTATGTTTTCAGTCATCATAATGTTGCAGTGTAAGACTTGCAAGCATTCGTCCAAGCTTGTATTTTCGATTCCCATCAGTAGCCTTTCATAAACTGTCCGAATGGCACTGACATTGGCAGATTCCAGCTGCTAGAGAGCTTATTTACCTTGTTAGAAGCTGAATTCGGCTTGAATTTGCTGCTGTTTGGCAGTCAGGGAGAAATACAATTAGGATAGAAAGGCAGAGATTTTCACTTTCCTTTCAAGTTGATCTAAGTATTTCCAGCTGTTCTTACACACAATATGTGAGTTGTAGAAGACATCTCCCTCATTGAGGAATTAGCAGTTAGGGTGAGATGATTTCATTATAATTTAATAAAAAATTTTCAGGGAGGGGATATATAATTTCCCCATTTGAAGATGGCACATTGATTGGAAAGGTTAATTTGACATATAGTTTCTATGGGCTTGGTTCTGCCACCTTCCTCATGCTGAGTTGTACCCAGTGATGAGCTGCCAAAATCTTAATAACTGGTTCCCTACTGGGTCTTCAGCGGCAGGCCCTTCATTCGCTCCGGGTCTTCAGCAGCACTTTGGCGGCGGGTCCTTCAGTGCCACCGAAGTGCCGCTGAAGATTTGCAACGCTTCCCAGTGAGTAAGCCCCATGTGTATTTTTACGTGTTTTTTTTTAAGTCATCCCTGCCGGGGCTCTGTCAAAACTGTTCAAATCGGGCCCCACGCTTCCTAAATCTGGCCCCGCACATGGGGGTTGCAAAATTGTATCAGGGGTCAGGTAGGGAAGGCTGTGCCTCCCAAAACAGCTGTCCTCCCCATCCAACACCCCCCCACGTCCTGCCCATCCAACACCTCCCCACGTCCTGCCCCAGACTGCCCCCCTCAGAACCTGCAATCCATCAACCCCCACCCCTGCTCCTTATCCCCTGACCACCAACTCCCATGATCCCCCCCATTCTAACTACCCCCCCAGGTCCCCACCCCCTACCCAACTCGCCCCGCTCCTTGTCCCCTGACTGCCCCAACCCCCTCCACACCCCTGCCCCCTGACAGCTGCCCCCTGAAACTCACTGTTGAATAATAGCTGACTGCATCTCCAAATATAATACGTATGTAGCCAATAAGTCAGATTTAATAGTTTTATTGGATTCTGATATTTATTGCAAAATTGAACTAAGTGCTTTGATGAAGCAGTTTTTACAAGCACTAGTATGAATTGAAGCTAGCAGTTACATTAATTTAATCTCTGTTCTGTGGATATGATGAAAAGCTTGGCAAGAATTTAGACAGTAGCCATGGCAAATGTTACAGAACACCATCGTGGGGTAGGGGATTATGTAGCTACTGCCAGTGGCTGTAAACAAAAGAAATGATGTTTTAACAGTTAGCCAGTGAGAAACTATAGTATTTCCATTATTATACAAACAGGTCTTAAAGTCATTGCCTTTCTTCCTGATGTGTTAAAAGCAATTACATTGGTTAATAAAATTCAAAAACAAGTTTTGTTTTTCCTAGTCACAAAGTGTAAAGGACAGATCCTCTTTAGAATGCTGGGTGATATAGTCTTACCATTATCTCTCCAGCTATTTTTCTATGTAAAACAAGTTACATATTTAAACCTGTCTGAAACAGAGAGACAGATTAACATGAATAGGTAATATAGGCTTTAAAAACAGAACTATAGATGGAGAAAATGAGGCAAAAGTAGAAAGGAAATGTAGAGAGGATTTTGCGAGGGGAACAGCTGCTATTATTTAGAACATACAGACAGGCAACTCACTGCCCCCCCCCCATCCCTCTTTCCCCCTCAGCCTCGTCACCCCACAGTTCCTCCTCCCATGAGCCTCGTCATCCCCCGATTCCTTCCCCCCACCCAGCCCAGGCACTCTCTGGGTATGGCTACACTTGCAGCTGTACTGTGCTGGGAGTTACAGGTGTCTTTGTACAGCTGTGTAGGGAAAGCGCTGCAGTGTGGCCACACAGACAGCTACCAGTGCTGCAGTGTGGCCACATTTGCAGCATTTGCAGCGCTGTTGGGAGTGGCTGAACAGGCATTCTGGGATACCTCCGAATACCTCTGGAGGCCAGTTACTGCGCTTTTGGTGGCCACAGTGGTGGAGCAGCACTACATCACCAGCGCTGTAATCGTTGTACCCCAGGCAGAGCAGGAATACAGCCAGTGCTGCAGCCAAGGAGATGCAGCGCTGTATGTGCCTTGCAAGTGCATCAGCGCTGCAACTCTCCAGTGTAGCCAAGCCCTCTGATTCCTCCCCGTCTTACCTTGGGCTCCACAGGCTGCCAGCTGCAGTCTGATTCCCCTCGCAGCAGCGGCAGCTGCTGCTGGGAGACAAGACACCTCGGCTCTGTGCAGCTAGAGCATCCTTTGCCCAAGCGCTACCTTCCCCTGGTTTGCCCTGCAGCCCTCCGAACCTTGTCACCCCCAATTCCCCCCCCTCCGAGCCTCGTCACCCCCGGATTCCTCCCCTCCAAGTCTGGTCTTACCTTGAGCTCTCACAGAGTGGTTGAATCAGCTCAGGCAGAAGAGCTGCAGTTTGATTCAATCAGCCTGCTGGAGCCCAAGGTAAGATGAGACTTGGAGGGGAGGAATCGGGGGAGAGGAGGAATCTGGAGGTGACGAGGCTGGGGGGGAAGAGGAATTGGAGGTGACAAGGTTCTGGGGGCTGTGGGGCAAACTGCGGGAAGGTAGCGCTCGGGCAAAGGAGCTCTAGCTGCACAGAGCTAGGTATTTTGTCTCCCAGCAGCAGCCACGGCTGCTGGCTGTATAGTAACCCTAACAACCAGTTCTAAACCGGCTTCTAAATTTAGCAACCAGTTCCTGCGAACTGATGGGAACCGTCTCCAGCTCACCACTGGTTGTATCTTTTATAGCAGAAGCAGTTCTGCTGATGCCAAACAAGTAAAATGTGTTGCTGAAATAGTGATAATAGCTTGGCTGGGAAATCTTAGGGATATAATTATAAGTGCACACAGAGAAGGAGGTTAAGGTCTCTCAGGCTCCAGAGCATCAACTTCACAGAGAAGACAGCAATCGGGGGATACTCAATACAAGAATGGAATAGCTTAGCCCTCAGCAATTAGACAACTCTAAACAGTCCCTGAACTAATAAATATTTCTTCAACCTCGGTCTCCCTAGAATGACTTATTTGTGTTCAGCTGAAATACAATGATGAGACTGTTATTAATCATGAAAGCAGACCAAAGTTCACTGGAAGGAACATACATTCTGCCTCAATAAATGGCCGAATCAGGTCCTCTGCTTTCTCCCCTTTCACTGCTTGAAAATGTGATTTGAAAGATAGAAAAGGAAGAAACAGTGGTCAATCTCATCATCTCCAGCTGGAGAGGAGTCAGCTTTCTGAGAGGCCTCCCTTCCATCTTCCTCGCCGGCTGGCTCCTGAATCACATGGCTTGTTCCTGTATCTAAATTTAGTCTACCTGAGCCTAATAATTTGCTGGTTGAGCAATAGATCCTAAATGATATGGGATAATTTCCCAAAGAGATTCTCCTAACATTCCACCCTCTCAGCCTACACAAAGATTTGGACAAAATTCTCCTCCTGTTTTGAGGATAAAAGATTAACCCTAATGAAACCAGATGTTTGTTTTGGATTCCTTACAGCATACTCTCGACCTGTTTCTCCCCCATCTCAGTTAAACAGTGTCATATGCTTATTTTTCTGTTAGCTGAATGTAGGCCAATTATAAAAGGGATCAGAGCTCGTTCAAACACTTCCCTGGTAATGTCCTAGGTGGAAAATACATTAGCCACTACAGAAGAAATCTAAAGCTATCACCTGGACATCATCAATGCTTCTATAAAGCATTGCTAGCTTGACATTCATTCCTCTGTGGAAACATCATTCAGCAGGAAGGTGCTCAGAATACACTCATAATACCAATTCTAGGGAAGAGAACATTATTCTTTTGTCCTACTTCTCTCTCTCCCTCCTCCTCAACTATTTTTTCCTTATATCCCATATGTCTCAGAATGGGGAAGACGTCAGGATCCAGAATGAAAAATTTGTTACTCCGTGATATCCTGTCGGGGACTGATCTCTCCCCGTAGCCTTGCCCACTCAAGTTAAGTCTTTTACATGGCTCCTTCAGGTTCTGTTCCTATAGTTTAATAGTAAACAGTAATTCCTTATTCATCTATTAATAAGGATTTAGCATTTCCAAACAGCTTTAGAAATATTCATCTGGAGCGAGGGTGGATGGAATGTGGCCAAGCCACAGACCTGATGAACAAATCTGTACTGCCTCTGGTATTTGCAGTAAGAGGGGACCAACCCAGTAGTCTTGCACTGGGGGAAGAAGTTAGTCCCAGAAAGTAACAAATTGTCCACTTATTTTCAAATAAGTTGCTTAGAGGACTTAATATCTTGGGGAAATTGGAAATGGGATATGGAGACTTCCATTCTGTAGTTGGCTGATTTGAATTGTGATCCAGTTTGGTAATATTGACCAATATGGTTGGTGACCTGTATGAAACAGGTAGTCATTTTGTTCCAGTCCTTTGGTGGCCTGTTTGAGATAAGTAGTGATTTTGATCCAGTCCCTTAGTGAGGAAGTGACTGCATTTAAAAAAGGCAACATTGCATTTAGCACTAATTAGCGCCCTGGTTAGTCTCAGTGCTTAAATTGCCAGCAGGATTGAATGGGCATGGTAATTGTATTAATTAAAGTAATTAAATATACCCTAGCAAGAATCTCATTTTTCCAGAATAGATTATTTTTGTAGGATTTACATAGTTTTAAAGAAGATGGTCAGAGTCAGCAGAGGGATTAGCTCTTCTCTTCTCTTCTATCACCAGTACTTGATCAAACAATTTGTTCAATAAGTGCTTCTGCTAGTGGGATTTTCTGAGGTCTCACAGCTACTCCACTGGATACTAGAAATCAAAATCAAATTGTAACTAATTGACACAAGTTAGTGTTGAACAAATGTGTAAACTCCAGAAAAAAATCAATCTGGCCTAAACAAAGCACCAGTAGCAATGCTTAGCTACCAGAAGGAAAACCTGCCTAGGCAAAACAAGTATAATCGTGGGATGGAGTAAGGAAAAAAATATCAACAAGAGTTTTGGTGACACCATCATGAACCCAGCAGCATCATGATCGAGAAGAGCTGATGGGTTTTTCCTTTTGTAGAGGCAAAAATAAACCAGTAGGAAATGACACAACATCATTTCGGTTTCTGCTTTTAATAGGACAGAACTAATTGTCTCAGTTAAACAGGATGATAATTTATTAGACCATTTCTCTCACCTGCTCTTATGTTCCCACTTCCTTGCTTCTGTGCGGAGTGTGATGAGGCTGCAATGCTCTATTGCTCATGTCTCTGTGAGAGCCTGGCTAATGTTGAGAGATACTAATAAGTAAACATCAACTAGGGAAACTGAGAGTTTAGGTCATTTGATGTGGGGAGTGAAATTCTGCAACCCGGTGACAGGAATGCCAATTATTCATAGTTTCAGCTTTAAAAAATATAATCAGCAATGTTGAGAAGTCTCACATATAGCATACAGTAGAACCTCAGAGTTATGAACACTGTGGGAATGGAGGTCGTTCATAACGCTGAATTAAACATTATAATTTTTCTTTCAAAAGTTTACAACTGAATGTTGACTTAATACAGCTTTGAAACTTTACTATGCAGAAGACCAATGCTGCTTTCCCTTTATTTTTTTAGTAGTTTATATTTAACACAACACTATACTTATTGTTGTTGGTTTTTTGTTTTGTTTTATTTTTTGGTCTCTGCTGCTGCCTGTTTATGTATTTCTGGTTCCAGATGAGGTGTGTGGTGGACTGGTCAGTTTGTAACTCTGGTGTTTGTAACTAAGGTTTGACTGTAGTTACTTAATGTGTATGTCTCTACCTTAATGTAGTTCAGAAAATCTCCATCTTGTACTGAAAGACTTGAGTCAGTTTTGTATGTTTTCTGCCATGTAATCCACATTAAATTTATTGAGGAAAAGTGGAAATTATTGAAGCCTAACTGCATATTTTATGATTATGAAAGGAAAGACTAATGCCAGCAGACAGACAGGTTGTTAATATCTACTGCACCTGGTATGCTATGAAAACATTGGATTTTGGCATACTGGATTTGGTTATACTGATCTGCAGGACAGGAGGGAAATCACTAGAATTAATTCTGGGCTGTGCCAGACATTTTGCTTTCCTGATTAACTGCAAGTCCTCCAAATACTTTTTGAAAATATTGTGAAAAGGGAAGGAATGGATAATAGCCAGGGAATTGAGAAGAGATTTGGAAATTGCTTTGTGGCTATCCTGGATACTTTCTAATGCCATGCAAACTATCTATCTTCAGATTTACTTTTTTTATCAGGAGATATTGAAATATATAATGTACATGCTATAATTCCTGCATGTCAGTAGGAACAATTCTGTAATTATTTTAGAATCATAGAACTGGAAGGGACCTCAAGAGGTCATCTAGTCCAGTCCCCTACACTCAAGGCAGAACTAAGTATTATCTAGACCAGGGGTTGGCAACCTCTGGACGCGGCCTGCCAGGCCTGGTGAGCCTGGCCAGTTTGTTTACCTGACGCGGAGGCAGGTTCAGCCGATCATGGCTCCCACTGGCCGCGTTTCGCCGTCCCAGGCCAATAGGGGTGGCGGGAAGCCGCGGCCAGCACATCCCTCGGCTTGCACCGTTTCCCACAGCCCCCATTGGCCTGGGACAGTGAACCGCTGCCAGTGGGACCCGTGATCGGCTGAACCTGCCTCCGCGTCAGGTAAACAAACTGGCCTGGCTCACCAGGGTGTTTACCCTGGCGAACCGCATGCCAGTTTGCCGACCCCTGATCTAGACCATCCCTGACAGATGTTGTCCAACCTGCTCTTAAAAATCCCCAATGATGGAGATTCCACAACTTCCCTAGGCAATTTATTCCAGTGCTTAACCACTCTGACGGTTAGGAAGTTGCAAAGTTGCAATATTATGGAAACCTTTTATTCTTTGAAGTTGTTGCTGCATCTAGTATTGATTTCTCTATGCAAGCCAGAAATGGGTTAAGATAGTAGGAAAGTGATGTTTCATGTTACGTTTATCTGTAAAAAATACCCCACTGCAAAGATTTAATTAGCAGTCTGTGTTTTTATTATGGTCTTGCTTGGGAGTTTTTGTTTTGTTTTTAACAGAGACCTTAGGGCAGATCAGTTATGACCTTTGTTAAATAAGGCAGTAGTTGTTGGGGATAGAAATGCTACTGACAGCAAATAAGAGAGATTTGGATGTTAATTACATCCAGATTTCAGCTAAAATTGGATGCTTTCCATTTACAGTTTACTACAAACAGTGCTATATTTGATTTCCTGTGTCTATGAAGCCTATCTGAGTTCTTGCTGGTTTTTACAAATGTGTTACAAAATCTGAAGATAAATCTAAGGTCAAAGTTTTGACTGATGAATAACCTTAGGTTAAGCAAACAATTTTGGTTCAGCAGATGGCTATGCAAGTGGGCGTGATTTTTGTTAAATCAAATCTCGTAATAAGGTTTGTGGTTTAATCAGATAAAGAGATATTGTGTTGCACCTTCCTGAACTACAACCTGTTCTTCATTTGCTACACATTTAGTTTTAATTGAAGTCGATTGTACTAACTGAAATTAAAGAGTATACTCTCCCCACATTTTCATAAGGCTGTTTTAAAAAAACTCTCCATAAATGTATATTATTTTGTAAAGAAAGGAACATCATGCCCTTAAAAAGCAAAAAAACAACAAACTTTAGCACTTTATGATACAATGATGTATCAACTGCTAGTAAATAGTTATTCCATCTGGTGCAGTTCGGATAATAAAAGCTGAAAAATGAACTGTTTTCTGGTCAAAACTATTTTTTTTTCTAATCTCACTTCTTCTTGGAGATAGTGGTATGGAGCAGAGCAATTAAAATATTAACTGGACTTCACTTTGATGCTGCTAAGCAGTTTGCTTTATCTGAGGGGATTTCTTCGACATTTAGAAATGTTTTTCATGAAAATTATAGTTTAAAACATGCGTGCTTTACCCAGAACTAGTAATAGCACTTTCCACTTCCATATGGAAGAGGTGGGTTTCAGTGTTTAGATTTCTCAGTTCTCAGGTTCAAAGGAGCAAGGAATTGCTATGAAAACCTTGAGTGAGGAAGAGAAATTGCTAAACAGTAACTTCTCTGACCAATTGGGGATCATGCCAATGGTTTCTCTAATCATCCTCAGTACGCTTTTTCTTATGGGTCTTAGAAAGTGGAGTGGAAAAGTCAGGCTCTCTGCGGAGCCCAGGCACCTATCACTTTGGTACCTTATGAAATTAAAAAATAAAATTACACTTTGCACATGACATCACTATGTTACTCAACCCTGTACATTGGTTCCATGAGTTTCTGTACTCTGGTGCATAATGGTTTGTGGGCTTTTCATTTATCATTGCTTTTCCTATTATAGGAGAGAAAATTCTGCAGTATTGCTCCCAAATAGGGCTTTCAGGTTTTTTTTTTCCTTTTAGTTCCTAGTCGGTTTTATTTTGTTTCCAATTGCATTTTTTTTTTAATCTCAGGGATACCACTGTACAGAGCCTTACTCTGCAGCCTTCCGTTACAGATGGTCATATTACATATGAAGACTCGCCACTGGTCAGTATTTAAATTATGTTTGTAGATTTGAAAATCTCTTTTCTTTTATAAAACGATGTTAAAAACATTTATTGAAGGCTCCAAAAAGGCCAAGGAATTCTGGGCTAAGTTAGAACATTCTTATCCCTGTGGTCTGGGTACTGTAACTTTAATGAGAATGTTATAATTCAGCAACAGACTCAAATATGGCAAGACATTATTGGCAGTATTGGGCAACTTCTTATTGTTTATTTCACGTACATTTTGTGTGCCACAAGCCAATCACTGTAGTATTTTGGGGTCTTGGGGTATCTGACGTGCAGAAGGAGCATATTATTTATTTCACTTTGGAATTACTTGATGCACTGAAATTTCCCCATGTTTTCCTTCCAGTTTCTAAACACACATCCTGCATACCCAGTGGCTCAGCCTCCTGACACTTGTGCCCCACTCCCTAAACCGTTTACTGCCTTCTGCTCCATCATCCCAAGCAATCAGGACTGCTTATGTTAGCTACAGTTTGCATCACACCTCACCTCCAATCAGCAGAATCTAGTCCTGCCCAACCTCCTCATCTCCCTCCCAGCGGCAGCTCCCCCTTCCGCCTGGTTCTGCTTTAACAGAACCACTCGTCTGTCACAGCAGCTTCACCTCACCCTCACCCCAGAGCAGTGGCATCTCTTCATCCTCTTCTAACATTCCCTTTTCATTTCAGTATCACCTGCTGCCCTTCCTCCATACACGCCAATGCATTGCATGTTGGCAAAGCCTTTTCCATGTGTTCACGGGCAACCACTATTCATACACAGGCACATGGTATGCGCATATGCAAGATAATCTGTTTCTGCATGTCATGCCATTCACTGAATTCGGGTTCTGGTATGATTGATGAGGACTTCTCTCCCAGCAGCATTTGCCCACACATCCAATCCATTAGCTAGATAGAATTCAGGGGTAGTCTTCAATAATATATATGTTAAATTTTCTTTTTTACATGGGAGCCTGTAGTTAGACTTCCAAGTCCATATTCAGACACCAAGATCAGTAGTTTGATTTTTCAAAATGCTGAACACTAAACAGTTTCCACTGACTTTCTGTTGGAAGAACACTGGAAGTTAGTGAGAGTTGCTGTGAGTTCAGCTCTTGAAAGTCATGCAAAATGTTACTACAAGAAACTGAGAAATCAGTGTTGCGGTGTGTGTGTGTGTATATATGTATATATATACAGTTGATTTCTTCCGTCTTCTAGGTGAAATCAGTTAAGTTGGGGCATATTCTGGTTATCGATGAGGCAGACAAAGCACCTACAAATGTTACCTGTATTTTAAAAACTCTTGTGGAAAGTGGAGAAATGGTTCTGTCAGATGGAAGGCGCCTTGTTGCCAGTAAGTTGCTTTTATAGTCTACGGTAAAACATAGTATGTTGCCATATTCCAGCAATTGCATTTGTTAAGCCATAACTACAAAAGAGTCTAGTGGTCGAAAAAATGTTTGCCGTGCAAACATTAGCTATTAGAGTTTTAATTAGAGTCTGCAGAGAGGCTCCCTAAACATGCCCGTGAGACACCACATTAGTGTTTCAGTTATTATTGTCATGGACAAGTTTACTAATTGGCAACCCTCTCTGCTGGGGATTCAAAAATCAAGTTGAGCTCTGTCTTCATCACTTCCAGTAATAAAGATGCATTTGACCAAATTGTGCTCTTGGTTACATCTGTGCAGTCCTATTGCTCAGAACGTATTTTGGCCTGCTAGATCCATATCTTAGGTTTTGGATCCCAGGTTGAATTTTTTCAGGGCTGGCAGTTAGCAAAAATCTTTTTGTGTTTTTTGTTGTTGCTGTTTTACTTGTAAGCTGAGAATGCCATCATTAGAGTTTCATCAAGTGGAAATCATTGGAGGAAAAAACTGAAACACACTGGAATTTTTACAGTTACTTTTCAGAGCAGAGATGTATTTGAAGTGCATCTTCACTGTTAATCAATACAGTGCTGTATGTGTGATGAAAATAGAGGTGGTGTTTTTCTTTTAAACAGATTGGGAGCACAGATTTAAGTGTGAATTAAGTAATTAGTCAGTATTCAAGTGATATTATACACCTCTACCTCAATATAACGCTGTCCTCGGGAGCCAAAAAATCTTACTGCTTTATAGGCGAAACCACGTTATATTGAACTTGCTTTGATCCACTGGGGTGCGCAGCCCCGCCCCTTCCCACCCGAGCACCGCTTTACCGCATTATATCCGAATTCATGTTATATCGGATCGTGTTATATCGAGGTAGAGCTGTACTAGAATTATGCTGGGTGACCACAAATCTCTAGGGTGTCATTTAAAAGAAATAGTGTCTAGTTGTTTAAATTAATATCCTGGTTGTATAATTGTGAGAGGTTTCCCTGTGGTACCAATGAAGATATGCTCCCAGGGAGCAGGTGGAGAAGCCCAGCCTGAACCAGTTTGCACATTCTCTGCACACGTGGCTGTGCCTTCTTACAGATTTCCATGGGTCTTCAGGTTTGTGGACCGGGTTTTCTGTAGGAGGGCAAGCCCCAGATCTCTTCTCCCTGTCTCACACAGGGCATTGTGTAGAAATCTCCACAGGGGGTTTCTCATGGATATATCTTGTGCTATCAACCTTATCAAGTTTTACTGAAGGCACAAGTTGTTCTGGTCCTGAGATATTCAATGCATCGTTGAGCTTGGAATGATTATTCCTCTAGGTTTATGAAACAAAATAATTATAGCCAAGTGCCTAGAGCTCTCATGGTGGAGCAAAATGCTGAGAAAGACTTCGGTGTTTTTTTGAAGATGTACAGATTTCTATTGTTTGGTTCATAAATGACAAAACTAAAACATTTTTTTAACAATCTGTTTTCCAGATCCTGCTAATGTAGATGGGAGAGAAAATGTAATAGTAATTCATCCTGATTTTAGAATGATAGTTCTAGCAAATAGGCCTGGATTTCCCTTTTTGGGTAATGATTTTTTCGGCACACTAGGTAAGTGATTAGTATTAAATGGGAGCACTGTAATTCAGGTATATTTAATGGTATTGTGTGTGGGAGAACATTAGCTTTCTTTCTTTTACTTGATCTCATCATGAGAGGGAGAGTGGGGTGGTTGGGATGGGGACTAAATCTGTTACTTCCGGTTCCAAGGCAGGATGCTCATTGCCTCAGATGTGACCCTGTTTGGGATGGACATCTGTTCAGCAAGAAAGTAAGTTCCACATAGGTCCTGTGGGCAAGGGTAATCCAAAGCCCTACTGGGAATGTGGTCCTCAAGCGCAAATGTTTTGCAGTCCTAATGGAGTGTCCGTGTTGTGACCTGTTCTCAGTGAAATTCAGCCAGCAACACCAGCCCAGGATGTCTTAATCCATAGAACTCTCCCATGGTTAAATATTTCCTCTCCTCCTGCTCACCTGGAGACTCCTAAAGAAAACTGCTTTTAGTCATAATTGCCTCGGACTAGCCAAAGCTTAGTTCTACCTTTTAATGCTATTTCCAGGGGTCAAAACCCCTCTGCTTTCATGTTAAGATCATCTTCAGCAGGGCCCAGTAATGATCATAAATCTCCTAGGTTTGCATCAGAGCACTCCTGAAAGAACTGATCTTTCTCCACTATTCATTTAGCTCCCTGATGCCTTGAGTGAGTTATAAAAGTGATCCTCCTCAGGTTTTGTGATCTTCTGTTTAAGCATCCTGTAAGACTGTATCCTGTCCACAGCCCACGAAGAATTGACATTTTTATTTAGCAAATACAAAACAGTTCTTGAGCACACCATGGGCTACAACTTCCAGGAGACATTCCCCTTTGTTTTCAGTCTCTTCTGCTTCGAGGCCTATGGCAGGATTCTCCTGTACTCCCTTAACAGAGCACCTCCCAAGGCTTTCTTCTTCTTGGAGGCTCTTTTTCCCTCCAGTAGGTTCCCACTGCCTGTGCCTGCTCTTGCTCCCTGAGCAATCCCCCTTGCATACTGAGAGCCTGGCTCATTATAGCCCTGGGGTGCCCCACTCTCATAATTAGTCCAGCTGGGAGCATCTGTTCTAGCACAGGGAAGCTGAACTTCCTTCATTTCCAGGGGCCAGCCCCCCTGTGATGCTTCTTCATTCAGACAATTTGCGCTGCTTCTTCTTGAAATGGGTTTCTGGCTATTGATCTCCTTAGCCAAGACAGTGGTAAAGCTCTCCATACTTTCCCACAACTGTGCGTATTTGTTCTTCATAGTAACAAGTTGGTCCTTTACACGTGTCCTAGTTTTTGGCAACATTTTGCCCCCTTTTCACCTAGGCAAGATACACTTCCCTTCTGATTTTCCCAGTTCTGAACCAGGAATGGAAAACACCTTGTCTCTTTGACTTCAGAAGCACGTTCAAGGTGCAGTTAGATTAGAAGCAGGGAAATAAATCCCCTTTTTTCCCGTTCTCTTCAAGAGTTCAAGGGAAGGCTTCCAGATGTTCAGTTATGCAATGGCCAAATGGATCAGGTTTGGTTTCCATAGGCCTTCAGAAATTATCTGTGTACTGAAATTTACCTCGTCTGCTCCACCTCCTTGACTGAAGGGAGGTGGTAGTGGACAAGTTTTGCAAAGTTACCTCCTGTGGTCTAAACAGGCATTTGTGGAGACAGCACTTATCTGCAGAGTGCTTAGAGCTGCACTTCATGAAGAAGTTCTCCTTTCCAGGGAACAATAGTGACAGGTCAGAGGTTCCTGTTCCAACCTTTTCTTTTTTGGCCAACCTTGCCTTCAGGCATTTCTAATTCAGCCTTCAGTCTCTTTGTTAGGGAAGAGTGACTTAAGAATTTTGCATTTTAATAGGCAGCAGGTTTAAAACAAATAAAAGGAAGTTCTTCTTCATGCAGCGCACAGTCAACTTGTGGAACCCTTTACCTGAGGAGGTTGTGAAGGATAGGACTATAACAGGGTTTAAAAGAGAACTGGATAAATTCATAGTGGTTAAGTCCATAAATGGCTGTTAACCAGGATGGGTAAGGAATGGTGTCCCTAGCCTCTGTTTGTCGGAGGGTGGAGATGGATGGCGGGAGAGGGATCACTTGATCATTACCTGTTAGGTTCACTCCCTCTGGGGCACCTGGCATTGACCACTGTCAGCAGACAGATACTGGGCTAGATGGACCTTTCGTCTGACCCGGTATGGCCGTTCTTATGTTCTTATGTATTTTCAGAGGTGACTAGTGATTTTTGGATGCCTCTTTTTTGTGTGACCAGCATGAGATGACTTGAAGTGACCTGATTTTTTAGTGGGTTGATCCTCAATACTTTCTGAAAGCTTTCAGGGTTTTTCAACTATACTAGATGGATACTAAGATCTAAGTATTATTAGCACACTGAATACCCACCGATGAAGTGGGTGTTCACGCCTGAAAGCGCATGCTCCAATACATCTGTTAGTCTACAAGGTGCCACAGAACTCTTTGTTGTCTTTTTATTAAGGCTTAAATGCATGCTATATATTTTTTTTATTTTAGGGGATATTTTTAGCTGTCATGCAGTTGATAATCCCAAACCACAGTCGGAACTGGCTATGCTTAGACAGTATGGACCGGATGTTCCTGAGCCAATCCTTCAGAAACTGGTGGCTGCTTTTGGAGAACTGAGGAGCTTGGCTGACCAAGGAATTATTAACTATCCTTATTCAACCAGAGAAGTTGTAAATATAGTAAAACATTTACAGGTACAATATGCATTATCTTGAATTCAAAAGAATGCAATAAATTAAATGAACAGTAATGCAATATACTCTTTGAAAAGCCTTCAAGTGTTGTAGATAAAGTTTTTTTTTAAAATAAGTAATAAATAAAATTTGTGAATGGAAGGATTTGTCCAAAAACTGCATTTGGAAAGGGTAACAATATCTAGATGCTCAGATAGCACAGTGATAGGGATCTTGTATGTATGATGGTAATTAGATCTTTGTGAACATTTATTCATAAGTATGTACAATGCATACAATACATTTTTATCTTTCATTACGTTCTTTGTGTGTGCGAGAGAAAGTGAACCTATTATATATTGTTCATATTGGTGTTTCTGATAGAATTCCCTGCACTTTTATAAAAATAACATAATTTAATAATTTACACTTTTGCCTACTGTTTCGTTTTTGATTTACATTGCCTTTATAGGAAATTGAACACTGTTGCTTAAGAATAATAGATCAAAAATCATATTGTATTGTCAAAATTGTACATGAATATGCCCTTGGCGAATAGTTGCTCATGTACTCTGATTGCGTCACACAGTCAAAGTGCAATATCATGAATTCTGCTTGAATAATAAAGTTAAAAGGTTAAAGTTAGGTTCTGATTTGTGGTAATAGAAGAATAGGTTTATAACTTGAAGCATATTTCCTTCTTATTTGAATACAGAATGTTTGTATTTTCTACTATTTATAATCTGTGATGTAGGTAATTTAATTATTATAGTGCTATTTCTTAGATTTAAGATCTTATAGTGTTACTTTTATATTTCTTACAAATATTGTTGTAATAATTATTTTAATATAATGTCTCCTATTGTAAGTTCTTTGGCAAAAGTACCATTGCTGCCTGTATGTTCATACAGCACAATGGGGCTGCATGATGGTGGCTCAGAGGGGGAGGGGTGTCAAATTTGTGTGTGTGACACTAAGGGCTGGTCTACACTAGGGGAGGGGATCGATCTAAGATACACAACTTCAGCTACGGGAATAGCATAGCTGAAGTCGAAGTATCTTAGATTGAGTTACCTACCGTCCTCACGGCGCGGGATTGATGTCCGCAGCTCCCCTGTCGACTCTGCTATCACCGTTCGCATTAGTGGAGTTCCGGAGTCAACAGGAGCTTGTTCGGGGATCGATATATCATGTCTAGATGAGATGCGATATATCGATCCCTGAGAAATCGATTGCTACCCGCCGCTACGGCTGGTAGTGAAGACATACCCTGAGATGGTATGACTGAGAAATAGTATAGTTTTTTTTAAGTTACAGTGACAGTTATACCTAATAATTCTAGATTTCTGGAGCAGGGACTTTGTCATTCTGCAGTTTTAGTGGTGCCTAGGACATTAGTTCTTGAATGCAGATGTGGCCTTTGGGTGCTACCGTAATGTCAATACAGCATACCAGCACTGATCATTTGAATGTTTACGAAGTAATAACTATCCTGGGCTAAATGAGCTACAGGTCTGAAAGCTGAGGTGTTCCCACCAAATAAACTTGAAAGGGGAATACTTTATTGGCCAGGTCATAGTGATTTATCAGATTAATAGAAATGAGAATCATGTTATTAGTAATATTAATAAATTAAAACAAATAATTAGATTTTAAATGAAAGAGAAAAAGCTGCCAAACCTGCTGAAAGGCAGATTTGTTTAGAATTAAAACTACCCTTTTGGTTCTTCCTTCCTAATGCCATACCCCCAAATAATCTATAATTAGAATAGATGTTGTAATGTCAGATGTCACCAAATGACAGTGTTACACCACCTTATAAGTTATTTTTCGTAGTCAACAAGAATTGTACAATATTTGAAGAAACACTGCTCTGTTAGTTTTCTGATAGAGGTTGTCTGGGGAAAGGTGTGGCAAACAGTATGAGAGTTGATTCTCTTCCTCAGTTTCCCTCACTGGAGTCAATTAGTGCAGAGTTACTTTCTGGGGACAGGGTATTGGTGTGTGGTCTGAGATTTCTGAAAGAGGCCCGTGTGCCATTTGTGCCCACTTCTGTAGAAAGACTAATGTATGTAGTATAAACAAACAAGTTGCACTGAGTAAATATGCAGATTGCATCACTGAGTTCTCCTTCAGTGCAAACCTATCTCCAAGGCCCTGACATCTGCTACTGCTTAGCAGAGGTCCGACAGTTTACAGTAAATTGTGTTTCAAAACTGGCAAGAAAAGAAGGGAGTGCGATTAACCTAATGTAAACAGTTAGTGTAGACAAAGATGTAATAGTTATTCTGGAGTAAAGACCTTGCCAGCCTTCAGGGAGGGAAGGGTGAGGAGGAAAGGAAGGAGGGAAATGAGTCAATGAACAATGCTGGCCTGTAGGAAGGAAAGAGGTAATTTAGTCATATGGTTAAACAATTTCCTTTACAGCAGTTACACAGGCTCACTTTCTTTGTACTCATGGTTTTGTTTTCTTTCATGTAATTTTGGAATTTTTCTGCTTCTGCAGAAAGGGGTTAGAACAGGGGCGGGCAAATTTTTTGGCCTGAGGGCCACATCGAGTTTCAGAAATTGTATGGAGAGCCAGTAAGGGGAGGGGGTCGTGGCCCAGCCCGCACATTCTATCTGCCCTCCCCCCGGGACTCCTGCCCCATCCAATCCCTATTCCCTGACAGCCCCCCCCAGGATCCCTGCCCCATCCACACACCCCTGCCCCCAGTTCCCTGACCGTCCCCGGACCATTGCCACCCCATCCAACCCCTTCTCTCATTCCTGACAGCCCCCCCAGATCCCTGTCCTATCCAACCACCCCTGTCCCCTGACTGCCTCCGGAACCCCTGCCCTTGACTGCCCCCTGCCGCCCCATCCAACCCCCCCTCCTTCCTGACTGCGCCCCAGGACCCCTACCCCCATTCAACCTCCTATTTCCACCTCAACCCCTATCCACACCACCGCCCCCTGACCACCACCCCAAACTCGCCTGCTCTCTCTCCAGCCCCCTCGCCCCCGTGTCTCCTTACCATGCTGCCTGGAGCACCGATGGCTGGTGGCGCTACAGCTGCGCCGCCAAGCTGGAGCTGGGCCATGCCGCCACCATGCAACACAGTGACCGGGTCAGGCCGGGCTCTGCAGCTGCGCTGCCCCAGGAGCTCACAGACCCACCGCCCAGAGCATTGTGCCAGCAGCGGGGAAAATGAGCTGAGGCTGCGGAGGAGGGGAGACAGCACGTAAGGGGCCGGGGAAAAGCCTTCCGGGCCAGGAGCTCAGGGGTCGGGCAGGACAGTCACCGTAGTTTGCCCACCCCTGGGTTAGAAGCTAAGGCTATATCTTTGTTTTTAGCAGAAAACCTGAAAATTTTGAGTGTATGAATCAGAAGTAATAGTACAAGTGATTATTGAAATCTCTGCATTCTGACTGTCAACCAATCAAAGTACAGCAATATGCATACTCTCTGATTATGGAGACGTAACCCTATAGACATTATGAAAATAAGTCACCCACAACCAGTCATAATACAGGGATTGCGGAATTGAGAAAAACTGTTAAATTGTGTTCCAATAACAGTTCAGCATCTTTGAGAAAACTCATGCTGAGAAAATCATTTCAGTAAAATGGTTTAGATTAAATAATAGAATACAGTGTTAATAGGTTGCTACTGTGCTTGCTGTTTCTTCAATAAAGTGGTTTTAGCAACGCATTTGATAAGATGTCAAGCTACATGGAATGTATACACTGACGTGAACAGAAAATCCATCTAATCTTTATTTTTGTGAATGGTCATGAGAGTAGTTTAAAGCAGATTACAATAGTACCTGTATTCACATTTCACATAAGCTTAGATTCACATAAAGTACTTTTTTTTCAAGCTGTACTATGTAATGACTTTAAGCATAAAATATATCCAGTATGAAGCTGCTAAAAGCAAAAACTGTTTTTTGTTTTAAAAAATAACCAGAAATCTAGGAGTAAAATATTAAAGTATTCCAAGACATACGTAGAAGTGTTACTTGTAATGGAAAGACTCCGTGAATGAGAATGGGATGTACTGATGGGGAATCAATATTCTGTCTGCTAATCTGTTTTTTAAAATCAATATCAAGTAAATGATTTTAAAGACAGACAAATTTTGTGCTACAAGTAAACTGTCAGTTCCATTTTTGATAAACAGTTTTCCAGCCAGATATTAAAAATTTGCTGAATTTGTACCATTTGTAGCAATAGAGCTCAATTTTTAAAAATGTAGTTAAGTGACGAGCCTATTGAAAAGTTCTCTAGTTCAGAACAGTTTTTGTGAAAGTGATGATCATCTGCCTCTAAAGAAATAAAGTTCATATCATATAATAGTGGTACAGGAAGCACAGAGATATCAGTTTCAGTGACATGAGGGATGTATGACAGAAGAAACAGAATAGTTCAAAAGAGGATAAAGAGACTATTGGGTGGGCCGAATAACATTTGAGTCAATTTATTAAAGCTTTTGCAGTTTCCTCTGTAAGCTACATGAAACAATAAATTTAGAGCAAGTGAGGCTAATTATTATCCTCTAGGGTATTCATATACTGAAAGTTACTAATTAAATTGGTGAAAGCTTGTTGGTTACACTTTGTAATAGAGGGGAAGAATATGAGTTATTACTAAGAAATGTTATATAACCATAACTATCATTATTACTGTTTTACTATTCAAAATATACTCACTCTGTGTACTGTTCATTACATGATAATTTGCTTTACTTTTGCAGAAATTCTAAAGTTCAAGACATATCACACCATGCTTTTCAGTTATATTTATAGTATATACAAGTCCTGATAAGTTCTATTTCCTACAGTATCTATTAAATATATCTTGCAGAATATAGAAGTTGTCCAAGTATAATTTTGTTGCAGGCAGGATGGTTTTATGTGCTAAGTAGTAACAATATAAATAGATATTTGTGCTTTTAATTTTGGATAGTGTGTGCAGTGGATCTTCCTGATATACGTCATGATAAATGAGTAGATTATTTTCTGTGCAATATATTTATTTTGATTCCAGGATAGTGAAATTATTTAGTGCTATAAGTCTTATTTGTAGAAAGGAGTTTAGTAGTTCAGAAATGTCAATTAACTTTTTCCACAGGGATTCTATCTAAAGTTTCAACCAGCTTAACTTAGAACATTTATCAGAGGACTTTTTAATATTTTATTTAGTAAGGAATAGCCACATTAAATGCGTTGGGGGCAGCTAGAGAATGACTTGTACAATCCCACACTTACACATTCTGCTAAGCAAATAATTAGCAAGTAATAATGCAACCTTTTCTATAGATAGCAGATATGCAAAATTTCTAGTACATATTCTTGTGTATGTATTATATATATGAGTGCTGTAGTATTCTGTGGTACACACATGAAAGGGCTTGTCTATACGGCAATTTAGTGTGCAGCAAGCAAGCCAGGGCGTGAATGCACTAACTGATCATGTGGATCCTGCCACCATTCAGTAAAAATTCCATCATATGCTTTGATGTACCACTGTTTCAGACAGGAGTATTGCAAAGTGTGCTGTGGAACTTTTAGCATACAGTAGCAGGGTCCACACAGCCAGTTAGTGTGTGGCATGCCAGTGTGCTGTACTTTCACACCGTGGCTTGCCACACACTAGATCACCAGGTAGAAAAGCCCAAAGAATGAAATGATATACAGCGACCAATACCTCTGCTACTAATGATATCCTTATCTACCATAATATATACACCTCTACCCCACTGTAATGTGGTCGTGGGGATCCAAAAATCCCTACTGCGTTATAGCTGAAACCCCGTTATATCAGGGTAGGGACGGCAGGGCTCCAGCGGTAATTGGGCTCCCCGCAACAGCCAGAGCCCTGGGCCCTTTAAATTGCCAGCGAGCCCCGCTGCCACAGCCCCAGGATAGCCGCAGCAGGGCTCCAGCAGGATTTAAAGGGCCTGGGCGCCCTGCAGCAGCCGGAGCCCCAGGCCCTTTAAAGCGCCGCCCAAGCCCCGCTGTTGCAGCCCCGGTGCAGGAACAGCAGGGCTCCAGTGGGATTTAAAGGGCACGGGGCTCCCCGCAGCACCCGGAGCCCCGAACCCTTTAAAGTGCCGCCGGAGCCCCGCTGCTACCGCGCCATATGTGAACCCGTGTTATATCAGGTTGTGTTATAGCAGGGTAGAGGTGTAGTTGGATTTAGATATTGTATGCATAATGTGCATGTTATTTTAGAAACTGGAGATTTCAGGAAGCATGGGAAAGCATTGAATGCTTGCATTTTGAGTAAGCTGATGATTGGGACGACTTACCAAAACACTAATGAGAATTTTTGGTGGGGGGGGGGTTTCTGATATTTGTACATACTTACTTTGAATCTTTTTTAAAAATTTGTTTAAACATTTGTTTTAAAATTATCTCCCAGATTTCTACAGTTACTAAAATATGATCTGCACTAGTAATGTGGCTATGGCAGTCGTTTGGGGCCAGACTGTGAACCCCTTATTCCACTGGTGTGCGGTTACTTGCACAGTTGAGACTCTTATGCGAGTAATTGCTACCAAATAAGACTGATGGGTTCACAGTATGCCCTTTGGGAATTTTTTGTCCCTGAAAACACTTACGCATGTGCTTAACTTGACTACTATGAGTAGTCTCACAATGGTGGTAAGGTTAAGCATGGGCATACATGTTTGTAGGAATGGGGCCTACAAACCTGATACTGAGCACAAGCAAAAGGGAGAGGAGAGTCTTGCCTGCTGACAGGCTATCTGGCTGCTCGCACCCCTGCCCAGCTGCCAGAATTGCCAGTCGTGAAGGTATGCACCCGAATCTGTGATGGATAAAGAAAACAAGCCCAGCTATATAGGAGGGAGAACAGAGAGGGAAAAGGGAGGCAGAAAGGCCTGGGATAGCAGAAGGGGCAGTAGCCCCATGCCAGGCTGCCTCCAGGAGACAAAAGAAAACTGCAGGCCCTGGTTTTTAAGGGCTGATAGACTCAGTTTAAGTTAAGAATTCGTGGACTGGTCAAATTGAAAGGGACCACTTAAGAGAAAGCTGAGACCCCTAGAGAGACAGCACTCAGAGCAGCCAACAATGGGATTTTCAAAGAGTGTTCAGTGCTGGCATGCCTCAGCTCCCATCAACTTCAGTGGGAGCTGTGGTAGGCCAGCACTGAAAACCTTTGCAACTCCCACCCTAAATTAACTTCATTATTCATTCTTTATTTTTAAAAATGTGTCCTTTATAAATTGCCAGTAGTTTGCTAAGCATGTTACAGACGTGTAAGAAGATAAGGTCCCTACCTCAAAGGTCATACAATCTAACTAGATACTGTATAAAGAAAGCATGAGAGATGCAACAAAAAACAAAGTGATAAGGCAATGAAGTTTAACATGCATCTTGTTAGTTCTGCAATTTCTGTGTTAGTTGTTTCTGTTGTATTCTATCTAGGAGCTCTGTGAAGATGACTACTAGAGCTCAGTATTTAGATGTAGGAATCAGATGTTTTTGGTTAATTTAAACAGAAGTTGTCTTTCCAGGAAATAAATATACCGTTTGTTTTATTGCTTCATGACAAATAAGCATAACATTTCTCTCTCAACTGGCTTTAGCGGTTTAACTATACAGACTAACTACAATATAAAATATTTTTACTACGTGCAATAACTTAGATGTGTGTAATGAGATAAATGTTGGGATTTTGTTTCTGTGCAGAAATTTCCAAATGAAGGACTTGCAAATGTGGTTCGAAATGTGTTTGACTTCGACTCCTACAACAATGAAATGCGCGATACTTTAATCAGCACTTTGCACAAACATGGGATACCTATTGGAGCAAAACCTACCAATATACAACTGGCCAAGGAGTAAGGCTAACCTAATATATATTAGGAACACTTGTCTCTGTCAACCATTTTTCGCTTTCTTTTATTTTGCTGCTAATTGATTAACAACAACCTGGGATACTTGAAGCTAAATACTCTTATGGCTGAAGTTTTGTTTTCTGCAATAATGGACAATTATATTTTACCAATAAATTTAGTAGTTATAAATTACTAATATTTCATCTCTATTTAATGTCCATGTAAATGTTAATAGCATGTCTGCAAAACAGATACAAACAAATAAAGGGAAATATTTGTTTCTTTCTGTCTTTTTTTTTTATTGAATTACTACAGATCTTTTCCTATTTGCCATTAAACTCAGAAGCAAAACAAATCCTTTTGTCTTCAATAGGAGCAAGAAATGGTCCTTAATCCTTAGCTCTATAAAAATACATCATCACAGCATGTCAGAGCCCTTAGTTATCCCTTCAGGCTACAAGAAGAATTTTAAAATTTGCTTATATCCACATCTCCATTATTGTTTAATAATCATGGCCATTGACTGAACTTGTTATACTATGTTCTATTTGAGAGATCAGAAATAAAATAGGTTTTTTATTTTAAAAATGGCTAAATTGTAAAATCACAGCTGATTGAGCTCATACTTTGCACTTCACATGGATGCCTTTCTTTTTCTACCTTCCGATAATATGTTATTTGATAAATAAGCATAATTAACAACAGTGTTTTTATTTTTATTTTTATTTTTTTAAACTTCCTCTGAGATGTTTTGAAAAATCTAATGTATCTTTTAAGGAATCTCAGAAAAAACAAGCCATTAAACAGTCAAGTAACTGTTTATGGAGAAACAAATATTTCCCTTTTATAATAAAGCAAAGGGTGGATTATGGAAAATTCAATTTTACATAGGATTATACTACTTTTATGTTTGCTTAGAAGCAGCTGAATTGACTCCACTGACAAAATGTCTTAATCAGTTGTCAGTGTGTAGATTTCTCCTGCAGGAGCACCACTATAATCATGCCTAGCAACCTACATAGATGTTTTGAAGAAGACAGGCAGTCTAATGACTATGGCATAATTTTTCCTCTGGTTGTCTGAGGAATCATGTGTCTGAGGAACTCAATGCCCAAGTAACTACCATATGCATCAAGATGACAATAGGCCCCTGAAACTGGTGCCAAAATCTCCATAATTTACTTGCTAAAAATCAGTTGCTTGAATTCTGTTTTGAAGGACTATAGAGTGGGTCTGAGTTAGAATGATAGTTTACATTTGATAAGTTGGCATTTTATTTAATTTAAATAAGGATTTTAGAAAAATAAATGTACCATTTGTTTTTATTGGCTATGGTCTTAACCATGAAGATTCAGAGGTGATTGGATACAGAGTTCAGCCCAACTGTAGAGAAAAATATCCTATCTTAATTTCCCCAAAGCTCACAAGTGTTCATATCTAGGGATTTTGGTCTAGGCCTATTTGTATTTTAGAAATATTTTGCTGGAATTTAAAAGTGGAATAATTATGCTGGTTCAATCCAGGTCTAATGTGTATGAGTGCTATTGAAAGGACAGTTCAATTAAGCACTGACCCCCTACTTGGTAAGGCAACTCCCATCTATTCATGTGCTGTATGTATATACTGCTTACTGTATTTTTCACTCCATACATCTGATAAAGTGGGTTTTAGCCCACGAAAGCTAGTTAGTTGTTAGTCTCTATGGTGTCAAAAGGACTCCTCGTTGTCTTTGCTGATACAGACTAATATGGCTACCACTCTGAAACCTATTGATGCGTTGTTTCACTGGTACAGGAATTCTACTGCATATGTTAACCGTTTGATACAACCGTTTGTGAATATTTTATTTTATTTTAATATACTGAGCTTCATTTATATTTAGCAGAGGTGAATCTTTGTATATGTTCCATATCACTTTATCCAAAAGACATCTACAAGCAGGAATTATTTAATCTACCACTGAACCAGAGTGGAATGTGATAGCTGTTATTTATCTATGTAGGAACAAAGCGTGGTAAGCATATGAACAACAGACAGGGGTATTACATAGCAGTTTAGGACAAGAAACACAGAAGAAGAATGTATCCAGTTAAACTTCAGGGTGAATTTAGGTGGGCAGAATACAGTTGTCCATTCTGGAATTTTTGCTTGGACTCTGGAATGAATATACCTATTCTTGTGAAAAGGGTTAGGAGATCATTAATGGTCAATAAAAAGGGATTCCTGCTGTGTGAGTTGTTTTATGGAAGGGATCAGTGTAGCCTACAGAATCTCACTCAATGTCTCCAAAGTTAAATGAATTATAATCGATCCATACTCCATGGTTTCAGGCTTTGGCATGAGATTTTGGAGCAAGTTGTCAAGCTTAAAAGAACTGAGAGCCCTCAGAGAAATCAGTCGTGTTCATAGGCCAGCAAACAAAATTATAAACCTCCAAAAGCCGTTTCTCCACAAGAGAGGCTGACTAGGTAATCACAGATACTTTTGAGGAAATGCACCTAACTAAACAATACTGTATGTTAGGAAAAATTCAGTGTCATTCTCCAGTTGATTATCAGTGGCCCATACAATATATTTCTTAACTAATTTAACTGCAGGTGTTTTTCTCATTCATATACGTATCTCATTTTTAAAATGTACTATGCTATTTTCCTTGATAATATACTTTATATTTCTTAACATCCCTTCATTCAGTGATCTCAGTATACTTTCACAAACATTAACAAATCAATTTACAATGTCCTTGTTAAATAGTTATATATAAAAGATCACTTCGCGTGCCACTGAAAGTCAATCACTTCTGCAGCGGTTGTTCAGAACAAGAAGTGAAGGAAACTATCGTAATTAATTGAAACTGCCAGGAAAACATAAAACCCAAGATGGAATTTGGCCAGGACACCAGATTAACACTACTAAATTCACAAACGCTGTGAAGTCTGTAACTGCTCTCTGAAGGAGAGCATCTCCAACAAGTGTCTGGACATTTGTTCGTCATTCTGGACATTTGTTCACTAGTGACACAGAGTGTAGATTGACATAGAGGCTATTTGCTGAGTCACCAGCATCACATCTTGTAGCATATTTGTTCTTTGGAGCTTGCTCCGGTCCAAGTACTGAGTAAATAGGACTCTCTGTACTTTGAGATGTTGCATGATAACAGTAGAATATCATGTAGGCATGAGTTTCATGTGTTACTTTGAAAAGGTATTTTTTGTACATTTTCTGTTTTTGCCTTTTTAATTTCACCATGCTATTTTGGAAATATTACTAGGAACACCCAATTGGGGTTCTTTAAGCCATTCATTATTTTATCATATCTTCTCTAGATTTCCAATTTTCCAAGCCAGAAAATACATCACCCATTCCCATTTTAAAATCATCTGAACCTTTTTCTAATTGAACTGGTTTGAAAATATCTCTGTGAGGTTCATCTGTGGCCAGATAATAGATTAGGGGCATGTCCTGACTCCCAGGATCTTGTGAGTTAACTGAGGTTTTTTTTGGTATTGCCTGTCAAGTAAGGAGTGGGAGAGTTTAACTCCATTCTCTCTGCTCCCCATCTAGTAGTCCCCTGTATTTAAGTCAGGGTTTCTTTATGAATTTTACAATATCTTTTGATAAGCTTAGCATTGCAGAATTGATGTTTATAAAGGTGAGATGACTTACCTACATATCCTGTTCTTGGAAATAACACACATCAGGTTGTGCACTGTTCATCAAATTTCCACACATCTGTGCTGAGGCCCATACAGCAGTAGAGTGCCTCAGTTCACATTCACTACATAGTAGCACACAATGGAGTGTATTATGACACCTAAAATTGGGGGAAAGCAATTTGTAGGAATTAAATATCGTACATGTAATATTTAACCTCCACCCTGCCAGAAAGTACTCTGTTGTCAGTTCTAACTCTAGAAAATTACTACATTGAGCTCTGTGGTGTTTACATGAAATAGGACTGAATAAAGAGAAAGTGAAGCCTTCTAGATTTGGTCCTGAAATAATTTTAAACAAAAACTGCTGGTGTGAGAGTATCTTGGACATCTTCCTCCCTTTTTCTTCTCTGCTGCATACCTTGTTCCCCATTCCTTACCTCTCCTGCTATTAGTGAGTGGGTCTTCAGCTGCTAAGCTGCTGCTTCTGTTAATTTGTCTTGTCATTGTGATCCATTCCTCAGCAGTTCCATCCCTGCTTTGTGTATCACTGAGCTGATCTGTTATAGTGAAAATGTAAAGAGCTGGGTAGGGCTGCGCAACGGGGACTGTATGGAGAGACAGGGTGACTGACTTACTTCAAGCCCTATTTTTCTCTGTTGAATGACTGGTCAGGCTGTTCCCATAAGGGGAAGGGGGAGAAAGGAAAGATGGGAAGAACCATTTAATTTTTAGTCTTCATTCATCGAGTTGGAGGCAAGGGCAACTTCAAGCTGCTTGAATTTTTTAATGTCTCTTTTTCCCCCTTTGTGTCTCACGGATAAGAAATAGGAAGGTCATTAAACTGAAATCTTAAATGATACAAATAAGACTTTAATCAAAAGTTGTTTGTTTAAAGTGCCATGATCTGGTTAGCAAAGAACATAAGAACGGCCATACTGGGCCAGACCAAAGGTCCATCTAGCCCAGTATCCTGTCTTCTGGCAGTGGCCGATGCCAGTTGCCTCAGAGGGAATGAACAGAACAGATAATCATCAAGTGATCTATCCCCTGTTGCCCATTCCCAGTTTCTGGCAAACAGAGGCTAGGGACACCGTTCCTGCCCATCCTGGCTAATAGCCATTGATGGACCTATCCTCCACAAATTTATCTAGTTCTTTTTTTAACCATGTTGGAGTCTTGGCCTTCACAACATCCTCTGACAAAGAGTTCCACAGGTGCGCTGTGTGAAGAAATACTTCCTTTTGTTTTAAGCCTGCTGCCTAATATTTTCAATTGGTGACCCATAGTTCTCATGTTATGAAACATTCTATCCCACTTCTGATTCACAAGACTGAGAGTTCCCTAATTTGCTAGTCGCGTTTTATAACTCCTGCCTGAGGCTATATTAGTTCTGATAACTACCTTCGGAAAACACAAATTACAAGTAACTTGATTCCTATAAACTTAGTCTCTTCATTTTTAGTGGACTCAAGAACTCCATTTATATTTTGCCTCTAGAGAATTGTTGTCTGACAAATTCTCCCATTAGACTACTGTACATGAAGAAAATCAAACTAAATAACAATTTTATGTAGAATCACCATGTTGACTAAAGGTTTTGGGCGAATCTCCTCCTCTTCACAAAAACATTACTTACATAACTGCCTCATTCTCAGTAGTGAATCCTGGATCTAGAACCCTCAGGGTAAAATAGTCAAAAAGTAACAATTTAAACAAAATGGATCTAAAGCATCTGACAGGTTGATTGACAGTCCAAGAACTGACTATGAAATAATTCAGTGGAAATGACTGTTAGGTATTAGTTCTTCTTCCATATGATGTCACGTTAGGGGTCTCTAGAGACATAAAAACAAACAAGCTTTAGCTTTGGATGAAGTGGGTGAATAAGAGTTCTTGTCTGATACTGTAGATTGGGGTAGGCAACAGAAGGCGGCACGCAAGCTAATTTTCAGTGGCACTCACACTGCCTGGGTCCTGGCCACTGGTCTGGGGGGCTCTGCTTTTTAATTTAGTTTTAAATTAAGCTTCTTAAACATTTTATAAACCTTATTTACTTTACATACAACAATAGTTTAGTTCTATATTGTAGACTTATAGAAAGAGACCTTCTAAAAACATTAAAATGTTTTACTGGCACGCGAAACCTTATATTAGAGTGAATAAATGAAGGCTCGGCACACCACTTCTGAAAGGTTGCTGGCCCCTGCTGTAGATTATCATTCCAGAGAATGAAGGTGTTTATGTAGAACTTTCTGCCTACATCTTAAACTCACAAGTTCCCACTACCTCTTACATCTTTGCCTGTGACTTCAGTGATAAGAATATCCATACTGGATCAGTGCAATGGTCCATCTAGCTCAGTATCCTGTCTTCTGCCAATAGGCAATGCCAGGTGCCCAAGAGGGAATAAACAGAACAGGCAGTCATCACGTGATCCATCCCGTGTCTCCCATTCCCAGCTTCTGGCAAACAGAGGCTAGAGACACTTCAGAGCATGGTTTTGCATCTCTGCCCATCCTGGTTAGTAGCTATTGATAGACCTATCCTCCATGAATTTGTTTAGTTCTTTTTTTAACCCTGTTATTGTCTTGGCCTTCACAACATCTTCTGGAAAGGAGTTCCACAGGTTGACTGTGCGTTGTATGTAAAGAAATATTTCCTTTTCTTTGTTTTAAGCCTGTTGCCTATTAATTTCATTTGGTGACCCCTAATTCTTGTGTTATGAGAAGGAATAAATAATACTTCCTTATTGACTTTCTCCACACTTCATGATTTTATAGACCTCTATCATATAGTCATTCCTTTTCCAAGCTGAAAAGTCCCCATCTTTTTAATCTCTCCTCATAAGGAAGCTGTTCCATTTGTTGCCCTTTTCTGAACCTTTTCCAGTGCCAATCTATCTTTTTTGAGATGGGGCAATCAGGTGTGAACGCAATATTCAAATGTGGGCTTACTATGGATTTATATAGAGGCATTATGATATTTTCTGTCTTATTATCTATTCCTTTCTTAATGATTCCCACCATTCTCTTTCCTTTTTGGACTGCTGCTGCACATTGAGTGGATGTTTTCAGAGAATTATTGACGATGACTTCAAGATGTTTCTTGAGTGGTAACATCTAATTTAGACCCCCATCGTTTTACCTGTATAGTTAGGATTATGTTTTCCAATGTGCATTACTTTGCATTTATCAACATTGAATTTCATCTGCCATTTTGTTGCCCAATCATCCAGTTTTGTGAGATCCCTTTGTAGCTCTTCACAGTCTGCTTTGAACATACCTTGTGTAGTTTTGTATCATCCGCAAATTTTGCCATCTCACTGTTTACCCCTTTTTCCAGATCATTTATGAATATGTTTAGTAGGACTGGGCCCAGTACATATCCCTGTGGGACACCACTATTTACCTCTCTCCATTCTGAAAACTGACCATTTATTTCCTACCTTTTGTTTCCTATCTTTTAAACAGTCACCGATCCATGAGAGGACCTTCTCTTCTATCCCATGACAGCTTACTTTGCTTAAGAGCCTTTGGTGAGGGACTTTGTCAAAGGCTTTCTGAAGATCTAAGTACATTATATCCACTCGCTTCCCCTTGTCCACATGGTTGTTGACCTCTCAAAGAATTCTAGTAGATTGGTGAGGTATGATTTCCCTTTACAAAAGCCATGTTGACTCTTTTACAACAAATCAAAGGGACTAAACCATTCAGAACTGGGGAAGAGAATAAAACCTCAAGAATTTAGGAGAAAGGTGAACTTAGTCCCCTTAGTGGAAAAGAAAAGGAAAAAAGGCACTATTAACATAGCAAAGCTCCAGCAAGACATCATAAAGATACTATAATAGAGGCTCAATTGAATGTTGTCATAAACAGAGTGTTAAGAGTTAATGTCTCTTATACCTATAAAGGGTTACAAGCAGGAAACTGGACACCTGACCAGAAGACCAATCAGAAGACAAGATACTTTTAAATTCGGGTGGAGGGAAGTTTGGGTGTGAGTTCTTTGTTCTTCTCTCGGAGGGTCTGAGAGAGACTAGACATTACTACAGGCTCTCTAAGTTTCTTTTCATATAGTAAGTAAAACAGGCAGTTTAGGCTTTTTAATTTTTATTCTATTTTCATTTGTGGATCTGGCTGGTTAACTTTTATATGTGTAGTTGCTGGGAATATTTTGATTTGTATTGGTATGGGGGGAAGGTCTCTTTCTGGTATCTGTAAGCTATAGGACCCTGTAATAGTTACATCTTGAAGTTACAAAGATAATTCTTTACTTTTTCCTTTCTTTTATTAAAAGATTTCTTTTTAGAGAACCTGATTGATTGTTTTTTCTCTGTTTCCCTTGTTTTATCCCAGGGGATTGGGATAACTCACCAGGACGGGTGGGGAGACGGGAGGGGGAGAGATAAAATCTCTCTCTGTTTTCCTTGAATCTGTTTGCCTCTTTGTGGAAGGGAAGGGAGGTGCTTCTCTGTATGGTGATTTAAGAGGTTAGATCAGTATCTCAGGATAGCCCAGGGAGGGAAGTTCTGAGAGGGGGAAGGTGGGGGAATGGTTTATTTCTCCTTGTTTTAAGAACCCAAGGGATCTGGGTTCTTGGGGTCCCCAGGGAAGGTTGGGGAGGTCAGAGTGCCCCAAAACACTATATTTTTGGGTGGTGGCAGCCTATCAGATCTAAGCTGGTAATTAAGCTTAGGGAAATTCATGCTAGTATCTCATTCCTGGACTCTAAGGTTCAGATTTGAGAAAAAATGCTATGACAAATGTATACCCCAAATTAGAAAGCATTGTAAGGGAACAAAAAAAGTGCCACCATGGCTAAACAACAAAGTAAAAGAAGCAGCGAGAGACAAAAATGCATCCTTTAACATGTGGAAGTTAAATCCTAGTGAGGAAAGTAGAAAGGAGCATAAGGTATGGCAAGTGAAGTGTAAAAATATAATTAGGAAGACCAAAAAAGAATTTGAAGAACACCTAGCCAAAGACTACCTCATATCTCACCAGTCTACTAGAATTCATTTTTAGGAAGTGTGGAAATCAAGGATTTATAAACTCATGATATTTTCATGCTTTGTCTACATCTCAGATTTAAAACAAAGGCTCTAATCTTTGACATTTTCTTCAGGACATGACCCAGTTTCAAACGGGTCTTGTATATCTCTCAATTGATCAGTTCTAATTGCCTCTCAAAATGAGCATGTAGCTTTTCCAAAGACTGGAGAAAATTGTAAAATTTCATGTAAATTGTCATAATTATTAGTAGATTCATCGATCTAAAGTTCACTACACATGAGAGTTATGTGTAAGGAGTTCAAAACTAAAATCTAATTCCTTGTGAAATGCTACTGTTACCAAGTTCATAGTACTCAGAGAAATTTAAATTCATGTACTTCCTTCATAATCCCCCCAAAATGGATCAAATCCATGCTTTCTCAGAAAATCATTTTGAAATCCAAAACAAAAACTCTTAGAGTGAAATTAATAAACCAACATGTCTTTCTGGTAACTGACTCTATACTCCTCTTTGCATAAATGTATCTATCTTGCGGTAATATGTGCATTAAAGAGTATACTCTGAATAATTGTTAATGATTGGATTGAATGTCATAACCTGAGCTGTGTTATACTTATGTTTCTTTTGGCTCTGGCTTAATTTTGACTCCTGATGTGGGAGAAAACTAGCCAGATTGGTTAGGAAACAGGTGAAAAAGATTGAGACACTGTAAACAGATTCATTCAAAAATATGAATTTTTTTCCAGTCAATGTTAAAAGCAGGCCTCACACTGCAAATAATTAAACAAGGGGAAATTGAAGATAGGAAGCAATTACAAGAAATATAGTTCTCAAACCTTGGTATTGACTGATGTTGTAAATAGGTGTAAAGTCATAAAAACTGTCTTCTCAGAACTGGTTAACTAGGGAACTAAACATAATGGAAAACACCGCCTATCAAGCTAGTTTAAATTCAGACCAGATTGCATCACCAAAAGTCATTACCATTTTATGGCTGCACATTGACCTATGTGAAATGCTTTGGTTGGTTTCAATCCCTTTCCTAATTCAATATCACAAAACCTATCATTGGCAACTTTATTAAGAGTCTCAGCAAATGGGCCAAGGACGGAATCAGTATGAAGACTGAACTACTCTGTGGCCTTTCCAGGTTGATTGAGGTACATGGGCAGAACAATTATTAGAATATTTTAATTTATTTTTCTTGTGCTGTTCAGAAAAATTAGAAAATATAATTGTTGATTCCTAAAGTTGGAATAGAGAGAGATTTTAACTTCTCCAAAGTTCAGGGGTGCTCAGACCGAGGGTTTTGATTTGGGCCCCCTCTCTGCCCAAAATATCTAAACGAAATAAAACCTCCAGAGCCTATTATTTTTAAAGAATTCTGATTGTAGGAACAGACACAACAAATAGAACGAGCGAGATCAAGCACAGACAACAAACAGTCTTGGAGAACTTACTTAAAATAGACTTCAGAGATGTATTTTTAGAAGGAAAGAGAGGGGATGTCTTCTGTTCTCATGCCAAGTTTTGAAGTTATGCAATAACGTAAGAGGTTTAAATAGTGTTTAGAAATATCTCACACACGCTCTCAACTTTTTTACGCTAGAAGCAAATTAAATACATGCCACATGCCAACTAGTTCCAAATAAGAGAGATCAAAAGGACGTTTTCTGATACTGTATCTTAGCATATCAGTTCTTTGGTTTTAATGTAATTATTCTGCATTAACAAAACTTCAAGTAATTTTATTAGTAGTTGCAAATGAGAGAGAGTAGAGGAACAAAAGTATGTGTATTATATTCTATGAAACTACTTTATCATATACCAATATTTTCAGTTATTACAGAAATTATTTTTGACAGTTGCCCACATGTTCTCTTCCTGAATGGAAAACAAAAGGAAAAAAAAATGAGATCAAGAGCATCATTCAAGTTTAGGCAAATTAACCCTATCTTTTCTGCAGGATTGGCAAGGTTGTGTTGTGAGCAGGTGACCACAAAAAGTAATGAAGGCTAACCATCCATGAGAAACCCTACACCTGCCATATAGATATCCTTAACACGGCATACAGAAGGACCATCCTTCTGCACTTTCTTGTGATACATAAGAACGGCCATACTGGGTCAGACCAAAGGTCCATCTAGCCCAGGGGTCAGCAACCTCTGGCACGAGGCTCGCCAGGGTAAGTACCCTGGCAGGCCAGGCCAGGCCAGTTTGTTTACCTGCTGCGTCCCACTGGCCGCCATTCGCCACTCCAGGCCAATGGGGGCAGTGGGAAGCCGTGGCCAGCACATCCCTCAGCCTGCGCCACTTCCTGCAGCCCCCATTGGCCTGGAGCGGCGAACCGCGGCCAGTGGGAATCTGCAGACGCGGCAGGTAAACAAAGTGGCCCAGCCCGGCAGGGTGCTTACCCCGGTGAGCCACATGCCAGAGGTTGCTGACCCCTGATCTAGCCCAATATCCTGGCTTCCAACAGTGGCCAATAGGGGGAGAGATAGCTCAGTGGTTTGAGCATTGGCGTGCTAAACCCAGGGTTGTGAGTTCAATCCTTGAGGGGGCCACTTAGGGATCTGGGGCAAAATCAGTACTTGGTCTTGCTAGTGAAGGCAAGGGGGCTGGACTCAATGACCTTTCAGGGTCCCTTCCAGTTCTGTGAGATAGGTATATCTCCATATATTATTATTTATTAATGTTAGGTGCCCCAGAGGGAATGAACAGAACAAGTAATCATCAAGTGATCCATCCCCTGTCACCCATTCCCAGCTTCTGGGGAACAGAGGCTAGTTTTGGCAGCATAGGCAACTGGCATATGGTCATTGTCTGTACTGTGTGACCCATCCACTGGGTGTCAGAGAACATACAACAGCAATTAATGCTCCTTCTTGCAGCAATAAACCAATTCAACATTTACTGTACTCATGCATTTTTGGTAGAGGAACATATCACTTAGAAGAGCTCCTCTCACTCATTCTGGCATCCTCTTTGAATTGAGTTAAGGTGATCAAGAGAGCACTGAATATGCTTCGCTACGTAGTTTAGACAATTCAGACTTTTAAAGCTTTTCTTTTCAGAGCACAGTCTTTTAGATTCTGAGATTACTTGTGTTTCAGAAAATTAAAATGTTTGCCATTTAGAAGAAATTGAATGTTTCAGCAAGGGAGCATTTTCAACTAGAGAATCTTTAAAATAGCCCCTTAGAAAAACTCTATGGTTAAATGATGTATCCCTTATTCATTGCAAATTAACAGGGATAAATGTTTCTTTGTTCATATGTTGTTTGACAGGCTACCCTTGCCAGACCATAAATTTATGGGCTACTGGAGAATCAATCAATCAGGGAACGCACAGCAGAAACTACTGTGTCCAACAGAAACTCATCAGTTAAATATAAAGGTTTGTGTCGTTTTCAATGCTTAAAAATATTGATTACCAGTAGTCATTTTTCTTTACAGCAATATATCATCACCCAGATTATGATTTAATAAATGTAAGATGTCACTCATTTCCTGCAGAAAGAAGAATCTGAGTTGATTTTTGTAATGAAATAAATATTGTTAATGATACAGATTTAAAAAGTAGACTATGTTGTGATTCACACTGCCAGCTGAGTTGCTGTGGGGTCCTAGCTTGTGAGCCCTCCATATGCAGGACATATACTGAAAGTAGTACTGGGAGGATGAAGGGGGTGGACTTTGCAGGGTTGAGTTCAAAAGCTCTTGCAGAGTTCTTGCTATGAAGGTGACAATGCCATTTTTAGAGAAGCCCAGAAACAGGTATGGATGCATAGGGAGGTGCAGTTTCAGTCCCCAGAACACAACTCATCTGGATGAAATATAAAATGGGAAGGAGCCTGTTTTCCAGTTTCATTTCACATGCAGCTGAAATTTTTTCTCTCAGATCTGAATCTGAACCTTTGGTCTGATTTGGCCTCCAGCCTAAACCTAATCCACATTCTCTACAAACCCAATGTCTTGTCCTGTCTTTATTAATTAATACTTAAGTGGTGGTGGGGAAACTATTAGTGTAATATTGTTTGATATTTTAAACCTTCCATAATCAAGAAATTCAGTATTGTTTCCTTGCACAAATGCACTGTGCTTTCATTATTGATCTAAAACACTCCAGGCAATGTGACCTCTCCTCCATGGGATTAAGGTCCATTGTTCCATATTAAGTTCCATGCAGTCCCCCATGACTAGATGGATGTAACAGTTGAAGTACATAGCCTCAAGGGAGGGCGACAGCATGGCTTGTATATTACGTGGAAAACGGTGGCAGAATCTTCAGAGCTCCAGGTGAGATGCAGAGGGCTTACAGAAAAAGCAATCTGGTTCCTTCCCAAATATAAGCCTTCCTCTTTTCTTTATAATGCTTGGTCGGGCACTTAGTGCTAAAAGCAATAAAAATCTTTAGGAAAACTCCTAGTGTTTATAAAGGTTGGTGAGTGAAATAAAATACCTAGTCCTCACGGTTATCATTTTCTTTTAGGGTCCAGTCTATTTAAATGTTCAGGGATTTCCACTGGAACGGCATGAAGCAAGGTCCCTCAGTTTCACAGAAGAACTTGCTTTTTGGACACTGCCTTTGAATGAGGTTAACTTGATCAGTGATGTTGCTGTAGCGGAAGGTACAGTAAAATATTTGTAATTTTTGTAATGATCCCCATTATTGTATTATAGAAGTTACACTGGAGATAATGAGGAATTGGACAGATGAGATCATAACTGTTCGTGAATAGTCAGTACTATGTAGTTTGTATTCCCTTTTTTTGAAATATGCAAGAGCAATGTCATATTTTTGTAATTGCACTAAAAAAGAAACTACAAATTCTGTGCTGAGTGTATGCACTTTAACACAGGGAATTCATTTCTGGGAACCTTCACCGTGGGCCTGCATGAGATATAAAAAAAATAATATTGCTTGCTTTTCTTTATGTTTAACTTTTTTTTTTACGTCAAAAATGACAAAATGCAAAAACAATCAATCATAAAAGGGGATTATAATTCCATTAAAACGTATTGGTGATAATGTAAACTATAAAGGAAATTTGGCTCTAAAAGGAAATGTAGATGCGTAATTCAAAGTGTTCCTAATTTTTATATTATATAATACACTGTTTCAAAATTAATTTTAAAAACTTTTTCTAACTTTGCCCTTCTCTAATTAAAGCCAGTTCTAATGCAAGACTTGTAGCATGCAAAGTTCTGTGATTTCTTTCTGGTGCTTATGCCGATCAATGCCCTTTCTTTTTTAATCAATCCTGCCTTATTAATTACGTTTTTTGTGTGTGTGTGTATCACATCATTATTGAAAGTTGTGACCGATACTTATGGTATATTATAAAATGTAATACATTTTGTGGCTGTAATTTATTTTATAATGTAAATACATTAAAATTATGAAAACTGACAACACTGCCTTTTTCTGATTGTGGCTTCGCTTTCTAAGCATGTTCCCAATTTTTTGATGACATTAATAGAAATTGCAGTTTTAATTTGATGCTCAGAAACATCTAAAGTGAGTCAAAAACAGTTGTGTTTCTCTTGCCACATGAAACTTCCTTCCTATTGTCTATAATTATTAAATGACCTGGTGTTTTAGTTCCAGTAAGTGGACACATTTTTAGAAGTCTGCATCTGAAAACGTTTACTATAGTTTTCTCTTTCTGAGAAACTTTTCTTTTTTATAAGTAAACTTGTGTATGCTGTACAGGTTTCTGCTTATAAGGATTCATATAACATGAGTCTTTAGCAGTTGATTTGGATGCCAAACCAGCTTTATGTCTTGGACTTCTACTCAAATATCTTTTGGAATATTTGTGGAGGGAGTTACTAGTCAGTGTGAAGCCAGTAACAACTTGTCTGTTAAAAGTTTAATTTACATAATGGCCACATTGCATTCTTGATTTATGTACAAAATTCCCTTTGTCTTCATGGGAATGCTGCTGTAGGTTAAGAGTAGCACATAGTCCTACATGGATTGATTGATATATGTGCTATAATAGTATAAACTTATTTTAAATATGTTGCTGTATTCCCACAGTAGCATCATTCAGTTTTCAGTTAATCTGATGGTTAACATGATTTTGGATCATGACAAAGTCTTTTGCTTTCATTAATTTTGTCTTATTTTCTTATTTCAGAAGATGAGACTGAAAATATGCTCTATGTGGCTACCTGCAATCCAGTTTCCTTATATTTCATGAATGTATCTAGTAAAAATGGATACTTTGTGGATTGTTATGACATCTTCCCAAGAACAGTTGGAAGCATATGGCAACCCTTTGTAACTGTGGCACCTCTAGGAAATCCACTCAAAGGGCAAGTGATTCTACATGAAGAGCAGGTAAAATAAATAAATATATATCCTCTTGTTTCATGTTTCATTGTGAGGAAAATAGTACAGCAAGAGTAGGATCCCTGTGGTTCCTCAACCTCTGTAGGTTGTGAGATACTTTAGGATAAATATGCACTCTTCTGGATATTTAGTCGAATTGCACAATAGACCTTTAGAGAGGATCCCTCAGCTCTACTTTTTTTGCAGTGGTTAGGCTGGTTTATAGTATGTTTTTATGTTCTTTTGCATTATTAATGCTGAGATTTGCCTGTTTATCCTGTGTGACAGACCCAGACCAGTGGGGTACAGGAGTCTGGTAGAGGGCAAATATACTGGTCACTGGATGAGTAGTTTTCTGGTCCCTGAGCGACCACAGTAGGGGCTGCACTAGAGTAATCAGGAAACTGCTAGAACCAATTAAGGCAGACAGGCTGATTAGATCACCTGCAGCCAATCAAGGTAGACTAATCAGGGCACCTGGGTTTAGAAAGGAGCTCACTCCAGTCAGGCGGGGAGAAGCCAGAGGAGAGGAAGTGCATGTGAGGAGCTGGGAGCAAGAGGCACAAGGAGCTGAGAGTGAGAGGGTGTGCTGCTGGAGGATTAAGGAGTACAAGCATTATCAGACACCAGGAGGAAGGTCCTGTGGTGAGGATAAAGAAGGTGTTTGGAGGAGGCCATGGGGAAGTAGCCCAGGGAGTTGTAGCTGTCATGCAGCTGCAATCCACAGGGTCCTGGGCTGGAACCCGGAGTAGAGGGCGGGCCCGGGTTCCCCCCAAACCTCCTAACTCCTGATCAGACACAGGAGGAGTTGATCCAGACTGGGGGAAGATCACTGAGGTGAGCAAATCTGCTAATAAGCGCAGGACCCACCAAGGTAGAAGAGGAACTTTGTCACACCTGTTAGTGGTAAAAGTACACTGGGAACTAGTGGAGAGGGAAAAAAGGAGATGATTTGAGTTTAGGAGTCTCAAATTAGCAGAGGAAACTTATTAAGTCTAAACTCCCCTATTTTAGCTATGTATTCAAATCCAAGCCTTCCTCATCGCCTTTCTAGTTTTTGAACTTTTAATAAAAAATAAATGCCTTCTGAATCACAATTGTTCATGCCACCCTTGTTTTTTTTAATTAAGTATCATGATGTTGCCTTTTCCATAGCATGAGTTTTGTGGGAAATTTGGATGGGTAAAACAAAATGGTGGTGTAAACCACATTGTAGAGAGAGATTAGAGTTGCAAAGTTTGAATCTGGATTCTAACTTTCTCAGTGTCAGATCTGTTTGATTTTGGCCCATAACTTCAATAGTCTTATTTGGAACTGCTATTAGAAATTGATTAGAATATTTTCACCTTTTAACACCTTTTTACAGGGGATGGGAGAGCAGCCACTAAGATGCTGACATGAGTAAAAAAAGAATAAGTATTAATATGAATTGTAATAGCCTAATAAATATGATCATGTCCCATTAATGCCTGAGGGGAATAGACACAGGGCCAGCTCCAGGCACCAGCATTCCAAACTGGTACTTGGGGCGGCATTCTGCAAGGGGTGGCAGTCCCTGTTGTTTTGCCCCCAGCAGCTCACCGAATTGCCGCCGCGGAGGGCAGGGGCATTCCTTGTGCCCTTAGGGCGGCAGGCGGTGGGGGCAATTCTGCGGCAGCTTCTAGGTTCAGCTGTCCGGGATGGCTTCAGCTAAACATAGAAGCTGCTGCCGAATTGCCGCTGCCATGGAAACACGTCTGCCGCCCTAAGGGCACACGGACTGCCCCCGTCGCCCATGGTGGCAATTCGGCGCACTGCTTGGGGTGGCAAAAACTGTAGAGCCGGCCCTGGGTAGACGTCAGGAAGGAAGAAAAGTTATTTAAACCAAATAGCAACATTGGAACAAACACAAATGGCCATGAAAACATTTAGGCTGGAAATTAGAAGGTTTGAGGAGTTAGGTTCTGAAACAGCTTTCAATAGCAGTAGTCAAGGCAAACAACTAATTTTAAGATGGCGCTTGATAAATTTATGAATGGAGTTATATGATGATATTGCTGAGATAACAAGGGATTAGAATGTATGGCTCAGGGGGTCCCTTCCAGTCTTACATCCTGTTTACATTCCTAAGTGATATAAGCCATAGCATTAACAATTATCGTTATTGTTGGTCACCAGCTTCCCTCTTCCTTTTCTTGTGTTGTTCCCCCCCTCTCCCCACTTTACTGGTTCTTGGTTTCTTTCCCCATTTCTCATTGGCTATTAGCTAGCTCAGAGGAACCTTTCCTGTATGTAGTAGAGGGAATGAGAAATTTCCATTAACACCACAGCTGATGAGGTGTCAAATATCTCATACACATTTAGCATCCCGGGAAGCCATGCATATTGTCATAGCCTAAATATAGGCATGCTTTACTGGCCTGAGACTTGTGACTAAATTCAGTGCATGTGTAAGTGGGGCAACCTGTTACTGATCTCAGAAGAATTGCATTTGCCTATATCTGTGTTGAATTGGGCCCCTAGAAATACATTTTCCCAATTCTCATCCAAAAGCTAACTTCCTTCACTGTTGCCAATAGAGTTGTCTTGATCAGTTGTGATAGTACTATTTGAGCTATTTCGGGAAGCTCATAACAAGTTTGTTCAGTTCAAAACAAGGTTTTGTCCTCTATGACTAAAGCAGGGGTCGGCAACCTCTGGCACGCGGCTCGCCAGAGTAAGCACCCTGGCCGGACCAGTTTGTTTAGCTGCCGCCTCCACAGGTTTGGCCAATCGCGGCTCCCACTGGCTGCAGTTCATCACTCCGGGCCAGTGGGGGCAGTGGGAAGCAGCGAACCGCAGCCAGTGAGAGCCGCGATTGGCCAAACCTGCAGAGGCAGCAGCTAAACAAACTGGCCCAGCCTGCCAAGCCACCTGCCAATGGTTGCCAACCCCTGGACTAAAGTCAATACAAGAAATTGTAAAACAGATGGCACTTGATCCTGTGCTTTGAGTGCCTGAGAACGTTTAGAATACTAGACGTTTTCTGAAGGCAGATCCGAGCAATACTCTCCTATTATATTTCTAAACTTCTGAAATTCCTAAAATGAAAATAATTGTTGTTAATATTATTTTTAACCACACTGCAGTAGCATTGAATCTCTTTGGGGAGGAGAGGGAATATTTTATCAAAGGCTTCTGTGAAACCTTCGGCATTTAACTCAGTGATTGGTTTTGCACTGTGATAATGTCTGTCCTTCCAGGATATATTTTTCAATAAAAGTCTGAATTAAAATCTGATATAAAGACTGTACTGTAGGTTGGCTACTGCGGTTCAATGCACCATTGCTGTTGACTGTTGTTCAGCTGTAACCTTCTTTTCTTTCTCTGACCATAAGTCTGAATATTGCCAACTGCGGTCTTGTATTTCTCAGCAAGTGCCACAGTTGGGCAAAGGCATTCTAAAAATAAACCTAATTATCATGCTGGAAAATAATATACTAACAATAACATTACTGCATGTTTTGCATTATGTTAGGATTTCATATAGAAACTTAGTATTAAAATAGATCTTCATTGATTCTTAAAATATACTTCATTAAACTGACAGTTGGGATTTACAGAGCCTGCGAATGTTTAGGATCACTTAAAAAATGACTTGACCCTTCTAGTACAATCAATTTCTTGCACTTTATGCGAAAAAATTAAGGAATATGATTCACTCATGTAGCATATTATTAATCACCGTGGATTGTTGCCTGTCATTCTATTTAATTTTTCACCAGTTGAAGGCCAGGTTAATAATTTGCTCGGTGCTATAATAAATACCAGGTATCATCATGTAGACCAGACCTCCAGTTATGAGTATTCAAAAAAAGGGTCAAAAAGTGCTAAAATCTTGAAGGAAACAAAAACTACTTTAAAAATAAAATAAAATCTCTGCTTGCCCTTTTGTTATTTTTGTTTTAAAAATACTCCAGTACTTATTATCACAGAGTAGTGACTTTCCAAATAGCTGTTTTAATAAAACATTTTTTTAGATGATCATTTATGACTCAATTACAAAACACACTTAAATAGATAATTATAGTGGAAAGGATGAGACAACTATATCCATGGCTGTGCAGACGAACTGCTGCTATTTCTTTTTTCTCATATAATGTTCATCTGGATTGAATCAAGAGCACTGCACTAAAATAAAAGTCCTTAATTTCTTCCTCCTCCCTCAAATAAAATTTTGCTAAAGTGTACTTTATTGGGGCCTTAACTTAGCTGCATATTTGTGAGGATTACCAACTTTTAAGCCACCCGCACGTTTTCATGGGAGAGGGATGGGAGACTCACATTCTACTGAATGGCTTGAAGACTTCAGTGCTGAGCATGGCCCTTTTTTTATCCCTCTTATGTCAAACGCTTCAGTTGGTAATTTAGGAGGGCTTCCCCTCTACCACCTGAATCTTGGTAGTAGATTCATAATTATTCTCATGTGGGGGAAGGAGTTCAGAGTGCTCAGCAGGGGCCTTCAGCTCTTCAGGGAAAAGCTTGGTGGCGGTGTTCCTTGCCACCACACTGAACTGCAGGGTACTCTCCCCCCCACAGACCAAGTTTTTCACCTCTGTATGCACCCAATGCTGATGGCCAGTCTAAATGTTAACAGGTAGATAGGGGTAAGTTTTGTGGAGTTGTGTGTGTGAAGCAAGCCACATGCACATTTTTTTAATTAGATAATTTGCATATTTAGAACCAAAGTATCTGTAACAATAAACTTACATTTTAGAAAAAATTGTGTGGATTTAGTGCTGGTAAAAGGTATTGTTTCGATAGTCCTAGTAAATGAAGTTCCTGTTATCAGCAGGACAGGCTGTCCACACACCATGCCCTGCCAGCATACTTTGATCTTTATCTGGAGAATGCTGTGGAAGAAACTTGCTCTATGAGTAGCAGGGGTAGTGTAGTCTCTGTGGCCCATGACGTTTTTGACCCCTCTGCTGAATCTGCCAACTAGTGCAGAGTATAGTGTGAGTTTGTGACATTGGAGCTGAAACTGAAGCCCACCAAACTCATCACATAATGGGGGACCACCAAATATCCATTAGATGGGAACAGTTTTTAATCCATAGTAATCTGGTCTGGATTAAAATTGGTGACCTACAGATGAGAGGGTTTGCAGCCCATAAGCAATGCTCTGAGGCATCTGGTCCCCCAGAAAGATCTGATGCTACACCTTCATGAATGAGATTTGTGTTCTTGAAAGATACACAGATTAAATCAAGTTCTGACCTTTTGGGATTTTACGCAAGGTGAGGACTTCTGCTCTGTTAAAACAGAGACAAAATCTCCCACACATTGTTCTGTACTTCTGTCCCATATTGTTCTTAAAAGGACAGCTCCCATTAACTGAAATGTAAACTGTAGAAATACAACAGTTAAACTGATATTAACCCAGCATAGTAATTTACTGTTAAGTATAACATTAAAAGCATTTTAACAGCTAAAAATATTCCAAGGTTCTCACACTATATTTTACAAACAATAAGTGTTATATGAAAGCCCATTAAGGACTTGTCTACATGGTGAGGTAATGCACTCTACCGGAGTGTGATTCCTAAAGCACACAAAAGGATTGTACATTAATTGGTCCATGCAGACCCTGCTGGTAGAAACTAAAAGTTCCTGTAGAGTGCATTACCACACAGTGTAGACAAACCCTAAGTTTACAAGTATAAACATCCACAATTTGAGAAAAAACAGTTTTCAGTTTGCTACAGCGAACCTTGCTTCTGCCTGCTTTTATGTATGCATTGTGATTGTTACATGTTCATATACTATTTTTTTCCCAGCTCGGAGTTCAGCAGAGTTGGAACCCAGGAACTTCAAATCCACTACACAGACTTCTTGCACTTACTTTCTCTACCTCTGTTTTACGGATATACAGTGATACGGTTGCTAAATGTGTCAGTGTCACCTGAGATCTGCAGGTAGCAGTGCTAGGAGAAGCTGCCTGTTTAAGGGAGGCATTGGGAGCCCACACTGTAGGGAGAGGTTTACTTTGCAAGGCCCCCAAGAGCCAGGAAGAAAGTCTCATCTATAAACTGAAAGGGGAGGAATATTTGAATTTGTTGCATATATGTATTTCCAGGAGGTGGGCCATATAAGACAAGAGAGGAAGAAACTGCATGTCCCAGTTTCTCCCTCTTATATGCCTGTGTCTGGGAGGAGGCATATAAGAGGGAGAAACTGGGAATGGAGTTAAGGACCAAGGGACAGGAAATTTAGTTGTGGGCATGAAAGATGGTTAAAAAGGAGAAAGTAAGTGAGGGTTAAATATTTAAATTATTACTTTTATCTGCGGCCGCTCCCCCTACTCCCCACTATGCCTACAAGAGCATTGAGCACAACTTCTCAACTCAGCAGTGAAGTCACAGCCCTGTTTGGTTTAAGGACTTTTAAGAGGAAAATCCTAACTCAAATAAAAGCAGCAGTAAGGAAAGGAAAATGTTCAGACACTAAAAATAAAAGAACGCCACTCATGAGGCTGGTTATTACATCTGTCCAAAGTTTGGAATTCCAGACATCAGGGTCATGAGGTCACCCAAAGGTTACTTTTCTCCCAGTGGAGAACAAATGTAACGGAACTGCATATCAGCATCTTTTCCCATCCCTCTTGAAGGATTGCCAGAACTGCAGTTGGATGTGTTCACAAGTGACGCAAAATTCTATTATTAAACACAGACAGAATATGCCATCGGTCACTTAGCACAGAAGGAAACCATTAACATCAAAAGGGGTGGAGTAAAGAGGCTTTTTATACTGCCAACTGCACGTATAAACTTAATACTAAGTAGAAGAACATAACTGATTCGTATGGGTTTTTTTGTATCTTGGAAGGCTAATGCATTTCTTCAGTTCAGCTATGCTGATGCAGAAGTATATAAATACAATATGGCAGAAAACCAAAATCCAAAACAAACTCTCTCCTGGGCCACATTTCTATAATTTGGGTTGGAATACGTGAGCATTTAGTAAATTCTTCTTTTATTAGAAGAGTTGAGCTGCAGCTGAATTTTCCAAATGCTACAAATGTCATGATAATATTTTAAATGTTTTACCATATTTAGCTACAATAAGCTCTCATTCAAAATGAAAAGTTCATTCCTCTAAAATAACAGCCCTAGAGAAAATCTGAAGGTTACCCGCAAAAACTGTGACTCAGATTGAGTTAGTACATATTTTATTTAGGAGAATCTTATGGACTTCACCTTTTTAGTCCTTTATTGTTCACTTGTATTACTTCAGATGTTAGACACGCATACAGTTGACTTTTAATATGTCCTTAAATAAAACCCTTGAAGAACGTAGCTTTTCACTGAATGACAAAGATTTAGAGCCAAGACATTAATGAAATAATGAAATACAAGACTTAATTAGCTTATTCTTTTGTAACTTTTAAAATTTAATTTAGAGCAGTTAAGATTGGCTGTGTGTGATCATTTTCCTGAGTCCTTAAAAGTTTAATGCCTTCGGAACAACTTTAGAATGTTTTAAAAAGAAATATTTAAAGTGATGCTACAGGAGCCACACAATAATATCAAATTATAGCTTAACCTTTTTCCATATAATAGTTTTTCAAATTCCATATGATTTAAATATTCAGGGGAGGGAGGTTCTGTTTTTCTAGCATAATGTTAAGGAAACACTCAAGAGTTGCAGCAAATCTTTTAGTAAGATAGAAGAAGCAAAGCTGGTAAGACTTTCCTGTGTAGTTGACGGCAAATGTCTGTCTGCTACAGGTGATTTAAGCCTTAACTGCGTAAATCATATCAGGCTACTGTAAATTAACATTAGACTTATACAATTCCTTCTAAATATTGATGTAAACTTTACAAACAAATTTGATTTTTTTTCAGCATGAATAAAACATTACAGAATTTTAAAATAGCACCATTCATCTGGACCAACCATTGTCAGTTAAGTTGTACCTTTGCCTTACTTCATCAGTTCTGCACTGAGATCAGCTTTGCTGGACCAGAGGATCCAGTCTGCAATTTTCCAGCCAAGTAAAATCCAATTCATACTTTTGAAATTAAATTTCCTTGTGACATTAAGTAGCTTCAGTTGCAAAGAACAAAGACACTTCATGTAGATCTGGAGCTGTGAGCTTTAAGAAGACTGGGCGTAATGCTCTCTTTTCTGTTTACAGAGTAATGTTGTCTTGTTGCTGGATACGAAAACTGGTGCCATTCATAGACTTTTATTCTCATCAGATACCCAAGAAGTTCCAAAGAGAGCATCCTGGTGGAGCAACAAGGAGGAGACGGTGAGGAACAGCAACTTTCTGGCTAGACTATACCAGACCTATCAGAGCTCAGTATTACAGACATGCTAGCAGGATAGCTTCCTTTCTATCTTTTATAGAACAAACAGTTAATTGTGTACTGCGATTGATAGATAGATAGATAGATAGATTTTGAATTCTCAGTTTTGTACCAGGAGAATATATCATCATTACAGAATAGAAGGGCAGTAAATAAGAGATGCAGTCTAGGGATATGTAATTTTTACAGTGAAACCCTTTCAGATATTTTGCTAAGAGGTACAGAACATTTTGTTACACGTTGTTGCGGTCCTGTTGAGCCCAGAGCAGAATGATCTGTAATTCATTTTACTATAATGCTATTTATGAATTTGGAGTAGGTGGGAAAGTGCTTTGAGATGTGGTTATCACAGTGAATTACATAAAGAAAAATTAGCAAATTTGGTATGATTCAGTGATTGCTGCTTGATTCTCAGCACTCTTGAAAATCAGGCCACTTATTTATGTGCCTAAATGTGGGTTTGGAAACCTAACTTTAGGCACATTTTTTTGATCATCTTGGCCAAATATTTTAGTTTCTGATCTTTCTAACCAGAAAAAAGCATAACTAAAAATGTAAGGAGTCAGGTAAACTATTGGGAACTCACCTGACAAATTGTAATTGATGTGTAATGCATTTTTTTAGATCAGTCACAAAATGTGCAGAGAGTTTTCACATAAAAACTGGCTGGTGTTCTACAAAGAAGAAGGGTGAGAGTTAACTATAAATTACATTGTTTTTGTTTAAAAAAATAGATTTCTCTTATATATTCTCTGCCTCATGATTGTTTTCTTGGTTTACATTTAACAGAAACCACCTTATTGTGCTGGATGTACTGGAGGGTCGAACTCATACTATCTCACTACCTATCAATCTCAGATCCGTTTTCCTAGTGGCTGAAGACCGTTGGCTCTTGGTGGAAAGCAAAACAAATCAGTAAGTTAACCCAATTCATTATTTGTTTGGTAGTGTCTAGGAGCCCAAGTCATGGATCAGGATTGCCTGTGCTAAGAGCTACACAAACATAGAACAAATTGAGATATTTGGCAATATTTGCAGCTGCACACCAGTATTTGTGTGCATCTAACCTACCTGCACAAATGCCTGATGTGCCCACACAAATTTACTGATTTTATTTATGTCTATGGTTAGATGCCTACAGTCAGATTTCTTAGAGGTGCAGATTTCCCCATGCCCAAATTGCACTGGTGAATCCAGAGTGATGAGTGTGCAAGATAAGCTTATGTAAATTTGCCCCACTGAAAATCTAAACCAAATTTGGCTATGTCCACATTCATAGCACATTTTACACAACTGGTATTTATGCCTGTATAAATTAGGTCCTTGCCAATCTTAGTGTGACTAACTGAAAATCTGGCTCGTTAGTCTACTCTCCTAGTTACTTTGATTCATAGTTTAATGGAACAAACAGTGCTCCATTTTCCAGTTTCTGTTTAACCCCACAAAAAATAAAAGTGTATAAATAGTTACTGTAAGCAAATCTGCCTCTCTATGGTTTACTTTCTCGACCTGAAAACTAGAGAGGATAAATGCTTACCTACCTCAGATATGTTGTGAGGCTTCATTAATTTTAAGTAAAACATGTTGAGATCCTTGTTATATAATTATAGAGTATTTTTACTATTTAACAAATAAATATTCTTGTTACACCATGTTTTAGTAAGTCTGCATTATTTACAGGAAATTTCTTTTAACCAAGCCAGCGCATATGGTGTCTGAAGAGAGTGGAGTTTGCCAGCTGCATGCATTGAATGAAGACCCAGTTGACAAGGGTTTTGGTTTAACAACAGGTACTCAGTGTAAACCTGTGTCACTTTTTTTTTTATCAACTCTGTGTTTGTGCCTGTACAAACAACATTCTTGTACGTTAGATGTTTGAGTAATTTAATGTCTGATTCTTTTCCTGTAGTGTGTTATTCATACCATTGTTTCAAAAAGGATGGCAAAGTTCTGTACATAAGTTTGGAATTGTTTGAATAAAATGCATCAGAAATTTTGAGAACTGAACACACACACACACACACACACACACACACACACACACACACACACACACACACACACACACACACACACACACACACACACACCCTATTATAGGGGGCATTGGTAGCAACTCCTCTATTTAGACTGCCTATCACTTTCCATTACAAGTGATTTGCAACCTTTCATTTGAGGAGCTCTCACACCTCCATTGTTTGTAGCAGACTCAGGAGGAAGAACCCTTTGGGCTTCTGAAATTCCTTTTCAATATCCCATGAAATTCCATTCAGATTTGCCTGAGATATTGAGTTAAAACGTGCCATTTTCCTTCTCTCAATTGTATTCCTCAGAAAAATGTTGCCAGCATGCCACAATTATTGAACATTGTCAGCAGAGGCAGGTTGGGAACAAATTGATAAATTAAACTGTAATAAAGCATAAGGACCAGATGTTACTCACCCAAGAGTTATGAAGGAACTTAAATATGAAATTGCAGAACTACTAACTCTGGTATGTAACCTACCACTTAAATCAGCCTCTGAACCAGATGATTGGTGTATAGCTAATGTAACACCAATTATTAAAAAAGGCTCCAGAGGAGATTCTGGCAATTACAGACTGGTAAGCCTAACTTCACTACCAGGCAAATTGGTTGAAACTATAATAAAGGACAGAATAATCAGACACAGAGATGAACATGATTTGTTGGGGAAGAATCAACAAGGCTTTTGTAAAAGGAAATCGTGCCTCACTAATCCATTAGAATTCTTTAATGGGAAGGAAGGTCAACAATTATGTGAACAAGGATGATCCCATGGATATAGTATACTTGGACTTTCAGAAGGCCTTTGACAAGGTCCCTCACCAAAGGCGCTTAAGCAAAGTATGGAGCCATGGGATAAGAGGAAAGGTCCTCTCATGGGTTAGTAACTGGTTAAAATAGGAAACAAAGGATGGAATAAATGGTCAGTGGAGAGAAATGTCAATAGCGAGGTCCCCCATGGATCTGAACTGGGCCCAATGCTGTTCAATATATTCATAAATGATCTGGAAAAGGGAGTGAATAGTGAGGTGGCAAAGTTTGTCGAGGATACAGAATTACTCAAGATAGTTAAGTCCAAAGCTGACTGGGAAGAATTGCAAAGGGTTCTCACAAAACTGGGTGACTGGGCAATAAAATGGCAGATGAAATTTAATTTAAATTTAAATTTAAATGCAAAGTAATTGGAAAATATAATCCCAACTATACATATAAAATGATGTGGTCTAAATTTTCTGTGACTACTTAAGAAAGAGATTTTAGAGTCATTATGGATAGTTCTCTGAAAACACCTGCTCAATCTGCAGCAGCAGTCAAAAACCTAACAGAATGCTAGGAACCATTAGAAAAGGGATAGATAATGCGACAGAAAATATCATAATGCCATTGTATGATATAAATCCATTGTATGCCCACACCTTCAATACTTGTGTGCAGTTCTGGTTGCCCCATCTCAAAAAAAGTTAATAGAATTGGAAGAAGTACAGAGAAGAGCAGCAAATGGGTAAATACTTGGGGCCAGAGTTTTCCCAGGGCTGGGAGTGGGGGCAAGAGAGATCCTCGTTAGGCTGGTCATCCCCCTGACCAGTCCCCAGACCCAGCACCTGCAACCAGCAACCCACCCCACCACTTCAGAAAAAAGTCTTCTGTTGCTGCCAGCGAACATGGTGATTCCTGTAGTCCTAGTAGCATCAGTCTCTGCTGCAGTGTGAAAGGTTCCCAGTTGAAACCATGCTGATGATTCATTATTGGGCGGGGGAATTGTTACAGTTGTATATGATAGAATTTGTTTATATTTTTTCCCTTAAAAGAAAAAAACTCATAAAAACCTAGGAAATTATATACAAAAATTCTGTATTAAAAGGAAGTTATTTAGATTGGAAATTTGGATACTGCATATTCTTTAATGTTGCTTCCGTGGGCATATACATTTCACTGTTGTCTCATTCAACGCATACGAGGACACAAGTTGGCAGAATTAAGGCTTTCCTAACTTTTGAGTGCTTGACTTTGCAACCAAAATAATGTTAATTTAACGTCATGTTTTTGGATGTAGTACAATATAGCAAACAGGTCTTGACTTCTTTTCTTCATTTTATTTCTATTGAATTATGATAAAAAGAATAATGGTAATTAGTGCTCAGTTCTTGTAAGGATAATTGGTTCATCTTGCTTATCTGGATTTAATGCTTATCATTTGATTCCCCACTTTAGCATCCGACTTGTGTGTGCCGCACACAGTTTCAAGTGACCAACTATCTTCAGAGAACCTAAGCGTAGCTGTGGGACAAAAGATCAGCTCGCCCAACAGGATTCTCTCAGATGTGCATAATTATGCTACTATTGTTGTTGGCTTCCCAGAACTTATGGTAAAACCAGTATTATTAAATTGTAAAATAATGATCATTACCTTTATTTCATAACCAGTTAATCTAAATAGCTATTAACCTAATTATTTGCAAGAGGTAGTGAATAATGAGGTAATAAAATTTGTAGAGTATGCCATGTTTCCTTGGGGTATTGGTCGATAGCAGGATGACTATGAGCCGCCAATGTGATATGGCTGTTAAAAAAGCAAATGCGATTTTAGGATGCATTAGGCGAGGTATTTCCAGCAAGGATAAGGAGGTGTTAGTACCGTTATATAAGGCGCTGGTGAGACCCCATCTGGAATATTGTGTGCAGTTCTGGTGTCCCATGTTCAAGAAGGATGAATTCAAACTGGAACAGGTCCAGAGACGGGCTACTAGGATGATCCGAGGAATGGAAAACCTGCCTTATGAAAGGAGACTCAAAGAGCTTGGCTTGTTTAGCCTGGCCAAAAGAAGGCTGCGGGGGGATATGCTTGCTCTATATAAATATATCAGGGGGGTTAACGTTAGGGAGGGAGAGGAATTATTTAAGTTTAGTACTAATGTAGGCACGAGGACGAATGGGTACAAACTGGATATTAGGAAGTTTAGACTTGAAATTAGACGAAGGTTTCTAACCATTAGGGGAGTGAAGTTTTGGAACAGCCTTCCGAGGGAAGTAGTGGGGGCAAAAGACTTTTCTGGCTTCAAGACTAAACTGGATAAGTATATGGAGGGGATGTTATGATGGGATAGTTTAATTTGGGCAATTGATCTTGGATTATCACCAGATAAGTCTGCTCAGTGGTTTGCGAGGAGATGTTGGATGGGACGGGATGGAACTGAGTTACTGCAGAGAATTCCTTCTTGGGTGCTGGTGGGTGAGTCTTGCCCACATGCTCAGGGTTTAGCTGATCGCCATGTTTGGGGTCAGGAAGGAATTTTCCTCCAGGGCGGATTGGCAGGGGCCCTGGAGGTTTTTCGCCTTCCTCTGCAGCGTGGGGCATGGATCGCTTGCTGGTGGATTCTCTGCAGTTTGAGGTCTTCAAACCAGTTTTGAGGATTTCAATAACTCAGTCCTGGGTTAGGGGTTTTTATAAAAGTGGATGGGTAGGGTTCTGTGGCCTGCCTGTGCAGGAGGTCAGACTAGATGATCATATTGGTCCCTTCTGACCTATGAGTCTATGAGTCTATGTTTGTTAGCGTAGTGAGATTTCAGAAGAACTTGACAGTGATAGGAAATTGGGTGACACAAGGCAGATGAAATTCAGTGGAGATGAGTTTCATGCACTACGCATGGAAGAACAGTCTTACTCCTCATACACAGAAAAACATTTTAAATTAAATGTAACTACTCAAGAAAATGACATAATTGCAGACGATTCAGTGTGAACATCTGCTCAGTATGCAGAAGCAATCAATATAGCAAATGAGATGCCAAGCTGTATTTAAAAAAAAAAGAAGTGTAGAGAGTACTGCAGAAAAATACTATCATGCCATTGGCTGAATTGATGGTGTGCCTGATCATGAATACTGTGTTTGGTTTTGCTCACCCTGTTTCAGAAATCTTATAGCAGAAATAGAAGAGATCCAGAAAGGGAAATGAAAATGATTAGAGGCATATGAGGGGAGAGTATATCGATTAGAGATGTTGCACAGAATGAAGATGAACAAGAGGGACACGATAGGGGTATATTTGGTATTAAGAGGGTTTTTAGGATAATTCTATTTACTATCTAATAATAAAAGGACAAGGGGACACCTGCTGGAATTAAAAGTCATCAGATTTACAATTGATAAAAGGAAATACTTTTTCACTTAACACATAACATGGACCCATTGAAGTCACTGCTATAGCACTTGGAACAAGGATTTAGATATTTCTAAGAATAATTACAATATCTGCCATAGTTACATTAGCTAGGCCTGAGCCTAGTATAAGCCAACCAATACCTCCCTTGGATTAGAAAGAAATGTTAGTCAATATTATTGAATATCTTTCCAGTATGGGGTTTTAGTACATTTTATGAAGTAACTCATACTTGCCAAGATCAGAAACAGGATACATGACTATAAGGACCATTAGTCTAATGTTTTTCTGGTCATATAGTATGTCAGGGTAAATAAGAGAAAGTAACCATTAACTGGCATTAGAAAAAAGCCAGTTAGTATTCTGAAATCCAGAACAGATTAGGAAAATAGCAGGTAAACCTCCGCCTATACTTTTACAGGGTAGCATTTCAGTTTGATTTGATTTGTATTTAAAATACTATATTATTAGACTAGGTTTTTTTTCCCCATGTGTATATTATACATTTGTTTTAACAATGTTCTTGAATGTTGAGAAATGGACATCAAATAGTTTTATACGTAATGCAGACCTAATGGCTGTTCCAAGTATCACATGGTTGGGGAAACAGTTTGTAAATAAATCCCTTTATATAGATTGGTTACAGATCAAATTGTTGAAATGTTTTCTCCTCCTAGTTGAATGGCCTCAGAGCATAAAAATCTTTTGTGGCATCATCTTAACAATGGAAGTGCTTTTATTGAAAAGTCTTTAGAGAGTCAACTCTGATGCCTACAGCAGCCTGACCTCTCCTAAAGAAGACTTGAGTGCTTTTGGCCTCTTGCTTGTCATGGGCAGGTGGCATATGTATGTGTGCAGTGCAAGCAACTCACAGCCCCCAGAGACAGACTACAGGCTCTTGAGGCCAGAGTGGCTGAACCTGAGGAGCACAGGGAGACAGAGAGATACATAGAAGACCCTATTAGGGACACAGTAGAGTGGTCCCACTTTCTGTCCAACAGCCCCTGTGATGTTTAGGAGAGTGAAGGTCTCAGGGCAGGAGAGCATCAAGCTGGAGCAGAGGGACACCATCTCATAGTTGGGACCCACCTTCCAGATGATGTCATGATATCTTCTTGTACTGAGAATATCCCTCTGGGGATAGGGACCCCAGTTATTAGGAAGAAACAGATAATAATGGTGGGTGATTGGATTATTAGAAACATAGATAGTTAGGTTTGTGGTGACCTAGAGAACTGCATGGTGAATTGCCTACCAGATGTGAAGGTAGCAGATCTGACGGGACATCAAGATAGCCTTATAGGTAGTGCTGGGAGGAGCCAGTGGTTGTGGTCTATGTAGGTAGGTACCAGTGACATAGGAAAAGGCAGTAGAGAGGTCCTGGAGGCCAAACTTAGGCTTCTAGGTAGGAGATTAAAGTCCAGGACCTCCACAGTAGTATTCTCTGAAATGCTTCCAGTTCCCTGTGCATGGCCAGGAAGAACTGCAAAATCTAAATATGTGGATGAGATGATGGTGTAGAGAGGAGGAATTTAGGTTTATTAGAAACTGGGGTTACCTTCTGGGGAAAGAGTAGCCTACACAGAAGGGACGGGCTCCACCAAACCAAAATGGAAGCAGACTGCTGGCATGTACAGTTAAAAAGGTTGCAGAGGAGATTTTAAACTAAGGATTTGGGGAATGCTGACAGGTGCAGAGGAGCACATGGTTTGGACAGAGCTATCTCTTAGGGATGAAATTATTAAAGGGGGAACTCTATATCCCAGTATAGAGGATAGGACAGATGTTGATAAAGTACAAGTAGGATTTAGTGAGGAACAGCCAAGTGTAAAAGAGATACAATTAAACATGACACATGAAGGCAAGCAGCTAAATATTGACAAAATGTGTAAGTGCTTATATACAAATGCTAGGAGTCTAAGATAGATGAGCTAGAATGCCTGACATTAAATGAGGATATTGCTATAACAGCCACAGAGAAACTTGGTAGAATGAAGAAAATCAATGGGATACGGTAATACCAGGGAACAAAATATATAGGCTTGACAGAGTAGATTGCACTGGTGGGAGAGTGGCACTATATGTTTAAAAAAAAAAAAAGGCAGTCAGATAAGGTGTAAATCTTCAATGACTCAAACATTGCCATAGAATCTCTCTGGATAGAAATTCTATTCTTGAGTAATAAGAGTATAGCAATAGTCATATATTACGGATCTCATGACCAGCGTGGTGACAATGATTCTGAAATGATAGGGGATGTTAGAGATGCTACAAAACCAGAAAACACAATAATAATGGGGGGTTTCAACTACCCTTATATTGACTGGGTAAATGTCACCGACAGGGTGTAATGCAGAGATAACATTTCTAGACATCATTAATGACTGCTTCTTGGAGCAGCTAGTCCTGGAACCTACAAGCAGAAAGGAAGTTCTTGATTTAGTCATTAGTGGAACACAAGATTGGGCCCAAGAGCAACTTTCCATAGCTGAACTGCTTGGCAATAGTGACATAATATAATTAAATTTAACCTCCTTATGGGGGGGTGGGGAGGAAGGAGAAAAAAAGGAAAACCCACCACTTTAGATTTAATAAGGGGAACTACACAAGAATATGGATGCTAGTTATATGGAAATTAAAAAGAGCAGTCACAAGGGTAAAATGCTTGCAAGCCACATGTAGACTACTTAAAAACACCATAATGAAGGCTCAGACTAAATGTCTACCCCAAATATATTTTTTTTAAAGTAGGAGGACCAAGTGCAGAGTTATGGAAGCCGTTAGAGGCAATAAGGCATCCTTTAAAATTTGGAAGTCAAATCCTGTCACTGAAATCAGCCTCTGTACCAGATGCCTGCAAGGTAGCTAACATAATGCTGATTTTTTTTTAAAAGGGCTCCAGAGAAGATCCTGGCAATTACAAGCTGATGGGGCTAACTCCAGCATCAGGAGAATTGATAGAAACTATCGTAAAGAACATACATAGATAAACAAAGTTTGTTGGGGAAGAGTCAACATGGTTTTTCTAAAGAGAAGTCAGGCCTTACGAATCTATTAGAATTCTTTGAAGGAGTCAACAAGTGTGTGATACTGGTGATCCAATTTATATAGTGTACTTGGATTTTCAGGAAGCCATTGACAAGGTCCCTCACCAAAGGATCTTAAGGAAACTAAATAGTGATGGGATAAGAGGGAAGGTTCTCTCATGGATCAGTAACTGATTGAAAGAAAGTAACAAAGGGTAGGAATAAATGGTCAGTTTTCACAATGGAGAGAGGTGAACAAGTGGGGTCCCCCAAAGATCTGTACTGGGGCCTATGCTGCTTAATATATTCGTTAATGATTTGGTAAAGGGGGCTAACAATGAAGTGGCAAAGTGTGCAGATGCTACAAAATTATTCAACATAGTTGAGTCCAAAACAGACTGAGGAGTTACAAAGGGACCTCATAAAACTGGGTGAGTGGGGAAGAAGATGGCAGGTGAAATTCAAAGTTAAGTGCAAAGGAATGCACAATGGAAAACATAATCCCAACTACACATATACAATGATGGGTTCTAAATTAGCTGTTGCCATCCAAGAAAGAGATCTTGAAATCACCTTGGATAGTTCTCTGAAAGCTTCAGCGCAAAACCTAGCAGCAGTCAGAAAGGCTAACGGTATGTTAGGAACCATTAGAAAAGGTATAGGAAATACCATAATGCCACTATATAAATCTATGGTATGCCCACACCTTTAATACTTTGTCCAGTTCTGGTCACCCCATCTCAAAAAGGATATGGTGGAACTGGAAGAGGTTTAGAGAAGGGCAAAAAAAAGATGATTAAGGGTATGGAACGGTTTCCATACGAGGGGACACTAGAAGGATTAGGGCTGCTCATCTTAGAAAAGAGACAATTAAGGGGGAATATGATAGAGGTTTATAAAATCATGAATGGTGTGGCAAAGGTGAATAGAAAAAAGTGTTATTTACCCCTTCACAAAATATAAAAACCAGTGATCACCTGATTAAATTAATAGGCAGCAGGTTTAATACAAACAAGGGGAAGTACTTTTTTGCACAATGCACAAATAACCCATGGAACTCATTGCCTTGGGATATTATGGTGGCCAAAAGTATAAATGTGTTCATAAAACAACCTGATAAGTTCATGGAGGGTAAGTCCATCTATGGCTATTAGCCAAGATGGCAGGGACACAACCACATGCTTGGAATGACCCTAAACCTCTGACTGCCAGAAGCTGGGAGTGGAAGACGGGTGGATTACTCCATAATTGCCCTGTTCCGTACACTCTTCCTAAAGGTCTGGTACAGAGACAGGATACTGGGCAAGATGAGCCTTAGTCTGACCCAATATGGCAGTTGTTATGTTAGTAGAAGCTCACACATCTTGTCAGTAGAAGCTCCCTCAAAGACAGACACAGCCAGCTCTTCTACCTCTTGTGGCATGAACTGAGAATTGTTCAAAATGGTTAAGTTTGACTTGAAATGGGAGCTTATCCAGACCATTTGTTTAAAGGGTGCTTTATACAAGTCTTTGCTCACTGAAGTCCTCAAGTTACCTTATCTCTCTCTCAGTCTCCCAGTGAGGTGTACAGCTGGAAGAGAGGCTCCTCACTGGGCAGCCGACATGCTTCTCCTTCTGATCCATTTTACTATGGGAGGCGCAGTAAAACCGGAGCTGCAAAACAAATTAATTGTGTGACTTTATTAGCTACTAATCAAATAGTCAGAATTTTAGCACCTGGAGATGTCCCTTTGAAAGAACTTTATCCAAAAGGTAAGAGACTACCTTATTCCAATTGTATCAACTGTAGATGAAGGCTTTCTTTTAATTGTAGAGTACTCATGCCGTGTGTTTATAACGTGCTTTAAAGAATCAGAAAGCAAACATGTAAAATCGTAACTGGATTTGGAGAGAAAGAGGGGAGTTGCACACATTTTACCAATTCTAGAATGAATTTAATGCACATTAAAGATCCAGAATTGCAAGATTAGGGAATTAAGTCATCTGTCTGCCCACAGAACAGGTATCCTAGTGGAGTTAATCCTAATGGAATTAATCTTAATTGTGTCTTGGTTAACATGACTCTGTGGCCATCTGTGCATATACACGCTCTAAGGTAGAAGGGATGTTTGTGAGGTTCAGGCACAGGTAAATCTGCTACAGATTACTTGTGTAGCCTTTGGCAAATCACTTCATTTCTCTGTGCCAGTACATCATCGGGCCATTGTAAAGCTTAATCCACAAATGCTTGTAAAGTGCCTTGGCATCCATGGATGGAAGGTGGCATAATAGAACAAAAGATTTTTATTATACTGAGCACGTGCAATTCCTGAGTCTAACTGCTCTTCTTCCACTGATTTGCATGTTGCCTTGGGAAGTCATTTAACATATCTGCCTCAGTTTTCTCATCTGCCAAATGGGATATTATTGTATTTCCTTATCTGCTTCCCAGGAAAATCACATTTGACTATTTATTATATTTTGTGGATGAATGATGGCACTGTTTATATATAATTCCCCTAATAAAAACAGATTGCTTTAATGTAATGTACTTCTTTTTAAATTGATTAGTGTTTTATTTTAAGTTATTATTTAAATGTATTTTATTTTTAAACCACTCAAATGATTAAAATGCTTTTATTGTGGCTGACTCACTCATTCTGATGTGTGAAATCTACTTTGATTTCAGGGATAAAATACATGCCTCTTACCTTCTTGAACTTGTATGAGTAGCAGAAGGTTGCTTATTCACACCATTTATTCTGTGAAACTGAGTTGTCATGTGAAACAGAAGAAAGTTGCATATAAAACAATTAAAAATCACTGTAAGCTTGGCTTTATGCATGAGCAAATGCTGTAGAATGCTGATGAGCAACTGTTGCAATTTGTTATAATAAAAAACAAAAAATGTTTGCTCTAAGTATCAAGCCAAATTGGAATAATTTGAATTTGGTGTGTAGCCCTACTTTTCCCATCCTCCCCGGTAACTGGTGAGTTTTGGCACACAGCCTTCCATTTCTGTTAAGAATTTAAAATACTTCAGCCAGATTCTAACACGGTGCAATACATTTTGTCAAGATGGTTCCAGCAGTGGCAAACAAAGAAGTTGTTTTCTATTTTATTGGAACTGGTAACTTGGATAGTAGCTATATATATTTTAAAAAGAAAAATAGCAATTAACTCTCCAAAGAATACCAAATAGATCTGTTCCCTCAATATATAAATATAGGTAAGGGATCATGTCATATTTCAGTAATATACTTAAGTCTGAAAGCAAGAATGTGTAATTAGGGCTACTTGAGGGCAAACATGCACTTGTGCATTCATCATTTATTGGGTATAAATTTAAAATAACTGCTTACTTCTGCCACATCACATGAAGGCAGGCAACTAAATATTGACAAATTTTATAAATGCTTGTATACAAATACAAGTCTAAATACAAATATGGGTGCAGGTGAGGGCCTGGTATTAAATTAGGATAGTGATATAATAGGCATCACAGAAAGTTTTTGGAATGATGATGATCAATGGGTTGTGGAAATACCAGGGTACAAAATATATAGCAATGACAAAGTAGGTCAGAGTGGTGGGGACATGGCACTATATATGAAAGAAAGCATAGAGTCAAATATAGTGAAAATCTTATTTACATAGACTCTCTGTGGATAGAAGTATCAGAGGGGTAGCCATGTTCGTCTGGATCTGTAAAAAGCGAAAGAGAGTCCTGTAGCACCTTATAGACTAACAGAAGTATTGGAGCATAAGCTTTTGTGGGTGAATACTTAAGCTTATGCTCCAATACTTCTGCGTCTGACGAAGTGGGTATTCACCCACAAAAGCTTATGCACCAATACTTCTGTTAGTCTGTAAGGTGCCACAGGACTCTTTGTCGCTTTCTATAGATAGAAATCCCATGTTTCAATAATAAGAGTATAGCAGTAGGAATATGCTACTGACCACTTTACCAGGATGGTGACGTGATTGTGGAATGCCCAGGGAGATTAGAGAGGATACAAAAACCCAATAATAAGAGGAGATTTCAATTATTCCCATATTGCCTGGGAACATGTTACTTCAGGATGGAATGCAGAGACAAAATTTCTGCTTCTTGGAGCCGCTAGTCCTTGAACCCACAAGCAGACAGGCAGTTCTTGATATAGTCCTAAGTGTAGGCAAGATCTGATCTATAAGGTAACTATAGCTGAACCGCTCGATAATAGCAACCATAATGTGATTAAATGTAACATCCCGGGGGCATGGGGAATGAGAATACCAAAGAAACACACCACAGTAGCATTTCACTTCAGACAGGAGAACTGCAGAAAAATGAGGATGCTAGGAACAGTCACAAGAGTGAAATGCCTGCAAGCTGCATGGAAACTTTTTTAAAACACTCTAACAGAAGCTCAAGCTATATATATATATACTTCAAATAAAACAAAAACAGGACCAAAAACTACCAGCGTGTCTAAACAGAGTGGTTAGAAACAAAAAGACATCTTTTAAAAATTGAAAGTCAAATGTACTGAGGAAAATGGAAGGAAACAGAACTTTGGAAAGTCAAGTGTACAAGTATAATTAGGCTGGCCAAAAACGAATTTGAAGAGCAACTAACAAAAGACACGAAATCTAACAAGCAAAAAACTAAGTACATCAGAAACAGGAAGCCTGCCAAACAATGCATAGGGCAACTGAACGATTTGAGACGCTAAAGGGGCATTGGTCTTTAATGCAGAGGATGTGAGGGACATTACCACACCAGACCCATCTTTTTAGTTGACATATCTGAAGAATTGTCCCAGATTGAGGTGTCAGTAGTGGAAGATTTAGAACAAGCTAAACATGAATAAGTTATAAGGACCAGATGGTATTCTCCCAAAAGTTCTGAAGGAACTCAAATATGAAATTACAGAACTACTAATTGTGGTATATAACTTATTGCATACCAGGTGATTGGTAGATAGCTAATGTGACGCCGGATTTTTAAAAACCTCTAGAGGCGATTCTGGTAATTATGAGCTAGCAAGCCTAACTTCAGAGCCGGGCAGATTGGCTGAAACTGTAGTAAAGAATAGAATTATCAGATACAGAGATGAACACAATATTGCTGGGAAGGAGTCAGCCTGGCTTTTGTAAAGGGAAATCATATCTCACCAATCATTTAGAATTCCTTGCTGGGGTCAATAAATAGGTGGACAAGGGTTATCCAGGATATAGTATACTTGGATTTTCAGAAAGCCTTTGATAAGGTCCCCCACCAAAGGCTCTTAAGCAAAGTAAGGAGTCATGGATTAAAAGGGAAGGTCCTCTTCTGGATCAGTAGCTGGTTAAAAGAAGGAAACAAAGGGTAGGAATAAATGGTCAGTTTTCACAGTGAGGAGAGGTGAACAGCAGGGTTCCCCAAGGATCTGTACTGGGACCAGTATTGTTCAACATATTCATAAATGATCTGAATAGGAGGAGAAACTTAAAAGAACTAGGGCTGTTCAGCCTAGAAAAGAGACAACTAAGGGGGCGATATGATAGAGGCCTATAAAATCATCAGTGGTGTGGACAAAATGAATAGAGATGTGTTATTTACCCTTTCACGCAATAGAAAAACCCGGGGTCACCCAATTAAATTAATAGGCAGCAGGTTTAATTAAAAAAATTAGCTTACAGTTAATATGTCCTTGCAATTTTCAAGATTTTTAAAAGCACTGTGTTTTGAAATGCAGCCCAGATATACTGTCAGTGGGATGAACAATATGCATTATCTTCAATGACAGGTAAAAGAAATGAGGTAGGAGTTGCAATAATGCCTGATGGGCATTTTTGTGACCAGGACTTTGTTTTGACATCCACTGCACTATACAACGTTGCTCTTTTATTATTCTAGCCTCCTAATTGCTGACTATTAGTTCAGTAATAAAATTCAATAATTACAATGTATAGACCAGGGGTCGGCAACCTCTGGCACACGGCTTGCCAGGGTAAGCACCCTGGCAAGCCGCGTGCCAGAAGTTGCCGACCCCTGGTATAGACCTACATTTAATTTGAAAGTTTATTATTTTCTGATATGTCTTATATAATGTATGTTTAAATTTAATCTGATAAATACAGTGTCATATTTTATTAATAATGCAGCTAAAGTAATTTTCTTTAACAAATGTATGTATCTGCAGATATCACTCCTCCGCAAACAGCTGGGTATCTGGAAGTAACAGACCTTAACTCAAAGAAACTTAAATACATCCCTATTCCCAGGTATCTGATTTCCATCAGTAAAATAGCCTCATCTTGTAGGAATAACAAATACAATTCACTAAGCTCTCTTAGTTAGAATAGATATTGGCTTTTCTTACTCTTTTATGTGACACATGGGTGGGTTTTTGGTGCACTGTTTCCTTATTACCTGTTGGATTACTTAATGCTGTGAAAGTAATTTTTACTCCAATATGCAGAACTCTTCAGCAGCTGTATATGGTGTACCCCTCTACTGAAAAGTTGTATTTATCCATTAGCTGGAAAAAATTGGTGTTAGCAATTGATATCAGAGGTACCTTCCTCTTCTCCTTTTTCTTCCCTCCCAGTTTCCTCTCTTCTGTCTCACCCTTTCTCTCCTCATCTTCCCTGCTTCTTTCCTTCTCCCTTTTCATCTCTCCCTTCTATTCTTCATTTTTCTTGCTCTAGGGTCTTGTATAGAGAGGAAAGACAGTTCAGTGGTAGGAGGACCTGGGCTCCAAGTTCCTGTTCCACCAGACTTCCTGTGTGATCTTGGGCAAATCACTTAAGTCAGTTTCTGCCTCAGTTCCTGTAAAATGCAGTTTCTTGCCTCACAGGGGTGTTGTATGATAAATACCTTTAAAATTGTGAGTCTATATGAGTACCTTAGATAGATTGTGTGGCCTCCACACTGCAGTACCTGACAGCCTACTTCAACAAGTGCAAAGTATAATTTTAAAAGCATACTTTGTTTATGAATTGTCATTTTTCACAATGATAAAGGTTTCTTTAAATAAGTCTCCCAACTTTTCATTGATACTGTGCATGTGTGTGTAACCAAAAGGTATGAAATACTGTATTGTACTGATTTTAAAAAAACCTGTCTCATTTCATATGATCTTTAAGGGCATGTATTGAATGAGGCCAGATTCTACATATGGAATTGTTATTTCATGAATTTTGAATGCTTCATTTTGCATCACTGACATTCTTTAGTTTAGTTTTTTTTTAATGGAATCTGCTATTTAAATGAGCAATCTACATTTCTGTTTATAGTACAGTGTAGTTTTATCTAAAAGTGATTGTTCATCCAGGTTTCTCATGGTTTGCGTAACTAAGTGTGCTGAATATATTCAGCCAAAAAGCAATTCAGCAGCTAGATCTTTTGTCCTCTATCAACTGGTAGAGAGAACATATGGCAGGGAACTGCAGTGTCTGCAGGGCCTCATCACATAGGTTAAAAGGTATGAATTCATAGTAATACAGATGAATGTCCTCTTTAGGGCTTTCCTCCAAATCTGGGTGGGTTGTTTGTATTCAGAACCTTTTTGGTTCCAGAGGCGCTGCTTATTATGGAGCAATGATAGTTGCTTCATAAGTGAGATTGAAGCTAGTTTTCCATTATAAGCCCTATTTTCGAACTCTCAAAACGTCCCCCAAAAGGTAACATCGTGCCTGAAATTACATATACCACATGTTATGTCAACATTAATTCTACCTGTTAAAGTTTTCAAAAATATGTACAAAGGTCCAAATAGATTATAAAATTCCATTTCCTTTTTAAGGGTTCATTTCTAATACCCTATAACACAAACTTATACATATACTAAAACATTCCTAACTACAAAAAGCTAGATATGTTAGTTGCTACACCATATATTTAATATAGTTAAAATAACAAACATTATTGCATCACAGGTACAGTGCGCTGAACGTTCTGGAGTTCAGCATGGCATGCTACGATTTCAAGTAGTAGTAAGCCTAAGACTTTCTGTGAGCTGTAGCTGTGTCTACATGGTAAGTTATTGTGCGGCAAGCTGGTACGCTGTAGATTCACACTCTGGCTTCCCGCACGGTAACTTGCCATGTAGACAAGGCTTACATCAGTTTAACTTCACACCTTTAGTTAAATCGGTGCCACTCAGTGTGTAAACCAGTTCTTAGAGAAATTTTCCGTATTATTTCAAGTTATTTTCCAAAGTTGCTAGCTTGTGTTTTTTTCCCATTAATTTTCTACATTTGTGTTTTCCCTTGCCAACTATTTAAATATTTTTATAATGATAATTTTATCATATCTTTTTATTCCGCTTCTCTGAGCCCTCCTGTAATTCCCAGCATGATAAGTTTGGGATCACTAATAAATTTGCTGCTGCCATCTGAATGAAGGTCATTTATAGAGGTTATAACAGTCAGGATACAAATGCTCTTTTGGATTTCTGCTCAACTTCCCCATTTTCCAGTTTTTCTGCGTTGCTTGCTTCCTGTCTGACCTGATTATTTCACCCCCCCCTTGTTCTCTCTAAACCAGGGGTGGGCAAATTATGTCCCCGGGGCTGCATCCAGCCCTTCAGACGTTTTAATTCAGCCCTCGAGATCCCGCTGGGGAGCAGGGTCCAGGGTTTGCCCCACTCTGTACGTGCCATGGCTCCGCGCAGCTCCTGGAAGCAGTGGCATGTCCCTCCTTCGGTTCCTATGCTTAGGGACAGCCAGAGGGCTCTGCACGCTGCCCCTGCCCCAAGTGCTGCCCCCATAGCTCCCATTGGCCTGGAACCGTGGCCAATGGGAGCGCAGGGGCAGCATCTGCAGATGGGATGGCACGCAGAGCCGCCTGGCTGCCCATACATGTAGGAGCTGGAAGGGGGACATGCCGCTGCTTCCAGGAGCCACTTAAGGTAAGTGCTGCCTGGAGCCTGCACCCCGATCCCCTCCTGCACTCCAACCCTCCCACCCTCCAAACCCCTTGGTCCCAGCCTGGAGCACCCTCCTGCACCCCTGCCCCAGCCCTGATCCCCCTCCCACCCTCCAAACCCCTTGGGTCCCAGCCTGGAGCACCCTCCAAACCCCAAACCCCTCATCCCCACCCCCAGCCAGAGCCCTCACTCCCTCCACACACCCTAACCCCCTGCTCCAGCCTGGAGCCCCCTCCCACACCCTGAACTCATTTTTCGCCCTACCCCAGAGCCCACACCTCCAGATGGAGCCCTCACGCCCTCCCACACCCCAACCCCCAATTTCTTGAGCATTCATGGCCCGCCGTACAATTTCGATGCCCAGATGTGGCCCTCAGGCCAAAAAGTTTGACCACTCCTCTAAAACGAGAGGACTGATCTCCTTAAAAATAGATTGGAGATAGAGGTTACTTATACAGCATATTCCATGCTACATTTATCTTAGTTATCTTTTATTCACCTATCCGTATTATGCAAACATCTTTCCACCCTATCTAGTTCCAGTATGTGGTGTGATTGGGTAATATAGTGGGACTGCCAGGTCCAGTCTTGATCTCACTTGGATTGTTGATGGATCATATTCATGAATGTACAACTTTCTGTGACCTTGCTCAAATTTCAAGGGTATTTTTTTTAAATTGGCACCATGGCTACAGAAATATTCTCTCTAGTGTCAATTGTGACTGTTAGATAAACCATATTTGGCTTTATTTTTCAGATCAGTGTCTCTCTCTCCATATACATCATGGCTGTCAAAGATCTCAGACACAGATGTTCTGTTGGCGCCACTGGGCAAAGTAGGTTTGGTTACAGTGGATATGGGCGGCAGTGTCAGGCTTTGGGAGACAGGACTTGACAGCTTACAGCGTTCTCTGCAGGACTGGAGAAACATGATTGGACAAGAGGACGGTAGACCTGTGCAGGTAGGACTTTAAAAATCTCAAGTTAAAAACATTAACAAAATGTTGCCAGTGAGTTGAAGTTTCTAGGTTGTTTAAAAAATAAATTATGATGAAAAGTATCATGAAGTAGAATTAGGCCTAGACCAGCAACAAAAATCAAATAGATCTTTTTACTGAAAAGTCATGGGGTCCTTTAAGAGCTTATTATAGGTGGAGCTGGTAGTAGGCAGCAGGATTAAAACAAACAAAAGGAGGTACTCCTTCACATGATGCACAGTCAACCTGTGGAACATGTTGCCAGGTGATGTTCTGAAGGCCAAAAGTATAACTGGATTAAAAAAAGAATTAGATAAATTCATGTAGGATAGGTCCATCAATGACTATTAGCTGAGATGGACAGAGACAAAACCCCATGTTTCAGGTATCCATAAACCTCCAACTGTCAAAAGCTGGGATTGGACAACAGGGGATAGTGCATTTGAAGTTATCCTTTTCCGTTCGTTTCCTCTGAAGCATCTGGTTCTGGCCACTGTCAGAAGACAGGATGCTGGGCTAGATGGATGATTGGTCTGCCTCAATATGGCTGTTATGTTCTGGTAGCGATGCCTGTTGTTACAGCTGCCTAAACATTTCCAGGAAATCCTCCTGTTTTCGGTTTGCATTTTTACTAGACTTTAACCATTTGGGCTGAAATTTTCCAAGCTTGCTTTCTGCCTCATGATAGCTTTTTTTTTTTTTTTTAAGTTTCAGTGAAAATATTTCAGTCATTTCCAAAATAGATATTTTTCCAATATTCAAAGAAATTATTGGGAATTGTTTTAAGAGCTGTACCACCTCCATACTTTGGAAAAGGGACTTGAAACTTCGCAGGAGAATGGTCCAGTTTTGAGAGTGGTGTCTTTTGCTGTCCCCATGAGAATCTAGGCAGATTGGGCCAAATTGCTTGCGCACACAAAATATATATACACATGTATCAGCTAGTGTGTATGTGCACTACAGCAATATAATGTACAGAATTAGCACTATTCAAATGTCTCATAATCTGTATACTGTTAGTTAGAAGAAGTTTTCCTATACTTGAATCAGTAGGACATGAGATTCAGGAGGATTTGAGTTCAATCCCAGCTTTTATCATACATTTCCAAGTGGCCATGCTGTGCAGTATATATTACACACCTCTGTATAGCCCCACGTAGCCATAAATATGGTACTCCCTTTTTGTCTCTTTGTAGTCTTTATATGTACTTATAACTATTTCAGTTATCAATCTGTATAACCCCTTTTCCAGCACTTTCAAATGTGACAGTAGATTTAATATTTTCTAAATAAAATCTTTCCACATTATTTTCAAGAGATCCAGTAGCCCGAAAGTATAAATTGGATGTAGTAGGCAGAAAGTACAATTCTCCTTTCACTCACTCTTCCTACCCCAAACTCCCGTTCTACAAGATGTTCTGCATTTATAGAAATTTGTGCAACCACTGACCTGCTCTTGTTACTGGAGCTCAGCGAATGCCTTTCATAAAAGTCATGAGAAAAAAAAACACTCTTCCAGTACCACATTTGTGTTGTTTATTGCTTTACCAATGCCAGACATTTTCATTGTCAGTAAAGTAGAGCTAGTGCCATCTAATGGCCAAATACAGTCTGTTTTAATCAGAGCATTTTGGTTGATGCGTATCAAGTATCAGAGGGGTAGCTGTGTTAGTCTATATCCACAAAAACAACAAGCAGTCCGGTGGCACCTTAAAGACTAACAAATGTATTTATTCTTAAGGTGCCAGAATCCTCGTTGTTTTTGGTTGATGTGGTTAACAGCAAAATATTACTGTTCTTATCTTGGAAGAACAGTGTCAGGATTACTGGCTTTAATTAGTCTGTTCTGTAGCCCTCTTTTGATTCAGTCTCATCGAATTACTAGAATTTCAGTCAACTCAGATGAATATTTAAAAAAAAACCCTACTTTGTGCTTGCGAAGTACACTTCATCTGAAAATGTCAACGCACATTACAACATTGAGTAATAAGTATTACAGAAAGGCTACAGGATTTTCCCAAGCTCACAGGGTAACTCAGTGGCAAGTTAGTCATAGAATTTAGTTCTCTTGACACCAAATCTTCCTAACTACCAGACACGTTGCCACTTTGTTGGCTATAAGATTCTAAAAGTTAGAGAGAGAAAAATCCCCTTAGCACATCTACTTCTTCCTTCTGACAATGCAGACAATATGTCTCCTGTCAACACTGTCAGATTTTAAAAGTATATAACATTGATTTGAACTGAAAGGTTGAGAAGAAACCCCACATTTTGGTCTGGAAACTCAGACCATATTCATTTCTGCGTATTTTTCAACTTTATACTACTATTTTTTTTTAAGGTCAGGATTTTGAGATATTACAAATCACACTTCCTGCAAAATGCATTATTTTCAGCATACAGCATTTTATAGAGCATCAAGTAAATAATTTAGCATTTAGCATTTAACTTATCTTTTAAAAAAGATGTTGGCACACAATATGTGCACATTGTGAAATACAAGTTTACCTGGTGTAGGGAAATGAGAGGGCACTTTTTCCATATAAGGTTAGCCGTTTAATGGACATAGACGTAATAGCTTTGTTTTATACATGGTATTTATTTTCATAAGCTAAGGGATGATATTGCAATGCATAAATATGTTCTCAAATTATCCCCTATCAAAAGTAAAAATTATTACCCTGTCTGAAAGCAAGAAACAAGAAATGTGAATTTAACCTTGGCCTCAGGAGATACTGATGAGCTGGTCTGCTAAAATAGCTGCATCTAAATATTGCTTAATACACACATGTGAAGAATCAAAAGTGTCTTGCAATCACATTTGTTCAAGTTGTTGGACTTTTCCTGGGTATTTAATGAGATATTTCTGATCCCTCCACCAAACTCCGCAACATGTCTGCAAGGCTTCTGTCCTTTGAAGCAAAATAGTTTAAAGTTTCTGATAGGAAGTATGTTCTGATAGCTGGGGACAGGCTCCAAACAAGTTTTAGTTTTAGCTTCTGGACTTGTGCTTTGGTTTCTGCAAGCAGGCGTTAAATCTCAGAACTAAGCAGTATGCACATAAATGGGCAAACAAATGGAAAACAAACAGTATTTAAATAAAATGTCAACAAGGACTCTCTGAACTTTCTTTAGCTACAGCAGTCCACGAGGCTAAACAAATATGGATAGATTTTTAGGCAAAAACACAACTCTTCCATTTTGCCTTTATATTCATCAATTGGGATCCAGTGGTATAATCGTTTGTTAGCCTTCAAATCTGTCAATATTTGTTTCATATTGTATATACACTCAGTGTTCAAGCCAAACCGTGAGGCTACAAAATATAGTTTCTAAAAGTAAAATTACTTGTTAAAAGTAATTGTAAATTTTTCCTACTTCATAAAATGTTTGGACTCTATGTGTGTCAGGGATTTTACATAATATGCCAAAATGTTTACATATGGGTTTCTGAAGTTAGGCTTCTACGATTATATTTAGGCACCTAGTAAAGTGGCCAGATTTTCAGAAGTGCTGGGCACCCATTTATGTCAGTGGAGTTACTAGATGTTCTGCGAGTCCCCCCCCCCACACACACACACTCTCTCTCTCTCTCTCTCTCTCTCTCTCTCTCTCTCTCTCTCTCTAACCTAGACATTCGAGATAGAAAAGACCTATTCAATTCTACCAGTGCCTGTGTGTCTCCTACAGCACAATGTTGAATCTTATGTCCCATCTAGTTTTCAGTGACTTCAGATTTGACAGTTCCTCCACTCACCACAATATTTATATAAAAACAAGCTTTGAGATACATTTTAGAAGTTGCGCAGAGTTTAATAATCTGTGATTATACATCAGGTACTTTATATAGCTGAAACATTCAGAGCTAGCTTTCCATCTCCAAGTACAGAATTAAAATAAATTACTCATTTCTGATAAGTTGCCATCTAGCAACATTCCATGTGGTCAGTACTCTTCACATTTTACTGTTGTAAATTGCTGCCAGAACTGGAACATGAAACTTGCTTTACTTAGACTCAGGGTCAGAATTCCATGTGTAGAAAATTATAGTCAAAATGTTAACATTTTCAGAAGCTTAAATAAAACATCTGAAACACCAGTCCCTGGTAAATACAAGTGCAAATAAAGTGCTCAGGTTAAAAAAATTGCAAGAGATGTGTAAAAAATTTCCTACACATTGCAGACCCCCAAAATCCAAAACTATGCTGCCACTGGTGGCTTACCAGAGACATCTGACCAATGCACTCTCATATCTTCATGGTATTTTTGTCTTTGTAGCTATGCTGCTAAGTGATCCATTGTGAAATGTGGCCAAATTCTCAGTCTCAATCTATATAATATCATCATAAAAACTTGTCCATTAGATTCAAGACAGTTTCTGTGCTTTGGGCACCACGAGCGTTTGCTGAAGTGAGCTGCTCTATCCCAAACCAGAGTTCTTGCCTTTAAAAACAGTGGTAGTTGAAGAGGAGAGTTGTTTTTCTTGAAGTATGTGTCAGTATGCATCCCATTGTAGGTGCACGTGCATCTCATGTACATTAGATCATAGTCTTCTGAAGAGCAGTTTCTGTTGGAGGCCACAAAGCACAGAGCAGCCACAAACCTCCCTCGGGTCCCTCTTACCACCCATGGCAGAGAGGCCAAACCAGGCGAATGTCCAGCCCCCCACTACTCTACTCTGTAGAGACATTCAGACTTTTGTCAACCAACTTTAAGAAATCTTTATCTTCATGCTCCCATTAAATTGGACATCACAGAAAACTATTGGTCATCCCACTGTACACTAAGATGAGGTGCTTTGTGCCAAACACCACACCTCATGGTGGACTCACCCCTCTCAAGAATGGTTGATTGTTTTACTTATTTGTTTTCAGTAAAGAGAAACATCATGGAGGGTTATGGTGTTTTTGGCCTCAGCACTGGCCAGTTGGCACTTTATTAATGTGACACTCAGTGTTCCCACAAAACATGAATCTGGCTGTGCCTTTACCCAGGTAACTGGGAGAGTTAATGCTTTATCCTTATACAATACTTCACATCTCAGAGAACCTTACAGACATATCTACTCTTCATGAGATCTGTCTGAGGTAAGTATTCTCACTGCTTTGCATATGGGGAGACCAAGACAAAGAGAAGTCAGGTAACTTGCTCAAGTTCTCATCAAATCTGTAGGAAAATTTGAAATTGAATCTAGGAGTCTTGACATCCTCGCACTGAAGAAACTGAAAATGCCTGCAAAAGATTACCTAAGACTTTGGATGTTAAATCTTTATGTTGTAATGTGGCCAGATCTGGGGTATCAAGACCAATTAGCTCAGAGCTAGAGCATAATGCACATGCTTGCTGTTGTGAAGAGTATAATATAGACAGATTGAGCAAAATTCAAGGTAACTGAGTAAATTGATTTTTCTCAAATTAATATGCAGCAAAGCAAAATGGCTTCACAGCTCTCCTCGCAGCACTCAAAAGAACAAGTCAGAGAACATGTCTTTTAAACATAGCCACATAAAATACTAACTAATTTTATCATATTGCCCAGCTCAAACATTGAAAAGGACAATATGTTTCTGTTCACAATAATTAACAATCCCCTCCACCCATAACTAAACAATTTAATGCCCTTTGCTTTTATGTACCTAGAGGTGCACATATACTGCAATAAAAAAACCCTATGTCTCAGAATCTCAGAGCCCTGGTTAATTGACTCGGGCCTATGGGGCTCAGGCTGGACCCTGGGCTCTGAGACCCTCCTCTCGCAGGGTTTCAGAGCCCGGGCTCTAGCCCAAGCCCAGATCCAAGCCCAAACATCTACATTGCAATTTTTAGCCCCTCAGTCTGAGCCAGCTGACCTGGATTAGCTGCGGCTGTGCCATGAATTTTTTTATTGCAGTGTAGATGTACCCTAACTGAGAAATCATGCAATAATGAGAGAGCTTCTCTTAATTAGACAGCGTTTGAGTGGGTTTGGCAGCTTTGCATAGTGAGATTATGGCCCCCCCAAGATTCAAGCTTTCTTCTGTAAACAATTTATGAACGTTTATTAGATTTGGGGAAATTGTGAGTGAACAAATATGGATGCAAGTTGTGTACTTAGAAACATTTAAAATATATATACTCTCAAAAACTGTTAAAGTTGAGTAACATCAGTAATTTATTATCCTAAAAATAAGCATTATAAACCCAGGAAATTCAGAGGTAGGGATAAATTTACAAGAAATCCAAGCATGTTAAGGTATGGAAATGTACAGGTAAGGCATCCAAACAATCTTAACTCTGCCATGTAGCAATGCCATGAAATAACCAGACAGTTGTGATTAGTGTATAATAGTGTTTGTAGGCCCACATTATTTCAGACTGATATTTTTAAAGGAACATTAAAATTTGTAGGCGATATAGTTACATGAAAAATATACATCTGTTTTCCCTTTCAAGAGTTAACTCCTAAAGGTCAAAACTCTGTCAATGGGCTGCCCAATGTAGGGGTTCATAGAGTGCCCTCCAGTCATCAAAAAGAGGATCCTCATGACTGCAGTAGCCCCTTAACCTCCTGTTCTCCTCTCCCAGGGTTGTTTGATTCTGAGATCTGTGCATATGTGATCCACCAGCTCCTTCCATGCACCCTAAGTAGGGGGACTTGGGGAACACTTGAAGGCTCCCTTCATCCTTCCTGTCTTGCCTTCAGCCCACCAAAACTAAAGCACTTTTTTCCCCTGCCTTTGGGACCTTTTGCATACATGGTGCAAGATTTAGCTGCAAGTGAATAATAAGCCATAAATTAGTTTCACTGTATAACATTTAAAATATATTAGAAAATGTGAGCGCTAATAGAGACTCTCCTTTTCATTCTGTAATCTTCACATTTTGCACTAAAATATGCGGCACAGTGCATGCAGACCACTGAAATATGCACCCCAAGTATGGTTGAAGTAATCTGTGTTACTAGTAACATGTCCGAAGATATAAATTTACTGCAGCCTCCCAGAAAAAAAATATTGTAGCTTTTACTCAGCACAGCTCAGCCATGCCTCCGCTGCCGCTCCCAGAGTTCGATGAGAGCTAGCATGGTTATATGTACACGGGCAGAGGAAATCAAACCTTTAGCTTGTACTATAGACATAGCCTTAAAGAGGCCTAGTCTTCAGAGTCAGGAGAACAAAAGTTTTAGAATTCAGCAACATATCTAAGACTCATAATTGTAAATAGCAATAGTTCAAACTGCAAGGGGAAATGGGAGAAAAAAGTGAGGGGGGATAACCTAAAATGAGAATTTTCATAGACTAATGATTGATCAGCAGAGAAAGACAGCAAAGCCTTAACCTCATCACACATGAGGAAAAATTAGTTTTAGGGGTCTTGAGTCTTGTATTCCCAGTAGAGGTCGTTGGAAGTTCAGGTGAAACATAGTTTCATTGAAAAATGCCAATGCCTTGTAGTAAAATGTTTCACTAAATCTATTACAAATTTGAAAAAACTTTCATTGCGATACAGACTGGTTTCCATTGGAAACCTGCTGGTGTTTCAGGCTTCACAGCTCCACAGGAAGCCTGCCAGTGCCTGAACCCCTAGCTAGAGCCAAGACTAAGGGGTCTAACAAGATCCCCACTCTGCGGAAGCATCCCTGGGAACCCCAGCTGGAGCCAGGGGCCAGTCATTTAAGTAGTCTGTGCCTCAGTATCCTCATCCGTAAAATGGGCTTGGTAGCTACTTCACCAGGGTGCTGTGATGGTATATTAATTAATGTGGTAAAGCACTTCGAGATCCAAAGACGGGCAACACTTATTTTGCACGTAGTTACAATGCAATACAAGGGAGTTACTCTTAATTACTTTGGAGTAAATCCAAAGCAACATTAAGTTCAGAGTATTATTGAAGGAAAAGAATCCTAGAGAGTTGGGGTTTTTTGTTTTGTTTTTTGTTTTAATGGCAGTGTCTTTTCCTTTATCCTCTGAGATGTCCCCCTTTCCTCTCGTGTAGTCTGAGGGCAGATAAGAAAATTCTCCATAATTTTCACGCAGTCCTGGAGCATCCTTTTTTTCCTTCCTCTCTTCAATTGTGCGTAAGCGACTCTATAGTAAGTTATTCACTTTTTAAGTGGGTTAATACTTTTATTTTTATCCAACTCATTATTTCCATTAATTTCCTGCAGCTGTAAAATACTATACTGCTTGAGGAAGTTTAGCACAAAAAAAGCTTAGTTGCTCAAATTACTTCTAGAGTTAGGTATTATTGAGACTGTTATATGATTGCAACTTGCACATGCTCTACACCCAGAAAAGACATTGGTTCAATCTTGTGCTCACATGCATCAACTCAGTTTGGAACCCAGGTTGCTGAACTGGGAGTAAAATTATAAAAAGCTCCCAAATACTTTCAAAAGTGATTTTGGCGTTTAGAAGCTGAAGTCCCATTTTCAGTTAGACTTAGGGTCTAAGAGCTTGTAATAGTTTTTGAACAGAGAGTTAGGGTCCAGAGTCACTTAAGTGCTTTGGAAAATTTTATCCTTTGTCTGAAATATTTTTCAGTTAGTGTTGATGGGGTAGAGGAGAGTTTTATTCTTTAACATTGCCTTGAAAAATGAGCCTATTACATTAAATGCCATATTTATAATGAAGTTTGTGCAGAACGTGGCTGCAATCCTTTGTATCTGATAAAAAAGAAGATATTTAAATGACATCATTTACTACATGTAGCTACAGACTTTCTTGTTCATTAATTGAAAGGATAACATTTTCTATATTTTTCTTTTATGAGAATAATTGCTTATTCTGACCACATGAGGGTATCAGTGAGCTAAAAACGCAAACAATTCTCATCCTATTAAGTATCCGTGTATTTGGAATAACCATATTTGTGAGAGTCAGACCAGGTGGGGAGAACCCCAAATTCCTGAATATTTCACTCTGTGAGCTAAAACAAGGGACTCTGAAAGAGATGAAGACGGGGGATTTTAGAATTAGTCATACTCTGAGTGAAGGCTGCACAGTCAATGTCTGGAATTCTCAGTTTCATGAGCTCCAGGTATTCCAGCTCTGACCCATCCAGGATCCTCTCTGATTTTCAATGATGGGAAGTCTCTGCCAAACATGGTGACTGACACCACTCTGGTTCTGTGGCCTCCCCCTGGCTTGAGTGATTAGCTCTAAAGGAGATACAGGAATAGCAGATACGTCCATTACCTGTTTCAAAGGTCAGCACCTATGTGGAGAATGAGACTAGAAAGCCAACAACCTAGAGACCCCGACATGTTCATGACTTCAAAACTCACTGCTGGGCGAAAGCAGCTCAGCTCCTCCCTCAGGTATTATCATCATCAGTGAGACAGATGTTGCAACTCCATGCAATGTCTTTGGGGACTATTTTATTAAATGTATGAGTGGTTTATGTATGATTGTGTTCTGCTTCACTGGGGTGGGTTAGCACAACTCCTCCAGGATTAAGGCAAGTCACAAAGGCTAAACATTCCAGAGAAGTTCCACCCTTGGGGTGGTTTGCATATCCTGGTTCATCCTGAGTTTTCCAGAGACTAGGAAAAAAGAAAGGCCTTTTGATATAAAAAGATGAGCTTGAACTGACTTGTGGCCTTTTGATTCAACGAATAGTAGGGCTGCCAATTTTCTATTGCAGAAAAAAAAGAACATCCTTGCCCCCACTCTGCCCTGCCCCTTTCCGAGGCTCTGCCCCTGCCCAACCCCTTCTCCAAGGTCCCGCCCCTACTCACTCCATCCCTACTCCCTCCATCACTCGCTCTTCCCCACCCTCGCTCACTCATTTTCACCAGGCTGGGGCTGGGGTGCAGGAGGGGCTGAGGCCTCCAGCTGGGGTTGCAGACTCTGAGATGGGGCCAGGAAATGATGCATTTGGGCTGCAAGAGGGGTCTCTGGGCTGGGGATGAGGGCTTTGGAGTGCAGGAGGGGGCTCAGGGCTGTGGGTTGAGGTGCAGGAGGGGGGTGCGAATTCTGGGAGTGAGTTTGAGTGTGGGAGTGGGCTCAGGGCTGGGATATGGAGTTGGGGTGCGGTTTTGGGCGGCGCTTACCTCAGGCAGCTCCCAGAAGCAGCTATCATGTCCCTCCAGCTCCTAGGTGGAGGGTAGGCCAGGTGGCTCCATGTGCTGCCCCCGTCCAAAGGCGCCACCCCGACAGCCTCGCTGGCCGCCCCTGTGCCTAGGAATCAGAGGGATATGCCAGCTGCTTCCGGGAGCTATGTGGAGCTGGCAGCTGCAGTCAACCTGACTTTTAGCAGCCCAGTCAGCTGTGCTGACCAGAACCACCAGAGTCTCTTTTTGACTGGGCGTTCCAGTCAAAAACTGGATGCCTGGCAACCCTAGCAAATGGACATGCCTTTCTGTAAAAGGGGAGGTCCCAACCCTTGCTGAGAGGTTGGAAGGGATGTTGGGCTGTCAGACTCTCCAGGTAGAAGATGGTTGATTTCTGGGTGTTTAGAGTGTAGATTTACATCTGTTTATTGTTTTTTATATGTTTTGTCTGTAAAGCTTTTTGCCCTCTGAATTAATGTGTTTGCTTGGAAGAGCTGTATGGCCTCTTGTAAAAACACTGTCATTGTCCTTTGAGATAGTGCCTCTTTTTAGAAGGGAGTCAGTCAAAGCGTCCCAATCCAGACACAGGTGATGGCTGGAAACCTGAGACCTGACTGGCACTCCTGGAGTGGATCACAGAGCGAGGGAATACAGATGTAGTTATCCTGAAACAGTGACATCATCATCAGGGCTACCAACTGAAAACAGAGCCTCATTGTAGGCACTGTAGAAACGCGTAACGGAAGACAGTCCCTGCCCTGAAGATTTTACAAACTAATTAAAGAAGAGAGACAAAGGGTAAGTGGGTACAATCCCAGCTTTCTCCTAGAGCAGAGAGATCCAGTACAAAGTGCCTCTTTCTTTCCCCTAGAAATGTGGGAGACCGTAGCTCGCAGAAATAATCTGTTGCCCAAACAAATCATCATTTAGTGCTGTTGCTCAAAGTATCTGCACCAGTGTGTGGTGTGGCCTTAGAGTGATGACACGTTATCAAACAAAAATAGTTCTGCCATTATTAAACTTAATCTGTAATCACTGTAAAGACACAAGGTATCAAAATGTTAGATCACGTAATATGTTACAGTAATACTAGATTGTAGGTGGCTCACCTGTAAATCAAAGCCAGCAGTTCAGTCTCTTCCACAAAGCTGAGCTATAATATCTCAGAACTGTACTTTCCTAAGGAAAATTTGACATTTGGTCTAGCTTGTGGGCCCCAAGGCTGTGGAAAATCATCATCTTTCTGCTTTCATATGCAGTTCCTTTCAAGTTTTCTTCTGCAAGTAAAATGTCCCTCGTTTGTAAATCAAAAACTTTGGCTTCCCTTCAGCTCTGTTCCCATTATTGACTTTCTGGGCTAATTTAAAAGAAAATGTATTCTGAGATGTATCCAAGTTAGTACATGAGATGCTCATTTTTCAAGTAAATCAGTTCTCATTTCAGCTTGATGAGATCAGGAATATAAAATGATCAAACATTGTTCTTGAATCTGGTTAAATGTTTCACTCTGAAAGCCTGAGTTCAAATCCTGGTTAGATCCCAAATGAAAATGACTATGGGAGACTCATCCTTGTCTCAGATGTTTGTTCATATCACTAAAAGTCACAATATATCTTATCATCGGCATTTGGAATATCAGCGATATTGTATCCAAGAATTGATGTACATTGGCAGATCTACATGGGCTCACATAATGCTGTCCCACACAGTGAATAAAATTTATAAGAAGGCCTAAGTCACAAGTAACAAATTAAAGTCAATGGGACTTAGTTCCTAAGTCATTAGACGCTTCTGAAATTTCATTTATGTAATAGATTCGCTTAATAATTTTAAAAGACTCAGCATTAATTTAGCATGGTTTCTTTTTCATGTAGTAAAATAAACTGCCATACAATGTAATTAGAAACTAATTAGGAGTTCTTTGAGAAGAGAATGAGAAGTATTTCTTCCACAATCATTATGCTGTAGTCATTTGTTACTTGGTGGAACAGCATGTTAGGAAAGCCATAACTTCATAATCTTTCAAACAAAAAAAATGACTTGGAAACTTGTGGTGATGGCAGATAAAAAATGGAATTTACGTGTGTTAATAAAATAAAGAACATGTTGAAGCAGAACAAGATGCCTGATTCCGTGTCTTTTCAATGTTTCAGTGTGTTCAGCTTGCGATAGGGTTAAGATGATTAACTAAAAGAAGTATTTTGATTCCCTCATAATCCTGTTTTATTTATGACTGACCAATATACCGTGTATGTTCCAAACCATCATATAATAGAGGAAACATGCTTTCAGCATTTTCAGATCTGCGTGGGTACATTTTTTAGAGTTTATGCAGCTTTCTTACTAGAGACATAGTGCTTATGTGTTGCTAGAATTTCATGATATAGTTTAAAAAATTAAAGGAGTTGTGCCATTTTTGCAGGAACACAAGATGATTGTCATCTCTGTAGGTAAATCCACTGCAGAGATGCAACTATAAATGTGCTAGGACTGGCAATATGTTTGACTCATTAATTCTTACTATTACAAGGAGATAGGTAATGAAGGAAAAAATAAATGTTTCTGATCAGTAAGATTATTTGTGTAGACTCAGGAGAGAATAAGAAAGAAGGGAACTGAAGACAGGAGCATTGAAAGTTGTTGATGGAGTTGTACCAGTGAAACTGTTTTTGTAGTATGAGAAGATGACGTGTCGTTTCTTCAGTGATAATATTTGATACACTCTGATATTAAAAAAAGATGTATTAGGAGAGATGATGTGAGTACTGAAGGCCAGTTGGTAGTGAAGGCCTTGCTGGAGTCCTAGACATGGCAAACAGTATGAACCAAAGATGGTGAACCAAAGTAGGCCTTAATAGACTAGCAATGCTGGGTGTCAACTAACCAAGTAAGCACATTTGTGACCTGAGAGGATGGTACAGGAACTATGTAAACACATTCCAAAGAGACAGTATAGGAACACATCGATCCCTTGTAAAAATAAGGAGGAGGTGACAAGGTAATGGATGAGGATGTTTTGATCAAACTACCAGGGCCACCCAGAGGACTCAGGGGGCCTGGGATCTTCAGCAGCGGGGGTCCTTCTGCTCTGAGTCTTTGGGGCACTTTGGTGGTGGGTCCCGGAGCCAGGGCTGGCTTTAGGCCTATTCCACCAATTCCCTTGAATTGGGCCCCACACCCAGTGAGAAGCCCTTCCCTGGCTAGAGGCGCCTTTTTAATTTTTACTCACCCGGCGGCGCTCCGTGTCTTCGGCGGCACTTTGGCGGCAGGTCCTTCATTGCTGCCAAAGACCTGGAGTGAGTGATGGACCCACTGCCGAAGTGCCGCCGAAGGCTCAGAGCACCACCTATTTAGTACAAGCCCCACGTGTTTTTTTTAAGTCATTCCTGCTGAGGCCCCGTCTAAACTGTTCGAATTGGGCCCTGCACTTCCTAAGGCCGAACAGTGAGTAGTTTATTTGTTTTTTTTAGATGGATGTTGAGAGTTACTCCTTGACAAAGGCAGAGATCATCTCAATGTGCTGTTCAAGGGATAACATTATTGAGTCACCAGATGGCTCCATTGCAAATAGTCTTATAAATTTACTTTGACTGACTATACAGGTGGTTAGGTCTTAGACAAATGCTGTTAGTTGTGGTTCAATTTGTTTTAGAAACTGAATAGATCACCAGTGAAGTGGTTTAGTGACTGACTCAGGCCTCGTCCAGACTAGGGGAGGAAAATCGATCTTAGATACGCAACTTCAGCTACGTGAATAACGTAGCTGAAGTCGAATATCTAAGATTGAATTACTCACCCGTCCAGATGGCGTGGGATCGATGTCCGAGGCTCTCCGTGTCGATTCCGGAACTCCGTTCAGGTTGATGGAGTTCCGGAATTGATGTAAGTGCGCTCAGGGATCGATATATCGCGTCTAGACTAGACGCGATATATCGATCCCCAAGCAATCGATTTTAACCTGCCGATACGGCGGGGTAGTCTGGACGTGGGCTCAGTCACTGACTGAATCGTTACTTAGGTACATCTGCCACCTATGGGTTCTCTGCCACAAAACATATAATGTCAAAATAATACAAGAGGAGGGATGGGATTTTGTACCTCAGCTAGGAGAATAGGATGCAAAACACTAATATGATTGTCCTTCCTGCAATAAACGAAAGTGCCTACATTAGAATAGCATAAGGTCCAGGACATTGTTGTATTACTGACGATTTGGACATTGAGCACTAATAATGAACTTGTGTGTATGTAAATCTGAGTGGCAAAGAGACAGCGATTTGGGATAAAGACTAATAAAAGGTTAGCTAGTGAAGGCAATAATTCATATGCAAGATTTAAAGAAATAAATGAGAAATGTAATACTAATAAACTTTTTTATACTAATCGGTGTTCACTGAATTCCTGCTGGCTAGACGTGGTATTTCTTAAATAGGAAAAAATCCATATTGTTGCCCAGAGTAGATTGGTAATGATACTGTTGTGGAGCTACAGAATCTGTCTCTGGCTTTCTGAACAGCCTCTTTGTTCAGAGGGGTCTGAAGTATGTCAATTCAGTTCAACTTCTCTTGCCCAGAGATCTTTTCTTTTCTTTTCTATGAAAACACTGGCCTTCAAAAAACATTCTCTTGCCTTTCCTGCCCCTGTAAATTATTTAATCAACTTCTAAGATTTTGTAGGAGCAATTCAAGGTGCTAGGATTGAGCAAAGTTGATAAAAACGGTTAGCAAAAATTGTTCAGAAGTTTGTCAGTTGGTTTTGCATGATTTCATGCCCCTTGAAATGTTTACTTTTTGTGACAGATTGGTGGACTGAGTTGTTAGAAAGGAATCATGCAGGAACTTGAAACGCCACTTTCATGTGAAAATTCACCTTTGTGAATTTGGAAAAAGCATGAGAAGGTGGTGCCAATCACATCCACATGATCTAGTGCAGGAGTTGGCAACCTTTCAGAAGTGGTGTGCCGAATCTTCATTTATTCACTCTAATTCAAGGTTTCGCATGCCAGTAATACCTTTTAACATTTTTAGATGGTCTCTTTATATGTCTATAATATAGAACTAAACTATTGTTGTATGTAAAGTAAATAAGGTTTTAAAAATGTTTAAGATGCTTCATTTAAAATTAAAATGCAGAGTCCCCTGGACCGGTGGCCAGGACCCGTGCAGTGTGAATGCCACTGAAAATCAGCTCGCGTGCCACAGTTTGCCTACATCTGATCTAGTGGTTTAAACACGTTCCTGGAAGCCATTGATTCTGTTCCCATCCGTGTCACACTTATATATTACTTTCCAAACATTTAGCAGCTAGATATTATTTCTCCTATTTTACAGATTGAAATACAGAGATTCAGAGAAGATACATGATATGGTCATTGTCATACAACTGCAACTGATCAGAAAACTGGTCACTTGACTTCCATTCCTATACCTGAATCTCTAAACAACAGAATGCTTCACAGGCAAGACAATTAACCCTCATTCTGTCTTTGGTTTAAGAATTGGTAAAGTAAGGGCAGTGGTATTTACCAAAGCATAAAATATACATGGTTTTGAATGTCTATAGGCAGAAAAAGAGGTAGGTCAGAAATACTGTTCCTCATTTTACAGATTCAGAAAATTAGACATTAGAGTCATGGAATAAAATCCTGGCCCAATAGATTTGAATGTTAAAATTCCTATACACTTCAATAGGGCTGGGCTTTAACCAGGAAATGTAGGTTCTATTCTTGATTTGTATGACCTGTGGCATGTTACTTAACAGAATCTCCATGTATACACGTAATAATATGTGTTTACTAAATTAATGTTTGTTGTAAATGTAAGGTAGTATTAAGACCAGAGTTGGGAAAGCACTTGGGGACTTTCTAATTCCATCTGTGGCTTCTATGAACTTTGTCTCCATTTTACCTCCTTATCCTCATAGTAGCTTTTTTCAAACTGTAAGAGAAAATTTTTAAGCAAAAGTGTCTTTTAGATATTTTCACAATCTTCAGATAGTGAAAAACATTTTGCATGAACTATTATCTAATCATTTTGAAATTTTGCAAAAATGCCTCAGTTTTACAGGCGTTACACAACATCCAAACCTGGCAAATTTCAACAGCAACAATCAAAACCATTCTGACTATTTCACCCATCACTAACTGTGACAGGGTTGGGATTCACTACCATGGCACCTCCCGCTGGTCGCTCTGGGAATTAGCTCAGTTCCTGGGGCGCACCCTCTGCTGGTGGTGTTCCGTCCATCATCTGTTCTCTGCTGGTGTCTGGACCCACATCGTTCCCCGCTCAGCAACATCCATTTCAGGCCACTGCCTTCTAACAGTGTCTCCTAGTCCATCCTCATCCCCTTTCGGGGAGGAGAGGTTAACAGCAGTCTTTCTCTGCACCCCAGCCACAGTGGTCAACCACACCCAAAAGTCTAACCCTTTGTGTTAGGGGTCTGGTGCAGTCCACTACTGCCACATCCACTGGCTGGGTGTCCATGCAAGGGAGAAGGGGGGGACCCAGGCCCACCATCTACACTGGGTCCCAACCCAGGGATCATTTGGCAGCAGCCATCCTGTCCTCCTCCCCTCCCCTTGTGCATCTCTCTCCCTAGGATGCTTCCCCTTCGGCCCCTTTGCACCTGGCTAGGCCCTTCCCTTAGGGCCTGGCAGGTAGCAGGCTGGAGTTCCCTTCAGCTCCCCCAAGCCTCTCCTAGGCAGCCTTTATATAGGGCCTAGCCTAGCCCTGATTGGCTAGCTCTAATCTCAGCCCTGATTGGCTGCCGGCCAGTGCAGCCGCTCTGGCCTACTCTAGCCCCCTCTCGCATGGGAGTGGGGCAGCCGCCTCACCACGCTAACACTAGTACTATAATGATGGTTAGTAGCTTTAGAGCAGTATTGAAAGCACACAAAATAACACATACATTAGTGTTTTCTTGATAACTATGGATAGTGTTACTCCTTTCTATGTGAAAATGACCCTTTCCTGTGGGCTCAATCAGCACTATCGACATCAGTAGAAGTTTTACCATTAACTTTAATGAAAGCAGGAGAAAGCTACAGCAATAAAAGCAGTGAGGGGTTTTTTTTGGTTTTGTTTTTTTTGCCTGAGTCCCTTTCCTGCCCAGCAGTTTTTTACTCTCATGCTGATTATAAAACATTTTCTTCATATCTTCACCAGAAATGGTTTTACATTAAAGAGAAAGAGCAACACAGAACACTACTCTGTACTTAAACACCAACATGCATATAGCAACTTTTGATATCAATTTAGTCTGAGTAGGAAATTCAGTTCATTTTTTAATATATATTCACTATAGTGTTGATATAGAGAATGTCCTGGGGAAAGATGTTCTTATGAACTGTTAAACATAGCCTAGGGCAACATTTTTATAAATCCTTTTTACAGTTTAAACAGTTTAGGTCCAGGAAAATCCATAGTCTTGTACACAGACACTGAAGGAGACACTTCATTCTATGGGGAAACATAATCCTTCATCCTTTGAGTCATCCTGTTTTTGATTGTTTATAATTTCTTTCATATCAAGAATATTCACCTCCCAAAATGACGTATGGGAAAAAGTCCCTTAATAAATTACTGATATTCAAGTACAATCTGGATTTTATTAATTTTTCAGTACTGAAACATTACATTTGATAGAAAAGGAAACATTCTCCTTTGACTAGGATTATGAATTGCAGGGCTTTGGCAAAGGCTCCAGGCAAAAACCTGCAGCTCCACTGTGCCGGAGCTACTCTGCGCTCCAGCTCCGGACTCCGCTCCCAAGCCCTGATAAATTGTCCCATTTACTTGTACTGTATGTTACTAAAAGGGCAAAACATTGAGCTAATTTTTTCCCTGTGGTGTACAACTGTGCTAGGAGAGAGAGGAGGGTAAAATGAGCTTTCTCTTTGCACCTTAGCAGGATTCCTACTTTGTGGTAAAGACAGTTCTAGGAAACTAAGTGTTAGGAAGGAGAATGCACTTTATTTTTTTTAAGCAGCAGTAAGAAGTAACTTGCAGTTGATCACCATTTTAGTCTGAATTTCAGCCCTGTGGTTGGTGGAAATGACTCTAATTCAGGGGTCGGCCACCTCTGGTACGTGCTCACCAAAGTAAAGCACCCTGGCAGGCCCAGGCCAGTTTGTTTACCTGCAGCGTTGGCAGGTTCAGCCGATCACAGCTCCCACTGGCCGCGGTTCGCTGTCCCAGGTCGATGTGGGCGTCTGGAAGCCATGGCCAGCACATCTCTCACCAGTGCCGCTTCCCGCAGCCCCCATTGGCCTGGGACGGCGAACTGCAGCCAGTGGGAGCCATGATCGGCCAAACCTGCTGATGCAGCAGGTAAACAAACTGGCCCGGCCTGCCAGGGTGCTTACCTGGCAAGCTGCGTGCCAGAGGTTGCCGACCCTGCTCTAATTAAACACGCAATTGCCCCAGCTCTACACTTCCCCGTCTTTCCATCCTGTTACTGCCAGGATTAAGGGTAGGTATTTACCCATTAAGTGTTTGAATGAGTGCTAGTGAAATGAAACAAAACTCTGGTACCTCAGCTTCTCATGTCTGATATACTAGGTGTAAATCATTCTAGCAACTGTATATACAGCAGCCTTGGCACTGTTCTCTCAAGATATTATTTAACACAATGATGTGTGTATTTTAAGTTAAGAGAAGCATGTAATCATATTATTTCCAATGATTTAGCAAATGTGCTGCACCTGGCATGTCTTGGAAGTTCTGTAGGGTGCTGAATAAAGGCTTAAGGAAAATTTTAGTTAATCATTTGTCGCCGCGTACAATAAAGAGAGGTTCCTGCACTTACATTCTGGAGATATATGCCAATGAAATCCTGTAAGGAATGTGCCTCTGCTTTAATTCCTTTACTTAACTTTGCTTTAAAGAAGAGGGGAAATGTAATTCTGAGAAATTTTGAAATGGGTAACTTATTTTAAGAAAAAAAAATATATAGCTAAGACTCCTTCATACTACTAGAGGCTAGGCTTGGGAGTAAAAAGCTGAACAGAGTAATATTTCCCTTCAGTTTCTCTTGTTTTTTCCTCTTAAGAATAATTCATTTAGAATAATATAGTTTCTTAAAATTATGCAGAGTGTACTTTAAAATGACAGAGTCTAGATACGAGTGCGTACATTTGTAGGGGGTATATTCACTAAAGCTAACACTGTGAGATTATATCTCTCTGTGCCTGTGAGGATTCACCTCTATTGGAACCAGCATTTCCTCCACCATCCTCCTTAGGGAACTGGCTTTTCAGTCATAAGAGGGTTGCAAAGGAGCAACTCTGGCACCAGTTGCTGAGGAAAGGCCGTGAATCCTCTCATTCCTTCTGGGCTTGTAATAAAGTTACTGAACAAGATGACAAACACAAACTGCTGCGTAAAAGTCTGTACACGCTCTAGACATCTTACTATGCTGAACAAAACTGTGTCATCTCTAGATAGTATGGTGACAGGAGTACTAGAAATGCCTGTGATAGACAAGGTGGGTGAGGTGATATCTCCTATTGGACCAACTTCTGTTGGTGAGAGACGAGCTTTTGAGCTTATGCAGAAGTTGGTCCAGTAAAAGATGCTACGTCACCAACCTTGTCTCTCTAATATCCTGGGACTGACATGGCTACAACAACACTAAATATCAGTGATCAGCAACATTTGGCACTCGGCCCCTCAGGGAAATCTGCTGGCAGGCCGGGACGGTTTGTTTACCTGCAGTGTCTGCAGGTTCGGCCGATCGCAACTCCCACCAGCCACATCCCTCAGCCCATGCCACTTGTTAGGTATCATCCCAATGAATCAATCACTGTACGCATGAGTTTTTAAATATCCTTATCGTTTGCCTGAAAATTGGGAAGTGAAGAAACAGTTCTTGCCCATGAATTAGTATGTGTGTGTGTGTATTCCTAAACAAAAATCTCATAAAATGAAGTTAGAGTTGAGAGTACATATCAGTAATTTAGGACAAAGTACCTTATGTTTAGGGTTGATATCCAAAACAAGCACTATAAATTCAGAGTTAAGATTAAACCTAACCTGTTTGGGTTCCTTTTAAGGCATGGAAATACACAGTTAAAGTACCCAAACAACTTTAACTCTGCCTTCTAGTGACACCTTTTAATAACCATAATTATAAGAAGACATTTTAGTGTTTATGGTTCCAAATTAAACAAAACTTATTTTTAAATACTTTTTTCCTTCTTTTCATCATGGTGTCTGTAGAGCAGGGTTAAGATACATGTTTTTTTTTAAAAAACATTTCACAGTGCATTACTGCAGACACATCCTTCATTTTCAGTTGCTATAGTTGCTCATAGAGATAATGCACTGTTTAATGTGGTCAGCTCTGTAGGTCCTAAGAAACCTTTTTTCAGCTTCGTTCTATCACCATGAGGGTATACAAATCACAAAACTGGACCTTACATTTAACTGATGCCACTGATTTCCAATTTATTGCTGTAGTTACTGTTTGTTAATTTCTTTCATTAGATTTTATAATTTCACGGCAGTAACTAAAACAGTCATATTTAATAATATGTAAGCAGTGACACATTTACACAAGTAGTGTTGTGAATGTAATTCTAGACCTACTTCCAAACATATTTAGCTAACTGAGACTCAATTAACACATGACAGAGTACCCCTTTCATAGATTGCCTGGCCAGCGTAGGTCTCCAAATTGCATATTACAGTATAGCATAAATTAAATAGCTGATTGGCACAAATGTAATACAAAAGACATAATTTCATTGTGGTTTTCAGGAAGTCATATCTGAGCTTTCTGAGCATGTATGTCTATTTCACATTAGTATATGTGAAGAGTGATGTAGTTTTTCTTCTTTGTTAGTTTGTATCACTCCTAGTATTAGGAGTATCTACTGTAATCAGTAAGAGAAAACAAATATATATCAGTCCTGTAATACAGTGAGATGTTTAAAAGCCAAAACTGTGTGATCGAGTCAGTTGGGGTCTTATCCTGTGAGTTGTGTCAGGCCTTTAACTCCCTTAGAATTTGAGGACCCTGGACAGCTTGTCCAGATCAACCTATTAACTTCATTGGAAATTGTGTCTTCATAGGGACTCAGGATCAGGCTTATATGCAGCATAGTAGAGGATGATAATTCTGCTCTTTATGGGTAGGAAACCCTGAACAAGTACCTGGCCAAAGAGAGGCAGATAAAATGGAAAAATAAATCCATTTCTAGAGCATCAATCACTAACATGTAAAAAAACCTAGACACACACAGAAGAAAGACATGCCATGGTGACTGCAGAGCTTGTGGTTCTGGTGGAAACCAGTCCTCACAGAAGAAAATCTTAAAAGAAAAATTTCAAAATATTTTCCAGCTATTCTGCTGTCACCCTTACCTCATAGCTACAGCTCAAAAGACTCCTTGACTGAATTCATCTGTTGTTTCACTTAACTGTGATGTGCACAGCATACTATGCAGAATCTTAACAATAATGAATAAAGCTTTGCACGTGCCTACAGTTATAAGCACATAATGAAATGGCACAAGTTTCACTTCAAGAAAAATTGAAATTTCACTATAGTTAAAACCTGACTAAAACAATCAAATTATTTAACTAGTTTGAGAAAGACATGTAATAAATTCAAAAGGAATCTAATCAGAAGGGATAGTTAGCACTTGAACTGGCAAATTATCCATGTATTTCTAATGTGCCTAACTAGATCCTTCCTCTTCTTGCATCTTTCAATTTTCCTGACTCCAAATATATCTCCTGAGCCACCACTTGACTGCCTAACTTTTAACAGTCCATTACCTCAAGATGGCTCCCAACCTTTAGCTGTATTTTGCTGAGGGGTGCTATTAGCTCCCACATGCACACTGTTGCATTTCACCTAACTCTCCTTAGAACTCTCACACAGTGGAGGATCCAGTTTAACCAAAGGACCCTCAAATTTGATCTCTCTCATCATAAAAAATCCAGCTTTGATCCCATCTCCCTTCTCTTCTTTAGACTCATTGAGCGTGCAGTCTACCACCTTTGTCTTACATACATCTTTAATTTCATTCAAGATCCAGTCTAGTTTCCACTCCTACTGTCAATTGAAATGACTCTCACCAGTCTCTGAGGAGCTCTATCTGCAATATTTCAGGACCACCTCCTCGAAATATCAGCTGCTTTTGGTGTCATAGACTAATTCTTCTCAAATTTTGACTTCCTTGACCTGTTCTCTCCTGGTTCTCCTCCTTCCCTCTAAGATTGATTCTTCAGAGTTTCATTGGCAGGGGGATCCTCTTCCTCTCTCTCGTTTTACTGTAGAAGTCTCTCAAAGCTTTGTCATCGCACACTTCCCCTTTCTCCTCTCTGGATAGTGTCATTCACAATCATGACTTTGACTATTATCTTTATGCTGATGACTAACAAATATACTCTGGACCTGTCTTCTTCCAGACAAATAAAATTCTCAACCTGTCTTTCTGACTTCCCCTTATGGATGTCCAATCACTAGTTGACCCTTAACATGGCCAAAACTGAGCTCTTCATCTTCCTGTAATGAGGCGTTCACTTGCCCTCGCAACAAATTAGTCAGAGACCTCTTCTGAGTGCAATCACCAGTGCTTTTTATTTTCAATGTCAGCTCCACCAGCTTCTATTTACAGTCTGCTCCAAACCAGCCACCTGGGGGACAGCTTGCTTCTCCAGCCAGCAGTGATGCGATGCGATGCGATGCGCTGGGCTCCTCTCCTCTCCTACCCCACCCCCCCCCACTTCCTTCCTGACAGCTTTATATAGCCCCCTGGCTAATAAGGCCCCAGGTGCTTCTCTTCTAGCAATTAGGCGTGGCATACTCAGCCAGCCCCAATTAATACTTCTTAATTGGAGCTGGGCTAACAGGGGCCTGGCTCAGGACCTCCTGGCCAGCACTCTGTTACATTCTCTCATAGCCTTCTCCTTCCTCCCAGTGTCTGTCATACCTTAGTATTCCAAGTTGCTCAAGTCCATAGTCATGTTTTCATCTTTGATTCAGCCCTCCTTTTTGATCCATGTGTCCAGGCCATTGTAACAGTTTGGTGACCTGAAATACACATCTCTGTTGTTCTATAAAGCACTTTGAATATTCCAAATATTCAAACAAAAACATCTGCTAATTAAATATAAAGAACATAGTAAGGGCAAGTTGCTAAACTAAGACTAATTCTCAACCTCTCACTCACTCTTTCTTTCTCTCACTTATTTTTTTGTTTTGTTTTCATTTTTTAACAAAAAATAAACTAATATTGAATATTTTGCTGTGGTTAAGAGCAATAAGACAGATTGCTAATCAAAATAAGAGCAATAGGGGTGCCAAATTATTAGGAAAAGCTGATGTATTAATTAAATTACCACAGAGTGTAAGGATAGGTCTGCACTTGAAAAGTGGGTCAATACAGCTTATGCTGACAAAAAAGGGCGTTATAATTTTATGTTAATTTTAAAATTGTAAACACTACCTAGTACACAATTCTGTCTCAAACTATAATTTTCCAATAATAATATGTCAAAAATGGCTGTCTTTCAAAATAATCACCACTTTGTGAACTTTGCTCAATGGAAAAATAAAGTCCCCGCCGAATGTCACTAAATACAGCAAAATAAGCTCCATAAAGCTTCCCTTTATAGGATTTTTGTTTATTTTTCAATGGAGAAAGGGTCCATGAAGGCCAAAGTGCAGCAAATTTCCCATGTTTTATAGTTTCTTTTTAAAGAATAAATATTTTCATTACATCTTGTGAGGCCTACATTCATTTCTTTTTTTAAATAAACTAAGCAATTTTGGTGTACCTAGTGACTTTGGTATGTTTAAAATGCTAGTCAAGCAGTTACATTAAAAGATACTGTTTATTTTATCCCTAAAGGCACCCACTTAAAAAAAAATTATACAGCCCATTGAAATAAGGACAAAACACTGTGGTGTGCTTTTGAAAGTCTGTTAGACTCATAGACTTTAAGGTCAGAATGGACCATTGTGATCATCTAGTCCAGGGGTTGGCAACCTACGACACGCGTGCCACCTTTGGCACGCGAGCCAATTTTGCCTGGCACGCGGCTGCCAGCTGGGGTCCCAGCTGCCAGCCCCGCTCAGCGCGCGCGGCCAGCTGAGTGAAGTGGGTCTGGCGGCTGGCACCCCAGACTAAGAGCAGGCGCGCCCCCCGGGAGTGTGAGCTACCAGGGCACGGGGCCCTGAGCCTGCTGTGGAAGGGGCAGCGGCAGCAGCTTACGCTCCCAGGAGCTGCAGAGCCCGAGCGCTGCGAGGGGGGAACCAGGGGGTGCATGAGGCTTGCTGCCTGCATGCATCCACTGCAGGAGCCCCCCCCCCAGAGGGGGCACTGCGCCGCAGCCCAGGCAGGCACACCCCTCGGCTGCCCCCTCAACGAGCTCGGGTTCTGCGGTTCCCGGGAGTGTGAGCCGTCACCGCTGCCCCTGCCGCAGCTTCCCCCCCCCCGCAGCTCCTTCCCCCCCCCTGCCTCAGCACTCCACGTGGAGGCAAAACTCTACGTGGAGCCAGGGTCTGATCGGCATGGGCATGGTAAGGGGCGTCTTGGGGGGCAGTCAGGGAGCAGGGAGAGGGTTGGATGGGTCAGAGGTTCTGGGGGTCCTTTCAGGGGGTGGGAAATGGTTGAATGGGGCGTGGGAGTCCCCGGGGGTCTGTTTGGGGGTGGGGGTGTTCATAAGGGTTGGGGCAGTCAGGGGACAGGTATGGGGTAGGGCCCTAGGGGGCAGTTAGGGTGGGGGGGGTCTCAGGAGGGAGCAGTCAGAGGACAAGGAGCAGGGAGGCTTAGGTAGGGGGTGGGGTTCTGGGAGGCACTTGGGGGCAGGGGTTCCAGGAGGGAGTAGTTAGGGGACAAGGAGCAGGGGGGTTGGGGGTTCTGTAGGAAGTGGGAGGGAGGGGATGGGGGCTAGGGCAGGGCTCTCCCCTCTTCTTTGATTGTTGAAATATGGTAACCCTAGGCGAGGGGGGAACCAGGGGCGCATGGGGGCTGGCGACCACATACATCCACTGCAGCCTACAGGTGCCCCCGGGCAGGTGCCGGGCCGCAGCCAGGGCGAGGGGGTGCAGCTGCTCCCTGCTAGCGGTGCCACTACCACCTTTGCAGGGCTGCTGCCCCCCTGCAGCATGCCGGCTCCTCCATGGCTGGGGCTTGCTGCTGCTGCAAGCAGGACTCTCTGGCTCTCTGGTGCCTCCGGAAGGTGGTTCCTCCCTGCCGAGCTGCTGCAGTGGCCCAAGCCCGGCAAAGCCAGTGAGCGTATTCGGGGTGGGGGCCACCTGGGTGGGGTTGGGCGTGCTCACAGAGGGGCTATGCAACCTCCAGGGTCTTTCAGGGAGTGGGAGGGGGGAACCTGGTCTGGGGAGCAGCCCCTGGGTACAGCTGCCCTGGGGTCCTATCAAGGCTCGTTGGGGATTTGCCCCTCAATAAACCGATGTGCAAGGTGGAAGTTCGCCGAGGTGACAAAATATCCTTGTACTAGCCCTGCCCCAGGGCATTTTAATTTAATTTTAAATGAAGCTTTTTAAACATTTTTAAAAACTTGTTTACTTACATACAACAATAGTTTAAACTTATAGAGAGAGACCTTCTAAAAATGTTAAAAATGTATTACCAGCACACACGAAACCTTAAATTAGAGTGAATAAATGAAGACTAGCACACTACTTCTGAAAGGTTGCCAACCCCTGATCTAGTCTGACCTCCTGCACAACGCAGACCACAGAATCTCACCCACCCACTCCTGTAACAAACCCCTAACCTATGTCTGAGTTATTGAAGTCCTCAAATCGTGGTTTAAAGACCTCCAGGTGCAGAGAATCCTCCAGCAAGTGACCTGTGCCCCACGCTGCAGAAGAAGGCAAAATAAGTATGCAAATATTGAATTAATTATATTTATCAGATTAGATCTTTATTTACCTTTATTTCACATTGATGAGATGTTTCACAGAGGGTGTATTGTACCTTTATGATTAATACAAATAAGTGTAAGGATGAATAAAAATATTCTTTGAATGGTTGCCAATACACTGTTTTTATAACATGTTTTCAGATCATAGGAATGTGTAGAATTCCTCTCAGTGTTGTGTTGAGCCTGCAGCACACAGTGAATTCAGGGATTAAATTATTCTGCAGCTCTGAAGGAAACCCTGCTAATGCCAGAGAACCTGTTTCTTAATAGACTGTAAAATTGTGTACTCTCAGAATGCATCAATTTTACAGTAAAATAAATGTAAAATATGTATATGGGTGGGAGGAGTTCATTCATAGAAGATTGATCAATGTTACCGTTAGTTCTATGTCATTATATTTCAAGTAACAGTAAATAGCATTAATTTATACAGAATTATTACTGTAAAGAAAATGTATACATTAGGAATTGAGTCACTAGATGACTCAGAGGAGCAGTAATGGAGAGTCATTCTCTTACCTAAATATCTCCAATTGATGCTGTCATTACCATCAGACAGCTGTTTGGTATTTTGCATGTCCATTGAGCTGTGGACAAAGTTCAGCCCCCAGTGGACAGGTGTGCATACACAAAACCACCATTACAAACATCACCTTTGTTGGCAGTCTTGGCAGGGAGGCCAAGGAGTAAATGAGCGTGTAACTTGAACTAATCTTTTATTTAAGAACAGGGTTCAAGCATGTCGGTAGAGAGATGCAGGAAATTTGCCAATTGTGAGTGAAGAGAGGAGGTCAGCCTTCAGGTCTTTGAAGCTGGCATTTTGAAACAGGTCACTGAGTTGTAGTTTTAAGATATTACCTAGTTGAGGTGACCCCTCAGCTTCACCTCAGCCAACCAACACTTGTTAAAACTATTTCTTACCCTGTCTGTGTTTGGATTTTAAAAGTGTTAGTTATCACATTTTAAATAAACACCTTTTTTCCTAGTGTGTACAGTCCCAAGACTGCTCCGTGGTTTGGTTGGTTTGCAGTATTCTAAGAGCCTGTGCAGCTTTGACTTTTCTCCTCCCAGCTATTTTTTTTACATGTTTTGTATTTATTGGCCTATAAAATAATACATCTCTTGCATTCACTCTTGGCCTATGGCTTCTAAATAGGACACAATGTATTATCATGCTATCAGGATGGTCATAGAATTCATGCTAGGTATAATAATACGAGATATTGTCAACTTACTTTCTTTTTATTTTCACAGATAACCATTGAGAGAGACAGTGGTTTGGAAGTGAGCTCCCCTAAGCATGGAAAGACAGATCCAGACAACATGCCTCATGTTGGCGGAAACACCTGGGCTGGTGGAACAGGTTGGCATTCAATGTCTTCTCATGATTTGCTTGAGTCTTTGAAGGATGTCTCAGATAACTTTGGTGACAGTTCTAAATTTCAAAAGTCTTTTATCGTTAAATTATTTTCCGCTGGCAGTTTTTAATCCACACTGAATGCATTTTGTGGAAGGCAAAAAGTTCTTAAGAATAAACATAGATACCCAGGATCAGGCAAGTAGATATTAGAAATCGTTATTTCTTACATTTGGTTAAGGTTGTTAATATCTGATACTATCCATACAAAGAGTTCAGTGTCTCCTAATTCTAAATTCTGAGTGATATGACAACAGTCACACTATACACAGTAGTGAAAACTATAGGCATACAATCAACAAATTCTGGAGTTACACTGTTAGTTTACAGTAACCAAAGTTAATAGTTTTAAGGGCTAATAACTTTGAGGACTTAAAGTAGGAGTTAAGTGGAGTGTAAGCTCTCTGCACAGGAGTGAATTTCACCTTTGAAGAATAAAGAGCCTTATTTTGATCACAAAACAGTATAAAACTGGAGTCAGAATTTTGCTTTACCATGGTATTGCTTCACGTTTGAAAGTACACGGTTATTTGCAGATGCAAATAAAGTATTTTCTATGGGACTCATGGAAACTTTTTACAAATTTTTACATGCATTAGGGTGATAGTGGAGGTTTTAAAAGAGGAAGATTTATGTGATTGTTATGACACATTCTTGATTTTCATATCATCTGTTCTAGGTGGGAGAGACACTGCAGGGCTGGGCGGCAAAGGTGGGCCCTATAGACTGGATGCTGGCCACAAAGTTTACCAGATATCTCAGGCTGAGAAAGATGCTGTTCCTGAGAGGTGAGAGAGCTGCAAGGGAGATGGGTGAAAAGGCCTTTAAACAGAGGTTAGTATTCAAATTTTATTTCATTCTCCATTTTGCCCCCCACAACCTCCCCACCTTGCCAAGAAGAATAGCTGTATGGAAGCATTATAACAAAGATGGCTGAAATTGTTTAGATGAAATTACAATAATCACAGAAGAGCTCTGTGTATGCTCAAAAGCTTCTCTCTCTCACCAATAGAAGTTGGTCCAATAACAGATATCACTTCACCCACCTTGACTCTCTAACATCCTGGGATCAGTACGGCTACAACAACACTGCAAACAGCAATCACAGCTGTTTAACAGTACACCTCCATACTGTTTAATAGTTTAAAACAGGAAGTGAAGAAAACTATATCTAATTGAAACCACACTGTTAACATGATAGGGTGATTTGTGTGGGCAGTTTGTAATTACCTGAGTCAGAATTTTCCCAGGTCATTGATGTAAATTCTCCTACTCTTAGGAAAATGTCATAATCATATACAAATTCTCATTTAAATTATGAAGAATTCAGATTATATACAGATGGTAAAAATACACCACTGTAAACCTTCAGTATCCAGCAAACATTCCCTTTAAACTGCTTTGAAAATGATCCTTTAAAAGCAAAATGGCTTATTTTTAAAGGATCTAGGGCCAAGTCTTTGGCACATATAAATTGTCATAACTCAGAAAACATTCTTAAGAGAACCAGAGTTCTTGCCAGAATTAGCATGATGTGTAGTGTCTGCCAGGTTCTAAGACCGTGTATAGAAATTCAGCACTTTTCTGCTGACTCACCACTGGTGTCAAACTGGGATACATTGCATAAAGATGCAGAGTTCTTCTGCTGACTCATATTGGCAGCCAGACCAAGTGGGTTCTGTTATTTCCTGCCCAGGCTATAAGACAGTTTGAGAGTGTTGCTGAGACAGAGGGAACTACTAGATGGAGAGTAAAATTTTAGAAACAACCCAGTTCTGGAGAAGCTCCATCAGGAACTGACATTTGCTGTTATTTAAGCAGGGCGGGAATGCCACTTGCTTACGCAGATATATTTTTTAAATGTATTATTGTTTTTCTTGGGGGTATTAAATGTAGAATGTGCACTGCACTGTTGATTCACTAGATTTTTGTTTAATTAACAATTTAGCTCTTTAACACTCAGCTCAAAACTTTATTTTCAGCAGTATTTTATTACCAAATTGTCCGTAGGGTTCTATGATCATCAAAGGGGTTAACAATTAATTCAAAGCAATTAACATAAAGAAAATATAAACACTGTGTGAGAGCTGCACAGAAAATGATCATGGAAAACAAAAGGAATTGGAGAGAGTCCAACTGAGGGCAACAAAAGTGATTAGGGGTTAAAGCCCTTCCTTGGGACAACACATCAGCAATAATATTTGCATTCCCCTTAATGCGAATTACTTCCATAATCATAATTATGGAGGGTTAGACTCCATAACAACCTGGCATTAGAATCTTTCATATGATTGAGCCAGGCATGCGATCCGTATACAGTAAAGTGCCACCTATACAGCTCTTCTTCCATACATACTCTTATGAGCCCACATAGTTGCAAGACATTACTTTTCAATAGTTGCATAATTCTTTTCCCTGGGGAGCAGTTTTGTACTCAGCTGTGCAACTGGATGTCTCTCTTCCTAAGCATTAGTCTGCATCAACTCAGTGTCTGCAGTATCTGTGAAGACCATAAAGGGTTTGTCAAAGTTTGGGTTTACCAGCACTGGATCTTTGCTTAGGGTTTCCTTCAGTTCACAGAAAGCTGTTTGACATTGTTTCATCCAGACTACTTTTTCTGGCTTACTCTTTTATAATTCAATGATAGAAGCAGCTAGGGAGTTAAAGTGGGGTACAAATCTCGTGTAAAACCCTACCATCCCAATAAAGGAGTGGGCCTGTTTTGTTGTTGTTGTTGTTGTTGTTGTTGTTTTCTGTTTTCTGAGAGTGGGTCAGCAGCAAGATTTACTGTTTATATGTAATTATCTGAAAGGATACTTAAATACAGTGCAGCCTGTTTAGCAGTTCTGAGGGGGAGGCTAGGATTTAAAATTATCATTCCTGAAATTTCCTGCCTGAATACTACTGGCTATGGAAAACATGTCAAATCACTGACATTATCAGTTGAATAAAAGTTGCCTCTGTTTATTCTGCTACTCTCCACACCAACTTCAACTTCTAGAATCCCAAGAGTTCCTCACACCTTACAAGAGATTTTTTCAGAAAGCTGGTACAAGCTGTCATATTATTTCCAGATTTCATCATAACTAAAATAACACATGGTGCATTTTTATGTGTAATGTGATCATACTGTTTAGCCATGCCTCTAAGCACAATGTGTTTTTTGAGCTCTCAAAGATCAGACAACTTATGCAAAACCTCAGATATTGTATAGCTCTTTTGTTGAACTGTTTTTAATTCTAAACTAAGCACTGTGATTTTCTTATTAATCTTGCAGTATAATCCCCCTCTGTAGGGAGAGGATAAATGGTACAGCCCAACTGTAACTGTAGACATCAAACTAATAGACTGCAGTCTGCTGATTGTATCATTTTTCATTTAGCATCCACCTTGACGTTTGAGACAAACCTTTGTAAATATTTGGAGGGACTGTGAATGTTAACAGTAGTGTAATCAAGCTACTTCTGGCAGGCAGACTTTCTTAGTGGATGGTCACTGTTGTGATAATTGGGCCTATAAATTACTCTCATTGTGAGCTCAACTGTAAAAAGTATGTGAAAGTTCACAAGATGTCACAATAACCTATACTAACTAATGCTGATGGGAAAAAATACAAAAAGGAGATAGAAAAGTTGAATTAGTCTAAACGAAGGGCCTACTCGTATTGTTAAAGGACTGTTAAATTCATTGCTGATAAAAACAGAATATGTGGAACTGGAAATTAATGAACCAGAATTAGTGTGTCTGATATTATGCTTAACTGGTGGACAAAATAATGAGGGGATGGGCTGTTCCACCCACTATTCCCTTTGTGAGTTCTTAAAGAAAGACTTTGGGTGGGTAGAATAGAGAAGAACCAGATGGAGACTACTGGCGCGAGTTTCTCTATCATGACCGCCTCCCCTACCATGTCCTAAAACCCTGGACCAGCTTTGTCCTAATTCTGAGGTGTCCTGACCAAACTGAGGCAGAGGGTGTCCAGATGACATCACCACCCCTACCAGCTCCAGCTAAATCCCAAACCCACCTGAGGTGAAACAGGATCTATCAGACTTTAGCAGCAGCCACAGAAACAAACAGCTCCAGCTCATGTCAACTAACTTCTTCTCTTTTCCTCAAATTTACCATCTTCGGTACCATCTTAGAGACGGTCAAATGGGCTTTTTTTCCTTCTAAAACTCTCCGGCTGAAGGAAGAGGGTACAAAGATTTAACACTATTTAATGTTGGACAGTTATGTTCACACCTTGGCCCATTTATTCCATCTAAATTAATGCAATATATTTGGCAGCCCAGTGTGGGACTCTCTTAGGAGATGACACTTCGGCCAACAAACAATTATTTTCAAAGTTAGTTTCAAACAAAACTTTGTTTTAAAATGTATGTTTAATTTAAGATTTGATTCCAGCTGAATCCCAGCTGTGTCCCAAACACTACCTGAGATGAAATGGTATTTGACTTTAAAACAGCAGTAACAACCACAGCTCTAGCTCATCTCAACTAACTTCTCTTTTCCTCAGAAGGATAATTTTTACCTTCCAAGAGACTCTCAAACAGTGGGAATTTTCCTTCTAAAAACTCTCTCCAGCTGAAGGGAAAGGGAGCAAGGATTGTTGTTAAAATGAAAGCCTTACTTAATACTTTACATTTCAAAGGTTAAAAGGATTTTTAATAGTATGTTTGCCATTATACTCAGCAGGCTGAGGTCTCTGTATACCAAACTTCAGACCTTTAACACCATTTAATGTTGGATGGATTATGTTAACACTTTTGGCCCATTTATTGCATTTAAATTAATACAACAGCACCTAGACTACTATAAAAACCTGATCTTTAGTTTAATATTTAGGAGGTACATTTTTTCTGTGGGTGTGAAGGTATTAACCTCAGATTCCAGGAGTCACCAAGGTAAATGCTAGTGCGCAATGTTGTTTGCAGTAGCCGTGTTGGTCCCAGGATATGAGAGAGACAAGATAACTCTGCTACACACTAAAAACCCTGGACTCAGCAGAGACTAGTTTTATGGCTCATCACATCACACATGCCCTCGTCTCCAATAACTGCCTACTTCATTTTAAGTGGTCTCTTTCAGCATATATGAGCCCCTTATGCTTTACAATCTGTCCCAACTTGTATTTAGCTTAGACACTCTGAACAAGAGCTCTGTGAAGCTTAAAAGCTTATCCTTTCCAACAGCAGAAGTTGGTCCAATAGAAGATTTTACCTCATCTGTTTTGTCTCATTGCACAATGTTGAGAATTTGCCTCTTCCCAGCTATTATCTTCTGTAATGACTGTCTCACAAAGGGGTATAATTCAGTGTAGAAAAACATTAAGATCATAGTAAAGAAAACAAAGTTGTAATCTTTATGTTTCAACATTATTCATTAAGGGACTGATCCAGCTCCCACTGAAGGCAATGGGAGTCTTTCTATTGCGAGTTGGATTCAGCCCTAATTCATCTGTAGAATTCATGTTACCATATAATATGCTTGAGGCAAGTATCTTGTAATAGCAAATTAAGTTTTACCTTGCCTAGTCTACCAATATTGTTAAAGCAGTGCAGCCTCCTGGAGTGAATGCAGTTGTACTGGTGTACTTCTACTGGAAATAAGTTATACAGATATAAACACCTTTGTACCAGTATAACTGCATCCACAGTAGGGCATTGCACTGCTTTCACTGTATTTTCTTAGGGTACGTCTACACTACAGGATTATTCCAATTTTACATAAACTGGTTTTGAAAAACAGATTGTATAAAGTCGAGTGCATGTGGCCACACTAAGCACATTAATTCGGCTGTGTGCGTCCATGTACCGAGGGTAGCGTCGATTTCCGGAGTGTTGCACTGTGGGTAGCTATCCCATAGCTATCCCATAGTTCCCGTGGTCTCCCCCACCCATTGGAATTCTGGGTTGAGATCCCAATGCATGATGGTGCAAAAACTGTGTCGTAGGTGATTCTGGGTAAATGTCGTCACTCATTCCTTCCTCCGTGAAAGCAACGGCAGACAATCATTTCGCGCCCTTTTTCCCTGGATTGCCCTGGCAGACGCCATAGCATGGCAACCATGGAGTCTGTTTTGCCTTTTGTCACTGTCACCGTATGTGTACTGGATGCCGCTGACAGAGGCGGTACTGCAGCGCTACACAGCAGCATTCATTTGCCATTGCAAGGTAGCAGAGATGGTTACCACTTGTTCTGTACCGTCTGCTGTACCATTGTAAAATGGCGATGAGATGACGGTTGTCGGTCATTCTGTACCGTCTGCTGCTGTCATGGATGCTCCTGGCTGGCCTTAGCTGAGGTCGGCCGGGGCCCAAAGACAAAAATGGAAATGACTCCCCGAGTCAATCCCTCCTTTATGGTTTATCTAAAAATAGAGTCAGTCCTTCCTAGAATATGGGGCCAAGTGTACTAGAGAACCAGTGTATCAGAGAACCAGAGAGCACAGCTGCTCTGTGTCAGATCCTGCAGAAATGATGAGCTGCATGCCATTCACGGGGGGTGCCCCTGCAACAACCCCACTCGTTGATTCCCTCCTCCCCCAACCTTTCTGGGCTGCCGTGGCAGTGTCCCCCATTTGTGTGATGAAGTAATAAAGAATGCAGGAATAAGAAACACTGACTTTTTAGTGAGATAAAATGAGGGGCAGGCAGCCTCCAGCTGCTATGATAGTCCAGGCAGGACATTAAACGGTGGGGGGGAGAGGAGCCCAGCATCCCGCTGCTGTGATAGTCCAGGCAGTACAGAATCTTTTCTTTAGACATGAAAGGTGAGGGGGCTGATGGAACTCAGTCCCCAGTTGCTATGATGAGAACGGTTACCAGCCGTTCTGTACCATCTACCGGGAATGACAGGGAGTCATTCCTATTTTTACCCAGGCACCCCTGGCCAACCTCACCTGAGGCCAGCCAGGAGCACTCACGGGCTGATGATGACGATGGATAGCAGTCATATTGTACCATCTGCCACTGGGGAGAGGAGGGGAGAGAATGCTGCTATTCATTGCCGCAGCACCGCATCTACCAGCAGCATGCAGTAGACATAGGCTGACATATAAAAAAGTCAAGAAACGATTTTTTTCCCTTTTCTTTCACGAGGGGGAAGGGGAGATAAATTGACAACATATACCCTGAAACACCCCAGACAATGTGTTTGACCCTACAGGCATTGGGAGCTCAGCCAAGAATGCAAATGCTTTTCGGAAACTGCGGGGACTGTGGGATAGCTGGAGTCCTCAGTACCCCCTCCCTCCCTCCATGAGCGTCCATTTGATTCTTTGGCTTTCCATTATGCTTGTCACACAGCACTGTGCCGTGGCCTCTGTCTATCATAGCCTGGAGATTTTTTCAAATGCTTTCTCATTTTGTCTTTTGTAACGGAGCTGTGATAGAACAGATTTGTCTCCCCATACAGCGATCAGATCCAGTATCTCCTGTACAGTCCATGCTGGAGGTCTTTTTGGATTTGGGACTGCATCGCCACCCATGCTGATCAGAGCTCCACGCTGGGCAAACAGGAAATGAAATTCAAAAGTTCGCGGGGCTTTTCCTGCTTACCTGGCCAGTGCATCTGAGTTCGGATTGCTGTCCAGAGCAGTCACAATGGTGCACTGTGAGATACTGCCCGGAGGCCAATACCGTCGATTTGCGGCCACACTAACCCTGATCCGATATGGTAATACTGATTTCAGCGCTACTCCTCTCGTCGGGGAGGAGTACAGAAACCGGTTTAAAGAGCCCTTTATATCGATTTAAAGGGCCTCGTTGTGTGGACGGGTACAGCATTAAATCGGTTTAATGCTGCTGAAATCAGTTTAAATGCGTAGTGTAGACCAGGCCTTAGAAACAGATAAAGCAGTAGAACATCTGTGTGCAGACCAGCCCTACAGGGAATGGTATAAAATATATATACCAGTATCAGCAGCTCAGAAATAATTCTCTATTTAGACCTCCAAACAACACTGAGCTCTGTGTTCTGTCTTCTTTGTTCAGGAGAATTCTTTTAAACATTTGTTCAAAACTTTCCATTTGTTCTGAGATTTCTTTGTTTTGTAGAGGGGGTTTAAAAGGTACTAACTAGTTATAGGTCTATGGGGACAGACTTGCAGAGCACTACTTGACCTTATCTTTCTGTTAAATGTTGGTTACCCAGAATGTTTACAATGCATTGCAAATGAGGTAAAAAATACACACCCTAACAACTCCCTTTATGTACATATAGCAACACCTGAGCCAGCAAACGCTTGTGTAATTTTATCACAGTTGTTAAAATATATGACTTGCAGCCTAATCGCTAAAACAAAAGGATCTGAGACTGCTAAAGGATTAATACCCTTGATACTTTTTAAATGTGATGCGGCTTTGTGGGCATCAGTTATTAACTGTCTCTTCAGAAGTCAATAAAAGCAGCTGCTACTCTTCAAAGTCTGTCCATTCTTGTTTGAACTTAGCCATTATCAACAAATAAGTTTACCCCGGCCTGTAGAAATGGATTAGATGCATTTTTGCATGATTCCATTCTTAATTTTTTAGCCTCTTTCTTGCTTCAGATTAAAGGAGATCCAGATGAGTGAATATGATGCATCTACTTACGAAAGGTTCTCTGGAGCTGTCCGAAGACAAGTTCAGTCTCTCCGAATCATCCTAGACAATCTGCAGGTAACACTTGATTTATTGGTAAAGGGAACTGTCAATTCACTAGATTAGGGCCAAAATATTTTCAACTGTTCTTTAACATTATATCACTATTTGATTAATAATATCTTTGGGAGTCAAGAGCAAATTCAGATCCTACATACAATTAGGGCAAACACAGGAATATGCATCCGACGAAGTGGGTATTCACCCACAAAAGCTCATGCTCCAATATATCTGTTAGTCTGTAAGGTGCCACATTACTCTTTGCTGCTTTTACGGAATATGTGACCATTTCAAAAGCAGCATTAAAGTGTACCTGTATTCTGGCCAACCCAACAATCAGTATTCCCACACGGCTCACCATACAGATAACTTGTTCAGGAGCACAATTAAACCAAGTGTGAAAAGAAACATTAGGGGATGAGGAGGTTGTGTGTGACAGTGCATGGATCCCATTCCGTGTCTGTGATTCTGTCTTGGAGCCCCCCTGTGGCTCAGAAGTGTGAACAAGGTAGATTTTCATAGGGGGCCCATTGCTCCTGCCTGGTCATAGCTTTTCAGGCATCCAGCTGTGTGTAGCAGAAATCTTCAATTTATAAAGCTTAAATTTGACTCAGTTTAAAAAGAACCTCTCATTGGCACATTTAAAAATAAAAATAGCTGCTCTTTTTATGTAGGATATAACCAACAAAAACGTTTGTCCTTTATTGCCTTTGTTTGCTGTATCATCAGTTAATTAACCATAGAACTGTGCTAGCTTCCAGCAATGCTGGTACACAAACACTGTAAACAAAAACAAGTATATTAACTTCAAGATAAAAGTGAGAAAGTGGGGAAAAGGAAAGAAATTTTACATTTTTAATGGGAGTGGTTGGGGCTATCAGTAGAGATGAGAAAACATAGAACTAGTAAAATTATCAGACAAACGTTCCTTATTTCAGGAATATAAAGTCAGTGGTGCAATTAAAAGTGGTGACACTTTTAGGTCAAATTTTACTGTGTAACTTTGGTTTTGAAAAATAAGCTCCTTAAAAATCCTCGATCACTTTCTAACTTTGGAAGGTAACTGCAATAAGTAGACATACAAACTCATAACTTTTCAAATTACATTTGAAATAAAGGGAAATTTAAACTTACTATGATTGCATAATGTGTGGACATTGTTTATATTATTCAGACCCTAATATTTGTTTACTTGTCTCTTGCTTTGTCATGAATCCTTTAAAGACATCATTCTATTGACATAAAAACAACTGAAAATCATTATGGAAAAATTGTTTTTTTCCCTTAAGAATTTTCAGGCACAGTTTTCTCTTTCTGTTTTAACAGCATCACATGCATTTGCAAAATACATTAAAAACATTTCTGGGTGGTTTGGTTTTGTTTTTACTGTATAGATAGAATGGGAACTGTATGCAGTTCTATGTGGAAGGGATAGTCATTGAATATTCTAAATAATTTAGCAGTATTTTGGAGAAGAAACTAGTTCAAATTTAGCAGGAAAAGAACAATGTCAACTCGGTTTTCCCTTAAGATATTTACAACTCAAATGCTTTTAATTAATGCATAATCAGAATAGCAAATATACTTCAAGAAGAAGCTATCATCACTTGAAACACATCTGTGAAAATGACATCTGTTAGTCTTAAAGGTGCCACAGGACTCTCTGTTGCTTTTTTACAGATCCAGACTAACACAGCTATCCCTCTGATACTGGGATAGTTCAATGATTTGAGCATTGGCCTGCTAAACCCAGGGTTGTGAGTTCAGTCTTTCAAAGGGCCAGTTGGGGATTGGTCCTGCTTTGAGCAGGGGGTTGGACTAGATGACCTCCTGAGGTCTCTTCCAACCCTAATAATCTATGATACCATCCCTTCCATAAATTTATCAAGCTTAGTCTTGAAGCCAGATACGTCTTTTGCCTCCAGTGCTCCCCTTGGAAGTCTATTCCAGAGCTTCACTCCTCTGATGGTTAGAAACCTTAATCTAATTTCAAGTCTAAACTTCCTGATGGCCAGTTTATATCCATTTGTTTTTGTGTCCACACTGGTACTGAGCTTAAATAATTCCTTTCCCTCCCTGGTATTTGTCCCTCAGATATATTTATAGAGAACAATTGTATCTTCTCTCAGCCGTCTTTTGGTTAGGCTAAACAAGCTAAGCTCTTTGAGTCTCCTTTCATAAGACAGGTTTTCCTTTCCTTGGATCATCCTATAGCCCTTCTCTGTACCTGTTGCAATTTGAATTAATTTTTCTTAAACATGGGAGACCAGAACTGCACATGGTATTCCAGATGAGGTCTCACCAGTGCCTGGTATAACGGTACTAACACCTCCTCATCTCTACTGGAAATACCTCGCCTGATGCATCCCAAGACCATATTAGCTTTTGTCACAGCCATAATCACAATGGCGGTTCATAGTCATCCTGTGATCAACCAGTATTCCAAGGTCCTTCTCCTCCTCTGGTACTTCCAACTGATGCATTCTCAGCTTATAACAAAAATTCTTGTTATTAATCCCTAAATGAATGACCTTGTACTTTTCACTATTAAATTTCATCATATTACTATTACTCCAGTTTACAAGGTCATCCAGATCTTCCTGTATGATATCCCCGTCCTTCTGTGTATTGGCAATACCTCCCAGCTTTGTGTCATCCGCATTAGATAGGGTTCTCCTTCAGTGTAGGTATTTTTATGTACTACTGTTGAGTTTTGCCTCTGTTTTAGTCATCCAATACATTTTCTCACAGTACCTGGATGGAAGACACTTCTGTTGTGCCTGTCCCTCTAGCTCTATGGATTTCCACATAGATTTATTTGTGTGCCATTTTCCAATATATTTGCAATTAAAATGCAAAGATTACATGGTCCGTATTTCAAATTCTGTATGTGCAAAGGCTTAGAAGTGACAAAAATTGTGGGGAAAAATATATTCTTTGTCAGCAATAATTAGTCTCTCAGCAAGAGATACCCAGCATTTATGAAAATGTGTTTGGATTTCACCAACTTGTGCCAGAGCTGTCAGATAATTACAAAGAAAACCCATATCTGTGTCATGTTCTGTATCTCTTAAACAGTGTGAAATGTGCCAGCAGCACTGAATGAATTAAGGATGCTTTTCTCTTGTAGGCCAAGGGTAAGGAAAGACAATGGCTGAGACACCAAGCTATTGGAGAGCTAGATGATGCCAAAATAATTGATGGACTAACAGGAGAAAAAGCCATTTATAAACGACGGGGAGAGCTTGAGCCAGAAGTGAGTATTCCATAAATAATGGGTGCAGCTAGCAAGTTTTCTAGTTCCTTGAGCTTCATTATGCTAGCCTAGTAAAGATGGTTAACAAACTCAAATAAAATTAAATGACTGTCACATGTCTTTCCTCACTAACACACTTTATCATACTATAAGAAAACTTCCAACACTCAGGTTTTTGGATTTGCAAATTAACAATTCTGATATAAAATTAATGAGAAAATGAGTGAATAATTAAAACCTAAATAAAAACTTTTTAAAATCTACTATTTTATGACTACTCATAATTTTAGACCTTCGTCAGAAAAACATTTTGTTAGAATTATATGAGTCATTGAAAAAGAAACCAGTTGACACACACCAACAAATCAGCTTTAAGGCTAGTTGTCTAGATCAGTGGTTCTCAAAGCCGGTCCGCCGCTTGTTCAAGGAAAGCCCCTGGCGGGCCGGGCTGGTTTGTTTACCTGCTGCATCCGCAGGTTTGGACAATCGCAGCTCTCACTGGCCGCGGTTCGCCACTCCAGGCCAGTGGGGGCTGCAGAAGTGGCGTGGACCGAGGGATGTGCTGACCGCCCTTCCCACAGCCCCGAACCGCGATCAGCTGAACCTGCGTACGTGGCAGGAAACAAACTGGCCCGGCCCACCAGGGGCTTTCCGTGAACAAGCGGCAGACCAGCTTTGAAAACAAGATCATCATTATATTGTAATAGCCAGATTTAATATAGCAGATTTTTAATTTTAATATTTAATGTTTACACATGAAGGAATTTTATTTTGCAAACAATCATTTAGAATAGCTTTCTTCTCAGTATTTGATACAACTCTCTCTAATTTATTTTTCATATTACATGATCTCACTATTTGTTGTTTTGAACAGCTTATGCAGCCTAGCCATCCATCAGCGCTCAGTAAGGGAAAAGCTTTAGTATCCTAATTTACAGTACTCTTCAAAGTGCTGGTTTTGTATTTTTCAATACATTATAGAAAGAGCTTACCCAGTGAAAATGCTAAGGAGGCAATTTTACATTTTGAATTAAATATATATAAACATGGGCTTCAATAGGATTGGGGAGGGGGGAGTTGATATTGCAGTCATTTGCATTAATAATAAAAAGAAGAAACTCAACTAAAAATTCTCAAATGGTTGCTGAATGAAAGAGAAATATTTGGAAATCAGTTACAGATAATCATTTTAAATATTTGTTTTTTTGCCAAACCATCTTTTAATAGCCTTTCATTTCAATCCAGACTTGTCTCATTGCATGTGGGATAAAATACCTTTCCAGAACCTAGTATGCCAGAAATTTTTAAAACAGACATTTAGTGAGGAGGGCAGAGGAAACCTTTACAGTCAGAATGTACAAAATTGAGGAGTTAATCAGAAAAAGACTTCACACATTTTTAGAAAGATATTAACTTCAGCAGACAAACTTTACAATCTTATACAAGTCCCCTTTAATACCATCATTCAAGGAGTCATTACCCTTATGACTCTTGGCAAAAAGTGGAAATTTGAGATTCCTTTTATTGTAATAAAATGTTGTTAATTAGAAATCTAGCAACAAAGGTATTTTCCCTATAAATGTGTGGAATTACCATGTTTTGTTTCCAGTCATTGAGTATATAAAACAGAGAAAAAGAGAGAGACTGGATTCAGATATCTAAAATAAATTTTTCTCAACTATTAATCAGAAAAATTCAAATAAGTTCACCTTTATTAAAATAATCTGAACTTGCTAGAGAGAGCTTTCCTGCTAGGACAAGAGTTTTTGTTCTCTAGTGTTTTGAAAAAGTGTGTGATAACTCCTTTTACAGTGTTCTGTTCTTATCAAAACTGTAGCTTTCCCATTCATAAAGTTCTTTCTGGTACTTTTCTCTCGCAGCTTGGTAGCCCTCAGCAGAAGCCTAAGCGTTTGCGTCTGGTAGTCGATGTTTCTGGCAGCATGTACCGCTTTAACGGGGTAGATGGTCGTCTGGAGCGTTCTATGGAGGCTGTCTGCATGGTCATGGAAGCTTTTGAGAATTACGAGCACAAGTTTAAGGTAACTCTGGCTGGGCCAGGAGTTTAGTGGTAAACTAAAGTGGTAAACTGGCTGCGTACAGGCAGTGGAAAAAAGTATTTTGTTACTTTGTCTAGCCAAAGAGTATTATTCATCCATATGAGGTAATATAGACTTAATGAAATCTGTTGCTAGCAGCCTGAAAATAATACCAGTCCATGGATAGGAAGCATTGAACACTATGAGTGCAGATTATGATTCAATTTATGAAATATGTTTTTTTAAATAGAAATATTTAAGCCTATAAAACACAGGCACCATGAGCTCAATGCACACACAAGCATGACTAGCCTTTGTGTGACCAGAGCTCAAACACCCATGCATACATACTGGAAGAAGAACCAGGTCCTTCCCCTCTGCTACACTCACCATTATTCCCCATCCTGCTCTGATGATCTGAACATAAGAAAAGTGTCTATTTCTCACCCTGACCAGTATAAGACCCAAACCTCATTTCAGATAACCGATAAAGGCAATAAAAATTAGCTATATGCCCTCCTCCCTTTTTCTTCTCTGTGATATATAAATATGGTCTAAAAAGTATTCTTAACCTTAGAAATAAAGATGCCAGGTCTGGAGTTTCCTGTTTTGCTGAAGTTCATTCTTGGAGAACCAAAGCATGAGAACTCAGCCCTTAGTTGAAAGGGTGTAGGTGTCAGATATTTAATGAAGACCTTTCTTCCAGCTATTCAGGCATATGATTTAAAGTAGGTGTTAATCAAAACAAAATATGAAAAGTTTTAAACAGAATGAATAAAAATCCTGTCCTTATCTCAGCCAATCCATGTTTATTTACATATTGGCTTAGCGGAATTCAATCTTTTTAAAATGTTGACAGATTCGGTGTTTATTTTTATGCATTTTTTCTATTTTTATCTATTTAAATGTTCACAGTTCTGGGAAGTTATGGGTGTCAGAAAATGGGATCAGACAATAATTATTTATGACAGACATTGAGATTTGAGAAAGTAAAGCTTTATAACTATTAAAACACAAATTGTCAACATCACATGTCAAAATATAAAATGTAAATATCTTTAAATCAAACTCTAATAAGTTCTCAAACAGCATTTTTCTTATTTTGCCCATCCGTAAATTTCAGTTACGATCAAAGGAAATAATGTGCCCTGGGTTTGTGTGCGTATGGTGAAATTGACATTTACTGACATTTACCAATAAAAATCGACTGGAATATTTTGTCAGTTCTGGTGTCCACACTTCCAAAAGGATGTTGAAAATTAAGAAAGGGTTCAGAAAAGAGTTACAAGAATGAGTACAGGGTCTGGAGAATGTGCCTGATAGTGAGAGATTTTAGAAGCTCAGTCATTTTATCCAAAAGAAGTTTAAGAGATCTATATACAGAAGAGATTTCTGATAGTAGATGGCTCATTAGCATCAGCTTGCAACCATTGGATCTTGTTATACCTTTTTCTAATAGATTAGGCAAATTCAGACTACAAATAAGGTGCACATTTTTACAAGTGAGAGCAATAAACCATTGAAACAACTTTCCAAAGCATATGGTGGATTCTCTGTCACCTGAAGTCTAGATTTAAAGGTTGGATGTCTTTCTAAAACAGAGGCTGTAGCTCAAACAGAAATAATGGTGACTTGATGCAGAAATTACTGGACAAGGTTTTATTGCCTCTATTATGCAAGAAGTCTGACTAGATGATTGCAATGCTCTCTTTTGGCCTTAAAAATCTCAGATTCCTCTGTGTGGGTTACAGATCATCACATCGTATTCAGAAATAATTTCAGTTGGCTGAGCATGTCACCTAATGCATAGGCCAAACCCCACATTTGGCCATATAAGTAGTTAAAAGTGTAGTTAATTGTAGTATTTGTCACACTTTTAACAACCAACTTAAGAGTTCTAAAAACAGTCATACAAAAATGGAACACAATTATTAGTTGTGAAAATTGCCACTCTTGTAAAGAACTGAAAGGCTTGTTTTGTACTTAACATAATAGCGGTGGATAAGATATTGGAAATTTGTGGCACACCAGGGAGGCATTCTCCTCTTCCATTATGTCTGCTGCACTTGAGTTGGACCTTAGCTCAGTTCTTCCATGCATCAGATCTCTGTTCAGTACTGGAGAATGAAGGAGCTGTCAGGGAGCTAGATATAGCTCCCTGACTCTGCATCAGCTGGACCCATCTTGAATTAGAGCATCCTAGGTGATATTCTTATCCGGGGGCAAGTGAGATATTATTCTTTCTCCATTTCTCTCTCCGCTGCTTCATAAGGACTTGACACAATTGCAGCATACAGTCCGCAGAAGACCAGTGTCATCACTAGTGCGGTTCTCTATAAAGTTGGCAATGAGGGGATACGGCCTCGCATTGCACTGACCAGCAGAGTTGACCCAAGTTGTCACTGGGGGAGCCCTGGACCCATGAGATTTTAGGGCAGTGAGTGCACCCAGCCACAGTTGTTCTCAGAGCTCCCGTTGAGCTAACTGTGCTTCCCCCATACATTACTATCCTTTCTTCTCCCTTCCATGAGACAAAGGCTTCCTTGTTATCAGACTAGTCTTTAGAGTATTTGGGAATTGTAGCCTGACTTACTGATTACATGATAAATGAAGTAGACACACAGTTTTTCCCTCTGCTACTTTACTTATCTAGGGGCAAGAGTCAAATGGCTCTCATTTTCTTCTCTTCTCTCTGATTCCCACCACCTTTCCCCATGCCCTTCCCATAACTTGGTTTGACAGAATTTTTTGACCTTCGGAGATACTTGCTGATATCTCTTCTTGTTGTAGACTAATGCAATGGTTTTCAAACCTGTGGTCCCTGGGGGTTCACAGACTATGTCTAAGATTTCCAAAGGGGTCCGCACTGCCAATTGCAATTTTTTAGGAGTCTGCAAATGAAAAAAGGTTGAAAGCGACTGGACTAATCCCTCAGAGAAATAGCCATTTAAGGGCAGGTTTTAGGAGTTTCTGGTGCGAGGTCTGGTGGATCTGTATAAGCAGCATTATAAGAAAAACATTCAAAACTGATTACATATTGAAATTCTCTACTCCTGTCATTAAAGTTCTATTTTTGACTGCTTAAAACCACTCCCCAGCCTATGCCCATTTTTTGTTCTGGTGCTTTAATTAGTTCTCTGCTGAAAAGGGGACTGAATCAGGGAACTTTTTTTCCCTTCCTCACTGTGCTTTCTCACTATATATTACCCTTTTGGTCACCATCCCATGAGACAAAGATTTCCTTGTTGTCAGATTAGTCTTTAGGGCCTGAGATATTGATTATATGATAAATGAAGTAGACTCATGTTTTTTTCCTCTGCTACTTTACTTACCATGGGGCAAGAACTAAAAATGTACAGTGTGGTTGCTCCAAGACGGACAATATGGTAGTGATCCATTTAAGGTTAGAAGAGTGACAGTGGACATTTCTTGTCTGTCTGTACGCCTTTATGCCCATGGTGACTATTTTTTTCCAATTCTCATAGGCACAACCTTGTCCAGAGAGGGAGAAAAGGGAGACTCTTTCTACAATCAGGGAATCAGTTGGTCTAAATTAACTGCCATCTTTTAAATTCCTCCTCCAAAATCACCTCTTCCATGCATCTCACAAGGACTTAGCCTCTAACTCAACATATTAAAGGAGTGAGAGAGAGGAGAATGAAGTTCTAACAATGAACCTTCTCCCAAGCCTCTCAATGCATTCTGTGCTGTCTATTTAGATTATAAGTTTCTTGGGGAAGGTAACATGCATCATTCTGTGTCCAATTGTCCTGTAAGTGGCTTAGCTCCTTGTTGGCTTTTGATAAATGTTACTACCACTGTTAACTGTGTTGTATTCCAGGAGATCAAATATTTAAAGGCTACTCCTAAATCGTGCATGCAAAAGGTGCACCTGCATATCCATCTACCCTTTTCATACGTGCAAATGGCAGGATACACATTATAATAACAGTCATTTTGCAGATTTGAAATTATTATAGCATCGTTTCTAGTGTTGTCCATCTTATATGCTGAACCTATTTCAAAATGCAGTATCTCCTAAAATGGAAGTTAGTTCTGTGCTTTACATAAAGTACAAAGTCCTGTGGTTTTAGATCAAGAGCCATAACTTAGTTATTAGACTACGCAGCAAAGGTTTTATGAGGGTTTCAGAAAACTTCAGAAATGGTTCCATGAACTACAAGCTATATAATTGTTGGAAAAATCCTTAAGTTTTTTATTTATAGTGATATTAAAAGGGAGCATTACACATTTTGTATACACAATTCAGGAGGCCACAGCTGAGAAGCTGACGTTAGAGGCAGTGCCATTGAAATGGAAGTGGAAGAGGAAAGAGGAGAAATGTTTTGTAATGCTTGGCAGCATAATTTCTTTTCTAAAGTCAAGCAGGTGGCAGGCTAAATAAAAATATTAAAGGGTATATTTAGTGTTGTCCAGAACAGGAAGGCATTTGGAAGCAGGTATCCCTTCCAGCAAAAGCCTGTCTGATTCATAATACATTTTCCATTCATCACGCATTGCCTTTCATTTTTCCCTATTGCTTTGAAAAAAGCATCATCTTGGTGCAGAGTGTGGTAGTAGCAGTGGAAGATGAAATTTTTCTCATTTCACACACACTTTCTGGATTGCACAATAGCAACAACACAGTATGTGCTGTATTTAACAGCAGAGTGGAATGAACTTTTACTAACGTCTCAAGAAAAGTAATGAACTGAAAGATGATATTTAGGGAAACTTGTGTTTTACAGTTTGTATACCCAGGGCTTTAATAAAGCAAAATCTTTCACAGAGCATCTGATGCTATTAGAAAATTCAGTAGCAAATAGTGCAATAATCAATTACATCAATGAAGTTTGCACCAATTTAAGCATTACTGGGTTGTTTGATTTGTGCTGTAACACACACGGGCTGTAAGTCAGCTTTCAGGAGAACATAAGAACAACCATACTGGGTCAGACCAATAGTCCATCTAGCACAGTATCCTGTCTTCCCACAGTAGGCAATGCCAGATGCTTAAGAGGGGATGAACAGAACAGGTAATCATCAAGTGATCCACCCTCTGTCACCAATTCTCAGCCTCTGGCAAACAGAGGCTAGGGACACTTCAGAGCAACCTCTGGCACACGGTTCGCCAGGGTAAGCACTCTGACGGGCTGAACCAGTTTGTTCACCTGCCGCGTTGGCAGGTTCGGCCGATCATGGCTCCCACTGGCCGTGGTTCGCCGTCCCAGGCCAATGGGGACTGCGGGCAGCAGCACGGACGAGGGATGTGCTGGCTGCAGCTTCTTGCCACCCCCATTGGCCTGGGATGGTGAACTGCAGCCAGTGGGCGCCGCAAGTGGCCGAACCTGCTGATGCAGCAGGTAAACAAACTGTCCCAGCCCAACAGGGTGCCTACCCTGGTGAGCCGTGTGCCAGTGGTTGCCGACCCCTGCTTCAGAGCATAGTTTTGCATCCCTGCTCATCCTGGCTAATAGCCATTGATGGATCTATCCTCCAGGAATTTATCTAGTTCTTTTTTGAGCCCTGGTATAGTCTTGGCCTTCACAACATTCTCTGGCAAAGAGTTCCACAGGTTGACTGTGTGTTGTATGAAGAAATACTTCCTTTTGTTTGTTTTAAATCTGCTGCCTATTAGTTTAATTTAGTGACTCCTAGTTCTTGTGTTATGAGAAGGAATAAACAACACTTCTCTATTTGTCTTGTTCACACCAGTCATGATTTTATAGACCTCCAACATATCCCCCTTTACTCGTCTTTTTTCCAAGCTGAAAATTCCCAGCCTCTTACTAATCTGTGCTCATATAGAAGCTGTTCCATACCCCTAATCATTTAAATGCTGCTGCACATTGAGTGGATGTTTTCAGAGAACTATCTACAATTACTCGAAAATCTCTTTCTTGAGTGGTAACAGCTAATTTAGACCCTTTTTTACATTTTATATGTATAGTTAGGATTATGTTTTCCAATGTGCATTACTTTGCATTTATCAACATTGAATTTCATCTGCCATTTTGTTGCCTAGACACCCAGTTTTGTGAGATCCTTTTGTAACTCTGCACAGTCTGCTTTGGACTTAACTATCTTGAGTAGTTTTGTATCATATGCAAATTTTGCCACCTCCCTGTTTACCCCTTTTTCCAGACCATTTTTGAATATGTTGAATAGGACTGGTCCCAGTACAGACTCTTGGGGGACACTACTATTTACGTCTCTCCATTCTGAAAACTGACCATTTAATCCTACCCGCTGTTTCCTATCTTTTAACCGGTTATTGATCCATAAGAGGACTTTCCCTCTGGTCCCATGACAGCTTACTTTGCTTAAGAGTTATTGGTGAGGGACCTTGTCAAAGGCCTTCTGAAAATCTAAGTACACTTTATCCACTGGATCCCCCTTATTCATATGCTTGTTGACCCCCTCAAAAAATTCTAGTAGATTGGTGAGAGATGATTTCCCTTTACAAAAACCATGTTGACTCTTCTCCAACAAATTGCGTTAATCTGTATGTCTAATAATTCTGTTCTTTACTATAGTTTCAACTAATTTGCATGGTACTGAATTTAGGCTTACTGGCCTGGAATTGCCGAAATCACCTCTGGAGTCTTTTTTTTTTAATTGGTGTCACATTAGCTATCCTCCAGTCAGCTGGTACAGAAGATGATTAAAATGATAGGTTACATACCACAGTTAGTTCTGCAATTTCACATTTGAGTTCCTTCAGAACTCTTGGGTGAATACTATCTGGTCCTGGTGACTTATTGCTGTTTATCAGTTTGTTCGAAAACCTCCTCTAATAACACCTCAAGCTGGGACAGTACCTCAGATTTGTCAAGTTTGGAAATCTCCCTCACATCCTCAGCCACAAAGACTGATGCAAAGAATTCATATAATTTCTCCACAGTGGCCTTATCTCTCTTAAGTGCCCCTTCAGCATCTCAATCGTTCAGTGGCCCCATTGGTTGTTTAGCAGGCTTCCTGCTTCTGGTGTACTTAAACATTTTTATGCTGTTGAGTCTTTAGCTAGCTGTTCTGCACATTCTTTTTTGACCTGCCTAATTACATTTTTACTCTTCATTTGCCAGAGTTTATGGTCCTTTCTATTTTCCTCACTGGGATTTAACTTCCACTTTTTAAAGGATGCCTTTTTGCCTCTAACTGCTTCTTTTACTTTTGTTGTTTAACCATGGTGGCACTTTTTTGGTCCTCTTACAATGTTTTTAAATTTGGGATATACATTTAAATTGAGCCTCTATTTATGGAGTCTTTAAAAAGTTTCCATGCAGCTTGCAGGGATTTCAGTTTTGGCACTGTACCTTTAAATTTCTGTTTAACTAATATCGTCATTTTTGAAATTCTTAAATTAATTGCTACCATGGTGGGCTGCTTTGGTGTTTCCCCTTGCCCCAGGGATGCTACATTTTGTTATATTAGTTCACTATTACCAAGTGGGTGAGCTATATTCACCTCTTGGACCAGATCCTGTGCTGCACTTAGGGCTAAAACAAGAATGCCTCCCCCATTGTTACTGATTTTTTTATGTTTATAGCATCTTTAATCTCCCTTGTGTGTGCAGCCTTGCTTGTGAGGCTACTGTGTGAGGCTAACTTACACTGTGTTCAAAAAAAAAAAACCCACCTCCACCAGGGTCACACTCCAAGTCCTTAATTCTTACTTAATCTTTTCTCCCAATGGAATTCATAAAAAAAAGCATTTGGGGTTCTACTTCTGCTGCTAGACATTGAAAGATAAATGAAGGCCAAGATGTTCTGCATTTGACTTCTTTTTATAATAGTTGTTTTTTGGGAAGCTGCGTTCTTAAGCTTTTTTGTGCTAATGATTCTTAAAGTGTGAGACTAATAGCATTGATTAAGTCAGTCCTACTGCAGCCAGATGCTCAAGCTTCCAAGTAGTTTTTCAAATGCCTTTTAGCCTTCACCTGCAGTTGTCCATGTACACTAGTCATGTACCTCTCTCATACAGGGATGAGAAGCATACCAAACTGTGGTTTGGTTATAGTGCTGTATGGACTAGAACAGGGATCAGCAACCTTTGGCATGCGGCCTGCCAAGGAAAGCCCCTGGCTGGCCGGGACGGTTTGTTTACCAGCTGCATCCGCAGGTTTGGCTGATCGCGGCTTCAGGCCAATGGAGGCTGCAGGAAAGGCGGGCAGCACATCCTCGGCCCGCACCACTTCTCGCAGCCCCCACTGGCCTGAGACAGCAAATCGCAGCCAGTGGGAGCTGCGATCGGCCGAACCTGCCGACGCGGCAGGTAAACAAACCACCTTTCCCTGGCAGGCCATATGCCAAAGGTCCCTAGTCTAGGAGCTACTCAAAGCCTATTTTCACAAATCATCTAAATTCAATTTGAACCAAGTAGTTCAGAGTGAAAGGCTCATTCATTATTGTCTTGTGCTAAGCAGCAGGGTAGTATTCCCAGGCTGCAAAATATGGAATGCTTCCTTAAAGTTGGTATGCTAACATCAGTGTCAGAACAGATATCCTGGGAAGAAATCAGAAGGTCCAGCTCCAAAGAGATAGCACATTACGAAAATCATACAATTTTAAACCCAAGAGAACCTTATCTCTGCACTTTATGTAATTTAGAAAGTAACCCATATTGTTTTGGACAAAATATATATAATTTTTGGAAGGGATGTAGTACTGAATACTGAGCACTGTGCTTTCACCGTGTGACCATTACTGTACTGGATTTGTTCCTCTACTAAGCCCAAAGTATGCTGAATGCAATCCTATTATTATCATTGTTAAAAATCAGAAAACATAGTGGGGCTCTTGGAATTCATACCTCTGTGTATTTCCAGCCATAGGTTTTGATCTATTGTGCAGACCTAAAAAGTAAAGGATGGATTTTAAAAAATAGTGTGTAACACTTTTTTTTTCCCAGAACGAGATCACATAAACAGCTTGTCAAACCTCAGAGCTACACTTTAACAGTCCACTTCTTGTGTGCCAGATTGCAGGTAGAAGAGAGTAAATTTTAACTCTACAGATAAAATGAGCAGTGTGAAAAGCTAAGATTCTAATCTCACTTAACACCACTGTAAAACTGGTGGAATGAGTCAGAATTAGACGCTAGAAATATAATGAGTTACTGCTGCTTATTTTCATTAGTGGGCAATTTTATCTTGCAAAAGTGTTTTAGTGGTAGTAAGAAATTGTAGTCAGTTCCTTTAAACTGATCATAAATGTAAACCACAATCAGTATTTATCTTTTAGTTAAAAGCAGATTGCCTTTGATCAGACCTCATGTCATTCTGAGTCAACAGTCATTCCTTATTCTAACAGATTACACTTTAATTCTCTTTCCTGCAGTACGATATCGTTGGACATTCAGGAGATGGCTTCAACATTGCATTGGTTGGGAGTGACAAAGTTCCCAAGAACAATAAGCAAAGATTAGAGATTATTAAGGTAAATCCTGTTGATAAATAGCTCTGGATAATCAAGGATTCTACAATGCTGAGAATAAATTCTACAGGCCACGGAATACAAAAAGTAAAGAGAAGGGAAGTTGCTGAAAGGGAGGAGAAGGAGGGATACAAGGAGCCATGTATGTAAACACGAAGCTGGGGGAAAACCTTTTAGACTTTTAAAAAGCCTGTGCCATAGTAATAGAATAAGAACACATCTCTCTTGAACTGTCCTAACCAGTCCATTAATGATAATAGGAAGTTCCATACACACTGATCAGTTGTACAGCTATATGGAAAGCTCTTCATTAATACAAAATATTATTGTTAACATGTAGCCATTGAGAAGGGAAACTGTGGGGGTGATCCTTAATACTTGTTTGTACAGTCCTTGGAAGCCATAAAGTGCTGTAATAGCAGTAAGAGTATGTAAACTCCTGGACTGAAAAGATGTTAAACCATCATTGCGAAGTGAACATGTACTGTAAATGTAATTAGGAAACCTGTGGTACATCAAAGCAACAGAAAATCTGAATATAACATAGAATTTAGCTAATTAACAGAATGATGCTGTGGAACTGTATATTTAAGCTGGCAGTTTCATGGGAAAATCTTTCTTTTCTAAATCAGTGTGTCTCTTATGAAGTGGGTTTTTTTTCAGAAATAGGCCATTGTGTTAGACTAGGAGAACTGCGTTTTCCACTGACCAAACTCCCTGACTTTTTCATAGGAAATGGCTTTGTCCTCCATGTTCTCCTATGCAGAATAACACATTTGTCTCTTGTTTTGTAAACCATATGTTTAAATAATTTTCAAGTCTATATTGTCAGCAGGCTTAGATTAACGAATGTTCACTTGTTTTGTTGTCCATGAAGGAGCCCCACTGAAAGAGGCCCCCGAACGCCAAACAAAACAAAACTGAGTGTTGCAGCCACGCTGTGCACCAGATCACAACGTCACTCACTCAGATTTGGGGCGTACACCCCTCTGTCATGACGGAGTGGCTGGGCCAGACGTGAGCGGTTCAGGGCCATGTGTACATGGGCCAGAAAAGGGAAGGGTGTGGAGCGGGGCAACTGGGATTGAGAGAAGCTGCCCTAACCTGGGAGCACTGAGTCGGGGGGCAGCAGTGAGGAGCTGGGGACAGTTGGTGGTGGGCTATGGGGTGAGTGCAGAATATTGGGGCTTGTGGACTGGGAAGTATGTTAGGGCTGCTGGGATATGTGGGTGGCTGTCAGAATAAGTAGAGGCTGGTGTAGGGCTGTGGGTATATGTGGAATAGGAGATGCATTCAGGGGTCTGTGTGTGGGGTGGGGGGAAACGGGGGCATTCTGTGATCTGTGTGGGGTGGTGGCCTGTATGGGACAAAAGCATTTTAAGAAAGGTGAGGGGAGCCCAATTTCCACAGTGCAGAGGGCAACAAAATTCTTTAATCTGATCATGAGTCTTATATTTGGTAATAACACTTCATACTGAAGTCCATTAGTCTAATATACATTATGAACAGGTGGGATTTGGTCAGGGTATTCTCCCTCAGATCTATAGCAATGTGGAAGCCCAATCTCAAGCCTACCATAGTGTTTTACTTCACTCTCTAGTTCTGAAAGCTAAATTCCCTCCGTGTGATTTTTCCAGTTCTGACATTGCAGATTGGATTTTAAGAATTTATGTTTGTATTGAGTGAAATGAACCTTTGACTGAACCCTAAAATGCCGCATATTCTCTAAAATATGGAACAAGATGCATATTTCTAAATGTGTTTCACTTAATATGGTTTAGAAGAATGTTTGCTCCTTTTCATACCAACTGAATGTGTGTTTTATTTGGAATAGTTCTCTCTGTACATTTCCTTTTGACTTTGTTGTGTACCCAGATAATGCATGCCCATGCTCAATTCTGTATGAGCGGAGACCATACTCTGGAAGGGACGGAGCATGCTGTTCGTGAAATTGCCAAAGAAGAGGCTGATGAATATTTTGTCATAGTCTTGAGCGATGCAAACCTTGAACGATATGGTATCCCACCAGCAAGATTTGCCCAAACTTTGACCATCAACCCTCAAGTTAATGCTTTTGCCATATTCATAGGATCCTTAGGAGACCAGGCAGACAGGTAAATATATAGCTGCTAGTCCCTGAAAAATATTATGATTTGCCTTTTTCATTAATCTAAAGAGTGCTTTCAGAAGAATGTGTGTAGGTGCAATGGCCAAGTAATAGTGTTCTGCTCTAAGTTACAGGTCAGTAAGATCTGATTCTTGTCCCACATTGTTTGATGAGTAGTGGTGGCAGCACAGGCCTTATGCTACCTAACAGCAATTTTTTTCCAGCAAGTTCAGGGCATTGGTGGCATCAAAAGGGTGTCCATTCAGTTCTTCGGCTCCAAGGTAGTGGCTTTCAAAAACATAAATCCAGTATGGAATTAAAGGTTTTGGCCACAAATTAGCAGCCCTGGATTCTTCCCTAATGAGGGAGTTAAAAATACAGGTACATAAGTCTAATCCAAAGTAGATTAAACTGAAACTCGGGAGATGGTTAGCAATGTGAGGGATGCCTAAAAACTAACTATATTTCTGTTTATGGCTCCATAGCCTATATTATAACTAGGGTCCTACCAAATTCAGAGTCCATTTTGGTCAATTTCACAGTCATAGGGTTTTTTTTTAAATTCATGATTTCAGCTATTTAAATCTGAAATTTCACTGTGTTGTAATCTTAGGGGTCCTGATCCAAAAAGGAGTTGGGGAGGGGTCTCACGGTTATTGTAGAAAGGGTTGCAGTACTGCTACCCTTTCTTCTGTGCTGCTGCTGGTGGTGGCGCTGCCTTCAGAGGTAGGTAGCTGGAAAGAGGCGGCTGCTGGCTGTGATCCCAGCTCTGAAGGCAGAGCTGCCACCAGCGGCAGCACAGAACTAAGGATGGCATGGTATGATATTGCTCCCCTTACTTCTGTGCTGCTGCCTGCACAGCTGGGCCCTCAGTCAGCAGCCGCCCATTTCTGAAGGCAGCAGCGCAGAAGTAAGGGTGGTATGGTATTGCCATCCTTCTGCGCTGCTGCTGGTGGGGCACTGCCTTCAGAGCTGGGCACCCAGCCAACAGCCACCACTCTCCAGCCGCCCAGCTCTGAAGGCAGTGCAGAAGGTATAGGTGGCAATACCCCAATCCCACTAAAATAACCTTGCGACCCCCCCCCCCAAGCTCCCTTTTTGATCAATATCCCCAGTTTGAGAAATGCTGGTCTCCTCCCTGAAAATCTATGTAGTATAGGGTAAAGGCAGGTTTCATGGTGGGAAACCAGATATCACAGTCCATGACGTATTTTTTGTGGACAGGAATTTGGTAGGGCCCTAGTCATAGCTTGAGATGGTACAGGGAACTTTTATACAAACCATCCTTCTGCATCTGCTGCCCAGTCGCCAGTACATGCAACACAAAGCTGTTATCTCTATTGTAAACATGTGCCAGTTACCACTGATGTTAAAGGGACAATTCTGCCTTTTTTTTTTTCTTTTCTTTTTTTTAAAAGGTCATTGACTGAAAGGGTGGTAGGATCAAGCCCAGAAAGAGTTCGGTCACAGCATGTGGTATAATTTTAAAGGTTTGGAACATGCAGCTGCGCAGTGGTTGCTAGTCATTGAATTTCTGCTGGTTCCATCCATCTATTGTTTGTGTTCCCCATAAAGAGCTCCTAGTTTGAAATATTATTGGAGACTGAGTTTTATTTTTCCTACTGGAAAAATGGGCTCATCGTTCACACTCATCCATGAGGAGAAGAGGTTATCAATTTGCCCAATTTACTAGATAGAGAATATGTATGTGTGTGTGTATATATATATATATATATATATATATATATATATATATATATATATATGACACAGTACCACTGAAATACAACTGCATGTATGTGCATAATTAAGCAAAGCTTTCCTTTCAAATATAATTTTAGGTGGGAAGTGGGGGAGGGCAGTTATTTTTATTAGTTTTTCTTTCCATGTGGTTTATACATTTCCATATGGTTTATATTTTCATTTCATATGGGAGATCTCTGGGACTGAGTTTATAGTCTATGGGGCAATGACAGTGGGACACAAATAGAAATGAAAACTTGTTTTAAAAAAATCAGTGAAACAATGTACACCAAACCTGCTGATTAAATATTAGTGATGTGAATTTTGAAATGTGTATCTTTTATACTATTAAAAGCTTTGAATAAAAATGTACAATGCTGACTACCTTAGGCCTCAGGCTAGCAGCTGTAGTAAAACATGAATTCAATTTAACCTAGAAGCTGAAATATCAACAGCACATTTATAGCCAATATATAAAACTTAAGATAAAATGAGTAGTTTTTGTGGGGTGGAGGAGTTAAGGTTTACCAAACACTTAGGTTAGTATAGTAACATTTTTAAATGAACTAAATGATCCTCCTACAGAGAGTGTGTTTTTAGTTGTTTCTGGAAGATCAGCTGTGCTAATACTGTACCTTGTTTGGTCACTGGTACTTAATCTCAGCAGAGATTTTCACACACCAGAAACAGGGACAATAACAAAAGAATGGAAATCTGTAGAAACAGGTCAGTTGTCTTGCTGAAAAAACCTCTGTGACATAACAACCCCCTTTGTTTCCTTGCGCTGCTGCTTTCCCAAGCTTTTAATTGCATAGTGACAGCAGTGTGAATGGCATGTACCAGCAAGGTATTCAAACATAAAAACATCCTATCTTAAGGAACTCTCAGGACTCTTTGGTTTGCTGTCAGGAACATAATTTGCAATGGTAATTCTTTTTTCCTTCCCATTCTGATCCCCAGGCTGCAGAAGATGCTACCAGCAGGCCGGTCTTTTATTGCCATGGATACCAAGCAGATCCCCCAGATCCTGCAACAGATCTTTACATCCACCATGTTGTCCAGTGCCTAAGAAGTTCCCATTACTATTAAATAATTGGACATTGTAACAAGCGCAATTCAGAAACAAGCTGGCTGGTGAAAGACAAAATCAGTGCGTGATGAAGATAAGAACTATAAAACTGATACATGTAATTTTCATATTGAAATATTACAGTCCCTTAATCGAAATGCTGAAAACATTGCTGTAGCTTAGATTTTTGGTGAAATCGTACAGCATAGCAGGTGACTTAAAGTTCTGCATTCAGAGGGGTAAGAGAGTTCAAGGGGGTTGATGTGCACAGGATATCTGTGTCAAATGAACAGAGGGACAGATAATACATCATTTGTGATCACTCTGGCTGATATATTGCCAGCAGCTCATTTTACTTGGTTTTATTAGCAGTGTTTCTTGGGGTTAAATACCAAGTTGTACAGCAATGTGCAAGTCAGACCCAGCTAATCTGCCCCACTGTTGTGTGTGCTGTGTTCAGAATTAGAAATGCAAGTAGCTGCACATTCGAACAAGACTGCTCATCCTGACCTGCATCCGACCTTTGCTGTTGGATGTCAGGAACAATAGAATGGTGTGGAAGCACAGAACATTGCAGTATAAACGTACATTATTAGATCTGGAGCACAGCTCAGAGTAGTGAAAATCCCTAGAAAAAATTAATTTATTTTTTCCTGGAAAGACAGAGCTGAAAGGGGTCAAAGTGGTCTAAGACCCACCTATGAAGGGTGCACCACCTTGGCTTTCCCACTGCATGGTAGCAGATGATGATGTCTAGTTTCTCTGTTGCCAGAAATCCTAGGAAAGAGCATCTTCCCCCAGGGGCTGTATGTGCTCATGGTTTTTTACATTTTGCTTCCATTTCAGGAGCTCTTTGCACTTTCTGTTTTGGTTTCTAAAGTGTGAAGCTGGAGGGCAGATCTGTGTGTCAGAAAATGACTTTTAATAAAAAAGAAAATAAGTAAAAAGGAAAAAATAGATCAAGAGAGTAGAAGTATGTGGTTTTCGTTTTGGTAGGAAATTGTGTTTGGGGTCTCCTTTTAATGCAGAACACTCTCATTCAGTGCATCTTTTCTGTTGTAAGTATTTTGCTCCCATTTCCACATTCTCAAACAGGAACTCTTGCTTTAGAATTAAATTGGTGGAAGTTTGTGCCGCACTCTGAAGATAAAAGTCCCTCGATAGGAGCTAACTAATAGTACTTTTGCAATCACTGTGCTTCAGGAAGACTGGAATACTTAATAAATTGAATTCACCGTCCTACCGCGAGTAACTGTTAACTGTCATCACCACCAATAAAAAGACTTTTGCCCCATGGTTGATTATTATAAACTATTATAAAGAGATGAAAGGTGAAGGAAAGAGCGCTGTCACCAATCATGCTTAGAAGTTGTGGTACTTCACTGCAAAAACGAGCTTACCCTGGCGAGCCGCATGCCAGAGGTTGCCGACCCCGGTATAGAACATATCACCTCAGATTATTAAAAATGTTTAAAATCTAATGTACTAGTTATTTATGCTATTTATTTATGTGCAGTTCTCTCATCTGGCATAATGAAAATACTTGTTTTATTTTGTTTCCAGCCAGTGCCTGTTCAATATTACTTTCAGATTCCATTTACTAACAGCATGCTGCAGCGATTACAACCTAGACACTTAAAGGGAATTTTTTTAAGGCATTTTCTGGTGGAATTTAAGGGACTCCCCCTCCTCACCCCTCACTCCCCAAAACCTGTGAAATGATTTCAGTTGGTTCTGGAAGGGTCTTTACTTATGTGTCTCACTTCTGGGACATAGTTGACCTGACAGCATCCCTTTACATTGTTATAATATGATGTGAAATTCCATCTGGACTCTATATCTCACCTGCTTTAATATCCATCACTCTGGCATTGAGAAATCAAAATAGCAGCTGTTCTTCTCCTCCCTCTAGAATCTACAAAAAAAAATTCTGCTGCTGAGCCAGTTAATAGAAGAATTTAGCAAACTCACACTGGTGTTCCATGTCCTTAAGTCATGAGAGAGCTTTCAAATATGCATTTAATTAAAACAGTTATGAGAAACATGTTGATTAGCTGTTCACTTCAGCACTGCCTGTTTAGCATCTGTATTTGTTAATATTCCAGAGTCCACCAAAGCACATGTACCAACAATCCCCTTAAATTGCCATTTGATTTAATAAGACTTATTGTAACGTAAAAGGATATATGACTTCTCCTTTTCTCACTGTTGATTATACCATCTTAGAAGTTTGAAACAAATCTATTATTTACTGAACTATCATTGCTTCGTTGCATGGGTATTATTGTTTGTTATTGCAGGGTTCTGATTTACTGCAACAGATGTTACATTAGCATCCTTGCTTAAATAATCTTAACTACCTCTAATAATGCAATTTTTTAATTGGTTTTCATTAAAATCATTAAACGATTGTGTGTATAAAGTGTAATCATACTGAATATTTGTTGTTTTTCATTTCAAGCAACATGAGACAGCCTGATGTATTTATTACCATCAGGATTATGATGCATACTGCAGCAAATGGTATAAATGGAGTACAGAATGTATTCTGCTGGAATGTGAAAAGTGCATTAAACAAGCACATTTAAAAACTTAAAGCAGCCTTTTATGGTTACTTGTAAAATGCCCTGTGTTAGTATAAAGTGCTTAAATAAAGTATGAAAGATTAAGAGCAGGTTGCTAATCCTTGACATTGACTCCAGCAGTGTTATAGCTGTGCTGGTCCCAGGATATTTGTGAGATAAGGTGGGTGTAGTATTATCTTTTATTGGACCAACTTCTGTTGGTGAGAGAGACAAGCTTTTCTTCAGCTCTGTAAGCTCAAAAGCTTGTCTCTCACCAACAGAAGTTGGTCCAATAAAAGATATTACCTCACCCATCTTGTCTCACTGACCCCATCACTCATTCAGTTACATATTTTGAAGTTTATGTAGTTACAGTCTATCATCTCTAGCTTAATTTCCTTTGCAGACATGCCGGGAAATCATTATGTATGTAATGCTACAGCTCAGAGTCTTCTTTTGTAAAATTTAGAATATATTTTTAATTTCTTAATTTAATAAACTGATGTAACAATCAAACATACAACAGGAACAGTGCTATTGAATTGCAGTATGGCCCTGTCTTCAAAATTGGGTTCTTATCCAAAAGTTTGTTGGGCTACTTTGTATCTGTAAAATAAACTTCACTGCTGCTGTCAGGCTAGGGACCAATGTGAGAGCTGTAGAGGTTGTGCTTTTCTTGCAGAGACTACGCGTTTTAAAGCCATGGATCAAAACTGCTTGAATACTTGTGTTACAGCTGAGAACATACAAGCTAATTTACTTGATACCAATAAAATTCACTAACTTGTACTGAAGGCAGAAAGATATACCACAGCCAATAATTTATTTGTATGTTTGTATTAAAGGGGCTTGATATTTTTTTTAGTTGTTTTATTTGTAGTTTGAATATAGAGTTTTTCCTCACTGCTATAAGTGTAGTAATGGCTAGCAGGGTGCTGTGTGGCTGTGAGATAACCCCATTCCTAGAAGCACTAGAAGTGATTGGATTTTGGCCTCAGCCTTACTTTGCCTCACTCCCCATTGCCTATTTTTCTTTTCTTCTATAATTTTGAGAGGATAAACCGATAAACTGTCTTGCTGACATTGATAGAGAACTATTCAGGAAAGGGAAAGGTAACATTTCTCACCTTCAGTCTCTGCCCAAATTGTTATAAGAGGGGCACTCATGGCATTCAAATGTTTTTACAGCTGAAGAGACATTTTCCATTAAGAGTTTAAGATGAAATTCACTCAGTGTGGCCTTTCCAAGTCCCTAGTCACCATACAAACTCTGTTGGAGGCTTTAAGCTTCCAAGGGCCCTATGCACTGTAGTGTATCTCCCTGTTAATAAGGAAGGAGGTAGATACACACAGCTGCCAAATCTCTCCTATAAAATGCTGAGTGCCCGCAAGTGCCAGAAGAGTCAATGGGATTTTAACACTTTTTGGTTCATGCTGTTAAGGAATGATAGTTTAAAGAAAATCTATAAGCAAATCTCTTAAGTGACTAAACGCTATTCACTGAGAATGTTGCTGGACCTTTCTATTCCTACGGAACAATGTGTGCTTGTTTATTTTAAATGGTTTAAACCCTATTAAACAAAGATTCCCCTAGAAAAAAATGCTTGCAAAGCAAACTCAACTGGAGAAGCACTGCAGAGTTTTTGGGAGCCAAGGAGTAGTCTGAGCCTTAACCTTTAAACAGAGAAAGTGTTCTCCTTGCCACTCATACAGTGATTCATAGATTATTTTAGAATGCCAGGGTTGCATAACTGCTAAGTAAGTAAATCAAATTTTACATGTGGTATTTTTCTGGCTAGTGTGCACATTGCTATGAAATGAAGCAGTGTTACGTTCTGATAGTAGAAGTGTTATTACTTGGATGAACAATACATATAACCTTTAAACTGAAAAGAACCATAGTCCACATTATTATCCAAATGAACAAGTAACAATCTACCTAACTTAAAAGATATGCTTCTAAAAATGACCCCATTCTCATCTTCCATTTCTCACTGGTTAACTTTTCTGAGTTTAGTTCACATTCTCTTTCATATACAGGTTAGATTAGTTTTCTTTTTGATGCTCCCTCCCCCTACCAACATCCTATTAAAAACTCCACAGTCCCTGTGTGCCTCAACAACTGTTTTTCTGGATGTAAAAGCAAAGACCAGCATTCGGGGGTAGCAAGCAGAGGAACGGCCTGGAGCCCCATGCCACAGGGGGCCACATGAAGCTAAGTTGCTCAGGTTTCAGCTTCAGCCCCGGGTGGAAGGGCTCGGGCCTCTGGGCTTCAACTCCATGCAGTGGGACTTAGACTTGCTGGGACCCAGAGCAGAAAGCCAAACACTGGTCCTGCTTGGCGGACCCCCTGAAATCTGCTCACAGCCCCACAGGGCCCCGGACCCCTGGTTGAGAACCACTAGTTTAGATCAGATGATCACATAAGTGGGCTTGAAAAGGATACCGGCCATGAACTTTTCAACAGCTAAAGGAGTTATGCTCTTTCACTGACTTTCAAAGAGCTTTTGGAAATTCCAGACAAAACCAAAAGATGTTATAATGTCAGAACTCTTTTACAATCAGATTCTACAACCAAGCTAAGAAAGATAGATTTAAAATATACAAACTTTGGCTTTCTGACCTTTGTATACAATTTTTCATTTTGACACAATATGTGAGCCTGTGAAGAGCTTCCTATTTATCAATCAAATTTTGTTTCAATATTGTGCACAACATTCTCATGGTGTAACTCTGCGACAGGTATGTTCTGCAGCCCAGTATCTCCCACAATTCTGGTATGGCTGGGCTGCTCCACTTTACTCTGCAGTTCCCAGAGGCTGTTCAAAGCTACAGCATAGTGTCTGCTGACCTTACCTCCTTTTCCTGCTTACCAACTGCTCTCCTGCCTCCGCGATAGCAATCAAGTGTTGTTTCATTTACCTCCATCCCTTTCTGTTATCTTTATCGCCATTTATGTGCAGTAACCAACAAGCCTTTTTTCTTTTATCTTACTCCTCCTTCGGGAGCTCTGCAACAGTGTTGTACTGCCCCCAGAACCTCTAATGCAGCTCCTTCCTGCTGAACTCCTCTCCCCCATTACAGGCATGACAGAGCCACTGTGCAACCACAGGGCTAAGTACAAATGGGGCTCTAGATGTGAGGGAGCTTTCCCAGGAGCAGCTTGCTCCCACTCAGTTAACCCTATTGCTGCTAGGGCACGAGGCTCTAGGTCAGATAGGCATGTTGGGGCCCCTATCCTTTCCAAGTAGCCATGATTACCACAGAAAAAAACTGGCCAAGAGCAGAACAGAGACTCTGAGGACAACCACTACATCCCGATAAGCCAGGAGTAAATCCTGGGGTGACACAGGACCATAGACAAAAGTCCCCTGCATGGTTACCAGTCCTCTCTGCCTCCTCCCCAAGTCTGGAACTAGGTCTCAGGTAGCCTTGGGAGAGAAGCCAGGCTTACATCCAGCCCCCCTTCCTCCCAAAACAAGCCAGAGAACTCTGATTATAAGAACATAAGAATGGCCGTACTGGGTCAGACCAAAGGTCCATCCAGCCCAGTATCCTGTCTGCTGACAGTGATCAATGCCAGGTGCCCCAGAGGGAGTGAAGCTAACAGGCAATGATCAAGTGATCTCTCTCCTGCCATCCATCTCCATTCTCTGACAAACAGAGGCTGGAGACACCATTCCTTACCCATCCTGGCTAATAGCCATTAATGAACTTAACCTCCATGAATATATCTAGTTCTCTTTTAAACCGTTATAGTCCCAGCCTTCACAACCTCCTCAGGTAAGGAGTTCCACAGGTTGCCTGTGCTGTGTGAAAAAGAACTTCCTTTTTTTTGTTTTAAACCTGCTGCCCATTAATTTCATTTGGTGGCCTCTAGTTCTTATATTATGGGAACAAGTAAATAACTTTTCCTTATTCACTTTCTCCACACCACTCATGATTTTATACACCTCTATCATATCTCCCCTTAGTCTCCTCTTTTCCAAGCTGAAAAGTCCTAGCTTCTTTAATCTTTCCTCATATGGGACCCATTCCAAACCCCTAATCATTTTAGTTGCCCTTCTCTGTACCTTTTCTAGTGCCAGACTATCTTTTTTCAGATGAGGAGACCACATCTATATGCAGTATTCAAGATGTACCATCGATTTATATAAGGGCAATAAGATATTCTCTGTCTTATTCTCTATCCCTTTTTGAATGATTCCTAATATCCCATTTGCTTTTTGACTGCTGCTGTACATTGCGTGGACGTCTTCAGAGAACTATCCACGATGACTCCAAGATCTCTTTCCTGATTAGTTGTAGCTAAATTAACCCCCATCATATTGTATGTATAGTTGGGGTTATTTTTTCCAATGTGCATTACTTTACATTTATCCTCATTAAATTTAATTTGCCATTTTGTTGCCCAATCACTTAGTTTTGTGGGATCTTTCTGACATTCTTCACAGTCTGCTCTGGTTTTAACTATCTTGAGCAGTTTAGTATTGTCTTCAAACTTTGCCACTTCACTGTTTACCCCTTTCTCCAGATCATTTATGAATAAGTTGAATAGGATTGGTCCTAGGACTGAAACTAGTTACCCCTCTCCATTCTGAAAATTTACCATTTATTCCTAATCTTTGTTCCCTGTCTTTTATCCATTTCTCAAGCCATGAAAGGATCTTCCCTCTTGTCCCATGACAACTTAATTATATAAGAGCCTTTGGTGAGGGACTTCGTCAAAGGCTTTCTGGAAATCTAAATATCAGAAGGGTAGCCGTGTTAGTCTGGATCTGTAAAAGCAGCAAAGAGTCCTGTGGCATCTTATAGACTAACAGACATTTTGGAGAATGAGCTTTCATGGGTGAATACCCACACACTATGTGCACTGGATTCCCCTTGTTCACATGTTTGTTGACCTCTTAGTAAGACATGATTTCCCTTTACAGAAACCATGTTGACTTTTGTCCAACAATTCATGTTCTTCTATGTGTCTGACAATTTTATTCTTTACTATTGTTTCAACTAATTTGTCCAGTACTGATGTTAGACTTACCGGTCTGTAATTGCTGGGATCACCTCTAGAGCCCTTTTTATTTACCTCATGAGGATTTGATTCCATTTTTAAAAGATGCTTTTTTGTCTCCCACAGCTTCTTTTACATGTTTGTTAAGCCACAGTGGCTCTTTTTTTGTTCTTTAACTGTGTTTTTTAATTTGGGGTATACATTTAAGTTGAGCCTCTATTATGGTGTCTTTGAAAAGTGTCCATGCAGCTTGCAGGGATTACACTCTAGTCACTGTACCTTTTAATTTCTGTTTAACTAACCTTCTCATTTTTGTTTAGTTCCCCTTTCTGAAATTAAATGCCACAGTGTCGGACTGTTGAAATGTTCTTCCCACCGCAGGCATGTTAAATGTTATTATATTATGGTCACTATTTCCAAGCAGTTCTGTTATAGTAACTTCTTGGACCAGATCTTGTGCTCCACTCAGGACTAAATCGAGAGTTGCCTCTCCCCTTGTGGGTTCCCGTACCAGCTGCTCCAAGAAGCAGTCATTTAAAGTATCAAGAAATTTTGTCTCTGCATTTTGTCCTGAGGTGACGTACCTGGTCAATATGGGGATAATTGAAATCTCCCACTATTATTGAGTTCTTTATTTTGATAGCATCTCTAATCTCCCTGAGCATTTCATAGTCACTATCACTGTCCTGGTCAGGTGGTCAATAATAGATCCCTACTGTTATATTCTTATTAGAGCATGGAATTACTATCCATAGAGATTCTGTGGAACATGTGGATTCATTTGAGATTTTTACTTCATTTGATTCTACATTTTCTTTCACATATAATGCTGCTTCTTCCTCCCCTCCTCCCCCACGCACACGACCTATTCTGTCCTTCTGATATATTTTGTATCCAGGAATGATTGTGTCCCACTGATTGTCCTCACTCCATGAGGCTTCTGTGATGCCAATTATATCAATATCCCCCTTTATCACGAGGCACTCTAGTTCACCCATCTTACTATTTAGACTTCTAGCATTTGTATACAAGCACTTTAAAAACTTGTCACTGTTTGTCTGCCCTTTTCTGATGTGTCAGATTCTTTTTTATGTGAATGTTTTCATCTGAACTGGCCCATACTTTATCCTCTTCCATCCTCTGCTCCTGACTAAAACCTAGAGAATCTCTATCAATAGACTCTCCTCTAAGAGAAGTCTCTGTCCACTGCAGCAACTGGCTTTTCCCCATCTCTTAGTTTTAAAACTGCTCTGCAACCTTTTTAATGTTAATTATGAGCCCCCCACTCTGGAGAAATTAGACCCTGAAATGGAGGACTTCTGAGGAGAAATTTCTAGAGGTCTCTGCACAAAAGGAAGCTGCAAACAACTGTGCGCCAAAAAAATCAAAAAAGAATAAAGAGGGGAAGAAAAGGTACATAAAAAATCCAGAAGGTACTCCACCTCTGATTCAGACTCCTCCTCTGCCAAGGAAGGAGAGCTTTCAGGCTCTGAATCAGCAGATGAGAAAAAAATTCTTGCAGTTTTTCCCAAATCTGAGTGCAAAAAGGTGGTGGCCACAATACAGATTCAATCTGAGCAGGCTCCTGAAGATAAGCCTCAAAACAAATACTCTCACTCTAGATCCCTCCCTGAGATAGCGATGCCCTTGTACACCTCCTTCGAGGACGTAATCAGGGAAGAATGGGAAAAGCCTGGCACAGATAAACTTAGCAGCAAGCATGAGGATAGGTTCTACACATTGCAAGACCCAAAGAAAGTTCTTACTGAAGTCCCAAAGTTTGATGCTGCAGCAGTGTCCCTAGCTAGAGACTTGGTGGTTCCTTCAGAAGAGAAATTCTTCCCTAAAGGACCTAATAGGAGAATGGAAGCCGCGCTTAGAAGGGATGTCAAAGCTTCCTCAGCTGCCCTCAGAGTGCCCCTGTCAGCCACGTGCTTTGCGAGAACAACACAATCCTGGCTGGCAGACTTCAGGGCCCGATGGACAGAGACCGCCCCAACACTGGCGCCACACTTAGGAAAGATTCCCTGGCAGCTGCATTTGTGGCTGAGGCCTCGCTGAACACAATGAGATTCTCAGCCAGGGTCATGGCATCCAGTGAAGCAGCCAGGAGGCTCTGCTCCAGCAAAGTAGATGCTCACTCCAAGCACCTCCTATGCTCCTGCAAATTCACAAGGTCTCTCCCCTTTGGAGAAAAGCTGGACAAGCTAGTGGCAGAAAATGCTGCAAAAATCAAAACAGGCCTTCCTTTTTCTGCCATGTGTTCTATGAAGGGCATATAAACCCACTTTCAGGCAGAGATGCTCCTTTCACCCCTCCTCCTCACAGACATATCACAGGAAGGATACCAGAAACAACGATGGTAAGTCCTGGGAATTAGGCTGTAGTGGAAAGTTCAGGGGTGATCCTGCAGCCCCCAAGAACCCAGCATGACAATGACCAAATTTGGCTCTGCCCAGATCTGACACTAGAAGGCAGGATTTCCCACCTTTCAGAGGCATAGTCTGTGTCAACCACAGAGGCGTGAAAGAGTGAATCAGGAATGCTCCCTTGAGCTGTAGGCTTCATGCCATCCCTTCTTCATGCAGTCGCCCATATCCAGTGACCTGTGAAGCATGAATGTATCCAGAACGAGGTCTCCCAGTTCCGGGATGTAGGAGCAATAGAAGGAGCTCCCTTAGAAGAAAAGTTCTCAGGGTTCTACTCCATCTTTATTGTTCAGAAGAGCACTGGGCCAGTCAAACCCATCCCAACCTCAAGAAGCTCAACAACTGGATAAAGACAATGAGATTTAAGATAGAGTCCCTGGCCTCCCTAGTGTCATCTCTATTCCAAGGGGACCTCCTAACTTCAGTGGATCTAGCAGATGAGTAGCTTCATATTCCCATACACTCATGTCACTGCAAGCTTCTGAGGTTTGTTTATGGCACAGATCACTACCAGTTCTGAATACTCCCATTTGGGCTCTCATCATTCCCTCTCCCTCCACCCAAGTCTTTATAAAGACTCTTATGGTGATCGTTGCCAGATTCAGGTCTCAGGGGGAACCACCTTTACCCCTTTCTGGGCAACATCCCAGTTAGAGTTCTGACCCAGACTGTAGCACACAATGCCACGATTCAGACTCTGGACCTCCTGCAGGTGCATGGTTTTGTAATAAATGTAAAGAAAAGTTCACTGATTCCCTCAACAAGGATATCACACCTGAGAGTGGACATGGACACCTCAATGATGAAAGTCTGTCCATCACTGAGAGTGCACAAGGCCAGCCATAGTTCAATGTCTTCAGCTATTGGGCCTCCTTGTGTTTTGCATAGGCAAGATCACACATCAGATGTCTCCAGGCCTTTGGGCTCAAAGTATGGAACTGCTCCCTAGAGTGCATTAAAGAGCAAGTGCTGGTCCCAAATCAGGTGCATGATTCCCTAAAATTGACAGTCCCAGGCAACATCTGCAACATCTCCCCATATGCCTTCCAGATCCTCTGGTTCTCACAACCAGCACTTGCCCAATGGGTTGGGGTGCTCATTTAGGAACCCAAACTGCACAAGGACTCTGGAGCCATGGGAAGAGGAACTACAGCATCAATCTCCAGATGAGAGCTATCAAAGTAGCCTTTTGAAGGTTCCAGAGCCACCTCAAGGGCAATAATGTCCTGGTTCAGTCAGACAATACGACCATGGTCACATACATAAACAACCAAGGAGGGACAAGGGGCTCAGTGCTACATGCAGAAGGAATGGAGTCTCTTCCTTCCCTAAAAGAGGAGCTGAACCAGAAGGCTGGCTCAGCAGATGCAGATTCAACAACTTGGAGTGGTTTCTAAACCAGGAAATTTTCAGCCTGATCTTGCAGAGCTCCAACTTTCCACCAGCTGACTTGTTTGCAAACCACAAGAACACAGAGTCCCAAATACTTCACCAGGGAAACAGATCCCAAGTACACAGGAACAGATACCCTGTTGCGCAGATGGCCCCAAGGCCTGTTATATGCATTTTCACACTTTCCACTCTTGGGGAAAGTGAGGTGGAAGATAAAGCAGGAACAAACAAGTTAATTTTATACTGCCTGAGGTGACCTCAGTTTTCTGAGTTGATGTTGCTGAAGCTGGAACCACTGTTGCAGCTACCATTGGGACCAGACATCCTGTTCCAGGGTCCATTTCTCTATCTCCCTTTCTCCATCGTCTCCAGCTAATATCCTGGTTATTGAATGGGAGGCACTAGCAACATCTGGCCTCTCTTCCAAAGTCATCAAAACTTTACTGTCATCCAGGGGAGTGTCTGTGCTAAAAGCCTACTCCTCCAGCTGGGCCAAGTTCAGTGTATGGGGCCAGGAGCACAGTGTAGACCCTAGAGATCCAGGAATCCCATCTATTCTAGACATCCTACAAGAAGGTGTGGAGAAAGGTCTCCAGCCCAGCACCATAGCACTCCAGGTATGTTAGCAGGATCCTTGGCAAAGAATCCTCAGTACCAGCTTCCTCAAAACAGTCAGACTGGCCAAGTGAGCAGCGCGGCCACATGGGCATTGGCTAAATTCTTTATAAGATACTCTTAAGGTGAATTTTCTGTCTTCTGCAGAGACAGCCTCCAGCAGGAAGGTGCTGCAGGCTGTGGCCCAGTAATAGTATTGCCTTTGAGCAAGCTTTAGAGGGAATTTCCTTTCTATCTCATTCTGGGTTTTTGATGGTTTCTGTATCCCTCCCTGCTTCTGTTTCACTGCTCACCACTTCCCAGACATAGCAGAATTGTGAGAGACACTGGGCTGCAGAAGGGAAACATTCCTTTCTGCTAGCAGCATCTCCCATTATTCTCTTCCTGGATGGCTTGTTAGCCTAACGGTCAGCATTTGATTTGGACTATTACTATGCAGACAACTGCCTGCTGTACATAGTTCATAAATTGGCTTTGATGTTGTTGTAATAGTATCTATGAGTATTTACACAGCTTGGGAAAGACTCATCTGGAAGCAAGCAGGAGAAGGAGGCATGGCCAGCACATGCTGCACATTGGATTTGAACCACCTCTGAGAACTATAGAATGGAGGGACGCAGCCCATTCATATCAAAATTGTGGAGGATGCTGCTAGTGGAAAGGAAATGATTGGGTAAGAAATGTTCCATGTCCATTGCTTTGCTATCTAATGACCTGGAAAGGGTGACCTTCTCAGAAAGTAAATACACAAGGAAAGAGAAGAATTGTTTTAGTCCCTGACTAGAAATGATAGGCTGAAAATATCCAGAATAGCTGAAGATCAGAAGGCAAATTCTTTTAGACAGTCTTGCACAGGAAGTGGTGAGAGCCCATCACTTCAGAGCGTTACTCAGCACTAGGGACTGAGCATTTTTGAAAGTTCCAGTAAACTGGGTAAAACTCTCATTGATTTCGATTGGAACAGACTTAGATCAATGCTGAGTGCTTTCGAAAATCCTACTCTAAATGGACAGGATGAGCTAATAAGGGTTTTCCTTTGGGTTTTTTTTGGGGTGGGGTGGGGAGAGGGTTTTTTTATGATTTGATGATGAAATTCTATGAACCCTGACACCAGAGCTTAAAGCTTCTACTCTTGCTCTCATGTAGCTGTAACTGAAGCATGTAATTTACAAAGATGTTAAAAAGCTGGTAGAAGTTACCTCCTGACAGTGTCTCTCACTTCTTCCTTGTTCATTGCAAGCTTCCCAGGAAAAGCAGTACCCTGAACTAGCAGAGTCGGCCTCTCATTCTTCACAAGGACTACTTCTGTAAAGAAGTTCATCTCTTTGTATTTTCTACTGGATCCCAAACATGTTGGCCTATTGTCTCTAAATCTCTGATCTGTGAACACCTGTCTGAACCTGATCCTCAATCTTCACAATGCAAGTGCATTTGGAGAGTCTTCCTGTGGAGAGAACCTGTAATGTCTCAGTGAGTATTAAAGCACATTTTACAAGAACACAGATATTCACAAAGTTATAACTATGATAAGGTACATCATCCAATACAGCTTCATGGAAGAAGTGAGTTTTAAAGGAAGGATTTGATTTAACAGAGCAGTGGGAAACAGGAAGAGTTTGCCAAGCATAGGGAGCAGCATGGAGGACAGAGAAAAGGTATCTTAGCAATGGCAGTGCTAAGACGAAAAGAGTGCAGAAATATAGGTAATAAGCTATAATCAGATGGAAGCCACTAGAACAGTTTGAGAGGGGAAGATAGCATAGGCACGGGAACTAGGAGTACGGAGGGTGCTACAGCACCCCCAGGTTTTACACAGGGCTCTACTGCTGGCCCCGCATGTGGGGTCCCAGCTGCTGCCCTGTGCCCAAGGGACGTGGCTGCCAACCCCACGCCCAAGAGTCCTGGCTGCCAGCCCCAGCTTTGGCCCCTTTACCTCTGTCTGGGTCCCCTCCCCTCGCCTGAGACACTGCCCTGCTCCCAGCCCCAGCTTGGCGGGGGTGGGAGGTGGACGGAGGCAAGAGGCCTGGCTTTCAGCACCCCCACTCTTAAAAGTGTTCCAGCGCCACTGGAAGACAGGACAAATTTTGAACATGATTCATTTAACATTACTGTAGCCACAAGGTTGAATTTTGTTAGGAAACTACAAATATTCCCAGGTTTGGGCACACCACATCCTGAGGACTATTACTTTGGTGGAAAATAAGCTACATTCTCCTTTTGCTATACCATGTTCCTTGCTCTATATTGTGTGTTAGATTGTAAGCTCTTCAGAACAGAGTGTGTCTTATGTTCTGCAAAATGTGGTGTACATCTATGACACTATAGAGATGCTTCATAATAAAACAAAGCTAGAAATCATGAAAAGTAATGTGTTTTCTATAGCACTGCATACAGACTCTTCTAGCCATCTTTGAATGGTGCTAGACTTTGATACAAAGCAAATTCGTGAGGCTATCAGGCTACACTTAAAAAGAAATCCAGAGAATTGAAGGACCTTTGAATAGAGAACCCAGCAACTTATACCTTACAGACAGTAAGTTAAACATGGGGAAGGCTCACTATTTCTTTAACTTGGGCTCTGTTTTGTATTTTTCCTTGTAATCTATAAACTTTGCACCATAATAGTTGGAAAGGGGGGGGAAGTGTTTTCAGGGCTTGTTCTTTCTTTTGCACACTAAAATATTTAGTTTAATGAAAATGGAGTCATTTCTGTCTGTCACTTTTTCAATGGACTAACACAGCCGATACAGGGTTGTTTTTTAAACTGTCAATTTATAGTAGAGGGGCACTAGGGATAAATTTGGCCTAAGTGTTTTTCAAGATCAAAGGAAGGATGACGATCTAAGAATTTGAAGACTTGGGTTCTATTCTTAACCTTGCTTCAAACTTCATGTATGTGACCTCGGGCAAGTTATTTAATCTGTGCGCAGGGCCGCCCAGAGTGGGGGGCAAGTGGGACAATTTGCCCTGGGCCTGACAGGGGCCCTGCGAACCCTGGCCCAGCAACGGTCCAGGTTTTTGGCAGCATTTCAGCGGTGGGGGGCACTTCAGTGCTGCTGAAGACATGGAGAGACTGAAGGGCCCCCCCCCAGCCGAAATGCCGCTGAAGACCCAGACCACCGTCAGGTGAGTACAAGCGCCTTAGCTCCTCCGCTTTGCCCCAGGCCCCCTGAATCCTCTAGGCAGCCTTAGATTCATAGACTCTAGGACTGGAAGGGACCTCGAGAGGTCATCGAGTCCAGTCCCCTGCCCTCATGGCAGGACCAAATACTGTCTAGACCGTCCCTGATAGACATTTATCTAACCTACTCTTAAATATCTCCAGAGATGGAGATTCCACAACCTCCCTAGGCAATTTATTCCAGTGTTTAACTACCCTGACAGTTAGGAACTTTTTCCTAATGTCCAACCTAAATCTCCCTTGCTGCAGTTTAAGCCCATTGCTTCTTGTTCTATCATTAGAGGCTAAGGTGAACAAGTTTTCTCCCTCATCCTGATGACACCCTTTTAGATACCTGAAAACTGCTATCATGTCCCCTCTCAGTCTTCTCTTTTCCAAACTAAATAAACCCAATTCTTTCAGCCTTCCTTCATAGGTCATGTTCTCAAGACCTTTAATCATTCTTGTTGCTCTTCTCTGGACCCTCTCCAATTTCTCCACATCTTTCTTGAAATGCGGTGCCCAGAACTGGACACAATACTCCAGCTGAGGCCTAACCAGCGCAGAGTAGAGCGGAAGAATAACTTCTCGTGTCTTGTTTACAACACACCTGTTAATGCATCCCAGAATCACGTTTGCTTTTTTTGCAACAGTATCACACTGTTGACTCATATTTAGCTTGTAGTCCACTATGACCCCTAGATCTCTTTCTGCCATACTCCTTCCTAGACAGTCTCTTCCCATTCTGTATGTGTGAAACTGATTGTTCCTTCCTAAGTGAAGCACTTTGCATTTGTCTTTATTGAACTTCCTCCTGTTTACCTCAGACCATTTCTCCAATTTGTCCAGATCATTTTGAATTTTGACCCTGTCCTCCAAAGCAGTTGCAATCCCTCCCAGTTTGGTATCGTCTGCAAACTTAATAAGCGTACTTTCTATGCCAACATCTAAGTCGTTGATGAAGATATTGAACAGAGCTGGTCCCAAAACAGACCCCTGCGGAACCCCACTTGTTATACCTTTCCAGCAGGATTGGGAGCTATTAATAACTATTCTCTGAGTATGGTTATCCAGCCAGTTATGCACCCACCTTATAGTAGCCCCATCTAAATTGTATTTGCCTAGTTTATCGATAAGGATATCATGCGAGACCGTATCAAATGCCTTACTAAAATCTAGGTATATCACATCCACTGCTTCTCCCTTATCCACAAGACTCATTATCCTATCAAAGAAAGCTATCAGATTGGTTTGACATGATTTGTTCTTTACAAATCCATGCTGGCTATTCCCTATCACCTTACCACCTTCCAAATGTTTGCAGATGATTTCTTTAATTACTTGCTCCATTATCTTCCCTGGCACAGAAGTTAAACTAACTGATCTGTAGTTTCCTGGGTTGTTTTTATTTCCCTTTTTATAGATGGGCACTATATTTGCCCTTTTCCAGTCTTCTGGAATCTCTCCCATCTCCCATGACTTTCCAAAGATAATAGCTAGAGGCTCAGATACCTCCTCGATTAACTTGTCTGTGTGCTTCAGTTTCCTCATCTGTAGCATGCAGATAATAAACTACTTCTCTACTCAGAAGGTTGTTGAGACTAAATTAACTAAAGTTAGTTAATATCCTCAAATAAATACAAGTGTTTTGGATTAAGGTGAATGTATCCTCTTAATAATAATACATTGTTCCCCTAAAGCAAGCACATACAATTCAGTGCTTCCTAGCACAACTCAAAATTTAGCAATCACTGTAATATTTTACTTACAGTGGAAACTTTCATTCAACTCCTCTCAATATGATGAAAAATCCTTTTTTGCTTTGGACAGATATTAATCCCATTTTTGCCAATGGTCTTTTCAGTTCAGTGCATTTTATGGTAATTATCTTGACCAGCTTATTAAGCGACATGATAGAGTATTACAAGCAGACAGTGGTTTGGATAAAGTCCAAGGATAATATTTACTTGGTTGGGCAAATGTGTTACACTATATAGTACAGGCCTGCAAACCAGGGATGTACCATCTTTTTTTCCTATTATGAATTAATCATGTTGGATGTGGTCTGAATATAGTATATAAACAGCTGTAATTCAAGCTTGGATTGGTTTCATGCCATTAGGGCCATCTACAGAAGTTTCCTAATTGAGAATAATAATAGAATGAGGCTGGATTGTCCCTATATGGGGTACTATTATATGAACTGTATTTTTCCATATTTGAGTTATATTGGAGACTTCTTGTAGCAGAGAAAGTGTCTTCATATTTGACCAGTGCCAAGCACAGTCCAGCATTTAATAAATAAACTATAATAATAATGATGATGATGTGGAGGCATAGGCCATTAACCCACACCCTTTTCCAACAGTTTACAGCAACAGAAAAGGAAGAACATACTTTCAGAGCTGAGAATTAGTCTAGCCTTTCAGGTCTCATTTTGATTACTTTTCTCTTGAACTTTCTTATATATTCAGATATGCCGTGCTCTACTTCTCCAGATGTCTAGCTTTACAACAGTTTTACCCTCTACAACAAAAAATACAATGGAAGTTTGGTAAAACAAAATAGATACACTGTGTAATAGTCTATAAGGTGCCACAGGATTCTTTGCTGCTTTTACTGTGTAATAGGCATCTCTTTCTGGACCCCCCCCCCCCAATTCCACCTTATTCAATGTTTCTTACTGCTGTTCAGGCTTTCAGTGTCATGATGCCAAGTGCTGAAGACCAAATGGGAAACACAGAAGATCAAAGTTCTCTTTATCTGCTAACCAACCCCCACAATGACAACTTTCTTCCTCTTCCCTGTGGGTAACTTCAAGCCTAACCTAAAGGGATCACCCTGAATAGGAAGGGAATCAGTAGTTCAGGGCTTCACTTTAACCAGAACCAATTACACTTGCCAAATTGTGCATAATTACATGTGGAGAATCTAGTTTAGGTATTTTATGCTCCCTGACATGGCCTCAATTCTAATATTTCACTTTCACTAAATGTAAATGAAAAGACCAAGGCCTTATGTACTGACTCTGTCAATAAGTTTGCATTTTTAAGTCGTCTTGACTATATTTATGTGTAAACACAGTATCAACTCTTCAGACTTGATCTGGTCAATAGACATGCATTGTGTTTAATGCAAGTCTTGAAGCTCTTGTGATGGGCATATTAAAATGCCTAAGTGTGGCATATGGGGTAGGAGAGGGAGAAAGGACAAAGTAGCCAGCCTAGATGTAAGATTGTATGTAGACATCTTAGTTTTCTGATGATACTATCAAGCGCAATGGCAAAATAGGCCCCAACCCTGCATTCATACAGACTCATTGACTCCAGTGGAACTCTGCTCAGGTAGAATATATTAGATTGCTGCATCATAGAATCGAATCATAGAATATCAGGGTTGGAAGGGACCTCAGGAGGTCATCTAGTCCAACCCCCTGCTCAAAGCAGGACCAATTCCCAACTAAATCATCCCAGCCAGGGCTTTTGTCAAGCCTGACCTTAAAAACCTCTAAGGAAGGAGATTTCACCACCTCCTTGGGTAACCCATTCCAGTGTTTCACCACTCTCTGAGTGAAATAGTTTTTCCTAATATCCAACCTAAACCTGCCCCACTGCAACTTGAGACCATTGCTCCTTGTTCTGTCATCGGGTACACTGAGAACAGTCTAGATCCATCCACTTTGGAACCCCCCTTTCAGGTAGTTGAAAGCAACTATCAAATCCCCCCTCATTCTTCTCTTCTGCAGACTAAACAATCCCAGTTCCCTCAGCCTCTCCTCATAAGTCATGTGCTCCAGTCCCCTAATCATTTTTGTTGCCCTCCGCTGGACTCTTTCCAATTTTTCCACATCCTTCTTGTAGTGTGGGGCCCAAAACGACACAGTACTCCGGATGAGGCCTCACCAATGCCGAATAGAGGGGAATGATCACATCCCTCGATCTGCTGGCAATGCCCCTACTTATACAGCACAAAATGCCATTAGCCTTCTTGACAACAAGGGCACGTTGTTGACTCATATCCAGCTTCTTGTCCACTGTAACCCCTAGGTCCTTTTCTGCAGAACTGCTTCATAGCCATTCAGTCCCTAGTCTGTAACAGTGAATGGGATTCTTCCATCCTAAGTGCAGGATTCTGCACTTGTCCTTGTTAAACCTCATCAGGTTTCTTTTGGCCCAGTCCTCTAATTTGTCTAGGTCCCTTTGTATCCTATCAGGGCCACAGTTTGTAGAACCAGCAAAACCTCAAGGTCTTTAGTGGGCCTTGTCTCACAGTTTTCTAATTCAACTGATAAAAGTGAGGGTCAGGTGTTGTTTCCACAGAAGTCAATGACAAAAGTCTCATTTCCCCCATTTTGGTGTCCCCTTGGGAGAAAATTGCTTTTGTTCCCACTACTGGAAAAAAATAGTTTTGAGCTGTCTCTGAGCTACACACTGCCTTTGTTTGGTGCTCAATGCAGTTATAACATAGATGAGGGGTAGGCAACCTGCAGCACGCAAGCTGATTTTCAGTGGCTCTCCCACTGCCTGGGTCCTGGCCACCAGAGCTCTACATATTAATTTAATTTTAAATGAAGCTTCTTAAACATTTTAAAAATCTTATTTACTTTACATACATCAATAGTTTAGTTCTATATTATAGATTTATAGAAAGAAACCTTCTAAAAATCTTAAAATGTATTACTGGCACGCGAAACCTTAAATTAGAATGAATAAATGAAGACTCGGCACACCACTGCTGAAAGGTTGCCAATCCCTGCCATAGATGGTTATGGTCATGCTGAAAAGGGGGAGGACACTTTCTTCTGAAGTAGAGTGACCAACTCTGGGGCTGTTGTCATGGCAACAAAAAATTCTGGCTGGAAGAGTCATCAAGTGTCAACTGTCTGGCTGCTCTGTCCAGAGGCCAGAAATAGCCTGCTGAATCAGCAACCTCCATGGTACTGTTGGAATAGCTGTTGTAATTCATTAATAACTAGTTCAGTGGTAACAAACTCTCTCTGTGACAAGTTGGTTCCAACAACGGATACTGTAAGGAGCCAGCATCATCTGTTGCCTTAGGTTTTCAGCTCAGCACTGCGGAGTGGGAACACCGACAGCTCAGCTTTATAGGATGGTTTCTAAGACAGTTCAAAAATGCCTATGCATTTTTAAAAATATATTCCCTTATAAATAAGTATAACAGGTCAGAAGAGTAGTATTAAACATGAGATTAATTTACTTATATTCTCGAATGGCAAAATGTTACACACACCCATGAAGCAAGAGTATTCTGTATAAGATATTTAATGTTAGCACAGGAAAACTATATGAAAATTAAACTTACCTCTTAACATTATCTCAAGAACTGTGACAATTAAGTTCCTCAGTGCCCCTACATTTGACCACTGTTAAGTGTACCTCAGACCAAGTAAATCCTGCCCTCTCCCAGACCACCTTCCCTGGTCTGTTATTGGGGGGAAGTAGAACTTCAGTGAGGTCTGCATGGCTGCTTCTGATTCACATGAGATTACGTGAGAGGAGAGTTGTCTCCTCTCACGTAATCTCATGTGAATCAGAAGCAGCCATGCAGACCTCACTGAAGTTATACTTGTATAGGAGGAAAGGAGAGTTGATATATAGTGAATAAGTCTGTGTGTGGATCCACGTGGAGTTAAATTCTGTTGGCAATTACCACAGTGTAAATTTAGAGAAAATCCACCACAAGCAATGGATTTATTTGGGTCCGTGGGCCAAGATTTGGCGTGGGGGAGACTAAAGACAGCTGCAGCGGCACCGCAGCCAGCAAACAGATCTGTAAACAGGGGAGTTTCAATGGGAATTCTGTTGGAGGAGCAGGTTTTTGTATTTTGTGTATTGTATTTTGCGGTTTGTATGTGTGGAGGCTGGTAGGGGCAGGGTGCTGGGAGAGAAGCTAAGCCCTGCTTAGGGGGCAGGGCTTCCCTGCTTAGGAGTCCTATAAAGGTAGCCAGCCAGTCAGGCAGCGGCATAGACAGCTGCAGCAGCACAGCAGCCAGCAAACAGAGCTGTAAACAGAGGAGTTTGAAGGGCTTGTCTACATCAGAAAGTTGCAGCGCTGGTGAGGGAGTTACAGCGCTGCAACTTTGAAGGTGTACACATCTGCAGGGCATCACCAGCACTGCAACTCCCTGTTTGCAGCGCTGGCCGTACTCCCGTTTTGTCTCGGGTGTAGAGGATCCAGCGCTGGTGATCCAGCGCTGGTAATCCAATGTAAACACTTACCAGCGCTTTTCTTGACCTCCGTGGAAGGAGGAAGCCTCTGGTAATCAAGCTGGTCTCCTTCCCCAGCTTGCTCTCGCGTTCCCGGAACCCCGAGCAAGCAGGTCTCCTTCTCTGCGGTTTGCAGGGGGGTTCGGGAACGCGAGAGCAAACCGCGGCGAAGCTGGTCTCCTTTCCCGGTTTGCTCTCTAGTTCCCAGAACCCCGAACAAGCAGGTCTCCTTCCCTGCGGTTTGCAGGGGGGTTCGGGAACGCGAGAGCAAACCGGGAAAGGAGACCAGCTTCCCCGCGGTTTGCTCTCCCGTTCCCCGAGCAAGCAGGTCTCCTTCCCTGCGGTTTGCAGGGGGTTCGGGAACGCGAGAGCAAACCGCGGCGAAGCTGGTCTCCTTCCCCGGTTTGCTCTCTCGTTCCCAGAACCCCGAACAAGCAGGTCTCCTTCCCTGCGGTTTGCAGGGGGGTTCGGGAACGCGAGAGCAAACCGGGAAAGGAGATCAGCTTCGCCGCGGTTTGCTCTCCCGTTCCCCGAGCAAGCAGGTCTCCTTCCCTGCGGTTTGCAGGGGGTTCGGGAACGCGAGAGCAAACCGCGGCGAAGCTGGTCTCCTTTCCCGGTTTGCTCTCTCGTTCCCCGACTTGAGCCTTTCACTCTGCAAACTTAATGTTCTTTAAATTAGGTTTTTAGTATGGAATATTCTCACTTCAACATCCTTAGCATCAGGATTAGATTTCATTGTGAAACTCAAATAGTTCTCCTTTTGCCTTTGACTTTTTCATGAAAGCACAAGTTGTCGATTTTCATCCAGTTTTAATAGGCTCTATCTCAAAATGTGTGATTACAGAACAGCTAGTCCCTGCCATAAGAGAGAGATGCAGCAGCAGTAATGAATTTTTAACTCAGTTAAGTGAATAAAAGATAGCTGCAAAATGAATTTAAACAAAAATGATGTGTGATAAAATAGCACAGCAATTTATGAAACATATTGCACCATTCCAACACTTTAATGTATTGGCAACAGGTAAAGAACCAATTCCAGATTTATTAGCCTGATTCATAGTAATTCTTTTTACCTTAATGCGCCATCTGTTAGCTGAATCAAGACTGACAGGCAGATGGACTATTACTTTAACTTCAAGTTAAATCCTTGTCATTAGTACTCTTAAGATGCACCACCTTTTCCTAGTCAGCCATTATAAAAGTGATTTGGAAACCAAGACTTCATATTTGACTTTTTAAAGAAAGTTAAAAATATACCCCATATATTTTATCTATCAATGGAATTTTAAAACCATGCCTCAGCTTTTCCTGTAAGCTTTGGTCTTGTACAATTCACCATCACATCAGATTGCTGTGAAATACTCTGTAAACTGCATCCCTACATTGTATAAACACCCAACTCCCATCTATGATGGTAATAGGCGTGTGCTACATTGCGTTTATTCTAGACCTTTGACAGCTTCCCTTGGACTGCTCTGGCTCCTAGCATAATTTAGGCCTTGTCTACACTGCACTGCTGTAGTTAAAACTTTTGTTGCTCATGAGGCTGAAAAAAACACACCCCTGAATGACACAAGTTTTAACAATGAAAAACGCCCGTGTGGACAATGCTTCATCAGCGGGAGATGCTTTCCTGTCAGTGATGCTACTGCCCCTCATTGGGCATGGTTTTATTTTGTCATCAGCAGAGCTCTCTCCCAGCACCAAAGAGTGACTACACTGTGTGTCTTACAACAGTGTGGCTGTAGCAGCATAGCCATGCTGTTGTAAGGTGTGCAGTGTAGACATAGGGCTCAGCTACACTTGCAAATTAGAGCACATTAAATCAGCCCTGGGCACCCTAACTCCTGGGGTGTTCACACTGGCAAAGCACATAGAGTGCCCAGACCCCATGGCTGGAGTGCTCCTGGCAATCCACCTCCACGAGAAGCATAGAGCTTTCTGCGTCCTAGCTGGAGCACCGGGGTGGTCAGTGTGGACGACATGTTGCATTACTGTGCTGTGATTGCCCTCCAGAAATGTCCCATAATCCCCTGAAGTCAAGTGGCCACTCTGGTCATTGTTTTGAACTCGGCTGCAGGCATGTGGCTATCCCCTTTCAAAGCTCCGTTTCTGACAGCGAGCATGCTTATCTGCTCCGGGACACAAAGCAAACCATTACTGTGGAATGCTTCTGCTGCAGAAGCAGGCGTGTGTGTGTGTGTGTGTGTGTGTGTGTGTGTGTGTGTGTGTGTGTGTGTGTGTGTGTGTGTGTGTGTGTGTGTGTGTGAGAGAGAGAGAGAGAGAGAGAGAGGTAGGGGGTAGGGAGCTGATGTTGGGTTTCCCCCTTCCCCCTGCCACTGTCTGAACTTACAAGATAGCATGCTGACACACTGCCCCCATGCTTTGCAAACCCTTTCCAAAGCACATTGCAGCCCCTTGCACACTGGGATAGCTACCACAATGCATTTCTCTCCGTGGCATTGCAAGAGCTCCTAATGTGAACATGCTCCACAGTCACAAGGAGCACAAGGAGCATAGCGCTTTCCCAGCTCTGTATCTGCCCATAGCCTTATGGTTGTTAGGTAATGAAGAAAGATATGAGAGAAGAGTTGCTAGGGAAAATTAGAGAAAGTGATTGGAAAACAAAGTGGCACCAAAGTGAGTGGCAGTGAGGAGAGTACCAGCGTGTAAGACAACAAAGAGAGATGCCAGCATGAGCCAGCACTAATTCATTTCTTTGCAACTTTATTCGTGGCTATAGCACCTGAACTAAGGGTGACTCACAGGCATTTGGCATTCTTCCTCTACAAGATTTTAGACTCTGACAGCCTAGTACAGACTGTTCAAACCCAACATTCTGCTGTATTTTTCCAGACATTATATAACAAAGGGAAATCTGAAAAAACCCACTGCATCCAGTTCTCAAAGTCCCTGTATTGTGAAGAGTGTACGAAATCATGGCATGTGGCTGCCATTGACTATTCTGCAAATTCCAACCATAATCGAATGGAGCTTAGAAGAAAGACAGCTAAGTTGAGGTCATGAAACCTTTTCCAATACTGTAGCAGAGACTTAGGATATTCAAGGACAGCCAATGAGGTTAACAAAAGACACTTTGTTTCCCTGGATGATTTTTTCTTAGCAAAAGCATGCATGAAAATGTGGAAAACTCTGAGTCTACAAAGCAAGTGAATGTCTGAGTTCAGTTAACTTCTCTCAAAATAAAAATCTAGGGGGTTGATGAATTTTTAAGTTAAAATATATTTAAATTGCTTAATTTTTCTCATGTCACTGAAACTGGATGTTTCAAAATTGCAGCTATTTATTTGGACTCTTCTGAACCTCTAGTTCAGATGCAGCATATCCCAGAGTTCTTTGGCCGGTGTTGCTAAAAGACCATATTTTGTCACACTCCCAACCAGAAAAACTTCTTAAATATAGACCAGGCCCCATTCAGCCCAATCTGGCATTTGCTTCTGTTCTATTTAAGGTTCTTTTCTCTGGAGTTCTGCAGAATATTATGCAGTCTCTTACAGGGCTGCCCAGAGGATTCAGGGGGCCTGGGGTCTCTGGCAGCGGGAGGCCCCCGTTTCAGCGGTAATTTGGCAGCGGGGGGTCCTTCCGCTCCTGGACCCACTGCCGAAGTGCCCCGAAGACCCACAGCGGGGGCCTCCAGCCGCCAAAGCAGAACCCGGCACTTTGGCGGTGGGTCCTGCTTCGGCGGTAATTTGGCAGCAGAAGAAACTCCGGGGGCGTGGGCCCCGCAAGAGTTTTCCGGGGGCCCCAGAGCGAATGAAGGACCCCGTTCTCACGTGGGGGCCTGGGGCAAATGGCCTCACTTGTCCCCCCACCCCGGGTGGCCCTAATCTCTTATTGGGTTGTTGATCATTTTTATTCCAAATAATCAGTAACTTCTTCCACCTCAGTGGTTTCATAAATCCAGGATTTGAAGCTGCAGTTTACCTCTGAAGAGACATAACTGTCCCTGGCACAGGAAGAAATTTACATCAACTGCATTTGACAAGGCTTTTTTGAGGATACCGAGCTGAGGCTATGTAGTATTAGATTGTCAAAGGACAATTATTAAGAAGTTAGTAATAGACAAGTTGTAGTTATGTTCCTGGAAAATGCTAAGTGAAACGATGCTAAGCGAATCTAATTTCCCCATAAGAATTAATGTAAATGAGGGGGTTAGGTTCCAGGGAAATTTTTTTCGCCAGACAAAAGACTATTTATTGCTTGTTGTAGCTTATTGCTTCTTTTTTTTGATTGGCTCCCGGCAAACAGGGGCGAGGAGCAAGCAGGGGCAAGGAGGGAGAGCGTCAGGGGTGCAGAGCGGGCCAACACAGTCCCAGACGGCACGTCACACAGAGTGTTGGGGTTCTTAGGGATTGGCTTGTTTTGGCCCTGTTTTGAAATGGGACTGGCTTGATTTTTGGTTTATTGTGAAATTCAGGCTGCTTATTTAGAGAGCTGATTTCAGTCTGTGTCTGCAGTTGAGTGTGGCCCTACCTGTATGCATGTGCTGCAAGAGGCCCAAGAGCCTAATTCAGCAAAACAGGGAGAGGGAATCCAGGCTGGTGGAGCAGGAGGGGTCAGTGAAACCCAAGTACATCAGGTGGCATCCCAGAAGGGGGGTTCTAATCTGTCACCATTGTAAAGTGGTAAATATGCCATACTCTTAACTTGTAACTAGGATTACAGTTGACCTGAGCGTCTAGTATGAGATTTTCCAGTGTTTGCTTTCTCTGGCGGACACAATAGCTACTTGTCAGATCAATGCATACTCCATACATTTTCCTAAGAAACAACCAACAGCATTATTTTAGGTTAGCTATATTTAGATGATGACTAACTCCTGTGCCATTTTCCCCAAATTATCAACTGATGGTCTGAACTTGTGCTAACACTAACAAGCAACAAGATTAAACAAGTGCTCCAGACAGAGCTATATTCAATAAGCAATAAAAGAACTAAACTATTCCCTTGATTGGCCTTAAACAAAATAACATCAATTCTGAAAGCAAAGCTGCTATTCTGGTGTAATTGTATTATTTCTCTGGGATGTGAGACATTTCGGTTCTAACATTCCTCCTCTACCTACGTCATCTCTACATGAATGGTGTACAGAGAGATGTGTGATGGGCATTTGCTTGTGGGGATGTCTTACCATGCAAACTTGCCATTAACTTCACACATCTGCACTGCAGCTGGAATAGGATACTATTTATATATCATTGTTGGAGCAAGCTAATACTGATGTATCGTCTGTACTAGAAATAGGTATTGACAAGATGTGGCAACAAAATGGAGTCACATGGCCATTTGGGGGTGGTGTGTGTGTGTGTGAGAGAGAGAGAGAGAGAGAGGGTTGTTGTATGTAAACCATGCAAATAAAAAGAGGAGAGAGTAGTCTAGGCTTTTGATGGGACAGGTGCCCTCTTTCATTAAGTCTCCCTGCTATGGTGCAAGAACATTGGCTAATATCAGGTAAAGGCCTCTCCTCCCAATATGTTGTTGAACTACAGTATAGCCACTGTGCTTTTTTGTGCCAGCCTGATTTCACCCACACTGGTCTCACCCAGTCCACTGACCATGTGAAAAATCTAGCGAGAGACAGAGAGAAGGAGCTCAGTACTAAAGGGGAGGCTAAAGTGGCTCTCGGGGCAAGGGTCATGGATGGGGTAAAGAAGGTATGACCCTGAAAAGTTTGGACACCACTGTGTTGAAGGATAGCGTTACTAGCCTTGGGTTGTCTTTCCTCAATTTTATACTGCGCACTCTTTCTGCCTAGTACTGTCCAATTGCAGAACTGTTTGCGAACTGCACATCCAAGTGAATTTATGCCCCCTGTAACTCTCCCATAGTCAGTAAGGCTGAATGGTGAGCTGCTGAAGAAGTGCTGGTAACGCACTTGAAGCTGTTTGGAGGCAACTCACCAAGGGCTTGTCTGCACAGTGTGGGAAGGCTCATGGGGGGGAGATCTGTAAAATGCTCAAATGTACAGCACTCTAATTGCCCCATGTAGATCCTGCTGGCACCAACTAAAAGATACCTAGTTTGTGTTTAATGTAAATAAATATATGGAGATATACTTATTTCAGAACTGGAAGGTCATCAGGTCCAGCCCCCTGCCTTCACTAGCAGGACCATGTACTGATTTTGCTCCCAATCCTTAAACTGCCCCCTGAAGGATTGAATTCTCAAGGCAGGGTTTAGCAGGCATGCTTAAACCACTAAGCTATCCCTCCACCTTTAATGTAGGCTGATAAATGATTACATTAATGCAAACTAGGTAACTTTTAGTTCACACCAGTAAGGTTTACACAGGGCAGTTAAAACATGCAGCACATTAGAGAACTTTAGAAATCACAGCCCTTCTAACGCATTGTGCAGACAGACTAAAAAAAAATAATGGATTGATGTAGCTCGCATTCAGGCTATAAATCACCCTCCCCCTCCATTTTTCTAAAATTTCCTCAATCCCAGGAAGTATCAATCATCAACCTCTCATTATTTTAACACCAAAACCACCTCATACTCTCCAGTTTTGGAAATATGCCCAGCTCCTTCTTGAGTTTCTTATTTAACTGATGATTTTGGCAGTTTGCTCCATGCTTTTTAGGTACCCTTCTGTGAAGAATTCATAGCTAAATTGCTTATACTGTGGCAAGATTTGTCTTCAATATTGACTCTGTGACCTATTTATCCTTGCATTAGTAATAGACTAAAGACTCGAGCAGAGTGAATAATTAACAAATAATGTACTTGACAGATGCTAGTGGGCATCCTGGAGCAGACTGTAAATTTATCTCGCATTTGCTCATTATTTCACAAATCTATTTTTCATCTATTTTCGTTTTTTCTGGATCGACTACATAGAAATTTAATATTTGAGCTCTGATGTCAGGCTTAAATTTAAAACTTGATTTCACCTAATCAGCTCTCATGCAGCATTAAAATTTCCTTTCCCTCTTTTGAACTGAAATAGCAGATCAGGACTGTAGCAACATGCATAAAAATTGAAGTGAGAAGCACAGGTTGCAGGAAACAAGAGTTTGATGAAGCATCAGGAGGTTAATCTGTGTGCGAAGGGCTAGACTGCTAGCTGCAGTATGTCTGTTAACAGTTCTCTTAATAATGAGCCAGATTAGTTTTACAAGTGTGAAGTCTTCTCATGTTATTACCCAACACATGGTTTATGAAACAAGATCAGAGTAAACACCTTTATCCTTTGTTAAAAGAATCACATAGTCTTTGCTAACCAAAACTGGTCATTTGAGCAGCCTCAAGATACCAGCTGATACAATGGGCCAGATTGTTAAGGTATTCAAATGCCTCAAGATGCAGATGGGTGTCTAGTGGGATTTTCAAAGGTATCTAGATACCTAACTCCCAGTGATATCAGGCCAGTGTCATGTCATTCTTTATACTGTTAATAGGGTAGCCAGGTGTCCGGTTTTCAATCAGAAAGTCACCCACACCAGCACCTACTCAGCCAGCTACAGCTCTGCAGGTGAGTACCTCCTGACCCAGGCAGAGGGGAGGGGGAAAGAGGAGTTAATGGGGGCATGGCCTTGGGGAGAAAGGCGGAGTATGGGCAGGGCTGCGGGGGCAGGACTTGGTGGGGCAGTTCTGCCACTCCTGCTGAAGTGTCCAGTTTTTAAATATTATAAAGTTGGCAACCCAAACTGTAAGTTGCCTATTTTTACAACCCCAAAGATTAATTGCTAGAAAGATCTGTTGTTTTAGCTAATTTGACACTTGAGCAATATATTCCCTAATCTTTTTCTGTCTCTGATCTAGTTTGTGGTCCCAGTATCATCATCAGTAGGTGACATGTTTGGGCTTTTATGTTCTTTGCATTTGGACACTTCACTTACTGAGCCTCTTTGTAATGGTATTGCCATAACATGGAGACTTTGGTTAGTCCTAGCAATAATCACCTAGTATCCTGTTGATCCTTTTCCAATGCAGCTGCACATTGCACTGAATAGTTTAAGTGGGACGGTAGAAGCTTTAAAAAATATAATAACCCTCAAATCTGCAGCTGGTAGATGGAATGCACATACTGTACAGATATACACTGATGCACCAGCTTCTGCATTTCACTAATGCAAAACTGGAAGGTGAGGTAGGAGCCTGGGGAGCAGGGGGAGTGTGTGTATGAGAGAGGCTTATTTCCTTGGAAAAGAAAATAGAATCTCTCTTCCCTCCCAAGAAAATATACAAGACATTATAATATTTTCAGGGTGTCTTAAATAATATCCCCTCTCAAATTTGACTTCAAGACACATTCTTTATCTCATCACTCATCTCTTGAGAGCTGTAGTTTCCTGTTAGTCCAGATACATTAAGTGGTAAGCAAATGATCCAAATCTCAACTCTTTCTCACTCATAGTTCATCACTATTCCCTGTTCTTCCCAAATTAGCATCACTGGGAAACTTGGAAATCTTGTTTTAAATACCCCCATCTGCTCTATAAACAATGAAAACCTGTGTTCCCAAGCCTGACATTTGAAAGCAGTACAGTTATCTCTTTGTAGCCCAAAAAACTACAGCTCTGTTTATAGCGCTACTTGGGCAATTTTACATTCAATGAGAAACATCCTTCTTCTAATTTTAAAACTGCACAAACCACAGATATGAGATTTGTGAAATGCTCTTTGGACGCCTGTAAAAGATCAACTCAAGTGATTTATAATCAGATCTTACATAGAGAAATATTTTTAATCCCCAAAGACATATCTGCTGCAGCCATAGTATTTCTGTCGTAGAACATGGATGTGCCTTTCATCAATGACAACTATCATTTTGGGAGGAAATGCACAACATAGGACTAGCAGAAACTCATTCTGTATTTCACTGAATGGGAACAACAGGATACTTTGAAGGCTCTTTGACAGTTACTGAAGAGGATTTCAAGTTTGCATGGAAAGCTGTTTACACATTCCTGTTGTCCCCATTCATGGAGTAACTGAGGGCATTTATTAGTTCTGATATAAGTCACTTCCCCCAAAAAATGTTGGACTCCATGTTCTTTAATCTGACCCTCTGATCCAGACAGTGCCCTCGACCTGGGGCTGGAGTGGAACCAGCACCCCCTGGAAGGCAAAGGGCCTGCATTCCATTCCCAACCCCATGAGTCAGTGGTTTTAAAACAAAAACTCCTGTGATTTTTGAAGGACCAACAGCACCAAAGTTCAAGAGTGTTTTGTTGTGGGACAGTTATTGTTTAAAAACAATGGGGCTTTAATTTACATACACCAATTCCAGAGATGTGCATTCAGATGGCCAGATAGAGATCAAGCCTGCTAATACTGAATGTCCTCTACCCTCACAGTATCTGCATATGCACATTAGACATGCCTTGTCATGTGCTGCCAAAACCAGTCCCTGAATCTGTATTTTGCAATAATAAAGGAGTGAAATGACATATGTTCATGCCAGTTTGGTTAAAACATTACACTGAGGCCATGTCTACATCTAAAATTTTGCAGCGCTGGTTGTTACAGCTGTATTAGTACAGCTGTATAGGGCCAGCGCTGCAGAGTGGCCACACTTACAGCAACCAGCGCTGCAAGTGGTGTTAGATGTGGCCACACTGCAGCGCTGTTGGGCGGCTTCAAGGGGGGTTCGGGGAACGCGAGAGCAAACTGGGAAAGGAGACCAGCTTCGCCGCGGTTTGCTCTCGCGTTCCCCGAACCACCCTGCAAACCGCAGGGAAGGAGACCTGCTTGTTCGGGGAACGCGAGAGCAAACCGGGGAAGGAGACCAGCTTCGCCGCGGTTTGCTCTCGCGTTCCCGGAACCACCCAGCAAACCTCAGGGAAGGAGACCTGCTTGTTTGGGGTTCGGGGAACGCGAGAGCAAGCTGGGGAAGGAGACCAGCTTGATTACCAGAGGCTTCCTCAGGTATGCTGGGATACCTGCTTATTCCACAGAGGTCAAGAAAAGCGCTGGTAAGTGTCTATACTTGATTACCAGCGCTGGATCACCAGCGCTGGATCCTCTACACCCGAGACAAAACGGGAGTACGGCCAGCACTGCAAACAGGGAGTTGCAGCGCTGGTGGTGCCCTGCAGATGTGTACACCTCCTAAGTTGCAGCGCTGTAACTCCCTCACCAGCGCTGCAACTTTCTGATGTAGACAAGCCCTGAGTCATCTTAAAGTCTTTAGGGAAAATACTGTGAGTTTATGCAATTTATTTTCAGGCTATGAAGGTTTTAATTTCAACGATGCCCCCAGGGCCGTCCTTAGGCATAGGCAGAATAGGCAGCTGCGTAGGGCCTCACACTGCCTGGGGGCACCACTCTCCAGGCAGCCCAGACAGTGTAGAAGCAGGGCTGCTGGGTCCTAGAGAGAGCCGAATGCAGCACAGTCTGAGGAATGGGACTGGCTGCTGGGGTCTCTGGGAAGGGGAGAGGGTGGGGGTTGGGAAAGGAGCTCACCTGTGAGTGTGACTCTTTCTCCCCAGCTGAGGTCAGGTGAGGCTGTGGCTCTGGAAGCAGTATCCTTTGTTGTCTCCCATAACATCCATTCTTCTCCCCCCTGCCCCACGGAGCACCCCCTCCTTTCTCCCTCCTCCCCAGGAGCACCCCTCTCTCTCTCTCCTCCCTCCCCTCCGTCAGGGCTAGGTTGGGTGAAGTGCTGAGGGGGGAGGGGAGGCTGGCTGGCTGGCTGCTTGCTGAGGAATGAAAGTGAAAGTAACTCACTTCCTGGGCAGGCAGCCAGAATTGGAATGTCACACTGGGTTTGGCTGGGGTTAGCCAGATGTGTGAAAAATCAGGATAGGGGATTGGGGTACGGTGAGCAGATATCCCTATTTTATAGGGACAGTCCCAATTTTGAGGTCTTTTTCTTATATAGGCTCCTTTTACCCCTCCACCCCCACCCATCCCTGTCCTGATTTTACACACTTTCTGTCTGGTCACTCTAGGTGGGGGTAATTGGTGCCTATATAAGACAAAGCCCCAAATATCGGGACTGGCCCTATAAAATCAGGACATCTGGATCTGGCCACCCTAGCTGGGGAGCGCCTCTTCCCCAGGCTGGCAGCTGCCAGCGATCCATCTCATCCGGGGGGAGCTGCACAGGGCAGGATGAGCTGCTGTGGCTCCATGGGTGCCCTGTCCCTGAGATCAGATGCTGTGCTAACTTCACCATGGTCCATAAGGCTGGTGGTGGTGCCCATTGGCGTGTGATTGGACCTGAGGGTTTGCTGCTGCTGTTGCCACTCTGCACCCCAAGAGATGGATTTTGGGGTCCTGCAGTTTTCCACCTATCTCCTCCTCTACTGCAGCTGTTGGACCAGCGGGCTGGGGGGTGAGCCAAGCATGAAAGCAGTACTGTGTTGCCATTTAGATTGTCATTTAATAACTTTGTTTGCCAAAAATTCTTGCTAACAATCCTGAATCCAATTTCAATATTTTTTTAAAAAAATCAATATCTTAGCCAAAAACAGAAAATTAAGTTGTTGACAATTATTAGTGACAGGTTTGGTTTGAGGCAGGGAGTGGGCCAGTTTTCATCAGAGAAACAAAAAATGTTGACTGACTTTCCTATAGCCTGTTACTCCTGATAAGAGCCCTCCAACAACTGTAATATGCTCATCTCCTTACTAGTGTATAAAGCAGGGGTCGGCAACCTACGGCACATGTGTCAAAGGTGGCAGGTGAGCTGATTTTTGACGGTATGCAGCAGCAGGCTGAGCGGCTCAGCCCATCACTGCTCTGGGGTTCTGGCTGCTGCCCTATTGCCAGCTGGGTTACCAGCCATCAGCCTCACTCAGCACCTGCTGCTGGCCTGGGGACCCCCAAGGAACCCCAGGCTTGCAGTGGGCTGAGCATGCCAGCTGAACCACTCAACCTGCTGTCAGCCTGGGGTTCCATTCACTCAACCGGCAGCGGGCTGAGTGGGCTCGTGGCGGGCTGAGCAGGGCCGATGGGGGGTTGAGTGGCTCAGTCTGCTGCCAGTCTGGGGTGCCAGCAGCACTCAGCCTACTGCTACTCCAGGGTTCTGGCTGCCCGCCCCTTGCCAGTCAGGAGCTCAGCCGCCAGCCCCACTCTGCCTCCTGCCAACCTGGGTGAGCAGAATCCCAGGCTGGTAGTGGGCTGAGGGGGGGTTGGCGGCTGGGATCCTGGCTGGCAGGAGTTGGTGGTCAGAACCCCAGACCAGCAGCGGGCTGAGCAGGGCCTGGGATCCTTGTCTAGGGTTCCAGTCACCAGCCCACTGCCGGTTTGGGGTTTCATTTACTCAGCTGGCAGTGGCCTGAGCAGGACCGGTGGCCAAGACCTCAGATAATAACAATAGTTTATTTATATAATATAGACATAGAGAGAAACCTTCTACAAACATTAAAATGTATTACTGGCACGAGAAACCTTAAATTACAGTGAACTTGGCACACCACTTCTGAAAGGTTGCCGACCCGACCCCTGGTATAGAGTGACCATATGTTGTACTAAGATTCTCCTGCTTTTTTTTTTTTTCCCTGTGAGTCAGTATAACCTTTGCCAGCCCAGAAGTTGGGCAGCCAATGTTTTACGTTTTCACAGCGTTTTCTCCAACTTTCATAAAGTAAATACATAGTTAATATGAGTTAAAAAGGCCAGGGACACTTCTTTGTGAAGAATCTGTACAGCAGATCATGCCCATAGATGATCCAGAAAAGAAATTTGAGGTTGAATTTTTTAATGTTGTGATGGATAAAGCAGTATCCGCTGTTGATGAAAGGTTTAATACCTTGCAAGTACACCATGAACAGTTTGGATTTTTGTATGACATAACTAAATTCAACGAAATAGGAAAACAAGAGCAACTAATGACAAAGTGCAAGAACCTAGAGAGCCTCCTGAAGCACCGTGATAGTTTTGATTTAAATGGACTTGAACTGTATGAAGAATTGAGTACACTGTCATCAATGTTGCCACATGCAAAATCGGTGATGGACATTGTACAGTTTATTCATACCCGCAAACTTGTTGACATGTATCCTAACGTGTACATTGCCACTCGTATTCTACTGACAATTCCTGTAACAGTAGCATCAGGAGAACGGAGTTTCTCAAAACTAAAGCTCATTAAAAACTATCTCCGCTCTACAATGAGTCAGGAACGCTTAACTGGTCTTGCTATTCTTGCAATCAAACAAGACACGACTTTGTCTTTGTCATACGATGACATTATTACTGATTTTGCAGCCAAAAAAGCCAGAAAGATTGCTTTTAATTAAAAACAAATCTTTGTTTCAGTACCTCTTCATATAAATTTCCAATAAAATTTTGATAAATTAAAAAAAAATTGCATCATTCTGTCATCAGAATTTTTTCTATAGTGCTGCTTTTTTAGTGCTAGTCCAGCAGCATTACAGTGTGCTTAATTAAGTTAAACTGGTTTTAATAACGTGAATGTGGCAAGTTTTCCAATACTGTAAGCTTATGTTTGTGTTGCTAAGAGCAGATCAGGCACAGGGGCACCAGTTTAATAATCTCGCCTAGGGCACCATAAATCCTAAGGCCGGCCCTGGATGCCCCTATGTATTATGATTTACATGCACTGCCCAACTTTCACTCATGAACTGAGTGGACAGTTTATGCCTCTTCTTTAGTTGTTGAATGTATTCAGTGGCCAAGAAATAAGCAACTAGTGGTCCGTGTCATATGAAGCTGATGTGGGATTTTTGAATTCAGAGATTTACTAAGGCCTTGTCTACACTGCACAGTTTTGTCGGCAAAAGTTTTGTCACTGACCAAAAAGCTCTAAAAGAAAATCCCTATTGCATGTTCACACTACGCTCTGTCTGTCGGCAGAGGGCGGCCACATTTGGAGCACTAGCATCGCCAGTGGGATCAGTGCACTGTGGGTAGCTAGCCCACACTTCACTTCGCCACCTTCTGCCACTAGGTCTTGTGGGACAGTGGTGTAGATTGTAGCACATCATGAGTCAGGACTCAATGTCCCATGAGGCATTGCTTTCCATCCCAGCATTCCATGTGCTCCCATCTTTGGTTCATGGCATTTTTCAATGGGCCTTGTTTGCTTTTCACTCCACCATCTCTGTGCAAAAGGATGTGTTGCTTAATTCTTAGCCATCCTGCACTGTTCTGCTAGCTGTCAGTAACACATTGTGGATTGCAGTGTATTAATTGGGATGTTCCTAACTCAGCAGGATTCACAGTTGCCTGATGTACTGTCTGACATGGATAGGAGCAACATTAGATTACTTTTTGCATTCATGGAACAGTTATTATTTTTGGGCTCAGGAAACTGGCACTGAGTGGTGAGAGTGCATTGTTCTGCAGATCTGAGAGGACGAGCAGTGGTTTTTGGATGCAGAAAGCCACTTTCCTGGATCTGTGTGCAGAGCTCTCCCCAGCCCTATGGTGCAAGGACACCCAAATGAGAGCTGCCCTCTTGGTGGAGAAATGTGTGGCAATTGCAATTGGAAGCTGGCAGCTCCATACTGCTACAATAGAATTATCAGTGTTGGAAGGCACCTCAGGAGGTCATCTAGTCCAACCCCCTGCTCAAGGCAGGATCAATCCCCAGACAGATTTTTGCCTGATATCTCTAAATGGTCCCCTTAAGGGCTGAACTCACAACCCTGGGTTTAACAAGCCAATGCTCAAACCACTGAGCTATCCCTCTGTCATAGTATCATTCCCCAATCTGAACCTTAGAGTCCAAAAAATTGGGGTACCAGCATGAATTCCTCTAAGCTTAATTACCAGCTTAGATCTGATACACTGCCACCACCCAAAAATATATAGTGTTTTGGGGCACTCTGGTCCCCCCAAAAACCTTCCCTGGGGACCCCAAGACCCAAATTCCTAGAGTCTTACAACACAGGGGAATAAACCATTTCCATCTCCTTCTCCTTTCTTCCTCCCAGATCTTTCCCGCCCTGGGTACACTAGGAGATCACCGTGATTCAAACTCCTTGAATCACAACACAGAGAAATCAGGATGGTTCCCCTCCTTCTCTCCTCCTCCCTTCTCCTTCCCTGTTAAGTACAGACTCAATTCCCTTGAGCCTCAACAAGGGGAAACAATCAAACAGGTCTTAAAAAGCAAAACTATTAATAAAAAGAAAGAAAAAAAGTAAAAGTTATCTCTGTAATTTAGATGGTAAAAGTGACAGGTTTTTTCAGCTTATAGACACTAGAAAGAAGCCTCCCCTCAGCAAAAATACAATTTAAAATACTTCCAGCAAACTACACATTTGCAAATACAGAAAACAATCAAAAGACTATAGCCGCCTTTCTTACGAAATACTCACTATTCTGAATATATAAGAGACTGTAGCAGGGAGATTGGCAAGAAACCTGGTTGCACGTCTAGTCCCTTCCAGGACTCAGAGAGAACACAGACGAAGAACAAAGAACACACACACAAGCTTCCCTCCACCCAGAGTTGAAAGTATCTTGTCTCCTGATTGGTCCTCTGGTCAGGTGTTGCAGGTCACTGTTTGTTAACCCTTTACAGGTGAAAGAGACATTAACCCTTAACTATCTGTTTATGACACCCTCCTCCCTAGTTGGTTATGCATCAATTTGGTGTTAGGAAGTCAATCATTGGGGCTACATTAACACAAGTGTGCAAGTGCACAATTATAGACTCATAGACTCATAGACTCATAGGTCAGAAGGGACCAATCTGATCATCTAGTCTGACCTCCTGCACAAGGCAGGCCACAGAACCCCACCCATCCAATTTTATAACAGCCCCTATCCCAGGATCGAGTTATTGAAATCTTCAAAATTGGTTTGAAGACCTCAAGCTGCAGAGAAACCACCAGCAACCGACCCGTGCCCCACGCTGCAGGGGAAGGCGAAAAACCTCCAGGGCCCCTACCAATCCGCCCTGGAGGAAAATTCCTTCCCGACCCCAAATATGGCGATCAGCTAAACCCTGAGCATGTGGGCAAGAGTCACCAGCCAGCACCCAAGAAGGAATTCTCTGCAGTAACTCAGTTCCCATGCCATACAACATCTCCCCGCAGATCATTGAGCAGACCTATCTGGTGGTAATCCAAGATCAATTGCCCAAATTAGCAATCCTATCATAACATCCCCTCCATATACTTATCAAGCTTTGTCTTAAAGCCAGGAAAGTCTTTTGCCCCCACTACTTCCCTCGGAAGGCTGTTCCAGAACTTCACTCCCCTAATGGTTAGAAACCTTCGTCTAATTTCAAGTCTAAACTTCCTAATATCCAGTTTATACCCATTCGTCCTCGTGCCTACATTAGTACTAAACTTAAATAATTCCTCTCCCTCCCTAATGTTAACCCCCCTGATATATTTATATAGAGCAAGCATATCCCCCTGCAGCCTTCTTTTGGCCAGGCTAAACAAGCCAAGCTCTTTGAGTCTCCTTTCATAAGGCAGTTTTTCCATTCCTCGGATCATCCTGTAGCCCGTCTCTGAACCTGTTCCAGTTTGAATTCATCCTTCTTGAACATGGGACACCAGAACTGCACACAGTATTCCAGTTGGGGTCTCACCAACGCCTTGTATAACGGTACTAACACCTCCTTATCCTTGCAGGAAATACCCCGCCTGATGCATCCCAAAATCGCATTTGCTTTTTTAACAGCCGTATCAAATTGGCGACTCATAGTCATCCTGCTATCAACCAGCACCCCAAGGTCCTTCTCCTCCTCCGTCGCTTCCAACTGATGCGCCCCCAACGTATATCCAAAATTCTTATTATTAATTCCTAAATGCATAACCTTGCACTTTTCACTATTGTATTTCATCCTATTTCTATTACTCCAGTTTACAAGGTGGTTCAGATCTTCCTGAATAGTATCCCTGTCCTTCTCCGTGTTAGCAATACCCCCCAGCTTCGTGTCATCCGCAAACTTTATTAGCACATTCCCGCTCTTTGTGCCAAGGTCAGTAATAAAAAGGTTAAATAAGATCGGTCCCAAAACCGATCCTTGAGGGACTCCACTAGTGACCTCCTTCCAGCCTGACAATTCACCTTTCAATACGACCCTCTGGAGTCTCCCCTTTAACCAGTTCCTTATCCAACTTACAACTTTCATATTCATTCCCATCTTTTCCAATTTGACTAACAGTTCCCCGTGCGGAACCGTGTCGAACGCCTTACTGAAATCTAGGTAAATTATATCTACCGCATTTCCTTTATCTAAGTAATCCGTCACCTTCTCAAAGAAGATCAGATTGGTTTGGCACGATCTACCTTTAGTAAATCCGTGTTGCAATTCGTCCCAATTACCATTGACCTCTATGTCCTTGACTAGTTTCTCCCTTAAAATTTTTTCCAAGACCTTGCATACTACAGACGTCAAGCTAACAGGCCTATAATTACCCGGATCACTTTTATTCCCTTTCTTAAAAATAGGAACTACATTAGCAATCCTCCAATCATACGGCACAACCCCCGAGTTTACCGATTGCTTAAAAATTTTCGCTAACGGGCTCGCAATTTCACGCGCCAGTTCCTTTAATATCCTCGGATGGAGATTGTCCGGGCCCTCCGACTTCGTCCCATCGAGCTGTTCAAGTACGGCCTCTACCTCAGTTGTGGTAATATCCACTTCCATATCCACATTCCCGTTTATCATCCCTCCATCATCGCAAGGTTCCTCACTAGTCTTATTAAAAACTGAAGCAAAGTACCTGCTACGAAGGACCATGACTCTTGGCAATGTGGGTGAAACAGTAGATGGCTTTGCAGAGATGGGTTTCCCTAACTGCAGAGGGCAACAGATGGCACACATATTCCAATTTTTGCTCCAGACCACCTTGCGACAGAGTACATCAATAGGAAGGGGTACTTCTCTGTGGTGTTGCAGGTGCTTGTGGGTCACCGTGGGTATTTTACTGACACCAACGCAGTGTGGTCTAGAAAGATTCATGACACACATATCTTCAGGAACAGCAGCCTGTACAGAAACCTGCAAGGGCGGGGGCCTCCTTTCCAGACCAAAAGATTACTGTGGTGGATGTTGAAATGCCCATAGTGTACCTGGGAGACCCACTGGCAAACAGCAGCACTTCCATCTTTCCTGGTCTGTGTCTAAGTCATATGGCTTTCATTCAGGATCCCCTCATCTGGGGGGCAGAGGGGGAAACCTGAATGAAAGCCATCTGGCACACTTGAGTGAGATAGTTGTATGGTAGACTCATTAACTATGTGAACTTGAAGGGCTTAATGTTTATAGTAAGGCACATTTTATGTACTAAGTCAGACACAAATATTCTCTTCTACACCTTACAGATGGCCAAGATTTAGTCCTGCACCATTAATAGCTACTCAAAGTATAGTATCAGGAGAGGTCCATTATCTTGTGGCCCTGTAGAAACAGCAGTTTTATCCCACTGAGTAAGGGAGATACTTAGCATCCCCATGGAAATGGCAATATTGCTTTTGACCACAAGTTAACCATCCTTAAAGACATGACATTTCTTATGCCTAGAAAAGACATTTTAAGTAACCGCTGGAGAGGTTTCCCTCCCCGCTCCCCTGCCTCAGCCCTGTAGAATTGAATTCATGGGAACTAAGGAACAGGCTTTAAGGCAGAGGGAAATAAGAACTAGTTCTGGTAATTTTTTTCAAGGCACCTTTTGACACATTCCAAAGGCCTTTGGGGGTGGTAGGAAGCTGCAGCCAGCACTTCCCTTGCCTGCACCACTTCCCGCCACCCCCCATTGGCCTGGGACGGTGAACTGTGGCCAGTGGGAGCCGCAGTCCACTGAACCTGCTGATGCAGCAGGTAAACAAACCGGCCCAGCCCGCCAGGGTGCTTACCCTGGCGAGCCACGTGCCAGAGGTTGCCGACTCCTGGTCTAAGTATTAGTCCAACACACCCATCCAGCTACAAGGCTGAAAGATGTCTGCATTCCAAGGGTTAAGCTCCAGTGAAGACACTTGGGTTACTCCTTAGCTAACAGTAAAAAAAAATTAGTAAATGTGTCCAAAGAACTGGGAATAGTGCAGAAAGTGTTAAGTAAGTCAAGTATCAGAGGGGGTAGCCATGTTAGACATGCCTCTGATGAAGGACGTATTTACCCACGAAGGCTTATGCTCCAATACATTTGTTAGTCTATAAGGTGCCACAGGACTCTTTGTTGCTTTTTAATTATCAGTGATGCTCATTCCTCCAAGTCAGTAAGGTAAGGTATTATGCAAGGCTCCTGGTAGGACACAATTACTGGAGGGTCAGTCTTGGAGATGAGCCACTTTTTCATTAAAGATCCTGTAGCTTTTTCTGTAAAAGCATAGAACTTTTAACCCTAATGTCCCAGCCAAACTCCTATTCTGGTGATAGCATTCAGCCTAACCAAGTTCCCCTTGGAGTTTAGTTGGCTACATTTTTTCTATTTCCTTTCCTAAACTGATGTGTAATGTTGCTATGTGTTAAAATGTTGCCTCTACCTCAGGGATCAAATATTGCATTTTCAGCAGCAGATAAAGCGATATCCGTGGCCAGATTGTGTATCAGGCCTTGTCAACACTCAAGGAGAACTCGATCTAAGATACACAATTTGAGTTACGTGAATAGTGTAATTCAAGTCGACATAGTTTAGATCTATTTACTGCAGGGTTCACACTACGCGATGTCAACAGGAGACGCTCTCCCGTTGACTCCCCCTACTCTTCTCGATCCGGTGGAATACAAGAGTCGATGGGAGAGCTATCTGCAGTCGATTTAGCGGGTCTCACCGCGTGTCGATCCCATGGTAAGCGTAGACAAGCCCTCAGATTAACGGCCCAACTTTTGCAAGATTGAGTTCTATATGTGTAAAGTGCTTTGGGATCCTTTACAAGATACTGCTATTCTATGCATGAAGCTACAGCTGCTATTTCAGTTAAAGACAAATCTAAACCTAAGTCTTACATTTTCAGCACAGCACTTAGAGATTCAGCCTTGCAACTGTCATTAACATTGATAATAATTGGCTGGAAGGAATTCTGGATCACCACTCTGAAAATATATCCCATTTGTAATATGTCTGCTTTCCAGATGTAATTTACTGCTAAAGTTATCGTAGTCTGGGAGGGAGAGAAAAAGCCAAGATTATCCTGGCTTCTCTTTACCATAATCATTGAAGCGTCGCTTTTAAGCATTTTGTGTGCTTAGGGGGACAATAAATTCTGCAGTAACAGAGGCTTTCTTGGCTAAAAACATAACTGTGCTTAATAGTTTACATATTAGAAGCTTCTTCACATAGTGGGGAGTTGTGTGATCAGCTACTACATTAAAGTAATAAAATTGTAGATATGGGCCCTAGACTCAGAGTTTAGCTATAGATAACACAAATTATCACAATTACAAGTTATAGGCTTGATGTAGGAAATATTGGATGAAATCCTATGGTTTGTGTTATGAGGATCAGATTACCATAAAGGTCCCTTCTGGCTTTAAAGTCTATTATCTGACCTTTATCCATGTTTGAGGGGGTTGGAGCCAGGGATGTTTTTTCAGTCCACTCTAGAGAGACCAGGCTCAAAGATCAGATCCTCATCTGGATCTGAACTTTCCCAAAGTTCAGGTGTTTTGATCCTGGGCTTGGTTCAGGCCCATCTCTATTTAAATCACATCTATTATACCAGAAACACCATCCACATGGATGCTGAGGCCTCCCAAGACAATTAATCTTGTGCACTTCATTGCCATATCAAACAAAGCCACTATTAGCTCCACTAGAAAGATTTTGGTATTGAGAGGTTTATAAACCAGCGAGATGCCAGAATTGCCTCTAGGCTTACAGAATAAATGAGCAGCCTCAATCCTGCATTTGGAACTCATAGCATGGAGTCCCGCTGACTAAAAGATCAAGGTGTGTTCCTTTAATTTAGCCTGCTCTTACCTTTCTACCAATTATTTGATCACTATCAGTTTGGAGGACTGTACTCTGAAGTTTTAGTTGCAGGGTCAAATTCTTCTCTGTTGCACTAGTATAAATTTAGAGTAACTTGCATTGAAAACAGTGGAGAGACTCTAGATTTTCACTAGTGTAATTGAGCAGAGTTTGACCGCTTATGTCTAAATATCTCCCCGAAAGTCACAGCTATCGTGATCTGTTGACTGCCTATTTCAGGGCAAAATGAATAAAGTAAGAACAGGTAGCTCCCAGCTCTCAAAATATCTTGCCAACTTGAACAGTTTATACACCAGCTCAGTGACAGCAGCAGTTACGCAATGGATGTCTCAGCCCCAGCCTACAGAAGCCAAATTATTGCTAGAAACCAGCCCTTTCATATACAAGCATAAATAGGCAATCTCTGATGAGCGATGCAGTGATTTACATAGTTCTGATCTATGATTGCAAGACATTTTGATTTAAGAGAAGTCATTCACGAGCAATACTGGGCTGCCAAAAGTGAAGATGAAAACATATGTGAGGATTTCCCACACAGGGTCTGTGGCAAACCTTCTGTGCTCCCAAGGTTCACATCTGGGTGTGCCTCTGTGCATGCAATTTATCTGCCTCATTTCGCAGCCATTCCCATCTCCAGACACTGCTGAACCATCCCACGTAGGTTTGACATGTCCCTAGATCATGAATATACTTATGAAAAATCACTGAACCCTTTTTTGTGTCTTTGGAATGCCTCCAATAGCGGCTTTGTTCTGTTTTGAATTCCCAGAGGAGGACACAACTGGATCTCCCCCTTGCAAATGAGTCAATCGCCCAGACCATTTTGCAGCTGCCAAAGACAATCCCTGAAAAGCCCAGCCACAGCCCGAGCCCTATCACATTAGAATCCGCAAGACTGGAGGAGTGCAAAAGGGACAATTCTAGTTATGGTTAATACAAGCATTTGATTGGGGGAAGGGTAGTGGGGGATCTGAATTTTATGAAGAAAAGGATCTGAAGGCTCAGCAAAGCAGAGAACCACTTATGCATGCAACATCCATATGGGATATTTTCCACTCTCCTAATCGCTTAATGAACCTGAGGACAAACCCTTCAACCAAAGAGCTGGGCAGTGGGGTGATACACGGCTGAAAGCAGAAGACTTCCAAAAGCACAGAGCAACTGCAGCACCATTCCTTGGAGGCTGTCTTGGCCCCATGACTGAGCATCTCTAATATGGCTACACTACAGATGACCACCAAGACCAAATAATCAGTGCAATGGCAGATCTTCTGATCAAGTGCCTGTCCCTCTCCTCCACCCACTCCACCCCACAGGGCAAAGAAAAAAATCTATGGAGCAGAGCAGATCACTGACCCACAGAAAGCAGCCCCCGTCCCCTGGAATCCCTTGTGCAGCAGAGAAGTCCTAATTCCTGGGGGAAGCTTCATGGTCAGAGAGGTAGGGGGTGTAAGAGGATGAAATCCATTCCCCTTCCATTATGAAACTTCTTACCTTTCTAACTTGCAGGATGCAAACTCACTGGAAGATCTCTGCAAGGAAAAACATCCCCCATAGCGACATTTTGAACTTGTGTTAGTATTGCCGAAGAAGAAGAAAAAGTCCACTTGGCTTTGTTTCCACAGTAGGATGAACCCTTAAATGATGTGCTTCCAAACTGATGTGAATTCTCCAAGGATGTGCTACAATACATTAAGGCCATTTAATCTTAAAAAGAACCATACACATTTGTTATTGCAGTGCTGTGTAAATAACCCTAATAGCTTAAAACGACTATGCTGAACTGGCAGTAACAGCAGTAGGTTGGGATTTTTAAGTCACTTCAGCTTCTCAGTCAGATCCATAAAGTTTCATAGTTCAGGGAATGAGCAGCATGCTCAGCTCTGAGTATTGAACAACCCCTGCTTGCTACAATTTTACTAATAAGAATCTCAAATATTACAGTTCAAATGATGTAACTTATCAAGTGTCAGAAAAGCTGAAAAGAAATTTCCCCTGTATTTCCTTTACCATCTATGAATCTGTTGTTTAATGTATTATTGTGCTTTACTATACATTTAAAGGGAAGTGTCACAACATCACCAGCCACTAACTGTGTGTTTTTCAAAGTTATTTAGGCCCTATCCTGCAATCTGAAGCTTTATGCCTGTGCAGAGTCCTACTGAAGTCAATGGACCTCTATACAGGTACAAAGGGCCCCTTGTACAGAACATATTGAAGGATCAGAACCTGGATTGTTGTAGAACACTTTCTTTTAAAGTGTTTATATTACAGGTTTAAATATGTATAATGGTAGTAACAATCTTAGGGCTGGTCTACACTAGGGGAGGGGATCGATCTAAGGGTATGTCTACACTACGGGATTATTCCGATTTTACGTAAACCTGTTTTGTAAAACAGATTGTATAAAGTCGAGTGCACGTGGCCACACTAAGCACATTAATTCGGTGGTGTGCGTCCATGTACCGAGGCTAGCGTCGATTTCTGGAACATTGCACTGTGGGTAGCTATCCCGTAGCTATCCCATGGTTCCTGCACTCTCCCCCGCCCATTGGAATTCTGGGTTGAGATCCCAATGCATGATGGTGCAAAAACAGTGTCGTAGGTGATTCTGGGTAAATGTCATCATTCATTCCTTCCTCCATGAAAGCAACAGCAGACAATAATTAAGAGCCCTTTTTCCCTGGATTGCCCTGGCAGATGCCATAGCATGGCTACCATGGAGCCCGTTTTGCCTTTTGTCACTGTCACCATATGTGTACTGGATGCTGCTGACAGAGGCAGTACTGCAGTGCTACACAGCAGCATTCATTTGCCATTGCAAGGTAGCAGAGATGGTTACCAGTCATTCTGTACTGTCTGCTGTGCTATTGTAAATTGGCGATGAGATGACGGTTATCAGTTGTTCTGTACCGTCTGCTGCTGTCATGGGTGCCCCTGGCTGAGGTCGGCCGGGGGAGCAAAGACAAAAATGGGAATGACTCCCCGAGTCAATCCCTCCTTTATGGTTCATTTAAAAATAGAGTCAGTCCTGCCTAGAATATGGGGCAAGTGTACTAAGGAACCAGTGTATCAGAGAACCAGAGAGCACAGCCGCTCCGTGTCAGATCCCGCAGAAATGAGCAGCTGCATGCCATTCACGGGGGATGCCCCTGCAACAACCCCACCCGTTGATTCCCTTCTCCCCCAACCTTTCTGGGCTACCGTGGAAGCATCCCCCATTTGTGTGATGAAGTAATAAAGAATGCAGGAATAAGAAACATTGACTTTTTAGTGAGATAAAATGAGGAGGAGGCAGCCTCCAGCTGCTATTATAGTCCAGGCAGGACATTAAATGGAGCGGGGGAGAGGAGCCCAGCATCCCGCTGCTATGATAGTCCAGGCAGTACAGAATCTTTTCTTTAGACATGAAAGGGGGGGCTGATGGAACTCAGCCCCCAGTTGCTATGATGAGGACGATTACCAGCCGTTCTGTACCATCTACTGGGAATGACGGGGAGTCATTCCTATTTTTACCCAGGCACCCCCAGCCGACCTCCCCTGAGGCCAGCCAGGAGCACTCATGGGCTGATGATGACGATGGATAGCAGTCGTCTGCCACCGGGGAGTGGAGGGGAAAGGATGCTGCTATCATTGCCACAGCACCGCGTCTACCAGCAGCATGCAGTAGACATAGGCTCACATACAAAAAAGTCAAGAAACGATTTTTTTCCCTTTTCTTTCATGGGCGGTGAGGGGGGTTAAATTGACAACATATACCCTGAAACACCCCGGACAATGTGTTTGACCCTACAGGCATTGGGAGCTCAGCCAAGAATGCAAATGCTTTTCGGAGACTGCGGGGACTGTGGGATAGCTGGAGTCCTCAGTCCCCCCTCCCTCCCTCCATGAGCATCCATTTGATTCTTTGGCTTTCCGTTACGCTTGTCACACAGCACTGTGCTGTGGCCTCTGTCTATCATAGCCTGGAGATTTTTTTCAAAAGCTTTCTTATTTTGTCTTCTGTAATAGAGCTGTGATAGAACAGATTTGTCTCCCCATACAGCGATCAGATCCAGTATCTCCTGTACAGTCCATGCTGGAGCTCTTTTTGGATGTGGGACTGCATCGCCACCCATGCTGATCAGAGCTCCACGCTGGGCAAACAGGAAATGAAATTCAAAAGTTCGCGGGGCTTTTCCTGCTTACCTGGCCAGTGTATCTGAGTTCGGATTGCTGTCCAGAGCAGTCACAATGGTGCACTGTGGGATACCGCCCGGAGGACAATACCATCGATTTGCGGCCACACTAACCCTAATCCGATATGGTAATATCGATTTCAGCGCTACTCCTCTCGTCGGGGAGGAGTACAGAAACCGGTTTAAAGAGCCCTTTATATCAATATAAAGAACCTTGTTATGTGGACCGGTGCAGCGTTAAATCGGTTTAATACTGCTAAAATCAGTTTAAACGCGTAGTGTAGACCAAGCCTAAGATACGCAACTTCAGCTACGTGAATAGCGTAGCTGAAGTCGAAGTATCTTATATCGAGTTACCTACTGTCCTCACGGCACGGGATCAAAGTCCGTGGTTCCCTCTGTCGACTCCGCTACCACCGTTCACATTGGTGGAGTCCCGGAGTCAACAGGAGCGTGTTCAGGAATCGATATATCGCATCTAGATGAGACACGATATATCGATCCCCGAGAAATCAATTGCTGCCAGCCGATACGGCCGGTAGTGAAGATGTACCCTTAGGGGAGAGGTTTAGTTCCACTTTTCCTACCATTGAAAATATGTCTGTCTGTAGGTTGTAACTGAATTTCATTTATCAGGGGGTTCTTAACCTGGAGTGGTAGGAGATGGTCAAAACTAGATTTCAGAGCAATTGTAACCACCTGCCCCGCCCTCATACCATTTCTTTTTAAATGAATCAGTTTGTTTCTAGCCCCTCATCGTTGCAGAGACAACTTTGAAAACATGAGCCAGGTATAAATGGAGAGAGTGATGTCGTCCTGGAGCTGCAGAGAGCCTGAAATAAAAACTCTAAGACATGGGGTCTCCAACCAAAGACCACACCCTCCACGGGGGTCACAAACAGGCAGTAAATGGTCATGATTACCCTGCCCTTCCCACATTGTTCAATGAGAGGGGGAATCCCAGAGAAATGGAAGGAGGGCCCCAGGGGGATCTGGAATGGAAAAGGTTGAGAACCTTTGGTCAAAATAGTTGAGCATGATACAAAGATTTATAATATATTTCCCCCCTCCTCAAACTACATAAAAATATTAATATGATTGTAGATAATAAACTTTAAACTAGATTCTGTGTTACTGTGGCTTAAACAAGCCAAGAAAACACCCCACAACATACACTTGGGATGTTTGTGGATTTTCCATATTTACTTCATAAGGAACAGCATAAGGCATTCAAATTAGTTGTTGCATTAGTGCTTCTTTATAAATGTAAATCATATTAGCATGATTATGTGCAAATAAAATTTGGATAACGCTGAAACTAAAGAATATCCAAACAGGACTGAGTACAATGAAAGATTAATGGTAAGCTCTGGTTCTTGCAGAGCACTGTGGGGGAGAGCTTGGTACACCCACACATGTACCAATGTAAGCATTTTTTAAAAAAAACAGGGAGGCCTGTGGGGTTGCTCATTTGGATTTAACAAAAACAAATGATTAACATTTATCTTGGAAAAGTAGAAGCTATTCCTAAAGCCAAAGCTATGACAGCATTGACCCTTGCCGTTGGGAAATGGTCCATATACCATCGAGAAAACCACTTGAAAAAATACCATTGGCTTAACAACTACATATTGATAATGTATGTATAAAGCACTCAACATATGGTGCTCATTAAAACAATTAACTAGAGACAGAGCAAAATTTCCCCGCCAGTGTACCTTGAAGTCTAGTCTGCTGCTTCTCTGCAGTTCCAACATTGGGTTTCTTCTCAGCTAATCAAGCCAAATCCTGGTTTTGTAATGGGGACAATCACCAAAGAACTAGTTCAGCAACACTCATTCACTTGTGAACACAGATTTTCAGAGGTGTAGGGCTCTCTGTGGAGGAAGGACGAGTTCAAAGCCACTTTCCTTGTTGCAGTTATTTTTGTTACCATCCTGCCTCACCTCCCCCACCCCAACCCTGACATTACCTCTGGGGGGAAAGGAGAAGAGGCACAGTGCCAATAATTCGTTTTAGTACAGACCCCTATTTATGTCATCTTGTGAGGAAGAAGGAAGCACAAAGCCAGCTCTGTCTAGTATTAGTTGCTCTTACACAGTTCAGGTTCCAGACAGTTTCCTCCTGATGACATCTTCTTGCAGAATATGGGGGGGTGAAGGTGTTAAGGGAGGTTTGTAAGTAGCTTTATTGCTTGGTTTTCTTATTGGTTTTTGAAAGTCGCTTTGTTGACATAGGCAGTGTGCAATATTTCTCTTCCCCTCTCCAGAGTGATGGTTTCTCTCTCATTTACTCTTCCATTTCAGCATCAGGCCACAGAAAGAGAACTAGGAGAAGAGAAGACCACAAAGTCTTAAGGCATCCCAAGGTATGGCCCATTTTCTCAGGTCAACCTTCCCCTTTAGCAAAAGGGGAGCTGCCAGTTAGATTTTTCTTTGAGGCAATTCCACGTACCCCACAATGGTTAGCTCATTAATTGGACAATATTGGGCTTACTGGGAGTGAGATTACTTTGAATGGATTGGGGGGAGGGGGGAAGGGGTCCATGCTGTGAAAGAGAAGCAAAATTAGTCACCTATATCTCCAAACATCATCTGGGTAATAATAGTTGCTCATGGGGAGAGGTTGCAAATAATGAGCGCAAAAAAGACCTTCAGAATGGACTGAAAGCAAGTAGGCTTTGTCTCTTGCTTAGGTGCCAACTCTATGGGGGCTCTGGGGCTGGTGCATCCATGGGAAAAAATTAATGCGTGCTCAGCACCCACTGGCAGCCCCACTCATAGGCACCAACTTTCTCCGGTGCCAGTGGGTGTCCACACCCCCTACCTCTTTCCCGCCCCCGGCCCCACCCTAACTCCACCCTTTCCCTGCCCCCATTCCAACCCCGTCCCCAAAGTCCCTACCCTAACTCCTCCTCCTCCCTTCCCCTATTGGATCCCTTCCCCAAATCCCCACCCTGGCCCCACCTCTTCCCCCAGCATGCTGTGTTCCCCCTCCTCCCCGCCCTGCAAATCAGCTGTTTCACGGCACAAGCGCTGGGAAGGAGGGGGGAGAAGTAGGACACGGTGTGCACTCGCGAAGGAGGTGGAGGTGAGTTGGAGCAGGAAGGGTGGGGCGGGGAGCTGCCAGTGGTGCTGAGCACCCAATCAATTTTTTTTCCGTGGGTGCTCCAGCCTTGGAGCACCCAAAGAGTCAGTGCCTATGGCCCCACTGATCAGCTTCTCCCTCTCTCTCCAGTGCCTCCCACCCACCGATCAGTGCCTCTTCCTCCCTCCCAATGTCTCCTGCCCACCACGATCAGCTGTTCAGTGGCGTGCAGGAGGCGCTGTGAGGGAGGGAGCAGAACGAGGGTAGGACATGCTTGGGGGAGGGGGGCAGAATGGTAGCAGGGCGGGGGGTGCGGTCTTGAGGAAAGGGGTGGCATGGGGGCAGGGCCTTGGCTGGATCAGCGGTCAAGCATCCCCAGGGAAAGTGGAAAGTCGATGCCTCTGGTCTCTTGTGCTTGCTAAAGAAAAAATTAGTTTTTTGCAAAAGAGTGGAATCTTCAGACAGTTCCCAGCAGAAGTGTAATTTATGTAGCCTGAGTTCAGCTGAACAACTCCTTGTCATTGAGACTGCTGAGTATATGAGGTTGGGGAAATAAGGGGATCGTAGTCATTGAAGGGAAAATTGGTTCCAGTCTTAGAAATAGATAAACCTGTAGAATCCCTAGATCAGACCAGGCGTCTAGGGATTTCACCTCCATTTAAAAGTTACTGTTCTAATTGGGCATTTTAAACATTTTTCTGATAAGTTTTTTTTATTATTATTTTAACACAAACTAACTAACCAACCAACCAAAAGGGTCTATTATGTACTGGAAACAGAATTAATGTATTTCTGGATTTGCCCCGGGCAATTTAGCAGCATATCACAGAAATAAATTATTTTAAATTTCTAAAAGTGAATTCCAATAGCTTGGAGTGGAAGCAGGTATAATTGGTTATAGTTCCAAATGGGAGAAAGTACTTTTTTTTTAAATGTAGATCATGAAGAAGCTACCTGTTCATTGGATAATAAATTATTTGTTGAATGGTCTGAAGATGTACAGAAGCCAAATCAGGGTGATAATTATGTTGTTATTCAATTTACTTGGGCTATTTGATCATGCCTGCCTATAAAACAATTATAGAAGAGGCCAGAGGAGGACTTTCCACAAGGTTCTCTTAGAAGATTTCTCCCCAGTTGTTTTAAGGGAAGGGAAGGAGCAAGATTCACAGATTTGTAAGGCCAGAAGGGACCGTTATGGTGATCTAATCTGACCAGTTTGTCTCAAAAAGGGGTACGAATACCCCTAGGAGTACACAGAGGTCTTCCAGGAGGTACAACTGCTCATCTAAATATTTGCCTACATAAAAAGCGCTAGTGAAGTCAGTACAAACTAAAATTTCATACAATGACGTTTATACTGACTGCTCTCTATACTATACACTGAAATGTAAGTCCAATATTTATATTCCAATTGATTTATTTTAGAACTATAGGGTAAAAATAGAGAAAGTAAGCAATTTTTTCAGTACTAGTATGCTGTCACACTTTTGTATTTTTTGTCCGATTGTGTAAACAAGTAGTTTTTAAGTGGGGGTACACAAGACAAATTAGGCTCCTGAAAGGGATACAGTAATCTGGAAAGGTTGAGAGCCACTGACATAGACCATGGAATTTCACCAGAGAGATTTCTGCATCAAGCCCATAACTTATGGTTGATTTAGAACATGGGTGAAAACCCAGCTTCCTTGAAGCCAATGACAAAACTCACACTGACTACAGTGGCACCAGGATTTTATCTTGTATCTTTTCCAAATACTTCCAATCTTGATTTTAAAATACTTTAAGTGATGGAGAATCCATCACATCCCTAGGTAAATTGTTCCAATGGTTAGTCATTATCATTGTTAAAAATGTGTGCCTTATTTCTATTCTATATTTGTCTAGCTTCAGTTTCAGCCACTGAATTGTGTTATGTCTTTGGCTGTTAGATTACAGAGTTCTCGATCAGAGATTTCCTTCCCATGTTGACACATAGACAGTGATCTCTTGGATTCAGCCTTCTCTTGGATAAACTAAAAATCTGACCAGTTCCCTGAAGAACTGACAATGATATTGGTCCCCCAAGCCTGGTATCCTGGGAGGTGGTCAGGGCTGTATTTACATCTTGCGTGCCCCTAGTACCCTTGGTGGCTGGGCAGCTGCAGGGACCCCAGCTCCAAACTCCTCCCCACTGCCCGTAGGAGCTCAGAGCTGTGGGGGGAAGGGGGCTGCAGGGGTCCCCCACCACCTGCACTGGCCGGGAGCTGGGCAACCTGAATGCCCTGCCACTTTTAACTTTTAGGGACCATATCACATAGCCCACCACAACTACCCAGTGCCTCGTCTAGACCTCATTTCCCAGCACTTGAACACACACAGACCTCCTCTACTACCCAGCACCCCCCACAAGCCCCCCACTTCCCAGTGCCTCCCACTCCTTCATTGCCCACCTGCTGGGAGGTGACTGTGTCTGCTAGGCATCACTCTGGCCCCTCAGGAACGGTGCGATCAGCCAGGTTGAAGCAGGAGCAGGGCCTGTTCAATGGCTCTCAGCACCCCCACTGTACAAATTGTTCCAGCACCTCTGCCCCTGTCGGGACCCGGGAGCAGCAAACTTTGAATTTTTAGGCACCCCTAGAATGCCAGCGCCCCTAGGCACATGCCTACTGTCCCTAATTGGAAATCCGGTCCTGGGGGCGGGAGAGGGGATCAGTAAGAGGCTAGGGCCACCAGAGATTACATACCTTGTGTCATCTACTGACATGACTCCTAAAGGCAGTGGCTGCCCCGGGGAGGACAGAGGGAGCCACACTCTGGGGTGGGTTTGTCACTGTTGAAAGATGACAGCCTTGGCCTGTATTATCTTTCCTTCCTAAACTATACAGCAGGAGTCAGCAACCTCTGGCATGTGGCTTGCCAGGGTAAGCGAGAAGAGGTGGCCAGCACATCCCTCAGCCCGCGCCACTTCCCACAGCCCACATTAGCCTGGAGCGGTGAACCATGGCCAGCCGAACCTGTGGACGTGGCAGGTAAACAAACCGGCCCAGCCTGCCAGGGTGCTTATCCTGACAAGTCTCGTGCCAGAGGTTGCCAACCCCTGGTATACAGGAACCTCAGAGGGGAAGGCAGCATGTACATCCCATAACCTGCCTGCTCCCTCTATGCAGACTGCAGAGCCTTATTTGAGTCCAGGAAAAGGGGAGGGCCCTAGCATGGAGGCAGATGATACATGCATGTATTTCCCCCTGCCACATGGATGAAGGGGAAGATCCCTTCCACCCATGGGTCTATGGATATATTAGTAGAGTCTTAAAAGCAGCAAAGAATCCTGTGGCACCTTATAGACTAACAGACATTTTGGAGCATGAGCTTTCGTGGGTGACTACCCACTTCGTCAGATGCATGCAGTGGAAATTTCCAGGGGCAGGTATGTATATATGCAAGCAAGCATTCCAGGTTAACACAGCTACTCTTCTGATAGTAGATTCTTAGTTAATGTTGCTTTCATACAAAGTTCTCTTGGGTATACTTTTTAAGAGAGACGTTGAAGAGTCTGAAAGTCTTTAACAAAGCTATTTTTAATCTCTTAGGTCAGAATTTAAGAAAAAGGGGCCTCACTTCTTGTGTCTGCCCTTTGCACTACTAGGGGTAATGTGGTCTAGTGCATTAAGCACAGACCGGGAACCCACTATAGGATCTAGTCTGAGTTCTACCACCAACTCTCTGTGTGGTATGTCACCTAGCCTTTCCATGTCAGGCTCTCCTTTCTCTAACATGGCTTTTATATTTGCCTACCTCATAGGGTCATGTCTGACCAGGACTTTGACTGTGTACAGCTCCAAATTGCAAGAGCAATTACTTTATTTAGACACTCAAATAGCTGATTGCCCCACAAGTCAGATACCTGCACATCTCAATCACAGAACATGTGCCCACCAACAGTCACAGGTGTACAAAGGAGGCCAAACTAAAGCTGGGCTGAAAATCCTAAACTTTTTGAGTTTTTTTGAGGTTAACAAAGCTAATGTGCTTTCTTCGCATTTATATCTCAGAAACTGAGACTGTATTGAGTTAAATCATTCATGTTTTAAATTCTTCCCCCTTTGCATCTCTCTAAAACTATGAACTGCACCTTCTTTATGAAATGATTGGGATTTCTTGCCATTTTCTTTATGTCTGGGTTTATCTCATCTTTGTCAAAGCATATAGATTATGGGTATATACTTAACTGCCTTATGTCAGCTTTGAATATTTGACAATGTTGTAAAGTGCTTTGAATATGAGAAGTGCCATACAAGTGGTAAATACTAGAGAAGCAGGGTGATGCAATGTACAGGGCACTGGATAGGGACTCAGAAGACCTGATTCTGCTACCAACCTGCTGTGCAATTTTGGACAAGTCACTTCACCTCTCTGTGCCTCTGTATCCCTTTCTAGCCTTTATCTGTCTTGCCAATTTAGATTGTAATTTCTTCAGGATAAAGATGGTTGCTTACATATACATATAGCACCTAGCACACTGGAGTCCTGATCTTGATTATTATAAATAAATTATAATAAATTATACAACAGTGAGAGAGCCTTACACAAAGCATAGAGACCAGGAATAAAGGTACGTCTTCCCTTGGTTCTGGACGTCTGAGTCCAAGATTGGGGAGACATTCCCATGCTACCTCTGATCAAGCTAGTGTGCTAAAACAAAGAGTGTATCTGGGGGAGCGGGAGCAGCTAGCCTAATGTCTCGGACAGGTGTATTCTTGGGGCAGCTAGCTCTTCCCACCGCTCACACTGCACAGCTACACTAGCTCAACCAGAGGGAGAATGGGTATGTCCCTCAAACTGGGAATCACATCCCCGGCTCAAAGTGTGGATGTACCCCAAGTAAAAGAGAGGCGAACATTTGTGACTTCATCTTAAGAATAAGATACAACTTTAGAATGCAGAACATTTGAAATGATTATTTTGTGTGTATATTTTATTTATTATCTATTTAGTTATAGATATTGCTCCCATCACAGATGACCATTTTTATTTTTAAGAAGTTGATTTAGTTTAAAAAGTCCTTAATGAGTTTCAAATGGAGACAGCAGAGAGACATTACAAATACAAACTGCAATGTGTGTGTTGTGCATCACTGAAAGATCATTTCTCAGATCACTCATCCTTATATAAGTAAGAACTCTAGCTGTCAAGTTCAGTTACCTATAATCCTAGAGATTGTACTTTGGTGGGGCTGTGGGGGCTCCAGCGACCAAGAAGAAAGAAGCGAAAGCAGAATCTGATTGAACGTACACATGTTTTTACCATTTCAGGAGGAACAAGTGCTTCCCTCAAATTCTTGTTTTTGTGTGTGCACACAGAGAGAGAGAGAGAGGGAGAGAGAGAGTTACATAAAGACAAAAAAGTGAAACCCTGACAATTTTACCAGGTACATTGAATTAAGCATGCGTGACTGGAGATGGAAACTTCGTTTCTCCTACACAAGACAAGTATAAAACTTAATCTTTCCTCACCAGCATGAAAGAGAGTGTTAATTAAAACTGTGGTTAAAACACCATACGAGAAGGGAAAAAATGAGAGTGTAGGCTAGAGGAGACTGTATGAAATCCGACCTCAGAATGCCCCAGCAAATAAAGCCCCTTTCTTATTTTATTGCTTTTCAGTGCTTAATGCTGGACTAGTGAACCCAAAGAATAGACAAGGATAAGCCTGTAATTCACCAGGATACACTGGCAGTCAAGGAAGGAAACAGTGAAAGCAGTGTGACTCCACAGCCACATTCATTCACTGAGGCACTATGTAAATAGGAAACTGGGTCATCCTCCATTATACAGCAAGGGGCCAAAATTGTTGGGGAAGACTGGAGTCCAGAAAGTAAGAGTTTAAAAGCTTGTTAAATATGTACTGTATTTATTTGTGTACCTTCCCATTGTACCTTTTCAGCGAGCAATGTGTTCAGTGTTGAATGGTCGCCAGGACGAGAGGAATGGAGTTGTGGGGAGAATTTGGCAGGGCCGCCCAGAGGATTCAGGAGGCCTAGAGTCTTCGGTGGCAGGGCGCCCCCGCTTCGGCGGCAATTCTGTGGCAAGGGGTCCTTCTGCTCCAGGACCCGCCGCAGAATTACCACCAAAGCAGGACCTGCCACCGAAGTGCCGGGTCTTCAGCGGTAATTTGGTGGCAGGGGGTCCTTCCGCCCCAGAGCAGAAGGACCACCCGCCGTCGAATTGCCAACAACAACCCGGAGCGGAAGAAGCTCCGGGGGCCCTGGAGCGAGTGAAGGATCCCAAAAACCTTTCGTGGGGGCCCCTGTGGGGCCCGGGACAAATTGCCCAACTTGCCCCCCCACGGGCAGCCCTGGAATTTGGTGACATTTTGGAACTCTCCCCTTGGTCCAAGATAGCCTAGATTAGCTGGACTGTAGGGCCAACTGTCAAGCTTGTCCATTTCCACAAGCTTCCACAAACTCAGGATTCATTTGTATTGATTTTGTTAAATACAAAGGAAGGGAGAAATACCAGACCACTTAAGGAGAATATATGGATATCGTCTTGTAAAAGCAGCTACATGAAGAGCAGGTGAGAGTATTTAATTAGCATTTACAAAGCCCTCTGAGGTCCCCTAATATGCATGTGCAGAAATAGTATTAATGCATTTTGAAGCGATTCTAATAGGCCTGATTTTCAGAAGTGCTGCAAGTCCACTGGTAGTGGGGTTACCCAGCAGCATCCTCTGGAAAGCAGCCCCCCAGTTTGCAGAGTTTAGTTTCACATGCCTATGACTCATAGAGAAGTAAACCAAAGAGTTTTCTAAGGGCAGGTCTACACTACCGGTTAAGTCGATCTAACTTACATGGCTCAGGGATGTGTAAATTCCCCCTGGCACCTCCAAGCTACACAAGTTCCACGCTGGCCACACTGGCACTATGTTGGCAGGAGACACTCTCTTGTTGACCTAGCTTCCGCTTCTCACCGAGGTGGAGTAATAATGCCAATGGGAGAGCAGTCTCCTGTCGGCACAGCACCACAGGTGCTGGAACAATTTTTATAGTGGGGGTGCTGAGAGACATGAAACAAACCCTGTAATTATGGAAACCACTTCAAAACAGGGGGTGCTACTGCACCCCAATACCCTTGGTTCCAGCACCTATGCACAGAGCGTCTTCACCAGATGCACTGTGTCAGTGCAGCTGTGCTGCTGTAGTGCTGAAGTGTACACTTGCCCTCAGAGGTACTATAAACTAAATTTCCCTTTATAAAAGTTCCTTTCTCCAGCGCTATGGATACACCTGCACTCATTATAAACTATTAAGAACAATTTGGACCAATGTCCAACAAAGCGAGGCCTCTTAGACCACAATCCCCCCTCACAGCTCTAAAACTTGAACTCATCCACCACCCACCACCAACAACCACTTCCTTAAGACTCAGCAGCATTCTGTTCTCCTGAGGGGAAGCACGGAGAACTAGATCCACAAAGGTACTTAGGCACCGCAAAACCTAATAACCTAGCTGCCCTGCTGCACAGTGGACTCCTCAGCCCTGCATTAGGGCACCCAGGTGTCCCATTCAATGCATGGGGGGAGCTAGGTCCCCAAGAAAGGGATCCTCAGAAGCCAAAAAGCTGATGGAGGCACTGCCTAAAGTAGTCAGGAGTGAAATGAAGAAGGAAGAGGCGGGGCTCAGGCCCAGATCAGCAAAAGATATTTAAGTATCTAACTCCTATTTATCTGGACCTCTAGGTGCCTGATGGGCAGCAACTCTCTCCACTCAGGATTCTCAGCTGCAAACCCTCTCCTGGAGTCAAAGGCCTAAGCCAGGTCAGCCACTTAGGTAGCCTATGTGCTAGAAGCCAAAACTGAGGCCTTTCTCATGAAAAATGAGGGAAAGAGATCCACCCCAGAATACTCCATAGCTTGCTGGTTAGGACACTCACCTGGGATTTGAGAGACATCAGTTCCAACTCAGATAGAGCAGGGATTCAAACCCAAGTTTCCCATGTCTGTGCCCTAATCACTATGCCAGGACAGACGGATGCCAGCACATGCTTGCCCCAACTGTCTTCAGTGGCAGATATCAGGTATTAGACATGCTCTGAGAACAGCTGTGGATTGCGTCCCACTGGCGAGATAGGGAGGGGAATGCCTAGTCTGAGAATCCCTCTTTGGGGGCCACCAGGTTTTTGGCTTCTGCAAGGGCTCCAAGCAGCTTGTTAGCTGTGGGGCAACAACAGTGCTAAGCCAAGGCAACCCATGCCTGCTGATAGCAGGGGGGACAGAGTGAGTGCAGCCGGCTTCAGCAGGGTTACTGAGCATGCTCAGTCCATGTGATGTGTGCATGCTTAGTACAAGCCAAAGAGCAAAAATGGAGGGTGGCACATGACCCTATATGTGTCCCGCCCCCCTCCAAGTCTTCTTGGATTTTGCACATGTCTACCAGTGGAAACTTTGGTACCTAAGGCACCTACAGGGTTAGGCAGAAGCTGAGTAGTGGTTTTGAGAATGTCAGTGGCACCTAAAGGGTGGACTTAGATGACTAAACATCTGTGTGGCTCTTGCCTTTAGTGACTAAAGCCCAGATCATTGGCCTAAGTGACTTGCCTAAAGTCACACACAGTCAGTGGCTAAATAGGGAATGGAACCTGAGTCTCCCTAACCACTAGAATCTCTATTCTCCACCAGAATTCAAGTCTGACACCCCCCTACCAACACGCAAGTCAAATTCTAGTGAAATAGTTTTAGGCAGCTTTTCACATTGTTTTCTCTCCAAAGTAATTTTCTATAGTCAAGAAAGTGTTGTTTCTTTGCTACTGTGCTCACCTAATTTTAGTCACATGCTAAGAACTGAGAGGGAGAAAGGGATTTTTAAAAATAAAATGCTCTCCAGTTGAGTATTCAGCTCTCATAACTGTTCCTGTTGTAAACTGCAGAATGTCCCTTTGGAACTGGCTTTCTATCGACTGGAGCTGTTTGGGGCATGCAGTAATAACAATGGCTATGTTTCATTACATTGCTGATCCTCCTCCAGCTATGAACACTGAACTCATCCAACATGGAAGAGAAAAATCTGTTTAACAAGCTGTAAAACCAATATAAAAGCTAGTATTTGACAGCAAGACAGTAAAAGGGAGGGGCATTAAATTTCTGATATAGAAACCAAGTCCAGCTAAACCACATCTGACTTTCCCAAGGGACTTAAGATCTAAAAGTCAAAGTCTTCTGACAGTAGGAACTAAAGAGTTTATAGGCTATTGTGATGTGCCTGCCATTATATATTATATTAAGTATATATTGTTCTCCATTGTACAGAAGATAATTATTTGGCCCATTTGAGAGACTTTGAAAAATGAAGAAAGTATACTTTTAACAAGATTGTATACTTTATTTCACCTAATTAAATATCTTTGCATGTCTCATTTTTCCAGGTGGGAAAGCTATGAACAAAAAATAGCATCTGAGTTTCTGATCCTACAAATGCTGTGACTACGAAGCCTGGCACTTACCACTTGGAGTAGTGACTTTGGTGGAATTACTCACAGTAGTAAGTGTTTGCAGAATCAGCTCCTAAGAGACTAGTACTGCTCCCATTGACTTCTGTGGGAGCAGGAATAAACCATATAATTTCAATAATCATTTCGCTGTTCATGGAAGTGCGGGTAGACATCTAACAGTTTAGGAATAGACATGAAGATTATGTTAGCTATGACTGGATGAGAGAGGACTTTAGTTTGGCAGAATGTAATTACTCAAGAACGTAAGAATGGCCATACTGGATCAGCCCAAGGGTCCATCTAGGCCAGTGTCCTGTCTTCTGACAGTAAGCAATGCCAGGTGCTTCAGAGGGAATGAACATAACAGGTAATCATCAAGTGAGCCGTCCTCTGTCAGCTATTCCCACCTCCTGGCAAACAGAGGCTAGGGACACAATTCCTGCCCATTCTGGCTAATAGCCATTGATGGACCATGAACTTATCTAATTCTTTTTTGAGCCTTGTTATAGTCTTGGCCTTCACAACATCCTCTGGCAAAGAGTTCCACTGGGTGATGGTGTGTTGTGTGGTTTGTTAGTTTTAAACTTGCTGCCTATTAAGTTCATGTGGTGACCCATAGTTCTTGTGTTATGAGGCGTAAATAACACTTCCTTATTTACTTTCTCACATCAGTCATGATTTTATAGACCTCTATCATATCTCCCCAAGTCATCTCTTTTCCAAGCTAAAAAGTCTCAGTCTTATTAATCTCTCCTCATACAGCAGCTGTTCCATACCCCAAATAATTTTTGTTGCCCTTTTCTGAACCTTTTCCAAGTGAAATATGTCTTTTTTAAGATGGGGCGACCAAATTTACACACAGTGTTCAAGATGTGGGTGGACCATGGATTTACAGAAAGGCAATATGATATTTTCTTTCTTATTATCTATCCTTTTTTGAAATGATTCCCAACATTCTGTTCACTTTTTTTGACTGCTCCTGCACATTGAGTGGCTGTTTTCAGAGAACTATCCACAGTGACTCCAAGATCGCTTTCTTGAGTGGTAACAGCTAATTTAGACCCCATCAATTTATATGTATAGTTGGGATTATGTTTACTCAGACTGGAATTTAGCCTGGGCAATTACAAATAACAAAAAGTGTTACAGGATCTTAAATAAGTACAAGCGGCCAGGAACTCAGATTTATGTCTTGTGTGAAAGATGATCCCCTCAAATTGTGGGAGGTTCTGAAACATTGAACAAGCTGTCAGTCTAGTTACATGTTTACAAAGGGTTCAATCCAGACTCCAGTGAAGTTAATGGACATTTTGCCATTAACTTCAGTGACATGAGAATATGATCCTCAGTAAATAAGCCATTAATTATGGTTATCTATAATTAAGCTACTAATTTACTATGTGGAGATTTACAAAGCACTTAAAGATAAAGTTCCAAACAATTTGGTATGTTTGAAGATTGGTAAACATGCATGTGTCCCAAATCAGACCAGACACATTTGGTGGGTTCAAAAGTTGAATTCAAACTCAAACATTTTAAGGTTCATATTCCATGATGTGAAAGAAAAAGCAGAGAGGAATAAATGAACTGACTATCCCTATCTCTACTACACATTTCTTGTGTGATGCTGGGCAAGTCACCTAAATCAGACTTTTCACAGATGGTCGCTACTTGCGTTTTCCTCATTTTCTGTGTACCTAACTTAATACCCTGGTGTCTAATTTACAGAAGCACTGATTATAGTGGGAGGTACAACAATCTGATGTGAGAAAAGTGGTTGGTTATGATCCAAAAGTACATGATGCTCAAACTAAATGTTAAAACACTTAGCACATGAGCTATTATGCTAGAAGGATGGGTATGTAAGCTACTTATTGCACTGTTACTGAACTCAGAAGTTTGAGGTGTTGGGGATGAGACTTGTTCCTTACCACTGGACCCTCAGATCACATTTTTTGTGCTATCCAATCTCTTATAGACTTTGGGCCTGGAATTACGATCCAAAACTGTCTCACCGCATTTCCTTGTTTATGTATGCAGTAATTGAAATATTTTAGTGATACTTGTTAGAGCAGGGTCGGCAACCTCTGGCACGCGGCTCACCAGGGTAAGCACCCTGGCGGGCTGGGCCAGTTTGTTTACCTGCTGCATCAGCAGGTTCTGCTGATTGCGGCTTCCACTAGCCACGGTTCGCAGTCCCAGGCCAATGGGGGCTGCAGGAAGTGCCGCGGGACGAGGGACATACTGGCCATGGCTTCCTGCTGCCCCTATTGGCCTGGGACAGCGAACCGCGGCCAGTGGGAGCCGCGATTGGCCGAACCTGCCGACATGGCAGGTAAACAAACTGGCCCAGCCCACCAGGGTGCTTACCCTGGCAAGCCACGTGACAGAGGTTGCCGACCCCTGTGTTGGAGACACACTTTGCTAGGCACCTAGATCTGTAAGGCTGGATTCATATTCATTACTGCAATAACCCCTCAAGAGGAGTTTAAAATATAGTCCATTCCTTACCTCATATTATGTGAGGTTAATCTGTAAATTTGGGGCTCAAAATCAGACAATGATTTGCTGGTATGCCTGTGTGTATCATAACATTCTTCCCAGCCTAGGTTTTGGGAGCATTAGAAATGCTTTATCTCTAAAGTACCTAATTGCTGAATATTGAGCAACTTTCTTAGGAAAAAGAATACTGCATTGACAGATAAGTTGTGCATAAAAGAAAAACAGACTGTTACTTACTAAACTCAGTGCTCAAACTGAAAAATGTGATTGGAGAATAGAAGGTGTAGAAGTGAACCTTGCTTATGCTCTCCATCCCATTTGGCCATCATTTGATGGAATGGTATAGGACATGGGTAGGCAACCTATGGCACGTATGCCGAAGGCGGCACGCAAGCTGATTTTCAGTGGCACTCACAGTGCTCAAGTCCTGGCCACCAGTCTGGGGGGCTCTGCATTTTAATTTAATTTTAAGTGAAGCTTAAACATTTTAAAAACCTTATTTACTTTACATACAACAATAGTTTAGTTATACATTATATACTCATAGAAAGAGACCTTCTAAAAACATTAAAATGTATTACTGGCGCACAAAACCTTAAATTAGAGTGAATAAATGAAGACTCGGCCACCGCTTCTGAAAGGTTGCCGACCACGGGTATAGGATAAGTCAGGGCTAGGAAAATAAGTGTCTTCAATTGAGCAGCTACAAGAGGATGTTTTCATACCATCATTTCAGGATGGAGTCCCTTTAAAAGGAAGGACTGATGAATAGTTAAGCTTTGTTCTCAGAAGCGGATGTTTACAGAGGTAAAATACACACAGAAAGTCCTCTAGAAGGCAGAAGCAATCATGTCTGCAAATAATGTTTTTAACTGCCAAGCTCTGTGTGGCTTGAAAGCGTATCCCTTTCACCGACAGAAGTTGGTTCAATAAAAGATACTACCTCACCCACATTGTCTCTCAAATATCCTGGAACGAACACCACAAACATTAATGTGTCACTTTAAAGTCTTATCGTCCACTCCTGGCTTTCAGTGTGAAGCACAAGGAATTTAATAGTAAAATGGGGAATGTTCCACCTTATGCAGAACTCTGAGGAAGTGTGGAGGGTTTGCTAGATGCAAACAGCTGTTTTCTAAAACTGACCAGGTCAAAAATCAGAAAGCTATTTCCATCTCTGTGGGATCTGAGAAAAATGACTGTCTTATGTAAGGTTCATTTAATCAAAAGGGCTTGGGAATGTTAGGACATCTGCTAGACTGTTGGAGTGAAATTTTCAGTAACACAACTGGTTGTTGTGCTTGGAAACAGTGAATATTATAAAACCAATATGGCTGCAACAGCTCTTGAATTAAATCCGATATTAGCATCACAAACTGCATATGCTCCATGGGAAAACTCCTGTTTTCTGTATGAATATACTGATTTCATTTCAGCTTGGCTTGCAGTTCTGCCAGTCTAAATGACAAGATAAAAATGATGTAACCTAATGTTGTTTGTTATTTCTCATTAGTTTAGCATTTCTGTTATTTTGTAAAATAGAACATTTTGGGCTCCCTTCTTCTTATGGCTCCTCAGCCATCCGTTAGTTAGTTAGTACCCATTACATCTCTGGCATTGAGGGAAGCGACAAAGCTCCTCCACTCCTGTCTGTTTCTGGCAAGTCTTTCAATGGTTCCCCAGCTGTGCTCCAGGTTTTTCAGCTTGGCTTCCACAGCTCTTTACCATGATGTTTTTTGGTTGGCCTCATTTTCGCTTGTCTTCAGGTGTCCATCTTAGTACTATTATGGTGATGGAATCAGTTTCCATCCGAAGCACATGGCCAATCCATCTCCAACACCTCCTGATAATGATGGTGCTCAGATCCTCTTCACTGCACTGTGTCAATAGATCTTTGTTTGAGATTGTTCTGAGCCAAAAGGTATGGAGGATTTCTCTGGGACAGGTTGCATGGAACAAAGACCATTTGGGCATGTCATGCTTTTTCATTCCCCAGCATTCTGCACTATAAAGTAGTGTTGAAAGTATGCAGCTTTCAAAAGTCTTAAGTTTGGTTTTGGTGTTGTATTTTGTTGATTTCCAGACTATATTTAAGCTCATGAAGGTGTTCCTGGATTTATTGATTCTGTTCCTGCTGTTCTGGCTTGTTCCACTGTCTTGGCTGATGGTGCTGCCCAAGTATGTGAATGTTTCTACATCCGTGAGAATGTGATCTTCTATACGTACTGGTAATGGTGAGTCAATATTAAGGCTGAAAGCCTCAGTCATCAGGCAAGCTGGTTTGACAGCATTAGACTGGGGCTGGCCATATCAGTCAGCACAGAGCACTCTTACCGGAGGTCTGTTCTGTTCTCTAGAAGAAAATTATAGATCACTTCCCTCTAAAAAAATTACACAGTAAAGACATGGTTCTCCATTCCACAGAGGTACACACATCTCACTGGTATCAGTCGGAGACTTGGGAATACCTGGAATACGGGATCAGGCCCTAAACTTAGGAGTGAATACGTCTCTGTCAAAATCTTTGTTTTTCTATAGCTAATATTGTTGCTGTACTAAGCATTTAAATATTTGGCTATGATCTTTACTTTTTAATATGAGAAAATATTGTTAAGGCATGTCCACATCTTGATGGTTCGGCAAGTTCTTGCTCGTGTAGAAACATAAAAGATAGAATTTTGTAATTGTCCTAATGATAGAGTAGTGAATAACAACTTATTTGGCCTGGGTTGTGTACCTGTCCGGTTTGATGGGACCTAAGGAAACTTTGAGGATAGTCGCTAGGACTGAAGCATGTGGATTGCAGGCAGTCTATACCCTAAAAGGGCTAAATTTGCAAAGAATGTAGAGACTTAGCTGCAGAAATCTTTAACTGAAGTTATACAGCACATCACACAATGCTGCCAGACACAGCTGTGGGAGAGAAAGAGAGAGAGAGAGAGTGTATGTGTGGGGGGAAGTGGTGATGTCAGTCTCCATTGCTGGGTCACCAAGCTTAAGTGAAGTCAATGAAGACTTAACCCCTACCATGTAACAGGGATATCACTTTCTGTAACCCTGACCCATGTCATTTGACTGAAAATAAAGACCAGTCTCTTATGAGTGTTCATGTGTCACAGCTTTATTAGATAAATAATCTGCTCTGCAGGTCCTCTGCCACTTTGGAGAGACCAGAATGGGGACAGTTCTACTTCCGGCTGCACTTTTTCCTGCTTTTGCTTATGCATGGTGGCAAGCAGAACTTGGTCCAAAATATGCAACATTTCAAAAGTACATACTTATAAGAGGTGTTAGTATACAAATATCACTCCTTTAATGTGGTGTTCTGGGCAAGCATTGTTCTATTGTTGTACCTAGCATATTTTGGGTGTTACCATATTATACACTAATTAAACACAAAAACTACATTAAAAAATCATTATTAAGGTTGCAAAGTCAACCCTCCAAAAGTTAGGCAATTCCAGTGTGATGGAGTGTAGACCTCACACTGTCAGAGAAAGAGTTACTAGAGCACGAGAGCAATTACTGCAATGGGTTGCACCTGGAAGGTGGACCAGGCCCTATTTAGGATTAGGCTCAGATGGGGAGGAGCTGGGTAATTAATAAAAAAAGAACTTCAGGGCAGTAGAAGAGAGGCTCATGGGGAGAGTAGGCCTTGGGCTGTTCTCCTAAGAAGGGAGTTCTGGTGAAAGGCCAGGATGGATACTGGGAATCCACAAGAGTGGTGTGAGCTCCTGTGGTGAGCCTTGACAAAAGGGTAAGACCTTAGGGGGAGGCAGTCTGGGGGCTGGGTTTCTGGAGGAAAGAGACATGGATATTAAAAGTGGCGGACAGGAACCAGGCCTCCAGGGAAAAAGTGCTGGGAGGTGTTGCTCAGTACAGGAGCTGGAAAGAACTCTGCAGAGTCTGGGGGAAGGGGCTGGCAAGAAGGGCCTAGAGACAGGCGAAGATAGGAAGTAGCAAGGAGTCTAAGGAAGCAGACCCTATCTGCTTGCTACAGGGTCCCTGCACTGCATCCAGAGTAGCAGGGGGGGCCTGAAGTCCCTCTCTGGACACCAAAGAAGGTTGTGTGAATGCCCCTTGACTAGTTATTTAATTAAAGTGGAACAACTTCAGTAGGAGAGATTTAGACACCCACATCAGAACACTCCAATCTTTCTTATTGAAGTTGTTCTACTTAATTAATTAGTTGAATAGCTAGTGACTAGGACACTCACTTGAGGTGGCAGATCCCTGTTCAAATCCCTTTTTCCCCTTCTGGAGGAGGAGGGGGGACTTAAACTGGGAGTGTCCCACATCCTTGGTTAATACCCTATCCACTAAGCTAAAGGTTACCATGGAGGTCCTTTGCTGGCTATTTTGTAACTTAGACATTTTGCCACATTTCTTCCCCAGGCTCCAGGATCACAAGCAGAGAGAGATGTCTCGCTGAAGCCTGGGTTTAGGTGCCTATCCCTGTGAGAGGGGTGGCCTTTCCTCAGTGTATCCTATTGGCTAGTTTAGTTGCACGCTGGCTGTGGGGAGTCTAAAGTGCCTGCCTCTTCCCATCAATTGTACAGGGAGCCTAGGTGCCTCACTCAGGTTTTGTGGGTCAGAGTGACTGTTCTAGACAGAGTTGCAACCTCAGGATTGCAGAACCTATGGCCTTTCATGGATCTGAGCCAGGAAGATTAAGGTCAAAAGAACCTGCTAACATAGTGTGCTGCAAATCAAGGTGGGACCTGACTTTTTCAGAACACTTGGCATTATATAGTGCTTTATCATCAAAGCTCAGCTCCTATTGACTTGTGTTGTGGCTGTGAGTAACCAGGGAATCAGTGACAAAATGGGGATGGTGAAACTGTCGTCATTTTTTTCGAGTTGTGTAAATATCATTTTTTCCAGAATAAATCTAATGATATTACTTAAAATAACAAAAAGGGAAGATATTTTTTTTTATCTGCTAAAGGCACAGAACTTCTCCCAAAAGACAGCACTTTCAGATTCAGCCTAATCAAGGAATCCCCTTCACTGAGCATATTAGAAACATTCCCTTAGAGTTGGAACACAGAGCCTCACTAGGATTCAAGAATTTAAACGGGACAGGCCATATTCTCCTCTCAGTTATACTAGGGTAGCCAAAAGGAAAATTTGTTCCTGAAGGTTTGAATTTTCATATTGTTCCTCCTTTGCCAGAGCAAGCATGCCTAATGCCTCAGCTTGATTTTTTTTTCCTACTGTACAGTAGCCAAATGAACAGATATTGGAAGATCTTAGGCATGATTACAAGTGTTACTTTCCTGAACTGGATTCTTTTCACTAGGTACAGATTTTAAAATGCCTTAAGCACAACAGCTAAAACAATTCTTCATGGATTTTGTTGCTTCATTATCTGCTTGGAGTTACATGCTAACCTTCCATTTTAAGTTTCTACCTTAATTGTTTCATCTGTCTGAGTTTAAATTCTGCTTCAACACTGTTGAAACTAGTTTTCTCCAATCTACACTCCAATGGGAAGATTACCTCTCTAGTCTGCAGCAGAAAATTCAAAGGGATGGGCTTTTAAACAAATACCATCTTGCATTTACTTTTAAAGGGTGTTTCCAGGTTTTAGGCAGGGCTTTTACCTGAGCTGGTAGTGAGATAGTAAATCAAAACTCATACAAGGGAGGTGGGACAGGCAAATGAAAAGAACCTATTCCTAACTCACAGCATGACAGGAGAGTCTGTCTTTGGAGAATGAGTGGGCAAGGAACCCATAGTAGGAAATCAGGGGCACAGGACTTTATTGAGACAATGGGCCTGGGACAATAGATCTCACATCAGCTTTACTCCATTGACTTCAGTTTAATTACATCAGTGTGAGATCAGGATCAGGCACTATCAACTTTAAGGGACCAGTTCATCCATCCTCCTGAGCTGAGCTTGAAGCAGAGATTGCATCTTCCCTGTCCAAAATGGCTCCTGGCAAGTCCCAGGACACCAGTGCAGTTTACAAGGAGCAGCCTGCACCTTAACTGGCACTCCCCACCTGCAAAGGCCTCTGTGGGCCCATTTCCACCACTGGGAATAAATTGAGATATAAGAACATTCTAGCATAGGTGGGTGGTGAAAATATTCTTTGGGGTGCCAGGGCTAAGCCTGCCCTCCACTCACTCTGCAGTGGCAGCTCCTGTCCGGCTGGGCTGGGCCTGCTCCCCCTCCAGAAGGTTGGCTCTCAACACTTGTAGATTCAGAGGAACCTGCCAGGAAGACCTGACATGTGCCTCTATATGCAGGCAGGGTCATATCCCTGCGATGCCATGCCCTGTCCCCTCTCCTGGTACCCTGAACACAGGGTCTCAGGAGCTCCACCATCCCTTGGGACTCCCCTTCCTTCCTGGGACACCCCTTACCATCCTTCATCTCAGAATCCCTCCTTCCCTCAGGACTCCACTTCCCCTGGGATTCCCCCATCACCTCAGAATCACCCCATTCCTTCCCCAGGAACTTTCCTTCTCCCCCAGTCCTTTCACAATCTTCTCCCCTTCTGCCTGTTGCCTCTAAATCTCTCCCCTCCTTCCAGGACTCCCTTCCCGCATCACCTCAGGCTCTCTTCCCCCACTCCCTGGACTCTCCTTTCCTCCCCAGTCTCTCCCCACTTCCTGGACTCTTGCCCCCATCCCAGTGAACCTTTCAGGGAAGAGCCACTCAAGAGCTAGGAGCCAGCACCATCTGCCAGGAATCAAGTTTGCAGATAGGGCCTTCTTCCTATGAAGGCCAGTCTGCCACGCTACCCTCCAGGACCCTGGCACTACTGGTTGCAGGGCTTTACCTGCTGAGCTGGGTATGTGCATAGATGGCAGCATGACTCAGAAAAATAGAGTGAGTGAGACTGAGCCCCCATTAGCCACTCTCCGCCTATGCATCCTGGCCATATCCCCTCCTTCCCCCAACACATCCCTGATATGCCTTTCGCCTCATGGGCTGTGGCAGATGGGATGTTGAGATAGCCATGCCAGCTCTATGCTTGCCAGGAGCCCCCTAAGTCCAGGAAATCATTAGGGTGGCTTTACAGCCCCTTCATGCTTTCATAACAGAGAAACATCACATCACTGAAGTTGATCTTAAGGTCACATTTAGATTTTATTCAAGGTATTTCTCCACTCAGCACTGTAAGTACTGTAAGGACCTGATATTTAAAAGGTACTTACACATTTCTCCCCTCAGCATTGCTATGCCTGACGTGTCCCTGCCACCTCATGGAATCCTCAGCCCAGATTTAGGTGCCACATGGGGAGAGAGGCACCTGAGGAAGGGATCCTCAAAAGCCAGCTAGCTGAGTACGGTGCCAACTAAGCTAACTGGGAGTGAAATGAAGAAGCAAGGGGAGGGGCTTTGGTCCAGATCCTCAATGATATTTAGGTGCCTAACTCCCATTGATCTGGATCTTTTCCAGCTAGCTGAGAGGTAGGCATTTCCTTCCTAATCAATAAGCCTGGTGTTTAGGTTACTGGGAGAAGGGATTTGAATCCAGGTCTGTCATATTGTAGGGAAGACTGGGCTGGGATGTTGAACTTTGTTTGTTAGAGCTGTTCCACTTCATATAAATAGCTAAATATTTCTTGGAAGAGGGCTTGAACCTAGGTCTCCTACATTTTAAATTAGTGCCATTGCAGTTTTATAACAATCTTTTTGGATGTTTTTCTACATTTTCAAATATATTGATTTGAATTACACCACAGAATACAAAGTGCACAGTGCTCATATTTTTATTACAAATATTTGTGCTGTAGAAAAGAAATAGTATTTTTCAATTCATCTCATACAAGTACTGTAGTGCAATCTCTTTATAGTGAAAGTGCATCTTACAAATGTATAATTTTTTTTCACAGAACTGCACTCAAACAAAACAATGTAAAACTTTCAAGTCTACAAGTCCACGCAGTCCTACTTCTTGTTCAGCCAACCGCTAAGAAAACAAGATTGTTTACATTTACACGAGATAATGCTGCCCGCTTATTTACAATGTCACCTGAAGTGAGAACAGACAGACATTCTCATGGCACAGTTGTAGCCAACATTGCAAGGTATTTACATGCGAGATAAGCTAAACATTTCTATGCCCCTTTATGCTTCAACTTGTAGATTGCACTTGTTTATCTTTTTTACAGTGCAAATATTTGTAATCAATAATATAAAGTGAGCACTGTACCCTTTGTATTCTGCATTGTAATTGAAATCAATATATTTGAAATGTAGAAAATATCCAAAAATATTTATAATAAATTTAAATTGGTATTCTATTAACAGTGCGATTAAAACAATTAATCACAATAAAATTTTTTGATTGTTTGACAGCCCTACTATCTAGCTTTTTCTCAGTGCTTTAAGCATGCTCGGAGCTTAAAGAATCAGTCCCTGCTGACGAGATAGGCATTCTCCCCAGGGCCGGCATTGGACTTGCTGAGGCCTAAAGGCAGAAACTAAGGAGTGGGTCCCCCTGCTGAAGCCCGAGCCTCACCGCCTGGGGTGGAAGCCCCTCTCCCCCACTCATAACTTAGTTTCACGGGGGCCTCCTCTGATGTGGGGCCCTGGGCAATTGCCCTACTTTCTATGTCATAATGCCAGCCCTGATTCCCTCACCCACTTTGAGAATCCTATTTGGGGCCTCTTCTTCAGTAAGGGCTCACTAGCTGTGGGGCAGCATCAATGCTTAGGTGGCTTTGCGAATGCTGACAAGCAAAAAATTAAGATGCTTACAGGCAGTGGCACCCAAAAAGGCAGTTACCTAAATACCTGTGTGGATATGACCATAAGTGACTTACAGGCTAAGTCACACTTTGAAAATGACTTAGGTATGTAGGAGCCTAAATCTTACTGAAAGTCAATGGGATTGTCACTTAGGCATTGCTCCACTCAGCATTGCAAGGCCTAGGCACCTTTAAATATCTTGGCCTAAGTGTGTTGGCTCCCAATCAGTGTTTGATTTAGAGTGGTGCATTCAATAATTTAAACATTTAAATGACACCACCAAAGCTTGGAAGTTCATTAAGGGGGTCTCTTAGATAGGGCCTGAAAGCTCTTCCACACACACATACCCAAATCTAACAGATACTGAAGTCTGTAGAATTACACCAGACTTATTCTAGTGTGAGATCAGCATTTGGCTCAACTGATTCTATTCCCTAGGCATTTAACACTCACATTTAACCAACTTTGGCCCTATAACTGAGAAAAATGTCAAGTTTTGCATAAAGCCTGCATTTTGTTATTTTGCTTATTGTGAAATAAGTTATCAGAAATTTTAAAATCTGATGCATAGTCTCAGGAACTGAGATGAGTTTAATTTATTATTAAGTTTCAATCTTCTTAAACCCACAGAGAGATTTTAGACAGCTACATTTCAGTTCAAGTTTTATTTGTATACAAAAATATATTAAAAGCATTAAAGTTTCCAACTATATAAAATTACAAATATATTTTCATAAATTTTAATTTAAAATTGCTTTTAAGCTATATTTTAAAGAAAAAATATAGTATCAGCACATTTAAGTTATCTGATCCTGCCTGCTGCAAAGTAACAAAACTGATGTCATCAGTTAAATGCTTAGAGAAGGTGACTATTGTTATGTTCAGAAGATGAATATGCTGGATGGCAAAGCTGACAGTTGTCAGACATGGCAGCGGCTTTCAGTGATCCATAGCATTAGGTCTTCATTGCATCTTTCGAGGAATTATCTGTAGACAGGAATGATGCCAAAAATCCCTTTGCTTCACATACCTGTAAACATGAAAGATAAGAGATCCCAAATGTTACACTTAACAAGATGACGTTTCAGTGACAAAATGTCATATTTGATGTCCCGTTTCTTAAACTGTCTGCTATGAAAGGGGAGAAAGCCAAAATATATATACAGAAACCAAAAAGTTATAAAGATTGTAAAGGTTTAAGAAAATCACTGTTCTAATGTGTGTCTTAGGTATTCAAAGGCATCTGCATAAGTAAGTGTAGGTTGTTGCATAACCCCATCTATATAGTAGAACTCAAAATATGTGATAGTAATATAAGACCGAAGTTGGCCTTTTTCACTGCATTACAGAGTCAAAGAAAGTTGGCATGTGAAAGTAGAGATGGTTACATGGTGAATGAATAAGACAGGGTTGAAAAACCATGGACTATTGGCTTATTACAATGCACTATATAGTGGCAGCAGGGGGCATTCACCCTCTCAACTTGCTCTGCATTAGGAAATAGATAATTTAATGAAGTCAGTATGAAACAGGCAGCCCAAGAAAATCACCTGCAATACAGCTGTGAAAGCCCTTGCAGCAAAAACCCAAAGAAAAGGTTGTATCAGACTCTCCTTTTTGGGTTTCGGTCTTCCTTGAATACCAAATTTCCTGACTCTCTGCCTTTCTGAAAAGAGGCTACAGATTAATCAAATTTAATCTCACTGGGAAAGAATGGATAGCTCTAGAGTGGATCCTTTGCAAAAGAGGAGTAAATAAGAAAATACTTAAAATAAGTGAAACTATGCCAGAATTAAGATACAAGTGAGAAGACAGCAAGGGCTAAACACAAATAAGCCAGATCATAAACTTGTGTTACAATCATAAAAGAAGTTGTCTTGAGTTAAACTCAAGGCAAATCAACTACGGCTTAAAAACTACAAAGAAGGGGAAACAAAGGATTTAAAACACAAACTAACAATGTGTGTTACATCTTTCGTTCTTTGTCTGTACTGCCTGTTTAGGCTCCAGGGGGCTCATCACTCTGTTTGCAAGCAAAGGAATACAAGACCATGGCCCAAATGAACAACACAGGCAAACTGTGAGAATAGATGTAACACAATAGTTAAAAAGAGAAGTATTTTTCCATAGCCTGATGAAGAGCCAAAGAATAGTGTAACTGAACAACAGATTGTCAGGTAGTGACAAATTTGGTCTATATTTAATGGAGACTAGATTAACTGATTTTTTTGATTATTATTATTTTTTTTAATTTAAAGTACAAGGCATGGACTTCCTTTCCATAATTATTTTGTAAAGACAATGATAGCAGTCTAATATTTACATTTATACCAGTCATTCATAGTTACTGGCCAGTTATTTAGACTTACAGGACTATGAAATACAAGCCTGTTTTTTCACTGTGTTGAATCAGTTTTTGAAGAACTCTTGCTTGCATAATAGGTGCACTGTCAAAGCAACTTCATGATATATGGTTTGTTTTATGTTCCAAAAATGCTATATGTAAGAAAGTGTTAGTCCAAATCAAGTTGAATTTGGCTGCTAAAAAGTGGGAATATATACAAGGAGGCAGGGGAGGGGATAAATGAGAGTGTCTATGTAGCACATGATCACACTATCAGACAGGAAAAGCAGACTAAGGAGACCTAAAAGTATAAATACATGGACAAAGGCAGATCTGTCCCCATGTTCTACCCCATTACTTCTCCCACAACAAAAGACACAAAAAAACCCTCTAATATTCTATGTAAAAATACTGTTTCCATCCCCCAACCCCATCTCTGTTGATATTCTGTACTGTAAATAGTTTGACTTCCATCATTTTTAAGGTACCACACACAGTGAATCTACTTACTTGCTAATGTCCTGTCAAGATCAGCAATAAAGTCTTCTAGTTCTTTTGTGTCCCCAAGTTTTGCTGCAAAATAAGAGCTTAAGGTCAGCACTCCTGATAAGTGAAAAATGTAAATCTCTGCCACTGAGGCAAATAAAGATCATTAGAAACCATTTGAATTTTGAAGGACAACTCCCAACATTATTCCCAGTAGTATCTAATCTCTTCTTGATTATCTTCAGAGAGGGTTCCTTGACCTCTTCCTTTAATAGTCCTACTGCAATGTCCAAATGTTTCTGAGAAAAGATTGTCCTGATATCTGGCCTAAAATTTTGATTCCTTTACATGCATCCGACGAAGTGGGTATTCAGCCACGAAAGCTCATGCTCCAATACGTCTGTTAGTCTATAAGGTGCCACAGGACTCTGCTGCTTTTACAGATCCAGACTAATACGGCTACCCCTCTGATATTATTTAAGGGAATTATTCATATGATGACATTAGAGCAAAACTAATTTGTTTCCTTAAAAAATTAGAAGTTAAGCTTTTTCCATCACTCTTAGATGTCCACTGCTTTATGTATATGTATATTTATGTATAAATTCTAGTATTCTGTCCAATCCAGTTTTTTAATATTGCAAGTAGCTTCTATCACTTCCTTCTAGAGACTATTCCACAATTAAATAAACCTTGCTCTCAAGAACAGCTTCCGGATAGTCAGTCTAATTCTTTGCTGAGTCTCTGCTGCCAGCTTAATTGGATGCCATTACTTCTCATTACTACCCCCTAGTACCAAGTTAAATAGTTAATTCTTCTCTTTGTTATTTACAGCCTTCTGGTATTTGTAAGATTATGTCCCCACCTCCCCTTAGACGGCTTAATCAAACTGTACATATATAGCTTTTTATCTTTCTTCCTAAGTAAATCCCTCCACATTCCCTGAAATGGGTGCTCAGTTGCACAGCCTTAATATTGCCTTAGCTTAATTTATGTAAGGAATTTAAATTAAATATACAGCATCTCAGCATGTGTGTTCACATATGGGTAGGTGTGACCCTGAGCACCTCTGTATTCACACCCTACACACTACTGAATTAATCTTTCTACAAAATATGCCTTGTGAGGTACAGTAACTCCTCACTTAAGTGTAGTTATATTCCTGAAAAATGTGACTTTAAGCAAAATGATGTTAAGCAAATCCAATTTCCCCATAAGAATTAATGTAAATAGGCGGGGGTTAGGTTCCAGGGAAATTTTTTTCACCAGACAAAAAACTATATATTATATAGATATACACACAGTATATGTTTTAAACAAACAATTTAATACTGTTCACAGCTATGATGATTGTGAAGCTTGGTTGAGGTGGTGAAGTTAGAGGGTGGAAGAGGGAGGGATATTTCCCAGGGAATGCTTTGCTGCTAAATGGTGAACTAGCACTCAGCTGAGACCTCAAGGGTTAACACATTGTTGTTAATGTAGCCTCTCACACAAGGCAGCACGAACAGGAGGAAGGGGCGACAGCATAGCAGACAGAGACAGACACCCACCCTGTGTGTGGGAGAGAGATATGCACACTGCCCCTTTAAGTAAGCTGACCCACTCTTAAGCGCATTGTCTTTTTAAGTGGATCAGGAAGTTGAGATGATAGTTGCTGCCCCAAGCTCTCTCTGTCTCTCTCTGTCTGTGTCCCCTCCCTGCTCTATATGGAGAAGAGGGTAAGTGGGGTGCAGGGTCAGGGGGGAGGGGGACATCCTGACATTACCCAGCTCCCTTCCCCCCCTGCACAGCAAACAGGAGTCCCTGGGAGCAGCTCCAAGGCAGAGGGCAGGAGCAGCACATGGCAGTGGGGGGAGGGACAGCTGAAACTGATAGCCTGCTGGGTGGCTGCAGAACAGGGAACTTAGTGGAGTGGGGAGCTGCCGGTCCACCGTGTTCCAAGCCCCCCATCAGCTAGCTGCAACGGGCTGCTCTTCCTGCAAGCTGTGGACAAAGCAGGTGGCTGCCAAATGACATTAGAAGGGAGCATCGCACACCTTTACATGAGCACGTTCCCTAATTGATCAGCAACGAAACAACATTAACCTCCCTTGGTTTTCACACCTCAACTGCTAGAAGAGGGCCTCATCCTCCCTGATTGAAGTAACCTTGTTATCTCTAGCTTGGTTCTTGCTTGCATATATATACCTGCCCCTGGAGATTTCCACTACATGCATCCAACGAAGTGGGTATTCACCCACGAAAGCTTATGATCCAATACGTCTGTTAATCTATAAGGTGCCACAGGACTCTTTGCTGCTTTTACAGATCCAGACTAACCCAGCTACCCCTCTAATACTTAACGTTAACCGGGATGACTTTAAGTGAGGAGTTCTGTATCATTTAAAAACTAAAAGCACACTGATCATTTATATTCTTGTGCAATGTGTGTATAAAATGTGTATTAAGAGTTATGAAGATACTGTAATCATAATTTCAGTTTGTGTTTACCAGACAAGTCAGGGAAATGAGTAAACTGGTTTCTCAAATATAAAGGACAAGCTGACACCTCTAGCCAGGTGTCATCAAAGTTGATTGGCAATCACCTGTCAAGTGGCTATTCTTTGGCAAATGAAGGGAAGCAGGAACAGATCAATCTGCATTTTAGCAAACAGCAGCATGGAACTTCTTTCACCATGAGATTCCATGTCTGCTTCCTCACAGCTGGAATGAACTTTATCTATGGGTAATCCTCAGAAATTTGCATTTCAAAGGGTGACTGGACTATAAAAGTCAGGGGCAAACACACCCCAGACTCTCTCTTTCACCTAAGACTTTGCGGGGACAGCCTGACCTGAGAAGTTGCTCAACCATGTTGCTTGGAACCTGTGATAAGGATTTTATCTCAAACCAAGTCTAGCTTGTTATGTTTTAGCTACTAGAAAGTGTTTTATCTTTATTTCTCTTGTAACCATTTCTGAATATACTACCATATATTTGTATTCACTTATAACCTCTCTCTTTGTAGTTAAATGAACTTGTTTTATTATTAAATCTAAACTAATCCAATGTTGTGTTTAAACTGAACTGTTTGGTAACTCCAGTTAAAGCAGTAAACTTGAATATTGGCCCTTTACAGGGGCAACAGACCTTTTATATCTGAAATGTCCAGGAGAGGTTTGGACAGTGCAGACCACAGGTGTCTGGGAAAATTCAGGTCTGGGAGCGTATTGGGGATGCAAGTAGTAACCAAGGCTTGTGGAAGCCAGAGTGTGACTGGCAGGCTACTTGGATCAGAGCTGCTGGACCAGGTCTGTAGCTATACGCAAACACTCAGGGTGCGACTTGCATGCTGGTAGACTGTTTTTGAGCAGCCCAGTGGGGAGCTACAACAGCAGAGAACTGTGAGGCATCCAAGGTTGTGGGGCTGTCTAGATTGCACCCCAGAATGTGACAGGTAGGTCTCCATACATGTATACAGATAATATAAATGAAGGTGGGCAAAATACTTTAGCAAGTACAGTAGAACCTCAGACTTACGAACACCTTGGGAATGGACATTGTATGTAACTCTGAACAAAACGTTATGGTTGTTCTTTCAAAAGTTTACAGCTGAACATTGACTTAATATAGCTTTGAAACTTCACTATGCAGAAGAAAAATGCTGCTTTTAACCATCCTAATTTAAATGAAATGAGCACAGAAACAGTTCTTTACCTTGTCAAATCTTTTTTAAAACGTCCCCTTTATTTTTTAGTAGTTTACATTTAACACAGTACTGTACAGTATTGTTTTTTTTTTCTTTTTTTGGGGGGGGGGGAAGGTGGCAAAGGAGGGGTGTCTCTGCTGCCTGATTGCGTACTTCCGGTTCCAAATGAGGTGTGTGGTTGACCAGTCAGTTTGTAACTCTGAGGTGCTACTGTATGTGAAAGCTCTGTGTAGCATGAATATATGCCTGTTCCTTTCATTGGCTTAGAGTATATCTACCCTGAAGTTAAGAGAGTGCTTCCCAGCATGGGCAGATTGATCCATGCTAGCTCTGCTCACTCTACCGCCTTAAAATAGCAGCATGACCATGGCAGCACGGTTCAGGTTAGCCCCTTGAGTAAAAACCCACCCAGCCCCCCTGGGTATATAACCCACTAGCTGGACCACTTTGGCCACTCTGCTATTTTTAGCATGCTAGCACGAGCAGCGCTAACACAGGTCTGCCTATCCGCACTGGGAAGCATACTCCCAGCTGCAGTGCAGACATCACTCTTCAGAAAAGATGTAAGGTAACTCAAGTTATCTTCGCGCAAGTTAAGGCCTCTCAAGTTAGCCTAGGTCAAGTGAGAGCAGTGACACTGCAAAGAGTGATTGTGTCAGCAGCTGACAAGTTCTGCTAACTCAAGTTGTAGCCTATCTGCTATGACAGGCCAGACAACTCACATTAAAAGCACCCCTGCACTCAAGTTAAGCATTTTGTGTACATTCAAGTTGTAACATGAGTTAACTCTTCAGTGAAAATAAACCCATTCAAGGAAGTATTTAGCAAAACAAATCACAAGTTTAGATCAGCCAAAAACTAATGTTTCCTTTAATGCTGTAGATTCACAGCTAATAGAGTTGGCAGGCCCACCTGTGAACCACTGGTTATTGCAGACATTGCACCTAATGTGCCATTGTGTTTAGCACAGATACTAGGAGGACTTCTGTTTGAAGTAGTCTTAATACTAACACTCAGAAGCTTATTCACATCTTAAATATCAGTAGATTAACATTTTACAAGATGAGTCTGCACCACTCAGAGTTCAGAAGAAACTTAAAGTTACTATGAGATTTACCTTTACAAGGAGTTATTGCTGGAGATGGTAAAGTAGGAGTTGGAACTGACATTGTTGGAGAGTTAAGTTTTTCATCACTGAAGCTAAAACTGTTTCTGTAGAGTGAATCTGCACCTGTAAGACAAATTATAAGTATTAGAAATTAAGACCAATGCCTATGGCAAGTTTATAACAGTAACGAAACAAACAAAATATGTATACATCAAAGGTGGAGTTTGGGGGGGGTGTTGCCTCCTCCCCCAAATTGCAAGCCTCAGACTAGCAGCCATAGTGTGCAATGCAATGAGTTCAGCAGAGGAGAAAGGAGATGTGTTGCTCCCAGCTTGTGCCCCTGAGGCAGGGAGTCAGAATTTTGTTTATAAACAGACTGATTAACAGGTGATTATGATAAGAAAGGGCTGTTGGGATGTTTCCTAAAGTTAAATGATCTGTTCCAAATTTGGTGCAGTGCAAAAAGTAAGTAGCCTAAATGATAGAAAAGTAATTGTAGGTGGATAGAAAACTGGCTAGATCATTGGGCTCAATGGGTAGTGATCAATGGCTCCATGTCTAGTTGGCAGCCGATATCAAGTGGCGTGCACCAAGGGTCGGTCCTGAAGCCAGTTTTGTTCAATATCTTCATTCATGATCTGGAGGATGGCGTGGACTGCACAATCAGCAAGTTTTCAGATGACGCTAAACTGGAAAGAGTGGTAGATACACTGGAGGGTAGGAATAAGATACAGAGGGACCTAGACAAATTAGAGGATTGGGCCAAAAGAAATCTGATGAGGTTCAACAAGGAAAAGTGCAGAGTCCTGCACTTAGGACGGAAGAATCCTATGCACTGTTACAGACTAGGGACCAAGTGGCTAGGCAGCAGTTCTGCAGAAAAGGACCTGGGGTTACAGTGGATGAGAAGCTGGATATGAGTCAACAGTGTGCCCTTGTTGCCAAGAAGGCTAACGGCATTCTGGGTTGTATAAGTAGGAGCATTGCCAGCAGATCGAGGGATGTGATCATTCCCCTCTATTCAACATTGATGAGTATTGTGTTCACTTTTGGGCCCCACACTACAAGAAGGATGTGGAAAAATTGGAAAGAGTCCAGCAGAGGGCAACAAAAATGATTAGGAGGCTGGAGCACATAATTTATGAGGAGAGGCTGACAGAACTGGGATTATTTAGTCTGCAGAAGAGAAGAATGAGGAGGGATTTGATAGCTGCTTTCAACTACCTGAAAAGGGGTTCCAAAGTGGATGGATCCAGACTGTTCTCGGTGGTAACAGGTGACAGAACAAGGAGTAATGGTCTCATGTTGCAGTGGGGGTGGTTTAGGTTGGATATTAGGAAAAAAAAATTTCACTAGGAGGGTGGTGAAGCACTGGAATAGGTTACCTAGGGAGATGATGGAATCTCCTTTGTTAAGAGGTTTTTAAAGTCAGGCTTGACAAAGCCCTGGCTGGGATGATTTAGTTGGGGATTGTTCCTGGTTTGAATAGGGGGTTGGACTAGATGATCTCCTGAGGTCCCTTCCAACCCTCATATTCTATGATTCTACAGTTGTTTCAATTGTTGTATTCAGGAAGTAGTAACAAAGTTACTAATATCTTTCTTTGAGAAGATAACTGATTTTTTAGACAAAAAAAATGCAGTAGATCTAATCTACCTGGATGTCAGAAAGGCACCTGATACCATTACACATGAGAAATTATTCAACTGGAGAAGATGGGGATTAATATGAGCACTTAAAGGTGAACAGGAACTGGTTGAAGAGGAGACTACAATAGGTCATACTGAAAGATGAACTATCAGGCTAGAAGGAGGTTACTAGTGGAGTTTGTAACTATCCTTTAAATCGGCTTCGGTACCCAATGACTGGAAGTTAGCTAATGTAATGCCAATATTTAAAAAGGGCTCTAGAGGTGATCCCAGCAATTACAGATCGGTAAGTCTAATGTCAGTACCAGGCAAATTAGTCGAAACAATAGTTAAGAATAAAATTGTCAGACATGTAGAAAAACAAACTGTTGAGCAATAGTCAACATGGTTTCTGTAAAGGGAAATCGTGTCTTACTAATCTATTAGAGTTCTTTGAAGGGGTCAACAAACATGTGGACAAGGGGGATTCAGTGGACATAGTGTGCTTAGATTTCCAGAAAGCCTTTGACAAGGTCCCTCACGAAAGGCTCTTATGTAAATTAAGCTGTCATGGGATTGAGAACTGGTTAAAAGACAGGGAACAAAGGGTAGGAATTAATGGTAAATTCTCAGAATAGAGAGGGGTAACTAGTGGTGTTCCCCAAGGGTCAGTCCTAGGACCAATCCTATTCAATTTATTCATAAATGATCTGGAGAAAGGGGTAAACAGTGAGGTTGCAAGGTTTGCAGATGATACTAAACTACTCAAGATAGTTAAGACCAAAGCAGATTGTGAAGAACTTCAAAAAGATCTCACAAAACTAAGTGATTGGGCAACAAAATGGCAAATGAAATTTAATGTGGATAAATGTAAAGTAATGCACATTGGAAAAAATAACCCCAACTATACATACAATATGATAGGGGCTAGTTTAGCTACGAGTCAGGAAAAGGATCTTGGCGTCATCGTGGATAGTTCTCTGAAGGTGTCCACGCAGTGCGCAGAGGCGGTCAAAAAACCAAACAGGATGTTAGGAATCATTAAAAAGGGGATAGAGAATAATACTGAGAATATCTTATTGCCCTTATATAAATCCATGGTACGCCCACATCTCGAATACTGTGTACAGATGTGGTCTCCTCACCTCAAAAAAGATATTCTAGCACTAGAAAAGGTTCAGAAAAGGGCAACTAAAATGATTAGGAGTTTGCAGAGAGACCCATACAAGGAAAGATTAAAGAGGCTAGGCCTCTTCAGCTTGGAAAAGAGGAGACTAAGGGGGGATATGATAGAGGTATATAAAATCATGAGTGATGTGGAGAAAGTGGATAAGGAAAAGTTATTTACTTATTCCCATAATACAAGAACTAGGGGTCACCAAATGAATTAATAGGTAGCAGGTTTAAAACAAATAAAAGGAAGTTCTTCTTCACACAGCGCACAATCAACTTGTGGAACTCCTTACCTGAGGAGGTTGTGAAGGCTAGGACTATAACAATGTTTAAAAGGGAACTGGATAAATTCATGGTGGCTAAGTCCATAAATGGCTATTAGCCAGGAAGGGTAAAGAATGGTGTCCCTAGCCTCTGTTCATCAGAGGATGGAAATGGATGGCAGGAGACAGATCACTTGATCATTGCCTGTTAGCTTCACTCCCTCTGGGGCACCTGGCATTGGCCATTGTCAGTAGACAGATACTGGGCTAGATGAACCTTTGGTCTGACCTGGTACGGCCGTTCTTATGTTCTTATGTTCCTCGGGGATCAGTCTTGGGATCAATCTTATTTAACATTTTTATTATTGACCTTGGCACAAAATGTGGGAGTGTGGTAATAAAATTTCCAGATGATGCAAAGTTGTGAGGTATTGCCAATACGGAGGAGGATTGAAATATCATACAAGAAGATCTGGATGACATTATAAACTGGAGTAATAGAAATGCGATGATATTTAGTAGTACAAAGTGAAAGGTCATGCACTTAGGGATTAACAACAAAAAATTTTGCTACAAGCTGGGCACTTATCAGTTGGGAAGTGAGAAAGGAGGAGAAAGACCTGGGTGTGTTGATCAATCACAGGATGAATATGAACCATCAATGTGATGCAGCTTTGAAAAAGGCTAATGTGATCCAGGTGTGCTTCAGGCAAGCTATTTCCAGTAGAAACAGGGAAGTGTTACTACCATTATACAGAGCACTGGTGAGACCTCATATGGAATACAGTGTGCAATTCTGGTCTCCCATGTTTACAAAAGATGAATTCAAACTGGAACAGGTGCAGAGAAGGCTTACTGGGATGATCTGAGGAATGGAAAACCTATCTTATGAGCAGAGACTCTAAGAGCTTGACTTGTTTAGCCTAACCAAAAGAAGGCTGAGAGGAGATATGATTCCTCCCTATAAATAAAACAGAGGGATAAATAGGAGGGAGGGAGAGGAGTTATTTAAATTAAGCACCAATGTGGACCCTAGAACAAATGGATATGAACTGGTCATCAACAAGTTTAAGCTTGAAATTAGATGAAGGTTTCTAACAATCAGAAGAGTGAAGTTCTGGAGCAGCCTCCCAAGGGAAGCAGTGGGGACAAAAAACCTATCTAGCTTCAAGACTGAGCTCGATAAGTTTCTGGAGGGGATGGTATGACAGGACTGCCTACAATGGTGTGTGGCCCATCGGTGACTGCCTGTAACAAAAATCCCAAACGGCTGGAGAAGGGACATGAGATGTGGAGGGCTCCGAGTTACTACAGAGAATTCTTTCCCAGGTATCTGCCTGGTGGGTTTTGCCCACCATATCTGTGGTCAGGAAGGAATTTTTCCCCAGGTCAGATTGGCAGAGACCTTGGGGGTTTTTCACCTTCCTCTGAAGCACGGGGCATGGGTCACTTGCACATTTAAACCAACATAAATGGTGAATTCTCTGTAACTTGAAGTTCTTCTTCGAGTGATTGCTCACATCCATTCCAGTTAGGTGTGCGCGCCGCGCGTGCACATTCGTCGGAAACTTTTTACCCTAGCAACTCCAGCGGGCCGGCAGGTCGCCCCCTGGAGTGGCGCCGCCATGGCGCCCAATATATATCCCTGCCGGCCCGCCCGCTCCTCAGTTCCTTCTTACCGCCGTGTCGGTCGTTGGAACTGTGGAGCGCGGCATAGCTGTCCTCCACGTCCCTAGCTCTCCTAGTTATCTATCGTTTATCTCTAGTACTATTGTAGTTGTTAATTAGATTGTTAAGTAGTAGTTAAGTTAAGTAGTTTGTAAATAGTTCTTCGCCGGGGGCTTAGCCCTTCCCGGCACCCGGCGCCAGGCTCATGCCTGTTTCGCCGGGCTTCAAGCAGTGTGCGGCCTGCAAGAAGCCCATGCCTACCAGCGATCCCCACGAAGCGTGCCTGAAGTGCCTGGGGGAATCGCACAGATCCGACAAGTGCCGCATCTGCAAGGCTTTTAAGCCAAGGACAAAGAAGGAGAGGGATCAAAGACTCCGAACTCTCCTTATGGAGGCAGCACTTGACCCGACGGCTTCGCAGGCCGTGATCTCGGCGCCGGCACCGGATCGCACCGGCACGGAGAAGACTCCCCGGCACCGACCTTCTCCGGCACCGGAGACAGAGCCAAGGCTGTCGAAGTCCGCTACTCCGGCCAGGCAGACCCGGCTAGAGCGCCCGGCCTCGACATCGGCCGTGGCGCCGCCGGCACCGTCAACTCCGGGCCCGGCGGGTCCGTCGAGTCCGGTGCCGCCGAGCTCCCCCATGAGATCTGGGGTTGAGATGGTGGTCCCATCCACACCGGAGACCTTCGCCTCGGCTCGGGACCTCATAGCCCTGACTGAGCCCACTCGGCTGCCACCCCCGGTACCTCCGGTGCGGGTCGTGTCCAGAGGCAAGCCCTTGATGTCGGCACCGTCCCGGGACTCTCGTTCACGATCCAGGTCCCGACGTCATGGTCGCTCCAGATCCCGCCGCCGCTCGCAGTCCCGGCACCGCTCTCCTCAGCGGTACCGGTCGCACTCGCGGTGCCGGTCGACATCAAGACGATCGCGGTCAGACTCCAGCCGCCGATACCGGCACCGCGATTCCAGGAGCAGGTCCCAACGTTACTCGCCGCACTGGTCGATCTCCCGGCACCGAGCTGGTGGCAGGTCCCGGTCGACCTCCCGGCACCGAGCTGGTGGCAGGTCCCGATCCCGGCACCGAAGCGGCGCCCGGTACCGATCCGGATCCCGGCACCGTGACAGAACCCGGTCCAGATCCCGATCTCGGCACCGATATGACTCCCGGCACCGGTCCCTGGCACCGAGACGATCCTCCGTGCCGACCCGCACAGACCCTTACCATCCAGGGTCGGCCCCACCTTGGCCCTCTAGACAGCCGTCCGTATCCTCACAAACGGACAGCGGGTATGCGCTGGGCACCGACCGGCAGGCGGCGCTGTTCAGTGATCCGCCGCAGCAGGACCAAGGCCCGCAACAATGGGGATTCTGGACACCCTGGGCATACCATCAGGCCCAGGGCCCCCAACAGCTCCCTGCTAGGCCGGCGACTGCAGAGCGTAGGGCTCCTGAAGCCTCGTTGTCTAGCCCCCCTCCCTCCCCGGATGGGGAGGAAGGGTCCAAGCAACAAGACTCCGCTTTGGCTCCTGAGGCAGAGGCAAGGGCTGAGGAAGACCCACAGTTAGACACTCTCTTGCCTGGGGTCTCCTCCTCCTCCTCCCCGGATGAAGCGGTGGCTGGTACCTCCTCCAACAGCCCCCCCTCGCTGGATCTCAGGGCGCACCAAGACCTCCTCAGGCGATTAGCTCAAAATCTGAGTCTGCAAGCCGAGGAGGTCTCAGAGATAGAGGATCCAATTGTCACCATCCTCTCATCTGACGCTCCCACCAGGGTCGCCCTGCCCTTCATACGAACCATCCAGGCCAACGCCAACACCATCTGGCAGTCTCCGGCCTCCATTCCTCCTACTGCGAAGGGCGTCGAGAGGAAGTACATGGCCCCTTCTAGGGGCTACGAATATCTTCATGTGCACCCAACTCCGTGTTCCCTGGTGGTTCAATCAGTGAACGATAAGGAGCGTCATGGCCAGGAGGCTCCAGCCCCCAAATCCAGAGAAGCCAGGCGGATGGACCTCCTCGGCCGTAAGGTGTACTTGGCTGGGGCGCTGCAGCTCAGGGTCTCCAACCAGCAAGCCCTGCTGAGCAGATACGCCTTCAATTCCTGGGTGGCAGCAGACAAATTTAAGGAGCTGCTGCCACAAGATGCTCGCCAAGAGTTTGCGGCCATCTTGGATGAAGGCAAGAAGGTCGCACGCACGTCCTTGCAAGCCTCTTTGGACGCTGCAGACTCGGCTGCCCGTACCCTCGCGTCGGGTGTAACGATGCGTCGCATCTCCTGGCTGCAGGTTTCCGGCCTTCCGCCGGAGCTCCAGCATACTATACAGGACCTTCCTTTCGAAGGCCAGGGCTTGTTCTCTGAAAAGACAGACCCCAGACTCAAGAGTCTGAAAGATAACCGAGTCATTATGCGGTCCCTCGGGATGCACACTCCCGTGACGCAGCGTAGACCCTTCCGGCCACAGCAACAACAACAGCGCAGGCCGTATTCCCAGTTCCGCCAGCAGCAGGACCTTAACAGGCGCCGCGGCAGGAATGGAAGGCGCAGGCATTCAGGGAACCAAGGGGGGCAGAACCAAGGCTCCTCTAAGCCCCTGCCTGGACCTAAGCCTTCATTTTGAAGGTGCGCCCGAGGGCGCAGTAACAGTTTCCCTAATGGATCCTTCCCCCCCGTTTTCCAACCGCCTTTCGTTTTTCTTCCCGGCGTGGTCCCAAATAACATCGGACCGCTGGGTCTTAAGCACGGTGCAGACGGGATACCGCCTGCAGTTTGTTTCATTTCCTCCTTCCCACCCCCCTTCCTCGTCCCTCTTCAGGGACCCCTCTCACGAGCAATTCCTTCGGCAGGAGGTGCAGACGCTCCTCAGCAAAGGAGCTATAGAGGCGGTTCCGGAAAACGAGAAAGGCAAGGGGTTTTATTCCCGCTACTTTCTGATCCCCAAGGCCAAGGGAGGCCTCAGGCCTATCCTCGACCTGCGAGAGCTCAACAAATACCTGGTGAAGTTGAAGTTCCGCATGGTATCCCTGGGGACCATTATCCCATCCCTGGATCCGGGAGACTGGTACGCCGCCCTCGACATGCAGGACGCGTATTTTCACATTGCCATTTGGCCACGCCACAGACGTTTCCTCCGCTTCGTTGTGGGGCCTCTTCATTATCAATTTGCAGTCCTCCCATTTGGCCTGTCCACGGCCCCGAGAGTGTTTACAAAATGCATGGCAGTTGTTGTGGCGCATCTTCGGCACAATTGTGTCCACGTGTTTCCTTATCTGGACGATTGGTTGATTCGGGGCACGTCGGAACAACAAGTCTACAGCCATGTCCGCGTGATCACCGGCATGTTCGCAAGTCTGAGCCTCTTGGTAAACGCAGACAAGTCCACCATGATTCCCACACAGAGGGTGGAATTCATCGGGGCCGTACTGGACGCCGCTGTAGGCAGGGCCTTGCTGCCTCTGCAGCGGTTCCAGACCATGTCGGCGATCGTTCAACGTTTGCGGACAGCCCCATTGACGTCAGTGCGGACATGTCTAACCCTGTTAGGCCACATGGCGGCTTGCACCTTTGTGACCAATTACGCGCGGCTCCGCATGAGGCCCCTCCAGTTGTGGCTCATCAATCATTACAGGCCGACAAGGCAGCCGCTAGACATGTTAGTCACAATCCCCCAGAGGGTATTAGATTCTCTCAGCTGGTGGCTAGACCAGTCCGTGTTATGTGCGGGTCTCCCTTTCCACCCCCCTCAGCCCTCGGTGTCCCTAACAACGGATGCCTCAGATCTAGGCTGGGGGGCCCACCTAGGGACCCTGAGGACGCAGGGCCTGTGGTCCCAGGAGGAGGTGGGGCTACACATCAACATGCGGGAGTTGAGAGCGGTCCGCCTTGCTTGTCAAACGTTCTGTCATCAGCTTCAGGGTCGCTGTGTCGCCGTGTTCACCGACAACACGACGACCATGTACTATATCAACAAGCAGGGCGGCACCAGATCCTCCTCCCTGTGCCACGAGGCGATACGACTCTGGGACTTTTGCGTAGCCCACTCCATTCACCTCAGGGCTTCCTTCCTCCCCGGAGTACGGAACACGCTGGCGGATCGATTGAGCAGATCCTTCCTGTCACACGAGTGGTCCCTTCGCCCGGACGTCACCTCTCCATTTTCCGGAGGTGGGGTTATCCCCGGGTGGACCTCTTCGCGTCCAAGGGGAACAGGAAGTGCCAAGCGTTCTGCTCTTTTCAGGGCAGGGAGCCCGGGTCGATAGCGGATGCCTTCCTCATCCAGTGGTCGACCCACCTGTACTATGCGTTTCCCCCGTTCCCTCTGGTCCACAGGGTCCTGCTGAAGGTGCGCAGGGACAGGGCTCACGTGATCATGGTGGCCCCGGCATGGCCCAGGCAGCACTGGTACACCATGCTGCTGGACCTGTCCGTAGCCGACCCAGTTCCCCTGCCCCTTCATCCGGACCTGATTACCCAGGAACACGGGACCCTCTGTCACCCAGACCTGCAGTCGCTGCACCTAGCGGCGTGGCTCCTGCGTGGCTGACTGGCTCTGAGCTGCGCTGCTCCACGCCGGTAAGGGAGGTGCTCTTGAGCAGCAGGAAACCGTCCACAAGAGCGACATATTCGGCCAAGTGGAGGCGCTTCTCCTGTTGGTGCGTGGAGAGAAATCTCCGCCCTATGGAAGTTTCGGTAACCGACATCTTAGACTATATTTGGTCCCTCAAAGGGCAAGGTCTGGCCATATCGTCATTGCGAGTCCACCTAGCAGCTATCTCCACCTTTCACCCGGGTGCGGATGGTCGCTCTGTTTTTTCTCACCCAACGGTGTCTAGATTCCTTAAGGGGCTGGAACGTTTATTCCCTAACGTCCGTCCCCCTGCTCCAACCTGGGATCTTAACCTGGTGTTGTCCCGGCTCATGGGGCCCCCCTTTGAGCTGTTAGCTACTTGCTCCCTGCTTTACCTCTCTTGGAAGACTGCCTTTCTAGTAGCTATCACCTCAGCTAGACGGGTGTCGGAACTCCGGGCTCTTGTGGTGGACCCCCCATATACGGTCTTCCACAAGGACAAGGTGCAGCTGAGACCACACCCTGCCTTTCTCCCCAAGGTGGTCTCGGCCTTCCACGTCAACCAAGAGATATTTCTTCCGGTTTTTTTCCCGAAACCTCACTCCTCAGGCAGGGAGCAGCAGCTCCACTCGCTTGATGTCCGTAGGGCTCTCGCGTTCTACGTGGAGAGGACCAAGCCCTTCCGCAAATCCCCCCAGCTTTTCGTAGCAGTAGCGGACCGCATGAAAGGGCTTCCTATCTCCTCCCAGAGGTTATCCTCTTGGGTGACGTCCTGCATCAGGACCTGTTATGACTTGGCCCATATCCCTACGGGCCGTGTGACTGCGCATTCTACCAGGGCGCAGGCGTCGTCGCTGGCTTTCCTCGCCCGTGTGCCCATCCAGGAAATCTGTCGGGCAGCGACCTGGTCATCGGTCCACACCTTTGCTTCCCACTACGCCCTGGTCCAGCAGTCCAGAGAGGACGCGGCCTTCGGATCTGCAGTGCTCCATGCCGCTACTTCTCACTCCGACCCCACCGCCTAGGTATAGCTTGGGATTCACCTAACTGGAATGGATGTGAGCAATCACTCGAAGAAGAAAAGACGGTTACTCACCTTTGTAACTGTTGTTCTTCGAGATGTGTTGCTCACATCCATTCCACACCCGCCCTCCTTCCCCACTGTCGGAGTCACCGGCAAGAAGGAACTGAGGAGCGGGCGGGCCGGCAGGGATATATATTGGGCGCCATGGCGGCGCCACTCCAGGGGGCGACCTGCCGGCCCGCTGGAGTTGCTAGGGTAAAAAGTTTCCGACGAACGTGCACGCACGGCGCGCACACCTAACTGGAATGGATGTGAGCAACACATCTCGAAGAACAACAGTTACAAAGGTGAGTAACCGTCTTTCTTTAAACCAGGTCCCTGCAGCCTGCACCACTTCCTGCAGCTCCCGTTGGCCAGGACGGCAAATCATGGCTACTGGAAGCTGCGGGGGGCCATGCCTGTGGACAGTCAACGTAAACAAATTGTCTCGCAGCCCGCCAGCAGATTATCCTGATGGGCCATGTGCCAAAGGTTGCCAACCCCTGCTTTAAACCATGATTTGAGGTCTTCAGTAACTCAGCCAGAGGCTACGGTTCTATTACAGGAGTGAGTGGATGAGGTTCTGTGGCCTGCAACGTGCAGAAGGTCAGACTAGATGACCATGATGGTCCCCTCTGACTTTAGTAAGACTATCTGAGTAAGAATATAAATTAAAGTTTTAAATCTAACCAGTGTCCCTTAAATGACTTGCCACGAGATGTCAGAACTGGCATCTCTCCCCGCCGGCCCCAGCACGGACCTGCCACAGCTGGCGGAGAGGAGCCCCTCCCTCAGCCCAGCCCAGCACCACAGGAGCTGCTGCAGCTGGGGAGAGTTCTCTTTCCCCACCACAGCCCCAGAGCAGCCTGCACCCCAACCCCCTCATCCCCAGCTGCACCCCAGAGCCCATGCCCCACTGCATCCTAACTCTCTGCCCCAGCCCTAAACTCCCTCCCACACCCAGAATCCCTCATCCCAGGCTCCACCCCAGAGCCTTCACCCCTAGCTGGAGCCCACACCCCCTGCCCCAACCTTGTGCCCCCTCCTGCACCCCAAACCCCTCATCCCCAGCCCAATCCCAGAGCCCTCATCCTGGAGCCCTCTGCCCCAGTCCTGAGCCCCCGCCCACAGTCTGAACCCCTCGGCCCCACCCCACCACATGAATTTTGTTATGTGCACCAATATGAAGGTTCACCTCTATATTAGTGCACGTAACAAAAATACCATTCTGCATATGGATGTAAAAAATAAGAGGGAACACTGGTCAGAACACATTAGTATTAGAGATGAGTGGGTCTAATATTTATTTTTCTTTCTTGATATAGGAATTAGATACAGTGCACCTCTCAGATAATTTCTAAGTTATCTGCCAAAAAACAAGAGTTTTCAGTTGCCTAAGTAGCCCCTGGAATTACAATTAAAGTTGACACTCCCCCCCCGCCCCCCCAAAAGAAAAATCTGAAACGGCACCCCTGTAGGTAGGCACGGAATTTGCCACACACACACACACACACACACACACACGCGTCCCCGTTGGCCTGACTGGAGCTTCCCCTTCTTAAATATAGATGTCAAACTATACATATGGTAAATGTCTGCACTCTCAGACAAATAATTTCTGGAAGAAGCATTAGATACAGTCCAGAATAAGCAGGGGAGAGAGAAACATCACAGTGTGCCAAATTTATCCCTTGTGTAATTCCATAAAATTCAGTAGTTACCCAACCTCGTTTGAAGTCCTCATGTGCCATGCCTGATTCACAGTGGCCAGAAAAAATGTTAGACTGAACTGTTTAAAAATACCATTAAAAAACATGTAGCCAACTACGCCCCACAAAAGCAGGGTCAGGGTGTAACACTGCAATTGCAATGTCAGTGCTGAATAAATGCAAAGTTACGTTGAGAGCAGAGGTGCACATCAGCCACTATTATTAGCAACAGCCGCTTCTGACACTTTACACAATCTGACTACCATAGAGGATTGAAATGTCATTTGTTCCTACCTCTGATAAATTTCTTCTCCCTCTTTCTGCCTAATCTACTCTACCTTTCTTCAAAGCTGATCTATAAACATCTCATTTCCTTTGCCTATAATTCTTTATATTGTTCCCTCTGCTTTTTTAGATCTTGTGTCTTCGGATATATTTCTTAATATAGTTCTTTTATACAGGGCTCTGAGATGCCAACCCCATGATACCTCCTCCAAAGATGATATTCTGCACGCTTATTTTATGACTTGTGGAAAAAGGCTGAATGTGTTACAGAAAAGCAATAGATCTAATCCCCTTATAAATGTTATTTGATTTGGGATATGAGGCAAAACTTTTAGTTTTTTTCAAAAACATCAACACTTCTGAGGCCAGGGGACCTGTGCCTCTTTTCAGAATAATGGTCCCATGACACCCAGTTCTTGAAAAGTATTAGTCACAGTTCCAGTGAATGGAAGAGTTGTTATTGTATTGAAGAAACCAAGAGCTGCCAGCTCCCACATTAGGAGCCAACAACCTGAAAAATGTAGTTCTACAAAACTAACATTTTAATCTGAATTCAGTAATACACTTAATTTAATTAGGACATCTCCCAGGAGACAAATTTAAACCTCATTATGCTTTAGACCAATGGCTGCTGCTCAGTGCAGATGGTGATTCTGCTTAAGTGGGATGCCTACAGATGGTTTAGTTGTGCTTGTTTTTTGGTGTTTCCCTGGGCATGACTGCACTACAAGCACTACAGTGCCACTGCTGCAGTTATACTGCTGTAGCCTAGACACTTGCTAAAGCAACAAAAGGGAGTTTTATGTCACTGTATTAAATCCACATCCTTGAGAGGTAGTGGCTGAAGATCCTATGAAGAATTCTTCTGTTGACTTATCTGCATCTGTGGTGGAAGTCAGGCCAACCTAGCTACGTCACACAGGGAACAAAATTTTTCACAGTCCTGAACAATGTGCTAGGTCAATCTAAGTTTTAGGTGTAGAGCAGGCCTAAATCTCATGCTGGTTCTGTCTGCTTGCTCTTCTCATGGTAGCTTTAACTCCCTCCTCTGGTGAGGTACGCACAGAGAAAACACATGGAGGGCTCCCAGCATATTTGCTTGCTCCTCTTCTATCAGCTACATATTCCTGGTGTCTCACAGCTGCCACCTCAGTTCCTATTCAAGGTAGACAAGGCCTCCTACCAACTCCATAGGCTTATTCAGCAATGCAGTGTAACAGGCTCACCACAGTTCTCTCCAGACAGCAGCATTCAAACAACATATGTTAAGTGGGAATGCAGCTTATCAGCATGAAAGTCATTTTCAGGGCTTCCTCATTCAAAAGACTAGGGATAGTTGCTTATCTCTAGCCCTCTTTTATGATCTCAGTTTGACTTCTTCACTCCTATACTTCCACCCCAACTTTTTCAAATCAAATGCAATCCACCTGAAATGTCACAGTTGTGATTAGAGAAGAGTTTTGAGATGCTTGCAGCAAAATTCTAAATGCACTATTTGAAAGGTGGTCCCTCAGACACCTTTTTTAAAAGTTATCCAATCTAAAAAAAAATCCAATTGACATCGCTCCTCTAATTATGAGAGTCTTTCTGGTGTTGTACTGCACATCAAGTCAGGCCCAACAGATTGTAAGTCACATTTAAAAACATTACATGTTTCCTCTTGAGATCAGCCTGTAGACAAAGTTTCAACTAAAACAACATTTTTATAGCCAAGTTACATGCACCATGAGTAGGATATTTACAGTGGAAGATACAGACCACTTGAACTATGACAGCATAAACAATGGCATTATAATAAAGTCGAATAGCTCACAGCACCTCAAATAAAAAGCACTGAGGCCAAGAGTCTAGTCCATTGAAACACTGGTGAAGAAGAATGCCCAAATACACCTCTACCTCGATATAATGCTGTCCTCGGGAGCCAAAAAATCTTAACGCGTTATAGATGAAACCACATTATATCGAACTTGATTTGATCTGCTGGAGCACGCAGCCCCGCCCAGCCCAGAGCACTGCTTTACCACATTATATCCAAATTTGTGTTATATCGGGTGGCATTATAACAGGGTAGAGGTGTACCAATGCTTTCAGTACACTACAATTGGAAAGAATACCGCAACTAATTTCAAGCAAATTTGTTTTAAAGCTTTTAGAACCAGTTGAATTGAATGAGGTATATGTATTTTTCAAACAGTCCTCATTGTAGCATCCTGTCACCACATATAATGATAGAGGATATTTCAAACCAGGGCTTAAAGCATTTCAACTCATAAGTTTCTGTTCAGTTTATAGGTAACTAGAACGAATAACATGCCCCTTTTGCTGAATACTTGCAAGGGAAATTTGAATAAATTAAGTAAGTTTTAATTAAGGAGTAGCTTTAGTAGTTTGTAAATTGATCTAGGGCTATTCGCACAATTATTTTTCTTGATAAATATATAAAGATCTGAATTTTTAACAACCCTGTTTGACTGATAAATTATAAAACAATTTCTGTAGTATTCTCTCTCCATTTTCCAAGCAGTCAAAGTACTGACAACCCATTCTGCAATGGTTACTAACTAGAGCTGGTTGGAACATTTTCACTAAAATATGCTGTTTCACGGAGCTGTATTGGCTTCTACAGAGTTTTAAGGGTTTGGGGGTCTAGTGCGAAGAGAGAAAGATTTTGCATAAACATTTTAAAGATTTTGTTTTTGTTCCCAAACAGAGCAAAAGCAAATTTTTAAACCTCAAAAGTTGCCACAAAATGGAATTGTCATCCTCCAGTCATCTCAAGTACTATCATGGCTTGTTTCTTCATGAAGAGTTCAAGTTTGATCATTCTCAACAGGTGAAAATACACCTGCCCATTCACTGGTGGAAAGTCAAGTTATTGGTCAGATTAATGCATTTCTCCTACCTTGAAAACCATCCTAGCCATTTTAGGCAAATCATTGTTAGTATTGATTCAGATTCCAAGGTTAGAAGGAACCATTGTGACCATTTAGTCTTACCTCTTGTATAACAACTTTCTCAAAATAATTCCTAGCGCATATCTTTGAGAAAAACATCCAATTTTGATTTACAAGTTGTCAGTGGTGGAGATTCCACCACAACCCTTGTTAAATTGTTCCAATGGTCAGTTACTTTTACTGTTATTTCCGGTCTGAATTTGTCTAGCTTCACCTTCCAAGCATTGGACTGTGTTTTACCTTTCTCTGCTAGACTGAAGAGCCCATTATGACATATTTGTTCCCCATGTAGATGCTTTAGACTATAATCAAGTCACTCCCTAACCTTCTCTTTGTTAAACTAAATACACTGAGTTCCTATCAGGCATATTTTCTAATTCTTTTAATCATTCTGGTGACTCTTTTCGTGACTCTTTTCTAAACCTTCTCCTATTTTTCAACACCCTTCTTGAACGGTGGACATCTGAACTGGACATGGTATTCCTGCAGCAGTCACACCAGTGCCAAATACAGAGGTAAAATAACTTCTCTACTCCTACTTGGGATTCCCCTGTTTATGTATTTATAGCAGAATAGCCACTTACCGAGACCTGGTCACTGTGATACAGAGACCTCTTGGCAAAGGGTCCCCTGTTCTTTGTAAACAACTTTTGTCTCAGACCTGACAAACTCACTACACCAAACATGGCTTGCAGAGTATTTATCCATAAGGGGTATCATGTAAGGTATCTACAGAAAGCTCTTGTTAACCCACAAGGCATAGACATGACTCGCAAAGCCCAATGGAGAGTGCTTGAGTGGCTGAAAGGCTGGTGGTGTTAGGAGCTGATACCCTGTTACTACTCCCCCATGTTGAGGGCAGGGGCTAACAAGGTGACCCACAGTCCTGGGTACCCAGAGATCTGTCACAGTCACTTTGCAGGCATCCTGGCTTTGTTAGCCTCCTCTTGCAGGCCCCTTAAGCATTTCACACAGTTTCTGTTGTGGCTCGCAGCACCCCTAACTGGGGCTCGTTTAACATCAAATAGAGTTCACAGTCTTCAGAGTCCATAATCACAAAATAATCCAAAAACACTCCTCAATGACTCCCCAATAACAAGTTCATACTCAGAATTCTACTAGAATTCTTTAAGGAGGTCAACAAATATGTGGACAAGAATGATCCAGTTGATACAGTGTATTTGGACTTTCAGAAAGCATTTGACAAGGTCCCTCACCAAAGGCTCTTAAACAAAGTAAGCTGTCATTGGATAAGAGGGAAGGTCCTCTCATGGATCAGTAACTAATTAAAAGATAGGAAACAAGGGAGAGGAATAAATGGTCGGTTTTCAGTGCAGAGAGGTAAGTAGCAGAATCCCTCAAAAATCTGTACTGGGACCAATGCTGTTCAATATATTATATTCATAAATTATCTGGTAAAAGGAACAAACAGTGAGGTGGCAAAGTCTGGAGATAACTCAAAATAGTTAAGTCCAAAACAGACTGTGAAGAGTTAAAAGGGTCTCACAAAACTGGGTGATTGGGCAACAAAATGGCAGATGAAATTCAATGTTGATAAAAGCAAAGTAAAAAACATTGGAAAACAATCCCAAATATACATACAAAATGCTGGGGTCTAACTTAGCAGCTACCACTCAAAAAAGCGATCTTGGAGTCACTGTGGATAATTCTCTGAAAATATCTGCTCAGTGTGCACTGGCAGTCAAAAAGCTAACAATGTTAGGAATCATTAGGAAAGGGATAGATAATAAGACAGAAAATAAACTATATAAATCCATGGTATGACCGCAACTTAAATGTGTGCAGTTCTGGTCACCTCATCTCAAAAAAGATGCATTGGAATTGGAAAAGGTACGGCAAAGGGTCACAAAAATGATTAAGGATATGGAATAGTTTTCATATGAAGAGAGATTAAAAAGACTAAAAGCAGCAAAGAGTCCTGTGGCACCTTATAGACTAACAGACATATTGGAGCATGAGCTTTTGTAGGTGAATACCCACTTCATCGGATGCATGTAGTGGAAATTTCCAGGGGCAGGCCAGAGATAATGAGGTTAGTTCAATCAGGGAGGATGAGGCCCTCTTCCAGCAGTTGAGGTGTGAAAACCAAGAGAGGAGAAACTGCTTTTGTAGTTGGCAAGCCATTCATAGTCTTTGTTTAATTCTCAGGACGCTTTGCTGCTTTTACAGATCCAGACTAACACGGCTACCCCTCTGATATTAAAAAGACTGGGACTGTTCAGCTTAGAAAAGAGGCAGCTAAGGATGGGATATGATAGAGATCTATAAAAGAATGAACAGTGGGGAGAAAATGAATAAGAAAGTGTTATTTACCCCTTCACATAACACAAGAACCAAGGGTCACCCAAAGAAATTAATAGACAGCAATTTAAAACAAACAAAAGGAAGTACTTCTTCACACACAGAGTCAACCTGTGGAATTCATTGCCAGGGATGTTATGAAGGCCAAAAGTATAACTGGGTTCAAAATATAATTTAGAAAAGTTCATGGGGGATAGATCCATCAGTAGCTACTAGCCAAGGTGGTCAGGGATGCAACCCCATGCTCTGGATGTCCCTAAGCGTCTGACTGCCAGAGGCTGAGACTGAATGACGGGATGGATCACTCAATAATTGCCATGTTCTGTTCATCCTCTTGAAGCATCTGGCATCAGACACTGTTGGAAGACAGGATACTGGGCTAGATGGACCATTGGTCTCACACCGTATGGCCATTCTTATGTAATTCAACAGTTCATACTTAGCTCTTGTTCTGCTGCCACACCTACAGCTCTTCTCTGTCAGTCTGCTCCACCTAAAGCCATAAGTCCTAGCACTTTTTCACTGGAGCTAAGCCCATTTGGTCTGGCTTCCTTCTCCTGTCAGTGTCTCCCTTGTTATGAAGAAGAAGACAGTCTATATACTGCCCTCCTCCACAGAGCTCCTTTTGACTGGCTAGAAGAGAGGGGAGCCCTGCTCCACCCTACACAACAGGGCTCCTGATCCTTGGCCCTTAAAGGAAACAGTGTCCTGTGGTTTCTGCCCCCTGCCCTCCACCGCCTGCACCCAGGATCCAACTCGTAAATCCCCAAGACAGCTTCCTCTCTTCCACGACCATGCTATTTTCTGGTCTTTTGTTCATTCCAAGACCTGGAATGGGGCCTTCTGGGCCCCTTTATTCTTAAAAGGTCTAGTACACCCCACTACAGTATCCAAGGATCGCATTAACCCTTCTGCCTACAGCGGCACCCTGAGAGCTGATGTTCAGCTGATATCCACGATAACCTCCAAATCTTTTACAGAATCCCTACTCCTTAGGATAGAGTCCCCCATCCCTTAAATATGACCTACATTCTTTGTTCCTAGATGCATACATTTATATTTGATCATATTAAAACACGTTTGTTTGCACCCAGTTTACCAGATATCTCTGCAAGCGAGACCTGTCCTTTTCATTATTTATGACACCTCCAATTTTTGCAAACTTTATCAGTGATAATTTTGTGTTTTCTTCTATGTCAATGATAAAAATGCTAAATAGCCTAGGGCCAAGAACTGATCCATACAGCAGTCTGCTGGAAACGCACTGCTTGATAATGATTCCCTGTCCACAATTACATTTTGAGACCCATCAGTTAGCCAGTTTTTAATCCATTTAATGTGTCTCATGTTAATTCTATACAATTTTAGGTTTTTAATCAAAATGTCAGGTGTACCAAGTCAAATGCCATATATAAGTCTGGGTATATTATATCAACCAAACTTGAAATCTTAATGAAAAACAAGATATCAAGGTAGTTTGACAAGATCTATTTTCCATAAACCCATGTTGATTGGCATTAATTATAGTACCCTCCTCTAATTCTTTATTAATTGTGTCCCATTCAACCACTCCATTCTGTTGCCTTGGACTGATATCAGACTGACAAGCCTATAATTAGCCTGCAGCATCCCATTCACCTTATTCAAATGTTGGCACACTAGTTTTCTTCCAGCTTTGTGCAACTTCCCCAGTGTTCTAAGACTTATTGAAAATCAACAGTAAAGTCCAGCCCAAGAGTTTTAAAGGAGCTGCCTGATGAGTGTTCAGATAAGTTACCTGGACCTTCTGATTTAAAAATATCTAATTTTAGTAGCTGCTATTTAACATCCTCTGGAGATACTAGGGCAGGGATTGGCAACCTTTGGCACGTGCCTCACCAGGGTAAGCATCCTGGCAGGGTGGGCCAGTTTGTATACCTGCCACGACCGCATGTTTGGCCGATCCCGGCTCCCACTGGTCACGGTTCACCGCTCCAGGCCAATGGGGGCGGCAGGAAGCAGTGCGGGCCGAGGGATGTGCTGGCCGCGGTTTCCCGCCTCCCCCATTGGCCTGGAGTGGCGAACTGCGGCCAGCGGGAGTCGCGATCGGCCGAACCAGCAGACGCAGCAGGTGAACAAACCGTGGGCAAAAGGTTGCCGATCCCTGTACTAGGGAATGGAAAGAGTGTTATCAGAATCATATGATATCACATCATCTGTTTTTTTCCCCAGATACAGAACAGAAAAATGTATTGACCACTTCAGCCTTTTCTGAGTTATTATTGATGATTCTACCATTTCCATCTAGTAATGGACCAACAACATAGATAGGATTTTTTTTTATTCCCAATATACTTAAACTCATTCTTGCAGTCCTTCACTCTGCAGGCCACAGGATTTCTCCTTGTGTCCCTTTGCATCTCTTATAAGCTTTCTACAGTTCTAAGCTTCTGATTTATATTTATTACAATTGACTTCCCATTTCTTCCATTTGTTATGTATTATTTTTATATTATGAAATATCAGCTTTTGTTTAGTCTGGATGTAGGATAGAGAAATAACTGGGAAAATGAAGCTTCAACCTTTGCCCGCCCCTGAACATCCTGTTCAGGGCAGTTTGTGTATTTTGTGCATCGTTCAAAAGACACATTCCAGAAGGGGTGTAAGCCTTAAAATCCTCACCACCACCGCCCTGAAGCAGCACTCCCAACACATCCTGATACCCACTTTGGCACATGGCCAGTGGGAGCCACGATCAGCCAAACCTGCGGATGCGGCAGGTAAACAAACCAGCCCAGCCCACCAGGGGGCTTACCCTGGGGAGCCACATGCCAACGGTTGCCGATCCCTAAGCTAGAGGCTGATGTCAAAGTTCTATCGCATGGTTGCTCCTACCCATGCCACACACTCCTAGCTGTGACATCCGTCTTATCACTAATTATTATTGTGGCTTTCTAGTTCTATTCCTCTGGCAAAACAGTGTTTGTTAAATTATGATCCCTGAGTGACTCTCTTTTAAGAAGTAACCCAGTAAAAGCCTTTGCCATTTTATAAAGCTGCCAGCTGAACCTAAGTCAGTCTGTTCAGTTGATATACTTAGAATAAGATGAAGAAACAGCTGCAAAATGAAGGGTTTGGAGTATGGGTGGGTTGTACTTTGGTGAAATAATTCAAGGTTCTCACTGGCCTTTGCTGTCCCAGAACACAGTTAAACCTCAAAGCATAAAACCCACTGCAAGGTCATTTAAATATACAATATTCCTGAGATAAACAATTGAAACTTTCTGGATAGTAATTAGCTGAAAAAGGAAATCTTCAGACCTTCCTTTTTAAAACAGGCAATGGTATATTCAAATATTTTATAAAAATAATATTCCTCATAGTATTGTAGAAGAGGCAACTTCGGGTAAGATTTTCAAAAGTGCTTAGTGATGGCCTAGCATTGCTCCCATTGAAATCAAGGGGACTTTTTACCAACACTGAACATTTTTTAAAATCTCATCCCTGAAGTTTTCACAGGGGAAATTTTAAAGCTTAATTTTAAAGCCTCTTTAAATCATATATTTATTATTATGCAGTTCAAAGGCTCAGAGCTTTTACTCACAGGTGCACAGCTCAGACCCTACTCAACATTAACTGCTCTAGAAGTCCTTGATTTTTTAAAAAATGAAGTCAAATACTTAATAGTACTAATGCTGCAGTTAAAAATGAATGTTAATAAGTCTTGGAAGAAACAGAGCTGTCACAATCAGAGAGAGCACTATTTACTTTGGACATCAACATGCTCACATTTTACTGCATTATTTACTCTATCACCCTTCTGCTCCACATGCTGACACGCTAAACCAGGGGTAGGCAACCTATGGCATGTGTGCCAAACACGGCACACCAGCTGATTTTCAGTGGCACTCACCTCACCACCGGTCTGGAGGGCTCTGCATTTTAATTTAATTTTAAATGAAGCTTCTTAAACATTTTAAAAACCTTATTTACTTTACATACAACAATAGTTTAGTTATATATTATAGATTTATAGAAAGAGACCTTCTAAAAACATTAATATATATTACTGGCACACAAAACCTTAAATCAGAGTGAATAAATGAAGACTCGGCACACCACTTCTGAAAGGTTGCCGACCCTTGCTCTAAGCAAAAAACTAAACCAAAACAAGAAAGGTGGGAGGCAAACCTGAGACAGCTTGCACAACCTGTGTTTGAAGATTTGAAGAACTCCAAATCTCCCTTAACTCTCTGGCTGGAAGATACCAGGAAGGGATCATGGGAAACAAGTAGCTGTAATTTTTAATGTGTATCATGGTTTCTCATTACATATGTTTCCCATATAGTCCCCATCAATCTTGCTAGTTGTGAGCCAGTGTTTTTACTTTAAACCTTCCCGTTTAGCAATGATTCCTTATCCTAGAGCAAAAATAGTGAAAGGAAAAGAAAGTGGTATGCAGGAGAGGCAAGGAAAAGGCAGAACAAATTCAGAAATGCTAAGGTATTTTTCATTAGTCATTTTATTGCTCCCTGCTGATTGTAATATCTTGTTGCAGGTTTGAGGCAACAATCTATTTCCTTAAAATATTTTTCTCCGACATATCTATCTACTGGTTTGTTACTGCAGGATTGCTAATGAATGCTGCCTTTTCATGATGAATATAGCATTATTAACTGGGTTTGAAATGATAAAATATATAAAGCTAAAGCAGCACGAGTGGGATTTGATTTTGAAAGCTAAGAGTTGATTGACAAAGAAGTTTACTTCCTAAGTTAAGAATGATATCAAGTTACTACATTGTAGCCAGTGTCACTGAAGAGTCTAAATAAAAATCTTATAAAATAAAACACATTTGATTACATCAATGACAATAAATATGAAACATTTTGAGAGCGTGATAGCGGATTATGGTTTATATTGTAAAGAGATTTTTTTTGGGGGTGCATAAAATTATATAGATATGGTGAAACATTTCTATTCCCAAGCTCCTAATTAAGGATAAGAATTTAAAGAAGCAAAATGAAAGCAGAGATAGGCAAGGTCTACACTAGAATTATTTTGCTAGTATAGCAATAGTGGTGTGCTGTACCAGCAAAGAACTCTTAGTGTGGATGCAGCTTATACCAGCAAAATTGTGCTTTTGCCAGCATAGTTTATTCCAGTCCCACCCAACCACCAAGTGAAACAAACTATACCAGATACCAGCAAAAAAGCAGTTCTATTAGCATAACTGGATCTGCACTAGAAGCTTTTGCTGGCACAGCTATATCAGTCACAAATCACAGATCAAGAGCTATGCTGGAAAAAGTTTGTAGGATAGACCTGGCCTAAGAAGTTTTACTGTAGGCACCAGCTTTACACGAACAACTACCTAATGCCTGGAGCTTTTATACTTGTTCTTTGACCCTACTGAGGGCTTCAAGCTGAAACATTAGGTACTATTTATCCTGGTAGTTCAGCAACTAGTCAATATATGTCCCCTTTATTACTATGGGGAATAAAGAATTGAGTTTTGATATGGCACTAAGCCACCAGTTGTGTCATGAGTGCCAGCACAGACCCAGTTGAGTTAAAACTGGGACTTTATGTGCCTAAGTTCCTTTGTGGATCCAGGCCTAAGATCTTGATTAATGTTTGTTCCTGTCAGAATTCTTTGTATTATAGTAGGGTCTAGAGCCCATTGTTCTAGGTCAGGGGTCGGCAACTTCTGGCACCCAGCTTGCCAGGGTAAGCACCCTGGTGGGCTGGGCCAATTTGTTTACCTGCCGCATTGGCAGGTTCGGCCGATTGCAGCTCCCACTGACCATGGTTCGCTGTCCCAGGCCAATGGGGGCTGCAGGAAGTGGCACAGGCTGAGGCATGTGCTGCTGTGGCTTCCCGCCACCCCCATCGGCCTGGGATGGTGAACCGCGGCCAGTGGGAGCCACAATCGGCTGAACCTGCTGACGCGGCAGGTAAACAAACTGGCCCGGCCCGCCAGGGTGCTTACCCTGGCAAGCCACGTATCAGAGGTTGCTGACCCCTGCTGTAGAAAGAGGAATGGATTTACACATCCTACTACAAAACAGTAGTTTTCAGAGGGCATTTGTTGCCAGTTACATTGAATGTTAAAGTAGATCAATAGTGGAAAATTTGCTGTAACTACATTGTGTGTCTTTCCATCTTTGAACCTTACCCTGGCAAACACTAGACTCACAATTTTTGAGAAGTGCCACTGATTTTGGGCAACTCAGATTTGGTATACCCAGCCTGTGCATGCTGAGTACTTGCAGTCCCCATTAACAGCTGTCAGAATGGCTCAGCACCTTTGACAATCAGCCCAAAATGTCTCAGGTTGGACACCCCAAAACTGAAGTACACAAAAATTAGTGGCCCTTTGGTTAAATCTTGGTGTAAGCCAACTGTGGTTCATGGGTAAGGATAAGATTTTGTCACAGATCTCATGGATTTTGTGACTTTCAGAGATCTGTGACATTTTCTGCTTCAGCCCCAGGCATTGCGCTGGAGCTGTCAGCCGCTGTGGGCAGCAGGGGCCCCACAGCTCTTAGCAGTTGGCAGGGACTCCAGAGCTATGAGCTGTGAGTTCCACAGCAGTCAGCCATGGTCCTCACAGCTATCAGCCACTATAGTCACCCCTTCCCCCTCATTATTTTTAGTAAAAGTCCCAGACAGGTTGCGGGCAATAAACAAAAATTCATGGAAGCCTGTGACCTGTCTGGGACTTTTACTAAAACTAACTGAGACAAAATCTCAACCTTATTCATTGTACAATGGCCCATAAAAAGCACTTGTAGGATCACGCCATAAAAATATGATCCTGTAGCTCTTATACACAGAGTAATGGCTGTGGAACTGACAGATTTATAACGATGGAGAGAGTTTATACGAATTACATTTTTCAGCAAAAGCAGTTCAGAAAAAACACTGTCAGCATTTCTTTTGTTGTTGTTGCAGATTTGTGTTTTAAGAATTTGTCCCCACACAGCCCAGCTACGTTTAACGTAAGTGTTGCCACGGGAATAGTGAGGTCACTACAACCTCAACTTCACTAAGATCAAGTTAGAAGAAAAGCTGGGCTGAGGGAAGAAGCCTGTTTGAATAGAAATAGCTTGGAAATTAACACATGTAGTAAGAGGAGTTATGAAAGACAAGGGGAATGTAACTGGATTTATGTTTACATCTGATATTTGAGCCTCTCTCTGGTATGAAAGACCCTCTTTATTAAAAACTGCCATTCAACTCCGATTTCCTCAAAATGGTACAGGGAGGTTTGGAGAGGGGTTTACTATATTAAATGATGTCTTCAGAAAGAGAAACAAGTTTTGCTGGGTATTTTTATGAGAACTAGATCAGAGAGTCAAGAAAAAAGAATCCAGGCAGAACATACCAGTATAGACAGGTCTCTAAGTAAACTGAAGTACCTGACTGCAGGCTTGCAATAAATCTGAAAATGGTGGAGAATTTTTTTTTTTTAATGAATTAGAGCAGGGACTGGCAACCTTTGGCATGCGTCCTGCCAGGGTAAGCACCCTGGTGGGCTGGGCCAGTTTGTTTACCTGCTGCGTCCACAGGTCCGGCTGATCGCGGCTCCTAATGGCTGCGGTTTGCCGCTCCAGGCCAATGGGGTCTGCGGGAAGCAGGAGACAGCACATCCCTTGGCCCGTGCCACTTCCCGCAGCCCCCATGGGCCTGGAGTGGCAAACCATGGCCAGTGGGAGCCATGATCGGCTGAACCTGTGGACGCAGCAGGAAAACAAATGGGTCCAGCCCTGGCAGGTCGTGTGCCAAAGGTTACCAATCCCTGTTCTAACCAGTTCTTAAAAATGGGGATTCCACAATCTCCCTGGCAAGCTTAATACCCTCGTCATTAGAAAGTTTCTTCCTAATATCTAACCTAAATCTCTTTTTCTGAAGATTAAGCCCATTACTTCTTGTCCTATCTTCAGTGGACATGGAGAACAATTGATCATCATCCTCTTTATAACAGCCCTTAATGTATTTGAAGACTTAGCAGGTCTCTCAGTCTTCTTTTCTCAATACTAAACATGTCCAGTTTTTTTAACTTTTCCTCACAGGTCAAGTTATCTAAACCTTTTTATTATTTTTGTTGCGTTCTTCTGGACTCTTAAATTCATTCATGTCTTTCTTGAAGTGTGGTTTCCAGAACTGGACACAGTACTCCAGTAGAGGCCTCACGAGTATCAAGCAGGACAGGACAATTAGCTCACGTCTTACTTACACCACTCTTGTTAATACACCCTAGAATATTAGCCTTTTTTGCAACTGCATCACATTGTTTACTCATATTCACTTTGTGTCTGCTATAAGCCCCAGATCTTCCTCTTCAGTACTGCTATCTAGCCAGTTATTTCCCATTTTGTAGTTCTGCATTTGATTTTTTTCTACTTCAGTGTAATACTGGGCACTTACCTTTATTGAATTTCATCTTGTGGATTTCAGACCAATTCTGCAACTTGTCAAAGTCATTTTGAATTCTAATCCTGTCCTCCAAAGTGCTTCCAACCCCTCCCAGCCTGGTGTTATCACCATTTATAAGCATCCTCTCCACTCATTATCTGACGTTAATGACAATATTGAGTAGTAACAGACCCTGCAGAACTCTGCTAGATATACCCTCTGATTTGACAGCAAACCATTGATTACTACTCCAAATATGGTCTTTCAGACAGTTTTGAGCCCACCTTATAGTAATTTCACCCAGATCACATTTCCCTAGTTTGCTTGTGAGATTGTGGGACTGTGTCAAAAGCCTTACTAAAATCAAGATATGTAATATGTACAGCTTCCCCCTACCCACAAGACCAGGAACCCTGTCAAAGAAGGAAATTAGGTTGGTTTGGCATGATTTTTTCTTGACAAATTAATGCTCGCTATTACTTTAACCCAGGGGATCTCAAACTGGGTGTTGGGATCCCTTAGAGTGTCATGAGGTTCTTACATGAGAGGTCAGAAGCTGTCAGCCTCCACCCCAAACCTCATGCTGCCTCCAACATTTATTATGGTGTTAAATATATAAAGAAGAGGGTCACATTCAGAGGCTTGCTATGTACAAATACAAAAATTTGTGAACCCCTCTTATAACCTATTATCTTCTAGATGCTTACAAATTGGTTGTTTGTTCCAGTAACTTTCCAGGTGTTGACTTTAGGCTGACTCTCCCCCCTACTCCGCCTTTTTAAAGACAAGTACTATGTTTGCCCTTCTCCAGTCCTCTTGGAATCTCACCCATGCTCCATGTTTTCCTTAAAAAGAATCACTAACAGTTCCAAAGTTGTTTTAGCTAGTTCCTCAAGTACCCTAGCATTCATTTAATCAGGTCCTGCCAACATGAATACATCTGACTTGTCTAAACAGACTTTAACCCATTCTTTTCCTATTTTGACTTGTGTTCCTTCCTCTTTGTTGTTAATATTACTTAAGTATCTGGCCACAATTTACCATTTTAGTGAAAGAAACAGTTTCATTACTGGAAATCAGAAAGTATAAGTTTTTATAAGGCAAATTCTATGGAATTGTTTTGAGGAGAGGAAGTTAGCAATTTAAAAAAAATAGGTTCTGTTTGTGTGTGGGGGGGGGGGGTTAAACTTACTTATGACAACTTAAACATTGATTCCATGGCTTTTAATGGGAAAGCAGGTTCTTTCAGTCCTCCTAATTACTATTAATGATGGTATACTCTCCTTGACAAACAAGAACAACCAAGATATATAATTTTAAAAAGAAATCATAACACTAACAAACATATGCTAAACTTTATTGCTCAGTTACCTTGATTTTGGATATTCCTGATTCTATATCCTTTGCTTGTATGTTGTCTGTATGCTATCTGTATTAATTTAATACTCTTTTGTAGAATTAGCACTCTTTCTGCACTGTGCACTCAAACTGGAACTAGTGATTTAAATTATCTTTAAAACGGCAACTTCCAAAACCAGAAAACAGCACCATTCACTGAAGGGAGAGGAGGAAGTGGTTTCCAGTATTTCTATAAACCTCTTGTGAAAATACTTTTAATACAACATTCTTATTTAGCAAATATTTAGTTAACTACAGGATGAAGTCATCAGGAGTCTTCCTGCTAGAATGGACTAGGATTGTCTTTGGCTTCTAAAAAATGGAGTGCCTCTATAGTCTTCTACCAGCCAGCTGGAACTCTTTCTTCTCTGACACCTTATTTTCCAGTCTCTGACCTCATCCACCCCAAGTACCATTGTGTTTCTCTTTGACTTTTCACTTTTGTATAGCACACCAAGATTCTCCCCAGCAATCATCAACATTAAGGGAAACCACAAAGGAAAAAAAAAAAATGGGCTTTTGTCCTTGTCTGCATCTTTATGATTGATCAGTTAAGGCAGGGGTGGGAAAACTATGGCCTGCAGGCCGGATCCGGTCTGCAGTGCTGCCGGCACCATGTCCCTTCGGCCCCCAAGTTGGCGTGGGAGGCCACAGGGCTCCATGCATTGCCCTGCCCCCCGCAGCTCCCATTGGTCGGGAACAGAGAACCGCGGCCAATAGGAGCTTCAGGGGTGGTACCTGGAGGCATGGCAAGAGCAGTGCATGCCGAGCCCTCTGCCTCACCTCCCCCAGGGGCCACAGCGCTTCCTGGAGCGGTGCGGGCCAGGGACAGGGCAGGCATGCAGGGAGCCTACCCTGGCCCCAGTGCGCGCCACTGCCACCCTGAAGTCACTTTAGGTAAGCAGCGCTGGGCCGGAGCTCGAACCCCTCCTGCACCCCACCCCCCAACTCCCTGCCTGCACCTTGCACCCCAACTCCCTGCCCTGAGCCCCTTGTAAACCTCACACCCCTCCTGCACCCCAAACCCCTGCCCTGAGCCCCCTGCTGCACCCTTGTGCACCTCAACCCCTTGCCCTGAGCCCCCTGCCACATCCTGCATCCCAACCCCCTTCCCTGAGCCACCTCATACATCTCACACCTCTCCTGTACCCCAACCCCCTGATCTGAGCTCCCTGCACCCCTGTGCACCCCAACCCCCTGCCCTGAGCCCCCTGCACCTCTCTTGCACCCCAATGAGCCCCCTCCCAAAGTCTGTACCTCTCCTGCACCCCGCACCCCTCCTGCGCCTCAACCCCCTTCCCTGAGCCCTCTCATACACCCCGCACCCCTCCACTGCCCCAATCCCTTGCCCTGAGCCCCTTCCTGTACACTGCACCCCCTCCCATACCCCAACCCTGCATACTATTTTCCCACCCAGATGTGGCCCTCGGTCCAAAATGTTTGCCCACCCCTAAATTAAGCTGTGAGAATTAACAAGAAATGTCTGCAACTTCCAAAAAGACAAAACCAGGGAAGACCAGACTTGACATTCTTGATATTTGTGAGGGAAAAGATAATAAGACCATTATTTTAAAAACATAAATCTTTCCGGATTTGTTTATGTATCATAAAAGGAGGGCAAAAAAGGACACAAATCTAATCTGAAAACATTGTCTGCAGGTCACCTTCAACAAGCTGTTTGATGGAAGGAACAAAGAGTAAAGAATGCTTGGAGAAGAAAGCAAAATTAAATGCATAATAGTTTTAATTTTTGGCAAGCAGGGGACAAAAGTAAACAGTATAAATAGTGCTAGATAATCTCTGCCTTATGTACCAATAAGACACCTGTTTCTTAAGAAATGTACATTTAGTTTAGATCATAGAAACTGGGACAATCTCTCCGGAAACGCTGCTGAAAAGAATTACGTTCCAGACACCAAAATACAAGGACAGAAGGAAAAAGCCAAGCAGTGTTCTGGTTTCTGATGGGTGGGGAGCGCTGTCAAGTGTCTAGAAGTTAAAGCTATTTTTACCTGTCAGCTCTGAAAGCTCCTCCCCCAGGAAGCTGTAGAAACAACTGCTTTGCTAGCCAAAGCAACACTGAACTGCATGCAGATGTGGCGCAGGAGACGCTAACGGGAGGCCAGCTGCCCTTGCCCGCTGCGCAGGAGGGCTGGAGAAGGGGAAGCGTGCGGGAGGGCTGGGGAAGGCAGAGCAAGGGCGGGGGGGTCTCACTCTCTGAGTCGCTCATGCCGCTGCAGTCGCTGACGCTGGCGCTGCTCCGCCGCTTCATCCGCGCCAGGTGCTCCTCGTAGTGAAAGTGGCGCTTGCTGACGGGCGAGGAGAAGTCTTCGATCACGGCATCGAACTCGCCCAGCACCTCTGCCAGCTCCCCGGCATCCGCCCGCAGCGCGGCAGGGCCCGGACGGGGGAGACCGTCACCGGAGCCTAACGAGGAACACGGACACCCTTAAAATCCCCCCGATCCTCTAAGAGTGAGACCGAGTCACCACCTTAGCGATACCCCCACGTCTCCCCAGAGAGATCGGCCACCCCCTCCCCAGAGCCACCCCTTCCCCCCGGAGAGACCGGTCACCCCCCTCCCCAGCGCCACCCCTTCCCCCCGGAGAGACCGGTCACCCCCCTCCCCAGAGCCACCCCTTCCCCCCGGAGAGACCGGTCACCCCCCTCCCCAGAGCCACCCCTTCCCCCCAGAGAGATCGGCCACCCCCTCCCCAGAGCCACCCCTTCCCCCCGGAGAGACCGGTCACCCCCCTCCCCAGAGCCACCCCTTCCCCCCGGAGAGACCGGTCACCCCCCTCCCCAGAGCCACCCCTTCCCCCGGAGAGACCGGTCACCCCCCTCCCCAGCGCCACCCCCACGTCCCCTCCGAGAGACTGGCCACACCCCCGCGACACCACCACTTCCCCCCCGAGACCGGCCACACATCCCCAGCGCCACCCCCGATTTCCCCCCCACAGAGAGACCGGTCACCCCCTCCCCGGTGACACCCCCACTTTCCCCCCCCGAGAGACCGGACACTCCCCCAGCGACACTCCCCATTTCTTCCCCCCAGAGACCGGTCACCCCCCCCAGCGACACCCCCCCATTTCCCCCCGAGAGACCGGCCACCCCCCCAGCGACACCCCCATTTCTCCCCGCAGAGAGACCGGCCACCCCCCCCCAGCGACACCCCCATTTCCCCCCGAGAGACCGGCCACCCCCCCAGCGACACCCCCATTTCTCCCCGCAGAGAGACCGGCCACCCCCCCCCCAGCGACACCCCCATTTCCCCCCGAGAGACCGGCCACCCCCCCAGCGACACCCCCATTTCTCCCCGCAGAGAGACCGGCCACCCCCCCCAGCGACACCCCCATTTCTCCCCGCAGAGACACCGGCCACCCCCATGTCCCTGCAGAGAGCGGGACAAACCGGGGAAACGGAGGAAGACGGGAGCAGCCGAGCCTCAGTCGCTCGCCGGGCGGGGTCGGCTCCCGGCAGTAACGGGAGTTTGCCCCGAGCGCTCCCCGCCGCGGCTGCGGACACCGCTCGGCCCCGGTGCCAGCCTGTCCTGGGGGCTGGAGGCGAAGGGCACCGACCCCGCAACCCGCAGCGGCTGCCGCCTCCTTCCCTCCCGCCCGCCCGCCCCGACGGTGGCTCTGGCTGGGGGCCCGGGCCGGCTGCGCTCACCTGGGCCGGCCGCGCTCTCGGTTTGCGGGGACTTCATGGCCGCAGGCTCTCGCCTCTCGCCGCCGCCTTCTGCCTCCAGCAGCTGCGGCCAGCCCCAGGCGGAGCCTCTTATAGCCCCGGCCCCGGGGAGCGGCCGCGGCGCAGCCAGACGTGGAAGGAGGCGGGCGTGGGAGGGGGCACGGCCGAGCCCGGCTATCGCGCTGGGGCGGCGAAGTGGGAAGGACTCGGCCCGCTGGAGGGGCTGGATTATCCCCCTGCCTCCGTGTCCAACCTCCTGCCGGCCCCACACAGCCCCGGGCCGGGGCCTCCCACGTGCCAGCCTCGGGCCTCACTGGCGGGAGTTCCGAGCCCCCCCATCCAACCTCCCGGGCGCGGGGCTACGTGCGCCTAGCCCTGAACATCACTGTGCGGCTGGGGCTCCCTCCTGCGTCCTCCGCAGAGACGGTCCAAAACAACAGCCCGGTTCCCCCACACAAAGACGCCGCAGCGCTGGGTGGGAGGCGTCTGCTGGCTGGAGCCGCCGCAAAGCGCTATTAGAAAAGCGCAGCTCCCGCTAGAGTGGGACAAGGCACTAATGTCTAGGGCAGACAGGCACGGAGGAGCCTTCACAGCTCCTGCCTGAGTGCGAGGCTGAATGAGGGTGGTGGGTGGTCAAAGCTGCCTAATAGCACACCAAGGGCCTAGGCTGTATAACCTGTGCTACAAAGCACAAGACCTGTCTTATTTCCTTTTACTACTCGAAAGCAACATGAGGCTGAAGCAGGAACAATGAGAGTTTCACTACAACTGGGCAGAGCCCTTCTGTTAGCAATATATATATATTTCTGTTTAGCTAGATCTCTGTAAAATCAAGGCAAAACCTGTTAAATGTTGATTTAATGCCCGAGGGGGGAATGAGCTGAAGAACCTTGGTGTGAATGGATATAAATTGGCTCAGCAGCACACTTCATACTAGAAGAGGCATTGCAGCATGCACGCCTTCACCTTGGGACGTTACCTTCTGGTTAGTACCGGCAAGAGGACACCCAAGAAATTCCATGTTCCATAAAATCAGAGCAATGATAGAATATCGATCAGCCTTTTGACTTCCTCTAGTAGGGGTATTTGTGTCAGCAGAGCTCCACGGAGGCTCACAGTCTAGTAATGACATACCTGGAGCAGCAGCAGCACTAGGTTACTCACAGTCACTCCAGCGGGACACTGCATAGCAAGACAGTTCCAAAACAGGCTTGAAAAGCACCAATGAGAGGAAAAAAAAAAAAACCTAAGGCTGAATTTACACTAGGTAAACTGGAAACATGTAATTCTCGACCAGTACAGCTCAAATAGCATTGCCTGTTGTCTAGCCAAAATGAAGGCATTTTTATCACAATCTTTCCATGGCAATAGCGCCCATCTAGTCATGAAGATAACTTTCAGAAAGTACCTAAATGCAATGCTTTTGAGGCTACAACCACACCAAAAGTGGGAAATTCCCCAATTTATCACGTGGATGTTAATGTTATGGCCTAATTATCACTATTGTTGTTTAAATACTGTAACATGTTAGCAGTTTCACTTCTGTTTCTCATATAATAAACATCCAGCTACTGCACCCAGTCAGGGTACTTACCTGCTGATGGTGCTTCATGCCTTCAGAAGGAATTTGCATGGGAAAAAGGCTGAAAAGCTTTGAATATCCAAAGAGCTGAATAAATCAGATAACCATCTGGGATGTTTAGAAATATTTTAGAGCTATTCGAATAAGGGCTTGTCTTCACTGCAGTTAACTCTAGCTCCTACTCATTTATCCTCTGTAACTCAGCTCCAATTCACACACAACCTTCTCCCCAAATATGGTGATGCTTTCAGATCAGTTTCAATATAGCTAGCCAGCCTGTCCAGGATATAGGTTAAAGCCTGAGTACGCCCTATCTCCAGCTGCTAACCCAGTACATTTTGCAGTGAAGACACAGGCTAAAACACTCCAGTGCCTTTCCTTATTTTCCCCAATGTGCACAGAGGTATAGACAAGTTCTTCCAAAGTTCACTGGGAAAGAATCAGAGAGGCTCAGCTTACTGAAGTTCTAAGAACTGTGGGATATGCCCTCACAAATCCTAGCATCTCACACAGGCAAGTGCAGCACTAGTGTTGAGGTATGTGGCCACTCACATTCACGTTAGACTAACCTGGGTGCCCAGACCAAGGTGTTAATCATTTGGGATAACTGCAGTGAAGACATACCCTAAGAAGTAACTCTTGCCTTTAAAGTCAGGGTAAAACTGGTAGAATAAAAATGGAAAATTCCATTGTAGAATTTCCCCAGATTCGATTAGAACATTATATATATATATTTCTTTTGACACAGAATGGAAAGTATCAGATTTTTAAATATACCTGAATTATAGCAAACATTCATCTATGGGGATACTATCAACTTGGTTTAACCCTAAAATTTAGCAGATATTAAACAGGATTTATAAAAGAAGGGTTTAATTTAAATTTTACCTTGCATTACTGAACCCCAAAACAACAGCATTGGGTTAGTGTATATGACCCAGAAAATGGACCTAGTAGAAACTAATTATAAACAAAAGTAAAACTGATATGTCATTTCACTGGCCAAGAACAGCAAAATACATAAGGGATCCTAATGGAGTTAACTGATTGTTATGTAATGAGGATATTATATGGAAACTCTCATTTCATTGTGTTTCAAAAACTACCTTGAATATTTATCACCTATAATTAAGGCTATGTTTTAGTCATGGATATTTTTAGTAAAAAAGTCATGGACAGGTCACAGGCAGTAAACAAAAAATCATGGCCTGTGACCTGTCCATGACTTCTACTATATTCTCCTGACTAAATTGAGGCGGGGGAAGAAGAGAGCAGGGGTGGTCCGGGGCTGCTTCAGGTGCTGGGGGCAGGCAAGCAGCGGCCTGTGACCCTGCTAGTGCTGGGCAGGGGGGCGTTTGGTGGGGCCAGTAGGCTCCCTACCTGGATCCGCACCTCCCTGGAAGCAGAGACATTCCCCTCGCTCAGCTCCTAGGCAGAGGCATGGCCAGGCAGGTCTGCACACTGCCTCCACCCTGAGCGCTGGCTTCGCAGCTCCCGGCCAATAGGAGCTGTGAAGCTAGCGCTCTGGGCGGAGGCAATGCGCAAAGCTGCCTGGCCATGCCTCTGCCTAGAAGCTGAGCAAGGGGATTTCCCAGCTTCCAGGGAGCCTGCAAGGTAAGTGCTGACCAAAGCCTGCCTCACCCCATCCTGTGCTCCAACCCCCTGCTCCCTCGCACACCAAATTCCTGCTTCTGCTGGGGTGCGGTGGCCCTAGACTACCCCAGCAGCAGCTGTCAGGTGCACTGGCCGCTGCAGAAGTCATGGAAGTCACAGAAAGTCACGGAATCCGTGACCTTCATGACAAACTCGCAGCCTTACCTAAAATAAAAGTTTTAATTAAGTTTAATTGATAAATATAGGCCTGAGCAATGGATTGTGGCGCAAGTCCAGGGCGATGAAGTAGCATGGCTGAACTTGGCCTCTCAGAGTTGGTAAGACAACTCCCACCTTTTCATGCTCTCTGTATGTGTGTGTATATATATATATCCTCAATATATGTTCCATTCTATGCATCCGAAGAAGTGGGCTGTAGCCCACAAAAGCTTATGCTCAAATAAACTTGTTAGTCTCTAAGGTGCCACAAGTACTCTTGCTCTTTTTGAGGATACAGACTAACATGGCTGCTACTCTGAAATATGTCTCAATGATTTATTATTATTATTATTATTATTATTATTATTCAAATTGTGGTAGTACCCAAAGACCCCAGTCAGAATCAGAACCATTTTGTATTAGACACTGTATTAGCTCATAGGAAGATGAAGTCTCTTCCCTGAACAACACAGATGCTAAAAAGACAAAAAAGAACAAAACCAAAAACAGACAAAGGGTTGGAAAAAGGGATACAACATACAAACAAGTGGTGAGGGTGAAGTTTGATCAATGGCTTGTTAGGTGGATTCTTTTGTTCCATCTGTAATAAAAAAGACATTGTAAGTGATCATTTTTAGGGGGTGAGATAGGTGGGAAATGGGGAGTAAAAAGACAAAAGGGATGAAGCTATTAGAGTGGGGGGTGAAGAATGAGATAGAAGGAGGTGAGAGGAGGCAGCAGGAGACTTGAGCATGTGATTGGAAAAGAATTCATAGTTTCAAAACTCTAGGGCCCATATCCTCAACTGGTGTAAATTGGTAGAGCTATGCTCATTTAAACCAGCTGAGCATCTGGCACCAAGTGCAGACATCCATTGTGATGTCAGGGGGTTACAAATATGAACACTGCTCTTGTTGCTGTTTGGGGCTTGTGAGAGGTGTGTAAGACAGAGTTTAACACAAGCACAAGAACTACCTGTGTTACAAACAGGGCTGTATGGAATTATGGACTATTTTTCATTAAATTTACAGTTTTGTTTCACTAATTTTTGTGCTTACAAAGTGTTGCATTTTTTGTAAAATGTTGCAAAGACTTATTTAACTTTGAAACGTGAAATGGGAGACTTGATTTTTTCACAATGAAAACATTTTGTTCAAATAGGCATATTTTTGGAAGGCTATTGAAATAAAAATAATCAACCTTTATCTACTTCTAGTGACAAATAACATTGATTATTCAAGTGGGAAACTTAAAAATAATCTAGGTTTCACTATTTGGGTAAAATTTTCAAAAGTGTCTAAGTAACACAGGAGCCTAAATCTCATTTTCAAAAGTGTCTTAGTCACTTAGGAGCCTAAGTATAACTGAATCAGTAAAATGTAGATTCTAATAACCTAAATGACTTTTGAGAATAGGACTTAAGCTCCTAAGTCACTTAGTAGGCACATTTGAAAAATTTGCCCTGTATGTTTTTGCATTTCATCAAAGTAAAGTAAATAAAGCAAGAGCAGTCATTTTCTCTTCATAAAATAATAATTACACTTTGTCCATCGATAGGGCCTTTCATCTGAAGTTCTCAAAGCCTTTTACAAACATTATAGAGCCTCACAGTTCCTCTGTGAGTGAGGTATTATCCCCATTTTACAGAAGGGAACCACAGTTAAGCCAAGATTTTCAGACTTGGGTGGCTATAGTTAGGTTCCCAAGTTCCCACCAGTCCCAAGGTGTCTTAATTTGGGTACCCAAATACAGAGGCACCAAAAATCAAGTGCCACTTTTGAAAATTCAGCTGTAAGTAATGTGGATAAGATCACATAGAAAGTCGATAGCTGAACTGCCAGGTTTGTGTCTTACCCCCCATGGCCTATCTTTTTCAGTCCTCACAGTTATTCATGCACTATCTCCTGGTGCTTTTCCTTGGATTTCCAACACTACTGGATGGTTTTAATTTTTTTAAGTGTTTTTAACACTGACATTTTAAAAACTTCAATTTTAAAAATTTCAAAAACATTTCTATGCATGCAGTATAAATGGTTTCAGAATCTTCCTCTCCTCAGTCCCAGACCTGTTGTGTACACTTGTCTTCTTGAGTCTTTTGTTTTCTTTTCAGAACAAACCCTAAATATGAGGCTTAAAACTACTGAACAGTGTCCTTTTAAATGTTTAATTGCTTTCTAGGCAAAGATCTTAATATGTCTATGTTAGCTGCCTACAATAATTTCTACTGTCTTTGAAGCAGTCTGAAGTTATAGTGAATGCAGCTGTGATTCAGCTGGTGAATTTTAATTTTCAGGGTGGTCCATAAGCTTATGCATGACAACAAATTAAGAAATCAACTTTATGTCCATCCATTTTAAAGAAAGGGTTCGTATTAACAACATCCATCAACATATTGCCTGTGGCTGCATAAATATTGTTTAATGACCCTACCCTGCTTTCACTGAATTTGATGGAAGTTTTGCCATTCATGACAACAGAAGCAGATAAGGCCCTATATTTGGTCAGCTGAAAAAAGTAGCTACTAAAGCTTCTGGCTATCTGCTAGTGGCCTCTGTACTCTCTGTATGTGTCCTTGCAGACCTACAAGTATATTCATTTTTGTTTTCAGTAGAAATATCCAACACATGACTTGTAATGTAAACCTCAACTACTGAATCCCTGCCTTCTTCCAAGGAACAATCCAATGTGTATTTAAAAAGTGTACTCCTTCCTGAACATTCGCCACAGCGTCTCCAGCTCCTTGTGAGCCAATGATGCAATGTTTACAATCCAACCTATGTTTTTCTATTACATTTTTAACCTTGCAAGCTGAGCCATGCAGCAAGTTGAAGCAGCTCTACTGATTTGGCATGTGTCTATAAAGGACACAGCAGGGAAAGAATTTAAAAACATTAGCAGGCACTCTTCTGTTGCCAAATAGCAAGGCTCCCAGGAGGTACTACTGTGCTTTTGACACACATGTGGGCTCCCAACTGTACGCACCTACTAGGGGGATCAGATCGCAAGAGTAAAATATCAGGACACATTGGGGGGAGAGGGGGTGACACAGGTGCTCAGCCCCGACCGGAGCCAGAGGCACACTGGTCTGCCTGGCCCTGTGCTACCAGATGACCCTTCCTGTTGGGGCTGTGCCCATGCTGTGCCACATAACTCCCCTGCCGAGCGCCCCCTGGATCCACTATGCCCAGAGCCCCCTACAACCCTTCCACCACAAATGCACAGTGCTGTGAACGCACATCCCACCCAGCGCCCCCCTGCCCACAGCCCCACCACAGTTCCCCAGCACCCCACACAGAACCTCCTGTCATGGTATAATTCCCCAATTTGAACCTTAGAGTCCAAAAAATGGGGTACCAGCATGAATTTCTCTAAGCTTAATTACCAGCTTAGATTTGATAAGCTGCCACCACCCAAAAAAATAGTGTTTTGGGGCACTCTGGTCCCCCCAAAAACCTTCCCTGGGGACTCCAAGACCCAAATTCCTTAAGTCTTACAATAAAGGGGAATAAACCATTTCCCCCTCCTTCTCCTTTTTTCCTCCCAGATCTTTCCCGCCCTAGGTTCACTAGGAGATCACCGTGATTCAAACTCCTTGACTCACAACACAGAGAAATCAGGTTTTTTTCCCTCCCTTCTCTCCCCCTCCCAGGCATTCCCTCCCTGGGCTATCCTGGAGAGATAGACAGATTCAAGCTCTGTGAATCTAACAAAGGGATTCCACCTTTCCCCCCTCCCTTCTCTGTCCCCATCTCTCACCAATTTCCTGGTAAGTACAGACTCAATTCCGTTGATCCTCAACAAGGGGAAAAAATCAAGCAGGTCTTAAAAAGCAAAACTTTTAATAAAAAGAAAGACAAAAAGTAAAAGTTGTCTTTGTAATTTAGATGGTAAAAGTTACAGGTCTTTCAGCTTATAGACTCTAGAGAGAAGCCTCCCCCCAGCAAAATACAATTTAAAATACTCCCAGCAAACTACACATTTGCAAATACAGAAAACAATCAAAAGACTAAATTCGCCTTTTCCTGGTACTTACTAAAATTAGAACAGAACAGATTTTTTCAGAAAGATTGGAGGAATCTGCTTATGTGTCTGGTCCCTCTCAGAATTCAAAGAGAACAAAGCAAAACCCAAAAAACACAAACAAAGGCTTCCCTCCACCAAGATTTTAAAGTATCTTGTTTCCTGATTGGTCCTCTGGTCAGGTGTTTTTGGTTTACTGTTTGTTAACCCTTTACAGGTAAAAGAGACATTAACCCTTAATTATCTGTTTATGACACCTCCCCACTCGCGTTTCCCAATTCACACAGATTTGCCCTCCCTTCCTCTCTCCCAGTGCCCTTTCCCAAACCACACCACAACTACACAATGCACCACGTAGACCTGCACTGCCCAGTGCCCTGACACACACAGATCTCCCCCACTGCCCAGCACCCCCCTGTCAGGGTCGGCTCCAGCTTTTTTGCCGCCCCAAGCGACGAAAAAAAAAAAGCTGCAATCGGTGACACTTCAGCAGCAGCTCTACCGGTCCTTCCCTCCGAGAGGGACTAAGGGACCCGCTGCCGAATTGCCATCGAAGAACTGGACGTGCCGCCCCTTTCTATTGACCCCCCAAGCACCTGCTTCCTGTGTTGGTGCCTGGAGCCAGCCCTGCCCACTGTTTAGCACCCCAAAACACAGCAACCTCCCCCACTGCCCAGCACCCTCCACACTCTCACAGCCCAGCATGCCCCACACACCTCCCAGACACTCACTCCGTCACACTCTGCCCTCTTCCCTGGCCACACTCACTAGCCCTGCTGGGAGGTCTCTGGCTCCTAGGGTGAGAGCGGTGAGGGGAGTCTCCAGACTCTCCATATGCTGTGCCCGCCACAAGTGCGAGCTCCGTGGCTCCCATTGGCCGGGAAAAGAGCCAGTGGGAGCTGCCAGAGCCATTGAGCGGGGTTTGCAGGCGCTGGCAGCACACAGAGCCCCCCTACCCAAGGCAGGCGCTGGAAGCACACAGAGCCCCCCTACCCTAGGACCCAGAGGGACCTGCCAGGGGGCGAGGTATGGAGTCCTGGCAGTGCTTACCTGGGGCAGCTCCCATCCTGGGAAGCATCCAGCAGGCTGGTCCCTCTGGCTCCCAGAAGGGGCAACATTTTGTGTTGATTGGATTAGCAGAGAAGTCTGCTTCTGGTAGGCCCCAGCTCTAGCAGATCCAGATGCTGTGGAAGACAGAATCATTGAGCTCCCATTCATGGTCCGGGTGGAAGTTCCTGTTCGGAGAGTCTGCAGCTGTACTCTGGAGGCCTGGTAGTTTGTTGCCATGTTGTCCAGCATTATCCTGATAAAGTGACCCTGTATGTTGTGAAGGAAGTATTGGCAAGCTTATCAAACTACTCTTAGATGTAGGATGTTGATGTGGAGCATGGCCTCAGGGCCGGCACTTCCATTAGGCGACCCTAAGTGGTCACCTAGGGTGCCAGGATTCGGGGGGTGGCATTCTGTGTGCTCCCCATGGGGCGCATGGGAGCTTCCGGTTCTGCTCCCATCATGCCACCCAAGAAGGACCTTCTGCCAACGTGCCGCGGAAAACAGCGGCAGGCAATTGAGCAGCTCAGTGACTGCGCTGTCACCTGCGGCATTTCGGCAAAGGGTCCTTCTTTGGTGGCGCAATGGGAGCGGAACCGGAAGCTCCTACATGCCCTGTGGGGAGCGCACAAAATGCCGCCCCCTGAATTCTGTCTAGGGCGCCAGAAACTCTGGCGCCGTTCCTGCATGGCCTCTTGTGTAGACCACTTGCCTTAGGCTGTAACACCGTGGAGGTGAGCCCTGCATCCCAAAAGGGAGGCGTGTATTGAGAGGATCTTGGAGGATGGGGTATGTGGGAATAGGATTCCCATGCAGACCTTCAGTGGGTTCCTTCCATCACCTGAGAGAGAGTCCAGAACTGCTGGAGGTACTGTGATGCATTTGGAGAGACTGTGTCTGTTTGGGGCATACATAGTCCTTACCCATGTCTGAAGGCACCTGAGGTACAGTCTTTTTTCCTATTGGAAAAAACCCACAAGACCCCAAATATTTGCTAACCACTCAACTAAAAAGGGGACTAACAAAAAACACTCTGACAAAATACATTTATGTGTTAGTGCAATATAAAACTAATTTTAACTGCTGTATTACAAGACTATAATAACCCTAAAGCAGTCCATCATTTTATTTTTCACTTCTGGAACGAAGAAAGTGTGTTATTTTTATCCTTGTACAGATGTGTAAAATCTTGTGTCCATTCAAAGCCTACTAAAACCAGAATGGTTACAGGGAGCACATGGAGGACTGAACGGCTGGATTCTGCACCTATCATCAGCATGCATCAGCCATTGAAGCAGGTGTATTCAAAATAATGGAGGAGCAGGAACATTTCATCAGGAGAAACAGGACCAGGGCTGCTGCAGTGAACCAGGTCCATGTGCAATAACAGAGTGGGAGGGAGAAGCAGAGAGAGCCTGTTTGGTGTGGGCACATGGTTGTGCATGTGAGAGCAGTAGCCAAAGGATTTGCATACTACTGTTATCCATAAATATCTGTACTGTCCTATTACTTACTGTTTACTTATTTGTAGTGCCATAGCACCAGGCAGGAACCAAGACCCCATTGTTCTAGGCACTGGACAAGCAGTACAAAAAGATTATTGTGCTTTGATTAGCTACTAAATAACCCACACTCAATCAGAGCACAGGGATTTGCATGTCTGGCGTTGAGAAATAACCATGCTGTCATTTTCCAAAGCAGACCTCATGGCTAATCCAAGAGTTGCATACATGAGAAATAGCGATACAGTTGGGGTCAGTGATGTCCATCCCTCTCCTCTGATGATCTTAGACAATTGCATTTCAGTTTAAACAAAAAATGCTTTTGTTTTTGCCAGTTTTTCTCAACCCTGGAATATTTTTTGTGACAAGTCTTAGCAGGAAAAAACTAAAGCCAACTAAACTATGCTCTAGTTTTCCAGCCTGAAGGAGGATCTATGGCAGAAACTTTACCCATATGCTCATTTTCTATTTCCAGCTTCTATTTTATAAAAATAACTTGTTTTCAGAGTGCTGTTTTGTGATGCAGGAAACTGATGAGCAGGATCCCCTGAGAGGCTAATATAAGGGGGAAAGGAGTCCAGGAGAGCTGGCTGTATTTTAAATCATGGCCACTGGGAGCTGCGGGTGGCCGTGCCTGGGGATGGTCAACGTAAACAAACTGTCTCATGGCCTGCCACCAGATTAGCCTGATGGGCTGCACGCAGCCTGCAGGTTGCCCACCACTGGGTTAAGGATTATTTAGAAAAGCTGGATATGAACAAGTCCATGGGGCCAGATTTAATGCATCCAAGGGTGCTGAGGAAGTTGGCGAATGTGATTGCAGAGCCATTGGCCATTATCTTTGAAAACTCGTAGTGACTGGGGGAGGTCCCAGATGATTGGAAAAAGGCAAAGATAGTGCCCATCTTTAAAAAAGAGAAGGAGAATCTGGAGAACTACAGACTGGTTAGTCTCACCTGAGTGCCTGGAAAAATCATGGAGCTGATCCTCAAGGAATCCATTTTGAATCACTTAGAGGAAAGGAAGGTGATCAGGAACAGTCAACATGGATTCACCAAGGGCAAATTATGCCTGACCAACTTGACTGCCTTCTATGAGATAACTGTCTCTCTGCATATGGGAAAAGTGGTGGACATGATATTTCTTTACTTAAGCAAAGCTTTTGAGACAGTCTCCCACAGTATTCTTGCCAGGAAGTTAAAAAAGTATGGATTGGATGAATGGACTATAAGGTGGACAGAAAGCTGGCCAGATCATTGGTCTGAACAGGTAGTGATCCATGGCTCTATACCTAATTGGCAGCCGATATCAAGCAGAGTGCCCCAGGGGTCGGGTCCTGGGGCTGGTTTGGTTCAACATCTTCATTAATGATTTGGATGATGGGATGGATTGCACCCTCAGCAAGTTTGCAGATGACACTAAGTTGGGGGGAGAGGTAGATACACTGGAGGGTAGGGATAGGGTCCAGAGTGACCTAAACAAATTGGAGGATTGGGCCAAAAGAAATTTGATGAGGTTCAACAAGGACAAGTGCAGAGTCCTGCACTCAGGATGGAAGAATCCCATGCACTGCTACAGGATGGGAACTGACTGGTTAAGCGGCAGTTCTGCAGCAAAGGACCTGGGGATTACAGTGTACGAGAAGCTGGATACGAGTCAACAGTGTGCCCTTGTTGCCAAGAAGGCTAACGGCATACTGGGCTGCATTAGTAGGAGCACTGCCAGTAGATCGAGGGAAGTGATTATTCCCCTCTATTCAGCACTAGTGAGGCCACATCTGGAGTACTGCATCCAGTTTTGGTCCCCCCACTACAGAAAGGATGTGGAAAATTGGAGAGAATCCAGCAGAGCGCAATGAATATTATTAGGAGGCTGGGGCACAGGGCTTAAGAGGAGAGGTTGAGGGAACTGGGTTTATTTAGTCTTCAGAAGAGAAGAGTGAGGGGGCACTTGATAGCAGCCTTCAACAACCTGAAGGGAGGTTCCAAAGAGGATGGAGCTAGGCAGTTCTCAGTGGTGGAAGATGACAGAACAAGGAGCAATGGTCTCAAGTTGCAGTGGGGGAGGTCTAGGTTGGATATTATGAATAACTATTTAACTAGGAGGGTGGTGAAGCACAGGAATGGGTTATTTAGGGAGGTGGTGGAGTATCCATCCTTAGAGGTTTTTAAGGCCTGGCTTGACAAAGCCCTGGCTGGGATGATTTAGTTGGGTTTGGTCCTGCTTTGAGCGGGAGATTGGACTAGATGACCTCCTGAGGTCTCTTTCAACTCTAATCTTCTGTGATGCAATCATTTGTAATTGCCTTCCAGTTGTCATTTATAAGGTTATTTCTGCTGATTTGTAGTCACAGTATATTTAATATATTTACAGAAGAAGACAGGAATTAAATAAAATAACAATAGTTGAATAACGGTAGAACACAGACAAAAATATATGTGTACAATTTAAGACCCATAATAAACCCAGACTGTAAGTCCAGGTTAAATCTGGAACTATGTATTACACCATGACATGAAGAATCCACTTAAGCCTTGAGTCTCATTCCCCCTGTCATGCTGCCTGGTATGGGACACAGCTAAGAGCACCAATCTCAAATCAGACTGCCAGAAAACAGGATATGTATCCCTAACCAGTGGTACAGTCTCACCAAATTTCATCAAGGCAGTAACAAATGTGTGCTTCCAAGCCACATAGAGAGGCCTTCAGGCCCTCTAGCCCCTCACGTACCACCCAGACAAGCCAGATTTCTGTGATAAATGATTAATAAAAGCAAAAATCACATATATTAGGGTTGTCCAGTTCCAAAGAACCACATACACACCCCAGGTCGAAATATACTTCAGATCTTACCCAAAATCCAGGCTGGTAGCCAATCCCTTAGTAACTAAAACCAAAAAGGTTTATTAATATATATATATAAAAAAGGAAGAGTTAGTAAGAGGTTAAAATGAATTTTATACATTACAGTTGATTTCAGAGTTTGTAGATCAGGATAACAGCAGTGATGTTAAATCTGTCAGCTGGTAATAAGTCTCTCTTGTTCATCCCAAATACTGGGGTCCTCAGTGCATTGTTCAAAACTCTTTGTTAGAAATCATAATCCAGAAATGTGGAGCAGGAAAGAGGCAAGGGGATGATGTCACACTCTCTAATTTATATCCTGCAGTCCATGTGCATGGAAAGTTAGTCTCAAACATGAACCTGGGGATCACGTGTTGTACATGCCTTGCTGAGTCATGAGGCATCCGTTGTCTACATGCTCTCTGAGGTGTCAACAAAAAAAAGTTGGATTATTTTTCAACTCACCATTGTTACAAGGAACGCACACTTATTATAACTGCATTAAAAATATAAGCAGCCTTTATTTTGTTGAATAGTGTCAGAACATCACATATGAGGAATCACAAATGAATAGAAATTGCTTCTACAAAACATGTGGGAATACTTCAGCATTTAGTAGCATGCCTCTCAATGTAGTTACTCATCCATGTGGGCACAAATGATACTGCGAGGTGTGACACTGAGCAGATCAAGAGTGACTACAGGGCTCTGGGAGTACGGGTTAAGGAGTTTGGAGCGCAGGTGGTATTCTCTTCGATTCTTCCTGTTGAAGGTAGGGGCCCGGGCAGAGACAGATGCATCGTGGAGGTGAATGCCTGGCTGCGAAGATGGTGTCGCCAGGAAGGCTTTGGCTTCCTCGACCACGGGATGCTATTCGAGGAAGGACTGCTAGGCACAGATGGCGTTCACCTTTCGAAGAGGGGAAAGGCCTTATTTGTGCACAGACTGGCTAACCTAGTAAGGAGGGCTTTAAACTAGGTTCGACAGGGACAGGTGAGCAAACCCCACAGGTAAGTGGGGAACAAGACCTGGGAGATGGGTTGGAAACAGGAGGGAGCACGGGCTATAATGGCAATGAGGAAGGAGGGTCAGGGCAAAGCTGGGAGGCAAGATCAAACCAGTATCTTAGATGCCTATATACAAATGCAAGAAGTATGATAATAAGCAGGAAGAACTGGAAGTGCTAATAAATAAATACAACTATGACATTGTTGGCATTACTGAAACTTGGTGGGATAATACACACGACTGGAATGTTGGTGTGGATGGGTATAGTTTGCTCAGGAAGGATAGACAGGGGAAAAAGGGAGAAGGTGTTGCCTTATATATTAAAAATGTACACACTTGGACTGAAGTGGAGATGGACATAGGAGATGGGAGTGTTGAGAGTCTCTGGGTTAGGCTAAAAGGGGTAAAAAACACGGGTGATGTCGTGCTGGGAGTCTACTACAGGCCAACTAATCAGGTGGAAGAGGCTTTTTTCAAACAACTAACAAAATCATCCAAAGCCCAAGATTTGGTGGTGATGGGGGACTTCAACTATCCAGATATATGTTGGGAAAATAACACCGTGGGGCACAGACTATCCAATAAGTTCCTGGACTGCATTGCAGACAACTTTTTATTTCAGAAAGTTGAAAAAGCTACTAGGGAGGAAGCTGTTCTAGACTTGATTTTAACAAATAGGGAGGAACTAGTTGAGAATTTGAAAGTAGAAGGAAGCTTGGGTGAAAGTGATCATGAAATCATAGAGTTTGCAATTCTAAGGAAGGGTAGAAGGGAGTACAGCAGAATAGAGACAATGGATTTCAGGAAGGTGGATTTTGGTAAGTTCAGAGAGCTGATAGGTAAGGTCCCATGGGAATCAAGACTGAGGGGAAAAACAACTGAGGAGAGTTGGCAGTTTTTCAAAGGGATGCTATTAAGGGCCCAAAAGCAAGCTATTCCGATGGTTAGGAAAGATAGAAAATGTGGCAAAAGACCACCTTGGCTTAACCATGAGATCTTACGTGACCTACAAAATAAAAAGGCGTCATATAAAAAATGGAAACTAGGTCAGATTACAAAGGATGAATATAGGCAAATAACACAGGAATGCAGAGGCAAGATTAGAAAGGCAAAGGCACAAAATGAGCTCAAACTAGCTATGGAAATAAAGAGAAACAAGAAGACTTTTTATCAATACATTAGAAGCAAGAGGAAGACCAAGGACAGGGTAGGCCCACTGCTCAGTAAGGAGGGGGAAACAGTAACGGGAGACTTGGAAATGGCAGAGATGCTTAATGACTTCTTTGTTTCGGTCTTCACTGAGAAGTCTGAAGGAATGTCTAATATAGTGAATGCTTACGGAAAGAGGGTAGGTTTAGAAGATAAAATAAAAAAGGAGTAAGTAAAAAATCACTTAGAAAAGTTAGATGCCTGCAAGTCACCAGGGCCTGATGAAATGCATCCTAGAATACTCAAGGAGTTAATAGAGGAGGTATCTGAGCCTCTAGCTATTATCTTTGGGAAATCATGGGAGACGGGGGAGATTCCAGAAGACTGGAAGGGGGCAAATATAGTGCCCATCTATAAAAAGGGAAATAAAAACAACCCAGGAAACTACCGACCAGTTAGTTTAATTTCTGTGCCAGGGAAGATAATGGAGCAGGTAATTAAAGAAATCATCTGCAAACACTTGGAAGGTGATAAGGTGATAGTGAATAGCCAGCATGGATTTGTAAAGAACAAATCGTGTCAAACTAATCTGATAGCATTCTTTGATAGGATGACGAGCCTTGTGGATGAGGGAGAAGCGGTGGATGTGATATACCTAGACTTTAGTAAGGCATTTGATACGGTCTCGCATGATATTCTTATAGATAAACTAGGAAAGTACAATTTAGATGGGGCTACTATAAGGTGGGTGCATAATTGGCTGGATAACCGTACTCAGAGAGTAGTTGTTAATGGCTCCCAATCCTGCTGGAAAGGTATAACAAGTGGGGTTCCGCAGGGGTCTGTTTTGGGACCGGTTCTGTTCAATATCTTCATCAACGATTTAGATGTTGGCATAGAAAGTACGCTTATTAAGTTTGCGGATGATACCAAACTGGGAGGGATTGCAACTGCTTTGAAGGACAGGGTCAAAATTCAAAATGATCTGGACAAATTGGAGAAATGGTCTGAGGTAAACAGAATGAAGTTCAATAAAGATAAATGCAAAGTGCTCCACTTAGGAAGGAACAATCAGTTTCACACATACAGAATGGGAAGAGACTGTCTAGAAAGGAGTATGGCAGAAAGAGATCTAGGGGTCATAGTAGACCACAAGCTTAATATGAGTCAACAGTGTGATACTGTTGCAAAAAAAGCAAACGTGATTCTGGGATGCATTAACAGGCGTGTTGTAAACAAGACATGAGAAGTCATTCTTCCGCTTTACTCTGCGCTGGTCAGGCCTTAGCTGGAGTATTGTGTCCAGTTCTAGGCACCGCATTTCAAGAAAGATGTGGAGAAATTGGAGAGGGTCCAGAGAAGAGAAACAAGAATCATTAAAGGTCTTGATAACATGACCTATGAAGGAAGGCTGAAGGAATTGGGTTTGTTTAGTTTGGAAAAGAGAAGACTGAGAGGGGACATGATAGCAGTTTTCAGGTATCTAAAAGGGTGTCATCAGGAGGAGGGAGAAAACTTGTTCACCTTAGCCTCCAATGATAGAACAAGAAGCAATGGGCTTAAACTGCAGCAAGGGAGATTTAGGTTGGACATTAGGAAAAAGTTCCTAACTGTCAGGGTAGTTAAACACTGGAATAGATTGCCTAGGGAAGTTGTGGAATCTCCAACTCTGGAGGTATTTAAGAGTAGGTTAGATAAATGTCTATTAGGGATGGTCTAGACAGTATTTGGTCCTGCCATGAGGGCAGGGGACTGGACTCGATGACCTCTCGAGGTCCCTTCCAGTCCTGGAGTCTATAGCATGCACTATTCTATGAAGTAGCAAGCCATATGTCATGGTATGCTGCTAATAATAATTGGAGATATACCCATCTCCTAGAACTGGAAAGGACCTTGAAAGGTCATTGAGTCCAGCCCCCTGCCTTCACTAGCAGGACCAAGTACTGATTTTTGCCCCAGATCCCTAAGTGGCGCCATCCAGGACTGAACTCACAATCCTGGGTTTAGCAGGCCAATACTCAAACCACTGAGCTATCCTTCCCCCCAAAGCTAAAAAATGTATGCCTAATATCAAGTGTTGTATTAAGGGGATTATATATTAATAATAATATAAGTCAACATTTCAAAACTGGAGGCTTAAAACCATCTCCTAAATCCACATTTTGGACATTTAAGTAAAAATGGCTTGCTTTTCATAGGTTCTGAACATCCACAAATCTTAGCGGGAGCTGCTGATTCTCAGCACCTCTGAAAAATCAGATCACTTTCATTTAGATACCGAAACATGGATATAGGAATCCAACTTTAGGCACCCACGTTTGAAAATGTTGGGCTTACCCCTTTGGGCCTCTAGGGATCTCAGTTGCGTGAAGAAATATTCATGAGTTGATTCTCTGAAGCTCTTCCATGTTCCAATATCTAAACATCAATATTCAGCCATGGAGCATTTCTTTGTATACTCTCAAGGTACAACTTTACTGTAATAATTTATTATGGAGCTACAATACAGAATATGTTCGGCTGCACAAAGACTCTATTTTGTGGTAGAAGTTTATTTTGTTTATGCTGCTAAATAGAGAAGCTATCGTAGGACATTTAGAGTTTTAAAATTGTGTATTGGTATTATTCACCACGTTTCTCCAGCTGAAAAAAAACACATGCCTCATTCCTGGTGTACCATGTGCAGGCCTCTAGGTGACAAAAAACTTGGACCTTAAGTTCTGATTTAAAAATGGATATAGGCACAGACAAATGGGAGTTAGGTGACTAAATAGCTTTGAGGATCTGGGCTTAGAAATCTAAATCCTGTTGACTTTCAGTGAGCCTTAAACTTCTGAGTACTTAAGTCACTTAGGCACTTTTGAAAATTTTACAGAAAATTGCTTTTCTATCTCTCAAGGTGTCAAGGCTGATTCTCCACTCTGGCACTTCGAACGCAGAAGGTGGGGCCCGCAAGGATTCTAAAAATTAATACTGGCCACTCCAGGCTGGTATTAAACTCCCAAGGTTACAGCTTCTCTCTGACCTCAGATGGGTAGAGCTGCCACCACCCAAGTGCAAACCCCTATCCCCTCCACTCGCTTTTGAGAACCCAAGAAAGAGCACTTGGGAATTCCTTCCCTGGGGGGTACCCTCAAGCCTTTTAACCCCTCTTCTGGGGAAGAGCTGAGAAACAAAACAAAGGAAATCAGCTGTTGCCACCAGCTAATTAAAAAACATATGCACAAACCTCTTAGGACACAAAACACCCAATCCTGTCTTTAAAAAAGGTAAATTTTATTAAAAACAAAAAGGAAGAAAATACATTTGGAATTTAGGCTAAAATGAAAAATGGGAATTAGTAACTCTTCCATGTCTCACAGCATTGTTGTGAAGCTAAATATGTTGTAAGTTCTGAAGTGCTTGGTTGCTTTGGTGGTTAGAAAGAGGCATACTGTTCTGAAATAAAACAGAAGATAGTTGTTTCCCTTTGGAGCTGATTCGGTGAATGCTTTACACGTGAGACCCCAGCTGACAATAGTGAGCATTCCAGACCTGGTCCCTGATTCTCTACCACCTAGTGTGCAACATTGGGTGTCAGCTGCTACCCAATTCAAATGACAGATTTTAAACTGTGCACAGGTGTAAATGGCTACACAAAATGCAGACTAGTGCTGAATGAGGCCCATGGGCAACAAGCACAGCAGAACAAACCCTTTGTTTATAGCTTTTTGTTGTTCACTTTGAGAAAAAGATGTTGAAGAAGGAATATTCTAATACTGTCTGGATGGCTTCTCTCTGGAGATGGTCTCCAGCTGCAGAGTTCATGTTCAGCACCCTTTTTGATAACGCCCAAATTTCTGGGATGTTGAGCTCTGCCTGTTTTGATTCAGGTTTTTTGCTTTTTATTTGTCCTCGTTATGCTCTGGTACAGGGGTTGGCAATCTCTGGCATGTGGCTCACCAGGGTAAGCATCCTGGTGGGCCGGGCCAGTTTGTTTACCTGCCAGCTCCGCAAGTTCGGCCAATTGTGGCTCCCACTGGTCGCAGTTCACTACTCTGGGCCAATGAGGTGGCGGGAAGCCGTGGTCAGCACTTACCTAAGCCCGCGCTGCTTCCTGCCACCCCCATTGGCCCAGAGTGGCGAACCGCGGCCAGTGGGAGCCGCAATCCGTCAAACCTGTGAGAGGGCAGGTAAACAAAACTGGCCCGTCCCACCAGGATGCTTACCCTGGTGAGTTGCGTGCCAGAGGTTGCCGACCCCTGCTCTGGTACCTTTCCCTTTGGCAAAGGTATTTGATTTCTTTTTCAGATTCCATTCAAGCCTGAACCACTTCCTTTTGGAAAGAACCTGTCACCAAAAGATTTCCTTCTTTTGTACCAAATGTGGATGTTTAGAAATCCCTGGTATTTTGTAAGATATTGATCCTTAAAACTGCTACACCTTGTGTGATAAATGAAGGGGGGTAACTTCCTGTTATGGACACCCAACCAGCAAGTTAGCTGCAAAATTCCTGTTAGTAGATGTTCTCTACTTGCTTTACCTTTAAAGGGTTGAAAAAAGCCAACAGGTAAAAGGAAGGGAGTGGGCACCTGACCAAAAGAGCCAATGGGAAGGCTAGAACTTTTTAAAATTGGGGAAAAAACTTTCCCCTTGTCTGTCTGCTCTCCGGAGAGAGGAGACAGAACAGCAATACTGTAAGAAGCTTTAAATCAGGTATGAAAAATCATCAAATCATACCTCAAAACTATTTATCTGAAACCCCAGATATGTACATAGATCAGGGGATGTCTAGGAAGATGCAATTAGCTTTATCTCTTTATGGCTTGTGGACTCCTCTGTGCTCCCCCAGGTGCTTTTATTTTGTTTATAGCCTTTAAGCTGGACCTCAGGAAAACCATTCTTGATGCTTAATTATTATATTTGCTCTTTTTAAATCTAGCAATAGCCTAAATTTGCCTAACCTGGGGATTGAACCTTGGTCTCCTGAGTCTCACATTAGTGCCATAACTAGCAGGCCATTCTCCCTCTCTACAGCCTTCTGTGTTTAAGAGGAAAACACTTTAACACCACCCCCTTCTCAACAATAGAACAAGAAATCAATAAAAGACTTAATGATTAAGGGTCTGTTCTAGAAACACTAGATTTTTTGGGGGCACTACTAAAACCAATATCTCATTGTTTTACATACATATAACGGGATGGGTTCCTGCCCCAAAACAGGGGTTCTCACAACAACTCTTGCTTAATTAACTTTAGGAAAAACAAATAAATATACACAAATACACATCCAAATCCTTGTAATTTATTGATGTAGGGTTTGGGTTTTTTGTGGACTCAATAATAAAAATTAGGCTGTGAAAAGTGATACTTGTCTGTTTGTTAATACTGCTTTTCACAGCACTCCTAGTAGCTAGCTGTGAGGCTCTGCTAAGTGATATCAACAAACATACAAGTATCACTTATCACAGCCTCCCAGCTAGCTAGTAAGTCTGCTGTGAGGAGTGATACTTGCATGTTTAATATTACTTTTATTAGTAAGCCCCAGGACAAATTCAGCCCTGGGGGAGGGTGGAGGGGCACATGTCAGAGGGGGAGGCAGCGGGGGCCAGGGCGATGGAGGGGAGGGGGGATGGTGAGCCTACTTGGCTGGAGGTGAAGATCAGCACCCATGGTTGCATGGTCAGAGCTGCCATGCAGCTGAAATTGAGAGTTGGAGCCTGCTGCCACATGGTCTGGGCGAGGGGGCAACACACAGGGCCGGAGCCAGGGGCCAGAGCCCAAAGCTAGGGCCACATGGCCAGAGCTGAGGCTTGGCACCCGAAGACCCACAGCCAGGCTCCCGAAATCCAACCAACCACCCCAGAGCTGAAGCCCGAGGGCCCCTGCCCCCAAGGTGGGTCGAGAACTCACCTAGCTTTCTGCAATGTTGTGCCCCACCTGTCTCCAGAGGTGGTGCAGGGCACCACATCCAGGACCAACATGGAGGGAGGAGTAGAGGCTGCTACCCTCTCCCCTGCCCCATCACTGCCCAGGAGGCTGTCATGGCTGCAGGAAAAGAAAATGGCCAGATTTGAGAAACACTACCCTAAACAGTGTACAAGCTACATAGATAGATGAGGAAGAGGTAACTCTTTTAAATACTAAAGCTCATAGAACTAGAATCTTCCTGAGCAAAGGACAGACCCCTTTATGCCCTTGTGCCATTGTACTAGTTCACTCACAATTTAACACTTAATTTTATTTGTTTTTCCAAGATTTTATTTAGTCTTAGTATAACCATAGTGCCTTGGAGTCCCAATCATGGACCAGGACCCCACTGTGATAAGTGCTGTAAAAACCCAGGACAAAGACAGTCTCTGCCCCAAGGAGTTTACAATCTTCCTTATTTGTTTTGTATCACCCTTTTTTTTCATTTAGAGTATGTTATCAAGCCCTTACTACTTTTATCCATTTCCTATAATATAACCAACTCCCCTTCCTGTTTTCTTACCTAATACCTCTTACTCCCCACACTACTTAAAAAAAAATCCTCTTAATGAGGAGTAACTTTAGACATTAACAGCACGCTCAAGGTATGGCTTCACTGCACAATCAACCGGGACTCTTACCAGGATTTTAACACAAACCCTCCTACCATCCACACATATCCGAGTTTGGAGGGCTTTAAGCCCCACCTCCTTTACGCAACTGGGGATATGAATTAGAGTCCAGGTTCCACTCTGTCTTACTCTCTATCCCTTTTTGAATGATTCCTAACATCCTGGGGTTTTTTTTTGTTTTGTTTTTTTGTTTTTTTTACTGTCTCTGCACATTGCGTGGGCATCTTCAGAGAACTATCCACAATGACTCCAAGATCTCTTTCCTGATTAGTTGTAGCTAAATTAGCCCCCATCATATTGCATGTATAGTTGGGGTTATTTTTTCCAGTGTGCATTACTTGAAATTTCATGTGGATAAATGTAATTTGCCATTTTGTTGCCCAATCACTTAGTTTTGTGAGATCTTTTTGAAGTTCTTCACAGTCTGCTTTGGTCTTAACTATCTTGAGCAGTTCAGTATCATCTGCGAACTTTGCCACTTCACTGTTTACTCCTTTTTCCAGATCATTTATGAATAAGTTGAATAGGATTGGTCCCAGGACAGACCCTGGAGGAACATTACTAGTTACCTGTCATAAACAGATTGTTAAGGGTTAATGTCCCTTCTACCTGTAAAGGGTTACAAGCAGGGAACTGGACACCTGACCAGAAGACCAATCAGAAGACAAGATACTTTTAAATTTGGGTGGAGGGAAGCTTTTGTGTATGTTTTTTGTCTGTTGTGTGTTCTTCTCTCGGAGGGTCTGAGAGAGACCAGACCTTACTACAGGCTCTATAAGTTTTTTTTCAAATAGTAAGTAAAAACAAGTGGTTTAGGCTTTTTGATTGTTTTACTCTATTTGCAATTGTGGATTTGGCTGGTTAACTTTTATGTGTGTAGTTGCTGGGAATATTTTGATTTGTATTGGTACTGGGGGGAAAGTCTCTCTCTAGTGTCTGTAAGCTATAGGACCCTGTACTATTTACATCTTGAAGTTACAGAGATAATTCTTTACTCTTTCCTTTCCTTTATTAAAAGATTTCTTTTTAGAGAACCTGATTGATTTTTTTTCTTTGTTTCCCTTGTTTTATTCCAGGGGATTGGGATAACACACCAGGATGGGTGGGGGACATGGGAGGGGGGAGAATTAGAATCTCTCTGTTTTCCTTGAATCTGTTTGCCTCTTTATGGAAGGGAAGGGAGATGCTTCTCTGTATGGTGATTTAAGAGGTTGGATCAGTATAACTCAGGATAGCCCAGGGAGGGAAATTCTGGGAAGGGAAAAGGTGGGGGAATGGTTTATTTCTCCTTGTTTTAAGAACCCAAGGGATCTGGGTTCTTGGGGTCCCCAGGGAAGGTTGGGGAGGTCAGAGTGCCCCAAAACACTATATTTTTGGGTGGTGGCAGTGCTTTCAGATCTAAGCTGGTAATTAAGCTTAGAGGATTCAGGTGCTAGTATCTCATTTTCTGAACTCTAAGGTTCAGATCTGAGAGGGAATGCTATGATATGGTTGGCAGCTGAGTGGGATAGATAAGAATCCAAAAGCCAGTAAGATTATTAATTTGCTTCTCTGCTAGCTGGTTATACGCAGAGGGAAGGGGTTTATTTTTTTTTTAAACTGCAGCCAGAGAAATTTTTTTTTTCTTCCTAGCTGTGCATAGGGGGGGCTATTAAGGTTTAACAATGGTCGTTTGTTAAACAAAGCAGCCTTAAGTGGTCAGCAACGCACTCCAGCCAGGACACATTTGTAAATGAAAGAGAGTTTTCTTTTGCTTTTTAACTCTTTCGGGAGAGACTAGTAAGTTAAAAAGGACTCTGTTGCTGATCAACCCCAGGAAGCCAACAGAGAACCAGCAATTGAGGCAGTAAACACCAGAGGGCGCCTCAGCACAAGAAAGTAGAAAACATGACTTCCAGGGCAAAAGTGGTCGCAGAGGAATAAATCGAAGAGGCAGACCACAGGCGAGACATGGAAAAAAACTACAAGAGATGGAGCTGAGAGAAAGAGAAAGAGAGGCAGCCTACAAAAGAGAGCAAGCAGCAAAAGATGCAGACCACCAAAGACAGCTGGAACTCCAGAGGGAGACCTACCAGCAGGCCCTGGAATTAGAATAGGCTAAGCAACAGAATACAGCCAATCCTAACAACCCTTCACCAATAATTGTTCCACAGCTCAAGAAATTTCCCACCTACAAGGAAGGTGATAACACTGAGGCCTTCTTAGAAAATTTTGAAAGAGCCTGCCTTGGGTACAGCATCTCTGAAGACTAGTACATGGTAGAATTGAGGCCACTGCTCAGTGGACCCTTAGCAGAGGTGGTGACTGAAATGCCTAAGGAGAAAATGAACAATTATAAACTTTTTCAAACCAAGGCCAGATACAGAATGGGGATAACACCTGAACATGCCTGTCGGCGGTTCAGAAACCAAAAATGGAAACCAGATATGTCATTCTCCCGACATGCCTACCACATTGCAAAGAATTATGAAGCCTGGATATCAGGAACAAAGGTTAACAATCTGGACGAGCTGCATCTCCTGATCCAAATGGAGCAGTTCTTAGATGGTATTCCTGAGGAAATAGAGAGGTACATCCTAGATGGGAAACCCAAAACAGTAATCGAGGCAGGGGAGATTGGAGCCAAATGGATGGAAGTGGCAGAAAAGAAAAAAGCTACTGTCAAGGGGAACGAATACCCCAGAGGGCACACCGACAATAAACCCTACAACCGAGGGCAGCCAAAGACCCCGCCTACAACCCAAGGAAAGCCACAGACACCCTATTCTTCCACCTCACCCGTCTCCAGTAACCCACCTCAACCCAGTGACCAGTCAGCTGGAAGATGCTTTAAGTGTAATGAACTGGGACATATAAAGGCCAACTGCTCAAAGAACCCCAACCGAGTGCAGTTCATTACACCACCATCACATCAAAGATCCCCAGGCCCAGATGCCTCTCAAATACCCTTGGAGCGAAGGGAAATTTTGAGAGTGGGAGGAAAGAAGGTTACTGCGTGGAGACACGGGGGCACAAGTGTCAGCTATCCACCAATCCTTCGTCGACCCCAAAGTCATCAACCCAAAGGCCCAAGTGACAATTTACCCCTTCATGTCACAAGCTGTACACTTGCCTACAGCTGAACAGTACAAAGGCTGGTCAGGAATGTGGACTTTTGCAGTCTATGACAATTATTCCATCCCCATGCTACTGGGGGAAGACTTGGCCAACCAGGTGAAGCGGGTCAAGAGAGTGGGAATGGTTACCCACAGCCAAACCAGGCAAGCTTCCAGACCCATTCCTGTTCCTGAGCCGTCCACAGAGGCCCCATCTGTGTTACAAGAGACCCAGACAGAGGTAGTGGACCCGGATCCCATGCCAACAACGGAAACAGCCACAGTGCTTCCAGTCCCAGACTAGGAACTGCAAAAGCAGCCAGCACCAGAACCGTTGCCAGCACTGACGACAGTGCTTGCAAATCCATCTTCAACGCCAATGCCAAAGGGCGTCAGTGAGCCTGAACTGGCAGAAGCAGCAGACAGCCACACCCAAGAGGCTCAGCCAGAGCCTGAAATACCCCCTGGTGCACCAGCGGAGAGCGGTTCACCAGCAACGGAAACAACCCCATCACCTACATCGCTTCCAGAGGGACCAAGCCCAAGTCCACAGTCTAAGGAAGAACTGGTGTCTCCAACTTCAAGGGAACAGTTCCAGACTGAGCAGGAGGCAGATGACAGCCTTCAGAAAGCTTGGGCGGCAGCATGGAGCACCCCACCACCTCTCAGCTCTTCTAATCGATCCCGGTTTGTTGTAGAACAAGGACTTTTGTACAAGGAAATTCTTTCTGGTGGACACCAGGAAGACTGGCATCTGCAAAAACAGTTGGTGGTTCCAACTAAGTACCGGGAAAAGCTCTTAAGCTTAGCCCATGATCATCCCAGTGGCCATGCTGGGGTGAACAGAACCAAAGACCAGTTGGGGAAGTCCTTCCACTGGGAGGGGATGGGCAAAGATGTTGCCAAGTATGTCCGGTCTTGTGAGGTGTGCCAAAGAGTGGGAAAGGCCCAAGACCAGGTCAAGGCCCCTCTCCAGCCACTCCCCATAATTGAGGTTCCATTTCAGCGAGTAGCTGTGGATATTCTGGGTCCTTTCCCAAAAAAGACACCCAGAGGAAAGCAGTATGTACTTACTTTCGTGGACTTTGCTACCCGATGGCCGGAAGCAGTAGCTCTAGGCAACACCAGGGCTAAAGCTGTGTGCCTGGTCCTAACAGACATTTTTGCCAGGGTAGGTTGGCCCTCAGACATCCTTACAGATTCAGGATCTAATTTCCTGGCAGGGACCATGAAAGAACTGTGGGAAGCTCATGGGGTGAACCATTTGGTTGCCACCCCGTACCACCATCAAACCAATGGCCTGGTGGAAAGGTTTAATGGAACTTTGGGGGCCATGATACGTAAATTTGTCAATGAACACTCCAATGACTGAGACCTAGTGTTGCAGCAGTTGCTTTTTGCCTACAGGGCTGTACCACATCCCAGTTTAGGGTTTTCACCATTTGAACTTGTGTATGGTCACAAGGTTAAGGGGCCATTACAGCTGGTAAAGCAGCAATGGGAGGGGTTTACGCCTTCTCCAGGGACTAACATTCTGGACTTTGTAAGCAACCTACAAAACACCCTCCAATACTCTTTAGCCCTTGCTAAAGAAAACCTAACGGATGCTGAAAAAGAGCAAAAGGCCTGGTATGACAGACATACCAGAGAGCGTTCCTTCAAGGTAGGAGACCAGGTTATGGTCTTGAAGGTGCAACAGGCCCATAAGATGAAAGCATCATGGGAAGGGCCATTCACGGTCCAAGAGCGCCTGGGAACTGTGAACTACCTCATAGCCTTTCCCAATTCCTCCCTAAAGCCCAGAGTGTACCATGTTAATTCTCTCAAGCCCTCTTATTCCAGAGACTTACAGGTTTGTCAGTTTACAATCCAGGGAGGAGATGATGCTAAGTGGCCTGATGGTGTCTACTACAAAGGGGAAAAAGACGGTGGCGTGGAAGAGGTGAACCTCTCAACCACCCTGGAACGTCTGCAGCGGCAACAAATCAAGGAGCTGTGCACTAGCTTCGCCCCATTGTTCTCAGCCACCCCAGGACAGACTGAACGGGCATACCACTCCATTGACACAGGTAATGCTCACCCCATTAGAACCCCACCCTACCGGGTGTCTCCTCATGCCCAAGCTGCTATAGAAGGGAGATCCAGAACATGCTACAGATGGGTATAATCCGCTCATCTATCAGTGCATGGGCATCTCCAGTGGTTCTGGTACCCAAACCAGATGGGGAAATACGCTTTTGCGTGGACTACCATAAGCTAAATGCGGTAACTCATCCAGACAACTATCCAATGCCACACACCGATGAGCTATTGGAAAAGTTGGGACATGCCCAATTCATATCTACTATAGACTTAACCAAGGGGTACTGGCAAGTACCGTTAGATGAACCTGCCAAGGAAAGGTCAGCATTCATCACCCATGCGGGGGTGTATGAATTTAATGTGCTTCCTTTCGGGCTGCGAAATGCACCCGCCACCTTCCAGAGGCTCGTAGATTGTCTACTAGCAGGACTGGGAGAATATGCAGTTGCCTACCTCGATGATGTAGCCATTTTTTCTGATTCCTGGCCCGAACACCTAGAAGACCTGGAAAAGGTCTTTGAGCGCATCAGGCAGGCCGGACTAACTGTTAAGGCCAAAAAGTGTCAAATAGGCCAAAACAGAGTGACTTACCTGGCACACCAAGTGGGTCAAGGAACCATAAACCCCCTACAGGCCAAGGTGGATGCTATCCAAAAGTGGCGTGTCCCAAAGTCAAAGAAACAGGTGCAATCCTTCTTAGGCTTGGCCAGGCACTACAGGCGATTTGTACCACACTACAGCCAAATTGCTGCCCCACTGACCGACCTGACCAAAAAGACCCAACAGAATGCAGTCAAGTGGACTAATGAGTGTCAGAAGGCCTTTACTCAGCTTAAGGCAACGCTCATGTCGGACCCTGTGCTAATGGCCCCGGACTTTGACAAACCATTCCTAGTAACCACTGATGTATCTGAGCGTGGAATAGGAGCAGTTCTCATGCAGGAAGGACTGGATCACAACTTCCACCCTGTCATGTTTCTCAGCAAGAAACTGTCCAAGAGGGAAAGCCACTGATCAGTCAGCGAAAAGGAATGCTACGTCATTATATACGCCCTGGAAAAGCTACGCCCATATGTTTGGGGACGGCGGTTCCAGCTACAAACTGAGCATGATGCGCTGAAGTGGCTTCATACTGCCAAGGGAAACAACAAAAAACTGCTTCGATCGAGTTTAGCTCTCCAAGATTTTGATTTTAAAATTTAACACATTTCAGGAGCTTCTAACAAAGTAGCTGATGCACTCTCTCGTGAAAGTTTCCCAGAATCCACTGGCTGAAATTTGTCCTTAAAATGTAGAAAGTCTTGTAGTTTACATACTTAGTAGTATACGTAAATGTGCATGTGCTGTATTAATCTGTTTATTTTAGAGTTCTAGGAAGAAATCGCTGCCAGTGAGGTTCCCCACTGTCTGCGATTTGGGGGGCATGTCATAAACAGATTGTTATGGGTTAATGTCCCTTCTACCTGTAAAGGGTTACAAGCAGGGAACTGGACATCTGATCAGAAGACCAATCAGAAGACAAGATACTTTTAAATTTGGGTGGAGGGAAGCTTTTGTGTGTGTTTTTTGTCCGTTGTGTGTTCTTCTCTCGGAGGGTCTGAGAGAGACCAGACCTTACTACAGGCTCTATAAGTTTTTTTTCAAATAGTAAGTAAAAACAGGCGGTTTAGGCTTTTTGATTGTTTTACTCTATTTGCAATTGTGGATCTGGCTGGTTAACTTTTATATGTGTAGTTGCTGGGAATATTTTGATTTGTATTGGTACTGGGGGGAAAGTCTCTCTCTGGTGTCTGTAAGCTACAGGACCCTATACTATTTACATCTTGAAGTTACAGAGATAATTCTTTACTCTTTCTTTTCTTTTATTAAAAGATTTCTTTTTAGAGAACCTGATTGATTTTTTCTTCGTTTCCCTTGTTTTATTCCAGGGGATTGGGATAACTCACCAGGATGGGTGGGGGAGACCGGAGCGGGGAGAGATAGAATCTCTCTCTATTTTCCTTGAATCTGTTTGCCTCTTTATGGAAGGGAAAGGAGATGTATGGTGATTTAAGAAGTTGGATCAGTATAACTCAGGATAGCCCAGGGAGGGAAATTCTGGGAGGGGGAAAGGTGGGGGAATGGTTTATTTCTCCTTGTTTTAAGAACCCAAGGGATCTGGGTTCTTGGGGTGCTCAGGGAAGGTTGGGGAGGTCAGAGTGCCCCAAAACACTATATTTTTGGGTGGTGGCAGTGCTTTCAGATCTAAGCTGATAATTAAGCTTAGAGGATTCAGGTGCTAATATCTCATTTTCTGAACTCTAAGGTTCAGATCTGAGAGGGAATGCTATATTACCCCTCTCCCTTCTGAAAAATTATCATCATTTATGCCTACCCTTTGTTCCCTACCAGTTCTCAAGCCATGAAAGGATCTTCCCTCTTATCCCATGACAACTTACTTTACGTCAGGTCCTTTGGTGAGGGACCTTGTCAAAGGCTTTCTGGAAATTTAAGTACACTATGTCCACTGGATCCCCCTTGTCCACATTTGACAAAGAACTCTAAAAATTAGTAATACATGATTTCCCTTTACAGAAACCATGTTGACTTTTGCCCAACAATTTATGTTCTTCTAGGTGTCTGACAATTTTATTCTTTACTATTGTTTTAACTAATTTGCCCGCTACTGATGTTAGACTTACTGGTCTGTAATTGCCTCCACCTAAACCAAAGTGGATCTAGACTGCTGGCACTTAACATTAAAAAGGTTGCAGAGCAGTTTTTAAACTAAGAGATGGGGGAAAGCCGATTGCTGCAGAGGAGCATGTGGATTGGACAGAGACTTCTCTTAGAGGAGAGTCTATTGATAGAGATTCTCTAGGTTTTAGTCAGGAGGAGAGGATGGAAGAGGATAAAGTATGGGGCAGATCAGACGAAAAACATTCACATAAAAAAGAATCTGACCCATCAGAAAAGGGCAGACAAACAGGGACTAGTTTTTAAAGTGATTGTACACAAATGCTAGAAGTCTAAATAATAAGATGGGTGAACTAGAGTGCATCGTGTTAAAGGAGGATGTTGATGTAATTGGCATCACAGAACCTGGTGGAGTGAGACAATCAGTGGGACACAGTCAGTCCAAGGTACAAAATATATCAGGACAGAATAGGTCCCGTGGGGGTGGAGTGGGGAGTGGAACTAAAGAAAATGTAGAATCAAATGAAGTAAAAATCTCTATGGAATGTGAATTCATTTAAATCTCTGTGGCTAGTAATTCTATGCTCTAATAAGAAAATAACGATAGGGATCTATTATTGACCGCCTGACCAGGAAAGTGATAGTGACTAAGGGAGATTAGAGAGGCTATCAAAATAAAGGACTCAATAATAGTGGGGGATTTCAATTATCCCCATATAGATTGGGTACGTCACCTCAGGATGAAATGCAGAGACAAAATTTCTTGATACTTTAAATGACTGCTTCTTGGAGCAGTTGGTACAGCAACCCATAAGCGGAAAGGCAACTCTCGATTTAGCCTCGAGTGGAGCGTAGGATCTGGTCCAAGAGGAAACTCTAACAGAACTGCTTGGAAATAGTGACCATAATTTAGTTGGGAATTGATCCTCCTTTGAGCAGGGGGTTGGACTAGATGACCTCCCGAGGTCCCCTCCAATCCTGATATTCTATGATTCTATGATAATATAACATTTAACATTCATGTGATGGGAAGAACACCTCAACAGCCCAACACTGTGGCATTTAATTTCAGAAAGGGGAACTATGCAAAAACAAGGAGGTTAAACAGAAATTAAAAGGTATAGTCGCTAGAGTGAGATCCCTGCAAGCTGCATGGACACTTTTCAAAGACATCATAATAGAGGCCCAACTTAAATGTATACCGCAAATTAAAAAACACAGTAAAAGAACTAAAAAAGAGCCACCCTGGCTTGGCTTAACAAACATGCAAAAGAAGCAGTGAGAGGTAGAAAGGCATTTTTTAAAAAGTGGAAGTCAAATCCTAGTGAGGTAAATAGAAAGGAACATAAACACTGCCAAATTAAGTGTAAAAATGTAATAAGAAAAGCCAAAAAGGAGTTTGAAAAACAGCTAAACAAAAACTCAAAAGGTAATAAACTGTTTAAGTACAGTAACTCCTCACTTAAAATGATCTTGGTTAATGGTGTTTCAGTTACACTGCTGATTAGGGAACATGCTCGTTTAAAGTTGTGCAATGCTCTCTTATAATGTTGTTTGACAGCCGCCTGCTTTGCCCACTGCTTGCAGGAAGAGCAGCACATAGCAGCTAGCTGGTGGGGGCTTGGAACCAGGGTGGACCAGCAGCCCCCCATCAGCTCCCCACTCCCCTAAATTCCCTGTGCTGCCTGCAGCCGCCCAGCAGGCTAGCAATTGCCAGCAGTTCAGTTGTCCCTCCCCCACCATACCATGTGCTGTTCCTGCCCTCTGCCTTGGAGTTGCTCCCGGGAGCCTCCTGCTTGCTGTGCAGGGGATATGGGGGGCTAATGTCAGGGTGTCTCCCTCCCACCTACTTCTGGCCCCCGCTCACCCCTTCTCAATACAGATCAGGGTGGGAACAGAGAGAGCTTGTTGGCCGCAGCTGCTGTCTCAGCTTCCTGATTTTTTTTTTTTAAAAGGCAATGTATTTAGAGTGGGGTCAACATACTTAAAGGGGCAATGCACATCTCTCTCTCCCTCACACACAGGGTGTGTGTCTCTGTCTGCCATGCTGTGTCCCCTCCCTCCATTTGTGCTGCCTTGTAGAGTGTGAGGCTACACTAACAACGTGTTAACCCTCGAGGGCTCAGCTGAATGCTAGATCATTTAGCAGTAAGGCATTCCCTGGGAAATATCCCTCCCTCTGACTTCACCACCTCAACCATGCTTCACAATCATAATTGCTGTGTGCAGTACTAAATTGTTTGTTTAAAACTTATACTCTGTATGTGTATATATATATTAGTTTTTTGTCTGGTGAAAAAAATTTCCCTGGAACCTTATACCTCTGCATCTACATTCATTCTGGAGAAATTGGATTTGCTTAACATTGTTTTGCTTAAAGTCGCATTTTTAAGGAACATAACTACAACGTTAAGCGAGGAGTTACTGTACATCAGAAGCAAGAAGCCTGCTAAACGAGTGGGGCCCCGGAAAAAAATTGAGATAAAGAAGGAGCACTTAAGATGATAAAGTCATTGCGGAGAAACTAAATTAATTCTTTGCTTCAGTCTTCACAGCTGAGGATGGCAGGGATATTCCCAAACCTGAGCCATCTTTTCTAGGTGACAAATCTGAAGAATTGTCATAGATTGAAGTGTCACTAGAGGTGGTTTTGGAATTAATTGATAAACTCAACAGTAACAAGTCACTGGGACCAGATGGCATTCACCCAAGAGTTCTGAAATTGTGGAACTATTAACTATGGTTTGTAACCTGTCCTTTAAATCAGCTTCTGTACCCAATGACTGGAAGATAGCTAATGTAACGCCAATATTTTAAAAAGGGCTCTAGAGGTGATCCCGGCAATTACAGACCGGTAAGTCTAACGTCGGTACTGGGCAAATTAGTTAAAACAATAGTAAAGAATAAAATTGGTACATCTCAGTGATGCAGCTGAAGTAGTTTGCCTTCCTATGGGAAGAGTCCTCACCTCCTCTGGAGAGAGAATATAAGCTAGTTGGTAACAAAGGATAATACACACCAAGATCCACTCTGAAAGTCTCTGCACGGATATAGCTTGACCCCATGATAGCTCTGCTACGGTAACAAATAGTTTAGGTGTCTTCGTAACATCCTTTGTTCTCTGCAGATCAATTGCCAAAGCCCTTCAGTTGTCCAGAGAATGCAGACATCTCTCTTCATCTGAGGAGAGGTTTTGGAAAAAATACTGATAAATGGACTGCCTGACAACACATCAAACTTGGAAACTAGTTTAGGAACAAATCTAGATTGGGGTTCTGACGAGTTTTTTTTCTTTTTTTTACTAGAAGGTATTTGGCGGGTACGCCATGAGCACTCCCAGGTTGCTGACCCTTCTGGCTGATGTTATAGCTATTAGAAAGACCACCATCATGGACAAATGCGACACAGAGAATGTAGCTAGAGGCTCAAAGGAGGATTTAGTCAGAGAAAATAGGACAAAGTTGAGGTCCCATTGGTGCAAACGTCACCAGTGCTGGAAAGGATCTGAGAATCCCCTTCAGAAATCTAGTTGTGACAGGATGAGTGAAGATTGCATAGACATCCACCATATGGTGAAAAGTGCTGTAGTTGCTGCCAAAATCTGCTGTTTGACTTTTGTTGCCAGTAGCTGTCTGATCTCATTTTGAATTGTTTTTCCAAGGTAGTGGTGTGTGTACAATGCCTGAGTGGTGACTCTTTTTAGATGCTCCTGGAGTACGGCATCAAACTCAGACATCAGCTCCACAATTTTAAGGACATTTCCATTGTTTGGCACATACAGCTGATCTGAAGTGCCACGCAGTGCTAGGTTTTGGGTAGCAAGCACTCTCACAATGGCAATGAGCCTTTTCAGAACATTTTGCCAGTAAAGAGACTCTGATGCAATCTTCTCTTGCTGCTGATCATCTATGGTGGCCTTTAACCTTAGTCTCATCTCAAGCTCTTTCCGCCTATGGAATTCTCTCTGGTGATTTGCTGCCTTCTCACGGCATGCCAGATTTCCAGCCAGATTTTTCCAGTCCTTTGTTCCTGTAGACCGCAATGTGGCTGGAACATTAGACTGGAGGAGTTTGCAACCAAAACAGTATGCAGCATTCTGGATGTTTGAGTACATAGCCATGACCTTTCCACTTTGCCACCATTGGGGATTTCACGCCAGTAATGTGTTGGATGGAAACTTCTATTTTCATTGTCTTTGGGGAACATGAAGTTTTGCACTTGCTGTGGCCTATGCAGTACAAGGAAGTCCCTCAGGATACTGCTCAAGCGGGTCCATAGTCCTGGATCATCTAGACTTAAGGAACTAAACCAAGCAGCAGCTGTTTCTTGTGCCTCCACCACACTCTTCTCTGATCTACCCTTTTCTTCAGGAATGTGCATGGTTACACCCATCTGAGATGGAGATATGGATGCTGCAGTAGCTGCCAGGTCACCTGCACTCTGACTAACTGAAGAGACAAAGGGAGAGGCCAGAGAGACTGATGGCTCTGGTCTGCTGCTTGTGAAGCCTGGCTGTAAAATCCTGTATAGATAGTAAGGTGGTGGTGGGAAATAGATATAAATAAAATACACTGGTGATTGCATCAACCTGAGGCATCTCTTGACAGGTTTGTGAGGGCAGCAGGGGCAGAAGCAAGAGGGACTCAGCTGTGCCTTGCTAAAGTCACTTACTAAAAGGGAGAGAGGGCAGGAAACAGTGTTTGAACCCTGGTCATAATTCTGGACTTCTTGCAAGAAAAAGTTCCTCGATGGGAAAAATAATGGAGAAAAATATTATCTAACTATACTACGTAGACTATACTATAAAAAGCTACTAGGAAACTATATACAACATTTTACAGAAATGACACAGGGGGAAAAAAAGAACTAAGGATACCAAAGATTCCAGCTCAGACCATGCGGCAGTAAGAAGGAACAGGAAAGGCATCAGTCCGCACCACCTTTTATGCCCTCAGTTCACAGCACAAGGATGGCTATGGCACATGTGCAGGCCAATGGACACAGCTAGCAAAAATTTCAGGACTGAAGCATATGGTGTGCATGCGTATTCCACATGTGGACACATAGGGACCATCACTTGAAGAATCATGGGATACACCCTCTGATAGACATACAAGTGCAGAAACAGTGAAGACATTAACATGGGTAGAGTTTTGCTGGGAGAATGCGGACACCTGGGCTAGGCTGACCTGGGTGCCAATCTCATGGGTTAATTGTGCAGCAAAGGCATATCTTCAAAGCTGGGAGAGCTGTTTAAATCCCTGAACTGGGGAATTGCCTTGATTACAAGTTCTGATGCATATGTATAAATTCCTACTAGAGACATATTATTTGAAACTAGGTTTAACCTGTTTACAAGCAGGGGTTAGTACTAGTGCAGCTATGCAGGTGACTAGCCACAGATGGCTGTAACCATGACAAATTTCCAACATAGAGAAGGCTTTAGGAATACTGACATCCTCAACAAGACTTCATCAGCACAAGCTGGTATGAAGCTACTACTCTCACTCTTATTCCTATTTCATATTTAAATCATTAACCTGTGAAGATGGATCTTTTGAAAGCCAAGACTATAACAGAGTTGAGAAAAGAATTAGATAAATTCATGGAGGATAGGTCCATCAATGGCTATTAGCCAGGATGAGCAGGGATGGTGTTCCTAATGTTTGCCAGATGCTGTGAATGGGCAACAGGGGATGGATCACTTGATGATTACCTGTTCTGTTCATTCCCTCTAGGGCACCCAGCCTTGGCCACTGTTGGAAGACAGGATACTGGGCTAGATGGACCTTTAGTCTGGCCCCATATGGCCATTCTTATGTTCTTAAATGAATTTCCAGTCTGTTGCCCCAGTGTCACGGACCTTGCAGGAGCCTTGCAGTAGAATATACACCAAGTTTGCCGGATAGTATATGACATACAACGACAGAGTTGTATGCTACAAGAGCTAAATCCACACTCCACATCCTCCTGCTCCTCAGTAGAGGAGAGGTAGGAAACTAGGAATTACCCTGATCTCAGTTCTTGCTTCACCTGAGAAGCCAAGGGCCTGCCTCTCACATCTCAAAAGACCTAATGTTTTTGAATTTGAGATCAGCTATATGCTTTGGAGGAGGCAAAATGAAGGTAAGGTGAAGCTTGAGGTAAATCGTAGGGAGAGCTGTTAGATTGGAGAGAATGGTCTGGGGCAGCACAAATCTGAGGCTGCCAGACTTGACGCTGTCTGTGAGGGTCAGAGTTCAGTTCAAGTTTGATGGAAATGTCAGAATATGCTGGCCCAGAGGGAATAGTTCAGATCTTTATGGATAGTGTTACTATAGGAAGGAGAAATCCAGTTATTACTTGTATTATCACAGCAACTAGGAACCGTAATCACAGACCTTGTGCTGGTGCTGTACTACCCCAAAGTTCCTGGAACTCCATGATTGCTGAAGAAAGGTATTGTGGGATAAATGGATAGAAGGGAATTAGGATTCGAGATTGTTGATTGTGGAGTAATAAGTGGAGTTTGAGTTAAGTCACACAAATGGGGATAAAGATAAAGGAAGAGCAAAAAAGAAATGGATGAAAAGGAAATAGAAACAGAGAAAGGAGGGTGGGAAGCAAGAATAAAAAAATAAAATATACAATAGAAAGACAAGTGAAGGAAAAAGGAAAGGAGAGCAAAAGTATAACAGCTATAGTATAATAACCATTTTAGAATTTAGTAGAAAGCTGAGGCAAACTTACACTAGAATACATACAATTAGCATATATATTTATAAATAAATAAAATTCTCTGCACATAAATATTCTTTGAATTCATGTGCAACAGCTTTTGATGGTATACACCCCCTCCATGGTGGTGGTTACCATCTTTGTTAGGCCTGACATTTTTGTCTTTAAAATTACTGCATTTCCAAAAACATTTTCAGACAGGAGCCACTTCTTGACACTTCTGTAAATGTATTATCCTTCCTACAGCACCCTAGCCCTCCTCTGCAGCGGTCGGTAGGATGGTCAGAAGCTATTACACAAACCAATTTGAACCTGTGATCCCAGCCATGAAGAAAAGCTTAGCTAACCTCAACCCCTACAGCAGGTCCAGAAAGAACAGAGGGATTCGATTATTACAATTAATAAATGCTTTCACAGGGGCTCCAACTATTCTGGAAGCTTGAAAACCACATACTTAGTTTATCTACCTACCAATGGTGTTTGTTCTTTACACTATATGTTCCTACTGCTTTCTTAGGTAACAGATTGTTGACACGGTGCTATGAATGTGTGTCTTGGGGGTCACACTCACTCACTCATGCCCGTCACCCCAATCGGGGTATGGGCCACCAACCACAGATCTCCAGAGTCCTCTATCCTGGGCCATTCGCTGTAGCTGGTTCCAGGTATAGCCCATTTTTTGCTATCAGCCTGAAGGTCGTAAGGCTAGGCTTTATTCAAGATTTATGAGATCAGGATGAAAAGCAGATCCCAGTGGCATTCCTATCACCCTATACCTATATCTACAGTACTGCTGCCTTTATTAGGTCTTCGATTACACCTTCATCCATTTGGACACCAGTTTCCAGGCCAAAATATTGAAAGTGGATGCTGGGTGAGCCAACTGACTTTTACACCTGCTTCGAAGCAAACAGATTCTAAGGGTGCTTTGGCTCAATGGCACATAACTGCAGACAGATGCTTTTTCCTGCCTATGCTTGCATCGTCTATACATCAGCAACTTTCCCATCTAAAGGCATTTCGAATGTTGGTTTTGGGTAGGAAAACCGATGAGGCAAAAGGTGCTTGTAGAGGTGTCTCAGAGAAATCAGTTACCAAAATATCTATGAGGTTGTGGGTGCAGAAATTATTTTTTCACAACTTACATGGGATTCATGGAATTGAGGCTAGTAGCATCCAAAGAGAAAAATCTAATTTATGTTGAATGGATTTTCTGCTTTAAAATTGTTTGGCCACAGAATCTGCAAAAAATTAAAACCAAAGGCAAGTGTGTACAAAATAATTTATTACAGCATAACATATATTGGCATTATTTTACAGTGAGTTTTTCATTCAACAATTTTGAATCTAAACAGATGACACACAAAGGAGACCATTTTAATTAGAACAGTTTATTTGTCTTAATAAAATCCCCCTTCATGAACTTATATTAGCCTCAGAAAGGCTAGTTAACATTACTGAAAATATTTACAATACAGTGAAAAAAAAACCAAATCTGACTGAATGATTTCATTGCCGTTTCCAGAAAAAGTATTTTCTGTACAAGCCACAGTATATTTAGGTTTTGATAGCAGTTCTTGTAGAATGCAAAGCTGTCATATGTAGCCATTTTGTCCAGCAATATTATGCTTTAAAACAGCTATATGAAGTTCAGACTTTCATTTTGATGTGTTGTGTATTTTATGCACTTATTAGTTAATGCACCAGAACACAGAATAAGAAAGAGGTTCATTGTGATTCGTAGTCAGCCTATTTGTGCTCCCTTAAATAGTTTTTAAATATAAAATGCACTCCTCAACTACTAGTTGCTTTTGTAGCACTTAAAGCAATAGTATTTAGGCAAGAGAAGTATTACATTTATCGGCTATAAGTCCACACCTAAGACTTTTAATGGAGGTATACAGTAAACTTACCAGTGAATTTTTATGATCCTGAGGAGAACCATATTCCCCATTATTGTACCTTATATATCTGCCCAAAACTGGAGTAGCTTTTCCAAACCAATAACTGGCAGTGAAAAAAAGAAAGAAGACAGGCAGACAGACAATGGTATCTAAACAGGATCTTATTCACTATTATTTCAGGGAATTACATGTACTCAGCTGTTCTTTAAAATGTTAAACCATTCAAAAACATAAGGAAACAATAGCTATGGAACAAAAGGTAGAAAGAAAAAGAAGTTTTTGAAAACTCTTATCAATATTTAACCAAACCTCCATAACCACCAGCATTAGTTCCATATAAGACACAGAATTGACAAGAAACATGCAAACAGTCAACATTTACAGTTACGTGCTTCAAAAGAAACCAAAATGACCAAAATTAAAGAAACCAAAACAAACAGAAAAAGATGAGGAGATGAAACAAGCAGCACTTTTCAGTCTTAATTTGCTAAAATCTGCTCAACTGATAACTTCATTACCAAGAAACTATTATACTTACTTCTATATGTAACAACACTTAGATGAAAGCAGTCTTTAATGTCCATAATTTGGGGATTTTGTTGTTGAATTTGGGGATTTTAAAAGACTTAAAACAGTACAAGAATAAACATGACAAAGGTTGATTAGAGATAATGTTTACATAAACATTGGCAGTTCTTTTTGGATGAAAAACACGCTAATAGCATACTCCATTTTTCATTTAACCATCCAAATACTTCATTTTATACCTGTAAGATATAAAAACTGCATTCTGGAAAAGTAAACCTGATCTGCATCCCACCAGTCTGTAGGTATAGTCAAATATTTTATTTGTACACTACTTCAAATTTCATTGGACAGCACATCATGGTTAACGGCTGTATGGTTCACTGATGCAAAGCTACTGTCATCCTCATTTGTGGCAGGCATAAAGGCAGATGTAAAAGGAAACAGTTTATGACATGCTGTCCGATACTCTTCATATTGAGTGTTGCAGCTTCCAAAACTGCCATCAAGCAGTGCCTCGAAAACCTTTGTTAAAGTCTAAAGAAACAAGAGCAACAGTTAAATTTAGTCTAGATTATTTTATTACCAAAGAAAACATGGGGCTCTCTAAATCTTGCTTGCATGAGTAATGAATGCTGTGCCCTCTGCTGGCAATAAATGTCATTGTCCTTGTTTACAGAGGTCTGACATCAGGAATATAATTTTAACCAAAATAAAAGTATTCCGTTTAATATCAATAATCAAGATTCAGAAAAATTAACTGTGTACATGTATATTGTGCTTCGTATAACATGCTCAAGACAGCCTACTTTGTCCCTAAATATACAAAGAGGTTACAATTAAATTAGTTTACCTTCACATTTTTGTCTCTCATAGTTTCATCTAATCTAGTAGCAATAGCAACAGCTTTCTCTTGTCTTGATTTGTCCAGGAAATACATCATCTTAGCACCTTAAGCATAAGAAAAAAAAACCACATTTGATCAGATACTGACAACATACAAGTACAAAACTTGATTTATTTTAAAATTATAAATTGATACAGAAAACATTCCAAAAACAAAAAGGAAGATATTGTGGATTGGGGCTTTCTACAGATTTTAGAACATATCAATTTTCCATCCACTATATTTTGTATAAAAAAATTATATTTTCACATTTTACTTATTATAAGTGACGACACAGCAAAATATTTGCTAGTACATTAAGAGCATAAGGATAAAGTAACGCTGTAGCTTCACTACTGACAAAAATGAAATGCTCACTGGAAACTTTGCTTCAAGTTTTCACTAAAATGTTAAAGAAATAGGATGTCTGAGGCAAGAGTTAGTAAGGAAAGAGGTCAACAGACAGAACAGGGAAACAATATCTAGATAACTAAGTCACTCAAGTCAGCAAGCTAGTTGAAATGCACCCTACAATGATAAAGGATGTCCTGGTAGATGTCCTTTTAGAACTATTGTGAATTATTTTTACAAAGCTCTGGAGTTAAGGTGAGCTGCTAGAATAATGATAATTAATTATGTTGGCAGGTATGACACGTCTTTAAGCAACTTATCAAAAGATTACAAATTTATGTAATTTGGCATCCTAAATCCAACAGCATGAACAGACATTCCTCCTCTCCCAAATATGCAACACACACGAATTAAATAAGCACACAACCTACTAGCAAGGAAAAATATAAAAAGTATGGTTTTAACCTACAAAGTAACTAGGTAAAAGCAGTACCATCTTACCCAGATCCATTCCTTGTCTGCAATTCAGTCTCATATTTGCTTACTATATTCTTTTCTCAGTAAGTTTTTATAGCTTTTTATTCCTGATCGCTCTACAGAACAAAACACCTAAGAAGGGGTGAACTGGAATATGTTCTTTCTTGTAGAATCATTAATAATTATTTATTACATTTAAATTAGTTACATTTAAGTCCAATGAAGACTATGAGGTAGCACAGGGCTTAATTTAGCTTGCAGAATCTTACTAGTGATGATGCCCTTAACAGGGTGGTTTACCTCTTAAAGAGTCAGGGCAGCCCTGGAGCACTCAGCCATGCTCTAGAGAGGAGTCCAGAGGGCATCTGCTGGGAATCAGCCAACCCAGCTGAGCAGCATCAAATGATTGGGGCTGATGATTCCCAGCTGAGGGATATAAATGAGGGAGGACCCCAGGCTCCATGTGAGAGCCTGAGACTACAATCCCCTGTAGCTGCAGAAGAGGATTGTGAGGGGCCAAGTAGCCCTGAGGAAGTCCTGACTAATAAGCTACCAAAGGTCAGAGGACCCATAACATAGGTAGGGAACAGGACTATTATTTTGTTGTTTCATGTTTCAATTTTTTTTTTATGTTACAGAATAAACAGCCCTCAAGCACGGGCTAGAAAGTGAACAGGGTGTAGACACTTGTATTCCCCAGGATGGTGATTTAGCCCATCAGCTTACAATGCCCAAGAAGTAAAGAACCATCCAGCTTGCCTTATAGATCCCAGTACTGGGTGTCCAGTACATCAAGTACCCTAACCACTGGACTGTTAATGACTTAAATAGTCTTATCCATAGTGAAACAGTCAATAGACAAGAGAGAGAGCGAATGAGAAAATGATTTTGTAAGTCCAGGAGTTAGGGCACCTGCCCGGGATGTCCTGGGTCCAGTCCCCTTGATTTAGTCAATCACTCTCATTATTTATCTACAGTGGAACAATTTCAACTAAAGTAGACTGAGGGAGCCCCACATAAGAATATTCCATAGCTCAATAGTCAGCACACACTCCTGAGAAGTAGGAGACCCCCTGTTCAATCCCTCCCTCCACTCTCTGAAAGAGAGTGGGGAATTGAACCTGGGTCTTGTACCTCCTAGGCAAATGCTGTAACCAGTGGGCTAGAAGTTATAAGGTGGTCACCTCTTCCTCCTTCTGTTTTGTGTGGAATGAGGCAGATCTCTAACTCACTCCTGGAAGAAGTAGCTTAGGTGACTCCAGGAAACCCCGTTTGTGGATTGCAAGCAGAGACAGGCACATGGGTCCAGGCTGCAGGGAAGCACCTATTTCCATGAGAGGGTCACGGCGTAGCTCACACGCTTCTGAGTATCTTCTACTGGCTTACCTACACTGCTCCCCACCGAGCATGCTAGGTTTTGTGGATTATATTCTTAGGCACCACTCTGTCCCCATTCATTGTATAGGAGCCTAAGTGACTTGGCTTTGTGGATTGCAGTGTTATTGCTGTGATTTTCCAGGCATCTAAAAGTTAAGTGTTCTGATCCTCAATATTGCAATGCTTAAGTCCCTTCATGGATCCCACCATAAATGTCTGATAAATGTGAAGATTTTTCTCATCCTCAAGCTACTGGAAGGGAAAAGTTTTATTTTCCTCTCACCCATGCCACTACCTTCCTGGGGAGGAGATTTCTACTCTATACTATTTTTAGCCAGAGCCTCTGGCCACTCCACTCCTCTACCCTACCCCCAAGTTGTTTTGTGTCTCCTACTGCCACGTAGTATCTTAATTGACCACTCCTAGGCAGCAGCAAAAGCAGCGTAAAATTGACAAATTCTTGACTTTTCCATCATTATCTAGTGTCGTGAACAGCAGCAGTGAAAGTTACTAGTCTTGTTCTTTCATTCTGTTGCTGCTGCTCTGAAAAGCCATGAGCAGAAACAGAGGCACTTCAGCTGAGTGGAAAATAAGGAGGGAGGATTGTTTACATTACCAAGGTTTTTTGAGACCATAAGGGATAGAATCTTATGTTTTCTTTTAAAATAAATCCTGTAGAAACGGAAAGCTTCCCACATGAGGCACAGTGGGCAAGTCGATTGCTAAAGCCCTTCCAACAAACAGAAATGTCAAAAATAATTTGCATCTGAGCATCTGAGATTCTGATTGGAATTAAAGACAGAGAAAGACATAAATGATGGTAAATAATCAAGTTCAACATTTTCATATCATTAAAATAAACAAACCTGAGAGCAGATGCAGAATGGAGGTAGCATTATATTTGAGAAACTCTTCATTAAAACTTTCCAAATCTTTGTTAACAAAGATTTTCTGCATTTCTTGAGTTAGGACCTTGTTCACAATTTCTGGGAGATTACTATGATCAGATACTTAGGAAAGGAAAAGCAGAAAAAGTTACTGTTGCTGCTATTGTTCCTGAGAAACTTTACATCTGGAAATACACCACTTTAGACTGTACACACACACACACTCTTTATGATTGAAATCAGTATTACAGAAGTTAATATTTTACCATCTTTGGTTTTCATCAAAACATTAAATGGCATCAGTAGGTTCTGATGAAATTCTGAACACTTTGTATATAAATAATGCAATTTTTTTGCCATGCGTGTCTATTTTAAATATTTTAGTGTTTCTATAGTATTTAGACACTATAAAATATCTACAGTGGTTTCATTGTACATACCAGATTTAGAGAATTTAATCAAACATTCATGTAGCCATGGATTATTATTGTTGATAGCAAAAGCTCTCTTGACAGACTGCAACATTAACAGAAACTTTCCTGTGCAAAAAACAAGAACCAAAAAACCAAAACCAAGGTTATATATGTTTCTCTAACTTTTTGTGTTCCTTTAAATTTCATTGCAGACACCTACCCAAATCCTTAACTTTCTCATAAACATACCCCCAAAATGTCCAAAACGTTTAGATTTAGTTAAAAAAATAAGTACATTTTTTACTCATCTCTTTTCAGAAATTAGAGAAAAAATTCAGTGTTTTTTTACAAAGTGATGATAGCAATGTTTTCTGAAAAATCCAGCAACCATGTAAAATAAGTATAATGTTTAGGTGCCTAGCTTTTACAGGAAGTTATGTCCCCAGGTACTTGGTAGTTTCATTAGTAAATCTAATGCAAATATTAGAAACACTAAGTCTTATGCAGAATTGTCATATCTGTACTCTCAATACCCAGATATAAAATACATATAACATTGTGGCAGCCCCTAACATCATTCCATTATAAAAGAGCTGCTGCTCACTATTATTAGCAACATTGTATCAGGTTCATTAGCCTAATTTTTCTTAACTGCTGAAGAATTACAACTAGAAATATTTTTCCTCCATATCACATCTAATTAGCATATAACTACAAATTCCTTTATTCTTAAAGTCAGTTTCAAGAATAAATTATGTGCTGCCAAAGAAAGGTGACATGGCATACACTAAGTTTTCTGGAATATTTATCCATTAACGCTGGGCATGATGGAAACACTTGCCTCAGTATGTTAGTAAATGCAGACTACAGTTGGGTAAAAATAGGCTGAAATAAAGCATTAGAACATTTGCAGAAAAAAATTAAAACTTACATATACTTTACCTTTTCTAAAGTATATTTCAAATGCTAACAGATGTGTGTCTATGTTATCTGCAACAAGATTCTTAAGTGGCATAAGGAACTTAATAGCTTCCTCTAATGGATTTTTGACCTGTTTTAATAGAAGACGAAATTAAAGTTACATAAAAAAGAGGTATCTATCACTAACATACATCTTTTAAAAAGATGACGCTTTCCATGAAGCTCAACCACCATTCAGTGACAGATTAGTCCTTTTGTTTTAACACCAACCAACCAACCAACCCAACCACACCCCTGTCCTGGCCCCACTATGCACAGCAAGCAAAAGAGGTGATTGAAGCACTATCTGATTTCTAGAGTATTGGCACAAAAGAGAAAAATCTTCATTTATACCCAAGAATGAATTATCTACAGAGTTTGAAATCACACAGCCAGCCAGCAAACCATGACGACACCTGTCTGAAGTAAACTGAACCAAGAAAAATGTATTTGAAGAAACAGTTGATATATCACTGCTCTCTTTTGACCATTTTAAGTTGATCCCAGAGTGATTGTAGCTAAGTGGCATTATCGCCATGTATTTCAGATGGATACCTTCCAACTAATATCATCTATAGTGGTAACAAGAACAAACACCTGAACTAATTCATAATAAAAAAATAGTTTTGAATGTTTACAAACAAACGTACTTAAGTCCTCATATCAAATTTTGTGGCTGTCAATCACATTTTCCTATCTTTTCTCTACTCTGTTACTGTGTGAAACACCTATATAAACAACAAGGACCACTGGCTGTACAGAAGAACAGTGCCTACAAAAACTTGACAATGGCTAGGTAGCTGATGTGCCAAGACCACTGCCTATCATGCTAACCAGCATCGTCTCATTGTTTCCTTCTGCTCCCTCTGATTCCACCTGCTGTTTTAGACCGTGAGCTTTCTGGGGCACGGATTAAGGGGTTTTTGTTTGTTTTTTTTAAAAAAAACCCTACAATTATTAACAAAGTGCTATCAAATGCACAACCTAAACATACTGGAGAAAGTGAACTACGAATTTTTCTGTAAACTTTTATTTAATTATAAGTGTTATAAAAGTGGTAGGCAAATTTGTTTTGTACAAAAATGACAAATTGATTTGTCCCTTTAAAAGGATTTTTAAATCTCACTTTAAAAGGATATTTCCCATGTTACAATCTTCCAGAACTGTGTGGGGATGGGGTTGCCAAAGAGAATATCATAAAATGAACCTGCCATACATTTTACATAACAAGTAACACAATGCTTACTCTTTCCAGTTTTTCAGGAATTAATTCTTCCCTGGGACCACTTGTTTCCTCCTCTTCCTCATCTCTTTTTTTCTTTTGAGTCTTCTGCTGTCGTTCTCTTTCTGCATGCTTTCTCTCCTCTTCAAGTTTAGCTTTCTTCTGTGCTCTTCTCTGCTTGCTAAGCATTTTTTTCAGTTCTTTGGCTGAAAGGTTTTCTATAGATAAAATAAAATAGTTTAATTTAATCTCTGATTTATACATATTCTCAGAATTTCAACAACAATCTTGGTTTTTTCTCAAACAATATATGGGCATCTCTAGGCTTTTCATATAGGGAAAGGAGAGATGTATTTATACAAAAATTTCAAAAAGAAACCTTTTCATTTATCAGTAAAATGCACCAATTCCTTTGTAGTCTAATGTTACTGCACATTACACATCCAACACAAAACATTTTGTATCTTAAATGCCAAGGTTTATATAAAAAATATAAAACTCAAAGTCCAGAAACTCAGAAGTATTCATTTAAACCATGAGTCAGATGAAATGCGAAGTTTGGAAATCCCATTATATTATTTACACCCTGGGACATCAGAACACTTTGTACTCATACAGTGCCTTTCATCCAAATATCTCAGGTGGCCCAACAAAAGGTGGATGACATTTTTCTTGGTGGCTAAACTTAAATTCCCCTATTACCCTTAGTTCAATATCATCTTAATGCTCTTGGTAATATCTATTGGAAACCTCCTAAAACATTCATATTACACCGTAGTGTTTGCACCCTTTAAGTGCATAGACTTAAACTTAACTTGGAAGGTAGTATAGCTATTATATAGCATACATTTATATACAGCTAATGTACTAGGTACTTCATAGAGGAACTTACACTATAAACAGACAGACAACTTGGCGGAGAAAGGAAAAGTGACATAAGTGCATTGAGCTGTGCTATAAAACATGCATCTTGTTATACACGATATATTGTGCAATTTATTATACTCTGAAGGGAGGACAAGGATTTACTGGTCTCACATATGCAATTCTTCCTGTCCTTTAAAAAAAAATTAAATCATCATCTTTGAATTTCTTCTCTTTGGTCAATGCTGTCTCAACATTAAGATGCTCTGAATACATGCAATATTCTAGTTGCAGCACCACTCGTGCATGGGTGGGAAGTAAAATCATCAGCTCTTTTGCGGGCATACTGCATTTGAAGACCCTCATAACTACTTTACTCACCATTATCACCCCTTTAGATCCTTCACGTTTACTCTGAGAAAATATTTTTCCCAGTGAATACCAGTTTCAGATTATTTCCCAGAAGTATTCACTTGTATTTTGCCAAGCTGAAGCTCAGTTTATTTCCCGTACATAATTCTAACATCTCTATGTGTCTCTGTATGTTTTCCCCAGCAGAGCGGGCTCCATGCCCGCAGATGCTCCAGGTAAACAAAATGTCCCAACCCACCAGCAGCTTACCCTGACGTCCAGGAGCCAAAGTTTGCCAACCCCTGAAATATAGGGTCAGTTTATGAAAGGGTCATACAGTTTTTGCTATTTTTACCTAACCATCTTGGAGGGTCGGCTTATAAATGAACGGGCTAATGAACAAGTATATACGTTATTAACTACATTAGGTCTAACACCAATTACTGCAGCAATCCATTGACTACCTTCCCCTAAACTCAATACATGATGGTTTTATCATTACCTCTTCATTTATTATTTTCCTGGTTTAAGAGTTATGTAGTGGTGTTCATATCTAAAACAAAATGAATTTTTAGAAGGTAGTTTATGTACACCAAAAGCTTTAATAAATTCAACTGACATCTGTCTTTTGTTCAACTACTAGTTTTGTAATTTGATAAAAAAGCTTCTCTGTCATAATATTTATTCTTGACTATTTCTTTTCAGTCACTGATCAAACATTCAAGGACAGAAAATGAAAACTTCTGTATGGTACAATATATAATAATTTTATAGCATGCAATGTTAATTAGCTTAGTAAGTTTTAATTTGTGTTATGTACACATTGGCCTGCATTACTGCTTAGGTACCTGAATTCACTTCTTGTTCTTTGCTTTCATTGGTTAAAGGATTATCATGTAGTTTCAAGTAGATTTCAATTGCTGATCGAGCAGCCTTGAAATAGAAGGCATGTTTCCTGAGAACATCTTCCAATCTTAGAAGGTCTACATAGGCTCGAAGAGTCATCTTTCTCATGCAGTATGTGTGGAAGTCAAACTGATCATCTGTTATCTCAAAAAAATGCTAAAAAACCCAACACACAAGATCATACTTAAATCCTTTCACTGATTTTCTGTTCATTACCATCTAGATACAAAGTGGAGTACCAATTAGCATTATTTGCAAACCCAACACATCTAACATGGAAAATAAGAGAACCATTTACTGTAGAAATGTAGCTAAGAGAAATCTCCCCTCCATCTCTTTTAAAAAAGAAAGCTAATTTAATTTACCCAACAAACAAACCCCCATCCCATTGATGCAAACGGCAATTTTTATTGTTCCGATTCCATCAGACATTACTACCCCATTTTATTTTGCTTGTAAACAGTGTCTACATTTTTGAACAGGTAAAAGAGAGATGGCACATAGCACTGCAGAATAGTTTTAGATAACAGCATGTCAAAAAGATTTATAGTTATTGGATTTTTTGTTTCAGTTTTTAAAAAATAATTATATTAACAAAAAAGATCTGCAATCCATTAAGTTAAAATGCTGATTGTATAGCGTTTTTTAAAACTGAAATATCAAGATTTTTAAATGTGAAGAATGGCATGCTGAACTGATTGAGGGAATCAATATTTACACAGCATTATGAAAAAATGTATATAGGAAACAGACCAATCTTTTTACCTACTTACCCTTTCCACTTCATGACATTTTTTCAAGGCATCACCATACTTCGCTAGCCTCTGATAAGCTGAAGCGCATTCAGTCTGGAACCACATACACTGCATCTCATTTAGATTTTCCATAGCAGATGTTCCTTCCTAAAATGAAGATATTCATAACTGGTGAAACCAATAATTTACCAACTGCTGTTTTTTCCTCCTCACACATAACTTCTGTTACTAAACAATCATTCATCCATTTATAAATACATTTGCAATACAATAAAAAATGGCTATAAGTGCAAAACCTCCCTTATTAAATAATTAGTGACATTCTGAAAAGAAAAAAATCACTTTTGCTCCACTGATTCTTCTTCCAGACTCCTTGTTTCTTTAAGTGGTACTTCTGCAAAGCCACATGGGCACAGATTAATATGCTTGAAAAATAATTCATTTTGCAGGGTAAAATCTCAATATTTTTTCAAGTTAAATCCAACAAAGAGAGACAATTCTCTCTTCTAAGATTAAGAGGCAGTGAAATATCAGACTCATTTTTATGAGAAACCTTAAGTTTCTGAAGGAGTAGTTTATTCTTTTTTGCCTGAATCAGAGGAAGCACCTGCTAGTTTAAATCCAACAGGTATATTTACTGGTTTGTTGACAGTACCTCTACTGACACCAAACAAATTTTTATACTCTGGATTTGGAATATTTAAAAAAAATCAATTAAGGAGGATTGTAGAATGTGTGTTTTATAAATTTCAAGATTTTAGGTCATTAAAAACCTTTGAAAAAATTGGAAGGCACGTTCTATGAACTATAAAAATAATGACATGCAAGAACCCAAGTTTGCCACCAAATTCTCAAAACACTTAAGAGGAAAGGAAAACACTACTAAACAATCTAATTCTGACATACAAGTTATTTAACACTTAAATGTATCTTTGACTTAATTCTGTTTAATCAATTAAACTATAGATACAGTAGATGGCATTACTACATACGAAGAAAATACTACAATTCTGTTCCATTAATATCGTCAGCTGATAAAAATATCAACAAACATCTAGATCAAAAACTTTCATCGTCAGATTATTCAAGAGACGAGTCAAAGACTTCCATTGATATTCTAAGAAAAAAAGACATCTTATTTTCCACAGTACAAAAAAACTTTATACAAAAACTAAATAGCACACTAAATCAAATTAAATCAAACTAGATCCTCCCCCACTCTGTTTATGGGAATCATCAGAGTACATCGGGGTGTACCCTGGTGGGCTGGACTGGTTTGTTTACTTGCTGCGTCCGCAAGTTCAGCTGATCGCAGCTTCCACTGGCCGCGGTTTGCCGCTCCAGGCCAATGGGGGATGCGGGAAGCAAGGGATGCGCTGGCCACCGCTTCCCACTGCCCCCATTGGCCTGGAGCAGTGAACTGCGGCCAGTGGGAGCCACGATCGGCAGAACCTGCGGACCTGGCAGGTAAACAAACCAGCCTGGCCTGCCAGGGTGCTTACACTGGTGGGCCGCGTGTCAGAGGTTGCTGACCTCAGGACTACACTCCAGATTTCTACAGTTTCTGGAAGCTCATAAGTGGTGAGCACCTTAGGTAAGAGAATGGTATTTTTGAAGTGATGCTTAAACTTCTGGAACTATGCAAACTGTTTTGCAGAACCTTAGTTTTTACACTCACGTGAATGCAGACATTGTGGACTTTATAAGCAGGAGGCTACAAGCTAAGTTTTCAGGAGTGCATAAAAGTGGCTTGGGAAGCTAAATCCCATTTTCAAGTTACATCAATGGGAATTAGGCACTTACTATTTAGGTGCTTTTGAAAATCCTAATAGACGTCTCTCTGCATTTTTAAGTGCCAAAATAGCTTTGAAAATCTGGCCCTTAGAAGCTTAAGTATTATTCAATTGACTTGGATCAACATGAACAATTTGAAATGCAGCAGATTTGTTCTTAAACAATTAGTCCAAGTTACACAGCTTGACAGTGACAATTTTCCAAGAAAAAACAGCTATCAAGTGCATTCCACAAAGTGACGTACTCCTGTATGTGTGGCAATGCATCAACATTCCTGGAGTAACATCTGTATTACATCATAGTCTGCTAGAAAATTACTTATTACTAATATTAAAGTTATAATTACACAGGGAAGCATACCTTAATGGACAAATCTCTCTAATGGATAGATTTCTGTTGTCACTCAAATCAGTTACTCTGGCAGAGATATGGTATCAGATAATTACATCTGATGTATATGATTTTCAAAATGAAAATACTACCAACCCCCTCTTTAAAATAATATTTCCTACCCTTGTAAACTTGGAACACATCTCCTCTGCATCTTTCACCATATTTGCTCGAAGCATATATTTTGCACATTTGGAGTTGATGAATCTATCTGCTGTATCCAAAGACTGTGCTTCATCCATCCATTTGGCGGCTTCCTTGAGATTACCTAAATGCTGTTATGAGAAAAAAAAAGTCATTTATATTTCCTTCTTATATATATTTTTGACTAAATATAGACATTTATAGGTATTAGTACTTTGGCACCAGGGTTTATAAGCACCTTAAAAAATATTAAGGATAGACTTTAGTCTTTTTTTTCCTGTGGACTTTACAAAATGATCACTCGTAAGTTGTGATGTTTTACTCCATACTATAAACAAACTGGAAAGTATGTTTACATTTTCTGATTGATAGAACAGAGTGTCAAATAAAAAACAGAACAAATGACCATGCCCCAAACCAGAAAATCACACTTATGAAAATTTCAACTGAGTAAGGGACCTCTCAGAGCCTAAAATTACACACATTTAATTCAACATTTTTACCTTGTAAATTTTTGCTTTTAAATAGAACAGTTCTATTAATGTTGGAGTGCTTGCAATTGCAGCATTAATGTATTCCAAGGCCAATGAACACTGGCCAAGTTTGTCAAAGTGCTGTGCCAGGAAATAACGAACCCAAAGTAGTGTCGTTGGGGGCTCCTTCTCTCCATTTTCTGTAACAAAGCAGATATAAAATTACAGTGGCCAATAAGGCTGAAGACTTCATTTGGGGGGAAAAAACACAAAAAAACTTGATAAATTCAGCAAATATTTGCTAAATTGTTTTCATTTGCAAAAAGGTAGAGATAACTATTCTCTGGCAAAAGGCAGCAGCACTCCAACAATTATTGATAACTGTTAATACAGGGATTAGTAACTGAAATGTAGTTTTAATACCTGTCTATTGAAACTTACCATATGGACTAAAAAAGTCACAGGTTTTCAGAGAGGCTTCGTAACCAGTAACAAGTTCTTGAATTATTTCTACCTATACATGAAAAATATAAATTTAAAAGTTTGCCTTAAAATATTATATATGTTGGAAACAAGCTCATGTTCACACTTTTACAGTTATAGCACATCACCTAAAAATACACTGAAGCAGTGTTTATGGAACTACACTACAATAAACATACACTTAACTGGGAAAAATATTGGATGGATCATGTGCATATTCTAGAAACAACGATGAGGTGCAGGGCCAGCCTGCAGATCCAGCAGAGCACCTGAGGGTAGCGGGTGGGGGGGTGGCAAAAACATCAATTTCTGTTCCTCATCACTTTCACAAGATACTGTTTGTTCATCTATGGTAGCTGTTCTACATTTTTTCCTCACTACATAGTCTTGAAAATGAACTATCAAAACTCAGTTAACTGTATTTGATTAGTCACTCCCTCCCAATAGCTGCTTAGGAAATATTTTAGGTACTTCAGTTTTTGAATGCCCAACTTGAGACAACTTGAAGAGGGTTTGTTTCTGAAGAGGGCTGCAAGTATGCTTCTCTTAAGGATGAAGGATGGAAAGGGGTCTCTGGCTGAGTCCCTGTGAAATGACTATCTGAATACTGAGTTATTAATTAAGAGGGCAGTCAGAACCTTGGTTATATGACTCAGATTTTTAAATCTAAATAAAGAGGCCTGATTTTAAGAAAGTTGGTGCTCAGCACTTTTTGAAAATCAGGCCCCTTCACTGTCTAATGTTGGTCACCCAAAAATTAAGGCACCTGAAATCAATAGTCTATTTGAAAATTTAGATTACAAACTGAAATTTGCATTGTACAATCTTGATACAAATATACTCCCTGTAAGTAGTTGTGTAACATCATAAGAATCGATTGATTCTATTCTAGAGCAGACGATTTGGTAGTGTAATGCATCTGCTCCTGAATGCTTTAAAATTCTTTAGCGCAATTCATTGTTTTGTAGCTAGGCTAATTGAGATTAAAAGTTGCCTTTCAAGTCTAGCAAGTATCCAACTTCTCAGGGGAATAAGAATAGAAATTAAGATGAACAGAAAGTTGTAATATGCATACAAAATACATTACATGCTGAAAAGCATTTAAATTTTGGGCTGAGCATGGTGCATATGGGAGGGGACAACTATGGACCAGTTAAATAAATGCATTAGCTTTTCACCGCCTAAAGATGTAAGTTGAAATCTGAATTATTATGCATAGAAGGCGTTTAGTGAAAACAATCTTCTCTCTATATAAAACAAAATAATTACTAGGAAAAGAATAAATGATGGAAAAATCCTGCAAAATTAGCAAGATTTAAATCTGATGAAATGTGCAATATTTTGAAGACATACTTCTAAAGGTATGAAAACTAAAAACAGAAAAACTAAAGGTCACTCTAGAAGACTAAGTGAAGTGGTCAGAAGGGCTTATTTTAGGTAAACACATACCTATCTTAATGTGCCAGGAAATACCAAGTCTCATTTTTCAAAGTAAATTATTTCGGATTGGATCTGTTAAGTCCCATGAAGCCATTGTGAACTCTTCAAAAAGGGTTATATTTATGAATGGTCATAAAAAGAGAGTTTTGGAAAAATCTCAACGGAAGTCATGTTTTAGGTAAAAAAATAAAAAAATAAATTCTTAGGACTTACATACTAGCCCTTTTTTTCCCCATAGGCCTAACTTTTAACGAAGGAGAAAAAATGCTCAAGTGCCACATAGGCAAGTAGACAAAGGAGAGAAAACATATTTGGTACTGCTATCAGACCTGCCACCTTTCATTTGTTGAAAGGACCTTTAAAGGACCAGCAGAAAACCTCTTATACCACCCTTTTCTTTTTTTAAGAGAATATTAAAATACCGAAAATATCAGTTTCCCCTTAAGCAGCAAGTTTGAGGTGTATAGCTACACTACGCAAACAGAACATGCAGGGGAGGCTCCAGACCCCAGCATGCCAAGTGCTTATTTGGGGCAGCATGCTGCGGGGAGCACTCTGCTGGTCGCCGGGAGGGCGGCAGGAAGGCAGCCTTTGGCGGCGTGCCTGCAGAGGGTCCGCTGGTCCCGTGGCTTCAGTGGACCTCCCACAGGCGTGCCACCGAAGCCACGGGATCAGCGGACCCTTCGCAGGTGTGCCTGCAGGAGGTCCACCGGAGCTGCAGGACCGGCGACCGGCAGAGGACCCCCCGCGGCATGCCGCTGTGCTTGGGGCAGCGAAATGTCTAGAGCCTCCCCTGAGAACAAGTCACCTTTCCTTAGTGCTTTTCATTACTAATCTGAAGTGCTCCCAGACTTTAAATTCTTCTCATTTAACTACTGAAAAACTCAGATAATTTTTGTTGTTGTCAAGAAGCTTTACTAGATTGAGAGGCTTGAGCCTATTTATGTCAAGAGGAATTAAATCTTCATACTGACTTCAGAAATACTAAATATGCTTCATGAACCCATGTGAGCATTTTCTGGTTCCTGTAGTGACACAGATTGTACTAAATTGCACCTGCTCTTTAACAAGATGCGAAGTTCTTCCCCCGGCAGCCTCAGCTCGCTGTGCCACCAGCACTCTGGGCAGCGGGGCTGCGAGCTCCTGCCAGGCAGCACAGCTGCAAGAGCTGCCGGCCTGCCCCAGTGCTCTAGACTTCTCAGCAGCGTGGCTGGCTCCAGCTGGGCGGTGCGGCTGCCAGTCTGGTGCTTTAAGCAGCATGGTAAGGGACGGGGGGGTTGGATAAGTGGCAGAGGGTACGGCGGGGGAGTCAGAGGACAGGGGGCTGTTGGATAGGTGTGGGAGTCCTGGGAGCCCTGTCAGGGGACGGGGGTTTGGATAGGGGTCAGGGCAGTCAGGGGACAGGGAGGTTGGATAGGTGTTGGGGCCCGGGGGGGCGGTTGGGGTGGGGGGCCCAGGAGGAGGCAGTCAGGGGACATGGAGCAGGCGTGTTGGATAGGTCAGGAGTTGGGGGGGGGCAATCAGGGGGTGGGAAGTGTTAGGGGCCGGATAAGGGGCAGGGGCCAGGCTGTTTACAGAGGCACAGCCTTCCCTACCTGGCGCTCCATACAGTTTTCGAACCCTGATGTGGCCCTCAGGCCAAAAAGTTTGCCCACTCCTGCTCTAGGAAGAAGTACCCATTTCTTCTTTACTGCAACAGGTAACCTTCATAGTAATCAGGACTTAGACCACATAGAGCTACAGGTCAGCGTTTGCATCCTGCATTCTATCTGGAAGTATTATTAAGCCAATGCAGACTTTTGACAGGTATAACATGACCTAAACAACTGCCACAGTTAAAAAAGCAGATCACCACATTCTGCACTAATTGTAGATTCCAAAAAAACCTTGAGTGGATAACTACCACCCTGGTCTCCAAAGCACCTGCTCTTATGATCTGCTCCAAATGTGCTCTTATGACATTTATATAACACGTTTTCACAGATACTACTCAGTCAAAATATGAGCTAGTTATATTTGAAAATGAAAGCACTGAATTATGAAGCTAAGCAAAGCCCAATTATATCCTAAGTAAACTCTGCATTGTTTGTGTTTCTCAAATATATATATTTATTGTACAAACTTAAATGCAAATAATGTGTATGTATCTTAAAGTCATAAGTTATTTGTTATAAATGAATAGATAACGGATTTCCAAAAATTCACACAAATGCATTTTCTTAATTATTTTACTCTTGTGCATACATAGCTCTTCTTGAGTGGACTAGGACTGAAAAATAAACTGTGTTCTCTTACTTAAGAGATATCATGGGGGAAATTAATATGCTTCTGTTAGTGTGGTAACTAGTCAATTTGACAGACAAGAAGATTTTTAAATAAATCTTTTCAGAGACAAGCACAAAAACTATCCAATTCCATTTTTAGAGACTGCAATGACATGTTAAAATATTGATAAAACTATCTTCTGAATACTGAGTTAATGACATCTTGTATTACAGCATAGTCAAAATATGTTGCATCATGCTAAACACTCAAGATGGTTAACTAAATCACTGAATTAAATGACTAATGCATTAAAGTAAAATTATTCAATATTTTACTTTATGAAATTGTAAATGAAAGCAAAGAACAGAAGAAAAATGGAATATAGTTTTTAAAAATTCACCACTGTATAACTTAGCATTTCATTTTAAGTACTTAAACAATGCTAGTTTATCAGCCATGAGCACCAGTTTTAAGCAATGCCTTTTCAATTTTTTACAGCAAATAAAACCTTAATAAGTATTTCTACTGCATAAACCTATTAATACAAAAAAGTTTTAAATAAATATTGTATTCCTCAGTACAATTTTCAGGAACAATCAGCACAATTAACATTTTAGCACAGATTTTAAGCACTACCTTCTGATTTCATAGGATATAGGGCAGATATATCTACATTTTCTTCTTAGAAAGACTATGTTCAGTTCTATTTTCTTGTATGGTAGCCCCAGCAACTTGGAACAAAAGTAACTGAGATTCTTTAAAAGTAACGTACGTTGATTTCTGCACAGTACTTTGTGAAATCTCAGACTGAATTGGTCTTGCGATTAAAATTAAAGGCCACAAAAAATTCAATAAACGCATATGTTGATTATTTATTAACTGAACACACGAACGTGTGATTACAGCCATGCAGACACAAAGGCCTCTTCTACATGAAGAATATTTGCAGTGTTTTTTTCCTGCACACATACTGCTTTTAGCATGGCTTAATGATATGGCTATAAAGACACTTGCATCCTGTTCATACTATGGCTTTTGCTGTTATAGCGGGGGTAAGGGGATGTACTTGTGAAGAAGAATTCTCACAACATGTTCAGAGTAGACGGATCGAAACGGAGGATATGGTCTTGCCTAGACTGACAACAAATGAAGAGGAGACTAAACAAGTAGGGAAGGGGGAAAGATACAGCAGCCAGCAACAAGATCATATGGACACTCAAAGGGGTGTGCAAAGCATAGTTGATTTTATAACTATAAAGTGTATACATTAAATGAATACATAAAAATAATAGCCTTGATTTACTTTGCAAGACCACAAGAATTAAAGTTGGTCAGTTTTGTGGGAATTTTTGCATGAAAGGAGGTGGTGGTTTAGCAAAGCAATTCTGCGTCATGACCTTTTCCTTGATAATACCTAATAATCAGACATTTTGGAATCTATCTTGATATTTGAGGTTTAAGTGTACTAAGTTTTTATGTGTTTAAAATTTAACTCTTCATTGTTTTGCACTGTTCTTAGTAATTTAGATAAGCTGTATTTTTTAGTGGTTAATGATAAAACATATAAAAGCACCATACAAGACTTAAATAGATATTACTTGTCTAGACGACTCTAAAGACAGCACTGTAGAAAAGTGAGTGAACTTGTCTATCAATTTTCTATTCCCAAAAGCAGCTTATATATTATGCATTCGGGTTCTCATCAAACGCCGTAAAGCAAATATTTTTTCCCAATATTCTAGCCTGTTTAAAGTGTTTTTTTCTGTAGCAGCGAACAAATGATGCCAAATGGTTTCTGTGGGATGCTGAAGAGTGACATTACATAACTCTCATTCTTGAGATATTTTTGAACTAAAAATATTTTAAGGTCCCAGCAGTTTCAATTCTTCCTCCTCTGTAAACTGTAAATTGTTCAAGATTTGGAGGACTGAAAGAACTTGCCTGCAGAGCTCAGGCTGCTATACTTCACCTTGCATCTTAATTTTTCACAGCCTCACCAAACACTTATAGGCCATTTCAAAACTATCCAATCTCACTTTCTCCATCTAAGAGTCTGAAGAATATCAAATACAAGACGAAACATTCAGGATTCAACAGTGTAAAGGAGAGAACATCCAGGGTATGAAAGTATTTACTTGATACAGTCAAGTTTGACTTGAGACAGCGATGTACTGATTTCATCACAGTCACGCAAGTTTCTTTTGTCTCATTTGTAAAGCTTCCATTACACAGTCTACTGCATCATTCCTATAAATTAAGTCCACAGCATAATGAACAATGTAATAAGCACACATTAATCTCTCCTTATTTTTACTTACCTTACAGTGGTAACTGGAATTCTTAAAGATGTTTGTCACTTCAGGCATGCATGAGCTCCTTTTTCTTTGATCGGAGTCTTTTTGGTAGCACTGCCCATTTGATCTACACACGTGCCCTAGCTATCCTCATGCCCTGTACCGAGGGCACAGGGCAGTGTCTGACAAACCACCCTCAGTTCCTTCTCTACTGCTAAGGCAAAGACTCCGAAATGAAGGGGAAGGAGGATAGATCGTGGTGCATTCACAGGGACACAAATCTCAAAGAACTGTTACAATACAAGGTAAGTAACCGCTTCTTCTTCCTCAAATAACATCCCTGAGGATGCTCCACTATAGGTGGATTCCCAAGCAGTACTACCTATAAAAGGTGGTGTATTGCAGCCCAGTCTAAGATTGTTTGAAGAACAGCAGTTCCAAAAGCAGCATCTGCCCCTGAGGCATGAACCAGAGAAAAATGGTCTGAAGAGGTGTGAACTGAAGCCAATGTAGCAGCTCCACAGACCTTTACAAATGAAACATTCTTCAAAAGAACTGCAGATGTAGACTGTGATCCAGTAGAACAGGCTGTAACTGTCGGAGGGAGCTAAGAATTAGAAACCTCATAAGATAAATGCAGCCAGAAACTCATCTGGAGAGCCTTTGGGTTCAGATAGGGCCCCCTTTAACTCTTAACTGTGAAAGAAACAAAATCTGTGAGAAGTCCTAAAAGTCCTAGACAGAAAGCCAATGCTCCAATGTCTAAAGTGTGAAGAATGGCTTCTTCTTTGGGGTAGTGAGGCTTAAGAGTAAAAAACCAGGAATTAAATGTTAAATTACTATGGAAATTGGAGGTTACCGGGGCGGGGGGGGGGGGAAGAGATTAAAAAAAGGAAGTGGTCTGGTAGATACCCTTCCTTGTAAAAGGCACTGTAGAAGGTTCAGCCATTAACACCCCTAATTAAAGTAAGAGATTGCCATTAAAAAGGCAGTTCTCACACAAATTTAACAGGGAACATTTGACTAGCAGCTTGAAGTGTGGTTTCATGGGGGAGATGAGGACAAGATTCAGACCTCATGCTGGGGTTAGGTTCTGTGACATATGGAAAGAGTTGCGAAGCCTTTAATGAATCAAGATTAGTAGGTGAGCAAATATTGAAAATCCTGTCACTGGAGAATGGAAGACTGTAGTAGCAGCTACATGAACTTTAACAGAAGTCAAAGCTGAGCTCTCCAAAGCAAACAAGCAGTCCAAAATGTGTGACCGAATGGAATCAAGAGGGGAAAGACCCCACTAAGTGCTCCAATGTTGGAATCTCTTCCATTTCTACAGATATATGTTTTTCTAGTAGATGACTTTCTGCCACTCTTGAACAGCTGATTTCTATTCCTGACAGCCATCTAGGAGCCAAGACTTGAAACGCACTACAGAGAAGTTGGGACAAAGAACCTTCTACGTGTTGGATCAGAAGATCAGGTATCAGCGGTAAACAAACTGATGGGCAAGATGAAAGGAGAACTAAAGTATGGGAATTAAATTTGTTTCAGCCAGGTTAGTGCTATTAGAATAACTCTGGCTTTGTCTTACCTGATTTTGGTCAGGATTTTTGAGTAGCAGTAGAGTCGGAGAAGAGGCCTACAGCAGGTTCCTAGACTAAGGGATAAAAAAGCATTGACTAATGAATGAGGACCCAGACCTGCCCTCAAACAAAATCTTTGCCATCCCCACCAATAGGAAATGCCAAAGGGGTCTACTTCTGGAGAATTCCCAGGTAAAGAATATCTTCTTGAGGGTTGAGCATACTTTTCCCACCCAAAACCCTTCAAGTTCATACGCAGGCTCCTTCCCAGAAATTACTTCTCTCTCCCTCAGCTCCTCCGTTACCCCTGACTCCCCCCCGAGCCTTTGCACTGCTTTCAAGGGGTGCGGGAAATACAGTTCAATACTGTAGTTTAAAATTATTACTCAGAGTTCTGTATTAATATGCCTAGTAAGGAATATATTTATCAAAAAACATTTCCTGTATTTTTTTGTTGTTGTCTGTATTGTTACAGACATACTTGCTGATGGGTATTTTGAAATAAATTACCAAAATAACAAACTCGTGTGATTATATTGTGTTATTTTGACAAATAAAATATGCAGAATTTAAAATATGTGCAGAATTTTTAACTTTTTGGTGCAGAATTCCCCTAGCAGTAAGAACTAGCTCCAGGGCCATACCTTTAGGAGGGACAACTTCCCGTCTCAGAAGTGACCCTTAAGAGGGACAGAGAATGGGATTGGGAATGGAAACAAAGTATATGGAGTAATCTGATGTTACAACCTCCAGAACTCACATGTTTGAAGTGATTACTTCCCAAAATGGAAAGAAATGAGAAAGATGTTCTCAAAGGGCTGGAGAAGGTGGGTAGAACAATGCAGCTGATATCTGCAACCCTCGAAAGGAATCAAAATGATTGTTTGCCCAAAGACAAGGGCTGTCACACTAGAGGCTGGAGGCCACTTCTTTTCGAACAGAGGCCTTTTCGTAACGGGTTCTAATGATCTGCAACGGACCAGAAATTGAACACAGTGAAATATCTGTGCTGTCTGTGGCCTGGTATGCTTTTTTTTTTTTTGATTGGTTTGCAAGGATTTACATTCCAAGCAAGTGGAGGGTGCTCCTGAACCCTACAAAGAGTGGAAAGACTCATCAATGGAATCATTATAATAGTTTAAAAGGGGAGATCTTAGATGGTGTTTTGGACCTCTCTTGGGATTCCTGAATATTGTAGGCAGGGGGCACAACCCATGACGACTGATGGACATTGATTGGGCTGCCTTGTCGGCTTCATTAAAAGATGTTTGCAGTGCTGTTCTTGCGATATTTCGAGCTGATAGTTTGGAATTGTTCTTGCTGTTCTTGAGGCAGATGGTCAATAAAGGAATTTAATTTGGTGTAGTTTAATTATATTTATCTATTAAAGCTTGATCGTTAGCAATACTAAATTATAATGTAGCAGATGAATAACTTTTGCAAATGATTAAGTCCAGTTGTTTCTGATCCTGAGGTGGTATGGATCTGAAATGGTGCGGATCTGACATGGTCCTATTTCATTAATTTACAGCATTGTCCACCAGCGAACTCGGGGCTGGGTTGAGAATAGGTACCAAGAACCCTTAGATGGAATAAAATTACTTCTGTCCACTTTTACATGTTGGGGGCACAGTAGCCATGGTTTGCCATATCACCTTGGCTTGTTTGACTAAAGGACTCATTTATGGGTAAAGCTACCCTACCAGGAGAGACAGCCTAGAGGATATCCACTAGCTTGTGCTGGGTCTCACAGATCTCTACAAAGGGATTTTCAGGGAACAGGCAATTCTTTTCATGCCTAGAATTGTCTGAGCACAAAGGAGGAGGGACCATAAATGCCTTGTCAGCTGAGGAGAAAGATATGTTAGTCTGAGGAGTAGCTTCCTCATCTGCTCACATCTCTTATTCCTTGAAGAATTCCCCTTAAGGAGGACAATGATGGGAGGAATCAAGAAGAATATACATTTGTTTCTGCTAGTTCTCACACTGAACAAGTATTTAGATGTACTAGAGTACTGTTTCCCATAGGCTTCCCAGGGATCCCAGAATGACTGAGGAGGCCATACAGGAAGCGGGGGACACCCAGTGGGGTTCAAAACCAGGGAGCCTGCAGACTGTACTTTGCATATCTGTATCTTGGAGTTTCTCTCACAGAACAACATCCAGGTGTAAGAGCTCTGATTGGTAACTGAGCAAACCACACACAAAGATTTTAGTCTGAGTAACTGCCCTCATCATAGTCCAGAGGAGGGGAAATTGAAGAGAGTAGAAATTGAAGGCATTTTTGCCTGGGAGGAGGGGTGTACCAGGGAGTGCTGTGATACTGGAGACAAGAAAGATAATGTGTACTCATGAGCAGAAGGGACTCAGGTTCATCAGAAATGAGGAGTTCAGGGAGCCTAAATTCCTGCAGTACTAGGGTCAACTGAGTAAGAGGAGGCTGGCAAAAATCCAAGCCAAGTGGTGTCAGTACCAGCAGCGTTCTGGTTTCAGAATGCGAGGCGATCTGGGTGCCTGGTAGCCTTGCCTACTGTAGAGGATATGGATGGTGCTGTAGGTTCTGTAGTCAGTATCAGACCCCTTGAGGCTCTGAAGTCTCTTTTGTTGTCTTCATGGTGCCAAGCTGCGATGGGTACTGTGGGTCTCAGTCACTCAAAGCCTTATTGGTCGGTACAGGCCATTGATATTGAAAGAACCTGGAGTCTCAGCAGTACTCTTTTTAGGACATGTGGTCTCTGAAATAGCAGGCCTCTGAGGTGACCTAGACCTCGTACTGCTGACTTTGTGAAGCAATCTAGAGCTTTTTGAGGGGGAAGTCTTGGAGTCCTCCCCTTCCAATTATTTCCTCAGTAGAAGTAACAGGTGAGTGGGCTACAGTGGAGGTTGAAAGGGCACTTTTGTTACCAAAGACCTGTTGTACAGGGGTGGTATCTGGGCATGTGCCTGATCAAGGCTGCAGGAAGCACTATCATGAGAAATCTAAGCTTTATCTTCCTGCTCTTTCTAGACCTACTCCCGAACCCAATACAAACTTGACGGCTACAATGGATATGGATGTCCCCCAAGCAGTGAAGACAGTTAGAGTGCCCATCACTAACATGGAGAGATTCCAACAAGTTAGGCTCCATTTAACCCCAAGACAATTCAGCATATTCCAGATGACAACCTCTCGGGGGGGGGGGGGGGGGGAATGTGTGTGTGTGTGTGTGTGTGTGTGTGTGTGTGTGTGTGTGTGTGTGTGTGTGTGTGTGTGTGTGTGTGTGTGTGTGTGTAAACAAACTTGCAAAAGGTCCCTCAAACTACATACAGAACTAAATAAACTAGTAAACCAACTCAACAAAATTACCACCTATACTAAATTATACAGGACAGCTTAAAGCTTTACTTTAAGAAATGGGGACCGCCAGTCTTGCTCTGTCTCAGGCCAACACAGTTGAAGAGGACAAACCACCCTCAATTCCGACACTGCCCTATGTACCATTGGTAAAGGGTAAAAGGATAACTAGGATGCACATGCGGACCAAACAGGTAATGCTACCAAAAGTCTCCAACCAAAGGCACATGCACATCTGAAGTGATGCATCTACTCAAAGAACAACCTTCTTTTTTTTATTTTTAGGTATTCCATTATAAGAGTTTTCTGGCTCCGATTGGAAGACTTTCCATAGTTTATGCCTTAAACACGTGGTTGACAAATCGGATCACACAGGGCAACAGAAGTTTTACAACTTGTTGCTGTGCAAACAGAAATAAGGGAAAGTAGTTGGAATGGAGTAGAAGGGCATGGATTTTTCCACACTTTTCCTTGCTGAAGTCTTTTCTAAACCTTCTTCAAAAAGAGAATAGATTCCTAATTTGTCTCTATAGTAAGCCTTCTTGGCTATTTTCCCTGCCAGCCCCAATGAGTGAATTTTCTCTATCCAACAAGTGCGATCTATTTTGTCTGAGTTCCTGCTTATTTGAGTTGATCTGTAAAACAATCATTTTGGCTGTAAACAGATATTTACTCACTGCTATCCTAAAAAGGAATACCTTTGAGCAGGAGGAATAAATAAAAACTACCAGCTTTGCCATAAACACATAGTCAGCTTGTTAATTCTTATTAATGATCCTAGCACAGCTTGTAGAAAAGAACTTTTACCATTTATTGTTAATTAAAGTTTGTCCAAGGTGTCAAAGCTAGCTATCAGCTCTACTTCAGCGTTTCTCAAACTGTTGTTGGTGACCACAGATATTTCACAAAATACTTGCTGATAATCCACAAAGCTGGCTGGGTCATATGATGCTCACTCTCCCTGTTTCCAGCTACTAAGTCACATTAAAAGATGGCTGAAATTAATACTTGCTTAGTATTTCCTTCCAATGTAAAATATTGGGATGTGTGTCACAAATGGGAAGGAATGTGACACCTTACAACAGTGGCTCAAACTTTTTTTCACTGGTGACACCTTTCACATAGCAAGCCTCTGAATGCGACTCCCCCTTATAAATTAAAAACACATTTTATATATTTAACACCATTATAAATGCTGGAGGCAAAGTGGGGTTTGGGGTAGAGGTTGACAGCTCACGACTCCCATGTAATAACCTCATGACCCCTGCAGGGGTCTCGACCCCGTTTGAGAACCCCTGGTTTACAACAATTTCTGTATCAAGAGTTGGTCCACACTACATAAAGTTTGAGAACCCATGTGCTATTTAATGTTATATTTCTATGCCTGAAAAAACAACATGCAACTAAGCCAGCATTGTTAGTTCTTTAACTCCACGTCATTTACAACTCCAGTTTATGAACAAGTGACTGTCCTGTTCAGTAAGCCCAACTTCAAAGTCTTTCCAACTACAGAATACATCCAGTGCAGTCAAAGACTTTGATTTTAATATTGTGAAAAACAGTAAATTATCTAGGACATCCTCTTCAACATGGGGTAAGTCTTTCAGGTCTCCTATGATGTGTGTCAATACTACAAAAATTTTGTATTAATTTTCTGGCAACATCACAAACTGTCTTACATAGGGTGCAGAGGTTTTTAACCATCATGCCATCTAATTCTGCTCTAAGCAAGTTTTCATAACAGTGCTAGAACACTTATGTCCTGCTTACTCTAACACACTGGGGATAGGGCTGGTACAGGTATACTCAGCAAAACAAGTACATTTTCTATTGTACACAAAGTCACTGAATATGTAGACCGTCTGAAACAATAATTCATGTGCCTATCCAGTGTAATGAGCTTTTTATTCCTTTGATGGAAGATATACAATTGCAAGCTTTAAGACCCCATCAACCCTACAATTTTTACAGTGCTTTTAATCAGTTTGTGACACTGTTGTCTCCGAACATGGTTTGCGCCAACATACAGTATAACAATTAAGACACTGTGCCTAACAAAGTTTGAATATTTCACACTGATTTTGACAGTAGGCATGGTCTAGCACTAGTGTTGTCGTGCAAATCAGTCCTAGCACACACATTTTGTGATGCAGATTGTACCACTAATTAAGTCAACATAAGTGGGTTAGCCAGTTTGGCTCTCTCTCAGGTATCTGGGAAGACACATATCATAGCGGTTCACTCCTTGTGCCTGTATTTCAGGCAATATCCCTTACACAAAGCCATTTCTACAAGACTTTACTGACTACATAACTCAGAAGCATTGAGAAGGTTTAAGTTTCTCAGCACTTCCTATTACTGGACACTACAAGTTTTCTTACCATCAGGCAGGACTCCACTGGTATTAGAACAGTTGGAAGCGATAGTGTGGACAGACAACAGTAATAAAATCACTCAGGCCTTATTTACATCAGCAATTCCAAGAGTGATACTGTTATGATACTGTCCAGCAGAAGCCCCAACGGACTGAGAAATGCAGGGCTCATTCAGATTATGAACAGAATTTCTAGTGTCTTAAATTTCATAAGAATGGATTTCCTCCTGGATAGTGTCAATAAAATGGTAGTTCCTGTGGAACGTCTCCAGCATCATTCAGTTATGAAAATACTGAAAAAATGTGATGCAGGTTTCTAAATAATTTTGAAACATCATTTAAACACACATTTAGTATACATTACATTTAGAGTATTATAACTAACCACTGGTACTTATGCTCAGGCCTGGTCTACACTTCAAATTTAGATTGACCTAGTTACATTGCTCAAGGGTATGACAAAAATTTTCATCCTTGAGAACTCTAGTTAAGCTCAACACCCAGCATAGATATAGTTAGGTAGAAAGAAGAATTCTTCTGTCAATCTAGCTACATCCACTCAGGGAGATGGATTACCTACATCACTAGAAATATCCCTCCCATCAGTGTTGGAATCATCTACACCAGGAGTCGGTAACCTTTCAGCAGCGGTGTGCTGAGTCTTCATGGATACACCCTAATTTAAGGCTTCGAGTGCCGGTAATACATTTGAATGTTTTTTAGAAGGTCTCTCTATAAGTCTATAATATATAACCAAACTACTGTTATATGTAAAGTAAACAAGGTTTTCAAAATGTTTCAGAAGCTTTATTTGAAATTAAATTAAAATTCAGATCTTATTAGTTTAGAATGATCCTAGCCCTTGCTTTTCCTTGCTGAGTTTTCCAGTGTCTGGTGGCACGTATTTAGATACTTTAAGTCGTACACAGGCTTCTGAGTTATAAGTTGATAACCAGCTGGTAAAAGGTCAGCGGCTAGAACCCCAGATCGGCAGCTGAGGTGAGTGGAGCTGGCGGCTGGCAGGGCTGGAAGCCTGGACCCTGGCAGGGGGCCTGCACTGGAACTCCAACTAGAAGCAAGGTGAGTGGGGCTGCGGGGACCCTGGCTGGCAAGGGGCCAGCAGCCAGAATCCAGAGTAGCTGGGGGCTGACCACTAGAGTTCTGGGGTTTCCACCACTGGCTCCTGCCAGCTGGGGTCTCAGCCCGCTGCCAGCCTGGGGTTCCTTCCCCCAGGCCAGCAGCTGGGCTGACTGGGACCGGCAGCAGGACCCCGGCTGGCAGGAGCCAGTGGTGGAAACCCCAGAGCGGCGGCAGGCTGAGCAGCGCAGCCCGCCACTGCTCTGGGGTTTCGGCTGCTGGCTCCTGGCCAGCTGCGGTCTCAGCCCCCCCGCCATCCTGGGGTTCCTTCCCCCAAGCCAGCTGTGGGTGCCGAGGGGGACCCCAGCTGGTAAAAGGCCAGCAGCAGGAACCCCAGAGCTGGGGCAGGCTAAGCAGCTCAGCTCGCCCCATGTGCCATGAAAAATTAGCTCACATGCCACCTTTGGCACACATGCCGTAGGTTGCTGACCCCGATCTACACTATAGCTCTACAATGACACCTGTAGTGTAGACAGACTCTCACATAGTTACAGATGCTAACTATTACTGATGCATCACATGTGAAGCCAAAAACACCTATTCTAAGGCTGCCTAACAATTCCCATTATAAAAAAAATGGTTCACATGTTTAAATTTTATCAAACCTCAACTAATTAGGTTGGAATTTTCCATGATTGGGGCTTGGGGTTTAATTTATTTTTTGGAAATTCAACCAAACACAATGTAGCAATTTCCAAGAATATGACTGAAAAGTTCTGCACTGTTTAAAAAAAAAGTTCAGACTTAACAATTACCATCACTTTCTTGTGCCATGATGCAGTAACTTGAAGTTTTGCAGGGAGTAGCCTGGGGGTCGGACTGGTGCTTTTTACTGTATTACTGTCCCCATGAAAACTCTTCCAGATTTGGTCAAATTACAAACTGCAGCGGGGAAGAGGAATCCCATTTGCAGAGAAGCTATAGATCTTGTTAGAGGCTTTCTCCTTAAATTTCTCAATGTTCCAGTTACAACATGCATGCTCCTAGATGCCACTGAAATGCCACTGATTTTTTTCTCCATTGCTTTAAAACAGTCACACAGAACTGGATGAAGACAGACAAGATCCTCCTCCTTCTCTTTCTTTCCCTTCTAAACACCCTTCTGGCCTAGGTGAAGTGGCATTGCACTGGGAACCAGTAGACTAAGTTCAAATATTACCTCATCTATTGACTGGGGTTAATAATTCTATGTACTTTATAGTGCTGTTAATGAGCAACTGATACAACTTTAGTATCCTCCAAACGCCATGCAGTTAGGCTTCTGAATCTGTGGGGCTGAATCAAAATTGCAGAGAAATCTGGATAGTAAACTAACTTCCAAGACACCCACATTGCACTATTAATAAAATCTACAACTACAAAACCTTAAGAACTAAACAATCGAAACAACTACAAGATAGCTGCATAGGTACCCTAAAACAGGAAGAAGCCATAAGCATGTAAACAAGTCCCCTCAAACTTTCAGACACACAACATCTGAAGACACATGCATCTGTCATTACACATTTCAAGCACTTACTATTGTATAAGGATTTTTGAAGAATGTTCTTTAAATGGTAGTCTATGGATGGTCTATACAACAATGAAAAGACTTAATTTCATATAACACTACCTGGAAGTAAAAATCCTATAACATCTCTAAAAATCCTATTATCTCTAAAGCCATGTTTTGTTTAGCAGGGAATCAAACTGTTAGAGGAAAGAGGGAAATTCTGTTAACAGGAAACACTTTCAGCTCTCCAGGATGAAGAGACAGCCTTTTCTTTCAATATTACGAGTTAATATTGCTACTATATTCTAAACTGATACGAATACAAAAAAAACTTGTATTTAGCTATCTTATTAAAATAATTTACCTGTAATTCTTATTAATTCAATAGTATAAAGATAAAGAGATCCAGATAAGGAAGGCTAGAATGCATTCTAAAATGAAATTGCCTCATCACCAGGCACAGCACACTTCTCTATAGCTGAAGCACAAATATCAGTATGTTTTTGGACCAGATTATTAATAGAATAGCAAAGAGAAATAAAATCCCACCTCCACAAGAGATTGATGAAGATGGGGAATGGGGCGGGGGGGCGGGGTTATAGAAAAATCAGAGTAAAATGTATCTGATTTTTTTTCTGGAGGCAGTAATTAAAGAATATAAATGTAAGGCTGAAAAGGATCTAGGCAGGTCATCAAGTCCAGCCCTCTGCGCTGAGGCAGGACCAAAAATGATAAAAAGTTAAAAAAACCTGAAATATGAGGAAAGGTTAATAAACTAGGTATGTTTACTTTTGAAAAAAGAGTTTGGGACCTGATAAGTCTTCAGATATGTTAAGGGCTGTTATAAAATTAATTGAGATCAACTGTTCTCCATATCCACTGAAGACAGGACAAGTAGTACCTTGTAAACTGTAGTAAACTGCAGCAAGGAAGATTTATATTAGATATAACTCTGTCCAACTCAGAGTAATCAATCACTAGAATAGGCTACCAAGGGAGGTTGTAGAAGCTCCATCATTGGAGGCTTTTACAAACAAGTTGTTCAAGTGACTGTCAGGAATTATCTAAGTTGACTTGGTCCTGCCACAGCACCGAGGGCTGGAATTGATGACCTACATTCAGCCCTACATTCCAGAACACTGATGTGCATCCTTGATTCCTGAGGGGTCCACATTCTTTGTGTCATGTGTTCTCCCATGTGCACTCCCCTTGTGATGACTGTCCTGTCTGGGGAGAATGGGAAAAAGGACACAGATCTGTCACGGGTCTGTCTACCACTAGAGGGATGAAAGTACCTTAGGGGAACTATCTGGCATGTCATGTGGGTGAGTAGACACTATGGAGCCACATCTGGAGGCAGAGAAGGAGATGGAAGCAAGTGAAGGCGGTGACACACATGCACAATGCCATGTGGCCAAGGAGGAAGAGGCATTGAAAATGCTGATGGCTTACCACGAACCTCAGGAATCGTCTGTGGCCCAGATGGATGTCTATGTGAAAATAGGTATCCTGCATATCGAAAGCTACAAACCGCATGCCTTCTTCTAATGACGGGATGATAGCTGCTAAGATGACCACATGATACTTTTTGAGTATCAGGAGGTAGGTTGACTAGAACCCCACCCCTTGATAGCCTGGACGAACTGCCCTATCACCCATCTTTGTAGTAAGGAGTCCACCTCTAGGGTGAGGATGCTGTTATAAGAGTGGTCTTTAAGGAAGGATTGGGGATGGGGTTGTGAATGAGGTAGCATGATGAACTCAATCATATAGCCATAGTGGATGACATTTCACACCAACTTGTCCATTGTTATTGTACTCCAAGCTGGTACAAAAAAAAAGAGTGCTAGATGACCCCCAAAGGGGATGGTGTAGTAGAATGGCAGTAAGGAAGGTGGATGACAGACAGCTCTCTAGTGTTCTGAGAGGACTGCATGTGTGAGGAGAAAGGCTGCGATGGTAGGCCTGGAGGGTGAGATGGTTTGGTCCTTTGGCACTTGCGTGGTAGTTTTATGATCGCTGGTGGAAAAACTGGGAAGTCCTGTACTGTTGTTGTGTGGGTGATGAGCAGTAGAATTTACGCTTAGGCACAAAAGTGTATAGACACTGAGTGAGCAAACTGTGGGTCTTGAATCCTTCAGGATGTGGAGGGAATCATCCATTTTCTGATTAAAAAGATAAAGATTCATCAAAAGGGAGGCGTTCAATGGTATTTCGAACCTCCCTGGGGAAACCAGAGGAATGAAGCCACAATTCCCTCCGCATGAGGGTGTCCATAGCAACGATGTTGGAGGTGAGAATGAACCGGAGACATGGTTAGCCTGCCCCACACTTTACATCCTCGGACGAAACTATGACGCAAGGGTGCACGTGTGAACCAACAGACACTACTACTTTCAAATTCTCCAGCTCTGGATGCACGTTGCATGTAAACCCTCAGTGAAATATATTAGGGACCATCACTCGAAGATGACTTTGCCATTGTCACATCTGTTTTATGAGAGCTTTGACCAGATGCTGAGTACTGTGCCTAGCATAGAACCAACAGTAGCACACAATGACCTGCAGATCTCAGAATCTAGCATGGGAATGGGAGTCAGCAGCAGGCTCCAGATGAGGCCATCAAAGAGAGTCTGGTGATGAAATCAGTCCTGGAGGAGGGTTTGTCACAGGAGCAGCTGCAGCACATCCTCAGACTGTACTCAGAGGAGCTTTTTGATGGTACCGCCAAGATAAGCAACTCACCATGGAACCATCAACAGAAACTGAAGAAGCAGAGGTCAACCCATAGCTAGGTAAGTTTCTGGCTCCATTTTTAATTAATTGCTATGGAAGGGATTTTCTTCTTATGAACCAAAGCAAAAATCAGTGCAAGCCCTGGGCAGCAGTTTATCTGCCAATGGCAGATTGCAGGCCAGCTCCTCAGTATCCCTCCCCTCCCCAACCTCGAATTTAAAATGCATATCAGGAAGTACAAATGTGACAAGCCTCCAAAAATCATGTTTTACTAATAATGGGCAATTTTATTTTATTTTTTTTGGGGGGGAGGGGGAGGTTAGGACATGCTGGTTTGTTAAAAAGTGAGAACATTACATTGCCCATCTTGTAAGCAAGCTGTACCAATCCAATGAAGTAAGAAGTCACCTGCAAGCTCTGAACTGCAGAAGGGGGTGGTAGTGTCTGAAATGCAGTCGTTTCAGTTAAATGTAGTGCACGGGTGATGAAATCATGTGTCTGAAATATGTCTGGAAGTCTGAATGCAGTCCAGAAATGTACTGAGGGGTGGGGGAGGGAAAGGGGATGCCAGTGGAGTTTGTGTGTTCATACGAAGTCAAAAAGGCTGTATCAGAAGCCATGGGGAGGCACCAATAACATGCAGAAGCTAACATCGCATCTCATTGACTCGCTTATGAATTTTGACCTCATCCTAGGTTCTGATAGCAGCAAACTTTTTCAGTAGCAGGAACTCCAGATAGGCAGTCATATTTCAGGGAAGGGCGTATTTTTCAGGGCACCTCGGTAGCTGATCAGCCCATTCCACTCACAGATGTGCGCTTCACAGTGGCATGAACAGTTTGCTTCCCCATCAGTAGCTTGGAATAGATCTCTTTGCTACCTTGGAGCCACCAGAACTGTTGTGTTCTCTAAAATGTGGAATGCCTCAAATGACAGAGATGGCTTATGTAGAACACCATGGCAACCACCTTCCTACACAGTCCAAACTGGTCCACAATTCTTAGAAAAAAGTGGTTGTGATTTTTAACTATTCACCTCTTTTTAACTCAGCTGTGTCCAGGGAGCCTCCGAGGTCTGAAGCATCTCTCTGACAATATATTGAGGTACAGTTTTACAAAGTAACATTTTATGCCCTCAAAATTCCAAAAGGAATTTGTGTGCTCATGTACTGACACACTCGAGACAATAACTTTCTGTTTCTTCTCCTCTTTCAGGACCATCGACTTTGGCAGATCATAGTATCCTTGACAACTTGCGTAACTAGAGTAGAAGACTGGATCATGGTACCGTCATGGACTGGTGCAAGAGGAATCATTTCTGTTGAACTTACAGTTGACATTCTCGATAAAGCCAACAAGCAGTCCAGTACCAGAGAGAGGGACTGACTGCAAGTGGAAAGGCAAGATGAAAGGCTCAGGTTGGTTTCACAGCTTGAAGACAGATTTCAGCAAAGGCTCAGACACTTGCTTCACAGTTCCTAGAAGAGGAATGGTGGCTAAGGATGAAGACAGCACACTACAGAAAAAACTGAAAGGCTGCTTTTAATAATGGCTGCAAAACTGCAGACTGATGCTGTGCCAGCCCCATGACTTAAGTCCTCTATGGAACAGATACCCCATGCAGTCTGTTGTATGAGCCTCCCTGCCCCTCTGCCCTAGCACCCAGTGCACAGCAAATGTGGAAGGAAAGAAGAACAGAGAGGCCAGAGGATGCGCCATAGTAGGTGGTTTCCATCTTGAAAATTGTTCCACTATTCGCCTTTATTCATGCACTTGGTTTACGTTCGGTGTGCTAATGGCAACCAGCCTGCCTGGCAATGATTTAATATTATCCTTTCCTAATAAATGTTCAAACAAGGTTTTTATTTATTAAGAAATTGTTAGTATTTAAAAGATAAACACATAGTAAATGACAACTTTAGAAGTTGTATGCTATCTGTATTGAGAGATAGTATTATCTAAATCCACAGTTGTCCACTCCCATTCCATTCCAAAGTCCAAAGTATGTCGATCAAACCCCCAGCCCTTACCTAATGTACTGTAAGCTTTGCACAAGCACATCATAAAAGTACCATTATTTTCACAGACTTGCATGGGCCAGTGGTAAAATTGGAGGAGCATAGTGCATCCCTAATTTCTGATGCCTGGGTGCATCCAGCTCCAGTAGCTGCACTTTCTGGTTGAGAGTACTGCTTCAGCAGACCATCACTGTCAGTTCCATTTGGGGCAAAATGGTTCACCTTTGGTGTCAGAAAGATTGTGAAGAGCACAGCAAGCCACAGTAATGCAAAGAGCACTGATTACACTGGAATCCAGATTGGGTCTGCAGACAATGCCAGCAGGATTTCAATCTGCCAAATGCACATTCAACCACCATTTTACAGCTACTGCGAGGGTAATTAAATATTTGCTAGGGCCTCTAAGATCAGGATATGGTTTCATACACCAAGGCAAAACGAGGCATGCAAAATCCCCAACAACAGTGGAAACAGTAACTCCATTTATGACAATGTCATTTGGTAGGAACAGTGTCCCAGTACATCCTTGAATGCAGACTCTCAACTGGCAGACAATCCTGGCATCATGAACTTTTCCAGTACAGCCCATGTTAATGTTCATAAATTAGCTTCTGTATTCTACATGGGCCTGCATAACAGTGGAATAGTACGCTTTCTGGTTTATGTACTGGTGCGCCTTGAAGGCGAACAATGGACCTGATGCAATTTAGAAATCCCATTCTCTCAAAGCCAGTAATTACTTCAGAAGTATCTTTTATGCTACTGCCTTTGAGTAAATCACATGACCGATTGCCTCAAACCTCTGCCACCACTTTACCCACAAGCAACTTTAAAACACTAAACTGGTTGACAATGGACCTATAGCAGTCTCGGATAGCCATCTTCCACACAGTTATAGCAACCCACTTCTAGACTGGCATAGCCACCCTCATACCTCAAAGCTGGATGGTCAAGACAACATGCTCACAAAGCTCCAGAAATTTAGTTTTCCTCATGTAAAAGTTCTGGACTCTCTGCTGGTCATCCCATGCATGACGATGTGCCCCCACTAGTTTGTGCTTTTGGTCCTTCTCCAGAAGTGCTACATTGGGGGTATCAGTGGCCATACAAAGTGTTATGGGCAGCAGCAGCCAGCCAGTTTGAGTTTGCCATGTCTGCATCTTCCTCCTCTTCCTCTGTCATTAGCTCTGCCAGTTGCCTTTGGTGGGTCAGAAAAGGCCACCAGAATGTCCACCAGCATCTCACAGAAGCATTTCCCATCTCCTTAAAATAGGTGACTCCTCCACATAGTTGGCTCTGGTTGCTGGCGGTATATCGACCAAAAGGATGGTTCAAGATGGGTCAGCAGGCTACTCAAACTTCCTGTGACATTCGGGGCGGACAGTCAAAATTTCTCACACTGCACCACAAATGGCTAGAGCAGCCACATTTCAACAGGAAGGTAGAAAGTCTTGGATATGATTGGACGGACTCAGGCCTGTGTACTGGAGTTATGGATGCTGGAGCTCCGGTTCAAAAATTTAGTCTAGGTGTCCGCAACCACTGTAGACACTCAAGCCTTGGGTTCCCAAAACCACGGTTCACTGACTTTACACTGCAACATTAAGTCCAGGGTTAGTGGACCTAGAGATACCCATAATATGACAATTACTTCAAGTACTGTTTTAATTAATCAATCCCTTGAAAGTGTTCCTTTGACATAGGAAGAAATTGCATTTCCATACCTTAGTAGTTTTTGCTGAGTACCAACCTCATCATTTGAGGTTAGAGAGAAGTTTAAAATTTCAAGAAAAGGAAAAATATAACTAATGTTTAAGTAACAAAGAAGAGACTACTGTCTTTAACTACAGGATTCTTTTTGCAAGGCAGCTAATTAACCCTCAGTGAGAGACCAAATGGTAAGTATTCAAACAGACAAAACAAGAAAATCCATAACAGATAAGGAATAAAATTATGTTCCCAAGAGCAGGATGATGGAATCCACTTATGTACTGTATTCTTCCTCTCGCCTTCCTGATAACATGAAGGGCATCTTGATAACAATACTGTAATTAAAAACAGACTATATATGGCTTCTCTGCTGTAACTCTTCAACCTATGTAAATACTTATGACTAGGAGGTTCAGTTATTGAATTACATGGGTTAGAGATTAACCTTTATAAAGCTCTACTGGGTTCACTGTGGCACTGCAGAGACTGAATTAAAATGTTTAGTCGTGCAGTAAAGTTGAGTAGGAATTTTGACTCTGTCCAACTCCAGGTTTAGTGAAGCCTAAACAAAGAGCACTGATGGACATAGAATGACAAAAGACTAACATGAGAGGTTTTGTATCATCGACAACACAATGTATTAACTGAATGGATTAGTTATTAACAGCATGTTATGTTCAATATGATTAAAAAAAGGAAAATAAGTAATCTCTGAATTAATTATAAGAAATAATTGCTATAAGATTGAAAAGAGATTGTTGAGAAAAGGAAACCCTCTAAATCCCTTAACTGGCTTTGATCATTTTAATAAACCAAATGTGACTACATTTTAAACAAGAGGTACTATTTGCTTAGTTGAATTAAGCACCTATAAGCTACTGATTAACAGCACCTCAGACTCAGTGAAGAATTGTAGAAAAGGATTTTATTCAAGACATTGGTCTACCTTCTTCCATTCAGTTGTATCCAAGATTTGCTTAATTCCCATGAAGATAAGTGGTTTAAAATTTCAGTATGGAAGTCAAAGATTTTCATTTGGATGCCTGAGGCAGGATCTTAAGTTACATAGTAGTTTATGCCTCTCTCTCAGTGAGGCTTTTTTTAGTATTAATTTATATTGCCAAACAGTCCACTGTCATCAAGTAGAAGATTTGAAAGTCCCTAAAAGTTGGAAGGGAAATCAAAAACAGCACCTTATTATGCCTTGTAGTAAGAGACTCAGGGTAATTTTTCCACACAGTTTTGTGTTTTTATTTTATGCTGAAATCTAGAAATAGACCCCCACCACCTAAACGATTAAGGCTCAGAGAAATTTAAAACTAGAAAACAAGAAGAAGTTAGGCAATGCATCTTAGAAGGTAGTGAAGAGTTCTGAACTAGTTATATCCTTTCAGAAAAGATCTAGATTATATTTATACATGACTGGTTTAGGCAATGCCATACAATACATGCAATGTGCCAAACTAGCAGCCAGTTCTGTCATGCCCTCCCCATCTCCCCAACATTCAAGTGTCTTCCCCTTCTAAAACTTGGAGAAACCTAGAAAGTTGTAATACCAAGAGATCAGGGGAAATGCCAACAGCAAATAAAACAAGTGCTGTATGTGATATGGTGGGCAAAAATTAATTAATGCAGTTTTGGGCTGCTTATATAGAAGAACTGCATCAACGAGCACAAGAGATTGTGCCGCTAGTAAATTCTGGTGAAGCAGCACCCGAAATACTATGTCAATTTCTGGGCATCTTAGTACTAGACTGTGCTCTTTGAACTCATTTATTAGGGAACTGGAGGGACTGCTTCATAAGGGGAGCAGTATCTAATGGAGTGTCTTCAAGCATCTGAAGAAGTGGGTTTTTTACCCACGAAACCTTATGATCAAATAAATCTGTTAGTCTTTAAGGTGCCCCCAGACTCCTCGTCGTTTTTGTGGATACAGATTACCACGACTACTCCTCTGATAATGGGGGGAGGGGAACTGCAGAGAGAAGATGCATTTAAAGGGTATTGTAATAAGCAGCTATGCCTGGACATGTATGGAGAGATTCGTTTTTATATATTCTTATTCACCTGAAATTTGCAGTAAAGTTACTTTAGGGAGAAACTGCAGGTTTCTGTTCAGACAAAACGCCTGGAAGAGGAAAAGAAATGCTCTCACATGCCCAGACTAGTACCATCAGATGTGCACTGAAGTAATATTATGAGCTAACTAGAGACCAGAGGGTCCTCTGGAAAGAAAAAAAGACCAGACCACCATTAAAATAAAGGGAAGTCCCCTTCCTAAAATGGCATAAAAGGTCTCTGTCCTTGCCTTCTTGATAGTGTACACTTGGGAGTGGGGAAGAGTAAAGTAGCAGATATGGGCTGTATCTACACTACGGAACACCACTTCTCCCAACAACGCTAGCTGAGCTGACAAATGTCTGTCTACATGGAGGTTTTGTTGGCATAGCTAAGTCACTCAGGGGTATGTTTTTTCATATCCTAGACTGGTACAGCTGCACTGATGTACAGGTTAAGTGTAGACCAAGCAATGGACTACAAATAAAACAACTACATCCATTTCTGATTTTGACCTAAAACATCTGACCTTGTTAGAAATGGCCTAGCACAGTACATTTTTTATTTCACTATGCTAGGAGACTATGATCCTTTCTCCTTTCTTTTGGCAGAAGATTTGGCCAGAGTGACCTATCCATGTGTCATTTCCAGACTGTGTAAATTAATGTAATCCATGTATCAGAAAACGCAGGTAGAAGCAACGCAGGTAGAAGCAACACAGAAGCTTCAGTTTGATAGCCCAATTTTCATTGGGATAAGCCACAGAGAATAGAACACGGTGCTCTGCATTGTCCACTGATTCCCAGTTCACTTCCAATGTCAATTCAAGGCCCCAGTCTTACAAGGCTATGAACAGTTCAGGACCAAGATATGTTAAAGATAACCACTTCATCTATTCTATGATTTTCTGTACTATTCCAGAATAACGCAGGTAAAAAATCCCCCAAAAAGCCTGTGAGAGCCAGGGGTATTCATTTAAGGTAATTCTACTATGGAACAAGCTACACGAAATAAGACTAAGGTAAAATCTAACCATTTTCAAAACATGCTATAAATTTCACTTATTTGCCAAAGTCTTCCCATCTTAAGAAATGCTACAAGAGTGCACAATGACGGAGAAGCTTCTAAAACTGGGAATATTCATTTTGTAGTCTATTATGGAAAACATTTTTTCATATCTTGATTGTCTTCAGCACAAATCACTGTGAGAAGTTTTACAGATTGCTTTAGTTTTATCTGTCATTCAACTTTTTCTTCTATTACAAGAACAGTATTTTGTTTAAAAGCAACTATTAGCAATGAGGGACAAATTGCTGACCGACTCTATCCTTGAGGAAGAGAAAACAGATGCTGGCTAAATGGTACACAGGTACCCAAAAGAGTCTTGGGAAATGCTGCAGTTTGTATTTAGAGGTACAGTCTGGGCTGGTATTAAATAAATCCTTTCATGGGTACTAGGACTCTGAACACCAAGGATGGAGAAACATTTCATGTGATGCAATGGAAGGAATGCAACTAAGAACTATTTTTTTTTTTTGAAGTATAGCCTTGAAAAAAAAAAATCCAAGAAAAACTTTCTTACTGGAAGCTTAGATCGGGCACTAGGATGTGTAGAAGCCCCATCACTTGGGGCATTTAATACTGGACTGTATAAAGCACTGTTCAGACGACCTGCTGTAGGGTACAATCAGGGAGCAGAAGGAGGAAAGAACGGGACTAATCCATCTTTAACATTTCTAATTTCAAGATAACAAACATTATACAAGCATAAGATGATCAGTATCATACTGTCAGGGAAATTACCTTCCTCCAGTTGCTGAACTAGATTTACTATGCATTTTATACACACCATCCTCTGAAATATCTGACATTGACACACCCTCCCCCATAGCCACACATTTTTCCCTAAAATAAACACACTAGAAAACTCACAAAGCGTCTATGAAATGAAATGAAAAATACATACTAGGTGATTTGCTTTGCCAGCATTTATTCCCTAAACATAAAGAGGCACACATTTTGATAAAAAAGAAAAGCCTGTAATTTTGTAAGTTAAACACAGACACAATATTTGGGTCCACAAATCTATTCACTTAGGCCTACCACTCTTGTATCTACTCTTAGAAATTTAAATACACGTATCAATTTACTTTTTCGGCACCTGAGCTATTAAGCGGTTTTGACCAAACCAATCGTAACATACTAAAATGTGCTTACTTGATGCTCAGCTGACCAAAAAAAAAAAAAAAAAAAGTGGAAGTCTTTAAAAATGTACAAAATTCTCAACTCAGAAGTTCCATCGCCTGATATTTTACTTTCACAATTTTTCACCATTTTAATGCCGTGAACTGCTACAAACTACTTCTGCAACCACATTTGCAGAAGGGAAGGAATGTACACAGGATTAAGTTTCATGAGCCACAATTCAAACTCTTCTTCCCATCCAGGGCTCAACCAATAACACTGATCCCAAATGCAAAGGTTAAGTTGAATAAGTAGGAATAGGTTCCATAGCTTTCCTGAGTTTGTTTTGTTTACCTGATTTTGTCCTTCGAGGTCTTTGTTCTAAATTTGAACAACCACATTTCCCCTGAAAATGCAACAGTAGTGTTCTCAGCCTACAATCTGTTCTCTCTCAAATCTCATGTTTAAAACTTTAATATTTTTCTGTTGAGTCCCTTTTAATACAAAATTATTGGTATATTTTGATCCAAGTTCTCCTGCTGTGTTAATTTCTACATATATGATCTGGACGCAGAGACACAAAACCTTCCAGGGAGTTCCACTGAAAATCAATGGGAGACTTTGAAATCAATCCTTTTCCTATCAACCAACCAATCACGAAACTGAATGACATCTGTGACAGAATAGTCCAACATCTCTGACATACCTCAGGACCGTGTTACATGTTTTTATGTCAAAGATTTCTTGTTACTGTACCTGAGAAGTTATAATCTTTATTTTCATGGTCTGATCAAACACCAAAGTCAAAATTTGCCATAATTTTCTCTGCATTTGTGTGTGGCATCTTCACAACTTGGGCACAATACTTCATATCTTTCTTTTTCCACACATGGACTTTGTCACGTTGAGCAGAAGTGTATTTTCCCCCAGTACAGATGCTTGTAGCCATTACAAGGTAATTTCACACAATCAACAAACCATCTTCTATTAATAATTAATGGTGATATTAGTTTTTCCTAGAATCATGTATTACCAGGCCCTGTGCAAGATTCTTTCAAATCAAGCCCCATAATCAATGCACAACACAGGCTCCAATATCCAGTGACAGCTGATTCTACTAAGGAGACATGCCCCTCCCTCCAAACATAAGTAACTATTCCTTCCCACCCCGAGCTTCTAGAAAGCTGTAACAAGGATAACAACATCCTTGACGTTCATCACTTCACTTTTAATTTCAAAATAGTTAAAAATTATTCAGACTGAAGTTAGAGCCAATTTTCTTGTTTCAAACCCCTTTCAAATATGGTATTTCCATAAACATCAACGAGTGAGTGAAATGCAAAAAATAAAAAAACATGAAGAAACCCCACCCTACACCCTTCCAGTGGAAAAAAAAATTAAGTATTTTCACAAAATGTAAATCCTGTGTTTCTATACTAAGCCATATAAATTTGATGATTGCCTCTGTCTCTGCATACAAATTATTGGTTAGTCCCTCTGAATAAGCTGGCAATCTTAAAAGTTTTGATTTCATGTTCCCAACTTGACTGGTGGCAAGAAAACTTCTCAGGTGAAAACATGCCATAGTGGAAGCAGTGACTAGCCCTTTCCTCTCATTAGTACACACTGGCCTACTCTGACCACTTCCCACCCTACCTAATTTTGCCCATCCTTGGTGAAGAACTTTCTCTATTACAATTCATGTCATCTACATCAATATTCCTGAACATCTCAAAGTTCTGGATTCATATAGTTCCAAAAATTAAGGAGAAAAAACCTCTTTATTGCTTTTTTACAACTCAAAAAAGACAAACTAAAGTTTTTTAAATCACACAGTTTAAGTTCAAGTTCAACTTCACTATGTACAATTTTTCATACAAACTGCATTATAACATATTGTTGAATACATTTTGTACATGTACAGTTTGTGTGTGTATACACACGACACATTAAAACCAATAATTTACATCTGGAAAAGCAGTTTTAGTACAAAACAGAACAGTAACATACCTTGAAATTTGAGACCTGCTCAAATGTAATAATACTACACAAACTTTAGACAGAAACTGACATAAGGAACAAATATCTCTGTAGCATACAATACTGTATTACCACAATTCAGAACTGTTACCAGTTGTTGGTTTTATAATAAAAATTTCTTGTGACATCTTAAACCACAAATTGAAACAACCCTGTCACATTTGCATCCCAGGACAAAGAATGCATTTTAGTAGAATACATTTATCCTTGACTTGTCAAACTTCTGTACATATTTCTATCTGATTCTGACTATACCAAAGTCATCAAATTTAATACAGATATGTACATATTACTACGTGATGAGTAATCACCTAATAAATCTGTAGTGAAAGCAGCACACTAACTACTAAGTAGGAGATTGCTGAATTACAGTCATTTGTAAATTCCAGAGAAATCTATATAATACACTTACAACTTAAATTAGTACAGCAGATTATATGAAAACTGAATAAATACTAAAATTTACCTTTTCTGTATTGTAATATAAAGATTTCAAAGTGGTAAACAAGGGTGGGCAGCCTTTGCTGAAGTTAACCCTCAGGAACTTATCCGTTAGTTCTCTAAATATTTCACCTAGAAACAAAAGTGTATTTGGTTATATTTTAATGTTTGTGAGTGCTGTATACTGATCAGTGTTTATATTTATACAACTATGGATTATCACCAATAAACTCTACAAAGAAAAAAGTGTTCTAATGCTTTGATTTCTTTCCTGTTGAAGAAAAACAGAATAAGCACATCTTCCCCCCTAAAGAAATGTTTCTGTTTGGGGAAACTAACATGTGGCCATGATTTTCTACACTAAAATCAGTTTTAGAATTTTAAACTGATTGGAAGACTTGGTTTCATAAGTCAGAGTCCCCACATCTTTATCAATATTGTAGGAGGAGATTACTGAAATACTTAGTTATATGAATGTATTTGTGGGCACAACCACAGTACTTGTTGTGCTATGATATCTTTCTATAGCAGTGACAAGATTTCTGGGAGAGACTTAAGAAAGGAAAGTAACTAATAGGCATATCAACCTTTTTAGCACTGATGTCTGAGAGCATCTTAGGTTAATATTTCCATGAATTATGATGAGTCAACTGGGAAGACACATGGGAACAGGCATAGAATATTTTCCATATGCTCATTAGAGTGGTATAAATATTTTAGCTACCAAGCTGGGAATATTTACAAACTGAAATGTTTTTGACAGACCTAGAAAAACAGAAATCAGAATAACTAAAATACCTTGTTTGTTACAAAAAGGCACGAGAAGAGTAACCCAGCGAGACACTGTGTGGCTCTCATTTAAGTGTGAATTATCTTGCTTTCATTTCAAGTGCTGCTCAAGAATGAGGCAACTAGTTTTTATTACCACACCGATTCCCATGGAAAGAAATATATTCGACAATACAGACTGGCAATTATATAAAGTGTTCCATATCAAAAATTATCCCTAGTAATAAAAACAGGCAATGAAGTTTTTTCCTTCTTTTCATGTTTTCCTATTTATGGGAATAAAACATTTAATCTGAAGATAGAAGGTAGATAGTAAATTGTCATTTAGCTGCTCAGAAATCAATTTACAAGATGAACTGCTTAAAAATCAAGCAGAACATAAAGGCAACTATGTTCCTGAAAAGGATTAGTTGAAGTAAACATCTGGAATTTAAGTGAGGCATGAACAGCATCCTTTAATTTTTGGCTTGATCTGTTGTGAAGCAATGGTAATTTTGAAGTTGCACCCAAAACTAACAAAACACACATGTAGACTTCAGGAGCAAAAGAAAAAAATATGGACTAAACTCAGGCTAGCCCAGTGCTTCAAGGGATGACCACACTGCTAAGTAAGTGAACTTATCTTAAAATATCTGAGGATAATTTAAGGAATATGTTCAGTCACTCTCCCAGTTTTCAGTGCCAGGAAATCTCTGAAGTAAGTTGTGAACTTCACATTTTTTTTCTTTGAAAAAGTTTTGTTAGCATTACAACTACACCTGTTAGTTTCTGTATAATCTATATCTTCAAGTTGTGGCCTGCCAAAGAGAATAAACTAAATGCACTCCTTTTTGAGCACATAGTGGGTATGGCTATTCAGCAACTAGAGCACATGTACCAGAGCTAACTTTGACCACTGTCACTTGATAAAAATACCAGTGCAGCCACAGTAGCATGGGCTAGCCACCCAAGTACAAATCTGTCTGGGACCTAGGGTAATTAGGCTACATTGCTATTTTTAGTGAGTTCAATCACACTAGTTCAGGCATGCCTACCTGTGCTCCCCCAGTTGCAGTGTAGATGTACCCTGTGTATCAAGGCCATTCAGAGGCAAGCAAAGAGTTGAGGTGCATTGTTAATATGCATCTCATCAGTAGGTTCGTTAGTCCTCAGGACAGCGAGAATCACAATTTCAAACACCAATGGGGCCTCCCGGAGCTAATTTTAAGGTAAGAAGGATAGTGTATATGGTGTATATTTGAGTTAAGTAAAGGCTCCTCCATGAAGGTGACAGCCACATGGAATCAGTTTGAAAGGTTTTGTTTCATAAGGGAAACAGACACAAATTCATCATCAGGTAACTTATCTACATTGGTTTCTAGAATTATAATAGTGCTGAGAACTCTTATAGCTGTTACAGGGTACATCTATGCTGTGCTTTAAAACCTGCAGCAGTGAGACTCAGAGCCCGAGTCTACAATTTTGGTCTCACGCTACTGCATTAAAAACAGCAGTGTAGATACTGCAGCTCAGGCTCTGAAGCCTTACTCCCTCCCTGGGCTTCAACGCTCTAGTCCAAATGTCTACACTGCTGATTTTAGCACCATAGTGCAAGCCCAAGTCTGTAGGCCTGGGCTCTGAGCCTTGCTGAAAAGGGTTTTAAAAGACAAACCCTTACTCTCCAAGGCACTGAACAAACATTAACTAGAGCAGTGAATATTTATGATCCTAATTGATGGTATCAAACCCTTTCTATTTCTGTGAAGATGTAAAAGTTTTGCACCCTGTACATTTCTATAAGATGGCAATTCCTTTTATTAACTTAAATGCAGCATCTCATGGACTTCAATACAGCACAATAAAACAAAAACATTATTCTGCATGCACAGTATAAAAGGTTAATAACCTGTTCCGTAACTGTTGTTCCAGATGTGTTGCATATGTCCATTTTACTCTGTATGGGCATCCTGTGCATGGCTGTTGCAACTTTTTCCTCAGCGGTATCCGTGACAGTGGGTCAAGCACCCTCTGCTGCAGTGCACTCTTCGAGCAGGAATAAAGGGCAGATCCACCCCTGATGCCCCTCAGTTCACTCTTGCCGGAAACTCCAATGCAGTGGGATAGGCAGGTGGGGTGCAGAATGAGTATGCGCAATACATCTCAAAAGAATAACAGCTGTGGAACAGGTTAGCAACCTTTTTTCCCCCTAGTGATTGCACACGTACATTCCACTCTCAGTGACTCTCAAGCTGTGAAATCAGAAGGATGGATCAGAGTCTATCTGAATAAAGACTTGAGGACAGCTTGCCCAAATCTCGCATTGTTTTTAGAATGTTGAGTGATGGTATAATGGGCTGCAAACATGTACTGAAGACCCAGTTACCACTTTACAAATGTCTATGACAGGCACTTAACCCAGAATGGCTGAAGACAGCTGCTTGCAATCTTGGCTGAATGTACTGTCATTCTGTTTCGTGGAGTAGCACTTGATAAGTCACAGCACAAGTGAATACAAGAAGCTAAGATTAAATCTTCTGAAAAGAGAATGGGAGCCCTTTCATTCTGTCCATGATCGCCACACAAAGCTGCAAAGACAAGTGGAACTGCCTGGACCTGTAGAGGTAGAAAGCCAACACTCCTCTGACATTTAGATTGTGCAGTCGCTCCTCATCTTCATTTGAGTGAGGGTTTGGGAAGAACAAAGGCAAATAAATTGCTTGGTTGTGTGATGGAGCAAGGCCAGATGGCTACAGTAAAGTACTGAGGAACAGGTATGTTAGCCCCAGGCTAAACAAATCCCTAGTACCATGGTAACAAAATGGCAGTTCCTTCAGGTTAAACAAGGCACCTGGAGCCAATTAAGATCTTTCTAGAAGGCAGTAGAGATAGCTATTTTGATTAGAATACCTGCAGCCAATCAAGGCAGGCTAATCAGGGCACCTGGGTTTAAAAAGGAGCTCACTCCAGTCAGGAAGGGAGGAGCCAGAGGAGAAGAAGCGCGTGTGAGGAGCTGGGAGCAAGAGGCACAAGGAGCTGAGACAGAGGGTGTGCTACTGGAGGACTGAGGAATTATCAGACAATCAAGCATTATCAGACAGCAGGAGGAAGGTCCTGTGGTGAGGATAAAGAAGGTGTTTGGAGGAGGCCATGGGGAAGTAGCACAGGGAGTCGTAATTGTCATGCAGCTGTTACAGGAGGCACTATAGACAGCTGCAATCCACAGAGCCCTGGGCTGGAACCCGGAGTAGAAGGCGGGCCTGGGTTCCCCCCAAACCTCACAACTCCTGATCAGACACAGGAGGAGTTGACCCAGACTGTGGGTTCCACCAGAGGGGACGATAACTGAGGTGAGCAAATCCGCCAATAAGCACAGGACCCACCAAGGTAGAGGAGGAACTTTGTCACAGTTGATATGGAAGTTATGTATCACTTGTGAAATAAACTTTGGATAAGGACACAGGTAAGCCTTATTAAAAGAAATGTTACATGGAGGGCCAAGCATTAATGCACGTAGTTCACCTATCCTCTTAGTAGCATCGATGGCCACCAAAAATGCTATCTTCATTGAAAGATGCAGTAAGGAGCAGGCAGCCTTTCAAAAATCTTATTGATATCCTATTAGAAAATATGGAGTGCATCAATCCAAGGGTGAAAAGTTGAGATACCGCTATCAAAGTCCACCTAGCAGCTAACAGCTAACACTTACTGTTTTAGGTATAAGAGATAGTCCAAGATATGCTATCCAAGACAGTCGAAGAATGTGTCAGCAAGACTCCAGATTGTTCAGACAAGAGGACTGCTTCCACTTCGTCAATTAGATAAATCTATATAGATGCCTTCCTACTATTTAAAAGCACATCCAAAACCCTCTTTTGAACAAGACTCTTCCTGAAGGTCTAGCTATGAAGGAGCCAGGCTGTTAAATGAAGCATCTTCAAATTTGGGTGGAATAGCTGACCATGGTCTTGAAAAATTAGGCATGGGTCCAAAGGAAGCAATGTCAGAGCTTTTACCTACAGGGAGAAGGATGGAGAACCAGTGCTGCTGAAGCCAAGCTGGGGCTATATGTATGACTCAAGTGCATCCTGTCTGATTTTTAGCAACATTCTGGAAGAAGTGGAATTGGTGAAAAAGCGTACAGAAGATCGCCCACACCAGGGCTGCAAAAAAATGTCTGTGAGGGAACCCTGACTACGCTTTTGAAGGGAGCAAAAGTGATTGCACTTCCTGTGGTTATTATTACAAAGAGGTCTACCTGGGGAGTCCCCCACAGCTGAAAAATGCACCTGGCTATATTTGGATGTGGAGACCATTCATGGTGACTTAAATGATCTGCTTAGGTGATCTGCAAGCTCATTCTGCACCCCTGGAAAGTAAGAGACTCTGGGGTCAACCAAATTGGCAATACAAAAAATCCCAGAGTTAGACTGCCTCATGGCAGAGCTAGGACATGTAGGTCCTTCCCAGCCTGTTGAGGTAGAATGTTGCCATTGTGTTTTCTGTGAGAATGAGCAAACTTTTCCCATTGATTTGGGTGAGAGAGCCTGACACCAGCTGAATAGCTCATTTCCCTGAAATTTATGTATAAAAACAAGTCCTTTTTGGACCACAACAACTGTGTCTTAAGGGAACCCAGATGAGCACCCTACACCCAGAGCAGACGCATCTATCAGTAGTGTCAATGAAGGCTGAGCATTACAAAGAGAATGCCTACACATATGTTTACAAGGTTTGTCCAAGAGTCCAGAAAGGCTAAAACCTGAGAGGCTACCCTCACCACAAGGCTTAAAGGGTGATGGCTTGGAGAGAATACGGAGGTCAGCCACGACTAGTTCCTGAGGCACAATCTGGCATGTTGGACTATGTACCTGCAGAAGGCCATGTGCCCCAGAAGCCACATGTAATTCCATTCTGTTGTAGTTGGGTGAACCACCAGATCTAAAATGGATTGAATTGCCTGAAATCTTGATCATGGAAGAAAAGCTCTGGCTTGAATTAAGTCCAGGACTACTACTATTAATTCTATTCTCTGAACTGGTGAGAGGATAGATTTGTGTGTGTTGTTTAACAGTTCCAGAGCCCTGAAGGTTGAGTGGATAAGAGAGACTGGATAGTACCTGAACTCTGTATCAGCCTCTCACCAGCCAGTTACCAGTTATGTATACACTTGCACACCCAAGCTTCTTCAAATGCACTTAATGCTATACATTTTGTAAAAATTCTGGGAGTGGGAGACAGGCCAAAGGGTAGAACTGAATTGGCAGTAAGAAAGGTTCATCAGGAGCCTTAAATACTTTCCATGGCCCTGATATGACATGTATTTCCATGTGTTGATGCAAGTTGAGGGCAGCATACCAATCTCTAGAATTCAAGGAGAGGCTAATGGAGGCCAGCAAGACCATGCAAAACAACCTTTTTCAGATGTTTGTTGAGTTGATGCAGACTGAAACTTGTCTGAGACATCTCTTTGCTGTCGGAATAAGGAAACAGAAATAAAAGCCTGTCCCTCTAGGATACTGCTAAACATCTTCTGTGATTCCCAACTGAAACAAAGAATGCTCCTCTTGGAGGAGGACCTACAGGGACCACTCTCACAAAAAGAGGGACAAGGAAGGAGGGAGGTATAGAAATAAAATGAAGGGTATATTCCACTTCCACAATGTTTAGAACCCACTGGTCTGAAGTGATTTGGGACCAACCAGCTAGGAAGTGGAATAGCTGGTTTGTAAACAGAGAAAGGAGGGGCTGGAATTTTGGAGACTGGTATAATAGCCTCAATTAACCCATCAAAAATGGTTTGTTTAGCACCTCAAGGGGTCTTAGATGAACTAGGAGCTGTTGCAGTTGATGAAGGGGGTGGTCTGCATCTATAATGTCTATTCTTTTTCCTTAATAAGTCTTGTTGAAGTGCAAAAGCAGCATATTGGCGGAACTACTGTGGACAAAAATGTTTTCTTGTCAGGGCAGGTGTATATATACCCAGCGACTTTAAAAGATTCCAGGGTGATTCAAAACCATGCAGTTTGTCATCTATCTGCACTGAGAATTGGTCCTTCAAATGGCAGGTTCTGAACAGTATGCTGGATTTCCTGGGGCAGCCCCGAAGACTACAGCCATCAGCACCTCCGTATTTTAATAGAGGCCATGGTCCTAGCAGATGGGTCAGCAGCATCCAAATTGGCCTGGAGTGATGTTCTAGCCAACAGCTTTCCTTTGTCTACCAGTGAAAGACTCTTGTCTCAGGTCCTCCTGAAACTAGTCCTCAAGTTTTGTTATGATTAATATCTGAGACTCAATAACACCTTAACAAAAGCAACTCTAAGGTCTATCTCAGACACAGAATAAATGTTCCTACCAAGCAGGTCAAGTTTTTTGGGGTCCTGTGATTTAGAAATAGCATTCTGCTGTCCCTAGTGTTCCCGCTCAATAATTCTCAAAACAACCAATGACCTTAGAATGGGATGTGAAAAGAAATACTCAAAGCCTTGTGAAGGTATATATAGTAGTATCAATCCTCATCCTCTCAGATGTCAGAGGAAGTGAGCAGGGAGTTTGTCACAGGTTATTGGTTGGGCTCTAAAATCACTTCATTAATTGGTAACGCCACACAAGGGGGCCAGTCGTGGTAAAAATGTCACCTAGTCTACTGGACAACTCCTTATCTTCCTTCACTTGGCGATTCAAAGCTGAGACAACCAATTTTAAAAAAGTTCCTGATGAGCCTTGAAGTCATCAGGTGGGGGTGAGGACCTTCCTGAGGATAGTGCCTGTCCCAGCGCTGGAGTCAACAGCACCTCCTTACTCAATGATCTATTCAATCCTCTATCACCCTTCTCAGTGGGCATAAAAGCCAGAAATCTTCCTCTTCCAGCCTCTGCCTTAGAAGCCTTATGCTTATTCCTTGGCACTGGAGATCATGACTGAATACCAGAACTCTGCCAACACTGGCAGAATGCTTGTCACTGAAGATGAAGAAGAAGTGGTCCCCCTCTTCGAGCAGGAAAGCTCCAATGGTAGTCTGAGAAGCTTCCATCAAAAGAAACTTCAACCTGATATCTATCTTTTTTTGGTCCTAGGCTCAAAGTCCTTATAAATTTGACAACTGTCTGATATGCAAGACTCAAGCAGGCACTTCAAACAGCTGGAATGCAGGTCACTCACAGACCTCATCTTGGAGCAACAACCACCAGGGTTAAAGCACAGTAAATTGAGGCATTCCTCAGTACCACAAATGGAACACAGAGTAGGGGAACCAAAAAAACAACAATTTTTTTTTAAGCAAATCACTAACACTATGAAAAATGGGTAACTATCTACAAAAAATAAGACACACCGAGAGAACTTGTTAAAGCAAGACCAACTGATCCAGCAGCCAATCCAGGGCAGTAAAAAGGAACTGAGGTGGGTCAGAGGCAACTCTGCCCTCTATGCCTGCTGATAGAGGCATGAGACAGAGCACTTGAGGCATATCAACAGGTACCACTAAGGGGAAAAGTTTCTGACAACCATGCACAGGATGCAATGCACATCTGCAATCACTGGAAGAATCACTTTTTCAATCATTTTTCCATACTTAAGAACATGTACCAAGTTTCAGTATAGAGGGGTTTTATAATTTGTTTTTGAAATGTAACATGAACTCTCTCTTTTTGGAAGAGTTTAACAAAGTCATTAAAAAAAGTTAACTATAGCATTACTGAATATGCTGCTACAATTAAACTTCATACTGGAAAATGCTGCAAACCTAGTTTTGAGCTACAGATAACCTGGCAAGGTACAGCATGGTAATAGTAGTTTACATTAGAGATTAAGTTAAAATTTTAACAAAACACTGCACTATATTGTAGCATAAAATTATTTGAGGAAGGCTGGAAGCTTTCCTGGGAAAGCCACCATCACTAGAGTTAACCTGCAGTTATGAACAAAACTGGGCCCACTTTACAGTTGATTGCAATATACATTTATCAGCATTTGTTCCAGCTTATAAAATACAGGGATAGGGCTTGGGACATGCGAACACAAATAAAAATACTTAAAAAAATAAAAAAATAAAAAAAATCAAGCTTCTAACCCATTGGGTGCAGTTGCCGACAACTAGGTTCCAGGCCAATGAAACAGTACAGAGAAGCCTCTACTGTAGTTTTCTGTGCAACACCTCAACTGTAAGTAGAGCTTCCAATTTCTTCCGCTGCTAGCTTTACAGGCAAACATCTTATAACCGTCAATAATATAAAGTCAGTCTTAGGGGACTTCTCCTTTAAAAGGCTAGAGAGGAATGTTATCACAGTGTATAAACAATTAAAGAAACAAAAGTCGAAATGTATTATTCCCTTAACACAATAGCTTACCACCCTTTATACACTGATCTGGGGACATCACCTAACACACAGTACAGGAGCAAAGGCAAGAATAGATATAGCTCTCTCTCTCTCTCCTTACAATAGATACACAACTATCCACTGTAGTTTCATCAGTAAAGGCAAAATATTATCATGCAGCCTATGTAGTGTATTATTGAGATTTTTGTCCATATCAATAGAGATGTATAGTCCTCAAGTGGCTGAAACCAAGCTTTATGCACCTTTACATATAAATGGATATTCAATATTTAGCACAAAATAATTACTGACAGCTTAATAAAAAACAAGAATTAATAGCATTATGGAACAGATATGCAGTTTGTTACCTGGAACAAAGTTTAAAGGTAATCTTCTAGGTGAAACTGCTCTGGGATGTCTTTTACTAACTTCTTCATAAATCTGAAGCCTCTCTTCTAAAGTGCCTATTATCAGTAAATATAACAGATGTAAGAAACACTGGAAAGAAAAATCTATTTTTGCATTAAATTCTTGTTTTAAAAAAGACATTAAAAGAAATCTATAATTCTAGATTTTAACTAGAAGGTACAGATTTAGTTACAACACTGCAAAAATTTACACTAAGTTTTTCATTTATTTAATCAAATACACTATGGACGAAGGTGGTGTGTTGCAATCTTCTGTAATTACTTGTTTTAGTAATTAAACAGCAGAGAACCTAATTACTTTGTGCCTCCAACCATAGGGATATGGTGTTTATTTTCTTACAACTACATACTGTGCAATCCCATTCACAAAACAGTACTTCAACATTTGCAAATAACGTATGCAAACAAATTGTCTATCAATATGAATCCACTTAGGACAACTTCTTAAAGAACTACCATTTAATAGTTTAAAAAGTATTTTAAAAATATACAAATAAGCCTTTTATTACAAAAGTTGCAGCAATGTAAATAAACTAATACTAACTAGGTAAGCACTTAGCATCAGGACTGTCAATACATCAAGTTTAAGAAGTTTTGTTTTCTTTAGACCTCCTTCCCACTCCTCCCCTTTCCCCCATAATATGCTTTGGAGCTCCAATGTGGTCAGAACTTTAAAATAAACTGATCTATTGGTTTTGAAATGCTATTTTCACAGTCATAAGTGAAATTTAGTTGAAAAAGTCAAATTGCTTAGAGAACTTAATATTGGAAGTTCAGATCAAGGATATAGCATGAAAAATGCTGAGTAGTTATACTTGGACATTTGTTTCATACGTAAAAAGCCTAATGTCATTAAGATCTGATGGTGGTGGTGGGGAAATATATATATGTTCACACACATACACACACACACACACACGTATGTTACCCACTGGCTCCAGGGTATACATAACTCTAAAAGTAATAAATTCAAATATTAAAATCGGAACTAAAGCATATAAAAACCCTATATGAAATCACAGGTTGGAGCTCCAGAACTTACCATGGGGGAGGAAATAGTCCTAAGACCACCTAAAAAAAATAAAGTAGCATTATTATGTTTTATAATTAGTACAATTTAAATTGATATAGGATTTTTATGTGAAATGTACATTACATATACACATTTCTTTATTCATAATTATAAATGAGAGTTTCCAAGTGTTTCAGATAAAAATTGAATAATACAGTCAACCCATTGACTAATGTAATTGCTTAGATTCTCAACCTGCAGCCCACTTGTGGCCCAGTCACCACACAGTTGCAGCCCATGTGACATCCTCAGGGCCACAGAGGTAGTATATACATTGTGTGGATGTGGCCCATGTGACAGCTGCATGTGTGACTCACAATAGTCAATAGTTTGAGAAACATTGGTTTAGGCCAAGGGTGGCCAACCTATAGCTCCAGAGCTGCATGCGGCTCTTCAGAGGTGAATATGCAGCTCCTTGCACAGGCGCTGACTCCAAGGCTGGAGCTACAGATGCTAACTTTCCAATGTGCTGTGGGGTGTTCATTGCTCAACCCTCTGCTCTGCTCTGCTCCAGGTCCTGCCACAACTCTCCCCTATCCCCTAAGGCCCCTGCCTCATCCCCTGAGCCTGCCATGCTCTCACTCCTCTCCCCTCCCCATCAGATCCTCCTGCGCACCGCAAAACAGCTGATTGCAATGGGCAGGAGGCATGGGGAGGTGCTGATTAGTGGGGCTGCCGGTGGGCGGGAGGTGCGGCTGCTGACGTATTACTGTAACTCTCTGGCAATGTTCATTGGTAAATTCTGGCTCCCTCTCAGGCTCAGGTTGGCCACCCCTGGTTTAGGCAATATTAACTACCAGTTCTATGTATACAATGTAACAAATACACATCGATAAACATATTTATAGACTACGGTTAAACAACTTAATTATAGACTTTTTACTCAACCTCAAGTCATATTTGCAAACCTTTTAACAGTTTGACACCTTTTTAGTGTCAATTATTTCCTTAAACATGGGAAAATCTACATTGCATTAAAAACATACTACTACTACTACTACTACATCAATAAGTAACATTCTGTGGTTTTATAATATTACCAGAATTAATCCAATAAAAAAACCTTCAGCTTTCTATTCAGCTGTGGAACATTTTTTTTTTTTTTTTACAGTTGTTTAAGAATAACTGTCAGAAAACAGTTTTCAAATTATGTTTTAAGAAAAACATTGGCAAGTTATTATTCCATTTCTTGGTCATAGGTATCTGCTGTTCCAATATTGTACACCTCAAAAATTATTAGCTATTTTTTCTGGAAGACCAGAATAACCATACCAAGAGTGAGTTTTAACTTTTAGGAAATCCTTAATTATTTCTATCTTCTTCTCTTCCACAGGAAAGCTAGTCCCTGCTAAAATGATATGCTTTTAGAGCAGGGATCTCAAACTCCCAGCTCGCGAGCCTCCCTAGTGCGGCCCATGGGGCTCTAGCAGTTTTGGGGCCGGGTCTCTCTCATGGTGCCACCTGCCGCCCCAGGGAGCTCTCCCCTCAGGGGCCTCAGCAGTGCAGCGGAGCTGAGTGGTGTCTGCCTGCTCGCTCCAGTGGCTGCTGGCCCCTCCCTGAGGGCGGGGCTGTGCCTTCACGCACTGCCCCCACCCCAAGTGCCCGTGGCCAATGCTTTGCAGGGGCAGTGCCTGGGGGCAGAAGCACACAGAGGCCTGCCCACCTTGGAGCCCCAGATAAGCACCACACCCTCAATCCCCTCCCAGAGCGTGCACCCCTACCCCTTTTCCACACAGACCCTCCCGCCCCCAAACTCCATCTCAGAGCCTGCACCCCAGGCTCTCTCCCCCACCAAAACTCCCTCCCAGAGTCCAACCTCTCATCCTTTCTGCACTCAAACTCCCTCCCAGAGGCTGCACCCCAGTTCCCTACCCCAGACCTCCTCCCCCACACACACTCCATCCCAGAGCCTTAGGCAGGTTGGGGGTGGAGTTTTGGGGGGGCCATGAGTGACACTGGCCCACTGGAAGGATGTGAGGACTGGCACTGGCCCTAAGGTAAACTGAGTTTGAGATCTCGGCTTTAGAGGGTCCTATCCAAGAGAAATTAAAGCAATATATTTCATCTGCCTTTGAGTTTAAATAAAAAAAAAGACTATGTTCCTTTTTAAAAAGCTATTATCCAGTGACATCTCAAATTGATAGCTTTATGAAAGTGGCAGTCCTGTAACTTGATCCAAACAAATTACTGTGCGAGTCAGCTAGTGATGACAACTCCGTTTATGAAGCGTGTGCGTAGGGGAAGAGTTCTCCTTGGGCTAACAAGCATGAAACAAACAGCAGGCTTTAACTCTGACCTTTAAAGAAAGAGTGAGTGTTGGTACTACATGCACAGATGTTTTCAATTAATTTCTAAATGAGTAAATCTGACAGATTGTTCAAGTTCAGAAGACACACAAATATTTTTCAGCTGAATTGTGATGTTCCAATTTCAAATTGTAACATTCTATCAGACACCAATTGTTTAAATACAAAGGAGGAAATTAAGTACATCACTGCATTACTTACTGGGTTGTAGGGCCTTTTCCAAGCCTTCATAATAATACCAGTTTTCTGCATTCCGATCAATTAATTCTTTGTATATTTCACCAGCTTCATTTAGTCTTCCCAACTTCAACAACATTTCTCCTAAAACAATACAGTTAAACAATGTGAGTTAAATGAAAGTATACTTATGGCTTGAGGCTAAATTTTCAAAATTGGGAACTTAACACTAGTCCTATAAGCCATATTTAAGCATCTAGCAAAATAAAAGTGGCTGATTTTCAGGGATGTTTTCCAACCCAGAAATCCCATTGAGCAACTAACTCACGATGACTTCAATCATATTTGTGAGCATTCAAGCAATTTTGAAAAATAAAGGTTATTTTTGTTCAGATGCCTTTTTTTGGCTTTATGACACTAACTTATCCAGATATGAAAAAAAGACCAGAATTAGTGGATTTGTATTAGCTAGCCAAATGAGGCATTTCAAATTCAATGTAAGCAACACTGATGAAACATTAAGTTTACAAATTTACTGGCCCATACTCAGAGAATTCAAAGTTAAAGTTCTCATAGAAACCTCAACTCTACTTCTTTTTGGACATACCTTGCAATAGGATTTTATATCAGTATTCATGCCAATGTTGTCCACTCTTTTCAGTGAGAGAACCAAACCGGTTCTTTTAAGAAGGTTAAGGGGCTACAAAACATATACTTTGGGGTAGATTACATGCCCCATTCCACAGCTCAAGTGGCAAAAAAGGAGTGAAAATCACCCACAAAATCCTCTGCTTGCTCCCTACAGCTTCCCCATAGTTCCTGGTGCAAGGGACGTTTCAGGGGCAGGGAGGAGAAGTGTGTGCTGCACTGGGGCTATCTCCAGCTGATGGATGGTCTCTAAGGAGCCATTACCAGCTGGCACAAGCTAGAGCAGACACCTTGGCTATTGGTAAAGGACTCATCTTTTTGTAGGTACTCCCCTTGACAGGCACAGCCACCCAAGCTCCTATCTTGCTGTTCTTGGGATTCCCATATCAAGTAGAGAAACAGGTAATAGAACAGTCAGGACTTGTCATAAACAGATAGTTAAGGGTTAATGTCTCTTTTACCTGTAAAGGGTTAAGAAGTTCATCTAGCCTAGCTGACACCTGACCAGAACCACCAATGGGGGAACAAGATGTTTCAAAAGGAAGGAGGGTTTTTTCCTTTGTTAGTTTTCAGTTTCAGCCGGAGTAAAAAAGATCAAGGAACCAACCTCTTATCAGAATAGTAAGTTTTAGAAATGAATAAATAGGTTTATGTTTATTTCTCTGTAACCTGTCTTGTGCAATTAGAGGTAGAATCAAAATGGTTATTTGGGTATTTTCATTGGTGTACTAAGTTTTTTGCCCAGGGGAACATCCTCTGTGTTTTGAATCTGTTGTCTGTGAGTAGCTGGTATGCTAATCTCTCCCAGAGAGTTTTCTTTTACCTTTCTTATCTTTAATTAAAAGAATTTATTAATACCTGATTGATCATTCCTTGTTTTTAGATCCAAGTGGGTTGGATCTGGATCCACCAGGAGATGGTGGGAGAAAGGAAGGGGGATGGTTAATTTCTCCTTGTTTTAAGATCCAAGGGGTTTGGATCTGTGTTCACCAGGAAACTGGTGAAGTTTTTCAAGGCTACCCAAGGAAGGGAGTGCTTGTGAATGGTGGCAGCCAGACCAGATCTAAGCTGGTAATTGAGCGTAGAGCTTCTCATGCAGGTCCCCCACATCTGTACCCTAAAGTTCAGAGTGGGGAAGGAACCTTGACAGGACTACTTTCACCCCCCTCCCAGTGAGGCAGCAGGTGGCTGCTGGGGTTGCTGCAAAGCAGCTGCAGCATGCTCAAAGTGCTCCCAATTCATATCAGTAATACCACAGAGGTTTAAACTGTGGAGGACGTAGCTCAGGGAACATATTTTCAAGGCAATTTGGACACAACTAATATGGGCAATTTGATAAATGTCTTGCCAAATATTTTATAAACATTTATAAGCTACACAGAAGTATACTTCTATTTTACACTTATTGCAATAAGTCGGACAATACAGGCACATTGCCCTAAAAGAGATTCCCAGCATAGAGGTCAATTAAGGAATATCTGAAATCTGTTTGTGTCACATAGTTGCACATATTCAGAACCTCAGCAGTCCAAGTTTTTAAAAAACCCCAATGCACGAATTTTAACTGAACAATAAATATTTATTTTTTGAAAAAACTGTATGATAATACAAAAAGGCATTGATGCATTTAAAAAGAAACCACAACCTGATGCTCCAAGCAGGAAACCAACATTTTTGTACACACAGGGCATTACATTTCTTAGCTTGCAGGGCTAAGCAGAGATGAGTGGGTTACTAGTTTTGACCTACTGTACACAGAGTACCGATCAGTCTCAGATCTACTCTATTTCTGTGAATGGCCCTCTAATAATAAGGAATGCTATTTCATTCCAAATTTATTTCCATTCCATATCAAAGTAATGTCACCCTACTAAAACTCCACTTTGTCAAAGAAGCTTAAAATGCCAAATTATAGATCTGATGTTAATAAATTTACCTATGAAACAAATTAAATAATTTAAAGTCTCCATATAACCCTCATTTTGGTGATATGATATTTAAAAGCCAGTAGATACTTATAGTTTGGGGCAAGTTGAAAAAACAAAGATTTACCTTTGATTTCTTCTACAACAAGCTTGTCACATATTTGCTTCTCATATGTTTCTATATGTTCTAAAGACTCCTGAAATAGATCTGCTTCTCTCATCACTTGGTTCTGGTACAGGATCAGTTCACTATATTCATAATCTATTTTATGAGGAGGAATCTGTAAAAGACAGGTTTATTAGCATGCACCATACCACTTGTAACTAGGCTGTGCACAATCGTACACAAGGCATTTTAAGATTCAGTCAGCAGATGACATTGAGATGTAGACCTCATGATGTATTTAAAATGTAAAACTCACAAATATTTAGTTAAGACGAGTTCAACTGAAGCTGGTCACTGGATGCCTACCACTAGAGAAAGTGTATAGGAAGGGGCCTACCAAATTCATGGCTGTGAAAAATGCGTCACGGACCATGAAGCCTGGTCTCCCCCGTGAAATTTGGTCTTATGTTTACTTTTTCCCTATACTATACAGATTTCTCAAGGGAGACCAGTGTTTCTCAAACTGGGGGTACTGACCCAAAAGAAGGTTGTGGGGTTGTTGTGGTCTTTTTGCAAAGTTCTTGCAGGGGGTTGCGGTATTGCCATCCTTATTTCTGCACTGCCTTCAGAGCTGGGTGGCCAGAGAGCAGCAGCTGCTGGCCAGGCATCCAGCTCTAAAGGCAGTGCCCTGCAAAGAGCAGCAGCAGTGCAGAAGTAAGGGTGGCAATACTGTACCATGCCACCTTTACTTCTGCACTTCTGCCTTCACAGTTAGATCAGGACCCCTAAAGTTATACCACCATGAAATTTCAGATTTAAATATCTGAAATAATGAAATTTACCATTTTAAAAATCCCATGACTGTGAACTTGACCAAAATGGACCATCAATTGATAGACCCCTACCTTAAAAACAAAACAAAAAATCCACACCTTCTCCTCTCCTCCCACCACTCTTTGCCACGCAGATTGAATCCGTTGTGCTCTATAAATTCTCAGGCAGGCTAACTCCTTGAGATCTACTACCACCTCAACTGCAGAATACATGGAAATTGATTATAGCTACAATGAAACAAACAGTCATCCACCCACAGGAGCAGCAGCAGCAGCACTTGCGAAGTCAGAGAGATTCCCTTTCAGCAGGTATGTTCAAGTCAGACCCCTTTAATGCTGGGAGATCATAATGCTTTTAAACTATGTACCCAAACCTCATTAGCTAGTAGTGAAATGCAAGAACCTTAAAAGGTGGAACACAGCAACTATTGAACATCATTCAGTAAAGCTATACAACCATTTAAGGCAGGAAGAAAAATGTTGTCTTCAGTTCAAACTGCAGGGGGAATTAAAAGGTAAATACAGAAATCAGAGAAGTAAGACTGGAAGGGACCTCAATAGGTCAGCTAGTCCACTCCCATGCCTTGAGGCAGGACTAAGTAGACCATCTCTGACAGATTTATCTAACCTGCTCTTAAAAAACCTCCAATGACAGATTCCATAAGCACCACAGGTAATTTGTTCCAGTGCTTTACTATTCTTACAATTAGGAAGGTTTTTTCCTAATGTCTAACCTAAAACTCTCTTAGTGCAATTTAAGCCATTACTTCTTGCCCTTTCCTCAGTGGTTAAGGACAATAATTTATCACCTTCCTCTTTATAACAACCATTTGCGTACTTGAAAACTATCACCACGTTCCACCACCCCTTTCCCAAGTCTTTTCTTCTCCTGATTCAACAAACCCAATTTTTTCAATCTTCCCTTGTAGGTCATGTTTCATGTGTTTAGGAAATGCTTAATAGCTACTGTGACTTTTTTCTGTACTGTAGTTTAAATAAATTACCAAAACAATTGAAACTGATGTGATTATATTGCATTATTTTGACAAATAAAATATGCAGAATTTAATTTTTTGGTGCAGAATCCCCCCCAAGAGCGAAAGATCCATAAACACAATTATCTGCTGAAATAGGTCCCAAGATGCTAAATGAAAAACAAAACTGTACAAACAATAGCCATTTCCTCCCTTCAATATTTGTAGTTATTCAAATTCTGATTCTCTAAGGAGAATTATTCATTATTATGAATCAGTATGTCTTACCTGTTGAGTTTTTCTAAACTCTTCCAGTAGTTTTAAGGCCATATCATAATCTTTTAACAAATGATATGCAATAGCATATCCAATCCATGAAGCCCGTTGTGTTGGACGTAGCTGAAGCAGCTGATACCTTGTCTCCTTTAATAAAAATTAAAGTTACTCAAATGAAGATGTTCCAAAATATCTCACTGAATCATGACTGTGATAGTGTATCACTACTAGTATTTTAATATTGATTATTACTGAAAGTTGGACATTCTTAAAAAGCAAGATGCAATTCTAACAAAGTAAACGATAAACAGTATTACATTTGAGTTATAAGAAAGTGGGATTTACACTAAAGGTAGCATTCCTGGCATAAAACTTAAAATCTATTTTAAAATCAAGATAAAAGACACTATTGCCTAAGTTGCTTCTGAAAATAAAACAGGCTCCTAAGTCACATAGGCACTTGGGAACATTTTACCTAGCCTCTGCATGCCAAAGAAGAATTTGGATTTCTACAATTAAAGAACATAAAATAAAAGTTTCCCTTTTTCTGAGCAAAAGAGACCCGTGAGCGTGGGAACTAATAGGTTCTCATGTTCATGTCTTAACCTCTCAATTTCCAAAAGAAATAAGGCTGGAGGTAATCCAGTAGAATTATTCCTGGAAGTGTTTGAAGTCATCAGCAGTAGTAGGTGGTGGAATGATAGCCTCATTAGGGGAAGAAGAGGAGAAATATAGTGTTGGTGAAACTTCTTCCTCACCTCATTCCAAGGGAGGCTCGGTCTCTGGTGGGCAAGAGATTGATGGAGAAGGCAAAGATGTAGGTCTCCAGCTTTGCTCCATGACAGGCTTCCTCAACTGTGCCGTGTACATGGCCCAGGGATCCCAATAGAGCCAATGTGGGGGAAGCAGAACATGGGGTTGCATCCACTCTGGTCCATACCAGGGTTGGGTCTGGGTGTGGAATGCACATATTGAGGATATGCAGAAGTAGAAGATTGGGTGGGATTCAAATGAGAGGGCATTCACTGGGGAAGGGAGGTGCCATCCTTGGAGGAGAAAGGGAGGAATGTCCCGAGTCCAGAGAGGAGAGTGGAAGTGTGGGGGAGGTTGTGTCTGAGCAGAGGTGACGCAGGTATGTCATATACCAGCAGGTCTTTAGGACGTCTGGATTCCTGTGGTGGAGAAAGGAGCATCATCAGTACTGGAGCATGACTCGGTCCCAAAGGAGACATGCAGGAGTAATCAGCAAGTGGAGCTGAAAACTCGATGGGTGCCGATGGTCTTGTCGGTGCCATAGCTCCCAAAGTCAATCTGTCTCGGTCTCCAGAACCGAGAGACTGTGCAGAGGGCTGTAGGTCTGCCCAGTTAAGGTCCTTAGACAGATGTTTCATGCTAGTACCAGAAGTACTTGGATGGGCCCCGGAGTTATGTGCCCTGTCAGAGGACACTGAGGCAACTGACCGCAAAGGGGAAGGTATTCTGGGGGATGGGGGGAGGGGAAGCTGTGCCTCAGATTATGAGGAGGGAGCCCATTTCGTCTCAGAGTGAGAGAGGGACAAACTTTCTCTTATGGGACTTCAGTGATCGGCAGATGACCTGGCCGAGGGTGAAAGCTGCCCGGGGGAAGAGTCCAGGTCTGGGTTGATGCTGGATTAAGTGATTTCTCCATGAGAAGAAGTCACAACCAAACATCCTGGTCTTTTCTGGCCCTAGCAGTCAAGCCATGGCAGTGAGAACACTTTTGTGGAACATGTCCCTCTCCCAGATAGTGACTACACTGTGGTGGCTCTGCTGCGGATTCTGTCCCAGTTCAAAGGCAGTAGAGAAGAAACTGGGGAGCAGTAATACTGCACAGTGCTACATATACATCCTACTCACACTGCGAGAGGGGGAAAGTGCACGTTTGGTCCGGTGAACATTGCTGATTAAGATCTCTGATCCGAGGCGCAGAGGGCGCTGCCACCACATGACAGTGGAGCACCCATAGGGATACCACTCGAAGAAGAGTTGTCAATTTCTCTGAAATAAAATTACAGTGCTTTCATTTTCATATCTCCCCATTTCTTCCTTTGGCCTTCTCACCACCTAGTTCCACTCTTTCCTCTGGCAATTTTTATAATGAGATGAACTAAGGTCTTGGTATTAAAGATCAATATTGAATAGTTTCTTCTATGCTCTATGAAGTGAGGAGGAAACACAGCAGCAGCTGCCTTTAATATACAGTGCTTCCTAATATATCTTGCAGTCAGACCTAGTGATGAATGAAGGTTTCAGAAGACCTGGGATCAGCACATGGGAAGTCAAGGATAGCATTAGTACTTATGTGAAAATGGGCTCTTCTGAACAGAGAAGAAAACAGCCCTAAATCCTTCCTCTGCCCAGGATGGATTCAAAGGATGAGTGGCTACCTGCCATCTTAAAAAAGTATTCCATTAATCCTCAAATACATTAAAAATGGGTGTAATGTGGAGGGTGAGAAGGTAGGCATCATCCACAAGTTGAGGTAAGCAGTTCATGTTCTTATAAGGCTTTGAAAACGTAAGGTGTGAAATGGGTGCACAGTATTAAGAAAAAAACTCATACACACAAGTGAATTGGTGAACATTAGTTTAGACTATGTCTGGCAAATGAGAAGCACAGATGGCTCTGCGGATCAGCTAATACAGAGTAATAGTAGCATGGCTGGCATCCTCCATATGCACTCAGTACATCAAATGCACCACTGCTGTATTTCACTGTTCTCAGTCTTTCCTAGACAGCAGCTCAAATGACTTGCTACTTTTGAGTTAAGTTTACTAGAAACAAAATCTAAAAATTAGTAGTTTTAAAACATACAAATTTAAATAAAACACTTACTCTGTATCCTTCTAGATCTCTCATTTGGATCTGCAACAATGAAAGATCTCTTAAGATCTGTAGATTGTCTTTATCTAATTTGAGAGCATTTCGATAACATTTAATAGCTTCATCATATTTCTTATCAGAACGCTGCAAGAGTCCGTACACATGCCAACCTAATATAGGTTAAGGAAAGTGACAGGCATTCACATTTTTCTGAATGTAATTACATTGTCTATGTATTATGTACTGACCAAGAAACTAGATTCTCTCTCTCAGAATCTTCCATGCTATTTAGGTTTGGTTACTCTTGTTAATCTTTATGCTATACATTTTCTTGTCTTCCTTTATTGTCAGCAGGGTTATTTAATGTGTATTTACAACCTTAATTGGAACGCTGAGGATGGGCAAGCCACTGTCTTGTACTTCTGAAGGAGGGCTACAGGAGATTTTTTTTTTTTTTAACTCCAAGAGAACTGCGGTAGATTACATTGTAACAGTCTAAGAGTCAAACAGCCTAAAGCAGTGGTTCTCAAACTAATGTACTGGGGACCCCTTTCACATAGCAAGCCTCTGAGTGGGACCCCCCCCCCTTATAAATTAAAAACAATAATAATATAATATATGTAACACCATTATAAATGCTGGAGGCAAAGCGGAGCTTGGGGTGAAAGCTGACAGCTCAGGACCCTCCCCATTTAATAACCCCAGACCTAAAGTTACAGTTTCACTAAAAATAAGAGATAACCATATCAAATCAAGACTTAAAAGTATCATCTAACTAGTCTGGTAACCGCTGTGTTAAATAAGGGAGAGGAAAAGTTTATTCAACGAAGAAATCTTGCACGAAAGAAGAATCCAAGCAACACAGCGCTTTGTAAAACGTATTGCGCAAGGATCACATGGCTGCTTTGAGTAAAATGGAAACCCCAGAGTTGAGCCACCCTGCATCAGATTGAATAAGCACCACATGGCCTAATTTTAGGCCAGATAATAACAATGCAAAACATACAATCAGGGAAAATACACAACACGGTCCTCTTACTATAATCAGAGCAATCTAAGCAATCTGCTCCAAGCAGAACCTTAAGAGAACTATAAAATAAAGAACACTAAGAACAACCTCATTGGAATGAGTACACAAGTGTTGGAAGACTGCTGGCAGAACAGACTCTTAGAAGTGGAACTCTATCACAAATCAGACACAAATCTTGGCTAACCTGGCATAAAGTAGGTCAGACATTAGACTGGAAGCTCACTCATTCTACAATGAAAAGTCACTACAATGATGTAAGTGGGAAATATATTCACCTTTGATGTTCTCTACCAGAATAGTCCTTAATTCAGAGACCATCTGTGAGGCTCTATCACAGATCAATATAATCTGCGACTGCAATGTTCTGCCAAGTATGTGACAACCAGGAACATCATATCACATAAGACAAAGTCCACTCCCACCTTTCCTGACACAGGATGTACAATCTAATACCTCCTATTTATGACAGATACAACCAAATGGTTCTGATTCAAATGGACAATCTTTTGGGATACCAGGTCTCTTAAAGTCCTTAGTGCACACAGGACCACGTTTCGCCTCTACAACCATTGCCAACCATTGGCAATGGTTGACAGGATCTCCAGGCTTCTGTGGCCTGGCAGCAGTTCAGAGACAGAAATCCCCTATACTACTTTCTTCTACTGGTACTTCAAAATTCACTCAAGCGGACTCAGACAAAAAACTGTATAGATATACTATGAGACCGAGGATTTATAACAGTACAAGCTGTGACCAGACAGTCATTGAATATCCTACCTGCAAGACTGGTGATGTCTTGGTTTGTATGCCATAGCGGAATGATTAGAGCTCTTCTACACAAAATTCAACTCAATGTACTCCAAAGGTGTGCTAGCAACAAGATGGGGCTTTAAGCAGTTTATCATGAACCACTGTGGTTTCAACACATAATATGTCATCTTCTCGATAAGAGACATTTGTCCTCAGACTAAAAATCTACAACTTTTCTGACCAGATATTGATTTAGATGCAAGATCCAGAACGGGTAAGAGCTCTCATGTTTTTCTGATCTGCAACTTTCTGGATCCCTTCCCTTTTTTTGCACACAAAATGTATTTTGTAATCTGACTGAACAATGTTCAGGGAGACCCATATGCTCAAAGTGATGGGGCAACTGGAGTAAGGATCTCCCTACATTTCCTCAGGCAATGAAGTCACAGAAGACTAATGTAACTACCTACACATTCCATAACCCTTCAAAACTGCCCTTTAAAACAAAGGAAACAAAACAAAATACTCCTTTGCTGAAAGGGGGCTTGAGACTTTTTGGCAGCTGCTATGGGCAAGGGAATCTTCAACAGTGCATGTGGAGGAGGGGCAGTACATAGCATCTCCTTGAAACCAGCTATTGACACACAAACCAGACTTTTAAATGGACCCTTTCTCTTCACTCCCTAGATAAGCCCAAGAGCCAGGACTTAGACTCACATGAATTCAAGATATCTTTAATATCCCCTTCGCCTTACAGAGAAAGACCTTCCCTACTCCAAGGAATTTCTCTGATGAAGGATGGGTCCTCCCTCAAGCTGTCACTGGTCCTGGGAGAACACAAGGAAAGCAGACCTCCAGGCAACCTTCACTTCCTGAGCCAGCCTGTTCCCTTTCTGCACCTCCTATCTAAAAGGGCATCTGATTGTGCTTACCCTGCTCCTTGGCCATGAAAAACATAACAAACAGATAATCAGAAATATGAAAGACTCAGACATGGATTGGTAAATCCTTTGTTAAAATCAAGCCCAACAGGAAATCTTAGGGTTCTGGTGCACAGTAACTTTCATAATTCTAGTCTTCACCCTAGTCATGACCATTGGTTTTTTTGTACAGTAGTGAGAGATATTGGGGACTCAACGAGTGATGACTTGGGGATAATCCATTCAACTGTCTTAAGACTGTGGTAACAATATGGGGCATCTGCCATGCTCTCAGTAAGCTACTCCAAGGTAGAGTACAAGCACATGACAATCCTACTCTGTCTGGGGTTCAATGGCTGAGGCCGCGCTCAGATCTGGCTCTTAGATTCTTGGATTGGTGACAATTTAAGTTTCTAGAAACCCAGGAAAAAAAGAGTTAGATCTTGCCATAGAGAGTTACTGCAGTAGCAATGTATTTGCAATAGAAGAACTACAGAGCTCTCACGTGCTCAAGTAATAGCCATTACCTGGCTCCCTTGACTCCCCAGCAGCTGGAATTAAGCAATTCTGCTGAACAGAGCTGCTTTCTTCCTTCTGAGGGGCTGAAGCAGTGGATGACCTCTGAAGTTCTAAATAAAGACGTAGAGGCAAAAAACTAACATTGATGCCTAACAGAAAATCCAGGCAATGAAACTGAAGTTCCCCTAAAGTTTTTAGGAACCAAAGCCCTACTGACACACCTGAGGCAATGGAAACTGAAGCAGCAAAGTCCATGAAATACACAAATGAAAGACGTGATTGAAAGGCAAGGAGAGGAATTCATTGAAATGGATACAAAAAGCAAGATTTTTATGGAGTAGGTTGAAGAGCAGAAAAGCTAGAGAAGTGCAGTAACTTATGAGCAACTCATCCTGTAATAAAAACTTCTGTCGGTTCAAATTAACAATAGTGGTTAGGCAAGATGGCAAGTAACCAACAGTGTATGTGGTTGTTACTGCTCTCACCCCAATCTAAACTCACTGTGTTTAGGAACCAAAAACTCTTTGTAGACTTGGGAATGCAAGATCAAGGAATGAAAATTCTGAACAAAGTGAGCTGTGGGGAGAGGGAAAACATACACTAAAGCTCCGTTAGAATTTTTCAACTCGTTTTTATACATCTGGAAATGAAGTTTTATATATAAATAGATATACAATTTCATTTCCAGGATGGCAAGTATATACTGAAAGAAATACAACTGAAAAGTTTTTTAATTACATGTTTTTATTTGATGCTACAACAAATAATTAGTGGAACAAAGGACAAATCTATTTGTTATTTATTCTTTGAAGGTTGAAAAGTGCAGGGATAGGTAAAAAGGTAGCATACAGTGCCAGCCAAACAAGACTTATGTCTTAGTTTATAAAAATATTGAGATTGTCTGAAGAAATTCAGTGCAACTGATGGGGACTATGGATAACATTTCCCTATTTCAGTGAAAAATGGATTTCCCTTAGGACAGGGAAGGGGGAAAAATTGGTTTGAGTAGACAATTTTCTGGTTTTTATGTAATAATCTTTGGACAAAAGCTTGGTTAGGTTTGTTTTGTTACCAACTTTTGTTTATATCAAAGCCTGAGATAGAGCACTGAAAAGATCTAAATAAATGCAGAAGCTGTAACAAGGCAGAGCTTGTCCACATACAGACTTCGTGTCTGTCAAGCCAGAGTGTGAACATACAGCTCACTAAAAAGTAACCTGCAAGGCCCTAAAAAGTTCTACACTGTACATGAAAACACACTACAGAACTTTCACTGCACATCATGCTAGTGCGCCATACAGTCACATCCCAGCTTACCATACACTACATCTGTGTGGACAAGCTCTAAAACAGAAGATAGCTGGTATTCTTAAAACTCTATGGCACTTAAAAAGATTTTGCTCACCATGAAGAAAGTTGTCTCCCAAGGTTTCATTGTTACATGCATCCATCTAGTCAAATTCTAACCACCACTATTTTATAGTATGGTCTACTTTTGCCGTAGCACTGAAAAATTGACTAAATCCTGATTTCTTGTACCATACAAGCAAATGACCCTCTAAAAGAATGCACTGATGATTTTGTACGCACAACTTCCAATTTGCAGCAAACATTTAAAAATGAAATACCCACAATAAAGTGGGAGAAGGTATCCAAGTGGGAAAAAAACATTTTAAAAAACTCTTGTTTTTATTTTATTCAGCAAAGGATATTTTGTTTGTTTTTAAACAGAGTAGGGCAGCTTTGCAGTGTACTGCATCTACCTGAATCAGAAGTTTTGCCGTCAAGTTCTCTCCCTTTTCATAAGCAAACACGACAAATTTTTATGGGGGAAACATTTCCTACTACTTTTCTTTCACAATATAAAATAAGGTCTGTTTTATAGAAATCAAGAAAATATGTACCAAAAGGCTACTTTATGGACTTCAGTTTTAAAAAAAAAAAAAAACCAAAAAAACCCCATGACCTCTGATACCTAACATAAGAACTATTTGTGCAAAACAAAGACAACTAGTATAAAAAAGATCAAGTTATACCATTAGAAAGGATACAGACATGACTCTTTACATCATTACGAAGTCCTTTACGAACAAATTCGTATGCTTCTTCTTTCTTCCCTAAACAGTTCAAGGTCAGTCCTTTCATAGCCAAGGTCTCTGTAGAAAAGATTTTATACTTGTGAATGTGAGAAATCAAAATGTACACATACCATTTATGGTGACTGTGACAGAATATACTCTGTATTCACAATCTACACACTACTGTAATTATCTTTATAAAAAGTATGCCTTCTAAGGCATCATTTGAAACAAACAAAACAAAACAAAAAACTCAATTTGCTGGTCAATACTGTCCTGATAAAATATATGTAGCAACATTGTATGTGAAGTTAAGATTTCAGTGTATGGTCTTACAGTAGAACCTCAGTTATGAACACTGCAAGAATGGAGATGGTTCATAGCTCTGAAATGATAATAATTATGAACAAAATGTTATGACTGTTCTTTCAAAAAGCATACTTCCAGTTCCAAATGAGGTGTGCAGCTCACTGGTCAGTTCATCACTCTGGTGTTAGTGACCCTGAGGATCTATTGTATTAACATATGCCAAACAAGTCTGTCCTAAACAAGCAATGTGCATTCTGCTTAATTTGCATTTAAGCAGTAAACAGTCATTAAGCTAGAAGGGAAAACAAAGGAAGCTCAAATAGTTGAGAAGAATGCAGCAGGGAACACCGATGCCCAGATATTGTCTCTTTCCTGGTACCTAGCTGGAAATGTTTTTCAAAGGGGGCAGAAGACTGAAACCATAAAATGGAGGGACAAACACCCCCAGGCGCCTTCCTCTCTCTCTGGTCATCAATTCATTGCATCTGAAGGAATAAAGGAAGCAACCACTGGACTGGAGAAGGGGCCCTGACCTAAAGAGTTCGGTCATTAAGACTGCAGGAAACGTGGTAAAAACTTTGCTTTGAATTTAACATAATTTGTTAAGTTAGGCATCAGTAGCATTATCTTGTAACCATTATGCTTCACTACTTATACTCACTTAAAATCTCTAAAGAGAGCATTAAGTGCAGTGGAAGTAATTGAACTGATTTCAGGCTCCTTCTGCCAGTGATTGCTGTTGGGATTTTTTTTACCCTTTGGTGCTCTCCCATTTGTCTCTTTGCTGTGGAACACTATTTTGGGGGGTTGCTGTTCTATTGTTTTATTTAATCCAGTGTGTTTAAACTGAAGGGTCTGGGAAACTCCATTGTGGAGGCAAGCTGTGTGTATATTATTTCTATTAAATAAATAAATAGACAGTATATAGCTTGCATACTGCTGCAAAATCCTAATTCAACGCCTCAAGGAGGCGCAGCAATGACCCTGGCTTGTCTGACAGCAAGAATAGCGGAGTGTTTTCTTCAGTAGGTTCAAACATGCCATTAAGGTGTCAGACTACCAACCCAGGGAGAGGACAGCTGTCTTTCTTGAGATTAGGTGCTAACTAAGCTGAGGACATAAACACACCACTGACCGCACAGCGAGCGAGTGGATGAAAAAATGACAAAAACAACATGAATAAACGGGACCCAACTCCTTGTGTACGCCTCGATCTGTTTTATGACAGTAGTGGGGAGTTCGGTCGATGAAAGGCTGTTAATTTCAGAGGCCAGAAAAAAGACTGGCCTCTCAGTGTGCACCTATAACTGCAGGACACTGACGAGAGATAATTCAATCAACCACCTGATGGAGAAGGCAAGGATAGCCTGTGACATCCTGGGTCTCTGCGAAATATGACGAAGAAAGGAGATGGAAGTGAAATGGAGAGACAAAAGTGTTGGGAAAAGGAAAAGGCGCGAGAACCACTGGAAGAATCGGCTTCATCAATAAGGAATGGTGTTCAAAAAATCATCTCCTGCAAATTCAAGTCATAGCACATTAGAGTGCTACACCACCACCTGAACATGAACAGCACTCTCAAAATTATTCAGATCTATGTTCCCACAAGCACAAGCAAAGATGATGTGGAAGAATTCGATCAAGGGCTTAAGGAAACCCTTGCTCAAAAATCCACATATACAATCGTGATAGGAGATTTCAATTGCAAGAGGGAAAGAAGGTGAAAAGTTCATTGGAAGGTATGGCATCAGCGAACAAAATCCATGAGGAGAGCAACTGGCAACTCTGGCGGAGACGAAAGAAACATTCATTGGTAACACCTGGTTTAAGAAGGCAGCCAAGAAGAGGTGGACATGGATTGTGCCCAGTGCGAAGGAGGAGATTGACTATATTCTGATCAATAAGTGGCGCATTGTACAAGACGTCTCAGTAGCACCACCATTTAACGCCGGTAGTGACCATTGCTTGCTCAGAGCAGATCTCAACTTCAACGGAAAGGTGGAGAAGAAAGCGCTAACAATAGAAAATCGGAAACAGCGGCCAAAAATATTTGACAAAGCAATCTTGAAAGTGAACATTTCCAAGGAACACTGGAGTCTTAAAGATTATAAAAAAACTTGACTGACAAGTTGAGGCAATGTGTGAAATTAGCTGAGAAAGAAAGGCTGAAAAGAGCGAAGGGAAGCTCTTGCAGAGCAGGGCATCAACAAACTGTATCAAACTATTAAAGGATGCAAATTCTGACTGCACTATAGATATAACTATTTGATACTCCCCTTCACATCCCAGTTAAGAAAGATGTGAAACAAGACACGGTTTCACCAAAACTCTTCACAGCCTGTCTCAAAATGGTAATGAGGTAGATGAATTTGAAGGGTGGAATCAGCATCAACGGAGGGCAGTTAAACCATATCAGATTTGCAGACAATATTGTCTTGATTGCCAAAAATACTGTTCAACTACAGAAAATGCCATGAGAACTCAACCAAAAAAAAAAAGCAGTCAAGTTGGACTGAAAATTAACCGCTCCAAAACTAAATTTATGCAGTCTGATACCTTGCCAAAAGTCCAAACAAAAAAGAACAAATAGAAGAAGTTGAGCAATGTGTCCATTTGGGCCAAGAAATTATCATGCACCACAATCAGGAAGGTGAACTCTCGAAGAAAAAAAACAGGTTGGCACGCACAGAATTCTATCAAGTATCTCCTCAAAGGGTGGGGGGAAGGGAGAAGAGGAGAGAGAGAAAGAAAGGGAAAAAACCTAACAAACCAAAAAAAAAAAGCCACCAACAAGGCAACACGCGCCAGCGTCTTCAACGCAACAGTACTGCCAGCAATGTTGTACGGCAATGAAACACAGGCGCTGACAGAGAAGCAGCAACTGTCTGTCACAGAGATGGCAATGAAAAGAAGAATTCTGGAAATTTCAATACATGACCAAGTCCCCAGGGAAGTGATCAGATACAGTGGAGTGCAGGATGTCATCACTGAGAGCAGGCACAGTAAAATGCGATGGGCCGGGCATATAGCGAGGCTCACTGACAATTGATGGACTCCAGCTGTTGCTGAGTGGTACCCACGGGAACTGAAATGACCACTCAGCCGACCTCCAAAGAGATGGGAAGATTTTATTGTATAAAGACATGGCCGCACATGGAGAAGAAAGGCCAGGATGTGAGAAGAATGGAAGATGTGTTGTGATCGGCGCAATCTATATGAGGGCTGAAAGACTGATCGATCAAGGTGATCAAGGCTACAGCTTGTATTGTCCAGGAGAGGGCTGGGCTGCACAGCACATACATTTTGGGGGTAGGAATCTAAGACGGGGGGTATGCTGAAATCACCCTGCAGTATAACAAAAGCTGGTGGGAGCCAGCATGTAATCAAGAAAACATGTACTAAATAAATATGTAACATGTGACTGACAGGCTGCACTTGCACACACTCAGCACGAGCCTGCAGGGCAAGGGTGACATAGCTGCTCATTACTCTGGACTGTCACAGGTGACAAGTGATACAGATGCAAGATGCTTTGCATTTAATTAGCAAGTTAATCAGTGCACTGAGACTAGTTTAGATCAGGGCAGAAGCTTAACAGTGCTCAGTGCAGCATTACAGAAGAGATTTGATTCCTGGCTGCTTTGTATTTTCTATTTGTCCTTCTCCAAGCAAACAAGACAACATTTGACTTGCTTTGATGCAGTTAAGATTAAGTGATCTGAAGCAATTTTTACAAGAGGTTATAGTAATGTATTTATGCTCTAGATAATTAAGGCAAGAAGAACAGTCTTATGATTAAACCATGGGATCAGAAGCTGGAAGCAGGGTAGATTTCATTTAAAACGTGATTTAACTCATTAGTCAGGAAGACTCAATTTAATCATGGATTTCTACATAAAAGTGCATTCCTGTTGGTTGTTATAACCTTAATATATATTCTTCACAACTAAGAAAGAAATGGAGGTTTCATTTTTAGAAGGTACATACTATACATTTTTTAAGTGATTTATTTAGAAAACTTTTCAGATTAGTTTTGCGGCTATATCAGAAAATGCATAATTGTTTGGTTATTTCATTTGCCAAAAGGTAACCGAAGCAGATATTTATGAAGTCGTTGGGAGGTGAACTATCGCCAATTCAACAGGTTAATCATTATCGGCGGATTTTCTTGCTAGGCTGTATTAGGAGAAGAACATCACCAGACAGACAATTAAATTGTTTTATTTAAACTAAAACAACAACGTTATGTATTCTGGATTTTTCTTCAACAACAAACATGACATTTTAACAAGACAAATATATGAATTTTTTAATTTAGTTAAACATTCACTTTTTTAAAATCAGGTTTGTTTCTGTCAAAATTGTTTAACTAAAATACTTAACCAATTTGTTTTTAAAAAACAAAAATTAAAATAAACTGTCAGCTAGGTCAACATGAGAAACTTAAAATACTGGCTTCTGCAGCTCATTCAGTCATCTTCACCTTCATTTTCCTGTTTGGGCTAATTCATTCCAAATTGAGAAATCATTTGGGACCTGAAAAAAGTAGGGAAGCTTGTTTTTCTTTTCCAGATTATGAACAAAGGAAGAAAATATTCTTTCTACACCAGCAAAAGAAGCTACTGCTGTTAAAAGTGAGATCATCACTTCAACAGTTTCTGAATCTAAGTGCTTAAGTCATTTCCACTAGTTCCCTGGTGTGACTCTCCTTAAAACATCATCAGCAAACCATATTTCTTGAATGATTTTTATTCCCAAACTGGGTCTCTCTTATGGCCTGCTGCAATTATAGGTTTTCCCTTCTAGTGAGAAAATGGTATGGTAGATCTCAAATCAATGAAGGCTACACTCAAACAGACCTCAAGACTTCTGGAATATGCTGCTCAAACAGTTTCACTTTTGTTTCTACTGCCTGTCCCTCCCTTCTCACATTTATCTCCAGACTTCTCCTTGTCCAAATTTATTCCGCCCCCAATAATCTTCTATTTACTGAACTTTTTGAAACTTTATACTTTTAGAGAGAGGTAAAGGATTGACTTTGTACACAAATTTACGGAGGGACAATAGGGTTGAGGTCAGTTATTTCTCACCTCAATATATTATTTATTTAAAAACATTTTTGCTGTTAACAAGCATGTTATCTGAAGACACAAATCCACAGGTTGAGAACTGCAAAACTAAGCACCTCTGATGGTATCTTCTAGACTGAGCACTGTGTCCCATTGGGTAGATAGAAAGATTAACCTAAATCTATACAGAAGCCTCTGGAACCCTATAAGATTGGATCCCTAATCCATGAACTATTGAAACTCATTTACAAAAAACTTTCCTTAAACATTACATGAATATATCATCTGATACTACAGAATCAGAATTTATAATCCCTATTCCATGATGAGATATCATTTAACTATAAAGTTTAGATAAAATGCTTCCTGAGGAAAAAACCTATCAAAAAATCTGATTTAAATAAAAATATTTTTTAAAAAAAATTTTAACCACCTTGGCTGGAAGACCTTTATGACCTACGGAGACAGTTGTACTGCTCTAGAATAGCGGTTTTCAATCTTTTTTCATTTGCAGACACCTAAAAAAATTTCAAATGGAGGTGCAGAGACCTTTCAAAGTCTTAGTCCGTGAACCTCTAGGTTCAAGGACCACAGGCTGGGGGAAAAAAACCCAGTGACTTACCTTCTGTAACAGTTCCTCTTCAATATCTGTTGCATATGTCCATTCCAATGTAGGTGCGTGCGCATTCCAAGCACAGGTGCCAGAAAATTTTCCTTCAGTAGTATCCATCAGTTCAGCTCTGGCACCATGTGGAAGGAAAGCTGGATGAGAAGACAACTGCACCTTATCCTTAAAGAATACCATGTAGGGTGGCTCCAAAGCGCGGGTACAGGTTTCTGAAACCTTTCTGCTTGAAGTAATGGCCACTAAGACGGCCACCTTCCAGGAGAGGTAAAGCAGCAAGCAAGATGCCAGCAGCTCAAATGAGGGGCTCGTAAGCTTAGATAAAACCAGGTCGAGATCCCAGAGCGGGACCAGCTGTTGTACCTTGGGGTACAACTTCTCAAGGCCCTTAACGCAATGGTTAGAGATATTTCTTGAAAAAATTGATTGGTCATTCACTCAAGGATGAAAAGTAGAGACCACTGCCAGGTGGACTCTAATGGACGAAATGGTTAAACCTTGCTGTTTGAACGACAGTGACAATCGCGTAGATGAAACACTTCTGGGAAGATGAGATAGAGAACCACTTCCATTTTGCCAGTTAAGTGGCCCTGGCAGAGGGCTTTCTGCTTCCCAATACAATGTCATGGACCTGCTCCAAACAGGCTAGTTCTGCAAGGTTTAGCTATGGAGCTTCTGGGCCATCAGGTAGAGGGATCCAAGGTTCAGGTGGAGCAGACAATGACTATGGTCCTCAGAGATCAGTGGGACTGGTAACACTAAGAAGTCCAGCAAAGTGGCGAACCAATGCTGTTGGGGCCAAGCCAGAGCTATCAGAATGACCCACGTTCAGTCCAGCTTGATCTTCAGCAGGACTTTGTGCACAAGCAGAACAGGAGGGTGACCCATCCATGGAAGAACAAAAGCCTCTGAGTGTGACCCAAAGCTATAACCCAGAAAGTAGAACTAGTGACACTTCCTGTTGTGTCTTGTCAAAAACTGATCTGGGGAGCCCCTGACTGCTGGAAAACAAGCTTCATGACATCTAGGTGAAGGGTCCATTCATCTGAGAAGGACCTGCTGAGGTGATCTGCTAACTCCTTTTGTGCTTCTAGTGTGCAGGAGGCCTCTAGGTGAATCAAGGGGCTAAAGCAAAGATCCCACAACTGAACTACCTCCCAACACAGGCTCCTCCCTGCTCTATATCATGATATAGAGCAAGGATCTAGAACATGGCTGTTGTGTTGTATGTTAGAACAGATACATTTGTGCCTGTAACATGAAGCTGAAATGCCTGACAAGCTAGGCAGACTGTCCTGAGCTGCTTGACAGTGATGTGTACAGACAGCTCTTCCTGGGACCAAAGGCCTTGAGTTCTGAGAGGACTCAAGTGAGCTCCTCAGCCTAGTGCTGATGCATCTGAGACTGGGGACAACGATGGGCAGAACTGTGAGAACAGGATGACCCCACAAACTATCATTGGTCCTGCCACCAATTGAGTGAGGTAAGAACCGGGAAAAGAATCATAAGGATCATGTCCACACGGTGGTGGTTTGGTAACTACACTGAAGCCAGGGACGCCTGAGTGGTCTAAAGTGTAGTCTCGGATACTGCACTAAATAAGTACATTCAGCCGTATGACCCAGGAAACTCCAAGCTGTCATCATCAGGTGATCCTTGAAGTGGACTATGAGCACCAGAATTGCTTGATAGTGCCCTTCTGGGAGAAAGGCTCTGGCTTGGACAAAGTCGAGCACCACCCCAATAAATTCTGTCCTCTGTACCAGAGTAAGGGTGGATTTCTGCATATTTATAAGTAACCCCCCGTTCTGGAAGTTCGCCTGGATGAGTTGTTTGCTGGACTCCACTTGAGTCCTGGTTTGTTATCTGACCAGCCCTTTGCCTCCTCAAAAAGGCCACTACAACGGCCATGCACTTTGTAAATACTCATGGGGCAATCGACAGGCCAAAGGGGAGAATAGTGAACTGGTAATGTATGTGATCCATGACAAATCTGAGGAACATTCTACATCCCTGAAAAAAATCAAGATGTGAAAATAGGTGTCTCTCAAATCAAGGGCAGCATACCTGTCCCCCGGACCCAGGGAGGGGATGATGGAGGCCAAGGAGACCATGCAGAACTTCAGCTTCTTGAGGTAGCTTAAGATGGCACAGCTTGAAGATAGGGTCTGAGACCTCCCTTAGCTTTTGAGATAAAGAAATAATAGGAACAGAACCCCAACCCCTTAGATTCTGTGGATCCTTTTCCATGGCTCACACCCGTAGGAGTGGCTGGGCAAGAAGTTACTTGACAGAGGGGTCCCTGAAGAGGGACTGGGGAGGAAGGGGGTGTCAGAATGGGGGGTATGGGACCATGCCCAGAGGAAGTGGGACAAGTGGTCTGCAAAACAAAGGGTAAGCTGGATCTGAGGTTTCTAAGATGGGTATGGCATCCTCGAGCACCCCATAAAAATGCCTGCTTAGAGTCTCCCGAATGTGTGGGAGGAACAGGCATTGATGTTGAGGATGACACGGGTGAAGACCTATACCTGAAGCCCTTGCTCTTCTTCCTCTCATCCACCAGCTCGGCAGGACTAAGGAAGAATCAGGAGGACTGCTGGGGCTTATAACGCTTTCTCAAAGTCACCAAGGTGTACAAGCCCAGGGACTTCAGAGTAGCCCTGGAATCCTTGAGGCCACGGAGCCTGGAGTCTGTCTGCTCTGTGAGGGCACTTAGCTCTTCTAAGGGATGGTCCTGGAGGCTCTCCTGAACCTCATGTGGGAGGCCCAAGGATCAGAGCCAAGAACTCCTATGCACGACCACTGCATAGGCCATGGACCAGGCAGCCAAATCCACAGCATCCAGGATTGTTTGCAGTGAAGTCCTTGCTATCAATCTTCCCTCCTCAACCAAACAGAACTCCCCTCTGGCCTCTTTGGGCAATGAATCTTTAAACTTTAAACACAGAGTCCCATGTGTTTAAGTCAAATCTTTTCAGTAACGCTTGTTGGTTAGTGATACTGAGCTGCAAATCCCCAGTCGAGTAGATCTTCCTCCCAAACAGGTCTACTCCTCTGATTTGGGGGTCCCCCTTTATAGCCCTGCTGCTCTCGCTCACTGGCAGCAGAGACCACCAAGCATGCCGGGGAGCGAAAAGGGGGGAAAATGGGTATACAAAAATTCATATCCCTGAGCTGGGACAAAATACTTCTTCCTGGCCTTCTTGGCCATGGGAGGGAGGCACATCGGGGTCTACCACAGGGCCTTTATTGAGTCCATGATGGCCTTGTTGAGAGGAAGGGCTATTCTTGACAGGCCTGCCGCAGTCAAGATGTCCACCAAAGAGTGAGAGGACTGCTTAACTTCCTCTGCCTGAATGTCCAGGTTTTGAGCCACTCTTGAGACGCTCCTGATGGGCCTCAGTTGTCGTGGGAGGGCGATAAGTCTGCTCCTGTCACAGCCTCATCAGGAGAAGATGAGGAAGCAGCCTGAACTAGCAGGAGGCACTGATCCTAGCCTTCAGCACAGGCCAGATCCTGTGGCGTTGGCTCCTGGTACTCAGCACCAGAGCCTGGATCAGGCTCTGATTAAACAAGCGGCAGCACTCTTCCCTCAGAGGCCAACAAATAGAAGCGCCTTGACCAAGGACCCTGCATTGGGAAAAATGCCCATGGGTTCCAGAAGGGCCACTACACAGTCACCTGCTACTGGCTAGAAGGCCAAGCAGTCGACAGCATGTCCTGGCCCATCGCCAGGTAGTGACAACCTGCATACCGGGGCTGGCTCCTGAAGCAGGAGACATAAAACCCCACCTCTGACTCTGAGGAGGAGAAGTCTGTCTGGAGACCATGAAGGAGCGGTTCCTACCAGTGCCAGTGACCAATGCCAGCAAGGGGAAGATCAGGACGGGGCCATCATGGCCAGCTTCTCTTTAGATGGTACCAAGGGCCTCGGTTTCAAGCTGCAAACGATAGCCACAGTCTCTTTTGTACCCTAGTACAGACACCACTGACTGTTGTACTACCAGTGACACCAGCACCAATAGCGAGAGTAGGTCTCTAGCCTCGGCAAAAGCCTTTGGCACGAGTTGCACTGTCAAAGTGCCTGTACCATGCTTCCCCTCTGGTACAGATGGATTGTCCAGTGCTGGCTCAACAGCACCTCCAAAGGGGCTGAAGTTAACTGTGCTAACTGAGCTGCTGGAGCCCTGGAGTGGTCCAACATGGGTTACACTTTGCTCTAGTCTCCATGCCTGGCCATCTTCACTTGGCAGGCATTGTCTTGGTTTTTTTCCTTGGCACTGGAGATGGTAAATAGTGCCATGATTCCCAGACAGTGGCAGGCATGCACCTCACGGACATCAAGGTGCTCAGTGCGGAGTCTGAATGGTCCAGGTCCGAGGGAGGTCTGAGTGCTGCTTCCATCAAGATGGATTTCAGCCTAGCATCCTGCTCCTTTTCAGTATGAGGTTTGAAGTCCCTGCAAATCTTGCAGCGCTTCCAAATGCGAGTTTCCACCAAGCACTTAAGGCAACTGTACTGCAGATCATTCAGAGGTATAGCTTTCTGCAGGAGGCATATGGCTTGAAGCCCATTAAGAGAAGCAGGCCTTGGTACCAGAGTGGAGGAACAGCTGCCGATAATGGAAGAAACTAACTCTAAAAGAAACATAACCAATTACAAACAAGAATTATGCACAGAAATACAGAGAAAAAGTCCACAGAGGAAGACTTGCAAGATCCAGCATAGACTATTTCCAGCGCCCGTCACGGGTGGTAAGAAGGAACTGAGGGGACGTGGGGTCAGCAGTGCCCTTTATACGGGCGCTATGGATGTGCAGCCTCAGAGGGTGCCAGAGCCAACCCATCAGACCCCACCAAAGGAAATGTTTCCAGTAACAGTGCTCAGGGCACACACACCCCTACACTGGAATGGACATGTGCAAGTACTCAAAGAAGAACCGCCATTCTGTGGTAATGATAACTTTTTGCTCAACATAGTCTGCAACTTCCAGGGGTCCACAGACCAGAGGTTGAAGACCACTGTTCTAGGACAATGAAAATTACGATCAGTGAAAAGAATAAACATGAGAACCAGTAAGAAGAGAGACCTAGAGTGGAAACCATGGACAGGAAATAAAGAAATAAATTTATAATGAGAGATAACTATAAAAGACAAGTGTGATTTTGTGCTTCAAATACAAATGCATCATGCCATGGAGCTGGGAAGACAACAGATCTCTCTGTAAAGCTTTGCTGTGACTGAGACAGGAATAATGCATTTAGGCCTGCACACCAAGTTACATGGAAGATGCTGTCATATTGAGGGAGTTCAGGGAACAAAATTTATCAGTAGGAGGCGCTGAGATGATGGAAAATTAAAAATATATATATTTATGCAAAGACAACTGGGACACATAACATACTGAAGGGTGTAAGTACTTAAAACAAATGTATTTATCTGGGTGGGTTTAACAGTACTAATAGCCTAAAACGAAGAACAGGAAAAGTTAGGTTGAATTTTAGGGAGTTGGAGGAGTGGGGGAGGGAAGAGAAGGAAGAAAAGAACAGTGATCTTTCTCAAGGCAAACAGGAGAAGTTCCATCATGTTGCACATCTACAATTACAGAATTTTCCTACTGTGTGGAATTATTGAGCTATGACAGGCATGGAGCAGATGAACCAACATATCATCTCCACCTCTAGTTTCTACGATGGAGGCCAAAACATGGACTTTTAGGTTCCGCCTTTCATGTCATAATTTACGGTATCAGTAATACAATGCTTAATTAAGGAATACAACTAAATACAAGCAGTGATGTTATAACTTACAGCAGGGGGGAAATAAGAATAAGTCTTTCAAGCCATGCAATTACCTCCATGTTCAGCAAACTTTGGGTTGGAGAGGATCATCTTGCAAAATTTGAGCCCATTTTTGTATTGTTTTTGTTCGTAACATTTCTAGGGGAAAAAAAGAGGCTCAGATTATACTACTGAAAGTGCTTTTAAAACAGAAGTAGTCCATCAAAATAGACTAATACAAAATAATTCATCAAATCCTTCCGTGACAAAACACCGATCAGACCACTAATTAAAACTCTGTTTAATTCTGCTCCCTTGACCCTTTGTATGTTGTTTCTCTTAGATAGTCCGGGAAGTGCCTGTATGTGTGTTTGGCCATTGCCTATCATTATGGGTGCTGCCAAAATATAAAATAGATTTTTTGAAAGTAATATGATAGGGTGTAGTTACAGTATTCCCATGTGTACAGGAATGGCAAGTAGGAGTGTGGATGGATTTTGATGTGGAAGAGAGTATATAGATTCCCAATTATTCACTGACAAAAAACCATCAACACAGAGTTAATGCTACCTAGTAGTATCCTGTGCCCTTCCAGAACACTTAGTTTATCAAAACACAAACTTCGAAAGTCAGGAAACAGAGGTCAAATATAGATGGTGAGGCAACCTTAACTCTGCCCCCTTAGAGCTGGCAATAACTACCAAGAATTACTGCAGCTGCATCCAGTGTGTTCGGTGGAGTTATGTCAAATGGTAGAGGCATTAGCTAACCACAGGTCTTCCAAACAGCACTGTGATGTGAGGTAATACGGAGGGACCATGCCTCTCTGGAGGGCACTGAGCTTTTCTCCTGAACCGCAGGTGAGAGACCAAAGGAAAAAGCTGCACGTGTATCTTGAGAGAGACAATATGCCTCATTTCAATGCTATCATGTTTGTTGTGCCAGTAGCGGGCCAACAGGGGTCTTCTTGCCATGGGGACTGTAGACAGATGGATTAGAGATTAGTGTTGTCTGCTTAAAGATGGGCAAGTGAAAGTATAATGCTAAGTGGCATCATACACATAAGGGCAAAGAGGCTGTAAAATTTAGTAGCTATGGTATTCATTCTGTGGAGTAGGCTAATTATTTAAGTGTAAGACAGGTGTAAGTAGCTCCTGATCAGAAAAATGCAGAGGCAGAGTGCAAGCATGGGTGTACTGAAGCAACACAGAACAGGCAGAATCATGATTGTGTGGGCATGTACCTTCATTTTATTTCCTGGGAAGATGCACAGGGATCCGGGGGGAGGAGGAGAGGAGTTCTCTTTGCAGGGATGCTGAGATCAGAGACAACTGTTGAGTGGGATAGTTACTGCCCTGAAAACCACCACTGTTGCATATCCTGGAAATGCATCTCATTGGTCAACTCAGGGTGATCAGGACGGTAGAACAATACTGCTACGTTTGGGGAATGTTTTCCCCCTGCATACTCCCACAGAAACAAAGCAGGAAGAGATTCAGGCATTTTAAACAAATACCCTGTGCCTGATTTCAGTTCCACTGATTTTACCTATAATTATCATCTCTCAAAAGCCTGGAGTATCAGAAAACAAGAATTCCAGTCTTCAGTTCATATTGATTACCAAAGTCCAAGTCAAGGTTTCCACCATTTAGGAGTTGATTAAATTAAGATTGAGCAATCAAAAATCAGTGGGACAAAACTGTATGGCATCCAGCTGTTAACATCCATATTTAGTGGAGCATGAACTGGGGCGGAGGGGTGAGAAGAGAGAGAGTCTCACCAGAAGTACAAGTCCTCCTCCCTTAAAATTGGATTGAATATAGCATGTCCATCTTGTACAAGATCCTGAACACCAGGAGAATAAAACCAGTTCTGATTTAAGTCACCCCAATGCACTCAAGACTTACGATGTGGAAGGACAGATTTGTTTACTCCACAGTAACATCTGCCAAATTTTAATCTGCAGAATTGTTTCATGTTACAGATAGCCAAAAGCTATTTCTACTTGGTGAATGATTTGAGTACTTTGTTTGGAGGAAATTGTGATTTAGTGACAAAGAATGTATAGATTTGGATCTGTCTCCATTTGTAAAGGCAGGGCAACATCTTAGGAGGAGGAAACAAATGCTTTACTTTGTGCTGCAACTTAGGCCATGACTGATGGTCAGTGGAGATGTAACGGACCCACTGCTAATGGGGATTGTCAATGCTTCTCTTAAAGAAGGCAGGCTACCAGCTTCAACTAAAGAAACACTGATACAGTGTATCCTCAAGAATGCATCATCTCACGTCTATATATCCCTGTGGAGTTGGAGGTTAATTATGGTTAAGATCATTCTCAATATCTAGATGTCTCCAATTTCTTTCACCACAGACCTACGTTGGTGCAAATGTTACTCCTGGTGGAATTCTGTATTATTCATTGGAAGCAACTGGTATTTAAAAAAAAAATCTCAAATTTGATCACGTCATGAAACCTGTCTTGCACATTGAGCAAATGAAATTCAAATACACTCAATTACAGACAATTTCAAAATCTAATTGAAGAACTGAATGAAGATGACTCCTCCTGTCTATTTGCCATTTCACTGCACAGTTTGATGGCTCTTGAGAGGTAAAGTTATTTCTCATTTTTTAAAGCTCCTGGAACCAGTAACATTATTTATAGAGGAGGAGAACAGAATACACTCCGAGCTTACAGATCCTGGGTGGGTTCTAGATTTGGCATTTCTTGCAAATACGCTGCTGCATTTGGATAAACTAAGAGTGGACTTACAAGGAAAATTCCAATTGCTGTCTGATCTAGTGCAAAGTGAATTTGCATTCATGAACAAACTGCAGTTGTTTCACAGACAAATGCTTGAGGGAGAGCTGATGCTTTCCCTCAATGTCACAACTTCAAATCAGATCAAAAGAAGATGCAGCAGAACCCCTAAAATGGAGCATAACCAGATATGTGAGTGTGATTAAAGATCATAAGGATACTTTTTGGAAATGTGTAGTGGGGCTGCTGCCCCACTCCCTGAGAATTTAGGCTGCAGCAGGCCAATGGGCCTGTGCAGATGAATAGCCAATGAAAGAAGGGCTTATTGGAGCCAGTCGGGGCCCAAATTGGAGACAGCCAATCAGGGCCAGGCTCAGCCATATATAAAGGCTGCCCAGAACAGCACCAGGGAGTTTGTCCCAGGCCTTCAGGAGGGGAAGGTCTGTCTCCAGAGCTGGGAGACTAGCACCTGGGACAGTGCAGTGCTGGGCAGGTCCAGGGGAGCAGAAGGGAACCGCAGCCCAGTGTCTGCCAGGCCGCAGGCCCTGAGGGGAAGGGCCTACTCAGTGCGAGGGGCCGAAGGGGAAGAGGCCCAGGGATGTGGACAGATGGTGGGAGAGAAGGAGGGCAGGATGGCTGCCACTAGAGGGTCTCTGGGTTGGGACCCAGAGTAGCGGGCAGGCCTGGGTCCCCCCCTTGCAGTACACACCATCATCAGCTGTGGGGAGCACCCATCACTGACTACGCCAGATCCCTGACTGGAGGGATTAGACTTTGGGGTGTGTGGTTGTACATGGTGGCTGGGGCGCAGAGAGACTGCTGATCATACACACACACCCCGGTGTGGATGGACGAAGGGGCACTGCTGGAGGGCAATGGTCCAGAAGAGGATGCTGTGAGCTGGAGAGCAATGTGGGCTCAGATGCCAACCGAGGGCGAGACAATGGGCAGGACACCACCAGGAGAGGGCGCTCCACTCGACTGAGCTAATTCCCGGAGTCACTAGCAGGAGGCGCTGAGGTGGTGAGAGTCCCAACCCTGTTACAGAAAGATTCCAAGATTTGCAGTGGACAAGACCTCAATCCACATTTCTGATTGACCCTTTTAGTGCTGAAGCCAACTGTCTGAACCCCTTTTAGTCACTGATGAAGCAACTTCCCAGATGGAAACAGAACTTTTGGAAGATGAAAGATTGAAATCTGTTCAGAAGACACAGGGGGATCCTTACTTTCTGGAAATCTGTACCAAAGGAAAAATACCCCAAAATCAGAGGTGCAGCCCTAAAATTAATATCAATGTTTGCCTCAACCTATATTTGTGAGTCTGTTTTCTCAACACTCAAGACATGTCCAAGCACCAATCCATTTTGACAGACAGCCACTTAAGCGAACTGCGAGCACAAGTAAACACAAACCAAACTTTAAAGGAATTGTTGAAAGCAAGGATTGCCAGAAGTCCCACTAAAAAAAAGGATAAGTTTTTATTATTATCATTGACTACGTATGTATAAAATTCACACGATCAAATTATATGATGATGTGTGCGCACGCGCACCCCCTCCCCCCAATCATTACATATTACTGTGGCTCTTTGGCAATGTACACTGGCAAATTCTGACTCCTTCTCAGGCTCAAATTGGCTACCCCTGGTTCTAGCTTCTCTGCTAAATTCAGACCTGGGGCATTACCATCTACCCATAGTCTCTGAAATGCACTTGAAGTTGTATGTGACATTCCCATGAACTTCAAGGGACAAGTACTTGTCACACAGTGCACTAGTACTGGGTGTGCTCTCCACAGGCAGATTGAACTTCTGTCCTGGACACCAAATTCAGGCAAAGACACAGCACGTTTCTTAAACCCAGTTTGAAGATCAGGGCCAGGTATTGTTCTCAACCATCTTGAGGGAGATTTGAAAAAAGGGAATTTAAGCTCTCTCTATACCTAAACTATACTACTCATCTAAGGACTATATTTGAGAAAATATTTCTATATTAAAGTTTAGAAGTCTGACAGCTACGAGACAGAGCCCTTTGTACTTGCGAAAGAGGGAGCAAGGGAACTAAGGTGACTGGAGAATGCACTTAGTGTCACATCAGGGTGCTTGCACTCCCCACAACACTTTGAAAGAGGTTTCCACATGGTCACTACTTGTGGAAAAGTCTCATAGTTGAAAATGTACATATATCCTCAGACTCCTATTGGATACTGCAAGATGTGAGTTATATCAGCCTGAGGTATAGGACTTCAAGACCTGGACCATGGCCAAAATGGCACTTTTGATCTGAAAAAAACAGTGTCTACTTTTACTGTTACTGTTAGATATATTGTGAACTAGGAGGACTAAGAATTCCAGGTTTCTAAGGATGCTAGCATCTGTTTCTAGCCATATCAGTTCACATCACGTCGAGGTCCCTGTGTCATTTTATCCGCGCACACATATATGCGCTAACTTCCCCTGTTCCCGGGGGTGCTCAACATTCACAGGCCCTGGTCCCAGCCCTTCACCCATCCTGCCCTCATTCCATCCTCTTCCCCCAAGTCCCTGCCCTTGCCCCGCCTCCTCCCGAGCGCACCGCATCCCCACTCCTCCCCCTCTCTCCCAGAAAGTCCTAAGCACCGCCAAACAGCTGTTAGGCAGCAGGGCAGTGGGAAGCACTGGGAGGGAGGGTGAGGAGCGGGGACACAGCGTGCTGGGGGGGGTGAGAAGACAAGGCGGGGGAAGCTTGGCTGCCAGTGGGTGCAGAGCACCCACTAATTTTTCCCCATGGGTGCTCCAGGAGTGGAGTTGATGCCTATGTTTATACACTTGAACTCTAACATGATTTAACAGCCAGGATCTTGAGAACTGTTAGAGCTCACACTTCATGCTGCATGCTCCACTGAAAGTTTGCAATCTGATCTTCCAAACAGCAGCTAATAGCTGAAGATTAACACATATGCTAACAGGGACAAAATTGAAGTGGTAGCAGCAAAGAAAGTAATTATACTTTAAATTTTTAAAAAGCCATTGATAATTGTGGTTTCCCTCCCCCAAAGAAATCCTGAAGTTGGTAAAGTCACTGCTAACTTCATAAGTAATTCCTATTTTATGAGCCAAGAACTGAAACTGGCCAATTAAATGGATACAAATATTTAAAGGATCAAGTCTAGTACCTTTATTTACAGTATCTACATTGCAAGAAAGATGCAATGTAAGAACCACCTTCCCTGGACAACTAAGTTTGTCAGAAGTCAAACATTTCAAATAGTCTTTTCCTGTGAACAAGCTGTATAGCATATATGAAATTACACACATCTGGCTCAATATGATGTGACCAGATGAAACTTTCAATATGCTTAGATGTCAATTAATGGAAATAAAGTGAAATTATGAAAAATAAGTAGTTTTGCTACATTGTTTCGAAAGATTGACAGACCACTGAATCCAATCAACTGGACATTAAGCTCAATTCTAACTGACCCTGAAGCTATTCAAGAGGCTAACCTGGTAAGCACAGGCTGGTCAATGCAGCTAATTAGTGAGCCCTTCTGTCTGAGCACTGACATCCAGTGTAAACAGTGACATGCCAGATGACTGCCAGGAAAAAATAAAAATAAAAAAAGGCACCCAGACAAGTTCAGCTACCTTTAAGTTGTTGGACAAATAAGTTTACATACTGTACCCTTGAGTTAAAGGGACATCAATAAAAATATGATTAGTATTTTTAACTTAGTATTGACAGGACACTTGTAACAGAAAGATAACATGGTATCTATTTTTCAGTTTCCTTTGAGAATCCTGAATTACTTATGAAGCACTTTGTTTATAGTCACAGTTTCTCGGAATGAGTGAGTCTTTCAAACAGCAACAGAATATACAAAAATTTTGAAAAGGAAAATGAGACTCAAGTCACAAAAGCCAGTAGAGGGACACGTTATACTTTCATCCACTTCTTAAACTGACTAGATTCCAAGCTGGTGTCTCTACTGCCTATCTATAATTCTCATAGGCCTCACATGCTGTTGCATAATACTGACAATTTGAAACAAAGAATAATATGCACAGTAAGACTAGAAGATGAGAAAGCAGAGATTATTATCGAGAAATAGAAAAAAGCCAGAGTCAATACAAGTATATGGAAGTGGTAGGGGATAACTAGAAACTAACTGAGGGTTAATGAAATTGCAGTGAAAGAGGAAACCTGTTCAAACCTGCAGAGACTATTGGAAACAATTCTGTCAAAAACCGCCAAACCACTTTTTTACCATCATATCTTTTTTCTGGGAACTTCACCTGGCTGTAAGTGATTAGAGGCCGTTTAGCTATGCTGAATGCAGATATTCTAGTCACAAATACATATTGTTCACAGACAATACAGAAACATTAGTGTACTGACATGACAAATTTTTAGAAGTTCCAACATGAAATGACAATTTACAAGTAGAGCTTGTTTTATAGAACACTTGTTTGGTAGTATCTGTTTTAGATGTGCGTCTATTAAAAAGTATATAAAAGTTGTCTTAGACTTCAGGAGACTGCACAGTGATCTCCAACCTCTGTGCAGCCAGTGGTCTAGGCTGGAACCTCCATATTTATTTGTCAAACAACATTTGCAGAATTTTGAAATAGTGTGTGCAGAAATTTAATTTTTTTGGCACAGAATGCCCTCAGAAGTAGCTAATAAAACCAATAGTGGACTTTGGCTACCTGCAGCTAAACTGGACAAAGTCACCACCTGACAAGTTTCAGCAATTTCTCAACCATTTAAACAACTGCTTCTTCATACAATTCTACAGCATAGCTTCTCTCCTTAGGGCTTGTCTGCATAGAAAAATTAACTTCTATAGTTATACTAATATAACTCCAAGTAGACTCTTATTTACAACAGTGGCCTTTTTAGATTTATCTTAATTCCCTTTTGAAGCAAATTAAGCTAAACTGAAAAAAAGCCACTGTTATTGCAAATTATAGCATCCACACGGTAAGTTACACTGATAACTATACTAGTATAGCAATGCTGATAACATTTCCCAAAGTAGACAAGCCCTTGTGCCTAGGTAACATATGTAATGGTTACTGCTTGAACCAATTCCTAACTATGACTGTGATTCAGTATGTGCGGAGAAATCCTACCAAAAACTAGTACTGTGAACTGAAACTTTAGAGGATTAAAAAAAGAAAAGAAGAGAAAAGAGAAAGCAGTAACAATAAATAAATAAATAAAACTCACAGGTCAAGTGAAGAACCCAAAATTCTGAACAGTTAAATGTCAACTGACCAGCTATTATTTGAGCTCCCTCAAATACTCTATCAAGAATGCCCTGATGCAGGTGTCATGGTGCCATTTTTTCAGAACTTCATTTAATTGTGTTTCACATTTGTCTCTGTTAAAATAATGCAGTTAAGTAATTTTTTTGTAATTAAGCATAACCTGAGATCTTATGCCTACTGGAGACCATAAAGACTTACTCTTTTTCTGCTGTTAGTGCTTTAAAATAAGCTGACCATTGACACTATTTGATCAATCAACTGGCCAGATGTTTTTGGACAGGTCACATGTGCAACCCTAGATCCTGCAAAGAGGATACCAGAGAATACCAGAATTGCAGAAGAAATACACATGCAGAAACAGAGGAAGTATGAAGACAAGGACACAACGCAGTATGGTGAAATGACAAGGTTCAAGGATGTTATTTGAGCCAAAGACACAGCCTCCAGAATATGGAACTCCAACTCAGTAGTGCAGCTGGGGAGGGGAGCGGGGCAGCAGCCACTCCCCCACCGAGCACAAGTGGCACCTTTTTAATTTTACTTGCCTGGGAGTGAAGAAAGAAAAAAAGGCGCCACCCGCTGAGGTGCTTTTACCTATGTGGGCAGTGCTCTGGGTTTTCGGTGACGGGCCCTTCACTAGCTCCGGGTGTCTTCGGCAGCACTAAAGCTTCATCGCCGAAATGCCGCTCAAGACCCACGGAGCCAGTGGTGCCTTTTACTTTTCCATCACTCCCCTTGTCCCCTCCACCTGGCTATGCCCCTGCTCCAACTCAAGTGAATCCTACATAACAGGAGTCAGCAACCTTTAAGAAGTGGTGTGCCAAGTCTTCATTTATTTACCCTAATTTAAGGTTTTGCATGCCAGTAATACATTTTAATGTTTTTAGAAGGTCTCTTTCTATAAGTCTATAATATATAGCTAAACTACTCTTGTATGTAAAGTAAATAAGGTTTTTGAAAATGTTTAAGAAGCTTCACTTAAAATTAAATTAAAATGCAGAGCCCCCAGACCGGTGGCCAGGATCCAGGCAGTGTGAGTGCCACTGAAAATCAGCTCGTGCGTCACCTTTGGCACGCATGCCATAGGTTGCCTACCCCTCCTATATAAAGTAGCAAGCTATTGCAGGCAACATATAAGATAGAGGTCAGGAGGGAATTTGGGCTTTTTGGTCTAGGACTACTCGTTTCTTCTCATATACCAAAAACAGCAGCCTAGGATAGAATCCACACATGCTACTAGAACAAACAGAGCAATTAAGAACTATGACCAAGATACCCTGTAAGAACATTTTTTAACACAACATATACATATTGTTTCTAGGCATATACTAAAATAAAGCCAATTAACAAAATGTACAAAATACAAGCTATGAAGACATTAATACTTCAAGGAATTAGTTGCGAATAACTGTAAGGATAAAATAGAAAAATGAACACTGGGTAAGAAAAAAAATCAAGTTTTAACAAATCAGTATATTACGATCAATAGGACAAGTGAATGGCAGCATGTGGATAAGAATTCAGGAAAGAATCACTATGTAGATTATCAGTTCACCTTTCCCAAAAGGTAAACATTCATCCTCACTCAACTGCCATGTTATTTTTATCTGATTATCTATTTTTATCTGATTATCTATAAGTAGACATTTGAAGATAAAATGGTGGTAATTTGCCTAGAATGCACTTGTATAATTAACATTTTAAATTTACAGAATTTTTAGGCAAGATATATTGGGAAGTGACTGCTACTATGAACTTGTTTGCTCCTAGTAAGAATAATCACTTAACTGTTCTAAAATTAGTAATGTATTTATAGCAAAGAGAGCTAGAGTGCTAGATTACTTAGTATGATGCATACCGTAACTATACAGTAAGCAGCAAATTGCTATTAAGAACTATTACATTTTCAAATCTAATGCTAGCCAAAGCCGACAAGAGAAACCAATCAAGAAACACCTGCCAGTACACATCAACAGCACACATCTGAACTTAGACATTTAGATTTGTCTTCCTGTTAAGCACTCTGGCCTTGGCTAAATTGTACTTATTCCTTAAGAAAAAAAAAAAAAATTCCTCACCATTTTTAACACCAGTAGTAGCAAGACAGATGCTCTAGGAGCAAATAACCAACTAGCGGTTGCCAGTAGTTTTACCACCATGACATGTGGACCTCCTCTGAGCAGGTATAGATGACAAGGTAATTTAAAACTCCTGGAGCTTTGTTCACAGTAGGGCAAGTCTATACAGCAGCTGGGAGGTATGATTCCCAGCTCACGGAGACATACATGCTTGAGCAGAGCTAGTGTTAGTGCCTAAAAGTAAGTCCAGATACAGCAGCACGAGGCTCAGACTAGCTGCCCAAGTAGAATCCTGCAGATATGCACTCTGATGGCTAACCTGAGCTGCAGGCTGTGTCGCCACAGCCACACAGCAATTTTTAGGAGCTAATATGTGCAAACTCTGTTCAAGCATGTCTACTAGGGTTGCCAATCCTCCCGGTATCCCAGAATCGGGCTCTATCTCCCAGAGGCTAGTGAAGCCAAGGGAAGATTTTAGGCCACTAGAAGTCCAGCGATGCAGCAGGGCTAAGACAGGCTCCCTGCCTGTATTGGCCCTGCACCACTCCAGGAAGTGCCCAGCACATCTGTACAGCCCCTGGGGAGAGGGCCAATTGGCCCCAGGCCCCGCAAGGGTCCCCACGAGAGTTTTTTGGGGCCCCTGGAGGAGGTCCTTCACTCACTCCAGGGGCCCCAGAAAACACTCGTGGAGCCCGGGCTCCCAGAAGCTCCAGGTCTTCGATAGCAATTTTGGGGGGGGGTCCTTCGGGGCAGTTAGCCGGCGGGTCCCAGAACAGAAGGACCCCCCACCGCCATATTACCACTGAAGCAGGGCCCCCCGCCGCCAAAGACCCCAGGCCCCCTGAATTCTCTGGGTGGCCCTGCCGGAGGGAAGAGGGAAGACAGGAGGTCTGCATATGCTGCCTCCCCATGCCCAAGTGCCAACTCTGCAGCTCCCATTGGCCGGGAACTACGGCCAATGGGAGCTGCAAGGGTGATGCCTGCAGGCACAGATAGTGCACAGAGCCCCCTGGTCTCCCCCCTACCAAGATGCAGGGACTGCCAGCCACTTCTGGGAGTGGTGCAAGGCCAGGTAGAGAAGCTGCCTTACACCCACTGCACTGCCACCCGAGATAAGAGCCTCCTGGACAGAGCCCACACCCCCCAGAACCCTAACCCCCTTCCCCAGCCCTGAGCCCCCTCCTGGAGCCATCTCCAAAAGTCCCTCCCGCACCCCAATCCCCAGCCCTGAGCCCCCTCCTGCATCCAAACTCCCTCCCAGAGCTTGTGCCCCACACCCTGTTCTGTACCCCAATACCCTCCCCCAGGCTCAACCCCAGCCCACAGCCCAACCTCCTGCCCCAGCCCAGTGAAAGTGAGGGAGAGCAAGTGAAAGGGTGGGCTGGGAGGATGGAGTGAGTGAGTGGGGCATGGCCTCAGAAAAAGGGGCAGGGTAAGGGTGTTTGAATTTGTGTGATTAGACCATTAGCAACCCTAATGTCTACGCAAACTGGAAATCACATCACCCAGCAACTGTGTGGACATACTCTACAACTCTGTTACTATCACCCATGGAGCTGCACCAAGTAGTATTTTTTTTAAATACAATAATTAATACACAGAACAGCCTAAATGATTTTTTTATTTTTATTTTAAATGCCTTAGACCAAGAAAATATTTCAGACAAACTACAACGGATGACCGACCCAAGAGATGGTTCATTTATAACACAAATTAAACCTAGAGTCCTTGGGCTGACCACTTACACGTTAAAAAAAAATAATGATGTTGCTGAGAACCCAATTCTGCTTTACTAAGCTGCCAGCCATGCTCAACCATGCGACTAAGTGAAAAAAAAAATTCCTGCATTTTCATGCCTTAAATCTAGTCCCTATATACACCATGTGTTCTTGGTCAGTTGCTAGCTAAGAAATAGCTGCATTTCGGGGATGAGGTGAGCTCCTACACATCGGTTACATTTGGAAAGTGCTTTAGGATCCTCCTTGGAGCTGAGCGTGCTGTATAAGTGTATGATATTATTATCAGCAACACACCTGAACAGACATCCCGAATTCTAGAGATGTTTGAAATCTGAACCCAGATCAGGCTTTCACAATTCAGCGGTATGTTTAAAATGGGCCAAGCCAAAACCCTTGATCCAGGCACCCGAAACTTTTTCTCCGTGGAGACAGAGAAGAAGGGGGCGGGGAGGACGCAAGGGGAAAGTGTCTCAAATTTGGCTTCAGACTTTGCAGCCGTCTGTCGTTCCCGGAGACCCCGCATCCCGGTGAGGAGCGCCCCGCGCTGCGGCCACGGGGAGTGGAGGCGGCTCGGCACAAAGCCGCGCGTCAGCCCGTTTGCTGCGGCCCCGCTACATCCCCCAGCCGGGGGCAGGCGGGCCCCCCTTAGAAGCGGCTACCGGGCCTGCTCTGCCCTGGGCTCCCGCTAGACAAAGGAAGGAAGCGGGCGAGAGCCCGGGGGCGGCGGGAGCTCCAGCCTAGCCAGCGCCGGTACTGGGCGCACGGGGCCGGGGCCTCGCACCTGCTCCAGGGCCACAGGGCGAACCGGCCTGACGGGCTGGGAGAGGGCGGGTGTCCCGAGCCGGGCGGCCTGGCCGAGCGGGGCGGTCACTGACCAGGATCCGCTTGAAGAGGTTGCTCTCCTTGGGCGGCAGCAGCACGGACGGCATGGCGCGGCAGGGACAAGACGCGGCGGCTGCAGCGGCGGCGGCTCTTTAACTCATTGGCCTGCGCCGCCCGGCCGGCTCCCCTCAATCTCCGCGAGCGAGCGAGGGCGGCCCTCGTGCGCAGCTGCCGGGGAGGCCTCGCTTCCCAACTGACGCTGCAAAATGGCCGCTGGGATCCCCCTTGGCGCACGCGCAGATCCTGCTCTATCTCCAGCAGCGTCCCCGCTGCTCCCCGCTGTCAGTCCTGGCTCCGGGGGTGCGGGAGGCATCCCAGGGCGTAGAGGGATGAGTTTAGCCTCGGCCAGATTTGCCACCAACTCTCGCGATGTTGTTATAAATCTCGGGGTTTGGTCCCTGAGCAGGTCAGTTTTGCACCGTTGGTAGCGCTTGTGGTTAAAGAACTCGCCCCCCCCCGCCCCCCAGCAAGGCAACACCCCGCCCGGGGCAAGGCAAAGGAGCCACGCAGTTCAGGGCCTGGTTGGTGGGCTCTGTGGAGACCTGGGGCTGGCAGTGTGTGGGCTGGCAGTTTAGCTGCGGGGGGCATTGGCAGTGTGTGAGAAGAGAGAGGATGAAAAATCCCATTATTCTGGTTACGCTCTTGCCACCGTCCTTCCTCTTTGCCTTCGTGTCCATTGTCTGAAGAACTGTTCCTGCTAGAACCACATCATCTGAGAACCTGGAAAACCGACTTTCAAAGAGTATAATGCACTTGTCTCTGCACAACAGAGTTTGTGTGATTAGTGGCTACTAAAATCTGGCTGGAATTTAAGGATGACAGGCCTAGTAATCAGACAATTATTATAACCTAAGGATGTCCTCTAATGTATTCATTCATTTTTCAGTGTTTGACATCAAATGTTAGCTATGTAAAGCTTCCCAGCCATCTCATAAATATTTGTAAGAGTTAGTATTTGTTCCTGGGCTGTCAGTAGTTCCTTTAGCAAGTGAAGTGTGAGGCTGGAGTGGCTGGCTGCTGTTGACATAATAAGAATTACCTGTTTCCACATTGAGAACTTTGCTCTTTGAAGTGTGTAGCTTCCCTTGAAGGTGTAGACTGGGGAACTGTTTGTAACTTTAGTGGCTTCAGAGATGTAAGTTGTCTCTCAGACTTTCCTGGGAAAGGGAACCATCTGAAGGACAAAGTGACTTTTCCTATATTTTGTGAGAGACAGGGTAGGTGAGGTAATATCTTTTATTGGACCAACTTCTGTTGGTGAAATACAAGCTTACATAGAGCTCTTCTTCATTTTAACATAAATTAACATTTAAAAATAGAACTATCAAACCCCCAATTTACTACATTGGCTGGCATCCCCTATATAAAGATGAATTTTTTTCTAACTTGTCAGAGAAGATGAATACTTTAACAGACACTTCAAGCACTGTCATAATCATTTTCCAAAGAACTAGGCCACGGGCTAAAAAAATTCCATTTTCCACACCTTAGTACAGGGATTGGCAACCTTTGGCTCACGGCCCACCAGGGTAAGCCCTTTGGCGGGCCAGGCTGGTTTATTTACTGGCCATGTCCGCAGGTTTGGCCAATCACGGCTCCTACTGGCCATAGTTCGCTATTCCAGGCCAATGGGGGCTGCGGGAAGTGGCGCAGGCTGAGGGATGTGCTGGCTGCGGCTTCCCGCTGCCCCCATTGGCCTGGAGTGGTGAACTGTGGCCAGTGGGAACCATGATCGGCCAAACCAGCGGATGTGGCAGGTAAACAAACTGGCCCGGCCCACCGGGGCCTTACCTTGGCGGGCTACACGCCGAAGGTTGCCCATCCCTGCCCTAGTACAATATCCTATTCACATGCAGCCCCCATTCCAAAATAGGAATTAAAGTTGATGTTTGCCTACAGGGGACAAAGACCATATTAGTAGCCTGGCATCCTGACATAATAGCCAACCTGTCCATTCTGACAGATGGCTGTCAACATAGAGGGGCTGCACCTAAGATGAGAGCATCATTAGGTTGTTAATGGCCTAATGGAGCATTATAGGCACTGGATCTGAAAACTGGGGAGGATTGTGCTATGAATATTTCTGTCTTTCTGTCTCTGGAGAGAAGAAAAGTGAATTTTAGGTTGAGTGCATTACATTCTCGTTTCTAGGGATTGAAGGAAATATGGGGTATATTTTGTATGAAACTAGAAGAGAAGATACACACCATGAACTAGTCATACATGAATAATAAAATATTGCCTTTCCTGGGGGATTTTTATTTATTATTTTTTTTGGAGACTGCTCTGAAGCAACCACAGCCCAAGCCATATGGCTATACTTTCCCCCTACAGTAATTCAGCATGTAGAAATTCCCTATAGGAGGTGAGCTCAACCTTTTTATGCTCCCCCAGAGGGATAACAGATTTCACCAGCTCCAAATAACTCATAAGAACATAACTTAAGAACATAAGAACGGCCGTACTGGGTCAGACCAAAGGTCCATCTAGCCTAGTATCCTGTCTACCAACAGTGGCCAATGCCAGGTGCCCCAGAGGGAGTGAACCTGACAGGTAATGATCAAGTGATCTCTCTCCTGCCATCCGTTTCCACCCTCTGACTCAATCAGCTCTTCCTCATTTCCACAAGTTATGTTCCACCTACACTCCAACCTCCCACAAAAAATAGCAAAAGAGGAACAGCTAGTCCGAGGTCATTAGGAACAAAAGAATGACCATACTGGGTCAGACAGCATCTGGTGCCAGATGTTTCGGAGGTAATTAACAGAACAGGGCAATTATCAAGGGATCCATTCCCTGTCATGCAGTCCCAGCTTCTGGCAGTCAGAGGTGTAGGGGCACCCAGATCATGGGGTTGCATCCCTGACTATGTTGGGCAATAGCCACTGAGGGGCCTATATCCTCCATGAATTTGCCTAATTATTTTGTGAACCTTGTTATACTTCGACGACTTCACATCATCTCCTGGCAATGAGTTCCACAAAATGACGATGTGTTGTGTGAAGAAATACTTCCTTATGTTTGTTTTAAACCTGTGGCATATTAATTTCATTGGGTGACCCGATTCCTGTGTTATATGAAGGGGTAAATAACACTTCCTTATTCACTTTTTCCACACCATTCATGATTTTATAGACCTCTATGATATCCCCCTAGTTGTCTCTTTTCTAAGATGAACAATCAGTCTTCTTAATCTCTCCTCATAGGGAAAATATTTCACACCCCTAATCATTTTTGCTGTCCTTTTCTGTGTCTTTTCCAATTCTAATATATGTTGCTTGAGATGAGACAACCAAAACTGCACGCAGTATTCAAAATGTGGGTGTACTATGCATTTATATAGTGACATGATATTTTATGTCATTATCTTTCCTTTCCTATTGTTTCCTAGCATTCTATTAGTTTTTTTGACTGTCACTGTACACTGAGCAGATATTTTCAGAGAAATACCCACTCCAAGAGCTCTTTGTTGAGTGGTAATAGCTAAATTAGACCCCATAATTTTGTATATATAATTGGGATTATGTTTTCCACTGTGCATTACTTTGCACTTACCAACATTGAATTTATCTGCCATTTTGTTGCCCAGCCACCCAGTTTTGTGAGATCTGTTTGTAACTCTTCACAGTCTGCCTAGAACTTAACTATCTTCAGTAATTTTATATAGTCAGCAATTTTTGCCATCTCACTGTTCACCCGCTTTTCCAGATCATTTAAGAATATGTTGAAGAGCACAGGTTCCAGGACATATCCTTGGAGGACCCTGCTATTTACCTCGCTCCGTTGCGAAAAAGGACCATTCTGCCCTGGTGTCTTAAAGGCCTAGATTCTCAAAGGTATTTAGGCTCCTAATTTCCCTTCATTTGAATGGGAGATAGGCGCCTAAATACCTTTGAGGATCTGGGCTAAAGAAGCTGTATACTTTGTCATAGAAGGAACTGGGATTTAGATTTATTTTAGTTCAAAGCCTGTTTTTCTTTCTTTTATTTTTCATTTTTGAACAACTGTTTTTTATTTTATTATTTTTAGCATATGCCTTTATATCAGGCTGCTTGAAAAGTGACTTAACTCAAATTTGTATACAAAATAAATATGTTGAAAGAATGTAAATGTTGAAAAGTCTATCACACAAAGATTAGTAAATGAAGAATTAACATTGCCCATGGAACTTTAATTTGGCCCATTTGTGGGAATGCATTTTGCTACTTTCTGTAATTATATGAGAACTAGAGCTTCTCAATTAAATTTAAAAAAAATTAATATGGGCAAAACAATGTAATTTTTTCCTAATCTCATTCTTGGAAAGAGGTTCAAATATTCAACCTGAGGCAGACACCCGAAGCAAAATTTCAGCCCAAACAGTTTAAGTTTGGCAAAGGCATAAGCAACTTAAAGCAGAGTCTTACAATGGAAAATGTTAAGCAACCTTAACTATAGGTCATGCTACCAGTTCCATTTGCAATAATGTCTTACTGTTCCTTCGTATTATTGTTTATTAAACGTATCTCGTATATTTTTGTGTGTTTTAAATAAATATTTAGTTTGTAATAATATAGATCAGGGGTCAGCAACCTCTGGCATGCAGCTCGCCAGGGTAAGCACCCTGGCGGGGCTGGGCCAGTTTTTTAACCTGCCATGTCGACAGTTTTGCCCAACCGCGGCTCTCACTGGCCACGGTTCGCCGTTCCAGACAATGGGGGTGGCGGAAAGCCGTGGCCAGCACACTCCTCGCCTGCGCTGCTTCCTGCCACCCCCATTGGCCTGGGAGGGTGAACCATGGCCAGTGGGAGCAGCGGTTGGCTGAACCTGCTGACACGACAGGTAAACAAACTGTCCCGACCTGCCAGGCTGCTTACCTTGGCGAGCCGCATGCCAGAGGTTGCCATCCCTGATATAGATGTCTAGTAAAACATTTATTGCTAGTAAACTCTGTTTACATTAACTGACTACCAACAATGAAGTGTTGTTGTGAAAATAGCTTGGAGACAGGTACCAGTTAAGTAAGATGCACAATAACATTTTCCCAGAATTACTGTATTTAGTTAGATAAGGTGTGTGAGGTAATATTTTTTATTGGCCCAACTTCTGTTGGTGAGAGAGACAAGTTTTTGAGCTTATACAGAGCTCTTCTTCAGGTCTAGGAATCTAAATAAGTGTCACTGCTCATGTTGTGGAGTTTCCATTTCAGAAGGCAAAATTCAGTATCTTTCGTTATTGTATGCGGTGTTGTTGTAGTCATGATGGTCCCAGGATATTAGATAGAAAAGGTGGATGAAGTAGTATCTTCTTTCGACCAATTTCTGTTGGTGATAAAGACAACGCTTTTGAGCTTTTCTCGGGTCTGGGAAACTAATGTCACAGTATACACCAATCATGTTGTTATGCTGGAGGTTGGGTGGCTCTCAGAAAAGTGTATCTTTGATCTATGAAGCTGATGGACATGCTAGCCACCTTCTCTTCTGGCTAAATGAGGGAACAATTAAATGCCCTTTGTTTAGGGTTGCAAGCAACCTCTTCAATTGTTGGTAAAGGTAACCTCAAGGCTCCACACCCTGCCCTGCCGCTTCCACCAAGGCCCCACCCCTGCTCTGCCTCTTTCCCCAAGGCCCCACCCCCATTGCTTGTTGATCCCCACCACCCCGTCACTCACTGGATCCTCTCAAGGAGCCTGCCTGCAGGTAGGAGGTGGCCTCAACTGAGCAGGGGTTAGTGCAGTTAATGACCTAGCACCTACCCTCACCCCATGGTAAGCAGACTTTTGGTTCAGGTGTCATTTAGGGTTACCAGGTCCTCTTGTCCAGACTTTCCAGTTGAAAACCAGGCATCTGCCAACCCTAAATGGCACCCGGACACAGAAGCCAAAAACCGGACTCTCTGGGTATAACCTGGATGGGTGGCTACTCTACTTTTGTTTAGTGATAGAAAAAACAATGGAAGCCACAAAGACTAGACTCACTACAAACACTCGGCTGGGGATTGATTTGGTTGCAGATGTGTGTCTATGTTAAAAACAAAAAACAGCCAGAGAACAGAAAGAAATGAGAGGTAACAAGAGATGCACTTATAGCATGTCCTTGAAAAAGCCAAGAGAGAACTTCTTGGGCAGAGTGCTGGCTGGAAAGGCTTGAAATTGTAAGCAAGAAGATAGCCTCCTATCATTTGATCCTACTGTGTCCAGAGAAATAGGACTTTGTACACATTCTTTATAAATAATCAGGATTGCATCAAATAAATACCTGATTCTATCATCAGGATCTGCACCTGATGGAAACAACCCACAAGGCCCCGAATATTGGCTAACTGTTCTGATCAAAAGGGGGTAACAATATATCAATATATAAATGATAATAAACTTGTAATTGTGCCTGGTGAATCATTTGATTTCAAAACATATTAACATAAACCAGTATCTGTATAAATGATGAAGTATGGCTGTATGCCTGTATTTGCGTGGAGCCTCATGGATGTCAGTGGGTCTCAGCGGAGGCACAGAAGTCCACCAAGTCAGAACAGGTTTTGAGACAACACTTTACGTCAGTGCCTAGACAACAGCAGAAAGAGAAGAGTTCTCTAATTCACTAAGACTGTAAGGCAGTGGCCCCAAACTGTGGGGTGCACCCCATAGGGAGGCACAAAGGAACATTTGGGGGGCATGACAGGGCCTGGGTCAGCCTCCATGGGGATTGGAGAGGGAGCGCCACATAGCCATGCCCGGCTTCCAGCCCTGCCTTCAGCCGTGGCCCTGGCCCCGCCTCCAGCCTCGGCTCCACTCCTGGCCATGGCCTAGCCATGTCTCTGCTCCCAGCCCCTGCCCTACCTGAGCCCCCAGCCCCAGCCTTGGCTCCCAGCCATGGTTCCATTCTCACCCCCACTCCCAGCCTCGGCCCCTGGCAGCAGCTCAGTTCCCGGCCCTGTCCAGCTCCTGGCCCCAGACCCCTTCCTAGCTGCGGCCACAGCCCTGGCCCCTTTAACCCTCGCTGTGTCTCCCCCCGGGAGCTGCGGCCCTGTTTTGACCTGGCTCCCAGGGGGACGTGGGCAATGGTAAAGGGGGCACAACTCTGAAACATTTGGGGACCACTGCTGTAAGGTATATAAGCATACAAAGATCTATGTTTCTTTTAGTACATGTCCAATTTCCATTTACAATAACTGGTGCTCATGAATGCCTGGGGAAAAATTAATTGACACCATATATAATTTTTTATTAAACATTCTGGCATCTTTTTATATTACATAAAGAAAGTGTTTCCCTTTTTTATACTACTTTCCCCCTTGTCAACCAGGCTTAATAAAAAATTAATTATGTTTGCTTTTAATTAAAGGTTTACATTATTATTATATTCACATGTAGTAACTATTGTTGACTGCCACTGAAACTGTTGTAATTTTTGTTGGCATTACTTCTGATTTTAAAACCAGTTTAGTAATTTATAAATTTGAGTGCATGAGCTGTTTGTGACTTTCATATAATTTAATTACCTTTATTTACCTGACCAAGATTTTAAGTGTTAAATCATATTTTAATGTGAAAAGATAATTTGATTATTTAAAATCATCAACGTCTAAGGCACATTCCGATGAATGTAGGGTTTAGGAGGACAAATTCTGTGAGATACAAATGCAAGCTGAATCCCTTCCCAGAATTGGCAGTTTCCGATAGACAAACTGTTTAGTTAAAAAATTCCTGACCTGCACTACCCATAAACCAACAAGTCAAATAAAAACCTGAAATCGATTGTTCTTTGAAAACGCATGATTTTTAGTCAACTTCATGATTTTTAAGGACCTGACTCATGATTTTTGAATAGTTTCATTTGGCAATATTGAATTCCACACAAATGATGAAAAGATGCATTTTATTTATATCATTGTGCCAGCTGCTACACAATAAGGACCTTGGCTGGTGCTCTTGCTCACTGCCGCAATAAAATAAAATAATAATAAGTAAATAATAATAAACGTAAATACTATTTTTAGAAATTGCATATTCTCTATATATGTTTCCTTTCTGGCTTATAATGAAAAAAAGGGTTAAGAGTCCTGTGACTGAGGCATTCTGGAAGCGGTAGTGCTTAGCAAGAATGCTGGGAGTGGTAGTTCCTTTTCAGTCTCTCGCTTCCTTTCTGTGATGGCTGCATGTTGTAAGGTACTGTCTCTGTCTGTTTTTCTCTGGGCAAGTTTATTTTAAAATTCGGTGCTGTCATTTTTTGTTGGTAAAATACATCTCGAGGAGGGGCCTTGGTTCCGAAGGTATCATCACTTCTAGCAGTGCTGGGATATGAGCACTAGGAAGAGAGCTGCTGCATGGACGGTGGCATGGAGAGTAAAAAGCAAAGGGGTTAATTGGAAAAAGAAGAGCAACCTAAAATTAACTGTAACTGCATGGGGCTTTCAATTAGATAGTGATTTTAACTTTAGAAATATATTTTTAAGCTTTACAAATATATATTTCTATAATGATGAAGGGGAGGAAAGGAGTAGCTAGCTGGCTGAATTGATCACTTTAATGCTAATGAGATTTAATTGTATTGTTATGGTGTGTTAGGGTACCTAAAGCCTTGGATAGGTGCGTTTTAAGTTATTATTCAAGTTGAAATAAATGAACCTTAGCTGAAACCATCAAGTTAAAACTAATATTTAAGAATTACATTTTTTCTGTTACTAATAGTGTCTTTAATTATTAAAACTGAAAGACATTTTAAAATCTAATTTACTTCTTGCTTTGTTTTTTGTTAGCTCTCTGATTGGACAGTGAAAATGTACTAGTCAATCTCAATTTTCTCACCATCAGTTTCACTTTCTGGTTCTGATGCACTAACTACAAGCCTGCAGTGTTTCGATTGCAAACATTGCAGGAGATTTTTTTTTTTTAACAAATAAAGCTTTAATTGAAATTTTAAAAAATCAATAGAAACATATGTATTGGCCATAAATCTTGTAAAAGTTTGATTTCAATATACTTGCATTTTGGGACAAATTTAATCTGACAATATCTATTTAAGAGAAGGATAATTATTTGTGTGTAATTATTTCTAGGCAGTGCACTTGCCCAGTTTGTCTGAACCATGCAGTAATTTAGGTATCATAAAATAATATTTTTTGTTTTTAATTTCCAAAGAGCTCAGGTGAGGCTGTATTACAAAAATTTGTTGAGTACTTCTGCTTTTCAGAACATCAGTTACTCTGTCTCTCTTAGTGGTGTTTCATATATTTTTTATAATGTGGTTAATTGTGTCAGTGTAGAAAATTGTGGACCAAACTGACCTGGTATAAGCAGGTGAAACTCTGTTGACATCAGTGAATTGCATCTTTTTAAGTGAGGTCTAAATTTGGGGGTGTGCAATTAAGTCCAGGGCTGTAGATTACTGGCCTGATTGTGCATCGTTCTGGCAGAAGCACGTCAAGATATGGACAAGGAAAAAAGATGTGTAGTCTCTGCTATGGCTCTTCTCAGACACCAGAACAACCCCTTGGGGCTATCAGCAACCAAGTGTCAATTAGAGCAGCCCTCAGGTTGCTATAATGTCTACCAGGGGCTAAGCAGGACCTAGCCAGCTTGTGAAATGTTTGAGGTGCAAAGGAATTCTTCCTGATTCCTTCAATGCCTGTGACACTGACAGTTAGGTCAACAATTTGAAATATTCCACTTCTTGCCATGATAGTAAACAATAGGATCACTGACACAGTGGACGGAATTAGAGAGTTATAGTGGTGTGTTAATAAAAGGCTTGAAGGTGAACAAAAAATATCTGCTACTGACCTGAAAGAAACCACGACATCAAGAAATTTAAACTGGCATGCTGTGACATACATGACATATACCTACTTGCCCACATCTTTGTCTGAGGTGTTAAAAGAAATTGACCCTGAAGTATTTAATTTGTAAAAATATTTCTGTCTCCATGAGTTAAAAAAATAGAACAGGGGCCAGCAACCTCTGGCATGTAGCTTGCCAGGGTAAGCACCCTGGCGAGCCAGGCCAGTTTGTTTACCTGCCACGTTGGCAGGTTCGGCCAATTGCAGCTCCCACTGTCCGCTGTTCGCTGTCCTAGGCCAATGGGAGTGGAGGGAAGCCGCAGCCAGCACATACCTTAGCCCGCAGCACTTCTCGCCATCCCCACTGGCCTGGGACGGGGAGCCGTGGTCAACCGAACCTGCCAACGCGGCAGGTAAAAAAACTGGCCTGGCCCGCCAGGATGCTTACCCTGGCGAGCCACGTGCCAGAGGTTGACGACTCCTGAAATAGAAGATAAGACAAAGAACTCCCACTGAGATTAGTTTAACTATTATGGAATTTATTTAAAACAAATCTCGTGGTCTTTTATATCTGTCCTGAGAATTTTGACTGTTGCAGGGGAAGGTTCCTTCCCTCATTCTCTTGAGTCTTGCACTTTGAGTTGTGAATCACACCTCTGAGAAGTAGGTGTAATATGTTACCATAGCAGAATGATAGCATTTTTCACAGATGTAAATACTGACACAAGGTGCAAGGCACTAAAGAATCAGGCCTTCAGAAATAAATACAAGGACCTTGTCCTTCATGGTTATTCTCTAGTGAGACTGTGACTATTTCTTCTTCCTTCTTTCTTGAGGCAGGGTGGGGGAGGGAGTTCCCTGTCATCCTATTGCTCTCTAAACCCTGTCACTTCAGGCAGTGCAATTTTTCATATTTCTTTCTCTGAAAAGTCCTAGCATGTGGCTATCTGAGAGGGGATCTCTTTCCCTATACTCCACTTCAGTGGTTATAATTATCTGGGATTCTCTTTATGTTGGTTTCCAGGTGGCATCACCTACTTCCTTCACAAACGTCAAACCTCTCCTTGTTGGGGAGAAGATGTAGAGGAAACTCCACAGGGAACTTCATGGAATTTCCCCTTGACTTAATCCATTACTATGGAGTATTTTGTTTTCTTTCTGCAAGAAACCCTACAACTTTTGCAAACAAGTTAATTGAAGCTTGAGTTTTCCCCTTCTAAAATGGAATTACCTGCATCTTTTGAAACAGGTCACCGGAAAACACATATACTTTTTGCCTTAAATGTGTTGCAGTTCAGGATCAAAACACTTTTAAAAATGATGTACAGTGCTACCCTTTGGCAGGGAAAAGATAACCTCTCTTGAACCAGTGCCTTGAGAAAAGGTTTCCTTAGTTGAAGGAATGGTGGATTGCCAACCAAAATAAGGTGATCTGTTTCCCCTCAAATTGACACAGGAAAGATGAGGAAATATTGACAAAGACAGAAGGGCTCACAGTATTGGCAGAAGTGGTAGGAACCCTCAGTTCCATAAGGAACCCTTTCTTGTGTCAACAACTCACTGAAGTCAATAGGACTACTTCTCAGAGTAAGGACTATTCATGTGACAATGGGATGCTGTCATAAACAGATTGTTAAGGGTTAATGTCTCTTGTACTGTAAAGGGTTACAAGCAGGGAACGGGACACCTGACCAGAAGACCAATCAGAAGACAAGATACTTTTAAATTTGGGCGGAGGGAAGCTTTTGTGTGTGTTCTTTGTCCGTTCTGTGCTCTTCTCTCAGAGGGTCTGAGAGAGACCAGACATTACTACAGGCTTTCTAAGTTTCTTTTCATATAGTAAGTAAAAACAGGCGGTTTAGGCTTTTTGATTGTTTTTACTCTATTTGCAATTGTGGATCTGGCTGGTTAACTTTTATATGTGTAGTTGCTGGGAATATTTTGATTTGTATTGGTACTGGGGGGAAAGTCTCTTTCTGGTGTCTTTAAGCTATAGGACCCTGTATATTTACATCTTGAAGTACAGAGATAATTCTTTACTTTTTCCTTCCTTTTATTAAAAGTTTTCTTTCTTTTTTTTAGAGAACCTGATTGATTTTTTTCCCCTTGTTTCCCTTGTGTTATTCCAGGAGATTGGAATAACTCACCAGGACGGGGGAGACGGAAGGGGGAGAGATAGAATCTCACTTTGTTTTCCTTGAATCTATTTGCCTCTTTGTGGAAGGGAAGGGAGATGCTTCTCTGTATGGTGATTTAAGAGGTTGGATCAGTATCTCTCAGGATAGCCCAGGGAGGGAAATTCTGGGAGGGGGAAAGGTGGAGGAATGGTTTATTTCTCCTTGTTTTAAGAACCCAAGGTATCAGAGTTCTTGGAGTCCCCAGGGAAGGTTGGGGAGGTCAGAGTGCCCCAAAACACTATATTTTTGGGTGGTGGCAGAGCTATCAGATCTAAGCTGGTAATTAAACTTAGAGGATTCAGGTGCTAGTATCTCATTTTCTGAACTCTAAGGTTCAGATCTGAGAAAGAATGCTATGACAGATGCAGGTTTAGGCCCCTTGATAGGCCACAACATCAGGACTTCCTGTTACAAACTAGAAAAGGTTCAAAACAGGATCTGTCATGTGAAATGTACAAACTGGTGAAGAAATGGAGACCTTTCCCTGAACAATGGCCATAATTTTCAAAAGGAATAAGTACTATGTTACTGTTCTTGCATCACTGTAGAATAGTTCAGACGAATTAATTGTATTTAAGACTGCTTTCTTTTTATTTATTGAAATGATTTTATGTCCCTTATTTGTATGTTTAATTTTGAAATATATGCACAGTAGGCTATGTAGCATTGTTTCAATGGCTCCAATCTTGCAAACATTTATGCATGTGTCAGTAGTCTTGCCAGTTAACCTGTTGCAAGGTCAGGGCCAGTATTACTAATACACTCATGGCCATGCTCAGCTGCTCTCACTTACACTAGTGCAGTGGTTCCCAAACTTGGTTTGTGGCTTGTTCAGAATAAGCCCCTGGCAGGCCGCGAGACGCTTTGTTTACCTGAGCGTCCACAGGTACAGCTCGCAGCTCTCAGTGGCCATGGTTTGCCGTTGCTGGTATAGATAGACTTGCAGAGCTATGCCGGCAACCCCCGCAACTGTAGATGCAGCTTATATCAGTAAGAAAGTTCTTTTGCCAGTATAATAGCTTAAACCAGTTCCCCAAATCAAATAAGCTATACTGGTAAAAGGACTCTTTTGACATATAACTGTGTCTGTGCTTCGGCTTTCTCCGGCATAGCTGTGTTAATTGGGATGTGACTTTCTTCACACTGCTAACCAACATAGCTATGCCAGTAAAAGTTCCTAGTGTGGTCCAGACCTAAGTCTGGGATAGTTCCATCTAAGGTGGAATGGCATTACTAGATTTACACTGATGCAACTAAGAGCAGGTTTTGGTCCCTATTTAGCATTTTAAAATACACATTTTTAAAAAAAAAAGCCAATGAAAAAGTGGCCCATATTGTATCTGCTTTAAATTTCAGGTGGTGAACAGTAAAAGCTGAGATGAAACCTCACCGAGGCGTTGGGCTTTTTAGAAGTCTGCTTGCTAATTGTTTCCATCGCTATCACCATCACTGCTCTCTTCTTGTTAAAAGGATAGGTCACATGATGGAACTATCTATCTTTAGACGCAATTATTTACTGAATATAGTTAAACCTCCTCTGTCATTTAATGATTGGTCAAGGAGATATCATCAGGATTTTAGAGCACTGTGGAAGCATGAAGCTGTGGAAAAATATCTAGAGACCTTAAACAGAGAATACCAGCGGGCTGGCCAGTTGTTAAATAGTGGCTCAATGAATGAGTATGACCGAAGTACTCTGAGCAGAAGACATACTCATTTATCCACCCTTGTAGCTACTTTTCAAGAAATACAAGAGGCAGAAAAAGAAATTCAAGAGATAGAATCCATGTGTACAAGTAAGTAAAATCCATCTGTTTATGCAAAGCAGTTTTTTTTTTAATGATGTGATGGGCCTTATTACCCAGAATTTGAAACAAGGCACCCAGGGAGCAATAAACTAGGCACATACATTTTTCTGAGGGTCCTCCATGTCCTTATTAAAGTCTTTTAGATCCTCCCATTTTGTTTTGCTGTAGTCCCTCCGCCTCAGAGTGACCAACTTTGCAGAGCAGGCCTGTGTCATGTACATTATACATTCAAAGTCACGTGAACGTGTCTTTAGCTCAAATATTCTAGAAACATTGTTTTTAAAACTACTCCAGTCCTTGTGTACTCTAAATTTCACTGCCAGTGTTGCATAATTACCAAGTTTGTAAGCTCCATTCCTTGCATTTCTTCCTAGTCCTAATAATAATAGTATCAGCAGCAATTTCTGCTATCTTGCTCTTCCCCCCTATCTTCTACATCATCAGTCAATATGTTGAAAATCACTGGGCATAGTTTTGATTGGTGGATAACCATTTGTTTATTTCACTCCACAGGAGAATTCTCAAATATCTTCAAGAACTAGTATTTCGCATAAGGTTAAATTGAAGCCTGACAATTCAGGGCCTGGGGCTAAGCATCTCCAAAGAGATGTGCAAAGTCCATAATTTAATAGATATCAATGAACCAAACACCAAAATCCAAATTTAAATGACAATGTCCAGTCTGACATGTACTATGAATCATGCCCCCTGCTCAAATAAATAAGCCTTACCTAAAATATGTCCCTAAGAAGAAAATTGTCATTAGCCCTAGAAACAAGGACAGGGCCGCACCACGTGGCTCCCGGAAGCCATGGCATGATCCCGCTCTGGCTCCTACATGCTCCAATGGGAGCTGCAGGGGCAGCGCCTGCAGATGGGGCAGTGTGTAAACCCGCCTGGCCTGTGCCTCCTCATCCTTTCCCCATGACCCAACCCCCAGCCCTGATCTCCCCTCCCCCCATTTTCCAAACTCCTCGATCCCAGCCCAGAGCACCCTCCTGCACCCAAAACGTCTTATCCCCAGCCCCACCCCAGAGCCCACAACCCCAGCCGGAATCTGCACCCCTTCCCGCACCCCTGCCCCAGTCCTGATCCCCCCTCCTGCCCTCTGAACCCTTCGGTCCCAGCCCAGACCACTCTCCTACACCCCAAACTCCTCATCCCCAGCCCAGAGCCTGCACCCCCTCCTGCACCCCAACCCCAATTTTGTGAAGCATTCATGGCCCTCCATACAATTGCTATTCCCTGATGTGGCCCTCGGGCCAAATATTTGCCCACGCTGTGCTAGGTCAAGGATGAGATATATTGGTGGGAAAGCTTAGACTGCCATGGCCCTTGCTTTTCCTCTTCCTTTGGTAAAATAGAGGATGTTGGTCTCCAGGATTGCTGATCCACCATAAATTTACTTTTGAAAACAAACACACAGATCAAAATCCTGATGTATTGGGACCCCATTCATTCTCAGTAACGGGATAGTTCTGGATCCCTGCCCGTTCAGTTCATAGTCTCACTGTTGAGGCTGCCAACAAGTTTGCCAATTAGTGTAAATAGTGATTAGTTTTAGTAGGAATTAGATTATCAATTTGTTTCACATATGCCCATGAAGAGCTGTGGCATGGGGAATAACTTTTATCTGCTACTGACTTTGGCTAGGTTTGAACTGGAGACATAGAGGTAAAATCCTCTGTGCCCCATTTCCAGTCTCCCAAGCCATCCAGGGCTCCTGATGATCTGAACATTTAATTAGTAATATACATCATCTTATGCTTCTGTCCTTATTTGGTATTTCATACTGAGAATAAGCAATTCCCTGCAATGGAAGCTGTTATCTATTTTAATGGGTATAATTTGGCATTTGTATTACAATGTGCTCTAAACTAAATAGGATTGCTTAATGTTTATTTCTATCATTGGCATTTAGAGCTAGACAGCAGAGATGAGAAACAGCTGCTGGAGCTTGCCTTAGAAGAGAAGGAAATCATTAACCAAAAAATCAACACATTTTGCAAAAAGGTGAGTTAGAGGTAAAAGTACAGAGTATTTAAGATGAACATCTCTTGACGTCTTCATTTGCAAGTCTTCATACAGCCATGCAATTTTATTGTTCCAGGTAAGACTTTCTTAACCGCAGACTATAACACTTGCCGTTAATGAAACAGGTCTAGCATCTGCTTTCTCACTGGAAAAGACCTGGAAATGGTCACCATTGGGAAGTCTCTTTACTGCCAAATGCACCTTAGAAGCTCTTTCTTTTAGACACTTTTTGTATGTGTGCTTGTTCGTTTGCTGTCATTGAAAAGTCTGTATCACAGTGAACTACTATGCTACGAAGACATGGCATGGCGTTCTGCCATTTGTTCATGGCAACAGAGAGTGTACAGAGATGTCTTGAAAGGCTTTATCCTCGTGGAACTTTCAATCCTTTATCATTTTCTTCAGTTGAATGAGACCAGTGTGTGAAAATGATCGTCGTAAGAGAAGCTGAAAGAAATCCAATGGAAGGCTTTATGTTGTGAATCAAGTGTCTGTATTTTAGAAAATTAAAATAATCTGATTGTATGAAATAGAATCATCTGAAAAATAAGGTCAGTGCCAGTGTAAACTGACTTTCCTGGCTAATATCATTATGTTCACAAGGGAGGCTGCAGTGGCTGATTTGGTGGTCTCATGCTTGGCATTGTGGGGTCAAATTTTCAATTAGCCTCCATTAACACACCAAAATATCACTGTTGTGTGCCAGGAATCTAGGCTACAACACTGACTGGGCAATTTTCAGTCCTAACTACCTGATCTGCATTTACAAGTCTGGGGTTTGTGTGTGTTCAGACTGATTCAACCATGAGGTCTGGCTGTAAATTTGGTCAGAAAGGGAGAAACTATTTTTTTATTTCTTTTCAGCTTTTCCAGAGTATACGGCCAAGGGAGAAACATGATGAAAGTGATGTGATATTAGAGGTGACATCGGGCAGAACCACTGGAGGTCAGCAAAGTCATCACAAGTAAAGGTTACTCCAAACCTCCATCCAGGTTTACAAGGGTTCAATTGTTTCTCTTACATTTTAATAATGTAAAATAGCACTTTGTAGAGATGAGTATTAGTGCTTTATGCAGATAAATTATCTCCAACGACAATGATCTTTAGGGTTACTGCTAATGCTAAAAATCGGTATTTTTCAGGGAAGAGTCTATAAACTTATATTTCATGTTGTGCTGTCTAAATATTTAATTTTTTAGGTGACATTTGCCAACAGTTCACCAAAGAAATGTTTGAGATGTACCAGAATTATGCAGGTTACAAATGTTGGACCTTTGACATTCTGAACTACACACCAGCTGAGATTGGTATGATAATGTTCTGTTCTTTCTGCCAACAAGACTAAGTTAAAGTTGTGTCTTTGGACTATATCTCTTATGCATTATTTGTCTTTAAAGGTGGATTGCACCATGCAGCTGCTCATATTTCAGGAGACTGTGTCTTCAGGTATTTGAAATATGAAGGAGGGACTCACAGAGTTCAGCGAATTCCTGAGACTGGCCTATCATCAAGAATGCAGCGTATTCACACTGGGACAATGTCAGTAGTTGTCCTACCTCAGCCAGAGGAGGTAAACTAACCTTTAATCAGAATAAAATTGAAGTGTCTTTCTGGCTTTTCTTTTTGGCATTTGAGTGTGTTATATTTAAAACAACAAACCCCAAGGGCTAAGCCGAGTTACTGCTATTATTTTATTGGTCCCAATGTGTATTGTCAGGTCCCAACAAAGGATACACAAACTTTTCTTCTGTGCAAGGCTGTGACTCTTGACTCAGCACCTGGTTAAATGATTCCCTATAAACTTTACTGGATCCTCAAAAGCAACTTTTTAGAAATCCACTTCTGCCTGAGGTACAGTGCAATTCAAGGGCATAAGGATACAGATCTCAGCTTAACTTCAGTACCCAGAAATATAATGGAGCAAATAGCCAACCAATAATTTTCAAACACCTAGAAGAAATTAAGGTGATAAGTAACAGTCAGTCTGAATTTGTCAAGAACAAATTCTGTCAAACCAACCTAAGAGCCTTTTTTTGAGAGGGTAACAAGCCTTGTGGATAGGGGGGAAATGGTAGATTTGGTATATTGTGACTATAATAAGGCTTTTGCTACTTGCATGACCTTCTCATAAACAAACTAGGGAGATACAGCCTATATGGAGCTACTATACCATGGGTACATAACTGATTGGAAAAACGTTCCCAGAGAGTAGTTGTCAGTGTTTCACAGCGAAGCTCAAAGGCATATCGAGTGGGGTCCCACAGGGATTGGTCCTGGGCCCAGTTTTGTTCAATATCTTCATCAATGATTTAGATAATGGCATAGAGAATACACTTATAAAGTTTGTGGGTGATATCAAGCTGGGAGGTATTGCAAGTGCTTTAGAGGATAGGATTAAAATTCAAAATGCTCTGGACAAACTGGAGAAACGGTCTGAAGAAAATAGGATTAAATTCAATAAGGACCAATGCAAAGTACTCCACTTAGGAAGAAACAATCAGTTGCACACATACAAAATAGGAAATGCTACCTAGGAAGGAGTACTGCGGAAAGGGATCTGGTGGTCATAGTGGATCATAAGCTAAATATGAGTGAACAGGGTAACGTTGCAAAAAAAGCAACATTATTCTGGGATGTATTAGCAGGAGTGTTGTAAGCAAGACATGAGAAGTAATTCTTCCACTCTACTCTGTGCTGATTAGACCTCAACTGGAGTATTGTGTCCAGTTCTGGGAGCCACATTTCAGGAAAGATGTGGACAAACTGGAGAAAGCCCAGACGATAGCAGCAAAAATTATTAAAGATAACCTATGAGGAAAGATTGAAAAAATTGGGTTTGTGAGGGAGGACATAACAAATTTCAAGTACAGAAAAGGTTGTTACAATGAGGGCAAAAAATTGTTCTCGTTCACCTCTAAGGATAGGACAAAAAGCACTTAAATTGTAGCAAGGGAGGTTTAGGTTAGACATTAGGAAAAACTTCCTAACCGTCAGGGTAGTTGAGCCTTGGAACAAATTGCCTAGAGAGGTTGTGAAATATCTGTCATTAGAGGTTTATAAGAACAGGTTAGACAAACACCTGTCAGGTATTGTCTGGTACATAGTCCTGCCTTGAGTGCAGGAGACTGGACTAGATGGTATCTCGAGGTCCATTCCAGTCTTACACTTCTATGATTCCATGGAAGTTAATGTTGTTAAGCCCTCCAGCTCCTGGCATTCACGAAACTGACTCACTAGTTGTAAAACAGATTCTAAATTAAATAATGTATTGAGGCTTGGGAGTACATCCAGACAAAAGTTTGGTATGATACAATCAACCTTTCTGAATATTCTTTTTCTTTTCAATCACACATCTTATTATTGGTTCTTTCCTCTGCTTAGATAGACTCTAAATCTGAACTAGAGCTTTGGGCTGTTTTTCTGAAAACTTGTGGATGTCCAGCTTAAACTCAACATGGCTCTTACTCTTTCCCTGCAAGCTGTCCCCAGCTTCCTCCTTTCTCAATCACTGTGGACAACACTACCCTCCCCACGTCACTGAGACCTAGAATCTAAGTATCACCTTCAGCTCAGCCCATTACCACACATCTAAATTGTGTCTAAATCTTGCCATTCATTTCTGTACATTTCCAAGATCCAGCCTTTCTTCTCAGTCCATACAGCTGAAACTCTGGTCCAGGCTCTCAGTGCCTCGCTCTTCACTGCTGCAAACTCCTTTTTGGTCTTGTTTCACTTAGATCCATTAAAAATACTGCAGCAAAAATCATCTTCCAGGCTTGTCACTTTGACCAGGTCACTTCCCTTCTTGCATCCCTCCATTGGCTACCCCTTTTCCACCACATCAAGTATGAACTACTCGTCATAGCTTTTAAGGCCCTTCATGGCCTATCTCTAACCCTACCTATCCTGGCATAGACCTCAGCCAAAATCTTCGAACCCAGTGCTTAAAATTAAGCTTGTACCTAAACTGTAATTTTCAAAAATGCCTAGATGGTTTAGTAACATAAGAACCATTGACTTGAGAGAGTTTGTACATATGTTTGTAGAGTGCCTTGAACAATGGAGCCCTCGGCCTCTAGGCAGGCCCACCAATGGGGGAAGGGGAAACAAAAGGGGAAATTGCCCAGGGGCCTGGGTGATTTAAAAGGGCAGTGGTAGCGGTGGCCAGGAGCCCCAGACCGTTTTAAATCGCCCAGGCAGGCTGCAGGGCTCCTCGGTGCATGCTCCTGAGTCCCAGCACCGACCCATGAGACTCCATGCACCCTGTTGGAGAGAGCTGGGCAGGAGGGGCCCTGGAGGGTGTGTCGGGGAAGCAGCCCCCACAGCTGCACCAGGGGGGCAGAGCCGAGGGGAGGAGCTGGGCTGGCGGTGGCAACAATCGCTGCAACTTTGTATCCAGGAGCTAAACTTTCTGCATTAATGTGGGGGAGGCAGCCAGGCTGAGGGGAGGAACTAGGCTGGGGATGGCTGTGGGCAGAGGTAGGCAGGGACAGCTGTGGGGAAGGAGCTGGGCACAGGACCGCTAAGGGGAAGACTCGAGATCGGACTCAGGATCCAGCAGCTGCTGGTCCAACATCTTCAGCAAAGGCACTGGCAGCGCCATGCTGGGCGCCAGTCAGGCTTGGTTGGGGGTGCGCCAGGGAGGAGAGGGCAGGGTGGGTCTGGGAAGGGGTGGATGTTTCAGTGACAATGCTGGGTTGGTGGTCGGGGTTGTGTTTGAGGCTATTTTGATTTGGGGCTGGTAGCTGTTCTTTGAGGTCATGTGGCTGATCTCATTAGGGGATGGTCACTTGTATTTGGGGGTGATGGAATGATTGGAGATCAAGGCTGGTAGTTGGGGATGGGGATGTGTTGCTGTTGGGACTGTTGTAGAAAGGGAACAGTGATGGAGTCTTACCAGAGGATTTATTTATGTTCACTAATAATCATCCTGGTGGATGCTCCATCACTGACCATTTTAAAATCAAGATCTGAAAGATCTGCTTTGGGAATTGTTTTGGGGAAATTCCGGGGCTTGTGTTGTACAGGAGGTCAGACTCACTAGATGATCACAATGGTCCCTTCTGGCCTCGGAATCTATGAATAAGAATGTAACGCTCCAAAGAGAGCATGAGTAACATGTCAAAGAGAGACGTACAGGCTTTGGGGGATTATCGTGAGAATTTTCATACATCCACAGCTGTGGGTTTATGAAGCCCATGAGTGCACAGTAGGTAAATTTAATCATAATTTAGGTCACTGGTTAATGTTGGGACCCTTTCTCTCCCATATATTAGTACTCTGTTTTTTCAGCCAGACTTTTAGTTGGAATTTTCCTTCCTGTTCTGGGTGGGAAATTGGCAGAGAGATGGGGATTAGCTGGAACACAATGTCACAATGAATTTGGCTCAGGGAGATTAAATGACTTGCCTAAGGAAACCCAGTAAATCAGTGGCACAGACAGAACCCAGTGTGCTGCTCCGACCTTTAGGCAACATTATATTAAGTATTCCCTAAATTTAGGCATAAGGGGCCGTATTATTAAAGGAACCTCAGTTTGACCTCCTTTTCAGATTGTTACATATGCAAATTATTATAGTGCAGAATTGTGTGCCACAAACGTAAAGTGTTGGGGTTCTTTTAGTTGTAGGCTTTAGGAATGGCTCAGACAGCTTGCCTGTTTCTCAGCGTATTTATTGTCATATTTTGGAATTTCATGCTTATTTTCACACAGAGATGAAGGATGGTCCTTGGGATACAGCCGTGGGAGCTCTTGTGTTCAATTTTCTGCCCTTGATTTCCTGCCTCCCATGGCTAGAGTGTGCAGTGTAGAGCTGCCTGTGATGGCACAATGCAGTGCCTATGGCAGGGGAATTCTCTGGATGCTTGTGGGCTGATTCTGGTTCCAGGGGAGGAGGGGACAAAATGCCACCTTGGGTAAATCTCTTAATCTCTCTGGGCCTCAATTTCGTATTTGTAAAATGGTGATAGCAATCGTTCCTTTGTCTTCTCTGTTTAGATTGTAGTCTCTGTAGGGCAGGGAACTGTCTCCATGAGTGTGTACAGCACCCTGCACAATAGGGCCCTGATCTCAGTTGAGACACAGAGGTGCTACTGTAATACAGATCCATGAATAATAACAACTGGAATGGTTCCCAACTGGGACCTGAGTTATGGCATTTGCATGCTCAAGTACCTTTGGATACATTCCTAGTTTTTTTGACCAGTTGTCTGGAAACACCTTTTTTTTTTTTTTAAAGGTAGATCTCAGTTGGTTACTAGGGCATCAGGTGGCCTGGGGAAGGAAGGGGAGAGGGAACTCTTCAGTATTGAGACATTGCGCTGCAGGTTCCAGACACAGCACCTTCAGGTAGTGACACAGTTACAGAAACTGCAGTTTATTCTGCCTCATCCTCCCAAAGCCCAATGAGAAGAAACTCCTTTGGTGATATAATGGGGAAGAGACTGGGTGGTATCTAAGAAACAAATAAATTCTGAAGGAGCTCTGGAGCTTGCACCTGTCCCAGGTGGATGGGAAAGGCAGCTGGATGGATATCCATGGGGAAGAGCTGAAAATTAGGATCTCTGTGGTCGTTACACGTGTATTAGAGAAAATGATCCACAGAAACACAGACAGTAGGAGACTGGAAAGAAGCGAAGATTCCCCTGGGCCCAACTGTAGGGGATGCCGTGCCCATCCTTTCTAGGGGTCCTGTTGACTGTTCTGCCCTGGGGCCCAGAATTGCTGTCGACAGGCCTGCCTCTAGCTGCTATCACAATACAGATGATAACTAGTAGCCTTTCTCTGTTCTTCAACAGTTTTAAGCCTTTATCTTGCAAACACTTACACATGTGCTTAAATCAATGGGTCTACACAGGGGAGTTAAATTAGGCACGTTCATAAGTGTTACTAGGATTGGGGCCTTTTGGTGTAGTGTAGATCCACACTGGTGTGTAAGCATGGGAAAGAAATCAGAAGTAGTTTCTGGTACTTCATCTGCTTCTGAGTCTCCCTGCCAGTTGTTGTGGTTTTACAATAACATTTTCCTATTCTTTAATTATTTTTCTCTCCCTTGTTGCTATGTGAAAGATTTTGCACAAACAGGGGAAACTGATTGATTGCATAGGGGAAAGAATGAAATTGACTACACACAAATAATTATCAAAGGCACAGAGTAAACAAACTGAAAAGAACAGAAATGTTATTTGTTCACTAATTTCTTTCACTTAGAGTAACCTAAGTGTTACTGGTAACAATGGGAGGCAAGCAAATTTTGGACAGAAGTGCTGTTTTTAAACTGATAGTATCTCTTTAAAACAGTTATAAGCAGATGGTAACTTAATTTTCTTTGACTCTAGGTAGATGTTAAAGTGTATCCTAAGGATTTGCGTATAGATACTTTTAGGGCCAAAGGTGCAGGAGGGCAACATGTTAACACAACGGACAGTGCTGTGAGAATAGTTCATATTCCGACTGGTAAGTGTGTTTGGGATTTTGTATTTTAATCTTTGCCTTTTAGTGCACAGATGCACACAGTCTAGATCCCAAAATCAAAGGCTCTGATCCTGCATGCTGCTTCACTTTAGGCACTGGGGTCTGCCTGCACAAAACCGCTGGCAGGACTGCAGCCAAATACAGAGAAAGTCAGGTGGCCCTTCTCATTTTTTTGCAGAGGAGTGTGTTCGTTTATGTCAAAAATTGCATGATCAATTTTATCTTTACAATGTGACACACTTAATAAATGGACCACACTTTGCAGTGAGACAGGGACATCATGGAAGATGTAAATAACTTCGTAAACTGAGGACCTTTAACTCTCATTAAAGTTAGTGACCACGGAGGGTACAGTTTGCAGCATTAGGTCCTATGTAAACAAAGGACTGATAAGTATCTCCTTGTGTAAAGTGCTTTGAGATCTGTTGATGAACAGACACACAATGTAACCCTATATTGTTATTTTAAACATCCTAGTGTAGACAGGGCAAATGATATTTTAATATGTTAGCTGGTTTAGATGAACCCTGGACTCCCAGATGCAGCACCATAATTATGTGGTCCAATGAACCTCAGTAAAAAACCCCTCAAGTTCACCTCTACCAGCTGTGTTAAAACTTGTCCCATTTACACTACAGTTTGAAAATATACTAACTAAAATGTTTTAGCTTAAATGTTTTAAAAATACATCTTTCATCCTAGCGTGAAGAGCAGGAGGTCTGAAAGGTTTCATTTTACTAATGTTTTAGGATTAATCCTGTTTGTTATAATGGGTCTTTAATCAGTGTGTTCTTTGAATTCTACACAGGACTAACAGTAGAGTGCCAGCAGGAGCGATCACAGCAACTGAACAAAGAAATAGCTCTGCGGACACTGAGAACTAGGTTATATCAACAAATCATTGAGAAAGACTTCAGCCAAAAGCAGAGTGCTAGAAAACTGCAGGTGACATGTTTTCCTTATTGAAACTTGGAGATGACATTATGCCATAGCTTTGAGCTTTCAGGGTTAGCAACAATAATTTCCCCCTTTTTTTGTGTGTGTGGGCAGTAGGGGAAGAGTGTACAGACGGATGTAGGTAAAAAGGAAACTATGTGTGTCATAAACAGATAGTTAAGGATCAATAGAACAGAAGTACTTCATGTCTCTTTTGACTGTAAAGGGTTAACAAGTTCAGTGAGCCTGGCTGTCATCTGAGCAAAGGACCAATCAGGGTACAGGATACTTTCAAATCTTGAGGAAGGGAAGTTTGTGTGTGCTGTTAGATTTTGGTTGTTGTTCACCCTGGGGGCTCAGAGGGACCAGACATGCAATCAGGTTTCTCTCCAATCTCTTTGATACAGTCTCTTATATGTGCAGAATAGTGAGTACTAGGTAGATAAGGCAAGTTAGGCTTATGTTTGTTTTCTTTATTTGCAAATGTGTATTTGGCTGGAAGGAGTTCAAATTTGTATGTTGCTGAAAGGATTTAATATGTACTTGTATACCTAGGCTGGGAGGGTATTCCCAGTGTCTATAGCTGAAAGACCCTGTAACATATTCCATCTTAAATTTACAAAGATAATTTTTACTGTTTTTTCTTTCTTTTATTAAAAGCTTTTCTTGTTTAAGAACCTGATTGTTTTTTTATTCTGGTGAGACCCCAGGGGACTGGGTCTGGATTCACCAGGGAATTGGTGGGGAGAAAGACTCATAGACTCTAGGACTGGAAGGGACCTCGAGAGGTCATCGAGTCCAGTCCCCTGTCCTTATGGCAGGACCAAATACTGTCTAGACCATCCCTAATAGACATTTATTTAACCTACTCTTAAATATCTCCAGAGATGGAGATTCCACAACTTCCCTAGGCAATCTATTCCAGTGTTTAACTACCCTGACAGTTAGGAACTTTTTCCTAATGTCCAACCTAAATCTCCCTTGCTGCAGTTTAAGCCCATTGCTTCTTGTTCTATCCTTAGAGGCTAAGATGAACAAGTTTTCTCCCTCCTCCTGATGACACCCTTTTAGATACCTGAAAACTGCTATCATGTCCCCTCTCAGTCTTCTCTTTTCCAAACTAAACAAACCCAATTCCTTCAGCCTTCCTTCTTAGGTCATTTTCTCAAGACCTTTAATCATTCTTGTTGCTCTTCTCTGGACCCTCTCCAGTTTCTCCACATCTTTCTTGAAATGCGGTACTCAGAACTGGACACAATACTCCAGTTGAGGCCTAACCAGCGCAGAGTAAAGCGGAAGAATGACTTCTCGTGTCTTGTTTACAACACACCTGTTAATGCATCCCAGAATCACATTTGCTTTTTTTGCAACAGTATCACACTGTTGACTCATATTAAGCTTGTGGTCCACTATGACCCCTAGATCTCTTTCTGCCATACTCCTTCCTAGACAGTCTCTTCCCATTCTGTATGTGTGAAACTGATTGTTCCTTCCTAAGTGGAGCACTTTGCATTTATCTTTATTGAACTTCATCCTGTTTACCTCAGACCATTTCTCCAGTTTGTCCAGATCGTTTTGAATTTTGACCCTGTCCTCCAAAGCAGTTGCAATCCCTCCCAGTTTTGGAGGGAAGGGGGGAGAAAGGTTAATTTCTCTCTGTGTTAGGATTACTTTCTCTCTCAGGGAGAGTCTGGGAGGGGGAGAGAGAAGGAGGGGGGAAGGTGAATTTTCCTCTCTGTTTTGAGATTCAAGGAGTTTGAATCACAGTGATCTTCCAGGGTAACTCAGGGAGGGGAAGCCTGGGAGAGGCAATGGTGAGGGAAAGGGTTTACTTTCCATGTGTTAAGATCCAGAGGTACTGGGTCTTGGGGGTCCCCGGGCAAGGTTTTAGGGGGACCAGAGTGTACCAGGCATTGGAATTCCTGGTTGGTGGCAGCGCTACAAGTACTAAGCTGGTAATTGAGCTTAGAGGAATTCATGCTGGTATCCCATCTTTGGACGCTAAGGTTCAGAGTGGGGAAGTATACCATGACAATGTGCTTGTAAATGTAGATAAAAATCAGGCCCTTAATTACCATCTAGGCCAATTTACATTGCTTTGGCAATCTACACGGGCCTTAATGTGGATATAATTAGCCAAATCTAACTTAATCAACTGCATGTAACTTACACCCACTGTAACACTCTTTTACACTAACAAGTGATATAAAGGAACTTTTGTGAAATAAGAATCTGTTCCCATGATTTGTGGTTGTCACATTCTGAATCCAATTCTAAAATACAGTAATTGCTAGGATCCTGCAGAGTGTGGGGGAAAAATAACAACATTCTTGCTACCAAAAATCTTGCCACTTTAGAGCCATATGATAATTTATTATGTTTTTGGAAGTTTAGCCAACTTATTGAGGAAGAAATAATTTATACTGATTAACTTGTAATTAACTGACATTAGTTAATTTTACCTTAAAACTGAAGAAGTTATAAGGCTGTTTTTCCCCCCCGTACACCACCGGTCTTATCTCTTGCTCTGAGCATCTTGCTCTTTACAATGTGACCTTCTTCAGTGGGCAGAAGCCATTTAAAAAAAAAAAAATCTTCAGTACTTACAAACTTCCAAGTCAGTTATTTAACCACTAACTGCAGACTGCATTTAAATTAACTCAGTCACTACTGCTGATGAAGCCTTTGTCTCTTGTTGTTTGGAATTTAGGCTGAGATTTTTCAGAGCTACCTAAGGGATTTGGATGTGCACTTCCAATTAAAATTAATGTGAATTGGACATCCAAAATGGAACTCCCACCCTTAATGTTTCACAATATATTAAATCAGTATCTTGTTTGGACATATACATGTGGATGCAAGTGAGATTTACAAAATCTCCTAGGTGAGTTAGGCACCCAATTTCTGTTCATTTTAAATGGAAATTGTGCACCTATTTCCCTAAGCACTTTTCATTGTGTCACCCTCCATTTTAAAAAACAAAACAAAACCAAAAACTACTTGAAATTCAGTTTTGAAACTTTCAGATTTGTTTGTAACTCCATCTTGTCACCACTAGAGGACACCCAATATCACAAATACTCTGTTTCTTCCTTCGCCTGTGTTCATTTTTCTGAGCCATACTGTAGTATGGCTTCTTCACAATCTCTTTGTTATAGGGCAGGGGTCTGCAAACTCTGGCAAGCGGCTTGCCAGGGTAAGCACCCTGGTGGGCTGAGCCGATTTGTTTACCTGCCGTGTCCGCAGGTTCGGCCGATCACGGCTCCAGGCCAATGAGGGTGGTGGGAAGCTGCAGCCAGCACATCCTTCAGCCCACGCCACTTCCCGCCACCCCTATTGGCCTGGAGTAGCGAACCGCTGCCAGTGGGAGCTGCGATTGGCCAAACCTGCGGACGTGGCAGGTAAACAAACCAGCCCAGCCCACCAGGGTGCTTACCCTGGCAAGCTGCATCCCAGAGGTTGCCAACCACTATTATAGGGAGTACAGTCTGAGTTTGCTGATTATGTAATTAGACGTGCCACTTTAATTATCATTAGTGGGAATTGCAGTCCTATAGTTTCATCTAGCTAGGATTGTGGGAGTCCATAGAATATCAGGGTTGGAAGGGACCTCAGGAGGTCACCTAGTCTAACCCCCTGCTCAAAAGCAGTGCCAATCCCCAGATTTTTACCCCAGTTCCCCAAATGGCCTCCTCAAGGATTGAACTCACAACCCTGGGTTTAGCAGGCCAATGCTCAAACAATTGAGCTATCCAGTCCAAAGCAAAGTTACTTGCCTTGTAAAGATAGTAGCCATTAAGAATGGTAGATTTAAACAGTGAGCTGGCACCAGCAAGAGGCTTCTCACTTTTAAAATGGGAAAATATTTTCACAGTCTTGTGATACTGAAAAACAGCTCTACACGATTCTTCTCAAATTGCTCCCAAATGCATCTTTGAGCTGAGATCAACTGTGGAATATTTCAGCTGGAAAATGTTTATTCAGAAAGTTTGAGTATTCTTTAGAAATGGATGGTTATAATGGAAATTGCTCAACTAGTTCAACCATTGTTTTCTTTGCCAGCAAAAGTTGTAAGTAACTGTATTTTCTTTAGTGACCGAGGGCCAGAATTTGAAAGGTATTTAGGCACTTAAAGATGCAGATAGGCAACTAGTGGGATTTTCAAGTTTGTTTAGGTGACTAGGCACCTACTGGAATTTTCATGATGACTAAGCACCTAAATACCTTTCAAATTCTGGCCCTGCAGGCCTATCAAGTGCCCATCAAAGTCAATGGATACTAAGTGAAGCCCACTGCTTTAAACAAACATGCACGTGAGTAACTATGCACATATATGAGGCTATTTACTTGTGAAATTACTCACCCGCATACATTTTTGCAGGATCAGGCTGTTAATGAAAGTATAGTATATACTGATTGTTCCAATAGCACAGTTCTGCTCTGAAGAGTGACTGTAAACATAGCATCTTCTTACTTGGTTGACCTAATTTGTGTCTAGACGTATTTGCTGACATTAGTGACAAATTTGGCTTCTTAAACTACTTATTAACTCCTGTTATCATTACAGAGCCAATGCAGAAATAGCGAGAGGGAATGTCTTAAACCTTGGCAAAATGTATATTTATACAGTAGACCAAAATGTGTAAGAAGCAGTTATCAGATGAATAATCTGTGTGTTTAAGTACTGTATGTATCTATAGAACAGGCTGATTTATTGCAATCCAGTTTAAGGGTGCTGATGTGCTGCTTTTGAAGGGTTTTTGTTTTTAAAACTCAAAAAAATAATAGAAGTTGTTGTTGTTGTACAGATAGGGACAAGAGCCCAGTCAGAGAGAATTCGTACCTATAACTTCACCCAGGACAGAGTCACTGATCACAGGATCTCATATGATGTCCGCAATATCAAGGTAGTTATGTTATGATAACATGTAAAATCTTTTCAAGAGAGACAGTGTGTGTGTACCTATATCAGTTCTTATTACATCACTAGCCAGAGTTAATCTTGTGAAAGTAATTACTAAATTTGTCAAAAAGCTAAGTATGGACATAAATTGTGTAGTACCATTAAATGCCACTAACTACTGAACATGGTTATAGTTTGGGAAAGCCTAGATCTTTCTTTCCATCCTTAGTGATATATTATTAAAGGTTAGCTACAAAAGAAAAAAAATCACTAGCCTCATTCTTTTGTTTTTTGTTTCTCTATTATATAAAGAAGGCCTGATAAAGACAGAGTACTCACCTGAGACATTCAGTGAGTCCTTCACCAAACCAGGGAGGACTCGACTTGACATTCCTGATATATGTAGGGTAAAAAGGCAAGAAGAAGAAGAAGTTTGTTTAAAAATTAAAAAACGAACAGCCTGCTCCAACCCACCCTTCCAGACTGTCTTTATATGGTATAGAGGCAAAAAACACACACAAGCACACTTTAAAAGTTTGGTGGGGGGGTGTTTTTTTTGCACTTTACAGGTCACCTTTAAAGGCAACAGAAAAGTTTCTTTTTAAGATTATCTGACATATTTCTGGGTAAAATTCTATATATGGTTATATTTTTTCACTTGAATGTGCTGAACAAATACATGATACGCTAGTATTCTGTGAGAGTTCAGTTTATAGGTAGATTTTGGAATGATTTTAACTTTCAGGCTAGTAAGTTTTGGATTGATTTTTAACTCCTGGGATGGGTTTCAAGATTGAGTTTGTTCTATGATTTGGATTTACATTTTAGGATTAGACTTAAATTTTATTGCTCAGGTTTAAGATTTAATATTATTGTCGTCACAGAGCAAGTAGCTGAACAATGAGCTAGACCCCTTAGAGAACACAGAGGAGTACAGATCCCTGCCCTGAAATATTTACTGTATGTTAAGATCTGACATACAAATGAGGATCATTACAAAATAACAGTGTGGGGGAGAATCTGACAAGGTTCAATAAATAATATGACAATTTAGATTATTTACTCGTTCACCTTATTTTTTAGGATCCTGTTTTGATACCTTTACTCACATTGAATAGTCCCTTACTCCACAAATTGTCCTACTGAAGTCAATGGAACTTCTTGTCAGTAAGCTCAGCATGAGTACAGGTATCAGAATGTGGTCATTATTCATTACAATATCCTACATCCCATCAATTCTTGCTAGATTAGTTAACTTTTTTTTAGGCAATGGGGTTTGACAGATGCAAGATGTTGCCAGTAATTCCTTCTGTTATTGCCAAGAAGATGCTATGTAACCGTATGCTGTTCTTCAGCAACATGCCTTCAACTGACTCATTTACACCACCCAAAATTGATGTCACACCAGGGGAGTAATGCAAAATCGATGGGTTGATGCATAAAGATCAGGCTCCGTGCAAATATATTCCAGGAATTGTTATTGATTGATCAGCATTCAAAAAATACTGGTCTATACTAATCATTAATGGTTCTTTCTTTCATTTGATAGGAATTTCTCTGTGGTGAGGAAGCACTGGATGAGCTAATCAATAGGTTGTTGGAGTCTGCAGAGATGGAGGCCCTAATTGAACATTTAGAAAACTTTAAATCTTTAGAAGGAGGCGGCTGATGTAGGTCTTGTACTAAATACAACACTGGTCCTTGTAATTCTGTAGCACAATAAAAGGGAAGTATTTGTTAGATGTCAGATGTTGATAAAATCTGTGTCTCTTTCCCATATTGTGATTAAATATGAAGTTGTATTTTTTTTAACCGTGACATGGCTTTTGAAAATATTTTACACATTTGCATATCAGCTTTAAGTTTTCGTTATTTTTTTGTGACTTTAGTATTGGTGAAAAGTTCCAGCCTAAGAGCAAACTGCAATCTTCAGTTTATCCACTGAACAGTGCATTAAGGAACTGATGGGCAGGATCCCATGGGAGGCTAATATGAGGGGAGAAAGTAGTCCAGGAAACCTGGCTGTATTTTAAAGAAGCCTCACTGAGGGGGCAGGAACAAACCCTCCCGCTGTGCAGAAATAAGAGCAAATATGGCAGGCAACCAGCTTGGCTTAACAGAGAAATCTTCAGTGGGCTTAAACACAAAAAAGAAGCTTACAAGAAGTGGAAACTTGGACAGATGACTAGGGAGGAGTATAAAGATATTGTTCGAGCATGCAGGGGTGTAATCAGGAAGGCCAAAGCACAATTGGAGTTGCAGCTAGCAAGGGATGTGAAGGGTAACAAGAAGGGTTTCCACAGGTATGTTAGCAACAAGAAGAAAGTCAAGGAAAGTGCAGGCCCCTTACTGAATGAGGGAGGCAACCTAGTGACGAGGATGTGGAAAAACTAATGTACTCAATGCTTTTTTTGCCTGTCTTCACAAACAAGGTCAGCTCCCAGACTACTGCACTGAGCAGCACAGCATAGGGAGGAGGTGATCAGCTGGCTGTGGTGCAAGAACAGGTTAAGGACTATTTAGAAAAGCTGGACATGCACAAGTCCACGGGGCCGGATCTAATGCAGCCAACAGTGCTGAGGGAGTTGGCTGATGTGATTGCAGAGCCATTGGCATTATCTTTGAAAATTTGTGGCAATCGGGGGAGGTCCCAGATGATTGAAAAAAAGGCAAAGATAGTGCCCATCTTTAAAAAAGGGAAGGAGGAGAATCCGGGGAGCTACAGACTGGTCAGTCTGACCTGAGTCCCTGGAAAAATCGTGGAGCCAGGTCCTCAAGGAATCCATTTTGAAGCACTTGGAGGAGAGGAAGGTGATCAGGAACAGTCAGCATGGATTCACCAAGGGCAAGTTATGCCTGACCAACCTGATTGCCTTCTATGATGAGATAACTGGCTCTGTGGATATGGGGAAGTGGTGGATGTGATATATCTTGACTGTAGCAAAGCTTTTGATATGGTCTCCCACAATATTCTTGCCAGCAAGTTAAAAAAGTATGGATTGGATAAATGGACTATAAAGGTTGATAGAAAGCTGGCTAGATCATTGATCTCAATGGGTAATGATCAACAGCTCAATGTCTAGTTGGCAGCTGGTACCAAGCGGAGTGCCCCAGGGGTCTGTCCTGGGGCTGGTTTTGTTCAACATCTTCATTAATGAGCTGGATGATGGGATGGACTACGCCCTCAGCAAGTTCGTGGAAGACACTAAGCTGGGGAAGAGTTAAATACAATGGAGGGTAGGGATAGGGTCCAGAGTGACCTAGACAAATTAGAGGATTGGGCTAAAAAAAATCTGATGAGGTTCAACAAGAACAAGTGCAGAGTCCTGCACTTAGGATGGAAGAATCCCATACACTGCTACAGGTTGGCTAAGCGACAATTCTGCAGAAAAGGATCTGAGGATTACAGTGGATGAGAAGCTGGATACAAGTCAACAGTGTGCTCTTGTTGTCAAGAAGGCTAATGGCATATTGGGCTGCATTAGTAGGAGCATTGCCAGCAGATTGAGAGAAATGATTATTCCCCTCTATTCAGCACTGATGATGCCACATCTGGAGTATTGCATCCAGTTTTGGGCCCCATGCTATAGAAAGGATGTGGACAAATTGGAGAGTCTCCAGTGGAGGGCATTGAAAATGATTTGGGAACTGGGACACATGACTTGCGAGGCGAGGCTGAGGGAACTGGTGTTATTTAGTCTGCAGAAGAGAAGAGTGAGGGGGGGATTTGATAGCAGCCTTCAACTACCTGAAGGGGGGTTCCAAAGAGGATGGAGCTAAGCTGTTCTCAGTCATGGCAGATGACAGAACAAGGAGCAATGGTCTCAAGTTGCAACAGGGGAGGTCTAGGTTGGATATTACGAAAACTATTTCACTAGGAGGGTGGTGAAGCACTGGAATGGGTTACTTTGGGAGGTGGTGGAATCTCCATCCTAAGAGGGTTTTATGGCCTGGCTTGACAAAGCCCTGGCTGGGTTGATTTAGTTGGTGTCGGTCCTGCTTTGAGCAGGAGATTGGACTAGATGACTTCCTGAAGTCTCTTCCAACTCTAATGTTATATGATTCTATGAGAGACAATGCAGGCTTTCCCTCAGGGTGTCTCGAACCTTGATGAAGGAGTCATCAGAGTGCAGGTTGGTTTCTATGCCTGTTCAGTGCTGGGCACCTTTGCTCTGTCATGCCATGTGTGGAGGTGGCTTTGTGATGTAGATGTGTCCCCAGAGAATAGGGTTGAGACCAGCACTGAAAAGGTAACAACTTCCGGTCGCTACTGTTTGGTGTTAAAGCAGTAATAAATGGTTAGTCTACGAAAACCATGAGAGTGAGCTTCCCAGGCCCCTTCAACAGATTTGGGCTTGCACTAGTGCTCTAAAAATAGCTGTGTACTCAACGCTTTGAAGTTGCAGCTTGGCCCGGAGTTCAGGCTCTGAAGCCCACCCTCCTCCCTCGGCTTCTGACCCAAGCTCCAGCCCAGGCTGCAACTCCAAAGCACTGACTGCAGAGCTAGTTTTAGAGCGCTAGTGAGAGCCCTGCAAGCCTAAGTTGTGTCAACGGGAATGGGAGACTCACTCCCATGTCTGTATAGACCTATCCCCTGAAGGCTCTGATCGAGCCAGTTCTCTAAATTCAATGCTGCTTAACATGCCCAGATCATCCCCTCTCAAATTAAAACCCCTGGCAGGAGCTGTAGGAATGGAAACCTCGGCAAGGTCCCTCTACCCCATCATCCCATCAAGGGGGCGGGGGGGCCCAAGTATTCACTCTACCCCCCAAAATATTCAAAACCTGGAAGATCACCAGGAACCCATGAGAGGCCAAAGCTATAAGTGTAGAGGACCTTGTCTCTGACCATCAGGTGGGCCCCCTTCCTCAGTATTTTGGCAATGTGGCTTCCTACACAATTCATAACCTATCTGCAAACAGTATTCAAAGAGAATAAAGGAAAATCCAATAAATTCACAAATAATTTGATCAGCTCTAGTATGTGTGCGTCAGGTCAGGTATGAGTAAGAGGCTTTCAAAGAAATATAACACAAATTAATTCACCAATTAATTACACAGCTTCAGCCACCTGCAAGGTTTTCTTAGAAGCAGGGTATTTCATCATATTACATTCCAGATCCAGGATTAATTAGTTAAACCTTATAAAGTGCTCAAAGATGAAAAGCTCTACCAGAGTGCTAAAAAAACAATAACCCGAAGCCTCACTTCTAGTGAGTACGTGCAAGAGAGATTTACTCTGCAGTTTCAACTGCAGCACCTTATGGATACTTGCGACTAAGTTGGTTAATTTTCTTAAGCCCTTCCTTGTTGTTGATGGTTTTGTGCACGGTGATGAGAAAGGGGAAAGCAGAAGGGAGCTCCACTCTGCTGCTTAACTTCTGATGTCCCCAGTGCAGGCACTGAAGTTTATCAGCCAGGTCCTTTCTTCCAGCCCGTTCCAGGGCATCCTGAAGGATCTTTGTCTTGTTAAGTTTATTCCATGATCGTTCATACCTGCATTTGTCGCAACAAACATTACAGCAGCGTGATAAGTCAGTATAAGATATACGCCACCCCCATTTGCACTTGAAGTGCACCCATTGCTATGCCATATTTTATAAAAATAAAAAATGTATTTACCTCCCCCCAACAGACATGATACTTTGTGAGACCTTATTTTCCTTCTAACTTCTACTGCCACCATATGATTGCAATGGAGATAAGAGCAGGGATACTGTAACAGAAAATAATCTATGCTCCTGGGGCTGCACTTGCAGTAGGAAAATAAACACTGGTGGAGCTATACTCATTGTGAATTACTCATCCTTAAAACAGGGCCTGATTATCCATAGCGCTGAGCAACCAGCAACTCCCATTGACTTCAATAGAAGCTGCTGGATACTCAGGACTTGCAAAAATCATCACTACCAAGAAATAGTCCCCAGAGGGATGTTATTCTAAACCTACTTATGGGAACGGTTTTAATGACAAACCACAATGTTAAAAGGGAATGAAAAGTGCCTTTTATAATGGCAGGAAATACACCACAGAGAGAATACAGTTGCTCATTGTATCCCTGTAGAACAAAGCAGTACAGTACAGTACTTTCGTTTAATCTGTACAGTAATCCTTATTGCCTTGTAGTTTGTTTGCCTGTAAAATAAAAATTGTAACACAAATCAAATACCTGCTTTACCACCCACTACTCTCACTTTCTTCAATACTCATGACTGTGTATAATCCCGACCTTGTACTTTGGCATAACAATGGTAAACATTATTAGTCAATGCTTTTTCAGAGATTCTAAGTCCAGAAGGGTCCATTGTGATCATGATCTTTTGTATAACACAGGCCATAGAACTCCCTCCCCCCAACATTTCTAGAGCTTATTTTTTAGAAAAACATCTAACCTTGATTTGAAAATTGTTAGTGATGGAGAATCCACCATGACCTCTGGTAAATTGTTCCAATGGTCAGTTACTCTTACTGGCAAAAATGTCTGCCTCATTTCCTGTCTGAATTGGTCTAGCCTTGACTTCAAGCCACTGGATTGTGTTGTATCTCACTCTGCTGAAGAGCCCATTATTAAATATTTGTTCGTCATGTAGATACTTGTGGACGGTAACCAAGTCACTCCTTAATCTTCTCTTTGTTAAGCTAAACAGATTGAGCTGTTTGGGTATGTTTACACTGCAGTAAAACACCCATAGCTAGCCCAGGTCAGTTGACTCAGGCTCTCAAGGTTTGGGCTGTGGGGCTATAAAACTGCAACACAGACTTTTGAGTGGGCTGGATCTCGGGCTCTGCAGGACCTCAGTGCCTGGGCTCCAGCCCAAGCCCAAGCCCAAACCCAAACAGCTGATACAGGCCAGCCATGGGTGTTTTATTCCGGTGTAGACATACTCTGATTCTATCATTATAAGACATATTTTCTAATCCTTTAATCATTCTTGTGGCTCTTCTCCGAACCCTCTCCAATTTATCAACACCCTTCTTGAATTGTGGCATGAACTGGGCACAGTATTCCAGCACCACTCGCATTAACAGATACAGAGATAAAATAACCTATCTACTCTTACTCGAGATTCCCCTGTTTATGCATCCCATGATCGCATTAGCTCTTTCAGCCACCGTATGACATCTAGAGCTCATGTTCAGCTCATTATCCACCAGGACCCCCAAATCTTTTTTAGAGTAACTTTCCCAGGACAGAGTCCCCCATTCTGTACATATGGCCTACATTCTTTGTTCCTAGATGTATTCATTTACATTTAGCCATATTAAAATACATATTGTTTGCCCCCCACTTACCAAGTGATTCAGATCGCTTTGAATCAGTGACTTGTCCTCTTCATTATTTACCACTCCCCCATTTTTTGTGTCATCTGCAAACCTTATCAGTTATGATATTATGTTTTCTTCCAGGTCATTGACAAAAAATGTTAATAGCATAGGGCCAAGAACTAATCCCTGCAGGACCCCACTGGAAACACACCCACTTGATGATGATTCCCTATCAGTTTTTAATCCATTTAATGTGTGCCAGGGTAATTTTCTGTCATTCTAGTTTTTTAATCAAAATGCCATGTGGTACTAAGTCAACCACATTACCGAAGTCTGAGTATATGTCGTCAATACTATTAACTTTATGAACCACACTTGTAATCTCAGCAAAAAAAATTATCAAGTTACTTTGACAGGATCTATTTTCCATGAACCCATATTGTACTAATTATGTTACCTTCCTTTAATTCTTTATTAATTGAGTCTCATATCAGTTGTACCACTATCTTGCCCAGGGCTGATATCAGGCTGACAGTCCTATAATTATCTTCCCACTTCAACTCCTGTTGATTCACAGATCTTCACTCTCTCATGAATCTAAAAGCAAAATACCTATTTCTGAAGTCTTTGGTTCTGGTCTTTGGGTTATTCAGTCTGCTGTTGTATTTTAGTCCCAATGAAATGCACCATAACAAAGCTAATGAAAATCTAAATATCCAACCAAAACTTCTTTTTGTTCACTTTTCATTTCCTCTCTCTTCCTTTCTGCCTCTTTCTCTTTCCTCTACTCTTCTCTCCTAGGTATCAAAGTTAGTACAATAATACACTGCTATGATGAACACACTATATCAGTGGTTCTCAAAGCTGGTCTGCTGCTTGTTCAGGGAAAGCCCCTGGCGGGCCAGGCTGGTTTGTTCACCTGCTGCATCCACAGGTTCGGTCGATCACGGCTCCCACTGGCCACAGTTTGCCTCCAGGCCAATGGGGACTGCAGGAAGGGCGGTCAGCACATCTCTCAGCCCACACTGCTTCCCGCAGCCCCCATTGGCCTGGAGTGGCGAACCGTGGCCAGCCAATCGTGGCTCCCACTGAACCTGTGGATGCAGCAGGTAAACAAACTGCTTTGACCTGCCAGGGGCTTTCCCTGAACAAGCGGTGGACCAGCTTTGAGAACCACTGCACTAGACCAGATTAAGTGCCATTGAGACAGAGACTTATGTTGGGTTTATAGTCAGCTGTGTATTCTCTTTCCCAGCTAGAAGCTCTGTTGGCTGGTGTGCAGAGGATGGGGGACTATAGGCTCATCTTGTCGCCATCTTTTCTTACCTGTTTTGGAGTAGGTGGGGTTGTGTCTAGTGATGGGCAGTAGCAGGGAGCAGTTCATGCACCCAGGATTTCAGAGACTGCAATTGTGGCTGCCTGCTGGCCCCTGCCTGGGGGAAGGAGTTGTTGGTGCAACAGGAGACTTGTGGCTTCAATCAAGGGCCAGCCACAAACTGGCTTATTTGAGATTGTTTGAACTAACATACAATACAAAATGGGTCATAGCACTCAATATTACAGAAGGATCCAGGAAGATGCCCTTAGCAATAAGAGTTGTTTTAGTGACTACAAAAATCTAATATATTAAAAATATCCACCAAATTGCGTTGTGTGGCTAGTTGATTGGATAGGGATTAGAGATCATCACAGCAGTTGCTTAATATCTGATTATGCCATCCATAGGTGTGTAAGAACACAAAGCTAGCAATATTGTATTTGTACATGGTTATGCTTTAATCTCTTTTCGGCAGGCACCTGTTATTTATCTGGCACAGTTTACTTCCTGTACAGCAATGAGCACATTTAGAGTGCTACAGAAACAATAATAAAGATGGAGAAATGAATAATAAATTTTCAAGGGAGGAATTTGTTCATGCTGCACACAACTCAACTGTCTCATCTGTACTCTGAAAACATTTTTATCTCCTCATGGCATGCCGAAGTTTTGCTGCTACAATTCTAACTTAAACTTTATTGAACATTTTGACATTGTGTCTGTATCAAAGTATGAACTCCATTTTGTATTATGTATTGAACACCTCTATACTTATTGGTGGGCAGCCTATTTACTGCATACCAGACAGCTGCCCTACCTGGAAAAAGTACTGAATGCCTCATTGAAGAACTATCATTGAGATGCTATCAAAGCTGCAGTGTAGGGTGATTTAATTTTATTATCTCAACTACTGGTCCAACCCAGGGTTCAAGTTTTTTCTACACAGGTGGGACAAGCATGACTGGGGGAGGGAGCTGGATCTTCCCAGTGGAACACATGGCACAGGAGCAACCTACTTAAGAGCAATGTTCGCTCTGTGTTGGAGGACTGACCATTGCCACATGTAAGAAGGATGTGAAGGAGAGAGAATGCAGGAGGAACTCTGTCCAGCATCAAACACTGCTGACAAACCTGGGACTCGCAGATGCTGTAAGATCAAACCAGGAGAGGGTGTTTTGAGGAGTTATCTTGTTTTCAAACATCTGTAAATCTTGAGTAGTGTAAGAGTAAAGTGACTCTGATTAAGAAATTCCTTTGCTAAGTTTGTGTTTCTTGCATTCCTGCCAATCTGTCCCCAAACGGGTTAAAATAGAAACTCAGAGTGACCACAGTATAGGTGGGATTCTGGGGGAGCATGTGTAGACACTTGTGGGTGGGGGACTGAGAGGTCTGAAACTGATTTCAGGATCTAGGGCAGCTGGGAGTCAGTCTGCCACATGCTGAAAAAGGGTGCCAGATGAGATCTGAACCCGAGAGTGTGCTCTTTAGTTCTAGAACTAGAAACAGCGATGAGACTCTACCCAGACAGAGTTGGCTTGGAAGCACATGGGACCCAGCAAGTGGGTTTACTTGCAACAGACGGCTGACCATACAGAAGAGTAGTGGGTCATGTTGTGACAAGTATCATATAAACATTTCTTTTAAATGAGAAGAAAAATAGGAATAATCTAAAAGTATCCCCATAGATCAGAGCCACCTTAACTGTGGGATGTGGATGAAAGTATAAAATGATTACTACAACTATTTATTTGAAAGGATGAGGGGATTTGCACTCCTCTCTCAGCTTGAGCTACTTACCAGCATTCCAGCATTTTCTGTGCCTGAATCTTCTTCTCTGTGCTAGCTGAGTGAAACTGGGTTACTTCTGCTCTGCTGAATCCCAGTTCATTAGCAACAATTGTCCACTCAAAACTCAGCTGCTTACCCAGTTCTTGTACTGATTTCAGGTTAATCACAGCATCCTAGTAGTCAGATAAATTCACATTGTTTAACTTATTGAAAAGAATGTTATGACATAAAGAGAAATGTAAAACACTACATTTAGGAAGAAAAAAATCAAATGCAAAACTGAAAAATGAGGAAAATTAGCTAGCGGGTAGTAATGCTGAAAATGATTTGGGGGGTATAATGGATCACAAATTGAATGAGTCAACAATGTGATGCAGTTGTGAAAAAAAGCTAATATTCTAGCATTTATTAACAGGAGTGTCATATGGAAGACATGTGAGGTAACTGTTCCACACTACTTGGCAGTGGTGAGGTTGATTTTGTATGTTTCTTTTTAGAATGCAAGTTCTTTATTAGGGCAGGGGCTGTTTCTTCATATCTTTACAGCACCTAATCCATTTTGGATCTTATTAAAATATATATATATATATATATATATATATATATTGTGACAGACTCAGACCAGCAGGGTACAGGAGTCTGGTCGAGGGCAAATATACTGGTCACTGGATGAGTAGTTTTCTGTTCCCTGAATGACCAGAAGGGCTGCACTAGAGTAATCAGGAACCTGCTAGAACCAATTAAGGCAGACAGGCTGATTAGAACACCTGCAGCCAATCAAGGCAGGCTAATCAGGGCACCTGGGTTAAAAAGGAGCTCACTCCAGTCAGCTAGAGTGCATGTGAGGAGCTGGGAGTAAGAGGCACAAGGAGCTGAGAGTGAGAGTTGCTGGAGGACTACGGAGTACAGGTGTTATCAGACACCAGGAGGAAGGTCCTGTGGTGAGGATAAAGAAGGTGTTTGGAGGAGGCCATGGGGAAGTAGCCCAGAGAGTTGTAGCTGTCATGCAGCTGTTACAGGAGGTACTATAGACAGCTGCAACCTACAGGGCCCTGGGCAGGAACCTGGAGTAGAGGATGGGCCTGGGTTCCCTCCCCTAAACCTCCCAACTCCTGATCAGACATAGGAGGAGTTGATCCAGACTGTGGGGAAGATCACTGAGGTGAGCAAATCTGCCAATAAGTGCAGGACCCACCAAGGTAGAGGAGGAACTTTGTCACAATGTGTGTGTGTGAGAGAGAGAGAGGTATCTCTCTCTCTATTTCCTAGAACTGTAAAGGACCTTGAAAGGTCATTGAGTCCAGCCTCCTACCTTCACTAGCAGAATGAAGTACTGGTTTTGCCTTAGATCCCTAAGTGGCCCTCTCAAGAATTGAACTCCCAACCCTAGGTTTAGCACACCAATGCTCAAACCACTGAGCTAGTCCCCCTGCCCTATTTTATAATTTAATTTATTTATAATATAAAAATAACTTTCTGTTATTGAGCATCCTGTTTATACTTACCACAGGCAATTTTACTAAGAGAATTAAAAATGGTTAACATTAATATGTATTAAATATACTAATTAGTTTAAGAGACATATGTTCTTCAGGCACTATAATGCTTTCTTAGTCACCAAGATCCTTCTCAATTTCCCTGTTTGACCCCATCACCATAGTGATTAGCATCCAAGATACAATTTTCCATTTCCAGGAGCCATAACTGAATGAATATGGATAGACAGATATAACCTTTTAAGCATTTTTAACTTAAAATTAGTGGCTGAAAGATTTAACAGCTTCTCTGAAACACTTTGGGAGAACTTTCCATGTGACAAAAACAAACAAATAAAAAGACCTCTTTCTCTGAAGACTAAGAGTACATTTTGTTTACCTCTTGGGCTTTATTTGGCATTTTTAATGTAGATTCCTCTTGAACATCTGGCAAAACTTCTTCTTTACTTTCTAGGTAGCAGCTATCATCAGGATGGCAATGAGAGATAAGTATTTTCAGATAGATATGCAATAGTATTTTTCACAGCAATTATATTTCACAAATGACTTTCCAAAAGTATCAATACTAATAGTTATTACGTGCCTATGGCATTTACTGTTTAAACAACATCAGTTCCTCTAATTGGCCTGGAAAAGCCAAGAGATGCAAACGAGCAATAGATAATATCCCACAGGTCCTGTTACAAAGGGGTGTCAGTGCTTCTGGCTTTCTTTACTGCTGTTGAAATCCAGGTCTGTCCTGAACTGTGATTGGGGAAAATCAAGGGTAATGCACTATGGAGGCGGCCATGGCGTCAAAACCTAAAAGTGCCTTTGTGCAGGCTACTGGGCCATTGGATGGCTCAGGGATACGTTTCAGGTGAAAGTTGATCAGCTGTTCACTCCATCAGATCTGGGCAGGAAAGGAGAGAGCAGAGTCCTTTTCTTGTGCCCACATTTCCTGACCTTTTTGTTCCACAAGCTCTTTACAGTTCTAATGGACAATGTGATTTTTCTGAGCCAGGTTCCCCAATATTTCATTGATACTAAATGCTTGAAATGATAAATGGAAATTAAAACCAAAACAAACACTGCTGTCCACATACTTATGCATGTACAAATGAGAGCCCAGTATGAAGCCAATGTGAACGTGTAATATGACTATACATAATTATACACATTCCCTATTTTTGGTTTTATGTGAACAGGCACCTTTCCCACTTCGTTCTGCATGCTATATGGAGTCCAAACTCACCTTTCCTGGGGTTTGGCTTTACTGAGAGAAATCAATTAAAAATAAGATCATAGAAAGTCCTGCTTAAGCTGTCTTCCCTTAGGACTTCTTAGCCCACTCCCTAGAACCTCTGTTCCATAGAGTCACTCCCATTTCCCTTGTATCTATGTTGGAATAATGAGGCATATGTCTCAATGACTCAGCTTTCTCAGCAGAGTCAACACATGCTAACAGGATGAGGATGTTTTAGGCAAATGCTGCCGGTTTATTACTATGTGCATATAGGGAGCATCGTTTTGAAAGTGTAGCTCCTCATACACAGCTTTTCTCTGTGGCTTACACCCCAGCAGGCAGAGGCAGAACATTTCTTTCAGTAGGTTGAGAATTCATAAAGGGAATCTTTCATGGGAATACCCTACACAGCAAGATGGTGAAAATACCGGTTTTTTTTCTAGACCAGTAGAAAAAGATCAGTCTTAATAAAAATTCAGCTTCATTTAGTCATTTGTAAAGTGTATCAGCAAAGTTCTCAGTGATCCTGCAGCTACGAATCAGTCACTTGGAAAACCAAAAAGTTCTTCTCATACCCATATTACAAAAATGAAGCTTGTTTCTTTGACTGAAGTCTGTGTTAATCAGTGTCTTTAGTATTTTTAGGATTATGAATGTTTCCTGAAGTAGAAATAAATACCTAATTCCCAGAAATAACCTTCCCCCAATGATGATAAACCAAATTTCATAACCAGCAGAACTGTTTGCTTGGCCATTACCTTATTTTTTCTGTCCTCCTTATGCAGCTGAACAGGTGGCTCTGCTGTCTGTAAAAGAAATTCCCAAACAAGTTTACTACAGGATTTTCTTGTTCAAAGACACTTGATAAAAATATTTGCTTGCATTACTCATCTTTTTAAAAATCTTAACCTTAATGTTTCTGAGTTGTTTCTCATCCAGAAGATCAACAACTGTGAAGACCACTTAATGATGATCTGTTACATGAAAAACATCCTTTCTGATATATACTTTGGATGTTGCTAAGTAGTAACTACAACAAACCCCAGCTGCATTCTGTTTAACAATTTAAAAATTAACAGTTTTAACCCAAGGCCATTTGTTACTCATGACTAGTGCACTGCGTAAAGCAATTTCCATTAATTGCTGAATGCACTACTGGAAGACGCTCAGATGCTATGGTGATGAACATGGTATAAGCTTAGAATAGAATAGAATTTCAGTATAAATATTCATATAAACTGTTAACACACTTCTTTCAGTTTATATTTATCATTATCCTCAGTTTTTAATGGAAGATGTGTCTAAATTTCTTATGCTGCCTTAAAAAATCTTTTAACAATATGAATGAGAGCATTGGCAACTGCTTATGTCTTAAGCTTTATTCAGCATTTTCAGGTTAGCTCCACTTTGGCAGCTGGCAATTTTCTGTACTTTGAATGGAGAAGTTATAAAATGAGAATGGTCAGTTGGCCTGGCAAACAATGAACTTTTAAAAAACTAAACACATAATTTCTAACAGTTCCCCATTGTTGATCAATTTAAACATTTGACTGCAAATAAACTGTAAAGCTGGCAAGTATAATTTTGGCAAAAAAACCACCCCACACATTATATTAGAGACTATTTCTACATTGGCAAGTACAAATTTGATACCAGTTTGATTTGATACAAGTTTCATACCATTTTCTGGAAATTGTGAATGGCAACTACATGTGTCAAACTCCAATTTGTTGAGGTTACTACTTTATTTACAATACAATATTGCTTTATATTGTACAGCAACTTTCATACAAATTATATCCCAAAGTGTGTTACACAGCTAGGTTATATAATCACAGACAGAAATAATACAATTCAAAAGTTAAATAGCAGGTAGGGGGAAAAAGGAATTATGAGGTAGATGCAAAGACAAAGAGTTCAAGATAGAAACACAGGAAGACAGATGGCAGAAGCTATAAAGAAGACTCTTGTATCAACAGTAATGATACTGTGTGAAAGGACATAGGGGCAGTGAATCTAACAGAAGAAATGGGTAGGGGAGCAGGACTAAGACAGACCAGGTCCATGTCAGGTTTTAAACATAAGGGGTCACATTTTGGGGTAAATCCCTAGTAACTCCTTTCTTTTTAGTGAACTGCAAAGACTAACTGCAATTAAGTTATTCTGGATTTATACCAGCGTAACTGAGTAAAATTTGTCTCAAGGAGGGTTGTGAACTGGATCAGAGAGTACTTGAAGTCAATCCTGAAATGACTAGAAAATTGTTTGTAAATATATGTAATTTAGTTGTGCTTCTTGTATTTATGAGTATATGGCAGGAACATACTGCATATGCTGGAGTCTGAAGAGCTGGGAACTAGAACAGTCAAGCTGAGAGGAAATGCAGGCATCAGTAGTAAGGGTTGGGGTAAAGATGTACTTCAGTATTGTGGCATATTTGGTGATGCATATATTTTACACATATGGGAGATACTGGAGAAGACAATTCTAGGTCAAGGGTGACACTAATTATTTGAATAATAGTAGCAAAGGGGAGGTGCTTTGTTGAAAAAGGAAACAAAGGAGATTCTCCCTTTCTTAGCATCCAAATAATATTAAAAAGTGGTCCTTTAAAATTATTTATAGAATAAAACAGACTTGAAGACTTGTGGGGTTAGTGAGGGTGTCATAAACAGATAGCTAAGGGTTATTGCCTCTTTCACCTGGAAAGGAGTAACCTGAAACACCTGACCACAGGACCAATCAGGAAACAAGACTTTTTCAAATCTGGGTGGAGGGAATTTTGTGGGTGAGTTCTTTGTCCTTTGTCTGGTGTCTGACCCTCTCGGCTATGAGAGTGATTTTTCTATCTCCTGGCTTTCTAATCTTCTGTTTCCAAGTTGTAAGTACAAAGATATTAAGACAATAAGGTTTATATTGTTTTCTTTTGTATTTACATGTGTGTAGTTGCTGGAATGTTTAAATTGTATTCTCTTTTGGATAAGGCTGTTTATTCATTTTTCTTTTAAGCAATTGACCCTTTATTTGTCACCTTAATACAGAGAGATCATTTTTATGTCCTTTTCTTTCTTTTTTATATAAAGCTTTCTTTTTAAGACTTGTTGGAGTTTATTCTTTAGTGGGAACTCAAGGGAATTGAGTCTGCAGCTCATCAGGGAATTGGTGGGAGGAAGAAGTCGGGGGGAAATTTCTTTGTGTTAGATTTACCTGCCTGACTTTGCATACCCTCTGGGTGAGGGGGGAAGTACTTGTGTTTCCAGGACTGGAAACAGGGAGGGTGGAGTCCCTCTGTTTAGATTCACGGAGCTTCCTTCTGTATATTTCTCCAGGAACCCAGGGAGGGAACACCCGGAGGGGGGAAGGGAAAGGGTTTATTCTCCTTTGTTGTGAGACTCAAGGAATCTGAGTCTGGGGGTCCCCCAAGGAAGGTTTTGGGGAGACCACAGTGCGCCAGGCACTGTATAGATTCCTGGCTGGTGGCAGCTTTACCAGGTCCAAGCTGGTAATTAAGCTTGGAGGTTTTCATGCTAACACCCATATTTTGGACGCTAAGGTCCAGATCTGGGAAAAATGTTGTGACATGGTGTGCAGTGGTGGGATAAATAGAATCCAGAAGCCAGTAGGAATATTATATTTTTCTTTTCTCTGCTAGGGGCTTTTAAGCAGAGAGGGTTTGGTTTTAAAAGGAACCAGAGAGAATTTTTTTTTCTGTTCTTTCCTGGCAGTAGCTTGCATATTAAGCAAGGAACCATTAAGCTGTGACAAACAGGTCTTTTGTCAGACAATAGCACTCCAATTGTGAGTCAAGTATCCAGCAATACACATGCAAATAAAGTAGTTTTTCTGGTTTACTTTACATTTAAAAGATTAGCTAGAGGAAGAAAGGGAAAAAGGCACTGTTGCTAGGCAGACCCCAGGAGTCAACAGAGCCAGCAGTTCAGACAATCAACACCAGAGGGCACCCCAACACAAGAAAACAGGAACCATGCCTTCCAAGACAAAAATGGAGGCCGAAGCACAAATCAAAGAAGCAGACCACAGGCGACAACTGGAACAAAGAAAAAAAGAGCTAGAGCTGAAAGAAGGAGAAGAACAGATCAAACAGGCAGCCCATAAAAGAGAACAATAAGCCAAAAATGCAGCCCACCACAGAAAACTAGAAGAAGAAGAGGTGGACCACCGCCGAGAAATGGAAAAACAACAAAAAGAAAGTGAAGAGAGGGAAAAACAGAGAAAACATGAACTGGACTTAGCGCAGGCTGGGCAGCATGCTCCAGCCAATCCTAACAACCCTTCGCCAATTATGGTTCCACATCCCAAGAAATTTCCCACCTACAAGGCAGGAGATGACACTCAGGCCTTCTTGGAAAATTTTGAAAGAGCTTGTCTTGGGTACAGCATCCCTGAAGACCAGTACATGGTAGAATTGAGGCCACAGCTCAGTGGACCTTTAGCAGAGGTGGCGGCTGAAATGCCTAAGGAGCAAATGAATGACTATAAACTTTTTCAAACCAAGGCCAGATACAGAATGGGGATAACCCCGGATCATGCCCATCGGTGTTTCAGAACCCAAAAGTGGAAACCAGATGTGTCATTTCCCAAACACGCCTACTACGTTGGGAAAAATTATGAGGCCTGCATATCAGGAAACAATATTAAATCCATAGACGAACTGCACCTCCTCATACAAATGGAGCAGTTCTTGGATGGTGTTCCTGAGGGCATAACACGGTACATACTAGATGGAAAACCCAAAAATCTCACCGAGGCAGGGGAGATTGGAGCCAGATGGATGGAAGTGGCAGAAAGCAAGAAAGCTACTGTCAAGGGGAACGAATACCCCAGAGGGCACACCGACCATAAACCCTACAACCAAGGACAACCAAAGACCCCACCTACAACCCAAGGAAAGCCACAGACACACTATTCTTCCACCTCACCAGTCCCCAGTAACCCACCTCGATCCAGTGACCAGTCAGATGGAAGATGCTTTAAGTGTAATGAACTGGGACATACCAAGGCCAACTGCCCAAAGAACGCCAACCAAGTGCAAGTCATTACACCACCATCACCCAAAAGATCCCCAGGCCCAGATGCCTCTCAAATACCCTTAGAGTGAAGGGAAATTTTGAGAGTGGGCGGAAAGAAGGTTACTGCGTGGAGAGACACGGGGACACAAGTGTCAGCTATCCACCAATCCTTCGTAGACCCCAAATTCATCAACCCAAAGGCCCAAGTGACAATTTACCCCTTCATGTCACAAGCTGTAGATTTGCCTACAGCTGAACTGCCTGTCCAGTACAAAGGCTGGTCAGGAATGTGGACTTGTGCAGTCTATGACAATTATTCCATCCCCATGCTACTGGGGGAAGACTTGGCCAACCAGGTGAAGCGGGCCAACAGAGTGGAAATGGTTACAAGTAGCCAAACCAGGCAAGCTTCCAGACCCATTCCTGTTCCTGAGCCGTCCACAGGTGCCCCGTCTGTGTTACCAGAGACCCAGACAGAGGTAGTGGACCTGGATTCCATGCCAACCACTGAAACAGCCACAGCACATCCAGTCCCAGGCCCGGAACTGGAACAGCAACCAGCACCAGCAATTGCAACCACATCTTCAAACTCAGCGCCAGTGGGCGCCAGCGAGCCAAAACTGGCAGAAGCAACAGACAGCCATACCCAAAAGGCTCAGCCCGAGCCTGAAATACCCTCAGGTGCACCAGCGGAGAGTGGTTCACCAGCAACGGAAACAACCCCATCACCTACATCGCTTCCAGAGGGACCAAGTCGAAGTCCCCAGTCTGAGGAAGAACTGGTGACCCCAGCCTCAAGGGAACAGTTCCAGACTGAGCAGGAAGCAGATGACAGCCTGCAGAAAGCTTGGGTGGTGGCACGGAGCACCCCACCGCCTCTCAGCTCTTCTAATCGATCCCGGTTTGTTATAGACCAAGGACTTTTATACAAGGAGATTCTTTCTGGTGGACACCGAGAAGAATGGCAGCCGCAAAAACAGTTGGTGGTTCCAACTAAGTACCGGGAAAAGCTCTTGAGCTTAGCCCATGATCATCCCAGTGGCCATGCTGGGGTGAACAGAACCAAAGACAGATTGGGGAAGTCTTTCCACTGGGAGGGGATGGGCAAGGACGTTGCCAAGTATGTCTGGTCTTGTGAGGTATGCCAAAGAGTGGGAAATCCCCAAGACCAGGTCAAGGCCCCTCTCCAGCCACTCCCCATAATTGAGGTCCCATTTCAGCGAGTAGCTGTGGATATTCTGGGTCCTTTCCCAAAAAAGACGCCCAGAGGAAAGCAGTACGTACTGACTTTAGTGGACTTTGCTACCCGATGGCCGGAAGCAGTAGCTCTAGGCAACACCAGGGCTAACACTGTGTGCCTGGCCCTAACAGACATTTTTGCCAGGGTAGGTTGGCCCTCCGACATCCTTACAGATTCAGGAACTAATTTCCTGACAGGGACCATGAAAGAACTGTGGGAAACTCATGGGGTGAACCATTTGATTGCCACCCCGTACCACCATCAAACCAATGGCCCGGTGGAAAGGTTTAATGGAACTTTGGGGGCCATGATACGTAAATTCATCAATGAACACTCCAATAATTGGGACCTAGTGTTGCAGCAGTTGCTGTTTGCCTACAGGGCTGTACCGCATCCCAGTTTAGGGTTTTCACCATTTGAACTTGTGTATGGTCACGAGGTTAAGGGGCCATTACAGCTGGTGAAGCAGCAATGGGAAGGGTTTACGCCTTCTCCAGGGACTAACATTCTGGACTTGTAAGCAACCTACAAAACACCCTCTGACACTCTTTAGCCCTTGCTAAAGAAAACCTAAAGGATGCTCAGGAAGAGCATAAGACCTGATATGACAAACATACCAGAGAACGTTCCTTCAAGGTAGGAGACCAGGTTATGGTCTTGAAGGCGCAACAGGCCCATAAGATGGAAGCATCATGGGAAGGGCCATTCACGGTCCAAGAGCGCCTGGGAACTGTGAACTACCTCATAGCATTTCCCAATTCCTCCCTAAAGCCCAGAGTGTACCATGTTAATTCTCTCAAGCTTTTCTATTCCAGAGACTTACAGGTTTGTCAGTTTACAGTCCAGGGAGATGATGCTGAGTGGCCTGAAGGTGTCTACTACGAAGGGAAAAAAGACGGTGGCGTGGAAGAGGTGAACCTCTCAACCACCCTGGAACGTCTGCAGCGGCAACAAATCAAGGAGATGTGCACGAGCTTCGCCCATTGTTCTCAGCCACCCCAGGACGGACTGAACGGGCATACCACTCCATTGATACAGGTAATGCTCACCCCATTAGAACCCCACCCTACTGGGTGTCTCCTCACGCCCAAGCTGCTATAGAACGGGAGATCCAGAACATGCTACAGATGGGTATAATCCGCTCATCTACCAGTGCATGGGCATCTCCAGTGGTTCTGGTACCCAAACCAGATGGGGAAATACGTTTTTGCGTGGACTACCGTAAGCTAAATGCGGTAACTCGTCCGGACAACTATCCAATGCCACGCACCGATGAGCTATTGGAGAAGTTGGGACGTGCCCAGTTCATCTCTGCAATAGACTTAACCAAGGGGTACTGGCAAGTACTGCTAGATGAACCTGCCAAGGAAAGGTCAGCATTTGTCACTCATGCGGGGGTGTATGAATTCAGTGTCCTTCCTTTCGGGCTGCGAAATCCACCTGCCACCTTCCAGAGGCTGGTAGATGGTCTACTAGCAGGACTGGGAGAATATTCAGTTGCCTACCTCGATGATGTGGCAATTTTTTCAGACTCCTGGCCCAAACACCTACTACACCTGGAAAAGGTCTTTGAGCGCATCAGGCAGGCTGGACTAACTGTTAAGGCCAAGAAGTGTCAAATAGGCCAAAACAGAGTAACTTACCTGGGACACCAGGTGGGTCGAGGAACCATAAACCCCCTACAGGCCAAGGTGGATGCTATCCAAAAGTGGCCTGTCCCAAAGTCAAAGATATAGGTCCAATCCTTCTTAGGCTTGGCCAGGTACTACAGGCGATTTGTACCACACTACAGCCCCACTTACCGACCGGACCAAAAAGACCCAGCCAAATGCATTTAAGTGGACTGATGAGTGTCAAAAGGCCTTTATCCAACTTAAGGCAACGCTCATGTCTGACCCTGTGCTCAGGGCCCCAGACTTTGACAAGCCATTCCTAGTAACCACGGATGCATCTGAGCATGGTATAGGAGCAGTTCTCATGCAGGCAGCAATGGATCACAACTTCCATCCTGTCGTGTTTCTCAGCAAGAAACTGTCTGAGAGGGAAAGTCACTGGTCGGTCAGTGAAAAGGAATGCTACGCCATTGTGTACGCCTTTGAAAAGCTACGCCCATATGTTTGGGGACGGCGGTTCCAGCTAAACTGACCATGCTGCGCTAAAGTGGCTTCATACTGCCAAGGGAAACAACAAGAAACTTCTTCGTTGGAGTTCAGCTCTCCAAGATTTTGATTTTGAAATTCAGCACATTTCAGGAGCTTCTAACAAAGTAGCTGATGCTCTCTCCTGCGAGAGTTTCCCAGAATCCAGTAGTTAAAAAGTGTTCTTAAAATGTACAAGTCTGTTAGTTATATACTTAGTGGTATATGTAAAGGTACCTGTGTTGTATTAATCTGTTTATTTTAAAGTTCTAGGAGGAAATCGCTGCCAGTGAGGTTCCCCACTGTCTGCAATTTGGGGGGTGTGTCATAAACAGATAGCTATGGGTTAATGTCTCTTTCACCTGGAAAGGAGTAACCTGAAACACCTGACCACAGGACCAATCAGGAAACAAGACTTTTTCAAATCTGGGTGGAGGGAAGTTTGCGGGTGAGTTCTTTGTCTTTTGTCTGGTGTCTGACCCTCTCGGCTATGAGAGTGATCTTTCTATCTCTTGGCTTTCTAATCTTCTGTTTCCAAGCTGTAAGTACAAAGATAGTAAGACAATAAGGTTTATATTGTTTTCTTTTGTATTTACATGTGTGTAGTTGCTGGAATGTTTAAATTGTATTCTCTTTTGGATAAGGCTGTTTGTTCATTTTTCTTTTAAGCAATTGACCCTGTATTTGTCACCTTAATACAGAGAAACCATTTTTATGTCCTTTTCTTTCTTTTTTATATAAAGCTTTCTTTTTAAGACTTGTTGGAGTTTTTTCTTTAGTGGGAACTCCAGGGAATTGAGTCTGCAGCTCACCAGGGAATTGGTGGGAGGAAGAAGTCAGGGGGAAAATCTCTTTGTGTTAGATTTACTAGCCTGACTTTGCAAACCCTCTGGGTGAGGGGGAAGTACTTGTGTTTCCAGTCCTGGAAACAGGGAGGGTGGAGTCCCTCTGTTTAGATTCACGGAGCTTGCTTCTGTATATCACTCCAGGAACCCAGGGAGGGAACACCCGGAGGGGGGAAGGGAAATGGTTTATTCTCCTTTGTTGTGAGACTCAAGGTATCTGAGTCTGGGGGTCCCCCAAGGAAGGTTTTGGGGAGACCACAGTGCGCCAGGCACTGTATAGATTCCTGGCTAGTGGCAGCTTTACCAGGTCCAAGCTGGTAATTAAGCTTTGAGGTTTTCATGCTAACACCCATATTTTGGACGCTAAGGTCCAGATCTGGGAAAAATGTTATGACAGGGGTTAAAGAAATTTTCACCAGTTTGAATCTAACTCACGTTGCGACCAGTGGTAGACTTGACCAAAACCCTAAATCTGAACATTATAATTGGATTTGAGTTTTCAGGGCTGTAATGTGTCAAATACAAACACTGAACACAACTACTGCTCAAAATGGAAAAGTGTGGATTTCAAACAAATTGCCGTGTTCAGACCTCAGGGTGTAGATTCAAGCTCCTGACAAGTAGTCGCAAAGTGAAAAGTAGGTGGTCTCAGTGCAGTTCCTGGTAGATAGGTTTCCACATCAAGCCAAACAACAAATAAATAAATAGTGTTATGTTAACGTCTAAAGACCCCAACCAAGATCAGGCCCTATTGTGCTAAGCACTGTGTGTATATAAAAATATAGGAGTGATGTGACTTTCCCAAGGTCACAGAGTCAGACAGTAACAGAGCCTGCATCTGAAATCCCTGGGTCGAGTCTCATTCCAGTGCTGTGGACATTGGATCACAGCATCTTTCTCTTTCTCCAATAATCATTGCTGCACAATAGTGCTGATAGAGTGCATGACTCTGTACAAACCAAGGAAGATATGGTTCCTGCCCCAAGGAGCTTACAATCTAGGCAAATAATACAATTCAGATACAAAATGTACCAGAAGATGAGAAAGCTGATCGATCAGAAAACACCACAGGTTTCTTTTTAAACAATAAAACATTTTTGTTTGACAAATTAACATTAATAGGACTTACTAAAGAAGTGCAAGTTAAAGAAGGATTAGAATACACAGAGCATAAATAGTTACCATAAAATCCCCTGGGGTGCTGAGTGCCAAAGGCTTGAGAGCTTAGGAAATGAGGTGATCAGTGCATATGTAGTAAATATGCCTTGGAGTATCAGTATCCCTAGCTAATTTTTTGTGATCAGAAAATATTTAGTTTAGGTATGCAACAAGGAAATAGCTGCCAAAGTGCTGGAGCATGCTCCAAAAGCAACAATGCCTATTTAAATATGAAGCTTCTCAAGGTTTGCCAGAAGCTGGGAATGGGCAACAGGGAATTAATCACTTGATGATTGCCTGTTCTGTTCATTCCCTTTGGGGCACCTGGCATCTGCCACTGTTGGAAGACAGGATACTGGGCTAGCTGGACCTCTGGTCTTATTCAGTATGGACGTTCTTATGTTCCTAGAGCCCAGATTACACTTTTAAAAAGACATAATACTGACAACAATTATGAATGTGTTTTTTGGGAAGGAACTTAAATGATGATGCATTTCACATGAAGTGGAAAGCAGGTTTTAGAAACCCCATTTACTATCATACAAATGTGCCTAATGAAAGCAGTCATACTGATCCTAATCCAACTTTACTGTGACTCTCGCCTGATGCTGGCTCAGTTTGTAAATTTTACTTCTTATGGAACAATGTAAATTTTTAATAAGTTATGGGCTAGAGGTTTTTCAACTCCCATTAGTACCCATTACATACAAAATCAGAAGAACCACCAGGGAGAAAAGAGACTGTCAGTGGTGAACAAAGAGAACCTCTGATCCTTTTTCATACTAAAAAATAAGTGTTTGGATTTTATTTATTTATTTAAGAGTTATCTATTAAACTCAGCATATTGCAATGTCTTTGATTTCTGGTTGCCTTTTTTCAGGATCTCCTCAAGGAACAAAAGTTCTAACAATTTTAATTTCTGATTTTAAGATTTTTTTTTTTAAAACAACATATAGCTAGAGGTAGGCATTTTCTACATAATCACACCAATTTAGGTGTCCTATGCCACTACCTGCACAGTACGTTTCCTTATTGAACATGTGAGCAAAGAATAAATGTAACCATTACTTGACCTGGGACCACAAGGCCATTCAGAGCATCCTGAAAAGTTGTTCCTATGTGGGCTGGTCTCTGAGTGCACACTAAACAGCTCCTTGAAATTTCTCTCAGCGTGGCACGTACCACAATAAACACAACTGTCATGACAGAGCACCACAAGCAGCACACAAGGGCTTGAATCTGTAATCATTTAATTGTTCTCTGCATCCACAGAAAATATCACAGAGCTCCATAAATAAATAAAATTCTATTGTAGTTTAGTCAGTGTCCCCAATCCTGCACTTTTTAGGTTTGTCTATACACCCCCGCAGTACAGACTATGAAAGTATGAACTGTAGCATGCACTAGCATGCAGCGCTGTAACGTCATGTGGATGCCGCTGACAAGAATTAAAAGGTACCTACGTTTGCATTAACATAGCCTTGTTTGAAAGAGGACTAAGTTAACGTGAATTAGGTATCTCTTAATTTGTGCCAGCAGCATTCACACAGGGAAGTGACAGCACAACATGCTAGTGCAGGGGTTCTCAAACTGGGGGGTCGTGAGCCCTTAGGGGGTCACGAGGTTATTACATGAGGGGTCATGAGCTGTTAGCCCCTACCCCAGATCCCGCTTTGCCTCCAGCATTTATAATGGTGTTAAATATATTAAAAAGTGTTTTTAATTTATGGGGGGTGGTCGCACTCAGTGGCTGGCTGTGTGAAAGGGGTCACTGGTACAAAAGTTTGAGAACCGCTGTGCTAATGCATGCTGCAATTCACACCCCCTATAGGCTGAACTGCAGGGTCACAAAGACATTGCCTTTGCTCAAGTAAAACGCCCATTGATTCAACGGGTGGTTTTGCCAGAGTACAGAAATGAAGGGGGCAAGCACTTATAAGGTACATCACATTGTATCTGGGCACTGAAATACTTCATAGCTTGTACACATGCTCTATAATTGACTGAGACCCTCTCTAACGAGGCACTCATGAGTTTAGAAGTGGCACCACTACACATTATGAACCTACACTGACTCTTCATTAGAAAGTCCATGAGTACCTAGTAGATCACAGTCAACAATTTGGGAAGCACTATATATAGCCATCTTCTTTTACATCCGGAATGGTAATACACAAAAGCCAATAGGTGAACACTTCAACCTCCCTGGACATTCTGTAACAGTTTTAAAAGTAACTATTCTTGAACAAAAAAACTTCAGAAACAGACTTCAAGGAGAAACAGCAGAACTAAAATTCATTTGCAAATTTATCATCATTAATTTCGGCTTGAATAGGGACTGGGGGTGGCTGGCTCATTACAAAAGCAGCTTTGCCTCTCCTGGAATTTGACACCTCCTCATCTATTATCGGTAGTGGACTACATCCACCCTGACAGAATTGGCCCAGTCAACATTGGTTCTCCACCGGTTAGGTAACTCCCTTCTCTTCATGTGTAATTAATTATATAATGCCTGCATCTGTAACTTTCACTGCATGCATCTGAAGAAGTGAGGTTTTTTTTTACCCACGAAAGCTTATGCCTAAATAAATCTGTTAGTCTTCAAGGTGCCACTGGTCCCCTCATTTTTGTGGATACAGACTAACACGGCTACCCCGTTACTTGACATTTTCCTTTGCAGTCCATGAACCTTTGATGATGCTAAACACAGACCACTCTATCATCTGAAAAAATAGAAATCAACTCAATTTGTGAATTTTAGGACACTAACCTTAAGAAAGTGTTTAATCGTCTACGTCATGGACTTCAAGCTGCAGCTTTCTGTTACAGCCCTGCAATCAACTATGTCCATCATCCTTCTGTTTTCCTCTCCTAACATACGTCCACATGTTGGGATCACTATACACTTGGTCTCCACCAGATTCTATGATCAGTAATCTGGCACTGTGTAGCTAGGCAGTGCACTCATCTGAACATTTCACACAAGCAACAGCCACTAAAATAGTGTCTTGCATTGGAGCATGACTCCAACTTTGAAGGACTTGTTCATGAAACTAGTGTGTGACCATTCCTGACTTACAAGGAAACAGACAAAGAAAATATGGAAAGAAGAAAGAAAATAAATGTGTAACTGGAAGAAAAATCATGGACACACAAATATATAGTAAAAAACACAATGGGGAAGATACCATAGAAAGAGGTGTGACACAGAGGTGGTTCTTATCAGGGTATAGTGAAAAACAGATTAATAAGAACAAGATTTGAATCTCTGTATACTGGCAATATATTTATCATGTATGTACAGTATTGCTTTCCATGAATCTAAGTTAGAACACTTGGCTGAGATTTTCAAAAGTTTCAAAACTCGCTTTTGTAATAAATGGGATCTCTCTAAATAAGTGTGGCTCACTCCCCTACCTTGGCTCTGAAAATCTCAAACTATGCTTGGAGTGGGTCGCACTTGCATCACCTTCAATTTTGTAATTAAATTAAATCAAAGCATATTTGCTGGAAGGCCACTCTGCTTATATCATATTGAGTCTTAATTCTACTTTCTAGTACATGGGTACCAGTGGACTGCCACTTATCCACTCCTTGTGTTCACACGCACATTCTGTACTGTATTTTTCCAAGTTATGCATTGATGTATTCCCATATACCTAGGAGAGTAGTCAAAATCTTATATATTATATTGTATTTTAAGTAGCACACATTGAGCAAACTGAAATCAGGTAACAGGGTTAAAATAAAAAATAAATGTATTTACAACACTGCATCAATTGTGCAATTATCCATTCAGAAAACAAAATATAATCACATTAACATAAAAATAAAACATTTATTACAATCCACATTCAATACATTTTTAATAACTATAAATTCTTAATTTCTAACCAACATTTTCTTTAAAAAAAGCTTGTTTAAAATAGTAACTTTTGACCCTCTCTTGTTTAAACAGCATCTAAAATGCTTTGTTAATTTATTACTGATTAGTTGGTCTTTGTCGTAAATTTCTAGATTTTCCATTTTCAAATTTTCTCTTTTTGAAGATCGGCACCTCTTCTGTCAGGTCTCCAAGGGAGGTGACTGTTTTTTCTTTAAATATCATTTTTGCATCCTCTGGAACCTGGAGCACTGGCAGAGGCAGATAGTCACTCTCTGTACTGGGAAGCTCTAAGTCCACTTTTTCACTAGGAGAGGAGGTAAAAAAAAACAAACTGCTGGATTACAAGAACAAGAATGGCACCACAGACGGCAGACAGCTCTTTTATTTTCATAGCAGCCCAACAAAATTGTTAGGCAATTTTATAACCCTGGCACAAGTTTACTTACCCATCCTCCTCATGACCATGATAATCTGGTATTAAAATAAATACTGTATTTGCCTTGGGTGGGCTGGCAAATAGCCAAATAAGGCCCCTATCCTGCAAACACTCAAGCATGTAAACATTTTGCTCATGTAAGTCCTGTAATAGCCAATATTGCTACTCATGTGTAAAGTTAAGCAGGTGCTTAAGTGTTTGCAGGGTCAACATCTAAGGGAACAATCTTTTGGTATATGATTAGGGAGTTTTACCAAAGCACACAGGATCAGGTCACATGAGCTTGACTTTGAACAGGGGCTAAGCAGCTACACCCACCACTGAAGTCAACCAGAGTTGCAGGTAGCCAGCAGTCCTCACAATAAGACTTTAACCTAACAACTAAGAAATACAAGGGTTGAGTTGCAATCATCAGCTGCCACTGTTTCTGTATTGTTTCACATAGTTTCAGCTTTTCCCACTAAACAGTAAGCCCTTGGAGGCAAAAAATCTGTAAATTGTTTGGTACAGCTTTCCTGCTGTGCAGCCTCTAAGATGCTACATCCATAATAAATAAGGCTATGATTTAGTCCTGGGTATTTTTAGTAAAAGTCGTGGACAGGTCATGGGCAATAAACAAAAATCTCTGGCCCCTGACCTGTCCATGACTTGTACTATATACCTCTGACTAAATCTTAGCTAGGGTGCAGGGTGAGGGAGTGCTTCTCTGGTGGGTAGGAGTGGGCTGCTGCTCTGGGGGGAGGGTCTGCTCTGGGGAGGAGGGCCCGGGGTTCAGCAGCATCATCTGCTGGGGGCCACTGAGCAGCAGCAGCAGCTCTGGCTGCCCCTGCGGCTGCCTACCTGTCACTGCTCCTGTTGCCCGCAGAACCGCTGCTCAGGGGCTCCCCAGGGCCAGCTGCACAGGCCAGTACTAAGGTGGTCCCAGGGGCCAGCTGCCTGGGCCACCCAAGCAGCAGCCAGTGCTGCTGGCCATGGGGCTGTTCCAGCAGTGCTGTTGCGGCTGGCGGTGGAGCCACTTCAGCAGTGGCTGATGTGGCTGACCCCAGGACCGCCTGAGCAGCTGGCCCCCAGATCAGTCACACTGGCCACTGCAGAAGTCACGTCACGTCACCTAACTAACTGAATGAATAAATGAATGTCATTACATTAAAAAAATAAATTAAAAAAGTCACTTTATTCCATGGGCTCTGTCATAACGGGGTTAAAAAGAACTTTTGAAGTAATTTTGCTCAGATCCATTAATTGGATTGAGGGTTAATGAAGAAAGGAGGGAAATACAGAATATTTTGTACCTGCTTCAGACTAACCTCCACCACCCTAAAAGCCTGTGGTCCTGAAGATTGATATATTCTAACACACAGTGGTTTAGCCTCATATATTCACACTCTACGCACTATTATAATAATCTTTGTACAAAATACATCATGAGGCATCATTTGAAAACGAATAACTCACTGGTCAATAATATCATGGCGAAATGTATGTAGCAACATTATATACAAAGTTATGAAATATCCCTGTATGATGTTCTTCACATACGTTCAAAACCATACAGCCCTCCCTAGGCACAAGTATACCAAACGCAGAAATGTGTGTTGGCCTCAATTTACATATAAGTAGTAAACAGCATCCTCGAGACAGTAGGGAGAAGAGATGGCAGGAGGCAAAGCAAATTTGCATTTCACCAAACACGTGAGAAGAAAGAGCCTGGAGCCTCCTTCACTACCAGACTCCATGTTGCCTTCTTTACAGTTTGAATAACTTTGCTTTGAGTAATAACCATCATAAGAATCATAAGAATCCACTTCAAAAGAAAGGGGCAGAAAAAACCAAGCTATCTTTCTCTCTCTCTTACCTAAAAAGACAAAAGAACAGCCCTTTGGTTTTGGGAGGAGATCCTGACCTGGGAATTTGGTCAGCCTGATTGGTGGGAAAATGTGGTAAAGATTTTGCCTTGAACCAAGTCTAGCTTGTTAAGTTTTAGCTAAGAAAAAGCGTTTTATCTATTTCTCTTGTAACCTTTTTTAACTTTAATACCATATATTTGTACTCACTTAAAATCTCTCTCTCTCTGTAGTTAAATGAACTTGTTTTATTTTTAATCTAAACTAATCCCGTGCTCTGTTTAAACTGCATGTTTGGTAACTCCAGGTAAAGTAGCAAACTGTTGAATATTGACCATTTACAGGGAAAATGGACCTTTATATCAGAACTGTCCAGAAAATGGCTGAAAAGTGCAGAACTCAGGTTTTTGGGAAAATTCGGAACAGAGTGTGTCGGGTGGTGGAAGCCAGAGTGTCAGCAGAGTGTTGCTGACAGGCTGCTGGGGTCAGAGTTGCTGGGCCAGGGCTACAGGTAAACAGACACTCAGAGTGTGACCTGCATGCTGTTAGGTTGTGAGCGGTCCTGATTGGAAGCTGCAATAGCAAGGCATTGTGCGGTACCCGAGGTTGCAGGACAGGCGGTGACACAACCCCTCGCTGGGCTGGACTGCACCCCAGCATGTGACAATATATACAGTCATCCCTTATATTACAACTGACTTTGGGAACTTAAAAAAAAACACCAAAAAACCCTTTAAAGTCCCTGAAACGAACTTCATCTGTTCCCTGAATTGGTCTCTACCACTAGAGCCCTGCAAATCCACAGGTATCCGTTTTATATTCACAGACGATTTTGTGTATTGCAGCATGGATGCGGATACAAAATTTGTATCCGCACAAGGCTCTGTAGCACGCAAACACCTGAACGGCATGGGTGTCACCCAGCCTGGCTCTCTGAATCATGCAGCAGCATGCTGGGCATTCTAGCAGTTGTAGTCCCCAGCTTGCTTGCAGGGAGGAAGTAAACTACAGCTCCCAGAAGGGAGTGAGCCAAATGCCGTTTTGAAGGTGTGGTTGTTCTTTAAACGAGCAGGCGGCAATGGCTGCGTGCATTGGAAAAATTGGAAAGAGTCCAGCGAAGGGCAACAAAAATGATTAGAGGGCTGGAGCACATGACTTATGAGGAGAGGCTGAGGGAACTGGGATTGTTTAGTCTGCAGAAGAGGAGGAGGAGGGGGATTTGATAGCTGCTTTCAACTACCTGAAAAGGGGTTCCAAAGTGGATGGATCTAGACTGTTCTCAGTGGTAGCAGATGACAGAACAAGGAATAATGGTCTCAAGTTGCAGTGGGGAAGGTTTAGGTTGGATATTAGAAAAAACTTTTTCACTAGGAGGGTGGTAAAGCACTGGAATGGGTTACCTAGGGAGGTGGTGGAATCTCCTTCCTTAGAGGTTTTTAAGGTCAGGCTTGACAAAGCCCTGGCTGGGATGATTTAGTTGGTGATTGGTCCTGCTTTGAGCAGGGGGTTGGACTAGATGACCTCCTGAGGTCCCTTCCAACCCTGATATTCTATGATTCTATGAAAATAATTAGAGCCGCTGCAACTGTGTAGGGGTGTCCGAGCCCCCTACAGGGACTGCAGCACCACATAGAAGGATCCAGAATTGTAGCCTCCCTGCCTGGAGTGAGGAAGCAGGTACGGCAGGGGAGGAGCAGGCGGGAGGACAAGAGGTCTCTGAGAAGTGGGGTTAGGGTGTTGGGGGTTTGACACAGCTCTGTGTCACTGCTGCGCAGTGACCTGTGGAGCTTTTTAGAGCCCTGAAAATCCAGAGAAATATGCAGATATCCAAAGACAATTTTTGCGGATTGTGGATTGGACACAGATACACCTTTCTGTATCCGCACAGATCTTTATCTACCACTTTGTTTCTAGAGTGGGTAAGCTAACGGGGCTCTAATGCTGATCAAGGCTCTGTGCTACTATAATCTAAATATTAATTAATGTTTGTGGGTTAAACTGAAAACCTCTCACAATAAGCCTAGCACCTCACTCCATGAATGGAAGATGTGACTGTCCTTCCTGTACTCAAAAGTCAACCCTCACCTCTGGAGTGTGAGAGTGCCTTTTGTCATTGTTCCTCATTTCCATTATACTAGAACCACAGGTAACCCAGCTGGCACCTGACAACCCACAAATGAATAAACATTTTGATTAGAATTTGCTAAATTGCCACCAAGATAAAGACTTGCATCATAGCAGTTCTTGAAGAAAGGACAACAAAGGGTATGTCTTCCCCATGCAACTGAGCAAAGTCCTTTTTGTCCACAGACAACCATCTTACATGAAAGAAATTAGGGAAAAGTGACAGCCTTAACTATACTGAGCTGAACAAGTGATGTTATACTATGATTCTTACCTATGGTACACTGAATTTGTTATTATTATTATTTGCATTTCTGTAGCGCTCAGCAGTCCTACTCATGGACCAGATTTCACTAGGTGTTGTGTAAACACTGAACAATAAGACGGTCCAATGATGGTACAACTTTGCATTTACCTAAGGATCCACACATCCTTATTAAATAACCCTTCTGAGACATGAAAGTGTTATCCCCATGTTACAGAGAGGGAAAATTAAGCACAAAGAGTGACTTGACACAAGTTAACCAGCGAGTTTCGGGTTGAATCAGAAATGGAACCCAGGAGTCTTGACTCCCAATTGCCTTGCTCTAAGTACCAAATTACCCTATTTTTGAGGATGACACAAGCAATTTGTAGCAACTAGTAAACATTTTTACTGCTAACAGTGAAAGATATTTTTATACTAATAACAAGTGATTATTTTACTCTAGTAAAATGTATCATTTTAATTAATTTATAAAAAGAACATATGGGAAACTCATAAACAATAACAGCTATCTAAAAAGATCAAGCTCCATTTCTAGCTGCCTGTAGAGAAGCAACATGGGAAGGCTCTACAATGTCCTCCTATACATGAGACCACATGGTCACGTTTAATCTAATGAATGTGTAAGCAAGCAGAATACCTGATTTTATAGATATGTAGCAATACGTGGGCAAGATTTAGCCTATAATTTTTACATAGAAAGAGAGTTCAACAAGCATTATCTGCTTCTCTGATCAAATATTACTGAATTTTTGGAAAAATATATACAGGGCCAAATTTTTAAAGGTGAAAAAATGGTATGCATGTCAGTTTGCATTCACACCCAGAATGGGGCCTACAAAATTACACTTAAAAATCTGGCCCATGGCATCTGAATGCTAAATCCATTAAAAACAACCATCACTTGCAATTTGTGAAATTTACCCTGTGATTATAATGAACTTCAGCATTAAAAAAGAATGAAAACTACTTTTTAAATATTCACCATGGGTAAAACCCTTAATTCTTTACTCAGGCTAAACTCCCATTGACTTGAGTATTAAATATTACCTGAGTGAGGAATGCAGGTTTAGGGCCTATAGATAGGGCCTCTGGAAAAGCAAGGTGATAGATATCTTATATATACTTATGGAAAATGGACACTTACTATGGGTCTTCCTTTTCTGTAACTGCCTTCCAGTTTCCATAAGGGTTTGTCTTTTTAGATACATTATGGGAGGTAACTTGTGGAACTGATGGGGCCTCATCCTGAGCAACATCAGTTTCTTGTTTAACTTCCTGCCACTCTCCATAAGGGCTTATCTTTTTAACTCTGGGGGACGTCTCTTCCCCTGTTTCTTCATCGCTGTCTCTTTTCATCTAAGGAAGAAAAAAAAAAAAACTCACCTTCAGCAAAAATGCCTAAATGAAACAACAGAATATTGCTCTTTTTCACATCTATTATTTACACTTTTCAACCAAGGAAAACCAAAAGCAATAAAGAAACAATATTTTAGTAGAATTTTACTACTTTTCTCCACAAGCTTCTTACTCCATTCAGAAAGAGACAATCAATACACGCATAAGAGGAACAATCATTAGAGCAAGCTAGAGTTAAAAGGTCCCGTCTCACAGAGCTGAAAATGAGTGGAGTATCACATACACATTTACAAAACAAAGCTCTATCATATATATTTAACTTTTAATTATTTTTTTAATTAAATGTTCTTTGCACATTTTCTTATGGATAACATTTGGCAGAACTTTGACTAGTTTTGTATACAGTGTGGAAGAAAATCAGAATAATATCTTAAAGCTCTTGTCTCTAGGTATTTTCACATTTTAAATGAAAACACTATCTTTGGACGCCCAAGTTACCGTTTCTAGACTCAAAATAAAAGGCACTGGAAAAATTTTATCTACCCATACCTAAAATTACAGCCTTTATTGTGAACTTTAATATGAAGACATAGTACCTAGACATAGTACCTAGTTTTGACACTACTTTTATCCTACCATTGGTCTTGACGGAAAATTAATAGGAAAGCCTGTAAGCGTCAAATTTTCAGACAACAGCCATGATCTTGTGGTGTTCCACTGTAAGCAGATACCTTTGAAGAATATGGCCAAAATTATAGCCACATATTGAAGTCAATATCAATCTGAGCATCATCTAATGGGGATGCCAATGCCCTTCCTTGGAAATCATGAGCACCTCTAGCTACATCCAAGCCAGCCACATTGAAGAATCTATCTTCCATGGTGTAACAGTGCTGCTGATATGCCTATAGATTAACAGTTATTCATTTTGCTTTTCAAGCACTATGAAGTGCTAATTATTATCAACGTCAATAAGGTTTAACCTAACTACAATCAATATAGCAACCCAGAAAGATGAAATCACATTATTCCGGAACATTAAAATTGTACATAAAGTAAATCTGATGGAAAAAACTTACCTTTAAGTTTGTTTCTAGCTTTTGTGCTTCACTTTTATTACCATCCTTCTCAGCATCTGATTCAGATCCCTTTGAATCTGCTGTTGTGTGTTCTTCTGGATGATTGTTATCTTTATTGCTCTCATACGAAGATGAAACAAAACCATCAGGCTTCTCCCACGTTGATACTGTTCAACATATTTGGACAGTCACATTAGTCACATTATTTTAATTCTGGCCTTTTATCAATTCCACTTTGACAACATTAGCCTTAAGGAGTACCACGTGCTCCATGTGAAAAATACAGTAAAGAATTTAGCATAAGCCCTTCCACTTTTCTTTTTCTCTCATGTTTTCTTTCTAAACTTCTCAAAATTACTTTTTCAATATTTTATTTTTAAACACAAGTTACATTACAGTTCCACTCAACTTATGACAAGACTTGCTATATCCTGTCCTCTACTATGCATTTGATCTTTTATTTAAAGCAGAAATACTTCAATTAAACCTGTCCAACCTACTATACATTATTTACCTTTCATACCATTATTTCTTTTTTTCAGATTGGATAATTTAACTATAACAACCCTAAAATGGATTAGGATTCTTTGGCATGTAACTGTGAATATAACACAGCTATAACCCACATTGTTCCACACTATAAAAATACCTTTGACCATGCATTTGCCATCTCTTGCACTGATATTCTGATATGGTGTCCCAGCCCTCCGCATAGATTTTAAAGATAGCATCCCTACTTACAGACTGAAAGTCTATCAGTTTCCTCAGTGCTAGCTGATTCAGCAGAATACAGTAGAACTAAGGCTCTTTAATTAAAAAGCAGTGTTTACAGATCCAAACCTGGTTTATTGGAAGTCTCTCAAACAGCTGAGGGACATGACCTTATCTTGAATTAAACAATGATGTTCCAGTAAACTTGTTGAGTGAGATGGTGTGATGGATGTATCCACATATTGAAAATGCCAATGTCATCACTTAATTGCCTTAAATGCACTGCTTTTAATAAAATGTTCCACTATTAAGTTAAAAACCAAGTAATTTCCAGCATTCATTGCATTGCATTCCAGCATTCTATGCTGAAGAGTTTGCATAGACAGATTCTGTTTGACTAGCCAAACCAGTTTTATAACACTGGAAAGCACACTGACTCTCAAAAAATTATTTTAAAGGAACACTCAAATTAATAAAAACTATCATACTTTTGACATTTTCATATTTTAGATATACATTAATTAAAAACATTTAACAAATACACTTCTAAGATTTATTATCTTCAAAGAGCAAAAGCTTTCTTATTTAGGTGTGTTCTACTGACATCTGGTGGCCTTCAAAGTTCTTAACAACAAAAGAGTTTTTGTTGAAAATTGTCTCTTCTTTAGAACATAGGGTTTACTAAGAGGACTTGCACTCCAACAGAGTTAAACTGCACTGAAAATTAAAACCACAAAAATTTGTCTGGTGGTCACAATGACTGGTAACTCAAAATCCAACAGGTATAAAATAATACCAAGCAAAATAGTTACAAAAAAGTTGTTCATGCAGGTTACGCACCTGTATAACTGTCAAAAGCGACAAAACACAAATGACAAAATACGAACTGCAGCTTAAAAGAGAGCACTGACAAATGACCTGCAAACAAATCTACAAAAAACCCAAACCAAAACCCATTTTTGCATATTTATGCTACATATGCTGAGAAGAGTTATTTTTCTGCTTCCCTAGAAATATCAAGACTGCCAAGTCTGATTTTCCCTGTTTTTTCTGGAGAATATGTCAGTGGTCTCAGATGTTGTCTATTCTATGCTCTGAAGATTTAAGTGAAGAGAGCAGGTTCTTTAATCATTTAGAAAGTATTTATTTCTCCAAAATGTTGATTAGTTGTTATAGTTAAATAAGTGTTAATAAAAAACAAAAGAAAAGCAGAGTTTTTACAAGAAATTGACCAAAATCACTTTCCTTCTCAGTAGCTTAACTTTCATTCTTTTGGCATTATTTCACTAGTTCTCCATCCTAGAATCTTTTCAAGCCTAGACAAATGCTGAATTTCTAATATGGATAAAAAACAACAACAAATAAAGAAATAAAGCCATCCTTTCAAGTCTTCATACATCATAACGAATCAAAAGAAGGACACAGCTCAATTTTTTTGCAGGTGAAGAGGAATTTTAAGCTGGATTGCTTAAACTTCTTTGTTTCCAGGTATTTAACTCAAAATTCTGACACCCAAGGAAAAAAATTCTCTGTTTAAGATTCAAACTAGCATAAGTGCCGACACTGTGGGTGCTCTGGGGTTGGAGCACTCACGGGGAAAAATGGTGGCTTCTGAGCACCCACCAGCAGCCACCCTATCAGCTTTTCCTCACCTCCCCAGAGCGCCTCCCGCCCACCATCAGGCGCCACAAACAGCTGTTTTGCTGCATGCAGGCAGGAGGCTCTGGAGGGAGGAGGGGAAGAGTGAGGACACGGGATGCTCGGGGGAGGGTGCGGAACTGGGCGGGAAGAGGTGAGGCAGGGATGAGGCCTTGGGGGAAGGGATGGAGTTGGGGTGAGGTCTGGGACAGAGCCAGGAGTTGAGCACCACCCGGCACTTTGGAAAGTCAGCAACTTGCGCTGTCAATTAATCGCAGTTAACGTCTGTGATTAACTGAAAGCAAAATTCACGAGTCATTTTTTTTAATGCGTTAATCACATGCCTGTGGGTGGGGCAGAAGGCACCACCGGGGGTGGGCGGGCACTAAGCCTCAGCCCGCAGCTCCATAGACAGTGGAAGGGCTGAAGCAGCTCCAGCCTGCAGCTTCCCCGGCGGCAAGGGGGCTGGAGCCCTGTGCCCCGAACCCTGACAACAGCTGAAGTTCTGAGCCCCAAACTGGACTGAAGCCCCGTGCCATGCCCTGAGAGGGGCTGAAGTGCTGAGACCCACAGGGTTGAAGTCCTGAGCCATTTGCCCCCAGAAGGGCTGAAGCCCTGAGCTGTAGCTAAGAGCCCCCAGCCCTAACCCTATATTTGAAAGTATAGAAGATCCCCAAAATTTAAATAAATGGTATTCTAATATTGTTTAACAGTGCAATTAAAACTGCTATTGGTGTACTGTGGCACTAAGGAATTTGAGAGTTTTCAGGAGACGGGGTGGTTTTTGATTAGCCCCTCGCCCTCTTGGTAGTATTCCCCTTTTGGGATAGGGGATTGGCCATCCCATTTTGGATTCCTGGGTGACAGGTGATAATTAAATTGATCTGAGAGAAAAATAATGCCCACCTGAGCTATTTTTGGTTCAAGGCTTGAGCCTTCCACAGATATTCAAGGTTCTTAAGGTCAGAAAAGACTTGCACTGGGTGTAGGGCTCCCTCAAGGTGATGGTGCCAGAATTCCAAGACTAATTTAATTGTGAGTAGTTTCTTATCTATTATCTTATCATTTCACTCTTCAGGGGGTGAGTTTTCAGGAGTAGTTGGTGCAGGAGTGCAACATGTGCTGTGGAGCATGCTTCTGAGACAATGTGGCATCGATGGTTACATTGGAGGCCTGGCTTCCACTATGAATGCCTGGGTCGAGTCTGGGTGTGCTAGAAGCAGAGCAGTGGTGAAAGCAGCCTTGAGCTGTTCAAAAGCATAGCGAGCTTCACGTGTCCAAACAAATTTGATGGTCTTGCAGAATAGGTTGGTTATTGGGCTATTTACTTTGAAAAACCTGTAATGAACAATTGGCAAAATTTGCAAAGCCCAGAAGAACTGTAACTCCCAGAGGGAATAGGGCACTGCCCAGTTGCGGATGGCCTTTACCTTCTGGGGGTCCATCTTGACTCCTTCTGGGGAAGGACTGGTCAAAGGTACATTTTTCCATTGTCACAAAAAGGCCAGGCTTCTGCAGTCTTTTCAGGATGGAATGAATGTGGTAACAAATCTGTTTAGGATTATCTGAAAACACACGTATGTTACTGAGATGGATGATTACATACTGGTCCAGGATGTCTTGAAATATGTTGTTCATGAAGTGTTGAAAGGTTGCAGGAGCATTTGTTAGCCCGAATGGCATTACTAAATATTTGAAGTGCCCATAGCTGGGTTTGAAGGACAGTCTTCCATTCATCTCCTACCTTGATGCGCACTAGGTTGTAAGCATCCAAGAAATCCAGTTTGGTGAAAATTTTGGCAGAACATACATGATCTAGTAACTCTGATACTAAGGGCAAGGGATACTGGTTTTGGACCATCACCTGGTTTAGGGCCCGACAGTCTACAGAAAGGCTTAGCATTCCGTCTTTTTTCTTAATGAAAAGGGCCAAAGCTCCTGCTGGGGAGGTAAAGTGCTGAATGAAGCCCTTGTCCAGGTTTTCCTGGACACACACACGAAGGGCTGCCAATTCTGGTTTGGACATTGCGTAAATATGTCCATAAGGGACCTTTGCCCCAGGCTGCAGATCTATGGGGCAGTTGTAGTCCTGGTGCGCAGGTAGCGTGTCTACATTTTTCTTTTTTAAAAATGTCTGCATAATCCTAATACTCTTCAGGGAGATGGGGACTCAAGCTTGGGAGTGACTTCTTCTGGTTAGCCACCACCATCTTGCGTTCCCCCACAGGTGCTGTTGTTTCCAACTGGCTACAGGAAACCGGGACTGGAGGCTTGAAGCCAGCTGCACACAGGCAGACCCTTCAGCAGTATTCCGAGGGAAAGCAGACCCTTTTTTTCTCGCCAGGAGATGCCAGAGTCATGCTGCTGCAGCCAGGTAATGCCAAGAATTAGGAGGCAGTGTAGAGAATGGATCATATTGAACTGTAGCACTTCCCAAAGAGGCAGGATTACAGCTTTGAGGGGTTCTGTTTCCTGCATTACTGGTCCTGAGGACAGGATGTATCCGTGTATTGCCTCTATGAGGACTGAAGTAGGCTTTAAACAGAGGGGGATTTGTAGTGACCAAGCAGCTTTAGCATCTATGATTTTATTGATAGTCCTGGAATCAATCAAGTTCCACTAAGGGGGAATCAGTTTGGCCTCATTCATGGTACATAACTTTACTCATACTTGGAAGTGTTGGGAGGACCTGCATGTCCTGGATCAAGTTTCTCTTCAGGGCTGGGGAGTAATTCCAGAGCATAGAGCTCTGGTGGTGCCCAGGCTGTCTCTCCCCCACCATAGGGCCTGGGCTCACTCATTTCCCAATTCCTTGCGGGTTTAGGTCAACAATGGACAAGAGGCAATGGCATGTCCTCGTGCTTCGCAATAAATGCATAGATTAATGTGTGGTCATTGTTTCTTTTCTTCCAGGATCAAACATTGGTGACATAGATCAACCTGCATCAGTTCATAGTTGGACTCTAGGGTTTCTGACGTGGGGTGTGAGCAAAGTGGAGGCAGGGTGCCCCATCTCTCTTCCTTTCATAGATTCAAGGACTGGAAAGGACCGTGAGAGGTCATCAAGTCCAGTCCCTTTCCCTCATGGCAGGACCAAATACTGTCTAGACCATCTCTGATAGACATTTAGCTAACCTACTCTTAAATATCTCCAGAGATGGAGATTCCACAACCTCCCTGGGCAATTTATTCTAGTGTTTAACCACTCTGACAGTTAGGAACTTTTTCCTAATGTCCAACCTAAACCTCCCTTGCTGCAGTTTAAGCCCATTGCTTCTTGTTCTATCCTTAGAGGCTAAGACGAACAAGTTTTCACCCTTTTAGATACCTGAAAACTGCTATCATGTCTTCGCTCAGTCTTCTCTTTTCCAAACTAAACAAACCCAATTCTTTCAGCCTTCCTTCATAGGTCATGTTCTCTAGACCTTTAATCATTCTTGTTGCTCTTCTCTGGACTCTCTCCAATTTCTCCACATCTTTCTTGAAATGCAGTGCCCAGAACTGGACACAATACTCCAGTTGAGGCCTAACCAGTGGAGAGTAGAGCGGAAAAATGACTTCTCGTGTCTTGCTCACAGCACACCTGTTAATGCATCCCAGAATCATGTTTGCTTTTTTCCCCAAGAGCATCACACTGTTGACTCATATTTAACTTGTGGTCCTCTATAACCCCCTAGATCTCTTTCTGCTGTACTCCTTCCTAGACAGTCTCTTCCCATTCTGTATGTGTGAAACAGATTGTTCCTTCCTAAGTGGAGCACTTTGCATTTGTCTTTATTAAACTTCATCCTGTTTACCTCAAACCATTTCTCCAATTTGTCCAGATCATTTCAGCCAGTTCTTGTTGCGGAGAAAGAGATCAGTAAAAGCACCCAAGTGGGTTGGGGTCTCAACGTGGGTTAGCTTATCCTTTACCACCTCACCAAGGCCACACCAAAAATGCAGAATTTGGGCTGCCTCATTCTACTCAATGTCAGCCATGAGGTGACGGAACTAGGCAGCATACGAGATAGCTGGCCCTTGCTCTTGCTGGAGCCTTCATAGTGTGGCTTCTACTGGGCAACTGTGACGAGGGTCATCAAATGTGCAGAAAATGCTCACAGGAAGGTGTTCCAGTCTGTTAACACCTGGCTGTCCTGCTCCAGCATGGGGGAGGCCCAATCCAGGGCTTTTCCAGCTAGCAAACTGATCACTAGTCCCACCCTGGCCAGTGGAAAAAAAAAAAGAGGAAACTGGCTCAGGAACTTCCTGACCCTCTGGTGGTTTCCATCAAAAAGTTTGGGTAGTGGTACTGCAGGATCCTGTTCAGAAGGCAGTGATCCAACCCAAGCCTCTCTTCCTGGGACTGTAGAAGCAGCTCGCGGAGTGTCTAATTTTCCACTAGGAGCTGTACCACTTGGGAGTGGAGCAGATGATTCTTGGTTTGGAGTTGCACAACCCATTCCTGAAGTTCTAGTAGCCCATGGGGTCCAATGGGTGATGGTAGACCCGTCCCTTCCATATCCCTGTTAAGGGGCTCCTGCAAAGGGGGTCAGAAGCAGGTCTGGGCAAACTGTAAGGGACCATGGCATAGGCGGTCTGTACTAGCGGTCACAGCGGGGCTGGTGTCCACACATCAGGGACAGTATTTAGTGAGCAGAGGTCAAAGGAATTGCTAGACCCGGGTTCAATAAGCAAGAATTCAGGTCAGAGTCAGGCTGAGGTCAGAGACCAAGATCAGGGAAGTACCAGGCTAGAGTCAGGGGGCCAGAGTCAGAGTCAAGCTAAGGTTGGAGGCTGGAGATCGGGAGACGAGTTGAGATCAATTGCAACATACCCAAAGTTGTGTTGTTGCCTAGACAATTTGCTAGGGCACCCCCAAGGGTTAACTAGGCTGCTCAGCCAATCAGAGGGTTGCATGGCATTGTCACTCTGGCTTCCTTGGGAATATTTCCTACAGAGCCTATTCTCCACAGTGCTCTCTAGCTCTCTCTCTCCATGGCCTCTCAATGGCATTGTGGTAATGTCAGCTGTTCCATGCTCTGCAGACCCAGATTCTAGTCCCTGCATCCTTACAGCAAGGCGCTCCATTATCCTGTATAAGGTAGGGCTCAGCTGTTCTCCAGTACTGTTTACCTTATCACTTGCAGCCTGAACCTCATGAAGTGTCTGGCTTGGACGTATGTAGGCTGAAGGGGGAGCACATCCCCACGATGAATCTTGTACATAGTTAATGCAGCATGATGCTACTCTATCCTTCTCTCTCGACTTGGGGATTGCCTTTTGAGGTGGAGTTCTAAGAACAGGTTAATGGCTCAGGAGTCCCTGGCATTATGACTTGATTGTAGCAATAATGGCCGGGAGCACAAAGGGTCCCCATAGTTGGGACAAAAGCAGAGAATCTGCACATGGCCAGTCTTGTTCTTCTATCAGTCCCAAAGATCAATAGTGTTTAGAGACAGAACAGTTGCCTGTTTTGAGGGGGTGTGCAGAAAGCTGCATTACGCAAGAAAAGCGATTAAAGAAAATTCTTAGAGGATCTCTGCAATATCTCTCCCACTGGTATTTCTGTAGGATGGTGGCAATACCACGACCCCCTGCAACTCCTTTCTGAGTCAGGACCCCAATTGGAGAAACACTGGTCTCCTCCCTGAAATCTGTATAGTATAGGGTAAAAGCGCACAAAAGATCAGATTTCACTGGAGGAGACCGGATTTCAGTCTGTGATGTGTTTCTCATGGCTGTGAATTTGGTAGAGCCCTACTCATTGAACATGCTATCTGCAATCGCTGTCTCAAGCTCCTCTTCTCCAATTCCATCCTAGATCCTTGCCAGTCTGGCTTCTAACCCTTGACCTTTTGCTCTCGCCTCTTTGTAGACAAATCTCAGAACCTACTCCATCCTCATCCTCCTTGACCTGTCAGACATCTTTAACAGTTTACCATGATCATCTTCTTGAAACCACGTTCTCCCTTGGCTTCCATGACTCTGTCCTCTTCTGGTTTTCCTCCTACCTCTCTAATAATTCTTTTAGTGTGCTCTTTGGAGGATCCTCCTCAGCTGCCCTCCAACTGTCTGTGGGGGTTCCACAAGGCTCTGTCTTTGGTTCTCTTCTCTATCTATACCTTATATCTCGGTAATCTCATCCACATACACAAGTTCAGTACCATCTCTGTGTGGATGATTCACAGATCCTCCTCTCTACTCCAGACCTGTCCCTTTTGTCCAAACTAACATCTCAGCCAGTCTCTCTGACATCTCCTCGTGGAGCTTTAGCCCAAGCTCAACATGGCTAAAACAGAGCTCTTAATCTTCACCTGCAAGCTCTTCCTCCGACTCCTTTCTCAATCACTGTGGATAACATCACCATCCCTCCTGTCACTTGGGCCCATAACCTAGGCATCCTCTTCCACTGGGACCTCTCTCTAGGTCCTCACATGAATGCTACATCTAAGTCTTGCAGATTCTTTCTACATAACATCTCTAAAATATGGCCTTTCCTATCCTTCCACACAGCTAACACTCTTGGCCTGGCTCTCATGATCTTGTGTCTCATCGTTTACTCCATTGTTATCTTTTCTGGCCTTGACAAACACAATCTTGTCTCATTGATATCTATTCAGAATGCTGCTGCAAAGATCATTTTCCTAGCCCGTTGCTTTGACCATGTCACCCCTCTCTTTGCATCCCTCTACTGTCTTCTCCTTCTCTATCAAATCAAAATTAGCTACTTTGTCTTCACTTCCGAGGCCGTTCATGACCTATCCCTGCCCTTCCTATCATTTCTCATTCAGTATCAAAAGATTGACTCCTTGCTCCAATTGGCCCAAGATGCCAGCCTCCACTGCCCACCTGTTACATTTTCAAAACAAGCACCCGCATGCTTTCTCCCATGCTGTCACTCATGCTTGGGAGAATCTCCCCGGAAACATCTACAAAACTAAATCCTCCTTCAAACTCTTTTGCCAGGAAGCCTGCAAAAAATTTGACAGTAACTAGGTTGCTGGCATACTGAAACAAGAGCCTATCATATTGACCAATATTGTCTCAGTGTATCCTTATACTGTATCCATCTGTTGTCTGTTGTCCTGTACTTAGACTGTAAGCTCTTTGGGGCAGGGACTGTTTTTTGTACAGCATCTAGCACAATGAGGTACTGGTTGATGACTGGGACTCCTATGCACTACTATAATATAAATAACAACAACAACAACAACAACAACTGTAGCACTAAAGTCACATAAAAAACAAAACAAAAACAAAAACACAACAAGAGCCTGTCCCTCTTTGGTTTCCAAACAAACATTTTTTACTACAATTATGTATATGGATTACCCATACTTCACAGTTACGAACTGAATGTGTAGACATATATGAAATTATTATGTTCGCATGCCATCAAGGATAGTGAAGAAACCATTCATCTGCATGCAACAGTTTGCCTGTAGGCCAACAAAACGAGGAGTGGTTTAACAAAGCATATGGCATCAGATGATTCTCAGCTGAGGGAAACACTGAATTAAGCGATAGGCATAATTTAGCCATTACTACATTTTCAAAAGATTTAAAAGTTTGAAATAGTTCTACGAAAGTTTTACTAAAAACAAAAAACAAAACAAAACCATCTCTTTCGAGGCAGAGCTCAATTGTGAAAACGATGTTGCTTACCTCCTGTTTCTGTATTATAATAGTAGGTCTGACCATCTTCACTGACTCCTTCCACCCATACTCCTGTCTAATGAAAACACACAGAAAGTAAATTAGTAAATAAATTTTAATGACTAACCAAATAATTGCTGACAAACTATAAAGATATTCAGTCCTCCAGTACTTTCCAGTGATGGTAATTATGATGTGTTTAGGGTCTGCTCCAACTCATATTAAAGTTTTTGGAAAAAATTCCCCATGGACTCTGCTGAGAGTTAGATAGGGACCTCATAACTTAAAGTAATACATGTGCAAACATGCACACAGACACTTTCTATATTTCACACATATTTACAAATATTAGTTATTAAAAATAGGATGCTCAGTAGCAAACACTGTAGTTAAGGTTGCCAAATAGTTGAAATTACAACTTAATCCATTATTATTTTCACATGCTTGTGGCAGGGCTGCCCAGAGGATTCCGGGGGCCAGGGGTCTTCGGTGGCGGGCGGCCCCCCCTTCGGCGGTAAGTCGGCGGTGGGGGGTCCTTTCGCTCCAGGACCCACTGTCGAAGTGTCCCGAAGACCCGTGGCGGGGGCCCCCTGGCACTGAATTACCACCGAAGCGGGGGCCCCCTGCTGCCAAAGTGCAACTGGGTCTTCAGCGGTAGTTTGGCGGTGGGGGGCTCCTGCTGCAGGTCTTCGAGGCACTTCGGCGGCGGATCCCGGAACGGAAGGGCCCTCGCCGCCCAATTATCGCCAAAGACCCGGCTGCATTTTGGCGGCAGGTCCCACTTTGGCGGTAATTCAGTGGCGGGGGGTCCTTCCGCCACGGAGCGGAAGAACCCCCTGCCGGCGAAGACCGGGAGCAGAAGAAGCTTGGGGGGCCTGGGCCCCACGACAGTTTTCCAGGGCCCCGAGAGCGAGTGAAGGACCCCGCTCAAGGGGCCCTGAAAAACTCTCGTGAGGGCCCCTGCAGGCCCCAGGGCCTGGGGCAAATTGCCCCACTTGCCCCCCACCGCTGGGCGGCCCTGGCTTGTGGCTTTCCAAAACATTCACTGCTTGAGTTTCAGAGTGGTAGCTGTGTTAGTCTGTATCAGCAAAAACAATAAAGAGTCCTTGTGGCACCTTAGAGACTGAAATATAAGACTCTTTGTTGGTTTTACTGTTTGAGTTGACATTTTCCATAGTTGGTTTCTGACCTAAAGTTAACAGAAAAGTTCTCAGAAAGTCTTAGAAAAATTCATCTAGGAGATTTAAAGTTTTGTGAGGGTTGGAGAAAAATAACTTGAACAAACCCTACTCCAAACGGAAAACAAAAATAAGTTGTCTTCCTTCCTTCCAACACAGTGCTAAGCAACAATGGCTGAAGATTGAAACTTGACATGAACATAGTCCCCACTGAGGACTAAGGCATTTCCTTATTTGGAAAATATATTAATTTTCACACTACATTAATAACAAAGTCGTGACTGTTTAAGAAGTGCATACTGGACATGAATCTTCGAAATTTCCCTTAAGCTGCACACAGATCTAGCCTGCAACGTTATTTTTACATTAATGTATGTGGGATTATAATTCATCACATACACAACAGTCTTGACTTCATGCAATGCTAGACTGCATTTTTTTAAAAAGTCAAGAAAATCAAAAATTAAGATTCGCTTTGTAACATTTTTGATACTATATATAGCAGGGGTCGGCAACCTTCGGCACCTGACCCATCAGGGTAATCCACTGGCGGGCCACGAGGGGGGGCCGTGCCTGCGGACGGCCAACGTAAACAAAATGTCTCCTGGTCCGTCAGCAGATTACCTTGATGGGCCACGTGCTGAAGGCTGCCGACCTTACTATATAGAAATCTTTGTATATTTGCTGGTGAAATGAAATCAGTTGATTCGGAGAAGAAAAACAACCCCTTGTGAATACATTTTCTCAAGGTTTTGTTCTTGCAGTTTTACAGTGTATTAGTTTAAATAAGAGGAAACAAAAGAAAAATTGTTTAGCATAACTAGAAAGCAGACAACAAAAAACAGCCTGTAGTGCAACTTGGCCCTTTCTATTATAGCACAATCTATTAGGGCTATGCGATGTATTCTGGGCATGATCCAGCAGAGCACTAAAGCAGATGCTTAACTTTAAGCATGGTATGACCCAAGAACCCCTTAATGCCAACTGTCAGGGGCATTACAGGAATATCTTGATTCTGGTATGTACGCTCTGGTTCACCGAAGAATATCAATCTTGAATGAAAGCTGGAGTCACATTGGTGAACAGGGCGAAACTTCCATCTTGCCCCCCCCCCCCCGCGCACCCACCCTGATGCGCCTCCCCCCGCGGTAGCTCCTCCCCTCCACCCTGAGGCGCCCCCCCTGTGGCAGCTCCCCACCCCCAACCCTGAGGCATCCCCCTGTCCCAGCTCATCCCTGCCCTGCCTCCTCCTCGAGCACGCCATGGCCCTTCTCCCGCCTCCCAGGCTTGCAGCATCTAAGCTGATAGGCGCCGCAAGCCTGGGAGGCGGGAGAAGGGAAGCGGCCACAGCGTGCTCGGGGATGAGGCAGGGCAAGGGTGAGTTGGGGCAAGGAGTTCCCCTGCGTGCTGCCCCCCCGCCTTACTTGCTGCAGGTGGCCCTCCTCGTGCTCCCCTGCCCCAGCTCCCTCCGCCTAAATGCCGGTGGCGACCGGGGTGGCCGAAGATCTGTCTGCTGTGGTCACTGCCAACGAAAATGGTGCCCCCCAAATGCCAGTACCCTAGGCGACCGCCTAGGTCGCCTAAATGGTTGCACTGGCTCTGATTGTGGAATGTATGTACGCATATTATGTAAGGAGTTATACATACAGACTTCACACAAACAAAATACTTCTGTAACTAACACACATGCACACAAAATATGTTTTTGAAGACTGTAGCAAGGCATTATTCACCAGCAGAGGTGACAATCAGGTTGTCCGACAGCCAGGAAGTAAGATATGTATCTCTCTCTGTTGGGATGTAAATTAAGTATTGCACACTAACACAATGGATGTCCACTTACATACAAAGTTAAATGTTATCAAAGAGATGTGAAGTCAACAGGGAAGCAGCACACAGGAAAAACAAGCCACATGTACCACCATGAACTTTGGAGGTATATGTAGAAGGCAAAGAAGACACTCCCTCATCCTGCCCATCGAAGTTAACGGACAGCACGTTTGCATTCAAGAAAACAAGATCACAACCAGCCTTTGTGGAAAACACTGCAGACTGGGTGAGACAAAACTTCTTTAGATAAGAGGTTAACCGGAAGAAGAGCTCTGTGTAGCTTGAAAGCTTGTCTCTCTCTCTCATCACCAGAAGTTGGTCCAATAAAAGATATTACCTCACCCACCTTGTCTCTCTCTACATCTATCAGCATCTATATAGCTCTTACCATTGTAGTAGCTAAACTTCAGTACACAGCACTGGTTTATTACTCCACCCTGTAAGTTTGTGTGAGGTCTAAGAAGAAAGTTAACTTTCTGAAGTTTAGCTACTACAGTTTTAAGAGATATATAAATGCTTATGGACATACAGAGAGACAAGGTGGGTGAAGTAATATCTTTTATCGGACCAACTTCTGTTGGTGAAAGAGAGACAAGTTTTCGAGCTACACAAAGCTCTTCTTTCTCCTTCTTTCTTCAGGAAGTTAACCTTCTGCTGGCTGTAAAGCAAGGCGAATCCCTGAACCTAACTAGTAATCCAGCATACATACAACATGGGGAAGGCACCATTGCTTTTAGCATTTCCTACTTCGTTTGCTTATGGTTGCAATCTTAACACTTATTATTAGTTTTTCCATTTCATTTCCTCAGTGTAGTTTAAACAAGAAAATAACAATTCTGCAGCATTTTGCACAACTCCATAAATTGCAACACTACATTAGATGTGCTGAAACCTTAACTCTAAAATCAGGAAGCTGAATTAAAAACACAACTGTGCAACTATATAGCTGCAAGAAACACATATATATGCAGCACTGTGGAGTTCCACAAATACTGCACTACATAGTTGCATAGGATTTACTGCAATTAATGTTTCAAAAAATGAATAGACATAATTTAATCTGCATAAAAGAAACAAGCAAAATTTTAAATTGCTTATAGGTGGAATTGCTCAGGCAAACTTAATTCTGGCATTTCTTAACTTTTGAGTGCTTGACTTTGCAACATTAACATTCTTTTAACATAGTTTTTGGGTGCGTGTACACACACACACACACACACACACACACACACACTCTGCATGTATACCCTACAAATAATGTTTCCTAAATGAGAACTAGCCACATGTAAAAAGTTTAACACATTAGTCATTTCCAAGCAAATGATTCTTAAGAATTATTTTAAAATGTGAACATATAATTTTTTTTCCTGTGTTGACTGATTTGCAAAAGGCAGAACAGGATTTGTTTGATTTTTTCCAGAAAGATTCAGCTTTTTTTTGGCTGAAACACAGCATCAAATGTTTGACTCCAAAAGAATAATTTTTAAAAAGTTATCCGCAACTGAAAACAGGAGTTGGTAATGAAAGCTGAGTTTTAACGTTAACTGTAGGTTTCACAGCTCTATGTATTCAAGCTACAATATATTTTTCTAAGATCCACAAAATGTAGGTTGTTTGAATTCAATATCGTGATTAATACATGCATGAGAGATAAGTCAATTAGGGAGCAAAAAGTTTTGTAAAGAAAGCCATAAGAACAAAGAAATAGTACAAATAACATTTGATTACCATTTGTGAGTTCCGAGAGTTGTCTTGAAATCCTTCAGGTTTCTCCCACTGTGATTCTTTAAGCAGAAACATATTTCATTTACCATTTCTGAAACCATTTCAATATTTACTATCCACTATTACGACAAATAGTTGACTAGAACATATTGCAGTTGTGTATGCTCACCCATGCATGACTAATATATGTATTACACATTTAAAAAGAAATCACACTGGGTCAGATTGTGATCCCCTTACTCCACTGAAGTAACCGAGACTAAATGTGGAGTAAGGATATGACAATCTGGCCTACTATGACTTGTAAATTTCTATTGCATTATAGTTGATATACAGTTGTCCTATAAGAAGATATTTTAAATGTACTACAATCAGCCAGGAGAGATTGAGAAACACAAGACTTTCACGGTTTGGAAGTTAAGAAGGACTGAGAATTACACCAATGTCAGTGCCTAAGAGAAACCATGTGTAATATACCCATCTAATCATAATATAGGACCCCTTCAGCGCTCCACAGCAAACACATTCATTAAGGCCCTATCAACACATTGTGTTCCTGACCCCAAATAAGGTGATCAGTTTAATCCTGTGCAGGTAAACAAGAAACCCAGTAATCATAGTCTAATCTCATTACCTCATTTACCCTAAAATACTATTGGTACTCAAATAATTACCCATTTTATACTTGAGTCCTGATAAAGTGGATTCTGATTGCCCTTTTTTGGGTGGGGGGTGGAGAGGGGATTAACCTTCTGTGTATTTAAATATAATCTTTGTAGACTGTCAAGAACTTCAAGTTCTTGACACCCATGCATCTGATGAAGTGGGAATTCACCCACGAAAGCTCATGCTCCAAAACGTCTGTTAGTCTATAAGGTGCCACAGGACTCTTTGCTGCTTTTAAAGAACTTCAAGGAATGTCCATGAGTTCTCCTGTTATTTACTGATTAATAAAAGATCAACAAGGCCCATCTTAAACTCTGGACACTCTCAGATAATTATAAAAGTCATGAATTTATAATATATAATTGTCCACATACTAATACTCAACTTATCAACACAGATAGTGGAAGGTTAGCAAAGTGTATGGTGCCCTGCTTTGTTCAGAAGGAATAACTAGATCAGTATTAGTTCCTTGCCATTATTTACCTCCAGTTACAGTATTATAGTAATACATGTAACCCTCAGGGGAAAGTCCTTGCACCCATTCCTTTGTTTCATCCAATGGCACTTCTGAGGTGACTTTTCTCTTTTTTTTCTTTTCCTTCTTTTCTTTCTTTTCCTCTGGTTTACTTTGTGTTGAACTGGGACTTATAGAATCTTAAAGAAAACAACACCCACATTTTTCAAAGTTATAATCAGAATTTACTTATTGGGCATTCCTCATACAGACAACAGCAAATATCAACTTAGTCCAAAGTAGTTTCTTCTTTCATGATATATTATATATCAAAAGCTTTTTTAGTATAACACTATACTATTATGAATCAGCCTGAGAATCACCAGGAGAAACAAACTGAAAAATTTAAATTCAAGGATTACCTCAGAGCTATTGAGCATGGAGTCAACAGAAGCTAGAAATCAGAAGAGTTATGGAGGAGACAGTCTCCATGGAGGGTTCAAACTAACAGGACTAATTTAAAAAATGGTGGTTTACCCTCATGGTAACAGAACAAAAGCACAAAATGGGAGGAGATTAAAAGAAGAAAAAAGGACTCAGTTAAGGGATGGATGCAAGCTCAACTATTAGCTATGCACTAGTCTCCATTGGGAAAATTGGGACCCATAATTAATGACTGGTGCAGCTCCACCAGTAACTGTAATAACAGAAACTGTACAGTAGATAGTGCTTAGGCGCTTTTTCTACCACCTGAAGTGTACTGAGGGTTAGAGGACATGACGGTAAAAACCCTGCTTACACAATTTAACAACTTCTACTATTGCTAACACTGTGGCAAATTATCTGTCCCATTTTTGCCAACGTAAACACAATTCTGCAGTTTCTGCAAAACTAATACAAAAGAAAGTCCTATTCCATATTATCTCTATTGCTGCCTTTAAGCCTTTTCTGGCAGCTACAGGAACTACCTGACTTAACTCCAAGCCTTTTCAGATCCTCTTGATACGCTTTCAGTGCAGCTTCCTCCATTGCTGCAAATTCCTTTGACATTTTTTCTTCTTCTTTTGCCTTTTCCATACTTTTCTTTTTAATCTACAATGTAAAAAAGGGGGGGTGGGGGAGAGAAGAAATAGACCAAAGTCATAAATAAAAGAGATAAAAAGTTAAATGTTTAGAGAAAAAAGGAAAAATTCAATTTACCTCACTAATTTTCTTTGCCACATTTTCCTTATGGTTCTTCCCCCTTTCATGAAATTCAATGCTCTTAAAGAGAAAAAAAGTAAATTAAAATACAATGACAAAATAATTTGCAGGAAATTATTTTCCTTTGGTAAACTACAAATATATACCTAGACAAGAAGAAAAATTTATTTAAGCTGGAGTTAAGACTGAATGTACCGAACAATAACGCAGATAAAAATTGTTATGAAAAAATCCAACCATTAGAAACTTAGGAAATACAAAGTAAAGTTTAAACATAAAAGAAACCCAGCAGTAGAAAGAATGGAAATGAAGTTATATTCTGAAAAATGGAATGGTGAAGTTTTATATTGACTGGGTCTCAGTGACATCAGATGTTTTGTATGGGGTTTTAATGTAAAAAATATATATATTAAACAAATTAAAGAGCAGTGACCCCCGTGGGGTTTGGGAGTTTTTCATGGTCCATGGTTCTCTAGCTCCCTTCTATGCTCCCTTCTCTCAATTTCCACTCCCCTTTACCTTCCAAGTCTATAGGACTTACCATAGACCTTACTGGATCAGTAGGAACTTATGGGCCTCATGAAGACATATTAAGATCCACCGAGCTCTTGAGGACTTTAAAAACTCTCCAGTTAAGCAAATTTGAGACTGGGAGCAGAAATCAAGGTATGTAACTAGGAGATCGGGTGGACTGGGAGTAGGATGTGGATAATTTAGGAAGACAATTGGAGAGCCTCTAAACCAAAAAGGCTGCCAGATAGAGTAGGGGAAACAGAAACCTGAAGAGCTTAGGAGTACTGCAGAAGCACTAAGGGAGGTGTGGTAAGAAAGCCGTGGGGAGTCTAGGAGCTCTTGGGGTTGTAGGAATCACCTCCTAATCCAGGTGCTAGTGTACTTGCCGACAAACAAGGCTCAAAGGTACTTCTGGAGGCCTGGCGTACCAACATGATAAATGGTGCATGCTCAAAGTGATAATTTGGTCTTAAGTGCTTAGAGCACAAACTTTAGAAGGTCTTCAGGAGAGAGGCAACACTACTGTGCTCTTGTGGATTCTGTTGACATTCTAAGGTCCACAACAGGTCCTGTAGACTTTAGAAGATCTGCACAGAGACAAAGCTTCAAGACAATGATAGGTATTTACCTGGGTGGTTTTTACTGCACCAGGAAAAACTAGTTAGTCCCAGTTCAAGACATTTTCTGTTTTAAAAACTGTTTTATTGATGCATACCACATCACACTTCATTTTAGTTACATATTCAAAGGATCAAATTCAATAAGGAAGTAGATTTGGATATTAATTTAGGGTTGTACAAATAAAAAGTAAAACTGCAGTAAGGGTAATACTAATATATGCAATAAAATATTGAACTTTGGAATGTCTGTATACATTTTGGTTCAGTATTTTCTCTAGGAAATTATACATCATGACTCATATTTCAGTTTTCAGTATTATATATATATTATATGTACTGCAAAACTATTACCATATTGGTAAATATTTTCAGTCATTTTCATTAGTATAGTCTAAGAATAATTTTATTTAAACTGGGTTTACACTGATATTTACCAGTGCCCTGTCCAGGCTAGTTTTTCACAGGAAATGGCCAACCGTGCTTCAAGGTGGACCAAAATTCAAAATTATGGAGCCTGAGAAAATGGAACTTGATTCTTCAGACCTTTTACACATAAATAAGGAATGCAGGATCATGCCTTAGGGCTCCAGTCTTGGATTGAGGTCCACAGAAGTACAGGAGATTTTTAATGCAGGATCCAGGTCTTAATTTGCAAGTCTTTTTTTCCCTAGTTTTATAGCTAACATGGCTTACAAAGGCATATTTAAAACAAACAAACACTAGGCAAACATTACTTTACATGTCAGTAAACAATACTAAAAAAATATTTAAAAACATACAATTGATATTCTAGTACTAGTAATATTACACTAACTAGACCAACATACAGGCTTGTTGTCTGCTATCCAGCACTTGCAGTAACCACAGAATTTCTTTGGCTGTGATTTCCAGTAATCAGCCCTAAACAGAAACAAACAAATAAATAAATTAGAAAAAAATTAGGTAGATTTATGCATAATCAGAAACAAAATAACCAAAGTAAAAAGTTCTGAAACAGAGAGCATCAGAAACCAAGTCCAGCCTTGCCATGGTGCTTGGTTGTGCTGTAAAGGATTTCTTCTGCACAAGTTTTTGTGGACAGTTTAGAGTGCCTATTCTAGGCTAAAAACAATATTTATTAATGACTTTGACTGTTTCACAAAATAGATCAGAAGTTCTCAACTTAGAGATTGTGCCCAAGCTGTTATCTGTGGCTTTGCAAAAATTTCCACAGACCCAAAGACTTCACTTACAACAAAAATTATGTTTTTGGTGCTTCTATAGTCAGATAACCTTCCAAATATTAATAGCTGCAGTAGTTAGGCTTACTGAATATGTAACACTGGGGAATGCACAATTCATGATATTTGCAATAAAAATGTACACTAGGAAATTTTTTAAACTATCAACATAACATAAATACGTACTTCAGCTATATAGCACGATTTTAAATAAAAAATGTAGTGCTATACTATTTTGTGGAGAGGGAAAGATATATTTTTGGACAACTCAAAACTGTGCATAGGATTCTGGAACAGGTCTGGAATAGATTCTAGGTTATGTCCCAAAATGTATTAGGCCAAAGACTGGAAAATTTGAAATAGGCAATTAAAGAGCCAGGTCCACAGCACCTGTTGCACCTTCTCTCTTGGTTGAGAAGTTGTTCCTAAACTATCTCTAATTCTTTTAACAAATGGAAAGTGAATCCCCATGATAATCCCTGGTTAACTTTTGAGAGGCAGAGGAACAGTTTCACTTTTAAGGCTCTAGTCTTCGAAGTGAATGAGCATTAATAGCACTGTTAAAGGACTCCACATTCATAAAACTTCAAGTAGTATATCATGTGGGACTCTCTATCTGCTAAAAAAAGAAAATACAGAAAAATAAAAAAAAGTGCTAAAGTCACCAAAAGTCAAGAAATGAAAGAGGTGAGGTTCCTAAACTATTAACTCTGCTACATTACCCATAAGTATATTCTATTCTTGTTTTCCTTAATAAATGCGTCATTTAGTAGGTTACTCCATTCTGCCATTACATCCCTATCATAAACAGATAAGTAAGAGTTAATAGAACAGAAGTACTTCATATCTCTTTTGCCTGGAAAGGGTTAACAAGATCAGTGAGCCTGGCTGTCACCTGACCAGAGGACCAATCAGGGGACAGGATACTTTCAAATCTTGAGGGAGGGAAGTTTTTGTGTGTGCTGTTAAGTGTTTGGTTGTTGTTCTCTCTGGGTTCTGAGAGTGACCAGACGTGCAACCAGGTTTCTCTCCAATCTCCCTGATACAGGTCTGTATAGATTCAAAATAGTAAGTACTAGATGATAAGGCGAGTTAGGCTTATGTTTGTTTTCTTTATTTGCCAATGTGTATTTGGCTAGAAGGAGTTCAAATGTATATTTGGCTGGAAGAAGTTCAAATTTGTATTTTGCTGAAAGGATTTTAATTTGTACTTGTATACTTAGGCTGGGAGGGTATTCCCAGTGTCTATAGCTGAAAGACCCTGTAACATATTCCATCTTAAATTTATAAAGATAATTTTTCCTGTTTTTTTTCTTTAATTAAAAGCTTTTCTTGTTTAAGAACCTGATTGTTTTTTTATTCTGGTGAGACCCCAAGGGACTGGGTCTGGATCCACCAGGGAATTAGTGGGGAGAAAGGAGGGAAGGGGGAGAGAAAGGTTAATTTTCTCTCTCTGTGTTAGGATTACTTTCTCTCTCAGGGAGAGTCTGGGAGGAGGAGAGAGAAGGAGGGGGAAAGGTGAATTTTCCTCTCTGTTTTAAGATTCAAGGAGTTTGAATCACAGTGATCTTCCAGGGTAACTCAGGGAGGGGAAGCCTGGGAGAGGCAATGGTGAGGGAAAGGGTTTACTTTCCTTGTGTTAAGATCCAGAGGGTCTGGGTCTTGGGGGTCCCCGGGCAAGGTTTTAGGGGGGCCAGAGTGTACCAGGCACTGGAATTCCTGGTTGGTGGCAGCGCTACAAGTACTAAGCTGGTAATTGAGCTTAGAGGAATTCATGCTGGTACCCCATCTTTTGGATGCTAAGGTTCAGAGTGGGGAATTATACCATGACAATCCCGTAGGAGTCACTGGGCTCTGCACAGGCACTGGAGCCTGTGCGAGCACATTTAAGGGTTGGACTGTGGCCTACAGCGGAAATCTTGGCTTCACTGAAGTCAAACAGAAAATTCCAATTGTCCTCAATGGAGCCAAGATTTCATCCCATGTTGTTAAATGTGTAAGAACCATAAAGGATGTGGATGTGCAATACTGCAGACTTTAATCCTACTGCATTTCATGTGTGATTTTAACTGTGAAAACTATGGCTCCAACCCTCCGAAAACTTATACACATGCTCAATTTTATGCACTGAGTAGTCCCACTAGGAGACTATTAAAAGGGGTAGATTCCCTGGTCACCACGCTAATTTCATGTCACTTAAAGGAAACTGAGACTGTCACCAGAGACAATCCCCCATGTAAGGAGAATCTCCACCATCTCAGTGGAACACTAGAACCCTTCCCCCATTTGGAATATAGACGCTCCCTGACTTATGCAAGTGTTCTGTTCCAGAACGCCTTGCGTAAGTAGAAATTTGCGTAAGTCGGGGACGTATACGCGACAATTACGCAAAAATAACCCCCAAAACAAACCCCGCCCCCCCACTTACGGAACTTTTTCCATAAGTGCGGGTTTGCGTAAGTCAGGTTTGTGTAACCCGGGGAGCGTCTGTAACAGCAAGAAGGGGTGTGTCAAAGTCCTGCAAGGGACACTGGCAAAAGGTTGCTTAATTAAGCCTGGTCTATTGTGATTTTTTTTAATCGATATACTAAAGCAGGGGTTGACAACCTCAGGCATGTGGCTCGCCAGGGTAAGCACCCTGGTGGGCTGGTCCAGTTTGTTTACCTGCTGCGTCAGCAGGTTCAGCCAATCGCAGCTCCCACTGGTCGCAGTTCACCGTCTCAGGTCAATGGGGGCTGTGAGAAGCAGCACAAGCCGAGGGATGTGCTGGCCGCGGCTTACTGCAGCCCCCATTAGCCCCAGTGGGAGCTGTGATTGGTCAAACCTGCCAACGCGGCAGGTAAGCAAACTGGCCTGGCCCACCAGGGTCCTTATCCTGGCGAGCCACGTGCCAGAGGTTGCCGACTCCTGTACTACACTGATACATGCACGAGTATGGATGCAGTTATATTGCTGAAGAGCACCTTTATACAGATATAACTGTGTCCACAGTAGTGGGATCATGCCACTGTAACTATACTGGTATAGTTAAAGCAGTACAACTTTCTAGTGTAGACTAGGCCTAAGGCACCAGAATCAGGGAACTATAAGCAGCTCCCTCAGAAACATGCCTCTGCACTGTACCTGTGCTATGCTTGCTACAAGCCCATGGTGCATAAAGTTAAGCACATGCTTAGCTGTTTGTGAGATTGGGGCATAAATTTGTTAAGCACTGTGCATATTTACCGAGTGTTAAGTTGTTTACATGAAGAAAAGTTTATTCTCTTTTTGAAATATGCTACATTAAAAAATTATCATATATCAAAGGTAACTGGATATATGTTAAAATAATACTTGAAACAGAAATGGTCAATATAGTAAAGAAAGATGTAAATCAGGCATCTGTTCTGGGATAAGCTCTCACAGTTCTTTGATATAACAGATGGACTAGCATGACAAACATATGCAGAGATAGCTCTCTCATTGCCTAACGAAAGTACGCATTGCTAAACTGCTGATAACATACTGAGTTTTCTAGGTCCCAAATCCTTTTAACCAGGGGTTCTCACCAAAAAAAAAATGTTGGTGGCCTCAGAGTGTGGCCACCAACTCTTGCTGGTGGTTGCTCTGACAATTTTTCCTAAAATACTTAATTAACTTCAGGAAAATCACAAATATGCACATATCCATGTCCAAAGCATTATAATTTATTTATGTAAGGTTTTTTGCAGACTCAGTAATCAAAATAACATACAGTTCTCTATTCCTAACTGGATCTAAACAGAATAAAAACACAAATAAGGTGCTTTGCACATTGTCATGTTCTTGTCTTTTTTCTTATTGTTTCTTTTGCCTTTTGGGGGGTGGGGGGGGATGCTTTTCTTTTTTTAAGACTTGCTAGCTAGTAAGTCTGCTGTGGAAACTGATAATAACAAACATACAAATGCAGCAAAGAATCCTGTGGCACCTTATAGACTAACAGACGTTTTGGAGCATGAGCTTTTGTGGGTGAATACCCACTTCCTCAGATACTAAACATACAAATATCACTTTCACAGCACACTTACTCAATCCCAGCAAACCCAGAAATAAATTAAGCCCTGGATGGGGAAGTGGTTATGGAAGCACTAGGGTGATGGGGCACTGAAGGAGGCAGCACGGGCCAGGGTTAATTGGGGAGGGGGAGCTCAGGGCCAGAGCCCAAAACCCTTTGCCCAGGGAATGGAGCCTGGGGATGGAGCCCAAAGTCCCACGGGTGGAGCCTGCCACCCACCACCCCAGGGCTGAAGCCCAATCCTACACCAGGGAAGGTGGGGAACACACACTGGCTGTCTGCTCCTCCAGCTTTTCTGGCCCCAGAGACAGCCAGGACCCAACCACTGCTGGCAGCCCCAGGGGAGTGGCCGCTGCTTTGCCCCTTCCCCCGCATCACCACCCAGCAGGCTGTGGCTGCTAGAAAAGCCCCTTGTGACTACAGGCGGCCACAATACCCACATTTGATAAACATTCCTTTAAACAATACAACAGATTGGGATATATCTGCACCAAATTGTGTACTCCATTTTGTCATGTAACTTCCATTTTGTATTATAACCTTCATTTTTTGCTATGTGCTGAACAGGTTTGATCTTGCCCAAGGCAAGTCTATTATAATGAATTCCTGACAGCCACCCTGCACAGGAAAGGTGTTTGATGCCTTGTTGAAGAACTATGACTGAAAAGCCAACACAGAGCTACCTAGGGTCATGAACTGTCTCCCAGTTGTCCAGCCCCAAGGACAATGTTTTTTGTACATGGCTTGTACATCTGCCGTTTCTCAGTCTGGGCACATGACACTAGAGACTGTATTTGGGGGGTGGATTTCTCAGAGATGGGGTCAGTCCCTTGGAAGCAAGATGTGTAGGACAGAAAAGGCAGGAGGTGGGTCTCTGCCCAGCCTGAAACACTGAGAAACCTCAGACTCACAGAAGGAATAAGAGTGAGACAAAACGAGTGACGGGTTTGTCTCAGAACTTCTGTTATTTTGCAGAGGTCTGTAACTCTCTGTGTCTTCTAAGATTAAAGTTACTGTGGTTAAGAAATTCCTTTGCTAAGCCTGTGTTCCTTACTTTCCTGTCAAGTTGCTTCTGAAGGGGTGGAACTAGAAGCCCAAGTGACCCCAGCTGAGATGGAACTCTGTGTAAATGACCGGGTAGAAGTAAGGGAGGTAAGAGGCACTGTTTTCAGGGTTTTTGGTGGTTGGATTGTAGATAAGATAGTTTGTGATCATGTAATTAAAAGCTGTATCATAATGCACACATAAAATGGCAAGTTAAAGTTGCACAAGCAATCTTTATTTCAGCATTTCCTAACTTTTCAGCACTTGACTTTGCAATCTGAATGTTCTTTTGTCATTTTGCAGGGGATATAATTACTTATACAGTGTCAAATTACTGCTTTGCAATCCTGTTTAAAGAAAAGTTTCTTGCCCCAAATGCCTGTATAGTCTAAGGCTCCAATTCTTCAAAGATGCATGCGTTTATCTTTAAGCATGTGAGTAGTTCCACTGAACTGAATAGTTATTCTGGAATAGCTCCCCATGTGGATACTCTATTCCAGAAAAAAGTCATTTTAATTGCATAATAATCAGTGTGCTTCCAAAGTGATGGCCAATCTCCCTGGAGGGGCACATTTAGGACAGGCCATCCCATTCCTGCAGGAAAGAGCCCTGGTGGAGTGTGACATGTCTGTGCCCAGCAGTGGCATTGAAGGAGGCTCTCACGGGGTACAGCAGAGTTTAGGACTGAAGACAGGGCAGGGGGCACAGGGCTCCAGGCCTAGAGTTTGGTACAGTGGATGTAGGGAGCCATAGGCTAGGGTGAGGGCAGCAAGTGAAGTAGAGGCTTGCAATCCAGCCAAGACCCGATGGGACCACCCAATTACAACGTTCGAGTTGTGTCAGGTATAAAAACAACTTGATGGGCTCAGATTTGGACTGGCTGTGGTCTGGTCAGGATTGGATTGGGCTTTAAAATTAGGGTTGAACAGACCTCTAGAAGCCAGTAGGGAACAAGTTCTCCTGGTACTGTGCACAGGGGTCCAGGTCAACGGCCACAACTGCTCACCCCAGGGAAGGCTTTCACAGCATCTTCACCCAATAACTGCTCCTCAAAATGGCAGAGAAAGCATAGTCTTGGGACCTGCAGGCAAGGGCATGGGGCAAAAATCAAGCTCTGAGTTAATGGGAACATTTACGTTGACTTTCAGGGGGTCAGGATTTCATCTATTGTGTGCTAGTCTCACCTTGAAATTTTTCTCACATTTCAATGCTAATAGATGTATGTATCCTGAATTTTCAGCTGAGGTGACAATACAGGTTTACCTGCTCAGGATGCTAAAACTAGGAAGCACCAGTCTAGCTTTATGTGATATTTATCCCAACTTGCCTAATTTCTTTAACAGAAATCATTTTAAATTCACAGTGCTATTTGACTAAAGATTACCCAGCCTTTTTCCTGGGAAAAGACATGAACATTGTATCACTGTTATCAAAAATCTGCAGACAGTCCTGCAACTGGATGCCTCTTGATTTAAAAGAGAGGGGGCTGATGGTAGAGCCTTTTCTGTAAACAACAGGTCAGGAACAAGCTCGCCCATTCCCAACCCTGTCCAAAATGACCCTGGATCTATTGATCTTCAGGCAAGCTGCAAGATGCATCAATTTATGTGGGCTGTGGCAGAGGGTGAGATTTGATGAGGGTTATAACAGCATTGGAAAGGGGAGTTTCGTGTTTTGCTGCGGGCTGATTGTCAGTGGATAAGATGCTATTTAATTTTATTTCTCAGCTGTGATTTGTTTCCATTCAACATTCCCCTCCTCCCCCCTTTTATTACTGTATAATTCCAAAGAAATAAAATAACACAGGCACCTATCATAGATTATCAGAGTTGGAAGGGACCTCAGGAGGTCATCTAGTCCAATCCCCTGCTTGAAGGGGGAAACAATCTCCAGACTGATTTTTACCCCAGATCCTTAAATGGCCCCCTCAAGGACTGAATTCACAACCCTGGGTTTAGCAGACCAATGCTCAAACCACTGTGCTATCCCTCCTCCCCCCAAAGGTCATTGAGTCCAGCCTCCTGCCTTTACTAGCAGAACCAAGTACTGATTTTGCCCCAGATCCCTAAGTGACTCCCCTCAGGGGCTGAACTCACAGCACTAGGTTTAGCAGGCCAATGCTCAAACCACTGAGCTATCCCTCCCGCGGGTCCTGCAAGGGAATTTCCATAGGATGTATGTGCTCATACAATGGGTCTGGGCTGGTGCAGCATCTATCTGTGTGGATTAGGGCCTTGGATTGTCAATTATTTAAAAAGTCAGTTTTTCTATTATGTAAAGCAATATAAACATCTACAGCAGTACATAAGAGTAAATTCACAACTGGATCAGTGCAGTCATATCCTTGCACACACATGGAGCTCCATGGGATTCCACTGCGTAGACTGAGCTACAGGATCTGGCCTGCTTCTCAAACAAACTAAAAACAAAAACAGTGCACAATGGTTGGGGAACTGTGCAATAACAATGCTAGCAATAATTACAGTTAGGGCTGGTCTACACTAAAGCTGTAAAGTTGACCTAAATTATGCTACTTCAGTTAACACTAAGTTATGTAATGGAAGTCAACATAACTTAGGTCGACTTACAGCAGTGTCTACACTGTGCTGTGTTGATGGGAGATGCTCTCCTGCATATTTTCATTAAGCTTCTCAGGGAGCTGGAGTACAAATTCGATGGGAGAGTGCTCTGACATCGACTTAGCAGGTCTTCACCAGACCAGCTAAATCGACACTGCTGCATCGACTGTAGCAGTGCCAATTTAGTTGTAAGTATAGACATGCCGTTAATCACCGTTGTAGCTAGAATAGTTGATACTAATGTGGACAGGGCCCAGGTTACACCATCTAATGCTCATTTGCTGCAATATGCTATTGAATTAAGTTTTAGTATCTTTGGAGACCATTATATTAAATGCAAAGATATGTATTATTGTGGTCCTGTGTGATCGAAGGACTGAACTATGGAGATTGCTGAACTATATGTGAACCTAACCTTTTGAAGCTATGCCTTGAGGAAAAAAACACTATATGCTGATTACCTATTCATCAAGACTGGAGATGAAAGGCCCAAACTGCATAAAGATTAGGCTGATTTACCCAGTCTGTGCATGTGAAGGATTGACTCCTACCTGAGCACTTGTGTAGCAGGGGTAGAGTGATTTTGGTAAGCTTATTAGCATGCACGTAGGTTCTTTTATTGTTTATGTTTTCTCTGTAATGTGATCACTTTAATAATAAATTAGCTTGCTTAGAATGAGATGTGTGGTAACTTATAACTAGGCAATTACACTTTTAATAACCTCTGGAGAGAGAGAGAAAGGCCAGAATCTGTGCTTGTTTAGCCATCCAGGTTTGCTGGGAATAACAATGTTAGCAGGGAACCATGCAGCCTGCAAAAAACTCCAATTTCAAGTTTCAGAGTACCAGCTGTGTTAGTCTGTATCCATAAAAAGAACAGGAGTACTTTTGGCACCTTAGAGACTAACAAATTTATTTGAGAATAAGCTTTTGTGGTCATCTTAATTAATTAGCCTCTTAGAGCTGCTTTGGCATCTTCTCTGTATGTATGTATGTATATATATATACATATACACACTTCTTGTATGTTCCATTCTACGAAGTGGGCTGTAGCCCACGAAAGCTTATGCTCAGATAAGTTTGTTAGTCTCTAAGGTGCCACAAGTACTTCAGTTTCAAGGAGAGAGATGCAGGTTTCTGCCCGACTGAGGGGATGATGGAGGAGCTGGAAGCCAAGTGTGGCTTCTCTTGCTGGACCATGGAGCAGGACTACAGGTACAGTTGCTCTGAACTGTGGCAACCTTATCATACAATAAAAGGGAAGAAAAAGACTCTAAATCAGGGGTCGGCAATCTCTGGTACATGGCTCACCAGGGTAAGCACCCTGGCTTGCCGGGCCAGTTTGTTTACCCGCCGTGTCAGCAGGTTTGGTTGATCGTGGCTCCCACTGGCTGAGGTTCACTGTCCCAGTGAAACCCGTGCCGCTTCCTGCTGCCCCCATTGGCCTGTGTTATAACCTTATTCCCAGATTTGGACCTTAGCGTCCAAAATATGGGGGTTAGCATGAAAACCTCCAAGCTTAGTTACCAGCTTGGACCTGGTACCTGCTGCCACCACCCAAAAAATTAGAGTGTTTTGGGGCACTCTGGTCCCCCTGAAAAACCTTCCCTGGGGACCCCAAGACCCAAATCCCTTGAGTCTCACAACAAAGGGAAATAATCCTGATTCCCTTCCCCCCCTCCAGGTGCTCCTGGAGAGATACACAGACACAAGCTCTGTGAAACTACACAGAGTGATTCCCCCTCTCCGTTCCCAATCCTGGAACAAAAGCACTTTCCTCTTCACCCAGAGGAAATGCAAAATCAGGCTAGCAATCCAACACACAGCTCTCCCCTTGATTTCTTCCTCCCACCAATTCCCTGGTGAGTACAGACTCAATTTCCCTGAAGTAAAGAAAAACTCCAACAGGTCTTAAAAGAAAGCTTTATATAAAAAAGAAAGAAAAAATACAAATGTTCTCTCTGTATTAAGATGATACAACACAGGGTCAATTGCTTAAAAGAATATTGAATAAACAGCCTTATTCAAAAAGAATACAAATCAAAGCACTCCAGCACTTATATTCATGCAAATACCAAAGAAAAGAAACCATAGAACTTACTATCTGATCTCTTTGTCCTTCCACTTAGAAACAGAAGACTAGAAAACAGAACTACTTCTCCAAAGCTCAGAGACAGCAGGCAGACAGACAAAAGACTCAGACACACAATTCCCTCCACCCAAAGTTGAAAAAATCCGGTTTCCTGATTGGTTCTCTGGTCAGGTGTTTCAGGTGAAAGAGACATTAACCCTTAGCTATCTGTTTATGACAGCCTGGGACAGCGAACTGCAGCCAGTGGGAGCCACAGTCAGCACAGCAAGTAAACAAACTGGCCCAGCCCACCAGGGTGCTTATCCTGGCGAGCCGTGTGCCAGAGACTGCCGACCCCTGTTCTAAACCAAGTACTGGTCTATTTCAGGTGGCATGAACAATTCATTTGTGAAATCCTAGGAAGTAGTGGAAACCATACAAAAGCACTGTTATTGCTGAGTGAAGTAAATAGCACTGTATCTAAGTATATTTAGCAAATAATGCAAATTGCAGGAACATAAAGGAAGGAGATTAAAGGGACACTAGAACAAATCTTATTCACCTGACTCACATTGACTACTTAACTCATTATTAAATCGATTAAGGCCAAAACTTAAATATTGTAAGAAAAAATGTAACAGCTAAAATTAAATATTGCTGTTTCCAATCATCTAAAAGAGTATTAAATCTATGTATCTATATTGATTTCTTCAACACCACTGTATCTAGAACCACAAGCACTCAAGGAGTCCTGTTTTAGGGAATGAAATGTAAAAGGCTCCTCTGCAGTGTTTACCACCCATTGATTGCAGCACAAGAAAGTCAAGTTCACAAGAAACAGAAAGTGAAGCTGTCCAGGTTTCTTTCCACAGACTAAAACAAGAGTCACAGACACAAAACAAACAGCACCAGATGGGGGAGATGGGAATCAGGTTTGTCGAATCCTCGCTGTTAATCACCTAGAGTGTTGTTACTGGCACAGATGAGGGATTTATTTTGAAGCAGTGATAGTTTTAAGCACACAGGCTCCTCTACTCCCCGGGCTAGGCAGAGGGGGGGCACTGTGGAAGGTGGGGGTCCCTGTTGGGAGCTGGCTGCTCCCCAGCGGGGCACGTGCACTGCGGGGAAACCCCCAGCAGAGTGTATGCTGAGGCTGGCAGCCCCCTGCCCTGCACTGCGGGGAGCTGGCTGCGGGGTGTGCATGGGGAGCACGATCCGTTCCACTCACTGCACACGGCGGGGGAGAGGCTCCCTGCTCCCCCGAGAGCGCGCACGCACCCAGGGGCAGGGGGTTGGGACGGACACTCACATCGCCGCTGCTCTGCTCCGGGTGCAGCCGCCGCCGCTCCCAGCCCCGCGCGCCGGGCCCCTTCGAACGCCCAGAGCTGCTAAGCTCAGCGGAGGCACAGTCTGGCCCGTCACAGGGTCTGGAGCTACGGGCGCCGAGAAGGCTCAAGCCGCGCTCCCCGCCCCACCCCCCGCGAGAGTCAGTCATCAGCGCTCCGCGGGGAGCCGCTGAGCAAGGGAGCCACGGCGACTCGGTGAGTGACTCGCACGCGCTACAGGTGGCGCCTAACGCCCCTTCCCCTCGTGCCAACACTCGCTGCGCACCTGGGGGGAGGCGCGGGTCAGCCTCGTCGGAACTTCAGCGCCGGGGGGCGCTGCCCCCAGGGGCTGGCCGCGCGGTGGGGCCGGGAGCTGCGCTCGCCCCGTGGCGCGAGGAGTCTCGCTGCGGGGCTGGGAGCCCCCCTGGGGCTCGGCCCGCGGCGCGGGGGTGAGGCGGGGCGAATGACACCAGCGACATGGACGGGAGCGCCTGGCTCCGGCTAGTCCCGGCTGTACGTGAGGCGCCCGCAGCCCGGCCGGGGCGCGGCGCAGCGACCCACGCGGCTGCGCCAAGTTTCCGTGGAGTTTGAGCCTCGTGAGTTCGGTAACTGTCCCTCCAATCGGCCCCCTCACCGGCCGCCCCAGCTCCACTCTTCCTCAGGCTGCCCCCGACCCCGCGGCTCCCCCGTGTTCCCGTCACCATCCCCTCGCTCCCTGTCACCAGACCCCGCTGTGTGCGCGCCCCCACGTCCCTCACCAGAAATCTCCCGTTTTTCCCCCTCTCAGCACATCCCCCTGCTTCCCCTCTCACCGGCTCCCCCCACGGTAAACCTCCCTCCCTGTATTGCCCCTCACCAGTGGTCCTTCCCTGGGCTGCCCCTCACCAGATCCTGCCCTCAGGCTCTCCCTCTTCACCAGACCCCCCTACTCCACACTTTTCTTCATCAGACCCTGAACTTCCCCCAATCACCAGACCCAACCCCCTTGCCTCTCCCATGCCCCTGCTCACCAGAATTGCTCACCAGACCCTTTGTGCCCCCCTGGGGCTCTGCCTTCCCTTCCCCTGATCCTCTGTCCCCCCCTGGGGCTCTGCTCTGCCCTCACCTGACCTGACCCTATGTGCCTTCCCGGGGTGCTTTCTCCCCTATACCAGATCCTCTCCCCCCATGTTGTCCCTCATCAAGACTCCTTTCCCTAAGCCCCCATGGCAGCTGTCCTGGTTCAGGTTGGCTTTCTGGACTGGCATTGGTGTTAGGGGGACTGGGGCAGTTTCAGGTGGCTGCTTCACCTGTGCAGCTCTGTAGCGTTACATACACTCACACCCGTGCACTCAGCACTATTTGGTCTTGTCCTGTAATGAAGGGCTACAGGCTGGGCTCAGAGAAACAGAAGATGTGCTTGCGCCATGTGTTTGCCAGACAGTGTGTGTGTTTGTACTCACTTCAGCAGCAGCAGGCTGTTGCTGCCTCTTTCTAAATACATCTACATGTCAGCCCCAGATTGGCTGTTTCTGCATCTGGACCTGATGATGTTTATCACTTAGTAACTATGACTCTTAGGCATTAAGTTGGCTGGGAATCATCTTAAACATGGCACAGATAATCATCTTTATTTGTATATTGAAGAAGTAGATCAGAGTAAGTTTAAAGGTCTTAACACTCCCCTCCTTGTGGCCCCCATACTACTGGAGCCTGGTCCCCCCCACTCCCAGGTTATTGGTTTTCTTTCTTTCTACACAATCCAAGTGTTTGGGTAAGGGGGTGTAATCACAACTGACTGCTTTTGCTATAGTCATCCGGGGCGGAGGAGGAGGAAGTCCAATGAAAAGTCTGAAATGAGTCATTAAATACAGAGGCCCTTATTGTTTGTTAACCAAAAAAAATGTGGGTTGTAAATGGAACAAAAATGTTATCTTAAATTCAAAACAAAAATAGAAAACAAAGATAGCAACAAACTTTTTTTACTCTTAGGCTTTCTAAAGAACATACTAAAAAAAGAAAGTAATTTTGCTTTTTTCTGAAAGAGGCTGTGTGGTCAGAATGTCATAGCTAACTGCAGTAGTTATACATCTGTCAGCGTTTCCATTATAAGCCCCCATTTTTTGCGTAGTTTACAACTTAGTTATCAAATTTACACTGAGTTGAAACTTGGTCTACGTACTCTCCTTTGGAAATAGTTGTTAAAATAAATGGGGAAATGAATCTGCTAAGATGACTCAATGAGAATTTGGTGGAAAAAGCATACTAGTTTTATTATACTTTCTTTGTATTCCTCTATACTTAAAACTTGTCTTTAGAAAGGAATATTGTTGGCTATTAGACCAACATTTCTTTTAATATTTTCCTTAAAGTGAAACAGTCAAAAGACTAATATCTAAAAATTTCTCCTTTATATGTAAAATAATTGGTCTGCATAATTTTTGTTATTATGCATTCAGCTTTAGAGATCCTAAGTTTGATTCCACCATAACCTCTCTTAAGAAGCTGTTACAGTATTGCTATGAATTAGTATTAAGAAACTTGGCTAAATCTTTGTATGTTCAGTGAAATGATGCAAAGTCCTACAGAGCTATAGACCTCCTGCAGAGTGTTAAGTGCTAGCAGCATGTTAAAATCCATAGTAGCACAAACTAGAAGTCAATGTGAAGATATTAAAACTGGGGGCAAGCTAAGTGATTTATGTGCAGAAGCCCAATGGGATGGTTTTACTGTTCCTTTTAACTGCTGTTTTTATGCTTCCAGACATGTAACAGACAATATTTTTGATGCTTAATTTGTGTGTATATCTGTATGTGTTTCGGCTCCATGTAACATGACTGCCACCCAGTGGACAACTTTGAATACTATACAAAATTTTCTTTTTATTTACGTTGAAATATTAATGCAGTCTAATAGCAATTTAAATTGTTTTTTCAGCAAATTTACAGAATTTTTAACATGCAGAGTAAGTCAGTTCAGAACTTTTTTTATTTAATTATAAGAGGTTGTAGTTTACACTATTTAGTTGACAGTATTTAATTTACTAGTGAGGAAAACATTTAAGTGGATTCTCTGAAATAAATGAAAGCAATGGTTTTACATGTTCCTAATCTGTCTCGAAATGCCTTAACAATTGCTAAGAACTAATTTATGGAGGAGCTTCAGAAAAGTGCTTCTCAAAGTTGTGAGCTCTAGAAACCCACACCTTCCAAGCTCATAAGCCATTCATAAATTATATTGGCATGGTAGACTCACCCTATATTGTGTGCCTCAGAAACCTATTAATCCTGCAGTGAAGTGCATGCTTAAAACAATTGTGCCATAGAGTCAGCATGGACTAAGTACCACAAAAGCTGGCAGAGCTGCTTCATAAGTCTGTCTAATGGTCTTTGGCATATGTTTTTTCCACATTTGTGCCAAGATTTTTTTTTTAAGTTATTCATCTAAAGTGAACTGATTTTTCAAAAGTGCTGAGTACTCAAAAGATTCCATAGATGTCAGCGGAAGATGCTGGATGTTCAGCACTTCTGAAAAATCTGGCTGCTTATTTAGAATCCTAAATATGAACACAGGAGTCTAACTTTAGGCAGCCATTTAAAAAAAACAACCACCTTTGTTGAGGGCTTTTTATTTTGTATCAGGTAGGTAAATCAGACTGTAGTTGAAGAGGGACTGTATTAGTATCTTATCAGCAGCCTTGGGGCTGCACCTAAATTGCATAACCTGGAACAGACTTCCAGATGGCTGTCTGCTCAGATCAAATTGAAGCATTGGGCACAAAGTCTTGTAGTCTCCTTAAGAATGCTTCCATATTAAAGGTGAAAGTTTTATTTGGCTTGGAAGCTGCACTTGAGTCAGATACTTATGAAATCATGTTTATACTTTCATATTTTCTTCATTTTTTTACTATAACACAAATCTATTTCTATACCATAGGCAAGCAAAAAAAAATTTAAGGAAGGGCACTCCATCCTTAACTCATTCTTTTGTGCCTGTTGTAGTATAAATTGTAAGTGATATATGTGCACTGAGCTGATGCCTCTTATATCTCGCACCATTTCTCCAGTGAACGGCTTTACCTTTGGACTTCTTGGTTCAAACTTTGAACACTAGTTTTTAACATGTGGATTTTTAAATAAGTGGTATTTCAGTAGACAGCGAAGTTACCAGTTCCGTTCCCATTCCTCTCCCCCCCACCATTTAGATAGCACTGGAGAAGACATATTAGGTGATAAACAAGATAGTCTGTTTCATTATAAAGATCTATCTCTAAACTAGGAATTCTTTACCAGTATGGGAATGCCAGTATGCTGTACTGGCAAAGTTACCCTGGCGTGGACATAGCTAAACTGGCAAAGATGCCTTGTTCTAGTACAATAAAATCACCAGCTATGAACAAACTGCATCTGTAAAAACACAGTTTTGCTGTTATGACTGTATCTGCGTTGGGGGGTACCAGACAGGGATCCCACCTCCTAATACCCTTGACCAATATAGCCATGCTGACAGAAGTTCACCTCTGATTCTGCAAATGTGCATATGAACACTTCCACTGAAAGCATGTAAGTAGTTTCACTGTTAAGTATTTGCAAGATTTGGGGCTTCACTCATGTGAGCAGCCCTGTCAACACCCCTGTGTGTAGGGGCTATACAAATGAGTAAAAGTTTATAGGATTCAGCCTATATGGCCTAATTCTATATCCAGTGAAATTGATGATACTGTGCTATCCATTGGGTAAGGATCTAGCATAGTGTTTCTCAAATTGAAGTCGCCGCTTGTGTAGGGAAAGCCCCTGGCGAGCCGGGCTGGTTTGTTTACCTGCCCCGTCCGCAGGTCCGTCCGATCGCGGCTCCCGCTGGCTGCGGTTTGCTACTCCAGGCCAATGGGAGCTGCTGGAAACGGCGTGGGCCGAGGGACTTACTGGATGCTGCTTAGAGCAGCCCCCATTGGCCTGCAGTGGCGAACTGCGGCCATTGGGAGCTGCGATCGGCTGGAGCCACGGACAGAGGAGGTAAACAAACCGGCCTGGCCTGCCAGGGGCTTTCCCTACACAAGCTGCGACCCCAGTTTGAGAAATGCTGATCTAGCACATTAACAAAATTAGGGAGGGAGCTTTGAACCTCTGTCTTGTAAGAAAAATCTCATTTGACATGGCAAAAAGTGAAACAAAATCATCTTTCAGTACTATTTGAATCTTTTGTGGTGACTTGGTGAAAATTGGGTTGATATTGACAGGATTATAAGAGTTCCACTATGATCCCTGTTTTGAAATTTTTCTATGGATTGCAGTTTTGCCAACAGTTGTGATTTTTATCATGAGTCTCACAATATTTCATGTGTTCTTGTGATGTCCCAGCTCAGAGACTTGAACACAGCAACGTCTTTTTTTTTTTTAAACGAGGACATTTCTAGCCCTTATCGTTGCAGACAAAAGCTTGAAAACATGAACCTAAGGGCTTAAAACCCAAGAAGGCAAAGAAGAACCCAAACTTAATTATTTTTTAATCTCATGTTTTTTTTTAATGGTTTAACTCATGATTTTTGAATGCTTGGGGTTGGCAATATCTGTTTCATAGGTTTATTTGGGACACCCTTTGCAAGAAATTAAAAAAACTAGAGACTAATTCTCCTACTAAATACACCCATATCTTAGGAGAAAGTTGAGCTGGGAAACGGGATGAGTTCAAATTTCATGTCTGTTTAGGCTATGTCTACACTAACGCTGTTGTTGGTAAAACTTTGGTTGATCGGGGTGAGTCAAAAACCACACTCCTGACTGACATAAGTTTCACCGACAAAAGCACCTGTGTGGATAGTGCTATGTCAGTAGGAGATGCTTTCCTGCCAACATAGCTACTGCTGCTCATTGTGGGTCATTTAATTATGCCAATGGGAGAGATCTCTCCCGTCCGCATAGAGTGGCTACACTGGAGATCTTTGAGTGGCACAGCTGCAGCGATACAACTGTGCTATTGTAAGGTCTGTAGTGTAGGCATAGTTTGAGTGTGGTTTATATTCCCATGCACCGCTTCATACTTACTAATGACCAATGCCATGAATCCCAACCTGAGAAGGTTAAGTCAAGTCTGAGTTGCTAACTCATTTTACAAGTTAGTTAACAGAGCTTTGTGGGGGAATCATGTGATTCTCCCACTCTCAGGCCAGGTCCTGGGTGGCAGTCCTTTGGTACTAACTGTGATTGCCTCAGTAGCTCTAATTTAGGCTTAGACTGGGGTAGTCAATAGGCAGAGCAGAGGCCAAATCCAGACCACCACACTTTTGAATGAACCCCAAAATCTTTTTATTTACTTATCATTATTGTTGGATTTTTTATTATTCTCTCTGGAGTCTGGACATTGACTATATCTTGACCAAGAAATTTGGACCTTGACCAAAAATAATTGATTACCCTTGTCTTTGACCATGCAGTTATGTTCCCTCTGGGGCACTGACAGTGGTAATTAGTGACCAAATAGTCTCCTTAAAACCATGTATCATTTATTTCAAATAAAAGCATTTGAGAAAACAGAACTTTAAAACAATAAAACACAGTATATGCATGTCTAGGTTACCAGGTGTTTAACCCAGGGCCGCCCAGAGGATTCAGGGGACCTGGGGCAAAGTGGGGGAGCTGCGGCTCTTGTACTCACCCGGCAGCGGTCTGGGTCTTCGGCGGCGGGGGCCCTTCAGTCGCTCTGCGTCTTCAGCAGCACTGAAGGGCCCCCCGCTGCTGAAATGCTGCCGAAGACTCGGACCGTCACTGGGCCAGAGCTCGCGGGGCCCCTGTGGGGCCTGGGGCAAATTGCCCCACTTGCCCCCTCCCCTGGGTGGCCCAGGTTTAACCTTGTTCTAGATGGAGACCACAGTAGGACTAGCTCCCTATAGTCTCTTCCACAGAGCCTCTTTGTCTGTCTGTTGCCCTGTCAGAACGCACTGATGCTCTCTTGTCCAGCCCTGGACAACTCACTCCACTTTCTAGGAATCATAACACTTTTAAACTGATGTAGCCTTTTAATCTAGTAACCTCAGCTTTGGCGAAACAAAGTTTTCAACTTGGTGGAGATAGGCTCCTTAAAAAAAAAAGTTAACAGCTGCCCCCATTGTCTTCCAAATGTGTGCTTAGGGCTGCTTGTGTTGCTTCCCTGTTTTTTCTCCCACAGCCCCCTATTAAGATAGATTCAATGCATTTATAGAGGAAAGTCTTATAATCCAAATATACAATAACTTCCCTGCATTGACCAAGTTGCATACAATGTTCAAACAACTGTTAGACCTCATTGTCACAGTTCAGGGCAACTGCAGCTGTTTCCCGTCAGTGGTTCAGTAAGGATGCCCACTCTTAGGTTTCTGGCTCCCTAGTCGTTGCCTCTCTTCCGTGAAGACCCTCATCTCTCTCTCCCTTCTGTCCAGGGTGTTTCCAGGTGGAACAGTTCCCTGCCTTAATTGTGTTATTTGCAGCAAAAGACAGTCTGCCTCAGCAGAGCTGCTTTGCTTCTCTCTTCAGACACTACACAGTGTAATTGCTACAGTTATAAGTTACCACACAGTTCTTTCTAAGTAAGCATATTTTAATCTTAAGGTAAAAGTACTACAGAGTGAACTTTTAAAAGCAGTAAAATACATGCGTAGCAATAGTTTTACCAGAGGTCAACCCCCCTTCCAATCTCCCTCCACAAGGGCTCTGATTGATGTTAGTTGTTCCAACTGTTAGTTGTTCAAATCCTTCCCTAAGGATTGTGAACTAGAGGTCCTGCCCATTTGTGGGATCAGAACAAAAGCCCTGAGCCTGTTTAGGACCAGGCTGTTTATCTAAAATTCCTTTTTTGTCTATTGGCACCTGGAGAATCCAGATTGGTCTTTGAATTGTCCTCCCGTTACAGGTGATCAGCAGACAAAAGGTCTTCCTCCCTCTCCCCCATCCTCACCCCCAGCAAAGCTTCAAAGGCTGAGTCATAGGTGTGGGCTTGTAATCTCCTCCCCAGTATTTTCTAGGAATTCTACTTCACACATATTGTCCCAAAAGATCAACTGTCTTCTATGTTGTTTAGCATAGTCTTTTGAAGGTCATGTTATCTTCCAAAGATTGCATTAATCCTTCCTCCTCCTAGAGAAATTCCATACAATCCCCCAATAGTACACAAACATTCACATTTTCAATACAATGGACCTCAAAGGTATTAAATGTAATTCAGTAAGGTTTAACTTAATTCCATAAGGTTTGCTGAGAATCTTGTCATATCTGTCATACTGTGTTCATAACATTACATAGCAGCTCCAAGCCTCTCACACAGAGTTACTGCAGGCTTAGTCAGGAATAGAACCTACACCTCCCCGTGTCTTAACTTCTTAGTCATGCTTCCTTTCATACTGAGCATGCTTTGGTTAGGTCAGTGGTTCTTAACCAGGAGTACATAGAGGTCTTCTAGAGGGTACATCAACTCATCTAGATATTTGCCTGGTTTTACAACAGGCTCCAGAAAAAGCAGTATTGAACTCAGTACAACTAAAATTTCACTCAGACAATTATTTGTTTTGTACTGCTCTACCTACTATATCAGCGGTTCTCAAACTGTGGGCAAGTTAATTTTAATGGTGTCACCAGGGCCAGTGTTAGGCTCACTGGGGCCCAAGGCAGAAAGCCTAAGCCCTGCTGCATGGGGCTGAAACCAAAGCCTGAGTTTTAAGTGATGTGGAAGTTGGGGTATGCAAGACAAATCGGACTCCTGAAAGGGTTACAGTAGTCTGAAAAAGTTGAGAACCACTGGGTTAGATGAGCTCTAACAACTAAATAACACTCTTCTCCCAAAATCAGGGACATAGCTGTCTCTTGTACAGATGCCTCCTGTGTTATGCAAACCCAACTTGCGCAAATCTACACTTACCCATTTTTGCGTAATGGTCGGGTATACATTTCCAACTTACGCAAAATTAAAGTTACGCAAGGCGTTCCAGAACGGAATGCTTGTGTAAGTCAGGGATCATCTGTATGTGACTATCCAGTAAACAACTATGTAACCCACTGGGAAAGTATGTAGAGGCCTTGGCTACACTAGTGCTTTACAGTGCTGCAACTTTCTCGCTCGGGTGTGAAAAAACACTCCCCCGAGCGCAGCAAGTTACAGCGCTGTAAAGCGCCAGTGTAAACAGTGCCCCAGCGCTGGGAGTGCGGCTCCCAACACTGTAAGCTAATCCCCTCAGGGAGGTGGAGTACCTACAGCGCTGGGAGAGCTCTCTCCCAGCGCTGGCATCACAACCACACTCTCACTTCAAAGCGCTTTGGAGTTTCAAGTGTAGCCAAGCCCAGAGTCTCATCCAGTGGGTGAACTTGAATAGAGACTTGCAAATACTCCTCTAGCTCAAGTAATAGAGATCTGATCTGGGTGGCTGAAGGGCCATTGTTTAAATCCTGTTGTTGACTCATGTAAATGGATGTTATGGTTGTGTGTGATCTTGTTTTTGACATTTTCTTTTTAAAACAAGTTACACAATGAGAGGACATCTTGTAACACATTTATAACAATTATTATAATCTATATATTATTTCAGGATTTAAACATTTCAGTCATTTGTCATCTCACCCTCTCTCCTCCCTGATTCATTGAACCTACCAACTGATCTTTGCAAACCCTGTAAAAAACAAAAGAAAATACACACATTGATTTCATTTAATGACTGTTAAAGTTGCATCAGGACACATACCACCAATTTAACACCTGAAAAGCACAGAAATAAGATGTTAAGGGAAAAATCTCTTGCCTTCCAATTTACATTGCCTACAACACTGTCAATAATGCACTATAACACTCCATACAATTTTCAGTTTCCCCTTGTAGGGGGATCAGCTGTCTCCCATGCTCCCCTTCATGGCCAGGGCTGACTCTGCAGTTCACTGCTAACAATTTCTCCCTTCAAGGCTCTCCGTTACATTACCATCAAAAGCTCTACACCAGTGATTCCCAACCTTTTTCGTCTGGTGGATACCAGACAATGAGCCACAGAGGACCGTGACAGTGGTTGAGCATCTGCCGAAATACTGCCGACAAGCAGCGTCATCCAGAGGCGTCGCCGCCGAAATGCCACTGAAAATTGGTGGCGTTTCGGCAGCGACGCCTCTGGATGATGCAGCTTGTCAGCGGCATTTCGGCAGATGCTCATCCACCGGCCAGTACGTGGGTGCACTTAGACGCCCTGGAGGGCCCCATGGCACCCGTGGGCACCGCGTTGGGGACTCCTGCTCTACACACATGGCATCATGTGGAGTACAGACACTGCACTCCCAGTTAGCACAGGTATAAATAGCAGTGCAGACACTGAGACCCTTGGCTCTGGACCCTGGCTACAAACTTTGGCTTGATCCCTCAAGCTTGACCACCTGTGGCTCTAACCACTGGACATGACTGCCAACACCCTGGTTCCTGATAGAGACAAGGCCTGAGGCTCTGTCTTCAGAAGTATCTCTTCCACACCTCTTTGTCAGACCCAGCAACTTATGCCCCCCCGCCACTTGCTGCTGCTGCTATAGTGAAACCACCGTATTCAATCCAGCTGTGGCTCCTTCCTATTCAGGGTTGGCTAACGCTTGGCTGGAGTAGTCAATAGGTGGACCATGGGCCAAATCCGGACCAGATGCTCTAGAATAGGCCCTGAAATATTTTTATTTACTTATCATTATTATTATTGCGGTGTGAAAATTTTTTTTCTGGAATCTGGACCTTGACTGTACTTTGACCAAGAAATTTGGACCTTGACAAAAAATAATTGACTTGACTACCTCTGCCCTAGGCCCTCCAGCCTCTGAGGTCAAGCCACTATGTTACGCTTCTCCAACAGATAGTGAAAAGCCAGGCAAAGGATGTGCTGGCCACAGCTTCCTGCCACCCCCATTGGCCTGGGATGGCGAACCGCGGCCAGTGGGAGCTGCAGTTGACCGAACCTGCTGATGCAGCAGGTAAACAAACTGGCCGTGGCCCTGGTTGCCGACCCCTAATGTACCTCAACTTCATCAAACTTGTACTCTAGTGCAAAACCTTCACAGTAACCTCAGATGCTCTTGTATCAACAGAAAGGTATATCTGACTTGTCATACATTCCATACATATTCTGCCTGAATGTTGCTATTTACACTAGAGTCAGTTCATTAACCCAAAAATTTCTAGCCCTTATGATTGCTAACTGGTGTAAAATGACCCCCATTCATCTTAATGGAGTATCAAATCTGAAGGCTAGTGGTGACATTTTAAGAGCTAGATTTCAAGAGCCAGATTTTCAGATAACCCAGACACACAATGCATGCCTAATCTGGTCACCTAATAGCTTAATTCTGACTTCCCATTAACATCAGGGCCACTTCTTTTACTTGATCCACAGAATAAATGTAGCCATGGACGATAATTGAAAATTGAATCTAGCCTGTTCCACAGAATGAGTTTGGTATTGCTGATTTATTTATATTGGAATGTGGCAACTTTTTCTCCCCAGTAAGTATGCTAGTTAAAGCCACATGTGCAGTTTAAACACAGCAAAGTTCCCGAAAGGTTCTGTTGTAGATTTTGTTTTATACAGTACGTGCACATACAGACTCTTTTCCTCCCTCCTCTCCCACCCTCATGTTCTTGCATTAAGCAATCAGAATGCTTAAAGTACATGGCCATGCACCAGCATAAAAGTGAGCTTTAGCAAGCTGCTTCTTTCAGCAAACCCTACTTTTTTCTTTTAATGGCATTACTGGAGCTGCAGTTGCTGAATTTTTCCTTGACCTTGTGTAGTGACTTGTTAATGCTAGTGTATTCAAGCTGGAATCTGAACACATTGTGTCCCAATAGAAGAAAGTTGTTCATATGATATCTGCTGCAGCACCTTCTGTTTCAACATCTGTTGCTGCCCTGGGAGAGGCTGTTGCCTTAATATCTTCACTAGCTTGTGCCACTAAACATGCATGGGATATGTTAGGGGGCCCCTTGGGCTCATCAAAAGGATGATAGGAAAGCCTGATTTTTCTGCCTGAGGGTACAGAACTGCTGGCACAGAAAGTTGTAGAATTCTACATCTTGCTGTGGATCATGGAAGATCTGCAGAGAAGATATGGGTATTGAATGGGATCCCGAACTCTATTCTTTCCTTTTTGAACGAGATGATGTTTGAGAGAGGTGGGGGGAAATTCAGACAGAAATTTAGAGATTTCCAGGTGTTAGTCAAGAGAATGGAAAGGGTAAAACTGTTTTGAAAGGAATTGGAGGAGTCTGCCTCATATATTTAAGAAGGCTTTTTTAAGCTGTGGAAGAAGAAAGGGTGTTTGTTATTCCCTCATGCAGGAATTGCAATTATATAAAATACACGATAGTGAATACTGCTGTCGCATAGCAGGAAGTTCAGTAATACTTCCAACTAGAAATCAGATACAGAATAATACAGAATATCATACAAAAAGATCTGGATGACCTTACTGGAGTAATTGAAATGGGATGAAATTTAATAGTGCAAGGTCATGCAGTTAGGGACTAACATCAAGAATTTTTGCTATAAGCTCGAGATGTATCAGTAGGAAGTGACTGAGGAGGAGAAAGACCAGGGTCGATCACAGGATGGATGACTGAGTTGCCAAACTTACTCCTGAGGGAATTCTGCGTCACCGTGCATGCGCAGAATTTGTGCCCCCACAGTTTTCTTTGCTTCCCCTCAGAAAAATTATTTTCTGTTGGGGAAGCAAAGAAAGCCACAAGTGGTCATGCGACTCTCCACAGCAGTATGTTTTGGGTGCCCAGGGCAGCCGGCAGAGAGGTAAATCACTGTGGGTCAGGGGACGGGACTGGGGAAGACCCAGTTGGTGGCTCCTACCCTGCGCCATGCTCAGCTGCTAGTTCCAGCTGGGCTGGGGAGGATGGGAATTCCTCTTCCTCTGTAAGGCATTCAGGGCCAGGTCAGACCCACTCCCAGATTTCTCCCCCAGGTGCAGGAAGCTCTTCAAATCTCCCCACACCACCCTGCTTCCTGCACCCATCACTCCTCAGCTGTAGGAGGAGGGATCCCTGTACAGGAATACTGTGTGCAATTCTTGTCTCACATGTTTAAGAATGCCGAATTCAAACTGAAACAGGTGCAAAAATGGCTAGCAGGATGATCAGAGGAATGGAGAACCTACCTTAGGAGAGGAGACTCAAGGAGGTTGGCTTGTTAGCCTGACCAAAAGAAGGCTGAGGGGAGGAACATCAGAGGAATAAATACAGGGAGGGAGGGAGAGGAATTATTTAAGTTAAGCACTATGTATATAGATTGGCCATCAACAAGTTTAGGCTTCAAATTAGACAAAGGATGCAAACTATCAGAGGAGTTAACTTCTGGAATAGCCTCCCCAGGGGAGCAGTGAAGGCAAAAGACCTAACTGGTTTCAAGACTGAGGGCTTGTCTACATCAGAAAGTTGCAGCGCTGGTGAGGGAGTTACAGCGCTGCAATTTTGAAGGTGTACACATCTGCAGGGCATCACCAGCGCTGCAACTCCCTGTTTGCAGTGCTGGCCGTACTCCCGTTTTGTCTCGGGTGTAGAGGATCCAGCGCTGGTGATCCAGCGCTGGTAATCCAATGTAGACACTTACCAGCGCTTTTCTTGACCTCTGTGGAAGGAGGAAGCCTCTGGTAATCAAGCTGGTCTCCTTCCCCGGCTTGCTCTCGCGTTCCCGGAACCCCGAGCAAGCAGGTCTCCTTCCCTGCGGTTTGCAGGGTGGTTCGGGGAACGCGAGAGCAAACCGCGGCGAAGCTGGTCTCCTTTCCCGGTTTGCTCTCTCGTTCCCGGAACCCCGAGCAAGCAGGTCTCCTTCCCTGCGGTTTGCAGGGTGGTTCGGGGAACGCGAGAGCAAACCGCGGCGAAGCTGGTCTCCTTTCCCGGTTTGCTCTCGCGTTCCCGGAACCCCCCTTGAAGCCGCCCAACAGCGCTGCAGTGTGGCCACATCTAACACCACTTGCAGCGCTAGTTGCTGTAAGTGTGGCCACTCTGCAGCGCTGGCCCTATACAGCTGTACTAATACAGCTGTAACAACCAGCGCTGCAAAATTTTAGATGTAGACATGGCCTGAACTTGAAGGCATGGCATGATGAGTTTGCCTACAATGGAATGTGGCCCATCTGCGACTGCTAGTAGCAAATATTTCTAATGGCCAGAGAAAAGAAACTGAATGGAGAGGGCTCCAAGTTACTACGGAGAATTCTTTCCTAGGCTGGTGTGTCTTGACAACATGCTCAGGGACTAGCTGATCACCAGATTTGGGGTTGGGAAGGAATTTTCTCTCGGGTCAGATTGATAGAGACCCTGGAGGTTTTTCGCCTTCCTCTGCAGCATGGGGCATGGATCACTTGCACGTTTAAATTAGTGTAAATGGTGGATTCTGTGTAACTTGAAGTCTTTAGCTCATGACTTGAGGACTTCAGTAACTCAGCCAGAGGTCATGGAGTGGGAGGGTAAGGTTCTGTATCCTGCAGCGTGCAGGCAGGCAGACTAGATGCTCTCGATAACCCCTTCTGGCCTGAAAATTTATGAGTCTAGTTAGCATTTATGTACCACCATTTATGAATCCAACATGAAAACAATGTGCTATATAAAGCAGAATAGATACTAGAAGGAGAGCACAGTCCAAAGCAGTTTCAGGAGGACTTTGATTTTTGTGGGTAGTGACTTGTTTAAGCATAAAATGTGTAAATCGTAGTTACTAAATACAGATGACTAAATGTGCATCAAAATCATTTTTCTCAAAGCTCTTTTATTTAGTTTCCCCAAATCCAAGGACATTCCTTGCCTCCATGCAGCCATTTGGAGTGAATATAAATGACATCAGGAAACTCTCGGCTCCAACACCTTCTTGGCATCACTCTTGGAGCTCCTCCCTGCCCTCCTCTTTTTCCTTTACTGTCCATGAACACAATACAAATGAGGCAGCTGCCAGATTCCATTAAAAAGTACAATGCTCAAATGCTTTTAGCAATGATTATTCCAAACAAGTACATACCTCAGAAAAATTACTTCAGTCAAATTAATATAGTCCTTCTATCAGACACCTTGTATAATGTTTTCCCTGGTTTGTTTTTTGTGCGTGTATATGCTAGGACCATCTGCAAGTCACACACACAACCACCAGGGCTAATGGCTAGTACTTGATTAGTATGGCTCCAAAGAAACAGAGGAAATCTCCTTTCCAGGCCCGCCCAGAGGATTCAGGGGGCCTGGGGTCTTTGGCGGCCGAATTTCCGCTGAAGACCTGGCACTTCGGTGGCGGGTCCTGGAGCAGAAGGACCCCCCCGCCGCCAAATTGCTGCCAAAGACCCAGAGTGGAAGAAGCTCTGAGGGCCTGGCCCCGGGAGAGTTTTCCGAGGCCCCCGGAGCGACTGAAGGAGCCCACTCCAGGAGCCCTGAAAAACTCTCGTGGGGGCCCCTGTGGGGCCTGGGGCAAATTGCCCCACTTGCGCCGCCCCCCCCCCCCCCGGGCAGCCCTGCTCCTTTCCTCAAGTTAAGTGTTGTTAGACTGAAGACACAAATACAGTAAGAGGCAAGAACTTTCCACTGTGAACATTATGTTACAGGAGTGGCCATACAGGATATTTCATTGGATTGGTGGATTTGCACCTGAGTGCTCAGGTATGATGGAGCTTGGACAGGGAATGGATTCTTGGCTTGAGTAAGGAGTGTGGAATGTTACATTGACACATTTCCAACCTCAACTTTGCTTCAGCATTTACTTCTTTATACCAATCTATGTTGCTACTTGGGAATATAGGAAAGAAGATGTTCTTCCCCCATTCATGGACCTGGATGATATTTTGAATCCAGAACCCAGGATTATAAATGCAGGGAGAGCTGTATGCGTACTGACATTCAGCAGCTTTATAGCAATATAAATAATTGCATGAAGAATCATTTGTTTGTTTTTGTTAATATTCAAGTAATTCACTACTCTTAATAATAATTTGTTGCTAGTAGCTTAACAACAGTCTTTATTAGATACATAGTTAACATATATACAGACCATCTCTCTGTCTAACCCAAAACAAAACAGCTTCCTCCCACTGTCGGCTCCCACACCCCAAAGATTGTATTCATTCTCTTAAAGCCACAGTAACACCACAATGTAGGTCTCAGAGCATCAATTTACTCATCTTTCAGATCCTCTTGACTTTCTTTCTATTAAAGCTTTTTTTGACATTACTAGTAAATTTTCACTAATAGTGAATTGGCTTTTCAATGCCTCTAACCATAAATAGATTTCACATGGGATAGAGAAAGCCATAAATGCGTTCTTCTATCTTTGGTAGGGACTTGGCTTTCTTTAGACTTGTCAGGATATATCACTGCATGCTAAATAAACAATTTTTATTTTCTTATTACTAAGTTTCCTCACCTTTTGGATTTTCCAGTACTTTTTTCAGGGATTGCTTATGTCCTCTGAGGTATACATCATGTTCAGTAAATTATTGAAAATATATTGACCCACATTCTCATTTCACCTCTGGAAGTAGTTTCTCTGGCATTCTGAAACTGAGGACTGATAACTAAACAGTAGCAAAGATTATATAGGCTGTTGCCTGCTTAAGAGGTCTCAGTGTATTTCTCCTGTGAAAGAACCCATAAAATAACCTATTCTGGAATAAACGTTCACTCTGTAATCTGAGGTATGGGCTTCAACTTGAAGTTTTTATATCCCTTTGAAATCAACGGAAATCTCTCTCTTCCATCAGGACTGCAAGACCAGACCCATAATTTGGAGTTTCTCTATTGTCATTTTTATATATTCACTTATTTATTAACTGAATTACCGTAGCACCTAAGAGCAGTAGTCGTGGTCCAGAACCCTGTTGTGCTAGGTGCTGTACAAACATCTTCTGTATTAGTTGTTAAGGTACAGATAGGGTTAGTGCAAGAATGGAAGTTGCTTCTTGTTTTTTGGAGGGGGGGGAAAGCCAGCTACACAGGTGTTAGACTGTATTATTAATGTTTGTTTTCTCACACAACTGAATGTACAAAAAGTATTTTCTAGGTTTTATCTCGGTGAATCAATCATGCTTGGTTAGGGTGGTACTTCTTTTTTTTTTTCTGAGTTCTCTAACCCTCTAAAGATAATGCTTACACACTCTCCATTAGGGTATTAGAATAGTATCCTGATGCTTGGCAAAATAAAGTTTAATTTGAAAATACAAAGTTCATTTAAGTTCTAGTTATAGGAAAAGAATGTTTGGCAGTACAAAACACTATCACAAATCACTTGAAACGTCAGTTTTCTTTTCTCCATCACATAAATGCTCAGGCAAAAGAAAATATGTAATTTCAAGAGTGATTATAGGTACAGGAACAAATGTCTATTTGCAGGAAGTTAAAGGAGCATATCACTGAAAGCTTTGAATGTAATTTCGTATTGCTAAATTGATCTTCATTCACATATATTTGAATCGTGCATATTTTTTCCTTTGGGTGTTGAATAAGGGGCACATAATTCAGTTTATCAAACAGTACAGTAGTCTGTTGATTATAGATTGCTAAAGATGGACAGTTATTCAGTAATGACCCAAAGAAGCAGTCTGTGTAAACTCAAAAGCGTCTCTCTTTCACCAACAGAAGTTGGTCCTATAAAAGATATTACTTCACCCACCTTGTCCCAATTATTCAGTAATGTATTATATGCATGTCTGGCTCAAAGAGAGAAAATATCTCTCTCTAGAAGACTATTGTAATACTTGTAGTATGTCTATATGTAGGAGAGGAAACTCTCTATATCAAGATCAAGTGGGAAGCATGGGGGGCAAGGGTGGTGGTGGATTTCAGATACTTACTGTGTTAAAGAAATTGGAGGAGTGAAGTGAAAGTGAGGCTTCCACAGATACTCTACTTTTCTCTTTCCTTTTTTTGTCCCTTTCTTTCTCCCTTGCCCTTTGTTTTCTAAAACATATTTTTCAGAGGGGTTTTTTTTTTTGTTCACACCAAAGATGTGTGTAGACAGAAATCATACGCAATTATTTTATCATTCTGGGACAAATCTTATTAGTGGGGATGTCTCATTGCTTCTGCCAGGAAATGTTACTTTATTTCTTATTAGCTTGAGGAACATCAAAAATGAAAATGCATGGATTATTACCAAGCAAAAAGCTGAAAAAGCACTTTGCTTTTGCTCTATGTAGAGCCTTAGCAATATCGAACTGCTTAAGCTTCAGTATTCTGATCAGTATCTTGTTTGTTTTGCTGCATCTGATGGATGAAAAGCGTTCATTGTGGCGTAATGCATGGAGCCAAGAAAGTACTAAAAAAAGGAGAAATAAAAATGGGGAAAAGAAACTAGAAGAGGGAAGAAGGAGAGAGGTAAATATTAACACAGACTAAGAAAAATGGCTCTTCAAGTTCACGCATCTGCTAAAATGAAAAAGTGGCTGGCAGTTAAAAATAGATATCACAACAGACACAAAATCTAAAGCAAAGTGAGAACAGAGTGGGAGGGGAGGAATACCTCTCCTGTACAGGCAGCAGAATTCTAGATTTGCATGTTCTGCAGTCAGCTCGGGTGGTTTTCTCCCTGTGACTGGGGAAAGGGAATATTGCTTCATTCTCTGTAAAACACATAGGCTTATTTAAGCCCCCACATAACTTTTCTGCCTCAGTATGTCCCATTGCAGGCTCATACTTAATTTGCTGTCTAGTATCGTTCCAAGATCTCTCTTGGCATGACTGCATTCCAGGTATCTCTTTAACAAAATATCTGTGTTTCAGATTATTTTTCTGTGTGTTAGCTTCCATTTTTCTAGGCTTTCAGACTTATTCATAGACTCTAGGACTGGAAGGGACCTCGAGAGGTCATCAAGTCCAGTCCCCTGCCCTCATGGCAGGACCAAATACTGTCTAGACCATCCCTAATAGACATTTATCTAACCTACTCTTAAATATCTCCAGAGATGGAGATTCCACAACTTCCCTAGGCAATCTATTCCAGTGTTTAACTACCCTGACAGTTAGGAACTTTTTCCTAATGTCCAACCTAAATCTCCCTTGCTGCAGTTTAAGCCCATTGCTTCTTGTTCTATCATTGGAGGCTAAGGTGAACAAGTTTTCTCCCTCCTCCTGATGACACCCTTTTAGATACCTGAAAACTGCTATCATGTCCCCTCTCAGTCTTCTCTTTTCCAAACTAAACAAACCCAATTCCTTCATAGGTCATGTTCTCAAGACCTTTAATCATTCTTGTTGCTCTTCTCTGGACCCTCTCCAATTTCTCCACATCTTTCTTGAAATGCGGTGCCCAGAATTGGACACAATACTCCAGTTGAGGCCTAACCAGCGCAGAGTAAAGCGGAAGAATGACTTCTCGTGTCTTGTTTACAACACACCTGTTAATGCATCCCAGAATCATGTTTGCTTTTTTTGCAACAGTATCACACTGTTGACTCATATTAAGCTTGTGGTCCACTATGACCCCTAGATCTCTTTCTCCCATACTTTTTCCTAGATAGTCTCTTCCCATTCTGTATGTGTGAAACTGATTGTTCCTTCCTAAGTGGAGCACTTTGCATTTATCTTTATTGAACTTCATCCTGTTTACCTCAGACCATTTCTCCAATTTGTTCAGATCATTTTGAACTTATACCAACCCTTTGTATATTTCCCATATTCTTTGATGGGATCAAGACATTTTAGTGTCTTTTGAAAAGCAGTTGATTTGCAGGAATAACAGTATCTAAGATAAACTACAGATGCTGACTACACTCCAAAAAGTATCTTGTTAAGATTTTCACCCTTCAGCATGCACAGTGTGTGTGTGTGTGTGTGTGTGTTTGTGTGTGTGTGTGTGTGTGAGTGAGATCGAATGTTCTGTATGCCTTTAATAGGCTGAATATACATAAAATATCTGCTTGTATGTTTGTGACTTGGGTCTGTTTCCAAGAACATGAAAATGCAAACACAAGTTGTAATTTTTTTGTAAAATTTCCCTAATGTAGTGGCTATTTTGAATTTTAAAAAATGAAAAAATTGACAGGATTGGAATAGGCTGAAATTAATTTTCCCTCAAATAGCTTAGAAAATTGTATCTTGAGGATGGATTAATAAAATAGAAGTTACTATTTATTTTAATAAAAGTACAAATGTCTGACTGGATGAGCATTTTTATTGGAAAACTTACATTTTTGGATAGGGTCGTGTCGTTTAAAAAAAACAAACCAAACACCTTTTTCTAGCCTATACTAAAAATCCTTTAAGGACAAGTTATTCCATAATTACCTATTATGGTGTTTCTTGTACTTTTATTTGAAGCATCTGCTATTGACCACAGTTGGAAACAGAATACTAGACCATTGATCTGATCAAGTAAGGCTGTTCCTCTACAAAATCAGTAGGGCTTCACACAGGCACATGTCCACCTGCATGAATTTGATTACAAGATCTTGACATACATGCTCAGCCTCAGAATAGGAGGGCAACAACACCCAAACGTATCTTTGTCTCATCAGCGTTTTAAAGACTTATACTTGCCTTCCTTCTCTGCTATTTTCTGACTCCTCTCTCTAGCATTTAACACTTATTTAAAAAAAACCACTCCTCTTGCCTATCTCTCTGTCCTCTTCAGTTCTTCTCTCTGGCTATTTTCCTTTTTCTTACCTCTTAGGTGAAATCCTGCCCCTACTGAAGCCAATGGGAATTTTGCCCTAGACTTCCATGGAGGCCAGGATTTCACCCTTACAGCTTGATCCTGCACTCCTTACTTATGTAATATCCACTTATGTCAAGAGGAGTTTTGCATGAATACTAAATTTTTGAATCAAGTTCACAATCTTTGTCCTCTCTCCATTAATGTCCCCCACTCCTCTTGTTTTCTTTAAATAAAAGTTTGTAAAACAGTCTTGGCCAGTAGTCCATTTCAGCTGGCCTACAAGAAGAAACCTTTTATGTACCAAAGTTGTTTGGATTTTGAATGTTCTAGGACACGGCTTTTCTGGTGGAGATATTTTTGGAGATGCTAATTAATATATGGGGAAAGAAGCAGAAGCTTGGCATAAGGTAGGATGAACATTGTGGGCCAGTAGTGGGTTGCTATTACAGAATTTGGCTGTACCTTAGTAAGAGAAGATCCAGGTTCCCATTGTTGGTTGGGACTGTTTGGTTCCAATAGTGCTGTAGTTAAAATTTAACCATTATGAAATTAATTTCCATAATCTTTGCTCCATATTTAATTTATTGGAGATGTAATTAAGCATCTGGCTTGTATTTTTACTCTAAGTTAAAAACAGTCTAATTTCTTTATTTCTATAATAACTTGTGTCTTTCTCCATCAGTATGCTGTTGGCTTCATTCATCTGTGGTCCCATGTTGTACCTGGCTGCATACTGTGAATCTTATTGTTGGAAAATCTTGATTTCTGGAGTCAAAAGGTTAACTAACTTCCATTTGTGTTTGCATCTCAGTTGACTATTCTGTGTCTACTTATCTGCCTTTAAACAGATCTACTTTCTAATTACCACACTTACATTATTCTGATTATGCTCTTATTCAAAATTGTTTTTTGTTTCACTCTCTTTGCCTCCTGTTCTAGTAACAATTGGTTGTATTTGTACAAAATTATGTTTTTCACTCTATTTCATCAGGAAAAAGAGGGAGGGAGTTTTTATTTATTTACCTTTCTAATAAAATATATAAGAGAGGCACCTATCAGTTACTCTAGGAACCTGCTGAATGTTTTATAAGTTATATCAGGCTAATGTCTTATCTACACTGCCACTTTACAGCGCTGCAACTTTCTTGCTCAGGGTTGTGAAAAAATACCCCCCGAGCGCTGCAAGTTTCAGCGCTGTAAAGTGTCAGTGTAGACAGTGCACCAGCGCTGGGAGCTACTCCCCTCATGGAGGTGGTTTTTTTTATAGCTCTGGGAGAGCTCTCTCCCAGCGTTGGTACCGTGACTACACAGCCACATTTGCGCTTTAACATTGCTAGTGAAGACATTCCCCAGATCATGAGCGAATCCACTAGCAGAATTGACCATCATCCACAAATATCAGCTCTATAAAGCCAAAGTAAAGTAGAACCTCAGAATTACAAATACGAGAGATATGAACTGACCAGTCAACCAAACACCCCACTTGGAACCAGAAGTACACAATCAGGCAGAAGCAGAGACCAAAAACAAAAAAAGGCAAATATAGTAGAGTACTATGTTAAAGATAAACTACTGCTAAAAAAAGGGAAAGCAGCATTTTTCTTCTGCATAGTAAAGTTTCAAAGCTGTATTAAGTCAGTGTTCAACTGTAAACTTTTGAAAGAACAACCATAACATTTTGTTCAGAGTAATGAACAAGCTTGTATCTCTGAATTGGTTTTGCAGCATCTTCTAAACATCAAAAAACCCTGGGTTGATTTGGATTTAGGGGATCCAAGGCTGAGGGCCTTTCACAGAGACTGCTCTGCTTCAGGGGTTCTCAAACTTCATTGCACCGCAACCCGTTTCTGACAACAAAAATTACTACATGGCCCCAGGAGGGGGGACCAAAGCCTGAGCCCACCCAAGCCCCACCCCGGGGTGTGAGGGAGAGCCAAAGCATTTCATCTCCAGATGGGGGGCCTGTAAACTGAGTCCCACCATCCAGGGCTGAAGCCAAAGCCTGAGCCTTGGGTGGTGGGGCTTTGGCTTCGGCCCCATACCCCAGCCAGTTTAATGCCAGCCCTGGTGGCCCCATTAAAATGGGGTTGCAACCCACTTTGGGGTTTGAAAACTGCTTCTCTACTGTCAACCTCCTCTGTTAAATGAAAAGTTTCAGCATGAATGCCTTCACTGATTCTAAGTGTGGCAATATTGCTCTGGGAGAAAGGCAGTCTTGCTGAAGTGGGCTTTATAGTAGGAGTGAAGAGGTAGAGAAGGAATAAGTCTGGCTAAAATTAAAAAGAAAAAATATGGGGCCAGGAAGGAGGTGGCCATCTTACATTCTCTAGTATCAATACAAATTTCAAAGAATATAGGAAAGCTAGGGTATAGTAAGACCTATGTCAAAAGTAGCTGCTCAGTCTTTTCCTTTCATGTTGTTTCCTTTAGCCTTAACCTTTAGTTTATCTGTTTAGGTTGCAAGCTCTTCAGCTGTGTACTCTTAGGGCTGCAAAACTCCCTTTGTGCTTTGTACTTTCTGTAAATAAAAACACTGCTTGCAAAAAGGGTTGCATTCTTATCCTTTAGATTGTGTGTGTGTATCAAAATTGGCTGCAGTGGTTTATATTTTTTCAGTTTGTACATTCTCTGGCTGTGGATTTTTTGTTTTGTTATTCAGAATACGTGTTCATGTGAAGCAATCTAGACTGAATGGTGGCCATATTGCTTGCATTTTGGTACACAATCTCCACATCTATGGGCATGACTCCTGTAGTCACTTCATGCTGTGAAGATGTGTGATACTGTACACTCACTCAACTTTGAAAAAGCACTTAGAAGGACATGTCCATCGATGGGGTAGAGGGGCTAAAATCAGTTTTCAAGGAGGTTGAGAGAAGATAATTTGCCCTACCCTGTGGGCATTGCTGGGAGGCAGGGTCTCATAGCTGAAACTAACTGGGATCTCTTTGGAAAGAAAGCAGTCTGCAGAGAACAATTATGGATCAGAGATAAAAGGAAATAGAGAATGGTTGCTGGAGGTTTTTGGTTGTAGCCTGGAAAAGAACAGACATACAGCTGGTGAGATAGGACAGATGACTGAAAACAGGAAGCTATGTTTGTTTTGCTAACTGCCTTAAAAAGAGGGGATTTATTTATTTAAAATTCTCATTTTCCCCTTCTCCAGAAAGGGAGAGTGTTTACTGGCTACTGTATCAAGAACAGGAATTGGCCCAGTGTTACTCTTGCCTAAAGAGGCTTGACAGTAGAAGATTTCTTTGACCATAGGTGATGGTGGTGTACCTGTGCTGTACATATGAAACTGGCTACATATCTGATGTGCTCAACACCAAAAGAGAAAGTTAAAAATAAAACTTCAGGAAATAAAACCATTTAGACAGGAGCAGAGTAAAAATTCTCTAGACAAAGTGGTGTCACCCTGGGGTGAGAGCACCCTCATCCCCCCGGGATAACTTGAGGGGTTGACATCTATGTTCTGGAGAGTTATTTCTCACTTAGCCAGAGGAACAGTTGCCACAGCACAGAGGCTTCTGAAGCTGAAGGACTCCTCAAGGATGGGTAAACTTGGAGGAGAAAGGGAATGGGACTAAATGTCTATTCTGTAATATTCAGACTTGTAGTACATAAATATAATCTATTAATGAATGTATATAGAGTGGCTGGAATAAAGCACTAACAGTGCTTAATACTGTTATAACATCTTGAAAAGAGGAGGAATTCGATGCCTCTATAAAATGAGTGAATTCAGTCATTGGGAAGATGGGAAAAATCACACGTGCAAAATTATACGTACCTTAATATTCCTTCTCGCTCTTAACATCTGGTTCATGATATCGTTCACTCTGCCCTCAGAGAAGTCTTCCATCGCAATACAAATTATATTCTTGGGTAGCTTTAGGCAAACAAATCAAGGGTGGTTGCTACCTCCATTATCTTGGGCTTTCATGCGCCCAGATATCTTTTAGAGTATGCCTGTTTTGCTTCATTCTTGTGGGCAGATAACATAGCAAAGGTGAAGAATCTGTTTCACAGACTGTATCACAGAACTGGAATCTTATATGTACTACTAATCTTCCTGTTTTCCATGACAGAAGAGATGCATTTGCAAATGTCTAACTTGAACTACAGCTGATAGGTCAAAATTTTGTCATTCCAGCCTATAGTACCCTTAACTTCAACCCCCAAACTCTCTACTTTCTCTCTTTTATATTCCCCCAATCTTTATTTTATTTTCCCCTTCCCATCTCTGACCTCTCTTCTACCATTTCTATTATAAGGATGCTAACACAGAAAGAAAACAAATGAAAATAGTACGAATTAGTGCCCATAAATGGATTAATTAATTTAGCTTATACTTGTACAGGTGATCCTTATACTGAAAACATTCTAAATATTTCCTGTGCTGTGTAAGCAACTATTACGTGTGACTAGCTATCTTTCTACAGATGCGGTTTTTTCATGGTCTGTTCTCAGACAGAATGGCAATATGTGCATTAAGAAACTTTTTATCTCTATTATAAACCAGTTTACTTTTCCACACAATTTTTCTTTCTCTTTCCTCTCTTTATATTGTCCTTATATCAATTGTCAGTAATCAAAGAAGTTGTAAGACCAATGATAAGTACACCTCTCTCTCTCTCCCTCTGTCTTTACATCATGAATAGTACAGGAAGATTTTTTGTCAATTCACTGCTTTTTCAGAAGCATCTGAACATATTTATTAAAACTGCCTGCAGCATTGTAAAAACATTGTTTTTAACTAGATTTCCTTTCATTCTATGCATTATATTTACTTATGCATATATACAATAGATGCTAATCATCATTCTCTGGTCTGGTCTACACTTGTTATAACCTTATTCCCAGATCTGGACCTTAGCGTCCAAAATATGGGGGTTAGCATGTAAACCTCCAAGCTTAGTTACCAGCTTGGACCTGGTACTTGCTGCCACCACCCAAAAAATTAGAGTGTTTTGGGGCACTCTGGTCCCACTGAAAACCCTTCCCTGGGGACCCCAAGACCCAAATCCCTTGAGTCTCACAACAAAGGGAAATAATCCTTTTTCCCTCCCCCCCCCTCCAGGTGCTCCTGGAGAGATACACAGACACAAGCTCTGCGAATCCAAACAGAGTGACTCCCCCTCTCCGTTCCCGGTCCTGGAACAAAAAGGACTTTCCTATTCCCCCAGAGGGAATGCAAAATCAGGCTAGCCAATTCAACACACACACAGATCTCCCCGATCTCTTCCTCCCACCAATTCCCTGGTGAGTACAGACTCAATTTCCCTGAAGTAAAGAAAAACTCCAACAGGTCTTAAAAGAAAGAAAAAATACAAATGTTCTCTCTGTATTAAGGTGATACAATACAGGGCAATTGCTTAAAAGAATATTGAATAAACAGCCTTATTCAAAAAGAATACAAATCAACGCACTCCAGCACTTATATTCATGCAAATACCAAAGAAAAGAAACCATATAACTTACTATCTGATCTCTTTGTCCTTACACTTAGAAACAAAAGATTAGAAAGCAGAACTACTTCTCCAAAGCTCAGAGAAAGCAGGCAGACAGAAAACAAAGACCTCAGACACACAATTCCCTTCACCCAAAGTTGAAAACATCCGGTTTCCTGATTGGTTCTCTGGTCAGGTGTTTCAGGTGAAAGAGACATTAACCCTTAGCTATCTGTTTATGACAACACTACAGAGAAATGTAAAATAATAGCAGCAGTAAAATTGACAAGAATGTCAATTTCACTGCTGGTAGGCTCCCTGCTGTAAAATTGAGCCCCAAGCCTGGCTCACAGCTGGTGCTATCAACCCTGGGGGGAGGTATCCAGCTGTGAACCCTGCACAGCTGTCAGTACCCCACAATGCCCCACTTCAGTCAGTTAGTTTAAGTGCTCATGATGAGGACTCGCACCGCTGACAGACGGAGGGTAGTGTGAACACCAGCAGCTGATTTAATTACTACAGTGGCTGTAGGTTGACCTAACTTCCGTTGACCTAATTTTGTAGTGTAGACAAGCCCTCTAAAACAAGTGCCAATTTAAATCACTGCTTTTATTGTGTATAAGTACCTATCTCCTGCAATATGGCCTACTTTCTCGGGTGTGGGATCTTCCACACCCTGGTCTGAATTTGTCTAAAGAAAAAAGGACGGAGCTGCAAAAGGCCTTTTTTGCAGCTTTGGATCCAGACTTCCTTAGTTAAGGGCGAGTCTTACTGTTCTCCCTTAGGGGAGAGTCTGACAGGGAACATTCTGATCTTTTCTCCCCGCTCCCTTTTAAAAGGCCTAATAGTAATACTAACATTGCCATGCAGTAACTTCAGTGCATATCTGTATGTTTGTCTCAGACTGTACCAAATATTTCTCCCATGAATAATAGCATTCTTTGCATATGAACTTTGACAAACATAAGCTTCATTCTTGATTTGATTTTTATACTGACAAATCTAGTTGTGAAGAATTCTTGTGGACCGTTGATTTTGATTGCGGGAAGTGTTTATTATTTGTTAAAGTCTTTCAACATCCAAAAATGTACTGGACTCCTTGTGGTACAAGTGTATGAAACCTAAAATTGAAGCAACTTAATTGGAATGGATTGATGGACTACAGTACGTTCTGGTTAAGCAACCATTCTGTTTTAAACAAAATTTATCCAAATGTTATTTAATGTAATCACCTGTGTATGTAACATGGTTTTATTTTGTACACTTCTTTAGTAATGCTTTTGCTTGACTTGTTTTCCTTCATTTTTCTAGTGATTATAAAATACTAATATTTTAAAAATTAATGAGACATTTCTAAATATTTCCAGGTTGCCATTGTGTGAGACAGGCAGTGTGTGAATGCTGAGAGCCATGAGTGACCTTTAACTACCATGTTAATACCTGTTAACTATAATTGACAAGGCATGGACACTGAAAATCATTCCAACAAAGCATCTTGAGCAAATATGAACATCCTATTAAAGCAACAGAACATTTGTTTGATCTCATAGAAAATTAGCTCCCTGAAACTTGTCCTGCTGGAGACTATCCTGATATCGGTCTTCTGTTTAAAGGGTCACCAACAAACTCACTTCTTTCTAGAAAATTTTACTACTATTCTTAGTGTAGGATTTTTCACTTTCATTTTATTTATGTGGTATACTTGACAGTACTCTGTGTATAGCCAGGTTCACTTCCACACTTATTTCTCCTCTATCATTTGTATGGGCCTTTTGCACAACAGGGAAAAGAACACTTAAAATTTGGGCAGGACATCTAGTACTTTTAACTAGTCTTTTAAACTGACTATTTCAAGTTTATTGGATCCCTTTAAGAGGCAACAAAAATAACAAAATCCACTTTACTGTGTTTTGGATCACAGTTGCAAAGATAATGAAGTAGGACACTGAATATACAAGTGAGGCGCATTTTGAATAGTTTTCAGTGCAGGCTGCTCCTCTTATCCTTGCCACCTGAGAATTCAGCACAAAAATATACCGTTACTGTACATTAATTTCCCAGAATGCCTAATAATTCTAACAAAAATTTCAGGTCGCTTTGTACCATTTATCAGCAAATATGTATTACTGAGGTCTCCTGTGAATAAAGCATCAATACTATTACACCATGTAATGATAGTATAGTATTAACTAGAATAACGCATTTATTAGTTCAATTACAGTAGTACCTAAAATGAGAAGGAAAGCAAAGTACCTGTTTATCTTCTTATATTATAAACTTCTTCAGATGAGAAGTAAGGGAAAGACATAAAATGCAAGTAAAATGGTCAAGGTGGTGATTACCTATCTCTTGATATTGAATTCTTATTGCTTTACTTTTTAAATATCTGTCTATCTTCATTTGTTCCTCAACCTTGGCATTAGTTGACTAACCTCATGCAGGGGGTGATGGTTGAAGTTGGCCTAGGGGAAAGATTTGAGTGCGCAAGGGGATGTGGTCTTGTGGATCAGGTTAGTGTTCCATGTGTGAGAAGTACCAGGAAGTATTACATTAAAACTAAAATATATCCAAATTGAAGTGTGTTTTGAGGTGCAATAGCCTTGTTCATGTTTCATATTTGTCTGAATATTGTTAATCACAATATTGGGTATACCGCAATGGGTTTCTTCCTCCTCAATCTGAAAAAAGCAGGGTTGTGCTCTATTTCATTAAAAATACTTACAGGTCACATTTTAACTCTCCTCTTCATTTTCTTTTGTGAGTCTAAATCTTGCACACTGAGAGAGACAGCTGTAAATTTATATCTTTTCTACTTGTTTTGTGGGGTTTAACAGTGTGATTCCTGTTAAAGTTACTGATAGGTGTAATTGAATCATATAAAGTCACTTGCAATGTACTTGTAAAAACAAATGCACAAATAAAACAGAGAGGGTGTATTTGTGTGTATAGGGAGGGATATGGAGCAAAGTTAGGCCAATGCTGAGTGTTAGTTAACCTTGCTGAGCTGCACTCTGCTCCCTCTCTGTTCTCTGAGAGACAGGCCTTTCCTCCTTTGGCCTTTACCTTTCCTCCAATGGAATCCTGAGATTCTCCCAGTCTTAGGGTATATCTGCAGTACAAAATTAGATTGAATTTATAGAAATCGTTTTTCAGAAATCGTTTTTATGCAGTCCATTGTGTGTCCCCCCACAAAAAATGTTTTAAGTGCATAAAGTTGGCAGACTGCATCCACAGTACCAAGGCTAGCATCGACTTCTGGAACATTGCACTGTGGGTAGCTATCCCACAGTTCCTGCAGCCTCGGCTGCCCACTGGAATTCTGGGTTGAGATCCCAATGCCTGATGGGGCAAAAACAGTGTAGCGAGTGATTCTGGGTACATGCCCTCCCTCCCTCTGAGAAACCAATAGCAGACAATCGTTTCATGCCTTTTTTCCTGGGTTACCTGTGCAGACGCCATACCACAGCAAGCATGGAGCCCGCACAGCTGACCGTCACCGTAAGTCTCCTGGGTGCTGGCAGACTTGGGACTGCATTGCTACACAGCAGCAGCTCATTGCCTTTTGGCAGTGGACGGTGCATTATGACTGGTAGCCATCGTCGTCGTATGCCTGGGTGCTTTTTTAACCAACCTTGGTCAGGTCAGTCGGGGAGCCTGGGCAGACATGGGAGTGACTCAGCCAGGTCATTTCTATTTTCTGCCGAGCACCCAAGAGATGACAATGGCTAGCAGTTGAACTGCACCGTCTGCTGCCAGCCTAAAGATGTAAAAGATAGATAGAGTGGATCAAAACAAGTAATAGACCCAATTTGTTTTGTATTCATTTGCTTCCTCTCTCCCTCCCTCCGTGAAATCAATGGCCTGCTAAACCCAGGGTTTTGAGTTCAGTCCTTGAGGGGGCCATTCTGTGTGACAGTTGTTTGTGTTTCTCCTTGATGCAAAGCCATCCCCTTTGTGGACTTAAATTTCCTGTAAGCCATGTCATCAGTCGCCCCTCCCTCCATCAGAGCAGACAATCGTTTCGTGCTTTTTTTCAGCCCAGATGCCATAGCACTGGAATCATGGAGCCCACTCAGATCACTGCGGCAATTATGAGCTGTCATAACTGTCCTACTCAGATCTGAACCTCCAAACTTAATTACCAGCTTGGATCTGATATCGCTGCCACCAGCCAGAATTCCAGCGTTTGGCTCACTCTGGTTCCCCAAAACCTTCCCTGGGGAACCCCAAGACTCAGATGCCCTGAGTCTCACCACAAAGGGAAATAACCCACTTCCCTTCTCCCTCTTTACCTCCTCCCAGATTTCCCCGCCCTGGGTACTCTAGGAGATTCCCTGCTTCAAGTCCTTGAAACACCACACCGAGAAATCAAATATTTCTCTCCCCTCACCCAGAGGTTATGCAAATTCAGGCTTAGTAAATCTAACACGAAGAGATTCTCTCTTCCCCCCTGTCTTCTTCCTCCCACCAATTCCCTGGTGAGCTGCAGACTCAATCCCCTTGAGCCCCACAAAAAAAAAAATCCAACAGGTCTTAAAAATAAAGCTTTATATAAAAAGAAAGAAAAAGACATAAAATTGGTCTCTGTATCAAGGTGACAATATACAGAGTCAATTGCTTAAAAGAAAAAATGAATAAACAGCCTTATCAAAAAAGAATACAATTTAAAACATTCCAGCAACTACACACATGTAAATACAAAAAAATCAATATAAACCTACTGTCTTACTATCCTTGTACTTACAACTTGGAAACAGAAGATTAGAAAGCCTGGAGATTCCTGTGGTCACTCTCAGAGCCCAGAAAGAGAACAAACCAAGAACAAAGGACTCACACCCAAAACTTCCCTCCACCCAGATTTGAAAAAGTCTTGTTTCCTGATTGGTCCTCTGGTCAGGTGTTGTTTGTTACCCCTTTCCAGGTGAAAGAGACATTAACTGTAAACACCGTACGCGTTATCCTGGAGTATATGCAGAACCAGAACCTGCCAAAGCAAAACCGGGCGAGGACGCGACGGCAGCGCGGTGACGAGAGTGATGAGGACATAGACATGGACAAAGACTTCTCACAAAGTACAGGCCCTGCAGTGTGCACATCATGGTGTTAATGGGGCAGCTTCATGCTGTCGAATGCCGATTCTGGGCCCAAGAAACAAGCATAGACTGGCGGGACCGCATAGTGTTGCAGATCTGAGACAATTCCCAGTGGCTGCGAAACTTTTTTGCATGTGTAAGGGCACTTTCATGGAACTTTGTGACTTGCTTTCCCCTACCCTGAAGTGCCAGAATGCCAAGATGAGAGTAACCCTCACAGTTGGGAAGCGAGTGGCGATAGCCCTGTGGAAGCTTGCAATGCCAGACAGCTATCGGTCAGTCAGGCATCAATTTGGAGTGGGCAAATCTACTGTGGGGGTTGCTGTGATCCAAGTAGCCAACTCAATCAAAGAGCTGCTGATACCAAGGGTAGTGACTCTGGGAAATGTGCAGGTCATAGTGGATGGCTTTGCTGCAATGGGATCCCCTAATTGTGGTGGGGCGATAGACGGAACTCATATCCCTATCTTGGCACCGGAGCACCAAGCCAGCAAGTACATAAACTGAAAGGGGTACTTTTCAATGCTGCTGAAAGCACTGGTGGATCACAAGGGACGTTTCACCAACATCAGTGTGGGATGACTGGGAAAGGTACATGACGCTCGAGTCTTCAGGAACTCTGGTCTGTTTGAAAAGCTGCAGGAAGGGACTTTCTTCCCAGACCAGAAAATAACCATCGGGGATGTTGAAATGCCTATAGTTATCCTTGGAGACCCAGCCTACCCCTTAATGCCATGGCTCATGAAGCCATACACAGGCAGCCTGGACAGTAGTCAGGAACTGTTCAACTATAGGCTGAGCAAGTGCAGAATGTGCATTTGGATGTTAAAAAGCGTGCTGGTGCAGTTTACTGACTTGGATAGACCTCAGCAAAACCAATATTCCCATTGTTATTACTGCTTGCTGTACGCTGCACAATAGCTGTGAGAGTAAGGGGGAGACGTTTATGGCGGGGCAGGAGGTTGAGGCAAATTGCCTGGCCGGTGATTATGTGCAGCCAGACACCAGGGTGGTTAGAAGAGGACAGGAAGGCGCGGTGCGCATCAGAGAAGCTTTGAAAACCAGTTTCATGACTGGCCAGGCTATGGTATGAAAGTTCTGTTTGTTTCTCCTTGATGAACCCCTGTTCCCCACATTGGTTCACTCTACTTCCCTGTAAGCTTGCTACCCTCCACTCTCCCCTTCGATCACTGCTTGCAGAGTCAATAAAGTCATTGTTGCTTCATATTCTTGCATTCTTTATTAATTCATCACACAAATAGGGGGATAACTGCCAAGGTAGCCCGGGAGTGGTGGGGGAGGAGGGAAGCACTGGGTGGGGTGGGGGAGGAGGGAAGGACAAGGCCACACTGCACTTTAAAACTTATTGAAGGCCAGCCTTCTGTTGCTTGGGCAATCCTCTGGGGTGGAGTGGCTGGGTGGCCAGGTGCCCCCCGACGTTCTTGGGCATCTGGGTGAGGAGGCTATGGAACTTGGGGAGGAGGGCTGTTGGTTACACAGGGTCTGTAGCGGTGGTCTGTGCTCCTGCTGCCTTTTCTGCAGCTCAACCATACGCTGGAGCATATGAGTTTGATCTTCCAGCAGCCTGACATCAACTCTTGCCTTCTGTCAGCAAGCTGATGCCACCTATCATCTTCAGCCCGCCACCTCTCCTCATTTTCATATTGTGCTTTCCTGCACTCTGACATTGTCTGCCTCCACGCATTCTGCTGTGGTCTGTCAGTGTGGGAGGACTGCAGGAGCTCAGAGAACATTTCATCCCGAATGCATTTTTTTCGCCTTCTAATCTTCACTAGCCTTTGCGAAGAAGAAACATTTGCAGGTGGTGGAGGAAAAGGGAGAGTGGTAGTTAAAAAGACACATTTTAGAGAACAATGGGTACACTCTTTCACATTAAACTTTGCTGTTCACATTACACAGCACATATGCTTTTGTTATAAGGTTGCATTTTGCCTCTTGTATTGAGGGCCTGCCGGCTTGGTGTGAGAGATCACTCACGCTTCACCCCTCCCCCCACTGCATGGCTGTCATAAACAGATAAGAAAAGTTAATAGAACAGAAGTGCTTCATATCTCTTTGCCTGGAAAGGGTTAACAAGAACTGTGAGCCTGGCTGTCACCTGACTAGAGGACCAATCAGAGAACAGGATACTTTCAAATCTTGAGGGAGGGAAGTTTTGTGTGTGCTGTTAGATTTTGGTGGTTGTTCACTCTGGGGGACCAGAGTGCAACCAGGTTTCTCTCCAATCTCCCTGATACAGGTTCTTATAGATCCAGAATAGTGAGTACTAGGTAGATAAAGCGAGTTAGGCTTATGTTTGTTTTCTTTATTTGCAAATGTGTATTTGGTTGGAAGGAGTTCAAATGTGCATTTGGCTGAGAGGAGTTCAAATTGGTATTTTGCTGAAAAGATTTTAAATTTGTATTTGTATACTTAGGCTGGGAGGCTGTTCCCAGTGTCTACAGCTGAAAGACCCTGTACCTATTCCATTTTAAATTTACAAAGATAATTTTTACTGTTTTTTCTTTCTTTAATTAAAAGCTTTTCTTGGTTAAGAACCTAATTTTTTTTTTATTCTGGTGAGACCCCAGGGGACTGGGTCTGGATTCACCAGGAAATTGGTGGGGAGAAAGGAGGGAAGGGGCAGAGAGAGGCTAATTTCTCTCTGTGTCAGGATTACTTTCTCTCTCAGGAAGAGTCTGGGAGGGGGAAAGAGAAGGAGGGAGGAAAGTGAATTGTCCTCTCTGTTTTGTGATTCAAGGAGTTTGAATCCAAGGAGTAAAGAAATCAATTTCAAGAGCCTTTTAAGTAGAAAAAAAGGGCTTTGTCGTGTGGATGGGTCCAGGCTTAAATGGAGGTAACGCTGCTAAATTCGACCTAAAATCATAGTGTAGACCATGCCTTAGACTGGGCCCTGGGGCTTCAGTAGTATCCTGTGTAGTGACTGTGCTTACTCAGCAGGTTGATGGGATTCCTTTCCTTTCCTTTGGGAGTCTGACACTAGTGCTGAATACAGTGACCAGCCCAGGAAAGGTAATAAATTCAGTACATGCATGTCTGTTCTACCTTAAGTCTTAGCATCCCCTTGATGGAACCCAGGGAGGTATAACCTCTTCAGAAACCCCAGCGGGGATCAGGTATGTCAGTCTGTTTATTTATGTCTTCCCCATCCTTGAGGGAGTGTCCTTTCTGAACTAGGCAGGGTCTTTGCTCTCAGCTTCTCAAGCTTGGACCTTGCTGCCCAAAATAAGTTTGAGAATAGTGGTGAAAGTAATATTAAATTTTTAGTGGTATGGGGTTTGGGGTCAGCTTACCCCAGCCAGCCCATCCGCACTGCCTGGCCTGTGCCGTCTGGGGCTCTGGTGGCAATTTAAAAGGGCCCGGGGCTCTGGCCACTGCTGCAAGGCCTGGTCCTTTTTAAATCGCCAGCCCTGGGGCAGTTGCCCCTTTTGGCCCCCACTGTCAGCCAGTATGTATATTGATTCCATGGTTTTTAGCATCTAGCAAAATTATGAATCCCAGGCTCATCTTTCGAACGGCTCGTGCCAGTTTTCTTTGAGCACAAGAACTGAGAGGTGAGGTGTAGAATGATAGCTTTGTGAGAAGTGTTTGCCCACAGATGATATAGTTTTGTCTTTTATCATTTTTCTATATGAGTTTATTCAAGAACTTAGGGATTGTTTGATTTAACCCCTACAGTTGTTTTGGGGGCATTTGATGCACTGGATGAGATATAACACATGTTGTGATAGACAATGTATAGGACTCATGGATCTTGAAGGGTGTCTTGGGGCATGAGGGGAGGGGTAATTGATTATCATAGCAGTAGCAATATATCTGCAAGTTTTGCATCTTCTGTTGGGGTGAGGTCTGGTGCCACTTTCCCAGACCTGACAAAGAGCTCTGTGCAGCTTGAAAGCATGTCTGTTTCACCAACAGAAGTTGATTTAGTAAAATACTAGATCAATAGTACCTCTCCCACCTTGTCTCTCTCATATACTGTGGGACCAACACTGGTACAACAACACTGCAAACAAAAGAAGTTTGGTGAGCTCTATAGGGGTTGGAGGTAGGTCATCAAAGCAAAAGGCCCTTGTTTTGTCCCCGAAGTGCTGATGGATGGGTAGCTATCTGGTGTCATTGTCCTATTTCCTACATGTTTTTCCACCATCTGCTACGGAACTAAACCAACATAGTCCTACAGTAAATGTCCCAACTACCAGGTCACAATACATTATTCATAAAGTATTGCAGATTAGCCCCACTTCCACCGCTCTGAGCACTTTGAAAATCCCAGTTTGTTTAAAGCAACTTCATGGGATATGTATGCTAAGGGTTACTTTTTCAGAGAATGGGGAGTTGTACAAGTAAAACCACATCCACAACTTTGGGGAAAATATCCTTTAGTGCAGCGTTTCTCAGCCTATGGGTTAGGATCCAGAATTGGGTCTCCAGAACATTTCAAAGGGTTGCATGGCATCTCCTGTGGCTCCTGTCCCACAGGGCTGGCTGGGCATGCATCCCTATTCCCGGCACTGCAACCTCTGGGATCCCAGCGCCACTCAGGTTTGGCCCAGACGTCATGATTACGAGAGTTCGGATAGGCCAAATTTGAGTGAGTGACACTGCAACCCCATGAGCCAGGTCCCACGTCCATTTACGCAGATTTAGTCCAGTCAGGAGAGCGAGGCCAAACCTGAGCGGTGCTGCAACCCCGGAGGTTGGAGCACAGAGCCAAGACATTCAGCCCCACAACACAGAAGCTGCAGGAACTGCCACTGTGGAATGAGTGCCAGGCAGGACCGAACCCCCCAGGGGGGCAGAATCTGAGAGAAACCATCTCAGGGCCTCCAACCCTAAACTATTTACTGGGTAGTAACAGGCCATAAACATTTACAAATGGCTCCTGAGGCCAAAAAGGTTGAAAACCGCTGCTTTAATATGTCTTCCCTTCTTCATCCTCCTCCTACAGGAATATAGTGTATGTTGTCTTAAAATATTCCCTGACATAAAGTGACATTGACTTACTTGGAAACTGAATTGTACAAATACTGCTATATTTTAGTTCAGGAATTTGGTTTGAGATTTTCATGTGTAGGTTCCTAAAATTAAGCAGCCTTATTTTCAGAAATGCTGAGGAACCACATCATCCATTAAAGTAAATGGATTTGTCTGCATTGGTGAAACTTTACCGAAACAATTCACACTGCTTCAGCTGAACTGCTGTTAAAACTGGTGGGAGGCATGGAGTACACTTCGAAACATTTTTGCCACAGTTTTGATTTAAACTTTTTTTAGAAGGTTTTATTAAAATGTCAATGAAATTGTTCCAGCCTCTGGAACCTGGTCTACACTATGGCTTCCCTCAGTTTTAACATAGTTCAGTGGGAATATTTTAGTAAAGCTACTCAGTGTTGACAAGACAATGGGAATTTCAGTACTTGGAACTCTTTGAAAATTAGGACACTTATTTAGGTATGTAACTTTAGGATTGCATATTCAAAATGTTTGGCCTTGATGTTCATATGTGTACATGAGAGCAAATCAGCTGTAATATGACTTTGAAAAATGAAGTGTAAATCCTTTAGCTCCAGTCAAGAGAGATTTTCCCAAAATGTTCTGTACTGTGTAAGGCTGTACAAAGTCACGATTGGTGCTGTATGGGAGGCTGATCTATGAAAGCCGTCTACAAAGCAAATCTAAAACTTCTTCTGCACTAGGAAATGCACAAAACTAACTTGAATGTATAGACAGGATGAACTTTTCTCTCTAGTTTAGTCCTCAGTTGTCAATTCATGTCAGTTTAAACATCTGCCTCACCCCCATCACCACTACTCTCAGACATACAATTAATTTGTAAGGGCTAGGAGTTGCTTAACTGTAGACTTGTGAAATAACTTTTTTGCATCATTTTCTAAAAGGAAACACTCTTACTCATCTTCTAAAGGGTACCAATTAAACATCACCCAGTTATCTTTCTCCTCTCCAGCCCAAGCTTTAAAAGGGAGATTGGCTTCCACATATATTTGTTTCTACTCCCATATTATGTTCCCTAAATGCCTAATTAAAGTCTAGAAAAATACAATGAATGTGTGTGCTTTTTACATGTTTTGTTTCTGAAGTCCTGTATTTGGTGTGCACATTAGAACAGACACAGAAATGTTAAATAATACTCAGGAGCTGGGTAGGGAGCCTGCCCTTTGCCCCAGCCCTGACAATCCTCCCCTCAGCACTCGTGGCGTGTCCTCTCCCTGGCCGCACCCCCTGAGTACCCATGGCACCTCCCCCAACATGTCCCCCCTCAAGCATCCACAGTGCCCCCCCAGAGCCCTACGTCCTGTCCCCTCCCGCAAAGTTTTAGTCAGTGATATATAGTAAAAGTCATGGATAGGTCACAGGCCATCTATTTTTGTTTATTGCCTGTGACGTATCTGTGACTTTTACTAAAAATACCTGTGACTAAAACATAGCCTTAGTCATGAGCCATGGTGCTGTAGAAACCATCTTCATTTCCTTTCACTGTCTCAAGCTATGTCTACATGATTCCACTGTTGAGACAATGGATGTATGAACTGAAGTGCACACTAGCATGCTTTAACTCCCTCATGTGAACACTGCTGGCGCAAACTGAAAGGTATTTCGTTTGTATCAGTGTACAGCTGTTTGAAAGGCTACTTTAACACAAACTCACTGCCATTTAGATTGCACTAGCAGCATTCACAGAGAAGAGTTATGGTACAGCCCACTAGTGCATGCTGCAGCTCATACCCCCCATAGTTGAATCTGGGGCTGTGTAGACAAGCCCTATTGTAAGAGCCTGTGGGGCTGCAGGGGGGTTCTGGGTTGCTGCTACTTCTGTATTGCCAGTGGAGGCATAGATTGGGTTTCTGCTGGAGGACCCTGTGAATCTAGACACTGCAGGAAGTACTGCCTAGCAGCACTTGACTAGTGCTCCCTCTCCCTGAGCCCACTGATTGGCTCATGCTGGTATATAAACCAGGAAGTCTTCATAGGGAGCTGTCTGAGCAATGATGCAGAGTGTCTGCTTGCTTCGGCTCCAGACTTTGCTTTGCTGTAGACCCTAGACTCTGGCTTCTGACCCCAGTTCATCCCTGACTTTTCTGCTTGCCTTGTGTCTGTAACCTGGTCCCTGACTCTGACTCCCTGGCATCCTGACCTGGCTTGAACTCCACCCCGCTACTTGTCTCCTCATGTTAACTTGGTACCTGACTAGTGCACATAGACCACCCACAGCCCAGCCCTGACACTCCTGTTCCTTTTTGTCTTAGGCCATGTCTACATTAGTGAGCTTATAGTGGCACAGCTGTACTGATGTAGTTGTGCTGCTGTAAGATCGCTCATGTAACTGCTGTAGGCCAATGGGAGAGAGTTCGCCTGTCAACATAATAAAATCACCTCCAGGAGCAGCAGTAGCTATGTCAGCAGGAGAAGCTCTCCTGCCAGCATAGTAGTGTGCACACTATCACATATGCTGTCAAATCTTATGTCACTCAGGGCTTTTTCCCCACACCCCTGGGTGATATAAGTTTTGCCAACATAAGTGGTAGTATAGATATAGCCTAAGTCTTAGGTCGGAGATCGGTGTCTCTGTGAGCCCAATTGTAAACATCACCTCCGCCCATTTTCTCATCCTGCAAAGCTATATTGAGTTCACATATTTAGCTTGCTGAAAGCCTGTCCTTGATAAGTGTCAGTTGCCCAGTTCTTGGGATTTCCATTGTCTTTGTAGGGTCTTCCACTCATGTCTTCTGCTTACAATAACATAAGATACAGTTATGAAGATAGTTCATAAAAATAGGAAAGACAGTTCCTACTTCCATCACAACTAATCTAGCTCTGGATGTATAGGGCTTTCTCTCCCAGACTCAGACCTCTTGTCCGACACCCTTCCTTAAGACATGGAACTCTGCATTCCAGTCATCCTAGATCCTAAAACCATTGCCTCAGATCTCCTGAGCTGTTTTCCCCCATCACTTAAAGATGATCCTTCAGAGTCTCACCTAGCCTGTAGGCCCTCTGGGTTTCGTTTAACCCTTCAGCGACAATGTGGCTGGAAAGCAAGGAATACTGGCTTAACACGTGATAGCTAACCACAACCACTTTACTCTTAAAAACGTTGGGACTTACAGAGCTTTGTAAAATAACAAAAAGTCCTGAGACACACCCTTCCCTAGTCTGATCTCACCCCTTCTGTGAGTCCAAGGTCTGTCAGCATTTCAGGCTTGGCAATGGTTGCTTAGAGCAGCATCCTCTCTGACTCTGTCTCTCTTTGCCCTGTGCATCCCCTGACTCCTGCAATGTTTTAGGCTCCTCCACTGAATCATTCTCTCCCCCACCTTGTGTAGAAAGTCCATCATTCCAGGGGGATGGATCAGTTCTTGACAATCAGTCAATGGCAGTAGATCAGGGATAGTCAATTATTTTTTTGTCAAGGTCCAAATTTCTTGGTCAAGGTATGGTCAGAGTCCAGACTCCAGATAAAATAATAATTGGCCCATGATCTGCCTACTCTAGATTCATGGTTTCTCAGAGATTGTACTTCAGTGAAGTCTCATGTATCTGACTTTGGCAGGGTACTGTCTGCAATTCAATACAATACACTAAGCTGCCTTGTGCAATTTTAGACAAATGTTCAGCACATAGTAATAATTATACCTTGCTTTTATATAGAGCTTTTCTCCAGTATATCTCAACATCCTTTACAACGCTGGTCATTATCCCCATTTTACAGATGGAGAAACTGAGGCACAGAGCAATGAAATGATTTACCCAAGGTCACCTATCAGGCCAGTGGCAGAGCTGGAACTGGACCCCAGGTCTGCTGAGTGTCAGTCCAGTGTTCCAGCAATAGGGTACACTGCCTTTCTAATATAAAATGAAGTTCATAATATGATACAGAAATATACCTGTCTGTCACATCCTCATTTGAACAACTGCAGAACCCAATTATTATTGAATTGAGCCCAAAATTATCATTAGTAATTTGGAAGAAAACTGATGCAGCAGTAATGGTGAATATGCATCTGCTTAACCTCACATTAAATATGAATGCATTTTATATATGCTTTTTAAAAAAACATGGCCACCACAACTAAATTAGAGGCACTGAGAAAATTCTGCATAGTTTATAATCATGCTTGACTGCAGTCATTTCTAACTATATCTGAATTACCATAAGAGAGAGAGTTTGTCCAATATAATATATATGGATGTATGTTACAGTTACTGTAATAAATGTTAAATTCCCTGTTGGGATTGCATATGGTTTAAAATTGATTCTGCATTTTCTGGTTATCTGGGCACATGGAAGATAGTATTAGAATTACGTGGATGAAGTGATAGAGAATACAATATGCCTCCCCCAGAAACTGGATAATATGCTCTGACTAAAATAACATCATAATGTTACCCCTACTGAAGCCTTTTTCAGCTAAGAACTGAAAATGAATGTATAGTTTGGTCTGGAACTAGAGGGAAATGACACTGGTAACCTTTACTTGGTGAGTGGTAAACCAACTACTGTTGATCAGCTTGTTGTTTCACATCCTTTCCTAATTTAGGCTGAAAAATATCTTGATAAAATATAGCTGATAAAATCATCTGGATAATTGCACTAATGATTGTAAATTGCCCTGTCTTGCATCTGCTGTGATCCCACTGAAATCATAGAAAATGCAAGTGAAAACAAAACTTTAATCTTAATTACTAAATATAACTAGTAATCAAGTGGAGATAGTAACTTCCATAAAAATAATCCATTTTGCTTAGTGGCTATTTGTTCAACTATTGTTTAATTGCTGGTACATGTGGTTTAATTACTGCTAGCTATAATAGTATTTGGACTGTTTCCATTCAGCTACCGAATGAAGTTTAAACTTCTCATCCTTGTAGCATTGTGCAGACCATTAAAGACATCTGTCTGCTTTTCTGCTCTTGTCGTCTGTTATGCGCTACCGTGGCCCTGTTGCTCCACCAGTAATAGCACTCTGGTCTTTGTGCCTTTCCTGTGCGATTCTCTATGCCTGCAATGATCTCCATATCCAATGCACTGGACTCATCCCTCTTGATTTGATTCTTTATTCTCAAAGGTACAAATTCTAATTCACTTTCACTTTCTAGTTCACTATCAAGCCTACACTAACATCTTCCCAATTAAAAAAAGACCAACACCCCACCCGACATTTTTGTTTATTCTGATTGAAATTTTGTTAGTTCTGTGTGTCTCTGTGTGTTTATATAATCATAGCCCCTGTCACAAAGTGCTCTACAATGTCATTATCTGTGTCTTGTACAGCTTTAAGAATACTCATACTGTTCAACAAAGAGTAGATAGTAATATTTAGTTGTCAAGGCTGATTCCCCACTCTGGCACTTTGAGTGCAGAAGTTGGAGGCCTGCAAGGATTTAAAAAATTAATACTTGCCACTCCAGACTCGTATTAAACCCTCCCCCCCCCTCAAGGTTACAGCTTTTCTCTGACCTTGGTTTGGTAAACGCTGCCACCATCTGAATGAAAAACTGCCTCTTGCAAATCCTGGAAAAATTCACTTCTCAGCTTTTCCACCCCTCCCTCAGGGAAGCTGAGAAGAAAATAAACAAAAGAGAAACCCAGCTGTTGCCACCAGCAAATTGAAAAACGTATGCGCAGACCTTTTAAGACACAAAAACCAATCAAGTTCTTAAAAAGGTAAATTTTTATTAAAAACAAAAAGCAAGAAAAAATGCATCTGGAACTTAGGCTTTTGCTAAAATGTGTTTTAAAAAAATAATAATTAAAAAAAAATCCCAAAAATTAAGCGTCCAAAATAGCTTTCTTGGGGGTTGAGCTTAAAGGTTACAAGAAACAAAAGCATCTGGGGTTAGCACAAAGGAATCCACAAGCCTTACAGAAAACAAAAAAAATAAACCTAATCGCGTCTATCTAAACATTCCCCATCCCAATGAATTCTTCTAGGTATGGATGATGAATTTTCATATCTGGTCCAAACTTTACACGGCATTTCAGCACTCCCTCCCCCCACCCCGTCTCTTCATCCCAGAGAACAACAGAGAGATAAAAGGAAAGGTTCTTTTCCCCATTTTAAAAAGTTCTAACCTTCCCATTGGCTCTTTTGATCAGGTGTTTACCTGGGGGACTTTTTAACTCTTTACAGGTAAAGCAAGCAGCCACCAAGAGGGATTTTATAGCTGACTGGCTGGCTGGGTGTCCATAAAAGGGAGCCCCCCCCAATCATTTATTACATTAGTTTAATCACATAGATAGCACATTGAAAATTGAGAATTTTGAAAGCCATATTTTTCCTTTGGTATACATACATGTTCAGAGAAAAACAGTATAGAGCTATCACGGTTCAAGCAACTGCACCTGAATCCCCCCCCGTCCCCCATGGTCCACCGTGGGCACCTAGTCTTAGGCTTCTGGCTCCTCAAGCATCACTTTTCTTGGGCAGAGAGACATGGCTCCTTCCTGACTGGGATATTTCCAGGCTGCACAGTTCCCTGCCTACACTGAGTTCCCCAGCAGGTCAGACTGCCTAAACAGGCCTGCCTCCAGCTCCCCTCAGAGAATATAAACAGTGTAATTGCTAGAAGTACCACATAGCCCTTTATAAGCAAGCATATTTATTCTTAAGGTGAAACCATTACGGATAGAACATACTAAAAACAATAAAAGAATATACATGCCTGCTTATAAACGTATCAGAAATCAACCTAATTCCAACAAGGACTCTGGTAGGATTCAGTCCTTCAAACTCCATCAAGGTGTTTTTCTGTCATTCCAAGTTCTTAACAGCTCTTAGTTCAGAACAAGAACACCCATTAGTCATTCTTTTCTACAGTTTAGGTCTAAAGGTCCCCTCCTCAGGTTGAAACTTCAAAAGGCTGAGTTCTTGCATAACCAGAGGAGGTATATTTGCATACACATCCACCTGGGAAACCCATCTCATTTTGTCCCATAAATTCATTCTTGTCTGGCACAGTAACACTTCCTAGGGCTACATGCCATTCCACAATAATACATAAACTTTACATTTTTAATAAAATGGACTCCAAAGCTACTTACACTTAATTCATTAGGATTTTTCAAGGATATTGCAGGAAATTGCCATAGCTGTCACCAAAACGTAGTAAGATGTACTTGTATATTTTATGTATCCCCAACTATTGTCTTCTAAAGAGCAGCCTGTTAGGTAATGCAATTACTGTAAAGACAGAAACATTTTTGAATTTTATATTAATATTTCTTTAGTGTTTTACATTTTTTATAAGGTTACATTAAAATGTTTTACATTTATAAAGGCTAATTAATTTATTAGGTTTCATTCAGTCAACAAGTAGCACAGAAAGACATATCTAATATCCACTATGTAAATTATTCCAACTCTTCTTTGTTCATTGTTTTGCAAACATAACAAACTTTAATGCACCTGTTTGATTTTTTTTTCCTCACAACTTCAATCAACAGCACCAGTGACTTTTCTGTTCTCTGCTGTTAGGTAAAAAGCATGAAACATTATATGTTCATTTCCTTAGCATTTGACAAATTAAGTGCTTTCTTACAAAGTGAATGCCTTTCAGTCACTTTCTAAAATGTGGTTTTAAATAGCCAGTAGTGCATGTTGCACTAACTCTGCATTTCAGTTTGTTACAAAGATTATTTGGCCTTTGCTCTTGCTAGCTGAGGTGGGGCTGGGTGATTCAGGTTGTTCTCTTTTCCCTTCTTACCTGCAGATTTGCATGTTTGACCTAACAGAGTAATTGGGCCCACAGCAACATGGGCGTGCCTCCCTGAGAAACACTTAGTTTCATGTATGACTCATAAGCTGAAGCACAGACACCACTTCCCCAATCTACAGTAGCCATTTTAACTGCATAAAACTGCTGGATTTCTTTTTACTTTCTGGCTCTTGGGACTATGCAAACACCTTAAAACAAATTAAGGTAACTTTTCTGTCTTGCTGTGGTACAGTATCTAAATAGGAGTGATAATTCTAATAGCAAAGTAGGTGTACCTGTTGAAAAAACATGGCTGTATGTTCTTTACCTCTGTTAATGTATGAACTCAGTCACATGCTTGACTGCACTTAACTACCAGGGGAAAACAAAGAATGCCAGTTCTTGTAAGTTTTTGGCCTTGAGGACAGAGCATCTTTTAAAATCTAAAAATCTTTTGTACACCAGAAATTCCTCAGATGTATCATGAGAGTGAGACTGAAAAAAAAGAAAACTTCCTGTTATAGTTTAGTAAATACCGTCAGTTCTGTTGCACTTTACGTAAACATGATTATTTAGTATTTAAGTGCTGTGTTAACTAGTGTTTTTTTGGGGTTTTTTTTTTTGCTGTGTTTTTCAAAATGTTAAGTGGACTATATTGTTTCTATGTTCCTGAAAACAATACATGTGAAATAAGCCTTAAAAATCGACAATGTTTTAAGTGTTTTCGCATTTCATTTCATGTATGCTTATTCTTAAAGTGTGTTAATATTTAATACTTTAGATGTGCTGCAGGTTTGATTGCTTTAAACATGGCTCAGTCGATTGTAGGATATATTAGTCTTTTCTAAAGTTGGGTACACGTTTCGGTTGATCTGTTTGTCGTGTAGTAGAGATTTCTGAAGGATATTTGGGCAAAGTATTAATTAATAGCACTACAGACTCTGGTTGCATTTGCTTTGTTATACTTGCTAAGGTTTAATTCTGAGCTGCTGTAAACATGGTGGATTTGTAATACAAAGAATTGATGGCCTGAAAGTCTGTTTCTACTGAAATATCCCATAAAAACCCACTGTCACACTGTATAATTTAAAATGGAACAAGAGTTTAATTTCTTTCATAGAATAAAAATGGATATATAGTTATCCTTCTCCATACTTCTGGTCCTCAGAGCTTAAGATTTTGTATGTGACAATGAGAAAGGCATAGTGTAAAAGGGACTAGGTTTAGTGCCATTTGTACAAGAAAGGTTGTGAGGAAATACGCAGTGTTCAAAGGCTGTTTTTAAATGTTCAATAGGGAAAAATACACTTGCTACTAAAATAAGTATAACTCACGACTGCGTGCACGAGCACTCTCTCTCACGCACACACGCTCATACTTCAAAATTGTGTTAAGTATGTTCCTGGTCCTGTAGTTCCTATTTGAACACAATTAATTTTGATTTCAGTTGGAATCTTGTCTGAATGAGAACAGGGGCCTTCAACTCTTGTATTTTAATTTTTCAATTAAAAACAAAACTCACTTAAAAATAAAGTTGAATTTCTTCTAAATTGAAAATCTAACTCACTAAAGGAATGAAACTATTTGCAGTGTTGTACATAGGGGATACTTTTCAGTGTCATTTACTGTTCACTATAGAATAATACCTACCTCACAGAGTAGAGTGTTGTAGAGTCTTGCTTAATATAGTAATCATCTACATTGGAGGAAGAGGAGAAATTATTAGGCTAATAGTGCACGCTCTGGGTGTGACAGCCTTTTGCTTTTAGTCATCTGCAGTGTTTGCCAATAGCTACCTTGTGCATTCTGGCATGTCTTCTTTTTCTTCTTATCTCTTAATTTTAGGTTTCATTTTTAAACACATTTTAAATCCCAGGTGTTTTAAGAGGGTATGCAATGTATACTTCCCCTGAGAAAAATTATCTTTAGTAGAAGGATAAGATAAGTACTAGGGAACAGATTGAAAAAAACATTTTGAATGTGTTGTGGAAGATTTTTGTTTGTTTAAAAAAATATTTACGATTTGTTGAACTATTTGAATTCCTTTTCTCTCCTCCTACTTCCCCACGAGCACTGATGTCCTTTTAGCTGTAGTTTTGGTCTATGGTATCCACCTTAAACTCACTGTCTAGTGTTAAACTTGAACTAACAGAGGGGACCCTGGCTTCTCTCCATTCCCTCTCCTCCTTTACTTATCTTGCAAGGTAGCTGGAGGTCTTTAAAGAGTTAATCTTATAAGGTTGAATTAGCAGTCCCAAAACAGCTCCCAAATTGCTGGATGCTTCTGTAGTGCTGTTGTAGGGTAAGCAGCTCTTGCTAGTTTTTTTTTTTTTTTTTTTCCGTGTAGCTCTTTAAGGAGAAATCTCTTTTCATCCTATAGGTAAAGCTGTTGTGTCCAGGCTCTTGGATACCATGGTGAGGGTGTGGTACAGAAACCTGAAAAGAACAGAACCAGATGCTATAACTAAACTAGACCGAGTTGAGAAACTGGTTCAAGGCTCCCAGTTGCTCCTTTTAAAGATTAACTTCAAAGACCTCCCACTGAGAAGCAGAAATAGCTGGACTGGAAGAGGAAAGGTGGTGGTTAAAAGCTCTGACTGATTTTTCTAGCTGAAGTGTGGGTGTGGTATGAGATGTGTCTCAAAAAAAGTAAAGATGATTTTTCTATACATCCATTAGACCTGATCAGTGCAATGCTTTCACTGGAATTTTTTTTTATTGACAAGGTCCAAGTTCTGATTGCTGGGAGTTTGATGCATGTTGGTGACAACATCCTATAGGCCAACCACCCAGTCAGAAACACAAGGCTTTGGACAATGTGTAATTGCCTCTGATGTCTGTGGAAACTGTTAGTTCAGTGGTGCATTACTCTTCTCAGGCTTCTTGGGATGAAAAATTACTTCATTCCTGTCTGGAATAGCTGAATTTGTATGTGTAGAGATAAAGTAGAGCCGAATCAGGTGAACTGATCCAAATGCCTTTTGAAAGTGTTTGTATCAAAAATGTGGGATTTCCCTTTATTCCAGAGGGAGGACTTTGCTCTCCAAAGTAGCTTTCACTTTTTGATCGTTAAGTAAAGGTTTCTAGGCTTTCTTTTGGCAACTTTCACTGATAATTTTAATACTGTACTTTCTCGTGAATTTTGTTGGATATGAAAAGAGCAGAGCCTTCCTTTCTGAGAGGTGATTAAATACAGGGGAAGGGGAATAGATGTACAGTCTTGTTTGTGACCCACTCTGTAAGCAGCATGATTTTCCTAAAAGTTTAAACTTACACTTTACTCATTAAACTTATGCTTTTGATACCATTGATATCTTTTAGAGCTAACTTGCTTTGTTAAATCTGACTGTGTCTGGGGAGGAATATTTAAATATTTGCTCTTAAGAGACTATATGCACTGAAATTTCAAGTATTTTACTTATCAGTAGTCCACAGCTGTAGTGTAAAATCCTCTAGATACTCTTGCTCTCCTGACATAAAGGGACTAATCTGTTAAAATAATATATTCTTTAATATCATTCTGTCTGAGGGCCTGTCCTAAGGCAAAGCTACCAACTGTGCTCAATCTTTGTGCTGATGGGATCCCGTTAGATAAGGACTAAAGTTTCTGCATTCTTACCCTAATGTTTGTTAGGATTTAACTACCCAATAACCAACTTCAGTGATGATAGGAATTGTATAGCTAACCCTCAGTACATTTAATTGAGAATTTGTCCTTAAAGAGATCAACTCATGTCATATAGGACTTCATACTGGACTAGAATTCTAATCTGAAAACTGCATTCATTTTGCTAGCCTCAAAATGAGCCTTCAAAGTCCTCAAGTTTTTATGTAAAATTCTTCCTTACCTTGGAAGAATATGGTCTGTTATCTTCACTTACTAGGAATAGAAATGCCAGACCTATAGGTTGACAATTTGGAAGGAATGCTTTCAGATGGCTTGAATAGTATTTTCTCTGTGTTTCTGTATTTTCAGACATAAGTCTAAATTACTTTTAAAAACCTTGTTTAACCAGGAGTCAGCTGAGCATCTGATCTTAATTAGCAGGGTAATTTTTTTGCATCCTTAATCCCTTTACCTGTTTTATACCTGTTCAGCAAGTGAACTAATCACTGTCATGACTTAATTTGAGGACTCTTTTCCTATTTGTCTAATTTACCTAATGATAAGTAGTGAGATGACTACTAAGTTGCATGGACCTCAGTGAAGCCTTTAGGATGGGGAGAAAGGAGTGAGAGTTTGAGTGATTCAAACTGCTCTTGACTGTTTCAAGGAAATCGGTAAGGATGTTACATGTATTTTGTGGTTTATACATATTATTTCATCACTAAAAGTTTTCTCTCTAGATCTCCCCAATGTTCTTAATTGTCTGCTTTACAGATAAATCTCTTTGTTATATAAATATTTAAGGAAAAATACTTTTCACTCTCTTTTTAAAAAATAGTTAACGTTGTGATTTGAAAACACTTTGTCTATGTCTGTCTCACTGTTCCCCTGCCTAGTTATCTTTTTATTTGTGTGGGTCTTTCACACTGCAACAAGGGAAAGAAATGTTTAAAAACATAGTAAAATGGGAAAACATAATTACTGCTTGTGCTAACCAGGAATGGTGTATATCAGAAAATGCTGATAGTGTCATTTTAAATTTTCTATTAAGTTTTCCCTACTTGTGGACATTATATGTGGAAAATTTGATGCTCTGGAGTTAACATCTATAATCTTTCAAGGATGTGCTAGCATGATTTATTGTAATCTAGGTGCAGCAGGCCATCTCTCCAACACAAAGTGGCTCCTCTTTAAAAAACAAGCTTGAAAATAGTGCCTTTGAAGTCACTAAGAGTCTCACATATGCATTTGAGGGGAAAATACTGCCTAAAGCTTTCAGTGGAGCCTGTTCTCTTGTCTAATCTCATGCTACCTGTGTATTTGCTGGTCATAAAAAGATTTTCTACATTGCTCCTGTGAACTCTTTACCTGTAACTATAAAGTATAGGCTGTTTAACTCTTGAGAGACCCAGGATGGGTGAGGTATATCTTTTATTCAACCAACTTCTGTTGGTGAAAGAGACAAGCTTTTGAGCTACACTGAGCTCTTTTCTGTGTAGCTCAGCAGAAGTTTGGTTCAATAAAAGGCAATACCTCATCCACCTTGTCTCTCTCATATCCTGGGGTCAACGTGGCTACAATACTGGAAACAACTATGTTGTATTGTCCATTTAGACATGTAATGCGGCCAGTAATGTTCAATGTTCATCTGATTAGCTGGAAAGAGAAAAATAGTTAATTTTGCCAAAATTTGCAAGCTGTCCTATGAAAAGAGTGGTCAGTTAATACAAATTGTGAGAATTCACACTATGGACTCTTAGAGGCCTTGAAGCAGCACACAAATTACTGATAATTCTGAGAACCTACGCAGGATCTTGTGTGATGCACATTTTGGGGTGCATCACTTTCCAACTCCTGTTTTTGACTAAATGAATGCTATTCTTTTTTCTTTAAATGTACATGTTTTTCAAAAGGAGAAAATAAGGAACTATAGACTATAGTACCATATATCACAGGGGTAGCCAGGTTAGTCTGTATCCAAAAATACAACAAGGAGTCCGGTAGGGTGACCAGATGTCCTGATTTTATAGGGACAATCTTGATATTTGGGGCTTTTTCTTATATACCCCGTCCTGATTTTTGACACTTGCTGTCTGGTCACCCTAGAATCCGGTGGCACCTTAAAGACTAACGTCAAATAAATCTGTTAGTCTTTAAGATGCCACCAGACTCCTCGGTTTTTTTTATAGAACCATAGAAGCTTCTGTATCATGTGTGTGGTGTTGGTTTTTTTTCCTGCCTGTTTGGATATACAAACAAAAATGATACTTTTTTTTATCGAGAGGCAACTCCATGACACTGTTTGTTTGTTTGAATATAAGAGAATGCTTATGAAGTTCTCACTAATGCAAACCTGTATCTATCCAAAAAGTGTATTTAATCTGGTCAGCAGCGAAAGCCAACATCGATATAAGTATGTTTTTAAAAATCCATATACCAAGAAGTAAAATTTGAGTTTGTCTAATATAGCCATAATTTAGGAAGCATCTAATTAATAACACATTTAAAATGTAAAAGCATTCATAGAACATTCTAGCTAGCAAGAAAAATCCTTATTGTTATAATTTCCCCTAAATATTTACTTCTAGAAGATGTGTGTATGCTACTGTAACTGTCTTCCTCTAAAATCAAGTGCTAATATATTGGATTAAATACAAGCGAAGTGGATTTTTAATATTATGCTCTGATTAGATTGTATTTAATATAATTATAGCAATAATGGGTTGGAATTAATTTCTCTTACACTTTCCAATGTTGAGGCTGTCAAATGACAAAATAAGAGTCCAGACTTGTAAGTGCTCAGATAAAATAGGGGAATCTGAGGTTTGAAGGAGAGATTTAGTAATACACCTCTGCCCTGATATAACGCTGTACTCATGAGGCAAAAAATCTTACTACTGAATAGGTGAAACCGCGTTATACTGAACTTGCTTTGATCCGCCGGTGTACACAGCCCTGCCCCCGCCCCCCCCCCGAGCTCTGTTTTTACCACGTTATATCCGAATTCATGTTATATTGGGTCATGTTACATCGGGGTAGAAGTGTATAAGGTTGTGTGATGACAGAGAGTATTTGTTTAACAATGTATTGCTTATATTAATTCTGACGCCTGCTTGTATCTCAGATCCCTATAGTGTGGACAAGATTATGCCATCATTATGTTAATATGGTTATGTTAAAAAATACGTGACTCCATGGGGGGAGAAACCACTAAGGTAATAACTAGATTGTTGTTATTTGTATTAACGTAGTGCCTTATTGTATTATTGATGCCTCCGTCATGACTAGTGCCCCATTATATGAGGCACTGTACAAACACAGAATGAAAAGACAGTCTCTGCCTGATTAGGGAATAGCCATTTCACTCTTTGAGAACAGTCCATGGAATCATCACTATGGATAGGCTACCATGCTTGTGAAACTACTGCACTGGTTCCATATATATTGTACTAGATTTCAGTAAAATATGAATGGAAATCTTCATGAGTCAAGAAATGTGAAGACTCTGTATTTGTTGCTGCAGACAAGTACCTGTAGAAAATTTGGGACCGAAAAACAGAGAACTGAATTAAATCCAGTGTGCATTCTACTGAGACATTTGCCAACTTGCTTTCAGTATATTCTTCTAAGGCAGTGTTTCCCAAACTTGGGATGACGCTTATTTAGGGAAAGCCCCTGGCGGGCGGGGCTGGTTTGTTTACCTGCCGCTTCCACAGGTCCAGCCGATCGTGGCTCCCACTATTGTCAGTTTGCTTCTGCAGGCCAGTGGAGGCTGCTAGAAGGGGTGGCCAGTATGTCCCTCGGCCCACGCCACTTCCAGCAGCTCTTGTTGGCCTGCAGCAATGAACTGCGGCCAATGGAAGCCGCAGTTGGCTGGACTTGTGGAAGCGGCAGGTAAACAAACCGGCCCGGGCCACCAGGGACTTTCCGTAAACAAGCGGCATCCTAAGTTTGGGAAACACTGTTCTAAGGTCTCACGTAGTCTAGAATATATACAGAACTCAGTTTGTAATATCTATCCAAAATACATTTGGTATTTATGTTTATGGACTGGAAGGGTAATAATACTAGATGCAGGTTCTATCCAGACTATTCCACACATCTTTTTATCTGAATCCTGCTGTTAAATTCTCATGCTGTCCCAGCCACAGGTCTCCCTATGGTCCGGTCTAAAAGCAGGCCTTGTCTACACTACAAAATTTCGCTCATATAGCTAGAGCGGCAGACCTTCCCAGTATAGATGCAATTTTCACTGGCATAAAAGTGCTTTTTCTTGGTATAGCTTACACTAGTTCCCCAAGAAACACAAACGATACTGTCAAAAGCACTTTTAGGCCAGCAGAAATGCATCTACGCTAGGACTTATACTTGCATAGCTATATCACTAAGGTGTGTGTTTTGTTGTGGAGGTTTTAACTGACATAATTATGATGAAATAAGTTTTAAGTTTAGACTAGGCCTGTTTGCACCAGTTTAACTGAAGCTATGATATAAGCTGATTTAATTAAACTGTTACAGCTTTGTTCATGGACACTCTGTTTAGATCAGGGGTTCTTAACCTTTTTTTGAATCACACCCCCATTTTTTTTTCTAAATTGGAACCACCTTCACCCTTTTACAAAATGGGACTTTTCAACGTAATCTAGAAGGCACTGGGGCCACTAATACTCTGATTCCAGTAAGGACTGGGTTAAATAAACATGATAATAGAAAACTTGGGAAGGTAATGGCTTTTTTGGTGGGGGGAAGCAGGTGCAAACCAAGTCCTAAAAGTACAGGAACAACAACAAAAAAAATGTTTTTTGAGGAGTATGGGAAGGAGACATAAGAACAAGGTATGGGTTGCTATCACTTTTTAAAATGTTTACTTTTTGCTACAATAAAAGCATACTGGTTATTCCCATCTGCTAAGGCAGTGTATTCAAATGAATTGATGACCTTTGCACTCAATCTGAAGAGAGAAATGAGTGAAGCAGACGTTAGGGGAGCTTAAGCCTCTTAAAATTTCTTCTAACTGAAAAGAAAGGTAGAGAAACTGTAAAGAGTGTTTTATCGTTACTAAGATGAAAAATATAAGAACTAAAAAGAATTTAAAAAGTTGATTGCTGGTGATTGCCTGCACAAATTATGTGATAAAAATATTAACTCATTGCACTGTACTGTCTCTTAGTGCAAACAGAATGGTTAGTTATTGTGATCTGCTTGTTAAGAAAACATTCTTTGAAAAAAACCTCCTTGGTTATCTAGAAAATGTCTTGTTCAGTATGTTTGTTAAAGGAACACTGTTGGGTTAAAAATCATAATTGTTACCTATTAAAACAGATTAAAATAAACCAAGTCCGTTAATGCAGTTTTATTTCTTCCCCTACATGGAGCTTGAACAATGGAAACAAACTAAGTCAGTTTAACTTTTGTTTCTGGTTTTACATGGAATTTCATATACTAGTACAGTGCTGCAATGTGTAGGTTTTCCTGTTGAGGCACTAAGGTTTCATTCAAGCATGTTGGTAGGCTTGGATACATCAAATAAGTTGATTTGTTTTGTGGAAAAAAGCTGCTGCGTGGAGACCATTCAATCCTGCTGGTATTCACTTTCAAGGCTCTTCATCCCTACCTATCATCCCTCATTTGCTATTGAGCTGTTGATGCTCGCCTCTGATTGGCCAGTTATGTCAGTCTCTATTGCCCGCTTATTAAATTTTCGTTCTTTCTCCTGTGCTGCCCCTCACTTCTGGGAGAAGCTTCCTGTAAAAATCCACAAAATGATCTCGTTATCTACCTTCAAACAGTCTTTTTTGCTTTGATGCCTACAAAAAATTTGATAAGGCTAGGGTGCTAGTGTGCTGAGACCACTGCCTATCATGCTGACCAATATCGTCTCATTGTTTCCTTGTACTCCCTTTTTTATCTGTATCCATCTGTTGTTTCTTGCCTTATACTTACATTGTAAACTCCTTGGGGCAGGGACAATTGTTTTGTTTTATGCTTATACAGCACCTAGTAAAATGGGGCCCTGATAACAACAACAACAATAACAACAATAGTTTTAACCAGCTCAGTTGAGTGATACAAACTGGCTACCAAAAATATAATGGTGTATCACTGTAGTGACACAGTAATTAGTTTCAGGGATAAATCTTCAGAGTTAGTGTTTTTTTCATTTTAAATCCATAACAGTCTCAGAAGAAAATCATGACATCTCATTTTTAATTTTTTGTAAAATGTTAATCTTTAGAAACTTGCCAAATTCTTGATTGTATCAAAAAATCTCATTTGTTCACGACTTTCTTTCTGTCTCAGGCTAAATATTTAGCTTCTTCTAGGCACACATTAATTTGATTGCCTAATTTTGTAATATACTAATGTACTAGAGACTATTATGCTTGTAAACATTCCTTTTTGCATCATGTGGCAGGCTGGAAATCTTAGTAATACATTGTGAAATATGTAGTTATGATCTGAGAGCTTTTGCTGTAATAAAATGTTCACTCTGTAAGAGGAACAGAGATGAACTTCCAGGGTTAAAAAGAATATCTGAGTCCCATGTAAACCATTTCTGGCTCAATGTCAACATCTCTGCCATCCCAGTTTTCCTATGAAAACGTTGAATGCTGCCAATGTATGTTGCAAGAGATATGACCGATGTGACTTACAAAGTAAGAGGCAAAACTATAAAATGTTGTTGCCTATATAATATTGTTGTAGGAATCTGAGATGGAAAATTATTTTTCAGTCATCTTCTACCTCTCTCTGCCAATTAAGCAAAATTTAGTAAGCTTCAGATCATGCTGCAAGGCTTTTTTTGTTCCCAAGGACTTTTGAATAAACGTTGTTTTGTATTTTTTTCATTTGTTTGGATGTTATTAGTTAGTTGAGTGTGAAGGGTGGGACCCTGAACCATGTTTCTTTGTTACTGTACGGTGCCTACCTACTTTTTTCATAGGTGCTGAGAAGCTGTAGAGATGAGCCTGTGCTTAAGTTCCTCCACTGGGTCCCAGTCAACGTCCGATGCCATTTGAAGGCCGTACTTCTAATTTTCAAAGCCCTGGCTACATCAAAGGCTGAATATTTATCTATGAAACACCATGACAGCTGTGCTTCTCTGGGTCAATACAAATTGCAAAGCCCAGGACTAAGCGTATGAGAACTGGGGACAAAGCATTATCTGTTATGGGGATCTGGATATGAAACAATCTTTAGAGGTGATCAGACAAATCCAAAGTGTGACCGTCTTTAGGAAATATTGCAAAAGCTTTCTTCTTGAAGAAACCTTTTTACCAAAGACTTTAAGGCCAAAAGAGATCATTGTGATAATTTAGTCTGACATCTTAGGCCACAGAACCTCATAGATGCTCTCTTGTCATAGACCCATAATCTCTGGCTGAGTTACTGAAGTCCTCAAATCATGATTTAAAGCCTTCAGGTTACAGAGAATCTGCCATTTATTCTTGTTTAAACCAGCAAGTGACCTGGGCCCAGTGCTGCAGAGGAAGTGACACTCCCAAGTCGAACAACCTTTTTATTCGCAAATGCCTTTCAATCAGCAATCCCTCTTCCCTCCCAACAAACTCCCTTTCTGGGATGAAAACTCTTCTTGGGGTAGAAGTGCTAGAGACTTCATGAAGTACACCAGACGCTTTGCGGTTGTTATTAATTTTACATGCATGGAGCTCAGATGCTACGTTGAGAGCAGCAGTGTTAAACTCTAAGATAGATGCCATATATTATTTCCAATACCTTTGTTCTGTCTAATTTAAAGCAATTGAATAATGTTGCTTCCAGTACTTTCCTGGAGACTATTAATGAACCTTCCAGATATCCAGCCTAAATTTTGTTTTCCTCACTTTTGTATCATTACACCAAGACAACTGGCCACTGACAGAAGTAGGATAATGGAGAAGATTCTATATGGCATTTCTTATCCACCCCTATTTTCACTTCTTAGGACCACCTTAAACAATTTCTCTCTATTCCTCCTCTTTCTTCAAAAACAATGTGGTCAACTTTTTTAGGTTGCTGACTAAGAAAATGAAACTTTCTGATAGCCTAGATTTTTGGGGGGAGTCTGGAAGCAAGTGGATGACTTTACGTCACAGGGGTCCTCAGGTATAATGTACTGGGGGAATCAAAGGGGCTGTTTGAATATATGATCATTAAAACCTGAGGACCCTGGTTACAGCTGTAACAGAGTTGTACCTCTTTTTAATAAGCAAGAAAGAGTCCTATGGCACCTTATAGTCTAACAGACGTATTGGAGCATAAGCCTTCGCTTATGCTCGAATGCGTCTGTTAGTCTGTGAGGTACCACAGGACTCTTTCTTGCTTTTTACAGATCCAGACTAACACCGCTAACCCCCTGATTCTTGACCTCTTTTTAATTAAATTTTGCTTTGTCTTTTCTCTGATCCTTTGCTTGCCAACTCTAAAGTAGTTCTTACTGTGCCTTTTTGTGCTGCACTAAATACATCTCCATTATTTTGTGGTGGAATCCTAGAAACTACAGTTTAAAAAGCCTGTTTGGTCGTCTAATCTCATCCCATGCCAGTAGAAAATTGTTACGTTCAGCATATATTTTTTCATGTTTTATTGTCTGGACTACTTCTGAAAGTTCTGAGCAATGTGGCTTCCACCACTGGCTGCTGTATATTTATGGTTAACCTCTGTTTCTCTCTGTTTATCTGTGATACAGAGTATTTGACATACTAGGATACTCTGCTGTCTAGTAGCTGCTTTATAGAAGGCCACACACTAAAACCTGTGTAGTACTGATGTGTGTAGTACTGGGGTACAACAGAGGAGTTGATATTATCACAGTTTTGATATTATGGTTTGTGATTCTCATGAAACTATGTTCCAGTAAACTTGGGCTAGTTATGTCTTATCAAATTGAACAACTTTCTGTGTGGGAATAACTTTTTCCCCTCATTTTTTGAAAAAATATTTGTCACAGGTTTTAGAAAAATTTCATCTCTCTATGTATGCTGCTACTTATATCTTTGCCTGTCACACTTAAGGACCAATGGTTTATTTTATAACAAGTAAAAAAGAAAGATGTATCTGTGAAGGCAGGAAACACTTGTCATTCAGACTCCATATCGTTGTTTCTGCTTCCTGTCAGTTAAACCACTAGCCGAGGAACAGATGTACTAAGAGATGACTCTACTCTAATTTCCGTCATGGACGGAATTGTGAAACAAGCAGCCTCCTGAAGCAAATTTTATTAAAATGTATTTGCTTTCCATTTATCAGTCTATTTATAGACATCTAAGGTTAAAGATCAGAATTTGGCCAGTAATTGGAGAAAGAGGAAAATATTTGAAATACTGCAGAATAACTGTAAAACAGTAACTACAGGAGTTGTCAGTAAAGTAATAACAGAACTAAGATATGGTATTTATTTGCTCTACTGTATTAACTCAGTAGTTCTTTTAAATCTAGACAGAAACATGTGATGAGCTAGCTAGTAAGCTGTTCCTAGAGGATCCTAAAATATATGCAAGGGGCTATTTCCATTTGAGGGTAACTTGAAATCTCATGATACTATGAATTCTTGTCTATGTTAAAGAATTGCAGTGTTGCCAAATCTTGTGATTTTCATCTCCAGGTCCAGTGATATTTGATGAGGTGTTTTCTTAAAGCCCCAGCTCTTATTTTCAGTTGCTTCTATGAGAATTTCAGCTTTAATATTTTTTTTAAAAGCTCTCATGATAGTGGAGAAAAGTTGGAAAATCATAACATAAATACGTCTTAAAAGGCTCAAAATCCAACAGGCAAATAAAAAGCACTAAAACTTACTATTTATAAAAATACATGATTTTTAAGCAAATCTCATGATTTTGGGGGCCAGATTTTGTGATTTTTGAGTACTGCAGTTGGCTGGAATTGTTAATTTACATATATTTTTATTGCATGGTTTATCAAAGTTGTAGTTTGGACATTGAGTATGATCTCCACTTTTGTATATATTAACTATGAATTAATAAAGCAAATTATTTTGTTTTTAATTGGAGTAGTCTCCTTATGCAAATTTACTTAAATTATTTGCATGGTAGGTTTTCATGCTGGAAGGAGTACTTCCAATATTTTTTTTAAGTGATGTTCATTTGGAGCTATTTTATTCAAGACTCTGTTTTATCCTGTCTAAATATGTGAATTGTGGTTTAAGATGCTGTAAAATAGTCTGAAATTTTTTGTGGACAACCTCGCATGCCGTAGAAAAGATAATAATTAGCAGGTTCAAATTAGGGAGACTGTGGATTCTACATCCTCATAGTCAATTGAAATTATTTGGATGAACCTGGATTAGCAGACCTGAAGGACAGTTCTGTGTAAGATTGAGAGGTTGTCTCTCTCACCAACAAAAGTTGTCCTGTAAAAGAGATTACTTCACCTTCCATCTCTAATATCCTAGTATCAACACTGCTACAATACTGCATACATGGATTAATCTGTCAGTTGATTTTGATTGTCTATACCGTGGGCAAAAACTATGTGAATCCCCTAAAGATCTTTTAGCAAAATTGGCTAATCAACTATGTTAGATGCTCCTTTTGCTTGGGTGATCAACAGATTATCTGTACCATCCATAAACTCTTATCAGAAAAGATGATATTGCCTTTGCCTTTACTGCCACCCACTTCACCCCAGAAAATTAATTTCAAAATTGTATTGTGGCTGTGATCTTATTAAACCACAGTCTGTTGGAAACTGAGGCTTTGAATATTTAGATCAAATCTTAAACCAAAAAGAGATGGAAAAGTGGTGTGTGTGTGTGAATTAGATTATAATTAAAAATATCCTCCGAGTTTTTTTTACAGTTTGGACTGGGAAAGATGTTAAGGTTGCAATTCAGCTTCCATTTTAAACTCCAGTTTTCACTTGCCATCCCATTCTGACTGGGTATGAACTGACTGTCTTGCTGAGAGAGGCATGGGTGTGATAGATATAGTGGGACTGTTGACGTAGACACAGTATTCATTTCATCTCTGCTTTCTGTGGTAGTTTAAAGGCTCACCCAACCATGGAGGAGAGGGACTAGTAGTAGCCCTCTGGTGTTTCTCCTTGTCTCCCAGTCTCTGAAGAACTTGGTGTTCCTGACCACAACCCAGACAGGCAGATCTTGCCTCTCTCGATACGATAGCTTCTATGTCTAAGGTTGTGTATGAATTTTTTTGAGCACATAATCCTAGCTCAACTAAGTGTGATCAGTTCCACTGAAGGTTGTGGAAAAATAATACCTGTATGGGTCGTATTGGCATGGGAAAACCCTAGTAAGAAAATTCCTTCCTGAAATAGGAAGTAGATAAAGCGATTTTCACAAGTTCCAAAAACATCCTTATCAGGACTTTGTACTGTAGCTGTCACTCTAAGGGCTTCTCTGTTTGGAGGTGTTGGTGAGTTTATTCTTTATGGCTACATTTTTAAGGTCTAACTCTTGGCCCATGGTTGTATTATTGTTGTTTGTATTCTCATACCACCTAGGCATGGGGAAAAATTGATGCTTTTGTGACTATGGGACAATGGGAATTTCATCTAAATGAGTTGTACTTGCAGAGATTGCTAATGCCCGAGAGCCAGGTGTGACAGGTTTGGTCACAGAGACCCCCTTGAGACTGTCACCTGACGTGGTGGAATTACCACTGAGACCGTTTTTCCTGCCAGCTTGAGACTCCAGAACCCTGCCTGGTTGAGCCAGACATGCTAGCCTGCTGCAACACAGACCCAGGTCTGGTACATTCCCCCAAAGCTGCAGACTTTAACCAAAAACTGCTCAGCAGGTCACCTATCTCTAGCACCCAGACACCCAGTTCCCAATGGGATCCAAACTCCAAATAAATCCATTTTACTCTGTATAAAGCTTACAGGGTAATACAAGGTAAACTCATAAATTGTCCACCCTCTATAACACTGATAGAGAGATATGCACAGCTGTTTGCTCCCCCCTGGTATTAATCACTTACTCTGGGTTTACTAATAAACAAAAGTGATTTTATTAAGTATAAAAAGTAGGATTTAAGTGGTTTAAAGTAATAACAGACAGAACTAAGTAAATCGCCAAGTAAAATAAAGCAAAAACACGCAAGTCTACATCTAACACGTTAAGAAACTGATACAGGTAATATCTCGCCCTGAGAGATGTTCCAATAAGCTTCTTTCACAGACTAGACTCCTTCTTAGTCTGGGCCCAATCCTGTTCCCTGGTACAGTCCTTGTTAGTTCCAGCTCAGGTGGTAACTAGGGGTTTTCTTAGGACTGGCAACCCCCTTTGTTCTCTTCCACCCCTTTTATAGCTTTGGCAGAAGGCGGGAATCTTTTCTCTCTGGATGTCCACCCCTCCTTCTAACTGGAAAAGCACCAGGTTTAAGATGAATTCCACCATTCTTCCTGGGCTGGCTTACCTGAGCACAGGAAGGCTTGCAAGTAAATAGAGCCATTTACAACCAATTGTACTAGTCAGTGGGAGCCATCAAGATTCTAAACCATCAATGGCCCACACTTTGCATAATTACAATAGGCCCTCAGAGTTATACTTTATATTTCTAGCTTCAGATACAAGAATGATTCATACGAATAGGATATGATACAAATAGGATGAACACACTCAGTAGATTATGAGATTTGTAATGATACCTTACAAGAGCGCTTCTGCATAAAGCATATTCCAGTAACAACATATTTACACTGATAAGCATATTTCCATAAAACATTATGGAGTGCAGTGTCACACCAGGAGTAAGCCCATTAGTGAGGGAGGCATAATGAGGACCACCAATAGCCAGGTCCCTAACATATTAATTATATTTAAATTATTATAATTGTTTGTTTATTCTAGGTCTCACTTTGTGCTTGGTGCTTTCTCCAGGACTCAAGAAGGATGGTCTCTGCTCATTGCCGTTGTGGGAGGGGTCTCTGAGTTGTGTTCTTCCATCTATCATCCGGGGGAAAAAATGTACAATATCAGAATATTCTGGAAGGATTTCGTGCATTAGTCACAGCCAAACCCATTAATTATTTAAGCTCAAATTCTCCATCTTTGATTTTCTTTGTGGCCTGTCTCTCAGCTGAAAGGTGGACACTGCACAAACATGCTTCTGCTATATCTAGCATTCTTATCTGCAGGAAATTGCAGGTGCTTGTCCTCTCCATATGTCAAGTGATTCATCCCTTACCCTCACAAGTTAGAGTAACTTGCAAAATTAGCCTTGTAAAGAATAATAAACCTCAGTTTTAGCCGTATGTTCAGAGTGACACTACTTATCTCCGTAAATCTCTGAACTAGGAGCTTTGTCAGTGGAATCTCACTCAATACTGTATCTTTCATTCCACTTATATATCCGTGGCCCATAGTTCGGACTACAAGGTGTGAATAGCAGTGTGCACCACAGAGGTGCACTGTAGTTCCCTCATGTGGACAATGGGGAGCAAACTAAAGGGTTCCTAGTTCAAATTAATGTAGCCCTGTTTGAAGAGGACTAAGTTAACATGAACTAGGAACCTTTTACTTTGTGACCACAGCGCCCACATGGGGGAGTTAAAGCTCAGCGCTTTGGTACACACTATTATTCACACCCTGTAGTCCAAACTGTGAGGCTGTGTAGACAAGCCCTCTGGTAGAATAGTGCTTTATCAAGACTTGGGCTTCATCCTCAAATTGTCTTCCACTGTTCAAAAGATTGACTTTCATTCCACTTCCCTGGCACTCTTCACCTGGAGGGATAGTTATGGCGCACACACAGTGAATATGCAAGGAGTTCTCTGAATTTACCTCAAAAAGACAAAAGCTTTCAGGAAGTCCCTGGATGATACCAAAATTCTTCATTGCTAGGAGACTAAAATTCTGTGTCATGGAAGCTTATAAATCCAAAAATTTCAACCTTTCTAAATCAGTTTCAAGCAAGCTTTGTCTCTGTCTCACTGGGAAAGAAGACTCGTTTCCTATGAGTAGACTTATAAACTAGCTACTTGGGCTGAAGTTCATACATTTCCCCAGATATCACAGAATGAGACACACAGACACTGGTTTCACTATATTTTACTGCTTATTCATATCTCTTTTGAGTCTAAATTTTTTGCTTAGTTATGATATCTTTATTGGTCCCTGACATATTTCACTATGGTGTGTTTGTTTTTTTAGAGCATTTAGAAAAATTGGCTATTTTAAACAAGAAGATAGTCTTAACCTTAATTGTGGTTGAACTAATGTGTCCTCCCCCTCCCCCAGTACAGCTCTAGAAGCCGTCTCAAGTCTTATCTAGACTAGGTGTTATGATATAATTCCCCACTCTGAACCTTAGCGTCCAAAAGATAGGGTACCAGCATGAATTCCTCTAAGCTCAGTTACCAGCTTAGAACTTGTAGCGCTGCCACCAGCCAGGAATTCCAGTGCCTGGTACACTCTGGTCCCCCCAAAACCTTGCCCGGGGACCCCCAAGACCCAGTCCCTCTGGATCTTAACACAAGGAAAGTAAACCCTTTCTCTCACCGTTGCCTCTCCCAGGCTTCCCCTCCCTGGGTTACTCTGGAAGATTACTGTGATTCAAACTCCTTGAATCTTAAACAGAGAGGAAGATTCACCTTCCCCCCTCCTTCTCTCTCCCCCTCCCAGACTCTCCCTGAGAGAGAAAGTAATCCTATCAGAGAGAAATTTAACCTTTCTCTCCCCCTTCCCTCCTTTCTCCCCAGCAATTCCCTGGTGGATCCAGACCCTGTCCCCTGGCATCTCACACCAGAATAAAAAAAAACAATCAGGTTCTTAAACAAGAAAAGTTTTTAATTAAAAAAAGAAAAAACAGGAAAAATTATCTTTATAAATTTAAGATGGAATGTGTTACAGGGTCTTTCAGCTATAGACACTGGGAATACCCTCCCAGCCTAAGTATACAAGTACAAATTAAAATCCTTTCAGCAACATACAAATTTGAACTCCTTCCAGCCAAATACACATTTGCAAATAAAGAAAACAAACATAAGCGTAACTTGCCTTATCTACCTAGTACTCACTATTCTGGACATATAAGAGACTGTATCGAAGAGATTGGAGAGAAACCTGATTGCACATCTGGTCCCTCTGAGCCCCCAGAGTAAACAACAACCAAACACTAACAGCACACACAAAAACTTCCCTCCCTCAAGATTTGAAAGTATCCTGTCCCCTGATTGGTCCTCTGGTCAGGTGACAGCCAGGCTCACTGATCTTGTTAACCCTTTACAGGCAAAAGAGATATGAAGTACTTTTGTTCTATTAACTCTTACTTATCTGTTTATGACACTAGGATTTAAAGATATGTTAGATTGCCTAATTTAAACTATTAACTTCTTAAACTTTAGTCAAGGCATGTTAAGCATGTGCTAAACTGATTGGATTGAACTGGGTAATTTGATCTAACATCACACCTTAGTTTCTAGACAAGGAATAAAATTCTCAAAAGCACTGAAGTCCCGTTTACAAAAATTCACAGACTTGGAGCGTATGGGTATTAGTACACTGCTACGGCATTGCAACTGTGTTGCTGTAGTGTAGATCATTGACTTAGTTGCATCTACAGTGGGAGTGAGGTCAATTTTTCACAGCCCTGAGTGATGTAGAAGGTTGACCTGCAAGGGGGAGGGATGGCTCAGTGGCTTGAGCATTGACCTGCTATACTCAGGGTTGTGAGTTCAATCCTTGAGGGGGCCATTTAGGGATCTGGGGTAAAAATCTGTCTGGGGACTGGTCTTGCGTTTAGCAGGGGGTTGGACTAGATGACCTCCTGAGATCCCTTCCAACCCTGAGATTCTGTGATTCTAACTTTTAGATGTAGATCAGGCCTAAGTCTCATTGACTTTCAAAGAGACTTTAGCCTGTTTTGCGCTTAAAAAGTTTTAATAGAATAACTATTTTTATTTAAAATTGCACCCCTGACCAACATAGCTATGCTGGTTAAAGCCATAATGTAGATTCAGGTATACTGACAATAAGGTGCTTTATACCCAGATAGCTTATTTTGTTTCACCAAAATAAAATAATCTATACCTGCATAACTGTACTGAGACTAGGGGGTGTTGCCTCTTTAACTATACCAGCATAGTTAAAGTGACATAACTTTTAAGAGAGGCATTAGCTGCCTAAGTCACTTTAGAAAATTGTACTTAAAGTTTAAATCTGCACAGCAGAGGGAAAAACACCTGTAGTGGGAACAGTGAACCCGACTATTCAAAGGAGAAGCATATGGTTTCTTTTAACCAAAAACATATCTCTTTCACTTAGGGATGCCTGAGAATGTTTTACTCCAATTAAAGTGTCCTATGATCTTGTCTAGGCCAGGGTTAGCAGACACATTAATAGCCCAGTATAGACAAAGTAGTGTACCTTTAACATGTTTAATCTTGTCAGGTTGAACAAATAATAGCTAACAACTTCCAAATCCTAGTCTAGACAAGACCTAAATTCAAATTCAGTTATCTTAATTAAAAAGCAAGTTGATTTGAAAGAAAAAAGCAAGAAAAGGGAAGAAGATGGAAAAATAGTGTCTGATAGGGTTGTCAAAAGATTTTTTAAAAAATCGCAATTAATCACAAGATTTAAAAAAGTTGCAATTAATCGCAGTTTGAATTGCACCAGTAAACAATAATAGAATACCAATTTACATTTATTAAAAATATTTGTGGATGTTTTTCTACATTTTCAAATATATTGATTTAAACTGTAACACAGGATAAAAAGTGAACAGTGCTCGCTTTATATTATTATTTATTACAAATATTTGAACTATAAAAAAGATAAAGAAATAATATTTTTCAATTCACCTCATACAAGTACTGTAGTGCAGTCTCTTTATCATGAAAGTACAACTTAAAAATGTTGATTTTTTTTTAACATAACTCAGAAACATAACAGTGTAAAACTTTAGGGCCTACAGGTTGAAGACATTGAAGGGACGTACGAATGTTTAGGATATGTGACATGTAAATACCTTGCAATGCCAGTTACAACAGTGCTATGCAAACACGTGTTCTTACTTTCAGGTGACATTGTAAATAAGAAGCCAAGAGCAATATCACCCATAAATGTAAACAAACTTGTTTTTCTAAGCAATTGGCTGAACAAGAAGTAGGACTGAGTGGACTTGTATGAGGTGAATTGAAAAATACTATTTCTTTATCTTTTTTACAGTGCAAATATTTGTAATAAAAATAATATAAAGTGAGCACTGTTCACTTAGTATTCTGTATTGTAATTGAAATCAATATATTTGAAAATGTAGAAAACTATCCAAAAATATTTATAATAAATTTAAATTGGTATTCTGTTCTTGTTTAACAGTGCAATTAAAACTGCAGTTAATCACAACTATATTTTTAATCTAGTTGCTTTGCTTTGCATTAATTTCATGTGATTAATTGCTAGCCCTAGTGTCTGGACACAGGAATGATGAAGAGCAAGGTTCTTTACAGACAATTTTAATGAGACTCTTCTGTATCTGGTCCTGGATACTGTGGTGACAGGAGCATTATAATGGCCTGAGGCCTTGGCTACACTGGCGTTTTACAGCGCTGCAACTTTCTCGCTCATGGGTGTGAAAAAAACACCCCTCTGAGCTCTGCAAGATACAGCACTGCAAAGTGCCAGTGTAAGCAGTGCCGCAGCGCTGGGAGCGCGGCTCCCAGCACTGCAAGCTAAAACCCATGACGATGTGGAGTACGTGCAGCGCTGGCTGGCGCTACGACCACACTCGCACTTGGGCAGCGCTTTGAAGTTTCAAGTGTAGCCATACCCTAAGATAGACAGGATTAGTAGGATAGCTTATCTACAATTTTTTTTTTCTGCCATCCCTCAGTTTGGTAAAGTTTGGCTGTCTTGCTAGAAAGCAATTTCTGTACTACCTGCAAGTTGTAGCAAGACCCATTTATTTATTTAAAGTCTCTTTGGATGCATGGTGCTTATCTTTCTTAACCAGGGCCACACCTGTCTTTTTTTATTGTTTTCTAAATTCAGTTTCCAGCTTCAAGTTCAGGTTCCAATTACCAATTGAGAAACATTCCCTCAATTCAGAACAAACCTGTTTGTTGAGCGAATCTGCTTTCTTCCCCCAACACGGAAGGACAGATTGTTAACCTAATCCACATCTACCTGAGCATGTCTGATCTATTTTCTTACTCCTTACCCTCTCCCTGGATGAGGAGGAACACAAGTACAAGTTATCGATGCAGAAGGTACTGTATATTCTTGTTCATTAGCCTGTTTGTTTATAAGCCAACCCCCCAAGATGGTTAGGTAAAAATAGCAAAAACTGTATGACCCTTTCATAAGCCAACTCGGTATTTCAGGGATTGGCAAACTTTGGCTCCCAGCTGTCAGGGTAAACCGCTGGCGGGTCAGGACGTTTTCTTTGGTTCACTGTTCACAGCCAATGGGAGCTGCGGGCTTCCTGCAGCTCCCATTGGCTGGGAACGGTGAACTGCAGCCACAGGGAGCTGAGGGGCTCCATGCCTGCAGATGCTCCAAATAAACAAAATGACAATGTATTAGCTATTCAATTCAGTGATTCCATAGAGTTTAAAATAATCAAATTTTGGTGTAGACCCATTTATAAGCCGTCCCCTGCTCTTTGATGCGTCTTTTTTTTTTTTTTTACCAAAAATATTTGGCTTATGAACAACTATATACAGTATATAACAGTTCAGAACAATTACACAACATTATAACTGAAATGTACAGATATAGCCACCTATTAAGTCCAACTTTCTTACTACATCATTTTCATAAAAAATAACTCTTTCAAATAATACAGTAACCATACCTAATCCAAGAAAGATGATAAGCTTTGTGGTCTAATAACCAGGTCTTGGAACCAGTAATAAAACTCAGTTTATAAACTTACAAAGTTATGAATGTAGGTCTTGATATAGGAAAGCAACCTGAAATAGGAAAGCACTTGATGCACTTGGGGCCTGAGTGACAGCAAGGAACAAGATTATTCCCCACCACCTCCTCTCCCACCCCCAAAAAAGTGAACACACAGCCATCTCAAATTTCTTTTTTTTTAAAAAGCAGATGGGATGGGAACAATGATTAAAGGGTGGGTATAGGGGGCAGACGGAGAGGAGTGGCAAAGTTGTTGCAAGGATCACAGACCGGGGAAAAAAATAAAAAATTGAGCTGGTTAGCTGAAGGGAAAACTTCAAGCACTCTTACCAAATCTGCTTCCAGATTATTATAGGCACTTCACTTTTTTCAGACCACTTTAAGCACTGCATGGGGGAGGAAGGGAACGGACAGACAGTAGACACCACCTTAGAGCAAAAAGATTACTGATTCAGCATGTTGTCTTCTGTTTTACTTTTTTTCTACTCTTTACGTTTTCTTTATGTCCTCTGAAATACTAATTTCTTTGAAATTACAGGTATTTCACTTTTAGGTGATAAAAGGAGTTTTATGTATTTTGTTAAAAATATGCATCATTAAACATCTTTACTGTACACTAAATTAAAGTTAATGAACGTCTTCAGAAGTCATTGCTAAATATTTTCCCAGAAGGAGGGCATTCATGAAGTCAGACTGAAATCTCCCACTCCCTTATCTACCAATGTTTCATATCAACCTTCATTGTTGCTGGTACCGTTCAGTACTGTGTGCCTCTCCCTATGTTACCTTTCATTCTTGTTTCTACAGGCTTTTGTAGATCAAGTATTTCTTCTCATGAAAGTAATGAGCTTCTCCCATTGTTATTTTGCAGCAGTATAAATGTTTTGTGTATAATCCTGGTGAATTTCATATGGTATGTTGTTTGATCATCTTTTCCAAAGAGATGATTGGCTGAGCCTTTCATCTCTCTTCCCTTGCCCCTGTCCTAATTAAAAACCCTAGCAGGAATGGTATGGTGCTGGATCTTTAAAACCCTAAAACTATTTGGATTCCACAATACTATCTAGCATTGTCCACTCATCTAGATAGGTCACCTTCCAAAAATATTTCAAAAGAATCTGACCCCAAATATTTAATTCCAGTGGAGACTCATAATATCTGAAAATAGTTAGGCAAAACAGAGGCACAGAAGCATGTTAAGAACCTTATTTACAGAGCAGCAAATAGAGATCCTACTACATCTGTTTCAAAACAGGGAAGGCAAATCCTTTCCTGCTTATTTTGAGGAGCTTCAACTGTTTGAATTCCTGTGGTAAAATAAGAGGACCAATGTATACCGAAGAATATTGAGTACTTCAGTCACAACCTCTATGAAAAAACTTAAGTGAGACTTGTTAGAGCAAATAAGGTTAAATGAATAAAGCTTCAGATACATCTGTGAAAAGACAAGAGTTTTAGCTGAGTAATAGTTTAGAAGAGGAAACGTATTATTCCCACCGAATTACTGGACAGTCCTGTTAATATGTTCAAGTTAAAAATCAGCTGTATCTCATTGTTAACTACAATGTTAATTTAAAGTTAAACACATGTTTAGGTGTTTTGCTGAATCAGGGCCAGAGTGCTCAGCTCATGGCAGGATCAAATCCCTGTTTAGCCAAAGCCACTTAATAAGGACACTGTGATAAGTGTTGAAGCTGTCCTTTTTCGTGGTTAAATTTGTGATATTTCTTAAAGCAAAAACAGCAAATACTTTCTAAAAGAAAAGTGATTTAGTTGGTCTGTGATTCTTGTCTGAAGGGTTGAATTTAGTGAACTCAGCTTAAAGAAACAAATGGATAGAACTTTCCCCCTATGCATTTCATTTGTACTGTTTGAGTTGGCCCAGCTGAATGATGATAAATGGCAGGGGAACAAAGTGGATGATGTAAAAGATATTACTTCGCCTTGTCTATCTAATATCCTGGGACCAGCACAGCTACATGTAAATGGCAGGGTCATATTTATCGTATATTGTCCATTTCACTGAAGTTAATCCATTCGCTGCTGCTAAAAGCACACTGTACCGATCTGATTCATAAGAAGTATTTATACATTATATACATATCTTTCTCATTCTTTCATTTCTGAGGCACATTATAGACATATAGAATGGGACCTCTAATATAGGAATGCACAGCATGCCTTGCCTTGCCCAAAAAGCCCAGCGTCACGATTGAAGTTTCACATATGTGGTATGTATAACGCCTAGGCCACATTATGGCATCTGAATGAGAAATTACCTGGTTTTATATTTTTTTGTTTATTGATTTGTTTTTAACATGTTGCTTCATATTTAATGGAAGTAAATATGTAGGACAGACTCTGGATGAAACAGAATTAATGGAGTCCTCTCCAGAAAGGAAAGATGGGTTAAGAATTATCACAGGCAGGCAAGCAAGAGAGAGCCTAAGGCAGTCCCATGTGTTTAAGGCAGAGGAACAGCCTTGAAACAGTTGTGGGCCAGAAATTCCATCTGTAATAACTGTGCCAGTCATGTGTTTAAAAAGATTTGGCTAGCTCCTTCTCTAACTTGACAGCAGTGGAGTCAGAGGGAAGAAGTGGGGGTTGAATAGTTAAACTGTAGAACTGATTATCTTAAATTCCAAATGCTGTATTTTAAGTTTCCGTAAAGGATATTTTCTGAGATGCTAAATATTAAAAATAGCAGAGTAAAGGTGTTTGTATAAAATTCTTGTTTTATTGCATAACAGTAAGCCTTGTTGTTTCTTGCAGTCTGAATAAATTCATTGTTATAGGCATTTCAGCATCTTTGTATATGACTACATAGGAGGTTCATAAGATTAAATTACAGGATTATAAAATTATTTGAAGTTATATTAACAATTGTCCATATCACTTTCTGGAGGTATTTGGGCACACTCTTTCAGCTGACAGTGGCCAGTTTTTAAAAAATGACAAATTTTGAGCATTAAACAGTTTGCTTTAGTGCTAAAAAGGGTTAAATATGAGGGCAGCAGGTACAGGCAGCTGTAGGTATGTGATATGTATGACTGTTTTGCAAGGTGCTATAAATATTGGCTCCATGTAATCTGATACTAGGGTAGGACTGGCAAACTAATGAAGGAAAGTAGATAGCAATGTAAAAGAACTGGAATTTCAGGTCTAGCTAAGTAATAGCAGTCTGCTGCAGAGTAAGATTGAGACTATTCATATTACTCACAAATGACAGCAAATGAGAGGCAAACAAGAGGAATATTCCATAGGCTGCACTGTTGTGGTATCAGTCCCTAGGGTCTCAGCAAAGGTAAGATCATTTACATTTCTGAGACCTGCAGAGGTCTCTTGGGGAACTCTACGGTGGATGAAAGTGTGTCACAGGCCTACAAAATATCAAGATGTAAGTAGCATGGTTGGGAGTCAGAGACGAGGTTGGTGAAAAGGACAGGGTTTTGTTAATGTGGGAATTATACAACTTTTGCTCAAAATAGTTTATACCTATTTTTTTTAACTGGTCTAAGTGAAAACAAAAGCTTGAATGCATGATACTGTATTTACAGTGGATCTGCGTACATAATGTTAATGTGAATGTACATTGCAGAATAAAATGCTTAACTTCTAAGAATAATTTATTTTGTTCAACAGCATGTACTTGGTAATCAGTTAGAATACATCAGCAAAACAATAAAAGGAGAAAAGAAATTGAGATAGCAGGAAGAAAAGGCCATTAAGATGCAAATCACCAAAATAAGTTTATTATTTTTTTTACAGGCCTGTCTTTCTTCATACATAGAATGGATGATTATTCAGCTTGGAGGTATGGAACCTAGGCTTAGTTCCAGTTTTAAATAACTATTCCCCCTTCTGTTAAGCTGTGGCTGTTCTAGAATTACCGAGGCCTGAGCAACAAAGATTGCTCTGAATGAGAAACTTTTGATTTGATCACTGGAGGTAGATTTCTATAGCTGCTTACAGGTGGTAAAATTTTTGTTTTACCAGTTTGTGTGCCTGGTAACTTTATGGGGCAGTTGGCAGTTTTACCAGAATTTGGTGATGACTGGCTGCCAGTAACTTGTGGAGGTTTTTACCTGACCAGAATAACTAACACTGTCCTATCCCAGCTCCTGGTTCTGATCTACGATTTATTCCCTTTTAAGTTTAAAATATAACACTCTATTCAGAAAGGATCACTGTTTTATGTATCTTGTTATTTTAGGAAACAAGATTTCCCCTTAACTCTATTTATCAGATGATACTTTCTACTAATGAGTTACTTATCTCAGGCTCCAGTTCTTCAAACCCCCCTGGCATACCTTTTGCCATTGAAGGCAGTGTGATTTGACATGGCTCCAACCATCTGCCTGCATGTTGCTTCTTGCAGTATGAGGGCCTGATTTCTTAACAGCATATCAGTATTTAATCTTCCTAGTTAAAACATATGCCATTAGATACCAAAACTATTTGCAAGTGCCTTTATTGTATTAAATAAATGAGAATGTATTTACTCCTTTTGTATTCCAAAAAATTAAAGCATTTGGTTTACATTAATTCTTAAACTAGTTCTGAGATTTTAACAACTCACATTCAATAAACCAATTCTTGTCACTAGATTTTGTTTAGCCAGATTTTAAAAAGTCAATTAACTCTTAATATTAAGAACTCTTGCAATGTACTTTCTTTATTTGTGTTATGCTGACAGTATGCTCAACATTTTACTCACTATGGTACGATACACAAAGATAGTCTTTGTCTCAAAAGTTTACAATATATAAAATAAGGTACACTGGATATTCTAGAGGAGGAAATAATTTAGTGGTATCTGTTTTCCTCTCTTTATATAATTATTACTAAAGACTTGCCTGCTCCGTCTTCTACTGAGGCGAAGGATTTGAGTGCAAAATCTTGTGGCCTGCTGAACTGGAATATGTATTTTATCCCATGTAATTGGAAAAATTTTCATTCCAGATCAGACTCCATCTGTCTTGCCTTGGCAGTAGGCAATACCAACTGTTTCTGAGGAGAATGCAAGAATCCCCAAGTGGGCAATTATTGGGGGGGGGGGGGGGGGAATCCTGCCTGTCTGTCTGAGAAGCTTGTTTGAAATTCATTCTCTGAGAGTTTGGCTTGTGTCATAAAGCATGATGGTTTATATCCATTCCAAACTTGTTTTCTTTTTAAAATCATATATACGGTCACCCAATGAAATTAATAGGCAGCAGATTTAAAACAAACAAAAGGAAGTACTTCTTCATATAACGCATAGTCAATCTGTGGAACTCGTTGTCAGGGGATGTTGTGAAGGCCAAAACTGTAACTTGGTTCAAAAAACAATTAGATAAGTTGATGAAGGATAGGTTCCTCAACAGCTATTAGCTAAGCTGGTCAAGGATGCAACCCCATTGTTGTCCCTAAGTCTTTGGTTGCCAAATGCTGGGATTGGACAACAGGGGATGGATAACTTGATGATTGCCCTGTTCTGTTCATTTACTGGCATTGGCCACTGTTGGAAGACAGGATACTGGGCTAGATGGACCATTGATCTGACCCAGTATGGCTATTCTTAAGCTCCAGTTACCCATGTAGATGTCACTAATACTTTCCTAAGCTCTTGGTCTCTAATGTATCTGTGCCAATGAGTTCCACCAGTTCCTTATAGGCTGAATTATTATTTTTTTTGGTCAGTTTTAAATTTGTTGACTTTCAATTAAATTCAATGTCTGTCCTTGTATTATAAGAAGGGTAAATAGGAGTGCCGTATTTTCCTTCTCCGTACCAGTTATATATAATAAAATGGAGACAAGTTCCTGTGAAGCATAGTCTAAGAATAATGAAGATTCAGTGGTTATGAGGATGAGAGGAGAGACCAGGATAAACCCAGAGATATTCTGAGAGGGACTGAGAGTACCAGTCAGTGACTGCTGAAACAGAGAATCGTATGGAGAGGTCAGGAAAACTATTGGAGACAGCATAGTTGTGGGGTAAATTTTCAAAAGTACCTAAGGCCTGATATACAGAATTGGTACCATCATAATTATGTTGGTTAGTGCGATTTTTTTTTTTGTTTTTTTTGTTAATGAAATAATTTTACTGGTATCACTTATTCCCTGCCCCATATGGAATAAACACTTTTATATTGGCATAAATGCGTTCACATTTGTGTGTGTGTGTGTGTGTGTGTGTGTGTATGTATATAGTTTAGCTATATTGGTTTAATTAAAGTGGTACAAATTTCATGAATGGAAAGGACTTAGGAGCTCAAGTCCCATTTTCAGAAGTGACTTGGACACGTACGTCCCTAAGTCACTTCTGAGCTTTTGAAAATTTGCCCCTTCTATTTCATACTTCTAACTCAGAGATTTCAGACTAGGTCATCTGGCCCATAATTGCCATCTGAACAACTCTATCAAAAAGAATAGGAGTACTTGTGGCACTTTAGAGACTAACAAATTATTTGAGCATAAGCTTTCGTGGGCTACAACCCACTTCATCAGATGCAGGTGAAAAAAAACGTTTGTAGTGCTAATCAAGATGGCCCATTCCAGACAGTTGACAAGAAGGTGTGAGGATACTTAACATGTGTATGTATATCTTCTTACTATATGTTCCATTCTATGCATCGAATGAAGTGGGCTATAGCTCACGAAAGCTTATACTCAAATAAATGTGTTGGTCTCTATGATGCCACAAGTACTCCTGTTCTTTTTGCGGATACAGACTAACACAGCTTCTACTCTGAAACTCTATCAAAGTACAGATAGAGTAAAGTACAGATCTGCAAAGTCAGATAACCATTTAACTTGTAAATCAACACTTATGTGTTGCATTGAGGTTACCTCAACCCCTTTACCCACCACCTCTCAGCCTTTTCAACAGATTGCAGCAAAAGGAAGTGAAGGAATTAAAGTCAGAAAAAGGTTATAACATAAACGAGGTTTAATTCCTTATTGTTAATACTCTGGAAGGGAATCCTGCCTAATATTAAATATTCAGATTAACAAAGACTGCCATTAATGGAAAGATATTCGTGGAAGGTTTGATTACCTGGTGCCAGCAGGAACTTTTTATGACCTGTGTCCATGCTGCCTGGAATCCTTTAGCGTATGTAGTTGTTAGCTGAATGTTATGCCAAGGGATTCAGTCCATTTTTTTTATCGAGTTTTAAATAAAATGTTACGTTTTTGATAAAACAGAATAACCTGACCGATTTCTGTCCTCCTCTCTGCACTAAAGTGAGCCTATAGACCCTGGCAACGCAGCCTGGTTTCAAACCAGGTTGTGGAACAGATACTATTGATGTCAGTGGTGTTAAAGCTTCTTTAGTTATGGACAAAGAAAAGGCCACTCAGGTTACAGCTGTTAGATCTGCTGCTATTGTAACTATTTATCCTGAAGTAATTCAGAAATCTTGTGAGGGTGAGCCTAGTGTCTCAAGTTGGTTCCCCTTTTCCTCACTGGTAGACACAGAATAGCTGAGGGCAATTGCTTGTTCTTCTTACATGTGAGTTTCTACAGTCTTCCATATTGTTAGCACCTGCTCCATGTGTACAGTGCCTAAAGACACTTGAAGTGATCATAAGGCATTTTGGTTGCTTTGTCTCTCAGCTCAGTGTTTCTTTTTCATCACACTCGGATATTACATTCTCACTACTTTTTCTGACTGAGATATAGTTCTGAATACAGTGAACTGAGTCTGGCTCAATCCTGGTAAGACAGAAGTGATGCCTATTTGTAGAAGGAAACATTGAAAAGGCCTGGAGAGTGGTGTCATTACCATCTGTGCATTTGCCTGACTTCAGCCAGGATGGTTGTGGCTTCTTGTTTCCTAAATCCCAGGTGACAATGCCCTATAGTGTCTTTCCCCCCTCCTCACTCCAAGGAGGGGGTAAAGGCTGGGCAAGTGGCTATTAACTTTCGACAGTTATCCACAACTTTGTCACCTCCAGACTAGACAAAAATAATTTGCTCTACTTAAGGCTACCTTTTGAAAACCACTTGGAAACTTTAGGTAATACATAATGCAGCTTTTCCTGTTCCAAGTGGGTTGAGCCATCTTTAGCACATAACACCTGAACAGAGAGGTTATGCTGCCAGTCAGTGGGGTGGGATTTCATGTGGGAGGAAGTTGGAGGGCCTAGTAGGACTCTAGCAAAGGTGTGGAGTCCCAGGTTGCTCAGGTCTTCCTGCAAAGTCACCAGTGAAAATATATTTCTAGGGTGTAAGTTGGCTAAGCAAATCTTCTGAAAAGCTCATCAAGGAGTTTGAGTTATTGAGACACAGCAGAAGAAGTAGAAGAGGATTTCCAGGGAGACTGAGAGAGTGTTTATTCATGTATAGTTCAATTTTAGATAAGAATTAGTAAGTGGTTATTCATTTTTCATTAGTTTATTGTATATAAAGTTCTGTTTTTACTTGCTACCCTGGTAAATTAGCCTGTAGTTTTGAATGTTAGAAATAAGTTTATTGGTATCCTGTTTTTCTCCCTTTTCTTGGGACTAATTGCATGCGGTTGGGCTTATAAAGTGGGAACTGCTGTGTGTGTTAATACAATTTTCATGCATTGTTAAGGTTGTAACTGATTCATATACATCCTTGAGCTTTAGGAATCGCCTGTTTTCCACCCAGTATCACAAAAGAAACAACAGTGAAACATTTTTCCATGAATAGTAATGACAGGTCACGAAGCACTCAATGTTTATAACAGCAAAGAGACGAAAGACCATTGAAATAAACACAAAAGCCTTGTCTACACTACAAACTTATGTGGACCTAAGCTACACTTACATACAACTGCCACAGTTAATTCATTGCTCGTGCGTGTGTATACTTGGCTCCTTGCGTTAGCAGTGTGCATGCTCACCAGGAGTGCTTAGAATCATAGAATCTCAGGGTTGGAAGGGACCTCAGTAGGTCATCTAGTCCAACCCCCTGCTCAAATCAGGACCAATTCCCAACTAAATCATCCATCAGCTTGTATTGATGCAGAGCACAGTGCACTGTGAGTAGTATCCCACTGTGCAACTCATCACTATCCATCACAGTGTCTCTTGGAAAGATTTTGCAATGCCTGATGGGGCTGATGCGAGTCACACAGGAGTGACTGGGTGCATGGGTTCAACTTCCCATGATGCAGTGTTTTCCATCTCATAATTTCATCTGCATCCAATAATGTTCATGTCTTCTTTTCAAAATCCTACAAACCCATGTGGCCCCCTCACTGTTGACCATCTCTAACAGAAGCATGGAACCTACACAGCTCTGCATTAATTGTTTGCTTTCAGAACTGCTCAGCACCAGCCAGCATATGTTGTGAACTAATAAAGATGAATTATGTTCAAAAAATAGAATTTTATTCTGTGACATGAACCAGACAATTCATAAAAAATATGGAAAACTTAATCAAACTTAATAAATTAAGCGAACAGAACTTATGAAAGAGAAAGAACAGTCATATTCATTTCAGGTTACACATACATCAACCATGACTTTCATAGGTCAGTGTATGTGAAGCTGTGTTTGTCTTTAATGTTCCCTGGGGTGGAGTGGTAAGGGCAGTACACTGACCCCTGATGCCCCATGAAATGTTTGGCGGTGAGGGGGCGACTATAGGGAGGTCCTGATATTGAGTTTTCAGTGGGCTCTAGGGGGAAGTGAGCATGGGATTGTTGAACCTACAGGTCCACCAGAGTCTGCATCAAGGGGTTTGCTGCCTGAGAAGTGCAAACATCTCCTACAGAACATCGCTCTCCTTTTCCTGCAACTTTCTCCTCTTCACTCTATCATTCTCCAGTGTCTACAGTGGTGACCCTCTAGGCCCTGTGCTCATTCTCTGATGCAGCACTGGCTTGCAGAATCTCCTGGAACATGTTATCCTGAGTCCTCTTCTTTCTGCTCCATATTTGGCTCAGGCATTCCACATGTGTAGAGGGGGAAACTCTGTAGGCTGCAATGGCAGCAGCTGCAGATATAACACAGAGGTACCATTGTCAGTGTATTCACGATGGAAATCGAAACTGAAGATGCTAAGTGAATTTACTCCCTTTGCTCCACACAAGTTATAAGTACTACATTCTTTCTTTTTGCTTGGGATTGATTGAGTATGGCACCAGTCACAGCACCAGCTATGGTGAGTGTAGCACTCCCAGGGTTGAGGAAATGAGGAAGAAGTAGCTCAGTTTCGTGTTTCTAGTTGTAGAACTGAATACCAGCACCGTTTTCTACAGGTGGTGGTGATTTTAGCTGATATTTTACTCCTGAGGGTAACAGAGGCATTGAGAGCACAACTTGTACTGGCATCCCAATGCTGCCCCAGGTCTGTATGCTGCTAGCCTCTGTACTGCAGAGGAGCCTGCTGACGTTATAGCTGAATGGTCTGGGAAACTGTCCTACTGTGACAGAAGAAATAAGGCAGCCCTCCCCAGAAACCTTCAGCAGAGGATTGCAGACTACCTCTTTGAAAGTTTTATCAAGATCTCTGTGGAGGATTAACAGGACATCCTGGTACACATACATAAAATGATTCCCGTGGCTCCCACTGTCTAACCCTGGAGGAGACTAAAAAAGCAGATGGCAACTCTCTCTCTCGGTTGATCTACTACAGTGGTTCTCAAACTTTTGTCCTGGTGACCCCTTTCACATAGCAAGCTTCTGAGTGCAACTCCCCCCCCTATAAATTAAAATCATTTTTTATATATTTAACACCATTATAAAGCTGGAGGCAAAGTGGGATTTGGGTTGGAGGCTGATAGCTCCTGACCCCCATATAATAGCCTCATGACCCCCTGAGGGGTCCCGACCCCCAGTTTGAAAACCCCTGTTCTTCTACCTCTACTAGCACAAGTCAAGATGAGTAAATCAACGTATGTATCCTGCTACTTTGGGGTGACATCCCTGTAATTTCAAAATAAACTGCATACTTACTGGAGGTTCCTTCCCCTGCATTGGGCTCTCCTGTGCTCAACTTGCAGTACTGGCTGGACTGAGGTGGAGTCAAAAACAGATCTTGGCTTGTTGCACAGCTGGATCCCATGGTTGCCTGTTTCCCATACTCCTCCTCACTGATTACCGCAGGGTCCTGTGACTTGATCTCCTTGGTAGTATCCATTATGCTATTGGGCGTGGTGATAGGGTCTACACTGAGGATGACGCACAGCTCTTTGTAAAAGTGGCAGATCTGTGACTGTGGATCAATTGTTGGCCTCCTTGGCATTCTTGTGCTTCCTGCAGCTCCTTTGCTTTCATGTGGCACTGCTGCTGGTCCCTGTCATAGCACTTCTGCATCGCCCAAGCAACCTGCTTGAAGAGATGTCCATGTTTCTACATCTGGTTCAGAGCTGAGCCTGTGTAGCATCTTCTCCCCACAGGCCCAGGAGATCCAATGTTTCCTGTGCGCTCTAGGCAGGAGCGCATCTGGAGAGCATAGTTGGCATGGTCAGCTGAGTAGTTGCACTCAACAATGTACTGGAGAGCTGCTAGGTGTGCTCACCAAGCTGGGCAATCAGGAAAAACAATTTAAAAAATTTGCAGGGCTTTAAAGGGGAGGAGGGCTTCTAGTCTATGTGACCTGGGCAGCAGAGTTCACAGTGGTGAACAGAGAGCTCAGTATAGTGTGTTGTGGCACAGCTTCTGGAGGCCAGTAATGGTCGATCTAGGTTACGCAGTGTCTACACTCACTGTGTCAACCGAACTACATTGACCATGACTCTAGGCCACTTGGGGAGGTGGTGTTATTAAGTTGCTGCTGCGAGGCACTTATATTGGCAGGAGCCAAATTTAAGTAAGACACAAGCACAGTTAAGTCGGTGTAAGCTGCCTTGCGTTGACCTAACTTTGTAGCGAGGATTAGGCTAAAGTTTCATGGACGTCAGTGGATTTTGGATTAGGCGTATAGTGTTTTGGTTATGTGACCGTGGGCTTGGCTACACTGGAGAGTTGCAGCGCTGGTGGTGGCTTTACAGCGCTGCAACTCACTCACCATCCACACTTGCAAGGCACATACAGCGCTGTATCTCCCTGGCTACAGCACTGTGTGCACTCCACCTCGACCTGGGGAATAATGACTATAGCGGTGCTGATGCAGTGCTGCTCCGCCACTGTGGCCACCAAAAGCGCTGTTATTGGCCTCCAGAGGTATTTGGAGGTATCCCAGAATGCCTGTTCAGCCACTCTGCTCATCAGTTCGAACTCTACTGCCCTGTCCTCAGGTGACCAACCGTCAAACCCGCCCTTTAAAGGCCCCAGGAATTTTAAAAATCCCCTTTCTGTTTGCTCAGCCAGGTGTGGAGTGCAATCAGTGAATCTTTCCAGGTGACCATGCCTCCACGTGGCAAACGATCCCCAGCATGGAGCAATGGCGAGTTGCTGGACCTCATCAGTGTTTGAGGGGAGGAAGTCGTGCAGTCCCAGCTGCGCTCCAGCTGTAGGAATTACGATATCTTTGGGCAGGTATCAAAGGCCATGCTGGAAAGGGGCCATGACCGGGGCATGCTGCAATGAAGGAGCTGTGGAGTGCCTACTGCAAAGCCCACGAGGGAAACCACCGCTGTGGCGCTGCCCCCATGACCTGTCATTTTTATGAAGAGCTGGACGCAATACTTGGGGTGACCCCACCTCCACTCCGAGGACCACCATGGACACTTCAGAGCAGGGGGAGGGAGGAGGAGGAGGAGGAGGAAAGCGAGAGTGAGGGTACTGGGGTGGGGGGAGACACCCCGGAGTCCCAGGAGGCATGCAGCCAGGAGCTCTTCTCGAGCCATGAGGAAGGTAGCCAGTCGCAGCAGCCGGTACTTGGTGGAGGACAAACAGAGGAGCGGGTTCCTGGTAAGCGGCTTTTATTTTCAGGATGGAAATTTTTCGGGAGAGGAGGGAGAGTTAGGGCTGCATGCATGCATGCCTAGATGCGGAGCAGCACATTGATGTGGTCTATCACTTCGCAGTAATCGGCTTCGGTAATCTCTTCAAAAGTTTCAGCCAGAGAGTGGGCAATGCGCTTGCACAAGTTTATTGGGAGAGCCACTGTGGTCCTTGTCCCAATCAGGCTAATGTAGCCACACCACTGTGCCGCGAGGGGTGGGGGGTACCATTGCAAGACACAGGCAAGCTGCATAGGGGCCTGGGCGGAATACGCATTGCAGTAGAAGACCTTCCCGTGCTTCCCAGGAGACCCGCAGCAGCTAGATATCTTCCAGGATAACCTCCTGTGGAAAATGTTGGGATAGTGTTCAGTGTAGGGGCCCCCTGCAGCTGTTTGTTTTCCCCAACACACACAGACCCCAGTACAGCCCTGAACCAGTCCCCCTTACTCACCATTTTGGGGCTCCCGTGGGTTATGTGCGCTCTCTTTGGTATGGGAAAGTTATGCTATTGTGAAGACTGTTACTGTGGGGAAATAACACTGTCTGGTATAAACAATGCTGCCTCTGTTAAGTGTTGCATTTTGGCTTTACAGATGCAACCTTGAGATCTCGGCTGTCCGTGTTATCAGAGGCTGCAAAACCTCCGGAAGAAGCTGCGAAAAAGCAAAGAAGACATGCTGCAAAAAGTTATGCAGCAATCTCTCACAGAGAATCAAAAAGCGCAGGACCGGAGGGAAAGGGAAAGCAAGATCCACCAGAAAAACGCAGCACCAAGGAAGAAAAGCATGAAGCAGCTGATAAGGATCCTGGAGTGCCAAGCGGACTCTATCCAGGTGCTCATAACCATGCAGGTGGAGCGCTACTGTGCCCGCCTCCCCCCCAACGCCTCCCTTGTCCCAAAGCTCTTTCCCTTGTGCCCCCATGTCAGCTCAAAACCCCCTTCCCCAGCATCCAGGTTCTTACCACCACCAGCTGCCTCCAACACCTGTACGTTCACCAACCAGCCCTGAGAACTACGACCCTTACCCTCTGCACTCAACCCCCCTCACCATGCAGTATAGCCATCCTGAAGTGCAGCAGTCATTGCACAGCACTCCAGACAGGACATATTCAAGCCTGTGACTGTACAGTTCCCCACCCCACCCCCTTGCCCTTTTAGGTTCCCAAAAAGTTGTGTGTCTGTCAATAAAGTAATTTTCTTTTCAATAAATGAATTCTTGGCTTTGAAAAGAGTCTTTATTATTGCAGAAAGTCAAAGATACCTTAGCCCAGGAAAGAAACAGGTACTGCAAATCAGCTTAGGAAACGCAGATTCCTACTAACATTGTAACCACTGCACTTCACTCAACGTGCAAGGCACCAAACATTACTGTTGGTTTTCAGCCTCAAATTCCTCCCTCGAGGCATCCCTAATCCTTGCAGCCCTGTGCTGAGCCTCTCTAGTAGCCCTGCTCTCTGGCTGTGCAAATTCAGCCTCCAGGCTTTGAACCTCGGAAGTCCATGCCTGACTGAATCTTTCACTCTTCCCTTCACAAATATTATGGAGGGTACAGCACTCGGCTATAACCGCGGGGATGCTGCTTTCCCCCAAATTCAGCTTCCCATACAGAGATAGCCAGTGCCCCTTTAAACGGCCAAAAACACATTCCACAGTCATTCGGCACCGGCTCAGCCTGTAGTTGAACCATTCCTTGCTGCTGTCAAGGCTCCCTGTGTACGATATCATGAGCCACAGCATTAACAGGTAAGCGGGGCCTCCACGGATCACAATGGGCATTTCGACGTCCCCATCTGTGATCTTCTGGTCTGGGAAAAGAGTCCCGGCCTGCATCTTCCTGAACAGGCCAGTATTCCGAAAGATGCGTGCATCATGCACCTTTCCGGGCCAGCCTGCGTTAATGTCAGTGAAATGCCCACAGTGATCCACAAGCACCTGGAGAACCATAGAGAAATACCCTTTCCTATTAACGTACTCGGATGTTAGGTGGAGTGGTGCCAGAATAGGAATCTGCGTCCCATCTATCGCCCCTCCACATGTTAGGGATATCCATTTGTGCAAAGCCAGCCACAATGTCCTATGCGTTCCCCAGAGTCATGGTTCTTCTTAGCAGGATGTGATTAATGGCCCTGCAAACTTGCATCAACACGATTCCAATGGTCGACTTTCCCTCTCCAAACTGGCTCCTGGCCGATTGGTAGCTGTCTGGAGTTGCCAGCTTCCAGATTGCAAGAGCCACCCGCTTCTCCACCAGCAGGGCAGCTCTCAATCTCGTGTCCTTGCGCCACAGGGTGGGGGCGAGCTCCTCACACAGTCCCATGAAAGTGGCTTTTCTCATCCAAAAGTTCTGCAGCCACTGCTCGTCATCTCAGACTTCCATGATGATGTGATCCCACCTCTCAGTGCTTGTTTCCCGAGCCCAAAAGCGACGTTCCACGGTGCTGAGCATGTCTGTGAATGCCACAAGCAATTTCGTGTCGTACGCATTATGCAACTCGCTATCATCATCAGACTCCTCATTGTCACTTTGGATCTTAAGGAATAGCTCAACTGCCAAACGTGATGTGCTGGCGAGATTCGTCAGCATATTCCTCAGCAGTTCAGGCTCCATTTCCCACAGACCAAAATGGAACACAGAATCGCGCTGCACAGAAACTGCTGAAGGATGCAAGATGATGCCAAACATTGAGGGAAACACAGAGATTGCCGAGATGTGAAGCTATGCATCATAGGGCGTTGGGACAGGAAGCAGAATGACCCACACCATCCGCCCCCTTCCGACAACCCACAGCGCCAGAATGGGAAGAGGTGCTCTGTGGGATAGCTGCCCATAATGCACCACTCCCAACACTGCTGCAAATGTGGCCACACTGCTGCGCTGGTAGTTGTCAGTGTGGCCACACTGCAGCACTTTCCCTACACAGCTGTACGAAGACAGCTTTAACTCCCAGCGCTGCACACCTCCAAGTGTAGCCAAACTCTGTTTCTTCTAAGACAGGGGTTCCCAAGCTTGGTTCACGGCTTGTTCAGGGTAAGCCCCTGGTGGGCCGTGAGATGCTTTGTTTACCTGAGCGCCCGCAGGTCTGGCCGCTTGCACTTCCCACTGGCCGCTTCCTGCAGTTCCCATTGGCCAGGAACAGCGAACTGTGGCCACTGGGAGGTGCGAGCGGCCAGACCTGCGGACGCTCAGGTAAACAAAGCATCTTGCGGCCCACCAGGGGCTTACCCTGAACAAGCCGCGAACCAAGTTTGGGAACCCCTGCTCTAATATGAACAAAAACGAATCAGTTTGTTTGATATCTACATTCTATTTCACATTTTATAACAATCTATCATAAAACTATGTACCATTGTAGTCTGATGTAATATCTAAAAACCTATTTCAAACGTATATTAAAGCTTGGTTCCTATATGTGTAACTTCATGTCCCACTAATGTCAGTGGTTCTCTGATCAGTTGTAAGAGTCCACCTCCATTAATCCCTTTGGAGCATCAGGGCATAATTCGATAAACATCTTACTACTGTTGCAGCCATAAGTCTGTAATTCATATCAAATGCATAACAATGTAGACTGTGACATTATATAATGTCTAGTTATATAATCCAGCTGTCGATGTTCATGTTTACCAAATGTCCCTGTGTAGCGCTCCGTTGGGGTTGAGGAAAATCAAGATTATTTTTAACTTTTTTCCAAAGTATAGCTACAGGTCCATATTCTGGATTGATGCCGGAAAAAGTTTTATTTAAATATTTCTGAGAGATAGAAGCATAATTATACATCTGCAAAGACGTTTCTGTCTTTTACTCTTCTTATGCCATCTTGACAGAGGCTGCACAGATTCTATTTCAAACTTAATCTCTTTATTAAGCACTTTCAGGCTTGAGAAACTCAGTAATGACAAGTCTTGGTCAGTTCTTACTTTTAAGATTAAACTCTCAGCTTCCTAAAAAAAGTTGTGTAGTAGAAACACTGGTAGAACATTTTAAATGGGGTCATATTACAAAACGTAATTTTGCTGCAGCTAATTTATTTCATTAGTTCAAGTGTATTTAATAGTTTGCTGGTACAGCATATGCTTTTGAGTATTGGGTCTATGCTGTTTGCCTGTGTAATATGAAATCTACCATAAAAAATGTGTTTATAGCTAATGAAAAATTTGGGGAGTAAAGGTATTTGGTTTTAAAACTATTTTTTTCTTGTTTTTAAAAATATGCAGCATATTTATGTTCAGTCTCTTTAGAAACATATATTTCTTTGTTTGTTCTTGAGAGTGTTGATGATATTGAGGCTCTGGAAGACAGATGCCCATAGTAGGGGGAGAGAGTCCTTTCCTAGGTACAAGCACCTGATCCTTCCAAGTAAGAAAAAGAATAAATATGATCCTTTAATGTGTGTGTAATGTTGATGTATCCATGTTCTACATTTTTTTTTTAAGAGCACTCTGCTTTATGCCTTACCACAATCTTTGTGAGGCCTAAATATAGGTAACCATTTGTGATTTAATAAAGATTTTAAAAACTAAAAGATGAACTCTGATAAATGTATTTTTAATGGTCAAGTAAAAACTAAAGTAAAAGTTGAAACTTATAAGAACCTAGTTATCTATCAATGGTCACAAGTAATTGCTCTTCATGTTATGGGAAATTATGCTCTAGCATCAATGGAAGAATAAATCTCCTGTGCTAGCTTTCTAGTGCAGCGGTTCTCAAACTTATTTGATCAGGCTGCCTTTATTTGTGTGTGTCTGTAGTCATTTATGTGCTCTCCCCTCTCCCCCAAATACATATACCACTATGCACCTCTGAAGGCAGAGCGGAGAGAAGTGACTGCCGACTAGGCGCCCAGCTCTGAAGGCAGCACAATGCCAGCAGCAGCACAGAAGTAAGGGGGGCAATGTGAGAAGTTATATTTGTCATCACTTTTTGCAGTAGACTTAGTGCCCCATTGCCCCCCTTACTTCTGCGCTGCTGCTGCCACCCTGGGGCTGACAGCCAGAACCCTGCCACTCCGGAGCTAACAGCCAGAGTCCTGCTGTCTCCGAGTGAGGGATGGGGGAAGGAATGCCCAAGCGCAGGTGGCGGGGCTCCGACCGTCCCCTTTTCCCCCACCTCCTATGTGTGCACAGCGCTTCTGCACGAGGCCCAGCCATCTGGGACTAATGGTCAGAGCTCTTACACACACACACACACCTTGCGCCTCCCTTGTCACATTCCCGATTCTCCCTTGTGAGGCCCGCCCCATAGTTTGAGAACTGCTGGTCTAGTAGATAAGCAGGGAACCTGGAATCAGGTTATACTCCTGGCTCTGCCTCCAGTTCTCTTTGTGACCTTGAGTCACTTACTTAACAACTCTGCCCTTCCATGTCCTCATTTGTAAAAATGGAGACAGTAGTATTTGCCGTACAGTACTGTGCAGCTTTAAATGTTTGCAGAATGCTTTATCATTGGATGAAAGGAAGTTTCAGAAGTGCAAAGTATTGTTAAAGTACTGAAGTATCTTTAGCACTCCACAGAGCAGGATGTGTCTGAGTTTATTAATTTACCCTAATTTAGAACAACTGCTGCTAATATATCTACTTTTTTTCATTGATAGAAAAATTCAAGTCTGTAGGCCTTGCACACTAACTCATAGTGTCTGGACTGTGAAGCTTGGAAATTGGTATTGCTGTTCCTTGGTTAGAGAAAGTGCAAACAAAATATTTCACTTTAATGAAAAAGTATTAATTTATCTATTGGGGAAGGTTTAAACTACTATATGTGCTCGTTCATTAGCCTGTTCATTTATAAGCCAACCCCCCATAATGGTTAGGTAAGAATAGCATATGACTGTATGACCCTTTCATAAGCCGACCGTATATTTCAGGAGTTGGCAAACTTTGGCTCTCGGCCCGTCAGAGTAAGCCACTGGCGAGTCAGGACATTTTGTTTACTTGGAGCATCCACAGGCACGGAGCCCCTCAGCTGCCAGTATCCGCGGTTTGCCATTCCTGCAACTGCCATTGGCTGGGAATGGCAAATCACGGACACTGGGAGCTGAGGGGCTATGTGTCTGCAGACGCTTCAAGTAAACAAAATGTCCCGATCCACCAGCAGCTTACCCTGACGGACCAGGAACCAAAGTTTGCCGACCCCTGCTATATTTTAAAAGCTGGCATCACAAGAAACACTCAAAAGTTTTTTGCTAGAATTATTTTAATGTAATCTAACAAAAAAACTGTTATAATAATAACTGAACAAATATGTATTCACCTTCAAAATTATAGTCAATATTTAAAATCAGTAAATGGATATTTAAAACAAGGAACTTTGAAGGATTTTAAGACTTTTTAAAGTCTCATATTGTTCTAAGTCTGAATCAGTTTCTGATTCGCCAAACGGTTCATTAAACTCTGCTTCAGTCAGAGCTGAACCTGCATTGTCATCGTGGATGTCTCTGTTGTGTCATCAAATATGGCATCATCTTCTGACCCGTCGAGTGCATTGCTGATACAGCATTTCCTAAATGATTTTTCTGCCATTTCCAAGGGAATGGACACCCACACATCCTTGATCCACTGGGTGACCAGATTGATTTAGGGCTTCACAAGATTCCCACCTTTTGTCAACTTCGCCATGCCTGCGCACATCCATTCAAAGCACATTTTGTGTATCTTGTCTTTTAAAGGATTTGTTCAGGCAGGCATAAGCGCTTGTAGAACTGAAGTTAAGACCCCAGGTATTACAGCCGAAATAGTCTTGTGTGCCCTGAACATGTCCCAAACAAGCATAGCAGGTTTCTTGAAAAGTGCTCCTGGTCTCTTATTCCACGCTTTTTCCAGCCATTCAATAGTCCCACTTTCATCTATCCATCCCTTTTCGTGTGTACATACGATGACACTAGCAGGAAATTTCATGTTTCTAGGCAAGGTTTTTCTTTTAAAATAACAGGAGGGAGCTTTGATCATTTGCCATACATGATAAAACCACCGTAAAATGAATTTTTTCATGGCCAGTGGTTTTAATTAAAACTGGTTTTTTCACCATCACCTGTTATTGTTCTGTTGTTCAGGAGATCGAATATCATTGGTGTTTTGTCCATATTTCCTATTTGTGACAGTTCAAATGCATATTCCTTTCGATATTTTATGATAAACCTTTGGAAAGATTCAATTTTTTTCTTCTAGATCTCTAGGCAGCTTTGCGCTATCTTTGTCACTGACAAAGACAGAGGACCATGATGGTTCATGAAACGAGTACCCCAGCCAGCTGATGTGACAAGCATTGACTGCTTTACTGACTTGTGTTTGTCGTCTTTCGACATTTGTAGAGCATGCAGATGAATTCCAGTTCTAGTGACAATGTACCCATTTAGTCGACATTCAACAACCAATTATTGAGATCTTTCTCTAGCTCAGGAAATGAAGCGCACCTCGGACATTTTTTCTTCTTGGCATGTCTTTTATGTGTTTTTATTTTTTCGCCATTCTCTTACTTGCTTCTGTTGTACAGAATTAATGAGCAGCGGTGCAATTATTGTTTACTTCTGCATATTCAACAATTTTTAAGTTTGGAATGCTGCATAAAGATCCGTTTCTTTTGAGTTCACTGTTCATTTTAAATATTAGTATGAAAATAGATTATGATTATTGTAGTTATAGATTTTGTAGGACTTTATATAGGAATGTCACCTGCTTTATCACTGTCAAATTATTATTAGTCTTTGTTTATTTCAGAGCAGATTGGCATATCTGTAGGGATAACAGGCTATTTCAATTTTATTAGAGATTCCATTGATTCTGCACATTATATTTTCATGTGGCTTGAGATTTATGAGGTCCATTTCAAGCCAAGCTTAATCCACTAAACAAAGCCTTTGCAACTTTAAAAGGCTGCAGTATGATATCAATAAATGGGCGGCAAACTTTGGCTACCAGCCTGTCAGGGTAGGCCGCTGGCAGGAGGTTTTGTTTACCTGAAGTGTCTGCAGGCATGGAGCCCCTCAGCTCCTTGTAGCCAGGGTTTGCTGCTCCCATTGACTGGGAACGGCGAACCGCAGCCACAGGGAGCTCAAGGGCTCCATGCCTGCAGACACTCAGGTAAACCAACAACAACATGTATTAAATATTCAATTCAATGATTCCATAGAGTTTAAATCATCAAACTTTTGTGTAAGACCATTTATAAGCCGACCCCTGCTCTTTGATGAGTCAATTTTTACCAAAAATATTCAGCTTATGAATAGTATATATGGTACTTTACTTTTGCCGCTGTATCCTTCATTTTGAATATCAGCAAACAGGCTGCTAGGTGGCTGATGTGAAATGAGATTAGTAAGCATATGACTGACACTGTTGGCACTTGCATTTTCTCGAAAGAGAGGCCAAGAAATAAATGGTAAAGGAGGTTAGAAGTGTCCCTCAAGATTAAAGATTAGAAACATTGAGAGGCAACCTAGAGTTGTTGCACTGCTGCAACCTGTATGTATATTCTGAGGATACATGGAGAACATCGCAAATACTATAGGCGCTTTACAAAATAAATTTGTTCAATTTTCAATCTTAAAATAATATTTTTAATATATTCATGCATGTGGCTTCCATTAAGAAAACTTGGATGAGTATATGCCCTTTATTTAGAGCTGTGATTATTCTCATGGGGAATTTAAGTAGAATTTGGGGTGGTTCTCATGTTTGTACAATCTTGGGTTTTTCTGATTTTGGAAGAGGAAGGTTGAGTGCTTTATACTATCCTCTTTGTTAACATGTAATGTAATTCATTCATTAGGAATACTATAACAGACACTGTGTCCCCTGAGAAAGGAAGACCCAGCTGTTAGATTTCCTGAAGTTATAGCACATGACATCGCCTCCCTAATTAGGTTTCTGATACTAGGGAAATAGAGAGGCAGTTTCATTCTCCCTGTCTTGTTCCACTGTAAAAACAAACCAAAGAATCTGTATCCCCTCCTTTAACAAGGTCAGTTTGTATATAAACATAGTTAATAATCAGAAATGGCTAAATCCTGTTCCCTTTAAGTCATTTAGAAATGTTGGCCTTTGACTTTAATGACCACAGGATCTGGCTGGCTCAAAATGCATATTTCACAGTTTATTGCTATATTTCTAATATATAACTTGTGTCTTAGGACAATGGTTCTCAACCTTTCCAGACTTCTGTACCCCTTTCAGGAGTCTGATTTGTCTTATGTACCCCAAGTTTCACCTCACTTAAAAACTCTCTGGCCTGCCCAGCCACCAGCAGTAGTGCAGAGTAAAAATGGCAATACAACTGTGCCACCCTTATGTCTGCACTGCTGCTGGTGGCAGCCACTGCCTTCAAAGCTGGGCATCCGGAAAGTGGTAGCTGCTAGCTGTGGCGTTCATGGTGTTTGCGACACGGGAGGACTATTTTTTTAATCCTGCCCCTGTTCCACCTTGCAATACCCACTCCACCAGCTCCCACGTTGTTTGTTGAATTTTTATCCTCCTTCCTCTGTTACTGCAGCAGTACATGGGGAATCCCTGTCCTGCTTCAAGGTTCTAGAGCCTGTTGTACAACTAGGCAAATAAGATGAGTTGGCATACACCTTGGAAGATTTCTGCGTCCCTTCCAGGAGTAAATGTACTGTGATAGAAAACTGTTTTAGGAGATCTGAATTTAGTGCAGTGGATGGAACCATAGGCTGATATTTTCAAAAATAGGTGCTTAAAGTTAGGGTCCTAAATCCATATTTAGGCACTAAATATGAACTTAGGCATCTAGCTTTAGGCACCTATTTCTTGAAAATCTTGGCCTATATTTTAAAAAAGTTTCTCAGCTTTTTCTTATCAATTTACTTAATATATGAGTCATATAAATAAGATCACATTTTATGTCCTGTTTGAAAAAATGTGATATAGCTTACCACTTTGAGCCCATTTCAGTTGCCTTTATCTTTTATTGCTGCTGAAAAATTAGAATGTGGGAGTTGTAAGCACATATTCCTCCAATGAAGCTGTTTACATTCCTAAGTTGCATTTCTGTTTTTTGCTATTGTAGCGTGCAGTTCTTTGCATGTTCTAATTTGCCATGACGTGGTCAGTGCTGTTTCCTTCCTGTTGCTTGTAAGCCTGTGCTAGAGATAAGGATACATTTACAGTACATTTTAAAAAGAGAGGCTGTTTAGTGTGAGAACTCCAGGGCTTTCTGGATTTTAGAAGGATTAGTTTAAAAAGTGTATGTATTTGTTTTATCTAGTCTGTGCTTTAGGAGTTAACCAAGAAGAAGTGAATCATCCATTTAACTGGCAAAATATCAACTTTTCAAAATTGGGCCAGCAAATGAGGAGAAGAAAACAATAGTACCTGTTATATCTGATAACTTATTAGATTGCTCTGGGATTTTATATTTTGCCTTTAATTTTCTCTTAGATACTTCATTAACAAGTATGGGAGCTGCATGCTATGTATCAAATGAAAAATAAAATGTCAATAACTATTGTATTTAAATTATCTTGTTTTTGTTTTTACTTGTCAGTATGCTACTTTTATTTTAATCTGATAGACTTTGAAACTCATGTCCCACTTGGTGAAACAAACTGAAAGGTTTATGAAGCACACTAAATTAAACATGTTCTTATCTGTAAAAATAAGATCTCTAAAGATACGGGAGTGTCTGACTTTATATTATGTAGATGTGGATCTCATTATCACTCTGAACAAACCTTTATGGCTGTGCTGTATAGTTAAGGCAACTACTTATTCACTGTAATATTTTTGTTTTTCAGGGGGTGAAAGGTTATCAAACTGAGGACAACATTTCAGGAAAGGTTTCCCCGGCTTTGTTTATCTTTGAGCAGGGAAGAACCCAGGAAGATTGGCTGTCCAGGAATTATTGGCCCAGACACCTGATTCTTTTCATAATTGTGTTTTCCTGCCTGACTGGATCTTGGAAACAGTCTCCATTCCTTTACATTTGAGAGCATTTTTTCTTCTGTGGCAACTGAGTCCTGGGAATGCTTTATTATGGCAGCAGTTGTACAACAGAATGAGCTCGTGTTTGAATTTGCCAGCAACGTCATGGAGGATGAGCAACAGGTATGAGATAAAAAAAGAAGCTATATTAGTTTGTCAGTGATGTGCGTATTCTAAAATATCAGGAAACATGTCACCCTCTTCTTATTTTATTTTTAAACTAAGCATTGAGATCATTATTACCACAGAAAATGTTAGCACGGTTTCGGAAGTTCACTGTTGCTTCATGCAGTGTGTGTGAACAAAGCAGAAAATAGTTCAAGTACTTGGTAGTCATAACCTTGTGACTTCTGTGGTATTGAAGAGACCATTTCTTCATTGTTAACAGATCTGTGCCAGTAGATCCCATTGGTAGATGCAGAATTCCAAAGCCCGAGTATTTAACAGTTTTTTAAACCCTTCCAATACACTTGGATAAGTTTATAAATATGGGGAGGCTGCTGCTCCACAGATGGACAGAAAACTACCAGGAAGTTATCTTGGATACTGTATGTACTTTAGGGGTTATTTTCTGAACTATGTCATTAAGGGTTTGGTTAGCTACTCAAAAATGCAACTAGCATTTAAACTCCAACAATTTATTTAGGCTAGTATCTGTCACATTACAAAGAAAAACCCTCCATCCCCTTCAAACCACTTTCTCAATTAGTATCTAAGCCAGGCCTGTGTCCTGAATGATGTAAATCTGCCTTGACGCTATAGTGAAGCATTCCTTAAATGCAAATTATAATAATCATACTTATGGAGGAAAGAGGCAACTGCCTCTTAAGAGATTTCAAATTCCTGTTAAAGGTAAGATTTGTATTTATTAGTAAGAAATTTAGCAAGGCAGTATTACAAGGAGGCGGTTTTCAAAATGCTGCTAAACGCTGTTACTATCTGCCCAGATCATAATATCTTTTAATTAAAAGTTCTGTGTGAAAAGCACCTATCCTCTCTTCTTCTACAATACTTCTAGTTTTGTAATCATGCTTATGGCTTTTTTTTTTTTAAACATGACCTACCTAGAGGGTTTTGATTGGCTAACATCTGCTGTCACTTACTGTCACATGCTTCCAATGAAACCAAGTTTGAACTGCTTATTCAATTTTGGGTGGAAGTTCTGGCAATGTAACTTCCTTCCCTGTATTTTTCCAGAGTTCATGACAGCCCAGGGATTCAAATATTGCAATTCCATAAACTTAGTGGAAAGCAGGCCTTATTTATTAGCATTATTTATTGTTGTTCTCGCTTTCCCAGCCAATGGCAGAGGAGAATGCTGAGGAAGGACAGGATGCTTCATTACAACTTCATAGAGAAGAAATGAATCTGGCATGTTTTTGTTCTGTTTAAATATGTTTTGATGTAGACAAATGGAAATAGGCATAACATAAAGAACATTATCAAATATTTCAAGAGGGCAATATAAACCTCCCTTAAGAGTTATTCAGCCTTAGAACAAATGCCTCCCTGGCATTCATTTTGGAAGCCCAATAAATCCTACGCTAGAAAAAGCCTAAGAAAACAGTCTTGTAGCATGCCCGAAAAGTGACCCAATTAAGACTGTGACAGACTAATGGGAAAAAGTGAACTCTATAATGCCAACAGCCACTCATTGAGAATACCTTGCTGCAAGTTCCTTCCAAACCTGGGGGATCTTAGCTCAATTGCAGAGATGAGGATAAATCTAGAGATAGCTGATTTATGAGAATGAATCTTATAAAAAGGGACACGCTTCTACAGAAAAAAATCTGAGTGGTTAAAGTGGAAATTGAATATGGACATGTCATATTGTATTGTTACCGAAAAAATGCTGTATTAGAATGTATAAATCAAAAGGATCATGTGGTGAGACCAGGGAGGTAGTTAATTATATACAGAATTGCTAAGGGTTTTGATTTCTGTGATGGATAAAATTGATATTTCTGTTTATTTTTCCAGGGCTGGCAATTAGAAAGTTATAGCCCTGAAAATATTTTTATTGGTCTAATAAAGATTTTTTTTTCTAGCTGAGCGTTGAGTATTGGTGTCACCCAATTTAAGTTTTAAATGACTCTACATGAACAAGAAATATGATTTCGTCCCTTACCAGCTTTGTCCATTTCTGTTTAGGAAATGCTCTTTTTTGCTTTCTCAGTGGTCCTTTTTGGAGTGTGCAAGTGTGACCATGCACAAATAGCATAAAAACTTTGTCACAGCCTTGAGAATGGAGTGGGTTAGCTTGTGCATACTCTACTAATAGGATTACAGACTCTGTTGCTACACAGAATAGATCCTGCTTAAATAGGGATGATTCTGTTTTTGCATGGAGTACCATCAGTCTGAAATTAGGCTGCACTTCTAGAGCAGGGGTGGGCCCGAGGGCCACATCTGTGTATGGAAATTGTATGGCGGGCTATGAATGCTCACAAAATTGGGGGCTGGGGTGCGAGAGGAGATGAGGGCTCCAGCTGGGGGTGCAGGCTCTGGGCTAGGTATGATAGGTTGGGGGTGCAGTAGGATGTTCTGGGCTGGGACCGAGGAGTTTGAGGGCAGGAGGGGAATCAGGGCTAGGGCAGGGGGTTGGGGCTCAGGAGGGAGTCAGGGGTGCTGGCTCTGGGCAGCACTTACCTCAAGCAGCTCACAGAAGCAGCAGCATGTCCCTCATCCAGCTGCTACGTTGAGGTGCAGCCAGGCAGCTCTGCACGCTGCCCTGGCTGCAGATGCTGCCACTGCAGCCCCCATTGGCTGTGGTTTCTGGCCAATGGGAGCTGCGGGGGCAGTGCTTGGGGCGGTGTGCAGAGCCCCCTGGTTGCCCTTATGTGTAGGAGCCGAGGGGGGACATACTGCTGCTTCCAGGAGCCGCGCAGAGTGGGGCAAGCTCCTGAACCCCACTCCCTGGCTGGAGCACCAGAACAGGGCAAGCCCCGGACCCTGCTTCCCGGCAGGAGCTTGAGGGCTGTATTAAAACATCTGGAGGGGCGAATGTGGCCCCCGGGCAGTAGTTTACCCACCCCCATCGTAGAGGCTCCAATTCTGTCAGATATGCTTCCTACCACAGTTCCTGCCTGTGGCACATAATAGTCTGTTCTCCCAGGGGCTGATACTTCGGTTTAATGTTGGTTGTTGAGTGGTGTTGATTCCTGTGCCATACAACAAGACATACTAGATGACATTTTGGTCTCTTCTGTCTTACTCTATGACTCTCTCTCTTCCTCCCGTCCCATTCCTTCACTGCCTTGCAGTTGTATTAGGAAGTTCCAGGCTTGAAACAGTTGCATTTTGGCAGCCACTGTACCTTCCCAAGGGTACATTAGGTCTGGTAGTGCTTGTGAATCAGACCTGTTGCTATCTCTTACAGGTTCTTTATGCTCTGACTGCCACTTTTGCCCCTTAACACTGCTCCAAGAGGGAGGGAGGACCTCAGAAAGTGCAGTCTCATTGCCTGGCAGGTGGCAGGTCAATTGTTTTGAGATGCCATGGCCCAGATTCACAGAACAGTGCAGTCAAGTTAGTGGGGACTGATTTTCTCCACCTTTTGGCCCAATTCCAATCCTCCTTCAGTAGTCTCCTTCACTTTGCAGATAGCTTCTCTCAACTTGGGTGTCACAGGGCCTCTGGATCGGGCAATAAGTTTTACTCTCTATCTCCATGCAGAGATGGAAGGATGGATTGTCTTTGGCAGGGCTGATGGATCTGAAGTCAGTTTCTGTATGAGGAGGACTCCTATATTCAGAAAGTTCCTAGGATGACATGGTTCAGGTCTCCCTTCATGGGCTTTCAGTTCCATGGGGAACACACCACATTTATCTGTTCCCCAGAAGCTGCTGTGAGACTTGTTAATCTCATGTGCCTAGGTGTTGTGGACACCTTGTCAAAAGCTGACACTTCTGATTTCACAGGCAGGCTCCATCAAAGGAGGAGAGGATCTCTGACTAGTAATTCTGTCAGACTTCTGCCATTCATAATTTGTACAAAATTGTGCCTGTGACTTAAAATAACACAACTATTAGTAGTTTCAATCTTCTATTCTATTGGGATCCAAGTACTTTTCCTCCAGTTATATTTTGAGAAGGGTATGGAAAATCTGAGATGAAATTGCCTCTTTCTCTTGTCACTTACATATCAGTATATTTCATTAGAACTTTGTGGGGGGTGGGGAGAGAGGGTGAATGAAATTTATTGATGAAATTTGCAAGTGCAGTCAATGAAAAATAATTTTGGAAATAGAAAACCCCTCTCTTTTTACAGAGTTTCATTTTTCACTAAAGCCTACAAGTGTACATATATTTTCAGTGAGTAATTACAGAATGTTTGCTGCAGGCTTCCTATTCTTAATATTGCAGGAAAGAAGACCTTTACTTTGCATCTTATGATTATGCAAACCCAAAAAGTGATAGGCGTTTTTTTTGAAATGTGTTGCTGATTTTTATTCCTACTCTTCTAAGACTATAATTTATTTAAATCAAGTTTACTTTCCATATGACAGCATGGCTATTACTAATAATTGTCTATATTCTCTAGCTTACTTTTTTATTACGTTCATCTTTTCCTTCCTGAACAGTGTGTGTCACTAAGCTCCTCAAATAGTTATTTAAGCATAGGGCAAAACTAAGAATTATCCTAATACTGTCTTTTGGCACTGTATAAATTACTGTGTTGGGATATGCAGTGTAGTTGTAACCATATCGATCCCAGGACATTTGAGAGAGGTGAGTGAGGTAATATCTCTTATTGGACCAACTTCTGTAGGTGAGAGAGATGTTGGGGATATTTAGTTACAACTACCATGGTGGGTGTATTTGGGACAGTAGTCCCCAGGCATGGTCAGAACACAATTGTAGGTTGTACTGAATCACGTTCCTGAGCTATCCTACAGACTGCTAAAATTCAAGGCTTCAGTACAGTAACACTGTCAAAATATGGTTCAGTCCTGTTGATAGTGCAAGACTGAATATATTTTAAAAATGAACAGATGACTGACCTATTGTAGCCAGGTTCCACAGCACAATAACTTCTACTGTGCAGTGTAGATGGGACCTTAGAAAGCTCTGGACAAGAATTTCTTTTACACAAAAATTGTTTCTAAATTGTAAAGACTCTTCCTTGTTTTTAGTAAAAAGCGTTTCTTTGGATTTATTCTTCTGAAGCAAAGTAATTATTTAAAACCTACTCCCTTGAAGAATAACAACAATAAAGTTTACTTGCTTTCTTTAGTTTAGGGGTTCTCAAACTGGGGTTAGTGACTCCTCGGGGTTGTGAGGTTATTACATGGGGGAGTCGCGAGCTGTCAGCCTCTGCCACTAACCCCGCTTTTCCCCTAGCATTCATAGTAGTGTTAAATAGTGTTAAATATTTTAAAAGTGCTGGTAATTTAATTTATAAGGGGAGTTAAACTCACAGGCATACTGTGTGAAAGGAGTCACCAATACAAAAGTTTGAGAACCAATGCCTTAATTTCTGCTTCTGAGGAGGCTGAGGAAGTGGCACAAATTTAGGCCATTGGAGAGAGAGTATGTTGAGCCAGTAGTATTTTTATAGAGAAAGATGCTAATGAAAAGGGCTGGCCTTATGGGCAAATAAAATAAGCAACAGCAGAACCATAAGGGAAGGAATACTTCACTATCAAACAATCTGTTTCTAACAGGATTGCAAGAGGAGGCTTTTTAAGGCTTCATTTCCTCCTCACCCTCTTGCCCTCCCCATTCCAGCATCTTGAGCTTCCGCCTTGTTTGGATTGGGGGTCCCACCATTCATAAGGCCTACTCAGCAATGTTGAAAACATATACGCTCTACTCTGGGAAGAATGTTGGGAAACTATTCTGGCTAACATAGTTTTCCTTGAATGTAGATGGGACTTTATAATTTAAGGGCTCGTGCATCACTTTTCAAAACTGTAATCCAAGACTTCCGTTCAAATCTAGAGAAAATATTTTTCCTGGGTAAACATGGCATCACCTTCAAACCCTGATAATTTAGGAAGAGTTTGCGTTTAACCATTGAAATGTTCAGAATTAGCAAATGATATGAGAGGATGTGGTATATTGCACAACATATATATATTATAGGTGGGGTGGTAGCACTGTTTATTATTAAGGTTGCACGACACTTCTCACTACAAAGTCCTGTTTTCAGTTGCTTATAGCTAGGCTTGGAAGGGTTAGATTTTTGTTGGTAAATGTTGATTTCACTTTACACACACACATCAATGAAAAAATATTTCCGTTGATGATAATAGAAATTTACGGATAGGCAAAGTAAGAAAAATGCTGCTTGAGAACCTGCTTGGCTTTAAGGATATTTACTTTGTATATTCTGACATGTGATATTGATAATTTGTGTTTTTAGAGACTATACAAGTTTAACTTCTTTAACTTCAACATCTGCTGTTATTAAATAATTATCTGACCCCTTATTTTTCATCCCTGACATAATTTCCTGCAAACTTTGAACATTTAAATAGCTAAACATAGGGGAAAATGCTTAAAAATAAATATTGATATTATCCATCAAAATTATTAAATAAAAAAATAAAAAATAATTTGAATTCTACCAACCTAATTTATAACTTTCCCAGATTTTAAGTTTTTTGGGCTTAAGTTTTCCATGCCAGGTGTCTGCCTCAGGCTCATTTTTTAATTTCAGCCAAATGAATCAGCCATTTCCGAGAATGAGGTGAGGGAAAAATAAGTTGGTTTGCTCATGTTAAAACGTTTTCATGGCCTTTGCTTTAAAAAGATCTGATACCTCATATCTTGGATAGAAGACTTGAAATGTGGGAGGGGAATGCCTTTGTGTCAGGCAACCTTAATTCTGGCATTTTAAATTTTTTGAGTGCTTGACTTTTCAACCTTAATACTCTTTTTTAACATTTTTTTCCATGTTTTCACAATACGTTTATGTCTTGGTATTGGTTCTATTGGGAATCTCAAACTTTTTCATATCTTGGACCATATCTCAATAGTGCAGTTGTCTCTTGGAGACCATTTACTGTCCAGTTCATGATCACATAACACCCTGGAGCAAATAAAGCAATTTCAAACACACAGAAAGAATTTGACTTTACTGCTTTTTACTATGTTATTTTGTCCTTTTGCATTTTTTGCTTTTCATTTCAACTCCCCTCATATCTTTTGTGGAAACAAATAGACCCAAAACCATGTGACCAGCCAGATCTCTGAAGACCAACAGTGGTCTGTGGGCCAAAGTTTGGGAAATTGCAGAGCAGATTACTGGTTAGTTTCTATCTAGTCTTGTGCCATTAAGAAAATTAGCTAGCTTGGTTCTTAAATGGGATAATAGTTTTTTGAGCTGTTTTGATTTAATATTAATAACACAGACTGATTCTATTGACTCACATGAGAGCACTCCTTTGAGGTTCATTAATAAGTCATAGTGAAGCTCATTATTCTACTGAACTGCTTAGCAGCAATCATCTTTTCTGATGCTATGACTTTGTGGCCTTTCTCTCTTGGAGTCGCTCTTGTTCAGACAGGCCTCTCCTCAGCTCTAACCTGTTCACGTCCTAATTTTTGCAGTACTGCCTGAGGGACCTTAGCTAGGTCTGCTTTTTGACCATTTTATTGCTCTTGTAGATGTTATTTTATTTTGACTCCTGTATTTTGAGGAACTTACTTGCTGAACTTCCATAATTGGCTTTTGTGTCTACTGAATTCTTAACTCTTAACAGTAGAAGCCCACTGAAATATATTAGGGATTTTGTTTAATTTGACCCTTATTACCCATTAACAACAATTGTTGTTAGAACATATTTTTAAAAACTACCGAATGACTTAAAATACTAATTCCTGCCTATCAAAATTTTTAATGGCACTTGGTGCTACCATTAATTCCCTTCCTGAATTTTTGCTGAGAGATACTTGATCTTATAGCCATCATTTATATTGAATCATTGGCTTGGAATATATTTTATTTTTCTTGAACTTGAACAGTATACTGTGATCAGATTATAACCACAATCATAAGATTTTTTTCTTGAATGGTTAAAAAATGGCTTGAACTAGGGCACAAATCTATACAGTACTCTTCTGAAGTATATGTTAGTCCTAAGTCCATCCACAGTTTTGTTTACAGAAGGAGCCACTCACATAACCTTTCTTTTAATTTGTCAAATTAATAGTGTTCTATGTTTTTGTAGTATGGAGATTGCTGAAAGAAATCTTGAAATAATTGTGACAAACTATGCTACCATCAGCTAGTGAATTTCTTCCAGCAGATGACCTTTTAGAAAATTAGCTTTAGAAAACTTTTCTCTGTTGAAAGATTCACTTTCTGAAAACCTCTTCCTGTTGGGGGACTGCCTTTTGAAAGAATGTTCGTCTTCTAATTATTGTTGCTTGGCTTGACATGTTTCTGATTCTCCAGCTGCGTCATTTCTTTTACATCTGACACAAGATAGAAATTTAGAGGGTGGGGTGATGACAAAGAGTGGATACTGCACTGGAGAGGAGGGACAGAGCAGCTTCAAATTAATAGAACCATAAGAATTAATTGGAAAACATCTCCCTCCCTTCTATTCCTCCAGCCAGTGCAGTTATCCCCTACAAAGTGTTTTCTAATCCTCTGCCCAGTCCATTTTTTGAAGTACAGTTTTACTCTGAAAAGTGACTCTGTAAAAATGTGTCATGGGGATATACATTAATTGTTTCTCAATTATTTTTGTAATAAATATGCTTGCTCAGTGCAAAGTAATCCTTTTAGAAATTCTAATGATTATTTTGCTGTTATATGACCACCTTCTGCAACTGTGCCAATTTGCATGTTGAGGGATTGCTGGTTGATTAGGTTGTCAGGAACAAATATCAGTGTTCTAGTAACACTTTATAGATTGTGATAAGATTGAAATATTCCAGATAGACAAACATTTTAATTCTGAAATAATCTGAATAGTTTTCTTTTAATACTCCTTTTTATAGCTTGGTGATCCATCCATTTTCCCTGCTGTCATTGTGGAACATATTCCTAGTGCAGACCTCCTACACAATTATTCTGGCTTAGCTTGTGTTGATGAATCCAGTGACATGATTACTGAGAGTTCCCTGGATGTTGCAGAAGAGCAAATAATAGAAGATGATGACATCACCCTTACAGGTTTGTTAGAGAAATATTTCTGTACGGTGTGAGAGGCTTACGGTGACAAACCTTTTCATGACAAAGAGCAAAATCAACCAGAGTTTTGCCCATACCAAGTAAGGAAGAAATGTATAGGACTATACTATGTTCTTTGTTATGAAGTAATCAATTTTCTAGCTAAATAGTAGTAGTAAATGGGTTTTCAAGTCAAGGAAAATGTGTCTGCTTTCTGTGGAGAATTTAGGACTTTTTAACCAGAACCAAAAATTTTTATTGTTTGAATTTCTGCTGAAATGTGTTTTAATCAGTTATATTTGCCACATTACTGACAAGAAAGCACTTTTGAGTTGCAATTTAGCAATATATTCAGTGTCTTTTACTTTCTGATATTAAAGATTGATTAAATTTTATTTGTCCTGCGTTAAATGAACAATAGTACAAATACAGGTCCCAGAAATGTGGTTTCAGACTCCAGTGAAAGTTTTCTAAAAATCACACTGTTCTCATTTTATTTGAAACATATGAATTGCAAAAAGATGTTTACATCTCATTGCAGTGAGCCACGTTAGCCAGTCAGGAAATTCAGAAATTTAAGGTTTTAGCAACAAGGGTACACATTGTTGTGTCTCTTATGGTTTGCATTTATGGATGAATGCTACACATTTTACCAGGAAAAACAAGAACAGAGAGCATGGGATGTACCCAATGTGGCAGAGTTATGGTGCTATTAGAAAAATAAGCAGCAACGCTTTCCCCCGCGCTCCTCCCCCCCAACCATTAATGCTGTAACTCTGGTTCCCCAAAATGCATCAAGAAAACCTGAGATGGAGCAAGTAGAAAATATTTTCTTAAACTAGAATACTTTATCATTGAGTGCCATTAAGGCTGTACAGTAAAGAGAAGACAACACAGATACCACCCTTAAGGTATGTCTACGCTGCAAAAAAAGCTGCGTTTGTAACTCACATTAGCTAACCCTAGTTAAAGCAACAGTGAAGACATGGTAACTCAACTTTTAATTAAGTTTAGTAGCTCTGGTTCTAGCTCAGGCTGCCCTTTAGGCTTGAATTTGAGATGTTGAGCTGAGTTGCTGTGTCTTGAGTTGCTGCTATTTTAACCCAAGTTAAGAACACATCTTCTTTGAGTGCTTGCTCATATCAATTCCAAGTAGGTGTGTGTGTGCTGCGTGCACAGTCACCAGAAGGTTTTTCCACTAGTGGTACCATCGGGTCGCCTCAGGTGCCCCCTGGAGTTGCCTTGCATATAGGACCCTACTGATCCTCCGCATCTCCAGTTCCTTCTTACTGCCAGTGACGGTCATTGAAGTGTTCTCTTCTCTCTTTGCTGCTCTTCTCTCTTGTTTTCGAACGATCCCCTAGTGTACTTATTGTTCCTACCTGAAAATCGTTTCAACAGTTAGTTAATAGTTTTTAGTAGAGCATAGTGTAGTGTTTGAACCTCATCCCCTTTGAGCTCCCCCCAGGGTTTTCTTCTCCGTTCCCTTCTCCTGCCTGGGGTCAGAGCATGCCTCAGTTCCAGAGGTTTAAGCCATGTGGGGTTTGCCAAATGCCAGTGCCAAAGGGCGACCCACATAGGTCCTGCTTAAAGTGCCTGGGGGAATCCCACCAGACTGATAAGGACAAGATCTGCAGAGGATTCCACCCCCATACTAAGAAGGACAAGGACCACAGGCCCTGTGGCAACAGTCGGAGTTGAGCCTCATAGACCTGGCACTGGTACTTCAGCAGCAGTGTGTAGCGCACTGGCTTCAATCAGGGACGTTGCGGCACTGAGGATGGACTTTGGGGTCACCTTGGCACCATCACTCCCCAGCACTGAAGACTTCCTGATGTTCAGAAGCCCGGCACCGCTCACAGTCACCACCGCCTCGCAGAAAGCACAGGAAGACAGACAGAGTGCACTCACCTGCTCAAATAACTGAGCATGAGCCTGATAGCGGAGTGCAACTGTGCCAGGCCAATCCATCTCATCCATGCGTGAGGCAGTATGATTGACTCCAGGCCTGCAGAGGGTTCCGTAGAGTTCCATGCCAGTGGATGAGAGTCAAGTGGAGGACTTCGATCTCCCCCCCACTCCAGAGACCTTTGAGGCAGCCAGAGGCCTCATAGCCCTAATGGGCCTGCACTCTCCCGACCAACACGAGAGGAAGCATCCAGCACCGCAAAGACCTCCAGTACCATCAGGGATAAGCCAGCGATGATGTGGCACCGCGTGCCCTCACCCTGGCACTGTCAGGCACAGCGCCACCACGGTGTGTGCACTTGAACTCCTCAGCATCAGACTCAGAGGCAGAGTCCTGAGTATTTAGAAGGAACCAGCACCGTGCAGAGTGGCATCTTCAGAGGTTGGAAATGGGACAATCCTTCCCACCCGTGCCGTGGCCAGCGCAGTGGCCCTTTTGGACACCGTCAGCATACCACCAATCCTAGGGGTCCTTTTCACGGCGATCTCTGTGTCGCCTGAGATGGATGAACACCATCCAGGGCCAGAGAGCTCTATAGCGGTGCCGATGTCGGTACTGCTACCGGCTTTGCAGTCGGCACCGAGATGGGCGCTGATACTGATGACCAGGCACGCATTGAGTTCAGATGGAAAGATCCCTTTCTAGCCCGAGCCTCCTCATCATCTTCACTTGATGAAACAGTAGCAGGAACATCCTCAGCACCTGCCCCAGTTGATAGTAGAGCCCACCAGGAGCTTCTCAGAAGGGTGGCCCAGAATCTGGGGCTCCAGATGGATCCAGGGGCTTGGTATGCCGTCCTTGACTTGAAGGATGCATACTTCCACATTTCCATAGTCCCATCCCACAGGAAGTTTCTAAGATTCGTTGTTGGCCATACTCACTATCAGTTTATGGTTCTCCCCTTCGACCTGTCACCAACCCCTCGGGTGTTCACCAAATGCATGACAGTCATAGCAGCCTTCCTGAGAAAAAGGCAGGTGCAGAGATTCCCATGCTTTGATGACTGGTTAGTCAAGAGCCATTCCAAGCTGTAAGTTGAACAACATGTCAACTTGATACGGTCCACATTTGATAGGCTGGGTCTCCTGTTGAACGTGCAAAAAATCGATTCTATCTCCTACTCAGATAATAGAGTTCTTAGGGCCAGTGTTAGATTCAGGACAAGCCAGAGCTTTCTTACCACAGTCTCATTTTCAAACTATGCACAACATTATACAATGCTTTAGGGAATACCCAACCACTTCTGCAAGGAATTGTTTGAAGCTTCGCGGAAACATGGCGTCTTGTACATACGTAGTACAACACAGGAGGCTGAGATTCAAACCTCTCCAGGCCTAGCTAACATCAGTGTATCGACCAGGCAAAGACAGTCTGGACAAAGTAGTCATACTCTCACCGCAGGTGCTTGAGTCTCTTTAGCAGTAGCTAGATCCGCGAGTGGTGTGCGCAGGGGTCCTCTTCTCCAAACTGCATCCCTTGCTGTGTCTGGTTACCAACGTGTCGGTGATGGGTGGAGAGTGTACCTGGGAGAGCTCGGAACTGAGAGCCTCTGGTCCCAAGTGGAGTTGTCGCTTCACATCAACGTCAGGGAGCTGAGAGCAATTCATCTGGCATGGCAGAGCTTCCAAGCTCATTTGGAAGGGAGATGCATATCAGTCCTGATGGACAATACAACAGCGATGTTTTATATAAACAGACGGTGGAACACGTGCCTCTCCCCTATGTTAGGAAGCCCTAAAGCTCTGGGACTTCCGCCTAGCCCACTCAATACTCCCGGATCTCAAAACAAGCTGGCAGACCATATCAGCAGATCCTTCCACAAGCACAAGTGGCCCATTCGACTGTAGGTGGTGAACAACATTTTCCAACTGCAGGGAGTTCCCCAGATCGACTTGTTTGCCACAAAGAGCAACAGGAAGTGCCTGGAGTTCTGCTCCTGCCTGAATCACAGTCTGGGCTCTTGTGCAGACACATTCCTCCTTCCCTGGAAGGATCACCTGTTCTACTCGTTCCCACCTATCCCACTTGTCCACAAGGTTCTTCTCAAGATCTGGAGGGGAGGAGCCTCAGCGATACTGATAGTGCCAGTGTGGCCCTGCCAGCACTGGTACACCATGCTTCTGGAGCTGTCAGTGGACACCCCAACCACCCTACCTTTAATTCCGGACCTGATCACCCAGTACCATGGCTGGCTCCTGCATCCTAATCTCAAGTCTCTCCACCTCACTGCTTGAAAGCTACATAGTTAAACCCAGTAGAGCTCACATACTCCGATCCTGTTATGGGGTGGTTATCCTTCGCAGTAGAAAACCATCCACCAGGGTGACCTGCTTGGCCAAGTGAAAGAGATTCTTGATCTGGTGTTCGCAGAGTCATGCTTCTCCAATATAGTCATCAATTCCCTTTATCTTGGACTATCTGCTACATATAAAGCAGCAGGGCTCGTCGATTTCATCGATAAAAGTTCACTTGGTCACCATTTTGGCATTCCACCCAGAAGTGGCAGGCCGCTCAGTATTCGCTAACCCGATGGTGGGTCATTTTCTTAAAGGAATGAACAGGTTATACCCACAAGCTTGGGACCCCAGCTTGGGACCTTAATCTGGTGCTTTCGAGATTGATGGGGCCTCCATTTGAGCTCTTAGCAACATGCTCATTACTCTGTCTTTCATGGAAGGTGTCTTTCCTGGTCACAATAACTTCAGTTAGAAGGGTGTCCAAGCTCAAGCCCTCACATCTGACCCTCCTTATACCATCTTTTACAAAGGCAAAGTACAGCTTTGGCTGCATCCGGCCTTTCTGCCTAAAGTCATCACTCAGATTCATGCCAGTCAAGACATTTTATTTCCAGTCTTTTTCTGTGAGCCTTACACTGCCAGGAGCAGAGGCTCCACTTCCTGGACATTCGGCAGGCATTGACCTTTTATATCTAGCAAATGAAGCCGTTTAGTAAATTGAACCAGCTGTTTGTCACGGTAGCAGACAGGATGAAGGGTCTCCTGGTCTCCTCTCAAAGGATATCATCGTGGATCACGTCTTATATCTGAGCATGTCATGATTTAGCAAAGATTCCTGCCTCTGCGCTGATGGCACATTCTATAAGATCATAGGCCTCTACAGGCAGCATTCCTGGCCCAGGTTCCATTCCAGGAGATCTGTAGAGTGGCGATATGGTCCTCGGTCCACACTTTTACTTCTCATTATGCCATTACCCAGCATGCCAGGGATGATGCAGCATTTGGCAAAGTGGGGCTTCAGTTAGCGAGCCCATGAACTCCAACCCCACCTCCTAGGTAAGGCTTGGGAGTCACCTATTTGGAATCAACATGAGCAAGCACTCGAAGATGAAAAAACAGTTACCTATCTCTTGTAATTGTTGTTCTTTGAGATATGTTGCTTATGTCCATTTGAAGACCTACCTGCCTTACACTCTGTCAGAGTAATCTGGCAAGAAGGAACTGGAGAGGCGGGAGGGCCCTATATGTGGTGCCATGAAGGTGTGACTCCAGGGGTGCCTGAGCCAACCCAACAGGTACTACTAGGCGACTGTGCACGCAGTGCGCACAAATCTATTTAGAATGGAAATGAGCAACACATCTCAAAGAACAACAGTTACAAGAGGAAGGTAACTTTTTTTTTTTTTTTGGCTGCAAGATGCCCTACGAGTTTATAGTCTATATTGGACAAGTGGTACATTGCAGGGAAATAGAGCCCTGAAAATCTGTGGATATCCACATTGTATCTATGGATATCTGCTTCCACAGATGCGGATATCCGTGGACCATGTTTGCTGATCGCATATAGGATATACATACAAATTTTGTATCTGCATAGAGCTCTAGTTGGAAGGTTTCACTCAGAATAGCATTGATATTTTTCTTTGTGCTTTTTATTTTTTAAAGTTTTTGTTCTTGCTGCTGGGTTCTTGGCTTTGTTCAGAAGTTTTTAGATAAAAGCAGTAGTCTGTGGCACGATGTGAATGAGTAGACTTTGGCATATATGTACTTCTGAATGCCTTTATCCACCTGAGAATGCACTAATAGCCTTGAAATGCATAAGCCAGTGTGGCTTACTGGTATAAGTATATGCTTAGAAATCTACAAAAGTAACATCACTTCAAAAGCCTTATCTACCAATCAGAACATGGTTTTGAACTTGTTTCCATAGTCATGGTCTAATATTGCTAAATCATCTGCACTGAAGACCAGTGCTAAAATATTTTAGGTTACAAGTGAAATGAGTTTGTTCTTCCTTCTGCCATCAAACTGTTTGTAGTGGATGTATGTGCAGATTTAAAAAAACCCCAGAACTCAGTAAAACTTGACATGAGTTGTAGTTACTCAGAGTAAATTGGCACGAACTGTTCTCAGCAGTTTTATTTGATGAATTTGGCTCCTTTTTTTCCGTAGTGAATTATCCTCAAATAGATTGTGACTTTTACAAATGTGTTAGTTCAAGACTACAGTATTGATGTATGTGAAGATATTTTAAGTTTGGACTGCTTGCAGACTACTTACTCTAACTATTGCTTTAAGTCCTTGCTATTTGTATGAGTAGTTCACACTGTGTAATTGGTCATCTAGTGGTTTCCTTCCTAAATGGTTGATTCCTAAACTCACAAAGAGCATTTAAAATAGCTGTGAATGTTTGTGTGAATCCATATTTAATTAATATTTGTGTGTGAATATGTATCTGCACTAGTGTTTGTGAAACTGTTTGTGAACATTTATGTAAAAATTTATTGCTTATTCAAATATTAATGAGAAGTGATAAATACTACAGTGAGGCTATGATAGTGTCTCCCCAGAATGAACGAAAACATGCAGTCTATTTAACTAATGGAATGGCAGAAGTTCTAGCATAGCTTTTAATACCATTCATTGTATTTCAAGCATGCTTGTCTGCCTGAAAGGCAAAGCACTGAGTGAATTAGTAGTATGATGCTGAGCAGATTATCGAATTTAAGTAGAGGTTAGCTAACTTGTTATTTCTCTATTCACAAGACACTAGCTACTGTGCAAATTGTTTATTTGGCTCAGTGGAAATTACTACAGTACTTGAGTTTTGTTTGTAATGCAGAGAGTACAAAGCTCAGAGTTCCCTCAAAAAAATCTCATTTTGGATTTGTTGGATGTAGTTTTACTCCTGGAATAGATGACTGTGTTTGCAATTTGATAACAGTCTGACCAGATCGTGTGTTCTGTGCAACACCAGTCCTCAGGACACAATGATCAAACAGGGATCTTTGGGGTATGACATGTGGGGCGGGACAAGGGGGTGGGGAGGCTGTTCCTTCTTGACACTGAATTAGGGAGTTTCTTTCCCAACAATATGACTGTGTGTCTGACTCCGTGAGAATGTTATGTAAGATTCAGCAGCGTTACCAGCTCCGAACTCTGATCACTTCTGCCAGCTGTAGTGCCGTCCTGGCCCATTAGTGCTTCTGGGGGTGGGGACCCAAGAAGCAGGGCTTTTCTGGCTAAGTAGTGAGGATTGCAGGGGTTGGAAGTGCTCTTGGGACCCCTGCAGCAGTCCCAGCAGGAAAGGCGGTGGAGCAGGGCCGAGGCTGGACTCACCATGGTAGTTGATTTCATACTCTTCCCTTCCTCGCAGGAGGACAGAGCTGCAAACTATTCCTCGTGCCCCAGCTGCTGGGACTAGTGAGCTCAGTGGTGCTGGGCAGGAGCTTCTCCCCTCCGACCTCCTTCCCTCTTGGGGCACTGTAGGGAAGTTACCCCCTGCCTCCACCTGCCCTTACAGGCTGTACTAGCTCTGTGCTTAGCTGCAGCCAGGTGCCGGAGTGGTGCTGGGACAGGGTTTGCCCAAGGAAGCGGCCGCAGCCTCCCTTACTGGATTGGTTAGTTACAGCAGATACTGCGCTTCAAGGAACACTGACCTGGGCAGGGGAATTCCTGCTCCGTCCTGCCCTGGGGTCAGCGTGTGTGTCCCTGCTCCCTCCTGACCCTGCATTATCCTCCATTGCTGTTTCCCCCCAACTAGCAATAACCTACCTGTTGCTGACAAGTGTTAGCAATGGGAGCAGCTGGATTGGTGCCCAGCATAGTGTAACTGCAAGTGTTAAGAAGGACAAACCGTGTTCAGCTCGTTTCAGTAGCCTGTGTGTGAAATGCTAGCATTTAATTCAGTGGTTCTCAAACTTTTGCCTTGGTGACTCCTTTCACACAGCAAACCTCTGAGTGCGATGCTCTTATAAATTAAATTTTTTTTATATATTTAATACTATTCTAAATGCTGGAGACACTGTAGACAGCTGCAGTCCACAGGGCCCTGGGCTGGAACCTGGAGTAGAGGGCAGGCCCAGGTTCCTCCCAAGCCTCCCAACTCCTGATCAGACACAGGAGGAATTGACCTGGACTGTGGGTGTTACTGGGGGGGAAGGTCTCTGGGCTGTTTCTTGGCCCATATGGTGAATCTCTGAGGCGAACAAATCCGCCAATAAGCGCAGAACCCACCAAAATAGAGGAGGAACTTTGTCACATGGGTGATGAAAAATTTGCTTTTATACCTGTGCAGTATATTAGTATTCTCCTTTAACTTACACTAACGTAAATCAACAGTAACTCCACTAAAGAGAGGGGAGCTAGCTTTTTAGAAGTGTAACAGTTCCTATAACACTATGGGTAAGCTTTGCTGTCTACAGAGTGATCTAGTTTAAAGCCTCTAGAGTAAACAGTTGTTTTATTCTTCAGTTTCATAAATTTTAAACTGTACCACTACATAGAGAAAACAGCTGTGACCCTTTTACCTTTTAGAGGTACTAACAGAGAATTCACTTTACTCTAGGTTCAAGATTAAAATGGTCAATTAGTAGGAGACATCAATATGCTTACCTGCTATGACCGTTGCTTCTGTGCACAAGAATAAACTATTATCCCGGAATAAATAAATCTTTTCCCCTCAGAATGTATTGATAAGAATATAGGTATCATAGGTATAAATTGTTATGGCTCCACTGAACTCAAAGGAGGTTTGACCATTTACACCAGCTGGGGATCTGGCCCTTAAAATGGAGACCACATTCTTCCCACACAAGTCCCTTTACCACTGCGTTGCAGCACACTCCCTGTGCTTAAGGACAGTCTCCATGTGAACCCTGTCAGGTAAGCTGGCAAAAGCTGCTTTTTGGAACTTGTGTTCCTGGTAGTTGTAATCTTTGCATAACTCTATCTCTGTGGATGGGTTTTTTCAATATACTGGTAGCTAAAAATTGAAAACTCAATTAAAATATATTTTAAAAATTGAAGGGCAAGTGATTACATCAGTATTTTAGAGTGGTCAGTATTGCAATAGTATGGTCTGTTAGATTGTAAACATTTTGAGCAAGGATCATCTTTTTTTGTTATGTGATTGTACAGTGCCTAGGACAATGGAACTGGGGCCATTTGGTGCTACTGAAATACAAATAATACTATAAATGTTGCTACTTTCTAGGATAAATCTATTGCTTTTATGGAAGAAAAGAGTTTGGGACTCTTGTATCTGTGTGTTGTGTTGTCTATTTTTCCCCTTCTTTTAGTGATATTTACTGATTACCTCATCCAAATAAAAGTGGAGGAAAAGTGTGAACAAGGTTAATTACAGAACTGAAAAAATAACAGCTGTCTGGGGCCCTGGGGAGGGAAATACTAATGCAAATATTTTACCACTTCGACAAATCCTGGAAGCGGGAAGAAGAATGTAAGAGAATTCCCCAGCACAGGTCTGAGTTTGGAAGTAGAGGATTAATTAAGCCTTTGCTATAGCTCCCATCCAATAGGCAGTAGTCCCTAAAAGATAAGTTTAAATTATCCAAATTATTCAAGTTGAATGATAATGAAAACACTATTGATAATATACTTGACCATGAAAACAAATTATATCCCTGGGCAGGTACTGTCTTGCAAAGCTGCTTTCATTAACGATCTGTAAGCAACTGAGTTATTTTTCCAATCCTTTGGTTTGCAGTTTAAGAGGGCAAAGTTGCCATAAACTTTGCATAATAGGTTTAGTCCAGGAGTGGGCAAACTTTTTGCCCCGAGGGCCACATCTGGATGGGGAAATTGCGGGGCTGGGGTCCAGGAGGGAATGTGGGATGTGCGAGGAGGTGCAGTGTGCAGGAAGGGGCTCAGGGCAAGGGGTTGGGGCAGAGGAGGGGTGCATGAGGGAGCTCAGGGAAGGGGGCTGGGGTGCAGGATGGTGTGGGGTGCGGCAGGGGGCTCAGGGTAGGGAGTTGGGGTGCAGGAGGGGGCTCAGGGCAGGGAGTTGGGTGTGGGGTGCAGAAGGGGTTTAGGCTCCAGCCCAGCGGCGCTTACCTGGAGCAGCTCCGGGGTGGCAGTGGCATGTACCCTGCCTGCCCTGGCCCTGGCCCTGGCCCCGGCCCTGGCCCCGCTGCTCCCGGAAGCGACTGGCACCATGTCCCTGTGGCCTCTGGGGCGGGGGCAGAGGGCTCCGTGCACTGCCCTTGCCACGCCTTCTGGTACTTCCCCCGAAGCTCCCTGTTCCCGGTCAATGGGAGCTGCGGGGGGTGGTGCCTACAAGCAAGGGCAGCGCACGGAGCCCTCTGCCTCCACTCCCCAAAGGCCCGCAGGAATGTGGTGTCAGCCACTTCTGGGAGTGGTGTGGGGCCAGTGGTGCCACGGGGGTGACAATCCTGTGGGCAGGATCCAAAGCTCTGAGGGGCCGGATCCGGCCTGCGGGCTGTAGTTTGCCCACCCCTGGTTTAGTCAGATCCTCAAATTAACTGTTTCTTCCAACTTTTTTTTCCTGCCAGTTAGATTTATATTCCTTTTAAATGTTAGTTTCCTCACTACTTATTTCTACTTTTCTTCAAGCAATGCAGTCAAACTTTCTGTTTTTTTTGCATTAGATTGAATACTAGCACTCTGCTCAGGCTTGCTATGAGCATTGTGGTTGAAGGCCCATGGTTTCAAATTCTCTTTCATTGACTTCAGTTAATTGTGTGAGGTGGGCTCGCCAGATCAGGGCCTGAACTACTTGTCGCCCAAAACAGTTTCAGGTGGCAAAGCTCTTATTTATTTCAGTGATTTCAAGACCCGGGGAGAGGTTAGACAATTATCTATGCGCGCAGTCAGGTAGAGGGGTGTGTGTGTGTGTGTGTGTGTGTGTGTGTGTGTGTGTGTGTGTGTGTGAACATTCAGCCTTTTTATTTCTTCAGTTGGTGACTGAAGCCTGTGATAGCTATGCTTATAAGAACTAGTTCCTGCCAAGTCACCAGTCAGTAGTAGTAGATACACCAGTAATCAAAATTTGTTTTAAATCTCTTTTGGCATTGCATATTTAATTCTGTGTTGCACTGGTTCACACCCTGCTCCTGAGGCGTTCAAATCAAGGTGTTGGTTATAATTTCAAAAGGATTTAACTATGTCTCAAGACTACCTATGCTCTCTTTTCGAAGCTATGTTTGGATGGAACGTCTTGTTGTCTACCCTTAAGGCTGAACTTAGCGAGGATGGATAGCTGGGTAATTTTATGACCCTAAGCACGTCTATAGTCACACCCCATGCACTATTGTAATAATTTTTGTACAAAATATGCCTTCTGATGTATATTTGAAAACTAATAACTCACTGATCATTAATAATCTTGCATGACGTATGTATGTGACATGCATTAACGAGTAATGGATATAAGCTGGAATTATGATTAAAGTGTATTTAAACCAGGAGGGAGTTGAGAGTTGTCTGCTTTAGACAAAGAAACATGTATTTGAATCTCTAACCAGCCCAGCCTTCAGGCAAAGGCAGTAAAGGTCCATTTTTACATATTAGATGAACAAAGCTGGAAAGCTAACAAGTAGGGGAAGAAAGAGTGTAGAGCTTCTTTAACCACCAAACTCTGTTGCCTTTCTCACAGCTTCAATAAACTTTACTTTGGAGTGGGTGGGTAACCATCAGAAGAATTCATTTAAAAGATGTACTTGTCTGTAAAGATGGGGGCTGAACATCAAGTGATAAGCCAGGGATCTGCAACCTTTGGCACACAGCCTGCCAGAGTAAGCCCCCTGGTCGGCCGGGCCATTTGTTTACCTGCCACGTCCACAGGTTCAGCCGATCGCAGCTCCCACTGGCCGCAGTTCGCTGCTCCAGGCCAATGGGGATTGCAGGAAGCGGTATGGACTTATACAAGACTGTATACAATTTTACTATTATTAAAGCATATAGAATGAAGTCTTTTCTGAAATGTCATTAACATTATATGTGGAAATATGGATACTTAATGATATTATGCTTTAAAGTCTTTGGCTAAACAGAGAAGAACATGTTCTCCCCCACAGTTGAAAGAAAGCAGCCATTTACCTGTATCCTATGTAAATTAAAGCATGGTGGAATCAAAACAATGGAAACCTCATTAATATATAGGGGGGTAGGAGACCCACCGAAAGGGAAGAATAGAATGAGGTCATCCTGCCTCATGGAACAAAGTTGTTGAACTTTGGAAGATATAAGAAAAGACAGAAGCCATGGAAACTTTTTAAAGACACCATAATAGATAGATGCTCAACTTAAATGTACACCCCAAACTAAAAAACATAATAAGAGAACCAAAGAAGTGGCTAAATAACAAAGTAAAAGAAACAGAGGCAAAAAGGCATCCTATAAAAAGTGGACATTAAATCCTACTGAAGAAAATAAAAAGAGCATAAACTCTGGCAAGTAAAGTGTAAAAATATAATTAGAAAGACCAAAAAAGAATTTGAAGAACAGCTAGACAAACACTCAAAAAGTAATAGCAAAATTTTAAAGTACATCAGAAGCTAAATGACCAGTGGAGGCCTCTGGATGATCGAGATGCTAAAGGAGCACTCAAGGACGTTAAGGCCATTGCGGAGAAACTAAATGAATTCTTTGCATCAGTCTTCACAGCTGAGGATGTGAGGGAGATTCCCAAACCCGAGCTATTCTTTTTAGGTGACAAATCTGAGGAACTGTCCCAGATTCAGGTGTCATTAGAGGACAATTTGGAACAAAGTGATAAATTAAACAGTAATAAGTCACCAGAACCATATGTTTTTCTTCGAGTGCTGTCCCTGTGGGTGCTCCACTTCAGATGTCGGTGCATCCTGGTGCTGTTGATTGGAGATCTTTGGTAGCCGTGCCCAGTCGGGACACGCATGCGCACTTGGTGTCTTGCGGCATCATTGGAGTCTGTTTGGCGCCTGCACATTCTGACCCCCTCTGTTCCTTCACAACCATCCTCGACTGAAGACAGAACTTGGGGCTACCCACATTCCAGAGGACCGAAGAGGGGATATTAAATCGGTCCTGGTAGAGGGACAGCTAGTATCCAGAACGGTGCTTCAGACATCTCTGGACATGACACCACAGCTCGCACCACAGCTACTGCAATGGTGATGCATTAGGGCCTCCTGGCTCTCCTCATCTGGCATCCCTAAAGAAATGCAGACCAAAGTGGAGGATTTACCGTTCGACAAAGACAGAGTTTTTTCCAGGAACACCAATGAAATCATTCACATGATGAAAGATTCCAGGGCTACCCTCCAAACACTAGGGATCTACAGCCGTCCTTCCGAGCGAGATACCAGCCTTACCAGAGGTCTTGCCTGCAGCAATACAGCCATCCACAGTCCAAGCAGCATGACACTGGGAGGTCCCGTGGCATGCCTAACAGATGTCGAAAAATCCAGTCTGAACAACCTGTGTCCCACCCGTCGGGCAACAAACTGCAATTTTGAAGTCTTGGTCGAGGGTCTGAGCGACCACTCCTTACCACCAATGCCTACTTGCCCTTTTGGCCATCGCCTCCACGCTTCCACCACACTTAGTGAAACATCACACAGGATTGCTGGGTCCTGGAAATAGTGCAGTCGGGCTATTCCGTCCCCTTTATTTAATGGCTCCCTACCCTTCCCCGTCCTTCTTCAAAGACCCCTCTGACAAACACCTACTTCAGGAAGAAGTAACTCACCTACTCCCTTAGGTGCAGTGGAACAAGTTCCAATACAACACAGAGGGAAGAGATTTTACTCCCAGTATTTCTTGACCCTGAAGAAAAGCAGGGATGGTGACCCATTCTAGACCTGTGACGACTCAACAAATTCGTCTGCTCCCAAAAATTCAGAATAGTCACGTTGGGCACAATAATACTGACGCTGGAATGAGGGGACTGGTTCTCAGCCTTCGACCTACAAGACGCATATTTCTATATCTCAATACACCCAGCACACAGACGATTCCTATGGTTCACATTGGAACATGACCGCTTCCAATAAAGAGTGCTCCCATTCAGTCTCTCCACCGTACTGCGAGTGTTTTCCAAGACTCTCACAGTGGTGGTGGCCCGCCTGCGCAAACAAGAAATCATATTTTTCCCATACCTGGATGACTGTGTCATCAAGGGCTAATTGTGCAAAGAAATGTATATGGCCGCACAGTCGACCATTGCTCTTTTCCAAAGGCTTGGACTGCAAACAAATGTTCAGAAATCCACTGTGATGCCTACACAGCAAATAGAGTTACCTGGACACAATTCTAGCCAGAGCCTTCCTCCTGCACGCCAGGTTCCTCGCCTTCAAACACCTCATACACACGGTATCCATCTGCCCAAGGATCAAAGCCGGGACTTGCCTGCAACTTCTGGGCCACATGGCAGCTACCACATTTGTGGTGAAACACACCAGACTACAAGAGGTGCTTAGAGGGCTGACTATTTTAGTGTACAAACCTGCGAAGTACAGCCTCCACATGATGGTAGCTCCACCTACAAACATGCTGAACTCACTGTACTAGTGGACAGAAAGGGAGAATATATGCACAGGAGTTCCCTTTTGCCAAAATTCCTCCGCACTCATGCTCATCACAGACGCCTCCCTGATAGGCTGGGGTGCACATCTGCAATCCACACAACGCAAGGCAGGTGTTCTGCACCGGAGGCCCATCTGCATATAAACCTCCTAGAACTCAGAGCATCTCATTCTCCCTCTTCCTCCCACTCATTCAGAACAAATCTATTTGAGTACTCATGGACAAACATTACATGCAAATTCTATATCGGGGGTCAGCAATCTCTGGCATGCGGCTCACCAGGGTAAGCAGTGGGAAGCTGTGGCCAGCACATCCCTTGCCCGCGCTGCTTCCCTCCACCCCCATTGGCCTGGGACAGTGAACCGCAGCCAGTGGGAGCCATGATCAGCCGAACCTGCTGATGCGGCAGATAGATAAACTGGCCCAGCCCACAAGGGTGCTTACCCTGGTGAGCCTCATGCCAGAGGTTGCGGACCCCTGTTTTACATCAACAGACAAGGGGGAGCAAGATCACACTCCCTGTGCAAAGAAGCCATCAAACTTTGGAACTGAGGCATAGGACATTGTGTAGACATCACGGCCTCATACCTGCTCAGGTGTCAGAACATCACCACTGGCACTCTCAGCAGGCACTTGTCACACAAACACGAATGGGAATTAACTCCTGTGATCGCATCCTACCTATTCTCCCTTTAGGGTTCTCCTTCAATAGATCTATTTGCATCAAGGAACCACAAATGCCAATTATTTTGCTACAGAGTGGAACTCGGAACCAGCTCCCTGGGAGATGCATTCCTAATTACATGGAACAGGACTCTTATATATGCATTCCCTCCAATTCCTCCTTTAATACACAGAGTTCTCTGCAAGATCAGGGACAACAAGGCCAAGGTCATACTTATTGCCCCAGCATGAGCCAGACAGACCTGGTATCCTTACCTGCTTTGCACATTGATCTGCTCTCTGAGAACTCTCCTGATGAGACCAGACTTCCTCTCCCAGAGCAATGGTTGCATCCTCCATCCACAACTGGAGAAACTTCATCCAATAGCCTGGCTCCTCGTTGATTCCAATTGCACGAACTAGCCTGTTCAGAGCAAGTCAGACACGTGTTATAACACAGTAGACACAACTCCACCCGCTATACTTACTTTCGAAAATGGAAACGATTCTCAATGTGGTGCTTACAGAAAACCCTCATACCCTGCACCACACCTCTTCCTGATATCCTAGACAACATTTTAGAACTCAAAAACAAAGATCAGAGTTCATCTCATGGCAATCAATGAGATTTCCACGAGAAACTGGACGGCTCCTCTATCTTCATCGACCCTACTACAAAATGCTTCCTTACCAGACTCCAAAACCTCTACCCTGAAGTCCACCACCTCCCCACACCTACCTGGAATTTGAACCTCATCCTCAGAGGCCTCATGAGACCTCCCTTTGAACAGACAGCTACCTCCTCCTTACTCCACATGTCCAGGAAGGTTGCATTCCTTGTGCCCATCAAATCAGCTAGAGGGGGTGGGGAAATAAGTGCACTCATCACCAACCCTTCATACACTAATTTCTTTAAGGACAAGACCACAATGCAACCCCACCCTCAATTTATGCCAAAGGTGATGTCCTCTTTCCATCTTAACCAGCTGATAAGGAGTTTGGGGTAAAAAGTGATAACCTCCTCACTTTTTACCCCAAACTCCACAAAAACTCACAGGAAGTGGCACTTCATACCCTTGACATTAGAAGGGCTATTGCCTTCTACTTGGACAGAACAAAATCATTTAGTAAATCACCGAGACACTTCATATCTACTGCAGAATGCTCCAAAGGAGCTGCTAACAGTGGCTCTCCTTGTGGATCTCTGACTATATTAGGTCCTGCTACCAGATCCATGACATTGAACCTCTTGACAGCATCAGAACTCATTCCACTCAAGCTATGTCAACATGGGTAGCATTCCTACACAACATACGCGTATGCAAAGCTGCTACATGGTCGTCGGACCATACGTTTTCCAAACACTATGCCATCATACAAGACACCAGAGTGGACGCTATAGTAGGTCATACAGTACTGTCTGCCACTGCCAAATCTGCAACTCCAAAGTCCCCCAACCATAATGAGTCCTGCTCTACATTTACCTGAAGTGGAGCACCCACAGGGACACCACTCGAAGAAGAGGTTATTCATCCTGTGCAGTAACTGAGGTTCTTCGAGATGTGTGTCCCTGTGGGTGCTCCACTACCCACCCTCCTCCCCTCTACTTTGGAGTTTGACTTAAAGGATTCTATGGTGGAGAAGGAACTGAGGGGGTCGGAACGCGCATGCACCAAACAGACTCCAACGCCGCCACAAGAGATGAACTGCGCACGTGCATCCCGACTGGGCTCTGCTACCAAAGATCTCTGATTAACAGCGCTGGAATGCACCAACACCTGAAGCGGAGCACTCACAGGGACACACATCTCGAAGAACCTCAGTTACTGCACAGGGTGAGTAACCTTCTCGTATACCCCCAAGAGCTCTGAAGGAATTCATATGTGAAATGGCAGAACTATTAACTGTAATTTGTAACCTATCATTTAAATCAGCTTCTGTACCAAAATCACTGGAGGATTGCTAATGTGATGCCAATTTTCATAAAGGGCTTCAGAGGTGATCCCAGCTGGTAAGCCTGATTTCAGTACCAGGCAAACTGGTTGGAATTATAGTAAAGAATAGAATTGTCAGACATATACGTGAACATAATTTGTTGGGGGAAGAATCAACTTTTTTTTTTTAAAGGAAATCATGCCTCACCAATCTACTAGAATTCTTTGAGGAGGTCAACAAGCATGTGGACAAGGGGGGATCCAGTGGATATAGTATACTTAGATTTTCAGAAAGCCTTTGACAAGGTCCCTCACCAAAGCTCTTAAGCAAAGTAAGCTGTCATGAGATACGCGGGAAGGTCCTCTCATAGACTGGTAAAAAGATATGGTTAAAAGATAGGAAACAAAGGGTAGGAATAAATGGCCAGTTTTCAGAATGGAGAGAGGTAAATAGTGGAGTCCCTCAGGGGTCTGTACTGGGACCATTACTATTCAACTTATTCATAAATGATCTGGAAAAAAGGGTAAACAGTGAGGTGGCAAAATTTGCAGATGATACAAAACTACTCAAGATAGTTAAGTCCAAAGCAGACTGCGAAGAGCTACTAAATTGAGTGATTGGGCAACAAAATGGCAGATGGAATTCAGTGCTGATAAACACAAAGTAATGCACCTTAAAAAACATAATCCCAACTGTACATATAAAATGATGGGGTCTAAATTAGCTGTTCCCACTCAGGAAAGAGATCTTGGAGTCATTGTGGATAGTTCTCTGAAAACATCCATTCAATCTCAAGAGGATGCTACTGTTTACCGCTGCAGCACCCCATCTACCAGCAGCATCTAGTAGACATACGGTGACATTGAAAAGAGACAAGAAACGATTTTTTTCCCTTTTCTTTGAGGGGGGGTAGGGGTAGTGGTAAATTGATGACATATTCCCTGAACCACTGGTGACAATGTTTTTGACCCTTCAGGCATTGGGAGCTTAGCCAAGAATGCAAATGCTTTTCAGAGACTGCGGGAACTGTGGGATAGCTCGAGTCCTCAGTCCCCCCTCCCTCCCTCCATGAGCGTCCATTTGATTCTTTGGCTTTCCGTTAGGCTTGTCACACAGCACTGTGTTGAGTCCCTGCTGTGGCCTCTGTCTATCATAGCCTGGAGATTTTTTCAAATGCTTTGGCATTTCATCTTCTGGAACAGAGCTCTGATAGAACAGATTTGTCTCCCCATACAGCGATCAGATCCAGTATCTTCCGTACGGTCCATGCTGGAGCTCTTTTTGGATTTGGGACTGCATGGCCACCTGTGCTGATCAATGCTTCACGCTGAGCAAACAGGAAATGAAATTCCAAAGTTCGCGGGGCTTTTCCTGTCTATCTGGCCAGTGCATCCGAGTTGAGATGGCTTTCCAGAACAGTCACAATGGTGCACTGTGGGATACCGCCAGGAAGCCAATACCGTCGAATTGCGGCCACACTAACCCTAATCCGACATGGCAATACCGATTTCAGCGCTACTCCCCTCGTCGGGGAAGAATACAGAAATCAGTTTTAAGAGCCCTTTATATTGATATAAAGGGATTCGTTGTGTGGACAAGTGCAGGGTTAAATCGGTTTAACGCTGCTAAATTCAGTATAAACGCGTAGTGTAGACCAGGCCTAAGGCTGGTAGAAGTCTATGTGGGTCTGTAGACAGACTGCTGGGGTCAGAGCTGCTGAACCGGGGCTGTCTAGCACACAGACACTTCACAGTGTGACCTGCATGGTTGTGAGCATCCTAGGCTGGAAGGTACAGCAGCAAAGCATTAAGACACTCAGGATTGGAGGGCAAGTGGCTGCACAACCTCTCACTGGTCTGGATTGCGCCCTGAACCACATGGCATCTTGGCAGTGTTTTTTTTATTCTGGAATTTTCTCCCTTTGGTCCACCAGAGAAAGAAGTTGGCAGTTTTTTAAGTTTATGGTGCAGAATACACTATGTGCTCTAGTTCAGTGGTTTTCAAATTGCAGGTCGCGACCCAGTACTGAGTCGTGGACTGTAAGGCACTGGGTCACAGCGGCTCTGGTCAGCACTGCCGACCAGGCCATTAAAAGTCCCATTGGTGGTGCTTCCCAGCTAAGGAAGGCTAGTCCCTACCTGTTCTGACACTGCACTGCGCCCTGGAAGCGGCCAGCAGTAGGTCCGCCTCCTAGACAGGTGGGGCACGTGTCTTGATGTGCTTCCCCCACTCCAAGCACTGGGTCCACACTCCCGTTGGCTGGTTCCTGGCCAATGGGAGCTGGAGGTGTGTGTGCCTGTGGGGGAGGTCTGTGGTGCCAGGACAGGTAGGAAGCCTGCCTTAGCACCCCTGCTGTGCTGTTGACTGGCAGTCGCCTTAGCACTCCCACCCCACTGCCCCAGTCCTCAGCCCTGAGCCCCCCCCAACCTGAAGCCCCTTCCTGCACACCAAACCCCTCATTCTTGGCCTCACCCTAGAGCCTGCACCCCCTCCCCAGAGCCCTGGCCTCCTCCAGTACCCCTGCCCCAGCCCAGAGCCCCCTCCCACACCCCAAACCCTTCATCCCCAGCTCCGTTGGGTCACAGGCATCAACAATTTTCTTCAACTGGGTCGCCAGAAAAAAACTTTGAAAATCACTGCTCTTGTTCTTTCCAGAGCTTATAGCCAGGGGAGTACTTATTGCACATACTTCATCAGTGGGTGAAGACAGTAGAGACAAAGCTGGGGTAGAATATACCATAGTTTATAAAAAAAAATAATAATAAATTTTATAGAAGTGTAGTTCTTTAACTATATGAAGATACTTTTAATGAGTATTTCCTCCCCAAAGATGATGTCCCTTGTAAATAGTGTGTGTTAGCTAAATGTGGATATGAAGTACTGGTTTAAAAAAAAAAGAAATACCAGTAAAGCTTCAGACCAGGTTTCACCTTGTTACAAATGATTTGTTTTGTCTTGCTTTCAGTTGAAGCGTCTTGTCATAATGGAGATGAAACCATGGAAACTATTGAAGCTGCTGAGGCACTTCTCAATATGGACTCCCCTGGTCCTATGTTGGATGAAAAAAGAATAAGTGAGTTGAACCATAGTAAATTAAATGTATATGTGACATGTTTATAAGAAAAATTTGAAGAAACTCAATATATTGCGGATTTTCCTATATGTATAAAAATAATATCAAAGTGTGGGTAGATGAAACTTGCTGGCTTTGTTGGTTGCTTTAACATGCAGCGTGGCAGCTTAGGGAATCACATAAGCATAGGCTAATCAGTGTCAGAGTTGGACGTTGGAGGTTATGAAAGAAAGGGAAATAAAATAGGATGTATGTGTGAGGATTTAAATGTAATATTGTGCTGAAATGCTACAGTTTATCTCGTTATTGGGTATTGTATTTCACATTGGCAAAGTAACTGAATGAATGCAGGTTACCTTAGATATGAATGAAAATGTCATGTTCTGTTGTGATCACAGCCTTAGTTTCTGTTGCAAGTATTAAATTATTCTGCACTGTGTTATGTATAAACCTCATGAACAGGCTTGTTCATTTGTGGGCTGATCTCTTCTGCTGTGACAACCTTAATTATAATAATAAATTTTATGTACATTATTATGGCTGTACTTTGACCTATTGACATTTTTCCTTATAATTGGAAGTGTTTTTTAAAAGTGCATTTAATTCTGTAAAAAGCATTGATGATGTCATCTTTTTTCCCCTAAGCAAATATGTTTGGTACATCTGAAGATGAAATTATTGTTGCTCCTGTCACCCATGTATCTGTCACACTTGATGGGATCCCTGAGGTTGTAGAGGTTCACCAAGTTCAAGACTCTTATGCTGAATCATCAGACACTCCAGAACTTGAGCAGCCTAAGAAGAAGAAAGGTAAGACATTCACAGGATATGTGAGTTTGGAATAGAAAATGCTTAGAGTTATGTTTTCTTCTTCTTGTGTATATACAGCAGCTGATTAACATTAATAGGAGCTACATATAGGCATCAAGACAACATAAACTAAGCTTACTCAGCTAGCTGTTCAGGAAAAGCACATGTGACAAAGTGAAAATTTTCTGTAGGTTTTTTTTTGTTTGTTTGTTTTTTTTAAGCCTAGGCATGCCTAGTTTCCCTTTGTATATTGCATTGCTACTCAGTGGATGCAAAAGGGTTGACACTGCTTCTGGAACAGCACAGGAGTTTTGTGTATGTGTGTGGCCTTGCTGTCTGGGGGGAATGAATACAGTCATGAAAGAGCTGGCTCAGACTGACTTGAATCCAGCAAGACATAGATGATGTCCCAACAACTGAACAAACACTTGCCAGCAGGCAGGACTTGAGAACTGAGCTGGAGAGCAAAGTGTCAGGTGACTGGAAGAAGGGTGGGCTCAGGAGGTTGGACCAGGGAAGACAAAGGAAAGAGACAGAGATCAAGTATATCAAAGATTGGCTGTCTGATTGTGGCACTGGTTTGACCAGGATGGACTATGGCTTAACTTCTGCCTCTCTGTGCTAACCTAACAACTTTCAGATTCATTGTGCCATAGTAATAAATGGTTACCTTGTTTTGAAAAGGTCGCCTGTGTCACTGTAAGTACTTATTGAGAGCATTGCGCCCTGAAGGGGTAGAATAAAACCTTCCATAGGACTCTTAGTTGGCTGGATTCACTACAGGGCTCCACGGAAAGAGACTGGAATTGTGGGTGCCAAAGGCCCAGTCTGGGAGTCGTGAAGGCCACGAGCCTGCCCCTGTGAAACTGTGTGACTCCTTAGGGCCTGATATACTACAGAGGTCACTTTCAGGAGACTGGTAACAGGCTGAATTATAGACCAGACACTGTGGCTCCAGGACACTTGTAAACTGAGCAAATGTGCTCAGATTCTAACAGTAGTTGGGATAGATCATATGGAATCATCATGCCCTACAAAACATGGAACTTTGCTATGCCATCTTTATAAAGTCACTCTTCAAAGCAGAACCACACTGTAAGTTGTAAGGCCTTTTGTCATTTAAGTGTTCTAGTAGTTGCTTCTGCGGTACCTCAAGCATTATACTATTAACTTAGTTCATTTACCTAAGACAGGTTTGAAAAAAGTACTCTGTTTTATTTAGCATTAGATTAAAATATATCCTGCATTCTTTGCTGGAAGCTGTTGGAGAATTGTTTGGCTTGAAGAATGTTTCTGTTAAGAACATGAGAAAAGAGCTAAGTTGTCTTTCTTTGTGGAAGCCTGATTGCCGCAACTGTTATAATAGTCTCAATTTCCGATAGTTGTGTGTTTTTGTGTCTGTTGTCTGGTATTTATCACAATATGGTTTGCAGTAGATTGCAGCCTGCTTAGCAGACTCTGTAAGCTATCTGTCCAGCTAAATAAGCATCTAAACGGGGAAAGTCAGCATGCCTCATTGGGCTATCTGTTGTTAAAAATTATTGAATGGAATTTGTAGTTTAATTTGTTTTAAATTTCTTATTATTTTACTGGATTTAGGTGCTTGTATAGCTATTAAAATAGAGTTACAAAAATAAAAATAACACATACATCCTGAAAAGCCTATACAAAAACACAGTAATATCAATTACACAACGTCTGATCAAGCTTTGTACTATACCTTGAAGAGTTACAAATTCAGACTGTTGAACTAGAGGGGGAAATGCTCCAAAGCAGAGGCTGCATTAGGAAACTGCCCAGGGGAATGGTGGCTTGAGTGTCTTCACTGATTGCAATGTTGATGATGTCAGACATCAATTTCAGAGTAATGTGGTTCAGAAAACTAGTACTTTATAGGTTAAAACCAACATCTTAAACTCCAGCTGGCCAGATTACAGAGTACCAGTGTTATGTGCTCTATGTGATATATCATTCAGTAAGCAAGGACCTATGTCCTGTAGTAAGTTCAGTTTCCAGATGGTCTCGTGATATAGTCACGTTCAAGTAGAATGCCTTGCAATAATCTAGGCTTGAGGGGAGACAGGCATGGATTATTTTAGCAGCATGGTTTGTTTCCAAAATTCAAGGCCAGGACATGGCACAGCAGGGCGCACTCTTGGCTACAGCTGTTAGAGTAACCAAGGATCTGAGACCCCCTAAATTGCTAACCTGTTTAAACAAATTTTAGATTTTCCCTCAATCAGAAATGCTATGATACGGGACAGTCAGCTCTTCTGATTGTTTCATTAAACTACCAAACATTACCTCAGTCTTGACTAGATTGAACCTCAGCCACCTAGTTCTCATTCAAGCCTCAATTTAATTAATTCCTGGCAAAATCAGACCAATGTTGATGTGAAGCTGGCGTTCTCAGTTTACTAAAGGCACTGCAGTCTATCTCCTCACTCTCCTTCTCAATGTGCTTGCATACATTTCATACAGACGAGGACACAAGATGGAATCCTTCAGCACCCCATCTGACTGAGCCCTCAGGGCAGAAGAGCATTCAATCAAAGCAATCTTATAGGACTTCTTGCACAAAAGTAGCTGAGCTATTCAAGATGTCTCCATCTAACCCTGGTAGGGACCACTGACATTTCAGCAATCCCTCATGGTCAGTTAAATTAAAGATCCAAAACAATGGGTCTCAACCATTGTCATATACTGACCGCATGTGCCAACAGAAATATTTCAGGACTTCACCCCTCCCCCAATCTAGCCATAAAGAAATGAAAGGCAGTTGTGACCCCCAAGGTCAAGAACCCAGCACCAAAAGAGTTATCTTTGTTGATAGCTATGATGACATCCTTGGCAACATGATCAGTACAGTTTCTGCCCCATACCCAGCCCTGAATCCTACATGACTGGGGGAAGAAAACAAATATTGCCAGAGTTGCTCACCACAGTTGTTTCAATAACGCTTTTTCCAGAGTGAAGGTCATGCAAATATAGATACTTAGCAAGATTGTCTGTGTCAAAAGATGGCTGCCTGAGCAGAGGCCTTGCAGTGCCTTCCAAAAAACCCCCAGCTGGTATCCTGCCTACTCATGCTGCCAAAGGGAATATTGACATTTCAGGCCAACAGAAGGCTGAGCTGGCTTTCACCAACCAGTAAAGGATGAGATTTTATTTCATGGACTAAAACTTATAGTTCCTCAGGTCCTACAAAATCTCAGTGAGCAACATTTGCTGAATTGCAGAACTTCTGAACCCTGAAGATATTGCTCTGTTACTATGAAACTGACAGGTCAGTCCAGAAGTGACTAGGTTTAATCACAAAGTAATATGCAAATTCCTCACAATGAGAAAATCTTGACTCTCTGTATCAGAATTATTTTATGATTTGTATTATGGTAGCACTTAGAGGCCAAACCAAGAATGGACTCATAGACTTTAAGGTCAGAAGGGACCATTATGATCATCTAGTCTGACCTCCTGCACAAAGCAGGCCACAGAATCCTACTCATCCACTCCTGTAACAACCCCCTAACCTATGTCTGAGTTATAGAAGTCTTCAAATTGTGGTTTGAAGATCTCAAGCTGCAGAGAATCCTCCAGCAAGTGACCCATGCCCAACGCTGCAGAGGAAGGCAAAAAACCTCCAGGGCCTCTGCCAATCTGCCGTGGAGGAAAATTCCTTCCTGACCCCAAATATGGCGATCAGCTAAACCCTGAGCATGTGGGCAAGACTCACCAGCCAGCACCTAGGAAAGAATTCTCTGCAGTAACTCAGATCCCATCCCATATGACATCCCATCACAGACCACTGGGCATACTTACCTGTTGATAATCAAAGATCAATTGCCAAAATTAATTGCCAAAATTAAGCTATCCCATCATACCATCCCTTCCATAAACTTATCAAGCTTAGTCTTAAAGCCAGATATGTCTTTTGCCCCCACTACTCCCCTTGGAAGGCTGTTCCAGAACTTCAGTCCTCTAATGGTTAGAAACCTTTGTCTAATTTCGAGTATAAACTTCCTAGTGTCCAGTTCATACCCATTTGTTCTTGTGTCCACATTGGTACTAAGCTTAAATAATTCCTCTCCCTCCCTAATATTAATCCCTCTGATATATTTATAAAGAGCAATCATATCCCACCCTCAACCTTCTTTTGCTTAGGCTAAACAAGCCAAGCTCTTTCAATCTCCTTTCATAGGACAGGTTTTCCATTCCTCGGGTCATCCTAGTAGCCCATCTCTGAACCTGTTCCAGTTTGAATTCATCCTTCTTAAACATGGGAGACCAGAACTACACACAGTATTCCAGATGAGGTCTCACCAGTGCCTTATATAACAGTACTAACACCTCCTTATCTTTGCTGGAAATACCTCGTCTGATGCATCCTAAAACTGCATTAGCTTTTTTAATGGCCATATCACATTGGCGGCTCATAGTGATCCTGTGATCAACCAATACTCCAAGGTCCTTCTCCTCTTCTGTTACTTCCAACTGATGCGTCCCCAATTTATAACTAAAATTCTTATTATTAATCCCCAAATGCATGACCCCTTGAACTTTTTACTATTAAATTTCATCCTATTACTATTACTTCAGTTTACAAGGTCATCCAGATCTTCCTGTATGATATCCCGGTCCTTCTCTGTGTTAGCAATACCTCCCAGCTTTGTGTCATCCACAAACTTTATTAGCACGTTCCCGCTTTTTGTGCCAAGGTCAGTAATAAAAAGGTTTAATAAGATTGGTCCCAAAACTGATCCCTGAGGAACTCTACTAGTAACCTCCTTCCAGCCTGACAGTGCACCCTTCAGTACGACCCGTTGTAGTCTCCCCTTTAATCAGTTCCTTATCCACCTTTCAGTTTTCATATTGATCCCCATCTTTTCCAATTTAACTAATAATTCCCCATGTGGAACCGTGTCAAATGCCTTACTGAAATCGAGGTAAATTAGATCTACTGCATTTCCTTTGTCTAAATAATCTGTTACCTTCTCAAAGAAGGAGATCAGGTTGGTTTGGCACGATCTACCTTTTGTAAAACCATGTTGTAATTTGTCCCAATTACCATTGACCTCAATGTCCTTAACTACTTTCTCCTTCAAAATTTTTTCCAAGACCTTACATACTACAGATGTCAAACTAACAGGCCTATAGTTACTGGGATCACTCTTTTCCCCTTTCTTAAAAATAGGAACTACGTTAGCAATTCTCCAGTCGTACGGTACGACCCCTGAGTTTACCGATTCATTAAAAATTCTTGCTAATGGGCTTGCAATTTCATGTGCCAGTTCCTTTAATATTCTTGGTTAAAGATTATCTGGGCCCTCTGATTTTGTCCCATTAAGCTGTTCGAGTTTGGCTTCTACCTCGGATGTGGTAGTATCTACCTCCATATCCTCATTCCCATTTGTCATCCTTCCATTATCACTAAGCTACTCATTAGCCTCATTAAAGACTGAGCCAAAGTATTTATTTAGCTATTGGGCCATGCCTAGGTTATCCTTAACCTCCATTCCATCCTCAGTGTTTAGCGGTCCCACTTTTTCTTTCTTAGTTTTCTTCTTATTTATATGGCTATAGAACCTTTTACTATTGGTTTTAATTCCCTTTGCAAGGTCCAGCTCTACATGGCTTTTAGCCTTTCTCACTTTATCCCTACACGTTCTGACCTCAATAAGGTAGCTTTCCTTGCTAATCCCTCCCATCTTCCACTCCTTGTAGGCTTTCTGCTTTTTCTTAATCACCTCTCTGAGATGCTTGCTCATCCAGCTTGGTCTGCAACTCCTGCCTATAGCTTTTTTTTCCCCTTTCTTGGGATGCAGGATTCTGATAGTTTCTGCAGCTTCGACTTAAAGTAATTCCAGGCCTCCTCCGCCTTTAGATCCACAAGTTCTTCAGTCCAATCCACTTCCCTAACTAATTTCCTTAATTCTTTAAAGTTAGCCCTTTTGAAGTAAAAAACCCTAGTCCCAGATCTATTTTTGTTTATCTTTCCATCTAGTTTGAACTGAATTAGCTCATGATCACTCGAACCAAGGTTGTCCCCTACAACCATTTCTTCTATGAGGTCCTCACTACTCACCAAAACCAAATCTAAAATGGCATCCCCTCTTGTTGGTTCTTCAACTACTTGGTGAAGAAATCCATCAACTTATCACATCCAGTAAAATCTGAGCCCTATTATTGTTAGTAGCACTTGTCCTCCAGTCTATATCTGGGAAGTTAAAGTCTCCCATGATCACACAATTCCCATTAGTGTTTACTTCATTAAAAACATTAAAGAGATCTCTATCCATATCCAAATCAGATCCTGGCGGTCTGTAGCACACCCCAAGCACTATCTCAGGGGAGCTCTAGTAGCTTTCTTTCCCAGTGTGATTTTTGCCCAGACAGACTCTGTTTTATCCATTCCATCACTTCTTATTTATTTACAGTTAACCTCATCATTGATATACAATGCTACTCCACCACCTTTGCCTTTATTTCTGTCTTTCCTAAACAGCACATAGCCTTCAATACCTGTACTCCTGTCATGACTACTATTCCACCATGTTTCTGTTATCCCTATAATATCCAGTTTCACTTCTTGCACCAATAGCTCTAGTTCCTCCATTTTGTTACCTAGGCGCCTCATATTAGTGTACAGACATCTTAATTTTTGCCATTTGGCTTCAATAACATTCTTTACCTGGTTAGACATTCTACCACCAGCATCACCTGTTAGACTGGTATCTACACTACCCTTCCTCCTTATGTCAATTCTTCTGTCCACGGCTGTATCCTCTCTTACTTTGTTTTCTTCCTTCTCAAGGTTAAATCCGGCATGGAGATTACCTGGACAGCTCCCAACCATCTCCCCCAAATTCCTAGTTTAAAGCTCTCTTAATCAGTTGTGCCAGCCTCCATCCTAGAAGTCTATTTCCCTCCTTACTCAGGTGAAGTCCATCCCGAGGGAACAGTCTTCTATCCATAAACGCTTCCCAGTGGCCGTACATCCCAAAGCCCTCCTTATAGCACCGCTGCCTGAGCCATCTGTTGATCACCATAATCTTATAACACTTTTGTTGCCCTTCTGTAGGAACCGGCAGAATCCCACTGAAGATCACCTGAACCTCGATTTCCTTAAGCGTCTTCCCCAGTCTGACATAGTCTCCCTTGATACGTTCCAGTCTAGCCGTATCATTCGTTCCCACATGAAGGACAATCAATGGATTCTTCCCCGCTCCCGTTAGGATCCTTTTCAGCCTCAGGTCCACATCCCGTATCTTAGCACCCGGCAGACAGCACACCCTTCTGTTCTCTGGATCAGCTCTAGTTACAGGCCTGTCTGTTCTTCTCAGTAAGGAATCCCCAATCACGTAGACCTGCCTTTTCCTAGTGACAGTGTGATTCTCCCGTCTATCCCCTGCTCCCACTGGCTGCAAGTCCTCTCGATTCCCATTCACCCTTGCAATCCTCCGCAACCCTTCCCGTATCCTCGTGGGGCTCATATTTGGTGTTGTCTCCATTGACTCCTCCCCTCTTCCTGTAGGACTAGCAGCTCTTCTTCTCTTTTTCCTTGCCCTCTCTCCTTCAGCAACCACCTGCTGTGCCCCTTCTTCATTTTCCAACTCCGCAAACCTGTTCCTGAGTTCTGTTTCTCCTTCACTGGCCTGTCTTTTCCTCTGTCTGGTTCTCTTAGTCACATGCTTCCACCGTCCACTTTTCTCACCCAGCAGTCTCTCCTCAGAATTCTTTCGTCCTGCTTCCATCTGCAAGTCTGAGCTTATCCCTTCAGCCTCCTCATGTCTTTGCTCCATCATCTGCTCGAACCCCCTTCTAAACTCAACCAGAGTTTCCACCTGCATCTCCAGTCCTCGGATCTTTTCTTCCATCAGCTCCATCAGGCAGCACTTCATGCAGACAAAACTCTTTCAGGTACCCCCTCCAGGATCATGTACATGCTGCAGTTTCCACATCCAGTCATCCTCATTGTCTTTCGCTGCTCCCTCTATATCGGTCATAGCCTTCCTACCAGAACCTGTTAGTCCAAGAAACGCAAACCAAAGCAAACCCCCAACAGGCACCAGAACACTGGCAAACCACCACCCACTCCCTTCACTAGCCTGTCAGTTCCTCTGCCTAGGTCTCTAAGTCTTCCCTGTAAACTCCCACTGAAACTCCCCTGTTTACAGCTCCGTTTGGCTGCTGTGCCGCTGCAACTGTCTATGCCGCTGCCTGACTGGCTGGCTACTTTTATAGGACCCCTGAGCAGACAAGCCCCGCCCCCTAAACAGGGCTCAGCTTCTCTCCCAGCACACAGCCTCAGCAGCCTCCACACATACAAACTACAAAATACAATACACAAAATACAAAAACTTGCTAGGCACTGTGTAGATGCATTGCTTGCATACTACACAGGCAAGACAAACTCTTCGGGAAAGGGTCACAGGGTAAATAGAGGGACCATGAAATGACTTGCCCAAGGTTATGCATGTTGTCAGTAGTAGAGCTGGGAACAGAACCATGATTTTCTGAGTGCCAGGTCAGTACTTCATCCACTGGATTATGTTGCTTCTCACCAGAGTAGAGATAATATGTAAATAAAATCCTTATTGTGCCTAGACATTGCCAAAGTGCCCAAGGGGCTAAGTAGGAAACTTGACTTGCCTAGTATTTGCCAGAAAACTCAGTCTTGAGGGTTCAGGACCAAAACCACAATGCTATAAAATCTGACATCTAAATGAATGGGGAGCAATAGAAAAACAGATTATGGATTTTGTTAAGAAATACATATGTGGGAGTTTCATTTTTGACCCTGCTCGAATAGTTGATCTCTGATTTTTCCAAAGAAATGCTCTTCATTCTTGTCAGGAGCTTTAACTAATTCCTCCCTCTCACTCTTCATAGGGGCCTTGAAACACAGCCACCATCTTTCTGGCTAAAAAGGATGTGATGCTTTTCAGAACCTATTTATGTCACTCCCTGTTTGGCTGGAGATGGCACTGCTGGGCAATAAAAGGGAGCTGCTTCTGCCCTCTTTTTTTGGTATTTCTAGGCACTGCATGCCAAATGTGTAAGAATTTAGAATTGAAAATGAGTGTTTCCCCCACATGGCAGTGCAGACCACTGCTATCAATGGAACTTTCTTCTCATATATTAAAGAGCTAAAGAATCTTGTTTTGTCTCTAAGTTTTGATGCTAGCTAGACAAGACTGTCATGTGTATTTTATCTAGCCTTTTAATTTAAAAAATATAGTTAAAAAGATGAATAAACTACTGTTAATTGCCTTTAGGTGTCCTAAAACGGACAAAAAAATACGGATTTCAAAGCAGAAGTATATAGCTTATGTATCTAATTTTTGAAAAATAGGTAAAATCTTTGAAGCAAGAACAGCTAAATTGATTAGTGCTATGCGGAGTTCCCTCAACATCTGTTAGTGTCAATGAGCATTAAGAGTGCTCAGTACTTTACAGCAGGAGTCGACAACCTCTGGCACACGGCTCGCCAGGGTAAGCACCCTGGCAGGCTGGGCCAGTTGGTTTATCTGCCATGTCGGCAGGTTTGGCCGATTGCGGCTCCCACTGGCTGTGGTTCGCTGTCCCAGGCCAATGGGGGTGGCGTGAAGCCATGGTCAGCACATCCCTCGCCCGCACTGCTTCCCGCCACCCCCATTGGCCTGGGACGGCAAACTGCGACCAGTGGGAGCCGCCGTCGTCCGAACCTGCCGACGCGGCAGGTAAACAAACTGGCCCAACTCCTGGTTAGCCGTGTGCTAGAGGTTGACGATCCCTGCTTTACAGGAATGGGCCATTAAGAAGAAATGTAAGTATTGATATGGGGAGGAATATAAAAAAAAAAGGAGCTATTCAATGAGTTAATGTTCTTTTCCAGATCACATTGTTATGTTGAAATTTACGTAATAGTGGTTTCATTTCAGGGAAAAAGTCCAAATCTTCTCGTCCTGAATCCCCTACGACAACTCCAAATATATCAGTGAAAAAGAAAAACAAAGATGGAAAGGGTAAGTGTGATGGTTTGAGTAGAATGTTTGTCTTCAGTGTTTTAAATTGAAAACTGAATCTGTGTCACATAAGAATGAAGCCTACCAGCTTTCTCAGTATGCAAAAATAAATCGTGTGTTTCCACATGCTCAGAAGACATGGTTGCCATCTTCTTTTAAAGCGGGGAGAGAGGGGAAGAGTGCAGGAAACTCCTTTGGAAGATACTCAGTTCCTGGGAGGAATAATCCATTCTTCAGCTTATTAATGGAATCTTGGGAGATCTTCAACCCCCAACAAGCACTGCTCTATTTCAGGTCAAGTCTAGAGGGATGTTTTGCATTGTAGTAGTGTTTCTTGGGATGTTGTTGCTTCGACAGCTGATATTTGGAAACATTTTCCATTTGTCTGTTTCTAAATCTGCATAAGATGATCAAAGCTTACACATGGGTGGCAGGAAGAACAGTTCCCTTGTTTAAGAAGAAAGTGAAGCCTCCAGAAGAAATGTGTCAGAGAAAGTTCCCTGGTACTCCCTCCTCTGCTATCCCAACTCTCCCTCCCTCGCATTAATACAATCAAAACCAACACCTAATAGAATATAATTTGACAGCATGAATCATTTTATTTTATAGTAAACTATGCAGCAGAATCGTCCTGTTTTTGCCAGTGGATCCTAATATGCTTCAATTGCTTTCTTGTTTGGCATGGTATAAGCTTTTATTTACTGCACATATTATATGTAATGGTTAAAACATTAAAGTAAGGATATCTTTAACCTGTGAAGAATCATCTTGCGGGCCTCAGTTCAGCAAAGTACTTAAGCACCTGCTTAATTCCCAATCACTATAGTGGTACTTTAGTGTATATTTAACTGCTTTGCTGAACAGGGCTGGACTTGAGCTTTTTGCTGATTCAGAGCCAAAGATGGCAAAATAATAATGTTCTGTTAAGAAATAATTCAATTGGAATGGAAGGATAGTCACGTGTAGGAATTCTCAACCTGAAATTACAGTCTGTTCAGAAAGTAACAGGCACTCAGTTCCTGGAGCTTTGTTGTATTTGTGACTTAAATAAAAGTTAAGAAATCAATATAACTGCATTTGGGGAGTTTATATCTCCTGAAGGCTTTATTTTTTTATTTTAGGAAATACAATTTATCTTTGGGAGTTTCTCTTAGCACTGCTCCAGGACAAAGCTACGTGTCCCAAATATATCAAATGGACTCAAAGAGAAAAGGGCATTTTTAAACTGGTAGATTCCAAGGCTGTGTCCAGATTGTGGGGAAAGCACAAAAACAAACCTGATATGAATTATGAAACAATGGGCAGAGCTCTCAGGTATGTGAGTTTTTAATAGTTGATTATTTTTGTCACAGCATTTTCATGTATTGAAAGCTTGTTGTTATCTGTTTAACAACTGTGAAGGGCTTTTTCCTAAGATGAGTTCCAGTTTTTGAAATATGAAGCTGTTGGGTTTTGGGTGGGAGGGGCGGGGGGAAGAAATGGGGGGGACGCTACAAAAATCTTAGAAGTTAAAAGCTTAATTTGAAGTTTATACAGAGCAAATTATACAGTAGAAGATTAAAAAAAGATTAGGATATACACTGCTGTCCAATGACAAATCTGTGAAACTTGTTTTATTGGCAGAAATTTGTTTTGTGGGTTTTATAAAGTGCTTACGTGAAAGTATTTGTAATTCTGTAGAAATCCTGCAAACTCAGAGCTTTCTTTTGTATTGCATCCGGATTTTTTTACACTTCATTAGTATGGATAATATTGGATTGATTATTTTAAATGAATGCAACTTTATTGAAGAGGCAAAATATCTGATTTATATAGTAAGCTGTACAACTTACGTGGAGTGTGGTTTTAATGCTTTGCACATTTAAAGAAATAGAGGTAGATCATCCCTAACCTAAAAAAATTAATGATGCCTATTACAAATGAAGCACCTTCACTTCTGTTGTAAAAGCTATTGGAAAACTAGTAATGTGTTCTAAATGCAATACAATAATTTCCATGATCAGTTAACCAAAGTATTACGGTTGACTGATATATCTCCCACAGTGCTTAATAATGTAGGAAGATTTGAGTAGCCAATACTTCTTCAAGACCAAGCACACACAGTTTCAGGAGACTGAAAAGTCTGAGTGACAAGCCTTTACAACAAACTCCCGTAAATTAAACTTAAAGGTGGCCATCAAATTATTAATTGTATTAACCTTAATATGTGCCAAATGACCCAGTTTCAAATCCAAGATATGAGGGTGTTCCACCTCAGCAGAATTCTGAATTCCCCAATTTGCCTGTATATATATTAGAAAAGCATCTAATCATATATGAGTACCTGTGCAAACTGGAAACTTGCTCATACAGAAAAGTTTGTGCAAATTAGGTGAGCAATTGCACAACCACAGATAGATGCAAGCCTAATTTCTAAACATATTCCCTATTTTTTGGGCCTTCTAACGACTACTGTAATAATAGTAATAATTTTGCTTAAAGCACTCTCCTCTCTTCCCCCCCAACCCTCTGGCTTTTTATACCTTTATTGTAACTCAATTTGTAAACACAATGGACAGTAATGTTTCCCTATCCTCTCCCCTTTGCTCTACAAGAACCCTGTAGTGATAGGTAATATAGCTATTTATATATTCTTTATATTATGCACTTTATTTAGTAAAGAAAGAATTTTAATATTTGACAAAGATGGGCGACTTGCGTCAAGATAGTGTAATTTTACCAGGATTATCAAAGTGTCATTTAACATTAGGCATTGCGATAAAATGAATAGTAATATTGATATCATGAAGTGTAAGTTGCTGTGAGTGATATACAATATGTCTCCATCCTTGAGCATAAAGAAGGGTAACAGGAAATGTCAGCAGGCAGTGATTGTTATTTAGATTTATAAACAAAAACCCCTCCACTTAATTGCTGATGATGATTAGTCTTTTTTCATAGCGAATTATGCTATATAACTTGTTGATGTATGTGCCTGCTTTGAACAGATACTATTACCAAAGAGGTATACTGGCTAAAGTAGAAGGTCAGCGCTTGGTGTATCAGTTTAAAGAAATGCCAAAAGATCTTATCTACATAGATGATGAGGATCAGAGTCCCAGTACCGAGTCTTCAGATTCCTCTTTATTGTCAACAACTGCGACTAATAGAAACCAATCAGGCAGATCTAAAGCGTCTAACACAGGAACAAGAGGAGGATCCACCACAGTTCTAAAAACAACAGGGAACTCTAAGTCTACTAAACTTAAGGAGCCTGTGGAAGCCGTACAACAGCAAATACCTGGTTTCGCATCTGACGTTTTGAGGACAATGCAATCTGCCCAGTCAATACATCCAACTCAGCTTTTTCGGACAGTTCATGTAATGCAGCCAGTGCAATCCATCACAGAAGGACATGCAACTGTAACTAGTAACATGCAGGATGACACATTACATTCCTCTGTTCAAAACATAAGGTAAGAAAATGTGAAGGAAGGTGATTTATGAACATTTTCACTATCCAATGTGGCTGTTTTCTATTTTGCCACATTGCTCTCCTCTTAATTCAGTTATTGTGATGTGAACACAGTGTGAATGATCAATACATTGGTCTCATTTTTCTGTTGCATTGTAAAATGAGTACTCTGCTAAGACGTATTTAGGAAAGGGAAGAAAATTGCAAATCTTAATTCTGCAGCATTACAATGCAAAGAATCTTTGGGACTTTGAGAAGAAAGCAGCAAAAAGTTAACATTCTTGACAACACTGATGTCAGTTTATTTGGTTCCTGTGCCACTGGTATCTTTATGAATTCTGCTTTTACTCTGGGAATGAGAGTATTTTCAACATTAACCCAGATAATGTGTGTTTTACATTAATGCTTTTTAAAAAGATTTCTCTTGGGATTTAATTTCGTTCTTGATATACCCATCCCCTTATAAATTGTAGTGTGTCATCGGTTTCTTCTTTTTTTTGTATTCTACCTATTAACATAGATAGTAACAGGGCAAAGCACTAAAGTGGCAACCCACTGTCATTGTTGGAACAGCAGCCAGTATGCCTTCATTCCTCTTCTGTTTATAAAAGATAGCTATCAGTATGGCCTCCTGAGACTTTTGTACCTGTATACTAATGTTGGGAGACACAGTCACATTTCAGTGCAGCCCTTAACTCGTAAGTTAGGCCTTGTCTACACTACAAAGTTGCAGTGCTGGTGAGGGGGTTACAGCGCTGCAACTTAGGATGTGTACACACCTGCAGGGCATTACCAGCGCTGCAACTCCCTGTTTACAGCGCTGGCCGTACACCCGGTCGTGCCTCGGGTGTAGAGGATCCAGCGCTGGATCACCAGCGCTGGTCATCAGGTGTAGACACTCAGCAGCGTTTTTGTTGACCTCCGTGGAATAAGCAGGTATCCCAGCATACCTGAGGAAGCCTCTCTGGTAATTAAGCAAACTCCACTGCCCTCCAAGCAGGTCTCCTTCCCCGCGGTGTGCTCTGGCGTTCCCCGACCCCCCCTCCAAGCAGGTCTCCTTCCCCGCGGTTTGCTCTGGCGTTCTCCGACCCCCCCTCCAAGCAGGTCTCCTTCCCCGCGGTGTGCTCTGGCGTTCCCCGACCCCCCCTCCAAACAGGTATCCAGCCCCGCGGTGTGCTCTGGCGTTCCCCGACCCCCCCTCCAAGCAGGTCTCCTTCCCCGCGGTGTGCTCTGGCGTTCCCCGACCCCCCCTCCAAGCAGGTCTCCTTCCCCGCGGTGTGCTCTGGCGTTCCCCGACCCCCCCCCTCCAAGCAGGTCTCCTTCCCCGCGGTGTGCTCTGGCGTTCCCCGACCCCCCTCTCCAAGCAGGTATCCAGCCCCGCGGTGTGCTCTGGCATTCCCCGACCCCCCCTCCAAGCAGGTATCCAGCCCCGCGGTGTGCTCTGGCATTCCCCGACCCCCCCTCCAAGTAGGTCTCCTTCCCCGCGGTGTGCAACAGCGCTGCAGCGTGGCCACATCTAACACCACTTGCAGTGCTGGTTGCTGTAAGTGTGGCCACTCTGCAGCGCTGGCCCTACACAGCTGTACTAATACAGCTGTAACAACCAGCGCTGCAAAATTGTAGATGTAGACATACCCTTAGACACTGATCAAGTACCTTTATATTACTGTTTTGCACCTTCAAGTCACTGGTGGTGTATTGACTAGAGATGCCTCAAGAACAATCACTTAGAGCTATACCCCACTGAAATTATCTTGTAATTCTGGAGCTGCAATGGAGGAACCATCTTACTTACTTTAAAAGAACAACACTGAGTTGGGTGTGTATTTTTTTTCTGGTTTAAAATTAGATATTATGAAACATCCCCAGCACTTTAGTCCACAATTTACCATTAAATGACACTAGTGCTATTTCCCCCTCTTTTTTTCTTCTCTCCCCCTTAAAAACATTATTCAGAAGCATCTTGTCAAATTCTGATTTGCATGAATAGACCCACATGATTCTCTGCGACTGACGCATGGAACTCTGACAAATATAAATCAGTAACATTAATCTAATCACAATTCCATTTCCCAGTTTCAGGAAGATTTTATTCTTTCATCTCTCTGTGCTAAGAGAAGGATTTTGTTTAAAGACAAACAATAATGAAATCACCACTGATCTAAAAGGGGAGACTGCATCCAGAGTGGCAGAGTAGCCAGGTTTTTAATAACTGATGTCTGCAGCTGGGATGTTCAGCCCCCACAAACTAATAGAATAGAAAGGAGTCAATAAGAAGTTTTAAGGGGTTACATAGGATAGTCAGAAAACTGGGGATTTTCCGGATACGTATATATGAAGTGGCAGGCCACGACTATAGTCTCAAACCAGAAAAATAATTATATGTTACTTATTGTTTGTTCGGGATAAAAGCAGTTTTAGGTATTACACCTGCCTCATAATCTCTCTGCTAATTGTTGTTCTAAAAGAAATGTAATTATAAAATGTTTTCTCTCACATGTTGCTATATGAAAAACCCACATAAATCTCGGGAAATTCACTAGCCAATAGACTATGTAGCGGAAACAGCAATCAGTGAAACTATGTCCAAAGGGTTGTCAAATGAACAAAGTAAACAAATCCAAAAAACATTTTTCTCTAATATATCAGTAATATTAATAAGTTATCTTTAAAATCAGTGAATAAAAATAGAATTATGATTTTCAAGTTGATGCTGTCCATTTTAACATTCTTTTTCATTCTTAATTTCTGTGGAGCTCATATGTTAGGACCATTTCAAAATGCACTTAAGGGAGAGAAAAGGTACATCTGATCCAGAAGTTTAGATAAATGTAATGATGAAGAATTCGGCGGGATTTAAAAAAGAAAGTAAAGGAAAGTAGATATAAAAAAAAAGTAGATGGCTGCTTGTTTTCCACAAGACAAAGCAACTTCTGAGGGAAGTTTACTTATATCAAATAAGATAAAGTTTTGAATTACAGTGTAGTGAATTAAACACTAACATTTAGCATAAAAGTGAGAGACAATTTAAAGTTAGTCTCTCTTAGTTATCTGTGTGTTTAATATTCCTTCATACACTAAGGAGCTTTAAAGCCTAACTGCAAAGCCATTAAATGCTGTATAACAATATGACTTCAGAGATAACTAAGGATTTAATTATTCATCAGTCTCAAAAAGTGACTCAGATAATATAGAGGAAGCACATGAAGAAATAAATGACCGAGGTCATGCAGTGACACCTAAGTCAGGAGAACAATGCTATGAAACATTAATAGGGAAACAGTACAGCGATTTGTAGAGTAAGAAAGATAGATACCCATACTGAGCCACTTCAGGGTTGCCTAACAAAAGCTTCTTGAACAATCTGCAAGATTTAATCAGGAAGACAGGGAAGCAAAGACAATAATGCAGCCAAAAGTTGCAAAACTGCATGTTGCTATTTCAACATCCTGTTGTGTTTAAAATATTTCACAACTGGACTGTGGGCAGTAGTTTTAAAGGAGAAAACGAGGAAGTAGCAGTAATGCTAGCACGAAGCTCAAATGAAATAACAGAGCTCTTAAACACTGTCTTAGACTCCTATATTACAGTGACGGGCAGCTGTTTTTATTTTTATTTTTTAAGCATAATGTAGAAACATTTCTGTGGAATCTGTGTTTATACTTTTCTAGATATAATGACAAATCCGAGACACTCAGATTAAAGAGAAAAATGATCTGATCTAGTCAATATAATACATAATTAATTGTATAAGGTTTAGTAATTGATAACTAAAAAAAAGCAAGTATTATAGTTGCAGAGGTGCTTGCTAGATTTACACTAGAAATACATTTTAAAAACTTCCATCTGACAATGGTAGACTAGGTAAGCTATAAATTGAGGGGCTGATGAGTAAGGCTACGTTTTAGTCACAGTTATTTTTTAGTAAAAGACAGGGCCGCCCAGAGGATTCAGGGGGCCTGGGGCAGGGCTGGGTCTTCGGCGGCAATTCAGTGGCAGGTCCCTCTCGGACGGAATGACCCGTCGCTGAATTTCTGCCGAAGAATGAAGTGCTGGCGGTAGAGCAGCCTAAGTGCCACCAATCACAGCTTTTTTTTTTCCCCCACCACTTGCGGCGCTTTTCTTCACCAGGCGGCGCTCTGAGACTTTGGCAGCACTTCGGCGGCAGGTCCGTCACTCACTCCAAGTCTTGGGCTGAACTGAAGGACCCACTGCCAAAAACCCGGAGCGGCTCGCGGAGCCCCTATGGGGCCTGGGGCAAATTGCCCCACTTCCCCCCCCCTTCCCCCCCCTCCCCCGGGCAACCCTGATAAAAGTCATGGACAGGTCACAGGCAGTCAACAAAAATTCATGACCCGTGACCTGTCCGTGACTTGTACTATATACCCCTAACTAACTCTTGCGGGGGGGGAGCTGGGGGCCATGGGTGCTGTGGGGGAGGTGGCCCGGGGGTGCTGGGGGGGGGTTGGCCCAGGGCGCTGCAGGACCCCCACTATTGGGGGGGGGGTCCAGGACCCCAGCTGGTGCTTGGGCGGGGGGGGGGGGGAAAGAGCGTTGGCGGGGCTGGCTCAGGCTCCCTACCTGGCTCTATGCCTCCCCAGAAACGATGACATCCCCTTCCCTCAGCTCCAAGGCGGAGGCTTGGCCAAGGAACTCTGCGCGTTGCTTCCACCCTAGCGCTGGCCTGAAGCTGCCATTGGCCAGGAACCATGGCCAATGGGAGCTGCAGGGGCGGTGCCTGTGGGTGGAGGCAGCGTGCAGAGCTGTCTGGCCATACTTCTGCCTAGGAGCAGAGGGAGGGGGATATCACCACTTCTGGAGAGCCCGTGAGGTAAGCGCAGCCCAGAGCCTTCACCCCATCTCCTGCCCCAACCCCCTATCCCAGCCTCCTTCCCTCCCCCACACCCAAACTCCTGCTGTTGGGGGAGGTGGGGAGTGCAGTGTCCCGAGACTGCCCCAGCAGTTGCCAGTGTGATTGGCTCAGGTGCTCCCTGAACTGCTCAGGCAGCTCCTGGGCCAAGTGCACCAGCCTCTGCAGAAATCATGGAGAATCCGGAAAGTCTCAGAATCCATGACTTCAGTGACCTCCGTGACAAACTTGCGGCCTTACTGATGAGCCATACAAATTCACTGGATGTTTCAGGCTGCTTACAATTGGTCTAGGATATATCTCAGGTCCAAATTCAAATAACTAAGTGTCCTTGTAAAGTTTTACCAGGGCAGTCTTGGGAGTTTTGATGAGGTTGAAAACTACACTTAATTTTTTTCTGAAATGTACAATTTAGGGTCTCTCTCTCTAGTAAGGTTCAAAACAGTTTTTTTCAGATACATTTAAAGCTATATCAGTTTAGACCCACACTCATCATTGCCTTGTAGGAACCTCCATAAAGGATCAGATGAGTGTTCCAGATAGTCTAGTGTCATGCTACATACAGCAGGCAATAAGAGGAAGGTGCAAGGAACCCCATAATGGACACAACCTACCCTGTGGAAATTTTTCTGAGCCTTACCATTTAGTAGTTGGCCTATGGGGGTTTCTATTCTTTTTAATTTCTTTATCCTGTCTAATGCAACTTCGGATTGTGTTAGCCATATAAATGTCTCATGCTCTTTAGTATCCTGCTAAGCACCTAGCTTTAGTAATATCTTGTGGCAAGAGTTCCATGTGGTTATCTACCTGTTGTGTAGAAGAGTTTTTCCTTTTTTCAAGTTTAAGTTAGTTGCCTCTTTAATGTTTTCCAGCTGCCTTCTGAGGGGTAGTCTGTAACATGCAAGGTTTCTGCTAATGGGCTTATTTTAAGAAAACAAAACTGCTTACGTTTGACACTGTAGTTATATTAGCTACAATTCTGTTTGAAAACTGTTGTCAAACCAGATTTGTGCCTGACAGTCCTTTTTTAAACATGGCTGTAGCTAGTCAGTTTTTTCCCCAGGTGAGGACAGAACTTTCCAGGGACAGGATTGCAGCTCTTCTGTCATGACCTAACATAGGACCTAATTTTTCCAAAGTTGTAAGGCAATATAGTTGTTTGTACCTGTAGAAAATGGGTGTAAAATGTGTAAATGAGTTAAAAATTCAGATTTGGTAGCATTCTGCACCTGCGCATAGGTGCTGGTACTCGGGGTGCTGCTGCACTCCCTAGTCTGAAGTGGTTTCCGTTATATACAGGGTTTACAGTTTGGTTCAATGGCTCTGAGCACCCCACTATAAAAATTGTTCCAGCACCCTTGCACCCGCGTTGCATAGGTGTAAATGACTGCATCGGCTGCAAGGCAGACTATGTCAACTTCACATTCTCCATCATTTATAGCTTTTTTTTGTTACATTTGTGTTCAGTAATAAACTAGTAACAGCATAGAATGATGCCCTAGAGCAGGGGTCAGCAACCTCTGGCACTCGGCTCGCCAGGGTAAGCACCCTGGCGGGCCGGGCCAGTTTGTTTATCTGCTGCGTTGGCAGGTTCGGCTGATCGCGGCTCCCACTGGCCGCAGTTCGCCGTCCCAGGCCCATGGGGGCAGCGGGAAGCCGTGGCCAACACATCCCTCACCCGCGCCGCTTCCCGCATTGGCCTGGAAAGGCGAACCACAGCCAGTTGGAGCCATGATCGGCCGAACCGGCCAACGGGGCAGGTAAACAAACTGGCCCGGCCCGCCAGGGTACTTACCCTGGTGAGCCGCGTGCCAGAGGTTGCCGACCCCTGCTCTAGGTCTTGCAAGCCCCGTTGTCACTATACAGGTTAGCAATAGGCACACCCAAACCTCAAAGCCTATGGGGGTCTCCCTGGAGAGTCCAGTGTCTGCTCCACTGGACAATCGCATTGCTCACAGATTCACTGCTTCCAAAGAAGCAGCACACCCCAGCTTACCAGTTCCATGTCACAGCACCACTCTTCTTGACATACAGCACTGAGAGATATTTATAGAGAAAACAACTAAATGTTTATTTAACAAAGTATAAAGATTTAAGTGATAGCAAGTAGAAGTATTGGAAAGAAATGGTTACATATAAAAATTATAACACCCATTCCAATACTTCTAGAAGAGAAATGATCACCCAAAGTTATTCCAGTGTTTTACAGGCTTGGCTGTGATCTTCCATTCATGAGGAAAATCGTGCTGTCAGCTTGCCTCCTCAGCGAAAGATCCAGGCTGTCTGTACCCCCAGATATATCAAAACAATCCATTGATCTTATTCATAAGCAGGATTCCCCCTGACGATTGTTTGGTTTTTTTTCCTGTATACTGCTTTCTTGTAGATTTTGCAATCTCTTAATCAGCATCTGACTCAGCATGCAGATAGGCCTGCATTGTGGGGCACACAGTGATGAGACAGGGAGATATGTGTTGCCACCCCCTGCCTGAAAGGAAACTGTTGCCTGCCTTAGTAATATAATTTTCAGTTTACATACATAACCCCTTAAATATTATCTCTACATAAGTTTCACCATGATGACCAGTGTGCTACTGGCTCTCAGACCACACATGCCACGCTTTTGTGAATTATTATGCACATATCCGACCTAGGGGATCCCTGTAAAATCTTATGCACCCCATATCCCTCTGCCACTTGGCATCGAGAATTCACTGAGTCACAATCACCATGGCTAGGTCCTCATTCTAGAAACAAGGGCACAGTTTCCTGCTAGCCAAAGATGAAAGATGTTGTTTCTAGCCACTATTTTCAGGAGCAGTGATTAATTCAACAGAACTCCAAGACAGTGCACTGCCTGGACCTGAAGAGGGCAGGAACCTTTCAAATATCTACACTAGCCAAATTTTGTAGGCCTTTTTTATTATAAAATGACATGGTGATAAAAATGCCTGTGCCCTGTCTATAGTACAGCTTAACCACTGGTAGCATGAGTGCAGTTACAGTGATGCTGAAAAACATGTGCAGATTTGTCTGTTGTAGACTTACCTACAGAGAAGGAGAATTCATCAAAATACTTCCCTCATCTTGCTTATTGTACCATGTGTAGTCACTTACACTTGTGCAAAGTGTGTAAAATGCTACCAATCTGATTTGGTAGCATTTTGAACCTGCTTCATACTCACTTTGCTCAGGTGTAAATGACTATCCAAAGTGAGGGCAATGAAGAATCTGGCACTGTCTTACCCAGATTTAGCATGAGCCAGCTGCTTTCCATACAGGTTCCTGTTTCTTTCATATGCTAAGCCAGCTGGAAAACAACCCTGTCTATGATGAATATGAAAGAGCTGCAGACCTGGGGGTAATCAGCACACTGATGTCATCGTAGACCATAGCATTTCACATTAGCACCTTTTGTTCTCACATAAATGTTGAATAAGGGCTTGTCTACATCAGAAAGTTGCAGCGCTGGTGAGGGAGTTACAGCGCTGCAACTTTGAAGGTGTACACATCTGCAGGGCACCACCAGCGCTGCAACTCCCTGTTTGCAGCGCTGGCCGTACTCCCGTTTTGTCTCGGGTGTAGAGGATCCAGCGCTGGTGATCCAGCGCTGGTAATCCAATGTAGACAGTTACCAGCGCTTTTCTTGACCTCCGTGGAAGGAGAAAGCCTCTGGTAATCAAGCTGGTTTCCTTTCCCGGTTTGCTCTCTCGGTCCCGGAGCCACCCAGCAAACCGCAGGGAAGGAGACCTGCTTGCTCGGGGTTCCGGGACCGAGAGAGCAAACCGGGAAAGGAGACCAGCTTCGCCGCGGTTTGCTCTCGCGTTCCCGGAGCCACCCAGCAAACCGCAGGGAAGGAGACCTGCTTGCTCGGGGTTCCGGGACCGAGAAAGCAAACCGGGAACGCCGCGGTTTGCTCTCTCGGTCCCGGAGCCAGCCAGCAAACCGCAGGGAAGGAGACCTGCTTGCTCGGGGTTCCGGGACCGAGAGAGCAAACCGGGAACGCCGCGGTTTGCTCTCTCGGTCCCGGAACCCCGAGCAAGCAGGTCTCCTTCCCTGCGGTTTGCTGGGTGGCTCCGGGACCGAGAGAGCAAACCGCGGCGTTCCCGGTTTGCTCTCTCGGTCCCGGAACCCCGAGCAAGCAGGTCTCCTTCCCTGCGGTTTGCTGGCTGGCTCCGGGACCGAGAGAGCAAACCACGGCGTTCCCGGTTTGCTCTCTCGGTCCCGGAACCCCGAGCAAGCAGGTCTCCTTCCCTGCGGTTTGCTGGCTGGCTCCGGGACCGAGAGAGCAAACCGCGGCGTTCCCGGTTTGCTCTCTCGGTCCCGGAACCCCGAGCAAGCAGGTCTCCTTCCCTGCGGTTTGCTGGGTGGCTCCGGGACCGAGAGAGCAAACCGCGGCGTTCCCGGTTTGCTCTCTCGGTCCCGGAACCCCGAGCAAGCAGGTCTCCTTCCCTGCGGTTTGCTGGCTGGCTCCGGGACCGAGAGAGCAAACCGCGGGGAAGCTGGTTTCCTTTCCCGGTTTGCTCTCTCGTCCCGGAACCCCCCTTGAAGCCGCCCAACAGCGCTGCAGTGTGGCCACATCTAACACCACTTGCAGCGCTGGTTGCTGTAAGTGTGGCCACTCTGCAGCGCTGGCCCTATACAGCTGTACTAATACAGCTGTAACAACCAGTGCTGCAAAATTTTAGATGTAGACATGGCCTAAGAGTGGTGACAGGTGAGTGTCCTCAGGGAAGAGAAGCAGCTATCCATCAGGGCCCTCTGGGACATCTGAGAAGAAATGAACAATGCCAGTTTAATATGATTTAGACCATAGGTGCTTTGCTTCTGTTCGTGGCCTAAGGCATAGGTGCCAACTTCTTCTGATGCCAGGGAGTGTTCGTGCCCCCCTGGCACCCCTGACCCACCCCATTCCAACCCCTTCCCCAAATCCCCACCCCAGCCCCATCTCTTCCTTGTCTCCCCCCTCCCTCCCACAGCTTGTTATGCAAGTGCTGGGAGGAGAAGTGGGGATGGTGCGCTTGGGGGAAGGCAGAGGCAGAGGTGAGCTGGAGTGGGGTGCTTGGCTGCCAGTGGGTGTTGGTGCCTATGACCTAAGGAAATCCTCCATCAGTTTAATCAGTGATGTCTCTGACCTATCCCAAATGGAAACCTAGTGAGGAATCTAAAATATTGGTGATCAAATAGCCACTGATATAATGCTCCTCAAAATAGAGAGATTAAAGGTAGGTGACAGATTATTAGTTGCAAAGAGTGGCTGTCAGGTGGGTTTTGTTTGTTTTTTGAGTACACGCTGGCCTATGTCCCATGTTTAAAGGTGGCAGAGAAAATCCCTTATTGGGGAAAGCATTGGTCAACAGTGGGCTGATCTGATCTCTGCAGGCTTTCACCAAAAAGGTCATAAATTCTTTTTGCTGGTGATACCAAATGTTTTTCTTGATGGCATTTGGCCCAATCATAAATGCATTAGGAAGGGTGCTATGATCATAGCTTTCTGCTCTCACTTGATTTTCCTGCAGGTGGGAAAAGACTGTCTCAGACTCTGTTTTGCTGTTTGCTTTAATTTCTCCTGCAAGAAAGATCAGAGCTGTTGGCAGTGGGAGGTACCTGAGTCTTTGTTGTGCAGAAGCAGTTTGAATTTATGTAGTTACCTTTCTTTCCAGGACAGTTCTGCTGGTCATGTTAGCAGGTACTATAGCAGGGATCAGCAACTTTTGGCATGCGGCCCTGGTGGGCCGGGCCAGTTTGTTTACCTGCCGCGTCCACACATTCGGCTGATCGCGGCTCCCACTGGCTGCAGTTCACTGCTCCAGGCCAATTGGGGCTGCGGGAAGCGGCGTGGGCCGAGGGATGTGCTGGCCGCCGCTTCCCGCAGCCCCCATTGACAAGCCTTATGGCTCTACCATTTACTTAATACATGACCTTAGGCAAGGTGCTAGACAAGAAAGGGGAAGTTTCTGACCTTCCTTTGGAGGAGGGGATGTTAAGGTCCAGTATAAGGGTATGCAGTGCCCCTTTCCCTCACCATCACCTGCGTACCTAAGCAGATCAGCAGCTCCAGTGTGTCTGGCTATGTGTGCAGGCGTCTGGTGATCACTAGGGATGTGAGGTCTTAGGCCAGTCTGTTAGAGGCACTGGTGTGGGATGCACTGCATGCCAACAAGATTTTCACATTAGATATGACTTGTACAAGTGGATTTACTCCAGTGAATCTATCTTAACTCTGGCATTTGAAGTTGGCTCTAAATTGCATGTCATGTGTATCCCCCTCCCTAACCCTCCTGGATTTACATTGTATCAATCAATTGGATGAGTGGAGGAAATCTGGGGAAATTTCATCTTTTCCTTCTTAAACTATCTGTGCCTACATCTGTATGTTGAGTAATTTTTATGCTAGGGAATGATTTCTCCTCAGTTCCCCTCTCTCTCTGTTTTTCTTTATCTTGCATTATTTAATTTGCTAACTATATTGTTAAACACTGCTTACCTTGGTTTGTAGCTTCAAGATCTTTGTAGGATTTTTGTCCCCTTCTTTGCATTTTAAAAGTTTCACAAATGAATCACTATGAATAAACTTGTTTCTGTCACCTGTCAGCAAGTGTTTGCAACAGCACTCTTCATCTCCAGATCAGTGACTGTGATGTTGCACAACACTAGATTATAACCCCACCCAATGAACCAATAAATGGATTTTTATCATTTCCCTGCCAGCAGGCTGAAATGAGGTATGGAACATGTCTCATCTTTTCCTCAGTAATAATCAGAATCTGTATTTTTTCAGGAGTATTTCCTCTTAGCTAGTATTGCTCAATAGTCTTGTTTTTTAAAAGTAGTAGCTTCTGAAAGACTCTTGATAGTGCACCACTCACAGACTTGTGCAATAGCACAAGAAGTATAGTAGCAATGGTAAAACTATTAACAGAGCAAAACATAACAGAAAACAGAGCAGCCAGAAAAATTCTAGCTGCCTGGGTTTTGGCTGAGTAGTTTAGGAAGTAGGGTTTGTTGAATGAGTAAAATGTCGGTATCTTTTCAGTACTATTTGCAGTAAGGGTGGGCAAATAAATTTTTAGTCTGGGCTGGTAGACTTGTGTCTAAATCAGCCTTGTTAAACAAAATCTACTTGCCCATCTTTACTGTAAACATCAACAAATGCAGTTCCATACAACACACACTGTGCATGAGCGCACACACTTATCTCACTCATTACTTGGTTGGCTTCCTTTCTCCCAGCATCCCACATTCCATCTTTCTCTTCAGGTTCTCACAGTGCCCTCATTACTGTAATTCTGAGCATTCCAGAAGGGCATTAAGCAATGAGACTTTTGCAGTGTGGTTCTTTCTCCCTTTTGTGACTTAGTCATACACACCCCAATTCACTGTCATTCATTCCTCTCCCCACTCTGTTACTGCTTATCATCCTGACTTGATCACCCTTCCAGAAATGTGCTGGCCGCCACTTCCCACAGCTCCCATTGGCCTGAAACGGCAAACTGCGGCCAGTGGGAGCTGCAATCGGCTGAACCTGCAGATGCTGCAGGTAAACAAACTGTCCCAGCCCGCCAGTGTATTTCCCTGATGGGCCACATACCGAAGGTTGCTGATCCCTGCGCTCAGTCATGGTATCTCCCAAGCAGGACCAGCTGTACAGTTTTCGCCGCCCCGAGCAGCATGCCGAATTGCTGCCAGACAGCGGGGGGCAGTCCATGTGCCCTTAGGGCAGCAGGCATGTTTCCGCCGCGGCGGCAGCTTCTATGTTTAGCTGAAGCCGCCACGGACAGCTAAACATAGAAGCTGCTGCCGAATTGCCGCCACCGCAGAAACGCGCCTGCTGCCCTAAGGGCACACAGACTGCCCCTGCCGCCCGCTGCGGCAATTCGGCGCGCTGCTTGGGGCGGCGAAAACACAGGGACTGCCGCCCCTTGCAGATTGCCGCCCCAAGCACGAGCTTGGAATACTTGTGCCTGGAGCCGGCCCTGCTTCCAAGGACTACCCACTTGTGGTGTCAAAATGAGGTGTTACTCACAGTGCAGATATGTGACCCTCCTTGTTTCTTGAGGAATGTAATTTAACAACATTAGCATTTAAATTAGCATTGCTGTGTGTTGAAGTTAACATCTCATTGAGATAAACAGAGTAGTTCATTTCTCTCAAAGATACTGTTCCAGGCTCTCTGTGGTAACATTGTCATTTTTGAATTTTTCTTTGCAACCATAACAGCTAGACTTACTTTTTTATTTTAAATGAAAGTTGAAATTCTGGAGAATATAGTTGTAGCTTCAGAGAAGAGCTGGTGTGGTGTATAAGACCATAAGAACGGGAATACTGGGTCAGACCAAAGATCCATCTAGCCCAGTATCCTGTCTTCTGACAGTGACCAATGCCAGGTGCCCCAAAGGGAATGAACAGAGCAGGTAATCATCAAGTGGTCCATCCCCTGTCTCATATTCCCACCTCCTGGCAAACAGAGACTAGGGACACCATCACTGCACATCCTGGCTAATAGCCATTGATGGACCTATTCTCCATTATCTTAATCTAGTTCTTTTTTGAACGCTGTTATATTCTAGGTCTTCACAACATCCTCTGGCAAGGAGTTCTACAGTTTGACTGTGTGTTGTGTGAAAAAAAAATTCCTTTTGTTTTAAACCTGCTGCCTATTAATTTCATTTGTGACCCTTAGTTCTTGTGTTATGAGAAGGAGTAAATAACACTTCCTTATTTATTTTCCCCACATCAGTCATGATTTATAGACCTCAATCATATCTTGCCTTAGTCATCTCTTTTCCAACCTGAAAAGTCCAAGTCTTACTAATCTCTCCTCATATGGAAGCCGTTCCATACCCCTGATCATTTTTGTTACTCTTTTCTAAAGCTTTTCCAATTCCAATATATCTTTTTTGAGATGGGGCAACCACATGAGCACGCGGTATTCAAGATGTGGGCATACCACAGATTTATATAGAGGCAATATGATATTTTCTATCGTCTTATCTATTCCTTTCTTAATGATTCCCAACATTTTGTTTGCTTTTTTGACTGCCACTGCACATTGAGTGGATGTTTTCAGAGAACTATTCACAATAAGTCCAAGATCTCTTTCTTGAGTAGTAACAACTAATTTAGACCCCATCATTTTATATGTATAGTTGGGATTATATTTTTCAATATGCATTACTTTGCATTTATGGCCACAGATTGGATGTTTTGAAGCTCAGATGTTAACATCAGCAGCAGCTCTTCAAAGCTGCAGTGGCCGCCTTAACCTTCCATCCCAGTGGGGTCTCCTACCCCTGAGGGAATTCTGCACTAAAAAAATAAAAATTCTGCACACAATATTTGAAAATTCTGAAAGTTCTGCATTTTTGGGTCAAAATATCACAGTATAATCATGCCAGTTCAATTATTTTGATGATTTATTTCAAATTATCAGTCAGCAAGTACATCTGTTAACAGTACAACCCCCATAACAGTACAACCCCCAAAAGAACAAAGATTCTGGTAATTTATTTTTTGACAAATAGATTCCTTAGTAGGCATATTAATACAGGACTTTGTGTAATTCATTTTAATTACAATACAGAAGTGTATTTCCTGCACGTCAGAAGCAATGGACGAGCTGAGGGAGAGGGAAGGAGCCTATGAGTGTTGGTGTGGGTGAGAGAAGGTTTTTTGGGGGGCAGGGATTGTTAGGGAGTTGGGACGCCTCCCTCATGCAGACCCTGACTGACCCCAAGCCTCTCTCATTCAGTCAGGCAAATCTGCCCCTGTCCCTACACTCCCCATCCCTGTGGGTCTCTGCAGATCCCCTCTCCAGGCTCAACGCTGTCACCCCACTAGCTCCTGAGCCCATGCCCATCTGTGCCCACCCCCACTAGCCATTATGAACCCCAGTCTGTCTCTCTCTCTCTCTCTCTCTCACACACACACACACACACTCACACTCACTCACTCACTCACTCCCAACAGCCCTGTGTGCCCCACTCTCCTAACCTGGCTCTGCAAGGCAGGGTTCTATGAACTTCTACTCCTTGGGGAATTCTGCGGAACTGGGCATAGAATTTTGTATTTTCCCACATAAAATACATTTTGCCTAAGAAGTGCTGCCATTCTGCCTTTTGCCCACCAGAGGCAAAAGCAAAAACTGCAACACTTCTTAAGCAAAATGTTTTTTATGCAGGAAAATACAAAATTATGTGAGACAGAGGAATTCTGCGTGTTCGCAGATGTGCAGAATTCCCCCAGGAGTAGTCTCCTTGGGTGGTAACAGCTGCCTCAGTGCCTTCCCCTCCATCAGATTTCAAGTCTTTTCCTGATGGCATGTACCAGCACCTTTCCTCCGAGTTGTTCCAATTGCAGTGCCACATCCCTCATCACATTAGTGTTTTTACTTTGAGTTAGCTGGCAATGAACTGTAGGTATTTTCACTTTGTGAAAGCTAATGAATGTTTCTTCCAAGATACGTCATTTTGTGGTTTTCTGCACAAACTGTAAAGGTTTAAAAAAGAAGTGTGTAGGCAAGTCCATAGGAAAGGAGCCACTGGCACTGCTTCCCTCCCTCAAAGAAGAGAAGGATATGTGGAGGGGTGGAAGTGTTTGAGTGGACACTGGCTGCAGTGGCCTGAGATTGGAGACAAAGCAGGCCTTGCCCAGGGAATCTTCTGGACTCAGTCACCTAAGCCTGACACAGAGTGATAGAGTCGAGAGGGTTCAACAAGGGCCATTGTAGATACTTGTTCACTTTCTTTGCTACTGAATGGAGAAAAAGTGAGTAGAACTCCCTCTACTGGCAAAGAATACAGTTGTGGTAGCTGCTCCCACATTGCTGGCCCCAACAGCTGTAGCATCAGTTAAGTTCACATTTTGGATGCATTTAAGTTTATTTTACTTACTATAGGAAAGCAAGTATGTGGAGAGAAGGTAGGTGCTGATGGGTTTCAACTGGAATCAAGTCCAGTTTTCTGTGGCTGGAAGGACAGGAGCCCCCACTTGCCTTTCTCCTCCAAATTAGTAATTTAAGTAGCCTGTGTTGCAAAACACTCATTAAGCAATAGATCAGGGAACATTCTAACATTTTCCTGTTTTCTAATCTTAATAGGACTTTACAGACCCCAGCCCAAGTTCCAGTGGTTGTTTCACCTGGAAACCAGCAGTTGCATACTGTAACACTCCAGACAGTGCCTCTTACAACAGTGATAGCCAGCACAGATCCAGCATCAGCAACAACATCCCAAAAATTTATTCTCCAAGCCATTCCTACTTCGCAGCCAATGACAGTACTTAAAGAAAATGTCATGCTGCAGTCTCAGAAGCCAGTCTCCTCTTCTTCATCTATTGTCTTTAGCCCAGCCCAAGTTCAACAGGTTCTCACCAGCAATGTGCAGACCATTTGCAATGGAACAGTCAATATGGCTTCATCTTCATCCTTCAGTGCTACTACTCCCGTGGTAACTTTTTCACCTAACAGTTCACAGATGGTTGCTCATCCACCTGGCACAGTGATCACTTCAGTTATCAAAGCACCAGAAACTAAACAGACTGTTATACAAGAAATGATGAAAGAGGCGGTAGAAGAGGACACAAAAGATGATGCCGAGCAGTCAGAGCAGAGGTTCCAGCAGCAGCCTTTTGTGATGGTGGTATCCAATTCAAATGGATTCCCATCTAACATGCAAGTGAAACAGGAAAGTGAACAGTTGGAATCGAATTTATATTAATAAACAAAAAAAATCCCTGTGGATGATTATTTTCATAAATGTGATGGGACCTTTACAGTTGTGTGTGTGTGTGTGTGTGTATATATATATATATATATATATATATATATATATATATATATATGATTTGATTCTGAAGCAGATGTTAAAGCTACTTAATTTCTACAGTTAATTGTTAGAAGTCATGTATTAGAATGAGTTTTGATTTTCTGTTAATTGCTAAATGTTATAAAAACATAAAATTATATAGTACTCATTTTTCAAAACACAAGCATGAAGGAACATGCATTTTATACTATGAAGACTTTTTCTTTATTTGTTTTTGCCAAAAGTTCCAAATTTCTTACATATTATGCATTTTCAGTCTTGCTAATTTACATTGCAATACCATATAATATTTTCTGTTTAATCTGTAGATGTGTCATTTAACTTTTGAAACAACCATTACTTTCTCCAGAACAGAATTTTCATTCCATGTGTGTGAATCTTATCAAGTTTACCAAATACCTATTGCGTACCAGTGAACTATGTCACATTTTACTTTGAATAATGGACAGTGGCAACCAAGCTTCCAGCACAGTCATTTGGGTGTGCAAAATAAAAGTACACTCCCATTATGAGAATACATAAAGCATTTACATATACCAATAATGGACAGTGCCAGATCTATATTTTTATATACACTCGTCAAATATACTTAATTACAGAAACTAGTGGCATTGCTACAGGTGCAATTATTTCATACTATTTTGTGGCTATGAAGTTAAACAATCTTGCTTTCTATTTCAGATTATTTTGTAGGGGGGAAAGTGAAATGTATACAATTTATGCAAGTGTTCTGAGATTAATACTTTTATGAGTTCCTTTTTCAATTGTAAATAATGTACATTTAATTTCACAAGAACGTTTTTCAGCTAATTTGTTTCCATAGAGCAATTTTTGATAGATACAAATAAGATCATTATGTTTAGAGGTCTAATGTTATATGTATTCATATTACAGAGTGAATTTGTATTTAAAGACAAATTTTTAAATGACAAAACCCTACTGAACCTGGGTTCTTTGTCTTTTGTATTTTAATTGGTTTATTATGAAAATAAATCAAGTGGAAATTTTTTTATGTATTTATTCTAGAGTTTTCTTACCAATACATGAGTACAGTGTTTCTGGCAATCTGAACTGTATTGAGAAATAGAGCAATATGATTAATTAGTGATGGTCTGTGATTTGGAACACAGTAGATGAGCAGTTCAGGAATCAGTTCAAGAGAACTCGGGGTGAGAAATTGATTCTCAAGCTGTTTGTCTGAGAATGTGACAGCACTATGCAGTACCAGGGCTGCCCAGAGGATTCAGGGGGCCTGGGGCAAAGCAATTTCGGGGGCCCCTTCCATAAAAAAAAAAGTTGCAATATTATAGAATACTATATTCTCATGGGAGCCAGGGGCAAATTGCCCCACTTGCCCCATCCCCGGGTGGCCCTGTGCAGTACTGCTATAGGTTAAGGTGAATAGATTATCAGGGTTGGATGGACCCTCACTCAGGATGTCATCTAGTTCAACCCCCTGCTCAAAGCAGGACCAATCCCCAGACAGATTTTTGCTCCACATCCCTAAATGGCCTCCTTAAGGATTGAACTCACAACCCTGGATTTAGCAGGCCGATGCTCAAACCACTGAGCTATGCTCAGAAACGTGCGCTAAATAGGTCCATTGATGTGGCATTGGGTACAGATGGTTTAAACTTTGTCCCCTTATCCTCACCTGTGAAAGCTGCTATAGGTCCACAAATGCATAATTCTGGGACATCACTGATACTACAAATTGCATAGGACTTCTGGGATCAATGATACAACAACATGTTTCATTCTGGATTGTCTTAATAGAACCCAGAAATACTGGATGATTACTCAAAGTATATGGGGAGGAGAGAGGGCGCTTAAAGTTAAAAACATATTATCCTAATATCTCTTCTTGGGAACTTTAAACAAATATTTTCTAAGCTTAATTCAGTTTTAATTTTAGTTTGCAGTTCTTTAAAGTTCAGTTGGTTTCCATAGCAAACCCCTTTACTAAGGAGATATAAACCTTGGCCATTTTAATTTATATCCGAGTAAAAGTTCAACAGAATTTGTATACTATTTGAATTTTAATTATCTTATGTGTTACAAATCCAAAGTATTTTGAGAAGTTTTATATATTTTTGCAAAAAAGTTCATAACAGGGAGTTCTGCAAGTTCTTTCAGGGAGGAAAATACTTAAAATTAACAAAACTCAACTAATCATATTATGCATAATGTGAAAAATATGTAAAAAGCTCATGGAGTCAGAACTGAATATTCAGGATTGTTAATGGTTTGGTTCAAAAAATTAAAATCCATCCTCCCATTGGATTTAGTACTCAATAGAATAATTCTAATACTTATAGTGCTCCCATCAATCTATGTGGTTGAAGAGCACTTGCACCTAAAATAAATCTTAGGAAAACATCGCTATTATAACTGAAACCTCTATGAATTACAGTATTAGCATAAACTTCATTTGTTTTATAATGAAGTAGCTGTAGAAATTTGGTAGGCACTGTAACCGCACACACGATAGTCCTCATCCTGAAATCCTTATATTCTAACTAGACAGTAAAGGTGGACTAGGCATTTCACTGAAAAAGGGGCTTTGATCGCTGATTGGGCCTGTATGCCACAATATAAATATTTAGTAATACAAACAAAACTGAAGTGATATTTAAAAAACACTCCCTTCTGTGACTGAGTCACCTTATTATCTCCAGCCTCCAGCAAGAGGAAGGTTTGTTTTTGCTTGACTAGATGTTGGCTTCCTGATACTCCCAGTCTGTTAGCTACCCAAACAATCTCCTCAGGGCAATGCCAGTCCTAACTTCCACGGATTCCAAGGCCAGAAGGGACTGTTGTGATCATCTAGCCTGATCTCTTGTAAAACAAAGACCACAGAACTTCCCCAAAATAATTCCTCAAGCAGATCTTTTAGAAATGCATCCAATCTTGATTATAAAAAATGTTAATGATGGAAAATCCACCAAAATCCTGGGTAAATTGTTCTCATGATCAATTAACCTCTCAAAAATTTCCAGTTTATTTCCAGTTGAAATTAATCTAGCTACAACTTTGGCCATTGCATTGTGTTATACCAGGGGTCGGCAACCTCTGGCATGCGGCTCACCAGGGTAAGCAACCTGGCCGGCCGAACCAGTTTGTTTACCTGCCGTGTCGTGGCTCCCACTGGCCGCAGTTCGCCATTCCAGGCCAATGGGGGCTGCAGGAAGCAGCGTGGGCCGAGGGATGTGCTGGCCACAGCTGCCCTCCTCCCTTATTGGCCTGGAATGGCGAACCGCAGCCAGTGGGAGTCACGATCGGCCAAACCTGCCAACGCGGCAAGTAACAAACTGGCCCGGCCCGCCAGGGTGCCAGAGGTTGCCGAGCCCTGTGTTACACCTTTATCTCCTAAAGAGCTGATTATTAAATATTTGTTGTCCATGTAGATACTTCTAATCAAATCACCTCTTAATCTTTTCTTTGTTAAGGTACATAGACTGAGCTTTTTCACTGTAAGGCATGTTTTCTAATCCTTTAATCATTCTTGTGACTCTTCTCTGAACCCTCTCCAATGTATCAATATTCTTTTTGAATTGTGGGCACCAGAACTGGACACAGCATTCCAACAGTGATCACATCAGTGCTAAATACAGAGGTAAAATAACTTAGCTCCTTTTTCAGCATCACTGCTTCCCAGGATAGAGTCCCCATTCTGTAAGTCTGGCCTACTTTCTTTGTTCCTAGATGTATACATTTAACCATATTAAAATGCATATTGTTTACTTCCATCCAGTTTACCAACTGAGCCAGGTTGCTCTGAATCAGTGATCTGTCCTCTTCATTATTTGTCAACCCTGCCTGGGACGCAGACTCTCAAATATATTTTCAGTATGTATACACAACTCCTTAAATATCATCCGTATATACATCACACGATTGAGGATCAGTGTGATATAGAATCATACAATATCAGGGTTGGAAGGGACCTCAGGAGGTCAACTTTTCCAACCCCCTGTGCTGGCTTTCATTTAAGATCTCACATAACATTATAGATAAATACTGTGAAAGCTGTATGCTATGTCAGGTGCTGTTATAGAACAATGAACCCTTTCCAAGCTGGTACCCATGGCCCTTTTGTGTCACACCCTACCACTTCCCATATGTCCTAGTACCCCAATCTGCTCGTTCCCCTGTTCTGCTCACTCTTCTGCTTCAGTACACTGAACCCTTCTTGTCCCTGGAGTGGTGATAGACAGGATAATCACACAGCAGGCCTTGAACTGTGACTGATTATGGCCAACTGTTGAACTCTCTCTCCTCCCCTTATCCAGCTACCATCTTGGTGTAGGCTTCCTTAGTTGTGTCCATGGCACTGGTACTCAGAATGAGTGATGCCAAATTCAAGCTGCAATGAGGTGATAAAGAAAACCAAACAACCACTGATGCTGCCACATTATTCTTCTGGGAGGTTTAATACCTTTGTAATTGCTGATAACTGGACCCTTACGCCTAGGTCTCCCATCTCCTCCCCCACCCCCCCAAGCCCTGTTGCTCCTTTTTCCCCTCCCCTACCCCAATGGATTGTCTCAAGGAGCCTGCCTGCCTGCAGTAGGAGGCAGTCCTAGCTGAGTAGAGGCTGGCATGGGTTAATGACACCATGCCTTCCCCTGCCCTGCAGTAACTGGACTTTTGGTTCTAGTGCCATTTAGGGTTCCCAGCTCCCCTTTTTGATCAGATTTTCCAGTTGAAAACTGAGCACCTGGCAACCCTAAATGTAACCAGGACATAGAAGCCAAAAACCAGTTGGGTGCCAACCCTATTCTTCCCACATGCCAGGGGAACCAGAGCCCTAAACTCCAGTAACAGCCAGGAAAGGAGCACCCTGAATGGCAGTCTGGGCCTCTCTGTTGCTGCGGCCTGGGGAAACCCAAACTGCTCGGGGGGTGTGACTTTGCCTATGTGTTATGGGCCCTGCCTGCTGCTGAAGAGGAGGTGCTGGCTATTTAGCAACCACTTCTGCAGCTGCTCGTTGCTAAATTAATAGGCAAGAGCAACATGAGCGCACCCTTCAGCGCACCAGGCGAAAGAGCAGCTGGCTTCGCTTCAGTGGAGGAACCCCGCCCGGGGGGCAGCATCTCTAGCCCAAGTCTGGAGGAGCAGACCCCACCCCAGCTGCAGGGAACCACGCCGAGCCCTGGAACGAGGAGAGGGGACCCTAGGTCCTGTCACACTGGCCCAGCCCGTGCACGCACGTGCTCCTTTCACCAGGGTTAAATCTGCGGCCTGTCTGTGCCAGGCCCGCCTCCCACGCCAGCCTTGTGGCTGGGGATAGACACTGCAGCGGACGGACGCGTTCCAGGAGCTGGAGGCCCTGCAGGCTGCTGGCTGGGGTCCCGCTGCCGGGCGGGGAGCCAATGGGGACCGCGAGCGCCCCCAGCCCCGCGGAGGCTCGTTCCGTTGCCATGCCAGCCACTGCGGGGAGGGGCAGGAGCGGGCTGGGCACGTCCTCGCTCCCAATCCTCCCGCGCTAGGGGGCGCGAGGGAGGAGCCTCACCTCAGGAGCGTTCGCCTCGCTCGCTGGCTAGCAACCAATGAGCGGCGGGCGGCGACGGGTGCAGATCGCGTCAGCTTCCCTTCCTCACGTGGGGCTGGCAGTTACTGGAAGGGGGTGACGTCACGCTACGCCACCCCCCCTCGGCCCCATCAGCGTCTGCGCGCGCCGCGGGAGTGCTGGCGCGTGTGTTGCTCCGCTCGCACAGTGCCCTGGTGGCGGAGCGAGCGAGCGAGCGGTGTCATGGCGGCGGCCCTAGACCCGGCCCCTCCGCGGTGAGTGTCCCCCTTCCTCTGCTTCGCGGCCCCGGCCGGAGCCGCCGCCGCCGCGGCCCCCTCTAACCGCGCGCCGCTGTGTTGTTCTCTCCAGGTGCCCAGACAGCGACATCGAGCAGGACCCCGGGGCGGCGGTGCAGGTGAGAGGCCCGGCGCGGAGATGGGCGGGAGAGCGAGTGACAGGGGCCCACGGGGCGGGGCAGCGGCCTGGGCATCTCCTGTGTCCTGGGCATCGCCCGCGGGGCGTTCGCAGGGCCAAGCCCGTGTCCTCAGCGGGAGGGCCTCAGCTGGGGCCGGACACGTGTGTCTGCAGGTGTGGGCGCGCCTGGTGCAGCTCGGGCTTGTTTGCTGGGGTTGGTTTAAGCCAGTGGTTCTCAAACTTTTGTACTGGTGACCCGTTTCACACAGCAAGCCTCTGAGTGTCACCCTCTCCCTTATAAATTAAAAGCGCTCTTTAACATCATTATAAGTGCTGAAGGCAAAGTGGGGTTGGGGTTGGAGGTTGACACTTTGCAGCCCCCTGAGGGGTCCTGACCCGCAGTTTAAGAATCTCTGAGATAAGATATGCAATAGCAGCTACGTGGATAGTGTAGCTCAGGCATCTCAAGCTCAAATGACCACGAGGGCCACATCAGGGTTAGTTCATTGGCCCAAGAGCTGCATCACTGACACACATTCCCCTCGCTGCACCTGGCCGTGTCCCCACTCCACCCTTTCCTTGAGACCCTGCGTCTTCCCACCCCTTCCATGCCCCCATTCCAAGCCCTTCCCTGAAGTCCCCACTCCAACTCTGCCCCCAGAGAGTGCATGAGGGGTGTGATGGGGACTCAGGGCACAGAGTTGAAGTGCAGCAGGGGGTTGGGGTGCAGGCAGGGGGCTCCGGGCAGGGAGTTGGGGGTGCAGGAGTGCTTTGGGCTGGCAGCGGCACACACCGAGGCCAGGGCAGACTGCTGGCCCCACTCTGGGAAGTAGCTGGAACCATGTCCCTGCAGCTCCCCACCAGGTACCTCCTCCGAAGCTCCTGTTGGCCACGGTTCTCCACTCCCGGCCAATGGGAGCTGCGGGAGGGTGTTGCCCTAGAATCCAGGGCAACACATGGATGGAGCCCTTTGCTTCTCTCCTCCCTCCCCCCCCCCAACCACAGGGAGGTGCTCAAAGGGGGCAATCCTGCGGCTGTAGTTTGCCCACCCTGGCCTGGAGGTAGGCTGGGGGAGTGGGGGCGGGCCACTTGCCGGGCCGCAGGAAATAGCCCCGTGAGCCGCATGCAGCCTGCGTGTTTGAGACTCTTGATGTAGCTGAAGTCAACATACGTAGGTCTATTTACTGTGGTAAGTCGACAGCTGATGCTTTCCCGTCGACTCCGCTTACACTTCTTGTTCTGGTGGAATACTGGAGTTGATGGGAGAGCGCTCAGCAATAAATCGACCCCCCGCTCGATCAGTTGCTGCCCACCAATGTAGCCTGTAGTATAGACAAGCCCTGAATAGTTAAGGTTATGTGGAGTTTTTCTAAAAGCACGTTAACATTAGCGTAAGGTTAGCTTTTGTTGCAGCTCCTGTGAGAGCATCTCTGAGCACTTCAGCAGCTAACAAACTGAGTCTCAAAGTCTCTGCAAGTATAAGGCTGACAGACCTCAGTCATCAGCGGGCAGGATCAAACCTGGGCTTTCTGGAGCTTAGTGCATGAGCTAAAAGCCAACTGGCTGTTAGCTAGGGCTGTAGAGCAGACTCATTTTCTCTCTCTAAGGGCTTGTCTACATCAGAAAGTTGCAGCGCTGCTGAGGGAGTTACAGCGCTGCAACTTAGGAGGTGTACACATCTGCAGGGCACCACCAGCGCTGCAACTCCCTGTTTGCAGCGCTGGCCGTACTCCCGTTTTGTCTCGGGTGTAGAGGATCCAGCGCTGGTGATCCAGCGCTGGTAATCAAGTATAGACACTTACCAGCGCTTTTCTTGACCTCCGTGGAATAAGCAGGTATCCCAGCATCACCGAGGAAGCCTCTGGTAATCAAACTGGTCTCCTTCCCCAGCTGGCTCTCGCGTTCCCCGAACCCCGAGCAAGCAGGTCTCCTTCCCTGAGGTTTGCTGGGTGGTTCCGGGAACGCGAGAGCAAACCGCGGCGAAGCTGGTCTCCTTTCTCGGTTTGCTCTCTCGTTCCCCGAACCCCTGAGCAAGCAGGTCTCCTTCCCTGTGGTTTGCAGGGTGGTTCGGAGAACGCGAGAGCAAACCGCAGCGAAGCTGGTCTCCTTTCCCGGTTTGCTCTCTCGTTCCCCGAACCCCCGAGCAAGCAGGTCTCCTTCCCTGCGGTTTGCAGGGTGGTTCAGGGAACGCGAGAGCAAACCGCGGCAAAGCTGGTCTCCTTCCCCGGTTTGCTCTCTCGTTCCCCGAACCCCCGAGCAAGCAGGTCTCCTTCCCTGCGGTTTGCAGGGTGGTTCGGGGAACGCGAGAGCAAACCGCGGCAAAGCTGGTCTCCTTCCCCGGTTTGCTCTCTCGTTCCCCGAACCCCGAGCAAGCAGGTCTCCTTCCCTGCGGTTTGCAGGGTGGTTCGGGGAACGCAAGAGCAAACCGCGGCGAAGCTGGTGTCCTTCCCCGGTTTGCTCTCGCGTTCCCCGAACCCCCCTTGAAGCCGCCCAACAGCGCTGCAGTGTGGCCACATCTAACACCACTTGCAGCGCTGGTTGCTGTAAGTGTGGCCACTCTGCAGCGCTGGCCCTATACAGCTGTACTAATACAGCTGTAACAACCAGCGCTGCAAAATTTTAGATGTAGACATGGCCTAAGTGTTCTCATTGCCACTAGGTGGGACACAACACCACACCCAGGAGGTGTGTGGGTTACACAAGGTAGAAAAGTGTCATAGAACTGGGGAAATGGAGGCACAGAGTGCTGAAGTGACTCTCCAGCAGCTTGGCTGAGTTGGTGTTAGGGCTGGAATAAGAATCCCAGATTTTTTGACCTCATTTTCTCTCTACTACCAGACCATAATGTCTCTCCATAGGACTGTTTGTTATTGTGAAGGCTGCCTCAAGTAGCTATTTTCAGCATTAACATTTTTATAAAGTGCTAACTGTGTGTGCTAGGTGCATTACAGGCAATGATAAAAACAGGATCCCAACTCTGAGTAAATTACAGTTTAAATAACATACAGATGAAGCATGTTTTGCAAGGATAGATGCAGAGTGACTGAGCAGTGAAGTTTTGTGCATGACTTTAATAGTTTTTGTTTCCTCTTAGTCTACTCCATAAATGTTTCTTTCAAAGGAGATACTTGGGTTAGGTTATCTTGGAAGAAATGATTTTTGAAGAGATGGTAGAACCATATCAGACAGCAAAGGAATAGATTTCTTGGGGGAATTCTGTGCCATTGCACAATGCAGAATTTTGCAGAAATTAATGGTTTTTTAATGCAAAATTTCCTTTCCCCTACATAAATGGGCTGCAGTGCTGTTTGCCACCACTAGAGCCACTGGACCCAGCACAGCCTAGTTTGTGATAGAAGACACTGCCCTGGGGGGAGGCAGGGAAGAGCTAGAAAGTTCCTGGCAGCTGCAGTTCCCAGCATGCCCTCGGGGAAGGAGAGGTTGGCGCACGGGAATCTTCACACAAACCCAGGACCCAGCATCAGGCTGTTACTGTCCCTGGATCTCTGAGGAGTAGGGGGGATGGGTGTCAGGGCTGGTGGGGGGGGCCTGGTTGGGCTCTGGGAGGGGAAGAGGAGGCGGGTGTCTGGGCTAGGGAGCCCCTGTGGGCTCTGGGGTAGAGGGGTTGTGTGTGCTTGGCCCCCGGCTGGGCTCTGGCAGGGAGGGGGCAGAGAAAAAGGAACTGGACTGTCATAGGGGTTTCTTTAACTCTCTAGTCCTGGGGGAATTTTTGTGTCTGTATTGTTACAGATATACTTGCTGAAGGTATTTTGAAATAAATTACCAAACTACTTGAAACTGACATGATTATGTAGTGTTGTTTTTGACAAATAAAATTTGCAGAATTTTAAAATATTGTGTGCAGAATTTTTATTTTTTTGGTGCAGAATTCCTCCAGGAGTAGTATAGGGAGCAAAAGAGAGGATAACAAATAAGTACTTCGGTTACTGATAGGAAATTGTACAATAATTTGAGGGCGAGGACGAAGGTTTTCAAGTAGTGTTGAAGTAAGGAAAAACAACTGAAGGATTTGGGGAGGGGCTAAATGTAATTGGAATTGTAGGCCAAGATAAATGATGCTCTTGCAATCATTTCATTGATAGGGACAAGTTTAGAGATTTGGGCCCCATGCAAAGATCTTAATAGTAAGAATGGAGTGGAAAAGTTGAATTTTGGAGATGGTGTCCACGTTGGTTTAAAAGATGATATATGGAAATATCACAAAATAACCACAGAAATATCTGCAGCCTTTTCTGTGTGTGAGCCCAAGCTTAAGTGTTTGTTACAGGTGAGTTCAATTATTAAGAATCATTTTGTTTAAAAGAAATAGTCAGTAGAATCTGATCTGATATTACACAGATGCTTTAGGTCAGGTTTCATTAACGTAGGACTAGAAGAGGCTATCTTACCTAAGCAGGTCTTTGTTAAAAGTCACTGCATTTCTTTTCAAGTTACACTGTTGTATCAAGACTGCATATTTGAAGTCATGCTCTTAAATAATCTGCAGTGGACTACTTAAATTAAAGCAAGTGCGTGCTTCAGTGCCAAGATTTAAAAAAGTGAGCTACTCAGGAATCGCGGCTCCCACTGGCCACGGTTCACTGTCCCAGGCCAAAGGGGGTGGTGGGAAGTGGCGTGGGCGAGGGATGCGGTGGAGGTTGCTGACCCCTGCTGTAAAGCATTTGAAAACAAATAGCTATCTTTGTTCCAACCCTCCTGGAGAAAAGGCTTAATTAGTTCATTTCTTTATGTTTATGTGTATAGTTGGTCATTTGTGAGGAATACATTGAAGAGATAGCCATGTCAATTAAATAAATTTTGCGTTTAGTTTTAGTGTACGTCTTTTTTCTTTCTGTGAAAGACCTACAGTGCTCACAAGCCTCCTGCATCTGATCTATACTTTCACTATTATGGTGGAATGTAGCTGCTATGGGAAGTCATGTATGTGGAGGGAGAGGCAATTTTTCAGGAGGCCAGAGCCATTCCCATGGAGGGCTTTGAGAGTCAGGACAGATGCACTGAATTGTAATTTCTGTTGGCTCTCCATTGAGTACAGGGAATGAAGCACCAGGGTGATCTGTTTTGTACTAGCTGCAGTTTTTTCAGTGTGTGCCTTCATTATGTTCTATCTAAGAAGGGCAGGAGGATGCCCCTTATTGTTATAAATGCTTCCATGACACCTATGTTGAATATACTGAATTAGGTATGCATTCATGTAAGCAGGTCAAATTCTCCATTTTTTTGTGACATAGAATCGTAGAATGTCATAGTTGGAAGGGACCTCAGGAGGTCATCTAGTCCAACCCCATGCTCAAAGAGGGACCAATCCCCAGACAGATTTTTTTTCTCCAGATCTCTGAATGGCCCCCTCAAGGCTTGAACTCACAACCCTGGGTTTAGCAGGCCAATGCTCAAACCACTGAGCTATCTCTCCCCCCATTTGCTCTGCCCTTCTTTCTCCTAGCTGTCTTTGTTGAAGTATACCAGAGTTCGCTGCCACGTGCTGCCCTGTGTGCATGTCCTCTGGATGTACTATTCCCTACTGAGGCACCATAGATAGTTCTTTAGAATTCATTCAAATGCAGGGAATCCATAGCAGAACCTACAACATAACCAGCAAAGAGCTAGTGTTTTCTGTGCATGGTACTGGATTCCATCATCAGATCCGTGGTTGGGCTGCTGGCTGTTTTAATCCTGCAAGAGGAGCCTTGATCCACCTTCCGTTTATCAGATTTCTGCTTTTTATTAGAGGAGAAACATGAGCAATTGGGCTCTCTCTCGTTGAAACTTCCAGTACTTCATTTGTAGTTCTCTTTCACCCTCTCATTCCTTCAGTTGTGTGCCTGGCCTAAACCTTCAATTATAAGATGTTTTGTACAAGGGCCGTGTCTTCCTGTGTGTTTGTCAGCACCTAGCATGATGAGGTCCTGATCCTAATTGTGTTCTTCGAGCACTGCAATAATACAAATACAGAAAAAACGTAGTTTCTGTTGGAGTGCATAGCATCTGTTGTACTATTCTGCTATCATTCTTTATTTTCACATAGGAGAAATCCAGGTAATCAGTTTAAAAACCCAAGTTTGTAACTCTACTCACCTATGCAGCCACTGTTCAAGAGTTAAATCTCCATCTGTAAGCATTAGTGGAAAACAATTGTCTGCCTCAAATTGTGATCTCTCTGTAGTTGCACTTCAAGTGGGTCTCTGGGGATAAAAATAGAAACTGAAGGGATGGATGGTAGCTGACCCTGAACATGTGGGCAAGGTGATGGGTGCATGTGTGAGATGCAGTGCAGAGGTCAGGCACAGAGTGGCTGAGGAGTGCAAGCACTGTGCATTTCTAGTGCAGTAGTGGCTCTGGCCTCAAAGGGGAGAGGGGTAGCATTACAGTGGGGCTGTTGGCCTGCATCAAAGTACACTGGCCAGAAGTTAGCTTGGTTCTGGAAGGTAGTGCGTACCTCATTCTTTCCCAGGGTGACAGAGCTGCTGTACTCCTTGGAAGCCCAGGAAGAATTCTTGTTAGCCAGGATGCATTTTACCTGGGGGCTCCCACTGCATCTGATCTTGGTACAATCTCTCTAGACCACTGACTGAACAGTTCTTAAGTACAGGTTTTAATATGGCATCACGTAATAACATAAGAATGGCCATGCTGGGTCACACCAATGGTCCATCTAGCCCAGTGTCCTGACAGTGGCAAGTGTCAGATGCTTTAGAGGGCATGAACAGAAAGGGCTATTACTGAGTGATCCATTCCTTGTTGTCTGCTTATAGAAATCAAAGGTACAGGCATACCAGGATCATGAGGTTATGTCCCTGACCACTGTACGTAATAGCCATCGATGGACCTGTCTTTCATCTACTATCTATCTATTGCTTTTTGAACCCAGGTATAGTTTTGGCTTTCACAACATCTCCTGGCAACAAGTTCCACAGGTTGTCTATGTGTTGTGTGAAGAAATATTTCGTAGAATCATAGAATATCAGGGTTGGAAGGGACTTCAGGAGGTCGTTTAGTCCAACCCCCTGCTCAAAAGCAGGATCAATCCCCAACTAAATCATCCCAGCCAGGGCTTTGTCAAGCTTGGCCTTAAAAACCTCTAACAAAAGAGATTCCACCACTTCCCTAGGTAACCCATTCCAGTGCTTCGCCACCCTCTAGTGAAAAAGATTTTCCTAATATCCAACCTAAACCACCCACAATGCAACTTGAGACCATTACTCCTTGTTCTGTCACTGAGAACAGTCTAGATCCATCTTCTTTGGAACCCCCTTTCAGGTAGCTGAAAGCAGCTATCAAATCTCCCCTCATTCTTCTCTTCTGCAGACTAAACAATCCCAGTTTCCTCAGCCTCTCCTCATAAGTCATGTGCTCCGCCCCTAATCATTTTTGTTGTCCACTGCTGGACTCTTTCCAATTTTTCCACATCCTTCCTGTAGTGTGGGACCCTTATGTTTGGTTTAAACCTGCTGCCTATTAATGTTCAATAGTGCCTCTGATCATTTACGAGTTAGCTTTTTAAACCCCTCTTGTCCCTGGGTTAGCCCTGCCCTATTGTCAAGAGATCTCAGAAAGGGTAACGGATCAAAGGAAAATAGGCTAGAACCTCATTAGTAAGATCTCAGCCTACCTGAAACAGACCATGCAGTAATTTTAAAGCAAGCAAACACAAAAACTACCTCACCCCAAGGATCTTGTGATCCTTCACCTGAAGAATTCCCTTGCAAAACTCCCATGTACTGCTCCCATTCCCTATCTCCCTGCTCCTGTTTGCTAGTTTGTGCTTTGCACCAGTGGGAAGGAAATACTTGCACCAGTGTAATTGCTACTAAAAATACCATATTGACAGGATTCCTACTTTCAAAGAGTGTTTTAGTGGGCACTGAGATACAGGCAATTGGTCTTACTATGATACTGGCCATTTTGTGGCACAAGACTGAAGAACTTTGAGGGCTTTGAAAGCTTCTGCCTATTTATGTGCTAAGTAGCTGAGATGTGAGAGTAGGAATCCACCAAAGTAATTCAGGAAGTAGAATTACTGAGAGTAACTATCCTTTGTTTTAATAGCTTCAGAAAGCAGTACAAGACATATCTTTAGCCACATATCTACCTGGTAAGGTGTAAATCAGAGGCACGTATTTCCCAGTGCATATATAGTATGGGGAGCAATTATGGCTGCTCATTTTGAGGAGTTATAAATTAGTCTTTGCTGCACACACATCATGGAAATGGGTATACTATAACTTATTCAAAACTTGTTTGCTCTTTCTTTTTCACAAAGTCATTTGAATAAACATATAACGGTCAGTCAATCATATTTTGGACTTTGTTAGCGGTTAGCTCTAAGGTAAAGGCTTTGGAGAATCAAAACTGAGGAATGGCCAGGCATTCCCGTGAGCTCAGGATATTTAGTTCCAGTGAAATTTCACTGAAAGCAAAATTGTGCTAATTGGTGGTGGTTGATTTTTTTTCAAGCAACAGATTTCACTGTGGGCTACACACTGAGTTCTATTGTTAGAAGGATTTACATAAACTGTCATATTAAATTTGTGTTTGGATTTGCAGAAGCTGACAGTGGCCATGGAACAGAAGCCAGATGATGCAGAATATTACTGTCAAAGAGCTTATGCTCATATTCTTCTACAGAATTACTGGGGTAACATCTCTTAAACTATATTGTGTATCCCTTTAAGACCACATTATGACATTCCTTATTGAACAATGTCTTAAATCAAGCAAAGTATAATGATAGTCTTAGAAATTTGTTACTTTTAATCAAAGCAGCCCACATTTGCCACTAATATAGCTCTTCTGATATCTGATCACTTCTGATCTCTCATGGAAGCTTTTCAGTCCTAACTTTCCATTTAATGTGTTGAATACACTAATGAAAGAATAACCCATTGTTTCAATTTATTGCTTAGTTACTTTGGTTACTAGATTTAGGCTTCAGACAGGCCTTAAACTTTCTCCTTATTTTATTAAAAGTGATATAACACTTTAAATATGTTCTGTTTCAAGAAAAGTTTCACTTTCTAAATGGTTCCTTCTGTATCTGATCCAGTGCTTAACAGGGCTGCCCAGAGGATTCAGGGGGCCTGGGCAGAGAAATTTTGGGTGCCCCTTCCATTAAAAAAAGTTGCACTACTATAAAATACTATATTCTCGTGGGGACCCCTGCAGGACATGGGGCCTGGGGCAAATTGCCCCACTTGCCTGCCACCCCTTTCCCCGTGCCGCCCCCCCGCAGCCCTGGTTCTTAGAAATTTAAGGTTTATTTTTATTTTTAATAGAATTGACCTTGGAATTCCCAGCTTAAACCCAAACCATCTGACTGACTGAAGGTCACAGTCCATCGCACTTAAGAGAGGAGAGCAGCAGAATGAAGGATAGACTAGCTGTATGCTACTGGGAAATTCTGCGTCAAAAAATTAAAAAATTGGAGCCAAAAAATTTAAATTCTGCACATATTTTAAAATTCTTCAACTTTTAATTGTCAGAATAACACTATATAATCATGCCAGTTTCAATTATCTTGGTAATTACCTGTCAGTAAGTAAGTATGTCTGTAACAATACAGACACACACAATTTCCCCTAGGAGTAGAGAGTTAAAGAAACCCTTATGGCAACCCAGTAGTTGGTTCTCTACCCCCCTCTCCCTCCCCCAAACCCAGACCCTCACACTCCATCCCCCCTAGAGCCCAGCCATGGGCCCCCCTCCCTGACCCAGACACTCACCCCTGACCCCCAGAGGCCAGCTGTGTGGCCCCCCTCTAGCCTGGACACTCACAGATCCTACACACCTCCACAGCCCAGGGATCCAGAGGGAGAAACAACCAGTGCCATTGCCTCCTTCCTTCAGGGCATGCTGGGAACTGCAACTGCCGGGAGCCCCCCAGTTTCCTTTCCTTCCCCCTGGCCTTGTCGTCTATTTGTGAGCTGGGCTCTGCGGGTCCAGTGGCCCCTAGTGGTGGCCAATATCTCTGCCGTCCATTTCTGTAGGAGGAAATTCTGTGTGCCCAACATTAATTTCTCAAAATTCTGCATTGCACAGTGGCGCGGAATTCCCCCATGAGTAGCTATAGCAGATTTGAGTGGTGAAAATATTGTAAGATAATTACTGTACTTCAATAGCATGACTTTCTGCATACATTTAAGAAAACTAATACTTCACACTCTTCATTTAAGATGTAAAAATGGAGCTCAGGACTCTAACTGTAGTATTAACCACAAACTACTTGTTCACTTAGGCAATGCCTAAGTATGTGAATTACTTTGTGTTAAAATTAAAAAATTCAGAATGTTAGCTTTGTCTCCTGATTCAAGTCAAATGCAACATTAGGGCTAATTAAGTTACTGTATTTCTATTGTTTCTAGAAAAGAGTAATATACTCTACATTAAAAAACATGTGACTGCTTATTTGTAGGCTCCATTCCATACTTCTGAAGGTGTGAGATTATGGCTAAATGTTGAGTTAGGACTGAATTGTCACTTTGCTTTTATATCTTTGGTTTAAGATACGTAACTGCAATTCTTAAGATACTAATGTTGAAAATTGACTTTCTGCAGATGCTGTTGCAGACGCAAAGAAGTCCCTAGAACTCAATCCCAATAATGCCACAGCTTTTCTCAGAAAAGGGTATGTAGCCATTTAAGAAGCTACAGGCAGCAAGTTTCCATTTTCGAAATATATTGTACTCATTGTAGCACTACTACAGTTTGCATCACACTGGGGTCTCAATTGCCCCCTTATAGAAGGTGGACTAAATAAATTAATGTGGTGAGGGTCAGTCTCAAGGAGGAGTGGGTCCGGGGAGCATTCATAGCTTTAGTCATTTGGATCTTTATAAGAGGGCTGTTGGACAATGGCATTTTAAACTTGGTACCACTTTTAATCTAAGATTTTGGTGATTGACTGTGAAGGATCTGTAAGTCAAGTCAAAGTTGCAGAAACTATCAGAAGCCTGCATCCCAAGAAAGGGAATAAAAAATCATAGGCAGGAGTTGTAGACCAAGTTGGATGTGCAAGCATTTCAGAGAGGTGATTAAGAAAAAGCAGAAAGCCTACAAGGAGTGGAAGATGGGAGGGATTAGCAAGGAAAGCTACCTTATTGAGGTCAGAACATGTAGGGATAAAGTGAGAGAGGCCAAAAGCCATGTAGAGTTGGACCTTGCAAAGGGAATTAAAACCAATAGTAAAAGGTTCTATAGCCTTATAAATAAGAAGAAAACAAAGAAAGAAGTGGGACCGCTAAACACTGAGGATGGAATGGAGGTTAAGGATAATCTAGGCATGGCCCAATATCTAAACAAATACTTTGGTTCAGTCTTTAATGAAGAGCTTTGGGATGATGGTAGGATGACGAATGAGGATATGGAGGTAGATATTACCACATCCGAGGTAGAAGCCAAACTCAAACATCTTAATGGGACAAAATCAGAGGGCCCAGATAATCTTCATCCAAGAATATTAAAGGAACTGGCACATGAAATTGCAAGCCCATTAGTAAGAATTTTTAATGAATCAGTAAACTCGGGTTGTACCATATGACTGGAGAATTGCTAATATAGTTCCTATTTTTAAGAAAGGGAAAAAAAGTGATCTGAGTAACTAGAGGCCTGTTAGTTTGACATCTGTAGTATGTAAGGTCTTGGAAAAAATTTTGAAGGAGAAAATAGTTAAGGACATTAAGGTCAGTGGTAATTGGGACAAAATACAACATGGTTTTACAAAAGACAGATCGTGCCAAACCAACCTGATCTCCTTCTTTGAGAAGGTAATCGATTTTTTCAGACAAAGGAAACACAGTGGATCTAATTTACCTCTATTTCAGTAAGGCATTTGATACGGTTCCACACAGGGAATTATTAGTTAACTTGGAAAAGAGAGGGATCAGTATGAAAATTGAAAGGTGGATAAGGAAAATTGAAAGGTGGAGAGGAGACTACAACGGGTCGTACTGAAAGGTGAACTGTCAGGCTGGAAAGTGGTTACTAGTGGAGTTCCTCAGGGATCAGTTTTGGGACCAATCTTATTAAACCTTTTTATTACTGACCTTGGCACAAAAAGCAGGAATATGCTAATAAAGTTTGCGGATGACACAAAGCTGGGAGGTATTGCTAACACAGAGAGGGACCGGGATATCATACAGGAAGATCTGGATGACCTTGTAAACTGGAGTAATAATAATAATAGGATGAAATTTAATAGTGAAAAGTGCAAGGTCATGCATTTGGGGATTAATAACAAGAATTTTAGTTATAAAATGGGGACGCATCAGTTGGAGGTAACAGAGGAGGAGAAGGACCTCGGAGTATTGGTTGATCACAGGATGACTATGAGCCGCCAATGTGATAGGGCTGTTAAAAAAGCTAATGCGGTTTTAGGATGCATCAGGCTAGGTATTTCCAGCAAAGATAAGGAGGTGTTAGTACCGTTATATAAGGCACTGGTGAGACCTCATCTGGAATACTGTGTGCAGTTCTACTCTCCTATGTTAGGATGAATTCAAACTGGAACGGGTACAGAGAAGTGCTACGAGGATGATCTGAGGAATGGAAAACCTATCTTATGAAAGGAGACTGAAAGAGCTTGGCTTGTTTAGCCTAAGCAAAAGAAGGTTGAGGGGGAATATGATTGATCTTTATAAATATATCAGAGGGATAAATATTAGGGAGGGAGAGGAATTATTTGAGCTTAGTACCAATGTGGACACAAGAACAAATGGATATAAACTGGACACTAGGAAGTTTAGACTTGAAATTAGGTGAAGGTTTCTAACCATTAGAGGAGTGAAGTTCTGGAACAGCCTTCCAAGGGGAGCAGTGGGGGCAAGAGACATATCTGGCTTTAAGACTAAGCTTGATAAGTTTATGGAGGGGATGGTATGTTGGGATAGCCTAATTTTGGCAATTAATTTGGCAATTGATCTCTGATTATCAGCAGGTAAGTATGCCCAGTGGTCTGTGAAGGGATGTTAGATGGGGTGGGATCTGAGTTACTACAGAGAATTCTTTCCTGGGTGCTGGCTTCTGAGTCTTGCCCACATGCTCAGGGTTTAACTGATCGCCATATTTGGGGTCAGGAAGGAATTTTCCTCCAGGGCAGATTGGCAGAGGCCCTGGAGGTTTTTCACCTTCCTCTGCAGCATGGGGCACGGATCACTTGCTGGATGATTCTCTGCAGCTTGAGGTCTTCAAACCACAATTTGAAGACTTCAATAACTCAGACATAGGTTAGGGGTTTGTTACAGGAGTGGGTGGATGAGATTCTGTGGCCTGCATTGTGCAGGAAGTCAGACTAGATGATCATAATGGTCCCTTCTGACCTTAAAGACTGAGTCTGTAATAGAGCCCTTGTATTAGTAGACAATGTGTCAAATTCCCCATGTTTCTACCTTTGCAATGTTATTCTGTTCTTAGTATCCCAGTTAATTGTAACTTACAAATTACAGTTACAGCAAATTTGTAGCTTTTGTTTATTAACGGCAAATTTAATAGATCATGTACTACTTTTCCACCCAGATACAGTGTAAAGTAAAATATACTGTGCTCAGCAGAAGTGTGAATTTGATTGGAAGCATAACTACCGTGCCTTTGGTTTTTTTCTGTGTGTATGTCAGGATAAGTGAATACCATATCAAAAATTATGCTTCTGCTCTAGAGTCTTTCAAAGAAGGACAGAAATTGGACAGTAAGTATTGAAACTGCACTTCTCTTTGCACACTAATCAGTAAATATTTAAAAGCTGCTTTAAGGTTCAGGATAAATTGAAGAAAATGATTTTCAGAGGTGATTAGTGATTTAGGTGCCACAACTTTTGGATACCCAGCTAGATCATGTGAAATAGGCCTAACTTTTGGGAAGCACAGAGCATCCCCTCATGTGAAAATCAAGCCCTTTTAAGGCATCTAGAGTTGGCCACAAAATATCAATAGTCACTTCTGAAAATGTACGCTCACGTGTTTCAGTTCCCTATGGGTTAAATGGGGATATTTCCCTGCTTCAGACATACGTTGCAGATAAATTCAGGTGTTTGATCTGGTACTATAGTGATGAGCATCATGGAAAAGCCTACAAACAGACTGAGTTCTTCTTATACAATGTGAAGTTGTAAACCAGGGATTGGCAACCATTGGCACATGGCCCACCGGGCCAGTTTTTTTACTTGCCGCATCCGCAGGTTCAGCCTATCGCAGCCAGCACACCCCTCGGCCGGCTCCACTTCCCACAGCTCCCATTGGCTGGAAGCGGTGAACCGCGGCCAATGGGGGCCATGATCGGCTGAACCTGCAGATGCAGCAGGTAAACAAACTGGCCCGGCGGGCCGTGGGCCAAAGGTTGCCAATCCCCGCTGTAAACTAAGGAAAACACAACTTTCTCTGCACAGTTTCTTGGAGTTTACACAACTCCAGATATATGTCTGAGCTCATAAACTCTGCTTGTGGCTCTCTTACCTTCAATTAAACACTCCTCTGTAGTTTTCAGTATAATGTTTCCCGTTTTTCATCTCTTAACTTACTTTTGGTTGGGTTAAGGGCCTAGTTTTCTGTCCTATGGAGTTACTAATACGTTAATCTCTGGATTCCTGAACTGTTAAATTGGTGAAGTATGGAGCTTTTGAAAAACTGGCCTTTTTTCCAATTATGGGAAAAGGAAGAGTTTAGTCATTAGTCTTGATTAAACTGCAAGGCAGTTCAGAACAAAATGATTTCTCCATGGTGGTTGTGAATCCTCCCTAGGCCACCACCCAAAAAATAAATATTTTTCTGGGGTATAAGGAGGGAACACTGAGAAACTGAAACTTTCAAGTTAGATGAAATAATAAAGCACACATAGGAATGTAAGAATTGCCATACTTGATCAGATCCAAGGCCCATTTAGTTAGTATTCTATCTCAAACAGTGGCCAGTACCTAATGCCAAGGGGAAAATGTAAGAATCCTGCAGTTAACAGTTGTGGGATAATATGCCTGCACACCTCCATTCTCATCATGATTTCTAGAGATTGCCTTAAACCCTGAAAGAGAGCTTTAGTATTTCTGGTAAAATTTTTGTTAATTGTGGTGACTCTGGATATTCTTGTTCATATAAATGTCCAATCCTCCCCTTCACCCTCCCCCCCCCTTTTGTGTGTGTGTGTGAGGATACTTAACATGGAGAAATAGATTCAATTTGTGTAATGACCCAGCCACTCCCAGTCTCTATTCAAGACCAAGTTAATGGTATCTGGTTTGCAAATTAATTCCAGTTCATCAGTTTCTCATTGGAGTCTGTTTTTGAAGCTTTTCTATTGCAAAATTACCACCTTTAAGACTGTTACTGAGTGACCAGAGAGGTTGAAGTGTTCTCCTACTGGTTTTTTTGATGTTATGATTCCTGATGTTAGATTTCTGTCCATTTATTCTTTTGCGTAGAGACTGGGAGTGGCTGGGTCACTACACAAATTGAATCTATTTCCCCATGTTCAGTATCCTCACATCTTCTTGTCAGCTGTCTGAAATGGGCCTTCTTGATTATCACTACAAAAGTTTTTTTTTCTCCTGCTGATAATAGCTCATCTTAATTAATTAGCCTCTTAGAATTGGTATGGCAACTTTCACCTTTTCATGTTTTCTGTATGTGTATATATATCTTCTTACTACATGTTCCATTCTGTGCATATGATGAAGTGGGCTGTAGCCCATGAAAGCTTATGCTCAAATTTGTTAGTCCCTAAGGTACCACAAGTACTCCTGTTCTTTTTACAGATACAGACTAACATGGCTGCTACTCTGACTCCTACTAGAGAGACATCTTATACCAGCAAAACCCAGTTCCCTAAATAAGATGAGCTATGTCTAGGCTAGGGCTTTTGCTGGTATAACTGTCAATTAGGGTTGTGATTGTTTTTTTACACTCCTGCGTGACCTAGCTATGCTGACAAAACTGTAAGTGAAGACCAGGCCCAGTAATCCACAACTGCACTGCAAACCCTATTTGCTAATCACTAGTGACTTCACCCAGTAACTTGAGGCTTCTAGAAAATTCTTTCCCTATCTTATTATTACCTAATAGACAGCTAGAATCTTGATTTCTCTTCCCTCTTAACTTTCTAATACAACTAGAAACCCCTAGAAAAACACAGTAAGTTGGGGGTCATCTGTAAACTTTTTTTCACAATTTTGGATTATCCTCAAATAGACTGGCTTTTCTGTACTTGTTCAAGTGGAATGCATGTGGATGAGTATTTGAGGGGATCATTCTAAGAACAGAGGAGAGATATTTACCGTCTTTGGGAACAGTTAAATGGAAGTGGTGAAGAAGCCTGAAAGCTGAATACTAGATTTGGGTCAGTTCAAACTTAATTTGGCTTGCCAACTGAACTACTAATCAGTTCTATGTGTATTAACATCCATCTCAACAAAGCTGGGGAGTTAGTTATGTAATTGAACACCAATATCAAACATCATATAATTGATTTGAAGGAGTCCTGACACTTAATACTATATCTAGTCTTCTGTATTTAAGAATCAAAACAAACCAGTTCCATTGTTGCAAGTCTGCCCCTTATGCATCATCATGACAAGTAATAGTACCCATTTTTTGGAGCAGTAGATTTGAGATACTGAATTGTTATATATTCCATCTCTTCTAGATGTGGATACTTCTTTTACTATTTGGATTAAAAGATGCGAAGAAACACTAAACAGTAAGAGTGGCTTCATTATTTTGTACTTGTTTTGATATTTGCTGTGCTTTTTAAACATTTTTTCAAAATCTGAAATCTTTATAGCACTTGCCTTTGTTTACAATAAACTACTAGATGCTCCAATTGTTTCAGAGAGGATCAGTGTCCCAAGACTTTTTTTGCTTAAATTTTTTTTAAATGTTTCTTTAGATTTTTGAAGGAAAAAATCCATACCAGAATTAGTCATGCAAATGGGAAAAGTACCTATTTCATGTTCAGACTTTGAGAACAAAAATCCTGGTATTTCAAAAACTTTCATAGTTGTAATGCAAATCTTGTGTTGGTAAATGCTGCCAATTAACATAATCTTAAATAAATCCAATTTCTGTTAGGAGCCACACAGTTTTGATTCCATATGCTGCCCTTGTGTAGAAGTTCAGGGAAACCAACTTAATGTAAGATTTCTGTAGTGATGTTGGAGCATGTCTTGCAGGCTTTTACTTTGGGGTATAGAGTGCAAGACTGATAGATGTGGGGCTGGAAAAAAACAATGGAGAGTTAGAGATTTGCGCCTCCAGTTCTCTGAGGTCTGTATCCTTTGTCAAAAGAACCATTCTCATCCATCTAGCTGTGGCACCATGATAAAGTAGCAATAGCCATGCTCTTACTGGTTGCTGGCACCAGCTGTGATCAGGAGCAGTAATGCAGTGTTCAGTGAGAGAGCACTATCTGAAGCAGTGGTCAGCTTTGTACTAATTCTTCGTGTGGGTTGACGAGTCTGACAGAGAGTGTGCAACTTAGTACAGCTTTTCCCACACTTTGGCACAACCTACTTTTCCTAAGTTGCCCAGGGGCTTCATAGATGTATCCGGCTGTGGATACGAAGGAGTAGCTCATAAGGCTACTTTCTCCTCTACTGTGACTTTATCTGCAGACTTACTCCCTTCAGAGTGTGTACTGGGAAAGAAAGATCAGTGGGGGCAGTGTGAGTTGATATTTTAACAACAAACGGCAGAGGAACATAACTTTTTTTGTCAGTCTGGTACTTATCCTTTATATCTAGGGCCCTACCAAATTCACAGTACATTTTGGTCATTTTCATGTTCACAGGATTTTAAAAATCATAAATTTCATGATTTCTGCTATTTAAATCTGAAATTTCACTGTGTTGTAATAGTAGGCCTCCTGGCCCGAAAAGGAGTTGTGGGGTGGTTGCAAGGTTATTGTAGGTGGGAATGTGGTACTGCTACTCTTACTTCTGCACTGTTGCTGGGGGTGGCACTGCCTTCAGAGCTGGGCAGTTGCAGAGTGGCAGCTGCTGGCCAGGAGCCCAGCTCTGAAGGTAGAGCCGCTGCCAGCAGCAGAGTAGAAGGATGGCATGGTATGGTATTGCCATCCTTACTTCTGCATTGTTGCTGGTGGGGCGCTGCCTTCAAAGCTGAGCAGCTGACCAATAGCCGCTGTTCTCTGACTGCCCAGCTCTGAAGTCAGCACAGAAGTAAGGGTGGCAGTATGGCAATTTCCCCAAAATAACCCTGTGATGACCCCCCCCCCCCCCGCAACTCGTTTTGGTTCAGGACCCCCGATTTAAGAAATGCTGGTCTCTTCCTTGAAATCTGTGTAACATGGGGCAGGGGTCAGCAACCTCTGGCACACAATTGCCATGGTAAGCACCCTAGTGGGCCGGGCCAGTTTGTTTACCTCCCGCATCGGCAGGTTCAGCCAACCGAGGCTCCCACTGGCCGCGTTTCGCTGTCCTAGGCCAATGGGGGCTGCGGGAAGCGGCGCGGGCAAGGGCCGTGCTGGTAAACAAACTGATGTGGCAGGTAAACAAACTGGCCTGGGTACTTACCCTAACGAGCTGCGTGCCAGAGGTTGCCAACCCCTGGTATAGGGTGAAAGCACACCAAAGACTAGATTTCATGGAGGGACCAGATTTCATGGTTCATGATGTGTTTTTCATAGATGTGAATTTGGTAAGGTCCTATTTATATCATATAAAGATGGTCTCAAGATTTTTTTCAGTGGCTCTTCTCTTTTGCTGAAGAAATAACAAGAATATCAAGTCTTGGCTGTCTTGATTTTTGCTGGAGGAACACTTTGAAGGACTATGGTTGGAGTTTTTCCATTTCCGAAGGGGAGAGGATGTCATGTCATATGCCAAACCGAGCTTTTCTTCCAAGTGTTGAGCTTGTTCTTGTCCCTGTTTTACTCAGTCTGCCTAAACACCTTTCTCTCCCTCAGCTATTCATGTTTTAGTCATCTTAAGATGTCATTTTACTGATTCTCCAAAGGCTTTTCTAGCAAAAATAGAATTCAAAACATGGTATTAATATTTAGTAAAGCAGAGTTTTTTAAAACAATCTTTGAAGCACCCTCATGCATTATAAAGAAGCAAAAAAGCAAAAAGCAGTATTTTTTTTTGCTTTGCTATTCACTTCTTGAAAGGGGGACCAACCTTGAATATCTCTAAATTAGAATTTCTGACAATTTTTAAGTTTTCTACGGAAAAAAATTTGTATGGTATTGCACAGTTAAGGTTGCCCAGATAACCTTAACTCTTCTTTAGCTAAATGTCATCACTCTCTTCTGTGAAACTGGAGTCCTTATCAGAATTATCTTACAAACTTGAGCATGACTGTCCAGTCTATGGATAGCAAGATTCAAACTACTGCAGAAGATCTTAACCCAAAGCTTTAGGTGTTGATTTGCCAAAGCCTTCATGTCATAACAGAAGTCTGTTACATCTTCACTTGTTAGGAACTATTGATGAGAAGATGCAGTCATTCTGTTATTCAGAGCATACTTTTGTGTTGCAGTTGTCCTTTTGCATGACTTTTTTTAAATTAAATCCCTAGATACAAATAGTGTTATGATTCAAATACAGAATCTCTCTGAATAGTTGAAAAAAGTTGAAAGAAGCAAATCTACCTTGTACATTAAACATGTTGCTCGTCTGAAAAATGCAACTTGTTTTTGTCCCTACAGCAGGATCACAGACTGAAATGGTAAGGCTTTTTCTTAACGTACTTGCTGCTTACTCTTAATTGTGGCACTAAACAAGAGCATGTTTTGAGACTTTACTTAGTTGCTTCATATTAACAGGCTATAAAACTAATTTAAATCTTCCTGCTACATAGCATTTTTTGTGTGGGGTTAACTTAAGCCTAAAGTCCTTCTCCTTGTTGATGTCAGGCTTGTGGAGACTCTTAAGAAGGATTAAACAAGCACACAGTTCTAGCAGTTATATCAACGTGCTTAAGTTTTATAATAAAGCAAGTCTAATTTTTTTCTTTGCACAATTGATGATTAATCTTGCAAGATTAATCAATTCCACTTAAGCATTATAATTGCTTTTAAATGTAATTTATTGAGTGCCTTAAAAGTGCATGAACTGTTACCTAACCAGATTTTTATTCTACTGACACTCTAGTTCATTTTTTAGTTGCCTCTTTCTACTATGTGCCGTGGTAAAACCTTTGAACTTGTGTCTCTAGAAATAGTATTGAAGTCTGAGATGACGTTGGAAACTTGCATTGGTCCTTGAGACTGTTGCTCTCAAACTACCCCCAATTTATGCATATTGAAAATAAGTTCTGTGTGGAAAGTCTGACAGGAGTAGTGTTATACACAAGGACAATGGCCTTGTGGTTAGAAGCGAAAGATTGGAAGTCAAGAACTCTGGGTTACATTCCCAGCTGTACTGTAGATTTCCTTTGTCATTTTAGGTTATCTATTTAACCATTGTGTCTTTTGTTAGCTGCAGAATGGGTGTAATACTTGCTGCCTGAGAAGGTGGCTGAATTGAGAATTTGAATTACTATTTATAAAGCACTTCGATTTCAGAACATTCCAGTCACTTGTGACTTCAGAGCATTCCAGTTGTTTGTTTTTTCTCCCATCTAAAGATTTCAAGCTCTTTTGTGCTGGTCCTACATAAATGGTTATGGGACTAATCAGGAGATTTGTTTTCAAAATGTTTATTTAACTTAGTTAATGCAAGAGGAGAAAATGGCAATTTAGTTAATGATGTACAATATGTGTATGTATTACATTATGAATGTTTCTTTGAAAAGTACATCATGATACAGTGAGCTATACTAATTTAACTTTTTAATGTCTTTCAAATGTCGTGCCACAATCAGACTACAGGACAGCAAACTCAGCCATCAAAACTCAAGTAAGTCTTTTTTAGCTTTATTACACTTTACATAATTTGACAATCATTTTAAATAGCATATGTATTTGTAGCAAGCCATTATTCCAAATTGTAAATTTAGTCTGCTCTTTAATGCACACATTAAAACTAAATTCTGTACACTGGATCAGATGTGTTTGCTGATTGTGTTTATGGTTTGGATTTGTGTAAATACCAAATAACCTCTGAAGCGGTAAGGAGCCACAATGTATCATAAACTTCAAACTGTCTAACCTGGTGGTATAAAAGATATATTATTAGTTTATTTAGATATGCTTAGTGTGCCTGTCCTCTGAGTATAAGCTTCAGAATCTTCAGAAGCCCAGATGCAATGACTTTAGTTAGTATGTCAGCACTAAACTCCCCAACCCGTCCTCTCCGAAAGTGTATTGGTAGATCGGCTTTTCAGTATGTACTAAAAAGTCCACATACGCAGGCTGTTGTCGGGCCAAGAACTCCACTGAAGATGCTCAGCTCACAGAACATATCTAGGGATTTGGGATTAGGTATCCCAACTGATGTTCAGCTGGGGCAAAACTTACCACTTCTCAATTGTACCTACCTTAAGTATTGCTTAGGCATCAGAGCAGAGAGATTCCTATATATCAGGCCTGCATAATTCGTAAAGTGGCGAGGGCCACATTATTCCAAAGAAAACAGCTGAGGGCCAAACCCCCCCCAGTGCTGCCGAGCCCCCCCAAACAATCTCCCTGCTCCACCCGCTCCGTGGGGAAAAAACCCTCCTTCCCCAGTGCCACCCTGCTGAAACAGCGGTATTGAACCTCGATAATACGTTATAGCGAGCCCCTAAGGTAGTATAATTAAGGTGAAAGAAAAATGTCTTTTTGCTAGAAGTAAAATAAGATCTTCCCCTCACTTTGTAATCAAGTGCCCTGTTGAATGAATGAGGTGTGACTGAGGAAGATGTGGAAGGCAGGCACCTCCAGACAGCTGCAGCCCTTGGAGAGGGGATGGGAGCCAGACCAGATCAGTAGAACAGATCAGCCACTGACTCGTAGCTCGTCTCCTCAGCTCCCCACTCCCGCTTGCCTCTTCAGGCCTCCTCCCCCACTGCCGGCTCACCCCCCACCCCACCACTGCCTGCCTACTCGCCCCCTCAGCCCCCCACCCCCTATGGTTCACCTGCCCCCTGCCAATGCCTACCCACTCGCCTCCTTAGACCCCCACGCCCCCGGCTCACCTGCCCCCCTGCTCGCCTTCTCAGCCCCTCCCCAGCTCGCATACTCACCCTGTGCCCCTGCCTGCCCTCTCAGCTCCTCAGCCTCCCTTCCCCCTGGCCAGTGATGAATTGCCAAAATCTTAACAACCAGTTCCCTCCTCACCCCACAAGGGGGTTGTGGCCTGCCCCCACCCCCCGGGACCTCTGCCTCATCCACCTCCCTTCCCTGTCCCCTGACTGCCCCCCTGCCACCCCATCCACACTCCCCCTCCTTCCTGATGGCCCCCTCCCCTGGCCCTTGCCCCCATTTAACCCCCTGTTCCCCACTCTCTGATTGCCCTGACCCCTATCCACGCCCTCACCCTGACCACCCCCCTGAATTCCCCTGCCCCCTTACTGAGCTGCTTGGAGGTGGCTGATGGCATTACAGACTTGCATATGTTACATAAATGCCGCCGACATGCAGCACCTGGAGCACTGGGTTAGGCAGAGCTCGCAGCCCCCCCCTGCTTCCCGCGAATCAGCTGTTCGCACGGGAAGCCTGAGAGGGTTGAGAAGCAAGCGGCATCTTCGTGCTCAGGCCCAGGGAGGCGGTGGTGAGCTGGGGCGGGGGGCGGTTCCCCTGTGTCCCTCTCCTTCCCCCCCGGGTTACCTGCTGCGACATGGATGGCCCCCCCGACCCAACTCACCTTGGCTCCGTCTCTGCCTCGCTGAGCCTGAGCGCGAAGCTGCCGCACTGCTTCTCTGACCTCCCAGGCTTCCCTCGTGAACAGCGGATTTGCGTAGGGGTAGAGAGAGAAGCGGGACAGAGCTTTCAGGGGGTGAGGCCAAGTGGCGGTGAGCTGGGGCCAGCTGTTGGCTCACCTCCCCTCCCCCCGCCCTCCTCAGCCCCCTCCCTCAGCCCCCCCACCCTCCATCCCCACGGGCTGCACAGTGAGCCCACGCGGGCCGCATGTTGTGCAGGCCTGCTATATATGATTGTATTCATACAGTATAAATTGATGAAAAAGTGAATTCTGTAGTTATAGTTAACAGATACCTGTTCCCTAATATTAAGTATAGGGTGAAACTGGTAAGCTTAGCTACCACTGTGGTAATTGATAATGACTGACTGCTATATGTTGTTTGTAGTAAAATGGCTTTGGGTCATTCTCTTTGTGTTTTAAGGGTTAAGCCCGACCTCCTGACCACAGGCTATGGATATCATAGGCTGGGGGGATGCTGTGCCTCCCCAAACAACTTGACGTGGCCCTGCTCCCAGGCCGCCACCTGCAGTTTCCGGCACTCTTCCGTGGCTCTGGGTGTGGGGAGAGCCAGCCTGTTGCCGACTTGGGGCAGCACTGCCCAGGACTGGGGGCACTGGGACCATGCTACCTGGCACTCAGGGGTTGGGGGCTGTGATGGGGGTGCTCTGGGTTCCTGCAGGGGAGGGGGGCAGAAAGGGAGAGGGCAGGGAAGAAGGGGAGGAACTGGCAGCTAGCCTCCCCTACTGGCCTGTTCACCACCTGGCCAGGCTCATGACTTATTGTCTCAAAAATGACTTCAGTTCTGAAGAGGCTAAATAGGAAGTCTAGTGCTCTGTGATTTTTCACCATTAGAAGTCTAAAAACTGCAGTCTGAGCCCCCAAATTTTACCTTAATTTTCCCTCTTCTGGAGTAAGTTCTGTGCAGCCAGTTGCACTCAAGTCCTCTGTCCCTTTTGTTTTACCTTCCACCACTCAAGCCACCAAGCCTGCTCTCTTGCTCCATAAGACTGTTCTTCCTCTGAATGCTTCAATGGATTCAGAAGGTGGCAGCAAATCTTGTAAGAAGCAGTTTACTTCAAACAATTTACTTGAAATTCAGGCTCAATTAACCTTCAAAGGAAGAAGTGTTATCTAACATCTAGAGCAGGGAATGCACTCTAGATCTTCTGGGTTCTGTTGCTAATTCTAGATCAGAGTTAGGATCAGAAGACTTGCCTATATGTGTGTTGGTATATCATATTCATAAGGTTCTTTTAGATCCTTGAATGAAAAACACAATAGAAGTGCAAAATAGTATTGTGATACTTGGTAATAAATAGATTTTTGGACACTTAATTGTGTCAATTAGTTATTTAGATTTTTGCTTCTTGGTAGAGCAGTTGTATATTTTTTCTGTTCTACTAGCAGTTCTTGTTTGCTCAAGCGCATTGATCTGTTGGGGAAGAAGGGGAAATCTACTCATAACTTCATTCTGCTTGCTTAACCTCAGCCTTTTGTGTTATGTAAATTCAAAACAGTTAACACAAAACCCTATAATGTTGTTGTACTCTACTGTACTTGAGTTTTCTCTCACTGTGCTTCACTTACATGTTTTTGAACCATGTGCAAGAAAACTTAGTTTTGATGTCCTTCTCTTTTTAAAGGTATGACTGGTACCAAACAGAATCTCAAGTAATCGTAACTCTCATGATCAAGAATGCACAGAAGGATGACATCAATATACAATTTTCTGAGAAAGAGGTGATTACATAATTAGTTCACTGAAAAATAATTTCTTAGTTGATACGCATCTCTTTCAGGACATCTATTTGCGGATACAGACATTCTGTATCACATCATTCAGTCCATTCAATTCCCATGAAAAAGGCAGAATAAATACAGCTTTTTACAAGAATATTAAGGAAGAACGTGGTGTAAAGCAAGGTTTCTCAAACAGGGGTCGCCGCTTGTGAAGGGGAAAGCTCCTGGCGGGCCGGGCCGGTGTGTTTACCTGCCCCATCCGGAGGTCCAGCCGATCGCAGCTCCTGCTGGCCACCCGGAGCAGCAATCTGTGGCCAGTGGGAGCCTCAGTTGGCCAGACCTGTGGATGGGGAAGGTAAACACACCGGCCCGGCCCGCCAGGGGCTTTCCCTACACAAGCGGTGACCCCTGTTTTGAGAAACTTTGGTGTAAAGAGCATATAGGTGTTTCGCTTCCTATGCTTTTGGTATCCTCAGATCTATTCTGACAATCATGACATGAGGTAACCAGTTTAAATGAAGCATTGCAATCTAGCGTCATTATATTTGTGTTTAGTGTATTACTGGCACCATATTAATCTTAGTTTCTCTTATTCTGACAGCAGACATGGGTTTGTGTTGCTTAACTGTTAATTCTTTTTGAACAAAACCATACATGTTCAGTTAGTATCTACTTTAAATAGTCAAGATTATGTGCACACGTCTTGCTTCATAAGTAAATGTTTGAAGTATGTGGGAACAGGAAAGCTGCATAATCTTTCTGTGTTCCATCGTTAGTGTTTTGCTATCTTCTTATTGTCATGCAACACTTTCCTAAAGAATGCGGATCAAACTGATGAGATAACAGGCTTTTTGAGTAGCTAGTTGGTGGCTAGGAACAACAATCTATTTATTTTTTAGTGCACTTTAAAATCACTGTTGAATAATGCAGGAAGAAATAGTGCAGTTTGAAATTCCTGTCTTGTGCTTGACATTTCATTAAAACATTCCAAGTGAAGGGTCATTAATTTAATCACTAAAAGTTGTCAGTGGAGGATTAAAATTAATGCTACGATGGAAAATTGCAGCTAGTGTACTTTGTGGTCATCACAAAGATATGTTTATCTGTTAACAGCTGAATGCATTGGTGAGACTTCCATCAGGAGAAGACTACAACTTAAAGCTTGTTCTTCTGCATTCCATAGTACCAGAGCAAAGTACATTTAAAGTGCTTTCAACAAAGGTGAGCTTTTAAAGTGTAAATTATTTCTTTTAATATTTCTGGTGTTGAAAACATTTCTGCTCTTTTGTCGTGTGTTCCTATGACAGTCATAATGACTAGCTTTTTTCATAAAAAATTGTTTTTTCAAGGTGCCCTTCAGCCAACAGAAGACTTTCTAAGCAGACATGTAAATATTAGAAGCTAGCAAAATCTAAGATAGCTTTTACTGAAGTGCAAATGACTTCATTTATAAAGTGTGGATGTTTTTACCTGCCACTAGAAAAAGACTGCTATGGTGCACATCTCTTTATATATTCATTATCTCCAAATTATAAACTACTTATAAAACCTTTCCTAAACTTTTAGGAGTTATAGGTTGCTTGTCATTCAAGGCAACTTTATGTAGATACAGCAAACAAGTTGTCAGACTTGACTTAAAACCTAAGTGTTGCAGTTATTTAGGCAGTCTTAATATAGCCTTTCTTCAGATGACTGCCTGCAAAAAAATTGCCATGCAGTTAACTCTTGGATGCTTTTCACGAATCCATGCTATACTTGAAACAGTGTTTAAGCATTTGACGGCAGCATGATTTTCAGCATTTTTGATAAATCTCAGTATAAAAGACAAGGAGGTATGCTATGCAGTATTGGGTATAACTGAGGCCCTTGATTTCCTGGGAATTTATCAGTGTTTGTCTTCAATTTTTGTAATAAACACTGATAAATTCCCAGGAAACGAAGGGCCTTCTCAGCTCCGTAGACAAGCTGGAGTTGGGGAGGGGAGGGGAGGCTCTGTCTGGCAGGGGAAGCAGATGAGTGTCCCTGACTCCAGCACTCTGGGTGGGATGGAAGAAGGTGCCTGGTACTCATTGAGGGGCGGGTGGGGGGAGGTACTGCAGATGGAGGAAGAGGAAGGGGTGTCCAGTATTCTCAATGGGCAGAGGAGATAGGGTCCCGAGTACTCTTGGGGGAGACAGCAGGTGAGGGGAGGAGGTGCCTCACACTCATGGCAGGCAGGGGAAAGCAAATGGGGCTCTGTGCCCTGGGGCCATGCTGAAGGGCAGGGAAAGCAATTGTGGGGCCAGTACTCACTGAGTGCAGCCTTGTGCTCTCCTCGTTGCAGTCTTGTTGCAATCAGGACTAGGCTCCATACCTGTCTTTCTCCCCCCACTGGCCAGCAGCAATACCCACCAACCAGCAGTTACCCTCTTTGTTCCCCCTCTGTTCAGGTACACTGAACCATCCAGTCGGGACTCTTGAGTGTGTGTGGGGGGCAGGTCTATGGAGATGCAGGACATGAAAAAATTGGGTTTAAACTGATATAAACCCAAATACTTGCTTTTGAAAAATGTTTTCAATAATTTTTTTGAAGGTTTTCAGTGATCAAAAATCAGGTGGTCAATTTGACTGTCAGTAACTTAGCTCCTTTTCATTAATATAAATAGAGATTTACTCACAGGGCTAAGCCTGAACCTTTACCTTAATACAAGCAGAGATTTATCTATGGATATGTCTATGCTGCAGTTGGACATCAGCAGCTGGCCTGTACCAGCTGTCTTGGGCTAAGGGGCTGTTTAATTGTGGTGTAACTGTTTAGGCTCAGGTTGGAGTCCAGGCACTTGGACCCTTCCACCTCACAGGATCCTGAGCCCCAGCTGCAGCCTGAGCTTTAGCATCTATTCTGTAATTTAAACAGCCTGAGCCCTGCAAGCCCAAGTCAGCGGACATGGGCCAGCCATGGGTTTTTAATTGCCATGTAGAGATGCCCTGTAGATCCAAAGCCTGAAGGGCCTTAGGTAGGAAAGAGGGGTGTATTGGCCTTTTACTTATACTTACACTAGTTCCACAGTGTTCAGTGCAATCCTATGGGAGACCAAGCTGTTGTGAAAGGGTGCATGGAGGAACTAAGCAGTACTCTGCAGTAGAGCTGTTTTGGCATGGGAGATGAGAGAAAGGAAGCATCAGGATAAACTTGCCGCTTGAGGGCTGTGATAACACCGGTGTTGAGGGTCAGGGGGCAGATAGGCACAAGGTGAGGAGTGAGAAGGAGACCCCCTTGTCGTTTCTGACCTTACTGTTAGTATTATACTCATTGTATCATGTCTGAAGTTATATGGTAAGCTCTTTGAGGCAGGAACTGTGTCACTGTATCTGTTCTGCAAAGCACCTCATATGCTCTTGAGCACTATAAAATAACAAAATAACTTCTTCAAAGGTAAAGTGGGCATCTACAGCCCCATGTGGAGGCATTTCATCTGAGTCAGCTGGTGTGGAGCAGAGCAATCCATAATCTCTTTGGTTGACTTTAAAGTCATTCTAGGTCTTGGTTTAGGTATCTTGCATTTCCTTTTCTTCTCCACTTAAGTACGCTGAGACTGTGCATCCTTGATTCTTAGCTGAGCAGAATAAGAATTTCTGCCATAAAGCGATCTTCTGGTAGGTAGTTGCTCAAGTCTTTCTTTGTGGAAATAGTAGTTGAGTGTGCCCTCTTGACATGTGAAGAAACAGTAAGTTAGATTGAAGTTTGGGATAACTGAAATCAGAGCTATAAGTTTTGACCAGCTGGTGGAGCCTAACTGAAATGAATTATGAGTGGTCTTAGTAAGGTAAGGTAACTTAACCTCAAATGTAGTTGCTTTAATAATAATAATAAAAACTATTACAAAATATTTCAAAAACTAAGGTTGAGTGTTTTACTTTGTCTCCTAAAATATTAGCTGTTTTTAGAGAGGGGATGTGTTTTGAGTTTTTCATTAAAACACCTGAAATTCTGGTATCTCAGTTTACGTTTCAGCACTGCTTTAACACTGACTCCTGCTGATAACCACTCACAGTAGCAATATGAAGCACAGACTGCTGCTCCCACTGTTACTTTACATGCTGACTCGGCAAGTCCACTACCACTTAGACTGAAGTGTTCATACCTGCTACAGACCAAAGCCTACAACATCTTGCATCTTATCTTTCTTGGGAAATCCAGAAATCACAACCACCTCCAGTATGGGCTGGAGAGCCCAATCTACTTTATCATATCCTTATGGCATCAATTTCCCTGGTTAGATGAGGGTCCAGAGATTCATCTTCACCCTGTGCTGTTGACACAAGTTGACCTGCGGACCCTAAAGTAATAACTCCTGAGAGAAAACTATGGCATATGCAAGGCCCTATATATTTAATGGCAAGCCTGAATTTTGTAGTTTCTGCAGTGCTCTATGCATCAAACTGGAGATTGTGTCATTTTCATATATGCTAAGAGATGAGGCTTTGTATATATTTTCATTGAATTCAATAAGTCAATGTAGCATATTCTGTTTAAATGAATATAATATGAAATCTTTCTATGCCCCTAAATTTTTAACTTTGAGACTGATTCAGAATCTTCTAGGAATATGCATAACTCTGTTAAAAGTTGTAGGCGGGGGTGAATGGAGAAGCTAGAGGTTGTGGCAGTTAAAGAACATTTGGGGCATTTTGAGATTAGGAATGGTGTCAGATGAGAGTTTGAAATTTTGGGATAAGTAAATGAAAAGGATGTTAATATGATCAGTGAAATAGTCAACATTAGTATTTCATTTATATCTATCTAGATAGAGAGATGGCAGAGAGAGAGAGAAAATATTCTTATATTTAAGAGGGCAGAATTAATTTTGTATTTGTCACTGGTGAAGGTTTTCAGATAATCTGTGGGTACAGATGCAGAGTGAAGAATGATGTGCTGAAACTACACTGAATTTTTCCGAGATTATACTGTTAAATTTTAAAAGGTAATGCATTGAGTCTTAAATGGCTCTGTCACTAGATTTTTTTTTTAACGTTGACTATTAGAGCATCTTTTCAAAAACATGGGCCTGATATAACCTGAATATTTTTAAATGCCATTAAAAAAATCTAATCTAAAAGTTTTCTTCCCTGCTTTATATTTAAAAATCTTACAGCAGTCTTGAGAACATACCCAGAACTGCCAACTCTCTCACCACCTCTGTTTGTATTTTTACTTGCTGCAATTTAAGTTTTTCAGCTCAGCTGCAGCAGTTTACTGAGGAAAAAATGTTTTGGAAGGCCTACAGTGTGTGTGCAGCATAAATAAAACTAATTGTACACAAAATGCTGACAAATGCAAAGTAAACAAATTTACCAATATGTTTACTAATCTGATAGCTGTTCTAAGTGTTACTTGAAACAATGGCAGATACAAAATTTAGATGGAATTGGGAACTCTTTTCAAGTTGATAGGCTCTTTTTAACTCCATCTAAATAAAGCTTTTTCATTCTTGGAATTGCATCTCTCACAGTGCAAAATGTATTCATGCTTATCCTCAAATTGGAAAGACTAAGTGAACTTTACCTTTTAATTATAAAACCTGTTTGTGAGTTACAAGCTATGCAGCTTATACTAAGAACTGATTCTCAGGATGGAGTTAAGGAAGATGGGGAGGGGTGCATGATGCAAGCTTGTATTATGAACAAAAGCAAATTTGTGATTTCAGTGAAAGCTATAAGCTTTGATAGCACAATATATGGAATTTATAATGGTTGAGAGGCACACATTTTTGGCCTTATTAAAGTGAAGCTGTAGTCAGTTAACCTTTGAAGTTTACAGTGATTGTAAGGTCCACTTTCATGGTTCTCCTGGTTTTAGCTTGTTAGTCAAGTTCAAGTTTAAAACCACCCCCAAAACTTAAATCCTATAGAGCTAAAGAAAATCTGAGGCTAAGATTTTGTAATGTACTGATTTAATACTTGATAGTTTACTCCTGGTTTTTCCTAGTTTTTTCTAAAATGATGTCTTACCTTCTGGTGGATTTTATTTTCAGGTAGAAATGCACTTTTTTGTGTGTTAATTCTTTTAATAACTGTATTCAAGAACTTTTCCTAGGTGGATTTTCTGATTTAGATGAGTTTGTTTGAAAGTAGTGTTTTAACCATTTTGGGGAATTAAGAAGCATCAGGTTGGCTTTTTTAATATTCGAAACCAGAGACAACTTCTCCTTCTAATAGTGTGATATTACACACTTAGCGTAAGTGTTAGACACACACTAATATAGATACTTTGTTTTGTGGAAAGGGCAAAATGTGGTTTCGATGAAGCTACCTTCTTGTGTAGTGCCAACATCTGACTGCCACTTAAGATTGTTTTAATATTACATGATGAGAGGAAATATAACTTCTGTAATTTATTTTTGCTGTTTTAAAAAGGTGAAAACAAATGTAGTCTGTGTATCTCATGACAACTGTGGTTAAAATATGGGTCACATGCGAACTATGCAAGTACCACTGGAGCAAGTAAAACATGAGCTGTGTAACTTTCTTCAGTAGTATTTAAATTACTGATCTTAGTGTCCGAGAATCTAGAACACATCATCTGTTTTTTATCCAAGAGGATCATCTCTCTTGAGAAACTTTCTAATTCATGCTGCTTGAGAACTGTCTTAAAAGAACAAAGGAGAGCTACCTTATGTAGATTTTAACTTTTAACACCCTAAAGCTGGGATTTCTGGTATGTGTCTTTTGGTAATGGAGCCGCCAATATATTATATCTAATTTATACAAATATCTCAGACAATTTGCAAAGATAGAGAACATGTACTAGGAGTGTATTACTTGTAACTAGCTCATTTTTGAGTAGGGGGAAAAATCTGAAGTTGGGTATGAAGTTTGTAGTTCTGTGAATACTATCTAGACTTAACAAAAGTGTGATGAAAACATTAAAAAAAGTCTTAAACAGTTTCAACACTCATGTGGGTCCTAATCGATAGCCTTTGGGCAAGCTTCCAAGTACATATCTGTTAAAAACTCTGAATATAAGAATATTTTTTCCAGCTACCATTTTCCTTGATGGCTACAGCAGTTTAGACTCTTTAAACTAAGTCAAACACTCCCACAATCTATGTCCTGTAGAAAATCCAGGCCACCAAAATTTGGGAGGCTAAGTGCCAGATTTAATAAAAAAGCAGCACACCCACAATTGGAGCAAAACTCTTGCTGGGTGCCACACACTTCTGAAAACTCCCACTGTTCTCATAAGCTGGCTATAAGTAGTTACGGTATTTTTCTCAACCAAATAATAACTTCAAGTCATTGCCAGTACTGCTTCCTTATTAGTGAGCTATAGGTTTTCTGAAGGTAGCAGTGCTGGCCTTCTGTCCTTTGCCATCTCTGGGGAAAGAAAACTTCATCTACATCCTACTGTCGTTTACTAATCTAATTTTCTGACTGTTTGACATTCTCTCTTGGTGTGGAGCTGACCTCTTGAAAGCTTGGGTAACCATATTCAAATAGCTTTCAGGGTATCTAACTCTTACTTGTGCCCACAGTGTTTGGTATCCATCTCTTCTTGTGGCATCTATCTCCTAGAACTTAAATTGTTACCTATTTCTTATTCCAAGGTCAGAATTTCTCTCCTGTTGCCCTTCAAACTCCTCTTCTAATATTTCTGACTTGATCCAGGTGGTTTTAAAATATTACTTCTAACTTTATAGAAATACAGGAAAACCTAAATCTCTCTAGGTGACTATTAGAGAGAGCTGACTTTGGTACACCTCTACCCCAATATAACGCAGTCGTTGGGAGACAAAAAATCTCGCTACGTTATAGGTGAGCCTGCGTTATATCAAACTTACTTTGCCTCCTTGTTCCGTGACCGCCCTCTCCAGAGACCTCCATCCCTCATCACCCCCAGGATTCCACCCCTTACCCAACCCCCCCCCGTCCCCTGACTGCTCGGACCCCTATCCATCCCTCCCCACCTCCTGACAGGCACTCAGCGGCGGGAAGCGAGCAGCTTGGTCCCAGTCTGCTCCCCCTGCCAGCTCCCATCCACGGCGTTTTGCTTCCTGCCGTCGGTGAGTGCGGAGAGGTTGGGGAAAGGATGCCCCCCCGCACTCACCTGTGGCGGGAAGCGGAGCAATGCGTACCCAGCCTGCTCCGCTTTCCTTGCCCCGGCCCCAGCCATATCACTGGGGGACGGCTGGAGAAAGGTCCTGCACTCAGCTGCGGCGGGAAGCGGAGGGCCACAGCTGGGAGCTGGCGGAGTGGAGCTGGCTGGGGCTGGGCTGCTCCGTTTCCCGCCTGCCAGTGAGCGCAGGGTGGTTAGGGACAGGACGCCATCCACACTCACCAGCGACGGGAAGCAGAGCAACGTGGCCCCAGCCCGCTCCAGTTTGCCACCTCCCAGCCGCAGCACTCTGCTTCCCGCCACAGGTGAGTGCAGGGAGGTTGGGGAAAGGAAGTCCCCAGTACTCACCTGTGGCAGGAAGCGGAGTGCTGCGGCTGGGACCTGTCGGAGCGGAGCGGACTGGGGCTGGGCTGCTCCGGTTCCGCCGCTGCTGGTAAGTGGGGGGGGATCCCTTCCCTGAGCAACACCGCTGGGGTGAGGGAAGCAGAGGGGCTGCTCCTGGCTCCCTGCTGATGCCCCAAGCCACTCTGGGACTGCGGGGCCCCCAAAAGTGCCCTCCCACAGCTCCTGCTCCCCAGACCCTTAGGGGGAGCCCCTGACCGCCCTCGAGACCCTCAGCTCCTTATCAAACCCCTCAACCCCAGCCTGGCTCAATACCCTTAACATGCTGCTCAGAGCAGCGTGTCAGAGCTTTACCGTGTTGTATGCGAACCCGCATTCTATCGGGTCGCATTATATTGGGGTAGAGGTGTATTAAATTTGTTTTAGACATATTTATGTAAGCCCTACATGGAAGAAAATTCTCTAAACCATATGCTGAAAAATTGTCTTCTTTTAAAGCGCTTCCTTGTAACCAGAGTTCTTGTCTTATGTAGCCTGATATGGGCAAGTGTACTCAGTTTGCTAGATCTGCTAAGGCTACCTGGGATCTGAAAGTGACACTGTCTTTTGGCTTGTTCACAGCCGGCAATAAAAGTTCTGCAATCAAAATTAAACAATTTTGGTACTGGATCCAGAAAAGAATGTAGCTCTTTCTAGAGTTGTGTTGACTCTGCTGTGCTAACGATGAAATATTAAAACAATTTTTTGAAAGAACGTATCTGACTGAATATACAGAATGCAGATCTGCTGAGTAAGGTACCATATCTACATAATCATTCTTGGAAACAGAACCACAATTTTGTCTCTAGCTTTTGCCATTACAACACCCTCCAATCCCTGTATATCAATAGGTTTTCCTTTTGCAAACAGCATTTGTGTGAACTATGTAATCTGAAGCTATCCACTTGCCGCTTCCTTCATTTAGCATACCTGTAATGAGAAACTACTGTTTCCCAAATAGCCCTCAGCTTGTTTATTTGAACATGTTGTTGTGGTACACCATAGCTAGAATATGATACAGTAGAACCTCGAAGTTACGAACACCTGGGGAAAGGGGGTTGTTCATAACTCTGAACAAAACATTATGGTGGTTCTTTCAAAAGTTTACAACTGAACATTGACTTGTACAGCTTTCCCTTTATTTTTTAATAGTTTATGTTTAACGCAGTACTGCACTGCTTGCTGGTGGGTTTTTTTGTTTTGTTTTGGGTTTTTGTTTTGTTTGTTTTTTTTCATCTCTACTGCTGCCTGATTGTGTGCTTCTGGTTCCAAACAAGGTGAGTAGTTGACTGGTCAGTTTGTAACTCTGGGGTCCGTAACTCTGAGGTTCCACTGCATGTGTATATATACTTAGTGGCATCAGTACATAGACCTCTGACCAGCTCATATTTCTAATACAAAATTTTTGAATCTGATAGGTTCTGTGTATGTTACAGATTACCACTGTAACTCTTAGTTGTAGTAACATAGGTCATGCATCTTTGGTGACTAAAGCCACAAACTTAGTACTCACTCCTTACTTTTGTGGGAGGAATTGTGGAGGGTTAACTGCATTAATAGCATCAGTTGTTTTAAAGACTTATTTCCAGCAGGGGGAGCCAAAATGCAGTGCTTATGTCAAGATCACTTGTATTACTGGGACAGTTCCGCTTCATCTGGTTATCTCGGATTTCATGTGCAAAATGCAATCTTATCACCATTCTTTCTCCAGGAAAGAGTAAAGAAATACTTAATATTTTTTGTGCTGAGTATGTCAATTGGATGTTAGTCAAGATGCTTGATTCATCTTTGTCGAACGAATATGGTGGGGAAAGACTAAGAATTTATCACGTTGCATATAAGAAACCATTAAAAGAAACTTTATTTAAATTATGTAATGTATGAAAGGAAAAAGGTTAAAAAATTCTGTTTTTGTGCAACTGTCATCAGGCTCGATCCTGCATCTTTATTAGGGCTTGCATCCTGAATTTTCTGCCACTTGAGCTACAGAAATAACTGTATTAGCTGGTGGCAGGAGAAGATTTTTAATCTAAGTTGGATAAAAATCAATTTTGGGGGAAAAAAAAATAAAATCAGATTTTTTTATTTGAATTATAATTTCTGTTAATGTTTTATATTCTGATTTAATTTTATTTGCTTAGGCCTAAACGTGTCTCTTTAAAACATTTATGTAAAAAATAAATACGGTTTTGTCTGTTTACATTATAGTCACCTTTCAAATGAAATATGACACAAACCATGGACAAAAAGTTAATTATCTTGTAAAAAAGAATAAATCATTCACCATTTTCTAACATACTAAAAACGTACAATTAATAAAAATTTGAAAATATTAAGCTTATCATTGCTTAAATAAATGTATATTGTTATAATGTATCCTCAGTAGCAAAAAGAGGTACCAAATCTAGCATAATGACTCTATTTAGTTGTAAATCAACATGTTTTAATGGTTGTCTCAACCAATGAATGTACCTTTCTTTAGAAAATAACTGATGCACAAATGGAAAAGCTGATTAAAATCAGTGAATTAAATTGAGGCTTTCCACTTGATGATTTAAATTGTTGTTTTAAATTCCCTTGATTGAGGTGGATCAACCCGCCCTGCTGCAGCCCCCTTCAACCAGCCATTGTAGGATGATGTACAACGCATTGAAACAGTGGATTATATATGCATGACTATACCAGTTTTGTACATGCAATAGGAAAGGACTAGGACACGGAGGCAGTGTGGCTAAGTGTATGGGATTTGGGTATGCTGTATCAGAACTAGGTTGTATTCGGAGCTTAACCTCTGTGGGATATAAGACTTTGCTCAATAGCTGTGCAGGGTACAGAATGAACAGGTCAGCAGAAGTGTTTCTAGAGTTCATTTTTCTCCTGGTTCTTGCTGCTTTCGTTTTCAAGGATTCTCTTCTACCTCCAGAAGAGGAGTGCGCTTGCCCCCAAGTGGTGCTCATTGATGGGAAGGATGGGTCACTGAGCCCATGTGCAAGTCCCCATATTTTGGACAAGAGGCTAGCTTTGTGCATGCTTGCTCTCTTCTTTCCATCCTGCTGTTATGTCGGTTTTCGCAGCAGCAAAGCTGAGTGTGTACTGCAGCTGCTAGGCCCTAGCCTTAGAACATTTGGGAGTTTTGGCATGCTGTCAACATCAATCAGCAATTGATTCAAAACATAGCAGGGAAGTGATGACTGTCAGCAGTTTACAACTCTAACAAATCTAAATGGAAGGTTCTGTGGAGCCAGCAAAAGGCACTTGGTTGATAACAGGGCCTTTCCCTACCCAAAAATCAAACATTTGATATTTACTATATGAATAGAATACATTGATGTGGAATAATACTTTAATTTAGGCTATTACACTATTTGCTTAGTAGACACCTTCCCCGGGGTGACTTACTTTGTACATACTGTATTACAGTTAAATGCAAGTACAAAAATGTTTTCAAGTAAGATCAAAAGGTTGTGTTTGTCATGGTTGAGGTTTTATTATTGTTAAAACGTCAAAATAAAACTTGATATTTTTATATCGTTAAATTAGTTAACATCTCTGTCCTGATACAATATGGTGACAGGCTACAAATGTAGAACAGCACGTTTAAAATGTACAGTATGTATACTAATGTACTACTGTAGGAATAATAAACATACATTGCATTGCTACAACTATGGATTGGTAGCATGTGCTGTCGTTTTTACATTATTAGAATAAGCAGGCTACCTTTGGTCAGATGACACTCCCCATCATAGCAACAGCTGCATAGAAGCAGCATAGCAAAAGGGCACCAATATGTTGCTACTAACGAGTGTCTACTGTAGTAGCATATAGGGCATTGTGTTCTGGATGGCCTGCAAAAGATGAGGAGCAACACAGGACAACCCGGGTATACAGACGTGATCCTGTTTACTCAGAAAAATTGCTTTTAGCCTGATTACAGGGGGGTAGTTATGGGCTACCTTAAACTGCCAGTAATGGCAAGGGAGCTGAGAACTGAGATTGTGGAGGCCCGGGTGAAAGGTTTGTGAAAGTGTCAAATATATGTATTAATTCCTAAATGAGTCCCAAAAGAGAAGAACGTGGAACCTAATTGCACACTTGGTTTCTGCTTCCTTCTAATGAAATAGAGATTTAGATTAGTGCTGTCCATTAATCAGTTAACTCACACGATTGACTCAGAAAAATTAATCACGATTAATCGCAGTTTTAATTGCACTGTTAAACAGTAGAATACCAGTTGAAATTTATTAATTATTTGTGGATGTTTTTCTACATTTTGAACTATTTTGATTTCAATTACAACACAATACAACGTGTGCAGTCCTCATTTTATATTTTTTATTACAAATATTTGCTCTGTAAAAATGATTAACAAAACAATAGTATTTTTCAATTCACCTCGGACGAGTATTGTAGTGCAATCTCTTTATTGTGAAAGTGCAGCTTACAGATGTAGATTTTGTTTGTTTTGTTTTAGAGTTCAGTTATATAACAATGTAAAACTTTAGAGTTTACAGGTCCTCTCAGTCCTGCTTCTTGTTCAGCCATGCTAAGACAAACAAGTTTCTTTACATTTACGGGAGATATTGCTGCCCGTTTCTTATTTTCAGTGTCACCTGAAAGTGAGAACAGGCATTCGCGTGGCGCTTTTGTAGCTGGAGTTGCAAGGTATTCATGTGCCAGATATGCTAAACATTCATGTGCCCCTTCATGCTTCAGCCACCATTCTAGAGGACATACTTCCATAATGATGATGCTCATTTTAAAAAAATAATGCATTAATTAAAGTAGTGACTGAACTTCTTGGGAGATAATTGTATGTCTCCTGCTCTGTTTTAGCCACATTTTGCCATAAATTTTATGTTGTAACAGTCTTGGTTGATGAGCCAGCACACATTGTTTTTATTTACGAACATTGTCACTGCAAATTTGACAAAATCTGAGGACGAGCAGGTGTGGAGCATGCTTTCAGAAGTCTTAAAAGTTCAGATGCAGAAACTACAGAACCCAAACTACGAAAAAAGAAAATCAGCCTTCTGCTGATGGCATCTGACTCATGATGATGAAAATGCATCGGTCAGCTCTGCTTTGGATCATTATTGAGCAGAATCTGCTATCAGCATGGATGCATTTCCTCTGGAATAGTGGTTGAAGCATGAAGGGACATATGACTCTTTAGCACATCTGGCACGTAAATATATTGCGACACTGATTACAAAAGGCCACGTGAAAGCCTGTTCTCACTTTCAGGTGACATGGTAAACAAGAAGCGGGCAGCGTTATCCCCTGTTTGTGTGAGTGATTGCCTGAAGTAGGACTGAGTGGACTTGTAGGCTCTAAAGTTTGTTTTATTTTTGAATGCAGTTATTTTTTGTACATGATTCAACATTTGTAAGTTCAGCTTTTGCACTGCAGTACTTATATTAGGTGAATTGAAAATACTGTTTCTTTTGGTTTTTACAGTGCAAGTATTTGTAATCAGAAATAAATATAAAGTGAGCACTGTATACTTTGTATTCTGTTGTAATTGAAATCAATATATCTGAAAATGTAGAAAACATCTAAAAATATTTAAATAAATGGTATTTTATTATTTAACAGTGTGATTAATTGCAGTTAATTTTTTTTAGTTGCTTGACAGCCTTAATTTAGATTATAAACTTTCTGGTAATGTGTGATATTTTCTTTTGGTACTGGAAGATGCAGCTTTTGGCTGTCTTCGTTTTCAGTGAGGTGTATTGAGTTGATTGGTCAGAACTTGTTAGGAAGGAGCTCATTCCAGTGTGGGAGCTCAAGCTAATTGGAAGCCTGCTCCAGCTGTAATGAGCTTTCCAGTTTCGGGGTTTAGCATCACTCAGAAATATATGTTAGTCGGGAATGTGGCATAGCCTAGAAGCTCACTCTGGTTGGAAGTTTGATGTAGTATGGAAGTTAGCTTCAGCCTGGGAGTTCAGTTTAGCTCAGAAATGTCTTCTAGCTATAGTGCTTACTCCAGTCCAGAGGACCTATCCCTCTTTGAGAAACTTAATGTAGGTTAGTTCAGCCTAGATTAGGACCTAGATCTTCTAGATATCAGTTAGGAGTTCCAGATGAAGCCTTTTTGCATTTTAAAAAAAGGACCTTTAAAGGGAGTTTTACTTCTAAGGAAATTGTTAATTGAATTTTTAGCCGAACTTTAAACTCAGCTTGATGGTATCTGTCTGTAACATAACTTTTGGATGGCCATCTAATCTAGTTCCAAATTTACAGATGTTACAGATATCAATAGGAAAAACCCTATTGATTTTTGTGAAAAATGCATAAATGGAATGGAAAAAATAGTACTCTTGGCACCCCTGGCATCTGGTTAGAAGACCATTAGCTTCAATCAGGTTTCTTATTGTCTGTAGAATAAAGGTGGTATCCACTAATGAATGCCAGCATAACGCTCCACCATCTTGGCTCTGCCCATTGTCCCAATAGAGTTTAAAATATTGACACCCTGATTGAAACTTCTATCAGACGTAGAAGGGAGGGGCAAATCAAGCAGAAGGGCCTGGGGGATGGAAGAACACAGATCCCCTGGAATGGAGGTGAATGGGTTTGTAGAGAATCCCTGAAAAAGAGGGAGGTGGGAGGGTGGCAGCCAGAATTTGGGGGAAGTCCCTGCTGTTTGGGGTGACCTTGGCCTACAGAACTGTGCATATTTCTAGTATAGGTTAAACATTTCTTGAAATTCCACTTTCTGTTTTTAAACTCCTGATTTATTCACTTTCCCTCCCTTCACTGCACTTGAATCTGACCCATAAATCTCATGCTGTGACTATGGACAGTAATCTGTCATTCGCTGCTGCATTATTAACCAAGGAGTAACCATGGTAGGGGACCTAACTGATAGCTATTCATATTGCTAATGGGCTACAAATTGGTTTAGTTGTGCTGTAATCAGGACTTAAAGTTAACTTGTCAAGAAACTTCTCTTGTGCTCTTAACTCATGAATAGGTGTTGAAACAGACATAAATTGATCTTTAATATATTGCAGTCCTACTGTAACAAAACTTGAGATACAAGTATTTGTATCTCAAGTATCTAACTTTTAAGCAAAATAGGAAGCTAGTTAATTAAACATTATCTAAATATTAATATTTGTTCTAATGATAAAGTAAGATCCATAACATCCTCTGTTGCAAACACAAAATTAGAACCTAACTGCAGAAGTTGGTGTGAGAGTACACAGACATAAAATTTATCAGCTATAAATGTGACATCAGAAAATAACGGGCAAGTAAGTTTGTTTCCAGTAGGGTCCTACATGGATCTGTTTTTGACCCATTGCTCTTTAACATTTTTATCAGTGACCTGTAAGAAAACATAAAATCATCCTGGGTAACATTTGTATGTGACACACACATTGGGGAAATGGTAAATAACGAAGGACAGATCATGGGTTCAGTGTGATCTGATCCATTTGGCAAACTAGATACAAGCAAACTATGTATTTTAATATGGCTATATGTAAAGGTATACATCTAGGAACAGAATGTAAGCTATACACAGAGGATGGGGGACTCTGTTTTGGGAAGCTGTAACTCTGAAAAAGATTTGGGGGTCGTTGTGGCTAATGAGGTTAACATGAGCTCCCAATGTGGTGATGATGCAATCATGGGATGCATAAATGGGAATCTAGAGTAGAAGTAGAGAGGTTATTTTACCTCTGAATTTGACACTGGTGTGACCGCTATTGGAATACTGTGTGCAATTCTGATGCCCATGGTTCAAGAATTATATTGATAAATTGGAGAAGGATCAGAGAAGAGTCATGAGAATGATTGGAGAATTAGAAAACATGTCTTATAGTGATGGACTGAAGGAGGTCAATCTGTTTAGCTTAACAAAGATGGGTTAAGGGTGACTTGATTACAGTCCACAAGTATCTACATTGGGAATAAATGTCTAATAATGGGCTCCTTAGTCTCGCAGAGAAAAGTATAACATGATCCAGTGGCTGGAAGTTGAAGCTAGACAAATTCAGACTAGAAATATGGTGTAAATTTTTGACAGTGAGAATAATTACGTATTGGAACAATTTACTAAGGGTCTCCATCGCTGACCATATTTATACAGTAACTCCTCGCTTAACGTTGTAGTTATGTTCTTGAAAAATGCTACTTTAAGCGAAATGATGTTAAGTGAATCCATTTTACCCATAAGAATTAATGTGTGTTGGGGCAGGGGGATTAGGTTCCAGGGAAAGCCTGACAAAAGACATTTTTATATATAATATACACACAGTATAAGTTTTAAACAAACAATTTAATACTGTACACAGCAATGATGATTGCGAATCTTGGTTGAGGTGGTGAAGTCAGAGGGTGGGATATTTCCCAGGGAATGCCTTATTGCTAAATGATGAACTAGCACTCGGCTGAGCCCTCAAGGGTTAACACATTGTTAATGTAGCCTCACACTCTACAAGGCATAATGAATGGAGGGAGGGGAGACAGCATGGCAGAGAGAGACGGAGACACACACCTTGTGTGTGAGAGAGATGCTCCCTTTAAGTATGCTGACCCCACTAAGTATATTGCCTTTTAAAGTAGATCAGCAAGTTGAGACAGCAGTTGCTGCAAGCAAGCTCTGTCCATCTTGAGCCCAGTTGTGTCTCCCCCTGTCTTCCCCTCCTCCCCCCCCACACATTCACTCTGTGGAAATGGGGTAAAGGAGCAAGGGGCAGGGAGGGGGACACCCTGACACCACTATCTCCCACCCCGGACAGCAAGCAGGAGGCTCCTGGGAGCAGCTCCAAGTCAGAGGGCACTGCCTGGCAATTGATAGCCTGCTGGGTGGAAATTTAGGGGAGCTGATAGGGGGACTGCCGATCCACCCTGGTTCCAAGACCCCATCAGCTAGCTCCAAAGGGCTGCTCTTTCTGCAAGCAGTGAACAAAGCAGGTGGCTGCCAAACAACATTATAAGAGAGCATTGTGCAGCTTTAAACGAGCATGTTCTCTAATTGATCAGCAATGTAACAATGTTAACCGGGATAACTTTAAGTGAGGAGTTACTGTATCAAGATTGAGTGCTTATCTAAAAGATAGGATGGAGGAGTTATTTGGGGGAAGGTCTGTGGCTGTGTTATGCAGGAGGTCAGACTAGATGATCACAATGATCCCTTTTGGCCTTGTAATCTATGAAAATAAATTGTGAAATGTCTTCACCCATGTCCAAATAGTGGGAAATCCAGACTGACATTGTGTTTGTCAGAAACCACAACTCTTGTCTGTAATATGTCTATCAGCGGCATTAATTTAAAAAATGCTCATTTTAAACACATTTAAATCCTATTTATATAAATAGTGATGTGGTGTTCACAACAGTGTCTATTAGATCAAACTCTCAGAAAATTTTCCCAAGTTCATAGGTTTTTATTTTTAGAAAATGGAGTTGTGTGGTGATACTGTAGTGTGCATGCTTCCCTCCTTTCTGTTTCTGCCTGCTGCTTTAGCTAATGAGTTACTCCAACTGAAGGAGACTAAGTCGAGGTCTAACCCTGTTATCACTACTCTCGCTCAGATGTTTGCAGCTGCTGTTATTGAAATGATTTAAAGAATAAGAAGGCTGCATCTTACATGTTAGGAATTGTTTTGTAAACCACCTTTCAGGGATAATTGTCATATAAGACGACTCTGGTTCAGGGCCATTTGCAGCAGAGGGATGTGTAATAAGAACTAGCAAAACCATTACAAATAAATACCGGTATCCGTGGAGCAGCAAAAACAGTAAAGCTTGATTTGCATTTTCCTGAAGCGTAGGGACTACAGTGATCGGCAGGAAAGACCTTCGGTTTAAAAACTAATAATTAGAAGAAAGTGTATGTACCTAATTTAAAAGGTATCCTACTCTTGAGTGTAAACATAACAATTGTTTTTAGCTCAAATTAATAGCCTAGTGTACAAGTATCTAATTGGGTTATTCTATGCAATGGAACTAAATAGGCAAAAGTACAATACTAAGGGTATGTCTACACTACGGGATTATTCTGATTTTACAGAAACCGGTTTTTTAAAACAGATTATATAAAGTCAAGTGCACGCGGCCACACTAAGCACAGTAATTCGGCAGTGCGCGTCCATGTATCGAGGCTAGCGTTGATTTCCGGAGCGTTGCACTGTGAGTTGCTATCCCATAGTTCCCACAGTCTCCGCCGCCCATTGGAATTCTGAGTTGAGATCCCAGTGCCTGATAGGCAAAAAACGTTGTCGCTAGTGCTTCTAGGTACAGCCTCATCCCTCCCTCTGTGAAAGCAGCGGCAGACAACCGTTTCGCACCTTTTTTGCTGGATGAACTGTGCATACACCATGCCATGGCAAGCATGGACCCTGCTGAGCTCAAGACAGCAATCATGGACGTTTTAAAGACCTCGCACATTCTCATGCAGTCTATGCTGAACCAGGACTTGCAAAACTAGGTGAGGAAGAGGCAGCTATGGCATAGTGGCGATGAGAGTGATGAGGACATGGACACAGAATTCTCTCAAACCGCGGGCCCCAGCGCATTGGAGATCCTGCTGGTAATGGGGCAGGTTCTAGCCATGGAACACCGATTTTGGGCCCGGCAAACAAGCACAGACTGGTGGGACCGCATAGTGTTGCAGGTGCGGGACGATTCCCAGTGGCTGCAAAACTTTCGCATGCTTAAGGGTACTTTCATGGAACTTTGTGACTTGCTTTCCCCTGCCCTAAAACGCCAGAATACCAAGATGAGAGCAGCCCTCGCAGTTGAGAAGTGAGTGGCAATATCCCTCTGGAAGCTTGCAACGCCAGACAGTTACCGGTCAGTCGGGAATCAGTTTGGAGTGGGAAAATCTACTGTGGGGGCTGCTGTGATGCAAGTAGCCAAAGCAATCATTAAGTTGCTGCTACAAAAGGTTGTGACTCTGGGAAACGTGCAGGTCATAGTGGATGGCTTTGCTGCAATGGGATTCCCTAACTGTGGAGGGGCGATAGATGGAACCCATATCCCTATCTTGGCACTGGAGCACCAGGGCACCCAGTACATAAACCACAAGGGGTACTTTTTCAATGGTGCTGCAAGCACTGGTGGATCACAAGGGATATTTCACTAACGTCCATGTGGGATCATAGAATCATAGATTATTAGAGTTGGAAGGGACTTCAGGAGATCTAGTCTAACCCCCTGCTCAAACCAGGACCAATCCCCAAATCCCTAAATGACGCCCTCAAGGATTAAACTCACAACCCTGGGTTTAGCAGGCCAATGCTCAAACCACTGAGCTATCCCTCCCGGCTGGCTGGGAAGGGTTCATGACGCTCGCATCTTCAGGAACACGACTGTTTAAACGACTGCAGCAAGGGAATTGCTTCCCAGACCAGAAAATAACAGTTGGGGATGTTGAAATGCCTGTCATTATCCTGAGGGACCCAGCCTGGTCCTTGATGCCATAGCTCATGAAGCCATACACAGGCAGCCTGGACAGTAGTCAGGAGCTGTTCAACTACAGGCTGAGCAAGTGCAGAATGGTGGTAGAATGTGCATTTGGCCATTTAAAGACACACTGGCACACATTACTGACTCGCTCAGACATCAGCCAAACCAATGTCCCCATTGTTATTGCTAACTGCTGTGTGCTCCACAATCTCTGAGAGTAAGTGGGAGGCTGGCCACTGATTACGCGCAGCCAGTCACCAGTGCGATTAGAAGAGCACACCAGGAAGTGGTGCGCATTAGCGAAGCTTTGAAAACCAGTTTCATCACTGGCCAGGGTACAGTGTGACTGTTGTGTTTGTTTCTCCTTGATGAAACCCACCACCCCCTGATTGACTCATTCCCTGTAAGCCACCTCCTCCCCCTTCGAACACAGCTTGCTTTCTAAGGAAATAAAATCACTCTCTTTTAAAAATAATGTATTATAAAAAGAGGGAGAGAACTGACAGGGTAGCCCGGATGGGGTTTAGGAGGAGGATAGGAGGGAAGGAAAAGGCCACTAAAAAAATTTCATAATAATGGGAGCCTTTTGGTTGGGTTGTCCACTGGGGTGGAGTGGGTAGGTGCACGGAGCCTCCCCCCACGTGTTCTTACTCATCTGGTGGGTGAGGAGGCTAAGGAACATGGTGAGGGGCGAGGGTGGTTATACAGGGGCTGCAGTGGCACTCTAAGATCCTGCTGCCGTTCCTGAAGCTCCACTAGACGCTGGAGCATGTCAGTTTGATCATGCGGCAGCCCCAGCGTTGCATCCCGCCACTGCTGATCTTCCTGCCACCACCTCTCATCTCGAGTGTCCCTCCTGTCCTCACATGCGTCCCTCCTGTCCTCACAGTCACTGGCATCTTTCCTGTACTTGGATACCACGTCCTTCCACTCATTCAGATGAGCTCTTTCATTGCGGGTCACTTCCATGATTTCCGAGAACATTTCGTCTCTCGCCTTTTTTTCCCACCGCCTTATCTGAGATAGCCTTCGGGATGGAGTAGGGAGCCTTGAAAAATTTGCAGCTGCATGAGGGAGGGAAAAAAGGGAGAGAAGCATTTAAAAAGATACATTTTACAGAACAATTGTTATACTCTTTCATGGTGAACACTATTCACCTTACATAGCACATGTGATTTCACTACAAGGTCGCATTTCGCATCTTAATATTGAGTGCCTGCAGTTCTGGTGTTAGAGATCTCACAGACACAGGTCCGGGCAGCAGAATTTGGCTTGCAAGCAGCCATGGTAAGCTATTGTCTTTCGTTTTCTGCAGCCTACATATATCCAGCGCCCTCCTTTCCCAAATAACAAGCAAAGCCCGCTGAGTGCCGCTTCTTGCCTGTTAACATGCAGCAGCAGAAACCACCACCCCCATCCAATTCTCTGGGATGATTGCTTTACCCCTCTCCCCACCACGTGGCTGATATCATGGAAGACCACTACTAAACACCCCCCTTCCCTCCCCACCACGTGGCTGGTATCAGGGAAGATCCCTGCTAGCCAAACGCGAAGAAGCTCAGCATCAATCACACACACCCCTTCCCCCTGCTTGGCTACTGCAGGGAAGGATTTCTTTTAAGCAACAGGCAAACAGCCCAGTAGGAGTGGCCATCTCTGTCCCCTTAATTAAATTTCTGAATTTCAAGCAGGTTACCATGAACGATATCACTCTCCTGAAGATAACACAGCGAGATAAAGAACGGAAGTTACTTGAATGCCAGCAAACATCGGGACCATACGCAGCTAGGCTTTGTCATGCAGTGATACCAGATTACTTGCTACATGCATGGCGTGGTCAAGTGTCCTACAATGGAGGATGGAATAAGGCTGCCCTGCCCAGAAACCTTCTGCAAAGGCTTTTGGAGTACCTCCAGAAGAGCTTCATGGAGATGTCCCTGGAGGATTTCTGCTCCATCCCCAAACATGTTAACAGATTTTTCCAGTAACTGTACTGGCCGCGAATACATCCCAAGTCCTTGTCTGAGCTCCTTAACTTTCACACAGGACTGTACTGAGTCCCTGGTGTGGCCTCTCTGCATCATGGCCTTGGAAATTTTTTCAAATGTTTTTTCATTTAGTCTTTTGGAACGGAGTTCTGTTAGCACAGAATCCTCTCCCCATACAGTGATCAGATCCAGTACCTCCCGTGCAGTCCATGCTGGAGCTCTTTTTTGGTTCTCCAGAGACTGCATTGTTACCTGTGCTGATGAGCTCTGCGTGGTCACCTGTGCTGGTGAGCTCTCCACGCTGGCCAAACAGGAAATGAAATTCAAAAGTTCACAGGGCTTTTCCTCTTTACCTGGCCAGTGCATCTGAGTTCAGATGGCTTTCCAGAGCGGTCACAATGGTGCACTGTGGGATATCGCCCGGAGGCCAATACTGTCGAATTGCAGCCACACTAACCCTAATTTGACATGGCAATACCGATTTCAGTGCTACTCCCCTCATCGGGGAGGAGTACAGAAATCGGTTTTAAGAGTCCTTTATATTGATATAAAGGGGTACATTGTGTGGACGGGTGTAGGGTTAAATCGGTTTAACGCTGCTAAATTCGGTATAAACGCATAGTGTAGACCAGGCCTTAGATTGTACAAATAGTAGTGGTGATTAGCCATACATTAGGCACTTATTCTGTTACGGGCTGTATCAGGTCTCAAGAATAAGAACAAAAGTTAAACTCTAAAGGCCAACAACACAAAATTGATAATATGGATCTAAATCTGCCGGACTGTCGAGGCAAACAAGTAGGCCGCAGGCTAACGTGAGTTAATGGAATGGTGTTATACAATATCATTTGTATAGTCGCATAGTCATGCATAACACTTGACAAGTAAAGGAAGACTTGAGGAGCTCAAGGTGATCTTATTTTCTACACTAGAAAATTAGACTGACCCAGTTATGTCATTCAGAGGTGTGAAAAATCCACACCCCTGAGTGACATAGTTAAGCTAACCTAAATCTGCATATAGATAGTGGTAGGAATTCTTCTGTCAACCTAGCTACCACCTCTCGGAGAGGTGGATTTACTACATTGATGGGAAGGCTTTTTCTTCCGTGCCCCTACAGCCCTTTATGTGTAGAGTTAAGGTATGGCTACATTTGGAATTTCAAAGCGTGCCCCGGCAGCGCTGCGGGAGCGCTGCCGCGGCAGCGCTTTGAAGTGTGAGTGTAGTCAGAGCGGCAGCGCTGGGAGAGAGCTCTCCCAGCGCTGCATGTAAACCACATCCCTTACGGGTGTAGCGTGCAGCGCTGGGAGCCGTGCTCCCAGCGCTGCTGCCCTGATTACACTGATGCTTTACAGCGCTGTATCTTGCAGTGCTCAGGGGGATGTTTTTTCACACCCCAGTTGCAGTGCTGTAAAGTGTGAGTGTAGCCAAGGCCTTAGCCTCAGTAAATTAAAGCACAAACCAACATTGACAGACTGTGGCAGACAGACAGACTGTGGCAGGGAATCTGAAATATAAAGAAAGATGAAGACATGAAGGGTTCAGTTAAATAGATTTCTTATCTCTCCCACCCTCCAGTTCCCATTCTTATTCAGAGGTGTCTGCAACCATCAAGGTGAAATACTTAGTGCACAGACAAAGGTTTAGCAATAAGGATGGAGAGCCATTATTTGTAGTGTGAGAGGAAGGGCCACTGTTTTTCAGCAGGCTGTGCAGAGGAGTGTAATGGAAAAGGGAAGGATGTAAAATGATGTAATCAGGTTTTGCACAGCTGAAGAAGCAGGGAGTTGAATGACAGGTTTAGTCTGTTCTAATATCACTAGAGGGAAAACTTTTTGCTCACTTTACCCAGTCCAGTATTATGAAAGCTTAGAAGGTAAGGACCACTACAGATTTATTAATTGACATTTGAGCCATTCTTTGAGGTGGTATGACTTGCTGCACCTGGCAGCATAGAAGCCTTTTTATCTCTCCATGGCTTACATGGAGCTCTACATAGCTTGCAATGATCTTGAAACTAATCACAAAACTATAGATTAGTGAGTTTTAATGTCTGAAAACTGACAAGTGTGATGATTCTGTTTTTAGTGACACTTCTCTTATCTGCTTTCCAAATCTTACTTAGAACTCTTGTAGACTTTTACTGAAGGCTAGTCATATTGACGTAGATCATGGACATTCCTGGACATCCCCTGGTTCCTCCACTCCCCCCATAACTTTTTTTTAATTTGACACGTCACCCATGAATTTCACCATTGTTTTTTCACACTCAGGTTAGACTCAAGTACAGACTTCTCTTCGTGAATGACAGGTTAAGCAGCTGGAAGGGTAACTGACTATTCTTAGTCCTGTAACTGAGACACTCTTAGCTATTAAAGAGAATCTTTTGATATGTTGTAAAACACTTAGTGATTTAGTTCTGATTTGTAACCTCCTCAGACTCTTTGGTAATCCTAATTTAGAGGCATGGAAGATATAAAATACACGTAGATGCTGGGGAGGAGAAGACTTTCCAAGAGCAGAAGGTAAAGATTGCCATAAAACTTGCTTGGAAAGTTTTATAGAATATACCAGTGGTCAATATTTTGTGGAAGGAGGAAGTAGGGGACCTTCATTCAGACCCCTCAGCTATTTGGACATGGGTCTGGGAAACATCCTCAGTGTGTAGTTTCTAAATTTGGAGCAGAACAAATGAACAGTGCATTCAAGTTCAAAAGGATTTGAATCATGTAAGTAATTGGATCAGCAGAGAGCAAATGTAGTTTTATGTTAAAGGGGGAAAACAGTTTGGGACTACAGAATCCAGCTAAATATTTCATTTAGCACAGGATCCAGCATGTTGATCAGGGAAAAAAAAATTGTTACTTTGCATGCATATATTGCTTAATACCTAGCTGTTACATATACCATCCGGTCAGTGCATATTGTAAAATAATAATTTTTAAAAAAGCATATCTAATACTAGTTTTATGTTGGAGGGATACAATACAAAATGTGGTGCTACTGTTGAAGTTTTATGTGGAATATTAGTTTATACAACTCTTGGGCACCACACACAACACCAGGCTTCTAGAATCGAAGTTTAGTTCTCCTCCCTTTTCAGAAAACAGAATTCAGTTGTGACATATGTACCAGTATTCTTTACTAGGGCCTGCAATGCTTAAAAAGAGATGATGATTCACCTAAGTGCTTCAGAGACTTCTAGTTCTTCTGTGTCGTGCTCCTTTCTCTCTTCCATCTCTTCAAAACTGAAGAGTGGTTTCTGTGTAAGGTGGTGCAGAAGCAGGAACTGCAAGGCCACTGGCATTGTTCAGTTTGTTCTGATCTGGAGTGACACCAGCTAAGTTAAAAAATACCCTTGTTTGATTACTAAGACTAATGTTACTTACTAAATAACATTTCTAAATTGTTTCATTCTTCTTTGAGTGCTTGCTCATATCGATTCCAATTAGGTGTGCGCACACTGCGTGCAGGATCATCAGAGAATTTTTACCCTAGCAACACCTGGTGGGTTGGCTGTGGAGCCCCCTGGAGTGCCGCCTTAATGGTGTTGAATATATACGCCTGCCGACCCAGCGCCCCCTAAATTCCCTCTTACCGCCCATGACGGTTGTTGGAACTGTGGAGCGCAGCGTAGCTGTCCTCCACTCTCCCTAACTTTTGCTTCCTGGTTTTAGATAGTTGTTCTAGTTGTTACAGTTATATAGTTAGTATAGTGTAAATAGTGTTATAGTTGTAAAGTTAGGCTTGTAGTTAAGTTGGGCAGGTTGGAAGGGGTCCTCTCCCTTCCTTCGTGCCTGCCGCCAGGGCTCATGCCCAAGGCTCTGGGTTTTAAGCCATGTTCAACCTGCTCAAAGCCTATGCCAATCGGAGACCCCCACAACTCTTGCCTGAAGTGTCTCGGGGAGTTTCACCAGGCCGAGAAGTTTAAGATCTGTAAGGCATTCAGACCTAGAACCAAAAAGGAGTGGGACTTTAGGTTCAAGCGGCTCCTTATAGAGGCGGCCCTTAGCCCAGAGTCCCCTATCGGCACGCCAAGTTCCAGCACTAAACATGTTGGTGCACAGTGCCCCGGCTGCGGCTTTAGGTACAGCACTGTGGGGAGACTCGGATAGAGGCCCATGGCACCGGACCTCTGCAGCACCATGTCCAGTGCAAGTGACTCGGCGCCGTTCCCTGTCTCCAGGACAGAAGAGACTGTGCAAGCTGAAGGTGACTGTTCTGCAGCAACAGGTGCCGGCACCTCCTTTGCTAACCTCTGAGTCACGTCCAGCACCAGAGCAACCGAGGGTACAAGCGCCGATATCAGCACTATTGATTCCGGCACTGAGGGAGGAGCCATTGGGTCCGGTGCACACTGGCTTCCTGATCCAGACCGTGGTTGAGTCCCGGCTTCTATCGCCACGGGAGACATTAACAGCAGCTAGAGATCTCATTGCCCTCACAGAGCCTGCACTGGCACAGAGCCTGCACTGGCACAGGCTTTGGCACCGCCTCCAACTTCTGTTGTACATTCTAGGGGAAAGCCTACCCTAACACGTCCGCCATCTCCTAGCTTGGAGATGCGGCACCGGTCCCGAACCAGGCACTGTTCGCAGTCCCAGCACCGTTCCCTCTAACGGCGCCAGTCGTACTCATGGCGCTGGTCCACATCTCGGCACAACTCTGATCCGCAGTACTGTTTGGGCTCCCGATGTTGCTCCCGGCACTGATCGCAGCGCTGGTCACCTTCCCGGAGTCAATTCTGGCACCACTCCTGCAGACATTCGTTGTCACGATCCAGGTCTGGATCCTAGTACCGGGTCAGTCATAGACGTCTATCTCGATCCCGGTACCACACCTGACACCTCACTGGCACCGCTCTCCAGCAACTGGTACCAGTCTTCACCACGCCTCGGAGAGTCGACACACATGCACTCTGCGCCGTCTTGGCCCTGGTGTAGTGGATCCTGGGCAACAGGACTCCTTGCTACACGATCCACCACAGGATCACCTGGACTCTGTGGCATCTTCATCATCTTCTCCAGATGAGGCAGTGGCGGGGACAACAGCCTCGAGTCCTCCCGCAATAGACCTTCGTGCCCACCAAGACCTTTTATGTAGGGTGGCAACACTACTCGGGACGGGGCCTCCGCCAAAAGGATGTCTACACTGGGTCCTCCATCTTTCTGCGGAGGCCCCGTCCCGAGTAGTGTTGCCCATCATCCGCACCATCCAGACCACCGCCAAGACAGTATGGCAGACCCCTGCCTCTATCCCACTGATGGCTAGAGGAGTGGAGAGGAAATACTTTGTCCCCTCCAAGGAGTATGAGTACCTTTTATACTCACCCTCATCCATGTTCACTAGTGGTATCCTTGGTGAACGCAAGGGAACGGCATGGTCAACAGGCCCCAGCGCCCAAATCAAAAGACACCAGGCGTCTAGATCTGTTTGGGCGCAAAATTTATTCAGCAGGAGGTCTTCAGCTCAGGTTCGCAAACCAACAAGGGCTCCTGAACCAATATTGCTATAACTCATGGAACTCCATGGGGAAATTTCAGGACTTAATTCTGTGGGAGTCCAGGGACGAGTTTGTGGGCCTTAATGGAGGAGGGCAAAAAGGTGGCCTCCTTAGATGCAGCATACTCTGCGGCTAGGACCCTGGCATCGGGCATAGCCATGTGACACATCTCCTGGTTGCAGGTATCTGGCCTGCCACCAGAGCTGCAACAGACTCTGCAGGACCTGCCATATGATGAGCAGGGCCTGTTCTCAGACAAGACAGACTCTAGATTACAGAGCCTGAAAGATTTTAGGGCTATCGTGCACTCCCTGGGTATGCATACCAGGTGACCCAGCGCAAGCCTTTTAAGCTGCAGCCTCAAAAGTTTTACCCTCTCCCTTGTCTGAGGCAGGACTTCTATAGAAGACGCGGACGAGGTGGTAGAAGGAAATCCACCGGCCACCAACCTGGTCAAAACCAAGGCCCTCCCAAACTATCAGCGAGGCCTAAGCAAAACTTTTGAAGGTGTGCCTGAGGATGGCGTATCAGTCACCATCCAGGATCCTTCTCCTCCATTTCGAGATTCTCTCTCCCATTTCCACCATGCATAGTCCCGAATAACTTCAGACCGGTGGGTTCTTCTCATGGTGGAAAAGAGATGTTCTCTCCAGTTTTCTTTCTCCCCTCCCTCCCATCGTCCTTCCCTGTCCGTCTTCACGAGCAGCTCCTTATACAGGATGTCCTAATGCTCCTGTCTATGGGAGCGATCGAGGGGGTTCCAAGGGAGCTAAGATGCTTTCCTACGTCCATGGAAAGACCAGCTGTTCTACGCCTTCCCTCCATTCCTGCTGGTCCACAGGGTCCTACTTTAAGCTGCGCAGGGACAAGGCACGCATGAGTCTGGTCACCCCAGCCTGGGCATGTAGCACTGGTACATCACACTCCTGGAATTGTCGGTAGAGCCTCATCACTCTCCCACTGTGGCCGAACCTCATCTCGCAGGACCACAGATGACTCTCTCACCCCAACCTGCAGTCACTCCTTACAGCGTGGATGCTGCATGGCTAACTCAGTCGGAGTTATTCTGCTCACAGTCAGTGGCAGCAGGTTCTCTTAGGCAACAGGAAACCCTCCACTCAAGCCACATACCTGGCTAAATGGAGGCATTTCTCCTGTTGGTGCAAGCAGCGTGACACACCCCTGTTGCAGGCATCGATAGTCTAGGATGAGAGGTATCTCTTATCCCTTGAGCAGCAGGGCTTGGCGATAATATCTGTCAGGGTGCACCTGGCAGCCATCTCGGCTTTCCATCCAGGAGAACGTGCTTCCTCTGTCTTCTCCAACCCGATGGTCGTTAGATTTCTGAAGGATATAGATTGCCTCTACCCACAAGTGCGACAACCAGTTCCAGCGTAGGACCTTAACCTGGTCCTTTCCAGGCTCATGGGGCCCTCATTCGAGCCAATGGCCACCTGCTCACTCCTTTACCTATCTTGGAAGACAGCTTTCCTTATAGCCATCATTTCAGCGAGACGCGTATCTGAATTCAGAGCCCTCACGTCGGAGCCGCCATATACAATTTTTCATAAAGATAAAGTGCAGCTTCGCCCCCACCGTGCCTTTCTCCCCAAGGTAGTATCAGCTTTTCATGTGAACCAGGACATTTTCCTTCCCATCTTTCATCCAAAGCCGCAGGCTACACGGCAGGATCAACATATGCACTCTCTGGATGTTCCTAGGGCCCTCGCATTCTATATTAAGTGTACAAAGCCGTTTTGGAAAACGACCCAGCTCTTCATTGCAGTGGCCAACCGGATGAAAGTCCTACCGGTCTCCTCGCAACGCATCTCCTCTTGGATAATGGCCTGTATCCATGCTTGCTACGACTTGGCTGGTGTCCCGACCCCACGCCTTACCGCCCATTCCATAAGGGCTCAAGCCTCATCGGCCACTTTCTTGGCCCAGGTTCCGATTCACGAGATTTTAGAGCTGCGATTTGGTCATCGTTACATACCTTTCCGCTCACTACGCGTTAGTTCAGCGGTCTAGAGATGATGCCGGATTTGGTTCAGCGGTTCTGCAGTCAGCAATGTCTCACTCTGACACCACCACCTAGGTGAGGCTTGGGAGTCACCTAATTGGAATCGATATGAACAAGCACTCAAAGAAGAAAAGATGGTTACTCACCGTTGTAACTGTTCTTCAAAATGTGTTGCTCATATTCATTCCAAACCTGCCCTCCTTCCTCTCTGTCAGAGTAGCCGGCAAGAAGGAACTGAGGGGGCGCTGGGTCGGCAGGGATATATATCCAGCGCCATTAAGGCAACACTCCAGGGGGGCTCCACAGCCGACCCACCGGGTGTTGCTAGGGTAAAAATTCTCTGATGATCGTGCACGCAGCACGTGCACACCTAATTGGAATCAATAAGAGCAAAACATCTTGAAGAACAACAGTTACAAAGGTGAGTAACTGTTTAAGGTTTCTGAGTATTGACTTGGTGGGAGGAGGTGATGTAATAAGCTGTTGAGGCAATGTGTTTCTGCACGTACGAACAGCAGTTGAGATCAGAGTATATGGTGGAGGAGGAAGCATTGTTTTGCTTTGGGCTGATCTTCTTAGACCTGAGAGTATGTTAAAACACGTTTGTTGAAATCTGTCCTTGCCTCTTTTGGGGGCGTTCTCATCACTTACCACTAAAGTTCCATGTTTTGTTTCACTTTTCCAGGTTGTTGGTAAACAAAGTAAATCTCTATGTAAACTCATGTAGGAAAGGGGAATGATGTGCAACCCTCCCAGAGAAAATGCAGGGATAAATGAATGTGTCATGCATTTTTAAAACCCAACATACAGCTTTGAATACGCTGGACTTCAAAGCAGAAACCTAGGCATTGAACAAATGACTGTGAGTTTACTTCCTGTTTTAAAAACCATCTTAAATTATTGCTTGTTGCAGCTGATTTGATGAATGGGTGAAATAAGTTCAAATATCTGATCAGCATGATGGTGTTTAAGCAGCTTGTTGCTAGGAGCTCTGGGACTAGCATTTTACAAAGGTCTCTTTGTTCTTAGGTCTGCAGGGATCCCCAGGTTATAGTGGCTTTAGGTAGAACTATGTATTCTGATCAGACAAAATCGGGATTTTTTAATAATTAATAAGACACAATTTAATGTACTATAGCATCGTACTAACTGTATACTTGTAAGTGAACAGTATAATTCTGTTTTGAGGTGAAGTTTGTCTTAAATATAAATATAGTTTTCCAAAATGCTACAGAAGTCAGTATCTGTTTTTTGATTTTCCCATTGGCTATTGAGTTACAAAGTTGCAAAGCAAAAATACAAGTTTAACAACTATGAGAAGGTATCTGAATATGGCTGTTTCAAAGTAAAGGGCTTAGAAGGTGCAGCTGATAAATATATGGCTGTTTAGAGAGCTCTTTTAGATTGCATTTACCGTGTGTGTCTATGCTCACTGCCAAATTTGGAATTAATTCCGGACATTTTCTTCCCCAGCAGACTTAAAGACTAGGTTTTTATTTATCCACTAAACCAGCTAACACTATAGGGTTTTTAATGTCTTCTGGAAACTGTTAATAGCTTCAGGCTATTGCGTAGTCTGTAATTATGTATTGTGCTTCAAGTACTAAGCCTTTAAATATGAGAGAAGTTTGAGGTAAGCGACTGAATTCTGATTCTGCAGCCCTGTTGATGTAAAAGTTGCATTTAGTTCTCTTGTATAACTTGTATTGCTATAGTGCTGAAAGGCTCTAAGTATGGGGATTCATTGTGTTAGATACTGTATTGACATGCAGAAAGATGCAGTCCCTACCCTAAGAGTTTTCAATCTTAATTTGAAACAAGACTCGCATGAATAATAAACAATAGGGAGTAAAAAGGGAGGAGAATCAGTGTAATAAAATTTTGTGTAGGTTAACTTTTGTATAACTGGATGTCATAGATTTGAGATTTTTTAGTCCTAAATTAATATCTGCTACCTCAGACTGTCCTGCAACCTAGCCTACTTTAATCTGCAAAACTATTTATTGTGACCTGGAATTACAGATTTTGGTCTTTATATATTTTGTATGTTATATAGATTGAGATAAAAATGAAGAAGCCAGAGGCTATGAGATGGGAGAAGCTGGAGGGGAAGGGAGAGTCTCCTAAGCTAAAACAATACATATCAGGTTTGTTTTTTACCTCATTTAGCATTTAATGCAAATATACATATTGTCCTATTAAGGTTCTTCCCAATTACATAGAAGATATTATACATGTGAAATATTGTAGTAATAGGTTTACCTAGAGTAAATGTAAACATGTAATTCTGATACTCTAATTTCATGAATTTCATGTGTAGTAGGAATGGATTCTGATCGGTAGGTAAGCCCTAAGAATTCAGCTGTTCACTCTGCTCAAGGCTTTCTTCTACCTAAGGGGATTATTCAGGATGCATGCTTGTCACCTGGGTTTCTCTGGGAGCTTATCGTTTGATTGGGCTGCCTAGTTAAGTTGTATTCTTCTTTGTTGCATTGAGAGGGGCTTGTATCTTTTGGAGAAATTTTAGTTTAATAGCACTCACATACATCAAAAGATTTTCCTGATACTGGGCTTAATTTTCCTTTAATTTCAGCTCATTGCTTATACCCCCTTGTACCATCTAAAATGCCTCTCCCCTTTCATTTTCACAGTTGTCATCTGTACATGCCTGGTATACTCTGCGCTTCTCCACTCCCATCATTCTTAGCCAAGCTACTTATTGCGCTCGTTAATGTTTCCTTATAAATAAATCTCCATAGCTGCCTAATCTATTCCTGGTGTTGTGTTCATCTTCTTCCTTCTGATTTACTTCCATATTTTTGTTTTTGAGGCACCCAGACCTAAAAGAATTATTCTATTTGCGGTCTCAGATTTGTAGAGCAATGGTTGTACCTGTGATGATTCTGCATATGTAGCCCAAAATGGCATTAACTTTTTTTGCTGTCACATTCAGTGCAAGCTCAACTTCTCTGTTTATATCATATAGGACTTTTCAGCTTCACTGCTTTCCTGGTTTCTCCCTCCCTCTTCATTTTGCTTAGATAAATTTTCAAGATGATCTTCATTTCTCCCCATGTTTTCAGCCTTGCTAGGTTCCTTTTTTGCCTGCTCTCCCTGATGTTTGCAATGTCTCCTGATTTTTAATATGAATTGCATGATATTTTAATGTGACTATTACTTAGTCTTATAGGGATCATTAAGGCTGTGATCCAACACCCATTGAATGGAAGAACTCCCAGTGACTTCTGGTCATTGGATCAGATCCTAAGATCTTGAATAACACTGGCTCTGACACTTACCTTGTGACACTTGAATACATTGCCAGTTCATCACTTTCTTGTTCTTCAGCCAATTTTAATCCTTAAACATGGCTCCTATTTAACCCAATCAGACTGAATTTTAAAAGATAGGATAATGTGCTGTATCAGATGATCCACCGGAAAAATCCACCTCCTGCAATTCCCTTCATTTGTTAGCTTTAAAATTCTGTCCAAAAAAGCAATCAGACTTGTCTGACAAGTTCTGTACTTACAGATCCATGGTCCTTTTTGCTCAATTCTGAGTCGGATTAATTATTTCATGCTGTAAATGTTGCCAAAAATGCCGATTTAACTTACTGCAAATGTTATTTCCAGACTCCAAACACCTATATCCATCATCCTCTCATTATACAAGGAACTGGGATAAATTGGTGGTTGAGATCAAAGAAGAAGAAAAGAATGAAAAATTAGAGGGGGACGCCGCTTTAAATAAACTCTTTCAGCAAATCTATTCAGATGGTACAGATGAAGTGAAACGTGCCATGAACAAATCCTTCGTAAGACTTCAATCTATCCTTACGTATTTGTGAATGCTATAAAGTCAATAACCAAAACTAAAAAAAAAACCTGGAGGCCAAATTTTGTGGGTCATGCTATTTGCATATGCAAATACGGTAATCGGAGGCAAATATTTAGACATCTCTCTGTTTGCATCTGCAATTGTGGTAAAAGGCATAAATGCACAAGAACTTTGTGTGTGTGTGTCTGTGTGTGTAAGTAATATATAATCTCTAGCAGTTGAAAACTCAGCCCCTACTGAATACAAGAACAAATGATCCAGTGATATTGGTATGATAGCATTTTTATGTACTGGCATATGGATGAGTTGCATTTCTCCATATTGTTAATTCTGAGTGGTGAGCTTAGACTTGGAGCACAAAGATGGCTCTCCATCCTTGCTTATTTGTTTGTTTAAGCCTATACTAATGTCAGTTGGAGCAATTTGCTCCTTCCTGGTTGGTTGAAAGATCCCCAGAGGAGAGAACCTGACTCCTCCTCGTTTTTCTGTCAATTGCTAATTTTTAAATAGGAGTTTGAGTGCACAAGAATGCATGCTCATGGTTTAACTGATAGCCATATTTGGGGTCGGGAAGGAATTTTCCTCCAGGGCAGATTGGCAGAGGCCCTAGAGGTTTTTCGCCTTCCTCTGCAGCATGGGGCACGGGTCACTTGCTGGAGGATTCTATGCAGCTTAAAGTCTTCAAACCACAATTTGAGGACTTCAGTAATTCAGACATAGGTTAGGGGTTTGTTACAGGAGTGAGTGGGTGAGATTCTGTGGCCTGCATTGTGCAGGAGGTCAGACTAGATGATCATAATGGTCCCTTCTGACCTTAAAGACTATGATTGGACCATTAGAGGCTACTGTATATTGAAGCAGTGCCAGTACTTATTTGCCTTAATCACATCAGAAGTGGACATATGACGACAGAAATTATTGCTTTATTACATTTTAATGTCAGAAGTCTTTTATGTGCAGAATATGCAAAGATTGATACACAAATCATGTGCACATCCTATGTCTAGATCGTCATCTTCGTTTAATATAAATCATAATTGCACATAGTCTATAGGGAAGGGTTTAAGAAGTTCTGGAGAATTCCAAAGTTATCTGCATTAGTGCATTGTTTCCTGCAGACTCTAGTCTTGCAAAACTTAATCTGCTATAAAAAAAAAAAAGTGGATCATTTTAAATGACTAGCTATAACTAACTTGAGCAAACTAAACAAATATTCTTCCATATTGCAGATGGAGTCTGGAGGGACTGTTCTGAGCACCAACTGGTCTGATGTGGGGAAAAGGAAGGTAGACGTAAATCCTCCTGATGACATGGAATGGAAAAAATTCTAATCTGCTGATTTGGCACCTTTGTATTGCCCATATTCACACACTGACCATTGTGTATGGACATAGCATTCTTGGATTTAAGACACTGAATGTTCCCTTGAATATCGGAATTATTGTCTTTACATCTTGTGTGCTTTAGTAATTCCTTTGTCTGCAGGTGTTAAGGTTTAATCAGGAATGGAAGCCTGTTTTTCATCACTCCTGTCCATGAGGGGTTTTCAGAAACAGATTTAACTAAGTCATAAAGATACATTTTCTACCAGCTTTATCAGTTCTGTAGTTTTGGGGATGAGGAGACCTTTAATGGACTGTTTAGGATTATTGCCTTATTTTTAATTCACAGTATTTCTGTTGAATAATTTATTAGCTCTGGCAACTTTGGGTAAACACACTTTTTTCAACTACAGTGTTAATTGTTTGCTCTCTAACTCTGCTTAAGAATAAAACTGTAAAATATACATTTTTTCCATAAAGAAGTTTGATTCATTTTATTTTTAAGTCTGAAAACTCAGATGTGGAAGAAAAAACGTAAAATCAAAATTGATATTTGGAGAAGTAATAGCTAAGTAGTACAGATATTGGGAACCAAGTTTGCAACTACATAGGAGCAAGACTCCCGCTCTGCTAAAAGAAGGAGCTCCCTGTTCTTCTCCTCCTTCTTGGAGGGAGAGGAATCGCCAGGGAAGGAAATCTGAAGTAGAAGCAGCAGGATTGAGGAATTGCTAGGGCTTCCATCATTCCTACCTGTGGGTGGATCTGCAGCACCAGGGGAGTGGCAGGGGAAAGAGAAGAGAGGATTGCTAGATCTGGGAAAGCTCTATCTGCCTCTTCTATAAACAAATGTTTGTCAGTCCTCCGTTTCTCATGGGGAAAGGGGGTAGAAAAACAACAATGCACAGATTTTCTTACAATCACTTTTTGATTGTATAGATCTTCTAAAATGCAGGGCATTGCATTGAGTATTTCAGTATGTTTAGAGAAGAGCCCCAGCATCCTTCACTTTTGATCTACACCAGTACAGGCAGGTCTTCCATCCTGATAAGTTTTAAAAGGTAATATTTATAGAAATGGGGGTCAGAATCATCTGGGATGAGCCCCCATCCTATCTCTGCATGCACATGTTGCTTGGTTGGCTGTGAGCCTTCAAGGGGATGTAAATATGTTCTCGTATCCCTCTTTTCATGCCTTATTCCATCACTGTAACATTGAGACCTGTGCTAGCAGCCACCAAAATTGTGAGCTGTCCTTCTCTTGATCTGTTAACTGCTTGTTGCAAGCACAATTCACCAAAATAGTAGAGGTTTCATGTACTCTGGGTGGGAAGGGGAAACTGATCAGAGTGGTGGTGGGGGAAAAGTTTTAATTTTGCTTATGAAACAGATATCAGTAAAACAAAGCTTTTATAATGGGTGTAATAGAATCGTAGAAGTGTAGGACTTCAAGAGGTCATCTAGTCTAGTCCCCTGGGCTGAGGCAGGACCAAGTAAATCTATCTCATCCCTCACATATTTGTCCAACATTTTCTGAAAAACCTCCAGTGTTAGGGATTCCACACTGTCCTTGGAAGCCTATTCCAAAGCTCTAGTATCCTTAGAGTTAGAAAGTTTTCTGTAATATCTAACACAAATCTCCCTTGCTGCAGAGTAAGACCATTACTGTGTGTTCTACAGTTGACCACCCTTGTCTTTGTAAACACAGGGATGGTCTATTATTTTTTGTTAAGGTCCAGATCTCTTAGTCAAGGTCCAGACTCCGGAGAAACATTTTTCATACCACAATAACAATAGTGATAATAGGTAAGTAAAAAGATTTCTCTGTTCATTCAAAAGCATCGGGCAGTCTGGATTTGGCCCATGGTCCACCTGTTGACTTACTCCTGCCTTAACCCCTTTTATCAGGTCCCCCCTCCAGTCTTCTTTTCTCAAGACTAAACATGCCCACTTTGTTTAACCTTTCTTCCTAGGTCAGGTTTCCTAAACCTTTTGTAATTTTTGTTACTCTTCTCTGGACTCTCTGATTTGTCCATCGTTCCTAAAGTGTGGTGCCCAGAATTGGACATAATATTCCAGCTGAGGCCTCACCAGTGCTGAGCAGAGCGGGGCAGTTACCTCCCATGTCTTACATATGACACTCCAGTAAATACACCTCAGAATTATGATAGTCTTTTTAGTAACTGCATAACATTGTTGGATTACAAACTGAATGTGAATCACTATAACCCCAATAATGATGCCACTTACGAAATAAGGAAGAAACATGTCCTAATGCTCTTTAGCTCTTCCATGAAGTGCTATTGACCAGCTCTGAAGGTGGATAGGCTTTGATGGTGGACCTTTGAATGAGTGAAGAAAACAGAATACTACCTTCTTCCAAAAAATCCCTCCGTTTCAGTGTTGGGGTATTAAATCTCACATTGTAGATAAATTACTGCATTTAACTAAACTCCAGGATTGCTTACTGGGCAACTGCAAATTGTCTTATCCACAAAAGTTTGAAAATAGCCAGAACACTAAAATAGTTATTCTATAGTCTAAAATTAAATTAAATTTCTCTCTTATATAGTAAAAGGGACATAATTTGAAATGGTGTCTGCTTTACCAATCTAAAATGACAGATGACAAACCATAACTACCACAGACAGATGATAAACCAAAGGATCCACCATAAAATTCAGAAGGATCCCTACTTCAAAATTTTCCTTTCTCTCTCAGCCCCTCCAAGAGGAAGACCATGTTCAGGCAAATGAATCGTCTTCAAAGGGCAGTAGAGCCTATCCTAAACCAGGAATTATGTCAGGGTTTATGCTCCCTGGGTTTTTCTAATTCACAAAAAATTGGGAGGACAGGGTCGTGCTGGATTTCAAGACTCTCAATAAATCAATCCAATCCCACAAGTTAAAAATGGAGACTACTCAGACCACCGTGGTGGCTGTCACCCAGGGGGATTTCCTAATCTTAGTGGACCTGAGGGAGGAACATGTCCACATTTCCATCCTTCTGGGCCATAGACTGTACCGGAGATTTGCACTTGGCACATGCAGTAAGAAGCCCTTTTGGCATTGCCACTACCCCTAGGCTATTCACAAAGGTCCTGGTAGCGATAGTGACATTCCAATGTTAGGGGTACACCTGTACCCTTTTCACAACAACATCCTGATAAGTCCCCTCCCTATGGATGTCAGTCAGGAACAGACAATGGACAGCCCCAGCCCCCCAAGGTGCAACCTAGGTTTACAATCAGGAGAAAAGACAGCTCAGCCCTATTCAGACAATAGGACACCTGGGGGGTTGGGTGGAAACCACGCTCTACAGAGCTTTCCTTTCCAAAGACAGGTAAGCATGAATTCTGCAGCAATATCCTTCACAGTCCACATTTCCATATGAAGGACTGACTGTGTACTTGGATGTGTTAGTTTCATGCATATACCTATTCACATGATCAAAGTTTCATCTCCAGTGTCTGCAGTACTACCTGCTGAGCTTCCTTGTTGCAATCACAATTCCATCTCTCGCTGTGAGACTTTCCTTCCTTGGATGGCAATGACTTCTGACAAGATTCATGAGCAGTATTCATTTGATATTGCAGAGACATACTATGAAGACGGATGCTAGCTTAGAGGGCTGGGAAACTCACGCAACTTGGCACATGCTACAGTTTCAGTGGTTGCAGATGGAATCTCACTACTGTATAAACTGTTAGGAACTGTGAGTGATTTGCCTAGCTTCGCCCTTGAGACACTCCTCCCTACCTTTAAACTCCAGATCCATATTTCGATTCACAGAAAACACTACTGCCGTGGTAGACAAAGACAAAGAAAGGGGCACCTGGTCAAGCTTATTACAAGCAGAAGCCACAGCTGCCTTCAGGGGGGCTGAGAGAGACATCCTGTCAGTCTGAGCCATGCATGTCAAAGAACAATGCTATGGCAGACTGGCTCAGCTGCAAAATCACAGACCGGGGGAACAGTGCCTCCGCCAGAGGGAGTTCAATTGCATAGTCTAGTTTTTTGGGAAATCAACCTGCGATCTCTTTACACGCAGTTCCAATGCTAAAACAAATAACTTTTATGCCAAGAGGAGAGGCCATTGGTCCAGGGAATCAATGCCCTCTCACAGGTATGGCCTAAAGCTTTGCTAGATGAATTCCTTCCTTTTCCTGTGATAACACCATCCAACATATACAGAGACAACATGCTACAGTGATTCTGATTGCACCACACTGGCCCAGACATCCCTGGTTTTCAGACTTTGTGGAGCTGTCTGTGGGCTCCCCCACTACCACTATGATCCACTTTATCTCAGGGCTGTCTGTTTCCTCACAGCCTGGCATCCCTGAACCTGACTGCCTTGATATTGAGATATAATCTAGGATACTCAAAGGATGTGATCTCAACCCTACTGAAGTCCATATATTTTTCTAACAATTCTCATTATACAGTATTATGGAGAAGTTTTGATTCCTCATGCATATCAAGAGGATAATTGGCAGAATCAATTTTAATCAAATTGGTCCTAGAATTCTTACAAACAAGTCTGTCTCTGGGGCTGCAGGCCAACACACTTAAACACCCACGTTGGTTCTTTATATTCAGTTTTGGTAGCTGAGGGTCGATCTCCCTTATCCCATCACCCTCACATCAAAAATTCCTCAGAACTAATCTCTTAGTCATATGGTAACTCCATGGGATCTTTTCCTAGTATTAAGTATCAGAGGGTAGCCGTGTTAGTCTGGATCTGTAAAAGCAGCAAAGAATCCTGTGGCACCTTATAGACTAACAGATGTTTTGGAGCATGAGCTTTCATGGGTGAATACCCACTTCCTCAGATGCATGTAATGGAAATATCCAGGGGCAGGTATATATATGTGTGCTAGCAAGCAAGCTAGAGATAACGAGGTCAGTTCAATCAGGGAGGATGAGGCCCTGTTCTAGCAGTTGAGGTGTGAAAACCAAGAGAGGAGAAACTGGTTCTGTAATTGGCAAGCCATTCACAGTCTTTGTTCAATCCTGAGCTGATGGTGTCAAATTTGCAGATGAACTGAAGCTCAGCAGTTTCTCTTTGAAGTCTGGTCCTGAAGTTTTTTTGCTGCAGGATGGCCACCTTAAGGTCTGCTATAGTGTGGCCAGGGAGGTTGAAGTGCTCTCCTACAGGTTTTTGTATATTGCCATTCCTAATGTCTGATTTGTGTCCATTTATCCTTTTCCGTAGAGACTGTCCAGTTTGGCCGATGTACATAGCAGAGGGGCATTGCTGGCATATGATGGCGTATATTACATTGGTGGATGTGCAGGTGAATGAACCAGTGATGGTGTGGCTGATCTGGTTAGGTCCTGTGATGGTGTCGCTGGTGTAGATATGTGGGCAGAGTTGGCATCGAGGTTTGTTGCATGGATTGGTTCCTGAGCAAGAGTTGTTATAGTGTGGTGTGCAGTTACTGGTGAGAATATGTTTCAGGTTGGCAGGTTGTCTGTGGGCAAGGATTGGCCTGCCACCCAAGCCCTGTGAAAGTGTGGGATCATTGTCCAGGATGGGTTGTAGATCCTTGATGATGCGTTGGAGGGGTTTTAGCTGGGGGCTGTATGTGATGGCCAGTGGAGTCCTGTTGGTTTCTCTCTTGGGTTTGTCTTGCAGTAGGAGGCTTCTGGGTACACGTCTGGCTCTGTTGATCTGTTTCCTTATTTCCTCATGCGGGTATTGTAGTTTTGAGAATGCTTGGTGGAGATTTTGTAGGTGTTGGTCTCTGTCTGAGGGGTTAGAGCAGATGCGGTTGTACCTCAGTGCTTGGCTGTAGACAATGGATCGTGTGATGTGCCTGGGATGGAAGCTGGAGGCATGAAGGTAGGCATAGCGGTCGGTGGGTTTTCGATATAGGGTGGTGTTAATGTGACCATCACTTATTTGCACCGTGGTGTCAAGAAAGTGGACCTCCCGTGTAGATTGGTCCAGGCTGACGTTGATGGTGGAGTGGAAGCTGTTGAAATCATGGTGGAATTTTTCCAGAGTCTCCTTCCCATGGGTCCAGATGATGAAAATGTCATCAATGTAGCGTAGATAGAGAAGGGGTGTGAGTGGACGAGAGCTGAGGAAGCGTTGTTCCAGGTCGGCCATGAAGATATTGGCATATTGTGGGGCCATGCGGGTGCCCATAGCAGTGCCACTGATCTGGAGATATATATTGTCATCAAATTTGAAATAGTTGTGTGTAAGTATAAAGGCACAGAGCTCAGCAGCCAGTTGTGCTGTGGCATCATCAGGGATAGTGTTTCTGACAGCTTGTATTCCATCTCTGTGTGGGATGTTTGTGTAGAGAGTGTTTTCTACCATCTACCCTAGAGCCCCAACCAGGGTTATTCTATCTACTACCCAAGATCCACAAACCCGGAAATCCTGGACGCCCCATCATCTCGGGCATTGGCACTCTCACTGAAGGACTATCTGGATATATGGACTCTCTACTCAGACTCTATGCCACCAGCACTCCCAGCTATCTCCGCGACACCACTGATTTCCTGAGGAAACTACAATGCATTGGTGACCTCCCAGAAAACACCATCCTAGCCACCATGGATGTAGAGGCTCTCTACACAAACATCCCACACACAGATGGAATACAAGCTGTCAGGAACACTATCCCTGATGATGCCACAGCACAACTGGCTGCTGAGCTCTGTGCCTTTATACTTACACACAACTATTTCAAATTTGATGACAATATATGTCTCCAGATCAGTGGCACTGCTATGGGCACCCGCATGGCCCCACAATATGCCAATATCTTCATGGCCGACCTGGAACAACGCTTCCTCAGCTCTCGTCCACTCACACCCCTTCTCTATCTACGCTACATTGATGACATCTTCATCATCTGGACCCATGGGAAGGAGACTCTGGAAAAATTCCACCATGATTTCAACAGCTTCCACCCCACCATCAACCTCAGCCTGGACCAATCTACACGGGAGGTCCACTTTCTTGACACCACGGTGCAAATAAGTGATGGTCACATTAACACCACCCTATATCGAAAACCCACCGACCGCTATGCCTACCTTCATGCCTCCAGCTTCCATCCCAGGCACATCATACGATCCATTGTCTACAGCCAAGCACTGAGGTACAACCGTATCTGTTCTAACCCCTCAGACAGAGACCAACACCTACAAAATCTCCACCAAGCATTCTCAAAACTACAATACCCGCATGAGGAAATAAGGAAACAGATCAACAGAGCCAGACGTGTACCCAGAAGCCTCCTACTGCAAGACAAACCCAAGAGAGAAACCAACAGGACTCCACTGGCCATCACATACAGCCCCCAGCTAAAACCCCTCCAACGCATCATCAAGGATCTACAGCCCATCCTGGACAATGATCCCACACTTTCACAGGTCTTGGGTGGCAGGCCAGTCCTCGCCCACAGACAACCTGCCAACCTGAAACATATTCTCACCAGTAACTGCACATCATACCATAATAACTCTTGCTCAGGAACCAATCCATGCAACAAACCTCGATGCCAACTCTGCCCACATATCTACACCAGCGACACCATCACAGGACCTAACCAGATCAGCCACACCATCACTGGTTCATTCACCTGCACATCCACCAATGTAATATACGCCATCATATGCCAGCAATGCCCCTCTGCTATGTACATCGGCCAAACTGGACAGTCTCTACGGAAAAGGATAAATGGACACAAATCAGACATTAGGAATGGCAATATACAAAAACCTGTAGGAGAGCACTTCAACCTCCCTGGCCACACTATAGCAGACCTTAAGGTGGCCATCCTGCAGCAAAAAAACTTCAGGACCAGACTTCAAAGAGAAACTGCTGAGCTTCAGTTCATCTGCAAATTTGACACCATCAGCTCAGGATTGAACAAAGACTGTGAATGGCTTGCCAATTACAGAACCAGTTTCTCCTCTCTTGGTTTTCACACCTCAACTGCTAGAACAGGGCCTCATCCTCCCTGATTGAACTGACCTCGTTATCTCTAGCTTGCTTGCTAGCACACATATATATACCTGCCCCTGGATATTTCCATTACATGCATCTGAGGAAGTGGGTATTCACCCACGAAAGCTCATGCTCCAAAACATCTGTTAGTCTGTAAGGTGCCACAGGATTCTTTGCTGCTTTCCTAGTATTGAAAACCTTAAGTTCACTTTTCAACCCCCTGTCCAAAGTGTGTGTGTGTATTTTGTGACATTTAAAGTTACTTTTCTAGTGGTCAGAATATCCTCATGAGGGGTCTAAGAGTTGGGAGCCTTCTCTGTCTTCCCTCAGAATTGTATTTTCCATAATGACAGACTCATCATTCACCCCTAAGATAAATTCTTTTTTTTCCCTGGTCCCAGGAGATTTTGCTCCCCTTCTTTTGCCCAAATCCAGCCCATCTGAAAGAAAGGGTCTGGCACACCTTAGACATCAGGAGGGCAATTTATATCTATATTAGAACAAAGACTTTCAGAAAAACATCTGCTTGATTTGTTCTAATACACCACAGAGTTAAGGGACAAAGCCTCCAGGGCCTCCATATCAAGATACATTAGGTGGGGAATTTTAGAGGCATATAAAGCCAAGGGGAAAATTCCTCTGTTCAAGATGAACAGAGTAGGGTGGCAGGTCCACTACACCAGATGAACAAATTTTCAGGGCAGCAATTTGGGGAGGCATCCCTGCATTCATTCACAAAAGTTTCTAAGATTGATAGACTTCAGTCAGGCGAGGCAGCCTTTGGAAGGTGGGTTCTCTCTTAGCCCACCCAATAATTGATGATAATAGGGGAAGGGGAGGAGTACTGCTACCAGAGTCCCATCACTGCTCAATTTATGGACCCAGCCCCTGCAGTGAGAATGAGGAAATGTGCGTCAGCTGAAATTGTTTACTTCTGGTAGGGGGTTGGGTCCATAAATTCATCCCATATTTTTCATTTCCTTCCTACAGGGGTTAATTTACAAAAGTGTTGCATATTTTTCCCTCTTTTTTTGTTTCAGGGAGAGGTGATGGGAAAACTGTGTCTTGCATTTAATCAGTGCCCCTTGGGATCATCTCAGTTTGTTTTTTTTCCCTCTCAGGTTGGACAGTTATTACTACTTAATGATGGACAGTTTTATCTGTTAATACATTTTGAAAAAATGTATTAGTCAGATACGACAGTTATTAACTTTAGAAGTGACTCTCTGGAGGGGCTCTCCCGTGGGAGGAGTTACCTGGAGAGTCAGTCCAGCCAATCAAAAACATTTGATGCTGCCTGCTACAGCATGGGGACTGAAGAACTCATCACTGCTGAATTTATGTATCCAGGCCACTACAGTTTTCAGGTGAGTGAGACAGATTTTCTCATATACAGCTAATAATGCTTAAACACAGTTTCTTTTTGCTACATCTGAACAATTTCAGTATTGCAACTTTTATAAGATCTAGATTGTAGGAACTTCAGAATAAACATCCTTCTCAGAGGAGAAATTCTTAGGCACTTGCTCAGGAAGCAAACTCTTAACATTGATATTCTCTCCAATTATTGCCCAGTCTCTAATCCTCCTCTTATGGGGAAAGTTCTAGAGAAGGTGATATTTTTAAAAAAATCCCCTTTCAAAATCTATATGTCTGATTTTCTTGACCCTGGTCAGTCCAGTTAGAAGGCTGGCTATGGTACAGAGCCTCTACTGGTTTAAATGGTGGATCTTTTGCAGATGAATGGACAAACATTTGCTCCATGCTGTTAGAGGCATTTGGAGGAAGGTGATGGGTGTAGTATGTCAATTTTCATTCAAAGCTCTTTTCAAACTATAGGATTGTATTCCTCATTTTTCACAAGTGCAGCACCCATTACTTCAATTGAAGATGTAATTAAGGCTAGAACTGGCTTATACATATGGGAGAGACTTCACCCATCATAGCAATGCCACAGCTGCTTCAGTTGGACACAGCTGTTGTCTTTATCAGTGCTTGACAACACTCTATAATCCAAGACATATATTGAAACCAGGAGGATTTTTTTGTTTGAATCAGTGGCACATCAGTGCACACTAAGGAACTTTTAGTGCACATCAGCAGGGTTCACCCATTTAGTGAACAGCACACTGAAAAGCTGTAGGATTCCACCCTAGCTTGTCGTGCAGCAAGTGCTCATGAAGGTATGTCCTTAGTAGTAAGGAGATGAAGAATGTATGTAAATACATTGCACAGAGGTGAAGGGCAGCTCTTAAGAGTGCCTTGTTAATTGAGCTGCCCCATTGTATCCAATGAAGGAAAATCTCGGCTATCATTTACAACTTCTTTCCAAGGAATTGGGTGAGGGAAAAGATTGCTGGGATTTAAAGGAACAAACAGCTGGGCTTTTCATCCAAAGCAGAAACAGATTTAAAAATTCCCCTACTTGGTGTAAAATGAGTCTACCGTTATGTCTGGGACATTTCATAAACAGTCCAACCCTCTTCAGAATTCTCAGGCAAGCCGGGTGCATTGTGGTGTGATTACAGTGAATAGGAAACCCTTCTGTTTGGGGATTCCAGAGTTTTGGACGCCTTCCCTAGAATGCTGTGGCAGGCTCTGCTTTTTCAGAGTTTTCAGCCCTAATGGACTGAGCCATCTGTCTATGAATTCAAGCAGCTGATGCACCCCACAGGTGTACTCATTATTGCTGCTGCAATGGGAGCAACTTCTTCCAGTGATGGTCCCTATGTGAATTCCAGTTGTGAGTGCACATGTGCGCCATGAGCTGGAACTGTTCATAGTAGTGTCTGTTGACCGACATGTGCGTCAGGACTAGTACCCATATTACAGCAGCTGTACCAGTGCCAAGCCATTATTTGGAGAAAAGGCTCAAATATTTCAACTACCATGTCATGAAAACTTGCTGTTAGAAAGCAGGGAGCTCTCCAGTGACACACTATACAATTCACAGTTGTGGAAGTGAATGTGGTGCAGCTTTCATTTCCGATGACAAGGGCTGGTCAAAATTTTTCCATCAAAACTGCTGCGTGGAAAATTAGGGTTCTGGTTAAATTAATTTTTTGAAAAAAAAAAAAAAAAAGAAAAGACAGGTTTTCTGTGGACAACTTTTTGTATTGAAATATTTTGGCCGAAATATTGTTTTGGTCTAAAAATTCAAACCTCTGTGGAAAATGTAGACAAAAATTAAAAGGTTTTCGCTTTTATCAGAAATTTCCACAGTGGAAAAAGGATCAGAATCAGCTTTGTTTCTGACCATGTGGCTAAACCTTTGCCTTTTGTACATTTTCAGGGTCTACATTTGATCCATATGCAGAAGAGAAGTCTTCCCTCTGAAAGACGCTGATACAATCTTCTTACCAAGTCTGGCAATAGCTATTTCCTGGTTATTCAGAAGCATCCAGGAAGCCAAAAAGACTGAGTCACAATTCTTGGCAACCAACTGAAAGCAACCCCATCCCCCTTAAGTGTGGGGTACTGATAAAATGTTGCTATTTTATTTTGCTTGCTTCCCTTAAGCTTTATCACAGCCTTATCTAGGTTGAGTCTCAACCAATTTATCCTTCATTCAGGGGTATGCATGGGGGAGGGAGGGCAAACAGGGGCATGGCTTCTCCCAAATATTCATCTGAAAAAATGTATTTCTGTTCCAGCCCTTGACTCAGCCGGTTCACTGCCCCAGCCATGTGCTGCTCCAGCCCCAGCTCCTGTGCTGGCCTCAGACCTAGCCATGGCTGCTGCTCCTGGAAGCTGACCCAGCCCCTGGCCACTGCTCTAACGTACCCCTTCAAGAGCGGTCATATTTTAATTCCTGTGCATGTCCTACCTTAATACATAACCTATTCTCTGCTACATAGTGGGTAAACTGTCCCATTACACAAGCAGGATTGGAACAGAAGCAGTGTAATAGGCACCGTACAGAAAAAAATGTTCAGGAGTCTGACACTGACATAGCAATTGACTCTAATGATATAGATAATTGAAACCTTAACTCGCTCAGCCATGTATACACTAGGACAGGAGTCAGCAACCTCAGGCATGTGGCTTGCCAGGTTAAGCACCCTGGTGGGCCAGGCCAGTTTGTTTACCTGCCGCATTGGAAGATTCGGCTGATCGCGGCTCCCACTGGCTGCAGTTCACCGTCCCAGGCCAATGGGGGAGGCGAGAAGTGCTGCAGGCCAAGGAATGTGCTGGCTGCGGCTTCCTGCCTCCCGCGTTGGCCTGGAACAGCAAACCGCAGCCAGTGGGAGCCATGATCAGCCGAACTTTCCAGTGCAGCGGGTAAACAAACTGGCCTGGCCCACCAGGGTGCTTAACCTGGCGAGCCACATGCCTGAGGTTGCTGGCCCCTGCACTAGGAAATAAGGTGTGGGGGGTTCTTTGTTTTTTGGGGTTTTTTTGTTTTTGTTTTTTTTTTGCAATTTACTAGGATGTTAATATTTTGCTAATATGTTGTAAAAACACGTTTTTTCCTACTGTCGATCTGGCCTTAGTGATAGTGTACAGAGGCAGTAACGTTTGTTAAACTGATGGGGAGATCTTTATTTGGAATTTGGCAAATATAGTGTGGGAATGAACTGAAGTTGGCTTACGTGTCTACCACAGATATAACTGAGGTGGTCTTGATGTACCATCAAGTAAAGATCTCACCAGCTTGTAACTATAAACTTGGCAGTAGGATGATCTCAGAGGGTGTCCTTCGCTTTGGAATTCACTCTTTCACTTAAATCTCCCAGATACTGGATGTGATGACCTTCAAGACACACTGTAATGGTCACCTGTTCTCCTATTCTGTCTGGTGCTAGGGGAGATTAGTTAGGGAGGATGGTGTAGGAGGTTTATTATATTTGAATGTCGTCTTAATGTGTATTACATATGGACTGTTTATAACCCTTGTAAAATGCATTTAGAGAATTTTATAGGTGCTGTTAAGAAAAAAGCTAAATAAATTATAGCAGCTCTTAAAAACTGAGGCGAAAAGGATAATTTGGAGATTTCTCCTACTAGTCAAGTTGTCCTTTCCCAGTACTTAGTTTCAAGACATTTCTGGTTTTGTCTGATAAAAACCTGCCTGTAGGCTTTCATTAAATGAAAGTAGAGACGAGAGCCCCTAAGATGTTCTCTGCATTAGCCTAGTACTATTTCACCACTTTGGGATTTAATTCACTTTCTTAGCTTAGGGCAAAAAATATATATATATATATATTGGTGCTTATACACCCTTGAGTCATGCAAATATAATGGTTTAGCCTCAGGGTAAAACTTGTAACTGATCAAGCTATAGCTCTCCCATCCATCTCAATTCTGTGAACTAGGATTTTAGATCTAAAGATACTATCTGCATATGGCTCTGAGTACAGACAAATTAACTCTCTGTAAGTGACTTAGGTTGTTTTGTTCAATAAGAATGTGGCAATACCACCAACCTCTGTTGCATCAGGATAGCAGATTGCTACTTTTGCTCTCTATAACACCTGGTCTTTAGAAAGATACAAATGGATATTTGGGCGCTTTTTTTGTAAAGTGAGAAAATGGATTATAGATTTTTCCCAGTTTACTTGATGGCAAGACAATAGGAGGATATCAGATCCAGACAGCAGCTCTCCAGAATCTGCCTTTATTTGGGCATAGGCAACTGTCAATTCCTTTTCTTTCTAATAGAAAGTCCACTGATCAGATCTGGTACCCCAAACAGGCTCGGTCTTCTAATTTATATGGGTTTCTCTTTTTTGTTGCAACACCAGCTGAATGACAGACACCCTCCCCCCCCCACCTTATATGTAGGATAGCACCAGTGGGAGGAGCTCTGCAGCAGGGTATAAGGCTATGTTTGCAGACCTCCTAGCCCAGGTCTGCAAATTCATGGTAGCAGAGCTAGCACACTAAAACTAGTTGTGTAGATGTTGCAAATGAGGCTAGAGCTTGGGCTCTGAAGCCCAGTGTACCATATGATCCAGATCACAATGTATCAGTGACCTGTCCTCTTCAATATTTACCACTCACTCTCCCAGTTGGTGTCATCTTCAAACGTTATCCGTGATTTAGGTTTTCTTCCAAATCATTAATAAAAATGTTAAATATTATAGGGCTACGGACCAGGACCCCACTAGAAACACACCCCTGATTTTCTGTTTACAATTACATTTTGAGACCATCAGTTAGCCAGCTTTTAATCTATTTAATGTGTGCCAGGTTAATTGTATATTCTAGTTTGTTAATCAAAATGTCATGTGTTACCAAGTCAAATGCCATACATAAGTCTAAATATATTACATCAACACTATGACCTTTATCAGCCAAGCTAGAAATCTCATTTTAAAAAAAGATATCAAGTTATTTTGACAGGGTCTTTTTTCCATAAACCTGTGTTGATTGGCATTGATTTTATTGCCTTCCTTTAATTCTTTATTAGTTGAATCCTGCATCAGCCATTCCATTATCTTGTCTGGGATTGATTTCAGACTGACAAAGTCTGCAGCTACCTGAGTTATCCTGCTGACCCTTTTAAAATATTGGCACAATGTTAGCTTTCTACCAGTCTTTTTCCCCAGTGTCCTAAGACTTATTAAAAATGAACATTAATTAGTCCACTGAGCTCCTCAGCCAGCTGTTTTAAAACTCTTGGATGGAAGTTATCTGGACCTGCTGATTTAAAAAACGTCTAACTTTAGTAGCTTCTGTTTAACATTCCCCCAGAGATTCTAGTGGAGTGGAAAGTGTTGTCATAGTCAAAGAAAATAACTATATCATGTGTGTTTATTCCCCAAAACAGAACAGAAATATGTATTGAACACTTGTCCTTTTCTGCCTCATGCCTTAATCACATGTCTCTGATTAAATTCTACCTCCCACTGATTTGGCTCATAATTGTTTTCATCTTTGTGCAACTGGCCTTTTAAAGCACCAAGTATATATATACCCCAGGTCTGGACTGTAGCCCATAGGGCTAGCTTGCCTTTACTATATTCACTGCCCTGCCTTCATTATATTTAGCTGCTTTCATTATATGCAGCCATAATGCAAGAAACCTACAGGCCTGTATCCTATAAGATATTGGCTGAAATATAAATTAGCATAAGTGTGGTTAAGTAGATCATAACCCTTGGCATAAATTAACGGTTACCTTTAGATTTAGGGAACTAAGGAGAACTTGCTCAATGATAGGAGGTAGAATGTTCCAGTAAGTGCTATCGCAAGGAACATGGAAATAATAGCCACAAATCCATTGAAGCAAGAGGTGACAGGTATGATCGTGAGCTGAAATGGCAGCTACGTGTACCCGTATACTAAACTATAGGATACCTCAATATTAGTAGATTGAGGAAATACTCCTACTGAATATGCATTAGACATATTATAAAAGTTGCATCCGAGCCTGCGAGCAGCATGAGAGAGAGATGTAGCCCTTGGGAGGTGCCAAAATGATGGTCACTGGTGATGATGAGGAAGACAATGGCTAACATTTCAGGTTGTGCTACAAGGGATGGTGAGAGTATACGGATGTTTGGACAGACATTCTGTAGTTCTCATTTTACCTTACTGAGTTAGTGTTTGTGACTTTGCTCAATGTATTATTAAACTATTTGTAAATATAGAAGAGGTCCTATACTGTGAGTGTTGCAGCTGTGCACATCAGGGGTCCCAACTATATAGTAATTTTTAATAATACTGGGCCTGATCTTGAGACAAGAAGCTGTCAACCCTCCAAGTAATCAATATAGTGAATCCATAATCTATAAATCAGGCTACGGGACTTTAGTCTGTTTGCACATTATAAATGTGATCAAGGCATGATCATTTGTCCCTAAGTTACTGTTAATTTTTAGTTCTGGGGTCAGTTCCTCTTTATCAAGACAAGGTCTAATATAGAATTCCCCTGTGTTGGATACAACAATTTTTGAATTAGGAAATTGTCATCTATAATACTTAGAAATTCCTAGGATGTTTTTGTACTGGCAGCAAGACCTCCAACATATGTCACCACTCAAATTGAAGTCCCCCATGAGCGCGCAGCTTTTATTCTTACACATTACAGATAAGTATGTAAGGAGCCAGTAATCCTGTTCCTAGTATGATTTGGTGGTGGATGGCAGACACCAGCTAATACCCCATCTTTTGCTTTATCTGTTAGGAGACTGGACCATGAGCATTCAAAATCATTTTCTTCCCAGCTATCAGTGTCTCAGAAACAGGTAATTGCACTTTTGACAGCGTGCAGCTCTCCCTCCCCTTTTGCCCACTCAGTCCTTCATAAATAGATTTTAACCATTGATTTTAACATTCCAATTGTGGGAATAATCCCACCGTGTTTCAGTAATATCAACTAAATCAAATTTATTCTCATAAATGAGCAATTCCCATTCCTCTTGCCTAACCAAGCTCCTAGCATTGGTCTCATGTCCTTTGGTTCCTTGATTAATTTTGTTCTCAACTGCTCGCTGTTGTGCTGAGTGTTCATATCTTCCCTCTTTTTACCCTTCCCTTTTGTCATTAGCTTAACATCCTCCTGACTACTCTAACCAGTCCGTTCCTGAGAAGATTGGCCCCCTTCTACTGAGGTGGAGGCCATCCAAACTATACAGCTTGCTCTCCTCATAGAAGGGGGATCAGTGTTCCACAAAACCACTGCCATTATATGACTTACCTACCCAGTGGTTCACTTTCAAAATCTTCTGTCCTGCTCGTGGGAATGGGGAAGGATTTCAGAGACAATTGTTCTTCAGCACCCTTCTGAATCCCCTGAAGCCATCTACTATCTGTAAGATATCCCGCAATGCAATGTCATTCGTGTTGATATGAACCATCACCAATAAATTCTTTCCCGTTGTCTCCAAAAGCCTATCTAATCTTAGCGTGGCGTCTTGGCTCCAGGAAGGCAGCCTACTGGTCTGTTGTCTGCCTGTCCCTTGCAGAATGTTCTTTTGATGCTTCTGAGTATTGAATCCCCAAAGAAGATCATCTGTCTTCCTTGGATGGCTAGAGAACTCTGAGAAAATCAAGTTTGCCCACACACGCTGGGCCAAGTTCTCATGCACGGTTGTTTCCTGTAAATCTCTCCATTGCCTTGGAACAGCTGTATCTTGAGGGGTATCTGTGATGGGGGCCCTGGGATGCAACCTGGACTGTAGGACTGCAGAACCCTCCAAAACCCACCAGCCTGGTATATCCCTCACACTGTCATGCTAATGTCAAGCTACAAGCCTCTGACAGGCATTGCATTTACACAGACATCCACAGGCAGGGACACACCCAACTGAGTTACATGAATGGTCTGCCAAACACTCATGAACCAACATAAGAGGCTCCATCCAATTCCCCCAGTCTTGCACCCCAGAACTGTAGTGTCTTGCACTGGTCAGAAACATGACCAGTGTAAATTCATTACTTAGTTTGTCATTTCTTCATAGGAAAGTGGACATTACCAGCCTTTGTAACCTAAGCAGATTTCCCAAACACTTAAGACAAACTCACTGGGAAGGATAAAACATTAAAATAAGTTTATTAACTGCAGAAAGATAGATTTGAAGTGATTTAAGTGGTAGGCATAAAAGTCAGACAAAGTTACCTTAAGAAAATAAAAAGTAAACATGCTTTCTAAATCCTAAACTTTTAGTCTAAGCAAGAGGTGAATCGGACAGCTTTTCTCACCTGACAGATGGTACAAGCATGTTACAGTTCAATACACTGACTGGACTCCCTTTCGAGTCTGGGATCACTCTTCCCCAGTTCAAAGTCTTTCTCCTCCAGACGATCCTCCAGGTATTGAGATATTGGGAGGGGGGAGAGAGGCCAAGTGATGATGTCACTTCCTCTCTTTATACCTTCTTCCAGCTGTTAGAAAGATCCTTGCTGTGACATGGGAGTCAGGGAGTACCCATTAGTCAGGGAGTCTCCATTGTGTACGAGTATTCTCCAAGAAGCCTCTGGGATAGTGGATTGTGTGTTGATAAGTCATTAATGAACATCTGGCTATTGATGGCCACTCATTTGTTGAAACTGAAAGGTCGGTTGTGGGTGTTCCCAACCTCACAACATATTTCACCTATAGTAATACTTCATAACTTCACATAAAATGATAGTACACACAATCCAACAGGTTATTATTGTTCAACAGATCAAGACTTACAAAATGATACCTTACAAGGCATACTTTGTACAAAAAAAAAATCAGTACTATCACAGTGGTGAATATGGAGGTTCCAGGGTGCTGCTTTGAGGTACATAGTGTATCTTCCACAGTTTCCATGTTGAGGCCCTGGTGTAATTGGAAACTTTTAGCTTTGTGAAATTCCTCCTGGTCCTCTTCTTTCTGGTGGCTGCCGCCTGCCCATTCTTATTTATCTGAAGCTGTGTAAAACACCACCGTGACCTCTTGCCTCTGATAGTTACAACTGCCAAGTCTCCTGTCTGACTTTCTCTCTCTCTCTCTCTCTCTCTCTCTCTCTGATTCCAAGATTTTTTCTTCCTTGAACCTGAGGTACTGGTGTTTCCTGACCTGCTTGTCTAGGAACGCCTCTGCTTCTCTAATTTTCAGCCGCATCTGTACTTGCCCCTCCAATCTAACATAAGAATGGCCATACTGGGTCGACCAAAAGTCCAGCTAGCCCAGTATCCTGTCTTCCGACAGTGACCAATGCCAGGTGCCCCAGAGGGAATGAACAGAACAGGTAAACATCATGTGATCCATCCTATCACCCATTCCCAGCTTCTGGCAAAGAGAGGCTAGGGACACCATCCCTGCCCAATCTTCTAAGAATCCTATCCTCCAGCACAGCTACCAACTTGCACTTCATGCACAATATGTGCCTTCTGCTTGCCTTCCCCTCCGGTGCTGAGTTTGCTCTTCCCCATCCTCCTATATTTTTTGACCACACATTTGGAGGTAACTGCCCAGTACACTACATTTTTGAACAAGCACAGAAAACAGAGGAACACTTTTTTACACACACCTTTCTTTAATCTGCAATAAAAATATTTGGGGGGGAGGGGGGTAATCACCTTTCCTTTATGCCTCAGCATAAAAGTGCTTTTAAAACATGCACAGTGATCAGGGTTAGATCTTGATTTAAAATCCAACCTCAAGTTTAACAGACTTTAAAATTCCATCAAAGAATCTTCAGTTACATCTTTAAAGCAGAATTTGTTTTAAAAAATTGTTTTTCTCATACTAAGGCAGGGGAGGGGAGTTAATGTAAAAAGGGATCATTTGAATAGCCAGTAAGATATCAAATATATTCTGCACTCATTCTACCTTTCTCATTTAACTTTTGCTTTTTAGATAGGCTGCTTATTTTTCATGCAATTTTTTTTTTTTTTTAACTACCAGTATGTCAAATTATTCCTCCTCTTCTGTTCCTGGCAAGCAGTGTTAGAACCAGATTAGCTATGTGTCAGAACAGGTGCATTTGCAACCACAACTACTTCAGCCTCCAAATTCAAGGCAAGATTGTGCCCTCCTTCTTTGGGATAGGGAGTACTTTACTCTGCGAGTGGTCCCATCAATTTTGATAAGACTGTTCAAGTCCTATCCAGTGTGAGTAAGGAAGGCATAATTTGACCTTCTGTTGTTTAAAGGTAAAAATCATAAATCATTACCCATCCTGCAAGTGCTTCAGCTCCCATAACTTCAATAGGGAGATGCTTAGCACCATGCAGGAGCAAGCCCCATCACTACCTGCTTAAACACTCAGGGCTAGACAGTGGGTCCTTTATTTCCAGTGGCGAGCAGTTACTCGCATGAGTAGTTCCACTGAAGCCAATGGAACTACTTGTGTGAGAAACTGCTCCCCAAGGAGGGATAAAACGCTCAGAGCATAGCCCTGAATGTTGATAGTTTGTGGATGTATACATATAGTGGCTGTTGTGGGTTCTGATTATACCGTGCCTTGAGGCTATTTGGTCTATAGCTATGTGTAATTACCTTCTAATAGAGCTGACACTTGTTAGACAGTACCAGTGATACAGGATTTTTGACACTAGGGCTACTCTGAAGTGCTAATGCACAATGCATTTTGGTTTCTTCACCATGAACGTTCCATTCAGTAGCCCCTTTTTCTTGCCATTTGATTTTGATTCTGACATAATATGCACATTCCGCCATCCCCTGGGGCAGCTTTGTGGGAAAGGTATGCTGTAACTGGTCTATAACTGTTCATAATGATCTGGGAATGCTGTATGAACACCCAACAGAGAGCAACTTCACTTGTGATTTATTTAAGTGAGCTACATGGTTGAAAGGTTCTCCCAAGAGCACAAGTTTAGCTAGTCACCTAATTGGACGTAAATTTTCACATTTATTTCAGAACAGAGGTCTCTGTCATGAGATGCTGAATTTGAATTTATAAGCAAGTGTCTACACTGCTCAACTAAATCATAAGCACAGTTACTATAATCTGTTTTGGGGAGTCTTAAATTCCACATTCAGTAGGTTTTAGTGTACAGTTTGCTAGAAGAATACAAGTTATGCTCAGCATTTGTAAAGCTAATGAAATATTAATTAAAGGTTTTATTTATTTACATCTAGAATGACTGACCTCATTTTGATACATTAACACACACTTAGTGTTTTAAAAGCTGAGATTGGTAATGTGGCTTTGGCTGTAGTCTTTTATCAGTTTGTCGGGTTCCTGCTTATTTAATCAGCGATCTGAACGCTCCATCTCACACGACACCCAAGATACGGGCAACCCACCAGCTGCAGGGCATAATAATTCGGCAGGCAGAACGACATCCTTGGTAGTTATAGGGCCATGGGTAATAGCCCAGGAGAGGTTCACAAATTCTCTGGCATTGTGTGTAACTTCGTCTACATTCAATACAGCACACACCTTCATGGTCCAGCATTGGGTCAAAAGTCATCCCTTCGCCTTCAAGTTGCTGAAATGTAAAATACAAAATGAGAGAAGATGGAGTTCCCTGCATTCACATTATTCCTGTAAAAGACAACAGGTGAAATACTGCTCCTATTGAAGTCAATAGCAAAACCCCTGTTGACTTCAAGAGGGCTAGGCTTTCAGTGGCCTGATTCACCACTGCATTATTCCACATCTACACTGGACTCTCCATTATAAAACTAGCGGAACACAACGGGGAATCAGGCTGTCTGAGTTTCATTATTTTACTTTCCCAGCTTTTGGTGAAAGCTCTAATTATGGAGAGCTTAATAACAGTAACATTTGAGTTACAGTAGTAAGAAATGGAAAAGACCTGGGTTATCCAGTCCATCTGCCTATATGTGCAGGACTGTACTCTATTTTACGTTGTCTAATGTTCTAATCCAGGGATCGTCAACCTTTGGCAAGCGGCTTGCCAGGGTAAGCACCCTGGCGGGCCGGACCAGTTTCCTTCAGCCCCCATTGGTCTGAAGTAGTGAACCGCGACCAGTGGGAGCCGTGATCGACCGAACCTGCAGATGTGGCAGGTAAACAAACAGGCCTGGCCCGAGTCATGTGCTAAAGGTTGCCGACCCCTGTTCTAGCCAATCTAATTTTAAGTAAGTCCCAAGTGATAGACCTTCCACCTCTTTCCCAAGAGGATTGTTCCACAACCTATTACTGTTGGCTTTCCAGATATTCAGATTAAATTTACCTTGCAGTTGTTGATCATGAGACTGGGTACATTCGAAACAATGGTGCTATGTGGGCTGCAGAATTCTGACAGGAAAATATTAGCAAAAGTAAGCAAAACAACTGTCAATCAAGCCTGTCAGCAGAGTATGTAAAGAGTGTCAGAGACACAGAAAGCTGAGGAAAAGATGCGAGGAGTGTAGAGACTGACACGCAGGGGGAGGGAGAGAGAGAGAGAGAGAGAGAAGAAGTGGAGACCAGAGAAAGATGAGACCTGTCGGCTGCAATGACCTGTGGAAGACTGGCCATCTGAAGTGGGGCACAACCACTTAGGATCATGTTAACTTTATGTTACTGTGGGTTGGGGTGCTTAGCCTGTGTTGTGGAGGATTTGTGTTACTGTGTTAAGGATTTGTGTTTGCACTAATAAAGAGATGCTCTGCTTTGGAGAGATTACTGCTTGTGTCAATCATTTATCAGCAGGCTGTATCCATGTCCTCCAGTTATTTCCTTAGCCACCTGGGAGACCCATGCCTGATGAGAACAGATTGGTTAACTGGTGGGCTGTTTTGAGGGAGCTTTTGGTAAACGCAGAAGGGGGGCACTAGGTGAGCTACTCAGGGAGGGAGGCGCACCTAAAATCTGTTTTTGGAGTAACACAGGTTCCCACTGGCAGGAAGACTGTCAGAGAGAGCTGTGCAGGATCCTACACCAGCTTTACTGCTCCCACTCTCCAGAGGGATAATGGCTCTACCTCTCAGACCCTATTGTCTATCTGTCTAGCAGATAGCTCCTCCCCTTCAGTGGCAGGGTTTAGTTCTGGTGCTGCTTTTGGGGCCAATGCTACTTTTACTAACTGAATTCATAAGAAATAAAGTCAATTTAGTTCTACTTTACTTGGAGTGATTAGCTTAAGCCTACTTATGAGATGTCAGCTGAGTAGAACACTGTTACGGGATAATGATCTCCTGCTGTTACATAAATGTCAGGACAAATCTATGACTTATTTTCAAAGCAGAAGACATTGATCTTGTGACAACATTCTATTAAAATAACTTTATCCCTGCTGTACCAAACAGTGCTGTAAATTGTCTGCTGATGGTGCAGTAGAGTGGAAGTGGCTCGCTGTACAGTTAATTGTTTTGCAGTATTGTGATGGGCTTCGGGAAATGGGACTCTTCACATTTTCATTCTGTTGACCTCTTCATATGTGAGAGAAAATAAGACTCTGTCCTGGACCCATTTTCCCCCCAAGTTCTTTCACTGCATTGTTTTAAAAGGATTCCATTCTGCAGGTTGCCAGAAATGGCTGTGTGAACTGTCTGACAACCACAGTTCTTCTTCGAGTGATTGCTCACATCCATTCCAGTTAGGTGTGCGCGCCGCGCGTGCACGTTCGTCGGAAACTTTTTTACCCTAGCAACTCCAGTGGGCCGGCAGGTCGCCCCCTAGAGTGGCGCCGCCATGGCGCTCTATATATACCCCTGCCGGCCCGCCCGCTCCTCAGTTCCTTCTTACCGCCGTGTCGGTCGTTGGAACTGTGGAGCGCGGCTTAGCTGTCCTCCACGTCCCTAGCTCTCCTAGTTTTCAATCGCTTATCTCTAGTTCTATATAGTGTTAATTAGTGTTGTTAAGTAAATAGTTTAGTCAATAGTTGTTAAATAGTTCTTGGCCGGGGGCTTAGCCCTTCCCGGCACCCGGCGCCAGGCTCATGCCTGTTTCGCCGGGCTTCAAGCAGTGTGCGGCCTGCAAGAAGCCCATGCCCACCAGCGATCCCCACGAAGCGTGCCTGAAGTGCCTCGGGGAATCGCACAGGTCTGACAAGTGCCGCATCTGTAAGGCTTTCAAGCCGAGGACAAAAAAGGAGAGAGATCAGAGGCTCCGAACTCTCCTAATGGAGGCGGCACTTGACCCGTCGACTTCGCGGACCGTGGTCTCGGCACCGGCACCGGATCGCTCCGGCACCGAGAAGACTCCTCGGCACCGACCTTCTCCGGCACCGGAATCACAGCCTAGGCCGTCGAAGTCTGCTACTCCGGCCAGGCAGACCCGGCTTGAGCGCCCGGCCTCGACATCGGCCGCGGCACCGCCGGCACCGTCAGCACCGTTGACTCCGGGCCTGGCGGGTCCGTTGAGTCCGGTGCCGCCGAGCTCCCCCATGAGATCTGGGGTTGAGATAGTGGTCCCGTCAACACCGGAGACCTTCGCCTCGGCTCGGGACCTTATTGCCCTGACGGAGCCCACTCGGCTGCCACCCCCGGTACCTCCGGTGCGGGTCGTGTCCAGGGGCAAGCCCATGATGTCGGCGCCGCCCAGAGACAGTCCTTCGCCATCTAGGTCCCGACGTCTTGGGCGCTCCAGATCCCGACGCCGCTCGCAGTCCCGGCACCGCTCCCCTCAGCGGCACCGGTCGCACTCGCGGCAACGGTCGACCTCCGGACGGTCGCGGTCAAGCTCCAGTCGGCGTCACCGGCACCGCGACTCCAGGAGCAGGTCCCATCGCTACTCGCCGCACCGGTCGACCTCCCGGCACCGAGCTGGTGGCAGGTCCCGGTCTCGGTCGACCTCCCGGCGCCGAGCCGGTGGTAGGTCCCGGTCGACCTCCCGGCACCGAGATGGTGGCAGGTCCCGGTCTCGGTCGACCTCCCGGCGCCGAGCCGGTGGTAGGTCCCGGTCGACCTCCCGGCACCGAGCCGGTGGCAGGTCCCGCTACCGAAGCGACACCCGGTACCGATCAGGATCCCGGCACCGTGACAGATCCAGGTCCCGGTCCCGATCCCGGCACCGATACGACTCCCGGCACCGGTCCCCGGCACCGAGACGATCCTCCGTGCCGACCCGCGCCGGCCCGTACCATCCGGGGTCGGCCCCGCCGTGGCCCTCGAGACAGCCGTCCGTATCTTCGCAGGCGGACAGTGCGTATGCGCTCGGCACCGACCGGCAGGCGGCGCTCTTCGGGGATCCGCCGCTGGAAGACCAAGGCCCACCACAGTGGGGATTCTGGACACCCTGGGCATACCATCAGGCCCAGGGCCCCCAGCAGCTCCCTCCCACACCGGCGAATGCGGAGCGTAGGGCCCCTGAAGCCTCCTTGTCTCGCCCCCCTCCCTCCCCGGAGGCGGAGGAAGGGTCCAAACAGCAGGACTCCGCTGTGGCTCCGGAGGTAGAGGCGAGGGCTGAGGAAGACCCTCAGTTGGACACTATCGTGCCTGGGGTCTCCTCATCCTCCTCCCCGGATGAGGCGGTGGCGGGTACCTCCTCCAACAGTCCCCCCCCGCTGGATCTCAGGGCGCACCAGGACCTCCTCAGGCGGGTGGCCCAAAACCTGAGTCTGCAGGCAGAGGAGGTCTCGGAGATAGAGGACCCGATTGTTACCATCCTCTCTTCGGATGCTCCCACCAGGGTCGCCCTGCCCTTTGTACGGACCATTCAGGCCAATGCCAATACTATCTGGCAGTCCCCGGCCTCCATCCCTCCGACAGCGAAAGGAGTCGAGAGAAAGTACATGGCCCCTTCCAAGGGGTATGAATACTTGCACGTTCACCCGACTCCCGGTTCACTGGTGGTGCAGTCGGTGAACGATAGGGAGCGTCACGGCCAGGAGGCTCCGGCCCCCAAATCCAGAGAGGCCAGGCGGATGGACCTCCTTGGCCGTAAGGTATATTCGGCTGGGGCCCTGCAGCTCAGGGTCTCTAATCAGCAGGCCCTGCTGAGCAGGTACGCTTTTAACTCCTGGGTGGCAGTGGACAAATTTAAAGAGCTGCTGCCACAGGATGCTCGCCAGGAGTTTACGGCCATCCTGGACGAGGGCAAAAAGGTCGCGCGCACGGCCTTACAAGCATCCTTGGACGCTGCGGACTCGGCTGCCCGTACCCTCGCGTCGGGAGTTACGATGCGTCGCATCTCCTGGCTGCAGGTTTCCGGCCTTCCGCCAGAGCTCCAGCACACGATACAGGACCTTCCTTTCGAAGGCCAGGGCCTGTTTTCGGAAAAGACAGACCCCAGACTCAAGAGTCTGAAGGACAACCGGGTCATTGCGCGGTCCCTCGGGATGCACACCCCCGTGACGCAGCGTAGACCCTTTAGGCCACAGCAGCAGCCGTACCGTAGGCCGTTTTCCCAGTTCCGCCAGCGGCAGGACCCTTACAGGCGCCGCGGCAGGAACGGCAGGCGCAGGCAGTCTGGGAACCAAGGGGGGCAGAACCAAGGCTCCTCGAAACCCCCGCCTGGTCCTAAGCCTTCATTTTGAAGGTGCGCCCGAGGGCGCTGTAGCAGTTTCCCCTATGGATCCTTTCCCCCCGTTTTCAAACCGCCTTTCGTTTTTCCTCCCGGCGTGGTCCCAAATAACATCGGACCGCTGGGTCTTAAACCTGGTGCAGACGGGATACCGCCTGCAGTTTGTTTCGTTTCCTCCTTCCCGCCCTCCTTCCTCGTCCCTCTTCAGGGACCCCTCTCACGAGCAATTCCTTCGACAGGAGGTGCAGACGCTCCTCAGCAAAGGAGCCATAGAGGCGGTTCCGGAAAACGAGAAAGGCAAGGGGTTTTATTCCCGCTACTTTCTGATCCCCAAGGCCAAGGGGGGCCTCAGGCCTATCCTCGACCTGCGAGAACTCAACAAATACCTCGTGAAGTTGAAGTTCCGCATGGTATCCCTGGGGACCATTATTCCATCCCTGGATCCGGGAGACTGGTACGCCGCCCTCGACATGCAGGACGCGTATTTTCATATTGCCATTTGGCCGCGCCACAGACGCTTTCTCCGCTTCGTTGTGGGGGCTCTTCATTATCAGTTTGCAGTCCTCCCTTTCGGCCTGTCCACGGCCCCAAGGGTGTTTACAAAATGCATGGCAGTTGTCGTGGCGCATCTTCGACGCAACCGTGTCCACGTGTTCCCTTATCTGGACGACTGGTTGATTCGGGGCACGTCGGAGCAGCAGGTCAGCAGCCATGTCCGCCTGATCACCGCCGTATTTGCAAGTCTGGGCCTCCTGATAAACACAGACAAATCCACTCTGAGGCCCACGCAAAAGGTGGAATTTATCGGGGCGGTCTTGGACGCCACGATGGGCAGGGCCTCGCTGCCTCTGCAACGGTTCCAGACCATGGCGGCGATCGTTCAGCGTTTGCGGTCAGCCCCGTTGACGTCAGTAAGGACATGTCTAACCCTGTTAGGCCACATGGCAGCGTGCACTTTTGTGACCGGCTACGCTCGGCTCCACATGAGGCCTCTCCAGCTGTGGCTTATCAGCCGTTACAGGCCGCAAAGGCAACCTTTAGACATGTTAGTCACAATCCCCCAGAAGGTCTTGGACTCTCTCGGCTGGTGGTTGGACCAGTCCGTGTTATGTGCGGGTCTTCCCTTTCACCCCTCTCAGCCATCGGTATCCCTGACAACGGATGCCTCAGATCTGGGCTGGGGGGCCCACCTGGGGACCCTGCGGACACAGGGCCTGTGGTCCCAGGAGGAGGTGGGGCTCCACATCAACATACGGGAGTTGAGAGCGGTCCGCCTTGCTTGTCAAGCGTTTTGTCATCAGCTTCAGGGTCGTTGTGTCGCCGTGTTTACGGACAACACGACGACGATGTACTATATCAACAAGCAGGGCGGCACCAGGTCCTCCTCCCTGTGCCACGAGGCGATACGTCTCTGGGACTTTTGCGTAGCCCACTCCGTTCACCTCAGGGCTTCCTTCCTCCCTGGAGTACGGAACACTCTGGCAGATCGACTGAGCAGATCCTTCCTGTCGCACGAGTGGTCCCTTCGCCCGGATGTCGCTCTCTCCATTTTCCGGAGGTGGGGTTATCCCCGGGTGGACCTCTTTGCGTCCAGGGGGAACAGGAAGTGCCCAGCATTCTGCTCCTTTCAGGGCAGGGAACCGGGGTCGATAGGGGACGCCTTCCTCATCCGGTGGTCGACCCACCTGTACTATGCATTTCCCCCGTTCCCTCTGGTCCACAAGGTCCTCCTGAAGGTGCGCAGGGACAAGGCGCTCGTGATCATGGTAGCCCCGGCGTGGCCCAGGCAGCACTGGTACACCATGCTGCTGGACTTGGCCATAGCCGACCCAGTTCCCCTGCCCCTTCATCCGGACCTGATTACCCAGGACCACGGGACCCTGTGTCACCCAGACCTGCAGTCGCTGCACCTAGCGGCGTGGCTCCTGCGTGGCTGACTGGCCCAGAGCTGCGATGCTCCACGCCTGTGAGAGAGGTGCTCTTGAGCAGCAGGAAACCGTCCACAAGAGCCACGTATTCAGCGAAATGGAAGCGCTTCTCCTGTTGGTGCGTAGAGAGAAATCTCCGCCCTATGGAAGTTTCGGTTTCCGAAATATTAGACTACGTTTTGTCCCTCAAAGGGCAAGGTCTGGCCTTATCGTCGTTGCGAGTCCACCTAGCTGCTATCTCCACCTTTCACCCGGGTGCGGACGGTCGCTCCGTTTTTTCTCACCCGACGGTGTCGAGATTCCTTAAAGGGCTGGAACGTTTATTCCCTAACGTCCGTCCCCCTGCTCCCACCTGGGATCTTAACCTGGTGTTGTCCCGACTCATGGGGCCCCCCTTTGAGCCGTTAGCTACTTGCTCCCTGCTCTACCTCTCTTGGAAAACTGCCTTTCTAGTGGCTGTCACCTCAGCTAGACGGGTGTCGGAGCTCCGAGCTCTTGTGGTAGACCCCCCATATACGGTCTTCCACAAGGACAAGGTGCAGCTGAGACCACACCCTGCTTTTCTGCCCAAGGTGGTCTCAGCCTTCCATGTCAACCAAGAGATTTTCCTTCCGGTTTTTTTCCCAAAACCTCACTCCTCAGGCAGGGAGCAGCAGCTCCACTCGCTGGATGTCCGTAGGGCTCTCGCGTTCTACATAGACAGGACTAAGCCCTTCCGAAAATCCCCCCAGCTTTTCGTGGCGGTAGCAGATCGTATGAAAGGTCTTCCTATCTCCTCCCAGAGGATATCCTCTTGGGTTACGTCCTGTATCAGGACTTGTTATGACTTGGCCCATGTCCCTGCGGGCCGTGTGACTGCGCATTCTACCAGGGCGCAGGCGTCATCGCTGGCTTTCCTAGCCCGTGTGCCCATCCAGGAAATCTGTCGGGCAGCAACCTGGTCATCGGTCCACACTTTTGCTTCCCACTACGCCCTGGTCCAGCAGTCGAGGGAGGATGCGGCCTTCGGAACTGCGGTGCTCCGGGCCGCGACTTCTCACTCCGACCCCACCGCCTAGGTATGGCTTGGGAGTCACCTAACTGGAATGGATGTGAGCAATCACTCGAAGAAGAAAAGACGGTTACTCACCTTTGTAACTGTTGTTCTTCGAGATGTGTTGCTCACATCCATTCCACACCCGCCCTCCTTCCCCACTGTCGGAGTAGCCGGCAAGAAGGAACTGAGGAGCGGGCGGGCCGGCAGGGGTATATATAGAGCGCCATGGCGGCGCCACTCTAGGGGGCGACCTGCCGGCCCACTGGAGTTGCTAGGGTAAAAAAGTTTCCGACGAACGTGCACGCGCGGCGCGCACACCTAACTGGAATGGATGTGAGCAACACATCTCGAAGAACAACAGTTACAAAGGTGAGTAACCGTCTTTTTCCAGGACAGACATGTTTGGCCTGATCCTGATTTCTGAAAAATCAGTGGCAAAATTTCTGTTGAATTCAGTGGTAACAGGTGTGGCTAGTCACAATGCATTTTATCCAAAAAGTTGCACGCGTTCTCTCTCTCTCTCTGTCTCTCTAACACACACACACACACGTTTCATGAAGAACCTAGTTTTGAGCTAGCTGACTCTGCATTTTTATTGTTTTCTTTTTATCAGTTAATGATCAGTGTCAACTATTTGCCTAAGGCAAATTAAATTTGCTGTAGTTATGGTAATACATTATCTGTATCAGATGTATATAGTTTTCAGTTTTAAACTGAACTCACTACAGCAGTCTTGCAAAATAATCTTAAATTCACCAGCCTAAGCACAGCATCTACTTCTCCATATTTTGAGGACGAATGATAACAAAATCTATATTTCAGTTGCTTCTGGTGAGTGGAATTTTTAAATGGCTGCACTATTGAATGAAAGTTTAAATTGACAAATTGGTGTTTATAATTATTTTTGAAGTCCATTTGAAATGAATAGGGATCTAGAAATGAGTACTTAATAAAGTTTCATACCTACCTGCAAAATCAAACACTCTGAAGGGAATTCTAAATCAAATATATATGTACTCACATGGTATGGATTTTCTGGATTAAAGGTTGAACTAGAATCTTGCTCACTGGGACCAGTGGCGTTAGATTGGCGTTCCGGTTTTTGAACAGGCTGGGTAGTAGGTGAGCTGGTATTTACGATGTCAGCAGTAGCTTCAATTTGGTCCAGATCAAAGTTTGACTGAGCCTGACGTATTTTTCTCTTGATTTCGCGCTTCTTTCTCTGGCTGTCTGCAAAAACAGTCACAGGAGTACATAGGTGTTTTAAAATATGTCTTCCATAAGGACCATATTTTATTACCCATTTGTGAAAGTGGGATTGCATAGCAGTACTGCAAAGATTAATAGGCTTCAAATGGGAGCTACTTGTCTTACCACCTATTTCATACACGGTCTAGATAATTCTGTGTGTATGTGTGAGAGATTTCTTTTTTCCCCAAACAAATGGGTGGCTGACCCAAAGAACAGGCTGGGGGAAGGGCCTCTGGACCCAGTGAGTGGCCAGTAATGCTAAAAGAAATAAATAGCTGCACCAGCACTCAACCAGAGCAACTATCTTCATGTCATTAGTGTGCAATTTTAATAGAAAAAGAAACATTAGGAAGGAGACAGACTTGGTCCAGCTCCAAAGGACCTGATTGTAAACGGTTTAAAATACTCGTGGGCAACTTTGACAATACTCTTTTGATGCATAATAGCCTTGTGCAAGGCCACAGGAAAACAGTGGAAAATTTAAATCAAGCAAATTTGGATCCCATTAGTCATGAAAAAATATTAGCAACTCTCATCCTCAAAATACTCAACATTGTCACTTATTTCACTTTTCTAGTCTGTTTTTTGTATATCAGTATTAAATCTCTGGGTACGTCTACACAGCAGCTGGGAGGTGTAATTCCAAGCTTGGATACATGAACATACGCAAGCTCTGCTCAAGCTAGCATGCTAAAAATAGCAATGTGGCCACAACATCTTGGGTTAGCCATCCAAGTCCAGTCCTGCCCCACCCCTTGGCTACATATTCATGCAGCTAGCCTGAGCTGCTGCCCATGCTGCAGTTGCCACGCTGCCATTTTTAGACAGAAGCTTGAGCAGAGCTAGTGCACAGATGGCTACCCGAGCTGAGAAGTACAGCTCACAGCTCCTTAGAGCACTAAGGAGGAGCAGAAAACCCTTCTCTGGTCCCTTTGGTCCTCTTCCTCCAGCCCTTCAGGAGAAATCCCTTCCTCCTTCACAGCTCCTGCTCCCTCCCTTGGACTAAATGAAGGCCCTCTCCCTAATCTCCCTGGCAAGTGCCTGAACACCACTCTTTGCCTCCTGTATAGCATCACATTCCCTGCCCAAATCCTCTTATGCTGCCGGCTCTGCCTCGCCAATCTCGCAAGGTCTCCCTAGCAAAGTATATGCCCTCAGTCCCCCACAGGCCACCTTCAAATCCTAGGAAGTTAGAAGTCATAGAGTTAAGGGCCAGAAAGGATGACTAATTCTTCTTCGAGTGATTGCTCACATCCATTCCAGTTAGGTGCGCACGCTGCGCGTGCACGTTCGTCGGAAACTTTTTACCCTAGCAACTCCAGTGGGCCAGCAGGTCGCCCCCTAGAGTGGCGCCGCCATGGCACCCGATATATACCCCTGCCGGCCCGCCCGCTCCTCAGTTCCTTCTTACCGCCGTGTCGGTCGTTGGAACTGTGGAGCGCGGCATAGCTGTTCTCCACGTCCCTAGCTCTCCTTGTTCTACGGTTGATAGTTAGTAGTTAAGTGTAGTTAGTTATATATAGTTAATAGTGTAAATAATATTTGTAGATATTTGTTAGCCGGTTTGGGCCGTAGCCCTCCCCGGCTCCCGGCACCAGGCTCATGCCTGGTTCGCCGGGCTTCAAGCAATGTGCGGTCTGTAAGAAGCCGATGCTGACCAGCGACCCTCACGACGCGTGTCTAAAGTGCCTGGGGGAATTGCACAGGTTGGACAAGTGCCGCATTTGCAAGGCTTTTAAGCCTAGAACAAAGAAGGAGAGAGACCAGAGACTTAGGACTCTCCTCATGGAAGCGGCACTCGACCCGGCAGCTTCGCAGGCCGTCATCTCGACACCGGCACCGGATCGCGCCGGCACCAGAAAGACTCCCCGGCACCGACCTTCCCCGGCACCGGGTGCAGAAGCAAGACCCTCGAAGTCTGCAACTCCATCCAGGCAGACTCGAGTGGAGCGCCCGGCACTGACATCGGCCGCGGCGCTACCGGCACCGTCGACTCCGGGCCCGTAGGGTCCGTCGAGTCCGGTCCCGCCGAGCTCCCCCATAAGATCTGGGGTTGAGCTATTGGTCCCATCGACACCAGAGACCTTCGCCTCGGCACGGGACCTCATTGCCCTGACTGAGTCAACTCAGCCTCCACCCCCGGTACCTCCGGTGCGGGTAGCGTCCAGGGGCAAACCTATGATGTCGGCGCCGTCTCGGGACTCACGCTCGCTGTCGAGGTCCCGACACCATGGTCGCTCAAGATCCCGCCGCCGCTCGCAGTCCCGGCACCGCTCCCCTCGGCGGTACCGGTCGTACTCGCGGCACCGATCGGCCTCCAGACGGTCACGGTCTGGTTCCAGCCGCCGATACCGGCACCGGGACTCTAGGAGCCAGTCCCGCCATCGATCAGCGCGCCGGTCGACCTCCCGGCACCAAGCTGGTGGCAGGTCCCGGTCCCGGTCGACCTCCCAACACCGCGTCGGTGGCAGGTCCCGGTCCCGATCCCGGCACCGAGGCAGCGGCCGGTACCGGTCCCGATCCCGGCACCGAGTCCATGACAGACCCCGGTCCCGATCCCGGCACCGGTATGGCTCCCGGTCCCGATCCCCGGCACCGAGAACATCTTCGGCGCCAGGACGCGGAGACTCTTACCAGCCGCGTTCGGCCCCTCCATGGCCTTCCAGACAGCCGTCGGTGTCATCGCAGGCGGACAGTGTATACACGCTGGGCACTGACAGACAAGCGGCGCTTTTCCAAGACCCTCCGCAACAGGACCAGGGTCCGCAACAGTGGGGGTTCTGGACACCCTGGGCATACCATCAAGCCCAGGGCCCCCAACAGCTTCCTCCTAGGCCTGCAACGGCAGAGCACAGGGCACCGGAGGCGACATTGTCTCGCCCCCCTCCCTCCCCGGACGAGGAGGACGGGTCAAAGCAACAGGACCCTGATCTCCCTCCTGAGCCAGAGGCGAGGGCTGAGGCAGACCCCCCGCTGGACACTCTCCTGCCAGGGGTCTCCTCATCGTCTTCTCCCGATGAGGCGGTGGCTGGCACTTCCTCTAATAGCCCTCCTCCTCTGGATCTCAGGGCACATCAGGACCTCCTCAGGCGCGTAGCACAGAATCTGAGCCTGCAAGCTGAGGTCTCTGAGATCGAGGACCCCGTTGTCAGCATCCTCTCCTCCGATGCTCCCACCAGGGTCACCCTCCCCTTTATTCGGACGATCCAGGCCAACGCCAATACGATCTGGCAATCTCCGGCCTCCATCCCCCCTACTGCACGGGGCGTCGAAAGGAAGTACATGGCCCCCTCCAAGGGCTATGCGTACCTCCATATTCACCCGACACCATGTTCCCTGGTGGTACAGTCGGTGAACGAGAGGGAGCGTCACGGACAGGAAGCCCCAGCCCCCAAATCCAAGGAGGCCAGGCGTATGGACCTCCTCGGCCGCAAGGTTTATTCGGCTGGGGCCCTTCAGCTCAGGGTTTCCAACCAGCAAGCCCTTCTTAGCCGCTACGCATTTAACTCTTGGGTGGCAGCGGATAAGTTCAAAGAGCTGCTGCCACTAGAGGCGCGTCAAGAATTTGCGGCGATTCTTGACGAGGGCAAAAAGGTTGCACGAACCTCGTTGCAGGCCTCCTTGGACGCGGCAGACTCGGCTGCCCGTACCCTCGCCTTGGGGGTGACGATGCGCCACATCTCCTGGCTTCAGGTTTCTGGCCTTCCTCCGGAGCTCCAATACACCATCCAGGACCTCCCGTTCGAAGGCCAGGGCCTGTTCTCGGAGAAGACAGACCCCAGACTGAAAAGTCTTAAGGACAATCGGGTCATTATGCGCTCCCTTGGTATGCACACGCCTGGGACGCAACGCAGACCCTTCTGACCGCAGCAACAGCAGCAGCGTCGGCCATACCCCCAGTTCCGCCAGAGGCAGGACCTTAATAGGCGCCGCGGCAGAAATGGCAGGCGCAGGCCGTCGGGCAATCAAGGGGGGCAAAACCAAAGCTCCTCTAAAGCCCCACCTGGACCCAAATCTTCGTTTTGAAGGTGTGCCTGAGGGCGTAATACCAGTATCCCCCATGGATCCTTTCCCCCCATTTTCCAACCGCCTTTCGTTTTTCCTCCAGGCGTGGTCCCGGATAACATCCGACCGCTGGGTCTTACGCACGGTGCAGACGGGATACCGTCTGCAGTTTGTATCATTTCCTCCCTCCCGCCCCCCATCCTCGTCCCTCTTCAGGGACCCCTCTCACGAGCAATTCCTCCACCAGGAGGTACAGACGCTCCTCAACAAAGGAGCTATAGAGGCGGTTCCGGAGAACGAGAAGGGCAAGGGGTTTTATTCCCGCTACTTTCTGATCCCCAAGGCCAAGGGAGGCCTCAGGCCTCTCCTCGACCTGCGAGAGCTCAACAAATATCTAGTAAAGTTGAAGTTCCGCATGGTATCCCTGGGGACCATTATCCCATCCCTGGATCCTGGAGACTGGTATGCCGCCCTTGACATGCAGGACGCTTATTTTCATATTGCCATATGGCCACACCACAGACGTTTCCTTCGGTTCGTGGTCGGCCGCCTTCACTACCAATTTGTGGTCCTCCCATTTGGCCTTTCTACGGCTCCGAGGGTATTCACAAAATGCATGGCCGTCGTTGTGGCACATCTTCGGCGCAGTCGCATTCACGTGTTCCCTTACCTCAACGATTGGTTAATTCGGGGCACGTCGGAGCTGCAGGTCTGCAGCCACGTCCGCAGGATCACCGGCCTGTTTGCTACCTTGGGCCTCATGATCAACGTGGACAAGTCCACCCTGCTCCCCTCGCAGAGGGTGGAGTTCATTGGGGCCGTCCTGGACTCCACCGTAGCCAGGGCCCTTCTGCCGTTGCCGAGGTTCCAGTCGTTGTCGGCGATCGTTCAGCGCTTGCTGGCAGCCCCCCTGACATCGATACGGACATGCCTAACCCTGTTAGGCCATATGGCAGCCTGCACATTTGTGACCGGGTACGCACGGCTCCGCATGAGGCCCCTCCAGTCTTGGCTCATCGCACATTATCGGCCGGCAAGGCAGTCACTAGACATGCTGATCACAATCCCCCAGGGGGTGTTGGATTCTCTCAGTTGGTGTGTCATAAACAGATAGCTAAGGGTTAATGTCTCTTTCACCTGAAACACCTGACCAGAGAACCAATCAGGAAACCGGATTTTTTCAACCTTGGGTGGAGGGAAAAGTGTCTCTGAGTCTTCTGTCTGCCTGCTTCTCTGAGCTTTGGAGAAGTACTTTTTATTTTCTAGTCTTCTGTTTCTAAGTGTAAGGACAAAGAGATCAGATAGTAAGTTCTATGGTTTCTTTTCTTTGGTATTTGCATGAATGTAAGTGCTGGAGTGCTTTAATTTGTATTCTTTTTGAATAAGGCTGTTTATTCAATATTCTTTTAAGCAATTGACCCTGTGTTGTATCATCTTAATACAGAGAGAACATTTGTATTTTTTCTTTCTTTTTTATATAAAGCTTTCTTTTAAGACCTGTTGGAGTTTTTCTTTACTTCAGGGAAATTGAGTCTGTACTCACCAGGGAATTGGTGGGAGGAAGAAATCAAGGGGAGAGCTGTGTGTTGGATTGCTAGCCTGATTTTGCATTTCCTCTGGGTGAAGAGGAAAGGGCTTTTGTTCCAGGATTGGGAACGGAGAGGGGGAATCACTCTGTGTAGTTTCACAGAGCTTGTGTCTGTGTATCTCTCCAGGAGCACCTGGAGGGGGGAAGGGAAACAGGATTATTTCCATTTGTTGTGAGACTCAAGGGATTTTGGGTCTTGGGGTCCCCAGGGAAGGTTTTTCAGGGGGACCAGAGTGCCCCAAAACACTCTAATTTTTTGGGTGGTGGCAGCAGTACCAGGTCCAAGCTGGTAACTAAGCTTGGAGGTTTTCATGCTAACCCCCAAATTTTGGACGCTAAGGTCCAGAATCTGGGAATAAGGTTATGTCATGGTGGCAGCGGCGGGATATAGACAGAATCCAGAAGCCAGTAGGAATATTATTTTTTTCTTTTCTCTGCTAAGGGTTTTTTAGCAGAGAGAAACAGTTTGGTTTTAAAAGGGAACCAGAGAGAATTTTTTTTTTCTGCTCTCTCTAGCAGTTTGTGGCTTGCATAGTAAGCAAGAAGCCATTAGCAGACTATTGACAGTCTATTGTCACACAATAGCACTCCCATTGAGAGTCATACCAGCACTCTATATGCATGCAAATAAAGTGGTTTTTCTGGTTTCCCTTCATTGAACATTAGCTAGAGAGAGAAAGGGAAAAAAGCACTGTTGCTAGGCAGACTTCAGGAGGCAACAGAGCCTGCAGTTCAAAAGAGAAACACCGGAGGGCACCCCAACACAAGAAAACAGGAACCATGACTTCTAAGGCAAGGATTGACGCCGAAGAACAAATCAAAGACGCTGAACACAGGCGACAGATGGAGATGAAAGAAAAGGAAGAAAGCCTCAAACTGGCAGCCTTCCAAAGAGAACAGGCAGCCCAAGAGGCAGCACACAAAAGAAAACTAGAAGAAGAAGAGGTGGCCTACCGAAGGAAACAAGCAGAAGAAGAGGCGGCCCACCGCCGAGAAATGGAAAAGCACCAAAAAGAAATGGAAAAGCACCAAAAAGAAATGGAAAAAACAACAAAAAGAAATGGAAAAACAACAAAAAGAGAATGAAGAGAAGGAAAAACAGAGAAAACATGAACTGGAGATGGCAAAAGCTGGGCTGCATGTGCCAGCCAACCCTAACAACCCGGCGCCAATTATTGCTCCACAGCACAGGAAATTTCCCACCTACAAGGCAGGTGATGACACCGAGGCCTTCTTGGAAAATTTTGAAAGAGCCTGTCTTGGGTACAGCATCCCCGAAGACCAGTACATGGTAGAATTAAGGCCACACCTCAGTGGACCTTTAGCAGAGGTGGCAGCTGAAATGCCCAAGCCGCAAATGAATGACTATAAACTTTTTCAAACCAAGGCCAGATACCGGATGGGGATAACCCCAGATCATGCCCGTCGGCGCTTCAGAACCCAAAAATGGAAACCAGAGGTGTCATTTCCCAAACACGCCTACTACATTGCAAAAAACTATGAGGCCTGGTTAACAGGAAACAACATTCAAACCTTGGAAGAAGTGAACCTCCTCATACAAATGGAGCAGTTCTTGGATGGTGTTCCTGAAGACATCACACGGTACATACAAGATAGAAATCCCAAAACTATCGCTGAGGCGGGGGAGATTGGAGCCAAATGGATGGAACTGGCAGAAAGCAAAAAAGCTACTGTCAAGGGGAACGATTACCCCAGGGGGCACACAGACCATAAACCCTACAACCGAGGACAGCCAAAGACCCTCCATACCACCCAAGTAAAGCCACAGATACCCTACTCTTCAACCTCACCAGTCTCCAGTAACTCACCTCGGCCCAGTGACCCATCAGATGGAAGATGCTTTAAGTGTAATGAACTGGGACATATCAAGGCCAACTGTCCCAAGAACACCATGCGAGTGCAATTCATTACACCACCATCACCCCAAAGATCCCCAGGCCCAGATGCCTCTCAAATACCCTTGGAGCGAAGGGAAAATTTGAGAGTGGGTGGAAAGAAGGTTACTGCGTGGAGAGACACGGGGGCACAAGTGTCAGCTATCCACCAATCCTTCGTTGACCCCAAATTCATCAACCCAAAGGCCAAAGTTACCATTTACCCCTTCATGTCACAAGCTGTAGACTTGCCTACAGCTGAACTGCCTGTCCAGTACAAAGGCTGGTCAGGAAGGTGGACTTTTGCAGTCTATGACAATTATCCTATCCCCATGCTACTGGGGGAAGACTTGGCCAACCAAGTGAAGCGGGCCAAGAGAGTGGGAATGGTTACCCGTAGCCAAACCAGGCAAGTTTCCAGACCCATTCCTGTTCCTGAGCCATCCACAGACGCCCCGTCTGTGTTACCAGAGACCCAGACAGAGGTAGTGGACCCGGATTCCATGCCTACCACTGAAACAGCCACAGCATCTCCAGTCCCAGGCCCGGAACTGGAACAGCAACCAGCACCAGCAAGTGCAACCACATCTTCAAACTCAACGCCAGAGGGCGCCAGCGAGCCAAAACTGGCAGAAGCACACGACAGCCATACCCAAAAGGCTCAGCCAGAGCCTGAAATACCCTCAGGTGCACCAGCGGAGAGCGGTTCACCAGCAACGGAAACAACCCCATCACCTACATCGCTTCCAGAGGGACCAAGCCCAAGTCCACAGTCTGAGGAGGAACTGGTGACCCCAGCCTCAAGGGAACAGTTCCAGGCTGAGCAGGAAGCAGATGACAGCCTTCAGAAAGCGTGGGCGGCGGCACGGAGCACCCCACCGCCTCTCAGCTCTTCTAATCGATCCCGGTTTGTTATAGACCAAGGACTTTTATACAAGGAAATTCTTTCTGGTGGACACCGGGAAGAATGGCAGCCGCAAAAACAGTTGGTGGTCCCAACTAAGTACCGGGAGAAGCTCTTAAGCTTAGCCCATGATCATCCCAGTGGCCATGCTGGGGTGAACAGAACCAAGGACCGGTTGGGGAAGTCCTTCCACTGGGAGGGGATGGGCAAGGATGTTGCCAAGTATGTCCGGTCTTGTGAGGTATGCCAAAGAGTAGGTAAGCCTCAAGACCAGGTCAAGGCCCCTCTCCAGCCACTCCCCATAATTGAGGTCCCATTTCAGCGAGTAGCTGTGGATATTCTGGGCCCTTTCCCAAAAAAGACGCCCAGAGGAAAGCAGTACGTACTGACTTTAGTGGACTTTGCTACCCGATGGCCAGAAGCAGTAGCTCTAGGCAACACCAGGGCTAACACTGTGTGCCTGGCCCTAACAGACATCTTTGCCAGGGTAGGTTGGCCCTCTGACATCCTTACAGATTCAGGGTCTAATTTCCTGGCAGGGACCATGGAAAAACTGTGGGAAACTCATGGGGTGAATCACTTGGTTGCCACCCCGTACCACCATCAAACCAATGGCCTGGTGGAAAGGTTCAATGGAACTTTGGGGGCCATGATAAGAAAATTCATCAACGAATTCTCCAATAATTGGGACCTAGTGTTGCAGCAGTTGCTGTTTGCCTACAGGGCTGTACCACATCCCAGTTTAGGGTTTTCACCATTTGAACTTGTGTATGGTCACGAGATTAAGGGGCCATTACAGTTGGTGAAGCAGCAATGGGAGGGGTTTACGCCTTCTCCAGGAACTAACATTCTGGACTTTGTAAGCAACCTACAAAGCACCCTCCGACACTCTTTAGCCCTTGCTAGAGAGAACCTAAAGGATGCTCAAGAAGAGCAAAAGGCCTGGTATGACAGACATGCCAGAGAACGTTCCTTCAAGGTAGGAGACCAGGTTATGGTCTTGAAGGCGCAACAGGCCCATAAGATGGAAGCATCATGGGAAGGGCCATTCATGGTCCAAGAGCGCCTGGGAGCTGTAAACTACCTCATAGCATTTCCCAATTCCTCACTAAAGCCTAAAGTGTACCATGTTAATTCTCTCAAGCCTTTCTATTCTAGAGACTTACAGGTTTGTCAGTTTACAGTCCAGGGAGATGATGCTGAGTGGCCTGACGGTGTCTACTACGACGGAAAAAAAGACGGTGGCGTGGAAGAGGTGAACCTCTCAACCACCCTGGAACGTCTGCAGCGGCAACAAATTAAGGAGCTGTGCACTAGCTTCGCCCCATTGTTCTCAGCCACCCCAGGACGGACTGAACGGGCATACCACTCCATTGATACAGGTAATGCTCACCCAATCAGAACCCCACCCTACCGGGTGTCTCCTCATGCCCAAGCTGCTATAGAACGGGAGATCCAGAACATGCTACAGATGGGTATAATCCGCCCATCTACCAGTGCATGGGCATCTCCAGTGGTTCTGGTACCCAAACCAGATGGGGAAATACGCTTTTGCGTGGACTACCGTAAGCTAAATGCTGTAACTCGTCCGGACAACTATCCGATGCCACGTACTGATGAGCTATTGGAAAAGTTGGGACGTGCCCAGTTCATCTCTACAATAGACTTAACCAAGGGGTACTGGCAAGTACCGCTAGATGAACCTGCCAAGGAGAGGTCAGCATTCGTCACCCATGCGGGGGTGTATGAATTCAATGTCCTTCCTTTCGGCCTTCGAAATGCACCCGCCACCTTCCAGAGGCTGGTAGACGGTCTACTAGCTGGACTGGGAGAATTTGCAGTTGCCTACCTCGATGATGTGGCCATTTTTTCAGACTCCTGGCCCGAACACCTACTACACCTGGAAAAGGTCTTTGAGCGCATCAGGCAGGCAGGACTAACTGTTAAGGCCAAAAAGTGTCAAATAGGCCAAAACAGAGTGACTTACCTGGGGCACCAGGTGGGTCGAGGAACCATAAACCCCCTACAGGCCAAGGTGGATGCTATCCAAAAGTGGCCTGTCCCAAGGTCAAAGAAACAGGTCCAATCCTTCTTAGGCTTGGCCGGATACTACAGGCGATTTGTACCACACTACAGCCAAATCGCTGCCCCATTAACCGACCTAACCAAAAAGACCCAGCCAAATGCCGTTAAGTGGACTAATGAGTGTCAAAAAGCCTTTACCCAGCTTAAGGCAACGCTCATGTCTGACCCTGTACTCAGGGCCCCGGATTTTGACAAACCATTCCTAGTAACCACAGATGCATCTGAGCGTGGTATAGGAGCAGTGCTCATGCAGGAAGCAACAGATCACAACTTCCATCCTGTCGTGTTTCTCAGCAAGAAACTGTCTGAGAGGGAAAGTCACTGGTCAGTCAGTGAAAAGGAATGCTATGCCATTGTGTACGCCCTGGAAAAGCTACGCCCATATGTTTGGGGACGGCGGTTCCAACTACAAACTGACCATGCTGCACTAAAGTGGCTTCATACTGCCAAGGGGAACAACAAGAAACTTCTTCGTTGGAGTTTAGCTCTCCAAGATTTTGATTTTGACATTCAACACATCACAGGAGCTTCTAACAAAGTTGCTGATGCACTCTCCCGTGAGAGTTTCCCAGAATCCAGTAGTTAAAAAGTGTTCTTAACATGTAAAAGTCTGTTAGTTATATACTTAGTAGTATATGTAAAGGTGCATGTGTTGTATTAATCTGTTTATTTTCAAGTTCTAGAAGGAAATTGCCGCCAGTGAGCTTCCCCACTGTCTGCAATTTGGGGGGCGTGTCATAAACAGATAGCTAAGGGTTAATGTCTCTTTCACCTGAAACACCTGACCAGAGAACCAATCAGGAAACCGGATTTTTTCAACCTTGGGTGGAGGGAAAAGTGTCTCTGAGTCTTCTGTCTGCCTGCTTCTCTGAGCTTTGGAGAAGTACTTTTTATTTTCTAGTCTTCTGTTTCTAAGTGTAAGGACAAAGAGATCAGATAGTAAGTTCTATGGTTTCTTTTCTTTGGTATTTGCATGAATGTAAGTGCTGGAGTGCTTTAATTTGTATTCTTTTTGAATAAGGCTGTTTATTCAAAATTCTTTTAAGAAATTGCCCTGTGTTGTGTCATCTGAATACAGAGAGAACATTTGTATTTTTTCTTTCTTTTTATATAAAGCTTTCTTTTAAGACCTGTTGGAGTTTTTCTTTACTTCAGGGAAATTGAGTCTGTACTCACCAGGGAATTGGTGGGAGGAAGAAATCAAGGGGAGAGCTGTGTGTTGGATTGCTAGCCTGATTTTGCATTTCCTCTGGGTGAAGAGGAAAGGGCTTTTGTTCCAGGATTGGGAACGGAGAGGGGGAATCACTCTGTGTAGTTTCACAGAGCTTGTGTCTGTGTATCTCTCCAGGAGCACCTGGAGGGGGGAAGGGAAACAGGATTATTTCCATTTGTTGTGAGACTCAAGGGATTTTGGGTCTTGGGGTCCCCAGGGAAGGTTTTTCAGGGGGACCAGAGTGCCCCAAAACACTCTAATTTTTTGGGTGGTGGCAGCAGTACCAGGTCCAAGCTGGTAACTAAGCTTGGAGGTTTTCATGCTAACCCCCAAATTTTGGACGCTAAGGTCCAGAATCTGGGAATAAGGTTATGTCATGGTGGCTAGACCAGTCCGTCGTGTGTGCGGGGCTCCCATTCCACCCACCCCAGCCCTCGGTGTCCCTAACGACGGATGCCTCAGATCTCGGCTGGGGGGCCCACCTGGGAACACTGAGGACACAGGGCCTGTGGTCTCCACAGGAGGTGGAACTACACATCAACATGCGGGAGTTGAGAGCGGTCCGCCTTGCTTGTCAAACGTTCTGTCACCAGCTTCGGGGTCGTTGTGTCGCGGTATTTACCGAGAACACGACGACCATGTACTATATCAACAAGCAGGGTGGCACCAGATCCTCTCCCCTATGTCACGAGGCGATGCAACTCTGGGACTTTTGTATAGCCCACTCCATTCACCTCACGGCTTCCTTCCTCCCCTGAGTACGGAACACGCTGGCGGACCGCCTGAGCAGATCCTTCCTCGCGCACGAATGGTCCCTCCGCCCGGACGTCGCCCTCTCGATTTTCCAGAGGTGGGGTTGTCCCCGAGTGGACCTCTTCGCGTCCAGGGGGAACAGGAAATGCCAGGCGTTCTGCTCCTTTCAGGGCCGGGAGCCCGGGTCTATAACGGACGCCTTCCTTATTCCGTGGACGACCCACTTGTTCTACGCGTTCCCCCCGTTCCCGCTGGTCCACAGGGTCCTTCTGAAGGTGCGCAGGGACAGGGCCCGCGTGATCATGGTAGCCCCGGCATGGCCCAGGCAACATTGGTACCCCATGTTGCTGGAGCTGGCCATAGCCGACCCAGTTCCCCTGCCCCTTCACCCGGACCTGATCACCCAGGACCACGGAACTCTCTGTCACCCGGACCTCCAGTCGCTGCACCTAGCAGCGTGGCTCCTGCGTGGCTGACCAGTTCTGAGTTGCGCTGCTCCATCCCGGTACGTGAGGTACTCTTGGGCAGCAGGAAGCCTTCCACTAGAGCGACGTACTCGGCCAAGTGGAAGCGCTTCTCCTGTTGGTGCGTGGAGAAAGGTCTCCTCCCGATGGAAGTTTCAGTGGCCAATATTTTGGACTATATTTGGTCCCTTAAGCAACAGGGCCTGGCGATATCGTCCCTGTGGGTCCATCTGGCGGCTATCTCCACCTTTCACCCGGGTGGAGATGGCCACTCCGTTTTCTCTCACCCGACGGTGACTAGATTCCTTAAGGGGCTGGAACGTCTCTACCCTAACGTCCGACCCCCTGCCCCTACCTGGGATCTTAACCTGGTGTTGTCTCGGCTCATGGGGCCCCCCTTTGAGCCGTTAGCTACTTGCTCTCTGCTCTATCTTTCTTGGAAGACTGCCTTTTTAGTAGCTATTACCTCAGCTAGACGGGTGTCGGAACTCCGGGCGCTCACGGTAGATCCCCCGTATACAGTCTTCCATAAAGATAAGGTGCAGCTGAGACCGCACCCCGCCTTTCTCCCCAAGGTGGTCTCAGCCTTCCACGTCAACCAGGAGATCTTCCTCCCAGTTTTTTTCCCGAAACCTCATTCTTCACGCAGGGAGCAACAACTCCACTCGCTTGATGTCCGTCGGGCTCTCGCGTTTTATGTGGAGAGGACCAAACCGTTCCGCAAATCCCCCCAGCTTTTCATGGCAGTAGCGGACCGCATTAAGGGGCTTCCCATTTCCTCGCAGAGGTTATCCTCGTGGGTAACGTCCTGTATCAGGACCTGCTATGACTTGGCTCACGTTCCTATGGGCCGTGTGACTGCGCACTCCACCAGGGCGCAGGCGTCGTCGCTGGCTTTCCTCGCCCGTGTGCCCATCCAGGAAATCTGTCGGGCAGCGACCTGGTCATCGGTCCACACCTTTGCTTCCCACTACGCCCTGATCCAGCAGTCCAGAGAGGACGCGGCCTTCGGATCTGCAGTGCTCCATGCCGCTACTTCTCACTCCGACCCCACCGCCTAGGTATGGCTTGGGATTCACCTAACTGGAATGGATGTGAGCAATCACTCGAAGAAGAAAAGACGGTTACTCACCTTTGTAACTGTTGTTCTTCGAGATGTGTTGCTCACATCCATTCCACACCTGCCCTCCTTCCCCACTGTCGGAGTAGCCGGCAAGAAGGAACTGAGGAGCGGGCGGGCCGGCAGGGGTATATATCGGGTGCCATGGCGGCGCCACTCTAGGGAGCGACCTGCTGGCCCACTGGAGTTGCTAGGGTAAAAAGTTTCCGACGAACGTGCACGCACGGCGTGCACACCTAACTGGAATGGATGTGAGCAACACATCTCGAAGAACAACAGTTACAAAGGTGAGTAACCGTCTTTTCATCCAGCCTGATTTCCTGTGTATCACAGGCCACCAACACCACCCAGCACCTACACACTACACCCACCAACCCAAATGAGACCAAACTATTACAGCCCACAGGAGATTGGAACTCCGGTTATCCAATCTAATTGGGACCAGGGTCAGATCGAATAACCAAAAATCTGGATAAACTGGAGAATGGGTGGTGGGACTACATCTGTTAGCCTCGCTCCTGGCATGGCTCAGGCTGTTGCCATGCCCATGGCTGACAGCCCAAACTTGGGGCTGAGAGCCTGAGCCCTACCACTGTCAGCCCTGGGCAGCGGGTGGTTTGGTTAATACAGACAGCTGGATAATGGAGGCTCAGATAAATGGGGTCCTACTTTATTATGTGCCACAGATGTAGCCATTGCCCAAAGCCCCCATGATGGTAAATGATTAAGTGAGAAATACCCAGATAATCCTGGGAAGTGATTAGCACCCGCACATGGCAGAGGAAGGTTAACCCCACCCCCACCCCCAGGGTCATTGCCAATCTGCTCTGGGGGAAAATTCCTTCACAACTCCACATGGGGTGATTCGTTAGATCCTGAGGATGTGAGCAAGAACCAGTCAGCCAGCCACCTGAAAGAGAGAATGTGCAGTGCCACCTCAGAGCTCTGTCCAATGTCCCATCTCCATCCCTGACCATCTCTGAGGTGTTAAACCCTTCGGCCCTCCTCTCCACTGAAGTTGTGGAGTGGGACTGTTTGGGGGGCAGCCCAGACTGAATAGCTCCACATGGGGACCTTAGCATTCCCCGTGCACTGAGAGGGGTGGGGGTTCGGCACCAGCAATGGGATCCACAACTGTGCAGCTCTAATGGCTAGACACCCTGCTGGCGTACATTTACTGGACGGGAGGAAAAAGGGTAGTTTTGTTCAAGTGAAAGAAAAATTACCTTTTGGATATGTTGGTCGAAGCCAGAAAATAGGAAGATCTCCACAAAGCTCTAAAATTTGGGAACTTAGGAAGCTGTTATCCTTTACAGGCTGATCTGCAGCCACCCAGATAAGGGAATTTTCATCAAATTTAACTGGCATAATTTCATCTTCCTGTAAGTAGGCAGCATAAAATCCATTGTTAGTTCAACGAACAGGGGTCCTGTGTATTCTGTAGATGCAGCTTTCTGTTAATAGCCAAATGCCAAACATAGAAGCTTCACTTGGAACTGATATGAAATGTTGTTCCAAAGAGTGCTATTTTGGTTTGTGTACTACATGCACACAGCCAAATCTTTTTCCAATTGAAATCAATGGAAAGACTCCTGGGGTGAAATTCTGTCACCACTGCAATCAATTGCAAAACTACCAGGATTTCACCTCCGCTGCCTTTAATGGGGCTACTAGTCAGCCCATAGGACCAGATTCTCAGCTGGTGTACACTGGTGTAGATCCACTGACTTCAGAACAACTATATTGATTTATATCAGCGAAGAATCTAGCCCATAATTTTTAAAGTATGTTTGCTTGCATTGTTCTGAATTCATATAAATGTTAAGGTACTTCCATAATAGACATATTCCTGAGAATTTGTTTGCATACAGCTACAATTTTAAATTAACATGAGGGTCTGACTAAAGGTCTTGTTCAATAATAGCAGTTCAATTGCCCAAAAGCTAGAAGTTAAAGGAGGCTTCATTTTGAAGTGTACCCTGCAGGTTTTGGGTTCGTATCTTCAAAGTAATGTAGGAAAATGCCAGTGATTTATTCTTTATACTTGTTAGTTCAAAGTATTATTTTACATAAAACATGTTAGCTATTTCTTAGCAGCAGTGAAACATCTTTAAAAAGTCTTGTTCATCAAAAAAATCAATATGATTTTGAAGTAAAACTTCTGAATTCCATCCATATAAGTATCTGATATTTGAATTGATAACCCACTAGATCAATTTATTTTGCCAAGTTGTTCCTTTAATGTATTTATTGATTTTTGTAGAATGTCTTGAGTCATCTAAATTCACTATCCAGTGAGAGCAGCACACCATTTATATTCTCCCACTTGGGCTTTTTCCAGCATCTGAAATAACTTAACTGGAGCTAACCTTTGAAAATAAAAAGAATCTAGTTGTTTATCTTAAATGAAATTACCCCAAATTTGTGGGCAAATGTACTTTAGGTAGCCATAAACTTACTTAAATTTACCATTTTGTATTCAGTATTGGTCATGATCAAATATGTATTAGACCAGAAACAAGTTAGTTAATTTTTTTTACTATAAATAATTAAAAAAGACTAATGCAACAATACAGTTGCACATTTATTCAGAAAAATTAGGCAGCAAAAAAGTTTAATGTTCTAACAGTAGTATTAAGTTGCATTGGGTTGCCCATCCCATCTATTTGATGCATGTTTTATGACAGAAACAGCAAAATTAATATAATACATCTTTAAAAAATTACACAGAAAGCAGGAACAGAACATACTACACATCTGTAATGTGACCAAGTTAATCTTGTATCGGAACCTTAACTTTGCAAACCTGACTACAAATATTTTTCATCAGCAGAAATTTAATACTGGATGAATGTAACGTCCATTTATTTTTTAATAAAAAGAAAAATTGCCAGTGCTTAATTATGTTAAATTATTCCAGTTAGGCCATGCAGTCCATACGTCCTTAAAATAATGAGGGAGGGTAGAGACGATCTCAGTACCTACCTCTGGGGGCTGATCCAAAGCCTGCTGAAGTCACCAGAAATATTCCCACTGACTTCAGTCGACTTCGGATTTGAACCGGGGCACTTACCTTGTTGGTTTTAGAGAGTTTTCTCTTTCTTTTTTAAATAAACAAGTATGTATTACTGCATATTCTAGTTTACAGCAAATAGGCAGAGTTGGGACATCCTCATTTTGGAGGTTCTGCAATTTTTGTACACCATGATTTTCTCCTGTCCTGATGATGAGGCAGAAGTTTGGGGGGGAATGATTTTCGGTGAGTCTTAGATATTTACAGTCTCTCTCATGCAACCCATCCCAACAGTAGAAGCAGTGCTCATCAAAGCCTGCCAGAAGCACTCCCTCCTCCCTTCCAGGACCCCAAAAGACCTACTAGATGATTTGACATTTTTGTTAAGTATTTTTTAAAAATTGCTCCCTACCAGATCAAACGAGAGGCTTTCTTTAGTCATGGTATTGACATCAGGGATGTGAGCTTTAGCTTGTGCTTTAATGTAGCATTTCTCTCCTCCAGCAAAACGGATTCCAGTTATTCCCTAAAAATAGACCTTTTATGGTTACATGCATGGACATGTCACCCAATTGCTTAAAAAAAACACCCCAATATAAACTCTGTTCACGTAACATTAAGGTATTCACTGAATATGGGGACTTCAGAGTTCCTGGTTTTTAAAAAAACAACCACAAACTGACAATAAAACATGTTTTTTGATTTTTTAAAAATAAGAGTCAACTCAGAAATTGACCCAAATTCTGTTGTATGACTATTTTAGCTGTAAAAATTTAAACAAACCAGGTGAAATTTTAATCTTGAGTTCCTAAATGAAGGTACCTAATTTAGGCACCCAAAGAAGTGGCCCAAGTTTCAGAGGTGCTGAGCATCTGCAACTTCTACTGGAGAGGGCATGTCTAAACTAGGAAAAAAGGAGTTAGCCAACATGATTTGACACATCACTTAGCACCTAATATTGACGCAGTTTAACGTCCTTAAAATCATGTTAGCCGTTGTAACCTAGTAACTTTTTCCTAGTCTAGACAGACCTCTGGACTTATCTATGACCTGATTTTCATAGCTTTAATAGTAGGCACCACAGATATGGATGTATGTGCTCAAGTTTAGACATATAACTTTGATTTTTTTTCTATACTGTGATGCTTTTTATGCACAGAAGTTCATAATGAAATGAGAACCAAGACAGAATTCCAGTGTTGTTGTAATAACTGTTTCTAATCCTAAATAAATGACACAAAAAGTCTCTGTATTTCAAACATATTGACATTAGAGACCATTCATTGATATATGGTAACTACAAGGTAGCCTTTCTTAAGTCTTCTCCCTCCAATTCAAATGTAGCATTTTCTGTACTGCCATGTGGGTTTGATTCTCTCTACAGGACACGGAGAGCCTCCCATTATAATTTCAGCAATTGTCTTGTCCTATCCACCATTTTGTTCTACTTCGCTTCAGAGGAAATAGTTGAACAGATCTTTATGTACAAGCTACAGCATGACAGGAGCTCTTCTGCTGACTATTGATGGATATATACAATGTCATTGGGGTAATTCTGCCAAGGATGTAGCTCTGCCACTTTGAGATAGTCAAGATATGTTTCTGAGATACCTTCCTGTCACCCAGGATGCAGGCTGTTTTCGTAAAATGGTCACCCTGGCCTTGTTCTATGGTCCTGCTCCAATAATCAAAGCATCACTTAAAATATGGAGACTTTCTTTACCTTAGTGATACACATAACCTAGCCATCTCCATCTCACAGCTCTGCCTAGCTTAGAACTTTATTGCTGCAAATGTGTAAATAGGAACTCTAGGATAAGTTGGCATGTGAGCCTAGTGTATATGGCATTTGCAGCAGGTACTTCTCTATCTCCTGGGTATTCTTCCCAGCTTACATTTTTTGTAGGCTCAAAACCTAACTGGCTTGGTCCATTTACTTTCCTGGAGCTTGACCCTTGGCCCTTAATAACCAAAGGCAGGTATTTTTTGGTGCTAGTTTTTTCCCCCACACTCATCAACCTAGATGTCACAATTGCTCTGGGGTCTGTGGTGGGTTTTTTCAGCTGCACTTACCCAGCAGCTCATATTTGTCATGAGGGTCCAAGGATAGAAGAATTCATGGACTCTCCACTAAGCTGGGACTTCTGTGCAGATGTGGAATAGTGAAGGCAAATGACAAGAGGTTTATCGTCAGCGTTTTAATCTAGTTGCCAAAAAAGTTGTAAGGTTGATGTTACCACAAGTTCTACAAGGGGCTGCAGAGCAGCTTTCAGATGATGTGAGGGTTATGCATCCCATATGTGTATGCAGGGATCTCCCTGGGCCTGTGCAAAAGCAGGGATGCCCAGTTACCTCCGCCTTGTTCATGGAACCAATAGAGCGGGAGGGACAGGGTCAAAAAGACCCACATTGCTTCCCTCACCAACCCTACTTGGAGGTAATGGTTTCTTTTGTTCTAGATGCTGCCTTTACCTCACTTAGGGGTCAACCTTGCTCCCTTTGAAGTCAATGGGAGTTTTGCCATTGACTTCAATAGGTGTAGGACTGGGCCCCTTCTTAGGGTATGTCTGCACGGCAATTAAAAACCCATGGTTGGCCCGGGACAGCTGACTTGGGCTCAGGCTAAGGAGCTGTTTAACTGCAGTGTAGATGTTCAGGTGTGGGCTGCAGCCTGAGGTCTGGGACCATCCCACCTCACAGGGCTCCTACTGCCTGGATTTCAGCCCGAGCCTGAACGTCTACATCACAGTTAAACAGCCCCTCAGCCAAAGCCCGAATCAGCTGGTACAAGCCAGCCATGGGGTTTTAATTGCAGTGTAGATATATCTTTAGAATCCAACACTGGAAAATGTCTTATCTGCAAGACCTGTCAAATGTACTTACTATCTGGAAATCATGAACTTCTATAGCCTCTTCATTTCCACTTCCAGTTTTAAAGGTCTCTAGGTTGTTCCCAGAATCTATTTCCATTGATCCCTCTTGTACTTTTCCATTAATACTCATAGTATAATGGACATTGTAAATCTGTAATTGAATAAAGAACATTAACACACATTTTTGTATCTTCCTAGCTTTTATCAAGAACAAGTCTGGTGCCAATCTGATTGTCATGTCCCTCTTCAGGTTACTGGCTTTTATCCATACATTTTTAACCTTACACTTTTATTACAGAATCCCCAGCAGTCAAGACCATACTAATAAAACAGACGTTGATGGTTTCAGGCAATATCAGTTCTGACAGCTTTACATCCATACACACTGAATGTAGAATAATTTGGTTCCAAGGTTACATGGGGTTTAGGAACTGTCTAAATCATATTGTATGGGACGATCAGAAGGAGCTGATTTCCCACAGAGGGCATCCCCACTGTACTCCTTAGTTTGGAACTCACTCTTGTTTGGAGACGTTTGATACCATATAGGTACTTAGAACGAGAGTCTCTTGGATGTAGCAAGCGGCATGTGGTTGTCTCTGAATGGAGTGAGCTTTGTTTAAATATCAATACTTCCATAAGTACTAACACAAGGAGTTTACTTTTATTCTTAAAATGTCTGTATATAAACAGTTTCAATACAGTTCACAATATAGTCTAGAAATCAATTTTTTCTGCTTGCAACTCTTTATTAGGGAAAAAATGCTAAAGGTAATTGGTTGTCTTTTACAAATAGAGACTCAATCCTGTATTATTCATACATCCAAGACTTCCACTGAATTCTTGCATGAGGAATGCAAGATTTGGCCTATATAGATAGTACTTAATTCCATATCCAAAGTATATAGACTAAGCTGGTATAAGATGATAACACTTTTTTGTGAGCCCCATTCGTTGCAGTAGAATTCACGTTCTTTTAATTTAAAAAAAATCATAAGTCTTATGGTTACAAAGAAAACCTGCCAAATGTGAATTAACGAAGTGTTGCCTTCCTGAGTCTGAGGGCTGTCTGAAACAATAGCTTAATATCTGCATTCTTCTCAGTTGGGTGTTGACTCTGCAGTTTAAGGTTGACATTTTATCTATTTCTGTACCAATCAGAATACACTCTACTCTTTTTTAAAAAAAGATTCATTTCTTAAATGATGGCATTACTATCAGCTTCCTGAGATGGGAAAAGAAACCCACTTACTAGTGAGGTATTTTTAATGCATCTATTTGAACAAAAAACACATATACACTAAAATAATGAAAGTATTGTGAAACTAAACAGACCAAAAAATGAGACTCTGTCCTATGATTGATCTGCTATCTATTTATTAAAACCATCAGTGCAAACTGGACTATTAACACCATACACATTCTATGGCCAATCTACCCATTCAGGCCCCTCTCCCTTTTCAAAAGCCTAGAAAAGCAAATGAGTCTTACCCTGTGTCCTGAAGCAGCCTATCTTCTTACTATGTACAGGAAAAGCTGTGTTATCCAGCATGTTGGGGGAACGGGGGGTGCCAGTAGTCAAAAATTCCGGTTAACTAAGAGTTATATGGAGGGAGGGAGTTTGGGTGCAGGAGGGGTTGGGGGTTGAGGCACGGGAGGGGTTTTGGGGTGCTGGATCTGGGCAGTGCTCATCTCGGGCAGCTCCCTGCAAGTAGCAACATGTCCCTGCTGCTCCTAGCGGAGGCGCGGCCAGGCGGCTCTGTGTGCTGCCTCGGCACACAGGTGATGCCTATGCAGCTCCCGTTGGCCTTGATTCCCAGCCAATGGGAGCTGCGGAGCCAGCACTCTGGGTGGGGCGGGGCAGGGACAGTGCACAGAGCCACTGTGGCTGTTCCTCTGCCTAGGAGCAGCAGGGATATGTTGCCTCTTCCAGAGAGCCACGTGGAGTCAGGTACGGAGCCTGCCGGCCCCGAGTCAACCGGACACCTGGCAACTCTATTGAAGATTTGTATTGGGAGATATCAGAAATGCCAGTTTCTAGAGCTTTACAGCTGGTAAAGTGCTGGATAACATAGCTTTTACTGTAACTTTTTTTCCTCTCTCTGGATTTTGGATTTGCTATAAATTGTCTTTAAAAAATAATGAAATGTCAAGCAGTTGTACCCTGCAGGCTAAAATATATATCATATTGAAACGCTTTACCTACAAATTAAGGGACCGATTCTGCACTTCTTACTCAGACACGGCTCCTGCTAAAGTAAATAGGAGTCTTGCTGCAGCCAGGAGTGCAGAATAGGCTCCTTGGCAAATTCTGTGAGACTCATTCTCCTTGTCACTGATGAGCAAATGAAACTCAAATTCACATAATCTGACATTTCATATTATAAAAATCTTTGAAAACATAAAGGAAAGATAATATTTAAAATTATTCTGATGATCACTACACCTTGAAAGTTTGTTTCTTTAAACTAAAACCCCAGTTTCCATCTCTGTCCCTTTTGATGCAGTATTTTGTCACGTAACCGAAGTTCAGAAAAGTTCTCTCCACCCAAATGTAAGTTATCAAAATTTTTAAAATCATTTTGCAACTAATATACTATGAGCTCGTGTCCATGTTCAGCACACATTTAAACTACTAGGTACATAGTGAAATATTTTTGGTCCTTAATTAAACCTATGAATAGACTAAATATAGCCTGGTGCACTACATATTTAAGCTCAAAGTATGATCTGCAATCAGCATTTGGATGATGTGGCATTTCTTTCACCACCATTTTGTCCTGATGCTTGGAATTTGCTTATTATGTGAATCTCCTGGGAAAGGATGGGGCGAAACAGTGAAGATTTATGAGCAAAAGTAAATGTAGCTTTTGTCTGTGATCCCAAGGATACACTTTATGTTTATTCCTAAAATCAGCTGCCATCATGCTACACCAAATGGACAGGAACAAATTTTTATACTGAGGTATGGGTGGAAAGGAGAAGGTATGCTACTTACAGAACTTGGCAACCAATCAAGAAAGGTTGCCAGTGTGATTGTGATTCTCATTAAATTCAAGCAGTTAATTTAAAAATTGGCTTAATAGAAAAATGTCTGTTTCCAGAATGTAAATACTTGGGTTCATAATTCTTGTCTCTGTTTCACTCAGTTCATCCCGGACCTGACTTTAAACCAGATTTAAAAACTTCCATGAAGCAATACGTTCTTACAAGGCTACAAGTATCCTGCTTGGTAAACAGACGAGTTTACTATCAGAGGGGTAGCCGTGTTAGTCTGGATCTGTAAAAGCAGCAAAGAGTCCTGTGGCACCTTATAGACTGACAGACGTATTGGAGCATGAGCTTTTGTGGGTGAATACCCGCTTTGTGGGATGCATGTGGATGATGAGTTTACTGAGTTTACAGATGAGTTTACTGTTGGAATTGACACCTCCTGCCCACCTTTGTTTAATTATTGCCTGTTCCAGTTAGCAACACTCTTAAGTAGGAGACCCAGTTTCCACTACTCCAAGATTGATCTTTCTGATTGCTGTTCCCCTATATTTTCTATGCTCCAACCCCTTTAGAATATTTACCAGGTGGGAGGAGAATGGCTTGTTTAGAATTCTGATCATGTTTTGTAGCTGAAGTTCTGGAGCTTAACTCTCGAACTCATACAGCCCAGCGGCTGGCACAGGTCTTAAACTAGCCACAGATGCGCTAGTCCGTGTTTCTCAACCTAAATGGTCAAGGAGATCTCAGGGACCAGCGCGTGACTGGTCCTTGAGCAGCACTGCCACAGCCAACTTTCCCCACAAGCTCCTCCGCAGGATGCTACCCAGGGACCCCCTCCCCCCAGGCACTGTGCGGGCTCTTGTCCTGCTCACTCCCGCTGGGGTGCCTGGGGGGAGCTTTTCACAGCGGCGCAGCCAGAGGAACCACTGAGCCCCGCCGGACCCTCAGCCAAGGAACCTGCGGCGGGCTCCCCACCAGGTCGGCTCGACCCGCGCCAGCCACTCACGTGCCGGTCGCTCCCCTTCCAGAAGTAGAAGGCTCCGATGGCCCCGCACAGGAGCAGCAGGGCTCCGGCGATGAGCACCGCGGCCCCGATCTTCAGCAGCCGCCCGGGGCTGGAGGGTCTCACCGGCACCGCCGTGTAGGCCTGCAACAAAGGGGGAGAGGCAGCCCAGGAGCCCGCTCGCCTCAGAGCCCGGCTGCCCCCGGGGCTCAGCCCCGCGCCGGGCGGGCTAGGAAAGCAGCAACCCCCCCCCCCCCCCCTCAGCCGGACCCCACCGCACCCCGCTCCAGCCCGCCACTTTCCCGCCCTCACCAGAGCGGTGACCTGCCCCGCCAGGCACCTGGCGCTGAGCGCGGGGCGGGACTCGCTCTGCCCCGGTACTTACGGGCGGCAGGCTCCGCTCCACGTCCTCCGGCCCCGCCAGGGCGATGGGCACTTTCTCCGCGCTCTCGGCCATGGCTGCCCGCGCACGTTTGGACTCGGAGCTCCTGTGGCCCCCGCGCCCGGGCTCGGCTGCACACAGCCCCTCCCCGCCCCCAGGCGCGCCTCCCCGCCCCGCCCCAGCCGGGCTCGGGATACAATGGTCCCCTTTGAACGCTGCTGCCCTGCGGGGCCGGAGCGACAGGCCTCAACCCGAGCGGAGTTTCAGTCAACTCCCGGGGCCGCTGCCGCCCGCCGGGCAGTGCTACTCTCCGCGCGCAGGAGAAAGCCACTGAAGTGTGGGGGTCTCGGCTGGCACTGCCAGGTGCTCTGGGGAGCCCGCTCATAGCTGGCCCACCTCCAGTGCCCAGCCCATTGGGGGCCCTAAGCAGGAATATGTGAAAAACCTCCCCCCCCATATTACATGGGGTCCCCTGGAGCCGCTTGGAGTGCTAAGCAATTGCTTAGTCTGCTTGTGCCTGGCACGGCTCTGCCACCTGTGGCTGCCTGGCAGTCCTCAGCAGTGGAGAAACCTTAGGGGAGGCCTGCACAACTCGTAAAGCGGCGAGGGCCACATTACTCCAAAGAAAACAGCTGAGGGCCGAAACCCCCTGGCCCTGCGGAAACACCCCCCACTCCCAGCACCTCCTGGCCCCACAGAAACACCTCGCCCCCAGCACCTCCCAGCCCTGCAGAAACAAACCCTCCTTCCCCAGTGCCGCCACACCAAAACAGCTGTGGGCCAAAAAGGAAGGTTAGGGGTGGGGAGGTGATACTTGATTTTAAATCAACCAGCGGCTCCCAGCTGAAGAGGTGGCTGGGAGCCCTCAGGGGCAAATTAAAGGGCCCGGGGCTCCGGTGGCTGGGGGAACCTGGAGCTTTGCGGGGCTGGGGCAGGAATTTAAAGGGCCCAGATCTCCTGCCACTGAGGGGAGCCCAAGCCCTTTAAATCCCAGCCCCAGCCCAGCCACTGGAGCCACGGCCGGGATTCAAAGGGCTCTGGGCTGCCTGCAGCCACAGGGAGCCCTGAGCCCTTTAAATCCCAGCTGTGGCCGCAGGGCTGGCACTACCATTTAGGCAGCCTAGGCAATCGCCTAGGGCGCCAGAATAATTGGTGGGCATCATTTTGCCAGAAGGGGCAGCAGGCAGCTCCGGTGGAGCTGCCACAGTTGTGCCTGCAGAGGGTCTGCTGGTCCACAGCTCCAGTGGAGCCGCCACAGTCCTGCCTGCGGACGGTCGGCTCCTCGCGTGGCTCCGGTGGACCTCCTACAGGCACGACTGCGGCAGCTCCACCGCATCCGCGGAGCACTGGACCCTCCGCAGGCACCACTGCGGCAGCTCCACCGGAGCCGCGAGACCAGAGTGCGGGGCTCTGAAATTGCCGGCCGCCTAGGGCGCTCAAACCCCTAGCGCCGGTCCCGTGTGGCCAGGAATCAAAGGGCTCTGGGCTGTCCGCAGCAGCGGGGAGCCCTGAGCCCTTTAAATCCCAGCCGCGGCCAGGATTCAAAGGGCTCTGGGCTGCCCGCAGAGCACCTTGTGCTTGGGTTTAGAATCCCTCTGCGGGCCACACAGTGAGCCTCCATGGGCTGCATGCGGCCCGCATGTTGTGCAGGCCTGCCTTATGGTTTCACACCTTTGGCGGGGGCTCCTTGAGCAGCTGCCCAGAGCCCGAGGTAGGATGATCCTGCCCAGGCCATGCCCATCCTCTCAGCTCCCAGATTGGGTGACATGGAAATTCACAGAAGCCAGTGACCTGTCTCAATCTTTTACTAAAATTAACTGACAAAATGGGTCTGATGGGGGAATGAGAGCCAAAGCCCTGCTGTGGGGGGGAGTGGGGCGGTGGTCCAGCACCCACCAACTATGTGGCTGACAGCTCTGCCATTCCCCTGCTGCCCGCGGTGGCTGGGAGCTGTGGAGGCCCCCGCCCTGGCTCAGGGCATTGGGTATGCCCACAGCAGCTGAGAGCTCAGGCCTCTGGAAGTCCTGGAATCCGTGACCTCCATGACGTAGTCTTAGTTATTGGTAAATAATCTACGGATAATGAGAAGCAGAGATTGGAAGAAAATGGAAACTAGTGCAGAGATTCAAGCTATATGTTGCATGACTGTTGTCTGCCCTTCCATGGCTGTGGTTTGGACAGAGTGGTGTGTGGGGAGAAAGGAGTTTTTATATCAGTCTGACAGACAATAAGGTTTCAAGGTAAATGCTAATGAGCCAGATCCTCAGAGGGTGTAAATCAATGTGGCTCCATTAACTCCAGAAAATAGTTTTTGCCAGACAAACCTGATCTCTTTCTTTGAGAAAATAACTGATTTTTTAGGCAAAGGAAATGCTGTAGATACCTAGATTTCAGTAAGGCAGAGGACATACTGGAGTTCCACATGGGAAATCATTAGTTACATTGGAGAAGATGGGGATTAATATGAGAATGGCAAGGTGGACAAAGAACTGGTTAAAGGGGAGATTACACCAGGTCATACTGCCAGGACTGGCGCCAGGGTTTCTTGCGCCCTAGGCGCACGGCCATTTCACCGCCCCCCGCGCTGATCCCATGGCTCCAGTGGAGCTGCCACAGGCATTCCTGCAGAGGGTCCGTTGGTCCTTGGCTCCGGTGGAGCTGCCGCAGGCATGCCTGCAGGAGGTCCACTGGAGCCGCGGGAGCAGCCGACTATCCGCAGGCATGACTGAGGCAGCCCCACCGGAGCCATGGACCAACGGACCCTCTGCAGGCATGCCTGCAGCAGGTCAACCGGAGCCGCCTGCCACCCCGCCCCCGGCAAAATGCCGACCCCTCAATAATCCTGGCGCCCTAGGCGATTGCCTAGGCTGCCTAAATGGTAGCGCCAGCCCTGCATACTGCAAGATGAACTGTCAGGCTGGAGGGTGGTTACTAGTGGAGTTTCTCAGGGATCAATCTTGGGACCACTTATTTAACATTTAACATTTTCATTAATGACATTGGCACAAACAGTGGGAGTGTCCTAAAGCCTTGGCTCCCGAACATCTACACAGCAATGAAATAGCCCCTCAGACCCAGCCCCATAAGCCCAAGTCAGCTGGTATGGCCAGCTGTAGGTGTCTAGTTGCTGTGTAGACATACCCTGTATCTTTTCCCTCTCCCTCTCCCCCCCTCACTCCTATTCTGTTGAATCTGGAAAAATAAATAGTATATGACAACTGATAGTAGTATCATTAAACACAAACCCATGGCCAATGCACAGAAGAAAACCCGCTGTTTTGTGTTCACACTGACAGCTGCCTGCCCAATTGCATGTTCACGCTTGCAACACTTGCAGCGCTATTTGGAGCGATGCACTGTAGGCAGCTATCCCACAGAGCACCTCTGTCTCTTTTGCCACTAAGGGCTTGTCTACATCAGAAAGTTGCAGCGCTGGTGAGGGAGTTACAGCGCTGCAACTTTGAAGGTGTACACATCTGCAGGGCATCACCAGCGCTGCAACTCCCTGTTTGCAGCGCTGGCCGTACTCCCGTTTTGTCTCGGGTGTAGAGGATCCAGCGCTGGTGATCCAGCGCTGGTAATCCAATGTAAACACTTACCAGCGCTTTTCATGACCTCCGTGGAAGGGGGAAGCCTCTGGTAATCAAGCTGATCTCCTTTCCCGGTTTGCTCTCTCGTTCCCGGAACCCCGAGCAAGCAGGTCTCCTTCTCTGCGGTTTGCTGGGTGGCTCCGGGAACGGGAGAGCAAACCGCGGCGAAGCTGGTCTCCTTCCCCGGTTTGCTCTCTCGTTCCCAGAACCCCGAGCAAGCAGGTCTCCTTCCCTGCGGTTTGCTGGGTGGCTCCGGGAACGCGAGAGCAAACCGCAGCGAAGCTGGTCTCCTTCCCCGGTTTGCTCTCTCGTTCCCGGAACCCCGAGCAAGCAGGTCTCCTTCTCTGCGGTTTGCTGGGTGGCTCCGGGAACGCGAGAGCAAACCGCGGCGAAGCTGTTCGCCTTTCCCGGTTTGCTCTCGCATTCCCGGAACCCCCCTTGAAGCCGCCCAACAGCGCTGCAGTGTGGCCACATCTAACACCACTTGCAGCGCTGGTTGCTGTAAGTGTGGCCACTCTGCAGCGCTGGCCCTATACAGCTGTACTAATACAGCTGTAACAACCAGTGCTGCAAAATTTTAGATGTAGACATGGCCTAAGACTTGTGGAAAGGCAGAGGTGGTTGCAGGGCATCCTGGGTCCGGTCCCAATGCCCTGTGACTCATTGCTTCACATCCCAGAACACCCTGTGCTTCCATCCACATTTGGCACCATCTTTCAATGGTTTGTGTACTGCACGCCCTGCCTCTTTCAGGCTGCAGGAATGGATCCCAAACTGCTGACCAGTATGCTGCTCGCTCTGACCAACATGTTACGAGTGGCAGTGGAGTTATTCCTTAAACTACAAAGTCAAGAGGAGTGTGACTTTGATCTTGCCACGTGTAGGAGCTGTGACACGAGATTGCTTGTGGCTTTCACGGAAGTGCTGACCACAGTGGAACACCACTTTTGGGCTTGGGAAACAAGCATTGAGTGGAGGGATCACATCGTAATGCACGTGTGGGATGACAAGCAGTGGCTGCAGAACTTTCGCTTGGGGAAAGTCACATTCATGGGACTCGTGTGATGAGCTCACCCCAGCCCTGTGGCTCAAGGCCACAAGAATGAGAGCTGCGCTGTCATTGGAGAAGCATGTGGCGATTGCACTGTGAAAGCTGGCTACTCCAGATTGCTACCAATCAGTCACTAACCAGTTTGGAATGGGGAAGTTGACCGTTGGACTCGTGTTGATGGAAGTGTGCAGGGCCATTAATCACATCCTGCTCCAAAAGACCATGACTCTGGGCAACGTGCGTGACATTGTGGGTGGCTTTGCACAAATGGGCTTCCCTAACTGTGGAGGGGCGATAGATAGCATGCATATTCCAATTCTGGCACCAGACCACTTAGTCACCAAGTACATTAATCGCAAGGGGTATTGCTCAATGGTTTTCCAGGCGCTTGTAGATCACCATGGACGTTTCACTGACATTACCGCAGGCTGGTCCAGAAAGGTACATGATTTATGCATCTTTTGGAACACTGGCCTGTTCAAAAAACTGCAAGCAGGGACTTTCTTCTTGGACCAGAAGATCATGACAGGGGAAGTCGAAATGCCCATTGTGATCCTGGGAGACCCCCACCTACCCCTTAATGCTGTGGCTACCAAGCCATACACGGGGCAACTTGACAGCAGCAAGAAGCAGTTCAACAACAGGCTGAGCAAGTGCAGAATAACCGCTGAGTGTGTCTTTGGTCGTTTAAAAGCCCACTGGTGCTGCCTCTGTGGGAAGCTAGACCTGGCCAATGGCAATATTCATATGCTTATAGCTGTGCGCTGTACACTCCATAATATTTGTGAAGGGAAGAGTGAAAGCTTCACTCAGGGCTGGACCGCAGAGACTCGGGGCCTGGAGGCTGAGTTTGAATAGCCAGAGACCAGGTCTACTAGAAGGGTGCAACGTGGGGCCATAAGGATCAGGGATGCCTTGAGGAAGCAATTTGAGGCTGAAAGCCAGTAATATTTGTTGTTATGCTTGGGATTGCAGTGCTCGTAATGCTAGAAGGTGATTGATGCACATGATGCAAGAAGGGGCCTTAACATAATTGTATGGAGATGGGGGAAGAAAAGGTATCAAGAGGAGGAGGCGTCCTGTGATGGCTACAGATTTGTGTATGTCCAGGGATCATACCCAACCTTCTCCTTTGGAGTACAATGCAGTGGGTGGTGTACTTCAGCAGGGCCAAACTCAAAGGGAGGGTGTTGAGTGAAGTGGGCAGTGACAGTCCACACTGCTGGATTTTGAAGAGGGAGGAGTGGAATGCTGCGGATGGAGAGTGGAGCCAGGAGTTTGATAACAGTGTCTTGGCGCCGGGGGAATGGTGGGGAGTGCATGGGAAAGAGTTTTGTGACAGCGACTGCAGGTGAGCTGAGCTCGGAGCATGGAACTGCTCGGTTTGAAGAGCTAGTATTGCCTGGAGCGTGTCCACTTGGTGCTCCATAACATTTAAGAGCCACTCCATGGCTTCTTTCTGGTGTGCTGCATTCTCGTTTTGATCCTTCTTCTCGCTGTCCTGCCACTCCTTCAATTTCTGTTTCTCAGCGGCGGAGTGCATCATAACCTCACGGAGAAAGTCCTCCTTAGTCTTAGTTCTTCATGGCCGCTTTTTAATTCTGCGCAGCCGTTCTGCCGCCGATAAGGAAGGCTGGTCTCCCAAGGTCATCCCTATGAAATTTAAATTCAACATTTTACAGAAGCAGTATTGTTTGCAACACAGACAACACTGATTCAGTGCTTTAAAACACAGCCAGTGCTCACACACCTGTCACAACTGGCTGACCCCAGGCAAGCACACATGAGCCATAAGACCTCCAAAATGGTGAGTAACTGCAGGGGCAGCGTGAATCACTCTTCCCAGACCCTGCTGTACACCGGACATGCGGCTCTTGGGAAGAGCCAGCACTGTAGGGGGGGGCTTGATAATCATTCCTGTCCCCACACTTTCCACAGGATGTGATCATTGTGGAAGTTATCTCACTGCTGAGGGTGAACAGGGAATCAAGGGAGGGTCCTCTCCAAGCCTGCGGTTTCCATCCTGGGACCTGTGGCAGCGGATTTCCCAGTATCTCTACGAGAGTTTCCTGGAGATCTTTGAGGGAGATTCCCGTGAAGTGAGGGAGTATCAACAGCCTTTTCTGCTTCTCAGAATAGGCATGTGGTGGGAGACAAGCCTGATTTCTGCAACCTTCCTGCCCCCAACAAATCAGCAATTCCCAAAATCCGATCCCCTTACCAGGGAGTTCCTCTCCTGTTTGCGATTTGCCAAGATCTGACTGCTGTGACTGGCTAGGCTCCTCCAGGGTAGAAAAGAGCTCCTGACTGCATGCATCTCTGGCCTCTGAGCCATCCTCTGCCTCTGAGTCCTCTCCCCTTCTTCGTCCAAGATTTCCTCCTCCTGGCTCAGTCCATTGTCGACTTGCACGCAAGCCAATGAAGTATCCACAGGGGCCTTTGCAGTGGAGGTGGGGTCGCCACAAGTATCACATCCAGCTCTTCACAGAACTGGCAGCTCGTGGGTGCAGCACCGGAGTGGCAGTTTGCTTCCCGCGCCTTGTGTTAGGCGTTCTGCAGCTCCTTCACTTTTACCATACACTGAAATGTGTCCTGGTCATGGCCCCTTTCTGTCATGCATCATGAAATCTGTCCATAGGTATCATAATTCCTATGGCTGGAGTGCAGCTGGGACTGCACAGCTTCCTCTCCCCAACTGCCGATGAGGTCCAGCAGCTTGGCATTGCTCCAAGTGGAAGATCGCCTGGTGTGTGGCGCAGGCATGGACACCCAGAAAGATGCGCTGAGACCACTGCACGCATCACCAAGCAAACAGGAAGGGGACTTTCAAAATTCCAAAGGAATTTATGGTTGGTCACCCGAGGGCAGGGCAGTACAGTTCAAACCGATGATCAGAGAGGTGAGAACGGGTATTGTGGGACACCTCCCAGAGGCCAGTTGCAGTGCCGTAATCGCCACGGTGTCTACATTGGCACCGCAGCACTGTAGCCCTGGTGCAGAAAGCTCTATGCCTCTTGTCAGTATGGTTTTTTTAGAACTCTGCAACCGCACAGTTTCTGTGCACTAAGTGGTTTGGTAGTGTGTACACCTTGGGAGTTAGAGCACTCAAAGCTGCTTTACTGCACAGAAAGTTACCAGTGTCGACGGAGCCTAAGATCTGTCTTGTGTGGTTCATTCTTTCACTCTATTTCATCATCTCAAACAGAGAAAAATAGTGGGTGCAGGATGGGCTTTTATTATGATATGAATACTGTCTGTGCTGTGTGTTTATGTGAGAAAAGGCAAGGTAAAAAAGAATTCACTTTGCAATAGGAATGAAAGCTGCTGAGGTCTGTGGTGGCTCTTAGGTCCAGAGTTGAAGATGAGCCCCCTCATCTCTCCAGCTCCTGCAGAAGCTTCATGACATGCGCAATCAACCTCCTGTCAAACAGCACTGCAGCATCCTAATCCTTCTAGACTCTTAGCCAATCAAAACACCCAAGTCTAGACCCTTCCATGCCTGTAAGTCCCATTGTAGCCTGCAGCTCCGTATGCAAAAGGACAGCAGGATCTGGCCCCCACAATTAACCTCTCTTTCTTCTGAATCTTGCTCCATAAATGCACAAATCTTTGTCTTTTCTCATTTCTTCAGAACCCATCACTGCCATGACCAGTAGCTTAAAAAATATCAAGTTGTCCAAAATAAGAATAAACTCAAGAGCTATTGGGCATTATGCCACCATATTGTTAAGAAACGAATCTTAGAGACTAGATCAGAATTTTCCCTTTTCTTAAACACAGGCTGATCCTTGCTGTCAATTTCTGTCATTAACAATCAGATTTTAAAAAAATATTAACAAGCATAGATGGTGCTGAAAATAAACATAATCACAGCTCATTAGATCAAAAGCAAAGTATGATGTATGATTTTAAAACTAGGGCATAGTCTGGCCTTTTCTTGGATGACATGCTGTTGCAGGTCAGTTCTGACAATAAGCATTATGATCTTCTTCATTAGCAAGCATTTTGTTATCCCAAAATCTTGTGTGACGATATCTTGGCAAAATGTGAGAATATCAGCCTTTCATCTTGAATTTCCATTAGACTCTGCTTTAAACAAACAGATTTATTTTAAGGACCTTGTGTTCATCTCCTGCGTAAAAATGTCTGGGGAATGAGAACTTCACTTGGAAGATCAGTGGCTCCTTCTGAGTGATTTAATTTGTGCCTTATTCCCTGTAGCCACATAGGACCAGCAGCACTGTGGAAGAAGCAGAGTGTTTGGTCTGGACAACATAGTTAGGCTCTAGATTCAAAGTTACAGACACGGCAACAGCCCTTAGCAATGACCTCCTGCTAGGGGCAGGAATAATCTATCCAGGGAAATGAATGATGCTTGATGTCACTGCTGGCTCAGAAAGTGAATGTACCTAGGTGTGCAGGCCACACCTCCTGACTCTGACTGGGAATGCCTTTCTTCAGCTCCAACAATAGAAGGCCTATAGAGAGCCCTTTCAAAGGGGATTTTCTTTTTTTGGAGGAACCAGAACTGGGGAGAAAAACTTGTGGCCAGGACTCTCCCTGTGCCCTCAGGTTTCCTTCCATACTCCAAAATCTCCTTTCTGTGGAAGCACTGCAGTTTGCATTCTGCAGGTGGTTGTACCCCCTCCTCCCTGATGGAGCAATGTAATGACATCTCTTGGAGGGGAACATTGCAGAGTTTCTAATTCTCTGCACACATTTTCCTCACATCGAGGAACAGTGTTGGGTCTTTTTTTTAAATAATGTAAGCATCACTGACTCGTTTGGTTGTTTCCTTCAGTCTCCCTCCTGCCTCCAAACTCACATACATCAAAATTAGCAATATCTTTCAAGCAGATAAAGGAGTATAACTGTAGGTCCCATTGCCTACCATCCCTAGTCAAGCCATATAACAATGGCTCTGAAATGCCAAGTCTGTTGTGTGCGCGTTTGCATGTGCCCATGCATGGAGAGGGAAAGAGAACACATTTTTTGCTATCTGACTGATTGGTGACAACAGATAAAAGAGGATTTTGCACAGATATAAAAGCTGTACAAATGGCTTACCTTTCAGCAACTCCAAATGCTTTCTGTGGAATATAAAGACTAGTGTAACAGGAGGTGTTTGCAGGGCTTAGGGCAAAAACGTGACCTGCCTTCACTGGTGAATCCTTCATGTGAAATAAAGAAGGTAATGACACTGATGTTTGAAAGCGGTTTTCTATCTAAATCGTGTGTGTATGCTCAGCTGGATTAAACCAACTGTCTCAGACTAACAGTTGTAATAATAGTCTTTTATGAGACATTTGATAGCCTAATACCATTATCCCCTAGACTGAAAAGCATTCCAGAGTATTAAGAATGTAACAATGAATGTGATGTTGCTCATTTGAAAGTACTTGCTTGTCTCAAGGAAACATATTTTTCTATTTTCTTCAGATGTATAAAAAGTTTAGAGGAAGAAGAGGGGTAACACATGAGAAATATATGATGACAGGTGTCTTGCAAGTTGGATAAAATAAATCTTTCAATATTTCTTTTGTAGCTTCGTTTACATTACTGCTGATTTTCTAAGTGCCACAAATGTATGTTTAAAATCTACATTAGATAACAAAAATTTCCAGGAGATAATGACACTGAATGCATGATTCACCACTCTGTTACTCAGTGACTTTGTACCAGCATAAAAATAGAGTAACTCAATGCTGATGCAGGCCCTATATTTTACCAAAGAAGATAAACAAATTTAATCTTCTCAGGAGCATTGTGATTCTCAAAGACAGTTTTAGTGCAATAGGCCAGAGTTCCTTATCTGCTCTAGGTGCTTTGCAAATTGGGTAATTCAAGAACCAACCTTGGATTGACCGGAAAGATGCAAAAAGCTATGACATTATAATGATTTCCTCAGGTATTTGAGGGACATAAAATATGCTTGAGGAAGCTTTGTCAATAGCCAAGCAAGCCACGTGTATGAAAATATCCATTTGATGTGAAGAACTGACCATGTTTACTGGGGGACTTGTGTCATCTACAAATATTACTTCAAAAATAAACTATTTAGGGTCATTAGGGAAAGTATGATTAGTTATAAGAAAATTCTGGCTTGAGCATCTCTCTATGTTTTTATCCTTCCTGTGCCTAGACAGTACAGTACAAAGGATTTAAAGAAAAGTTTAAAATTGCTGCATGCAGCAAAACCCTGTGAGAAAGGACTACATAAATTGCAGTGTTTAGAGATGCGGAGAGTAACTCGCTTTTACTATCATCCTCTTTCCTTTTTTCCTTCTGTCTAGCCTCTCTTTCTTTCTTTCTTTCTTTCTTTCTTTCTTTCTTTCTTTCTTTCTTTGAAAAGCAGCATCTCCCTTCCTCCTCTTCTCCATTAACCTCAGTTTCTCCCGTTCACCCCTTTACTAATGCCCATATTAGGGTTGTCTCTTCCCCTTTGCTGCCCTTCCTTTATTTTACCATTGTTCCCAGTGTTCTCATGCTCCCTTTTGCTCTCAGTGTATTCCTTTGTCTGTTTCTATGATCTTAATGTACTATAAGTGTAAAGGTGTAAGTGGGGCATACAATTATAATGCATCTTGCTTGGATCAGATGCAACCTGAGCAAATCTAGCCTAGCTGTCAGAACTCAAGCTGTGTTGGCAGGGCTGGCAGTTAGAAAGAAAAACTATATATTGTGACAAAGTTCCTCCTCTACCTTGGTGGGTCCTGCACTTATTGGCAGGTTTGCTCACCTCAGTGATCTTCCCCACAGTCTGGATCAACTCCTCCTGTGTCTGATCAGGAGTTGGGAGGTTTGGGGGGAACTCGGGCCCACCCTCTACTCTGGGTTCCAGCCCAGGGCCCTGTGGATCGCAGCTGTTTATAGTGCCTCTTGTAACAGCTGCATGACAGCTAAACCTCCCTGGGCTACTTCCCCATGGCCTCCTCCAAACACCTTCTTTATCCTCACCACAGGATCTTCCTCCTGGTGTCTGATAACACTTGTACTCCTTAGTCCTCCAGCAGCACAACCTCTCACTCTCAGCTCCTTGTGCCTCTTGCTCCCAGCTCCTCACACGCACTTCCTCTCCTCTGGCTCCTCCCCACTTGACTGGAGTGAGCTTCTTTTTAAACCCAGGTGCCCTGATTAGCCTACCTTGATTGGCTGCAGGTGATCTAATCAGCCTGTCTGCCTTAATTGGTTCTAGCAGGTTCCTGATTACTCTAGTGCAGCCCCTGCTCTGGTCACTCAGGGAACAGAAAACTACTCACCCAGTGACCAGTATATTTGCCCTCTACCAGACTCCTGTACCCCACTGGTCTGAGTAAAACTGCTCTCTAAGATTCAGTCTCTGGAGGTACAATTGATCCAAAATATTCTCCAGCAAAAACTGCAATATATTGTGGTAATAACATTCTAATGTAGTGGCTCAGTAAGAGATGTTTAGATATTGGTTCAGGACAGTTAGAAACCTGAAACCTTGTTCTCATCTCATGGGACAGGATAAGGACATATGGCCCATCAAAGTATGCTTTTCATAACCCTGAGACACTAAAGATTAATTTGTTTTTCCCCAAGGTTGAATCAAAGCAACCCATATGTCATCGTATGTCCCCAAATTTAGCTAGTAGCTATGCCTTCTGTTTTCCTTGAAGGAAAGATATAAAACAAAATAACTGATTGACATTGCATGCTTCTATTACTGCCCTTGACAATGTGCAATGTGTTCTGTTTGCTAGCTATTCTGTGTAAATTGCTTATAGGCTAGTCTCCTCCTTAACCTCAAACCTTGTTTTTGTGCTTGGGAGGTAGTTATTATCTCAAACAACTTAGCGTTATCAAACTGTTCATTTCCCAGAGGCGTCTTACTCTTTGATGAGAACTTTTTAAGTTTCTTTTTTCCTCTGTAGCACAGGCCAAGTCTGGCTATTTTTCTCATTAGAATGCACCTATGAATCAATTCTATTCCCCTTTTTGATCTCTGCATTTATCTTCTAATAATTTGATGACCAGATTCAAAACAATATTTCAAACGAGCCATTTACAATGCCAGAATATCTTTCACAAATGCAGTCTCCTGAAATGTATATTGTACTTGCAATTCTGAACACCAATGAAATAGTTTTTGCCTCTGTGACACACTGTCATTGATTTCAGTATATTATTCTCTTCTCTCCTTCTCTCAGCTCTTTCATACAGCTCCTTAAACCAGACTTTCACTGCCATTCCTCCATCCCTTCCTCCTTTAAGTCCCTCCTTAAAATACACAGTTTTCCAGAATAACTTCCTTCAGATGGGAATTAAGAAACTAGACAATTGAGAAAAAAAGAAACCAATCAAAAATCACAGAGATACTATGTGCTAAACTTTGCAGTTCAGTCCCCAGTTTTTGTCACTTCACATCCCTTCTCTTGCGTTTGTATGGGTCCTGGTTTTCAAAGGTGGTTGTTAAGTTTGTGTGATTACATTTCTAGACAGCTAGGGCCTGGTTTTCAGATGATGCTAGGCACCTACAACTTCAGTTGAAGTCAATGACAGCTTCAGAACTTCTCAAAATCAGGCCCTAGGCAGCGAATTTAAGTTACACAAAATTAGAGGCCATATGTCTGAAGGGACTTTAGCACAGCGCTGATGTAACCTATGTGTCCCTTCTGTGCCCAATCCATAGAGGATGTCAGTATATGACAGCCCCCCTCCTACTACAAAGAGAGGCTCTTTAGCTCAGGCTATATCAACTTATACTTTTTAACTCTAAGGGTCCCTAGTTCAATCCCTGCAGCATTGGTCAGGAGGGCTGCTCTCCTACTAGCACTATATAAATAAGAATTATTATTTATTACCTGTATGACTGTGTGCCTAAGAGCCATTGTCAGGGACCAGGACCCCACTGTGCTAGGCGTTGTACAAACACAGAACAAAAAGCTTGTCTCTGCCCCCAAAGAGCTTACAATCTAAGTATCGAACAAGCGACAACAGATGCAGACAGACAGATGGGGTATAAGGAAACCATGAGGCAATGTTGGTCAGTGTGCTCGGCAGTGTCTGAGTGCACCAGCCACTATCAATTTTCTTGTAGGCATCATAGACTCATAGACTCATAGACTCTAGGACTGGAAGGGACCTCGAGAGGTCATCGAGTCCAGTCCCCTGCCCTCATGGCAGGACCAAATACTGTCTAGACCATCCCTGATAGACATTTATCTAACCTACTCTTAAATATCTCCAGCGATGGAGATTCCACAACTTCCCTAGGCAATCTATTCCAGTGTTTAACTACCCTGACAGTTAGGAACTTTTTCCTAATGTCCAACCTAAATCTCCCTTGCTGCAGTTTAAGTCCATTGCTTCTTGTTCTATCATTGGAGGCCAAGGTGAACAAGTTTTCTCCCTCCTCCTGATGACACCCTTTTAGATACCTGAAAACTGCTATCATGTCCCCTCTCAGTCTTCTCTTTTCCAAACTAAACAAACCCAATTCCTTCAGCCTTCCTTCATAGGTCATGTTCTCAAGACCTTTAATCATTCTCGTTGCTCTTCTCTGGACCCTCTCCAATTTCTCCACATCTTTCTTGAAATGCGGTGCCCAGAACTGGACACAATACTCCAGTTGAGGCCTAACCAGCGCAGAGTAAAGCGGAAGAATGACTTCTCGTGTCTTGTTTACAACACACCTGTTAATGCATCCCAGAATCATGTTTGCTTTTTTTGCAACAGTATCACACTGTTCACTCATATTGAGCTTGTGGTCCACTATGACCCCTAGATCTCTTTCTGCCATACTCCTTCCTAGACAGTCTCTTCCCATTCTGTATGTGTGAAACTGATTGTTCCTTCCTAAGTGGAGCACTTTGCATTTATCTTTATTGAACTTCATCCTGTTTACCTCAGACCATTTCTCCAATTTGTCCAGATCGTTTTGAATTTTGACCCTGTCCTCCAGAGCAGTTGCAATCCCTCCCAGTTTGGTATCATCCGCAAACTTAATAAGCGTACTTTCTACGCCAACATCTAAATCGTTGATGAAGATATTGAACAGAACCGGTCCCAAAACAGACCCCTGCGGAACCCCACTTGTTATACCTTTCCAGCAGGATTGGGAGCCATTAACAACTACTCTCTGAGTACGGTTATCCAGCCAGTTATGCACCCACCTTATAGTAGCCCCATCTAAATTGTACTTTCCTAGCTTATCTATAAGAATATCATGCGAAACTGTATCAAATGCCTTACTAAAGTCTAGGTATATCACATCCACCACTTCTCCCTTATCCACAAGGCTCGTTATCCTATCAAAGAACGCTATCAGATTAGTTTGACATGATTTGTTCTTTACAAATCCATGCTGGCTATTCCCTATCACCTTACCACCTTCCAAGTGCTTGCAGATGATTTCTTTGATTACCTGCTCCATTATCTTCCCTGGCACAGAAGTTAAACTAACTGGTCGGTAGTTTCCCGAGTTGTTTTTATTTCCCTTTTTATAGATGGGCACTATATTTGCCCCCTTCCAGTCTTCTGGAATCTCCCCCGTCTCCCATGATTTCCCAAAGATAATAGCTAGAGGCTCAGATACCTCTTCCATTAACTCCTTGAGTATTCTAGGATGCATTCCATCAGGCCCTGGTGACTTGCAGGCATCTAACTTTTCTAAGTGATTTTTTACTTGCTCTTTCCTTATTTTCTCTTCTAAACCTACCCTCTTCCTGTAAGCATTCACTATACTAGACATTCCTTCAGACTTCTCAGTGAAGACCGAAACAAAGAAGTCATTAAGCATCTCTGCCATTTCCAAGTCTCCCGTTACTGTTACCCCCTCCTCATTGAGCAGTGGGCCTACCCTGTCCTTAGTCTTCCTCTTGCTTCTAATGTATTGATAAAAAGTCTTCTTGTTTCCCTTTATTCCCATAGCTAGTTTGAGTTCATTTTGTGCCTTTGCTTTTCTAATCTTGCCTCTGCATTCCTGTGTTATTTGCCTATATTCATCCTTTGTGATCTGACCTAGTTTCCATTTTTTATATGACGCCTTTTTATTTTGTAGGTCACGCAAGATCTCAAGGGTAAGCCAAGGTGGTCTTTTGCCACATTTTCTATCTTTCCTAACCATCGGAATAACTTGGGCCCTTAATAGCGTCCCTTTGAAAAACTGCCAACTTTCCTCAGTTGTTTTTCCCCTCAGTCTTAATTCCCATGGGACCTTGCCTATCAGCTCTCTGAGCTTACCAAAATCCGCCTTCCTGAAATCCATTGTCTCTATTCTGCTGTACTCCCTTCTACCTTTCCTTAGAATTGCAAATTCTATGATTTCATGATCACTTTCACCCAAGCTTCCTTCTACTTTTAAATTCTCAACAAGTTCCTCCCTATTGGTTAAAATCAAGTCTAGAACAGCTTCCCCCCTAGTAGCTTTTTCAACTTTCTGAAATAAAAAGTTGTCTGCAATGCAGTCCAGGAACTTATTGGATAGTCTGTGCCCCGCGGTGTTATTTTCCCAACATATATCTGGATAGTTGAAGTCCCCCATCACCACCAAATCTTGGGCTTTGGATGATTTTGTTAGTTGTTTGAAAAAAGCCTCATCCACCTCTTCCGCCTGATTAGGTGGCCTGTAGTAGACTCCCAGCACGACATCACCTGTGTTTTTTACCCCTTTTAGCCTAACCCAGAGACTCTCCACCCTTCCGTCTCCTATGTCCATCTCCACCTCAGTCCAAGTGTGTACATTTTTAATATATAAGGCAACACCTCCTCCCTTTTTCCTCTGTCTATCCTTCCTGAGCAAACTATACCCATCCACACCAACATTCCAGTCGTGTGTATTATCCCACCAAGTTTCAGTAATGCCAATAATGTCATAGTTGTATTTATTTATTAGCACTTCCAGTTCTTCCTGCTTATTACCCATACTTCTTGCATTTGTATAAAGGCATCTAAGATACTGGTTTGATCTTGCCTCCCAGCTTTGCCCTGACCCTCCTTTCTCTCTGCCATTATAGCCCGTGCTCCCTCCTGTTTCCAACCCATCTCCCAGGTCTTGTTCCCCACTTACCTGTGGGCTTTGCTCACCTATCCCCGTCGAACCTAGTTTAAAGCCCTCCTTACTAGGTTAGCCAGTCTGTGCGCAAGTAAGGCCTTTCCCCGCTTCGAAAGGTGAACGCCATCTGTTCCTAGCAGTCCTTCCTCAAATAGCATCCCGTGGTCGAGGAAGCCAAAGCCCTCCTGGCGACACCATCTTCGCAGCCAGGCATTCACCTCCACGATGCATCTGTTTCTGCCCGGACCCCTACCTTCAACAGGAAGAATCGAAGAGAATACCACCTGCGCTCCAAACTCCTTAACCCGTACTCCCAGAGCCCTGTAGTCACTCTTGATCTGCTCAGCATCACACCTCGCAGTATCATTTGTGCCCACATGGATGAGTAGCATGGGATAGTAGTCAGAAGGCCGGATAATCCTCGACAAAGCCTCTGTAACATCTCGGATACGGGCCCCTGGCAGGCAGCATACCTCCCGGGATGAACGGTCAGGGCGACAGATGGGTGTCTCCGTCCCCCTCAGCAGAGAGTCTCCAACCACCACTACCCTACGTTTCTTATCAGTGGTGGCAGCAGACCTCCCAGCCTTAGGGGTACGAGGCTTCACCCCCTTAACTGCTGGGGGTGATTTCTTCTCTCCTGTATCAAGAAGAGCATAATGGTTATCTATTACCACAGCAGGAGGGTTCGCAGCAGCGGTGGAGCACTGCCTGCTGCTAGAAGTAACCAGCTGGCTGTGTCCACCCTGAGCCTCCTCCTCCACTGGTGTGTCAGATACACCCTGAGGCATCTCCTCCTCCACTGGTGTGTCGGTAGTCCTGTGAACTGGGACAGCACCGTCAGCTGTCTCCACATGGATACTGTCCAGGAATTGCTCATGGACATAGATGTTCCTCAGCCTGGCCACCTCCTCCTGTAGCTCTCCCACCTGCTGCCTGAGAGATTCCACCAGTAGGCACCTTTCACATTGGATGCCACCCCCAGCCTGGATATCAGTAAGTGGAAATTGCAAATTACAGTCTTTGCAAGCCCACACCAGAATCTGGGTAAAAGCATCCATGCTTTGGTGATCTGTCTGGCTACAGGCACAGGTGGAGGAGACAGAAGCAGTGCTGGCACAGGTGTTGCGGGTCCTCCTCACCATTGTAAGCCTCCCTCTGTCAAACACTCTCAAATTCCTGTCTACAGCTCCCTATCCGCTCCTCTCTGCTGTAAACAGAAAGGTTTTCGATGTGGCTCAGGTTATGGGTTCAGGGGACCAATGGGTCACAGATGAGACTGACAAGGGACCCCCCCTTCCTACTCCCCTTGCAAAACTCCCTGTTAGCAGCTCCTGTTTGCTAAGCTCCCTGGTCGCTTGTGCGCAGCTTTATAAAGCCCTGGCCTGAGTGAATGCCCCGCCCACTGGTTAAGGTTCAGCCAATTACCAGAGGCTTCTAGCTTTCAAACCTTCCTAGTAGCTCCACCTCCAACTGCCAGCTACAGCACACGGTCCTTCAAACAAACAAACCAAACAGACTGACAAACACAAGCTCAGCACACAGCAAGTAACCCCCAAACACACACACAAACCCAAACACTGCAGACAGTCACTTACCCCACAGATGCTGTCTGTGCTCCTCCTTCACCTGGAGAACTCCCTTGCAAAACTCCCTGTTAGCAGCTCCTGTTCGCTAAGCTGGTAAAGGAGAGTTTTAAGGAGGCTAATGAGTTAGTTTTGCAGATGTTTACAGGGCTTCTCGCAGCATGGCAGAAAGCATAAAGGTGCTCATTTGAAAATGTAACAAATGGGTGATGAAGGCTGATCGGAGGTGAGTATCAACAGCTTGATAGTGAATGAGAGATGATGGTAGAGGGAGGAGGAGGACAAGCTGTGATTAATCATTATTCCAAATCATGTCACTTCTCACTCCAACTCTGGTTTGCACTTTCAGTTAATCCCTCCAAAATCAGTTTTAAGAGCCAGCTTTTCCAGACCCCACTCTCCATTACCTCAGAACCTATAGATCAGGGGTCAGCAACCTCTGGCACGCGGCTCGCCAGGGTAAGCATCCTGGCGGGCCGGGCCAGTTTGTTTACCTGCTGCGTCCTCAAGTTCAACCGATCATGGCTCCCACTGGCCATGGTTCACTGTCCCAGGCCAATGGGGGCAGCAGGAAGCCGCGTCCAGCACATCCCTCGTCCCGCACCACTTCCCGCAGCCCCCATTGGCCTGGGATGGTGAACCGCGGCCAGTGGGAGCCACGATCGGCTGAACCTGCCGATGCGGCAGATAAACAAACTGGCGCAGCCCGCCAGAGTGCTTACCCTGGAAAACCAAGTGTCAGAGGTTGCCCACCCATATAGATTATTCTTTATCTCTCAATGGCCAGCTTTTGAGAGGCAAGGGATGAGAGGAGGACACAGCAATATAGTTCTTCCCTGCTCTCTCCTCTCTAACTGTAATAACCTAGCAGTTATCAATGCATTGTCTTGGTCTTGCAAGAAAAAACATTTAGCTATTTGCTGTTTAATTTGGCTCCTTTTCTGTGGAAGCAGGTGGCCCTTGTTAAACAGAATCATTAGGGTTCCATTGCAGGAGCCAGGAGGAGGTGGGCAGTGAAGAGGCCACATAGAGGAATCTGCACCCCTCCTGCCAGGGAACAGCAGGGAGGATTTTTGGGCACAGAGGAGGGGGATAGTGGGAAAAGGGCCAATGATTTCACAACTATGTGGCATTTCTGGCCTAAACTCTTGCAAAGGGGGTGAAAGGAAGGGCCCATGGTGGAATATTACTGCAGCCAAGAGTCTAAAGTAGCAGCTGAGCTGGTGCTTCCTTCCCTGGGGAGGATCCCATCACTTCATCTACTAGGGAGATCCTCAGCACAGGCCTACCTCCTTGGACTTTTTCCAGGTCTCCTTGATAAGTTTGTAGTTCCAGGGCATTCTTGGATCATTCAAGGGACATTGTCAAATAGTTTAAGCAGCAGTCAAAAAGGCTAACATAACAGTATTTTAGGAACTCTAAGAAAAGGAATAGAATATAGGATAGTAAATATCATAATGCCACTATATAACTCCATGGTGCACCCACACCTTGAATACTGTGTCCAATTCTGGTCGCCCCATCGCAAAAATGATATAGCGGAACTGGAAAAAGTTCAGAGAAGGACAGCAAAGACAACCAAGAGTATGGAACGGCTTCCATACAAGGGGAGACTAAAAAAATTAGAGCTGTTCAGCTTAGGTGACCCGGGGTATATGATAGAGGTCTATGAATGGTGTGGAGAAAGTGAATAGAGAAATGATACTTACCCTTTCCCACAACACAAGAACCAGGGGTCACCTGATGAAACAGGCAGCAGATTTAATACAAACAAAAGAAGTACTTTTTTACACAGTGCACAACTAAACTATGGAACTCATTGCCATGGGATGTTGAGAAGGCAAGAAGTATAACTGGGTTCAAAAAATAACTGGATAAATTCATGGAGGACAAGTCTATCAATGGCTGTTAGCCAAGATGCTTAGGGATGCAACCCATACTCAGGATGACCCTAAACCTCTGACTGGCAGAAGTCAGGAGTGGAAGATGGGTAGATCACTCCATAATCACTCTTCTGCAGCATGGGGCACAGGTAGTTGCTGGTTTGAATGTGAGTGAATGGTGGCTTTTCTGTAACTTTAAGTCCATTAATCGAGATTTGAGGACTTCAGTAACTCAGCCAGAGGTTAGGAGTCTATTACAGGAGTGGGTGGGTGAGGTTCTGTGGACTGCTATGTGCAGGAGCTCAGACTAAATCAGTGGTCCCCGCACTTGGTTCATGGCTTGTTCAGGGTAAGCCCATGGCGGGCCACAAGATGCTTTGTTTATCTGAGCGTCCGCAGGTACAGCTGATCGCAGCTCTCAGTGGCCGTGGTTTGCCATTCCCAGCCAACGGGAGCTGCAGGAAGCAGGGGGTGGGGTGGGCCACTGCTTCTCGCAGCTCCCATTGGCTGGGAATGGCAAACCACAGCTACTAGAAGCTGCAAGCAGCTGTATCTGTGGACGCTCAGGTAAACAAATCATCTCACGGCCTGCCAGGGGCTTACCCTGAACAAGCTGCAAACCAAGTTTGGGAACTACTGGACTAATCATGATGGTCCCTTCTGGCCTTAAAGTCTATAATTGCCCTGTTCTGTATACTCCCCCTGAAACTCTGTACAAGCCACTGTCACAGACAGGATCCTGGGAAAGCTAGACCGTAGTGTGACCTAGTGTGGCAGCTCTTATGTTCTTATAACGTTTTATAAATTCCTTTAGAACTGACTATTTAGGCCCTGGCATGGCATGGAAAGGGAGCCAAGGAGTGGAAAACATTGTGACATGCGGCCAAACTAACTGCAGGAGGGGGAGCAGAGGCTGTCCTGCATAACTTCCCCTTTGCTGGAGCTACTGGAAGCTCAAAATGAGCAAACACCAGGTGGTTGGGCCTTGGTGAGATTTTAGGGGTGCTATGGCTGGCCAGACAATGGGGGAATTAATGCTGGATTTGACCGTAAAGCATAATAGCCCCCTTCTAGTACACTGTCAGGTAAGACCATTTTTCTGTAGCTGTTCCAGACACTAACTGGAGATGCTGTCTCAAGTGGCTCATTGTCTTCTTTTTAGAGGCTGTCTGAACAGAGACAGTGAAGTTCTATATCTGGGTAGCTTTGGGGGTTGCTTCGGAAAAGAACCTGATAAATCAGTGACCATAGTGAGCTCTTTGGATTGGGCCCAATAGAACTTCGTCCCAGCTTCTTTATGGTGCACTGAATATTGCATCTACAGCAGAGACAGCAGTAGCTTAAGGTTGTCGAGTTCCCCATTTACAAGAATCCCAGATTGCTAAATTCAGCCCTGGTGTGAGTGAGCACAACTTCGCTCTTTTGGAAGGAACCACACTTGATTACATCAGGGCTGCTTTTGGTCCTTAAATGGACTAAGTGAAACCTACCCTTTGCCTAAAAGCAGAACGAGCCCCTGTGTGAATGAATTGCTCTTTACAAAACCATCTCAGTTTAATGAAAAGGGCTTTGTTTCCTTCTCTATATTCCCTTCTTTACTCTGAAGGAACCTGGCCCCCAGCTGTGGTAACACTGGTTTGAGAGATTGATGTAACTGGTTTCTTTTTCCTTTGATGGTTCTAGGATGCAACAGGGTGGTCCCTTTCCTTTATGTAATTAATTAGTTAATGTCAGTTTGGGGCACTGAAAGTGGAAAGCGTTGAGCAGTAGAAAGAATTTTCTCAGCTCCTTCGGATAATGCATTTTAAAGATCAGCTTGAGTTTTTCAAATTATGTGGTTTGTTTAATTATTTAAACTTAGATAAAATATTTTCCTTGAGGGATGGAAAAGCTACTGCAGAAGGATCCTTACAGCAGAAATAGGGCCCTGTGTTGTGTGGCAAGGGACTCAGTTTGCACACAAGCACTGAACACTGATTCTTTTTCATTCCAGGCTGAAAAATCAGGGCAAACACTAAGCTTTCCAACTCCAAAGGATGCATATGGGACATAGCCCTGCCAGTTTTCCCTTCTAATCCCTCCTCAAGACCCACTTCCTCTGTGATGCCTAAATGTTCCCAATGAATAAGTTGGGTGTAATTGGTATGTGCTTGATATGGAGGAAGTTTATTAAAATAGAGAACTTACTCATACCACTTCAAAACCCAACCCGACTAATACTAGACTAAGACAAAGCACTAGAGAATGGATTGTAGGGAACAATCCAGCATTGGCAGGCAGATGAGCTAACATGTCTGATTCATCTGACTATCGTTGTTCTGTCAATACTATTTTGTGAATCATTATTCACTGGTGTGTCTCACTCATATGCTCAGGGTCTGATTGATCATTCACCTCATGTGGGGTCAGCAGGAATTTTCCCCACATCAGATTGACAGTGACCTTTGGGTGTTTTCACCTTCCTCTGCAGCAGGTTGTGTGGGGTCATTTGCTTGAACCAGCTGGGTATATCTCATCTAATCAATTCCCTGCCATTGCAGGGGCCTTGGGCACTTGTGTACTTTGGTCCCTTTTGTCAGGGCCACCCAGAGGATTCCGGGGGCCTGGGGTCTTCAGCAGCGGGGGGCCCCTGCTTCAGCGGTAATTCGGCAGCGGGCGGCCCTTCTGTTCCGGGATCCACCGCCGAAGTGCCCCGAAGACCTGCAGCGGGGACCCCCCGCCGCCGAATTACCACCAAAGTGGGACCCGCCGCCGAAGTGCAGCCGGGTCTTCGGCGGTAATTTGGCGGAGGGAGTCCCTGCCACGGGTCTTCAAGGCACTTCAGCGGCAGGTCCCAGAACGGAAGGGCCCCCTGCCGCAGAATTACTCCCGAAGACCCGCCTGCACTTTGGCGGCGGGTTCCGCTTCGGCAGTAATTCGCTGGCGAAAATTGGTAGCGGAAGACGTTCTGGGGGCCCGGCCCCGCAAGAGTTTTCTGGCCCCCCCGGAGCGAGTGAAGGACCCTGCTCCAGGGGCCCTGAAAAACTCTCGTGGGGGCCCCTGCGGGGCCCACGGCGTGGGGCAAATTGCCCCTCTTGCCTCCCCCTCTGGGCAGCCCTGCCTCTTATTCTCCGCCTGTGGCACACAATAGTTTAGTCTCCTGAAGGCAGTAATACTTTGATCTAATTTTGGTTTCTGAGCTTGGTTTGTGGGGGGGTGGGGTGGTGGAGCTGGATGATGTTTAGTGACCTATGATATACAGAAGGTGAAACTAGGTAATCTGGTGGTCCCTTCTGGCCTTAAATTTGATGACTTCCAACGCAAAAATATAAAAACAAACAAGACAAATAGCTGCTTGAAAAAAGGATTGATCCTGCACCCATTGAAGTCAACAACCCATTGACTTCCGCGGGTGCGGAATCAGATGCATGCTGAACCGTCTCTACTTTCTTGAACAGTAAAGGGACCAGATCCTCAATTGCTGTCAATCAGCTGATGTACACCAGCTCAGGATCTGGCCCATGATGTTTAACAAGTTCTTTACTTTGAGGGGAAAAAATCCTGATTTTCCTGATCTGGTGTCTGGAGTGGGCAGGTGTTAGACCTTTCTTGCCTGATGGCTAGTTTCCTTTCTCTGCCAGTAAACCTAGAAGGTGTTAAATAGGAAGCAAGCTGTGCCAGATAGCTAGCTGCCTGTTCACATCTGTTAAGGAGCAACACGTGCTAACCAGGGGCACAGACTGCTGACTGTATTTAATAAATGTGCCCTAGGTACTGAAAGAGAATGATTACTGTTCTCCAAACAGATGTGTTCTTTAAGCACACATAGCCCTGATGGCTGTCTAACAGGTTGGCCATTATATGGAAGTGGCCTAAGCAGACTGCAAAGGGGGCCCCGGAGAGGTTTAAAAATCACAGTATTAATCAGTTCTGCATTGAGCTGTTGTGTGACCCTGTGCAATTAACATGGAGCCCACTTCTTTACTGCTTTGTTTTGATACAGGGCTGGACTGATGGACTGCAATGGAGGGAATACATCTCTCCTGCTATCACTGCTGCTGCTGCCGCCACCCGTCTCCAGGAAAGGACAGATTCTGGGCACCCACCACCACTGACGCTGCAGATACCGATCAGAAATGAGCTACGACTAGCAAGAGACACTTTCTCCACGTGCCAGGTAAAGAAACTTGTGAATAATCTTAAGCGTAAGTAAGTAGATGGGCACTGGTGTGACCCACATCCCATGCCCTTTGCCCAATCATTATCTCTGGCAGGAGGACAAAAGGCAGAAGAATTATCTCACTGCCAGACACACCCACCTCTGGCAGCTGAACCAGATCAGGAGGCAATCCATGGCCTGATCCAAATCCCTGGCAGCTTGGGGGCCTCACTCTTGCTTGGGGCCCACCAAGTTGTAAGTCTGGCCCTAATGCAACTGCCCTTCTGGGACCTGACCTTGAATCCCGAAGAAAAGGATGCTGTGTAATATTGCAGGGAAATGCTTCACCCCGTGACAAAGTCAGACCCTCTCTTGGCAGCAACTTACTGCTAGGAACTGGGGCGTAGGCAGTCTGGCCCAATAGGGAGGGCTGGGATAAGGGCTTGGAAGTCAAGTTGGAGTTGGTAGCCAGAAGATGAACCAGGCTCGGAGCCGGGACTGATAGCCAATGGTCAGGAGTGGAGCATAGGGGCGGGAACCAGAGATGAAGCAAGGATCAGGAATGGAGCAGGAGCAAGGCAGAAACCGGGGGTTGAATGTAGATCCCAGGAGACTGGCAAGAGCAGTGAAGTAAGGCAGAACGGGCACCTCTAAACATCCAGTCCAGGCTCACTCTGAGGGATCTTTCCCCCCAGCTGTTGGGATCATGCCATTTTTGCTCCTCATCTCTGCACTGGCCAGGTATGACTCAGCTCTGCCTATGCTGAAATGCTTAGGCACAAGAGTGCCTAAGCTCAGGGTGCTGTGTGGCCTTGTTTGTGCAGTTTTATGTGACATTATTTTTACTCTAATATAGCTTTCTCTGACATCACTTTGTTTTATTTTGACATTGAAACAGGGCCGCCCCAGAGATTGTCACCAAACTGGCAAAAGCAGACATTATAATGACATTGTATCAAGGTCCCTATAGACTTAAAAAAGAAAAATCAACAACAATTTTAATCTATTTACCCACAAAATCTCGACTCCAGGCTCAACTGAGATGCAGCATCTGGTTTCTATGAGGTCGACCCTTTAGCCAGTTTTAAAGTAGAGTTGACTGTGGTACAAAGAGGTCAAGTGTCTGAGGTCTAATTATAATACACTGAACAGGAGACTCATTAAGATTTGAACTCAGGAGGCTTGTTCCCAAACCTTTGCTCTAGTCACTAGATTTCATCAGAGGGCTTCTTGGGGCTAATGCTGATGAAAGAAGAATGCAGAGTCAAAAGATTTATCTTGCAACTTTATCAGCAAAATCAAGTGGAGTCAGTGTGCTGACTATACTGTATAACCAGTAACAGCACCACACTCACATCCCAGGCTTTCCAGTAATTTAACTAGAAAGCACAACCACTAAAATATGTTAGGTTCACTTTCCAAAATGGATATGCAGAGGCAAAAGTATAAGGTAAGCCTCTTAATTGGAGAACTTTCAGCAAGATTCTTACCCCAGGGCACTATCCTTTGGAATTAATAGATCAATGACATCTGGGCTTTGGCACTGCCTCATTGCCCTGGGTTCCCACAAGATATGATGGCAGAAAGCCAAAGAAAAATCCTTAAGCTCTTATAACATGGAAGATGAGGATATTCTGCTGTCATTGATAGGGCTTTTGGGAGAAAGCAAGCGGCAGTTTACATCAGGAGGAAACAATCTCAGCTTCTTTTCACTTGTGGAATCATAGAAATGGAAAAACTAGCAAACAACCTATTAGCAAACTAGCAAACAACCATTGCTCTGCCAGTATGGGCTTGTCCCCGCAACACATTCTCTGGCTCCTCATCCAATCTGGTTTTAAAAGTCCCAAGGGATGATGCTTACTCCACTTCTTGGGTAAGACTCTGATAGCTGAATGCAAACATTTCACTAGCATGTGACTTTTTCATGGTATCCTGTTTTTCTTTTCTTAATTTAACCCTATAACTTCTAATTCTATCCCCAGGTAGCACTCTAAATAACTCCTCTATGTCCTTTGGGCTAGACTGTAACTTCACATAGCCCTGTGCAAAGGGTGGTGTGGAAGCTGCACTACTCCCGGGATGCACTGTACTTCAGACATACTTCAGCATCACAACTCCTCTCCTGCTTCTTTCTTTTTCCCAGGGAAGACACCTAGGATATACATCAGTAGTAAGTTACTATCCCCTTACAGGTTGGCTCAACTGCCCTGGCTACAAGATAGAGGGTGGAGCCAAGACTTCACCCATTCCCTACTCACTTCTGCACCTCCCAACCTATCTGCTCTGGGAAGGGAGTAATTGAGCAAATGGATTGAGGCCTACAGACCTAAAACCAGATTCTGAGTAGCCTGTGTAGAGATGTAAGGAGAGAGGTTCTTATTCTTTTTCACAGGTGCATAGTTGGAATCAGAACTGAGCCCTTGGTTAACTAGCTGTAGTCTGTTATCCTGACCTCTCATACAGTTGCTCCATCAGTGGTCTGTTAGGAGTACACTTAAAAATAGCCACTTCTACCATTCCTGACTTTCCTCCTTGCCTTATCCTTTGTGATTAAAACTTCTTATGATTTGCTTTTTTCACAACTCATTATTTCCCTGCTAATAGTAGGGAAGCTCCACACATACAGAACTGCAACATGTGAAAGAAGTGACCTAAAAGACATGTACCTAGTGCTTTTTCATCCATAGATCTCAAAGCAATTTGTATGGGTATGTAAATATCATCAGCTCCATTTTACAAATGGCGACCTGAGACATAGGCCACGTTTAAAAAATGTGGATGCCTCAGTTTTTGGGTGCTCTGCTTGAGACATCAAATTGGGCACCCCAAGTCACAGGCCACTTTTGGAAATATAGCCCTTCGGTTCTTGTGTCGGGGCATCCCAAAATTGGGCACCCAAAATCAGTGGCAGAGTCTACAATAGAATGTAAGTCTTATGACCCCTGAGACTGTGGCTAATCGACAGCTAAACTATCTTGGCTCCCTTGAAATCCACCCATGAAACTTAGTTTTTAAAAAGTCAGTAAGAAAATGGAAAATGAATTCTTCTTTTTAAAGGCTGAGTTGATTTCTTGTCATTTTCTGCACAGCTCAGGATATGATTGGAGTTTTTTGCATAAAGAGAGATTGTTTCTTTTCACAACTTCCCTTTCATCAGACTGCTAGAAGGCCTGGAGGTTATTAAAAATGAGAAAGAAACTTGCTACCCAATTACAGTCAATCTCTTTTATCAGAGTCTTTGCATATAAACTTCACTTTCAGAAGGATTTTTATAAACTCCGTCAATGTCTCTTACAAATTGGGAGATACTCAAATCTCAGTAGGAATCACCAGAGTGGCTGATTTTTCCCCCCAAACTCACAGCACAAAGAGTGGATCTGATTTGTCATAATGACTGAGAACATGTCACAGCAATCTGTTTGCATTCTTCAAGAAATAAAAACATCTTTATCTCCTCGAGCAGTAGCTAATTTAGAGATTTTGCAAGCTGACATGCAACCTGATTAAAATGACCCCAGGCCACCATTTCTTTTTAGACATCTCGACAATCAAAGTCTAGACCTTCTGTAGTCCACTCATCTCCTCAACTCCCTTTTAGGGAAGAAAGAGTTTTGTTTTATTTTTTAAATCTACATATTTGGAGGTTTTTCACACTTTGCTTCTACTGTACCAGAATGAACTAATGGGATTTTTTTTTCACAATCTCAGAAGATGAAACTTGTATACAGGTGTCTCAGTTTCTTGCCTGCTGGAAAGATATACTGAATATCTACACTAAGATGTAGAAACAACAGATGAATAAACCTGAATGCACTAAGAAATACCTAAGGCCTTTTGTGGTCTAGATAAAGCTGCCCATTGAGTATCCTAGGAAAAAGACTGTATTCCCAGTTTCCAAACTCAGCTGATTTTTTTTGTAATGACCATCTTACTAACTTGAATGAATTTTTGCTGTTCCCAACTGCCAATTAGTTTAGCAGAGGGACCATCTTGTTAATCTGCATCGTTTTTGTAAAAGCAGTGATTTATGAAGAAGAAAAAAAACAAAAATAAATAGAGACCTGCTGGCAGAATATTTGTCAGATCATAAGCAGATCCTGAGTTTAATTCTGCAGTGTGGGTAGATTCAATAGTTTGTATCTGAATATTTAAGATGTCTGTTTAAAACAAACAAACAAACCCAACAATTCTGGTGTGTGATCATTCAACTAAGGTAAAGCCAGGAAATATTTATTTGGTTCTCCTTTGCTGAGGACTAATTCAGCATGAACCAGTCACTGCATTGACTGGTTTCTAGTTCATTGTCACCTAACTAAATAGATCAACAACCTGCATTTTGCTAGTGCTCTTTGCAACATAATTAGATTCCCTAGAGGGATTTACTTATTAATTTTGATTATTCACCTTTTAATGATGTACTAAACTGGAGTGACTATGCAGGGAAATTCAACAGGGTTTATACAGCACCAAAATACTATAATTATTTACATCAGTGCCAGTATATTTGTGGCTTTATATTATAGGAGGAAGAGAGAGTATGAATGAATGATGCTGGTCAAAACCATTATCTTTCTTATAAAAAGTAGGCTTGATTGTTTGCTTCCACTTGCCTATCTCGGTTTAATATTTTATTGGAAAAATAGCATCTCATAGTTGGTCATTTGATCATTCTTATTTTGTCATTCTGTTGACCTGGCTGCATAATATTGCATAGTCTACGTTTGCAAAACTGAATAAAAATAGTAAATGGGGATAGAAAATCAGAAAATAGGATGATCAGCAAAACAGCACCCCAAATCCTCTTTTGCATTTCCCTCTCTTTCTGCAGCTTTAATTCCATGGTATGTGCACACTGCTCTGATGTCTGATGAATCTCACATAAGATCTCTATTGACCTTTAGTAAGATTTCTCACCTCTGTACACCTACCCCTCTCTGCATGGGAAATTTGATAAATGACACTATTCTTTCTGTTTACACTGCTATGGCTTGAAGTTGGTCCAATGGGACGCAGGGCTGCCCAGGCGGGGGGTCAAGTGGGGCAATTTGCCCCAGACCCCGTGAGCCCTGGCCCGGCGGTGGTCCGGTCTTTGGCAGCATTTTGGCGGTGGGGAGGCCCTTCAGTGCTGCCAAAGACATGGAGCGACTGAAGGGCCCCCCACCACTGAAATGCTGCCAAAGACCCAGACCTCTGCCGAGTGAGTACAAGCGCTGCAGCTCTCTCGCTTTGCCCCAAGCACCCTGAATCCTCTGGGTGGCCCTGGTGGGACGTTACAGAGTAAGGTCCAAATCACTCTTTCCTGCAGAAATTTCACAAGGAAAGGGCTCTTGAGGACTCTCTTGCTGACTTCCTCCCATCTAGGGGGTGGAGAAGATTCCTGTTCCCATGGAATAGGACATGGGGCCTGCCCACACACCTGGTAGACAGTACATGTGAGGTCAGAGCCCCCCCACATCAACTATGGCTCCTTGCACCTACTTCTTCTTCAGCTTCCTGCTAGCTTGGCTCCATTAGACCCCCCTGGCTGAATGGAGAGGCTCAGCAGAGTCTCAGACCATGTTATTAGAGCTGTGCTAAGGAAGCCACGCTTTGGTTCAGATCTGGCTCATGTTTTATCCAAAACAATCAAGGTTCTGGTTTGGCCTCTCTCTAGTTGTTACCATTTGTGACAATACAAAGTAGTGATCAATGGCTCCATGTCTAGTTGGCAGCTGGTATCAAGGGGAGTGGCCCAAGGGTAGGTCCTGGGGCCGGTTTTGTTCAATATCTTTATTAATGATCTGCTGAATGGTGTGGACTGCACCCTCAGCAAGTTTGCAGGTGACACTAAACTGGGAGGAGTGGTAGATACATTGAAGAGTAGGGATAGCATACAGAGGGACCTAGACAAATTAGAGGACTGGGCCAAAAGAAATCCGATGAGGTTCAACAAGGACAAGTGCAGAGTCCTGCACTTAGGACGGAAGAATCCCACGCACTACTACAGACTAGGGACCGAATGACTAGGCAGCAGTTCTGCAGAAAAGGACCTAGGGGTTACAATGGACGAGAAGCTGGATATGAGTCAACAGTGTGCCCTTGTTGCCAAGAAGGCTAATGGCATTTTGGGCTGTATAAGTAGGGGCATTGCCAGCAGATCGAGGGATGTGATCATTCCCCTCTGTTCGACATTGGTGAGGCCTCACCTGGAGTACTGTGTCCAGTTTTGGGCCCCACAGTACAAGAAGGATGTGCAAAAATTGGAAAGAGTCCAGTGGAGGGCAATCAAAATGATTAGGGGGCTGAAGCACATGACTTATGAGGAGAGGCTGAGGGAATTGGGATTGTTTAGCCTACAGAAGAGAAGAATGAGGGGGGATTTGATAGCTACTTTCAACTATCTGAAAGCGGGTTCCAAAGAGAATTGATCTAGACTGTTCTCAGTGGTAGCAGATGACAGAACAAGGAGTAATGGTCTCAAGTTGCAGTGGGGGAGGTTTAGGTTGGATATTAGGAAAACCTTTTTCACTAGGAGAGTGGTGAAGCACCGGAATGGGTTACCTAGGGAGGTGGTGCAATCTCCTTCCTTAGAGGTTTTTAAGGTCAGGTTTGACAAAGCCCTGGCTGGGATGATTTAGTTGGGGACTGGTCCTGCTTTGAGCAGGGGGTTGGACTAGATGACCTCGAGGTCCCTTCCAACCCTGAAATTCTATGATTCTGTGATTTGATGGTTATTTAGTAGTCTGTGTGAAAGCAGTCGATGGACTCAATAACCAGGTGTCCAGATCACACATAGAAAAAATAATCACATTTCTCAGCAGTCTCATAGGAAAGACCAAGGACTTAACAGAGATTGAACCAACTCTCATATCTCCAGGATTCAAGGCACCCTAGTGGGGCAGTGACAGGAAGCTTACATGTGTTCTGTGCCTAAAGAAGGGTTCTGATTTCACTACAGTCAGCCTATCATCTCACACAAATTCAATCAAGGGCAGAAATGTAATAAAATTCAAAGGAACTCAAGTTAATTTTAAAGCTTTGTAATATCGTATTTACTTCTTTCCTACAGAAAAACCTATGGTTTTGCTTTTCAGCTTTCATGTAGTAGGATTTGCAGAAGTATCATAATGCCACCTCAATTCATTTGTTAAATTATCTTCATTACTATTTTTGTAAGTTAAAAATTCACTCACTTCCTTTGTGTCCTGGACTGTCCATGTCAAACAGGTCAAAGATTGCAAGAACTATAGCGCCACCTACTGGCTTCCATGTCCCTGAAAGGAGGGAGGTGGGCACTTATACTGGAGTTTTTCCATCAGTCCAAAGGCCACATTATTCATCAGAGGCAACCCACAGCACTGGGATGTTGCTGTCTTGGGCTTCTTATCTCATTGGGATTTACGTCTATCAAATTATCCTTAGGGGAATTTTTGGTGGTTATAGGGTTTTAAAATAAAGCACACTTATTGCATGAGATCTCCAGAAATTGTCCCCATGGGGAGCAGAAGTAGGGTAGATGGGGTGAAGGTAAGAGATCACAGAATAAAACATTCTTTGGACTCACACACATTCTTTGATTAATTTCTGTGTGATCTCTTAATGACAATGCAACCTGACAGAGCTTAGCTTAGCTACAGAACTGGCACCTGCTTCAGGCTCCAGAGCAGCCAGTGAAGAAGGAAGATTCCTTTACTATCTCATTTATCACCATTGCTTCCAGTCCAATTTCATTCACATCTAATGTTTTTGATGGTCTTGGATTAAACATAACCAGAAGAAATAATACTAATGGCCTTTCATGGTGCAAAAACCAACTTCTAAGGCATTTCCTATGGAAAAGATTATAATAAATTAAATGCTTAAACTAGCACCATGCAAGCATTTTTGTCTTGGATCAAAATGTTTGCACTGGCTGTTTAAACATTTAATTTAGTGTAATGAGAAATATCATTGTAAAATAAGCCTGTTAATTAAACTTGAGTTTTGCAAATGTGAGTCATCCCATGTGTTCATAGTATAATGAATACAGACAGGTAGAGTCTGTGTGTGCCCCCACTCCTTTTTTTCTCATTAAGAACATGAACATTTACATATTTAAACCCTGAAGCTATTAGTTATTTTTAATGAAGTGTGTTGCCATTTCAAAGTTAAGCTCTTCTATGATGCAATCAGAAATTGCTAGGTCAGGGAAGAATGATACTAATTAACTTGCATAGAAGTTCTTTGCCACAGATAATTGATTAAAGTTGTTACATGGATAATCAGTTGTGCAGTTAAATAAAATAAAAAAAAATAAACAACCTCCAATAAAAATCAGGTCATGTGGAGGTGATAAAATCTAACAAAGCCTTAACCATGGTGGGCTCCAGAGCAGAATTTAAAAGCCTGTTTGAATGTCTTGACTAAACCTGCCTGTTAGCATCATACAGGAAAGCTAAGGGCCAGGAGGACAAGGAGAGAGGAAAGGCCTCTAGGTGTGATCTTGGCTGGGGTGGACCATGCTATGTGGATGGTCTTTTCTTCCTTCATATTAAGCGGGTGGAAGCCCCTTTGCTACTGTTTCATGTTGTAATTCTTTGGTGGACTCAGCTGCCTTTATCTTTGGTTGTGGCTGTATTGTAGGCCAGTAGACTTTGTGTTGGCCTGTAGGTGATGAGACCTTGGTTCTAGTCACAGACCTACTGTAGGATCTTGGGCAAATCACTTCATCTTCCTGTGTCTTAGTGTTCCTCCCATGTAAAGTGAGACTAATAATACTAACCAAAAGGTGTTATTAATTACTGTGTTTCCATTTAGCATGCTGCCATGCTCTGCATTATGTGGTGTATCAGATTTCATCTAATCATGCATAACTCAATATGCATGCTGAATTCATACACAGAAGACAACACAAGGTATCTGGCATCAACCCCAGCAGAATCCTACTTCCCATGTCACCTGGCCCCACATTTTTCCCAGTGATGGGCCTTCCTGATAAATCTGTGGGTTCTGTTGAGGCTGTGTCCCTGCACAATCAAGCCTGAAATCCACAGATCAAATGGATCAGTGCTCCATGTGCCACAGCTTGGGAGGATCTTTGGAGTCTCTGGGCAATCTCACTGTAGGCCAGTTGGAAAATGCTGACTGCACAGTTGTTCCAGAGGTAGAAATTGAGATGAAGCCAATGGGAGATTCACATGCAAAAAGATTTCAGGACCAGGCATCTGGACAAGCACCAGTGTTTCTTACTGCTTTTTGATGTTGTCCTTTAGTCAGTTGTCAAGCAAACCTGCTTTTAAGATGTGCCAGAGGGTTTTTGGAAGGGTCAAGTTGAGGATTCTCTGACTTCTCCAAATGTAACTGACTCATATTGAATAAAAAGGAAGAAGGATCTTTGTTGCAGGAGAAATGGAGCCTCGCTGCCTTTGCTTGTGTTCATATGAAGTTGACAACATTTAGGGTTATTTTTAGGGGACAGTTCTACAAAATAATATTGGTGGCTGCTGAAGTGGAACTGTGTATATTCTGGTGAATATCAGGCCATTTTCTCGGGGGGTTGCCTCCAGTTTTATTAACAATAGAATCTACAGTAGGCAGCAATAGTGATTGTTAGAATACTTACCAATCCCTTTTATCCCATCTTAAAGGAGGTGTGCCAGAAAGAGGTAACATACATCAACACAGATAAAATCAAGTCTTCCCAGTGAGCTACATGTTGCATGTTGTTTCTTGCTCTGTTTTCTTCTTCTATTTCCTAATCCCAGTGATTCCTAGTCTTTTCTTATTGACATCTCCTGTGATGCTCTTCAGGTTTTCAGGCACCTCACCACCTCCTGTCCTTAGCATGAAGAAGTCTTGTCTGTGTTTGCTGTGGCGTGGCTCCCTAAAACCACCAGCCTCTGGCAGCACACACACTGTGTCCAGACCTCTGCAGGCCTTGCTTCCTGTGTGCAGTTCAGTGAATGGCACACACCAATCCGCAAACCCACTCTGAGTGTTTCCTGTAGTATCCAGCCCCTTTCCACTGAACCCTCACAGAAATACCAGGCCCACTGTTCCCAGAGGAATAGTGTAAACACCAGGTTGTAAGATTCATCTCAGGACTAGCACTTTGCTTAATACCACAGAACTGGGGTACATTTCTAGTGACAATGAAAATAAATGAATGATCAAAGACTAGAGATTCAGGAAATAATGAGTAAGAACATTAGAAACAAATGGTTACATATCAGACAAAATCATAACACACTTTTTGGAGACTAAACTTTAACTAGTGGGTGTAACCTTCCTTCTGTGGGTCACAACTGAGAATGCCAAATTAAGGACAAACTGCTGAAAAATAAGACAGATACACCCCAAAACTGGTAGTTAATTCCTCATAGGATTTATCAAACCAGCAACAAAAGTAAACTTCTGTTTCACCACACTGCGTAACAAGAAGTCAGAAAAGCAGTTTCCTTAGATATTCCAGTCCTTGTATCACCATCAAAACACTAGACTTACAGATGAATGGTTCCTTAAAACCAGTTTAGTCAAACAAAGGGTTCTTCTGATCCCAAAGGACCAACCACACACCCAGGTCAATATATCACTCAGATCTTACCCAAGAATTATGCTGTTGCCAATCCTTTAGTATCTAAAATCTAAAGGTTTATTTATAAAAAAAAGAAAGAAAGGTGGGAGTTAAAATTGGTTAAAGGAATCAAATACATATAACAATTGAAAAGTTCTTGGATCAGGCTTGTAGCAGTGATGGAATCAACTGCTGGCTTAAGTCAAGGCTCTCATTGCTTAACAATCACTGGAACGTCCTCGATCATAGACTATCAGGGTTGGAAGGGACCTCAGGAGGTCATCTAGTCCAACTCCTTGCTCAAAGCAGGACCAAATCCACAACTAAATTATCCCAGCCAGGGCTTTGTCAAGCCTGACCTCTAAGGCAGGAGATTACACCACCTCCCTAGGTAACCCATTCCAGTGCTTCACCACCCTCCTAGTGAAAAAGGTTTTCCTAATATCCAACCTAAACCTTCCCCACTGCAACTTGTGACCATTACTCCTTGTTCTGTCATCTGCTATCACTGAGTCTAGATCCATCCTCTTTGGAAGCCCCTTTCAAGTAGTTGAAAGCAGCTATCAAATCCCCTCTCATTCTTCTCTTCTGCAGACTAAATAATCCCAGTTCCCTCAGACCTTCCTCATAAGTCATGTGCTCCAGCCCCCTAATCATTTTGGTTGCCCTCCACTGGACTCCTTCCAATTTTTCCATATCCTTCTTGTAGTGTGGGGCCCAAAACTGGACACAGTACTCCAGATGAGGCCTCACCAATGCTAAAAAGAGGGGAATGGTCACTTCCCTTGATCTGCTGGCAATGCTCCTCCTAATGCAGCCCAACATGCCGTTAACCTTCTTGGCAACAAGGGCACACTGTTGACTCATATCCAGCTTCTCATCCACTGTAACCCCTAGGTTATTTTCTGCAGAAGTGCTGCCTAGCCATTTGGTCCCTAGTCTGTAGCAGTGCATGGGATTCTTCCTTCCTAAGTGCAGGACTCTGCACTTGTCCTTGTTGAACCTCATCAGATTTCTTTAGGTCCAATCCTTTAATTTGTCTAGGTCCCTCTGTATCCTATCCCTACCCTTCAATATATCTACCACTCCTCCCAGTTTGGTGTCATCTGCAAATTTGCTGAGGGTGCAGTCCATGCCATCCTCCTGATCATTAATGAAAATATTGAACAAAACCAGCCCCAGGACCAACTCTTGGGGACGCCGCTTGACACCGGCTGCCGACTAGACATGGAGCCATTGATCACTACGCATTAAGCCCGATGATCTAGCCAGCTTTCTATTCACCTTATAGTCCATTCATCCAGCCCATACTTCTTTAACTTGCTGGCAAGAATACTGTGGGAGAACGTATCAAAAGCTTTGCTAAAGTCAAGGAATGACACGTCCACTGCTTTCCCCTCATCTACAGACCCAGTTATCTCCTCATAGAAGGCAATTAGGTTAGTCAGGCATGACTTGCCCTTGGTGAATCCATGCTGACAGTTCCTGATCACTTTCCTCTCCTCTAAGTGCTTCATAATTGATTCCTTGAGGACCTGCTCCATGATTTTTCCAGGGACTGAGGTGAGGCTGACTGGCCTGTAGTTCCCCGGCTCCTCCTTCTTCCCTTTTAAAAAGATGGGCACTACTTTAGCCTTTTCCCGGTCATCCGGGACCTCCCCTGATCACTATGAGTTTTCAAAGATAATGGCCAATGGCTCTGCAATCACATCCGCCAACTCCTTTAGCACCCTTGGATGCAGTACATCTGGCCCAATGGACTTGTGCTCTTCCAGCTTTTCTAAATAGTCCTGAATCACTTCTTTCTCCACAGAGGGCTAGTCACCTCCTCCCCATACTGTGCTGCCCAGTGCAGTAGTCTGGGAGCTGACCTTGTTTGTGAAGACAGAGGCAAAAAAAGCATTGGCCTGGTCTATACTACGCGTTTAAACCGAATTTAGCAGCATTAAACCGATTTAACCCTGGACCCATCCACACAACGAGGCCTTTTATATTGATATAAGGGGCTCTTTAAAACGGTTTCTGTACTCCTCCCCGACAAGAGGAGTAGCGCTGAAATCGGTATTGCCATGTTGGATTAGGGTTAGTGTGGCCGCAAATCGACGGTATTGGCCTCCAGGCGGTATCCCACAGTGCACCATTGTGACCGCTCTGGAAAGCAATTTGAGCTCGGATGCACTGGCCAGGTAGACAGGAAAAGCCCCGGAAACTTTTGAATTTAATTTCCTGTTTGGCCAGCATGGAGAGCTCATCAGCACAGGTGACCACGCAGAGCTCATCAGCACAGATAACAATGCAGTCTCCTGAGAATCGAAAAAGAGCTCCAGCATGGACCTCACGAAAGGTACTGGATCTGATCGCTGTATGGAGAGAGGAAGAGGATGACGAGCTTGCAGAGAGCACACAGCACTCCGTTCTCCCCAACAGCCAGGAGCTTTTTCTCACCCTGACGGAATTACCCTCCCAGCCCTCCCAAGCCACTATCTCACACAATGAAGCCATGGAAGGAACCTCTGGTGAGTGTACCTTTGTAAATATAAAACATGGTTTAAAAGCAAGCGTTTTTTAATGATTAATTTGCCCTGAGGACTTGGGATGCATTCGCAGCCAGTACAGTTACTGGAAAAGTCTGTTAACATGTCTGGGGATAGAGCAGAAATCCTCCGGGGACATCTCCATGAAGTGCTCCTGGAGGTACTCCAAAAGCCTTTGCAGAAGGTTTCTGGGCCGGGCAGCCTTATTCTGTCCTCTATGGTAGGACACTTGAACATGCCATGCATGTAGCAAGTAATCTGGTATCACTGCATGACAAAGCCTAGCTGCGTATGGTCCCGATGTTTGCTGGCATTCAAGCAACATCCGTTCTTTATCTCGCTGTGTTATCTTCAGGAGAGTGATATCGTTCATGGTAACCTGCTTGAAATTCAGAAATTTAATTAAGGGGACAGAGATGGCCATTCCTACTAGGCTGTTTGCCTGTTGCTTAAAAGAAATCCTTCCCTGCAGGTAGCCAAGCAGGGGGAAGGGGTGTGTGTGATTGATGCTGAGCTTCTTCGTGTTTGGCTAGCAGGGATCTTCCCTGATACCAGCCATGTGGTGGGGAGGGGAAGGGGGTGTTTAGTAGTGATCTTCCATGATATCAGCCATGTGGTGGGGAGAGGGGTAAAGCAATCATCCCAGAGAATTGGATGTAGGGAGGGTGGTTTCTGCTGCTGCATGTTCACAGGAAAGAAGCGGCTCTCAGCGGGCTTTGCTTGCTATTTGGGAAAGGAGGGCGCTGGATATACAAAGGCTGCAGAAAACGAAAGACAATAGCTTACCATGGCTGCATACAAGCCAAATTCTGCTGCCCGGACCTGTGTCTGTGAGATCCGCACCAGAACCGCAGGCACTCAATATTAAGATGTGAAATGTGACCTTGTAGTGAAATCACATGTGCTATGTAAGGTGAATAGTATTCACCATGAAAGAGTATAACAATTGTTCTGTAAAATGTATCTTTTAAAATACTTCTCTCCCTTTTTTCCCTCCCTCATGCAGCTGCAAATTTTTCAAGCCTCCCTACTCCATCCCGAAGGCAATCTCAGATAAGGTGGAGGAAAAAAAAGATGCGAGACGAAATGTTCTCGGAAATCATGGAAGTGACCTGCAAAGAAAGAGCTCATCTGAATGAGTGGAAGGACGTGGTATCAAATTACAGGAAAGATGCCAGTGAACGTGAGGACAGGAGGGACCAATGTGAGGACAGGAGGGACGAACGTGAGGATAGGAGAGATGCTCGAGATGAGAGGTGGCGGCAGGAAGATCAGAGGTGTAGGCAGGAAGATCAGCGGTGGCGGGATGCACCTCTGGGGCTGCTGCATGATCAAACTGACATGCTCCAGTGTCTGGTGGAGCTTCAGGAACTGCAGCAGGATCACAGAGTGCCGCTGCAGCCCCTGTGTAACCACCCTCACCACTCACCATGTTCCACATCCTCCTCACCCAGACGTGTAAAGAACGCGGTGGGGGGGGGAGGCTCCATGCACCCACCCACTCCACCCCCGTGGACAGCCCAACCAAAAGGCTGTCATTACTTTGAAATTTTTTTAGTGGCCTTTTCCTTCCCTCCTATCCTCCTCCCAACCCACACCCGGGCTACCTTATCAGTTCTCTCCCTCTTTTTATAATGAATTAATAAAGAATACATGATTTTTAAATTATAGTGACTTTATTTCCTTAAGCAAGCTGTAATCTAAGGGGGAGGGTGGGTTGTTTACAGGGAATGAATCAATCAAGGGTGGGGGGGGTTCATCAATGGGAAACAAACACAGCAGTCACACCGTACCCTGGACCGTGATGAAACTCGTTTTCAAAGCTTCTCTGATGTGCATCACTTCCTGGTGCACTCTTCTAATCTCCCTGGTGTCTGGCTGTGCGTAATCAGCAGCCAGGTGATTTGCCTCAGCCTCCCACCCCACCATAAAGGTCTTTCCCTTACTCTCACGGAGATTGTGGAGCACACAGCAAGCAGCAATAACAAAGGGGACATTGGTTTGGCTGAGGTCTGAGCGAGTCAGTAATATGCGCCAGCACACCTTTAAACGGCCAAATGCACATTCTAACACCATTCTGCACTTGCTCAACCTGTAGTTGAACATCTCCTGACTACTGTCCAGGCTGCCTGTGTATGGCTTCATGAACCATGGCATCAAGGGGTAGGCTGGGTCCCCCAGGATAACTACAGGCATTTCAACATCCCCAACTGTTATTTTCTGGTCTGGGAAGTAATTCCCTTGCTGCAGCCGTTTAAACAGAGTAGTGTTCCTGAAGACACGAGCGTCATGAACCCTTCCTGGCCATCCCACGTGGATGTTGGTGAAACATCCCTTGTGATCCACCAGTGCTTGCAGCACTATTGAAAAGTACCCCTTGCGGTTTATGTACTGGGTGCTTTGGTGCTCCGGTGCCAAGATAGGGATATGGTTTCCATCTATCGCCCCCCCCCACAATTAGGGAATCCCTTTGCAGCAAAGCCATCCACTATGACCTGCACATTTCCCAGAGTCACAACCTTCTGTAGCAGCAGCTTAATGATTGCTTTGGCTACTTGCATCACAGCAGCCCCCACAGTAGATTTTCCCACTCCAAATTGATTCCCGACTGACCGGTAGCTGTCTGGGATTGCAAGCTTCCAGAGGGCTATTGTCACTCGCTTCTCAGCTGTGAGGGCTGCTCTCATCTTGGTATTCTGGCGTTTTAGGGCAGGGGAAAGCAAGTCACAAAGTTCCATGAAAGTACCCTTACGCATGCAAAAGTTTTGCAGCCACTGGGAATCATCCCAAACCTGCAAAGCTATGCGGTCTCACCAGTCTGTGCTTGTTTCCTGGGCCCAAAATCGGCGTTCAATGGCTAGAACCTGCCCCATTACAAGCAGGATCTCCAAAGCGCAGGGGCCCACGGTTTGAGAGAATTCTGTGTCCATGTCCTCATCACTCTCATCACTGCTCTGCCGTAGCTGCCTCCTCCTTGCCTGGTTTTGCAGGTCCTGGTTCAGCATAGCCTGCACGATAATGCATGAGGTGTTTACAACGTCCATGATTGCTGTCGTGAGCTCAGCAGGGTCCATGCTTGCTGTGCTATGGTGTTTGCACAGTTCACCGAGGAAAAAAGGTGTGAAACAGTTGTCTGCTGCTTTCACAAAGGGAGGGGTGATGCTGTACCCAGAACCACCCGCGACAATGTTTTTTGCCCCATCAGGCACTGGGATCTCAACCCAGAATTCCAAGGGTGGGAGAGACTGCGGGAACTATGGGATAGCTATGGGATAGCTACCCACAGTGCAACGCTCAGGAAATTGACACCAGCCTCGGTACATGGATGCACACCGCCGAATTAATGTGCTTAGTGTGGCCGCGTGAAGTCAACTTTATACAATCTGTTTTAAAAAAACGGTTTCTGTAAAATCCCGTAGTGTAGACATACCCATTGAGTACATTAGCTTTTTCCACATCCTCTGTCACTAGGTTGCCTTCCCCATTCAGTAAGGGTCCCACACTTTCCCTGACCTTCTTCTTGTTTCTAACATACCTGTAGAAACCCTTCTTGTTACTCTTAACATCCCTTGCTAGCTGCAACTCCAAGTGTGTTTTGACCTTCCTGATTTCAATCCTGCATGCCTAGCAATATCTTTATACTCCTCCCTAGTCATTTGTCCAAGCTTCCACTTCTTGTAAGCTTCTTTTTGGTGTTTAAGATCAGCGAGGATTTCGCTGTTAAGCCCAGCTGGTCACCTACCATATTTACTATTCTTTCTACACATCGGGATTTTTTTTTCCTGCAACCTCAATAAGGATTCTTTAAAATACAGCCAGCTTGATTCCTTGCTTAGAATGCTCCCATTAGTATAAGTCCATAGTCCAGATACTGGAGCAGGAAAGAGGCAAAATGGAAGTGTTTTCAGGGCCTTTTATAGCTTCTGCCATGTGGAGGGAAAGCCATTGTTTCAAACAAAGTGCTCAGCACAGCTGGTGGAAAATCACAGGTGACAAGATGGTGTTTGGAGTCACGTGGGCAAGTCACATGCCCACGCATGATTCCGCTTAGTCACAGTAGAAGCCATTACCTATACCTCAAACAGCAAATTCACAGGAAAGTCCATTCGGGGTAGGTGGGCATCTTCCATTGCGAGTTAAATTTTTTTTGATAGGCCACTCAATTTGAATATTCCCTCCAAGATGTGCTGGGTAACTACCTTGTGGACGCTACCCAGGAGCAAACATTTTGAAATACAAGTATAGAGCCAACAGTCATAACTTCAAATACCAAAATGGTACGTGCATACAAATAGCATAATCACAACCAGCAAATCATACCCTGTCTATTGACGCCTTACTTAACACACTGTACAAAATTTGTTACAATTATATAACAGTGGTAGGAATAATGATCTACATGGTCATATTTTAATCAGATAACTTTACAGAGGGTTAACCTCCTGACTAAAGAAATGTATCTTGCTCAAAGTCCTCTTCAGTGTTTCCAAACAAGTTTGGCTGAGATCCCATTTTCATGCATGCAAATGAGCTATCTGCTTACTTCCTAGGTGCAGGATGAAGGTAGGTCTTCTTTGCCTTCTAGACATTCCCCCAAAGTTCATTGACTTTGCCAATCTGAAACCCTGCAAGGAGGCTGGGTCTCAGAGCCCAGGGTCCAGCCTGAGTCTGAACGTCTACACTGCTATTTTTAATCCTGGAGCCCAAACCCTGTGAGCCTGAGTCAAGTGACCCAGGATCTGAGGTTCAGCACCACAGGTTTTTTATTGCAGGGTGGATGCACCCTCAGTGACTTGCTCAAAGTCACATGGAAGAGTCTGAGGCAAAGGCAGAAATAAACTAGTGCTTGGTGTTTGCCTCTGCCATGCTGTGGTTTACTTATTGACATGGACATCAGGTTGAGAGTTTGCTTGCTTTCTAGTGGCCCAGCCTGGTGCTATTCAATATTGTCTTGATGAGTTGGGTACTAGTTTTTGGTGAGAAATGGTTGTATGCATTATATTGTCAATATACTCAGTTCAGTGTTCTCAGTGAGGTTACTAAAAATAAACTAGGCATGATTTTCAAAAATGCTCAGTGTCTCCACTGAAGTGAACGGAAGTTTTACCACTGATTTCAATGGGAGCAGAATTAAATCTATGTGGAGCTCTTTTGAAAATCTCACCCATTGTAAATCATTTCAGCCAGTGAAATTCATGTCCACAGTTTGTCTAAGAGCATTGGACCCTTCCTTGCCAAGCACTGCAGACCTATATTCTAAAGTATATCACTCCCTACATATATGCTACTGAGAGATTCCCTTGTAAGGGAGATGGGTTTCCTAAAGAATGTTCCTAAAGGCAGTTATTACTGGGAGCATGCTTGGTGGAAAACCCCCTACGTGCCCCCCCCCCCCCCCCAATATTGCCAGGAATTAATGGCCTGTTTTGAATCTGCTTCACAAAGATGTCATTTTAAACACAAATGTTCCTGGGAAATAGTTCATATCACAGGTGGCTGGTGAAGGTATTCATTGGGGGACTGAACCCCTTCCACACTCAGAAGTGGATTAAGGTTTCCTGAGGCTCTGGGACAGAACAAGTGGGGTGCCCCTTCCACCTGCGGTCCTGCCCACAGCCCCACCCCTTTCTGCCCCTTTTCTGGGGCCCGCCCCTGTTCCACTCACAGTCTCCCCCCATTCCACCCCCCCACTGCAACCCAGCAACCTCTTTTGCTCCTTTCTGCTGCCCTGAGACCTGAGATGCTCTATCCCCACACCATGGCCCTGGGGGCCGCAGTGGGCAGTGAGAGCCCCTCCAGTCCCAGGGCTGCAGCGGGGGTCTGGGTGCTGAGGCTTCCCCTGCCACCTTGCGACTTCTGCTGGGGATGGGGTTGGGGGCTGCTGGGAGGAGGTGTTAACTGGAAAAAACTACAAGAATAGTAGCTTAACCCAGGGAGGCAATATTTATAAAAAACCCCTCCCTGCCACAGATCTTTCCTCCACTGTATCTATCACCAGTGGTGATTCCTTTATCCCAGTAAGGCAGTGGAGAGGCAGGTATAGTATAAATAACCAAGTATGTTATTAAACAAATCACCACAAACTATAAAACCACTCAGTAATTAACACCCTAATATTGGCTTTAAGCCAGGACCTCAGAACAAATAAGTGGGTACAGAGAAAACCAAATAATCAAGTACATTACCATCTCCGCAGAGACACACTGGGACCGGCAATACCATAGATCAAGGACTACGACTGGAACACAGACAACCACCGGGAAACGACAGCACCAAGGACCACTTGGAACACCACATGGGATCAGGAGGGACACCACACAGGATCAGGATCAACGGAGGCAGGAACAGGATGGTAGCATCCAGGGCAGGTCAGTGAAGCCTTCTCTTCTTCTCTCTGGATGATATTGCAAGCACGGCTGCCTCTGGGGCAGACAGCCCTTGATACTGGGTGCACCATTCCTTTATAATCTGTTGCTGGGTAGATTACCCATATCACATGACTCTTTCCTGCCACTATTTTCCCGCCTTAGCTCAAAAAGAGTGCCAACTAATGAACAAGAATAGGGGACCAAAATGGAGGGAAACAGCAACTGTGAAAACAAAAACGGTGAACTGGCCCAACAGAGGGGTGGGGGCTTCCCCTATCCCATGGCTTCTACTGAGAATAGGGTCTGGGGCCTCTGGGGAGGAGCGGCTTCCCCCCATCGCACAGCTGCTGCCAGGGACGGGGTCAGGGGCTTCTGGGAAGGGAGGGGCTTCCCCCATCCCACAGCTGCTATGGAGAGGGGGTCGGGGCTGCTGGGGAGGGAAGGGTTTCCCCCGCCCAGCACTGCTGCCACAGAGCAGAATCAGGGTGCCAGGGCTTCTCCCACCCCACCCGCCTGGTGGCTGGGGCTCCAAGCTTCTGCCGCTGGTGGTGGATTTATTTTGGGGGGCCCCCATTTTGCTGGGATCCCTGGGCACAGGCCCTGTGGGCCTTGTAGCTAATCTGCCACTGCCCACACTAACTGCACAGCGGGGTTCCTGTCTTGCGGGGCTGGGCCCAGCTTCCTGCTCTGGCCTTTTGACTCTCATTGCTAACAGATTTGGAGAAGCCTGCCACAGTGTCACTTGATGTCTGGGTCAGCGTGGAGGCCCTGCCCTGCTGCACCCCCCTTTCTGGCCCTGTCCCCTCTCTCCTGGGACACCCCTTCTCTGCCCCAATACCTTCAGGATCCTCTCCTTCCCATAGGACCCCTCATACCTCCCCCACTTGCTCAGGATCCCTCCCTCCTACAGGACACCCCATCTCCCCCACCCCTATTCCCTCAGGATCCTCCCTCCACCAGGACCTCCCTTCTCCCCTCCAACATCCTCAGGATCCCCCTTCCCCCAAGACCCTCCTTTCCCCCCAAGTCACCTCAGGATCCTTCTGCTCTGGCACTCCCTTCTCCCATCTCAGTTGCCTCAGGAGCCCCCCTTGCCCCAGGACCCCCACTTTACCTCAATCAGCTCAGGATCCCCCTCCTCTGTGACCCCTGCTCCCCCGATCACCTCAGATTCTCCCCTCAAAATAGGTCCCTCCCATACAGGCAGGTCCCCTACTCCCTATGGTGTCCCACCCAATCCCTCCCTGCCTTTTTCCTGGCCCTGGTGCTGCCAGACCCAGGGCTTTTCCTGCTCGAGTTGGGCATGCTCACTGGTGGTGGGGTCGCTTAGAAAATGAAAAAAGAGAGATTGAGGACAAGGGGTGGCTGAGTTCCCTCCAACCCTAGCCACATGCCCCCTGTGTTCACACACCTCTCTCTTGAGTGGTTTTTATTCCTGTGGGTAGAATCCAGAGATGACAGCACTGTAATGAAGCCCACCCTTTGCCTTGCAGCTAAACCTCTTTATGAGAACTTGTAATGTATACCATCAAATCAGTCCTTCCTCTGGCCACGTTTATGCCTTATCTAATTTATAGACAGACCATCTCCAGGGTGTTTAAACTCTTTGCCCATTCAGTCATTGTCCTCTCTGACTAGAGTGCCACAAAAATGCTAACTCTGCTGGCAGTTTGGGGGAGGTGAACAGCTGTTTGCTAAGAACTAGACTGAGTCCACCAACTCATATATGTCACTGAATAGCCATTGGGACTTTTGGTCACTACTAACTGTGGCCCTCAGTGCTATCATGATGTGTAATACCATAGATAAGCACTGCTCTTACTAGACAAATACAAATACAGAAGTGAAAGCCTGTCCCAACTGAAGTCACTGGCAAAAGTCCCACTGATTTCCAGGATTTCACCCAATGTCTGTGATCTGAAGAATTCACATATTGCAAATCTTTACTCATGTGACTAGTTCTCATGCTAGTAAGCCCACTGAAGTCCATGACAGAATTTGGTTTCTTTTAGACTGCTAGATGGAGTAAGAGTTTGCAGGATAGGGGCCTGATGAAGACATAACGTGACAAGTGGTGATTACAAACACTGGGAAAGCAATGTTGGAGGACAATATTTACGAAAATATGGGTATGTCTTGTGGATGATGCATGTGTCAGAGACATCTGATATTAGTGGGTTTTGTTCCTTTCATAGATAATCATATAGAAGGCGGATTTAGCCATCTAGAGAGATGCATTTTTTTTCTGGGCTTCAGGGCTGGTGATAGAACTAAACAACCATAGCCAAGACTGCTTATTGTCATAGAAGGCCAAGATCCATGGGAATAAGTGAGCCATAGATCCCAGACTTTTCCCATTGCTAACACCTCCCATATCAATGGCAGCCTAGTGTTAATCCTTGCTGCATGACAGTTGGCTGGCCCCACTGATGCCCTCTCTGTGATCTGTTCAAAGAGAGGTACAACTTCATAAACAGGACTGAAGTAACTTTTGATAATATTTGCATCACAAGTTCCAGTTCGCTGGAAAGGAGCATGTTATGCAGAGCGGCTGGTCCTCTGACTCCGACTCCTCTTTTGGGTCAATCCCTTAGTCATGTAGAGATGAACTCTCATGTAGCAGTCATACAGCAGAGTGAGGCAGCTGCATGGTAGTCATTGCTTCTATAAATGCAGCATAATATACTACAATGAAATGGACCACATGTGAGCTAGTCCATCCCCATCTCCATGGGACATCCAGTCCTCCTTTCTTTAACATAGTGATAGACTTGTTGGGACCAATTCTCTGCTGGCAATACGTTATTGCAGTGAGTGGAGTCATGCCAGCAGAGAATTTGACACACAGAACCAGACTTTTAAGTAGCTTATAGTGTTAGTTTGTCTAGGAGTTTATTACAGGTTATTAGTGCAGCACAAAGCTAATATATGGTGAAAATGTGTAGTCCGTTAAAAAAGTTAAGAGCACATATTAGCAAAATATACAGTGAAACTGTATGGAAATACGAGTTAAGGAAGTCACATTAATATAATCTAGTTTCTTTCCTTCTGTTTTAGGACTGCATTCCAATTTAAACAAAGAGATTAATTTTCAATATCCACCAGAACTAATTACACTACATTCAGAATTACTGTTTTGAGCTATGGAAAATTAGTCAATAAAATGATTTAGTTCCACCCTGCTTAGTGACCAACATGCAGCCTTAACTTCCACTCTAAATATAGTGTAATACAAATTTCAGTTCTGTAATTGCTACATAATTACTACCAAATTTAGAACACTCACCAATGATACCTATCACTCATTCACATACATTTTCCCAAACACTACAGAAAAACATATAGCACACTCACCATTTATACTCTAGTCTTGAACCAGTCAATGGAAAGATTCCAATTGACTTCAGTGAGCTGTGGATCAGGCATTCTGATACTGCACCTCACTTACACACAATGATACAAAACTCACAGGCAATTTAATTTATTAAACCTACATACAATGTAATTCATGAAACCTATATTACTTCTCAAATCACACAAATATGTTTATTTGGTCAGCACATAACACATTGTTCAGGATGACAGTGGAGAGATGTTCACTGTGGGACTGGAAGGGAACTGGGTTGAGAAGGGAAATTGATGACTGAAATTTTGATGAAATATGACTTTTCATTTGCATTCATGGGTCAAAGAGTCTAGTATCTTTAACTCAAAGGTCATTAAGTTTTCTTTGTGAGACAGTCTGAATAGAGTCATTAATATTACACTTTTCTCACTGAAGAATTGCAAATAAAACCAACATGCATTGCCTTTTGCGAATGTTCTAGCACAAAATGTTACTGTTTGATGCAAAATGTGCATAAGTGTAACTTAACTCAAAGTATGCAACTGTCCTTTGCAAAAGTTTACACTGGTATTAAAAGCTATTAGTCATTTTTGAACAACTGGCTAGGGAAAAAAATTTTTTTGTTCTACAACCCTGGTAATTCTTAAATGTCATTCAAGATTCAAGAACGTTTGTTTGTTGAAAGTGAAATATAATTTTTTTAAGCTTTTCTTTCTCTTGAAAAGAAGTTTTATTACATCTATATTGAGATATATTCTCACATATGTATACTGGGCTGTCTTGCCTTCTGTTCTTAATATACTGCAGGAATAGGCAACCTCTGGCACATGGGTTGCCAGAGTAAGCACCCTGGTGGGCCGAGCCAGTTTGTTTACCTGCTGCGTCAGCAGGTTCGGCCAATCACGGCTCCTGCTGGCCGCGGTTCGCTGCTCCAGGCCAATAGGGGCAGCGGGAAGCGGCGTGGGCTGAGGGATGTGCTGGCTGCCGCTTCCTGCCACCCCCATTGGCCTGAGAAGGCGAACCGCGGCCAGTGGGAGCCACGATCGGTCGAATCTGTGGATGCAGCAGGTAACCAAACCAGCCCGGCCCGCCAGGGTGCTTACCCTGGCCGGCCACATGCAAAAGGTTGTTGATCCCTGATCTAGTGTATACATATTAATGTTCTATAACAATGATCCAAGCCTACAAACACACACACTGTACTCAGATGAGTAAATCCAATTATTTCAGTGGAGTTACACACTTCAGTAAAACTACTTTTGTGCATAAGTGTTTGCAAGATCAAATCCTAAACCATTTTAAGGCAAGGGAGATTAAGGGCTAGATCTTCAACTGGTGTAAATCAGCATGGCTCCACTGGTTTCAATAGAACTATCTTGATTTACATCAGCTAAGGATCTGGCTATAGGCCACTGAAATGGCACAGATTCCACAAACACTAAGTTACCACCAGATTCTACCATTCTTGATCTTGTTGAGTAGCATCTTCATCCACCAGTGGTGCTATTGAAATCAATGGGACTAAATGTGGAGTAAGGTGCCACTCAACAAAAGTAAAGGGTAACTCTGGAAGTATAACAAATTCTCATTAAGGTATAATTCTTTATAGAAATGGATTTTATTTACCTGTAGAGGGCTGTAATCTTTGAAGGATGAAATCCACAAGCAGACCCCTCAAACACAATACAAAACCTTTATTGGTGTATTTATTGGTGACACTGATTACAGAAACCAAATGGAATTAAATAACATTAAACTTGAAATTGACCACAGACTCAAAAAATACAGGTCACAGTTGGCAAGGCAAACTTCTCAATATACTGGGTTGCTTCGGTTATTATTACACTGTGAAGGAGGAATTTCCCTTATTTGATTTTAAATAATTCAGGATATTATTATTTTGTGTCTTTCAGACAATTCCTTTGGCAACAATTTCAATTTGTTTATCTTTTATTATATAAAAATATAACGAATTTTCCTTATATACAAACATTACATTACACAATATACAGGTTAAAAACACTACAAAAATAGCAGGCCATAGGTGAACTAAAAGCAAAATAACAGGGTAGGGGAAGAATTAAATACTGCACATTTCATAAAAATTACATTAACTACATACAGTTTTTTGTTTGCAAATACCAAACAGTATTGATGTGATTGGAAATCTTTCCCAACAACTTCATTTTTAAGGCACGTCTTGCATATTTATATGTACAACACTGGTCAATAACTTAAGGGCTCTTGAGAGTGACCTAGAAGTGTTCGTGTATGTATGTGCTTGGATGGGAAGCGTGTAGCATTAAACCTTCTCACTAGTGTCAGTCTGGGGTGCTAGGTATCTAGTCGAGGGGGCTTGGTATAGGGGCATCCCCATCTCCTGAAGTTCTGGAAGCCTCCCAGAGCGAGGAGGGGAGAGCAATGTGATTGTCCTGTCAAAGTCTCTGTGTAATACTTTCTCGTAGACACTCTGCAGTCCCACTGTCTTGGGCAGCTGGGCCTGGTAGTAGTTGTCCCTGCGAAGGGGGTCCCTGGGCAAGGAGGTGCTTTTGCAGAAGGTGGACAGCTGAGCTGAGGGATGAGGAGATGAGTGAGGGTTGGATCGGCCACAGGATGGGCTCCAGCAGCGGTCTGAATGGCCCAGGATTTTACATTCAGCAGTACAAGCCCATAATCCTAAAAATACAAATAAAAACCTTAGACCTGTAATCGCTCGAGAAACAGCCACATAATTCTGAGTTCAGCAGAGAGTTATTGCCCAGATCATCAAAAGCTTAGAATGATGGGATGGGGGAAGTGGAGGAACAATACTTCAGGACACTGCTGCAAAGCACACTCTGCTAGCTATCATTATTCCATTTAGCTAGCAAGCCCTAACTCACAATGAATGTCAGCAGGAAGAGCTTTTTGAAAATGAATTTTATAATAGGCTAGCTGCTTCCAATTTGCACTATGTTCTCGACATGCACGTAGATACTTAAGTTGCATGCTGTGAAAATGCTGGCAGGGCTACACCTGCAGTGAGTGCTGCTTTGGAAAGATGCAAATAGTGTGACTGCTATAAAACTGGTCCAGTAAGCTCAGTGTACCTGAGATAGATGGATAGATCCTTTTACTCCTGGGCTATTTTTTATTTTCATTGCAGCCGGTCTGGGCTGTGAAATTGACTGAACCCTTACCATTCTGCATGTGAGTGATGAGATCCTTCTTCAGGGCATCCCCGCTGATGTCAGAGTCGCTGTCATTAAAGTCGCTGTCACCTTTGCCACTGTCTTTGCCACTGAACTTTTCCGCTTCTCGGGCTGATATGGTATTGAAAGAATGACCCTTCCAGATGGCCACAGGTGGGGTGGATTCTTTGCTATAATTAGGAGCAGAGGCATAGGGCTGGAGGGGATCGGGAGTGTAGGAGAAATAAACATATGTCAACATCACAACCGTATCAAGATTCCCCTCTTCCAAACCACCCCATACCTCCTTCCAGTCCCTCAAGCTAAAGCACTCACGAGTGCAGTGGGATCTTACCTCCCCATTAGTTGCCCTAAGTCGTTTCTGACCCTCGTAGAGACAGGCATTCACAGTGCTGGTCTCAGAAGAGGAGACTTCTTCTGCAGGTGGAGAAGGGGCTGGGCTGGTGAAAGAAGCTTTGCTGGGAAAGGATCGCGCTTCAAATGCATTCCCTCTGGGGCTGCTATCCTCCTGGATCCCCTTCTCTAGGTGGGAGATGTCGATCCGCTCCGTCAGGGGCCCATTGTTCTTGATGTCGCTCTCCTTCTTGCGCTTGTTGCAGGTGGTTGCAATGGTGATGATGGCCACTAGCAGCAGGGTGCAGCTTCCAGCTAGGATGATGATAACAATCAGGGGAATGTCCCACTCCAAAGCCTTCTCCTCCCAGGTGCTTGGCTTGGTGACCTCATGGCTGCTGGAGGGTGCCGTGGCAGTCACCAGGAAGTTGATTGTGGCTGTGGTGACAAGGGGGGGCCTGCCATTGTCAGTCACAGTGAGGATGACTTTGAACAGCTGCCCCAGCTCTTTGGACAGGTCCCCCCTGAGCACGATCTCACCTGTCTTCTTGTTGATGGCGAAGAGCTCTGGCTGCTGCTGTGGCTCCGCCACGAAGGAGAAGGTGAGCTCTGCATTGACCCCATCGTCCGCGTCTCTGGCTTTGATCTGAGCCACCAGGGAATCGGGGGGTGCCTTGCTGGAGACCCCGATCTCCATGGAGCCGTTGGCGAGCACGGGGTGGGTGATGACCGGGGCGTTGTCATTCTGGTCCACCACCCTCACCTTGATCAGGGCACTGCTGGACAGCTGAGGGGAGCCCCCGTCGCTGGCCTGGATCCTCAGCTCCAGCTGCTTGAGGATCTCATAGTTGAATGTCCTGAGGGCGTAGATGGCCCCAGTGGCCGGATCCACAGAGACGTAGGTGGAGATGGGGGCGCCCAGGACCTGTGTCTCCAGCAGCCTGTAAAGCACCTTCCCGTTGCGGCCCAGGTCGGGGTCCCGGGCCGCCACGGTGGCGAGGTAGGCGCCCGGCGGGTTGTTCTCCAGCACCGCCACCTCGTAGACGGGCTTGGAGAAGAGCGGCGCGTTGTCGTTCTCGTCGCTCACGCGCACCGTGCACTGCCGGAGGGTCTTGCGGGGCGGCGAGCCCAGGTCCTCGGCCACCAGGGTCAGGTTGTACTCGGGGATGCGCTCGCGGTCCAGCGGCGCGGCGGTGACGAGCACGTAGCTGTCGGCGTAGGCGCGCTGCAGCGCGAAGTGCTCGTGCCCGTAGAGGGCGCAGCGCACCTGCCCGTTGGGGCCCGAGTCCCTGTCCGAGGTGCTGACCAGCGCCACGAAGCTGTCGCGCGCCGCCGCCTCGCTGACGTAGGCCACCCCGGCGCCGGCGGGGGCGCCGCTCAGGGGGCTGATGCTGATGCCCGGCGCGTTGTCGTTCACGTCGGCCAGGCGCACGATGACTTTGCACGTGGCCGCCAGGGGGCTGGCGCCCCGGTCCTGCGCCTGCACGTCCAGCTCGTAGGCCCGCTGCCGCTCGTAATCCACCGGCCCCTCCAGCGTCAGGCGGCCCGAGAGCGGGTCCAGCCGGAAGAGCTGCCGCGCCTCGGCCGGCACCTGGCTGCCGAAGCCGTAGACGATCTCCCCGTTGGGCCCCTCGTCGGGATCGGCCGCGTCCAGGTCCAGCAGCAGGGAGCCCCGCGGCGCGTCCTCGCCCAGCTCCACCGTGACCGAGCCCTGCGGGAAGGCCGGGCTGTTGTCGTTGGCGTCCAGCACCCGGACGCTCACCGTGGCCGTGCCCGCGCGGGCCGGGCTGCCGCCGTCCTGGGCCACCAGCTCCAGGGTGTAGGCGGCCTGGGTCTCGCGGTCCAGCTCGTGCAGCAGCACCAGCTCGGCGCTTTTCCCGCCGTCCGCCCGCGGCTGCGCCTCGATGCCGAAGTGGCTGTTGCGCGAGAGCTGGAAGCTCTGGATGGAGTTGGAGCCCACGTCCGGGTCCAGGGCGATCTCCAGCGGCAGGCGGGTGCCGGGCGCGGCGCTCTCGGACACCTCGAGCGGGATGTGCGCCTGGGGGAAGCGCGGCGCGTTGTCGTTGATGTCCCGCACCTCCAGCTCCACGTGCACCAGCCGGTACTGCTCCTGCCAGAAGCTCACCACGTCGAAAGCCAGGACGCACTGGAGGGACTGGCCGCACAGCCGCTCCCGGTCGATCCCTTCCTCGCCGATGCTCAGCTGCCCGTCGCCCTCCCGCACCCGGACCAGCGAGCTGTTGCTGAACTGCTCCATCAGCCGGAAACTTATCTCTCCGGGCGCTTTCACATGCATCTCTTCTGCCAAAGTGCCGATGACTGTGCCTGGCGCGTCCTCCTCATAAGTGCGGTATCTCACCGTCTTGCAGAGGGTGACCGAGAGCAGCCAGCAGAGGTAGACGAGGCGCGGCGGAGAGACGAGGCTGCGTCCGTCCCTAGCAAGACCCATGTCACCTGTACTGAATTGCTAACCTGAAAGGGGCTGAGGATTTGGAGAAACGGTTGTCTGTTAGGGAGTGAGTCTGCCCCTAAAGCAGGAAGAGATAGGAGGGTAACTCTCCTGCTCCCAGGTGCAGATCATGCATGCTCTGCTCTGCAAGGCAAATGAGCCGATTGCTTATAGCTGCCCTAACCCGAGAGGTGCCAGCGATGCCTATGCGCTAGGCTCAGTTTGTCCAGCTTCTAAACCAGACTGCGTCTCCTGGGGGGCCTTTAATAGACGCGGATATGCAAATTTTTCGGAGCCGAACAGCCAATGGCAGGCACTCTTTTCACACTGCTCTCCTGAATGCCTCCCAGCAAATCCATTTAATGTGGAAAAGGCTTAGAGAGGAAAACAAGAAAGGAAAATTAGGGAATCTCTTCTTTGTTTTCTTTAACTCTTTTTTTTTGAAGGCGAGCTGCAAATGAGTTGGCACAGGGAGCGTGGAGTAAAATGCGCGGAGTGTTTTGTTAATTGTACCACTACAGCACCCTGCTGTTGAACAGGTGCCTAGTGTGCAAATATCTGCTCTTCTGAGCTAGTCACTTAAAAACGCAGAGAAATAGCTTGTTTGGGCTGTGTGTGCGTGAATGTGTTTATTATGTGTGTCTGCCTATGATTATCGCTTAATAAAGTGCTGCGCAATGCATATATAGTGGAGGTTGATTTTCTTTCCCTTGATTTCTGTATTGATCATCATAACAAGCCCCTAAACGAGATTGAAGGATTAACTGAAAATTGATTTTATTCACATTTGTCCACATAATTGTGCTTTACTCGTGTGAGATCCTGTGATCAGACCTGTAATTTGCCTTTCAGAAGATATTCCTAGGATGCTTTAGTATGCATATCACTGCCCAAGTGGCTTTCTTAAGCCTTGGGCACTAGCAGGCAAAAAAAGAAGAAGTTCCAAATAGGATTTAGCATAAGCTTGAGGAGATTTGGAAAGGTTTCAAAGATCAGACTGTATCAAAGGCTTATGAGGCTCTCGTTAGCTGTAGCAATATAATAGCATGGCAGGCTATCCCATTTGAGGCACCAATGTCTGTATTATTTCACTATGACAAGCTAAAGGGAAAGAAAGTTGAACAGTTTCCACAGAGGAGTTGGGCTAAGTTGAATATAATGAGCAAACGCCACATGTATCCATTATGTCTCTCTATTCATTCCCAATCACTGCCATAACTCTTTGACTAAACGATGATGGGCGCTGAATTACACACAATGCCCAGCTCATATTAAAATACATTTAAGATCTATCCCTCCTGATGCCCTGTTACGGCTATTTAGAGGATTTTCTTTTTGTCCTAATAGGGCCTCTCTGGGAAGCAACACTAGTCTCGTCCCAGAAGAACAAAATAACAGCATGAGGTTGAAACCTGGCACGAACCTTGGGGAACTAAACCATCTGCCTAGAAAAGTATGAAGACGTAGCAGTGAGTCACCAAGTTTTACTAGTCCTGCATTGCGAGGGGATACTGAGACAGCGCATGCAACGTGCATTCATTTGGGTCCCCCCGTCACCCCCCACCTTCATGTTAGGTCTAAGCACTGTGCGGAGATAGCGGGCTAAGAGAATGCGTACCTGATCTCGGTCCTGGTGAACGAGACCATTCAAGTAAAGTCAGTGGGAGAAGAGAACATTGTATCAATAGTCTCTCCTGAGGCACCGACCCTTAAATGGACTCCACGTTTTAGGTCACATTCTGAAACAGAAATCCACATTGCAATTGGTACACCGTGATTTTGTGTACCGCCATGGGGAAAGAAAAAGCCACGAAGCACTTTACATTGAACTGAGTGCTGTTTTGATGTGTAAACTATGTATAGGAGATATCCGCTCGGTTCAGCACTTCAAGCGGTTACCATGCTAGTACGAAAAAGCAAAATCAGGCTGCAGGACTTGGGGAGAGGCATGCTCCGAGCTTCCTGCAATGTGCAAGAAAGAGAGCCCTTACTAGAGTGTATCTATACATGTCAAGCCGTCTACAGACACCAGGCTGCGTCAGTTAATGCTGCCCAGAAGCGCTCTGCCGCCTGGTGCTCTTCTCCTTTCTTTGTATCCCGTCGCTGTGTATTTCAGGGATGAAAAAAAGCAATTGCCTTAGCAGCTGCAGCAGGCGTTGTATATGGGCAATACAAAGCATCTACCTCAACAGCACATGGGGCTGGTGGCATACTCCCTAGTAACCTTCCCCTCACCCGGATTGCAATAGTTCTTCCCCTTTGCCCGCGTCCCACACATACAGATCCCCTCCGCCCGCCTGACTAGTAGCTGGAGTCCTCCCTAATCCCTCTGTCACCAGAGTCTTCCTCCTTGGGGGTGATCATGCTTTAATGGGACCCCTGCAGGACAACGAACTTGTCACTGGCCAGTACTTACATGTACATCAGTATACAGCCCTAGTCACAACAGGCGTCCTATGAGCTTTTAAGGGCTGGTTACTAATGCAGCCAAAGCTGACTTGTATTAGTACTTTACAGTGAATAGAAACATCTGTCCATTTGTTCCAGTTGTGCGCATGAGCCACTCCCTGGGCCCGATCGGATCCCTCCTGAAGTCAATGGAAAGACTCCCATTGATTTCAAGGGAAGTTGGATCGGGCTTCATGTGAGCCACAAAGGCCCTGTCCTGACATCCAGATCTGATCGCCAAATTAAATTACCAGTTTGCCTTAATACTTCCGACTTCTCAGTGTCCACAGCCTTTGCATAACCTCAACCGAGGACACAAAGCACCCCATCCGGGCAAAAAAGACCAGAGGGAAATTGAACAAAGTTGGCTTATTTTTAAGGGAATTGAAGACTATGGTCCAAAATCTGTCCCCGCTTGTCCGGATTCTGATTTCAATTACACAGTTACCAATCCGGAATAATTACTGGGCAGCTTCTGATATATCTGGTGTAAATCCGGAGTAACGTCTTTGAAATCAATAGGGCTTCCGAGGTGTAAATGAGAGGGTAATTTGCCCCCACATCTGACAATCACATTGATCCGGAAACCGGGGTATGCTTGGCCAATGAATGGCATTTGCTTTAGTCTCATATCTGGTCGTAGGGGCAGTAGTCCTAATTCTTAGTGGCACAAACTACCAAAGAAATCGCTACGGCACGGATCATTCAGGCATGTGACTCAAAGCTGTGGCTAACCGACAGACCTAAAACGAGTGGAGGCAATGCGAGGAAGGCGCTTTGCGGCCTTTCAGCAGCAGGGCGTGCCAAAGCCTCCCAAAGCCCAGCTTCCTAATTACTGCCGAGGAGCTGTGTTAAGAGTAATTACCCCGAGTGGTGTGATGGCACGCGAGTGAAGTGAGCTCGGGTGCCTGCGGATTGCCAGCATTCTCCAGCCTGGCGGGCAGCAGCCAGATTATGGAAATAGGATTTAAAACAGCGCATCAGCGCTTCACTCAAATCCCCACCGGGGGGGGGGGGGGGGGAAATCCGCGCAGCGCTCATCTGGTCCAACAAAAGCGCCCCAAATCGCCTTGTTATCATACCAAAAGGCTTTGGCTGTCTCAAAGGAGCCCCTTTCTCTTTATCTTAGCAACTTAGCAGACCACTGTCTCGCGATCATGAGAACAAACATGGCCACAATGGTTGGCATTTTCTCGGAATGCAAATGTGGTGGGCTCAGAAAAGCTGGATTTCTCTGACTCTGCCTAATACCAGCATTGTGAAACTCGCGTGCAGACAGCAAGATTGACATGGCCGTCACGTGATGGATTAGATCTATAGGAAAGTTTTCAAAGAGTTTACAATGGGTGGCTCAGCTTGATCTGATATCTCCCACAGTTTAGAGGGAAAGAGAAGCAGGATATATTCTCATATGTAATAGGATTATCTTTTCCATTTCAAGTTCTATACAGCATGTAATTTATTTTTAATTAGGATTAACTCTGCCAGGAAAGGAAACTAGACTTCGCTGAGAAGGCAGCGCTATCTAAGAGAAGGGGAGGCATTCTTATTCTTTACAAATAAATCAATAGATCAATAAAATAGGACCATGTTTTGCCTCCCACGCACTTCACAAGAGAAATGATGGAAAGAAGTGTATATTAAATGCATAATCAAGAATAAATCAGAAGAGGCTTTGAGAGGCGTTATTTTTATGTCTAATACAGAATTCGATCTTTTTTCAGAGAGTCCCAATGGGGTGTTTGTTCCACTTGACCCTTTAGAAGTAGCGCGAGGCAGAATATCCTTTCTTTCTGTATGTCTTTCTGTCTGTTCCTACCAGTTTTGATTTTGGGCAGTATATATCAATCACTCTGTTGTATAAACCTTCCCAGAAAACGTAATGTATCGTAGTTTGGAGATAATCCATTCACAAGGCTCAAAAAAACTGTAGAAGAATTCTTTGTACAGCTAAAAAATTAAACATATGGAAACTCTGTATTTAAAAACCCATCTCTGAAATATTAGTTAAACAGCCCAGCTCGGTTGATTGATTCACGTGGGGACATATGTTCTTGCAAATTGTTCGTATTGTTATTAATAGAGATTCTCACACCGCATAATTTCTTTGAAGCAGACAACTGCAGGTTTTTCCATAGCTGTGCAAGATATTAATAATATACTGGCTTTCTTGCATAAAGTCATTATTGTGGAGTCGCAGAGCACTCTAGAAGCGGGCATTTCTTCAACTCCGATGGCTTGAGCTTTCTGCTTCCAAACCCTCCCCGATCTACTTTTGATATGGAAATGAAGCCTGCTGTGTGTGGTGGTTTCTATGCCATAACACTTTAGGACCTGGAATCCGCCCAGTGCAAACTGAAGTCTAGTGTTAAAAATTTCTCCGAAGAGAAAGTGAAAACATTTTTATACCATTAATTTCGTGTCACCAACAATCAAGCTGGATTGATGGCCAGTAAATTGCCCAGTGACAGTCTGCGGTTAAATATCTATGTGTCTAGCTATCGGTAGATCTAGTCAAAGAGAAAGCTATTCGGGTCGGGTTGGTCCGTGAAACCCTCATTTCCTGTTCACACCATTACCCTGTTTCTCACAGATACCTGATCTAGAAACTGAGGAAGAAACTCAGGTCTTAAATAACCCCGTTTTTGATCCAGTGCCGCTAAATAAACGTTTGTTTGTCGCAAAACCATGGGCTTTGGCGTTGAAAAAAGGAGAGGACTACTGGGATTGGTTGAACTAACCACCCTACTTTACCGGTCCTATTAATAACGCAAAAGCGCTTTCCTCACCCTGGTTTGATGTGAAAATCACAAGATCACGCTACCTGATTTATCGGTGACATAAACCTCCAAGCGAAAGACACACTGGTCATGGTCAGTTTCCTAGAGCATGCGCGGGCTTTGTGCTGGCGGCTTGGCTCACAGAGCGCTAGAAACTCAGGGACCTGCCCCACATCTACCCGAAGGCTCATAGCGCACATGGGGGGCGAGGGTGTCCACATGGGGGCAGGCTGCCGACTGCTTAGGACAGTTTCGGATCACAGAAAGAAACTCCCGCGAGAATCCTGCGTGTACAATTTTAGTTTCCACCGCAGAAAGGTGCGCTTGGAAAGAATGTAAATCTCCATTGGACTCCGGCCCCCACAATCGCTAGTGTCCAGGATGTAACTCTCGTTTTCCAGCGGATTTGAGTAGATTCACTCCCACACCTTTTCAACCCTATGATGATCCCGATGGAGGGGAAATGGGCTAGTTTGTCAGAGGGGAATATTGTGACTCGTGCGCCATTGACAAAGTCTGCTTTGAGCTAACCAGACCCCGTGGCTTCACTGGGAACGCTGTGCCGTCAGCGTGAAGGCAGATTGGGACTCCGTGTGGGGTTTAGACCACGGAGTCTTTCCGTAACTGCAGGCAACACGAAAACAATGCATTGCTGCCATGCCCTGAAAGAATTGGTCTAATTTCTATAGAAAGGGCTCAGAGCAGAACCATCTGACTTCAGCTGCGAGCTGGCTGAAGGGCGTGGGTAGGGAACACAGGAATACATGGCTTTATATACCCCCGAGCTGCGCACACATCTCCCAACAGAGCTCAGAAAGCAACCCCAACCCGTAGTCTGGGGAGGAATGGAATGACCTCTCCTTCTATTGAAATGCTGCTTTCATCTCCACGGGTCCCTCTTTCCTTGGCAGCTTCATGGAGAGTTCTGATCTGCCTTCAGTGGTCTCCAAAAACAAAAGAATTCCTTATGCTCCTCGGACTAAACAGTCGCCTTGTTTAATCATTTCGATCACAACCGAGGATGTGTGGGGTTAACCTGTCAAACCCCACAAGACTAGGCTGATCAAACCCCGATGAAAACAAAGACTGGAACTAATAGGAGGAACGTTGTCGTTGTTCTATCAGTGTTTGCACTGGAGGATTGTATACAGTGTTGTGCTTCTGCCTTTGGCCGTGTAATCTATAGACGGCAGAGGCTGCAGCCGTTCAAGTGATTTGCAATTTTGGATCAGGGTTATAAATCACTCTGATTATCGGGCTGTTATTCTGTGCTACTTGAAATGTAGACTATGCAAAATGAGTTTATAGTCTGGAATAAATAAATCACATAAACGTCAGCACGCAGTTTTGATTTCACAAGGAAAGATTTTTATTGGATTAAGTCTAGCCCCTATTGGAGTGGCAGCTGGGGCTGTGATTCAAGAGGAGAACAAAACCACATTACAGTTAATAAAATGCCAAGCAAAGTACATGTATCATGCCCTAAGGGATCACTCCATCAGGTCCAGAGTGAGGACATTCCAAAGGTGGGCCCCAGACATGAGTCAGAGCTGCTATCATACCTGGGATCTGATGTGGTGCTCAGTTTCCCAGTTCATCTCACAGTGCCTAGTGCTAATGAGATTTGACTGGATCCCAGGCACAAACCAAAAGTGAGCTCACCCTATCCCTGGCCCCTCACCCATACAATATCCTCTTAAATCTTGCCACTCACTCTCCCTGATGACTGTCCTTCTCCTCTCCCACACTTTACCCTTCCCCCCCTCCCCTTGGCAGGGAGGCAATCATTTCTATGTTTTTCTCTCTCATCTCTAGCCCTCTCCTGTGCCTTGATCACTGTTCCCCCTCCCCTCCTCTCCTCTGCCCCCCATTATCATCTCCAACTCCTCTCTTTACTGTCCACTTTTTTTTCACAGAGAAGCAGAGAGTAGGGATGGTCCAGCATTAGGGGCCTAGCTGGGATCCCAAAATTAATTCCCTGCTCTGCTGCAGACTTTTTATGTGACCTTGGCAAGTCACTTAGGGCTTGGCTACACTTGCGAGTTAGAGCACATTAAAGTAGCCCCGGGCACTCTAACTCCTGATGTGTCCGCACTGGCAAGGCATGTAGAGTGCCTGGACCCTGCAGCTAGAGCGCTCCTGGTAATCCACCTCCACGAGAAGCATAAAGCTTGCTGCGCCCCTATTGAAACACCCAGGCGTCAGTGTGAATGAGGTGTTGCATTGCTGCACTGTGATTGACCTCCTGAAATGTCCCATAAACCCCTAAAGTCAAGTGGCCACTCTTCTCATTGTTTTGAAATCGGATGCAGGAATGTGGATATGCCCTTTCAAAGCTCTGTTTCTGACAACCAGCATGCTTATCTGCTCTGGGACAAAGGACCATTACTGTGGAATGCTGCTTGCTGTGAGTGTGTGTGAGAGAGAAGCGGGGGGAGGAGGTCTGCTGCTGTCTGAACTTCTCAGCCCTCCAAAAACCCACTCTTTCTCCCTCCACATACACACAACACACTCCCTGTCACATTCTACCCCACATTTGAAAAGCATGTTGCAGCCACTTGCATGCTGGGAAAGCTACCACAATGCACTGCTCTTTGTGGCGTTGCAAGATCTGCTAATGTGGCCACGCCAGTGCATTTGCAGCTGACAGTGTAAACACAGGGTGGCATTTTCCCTGCTGCAGTCTCCGAAGGCTGGTTTAACTCTCAGCGCTCTACATCTGCAAATGTAACCATGCCCTTAGTGTCTCTCTGCCTCAGTTTCCCATCTGTATAATGTGGATAATAGGACCTCCCTACCTCACAGGAGTGTTGTGAGGTTAAATACGTTATAGACTGTGAGTACCTTAGATGCCTGCCCCAGTCGCATCAAGTTTGTTGCTGGAGATGGCTGGATCAGAGGCATCCTTCAGGGATAAATACTTTTTAAGCAGCCTATTCTAAGCTTCTCTGTCTTGCTACCTAGGGTTTTGGGGAGCTCACACAATAGGTGGATCAGTCACTCACACCAGTCCCTGATGCAGGAAAAAAATACAAGCCAGCTACCATCTAGTAGCCAAACATATTAGCTAGGAACTGATACAATAGCTTGTTGGGGAAGGCCCAGCAAGGTCCAGGGAGAGTGCCCTGGTGAAGTTTCCTGCATACTTCTGAGCCTGGCTGCAGGGAATGGAGCAGAGAGGAAGTCACTGGGTATCACACTACAGTGATGTTCCTGAAGACTGCTTGCGGGTGTGCTTTATCTTTTGCACTGACCCTAGTGTGTTAATGTCTGGTGTATTTGGAGTTCCCCTACCAGTTTCTTGGCTTGCGGGATAACGTTGCATCCTCTCCTCGCTCTCTGCAGCCTTGTCTACAGTCTCTCCCTCTCTGAAGGAGAGTTTAGAAGTATAAAGAAAAGAAGAAAAAGACTTCTCAGGTCTAGGCATCTCCTGCCCCTGCAGGATTGTACCCTCCTGCAAATGTGCAGTGCTAGTGCATTGCCCTGTATACTTTTAAATGCCCATTGTAATGGGCCTTCCATCATTCCCCTTGGGAGATTATTTCACTGTCTGGTAAATCTCACCAGGATAGTCACTACCCACTTTCCCCTTCTTAATTTCATTTCATGTACTGCTAATTATAGTACCACCTAGCACCACTCTGCCTGCCAGTCCTCAGTGGTTACATCCTTCCCGCATTTCTAAGTCTGTATACAGTTGGATGTAATCTATTTATTTAAATGTAATGATAGTGTCTGCACACAAATATGTTGTGATTAGTCTAATCATAATGTCACTCCACCTCTGTCTCCCCTCAGCCTACCCTATTTTCACACACTCTCCCCCACTGTTAAAGTTGAGTCTGTCATTGCTGCCAGTATTTTAAGTGAGGGGCACCAGTATAAATCCCTATGGTAGAATCCCATGGGCAGCAGAGGCAGGTGCTCAGTCTAATACTTCTAATGAAGAGGAGTCTCTCATCTCTTTTTTCCTTCCCCCATACGTCTCTTCTTGCAGAGTGCCTCCAGCTGTGAAGGACTGAGTCCCTACTGCACGCAGCCTCCCAAGCAGCTGTAGAGTCACAAAAGAGTCTGGCTCTGGCTCATATCATTGCTGCTCAGGAAGCTGCGAGAGCAATGGAACTGACCTGGTAGGCTGCTGCTGCACTTGCCAGAGAATGTATGTTATTCCTTACTGATGAGTGGGCAAGCGTTTTTTTTTCTTCTCCAAGCCTTGCTGTTATGGGCTAAACAAAACATTCTGCATGCACTAAAGGGCAGGACTGATTAAGTTCTGAGCACTCAAGGAAGTCTAACACAATTTACAGGCTGAGTGGCTCAACCCTGAAGATCCAGTGCTCAATTTTCTCAGAATTTGGTCTTGTTGACAGTTGTCTCCTGCCTGGTAGGGGTATCTTCCTGCTTCCAGGCAGTGGGATGTCCTGATACTTGTAGCAAGTTCTCCTCATGCTACCTATTGGAAAGTATGCTCCAGGTTAAGCAGCAGCAATTTAACAATGACTAGGCTTCTCCTATGGCCTTGTATTCAGGGATCAAAGTGTGCACTGCCACAGAGTGCCTTCTTTTTGGCTATCTTTGTGTGGGAGATGATCACACACACTAGCATCCAGGCTCATCCAGGCCTTCTGGAACCTGGCAGTTGCAGACTCTTGGGCCGAGGAGGGCTGGATGAAGGCAAAATCCATTGACTGGCTGATGCAGGCCAGAGGCTGGGTGGGGGACCCATTGACCTGAAAGTTTGGATTCAAGGATTCCTTGGTGGGGCATCCACATAAAGTATTGGGGTTATTCATGGAGACTGGAGAACAGGGAGTAGCATTGGCAGAGATCCCGGAGTGACAGGAGCACTTTGATTTGTTGTTTAGAGGGTAGTTTGATTGAACTGGGTTTAGGCCCCATTAAGCGTAATACACCAGGAGTGCTGAGTTCCACTTAGAACTTTCCATACGAATTCTGGCTGAGGTCCCTGGATCCCTAGGAAGGAGTAGGAATCCATGGGTTTGTTTGGGGTTTCTGGCCTCCTGATTCTTCACAGGGCCAGGAAGCCTGTATTACTAGCTCTTTATAATCTTTCACTCCTTGCTCTGTTTCTGCAGCTTACACCAGAAGGAATTTGGCACCTGTTCTTTATGGCTTGTGGCAGCCACATCTGCCTCACAAGCTGGGCTTCCTGAGACAGGCAATCAGGGAAACTGGGAGATGACAGTCTTTCTATTTCAAGTACTAAGTAAGGGCCTGATCATAAGCATGCTCCTTCCAAGGAACAGCTTGTAGCTTCGGACCCTGAAGGAGCAAGGAGCTGGTCCCTCCAATTAACCTGTTTTTCTTGGCTACCGTAGTTCTACTTTCTCGGTAGCCTCCTCTTGCTTCAAGGTCAGATGAAGTGTGCATCTGTGTCTACAGCATTATAGAGCTGATCCAAAGCCCACTGATGTCAAGTGAAGTTTTCTCACTGACTTCAACAGACTTTGGATCAGGTCCCCAGTTATTTTTATTGTCAGAGTTTAATTTCTGGCCTGTTTTATACTACAGAACTGGATTGGCTGGGCCCTGGATCTAATGCCTGCATGGCTAGGAGCTACCCGGGTCTGGTAAGAAAGGAGTGTCCTCAGGTTCAGAGAGGCCTCTCTCCTATTTCAACACCTGGTTTTGCCTCCCTTTTCCATCCACATATTGGATTTCCATGTAGAACCGCTCTTACGAATTCAGTCTTTAATGTGCAAAGGTTCCATATATGTTGTCCATCTGCTCTTTGATTTTTATGTGCTATATTTAACTCTTATGTAGTGTCTTTCTTCCCAAGTGATCACAAAGGGCTTCATAACCTACCTGCATGAAACTCCCTGAAATGGAGGCAGAGTAGGGGAGCCATCTGGCAATAGTAGTGGAGGAAGGGGAAACTTTGGCTGAAAGAGAAAACATCTCTTTTAATAGTTATGCAAGTAGGCAAGGGGTAAACTTTTCAAAAGCACCTAAGTGACTTAAGGGGTCAGTGGGACTTAGATTCCTAAATTGTTTAGGTACTTTTGAAAATGTTACCCAAGACCTTTGTTTTAAGGGCTCACATACTGTGCTGTGTTTCGTGAATTTAGCATAATGTGCTCAGATTACCTTAATGGGTCAAGGAAAGAATTGGCATCCCCTTGTGAGTTGCTGTCTCTATCTCTGTCTATCCTTGGTGATCCAGAGACTCTGGACACTCACATATACATTGCTAATCTTTCACATTTGGACTTCACTTGTTCTCAGTTTATAATGTGGTAAATAGCCCTATTAGATAAAGCAGGATCCAGGGAAGAAGCTGTCCTCCAACCCATGCATGTGCAGGGATGGGACTTGGAACCTGTAGCAGCATGGGTAAGAGCTTGCCATTGTCCATTTCATAGAGTTTAATGCCAGATAGGACCATTAGACCTTCTAGTCTGTCCTCCTGCATAAGACAGGCCATGAAATTTCCCCAAAATACCCCTATGTTGAGCCCACCACAACTTCAGTTAAACCAAGCATTTTGGTCCAAAGCAGACTAAACTGTTGCGTGCTACAGGCAGAGACCAGGACAGACACAGGGACTGTTCATCTTAGAAAAGAGAGGACTGGGGGAAAGGGAGGGAGGGGGAGGAATATGTTAGAAGGCTATAAAATTGTGAATGGTGTGGAGAAAGTGAATAGACAAGAGCTATTTACCTTTCACATAACACAAGAACTAGGGGTCACCCAAACCTGGTAGCAGGTTTAAAACAAACATAAGGAAGTACTGCTTCACACGAGGCACCATCAACCTGTGGAACTTGTTTCCAGGGGATTTTGTGAAGGCCAAAAGTATAACTAGGTTCAAAAAAGAATTAGATAAGTTCATGGAGGGTAGGTCCATCAATGGCCACTAGCCAAGATCATCAGGGATGCAATCTCATGTGCCAGGTATCCCTTAATCTCCAACTGCCAGAAGCTGGGACTGGATGACAGGGAATGGATGACTTGAAATTGCCCTGTTCAGTTAATTCCCTCTGAATCATCTGGCACTGGCTACTGTTAGAAGACAGGATACTGGACAAGATGGATCACTGGTCTGGCCAATTATAGCAGTTCTTATCCTGGCTTCCTGTCTCCAACTGTGGCAAATCTCTGATGCTTCAGAGGAAGGCAAAAAACTCCCTCCAGATTATGATTATGCATTGGGTGAAGCAGTTCCTTCCTGACTTCCACAGGCAACTGGATGAAGCCCTGAAGCATGAGAATAGGTTGTATCATTACCAAATACAGAGCCACAAGTGTTATGAGCATGTTGGGAAATGAACAGTGATTGTGGGGCACATCTGTACAAAGGCCCAGCATAGTATGTTGGTTCATTTTTAGGTTATAGTCAATCAGCTCCAAAGTGGGACACCTGTTGCACCTGTTTACTTTTCAAGTACACAAGAGAGCACACCAGTGGGGCTGTGCTGTGGCATATATATGGGCTTGAAACCACCCACAGGTTTTATAATGATGTGGCCCATCAAGTTTGGCAGGAATTGCCTGTTGGATTTTAGGTTTGGTCAATTGGCTCATTTATTTATTCTAAATGCTTCTAAAAGCTGTGACCAATTTGACTCCCAACGTGTGTTTCTGTCTTCTTTGAAGCCTATGTAAATGTAAGCAAATGAAGTCTTGTACGTTTACATTCACTGGATGGCAAATGTAAAGCTTTCCACATCACTGGGAAAAACATTTAGCTACAATGTCCACCGAATTCCCATTTGAGAAAAATATCGTAACGTTTTATATGCAGTAATAAATACGCGGAGTGACTTAGCAGAAGAACCTGAGGCTTAGAGGGAGGCCCCCTTAAAAAACACATTGGCTTTTAGAGGGAAGACTGGCATAATATCTGTATTAGCCAAGAAAATGAGGGTTGATAGCTCAAGTGACTTTCATGTCTGCTTCTGTACTAAGTACTGCATACATGTTTCTGTCTAAACAAATACTTGTCTGCAGCAAGCTGATCTAAAAAGCTAGTGCAGGGGTCGGCAATCTTTCAGAAGTGTCGTGCCAAGTCTTCATTTATTCACTCTAATTTAAGGTTTCGCGTGCCAGTAATACATTTTAATGTTTTTAGGAGGTCTCTTTCTATAAGTCTATAATATTTAACTAAACTATTGCTGTATGTAAAGTAAATAAGTTTTTTTAAATGTTTAAGAAGCTTCGTTTAAAATTAAATTAAAATGCAGAGTCCCCCGGATCGGTGGCCAGGACCTGGGCAGTGTGAGTGCCACTGAAAATCAGTCTGAGTGCCACCTTTGGCACACGTGCCATAGGTTGCCTACCCCTGAGCTAGTGTGATGGTAAATATGCTGTGGGTTGAGGGATGGTGCTGTCAGACATGGCTCTTAAGAGAAAGGTGATTTATGGGTGAAAACACACAAAAGTTAAAACTAAAAAATATATATAACGATTTGAAGAGTTTCCCTAAACACCGACATTTACAGAGACATCAGCTAGGATAGCTGATCCATTATATAGTTTTTTTTTCTAGCACCGCGTATTATTAAGATTGCCCATTATAAGACCTTGTTTGCAATAGCTTATAACTTTGACAAACTTTAACTGTTTGGGCTGAAATTGGCCGTGCTGTGTGTCTGCCTTAAGCTGAAGTTTTAGAAAATTCTGTCCCAAACAGTTCAGCCATTTCCAAGAACAAGGCTAGGGAAAAAGACATTGTTTTGCCCAGGTTAGAAAACTCTGGTGATCTTTTCTTTGAACAGCCCGAGAGCCTCTATGCTGTGGAGCAGGGTTTTGAAATTTGCCAGGGAGGGGGTAGCCTTTGGACCAGGGATGTTCCTTTTGCCATCACTGTGAAAATCCATCTAAACTTGGCCAAGTTAGAGGCCTTTGTAAAAGCACAGTTTGCACATGCTCAGTAGAGACAGATTTTAACAGCTAAATTTCTGGAAGATTCTGTATGCACTTGGCATGCTCCAGCCCAGGGTTGAGCAGGACTTTCCTTGCAATTGCGGCTCTGGGCTGCAGCACTCCATGTTCAGTTCAGGCATCTGAACTGAGAGCAGGGAGTTCGTTTCTCCTGTGCTGTCAGTGAGCCTCCATGCTGGGCCTAGGCGGCATGAAAACTAAATTGTCTGATTCGAATGAAGAAGGGACACGTGCCAGACCTGCAAAGGTGGTGGGAAGCATAGAATGGGACAAGGAGTGTGGGAGGGAGGGTGGAAATTGGGGTTGGAAGCTGGTGGTAGGGGAAGAGGGAAATTGACTGAGAGCTGGGGGAGAGACTGGGACTGGCTGGCAAGGAGACTGGGATGGAAATGGAAGGGGCTATGAAGAATCTGGGGTGGGGAGTAGAGAGGACTGGGGCAGGGAGAGGTTGCGGGGGACAGGCCAGAATGGATCATGCTTGAGGGAATCAGCAAAAGAGTCTGTTACCACTAGAGCGCACTTTCCTCCAGAGCCTGGAATAGAACCTACTTTCACCAGTCCTCTGCTGTCCGCAAATATTTGTGAAACCCACTAGCAAAATAGCCCAGCCCCTTCTAATGCTAGTCCACATAGAGGATGATGGCAACCCATGACTGCTGTCAGTTACTCCATCAACTCCAGGTCCTGCCTGCTGCCCCCTGGCGATTTATAAGGTCCTGGGGGCCCCGGGCCACCACCGACATCACTGGCAGCGCAGCGGGGCTAAGGCGTCTTCCTGCCTGGCCTTGCTCCACACCACTCCTGGAAGCAGTTGGAATGGCCCTACGGCCCTCTGTGTGTGTGTGTGTCTCCACTTGCTGCCCCTGCCCTGAGCCAACTCCACAGCTCCCATTGGCTGGGAACTGTGGCCAATGGGAGCTGCGGGGGCGATGCCTGCAGGCAGAGGCACACGGAGACCCCCTGACTCCCCTGCCTTGGAGTTGCTGCCAGAGGACTGTGCAGGTCACTTTCGGGAGCTGCCCGAGGTAAGTGCCACACCCCTCACCCTCTCCCGCTCCCGCTCCCCAACCCCCTGCCCCAGTCTAGAGCCTGCACTCAAACTCCTTCCCAGAGCCCATCCCCTGCACCTCCTCCTGCACCAACCTCCTGCGCCAGCCTAGAGCCCGCATCCCACTCCCAAACTCCATCCCAGAGCCCAACCCCTAACCCCTCCCGCACCCCAACCCCCTGCCCCAGCCCAGAGCCCACACCCCTCCCGCACCCAAACTCCCTCCCAGAGACTTAGGCAGGTGTGTGTGTGTGTGTGTGTGCGCGCGCACGTGCGTGCGGGGTGGGGTTTTGGACCTGTTCTGGGCACCACCAAAAATTATACAAATCTGCTGCCCCTGTTCTCCCCTCTTCCATCAGTGATGACTGAACCTCTGTTCTGGGCTCCCTTGTGTTGCTGCCCTACCACAGCTCAGAAATCTCCTTGATCTGCTCTTAAACCCAGTTAAAAGGGTGACAGCAGCTTCCCTTAACAAACGAACACAACACCCTCACCCACCCTCTAAAATATTAAAACACTGAAGACTCAAACTGGCCCTGAGGCAAAGCTGAGCTCAGCTTTATAGCAGTCAAGCCACGGGGCTGCCCAAGGCAGCCCAAAATGATCCTTAGTCGCAGCTCAGTTTGCTTTTTGCTGGATGGTCTTAGCATCAAAGTGTGGGGCTGGTAGCTAGGAGATGTAAAGTCTTTTCCGAGCTGTCCTAGATTTCCCGAACAGTCCCAAGCAAGATGCATTAATCTCATTCTCACTTTCCCCATAGGTGAAATGGGGATGATTAGAATAGTCACAGGGGATCAAAAGGATTCATGTCTACAGAGTGCTCATGTCCCATAGGTAAAGGCGGCTATGGCTGTGCAGGGCTTCATTTACTAACAGTGTTTTACAAATATTGATTTTACAACATATTTTCCCAGTTACCAGCTTCTTTGCATTGAAATCCTCCCAGAAACCTCAAGGTCTGACAACAGAAAGTGGGTGGGGAGGAAGGTTCTTCCCCTAGGTGTTTCTCCTGAATTGTCCTTTCAGGGGGATGAAGGTAGAAGGAGGAGAATTAGGGTCTCACCTGGTGGGACTGGCCATGGGGCTGGCCTTCAAACTCCTGGATTTCTTGGGATTGCCCATGGATCCCAGGGACAACTGCAGGAGGGCATCCACTGCAGCTGCATTGTCAGGGCTTCCCTGGTTGCTAATTGCCCCAGCAACTCCTTTTAAAAGGGAATCTCCACCTAGATAGAGTAGAGCCATGGGAAATCAAAAGGGGAGACAGCATGGCTCAATAGATCGGGTCTACGCCCTGCTCTGCCACGGACATGCCAAGTAACCTTGGGCTGGATGGCGACTGCTATAGAAGCATGAAGTATTGTATCATGTATCATCAAGTTATAGGGGAGGGATAGCTTGGTGGTTTGAGCATTGGCCTGCTAAACCTAGGGCTATGAGTTCAATCCTTGAAGGGGCCGTGTCAGGAGCTGGGGCAAAAATCCATCTGGGGATTGAGCAGCAGGTTAGGCTAGATGACTTTCTTAGGTCCCTTCTAACCCTAATATTCCCTTTGGGGGGAGGATAGCTCAGTGGTTTGAGCATTGGTGTGCTAAACCTGGGGTTGTGAGCCCAATTCTTAAGGGGGCCACTAAGGGATACAAGGCAAAAATCAGTACTTAGTCCTGCTAGTGAAGACAAGGGGCTGGACTCAATGACCTTTTGGTGTCCCTTCCAGTTCTATGAGATAGATATGTCTCCATATATTTTTTTATTGTTTTTATTGCTATAGCCCTAGTCTGTATTACTTTTCTACCCCAGTCCCCATAGGCCAATAAGAGGACAAAGAGCTCCCTGCCTGCCTGTTTCTTCTCTGGCTCAGTGCTTTTACCATCCCTGTGGCTTCAGAGAGTCCTCTGAGGAAGGGGGAAAACTGTCACAGAGGTGGCTGGAGCCTACCTTCTCCACAGGCGGGGTGAGATCATTGTGGAGAGACTCCTCTCTGTGCCTGGATGAAGAGGGTATAATCGGGCCCCCCTTTCCTCTGCCATCTACACAAATCAGTTAAAATGAAGTAGACAGCAGAGCCATCAAGAGGTGCATGTGCCTACGGTGAATATCTTATTGTAGCTCTTGCCTTATTTCCCCGCTCCCCGACATTTATGTATTATCCTCACTTCTTCTGTTCTGACTCAAATCCAGATCATGAACGGTTTGGGGTAAGGACTTCGTCTTTCACTTGCTTTGTAGTACGTCTGGCTCACTTTTGAATGGTGTGAAATAATAATATGGAAAACATGAAAGATACTGTTACAGGCAAAAGTGTAATGTTATACACAGCATTTAATGCAGGGCCTATCAATACTACACATTGTATTGTTTGGGACACTGATAAAACATGGGTAATGGCATCAGACTCCACTTGGCAAGACCAAATTGTGTATCACATACTGGCAGCCCCATCTTGTCATACGCAGGGCCTCATTCAGTAACATTTGTAACATAAGCAGCCCCTTAGCCTGTCCATTTCCATTTCAGTGCTTTTCTCTTAAAACCCTTTTTATTCAGAAACATAGAGGAAATTGCTTATTGCAGAGTGCCAAACATATAAGGAGACAGATCACTGCCCTGAAGAGCTTACTATTGAATTCAGACAAATACAATAAGAAGGAAGAAGGGATTCGGGTTGAAACTTGGAGCAGACAAATAAATGCCTGTATACAATTGCATCAGTCACAGTGCATGGAAATATGCTCCTTTTTAATTCAAGTGCTCAGCTGTGTCACATCTATTGCTGAGGTTGACAAATTGTTACTTCCTTAGGTAGAAAATGCTTATATTTTAATGCTTGTTATGCCATGAATTATTAAACCAATTTTACTTTAAAGAGCAACTGAAAGGACAAACTTATGTTTAAGGATTACCTACAGTATCTTAAAAAATCAGGAACGTTGACTAGACTAGTAGAAGCAAAGACAGATTTTGTTTAGTTCATATAATTTCTGCCAAAAATATAATGCTAATGTAATGTACGTTGCATTGAGTGCCATATTTCCTAGGAAATGTGCTGTGCAGCAATATGATGAAAATTATTATATTTAACAACATTTGTATAGATTACATTTGTAAGTAATACATGCTGATCTTATGATCCTTTCCTGGGTCTTTTCTGTGGAAAATAACCAAGCATTTGGATTTGCATGTCTGCATTCTTTATGTCAATAAGTATGTCCTGCTTATTACATTTTTGCTTGTTTTTTTTTGTATTTTTCTCTAAAAATTAATATAGGAAATAATTTTTAAAAATTAAAGTTATTCTATTTTAGTGCAGATCAGCTATTAATTATTCCTGTTTATGGATTATGAAAAAGTGCAGTACAAGTGCTTCCTATACTAGGAGGTGAATGGTCCTTACAGATAATATCTAGATTTATATACACCGGCAGCACAAATACAACATCATTGTGTTTTACAAGGGATCATTGTAAGAGAACTCCTTTAAAAAAACATTGTGCAAAAACTTATTTTCAGTCAGATAACGGATTCCTCAGATTCAAGGTGAATCAAAGGAAAATTATGTCCAGGAGGACAAAGATGTTCAGCCAGTACCACTATAGCGTGACCACATGACATACCCAGAGGCAACTACAGGGCTGTTAGTACAGCTGCCTGCAGAGACTGCCAAGGAGCCAGATGATGCTGGAAGAATATCTTTCACAGCTCTGGATCTGGCTATTCTTGGCTTGTTCTCTGGCTACCGGAGCTGGAACTCATTGCTCGGCAGATAAACAAAGAGACTAATGAAGAGGATGTGGAGCAGTTGATAATTTTGGTAAATCAGAGCAACACCATTAATTTAAGGTTATATTAGTACCTCTTTGAAAAACCTCAGCCCTTAAAATGGGATCCAAGATGCAACTCAGCATATGGCTCTAGGAACGATTCCATCCTGCCTCCCCTCAAAAAATGGAAAAATGTTTAAGATCGGTGTGGAGTTGCAACAGTGCAAAAATATGCCCATCCTTTTTGGACACTGATTTTATTTGGCAGAAGGGGAAACTTTGATTTTCAGATTGGAAATGTACAGGGCCTTTGTGGGCTGGGCCTTATTTTAAAAGATTGAAACAATTCCAGAGGAGACTTTCTGTTCTATCAGATTGGGTAGATTTTAATATTAGTGGAGTGTTTGTTTCGTTTTTTAAAGCTGTCTTCTCTGGGTGAAATAATACACAGTTTAACATATTTTATCCAGAGTAGTTTTTCATGGTTTTTAAAGAGAAAAATCCAGAATTTAAAGAAGGCTGAGGTTGTCAAGCAACAGTCAGGACATTCATTATTATTACTGATTATTACTTATTACTGCGAGTCATCAGTTTGCTTGCTGCTGTATAAGTCAAACTACCACTCAGAAGGAAGAAACACTTGGCAATGAGACTCCTGTTTTAGTTACTTGTAAGATGCTGAAATACCTTATTGATGAGCATGGTGTGTATATAAAGATAAACAGACATAAGAACATAAGAATGGCCATACTGGGTCAGACTGAAGGTCCATCAAGACCCGTATCCTGTCCTCTGACAGTGGCCAAAGGGAATGTAGGTGCCCCAAAGAGAATGAACAGACAGGTTATCATCAAGTGATCCATGCCTTGTCACCCAGTCCCAACTTCTGGCAAACAGAGGCTAGGGACACCATTCCTGCCCATCCTGGCTAATAACCGCTGATGGACCTATCCTCCATGAATATCTCTAGCTCCCTTTTGAACCCCGTTATGGTATTGGTCTTCACAACACTCTCCAGCAAGGAGTTCCAGAGGCTGACAGTACAGTGCATGAAAAAATACTTTCTTGTGTTTGTTTTAAACCTGCTACTTATTAATTTCATTTGGTGGCCCCTTGTTCTTGTATTATGAGAAGGAGTAAATAACACTTCCTTATTTACTTTCTGTATACCACTCATGATTTTATAGACCTCTATCATATCCCCCCTTAGTCGCCACTTTTCCAAGCTGAAAAGTCCCAGTCTTATTATTCTCTGCTCATACGGAAGCCGTTCTATACCCCTAATAATTTTTGTTGCCCTTTTCTGAATCTTTTCCAATTCCAATATATCTTTTTTGAGATGGGGCGACCATATCTGTATGCAGTATTCAAGATGTGGACGTATCATGGATTTATATAGAGGCAATATGATATTTTCTGTCCCATTATCTATCCCTTTCTTGATGATTCCCAACATTCTATTCGCTTTTTTAACTGTCGCTGCACATTGAGTGGATGATTTCAGAGAACTATCCACAATGACTCCAAGATCTCTTTCTTGAGTGGTAACAGCTAATTTAGACCCCATCATTGTATATGTATAGTTAGGATTGTGTTTTCCAATGTGCATTACTTTGCATTTATCAACATTAAATTTCATCTGCCATTTTGTTGCCCAGTCATCCAGTTTTGTGAGATCCTTTTGTAGCTCTTCACAGTCTGCCTGGGACTTAACTATCTTGAGTAGTTTTGTTTCATCTGCAAATTTTGCCACCTCACTGTTTACCCAGGAAGACACAGGAAGAGTGGATCCTACCCCAAAAATTAGATAGCCAGTCCAAAGACACTTGGAGCCAGGCCTGAAGGCTACTGAAATCAATGGGTAACTTTCCACTGACTTCACTGGCTCTGAATAAGACCCATAAGGTGTTTGACTATCAGAAGATGGAGCTATTCTCAGGCAGGTTCAGATATTTATTTGAACCACCCTTGCTGCCTTGTTTGATGGATTAACATTGCTGTGTTTCCTTGGAGAGGTTTGAATGAAGAGAGGGTGGCATGAGGAGAAGGACTGAGTGACATAGACAAAGAATGAAAACAATCACATTAGGAGTTATCTGAGCAGCTGCAGGCAAAGGGAATAGGAAGAAATAGGGACTGAGATGTAAGTAGGGGCAGAACTTTCAAGGTGAGGACAAGAAGCTTGAGAGGAAGCCAGAAGAGGGATTCAAGGAGGGGAGTGACATGGCCAGAGCTTAAGATGTAACCCCAGGTTTCCAGAGGTAAAAGGGCCAGGAGCCCACACAGACCTCAGATACTGTATATGCAGTTCAGAGTCCCACGTTACATGCTAGGCTGGATTAACCCATCACTGGGCATTAGGCAAATGCCTATTTCTGGATCCCTCTCCTGGGCAGCTAATGTAGATGCTCTCATTATATGGATGCATTTATATTATATTAACACTCTCCTGGCCAGCACAGCTGCACTAATGATCTATTACCACAAGCACATCCAGCTCCTGCTGCACAGATGTTGTTTAGTTAAGCCTCTCCTTCCCACAGCTCCCATTGGTGGGGAACAGTGAACCGTGGCCACTGGGAGCTGCGGGCAGCCATGCCCGTGGATGGTCAATGTAAACCAACTGTCTTGCAGCCCACCAGTGGATTACCCTAATGGGCTGCAGGTTGCCCACCACTGATGTAGCAAGTCCTGAAGCTGGCTCTGAGTGAGTCCTATGGGCAGACCAAAGTGGACATAGGCTGCTGGAAGGAGGACAAAGTCAAGTAAGCTCCCGGGGGAAGCTCTGGTGCAGGAGCTTGACCCATGGCAGTGGTGAGGAGGAGCTCCGCTGGCCACCCCACTGCCCACTCAGGTATGTCCCGGCTGCCCCTGTCATGACGGAGGAGCCCATGGATTTGGGTCCTAGGCAAGTGCCTAGCTTACCTGTGCATTAATCTGTCCCTAGTTACCCCTCCTCCTGATGTCTGTGACAGGCCCCCATGGCTACAGAACCATTTGCAGGCAGGCAGGCATGCAGGCAGGCAGGCGGGAGAAAGATTGTGGTAGCTGAGAGGCGCCATTGCAGCTTGAAGAGGGAGCAGAGCTGGCTGGGGCATTGGATGGCCAGAGCACTTGAGGACTGAACTACGCAAGAGTATCTTCACTGGAGCCTTTTTCAGCAGAAGCCTATGGATACTACTGCTGGGGCGAGAGAATAGGTCTGCCAACTTTCTATTCACACAAAACTAAACACCTTTGCCCCTCCCCCTGCCCCTCCTCTGAGGCCCCACCCTGCCCTGCTCCTTCTCAGAGGCCCCGCCCCTGCTCACTCCATTCCCCCGTCCCTCTGTCCTCTCCCCATCCTCACTCACTTGCTTATTTTCACTGGGCTGGCTCAGGGGGTTTGGGTGTGGGAGTGAGTGAGGGCTCCGACTGGGGGTGCGGGCTCTGGGGTGGGGCCAGAGATGAGGGGCTTGGGATGCAGGAGGGGGCTTTGGGCTGGAGGGAGGAACCAAGGCATTTGGCATTTGGGAGGGTGGGAGGGGGATCAGGGCTGGGGCAGGGGGATGGGGCATGGGAGGGGGTCAGGGATGCAGGCTCCAAGCAGAACTTACCTCAAGCAACTCCTGGAAGCAGTGGTATGTGTCCCTCCAGCTCCTATGTGGAGGCACGTCCAGGTGACTCTGTGCACTGCCCCATCCGAGATGTCACTTCTGCATCTCCAATTGGCCATGGTTCCTGGTCAATGGGAGCTGCAGAGCCAGTGCTTGCGGAGGGGGCAGCACGTGGACCCCCTTAGTGCCCCTATGCATAGGAGCTGGAGCGGGGACATGCCACTGCTTCCAGGAGCCACGGCAGGCAGGAAGCCTGCCTTAGCCCCATTGCGCTACTGACAGGACTTTTAATGGCTTGGTCAGCAGTGCTGTCAGAGCCTCCACGGTCCCTTTTCGACCGGGCGTTACGGTAAAAAACTGGACACCTGACAATCCTATGCGAGAATCCTGCAGCGGCAGGGAGCCAGGTTAGGCAGAGCCCTCAGTAGAAGATAGAGTCACATGCTCCTCATCAAGGCTTGAGAAATCTAACGATTTACCCAGCGTACATAGACATTGCACTGTGCAGGAGGCAGGACGGGGAGAAGCAATGGGGATGAGCTTAGTGGGACCAGGGCGCCACTGGTTCCTATGGAAGGGAGAGGAAGAAAAGCACTAGAGTGATGTAAGTGCCACCACTAGCTCCACTGGAGGACCGTGGAAGGAAGGTACAGCCTGTGAACCTGCTGCTTCTTTGAGAGGTGGAAGAACAAAGAACAGAGAGCTTAGGTGCAGGCAAAAAAGCAGGGAGTCAAAGCGCCTTCTGCACCCCAGGAGTGGGGCAGGAACAGAAGCAAGGAGCCCCACAAAGAGACAAGGGATAGAACAGATGGAGTTGGGGATGTGGATTTTGTGGCAATGTCAGTATTTTTCACTTGGGGAAGCAGGGTCAATGCTTGGGTGAGTAGTTGATGGGGAAACGTTTTAAGATATTGCTTTTCACTCTGCTGGCAGATCACAGAAACAGTGACGGGTTAAGCTGTATCCAGTGAACCCTGAGAAGAACTTACCCCTGACTATCCCCAGGGCCCTGCCCAGATGCCCACACTCCTGCTGGGAGAGACATGAGGGCAGGGGGAAAAGGGGATTTGCTATTTAGGCTGAGGGGTGGTCCGGGTTTTTCCCTCTCTAGCTAATTTACCTGTTGGTAGCTTTCTCGGTTTCAGGGGTCCAGCTGCTGTGGCTTGGATGCTGCAGCTGCTGCCTGTGACTGAGGCTGTGTTAGGGCTCCATGGCCACTGCAGGGATGTTGCTTACTTCCTCTCCTTGCCTCTGAAACCCTTCTTTCCCCCTCCATTCCCACCCTGGTCAGTTGCTGCCCCTGCAACCCCTCTAACAATTGTAATTCTAAGCAGGGCTTGTGGAAGATGAGCTAGAGCTCAGGCATGTGGGGCCAGAAGGCTGCTCTTTGCCACTCCCCAGTACAAGCTGTTACAGGAGTGAGTACATGGGAAGGAAGCCCCAGATGGAAAGGGTCAGTAGGAGGCCCTAGATTTGGTTGAATGGCTCTAACTACAGCTGTGTGCCTCCCCCGGTAGAACTCTTGAGGGAGGATGGTGGTGGAGATAACTGCTCCCCTGCTGGGTGTATCTTGCCTGCAGCACAGCCGGCTTAGCTGGTGCGAGTAGGTGAAGGTTGCCTGTTGGGATAACTAGCCCAAGGACAGACTCTCCTGTCTTGTTAGATTGTGTCATTATTAGCAGTATTTAAACATGTGTTTTCATGTATAATGTAGCACATTCCATCCTCAGTTATCCAGGCTTCAGTTATCTGAAATAAGGGCCTGTCTCCTGGTGTCTATTAATTCCTCTGAAAAGTCCCTCGGTTATCCAAATGTATCCATGATGTCTGGATAATCGCGGTTGTACCTTTGTTTATTTTATTTGACTGGTGTGGCAATTTTAAACTATAGGATTGTCTTTTATAAAGATTTACAAATGAGGAAAATAAAAAATCTTCTCTGGGTTCTGTGATTTGTGTGCGTATGTTTCAGAATGCTTGGGTGAATGCTATGCTCATGAAACTGCCACAGCATGGGCTACAGCACACATGCACAGTAATGGAGATGCTTAAATAACTCTTTGCTAATTGAACTCACCTTTGGCTCTCTGCTTGGCCTGGAAAAGCAGCAAAGAATCCTGTGACACCTTATAGACTAACAGACGTTTTGCAGCATGAGCTTTCGTGGGTGAATATCCACTTCGTCAGATGCAACTGCTTGGCCTGAGTCTCTCTTGTGTAAGCATAAACCGACATCTATTATGTGATCTGTGGCTGCAGAATTTGCTGGAGATTCTTCCAGATATGGGCTCCAGAATCTCAAGTTTTCATTTAAAAACAAATGCTGTGAAGATAACCAAAAAAATGTGACTGAATTTAAACTGGTGAAGTTAGTTCTTCCTGAATCTGCAAACAGCCTAAAACAATAGTTTGGAAAGGTGTGAACTGCCCCATTCATCCAAGGGGTTTACACTGTTAACTAATACACTGCTGATCATTTTAGCAGAAACACCCAGTTAGGGGGTTTATTCCACAGTTCCAATCTCTCTCTCTTCTTGGATGCCAAAACCTCCAGTCTTCTGCTGGCAACTTTTATGATGCAATTATGCATTATCAATATATAAATATGTGGCACATTGAAAATGAAGGGGCTGGTACAACATAAATGAAATGCAAATATCCATATAAATAACAGGATGTACTGTAATGTTTGCATTATTGATGCTCACTTAATTCAACAAACCTCCATTTTGTAATAGATATTAAGCTGCCACACATTTTTTAGACTACTGCACCTGAATGTTATAGAAGCCAGAGCCTTACCACTGAATTAAAGTCCAGCTTCTCACAGACTTCATAGGTCCTTAAATATGCTAACAAGTGGCAGTTGCATCATGTAGATCCTTGGGATTGAGAGGAGAGACCCACTAAATTTATTTGTTTTGTGGCCTGATCTAAGATGTGACCCTGGCTTCCCAGAGGTTAAAAGCTATTGGGTTTCCAGATCCTGAAAACCTTTATTCATGCAACTCCATTGAAGTCAGTTGAGCTATTTTTATGATTAAAGACCACACTCATGAGTAAAGTTTTGCAGGACTGGGCTTTGCAGCCTTAAGCTACTGCATACTTTCGCCTAGCCTCATGTTTCTTTAATTCATTCATACTACAGTCTAAGGCATCATTGCATTTCCCTAGTGTCATCAGACAGTTTTTCCAATAGTGACTGAAAAGCAGCTTGGGATAGTACTGTCATAACAGGCAGCTTGTGATGGATTGGTTCTTATACCTTACTGTTAGTACGTTTATTTGCTGAGATGTAAGGCAGGTAAATGAATGGTGAGAAAGATGCTGTGGTGGAAACATTCCTCTCTATTCTGGCTACAGGATGGTTCTTGATTTTTGGGGACCAAAACCACCCAAAAACCTGTGGAGATTTGTGGCAAAGTGACTCCCCAGCTGGTGTACTACCTTGTGGCTAGGCGTGGGGTTGTCTGGACTCCTGCTGACCAGGTCCGCTGGTGGTCCCCTTTTGCCTTGAGACTTGGTCCTCTGGCTGGGTCATCTTTGACCTCACCCCTTTGGGGTAACCCAGAGATTTTACCCATTAGTCCCTGGATCTCACACCAGGTCCAGGCCCAATAGTCCTTCTGGTCCCTTATGTTTGGGATCGTCCCATTGAGGCTGCAGGGGAATCCCATCTCTCCCTCTACCCTGGGTTCCAGCCCAAGAACCCTCGTAGCAAATAGTTAAGGTCTGTCTGGTCAGAACTGTTGCTTCCTCCCTGGGCTACTTCCTATATTGGCCTTCTCCTCAGGGGCCTTGTTTTCTCAACCGTGCATGTGTCTGTGTGTGTGTGTGAGCAGGAGTCCCAGGGTCAAGCCCCAATTCATTCTGTGCTTCCAGGCAACTGAAAGTAGCTTGGCTCTCAGCTGTGCTCCTTTGTAGGAGCTGAGGCTGAGAGGTCTGTCCATTTCCCCAGGCAGAGGCCTTCTGAACTGAACTTCTTCCTTTTAAAGGCTCCGCCTCTAAGCGTGGCATGCCTTCCAGGTGCAGTCAGGGCTCTTTAACCCCTTTTTACCTAATGTGGGGTTTGCACATCTCATCACAAAGTTGTGTCTCTTTCTTTTTTAAAAATAAAGGCCTGAGAAAAAAGAGATCATTTTGTCTGGACATTTTTCTGTTTCTCTTTGGGCTGGGTAGATCAGAAGTACATTTTGGTTCAACGTTTTAAGTGAACAGGGATGCGGTTTTAAAACGTCGTCCATTACCAGTAAACTGAACCAAAATATTAGCTGGTAAAAGAAGGATTTTAATAGTAGGCAATGGCAGTGGAAGTCCGGATACTAGGCTGTTACGAATGCATTAATCCTGCTTATCCTAAGAAAGATTCATCAGGAAAGAGACATAAAAAGGCAAACCTGAGATGATGCATTACAATGAAATATTGAAAAGATAACTCAGCCTTACTATGTGCATAGACTTAGTTGGTGCTGCATGGAAGCAGAACAAAGAATTTTTTTATAAACCAAATACAAACACACAAAGCAATGCTTAGACAGGAATATGTTTGTATGTTTTATAAGTCTGGATTTATTTTTCAGCCTTTGAATTAATTAGCTATCATGTTGAATTGTAAATCTGATAATTAAGCAAATTAATGCTGCAGTGAAGTTATTAATGAGGCAAAATATGCTAATATGCTTTTGATAAAGAGCTCTTCTGTCTCACCAAGAAACTGGCAAACATCTTTTATTTTGGGCCAGACAGCTTAACTCAAGTGATAAAGGGAAAGGTTCACGGCCATATGCTGGTGAACTAATGTTATGAGCCAGGGTTAATATCTAAATTGTAGATATGTGTAAAACCTTGCAGCAGTGTTGCAGTAACAATGAAGCTATTAGCATGGTTTCTAGCAGCGTCAGCACTGAGGAAAGTAAAAGGCTTGATAACCTTTAGTTTCACTATGGGAGATGATAATGTACAATAATGGATTGCTATTTTTATAGTAATATTTTAAATATTCAATCATTTCAAGCAGTGAATGCAATTCGACCTAGATATAATTAACATATGTTTCCCTGTTCAGTATACCACTACCTTTTTTGATTGTTAAGAAATGTTCAGCATAGAAGCATTAGGATAACGACATAGTTGTTTGGCAATGACATATGTATGTAACAATAATAGTAATACTTAACTGATTTTTATAAAGCCTGTTCATTCATTTGGAGTACTCCACATAATCATAAAACACACTGAAAATATTACAGTCTTGAATTGCCTATACACCAAGATATGAGCCTGGGTGCAAACAAGAGGAACTGGAATTGCTCATTTATGGGAATAAATGAGACCTAGTTGGTATTATGGAAACCTGGTGGGATGATTCCCGCTATAGGAATGATAAAATCAATGGTTATAACTTATTTAGGAAGGATCAAGTGGGCAAAAGGGAAGAGGGAATAGCATTCTATGTCAAATATGGCATTAACTGTTTCAAAGTCACTGATGACTGAGAAGAAAATGATCCTAAATGCTTCTGGATCAATGTTCTAATATGGGGTGGCCAACCTGAGCCTGAGAAGGAGCCAGAATTTACCAATGAACGTTGTCAAAGAGCCACAGTCATATGTCAACAGCCCCCGATCAGTTCCCCCTCACCTGCTCCCAGCAGCTCCAGCCCACTGGCAGTCCCACCGATCAGCGCCTCCCCCTCCCTCCTTGTACCACCTAATCATCTGTTTCATGGCTTGCAGGAGGCTCGGGGGGAGGGGGGGGGGAAGAAGAGGATCCTGGGCAAGATGACAGAGTGGCTGATAGGGGACTCAATTACTAAAGAATTAAAGGAAGGTAATATAATTAATCCCAATCAACATGGGGTTTATGGAAGAGAGATCCTTTCAAACTAACTTGATATCTTTTTTGATAATATGTCAAGTTTTGTTGATTGAGGTAAGAGTATTGATGTAATATATTTAGACTTCTGTATGGCATTTGACTTGGTAACACATGACATTTTGATTAACAAACTAGAATATAAAATTAAAATGGCACACACATTAACTAAATTAAAAAGCTGGCTAACTGTAAAAGCTGGTTAATTCAGAATGTAATTGTGAACAGGGAATTATCAAATGGGTGTGTTTCTAGTGGGATCCTTCAGGAACTGGTTCTTAGTCATACAATATTTAACATTTTTATTAATGATTTGGAAGCAGACATGGAGTGTACTGGAAGTGTGACATCTCTACTCTTCCTTGAGAACTTACTCAATAGCCCATTATCCCCTTTTAAGATCCCTTTGTTGAACTAAAACACTACTAAACAAAGTTAAAAAACTATAACAAATACAATAACTGACAACAACTCTTCAGGTTTCTTTAACTCAAATTAATGTGTCTTGATCAGTTTCTTAGGGCATTTCAGCCATCTTCCCAACCTGCTGTACTGCAAACCCTTATTAGGGAAGTCCTTGTCTGTAACAGACTGTTCAGTCACACAGTCAATAACGGTCAGTTTGTGAATGTTTTCACCTTCTATGCCTGCTCACAATTCTTCTGTCTTGGAAAAGTTGTCAGATGCTTATGATTCCGTTGTAAGATTAATCTGTGATCACTGAATATGAGTGAGGTGACCCTTCTTTGATCACTGTAGCTTTGACTGGCCAGTGCTCATCCTGTCAAATTCTCACCAAGTCTTTGTTTTTTAATTGTGGAAAAGATCTTGCTCCTTTATTGTAATATGCTGTCTGATTGGACTTTTTTCAGTTTATCCCTCACTTACACAGAGTCCTTAGTCATCTTTTGTGTTTTCTCCATTTCTGGTAATGAAGTATTTACACATCTGTTGTAGAGAAATTCAGGTGGTGACTCTCCATTGCAGCTGTGTGGATCTATAGTTGAGTACTGCTAAATTAGGACCTTCTCTTGCATCTATTGCTTTTTTGAACAAGTTTTTCACTATATGTACTCCATATGCCACTAATACATTGGCTTGAGGATATCTGGGACTAGATGTCTCAAAGATGTACTGTAGCAGGACAGTCTGGTTTAGTGGTCAGACAGTAGTCTTACAGTGTCTGCGGGCTTAGTCATCCCCCCAGCCAAGTTGTATGCAGCAGGCCTCAATACCTCCTGGGTACTTCTGTGCTCCCCTTGGGGTTCTGCTGCTACAGAGCAGCAGGGGCAAGGTAGGGGGACCCGGGACCACCCACTTGACTGGGTCCTGACCCATGGCCATAGGGGGTTTGTTAAAGTGTACAGACCAGTTGTTGATCTACCCCAAGTTACACTTTCCCCTGATCACTTCCTACCAGACTGGAGCTCTTCTGTCTGGGGTGTGGTCACTGTTTTAGAAGACTCCACTTGCTCTCTTAATGTCCTGCTCAAAGAAGAACAGCTCTATGTAGCTCAAAAGCTTGAAACAAAAGTTGGTCCAATAAAAAAATATTTCCTCACCCACCCTTGGCTCTCTAATATCCCAGGACCAAGAGAGCTACCATAACACTGCAACAACTGTTCAAAACAGTCTCCTATAGGTGTTTGTGTGTGGGCTAACCCAGAGCCCTGCTGTTGGAGCATCCTTAGCAAAGCTGTAGCCACACCTAGCACCACACCTGGCATCAACCTTGCTTCCTGGTGCAGCCTGCAGCTCTTTCCCTGCTTTTTCTGGGCTACTAGTGTCCTTCTAAGCTATTCCTTCACCAGTAACATGCCTTGGACCTGTTGACAGCTGGGGCCATCTTAGTCCAGCATTGCTTTATTCCTTGCCCAGGTTCAGTGTGGACTCTGTAGACCCTATCATACATATATTCTGACATTGTCAATAACCTAGTCCCAGATTTGGACCTTAGCGTCCAAAATATGGGGGTTAGCATAAAAACCTCCAAGCTTAGTTACCAGCTTGGACCTGGTACAGCTGCCACCACCCAAAAAATTAGAGTGTTTTGGGGCACTCTGGTCCCCACAAAAACCTTCCCTGGGGACCCCAAGACCCAAATCCCTTGAGTCTCACAACAAAGGGAAATAAACCTTTTCCCTTCCCCCCCCGCCAGGTGTTCCTGGAGAGATACACAGACACAAGCTCCGTGAATCTAAACAGAGGGAGTCCACCCTCTCTAATTCCAGTCCAGGAAACAAAAGCACTTCCCTCTTCACCCAGAGGGAATGCAAAGTCAGGCTAGTACATCTAACACACACAGGTCTCCCCTGACTTCTTCCTCCCACCAATTCCCTGGTGAGCTGCAGACTCAATTCCCTGGAGTTCCTCACTAAAGAAAAAACTCCAACAGGCCTTAAAAGAAAGCTTTATATAAAAAAGAAAGAAAAATACATACAAATGGTCTCTCTGTATTAAGGTGACAAATACAGGGTCAATTGCTTAAAAGAATATTGAATAAACAGCCTTATTCAAAAAGAATACAATTCAAAGCACTCCAGCAACTATAGACATGTAAATACTAAAACAACAAACCCTTTTTGTACTCACAACTTGGAAACAGAAGATTAGAAAGCAGGAAATAGAAAAATCCTTCCCATAGCTGAGAAAGAGTCAGGCAGGCCGAAGACCCAAGAACAAAGGACACACACACAACAAACCCTCCACCCAGATTTGAAAAAAGTCTTGTTTCCTGATTGGTCCTCTGGTCAGGTGGTTCAGATTACTTTTTTCCAGGTGAAAGAGACGTTAACCCTTAGCAATCTGTTTATGACAGACATAATCCAGGAATTCCCTATTTCTGAATTATGATTTATCTTTTATTACTGTCCTTGGAATTCCCTAGTGTGCAACTACAGATTAATGTGCCTAATGACCGTTGCTGCTGTGGTATCTTCAGATGTGAGTGCTACTGAGAAATTGATAAAGTAGTCTATGATAACCAGGTGATCATGTCTTCTCAGCCTGAATGTGTCTATATTGATTTTGTCCTATAGAACTGTAAGTTGTTTGTGCAGTATTATTAGTTCCTTTTGCTGGGAATCTCAGTACTTCTGATACCCGCTGACACTTCCAAACCTGCTCATCATTTCTTCAATGTACATCTGTGGCCATGATACAACTTCTCTACCACCCTGTTTTGATTTCATCATCCCCACATATGTATTCTTCCAATATTTTCTTTCTCCTCACTGTAGGAACTATAATCTGTGTCCCCTTTATGACTTCTCCTTAGATCACCTACAACTCATTTTTATTGTGGGAATACACAGTTGGGAAATGCTGATTTTTTCCTCTTTATTGCTTCTGTCACTGCTTGCAGCATTTCATCTCGAGTTGATTCTGTCACCAATTCATCCCATATGCCTGGAGATACAGCACAGGATGCTTTTATCATGTTCACATGTTTGTTTACTGCTTGTTCCAGATCATCAGGCTGTGTATTATCAGATGGAGCTTATGCTCTTGAGAGTGTGTCTGCTATTCCTAAGCGACATACAGTTGGAAATCTAGATTCAGGGCCAGCTTTAGGAAGTGCGGGGCCCAGTTTGAACACCTGGCAGTGATCCGGGTCTTTGGAGGCACTTCGGTGGTGAGTCCTTAACTCACTCCGGGTCTTCCATGGCACTGAAGGATCCGCTGCTGAAATACTGCCAAAGACCTGGAGTGAGTGAAGGACCTGCTGCTGAAGTGCTGCCAAAGACCTGGACTGCCGCTGGGTGAGTAAATATTAAAAAGGCGCCTAAGTTAGGCACTCTTCTTTAGGGTGCGGGGCCTTCTTAGGTGCAGGCACGGGGCCCGATTTGGGGGAATCAGGGCAATCAGTCTACAGCTGGCTCTGTCTAGGTTCACAGCATATTTCTGTATTTTCAGAAGTCGTCAATGTGAACTTGGTGGTGGTTCTCCAAGTCAATTTTGTGTATTACAATCAGTAGTTTGTGATCCATTTCTGCTTTAAAGCTATGACCAGGGCTGGCGCTACCATTTAGGCAGCCTAGGCAATCGCCTAGGGGGCCAGAATAATTGTTGGGCGCCTTTTGCCAGAGGGGTTAGCAGGCGGCTCTGGTGGAGCTGCCACAGTGGTGCCTGCGGAGGGTCTGCTGGTCCGTGGCTCCGGTGGAGCTGCCACAGTCGTGCCTGCGGACGGTCGGCTCCTCGCGTGGCTCCGGTGGACCGCCCGCAGGCATGACTGTGGCAGCTCCACCGGAGCCACGGGACCAGCGTGCGGGGCAGTGAAATTGCCATGCGCCGAGGGCGCTCAAACCCCTAGCACCGGTCCTGGCTACGACTAGAGAGAAAATAACAAAAATATATGCATCCATGCACCAGACCTAGTGTCTCTTTTTCAGTTTGTGTGTACACCTTCCCTGTTGTTGTTAAAACCCTAGAAGAATCAGTTCCATGACACTGTAATAGTACTACTCGCAACTCTCCTTGTGAGGCATCTGTGGAGAATTTGGTTTTTCAAAGGGTCAAAAAATTACAGCATTGGAGCTGATGTCAGAATATGCTTTAAATCATTGAATTCGCTTTCATTTCTGCTTCCATGCCCATTCTATGACCTTGTGAGGCGATGCCTTAGGTGAGTTGTGTGAACTGTATAATTAGGTATAAATTTGCTGACATAATTCAACATGCCTACCAGCCTTTGAATTCCCTTTTATCTTCAGGTTCAGTATTGCTGGAAGCTTTGATTCATCGGGCAAGATTCCTTTTGAGGTCAGATTCTCTCCCTAATATATTATTTCTGTTTGAAATTGACATTTGGCCTTATTCAGTTTAAGATTATTAGCTACTGCAATTTCCAGTACTCCCCTCAGTTCTTCTGGATGTTGAGCAGTAGCACTGCCCCAAATGACTATGTCATCAAGGTACATTTTCATGCCTGCTAGACCCTCTAGCATCTGGCTCATTCTACAGTGATATACTTCTGGAGCTGGGCATATGCTGAAATGTGGTTTTAGGATGCAGTATCTGCCAAATGGTGTGGTGAAGGTGCAGATCTTGGTGCTCTTGGTGTCCAAAGGGAGCTGTGAAAATACAGCCGATGCATCTAATTTGCTGATGGATTTGGCTCCTGCCATCTCAGACAACAGTTCACTAGTGTTTATGTTTCACTTTTCAGTACTTTTCAGTTCACTTTTATGTTTTTGGTTAGTTCCCCAGGTTCCATACACAGCTCTCTCCCCCACTCCCCGCTTCTTTTTGTCTGTACAATTACTAGGGAGTGAACCCAATCTGCTCATTCTTTTAGTCTTTAATGTCTTCTAGACATTTGTCATGATTTGATTCTCTTTTTTTAGCCTCTTCCTTTAGGACCTTTTCATGTAGTATGTATTACAGGTCCTGCATCTTCTCTCAGCCATATCTTGTATGTTATTGGGAGGCTACCATCTTCTGCAAATGCATCTTCATATGATGCTATTAATACTTTCATACTGGTTTTATGTTGTTCTTCTGTCTCTCCATGTACGTGTTCTTAGTGAGACCAAGCACCTCACATGTGTAGAAGCCCAAGACTGGCTGCTTGCCAGTGTGTGTACCATCACAAACTCTTGTTTTATCATTTCCCCTTTGTACTTAAGTATCAATGTGCACTCTCCCAACACTGGGATTGTACCTCCACTGTACACTTTCAAATGCACTTTTGACTCTTCCACTTCTATGCCCTCTGTATCCCTCTATTTCAGTTTCTGTTATTACATTTACCTGTGCCCCAGTGTCTATCTTGTATGTCACACATGTGCCATTTGTGCACATTTTAATTAATCAATCTTTTGCATCAGCCTCCTCCATTATTATATTTTAGAACAGCTCTTCCTCTTCACTTTAGGATCCATGTTTGCACTTAATCCAGGCATTCTCTACACATTTAGCATAATGGTTAGGTGTATTACAGCCTGAGTATTGGGCATTTTATATACTGGCATCGTTACCGGCTTTCCATTTGGCTGTCCTGGCCAATTTAATTTATATGAACTTTTCTCTTACTGGTTTAACTACATATGCTCTATGCCTTTCTTTAGGCTTTTCATTTGTGTTCCTGTTTGTTCTCCTGCTTGGGATATGTGGGATATGCCAGAATCTCTTAGTGCCAATGGGCAAGGGGCACAGAGGGGGGCATAGGTAGCACAGAAAGCGCCTGAGTCTTGTATTTACATTCTAACTCACCAAAAGTGTGTTATGTGAGGTCTCTGATAACAGTCTGTGCCACTCTGGTCATCATAGCATTGTGAAATATATGTATTGTATCGATGTAAGGAGTTACGTACATATAATGAAAATAGGTTTGTAAGGTCTGTTCAGCATTATGCCATACCCTCCTGCCCACTCTTCACCGGTGTAGGAGACATATCAGTGATCAAGAAGGTGAGGCTGGAGTGCTCCATGTTCCAGTGGTTCCCCAGGTGGCATAAGGACCACTAAACGGATGTCTGCTGAGTGCAGGGGAGGAGGTTGTGGTTATGGTGCATGTTGGAACCAAAGACATAGTAGAAGGTGTAGGAGAGAGGTCCTGGAAGCTAAATTTAGACTACTAGGTAGAAGGCTGAGGTTCTCAGGGCCTCAATGGAAGCTTTCTCTAACATGCTTCCAGTTCTGTGACATTATTGACACAAACTGTGACAGTATAGATCATTGTTGCAACCACTGATATATATTTGAAGCAAATATTGTACAAAGATTGTTGTGTGAAGTGTCTATAAAAAGGTTATGATTTGCTGGTTATGATTATGCTATCTGTTTGCGTGTATCATTTTTGTAGTTAAAATTATAAATATTGGCTATGTACTTGTATCTCAATGGTAGAATGTTTGATTCTAAGTAGCATTTGGTCAGCTTCTTGAGAAAGGAATATGCAGATTAAGTGCCCAGTCAAGAAACACTTAACTGACAATGGAAATTTGGGAGATTCCAATCCACATATAAGAAGTCTTCCAGGGATGTTCAAGGTAGCATGTGAGCAATGGCTGCTGCCTGCAAACTGAGTCACGCATGGACATATGATTTGTCCATGTGACTCCAGACTCCATCTTGCTGCTGTGATTTTGTACAAGAGAACAAAGGGGTTTCCACCCACAAGAGAAAGAATATAAAAGGCCCTGGAAACCCCTTCATTTTGTCTTTAATCCTGCTTCTTAGCACTGCAGAAACTTTGCTACAAACTGAAGCTCTGAACAAAGGACTGAATGACCCATCCATGCTGTGGATGTACTCCAGAAACTTGATTTGAACCTGCAGTTTATTCCATCACTGCTACAAGCCTGAACCAAGAACGTTGCCAGTACTGTATGTAATTGATTCCATTTAACCAATTTCAACTGTCATCTATATTACTTTCTTTTTATGAATAAACCTTTAGATATTAGATTCTAAAGGATTGGGAACAGCGTGATTTGTGGGTAAGATCTGACTTGTATATTGACCCAGGGCTGCCCAGAGGATTCAGAGGGTCTGGGGTCTTTGGTGGCGAGGGGCCCCCGCTTCAGCGGTAATTCTGTGGTGGGGAGTCCTTCTGCTCTGGGACCCGCCGCTGAAGTGCCCCAAAGACCTGTGGCAGGGCTCCCGCTGCTGAATTACCACCGAAGACCCTGCACTTCGGTGGCGGGGCCTCCTTCGGTGGTAATACGGTGGCAGGGGGTCCTTCTGCCCTGGGGCGGAAGGGTCCCCAGCTACCAAATTGCTGCCAAAGACCTGGAGTGGAAGAAGCTCCAGGAGCCCGGGCCCCATGAGAGTTTTCCGGGGTCCCCAGAGCGAGTGAAGGACCCTGCTCCAGGGCCCTCAAAAAACTCTCGTGGGCCTGGGGCAAATTGCCCCACTTTCCCTTACCTCCCCCCCGTGAGGCCCTGTATTGACCTGGGTCTGGGGCTTGGTGCTTTGGGATCAGAAGAAACTTTTTTCTTTTACTGGGCTATTAGTTTTCATAACCTTTTTCTCCCATAATGAGTGACACTGGTGGTGATACTGGGAAACTGGAGTGTCTAAGGGAATTGCTTGTATGACTTATGGTTAGCCAGCGGGGTGAGACCAAAGTCCTCTCTGTTTGGCTGGTTTGGTATGCCTTAATAGTAAAGAAAACCCAGCCTTGGGCTGTAACTGCCCTGCTCTAATTAATTTGCCCTGAACTGATACTCTCAGTTGTGTCCTGCCAAAGTCAGCATCGTTACAAGTTCCATGAGCAGGTTCTCACAGGCAGAGAACGTGCTATAGAGTATGTGTTTCAGGACAGGTAGAGATGCCACACTTTCTGTACACTCTAGATGCCATGTTTGGTTTCTCTGTCACACTTCTTGCTGGGGCAGACATAAAGAAGCCCAGGGCAGGGCACTCACAGGCTGCAGCGACACAGAGCAGTAGAAAGTTTATTACCTCATTTCTGTACAGAGTTCTGGTCACAATAAAGGGTTTCTCTTGACACTCGTCTGTTAGTCAGCAAGATACAACATGGTTCCAGGAGTGAAAGGCACAACATGCTGGAAGACGTGGTGAGAAGGTAACATTGCAATAGCAGCTACAGAGCCTGTGCATCTGCAAGTTACTGTCCCACCAGCCCTGAACCTCAGGGGTAAAGCTGAATATGCCTGGAAAAGGTTCAAACAGCAATTTGAGGTGTATAGGAAAGCCACTGGGCAAATAATGTGGAGGATGAGCAAAAGATTGCTCTGCTCTTTAGAGTGTCAGGCCCAGAAGCCCTGGCTGTATACAATGTAGTCCATACAGATGATGGTGTGGAGAGAGAAGAAAGCTCTGCACAAATTATAAAGATGTTTGAGGATCACTGTGTCCCTTGAAAAAAATGTTACCCATGAGACTTGTGTGTTCAGGATGAGAACACAGAATGAAGGGAAAATGCAGAGAAGAGCTTGTCACAGACTTAAAACTAAGAAGTTCAGCTTTGTGAATATGGAATGTTAAAAGATTAGCTCATTAAAGACCAGATTATCCTAAGGTATAACAATAAAAAAACCCATGAACTGTTATTAAGGGGGATAGATCTGACCCTAGAAAGGGCAATATGTACACCCTGGGACCCTTCCCAGGGATGCCCAGGATGGTGTGACACCTCATCACCACCTGTCCTTGGTGTTAAGCAGTCTTGACTGTGCCTGATGTGGATCAGCTTCCTGAAACCACCAGCCTCTGGCAACATAAGCACTGCCTTCCAAGCCCCTGCAGGCCTTGCTCCCTCTGTGCACTTTAGTGATAGATACACACCAACCAACAAGCCCCCCAAACATTCCATGTAATGTTAAGCCCCTTGTCCACTGAACACTCACAGAATTGTGAGGCCTGCTGTTCCCAAAGGAACAGTACACACCAGCTTGTAAGATTCAGTTCAGGACCTCCACTTTGCTAACCACCACAACACATAAACATATGTATAGTGAACACAAGGGTATTTATTATCAGAGAATAGAGATTCAAGTGACAGTGAGTAAGAACAACGGAAACAAATGGTTACAGATGAAACAAAATCATTACGTGCTTTCTAGAGACTAAACTTAACTAACAGGTTTGCCTCCTGTCTAAATAAGTTTATCTCACCTGAGGTTCGCTCCAGCATTTTCAGCCAAGCCTGGTTGAGACCCTGCTTTCATGAAGCAAACTCGCTGTCCATTTACTTTCTCATTGAAGGGTGGTAGGGTGTCCTCCCCAAGTATAGTGGAGCAAACAGTTGATGTGCATCTCAAGATAAGCTTCCCCCCACATACATACTCGGTTTTCTTCTTCCTGGTACTTTTCTCCCTTTGAAGTTTAACAATCCTTCATTAACATTCAGTTCAGACTGGTGAGAGGGGTCCTATTGTGAACTGTGTAATACTGAATTTATATGTAAAGCGACAGCTAGATAAACATTTCTCATCTGACAGAAAGCATTTCACCTTTGCTAGTGACCAGTCTCTCGACAGGCTACACTGGTTCTAGGGAAGTGGAGGTTCTGTCATGCTTGAGCAGTGCAAAGAGGTTGGAGCTTAGGCCAGCCCTTTATGTAATTTTGAAATTAAAAACAGAAGTTAGTCCAATAAAAGATATTACCTCAGCCACCATGTCTCTCACATTTAAAGTGTGACATTCAGGATCTTCCCAAAACCTAATTTATTCCCAGTTCTGCAGTCCTTTTGCACAAAAGTCTGTAATGGGTGTTTTCCTGTGTACTGGAGTAGTGTGATTAACTTTTCTCCTCTGGCAAGTTGTAGCATTATTGTGGAACAGGCAGGGAGGGATTCAACAATATTACATAATAGCTAGATTATGAAACCCTTCCCCACACTGAACAGTATCTTAGTGCTCATCTAGTCCCACTGGGACTTCTTGTGGGGTAAGAAGCTCTTTAACATGAGCCAGGGTATCTGATTCTGCCCTGCTGTTATTCTGTAAAGGACAAAACTCTTTTTTAAAAACAAGAAACAGCTGTACCTTTCCATGCCACAGAGCAACACTATATGCTGTTATCAGGCTCACCTAATCCATTCTCTTTCAGTAAGTGGTAGAGAGGGGTAGGTAAGTGAAAAGCTCTGCGTAAGAAAGGAGAGGAGAGAGGCACAAGTGCACTGGACAACTGATAAATAAATCACATTTAAAAGTATACCTTTATACCTACATATATGCACAATAGGGATTAGTATTATAGTCTCCTAATTATAAAAAGAAACTCCCAGAGATAATTTCAACATGTTGTGTTTCAGTACACTTGAATGCCTGGGGCTTTGAGAGGGTGGCCAGGTGGATCTGTGAGACACAAGTCATGAGGGCATGTTAGGGAGCTAAAAAAAGCACAGTGTGGAGGAATCTGAGACAGAGGGTGTGAGGAGTCAAGAGACACAGCGGTAATGGCTCACAAAAAGAACAGATGCATGGAAAATCAGCACAAAGTCTAGTTTTCCCAGTATAGATATACCCTCACTCATTTGGCGATGACTTATCAGAGCACAACTATAAATCACAGTCTAAAAAATTTACCTTGATAGAGCACCTTTCACTTGAAAGGATCCCACGACTTTATTTTTGACATAATCTACAGTGAGGGATCACTTCCCTCACCCCTGAAATACAGCCACCATTAGGGTGAAATGTGGCAGCTTTTTATCAGCACATAATAGCTCTATGTAGCCCACTGTACAGTGTTTTAATAGACCCTCCTTTGTGCTGGAGCCACGAAGGATATAACTGTGGTAAGGTTTTCAGCGAGGATGCTTAGCTGTACAAACTCCTTCGTTTAGCCATGGAGGTTCAGTCCCTAGTGATGACCAAGATGACGTCCATTACAGCTACACAACAGGTTAGGAGAAGAAGTGAAGAGTAATGCCATATTTAGTAGAAAGTACACAGGGAATATTTCTTTATATAGGCGGACTGTAATTACCCAAGTTGGAAATTAACAAGGTCACTGGGACTAACAGTCATAACTTGCTTAAAGTACCAAGGGATTTTTGATAACCACAAGTGGTCAGGACTTTGGTTTTACATGTCACCTGAAAGGCACGCTCACCCTCCAACAGCTGATTGACCACGCTGAGAACAAATCCAGCCCCTCCCTCTCCATTCTTGTGGATGCAGCCTGATGAAGATGAAAACAAGGTGATGGTATGGTGGAGGCTTTGATTCAGAAGGCTATCAAAATACATAGCCTCTGCAACTACAGCAGAGTCCTGGAAGCCCTGATAAGTATTGGATCACAATTAAAATGAGGCAGCAGCTTGCCATAGCAGTTCAGTTCAAATATTGCACCCAGCCAGAGTGCACTGCAGCTATTGCCTAATCAGAGCAATTACACCAGGGTTAAATTTGGCCCATTAAGTGGAACTGAGGTTTGGACTGAAAAAAACCATGAATTTTAATCAATATTGTCCTATTGATTAAAATTCATGATGGTGATCTACACTAGTATCAAAGACTGAGGGTATTTCAATCCAAAGGGTAAAGTAAAACTTCCAGGATACAAAGAAGGGTCCAATGATTTCAAAGGAATGATACCAGGAATTAACGTAGCCCTGTGTATTTTAGTGTCTGTTCAATACAAGTTCTTTTGCCTTAAATGTGTTGTTGCTTCATATACTGCTGAGATTCTCATGTGACCTTCTCAGTCAACAGCAGAACTCCATCAGTAATTCATTAGTCAGTGTTTGTACACATGTAAAGCTCTGTATAAGTGCTCTTATTATTATTTATTTTGGGCCTGATCCTGCAAACCCGACTCCCACAGTCAGTTCCACAGAAGGCAGTGAGATGACTAATGTGAAGGAGGAGTGCACCTATGAATTTAAATGTGCACAAGAAAGCTTTTCATTAATACAAATTGCAGCAACCATTGTTTCATTAAGGTAAGTAAATGTTCTCCTTGATTTTTACAGCTTCGGCCATTCACCTTAATGTAGAAACGTTATTTTTATTCAGACCATTTTCTGGTTCAACTTCTGGTATCCCAGAAATGTTTAAAATATTCAATTTATTTTCAATTCTGTCTCAGTTTTACTTCATTTGTCCACCCCACTCCCCTTGTTTTCCCTCAGAAAAACATGCCCTCATGTCCTACAACAATCATCCAATACACATTGCATCCGTTACAGCCTACCGCTCTCCTGTAGTGCGTTAAGCCATAATAGTAGATTACAGTAGCATTTACATAAACCTTGCTTCCCCACTGTGTGGCTGGCTAATCTAAAAAAGCAGCCAAATAGCAAAGAAATGTGCTTCAAACCAAATGTTGTAATATGGGGAAGGGAGGCAGGGAGGAAAGCCACTTTCAATCTGCAGAGTGAATCTGTGGTTGATGGCGGAAATGGTGATCTATCTCCATTAGAGGTGTGTCACGGAGTCACCGGGCGATGCTCTGGAACTGCTTCCCACCAAGCCAGTCAGGACTTTGGGGAGCCTCCTCTCCCTCGGAGCAGACTTGTTCAGGGCAAGAAGCTCACACAGCTTCACCTCCTGGGTCTCTCCTTGGAGCATTCAGCATCCTCTGCCCCTCCGTGCGCTTCCCACAGCGAGTCCACCCCAGCGGGGTCCTGGGGAAGCCACCGGGTTCTGCACCCCCACTTTGCAGTCAGACGTGACTCTCAGCCAGCCAGTAACACAGAAGTTTATTCGATGACAGGAACAGGGTCTAAAACAGAGCTTGTAGATACAGCGAACCGGACCCCTCGGCTGGGTCCATTCTGGGGGGCAGTGAGCCAGACCCCCAGGTCTGCCCTCCACCCTCGACCCCAGCCAGCTCCAGACTAACCACCCCTCCCAGCCCCTCGTCTCTCCTCAGCCCCTTTCCCGGGCCAGGAGGTCACCTGATCCCTTTGTCTCCAACACCTTCAGCTGGCACCTTTGCAGCGGAGGGGCCCAGGCCATCAGTTGCTAGGAGACAGAGTGTCAGGCATTTAGGTGCACTGGCCCTTTGCTCTGCCAGATACTTAAGAACTGCCATGGGGCCACTGAGGCACCAATACAGTATTCAGAGAAAACATTAAGAACTTTCCCAGTTCGTCACAAGGTGAAACTAATCAGAAACTGGTCTGAAAGGATTTGCACTGGGGTGAGGGCAGGGGGAAATGGGAATCATGATCCCACTGAAGTCAAAGTTTTGGCACCATGAACAGAGGGATCAGAATTTGGTCCTGAGTGCATACCAGAGCCATGTTAGATGCAAAGGTTCTGCAGTGCAGGCATGCCTTGGCCAAAAAGGAATTTTTTGTGTGCCTTCAAACTCCCAGCGCCTCCCAGCCTGTTTTATGCCAGTTGGTGTCACAGAGAGGGTGAATCAGGTTTTAGTTTCTGAATTCTGCTATCTCAGATCTGCCTGAATGGAAGGCTTTGTCAATCACAACAAATATCTCATTTCTAGGGTATATCTCCAGTGCAGCTGGGCATGTGCTTCCGAGTCCTGGGAGACAGACCGGAGCCCAGTCTGCTCAAGCTAGTGTGCTAAAAATAACGGTGTAGCTGTTGGGTCTAAACTTTTGGTGAACTTTGGGGAGCCAAAACACACCCAGACTGGCTGTCTCTGCATAATCCTTCCTGAACCCTTTTGATCAAAACACTGACCTGCAAACTACTCATGACACCCCCTTTATCAAGTAGCCATTAGCCTTTATCTCTATGCATTTACTTGTTAACTTGCTTTTCCTGTAAAATCTTGATTGATTATGCATGACCATTATCTTTTGTTAATCACTTTGTTTACTTCTGTGTATAAATATTGATGCTCACCCCTAATAAAGGGGCCACACTTAATCTAAAGCTTTTAGAGCTAAGGATAGTGTGAGCCCGTTGATCAACGCATTGGTGTCTGGTCTCTGACAGAATTGTGTGCCCCATACCAATTCCGCACGAACACGGGTGCTGGAGAGGTGAGTGAGGACTTGCTTTATTTACCTAACATAGCCAGGGTAGCATGGACAGCAGCTTTGGCTAGCTGCCTGAGTAGAAATCTGCCCGCACCCCCTGGCTACACTGCTATTTTTAGCAAGCTAGCTCGAGCAGCACTAGTGCATGTCCATCTACAGTGCTAGAACGCACACTCCCTGCTACAGTGCAGGTATCTCCTAAGGACAAACGACTAGTGTGCAACCACTATGAGAGAGTGAGTCCCAGCACATGAAAAGGGACCCATGATTCCAAGTTCCCATGTGCCCATGTTTCTCACATGTGCATGCTGGGAAAAATCATCTGTCTACATGAAGACACTGAGAAACACAGGAAAAGTGACTAGCATCAGCTCTTGGTAATACACATCTTGCTGAAGAAATCTTTGAGAAAAGTGTATCTTCACTGAGTACAGTCCGTGTGAATCATATAAAATTACACTTTTCCATCCCAAGCATCACATACCCCTTTCCCATCTGGAGCACAGTATGTTACTACATTGTTAAATTATGGCCACTGAAGGCATTGTCAGTGAGTGATGATGGTCTATCCTTGGATCACTATTCCACATTTTCTGTAATAGTTTTTTACTTTGGTGATTGCTCCATTAACAAGTGGTGATCATAATCCTTTGCATTGATGAAGCAGCACAATATGTGTGGACTGCAGATGACTCTGTCCTTTTTTCATGTGGATACATTACAAGAACATAAGAACGGCCATACCGGGTCAGACCAATGGCCCATCTAGCCCAGTATCCTTTCTTATGACAGTGACCAGTGCCATATGCTTCAGAGGGATTGAACAGAACAGGTCAATTCTGAGTGATCCATCCCCTGTCATCCAGTCCCAGTCAGAGGTTTAGGGATGTCCGGAGTATGGGTTTATGACCTTGACCATCTTGGCTAATAGCCATAGATGGATCTATCTGCTATGAACTTATCTAATTCTTTTTGAATACAGTTATACTTTCAGTCTTCACAAAATCCCCTGCCAACAAGTTCTATGGGTTGACTGTGCATTGTATGAAGAAGTACTTCCTTCTATTTGTTTTAATTCTGCTGCCTATTAATGTCATTGGGTGACCCCTAGTTCCTGTGTTATGTGAAGGGGTATTTAGATTGCATGGATATTTACATGTTGGTGCTGGTTTTTATTTTGTCACAGTCTGGGTTGCCAGGACCTTTGTGTTTGTCTTTCTGCCTATCTCCAGGACCTTCCTGGAGCTCTCAGGAGGATATTCTTTCTGTGTTCCAGCCTGACTGAGGCTTCGACTTGCATTCTGTGTGCTCCTTTTAGATTGTCACCTTTTGGTCATGCAGAATATGAACTGATGGAGCCAACATGCCAACTGGTATATAATAATTAGAGCTGGGAAAATAGAACAAAAGATGTTTTGCAAGTATTACCTTGATTTTTAAAATAAATTCACTTTGGTCAGACTCATACCCCTTTTTTGTTTATTTATTTACATGAATATTTGAGTGGTTGAGTCTAGCACACATGAATACCCAGATAAAATGAATGGTAAGTTTGTACAATCCAGTACTCTTGGATATTTTACAGGGGAAGGGGCAGTACTTGACACAGCAGAGGGATGGGGTGTGTGTGTGTTGGGTGGGGGAGGGGGTGGGTGGGAGGGAGGTCTTCAACCCCCTCTCTAGAGTTGTAGCACAGAGGCACTGAAACAAGCCAGATAAGCTTATGACTTCACTTCTCAAAGCTAGGACCACACACACACACACACATGCTCACACACAACCATTGTGTTTCGGTGTGAGGGAAGAAAATTAGATTTAAACTTTGCACCCAGGCAATAAATCTTATAGTAGCTTAACTTTTATAGGAATGATGCCTCAGGCAAGGACTGTGTGGCCCAGAAAGTAGGAAGCTTAATATTTAATGAAATTTCTTAATGCTGCTTAACTGCTACCTCTCCCAGGGAGATTCAAAGTCCCATTGGCTTGTTCAGGCCCTCCCGCTGATTATAAGCGTTATCTCCGTCCAATCACAGGACAGAAATAACTGCATATAATTGATGTGACCAATCACAGGTAACCAACACTGCCCAAAATTAAAACATGTGAAAAAAAAAAGAGTTGAGTAAACTGGAATAATGGACCCATCTGAGTAAATTATAATCTGCTTGGGGGAGCAGTAAGATAGACTACATGCCGTGCGTAAATTATTTGCTGAAAATTAGTGCCTCATATCTAATAGTATCAAGGTTGTGAGATGTGTTCTTGGTTAGGTAAACATTTCCTGTAGAGAGAGACAGACCTGAATGGGAACCCTAGATCCAACAGTTTGAATTTGGATGCATGACTGGGACTCATTTCTCAGGTAGTGTTACCGTGGAACAATCAAGTGAACAACTTAATGGTACCCTCTGTTTGTGACTGTCACATCACTGGGATTCATTCAGTTCTTTTAACATTTTGAAACTGGCATTGATATACAGCAAATCTAGCAGCTGGCTTTATTGTGTTGAGGCAATTTGTTAGACGTAGAAAGTGGGATGTAATTTCCTTGGCAAGTATATAATCCACTTAGATGCCCGCTACTGAAGCAGTCTAGTCAGAGTAGCCAGGTAGAGCTGGGAATATTATTATTATTTAATAAACATTTATATTGTGGTAGTGCCTAAGGCTACAACCAGGCTGGGCCCCATTGTGCTAGACACTCTACATGCATAATAGAAGGCAGTCCCTGCCCCAGACTCACATGTAAGAATGTCACCGTTGTGGACAGGGCACACCACACACTGACTGGGTAGGGATCCCCCAAGGAATAGAGAGCTCTGGTTTCTCCTCCCCCCACTCCTCGGCAGATTTGCAGTATCCAAGTTTGAGGGTCAAGCAAAAGAGAATTCTAACAAAGGACAGGTCTACACTTCGAGGTGGAAGTGTAAATTCCAACTCAAGGAGACATATCCACACTAGTGGACTGAGTTAGTGCACTAAAAATATAGTTTAGCCATGGCAGTGCGAGCCATGGGAGGGGCTGCCCACCCCAGTTATGAGCTTCTCTGAGACACTAGACAAGTACTCTGGTGGTTAGCCATGCCTGCTACTTGGGCTGCCGTGTGTACATTCTTTTTAGCGGTCTAGTTCAATCAAAGGTAGCATGGGTATGGCTCCTCAAGTGTAGCCATACTCTAAGAATAGGTGGAGTGCAGAGATCTCCAGAAAATTGTGAATTCTCTGTGTTGAAACTTTCCTATTCTAATTGACAGCTTTGCCTCTGCACTGCCCATGATGTCAGTCTCAGTCACCAACCTGGTAAGTTTTCAAACAAGCACCTTTGTGATTTCTCCCTCACACTGGGGAGGTGTTCTTTGTAAACATCTGCAAAGCTACTTCATTATACACCTGTTCACAAGTTGGAGAGGGGTCAGAGAAGAGCCACAAGAATGATGAAAGGATTAGAAAACATGCCTGATAGTGATAGACTCAAAGAGCTCAATCTATTTAGCCTAACAAAGAGATGGTTAAGGGATGACTTGATTACAGTCTTTACGTATCTAGATGGGGAACAAATATTTAATAATGGGTGCTTCAATCTAGCAGAGAGAGGTATAACACATTCCAGTGGCTGGAAGCTGAAGCTAGACAAATTCAGACTGGGAATAAGGAGTGCATTTTAAACAGTGAGAGAAATTAACCATTGCAATAACTTACCAAGGGTCATAGTGAATTCTTTATCACTGACATTTATTAAATTGAGATTGGATGTTTGTCTAAAAGATGTGTTCTAGAAATTATTTTGGGGAAGTTTTATGGCCTGTGTTATACAGAAAGTCAGACTAGATAATTATAATGGTCCTTCTGTCCTTGGAATCTATGAATCTGACTCTATAAACCTTCAAATGCCTCCTCAAATTTCTCCTTTGCCGTGATGATATCAACAAAAAACTTGATAGTGGCTAGGCTCCTGGTGTGTTGTGACCACTGCCTATCATGTTGACCAATATTGTCTCATTGTTTCCTTGACCGCTTCTGTTCAGCTGTTTGTAGCCACCTGTTGCCTCTTGGCTTAAACTTAGATTGTAAGATCCTTAGGGCAGGGACCATCTTTTTGTTCTATGTTTGTACAGCACCTACCACAGTGGGTTCCTGGTGCATACATGAGGTTCCCAGGTGCGACAGTAATACAAATGCTACTACTACCACCACCACTGCTACTACGACTACTATAAAGATGATCCTGTCTCAACTAGTTTACATCTGATCAACAGTTGCTGAGATCAGAGTGCAAAAAGTTCTAACATTGCACGTCCCTTTGGGCCAGACCCTTAGTGGAACTAGGCGAATGTGCATTGACTCAGAATGCAGCCCCAGTGCCGTGGGCTGAGTCTGGCAATATTCAATTGCACTAAATATGTATGTCTAATACAAGTTCTACAGATGCCTTAGCCTATTTATATTTAAAAAAATGAAGAAAAACTTGATACAAGTAGACCAGAAACCATAATCTGAAGAGCCTAATATTACATAAATGTGGTTTAGGCTTTGAGATGTTTGGAAAGTGTGTCCAGATAGAGAATGGCAAGATTTTTCTATCCAACATTTTAAAAAGAAAATTAACCCTGAGAGATGGAAGCAACTTTCCATCTGAGAGACAAGACAAAATGATTTTTGAGATTTGCCTTAGCATTAGCCAGTGGAGTTGACTTGAGGCCATGAACAGAGATTAAAATTTGGTCGAGGCTTGAGGGAAGCTGACAAACCTATATGTTGGTCTCCATGGAGATTGACCAACAATGTGCTTACTGGAAGATTTTTAACTGATTATTTTGCCTGGAGTCATCATACAGAATTTATCTGCTGGAATACTGGAAATGGAATGATCAGAACAATATTTTCAGGATGCATGACATGAAATGAAGGCCTCATGGTATTTCCCATCATAATAAAATCTCATTTTTTTATTTCAGCACTGGAGTGGTAGCCTCAGGCGGCAGAGGCCTTCAGAGTTCATAATCCCATTACAAAGCCATATAGCAGCCTTTCTGCCAAGTGGCACTTTACTGCAACTACACACTGTTTGAGGAGTACTTCCTCCTCAGGTCGCTGCTACTGTCAAATGACATAAGCGCATCAAGTACTACACATCCTAAAGGTTATCCATGCTCTTGTCTCCTTGCATTGACTATTGACAAGGAGAACCTTTTGGAGTCTGATCCTGCAAATGCTATTAGGTGTAATGCTTTCTACCATGAGTGACTCCCATTTAGTTCAAAGGGACTACCCCAGGCAATAAGCACGAAGGCTAGAATTTTCAAAAAAGCTCAGCATCATATTGGAGCCATATAGTCAGAAGAATTCAGCATGTTGGTTGTTGTGCTCTCTTGAAAATATGTCCTTTATATGTATGTTCATATGGGGGCTTATCTCTTTTGATAGTCTGTTCCCACGCTTCGTACTGTTTTCAGGGTTGAACCCTCATTGAACAGTCCTTTAGAAGGAGTTAGAGTTGAGGATTACAGCCCAGTGTGGAAATAAACTGAGGTGTAGGCGATGGCTGCAATGATGTGTTACTTAGGAGAACTGGGTGGGAACTATAGAGGTGCTGGAAATCAGAAGCAGTGGTTTAGAAGGCAGGAGCAGAATATTGTGAGGGCCGACAAGGAGGAGGGAAGCCGGTACAAATTACTAGGTCCCGGCAGTCCGGAAGGGGGCCCAGGGTCTGGCTTCCCGGCTTTGTCGGCCCTGTTTAGCCATTCAGCTCTTGCGGGGGGCCCCTAAAATTTTTTTTTTCACTGTGGCCCTAACCTGCTCTCAGCGGCCCTAAATACTGTGATGGAGTTGGTGGAGCAGGACTGGATGACAGAATGCAACAGCCTGAGCAATATTTTCTGAGCAGCTCCCAAATTCTGAGCCCCTTCAGTCTGCCAGTATCAGTGGACCCTGGGCCGCTAGCTATAGAGTTGGTGTGGCACTAACTGTTGATTCTCTACCATGGCATCTGTATGGTGAATGTCAGGACACAGCCGGGTGTGCCTCTGTCTCCACATTGCATTCAGAGTTCCTGGGGTAGGACAGAAGCAAATGAGGCAGGTGGTCAAGCAAACCAAAAGAAATTCTTATGTTCAAATAGCCGTTATGTGCCATAGATATCCTGTAACCACTTCAGGAATCTGTGTTGGGCATTCTGGGAAAGGTGAAAAAATACACAATTTAGAACACTTGCTGTAAGGGGACTCTGTGCACTGCGTGCACCCAAACCAGTACGCTTAGGGTAAGTATTCTGCACCATTGCAGAATGCACCGCTCCAGTCTCACCTGCTAACCTACTGAGGAGGACTTTAAACTAGTTTCGCCTGGGGATGGTGACCTAACCTTGGAGGTAAGTGGGGAAGTGGGATACCGGGAGGAAACACAAGGAGGAGGGTGAAAAAGGGGAGGCATCCTGATACATATGGAGAAAGTAGGGCAATCAGTTAGTTATCTTAGGTGCTTGTACACGAATGCAAGAAACCTGGGAAACAAGCAGGAAGAATTGGAAGTCCTGGCATGGTCAAGGAACTTTGATGTGATTGGAATAACAGAGACTTGTTGGGGTAACTCACATGACTGGAGCACTGTCATGGATGGGCATAAACTGTTCAGGAAGGACAGGCGGGGGAGGAAAGGTGGAGGAGTTGCACTGTCTGTAAGAGAGCAGTATGATTGCTCAGGGCTCCAGTATGAAACTGGAGAAAAGCCTGTTAAGAGTCTTTGGGTTAAGTTTAGAGGTGACAGCAACAAGGGTGATGGCGTGCTGGGTGTCTGCTATAGACCTTCAGACCAGGAGGATGAGGTAGACGAGGCTATCTTCATACAACTAACAGAAGTTTCCAGATTACAGGCCCTGGTTCTCATGGGGAACTTCAATCACCCTGACATCTGCTGGGAAAGCAATACAGCAGTGCACAGACAATATAGGAAGTTTTCAGAAAGTGTAGGAGACAACTTCCTGGGACAAGTGCTGGAGGAACCAACTAGGGGGCGTGCTCCTCTTGACCTGCTGCTCACAAACCGGAAAGAATTGGTATGGGAAGTAGAAGTGGGTGGCAATGTGGACAGCAGTGACCATGAAATGGTTGAGTTCAGGATCCTGACAAAAGGAAGAAAGGAGAGCAGCTGAATACGGACCCTGGACTTCAGAAACGCAGACATTGACTCCCTCAGGGAAGGGCAGGATCCCCTGGGAGGCTAATATGAGGGAGAAAGGAGTTCAGGAAAGCTGGCTGTATTTTAAAGACTTATTGAGGATGCAGGAACAAACTATCCTGATGTGAAGAAAGAATAACAAACATGGCAGGAGACTAGCTTGGCTTAACAGAAATCTTCAGTGGGCTTAAACACAAAAAGGAAGCTTACAAGAAGTGGAAACTTGGACAGATGGCTAGGGAGGAGTATAAAAATATTTCTCGAGCATACAGGAGTGTAATCAGGAAGGCCAAAGCACAATTGGAGTTGCAGCTAGCAAGGGATCTGAAGGGTAACAAGAAGGGTTTCTAAAGGTATGTTAGCAACAAGGTGGTGATCAGGGAAAGTGTGGGAGCCTTAATGAATGGGGGAGGTAACTTAGTGACAGATGACGTGGGAAAAGCTGAAGTATTCAATGCTTTTTTTGCCTCAGTCTTCACAGACAAGGTCAGCTCCCAGAGTGGGAGGAGGTGAGCACCCCTCAGTAGTGAAAGAACAGCTTAAGGATTATTTTAAAAAGCTGACATGCACAATTCTATGGGGCCATATCTAATGCATCTGAGGGTGCTGAGGGAATTGACTGATATGATTGCAGAGCCATTGGCCATTATATCTGAAAACTCGTGGTGATCGGGGGAGGTCCTGGACAATTGGAAAAAGGCAAACATAATGCCAATCATCAAAAAGGGAAGAAGGAGAATCTGGAGAACTACAGACCAGTCAGCCTCACCTCAGTTTCTGGAAAAAAACATGGAACAGGTCTTCAAGGAATTCATTTTGAAGCACTTGGAGGAGAGGAAGGTGATCAGGAACAGTCAACATGGATTCACCAAGGGCAAGTCATGCCTGATCAACCTGATTGCCTTTTATGACAAGATAATTTGCTCTGTGGATATGGGGAAAGTGGTGGATGTGATATATCTTGACTTTTGATACAGCCTTCCACAGTATTTTTGCCAGCAAGTTAAAAAAGTATGGATCGGATGGATGTACTATAAGGTAGATAGAAAGCTAGTTAGATCGTCAGGCTCAACAGGTAGCGATCAATGGCTTGATGTCTAATTGTCAGACGGTATCAAATGGAGTGCCCCAGGGGTCTGTCTTGGGGCTGGTTTTGTTCAACATCTTCATTTATGATTTGGATGATGGGATGGATTACGCCCTCAGCAAGTTTGCAGATGACCCTAAGCTGGGGGGAGAGGTAGATACACTGGAGGGTAGGGATAGGGTCCAGAGTAACCTAGACAAACTGGAGGATTGGGCTAAAAGAAATTTGAAGAGGTTCAACAAGGACAAGTGCAGAGTCCTACTGTCATAGTATAATTCCCAATTCTGTACCTTAGCGTCCAAAATATGGGTACCAGCATGAGTTTCGCTAAGCTTAATTACCAGCTTAGGTCTGATATGCTGCCACCAATCAGGAATTTTCCAGGGCCTGATACCCTCTGGTCCCCCCAAAACCTTCCCTGGGGACCCCAAGACCCAGATTCCCTGAGTCTCACAACAAAGGGGAATAAACCATTCCCTTCCCCCTCTCTTCTTCCTCCCAGCTCCTTCCCGCCCTGGAAACACTAGGAGATCGCCTGATTCAACTTCTTGAATCACCACACCAAGAGGAGTGTTACCTTCCCCCTCACCCAGAGGCTGTACAGATTCAAGCTGTGTGAATCTAACACAAAGAGAATATTTATCCTTCCCTTCTCCCCACCAATTCCCTTGAACCTTAACTAGGAGAAAAAAAATTAAACAGGTCTTAAAAGCAAAACTTTAATAAAAAAGAAAGAAAAAAGTAAAAGGTTATCTCTGCACTTTAGATGGTAAAAAGTTACAGGTTCTTTCAACTATAAACAATAGAAAGAAACTTTCTCCAGCAGAAACACAATTTAAGCTACTTCCAGCAAGTACACATATGCAAATGAAAAAAAAACAAATTAAAAGACTATGACCACCTTTTCTTACTTACAATTCTGAATAGATAAGAGACTGTAGCAGGGAGATTGGCAGAAACCTGGTTGCATCTCAAGTCCCATCCAGGATCCAGAGAGAACAAAGCCAAACCCAAAACCCACAAACAAAGGCTTCCCTCCACGAGATTTGAAAGCATCTTGTCTCCTGATTGGTCCTCTGGTCAGGTGTTTGCAGGTCACTGTTTGTTAACCCTTTATAAGTGAAAGAGACATTAACCCTTAGCAATCTGTTTATGACACCTGCACTTAGGAAGGAAGAATCCCATGCACTGCTACAGGCTGGGGACCGACTGGCTAAGTGGCAGTTCTACAGAAAAGGACCCAGGGATTACAGTGGATAAGAAGCTGGATATGAGTTAGCAGTGTGCTCTTGTTGCCAAGAAGGCTAACGGCATATTGGGTTGCATTAGTAGGAGCATTGCCAGCAGATCAAGGGAAATGATTATTCCCCTCTAATTGATACTGGTGAGGCCACATCTGGATTATTATGTCCAGTTTTGGGCCCCTTACTACAGAAAGGATGTGGACAAATTGGAGAGAGTCCAGTGGAGGGAAATGAAAATGATTAGGGGTATGGAACACATGACTTATGAGGGGAGGCTGAGGGAGCTGAGTTTATTTAGGCTGCAGAAGAAAAGAGTGAGGAAGGATCTGATAGCAGCCTTCAACTACCTGAAGGGAGGTTCCCAAGAGGATGGAGCTGGGCTGTTCTCAGTGGTGGCAGATGACAGAACAAGGAGCAATGGTCTCAAGCTTCAGTGCGGGAGGTCTAGGTTGGATATTTGGAAAAACTATTTCACTAGGAGGGTGGTGAAGAACTGGAATGGGTTACCTAGGGAGGTGGTGGAGTCTCCATCCATAGAGGTTTTTGAGGCCTGGCTTCAAAAAGCCCTGGCTGGGATGATTTAGTTGGTATTGGTCCTGCTTGAGCAGGGCGTTGGACTAGATGACCTCCTGAGATCTCTTCCAACCCTAACCTTCTATGATTCTATGGTGCAATTTGCAGTGGGGCAATCCTCCAGTGTAGACACAAATCTGTTGACTTCCAAAGGGATTGAGGCTGCTCAGCACCAGTCAGGAGGCTCTCCATACCTAGCTCCATTGATCTTCTATCTAGCTAGTAAACTAGTATTATCGAATATAATTCATTGGTTAAAATCTAGCCATAGGCATAGACCAAAGTGGCCAAAGCTTATTTATAGAGGCCCTGATTCAGCAAAGCACAAAAAGCATGTGCTTATTTTTACTCACACGTGTAGTCCCATTTAAGTCAATTAGAACACTTATGTGCTTAAAGTTAAGCATGTGCTTAAATGCTTTGCTGAACTGGCATCATACAATCTCCATAAAGCCACTTAAGATAACTGATTAACGAATATTGCTATCATCACAATATGTGAGTTCTACTCAGAGTGCCTTATTTTTTAAGTCCAAGCTAACTCATGACTATGAGAGACAGCGTTTCTAACATTCACACACTTTCATCACTTTACATTTTTGAAAATGATTTTTTTTCCTTCTTGGCGTGACATGAAGAATTTTTTGGCCCTTTTCAATCAGACCCAAATTACAATGGAATAAAATGAATTAAGTTACAATATGAATTTTGCATCAAGAAAAGTCTAAATATTATTACATAGAAGATGTGAAATGTAGCTTCACACTTCCTCCTGGCTTTACCAAATAACTTAGTACCTGTCAGTAAATAGAAGAATGAAGTGATGTTTCATTTATTCATCAAAAAGGTCATTTCCCTGAACTTCATGGGCTAGATCTCAGACACTAACTGCAGATGGAAAAAAAAGGGAATACTCTCTTGGATCATGTTTCATACCGTGTTCTCATGTTCAGAACCTCTTACAGGGGTCTGGGTTAGGGCAGCTTTGAAAAGTCTCCCCCTCTTTTTCTATACAATATGTGGACCAGATGGTGTTAGATGACACCAGAGGCTTATTGGCTGAACAGGGTGTTAAAAGTTATATAGCTTTCTTCCCTTGCACACTCTGTTCCCATTTGTATTTTCATACAGGTGCACACGATCAGTCTGGTTATTGTAATCGCTGATCCTTCCCCCACCCCTACTCCATTTCTGCAGTTGCCCCTCCCACTCCCTGTTACTTGGTGTAGTTTTGCCTCTCTCATGTGTTCATATCTTTGCCTATTGAAATGGACACCTGAGGGTATGAATGTGAAAGGGCTTCCTTCCTGGAGCGCTGGCTGTGTGCAAATAGCACTGACTGGGGATTTGCTGATTGCAGCAGAGAAAAGGTTGTAACTCTTGAAAGTTAAAAAAAAGAAGACAAAGTTAGAGTTTGCCTAGTCTTTTTCTTCCCTGCCTTCTTGACTATTTTGTCCTCTCTGCAGAGCTGTGCTTGGCATGTTGATGCCTGTCCAGTGTGTGAGCAAACAGGCTGGGTCTGGGTCTGTATTTAGGGGGTTTTCTTTAGTGCCATCTGCCATCCCGAAAATTAAAGCAGGAAAAGGTCATTGGAATAAACCGATTTGCTAAACAAAATGGTTAACAACTCATGAATAAAACCTACACCCCCCCCACCAAACCCTGAAGGAAGGGGCAAACTTTGTCACCAACTCCCCCTTCCATAGCCCCTCCCCCCCTGGCCTGCCGGCCTTGTGCTCCATCCACCCCCTTGCCAGTTCATTTCCATCATTATGTGGGATAGAAAGCTCCCCCCCCCCCCAAGTTGTGTGTGTGGAGGAAGGGGGGTTTGCAATCTGTGCCGGGGACATGCCAGCCAGATTCCTAATGGCTTTTCAATGGTAATGTCTGGCGTAGGGGGCGGGGGGCGGCTTTGTGACTCTTAGGCCTAGCAACTCCAACAGCAGCAGCCGCTGCAGTAGCAGCAGAGCCACTTTTGTCCCTTGCTTGCTTCAGTGGTGCCTCCTCCTTCTCCTCCTTTTTGAGCTCCTGCAGGTCACACACGGGAGCAGCAAGCCGTCCCCTCAGTAGCCCAGGGAGAAGAAACAACCTTACACAGACACACAACACAAAATCCCACCTCCTCTGAGGATAATCAGGATTAGAGGAGAGACTTGGTGCTGAAATATGTTGGGCTGGCACTGCCTGCCAGCAGCACCATACCACTCAGCAGTAGCTGGCCAGAGAAATGAGCGGGGCACTTGAGAGGAAGAGGAGGTGAAAGAGGCTTTCTAGTCACACACACAGCCCTGCATTTTATTTCTCTCTTCAAGGCTACATTCTCTGCATTCCGTGCTGAGGCCTGAAAATAGAAAGACAGTGATTGGTTTCAGTGTTTGCTTACAGGTCTATGGAGCTTGCCCCTGGTGTCATGTTCTCAAAGGCTAGATGGAAGAAAGGCTTCAAAAGTTCTCATAACCAGCTGGAGAGTGTGGGGCCCTTCTTTGAGATGATTGTACAGGGCCCCATAAGATCTGCAGCCAGACCTGAGTAATTTTCCGATGTGCCTCCATAAAGCTCTTGGAGATCCTCCAATGAAAAATGCTATGGTGTTGAACCTGAAAGTCTTCCCATGGCAGGGAGGGTGAGGTTGCTGCTCCCCAGTGTAAGAATGATTAGAGGCCCCAAGTGGGCACAAGGAAGGTAAGCATTAGGTCCTTCAAACTGAGTGGTAGGAACTATCAGTCTCTCTGTTTCCCTCACAAGAGTGCAGCATAAAAAGGGGCCAGGGAATGGACGTGTCTGAAGAGAGATGAGATTAAGTGTGATCCAGTCTCTTAGCAATATGCTCCCCTCTTTGGCTGTACTTTTGCTGCCAAACAGGAACAGATGAGGGCCACTTAGAAGTGCTCTTATTAAAGTAGGGTCATTTCCCCAGCATTCCTTGTCCATCTTCTTCATTTCTCTTGTTCTTATCTGTGCAGCACTCTGCAGCTGCACTGTGCAAGATCAAGCCCTAAATAAGTGCAAAATGTTATTTTTAGTCAAGCACAGCATCCTGGGAATGGTGAGTATTGCTGTTAACCTTAAAGAGCTGCTGTTGATTAATGGAAAGCTTTAAAATATCTCACGGGAAACAATTCTGCCCTCATGCTGTGGGTCTAGATCTGCAGTTTGGTGTGAGTAGGGATCTGTTCTGGTTTCCTTCACACATTTTATTTTGATTACCAAAGGATTTCTATTGCGGTGGAGTTCCTCTGCTCTTCAGGGTCCACACCGCAAAGTCTTGCTCATAGGAGTAGCCCTGCTTACCCATTCAGCAGGATTACTTGCACGTGGGGAAAAAAGGCATATAAGTGTTTTAGGCTGGAGCTCCCACTGCTACCTTCTGCACTTGAAATTAGATACTATGATAGCATGGTTAGCTGTGTGAAAATGAGAGATTGTGGACTCAGGAAATGCAGACACTGGGCCTCATCCAGCTAACATTGAAGTAATGGGAGTTTTACCATTGACCTCAATGACTGGCCTCATGATTTCTGGTAAGGAATAAGCACTAGCATCAACTTCCACCTTCCACAAATACAAAGCACCAGTTTCCATACAAATAATCTTGGTAATAAAGATCAGGGTCTATGAATTATAGAAAGTATGTGGTATATAAGCAGGATTCTCTCTAAAAAGGATGCTACTGTGCCTCCAGATATGCTTTACAGTGCCATGACCCTTACCTTACACAAACTGAAGTTCCATTGAAATCAAAGGGGCGTTTTGTTGGGAATAAAGACTACAGGGTCAGGGTCCATACATGCACTCACTGGAACAGCTAACATGTAAAGTGCTACCTGACTGCGGCTAAAGGAAACTCATGTAGCAATGTTATGTAAGCTCTTAAACATTACATCTTTTTGGAGCAGTATATTTAAGAACTGATATAATTTTTCATTTTGGGCCTAATCCAAAGTACATTTAAGTCTCTGGGAAGGTTTCCATTCAATGCGCTCTTCTATAATTGTTTTGCTGTGCACTCTTTGGTTGTTATCTTATTTACTTTTAGAATGATTAAAAAGAATGATACTGAGGGAAAAAGGAAACCGTGGCCACGAAGACTTAATGCCGCCTGCTGTAGCATTGTATCACTCAGTTGTTCTGTGAGTGAAAGCAACACATTGTAATATATTGCAAAAGAACCCCCTCGACCATGCTATTGGCCTTATCAAGCTCGTGTGGGCAAAAAGGCGTATTCCATGTTTACATTTAATTTTCTTTTGTAAATGAAGCTGGCCTACATTGCTGGTATGCGCCCATCTCAAACTTATATTTGACTTTATGAATAGTTTATAGATTTCACACTATGAATTTTGCATAAAATAGTTGCAGAAGAAATATGACTGGACTGCATTTGCTTTTCATGAAAAGGAGGGTGAGAACTTAATGTTTAATTGATTAATAGTGCTAGGTTGTCCAATGAATTTGCTTTCTGAAATATACAGTATAAAAACAAGAGACTTGAACATTTACCTTCAAAATACCTTCAGGAAAAGAACTGCAGGACAGCTACACTTATTAGAAGTAAACTTCAAACAAATGAGTCAACGAAAAACGCTATCTCAGGACTAAATATTATTATTATAATTCACCTTCACCAGTTTCTACACAAGAGTGCATAACTTCTTGAAGCTGTTTACATGCTGGGGAATCATTTGTGCTGATGAATCATTTTTCCTTTGGAACTAAAAATTGCTGTGAGTTTCTCATAATATGTCATTTACTTGCTCAGATCACTTATAATCACTAATGGGTGCAACAATTTCAGTTTTTGGACTTCCTTGATTATATTTAGGAGTATTAACCTGGAAACATCATTCTTCTTTGGGGAGATGATTGTTGCTGACTTGATCTATTTAGAGTTAGAAAGAATCAAAGAGCCCTACAGGGTTGTGGCAAAGCACTTGAGATAAGTGTTTTTTTCCCTCTGTATTACTTATTTATTAAAGCTGGTGGAGCATAACTAAAAGGAAGAAAAAAGACCAAGGAAATGTAGAATACAATGGCCTTCAGATTTTAATGGGAGATATGGCTGGAAGCTATTTTTAAATTATTAAATAAATCGATTTTATTCTTGCCGGTGCCTCCCAAGGTGTATTTGTCAGCCTTATTATATTTGTCTTTGGTGCTATTCAAAACCACTTACAGAGAAACATGGTTTCTTCTGGCCACAATTCTTCAGTTATTCTAATTAAACATGAAATTTACATTATGGATGCAGCATTCTGATCTTTTTTTCTTCTAATTCTATCAATGTTTGGCTCGCAGGCCCAAATACATGTAAAAAGATTAGGTCAGTTGTCAGACTGAGGTAGTTAGAGGTAGCCTTGTTTCCATTTCAAATGCAAGACCTGTTGGTTATAGACAAGTTCTAAGGTAATCTGTTCACATACAGCCCTACATTTCAGCTGGTAGAGTCATACACAATGTGTTAAACAGCATATTTGTGACACAGGCATTGAGGATAAAAACCTCATCACATGAAGAAACTACAGGTTTTTTTAAAGGTTTGGTTCATCATTTAAGTGATGTATCTCCTGCTCTTTTCTTTTTCTGCACACACACATATACTCACACTAACCCCGTTTTCTCAAGTTTTCCCATGAGTGTTAGAATATTGGAACAAAAATTTAAAAAAGCAATTAACCCTCTTCCCCGCCAACAAAAACCCAGTATAAAAAAATAAGCTATTAATAAACAGCAGCTTGTAACCAAATCCATTGCTGCACTGAAAATGTAAGAGGAAGGTAGTAAAGTATTTATTTTCCAAAGAATGACTTTACAATCTCTAGCAATTAAAAATTGATGAAGTAGACACATCTATTTTTCTATAATTTTCAATAGAACTTGGGCCTGTACTCAGTGCATTGAAGCATAAAAAGAAGTTGGGAGCAATTTTCACCCATCCCTTTATGGAGGAGTGGGACCAAATTCTGCACTTTAAAGCATAGTGCAGTGCTTGTTTTCTTTGGACCACTGCCTTAACTGGACTCTGTGCTTGAGTGCAGGGCTGGAAGAGATCAGTAAATATATGAAGATGTAGTGATCAGAAACTACGAGAACTTCACTACACAAGCACACAGGCCTAGGACTGTAATTGTAAACCTACGTGGTAAAAGGAGCTCTGCCTATGTTTGCAAAGGATCTCCCAATATTCTGCTATCTGTATGAATGTCATCGTGTAATAGAGCACAACAGTACTTAAAATAAATTAATACCTCCCTAGAAAAATACCCACACACAGAAGAGTGTTCTTGCAGATGACTTTTGCTCATTGTTTTTGCCAGGATATGTAATTTTTATTAACACACATCACTCTCATAAATAATACACAACTGGAGATATTCCCAGGCTCAATTAAACAGCTTATTATATCAAGGCTAGAACTATTGCCAAGTGCATAATGGCTGTTGCATTTTACTACCACAATCACTTTATTATCAGAGTCTCACTCATTGCTTTGGGCTACTGCATATCTGTAGGCATCCTGAGCAAAGGGGGTGATGAGTACCTGCATTCCCCGCAGGATATCCATGGGAGACATTGTGCCTCCGAGACATACTTCCCTGCTTCATCCTTGCTCCTGGGGACAGTAATTGACTGTTAACCTATGGCGGCAGCGAATTACAGCTTGCCCTGGTCCATCTCAGCTGTGCTGATCACGGTGTTTGGGAGCAGAGCCAAAACTATCTCTATTTTCCACCTCTCCTTGTCCATTCCCTGCCCACATGCTTTGGGGGCAGATGGAGGGTGCAGTGCCCACTTATGCCTGTGGGATCAAACCTGAGGACTGGGTAATCTGCACAGAGGCAAAAGTGTGGATGGGGGTTCTTATTCTCCTTTATGCCCCTACAGGTGCATTTAGTCTAAGGCCATGGCTACACTAGAGAGTCGCAGCGCTGGTGAGGGGGTTACAGCGCTGCAACTTAGGATGTGGCCACACTTGCAAAGCACGGCCAGCGCTGCAATTCCCTGGTTGCAGCGCTGGCTGTACACCAGGTTGAGCCTCGGGTGTAGGGATTCCAGCGCTGGTGATCCAGTGCTGGTCAGCAAGTGTGGATGCCCACCAGCGCTTTTATTGACCTCCGGGGTATAAGGAGGTATCCCAGCATGCCTTAGAAGCCTCTCTGGTAATCATGCACACTCCACTGCCCTGGGCTCAGCTGACCCCACTTTTAAATGCCCCGGGAATTTAAAAAATTCCCTTCCTGTTTGCTCAGCCAGGTGTGGAGTGCAATCAATCATTCAATCAATCAGCGACCATGCCTCCACGCCCCAAACGAGCCCCAGCATGGAACAATTCCGAGCTGCAGGACCTCATCAGTGTTTGGGGTGAGGAAGCTGTGCAAGCACAGCTGCGCTCCAGCCGGAGAAATTATGATACCTATGGGCAGATATCACAGTCCTTGCTGAGAAGGGGCCATGAACGGGACGCGTTGCAGTGCAGGGTCAAAATAAAAGAGCTGAGGAGTGCTTACTGCAAAGCCCGTGAGGGAAATCGCCACTCAGAAGCTGCCCCCACAACCTGCCGTTTTTACAAGGAGCTGGCTGCCATACTTGGGTGTGACCCTACTGCCAATCTGAGGAGCACGATGGAGAGTTCAGAGCAGGGAGAAGTGGGGGAGGGTGTAGAGGAAGCCGAGAGAGAGGCTACTGGGGTGGAGGGAGACACCCCGGAGTCCCAGGAGGCATGCAGCCAGGAGCTCTTCTCAAGCCAGGAGGAGGCTAGCCAGTCGCAGCAGTGGGAAGTTGCTGGTGAAGAAGAAGCAGAGGAGCGTGCTCAGGGTAAGCAGATTTTTATGTTTTGGGAGAGGACGGCTGGGGTTATGGCTGCCTGCATGCATGCCTAAACGTGGAATAGCCCATTGATTTGCTCTATCATGTCTCTGTAATCTGCCTCGGTAATCTCTTGAAAAGTTGCAGCCAGAGCGTGGGCAATGTGCTTTCGCAAGTTTATAGGGAGAGCCACCGTGGTCCTTGTCCCGGTCAGGCTAACTCGTCCGATCCACTGTGCAGCGAGGGGTGGGGGGACCATGGCTGCACACAGGCAAGCTGCATAGGGGCCAGGGCGGAATCCACATTGCTGTAGAAGACCCTCCCTCTCTTCCCAGGTAACATGCAGCAGTGATATATCTGGCAGTAGGAAACCCTGTTGAGAATTTAGGGATACTTGAGTGCAGGGCACCAGGTTCGCGGTCCCCCCCCAGCCCCGCGGTGCGTTCCGGTCTCCCCATCCCCTTCCAGCACATAGCCAGCCCCGCTGTGCGCTCCGGTCTCCCCCACTCCCCTTTCCAGCAGGCAGACAGCCCCGCGGTGCGCTCCGGTCTCTCCCCCCACCTTTCCAGCAGGCAGCCAGCCCAGCTGTGCGTTTCCCTCCCCCTCACCAGCAGGCCTGCAGTTACACGGACCGCCCCCCCGCCAGCAGCTCACCACCTTCCTGTTCACTACTGTCCCCTGTGCAGGACACCAGCTACCTCCTGTACCCAGTGCAGATAAACCCCAGTGACCCATCGGTCAATTCCCCCTCCCAGGTGCAGTCGGGGCAGAAACACTCACCCCATTGCTCGCCATGCCTTCGCTTCCCTGGCCTCTCTGTGTTATATTAGGTATGTGGGAAGGATGCTACAAAAAGTCTAAAAACTCCTTCACTGTGTGATAATAAACAATGTAGCCTCTGTGTATTACATGTTTCTATCTATGTTTTTTTTAGTGACCTTGACTAATGCAGCCAGATCACCGGCCTCACGTCGCTTGCAGAACTTGAGAAAAAATCCGCTAAAATCAAAAGAAGAATTGAGCAAAGCAGTTATGATTCACTACAGCAGAGAAAGTGGGAAGACGCAGGAATGGAGAGAGAAAATGAATGAGTGGAGGCAAACAGAAAGCAGGAGAAAGGAATTGGCTACCAAAAAAACCTCAAAGCACCTGATAAGCCTCCTGGCTCGCCAAACTGACTCTTTCGAGTCTCTTGTAGCCATGCAGGCAGATCTGTACCATGGTAACCCACACCCCTCCCAAAGCTCTCTTTCTTGTTCCCCAGTATTTGCACAAAACACCTTTCTCCAGCAGCCAGTTTCTTATTACCCCCAGCTGCCCCCAACACCTGTACAATCACCTACCAGCACTGATAACTACAATTCTTACCCTGTGCACTCCACCCCCATTACTCTGCAGCATAGTAATCCTGAAGTGCAGCAGACATTGAACAGTAATCCAAACAGGACATATTCAAACCTCTGAATGTACAGTCCACCACCCTAACCCCCCTGGCCTTTTATGTACTGTACTTTGATAAAGGATTTTATGGCTTTTACAATACGTTTTATTATTGCAGGAAGTGGTAAATATTGTACCCCAAGGTAGAAAGGAGCACAGCAAAGGCACCAAACATTACTGTTGGCTCTCAGCATCAGATTGCTCCCTAATCCTTGAAGCCCTTTCCTGGGCCTCTCTAGTAGCCCTGCTCTCTGGCTGTGCAAATTCATCCTCTAGGCATCGAACCTCGGAGGTCCATTCCTCACTGAATCTTTCACCCTTCCCTTCACAAATATTATGGAGGGTACAACACGTGGATATAATAGCGGAGATGCTGCTTTCCCCCAAATCTAGCTTCCCATAAAGATACCTCCAGCGCCCTTTCAAACGGCCAAAAGCACACTCCACAGTCATTCTGCACCGGCTCAGCCTGTAGTTGAACTGGTCCTTGCTCCTGTCAAGCTTCCCTGTATACGGTTTCATGAGCCATGGCATTAAGGGGTAAGCGGGGTCTGCAAGGATCACAGTGGGCATTTCGACGTCCCCTACTGTGATCTTGCGGTCTGGGAAAAAAGTCCCGGCCCTCAGCTTCCTGAACAGGGCACTGTTCCGAAAGATGCGTGCATCATGCACCTTTCCAGGCCATCCGGAGTAAATGTCAGTGAAACGCCCACGGTGATCCATAAGCGCTTGCAGAACCACGGAGAAATACCCCTTGCGATTAATGTACTCTGATGCCAGGTGGGGTGGGGACAGAATAGGAATATGCGTCCCATCTATTGCCCCTCCACAGTTAGGGAAACCCATTTGTGCAAAGCCATCCACAATGTCCTGCACGTTCCCCAGAGTCACAGTTCTTCTTAGCAGGGTGAGATTAATGGCTGTGCAAACTTGCATCAGCACCATTCCAATGGTGGACTTTCCCACTCCAAACTGGTTCGCCACCGATCGGTAGCTGTCTGGAGTTGCCAGCTTCCAGATTGCAATAGCCACCCGCTTCTCCACTGGCAGGGCAGCTCTCAATCTCGTGTCCCTGCGCCGCAGGGTAGGGGCGAGCTCGGCACACAGTCCCATGAAAGTGGCTTTTCTCATCTTAAAGTTCTGCAGCCACTGCTCGTCATCCCATGCTTGCAGGACGATGTGATTCCACCACTGAGTGCTGGTTTCCCGAGCCCAAAGGCGCCGTTCCATGGTGCTAAGCACGTCTGTTACTGCCACAAGCAATTGAGTGTCTTGAGCGTCAGGCGTTTCAATATCATCCTCTGACTCCTCACTGTCACTTTGCAGCTGAAGAAATAGCTCCACTGCCATGTGTGATGTGCTGGCAACATTCATCAGCAAGGTCCTCAGCAGCTCAGGCTCCATTTGTAACAGAAATCTCAGAAATCGCGCTGCAGACTCACAATGCCGCCAAACTGCTCGGAATGTGTAGCAAAGCACCACGGGGCTTTGGAACAGGAAGTGGAATGACCCGCACCCTTCCTTCCCCTTCCCACAAGCCACAGCCCCAAAATGGGACGAGTTGCTCTGTGGGATAGCTGCCCACAATGCACCACTCCCAACAGCGCTGCAAGTGCTGCAAATGTGGCCACACTGCAGCGCTGGTAGCTGTCAGTGTGGCCACACTGCAGCGCTGGCCCTACACAGCTGTACGAACACAGCTGTAACTACCAGCGCTGCAAAACTGTAAGTGTAGACATGGCCTCTGTCACAATCTAGCTCTTGGTAAAGTGCTGTAAGTATGGAAAGAGCTATATGGAACCAAATTCTATTCTAGTCGCATCTCATCCCTCCTGTAATGTCTTCTGAATAATACTTTTGCTAACTGCCCTGGAAGTGGGTGGGAAGGAGACTACTGTAGATCAGGGGTCAGAATCAGGAGGTGGAGAAGTACGGTGACCAGATAGCAAGTGTGAAAAATTAGCTCAGAGGTGGGGAGTAACAGGCATCTATCTACGACAAAGGCCTGAATATCAGGACTATCCCTATAAAACTGGGACATATGGTCACCCTATGGGGAGGAAGCAGTGGTACTTTTTGTAATCTCTACTGACAGTCCCATCAAATCACATTTCTGCTGAAACATTCAACAGTGAAATAGCTAAGAATGCTGATATTTAAAATTTTCATAAGGCTTCAGCTTTAACATCCCACTGATATGAATGGGGTGGATCATCTCTCTTTTAAAGCTACAAGGCCAGGTCCAATTGTTAGTCAGGTAGGTGAAAAGCCAGACTAACTTAAATGAACTCTGATGTTGCTTTGTAAGTGAAGCCTTCTCTGAGTGAGTAAGTTGCATTGGTTTATCTTGGCTTGGTTTTTAATCTATTTAAGTTAAACGGGTGCAAATTCCTCCGTGGACACTTTTATTTTGGTTTAAAAGAGCAGTGTATTTTGTTTTAGCTTCAGCTAATTTCTAACCTAATTCCTTAATTCCAGCACCCCTGGATAAGAAGCACTTGAAGCAAGACAAGAAACAGCTCATTTATTCAGGTTATAGTGAACACAAACACTGAGGCATTAGTGCTCATTATGACAAATTTTGCAGAGAAATTACTCATCAGCTGGGAACCTATAAATCAATGCATCGTATGTACCCTACTCGAAACCAGACCCCTAAAGATGTCATACAGTGCCATGCTCTGACATAGGAACATAATGATGAGTATAAAGATGAGTTCTACAATTGGCTCCAAAGTATGATTGACAGAATACCAAAACATGACTTACCTCTTGTGATGGGTGACTTTAGTGCTAAAGTAGAATGTAACCACCAAAGAATGGAAAGAGCAATGGGGAAGCATGGACAGGGAATCACCAATCAAAATAGTGAGAGATTCATTGAATTGTGCTTGATGTCTAGCCTAGTTCTTGCAAACACTCTGCTCTCTCACAAAGACATACACAAAGTATCATGGAATTTGCCAGATGGCAAAATGAAAAACCAGATCAACCACATGTGCATAGGCTTGAGATTCAGGTCATCCATCCAAGACACAAGGACATATTGGCCAGCAGATGTCAGCAGTGACCATAAACTTTGCATTGCTAAACTGAAATTAAAATTTAAGCAGAAAGCGGTAAAGAAAAGCAACACTACAGAACTGAAAACAAAAGAGTATTGTGAGAAGTTGCAACTTGAACTAAGAAACAGATTTGAGGCACTGCCAGAGGCAGAGGAAGGTGAGACACAGACTGGACCTGAAGAAAAATGAACAAGGTCCAAAGATAATGTGATTCAAGCTGCAACAGTCACAGCTGGAAAGCATCATAGACAGAGCAAGAACTGGATGCGAAGTTACATGGACTCTCACTGAGGAAAGAAAAGCACTGAAAGGAAAACTCCTGAATGCTATGGCCAACATAATATTGGAAAAAGAAACAGAGGAATGCAAGAAAGCAGACAAAGCAGTGGTGAGCAATACAAGGAAAGATAAATGGAGATATGTTGGAGACCTAGCAGCTGGAGATGAAGCTGCTGCTATGAGAGGAAACCATGGAGCTGTTTACCCAGTGACAAAAACTCTGTATGGAAGTTTCAAAACAGGAAATGGGACAATAAAAAGCAAGGATAGAAAAATATTTGTAACAGTCTCAGCCCCACTTCAGTACCAGATTTTGATGAAATATCTGAACTCAATCAGCTTCACAGGTTCAATAAAGATCTTCCTTTCATCAATTTTTATTGATTTTCAAAAGGCATTTGACAGCCTCCACAGACATACATTGTGGACTGTTCTTCAGTCCAGCCGAATCCCAGCGAAAGTTATCCACATCGTCAAGGCCAAGTAGAGAGATATAAAGTGATCTGTAAGGATGAACAACCAGACAATGTAGACACTAGTGTGAAACATGGCTGCATTTTAACCCCCCGATATTTGGCCTTGCCATAGACAGGATAATGAAGAAGTGTATTTTCAGTACAAACACTTGCATAGCCTGGGTAAATGGAAAATGCCTTGAAGACCTAGACTTTGCTGATGATATCATGCTACTGAATAACACCTCTGAATAATCACAAACACACACAGACAACTTGGCAAAAACAGCAGGCCAAGCAGAGCTCAAAATTCTTTATACTAAACCAAATATCCTTGAAATCCAACATCCAGCAGTAACATCACATTAGAAGGCAAAAATATTACGCAAGTAGAACAGTTTACCAACTTGGGCAGCACTGTGTTAACCAATGAAAACCGCAAGAATGAAGTGATGTCGAGGGTCGGAAAGGCATCCACAGCATTTTCTAAACTCAGCAACATATGGAAATCAACAATACACAGCCCCAGAACAAAGAAGAGAATTTTCAATTCAAATGTAGCCTCAGAGCTAATATAGGCTGCGAGAGTTGGAGATCTACTAAAATATTAGACAGAAACTAGACACCTTTGAAAATAAATGTCTGTGAAAGATTCTAATAATTGATTGGAAGGAATTCATCACCAACTAAGAGATTCAAGAAATCACCAACAAACAGCTTGTTTTCGCCAGAATCAGAAGGAAGCACTGGACATATTTAGAGCAGGTACCAACACACAGATGCCAACACACAGACTCCGACATGAAACTGTTACATGGAAAGCACATGGTGTGAAGAAATGAGTAGCCCAAAGAGAAACCCTGGATAAAAACTCTTAGTAGAACAGTCCATCTCAGCATCACAGAGCAGATAGAAGCAGCAGCAAATGACAGAAAGGAATGGAAGAGATAGTTTCCATCCTCTGCTCTGACACTGATGCAGGAAGAATGTAATGTAAGAAAGGCAAAACTGAAAAGGTTTTACACGTGGCCACTGTATATGCATTTTATGCGTTTTGACAGAGATTTTTCACAGCCATGTAGGCATTCCAATTTTCACTAATTTTTAAGCCACTAGAGGAGGTTTAAAAAAATCTCAGCTTTTACATGCTATCCAAGAAGAGGGAAAGAGTGATTTTTACATTGAGGAAACTTTTAGTAAAGTACTATTAACAGATTATAATAATTGCCATAATATTGCACAGAAAGATCAGCCTCTTATTAGAGATACTGTGTATGAATTTCTCTTCTTATTGCCCTAACATGAACATTAAGGCTGTTGAAGGTTATAGTTGACTGAGTGGTCAACATTACATTAGGAGTAAGATTCTTGAATGCCTGTCTTCCCTTTTGTTTCCCTCCTGGGGAAGGTTGGTTGGGTTGTCTTTAGTCTTCACAACAGACGTTCATCTAGACTGGATAGGGAAAGGGCCTCCTATGTTCAAGGACCTCATCTAGAGAATCCCTTCCCTCAGGCTGACCTTCTTTGTCCTTTTGTAGCTCTCTTGAAGTTTTGGTGAAAGGTCTTTCTATTCAGATCAGCTCAGCATTGATCATTTTTGTCCTCTCTTTTCATTACTATTCCTTTTCTGGCATTAATTTTTCTTTGCTTTTCTTTTGACAGAGTAGAGTTGGGCAAAACATTTGTAATGAATAATTTATTCAATGGATTTTGCCCTTTTTTCTGTAGGTGAATTATCCTCAAATAGACTGGCGTTTTTATGAACTGTTTTGAATAGTTAGACGAATATTCGGTGTGAATATATTTTAGTCTTGGGATAGCTCATGAACTGTTTTCTGGCAGTATCACTTCAGGTATTTGATGTAAAGAATATGCTATTTGAGTTGCTTTGATTGTACATAGAGTCTGAAATCCTGGCTCCACTGAAGTAAATAACAATTCACTCAGCTCTGGGGCAAAGTTGCTGCTTGGGCCCTTTTTTCTGGGCCATTGGACTTGGATTTAATTTAATTTAAGAATTATTGCATTTATCTTTTGTATCGTACCCAGATACATGATGCTGAGCTCTACAAGAAGAAATTAAAATAAAATAAGTGTATAAATATATAGGGAATATATGGAAAATTATCACTTGTGATTATCTATCTATCTATCTATCTATCTATCTATCTATCTATCTATCTATCTATCTATCTATCTATCTATCTATCTATCTATCTATCTATCTGTATAAGTTTACAGATTTGTTCTTAAACTAGATATTACATACAGTATTTTGTGATAATTGATAAAATAATCTATCTTTCTCTCGAGGCATTTATTCAACTCTCAGCACTGCCATATCTGAGTGCCTACTGCTACTTTACATTTATAAGGCTTTTTATCTATAGAACTCAAAATGCTTTACAATGGGGGTAGCATTTTATCCCCATTCTACATAGTAGTAAATTGAGGCACGGAGAGGGTAAATGACTAACCCAAGGTCAGCAGCAGGTCATTTAAAGAGTTGGTCCTAGAATTCAGGTCTGTTGACTCCCAGCCCTATACTTTTGCCATTACATCAGATCTAAGGGTTTTCTGTGTGGATTGTGGCATACAGAAAGCAACAGTTATTAACATTTATATTTTAGTAACAGCCACAGGCCTCAACAGGTCTGGTCCACATTGCGCTGGAAACTGCACTGATATATAGTAAATGACAGTCCATAATATTTGGAAGACAGAAGCAGTGCAGATACAGTAAGTCCAGAGAGAAGGTTTACTGAGAATGTACTGCATGTAAAGAAATGCCCAGACCAAAACTGGATATTCAAACAACCTTTTCCTCTGGGAGAAGTTTGGACAGGAATTGAAATGTGAATTGTGTGGCTCAGGTCTGTCTGTGGCTTGCTGAAGAATATATTTCTTGCTTAAGATAAACTTATTCCTCAGAATACCTAACAGTAAACATTGTGAATCAGACTCATCCCTGTCATAAGTCCAGTGAGTTACACCTGGGATGAATTTGGCCCAGAATTTTCTAGGGAGCTGAATAACATAATGCAATAATTATTAAATACTTCATTTTCAAAAATAGAATATGTAATTCAATGTGTATGCTACAGTACTTTAGGCTTTTGCCTACATTACCAAAGCACTTGATGTCTGATAAAATCCCTTCAGAACTTCTTGTCATTAATACACAACTTGAGAAAGATTAAGGCTACAGTGTTAGAATCTAAATGAAGCAGTATGCTATGCACTTGTGGTCCCTACATTACCCACCACCTAAAGTAGGCTAGAGCTAAAGTAAACAGACTTCCTTGAAATGATTATTAATGCATGCTAGACTAGTGCTGCTAGGAGGACCCCGGTGAAACAACTGAATTTTGGAAGATTTTGTTTTGTCAAAAACCTGAAGGCATTTTCCCTGTAGAATTAAATCTTCATGTAGGGTTTTATTTTTTTAAATTACTTATTCTATATGTTTAACTAAGTGCCTTTACTGTGCTATTATTACATTTTGTTCATTAAGTATTGCACTGTGTCACATCCTATGGAGGAATCAGAAAACTCTTGCGCTGTCCTGGAGAACTGAAAAATGTAAATAGTGGTGTTATTCCCAAGGGAAGAGCTTTGTTAATTGTGGAGCATTGCATCAGAAATCCTGGAAATTGTATGTCCTCATTGTTTTGTTAGAGAAGAGTGCTTATTGTGGGATTTAAACCATATGTCATTTGAATTCCAAAATTAGTCTTTTCAGTCAGCTGGGCTCTATCGTCTGCTATTGATCAAGGATAATATGCTTTGCAAATTAGAGGTGGTTACAGTGCTTTTGTTCATAATAGATGTTGTCATTCATTTACAACAGCCTGAATGTAAAGAACATTTTAAATGGGGGTTAGAACCTCTATAGTCATCATTAATGAATTTTATAATGCTTTCTGGATTCCATAATCTTGTGAAGATCAGTAGTTATTACAGTGTGATATAAATAAACAGAGAAGCTATTAGAAATGGAAAGATTGTGCTGAAACATTTTACTTCTGTCCTTCTGTAACAGCATATTAGCTATTACCAATGCAAAATTGACTAATTGAGTGTACAAAATATAGTCTGAATGAGAGGGTGATTTCTGAAAGTGAGGATGTTGCTGAAAGAAATATCTTTTGTAAGTGAAATGAATGTGAACAAATTTAGCTGCAATAAGAAGATCCCATTTCTATAATGCTATGCTGCATAGGAATATTTATATCCCAGGCATTCACAGAATAGAGAAATCACAAAGGGAGAAATGGTGCTAGCTTTATTATTGTTATTTATCATTTATATTGAGGTAGCACTTGGAGACCTCAATCCATTGTGTTAGGTACTGTAGAACATATAATAAATGACAGCCCCTGCTCCAAAAAATGTACAGTCTAAATCACAAGGCATACTAGTTGGAAGTGTACAAAAAGGTGAGGGAGCAGGGGGAGAATGGAATGAAAAGGATATTAGTGGACCAGAGCCTCAGTTGTGTAAAGCCCTGTTCACCCATGATGTTTTAGCATGGACTGGCTGGGTGCACAACTCAGAGCCATTTGATGGTGGTGAATACAGCAATCATACCTTTAATACATCATTTAATTGTTGAACTGTGTTCACTGTCTCTTGGAAAATAGATGTTTGTTGTACTCCTGAGTCTTTCAGCAGAAATCTCCAGAGCTGGGTGTGATCCTGGCAAACCAGGTGCCAGTTTCTGCCAGGGTCCCCAGGCCTCACTTGTATACTGACAAACATATAGGCTGGATCACCTGTGTGACAGTATGCTTACAATAGGTGTTGGAGTTATAAAAATGTGCTTAGTGTTTAGACTTTGTTGAATGCTTGTAAGTTGCTGCCTGCATTAATCTCATTTATAACATCTATATCCCATATAGTAAGATAATATCTGAGCATTTGTATTGTAAACTTCTGTAGCTGTGTAAATCACCAGACAGGTGAGAGCCATTAATTAGTGTGAAATGCTGGCCTACAATAAAAAATGTTACGTCCTGCTCCACAGAGAAGGCCCAGCAACACGAGACGAACTATTGTGCAACATCAAAGAGGACAAAGGGCTTCATTCATTGCTCCCTGTCCCCTATGAACAGGAGATGTGCCAGTAAATTCCTCCCATCAGCTGAGCTGGCAGCTCAGAGAAGGGTGAAAGGGAATAAAAGTCCCTGACAAGGGGGAAATTATATGCTGATTGGATTCTTGAGGGCAAGATTGCTAGGGATAAGCAAGGGATCCTCAACTGTTTAAAGGACAGATAGAGCTTGCTTGTTATACATACAAGCTTCTATTCTCTTTTGAAACTTAAGACTGTAACTCATTTGTGGGTCTATGTTTACCTGCTTTAACCTTGTAAATAACTCTCTGATTTTCTTTTCCTCATTAATAAATCTTCAGATAGTTTATTATAAGATTGGCTACAAGTGTTGCCTTTAGTATGAGATCTAAGATGCAATTGACCTGAGGTAAGTGACTGGTCTTTTGTAACTAGGAGTAAACTGAGTATTGTTGTGATTTTTGGTGTAACGGACCATCCATCTCAAGGGCAAGCTTGCCTAGATGACAAGATAGCTCAGAGTACATAGGGGTACACTGTCTGTGATTCCCTGATTAGGCTGTTATTCCATGATTAGGCTGAGGACTTTACATTTGATGCTTAGTCGGTGACATGTAAGTATAAAGCTCACAGCCAATTTGAGGGTTGTGCTTTGCTTCTTAACAGCCTGCTCTGAGACTGGTACTCAAGCTCTTGAACTGCTGAAGGACAGCTTGACATTGGGCACTGGACAATGTCAGTTTAAAAAAAAAATCTTTTTGGGTGCAATTCTTTAATTTCTTACCAGCACCAATAATTCAGTGATTCTATTAAAAAAAAGCTGTCCATCAGAAAGAAAATACCCAACCCATTGGGTATCTGGCCCAGTGAAAAGATGACCACTGTTATGTTTTCCCTTCACAAAGGGCAAACCATGTGTTTTTGCATCCAGCTGACCTCAATTTCACATTTAAAACATTATCAAGGACAGCGCGAATATCAAGCCTTCATGTGAGGGACAGCTCATTCTGTAAGATTCTGCATCTGAATGATAACACAATACAGCAGTTGCTTCACATTGGCCCTTCAGAAGGCAGAGAGCTCCTCTATGTCTAAAGTTGTATTACCCAGAAACATAGAAGCTATGCTCACACTAGCCTCTATTTTCCTTTACATTTCTCATTGGCGGTACCTTCGGTAGAGTTCCACCAGTGGTAGCAATGCCGAGAGAGACGGTGTAGAACAGAGTTTCTCAAACAGGGGTCGCCGCTTGTGTAGGAAAAGCCCCTGGTGGGCTGGGATGGTGTGTTTACCTGCCCCGTCTGCAGGTATGGCCGATCTTGGCTCCCACTGGCCGGGGTTTGCCATCCTAGGCCAATGGGGGTGGCGGGAAGTGGCGGCCAGCACATCCCTCCCCCATGCCGCTTCCCGCAGCCCCCATTGGCCCGGAGCAGTGATCTGCGGCCAGTAGGAGCTGCAATCCACCGGATCTGCTGACAAGGCAGGTAAACACACTGCCCCGGCCCGCCAGGGGCTTTCCTTCACAAGCTGCGACTCCTGTTTGAGAAACCCTGGACCAAAGGGACTACTGCCTTTAATAAAGATTACTCTGCAGAAATAAGATTTGGAGCATCAGGCTCGTATTTTGAACCCGCTTTGAGTTGGTGGTCAGATGATTGTATGACCCACAAATATCAAATAGTCACTATTATATTTCATGGCTATTTTCTGTTTTATAATATGTGGGTTTTAAACATTAACAGGGTGGACTCTGGGTAGGGACAACCTTCACTAACAAATAGAGTCCATAGTGCGAGTTCAGTTTCTCTGGGAATGGCGCAAGGATAATGAGTACTTTATGAATATTTACTGAAGTGTAAACAGGCATTGCTCACATGCCATTCTGAATTCTAATTTGCTCAGGAATGCAAATTGGTGCTGTTTGAAATAGAGAGCACTGCTCCTAAGATAACGTCTAATTGAAAGATGTTTGTACACCATGTTTGGTAGTTAGTAAACACAGCCACAAATTCAAAAGTTCTTCTGCAGAGATCTTGAAAAAAGGATAAACTCTTTTTTTCTGGAGTGTGCAGAAATAACCTATTACATGAGAGAGGTTGTGACTACTGCATCGCTGGGCAGAATTAGTTTTCAGATTACATCAAGGTCTTTCATAATGGGATCTTCTTAAAACCTCAAATCAAGGCCTTTAAAAGTGTTTCTTGTACTTCAGCCACAGATATGCAATAGCTGGATCAATAGATCTACTTGATAGACCCAGGGCTAGAGAGATACTTTGGGAAACACCTTCATCTTTCTTTTGAACTGGCAGATGGTTTCAATCGTCTGTACTGCCTGCTGTTGTTTTCAGTGAAGGAGTGCTACCTTTCTGGATTCATGAAAGCTTCTCAGTCAAAGCTAAAATGGCAGGCTGGTGTGGTGAATCAATAAAATCTCTACTTTCAGCTGGAGTGCCGGATAGTAATTCTTCTCGTGTCACTGCCTGGTTAAACAGTCATACTCCTGCTAAAAGCCCTATAACACATAATAGATTCATGTGGTGTTGGTCTATTGTACCGCATTTACCCAGAAAAAGGGAGAGAGGTTACTGTTTCACACTAAAACAAACCAGACACTGATGCATTGTGTATCAAAATGTATTCACCCATTTTGATCTGCCTCATTAGAGCAGACGGGACTTCTTTTTTACCTCTTGTGAAGCAATGTTCAGACTTCTGACATGTCCAGTGCAAATCCTTGTTTAAGGATGATTCAAACATCAAATCCCAAATGATTTAATATGCTGGTTTCTGGTTTTCCATTACAACAGTTATGCACATGCTTTCTCTTTGTTAAACTGTATAAAGATGCACAAACTAACTGCACTAGGATTTTTTTTCCAGGGGACTATAGAAAACATGAACAAATGTCTCAGAATGGTGAAGGCTGATTTATTACAATAGTGGAAAATTAGCCTGATGCAGCTGATTTCAATCCTTCTAAACGTTTCATGTTTTAGTTGAAAATGTGCATTGGGCAAAGGTGTGTCATTCAAAATGGATTTGTGTGTTAATATTTAGGCACAGACTCTGGAATGTGGTGTGGCCACTCTGTGCCACGCTGCTGGAGGATTCAGCTGATTATTCAACTGCAGGCAAATCATTCCAGCACCTCCTATACTACCCTATCCTGGGTCCTGCGATTGCACCAGGGAACTGACGATGCACAGCCTAGGAATGGTACTGTGTGTGCGCGGAAGGTAGCTTGAATCTTGTTTGCAAGCGCCCTACTCATTTGAGCTTCATTATGCATTTCTCAGCCACATATATGAGTGTGGGCCAGTATCTTCAGAGAGGCTCACTATAAGGGGATAGGACCAGAGCCTACTTCCACTGAGGCCAATGGCAGAACATCCACTGGAAGGTCAGTGAGGGAAGTTTCATTCCACAAATTCTGCTCACTTTATTCATGCAAGATGGCCATGCACTTCAGCAGAAATTTTGCTTGAGTAAGTCAAGCAGGATTTTGGTTTAATTATTTGAGATGACTGACCCCTAGTTAAACATATAGGCATGCGCGCGCACGCGCACACACACACACACGAAAACAGACTACAGGTGGCAGCCAATGAGTATATCAGACAAAATCCTTGGGTCTCTTTCTAACTCAAGGGGGATGTGCAGGCTCTTTACATGTGGCGAGACCCAACATACTGGATTATCTCACCCCCTGGACAGATCAAGAAATGATGGCATAATATATTTCCCATTAGTCAAAATAACATCCACCATGCCCTCAGATCACAGTGAGGTGCTAACATGGAAATGTTTCTTCCACCATGTACGTTATTCCCTTTTGAAAATCTGCTGAACTTGCTCATACAGTACAATCTTAAATACGCTTCTGTGTTGTTAGGTCAGATATGACGCTTGCTACGAAAAAAGGGGCAGATTGCAGAACAGAGGAAACACTGAGGGTTCCCTGCTCCCCACCTTCTAAAGCACCCCAAAGCAGATGTAGACAAGATTTTAATAGCTACATGAAGAGAAATGCATGACAACCTCATTAGGACAACTATAATAGCCTGTCGGAATATCTCCAAGAGGACAATATATCAGTGTCTATTTGTTACAGCGCTGCTAACTATGGTAGTTTGCCCTTCTCATAATCTTTCATTCATCTTCTAGTGGTCTGATTTCCAATAATACTTCACCACCACATGCATCCAGTCTCTCTTTCAACCACTTCACAATTACTGACATAACTCTTCAAGTACAGAAGAATTGGAGCTGGTAAGTGACAGTAATAAAAAAGCAGTTAGTGGTCCACCCCACTGCTAGCCCTGATACGGTACATTAGGAGGGTTTTCTTTCTCTTTTTTCCATGGTCCTGAGGACCATTTTGTCCCATCCCCACATCTGCAGGAGGTCAAAGCACAGGGAGCCTGGGGATTTCAAACCATCTGCCATGAAAAAAGAGGGAAAGGAAGGACCTAAATGGTGCTCTAAAGAGCTATTGAAAGTTATTTATCACTGTAATGGCAAACCAATCATTATTAATTGCACCTACCTATTGTCTTTCATGTACTTTGAAAGGCCTGTGGACATTATTAAAATAGATTTAAATCACTGCAGCTGGAGCCTTCCCCCCTCATTTTGGAAAGTTTAAAGGATTTTAAGTGATCCTCTTTTCTTTCATTGACACAGAACCCAGCACACCCATACTGCCGAAAAATTCAACATTCCTCTAAATCATAGTGGTCTGTAAAGGTCACAAGCCAGCTAATATGAAGCAGGCTCTGGAGCTTGCTGCAGCAGCAGCCACTGCTCTGGGAGCTAGTCCAAATGTGTAGTCAGAGGAACAGGGGAGAGGCTCCTTCAGATTGTTTTCTACTGCATATTTAAAGAGTTGTGTTCCACCTGGCTAGGAAACATCAGTCCTCATTGAAAGGCGAGAAAGAGGCTGTGGATTTCAAGTCCTTTCTATTCATTTATGTGTGTAAATAGCATTTTTGTTGAGCCCGATATTGCAGCCAGGGGTACAATAATGTGTCCTAAATGAAAAGTGCCATTTGGAGGAAATCAGCAACTCATTTTTATTATTGCTAACAACTGGAATCAGGGCTGGCCCACAACATTTTGGCACCTGAGGCTGGGAGCTCAAATGATGCCCCCATGCCCCCTCGCTTGGGCCATAACTTTGAAAGGTCTCAGTTCTGCCTTCTTCCTATTCTACTCCTCTCATAGTACTGCTCTGCTACCTACCCCAATAAAGGAGAACTAACAACTTAAAATGCCTTGTTCAAAAATGTTAAGTAACACTTAACTTTCAAATGTCTGAACAGCAAATGTAACTTTTCTTGTCTGCATAGAAAACACTAGCATTTTTATCTGTTTGAATAATCAAAGTGGTGATTTCCATGCCTTCTTCGTTGCAAAGATTTGAACGGCTTCCTGAAGGTCCACAGTCTGGGACATCTCATGCTCTATTGAGATGGTTGCAAGGCTGACCAGCCACTCCTGTGTCATTGTGGAGCATAGATGTGTTTTTATTAACTTCAGCTTGGAGAAGCTGCGTTCTCCACTGGCAACTGTTACAGGAAGTGTTAGAAGTATGCACAGAGCAACAAAAGCATTTGGAAAGAGGGTGGTCATCTTATTTGTGCACATATATTTCAGAACAGCCTTTGGAGTTGATCCTGCTGAAATGTATCTTGAAAGGGCTTTCAGTTCATCACCTAAATCACTCGCATAAATATCACACATACCATCTTGTGTCAAAACTGTCTCTAGTGCCCTGCATTGCTGGTGTAGGTCTTCTTCAGGTATAGTGAGGAGTTTTGGAATATCATACAACATCCCAAACATACTGCTGTGTTCCCTGAGCTGCATGAAACGTTCTTCAACTGACTGTATTGCACAATCTAGCACCTGCTTAAAGAAATCAACTTTGAATTGTTGTTTGGGGTCTCTTATGGGATTATCTCATGCCTCGTAATCAAAATGTCTTCTTGTATTCTTGAATGGGTGGGAAAATAGCTTCAGTGTGAGGTTCCTCTGTCAACTTCTGTGCACTCTTCAGAATGTTTTGAAATCTTTCATCTGACCAGTAAGACTGTAGATATAACTTTACTTTGTCCAGTTTTTCCATTGCTCCAGAAATGTCAAGGTCAACACCTGGGAGTCTCTTGCCACACAGAAATTTGAAGTTATTTATGTTTCTAGTGATTCCATTTCCCTCTGCCACTGTTCTCCAATGAACAGTTCCTGTCATAGCATTATCCTCCATAATGGCAACTATGGCATCATCTATCTTCCCAATTTGGTGTTTGATAGGCTTTATCGCCTCCACTTCACTCTCCCATCATGTGGCACTCAGTGGTTTCAGTGTCAGAGAGGATGTTCCCAGATGTTGCTTCTGTCATAATTTTTTTTCCCAGATCTGGACCTTAGCGTCCAAAATATGGGTGTTAGCATGAAAACCTCCAAGCTTGGGTACCAGCTTGGACCTGGTATCGCTGCCACCAGCTAAGAATTATACAGTGCCTAGCTCACTGTGGTCTCCCCAAAACCTTCCCTGGGGGACCCCAAGACTCAGATTCCTTGAGTCTCACAACAAAGGGGAATAAACCATTTCCCTTCCCCCTCCTCCCCTCCAGGTGTTCCCTCCCTGGGTTCCTGGAGAGATATACAGAAGCAAGCTCCGTGAATCTAAACGAAGGGATTCTACCCTCCCTGTTTCCAGTCCTGGAAACATAAGTACCGAGAGAGCTAATCTCTCTTTCCCCCTCACCTAGAGGGTATGCAAAATCAGGCTTAGTAAATCTAATATAAAGAGATTTTCCCCCTGACTTCTTCCTCCCACCAATTCCCTGGTGAGCTGCAGACTCAATTCTCTGGAGTCCCCACTAAAGAAAAACTCCAACAGGTCTTAAAAAGAAAGCTTTATATAAAAAGAATGAAAAAGGACATAATATATAGTCTCTGTATCAAGGTGGCAATATACAGGGTCAATTGCTTAAGAAAAAAAGTGAATAAACAGCCTTATCCAAAAAGAATACAATTTAACACATTCCAGCAACTACACACATGTAAATACAAAAGAAAACAATATAAACCTATTGTCTTACTATCCTTGTACTTACAACTTGGAAACAGAAGATTAGAAAGCCAGGAGATAGAAAAATCACTCTCAGAGCCAAGAGGGTCAGACCCAAGACAAAGAACAAAGAACTCACACCCAAAACTTCCCTCCACCCAGATTTGAAAAAGTCTTGTTTCCTGATTGGTCCTCTGGTCAGGTGTTTGGTTCCCTGTGTTAACTCTTTACAGGTAAAAGAACATTAACCCTTAGCTATCTGTTTATGACATGCCCCCCAAATTGCAGACCGTGGGGAACCTCACTGCCGTCGATTTCCTCCTAGAACTTTAAAATAAACAGATTAATACAACACATGCACCTTTACATATACCACTAAGTATATAACTAACAGACTTTTACATTTTAAGAACACTTTTTAGTTACTGGATTCTGGGAAACTCTCATGGGAGAAAGCATCAGCTACTTTGTTAGAAGCTCCTGAAATGCGCTGAATTTCAAAATCAAAATCTTGGAGAGCTAAACTCCAATGAAGAAGTTTCTTGTTGTTCCCCTTGGCAGTATGAAGCCACTTTAGCGCAGCATGGTCAGTTTGTAGCTGGAATCGCCGTCTCCAAACATATGGGCGTAGCTTTTGCAGGGTGTACACAATGGCGTAGCATTCCTTTTCACTGACTGACCAGTGACTTTCCCTCTCAGACAGTTTCTTGCTGAGAAACACGACAGAATGGAAGTTGTGATCCGTTGCTTCCTGCATGAGAACTGCTCCTATACCACGTTCAGATGCATCTGTGGTTACTAGGAATGGCTTGTCAGAGTCCAGGGCCCTGAACACAGGGTCAGACATGAGCGTTGCCTTAAGTTGGGTAAAGGCCTTTTGACACTCATCAGTCCACTTAACTGCATTTGGCTGGGTCTTTTTGGTCAGGTCGGTCAGTGGGGCAGTGATTTGGCTGTAGTGTGGTACAAATCGCCTGTAGTACCCGGCCAAGCCTAAGAAGGATTGAACCTGTTTCTTTGACTTTGGGACAGGCCACTTTTGGATAGCATCCACCTTGGCCTGTAGGGGGTTTATGGTTCCTCGGCCCACCTGGTGTCCCAGGTAAGTTACTCTGTTTTGGCCTATTTGACACTTTTTGGCCTTAACAGTTAGTCCGGCCTGCCTGATGCGCTCAAAGACCTTTCCAGGTGTTCTAGGTGTTCGGACCAGGAATCAGAAAAAATGGCTACATCATCGAGGTAGGCAACTGCATATTCTCCCAGTCCTGCTAGTAGACAATCTACGAGCCTCTGGAAGGTGGCGGGTGCATTTCGCAGCCCGAAAGGAAGCACATTAAATTCATACACCCCTGCATGGGTGATGAATGCTAACCTCTCTTTGGCAGGTTCATCTAGCGGTACTTGCCAGTACCCCTTGGTTAAGTCTATTGTAGAGATGAACTGGGCACATCCCAACTTCTCCATAGCTCCTCGGTGCGTGGCATTGGATAGTTGTCCGGATGAGTTACTGCATTTAGCTTACGGTAGTCCACGCAAAAGCATATTTCCCCATCTGGTTTGGGTACCAGAACCACTGGAGATGCCCATGCACTGGTAGATGAGCAGATTATATCCATCTTTGGCATGTTCTGGATCTCCCGTTCTATAGCAGCTTGGGAGTGAGGAGACACCTGGTAGGGTGGGTTCTAATGGGGTGAGCATTACCTGTGTTAATGGAGTGGTATGCCCGTTCAGTCCGTCCTGGGGTGGCTGAGAACAATGGGGCGAAGCTAGTGCACAGCTCCTTGATTTGTCGCCGCTGCAGACGTTTCAGGGTGGTTGAGAGGTTCACCTCTTCCACGCCACCGTCTTTTTTCCCGTCGTAGTAGACACCTTCAGGCCACTCAGCATCATCTCCCTGGACGGTAAACTGACAAACCTGTAAGTCTCTGGAATAGAAAGGCTTGAGAGAATTAACATGGTACACTCTGGGCTTTAGTGAGGAATTGGGATGCTATGAGGTAGTTCACAGTTCCCAGGCGCTCTTGGACTGTGAACGGCCCTTCCCATGATGCTTCCATCTTATGGTCCTGTTGCGCCTTCAAGACCATAACCTGGTCTCCTACCTTGAAGGAACTTTCTCTGGTATATTTGTCATACCAGGCCTTTTGCTCTTCCTGAGCATCCTTTAGGTTTTCTTTAGCAAGGGCTAAAGAGTGTCGGAGGGTGCTTTGTAGGTTGCTTACAAAGTCCAGAATGTTAGTTCCTGGAGAAGGCATAAACCCCTCCCATTGCTGCTTCACCAGCTGTAATGGCCCCTTAACCTCGTGGCCATACACAAGTTCAAATGGTGAAAACCCTAAACTGGGATGTGGTACAGCCCTGTAGGCAAACAGCAACTGCTGCAACACTAGGTCCCAATTATTGGAGTGTTCGTTAGACGAATTTACGTATCATGGCCCCCAAAGTTCCATTAAACCTTTCCACCAGGCCATTGGTTTGACGGTGGTACGGGGTGGCAACCAAGTGGTTCACCCCATGAGTTTCCCACAGTTTTTCCATGGTCCCTGCCAGGAAATTAGATCCTGAATCTGTAAGGATGTCGGAGGGCCAACCTACCCTGGCAAAAATGCCTGTTAGGGCCTGACACACAGCGTTAGCCCTAGTGTTGCCTAGAGCTACTGCTTCCGGCCATCGGGTAGCAAAGTCCACTAAAGTAAGTACGTACTGCTTTCCTCTGGGTGTCTTTTTTGGGAAAGGACCCAGAATATCCACAGCTACTTGCTGAAATGGGACCTCAATTATGGGGAGTGGCTGGAGAGGGGCCTTGACCTGGTCTTGGGGTTTTCCCACTCTTTGGCACACCTCACAAGACCGGACATACTTGGCAACGTCCTTGCCCATCCCCTCCCAGTGGAAAGACTTCCCCAATCTGTCTTTGGTTCTGTTCACCCCTGTATGGCCTCTGGGATGATCATGGGCCAAGCTTAAGAGCTTCCCCCGGTACTTAGTTGGAACCACCAACTGTTTTTGCGGCTGCCATTCTTCCCGGTGTCCGCCAGAAAGAATCTCCTTGTATAAAAGTCCTTGGTCTATAACAAACTGGGATCGGTGAAAAGAGCTGAGAGGTGGTGGGGTGCTCCGTGCCGCCACCCAAGCTTCCTGAAGGCTGTCATCTGCTTCCTGCTCAGTCTGGATCTGTTCCCTTGAGGCTGGGGTCACCAGTACTTCCTCAGACTGTGGACTTGGGCTTGGTCCCTCTGGAAGCGATGTAGGTGATGGGGTTGTTTCCGTTGCTGGTGAACTGCTCTCCACTGGTGCACCTGAGGGTATTTCAGGTTCTGGCTGAGCCTTTTGGGTATGGCTGTCTGTTGCTTCTGCCAGTTCTGGCTAGCTGGCGCCCTCTGGCGTTGAGTTTGAAGATGTGGTTGCAATTGCTGGTGCTGGTTGCTGTTCCAGTTCTGGGCCTGGGACTGGAGGTGCTGTGGCTGTTTCCATTGTTGGCAGGGAATCCGGGTCCACTACCTCTGTCTGGTTCTCTGGTAGCACAGACGGGTTTCCTGTGGACGGCTCAGGAACAGGAATGGGTCTGGAAACTTGCCTGGTTTGGCTGCGTGTAACCATTCCCACTCTCTTGGCCCGCTTCACCTGTTTGGCCAAGTCTTCCCCCAGTAGCATGGGGATGGAATAATTGTCAGAGACTGCAAAAGTCCACATTGCTGACCAGCCTTTGTACTGGACAGGCAGTTTAGCTGTAGGCAAGTGTACAGCTAGTGACATGAAGGGTTAAATTGTGACTTGGTCCTTTGGGTTGATGAATTTGGGGTCGACGAAGGATTGGTGGATAGCTGACACTTGTGCCCCCGTGTCTCTCCATGCAGTAACCTTCTTTCTGCCCACTCTCAAATTTTCCCTTCGCGCCAAGGGTATTTGAGAGGCATGTGGGCCTGGGGATCTTTTGGGTGATGATGGTGTAACGACTTGCACTCGGTTTGGGTTCTGTGGGCAGTTGGTCTTTATATGTCCCAGTTCATTACACTTGAAGCATCTTCCAGCTGACTGGTCACTGGGTCGAGGTGAGTTACTGGAGACTGGTGAGGTGGAAGAATAGGGTGTCTGTGGCTTTCCTTGGGTTGTACGTGGGGTCTTTGGTTGCCCTCGGTTGTAGGGTTTATTGTCGGTGTGTCCTCTGGGGTATTCATTCCCCTTGACAGTAGCTTTCTTGCTTTCTGCCACTTCCATCCATTTGGCTCCAATCTCCCCTGCCTCGGTGAGATTTCTGGGTTTTCCATCTTGTCTATACCGTGTTATGTCCTCAGGAACACCATCCAAGAACTGTTCCATTTGTATGAGAAGGTGCAGTTTGTCTATGGATTTAACATTGGTTCCTGATATGCATGGCTTATAATTTTTCCCAACGTAGTAGGTGTGTTTGGGAAATGACACATCTGGTTTCCACTTTTGGGTTCTGAAATGCCAACGGGCATGATTCGGGGTTATCCCCATTCTTAATCTGGCCTTGTTTTGAAACAGTTTATAATCGTTCATTCGGTTCTTTGGCATTTTAGCTGCCACCTCTGCTAAAGGTCCACTGAGCTGTGGCCTCAATTCTACCATGTACTGGTCTTCAGAGATGCTGTACCCAAGACAGGCTCTTTCAAAATTTTCTAAGAAGGCCTCAATGTCATCACCTGCCTTGTAGGTGGGAAATTTCCTGTGCTGGGGAACAAGTACTGGCGAAGGGTTGTTAGGATTGGCTGTGTTCTGTTGCTTAGCCTGTTCTAATGCCAGGGCCTGTTGGTGGGCCTCCCTCTGTTTTTCCAACTCTCGTTGGTGGGCTGCATTGCTGGCTTCTTCTTGTTTTTGTAGCCTTTCCATCTCTTGTTTGTGAGTTGCCTCATCTCTGGCCATTTGTGTTCTTAGTAGTTCTATCTGTTTTTCCATTGCTTCCAGCTGTACTGCTTCTGGTTTTCGTGACATTGTGGTTCCTGTTTTCTTGTGTTGGGGTGTCCTCCGGTGTTTATTGTCTGAACTGCTGGCTCTGTTGTCTCCCGGGGTTTGCCTAGCAACAGTGCCTTTTTTTCTTGCTTTAGCTAATCTTTTAAATGTAAAGTAAACCAGAAAAACCACTTTATTTGCATGTGCATTGTGCTGGGTACTTGACTCTCAATGGGAGTGTGATGTTTAATAAAAGACCCTTAATAGCTCCTTGCTTAATATGCAAGCTACTGCCAGGAGAGAACAGAAAAAAAATTCTCTCTGGTTCCTTTTAAAACCAAACCCTCTCTGCTTAAAAGCCCCTAGCAGAGAAAAGAAAAATATAATATTCCTACTGGCTTCTGGATTCTATCTTTCCCACACCGCTGCTACCAGGTCATAATTTTTTTTCCCAGATCTGGACCTTAGCGTCCAAAATATGGGTGTTAGCATGAAAACCTCCAAGCATAGGTACCAGCTTGGACCTGGTATCGCTGCCACCAGCTAAGAATTATACAGTGCCTAGCTCACTGTGGTCTCCCCAAAACCTTCCCTGGGGGACCCCAAGACTCAGATTCCTTGAGTCTCACAACAAAGGGGAATAAACCATTTCCCTTCCCCCTCCTCCCCTCCAGGTGTTCCCTCCCTGGGTTCCTGGAGAGATATACAGAAGCAAGCTCCGTGAATCTAAACGAAGAGATTCTACCCTCCCTGTTTCCAGTCCTGGAAACACAAGTACCGAGAGAGCTAATCTCTCTTCCCCCCTCACCTAGAGGGTATGCAAAATCAGGCTTAGTAAATCTAACATAAAGAGATTTTCCCCCTGACCTCTTCCTCCCACCAATTCCCTGGTGAGCTGCAGACTCAATTCCCTGGAGTCCCCACTAAAGAAAAACTCCAACAGGTCTTAAAAAGAAAGCTTTATATAAAAAGAGTGAAAAAGGACATAATATATAGTCTCTGTATCAAGGTGGCAATATACAGGGTCAATTGCTTAAGAAAAAAAGTGAATAAACAGCCTTATCCAAAAAGAATACAATTTAACACATTCCAGCAACTACACACATGTAAATACAAAAGAAAACAATATAAACCTATTGTCTTACTATCCTTGTACTTACAACTTGGAAACAGAAGATTAGAAAGCCAGGAGATAGAAAAATCACTCTCAGAGCCAAGAGGGTCAGACCCAAGACAAAGAACAAAGAACTCACACCCAAAACTTCCCTCCACCCAGATTTGAAAAAGTCTTGTTTCCTGATTGGTCCTCTGGTCAGGTGTTTGGTTCCCTGTGTTAACCCTTTACAGGTAAAAGAACATTAACCCTTAGCTATCTGTTTATGACAGCTTCAAAATTTGCCATCAATGAGATGATGCAGAGAAAAATACATAGATGCTTTGAATTACATTAAAAAATTCAGCAGCCTCACTAGAAGCTGATGCTGCATCACTGACCACCAAGTTCAATGAATGGGACAAAAAAAGCTTGAGGGTTTAACTCTCAGATCCATGTCTGCACTCCTTTGTTCTTTCCTTTCATGTTGGCACCATTATCGCAGGCCTGACCGCTCATGTCAGCTATCGCAATTCCCGTAACTTCCAGCTTTTTAAGAAGCACATTTGTCATACCAGCTCCTGTAGTGTCATCAATGTCAATAAATTCTAGAAAATTCTCTCTGACAGTCACCACTGCAAGGACATTTTCTCTAGATTCTGTTGTTGTTACAAAATGCACCATTAAAGTCATTTGTTGCATGTGGCTGATGTCAGGTGTGCAGTTCAGAATAACAGAGTAATATCTTGTTGACTTCAGATCTGCCACAATCTTCTGTTTGACTTTTGTTGCCAGTAACTGTCTGATCTCATTTTGAATTGTTTTTCCAAGGTAGTGGTATGTGTACATTTCTTTGCTGGTGACTCTTCTTAGATGCTCCTGGAGTACAGCATCAAACTCAGCCATCAGCTCCACAATTTTAAGGAAGTTTCCATTGTTTGGCACATACAGCTGATCTCAAGTGCCATGCAGTGCTAGGTTTTGGATAGCAAGCATTCTCAAAATGGCAATGAGCCTTTTCAGAACATTTTGCCAGTAAAGAGACTCTGATGCAATCTTCTCTTGCTGCTGATCATCTATGGTGGCCTTTAACCTTAGTCTCATCTCAAGCTCTTTCCGCCTATGGAATGCTCTCTGGTGATTTGCTGCCTTCTCACGGCATGCCAGATTTCTAGCCAGATTTTTCCAGTCCTTTGTTCCTGTAGATCCCAGTGTGGCTGGAACATTAGACTGGAAGAGTTTGCAACCAAAACAGTATGAGCATTCTGGGTTTTTGAGTACATAAGCCATGTCCTCTCCACTTTGTCACCACCAGGGGTTTTACGCCAGTAACGTGTCAGATGGAAACTTCTATTTTCATTGTCTTTGGGGAACATGAAGTTTTTCACTTGCTGTGGCCCATGCAGTACGAGGAAGTCCCTCAGGTTACTGCTCAAGTGGGTCCACCACAGTCCTGGATCATCCAGACTTAAGGAACTAAACTCTGCAGAAGCTGTTTCTTGTGCCTCCACCACACTCTTCTCTGATCTACACTTTTGTTCAGGAATGTGCATGGTTACATCCATTTGAGATAGAGATATGGATGTTGCAGTAGCTGCCAGGTCACCTGCACTCTGACTAACTGGAAGATCAGGCACCTCACATCCTCACTGGGGCCGGAAGGCTCACCGTGAACATTTGTGTCTGTGTATCTCAGGAGAGCTCCTTCTTGCTTCGATAGAAAAGTTTCCTTTGCTTTCTTTCTTCTTCTGAATGCTGCCCCAGAGGGGCGTTCTCTTCTTTCACTCATGACTGCTGTTCTGTGCCAGTTATAGTGGCTCTCAGCACTCAGTTGAAGGGGACAAATAAGCAGGCTGGTAGCAGGGCCTGAGTGAGGGAAGCTATCAGCATCTTAAGGGCCTAACTGGCTCCTACTACTTCATTTGACTGCCTGTTCTCCTCAAGTGGGTTCAGAGAAGCGGCAGGAAACAGGAAGATCCCTGAGAAGCTGGTGTTAATCAGTTCAGGCTCCTGGGGTGATAGAGAGATACATAAGAGGCTCCTCCTTCTCTCTCTCCCCGCAGCTCCTGCTGCTTTCTGTTATTCCCTCTCGCCTTTTCTCCTGCCTGCCTATTATGTCCCTTGTGCCCTCCTTCCTCCAGCACAGCACTCCACCATCTCTGTGCATCTAGAGCAGAGAGAATACATATGCCCCAGCAGCAGACACAATTTTCTACACTCTGGATCCAGGGGAGTGGGAGGGATAGCTCAGTGGTTTGAGCAATGGCCTGCTAAACTCAGGGTTGTGAGTTCAATCCTTCAAGGAGCCACTTAGGGATCTTGGTCCTGCTAGTGAAAGCAGCGGGCTTGACTCCATGACCATTCAAGGTCCTTTCTAGTTCTAAGAGATTGGGATATCTCCAATTATTAAATTTATTTTTTTTCCTAGTGGTGCCCCCCCCCACAGTCTGGCACCTGAGGCAGCTGCTTCAGTTTGCCTCATGGTAAGGCCAACCCTGACTGAAATACACACATTTCTGACAGCCCAGGAGGCAAGACTGAGGGAAAAAAAAAGGTGTTCCTAAGGCAGAGGTGGGCAAACTACGGCTCATGGGCCACATCCAGCCCTCAGGACCCTCCTGCTTGGCCACTGAACTCCTGGCCCGGGAGGCTAGCCCCTGGCCCCTCCACTGCTGTTCCTCCTTCCCCGGAGTTTCAGCTCGCTTCATCGCCAGCGCAATGCTCTGGGTGGCAGGGCTGCAAGCTCTTGATCTGGTGCTCTGTGCTGCATGGTGGTGTGGCTGGCTCCACTAGGGCAGCACGGCTGCCTGTCCTGATGCTCTGGGCGGCGCGGCTGTAGCGCCACCAGCCACCGGTGCTCCAGGCAGCGCGGTAAGGGGACAGGGAGCGGGGGGGGGGGGGGTTGGATAGAGAGCAGAGGAATTTGGGAGGTGGTCAGGGGGTGGGGGTATGGATGGGGTTCAGGGTGGTCAGAGAGTGGGGAACAGGGGGGTTGAATAGGGGCAGGGGTCTTGGGGGGCAGTCAGGAATAAGAGGAGGGGTTGGATGGCGGGGTGGGGGATCCAGGGGCAGTCAGGGGATAGGTAGGGATGGATGGTGCAGGGGTCCTGGGGTGGGGGCTGTCAGGGGACTGGGAACGGGGGGGTTGGATGGGGCAGGAGTCCTGGGGGGGGCTATCAGGGGAGAGAAGCAGGGTGGGGTCGGATAGGGGCCAGGGGCCAGGGCATGCCTGACTGGGGAGGCACAACCTCCTCTAACCTGTCCTCCATACAATTTTATAAACCCAATGTGGCCCTCAGGCCAAAATGTTTGCCCTCGCTGTCCTAAGGATTTGTATAGTAAAAACCAATCTGAAGCAAACCTGAAATAATTATAGTGACAGAGTCCAATTCTGCTCCTGTTGAAGTCAATGGCAAAACTCTCTGACTTCAGTTGGCTCAGGATCCAGCCCTATGAGATGATAGACCTAGGGTGTCTGTTATAAATCTTAGTTAATTAGAGTTGATATGACTACTTCCACCTTTTCATGTTCTGTATGTATATATATCTCCTTACTGTATGTTCCATTCTGTGCATCCAAAGAAGTGGGCTGTAGCCCATGAAAGCTTATGCTCAAATAAATGTGTTAGTCTCTAAGGTGCCACAAGTACTCCTGTTCTTTTTGTGAATACAGACTAACACGGCTGCTACTCTGAAATCTGTTATAAATGGTGATCTTCACAGCCAGTCCAAGTTGTATTGTTATATGTGGCATGCCCTGCACTATGGCTACCAAAGCACTGGGCATCGATGTGGCAGTGATAAAGTTTTCTTTGTTTTAAACATAGGAAGCTGTGAGAGGCAGGAATACTAAGGCAGGAGTACGTGAGAGGAGCTTCACTGAGGCTGCGGGAGGAGGGCTGAAGAAACTAATGTCCCAGGGCAACTCGGACTTCTCTACAACCACGTAAGACTGACCCTGCTGATCAATGAGGAATGTTTTAACCTCAAGTTCCTGGTCAGTTCAAATGGCTTACCTGCCACTACTGAAATACACAGCCAGAAGCACTGAAAACTATGCAGAGAAGTTACTTAACACAATTCATTGAACATATGCATGAAAGGCTAGCCATATGGCCCTATTGCATTTATGTCTAATTTTTGGTAGGGTTTGAAACCTAGTGTGTTTTGGTGCTGAGCAATTGGTTTGATCTGCTGTTTCAGCCTTGGTGGCTTTATTTCTTAAGAAACTTTAAATCCGTGGTGTATTTTGAATAGTGTGTGCACCCAGAGAGCATTAAATAGGTCTTTGCCCGCGTTTGAGTGAGGTTTCATTAATATATTTTAACACAAAACATTCACAAAGTGTTTTGTAAACATTAATTAATCATCACATTGAGGTAGGAAAGAAAGCACTAGTATCTCCATTTTATAGACAGAGAAGGGAACCAGAGATTAAGGATGTGGGGACAACAATTTGCGGAGGTGCTGAGCAACCACAACTCTGACAGAAGTTAAAACCAGTAACTTCTATTTTGGTGACCCATTGCTATGTGGGGCACTTAACACAGTGATTCTGACCTTTCCCAGCTGGGCATGAACTGGCATGCGCACCATTAATCAAATGAGATGCACCAGAAGAGATGATCATGCTTTTAGCAAAAAGCATTGAGTACTCACAAGTAAATGATGAGTAGGGGAATGGCAGATGAATAATATTGTGACACAAAATGGAGCCTCATGTTTTCAACCAATGCAGTTGGCTGAAATAGTGTGCACTGTGAATGTGATGGGGGGAATTACACAGCAGTGCCTCAACCCCCCCCCGGCCAGAATCCTGGCGTTCAGGCAATTAGATAAGCTGGACAAAGATCTGGCCCCAGTATTTTTGATCACACACACATGCCATGCACAGTTACTTTTGAATGTGATAGAAGAAGTTAGAATGAAAAGTCCGATAGATATAGGGTTGCCAATTCTGGTTGGACATATTCCTGGAGATTTAATCACATGACATAATCTTTAATTAATAATAATCTCTAATTCTGGAGACTGCAGGCCAGTCCTGGAGGGTTGGCAACAACTAGATAGATAGCCGGCCTTTATGTTTGCCTTTCCTTTATTCAGAAAGGAGTCCATCTATTTTAAAATCTTGAATCCACTCAAGTAGCCAAATATCATGTCTTTGTTTTTGCAAAAAGAGACCAGAAAAGATCTTAAATGTCTTAAAATTACCTAGATCTCTCTCTCTCTCTCTCTCTCTCGTTCTGTCCACCGTGATTTTTTCAGACAATCTTCTTATTTATATAAGTTAGATCACCCTATTAAAGAACAGAAACTACACTAGGTGACTACGGCTTTGTTTACATTAGCACTTTTGTCGGCAAAACTTTTGTTGGTCAGGGTGTGAAAAAATATGCCCCTGATCCATAGGCGTCAACTTTCTCTGGCGCCAGTGGGTGCCCGCGCCCCCTTGCTCCTTTACCCCACCCTTTGCCCCACCCCCATTCCAACCCCATCCCCAGAGTGCCCACCCTAACTCTGCTCCCTCCCCTACCCTATTGGAGCCCTTCCCCAAATCCCCAATCTGACCCACCTCTTCCCCCAGCACACCGCATTCCTCCTCATCCCCCTTCCCTCCCTGCCCCATGAATCAGCAGTTTCATGGCACAAGTGCTGGGAGGGAGGGGGGAGACGCAGGATGCGGCATGCACTCGTGGAGGAGGCGGAGGTGGAAGTGAGCTGGAGCAGGGGGTGGGGTGGGGCCACAGGGAGCTGCTGGTGGGTGCGCCAGAGCACCCATGGTGTCAGCGCCTATGCCCTGATCGACATAAGTTTCACCGAGAAAAGTGTTGCTGTGGGCAGAGCTATGTTGGCAGGCGAGGTATGTGAGCAGGAAGAGATGTCGGGAGGTGGGGGGGCTGCCACATGCAGTGCTGGAGAGATTCCCAGCTTTCTGCAGCTCACAGGACAGCCTAGGGAGTCTGCTATAATGGATACAGGCATTCAGAGCTCTCTAAATTATGCTGAGGGCCTCTGCAGCCTCTGAAACAATCCAGGATTAGGTGGTCAACAAAGGTGTCTTAAAGACCCCGCAGTTTCCTCTGCCTCTGGGCCTATTATAAGCACAGCACCAATCTCACCCAGTATTATTTTAAAGGCTATATTAATGATTTTTTTTATCATTTCATCCGACGTGACCCATTTTTCCTCAATTAATTCAGTTGCAGATCTAATATAGGGAACAAGCTGTTCCATTTCTGTTCATTCTTTTGTTCTTGGCGACCTTTTTTCTATAGTTGGCAACCTGAAGATCGTAAGCACCAGGATATGGTGGGGTTAAGAAGAGGATCTACTGATGCTGTGAAAGATACACCATAACAAAGAAACCTGTTTTCTACAGATACTAATTAGACAGGTACATAATTAAGTATCCTAAATAATGAAATATATATGCTGTACATGGCTAAAAATATCAAGCTGTAAATTAGTCAATGAAAGCTCTATTAATAAATAAACTCTAGATGTCAGCTCACAAAGATTTCAGCTCTACTTTGGACCATCAGTAAGTTAATGACAAACATATAAAAGTACAGTTGCCTGCTGTTATGGTAGCAGCATTATTCACTTGCAGGCCTTTTCTTTTCTTTTCTTTATGCATATAGGAAACTGCACCTATGAATGTCAATGGGATCTACGTGCACTTGGACTTGATCTTTTATTTCTTGGGCTTCAACTGAAGTCAAAAAATGAAGTATTAGGCCCATACTCCTTGGCATTCTGGAGTTGAGTATATGACATGGCCTAGCTGGAGGGGACATATCACTCTTTATTAAACTGAGGTGAGAGGGGTACTCCTCAGTATACAGCCTGGGGCAGGATGGGATTATTCTCAGTGTACAGTTAGGAATGTGCATCTATGTTTGTAAAATTCTATTTAAAACCCTTTAGAAAAATGATTGAACAAATATCTTGACAAAGGCCATTAGCTGAAATATCAATTATCTGTCCTGAAAGGTGGTATTTAAGTAAGATGAACCAATTTTTAGTGAGATAGACTCTCTAAATTATATCATTATAAAGTGTGTGCTCTGGAGGCTCAGACTGGGAGTCATGAGATGAAATCCTGCCCCGTTGTAGTCAACAGGACATTTGTCACTGAGGCCAGGTCTACACTACACTCTTTTGCCAGTATAGTTTTGTTGGTCAGTCATGTGATGAGGTGTGATTTGTGGCTGACATACCTTATTTTGCTTGGAGGGGCGTAATAAACTATACTGGCAAACATGAGGTTTTGCTGGTATAAGCTATGTCCACATGAGGAGTATGTTGCTGGCATAGCATAGGGATATAGCTATACGAGCAATACCTTCCAAGTGTAAACCTGGCTTGACTTCAGGAGCAGCCAGGATTTCATCCCTGGAGGCTGAGGGCTAATCCCAGCACCACTCTGTTACAGATGTGTTATACACCTTTGGGTAAGTCACCTCGTTGCTTCGTTTCCCCGATTTATAAACAGGGGATAATAACACCTACTCTCCTAGGGTATTGGGAGGATTGCCTAATTAATATTCATACCCTACCTTGAAGATCTAAAGTGCCACATAAGTGTAAGTGGCAGTATTAGGATTTGTTTAGGTTTAAATGACAGAAAAGGGCATTAGGGTGACCAGTCAGCAAATGTGAAAAATTGGGATGGGGTGGGGGGGGGTAATAGAAGCCTATATAAGAAAAAGACCCCAAAATAGGGACTGTTCCTATAAAATCGGGACATCTGGTCACCCTAAGGCAAATTGATTTGGGAAGAAAAAATACTCCCCTTTCATCCACTGCTCCTTTGCTGATTTCCAGAGCATAATCCCAACCAATATTCCTGAAGGTTCTGAAATGCTCAGCTAACTTCCTTTTTTTTTTATTTTCCATGTACCTTTGCACTTCTGCATTGTGGCCAATATAGGAAATAGATAGCTGAACGCAAAGATAAAGGAAAAAAAAAAAAGCAGTTCTCACGGTACTTTCATCCCACCCAAAAGCTAGAAGAGCAGTAAATCTCATGAGACAGCCTGCTCTTGAAACCTTGAAACTTGCTGATTGCACACCTAGCTAGTCTATGCCACTTACATCCTCTTACTGTTGTCCCAGTTCCTCTATCTCCTTCAAAAGCTTGTTACATCCAGTGTTGCATCTTGCCTTACTTTGGACTGGGGTAGTGACTGCCTCTTCTCTGTGTTTGTCCAGAACCCTGATCCTGAGCGGGATCTCTGGGGACTATCGGAATACAAATAATAATGCTATTAATGCTCTTGCAAGATTTCCAGTGAAGACTTGAAATGTTTTATATAAATGTAGATAGTGTGGATAAGCTTTGAGATCTGAAGTGAACACCAGCTTCCCAAACCATATAGAATTGGCCCATCATTAACATAAATCAGAATGTCCATTTATTCATCTAGTAAATTAGTTACTGAAGGGTGCAAGTTGAATCCAACCAAGAATATAAGAAAAGATTCATGTTCTGAATTTTCAAGCGACTGGATAGATAGCACTCTATAATGCCTAACTGTGCAAACCTTAGTTACACTGGTAAGCATTTACTCATGTGAGTATCTCTGTTGATTTCAATAACAATACCGTAGTAAGGGTATGGCTACACTCCAAACTTCAAAGCGCTGCGTAGGAGTGCTGCCGGAGCAGCTCTTTGAAGTGTGAGTGTGGTCGCAGCGCCAGTGCTGGGAGAGAGCTCTCCCAGCGCTGCACCTACTCCACCTCCCCATGGGGATTAGCTTACAGCAGCTGGAAGCCGTGCTCCCAGCGCTGTGGCACTGTTTACACTGGCGCTTTACAGCGCTGTATCTTGCAGCACTCGGGGGTGTTTTTTTCACACCCCTGAGCGAGAAAGTTGCAGGGCTGTAAAACACTAGTGTAGCCATGGCCTAAGATAAGTAAGTATTATAATCTCTGTTGAACACAGAACAGCCATACTGTTCAGAAGGGTACCGAGCAGTACAAGATGTATGCTTCTGGGGAAGAATTTGTGGATGTTGCCCAGTATGTAGTTCATGAGCACTGGTCAGAGTGGTTATGTGCTGGCAGTGAATCTGCATGCTGCAGGCTGTGTGAGTGGCCAGGAGTAGCTGTTCTGACAGCACAGCAGTGTAAAAGGCACCGCAGGCTAGAGAATTAAGGGCACACAGCTGTTCAACAGTCCAGATTGTACCCTGGGGGCTATCATAGTCTACAATACAAGCTAGTGTTGTGAGTCCCCAGCTTGTGTACCCATCCTTGAGATAGTTTGATGACATGGCTCAGTCGTGCCTCTGCTGCCACTACTCACACCACTGCAGCGACCTTGCTATTTATACTCAGGCTAGCTTGATGGGGGTTAGTGTGAGTATGTGTACACAAGCAGGGGACTCACACCCTGAGCTTGTAGTGTAGATGTAGACGAAGGGGTATGGAAGATTAAGCCTGAGGTGGGCAGCAGTTCATTTAGGTTTATACTCTTGGTTTAGGATTTATTGAGGGGATTTGAAGGGAGAGCCCTGTGCATCCTGGCCCTGAAGAAAGGGTGAGCATAGAGAGGCTGTGGAAGAGGCCTGCTGATAGGCTACAATAGGAAAAAGTCCAGGGAGGCAGCAGCAAGGAATCTTAAGGAGTAGATTTTGTCTGCTCGTCCATGGATTGGAACCCATTAAAGAGGGCAGGCCTGGGTTCCCCCACCAGCCTCTGGTAATGGGCTGTGAGGCCCTGAGTAAGGTACAGGTATGGCAGAGAGCCCTGGGAGAGGGGGTGTGATGACCATGGGGTGCAGAGTTAGGGCTAGACCTTTAGGAAGGACATTTGGACTTTTAATTGTTGGACTTTGTTATCTCGAAAGGCCTGGGACTAAACATGAGCTGGTTGGAGGGCCAAGTCACGAGACGAGGCCGACCACCAAGGCCTGGAGCAACTGCGGACAGGGTATTAGAGAGGAGACAGCTTGTTATGCCACATGCAGCCACAAGGGAGCATTCCAGCAGTGAGTCTATACATTTATTTGTATTAGAGTTCTAAGTGAGATTGAGGCCCCATTGTGATTGAACAGTGCCTATCACATAATTCCTGCCCTGAAGAGTTTACAGGCTAACAGGCAAAGAGTGGGAGCAGGAAGTACTGCTCTCTCCATTTCACAGAGGGGGAACTGGGGTGCAGAGAGAGAGTAGATGACTTTCTCAGGGAGTCTGAGTCCTAGTTCAGTGCCTTAACCACAAGACCATCCTTCCTCTTAAGTATGTGAATGCATTTATAAGTTTGTTTACCATCACATGACACAGTTTGTGTTTGGTCCAATGAGTTAATATGCCAAAGGGCAATAGGATGTATAATTAATTTTTGCTTGTGAAACTAGGACGTGAGCCATACGATATGCGTATTACCCCATCATTCCTGACTACAAAGCAGAATTGCATCTTTTCTGCCAAACAAAGATGAATGCATGCTAGTTGCTGTACTAAAATTTTAACTGAAAAGTAACTCTATGCTTTTAAAAGATCTGAGGTAATAATTAGGGTCTGATTTTTTTTCATGCCTTACTCAGGCAAAATTCCCAGTTGTTCCATTAACTTCAAAGGGAATTTTGCCTGAATCAGTGTGAAGGATCAGTCCCATAATGTTTTTGATTCCTTTTAACAAGTTTTTGCAATCATTCTTTGAAACTAAGATGATAGTGAAGTTTGCAGCTCTCTAGTGCCTGTCTCTGAGCTTTTAGAGCAAAAACATTCCAGGAGAAGTGCAAGACAGTGGATGTTTCTTCATAGCATAATTCTCAGATGCTGGAAAGAGGCACTTTTGCCACAGATACCTCAGATTTTCACTTCATTTCAACAAGTGAGTCACATAAGACTCGACCATTTCAGTTACGCAAAATCAATATGTTACCACCCATGAATATGAGGACATTTCAAGGACAGTTTGTTACATGGAGGAGGCAAGTGTGGGTGGGAAATGCATACAGAGGGTTGGCACTAACCCAAAAAAGCCAGTTGTACATACAGATAGCACAAAACTACTTATATAGGGATAATCAAATCCCGAAGAAATAGGGGTTTGCCAACTAATCTTGAGAGCCATGCAACTTCATGCAGTGGAATCTTCTTTTTCACACAATTTCACCACTATAGGTGGAAGTACACAGTACACAGAACTGATATGAGCATATTGTGATGCATTGAAATAGTTTAGGATTTTCCTTCTCCTTTGCTACAGAGTTGCACTGCATTTGAGTTCACTGTCAGCATGTTATACTGCAAATGTGAATGCAAAATAATGAATTGCACTCCAGATATCTGGATGTGTTGTTCAGAATGTCAGGGTACATTCAGATGAACAGTAGGCCATGGAGATCTAAGTAGCTCAGTGCTCACTTGTTAACTAAACCAGCAATTTCCTTGAACCGCTACTTCAAGATTTTGTGACTGATAATCTAGGCTTCTCCTCTACGTAAATGGTGAATCATTACAGCCTGCCATGCATACACACTCTAGCAATACTGGAGCTTCTGGAGCAGTAGTTTGTTTTATCTAAGATGCTTCAAAAGCACAGTGTCCTTAGCACTGCAGTGGGGGCATTGGTTCAGTATTGACTCAGAAGGATGAGGGCAACCTACTGTAGTGGCAGCAACTGCATTGTCGTGGGGAGGTTTTCCATCCAAGCACTGGCCTGGCTCACCCCATTATCTCAAAAGTGAAAGAAATCTGTGTTTTAACAAACAGCCTTGTTTCTTCTCTCTTTATTTGTAAAGGGAAAAAAACTCTTTGCTTGAAAATCTAAGGCTACGTCTACACTCTGGACCTTACAGGAGCACAGGTCTACCGCTGCAGTTGTGCGGTCAAGGGGGTGTTTTTTTCACACTTTGACTGACAAAAGTTTTACCGACAAAGTGTAGCCAAAGCCTTCATGACACCAGCTGTCCTGGCTGGAAATAAGAACTAATCAGTTGCAGGTGGATGCTCTTAGATTTTGTTAAAATCCAATCTGGTCTTTTCTTCAGACACAAAAGGACAAATGCACACACAGGATCAGGGAGAAGGGAATAGTAAAAGATAGGAAAATGCAGCTTCTTTCTTAGATGCTCCAGCTTGGTTTTTGGAAGACTATAGGTATAGGACAGAGCAGATGATCCAGGTCCTCTGTTGGACCCCAGGTTGACTCTCCTGACCTGGGAAGTGTTTGATGAGGCTACTTTTATTTTCCCTTGGCTGGCCTGAGGCTGGCAAGTTTTCTTTTAGTGAGGCTGAGCAGCTTGGAACCACTTTTACACTGTTGCACCACTGGATTGGAAAATAAGATTGCCATACTCTTATTAAACAGAGGGTAAAAAGAGAGCAGGAAGAAAACAGCAGGAATAAGGTGCAGACAGAAATTGTCACACTTGAGTGGCTGGGTGGGTGAGAATAACAGGAGCCTTGGATCCATATGTTGGGAGTTACAGCTGTGGGGATGGTGATGGTGTCTGATTCCCTCTTCTCATTTGGTCAGAACATCTTTAGAGAGCGGGAAAAAGAACACTTGACATGCAATGGTAAATCCTGGAGTCCCAGCACTCCTGGGAAGGGATTGTAATAGGCATAGGGTTGTTAGTAGATGCGGTGAGGACACTGTTGCCCAGAGCTCCCTGCCAGGCTGAACTAATTGCAAATTGTTGGCTTTTGTTGCTGACCATTAGTTAGATTACAAGTGCTCACCTGAAATGCCCAAAAGGGGCTGGCAACATTATCCCATCAAAAGTGCCCCATCACAACGAATGCCCAATAGTCCGTATGTGGACACTTCCTTCCATTTTAGAAGATTCAGGACGGTTGCTATAACAACCTCACTAGAAGCCTTGAAAAGATGTATTTATCAATGTCTTTGCTCTGGACTTAGTTTGCACTATTTGTTTCTTTCTTCCATTTTGTACTTTCTTTCAGCAGCACTGTTGCCTGCTGTGCTAATAGGTTGCAATCACCTTCCTGCCACCTTTCCCCTACTTTGGACAAAAAGATTTCCACCAAGGCCAGGGTGCACAACTACAGCTCCCAATTCATATACACTGCCTGACTGCCTAAAAGTTAAAGCTTTTAACTCAGCAAGTTTTAAGTTACATCCTCCTTATCCTGCTTATGCTTGCATGCAGTCAGAAAGAATGTATGCGGTGACTTGACCCCCTGGTTTTGTTCCCTTCTCTAGGGGCCCTGTCTGTGCACCAGACAGAGAGCCCTGTTATTGTACAGGGATGTGCATATTCTAGTGTGCAGGATACTAGCCCACTTGTTCAAGGCACGTTACATATCTTTGCTCCATATGCTGTTTTCCTCCACTGGATAGTGCAAAGATGAGGGAATATTCAGGTCTGCTGTGCATTTTGAGATAGCCACATAACTGATGTCTGGAGAGTTACAGAGAAGGCTTAATGAACCATTAACAGAAGCTCAGAGTTTGAAAGCTAGCTGGTGCACTAAATCTGCAGGCTCTGGAAAATCCACTGTGCAGTCAAATCCTGAATGAGACACAAACAAAAAGGAACATGGGTTGTCTTTCCTCTAACTGTGTCCTATGCGTGTTCATCATAAAACCACCACATAATTTGCAAAGACTAGCTGAACCAGAGGAGTGCCAGACTGCCAGACCAGTGGCCCATTTAGTCTAGCATTCTGCCTTTGGCAGTGTCTGGTACCAGGTGCTCCAGCACAAGGTTCACGAAAACCCCATGCTGCCCACTTATGAAACCTGCCCACAGGAGGAGTTTCTTCCTAACCCCTGTCTGGCCTCTGCCCTGAAACATAAAGGCTTTTCAGAAAATCCTTTCTAGTATAATTGCCAAACCCTATTAAAAATCCTACTAAGCTGTTACCCTCAGTGATGCCTTGTGGCAGTGAGTCCCAAGCGCTAGTTATACACTGCATAAAAAAGTATTTCCTTTTACCAGGTTTAAATTTGTTGCCTTTCATATTCATTGGCTGCTCCCTTGTTCTTATGCTATGAGGAAGGATTAATGCCCAGTTTAGATTATTCTCAGTTATTTGTATACCTTTATAAAGTCACTTCTTATTCACCTCCCCCCACAACTAAACAGTCTCCATGGTTCCATCTTTCTTCATACAAGAGTTTTTCCATGTCCCCAGTCATTCTTGTGGCCGGTCTCAGAACCCCTTCTATTTTTAATCTATCCTCTTTGAGACACAGTGACTGGCACTGCATGCAATATTTCAGCTGAGACTGCACTGTTCATTTATGTAATGGCATAATAATATTTTCAGCATCATTCATTCTGCATACTAACAGTTTGTTTGCTTTTTTGACCCCTGCGGCTATATATTGAGCTGTCTGCAATGTGTCTAGGTCCTTTTTCACAGTTTTATAGGAGAAGCCCTGGATTTGAATGTCTGGAAATTATAGGTAGGATTGAGGTGTACTGGCACAGTGTTTTGGGTAAGTTTATACATCGCTTGCTAGAACTATTGCTGTGTCAGGCCTATGCTATTAGGGCCTGATCCAATCCCCTGATCCAGTTTTGAATGTTCCAAAACCCAAAGCAAATTCAATTAACATGTTAACTTCCCTTTCCAAATAAACGCACTTGTATTATGTACATTCTGTCTGCAAATCCAAAGCTTAAGGCTCTGATTCCTCCTCTGGTTTGTACTAATGTTCCAAGCAGAGTAAACTGGGACTTTTAAGACTTACTGCAATGGATCCTAACAACACCAGTTAGTTTCTTCTTTGCCCAGAAGAAGTCACTTTTTAATGTAGGACAAGAGAGAACTTTAAGGAAGGGCAAACAGCACCAAAAGGTAAAGGACTGGTTTGCTGCAGGATCCCAGTTGCCAACCATTATTAATTTGCTCATTTCAGGGTTTGTCTTTGAGGATCTCCTCACGCTGTGACATTAAAAGTCTTTTCAGATGTGAAAAGTAAACATTTGTGGCCTCTCTGTAGGGGAGGAAGGTGTGACTGATCTCAGCTTTGCAACCCCTGGATAAAAACAATCTGCATTACCAAGGCACAGGGAGAAAAACCAGGCCAGACTGTTAGAAGATATCTTGGGGGAGCAGAAAAAGAGAGAGAGAGACAGAGAGAGAGAAGATTTAAGAAGGAACAAGTGATTATGCAAATAGAGGCTGTGAATAGCATCCTGGCAAGACAGTCCCTCCAGAGATATCTTACCACCTGCATTCTCCAGCGGGCACCTCCAATCAATGAGAATTTGGAGCAGCTTTTGAAGAAAAGGGATGGGGGAGGGGAAATCAGACTCAGAAAGTGCTCTCTAATTCCAGCCATGTTAAACTATAAACACTGCCAAAAAGCTGGTAATAAAATCTAATTCTTTCCGAGGACATGATGATCACTCATCTGCCTGGGAATCAGAGCCTCCTGGGAGCATTTCTTCCTTTGTGGGGCTCCACAAAGACTTGACCTGGCAGCACTTCATATTTCATAATTGACCTTGATGTCCCCCACGCTTTTAACATCTTCCTAGATTAAAAAAAGGACATTAATCACTTTAGCCTCAAAGCGATGCTGGAAAGAAGTGAGAGGACACAACTCACAGATTCTAGAAGACCTAGCTGAACTAGGTGATAAAATGCATAGGAAAGGGAGAGGCGGAAGGGAATAACCTGCAGGTTCAATGTTCAAACATTGCAGAAATGTATATGGTCTCCTATTGCCTCATTAAATCAGGCAGGTAGATTGTGGAATGTACCTGAGTACCACACTCTTACAATTTACCTCGAGAGATGGGAAATCAGTTGCTGTTTAGCGGGGTGCTTGCTTGTTATTTATGCATGTTTATCTTGCTTATTGACTAGAAATGTTTCCATATTTCTGCATACAGCATCGTGAAATGAATGATAAACACAAGAAGCAGCTAAGAGATGGCACAAACGGGTGACATAAACATGTCACTTGATACTTATGTTTTTATGTATGCACTTATGGTTTTGTAGTCGCTATTGTGTGCTAAACCTTTGTATTTATTGTAACGATAGCAAAATGTAGGAATGGGGGAAAAAATGCACCCGAAGAAGCAATAACATCAAGGAGGAGAGAAATGGCCCCTGGTTTTTGAGTGGTTCTATTTGTGTGGTTTTAAAGACAACTGCATTGAAGAGTTCAAGATGCTCCAGATAAGAGTGCTTATTAATTTCCTCATTAGCATCTATGTGATAGCAGGGCCTTCCCACCTTTGAGCACCTCTCTGGTATGGCAGTGGGAGTCAGGGTGGAAGGTAGGGACTCCCAGTTACAGCATAGAAGTTCTCATCCCTTGGTCTAACCTCTTCACTGGGGCAATATTGGGACTAGGAGGGAGCTGTGTGCTGAGACCCCAGCCCTTGCATCTCCTGCCTGGGGAGCCTGAGGATGGTGGTGGCCCATAAAGTGAAGGAGTCAAACAGGAGCCAGCTACTGCCTGCCCATCCTTGGCCTGCTTTCGCGATTTGGGCAGGGGTGGGGATGAGGAAGAAGGAAGCAGTGAGCTGGAATCCTGAGGAGTGGAGAAGGGTGATCCTTGCCCCCCATACCTGTCTCATTTTCCTGGATGTGGGAAGAAAGGAGCGGGGGCCTGTGAGGCCCTTCCCCTTGCAGGGGCTGTGAGACAAAGAGCCAGGCACCCAGCGGTAGCAGGTGAGACAAAGGCAGCCCTTTCTGAAGAGCTCTGTGGAGAAATGCCTGATCCCCATGGGGAAAGATCCTCTCCGCAGCTCCAAGTTGAAAGCAAAGTGCCCCCTTCCCATTATATCCCCCTAGGGTTGGGGGTGGAGGGGGTGGGTGAATGGCAGCAGGAGCCAGAGCAGAGAAAACAGGTGAGAGGAGGTAAACCACCACTCTCGATCAGCAGGGACCCAGGCCTGGGGCTGCCCACTGGAGTTGGACAGTTTCCCTCTGCTGTTCAGCTAGCATGAGTGCCATGGGAAAGGGCCACTGCATGGCACACTGTGCCATGAGGCAGCCCTCCTCTGACCCCTTCTCTCTCCAGTCACCCTTCATTGGGTACCCTGGCTCCACCAACCCTGGAGACCTGGGATTATTGCAACCAATGTAAAATGATTCTTGCCAGAGCTTCCCAGGGTGTCTCTGGGGTTTTCGAGAGGGTCAGGCACTAGCTACCATCTCGAGGGTGCATGCTCAGTCTTTCCAGACACTTCTCCGAGGCTCTGGGGCATAAGGTTTAACAGTATAATTCCGGCTAGAAAAAACTTTGGATTAATTCCTTCCCCTCTTTTTTTTACAAGTTCCAGGAAAAGAAATCAGCACCAACCACAAAACTCCTTTGTTGCAGGCTGGCTTCCCACACAAGAGAGGAGATGGTCCTGTTCTCAGGCAGCTGACAAAGTATTAACCATTAGGCTGATCCCCTAGGATAGTGATAGTGACCCCAGCTGGCCGTGTATTTGGGGAGGCTCTGTTCATTCCTGTACCTAAGGCACTGTGGTGTCTGCTCAGGGAAGGGCCCCTTCTGCAAGCAATGGTGCGTTATGAAAGGGGCTATTAAGCCAGGGCAGTGATGATCAGTTATTTCTAGATGGTTCACGGTTGATGGCATGATTAGCCGGTGTAACTGCAATGCCTCAAGAAATGGGGCCATGTGAAACCAGCCTCTCCTTCCAGAGACTGAGATGAAACTCTGTCATTCAGTGCAAGCTCTGGCAGCACTGAGCAGCGTCCTGAGGGGGTAATGGAAATAGACTTAATCCTCCATTTCCCTGCTAAATAACACGAGAAGCAAATGCACGTTTCTCTGAGCACACGGTTAGCAAGATTTTTTTTGCTGCAGGTGCAGGGGGAGATCTGAATGACATCGGCTCTGAGGTATTTATGGAGCGGGAAGGGGGATAAAATGGATGCTAGGTGAAGGGCCAGAAAAGCAATCTATTCACTGTGGATGATGGTGATGTTGTTATTTTGATAGTGATCATTTTATGTTTCTGTGTCTCATTTGTGCAGCAGACCTTGATCTCTCTGGGCCAAATCCTGTAGGTCACCCTCAGGCAAAACTGGCATTAAAGTCAAGGTACTGAACAAAAACTTCCAGAGTCATCCCTAACACTAACAGAGATGGGATGACTAAAGCATCAGGATCAGAAAAAGGCTGGGTATTCTTAATGGCATAGCATACAATGCATTGCATGAGCTGGGAGGGAAGTGGAATCTAGCACCTAGGAAATGATTGATATGAACCAGAAAAGTTTTTCTCCCTCAGTTCTGCAGTTCATCTCTCAGGCTGTCCCTGGCTCTGCTTTGCTCCTGCCCCAGGACTCAGCTGCAGGTGTCTCTTCAGGCTCCATTTCCTCTCACACAGCCTGAGGTTCCCTCACCATCCACTCCCATTCACACTGCAGCGCTCCCCAAGGGAGGTGAAGGGGATTTCAGGCCAGGTTAGCACAAATCTTAGTGAGTGATGACTGATAGGCAAAGTGGGGGGACAGGGGACACCACATTTTCAGCTCCAGTTCCTTGCGGGGTTGTTGTGAGTTTCATTTGGGTGGTGGGGTGGTCCTGCCACCAACATGGCTACAAATTGCCATGAATCCTATTCTGATGTAAACCACTTAGGTTTTGGGGGTTTCTTTTTCCGCTAGGTTGATCCAGTGACCTTTGGGAGAATTGTGCAGCAGAGAGAGCGCTGAAGTGAAAATGGGACAAAAGTGGTCAATGCTAATGCTGCTGTTGGGAGATTGTGTGTGTGCATCTCCCTGGGTTTGTATGTGAGGAGGGGGCAGAGCTGAAATCCTTTACAACTTCAAGACACAGACCCTCTTAAATCATCATTGAAAAGTCATTAGAAATCTGCCGGAGGAGCAGGGCACAGATTGCCAAAGGATGACTCAAACCTCCCTTTGCTTTCCACAATACCTGTAATGAACTGGAAGGGATGGGGTGGGGCTGGAAAACAGATTTCCTGCCATGACTAAAGTGTCCTTTCAGCCTGCTTTGCAACAGTTTTACGATGTGTTAGAATTTACATTCCCGTGTTGTTAACCATTCTTCAGCGCAATGAAACGTTTTATCTGTCTGACCTCCACCTTTGCCATATGGTGGTGCAAACTGTTCAGTTTAAGTCCAGACAAGTAAAAAAGGAGGTTACAAGAAGATCATTTCTCTGCTCTCAGTCCTGATGGCTGCCTCCTTGTGTATCTTCCACGGAGACATTTGGAAAGCCAATTAAAAAAAGATCCAAATAGATAAACAAATAGCAACTCAGAACATGCATCTTTTCCATTGTTTAGCCAATTTGCATCTGCTGCTATAGGGCTGCCATTTCCTTTTAAGGTGTGCAGAAGTACTGATGAAACTCCATTATACATGTTAGGGCTAAGAGTATAGAATATATTTAATACTGATCAAAATCTATTTTATATTGTCATTATTGCTTTATCCTAATTCCCCTAACCTTGATAACTTTTCCAGCCAGGATCCCTTAAAAAAAGAGGAGTAGTAAATCACTGCCCTAATTTTGTAAAATAATCTGGTAATTCAAAATATAAAAGACCCAATTCTGCTCTTTTGAAGATATGGCTTGTTAACTTACAAATGTCACTAGATCTTTCCTAGTGACCTGGGCAGTGGAACTTACCCCAGTTGCTGCTATATGATTTCCCGGAAAGGATAGTTGTGGATCTGGCAGTGGGTGCAGTTTCCAAATCTAATCTCTGCCAAATGTGGTTACTGTTTCACCCATGCCAATGTCCATATATGGTCTGTGGTTAAATGTTATTCTATCCAACTTCTGTCTTACCATGGCTGTCCAATCCAGAGCAGGCTTCCTAATCATTAGGGCCCTACCAAATCCATGGTTCATTTTGGTCAATTTCACAGTCATAGGATAAAAAAAAAATTGTAAATGCCATAACATCAGGTATTTAAATCTGAAATTTCACAGTGTTGTAATTGTAGGGGCCTTGACCCAAAAAGGAGTTGTGGGGTGGTCACAAGGTTATTGTGTGTGTGTGTGTGTGGGGGAGTACTGCTACCCTTTCTTCTGTGCTGCTGCGGGTGGCAGCGCTGCCTTCACAGTTGGGCAGCTGGAGAATGGCAGCTGCCAGCTGGGAGCCCAGCTCTGAAGGCAGAGCCACCATCAGCAGCAGCACAGAAATAAGAATGGCATGGTATGGTATTGCCACCCTTACTTCTGCACTGCTGCCTGCAAAGTTGTGCCCGCAGTCAGCAGCAGACACTCTCCGGTCACCCAGCTCTGAAGGCAGCAATGCAGAAGTAAGGATGGCATGATATGGCATTGCCACGCTCACTTCTGCACTACTCCTGGTGGGTTCTGCCTTCAGAGCTGGGTGGCGGAAAGTGGCAGCTGTTGGCTAGGTGCCCAGCTCTGAAGGCAGAACCGGGCACCTAGCCAACAGCTGCCACTTTCCGCCACCCAGCTCTGAAGGCAGTGCAGAAGCAAGGGTGGCAATATCATGACCCCCCTACGATAACCTTGTGACCCCCCTGAAATTTCCTTTTGGGTCAGGAGCCCCGGTTTGAGATACACTGGTCTCCCCTGTGAAATCTGTATAGTATAGGGTAAAAGCACACAAAAGACCAGATTTCACAGTGTGCGACACATTTTTCATGGCGGTGAATTTGACAGGGTCCTACTAATGATTTATTTGCTGGAGATAATGTAGAACAGCATAGTGATTGTGATTAGTTGTATACGGCGAAAAGACAATGGTTGGTGGAAACAGCAGCGTTCATGAAGCCTACATATGCTCAAGAGATATGAGGATGGACTTACAGCTAAAGCACTGAACTAGCCCTCTCACATTTTTATAAGCAATTTCCATTCTGTTATGGTTTATTACACAGCTTGTTTTGGAAGGGTTAAGCAAAATGAAGACCACTATCAATATTTTATTTGTCACAGATTAAAACTACATTTAAGGGTCAGTTCAGTGTAAGCTATTTATTGGTTTTGGTACCCAGAGCCCTTCAGGGAGTGTTGTCAATCCACAGGATGTTTCTGAGTGTTAGATTTTGCATTGAGATTTTTGATAAAGCTGAAAGGTGTGTAAGAACTCTTGTAAGACTATGGACCTGATTCACCACTGCATTATTCCAGTTTTATGTTGCTGTTAATGCTAGTGATTTTCATTGTCTGACACTGCCTAGCGGTGATTCAGGACTTAGACATAGTTCTTGCTTTTGTTCCTTTTGTTTTTAGTAAGTGCATGGTCAGGCTCCTAATTGGAAAGTATTATGTGTATCAGGAAGGTGCTTAAACATATGCCTAACTTTAAACAGCTGAGTAGTCATATCATCATTAGGGTTATTTTGCTTCTTAACAGAGGGCAAATCGATGTGGCCCAGAGAAGATGTCATGCCCAGCTCAAAGGAGCAATTCCGCTGAAGTCAAAAAGAGTCTTTCAATTCACTTTAGTGGACTTTGGATAAAGGCCTTAAGGAGATCTGAAAAGACTCAAAAACTTGATGGTATTTTCTGCTCTGAGTTACATGTATGCAATTCCATTTGCTTCAGTGAGGCTGCATGCATATAACTGTGGGCAGAATTTGAGAAAGGTCACTTGTAATTTACATTCACTGACCCCATACCCCAGGCCTTTCAGAAAGCAGAGGGATAGATTTGTTTTGTAATAGTTTTGCCCAACCTGGCTGCGTTTAAGAGATCTGCCACCTCAAATGGGCACTGAAGGTTCACCTCCTTTGGTGCAGTCCATCCTTCAGACACAAACTTTCCAAATTGACTGACTTTTTAGAAGACAATTTGGCTCAATGGTAAGTATACGGAAAACAGAGGACACAAAAGTGAGCAAAATCTGTGACAATTACGTACATCTGATTAGAACATTAGTTGAAAGTGGGATTAAAAAAACAAAAACACAGTCATGTCACTGTGTCTGGCATGGGTCACAACTGAGAGGGCCAGTGTCAGGTCAGACTGTTAAACTGGGCAGATATCACCACACTGGTGGTATATCCTCTAATACAGTGGTAGGCAAACTGCACCCCATCAGGGTAATCCACTGGTGGGCCACGAGACAGTTTGTTTACATTGATCGTCTACAGGCATGGCCTCCTGCAGCTCCCAGTGGCAGTGGTTCACCGTTCCCAGCCAATGGGAGCTGCAGAAAGTGGTTACTAGCACGTCCTGTGGCCCATGCCACTTCCCCGTTCCTGGCCAATGGGAGTTCAGGAAGTGGCACGAGCTGCAGGACGTGCTAGCCACCACTTTCCGCAGCTCCCATTGGCCAGGAACGGGGAACTATGGTTACTGGGAGCTGCGGGGGGCCATGCCTGCAGACAATCAATTTAAACAAACTGTCTCACATGCTGCCAGCGGATTACCCTGACAGGCCACATGTGGCCTGTAGGCCGGAGGTTGCCCACCACTGCTCTAACAGATTTAACCAAACCAGCAACAAAGGTGTGCTCCTGGATCATTATACTAGCTTACCATGGAGCCACAGACAGTCCCTTTAGATCAGTGGTTCCCAGCCTGTGGCCCAGTCAGCAAAGAGCTGTGGCCCATATGACATCCTCAGGGCCATACAGGTAGTATTGGATGTGGCCCACATAACACAAAGGGCCAGGCATTTACTCCAGATTAATGGATGCTCAGGATCTCACACCAAAGACAAAGCTGACAGCCAATTTCTTTAGTTTACCAAAGATTTATTAGCTAAGAGAAAGAAATTAGAGTTATTCAGAGGTTAAAGCAGATGTTAAAACATGTTACAGGTGAATCAGAGCTTGTAAGTCCAAAACAATAGCAGGGATGTTAAATCTGCTAGTTTTCTACAAATCTCTCTGGGTTGCCCAAATAGTTTCTTGGGGGCCTCAGTCCTTTTCTTCAAAGTTTCTCTTCTCAGAATTCATTAGTCCTGAGATGGGGTAGGAAAGAAGTGGCCAGGGACCTCAGTTATCCGTTTTTATATATTGACCCTTCTTGCTGGAAAAATCCTTGATGTGTCATGAGGTCAAGCAGTTCCAGGGCGCAAATTCTTTGTCATCAGTTCCTCATATGGATTGCAAATTCTGGCTTGCACCTTCTGCGTATGTGCTGTTTGAGGTGTCTTCGGGAATGACATGGGGAAGCTCATTTACAGTTCCTTTGTTATTCCTGAAGAGCTAACATGTGGGTGCTTCTTAGACTCACAAACATGTTTGAGTTACAAACATAGCAAAATTTCATAACTTCTCACACAATGTTGATACTCTATAACAAAATAATAATACTCAGCAGATTATAACTTTTCCAGTGATACCTCACAAGGCATACTTTGTACAAGATTTATCACAATTTTGGAAAAGTAGTGACCATATTAGTGTAGACAGTAACCTTCTCCTTTAGACAGCATCACAAGTCAACACATCAGAAAGGGAAGCAAGTCTAAGGGGAAAAACAATTCAAGAGAATTGGCAGTTTTTCAGGAAGACAGAATTAAGAGCACAAAAGCAAACTATCGTACTGCATAGGAAAGAAACAAAGTATGGCTAAACTGGGAGATTGTCAATGATCTGAAACTGAAAAAAAGTCCTACAAAAAGTAGAAACTAGATCAAGTTACAAAGGATGTACAAACACCACAAGTATGTAGGGACAAAATTAGAAAGGACAAGGCACAAAAGGAGATTAAACTAGCTAGAGGCATAAAGGGTAGCAAGAAAACATTCTACAAATACCCTTAGAAGCAAGAGGAAGACCAAGGACAGGATAGTCCTGTTACTCAATGCAGGAGTGTGTGTGTGTGTGTGGGGGGGGGGAATGGGGACAACAGAAAATATGGAAATGGCAGAAGTGCTAAATGCCCCTTTTGTTTCAGTTTTCATCAAAAAGATTAGTAGCAATTGGATGTCTAACATAGTGAATGCCAGTGAAAATGAGTTAGGATCAGAGACTAAAATAGGGAAAGAAAAAGTTAAACATTACTTAGGGCTTGGCTACACTGGAGAGTTGCAGTGCTGGTGGTCGGTTTACAGCGCTGCAACTTAGTAACTGTCCACACCTGCAAGGCACATCCAGCGTTGCAACTTCCTGGCTGCAGTGCTGGCTGTACACCTGGTCTGCTTGAGGTGTAACGATTGCAGCGCTGGTGATGCAGCGCTGTTCATCAAGTGTGGCCACCAAAAGCGCCGTTATTGGCCTCCAGGGTATTAGGAGGTATCCCAAAATGCCTGTTCACAACAAACCGGAAGAATGGCTGAACTCCGAGCTCCCCCGAGCTGCTTATCTAAAAAAACAAACACAGCTCCTGTTTGCTCGATCGAACGGAGTCTGGCAGGGGAATTGCTTTGGAAGGTTCACAGCTGTTTGCTTGAAGAGAGAAGTCACATGGCAGAGGGGGCGGGGCGAGTCTGTGTTGAGCAGCTGCTTATGTGGTCTGAAGGCTATCTAGGAGTGCATAATTTACATTTAATGAATAAGAGAGGGGTGGGGGAAGGGCTCGAAACTTTTAAATGGATACCAAGCTGGGAAGGGTTACAAGTACTTTGGAGGACAGGATTACAATTCAAAATGAACTGGACAAACTGGAGAAATGGTCTGAAGTAAATAGGATGAAATTGAATAAGGACAAATGCAAAGTACTCCACTTAGGCAGGAATAATCAGTTGAACACATACAAAATGGGAAATGACTGCTTAGGAAGAAGTGCTTCAGAAAGAGACCTGGGGGGATCATAGTGGATCGTAAGCTAAATATGAGCAAATGTAACACCATTGCAAAAAAAGCAAACCATTCTGGGATGCATTAACAGGAATGTTGTAAGCAAGACAGAAGTAGTAATTTTTCTGCTTTACTCTGTGCTGATTAGGCCTCAACTGGAGTATTGTTTCCAGTTCTGGGCATCACATTTCAGGAAAGTTGTAGTCAAATTGGAGAAAGTCCAGAGAAGAGCAACAAAAATGATTAAAGGTCTAGAAAACATGACCTTTGAGGGAAGATTGAACAAACTGGGTTTATTTGGTCTAGAGAAGAAAAGACTAAGGGGGGGACATAACAGAATTCAAGAACACAAAAGGTTGTTACAAGGAGGAGGGAGGTAAATGGCTCTCCTTAACCTCTCAGGATAGGACAAGCAGCAATGGGTTTCAATTGCAGCAAGAGTGGTTTGGGTTGGACATTAGGAAAAACTTTCAAACTGTTAGTGTGGTTAAGCACTGGAATAAATTGCCTAGGGAGGTTGTGGAATCTCCATCATTGGAGATTTTTAAAAGCAACTAAAAATATATATAAAGTGCCCACAAGAATAACCTGCATTTGTGTGAGAGTGTTAATCCTTCATTTGAAAATGCCATGTGTAACAGGGAGTACTCATCCCTGCTCTCAAAAGGAGCACAACACCACTCCATTCAGCTTACTTTTTAGTGTTTTGCATAGCATTTTATACAACTTAAACTCTTTTCCTCTCCAGTGCACTATGCAGTGGACCTGAAAATCAGGCCCATGACTAATATCAATGGTTAATCAGGTTGAATAGGAATTCTGATTACAAGCTGACACCATGAATAGGTTAATTTCACTGCCTAATTTTTAAAAATATTTTTGTTCCCAAAGTCTTTGAAAGACAAAGTAAGGGGGGAAAAAAGTTAGGGAAGGTAGGTCAGAAGTAAAGAATAGACAATGGAATCTTTGGGATTTTTGCCTCTAATGTGATGCAGCAAGTGTCAAAATGCTTTATTGCAGTAAGTTTTTAAAAGCACCTCAGAGACTTAGAAGTCTAAATCTCACTGAAAGTTAATGGGACTTAGGTGCTTTTGAAAACTGTAACTAGGTCACTAGGATAATGGCAGAAATGTGTGTGGGGCTCTTTCATGTAGAGATGGGCAAAAAACTAATATTCTTGCATCTAAAATCTACTGATTCACTTAGCTGTTTGTGTGCTCTTTTGTTCACTTATTTATAAGAATATTCACAAAAAGCAAAAGAATACTGTGGCAAAATATTTGCACTAGTATTTGCATTGGAAGCACTTTCATGGCCATTTTGATAAAGCTCTTTTTATTATCTGCACTTAGATTTACTGATCAATTCAGAATGCTCACCATAAAAAGGGTTTATGAAATGTAGGGCATCCAATCAGGGAACAGAAACAATATCATGTGTCTCTGGTGACCAATTATATGTTGTGAAGCACAAATGATGCATAGCAAATAGTGAGCATGGTCGGTTTGTGAACAAATTACAAACTAACATTTGTTTGCACTATTTTTTTAAACAGTTACAAATAAAGAACAAGTCTGTAAAAACAATTTGCCTGTGGATAATTTATAACCAGACAAAGAACTAAATTCCTCACATTTTGAGGAACAATGAATCATTTGACCAGCTCTGCGTGAATCAGTCATAACAGACAGACCCTTTTGACTTCTTTTGGACAACTTTCACATGAAAAGGCCCATATCATGCAAACATTTAATATGTGGATAATTTAACTCAAGTTACTAGCCTCTGAACCCTTGGACCCACTGAAGTCAATGGGGACATAATTTCAACCACTCACATGGGGACTACTTACATAAAGGGTTGGAACCTCTGGCACGCAGCTCACCAGGGTAAGCACCCTAGTGGGCCGAGCCAGTTTGTTTACCTGCCGCGTCAGTAGGTCTGGCCGATCATGGCTCCCAGGCCAATGGGGACTGCAGGAAGTGGTGGCCAGGATATTTCTCAGCTTGTGCTGCTTCCCGCAGTCCCCATTGGCCTGGGATGGGGAATCGTGGCCAGTGGGAGCTGCAAGCGGCTGAACCTGCTGACGTGGCAGGTAAACAAACTGGCTCGGCCCTCTAGGGTGCTTACCCTGGCGAGCTGCATGCCAGAGGTTGCCGACATCTGATTTACATGAATAAACTTATGCCCACTGTTAAGTGTTTGCAGTAGTTGGGCTATAGTTATTTCTATGGCTAATTCTGGCTCTATATAATGAAAGCCTCTGTTGACTTTGACTAATCTATTAAGATCCAAACTCTAGCATATTTAAATCTTTAATTTATTCTCTTGTTTACTAGATGGGTTTTGTAATTCTAGAATATTGCTGCCTTGCCATGTTTCTTGGTGTGCTGCTTACTGTATCCGTTGGGAACAAAAAGGTAAAAAATAGTTGCAAATGTAGAAAATAATGAATCTTCTGGATAATTTTGGTGGAGTGAATAGAGGGGGATGTGATTTGACTTCAGATCAGAGCCGACAAAACTGTTTGGCAAAGTACAAAATGAAATGCTTTCCTTTTCTTCTGTGAAATGAAATTAAGAGGAAATATAGAAGCACTTCTGCACTATTTATTTTGCTTCCATCACTGTCCCTTTAGTGGAGGCTAACAGAATGCAAAGCAAAAAAAATGATTTCAAGATTTCTCAGTTTGGAGGCACTCAATAACTGTAGAGTTTTCTCCCTTGTCTTGCATCTCATTCACCTTCTGTTGAAATGCTTCAGGGAGTGCAGTGAAATTAACCCATTCACGGTATGTCAGCTTGTAATTAGAATTCCTATTCAGCCTTATTAGCCATTGATATTAGTCATGGGCCTGATTTTCAGGTCCACTGCATAGTGCACTGGAGAGGAAAAGAGTTTAAGTTGTATAAAATGCTATGCAAAACAGTAAAAAGTAAGCTGAATGGGAGTGTTGTTATGCTCCTTTTGAGAGCAGGGATGAGTACTCCCTGTTACACATGCCATGCACTGATGTTTTGTGCCCTCTTGGGAAGTTGGGCATAGCTGTGAAAAACAGAGGCATAGTCAGGGGAAAGGGGCTGTCGTGCATTTTGCTCTCTTAGGGCTGGTCTAACTAAAACTGGATTTAGTTAAAAGTTGATTCTGCCCTCTACGGAGACTCTTAAATTGGTTCATATCAATTCAGTTAGCTACAAGGGGAAACTAAATTGATATGTCATTTATAAACTGACAAAGCTGCACAATCATAGAGCTAAATCAACTTAAAAACCAACGTTAATTATGTCACATGCTGCTGGGGATACCCAGAATTGTGAGTCACTGTTACCTTTGCCTTAGCAAGACTGAGCTTCAATGGAGATTCGACTGTGTGTAGCTCCCAGCCACGCCAGTCTGTCTTCCTCACCAGCAAACTCAGATTCTGGCCTGGAATACACAGGGAGTGGGGGTGGGGGTGGAATTGATTTAAAATACGCAACTTCAGCTACGAGAATAGTGTAGCTGAAGTTGACATATCTTAGAACAACTTAGAATCACTTACTTCGCATCCTCGTGGCACGGATCGACGGCTGCTGCTCTCCCATCGACTTTGCTTCCGCCTCTTGCTGAGCTGGAGTTCAGCAGTCGACAGGAGAGCGATCGGGGATAGATTTATTGTGTCTACACTACATGCGATAAATTGATCCCCGATAGATCAATTGCTACCCACCGATCTGGTGGGTAGTGTAGACGTACTCTTAGTGAGCTGCATTATCCTAGCTCCTCAGATGTTTCTCTGCAATGCATAGCACTTATCACTGTACAGTCACAGGAGATACTAAGTTTGTTGCTCTTTTAAAAAGTCAGCACATTACAGCCCATTTACTTAACTAGGGTAAACACACCCTTAGAGTAACAATAAAGCCAGTTTATTAACAAGAGGACATAGGATAAATGATACCAAGTAGAAGGAATAAAGATAGAAATGATTACAAACATAGAAAGCATAAATATGCTTTCTAATGGCTAAGACCTAACTTCACAAGCTATTGTCTTTGTTCAAATATACCTTCTTCATCAATCTTCTTTTCCCATCATAGCTGGCTAACTCTTAGCCGGGATCCTCCAGAGTTCAAGGCAAACTGGTTTTCCTTGCCTCCTCAGGTGAAGGATCATCCAAAGTCTGTGTGTGTCCTTATCCCAAGTTTACCATTGTTTCAAGGTAGAAATTGAACCTCTGGCTTCAGTCTCCTGTCTCGTTTGGGAGGAGGTTGGAGGAGACTGACTCCATCATGATTAAGGTGTTTACTTGTGTATTCCAAAGTGATGCTTCCTGCTTCAAATTTTACAATGTAAGTGTTTGCTTCCTGCAGCCTCCAATATCAATGAATATCCCATTGAATTTGGCTGCATCTGGTTTGAGGTGTTGGCCTCTTTCCTTAGTCTTGAGAAAACCTGTTTGCCATCCCCCTGGTTGAAACACCTTTTGGTTATGGACTTTAAAGCATATCAGTGAGTATCCATAATGGCACACACAGCATTGTCACATACATTTCACAATGTTATTATTGACCAGTGTTTTATTAGTTTTCAGATGATGTCTTACAGGGCATATTTTGTACAAACAACATTGCAGTAGTGGGTAGGGTGTGAACACAGGGTACCTAGGATTACGAGTTAGAATGGTGCAGGTTGTGTGTGCAGACAAAGCCTCAGTGATGTATAAAGAACTGCCATTAGTAGAGCACAAACCTTTTGAAGGATGCTTGTAAGTGCATCTTTTCTCGTCCAAACCAGCACATAATAAGCAAACAGGAGGAGAGATTCAAAGCCATCAGTCAAACATACTGTGGTGGCGCATGCAAGACTGCTCATGGCTGATGAGACTGATTGGCATTGGTGTGGTCATGACATGATTCAACTTCCAGAGGCAGACCTTAATGACACAGGGTACAATAGCTCCACAGCGGTTGGATGGCGGTCAATCTGCTAGATCCTAAGCCAGCGTTTCTCAAATGCAGCCACCAGGGACTTTTCTTGCAGCCACAGCCTCTTGGGCTGGAGGAGAGGGGGTAAAGTAGTGGCCCTTCCCCCTTCCTGTTGCTCCCAGATGCCTTGCCTTGGTGTTGGTTGCTGGGGCTGCCAGCAGTGTTTAGGCCCTGCCCCCTCTTTGGAGACACCTGGGGTACAATGCTGGAGTAGCAGGCACCCAGAGAGTTTCCACCTTCCCAGGGGTGGTGGGGCTCAGGCTTTGGCGTTCAGCCCTGGAGTAGTGCGGTGGCAGGCTCTGGCCACAGGCTTCGGGCTCCAGTCCCGGGCTCCGGCTGCTCAGCACCAGGATCCAGCGGTGGGGCTTCAGGGTCTAGCCCCAGATGCCTCCCCTGGCCCCCCATCAAGAGCTTAATTTGTCCCCAGGCTTGGCAGGGCTGAGTAAGTCTGCTGTGAAAAGTGATACTTGTATGTCTGTTAATATCACTTTTCAGAATGGACTTACTAGCTAGCAATAAATAAATTACAATGATTTGGATGGGTATAGCTGCATATTTGTTTTTCCTAAAGCTAATTAAGTGTTTTAGGAAAAAGTGTGAGAGCAGCCACCAAAAAATGTGTCCCAAGAACCTCTGTCCTAGGCTGTATTGTTCTGTTCAGTAACTTCATACTATGCAACAAGTGTCACTGTCACTGATGAACCTACTATTTCAGACCAGTATCAGCGCTGTGGCTGACCCCTGCAGCCAGAGATCAGGTTGGTAGCCCTTAAGAGTGAGCCCTCACCAGCATATGTTATGGCACTGCTACTTCTAGTTATCCTGGGAGCTGCCATCAGCTGATTATATGGCAGTGTTGACACTTGCCTTCACTCTTTTCAGGCCATAGAGACTTGCTCTTAAACATGCCCAAGGCAAATAGTCAGCTGCAAGAAGCATTACTCTCTTTCAATGAATTTTTATGGGTTTCCTTTTCTTTGCGGGTATTTTTTGGCTAAGGGGACTATCTGGGTCCATAAATGAACACCTCATTAGGAAAGCAAGAGACAAAGCTTCTCTGTGTGTTGATGTCAAACATACATACCTACATTTGTCCAGCCTGCAAATTGGAGTCCCGGGGTTAGGTCCTGGCTCCCAGCTTGGTTATAATGTCCTCCCTTAATATTCAATTTCACAAACTAATGCTCACATCAAAAACAGTCAAATAAGACATCTGAAGTTTAAAACCCATATTTATTAGGGCTGTGATTCTAACAAACACTCATTTAAGCAGAAGTAATCCAATTGACTTAATAGGATCACACATGAAAATAAAGCTAAGCATGTATGCCTGTTTGCAGAATCAGATCCTAAAACAGTAAATATTTTCTGTAAGTCAAGTCATTTGAAATGCTGTTCCTTCTCCTTATTTTCTGCAATTCTTATTAGTTTAATTAATCACCCCATGCTCTTAAAATTAAAAGTCCAAAATTTTCTTCTTGTACTCTAGGGTGGAGCAAAATAAATACAAGCAGTGAATTTGTTTCTTATGAGCTGAATTTGGGAGATGTAGAGTCAAATTATGCACAAATATATACGCAGAATAAATCAGTATATTAAAACCAGCAATATATTTGCACAGTGATTACTTGTGGATGCGTGTAGCATTGTAATGTCCTTATAATGGAAACAATTTGTTTTAGAAACAGTCCAGAGGCTGATAATTTCCAAATAGGAAATGGTTTGCTTCCTAGGTTCTCTTTTTTTAGTACTTCTACTGCATATAGAGTGGAAATATACAAAGGATCAGAGGAAAAAGCAGTGTGAAAAGTTCAAGATCTCCAACAGCTATGGCGACCCCTGCTGTACAATTGCAAGAGCAGATTCCATGGCAAAGAGATAAGGCCTGTGTTCTTTAGGTTATCAGTGTTTGACTAACTAGCTAGATTTCTCTCACTGTGCAGGAGTACAGAAATGTTTAAAAATGAATGTATGTAGGGGCAACCAAGCATGGATGCTGAAAAGCAGGGCCTTTATTATTTTCCTATGATTATACTGTCTGAACACATTTGAAAAAATATATTTGTACTGATTAATTTAGGAGATCTAGTGGACATTCTTCTACCAGTTTATTTCTTCCTTCTTCTATTTCACTGCATGGCCAGAACACGAGACATGCTGATGAAGGGGGTAATTATTATTAATCCAGCACGATGTGTTTATAGCACTTTCTACACAAAGCCAACCAGGTTCCCACTCTGGATGCACTGAGAGTTGAAAGTTATCTCACAGGACTTCATAAGCTAGGACAGTAAGCAAAAGCTTGGTGAGAGGGGATGGGCTGATGAGGGCTAGCAGTAGAGAACATGAGCTATGCTTGTTACATATGCCTCTGGTTAGTTGCTCTTACAGGTTTTGTTAAAATTAGTTTAATGCATTAAATTGCTGCAGCAGCATCTAGGATGAAGAGTGGGCCACTTTTACCAATGGAATTTGATTATGGAGATGAAAGGATTAGCTTAGGTCTTACCTAGCTCTTGCAGGAGTTGGGTGTGGGACAGGCAAACATCCCTGCAGGCTAACTAGGCTGAAGCAAAGTATTTTTTCTGGAACTCTTTGCATCAAGTACTAGAGGAAACATTTCTTCCTTATGCCTTGTTCCTAAGGGAGTATAAGATGCAATTAAGTTACATAAGCAGTAGGTCACATCTATGGAAAAGCCCTATGGAATTTAATAGATGAACCAACCTATGTAATTTAATAGAGAATGATAACAACTTTATGGATCTTTTGAACCATCATATCAAAATTGATAGCAATGATATAATTCTTGATTAAATTCTATAGGATGCTATGCAAAGGATATCATGTTTTCTTAAATCGTGTAGGCTTTTAGAATAATGTCTATAGACACTCCTAAAACTTGATAGGCCCTTGTTTTTATCCCCCTATAGGAATTTTGGTCCACAGCTCCTGGACTGCAGCAAGGAGGGGAATGGAGAACCTACCCCAGCAGCAAGCAGGCTCACATTAGGCTAAAACAAAGGAAAATAGCTAAACAGCCAAGGAAAATAATCTAGAGTTAAAGAACAGTCAAAAGACATTTAAATTATAGAAGAGGATAAGAACAAACTAGATGAGAATTTACCACAGTATGCCTCTTGTGGCTGGAGTAGCTGCTCTCTCCTTCTAGGGCCCCTTGCTAACAGCTGCTCCAGTCCTGCAATGATCTTCCTCTTCTCATGTCTCAGCCCCAGGTCAGGTCCCATTCCACACCCTCCAAGGAAAGAGGGAGTGTCAAATACCCTTACAAAAAGCCTTTGGCCCCAACTCTGGTCTCCACATGCTTCTCTGAAGGGCTCTCAGTCATCCTTATCCCATTCTCAGGGGTCTTCTGCTACCTTCCCCAGGGGCTGGTAGGGGAACGCAGGCCCTTCCACTACACAGGATTCTAATCCAGGGACCCTATAACTGGTACCCAATGTCTGCTGTGTCAGACTCCTTGGTACTCCTTCCTCAGACTTCTTTCTACCATAACCTCTTTTTCAGGCCTTCTTCCTACAATCTCTCTAAGGCCACCCTTTTTTTAGGGATAGGACTTGAAGGGCTCTCACCTGGAAATCCCCCCAACAAAACTTAAATTAAAAGTACAGTCAAACCCACTGCTGCCCTCCTCAGAACTGACCTTTCACCTCCTCTATCTTTCAGTTAAACCCCTTCCCCCAATTCTCTCTCTTTGGAAGTCCAGAGCTTGCTCTGTCATCTGGGTTCATCACCAGAGCTTGTTCCACCTTGGTGGTTGTGCTCAGTGTGCTGTGTCTCTCCTGTGCTAGCATCCCACCAGACTTAGCTACTCAGGGGAGGGTCCCAGGACCAACTGTCCCTCAGGGTTTCCTCTTTGACCCTGACAGACTCTTAACTCTTTGCCACCAAAGCAAAGACTACAGCAGTCTTTCCATCTCTCCCTGCAGCCCCCTTCAACTCTGTGCTTCCTTTCTTTATAGTCACAGCCCAGCTCCTTCCCCAGCTGGGCTTCATCTTTCATTAAGCCTAGCCCACCCTCCAGGTGCAGTCAGTTGGGTTAACTGGCCTCTCAGGCCCACATTAACTCTTTCTGAGGGAGGCTGAGGTATATACCCCATCACAGCCCATAAGTAAGGGTCACAAATTGTACATGAGAAAAAGAAAAGAAATTAAAAATATCTTATCATCTTTCTCTCCCACCTTAGTAACTGCTCTTTGCCTTGTTGTCTCTTGAGACTGTAAACTTTTTGGGGGAAAGCATCTGTCATCTTACATGTCTGTGAAGGGTTTGCACACTTTTGAGTGACTAACAATAATTCTTCAATTATCCTAGATGGGACCAAATGAGAGTGAAATAAAAATTTGTCTGGATTTTAGCCAAACAGATACTGAGAAATGGCCTTCCTTGGCAAAGTGTTTGCACCAGGGGGAAACTTCAAGTGCCTGATCATTTCCCTGGCCCTCCCTCTGGGAAAATCATGTCACTGTGTCAGCTCCTTTGGCTTCTTAAGCAATGTAAAGAGCAGACACAGCCTAACAACAATCCAGCACCAGGAGGGAAGCAATTTGCAACCTCTCCTCCTTCTTGCCACTAATATAATAATATACGTTGGAAACACTGTCAGGATAATCTGAAAACAGCAATGCTGATGGATCAGATAATGCACACAGCTTATCTGTGACTCTTGGAATGAGTATTCATCACATTTTCACATCTAGATGATGCACTGCTAGCCTGATGTGCAGTGAAATGAGGTCCCTGTGTATACATTGGATAGCTTGCGTATTATCTGTTGTATTTTTTTTGCAAAGAGCTCCTTTATGTTATAAGTCTTGTCATTAGTGCAGCCCAGCTGGGATTTGCTGGAAATGTATTTGGTCTGGCAACACCTCTTACTGGGTGGTTGAGTCCCTAAAAGCTTTCTTTTGAATGATGAAATGAAAACAAAGGAGACATAATTAGTTGGTGTGTAATAATAGAAATGCTTGTACCCAGCTACTTTAGAAGTCATTTAATGAAGGATAATCTGTATGGAAGCCTGCACACAACTTCTGTAAAATATTTAAGTCTTTTAATGAGAGAAGGGATATCCAGAGGAGGGTTTGCTAAAGCAATTAAGAGAAATGCCTTTCATAACTGTTTTATGTGGGGTTCATGATTCCTAAACTGAGGTTTGTAGCTTTCTTGAAGCCATAGTAGCAATAAAACTTTTATACACCACCTATACTTAAAAGCTAAATACAGCACATTAATTTTATATGTCTAAGTGAGAACATAAATGTACCATTTTCAATGTTCAGAAAATCCTATATTTGCTTTTGAGAAGCATCTCCAGCTTTTTCCATTGTGGTAGATTGTTGAGGGTCTACAGGTGAGCAGTCATTAATCTTAAACAACAGTACATTTATTTCTAGGGTTTGCCTTTCCTTCCTCCCAAATGTGCATAAATAATTATTTGAGTTCATCCACAAGTTACTGGGCTGGAAGGAAGAATCACTTGGTGAAATTCTATGGCCTGTGTTACACAGGAGATCAGACTAGGTGATCATAGTGGTCCCATCTGGCCTTAAACATCTATTAAAGTTCACCCTTTATCTGGGAAAATTCTGGCCAAATGCTGAGAACATCAGGACACGTGTGTGTAGAGGCTTCCCCACAGACACTGTGCCTCCAGGGCCGGTGCAACCATTTAGGCGAACTAGGCGGTTGCCTAGGGCGCCAAGATTTAAGGGCGCCAAAAAGCGGCGCCCCCCTCAATTTTTTTTAAATGGTTGCAGCTGCTGCTGCTGGAGAGGTAGTCTGAGCTGCCCGCGGCCGACAGCCCAGGGCACCCCCGGGGTTAGCGCGCAGCCGCGGCAGCCCAGCAGCCTGGGCTCCCCGGGGGTCAGGGAGCTACTGCAGCAGCCCGGCAGCCCACGGCGCCCCCTGGGTCAGGAAGCCGCTGTGGCAGCCCAGGGGCCCCCGGGGTCAGCACGCAGCCGCGGCAGCCCAGCAGCCCGGGGCGCCCCCGGAGTCAGGGAGCCGCTGTGGCAGCCCGGCAGCCCAGGGCACCCCCGGGGTCAGTGCGCAGCCACGGCAGCCCGGCAGCCCGGGCGTCCCCAGGGTCAGGGAGCCGTTGCGGCAGCCCGCCAGCCCACGGCGCCCCCGGGGTCAGGGAGCTGCTGTGGCAGCCCGGCAGCCCAGGGCGCCCCCGGGGTCAGCGCACAGCTACGGCAGCCCAGCAGCCCAGGGTGCCCTCGGGCTCAGTGCGCAGCCGTGGCAGCCCAGCAGCCCGGGCGCCCCCAGGGTCAGGGAGCCGCTGCGGAAGCCCGACAGCCCAGGGCGCCCCCAGGGTCAGCATGCAGCCATGGCAGCCCGGCAGCCCAGTGCACCCCTGGGCTCAGCGCACTGCCGTGGCAGTCGGCAGCCCGGGGCATCCCTGGGGTCAGGGCGCCGCCGCAGCAGCCTAGAGGTTTGGGCTGGCGGCGGCTGCGCTGACCCAGGGGAATCCCTGAGCTGCAGGCAGAGGCTCAGAATCCCTCTCCCTCCCAGAGCAGGGGCTCCAGCCTCTGCAATTTTTCTCGTTGCCGGCGGGGGCGCCGGCAGCTGGGCAGAGCTGTGCAGCTCTGCTTAGGGCACGTGGCCGGGGCCCTGCGACAGCGGCGCAACACCAGGGCTTCGCTTCTGGAGGAAAACAGCGGCTGCCCCCTGGCTCAGCCTCCACGTCAGCCCCAGTGAGGGGCACGGAGAAGAAAAGAGCCTCAGCAGTGGTCTGGTGGAGCAGAGGAAGAAAGAGGACCCCAATGCTCATGCATTGGGCAAGGTAAGCAAGTGCCTCCCCACAGGTCAGCCTCAGGTGCATGTGCTCCTGCCCCCTTGGTCCTTGGCTGGTCCCTGCTCCTGCTCCCCTTGTGCCTGGACGGCTGGAGAGAACAGCTGCCTGCAGAGCTGAGCTGCCCCAGTGCCCCCAGGCACCGCCCTGATGCCTGACCCCATCCCCCCCACAGCCCTGACCCCCAGCTCCGAGCCTAGTCCTTCTGAGCTGGAAACCCCCTCGACCCCATCCCCCCCAACAGCCCTGACCCCCAGCTCTGAGCCCAGCCCCTCTGAGCTGGACACCCCCCTGACCCTATCTCCCCACATCCCTGAGCCCCAGCTCTGAGCCCAGCCCCTCTGAGCTGGACACCCGCCTGACCCTATCTCCCCACATCCCTGAGCCCAGCCCCTGTGAGCTGGGCACCCTTGAACCCAGAGCCCAGCTCCCCACCCAGCCGTGGGCAACAACAGCACCACCCCCAGGCAACGACAGCCCATTGGTACCAACTATCACAATCACCCAGCAACTGCCCATTATGTAATTGCAAATGTATACATTACAGCTTTTAATGTTTTTAAATAATGTATTTAGTTTATTTTCAAATTATTACAAATTAATTTTTGAATGTATTTCACTAGTTATTTTTTACATTTCCTAATACATGTTACTATAGTAATGCAAATGTTTTATGGAAAGGCCCCCTATTTTGCTTTGCCCAAAGCCCCCTGAGTCCTCTGGGTGGCCCTGTCTGAGTTTTAAGCCCTGCTGTTGTGTTTTGCCTGCAACAGGCAGGCCTAACCCTGGGAGTGACCCCCATAGCAGCTGCCTGAAGAAATGCTTGGGGGAATCATGCAGAAGGAGCGTGATATTTGTTTGAGTTCTCTCCTCATGGAGGCTGTGCTCCACTTGGTGCAGGACAGCAGTCTCAGCAGGACTCTAGGCCCAGCACCTTGCCTCAGTTTGTAGATTTGTAGTGCACCCATCACTGGGCTCAGTCTGGCACCACTACCCCTCACCAGTGCCCAAGAAGCAGTCAAAAAAGTTGGATGGACTGGTTAGGTTAGTTGTCATGCTGTTGCTTGGCCAGTGTAGAGACCACTGAATGCATAGTATTCCTCTATGATGTTCTGTCCTGAGCAAAATTGGCATGTTATGAGGTAGTGCCTGTGAGGGACAGGTGTCTGTTTATGCATCCAGCCATCATGTCTTAGGTCTTCTTGGGGGGGAGCTTTTCCATCCTGCTTTCATTGGTGACATCTGTGATGCTCTGGTAGACATCTATGAAGACAATACTCTGACAGGATCATCTGGCAATACATCATGAGTTGATGCAAAGGCTCTTACAAAAGCCATTTCTAGTTTCAAGTTTCTTGTTTCTCTTGTTTTGTGGTATGACATATTGTTTGAGATCAACATAACTAGCAAACAACTTCAGGCAAAAGAATTTGATATATGTGATGCTATTAATCAACTTGGAGAAACCAAGAAGTTTCTTGTGGGCCGCAGAAGTGACGCAGCCTTTGAGAAAACATTAGTAGATGCAGGTGAACTTGCGGAGGAGTTGGATGTACCGGCACTTTTTGAACCAGATCCAATCCGTATTAGAAAGAAGAGGAAGCAGTTCACATATGAAGCAGATGACGAACCCATTTATGATCCTAAAGAAAAATTCAAAGTGAACTTTTACTTTGCAGTCATTGACACAGCAATACATTCGGTTGAAGAAAGATTCACATTGATGCAGCAAATTAGTTCAGTATTTGGCTTCATATATGATGTTTACAGTTTGCAAAATAAAACACCAAAGCAAATTATGGAACATTGCTTGAATCTGGAGAAAGCTTTGCAACATGGTGAATCCAAAGATATTGATGCCTTTGACTTGTGCAGTGAATTGCAAGCTATTGCAAGACGAGTCCAAAGGAGTTCATCACCGCAAGATGTATTGAACTTCATATGGGAAAATAAGCTGACAGATAGTGTCCCTAACACAGTTATTGCTCTTCGCATCCTCTTGACTCTCCCAGTTTCTGTGGCCAGTGGTGAGCGAAGCTTCTCGAAGCTCAAGTTGATAAAAACATATATGCGAACATCAATGTTGCAACAAAGACTTGTTGGATTATCTACCTTGTCAACAGAACATGACATTGCTCACAGCATTGACTTGGAGGAACTTGTTTCTAAATTTGATAAACTTAAAGCGCAGAAACATAAATTCTAAATTATAACATGTTACTCTGTGACCGTGTATTGTGTATAATGTATGTGATTGGGGGGGGGGGGGGCGCCCAAGATGGAAGTTTCGCCTAGGGCGCAAAATATCCTTGCACTGGCCCTGTGTGCCTCCCCAGTAATGCAGCATGGTTTTTCTGATGAGCTGTCATTCAGTCTGATTCAGCTGTTCTGCTTTTCATATTTGATATCCTTCTCTTTTCAAAACTTCATGAATTGTGCACACTGCAAATATAGCAGGTTAGGATGATTTTTTATTACTATTCTCGTGGGTTCTGGACCTAGGAGGGGGTGCTGCAGCATTCCCAGCTTGTATGTGGATCCCGGTTGCCAGCCCTATGCCAGGGATCCCAGATTCTGGCCCTAGCCTTGGCCCCCTTATCCCTGTTTGGGTCCCTCCTCCTGGAGACATGACCCTGCTCCCCACCCCAGCTCAGGGGGTGGGGTGGGGGTGGACAAGGATAAGGGGCTGGCTTTCAGCACCCCCACTATTAAAAATGTTCCAGCTCCACTGACAAGGGTCTTACCCTGGTAGGCTGTGTGCCAAAGGTTGCTGATCCCTGTGTTAATTCTTGCAATGATAGCAATCAAGGAGCAGCTAAAGAGATTAGTCCTGTGACACTGGTGGAGCAGATGTCTGCTCAGGCCAAGGTCACCATGCCTCAATTGAATCCTGACAACAAACACGTAGCTGGAATCAGTCTGGCTCACTTGTGTGTTAGTATTGTAAAAATAGGTATTAGAGTTATAAGAATGTGTTTAGTATTTAGTCTATTGAATGCTTGTAAATTGCTGCCTGCATTAATCTCACTTATAACACCTGTGTCTTGTACTGTAAGACATACTTGAGTATTTGCAGTGTAAGCCTTTATTACTATGTAAATCACCAGACAGGAGAAAGATATTAACCAGTGTGCTGGTCTCTAACAGAAGGTATTACGTCCTGCCTGACAAGGAAGGCCCATTGACACCAAACAGACTAGAGTGGAATATTAAAGAGGACAAAATATTTTGTTGTTTACTCTCCCCTCCACCCACAAAGGTGAGTCTTGCAAGTGAATTCCTAAAAAAGGAGGAATTGTCTCTCTGTGCTCTGAGGGTATGTCTACACTTGAATAAAAGACCCTCAGCACAGCTGCTGCTGGCCCAGGCCAGCTGATTCAGGCTTGCGGGGATCAGGTTGTGGGGCTAAAAACTGCTATATAGATGTTCAGGCTCAGGCTGAACCTGGGCTCTGGTGCCTTCCCTCCTTGCAGGGTTCCAGAGCTTGGCTCTAGCTGCAGCCTGAGCCCCAAAGTCTATGTAACAATTTTACAGCCCTGCAACCCTAGCCCTGCTAGCCTGAGCCAGCTGACCCAGGCTAACTGTAGGCATCTAACTGCTCTGTTGTAGATGTATCCTATGGGGCAAGGTTTCTAGGCATAAGCAAGAGAACCTCAGTGCTTAGCCTGAGTTAGCCCCAAAGGACATATAGAGTTTGTTTATTATAGAAGTGTCTATTCCCTTTTGAAATTTAAAATTGGAAATCATATGTGTGAGTATGTTTACTTGTGTTAACCTTGTAACTCTCATTTTCTTTTCCTATTTAATAAATCTGTAGATAGTTTTATTATAGGATTGGCTACAAGCATTATCTTTGGTGTGAGATCTAAGGTGCAGTTGACCTGGGATAAGTGACTGATCCTTTGGGACTGGGAGCAACATGAATATAGCTGTGATTTGTGGTGTAAGAGACCATCTAGCACAAAGATATGCTCACTTGGGTGGGCAAGATAGAGTGTATCCAAGGGGACTGTCTGTGACTCCATGCCAAGGCTGTTATAGTACCAATGGAGTTTACACTTGATACTTGCTGAGTGAAACCTAAATATAGAACTCACAGCCAATTTGGGCTTTGTTCCTGGCTCTTAACAGTCTGCCTGAGGCTGGTAATCATGCTCTCGAGCCACTTCAGGACAGCTCGACACCTCTATTCTGGTATTAGTTATGAATTAGGCAGTAATATATTGTGCAGGTATGTGTCGTAACTTTAATTAAGGACAACTTATGGTACCATGCATCCATAAGAGTTACCATGCTAGCCTCCATTTAAAGGGGCCAAACATCTTGTTGCAGCCATTTCATATCACATCAGACTGGAACTTGATAATAAACCTGGATGCAAATTTCTGTTGGAAAAAATGGTATAAAGTAGTAGCAAGCATGTTTAAATTGGAGAGTTTCAAGTATGGTCGGACATCTAGAAAAATGGGATTAATTTAAATAAAAACCCATTTCTCAGTTCATAAGCCCTTGAATATTTGAGTGATTTTCATTTTCTTTTCAATTTTTAACAGTTCTAAAATGGCTGTTTTTTAATTTGTAAAACAGGTATTTCCCACTGGAAGCTATTTTCTTTTTAGAACATTTTTTACTATTGATACTGTCAATTTTTATTGTGAAGTTGTTACAATAAGGAAGTTGCTATTCTATTGCTATTAAAACATCCCCAAAGAAGTCAATAGGCTGTTGATGCTATAATGATCTGTGTTAGTTACACTGTAATAACAGGAATAAAATACTATGAATAAAAGTGTACAATATTATCCAGGGTCCCATTTAATGTGATCAAACCAAGGACATGCAAAATAAAGGCTTTCATTCTATCCTTAACATCCTCTTCAGTGACTTGTTTAGGTCATCCTATCTTGTGAGGCTTTTGATAAAGAACCAGTGTAACAAATAAAATTTTTGCCACTGGTTTCAGTACAAACAGGTTAAGGCCTGTGTGATTACAGTAGCTAAGTATGACAAAGTGGATTGTAGATCAAGTGGGTATACATACATTATCTAACATACTTGAAATTGTTTCTTCATATGTGACCTTATTCAGAGCCGCACCCTGCCGTTCACCAGCCTGGGACTCCCCACTGGATTCCAAGAGGGAAATCCTGGCCCCATTTAACTCAACAAGAGCTTTATAATTGATTTCAGTGGGCCCAGGATTTCACCCAAGGTCTGTATCTTCTGAAGTAGAGATTGCCAATTGTGCTCAAGTGTGTGATGGTTTTGTGTCTCGAATATATTCCCACTTGGGAATAGGGTGAAGATTCATTTAAGTCCAGAGTATTATTATCATTGCACTTGTGACCTAACTGACTTTGGATGTAGCTCTCTAGATGAAAACACTAGTGAACTTGTCATAGATTATAAAAGGAAGGATTTTATGCCAGTGATGAATGCAAAGTAAGTACAGAAGCAAAGATGTAAACATATCTCTCTATTGTCCATGAAGCAACTGCTGAAAAAAAGCAATTTTCAGAAAATGTCTCATGCCATTAACCAGATTCTGCTCTCAAATAGTCCAATGCTGTTCCCATAGACTTAAATGGGAGATGAACCAATGTAACAGAGCAAAATTGGCCCTATGTTTTTTTAAGCACATTAGTATCCTGGTCCAGTACCAGCTTAATGAATCGTGGCCAGATCCGGTGAATTAAACCAGCAGATTGACTTGCTATTGATTTCAGTGGGAGCAAGATCATGTCACAATGATCAATTACTGGTTTTAGAATCAATGTATTTATCCAATGGTGGTATATTTTGTAATGTCTTTTATTTTTAAACAGTCTTAACTAAGAAAGCAAAAATCAACATGACAAAGATGACATTCCTGTTACCTCTACAACCTAACTGAATTCCAAAATAATAATAGCATCAACCAAAAGAAAACACCGATTCCTATCTCCAAAAGAAAACTCAAACAAAACAAGGACATAATATAAGACTGGATCAGCCACATGTATTGTCATATGTAGTTGGAATCACTTTTCACACTGCCCATTAGCCATAAGAGGCATCATCCAAATGGTTGTTGGAATTATTCTTATTTTTATTCTACATTATCCACATAAAACTGTAAGTACTGGGAGTGATCCTAAAACACTGTAGTAGATTTCCCACATGACAACCTGACTCCTGGTCCTAACAAGTACAAAAATGAATGAAGGTTGACCCTCTACAAGATAAAATGACCTTTGAGTGTAAGGGGGTTAAAAAGACCAGATGCTCAGAGCTGACTTCATTGTAGTTTCAAAGTACTTAGAGTTCAAAACTGAAAGAATAAGCTTTGGCTTTTCTTATTTGAAGTTGCAGGTCACTGAGGTTACATGCTCTAACTATGCAAGGGCCATATGAATGTAGAATATGAAGACCTCTTCTCTTTCATCCTACTGCTTGACCGTGGAATCCCCCATTGTTGCCATAAATTTGCGATTTTGTTTTCAAAAGGCTGGAAAGGCAAGAAGAACTAAATATGAAACACTGATTTCAAAAACGCAGTTTCAAGCCCACAGATATAAGAACCACTGGCATTGTATTTATCTGATGTTAGATGGCACTCAATACAAAATATCAGTTTGTGTGGTGAACTGGACATGCCAGATTTAAGCATAAAATATAAGCATGCCTTTCATTCTGTTTCCCTGTCAACCACTGACATAAGTTCAGAAAGGGTGTTCACTATTAAAAGTGATCAAAATATTGCCTGTTTTCCCATGCACAAAATTAGAGCAGTTTGTCAACATTTGGAAGACTTTCAATACAATCTCATGTCATTTTTGTTGTTGATTGCGTTAAGATGACGGGAAAAATATCACTGCAATTTTTTTTAATTTCCATTTGCCAATTTTGAGATGGGTCGTTGTTTGATTGATTTGGTCACGTAGAACTGGTTCTTGCCACATAATCCACAAGGGATTGATTCTGATTCACTAATTGGCAGACCCAGCTCAAGATGGTTAGTAGAAGCTATATTGAATAGTATTTCCACAGGATGTGGATGTGTTTTGTGTGCTTTCTCTGAGACAGTCCAAAAAATAACTGTTAGTAGCAGCAGGAGGGAGTGATTCTGGTTGTTATTTGCTATTGCTTCTCCCTATTGCAATGGTGGGGGAAGGCTGCTTATGATTCCCCACCAAATACCATCCAGAGTTTGAAGGGTCAATGGTCCTAATTGATGATGTCTCGAATACACTGGAAAGGGAGAACAGGCTATCTACAAAAGATGACTGAGGGAGATAACAGGTCACTGATCCTTCCTAGCAAGAAGACAACATAAGGTAGGTGTTGACAGCTCATGATGAGTGGTTGTCAGGGAGTAATTGGAAGTTAGTTAATTTTGTTGATGAGGAGATGATGTATAGCCAGAAGAGAATCCAGCTCAGTTTCCCAGAACTATTCTGTCATACAGTTTGTTGAACTGTATAAAAACAGAGGGATGTTTGACATGGAGGGACCTCTTGATGCGGGACCTCTTGATGCCGGAGGGTCACAGAACTTGGGCTCCAGCCCAATCCTGAATGGAATTTTATAACCTGACACCTGGAGCCCTGCGAACCTGAGTCAGCTGGCACAGGCCAGCTGTGGGTATTTTATTTCAGTGTAGACATACTCTTAGTGGAAAGATCTGGTAGCTGCTCCACTCATCATTGTCAGCACCATGGATCCTCATCTTTGCCCTCTGCCTTGGACAAATGGGAGTGCTTGGGGACACAGGACTTAACAAAGATCCACATGGCATTATTGGATTCATGGAGCGTGATTCATCACAGTTACTCTAGTTTCATGCTAGTATAATACCATTGAAATCCAATTTTAAAACTTGCACATTTACTTTTTATTGTTTAAATGGAAGCTACATTTATGGGGTTAAAGTATTTACCAGATGCTACCATCAGTACTGCATTCCTGGTAAGCTTGTTTTAAACACAGGACAGTATTATTGCTTCCACGCTGCAGTTGCATTCACCCGAGGCACAAAGAGAATGGTGTCTCTGTAATATTTAATGATGCCTTTTTTCTTGGAGGACGCCGATGAATGTTTTACTGAGGAACAGCACTGCATGTTGGTGTCCATCTTCTTCTTTGCAAAATGTGCTATTAGCCAGTTATTTCTCGAAGGCACCTACCATAACCTTTGCAGCATCTCACTAAACTTGATCAATTACTTTCCATTAGTGCTATTAGATCCCGAGGGAGAAGAATGGATTGCATGTGTTGAGTGGGATGCCAGATACAGAAGATGGCACAGCAGGGAACACAACTGGTCATTTACTATATACCACAGAACGTTAAAGGAGAGGGATTCAACATGAATATATAAATTGCTAAACATATTTATTAAGTTGCAGTGACTTACTTTCTCAGGGGCTCTCTCTTGCTTCTCCTAAATTCAGTGGAAGTTTTGCTGGTGACTTCAGTCAGAGTAGGAAAAAGGAGTTTGTAAAATGAGGGTGCCTAATGTTAGGTGTCTAAATCTATATTTAGGCACTTAAATCAATGGCTGAGCAGCACAACTTCCTATGAAGTCAGTTGGGGTTATAGTATGATCAGTACCTTTGAATGTCAAGCCACTGATTGTAGTATCTAACTTTAAGCACTTTAAACCATAACAGTTTGGCCAGTGTTCTCATATCTGATTATAGGGCCACAAGGGTTATCTTCCTTCCTTTCAGCGGGTAAAAGAAAAAAAAATCTGTCTAGGAAGATCTCCACTGGAGAAACACAAAGAACAACTCAGTGCGAGTAACTTGTGTTTTAACACCTGTTCTAGTCTTTAATATATTTAGGATATAAAGAACTGCAGGAGAAAAAGAAGAGAAGAAAAGAAGGAAGACTATTTCCTAGGCTTGATTCAGGTTGCTAGACACTAACTATTGAAAGTATATTATCCTTTTTTGTATAGCATTAAACATTTTTTAGATTGAGTTCAGCAGAAGAAGTTCAAAAGCTGCTGTTGATTTGGCTTCCGAATCTGGGTAAACTGTTCTGCGGCAAACACAGCTGGGCTCTGGAATCTCATTTGCCCTAGTGGTGATGGAGAAAAGGACATAAAGATTTAGAAAGACAATAAATCTGACCTCACATACCAATGGATTCCATTTTACAAGGCCAGCAGTTAATCCAGCAATAGATTGAATTCATTTTCCCTGGTACCCACTGATAGCCAGCTGGGCTCCTGAGTGCTATATATTTTTAACATCCCTTTTACCGAAGTCAAGGTCTTCCTGTCTTTGTTCTATGGTGATATAGCTTATCATTCAACTTTTTCAATTATCTTTCTTTTCTTTTTTAAAGTAGAGACTTTTTCTTTCTTCTCACTTATCTAGAAAGCACCATATCTTTTTTCTTGCCATTAAAGCACCATGCACACCAATAGAACTATTTAAAGAATAAATGATAATGCAGTTTATGATCTAAATTGATGTGGCTTAGAAACCTTCTCTCTTGTTTTTCTACCACAAATCTATCCAAGCCTCCTTCGTGATACTTTTAAACCAGGGGTTGGCAACTTTTAAACCAGGGGCTGGTAAGTACCCTGGCGGGCCGGGTCAGTTTGTTTACCTGCCACATTGGCAAGTTCGGCTCCCACTGGCTGCAGTTCACCGTCCCAGGCCAATGGGGGCGGCAGAAAGCAGCACAGGCGAGGGATGTGCTGGCCTTGGCTTCCCACAGCCCCCATTGGCCTGGGATGGTGAACCACGGCCAGTGGGACCTGTGATTGGCCGAACCTGCCGATGCAGCAGGTAACCAAACTGGCCCAGCCTGCCAGGGTACTTACCCTGGCAAGCTACATGCCAGAGGTTGCTGACCCCTGTTTTAGACCAATATTTTCAAAGATGAATGCCTAAAGTTAGACATCTAAATTTATATTTAGGAATGAAATGAAGTTACCTGAGAGGTTCTAGTCTCTTATTTTGGTGCATAAATAGGATTTAGGGGCTTCTGGAGATGCTCAAATTTGAAACATGAACAATTTTTTTCTGTGCACAACCTTGCCATCACATTGCCCGGGGAATGGAATTACCAATGAATTGTGATTATAACATAAAATTGACCAGTTTATTCTGCTTACATGATGGGGTATGATTATTTCATGCACAAGCTATGTGATGGAGTCTGATTTATACAGAAAAATGTATGTATTCTTCCCATTTCACATCAACACAATGGTCAGTTTTTGTAGATTAAAAAGCCACATGCTCTAGTTTGAAGAAAACATGCAATCTAAAGACATTTAGATCTTTTAAGAAATAAAACCCAGTTTTGGGTTCTTTTGTAGCTGTTTTTTAAAAACTGAAAACTACACATTACGTAGCTATTTATTTATTGTAAAACATGCTTCTCAGAAAACATTAAGAACTGTATGCTGACATTAGAGCTGTACTGTGCTTCTTTGAAACATGGGTATGTTTATATTTTAAGGACCTGATACACCAATGCACTTAAGCAAATGGAGCTTAAGCACATGCTCAATGTTAAGCATGTGCTTTAATTAGGGTGACCAGATAGCAAGTGTGAAAAATCGGGACGGGGTGGAGGGCAATAGGAGCCTATATAAGAAAAAGCCCCGAATATCGGGACTGTCCCTATAAAATTGGGACATCTGGTCACCCTAGCTTGAATGCTTTGCTGAATACAGGCATAATAGCCAGATTCTGTTACACCTAATCCACCTGAGTAGAACCTTACGTTGGCTTCAGTAGGTTGATTTGCAGAATAAAGGGCTATTGAATTTAAGTAAGAGTGACAGAATCTAGGCTTAAAAATGGTATCAGATCTGTTCCACCATGTATTTTTACATAGAACTCCTACTGAGATCAATGAGAATTCCACACAAAGAATGGGAGGCGGAGTATCACTTGACATTAAGGATCCACTGGTAAGGTTTCAATATCTTAAAAGGACTGTTTTTAAAGGCCTTGATCCAATGGTGGAAAGACTCCCATGAACTTCAGTGGAAGTGGGATCACACTCTAGATCTACATGTACATAGACTTTGTACTGAAAGAGTCTTTCAGGATTACAGTTGACCAGAAGTGTGTTGAATCAGCCTCATGCAACACCACATGGTATTGTGTCAACAGAAGAAAGTGAATCTGGAGGAAAATTTCTGAGTATAAGTTAATGCTGACTTTAGCTGGATAAAACATGCTCTCTTCAACATGAGCAGCTGTGTAGTCACTAGAGAGCTGTCTGGTTACATGTGTTTTTTCACATCCATCAGCTTAACTAAATCAGAGATCCAAATGAACATTGTAGCACACAGGAACATTATGTGGATTTATGACAGTTGAAATACATAGTCCCTGGCAGACTTGGGGTCCATGAAGCAGTGAATGACATGATTTTAATCTGTGGTAGATATAACCTGGCTCCATTGTTCTTTAAGTTGTGTATAGAAAAACTGTACCCATTTACAGCTGAGAGAGTAATTTATATTTTTTGGTTGGTGGCCAAACCAGAAATTCTGAAAAAAATAAATAAAACCAAACCCAACCTGCTTTGTTTTGAATCAAAACTGAATTATTTTGGCTTTTCTTGCCCAAACAAAAAGTAGAAAAAAATTGTTTGGGTCAAATGAAACAGTTTGAATGTCATTTGGAAACAAAAATTTGTTTTGAAGTGAAATGTTGAAATAAAATATTGACTAGAAATGACATTTTGAAACAAGACTGTTCATCTGGAAATGAAATGCTGAACTGGTGCATTTAGAAACTGTCAAAATGAAATATTTCAAATTTAAAAAAATATCCTATTTTTTTATTTGACCAAAACTATTTGCCAAATTCAACCTGAATTTGTAAATAATTTCAGTAACTGCAAAACTGCATTTTTTTTGGTGAATTTACTATTCATTTCAAAATTTTGCCCAGCTCTATACCCCTGGTCTTCAGACAAATCTTTAGAAATTTCAGAAAGAGAAAAAAGGTATGGAAGAGAAATATATATATTTCTTTATTGGCCTTTTAAAGCCATATTTCTGAGATGAGCAAAACAGGTACAATAATTCTTGTAATTAGTTGATAACGACAGGCATGAGCAAACATAACAGAAGGGAAGTTCTTTCAATCAAATATATGATAGAGTAAAAACATTTGGTGTCCAGTGTATCATGGAAATGAGATCCATATCATACAGCAATGTTTCCCAAACTTGGGACACAGCCTGTTTAGGGAAAGCCCCTGGCGGGCCGGGATGGTTTGTTTACCTGCCATGTCCACAGGTCCAGCCAATTGCAGCTCCCACTGGCTACGGTTCACTGCTCCAGGCCAATGGGAGCTGCTGGAAGCCTCGACTAGTACGTCCGTCGGCCCCACCCTACTGAGACCCTCCCCATTGAGACCCAGCATCTGGACCCTCCCCGTTGAGCCCCCCCACACCCAGACCCCCCCTGCTGAGCTCCAGCCACCTTCACCTGCCCCCCTGCAGAATCCCATTACTGTTGCACTCACAACTCCCCAATAAGCCTCTGTGCATCCAGATGTCCCCCATACCCGGATCCCACACTGAGTTGCCCACACCCAGATTGCCCCACACACAACCCTTTCAACCCACACCTGGATGTAAGCCCCTTCATACATGGATCCTGCCTCGCTGAGCCTGCCTGTCCACACCTGGTGCACCTGGCATGGAGGGGCAGGGTCCTAGGATACTTGTGGGGCAGGCCTGGTCCTTGCGCTGTGTCAGGATTGGGTGCAGCCTCATCGCTGAGTCCATGTCCCGGTAGGTGGGGATGTGGGGAGCGACACAGTGATTTTTAAAATATTATGCGTAGAATTTTTATTTTTTTGTCGCAGAAATGCCCTCAGGAGTAAACTGCCACTGAAATCATTGGGTCTGGCTGAACTCACAATTCAATTGGGTTTGGTCCCAGTGGGACTTAGAATACCATCAGGACTGCTCCAATTTGTACCAGGAATCATTGGAACACAGCAGAATTCCAGCTAGTCCCCCTTCCCAAAACGTATCTGAATACATGCCTTATGTCATGTGGATCAGGAGGGAGTAGCATAGATACAGGTAGATCAGCTCTACAGTTTGGATTCACTCCCCGCCCCAGGCCACGAGAACCTTCACTTGTTCACTTAGACACCTTCATACCTCATTCGCGTCTCCTTTACAACTCTGGAGCAGCACAAAGGGGCTAGAGTGGAGGCCATGGTCAGGCTCCTAGTGTTCATACATGACAGGTCTTGCTAGGTTGCTGTCAGAAGTTAGGTCGGTGAGTACATAATACACTGTTTGAAATCATCCTAATTATCTGATGTTGAAAAAAAGACTGAATGAGCACTCAATTGCTTTTAGGGAAAAAAGTCTGTGCAAGTCTCTGACAGCCCGAGGTATACAACATCATGATGTCCATAGTATTTTGCTGCCACAGGCTTTTCCATTACATATTTTTGGCCCATATGTGTGATATGTGACATATTTGCTAAATTCTGTCAGGTATGATTCATCATGGAACAAACTTTCACATTTTCAGTCAGGAGTCTAGTCTTTCAGCATAAACACAAATGCACTTTAGCAAATGCTATTCTCTATTAGGAAGATGAACAGTCTACCCTCTGGTAAGAAAATTGCTAGACAGCCCAGTGACTTAAATCTAGATAAAGGAGTTTAAAAACAAGTTACAGTGCAGTAGAATTAAAGTTTAAATCTAGTACCCAGATGTTGTGATGATGAGCACATTGAAAGGCTGGACAGATAGATAATTATTAGATGAAAAATGATCATGTGTTTCTGAAATGCAGCCGTGTGATCACCTTCTTTTGATTCATAACTAGAGGTACAAACCGAGATCTGTATTTATGAAAGGGTCAAAGTTGATAGAAGATCTGATGCTCTTATAGGGCTTAGACCAGGGGTCGGCAACCTCTGGCACACAGATCGCCAGGGTAAGCACCCTTGTGGGCCGGGCCAGTTTGTTTACCTGCCACATCGGCAGGTTCGGCCAACCACAGCTCCCACTGGCTGCGTGCCAGACGTTGCTGATCCCTGGCTTAGACCAATGTAGTGAGAGACTTTGGTGAAAAATGGAATGCAGAGACTGAGGCCATGTCCACACTAGCACGTATGTTGGCAAAACTTTTGTTGCTCAGGGATGTGAAAAAAAACCTCCGTGAGTGACACAAGTTTTGTTGGCATAAGCGCTCGCATGCACAGCACTATATGGGTGGGAGATACTCTCACCGATGTAGCGACCGCAGCTTGTTGAGCTGGTTTAATTATGTTGATGGGAGACTCTCTCCCATCAGCATAACACAGTTACATGAGTGCTCTTACTGGTACAGCTGTGCTGCTGTAAGCTTGTAAGTATAGGCATGGCCTGAGCAATAGTGTGTAGAAATTCACTGACATGTTTAGTTTAAGGGTACCAGTCTTCCAGCATCTAGTCCTTAAATTGCACAGTTTGGTTACGGAATAAGCAACACACCGTGCAGAATTTGCACTAGAGCAAATACCTGCTAAACGTATAAACCTCTTAAAAGATTACAATCTGGGTACAACTGCATTTGTTAGTTATTAGGATGAATAGAGGGACATGTAAATAGACACTGAGTAGAACATTGCTGCTTTAGGACTGAACTATTTGTATTTCTAACAATGACTTATTGTGTTTCATGTTGTAGGTAGTGGGCCTGATTCTCACTCACACCAAATTTACACTAGTTTAATTCCGTTGATCTACTTGGAATTACTCTGATATAGACTGAGAGGAGAGTCTGGTCTGGCAAGGTACTAAATGAAAGGTGTCAAACAAATGGTTCATCCCCTTTGTTAGCTGACCCAGGGCCCAATCTTTCTCACATTAAAGTCAGAACTCGTGACTCAAAACTTGTATTGTCTTTTAATGGGAACAGGAACAAGCCCTGAGCTTTCATTGTGATTTATATAACATAATGTATTAGAGAGGTGACTTTATTATTTGAAGAGAGAATTAAACAGAAATATTAGATGTGGCGGGAAGGGAGAGATCATATTTGACTAGAATGGCAATGCACCAATATTAAAAGTACCAGTAAAGCTTAATAAAACCAGTAGAACAATGCATGATTATTATAAATGAATGTGTTGAATCAATCTCTGGATGAAATTGATTGTCCCTATCTAGTGAGTTTGTTTGGGAACAAGTTTTGTTTTAATGTAAGTACCACTTTTCATTAATTCAGGCTTAAAGTGACTTCTTAATAATCACATCAAGTGCAATTGGTGTCATTTTCAGAAGTCTGATCAGGCTGAAACCAGACTGATAGGAAATTTGATAGCAAGAATTAACATCCACTGGTTACGGGAAATGAATTTATGTTCCATTAAAACAGTGTCTGAGATGTTTTAACCAAAGAGGAATATTTCTTAATGACATGGAGATGCAAATGAGCCCCTGTTCCAAGTTCATAATTGGCACTCTTCAATATTAAATATATAGAACTATGTTTATATAAGAATGAGGTTGTGATGTAACAGACAAGAAAAAAAAACAGGTTCCCCAGGTAGGATTCGTGGCAAAACATGCATTTATAGAGCTGTTAGTTGAGATTTTGCACAAAAACAGGTAAGGAAGCCTATTAGCAAAAGGCACACATGGCAATTCAAGTGCTTCTATGTTCACGTTTTCTTCCTGCATACCTTTTTTTGGGGTATTTGCTGTGGTTGGGTGAAAAGCACAGTCCATACCCAATTATTTATCTTAATCAATTTTAAAGATTTATTGAGACATTTTTTAGGACAAGATATCACCATCTTAATCAAGCATAAAGCATAAATAAAGCAAATAGACCAGGACAGGCTACTGATCAGTTCCCAAGTCTTTGGGCACAGATAGGGGTTCTAGAATATTTTTTTTAGTGGGGGTGCTGAGAGCCATTGAACTAAACTGTAAACCCTGTCTATAATGGAAACCACTTCAAGTCAGGGGGTGCTGCAGCAACCCCTGCACCCTTACTTCCAGCACCTATGGGCACAGGTAGGCTGCGCCTGTAATTATCAGATCCATACTGATTTGGCTGTGTAGTTCCTGTGTTGCTATCCCTAGGGTTCGTAGCTAGCCCTCCTTTTATACACTTATATAACCCGTACATCTTGCATCCTTGCTCTTGTCTGTGTTACCTAACTGATCACTCATCACTCTGATCTGTATTTAGTATATTCCATGCTATATACATCCTATATTTTTCACGCAATGCTCTTTTCTTGAATGGGTGTGTGACAGGGTGTATCAACCCTGCACTGGGCCAATGGGGGCTGACCAATCACTGTGGGCCCAAGCCCCCACGCTTCCTCACCCCTACTGCACGTGCTCCAGGTGGATGAGACAGATAAAAGAAGGCAGCCCTGCTCAGTTGGGGCTGGCAGAGGAGGAGGAAGAATGCATGCTGCAGTCTCCTGCAAAGAAACCATTGACTCTCCAGGCTATAGGGACCATGGATCTGAACTGTGTTGTGGATGACCAGCCAACCATGAAGACTGACAGGGATTCTGAGTCGCTGCCAGCCGAAGAGATGCCCGAGATGGAGTTTTTGGTATGAAGTGATCAAGGGGATATGTTAGGAGACGATGCCTGGACCCTTGATAGGGAGTTTACAAGTTCCATAGGGCCCTGGGTCGGAACCTGGTGAAGTTGGGTGGGCCTGGGCTCCCCTACCTCCCCACGGCCTCAGTTGCCTCTAGGCGTGGCTACCGGGGCTCCAGCTTTGGACTGAGTGCTTGCTCTGACCCATCCTAGGGGCTACAGACTGATAGTTTGCTCTGCCCTGCCCAGAGGGTGAGTGCCCCTTATCTGCAATTGCCTGCTCCAGCCAAAAGGATGAGGGGCTATAGACTAAGTATTTTCTCTGCCCCACCCCAGAGGCTGCAGACCACTTGGTGGATCTGTCCCATCAAAGCTCCTGTATACTGTGATCATGGTTGTCTGATTCAACAGGGAATCCCGACAAATGGGGGTGGCCCCCATGATATGTGGTGGAGAATGCAGGAAATGGTTGGATCCTGTTAAAAGACTCAACAAGGGGAGAACTACATGATTAAACTCCACAGCCAGTATGGATAATGAAAAGATATTAAAGTGGTGCTGGAAAACCAGCACAGCAGTGACCCAACAAATGGAACAACAAGCCCAACTGCAGCAGCAAATGGCTGCGCAACAACATCAGATGGCCCAATACCAAGAACAGCAGCAGTTGATCAGGAAGTTAGCAGCACAGCACCAAGTCCAACAGGCGCACCTGGTTCAGCAGATGGTGGTGCTCCTATAACCATCTGGGCTACCTGGTACCGCTAGGATGGACCAGGGAACAGAGACCACCTTGGCAGGGTTACCAGTGAGACTAGCTAAGATGTGGCCTGGAGATGACCCAGAGGCTTTCTTGGTCATGTTTGAGTGAGTCGCCACTGTGGCTCATTGGCCACTGGAGCATTGGGCCACCCTAGTGGCCCCATACTTGACTGGGTCCACACAGACTGCCTACTGGAACCTAGACTCTACTGACTCTACTGACACACTTGATTATGCCAAAGCTGCCATCTTGGATCAAGCTGACAGTGATTTTGATGGGAGAAACACCTGCCCTGGAGCTCGACCTCAGGCTCAGCAACTCCAGGATTACTGCTGGTGGTGGTTGGACCCTGAGAAGCTGATAGGGATCCAAGTGATGGAGGCCATCATTCTGGAACAGTTTTCCTGGGGGGAAGTAGTGGATCTGTCGACACCGTCCAATGACACTTGCCGAAGTGGCATCTCTAATGAAAGATCACTTAGCTGCATAGGGTCCCGGGATATGGACACCTAAACCGGGGAGCCCTGGGAGCTATAGGAGAGAACCACATGAGATACAGGACAAATTTGAAGAAGGGGGACCCCAGATTATATCTGGGCAGTGTGTAGTATCCCAAAACCTGGGAACTGCATGGAACCCCAACATGAAACCCTGAGGGTTAAAACCCCACCTGGTAGGCCTGCACGCACATGACAGAACTCCATAACAGAAACAATGAGGGATAGATGTGTCATAACATTTTTCCCAGATCTGGACCTTAGCGTCCAAAATATGGGTGTTAGCATGAAAACCTCCAAGCTTAGTTACCAGCTTGGACCTGGTAAAGCTGCCACCAGCCAGGAATCTATACAGTGCCTGGCGCACTGTGGTCTCCCCAAAACCTTCCCTGGGAGACCCCCAGACTCAGATTCCTCGAATCTCACAACAAAGGGGAATAAACCATTTCCCTTCCCCATCTTCCCCTCCAGGTGTTCCCTCCCTGGGTTCCTGGAGAGATATACAGAAGCAAGCTCTGTGAATCTAAACAGAGGGACTCCACCCTGCCTGTTTCCAGTCCTGGAAAACAGAAGTACCGAGAGCTAATCTCTCTTCCCCCCTCACCCAGAGGGTATGCAAAGTCAGGCTTAGTAAATCTAACACAAAGAGATTTTCCCCTTGACTTCTTCCTCCCACCAATTCCCTGGTGAGCTGCAGACTCAATCCCTGAAGTCCCCACTAAAGAAAACTCCAACAGGTCTTAAAAAGAAAGCTTTATATAAAAAGAAAGAAAAGGACATAAAAATGGTCTCTCTGTATTAAGGTGACAAATACAGGGTCAATTGCTTAAAAGAAAAATGAATAAACAGCCTTATTAAAAAAAATACAATTCAAAACATTCCAGCAACTACACACATGTAAATACAAAAGACAACAATATAAACCTTATTGCCTTACTATTTTTGTACTTACAACTTGGAAACAGAAGATTAGAAAGCTGAAGATAGAAAAATCACTCTCATAGCCGAGAGGGTCAGACCCAAGACAAAGAACAAAGAACTCACACACAAACTTCCCTCCACCTAGATTTGAAAAAGTCTTGTTTCCTGATTGGTCCTCTGGTCAGGTGTTTCAGGTTACTGGTGTTACCCCTTTACAGGTAAAAGAACATTAACCCTTAGCTATCTGTTTATGACAAGATGTTACAAGACTCAGTTGCTCCTTTATGAATTGTAACTATGGACAAGCCTGGGTGGCAGCTTCATGGGCCTGGAAGAGAGTCCTGCCCAACCTTCTGATCATTATGTGGGTCAATGGCACCCCCATAACAGGTCTAATCGACTCAGACATTGTACGGTCCAACCTAGTGAAGGCACTGGGCAGATAGAGACTCCTATATATCACCAGTTCATCCACAACCTGGAGTAAACCTGGAGGTTGGCTATCATAAGGAAACATGCTGGGTTGGCCTGGCTGAGACGCTCGCATACCCCGTGGTCCTGGGATGTGACTGGAGATGGTTTGAGGAGGTTATGCATGAATGGGGAAACAGACTGCAGGCAGAAATGAACCCAAGACTATGGCTGAGGGGGCTCCTAAGCCAAAGACAGGATAAAGGGCCAGAGAGAGAGCCCCCTGACCATTTGAAAGGCCCTGGACCATGCTCCATAGAGACAGAAGCGCTGGAGGAAGCCGGACACGAGGGGCTGATGGCCGGTGGAGATTTCATGAGGGAACAGAGAGTTGTGCATGGGAACAAGTGATTAACAGGGAGGAGGAAGGGGGACGCTAACCAATGGCCCCACTTCAAGGTCCACAATGACTGCCTATACCAGGTGACCAAGGATTCACAAACCCAAGAAGTATTCCAACAGCTGCTGGTACCCCGGAGTTCCGACAGGGCCTGCTACATCTACCTCACTCAGTGCCCTGGGACGGACACCTGGGGTGGGAGAAGACTTCACAGCAGGTGGCCCTTAGATTTTTCTGTCCTAGCATTCACAAGAAAGTGAGTTATTTTGTGTCTCCTGTCTGGAATGCCAACGTGCTGGCCCTAAAGGAATACCCAAGCCACCCCTGATCCCTCTCCCCGTGGTCGGAGTGCCTTTTGAAAGGATCAGTATGGAGCTGGTGGGACCCTTAGAGAAAAGCAGGTCGGGATTCTGTAGATAAATCTCTGCATAAAGCATCTTCACGTAACTTTCATATGACTTTGTATTATGCCTCTATTTTCATACAACTTTGTATCAGATCCTTATATAGAAAACTTTGTATTGAGCCTTGGTATAATATTAAAAAATGTCTTTTTGCTAAGAGTTGAATAAGATCTCTTTCCCCCTCCCCCTTTTAATCAATTGCCCTGTTGAATGAACAAGGTGTGAATGAGTAAAGCGTGGAAAGCAAGCACCTCCAAACAGCAGCAACAGTTGGAGAGGGGATGGAAGCCAGACCCAAGAACAATAAAACTTGTGAAGTGGGCTCACTAAAGAAGATCAGACATATTGATGGCCTTGGGGGTTAAGAGCAAGCACCTTCTTTTGAAAACACCCTCTTTGAACAGCATTGGGACAACACTCAGAGAGAAGCAGCACAAGGACCAACGGACAGAGATACAGATTTTGAATCTGATATAGATTTGCATGAGAGGGAAGCTGCTATAAATGTGAGGTGTCTTGCAGAGGACCCTGGGTCTCATCTTGTCAACATGGGAGCATTGATCCAGATCCACAGAAGCCCGGCTCCACCCCTCCCCCATCTAACTCACCTGGCCAGTGAAGTTAAGGGGAGAAACTATTTGGTAACAACAACAAGACGGAGTATGATTGCATGTGTGTGTGAGTGCATGAGTGTAATATATCTCATAAGCATATGATACTATGTTGATTGATACATGTATTACCAATAAATGTGGCACTTTGCCTTATTTCCCCTGAAAAGATCCTGTGCAGTACTTTAAGTACAACAATTCCGCCACATACTGGTAGTGGTAGACTATGCGACCTGATACACCAAAGCTATCCAGCTGCGTTTGATGACTGCGACTGTCATAGCATCAGAAGGTGCGAGACTATCATTGGACACTGCTCTGGAAGATGTGGGGTGTCATCTGGGAAGAACTTAAGATGATGTTGGCCCTGGGGGTCACAGAAGAATCTCGCAGTGAGTGGAGGTGACCCATCGTCTTGGTTCCAAAACCTGATGGTTCCATGAGTTTCTGCATGGACTTTTGGAAAGTCAGTGTGATCTCCCAATTCGACGCCTACTGTAGGTCTTAAGTAGAGGAGCTCAGATTAGGGAATGCTGAGTTTATAGCTACGCTGGATCTGATGAAAGGGTACTTGCAAATTCACCTGACCCCAACCCATCCTATCCCAGGAGCAGGATGGGGAAGAACAGCCATTACTCTACCTATGTAGAAAGTTATTTAACCATGAGACAAGATATTCAACAATGGAAAAGGAGGCACTGGCAGTGAAATGGGCCATTGAAGCCCCACATTATTATCTACTGGGGAACCCATTCCAGCTCCAGATCTATGGCCCCTTCAATGGATCCTCTCTATGAAGGGCACTAATGCCAGGATTATGAGGTGGTACCTCTCCCTGCAGCCCTATGAGTTTGAGGTACTTCACCGCCCAGCCGAATGCTGACTTCTTTTCCCATGTGGGAGAGGATGAAAACGAGGGAGGTTCTCACTTGAGGGGGAAGGTGTTGTGGTGTTTAGATGTGCTTGTAATTATTAGAACCAGGAGCACTGGCTGTTGGGAGTCTGAAAGGACACGAAACAGGAAGGAGGGGGGAGGAGTTGAGGAGGCTGAGTGAGAGTTACAGAGGGTGAAGCAGCAGCTTGGTACAGAGGTTTCCACTGTAAAAATAAAGTCTTGTTGAAGTTGTTAGTACCTTGCTTGGTTGATACAACAGGTGTGTGACGAGGTGTATCAACCCCCCTCTTGCCCTTGCTGCTCCAGGTAGTAGAAACAGATAAAAGGAGGCAGCCCAGTCAGTCACAGCTGGCAGAGCAGGAGGAAGGATGTGTGCTGCAGGCTGCTGCAGAGGAACTGTAGACTATCCAGGCTGTAGATACAGTGGACTTGGACTATACTGTGGATGACCAGCCAACTGTAGAGACCAAATGGGATGCCAAGCTGCTGTCAGCTGAGGAGATGCCAGAGATGGGCTTTTTGGTAGGAAGTGACCCAGGGGATGTGTTAGGAGTCGATGTCTGAATCCTTAATAGGGAATTTACTGGCTTCATAGGGCCCTGGGTCAGAACTCAGTGGAGTATGATGGGCCTGGGTTCCCCTAATCCCCCATCCCACACTTGCCACTAGGTGTTACTACCAGGAGCTCCAGCTATAGACTGTAACATTTACTCTGCCCCTCCCTAGGGGCTTAGACTGTTTGTTTGCTCTGCCCTGTCCTGAGGGTCAGAGCTCTCCCAACTGCTATTGTCTGCCCAGCCAGAAGGCTCAGTGGCCATAGACTGAGTGTTTGCCTTGCTCTGTCCCACCCCAGGGGCTACAGACCACTTGGTTGCCCTGCCCCTTTGGAGTTCTGGGTCCCCTGATTGTGATTGCTTGACTCAACAAGGAATCTGGACAAACATGCTACAGGGTTTATCAACCCTGCACTGGGCAAACAAGGGTGACTCTGCTCAACATGTTGAGACCCCATGACAGGGTCAGACTTTCTTAGTATGCCTTTTCATACTTCCCCCCACTCACAGTGTTATAGATTGATAGATTAATAGATTCTAGGACTGGAAGGGACCTCGAGAGGTCACCGAGTCCAGTCCCCTGCCCTCATGGCAGGACCAAATACTGTCTAGACCATCCCTGATAGACATTTATTTAACCTACTCTTAAATATCTCCAGAGACGGAGATTCCACAACCTCCCTAGGCAGTTTATTCCAATGTTTAACCACCCTGACAGTTAGGAACTTTTTCCTAATGTCCAACCTAAACCTCCCTTGCTGCAGTTTAAGCCCATTGCTTCTTGTTCTATCCTTAGAGGCTAAGGTGAACAAGTTTTCTCCCTCCTCCTTATGACACCCTTTCAGATACCTGAAAACTGCTATCATGTCCCCTCTCAGTCTTCTCTTTTCCAAACTAAACAAACCCAATTCTTTCAGCCTTCCTTTATAGGTCATGTTCTCAAGACCTTTAATCGTTCTTGTTGCTCTTCTCTGGATCCTCCCCAGTTTCTTCACATCTTTCTTGAAATGCCCAGAACTGGACACAATATTCCAGCTGAGGCCTGACCAGAGCAGAATAGAGCAGAAGAATGACTTCTTGTGTCTTGCTCACAACACACCTGTTGATGCATCACACTGTTGACTCATGCAACAGCATCACACTGTTGACTCATATTTAGCTTGTGGTCCACTATAATCCCTAGATCCCTTTCTGCCATACTTCTTCCTAGACAGTCTCTTCCCATTTTGCATGCGTGAAACTGATTTTTCCTTCCTAAGTGCAGTACTTTGCATTTGTCTTTGTTAAACTTCATCCTGTTTACCTCAGACCATTCCTCCAATTTGTCCAGATCATTTTGAATTATGAGCCTGTCCTCCAAAGCAGTTGCAATCCCTCCCAGTTTGGTATCATCTGCAAACTTAATAAGCGTACTTTCTATGCCAACATCTAAGTCGTTGATGAAGATATTGAACAGAGCCGGTCCCAAAACAGACCCCTGCGGAACCCCACTTGTTATACCTTTCCAGCAGGATTGGGAACCATTAATAACTACTCTCTAAGTATGGTTATCCAGACAGTTATGCACCTATCTTATAGTAGCCCCATCTAAATTGTATTTGCCTAGTTTATTGATAAGAATATCATGCAAGACTGTATCAAATGCCTTACTAAAGTCTAGGTATACCACATCCACTGCTTCTCCCTTATCCACAAGACTCATTATCCTATCAAAGAAAGCTATCAGATTGGTTTGACATGATTTGTTCTTTACAAACCCATGCTGGCTATTCCCTATCACCTTACCACCTTCCAGCTGTTTGCAGATGATTTCCTTAATTACTTGCTCCATTATTTTCCCTGGCACAGAAGTTAAACTAACTGGTCTGTAGTTTCCTGGGTTGTTTTTATTTCCCTTTTTATAGATGGGCACTATATTTGCCCTTTTTCAGTCTTCTGGAATCTCTCCCGTCTCCGATGATTTTCCAAAGATAATAGCTAGAGGCTCAGATACCTCCTCTATTAGCTCCTTGAGTATTCTAGGATGCATTTCATCAGGCCCTGGTGACTTGCAGGCATCTAACTTTTCTAAGTGATTTTTAACTTGTTCTTTTTTTTATTTTATCTTCTAAACCTACCTCCTTCCCATTAGCAGTCACTATGTTAGGCATTCCTTCAGACTTCTCGGTGAAGACCGAAACAAATAAATCATTAAGCATCTCTGCCATTTCCAAGTTTCCTGTTACTGTTTCTCCCTCCTCACTGAGCAGTGGGCCTACCCTGTCCTTGGTCTTCCTCTTGCTTCTAATGTATTGATAAAAAGTCTTCTTGTTTCCTTTTTTTCCTGTAGCTAGTTTGAGCTCATTTTGAGCCTTTACCTTTCTAATCTTCCCCCTGCATTCCTGTGTTGTTCCCCTATATTTATCCTTTGCAATCTGTCCTAGTTTCCATTTTTATGACTCCTTTTTATTTTTAGATCATGCAAGCCAGGGTGGTCTTTTGCCACATTTTCTATCTTTCCTAACCAGTGAAATAGCTTGCTTTTGGGCCCTTAATAGTGTCACTTTGAAAAATCGCCAACACTCCTCAGTTGTTTTTCCCCTCAGTCTTGATTCCCATGGGACCTTACCTATCAGTTCTCTGAGCTTACCAAAATCCACCTTCCTGAAATCCATTGTCTCTATTTTGCTGTACTCCCTTCCACCCTTCCTTAGAATTGCAAACTCTATGATTTCATGATCACTTTCACCCAAGCTGCCTTCTACTTTCAAATTCTCAGTGAGTTCCTCCCTATTTGTTAAAATCAAGTCTAGAACAGCTTCCCCCCAGTAGTTTTATTTTATCTCCATGTCTTTCTTCTTTGGCCTAGGTGTTTTCCAGTTTTTCTCTATTTTATCCATCTTTGTGGCCTTATTCATTTGATCTGTCACCCTGACTCATTTGTTTTTCCATACTGTTATCTAGAGATAGCTGCTACCCACACAGTTTCTGTTTACCCAGTTTCTTACATGGGATTCCAATACTTTCATTCTCTTAACACTTTGTTGGCAACTTCTTACCTGTATTCAGTATGGTTTTCAAGAGATTTCTCAGTAAATGACCATATGTTCTTAAGTACCTTCCATGCTATTGTTGTATTGGACATATAGACTAGCATATAGATTTGTCAGGGTTTTGCTGAGAAGTAATGTGGCTAAGAGGAGCAAAGAGTCCTGTGGCACCTTATAGACTAACAGATGTTTTGGAGCATGAGCTTTCGTGGGTGAATATCCACTTCGTCAGATGCATGTAGTGGAAATTTCCAGGGGCAGGTATATATATGCAGGCAAGCTAGAGATAATGAGGTAGTTCAATCAGGGAGGATGAGGCCCTGTTCTAGCAGTTGAGGTGTGAAAACCAAGGGAGGAGAAACTGGTTCTGTAACTGGCAAGCCATTCACAGTCTTTGTTTAATCCTGAGCTGATGGTGTCAAATTTGCAGATGAACTGAAGCTCAGCAGTTTCTCTTTGAAGTCTGGTCCTGAAGTTTTTTTACTGCAGTATGGCCACCTTAAGGTCTGCTATAGTGTGGCCAGGGAGGTTGAAGTGTTCTCCTACAGGTTTTTGTATATTGCCATTCCTAATATCTGATTTGTGTCCGTTTATCTTTTTCCGTAGCTACTGTCCAGTTTGGCCCATGTACATAGCAGAGGGGCATTGCTGGCATATGATGGCATATATTACATTGGTGGACGTGCAGGTGAATGAACCGGTGATGGTGTGGCTGATCTGGTTAGGTCCTGTGATGGTGTCGCTGGTGTAGATATGTGGGCAGAGTTGGCATCGAGGTTTGTTGCATGGATTGGTTCCTGAGCTAGAGTTCCTATGGTGCGGTGTGCAGTTACTGGTGAGAATATGTTTCAGGTTGGCAGGTTGCCTGTGGGCGAGGACTGGCCTGCCACCCAAGGCCTGTGAAAATGTGGGATCATTGTCCAGGATGGGTTGTAGGTCCCTGATGATGCGTTGGAGAGGTTTTAGCTGGGGACTGTATGTGATGGCCAGTGGAATCCTGTTGGTTTCTTTTTTGGGTTTGTCTTGCAGTAGGAAGCTTCTGGGTACATGTCTGGCTCTGTTGATCTGTTTCCTTATTTCCTCATGCGGGTATTGTAGTTTTGAGAATGCTTGGTGGAAATTTTGCAGGTGTTGGTCTCTGTCTGAGGGGTTAGAGCAGATGCGGTTGTACCTCAGTGCTTGGCTGTAGACAATGGTTTGTGTGATGTGCCCGGGATGGAAGCTGGAGGCATGAAGGTAGGCATAGCGGTCAGTAGATTTTTGGTATAGGGTGGTGGTAATGTGACCATCACTTATTTGCACCGTGGTGTCTAGGAAGTGGACCTCCCGCATAGATTGGTCCAGGCTGAGGTTGATGGTGGGGTGGAAGCTGTTGAAATTGTGGTGGAATTTTTCCAGACACTCCTTCCCATGGGTCCAGATGATGAAGATGTCATCAATGTAGCGTAGGTAGAGAAGGGGCGTGAGTGGACGAGAGCTGAGGAAGCGTTGTTCCAGGTCGGCCATAAAAATATTGGCATATTGTGGGGCCATGCGGGTGCCCATAGCTGTGCCACTGATCTGGAGATATATTTTGTCATTAAATTTGAAATAGTTGTGTGTGAGGATAAAGGCACAGAGCTCAGCAGCCAGTTGTGCTGTAGCATCATCAGGGATACTGTTCCTGACAGGGTGTATTCCATCTGTGTGTGGGATGTTCGTTTAGAGAGCCTCTGTCATAAACAGATAGCTAAGGGTTAATGTTCTTTTACCTGTAAAGGGTTAACACAGGGAACCAAACATCTGACCAGAGGACCAATCAGGAAACAAGACTTTTTCAAATCTGGGTGGAGGGAAGTTCTGGGTGTGAGTTCTTTGTTCTTTGTCTTGGGTCTGACCCTCTTGGCTCTGAGAGTGATTTTTCTATCTCCTGGCTTTCTAATCTTCTGTTTCCAAGTTGTAAGTACAAGGATAGTAAGACAATAGGTTTATATTGTTTTTTTTGTATTTACATGTGTGTAATTGCTGGAGTGTATTCTTTTTGGATAAGGCTGTTTATTCATTTTTCTTTTAAGCAATTGACCCTGTATATTATCACCTGGATACAGAGACGATGTTTAATGTCTTTTTCTTTCTTTTTTTATATAAATCTTTCTTTTTAAGACCTGTTGGAGTTTTTCTTTAGTGGGGACTCCAGGGAATTGAGTCTGCAGCTCACCAGGGAATTGATGGGAGCAAGAAGTCAGGGGGAAAATCTCTTTGTGTTAGATTTACTAAGCCTGACTTTGCATACCCTCTTGGTAAGGGGGAAGAGAGATTAGCTCTCTCGGTACTTGTGTTTCCAGGACTGGAAGCAGGGAATCTCCTAGGGTCGTCCAGGGAGGGGAGCCTGGGAGGAAGTAACCAGGAAACAAGGGGAGGGGGTTATTTCCCTTTGTTGTAGGACTCAAGGCATCTGAGTCTGGGGGTCCCCCAGGGAAGGTTTTGGGGAGACCACAGTGAGCTAGGCACTGTATAATTCCTGGCTGGTGGCAGCTTTACCAGGTCCAAGCTGGTAACTAAGCTTGGAGGTTTTCATGCTAACACCCATATTTTGGACGCTAAGGTCCAGATCTGGGAAAAAATGTTATGACAGCCTCTACATCCATGGTGGCTCGGACGGTGTTTTCTGGAAGGTCACCAATGCATTGTAGTTTCCTCAGGAAATCAGTGGTGTCACGGAGATAGCTGGGAGTGCTGGTGGCATAGGGTCTGAGTAGAGAGTCCACATATCCAGACAGGCCTTCGGTGAGAGTGCCAATTCCCGAGATGATGGGGCGTCCAGGATTTCCGGGTTTGTGGATCTTGGGTAGTAGATAGAATAACCCTGGTCGGGTCTCTAAGGGTATGTTGATTCGTTCCGGTGTTAGTGTAGGGAGTGTCCTGAGTAGATGTTGTAGTTTCTTAGTGTATTCCTCAGTGGGATCTGAGGGAAATGGTCTGTAGAATTTGGTGTCGGAGAGTTGTCTGGCAGCCTCCTTTTAGTAGTCAGACCTGTTCATGATCACAACAGCACCTCCTTTATCAGCCTCTTTGATGATAATGTCAGGGTGGTTTCTGAGGCTGTGGATGGCATTGCGTTCTGCACGACTTAGGTTACGAGGCAAGCAATGTTGTTTTTCCACAATTTCTGTCTGTGCACGTTGGTGAAAGCATTCAATGTAGAGGTCCAAACTGTCATTTCAACCCTCAGGAGGAGTCCATGTGGAGTTCTTCTTCTTGTGCTGTTGGTGGGAGTGTACCTGTGTATCAGTGCGCTGTTCAGTGTTGTCCTGAAAGTATTCTTTGAGTCGGAGACGGCGGAAGTAGGCTTCCAGATTGCCACAGAACTGTATCATGTTGGTGGGGGTGGCAGGGCAGAAAGAGCATCCCCGAGATAGGACAGACTTTTCTTCTGGGCTGAGTGTGTAGTTGGATAGATTGACGATATTGCTGGGTGGGTTGGGGGTACCACGGTTGTGACCCCATGAGGCAGGTAGGAGTTTAGACAGTTTACAGTCCTTTTTCCTTTGTAGAGAGGTGAAGTGAGTAATGTAGATCTCCTGTCTTATTCTAGTGAAGTCCGTTTGTATAGAAGTTTGGTTATTAATGAGAGTCTCCAGGTTGGAGAGCTCTTTTTTGATGTTTTCCTGTTTGCTGTATAGGATGCTGATCAGGGGGTTCCTCAGTTTCTTTGATAGAGTATGGCATAATCTCTCACTGTGGTCTGTGTAGTATGTAGATAGCAGTGGATTTTTTACCTTTAGTCCATTTGGTATGATGTCCATCCGTTTGCATTTGGAAAGGAAGACGATATCTGTCTGTATTTGTGCAAGTTTTTTCATGAGGTTGATGGATTTCTAAGAGGCTAAGAGGCTAAGACTTTGTTCTGCCATACTGGCAACATGGGTTTTATTTATAGTATAGTTCATCTTTAAATAATAAGTCAGAGTATATTTATATCCTATTTCTGGTGATTTTTACTTTTTTATCCTATTTGAGATAACAGTAATCATTGCTAAATGTAAGAGATTTAAGAAGCTCAATCTTTTATTATAAAACAAGACGAAGAGGTGACCTGATCATAGTCTATAAGTACATATACAAGGAGAAGATTACTGATAGAAGAGGGCTGTTTAATCTAGCAGACGAAGGCACAGCAAGGTCAAACAGCAGGAAGCTAGACAAATTCAAACTGCAAATAAGATGCATATTTAACCCAGTGAGGTTAGGTAACTAATGGAATAACTTCTTGGGGATGGGGTGGATTCAAAGTATTTCAAAAATCAAAATTAGATGTCTTTCTAAAATATTCGCTGCAGTTCAACCAGAAGCTATTAGACTTGACACAAGGAGTACTGGGTGAAATTCTATGGCCTGTGCTCTACAGGAGATCTTAATGTTCCATTCTGGCCTTAAAAGCTATGAATCTAACATCTGAGCATCAGGCAACAAACCGTTTCTAAATCCATAATCCCTGGCATTGAGGACCTAGCTACCAAAAATAACCTCAGCAACAACAGAATGTAGTATATAATATACTTAACATTGCTAAGCTGTTTAACCAAATACAAGCAAAATGTAATAAATTAATTGAAGTACATAATATGAAGGCAAGTGCAAAATTGTGTTGGTAGAGAAATTTGTACTATTTATGGGAGTTGTGTAAAGTACTATAACCAATTCATTAGGGGATATTAAAAAAGGAAAATAGCCTAACTTTATTAGTAATGAATATTTAGCTAAGTGGTATTGTCCTCAGTGTTAACAAAAACAGTGGTACACAGGAAGAGTGTTAAATTGTGTGGATAGATTCCCTTTTGATACCATTCATAATCTGAGGTCAGTGGCACCTCATCCTAATCGAGGCAAGTTATTCAAAACAATCTTGCTCACTGTTTGGTTCCATATATACCAATATATGATCCTGACACAACAATATTTAACAAGTTAGCTAATATCCATTCAGTAGATTATCTGGAAGACATCATCTAAGGAACAGCTGGATCTACCTCGGCTACTGGTGTATCATGTAGCAATGCAAATCTAAAGAGCACTGCAAGTGGCTTGTTGTGCTAAAAACACTTCTAACATTATAACATCAGTGGCCACAATGATTTGTTCCAGTACAATGAGACAGAGAAGCTAGCTGCTCCTGTCTCCTGCCTGGTGAAGCTTACCACATGATGACAGACAGCAGTAAGGGTAACCTATAATATGAGTGGACAGTACTGTGTAGTAACCAATTAGAAGTGGGATCTCCATATGTAAATTTCTTGTAATGTCACTACTCTTATTTTCTGTTTTCCTCCTGATGTACGATAGCACTGTGGGATATATTATAATTAATGCCTACCCCAGTTTTTCTACATGAATCTATTGTCCAAAGGGAGTCCCAATGTCAGGATGAAGTTGAAGCTTACTTACCAGGTTTTAATGTATGTATTAACCCACTTACTTTAAATTTAACAACATTACTGGACTGGAAAGACACACATGTTAGTCAAATTAGCAGTGACTCGCAGAAGGCAAAACTAGCCTTAAATGCCACAACGAGAAATTAAAATACAGATTTCCCACACTTGGACAGAAGTTTCATTTGAAGCTTTGCTTGTGTTACAAGGCGCATTAATTTTGGCTATGTTAATTATGTAGTGCTGCTCATACAGTTTGGTAAAACACTTTAAATTACATATAAAGGTCCTGTCACCAGGGCCACTGCTGCTCCTCAGCTCCAAGCATTCACTGCCACGCGCAGTTTCAGTCAAGGAGATTTATTCTTTTTAACAAACGTTAAAGAAACAGAACGCAGTCTTTAGCCAATACCTGGCCCCCAGACTTCAGGGTCACTCTTCTCAATAGTCTCTGGCACACCAGGTCCTGGCAGCTTCCTTGCCTCTGCCAGCTCTGCTCCACTCTTGGAGCTGCAGTCATAGGGTTGCTTCTTAGAGCCCCTGGCCCCCTTGCTCCTCGGACCCACCACATGAATTAGCTCCACTCCAGTGTGGCTTTTGCTGCCCAGGGTTCAGCCTATCTCAGTTCTTTCTCTTCAGCTTCCTACTAGCTGTACTTTATAGGCCCAGGTGTAACCCAGCCCCCTTTAACTGACTGGATTAGGTTCATCTCTCCTGCTCCAGTCCAGGAGAGCTGGGCTCAGTCTATCCACAGAGACCAGTTACCCTGTGACAGGCCCTCCCCGCTGCTCTATATATTAGTCTGGCAAAGGTGTCTCTTTAACTATAATAATTATCAAGATGACAAGGTGAGGGCCTGTTGACTAATATATGTTGGTTATCATATATACATATCATATTAATATGTATTATCCACACCATATGTATATTAGCATGCATTAAGTACAAATATTATAGCACAACATATAGCCTATACATTGGCCTATGACTTCTATATAATCCAGCTCACGTATGCTAAGTAGCCAATAACACTGGTCTACAATTTTTGAGAAGTCGTCTGCTTCAGAGATAAAATGTGATTTTTTTTATGTATTTTGATGTGCTGAATTCAAATATGACAATTAAAACAACTGATTGGCTACTGTTTCTAAGATATTTAAGTTTTTACATTTATGTCTATGTATATTGTGTAGATAGTAGAGTTTTAATCATAAATTGTAAACCTAGGTCTTTTTGTTGGTTGCTTTACATGATAATATTTCACCTCTCCTGTTTATGTAACACTTTAAAAATCAGCAAAAGGGGTATATAACTAAAATTTATTATGAAACAAAAGGCAAAAAACTATTATGTACATAGTTTAGTCCTATTCAATGTCTACTTGGCGCTTCTTGGCTTGTCTCTTGTATTCATTACATGGAGCATCTCTTGTCACTGTCCAGTAATAGTCTGCAAGCATTGATGGGCTCCATTTGCCGTGATAGCCTGCCAGGAGATTCCACTGCTGTAGTCTGGAGCCCAACAGCTCTGCCTTACTCTTGGGTAACTCCAAATCCCTGACAAGATCATTCAGTTCATCTTGTGTTATGAGGTGTGGTTCAGAGGAGGAGGATGGGAGAAAATGTGGGTCCTGTGACATTGATGGTTCAGTACCAGAAGTTTCATCCTCTTCCTCTTCCTCGTCTGACTCAAGTGAGAATGATTCTGGTGCATCAGGAACCGGCAGTCCTTCTCCGTGGGGTACTGGGCGTATAGATGATGGAATGTTTGGATAATGCACAGTCCACTTTTTCTTCTTTGACACACCTTTCCCAATTGGAGGCACCATGCAGAAGTAACAATTGCTGGTATGATCTGTTGGCTCTCTCCAAATCATTGGCATTGCAAAAGGCATAGATTTCCTTTTCCTGTTCAACCACTGGCGAAGATTTGTTGCACAAGTGTTGCAGCATATGTGTGGGGCCCACCTCTTGTCTTGATCTCCAATTTTGCAGCCAAAATAAAGGTGATAGGCTTTCTTAACCATAGTGGTTCTACTGCGCTTTTGTGATGCAAAAGTTACTTCACCACAAACATAGCAGAAGTTATCTGCACTGTTCACACAAGTACGAGGCATCTCTGCTCACTTTGGCTAAACGGAAATGTGTCCCTTTGCAAAATCAAACACTGACAAAGAAGACAGCATGACACTATATGATTTCTAGAGCTGATATAGGGCAATTTGTTCAGCAGAGTGATGTAAGCTTCGTTATGATTGCATCATCCATGACTTCTAGGAATAACATGATGCAATTCATATCATGTATGACACAATACCAGCTTCAGATTGCATCATTCATTGTTTTGCCTAAAAAGCAAGTACTGTCCAAACCCAGTCATAGATTTATTCATAGATCCAGTCAAAGATATATTTTAGTCATTTCTGGTTTAAATTGAGATCCCTTCCCTTTATAACTCACTTATCCTCCACCATTCCCAAGTCAAGGGTCGTATATACTGACCCAATAGCATATCTTGAAAACTAGAGCCAATCAACAATTTTAAGCATCATTTTTGTTCTCAGTGACCCAGAATTAGTAAAGCTGGACTACATTTATTTCAGAAGCATTTTGGCTGTAGAGCAGTGTAATCCCTTGCATTCACTGAAAGAAGTTTTGGCCTGAGCAAAAAGGGAAGCTGTCAAGGTCAGGACAGATGTATGCTTTAACATAGAAATAGAAATGGAGTTACTCTCATAGGCCTGTATAAGAATGTCCCAAAGGAAAAGAACAAGATATATAATTGTTCTATGCTAGTACAAACCCAGGAGGGGCCTTCATGCCCTTTGGCACCTGAAATGCATATGTTCAGATCAAGGAGATAACATGTACTCCAAGGTACCAGAAAAACAAGGTAGAAAGCTAGATTTAACCAACTAATTTCAGATGACACACTCAGTACCTTTTACTGGAAAAAGGTAGGGTTAAAATGATGGCTTTAGGAGTTCACCTTCTGTGGAAGGTGAAGGTAACACTGTGGCATAATATGGCTTCCCAGAGAGTGCTATCATATAGAACCTTTTTTCTGTACAATATTATTATTATTATTGCATTATGATAAGAAACTGCATGGACGTTGGTTTGTTCTGAAATATACTCAAGAGGCCAAATAACCGAAGTGTAACCAAGTAGTGACTACACATTGCCTATAAATTGACAATTTATCAACAATCTGCATATTAGAAACCTGGCTTGTTTCTCAGCTCTGCAAGTCTGATATTATGTAATACTTCAGATATTCTTCTGTAAAATTTAAGCTTACAACTTGGCTAAATCTGACTCGGTCATCTTGGAGACAGCAAAAGATACCTGTCTGACCCCAGGATTCTGCCTCTACCGCATTTCAAGTTACTGTTCCAACCTACCGAGCTTGTCTAAAATCTGCCAGAAGAAAATTAATAGAAAAACTACCTATTTTCCCCCAATATTATTCTCAAAAATGGTTGTTCTGTTTTTGCTGAATCTTTAAAAAATGAAATGAACCTGAGGCAGTGACAGAGCAAGAAAAATTTCATCCCAGATGGTTAAAGTTTGGCAAAATTATAAGCAATTGAAAACAAGGCCTCTGCAATGGGAAATGCTAGGTACCTGTATCAGTGCCTCCTATATCATAGGGTTACATTCCTCCTTGGTGTAACTTCACTGAAATTGAGGTTGAATTAGGTTCATAAGATCTGGAGAGTATAGGGTTGGGCTCATAATGTCTGCAGCTGTAACCATAACATTTCCTTAGGGAGCTAGTGAAAATTCAAGTTGTAATGTGGGTACTATTCTAAGAGAAGTTTCTTTTCTCCAGAGCCTCCTGGGGCTGCTGAACCACTCTGCTTTCTTTTAACTCTATTGTTTCAGTTGTTACAAGGTTAGAAAACTGGCTGGTAATTCATTCTGAACAGTAACATGATTTGCTTAATGACAACTGTGGGGGACATTGAGCCAGCCTGTTCTACTGGAATTCTGCATACCAGAGGGTGACATTCAGCCTATCCCACACCACGATTCTCAGGAACCTGACTGGTGCTCCAGTAACCACTCAGATAAATCAGAAAAAAAAGTCACAGTCCCACTGACCATGCCCCCATTCCACCTTGATTATATGTCTCTCTGTTGTATGCATAATTCCAGTAGAATAGCTAGTTCAGTGTCACCTGCAGGTGCCATTATGCAAAACACATTACTGGTCAGAATGGATCATCATGCTCATTGTTTGACTGGAAGCATGTATATTACATGGTCTATAGGTAAAGCCAATAACCTGCACAAACAGTAATGTACTTTGTAGCTGAATATGTATATTAAAAGGGTGGGGGATTTCTTTATTTAACTTAAATAGTGTGTATGTGTGTGTGGGGGGGTGGAAAGTACGGGGGAGGGAGTTTTCTTTTCACCAATCTCTATGATCTCTTCAGCAGTGACTGAAACTGAGGATGAAGTCAATGAGACTACTCATGTGAGTAGCTTTTCACTTATTCTAGTCTATTCTGGTTCTTAGCCCTTCTCACTGTAGTATCAGAATGCTTTCTGGCAGTGCATTAAGTGATGTAATTAATGTCTGTCACACATGGTTCATTCCTTTTTCCCTCCACTTACCAGAGGGAAATTGTGGGGAGGGATTTAAAATGTCATCTTTAAACTAAATGATTTAGTATGTTATATGTACATGTACTATGCGTTTGTATTGGAAAGGCTGAAGGAATGCATTTTGCATTTGGAGTAGAATGTAGTGATGGGGTAGAAGGATGGTTCCTGTGAGAGTTTGTTTTACATTCTCCAACTGCCTCTAAGAACACTCTATTTCTTGCACAGATGAGCTTTAACCTTGCTGTAGAAAAATGGGAGAAAGGGATTCACAATCTGATCCTTTCATTTTTGTGGCATGTAGGGATGTTGTAAATATCCTGTTTGGTATATTCATTTCTGAAGTATAGAGTAGTGGGTTTAGTTCTATGCATGTCACATCCCTTGCCCAGCTTAGCTGTTTCAATTTCTTCTTGCTTGTGGTAGCTTGTTGAAGATGATCTGTAAGATGACCTATTTCCCTTGATACCAACTTCAAGAAGAGGGAATGCATAGCTTGGGAAGAGAATACCACTGGCAAGAGGTCACTAATGCTTCTTGTGCCAATGAACTCATTGTACTTTGGCTTGCCTACCCAATGCACGCTGGAGAAGAGCCTTTTTCTAGTCAGAAGGTCAGAACTTACGCTGCTGCTGTTACAATTGCTTCTCTGGGTTCCGCTTTCGGATCATCAAGATAGCCTTGCGGATGGTTCTCAAAACAAGTGGAAATACTGAGAACCATGGAACTGAGGTTGTATGGCACCATTAGGGTGAAACTTGTACCACTCCACAAGGGACAGCAAGATGATAAAGGTAGCAGTTTGCCTGGAGTATATGAAATGATATAAGCAGCCTAGAGTCTTCAGTGTGATAAAGGTGGGTATTTATATTCACAAGCCATAGGCACACCTGTAGGGCTGACAGGTCTTTCTTAGGCATCATCATTATCATCATCACCACCATTATTATTATCTTACACAACCTACCGACTGCTATGCCTACCTTCATGCCTCCAGCTTCTATCCCGGGCACATCACACAATCCATTGTCTACAGCCAAGCACTGAGGTACAATCGCATCTGCTCCAACCCCTCAGACAGAGACCAACACCTGCAAAATCTCCACCAAGCATTCTCAAAACTACAATACTCGCATGAGGAAATAAGGAGACAGATCAACAGAGCCAGACGTGTACCCAGAAGCCTCCTACTGCAAGACAAACCCCAAAAAGAAACCAACAGGACGCCACTGGCCATCACATACAGTCCCCAGCGAAAACCTCTCCAACACATCATCAGGGACCTTCAACTCATCCTGGACAATGATCCCACACTTTCACAGGCCTTGGGTGGCAGGCCAGTCCTCGCCCACAGGCAACCTGCCAACCTGAAATATATTCTCACCAGTAACTGCACACCGCACCATAGGAACTCTAGCTCAGGAACCAATCCATGCAACAAACCTCGATGCCAACTCTGCCCACATATCTACACCAGCGACACCATCACAGGACCTAACCAGATCAGCCACACACCATCACCGGTTCATTCACCTGCACGTCCACCAATGTAATATATGCCAATGTAATATATGCCATCATATGCCAGCAATGCCCCTCTGCTATGTACATCGGCCAAACTGGACAGTCGCTACGGAAAAGGATAAACAGACACAAATCAGATATTAGGAATGGCAATATACAAAAACCTGTAGGAGAACACTTCAACCTCCCTGGCCACACTATAGCAGACCTTAAGGTGGCCATTCTGCAGCAAAAAAACTTCAGGACCAGACTTCAAAGAGAAACTGCTGAGCTTCAGTTCATCTGCAAATTTGACACCATCAGCTCAGGATTAAATAAAGACTGTGAATGGCTTGCCAATTACAGAACCAGTTTCTCCTCCCTTGGTTTTCACACCTCAACTGCTAGAACAGGGCCTCATCCTCCCTGATTGAACTACCTCATTATCTCTAGCTTGCCTGCATATATATACCTGCCCCTGGAAATTTCCACTACATGCATCTGACGAAGTGGGTATTCACCCATGAAAGCTCATGCTCCAAAACGTCTGTTAGTCTATAAGGTGCCACAGGACTCTTTGCTGCTTTTACAGGTCCAGACTAACACGGCTACCCATCTGATACTTTAAATTGTTTGTACTGCAACTCCCTCATGAGATAAGTCATGTCCCCATTTTACAAATGTGGAAAAGGAGTCACAGAGAGGTTAACCATGTTATTCAAAGTCACATAGTGAGTCAGAGAAAGGGACAGAAAATGAAACTAGGAATCCTGACAGCCTGAACTCACCACTATTTCACACTGCTAAACAAACTATGGCTAATATATGTAGATGATGGCTATTAGCTTATGCTCACTCTTTCCTAATTGTTCCCTGACTATTATCCTTGTGAGTAGACTTATCTCTATAACGCAGTACCCCAATGCTTTGTTAACGCCATCCTGGTTCCTTTCCGAAGATGGTTTGCACATCATATCCATTATGTACCTTACCCATTAGTATGCCATCTGCCTTTGCTATGTCCCAAGTTATTGATGAGCAGTTTATTCTTCCTTCTTTAATGGCATTTTCATTTTTGCTTCTCACCTCCTTATCCACTTGCCTAGTCCCACATGTAGCATATTTCTATTACATATTTATTTGTTTTCTAGCAATGGAGAGTCCTTTTTATTCTCATGTTCTCAGATTTGTCTTCTGCCTTGCTTTGTCATGCTGTACAAAGGTATTTCGCTCCCTGCTTTCACTCCCGTGTCTTTTAACTAGCTAGTTATTTCTTTTTCTTAAGTGTCCTCTCATTTGGAATTAATTCGCACACTCTTAGCATGTTTCATTATAGCCTGTGATAATATTGTCATTGTTCCATGCATGCACTTACAGTTCCTCTGCTAATGCTCTTCATGCATTTTAATGCCTCCTAACAAAGTGTACCAGTTATCTTCCATGCTGTCTTTCCTGATCTTCATATAGCCCTCCTGCCTACTGTCTTCATCTCTGTAGGATATCTGTTTTCCTTTGGCTTTGGCTCGGTTAACAGATCAAGGCTGGTTCCAATGGATGATCAAGTGCTCTCCAGTTTGCTTAATTTTAACAGATAGCATTATTTTCCTAGCCGCTTGAATCACTTCTCTTTGCTCTGCCTGATGCATGTGTATCAACCCCTCTCTTCCCTCTTACGTTTTCTATGCATTCATCTTTTACAGCTGCCTCTTTCTCGATAATTAGAGCCCTACCAATTCAGAGCCATGAAGAATGCATCACGGACCATGAAATTTGATCTTTCCCATGAAATCAGGTCTTCCCAGGAAATCTGGTCTTTTTCTACCTTTACCCTATGCCACACAGATTTCACAAGGGAAATCAGTGTTTCTCAAACTGGGGGCCAGGGCCGGCGCTACCGTTTAGGCAGCCTAGGCAATTGCCTAGGGCGCCAGGATTATTGAGGGGGCGGCATTTTGCCGGGGGGGGCGTGGCAGGCGGCTCCGGTTGACCTGCCGCAGGCATGCCTGCGGAGGGTCCATTGGTCTGCAGCTCTGGTGGAGTTGCCACAGTCATGCCTGCGGATGGTTGGCTGCTCTCGCGGCTCTGGTGGACCTCCTGCAGGCATGCCTGCAGCAGCTCCGCTGAAGCCGCGGGATCAGCGCGGGGGGCGGCGAAATGGCCATGCGCCTAAGTCGCGAGAAACCCTGGCGCCGGTCCTCCTGCGGTCCCAACCCCAAAAGGGGTCTCAAGGTTATTCTGGGGAGGGGTTTCATGATATTGTCACTCTTACTTCTGTGCACCCTTCAGAGATGGGTCTCCAGAAAGTGGTGGCTGCTGGCTGGGCATCCAGCTCTAAAGGCAGCACCCCACCAGCAGCAGCATAGAAGTAACGGTGGCAATACCATACCATGCTACCCTTACTTCCAGCCTTCAGAGCTGGGGGGCCAGAGAGTGGTGGCTGCTGGCCAATGACCCAGCTCTGAAGGCAACAGCTCAGAAGTAAGGATGGTAATACCATACTGTGACAAGTTGGATCACAGAACCCCCTGGGAACTGTCAACTGATGTGCCAAGACTACTTCTGCCCCATTTTCCCTGTCAGCTTGGGACTCCAGCACCCTGTCTTGTTGAGCCAGACACGTCCATCTGCTCCAACACAGACCCAGAGTCTGAATCACGTGCCCCAAAGTTGCAGACTTAACTGAAAGCAACTTAAGAAGTGTTCCTGTCTTTAACACTCAGATGCCCAGCTCCCAATGGGGTCCAAACCCCAAATAAACAGATTTTACCCTGGATAAAATTTATGCAGAGTAAACTCAAATAGTTCGCCCTCTATAACACTGATAGAGAGGTATGCACAGCTGTTTGCCCCTCCCCAGGTATTAATACATACTCTGGGTTAATTAATAAGTAAAAAGTGATTTTATTAACTACAGAAAATAGGATTTAAGTGATTTCAAGTAGTAACAGACAGAACAAAGTTATTACCAAATAAAATAAAACAAAACATGCAAATCTAAGCCTAATACAGTAATAAAACTGAATACAGAAACTCTCACCCTCAGAGATGTTTCAATAAGTTTCTTTCACAGACTGGACACCTTCCTAGTCTGGGCACAATCCTTTCCCCTAGTACAGCTCTTGTTCCAGCTCAGGTAGTAGCTAGGGGATTAATCATGATGGCCACCCTCTTTGTTCTGTTCCACCCACTTATATATATTTTGCATAAGGTGGGAATCCTTTGTCCATCTCTGGGATCCCACCCTTCCTTCTCAATGGAAAAGCTCCAGGTTAAAGATAGATTCCAATTTAGGTGACATGATCACATGTCACTATAAGACTTCATTACGCACTTGCCAGCAAACACGTATACTGGAAGACTTACAAGTAAACAGAGCCATCTACAGTCAACTGTCCTGGTTAATGGGAACCTTCAAGATTCCAAACCACCATTAATGGCCCATACTTTACATAATTACAATAGGCCCTCAGAGTTATATTTCATATTTCTAGTTTCAGACACAAGAGTGATACATTTATACAAATAGGATGACCACACTCAGTAGATTATTAGCTTTGTAATTATATCTTACAAGAGACCTTTGGCATGAAGTGTATTTTAAGTACATTATGTTCACACTCATCAGCATACTTTCGTAAAATCATATAAAATACAACGTCACACATATCATACCATCCTTACTTCTGCGCTGCTACTGGCAGTGGCGCTGCCTTCAGACCTTGGCTTTGGCCTGAAGCTGCTGCTCTCCAGCTGCCCAGCTCTGAAGGCAGTGCCACCGCCAGCAGCAGTATAGAAGTACGGGTGGAAATACCATGACCCCCCTACAATAACCTTGCAACCTCCCCCCCCCTGCCACAACCCTCATTTGGGTCAGGACCCCTACAGTTACAACATCCTGCCCCACGGCAGTCCCCCCGCTCTGGGTCTCCCCTCCCAGGGAAACTCCCAACCCTCTATGCCCGCCTTACTTCAGTGGCTACTGCTAGTCATTATCTAGCCCCCTTTCTCTGGGGCAGACTGCAGTCTGTAATGGCCACTCATCACTGGCAAAGGGGTTGGACCAGCTGCCTCTGCCTATCCCCAGGCTACACCTCTTCTGCCCCAGTACCTCCTTAGGCCTTATACAAGGCCTCAGCCTGGGGAGATGCCAAGCTAGAGCTTCCCATCCCCTTTTGGCCTCCCAAGCACTGCTCTATCCAAGATACCCTGTGCTCCCCGGAAGCCAAGTCCTTCCCACTCAGAAGCTGGAGTGAGACTGACCCAGCTCCTCTCTTAGCCCTTATGTCAGGGCAAGCTGTGTCCTGAGTGAGTGTGGCCACAACCCACCCCAGCTGCCTTTAACTTTTCCCCCGAGGAACGGGGTAACTGCCCCTCTACAGCCATTAACACCCACTTCCCGGAACCCAATAGGTACAGCCATTAACATTTCTGCTTTCTCTCATCCTTGGCCTGGCAACGTTATGGCAACAAAGAGACTGAGCAAAAGCATTTGCTTCACTTTTTTTTTCCCTCTGAATTTTTCTTTTTCAAAAGACTGGCTTCATGGTAATTGACACTGCAGTGTATTTCACAAGCATTTAAATCACTTGGTGGAGGAAAAAGAGAAGTAACTAAGTCGAGATAAGGTGGGTGGGATAATATGTTTTATTGGACCAACTTATCTTGTTGAAAGAGGCAATCTTTGAGCTTACACAAAGGAAAAGGTATTTGGTGTCAGTTGGCGTGCACGTGTGTGTGTTTTCTTTCCATCCCAGCTCTGAGCAGAAAGCTGGTTCAGCAGACCTCGAGTACTACCCAGAAAGACCACAGACTCAGCGGCAAAGGCACTTGTCTAGGTTTATTACTGATGAAGCATGGTCCTACTACCCTGGCTCTGTGGTTACAGGTACACTTATATGCATGCCTGTGACAATGGACTCAGCTCAGTCAGCAGCGGGACTTTCTGCTGCCCCCTAAGCTGGATGAAGGTGACCCTCCTATGATTTCTCTTTTATCCATTGATACAAACAAGTTACGTATAACACTCCTGACGTGTTTAGTTACTATCCCTACAGCTTCTACCTGATGGTTTGAACAAATATCTCCATCCATCATCCTGTCCTTCTATCTTTGTCTTACTCGAGGTTGATGTGTTACTGTACCATCTCCCAGGATTGTGTTTATGCCAGAACTCTATGTTGGGGTGTAACTGTACTGGCCTTCTGGCCATAGGTGCAACACTGTGGGTGCTCTGGGGCTGGAGAACCCACTGGGAAAAAATGGTGGGTGCTGCACACCCAGTGGCAGCCCCCTATCAGTTCTTCCCCTCCCCCCAGCATCTCCCACCCACTGTGGGCCCCACCGATCAGCTGTTTCGCAGTCTGCAGGAGGCTCTGGGGGAGGAAGGGGGAGGAGCAAGGATGTAGTACACTTGGGAGAGGGGTCGGAAAGGGGTAGGGTATGTGTGGCCTTGACAGAAGGGGTGGGGGTGGGGTCTGGGCTGGACCTGGGGGTCAAGTACTCCCGGCACACTGGTAGGTTGGCACTTGTGCTTCTGGCATTTGTTTACATCAGGGGTCGGCAACCTCTGGCATGTGACTCTCCAGGGTAAGCACCCTGGCGGGCCGGGCCAGTTTGTTTACCTGCTGCATTGGCAGGTGCAGCCGATCGTGGCTCCCACTGGCCATGGTTCACCATCCCAGGCCCATGGGGGTGGCGGGAAGCTGTGGCCAGCACATCCCTCACCTGCACCACTTCCCACAGCCCCCATTGGCCTGGGATGGCGAACTGCGACCAGTGGGAGCCGCGATCGGCCAAACTGCAGACACGGTAGGTAAACAAACTGGCCTGGCCTGCCTGGGTGCTTACCCTGGCAAGCTGCGTTTACATGAATACCTAGTAGCTAGTACTTCCCAGAAGTGCTCTGTTTTAGTGATTCCAGCTGTGCTTTTGCCAAGTTCATGTACCAGACAGTTAACTTGTAAGCAAGCTTCTGCTTTATAACAGGGTCTGACTTTTGCTCATAGCTTGACTTTTGCTGACTTTGGTTCAGCCCTCAGGCCTTGCACCAGGCCCAGCCCTTTAGAGTCTCTCTCTCTGTACTAGAGTACTCAGAGAGTAAATAAATAACCGAGGAAGCAGATAACCTAGCATAACAATGTTCCTTCTGTAATACATGTTATGAAATAGTGTAGTAACTCTGGTGTGAATTCTTGACTAATGTCTTACTGAGGATATCCTGCCTCCTGGAAATTTCTTATTTTGCAATACATGGATCCTTGTTATACGCAGATTCTATAACAAAAGAAGCTGACCTGATTAGCTTCAAAAGAAACCATTTTGCAATCATGTTGGATAGGGAAATGTCCTTGCCAAAACCCTTATATGGTTTTTAGTCAATATGACTTAGCAATAATGTTTTCTTGCTTTTTTTTGGCTTTGGGTCAAAAATACATATTTTTGGGAAACATTTCACAAGCTTTGTTAAATCCACAATATACAGTGTACTGGACAAAACATTGGATGGTTGAGTTTATGTTTCTGGGGCTTATCTCTTCTGTAGGCAAAACAGGACAGCCTCTTTTACATTAGGCTTGCAAAATGTTAAGTACAAGGCAATGTACTCTCACACGGAACTATTCTGTCAGGATAGCACAATTAAATATTACATCCTGAATTGGGATATTTATTTAAAAGAAGTCAAGTCATAAACCTGAGCTGCAGTTGGACCGTGAACACTTCACAAACAATTTGGAAATCTCAGATCAAATAGATTACATGCGTCATTGTCTAGCAGGTACAGCCGAAGCTTAGAAATTATGGGACCTACATTCTCAAGGCTTAAATTCTCACACACTATTTCCTGTAGCCACAGGGGTTGGGACTTCTGCCTTGCAGGGTGCACCAAGGTTCAGGGGCTTCTGCCTCGTGGGACTTGCTGGGGTTCAGGGCTTCTGCTCTAGGGGTTTGAAAATATTTACAGGAGCTTTTCTCTGGAGGACTCTAGCTGAATTTAAGCTCTGTCTGCTCTTCATTCTGCCATTAGCCTGCTATATGTTCTTGTGCTAGAGCTGGTGGGAAGTTTTCTGACTAAACTTGGTCCTGATGTTCCAGGGTGGGCTACCCAACAGCAGACAGTCTGGCAGCCAGTGGAGCCTTGGCTGGAGCCCAGTCTCCAGGAGTTGTTAGGATTGCCACTCCTGGCTGGAGCTGGGACTCTCAGGGCTGGCTAGGGTCCTTGCCATGCTGCAGCAGGGACCAAGTCAGCACCGGAGCTGGGGCCCTGAGGCTTCTAGGCTCTCAGCCCTATCAGGCTCCCTGCTGCAGAGTAGGAAGCCTAGAAACCATGAGAATCATGGTTACATCAACCATTACAGGGCTTCCTGAAACCCCTGGGAGCCCCAGATCTAGCTGGGGCTAGGTTTTCAGCTTTGCTGCAGGAAGCCTGGAAGACATGAAAACCTTGAAAGCCATGAGAACACCGGGCATGCGGGAAAAGCCCGCATAGCGAATTGGAGACCCCATGAGGAGTTTCCCAGGGCAACGGACAGTCAGAATCTTTGCAATATCCATGGATGTCATAGGATCATAGGACTGGAAGGGAACTCGAGAGGTCATCTAGTCCAGTACCCTGCACTCAAGGGCAACAAAAATGATTAGAGGTATGGAATTGCTTCTATATGAGGAGAGATTAATAAGACTGGGACTTTTCAGCTTGGAAAAGAGATGGCTAAGGAGAGATATGATTGAGGTCTATAAAATCATGACTGGTGTAGAGAAAGTAGACAAGGAAGTGTTGTTTACTACTTCTCATAACACAAGAACTAGGGGTCACCAAATGAAATTAATAGGCAGCAGGTTTAAAACAAATAAAAGGAAGTATTTCTTCACCCAACGCACAGTCAACCTGTAGAACTCCATGCCAGAGGATGTTGGGAAGGCCAAGGCCATAACAGGGTTAAAAAAAGAACTAGATAAATTCCTGGAGGATAGGTCCATCAATGGATATTAGGCAGGATGGACAGGAATGGTATCCCTAGCCTCTGTTTGCCAGAAGCTGGGAATGGGTGACGGGGATGGATCACTTACCTATTCTGTTCATTCCCTCTGGGACACCTGACACTGGTCACTCTCAGAAGACAGGGTACTGGGCTACAGGGACCTTTGGTCTGACCCAGTAGGGCCATTCTTATGTTCCCTAGGCAACTTGTTCCAGTGCTTAACCACTCTGACAGTTAGGACGTTTTTCCTAATGTCCAACCTAAGCCGCCCTTGCTGCAATTTAAGCCCATTGCTTCTTGTCCTATCCTCAGAGGTTAAGAAAATGTTTTTCTCTCTCTCCTCTGTGTAACAACCTTTTATATACTTGAAAACTTTATCATGTCCCCTCTCAGTCTTCTCTTCTCCAGACTAAACACACCCATTTTTTTCAATCTTTCCTCATAGGTTATGTTTTCTAGACCTTTAAACATTTTTGTTGCTCTTCTCTGGACTTTCTCCAATTTGTCCACATCTTTCCTGAAACGTGGTGCCCAGAATTGGACACAATACTCCAGTTGAGGCCTAATCAGCATGGAGTGAAGTGAAAGAATTTCTTCTTGTGTCTTGCTTACAATACTCCTGCTAATACATCTCAGAATGATGTTGCTTTTTTTTGCAACAGCCTTACACTGACGACTCATATTTAGCTTTTGATACACTATGACCCCCCCCAATCCCTTTACGCAGTACTCCTTCCTAGGCAGTCATTTCCCATTTTGTATGTGTGCAACTGATTGTTCCTTCCTAAATGGAGTACTTTGCATTTGTCCATTTTGAATTTCATCCTATTTACATCAGACCATTTCTCCAGTTTGTCCTGATCATTTTGAATTTTATTTCTATCCTCCAAAACACTTGCAATCCCTTCCAGCTTGGTATCTTCCACAAACTTTATAAGTGTATTCTCTATGCCATTATAATAATTGATGAAGATATCGAACAGAACTGGACCCAGAACTGATCCCCATGTGACCCCACTCATTATGTCCTTCCAGCATGACTGTGAACCACTGATAACTACTCTCTGGGAACGATTTTCCAACCAGTTATGCACCCACCTTATATTACCTCCATTTAGGTTGTATTTCCCTAGTTTGTTTATGAGAAGGTCATGTGAGACAGTATCAAAAGCCTTACTAAAGTCAAGATATACCACATCTACCATTTCCCACCTCTTCATAAGACTTGTTACCCTGTCAAAGAAAGCTATCAGGTTGGTTTGACATGATTTGTTCTTGACAATCCATGCTGACTGTTACTTATCCCTCAATATCTTCTAGGTTTTTGCAAACTGATTTCTTAATTATTTGCTCCATTATCTTTCCAGGTACAGAAGTTAAGCTGATTGGTCTGTAATTCCCCAGATTGTCTTTATTTAGCTTTTTATAGATGGGCACTATATTTGCCCTTTTCCAGTCTTCTGGAATGTCTCTCGTCTTCCATGACTTTTCAAAGATAATTGCTAATGGCATCATAGATATCTCCTCAGTCACCTTCTTGAGTATTCTAGGATGCATTTCATCAGGTTCTGGTAATTTGAAGGCTTGTTTTTTCTCCATTTTAGATTCTGAACCTACCTCATTTTCACTGGCATTCACTATGTCCAATCACCACCAACCTTCTTGGTGAAAACTGAAACAAAGAAGTCTTTAAGCACCTCTGGCATTTCCACATTTTCTGTTATTGTCTTTCCCCCCTCACTGAGTAATGGGCCTATTCTGTCCTTGGTCTTCCTCTTGCTTCTAATGTATTTTTAAAATGTTTTCTTGTTACCTTTTATGTCCCTAGCTAGTTTGATCTCGTTTTGTGCCTTGGATTTTCTAATTTTGTCCCTACATACTTGTGTTATTTGTTTATATTCATCCTTTGTAATTTGACCAAGTTTCCACTTTTTGCAGGACTCTTTTTTGAGTTTCAGATCACAGAAGATGATATGCAAAATATGGCAGGAGACCAGCTTGGTTTAACAGAAAAATCTTCGGTGAGCTTAACCACAAAAAAGTAGCTTACAAGAAGTGGAAGATGGGTGCTAAAGCAGGGTTAAAGAAGTATAGGCTGGATGAATGGATTATAAGGTGGATAGAAAGCTGGTTAGATCATCGGACTCGACATAGTGATCAATGGCTCCATGTCTAGTTGGCAGCCGGTATCAAGCGGAGTGCCCCAAGGGTCGGTCCTGGGGCTGGTTTTGTTCAATATCTTCATTAATGATCTGGAGGAAGGCGTGGACTGCACCTTCAGCAAGTTTGCAGATGACGCTAAACTGGGAGGAGTGGTAGATATGCTGGAGGGTAGGGATAGGATACAGAGGGACTTAGACAAATTGGAGAATTGGGCCAAAAGAAATCTGATGAGGTTCAACAAGGACAAGTGCAGAGTCCTGCACTTAGGAAAGAAGAATCCCAAGCACTGCTACAGACTAGGGACCGAGTGGCTAGGCAGCAGGTCTGCAGAAAAGGACCTAGGGGATATAGTGGATGAGAAGCTGGATATGAATCCACAGTGTGCCCTTGTTGCCAAGAAGGCTAACGGCATTTTGGGCTATATAAGTAGGAGCATTGCAGACATGATCATTCCCCTCTATTTGGCATTGGTGAGACCTCATCTGGAGTACTGTGTCCAGTTTTGGGCCCCACACTACAAGAAGGATGTGGAAAAATTGGAAAGAGTCCAGCAGAGGGCAAAAAAAATGATTAGGGGGCTGGGACACATGATTTATGAGGAGAGGATGAGGGAACTGGGATTATTTAGTCTGTGGAAGAGAAGAATGAGGGGGGACTTGATAGCTTCTTTCAACTACCTGATGGGGGTTCCAAAGAAGATGGATCTAGACTGTTCTCAGTGGTGTCAGATGACAGAACAAGGAGTAATGGTCTCAAGTTGCAGTGGGGAAGGTTTAGGTTGGATATTAGGAAAACCTTTTTCACTAGCAGGGTGGTTAAGCACTGGAATGGGTTACCTAGGGAGGTGGTGGAATCTCCTTTGTTAGAGGTTTTTAAAGTCAGGCTTGACAAAGCCCAGTCTGGGATGATTTAGTTGGGGATTGGTCCTGTTTTGAGCAGGGGGTTGTACTAGATGACCTCCCGAGGTCCCTTCCAACCCTGATATTCTATGATTCTAAATGCCATGCAAATACCTGTTCTCACTTTCAGGTGACATTGTAAATAGGCAGTACGTAGCATTATGTCTCGTAAATGTAAACAAACTTGTTTGTCTTGGTGATTGGATGAACAAGAAGTAGAACTGTGTGGACTTTTACCAATATAGATATGTTGTAAAAAAATCACACCCTTAATCGACATTATTATACCTGCAAAATGTTCTAGTGTAGACCTGGTCTAAGAGTTAATTGTCCCCTCTTTAAAACGGAGATGATAATAATATTAATCCACTGCTAAAAAGCTCTTTAAATTCTTCAGAAGGAAGATGTGGTACATGTGAAGTGCAGTTATTACTTAGAGGAACTGGAATAACCTCATATCTGGAAGGACACAGTTTCTAAATTCTTTTGTAAGTCAGGAAATAGGTGGGGTAGAATATTATGTTCTGATATGGGACCCCTTTGCACTGCTTCCCTAGCACAAATAGGTAAGAAACTTGACAGAACTGGCCAGATGGGATTTCTCCCGTGTAAGGGAAATCCCCAAAGAGCCTACAGCTGCCATAGTGGCTTCCTTCAGCCTGTGAATACAGCTCTGCAGCACTCAGGTGTTGCGTACCCTCTGCGTAAGGTCTCAGAATCCTCCTCCTCCCTCATTTTCTTATACCTAAAGGAGCAGTACTCAGAAAACAGAACCCAAGCTGCATTCTCCACAATAAGTATGTACTATTTAAAAATACAACTGCAGACACTAATTAAAGGTAGGGGAACTGACCTGAACTTCCACCCAAACTCACACCTTGCCTTCATGCCAGTTTGAAAATGTCTGGAGAGCCATTTTCATTCTTGCCTGCCTCTATACTTGGCTCCAGTGAGCACTGGAAGTGGAAGTGCCTAAATGCCATGAGACCAGCTCATCAATTGCAGATCTTCATGCTCCCATGCAAACGGCTGTTCCACAGTGTACTGTTCCCTGATTTCCCCTGCATCAAGAGCCATGGTACCAAAGCTGTAGGATGGGTGTTAACGCTGACTGTCTTAGCATTATCTTGCAGGTTGGTTGTGCTGTTCTTCAGCTCGGCCTCCTCTCCCATGCAATGGTTGGTCTTTAGCCCAAATTTGTGGAGCCCCATGTGCACTATGCTCATGTTAAAAGGCATCCAGAGGCTTAAAAGAAGGGAGGGATGCTCCTTTGACATTGTATGCGAAATGACCTACCTTGAGCTGCTTTCACCCCATCTGAGTTTAGAAGCAGAGTTAGGAAGATGATGTGGCCCAGGTTATCTATGTGCTCCTGAAAGGATTTACAATAAAAATACGGATAAAAATCCAGTAAAAGGAAGCAGTTTTTTCTCCCCTCACCAAAAAAAGCAAAAACAAACCAAACCCAGCCAAGAATGCATTTTAATTATTGCAGTCCTATCAAATTAATTGATCTGTCCATTATGTACTTATTTCTTTGTGGCTCTCAGAGAACAAGATAAGATATTGGGAATGAGAAAGGCTTTGTGTTACAAAAGGGCACGGCAGTTAATTTTTGACAGCAGGCAATAAAAAAGTTATCATGTTTGTATAATAGCTGTTCAGTCACTTTCTGTGCCATGATTCACTCAGCTTTATGAGAAGTATCAATAAATATTATACATGTTCCTCTTTCAAAGCACCAAACTCCTATTGGGGGAATTCCCAGAGCACACTATAAAAGGGCTTCCGTTGTCCTTTCTCCATCAGACCTGTTTGCTGAGAAGATGAAGTGTGCAAACTTGGCTGTGCTGCTGGCCTTTCTACAAAATGCCATTGCACTGAATGCAGCCACCACCACGCTCCAGAATGTGGTAAGATGTGTATTATGATTTTCACAGGCTCTAATGTATTCTTTTTTCCTCTCGCTATTCATGTTGCTAGGAAAATCATTTAAAATTATTTGAGGCAAGTTTTCAGATCTCCACTCGTTCTGTGGGCTCTCTGCAGGTAGCAAGTGTAAAATGTCACCTTTAACGAATGTGCTGGGATTTAATTATAAATCTGAAAACAAATTACACTGTTTTAAAAAGCTAAAATTCTGCCTTCAGTTAGGTGAATGCAACTCCCATTGAGAATTGGAATAGAGTTTAAATGCAAAATGCAGGTTGTAATTAAGTAACTATGGTTTGTACCTGAGATGAGCTCAATCCAAAACCACAGATGCAAACGCCCCACAGCCTTTTGGAGTATTGAAGATCTGGATCTATATCTCAGTGTCTCAGGTTCATTTACCCAGCACTTTGAAAATAAAATGCACTATATGAGTTCTAGGTGATACTATTAATGCAGTCTCTTGGTCTAGTAGGCCTTGAAAGTGCTGTGGACTCAGTAGGGAACTCAGCATCTAAGGGGAGGGAATGTTTTTCACTGCAGCATGATTAAACAGCGGCAATTCCTGGCAGTAAGAATCAAGGCTGAAGTGTAAATATGTAATGATAAGCTGAGGACGGGGGAATTTAATATGTCAGAAATTTCTCCTCATTATGATCGCTCTTGGGTAAACCATAATTTGTGCAGACATTTGTAAAATTTATGCTGCTCCCAGACAAATGGCTGCATACGTTTATCTTTTTGATGAGCTGTCACAAACCCCTCTGTTTTCTCTGAATCAGTTTAAACAAGTGGCCCTTTTCCTGCCACCTTCCAGTTCCTCAGCTGTCCAGATGGCTGTTTTAGGGGCTCCTTAGGAGTGGGACTGTCTGAGTGGCTGGGCGAGTGAGGGAGCAGGTGACGGGGATGCAGCAGCATGAGGAGCTGAACAGGTTCTTGGATGAAGTAATGGGAGGCCTTCTGTAGAAGCCGGCTAAAACTGGGGCTCCAGAGCTTAGCCAGAATGGAGTTCTGCTTCAGCCTGGCTTTGAAGTTGTGCAGCCGGGGATGACACCTGCCACGCAGAGCTCCTGCATGAATGGCACATTGCTCTTGTATTGCTGCCTAGCAGCTGCCTCCTTGTGCCTCCTTCCTGCCCCACACTCCCCTCGTTTAATCACATCATTTGATGCACAGTTTATCAAATGGTTTTGCAAGCACTGGAGACTGCCATGGTTCCCATTCGGTGGAGCTCAGCTGCGTACATTGGTGGGCCGCGTCCCTGCGGTATAGTGTTTTGTGCAGTACACAGGGCCTTGATTACTGTAGACTCCCAGGGATGCATGTTAAGATTGAAGAGTGACATCTAATCTTGCCAGTGTTATGGAGGAGTAGGACCTGAAACCTTATTCCATAAGATGGCAGTGAGAGGGTATACATTACTTTAGCACAGGGGTCGGCAACCGTGCCAAAGATGGCATGCAAGCCAATTTTTAATGGCACGCGGCTACCTGCTGGGACTCCGAGTGTCATTAAAAATCCTGCCAACGCGGCACGCCGCAGGATCCGCGGTCCCGGTCCAGAGTGCCGGCCGAGCGCAGCAGGCCGCCGGCCCCTCCCCCGCCTTCCCCCCGAGCCCTGCCACCGTTCGCGCAGCGCTCTGGGGGCTCGAGCTAGGCGCTCCCACGGGCAGCGTTTGGCTCCGTGGGGAGGGAAAGATGCTCCCCGCTCAGCCGGAGCCCTTCTGCTGCGCGCACAGTGCTCTGAGGGGTGGGGTGGGGCGGAGCAGAGCGGGGTCGGTGGCGGCAGCAGGGCTCTGGATGAGGGAGGAGCCTCGTGGAAAGGGGGCCGGCGCGGGGCGGGTGTTGGTGGGGGCAGTCAAGGGACAGGGAGCAGGTTGGGTTGGATGGGGGTGGTGGTGTACTGGGGGGTGGTTAGGGAACAGGGGGGGTTGGATGGGGCATGGGAGCCCCGGGGTCTGTTTGGGGGGTGGATAGGGGTCAGGGCAGTCAGGGGACAAAGAGCAAAGAGGGTCCTGGGGGAGCAGTTAAGGTGTGTGTGGGGGTCTCTGGAGGGGGTGGTCAGGAGACAAGGAGTTGCGGGGGCTGGATGAGTCGGGAGTTCTGGGGGGACTGCCAGGAGGTAGGGGTGTGGAGAGGGGTTGGGGTAGGCAGGGAGTAGGGGGGGGGTTGTATGGGTCCAGGGTTCTGGGGATCCTGTCGGGGTGGGGAGCAGTTAAATAGGCATGGGAGTCCAGGGGGTTTGAATAAGGGTTGGGGCAGTCAGGGGACAGGTAGGGACTAGGGTCCTAGGGGGGCAGTCAGGGGATAAGGGGCAGGAGGCTTAGATAGGGGATGGGGTCCCAGGAGGGGGTAGTCAGGACAAGGAGCAGGGGGTATTGGGGGTTTGAGGGGGCAGTCACTGAGCCCTCTGCCCTGAGCCCTGACCCCCCCACCACACCCAGCCCTCTGCCCTGAGCCCTGCACCCCCACACACCCACAGGCCCCTGCCCTGAGCCCTGTACCACCCAGCCCTCTGTTGACTCCTTCACCCCCCCATGACCCCAGCCCTGACTGGCACCCCCACACATACCCAGCCCCCCTACCCTGACACCTGCACCCCCCTCACATGCCCCCAGCCCTCTGCCCTGACTCTTGCACTCCCCACATCCCCAGCCACCCCATATCCAATGCACCCTGCACATCCCCACCCCCACCCTGAGCACCAAACGGGAGCCCCTGCACCCTCACTCACATTCCCACCTGCACCCCTCACAGCACTTGGGAGCTGCCCCCACACCCAAACCTCATGTCCCAACCCTGAGCCCCCTCCTTCATTCTAGCTCCTGGCCAGACCCTTCACCCCTAGCCCTGTGCTCGGTCCGCTCCAACTCTCAGCTCCGTGCAGAGAGAAGAAGAGAATGGGCCAGAACCAGGGAGAAGGTAGGTACCCACTGTATGTGGGCAGGGCCGGGACCCCAGACCAGCACTGGGCTGAGCGGGTCCGGCAGCCGGAATCCCGGCTGGCAGGAGCAGGAGGATGGAACCCCTGAGTGGCAGTGGGCTGAGCCGCTCAGCCCATTGCTGGTCTGGGGTTCTGGCTGCCAGACCCTTCCCAGCGGGGGTCCTGGCCGCAGGCCCCACTCAGCCCACTGCCGGCCTAGGTGAACAGAACCCCAGACCAGCAGCGGGCTGAGTGGGTCGATGGCATAAGATCAACATTTTAATTTAATTTTAAACTTAAACATTTTGAAAACCTTGTTTATTTTATAATACAACACTAGTTTAGTTATATAATATATAGACTTGTAGAGAGAGACCTTCTAAAAAACATTAAAATGTATGACCGGCACGCGAAACCTTAAATTAGAGTGAATAAATGAAAACTCGGCAAACCACTTCTGAAAGTATCACAGGGGTAGCCGTGTTAGTCTGGATCTGTAAAAGCAGCAAAGAATCCTGTGGCACCTTATAGACTAACAGATGTTTTGGAGCATGAGCTTTCGTGGGTGAATACCCACTTCCTCAGATGCATGTAGTGGAAATTTCCAGGGGCAGGTATATATATGCTAGCAAGCAAGCTAGAGATAACGAGGTCAGTTCAATCAGGGAGGATGAGGCCCTATTCTAGCAGTTGAAGTGTGAAAACCAAGAGAGGAGAAACTGGTTCTGTAGTTGGCAAGCCATTCAGCTTCAGTTCATCTACAAATTTGACACCATCAGCTCAGGATTGAACAAAGACTGTGAATGGCTTGCCAACTACAGAACCAGTTTCTCCTCTCTTGGTTTTCACACTTCAACTGCTAGAATAGGGCCTCATCCTCCCTGATTGAACTGACCTCGTTATCTCTAGCTTGCTTGCTAGCATATATATACCTGCCCCTGGAAATTTCCACTACATGCATCTGAGGAAGTGGGTATTCACCCACGAAAGCTCATGCTTCAAAACGTCTGTTAGTCTATAAGGTGCCACAGGATTCTTTGCTGCCACTTCTGAAAAGTTGCCGACCCCTGCTTTAGCATAAATAATGCACATTGTTTTGGACAGACTGAGCATTTGTGGCCTTTCATTGATCACATGAAGCTTTTTTCAAAGGAAGAACTCCATGAAACAGAGTTGTACCAGAAGAAACATTAACTGTCTCAGCAGTCAGTCAGAAATCCCAATCAACGTTAGAGCTGCTGGAGGTGGCTCCCTTACAAAGTCAAACTGTTTCAGAATACTGAGGAATCTGGAATGCTGATTGTCTGTCGGGAGAGGGGGTCATGATTTAAATAGGGATGGGACACGTATTCAATTGTAACAGGCGTTTTTGTTTCCTTTCCAGGCTACACCTCTTCCTACCCTGGTGGAATATCTGACAGAACCTCAGGCCACACTCAGCAAACCTCAGTTCATGCCAGAGGTATACCGTTGTTTACTGTTCTTGAAAAGTTATAATAAACATCATCATTAAGATGAGAGAGATGCGTGGTCTAGTATATTAAGTGCAGGACTGGCAATCAGGTAGTTTAGAGGTCTAATCCTGGTTGTCACAAGTCTCTGTGTTCTATGCCAAATTGCTGAGTCCAGGATTTTCAAAATTAATTTAATAAATTTAGGCTCCTAAATCCATATAAAGTTGCCCAAATAAATGGCCTGGTTTTCAGAAATGCTCAGCACCCAGGAGCTCTCATTTACTTTATTTACTTTATAAGCTACAAATATTTGGATCAGGCTGAATAATATTTCTCTTAAACTCAGATACCTTTATGCAATACATGATTTAATTTTACAAACAGAAGTTTTGCAGTCAAGTCCTGGCTGCAGGCTAGGACAGTTTGCTCTCTGTTAAATACTAAATGAAACCTATATAGCTTTTAAAAATAGACAAACCAACCAACCAAAAAGAGCTGAGCTTCAACATATTTTTATATAGGACTTGGAAAGATGTTATGACCAAAGTTAATAATTCTATTGACATTGCACTGTGATCAAAGGAGTCAGGGACCCAGGAAGATCTTAATAATAATAATACTGCTTATGCTTTCATCAATATCATGAACCCTGCATACAATAATGTCAATGGAAGAAATGAAACAATTCTGTCAACATCATATTAAATCTGAAGAAGCTATGAATTTGATGTGATGTTAATGTGCAAAGGTCTTGAAATCTGCAACCATTATTCATGCTGAATAGTTCTACTGAAACCTGCCCCTCTAAATTCCTGCTAAACATCACCAGCCTTTAATTCTTAGTTCTTACAGGAGTTGAATGACTCAACCTATTGGTACCATTTTTTTTTTGGAGGAAGGATAGTCTTATGGTTAAGGAACTAGCCCAGGACTCAGGGAATTTGGGATGGTCCAGTGGTTGGGGCATTGGCCTGAGGCTTTGGATAGCTGGAGTCAGATTGCTGCTCTGCCACAGACTTCTTGTGTAATCTTGGGCAAGTCATTAACTTCTCTGTGCCTGAGTTCCCAATCTATACAATGGGGATAATAGCACTTCCCTATCTAACAGAGGTGTTGTAAGACAAATACATGAAAGATTCTGAGGTGCTCAGATAGTAGGGCAATGGGTGCCATAAAAGATAGAATTCTTGCTCCTGCCACAAATTTCATGTGTGATCTTGGCCAAGTTACTTAAACTTTCTGGGTCAAATGCTGACTCCGGTTGAAGTCAATGGCAAAATTCCCATTGCCTTCAATGGAGTTCCTCATTGGTAAAGCAGGGATAACAATATTTCTTCCTCTCACCCTTTAGCTATCTTGTATATTTAGAATTGAACTTCTTTAAGGCAGGAGCTGTCTCTTACTATGTATATGTTCATCTTGTAGCATAATGAGGCCGAACCTCAGAGGAGGGTAAGTAGACACTCCTATAATACAAATATAATATTTTTTTAATGAGTAGTTGAATCCATCCATTTAAGTTTGGTGGGTTTTTCATAGTTTAAATCCACTTTTAAAAGATTTAATTTATTAAATAAACATAGATAAAGGACAGTTTGCAATCTGTATCAGGGATAAAATAATGCCCCCTCCCCACAGGCTAGCACAGATGGGGACCTTATGAAAAGTAAATACAATAACCATATTTGTCTGTTCATTAGCTGTTTTCCTCTCTGCTCCTTTTTTCACCATTCCTGCTGAGCAGAATGCAAATTCAGTAATGTGAGGAATCTGAGGGTGACAATTCCAAAAGCACCTAAGGGACTTAGGAGCCCAAGGCCCATTTTTAATAGTGACCTAGGCCCAGATATTTAAAAACTATTTAAGTGTTGCTGCACTCAGTGTTGCAATGCCTAAACAATTTAGGTGTCTCACTTTCATTTTCAAAAGGGATTTAGGAGCCCAAATTTAGGGATTGTATTAATCAAAGGAAGCACTGAATGTGGAACAGAAGCCTGTTTATCTCACTTTATTGGATGTGGACAAATTTAGTCATGATAAAAACTACTCATAAAAGCGGTATTTAGCAGCCAATATTTTATAATTTTTTAACTCTAACTGCCCCAGTTAAGAAACTTGTTTGTGCCCCTGTGCACTGATAGAGCAGTGATAAATGTCCACTCAATACCCTGCAGTAGTAGGCATACCAGCTCTCATGTGCATGTGGTTGAGTTTGCAACCTGTTTACTAGGCTAGCTGAAAAATATAAATGAAACATATTTCCAGGGGGAAAAAAGGGTTTAGTCAAAATCAAAATTTTCCATGAAAATAGATCAATTTCTGTGGGTTCTTCCATCAATAAAATCCAAACAAAACTTTGTAAAGTGCTCTGAAATTAGTAGACTAAAAGCATTAACTGGACCTGATGCAAAGACTATTAAAAGCAATGGAAAGACTCCCTATAAGATTTAATATGATTATTTCCTGCTCTGCCATTGACTCACTGTCTTATGTGATTTTTCTAAGATAACTTTCCTGTACCTCAGTTTTGCCAGTGTTAAAATGGTTATAATAGAATTTAACTACCTATGTAGAGGTGTGGTGAAGCTTAATGAATTAATATCGGAAAATACTTTGAGTTTATTGGAAGAAAGTTGTAATAATAATAATTAATAAATGCTTTCAGGGTCAGTATTAATTATTATGCTCATCTTTTTTTCCTGCTTGGTGACTGTTGTCAGTCCTTTGCTGTTGTTTCCTAGTAGCATATTGACAATTTATTATTTGCTTTCTGAAACAAACTTGTTCTTACAGCCATTTGCCAATGTAACCGGCTCTTTGAATGAAAATGGAGTATGCCAGTGCTCAGTGTACCTGCCAGACACCACATTTCCTGTGCAGAAGGTCGAGATGCTGGAAATCACAGCCCGAGTGCTTTCTGAGAAATTTGAAATAGAACTTATTAAAGTAAGGATTTTTGGTTTTTCTTGTAAAAAAAAAAAATCTACCCAGTCCTATTTTTAGTGAATGTGAAACAGCAGTCAGAACTTTGCAGGGCCTGCCTTCCAAGCAACTGCAGTGAGGGGCATGTAAAAATTGCAAGGAAAAGGGTGATTAAACATAAAATATTCAATATTGTAGCATGCACGCAGGGCCTTAAATAACATGATTTTCAAGTATCCTCAGGCCTCATTCCTAGGCCTATAGGCAGTTCCCAGGGAGGTTTGGGGCCTGGGGTGAAAGTGATGGATCCATCTTTTCTGGGACCAACTGTGCCGGCCAATTGCACCAGCCTGCAGGGCTTCCTAAAGCATGGGGCTCAGAGCGGTCACCCCATTTCACCCTACCCAAGGGACGGCTCTGCCTCTAGGCACATGGTGTTCTTGGAGGGATGGATGGAGAGCTATGCTACTCTATGAACCATGGAACAGTCTTGTTGGCTTGTAATTGCTATATACAGTCACAGAGGAAGCCATGATTCCTGCTCCCTCCTGTGTTATTACTTGTATGTAACCAGCTTATGGGAGGGAATGAGGGAAAAGAGAGCAAATGTCAGCTCAGCCCAGGTTGAAGCATGGGCAAAAGTCCACCCCCTGACCTCCTCCATTCTCATAACAGTTGAAAAAAAAATCAGTTATTTTCTCTGTCGACATCTGATGCTCTAGCAATGACTGAGGAATTATGTATTCTAGTTAAAGACAAACTCCTTACCCATACACTACTTTGCTTGTTTGTTACAAGGATTCAGAGCTCATTTTTCTTGGAAAAAGCAGACAAAACTAGGGGACTACCGTGGTTTCTTGAGAGAAGGAGAACCTACATTTGATTTTTGCTGGTATATGAATATTCAGGGTTTAAATTAGGTGTCCGTGAGAAAGTGTTTGACTTCTCCAGGAGCCAGACATCTTAAGAAATGAAGTGTCCTTGAATTAATCAGTAGAAAAGGCACAGCAGTGAATTATAAATTCTAACCATAAATATTCATAACTCTCTTCTAGTATAATCAAGAATAGATAAGAAATTATGCATAAAAACACAACAATATGTGTGTGTGGGGGCATAATCCTATAGAAGGTCTTTTAAGTTACAATAATTTGCTTTGAAATAACTAGTACTAACAATGACATACATTCAGTTGTCAGTGAAGGTATGAAGACAATTTGACAAATCTCAGTGTCTCTCGGCACAAGAGCTGTCTGATCACTTTAGGACCAATATGGAACTTGACACTAATGATCCATGAAGACATTAGCTATTTAAGGGCTCCAAAGTGCTCCCACTGTGGTCAGTTGCAAAATTTCAATTGCTAGCAATAGGACAGGATCAGGTTTATAATTTCCATCCTGAAACTTGGACTAATTCTGCAAGGCCCTCCCAAATCAGAGAGGAATGAAATAAGACCCACCTGAAGCCAATCTCCTATTGAAGTGAAACTCTGCATTGGGAGTTTTGCCTGAATAAGGACCAAGTATGGCTGGCAGGAACTGACTGCTTTTTTGAAACCCTGTAGTCATTCTCTATTAAAAAAATGGCTGGACTCTAGTGACCAGATCCTCAGCTGATGTCATTTTCTTGAAGTCAATGGAGCTCTGGCAGTGTATGCCAGTTCAGGAGTTGGCTCTCACTTTTCAACTCCAGTGGTAGATACCAAAAAAAATCTTGACCTAATCTGAGTTTCACTGCACTTTACCACTTTGAGTCTGATCAGCCGAACAGTGTTACAATATATCCAGTTAGATACAGTGTGACAGATCCTCCAATGTGATCCCAGGCAAAGAGATATCAGGTCAGAAATGAAAACAAACTGTATTTTTGCTTAACTGTGGAGTTATTACAATTTCATAGTTAGTTATTATGTTGCTTGACTATAGAACAAAAAAGATACCAGGCGTTGACCTGTTTGTCTCTGAGTTCAAGTAAAATTGAAATGTCTGGAGAGGGGCAGAAGACGCTTGAATCTATGTGCATATCTGTACTTGTCTCACGTAAACATATTTCTCAGGCTTCCTTTGAAATGAGTTTCTTACCTTTCTAGTTGTAAAGATACCCCTCAGTGTGTAACCCAATGTACTGCTTGTTTCCTGAAAATACCTATGGACAAAATGAAACAATAAAACCAAAAGATCTCCCAACTCATCCTAGCGATAGAGGGGTCTGAACCAAAATTCTGGGTTCCAAGCACCCCCAAATTATGGGGATGTTCAGATCCACATCCAATTTTGCAGCACAGACTTGTCTTTACACTTTATGGAGTGGGACCATCTACTGAACTACTGTGAAATTTGAAACAACTAGGCAAATCATAAGTACTTCAATTTCGGTTTTGAATCTGAGAACCACTTTGCAAAGAATAACAAGCTGATCCTCAACTAATTTAAACAGATGTAGCACCATGGAAGTTAGTTTACAACTTGCTAATTTACACCAGCTGAGGATGTGACCCAAATGCCATAACTACATTTCATCATCCCATTGTGATTGGGTTCAATCTTTCCTTACTTGCTTAGTCAAAACTCCATTTGAAGCTAATGGGAGATTTTCCTGAGTAAGACTTGTTGGATCCAGCTCCTTAAGAGGTGCTATACATGTATTAGAAGTCCTAGATATACAACCTGATTGAATCTCTAAGCTTTTGTCTGTTTGTAGGCTGCTAATTCAACAACCAAGAGGGGCCCTTTTGTAAACTCAGCAGGCAGTGAATTTCACAGACAAAGAGATACTCTGATATCCCAAATCAGTAAAAAAAGTGTAGCTTGAAAATGTTGGACTAATTTTTTCATCTGTAATTATTATGATGAAAAAATTAACCTGTTAGACTAATGCAGGAATCAGCTTTGTTCACAACAGTGAAGAGGAGTATGGCTCTCTTTGTGCACCTCATTAAAAGGGAAGAATAGCAACTTTAATCCTCTGGGAGAATGTACCTTTCAGTGCTTTGACCACAATGCCCAGAACATGCTTGGGCAATAAAAACAGGAAGCGCAAACACACCTGCCTAACAGAGAGGAAAACTATATTCAGGATAGATTATTCTGTTGGAAATATTCCTCTTGATCTCAGGCTGGGTTATATGCCGTACGGGTGGCATGCTCAGCATGTGATCATTGAGGTCAGACTTGCCTGTGGCCAATGCACTTGTACGTGAATTGCTTGCTCATGTCATTTCTATGCCCCTTTTCCTCCCTCTCCATCCTTTTTCATTTTATGCCTTCCTTCTGCTTCCTCATTCCTCCACCCCCACCCTCCACCTGCGTGCTGGAGGAGTGTCTGCTTGCATGCTGAGAAACCTGTGTTGATAAATACCAGTTTTGGGTAACTGACACAATAAATGAACATTACAGATTTTCTCTCTGCCCTTTTCAGGCCCTTAGTGTGACAGTGCTTGCAAAGCAGGAAAAACTAGATAGGAATTATTCTTATGCATGCCTAAAATAGATGAATTTTATATTTCTTTAAGGGTGAAATTCACCTCCTGCAGAGGTCCACCACAAGGCCTATACACTGCTCAAACCCCACTGCAAAGTTCTGTGATGAATGTGAGATGCCTGGTGAATACTGATCTGTATCCAAAAATGTGGTTTATGTACTAGATTTCTGAGATGGTGTGTTGGCCTGTTAGAGGGGAGCAGATGGTTTCAACACAATCCTCCACAGGTAGATACAATCACAAGCTATTAAGGCAAAATAGGTCTAACTGCCAAGCATTAGAGCAGCCATCATGGGAGGCATTCTCCTAGATGGCCTGGCTGTCTGAGGTAGAAGGAAGACTGAGCTGTGTAACACACTCCAAATAGGGCTTAGGTAGTGCTCTGCCTTGTGCTAGCCCTCTGCATTTTGGCCAAATTGAAGAAAACAGATCAATACATCTGAGAAAACCAAAACACCTGGGCTCAGGCCTGAAGCTCTTACTTATGAGATAGCCCTTACTTATGCAGGTATTCCACTGACTTCAACGGATGGCAGATTTGATATATTTTTGGCAACTAGCTTTTCTTTTAAAGCATTTGTTTTCTTAAAGTATTTTAATATTATGAGCATCAGGATAGATACTCACATTTCTGAACGTTTGTGCCTGTGGTATAGGTAATTGTACATATCAGTACGCGTTTTCTCCACATGGTTGCCTACTTTGTGCTCACCAGTTTGCAAATGCAAATGTATTTTTATGCATGCGGTGGGTTCATGTGCAAATTTTATAGGCACAGTTTAGACACCAACTTTTAAACATCTTACCCACAGAGGTTACTGGTGAAATCTCCCAGCTCTCATTGGATTTTTGTCAGCAGCATGGTAGTCAGAATCCATCTAAATCCTCTCTTCAAACAACATGGATCTTGCTCTATGGACTGGTCCATGTTAGGGTGGAGGTAGGGAAATTTAAACATACCTATAGTGAATGTACAGTCAGTTAGCTCCATATATGGAGATAAATTTAAACAGACACTATTTGTTTTGATTGCCAAGTACAATACATTTTATTATTCCTTAGCTTGAATTTATACAGGACTAAAACTATGAGAGCCATATCCTCAGCTGTAAATCAGTGATTCAGTTGGTGTAACCAGGAGATATTCAAAGACCTGAAACTCAAAAAAGAGTCATACAAAAGTGGAAACTAGGTGAAATTACAGAGGATGAATATTAAAAAAACCCAACAAAAGCATGAAGGGACAAAATTAGAAAGGCTAACCCTCTCTCCCCCAAGATTAATCTAGCTAGAGACATAAAGAGTAACAAGAAAACATTTTACAAATATATCTGAAGCAAGAAGATGACCAAGGACAGGCGAGGGCTATTACTCAATGACGAGGGAAAGATAATAACAGAAAACACAGTAATGTCTGAAGTGTTAACTGCCTTTTTTTGTTTATATTTTCACCAAAAAAATTAGCAGTGATTGGATAACATAGTGAACATATGTGTAAATGGGGTAGGATCTGAGGCTAAAATAAGGAAAGAACAAGTTAAATGTCTTCAAGATGGCAGGGCCTGATGAAATACATCATAGAATACTTAAGAAACTGACTGAAGATATTGCTGAGCCATTAGCAATTATCTCTGAGAACTCAGGGAAGATGGGAGAGATCCCAGCGTCCTGGAAAAGGGCAAATATAGTACCTATCTATAAAAAGGGGAATAAGGACAACCCAGGGAATTATAGACCAGTCAGCTTATCTTTAGTACCTGGAAAGATAAAGGAGCAAATAATTAAACAATTTGCAAGCCCCTAGAAAAAATAAGGTGATAAGTAGCAGTCAATATGAATTTGTGAAGAAAAAATTATGTCAACCTAAAATCCTTCTTTGACAAGGTAACAACCCTTGTGGATAATGTGGACACAGCAGATGTGATATATCTTGATTTTAGTAAGGCTTTTGATACTGTCTCACATGTCCTTCTCATAAGAAAACTAGAGATATATAGCCTAGATTAACCTACTATAAGGCAGGGCTGTCCAGAGGATTCAGAGGGCCTGGGGCAAAGCAATTTTGGGGGCCCCTTCCATAAAAAAAAGTTGCATTACTATAGAATACTATATTCTCATGGGGGCCCCTGCAGAGCCTGGGATAAATTGCCTCACTTGTTCCCCCCTCTGGGTGGCCCTGCTATAAGGTGGGTGCACAACTGGTTGGAAAAGCGTATACAGAGAGTATTTATCAATAGTTCACATTTGAGCTGGAAGGGCATATTGAATGGGGTCCTGCAGGAATCTGTCCTGGGTCTGGTTTTATTCAATATCTTCATAAATGGTTTGGATAATGGCATAGAGAGTACACTTATAAAATTTGTTGACAATACCAAGCTGGAAGGGATTGCAAGTGCTTTGGAGGACAGGATTAGAATTCAAAATGATCTTGACAAACTAGAGAAATGGTCTGAAATAAACAGGATGAAATTCAGTAAAGACATACGCAAAGTACTACCTTTAGGAAGGAATAATCAATTGCACAAATACAAAATGGACATAACTGTGTAGAAACATACTGCAAAAAAGGATCTAGGGGTTATGTGGCATCACAAATGAAATATGAGTGAACCATGTAATATTGTTGCAAAAAACCTGAATATCATGCTGGGATGTATTAGCAGGAGTGTTGTAAGCAAGACACGAGAAGTAATTCTTCCATTCTACTCAGCACTGATAAAGCCTCAGCTGGAGTATGGTGTCCAGTTCTGGGCACCACACTCTGAAAAGATGTGGACAAATTGGAGGAAGTCCAGAGGAGAGTAACAAAAATGATTAAAGGTCTAGAAAACATGACCTACGAGGAAAGATTGAAAAGATTGGGTTTGTTTAGTCAGGAGAGGAGTAGACTGGGGAGGGAGGTGAAAACAGTTTTCAGGAACCTAAAAGGTTGTTGTAAAGAAGAGGGTGAAAAATTGTTCTCCTTAACCACTGAGGACAGAAGTAATGGGCTTAAGTCGCAGCAAGGGAGATTTAGGTTACACATTAGGAAAAACTTCCTAACTATAAAGGTAGTTAAGCACTGGAATAAATTGCCTAGGGGGGTTGTGGGATCTCTGTCACGGTAGGTTTTTAAGAACAGATTAGCCAAACACCTTCCAGGGATGGTCTAGAGCAGGGGTCGGCAACCTCTGGCATGCGACTCACCAGATAGATACTCACATTTCTGAACGTTTGTGCCTGTGGTATAGGTAATTGGCACCTGGAGGGCTGGGCCAGTTTGTTTATCTGCTGCATCAGCAGGTTCGGTTGATTGGGGCCCCCACTTGCCGCGATTCACCATCCCAGGCCAATGGGGGTGGCGGGAAGTGCCGCGGGCTGAGGGACGTACTGGCCGTGGCTTCCCGCCACCCCCATTGGCCTGGGACGGCGAACAGCGGCCAGTGGGAGCAGGGGTGGCTCTAGACATTTCGCCGCCCCAAACAGGGCGGCATGCTGTGGGGGGCTCTCTGCCGGTCGCCGGGATGGCGGCAGGCGGCTCCGGTGGACCTCCCGCAGGCGTGCCTGCAGAGGGTCCTCTGGTCCCGCGGTCTGCTGGTCCTGCGGCTTTGGTGGACCTCTTGTAGGAATGCCTGTGGGAGGTGCACCGGAGCCGCGGGACCAGCGGACCCTCCTCAGCAATGCCTGCGGAAGATCCACCGGAGCCGCCTGCTGCCCTCCTGGCGACCGGCAGAGTGCCCCCTGCGGCATGCCGCCCCAAGCACTCGCTTGGCATGCTGGGGCCTGGAGCCGCCCCTGAGTGGGAGCTGCCGTCGGCCGAACCTGACGATGCGGCAGATAAACAAATTGGCCTGGCCCGCCAGGGTGCTTACCCTGGAGAACCGCATGCCAGAGGTTGCCGACCTCTGGTTTAGATAATACTTAGACCAGCCTCAGTGCAGGGTCTGAGGTCCCTTCCAATTCTACATTTCTATGAGTTTACATAAAATGGCTTCCCTCAGACTCAAAAAGTAGTTCAGTCACAGTTGCATGAAAAATTGTAACTCTGAAAAGAGGGTCCTCTTATCTTTGGTTTGCCTCTTTAAGCTAAAACACTGAGATTCAGTAGTCAGACGCATTATTATTTGTTTAATTGATCGTATTTGCCCTGCACGAGTATTGATGTACCATTGACTAAACTCCCAAAGACCTGCCCCAGCATGTACTGATGTTCAGTGTATATCTTGGAAAGAATTATTAGGGGGAAGTCTCTTTTCTGGTTGTTACAAATCCCTGGTCAGGAATCTGTAGGCAATATCACCAGGACAGTAGAACAGCAAAGCTCTAGTTTTAATGAAAAACTATACCCATGTCAAATTTTTAAAAGTCAATTTCAGAACTGTCCTCTTGATTAAAATAGATCTGAAAAAAATTGTGACTGGTGCAAAACACTCTTAATTCATGTTAAGATAATGTAAAAGTTGCCAAATTAATTTTTAATTCAACAAATTCATTTTAAGTCTGAGAATATGCATGAGCAATTTCAGTCCAGAAGGTGATATTTAGGGAAGTGATAAGCACCTGAAAATTGGGACTTATAATGGAAATGCCTTCTAGTCCATAACTTCAGAGTTGCTAGTTTGACACAATAATATAATTCTATTTATTCCTGCTGAGAGATACTTCTTACCTTTTGGAATGCCATTAAGGAAGAATGGGTACAGTTTTAAGTCATGTGGGAAGAAGATTATATCTTTCCCAAGATGTTCCATTTGTATGGAACTTAAATTTTTCAGAGAATGCTCCAAATTCACATAATGTTCTTGACATTCTTCTTCACAGTGTTTGCACCATGACCTTTACATTAGTAGATACATGTGCAAAAGTATATTTATCCAGCCATCTGTTTAGTGGTTCCACATCTGAAGAGGCTGCTGCGCAACACTTATTCTACCTAAAGGCTCAAATAACTATGTCACCTCAACTGGCCTTCATTTAAATCAGTTTCAGGATGGATGGATTGGATTTGTAATATTGCACTGTGCTAAAATACCCCCTTCTTCAGGGGACTCAATTAGTTCTAATGCAGAAAAGATTAGATACTATTTGCAGAGTGGTGGCCTGACCAGTGCCCACTGAAGTCAACAGAAAATCATCTTGGATAAATTGGTGGCTCTTTCGTTATCTTTTTCAGCCCCAGAGAGTAACTCTATACAGCAAGTGACAGGCTGCAGCAGAGAGTCTCTGAGCCCAGGTCAACAGACTCGGGCTTGCACTCCATGCTAAAAATAGCCGTTTAGGTGTTGCAGCTCAGGCTGGAGTATAGGCTCTGAGGTCTGGGGAGGGGGCTATTTTTAGCACCGCTATTTTCAGCACGATAGTGAAAGCCTGCATTTGTCGACGGGCTCAGAGACTTGCAGCCGCAGGCTGTGTAGACATACGCCCAAATTCTTCATGTACTTTGTTTATCTGAAATAATCACTGCAGATTCCCTGGTAGAATCTGGCACCAGAAATTCTATATAATCCTGGATGAAGTTAACTCCTAGAGGGACATTAGTGAGTGTAAGCGGGTGGCTTGCCCTGTGCAGGCTGGAGGGCCTGGGGCTCAGGGCCGGATTAACCTTGTGTGGGCCTGGTGCCAAACATATTTGTGGGACCCCCTGGGGTTAGTGGAGCATGGCGTGGGGAAGTTGGTCCCCAGAGCGAGGGGCTGGCTAGGTGCAATGGGCCATGGCCCAGTGGGGGTGGCCCCACTACACCCAGCCCAGTGCGATGGCACTGTTTACAAACTGGCAGTTGCCAGATACACCATGGCCCACCCAGCCCTGTGCTGCCAGCATGCCTCTTCCTCTCAGGGCCCCCCAGAGGATTCAGGGGGCCTGGGGCAAAGTGGGGGAGCTGCGGCGCTTGTACTCACCTGGCGGTGGTTCAGGTCTTCAGCAGCATTTTGGCGGTGGGGGGGCTCTTCAGTCACTTCATATCTTTGGCAGCACTGAAGAGCCCCCCGCCGCTGAAATGCCAGCTGAAGACCCGGACCGCCGCTGGGCCAGGGCTCATGGGGCCCCAGTGGGACCCAGAGAAAATTGCTGTACTTGCCCTCCCCCCCCCGGGTGGCCCTGCTTCCTCTTGGGGGGCAGACCTGGGACATGCCCCATGGTTCCCTGGCCAAACAGCCCCCTGCTCCCTATGCCCAGTATCCCCTGGACCTGCTATGCCCATTTGTGGTGCCCCTCCACATATCCCCCACCACAAATGCACAGTGCCCTGCACATCACCACTCTGCCCAGTGCACCCGCACCCACAGCTCCACCTAGGGTTACCAGATAGCAATTATGAAAAAACGGGATGGGGCGGTGGGGGATAATAGATGCCTGTATAAGAAAAAGTCCCAAACCAGGTGACTGTCCCTTTAAAAATGGGGCATCTGGTCACCCTAGCCACATCATAACTACTGAGCACCACCCTACACCCCGACCACAACTGTCCTGCACCCACACAGAACCCCCACTCCCTAGCACCCCAAAACACATAAACCTCCCCCACTGCCCAGCATCCCCACCCCCTCACAGCCCAGCACCCCCCACTAGCCCTCCAGACACACACTCCCCTCACACCCCACCCCCCCGGCTGAACTCACTGCTGCTGGGAGGTGACTGTGTCAGCTGGGCTGAGCCGAGCCGGTAGCATGGCCAGGACTGGGCTAGTTCCCGGGACGGGAAATTGCTCTGGCTCCTTGGGAGCAGCGTGATCACCCAGGCGAGGGCCTGCCCCTGCCCTGGGCAGCCTTTCAGGACTCTTTTGCCTGGAGGGACCCAGCCATGCCCCCCACACTGCCCCTTCCCCCCTATGCTGGCTGAGAGTGGCCAAAACCAGAGCTGCACTGGGGTCTGGCCAGGAGGCGGAGAGAAGGTGGATGGGGCCAGGGGGCAGAGAGGAGCCAGCGGGCTGGCGGGGCCTCAGGGCTCAGTTCAAATGGAGCAGACCGGGCCGAGGCCCCTTCTGAGTGTGGGCCCAGCACCTCGGCACCATTGTAAACCTGGTATTGCTGGGGCAGCCAACCCTGGTTACTGAAAGAGGCACCCCTGACAGGGATCAGGTAATTCCCCTATAAAAAGTAGCTGAAAGCTGAACTCAAGGAGAGCAAAGACTGCTGGGAGTGAGGAGGCTCCAGCAGAGTCCTGGGATTTGTGACTATGGTTTATCTACACCAATGTACCCAACCTTATTACACAGGAGTGCCACATAAACCTTATGTGGGCCAAACAGATTCTACATATTTTAATAAGATTTGAAGTCACCCATATTGATTTATAGTTGAAGTTCAGCTTGTTTTGTATGTATTTAGATAGGTTGTTTCTATGTACGGTATTGTCTATTTACACACTTGTGTAAACTAAAATGATGTAAACGTGATGACAAAACGCTAATGAATCGGCTGTTAGTATATTGCAGGAATCGTCACTCTTTGGCACGCAGCCCGCCAGGGTAAGCCCCTTGGTGGGCTGGACTGGTTTGTTTACCTACTGCATCCGCAGGTTTAGCCGATTGCAGCTACCCCTGGGTGTGGTTCGCCATTCCAGGCTAATGGGGGCCGTGGGAAGTGACGCGGGCCGAGGGATATGCTGGCCACTGCTTCCCACCCCCCCCATTGGCCTGGAGCAGCGAACCACGGCCAGTGGGAGCCACAATCGGCTGAATCTGAGGATGTGGTGGGTAAACAAACTGACCAAATGTTGCTGATCCCTGGTATATTGTGCTGAAGCAGGCTGCAGGCCTTATGAAATACTCTGGTGGGCTGTATACAGCCCACAGGCCATAGGTTGGGCACCCCAGATCTACACTGTCCAGCAGTTTGGACAACGGGGGTATGAATAGCAATGTGCACCAATGCTGCATTGTAAGTCACTCATGTGGATGCTTCGGGTGCAACCCATAAGGTTCCTAGTTTGCCTTCATGTAATCTTCTTCAAACAGGACTACACTAATGGGAAGAAGGAACCTTTTTGTTCACACCCCTGGCATCCACCCGGGGGAGTTACAGAGCAGCACTATACTGCAGGGCAGTATAGATGTAGCCCAAGATTCCAGCTAGGAAGTGCTGGCAGTAGCCTGCTAAGGCAGGAGAGACCCTGAGAGAGCAGGGGAAAGACAGCCAAAGTTCTCCAAGCAGGGTGGCTTGGGAGCAGGAAGAGAAATGTTTGCTTGTTGGACTTTAATTTGGGACTGTGAGTTTTATTTTGAGTTTCTTTTGTGAATAAACCTAGGTCCCAACAAGGGGTATTTTGACCCCAGAAAAAGAGTGTGGAGTCTGCATAAGGGGCCGTTGAGGGGGAAACAGGCAGGTGCTGCAGGGTGACCTCTGGCCATAAGGGGTTGCTCACAATGTGGTTGCCCTTGTTACAGTGAGAAATAAAAAAATGAAGATTATGAATGAAATTCTGCCCTTAGTAATGCACAGGTGTAAATGAAGGCAGAATTTGTCAAATTTATATATAAATGCATGTAATAAAGATGTCAAACATGCCTGTGATATATGCTAAACTAAACTTGAAAATGTGCTTGTTTGTTTTTTTTCAGGTTAGCCAATATACCAAAGCAATTGAAATGTATGAACTGAAAATCCGAAACCTAACCATCAAGGTGCAACATATGGAGTCAACCAGTGTTTCTTACACTGAGTTGGACTTTCAGTTACTGAAACTGGAAATCAATGAAATGCAGAGACTGGTCACTCAGCTGAAATCCACGCTTGTTGGAAGCAATGTGATTGTTGAACAACTATATGTAGAGGTAGAGTATGAGGGTTATTCTGCCATTCAGAAACATTCAGTTCTCTATTACACCAGTGAAATCTGGAATGTCCCTACTATTGTCAGTGGAGTTACTCTGGATTTAAATCAGTGTAAATTTAAGCAAATCTTGGCTTTAACATGTTTCTTCATATCTGGCAAAAAATGGCAATTTTTGTCATTTGTGTGACTGAAAGCTAAAGTTCTTGGATGCTGCTATATTAAATAAATATGCTGTCTAAATTATTATAATAAATATTAATTTATGGGCATCTATGCTTGAAAGCTTCTGTGCTCTAACAAATATAATTAAAATCTTAACTTATTAGGGCAGTGACCGGATTAATATAAAATCAAGAACTGGAAAAGACTCATACCTTCCCAATATTCAATAAATCAAATTTTCAAAACGATCATTCATTCACCTGGAGTGAATAATTGCTTTTGATGGTAAATAAAATATCATTAGTTTCTTCACTGTCTTCCTTAACATTAAATGAGTGTGCATAGATTATTTATCTGGGCAGGTAAAATTTCAAGACACGTCTGCAAGGCTGAAATTATTTATAGGTAACAGTTATAACCAAGTAAGCCTTATTGGACATTTTTGGGTGATCTTTAGCATTACGGTATATGATTGAGTGCTAAAGACACAAACATTTTCTTGTAGTTACACACATCTGCATGAGACCTGATGTTTATGCTAAAACATATTCTTGGGAACATTTCCTAAAACTTGTTCTGCAGCATCTTTTGTGAAATGATAAATCCAGCCTAGAATGTTTGTGAAATAAAGTTGACCATAATTTAAAGTCATGCTGAATTTTTATTTCTCCAGATTAGGAATCTGACTCTCATGGTAAATGATCTGGAATCACTGGACAAAAACAATATCCTTGCAATCCGTCGAGAAATTGTGACACTGCAGAATCGATTGAAGGAATGTGAAAAGGATAGAAATCAAACCACTCCACCCTCCTATTTCCCACCAGGTAAGCATTCTGTGTTTAAATCATATGAGAAGGGATGGTAGAAGTAGGAAGAAGACTGAGTTAAATGAAATGACAATAAAGCACAGGTCCTGGAAAATTTGCCAGACATGTATTAACCTTTCAGCAACAGGCTGGTATAAAAGATGAGAGCAGGAAACAAACACTTTCACGTACTCTTATACTGTTTTTCTAGTGGAAAAAGTTGGAAAACAATACAAAAGTATGAAAAGTAATGTTTTGTGCTTCTTTCAAACTCTCTTTTTGTGGTATAATATAAGAACATAAGAAAGGCCATATTGGGTCAGACCAAAGGTCCATCTAGCCCAATATCATGTCTTCCAACAGTGGCCAATGCCAGGTGCCCCAGAGGGAATGAACAGAACAGGTAATCATCTAGTGATCTCCCCATCCCTGCCCATCTTGGCTAACAGCCATTGATGGACTTATCCTTCATGAGTTTATCTAGTTCTTTTTTGAACCCTGTTATAGTCTTGGCCTTCACAACATCCTCTGGCAGAGAGTTCCACAGGTTGACTGTGCATTTTGTGAAAAAATACTTCCTTTTGTTTGTTTTAAACCTGCTGCCTATTAAGTCCATTTGGTGACCCCTAGTTCTTGTGTTATGAGGAGTAAAAAAACACTTCCTTATTTACTTTCTCTGCACCAGTCATGATTTTATAGACCTCTATTATATCCCCATTTAGTCATCTTTTTTCAAATCTGAAAAGTCCCAGTCTTTTATTAATCTCTCCTCATATGGCAGACGCTCCAACCCCTAATAATTTTTGTTGCCCTTCTCTGATTCTTTTCCAATTCCAATCTATCTCCTTTGAGATGGGGCGATCACATCGGTATGCAGTATTCAAGATGTGGTCGTACCATAGGTTTATATAGAGGCAATATGATATTTTCTGTCTTATTATCTATCCCTTTCTTAATGATTCCCAGCATTCTGTTTGCTTTTTTGACTGTCACTGCACATTGAGTAGATATTTTCAGAGAACTATCCACAATGACTCTATTGTCTCTTTCTTGATTGGTAACAGCTAATTTAGACCCCATCATTTTATACATGTAGTTGGATTTATGTTTTCCAATGTGCATTACTTTGTATTTATCAACATTGAATTTCATCTACCATTTTGTTGCCCAGTCACCCAGTTTTGAGAGAGATGTTTTTTCTGATTAACTCTGATCATGATTAACTTCTGTTAAAGTGATTTGTATCTTGTCAATGTCACTCTACTGCTGCTTGGGAAATTTGAGAAGCAGCTGATGCACTGGAGCTGTTTGTATGCAGATTCAAGAAGACAAAATTGCATAGTTTACATTTTTCATTAATATGCAGAAATTTATTCTGAGCCATGAAATCCTAGTCCCATTAAACTCAGTGGGAATTTTGCCATTGTCTTCAATGGAGCCAGGATTTCACTCTTTTATTTTATTTTTTTTTAAGAAAGTTTAAATTCTGCAGCAGTTGATAGCTTTCCTTAAGGGAAAGCTTCCCAGTCACTAATGAATAGGAAGAGGATTTTTCAAGCAGTGTTACTCCCTTGTATGCATTTTTATGACTTCTTTTTGCCAAATTATTCTAAAGCAGAATGTTCATAATACAATTGAGGAAGAAGACTGCTTTTTCACCTTACCTAACAATTTGGCTAGCAAATCAGAGGTGAACCAGACTAATAACAAAGAGTTTGGAGAAACCTTTGAACAAAGCAGAGCACTTTTCACTGTACAGATAGTGCACGTCTATTACCTACCTGTACTTGCCTCCTACCACCTTCAGGTCAGTTATTTCAAGCTTCCCATTAGCAGGAGAGAGGGACTGGTAGAAATAAAAGTTTTCCCTCTGTGGCCTCTTCAGGGCTTGCTAGCACCGCAGGCAGCCAGTGCAGTTTGTCTCTGATAGGAAAAATGAACAGCACTTTCTCTGTTGGGTCAGATGATGTGTGGGTGGGGAGAGGGAAATACACTCTAAAGTCCTTTGCTAATCCTTAGGAAAGGCTTACCAATTGTTCAGTGGAAAGTGTAGGGTTTAAAAAGCATTTGAAGGGCATTTCATTGATTTACTGAGGGTGATGGTGTGTAGAGAGAAGCTGCCTCTTTCTTCTCAAGCCTGAGAACAAGTCTTTCTTATAGTTAAAAAGTGCTAAAACCTTTAACCACAGTGCTGTGTTCAGCAGGTGTATGTAAGAGGAGGAGGGGCTCATTTCAGGGTTAGTGGATCTCTTTCCGGTTGACTTGAATGTGGCGTGGCTGCAGGGCACAGCAGCTTTCTTAGCACCGGGAATGACATAGAAGGCCAGATCCTCACTGGCATAAGTTTCCATAGCTCCATTGACTTTGGTTGGACTATGACAGTTTATACCAGTTGAGGATCTAGCTGATTACTTTTTGGAGGGTTTCTGGGTGCAATTCCTCCATTGGCACAGAGGCTTCAGAAGGCCCCTACTGCAATGAAATCTCAGTGGTTCTCTTGTTTGAGGGGTGTGTGAAGCTGTGGAGAGGCAATAGGGAGGGACTCTGTATATCTTATGCATATTAGAGGTAAGTTGCCACCAATTTCAAATAGGTCAAAACAAGGTTTGGTGGGAGTTTGGGAGCAGGGTGGGATTGTAATTTCTGGGTGTGCCATTAGGGGGAGATCCAATGACAATAAACCATGCTGACGGGGATTATATCAGTGCCATGGTTCCTACTCCAGCCCAAGACTGGAATAGCAACTGTGGAGAGCCTGGGGATTTTCCTGTCTGTTAGGAAGTGTTGCTGCTCAGCTACTACTGTATAAATACCTAGATAGAGACAAAGATTCAGATCCCTAACCTGCTGTATAATTGACCACACAAAGCCTGCTTAGCCTGACTGTGTGCATGGTGGGGAGGGAAGGAAGGAAGGGGAACAGATGAATTGCACTTTCTTTGCAGTGGGTGCAATCTTTCATTTCATGTCATATTGTTCAACTTTCTACACTGATTGCACACAGTATAGTCCATTTCCTTAACAGAAAGTGGGAGGGAGAAGTTGCAGTTTGGGAACAGGGGGCGAGTAAGTGAGCTTGTTGGATTTCCTGGATGAGTCCCTTTGGAGGATGTGAATAGTTGCACACACTAGACTGTCAAAACTCCCTAGCATGCCTTTAAGCAGTTATACACGGATTTCCATACATTTTCTCCACAGCCTTGATTCCTGTCAAACCACTTCCTCTGCTTTTGGTTCCTACTATATTTATAATATTTGTATTACACTGACCCTTTGTCCTGTTTTCAGAACTGTTCCCCCCCCTCCTCTACTTCGTATTTTGGTTGAGTAAAGTGGACTTGGGAGAGACTGAAAAATCCCCAACTTGTCTAAGGAGGGTTTAATTAAAGTGATTTGCTCTTGCAGTACTTTGGAATACAGCCTCTCAAATGCTGTATCCCAAGGTGCTGCTTACTGACACGCTGTGTAGCAAGAGCAGGCCTATTCTCAAGCAACCTATCAGAAAGAAAGTACTGTTCTCCATCTGGCCTGCTCCCTGAGTGCAGTTTTCTAGTGCATGGCCCAGTCCGAGACGGGATTCAGTAAATGTGTTGATAATAAAAACTCATTACTTTTACCATGCCTGCAGCAGTTCCCAGCACCTCTGTTACTATTTACTGCCCCAAATCAGCAGAAACTTATCCAACCTCTTCCCATCCCTTTGACAAACTGAATGACTGTCTCCCTTTTGTGTTGATTTCAACTGATTGCATCAGGGCAGGATTAAAGAGAGGAGTTCAGTGAGGGCTCAGCAGCTGGCTCTTTGTTACACTGGACTAAAATTATCTGGTAGTCAGTGGAGAGTCATGAGCCAAATGAGACACTAACAGGCAAATGGAAAGGCAAAGCTGTTTTTTTTCCCCATTGTGTGTTCATGGACTAATATACCAGACTTCAAGTTATTGGCAAACAGCTCTCACCAGGGTGGGAACATGGAATTAGCCTCCATGGAAGCTCAGGCATCTTGGTATGAGGGTCACACTGATTTCATCCCTCCCCCTCCACATCTAAGTAAAGCTAGGATGTAGGAAAATAAATGCCTATAGTCTGGTTGTCTTTTGGGGTAACGTAGTGGTACCAGTTATCACTTGAAATGTTAATGCCTTAGTTACGGATATGTTGATTTAGAGCTGGACATTTCCTTGGTGTTTGTACAAACACAGGCCCACTCCAGCAATCTGATCTGGGTGGGTGGATCCCTGTGCTCCTGAAATCAATGGCAATCAATGTCAGTATAAGGATCTGCCTGCATGGGCCAGATCACAGGTGTAGGACCAAAATGTAATATGCTCCTTTCCCCAGGGAGCTTACTATTTCTGGGTTGGATGGCGTCCCACCTTTGGAAGAGGTGGCGCATTGCCGGGCTGCCCCAGGAGCAACACAGGAAAAATAGTGGTTCAAGGAGCCACATTTTCCTTTTCTGCCTTGTTCTTCAGGGCACAGGCAATGTTTCCTGTTTTTTTCCATCCATGTGTGGAATGAATTTTGTTATGTGCACCAAATTATCGAGGTGATGTGTGCTACTAATAGAAACAAAATACTTAGATATAATATATATTTAAAAAAAGTTACCATAGGGATAATTACTCCAGCCAGGACGGGTTAGGCATTTTAGAACTCACTACTCAAATAATTAAATTTAAGCTTAAGAGAAATAAAAATTATGAATTGCACAGACGAGTTAAAAAACTCAAACAACAGCAGGCTGAAAGAATAAAATTATAGAGACTATATGTGCGTTTCAGGAAGCATTAAGAAGTAACAGCAACAACAACAACAACATAAGTATGTGTTGGGAGGTGAGTGTGAAAGACAGTGTGTGTGTGTGGTGTGTGTGTGAGACACACACACACACACGCTGCCCCTTTAAGTAGATTGGCACTCACCAGTCTGAACCCTGCTTGTTCAGACACAGCAAGAGGCACCAGCAAGCTCCATCCCAGTTCTGAGCTCTGTCGTGTCCCTCTCCTGCTCTGCAGAGATGGGATACAGGGGTGGTGGGACAGAGGAGGGGGGCACCCTGACATCACTTACCCTCCTCTTCTCCCGATCTGCACAACAATCAGGAGACTCCCGGGAGCACCTGGCCAGGGGCTCCCAGGCAGAGGGCAGGAGCAGCATGGCAGTGGGGGGAGGGGGCACCTGAAGTACACAGCACTTGATAGACGGCTGGGCGGCCACCTGGCTGCCCAGCTTAGAGGGAACTATGGGCACAAGGATATCAATTCACTGCTGTCACAGCCCTCAGCTTGCCAGCTTAGCTGTGGTGACTGGCACACTGGGGCCATGGAGCCATGGCTTCCTGCCTCTCCATGCTCACTCCTCTGCCCCTCAGAAGCGAGTTAGCAAGCAGATATGCAGCGCCACTTCCCCCTGCACATCCTGACCCAAAGTCTGGGTAGCCTGTGTGAGGGAATAAAGCCTATGTGTTTTCTTAGCTCCCTCTACCTTATTCCCCCACGTGAACATGCAGCCCACCTCTGAAAAAGAGCTAAGACATGGCTTTAGCCCTGGGACTTCAATGATCAGAGGTCTAACACAGTAAAAAAGGAGTTAAAAATGCTTAAGTCTGAATAATTCATATGGATTTATTTCAAGTGCAGCCCAATATTTACAAAATGACATGACACTTTGCTGCTTTTTTCACAAGATCCAGACAGGAAGGTAAGTTACGATTAAATAAACAATGAGTTCCTCTGAACCTGTGCAGAAGACAGATAACCCACCCTGACTATCACAGAGGTTTTTTTTTTAACTCTTTCTGGGAAAGTTTTCAAAAATCAAAATCAAATATCCACTGTATGGAACTTCACACAATTCCTCATGTCATTAAACTAAACATGCTCCTAACTTTATTTTAATAATTCATGCATGGTTTCATAAATAAGAAACAAGTGTTCAGCAGAGAGCTGTCTTTAAGGGAAGAAATAATAAAAAGGTCTCTCTGCTGAACACGTTTGTTTTTTATTTATGAATTATTATGAATTATTAAAATAAAGCTGGATTGGGTTCAGTTTAATGACATGAACAATTATTTGAGGTTGTAAATATATGAGTTTGGTAGTACTTCAGTACCAGCAATATTATTTGGAACAAATCAGAGATTTATAGAAGCACTTAATAACCACTTAATTTTGAAATAAGCTTGCTGTGAGTTAAGTTCAGTAATAGATTCAAAATGTCGACAGTTAAGAACAAACCATAATGCTGGAGGTAACGATACACCAGGGGTTGGCAGCCTCTGGCACGTGGCTCCCCAGGGTAAGCACATCCCTCGCTAACACCACTTCCTGCCGCCCCCATTGGCCTGGGATGGCAAACCGCGGCCAGTGAGAGCTGTGGTCGACCAAACCTGCTGACGTGGTAGGTAAACAAACTGGCCTGCTCCGCCAAGGTGCTTACCCTGGAGAGCTGTGTGCTAGAGGTTGCCGACCCTTGCGATACACAGTAGAGATACAAGGCAAATGGCTCAAATTGATTTATGGAGTTGGCAGGCTGCAAGCCACTGTGCATCATCATCTGCATTATCTTTCTTGCACTGCATTAGCTGAGGTATGAGCACCTCCAAACATCAGTATGTGTGCCAAGTACTGTGGCCATGTTATTAGCCATACTAATTGCCATTTGCAGAGCTACAGCTTACCTGGCCATACAGTGCCTGCATTGTGTGCTATATCTGGAAATGAGGTCTCAGTGGTCCATTCCCAGTCAGTAAAGCACTTAAGCACGTGATTAAATGCTTTGCTGAAGCATTTAGAATACTGATTTGGTGTAACACTGGTCTACAATTTTTGAGAAGTCGTCTGCTTAAGAGATAAAATGTGATATTTATTATGTATTTTGATGTGCTGAATTCAAATATGACAATTAAAACAACTGATTGGCTACTGTTTCTAAGATATTTAAGTTTATACATTTTATGTCTATGTATATTGTGTAGATAGTAGAGTTTTAATCATAAATTGTAAGCCTAGGTCTTTTCATGTGTTTATGGTTGCTTTACATGATAATATTTCACCTGTCCTGTTTATGTAACACTTTAAAAATCAGCAAAAGGGTTATATAAATAAAATTTATTATGAAACAAAAGGCAAAAAACTATTATGTACATAGTTTAGTCCTATTCAGTGTCTACTTGGCGCTTCTTGGCTTGTCTCTTGTATTCATTAAATGGAGCATCTCTTGTCACTGTCCAGCAATAGTCTGCAAGCATTGATGGGCTCCATTTGCCCTGATAGCGTTTCTCTATTGTTGCAATGTCCTGGTGAAATCGCTCGCCGTGCTCGTAGCTCACTGCTCCTCAGTTCGGTGGAAAAAAATCTAGATGAGAGTGCAAAAAATGTATCTTTAGTGACATGTTGCAACCAAGGCTTTTGTATGCCTTGAAGAGGTTTTCCACCAACAACCTGTAGTCATCTGCCTTGTTGTTTCTGAGAAAGTTTATTGCCACTAACTGGTAGGCTTTCCATGCCATCTTTTCCTTGCCACACAGTGCATGGTCAAATGCATCATCTCGAAGAAGTTCACGAATCTGAGGACCAACAAAGACACCTTCCTTTATCTTAGCTTCATTTAACCTTGGAAATTTTCCAGGGAGGTATTTGAAAGCTGCTTGTGTTTTGTCAATGGCCTTAACAAAGTTCTTCATCAGACCCAGCTTGATGTGTAAGGGTGGTAACAAAATCTTCCTTGATTCAACACGTGGTGGATGCTGAACACTTTTCCTCCCAGGCTCCAATGACTGTCAGAGTGGCCAATCTTTCTTAATGTAGTGGGAATCTCTTGCACGACTATCCCATTTGCAGAGAAAACAGCAGTACTTTGTGTATCCAGTCTGCAGACCAAGCAAGAGAGCAACAACCTTCAAATCGCCACAAAGCTGCCACTGATGTTGGTCATAGTTTGTGCATCTCAAAAGTTGTTTCATGTTGTCATAGGTTTCCTTCATATGGACTGCATGACCAACTGGAATTGATGGCAAAACATTGCCATTATGTAGCAAAACAGCTTTAAGACTCGTCTTTGATGAATCAATGAACAGTCTCCACTCATCTGGATCGTGAACGATGTTGAGGGCTGCCATCACACCATCGATGTTGTTGCAGGCTACAAGATCATCTTCCATGAAGAAGAAGGAGACAAGATCCTTTTGACGGTCACGGAACATGGAAACTCTAATATCACCTGCCAGGAGATTCCACTGCTGTAGTCTGGAGCCCAACAGCTCTGCCTTACTCTTTGGCTCTAGTTTTCTACCCATTAACAATTTTAAGCATCATTTTCGTTCTCAGTGACCCAGAATTAGTAAAGTTTGATTACATTTATTTCAGAAGCATTTTGGCTGTAGAGCAGTGTAATTGGAGCATTTTTTGCTAGTGTTTTCAACAAGGGAGCAAAACCCAGGGCTACATCATCTTTTAGCACTGTGTCCTCAGAGCAGAAAATTGATCAGAGGGAAGTTAGTGCCACAGAATGGCTGTAACCTCTGCTCTGGCCAACCAAGTCCCACAGATGGTTGGAGCTGACCAAGAAGAGGCATGACCCAGGTGGCCAGGGGAGGCAGCAATTCAGCAAAGCCTCTCTGCAGCTTCCATCAGCAGGGCTCCACAGAAGCCCCAGGAAAAAATGAAATCTGCTTCTCACCCCCAACAAGGGAGGGCAGTGAGTGAATTCCTGGATTCCCCACATGCTTTGGCACCAGGAGTCAGGCTGGGCTAGGAAGTGTGGGAAAAGCTATACAACAGAAAAAAGGAGACAGTGGAGCTTAGGAAAGGTGGAAAGACAAAAGCAAGGGAGACATGGTGAGTTTCACTGGAAAACCTTATTTCATAGACTGCAGCAAATGTTACAATTACAGTTTAATGCACATTAACGTTGGATTCTGCAGATGTTACCAATAGTTAGACTGAAAGGCCACAAAGATACGGTCCTGCCTCTAGGGCGGTGCATCACTCTATTTAGATGTCAATAAATCATCCCTGCCAGGGATGACTTTGATCCCTCTCTTTCTGAAGAAGAAATGTTTTGTATTTGCAAATGTAACACTGACAGTCCCTGGTCATTGGTGGACAGGACTGAAGCTGGGACTTCAGGATCTTAGTGCATGAGCCTCTACAGGCTGAGCTAACAGTCTATTGGCTGTTAGCTAAGGCTGTAGAGCAGACTCATTTTATTTCTCTCTCTACATTGTCTCAGTGCTACTAGATGGGACAGAACACTACACCCAGAAGGTGTGTGGGTTGCATACTTCCCCTAGCTGAGGAAGCACGTCCCAAGCTTCAGAGTCTTCCCAGTTGAAATCCCAGACAAGCCCCCACTTGTAGTGCTGACAGACCCCAGTTGTCGGAAGGCAGGATTGAACCAGGGACCTCTGGAGCTTAGTGTATGAGCATCTACCGCATGAGCTAAAAGTCAGTTGCCTGTTAGCTAAGGCTATAGAGGAAACTCATTTAAAGCTTTCTAAGTGGTCTCGGTGCTACTAGTTGAGATCAAACACCATACCCAAGCACCAGTTTTCTCTAAGTGGAAGGTGTATTCCAAGAATTTCCCAGGGAGAGCATCTCCAGACTGGCCACAAGGGGTTCTCCCCTCTCTATACATTGCTTTGTATTTTGTGGACTATTCAGAAGATGTTTCTGGCCAAAGGAACCTGTTCGTCTGGCCTTGTCAGTGGTAGTATGCATTTCCCTATTCTGCTCCACAGGTGCTCTTCAGCCATCCTTAAGAGGGACCAGCTTTAGGTGTGAGAGCACAGTTCTGTCTTTGTGTTATCTCTGTTCTTAGCGCTAAGGGGGCAATGGTGTTGTTTGTGCTGTGGCCACTTCTCTGTTAGAAATAAACTAAGACCAGCAACTCTTTTCATAAAGGCTTGCAAACAGCCATCAAAGGATATTCACTGGAAAGATAAAATATAAGTGACTTGTGTCAAAGATTCTCCTCCCTCCCTCCCCTCACTAGAGCATGTGCAACCTCTGCACTGATCTAGGTGTTTATGATATCATTAGCTGTTGCCATGAATTGATCAATTAATAGAAACATGAAACTCAAGTCTTGGCAGGTAAAATTTCCTTCACCTCTAAGAGGGAGGGAACATTGTCTAGTGGTGAAAGCACCCGAGTTAGGAAATGTTTGTTCTAGTCTTAGCATCTGTGTCTCAGATGACTATTTTTTAAAGGAAAAAGAAACCTGGCACATGTACATCTTTTAGGGCTGGAAAGAGTCAGACAAAAGGACACTTTCATTTTAAAGTGTGCTGGTGTCAGCATGACCAGCTTCTGACTCAGAGAGGGACATGTGTATTTTGGACTGGAGGATTTTTTCAATTTTTAAACCAGCTTCTTTACCAAATAACTGGAGGATAGCTAATATGATGCCAATTTCTAAAAAGGGCTCCAGGTGACCCTGGCAATTATAGGCTGGTAAGTCTGACTTCAGTAGTGGGCAAACTGGTTGAAACTATAATAAAGACCAAAATTGACAGACACATAGATTAACATAATTTGTTGGGGTATAGTCAACATGGTTTCTGTAAAGGCAAATCAATCAATCTACTAGAATTCTACTAGAATTCTTTGAGGGGTCAACAATCATGTGGACAAAGGAGATTCAGTGGATATAGCAGGGGTCGGCAACCTCTGGCACATAGCTTGCCAGGTTAAGCACCCTGGCGGGCCCGGCCAGTTTGTTTACCTGCTGCATCAGCAGGTTCAACCGATTGCGGCTCCCACTGGCTGCAGTTCTCCTTCCCAGGCCAATGGGGCTGCAGGAAGTAGTGCGGGCCAAGGGATGTGCTGGCCGCGGCTTCCCACCTCCCCCATTGGCCTGGAGTGGCGAACCGCGGCCAGTGGGAGCCGGGATTGGCCAAACCTGCTGATGCAGCAGGTAAACAAACTGGCCCATCCCATCAGGGTGCTTACCCTGGCGAGCCGCATGCCAGAGGTTGCCGATCTCTGGGATATAGTATCTTTAGATTTTCATCAAAGCCTCTTGAGCAAAGTAAGCAGTCATGCGATAAGAGGGAAGGTCCTCTCATGGATTGGTAACCGGTTAAAAGATTGGAAACAAAGGGTATGTATAAACGGTCAGTTTTCAGATTGGAGAGAGATAAATAGTCGTGTCCCCCTGGGGTCTGTATTGGGCCCAGTACTGTTCAACATATTCAGAAATGATCTGGAAAAAGGGATAAATAGTGAGGTGGCAAAATTTACAGATGATACAAAACTACTCAAGATAGTTAAGTCCCAGGCAGACTGAGAAGAGCTACAGAAGGATCTCACAAAACTGGGTGATTAGGCAACAAAATGGCAGATGAAATTCAATGTTGATAAATGCAAAATAATGCACATTGGAAAGCCATAAACCCAACTATACATATAAACTGATGGGGTCTAAATTAGCTGTTACTACTCAAGAAAGAGATCTTGGAGTCATTGTGGATAGTTCTCTGAAGACATTCACTCAATGTGCAGGGCAGTCAAAAAAGCGAACAGAATGCTGGCAATCATTAAGAAAGGGATAGATAATAAGACAGAAAAGATCATATTGCCTCTATATAAATCCATGATAGTCCACATCTTGAATACTGTGTGCAGATGTGGTTGCCCCATCTCAAAAAAGGTATATTGGAATTGGAAAAGGTTCAGAAAAGGGCAACAAAAATGATTAGGAGTATGGAGCATTTGCCATATGAGGAGAGATAAATAAGACTGGGACTTTTCAGCTTGGAAAAAAGATGACTAAGGAGGGTTATGATAGAGATCTATAAAATCATGACTGGTGCGGACAAAGTAAATAAGGAAGTGTTATTTACTCCTTTTCATAACACAAGAACTAGGGATCACCAAATGAAATTAATAGGCAGCAGGTTGTAAAACAAACAAAAGGAAGTATTTTTCACACAACAAACAGTCAATCTGTGGAACTCCTTGCCAGAGGGTGTTGTGAAGGCCAAGACTATAATAGGCTTCAAAAAAGAACTAGATAAATTCATGGAGGATAGGTCCATCAATGGCTATTAGCCAGGATGGGTGGGGATGGTGTCCCTAGCCTCCATTTGCCAGAAGCTGGGAATGGGTGATAGGAGAGAGATCACTTGATGATTACCTGTTCTGTTCCTTCCCTCTGGGGCACCTGGCATTGGTCGGAAGACAGGATACCAGGCTAGATGGACCTTCGGTCTGCCCCAATATGGCTGTTCTTATGTTCCAGTAATGTAGTGTTCTGTGTTCATTGTGAAACATTGAACAAAGTGTAACTAATAGTCACTTTAAGCAAAGGAATAGTTTTGATAGTGTTCATTCAAGTTCTCTTCATTCCAGACATTGTTCATTCCACTGAATTCTCATTCCACTAGGCTATTTGTTTTGCTAAACAGTGCAAATTCTACTCAGCATAGCAATCCACCTTGAACAAGCATTGGGTAGCTATAAAAAGCCAAATATTTTGGCTGATGAAATGAAAAACACAGAATATTTCAATCATCCTGAAGCTCCTGGGACAACATAAGAAAAAACAGGACTGTCCTGTTTAAACTAGGATGTAAGGTCACTTTATAGGTACCTCACATGTAAACTGGGGATATTTAAACTGGGGATATTCCAGCTCACAGAGCTGTTGTAAGGCTATGCTCATTAATGTCTGAATTGCTTTGGGAGCTTCAGATGGAAGGCACTGTGAAGTATTGTTTTAAAGTGGTGATTTTAACAGCAGCATGCTAATCTGAAATGAGCCTCTAGAACGAGTGCTGCTAACTCTCCTTCCAACTTCTAAAATTCATTGTTGTACAGTAAGACAAGATGTTCCATTTTCTTGTTTCCCATATTCCCAGAACTGTGCTCCACTGCAGGAGCAAATGACCTAAAATGCTTCTGAAATTGTATTTTCTATGTGATTTCCCAGCCCATTGGGTTGGAAAGCATAGAGTAGGTGGAAAAGGAAAACTGATCACTTATCTGAAAACAGAAGCTGATCACTTATTTACTGCAAGTAAGTACTGACTAAAACAGAGGTCCTATAATTTGTTGCAGGATTGTTGGCTGTTTTTTCAATATGACCCCCATTCTAGTGGTATAGGCCTTTGACCGCTGTATCTCAGTCAGATTGGACCAGCTATAGTAATGAAATCCATGTGGTGTTTACATGGAGCAAAGCAAATCATTGACAAAGATATGTATGCATTTCTGTTCTTGCAACAAAGCTGATTCTTATAAAGAACACACTGTAAATCATCCCCCCCAATCATGCCATTTGAAAAACCCATATTTTCTTTTTGCTTACAGGTAGCTGTGGTCATGGTGGAATTGTGAATATCAGCAAGCCCTATATTGTACAGCTGAACTGGAGAGGATTTTCCTACAAATATGGTGCCTGGGGTAGGGATTACTCTCTTCAGACCCCAGAGAAGGACCTATATTGGGTTGCACCTTTGAACACAGATGGGAGACTCTTGGAATATTACAGACTTTATAATTCCTATGATGATTTGCTGCTATTCAGAAACGCTAGAGAAAGCAGAACGACATACGGGGAAGGCAGTGGCACTGCAGTTTACAATAATTTCATGTATTATAATATATATGGTTCAAGAGATATGGGCAAGCTCAATTTAAACACAAACACCTTAGCTTTGAGGAAAACTCTGCCCAATGCTGCTTATGGTAACCGTTTCTCTTATGCTGGTGTTACGTGGCAAGGTATGGACTTTGCTGTGGATGAAAGTGGATTATGGGTAATTTATTCAACTGAAGAAAGCACGGGTAACATTGTGATTAGCAAACTCAATGATACCACACTTGATGTGCTCCATACTTGGAAAACAAGGCAGTACAAGCCATCTGTTTCCAATGCTTTCATCATATGTGGTGTTCTGTATGCCACAAGACCTGTCAGCACTAGGAAAGAGGAAATATTTTACATGTATGACACCAACACTGAACAGGAAGGCAAAATTAGCATAATTATGGACAAAATGTTAGAAACAGTTCAGAGTATTAACTATAACCCCTCAGACCAAATCCTGTATGTTTACAACGATGGCTACCTTGTTAAATACAATCTGATTTTTCAACCTATGTTACCCTGATATGAATATACAGAACAGCTAGAGATCATAGAAAGTCCCATTTTATATCTCCGTGGACAATGTTAATATTAGACTAGAGGATCTAATCCTACCAAGAGTAGCTACTGGGCATAGGGTTTATTACCATGAGCTGTCCCATTGGAGGGATTACTTACATTAATAACCTCTATGCCTGGTAATAACTAGTTGCAAGATTGGGTTCTTAGCTTTTTAACTGGTGTTTAGATATAATGGTGATGGGTGTACTAGAAATGACCTTGATATAAAGATAAATAGATGACTTCTTGATGGACAGAATATGCATAGCAATAGAGAAATTGCTCACACACTGATGTGCATTTGGAGGAATGTCTTTATTTAGATAACACATGGAAACTGAACTGCTGTTTCATCATCTTTGCTCAAAGTATGGAAGGCCATAAATATATTAATCATTGACCTCAAATAATTACTAAAAGATTAAAATTAGAGGAGAATTAAGACTTGATCTTTAAAGAGCAGACCATCGGTTAAGATGAAGCTATGGAAATGGTTGCCTTGCCATGCCATGCCTTCCTTGCAACCCATCAATGTATTTTAGATGACAGGACTCCAATGCACTACTTTCCTAAAGTTGCACTCCAGGGGAAAAAACCTTACACTATTTTTGGATGGTTTCATTTTCTTAGCACTGTGTCCTGGGAGCATGATCCATAGCCCATTGAAAGCAATGAGTTCCATTGACTTTAATAGTCTCTGGCAGTCCCATGGTATATGCCATATGATGCAACAGAGCAGAAACTATGCCACCCTACATGCTTCCATTTGGCATTCTGCAATTTACTATGACCTCCATTAGCATCTTTCAAAAACACTCCGAAAACAAGGAGCCAAAATTTATTTCCAGTATAACTCCATTGGCTTCAATTATTGTACATTGGAGAGTGAATCTAGCACGTGATCTGTCAGTTACAGAATATTGAAGTTGGGACAAAATCAGTCATATGCTCTTTATTTTTAAAATGCCACATGATTTTTTTTATCAATATCTGAACTGTAATCATGTCAGAAATACTGACATGTACAATTATGAAAATGCAGTGAATGTTTGCTGGTTTTCTTTTATTAATCCTATCTTTGTCTTCTTATAATCTGGATCAGTAGATGTGAATGATTAATTTTTGTTTAATAAAGTGTTCTAAAAATCCAAACCCTATAGTTATTTAAGTCATTGTGTGACAGCTGGGTAACTTTTGGGATACAGCAAAAAGCCATCTTGACCAAACAATATTGGAAACAGAGATCATCATACTCCATAGCTCCTGGAACAACACAAAGGTGTGAATCAATATGTCAGTAACTAGATGAGGGACTTTATTTCCACCCATTGAAATATGTTCATCGGTTAGATTAGCATTCTCCACCAAGTTGAGATGTTACTTGAGAGGTCTGAGGCTGATGACCCATCTTTAAGTCACGTGCTGCCATTTAACAGGTATCTACATCTGTTTCCTGAAAATTTGTGAAATAAATTTGAAAGCCAGCCATGAGCAGAGACCTAGAAAGAATTCACAATAGCCCTACCAAAGGATGTTTAAAAATAAAAAAGCTAATAGGCAGCAGAATATTTCTTGCTTCACATTTTTTGGTGAACCAATAATTCCCAAGGGTTGCCCTAATCACAGGCATAAAAGGCAGCTGTATATGGCATCACATTTTAAGAAGAAATTTGAGGTTAGATACACAAAGAGGACTTAGGATCTCACTTCTGTAGCTTGTATCAATTTTGATTAAGTCTGTTATAAGACAAGGCTCCTCTCAGAGGTGCCAGTAGAAAAAAGGGGTGCGGGGGCAAAGCCCCCATATACCCTGAGAGGGCACTGCCAGAAAACTGGGGAGGCCTCACAAGGTCCACCGGGGGGAGGGAGTGGGGGGCAAAGTGAGGGCAGCACGTGATCCTCGTTGCTCCCCGCACTGGCATCTCTGGCTCCTATATTTCATCAAGGAGTATCAGATGTGAAACAGCATGAAGGTATTTAAGAAGGCAACTCAAAGAGTTCCTCATACACAAGCAATCAGGTCTTGAGCAGTCCAGGCGAAAAAACAAAAGCTTAAAACTTGTTCTTCATATAATTTAAAAACAACCCTAGCAGCCTATTTAATTAAAAAAAAACAGCAAAAATACCCCACCTCCCTTTCTATTTCGTATAAGGAATTTTGAAATTTAAATCTCAGTGTGATAGACATGCTTGCTTTGATCTGCTTAGCTCTTGGAAGTCCCCAAGGCTCCGGGCTGTTGGCCCCGTGGCCCTATAAACAGCTCTGTCTGCCATTAGGGAATTTTTTTCTCCTGAGAACCCCCTAAAACATTTTATGTACTGCCAGGGATTCACAAACCCCAGTTTGGGAACCAGTGCCATAAATATATGCGGAGATTTAAGCACCTAAAAATGGGATTCCCAGAAGCTGAGTGGGATGCTGCTTAAGCTAGCAAGTAGAGGGTTGGGTTTAATGCCACTGGGGATTCACAGCTGCGAACCCTCTCCTGAAATTAAGTGTTTAACCTAGGTCAGCCCTGTCTGAATGGGGAAAAGAGAAGACAATGTGGAGGTTGTGATGCCCTTTTCTACACAGTATTTAGAGCATTCAGCTTGGATGATGGGAGATCAGGGTTCAAATCCCCACTCTTCTTGTGACAGAGCAAGCACTTGAACCAAGGTCTTTCACTGCCCAAGTGAGTATGCTCAGCACTGGACTACAGGGAATGTGGGAGGAAGGGCTTTCTCAATCTCACCTGTTGAAGCTGCTTCACTTTGTATGAAATACTTAAATAGTCAATGGGTCAAGGAGCAGTCACAATGACTCTATAGTAGAGGGATTACAGCAGGAGTCAGCAACCTCTGGGCATGCGCCTCGCCAGGGTAAGCACCCTGGTGGGCTGGGTCAGCTTGTTTACCTGCCGCATTGGAAGGTTCGGCTGATTGCTGCTCCAACTGGCTGCGGTTTGCTGTCCCAGAGCAATGGGGGCTGCAGGAAGCAGTGCAAGTGAGGGATGTGCTGGCCGTGGCTTCCAGAGGTTGCTGACCCCTTGATTACAGTATCTGGTTTACAGACCCAAGTTCTAGTCCTGTACCAATGACTGTTTAAACTTGGACCACTACTTAGTTCTAAGCTGTTACCGCATCTTATTATTGTCACTGTGAGAAATTTTGTGATTAGCAACAAACTTGCTTATAGCAGATACGGCCGAACTAGTAGACTTTCTTTTGTAGGAGGTTCCTATTTACCAAATAGATACAGAATGAGCTGACATTGCACAACCTAATATCAGAAAGTCTAAAGCAGAGGGCAAGTCTAGCTGATCTGTGCATTTCCCACTTGCAATTTTCAAGTGTCACATCAGCTGAACAGTTCCATACCTTTCTGTACTGTCCAAAGAGAGAGTGCCTCTTCACAGTCATGGAGGTGCCTAGTTTGGGATAGGGCCCAAATGGCCTCATACTGTAAATGAGTTTCTGATATGGTCCTCTCCAATTTACAAAGAGGAGCACAGTGTCCCCAGTCCCAGCACAGGCTTTCCAGATTAAATGGCAATACAACGGGAAAGCAAGCGCCTTCCATTGAAGCAAATGACACAACTTTTTCTTCAGTGGGAGCGAGACTACAATGAACCAAAACCTAGACACAAATTCGGTTGTTTGGAGATCCATTCCTGACCTGATTCCTCTCCACAGTCTTGCATCTTGGCCTGTCTCTGTGTCATCTCCTTGTGGATATTTTGCTATTTAAATTGTAACTTGGTTAAAATTGAACTCCTTTCATTCCTCTCAAGATCTCCATTGCATTCTCAGTCACCATTGACAGTACTACCATCCCTTCTGTCACTCAGACTCATCATGAGAGTCATCTTTGACTCTTCGCCCTCTGTAGAGCTATACATCCAAGCTATATCCAAGCCTTGCCACTCTTCCTCCCTAGCATTTTCACTATTGGGCCTTATCCCTCAGTCCACATGACTAAAACTCTCTGTGGTGCTTATCTGCATCCTCTCTGACCATCCTGGCACCCACCTCACTCTCCTGTCAAAATGATGTTGCAAAGTCACCTTTTTGACCTATCAAAGTGACAATCATAGAATATTAGGGTTAGAAGGGACCTCAGAAGGTCATCTAGTCCAACCCCCTGCTCCAAGCAGGACCATCCCCAGATTTTTACCCCAGTTCCCTTAATGGCCCCCTCAGGGATTGAGCTCACAACCCTGGGTTTAGTAGGCCAATGCTCAAACCCCTGAGCTATCCCTCCCCCCCAATGTCAGTCCCCTTCTCGAGTCCCATAGAATATGTCATATGCAAGCTTTTTGTTCCTCCTTTATGGCCTTTCGCAACCTGACCCTTCCTCACTTGTCTACTCTTGTATCCAACCATGACTCTTCTGCTCTGCCAATGTTGTCAGCCCCCATCATCCATTAGTTCACCTGTCACTCATGCACTCTCTCATTTTCTTCCATTCTGATTAATGCATGGGCACGTCCTCTAAACTAATCCATAAATCCACTGCACTGTGCTCCTCCAAATAGCTCCTTAAGACCGACTTCTTTCAGATGCCTATGGTAAGTTGTCAACTGATTACAGCTAAGCAGATGTCTTCAGTAGGAACTTCTGATATTTATTGTGTTTCATTATATTAAAGACATGAACCAACTGAAAACCATCTATCCGTGCACATAGTTGGCCTCTGCATGATCTTGTTTCTTTTACCCTCATTGTTTATCCCTCATTCTTTTCAATTTACAATTACTTGTTGCGTCTTATCTTAAATGTTGTTGTTGTATGTTCTTCTAGGGAGGAACTGCCTTTTTGCTTTGCATTAGAACAGCATCGAGCGCCAATCATGGCCTCTAGGTACTTCTGGGATACGAACAATAAATAATAGCATGCCTGGGATTTTTTGTGCATCTGTGTTTTTGTCTGAAATTTCATGCATGTGGCTATGTGGATTGAATATAAATTGGCTTTGAAAAGTAAGCAAACAATATGTTTCCAGACAACTGTGTAAACATTCTGTTGGAAACAGAGTTTCAACAGTTGTGTGCACATAATGACATTTAAATTTCATGAATTCATCCCTAAATTTATAAAATGTAAGAGATGGGGATCTCTTTTTCCTGTAGATATTACGTTTTTTTTGTGATTGAATATTAGTGCTCCTGAAAGTTAGAGACTAACAACTCTAGTCAGAGGCAATCACAGAGCACAAAGCCAGTGGGTAGTCTTTTGCACACTGCACTATTGGTGGGACTCAGTTATAAAAACAACATTTAGCATGTCTCTTGAGAGTAGATTGAAAAATCATGAATTGCAGTCTCTGCTGAAGATTCTTGAGGAATTCTGTTCCTATTTGTTCTTAGTCTGTTTTCAAACTCTAACAAATAGTTCTAGTGTTAATTACTTATGGTGATTTGCCAGTGTAACACCCTTGGAGTTCAGGGAGCATGGCCCCTTTAAAACCTTGTTCTGAGGCAGAAGAAGTGCATGTTGTTTCAGGGACCTGGGGAGCGGAAGAGTGACAGAGCAGGTATGTCTGTAGGTCCAGACAAGAGGGCTATACCAAGCAGGCCCTCATGTAATGAAGCAGCTGAGAATGAGCCTGGAGCCTGGGAGGGACAAAGCGGTTGATTGGGGCCACCCCAGGACTGGAGCCAGGAGGACCACTGTGCCAGGGAGGAATCACCCAAGGAGAACAAACCAGAGCCTGACCCAGAGCTCTATGGGGCTATGAGTACTGGGGCTTGCAACTTTGCATTTAGATATGTGAAAGGAGAGTGACATCATCTGCGAAGTCCAGGTCTTCAAGGGATGAGAAGAGTGTCCATTTAATGCTTCTTGCATTGTCTTCTGTTGTAAAACTGATCTCACTGTGATCAACACTGCATGTAAAGTTGAAATAGAAGCTTTTGATTATGTTGATTATATGGAAAGGAATTCCATATGCCCGCAGAATGTGCCATAGGCTGGTCCTGTGAATGCTATCAAAAGCCTTCTCAAAGTCTATGAAATTTATGTAGCGTTGCCCTTGTCATTCTAAGCTCTGTTCTATTAGGTTTCATAGAGTGAAGATCTGGTCTGTGCATCCACGCCCTTTCCAAAAAACAGCTTGCTCTTTTCTGACAATGCTATCATCTGCCGTTGATATACACTGGACTATGATTTTACACAATACTTTGCTTGGCACAGATAACAATGTGATATTATGCCAGTTATTACAATCATTGAAAGTTCCTTTCTTTGGTATCTTCACTATAACCCCATTGGTCCACTCATTTGGCACTTTTTCCCTTTCCCAGACTGATCTAAATAGCAGGGCCAGGATAGATTCTGCTAATTTGGGATTTACCTTGAACAATTCTGCATTCAAGTTATCCTTGCCAGGAGCTTTCCCATTTTTTAAGGATTTGATGGCTTGAATGATCTCTTCCTTAGTTGGGTGTCTGTGTTGATATCAAGATCTTCTTCTGCCTCCTGGATGTTTGATTCCTCTTTAGGTAGTTCCCTGTTCAGCAATTCTTTGAAATGCTCTGTCCAGGGCATTTCTTGTTCTTTTTCGGTTGTTAGTAGGTGCCCTTGTTTGTTCCTGATGAGAGTTTGTTGGTGTCTGCCGTTTACCACTGATAAGCCATGTCATTTTGTAGATGGTTCCTTGTTCACCACGAGCAGCTGCATCCTCTGCTTGTATTTCCAGATTATCAATGTAATGCTGTTTGTCCGCTCTCAAAGGTGTTTGAGCTCCTTGCTATACTGCTCGTGGTATTTGTCCTTTTGCTTCTGGATTTTGTGTCTAAAACTTTTTTCTTCAGGGCTCATCTAGTTTCTATGGAATTCCATGTGCTGAGTGTAATCCACTCCTTCCTTCTCTTCTGCCTGTAGCCTCGTCAGGCTTCACTGCTCTGTTTATAAAGCTAGGAATTAATATTTAATCTCACTGAGGAGCTGGGAATCTCCTCTCACCAAGAAGCTATAACATTTGTTACTTTGTCCCACTTTTTGTTGATCTCCTCATCTGCATTCGCCTCCTCTTCATCAAGGTCTGCAGGTGCTTAGACCCTGTTCTTTAACTGCAGAACGAAGGCTTTCTGTATTTCAAGAGACTTTGGCTTTTCAATATTATAAAGTCTGTGTCCCTTGTTTGGTGGACTCACACTTCTCAGTTTTAACTTGATGGAGGCTGTCACAAGATGGTGGTCGCTGCCAACATCTGCACCCCTTCTCATTTTCATGTCTGTCAGCGAGCATCGCCATTTGCCATTGATCAAGATATGGTCAATCTGGTTCTTATCTCTGCCATTTAGAGAACACCATGTGAGCTTGTGAATTTCATGATGTTCAGATAGGTTTCCGCCGACGACTAGGTCATTCATATTACAGAAATCAACAAGCCTTTCTCTGTTTTTCATTCATGGTTCCACACCCATGTCTTCCCATTGCTCTGTTGTTTGTGTTGTCTTTACCAACCTTGGCATTCAGGTCTCCCATGATGATAGTTAGGTCATAGCGTGGTACTTTCTCTAACTCCGCCTGTAGTGTAAGGTAGAATTTGTCCTTTACTTCTTCATCACTGTCATTTGTTGGAGCATAGCACTGAATCAGAGTGATATTATTATGTTTCCCTTTCAGTCTGGCTCTCATAAGTCTGCTACTGATGGATTTCCATTCCAGGGACTGCTCCACTCCTTTTCAAAAGTATGGCAACACCCTCATGGTGTTGTCCATCATCCCGTCCAGAAAACAGCAAAGTTTCTCCGAGGCTGTTGTTAATCTTCTTGATACAGTCCATCTGCTCTCGTATAAGGGTCCCTTATACTGTTACAGCTATTGTTGTACAGGAAGAACAAGAATTATACTGGTATCAGCATGCAGCATAGGTGTAACCATGTAGGTCCCAGGATATTAAAGAGACAAGGTGGGTGGGGCAATATATTTTATTGGACCAACTTCTGATGGTGAGAGAGTACCTTTCCCAGACCTGAAGAAGAGCTCCCTGTAGCTCAAAAGCACCTCTCTCTCACCCACAGAAGTTGGTTAAGTAAAAGGGATTACTTCACATACCTTGTCTTTTTGATATCCTGATATAAGTCATCTTTATACCACTGCAACTGCATCCACATTAGGGCTTCTAATGGTACAACTATTGTAGTAAAAAAATTTGAAATGGTTATTCTGGTTAAAAAAAAGTGAAGTATAAATAGGCCTAATTCTAATGATGTTCAAAACTTCCGAACAACTTCAAAGAGCTAACTATTTAAAAAAATAAAAATAAATGAAAAAAAAATAAAGTTCTCTCTTCCTCCACACTCTCTAAAAATGTGGAATTTCCCCTCCGAATGACATTGAGGCAAGGTTCAGGATGGGAAATATGCAGTCTTGCACCAGTGAGAGGGGTAGTATCCAGCAGCTTGTAAACCATCAGGGATGAGAACTAATATTTAATCTCACTGAGGAGCTAGGAATCTCCTCTTTCCAAGGGGCTATCACGCTTGTTCCTAGCCTACCTAGGTTTTGAGATATCAACTTAAAAAAATAATAATCACATTACAATTTATAGAAAAGAGAGTGTGTGTGTAGCAAGAAGTCCCTCTCCTCCCCTCTAGAGTGCAGACAGTAAGCAAGCTGTTTGTCATGCACAAGGCTGCAAATGGAATGAGTAAAACTGAATGGGCAACCATTCTTAGGAACTCTACAGCCATTGGCCTGGTTTCTCTGGACTAGCTGAGTTGTGCTTGGCTCAGGTTCGGCATGTGGAGGAGTCAAAGGTGACTTGCAGCCATCATCCCAGTAATGAGGTTGGAGGGTACTGGCCTTGGTGAAAGTCAGGGCAGCTTTAAGTCTCTTGTATCTGATGCTGGCTGCTAATGGTCCCCAGGAGTCATTCCAGAAGCTGGGAATCAGCTGGATGAGGCAATATCCTGACGTTGCGCCTTTCCTCCTGCCCCATCTCCTGTGCTAGGATTTGAGCTGGGTTACAGCTTCTTTGTGCAGCTAGAGTGGTGCAAAGCCGCCAGAAGTCACTGGAAAAACTGGGCCCACCATTTGGTTCTTAAGGATCAATCCTGCTCCCACAGAACTGATTGGCAAAATTTCCATTGACTTTAGGCCTCAAATCTTATTCATGCTTTTCATGAAGCAAACAGTGAAAGAGTTTAAGAGGGATATCTGATAAAGGTCCAGATTTAAAGGGGAAAATGAACTATTAATTTTCTCTTTGCTAGCACAAGTGTCAGAACTGAGTTTCTTTACTGTACTGAGTTTCAAAATAGGTGGGAAAAGGGAAGTGGAAGCTTACTGTTAGCTCATATAATTATCTATCTAATCTAGGGGTCTGCAACCTCTGGCACGTGGCTTGCCAGTGTAAGCACTCTGGCGGGCCAGGGCAGTTTGTTTACCTGCCACATTGGCAGGTTCAGCTGATTGCGGCTCCCGCTGGCTGCGGTTTGCCATCCCAGGCCAATGGGGGCTGTGGGAAGTGGTGCAGGCCGAGGGATGTGCTGGCTTTGGCTTCAGCTTCCTGTTGCCCCCATTGGGCTGGAGCAGTGAACTGCGGCCAGTGGGAGCCGCGATCGGCCGAATCTGCAGATGAGGCAGGTAAACAAACTGGTTCGGCCTGCCAGGGTGCTTACCCTGGCGAGCTGCATGCCAAAGGCTGCCAATCCCTGATCTAACCTATTAAATTTTTTTTTAAAAGCACCAAACAGTGGTACCAAAAAATTGGTCATGCAGAAAAAAAAAAGTTAAAAAGATGAGGGATTCAAATAGCTTTTTATAATCTAATAGAAGTAAGAGGACACCAGATTTGTGTGGAATGTAAGTGACTCTGGGAATGAAATGTATGCAGTCCCTTGCAATAAGGGGCATTTTGGAATCTTAAGTCATAGTTTTGGTACTTTGGTTCTCAGCTCATTTTAAGTCCATAGGCATGTCTTCAGGAGAATTCCAATTTCCAGTTAATCAGAGTAGTGCCTTCCTTCTGATTTGGAATGGGCTGATTGATCAAAATAAGAATCATGGAAAATTGAGCCAATCATTGTGCAAGGGCATTTCTGTCTACAGCAGTGTTAAAGACTGCGATTTAATACACAAGTCTCCCCATGAATGTCAAAAATGCATATTTAAATAACACAGATTGTTACCATCCACATTCTGAACAGAACCTAGAGCTTTAAACTGTTCTATTTGTTGTATACATATGGAAATACTGTTTACAGCAGAAGAGTAGAGGTGCAAATTCTTTCTATGCATGATGTGGGACATTTAATACATTCAATAGTAAAGCAATTTTATACATTTTGAATGGAAACATTGTTTGCTTATTCTTCTCACTCTGATGCCCCCCCACCCCGGAAGATATAGCAGAGTTAAAGGCTCAGACTTTTTGGAGCTCAATAAAAAGGCTTGAGTGATTGTCAAGGTTCCTCCCTCACTCTGAACTTTAGGGTACAGATGTGGGGACTTGCATAAACACTTCTAAGCTTAACTACCAGCTTTGATCTGGTTTCTCTGCCACCATCCAGATTCCGCAGTTTGGAACACCCCCTTTCCTCCCAAAACCTTCCCCTCCCTGGGTAGCCTTGAGAGACTTTTTCACCAAGTTCCTGGTGAACACCGATCCACCGATCTTAACACAAGGAGAATTTAACCATCCCCCCTCCTTTCCCTCACCAATTCCTGGTGAGTCCAGATCCAATCCCCTTGGATCTTAAAACAAGGAAAAATCAATCAGGTTCTTAAAAAGAAAGCTTTTAATTAAAGAAAGAAAGGTAAAAATCATCGCTGTAAAATCAGGATGGAAAATACTTTACAGGGTAATCAGATTCATATAGCCCAGAGGAACCCCCTTCTAGCCTTAGGTTCAAAGTTACAGCAAACAGAGGTAAAATCCTCTCAGCAAAAAGGAACATTTACAAGTTGAGAAAACAGAAATAAAACTAACACGCCTTGCCTGGCTGTTACTTACAAGTTTGAAATATGAGAGACTGGTTCAAAAAGATTTGGAGAGCCTGGATTGATGTCTGGTCCCTCTTAGTCCCAAAAGCGAACAACCCTCAAAACAAAGAGCAAAACCAAATGACTTCCCCCACAACCCCAGATTTGAAAGTATCTTGTCCCCGTATTGGTCCTTTGGGTCAGGTGTCCGCCAGGTTTCCTGAGTTTCTTAACCCTTTACAGGTAAAAGGATTTTGATGTCTCTGGCCAGGAGGGATTTTATAGTATTGTACACAGGAGGGCTGTTCCCTTACCTTTATAGTTATGACAGTGATGCAATTGCACTCTGATTTAACGGTTTCTGATTCTTCCCTATGGCAATATTCTACAGAGCAGGTAGAATATTCCACCATTGCAGGGTCACAGAGCTCAAGCTCCAGCCCAAGTCCAAAATCGCTATACAACAATTTTTCAGCCCCACAAGTTCAAATCAGTTGACTCAGGCCAGCCTGGGTTTTTTTTAAATCCCTGTGTAGATCTACCCAGAGGAGATGGGAAACAGTGAATCCACTCCTATCTCTCTCTTCCATGCTCCATATGAGTTCTCTTCCTACTCTCTTTTTAATAGGAGAGGACAAAGTGACACAGAGGGATTTGGAGACATGTCCAAGAGCAGACAGGAGACAATTAGTCACTGGAAGACCCAGGAATCAATCCCAGGAATTACTTCAAACATTTCGTTTAATTCTAATCTCTTTGAACGAATGTTCATTCAGATTCAATGATAATCGCCACAGTGTACATACCTAGGAATACAGAGTGCCACTTTGTGTTGATTTTTAATTTTATTCAGTGTTAAATCATTACATTTCCAAATGGAGAGATCAGTAGCATAATTTGGTTTTTAAGTATATACAGTCCCCAATCAGCACTGGAACTATGTTATGGTTCACAAGCAGTTCATGAATATTTTCTTTGCATCTCTGAGACATTCATCTGGAGGATAAGAGATCAGTTTTCCATGTTTCTCACAGTCAGCATGTGGGCAGGTGAAGTGGAAGGGAGTTTGGATCAGTGGATCATATGTGATTGAAGGGAGGCAATTGAAGATTGGTATTGTTATGAGCTGAGTGAAATGCTGTTATGGGGTGAGTCAAGAGATTGATGGGTGCGAACTCACCTTCAATTAACATAAATGTAAGCATAAGCACCACCTAAGACAAAGGAGATGTGTGAACCTACCCAGGAGCGTTTGGCCAAGTACTGTTTTGTTTTTCGGTAGGTGTGCATGGGAAAAAAAGATCTCACAGAAACTGAGGTCAGACAAGAACATTTAGAGAGGGAGAGAAAGGCAGCCTGAAGGAGCAGCTATATGTATGGTGTCTGACCCTGGAAGAAACCAGGGAAGAGCTTTTGGGTTGGAGTGCAGGCTGAAAAGAGTGCTCTTGGCATTGTGATTCAAGAAGTCATTTCCTATTATCTGATTCCGTCTACATTCGCGGGACACTGGACTTTGTACATTCTCTGCAAATAAAATTGTATCAAAGAAATACTTAACTACCACCAATTTCTGCTCCCCACAAGGTACCAAAATAACTAGCTGCTCAGGTTGAAAAGGGGCATCAATATTTACAGTATGGAGGAGGTGGTTTGTGGCCCCCATTACTGTAGAAGAGGTACAATGGCACAGAAGTATAGTGGTTAGATTTCAAGGAATCGTTGCTGGGTAGATAAGGAGGATAGGGCAGAATTTAGGATGTTTATGGAGATTTAACTTAGAATTGCCCAACTTGCAGATTGTTAAGAGAAAATAGGCTTGTGAGAATTCAATTTTTTTAAACATGATTTTGATGGATATCAATGTTTATTTTAAAGCATTTTTAAAGATTTTTTAATAATTTAAATTTTCACAGTCATGGGAAATTATAGGGGTGTCAAACAATGGTTAGGGGTGAGGTCAGATTATTTAATGACAGTAGATGTTGAGAATCAAAAAGTTAGCTTTATAACTTAAAACAAATTGTCATTACCACATGTCAACATATGCAAAATAAATATCCTTACAACAAACTCCAGTAAGTTTGCAAGCAGCATTTTTCTTACTTATCTGTAAATTTTGATTATTGTGGATGGAAATATATACACAAACCAATGAAAAAGTATGGTAAAATTGATGTTTATCAACTTTTAATGATAAAAACTAAATTCTTCCATGTCTATCTATAGATGCCACATTTTAGCACATTTCTTAATTAAATGATGCATGTTTACAACTATAAAAATCTTGAGTAATTTTGTTCTAAAATTTTGCATTTCTAAAGTCACATATTCTTATTCTTCACAGCAAAATATATATGTTTTAACTAAACAGTGCATTGAATAGACTTTGAGGGCTAAATCTCTAAAGCATTCCAAGGATTTAATCTTGTATTAGTGAGTGAATGCTAACAGTCAAATGCATCAACACAAGTAGTGCTGTGAAACATAGCTGGTATTGGGACAAACAGAGATTTGGTCTATCAGGTATGACACCAAGGTTCCAGCATTGTTTGTGAAATTCTGACACTTCAAAGAGCACAGTCTCAGCACAGAAACTGCAGATGAAATCAGCAACAAAGAGGTTAATGTGCTGAGAACTGGAAAGCAGACTATGGCTAAATTGAGCAAAAATTGCCTTTTTGTACCTGAATCTTTCACAATCCATCATTCATTTGCAGCTATATTGTGCCATCAATCCATGTGCATTCCATGGGGTTTCAGCAGCACAACTCCCATTAACTTTAATAGGAGTCAGGAGAATTAAGTGCTGAGCTAAGCACTTTGAAAATGTACCCTTTCATTCTTAAAAATATATTACTCTGCTTTGTGCAGTGGGGAATCTGTAGGAAATAGATCTGAATGCTTCATAATGGCAGTGTGCTTTGTGCCTAATGTTTACAGGGTGGTTCATAGGCTGCTTTATACTACAGTGGACAATAGATTTCATTACTTAAATAACCAAATGATTTAGAATTTATCGACACGAAGCAGACAAATCTCTCTCAGTGAGATAATTATACGTGTGTGCATATGTGTAGGTAATGCAGGAAAGACAGACCATTTAGGAAAATTCACTGCTGCTGCCTCTTTTGTAAAGCCAGTTGCCAGGATACAGTCAAGACCAATAGTGAAAGTGTAGCTGTTGCAGTTCTGGTGTTAAATGAAAATACCCCCGCCCCCATCAGCTACCAAATGAGACTCAGCCAAATATTTAAACCCTAGGCCGGAGGACCAGTGCTTAATTTGTGCCAGGGTTTGCTAGGCCAGAGCCCTGGCACCCTTATGCTCAGCAGTTCATCGCTACGGCACTTCTGGGCTTGCTGCATCAGTTATGAATGTAAAAAAATTGCTTGACCTCCTCACCTTTTTCCATTATAAATTAAGCACTGCAGAGGACCGTATGCAAGTGCATCCATGCCCCCATCTTCTCGTAAACAATTATAGTAAATGTGTGTTCATATCAGAAGATTACATATATTAACGGCTGCTGATGTACTTCAAAGCCAGAGCCTGCAAGATGCTGAGTCATCCTCTCTCATTAACGTCACTGGATGGGAAATGTGGGTGCTCAGCACCTTACAACCTCACAGGGGTGGGTTCTAACTACCCGGTTGTCTACTTTGCTTCCTAGTTTTTAATGCACAATTGCAATGATTCTGACAAAAATTAGCCATTCTTACATATGGCTCTAAATTCTGTCATTTCTTGAACACACAAATCAGCTTTGATCTTTGACATGCCCCCAAAAGTGCAGATAAAAATTGCTTGTGGTAACTTAAAAAAATACAATAGCCATAAATGCCTCTGAAAGAGGGATATAAAAACTGTCCTCTTAGTTGCATACACAGTCATATTTTTTATTCAGCAAGACAGTTTTTGCACAGATGTCAAGTTTTGCTGCTCTAGGAATGTGAAAAAGGGGACAGAGTTTTAAGTGCATTGAGATCAGTAGGCACAATCAGTTCTCAAGACTATTCTCCTTATCCAGATAAACAGTAATTCTTTACAATGATTTCTGAAGTGTACCATGTTCCCATTTACTTAGACACGCAGTGCATACAGTGAGAACCATTGAAAAGTGTTGTCCTGCATTATCTAAGGGATTCCGAAGGAAATTGAGGAAATCTGCATTACAATACATTTTTTCCTGAGCTGAGGGATCTCACAAAGCGTACCCTGCACAACAGAGGCAGCTTTTCAGGGTAATTTACATTATGATTGTATTATTCCTTCCCAAATATGGTGCACCCCTCAAGGACCTCCACAGTCATATCAGGAATTGTTCATCCCAGACGAGGGGGATGAAATGGTGGGTGGAAGTCTCCAAATCCAACAACACGAATATATTCTTCTATTTTCAAAATGAAAAATTAACATTACCCTTTCCCATTGCCAGCAAAAACTAATCTCAGTCAGACCTGATGTTGGATTCCCAGGGATTCGCTGCCAGGCCCAGATCAAGGTGAACTGGTAGATTCTCCTGTTCCTCAGCAAACTACAAGCTCAACCCTAAAGGTGTTCCTTGCAGATCAGGGTTAAAAATGCATTGCTGGGGGATTATGGAGGAACCTTACACTGCTATTGATTATAAACTTCATGTTCCTGTGTATGAATAGAAGGGTTCAAGTTTCCCTGCTGTCAAACTGGCACCTTTCCAAGCATTAAATTAAACTGAACCTGAAAGAAAAGGGCATAATTGTTTCCAGTCCCTGCACAGGTTTGTGAGGCACAAGGGGCTCTCTCTTTGTATCTCTGTGCATGGGTTAGGCATAATCATAGTCCTTCATCAGCCTGAGGGTAAATGTTACTCAAGTCTAGTGCCACTAGACTCCCTAGAGGAGTCAAGAAAGGCCAAGGCAAAGTGGAGTTGGTCCTTCCCATGTAAAAAGCGTGTATTTCACTAGTACAGCTGATGTGTTCTCCCTCTGCCCCTGGTGAGGTTATGCTTGCCTGAGTTGCCCCAACACAACATTGGCCAATAGAGCCCAGTCGGAGGATCAGCCCATCAGCATCTTTTTCTAACACTAAGTTCACTTAGAGCCTGAACCATTTCCATTGACTTTACTGTGGGTAGGTGGTGGAGAATATAAAATAGGACATGAAGTCCATTAAAATAGTATTTTTATTTTAGCTGAGCAAATAATTTGCTGTGAATAATTTGTAGATTTTCACCCTTTTGTCCTATTTGTGAAACTACTACATTTATTCATTTGTATACCTTTATACGTGTTTTGCCTAGGACTAGTGTCAAGGTTTTTTCCCCCACTTTGAACTTTAGCATCCAAAAAGTGGGGACCTGCATGATCACTTTTAAGCTTAATTACCAGCTTAAATTTGGTATGCTGCCACCAGCCAGAAGTCTGTGTCTGGCACACTTTCTGTTCCCCCAAAACCTTCCCTGGGGAACCCAAGACCCAAACCCCTTGGATCTTAAAACAAGGAGAAATAAACCATTCCCCCTACTTTCCCCCCCAGACTTTCCCCTCCCTGGGTCGCCTTGGGAAGCTTCACATCTATCCAAACTCCTTGGATCTTAAAACAAAGAGGAATTAACCTTCCCTTCTCCTTTTCCCCCCACCAATCCCTGGTGAGTTTAGAGTCAATCCCTTGGATTCTAAAACAAGGAAAAAAGAAAGCTCTTAATTAAAGAAAGAAACGGTAAAAATTCTCTGTAAAATCAGGATGGAAAATGCTTTCTACGGTACTCAGGTTCATATAGACTAGAGGGACTCCCCCACCCCAGCCTGAGATTCAAAGTTACAGCAAACAGAGGTAAAAATCCTTCCAGCAAAAAGACACATTTACAAGTTAAGAAAACAAACTTAAGACTAATCCACCTTGCCTGGCTATTCTTACAATTTTGAAACATGAAAGACTGATTCAGAAAGATTGGGAACACCTGGGTGTATGTCTGGTCCCTCTTAGCCCCAAGAGCGAACAACGAACAAAACAAACAGCACAAACAAGACTTCCCTCCACCAAGATTTGAAAGTATCTTGCCCCCGCATTGGTCCTCTGGTCAGGTGTCAGCCAGGTTCACTGAGCTTCTTAACCCTTTACACGTAAAAAAGAGACAGTAACCCTTAACCATCTGTTTATGGCAACTAGTTTGCAGTGAATATTGTATATTTAAACTTCACACTTTTCACTGTGTTCGTTCGTTACGAGTTACAAATGTTATAATTAGATATATTATTGTAAATTCACTTTCAGTGGATGTTTCATCCTTCAGGTTTAAAACCCGCTTTCCACAAGTATGCACGCTACAGAAGATTGATCACCCAAGTATTCCCTGAAAGTGAACACAAGAAGGGCTGTGAATATTGGTGAACAGAATTTTCAATTGCAAATACATAGTGGTGGAACATTTTTCCCATTCTTTGTTCACCTCTAGTTTTTAATAAAGAATGTTATGAAAACAAGTAGTAACTTAAATTGCTAGAAGCTGTCTTAACATACATTGGTGCTACTCCATTGATCAATGTTAGAAATGGAAAGATATCAATATGAATATGTAAATAAGAATGCATGTTCATATCTGTAATTGATTCTTCCATGACATTTCCCCCCCTGCATCATACTCTGGCACACATTTAGGAATTCTTGATCTGGAGGTTATCACCAGGTTTACAGGGTACAGGCCAACTGTTGTACAACCATGGGACATTGTCAAGATGTAGGAGGCAAGTTGAATTTAAGTAAAAAGTTGCTATTGACATGTAGAATATTTTCTCCATCTTTGTCATAGAACTTCTGCAAGGGAAGTGAACTGTGGTTAAAGCACAGGATTTGGGATGAAGGCACCAAGCTTTTATTCAATTTTCTGTATGACTTTGCGCAAGTCATCCTTTGTGCCTCTGTTTTCCCATCTGTAGAGTGGGGACAATAGTGCAGGGGTGACGCAAGTCAAGATGTGGATACACCCACATCTTGAATATTGTGTGCCGATCAGGTCACCTCATATGAAAAAAAATTATATTGGAACTGGAAAAGGTACAGAGACAAAAATGATTAAGGGTATGGAACAGATTCTGTATGAGGAGAGATTAAAAAGACAGAGACTTTTCAGCTTGGAAAAGTTACAACTAAGAGGGGACATGATGGAGGTCTATAAAATCTTGACTGATGTGGAGAAAGTGAATAAAGAAATGTTATTTACTCCTTCATGTAACACAAACAGTAGGGGTTTCCCAATGAAATTAATAGGCAGCAAGTTTAAAACAAACAAAAGGAAGTATTTCTTCACACAACGCACAGTTAATCTGTGGAACTCATTGCCAGAGGGTGTTGTGGAGGCCAAAACTACAACAGGATTAAAAAAAGTAGATAAATTCATGGAGGATAGGTCCATCAAGGGCTATTAGCCAGGATGGGCAGGGATGCAACAACATGCTCCGAATGTCCCTAGTTTCTTTTGCCAGAAGCTGGGAGTCGACAATAGGAGATGGATCACTTGATTGTCTGTGTTGTTCATTCCTTCTGAAGAACTTGGCATTGGCCACTGACAGAAACCAGGGTATTGGACTAGATGCACCATTGGTATGACCCAGTATGTCTGTTCTTACATTATAAAGTCACTGATAATTGCAAAGTGTGTTGAGATCTGCAGATGGAAGGCAACTACAATAGAAGTGCAAATAAATCATCATTACTGTATCATTATTCATTCATTACAGTTTCACCATTCACTACAATTACGTTCTTTGGAGCTCAGAGTTGATACAAAAGACTGGAAAATAAGCTTCTTTTCAAAAATAAAAATGTGCAGCGTTAAGGAAGAGGGATGAAAGAGAAAAGTAATTGGATTCTAGCATGCCTAGTATTAAATAAGGGCATTGTGTATACTTATTTATTATTGTGGCTTGTAATATTAGTGGTCATTCTCTGAAGGAGAACAAGATGTGGAGAAGAGAAGAAGAAATTGTCGTGTACTCTTGCGCAAACTGAATAGATCTAGAGATTGGGATATAGAACTTTCATAAATGCCATCACTTTGAATATGACCCCTAGGGGTGATCCCTCCAGGTCAGAGTTGAGTTACATCATGGGATGGGGTGTCCCTTGTGTTGTTCCTATCCAGGCTGTATAATTTCTGCGGCTAAGCAAAGAACTTAAGTTTCCAGGTCTTGCTCTCTGGCACCTTTCATAAGTGGTAAATTCCCTTTAAAAGTAGAGAGGATACAGAACAAACACCCCCAGATCTGGACACTCCTCAACTCTAGGAGAGGAACGTGCATGGCATTGAACCTGGACCTGTAATTTTGCAGCTGCCTTTATAAACAGGCCAAAAGAAAATCCCAGAGATGAATATCCCTCAACCTCTGGTGCTGAAAACTTGGATTCACATCTGAATTTGGTGTCTTGAGCCATCTCTGCTTAAACACACACAAACTTTTAGTGGTCAACCCTCAACTGAAGTAAGCTTTAATAGCACCCTTGAAGTCAGTGGAGTCATAACGATTGGATCTGCCCTGTGTTTTGTGCTGCTTCCTATAGCAAATGAATGGTACAGGGAAGAAGCCATGGAAAACAGAAAGAGACAATGTGGAGGGGTGAAGTGGGGGAAAAAATTAAATAAATGGAGAAAAGAAGCCTTAGACTACCTCAAGGCTTTAGAGACAAACACTGCCATGCTGGTGAGCCCTTTGCGTCCACTATGCATTTGAAAAAGGCAGGGGGCAGAAATGGCATCATGGTAGCTACAAAACTACAGTACTTAATTATTTTCAGTAGTTGAGTTTTATTTGGAGTCTGTGTTCCTTTTGACACTACGAGCTCTAGCCCTCACTAAAAAGCAGCCCCTGCAACAAAAGAGATTGCTAAGAAAATTGAAAACACACTCCTAACAATGGAGGCTCCAGTTCTACTGCACAAGGAAAGCATGTCTCAGGGCTTCCACAGGGCTGCTCTGAATACATTTGAAAAGCAATTAAGGCTGGCAAATAGCTACTAAAGTTTTGCATCACCAGTCCTGAGTGCGCCTCGGTAATGGTGTGACTTACTTAATTCAATGTAGGCTTGAAAAGGGACCTCTAGGGTTCAAAAATGCTGTTGTGTAGACCACTCATGTGCCTCCAGGGGATTGTCACAACATCTCCATGGCAATTGATCTAGTGAGCTGAGAGACTTTCAGGGAGCTGCCACATTATAAACACTGCATGGTACATACTGGCATGTGTGACACACATACACACACACACTGCATGAGACTGCCCGCTAGTGGAAGATCATTAGACCTACTGATGTGTCTGAACTAGTGGAGGTGTTGTTTTAATGTTAAAGTGCTGTGTAGACCTATTCCTATGCTTCAAGTGGATACATTTGCAGAAATTAGGCCTGGTTTGTGAATTGTTGGTAGGAAAAATGGCTAAATGCATCTGCTAAAATATTCTGTGAATAATTTGACAATTTGAGCCATCAGCATAAGCTCGGTGTAGAAATAGAGCTCTTAATATTTCCCCATAGCCTTTGCTTTCTCTCTCATTAACTATGAATGACACAATAGGGCAGGGATCAGCAACCTTTGGCACCCTGGCGGGCTGGGCCGGTTTGTTTACCTGCAGCATCCGCAGGCCAATGGGGGCAGCGGGAAGCAGTGGCCAGCACATCCCTCGGCCCGCGCTGCTTCCTGCCGCCCCTATTGGCCTGGAACGATGAACCGCAGCCAGTGGGAGCAGCGATTGGCTGAACCTACAGACGTGGCAGGTAAACAAACTGGCCTGGCCCACCAGGGTGCTTACCCTGCCTGGCCACCTGCCAAAGGTTGCTGATCCCTGCAATAGGGCCTCTCCTCTCAGTCCACAAACATAAAACTCTCATCCAGGCCCTCATATTTGCACATCTTGAGCACTGCAACCTGCTCCTTTCTGGCCTTGACAAATGCCATCTAGCTGCCCTTATATCCATTCAAAACGCTGCTGCCATTATTTTTATCTTGGTTTGTTTCTTTGATAACATCACCTCCCTCTTTGCATCCCTTCACTGGCTCTCCCTTCTCCATCACAAACACAAACAAGCTATTTGTATTTACTCTTTTAAGGACTCTCTCTACTCTCCTCTAACAAATTAGAAGAGGTTAACTCCCTCCTCTGCTCTGCCAGTCATGCTAGCCTTTATTGTCCACTTGTCACATTTTTCCACAACCTGTGCTTTCCCACCTTCACCCATGCCACGCCTCATGCATGGAAAGCGCCTCTAACACATCTTCCAAGCTGTTCCATTGTCTACCTTCAAATCTCTCCTCTCATGTGATGTCTACAAGACACTTGACAACTGTTAGGCAGCTGGTGTGCTGTGATCCCCGCCTATCATGCTGATCAAAGCCTCCTCATTATTACCTTTTGCTTCCCAAATTGACCTGTCGTATCCACCTGTTGTCTCTCATCTTATAGTTAGATTGCAAACTCCTTAGGGCAGGGACTCTTTATGTTATGCATATGGTGCCTCGCACTATGGGGCTATGGTTTGTAAATGCTACCACAATACAAATAATGATAATCATTAAAAACCAACTTCAGTCACAGGCTCCATAGGCCTTCTTATAGAGTTAGCCTCTGCATTCAGCCTCCTCTTTGTAGAGACTAGCTATTTTCTTGGCCCTGCAGTTGGCACACCTTCCAGAGCTGTCCATGGATACTGAGTGCTATGGGACAAACCTCAGTTGAGGCCACAGTTGGGCATGAACTAATTGGAGAGGTGTTTGGAGTCAGCCAGCATTGTTTCACTGAGTGTTTTTTTTGTTGTGCTGGATGTCTTTTTGGATGGCTGAGAAGTGACTTTATATTATGGCAGGTGGTGAGATTACCCTACATCACAGCACTGACTTAGATGCCCTTATTCCCCCATTTATACCTTATTTACCATCCTTTTGGCCACTATTTTGTGGCTATTAAAGCTATTTAGCGTATTTTACATTACCACAAGTTTGTGGGGCTTCTCTGTTCACATTTTCCATCCAGTTACATCACTTGAGGGTCTAAGTTGCACCAGCCTAGCTAGTTCATAGATCATAGAATCATAGATTATTAGGGTTGGAAGGGACCTAAAGAGATGTCTTTTATGCTGGTTTACAATGCTGATTCACATTTCTAGCCTGTATCTTCAGTCCACTCTAGTTACCTTTTAAGATCTGGTTTCCCAAGGCTTTGGAGAATACTTCAAAATCTGACTCAAGCAGTCAAACCTGTTGCCTACATCTTGGATTCTTAACAGTATATCAGCAGCTGAAAAGTGACATCCTGTGCTTGGTGACCAAAAAGAAAGTTCTGGAGAAAAGTCGTCCTGAAGTAATTTGTAAAATCCTACAAGACAACAATGTGTTTATTATTTAACCTTGCATAGGCAGATGACCTTTCATTCAGTAGCAGAAAACAGGAATTTGTTTCCTTGGCTGATATTTTCAGATAAGCCTCTACAGGAATAGTTCAATTTCTCATATTTCTCCACTGTGACTCACTTTAAAACTTCCCTTCTCTAGTCTGTAGAACCATTCAGTTCTGGATTCATTTGGTGTCTTTGGATTTGTTTAATCTCTGCTATCATATTCAAAGCACCTTCAGAATCAGCAGATAGTTTACTCCTTTTAGCACCCGACACAGAGTTTTCCCCACTGCACCAGGAACCTTGCTATTACATCCACTGGATTTTTACAGTTAATTTCTTTCCATATTTCAGATTCTAATATAGTCTGAAAATCCCAATGACTCTCAAAGGCTTTCTGGAGGTGTATTATCTCACTATCTTTTATGCAGTATATGGGGACTGCAGTCACCAGTACTGTTGAGAGAACATTTATAAGCTTTCCAATTCCCACTGCTGCCTTAAAGAATGAAAAGTGTGCAGGCGTATGTATGTGTGGATCTTTTTGTTACACTTCCAACCAATATCTCCCTCTAAAGGAATCAAGACACTATAAGAAATGAAAATCTTCTACGACAAGTGCTCAATTGCCAATAATGAACCTAGAGTGCAAAAGCAAATTAAAAAACCCATGCCAGGAGAGACCGTTAAGAGCAATTTGACATTTACTGAACAACAGATGGTGATTAAAAGCATAAAACCGAAATTGTCTTGCTAAAAATAGCAGTTCTATTTAAAAAAGTCTAACATTTCAGTTAAAACACTGCTAGACATCAGTTAAATCACGTGAAGATCAACCTCATAAGGGCTTCTATCTGCAATATAATCAATAATGCAGTTAAAAATCAGCCATCTAAAAGCCCTAGTTTTTAGCTTGACAATTTGCCCAACAGATTATCCAAAGCTTGAAGGAATCTTCCCCTACCAGACAGATCTCAGTTTGTAAACACTGAGCAGGGAAAACTGTCATTTATATTAAACAAGGGGAACTGATTGCTCTTCCCTTTCCCCTACTCCTCACCCTATTTTTCTAATCTAGTCTGGTTTTCAGGGGGTCAAATCCTGATGTACTTCTCTGCAACACAGACCCTGAACTGGGATTGTCCATTGTGTTAGGAACTGTACAAATGCATAGTGAGAAAAGTCCTGGTCCTGAAGAACTTATCTATTTTGAAGGTAAGACAGGTAAAGGTTGGGAAAGAAAATGAGGCACAGAGAGGTTAAGTGACTTGCCCCAGATCACGAGCAGTGCTTGGAATAGAACCAAATTCTTCATATTGACTCCCAGGCCAATGCTCTAGGAACTGGACCACGCTGCCTTTCATTTGCATTCTTTTCTGGGTTCTCATATGGTCGCCAACTCTGAGGACTTCTGTAGCCCACCTGGGTTCAGTGGCTGGGGAGGCAAAATGGAATCCTGGAGGCGGCCAGGTTGCCAGTCAGCCAAATGCATGCTTTCATGCTTTCACAGATATAAATAGCATCTAAGGGACTGGGGAGTGACATCAGGCAAAGCCGTATGGGTTGGGCATGACAAGTGACAGCAGTGCCCCAGAGCTGGTAGTCTGAGACAGAAATGTCAGCCAAGTCAGACAGGCCCGTTAGGATAAGCCCCCTCCATGCCAATGACAATCATTGCTCCTTGTTACTGTTCCAGCCTGTTACAAAGGTATCTACATACAATTCTAATAAGCCCAGTGATGAGTTTTGCCTCATTCCTTCCCCACAATCCTCTGTGCTGAACAACTCTTTGTATTTTGGAAGAAAAAAAAAAAGAAACACAATGAGAATCCTGAAGGAGATCTCTAGAGCTACATAATAATGAGAGCATAGGATAACTCTGCTTACTTACCTGTGTTTTATTTTCTGCTTCCCCAGTCCCTATCTCATCGCCCAAACATAACCTGTCAGCCATCAGCTATCTAACATGTCCATCATGCACACCCATTAGAAACTTGGACCAATCATGGTTTGCCTTTACTCTTCCTTTTCTCTCATACAAACACCTCACCTCTGCATTAGCATCTCCTTTTTTCTCTGTCCCTTTCACCTTCCCTCTTCCCCACCTTCTGTATTTTGTCCTTGCTTCTATCTTTCCCTTGTATTGCACTCACCTTAGTCAATAATTTTGAATTAGTAATCACAGGCATTTGCACTGAAAGCCTGATTAAATAGTTATATTCACTCAATCAGTGAGCAGAAACATGTTGCGTGATCGTATAGAAGGTCACTGCAGCTCCTGTGGAAGCTTCACAGGAAGGTCACTGCAGCTCCTTTGTGTATATAAAGGTCCTGGTCGCTTCTGACATTTTAACCACTGGGCTGTCTAGACCTGTCTGAGGAGGGTTGGACAACATGGTGCTGGCTGCGTGGAGCACTGGTGTTCCTACTATTGCTCCTATCAGTGGAGTTGCATTTACGGTAAAGTCAGCAATTTCTGGCAAAGAAGCCTAAGATAGGCCCAGTCAGTCTGCAGACAAAACAACTTGAACTCTGAATATGTGAAGCAAACAGATTGTGACCAGGATAGAGATGAAGCATTATTCCCCAAAGTTATGCAGTGAATAATGAATACAAGAGAAAAATCACAGTCTGCTCACAATGCTTGCAAACAGAGGGAAAAAAAAAGGGGGCAACATTTGTCAAATCAATTATACATGCAGTTTTCACTCAGCTGTAAGAAAGAACAATGTCATGCTCTTTGCTGGGTTTCTATACTCACCTCTGGCCTCATGAAAATAATAATAAAATACGAAATGAGAAGATTTTCCTGGGCAATGAATTTGCTCATTACATTTTGCAAAAGGATAAAGAGTCTACAAAAAATTATTCAAAACCTGGGTAACATATTAAAGCTGGTAACAAGATGGGAACACAATTATGAGGCATTGGTGCACCATGAGAGAGAGAGTTTAGTCAGGGAGCCCAGCCCACAAAAGGAAATGGAAGCATGAAGCATTTAAACTACAATTCCCATGGAGGTACCATGGCAGCATTTCAGAAACAAAAAATAGTTCACTTTTTGCCAAAATATTTCAGATTTTGATTTTCCTCAAGGAGTTGCACAGGAACACACAAACAAATAAAACAAGCAACCGACCCATTTTCTGACTGACTCTCTAAATACAGCTTATCTCATGAGTTCAAGAATAAGAAGGGGGTAGAGACCTGGTTGTTAAGATCATTCTTCGATGGCATCACGAAAGCTTGCATGTGGTTAGCATGACATTGTTCTAAATGTAGGCATGAACTATCGCACAAAAACTGAGGGCACTCCAGCTAGTTAATGAAGCTCCATTTACAATTTATACCACCTGAGGATCTGGCTCTGAGAATGCAAGGCGAAGATGATGAGCAGTTAGGCAGGATGATAGAGAAGAGCATAATGAGAGCAGCTCCCATTGGCCTGGAGCAGTGATCTATGGCCAGTGGGAGCTGTGATCGGCTGGACCTGAGGATGAGGCAAGTAAACACACTGCCCCGGCCCACCATGGGCTTTCCCTACAGAAGCAATGACCCCTGTTTGAGAAACCCTGCAGTAATGCAACCACTGACTAAGCTACCACCAATGGTATCACAGATTTTTCTATCATTTCCTATTGGAACCAGAGAAAACTTTATTTACCAGGATAGGTTTGCAAAAGTTAACACATTCTTGTACTGCTACAAAAGGAGAGAGAGAGAGAGAAAGAGAGACAGAGGAAGAAAGCAAACATTTTCTTTCTGCTTATGCCAGCAGTATGAAACAACATCAGCAGTAACAAACTATTAAAGGACCACAAATTAGTATCTGATTGGGTTTTAAAAATACATTAATCAGTTAATTCATTAAGAGTATTTGTTGAGGTTTAAGACATACAAAACAAAAATACCTCATTTGCAAGTAATTAATACAGAATTACTTAAGTAATACAATTTCACATGCAAATAAATACTTGTATTTGAATTACTTTTAATCCACTTGAAAGAGATGCTTAGATGTTTAATAATCAGATAAATTAGATGTGTTTTGGTAATTACCTATCAATATTCCAGTTCAACATCCACATTGCTCTAGCAAAGAGCATGCTGTGTAGACAAGATTTTATTTATCATTAAACAGTTTTTCCTATTTAATTTTCTTTGTGATGGTTCTCAGGGAGGTTTTACATTTAACCAATTTAGATATTCAGTACTTCAAGAGAGAATTACTATTTTTGCCTCTCTACTGCTGATAGCAAATCCCCCCCATGAGGTTTGATTTTGTATTCCTATGAAGGCAAAATCTCTCTTGACTTCAATGGGAGTTCGGTCTGTGTCAAAACTTCAGGAATGACCATATATGTACTGTAATAATTTTCCACTAAGTCACCTTTGGGTTTACATTCAGTGGTTTTACAACTGTATAAGTCTACTGATGTAGTGGAGCCAGGTCCCTGCCTGAAGCCTTCACAGTCTAAGGGACTGCTCCATAAAGGTTCGGAGCTCAATGTGCATTAAGAGCACTCAGCACCTCTCAGGGTTGGTCCTTCATTGCGAGCAATAAAAGAAGAGCCAGATCTCATGATACAGTGTGGCAAGAGAATGAGAAAAAGTGAAATGACAAAAAGGTGGAAATGAATGAGAAGTGTTAATTTTTCACAAAGCGACTAGCACTGAAATTTTTAAAGATTTTTTTTAAAATAAAACCCGCTCATTTTTTTTTTAAAAAGCTAAAATGAAAGAAAGATTAATGCACATCAACATTAGGCACACCAACCTAACCCTTAGCAGGAGCCCTAAAGCTGGGACCACTGACTCCTGGCCACAAAAGACCATGAAGTGGGAGAATGCAGATGCCCCAGTGTGTCCAAGCAACCTCCTTTCAAAATGATAGCACTGTGTCAGGTTTGCACTAGCAACTGAATGCATGGGTTTTCTCTGCTACTAGCAGTAATGTCTTGGGTGTCTAGTGTCACGTGGGGATATAGAAGGAACTGCAGTTGCACATTGAGCCAGTACATAGGACCCCGTGGAGCAGAAGGCTCCTATTTTACCCTGTACATGCATTTGTATCCAGGGCAAAATCTAATCTCCTATATTAAAAATGGTCAAATCCATTTCTTTTTAGTGTTCAAAAAGGAATTTAGTTTGAAGCTGACCATATCCACCAGTTTAAAGACAAAATTGGAGGTGAAAAGCACTGAAAAAATAGGGGTTAACAATGGAATGCAGACGCAACCTTATCTCCAGCACTTTTAGAACTCTGCTACAATAAAAAATGAGTAAAGGTTCAATAAAGCACAAGATAGAAATAGTAAATAATATTAGATGTGACATATTAGCCATAAGGCCTTTTCTAGAGCACAGTAGAAAAATTTAGGACACGGGTATGGTAGCGCGTTTCTACCCACATTGTGAGAAAGGACTTCTAGCCACAGCATTCCCTCTAAGCTTATTTTCTATTTCTAGCATGTGTTTTATGAACTTTTATTTTTGTTTTGCAGGCTAGACACATAGCACCAACCTTAATGTCAAATTAGATAATGAACAGCAATATTCATTTTAAAGAAAAATAATTCAAATAACTGTCATGTTGCATTATAGGTTTTGCTGCTAGCAAAAGCTTTAATTAAGTCTGCAGAATGGTTTCTGCCCTAACCCTCTGTTTTTAGATTCTTATAATTTCCTGAGCAACTTTTTGTTATGGCTGCATCTTTATATGTTCAGAAATAATCCTATGTATGATACAAACTGAAACAACATTTTGTGAGATTTTCAAAGTTAGACCATTTTGCAAGTTGTAAGAGAAAGGCGGAAGCCTTTATTTCTGAGGTTGTTAGATTTTATTTAGACAACCTCTAATTACTGTTGCATGCTAGTGTATGTGTAACAGTCAGAAATATATTAAATGACATTACCAAGATAAACAGGAAAAGGAAATACTACCAGGAACCCCTCGATATGGCCCCTTTATGCTGTCATAAAGCTGCCCTGGTTGGTAGCTGATGATTCCCTGAGTGGCGTAGAGACAAGTTAGCTGGTTAAGTGGTTTGCCCCAGGGAAAGGACATGTCTGGCTCATTGCTATGTTCTAGGAAAGGACGCATCACCAGTGCCAGCACTGCTCCTGTCTCCTCCACCTGTGCCTGTATCCAGACAGACAACCTAACTATGGATGCCTCTAGCCAGATCCTGGTGTGGATTTGCAGAAACTGTGGCCTGCAATTCCCACGCTCAGAAAGCTAGAGGGGGGGAAACCATCCAATGTGAAAGATGCCTGCCGGTGGAATCTCTCAGGAAGCAGATGGGAGAGCTAGAAGAGGAGGTGACTAGGCTGAGGAGCATCCATGCCCACGAGAAATTCCTCAGGAGTATTCATATAGAGACGTCCAAGTCTGCGGAAGCTATCCAGCTACAGAGGACTGCTGTCATGCCACGGGGGAGGAGGATATGGTTTTGTCACAGGGAGGACACTGGCTGCTGGTTACTTCTGGCAGCCGGCAGTGCTCCACCCTACTCCCAACTCACCCATCATGGTGATGGAAAACTGATATGCTCTCCTGACAATGAGGAATCACCCCCAAAGGTGGAAGAGGAGAAGTGTAGCACAGCAGGCACTCGCTGCTGTGGCGCCTCCTGCTGGTCATCTGGGAATTATCTTAGTTCCAGCCTTGGAGCGCCTCCTGCTGGTCGGTGTCTTCCTACTGGAGCCTGCTTCCTCCTGATCTCCACCACTTATAGCACTTCAGGCCCCGCATCCCTCCCAGACCCCGGTGCCCCTTACCTTGGGGTGCTGCCACATACCAGTGCCCCACACTCTGGGTCTCCCTCCCCAGGGAACCCCAATCCTCTAAGCCCACCTCACCTCAGTGACCCACTGCCAGTCCTCATCTAGCCTCTGCCAGCAGGTGCAAACTGCAGTTGGAAGTGGCAACTCATAATCGACAAGGGGGTTTGGACCTGCTGCCTTTCAAGCCCCAAATGCCTCCCTGCAGCCCTACTATGTCCCCTGGCCTTTAGCAAGGCCTCAGCCTGGGGACTCACGAGGCCAGAGCTCCTCACCTCTGCCTGCCTTTCCCCAGCCCTGCTCAGCCCCAGGTATGCTGCTTGCTCTCCCAGGCAGCCTGGACCTCTCTGTTCCTCAACTGGAGCAAGAGTCTTCTCTCACTTCCTCAGCCTGCCCTTTTACCAGGGTCAGCTGGACCCTAGTTGGATGTGGCCACACCTGTTTACCCAACCAGCTTCCCCTGGCTGCTTTTAACCCCTTTTTAATGGGAGTGGGGTGACCACCCTGCTACAAGAAGCCATGTAACCCCAAGGCTGGGAGGATTGTAGCCACCAATCCCAGGAGGAAATGTGCTGAATTCACACTGGAACAGGTACAGAAAACGGCGACTAGGATGATCTGAGGAATGGAAAACCTGTCTTATGAAAGGGGAGACTCAAATAGCTAGGCTTGTTCAGCCTAACCAAAAGAAGGCTGAGGGGAGATATGATTGCTCTCTATAAATATATCAGAGGGATAAATACTAGGGAGGGAGAGGAATTATTTAAGCTCTGTACCAATCTGGACACAAGAACAAATGGATATAAACTGGCCATCAGGAAGTTTAGACTTGAAATTGGATGAAGGTTTCTAACCAGCAGAGGAGTGAAGTTCTGGAATAGCCTTCAAGGGGAGTATCATAACCTTATTCCCAGATTTGGACCTTAGCGTCCAAATTATGGGGGTTAGCATGAAAACCTCCAAGCTTAGTTACCAGCTTGGACCTGGTACTTGCTGCCACCACCCAAAAAATTAGAGTGTTTTGGGGCACTCTGGTCCCCCTGAAAAACCTTCCCTGGGGACCCCAAGACCCAAATCCCTTGAGTCTCACAACAAAGGGAAATAATCCTTTTTCCCTTCCCCCCTCCAGATGCTCCTGGAGAGATACACAGACACAAGCTCTGTGAATCCAAACCGAGTGAATCCCCCTCTCCGTTCCCGGTCCTGGAAACAAAAAGGACTTTCCTATTCCCCCAGAGGGAATGCAAAATCAGGCTAGCCAATTCAACCCACACACAACTTTCCCCTGATTCCTTCCTCCCACCAATTCCCTGGTGAGTACAGACTCAATTCCCCTGAAGTAAAGAAAAAAACTCCAACAGGTCTTAAAAGAAAGCTTTATATAAAAAAGAAAGAAAAATACATACAAATAGTCTCTCTGTATACAGATGACACAATACAGGGCAATTTCTTAAAAGAATATTGAATAAACAGCCTTATTCAACAAGAATACAAATCAAAGCACTCCAGCACTTATATTCATGCAAATACCAAAGAAAAGAAACCATATAACTTACTATCTGATCTCTTGGTTCTTACACTTAGAAACAAAAGATTAGAAAACAGAACTACTTCTCCAAAGCTCAGAGAAAGCAGGCAGACAGAAACAAAAGACCCAGACACACAATTCCCTCCACCCAAAGTTGAAAAAATCCGGTTTCCTGATTGGTTCTCTGGTCAGGTGTTTCAGGTGAAAGAGACATTAACCCGTAGCTATCTGTTTATGACAGGGAGTAGTGGGGGCAAAAGACATATCTGGCTTCAAGACTAAACTTGATACGTTTATGGAGGATGGTGTGATGAGATTGCCAAAAATAGGCTATTAAATGATCTTTGACTATTAGAGGTAAATATGTCCAGTCGCCTGTGATGGGATGTTAGATGGGTGGAATCTGAGTTACTACAGAGAATTTGTTCCTGGGTGCTGGCTGGTGAGTCTTGCCCACATGCTCAGGGTATAGCTGATCACCATATTTGGGGTCGGGAAGGAATTTTCCTCCAGGGCAGATTGGCAGAGGCCCTGGGTTTTTTTCACCTTCCTCTGTAGCGTGGGGCACAGGTCACTTGCTGGAGGATTCTCTGCACCTTGAAGTCTTTAAACCATGATTTGAGGACTTTAGTGGCTCAGACATAGGTTAGGGGTTTGTTGCGGGAGTGGGTGAGTGAGATTCTGTGGCCTGCTTTGTGCAGGAGGTCAGACTAGGCAATCATAATGGTCCCTTCTGAGAGGACACAGCATTCCAGCAGTGGTCACATCAATGACCAATACAGAGATAAAATAATCTCTTTGCTCTTACTCAAGATACATCTGTTTATGCATCCAGGATCACATTAGCTCTTTTGGCCACTTTGATAAAAAAAATGTTAAATAGAGCAGGGCCAAGAATTGATCCACATGGAACCTCACTGGAAACACACCCACTTCTGACTATTCCGTTTACAATTGCATTTTGAGACCTTTCACGTAGCCAGTTTTTAATCCATTTGATGTGTGCTATGTTAATTTTATATTGTTCTAGTTTTTTAATCAAAACGTTGTGTGGCACCTAGTCAAATGTCTTAGAGAAGTCTAAGACTATTAGGTCAACACTATTACCTTTATCAACCAAACTTGTAATCTCATGAAAAGAAAGTTAGTTTGACAGGATCTATTTCCCATAAACCCATGCTGATTTGCATTAATTTTATTGCCCTCCTTTAATTCTCTATTAATTGAGTCTCATATGATTCACTCCATTATATTCCCCAGGATTGATGTTAGGCTGACAGGCCTATAGTTACCCAGGTCATCCCATTTATTCTTTGTGAAAAATTGATACATTAACGTTCTTCCAGTCTTACGAAAATTCCCCTGCGGTTCAAGACTTGTTGAAAAAAAAAATCAATCAGCAATCTAGTGAGCTCCTCAGCCAGCTCTTCTAAAACTCTTTGATGCAAGTTATCTGAACCAGCTTTTTCTACCCACTGAGGGAAGAAGCCACCATTTTGGGGTCTATTTGATAGAACGGAGATAGACTAATAATGAGGAATTGCGGCAGATTTGCAGAATGAACTGAATACAAGGCCTATGGCATTCAGATGTTTTGACTTTTGGCCCCATTCCAGCACTCACTGACATCACTGGGAGTCCTTCCCTTGACATCCCTGGGCAAAGGACTAGCCTGTTGGTGAGAGTTCTGCTTCAGCAAATGTCTGTTGTTGGACTGGTGCTATGAGTCAATCCTGCCTTCTAGGCTTAAAAGGTAGATTCTAGATTCCATATTAAATGCAAGAGGTATATGGATGGAGATGTAATCAAGGCAATATAGATGCTTAAAAAGCCACAGTCAGGAAAACCAATGACTCAGACAAGGAGTGTATAAGATTTTCATTTGTCTTCATCACTGTGAGAGGAAATTCTCTCTACCTTGATAAATATTAACGGTTGTTTCTCCTGCTTCCCTACCGGTGCTGGTGAGCTAAGTGTAGATACATAGAAGCAAGTGGAAGGTTAGGAGATGTTAGGACGTTTAGTATGGCAGGATAGTAAGATTATTTAATCAAAGTGGAAAAATTGTCAGTCCAATACCGCCTTAAGATAAACATGTTACAATGCTTTTGTAGTTAGAAAAGTCTCAGAATCTTCCACAAAAGACCTTTCTTCTTGATAAATTTTCCCCCAGAAGAAGGCCCTATAGACATTTAAGTCCTTGGTGTCATGACTGCAAATCTGGTTACAATATCAAAGGTACAAGAATAAATTGAACAGCCCATGGGTACCGGAATGTTGAAATAATACTATCAACCTCATAAAACAGAAATTGAGAATCTATCTAAAAAGCAGACTAGTTGTTTCATGCCCTAAAGGCACTTCTTTCTTACAGTTAAATTAACTTGATATTGTGATTTACTGAAGAATAAGTTAGTACATAGGGTATGTACTATACACATTGATGGAAGCCATTCATAGGTGAGATGAATAGTAAATGAAGCAAATACCTTAGAGAAACTGCTTAAATATGAACTGGGTTGTCTGGACTGAAAATAATTAATCATTCTAAACAAACTCCTATTTATTATTTAAATTCTGGTAGCACCCAAAGTGTGATAGGCACTTTGCAGGCGCAGAGGAAGACACTGTTCCTATCCTTCACAATTTACAGTTTTAAAAAGATGACAACTGACACAAGGCAGGAAAAAGGAAGATGATGTACAAGCAAAGAGATCAGGAGATGAGAGGCAAACTTGTTACATAGAGAGAGGAAGCCGAGTAGGTGGCGTAAAGTGAAGTGAAATGAGGGCAGTTTTACGTTCCCTTTCCACTGCTGTAGAGACACAGAGGGAACTTTATCAGGGCTGGGGATCTGGCTCAGAAACAAAAGATCTCAGTGGGGATATGAACTACATGGTTTATCACCATGTTATGTTAATTCTGAAGCCTAATGGTGACACTTAAAGCATCAAATTTTTTAATGTTTCACTGCTAATCATTTTAGCAGAAACATCCAGCATTCTGGAACATGGGTAGAATGTGGATTCTGGACAGAACTGAGTACAATACTACTCTCTCCCAGTCTCCTCTCAAACACTTTACTGTGAGTTCAATGTTTTTAAACAATTCTAGAAATCAACTAGCAGGCAAATTTCCAAGAATGTGTATGACAAAATATGGTTTCAAGCATTCAGGAAACTTTGTAAAAAAATAATGTTGCATATGCTTTCACCTAAACCTTTAGGGAGGACATAAAGATAGAGGAGGAAGTTCTAACAGCCTTGACTGACGTATCATTTCTACTTCTTCTCAGCTACAGAGGAAAAAAGGTGACCAAGCAAAGAAATACAATGAAGGGTCAGTGTTTCAAAGAGTTTCCAAACCTTATACACTCAAAATTTGCATGTATAAGATCCACTTTTGCACATGCAAATCAAAGAGTTATTACAGATAGGCCTGAGCTACAAAGTTCAGATCCAAACATTTCCAGTATTTGAGGATACTTGATTCCATGGTTTTGCTTTATCCTCCAAAGGAAGTGCAGTGAAATTTGGATCCAGAAAAACCACTTCCCCAAAGCTTGGGGTGTCAGGATGTGGTGTTTTAGTTATGATTATGGCTCTAGTTCTCAGCTGCATAGTTCTCTTGTCTATATAAATATATGTTTTGCACATGGTTAAAATAGATGTGTATATGCAAATATTTCCCCCACATATTTTGGAGGCTCACAGGTCACTTACCAAAAAGCTTATCCCCTCACAGCTGGGTGCAGCATTGCAGAAGTCCTTCTCATTTTCCCTCACCAGACAGCTGTTTGGCCCTGCCATGGTTGGCCTCTTCTCACAATTGCAGCCAAGTCATTTATAATCTCACCTCTATGGGGTAATAAAGAGTCCCACAGCCAAGAATCCAGTGACTATATAGAGCATATGCCTCAGTCCAGGCTCTTTACTCCTTGCCTCCTCTTCCTCAGGGAGAATTTCCTATCACCTTCTCTGGGGTTGGTAGGGAATCCACATCTGCACTTCCTCGTGGGTTCCAGCCCAAAGACTTGGTGGTTTAAGCCATCCACTCTATCTGATCTGCAGCCTTCTTACCCCAGCTATCAATGGCCTAGCAATTAGCCATAGCTGAGATAGCTTGTCTACCTGTTAACTCCTTAGTGGCTGTAGTTAGGATGAGGGTCTATGCCCCCATCACAGAGGCCTTTTGAAAAAGTTGCTGTTGAGAAACTTGAATCAGCATAAGGAATCCAGGCTCTGTGATTTTAGACATTGTGCTGAATGACAATAAAGGATAAAAAATGTTCAGAATCCATTTGGGAGTGAAGGAATTATAGCTAATAAATGACTGGCTGGCTACAGACAGTTTAGGCATAATTGGGAAGTGTGTTTTAAGGATTGATTGTACTTGATCTTTTTAGCAGGTTTTGATCTACTTGAGGTGCCTCCTCCAAGCCGTAGGTCTTGGGGCAAAAAGGAGTCATAGAGCTGCAATCTGTGGGCTAACTCTGGCCACACGATGGGAGCCAGCTAGGGGTTGCTTCTTGGCACACAATAAATATGTCAAGATGTGTAAACCTGAGCCTGTTATACCCTGTACCAGTATTGCTAACCCCAAGAGATCAAAAATCATGAGTCAACCCCTTTAAAATCATGAGACAATCTCCCAAATCAAGATTAAAAAAAAAAAAAAGATTGTACTGTATTTTTTGGCCTAGCTTTGGAACTTTGACCTCCCCCTGCCCATCCCCATGACCCATGTGTGGCAATTAGTGCACCAATATTCCCAAATTCATGGTGTAAGGTGATTCTGGTTCTCTGTAAGAGCTTCCACTGGCTGCCTAACGGCCCGGATGAGCTTCTAGCCTCTCCCCCAAACCCAACATTCTAATCCCTTAGTTCTGTGTCCCATCCCATCCTCACACCAATTAATTATGCACCCAAGCCTGGTCCCCATATCTAGCTCTCCCACCAGCCCCCCCCCCATCAATTCTGTTCCAACCTCTGCCTTTCCTCCTCAGCCCCCGTGTCTGCCTGTCCCCCCTGCCTCTCCTGAAGTTTCCATGGTTCTTCATCCCCCTCTCAGCTGAGGGGGAAGGCCAGCAGCAGTGGAATCCTGTTCTCTGTCTCTCCAGGTCTTGGGGGGATGGGCAGCTCTACAGGTTCTTCATCTCCTTCTTTGCCTTCCCAGAGCTACTGTTGATGGGGTGGAGAGGGGAGAAATAGTGAGTAGACTGACCCTTTGTTCACTAGAGGGGTGGGGACAGGAGGTAGAAGAGCTTCCCTGGGCTGCTGGGCTCATTCTGCTTCCTCTCTGCAGCTCCCCTCCTGTGAGTATGTACAGTGTCAGCTGCTCCCTCTCCCCTACATGCAATCTCCTCTTTGTGCCTGAGTGAAGGAGCTGGGAGGGAGTGAGGAAGGCAGCCACTCAGAGGAAATTTTTCCCCAGGGACTGAAGTTTGCAGGAGGACTGGAACTTCTCATCATTGCCAGACTGGTTCAGCAGAAACTCAAAATAACAGGACTCTGTCTTGTTAAGAAAGCCACTGAGCAGGTTTCCTGTATATGCTAATACACATCATCAACAACCACGGATACTGAGTGCACTGCTAACCAGCATCTAGGATTAGAATGCAAACATAAAAGCCAGATTCTCATCTTGTGTAAATCAGCATAGACTGCAGCCAGCTGAGGAGCTGGCATACAAGCCTGTTATCACTTTATAGCAGAGCTCAGCCTGTGACTGTTATTACATTATAATTCAGAGAAGGCATGTCAGTGTTATTATGTTCAATTAGAGGTCCCTGCATCGCTGGAATGTCAGAGTATTGAATTTGCATTATTTGAATCTGTGGGCCAGGAACACAGCTGGTGTAAATCAACATAGGTCAGTTGAAACCAATGACTTTATCATTTGCATCAGTTCAAAATCTGTCCCTATGTACATCTATGTATTTGTATGTGGAGAAGAATCTATAAGGAATTAATGAAACTCATATAGGAAGTCATTCCCCCCTTCCACGATCATGTTCAGTTTGATACCTTTATGATCAAGCTCATGAAATAGTCGGAATGAGTTAGACCTGCCAGATAGAGAACACAAATTAGTCAGTTATATCTTTAATGGAATTAAACCTCAAACTATGCACTGCAAGTCTTAAAGAAAAAAAAAAAGCTCTGCAACTATCTACACATTCTTTTGTATTGTGAATCTTTGTGTAAAAGAGTAAATCTGCTGAATGGAAAGGAAAATAATGATTAGATTTAAGATAAACTAAAATATATTTTCTCAGCTGAAAGATACAAAAAAAAAATAATTCAGTAGCTGCTGATTTTTTGAAACTAGAAGTCCACGGTTATGGCTAGCATAGCATACAGGATAATATAATAATGGAAAGAAGAAATGAAAAAAAACCTGCTTTAAATATAGTTGATCCAGTGCATGTATATTTTCCAACTTATTTTTGTTGTTTGCATAAAATATCCTTAAAAGACAGCTCAGATGTTTAACTGAAGCCAGATAAGACTAGCCATACTGGGTCAGACCAAAGGTCCATCTAGCCCAGTATGTGTCTTCCAACAGTGGCCAATGCCAGGTGCTTCAGAGGGAATGAACAGAAGAGATAATTGTCAAGTGAGTCATCCCCTGTTGCCCATTCCCAGGTTCTGGAAAACAGAGGCTAGGGACACCATCCCTGCCCATTCCGGCTAACAGCCATTGATGAATCTATACTTTATGAATTTATCTAGTTCTTTTTTTAACCCTGTTATAGCCTTGGCCTCCACAACACCCTCTGGCAAGGAGTTCCACAGGTTGACTGTGCATTGTGTGAAGAAATGCTTCCTTTTGTTTGTTTTAAACCTGCTGCCTATTAATTTCATTTGGTGACCCCTAGTTCTTGTATTATGAGAAGGAGTAAATAATACTTCCTTATTTACTTTCTCTGCACCAGTCATGATTTTATAGACCTCTATCTTATCCCTCCTTAGTCATCTCTTTTCCAAGCTGGAAAGTTGCAGTCTGGACTGCATGGAAATCTCATCTCATATGGAAGGTGTTCCATACCCCTAATCATTTTTCTTGCCCCTTTCTGTACCTCTTCCAATTCCAAAATATCTTTTTTGCGATGTGGAGATCAGATCTGCATGTAGTATTCAAGATGTGTGTGTACCATGGATATATATAGAACTTCGGTTCTCAAACTGTGGGTCATGACCCTGTTTTAATGGAGTTGCCAGGGCTGGCATAGACTAGCTGGGGTCAGGGGCTGAAGCCCAACCGCCACCGTCTGGGGTTGAAGCCTGAAGGCTTCAACCCTGAGCAGTGGGACTCAGGTTACAGGCCCACTACCTAGGGCTGAAGCCCTCAGGCTTTGGCTTCCCCCCCAGGGAAGCAGGGTTCATGCTTTGGCTTTAGCATCCCCATCGGGAGTAGCAGGGCTCAGGCAGGCTCAGGCTTCGATCCCCCTTCCTGGGCTTAAGTAACAATTTTGTTGTCACAAGAGGGTCGCAGTGCAATAAAGTTTGAGAATCCCTGGTATAGAGGCAATATGATATAGATCCTATGTTACATTCTCTGTCCTTTACAAAACAGAATACATCCTGCTGGGAATATGATACTTCATACAGAAAATATTTCAGTAACAATATAATCTTACAATGAAAGGGAGGGATCAGCTGGAATGTTGCTTGGGGTGGTTTGAAAATTTTCATTATTTTCAGCAATGCCACAATTTTACCTCATCAGAAAAAAATAAATCAAAATTTTAAGAGAGGTTATTTTCTGTATTGAGAGACTGCAGACGTTGGGAGAAAAGTTGTTGTACCTGATATTGCAAAAACTTGCTTTAAGTATTTAGATCTGGTGGAAAGTATCAATTTGATAGCTTAGGGGACAGAAGAATTCTCTTTATCTTCAAGACAAATACAGCCTTGTAGCATCTTCAACAAGATCTTCAACATCACCCTGTCCTCTGCTTTCATACCGTTTGATCTTATTTTGTTGCTATTATGGCCTGGAGGGAACCAGTTTTATGGAACTGTTCAGTCTCTCAATCAATTCAGTTGTTAGCTTCTGTGCTGAGATTCCCAAGAAGTGTTTCAATTGTGATAGGAATTTTGTGATGCGATACCTAACCACTAAGAACTGTACTCAGACAACCAGCTCATTTTATGTAGACCTCTGAGCAGCTATCAAAAGTTAATTGTAATGCTTATTAAAAACTCAAATTACCAGCTTTGTTTAGATGGAAGGCTCAGAGCTTTTATTAACTCTTAGCTCAGTGGGAATCTACTCAGGGTCTTGGAAATTATCTAGTTCCCATTGGACATGCTCAGAAGCTTAATTCCAGCTTTAATTTGCATAATTAAAGAGGTGAGACTACTGGTTCTGGAAGTACTGAATTAGTAATATTGCAGTGAGAGAACAATTTTGATGTTATCAGAGAGCTAGCAACTTTTTCCATGAAATCAATGTGGTTCCTAGAGTGGCTCTGTTTCACAGAACTATGTTCAAGAATACACCTCCAGAGGTATTTCAGTGTTCTTACGGAATTTGCTTAAGGCACAATAACAAATTGTGTTCTATGGATGCAACGAATGCTGCCCAATTTTCAAAGTGGTAGCATAGACAGAGTTTTAAATTGCTTTAGAGAAAAGAGGGTAATAGAAACACTGATTTTCAGTCGGGTTTCAAATGGACATTTTTTTGTGGGCACAATTTTGCATCTGTAGAAAACTGCAGGCACATTTTTATGCCCACAGTTAATTGTAGGTACAATATTGTTAACATTTAAATAACTGGTTTGTGAGTACAAATAGGTAGTTAGGGAGGCAACTGCCATTGTTTTAAGTTACACATGCAAAAACCAGAGTCAATTTCTAAAATATGTGACCTGAGATCTGCCTGATATTATCTTGTCATAAATGATTACAACATTCTCATAGCTGATTAAATATTCATTGGGAAAATTCCCAGTTGAGGGGATTTAAGGAGACCCCTGGGTTCTTTCACACCTCACTTTTTAATTCTCTAGTGCATTCTGCTGTTATATGGCATATATAAACTGTAATCTCTTCAGGGCAAGGGCTTATTTGGGTATCTCATAAAGCATTGTCAGAGCTATACAAATGATAAATGTTAAATAAAAATAATGAATGATTTGATTCAGCTGTGTTTTCTACTCTAAAAAATTATTATTTAAAAAGGGTAGCTTCTTACTCAGTAGGTCTGTTCCATGTCTATGTTCAGTGTCATATATGCTGCTTCTCTAAACAAAGTACCAGTCAGCTCCGCAGAACCAATTCAGCTCTGGAAGATTGACTGGAATTCTCTCCCTCCACTTGCATCATCAACAGAATCATTGACTAAAGTCCATTTTCAGGGCCACCTGTGCAATCATATTGTCTTCAGATTATGCCCTCATTTACATATGTGTATCCCAGAGAATATAATAGGCTTGCACAGGTGTTGCTGAGGACAATAAGGATGCACAGATGTAACTGAACACAACTTACTGGATGCAAAATATTTATTACTAGTGATGATAAAAGAGCCAGAAGGAGCACTGCTTGATGTAAAGATCCCAATCTGAGTTTTCAGGACTGGGAGTTGCTGTAGGAAAAAACATCTTATAAACTCAGCACATTTTGCATGGAAATCAAAAAGACGCAATAAATGTAGAACCCCACATGCTATTTTTTTAAAGGCACTTTCAGAGTAGAAACACACTGGAAGTCTCAGCACCTTGCCTTTCCTTATGCAAATTGCCATTGCAGGCAAGTATTTTGCCCTGTGGTAAATGTTCATGTTCAGAGCACATTTTCCTCAATTACCATTTTTTCAACTCTGTAGCAAGCGCTTTCTATTAAAATATTTTAATTTATGCAGAAATGATGTGGTTACATTTATAAATTCCTTTTATAAGGCACATCCTGTAATTTCATGCTAATAATTTTCTGTCAGTAGTGGTTATGATGGGCTGGAAACTATTCCCCAAATAAGAGTAGTTTGCATTATTATTTCTCACAATATGGCGTTTTCTTCTTTCATACATTTCTCACATTATAATGGCTGCCTTGTTTATAACTTTTACCTCATTTAATAGCGTTTTTTAAGCACAGAACTCTAGGTTCTGATTCCAAAAAGCTTTTACACACGTGTAACAGTCCTTGCGTTGTTCTATCATATAAACTGCCCTACCAGTGACCAAGTCAGACGGACAGACAATATAGGCTCTCTGCTCATTTTGTCATTGTTTATGGGGGCAACTATTACACACCTTACTCTATCAGATCCATTTTTTACCAGAATCTCACTTTTTCAGCTGAACATTTCCTTGAATGGACAGCATAGGTATTAAATATATCTCAGTAGATAGGCCGATGTTGTTTCTGATTAATTTTACAGCTATTGATTGTAATTAGCTATTGCAGAGTAGTGATAGCATTTCTACTTTTCTGAGGGACTCAGCACACTGACAATGAGAGGTGTAGCTTTTTGCATCTAGGTTGTTAGTGTGAATACAGCTCAGGTTGGCAGTGACCGGCAGTTGCTACCATCTACTGGCTGTTTGGAGCCCTGTGTGAAATAAGTGGGTGGTTTTAGTCCCTTTTCTAGTGTGCGCATCTCTAGACCACAGAAAGAAACTGGCAATGAATCTTGTCCATATTGGGAAATGACACCATGGGTAACATTTTCAGAAGCACTTTCAGTGGGACTCAGGCTCCTAAGACATTTATGTGCTTCTGAAAATTTTTGCTTTGCATTATCTAACATAATGTTGAACACTTAGTTTAGACGAGGACGGTCGTGATTAAAATCATGCCGACTGGTCATAGTTGAATCATACCCAGGGGACGTGATTTTAAACATGACAATCTTTGTTTATCTCAAATGCAAATCATGTTTAACAACATATTTCTTAACATGTGTTAGTTATGCATTACCACACAGTGTGGTTCCCTAGTGTAGACAAGCCCAGAGGAGCTAGGGACTGACTGAATTTGGAGACTGAGCGGACATCTACACTGCAAAACAAGACCTGGAGCAGCGAGTCTCAGACCTCATGTTACTGGGCTAAAAATAGTAGTGTAGACCTTCGGCATCTGGTTGGAACTTGGACTCTGAAATCTGGCCGGGGGGGAGGATCTTGGAGCCTGGGCTCCAGCTTGAGCCAGAACATCAAGACTGCTACTTTTAGCCCTGTAGCGCCAGTGGCGGATTAGCAACTGGGCCAACAGGGCCCATGCCCAGGGCCCCAGCCAGTTGGAAGGCCCCGGAAAAATGCCCCCCCCACTCCACCCACTTAGTGCTTCTGCTCACACTTGCTCTGGCCCAGGGACCCCACAAAACCCTAATCTGCCCCTGCGTATCACAAGCCCTGTATGCCCAAGTCAGTTGTCCTGGGCTCTGAGACTCATTGCAGTGGGGTTGGTTTTGCAGTGTAGGTGTACCTACACCCTTTCATCCATGAAAGTGATCATAGAATCATAGATTATTAGGGTTGGAAGGGTTAGGCTTGAAGGATGGCGGATGCGGAGTTAAAGGAAGATTGCTCACTGCTGCCCATGTTGTCCTTCTGTGAATAAGCCAGAGGTTGATCTCTTTTTCTGCAGCTATCAGCCTGGCACCTTTCGTGAGCGTTATATTTGCTTTAAAAATAACATATACAGTACCACTAACTAGCTTACATGAAAAGAACAGGAGTACTTGTGGCATCTTAGAGACTAACAAATTTATTTGAGCATAAGCTTTCATGGGCTACAGCCCACTTCATCAGATGCATAGAATGGAACATATAGTAAGAAGATATATATATACATACAGAGAACATGAAAAAATGGAAGTAGCCATACCAAGAAGCTAATTAATTAAGATGAGCTATTAGCAGCAGGAGAAAAAAAAAACTTTTGTAGTAATAATCAAGATGGCCCATTTTAGACAGTTGATAAGAAGGTGTGAGGATACTTAATGTGGGGAAATAGATTTAATATGTGTAATGACCCAGCCACTCCAAGTCTCTATTCAAACCCAAGTTAATGGTATGTAGTTTGCATATTAATTCAGACTTAGCAGTTGCTCATTGGGGTCTATGAAACTTTTCAGTTTGTTTACCTGACGTGTTGGCAGGTTTGGCTGATCGTGGCTCTCACTGGCTGAGGGAAGCAGCACGGGCGAGGGATGTATTGGCTGAGGCTTCCCGCCACCCCCATTGGCCTGGGACGGTGAACTGTGGCCAGTGGAAGCCATGATCGGCTGAACCTGCCGATGTGGCAGGTAAACAAACTGGCCCAGCCCACCAGGGTGCTTACCCTAGCGAGCCACATGCCAGAGGTTGCCGACCCCTGGTGTAGGTTCATTTAGAACTGTTACATTTTATGTCCTTGAGATTCCACAGTTATTAATTCTGTGCTCCTTCACAAAGCTACTTTAAATAATAACCCTCTGTTTCTTGTCCTGTTTCAGGACTCTCAACCTATACTGCCTGCTGCTCTTTAAGAGCTCCATCCCTGGCCCAGCGTACCCTCATGGACTTTCCCAAAAAGAAGCATTTTCTTGATGAAGTTATGGTCATGTTCTTGAGAGGGCAGACCAGCAGGTCCGGTACCAGAAGAAGAGGGACGAAAGGCTGGTACAATGGCATCCAGATGGAGATGGGGAGGCTCGCTGACCCAGTGGAAGAGAGTGTTTCAGTGAGGGAGCTGGCACTTGCAAAGCTGTTCCTGGAATAGGAACTGCAGTTAAGGAAGGAGGACAGAGCTCAACAGAGACAACTGTTTCATCAACTGCTGTCTATAATGGCTGCAAGGGCACTGGCTCCTGCTGCCTCTCCCACACCACGGCATGATGCGCCAAGAAACGTACCCTCAGCCCAGCAGTAGCTTGGACAACTCCATGTCGGGGCAGCCCAGGCATTCAGGACTCATGAGCAACTGGGCAGGGCAACTAAGCACTGTGCAGCCTTCCTTCTTTCACCCTTCTCCTGTGGAAACCTCTACCCTCTAAATGCAGGTCAAATTTAAATTCCTGAACACTCCCCTGTTTGGGGCAGCTCAAACTTCCTGAAACGTGCAGGGCGGGCAGTAGAGTTTTCCCACCGTACACCACATTCCGAGGGCTAGTGCGGGGACATTGACAGGATGAGGATGCTAGGGGCTCTGGGATATGGTTACTTTGACTCAGGTCTGTGCACTCCACTGAGGATGCAAGAGCCCTAGGTTCAAGCACAGATCAGAAAAGTCTTAACCTAGGTTAAAATGCAATGCTGATACTCAAGTCCCACTAACCCTAGGCTTACATTGCAGTGTAGATATATGCTCAAAGTGTCACAGCTTAATACAATTGCAACAAATCTTGTACAAAGTATGTCATGCAAGGTGTCACTGGAAAAGTTTTGATTTGCTAAGTATGATTATCCTGTTTATATGTACGCATCATTTTTGTATCTAAAATGAGGGATATTGACTATGTACCTGTATTTCTAGTGTTTGCTTATGTGGAAACACCCACCACCACAGTTTACATCCTGTCTAGCCAGCACATTATGAATGGCCCATTCAACAATGGGCCATACAAGAAGCTTATTCCCACTCGATGGGCCTTCCTGAGGATGTTTTAGCCAGAGTAAGGATAATGGCTCCTGCTATGACTCACCAAAGCATACAAGGGCTATGATTTGCTCATGTGACTCTAGACTCCATCTTGTGCCTGTCATTTTCCACAAACTAAGGATATGTCTACACTATAGACCGTACAGTGGCACAGCTGTACCGCTACAGCTATGCCACTGTAAGGTCTCCTGTGTAGCCGCTCTCTGCCAGCAGGAGAGAGATCTCCTGTGGGCGTAATTAAGCCATCCCCAATGAGCGGCGATAGTTAGGTTGGCAGGAAAGCCTCTCCTGCTGACATTGCACTGTCCACACCAGCACTTTTGTCAGTGAAACTTATGTCAGTTAGGGGTGTGTTTTTTCACACCCCTGACTGACAGACATTTTGCTGACAAAAGTGCTAGTATAGACAAAGCCTAAGACATAGCACTTTCCCTCCACATGGGAGAAAGTATAAAAGGTCCTGGAAATATCTCTGTTTTGACTCTTTCTTGCTTTGATCTTGATCTTTGTACTGTGGCCTTACATTGAAAGAAAGCTTTCAACCAATGGACTGCGGACCTTCCAATCTTTTGGAAGTTACCAGAGACTAGAAACCAGGAGTTTATTCCATCACTGCTACAAACCTGATCCAAGAACAATACATATATGTATTTGTTTTCCTTGACCATTGTAACTCTCTCCTCTTTCTTTTCTCTTATAAATAAACCTTTAGATATTAGATAATAAAGGATTGACAACAGCATAATTATTGAGCAAGATCTGAGTTATATATTGACCTGGCTATGGGCTGATCTCTTGGGATTAGAAGAACCCTTTGTTTGATTAAACTGGTTTTAAATAACTGTTCATCATAAAGTCTAGCGTCTGGGATACCTAAGGATGTTACCTAGTGAAACAAGGGCTGGGATACCTAAGGATATTGCATTTCTGCCTTCTTGTTAACCAGTGTGGTGAGATACAAGTTTACTTTTGATACTGGCTTGATATATTTTATGTAAGAATAACCACCAGTTTGAGATGTGTCTGCCCCATTTATCAGCAGTTTGTCTTCAGTCTGGTATTCTTGGCTGTGACCCACTAATGCACAGTGACACCTTTGCATTGGGATAGTTTGTTATTGTGCCTTAAATATTGTCTCTTTGAGAAACTGACAGCTCTCCTAAACTCCTTGTCCCCCTAGATTTTCTTCCCATGGAACCTTACTTATTAGTTCTCTGATTTGTTAAAGTCTGTTGTGTACTAGGGAGGACTAATTCCCTCCACTGCAAGATTACTGGGTGAAATTCTATGGCCTGTGTTATGCAAGAAGTCAGATTAGATGTTTTTAATACTTCCATCTGGCCTGAAACTCTATAAAAACTAAATAAGCCCTGAAACCTGCCCATGTAATCTACTGATATGGTACTAATCTACTCAGGCCCTTTTACACCAATGGGAATAAAGTTCTAGAGTTGAGGACCTTCCACTGGAAACCAATTTAGTGACTTCTAGATCATGCAGCTCAGCTCTTTCAACAGCCAGATAAGAGCAGGAGGAGAAAGAAAGTGTCTGTGATATACAAGATTCAAACTGCAAAGAGTTTCTCTACCAATATATTAAACTGAAGCTGGAAATTATTAGTAAGCCAGTTGTATATATGGAGCACCAGGGAAATGTGTTTTATCAATCACCGTTAAATAAACGGGCAGCTGCATTTTATGCAATAGTTGAAGTTAAAAATAATCTTCATTGGTTGCTCCAAGAAGAGTGCATTAAGCATCTAAGGACCTAATAGGATTCCTGGGGTTGAAAATCTTAGGCTTTGTCTACTTCAGCATTTTTGTTGGCAAAACTTTTGTTGGTCAGGGGTGTGAAAAAAATCGACCCTGACCGACATAAGGTTCACCGACCAAAGTGCTGGTGTGGTCAGTGCTATGTTGGCAGGAGAGGTTCCTCTGCTGACATAGCAAATGCTGCTTGTGGGGGGTGGTTTGATTATGCCGGCAGGAGAGAGTGGCAACACAGGAGACCTTACAGTGGCACAGTGTAAGGTTCATAGTTTCGGCATAGCCCTAGTAACAGAAGGCAGATATTACTCCTTCAATAGATGGGAATAATCATCTCCAGCTGCATCCCTCAGCCCACCAACATTTTCTCTGTCTTAATAAGCACTGAACTTCCATTAGGTAGCCCTCATCTAAACATTGCTGTTGCCCAGACATTGGAAAGACTGAATGACTGCACTATCCACAGATACGGTATGAGACGTAGACTGGAGTGGCATCAGATCTTATTGCACTGCACAGGGTTCCAATGTGTCACACTCTTCTTCCATACATATGGCAGCCCACTAGAGGAGACCGAGAAATACTATGGGCTGCACTAGCAGCATTATGTTGAGGCCACTTTGCTCTACATTGCCACTTGTCAAACTCAATTTCTGCAGCTTCCCAGTCCCTGGCTGAGTATGACTGTGGATGAGAATGAACTACTAGTGACATTTAACCCAGAAAAGTTGGAACTGATGCTGGTTGGTAAGGAGGAGGGTCAGGAGAGATGGGTAGTGACTCTGCTTGTACCAACTGTTTGGGGGCATTTGCCCACTCTCTGCTGAAATGATCTTCAGTCTTAATCTGTCACTGTATGTCAATTGTCAGACAGTGGTGGTGGCTTCTAGTACCTTTTAAAATCTGTTTCAACAGAGGACTGGAGCGTCTTCCATTTGATGAGGAGCTTGTCACAGTTATTCATGTCTTTGTCAGTTCCAGACAAGAATACTACAATATATTCTGCTTTAAAGGGTTTTGGAAATGTCTGCTAATGTAGAGGACAGCAGTTCCCTTCCTATTTGAGGTGGCCTCTAGACATACATTATAGCATTACTCTGTGTTCTGCACTGGCTTCTGATTTGCTTCAGGGTGCAATTCAAGGTGTTACTTTTGACCTTTAAAGCCTGAGATGGAGAATTTGTTGGGAAATGATATTTTTCCTATGAAAAATTCTGTTGAAATTGAAACAGCCACTGAAACTGGATTATTTTTATTTAAAACTGAAAGTTTTAGTTTAATTTTTGACAGATTTCTCCCCCACAAAAATTTTTCAGCTAAAAAGCCTTTTTCCACTGTAAACCCCCGCCCCCACCACCACTGTGATAGTACATTTTCAACCAGCTCTGCCTGGGTTGAATACAATCTCTGAGACTGCCTTCTTTTATGTGTCCTACTGCAGTGGTTAAGACATGTTGGGTGATGGATATTGGAGTTACATTATCTGAAGCTAGTGGAAGGGTATCCTCTGTGGAACTTATTGGCCCCGGTGATCTGACACAGCTTCCGGGTTCTAGGGCACGGAGTAAGGGATATTTGTTTACAGATTGTTTCGTTAAACCTAATGCCGTGGCAGATCTACCTATACTCTTTGAAAATGGTTATTGCTAACAGGATGATGACTTTGTTTGTTTTCCTTGTTCAGATATCACAGCCATGTGGGCATTAAATTAAAATATGTAAATAAATGGACTGTATCAGACTATATTTGGTCACCACAAAATTCTGCCTTTATTTCTATCTCCACAAAAAACAAGGATGGTAATTCACAGCTCCTGAATCAAAACATCCACTAATTTCTGAGAAAACATTTTCCATTTTGAAAGTTTAAAAAATAAACTTGAGCTAAATCTCACTGGTGGTTTATAATACCTGACACTTTTTAAAAACTGGGACATATCTGGATGTTTTCATGGCTTGCCAAGATAAAAATACCTAAGTTACAAATGCTGAAAATATTGCACATTAGATACTCTTGTCTTGGCTTGTAATTGCCTTAAAGGTAAAAAAAAAGGGCCTACTTCTAATAATTCCTCTAGCATATCTCATCTCCATTCTCATTCCACATGGGAAGATAGCACGGTGTGGTATCATCAAAAAGGCATATGTTAAGAGAGGGGAGAGCTAATCCTTAAACAGTTGTGCTCTGCATCTCAAATAGGAATGAAAAACTTGTAAAAGCATTTCCAGAAGACTTACATATAGTATGTTCCTTGACCTATTAACTACTATGATTGTTGCAGTAAGATAAGATGCCTTCAAAGTAATCCATTCTGCGTGACCCTAGGTCAGAAATGATATATTAATATCCCAGATTTTCACCATCCAGAGACAGTGATTGAACTTTGACAAACCTATCCTATTCCTGTCAAATGAATGAAACTGTTGTTTCATTTTAAGCCAGGATGCCACGCCAGAGGCATCTGGAGAGTATTGTACTAGGGAATTTGAAAAGGAGGTTCCTGATTGTGATGGAATTTGAAAGAAATACAAGAATAATAATACTGAGTTCATTCTTTCATATACAGAGTGTTTGACCAACAGATATGGACCTGATTTCTCTTTGCCCTGAACTCTCAGTAGTCCTTTACATCAGTGTGAAGTGTTGCTAGCCCAAAACACTACAATTTCATGTTCACTGCTTGCTGATGCAAAGGACTTACATGAAGTTTAGGGCACTGAGGAACTGGGTGCAAGGAACCCATCCAATACTGCCTAGATAGGCTAGTATTAGTGTCCCTATTATATAAATTAGGCAAGAGAAAGATAAGAGATATTCACTCAAATTCACAGAGCAAGTTATTGGCAGACCCAGGACTAGGACTCACAAGCTCCTGACACCTAAATCTGTGCCCATGCTAATAGAATATAGCTTTCTTTCACTTTGTGGTATGTACTTTCAAAGCACCTCAGTGACTTAAATGCACAAGTTCCATTGAAAGCAGTCACTTCTCATCCCAACTCAGGCTCAGATCCTCAAAGGTACTTAGGTGCCTAACTCCCATTGAAGTAAATGGGACTCAGGACTTCTTAGACTTCAAGATTTCAAGATCTGGAAAACATGCCTTACAGTTAGAGACTAAAGAACTTTGATCAATTTAGTTTATCCAAGAACAGGCTAAAAGATGACTTGATCACAGTCTACAAGTACATATATAGGGTAGAGATTTCTAATTGTAGATGGCTCTTTACTTTAGCAGAAAAAGGCATAACAAGATTCAGTGGTTGGAAACTGAAGGCAGACAAATATGAAGTAGAAATAAGGAGCAAATGTTTAACAGTGAGGGTCATTAATCATTGGAACAACTTACCTAGAGAACTGGTAGATTCTTTGTTGTCTGACATCTTCAGTGAAAACTTTCTAAAATATATTCTGTAGCTCAAATAGAAGTTAAGGCTTGATGCAAAAATTATTGGTGAGTTTCTTTTGCCTGTGTTATTCAAGAGGTCAGCTAGATGATCATAATGGTCCTGCAATGAGGGGGCATGGCCTCCCTCTGAGACTGATGGAGAGGAATCACTTTCCACCCCTGGTGGGTAGAACCAGGCAAGCCAAGACCCCCACACCAGAAGAAGAGGGGCGCAATAGGAATTTTAAAAGGTGGACGCTACAGCCCAGTTGTGTGAGCATCAGGGAAAGAAGCAGACATCTCTTGCCTGTTGCTGAGCTCTGTGCCAGAGACTGAGGCCTGGTCTATACTGGGAGGGAGAGGAGGGATATCGATCTAAGTTATACAACTTCAGCTACATGAATAATTTAGCTAAAGTCAACGTACTTAGATCTACTTACTGTGGTGTCTTCACTGCTGTAAGTCGACAGCTAATGCTCTTCCGTCGACTCTGCCTGCGCCTCTCAGTCTGGTGGAGTACTGGAGTCGACAGGAGAGTGCTTGGCTATCAATTTATTGCTTCTAGACTAGATGTGATGAATCGACCCCTACTGGATCGATCGCTGCCCATCGATCCACCGGATAATGTAGACAAGCCCTGAGCTTCTAGGCCAAGGACCCAGAGGCGGTGCTGGGACTGCCAACTTACCAGTACCCAGAGGAACTACTGAGACTTCTGCTGGCCATGTACCCCAGGGACATGAAGAACCTCAGGAGATTGAGGTACACTCAGAGGAGGTAGTCAGAAGTAGCCCAGGGACACTAGAAAATAGTTCGGTTTAGTTCCCAGAGTCAGCGTATTTCAGTGGGATCGCCACTGACCCAGTGGAGGAACTCTTCACCATTGCCGGGTCCTGGGCTGGGACCTGATGGAGTAGAGTGGGCTGGGGTCCCCATGTCCCCCTACCACCCTACCTTTTGGGGACTGGTGGCCTACTCACCTGAGACAAGCAGGCCTGCTCCCTGAGCCCTTAGGTGGCTTACTACTCTGCCCTGCATAGAGGACCAGTGCCCTTAGACTGCTAATTCCTCTGTTGAGCATTGTACTTGTAGGTACACATAGTGAGGGGGCATGGGCTCCCTCAGAGACTGATGGGGAGGGATGGCCATGGACCACTACACTTGGTGGAGAATGCGGGCAGTGCCCCCACCCCTTAGAAAAGGAATTTTGCTGTGCTATCAACCTGCCACTGGCTCAAACTGCCAGAATGGAGATCGACAAGCTGATGAAGTGGTGGGCAGAGAGCCAGAAGCAGCAACAGTTGGTGCAGCAATTAGAAGCCCAGCAGCAGCAGCTGATCTGGGAGTCTAGGGCTCAACAGCAAGAACAGCAGTGGCAGGGCTTCCAGCGGCTTGCAGCCCTGCTGCCCAACCCCACTGGATCCATTTCTGGAGGAGTGATGATGCTGTCTGTCCCTGTGATGCTTGTACTACTCACAAAGATGGGGCCTGAGGACGACTGGGAAGCCTTCTTAGTGACTTTCAAATGGATCGCCTCAATGGCCAAGTGGTCCCCTGCCAGTGGGCCACTCTTTTGGCCCTGCATCTGATGGGGACAGCCCAAGAAACCTATTGCGGGCTGCCAAATGAAGAGGCACAAGATTATGGGTGAGTAAAACTGACAATATTCTATGCCATGGACATTACCCATGAGACTCTTCAATGGCAATTCTGGGGAAGAGATTCAGATCATGGGCCGGACCCTGGGTTGTGGCTCAGGACTTAAGGAGATCTGCTGGGGTAGGCTTCAGCCTGAGCGGCGCTCTGCAACTGACATGGCTGAGAAGCTTGTTGTCAAGCAGTTTATCCACATACTTCTGCCCTGAGGAAGAGCCTGGATTCTCTGGTATCGGCCCACCAACCTGAGTGTGGCAGTGGACTTGATGGAAGATTTTATGGCTGATGAATCCCTAATCACGCCAGGGGCCTGGGCCATGAAGCTGGCCAGGAACACCCTAGGCCTGGACAAGAACTCCAGCCCTAAGGCTGATGCTTGACCTTGTTCAAATTGGAATGAGGGCCACAGCAGCAGCCACCTTCCACAGACTGCCTCACCATCTTGGGGAGCCCCAGAAGGATGTGGCAGAGGAGGGAGGGCTGCAAATCTGAGCCCACCAGATCACCCATGGAACCCAAAAACCCAGCCTGGCCCCTCAGAGTTTGGGCTCTGTTTCACTTGCAGCTGCTTTGGACACTTTCAGCGAGAGTGACCAGGAATGGATTGCACCTTGGCCAGGTTTGTGTGGACAAGTCCCACGCCCACCAACATCCCACTGCAAAGGTAACAGTCCTAGTTAGCCTAAGTGGGAAGCAGGTCCCTGCCCTGGTAGACTCGGGTTACAGGCAGACCTTAGTATGCCGCGGGCTCGCCCTTGCAGCAGACTCTGGGCCAGGCAAGATCTGACTCCTATGTATCCACGGTAACATGAAGTCCTACTCCAACACATGAATCCCAATAACTGTGGATGGAATGACCAGATTAATGACAGAGGGGCTATCCCTGAATTTGCCTTACCCCATAAGTTTTGGGCAAGACCGGTCAGAGTTCACCAGAATCCTGCAGACCATAAGCGTCTGAGTCCAACAGCCACAGACAGCCCTCAAGGGAGACCCCTTTGAGGATGAAGGACTCAGGAGGGCCAATCCAGGTGACCCACTAGCCCAACCTCTAGGCCCAGGAAGCCCAGAGGAAGATGCTTTGCACACTTTGCCAGCAGAGGAAGCACCTCTATACATAGTGGCCAATTTCAGTAGAGACCAGAGGGAGGACCCGACCTTCAGCCGGGCCTACTAACAGCTCGTCTATGTCAACGGGGAAAGCAATGGAACTTCAGTGAGCAGTGCAGTGACCATGGTTTGAACTGACCAGGGACTTCCTCTATTGGGTTGACCGAGACCGCCAAACCCAAAATCCCCAATCCAACTGGTTATGCCCCAGTGTCACCAGTGGGCCATTCTGAAACTGGTTCATGACGTTCCTGTGTCCGGCCATCTGGGACAGGAAAAGACACTGACCTCATGGGGGCCCTTTGCCAAGAGCATCACCAGGTTCCACTGTATCCTGATGACTATGGATTATTCCCCACTTCCAGGAGGACATCCCACTAAGGAACATCACCGCTCAGACCATCATGGTGGAACTTTTGAAGGTATTCACCTGCCTGGGGTGCCCTGAGAGATCCTTACTGATGAGGGAACAAATTTTACATCATGGCCACTCTGCCCGGTCTGTGGTCCTCTGGGGACCAAGAAGCTGCAGACTTTGGTCAACCATCCCCAAACTGACAGGCTGGTTGAGTGTTTCAACAGAACACTGAAGGACATGCTCCTCAAGTTTCCACCCATGGACCTGCACCAGCAGGATCAATTAATCCCACCCCTGCTGCTCACCATCAGGGAGGTGCCACAATTCTCCATGATGTTCTTGCTGTACAACCCTGATTTCACCTGCAGTTTGATCACACAGACTGATGCTTCAGCAGTAGGACTTGGTGCTGTCCTCTCCCAGGAGGTCAATGGGGAGGAGCACCCTGTTATGTACATAAGCCAAAAATTATTTCCTCTGGAGCACAATTATTCCATCATCGAGAAGGAGGTCCTTGTAGTTAAGTGGGTAGTAGAAGTCCTCTGTTACTACCTCCTGGGCACCCTCTTCATGATAATGATGTACCATGTCACTTGAAGTGGCTCCAGATGTTGAAAGAAACCAACGCGAGACTAATGTGATGGTATCTTGCCTTCCAAGCCTACACGTTCACCGTACAGCAGTAAGCAGGTAAGGAGAATGAGAAGACGGACTTTCTGTCATGGACAGGGAATGGACACCTAGCCAGACCTGAGGACTGGGATCTAGACTTGAAGGGGGATTGTGCGTGTAGAGAGGTGGCATGGCCATGCTTCAAGACTGATAGGGATAAACCAGTCTCCACCATCTGGTGGATGGAGCAAGTAAGCCACCTCCCCATACCAGAAGCAGAGGGATGGGATGGTAAGTTTAAAGGCAGGCTCTGGAGCTCAGTTGTGTGGAGCCATGGAAGGAAGCAGACGTCCCTCGACTGCTGCTGATCTCTGACACAGAGACCGAGCTCTATAGCACTAAGGACCCAGAGGAGATGCCAGGACTGCCGACTTACCAGTACCCGGAGGAGCTACCGGAACTGCAGTTGGCTGTATATCCCGAGGAGATGGAGGAATCCCACTAGACAGAGGTACACTCAGAAGCGGTAGTAGGAAGTAGCTCAGGGAAACCAGACTTTAGTCTGGTTGTGCTGCCGGAGTGAAGGTCAGTGCAGGGCTGGCTCTGGCTTTTTTGCCTCCCCAAGCAAAAAAAAAATCAGGGCTGCCAAAACAGCAAAGCAAAGAACCCCAAAAACCTGTGGGGTGGCCAGAGCCAGGGTGCAGGGGGATTTCCTGTGTTGCAGACGTGCCCCGGCTAGCAGGGGGGAGGGGAGAAGGGGGGCAGCCAGGGCTTCAGCGGGGCGCTCGCCATGCAGCCCTGACTGCCGCGCTGCCTGCTGGGAGGGCTCCGTGCCGCTCCAGTCGGTGGGGAGGGAAGGATATGGGCTGCCAGGCTTGCTGCAGACGTGGCACTGGCTGGGGCAGATGGAGCGTGCAGCCCGTTCCCAGCAGGGCGCTCCCCTCCTCCGTGCTGCCAACCCCTACAGGGCGGCTGGACAGGCAAACAAACAAAAAAAAAGTGTCCGTGCTGCCCTAGGATTGGGTGGAATTCTGCCCCATAGAATCTGCTGCCCCAAGCATGACCTTGCTCGGCTCTTGCCTGGAGCCGGCCCTCGGTCAGTAGGTTCTGGTAGGATCCCTGCTGACCCAGTATTGAAATCCTCTGCCACTATCAGGGTCCTGGGTTGGGACCCAGTGCAGTAGGTCCAGGTCCCCCATCCCCTTGATCACCCTCCCTTTGGTGATTGATAGCCTATTCAACTGAGCCCATCAGGCCTACTCCTGAGCCCTTAGAACGCTTACTGCTCTGCCCTGAGGGCCAGAACCCTTAGATTGTTAATTCCCCTGTTGAGCATTGCACTTATAGGTACAATGTAGTGAGGGGGCATGGTATCCCTACAAGACTGACAGACCAATACAGGTCCCCCTCTGGACTTAAAATCTGTGAATCTATATATGAACAAATATTAGTCTGATGCTAAAATTAAATAATGGCCATACAAAAGAGGGTGGGGCCAGCATGTGCCTTGCTGCTCCCCATCTATCAGAGTGGTCCACTGGGGCCACAGGCAGCTGGATATAAATCAGGGAAGCCTGTAGGTCTCTAGTTGACTTTGGGACATGATGGTACATTAATGCTGTGTCCTCCCCCAACTCTGGTCCTTTACTGAGCACAGCAAGGCCCTAAAAATGAAAATAATTAAGAACATATTTAATGAGGCTGCTATAGAAGTATTGAAGAAATGTAATGTTCAATAAATATTATGAATCTACTGGTATTTCATTAACACACAATAACTGTTCTAATAAATCAAAACCAAACTTCATAGGAGATAATTAAATGAGACTGAACTAAAATTTTAACAATACTAGTAGTAGTTGGTGGATTAGTGAAGTGCTGTAGAGCTTTAGACCGTAAGGACTCTAATACAAATCTGACTCTAGTCAGTAGTGATTAAACTTTAATACTATATGATTGCTGTCTGGAGGTTGGGGTGAAATGAGTGGGGTTCTCAGTAATAGACAAGGTGATAGGTGGATTCTCAGTTTCTTGCAGTCCTCTCTAATGGGTACCTTTATTAGCTATCCCAGATGCGAGGTGAAATATTACATGAGCAGAGACAACTTTTGCACCAGTAAGTGGCGTGGTGGGGAATATTTCCTCCCCAGTCGGGAAAGGGTTAAAAAGCTCTTCTGGTCATAGTCGGCCTCAACCTGGCACACCTGTGAGGCTTGTCAAGCCTGGAGATGGGCAGGACCTTGAACAGGAGGATCTCTGTGTCCTTGCTTGGTATGGGGTGGTATTCTGAAAGAACAGAACTGCAAGTTTCCTGGCCCCCTGGAAACAGAGATTGCTGGCCAGGAAATGGCTTGAGAGCCAGAAAGGGCTGGTACTTTTTCCTTTGGTTTCCTGAAGCCCTAGGACTTTGCTTTTGGTGGGCTATGGAAATATACTGACTTGTTTGAACTACCGTAACTTTCTCTGCAAGGGGGCTGATGCCTTGAACAGCACAGCCAGGGGGCCTTGCTCTGGACTCTGAGACAGGAGCAATGGAATAGGTGGGGAGCTTGTGTTGCTACTGCCAGTTTGTACATATTCTGGGGAGAGGAATAAAACAAAAAAACCCATAAGAGAATCAGTGTCTAATTTCACATTCTGTAAGGATCACAGACATGCGGACTTAAAACAAGGAGAGACTAATTGAAAGCATTTGACAATTGTGATAAGTCTGCAGCAGCACAAGAATATTTTATGAATTATTTGAATTCCTAATTGAAAAAAAGCAAACAAGATACCTCAATGAAGAGGCAAGACATGAAGCTCTCTAAAAATAAATAATTCATTTGTATTTGAATAAGAAACAAATGAAAATGATGAAAGGTCTAGAAAATGTGACCTCTGCGGAAAGATTGAAAAAAAAATTGGGATTAGTTTGGAGAGAAGATTGAGGGGGGACATGATAAAATTTATAAAATATATAAAAGGTTGTTACAAGGAGAAGGGTGAAAAATTCTTCTACTTAACCTCTGAGGTTAGGACGAGAAGCAAGAGGCTTAAATTGCAGCAAGGGAGGTTTAGGTTGGACATTTAGAAAAACTTCCTAACTGTCAGGATAGATAAGCACTGATACAAATTATCTAGGAAGGCTGTGGAATCTCCATCATTGGGGGTTTTTAAGAGCAGGTTAGACAAACACCTGTCAGAAATGATCTAGTTATTATTTAGTCCTGCCTTGAGTGCAGGGGACTGGACTAGATGACCTATTGAGATCCCTTCTAGTCCTACCTTTCTATGATTCTATGAAATTAGAAAAGGTGCAGATAATCTCCCCTAACTGTGAAGAGTCCAACTCAAACACTAGTTAGACAAGGAATTGACTGACTAAATAGATGGTGATTGGGGGAGGAAGAAGTTAAAGTACAAAGCAAGTGGCAACTGCTTGAAAGTTTGAAATGATAGGTAGCATCTGGATTAAAAATTGTCAGCCAAGGAGGTGTGTGGACAATAATATAGAGGGTCCTAGGCAGCCAGGAGAGGAAGAATGGTCCAAAGGTTTGGGCTAAGACATGGGAGTAGAGCTTGCTGAAACTTGTGATTTCTGGTTCTTGAGAAATTTTGGCTTTTTGAAATTTTGTTTTGTTTCCCTAAAAGCACTGAGACAGAATCCCTGGCAGGGCTGCCTGACAGCTGGAACCCTGCCTGAGATTTGGTGAAAGTTCAGCAAACCTGGCTCACTTTTGTGGGAAATGTCAGGTTTGACAAACTGGCATTTTCCAAAGAAACTATGTTTTATCATAACATTTCTGACTGACTCTAGTTGGGAGGCATAGGTTCAATTTCCTGCTCTGCCACAGACTTCCTGTGTGACCTCGGGCAAGCCACTTAGCCACTCTGTAGCTCAGTTTCTTATGTGTAACATGGGGATAATAGTATTTGCCCACCTCCTGGGGGGAGTTGTGCGGATAAATATATTAAAGTTTCTGAGGCACTCAGCTGTCTGCCTCAGGCTGAAGTGATTTGGAAAATTTCAGCGAAAATGGTTCATCTGTTTCCAAATATAAAGCTAGGAAAAATTAAGTTGTTTTGCTAATATTACAAAATCTGTTAACCTGTTCTTTGAGCAGATCTAGCACCCCCTGCTTTGTAGCAGGATTTTGGAATTTGTCAGGAGCATGGCCTTTGTTCCAGGGATATGCTTTCTGATATTGCTGTGAAAAATCACCCAAGTTTGGGCAAGTTATAAGCCTTTGAAAAATCACAGTTTGCAATTGCAGAATAAAGACTTGATGATCTTAACAGCTAAAATCTCGAAAGATTTTGTCACTGAACATGCTTGAGCTTCGTCTAGCTCCTAGAAGCCAGTTCTCCATGCCAATTGCCTTACCCATGAGACCTTCATTTTTCTCCTTGCAGCCCTATGCCTCATTCACTATACACCTTCCAACTTCTGCAACAAATGGGACAGGGGACATACAGATAACAATTCACCCACAGAGCAAGTCTACTCTGTGCGCTGAATAATATAGGGGTCCTGCTGGAAAATTAGTATGTGATCATGTAATTAAAGACTGTAGCATAATGCATACGCATAAGGGGGCTGATTAACATTGCACAGGCAACTTTAAGTCTGCTATTTCCTAACTTGTGAGTGTTTGATGCTGCAACATGATTATTTGAGGAATTTTTATATACAGCAAATTTGAGGGAACATCAGCACTGGAGAAACCTTCAAAAACATGCTTCCTTTGCTTTTCCACCATGGTACAAAATTTTTAATGTCTATGAGTGAAGGAAGAATGGTTTCTCTAGCTCAGGGATTGGGAACCTTTGGCACGTGGCCCATCAGGGAAATCTGTTGGCAGGCCAGGACGGTTTGTTTACCTGCAGTGTCCACAGGTTTGGCCGATTGCAGGTCCTGCTGGCTGCAGTTCGCCTTTCCAGGCATCTCTTGGCCCATGCTGCCTCCCACAGCATGTAGTCAAGCCCTTAGTTTTCATGTTCCCTTTATGCAAAATATTTCTGTTCATTTTAATTGCATAACTTCCAGAGTCCTAATCGTAGAGTAGAATCACATAACACATTTTATGTAAGAGAATTATTCAAAAACTCATCTGGCTGAAGTGGATGGGTTGCAGGGGGGAGTGGTAGTGGTTTCAAATATACAATAGTAATTACAGATGGCTGAATAATTAATCAATTGAAAATAATGCATTTGACAAGTTTTGCCTCCTTTTCCGCTAGTGAATTTTCCATGAAAAGATTGCAGTGTTTTTAAAATGTATTCATTATTCAAAATCATTCATCAAGAAATTCATTCATTATTCAAAATCATTCAGCAACAGTTGGATTATTTCATGCTTACTCAGACTGAAGTGTGTCCGACTCTCTATGGAGTAAGTTATTGCCCTGTGTAAGTAAGGATGGTAAAACCTGGTCCCAATTAATTTATTCAAATAATTCTTCATCTGTAACTTGCTCATCAGCAGTTCCTTGTGAGTATTTGTTATTCAACTATGTGAACTGTTTTGATTGACCTTATAATTAACATGCATGTATCCATTCCATGACTGCATTTACATAACTCTTTGAACTGGGTTTCCAGTACCAATATCACATAAAATTCATTGTTTCTGCATTTTTTTGGAGCGGAGGGAGAAGACACCATGAAACATGTTCACTAAAATAAGCAGAGAAAACAAACACAATAGGGACGCAAACACAATTGAAGTGAACAGGGCTGCCCAGAGGATTCAGGGGGCCTGGAGAAAAGCTGGGGAGCTGCAGTGCTTGTACTCATCTGACGGCAGTCCGGGTCTTTGTCGGCATTTCGGTGGTGGTGGGGCTCTTCAGTCATGCCGTGTCTTCGGCAGCACTGAAGGGCCCCCCGCCGCTGAAATGCCGCCAAAGACTTGAAGTGATCGAAGGGCCCTCTGCCGCCGAAATGCCACCGAAGACCCCGACCGCCGCCAGGCCAGGGCTGGCGGGGCATTTTGGTGGTGGGGGGCCTTTCAGTCGCTCCGCATCTTTGGCAGCACTGAAGGGTCCCGCGCCGCTGAAATGCTGGCAGAAGACCCAGACTGCGGCCAGGGGCCCAGGGCCTGGGGCAAATTGTACCTCTTGCCCCCACCTCTGGGCAGCCCTGCAAGTGAACTAATTTAACAATCCACAAGATCATGTCTCAGTTTTCTTTGCAGTATTTGCCCAGCACCAATAATTAATGAGTGAGGAAAGGATTCCATTTAGTGAAACATATGAGAACAGTCAGACAAGAAAACACTCACACAATGCTACTAAATTCTGTCATGGTTTTACATTGAAGAGGTAAAGGAGATACATAAACTGTCTTGCAGATAGCTAAAGCAAATGTTATGCTTTATAAAATGCCTTTTATACTGATTTGTTGAAAGGCTTTTACATTTTGGTGGTTTGCCAAGGAGCCAGCATGGTATAATAATTCTTCTGGTTTTCAATATACATTTTTTTACCCATTTTTGCAAAAGTTCTTCTGAATGTGACATTTTGATTGAATCAGGGCACTCTGATTAATATTGTCAAGAACCTTTGTTATTCTGTGACCATTTTTTGAGGCTTGAACATAAATAAGAACAATGGTAGATAGAGTGGGATTTTTTTATCTTCACTGATTAACCTCTAAAAAGGCTTACTCTGGAAGAACAAAGACCTGACAACATAAGGGGTAAATGCATGTTCACAACAGCATGCATGGAAGAAATCCGCAGACACAAGTTAATTTCAGTAGCCTGAGCTGAGGGGTTTGGATTCTTCACATTTTTTCATGGCCTTCCTTTTGGAGAAATGCTCACTTCTTCCTTGGGCTGTTTTGAAAGGAAACATTTGACTGTGGGCTGTGAGAAAGGCCAGTCAGACTTTCTCCTGTGTCTGTGACTTAGCCATAGCTGAAATGCTATGGCTAGGTCATAGTTCTGCTATGAAGGCAGCAGTGCAGAACTAAGGGCAGCATGGCATGGTACTTCTGCACTGCTGCTGGCAGGGCACTGCCTTCAGAGCTGGGTGCCTGGCTAACAGCTGCTGCTCTCCAGCTGCCCAGATCTGAAGGCAGTGCAAAAGGAAGGGTGGCAATACTGTGACCCACTCCCCTAAAATAGCCTTGTGACCCCCCTGCAGCTCCCTGTTAGGTCAGGCCCCTCAATTTGAGAAACACTGGTCTACCCTGTGAAATCTGTATAGTATAGACTAAAAGCACACAAAAGACCAGATTTAATGGGGGACGACCAGATTTCATAGGCCATGACACGTTTTTCATGGTCGTGAATTTGGTAGGGCCCTATTTTTGGACCATAATTATTCATTTTATAGTGGAAAACTTACTACACATACGGATAAAGTGATTGGCATTAGCATATAAGGGCTAAAGATATGCTTGGCACAGCTGAGGTGTGTGTTGGAAGGGCGAGAGAAGTGACTGTTAGCCAACTTTGCATTCTTCCCAACCTTGAGTCTGGCTGGTCCCTGAGGATGATCTAAGTTAGATCTGGCTGCTCATGGCCTCAAAGAACTATTCGAACTAGGAGTAGATATGTCCTGGCCATGCACCCTTTCTACCAGAAATGCCCAATATGTTGGGACCTAGAGAGGCGTGGCATAGAGCCTCTTCCCTGACACCTAGGGATTCTATTTATACAAGCAGAATCATCAGGCAATTGGCTGCACTGGCTTTCTCCCTTCTTTATGCCATTGGAGTGGCATAAAACAGCTAGAGAGGATCCAAGAATTGGACTCATTGCCTGAAGCTCTTTCTCTATTCACAGCCACCCTGTCTCTGTCACTATATTTATGAGCAGGAACATGGGAGTGCACTACAACTCCTATACATTACCATGCTTAGAGGGGATTTGTAATGCTTTCTTGTTTCCATTTTGTAGCTATGTCCTTAACATCTAGTTGCAAATATGGAGAGTGTGTTTATGGCCTGTGGAATGGAGAAGGAAATAATTTTTAAATGCAGTGACCAAAATGAAAACGGAAATCATCTTTTTATTCAGAGGATAGATAGAGCATGAGCAAAAGAAGTTCAGGTTTTCCCACAATGCCCACAGCCATGACCAAGGGAAGACTTCTCTAAGATAATGCCTAGCTCTTACATGGTGTGTTTATCACTAGATCTCAAAGTGCTTTATAAAGGAGACCAGTATCATTATTCCCATTTTTGAGATGGAGGAAACTAAGGCACAGGGAGGTAAGAGTAGGAAAGTTATATCACCTCTGAATTTGGCAATGGTGTGACCACTGCTGGAATTCTGTGTCCAGTTCTGATGCCCACAGTTCTACAAGGATGTTGATAAATTAGTAAAGTTGTGAGAAGAGCGATGAGAATGATTAAGAGATTGGAAAACATGCCTTTATAGTGTTGGACTCAAGGAGCTCAATCTAATTTAGTTCAAAAAAGAGAAGATTAAGGAGCGAACTGATCTTAGTTTATAAGAACCTACATTGGGAACAAATATTTAATAATGGGCTTTTCCATCTAGAATAGGAAGGTGAAACAAGATCCACTGGCTGGAAGTTGAAGTTAGACACATTCAGACTAGAAATATGGTGTACATTTACAGTGAGGGTAATTAATCATTGGAACAATTTACCAGAGTGGTGGTGGGTTACTGGCAATTTTTAAATCAAGACTGGATGTTTTTTCTAAAAAAAAAATTTGCTTTAGTTGAAACAGAAATTGTTTTGAGGAAGTTCTATGATCTGTATTATGCAAGAGGTCAGACTAGATAATTATACTGGTCCATTCTGGCTTTGGAATCTATGAAGTGTTTTGCTTAAGGTCACTCAACAGCAGAACCAAGAATAGAATCCAAGTCTCATGAGTTCTAGTCCATGGTTCTAACCACTAGCCCCTAATGAGATGAAGGGTTAGTGTCTTTCCATGTCCATTCAAGCTCCGGCATGTATATTAAAACTGAGCACAAGGATGCCAATTAGACCAACTTTGCTGGTTTCAATTCACATGGGCCCCTATCTGCTAGGAAGTAGGCTGAAATAATCAAATTGCTTCCCCTAGTTATTGGGGATTCATCTAACAGCAATGGTGTCTACCTGCCATTCCTATCAGTATATACTGGATTTGAACTGATAACCTAGAGACAAATACTTAGCCATCTTACACCATAAACACCTGAGCCATTCGCTTTTCCTGGAACAGGGTTTTGCATTGTTTCTAACCCTAGATTATATTCTTTTGCCTCTACCATTATAAAAATAGCCACAGTTTCTAATATTGCACAGTGGTTATCCAACTTGAAGGGACATGGAGTCTCCGGATGCCCATATCTCTCCATTTTCAGTTAGAGGCATGAGTTGGAAGCTGGTCTAGGAAAGGAGACTGGTGACTTTTTAAAAACAAGAAGAACTGTGTTTAATTTTTCATATATAAAAGAACCAAATGTTTACTCAAGAAGGAATTTGGGGCCTTTTGTGTGCTTTTTGTTTTATGATTTTTTTTCTTTTAGATAAAGGAAAACCACACTGCTGTTCTTAGGCAAAGTAGTTTAATGAGGAAACTCTCTCAGGACTGAAGAGCTATTCCCCAATGCTTAAGCATTATTCTTTATAATTATGGATATTTTTTCCTCCAAAAATATTTTTTTAAGAAGCTGACATTTCAAAGGCTTTCAGTTCTGTGTGTCATTATCAAATAATCTTTTTTGTACTTGGCTGTTTATTATTGGATTGCAACAACGATAAAGCTCTAGGGGTTTTGTCTCCTTTGGTATGTTAATTAGCCATTTTCTCTTTGATCTTTTTCTTACTGAAAAGAGTGAAACGCTATCTCAGTAGGAAATCTTACTGATGTACATTCAGACCCTCATCTCCATAATCTCAGGATCAGAGGGAGACAACAATTTCACTGCTGAATGAGGTTGCTATAGACTTTAGTTATAATGTACTCTGCTTCTAAATAATCCCACCACCATTTATATTCAGAATATTGAAGAGGAAACCTTGAGAACAAAAACAAGCAAAAATAATTCATTTAAAACTGAAAACTACCTTCATTAACTTAACTTTTTCTTAACGTTTAAATCTCATGCATATGCCGTAAGCCTCTTTCTTTTTCCTGTTGACTTGATGTATTTTCAGTAGTCACAGTACTGAAATGTAGGATGGATGCCTAGGAAATAGGATAACTATCAAAAGAACCTCTTGAGCACTGGATTGCAGAATAGCCTTCCAATGAAAGTGGTGCAAGTTGTATTATAGACTCATAGACTCATAGGTCAGAAGGGACCAATCTGATCATCTAGTCTGACCTCCTGCACAAGGCAGGCCACAGAACCCCACCCATCCAATTTTATAACAACCCCTAACCCAGGACAGAGTTATTGAAATCCTCAAAATTGGTTTGAAGACCTCAAGCTGCAGAGAAACCACCAGCAAGCGACCCGTGCCCCACGCTGCAGGGGAAGGCGAAAAACCTCCAGGGCCCCTGCCAATCCGCCCTGGAGGAAAATTCCTTCCCGACCCCAAATATGGTGATCAGCTAAACCCTGAGCATGTGGGCAAGAGTCACCAGCCAGCACCCAAGAAGGAATTCTCTGCAGTAACTCAGTTCCCATTCCATCCAACATCTCCCCGCAGACCATTGAGCAGACCTATCTGGTGGTAATCCAAGATCAATTGCCCAAATTAACAATCCTATCATAACATCCCCTCCATATACTTATCAAGCTTTGTCTTAAAGCCAGGAAAGTCTTTTGCCTCCACTACTTCCCTCGGAAGGCTGTTCCAGAACTTCACTCCCCTAATGGTTAGAAACCTTCGTCTAATTTCAAGTCTAAACTTATTGCTTGGGACATTTGAAGGAGACTGGGCATACGTATGCAGGGCTGTCACGCTGAGGAGAAAATGTGTATGAAGTTTTCAATCTCTCAGTGCAACATCTGTGACAAAATCCTTCATGTTTCAGTGAGATACTTTAAAAACTGCTGTAAAAATATGCCACTGAGGGAGTTGGAACAGATCTACTGGATGGAACAATCCTGCAGTGGCAAGGGATAGATGAGCTGCTAGATATTTTCCATATACAATTTCTCTGAGCATGACCATACGTTCCCATAGGAAAATGTGTGGGAGTAGAGAATTTACTAGAAAATCTCACTGCAGAGATTCCTAGCTAGTTTCCTGCAGCCATTTGTGTCAGTTACCATTCATCGTTGTGTGTGTGAAGGGATAGGCTAAAGAATGGGTTAGAGGCCTGGCTTCCTAGCCATGTGGAGCTCAAAAATCCATTGGGAATTCTGTCCTTCTTTAGGATATGTAATACTAGTGTGTACCTCTAATGTTCCTGTATTATATATTTTGTTCAGACCTTTTACACAGGAAATAGTAGAGTGAAATCTGAGTAAGTGGAGTGCAAAAGTGCCAGCAGTGTGGTTTTTTTTATCGATCTCTTCCCAACATTGGCATTTGGGCATTGTTAGCCACAGACATCACAACATCCATTTCCCCTGTCATATTGTGTTTTGGACAAGGTTAAGGGGCCCAGAGAGGCATATAAGATTACAGCAGAGGAGAGCTCTATTGTGAAATGACACAGAAGAATGAGGAGTACTTCTTCTACAGTGAGACTTACCTTGTTAACTCTAAATGCCTACAAGCATATCTTGCACAGGAATATCCTTTCTGGTGTCTTTATGATTTCATTCTTTCATGGTTTTTCTCCACCTGCGGGGCTTGTGAAAGGCAAGTGGTATGTGTGGGTGTGTGTGCGCATGTGTGACACACAGCACTGAAAAATATATTACAGTCTAAAGAAAATAAAATCTTGCTCTCTTGCTTCACACACCCCCTTACTCTTCAAGGCAGGGGCCTGTACAAGGAAGGGGAAAGCATAGCCCCCCCCCCCAATAAATGGCAGTGGCAAAAACTTCTCTGGCCCCAGGGCTGAAGAGGGGAGAGTGAACTTCTCCAGCCCCAGGGTCACAATTGGAGCTGACAGCTCCTCCAGCCCTGGGTCTTCTCTGGTTGGACTGGAGGAGCTCTCTACTTCTCCCCACCATGGCCGTGAGGCTGGAGCTGCTCATTTTCCCCGCATCAGCACCGAGACTAAAGGAGCTCTGTGAAACCTCTGCAGCCAAGTAATTGTATATATGCTTGTTCAGATGGCTCCACAGCATATGGATTTTCGTTGACATGATGAGTGTACTGCTGTTTATATCTATGCATATGATGTATGCGTGTGTGTTGATATTGTTTGATGTGTATAATATGTGTGTGTTTAATGTGCCCCTCCAAGAGCGGTCAGATTTAAATTCCTGTGCTCGTTCCTGATTAAATCAGGTATTCTTTGTCAACCTCTTGAAAAGCACACAGGAATTAAATTCAGGCTGATCATTCTTATCATTGATACATGTTTTTACTCAGACTTGTATAGCAAATGTAGGGGGTCATGAAAAATGTTGAGTTGAATATGGGTTGCCAACCTGAGAGGGCTGAGAAACACTGATATAAATCAAAATCTGATTCTAAACAAGGCTAATTGTCAAAATGCCCACTGAGTTAATGTTATATGTTAACTTTAACCAGCTCACGTATAATACCTGAATCTCTGAGCTTGCTAGAAGCATTATACTTCCTATTCAGCCATCTCTGTGAACACACTGGGTTTCTTTATTTATTTCTTTGCTTTAACTTTAGCCGTAACTCTCCCATTTGTCTTTGCTGACTCTGGACTGGCTATTTTCTTTCTTCTTCTCTTTGTGTCTGTACTTGACCTTTTTTCTCACTTTTCCTTTCTTTTATCTGCTTATCTTTTGCCATCTTTCAGCATTCTCTAGCCCAGGGTTTCCCTGAGGGGCTGATTCCTTGACCAATGTGGCAATCCTCTTCTGCATCACCATGTCCATAATAAAATGTATCGATGTAACCACTAAAGCTCTCATTACAACCTTGGCCATGGACCATGTGAAACTTGAGTCTTTGGGAGGGAAGTTCCTTCTTCCTGATTACTGCAGTAGCTCTGTAAGGAGTGGAACATTTTAAACCCTCGAGTGGGACCAGAGACTCTGCATGTTTTCAGAAGAGGGGCTTTACTTGCTGTGACATAATTAACATGAACTGTGACCATATACATCATTGTTGCAACCAAGGTCCTACAGTTTCACCAAATCTTGTACAAAGGAGGTCAAGAAGGTACCTATTAAAAGGTTCTAATTTGCTGGTTATGATTATGCTGTTGGTATGTGTGTATCATTTTTGTATTTGAAGTTATAAATATTGGCTATGGAATTGTATCTCAATGTGTTTGATTCTAAGGAGCACCAGTGAAGCACTTGGGCATCTTATTGAGAAGGGACTCTTCAGATTAAGTGCCCAATCACGAAACACTTAGCTGACAATGGACCTTGGGAGACTCCAATCCACATGTGAGGAGCCTCCCTGGGTAGCATGTGAGCAATGGCTGCTCTACTCTGTAAAGAACTGAATCATGCATGGACATGTGACTTGCCCAAGTGATTCCAAACTCCACCTTGCAGCTGTGATTTTCCTCAAGTAAGATCAAAGGGGTCCTTCCACATAGCAGAGAATATAAAAGGCCCTGGAAACTCCTTCATTTTGTCTTCAATCCTGCTTCTTACCTCTGGAGGAACTTTGCTACAAACTGGAGCTCTGAACAAAGGACTGAATGACCCATCCCAGCTGTGGATGTAGTCCATAGACTTCATTTGAACCTGCAGTTTATTCCATCACTGCTACAAGTCTGAACCAAGAACTTAGTCATTACTGTATGTAATTGATTCTATTTAACCATGTCATAACATTTTTTCCCAGATCTGGACCTTAGCATCCAAAATATGGGTGTTAGCATGAAAACCTCCAAGCTTAGTTACCAGCTTGGACCTGGTAAAGCTGCCACCAGCCAGGAATTATACAGTGCCTAGCTCACTGTGGTCTCCCCAAAACCTTCCCTGGGGGACCCCCAGACTCAGATGCCTTGAGTCTTACAACAAAGGGAAATACCCCCCCCCCTTGTTTCCTTGGTACTTCCTCCCAGGCTCCCCTCCCTGGACGACCCTAGGAGATTCCCTGCTTCCAGTCCTGGAAACACAAGTACCGAGAGAGCTAATCTCTCTGCTCCCCCCCCTCACCCAGAGGGTATGCAAAGTCAGGCTTAGTAAATCTAACACAAAGAGATTTTCCCCCTGACCTCTTCCTCCCACAATTCCCTGGTGAGCTGCAGACTCAATTCCCTGGAGTCCCCACTAAAGAAAAGCTCCAACAGGTCTTAAAAAGAAAGCTTTATAAAAAGAAAGAAAAGTACATTAAAAATAGTCTCTGTATAAGGTGACAATCTACAGGGTCAATTGCTTAAAGGGAAAAAATGAATAAACAGCCTTATCCAAAAAGAATACAATTCAAAACACTCCAGCAACTACACACATGTAAATACAAAATAAAACAATATAAACCTATTGTCTTACTATCTTTGTACTTACAACTTGGAAACAGAAGATTAGAAAGCCAGGAGGTAGAAAAATCACTCTCAGAGCCGAGAGGGCACAGACACAAGACAAAGAACAAAGAACTCACACCCCAAAACTTCCCTCCACTCAGATTTGAAAAGGTCTTGTTTCCTGATTGGTCCTCTGGTCAGGTGTTTCAGGTTACTCCTTTCCAGGTGAAAGAGACATTAACCCTTTGAACCTGCAGTTTATTCCATCACTGCTACAAGTCTGAACCAAGAACTTAGTCATTACTGTATGTAATTGATTCTATTTAAGCAATTTTAGCTCTTATCTATATTTCTTTCTTTTTATTAATAAATCTTTAGATTTTAGATTCTAAAGGATTGGCAATGGCATAATTCGTGGGTAAGATCTGACTTGTATATTGACCTGGGTCTGGGGCTTGGTCCTTTGGGATAGTGAGAACCTTTTTTCTGTTACTGCAGTATTGGTTTTCATAACCATTCATTCCCATAAGGAGTGGCCCTGGTGGTGATACTGGGAAACTGGAGTGTTTGAGTATCAGAGGGGCAGCCATGTTAATCTGGATCTGTAAAAGCAGCAAAGAATCCTGTGGCACCTTATAGACTAACAGATGTTTTGGAGCATGAGCCTTCATGGGTGAATACCCACTTTGTCAGATGCATGTCATGCATCTGATGAAGTGGATATTCACTATGAAAGCTCATGCTCCAAAATGTCTGTTAGTCTATAAGGTGCCACAGGATTCTTTGCTGGAGTGTTTGAGGGAATTGCTTGTATGTTCTGGTTAGCCACAGGGGTGAGACCGAAGTGCTCTCTGTTTGGCTGGTTTGGTTTGCCTTAATAAAGGAACTCCAGCTTTGGGCTGTAACTGCCGTGCTCTAAGGAATGTGCCCTGAATTGATATGCTCAGCAGTGTCCCTCCAGAGGCCACTTTGTTACACCTGCCCTTGCAGCCCTTTCCAGAGTACTTAATAGCTTACTCGCCTTCACCTCAGACCTTTTTGTAGTACAATGGGAAATTGAGAAACCTGAGCTGGTCCTGGTACTAGACCCCACTCACCTGGTTTCTCTCTCCCATTTGGGAAAAAAAAAGATGGCAAGAATTGTGCTTTCAGTGAATTCCAGCAATAGGACTCAAGAGTTGTCTCTTCTTTTCAGCCTGTCCTGGCCAGGTCCCTTTCTCTTCTCCTTTAGTCTATTTAGTAATTAGTATGTAAGGCTACATCTACAGTACCGACCTTATAGCAGCACAGCTGTACCTTTGCGGCTGCACCGCTGTAATGTCTCCTGTGTAGCTGCTCTGTGCTGATGGGAGAGAGTTCTCCTGCTGGCATATGAGCAGTGGTAGCTATGTCAGTAGGACACCACCACACCAGCGCTTTTGTCGGTGAAACTTATGTCAGACAGGGGGGTATAGACAGAGCCTAATATACTTATATGTCCTGCTTTACCAGTTATCTGAGCAATTCACATACCATGATGTATGTATCCTCAAAATACCACTGTGAGATCAAGTAGTGCTTTATCCCAGCTTACAGGTGGGGATCTGAGACACCTCGGGGTTAAATGACATGTTAGGGATCACATGGGAAGTGTATGGTAGAGGAGGGAATTGAATCCAGCTCTCCTAAGAGAAATCGTGTGAAATTATGACATTTCAGGTTAGCATGGATTTTTACAATCAGATCTGTGAAAACATTGGGGAACTTGGGGGTCCTGAGAATTTTGCAGAAAATAATATTTTAAGCTCCAAAAGCCACACCAAGCAAACTGGTGATAATGTTCGTTTTCCTAAATTTCACACTTAAAAGTTCACCATCCTTCTCCACAACCCCTGAGTTCATGGATGACCTCCCCCTGTACACCACTGTCCATATTCTCTTCCACACGGACAGCATGGCTCACTTCCAAGAGATGCTGCCACTGGTTTCCACTTTACCCCACAGGTTGCCACCGGGTCCTGCTTATTATGACTAAACAGGTCCATCCTCCTCCCCTGAACCTCTGCAGAGCCCCAGGTTGTGGAAAGACTTCTGTGTTCCTGGTGGGAAAGTAAACAACATCTTTTTGGCTTTGTTCCCCTCCCCTTGATGGTTTAGGGCCACTGATCTGGATTTTCTCCTCCTTACCTCCCATCAACATTATGCACTGAAGGGATGATAGGATATGATTATTTTATTTTGCTGGATTGGGATGGAGGCCTTGAATTGGGATGGCCACTTGCTTTAGACATAGCATAGAGGGAAGGTTGCTAGTGTCACACTAGGCATTTCATGCCAAACTCACCAAGAACAAGGTAGCAGCTATAGATCACAACCTGGAAATCTATAAATAGAAGAAAATAGTGCCATAGAAAGCTTGGCGCATTAAAATGAGCGGATGCATTGCAGCCTGCAGGATAGTTCTTGATCCTGTGGATTTATTTAAATCTTTTCCACTTTTCTTGTCCTAACGACAATGGTACTTAGATTCCAGCTCTCACCTGCCAGCCTGGGACTGGTCCAGAGATGTAGCAGCAGCTCACAGGTGTTCTCCTAAGGGCAGCAACAGCTCACAGGTGTTCTCCTAAGGTCAGCAGCAGGCTCTTACCCACTATTGTTGGTGGTTTAAGTCTGTCAATTTTGAAACACAAACATGCTGAAGTTGCAAGCAATAGCCAGAGCATGCCAGTCAGAAAGAACTGATAAGGCTGAGAGGAGAGCAGCTGGGCATGGCTGTAGTGCCATGCTGACAAACATTTCTAGTCCCATGTCACTGCTTCAACCTATTGAATCACCGGGGATGGGTGATGTGACATTTTCACTGCTTTAAGCTGAGGGTGCAGAAAGGCTGCACCGTGTTTTCATGGAGGTGCTAAAGCGGACACGAATCCTCTCCCCATTTGCTTCACTCACCCAAACGCCCTTCCATTTGCTCCGAAGCAAAGAGGCAGGAGGAGACCAAATGCTGTATAAGCTGCAGGATGCTACTAATGACAATGACTGCCTAGGGTCAATGTGGCAAACATCCTGGCTCAGTCCAAATGGATGTGTTTGTGTTTATTCTTACTTCACAGAAACAAACTGGCTTGATAGTATCTGATCCAAAACATCAGGGTTCTGTGCTGACATATGGTGAGAGGTGAATATCAGCAGCACAATCTGAATCTCAAGCAGCACCCAAACTTCCCCAAAGTCCCAGTTCAGGAGGATTTGGATCCAGGGGTTCAGATTCATTCATAACTGGAACGATATATTTAATATCCTTCTGGATCTCACATTTGTAGCTTTGCTATTGGTAACACCCTAATATTCACAAGTGACACAAAAATATCCCTTCCCCACCACTAAGAAAAATGGGGAGAAGATAGTGGACTGTCCTACCTTGTAATTAGCTCTGACATGCTGGTTACATTTTACAGACCTGACGAAGAACTCTGTGTAGCTCAAAAGCTTGTCTTTTCTACTCATAAAATATATTACCATATACATACACACACAAAATAGGGTATGAGCATAAATACAGTGTATATATTCTATCTCACAAACACAACCCTCCCCCCCGCCCCGCGTCTTTGTTAAAAGCACTTTAAGATTCCAAAGTCAAGCACTCAAAAATTAGGAAATGCGAGAATTCATGTTGCCTTAATTTGGTCCCCTTGTGCATATGCATTGTGCCTCATTCAGTGCACAGGATGGATGGTTCTCACTTAATAAACATTTATTGAATATTTAATTTCTTCTTATTGTTCCATGTGAGGCACAATGCTGCATTTAATGCACACTTTTTTCATCCTGCTCTGAAGACAGGATTCTTAATTTCCTCATGGACTTTTGTATGCTGCGTATCACTATAGGACAGGGGCCGGCAACTTCTGGCATGCGCCTCGCCAGGGTAAGCACCCTGGTGGGATGAGCCAGTTTGTTTACCTGCTGCGTCAGCAGGTTTGGCCGACCGCGGCTCCCACTGGCCGTGGTTCACCATCCCAGGCCAATGGGGGAGGTGGGAAGCCACGGCCAGCACATACCTCTGCCTGCACTGCTTCCCGCAGCCTGCATTGGCCTGGGATGCCGAACCACGGCCAGTGGGAGCTGTGGTCAGCCAAACCTGCTGACGCGGCAGGTAAATAACCTAGCCCGGCCCACCAGGGTGCTTACCCTGGTGAGCCGCATGCCAGAGGTTGCCGACCCTTGCTATAGGAATTCATTGACAATATGCATATAGAGATCTACAAGGCTGAGAGAGCCATCCAGCTGGAGAGGACTGCAGTAGCACCACCTGATTCCAACCCACCATCCATAGAGATAAAAACTGGTGCTACCTTGGTAAGAAGGGATGAGGAAAGTCCCTGTAGGCATGTAGGCTTGCATGGCCGCCTTCACTGTCAATGTCCGAGGGTGGCCATGCCTCTTCATTGTCACATATCTGGAATGACAGTATGTACAGGAGGCAATTACCTGTCTCTAGGGCTCAAACCCTCAGGCAGGGTCGAGCAGTGAACAGTTCAGGGGCCCAGGCCCTTAGGCAGGGCAGGACACCAAGCAGTCTAGAACTTCAACCCTGAAGTCAGGTAGAACAGGTAAGGGTCCAGGAGCCCAGCCTTCAGGCAGAGGTGAGCCCAACACAGTCTAGGGGGCTCTGGCAAAGGGTGAGCACCCCAACACAGTCTAGGGGCTTCTGGCAAAAGGTGAGCACCCCAACACTGTCTAGGGGTTTCCAGCAAAGGGTGAGCACCCCAACACTGGCTAGGGGCCACCAAGCACAGGTCTCTTGACCTAAGGATGGGGGGGAGTACAGTCACCCGAGGGGAGGGGTGGCAGAGGGGGACATGGGCCTGCCCAATTCCACCATGTCCCAGCCCAGGGTCCTTACAGTGGTCTGCCATTGGGTCAGCGGGGAATCCACCTGAAAACACTGACTGTGTCTCCAGTGGCACCGCAGCCAGACGGTAGTCTAGTTCCCCTGGGCTGCTTCCTATACTTCCACATGGGTGGAATCATCCAAGGGTCATCCTCTGTCTCCTCAGGGTACACCGAGGGTGGCAGTCCCAGCAACTCTTCAGCATCCAGTGTGTCTGACTATATGGGTAGCTTGAGGCCCTCCACGGGACAGCAGAAGGCTTCTGCTGGCTCCTGCATCCACAGCAGGAAGAATGCATCTGGCAGCTCCTCTCCAGCTGAGCCACAGGGCCTGCCTTTTATACTTCCTGTTCGTGTCCCACCCCTCTGCCTCCCGCATGGAGAGCATGGCCTTCCATGTTCCACCCACAAGGGGGCGTCTGGCCGCCTCTCACTGTCAATCACCGAGGATGGCCACATCTCTTCTCTACACTCCTCCAAAGAGGAAGGAGAAGCCATGCAACCCCCAGGCTGGGAGGATCGCAGCCACCACTCCCTAGAGGAAATGAAGGGTAGTGGTGGTCAGTGATTCACTTCTAAGGGGGATGGAGTCATCCATCTGCCTGACATGGCACGACATCCCAGGAGGGATGCTGCCCACCAGCGGCCCAGACCTGAGACATTATGGAAGGAATGCCAAATGGAATGCATCTGGACCTCTGACTACTACTCCACACTGCTCATCCATGGGGACACTTATGATTCTGCAGGGTATGACCCTGAGAAGATCAGAAGTGACTGCAGGACTCTGGGAATGAGGGTGAGGGAGTTGGCAGAGCAGGTGGTGGTCTCTTCGATTCTTCCGGTCAAGGGTAGAAACAGACAGAAGTGAAAGTAAGCCGGTACAGTCCAGTACGGCATACTGGCAAGAGCTGGTACTCCGCCGACCATACCAGCAGAGTCCAGCTTCCCCAAGCTGGCGATTTAAAGGGCCTGAGACTCCAAAGGCCCTGCCTCTTCTGGTTGAGGCCGTGCCTCTTCCAGTTGAACCTCTACTCAGGACTCCTGTGTACAGGTAAGTCCTTTAAGTTACTTTCACCCTGGGAGAGAGACATCCTAGAGGTGAACATGTGGCTGTGTGGATGGGGTCACCACGAAGGCTTTGACTTCCTTAACCATGGGTTGCTGTTCCAAGAAGATGAATTGCTCATCAGGGATGGAGTCCACCTATCAAAGAAGGGAAAGAGTGTCTTTGGATACAGACTGGCTGTCAGAAACTATGATGGGGAGGGCCAGGCCTAGTGGTCAGTGCCATGGCAATAAGAGCTGGAATGAGGAGTGCAAAACAAGGTTGGAGCAAGGCTGCAGTGAGAGCAAGCCTGGATCAGGGCTAGGAACAGGGCTGGAGCAACGGCAAGGGCAAGCTAGGGCTTGGGGAACTGGTTGCCACTATCAGGCAGGGCAGAGTTTCAACACCGTAATGCCACTGAAGAGATTGAGCTGCTGTTCCTCTTTAGGCTCTGCCGTGAGAGTCACAAGTCCAGTTGCTTTTGGATTGGTTAGAGCCTAGGACATGAATGACCCATTGGTGCATGTGGCTTAATTAGCTTCTAGTTCAGGGATGACTCATTACCTGCAATGGTTAACCTACTGGGACAGACTTCAAATGAGATTTGATGGGGGCAGCAGACAAAAGTCCACAAGTAATTACAGAATGTGGAGACCTGAGTGAAGGGTCAGAAGCTGAGGGGAACATGTACAATCATAGCAGGGAGAAAGGAGAGACAAGAGAGAATATAGAGGGGAAAGCTAATGAACATCTTAGATGTCTGTATACTAATGCAAGAAGTATGGAGAATAAACAGGAAGAACTAGAAATACTAGTAAATAATCACAATTGCAACATAAATGGCATCCCTTGGCCTGCACCGCTTCCCGCCGCCCCCATTGGTCTGGAGCGGCGAACTGTGGCCAGTGGGAGCTGCGATCGGCCAAACCTGTGGATGCAGCAGGTAAACAAACTGGCCTGGCCTGCCAGGGTGCTTACCCTGGAGAGCTGCGTGCCAAAGGTTGCCGAACCCTGGCATAGAAAGTGCATTTATTAAGTTTGTGAATGATACCAAGCTGGGAGGGGTTGCAAGTGATTTACAATTAAAATTCAAAATGATCTTGACAAACTGGAGAAATGGTCTGAAATAAATAGGATGAAATACAATAAGGACCAATGCAAAAAACTCCACTTAAGAAGGAACAATGAATTGCACAAATATAAAATGGGAAATAACTGTCTAGGTAGGAATAGTGCAGAAAAGGATCTGGAGGTTACGGTGGATCACAAACTAAATATGAATCAACAGTAGTAATACTGTTGCAAAAAAAATGAACACCATTCTGGGATGTATTAGCAGGAGTGTTGTAAGCAAGACGTGAGAAATAATTCTTCCATTCTGCTCAGCATTGATAAGACCTCAACTGGGTGTATTGTGGCCAGTTCTGGGCACCACACTTTGAGAAGGAAGTGGGCAAATTGGAGAAAGTCCAGAGGAGAGCAAGAAAAATGACTAAAGGTTTAGAAAACATGACATAGGAAGAAAGATTGAAAAAAAATTGGGTTTGTTTAGTCTGGAGAAGAGAAGACTGAGGGGGACATGATAATCTTCAAGTATGTAAAAGCTTGTTATGAAGAGGACAGTGATAAATTGTTCTTATCCCTGAGGACAGCACAAGTAATGGGATTAAATTGCAGCAAGGGAGATTCAGGTTAGATATTAAGACAACCTTCCTAACTGTCAGGATAGTTAAGGGCTGGAATAAATTGCCTAGGGAGGTTGTGGAATCTCTGTCATTGGAGGTTTTTAAGACCAGGTTAGACAAACACCTGTCACGGATGGTCTAGATAATACTTCATCCTTTCTGAGTGCAGGGGACTGAATTAGCTGAGCTACTGAGGGCCCTTGCAGTCCTACATTTCTATGATTGTATGATAGCATCCATGTTCTTCACAAACATACATTAATGTATCTTTACAGCATGCTTGAGAGATAAGGGGGTGATATTAGCCTAGTGTTACAGATGGGGAGCTGAGGCATAGAAAGATTAAGCAGAGTTAAGTATCCACTATTTCTGGGTGCCCAATCTGAGATGACTAGGATTGGGTTTTTCCAGAAGACTTAATACAGTATATTCCTCTTTAACTGACACCCTGTTATCCAAATATCTGCATTATCTGAATCCTTTCCTTGTCCCCTTGTATCTCATGCTGAGGGACAAGGAAGGGAATCGGACAATGCCAGTTGGATAATAGAGCAGAGACCTTGGCCAGGACTATGAGGCTGAGCCCTTGGCTGCAGGGAAGGCCACGCTGCTGCTGAACGGATCCGGTGGCAGTGCAGGGTGCCCACTGTAGCCCTGCTGGCACAGGAGTGAGTGGAGCCATAACAGAGGAGCTGCAGAGGGCTGCCTGTAATGCTGCAGGGACCGTGATACCTGATCCTTGAAGGAGAAAGATGCAGGGCTGGCTGCGGTCCTGATGGGGCAGAGCAGAGTCCTGGACAGAGGTCCGTGCTCTGCCCTGCCAGGACTGCAGCCTGCCCCTGCACCTTGTGCCTGCAGGTGTCACTGGCCCTGCGGCAGTGCAGGGAGCCCTTGGTAGCCCTACTGCCATGGACGTGAGAGAGCAGGGCAGAGCAGAGACCCCGCCTGGCTGGGACTTCCAGGAGGAAGAGGAGTCCTCATCTGCAGAGGAGGCCACCACACTGCTGAATGACTGAATTGCTAAATAGCTCCTGCCCTCTCAAACTCCCAAATATCTGAATAAAATCTGTGTCCCCCATGCTATTCGGATAATCTGGAGTATACTATAATATAGCACATTATATAGAGGTCATCTGCAGCTATGAGTTTTCATCACTTCTGCAAATCAGACAGTAGGTCTTAAGTCAGGAACTCAAAAAAAAATGAGGACTACACCATTAATGACCATCTGTGAAAAGTTTAGTTGAAGTGAATTGCCCAGCCTCATGTGGGGACTTTGTGTCAGAAGCAGGGATAAAAAATCCAATTCTCCAGGGCAGCATTCAGCTGCGTTAACCGTGATACTGTTGTTTTTCTTCCTGCAGTCCCCTGCCTCAATCACTGCACACCTTCCAACTTCGCCACAAATGAGGCAGGGGTCCTACAGACAACAGCCACCTTCCTTACACAATCTGGTTCATCCACAGAGCAGGTCCATCCTCTGCACGGAATGAGACAGGAGTCCTGTATTATCACATAATTAAGGACTGAATTATAAAGCCTACCCACAAAACGTCTAAATTAAGGTTACACATTCAGTTTTATATCTGGCATTTCCTAACTTTAATGATATTCTTTTAAAGTATTTTTAGGGGATTACATATATTTATTTTCAAATGAAAAAGAACAAATTTGGTATCTGCTTACTTCTAAATTCATGCCCTCTTCTCTTTATTCTTTATTTTGCTTTTTTCCACAAAGGAACACACTCATCAATTAATTACTATATTTTAATCTGTAGGGTCCCAAAACCTAAAGTCCACATAATAAAATGAAAGAATGGGGGCCACTCTGATGAGGCTAGCATCCTCCTTCAGGCTAGGGACTGGAGACTTTTAATGTATAGGATTGCTCCAGATTAAGTTCATAACCTGCTCTGAGTCTCACCTCCATTGGAAATAGACAGTGTAGCCAACAGGCTAAATATTAGGCTAAATCCTGTTCCTCAGTTTCTCAATCTGTAAAATGGAGGTTATGATACTGACCACCTTTGTAAAGCACCTTGAGATCTATGAATAAGAAGTGCTATTTAAGAGCTGGTATTATTACTTTTATCACATGGAGGGGAGATGTGCTGCTGTTGAACGGGGTGCACATGCTTAGCAGATAGGTCCCTAGGCAGGAAATGCATGGTACACTAGCTGGACTGTGATCTGAACTCTGAGCAGTCACCTGCACCCACATTCCCTTCCACACAGCGGTGCAACACTTGGAGAGGACTTGCTGGGTGGAGATCTGGCCTTTCTGGAGCAATGGTGCAGAGCCCTGATCCATAGTGTGGTAATGTAGTGCTCAGAGACACGCAAGAAAAATATGTATACTAGGTAGAAGCGGGCCTGTAGCCAATGCTGCATCCGCTTTACTACCAGCCTCTTAGGATGAGAAGTCGCACAGCACCAACCTACATAGTCCTTAATGACTCCCCTAATTAAACATTGATATTAGACAGAGATCCCCTGTTTTGCTGAGTTCCTATAGCCCAGTGAGTGGCTGACAAAACAATATAAATACAAAAAGAATCTGGGGTGATTTATAAATGTAGAGTGAAAATTACTGATCTGACACATTACTGTACATTGTAACACGTCCTAGTTTACATGCTAGTTACTTAACTTTCAAATCAATTCCTCTCTGTGTGTTTGTGAGCGAGATGCCTTGTGAGTCATTCTAATGCTGTAGACTACATCAGAAGGACATTCTCTAGGTGCTTTCTTTCCTTTCTGACTTCCATACCTCCATTTTTATCTGGCATGTATCTATATATAAAATCACTGTAAAAAACCTCCAGCAGCTGACTGTGAAAGAAAACCCTTCTTTGAGTGCTCCATTGAAGTCTGCTTCCAGAGCACAGCACAGTGTTGGAACAGGTAGGCACTAGCCTGCCTTAGCTGGGCAGCATTGCTGATGGGATTTTTAATGTCCCAGTCGGCGATGCTGACCAAAGCCACTAGGGTCCCTGGGTGCAGAGCAAGGCAACCCAGTGCCTTACATGCTGCAACCCAGTACTGGGTCAGGACCCAAACTTTAAAAAACACTGCTCGAGGCATCAGGAGACCTAAGATCTAGCCCTAGCTCTGTTGCTGTTCTGATGTATGGTCCTAGCCAAGTCACTTTAGATATGTCTACAATGCACACTAAGCCTGAGCCTGTGAGACCTGGGCTTGTAGACTTGGGGGTTCCAAGCCCTCCCTTGAGAGTTCACAATGCATTGTAAACCTGGGTTTAGAATAGCTGGACCCACATCTAACAGTGATGCTAATGCATCCACACTGCACTATGCAGACCCTCTGACTTGGGTCTGTGGTTTGATCTGAGTCCACACTGTCCAACTGACAGGGCTCGGACCTGAATCACAGTGGGACTTGGGCTGTGATCCACTCCACCTACAACTCGGGTCCTGCATGCTTCCTGATCTGAGACAGGCTGATTGTGTGTGGACAGAAAGGGGACCCGGGCTCAAACCTGAGCCAGAACTGGGGCTTTTTGTGCAATGTAGACATACCCTTAGTATTCTCAGTGCTTCATCACCCTAAGCTGTAAAATGGGGATGATAGTACTTTCCTGGTTTTGGAAAATGCTTTAAAATTATCAGATTAAAGCTGGCAGATAAATTCAAAGTATTATTATAGACATTTACCATAAGTAATAAAGAAGAATATCAGAGCCAATTGAAACCATAAAGAGAATTGAGATAGGCACAGTGTAGCGCAATTACTCGATTTGGAAATTGACCAAGACACTGCTGGTAATACTGCTATTTTTATGGAAAGTGCTGTGGAGCATTTAAATGACCTTAAGTGATCAGGACATTTGCTTTAGGTCTAAATCTGAAAAATGGCACAGCAGGTAGAACAATTAGGACTTATAAAACAAGACTGGATAAAACACTAAAATATGTATTGCATGGAACAAGCTCATGCTGACAAGAAGATGCACTCAGTAACGTAACAGGTCTTCTATGGCCTGATTTCTATGATTCTATGAAGGGCCTTATGGTTTTGTTTACACAAACTTACACTGATTTCATTAAGCCAGTTTTCAAGCTATGTGTATGGACTCATAGGTGCCGACTCCATGGAAAAAAAATGATGGGTGCTTAGCATCCACCGGCAGTCCCCCTATCAGCACCTCCCTCTCTCCCCAGCGACTCCCACCTCCTGGCAGCTCCGCCGATCAGCACCTCCCACTTGTCCCTGCACCTCTCTCTCACTGCAATCAGCTGTTCTGCAGCGTGCAGGAGGCACTGGCGGGGAGGGGAGGAGCGAGGGCTGGGCACACTAGAGTTAGGGGGCGGAACAGAGTGGGAAAAGGCAGAGAAGAGGTGGGATGGGAGTGGAGCAGGGGCAGGAAGAGGCAGAGCGGGGATGGGGCTTTGGGGGTCTGGGGCAGAGCCAGCAGCGAGCACCCCTTTGCACATTAAAAACTCAGCGCGTACATATGGACTCATATGTCATAGGATGTAAGGCTGGAAGGGACCTCAGAAGTCAGCCCACTGCTCGGAGGCAGCACTAAGTACACTTATGCCATCCCTGGCAGGTGTTTGTCTGACCTGTTTTAAAAAACCTCCAATGACAGAGATTCCACATCCTCCCTTGGAAGATTATTCCCGTGCTTAACTATCCTTACAGTTAGAAAGTTTTCCTAGTATCTAACTGAAATCTCCTCTGCTGTAGATTGATCCAATTATTTCTTGTCCTATCTTCAGTGGACATGGAGAACAACTGATCACCGTCCTCTTTATAACAGCCCTTAACATATTTGAAGTCTGTTATTTGGTTCCCCCCTCAATCTTCTTCTTTCAAGCCTAAACATGCCAGTTTCATTAACCTTCCTTCATAGGCCAGGTTTTCAAAATAAAAGTGTCGTTATCCTAAAATCAGTTTGTTACCATACTGATTCTGTACTTGGGTCACCTTATGCTAATTTTATGATAAAATACTTCTGTTGTGCCTGTGTGCAAGAAGAGAATCAGGACCACAAAGAAAGGCAGAGGATGGAAATGATATGAAGAAAATATGAGGTATAATATGAGCCAACTAAAATATCTGTAGACAAATGCAAGAATAAGGGAAACAAAGGAGAGGAATTAAAACTAGTATGAATTGAGGGTGATTACGATCTTGCAAAGATGTGGCAGGATAGCGATTATAAGTAGAATGGCATGCTTTTCTGCATGCATGTAGTAATTGAGGCTGGGACTGAGGCTCATTTTGAAAATCGCAGCCTACATGCCTAGCTGAGCACAATTCAAATACAATAGTGGATTTGTGCTCGCACGTTGGGTGTTGACATATATAAATTAGGCACACACACGTGTATGGCTACAATTGCATTTCTAACTTGGAAAATATGTTTCTTAGTGATTAAGGTGAAACCAGAGCAGTGTAAAAATTCACCAGTGATGCAGAAGGCTGGGACACTGTAATTAAGGCCTAATAAAGGGCAGCTCTCTGATAAAAGTTTCTTGCATTATTTAAAAGCAGCAAAGAGTCCTGTGGCACCTTATAGACTAATAGAGGTTTTGGAGCATGAGCTTTCGTGGGTGAATATGCATGCATCTGACGAAGTGGGTATTCACCCACGAAAGCTCATGCTCCAAAACCTCTGTTAGTCTATAAGGTGCCACAGGACTCTTTGCTGCTTTTGCAGATCCAGACTAACATGGCTACCCCTCTGATACCTGCATTATTTAGTAACCAGTCTTGACACAGACTGAGCCTGCAGGTAGACAATATTTTCTAGTAGGAAGATGTGGAAGCTCACTTGGCCCAACGGTACTGTGATGCAGTAGGGACTGTCTGTGTGGGGGATGGGAGAGCCGGGGATGTCTTTAGGTGAGGGACAGGACCTAAGCCTATAACCTGAGCCAGGTAGGGGGAGAGGGGGTCAGCCCCTTTGCCCGGGAAGCTGGACAAAAGGAAGGGGCTGGCTGGAGGGAGTTAGTTCAGTTTTGGTTTTGGGCTGGGTGGTTGGAATTCAGGGAATCCTTAGCTGAGGACTAAGCTTCCTGAACCCCCAGAAGGACTTGACTGAGGGGCCCTGGTTGTGTCTCCAAGCTCTGCTGTAACCTGCATTCCTGTTGTCCAATACACTTTCTGTCTTACTGGCTGGCTGAGAGTCACTGTGAGTCCCAGGAAGAGGGGTGCAGGGCTGGACTCCCCCATACTCTGTGACAGGTACACAATGGCCGACTATCCTAGCGGGTCTCAGATACAGAGCAAGAGCATTTTAATTACCCTCTAGCTATATAGGGTGATGACTGGATCAGAACAGATATCCAGTTACTGTACCTCCAATATCTATGCCAAGAGGGGTGATCAGGTCTAGAGAGCATCCAGCTGAGTGTCCAGAACATAGGTCTGCAGACTGTTCAGGAGGACATGGTTGCCCTCCTGGGTAGAAAGTCCACAGCAATATTAACAGCACGGAGCTAATTTACTCAAGTTTACCATGCGTAAGACTAATCTTACAAGATAAATTAATTACACATATTATTTATTTACCCAAAATGAATATAAAGGGAAATAAAAATAAAAGGAGAGGTGCTTCTATGTTAGGAATAAAGCCAAGTTGTGAAAATGTTCTTTTAATTCTCTTGTATCAGTTTTCAAAAAGTTATGCCTAGTTTGTGATTATTTACATTTTTAAAAATAATGATAATTAAAACAGTAAGTAATGAGGTGGTGGGAGGATTACATGTTCCTCCTCCTATTCCTTGGATGGAAATCAGAGACTTCAAATGCTAGTGTAAAAGATAAAAGGCTTGTTGTGTTGGCAACTTTACAATGGTTTTTCAAGCCTGTCAGATAGTCCTGCTGTGGCATCAGTCGTTGTTCTTCTGGCTGCCATAGTCTTGTTTGATTTGATTAGGAAGATTCTATCATTATTTAAATTATTTTGCCTTCCTAAATTAAATTGACAATAAGAATCTGCAGATCATTGTCTTTAAGTGAGAGAATCCATTTATTATTTATTAACATCTTCCAGCCCTGTCATTGCTACACCTTTTACAGAGAAACTCAACACGCTACCCCTGGCAATAAAAATAAAATACATAAAAATGCTACCTTGTATTGAACTAAAGTATTGGAAATGCAAAGCTCTACCTTGATGTTGGGAGCAAGGGGCGGGGGTGGGGGAGTATGTTTGTGTTACTGCAGTCAAGAAACAGGACCAATTCTTTTCAAAGTAATTGGCTTCCTGCTGTCATAAGTTCTGAGGAAAGTTTGACATGTTTGTGTTTAGCTGTGTACTCATGCTGTAGTTAAGCATAATAATGCACTGTTCATATTGGACAGATGGACTTCCTCAGTTAAAAGTGAAATATACAATGTCTCTCCAGCAATCCAAATACCAAGCCAAGTATGGGTATATTGTGCAATATATAACGTGTGTGTGTGCGTGCGCGCGTGCGCACCTTTAAGCTATTTCCTTTGGGACTAGGGCTGTAAAATCTCTATGTGGCTAAGTGAAGAAGAAGTAAACAGCATTCTGAAAGAGTTCAGCTACAAAGTTTACAATAGAGAGTGATGAAATCCTCGCTTGGAAGAGTTTGGAAAGGAGACATGCCCTCAAAGCAGCTCTAATTCTTTATCTCAGTCTAGGGGTTCAGAAATAGATTTCCCTTACCATCTGGCAGGAAAAAAAATACTGTAACAGGCTGAGACTGTAGAGAGGAAACAAGTCATTGACCAAAGGTTTTTCACTCAAGCATCATTGAATAGCTCTCAGCCTCCTTCCCATCATGGAGTGCTCAGATTACTCAGTGAACCTCTTCATAAAAGTACAAAATTCAAGGATGCATGTATCTTTGCAGGAGGGTGTGGGTTAGGCTTTAAAATAAAGCGATGGCTGGCTATAGTTGAAAAAGAAGTCTGGTTAGTTACAGTAAAACAGCATGTGACAAACAATACACAATAGTTGGAGTTTTGCATTAAATCACAAGGCAATTATAATCAAAGAGAGCCTGGATAAATGTGATAGGAAATCCTGAAATTCCCTTGGGATAACATAGCCCTGCAGGTCTCTTCCTGACTCATGAGTCTGCATCACACTGAAGGAGGAAAATAGGACACATTAGCTGATAAAATGCAGATAAAGAACTAATAAACTCCTCACTATTATTGGTTGACTGTACAATCTAACTCCCTTCTCTTTCTCCTTTGCCATAAATGCATTTCTAATATTTGGAGGGATAAATTCTCCCCTCCTTTACACTCGAAGTCAATAGAGTTTTGAAATGTAGCTGAAGGCAGAATTTGGATGGAAAAGCACAGCTTACTTGTGCTTATCTATCAGTCAAAGCACAGTGTCTGTGCTTGGCAAGTGATAAGTAATAATAACAATAACTCATAATAATCTGTCTTTGCAACAGGTTTATTTTGCACATGATTATTGGATTTTCTTCTGTGTGGCTAAAGACAAAGATTGCAAACAAAATAAAATATGGCAATAAATATTCTAGGGAAATGAAAAAAATACAAAGGTGATTAAAAATGATCCTTCTGTTTTGAAGACAAACTGTCTAAATATCAGAACAGCTGTCAAATATCAAAATATTAAGGGCATGGCTGTTTGTCATGTCTACACTGTTTTCTTCATTGTTTTTGCTGCAATTCCTCATCTTGTATTGCTTCTGTCTAATATTAATTGTTGTTTAAACAGCACATGACTCATTTAGAGACTGATCCAACATTATATATATATCTATATATCTATATCTATATATATCTATATATATATATCTATATATATATCAGCGTATATTTCTTAAGCATATGAATAAGCGATGGTTTCATGGGCGGCAGCTATTGTAGGCCAAGAGAGGCTGAGCCTCCAGGGCCGCCCAGAGGATTCAGGGGGCTTGGGGCAAAGCCGGGGAGCTGTGGTGCTTGTACTCACTCAGCAGTGGTCTGGGTCTTCAGCGGCATTTCGGCGGCGGGGGGCCTTTCAGTGGCTCCGCATCTTTGGCAGCACTGAAGGGCCCCCTGCTGCTGAAATGCTGCTGAAGACCCGGACCGCCGCTGGGTCAGGGCTCGCCGGGCCCCTGCAGGGTCTGGGGCCTGGGGCAAATTGCCTCACTTGCTCTCTCCCTCTGGGCGGCTCTGTGAGCCTCCCCAAACAGTCCTGCCCTGCCAATGCTCCACCCTCAGGTTCCCTCCTGCTTCCCACCATGTTCCTCCTGCATGGCTGGGCTGGGGCTGAGGCTGGGGCTGGAGGGGTCCAGTCTGAGGCCCGGGAGTCCAAGTGGCTGGGGCCATGCTTCCTGCCTGCCTGGAGCTCCAGGAGTGTGGGGGCACGGGGGGCATGTCTCTCACCTGCCTGGTGCTCCAGGGCTGGGGTTTGCACCTCCTGCCCACCTGGTGCTCCAGGGCTTAGGGCCCTGGGCAGCCACCAGGCACTCCAGGGCTGTGGATGCTGGGGGCTGGGCAGCCTACCCACCTGGCACTCTGTGGTGGCCACAGTGGTGGAGCTCTGGGCTCCGGTAGGGGTGGGGCCTCAGACTTAAGGTGTGGGGTTGGGGACTAGCCTTCCTGAGCCAGCAGGTCACATGCTGCCTGTCATAAACAGATAGCTAAGGGTTAATGTCTCTTTCACCTGAAGCACCTGACCAGAGGACCAATCAGGAAACCGGATTTTTCCAACTCTGGGTGGAGGGAAGTTTGTGTCTGAGTCTTTGTTTTCTGTCTGCCTGCTTTCTCTGAGCTTTGGAGAAGTATTTCTGCTTTCTAATCTTCTGTTTCCAAGTTGTGAGTACCAAAGAGTTTGTTTTTTTTGTATTTACATGAATATAGTGCTGGAGTGGTTTGATTTGTATTCTTTTTGAATAAGGCTGTTTATTCAATATTCTTTTAAGCAATTGACCCTGTATTTGTCACCTTAATGCAGAGAGACTATTTGTATGTATTTTTCTTTCTTTCTTATATAAAGCTTTCTTTTAAGACCTGTTGAAGTTTTCTTTACTGGGAAACTTCAGGGAAGTTGAGTCTGTACTCACCAGGGAATTGGTGGGAGGAAGGAGTCAGAGGGAGATCTGTGTGTGTTGGATTTGTTCGCCTGACTTTGCATACCCTCTAGGTTGGTGGGGGGGGAAGGGAGATTGACTCGGTGATTCTGGTTTCCAGGACTGGGAACAGAGAGGGGGAGTCACTCTGTTTGGATTCGCAGAGCTTGTGTCTGTGTATCTCTCTAGGAGCACCTGGATGGGGGGAAGGGGAAAAGGATTATTTCCCTTTGTTGTGAGTCTCAAGGGATTTGGGTCTTGGGGTCCCAGGGAAGGTTTTTCAGGGGGACCAGAGTGCCCCAAAACACTCTAATTTTTTGGGTGGTGGCAGCAGTACCAACTCCAAGCTGGTAACTAAGCTTGGAGGTTTTCATGCTAACCCCCATATTTTGGACGCTAAGGTCCAAATCTGGGACTAAAGTTATGACACTGCCCATGAGTTTTGGTTGTCTTTTTACATTGTTAAATACATTGTTAGGTACTTGGGGAAGTTGCCAGATGGGCGACACTGAAAATTCAGGCGCAGAACTCCTGGCATTTGCAAACTTCGCCTCAGTGCCTGGCCAATTTGCCTATACCTTTGCAGAGGGCCCACCTCTAAAGCGGAGAGGGTATTTCAGTCTCTGGGTGCAGGGAAATGTTGCACTTTCACCAGAAACTACCAGCAATGATGCCAGATGCAGCTGACAGCTGTGTGGGCACTTACCACTAGGAATTGGCTTAAGACCACCAGCATATTTCCTAAAGGCCACACAACAGACATCACAATTTTAGTTCCAAAATTCAGGTCACTACAACTAACCTGCTCTAGATTCCAATTAGTGAGCTACGGTAGGGGTAAAAGACTGTATATCCCATTACCAACTCCCTGAGTTCTTCAGTTTCCCAAAGCAATTTTATTTTGCTCCAAGCCTGCTCTTCCAAACTATTGATTTTATATTTTAGCTGAGCACAAGCAGGATTTTAGTCATTAAGTGTAAGCACAGCATTTATTTTATTGTGTAAAAATCAACTCACCCAATACCCAGCACAAAGCCTAGATAATTGAAATTTAAGCAGAATACTCTTTGGGGGTTTAATAATAAAAAAATAATAATAGGGGATAGAGTTCATCCCATCACACTCCCATGGGCAATCTGCAGGTCTGCAGAACAATTCTTATATGGCAGCTATTCCAGTTTGGACACCATATGAACTCTCCATCTGTACCTCCCCTCCTACACTGTTAGGGGCTATGATGATCTTAGGTGGTGCAGAGGGCTTTGTGCGGTATTTCATCCATATAAATATATTTCCCTCAAGTCCATGCTATGAAATGATTTATGTCAATATTATCCAAATTCAGCAGAACAGAACGTATAAGCCTCAGGAAATCCTTGAAACATCTGAGCTTACTGATCTTCTGACAATTCTGAAAAGTCACGGAGTACTGAGGAGGTAGTATAATGTAGCAATCCTCAAAAAAGAGAGACAGCTGATTCTGGCAATTGCTGTTGGGGGAGTCTAATTGCTGTCACTGATAAAATAATGAATCAACACTCTGAGAAATAGCATTAAATATCAGATGATAGTGGAATCTGTTTGTAAACATCAAGTTTTTCAGACAAACTTGAATTTTCAAATATGTAATTACAAAATTAGGGCCAGATTCTGAAATCTGATCTACTTGGGTGGATTCCTGAGTTCACATGTAGTCCCAGTGTTACATGCAAGTAAAATGGTCCACTTGGGCTAATCGGGTTGTAGGCTCAGGGCCTCACTGAAGCAGGCATTTATGATTGGATACTCTATCTCACAAAAATCTTATTTTCAGTGTGCCTTCCAACTGACTTGGCTGTGAACAATCTCGTGGGGAATGCTAGATGAATGCCAACAAAGAAAGGGATAGATGGAAATATATTGAACTGGGGGAGGTGTACACATGGGTGCCACATGGTAAGGTATTATATCCAATCTTACTTAACATCTTCATTAAGGTCCTGGGAGACTGGGTAAACAATATATCAGCACAATTCACAAGTAGAACTAAATTGGGAAGCATTGCAAAGATGAGAGTGGACAGAAATAATAAAAAATTGACCCAGAAAGGTTAGAAATATGGACAGGAAACTAAAACTAACTTAATAAAAGAGAGATGTGGTCTTTGAAAAATGAAAAGTAAGAGCTGATACATCTGGGGAAAAGAATTAAACACAGATCAATGGGGGAAGAAATGGAGAGATGTTGAACAGCAAAGCTATAATGCAATTTGGGTTGCATGTGAAGAAAGAACAGGACATGAAAATAATAATAGTCTATATATGGTCAGGTTGTCACAGCACCTTTAATATTGTGCTCAGTTCTTAAATAACTTCAGCAGGGCCAGGATTTCACCTCTCATTTTTAGAAACATTGAAAAATTAGAGGGAATTCAAAGAAGAACAAGAAAGATTGAAGTGGTGAAAGGATTGATCTATGGGGAAAGAATACATGGCTTAGCAAAATGATAGTTTACTGTGGCGATGCAAAATAACAGGATACAACTAATTCAAGGATGCAAACACCAAGAAAGAGAGAAAATTAGCTAGAGAAGTGTAAGGAAAAATGGGATAATTAGGAAAGGGAAAATGCAGATACTACTTTCTGAAAATGAGATCTATTAAATTATGGAACAGCCTCCCTCGGGAAGTAATGGAAACCTCATCACTTGACATATTTTACATTTTCATGGATAAAGCAATAACAACAGTAATTTTCAACTCATTTGTATTCTACACTACTTCTTTATTTGTATGAGGAGGTGCAGTTCTTCCAAGGTTTTAACATTGTGTCCTGATATCCAGGCCTCATAATTTTTTGCAACGTAGTAGGCGTGTTTGGGAAATGACACATCTGGTTTCCACTTTTGGGTTCTGAAGCACCGACGGGCATGATCTGGGGTTATCCCCATTCTGTATCTGGCCTTGGTTTGAAAAAGTTTATAGTCATTCATTTGCTGCTTAGGCATTTCAGTTGCCACCTCTGCTAAAGGTCCACTGAGCTGTGACCTCAATTCTACCATGTACTGGTCTTCGGGGATGCTGTACCCAAGACAGGCTCTTTCAAAATTTTCCAAGAAGGCCTCGGTGTCATCACCTGCCTTGTAGGTGGGAAATGTCCTGTGCTGTGGAGCAATAATTGGCGCCGGGTTGTTAGGATTGGCTGGCACATGCAGCCCAGCTTTTGCCAAGTCCAGTTCATGTTTTCTCTGTTTTTCCTTCTCTTCATTTTCTTTTTGTTGTTTTTCCATTTCTTTTTGTTGTTTTTCCATGTTTCGGCGGTGGGCCACCTCTTCTTCTTCTTGCTTCCTTCTGTGGGCCAACTCATCTTCTGCTTGTTTCCTTCGGTGGGCCAACTCTTCTTCTTCTAGTTTTCTTTTGTGTGCTGCCTGTTTGATTTGTTCTTCTCTTTCTTTCATCTCCATCTCTTTTTGTTTTATTTCCAGTTGTCGCCTGTGTTCAGCTTCTTTGATTTGTTCTTCAGCCTCAATTTTTGCCTTAGAAGTCATGGTTCCTGTTTTCTTGGGTTGGGGTGCCCTCCGGTGTTTATCTTCTGCACTGCAGGCTCTGTTGCCTCCTAGAGTCTGCCTAGCAAAAGTGCCTTTAGCTAATCTTCAATGTTAAGTAAACCTGAAAAACCACTTTATTTGCATGTATATAGTGCTGGTAATGACTCTCAATGGGAGAGCTATGTTCACAAAAGATTCTTTGTCACAGCTTAATGGTCTCTTGCTTATTATGCAAGCCACAAACTGCCAGAGAGAGCAGAAAAAAAATTCTCTCTGGTTCCCTTTTAAAACCAAACTGTTTCTCTCTGCTAAAAAGCCCTTAGCAGAGAAAAGAAAAATATAATATTCCTACTGGCTTCTGGATTTTGTCTATCCCGTAACCGCTGCACACCATGTCATAACTCTAGTCCCAGATTTGGACCTTAGCGTCCAAAATATGGGGGTTAGCGTGAAAACCTCCAAGCTTAGTTACTAGCTTGGACCTGATACTTGCTGCCACCACCCAAAAAATTAGAGTGTTTTGGGGCACTCTGGTCCCCCTGAAAAACCTTCCCTGGGGACCCCAAGACCCAAATCCCTTGAGTCTCACAACAAAGGGAAATAATCCTTTTTCCCTTCCCCCTTCCAGGTGCTCCTGGAGAGATACACAGACACAAGCTCTGTGAATCCAAACAGAGTGACTCCCCCTCTCCGTTTCCAGTCCTGGAAACAAAAGCACTTTCCTCTTCACCCAGAGGGAATGCAAAATCAGGCTAGCAAATCCAACACACACAGATCTCCCCCTGATTCCTTCCTCCCACCAATTCCCTGGTGAGTACAGACTCAATTTCCCTGAAATTTCCCAGAAAAGAAAACTCCAACAGGTCTCAAAAAGAAAGCTTTATATAAAAAGAAAGAAAATTACATACAAATGGTCTCTCTGTATTAAGGTGACAAAATACAGGGTTAATTGCTTAAAAGAATATTGAATAAACAGCCTTATTCAAAAAGAATACAAATCAAAGCACTTCAGCACTTATATTCATGCAAATACCAAAGAAAAGAAACCATATAACTTACTATCTGATCTCTTTGTCCTTACACTTAGAAACAGAAGATTAGAAAACAGAACTACTTCTCCAAAGCTCAGAGAAATCAGGCAGACAGACAACAAAGACCTCAGACACAAAATTTCCTCCACCCAAAGTTGAAAAAATCCGGTTTCCTGATTGGTCCTCTGGTCAGGTGCTTCAGGTGAAAGAGACATTAACCCTTAGCTATCTGTTTATGACAGAGGTCTTCTTCGAAAGGGCCAAGTCTCTTCCCCTGCTCCCTAGCTTAATATTTATATTTGGTCAAATTATTTGTTGCAAGCAAATTATCAGATTAATTATCCCTTTTTTCCTGTTTGTGAGTCATACTCAAAGCCAGTCTTGATTTGTCTGAATGATTTGTATTCGTTACACATAAGCATTCACCAAATAGTTTCTGAGAAAAAATAACAAGCTACACTTGTTCCTGAACTATTTACTTTGACTATTTATTATTCATACTGTGGAGACTGGGGGATGGGTGGTCAGGCCAAATCGCTAGAGTCAGGAGCCTGGAACCAGAGCCAGGGTCAGAGTCAGGTGCCGAGCCAAAGGTCACAGCCAGAGAAAAAATCAGGAGTCAAGTCAGGGTTACGGTGTAGGATCAGGGACCTGAAGTGAGGTAGGAAAGCGGGAACTGGGAACAGAGAGGGGTCTGGGGTAAAGAAGGCAGGAACAGGCTGAGAGCCAGGAGTCAGGCAAGTAGGCAGGGCCCATAGTAGCAGCCAGCCAGAGATTCAGTTAGCAGGGCTGGCTCTAGCTATTTTGCTGCCCCAAGCACGGTGGCACGCTTGCCTGTGGATGCTCCACCGGAACCACGAGACCAACGGACCCTCCGCAGGCACACCTGCAGGAGGTCCACCAGAGCCGCCTGCAGCTCTCCCGGCAACCGGCAGAGTGCCTCCCGCGGCATGCCACCCCAAGCACGCGCTTGGCACGCTAGGGCCTGGAGCCGGCCCTGTCAGTTAGTTACTCAGACAACTTCCTGTGCCACTTTCTGGTTTAAATAATATACCCAGCCAATTGGTGGGGCTGGACATCTACCCCAATTAGGAGCTTCATGGGCAAGGACTTTTGTAAGCAAGATCTTCACTAGCCCATGGGTGGTGGCCATGGTCTGAGCCCTGCTGCCTGAGAACCTCGAGGGCTGGGTGTGGAACCTGCAGTCCCTCACACATTCAATTTGTGATTGGTCATTTCAATCACATGCAACTGACACTTCTAAGTGGGAGAACAATAAGAACACGGTGATTAATGAATGACAAATAAGTAATAGTGAGTAACAAATGACAATAGGATGAAGTACAGAATGCACAAAAAATTTCAGAAATAAACCAGCTGCCATCCAAATTCTTACAATCAACCAATAAACTAATACTGTGAATAACTGCACATCGAACTTGCTATGTTTATTCATGAAAGTATATGTAAATCCCCTTCTGTATTATCTTCCCAACTCTATTGACCTCATACCTTTCCATTGTGCTTTAGCTGCATTCATAAGAAATTTTAGGACAGCATAAAAGTTGACTGTCCTGCCATTTTGTGTCTGTGCTGTTTATTTACTCTCTCTGGCTAAGCAATTTTATTAGTATTGAATTTTCCCCTGTTGCCTTTCTGCGTCTTTTTGCAGTTTGATTCTGTCCTCCAGTGTTTGCTGATCCTCCAGTTTTGATCATGGTTGGATTTACACCAAAGAAACACTCAACAAAGAAAGACATGAAGCAGCTGTGCAGGATGCAGATACATACTTGTTATTCTGAGTTTAGTTGATCAAAATACCCCCTGGAACCCTCAAAAGAGTCCTGCACTGGGCTACAAGTAGCAGGAAGTGTCACTGCTTGAAGACTAACTGATGCTTCACCATTGTGACAGAAGCAGCTCCAAAGGCTGCAGTTGGAGGACCACTGCACTAGAAGATACACTGTAGAAGTTAGCTTGCATTGGCAGTGAGAGGGACTAGATCACCTGCTATGTCTTTTATCAGCTCTAATTTCTATGATTTCTTGAAGGATCAATAAGTAAAGATTTACCCCATGGCATTTACAGTAAAACAATACTCTGCTGTTGAAAGCTGTGGACCCTTTCAAATTACTAGGGTGGGGGTGGGGGACAATTAGGTAGAGTTTGATGAAATACCAGCATTTACACACATACAATTGCCTTTTGTCAGTAATGGTATGAAAAAAGTATGATTACCATTACTAAAAAAGTAGTTGTACCATAAATAAATAAATAAATAAATAGCTAGTTAGCTAGCTACCTAGCCACCAGGAAGATGGTGGAGTAGAGAAAGCTGGGAAAGAAACAGACTAAGCCAGGAGGAGAAGACACCCTTCTTCCCCTTTCCCCCCACAGATCAGACACACTGGAAACAGGGTCCTAGGAGCATTTAAAAGTAGATGGGCCAGACCCTTTCCTGGAAAATCATCATAGCTCGTCTGATATATATATATATATATATATATATATATATATATATATATATATATATATATATATATATATATATATATATATATATATATATATATATATATATAAAATAGGTAACTTAAAAACACAATAGAGAGGTAATATTACCAAGACCTTTGCCTGCTTAAAGAATGAAAGATTTGGTTATGAAATGAAAGGATGCTCTCCCTCTTCTTCTCTTTGGTATGTCTGCCGCCTGGGGAAGTAGTGTGGTCCAGTGAACAAGCACTAACTCAGGAGTCAGAAATGCTGGATTCCATGCCTAGCTCTGCCACTGAACTGCAGTGTGACTGGGCAAAACATTTCACCTTCCTAGTGTTTCCCCATCTAGAGATAGGGGATAATAGGACCTATCTTCTTTTGTAAAACCCTTTATGATCTACAGATAAAAAATGCTATGTAAGAGCTAGGTGTTTTTATTAAGTAAGCAAAAGACCCCAGATCCAATGGGGAGTTTTGGCAGTGCAAGGACTTCCTGATCTCAACTTTTGTTAACAACAAATAACAACATTGTATTTAAATTATTAGACTGACTTTTTTTCTTATATCATTAAACATGTTTCGCAATAGGTACTTTTGGGAAAAAAGGCTTAAAAGATTAGAGATAAGATGAGGTGATGCAATTCAATAAATTCTTCTATATTCAGGCTAGATACCAATTAGTTCTGATTCTTTCTTAATTTCCACCAGATTAAAGAAAAGATGGCTTTGAATTTGACAAGGATTATTTGCTTCTACACTGCTGTGCTTTAGTAATTCTCAACTATATTTTAAACTGCCACTAGGGTACTGGATATATGCATGTTTAGCTCTGTGTGATCCTGAATTATCTTCTCAAAATATACTTTATTAAAGAGATGAGTATTTTTACTGATATCTTTGTAACAAACCAAACCCTCTGGTTCTAATCACAAAAGAATTTAATAGTCAGTGGTCTAATAATAATATGCAATAACATGACATTAAAACATATCTCATTTGTATGCTTTGGCTCACATGATTAACTTTGGTTCTGTTTCAAGGAATGATTATAAAACTAAAAAAGAAAAATAATCCCTGCCCTTCAGATTCATTTTTCAAACAAATATATCCGTTCCTTCTTAATGGCTTCAGTTCCTGGTGCTTAAATCTTGAAGCTATTGTACTTGATTACATGTGCTCATTAAACCTCCAGAATGTGCATGCATTTGAGAAATGCAAATTGTTTCCAGCCTTTATAGGAATCTGCACTAAGGATAAAGCCATGCAGAAATTGTTTATTGCACAAGGAAAACAAATCTGAAGGAGCAAAACTTTTCAAGGTCTTGTAAAAGTTTATGTTCCCATTAGAACAAAGCTTTTCACCACTTGCTGCATTACATTTGGGGAGTTTGAAGCAGCTTCCCTGTGGTTTCATTTGTTCTGGAAACATGCTAATGGTAGTTTCATGATTAGTGTTTGTGATTATGGAGTGTATAGAATGAGATCTGCAATAGACTTTAGAGGGCAACGAAATTCTAAATTGTATAGCCAAATAATTCACAACAGTGTTATTACTCTTGTAACTTTCTCTGAGTGGGAGTTGGAACAGGAAGGAGAGGGAAGCAGTTTGATGATGTTGTAGGTTTAAGCCTTGCCACGGTGGTATTTCAGCCACTAGTGCAGCAGCTGGACTAATACTTGGGCAAAACCCTGGTATAGGGCCAATTTTAAATGGTGCTGTGTGCCATATGTGCAGCTTACCCCACTCTGAAATTGGGGCTAAACTGCACCCCTGCAAGTTCTCCTGAATCAAAGTGAGCTCTATACGATAGGGATGAGATTCTGTGCTGCCTCCTAGAGCACCAATCCCCGCACCAGGTTCTGAGAGGGGGTCCTTTTAGAGGGCAATCTGCGGCTGTCTTGCTCAGTTCCTCCGCTGGTGGAAAGCCTTCCTTCCCCCAACCCCTCCAGCCAGACCCGGGGCTTTTAGAGCAGATTTGCGTAAAGGGACAGGGCTGGAATGAGAATAGCAGCCTAAGGAATTTGCATCCATGCAGCTACTTCACTTTCAGCTGAAATCCCAGTACAGATAAGAGTGCACAGCCAGATTCTGATGCCCTTACGCACTTTGAGTAGCAATTTACATTATGAGCAGAAACGAAGAAATGAGGCGACTAGGGGAGCAACTGCTACTCACTGTGATTTCGGCTGTTAGAACCCAGCTTTTATCTGTTTATTATATGTTGTTAAGTAGAAGATAACCACGTGGGCGTTGCAGTTCTATTAGAGCGTATTTGGCCACTCCAAGTTTAGGCATCGTTTACATTTAAACTACCCCTTCCGTCTCGTTATTTTGTTTTCTCTTGCAAAGGTTTAAATCCTGTTTAACGGATTTTATTCCCCAACAATTTGGCGAAAATTAGTGTATCATGGGCTTTTGTTTCAGAAACAAAAGTGAACTCTCTGGGCAGAAGGGTTTTGTTTTGACTCTCCCCACCCCCCAAAAAACCCCCAACACCATCCATGTGGTTTTACTAAACTGAACAAGAGGAACAAATTGCTGCTTTCCTTGCCTGCATTCACTCACACTTTGCCCTGCCTGCAGCATTGTTTTTGCTGTATTTTGATTTTTTTAAAGCTCCTGCAGAGGTCCCCATGAGGTTTCTAGACACACCTTTTGTCAGGGTGTATGCTAGCAAATTTGAAAGCAAGCGTATCTTTCCCACAAAACTTTTGATGTGAAGATCGATTTGTTTAACCTCACGCAATTCTAACAAAATGTAACGCGTGTGTTTCAGCAGCTCAGGGTTGTAAACACAGCATGCTAAAGCCAGATGCCTAAAAGGGACACATCATACAGTTTCTCTGTTAGCTCGCCTGTCACTCAACGGGTGCAGCGTTGATGTTGCCTCAGAAAATGTCTCTTTCCTTCAACTCCAAATGTCCTTCGTTAATACAGAATGCTTTGTTTTTAATACGATTGTTTTATTATAGCAGTAGTCATAAGTAATAACAAAATCCCAACCGAAAGCAATATAGCACTCTCCGTTAGGTCAGGCATGCACTGATCATTTACACATTATGGAGGACTGGTGTGATTATAAAATCGGTTTAGCAGCAGCTAACAAAAAATACGTACTTCTGCTTGATATACTAAATTTATGAAAAATAAGGCCAAGATGTCATACTCATTGATATCTTTGGCACCCTAGCTGCTGAAGCATAATAACCAAAAGCACATCTTGAAAATGAAACTGTAGTACTTGGGTCAATAGTGGGTTAGTAGAATATAATTTTCTATAAGATGGAAGAAAAACATTGAACATTCAGATCATCAGCCGATGAGAGATGCATGGCATGGAACTTACAGTAGAAAAGGAATATCCAGTACTCCTATAAAAAAGTGTTCAAAAATAATGTTGACAATATTGATCTGATCAGAAACATACAAGCAGAAAACCCCCAAAGTAACCCCTCTCTCACATACATACACAAAATCAACCAACCTTAGACACAAACGAATTCTAGAAACAAGGCAGAATGCCTTCACGGTGTCACTTGGTTTCAGCTATTTATTTGAAATTTCTACCTGATTTTTGGACTCCATTGATCTCTTTAGCACAGTTGATAAGTTATGTTGTTTTTTTTTAGTGTGCATGGAAGAAGAATTTCTGGAGTAGCAGGACGCCACTGATGTGCAGCGACGCTAATGTACATGAGAAAACCATACACTTTTTCATCACCACTTTGTAAACAACGGTTAGAACTGTCAACAAGGTGACACTTTGGCACAGTCAGGGCACTTGACACCTAACGATTTGTTGCCACCGGCATTTGGGCAGATGGTTTCATTCCCTTTGAGCATCCCATTTTTCAAATCACTCGCAGCTTCCTCCGTGCAAGGACTTTTAACATATTCTCATGGCAATAGTTTTACGAGCGTGCGCACGCGCATACACTCACATCTTAATCTTAAACCATACAACCAAAACATCACTGGAAACCCCCTCGCTTCTTTCTTCCACCACCTAAGGAGACAGTATTGGGACTAAGAGTTGGTGGCTTCCTGCCTGTTCACTTGAAGGATTAATCCCAGGAGTTTCTCGCTGATCAGCCTTGATGAATATTAAGCGAGGTGGAAGAAAAGTAGTGTTAATTCATATTCTTTAACTCATAATAAATATCGTAAGGACTAATTATGTTGCCTACATGGTTACACCACAAGTAACTGCTAATGTGGGAATTCCTGTCATCATCATTCTTCCCCCTAGCTTCCAACTACCGCGCCACCCCACTTTATTTCTAAGATGTATGTGTTTGGTTTTTTAATATAGTGTTTGTATAAGCACATTCTTAAATGTATTATAGGGGAAAGTCCTCTGCTTTTATACAACTGAAGTGCAAGTTAGTAGGGGAAAACTTTAGTCGCCAAGTTTGCTGGAGAACAGAGCAATGTGTTTGCACACGTGTAATTGACAGATTGTTCGTTTCTTGGGGGAATGTCCCACTGAGTCCATGCAGGGGACACTATGACACGCGTGTCCCCAGGGATCAGAGGATTGGTCAGGGAAGATGCTGATTTGCATACCCTTATCTATATAACCTCTGGGGAAGGGCGGAGAGAGCAAAAAGGCAAGCTGTAGCCTGGGGCACGCACAGCTACTTAAAGACTCCTGGCACCAATTACACAGCGGAGAGGTTCTGATGGCCGGAATGTGTTTAAACGGGGGGCAGTGATCAATCTGTACATTCAGGAGTGGGGGCTTTTGGTCTGTTTCTAATCTGGCATCTTTAAAGCTTCTACAACACAAAGTGCCAGTGGCTTTTTTTGAGGGCTGCGTGGTAGGATCTCAGAGGCTATGTCTCCTGGTCTCACACTGTCCAGAGCGGGACTAAGCTCTCTGCTGCTGTGTCTCCTGGTTGCAGGATGCCTGGCTGAGATGGTCAGGTACCACACGTACGAGGAAGACGCCCCCGGTACAGTCATTGGGGTGCTGTGGGACGATTTGCAGTCTCGCTCTGGGGACAGACCCCTCGGCAGTTTCCGGCTGATGGAGCAGTTCAGCAACAGCTCGCTGGTCCGGGTGCGGGAGGGCGACGGGCAGCTGAGCATCGGCGAGGAAGGGATCGACCGGGAGCGGCTGTGCGGCCAGTCCCTCCAGTGCGTCCTGGCTTTCGACGTGGTGAGCTTCTGGCAGGAGCAGTACCGGCTGGTGCACGTGGAGCTGGAGGTGCGGGACATCAACGACAACGCGCCGCGCTTCCCCCAGGCGCACATCCCGCTCGAGGTGTCCGAGAGCGCCGCGCCCGGCACCCGCCTGCCGCTGGAGATCGCCCTGGACCCGGACGTGGGCTCCAACTCCATCCAGAGCTTCCAGCTCTCGCGCAACAGCCACTTCGCCATCGAGGCGCAGCCGCGGGCGGACGGCGGGAAAAGCGCCGAGCTGGTGCTGCTGCACGAGCTGGACCGCGAGACCCAGGCCGCCTACACCCTGGAGCTGGTGGCCCAGGACGGCGGCAGCCCGGCCCGCGCGGGCACGGCCACGGTGAGCGTCCGGGTGCTGGACGCCAACGACAACAGCCCGGCCTTCCCGCAGGGCTCGCTCACGGTGGAGCTGGGCGAGGACGCGCCGCGGGGCTCCCTGCTGCTGGACCTGGACGCGGCCGATCCCGACGAGGGGCCCAACGGGGAGATCGTCTACGGCTTCGGCAGCCAGGTGCCGGCCGAGGCGCGGCAGCTCTTCCGGCTGGACCCGCTCTCGGGCCGCCTGACGCTGGAGGGGCCGGTGGATTACGAGCGGCAGCGGACCTACGAGCTGGACGTGCAGGCGCAGGACCGGGGCGCCAGCCCCCTGGCGGCCACGTGCAAAGTCATCGTGCGCCTGGCCGACGTGAACGACAACGCGCCGGGCATCAGCATCAGCCCCCTGAGCGGCGCCCCCGCCGGCGCCGGGGTGGCCTACGTCAGCGAGGCGGCGGCGCGCGACAGCTTCGTGGCGCTGGTCAGCACCTCGGACAGGGACTCGGGCCCCAACGGGCAGGTGCGCTGCGCCCTCTACGGGCACGAGCACTTCGCGCTGCAGCGCGCCTACGCCGACAGCTACGTGCTCGTCACCGCCGCGCCGCTGGACCGCGAGCGCATCCCCGAGTACAACCTGACCCTGGTGGCCGAGGACCTGGGCTCGCCGCCCCGCAAGACCATCCGGCAGTGCACGGTGCGCGTGAGCGACGAGAACGACAACGCGCCGCTCTTCTCCAAGCCCGTCTACGAGGTGGCGGTGCTGGAGAACAACCCGCCGGGCGCCTACCTCGCCACCGTGGCGGCCCGGGACCCCGACCTGGGCCGCAACGGGAAGGTGCTTTACAGGCTGCTGGAGACACAGAGCCCGGGCGGCGGCCCCGGGTCCGCTCTGCTCTCCGTGGATCCCCGCAGCGGGTCCGTCCGCGCCCGGCAGCCCCTGGACTGCGAGCAGCTGCCGCTGGTGGAGGCGGAGATCGAAGCCTGCGACGGGGGCGCCCCGCAGCTGTGCCAGCGGGCCCGCCTCAGGCTCCGGGTGGTGGATCAGAACGACAACGCCCCGGTCATCACCTCCCCGCCGCTGGCCAACGGCTCCGTCGAGCTGCCGCTGCCCGCCAGCGCCCCCGCCGGGTACCTGATCGCCCGCTTCGCGGCCAGCGACGCGGACCAAGGCGCGAACTCCGAGCTCTCCTACTCCCTCCTGGGCGGCGCCCACCCGCTGGTCGCCCTGAACCGGGACACCGGGGAGCTGGCCCTGCGGAGGAGGCTGCACGGAGGGGCCGCGGGAGCCGCCTTCCCGCTTGTCGTCGCTGTCCACGACGGCGGGAGGCCGTCGCTGTCCTGCACAGCCGCCGTTCGGCTCGTTCCCACGGACACACTCCCCTCTAGCGTGGAGATCGTGGTCGTGCAGCCCTCGGCGGAGGAGCTGCAGCCCAGCCTGGACCTCTCCCTGGTCCTCATCGCTGTGCTGGCCGGAGGCTGCGGCTTGCTGCTGATCGCTATCATCGCCGTGGCCTCCACCTGCAGGAGGAGCAAGAGTCACTTCCAACCTGGGCCCGAAGAGCAGGGGAGAGGCAAGGAAGCCAGGCTGCTGAAGGGCTCAGGCTCCCAGGCAGGGAGCTCCTCCCCGGGCCAGGCAGACTCCTGCCAGCTCTCTGTTACCACTGAGTCTGATAACCCCAGTGACACTTCTGAGGTGGAGGAGAGCAGCAGAGAGTCCTTGTGTCATTCTGCCCAAGAGAGGAAAGCCAGGAGCAGAGACTCCCAGGTAAGCACACCTGATTCCTTTTCAGCGGTTCTGCAATGAATTCATCCTTTCAACTCCCAAGAATCTGTTGTAAGCGCTTGACACAACATTCCATGAGGTCACTTAGCCAATTCAGTTTGATTCATATCTGGACATTTTTTGTGATAGGAGAACTAGATCTGTTTGCTTGTAGACAGACAAGTCTGAAGATCTGGATCTGATTTCTGGCTCTGCCACTGGTTTACTGCCTGCATTTCACCTCTCTGTATCTCAGTTTCCTTATCTGTAGAATAGAAATAAGTGTATGTACCCACCTTTGTAAAGTGCTTTGAGATCTACACATGAAAAGGATTCTATCACAGCTAAGTATTATTATAGAGATATGTGTTTGTTTTTGTTGATATATATGGGCTATGGTTTATTTCTGTTTGTTGTAATTATTATTATTTCTGTTTATTTGATAGGTTAGAATCATAATATACATCCCCTTGAAGTAAACATTCTGTTTAAATTATTGTTGGGCCATTTTTATGCTGAGAAATGCAAAAGTATTAACATAGCTATTTCTTCCTTTTGTCAGAATCAGGTTCTTGTTCCTTTTCATCCTCGGTGTCTTTGGCAGGAGCGAGAATCTGCTTTGAGTTTAAGGTAAAGTAGTGTTTTTCATACATTTAATATTTTTGGACATTTACAGAAATTCATATTGAGGCAGAGTATGGAAAAAACAATACACTAATGGTTTCCTTTTGCTTTCAGCTCCCATTCAACTCCTGATCAGTTTAGTGCGAAAGACAGTGGGAAAGGAGATAGCGAGTTTAATGATAGTGATTCTGATGTCAGTGGGGAGGGGTTAAAGAAGCCACCTTCACAGTCAGCTGAAAAGCAAGTTGGTAAGTATAAATTTAACCTCAAACTCTTCAGGGCAACATGTATAAAAAGATAGTTGAACTATGATGTTGTCCCTTCAAATGTATCTAGTATTAACAAAGACTGTAACATTAGACTAAGCTTTTTGGGGCAGAGATCATGGGATTTGAATCACCACTGCAGTAATGATCAGTGAAGTTACACAGGCATGAAACTGAAATGACCCAGTGGAGAATCAGGTCTTCTAGTGTTAATTTGCCAACTGTGGTTTTTGGGTCTTCCATTTTAAGGTACCTAACTTAGCATACTTTAAAGGGGGCTGATTTTCAGAAACTGCCGATTCCACACTTTATGGTGTCTCAAGTTGAGCATCCTAAAACTCAAGACACCCAAAATTATTTGTCACGTTTGAAAATTTAGGCCTCCTATCTTCATATTTTTTTCGGTAACAAATAAAATATATTTACAGTTAAATTGCTCCTTGTCAAATCCCTCTTCCATTACTAAAACCCTGATCTTGGAAACACTTAAACTCAAATTGGGTTCAGTTACTCATATGTGTAGTGTTTTTTTCTGGGATCCGAGCGTACTTTTAGGACATGACGTTGCTCCCATTGAAATGCATGGGAATCTGCCCCTTAACCAAGCACTGAAGTGTGGATGTGTTTTTATCGATATATAACGCTCTTTTTGGTAGAAATAAACACATCTAATTGCGTAATGCTGGTGAAAGTTATGGGAATTTGATATTTCACTTCTGACAGAACATATTAGATCTCTGTATTCCAGAAAAAAAAGTGTGATTGTTAAAACATTACTTCTCTTCCAGGTACTGCAGCCTGTACAGATGGACAGACTTACAAGGAAACAAAAAGATATTGTAGATTTTATGTCCACCAGTCCCAAACAAGCAAAACCATCCCATTGCATTATGAAAATGATTATACGATTGCATATTCTACACCAATTTATCAGCCCATCCTTCAGCTCGGGAAGACCAATTTTCTTCCACAACAGCCAAAGCTGAAAGAGTATCAAGTTAATATTCCTAAAACTGAAAGACTACAAAGTGTATTTGAAAGAGTTGTAAGTGATGGGCCAGCAATGCCACCAACCGCTCTGTCAAGACAGTATAAAGGACTAAATCACCCTCCACAGAACACTTTACTCCAAAATGCCTCTGAAGTAGCAACATCATTCTGACATAGCAATGTAAAGACATACAAAACTGTCATAGGAATGGACTAAATGTGTTCATTTTTATGTGTAAATGTTACCAGCTGAGATATGTAAATGAAATCTCACCCAAAAATCAAATATAACTTTGAATTATGGCAAAAGCAATCAATGTCTAGACAAATCATCCTTCTAAATTTGTCCTTTATATTTACCAAAGAGTCAAAAAAAATCATATTAAAGGACATAGTTACTGCTGCTAAAGAAGGCTAGGGGAAAGCAAAGATTTATGTTTTATATTGAAACAATTAATGTAAATAAAAAGTGTAGATCTAGATGTACATTTAAAAGCTAAATGTGTCCCTGTGTCTGTTCTGTTTCTTATGAAATACTTATTTCATGATTTATCAGACGATCTACCTGTTATGTTTGTGTTAGCTGTCAAATAATAAATGCAAATTTAGGCTGCAATCCTGTAACTTGAAAGAGGCAGGCAGACCCCTTTTGTCCATGAGGTAAGACAGAAGCCTTAGGGTATGTCTACGCTAAAATTAAAAACCCACAGCTGCCATGTGTCAGCTGACTTGGGCTCATGGGGCTCAGGCTAATGGGCAGTTTAATTGTGGTGTAGATGTTGGGGCTTGGATTGGAGCCTGGGCTCCGGAACCCTGCGAGGGGGTAGAGTTCCAGTGGTCAGTCTCCAGCTTCAGTCTACACTGCAATTAAACTGCCCTTTAGCCCAAGCCTATGAGCCCAAGTCAACTGGCATGGACCAACTGCGAGTGGCTCATTGCAGTGCAGACACTCTTAGGAGTGTGAGTTAAGGCTTTAGTCATGGGCTCTTAATAAATAATCAGAAAGCATATCTGTGTTGAAGGACTGAGTAGTTCAGGGTAATGAAGAGCCATTCTAATCTGGTTGGGGATACTGATGTTAAAAAATCACATTCTCATTGGCTGGTTGGGCCTTTTGGAAGATGCCACAGCTGTACCTCAATCCTTGCAGGACATAATTTGTACCGCGTTACTGATTCACACATAACAATTCCCTACACCGTGTGTGTGTGTGTAAGAGAGTAACACTGATGTGGGGAGGACAAAGATAATAAGGCTTGGTTGGCCAATAGGTTCTACCACATTATCAGTGTTAAATAAGATCTTCTGTGAGTATGGGGATGAAGGAAGGTAGTTGGAGACAGGGAGAGAAGTTACATCTAAAACCGATTGTGTCTCACAAAAGGCCAAAGGGCCATTTCAGTAGCTGTTTGTTGCCATTCAGACGTGGTCAGCTCAATTTCTAGTGAAAAGCAGACTCCCAGTGCTGTTAATTAACATTTTTATTAAAGAGAGTGAGTTAAATTTGGCTTTGTTAATAGGGCAGTTTGGTTTCTGGAGATAATGGGGGTGGTGGTGAAGGGTTCCTAATAGCACAGGGAACATTAAAAATAGAGTTGGAGAAAATAGTGTTTATAACTTTTCTCTCATTTCTCATATTGTTACTGGGAACTACTTTCATAATTCATAAGTTACATCTTAAAAAGTGAAAATAAAATTTCTGAAATGCAAAATGAATGAGCCATATTCGGCAGCAATAAGCTACTCCAGGGTGTGTGTCAGGAGGCTGTTTTGCTTTGGAGGTTCTTGGGTGACTTACAGCACTCACCCATGTGACCAAATTGTGCACCCATAGCCTATTAGATCGTAGCCTATAAGAAGCCTACAATTTTGTAGCTTATTGCTATATTCCCCTCTAACTCATTCTAACCTTTCTCAGTAGAAGTGAGTCCTGAACCACAATCATGAATTCAAATTCGGGATGTGAACTTCATATCTTTGGAATGGGGCAATACAAAAATCATGGGTGCAAACTCCCAAATCCGAGAGTTTGCAATCCAGGCTCGAATCAAAACTTTCCAATATTTCACAGTGTTCAGCCGTGGTGGTTAAACTGAGATCACATAGAGCAGGGGTCTGCAACTTCTGGCACGTGGCTTGCCAGGGTAAGCATCCTGGTGGGCTGGGCCAGTTTGTTTACCTGCCGCATCGGCAAGTTCGACTGATTGTGGCTCCCACTGGCTGTGGTTCGCCGTCCTAGGCCAACGGGGGCTGCAGGAAGCAATGGGGGTTGAGGGATTTGCTGACCGCAGCTTCCTGCCTGCCCCATTGGCCTGGAGTGGTGAACCGCGGCCAATGGGAGCCGCGATCGGCCAAACCTGCCGATGTGGCAGGTAAACAAACTGGCCTGGCCCGCCAGGGTGCTTACCCTGGCAAGCGCCATGCCAGAGGTTGCCGACTCCTGACAGAAAGCTACATTTGAACTGCATATCTGGATATATAGAGATCCACACTTGATTAGTGTGGTTTACATTAGCTAGATACTGCCACACTGGCTGCATGTGACATTGGTTCAGGGTAAACATAGTTACATGGCCTTTCTTGTTAAACACCCACAGCCTGTCCCCTGCACAGCCTTCTGCACCAGCCATTATGAGGTCAGGATGGAGTAGTGTGCAAAGCTTTGCATCATGGGATAATTTCACTCTATAGAAGATCAGGAATATATTTCGTAATGCAGCCACTCAGTTGATGATATATTTTCCTTTTGCACATCCTGCATTTTTACATAGGGGAGGGATAGCTCAGAGGTTTGAACATTTGCCTGCTATACCCAGGGTTGTGAGCTCAAACTTTCAGAGGGTCAGTTAGGGATCTGGGACAAAATTGGGACTTGGTCCTGCTAGTGAAGGCAGGTGGCTAGAGTCAATTACCTTTGAGGGTCCCTTCCAGTTCTATGAGATAGGTATATATTATTTCTGCTTTAATTCCAATGACCTAGTCTGGAAATCAGAATATTGATCTCTTATTATAATAATTCCTGCTCTCAACCAATGAGCCCAGATAAACTGTTATGATTCATCTAGCAGGTTGGGAGCTGTCTTTAATACATCTCTCTGTTTTAAGATTGCTGTACAAGAAAACTAATAGGGACATAAATGAAAAGCCACTGAAATGATGTGTACAAAATCAAGGGGCTAATTCCTCCCTCAGTAAATTCTAGCTCTCTACTTACCCAAAAAAGACTCATACAAACATCTGCAAGACCATTTTCAGAGCTAGGAATATGGAGTACTAGCTAGCTTGAGAAAGAAAATGTTAGTTCAGCTACAATACCAGGCCTGAGGTTGCAGCTCCCACTCAACCTCTGAACTCTGTGTGGGTCTCAGAAATGGTCCCATAGTCATAAAAAATAACTTAAAAAAAAAGACAAAAAAACCTAATTTCAGACTCTCATCTAGGAGGAGTGACTAGCAGAATAGACTCCAGATCAATCCATCTGTAACAGGGCATTTGGCAATCCCCCCACCCTGCTATCCTGGGTCACCGCAAAAACCAGTTAGATTCCTTCAAAGCCTCTCCACCAACACCTGTATAGTATAATACAACCATTCTAATACATATGACCCTATTGCTTTCAGACTCTGGGAGGGAAAGGATTCTATTTCAGTCTAGCTACAACTAGCCCTAGCCCCCTAATGCTGCCTTCTTGCCTTTTATAAAGCTAGTCAGTTGATGGGCCAATTAATTACAGCCTCCTCATCTGATTGGCTAATGCCTCCCTGTTTCCTCAATCAGACAGCACTGGGGAAGATAACTGATGCCACAGTGACTAGAGTGCTCATCAATCTGTTAGGCCTCAGCACTCGGTCACATCCTCACAATAGATTCCCTACTTCCTTACACATTGTGTAGTCAATTACGCCTGTCAAAGTTTGTTCACTGAGGGAGTGAAAAGGTACTAGTCTGACCTGGCATAGTTTTGCACCTACTTTCCTTTCCTTTTGCACATCTGTAAATGACTACACAAGGTGCAAGGCAGTGCAGCCACGGGCCCCTTCCTGCCTAGCATCTCCTGGCTACCTTAACTATGGTATCTGCATGCAGTTGTATGAGGGAGTAGCTTTTGCCTTTCAGGACACATCGCCAGATCTGGCTGGTTTACTGGAGGCAACAGCTGGAATTTAACATTTAAAACCAAATATATCATAATGCTAACAAGTGCATATACACTGTATTATGTTAATTGTATCAACCATATCCTAATTATATGACATATATAATGTATGCAATACACTACCTGCTCAATGCTATATGTTAGGGAGCTGTGCTGGGATATATGAGATAGGTGCCAGCCACAGCAGCGAGTGGAGAAAATGCTGAAGACTGCAGTACCAAGCTGGTTAGTGGGGACACACAGAAAGGTGGTTAGTGGGAACTCTGCATTTTTTCAGGTGCAAATGGTTGCAATACTTATCTGTATTATTTGCTCCGGAAATGGTGCCCTCCTTTAATGCAAAGGGGCTTTGGAAGTTTAGGGTGAAATCCTGACCCTACTGCAATCAGTAGGAGTTCTGTAATTGACTGCAGTGGGGCTAGGATTTTGCTCTTTCTGTTATTCATATGTATGTATTTAAAGGCCTTCGGTGGTACTCCCCAAATATGTCTTCTTTTGATAGATGAGTGTAAATTTTCTGGAATGAAAATATAAGATACCCAAATGTAGGAATTCTGAAAGAAACAACAAGCGTTGGGCACATCAATTTATTTTCTAGTTCTTTATCAAACAAGACAGCATTTTTGATTGGAAATAAATAAGTGGCTAATGCTAAGCTAATGTTCTGAGTACTGTATTAAATCTGGCAAAGTTCAGCTTTGGAAAAATCCAAGGCTGCAATTCTTTTACAGTACATTTTATTTATTCAAACATACACAATAGGGATGAAGTTAAGGGGAGTTCACCTATATATTTACAGTATAACCTCCACAAGAAACTGCCCTTATTAAAGAACCCCATGTCTTCAGAGATAGCTCCAAAGGATTCCCAAATGTGTGAATTATAATTGTGCTCCAACTTTGTTGAGAAGATCATATCTATTAAGCAATTGATTATTCTCAGCCCTTTAAGTGATGGCTCAAAACAGGTTTCACTGTATTGTAATTAGCCAAAGAAGAAGCAAATCACTTTAAAACTTAGTCCATGCCTGCAGTTGCTATTTTGTGATATGCATGAAAATTAATTGCAGTTTAAATCTACTGAACACAAAGTGAAGCTGGTGAGTCACAATTTGCAGTTCATTGAATAAATGTCAGTTATTGATTTTTGTGGTTGAGCACTAGAGAGGTAATGGGATGTTTGCTCTCATTAGAGGTAGCATAGCACAAGATACCATAAAATGTAATTAGGGGAACATCAATCATTTAAAATATGCAGCAAGGATTAAATATATTGCCATGCACAGAGGAATGAAAGAACTCATTAACAATATAGTCTAATGCAACAGCATGAGAGGGCTTGATTTTCAAAAAAGGAATCTTCCAGTGCATTGCAGATCATAACAGGCTGTTCTTCATGTTTTAATTGAGATTTGAATCTAATTTTACTTCTGTTAGGATAGATGAACTTTTATGTATGTGGCTTTATAAAAATTAGTGTTTGTTAACTGTTGATTACCAGAACTTTTCTCTATGGTGCACTTAAGATCATGCAAATATCTTTTGAACTGTGTATTCAGCTCATCTTTGCCATGTTGCTGCGGTGCAGTTATCTGACAGTAGCTTAGTCCAATATTTTTTCATGCTCTGTCTGATATCTGACTTGCAGAGAGAGACCAGACAGTGAAACAGGACAGTGCGAGAAGCCATGCGGTAGGGATACTTCAAGGCTTTGGCAGGCTGTGAGCACAGTTCCTTTTTGTCTGCTGATAAAAAAAACGGGACAGCTAAGATCCTGTTTCTTTTTATTCTTTTCCTTCAATTTTGCCTACAATGTGAAGTTACAGTTTTGGTAGGAGTGGTTCTTACTTCTCTTTAAAGTACTATTCCAGTCAATAGGTTATTAGAAAAGCTTAAGACATGGAGGTCTGTAGAAAAGGCTAATTTTAGCTCTTTGGGTAGTGAGAGGATCCAGTTCTTGTGAATTGTGGTCCTCTGATCTCTTTTTCCCTGCCAGCAGAGTCCCTCAAAGGGTCTGTCTTAGGTTGTATTCCTCTATTTATGCTGTCAGGCTGAAGCAACAACTGGGAACTAAAGTCTCCTAAGAGGAGAAACTCTATCAAATGGCTTTATTAATTCTACCTCTCTTTAAAACTTGTAACTGTAAAAGTCACTCACTCAAGGGACCTTTGGATTTTATACACAATGCAGTTTTAAAAGCAAGGATCTGGGAGACAGGCCCTTCCTATGCTGGGTGCTGAATGGAGGACAAATGTCTGCCATAAAGAGATTCTTTTCTCCTTTCAGGAATTATCAGGTAGTCCAACCCTTACTGTTTTGCTTAAATGTAGCAAAATTATACAAGCATAACACTTTGTGTTATAGGCTTTTCTTTCTTAGATATTCTTACTTTCTTTGCCCTGGTAAGAACCCCCGCCTAAAAGTCAGAAACTCTTCTAGAGCTTATATGTGCTATTTTAAGTCTGTGCTCAGAAAGATTTTCTCTTTTCTTTGTTAGCTTCACTCAGATGAAGGATGAACCCACAGAATCTGTATATATACATCTAGAAATATTGGCAGCTTTCAAGCTTTTTTTTCATTCTGAGCTTGACACGGAAAATGTATTGCATTAGGAAGCTATTAAAAGATATTCGAGAGAGGACTTTTCACCTAGTATTTGAGTCTCTGGCAAATCATTTGCTGGATCCCCACATTATAATAGTCAAACTACTTAAGACTCCAAATAATAGAATTTTTTTTTCTTTCTCTGAATTGCAGCTCATGCTCCCCAGCCCTCTGGCCCTCATGGCTTTTCTTGTTTAGAAAGCTTTCTTTACCTATATAGTGATAACAAAGACCAATGATCTGTGGATACAGAGGGACTCTATGGATCATTGTCACCTCAATATAAAAAAATGTAACTCCCCACCCGTTCACTGGCCCAGTATGAGGTTGTTCAAGGTAGGGGAAGCCTTGCTTGTGTAGGGTGACCAGATGTCCCGATTTTATAGGGACAGTCCTGATTTTTGAGTATTTTTCTTATATAGGCTCCTATTACCCCCCACCCTCATCATGATTTTTCACATTTGCTGTCTGGTCACCCTAGCCTTGTGACTTTTTTTACGCAACTTTGGGAAGCTGGGCCTGAGGCTCCTTTGTGCAGACCAGACCCACTCAGACAAACCACCAGGAATGGAACATAGAGCAGGATTACAGTCCAGCAGCCTCCTCTCTGCCTGCCTGCTACCTGCTCCCAGCCTAGTCAGTGCTGAGACCTCCTCCTGGGAGAGCAGAAGGTACATTGTACAACACAATCCTCCTTACAAACATGTTCTAACTCCCCCAATAACTAAACCACAAAACAAACAAGCCCATGTTCTCCTTTTGTGTCATTTAAATGCCTCTCAGGGTGGTCTTTAAGCCTTTTTTGGCCCTATCTGTAAAGAACATAGAAGAGGATTATGTGCAGCAGCCTCTTCTCTGCTGGCCTGCTACCTGCTCCCAGCTCAATCAGTGCTGAGACCTCCTGCTGGGGATAGGGAGCTGGGGACAGGGAGGGCAGGAACCAGGAAGTTCTCCCAATATGCTGCAGTTTGTAGTTCACAACTTGTAATTCCCAGGGCTGCTGTTGAAGCATGCTGGACCTTGGGCTACAATAGCATCCTTTCCTGTGCATGACTCCTCCACAATCCAGTAATGCAACATGGCTGGCTTTGTCTCCTTGCTGCCATTACTCCCTTCACGTGTTTTAGCTATCACTAAACAAAGGAACATTTAATTGTTCCCCCGTGTAGTCTGAATGGAAGGTGGCTATTATGCCCATCAATTTCAAGAGATTTGTGATTGCCCATAGACCAAAGACACACTTGCTGGGAGCCACATAGCCTCTAGCTGCGCATAACAATAATAAATATATACCGATTGTAACTTTGAAATATAACCTGATTGATAATAGGGGAGACAGAATTCATTATCCTTAACACATGCCAAGAATTGTTCATGTGACACCTGTCTTGGTACAATGTGAATAATGCGAAAGGTAGCCTGAAGGGTTTCTATCCTGGCAATTGATTACTGAGATCATGTTGGCCATATGTTTTTATCTGTATTACTTTGTTCAACGGTAAATTTAAAAAGTACATAAACAAGTAATATGCACAACGGACGAGAAAACTACATATATACACTCACAAGCCATATTATACGTGCCCCCACTCCCAAAGTTAACAAAGGTCATACCCACATCTTCAGTACAGAAGTACTTGAACAGTCAGTGTGAAGAGAAGTCCAAAACCATAAAAGAACTGCAAAACCACAAGTCTTTGCCCAGTGAGCCAAAGGATCAGCTCTAATAGATTAGCCATTGCAAGGACTTGATTAATATATACAAGAGCAAGTCTAACATATTCCATTCAGTAAGTGAGATGTACACTGTGGGTGAAATCATCACTTCATTTAAGTAAATTGAAAAATTCCCAATAACATCAATTTTTCATTTTGATTTTGATTTTTAATTTTTTTACAGCTTTTATTAGAGCTGAATTAGGAAAAGATTTTCCCATTCTGCAAAACTTTTTGAGATTTCAAAAAAATGTCCCTTCCCATATCAGGATGAAACTGTGACTGTAGGAAGTTTTCCGCAGAACACCAGTGAATGAGGGAGACAATAGTTGTTCGCCTGGTTGTCAGAGCATGTACTGTGCTTGATTCCAACCAGGGACTATGAACTGGGGGTTCACACATTGCTGGTAGTACCATGACCATCATGCTATTGAGTATTTAGGGATGGATATGTGTGGCACAGAGGACCATTTGTGGCTCACTATTCTGTGTCAGCAGTTCTTGTCATGCCTGACGTACTCACTGTACCTAACACACTGTTATCATAATCTGTATCTAAAAGGTATTATAAGACATCACTGGAAAATTAATAACTCACTGATCATTAATGTTCTTGCATGTGGTATGTATGGGGTGTGCACAAAGAGTTATGAATAAGTGCTAGAATTATGTCATTAAAATGTGTTTGACAAGAAATACATAAGCCCAGGCTGCCCTAGACAAAGGAATGTGTATTTGCTTGTCCGGCAGAGACAATGAAGGTCTGTTTACATATAAAGTAAACAAAGCTATCAAGGGAGGGAGGGAGGAGAAAGCAACATGATGTCTGCATCCTAGCAGGAGAGAGAAACTTCCTCTGGGCTATAAAGACAAGGGATCTGAGCAAAATGCAAATGACAAGTAGTTGAACCAACTGACTGCATACAATATTAATGTATTATAAAAGTGTATAGGGCAAGATCTTTTCTGAAAGCTAATGACACCCTGTCAATTAATATCATTGTGAAATGGATATATTAACACTGCATGAGGAAAATATGGATAATTTAGGATATTATGCTTTAAAGTCTGTGACCAAACACCAGGAGAAACAGGCTTTCTCCCAGACAAGAGGGAAGACAGCCATCTACCCATTTCCAATGAAATTAAGCAAGGTATGACCTAAACAATGCAGGCCCCATTTACATAAGAATCAGCAAGGGGATGGGAAGCCCACAAGAGGGGAAGAACAGTATGAGGTCATCCTGAGTCTGGGGACCAAACACTGAGCTTGGGAAGGTATGAAGAGAGAGAAGAAGGTACCTTGGCATCCATGACTGGACAAACACAAGGGGCCAGATCTCTTGCAAGTGAAGAAAGATAGGTCTTTCAACCAAGGGAGTTAAAGTCTCTGATAATGGAAGATTGGTAAGGAAACTACCTAGAAGAAAGATTGTAGATTGTTAAGTTAGGTATTAGCCACTAGAAAGCATATTTTTTCTTTTGTTTGTATGTAACCCCTTCTAGCTTATTCCTTCTTCTTGGTATCACTTAACCTCTGTCCTTTTGTTAAATTTGTTTTCATTTTTACAATAAACCAATTCAGTGCTGTGCTTGAAGGGAAAGGTGAATTTGCCCCAGTTAGGTTAATAAGCTGTAATGTGTTTTTGTCTCTTTAAAGGACAAAACATTAATTCTCTGAATATTCCAGGAGAGGACTGGATGGGGGAAATTTAGGACTTGAAGTGTGGGGTCACCCTGCAAGTAGTAACCAAGGCTGGTGGGTACCAGGCTGGGGCTGTTGTGCTGTAGGCAGGCTGCTGGGGTCAGAGTGCTGAACCAGGGCTGCACACCACGCAGATACCCAGGAGACTGCATGCTTGGCTGCTGACTGTTGGTATCCAGGCTGTGATTCACAGCAGCAGAGCATTTTAAGGCACTCAGGCTAACAAGGCAGGTATGCAGGGCCAGCGCTTCCATTTAGGCGGCCTAGGCAATCGCCTAAGGCGCCAGGATTATTGGGGGGGCCGGCATTTTGCCGGGGAGGGGGCAGCAGGCGGCTCCAGTGGACCTGGCGCAGTCGTGCCTGCGGAGGGTCCCCTGGTCCTGCGGCTCTGGTGGATCTGTCGCAGGCATGCCTGCGGACAGTCTGCTGCTCCCACAGCTCCGGTGGACCTCCCGCAGGCACGCCTACGGCAGGTCCATCTGAGCCGCGGACCACTGGACCCTCCGCAAGAATGCCTGCGGCAGGTCCACTGGAGCCGCGGGAGCAGCGCTCGGGGCGGTGAAATGGCCGTGCGCCTAGGGCGTTAAAAACACTAGCGCCGGTCCTGCAGGTATGTACAACCTGAATGTGACAATAGGCAAATTTAATTCAGGCATTTCCTAGCTTCTGAGTGTGTGACTTTGCACCCTTAATAATGTTCTTATAATGTCATTTTTGTGTGTAAACGCCTCTTTTAAAAACAATCAAAGTCATTGGAACCTTTAGATCCACCTCACAGACTAATGCATAGCAATAGTAGGTTGTCAGCCTTTATGTAGACCAGCACCAGAGAGGGGTGGGACACTTTGCTAGTGTATTTCACAGATATTTGCTGGCAGCAGAGGAAGAGTCAGATTCAGGGAGCTTGGGTTGCATTCCACGCTCTGGAGGGGAGCATGCTCAGGAGGTCACAGACCTTTGTGTCTGTTTCCCTGCCAAGCTTGACCTCTTCTGGCCCATTCCCTCCAATGTGTCCATGCCCTAATCCTGTCTCTCCCCACACCTGGCTTCTAATAATTTCTGCTACTTGTGATTCCTATGTATTTGCCCAACAAATCTGAGTCTCATCCCTCTGGACATCTTGTCCCAGTCCAATCCTCGTCTCCTAGCCCAGCCATTCCCTGTTTTACCCACTCCTAGCTTCTTGTCTCCAGTCTCCTTGTTCATCTAGCCCAAGATCCTCCCCCATCCTGGTTCCTCATATGATCTGTCTCTTTCCCTCACACTGGTTTCCAGTCACCCCAACCCACATATCCATTGGCTCCCAGACCCAATCTCTCTCCTTGGAGTCCTCATCCAAACTCAGTATTCCCCAGACTCCTTATCCAAGTCCCTTTTCCTAGGCAGTTCCAGTTCTGCCCCTGAATGCCAGCAGCGTGTCAGGTCTGTTTCCCCATCCTTTCCTCCTCTCTATTGTTTCTCAATCCCAGTGTCCTCGCCCAACCAGTCTCACTCTCCTCTCATTCCAACTTCATTGTCCGTTTACCTCTCCCCCTACCATTCACCAGCTCTGCTTTCAACCTGCTCTTCCTCAGGTTCTTGCCCGAATCTGCTCCATCCCCCTCCCCAGTGCATGTCCAGCTCTTGTTGCATCAGTCTTTGAAGGCAGCTTTCTCCTTCACATTTCCAGGGCCCAGAAGTGGAAAAGGTCACCGAGAGCACAGGAGAGACCAGCTCCCTGCTCTTAGTTCAGGAGTCCAGACCTGACTCTGGCCCAGGGCCAGCCTACATCAGTCCAGAGCTGCAATTGAAGGGAAAATCCTACTCAGCTCTGGGCTGGGGCATGCCCAGTGTGGATGGAATCTTTGAGGAATTTAGCTGGCCCTAAATCTAAGAAATCTCTATTGAACATCTGCACACTAATTTTTGAAAGGTTTCAAACTTGATCAAATTTGGGCAGATTTCCCCAGGAATAGTAAAAGGCATATCCCTGCCAGAAAGACCACGCCTCTGCCAAATTTCAAGTCTCTGCTCCAAAGCACAAGGATGTTAGAGCTTTTCAAAGAAAAGTTTGCCAGAATTTTTTAACATGGGCAAAATATATTTTTCTCTAACCTTGTTGTGAGGAATGGCTGAACTATTTTGGGTGAAATTTTCCAGAATAATTCAGCCTGCACTAGGCACTCAGCATGGAACATTTCAGCTTAAATTATTAAATTTTGACAAAGTTGTAAGCAACTGTAAACAGGACTATATAAAGGAAAGTGTCAGGTAATTATAGGGAATGCTTCCAGCACTGCCTATAATGTACCTATAATATTTCTATATGCATGTATAACATAAACTGCATGGTGTTGGTCAATTAAAAAGGGGATAAGAAATTGTATGTGCTGACTGGCTGATAAAATTTCTGAGCTGAGGCGATAATGAGTTGAGGCAGTGATTGAACAAGTTCTGAGCTTTGCAATTTTAGCTGAAAACTTACAAGCCTTCTCTGCTTAACTATACATGTTAAAATAATTTTTCATAATTCCAGGAAGACACTAGAGTGTCAGAATTAATCCATGTAAAGGTGTGTTGAAAGCACTAGGCAGAATACATGCATTTATATAAAGGATTCACATGCATGCACAAGTGAAGCCACTCAGAAGTTCAAAGCTAGCCTTGTAAGAACCTTTGTTGTTCTCTTTTTAATCTTCATTTTATAAATGTAGGAATATTTAAAAAAAAAACATTTAGCTAAATAAAGAAAAATAGACAATGTAAGAAAAAGGTCATGAGTCAGCCTTGGCAGTAGGCCATCACACTACATAGGTGAAAGTGAGAGTTTGAGGGCCATTGAACATTGAATTTCCTAATGTATCAAAATTACAGAGACAACTGTGCTAAATAGCTTTCTTCTGGTAGAGTGTGGAAACCTAAAGTACATTTATTAGTTCTCTCAATCATTCGTTTGGATCCTGTGGTAAGGTGCTCAAGTGGTTACATACTGAGCTGCAGTAGAATAAACATAAGCACATTGGTTCAAGGATTTGAAAGAGATTTGTATAAACACACACACTATAGTTTGATTCTGTAATTCTTAATGTCTATTTTCTGCCTTTATATCTAGAATGTTTATAAAGGGTATCTAAAGATTATATTCCAGGGATCGGCAACCTTTGGCACGCGGCCCATCAAGGCAAGCCTCTGGTGGGCCAGAAGGTTTGTTTACCTGCAACATCCGCAGGTTCGGCCACGGGTTGCTGTTCCAGGCCGATAGGGGCTGCAGGAAACGGCACGGGCGGAGGGATTTGCTGGCTACCACTTCCTGCCTCCCGCATTGGCCTGGAATGGTGAACCATGGCCAGTGGGAGTGGCAATCGGCCGAACCTGCGGACGCGGCAGGTAAACAAACCTTCCGGCCAGCCAGGGGCTTACTTTGATGGGCTGCGTGCCAAAGGCCCTCACAAGCACCTCCGGAATGCAGTACATTGATGAAGTTTAAGTAAAAAAATTAAAGCATGTTTTCTCTCTCATTGTCCATTTTAAAGGAATCCCAGTGGGGGCTTTTGCTTTTTTTGTGTTTGCAGTAGCTATCCCAAAATAGCAAACTTACACTGCTGGGTAAGCATTGTTTTTCCCATTTTATGCATGGGATAAATAAGTCTCAGCAAAGTATGGTGATTACACCAAGACTCATCAGAAATAAAGGCCAGTTTCTCTTGATTCCCATGTCCCTTCGGCCACAGCAGCAACTAGCTAGACAAAAAATATTTGGGAGGCAGCACAGAAGTAAATTAAAAAGTAATTAATATTCATTATTGTACAGGCAAGAATGAAAATGTATAACTGATGTGTTTCAACTCCTTTGAAAATGACAAGGCATAGTGTCTTCACTTAAAGCATATTTAAGCTGCTTTTAGAGGGTTGTTTTTCATGTGTACAATTATTTAGATTTTTGTTAAAAATAACTGGGAAATTTACAAACATCAGCTAGTGTTGTCACTGGTGAGAGTGGCTGTAAAATAGCATTTCCCCAAATCCTTAAATCGTGATAAATTCAAATTGTGAAGAAAAAAATCAGGAGTCTGATGCTTAAATATACAGTGCTGTCATCATTGTATTATATTACAATAATTTGTCTCCAAGAACTGCACAGTCTCTCTTTCAATCTGTCACTTCTCAGGAGTCTGTGACTTCGGTTAACTGCACCAGTAGCTTTCTAGCTCTGGTAGTCTTACAGCAAGGAGGACACTTAAATAGAGGCTTCTCATGCACAGCGGGGACTCATTAACTACTGAATGGACACTGCAAACAAAGTATGATTAAGTTTCGTAGGGACTTAATGGGGCTCCACACAGCCTGAATGTTGAAGTAGAGTTATATCAAATAAATGTTTTCAAGACAGAATTGTCAGGCTTCTGGCAGAATGAACTTTGTTTGCTTATGGATTATGATCATTTAATAAGCTGATCAGTGTCTTATTGCTGCCTCAAGTCATAATACTTTTAATGATGTCCAAACCATATGACTATTAAAGCCATACTGTGTGATAGCAGCGCAATGGAAAGTGGATTGAATAAGACAGAGATTGAAGGGAGGTAACATGGCAGTGGCAAAGTAACTCCCTGACTATCAGAATGAGAGAGTTCAGCTCATCCTAAAGGCCGTACCTTTTTTTCAACCTCCATGAAAGAGTCTGCTGGAACCCAATGACAGCAAATCATCACTTTCCTTGGGATCTCAGGACATATTACCCTCTGCCCTGACTTTTAATATATCTATTCCCCCTATCTACTGGGCATCTCCACCTCTCCAAGTAATGAACAATTTCTTGGACATGAGAGAACGCTCATGGGGTGGAATATTTACCCAACGGTGCGGAATTGGTCTCTGCCCAGACATAAATCTATTTGCTATAACTGTGATTTGGAGAGTAGAGAGAGCCACCAGAAGGGCAATCTCTTTCCTTATGCAAAAATTTCTCCAATTTTGCCAAGATCATGAGCATAAGACAGCTGGTCCCGTCTCTTAAAATCTGCCCATTGTCACCTCAGCAGTGGCAAGGCAGAAGTGAAGGAGCCTGCTGTGATGGGATGTATAAATCCTGTGACAGGTTCTCTGGCATGCCCTTCTTCCAGAGCCTGCTGGCTGTCCCAATAAAGTGCAGATTGGTTTCCAGTTATGCAGCACCCATGGCTTTATTTACACACACACAGTTCTCTCACCATCAGTGTTGAGCTATATACAAGGCTTGCAGGGTTAGTTCCCTCTTTTCCTGCAGTCAGGCCACAGCTAGGAGACTGCTCTTTCCCTGGCTGCCATTTCCTTCTGGCTTCCAGCCCTTGTAACTGCTGGCTTGTCAGGCCCATAGGTGGAGCCAATCCCCAGGTCAGGCACCAGCTCTGTTTCACCAGCCCCAATCTGTTTCTCTTGATTGGAGCTGGCTGAGCAGGGGTAATTAGGTGCTTTTTCACCCTGCTACAATCCCACACCGATGACAAAGGGGTTAAAGAGCTGCTGTGGGCAAGGCTGGCCCCACCCCACTGACCCTGTGTGATAGTCTACGCTATTATGGTACCCGCTTTTACAGAATTATGATAACTCTTGTGCAAAATATACCTTGTGAGGTATTACTGGAGAAGTTCTAATCTGACCATCGCTATCCTGCTAAAATGTGTGCATCATCATTGTATATGAAGTTATGAATTTTTGCCATATGTTTGTTGCTGAAACACATGAGTCTGGGGAAGGATCAGAGACCAGCCCCTCAGAGGTAACAAAGGACAGTGAACAAAAGCCTTACATGTCAAGCCTCATGTGCACAAAAGGTGTGAGCAAAAGATTTGCAATTCACTTGAGAGACAGTACAAATTTTAGGTGCACCACAGACTGAGTGTCTACACTTGGGGAGGAGGGGAAGGGGGCTATTCCTGAATGCAAGGAGGAGAGTATAAATGAGGGACAATGACACCACCACTTCACCTCTCCTCTACCATCTACACTGAAGGCAACATAGTGTTCGGAAGACAAAGAAACATTTGAACTGGTGGGAGTGGTCCTAGATTTCCAATTAGCACAGACTGCTGTGGGCTTTTGGGTAAGAAGAACCTTATTGCTTCAAATTTGACATAGCCTGATAAAGTTTAGGAAATAGCTTGTGGTTTTTATCTTTTTGTAACCAATTCTGACCTATGACTATATCACTTATAATCACTTAAAAACTATCTTTCTGTAGTTAAACTTATTTTAATGTGTTATTTAAGCCAGTGTGTTTTTTACATAACATAAGAACAGCCATGCTGGGTCAAACCAAAGGTCCATCTAGCCCTGTATCCTGTCTTCCAACAGTGGCCAATGCCAGATGCCCCAGAGGGAATGAACAGAACAGGTAATCTTCAAGTGATCCATTCCCTGTCACCCATTCTGGCAAAGAGAGGCTAAGGACACTATTCATGCCCATCCTGGCGAATAGCCACTGATGGACCTATCCTCCATGGATTTATCTAATTCTTTTTTGAACCCTGTTATAGTCTTGGCCTTCACAACATCCAGTGGCAAAGAGTTCCACAGGTTGACTGTGCATTGTGTGAAGAAATACTTCCTTTTGTTTGTTTTAAACCTGCTGCCTGTTAATTTCATTTGGTGGCCTCTAGTTTTTGTGTTACGAGAAGGAGTAAATAACACTTCCTTATTTACTTTCTCCACATCAGTCATGATTTTATAGACCTCTGTCATATCATACTGACTGAAGTTTGGTGAATCTACTCAGATTACAAAGGCTGGGGCATATTCAGACCCTTTGATGGTATGATGAACTATCAGTGAGCTTACTCTGATCAAGGGAGTCTTGAGCAGTGTAAGATGCACATTTCTGGGGTGCAAGGCTGGGACCAGGGGGATTTGAGGGTGTTTTCCTGTATACAGTTGATGAGTGGCTGTGAAAGCCTTCATGTAACTTTGGGTGTGCCTTCACATGACTGTGTGACAGCAAAACCTGAAAGGGTTGCTTGTCACTATCAGAGCAGTATCTGAGCTACCCTGAGCTAGAGTGCTAAGGGGGTGCAGCAATTCCGGAATCCAGGTTGTACGCTGGGACATGTCATATCCTGCCATTCTTGTCAGGGGTTAATCCAGGTTTTAAAGAGCAGGAAGTTCCAGTCAGCTGCTGGGCAGCTCTGGGGGAGAGCTGGCAGATGCTCTATAGTTCCCAAGAGAGACTCCTAGAGGGCTTCAGAGAAGCTGTCCTCAGGAAGGTCATACTGATCTTACTGGCCAGCTGGGACAGCTAGGACAAGCCCCAAGGCAAGCTGCCAAGCTCTAGGTGCTGCTATACTAAACCTGTGCCAGGGTTAGGGAACCAGGGAACTATACTAAAGGAGTAGGGGACTGGGAGTCAGGACCCTCATCCTCTTCAAACAGCAGTAGACTATTTGGCTCTAAGACTCCTGTTTATACAGCTGGGGGTGCCCTACAAGTTTTGCAGAACCCTAGGAGTAGGAGGCATAGCACCTATTTCAAGATGTGACAAGGCACAGGAGCAACCAGGAAGATCTATGGGATTGTTCTTCTGCTCAGAGCCTGGGTAGACAGGAGGGACCTGCAGGTGGAGAACATCTGAAGGAGGAAACTTGCTGGGAAAGTGATGGCCTCTTTTAGTTGAATGAGAGAGATAAGAGTCCAACTCTTCCTAGGCTGCATCCTCGTCCATCAGCAGATGTCCTTACTCCCTGTAAAATAATATTATCCCAGTTTCCTGAACCTGCTTCCCCATGCTGGTGAACCCCACTTCCTCCTCTTTACACTGACATCAATGAACTTAGGATCAAGCCCCAAGTTTCCATATGTAAAATCAGGATAATAAATTATGAAATGACAACAGCAGATGCATCATCATCCTCTTCAGATGTGGAGGAAAGGATGTGTGTTACACAAGCACCAAAGCACAACCATATTGCTGGTTTAAAACTGTTTAATGCATTTTAATGTAATTTTTCTTAGAAAATTCTGATTTCACAGACCTTCACCCATTTTTTTTTAAATGAAAACATCGATCAACCAGCTGGGTGGAATTTAAAAATGTTGAAATTTCAACAATAATATAAAAATTCCAGAAATGACTAATATTTTTTACTCTTTTTTTAACCAGCTCTCCATAAACAGATGTTCCTGCTGCTGGTAAAAAAGTATTGTTCTATACCCCAAATAAAATTGCAGAACTCAGAGACCAGCAGCAGTGTCAATGTTATCATGTCTGCAGGGGATCATAGCTCTGTTCTTCCCAGAGCTGATCCCCTCTTTAGTAAAAGGATTAATGTGGCTTGGTTTGTTAAACTAGGTTAATACTCTACTCTTCCTACAGAAGCCTGCAGGGCTCAGTGAACCCATCAATTGTATACCTGCAACCACCACTGACCTCAGTTGCTAGGATTATCGGCTCCCTGGTGTTCAAGAAAATACGCAGCAACTTCCCACCACCTAAGAAATACTGTAAAACATGTTTAAAAAGTGTCCTAATCCTGTCTTCTGAACTCCTCCTTCCTCAATAAACTGCTCCCACCCTCAGTGAGACAATCAAAGAACCAGGGAGTTGGTCAAACCATCCACCTCTTCTGACAGTTGCATTTACTGGAGACTTTCCTTTAGCACCAGCTGTCTCTGGTGTTGGAAAAGGAGGCTCTGAGTTCTAGTCTTGATGCCACCAGAAAGTTCTAGGTCACTGTGCAATGCAGTGACAGCTGTGAAGTTCCTAAGTGGCCACAGATCTGTTACAATACAGTGAATGATGGACCTAATACATGATCTCCCTCTAAGCTGCAGAATCCTATGTTAATCAGTGGCCCCTGTTCCACTTTATAGAAACTTCCAATAAAAAAAAATCTCAGCAAATTGTTATTTCACGTTCTCCACTTCTGCGTATATTAGGGCACTGCCTTTTCCTTGTTCCAGGCATGACCAGTCATTCCAGAGAGCAGCAGTCAAAACCAGGAGTAACAGCCTCAAGTTCGGGATCTTAATTTAACTGAGTTTGAAACTCTTTGGAACACTTTGCTGCAGGTCTAGTTTCTCAAGCTACTAAAGTTAAAATAAAATTGAAATGAGTGGAGAAATGATATGGATGAAAACACGCGTGTGTGCATGTGTGTGAACTTGTGATGTTTCCTACATGTATAAAAGAAATATATGGATAGAGATGGAGGGCATTAAAAATATTTGAATGACCAAATTACTATTATTCCAGAAAATTCTAACTGGTAAATAAAGAAGGTTCTGTTATTAAAACACAAGCAAGAAGATAGCTAAAGAGGCAGCTAGTTGAAGGATAAATGAATATATATATATATATCTCCATATATATATATTCATATCCCTTTACTGTGAGAATCAATGATGAATCAAATCTTTTACTTTCCCTGTTATGTCTGATGGCCTAGAATTATTTGACAGCACTCCAAATATATGATAAACTGGAATGCGGGTTACATCATTACAAGCCTCCTGCCAATGGCCAACTTCCCATAACTTGTTACGTGACTGCAGTGCTAATCCATAACTAATTATTGTATTAGTTTTATCCTTTTTTTTTCAAAACATACCCATCTATGTAGAAGATTGTAATGAGGGTGAACATGGTCTCAATAAGATACTATTACTTCTGTCACATAGAGACAACTATATGATGATCTGCATAAGATAGACTGAAGAAAATGTTAGCCTGCATATTTGAAACCATCATATACATTTCCACCTCATTAAAGAAAATCACTGGAGCTACGTAGCATACTTAGGCTGGAGATGAGATGGCAGGGTATATAGATTTCATAATCTAATTTTCTACTATTAAAGAGCTGCAGCTGAACAAAACCAATAGAATTGTGCTTTCCGTTTAAACAGTTACAAATAAGAAAACTAATTCAAAATAGTAGTGCTATGAAAACACATGTTCACTCTCATTGTAACCAGACTTGGTTACAATGGACATGCTAAAGGTGTGTTTTCATGAATGGGTTATGCTAGACTTTTATAGAAGTATGCATCAAAATATGGCAGAGTGATTCCAAGAAGTTTACAGTGCTTTTCAAATAAGGGCACACTGCACAAGTTTCCAAGGTAACTACAAATATACAGTGTTCCTAAAAAAATTTAGATTAATTCTAAAATGTAGAGATGGGAGTGAACAAAAGCCTCAAATTCAAATGTTATGTCTTTATAGTACTGTGAAACTCAAACCCATGATCCAAACACTCCTTGCTTATAAAAGGCGCATGTCTGCCACTCTAACATTAAGAAACAACTTGCATCCCACAAACAGTCCCATTGGAACTAGTGGGACTACTTGTGGAGTAAAGTACTACTTAAACTGAGTAAGTGGGAATAGCATCTGGTCCCAAATAAATACTGCATGTGAGATCCCCGCTGCTGCTCCCATCTCTATGTTTCAGGTAAAAGAACCGGGGTAGTGTAAAGGGACCCCAAAAACCTGATATGTTTGCCAGGAGCAGCATAGACACTGTGGAAGTCAGCCTTGTAAATCCTGGTATCAGGATCCACTGTGAACAACACTGCACAAATTCCAAGCAGCACTATGGTCCAGAGGGCAACCCAGAGGGACTGCCATAACTTAGATAGTATCAGAGGGGTAGCTGTGTTAGTCTGGACCTGTAAAAGCAACAAAGAGGCCTGTGGCACCTTATAGACTAACAGACGTTTTGGAGCATGAGCTTTTGTGGGTGAATACCCACTTCGTCGGATGCATGTAGTGGAAATTTCCAGGGGCAGGGGTATATATATGCAAGCAAGAAGCAGGCTAGAGACAACGAGGTTAGTTCAATCAGGGAGGATGAGGCCCTGTTCTAGCAGTTGAGGTGTGAAAACCAAGGGAGGAGAAACTGGTTTTGTAGTTGGCAAGCCATTCACAGTCTTTGTTTAATCCTGAGCTGATGGTGTCAAATTTGCAGATGAACTGAAGCTCAGCAGTTTCTTTCTGAAGTCTGGTCCTGAAGTTTTTTTGCTGTAGGATGGCTACCTTAAGATCTGCTATTGTGTGGCCAGGGAGGTTGAAGTGTTCTCTTACAGGTTTTTGTATATTGCCATTCCTAATATCAGATTTGCGTCCATTTATCCTTTTCCGTAGAGACTGTCCAGTTTGGCCCATGTACATAGCAGAGGGGCATTGCTGGCATATATTACATTGGTGGACATGCAGGTGAATGAACCGATGATGATGTGGCTGATCTGGTTAGGTCCTGTGATGGTGTCGCTGGTGTAGATATGTGGGCAGAGTTGGCATCGAGATTTGTTGCATGGATTGGTTCCTGAGTTAGAGTTACTGTGGTGCGGTGTGCAGTTACTGGTGAGAATATGCTTCAGGTTAGCCAGTTGTCTGTGGGCGAGGACTGGCCTGCCACCCAAGGCCTGTGAAAGTGTGGGATCATTGTCCAGGATGGGTTGTAGATCCCTGATGATGCATTGGAGGGGTTTTAGCTGGGGACTGTATGTGATGGCCAGTGGAGTTCTGTTGGTTTCTTTCTTGGGTTTGTCTTGCAGTAGGAGGCTTCTGGGTACACGTCTGGCTCTGTTGATCGGCTTCCTTCTTTCCTCATGCAGGTAATGTAGTTTTGAGAATGCTTGGTGGAGATTTTGTAGATGTTGGTCTCTGTCTGAGGGGTTGGAGCAGATGCGGTTGTACCTTAGTGCTTGGCTGTAGACATTGGATAGTGTGGTGTGCCTAGGATGGAAGCTGGAGGCATGAAGGTAGGCATAGCGGTCGGTAGGTTTTTGGTATAGGGTGGTGGTAATGTGACCATCACTTATTTGCTCCGTGATGTCTAGGAAGTGGACCTCCCGTGTAGATTGGTCCAGGCTGAGGTTGATGGTGGGGTGGAAGCTGTTGAAATTGTGGTGGAATTTTTCCAGAGTATCCTTCCCCTGGGTCCAGATGATGAAGATATCATCAATGTAGCGTAGGTAGAGAAGGTGCGTGAGTGGACAAGAGCTGAGGAAGCGTTGTTCCAGGTCAGCCATAAAAATATTGGCATATTGTGGGGCCATGCGGGTACCCATAGCGGTGCCAATGATCTGGAGGTATATATTGTCATCAAATTAGAAATAGTTTTGTGTGAGGATAAAGGCACAGAGCTCAGCAGCCAGTTGTGCTGTGGCATCATCAGGGATACTGTTCCTGTGTGTGGGATGTTTGTTTAGAGAGCCTCTACATCCATGGTGGCTAGGATGGTGTTTTCTGGAAGGTCACCAATGCACTGTAGTTTCCTCAGGAAATCAGTGGTGTCACGGAGATAGCTGGGAGTGCTGGTGGCATAGGGTCTGAGTAGAGAGTCCACATGTTCAGACGGTCTTTCAGTGAGAGTTTCAATGCCCGAGATGATGGGGCGTCCAGAATTTCCGGGTTTGTGGATCTTGGGTAGATAGAATAACCCTGGTCGGGGCTCTAAGGGTATGTTGATTTGTTCCTGTGTTAGTGTAGGGAGTGTCCTGAGTAGATGGTGCAGTTTCTTAGTGTATTCCTCAGTGGGATCTGAGGGAAGTGACCTGTAGAATTTGGTATTGGAGAGTTGTCTGGCGGCCTCCTTCTGATAGTCAGACCTGTTCATGATGACAACAGCACCTCCTTTATCAACCTCTTTGATTATAATGTCAGTGTGGTTTCTGAGGCTCCTAGAGCTCTCTAAATTATGTTGGGGGCTTCTTCAGTCTCAGGAGCAGATCAGGATCAGTAGGACACAAAGGTAGCAGAAAGCCACTGTATCTTTCCCTCTCCCTGTGAGTTCTGTGTTATGTGTCATAGGATGTGTTTATACAAAAAAAGATGTGCTCTTAACTCAGGTTAGCTCACCTGCACTAGCTCATAGACTCATAGACTCATAGACTTTAGGGTCAGAAGAGACCAATATGATCATCTAGTCTGACCTCCTGCACAAAGCAGGCCACAGAACCCTACCCATCCACATCTATAACAAACCCCTAACCTATGTCCAAGTTATTGAAGTCTTCAGATTGTGGTTTGAAGAGCTCAAGCTGCAGAGAATCCACCAGCAAGTGACCCGTGCCCCACGCTGCAGAGGAAGGCGAAAAACCTCCAGGGCCTCTGCCAATCTGCCCCGGAGGAAAATTCCTTCCCGACCCCAAATATCATTTGAACTAAAATAGCAATGAAGACATGGTGACTTGGCTTTTGATTTGGAATAGCAGCTTGAGTTCAACTCCAGGCTCACTTGTATGCTTTAGTTTAACTCAAGCTGCTAACCTTAGTTAAAAGCTGAGTTGCTGTGCTTTCATTGCTATCTTCCCTCAGGTTAGCTAATCCACATTAAGAACGCACCTTCTTTTGCAGTGTAGATATACTCATACCCATAGACTGTCACCCTGCAGTATTATAGACACCTTACAGGCTCTTTTTGCACTGAGATTTGGACATCAGGGAGTGAGTATGACTTTTTTATAGTGTATCTCCAAATTTACGGCATACATTTGTAGAGTACAGTAGGAATTATCTGAGAATTTACAAATTATTTTCTTAGTTGTGTGAGAATCGTCTTAGATGGCCTGCAGGTTTTTTTGTGTGATTCTAACACTTCCCTAGCAAAGAAATGGCTGGAGTCAGAAACTTAAAAATGGATTGGTATGTCAATAGATTTTCAGGTAAGGAAGACTGGAAAAAGAGTATCCCCCTATAGGTCTAGACCAGTGGTTTTCAACCTTTTATTCATTTGTGGTTTCCTAACAAATTTCAAATGAACTAGAGTGGTCACAGATATAGCCAACTTTGCTTGCCAATACCTCCTCTACTGATGATATTAGAGGTACAGGGTGAAATCCTGGTTCTGTTGAAGTAAATGGGAATTTTGTTATTCTTATACCTTCATTTGAAATTTCTTTAGGGATCCACAAATGAAACATTGATTTCAGTAGGGTCAGGATTTCACCCATGGTGTCTCTTATCAGGAAAAAACAGAGTAGTGACTATCTGATCAAGGTGTGACCTTATGTCATCTGCCAGTTGGCATCAAGGGGCCCCAGGTTCACACAAGATCACTGTAGTTGTATCTGTTAAAACGCAGGCATTGCTATCATAAAACTACAGGCAAGTTCCAACTCTGTCACTTAGCCACAGGAGCAAAGCATCCATAAATGGAAGGAACAATAAATGTCTATAATATTACTATATTGGGTCTGTTAGTGGTGTTATTGCTTGGCAATATGGGCCACTGAAAACTTTAGGTCAACACACTCCCAAATTAGTGTTGACTTTTGCAACAAGCCTGTCAAATTGACCCTCATTTTAACTTTGGTTGCAATTGCTTAGTTTCATAATTTTGTTAGATTAGCTGAGGTTGTAGAAAGTTCAGTGTCAACCTGTTTTATTTCACACAAATTTGCTTTGAGAAGGTTGTGCAAGATGAGAAACTCCAGATTCTGAAGGAGACTATGTATGTCTTCTGTTGTGTTCCAACCTTTTATGACTTTCAGAATATTGAAAATATATGGATAAAGTTGGTGGAAAATAATGACAGCATCATATTGACCAATCCATTTAATGTCACTAAATGAGTAGAGCTATTTACTTGCAATGTCATCAGAAATGATATTCTAGACATGATACTCCAGACAGGTAACTCTCTAGGTGGAGTTATTGATGAAGGGATTATTTTTGCAGTTGTACCCCAATAGTTATGAATTGCCCTACATTACTAGGTTAGGTTTATTCATTATAGCGGACACACAGTGCATCTTGGTGCTTACAGCAAATGAGTGCCTAAGATGCAGAAAGACATCAACTCATGCACCCTTAGATACGCATATTTCACAGCTCAATCAATGTTTTGCTGGTACACCTGTCCAGTCATATAATGGATTTCTGTGCCCTGTATGAAGTGCTCTTTTATATCATTATTGCATAAATACTCTAAATAAATGGTCATTTGTTCCTTTCTGACATTGCCCATTGTTTCATGTGCAAACACACTCACTAATTTTGAACTGTTGATGCAGTTCATAAGCACATCTATTATTTCTTGACTGGTACAGTCAAATCAACTGATCTTTGAATAGTTTTGCTTGTGTGCTGCACATTTCTGAGACCATATTTTAGACAATTCTTCTACTTCTTGTCACCAGTGTCAACAAATGCATGAAAAATCTCAAGCATGTGTCTATCATTCTGAGCTAAGTCATGTTCTAAGACAGGACCATTAATGAGATGAATGAGGGGAGTCCATACCTCCCACACAGCTATTGTTTCAGGCTGTCTGCAACAGACTCAGCACAGCATAAGTTTCAATAAGGGTCAAGTTTGGAAGGTTTGCTAGAGTAGGGGCTAGAAAATTAATTTTTTTTAATATACAGTTTGATTCTGCAGATGTTAATGAACTGCATGGGGGCAGAGGCAGCAGACCTCCAGTCTCTCTCCGCACTGCATATTAAGGTACTAAATCTTGTGTCAGAATTGTTCATGTAACAGAAGCATTTGATTTCCTCAGTTTTTAATGGCTGTGTTTTTTAGTGATGGGATTAATGATATGTCTTACTTTGAATTACATTGAGACACCTTAACTATAAGCTAATGAAGTTTTTTGTAGTATCATGAATTTTCTCTGTAAGCTCTCAGGAAGGCCATCAGGCTATATAATTCCTGAAAAAACCCAAGATATCTTTACTGACCTACCTTCATATGAAATCCTCATGACATTATGTTTTGATAACATTTCTTTGCAATCACACACACATTGCAGAATAAAGTCCATTTCTTTATATATCTCAAAATTAACAAGTGTATGGAAGTCACTTCTTAAAATTTCATTCAGTGGGCCAAAGCTTGCAATTAACTTCAGAAAAAATTTCACCTGCGTAATAGCTGAATGATCAGATCCATTATAAATTTGTTTTCCCTTAAAACACTATAAGGCAGATTTTTGAAGGTATTTAGAAGCCTAAAGATGCAGCTAGTTGCCTAGTAGCATTTCCAAAGGGGTGGGGTCTCAATGTGAGTTAGGTGTTTAGGTGCTTTTGAAAATCCCACTAGGTGCCTATCAGCATTTTTAGGTGCTTAAATGCCTTTAAAAATCTGCCCCTATGGGCCTAATTCTCATCTACAATCGATGTAGAGAGTCTTTACCCACTTTAAAGCCCTTTTACACTGCCAGCATGTACAGGGACCATAGTGTACATGAGAATCAGACCCTGAAGGAGTTGGCTTCATCTTGTGTCCTCATCTGAAGCCAGCCTGAACAAAGGGCAGTTGTGGTTTGATAACCGTGTTGATGTAGACTCATAGACTCATAGACTTTAAGGTCAGAAGGGACCATTATGATCATCTAGTCTGACCTCTTGCACAAAGCAGGCCACAGAATCTCACCCACCCACTCCTTGACAAACCCCTAACCTATGTCTGAGTTATTGAAGTCCTCAAATCATGGTTTAAAGACCTGAAGGTGCAGAGAATCCTCCAGCAAGTGACCCGTGCCCCACACTGCAGAGGAAGGCAAAAAACCTCCAGAGCCTCTGCCAATCTGCCCTTGAGGAAAATTCCTTCCTGACCCCAAATATGGAGATCAGTTAAACCCTGAGCATGTGGCAAGACTTACCAGCCAGCACCCAGGAAAGAATTATCTGTAGTAACTCAGGCCTGGTCTACGCTATGCGTTTATACCGAATTTAGGAGCATTAAACCGAATTAACCCTGCACCCATCCACACAACGAAGCCCTTTATTTTAAGGGCTCTTAATAGCGATATCTGTACTCCTCCCTGACGATGGGAGTAGCGCTCAAATCGGTATTGCCATTTCAAATTAGGGTTAGTGTGGCCGCAATTCGATGGTATTGGCCTCCGGGAGCTATCCCACAGTGCACCATTGTGACCTCTCTGGACAGCCATCTGAACTCAGATGCACTGTCCAGGTAGACAGGAAAAGCCTCGCGAACTTTTGAATTTCATTTCCTGTTTGCCCAGCATGGAGCGCTGATCAGCACAGGTGGCCATGCAGTCCCAAATCCAAAAAGAGCTCCAGCATGGACCATATGGGAGATACTGGATCTGATCGCTGTATGGGGAGACAAATCTGTTCTATCAGAGCTCTGTTTCAGAAGACAAAATGCCAAAGCATTTGAAAAAATCTCTAGGCTATGATAGACAGAGGCAACAGCAGGGACTCAACACAGTGCTGCGTGACAAGCGTAACAGAAAGCCAAAGAATCAAATGGATGCTCATGGAAGGAGGGAGGAGGGACTGAGGACTCGAGCTATCCCATAGTTCCTGCAGTCTCCGAAAAGCATTTGCATTCTTGGCTGAGCTCCCAATGCCTGAAGAGTCAAAAACATTGTCGTCAATGGTTCAGGGTATATGTCGTCAATTTACCCCCTCCCCCCCAAAAGAAAAGGGAAAAAAACCGCAGCATCTCCTCTCCTCCCTGGTGGCAGACAGTATGGTACAATATGACTGATAGCTGTCCTCATCATCATTCCGTGAGTGCTCCTGGCTGCCCTCGGTGAGGTCGGCCGGGGGCGCCTGGGCAAAAATGGGAATGACTCCCGGTCATTCCCTTCTTTAAGCTTTGTGTCCTGGAGATTCAGTCCTGGCAGATGGTGCAATAGGTCTGGGAACCGTCCTCATCATAGCATCTGGAGGCTGAGCTCCTCTCCCCTCCACCCCCTTTCATGTCTAATGGAGATTCTGGACTATCATAGCAGCAGGAGGCTGCACTCCTCTCCCTCTCTACCCTTTAATGAGTAACGGAGATGTCCTGCCTGGAATATCATAGCAGCTGAAGGCTGCATCCTCCTCATTTTATCTCACTAAAAAGTCAGTGTTTCTTATTCCTGCATTCTTTATTACTTCATCACACAAATGGGGGGATAACTGCTACGGTAGCCCAGGAGGGGTATGGGAGGAGGGAAGCAATGGGTGGAGTTGTTGCAGGGGCACCCCCTAGAATGACATGCAGCTTATTATTTCTGCAGGATAGCTGGGGCTCTGACCCAGAGTGGCTGTGCTCTCTGGTTCTCTAGTAGACTTGCCCCATATTCTAGGCAAGACTGACTCTATTTTTAGACAAAACATAAAGAACGGAATGACCTGGGGAATGTCCATGGGCCCCGGCCCACCTCAGAGATGCCAGCCAGAAGCACCTGTGACAGCAGCAGAGGGTGCAATAGGGCTGGTAACTGTCTCTGCTACCTTGCAAAGGCAAATGAATGCTGCTGTGTAGCACTGCAGTACTGCATCTGTCAGCAGCATCCAGTACACATATGGTGACAGCAAAAAAAGGCTAAACGGGTTCCATGGGTGCCATGCTATGGCATCTGCCAGGGCAATCCAGGGAAAAAGGGCGTGAAATGATTGTCTGCCGTTGCTTTCACGGAGGAAGGATTGAGTGGTGACATTTACCCAGAATCACCCACGACATTGTTTTTGCCCCATCATGCATTGTGATCTCAACCCAGAATTCCAATGGGCGAGGGAGACTGCAGGAACTATAGGATAGCTATGGGATAGCTACCCACAGTGTAACGCTCCAGAAATCGACATTAGCCTCGGTACATGGACGCACACCACTGAATTAATGTGCTTAGTGTGGCCAGGTGCACTCAACTTTATACAATCTGTTTTAAAAAAACGGTTTCTGTAAAATCGGAATAATCCTGTAGTGTAGACATACCCTCAGATCCCATCCCATCACAGACCATTGGGCATATTTACCTGCTAATAATCAAAGATGAATTAATTGCCAAAATTAGGCTATACCCTCCATAAATTTATCAAACTTAGTCTTAAAGCCAGATATGTCTTTTGTCCCCACTGCTCCCCTTGGGAGGCTGTTCCAGAACTTCACTCCTCTAATGGTTAGAAACCTTCATCTAATTTCAAGTCTAAACTTCCTAGTGTCCAGTTTATATCCATTTGTTCTTGTGTCCACATTGGTACTAAGCTTAAATAATTCCTCTCCCTCCCTGATATTTATCCCTCTGATATATTTATAAAGCGCAATCGTATCTCCCCTCAGCCTTCTTTTGGTTAGGCTAAACAAGCCAAGCTCTTTGAGTTTCCTTTCATAAGATAGGTTTTCCATTCCTCGGCTCATCCTAGTAGCCCTTCTCTGTACCTGTTCCAGTTTGAATTCATCCTTCTTAAACATGGGAGGCCAGATCTGTACACAGTATTCCAGATGAGGTCTCACCAGTGGTTTGTATAATGGTACTAACACTTCCTTACCTTTGCTGGAAATACCTCACCTGATGCATACCAAGACCACATTAGCTTTTTTAATGGCCATATCACATTGGTGGCTCATAGTCATCCTGTGATCAACCAATACTTTGAGGTCCTTCTCGTCCTCTGTTACTTCCAACTGATGTGTCTCCAATTTATAACCAAAATTCTTGTTATTAATCCCTAAATACATGACCTGGCACTTTTCACTATTAAATTTCATCCAATTACTATTACTCCAGTTTACAAGGTCATCCAGATCTTCCTGTATGATATCCCAGTCCTTCTCTGTATTAGCAATACCTCCCAGCTTTGTGTCATCTGCAAACTTTATTATACAAACTTTTTGTGCCAAGGTCAATAATAAAAAGATTGGTCCCAAAACAGATCCCTGAGGAACTCCACTAGTAACCTCCTTCCAGCCTGAGAGTTCCCCTTTCAGTATGACCCTTTGTAGTCTCCCCTTTAATCAGTTCCTTATCCACCTTTCAATTTTCATATTGATCCCCATCTTTTCCAATTTAACTAATAATTCCCCATGTTGAACCCTATCAAATACCTTACTGAAATCGAGGTAAATTAGATCCACTGCATTTCCTTTGTCTAAAAAATCTGTTAGCTTCTCAAAGAAGATCAGGTTGGTTTGGCATGATCTACCTTTTGTAAAATCATGTTGTATTTTGTTCCAATTACCATTGACCTCAATGTCCTTAATTATTTTCTCCTTCAATTTTTTTCCCAAGACCTTGCATACTATAGATGTCAAACTAACAGGCCTATAGTTACTCAGATCACCATTTTTTCATTTCTTAAAAATAGGAACTATGTAGCAATTCTCCATTTGTTGAGTACAACCCCTGAGTTTACTGATTCATTAAAAATTCTTGCTAATGGGTTTGCAATTTCATGTGCCAGTTCCTTTAATATTCTTGAATGAAGATTATCCGAGGCCCCCAATTTAGTCCCATTAAGCTGTTCGAGTTTGGCTTCTACCTCGGATGTGGTAATATCTACCTCCATATCTCATTCCCATTTGTCATCCTACCTTTATCCCTAAGCTCCTCATTAGCCTAATTAAAGACTGAGCCAAAGTATTTGTTTAGATATTGGGCCATGCCTAGATTATCCTTTCCACTCCATCCTCAGTGTTTAGCGGTCCCACTTCTTCTTTCTTTGTTTTCTTCTTATATATATGGCTATAGAACCTTTTACTATTGGTTTTAATTCCCTTTGCAAGGTCCAACTCTAGATGGCTTTTGGCCTTTCTCACTTTATCCTTACATGCTCTGACCTCAATAAAGTAGCTTTCCTTGCTAATCCCTCCCATCTTCCACTCCTTGTAGGCTTTCTGCTTTTCCTTAATCACCTCTCTGAGATATTTGCTCATCCAGCTTGGTCTACAACTCCTGCATATGAATTTTTTCCCCTTTCATCAGAATCAGTCACTCTATAAGCTTGTATGTGACACGGGAGAGAAATGAGTCAGTCACTCTTAGGATCTTCCAGCATTTCTCCTAGTTTTGAAATGGCTGTGACCTTTGCCCTGCACCAGATTTTTGGGATGCAGTTGTCCTGGAAACATAGTTGAGGAACCAAAGCAAGCAGCTTTGGGGAGTAGGTGAAGTAGGAACTCTATATGCATATAATCCAGGCTTGGAGTCTTTCCTGTTTTCATAAGCATTATGGCCTAGTACAGCTCTTTGTCTGAAAAAGGATCCATTGGTTTGAATCCACACTAGGAGCCTGCCATTTCTCTATAAACTCAGTTCTGACCACTTAGCTGAAAGAATTACCTAAGTTCTGTGTATGGCCATTAGCCCTTGGACTAATGACCATACTGGAATGCAGTGACTGGAAATTCTACAGGCTAATGCAGTGACCGAAAATTCTACAGGCTAATGCAGTGACTGGAAATTATCTTTTTTGCTGAGGCAGAAATCTCCAGAAAGTCTTTTCTCAGTTTGCCAGTTTGCCAGGCTTTCTGGCTTGAATGACTAAAGTCTATCTTTTGAGACTCTCTCCACTGGTTGCACTTGGTTTGACCTCACAGTTGAATGAGATCCTTGCTCTTATTAATGGCTTCCTTTAAGTTATCAGCAGATTTGAATTCCTGGCAGAACGTAACTGCCTTTGATGACCAGCTAGGGATATACTATCAGCAATAGACTCTAGGGATAGATTTCTTAGCACCAGCCTGAACTAATCTTCAGAAAATTTGGTAGGAGATATTTATATTGGCTGGACACGTCAAGTCCAACTCAGCCAGTTTGCGGAGAGATGTCTCTGGTTCTGGTTGAAAGATGTCCTGAGTTTTTAGAAAATTCCATCTGAGTTTTTGTAAGCTGTTCATTATTGATATCTGGAGGCCTGTGGTAATCAAAGACAGCTGATGTCGAGATTTTGGAAAAACCATCTTCTGCTGTTTGACTACCGGTGGTAGTTGCCTGGAAGATGAAAAAGTGATGTGGAGTGAAGAGCCAATTGTTTATCTACTACTGTGAAAACTTGGCATTTGCTTTGGGTTGTGGAGGAGCGGTAGGTCAGCAAATGATTCCCATTCCATTAGACTTTCCTGCATTGTGGTCGGGGTATCCTCAACTGACAAGGTGGGAATTGAAGTTGCCATAGAAGATAGAAGGACATGAAAAAGTGGACAGAAGAGAGATTGGCCAGTTATTTGATGGAGACTTGTGAACATTAATCAGCATAAATGCATTCACTTTTATTGTCTGCCAGTCTATGATGTCATTTGGATCAGATGTTGATAGAGTGACAGTGGACAGCCCCTCTTGATGATAAGATGCCATGTGATGGTGATGAGTGTCAACAGTGTAGCTTAGAGCTGAAAGCTGCAAGTCAGTGGCGGAGTGCATCTCCTGAAGCAAGACAATGTTTTCCTCATGGTTTGTTACTAGGTGGAGAAAACCCTGAAAGGGGCCCTGTTGTGGGGCATGCACGTCCTGTCCCCTTTTGAGATGGGGCAAGGGTTGCTATAGCCCCACGGCCAAATCTATATGACCACTCTGTGTCTCAGGGTAGTGTGGCTTAACGGCCAAAGTAAATATAGTTGCCCTCTCTATAGGGGAGGGGTGTCATAACAGTCAGTCAATATAGCCACTCCTCTGTCAGTACAGGGTGGTCTAAAAGCCAGAGTCAATAGAGTCACACTTTCTACCAGGGCTGTGTGGCTTACTGGCCAAAGTCAATAGGATTGGTGAGATGGATTGCTGCCCCAGGGTGATCAGCAGCCAGGGACCTGGGCCCTCCCTCTCCACCAGTTCACAACCCAGGGCCTTGACTGTGGCGGGATTGCCCACCACCAGCTCATTGGAGATCCTGCTGAAACATGCCAAGCTAGTCTCTGGTTCTATAAACAATTCCCCACAAAGTTTCCCTGGGTCACTTCTTACCCATTTCCCTGCAGTGTGCCATTTTGGGGTTCCCACGTTCATCCGACTTCTGGGGCACCTGGACTCTGGGGTTCATTGGTTGTCACCATCTGGCCTCCACATCCCAAAGTGCCAGTGGTCCTTCTGCAGGAGCCTGCAGAGCACCTCCTTCCTCTCCAGCGGTCAGCCCTGAGTGAGGTTGGGCTGCTCCCTTTTATACCTTGTCTCCAGTTGGAGCATGCCAAGTGGGTGTGATCAACATGGTCAAGCGGGTGTGATCTTCTTGGCCCAAAGAGAGGAGTTAATCCCTGAAGTCCCAGTGTGGGACATGTGTACCCCATCACAGGTCCCCTTGGCAGATGGCCCTTTTGGGCAGATAGACTTATTGAAAGTGAGTCTGTGTTCTCCACTTTGTCTGCTTCCATTTTACTTTTTTATGCTACTCATAGGGGATGCCAAGAGAAAGCAGTAGACATGTCCCTCCAAGTCATTCGCCTCACACAAGACATCAGTTAGATTCCCATGGCTGGTCCCTGCCAGCTGACATGGGCTCATGGGGCTCTGGCTAAGGGACTGTTTCATTGCAGTTTAGACATTTGGGCTTGGGCTGGGAATTGGGCTTTAGGACCCTGCAAAGTGGTAGGGTCTCAGAGCTTGGGCTGCAGCCCAAGCCTGGAAGTCTACACAGCAATGAAACAGCCCTGCAGTCTGTGGGCTAGTTGTGGGTTTTTATTTGCAGTCTAGATGTATCAAAGATACCTTCAAGAAGGGCAAGAAAATTAGCGCTGTGCTGGTGGATCTGGCAGCTGGATATGATACTGTCTGGCATGTGGGGCTGATGACCAAGTTGGGGCAGGTTATTCTCTCTAACCCATGGTGTGGTTCATCATGGAAACAATAATGAATTGGAGCTTCATTCTGCAAGCTGTAGACAAAGTCAACCAGCGTTGGCATCTCCATAATGGACTACTGCAAGGATTCATTCTAACTCTTCTTCTCTTGAACAAAAATACTTATGACCTTTCAACAATTAAGGCTGCTAAGTATGTATATGCAGATGCTATCTGTCTCACTGGTATGGGTAAAAATCTATACAACACTGAAGGATGACTCAGCTAGGACATGAATCCTCTGACCACTTACCTTCATCAATGGTGACTTACATTAAATAAGTCTAAGATGGTGGCCACAACCATCATCTGAACAGTTGCTTGGCCAATCAACCCTTAAAATCTGTGTTCAGGATTGTCTGTTCCCTTTCCAGACAATTGACACTTATTTAGGAGTCAACCTAAACTGCAGTCTAACATAGACTCATAGACTCTAGGACTGGAAGGGACCTCGAGAGGTCATCGAGTCCAGTCCCCTGCCCTCATGGCAACATATTGGTCCCAGGTAGAATACTTTCAGAAAAAGATCACTTCTCGCACTGCCTTGATCCAGAAGCTTCAGTCCTGGTGCTGGTACTCATTCCTCTGGAACATTGTACAGCAGTTTGCAGCAGAAGTGGGTATATGCGCCTTGTTGATTCAGAATTGAATGCAGTTGCATGGCTGCCTGACCCACACATTAACATCTAATTTATATGTGTTGGCTCATATAGCTCCCTCAAAACTTCAGCAAGGTGCCATTACCCTTCAAACTGCATGGAAGGCAGTGATGGATGAAAACAACCTGTGGCACACAAGGCTGACTGTCGTTTCAATGGGTGAAAATAAGCAGCACATACTTCCTATCAGAAGATCAGCCTGCAAACACTTATTTATTCAGTTTCTGCTGATTTGCCACAATGACTGATTTTGTGACATCTTTTTGAGGTGGCCATTCATGCAGTCATGTCCAGTGCTGCAGGCCCAGGGTCAGTCTTGGATGAACATCGGCATATCAGGGCCAACAGCTATGTCCTCTCAGAGTGGCAGCAACTCTGGAATAGAGATACAGGTGTGCTGATGAATTTCAGAATCCCTAATTTACACCCACCTGTTTGCCATGTGAGATGCAGATCCTCGACTAGGTTCAATAGACTGTTGTCTGGAATAGTCAGAGCAGCTGCCACAATGCAGAAATTTGGCTTGGTCCAATTCACATAAACAGTCAAACATGTGGTGGAGAAGTGCACAATTAGAAGATTGAAGGATGGACTGCAACACCTTGCTACCCTCAGTGATGCAGCAATTAGATGGCTGAACAATCTAGACACTGACATGTGACACATACCAAAGAGGAAGCCTCTGCATGTTCACTTAGTCTCACTGGAAAGATTTTTCTATTTGGAAAATATATTTTTCAACGTCTAGATTAAATATGAAATCCTGTAAAGTCATATATAATGGGTATAAGATTATTTTCATTATTGTAATACAGAAATGCAGAGATCCTTTCACAGGTATTTGTCTTCATTAATGAAATCTGGTACAAAATATAGCAAAGGATATTAGTCTTTTTTAAAAAAGCAGTCAATTAAAATGGTCAATATTTTGCAGCTATTCAATGTTCCCAGAAGTTTGGACAAGAAGGGAACTGGGTGAGACAAAAAAGGAAAGAACAGAATGGACTAAACTAAGTGAAAAGGGAAAAAGTAGAGGTGAGGAGCCATTCTCATCTCTATCTTAGGGTATATCTTTAATAAATGAACATGAACATTTATATGCCTCATCAGAGCATAGCTGCTCAGATGTGCACAGAGTTGCAGGATTCTAGGCCTGCTGAATCCATTCTAAAATGGACAAATATCTCCCTAAGCGGGCAGCAGCAAAAGATATTTTGATAAATATTTGAATGCCATTTTCTTCTGCATGGCTAGTCTAGGAAACAGTCACTAGATGGCAGTGAGTCTGCATATCTGGACTATAAACTGGATCTTGTATTGGAAAATCTGCACAATTTCTTCCATAAAAATTGGTGCCAGTAGGTGGCATATTTGGGCTATGAAAAAACAGATTTGGTGTAGCCTGCAAAATTATTGTCCTTTCTCCTTCTAGACCATTATATGTTAAAAAATTGAAAATATAAGATTATGATCTGAATAAAAAGATCTGTTATAATTTTAAAATATGGAAGACAAATATTTTAAATAATCAAAAGTGTACTAGAAAGTGAGAGCCTAATAAAACCATCAATAAAAGGGAATAAAAGAATAATTGATCAATTACTTGATCAATTTAGGAACACAATTACTCATAGACTCATATACTTAAGGTCAGAAGGGACCATTATGATCTAGTCTAACATCCTGCAGATTGCAGGCGACAGAACCTCACCCACCCACTCCTGTAATATACCCCTAACCTCTGGCTCAGTTACTGAAGTCCTCAAATCATGGTTTAAAGACTTCAAGTTACAGAGAATTCACCAGTTACTCCTCGGGGAATTCTGCACCTAAAAATTCTGTGCATAATATTTTAAAATTCTGCATATTTTATTTGTCAAAATAATACAACTTAATCACACCAGTTTGTTGTCATTTATTTCAAAATACCTGCCAGCAAGTATGTCTGTAGCAATACAGGCAACAAAAAAGATGCAGGAAATGTTTTTTGACATGTAGATTCCTTACTAGGCATATTAATACATAACTCTGAGTAATAAACTACAATACAGAACTCTATTTCCTGCACCCCTCAGAAGCAGTGCAAAGGCTTGGGGGAGTCAGGGGTAACAGAGGAGCTGAGGGACAGGGAAGGATCCTGGGTGTGAACTTGGAGGGTTGTTGGGTATGGATGGGAAACACATGGAACAGGTTTTTTTGGGTAGGGGGCATGGAGGGATTTTTAGGTCCCTAGCTGTCTAAATTTCTGCCTCTGGGCACGCACGCTACTGCCTCGCTCTAGGCATCCAGACTTAGGACATGCTTCTCTCTTTGGTTTAGGCAGCTCCCTGCTTAGTGGGCTGGCTTTTGAGAATCCCATTCTCAGGTTCTGATTCTTGTAAAGGAAGCCTAGGTGTTTAACTCAGGCTTTGTGAGTTGCAATGTGTTCCAGTGATTTTTTTAGATGCCTAAAAGGTATGTGTTTTGATGCTGAGCATCATAATGCCTAAGTCCCTTTGAGGATGTGGTTCTAAATGACTTGCACAATGTCACGCAATTTAATGGTGAAATTCTGCTCTCAATTATACCCTGTGCAAGCCAGCGAAGTCAATAGAGACTTGAGTGGTGTTTTTACCACTTCAGTTAGGCTGCAGTGCTGTAATTGAGAGTAGAACAGTATAGCATATGTATTTGGTCTGTGACAGACACCCTGTATAAGCCCCCCATAAGGAGGGGTGTATAGAGGGGATAAGGGAAGGAACATGCACCATGCATAATATGCCCATGCATGTTGCCTGAGCAGGATAAATACAATTCATAGAACCATAGACTTTAAGGTCAGAAGGGACCATTATCGATTATCTAGTATGACCTACTGCACAACACAGGCCACAGAATCTCACCCACCCACTCCTGTATCAAATCTATGTCTGAGCCACTGAAGCCCTCAAAACATGGTTTAAAGACTTCAAGGTGCTGAGAATCTTCCAGTAAGTGACCCGTGTTATAGTTATACCTGCCATGCTAATCCCATAAATCCCAGCCCAGCCAGTCCAATTCACTGATGCTGTATACAATTTCCTTGACTTTTCAGGTAAATGTTCCAGTCCCAAATTCTGGAGGCTTAGCCTGTGTTTTGTTCTATACATCACTGCTACAGGCAGTCAGAATGGGATAGCTCAGCTGTCTTTGCACATACCACCTTTTGGCAGACTATGGTTCTGTCCTCGAGTTAGTCCTATCAATTCATTGATGTGATTAACTGAGCATGTGTACAAATACAGTACACATGCTATTGATATGAGGGCACTAGATAATCTCTTCCATTTCTGTGACTAGAGGAATCCAGATCTAGTAGGTCTGCCCCTGTGGGTAGTGCCAGTTCTGCAGCATTGTGCCCTGTTCCTCCACTGGAGCTGCACATGGTCAAGTTTCCCCAGCATTGGTGGGAGGAGGTGGTGGTGGAACCAGATCTTCTTTATGGCCATTCTCACCGAGCCTGAAGATTTTCTGCCAGATCCCCCAGTTTGGAGTTAATCTTGCTTCAAGCTAGTTAACTAGATAACTCTCACTAGCCCCTCCTTGGCTCCTGTGAGGGACTCAGCAAAAGACATCTCATGGCTCATGAAGAAATTATGTTGCCAGCAAGGAAGGGGAGTCAGAAGAGGGGTCGCTGAAGGTGGTTAGACAAATCTCTCTGCATCTACTCTACAGGACTCCTGTTCCCATCCCTATGGATTCTCAAAACAATGGTACATGTTCTTTCCCATGCCCCAAACTAGCCCACCTGAGTGGAATGATTATTTGGAAATTCTGCAAGATTGGCATCCTGGAGTTTTCTGATCCCTTTCTTCTCCATGGAGGGGGATCAACTAGCCACTGACTAGTTTGGTTGGGTTCATATGAGGTCAGACCTAGACTTATGAAAAATAAAAGGGAAAAAAAAATCTGGAGCTATTCACCCTATGAATGTTGTGCTGCCTGCTTTATTGATGGAGTTTTTAAGATCCTTGGTGTGTGGAGTTTAGAGCTCTGATGGCTTCATCAGTGAAGCTTTTAAGTTATTTAAACCAATTAATGTGCAATTTTATATGTACGTTGCATTTATCTTCCCTGTGGTTTTAATCTGACCTGTGTCCATGAAGGTAGCAGTGGCTCATTGGAACACGTTTTGCATATCCATGTGCTGTTCAGTGAGCACCACTTACAGGGGGAAGAGACAGGTATACACAGATATAGGAAAGACAACTAAGGCTAGCGACACAGAGAAGGAGCACACGTTCAGAATGGAGTTGTGAAAAGTCCCTCAGCACAAGCAGCTGGGCCTTAAAGATTCACTGAGTCTGAAACTTTTATCAAAGTTAGATATGGGGCAGGCTGGGCTGAATTGTCCTCTCACCTACTCTAGTGTTATACCAATCTAACTCCATTGACTTCAGTAAAGTTACTCCAGTGCACATGAGAGAAGAAAGGAGCCCAGATTTTTTTTCTCTGAATCTGGATAGCCACAAACATGTGGAAACTGCCTTTAATGGTAAATTTTGATTCTGAGTCTGGGTTTGCTGAAATAAGGCATATAGTTTAACTTGCACAATATTTTTCTTGTGTTTTGGTAAGAGTGAGACTACTCCCTTTGACCAGAGCCATCTAGCCCCCTTAGAACACCTGGCTTCCCTAGAGGAAATGTGCATATTATTTCCCTTCCTTTGTATTATACACCCAGCAATTTGGCACTATCATGCTAGCTTTCTTGGCCCTTGCATCAGTCAGTGTTTGAAACAATGCAAATGGTAAAAACTGGACTTCTGAAACAAGCTGAAGCTGATTTTTAGCAGATGATACAGAGGCAGCCCAGAGAGTTGAGCACAGCCAGCCCACGTTCAAGGGGCAGATTCATCCCTGCACTGGTACAGAGCAAAGGGGAGGCAACTTGCACTTCCCCTATGCAGGGGCTGTCGAGCGATCTTGACCCTGCCTCCAGTGCAGCCCAAGTTGGACTCCTGCTTCAGTACCCCATATGGACCATTGCAAGTGCACAGAATCACTGGAGGAAAGTTCATCCTGGTCATGCTCCCTCCTGGCCCTAATCCCTTTCCTCTGGCGTGCTCCCAGCTTGCCCCAGAACATCCAACTCTGCACCTTTTGACTTCTGAAAAGGTGTCCTAGAGCTGGTGGATGGTAGTCACATGTGCTGTATGTCCTCTTTGTAGCAGCTTCACTAGCGCAAAGGGACTGTAGGACAATGATGAAGGGGGTCCTTCTGCCTCCCTCCACAAACTTCCATCACAAGTAGAACAAATCTATCTCTGTAGGTATTTACAATGGCCCCAATTGAAGACACTAACAGGAATGGAATTTGGGCTCAGTTTAATTCTTTGACAAACCAGGGATTCTCTCTAAATTTTTCAGCAGTAAGAAATCATTTTTTTAAACATCAAAAAGCAACTGTCTAAATCAAAGACTAACTGGCTGCCAAATTGCAGGTTTATACAACTCACTCATTGCTGCTTGTTTTGCTTTTTTACAAGAGCAAAAAAGCATCAGAAAATACTAGAAATTATTCTTGTTTTCTGTTAATAATAAAACATCTGATGTCAATCCATTTATATCAAAAACTCCCATTCCCTGGAGAGAGAACTGTCCACCATGAGGATATTTTTTACATATAGTTAGAGACCAGTCACGCCTAGCTCTTATTAGGGCTTTCCATCAGTAGATCTCAAAGCACTTAACAAAGGAGGATGTTATCATTATCCTCATTGTACAGATGGGGAAACTGAGGCACAGAGCAGTGACACAATTTACCTGAGATCATCCAGCAGGCGAGTGGCAGTGCTGGGAATATAACCAAGGTCTCCTGAGTCACAGTTCAGTGCTTTCCCACACTCCAACAAAAGAGTTGACAGTGGAAACTCTGACGCAACCTTACCCATATTGCTGTGATCAGGAGGTTGAAAAAAATCCACAATCTTCTGTTACACGGATTGTTTTTTTCTTTTTTTAACAGCCCACACAACTCTTAAAAGGTGTTACTGGGAGCTCCTTAAATCAAAATACTGAAACTTCATAACGAGGATAGGAGCTTTATTGTACATGTTTGCACTGTGGTTCCTGTCCTGCCCCAACTAGCATTATTGAGAGCTACAAATGACTTCAATGGGGACACTATCTGGCCCCATAGAAGTATTCGCACCGTGAATTGACTAATTACCCCAAACTATGAGGAAGCATGCATTGAGTTCATTGGTAACCCGAGATGGATTATTTAGGCCCAATCTCTTCTTGGCTGCTCCAAAGTCTCAGTCTGGAATTTGGAGAGAATATTCCAGGATGTAACAGGGTTCAGATCACACTCTCTTTTCTCTCTCTGTGACCATCACTTGTCCTGCCTCAAGCCCTCTTCTTGTAATCTTCTCAAATGTATCAGATACAGAAGACTACCATGCTACAGCAATCTTGTTCTCAGCGTGACCCTGCAAAGATGCGACACTTCCCCTCACTCCTTCACAGGAGTTTTATCTTGCTCTTTTGTTGCAATCTCAGTATATGAATTCACCCTTAAAATGAAGAATAAGCATTTCAGGCAAACCACAGTTAAGCAATGAGAGTTTACAGAAACATATTCACCTAAACCTGCAGTTCCAATCCTTTTCTTCTTCCCTAGTGAACATTAGAGAGAAGAGGTGCCAATATATTTTATTAGACTAACTTCTGAAATATATCATAGGATATGCCGATAACTGATAGGCAGAGGGATGCAAATATAATTCCAAGATTTTTCCTCAGCATATTGCATCTTTGCTGTATCAAAAATAAATTGCTGAATAAAAAGATGAAGGATGATTCCACCATTTTGTATCCTTGCCTCTTAAAATAAAGGAGTCGTTTTAAAATGCATAAAAATGTTCTGCAATGATAAATTACACATTTATAACCCTATTTAGCCAAGTATTTTACCTTTGTAATTTTAAAACTGTCATTTTGACAAAAAATATAGATGAGCGAGTTGGCCTTTCACATTTAATGTTTTCTTTCCTATTTGCAATTCACCAAGTTCAGCTTTGATTAAAGAAGTGGTATAAATGGAATGCATAATGGTCAGCACTTGAAGAATACATTACTCTGACGCTGGAGGATAAATGTTTTTGTGAATAGATTTGGTTTCTTCACCTTAGAAAATTCTCGAGCATGAGCCACACTGTTTTCTTCACATCAAGTGTGTATCTTGCCCTCAATGCCTATATACAAAGAGAAAGATATTTGATTTAAAGGGGAAGAGACAAAAGACGGTCTATTATTTTTTCAGAGCTACAGCAGATGAATCATCCTATGCAACTTCACTGTAATCCTGAGAGGACATGCAGCCTCTGCAAAAGTGTCCCAGCCTGATGTTGAGAACCTTGTGGGAGGCTCTGTGTACCCACAACATGAATGGGAGTTGAGGGCACTCAGGACCACTCAAACTTTGTGGGATTGGGTCCTGCAGGAGGCCAAAGAGCATTCTGGATAGAAATGAAAACATTCCATTGCCTAGTGCATCACACATCAACGTGATGGGAGAATCTGACAATGCATTATCTTTTAGAGTTTGAACTCACCTAGGTTTATGTCCCGATTTGTGACAATGTCAGTCTACTAAAAGTGCTTTCCAAAAACCTAGATAAATATATTTAAATACATCAAATAATGTTTTTATACAAATTCAATTTACCATCACGGCGTCTTAGTTGGTAGATGTACTACAACCTCAGACTTGAGACGTTAAATTATACAATGGAATGATGGCCTATACTAACATAGTACCTTTCATCCACAAGGATCTGAAAGCAAATAAATCACTTCAGTGATTACTGAAATGGAGCCACCTGTGAAGTGGAATGTGTGCAACTGTTTAAAGACCTGATTCTGCACTGAATTCCTCTAACCCAGGGCTCTGTGCTTGGGTTTATTTTTTTGGAATTCATCAGGTGTCTGCACTAGTAGATCTCAGAGCCTGTGATAGGAAATTAAGAAGACCAGTGAAACACAAGGGGAGTTAGGGGGCGCAGAATTATTTCAGATTGAAAATGGGTCCGAACACCAGGCTTTGGACTCCCACACACTTGGAAGACCCAGTTTCAGGAACTGAGATAGTTACACATTCAAACATTTATTCTCTTTAATATTTTCTTTGAATTTCAGTTTTGTGGCAGACTTCTCTAAAGTGTTTGTTAGATAAGGTGACCAGACAACAAATGTGAAAAATTGGGACAGGGGGTGAGGGGTAACAGGAGCCTATATAAGAAAAAAACCCCAAAATCTGGACTGTCCCTATAAAATTGGGATATCTGGTCACCCTATGATTAGAGTCATTAGAAATTTGTATAGACAATTCATTTTAGGGACGAGATTGGAGATCTCTGTCACTCAGTTTGTCTGCAGAGGTTCTTAAACAGACAACTCAGCTAGGTAAGTGAAATCCTTTACTAATTATCCCTTTTAGAGTTAGGGAAGTGAAGATATTTAATCTTAAATATGACTTTTCCAGGGTGAATGTGACACCATTACTGTATCTTTTCTCCCTTCATTGCCACTTACCCCACTTAATGGTGGTTTGATTAGCTGGCTGGTGGTTCAAATTCTCTCTGTCCCTATCAGCTCTTAAAAGGCCATGATGATAGATGGAATTCAAATCTCAAAGCTTCACTTGCATCACAAAATGTCAAACCTACAGCTTTGTCTGGGTTCAGTGTTTCTCAAAATGCGTTCTCTTCCTGATATATAGCTATCTATGTATGTGTATGAATGTGGGTTTTTTTAAAAGGTCATCATTTAATGTTGTTTTGCATTGTATGTACATAAATTGTGGTCATTTTTACTGTTATATACAGTGTATATGTATTTATAATATAATTAATGAGCTTCCATTCCTGGATACTGTAGCCATAGAAAATCCAACCCTTTGTCTTCCTTGGTACCCAGAAATTTGCAGATCAGAGATTTGAGGTTAAGGAGGGCAAAAGCAATCAAATCTTTTTAACCCTCAGATCCCAGTCCTGCAGTTCTCACTAAGGTAAAACTCGCACTGAAATTGGAGGGAGTTTTGCCTGACTGGGGAGTGCAGAGTAAGGCCCTAAAGGAATTCTCAGCATTTTTGTTTTTTAAATTATCAATTACCCCTTTTAATCATGATGAACTCACTTCATTATCTTTTTCATGCCACTTTGTGGCAAAACTGCATTTTAGGTCGAATGTACACTACATGGACACAGGAGTGCCATCACATCTCTCGCATTGACATTTTTATTACCCCATGTCTTGTGCACCTGTGGCTTTTTGGTGACACACTTGGCTTCTAATTGTACTAAGCTCATTCTGGTGAAAGGATCATGAGCATTTTCGAGCAGTTCATAATGAGGAAGTCATTGCTTTTCATAGTGTTAACAAGATTACCATCATGTGTTCATGAATACTTAAGCACATTTAATAAAAAGAATGGGATGTGAAGAGGGTGAGCTATTGCATCTCAGAGAACGTTGATTATGGTTTTAAATGATCGGTGTCCTTTGAATTCATGGGTGGGGGCAGGGGGACACAACAACAGAACACTGTTTCTCAAACTGGCAATTATCAGAGAACAAACATTTGGTTTAAAGGATCACTGCCATTTTCTGGCAAGCTTTAAAAGGTAGGAGATTAGTCGAAACTCTCATTTGATGGTCAGAAACCTTTTATATGTTTCCTTGCTTTGTGTAGCTGATTAGCAAGACATCAGAGTTTAAAGGGAACCTCCATTAAGTGTGAATGAGTCTGAGTGGGAAAATCCAGATCCTGATGTCATATTCAGTTAAAGATCCAGGGTTTTGCTTCAGGCCCACCTCCATTTATTTATTTTTATAATCATCCTTCAATTGCCTGATTCACTATTGTTATTATTTCTATAGAGTCTGATGCTGCACCATTGCAAACAATGGGAATTTTGCTACTACTTCAATGGGCATAGAATCATGTCCTCATAGCCATAGATGTGTGTAGCATTGTCCAAAGGGTGCAAAGATGAGGCGTTTACAGACTAAGAGTGTGATGAGTGAGATGTTCAGCACTTCATAGGAGTAGATCCCAAAGTTTAGGTTACTCTATAGAATTTGACTGTGTTTGTGAACAATTGAGTTAGGTGACATGAAGATGAGCACAATTTAGCAGTCAGTACAGATCAGGCCAAAGTATCTAGTAATCTGACTAAACTAAACCCTGCTCAGAACAGCTATGATGAACTCAACAGGAGTAGACAACATGTCAATGAGCAGAGAGGAAGAGGATGAAGATAATAGGGTTGTGCGATCAATTGGAAGGTTAATAAGCATGTCTTGAGTGATATGATGTTTTTTTTTTGGTTCTATTTTTTACTATGTAGGAGTGCAATTCTTAAGTCTCCTGAATAAGTGGGTTTTAAGAAGGGAGTAGAAGGAGTTTCGGTTGGTGGCATGAAGGATGGGTTCAAGGAGAGAGTTCCAAGAATAGGGGCAACAGCAAAAAAGGCACAGAGATGGATTGGTAAAAAAGACACAAAGAGGGCATCCAGATGAACAGCTTGAACTGCGAAGAAAGTGTGGTGAAACAGCAGGAGGGAAAGGACCAAGAGGTCAGGAGCTAAGTTGTAAGGGACTGGGGTGTAGGCAGTCTTGCCTAGCAGTAACAGTTGGGCTGAGGTCTGCTCACCAGAGACAGGAGTCACTGGGTCAGAGTTGGAGGAACTGCAAGGCCAAGTTCCATAAACAAGGATCAGAGTCAGTCTGGAGTCGGAGATCAGGAGACAAGGCAAAGTCCAGCATAGTAGTAGACCAAGATCCGTATGTAGTTACACAGACAACTTCCTGTGGCAACCTTTGGAGCTAAGTAGGGGAACTTGGCCAATCAGAGGGCCACAGGTACTGCCACTCTGGGTCTCCTGGGTGGTACTTCCTGTAGAGCTTATTCTCCACAGTGCTTCCTGGCCACACCTCTGTAGGGCCTTATAGTGGCACTGTAGGAACATCATCCACCTCAACCTGAGTTCTAGTCCCCAAATCATTACAGAGGACCTCAAAGAGGAGTATGAGGTATCTGACCTTTATGTCAAAGACAATATGGGGTGAGTGAAGGGATTATGAGGTTGCAGGCTTTTGCAACAGAGTTTTCAATGGATTGGCAAAGAGCTGAGGTGAGTCAGTGTCAGGATTTACCTCTGATTTACTCCAGTGAACAGGCGAGGAAAAATCCCGCTTACATTATCTACACATAATCAGATAGGACCCTTGCATCCTGATACACCTCTAACGCCCTTTCCATTTTCACAGCACATTGCAAACATGATATCTGTCTTGTCAAATCAGAAGTGTAGAGAAAGAAGATGCAAAAAATTATGTGGCAATTTAATGAGATTTCAGTACATTCTTACTATGTGTATTTTTGTACACAATTTTCTACAATGTGGTAGAGGCAAAAAACTTTTTGTCACTGCATCAGTGTTAAGTTTCATTATCTTATAATACATTATGTTTTCAGGGTGTGTGAAAAGGGCCATACTGAACAAAAACTGAGAGTGAAAGAGAGACTTGGCCACGCTCTGTTCTCTGTTAAACTTGTGTTACTCCAAGGACCTCAGAGGGAACTCAGTGAGAACAGAGTTTGGTCCCCTATGATAAAAATCAGATGAGTACTTTTGGGAAGCAGATGTAGCATAACAAATGTTTAACATGTGACTTCACTGTTGGTATTCTAAAAGGATAGAATGGCTTGGACCCTCCTGATTACTCATCAATATTAATCACTGAAGTCTGGGGGCTTGTCTACATCAGAAAGTTGCAGCGCTGGTGAGGGAGTTACAGCGCTGCAACTTTGAAGGTGTACACATCTGCAGGGCACCACCAGCGCTGCAACTCCCTGTTTGCAGCGCTGGCCGTACTCCCGTTTTGTCTCGGGTGTAGAGGATCCAGCGCTGGTGATCCAGCGCTGGTAATCCAATGTAGACAGTTACCAGCGCTTTTCTTGACCTCCGTGGAAGGAGGAAGCCTCTGGTAATCAAGCTGGTTTCCTTTCCCGGTTTGCTCTCTCGGTCCCGGAGCCAGCCAGCAAACCGCAGGGAAGGAGACCTGCTTGCTCGGGGTTCCGGGACCGAGAGAGCAAACCGGGAAAGGAAACCAGCTTCGCCGCGGTTTGCTCTCTCGGTCCCGGAGCCACCCAGCAAACCGCAGGGAAGGAGACCTGCTTGCTCGGGGTTCCGGGACCGAGAGAGCAAACCGGGAACGCCGCGGTTTGCTCTCTCGGTCCCGGAACCCCGAGCAAGCAGGTCTCCTTCCCTGCGGTTTGCTGGCTGGCTCCGGGACCGAGAGAGCAAACCGCGGCGTTCCCGGTTTGCTCTCTCGGTCCCGGAACCCCGAGCAAGCAGGTCTCCTTCCCTGCGGTTTGCTGGCTGGCTCCGGGACCGAGAGAGCAAACCGCGGCGTTCCCGGTTTGCTCTCTCGGTCCCGGAACCCCGAGCAAGCAGGTCTCCTTCCTGCGGTTTGCTGGCTGGCTCCGGGACCGAGAGAGCAAACCGCGGCGTTCCCAGTTTGCTCTCTCGGTCCCGGAACCCCGAGCAAGCAGGTCTCCTTCCCTGCGGTTTGCTGGCTGGCTCCGGGACCGAGAGAGCAAACCGCGGGGAAGCTGGTTTCCTTTCCCGGTTTGCTCTCTCGTCCCGGAACCCCCCTTGAAGCCGCCCAACAGCGCTGCAGTGTGGCCACATCTAACACCACTTGCAGCGCTGGTTGCTGTAAGTGTGGCCACTCTGCAGCGCTGGCCCTATACAGCTGTACTAATACAGCTGTAACAACCAGCGCTGCAAAATTTTAGATGTAGACATGGCCTGGATAAAAAATTAATTCTCTCACTCCCTCCTAACTTTTTCCATTGTCCAGCCACTCAGTAAGAAAGACAGGTGGAAGGGATGTGGTTTAATTAGACTAGGAGTAAAACATTTGGGAGTACCTGGTAATAAATTGTGCAATGCAAGTCATGATCATTTCCTTAATCATTCCTCATAATCCCCAATCTGGTCTCATTGCTGGGACCTCATCATCTTATGAGGTAAAAGGGGGATATAAAAAGAGGGGGGCTGGCTCCTCACTCTATGAGATTTAGGAGTCTCAACCCACTCCACTTCCTCAACTCTCTCAAGGGATATTTTACTTCAAATCCATTCCAATCCATTTCATCTGATAACCATATCTGTTCATACTGAGTAGCTGCACTGGATATCTGCCACAAGAAGGTGCCAGCAATTATGCTTGGCTGCCTCTGTCCTACTCTCGCCGGGTTCCCAGATGTTCACTGATTCCTTCCTTTGTCACTGAGGTGAACAATAATTGCATCTGGTATGTGCTTTCAGGCTGCCAAAGAGCTTACAAGGGACATCACCTGGTCCCATAGCATGCCTCTCCTTCCATGCCATTTTGGGATTGCTTGAATGCATAGACCCAGTTGTGATCCTCCAGACAATCCAGAAGCCTGCTTGTTTGCACAATACCATGTCTACAGATCCACACTGCTGCTTGCTTGGCCCGTCTACATGATTCTGAAATTGGAAGCACCAGAGAATGAGTTCTGATTTTTTTCCTGGAGTCTCATGTATGTTCTGTGTACATTTGAACGCCATCATCAAATTGCCTGAACTGTTATGACTTGTAGCCTTAGTTGAACCACAGCCATCGTAGCCCCAATCCAGAATGAGTGGGAACAAAATTCTTGCACTGGTAGCCTCATCTCTGTAATCCCCTTTCTGAAAACTGTGACAAACTGGCATGTTGTGAGGGGCCTTCCAACACTATGAGTAAAGAGGGATCCCTATCCACTGAGTCTCGCTGAAAGTTCTTAATGAACCTACTTGGCAAGTCCTGGCCTCACCCCTTTCCTGCAGCTATTATGGACTCCCGTGCCCACAATCAGTATTTGAGATCCACAGAATCAAGATAACTGATTGCTTCGCCCATTGTAAATCCCTGCACTCTAATGTCCTTCTCAAAGTTCCCAGATAAGAACAATCAAGAAAACAAAACTCACAGTCAGTCCCTACTTTTCCCACACTCAAATAACTCAATCACCTGCTTTGGATGCAGGGTACTGACTTGAGTATCTATATTGGACACCTTAACTTCAGCAGCTAATTTTGAACATGGGGCTCCCCACCTTTCATATTTTCACTAGCAGTGAAGGAAAAACAGCCTAACCATACAATATCATTGAATAGCTAGTCCAAAAAGCATGTATCAGAGGGGTAGCCGTGTTAGTCTGGATCTGTAAAAGCAGCAAAGAGTGCTGTGGCACCTTATAGACTAACAGACGTTTTGGAGCATGAGCTTTTGTGGGTGAATGCCCACTTCGTCAGATGGATGTAGTGGAAATTTCCAGGGGCAGGTATATATATGCAGGCAAGCTAGAGATAATGAGGTAGTTCAATCAGGGAGGATGAGGCCCTGTTCTAGCAGTTGAGGTGTGAAAACCAAGGGAGGAGTAACTGGTTTTGTAATTGGCAAGCCATTCACAGTCTTTGTTTAATCCTGAGCTGATGGTGTCAAATTTGCAGATGAACTGAAGCTCAGCAGTTTCTCTTTGAAGTCTGGTCCTGAAGTCTTTTTGCTGCAGGATGGCCACCTTAAGGTCTGCTATACTGTGGCCAGGGAGGTTGAAGTGTTCTCCTACAGGTTTTTGTCTATTGCCATTCCTAATATCTGATTTATGTTTATCCTTTTCTGTAGCGACTGTCCAGTTTGGCCGATGTACATAGCAGAGGGCATTGCTGGCATATGATGGCGTATATTACATTGGTGGACGTGCAGGTGAGTGAACCGGTGATGGTGTGGCTGATCTGGTTAGGTCCTGTGATGGTGTCACTGGTGTAGATATGTGGGCAGAGTTGGCATCAAGGTTTGTTGCATGGATTGGTTCCTGAGCTAGAGTTACTATGGTGCAGTGTGCAGTTACTGGTGAGAATATGTTTCAGGTTGCCTGTGGGCGAGGACTGGCCTGCCACTCAAGGCCTGTGAAAGTGTGGGATCATTGTCCAGGATGGGTTGTTGGTCCCTGATGATGCATTGGAGAGGTTTTAGCTGGGGACTGTATGTGATGGCCAGTGGAGTCCTGTTGGTTTCTTTCTTGGGTTTGTCTTGCGGTAGGAGTCTTCTGTGTACACGTCTGGCTCTGTTGATCTGTTTCCTTATTTCCTCATGTGGGTATTGTAGTTTTGAGAATGCTTGGTGGAGATTTTGTAGGTGTTGGTCTCTGTCTGAGGGGTTAGAGCAGATGTGGTTGTACCTCAGTGCTTGGCTGTAGACAATGGATCATGTGATGTGCCCGGGATGGAAGCTGGAGGCATGAAGGTAGGCATAGCACATCACTCAACTATAGACCCCAGGATCACAAAAAGCACATCACTCAACTATAGACCCCAGGATCAGTAGGACCCCAGGATCACAAAAAGCACATCACTCAATTATAGACCCCAGCATCAGTAGGGAAACAATCAGTTGCAATGTCTCTGTTTCTTCCCCTCACCACTGTCTCCACCACAGATTTATTTTCAATTGATCTGGAAGACTAGTAATAATTGACTACACTTTAAACTAATAGCACTTTGGACTTTTGCAGTGCTTTCCTTCCAATGAAGTTATTAATTTAGCCTCGTGATACACCTGTGAAGTAGTTAAGTATTACCTGATTTTCTTGTATGGTCTGATCCTGCACTCCCTCCAGCCTGTCAGCCAGAAGCCAAAGGCCCAGATCAAGGGGACTTGAGCTCCTAATACCTTTGAGAATCTGGGCCCTAAGCCCTACTCCTTTCCTCTGCATTTCTCTCCTGGCTAAATTAGTCGACATCCCATTCAGCTTGCTGAATTCTGAGAATCTCTTTCTCGTTGCTGAACTCTGTCCATGCATTGTATGTGGAGCCCTAACTCAGGGCTAAGAATTCCACTAGGCAACAGGGCAGCTAGGTTTTAGGAATTGCAATGCAAAGTCCCTTTGGGACTTTTGAAAATTTTATCTCATATCAAATATTTTATCCCAAAGGAATTGTAAATAGCAGTTAACTATTAAAGAACTGAGGTGTATCAGATCCTCACAAAAATATCATTGCACTTATAGGCGAACATGGGAAAGACAGAATGCGTGGAGAGTAATGTACTGCTATACTTGTATAGTGTATATTTTTCTGAAAGGGAATTTTTAGTGGTTATGAAGAGTGCCAGAATGTCAGCATTGTATATATCTCTTTTTTTAGAGAGAGTGTGTTTTCACCATAAAATCACAGGCATTGGCATCAGACCTCTTGGGTTCTATTCTGGTTTTAGCCACTGACTTTTTGTGTGACCCAGACAAATTCACTTAACCTCTTGTAAAACAGAGTAGTAATATTTACCTACCTCACTCAGTTAGTGCGTAAAATTCAAGAGGGCTTGAAGGTGCATAGGCCTAGTGCTGGCTCTATGTACTGTGGTGAATTTAACCCTTTGTGACACTTAGGCTATGTCTATACTACAGAGCCTATGTTGGCATAGTCCCCTAGCAAAAGGAGTTTTTAGGTCCGTGTAGGAACAGCAACTCCCTGCAGGCCATTACCAAGAAAAGAACTCATAGACTGGCATAATTGCATCTACATTGTGGGTTTTGTCAACATAACAGGTTGTTTCACACCCTTGACCAACTACACTTAAAACTGTATAAGTTTTAAGTGTAGTCAAGGCCTTAATTAATGTAGGCTTATAAAACTCCTGGTGGAGAGGGTTAGCACCTCTACACCACTTAAGCCTTATATCAGGGCCATGTTGGGGGCTGCTGGTCAAGTGTCCATACATGAGTTCTCCAAGGCCCCGATCCACAAATATACTTAACTTTAAGCAATGCTTAAGTTTCATTGACTTCAATGAGACTTCTACTGAAGTCAGTGGGACTAAGCATGTGTTTCAAGATAAATACTTGCTTAAGTGCTGTCCTGAAGTGGGGCCCAAGATATTGGGAATCACAGAAGCAAGAGTCAAAAAATGTCACAGTCTTAGGCCATGACTATACTTACAAGCTTACAGAGGCACAGCTATACTAATACAACTGTGCCACTGTAAGAAGGCTCATGTAGCTGCATTATGCCAATGGGAGAGAGCTCTCCTGTTGACATAAAACCAGCTCAAAGAGCAGTGGGTAGCTATGTTGGCAGGAGAAGATCTTTCACCGACATAGCGCTGTGCACACCAGCACTTATGCTGGTAAAACTTTTGTCGCTCACGGGGGTATTTTTTCACCCCTGAGCGAAAAAAATGTTGCCGACATAAACGCTAATGTAGACACGGCCTCAGTCACCACAGAATGATGATGACCAATACTTAAACTAAAAGAAATGTTTTGTCACATTTTTGAGATACTAGAATGGTTTGATTCTCCCTGTTTATCTTTCAGGAGTATTATGAAACATCATAGTAGAAATCTTTGCAATTAATGTGACTGAGTTTTACAACATAAGACTTTGACAAATTAATACAGACTCTATTATAAAAAAGCTTTGTACATAATGTGTCCTAAAGTTGACATGAAAATACACTTTTAATCAGTAACTCTGTGAACAAAATTCTTTCATGTTGTTATTACATTTTGTTTATTTTATCTTTATGCTTTTGCTTTTTTTTCCATTTGCATCCACCTTTTTTACATTGCAGTGAACCGTTAGCATCACAATCAAAATGAACATGTATTTTTCATTAAACACAGTCTAGACCTTCTATGTCCTATCCAAATCCCTTTGAAATCCCCAGAAGTAGCAATCTGATTTGCCTCATATTCAAAGCTTCCTTCCTGACAGAACGGTCAAAATATGTATGATTGCTTTAAACTTTAGATGAGGTACATGCAATGTTCAATAAGTTCATCAAATAAAGTCTGAATTTTATGGTGCAAATGCCAGTTTTCACAGTTCAGTGAGCTTTTTAAAATGGTACACAGCCTGCCTGTATCAAATTTGTGCAAAAGAATTGATTTTTTTATGTTGGAATAAGGCCATTTCAGTCTTGTTGCATGCTTTCTGGAAATAATAATGCTATATTAAAAGATAAATGATAAACAGACTACAGTTTTTAAGTATTATTCATAATACTAGCTACTAACATTACTGACTTTCTGCTGTAAACCTAAATAGCAAGTGTAAACCTGGTTATTAAAATTCTTCTTCCTAGCAGTCATGTGGATGGTAGGGTAAGCATTTTTGTCTGGCTGACAGAAGCATTATGTTTAGACTCTAACCTTCTATAGCTCTGTTTTTGTTTTGTTTTGTTTTTGTCTGCTTCCTTGAGTTTCTGGTCTTATTAGTAGGACAGCTGTGAGAGCCAGACAGTGCTTTCTGTGCATAGCAAGTATTAGCAATTGTGATAGCAGAAGAATATACCACAAAAGCAGATACATTTAGATCATTATCCATTTCCAGTGAGAGATTCATTGGCAGCACAAGTGGTGGTTGTTTAATGAATTATTTGGAGACTTGACAAGTACAATTAATTCCCTTCAGATTTTGCTCTCCATGTTTTCTGTGGCCATTTATATGCAGTTTTTTTTCCTGTTTCTTATTTGTTTGCCTCTATCTGTAGTAAGAAGATGAAAGGGCTGCCTTTAACTCATGCAGGCAGCATTGCTTTTAAAACCATCTAAAACTGAAAATGTGCCTGATGTTCGGGTTAAGAAAAATGCAGTGCCAGATTCTCAGCTGGTGTAAAGGAATATAACTCCATAGAAGTTAATGGATCTATGCTGATTTACATGAGCTGAGGTTCTGGCCAATAAGGTCCATAACAAAGTATTGAATGATCAAAGAGTTCTTCTGCACCTTCCTACAAATGGTTTAGATTTCATTCTAATTGGTGTATTCCTTCATGCCAGTGTCTTTTCTTGGTGTTAACACTTTTAAACAACATGTACCGCTGGATCTCACAGGCAAAACTCTTATTGACAGCAATGGGAATGAATCTTTACTTATGTGAGGCCTGTAGCAGCTAGAATACAGAGAAGGATGGGCTTGCCTAGCAGAAGGAAAATAATTAGCAGTAATAAATCTGTGTCTGAGCACTAATATAATATGGCATAATATTAGACCTGTCAGAATTCTGGTGAGGTCAAGCCATGAAGGGGTACAGTTCTCCATGACAACACAGTGCAAGAAGAAGCTTAGTGGCAGTGAAACAAGGAAAGGCCACATAATAAGCAGGGAAAGTCTAGCTCCAGGAAGCAGTAGGCAGCACCACTTAGGAGATAAGCAACTGTACAGAGGCTTGGAAATTGAGCATGGTGATTTAATATTGATTAGTGTGATGAGAAATGCTACTGGGGACAGAGAGGAAAAAGGCCTGTGGCATAGAAAAGCCTATAAATAGAGGGTTCACCTCCCATTTACTTTGCTGGAAATGAAATGTTAATCCATTGATTTAAATGGACTAAACCTGGTGTGAGTGAGAGGAGAATCAGCATATATAGAGAGGTGTGAAGTGAATGGGATCAGACAAGAAAGAGCAACTGAACAAGGATAACTGAGGAATTCATCTTAGTGATCTCCCTGCTAAATGATTTAGGTTGGGATTTTCAAAGGAATCATGCTTCCCAATACCACTGAAAGGCTAACTCCCTCAGGCTGCTCTGAAAAGCCCAGTCTTGGTGTGCGGACAGTAAGGTAGAAATGTCATCTGTCTATTTTAGATATTACTTCAGTTTCTGTAATCTTGATATCTAAGGGCCACCCGCCAAGTACCTGGTGATAACCTGCTCAGAGAGGTAACCAAAATGTGAATTCATGCCACTAGTAGATGCCAGATATCAGAAAATATAGGTAGATAAATATAGGGAAGATAGAGCAATGGCTTCATTAAAAAGGTAATATTCAGAGAGGGTTAGAAATAAATTGTAGATTCAACCTGCTGTTAGCTTTTTTGAGAGCAAGGGCCTAAATGTTGAAACCTTCTGCATACAATTGACACTGCCTATAAAATAAATTACGTGACAGAGAATTATGTGAATAGTTGTTCTTGGCTGAACACAGCAAGAAAATAATACAAATTAGGAAAAGATAAAAAGGGGAAAAGACTAGAGCAAGGAAAAACTAATTAATATTGTGAAACCAGGAGGAAATTGGACTTTGGCCTATTGCAGAATATTGAAGAGGGGAAGTATTATATTGAAGTGTTTAACATATTTTGTGTATCAACATTTTGATTTCATATTCATCTGATAACTAATGCAATGAGAGGCACATATGAACCCTCTCTGACATTAGTTGTAACAGTGGCATAGACTGGAACAGAGCAACAGTGCCTGGAATGTCAGTTGCCACATATACTAACAATTATACAATTAAAAAAAAACAGCCAGAAAAATGTACAAATGAATTTATAACCCCACTGACCTATGGGCTAGACTTAAAAGAAAAAGTTAAATTCCATTTGCATACATTGTAAAATGAGAATTGTACATGCAAATTCACATGCCGCCCACTGTGTACGGAGTAGAAGTAAGAGATTTTCAAACCATGTGCAAAAGGGAGGGATGAACCTCAACTGAGTCAATGTTTGGGTTCCATACTGATATGGATATGAAAGCTCAGATAATCATCTGAAGTCCATCCAAGCCACTGGAAAGAATCACCCCACCAGAAATATGCAACCTGTTCTTTGCTGTGCACAAACAATGCTCCCACACCAAACTCCATATAACCCCAATAAGCTCTTCAGTAAGGCCTACGTCTGCATCTCCTGGGACGCCTTGCAGGTTGGTTTAGAAACAGCAGCAAGTTATTTTATATCAGACAAGGTAATTCTTTTCAAAATAGATTTAATTGTCAAACCATCTTTATAAAACATAGGAATAAAAACCTTTAGGTGTGATTAGGGATAGACTGAAATTTTGGCAGTTGAGTTTAATCCAAAGCAGATCTTCGGTGTTAATTTCATAATGTGTGTTGGTAATGGGAATAGGAATATCTAAATAACGTGCTCTCTTTTGCAAGGAAATGAGGTTCATTAATTGTTGCTCTTGGTTTTTCTTATGACTAACAACCTGATTAAATGAGCAATCAAATATGGTACATATGACTGTTATTTATTGCTGTCTACTCTTTTGGCTTTATCCAGCTATCATTAGAAGTATCTGGCTGAATACTCTCAAATGATATGTGATATTTGGCACACCCGTAATTAATAAAGTCCTCTAGTATACTGTGAGGCCTGAGAAATGACCCCGGACATCCCTTGAGAGATAAGGTCACCTCTTCCTCAAAGCATAATTTTGTATCTACTTTTCTCTGAATCCAGATCTGTTATTTCTGTTCCTTTAACTCCTGCACTTTTTAAATTTCTGCTGCCTATTTACCTGCAATGGAACTGTTAGAACCAAGAAGGCTCCAAGAGCTGCTCTTATTAATAGGCTCAAAGCCTTCTGTGGTGTATCGCTGCTGTGGCAAAAAGGTGTGTGGAAATAAACTAGCTGAGTAGCTTTACTTGTTTGAGTTTGAAAGGGACCTACACAGGCAAGTGGCATTTGTTCTTCACATTCCTTACAAATGATAGCCCTGCTTTGAGATATACAAGATAATATTTCAGTTAACTAACGATTCAGGTTGATTAGAGGCTTCCAAAGAAGACAAAAGAATTAAAAGCAAAAACAATAATCAGACTGTTAGGTTGCTGCCTGTTCCCATTTTTGACACAGTCTTTGTCACAAGTATATCAAAAATGTTATGTCAGATTCTGTTTCTGTAACAATCCCCACCCCTCATAATGAAATATCAACATTTTCATGCTTTATACACTACACGAAATATAGTATTTTGCTGGAATCCTTTGACCTTTTCAAAAACCTGTATTTTGATTGTCTGGCCAGTCTGCTGTTTCCCTGCAGGTTAGACAGGAAAGCTGCAGTTTGTGGAGAAGCTGAATGCACAAGGACACTGCATTAAGTTATATGACAGATATTTGGAAACATATTAGATCAGGTATAGGATTTAGGAATGATGTAGTGATTAGCCATGCAAAATATACCAGATTAGACTGGTTGACCCAAGTGATAACTTCTAACTATCATGTTGTATGACTTGCTTTATTAAAAATGCCTCAAGGTCCTCAGAAAGTTCCTTTTTAGCCAAAAGCAAATTCCACTAATGCCCCTGGAGATGAGAACCAAATCTGCTTTGCATCCCATGCTCTCTTGTCTTTCTCCCCACATCACTGCTATTGATAACAACACAATCCTTTCCAATATCTAGGAGCACAACTAAGGCTGGCTGAAAAACAGGGATTCTAATTCACAACAAATATAGAGTTTGTGAAAATCATTTTAGTTCAGCATCAGAATAAAACAAGACCCTTTGATAGTTTTCCCACAAAAATAGCTAATAGCCCAATAGTTAGGGCACTCAGCTGGGATGGGGAGTTCCCATTTCAAGTCCTTGCTTTGAATCACTGGGCTATAGAGTCAATCTTTTTCTCAGTCTTCCCAGCTGGACTGTTCCATTTTGTATATATAATTAAATACTCCTTTGACCAGAGAGAGAGACTGTCATAAACAGATGGTTAAGGGTTAATGTCTCTTTTACCTGTAAAGGGTTAACTAGCTCAGTAAACCTGGAACACTTGACCAAAGGACTAATCAGGAGACAAGATACTTTCAAATCTCGGTTGAGGGAAGCTTTTGTTTGTGCTTTTTGGGTTTTTCTGTGTTCTCTCTGGGGTCCGGGAGGGACCAGACATGTATACAGACTCTCCAATCTTCTAAAAAAGTCTCTTCTATTCAAATAGTAAGTAATAGGTAGAAAGTGGATTAGATTTATGTTTGTTTTCTTTATTTGCAAATGTGTATTTTGCTGGAAGGATTGTATCTCTGTTTGCTGCAACTTGTATTTGTGCTGGAGGGAGGCTTCTCTCTAGTGTCTATAAGCTGAAAGACCCTGTTACATTTTCTCTCTAGTGTCTATAAGCTGAAAGACCCTGTAACATTTTCCATCGTGATTTTACAGAGATAATTTTTACTTTTTTCTCTTTCTTTAATTAAAAGCTTTTCCTTTTTAAGAACCTGGTAGGACCAGAGTGGGAGATAGAAAGTAGCCCGGGGCAGCTGACCCCAGTCAGATTGCAAGTATGCCAGAACCCATGTCAGTGTGTTTCGGTCAGGATTCCCCACTGACCGTTAACGGCGTTAACCGCTGCTAGGGCCCCGGGCTGGAACGCAGTGGAATGGGTGGGCCTGCGTTCCCCCTGCCCTGTCTCCCCGGCCTAAGGAGGCCATCAATGCCTGAACTGTTAACTGCTTGGCCCTGAGTCACAAGGGTCTGAGCTACTGTACCTGTGTGTTTGGTGCCCCAGCCAAACCAAGGGCTGGGCCCCCTTTGACTGTGCCACTGCTCGGTCCTGTCTACAGGGCCCGAGCTGCCTGAACGGCTAACTGCTTGGCCCTGAGTCACAAGGGTCTGAGCTACTGTACCTGTGTGTTTGGTGCCCCGCCCGAACCAAGGGCTGGGCCCCCTTTGACTGTGCCACTGCTCGGTCCTGTCTACAGGGCCCGAGCTGCCTGAACTGCTAACTGCTTGGCCCTTAGTTGCAAGGATCTGAGCTACTGTATCTGTGGGGTTGGTGCCCCACTCGAACCAACGGCTAGGCCCTCTTCTGACTGTGCCTGTGTTCGGTCCTGTCTACAGGGTCTGAGCTGCCCAAACTGTTGACCGCTCAACCTCGAGGGCAGAGGCCTTCCGACGACGCGTAGCGAGGCGATGTGGCTCCCCTCCTCCCCAGGGAGGGTTGAGCCCTGGCCGCGCGCCGTCACATGGTCTATTTTCCTTTGTTTTGAGATCCAAGGGGTTTGGGTCTGGGGGTCCCCAGGGAAGGGTTTGGGGGCCAGAAAGTGTCCCAAAACACTATATTTTTGGGTGGAGGCAGCTCTACCATTTCTAAGCTAGTAATTAAACTTAGAGGGGTTCATGCAGGTACCCCATCTTTTGGACACTAAGGTTCAGAATGGGGAAATCATACCTTGACAGAAACAGAGTCTCTAACTTGCCTGGTTCAGTGCAGGCATGTGAACTGGGGTTTTTCACATCCCAGCCTAGTGCCCTAACGAACAGGCTATTTGCTATTCTGGATCCCTTTTTCTCTCAGAAATTCCATCCTGGACCTGAAATAGTTTTGATTAACTGGAATTTTCCAACAAAAATATTTTGTGTGGGTTGAAAAACTCCTGAATGGTTCTACGCACAGCCTGTGTGTCATTTTTTAGTTTCTCTGCCAGTCATCCCCATGTTAACTTCCATGGCTCTAAAATTTGACTCTTCCCCTCAAGCACAACTTTAAACCAGCTCTCACCTTCAATAGCGCAAAATTTTAACCAGTGTCTTCCCAGCCTTTCACCAACATATATTTCAATTTATCCCAAATGCCACAATTAAATAATTTTCCTATCTCACTACTACAACCGTATTGCTCCCCTGCTCTAATCTTTCCACAGACTGCCTTTCTATTTTGGTATCAGATTCAAGCTTTTCCTCATCTTCTCTCTTGACTCCATGCTTTTTCTCATACAATTCTCTAGACTAAAGTGATCTCTCTTTTCCCATGTGACCAGTCTCCTCCTACAAATCTTTCCTTGAAACTAGCTTCTTTTGCCTTGCCCTCTGAGGGCTCTGTATGTTATATATTTCATGCACCATTCGGATTGGATCCAAAGCCTCTTGGAGTAAATGGAAAAACTCTCTTTGACCATCGCGTTTAGACCATGAGTTTCAGGGACAGGGGCCTGCCTGGTATGGCACACCTGTCAGTAGGACATTGCATAGACAGCAACAACAATGCTATAATTGAGCTTGTTGGTAATGCTAATAATAGGATTATTTTTCAAGTGCCTGCAAGTTATTGAAGATAACAAAATACTTGTGACAGCTCTGGATTTCTCACTTCCAGATATAATGTAGCTTCAAGATCTCTGATTTTAATGGCAGCACCCTAGACACAGCCTATTATGGATGACTTAGCTATAGCATGTGGTTTAATTCACCATCACACAATTTTTGAATAATAATTTCCTGCCTAGTAATTATCACATCTGACATTCACTTAAACCTTTCTTGTATTGTAAAGAAAATAACTTTGATTTAGATAGTTATACTGTAATTTAACATTTGGTTCTTCATTACTTAGGGACTTTCAGCTGTATAATGTACCTTGTCACTTTATTCACTTCTCCACCTCCACCCCAAATCACAGGAAAGCTATCAATACAAATGACAGTCTCTCTTAGTATTTCAGTTAGAGAAAGATACAAGATTTTCCAAGATAACATGCTGTTTTCTACAGAAAATCTATTTTTATGATAGTAATGGATTTGCACAAAGAAGATGCCTGACCTTAGAGACTCGATAACAAAAAGTTCTACAATGATGTCAGATCTTTTTGTAGCTTTGATTACATCAAATATCCACAGCAGAAAAAAATAACCTTCTCCTCATTTTTTCTCCCCTAGAGATGGGTCTGGATGGACTGGAGCTTCTCCTAAGTTCAATGTCATGTTCCAGTTCAGGCCCATCTTTTTCTAATTTATATATTTTAAAACAAATTATGTGAAGATTTGAGACTTGATCCTGCAACTAGAACACTATGGATAGACCTTTGCACCCAGGCACAGCCCCTAAGCACAAAGCAGCAGATGTAAGGTAAGGAGGCAAGTCACAGCAGATATCATCTTCTGCCATACACCTGTTTGGAAAGCTAGCTTCATGAACAGGGAAAGGTTGGGTGTAGAAACTCCTTTCATGTCCTCCTACTCCTGGCATCAAGAAATGGAGATGAAGTCCTACTACTGACATTTCTCTAAGATTTTCTCTTATTTGGGCTCCTTGGTGACTCTCTCTCCGTCTCTTTCCCTCTCTTTCTCTCTGTATAGGTTAAACTGGCACAATATCTGCCACAGACGTTGGTAACAAATAGTTTGTATTCTGTTTTGAATTAAATGAATTTCGAGGTATAGATTTTTATTCTGTTCATCAGATCTGTATGCAGACTTGAACCCTGATCTTGGAATCAACCCTTTGTGGGCACAGGGGTTTGGTTAAATGAAGCTGATTCCAGGAATAAATTACTTGAGGCTGTGACTTAATGGCAGAACTAAGTCCTAAAACTCTTTGGCTTACTTAATATTTTGAATATCTTCTTTGATTCCTGACCATCATCTCAACAGTGCCAGTGGGGTTGAGTGAAGTCTGCCCAACACTACTGCTCATGCATAAGTGTCATGGCTTCATTAATCTTTAAATCTTTTTGTTCTATGTATTCTTCACTCTTTCTTTCCAATTCTTCATCCAGTTTTTGTCTTCCTCTTTTTTCTAGTTCCTTTCAATCTGGTATGTCTTGCCTTGTAGGGTACCCTTCTGGGCCACTCTTCACAGGGTGTTCAAACCATCCCTATCATTTTTCTTGAATCGTCTGAAACAGCATTGTTTCTTGCCCTAACCATTTTCTTATCTTTTCCTTTTTATTGTATGCATTCTTGAAACTCTCAGTATTCCCTTCATTTCTTCAGCACTTTGGAATATATTTTCCCATTATTTTCCAGGGACTTAATTTTCAAGTCCATACTCTTTCAAAACTCCCAATGACTTCCATGAGAATTTTTCCTGACAACTGAACCAAGGACTTTGGAAGTTGATCCACAGTTTTTGTTTAGATATTGGATTAAAATTACTTTAAGGTTTAATTTTGAGTTAATGCAATATCACTTTGGTTTTTTTTTTTAAATTTAAACTTCACTTTCTGAGAAACACTTTGGCAGCAAAGGTCTGATTACAGCTAAGGTCCAGCTCAGTCTGGAAGGATGAGATAATAGAGAAAAAAAAATCCCCTCCAGAAGCTACTCTGGCTGTTCAATTTCCATTCTGTCCAGAGGAGCTATAAAACTAGAGAAAGGTGAGTAATAGATTTGAGAGCCATCAGAAATATAAATTATAGCCAGACATTTCCTATCAGCATCCCATGCAGTTAATGATAAATAGTCAATGAGATGTATGCACCTCTAGCATTTTTATAATGGATCTATTGCTTCCATGACTGTTTACTGTCAAACATTATGCTTAGGAATTTATAACTTTTAATACCATTTTAACAGATGGTCTAGATATGTTACAATCTTTTTTCTGCTTTTCATGAACATCTTTTCACTTTCACCTCTGGCTTACCAAATGAAACTTAAATGTCCATGCAAACAAATACACACACACACACTTTGCAAATTAATCATTTAAATGACTACATATCAATCATTTGAAACCATATGCTATCTCTAAAAGAACAGTGACTGTCCGGAAGAACAAGAGGAACTGAAAGAAGAATTAATACAAATGTGATTGTTGTAATTGTGTAACTGCTTAAAAACTGATGGCTACTGTGCTTTCTGCTTCACATTATTATTGGTCTTTGTACTAGTATTTTGTAGTGTTTGGTTCCCTACTACTCATATCCTAGCAATCTTTGGGAGTGGCAGACTGCCAGTCCGGGGGCCTGATTCTTCACTGCCTTGCGCTATTTTCATTCGGTAGTATTTTACATTCACATTGTATGGATGTAAATCACCAAGGTGCAAGGAACTCAATCTCCATTACCAGAAAGGCAGGTTATACCTTTACCCTTTGGGGATATACCTGGATATCAGCCTTTTCACCTACAGAATTGGACTCATAGACTCATAGACTCTAGGACTGGAAGGGACCTTGAGAGGTCATCGAGTCCAGTCCCCTGCCCTCATTGCAGGACCAAATACTGTCTAGACCATCCCTAATAGACATTTATCTAACCTACTCTTAAATATCTCCAGAGATGGAGATTCCACAACTTCCCTAGGCAATCTATTCCAGTGTTTAACTACCCTGACAGTTAGGAACTTTTTCCTAATGTCCAACCTAAATCTCCCTTGCTGCAGTTTAAGCCCATTGCTTCTTGTTCTATCATTGGAGGCTAAGGTGAACAAGTTTTCTCCCTCCTCCTGATGACACCCTTTTACATACCTGAAAACTGCTATCATGTCCCCTCTCAGTCTTCTCTTTTCCAAACTAAACAAACCCAATTCCTTCAGCCTTCCTTCATAGGTCATGTTCTCAAGACCTTTAATCATTCTTGTTGCTCTTCTCTGGACCCTCTCCAATTTCTCCACATCTTTCTTGAAATGCGGTGCCCAGAACTGGACACAATACTCCAGTTGAGGCCTAACCAGCGCAGAGTAAAGCGGAAGAATGACTTCTCGTGTCTTGTTTACAACACACCTGTTAATGCATCCCAGAATCATGTTTGCTTTTTTTGCAACAGTATCACACTGTTGACTCATATTAAGCTTGTGGTCTACTATGACCCCTAGCTCTGTTTCTGCCATACTCCTTCCTGGACAGTCTCTTCCCATTCTGTATGTGTGAAACTGATTGTTCCTTCCTAGGTGGAGCACTTTGCATTTATCTTTATTGAACTTCATCCTGTTTACCTCAGACCATTTCTCCAATTTGTCCAGATCATTTTGAATTTTGACCCTGTCCTCCAAAGCAGTTGCAATCCCTCCCAGTTTGGTATCGTCCGCAAACTTAATAAGCGTACTTTCTATGCCAACATCTAAATCATTGATGAAGATATTGAACAGAACCGGTCCCAAAACAGACCCCTGCGGAACCCCACTTGTTATACCTTTCCAGCAGGATTGGGAGCCATTAACAACTACTCTCTGAGTACGGTTATCCAGCCAGTTATGCACCCACCTTATAGTAGCCCCATCTAAATTGTACTTTCCTAGTTTATCTATAAGAATATCATGCGAGACCGTATCAAATGCCTTACTAAAGTCTAGGTATATCACATCCACCGCTTCTCCCTTATCCACAAGGCTCGTTATCCTATCAAAGAACGCTATCAGATTAGTTTGACATGATTTGTTCTTTACAAATCCATTCTGGCTATTCCCTATCACCTTACCACCTTCCAAGTGTTTGCAGATGATTTATTTGATTACCTGCTCCATTATCTTCCCTGGCACAGAAGTTAAACTAACTGTAGTTTCCTGGGTTGTTTTTGTTTCCCTTTTTATAGATGGGCACTATATTTGCCCCCTTCCAGTCTTCTGGAATCTCCCCCGTCTCCCATGATTTCCCAAAGATAATAGCTAGAGGCTCAGATACCTCTTCTATTAACTCCTTGAGTATTCTAGGATGCATTTCATCAGGCCCTGGTGACTTGCAGGCATCTAACTTTTCTAAGTGATTTTTTACTTGCTCTTTCCTTATTTTCTCTTCTAAACCTACCCTCTTCCCATAAGCATTCACTATACTAGACATTCCTTCAGACTTCTCAGTGAAGACTGAAACAAAGAAGTCATTAAGCATCTCTGCCATTTCCAAGTCTCCCGTTACTGTTTCCCCCTCCTCATTGAGCAGTGGGCCTACCCTGTCCTTAGTCTTCCTCTTGCTTCTAATGTATTGATAAAATGTCTTCTTGTTTCCCTTTATTCCCATAGCTAGTTTGAGTTCATTTTGTGCCTTTGCTTTTCTAATCTTGCCTCTGCATTCCTGTGTTATTTGCCTATATTCATCCTTCGTGATCTGACCTAGTTTCCATTTTTTATATGACGCCTTTTTATTTTGTAGGTCACGCAAGATCTCAAGGGTAAGCCAAGGTGGTCTTTTGCCGCATTTTCTATCTATCTCCTCCTCCACTGGTGTGTCAGTAGTCCTGTCAACTGGGACAGCACTGTCAGCTGTCTCCACATGGATACTGTCCAGGAATTGCTCATGGATATGGATATGGATGTTCCTCAGCCTAGCCACCTCCTCCTGTAGCTCTCTCACCTGCTGCCTGAGAGATTCCACCAGTAGGCACCTTTCACATTGGATGCCACCCCCAGCCTGGATAACTTGCTTTTGGGCCCTTAATAGTGTCCCTTTGAAAAACTGCCAACTCTCCTCAGTTGTTTTTCCCCTCAGTCTTAATTCCCATGGGACCTTACCTATCAGCTCTCTGAGCTTACCAAAATCCTCCTTCCTGGATTGTCTCTATTCTGCTGTACTCCCTTCTACCCTTCCTTAGAATTGCAAATTCTATGATTTCATGATCACTTTCACCCAAGCTTCCTTTTACTTTCAAATTCTCAACAAGTTCCTCCCTATTTGTTAAAATCAAGTCTAGAACAGCTTCCTCCCTAGTAGCTTTTTCAACTTTCTGAAATAAAAAGTTGTCTGCAATGCAGTCCAGGAACTTATTGGATAGTCTGTGCCCCGCGGTGTTATTTTCCCAACATATATCTGGATAGTTGAAGTCCTCCATCACCACCAAATCTTGGGCTTTGGATGATTTTGTTAGTTGTTTGAAAAAAGCCTCATCCACCTCTTCCACCTGATTAGGTGGCCTGTAGTGGACTCCCAGCACGACATCACCTGTGTTTTTTACCCCTTTTAGCCTAACCCAGAGACTCTCCACACTTCCGCCTCCTATGTCCATCTCCACCTCAGTCCAAGTGTGTACATTTTTAATATATAAGGCAACACCTCCTCCCTTTTTCCCCTGTCTATCCTTCCTGAGCAAACTATACCCATCCACACCAACATTCCAGTCGTGTGTATTATCCCACCAAGTTTCAGTAATGCCAATAATGTCATAGTTGTATTTATTTATTAGCACTTCCAGTTCTTCCTGCTTATTACCCATACTTCTTGCATTTGTATATAGGCATCTAAGATACTGGTTTGATCTTGCCTCCCAGCTTTGCCCTGACCTTCCTTCCTCTCTGCCATTATAGCCCGTGCTCCCTCCTGTTTCCAACCCATCTCCCAGGTCTTGTTCCCCACTTACCTGTGGGCTTTGCTCACCTGTCCCCGTCGAACCTAGTTTAAAGCCCTCCTTACTAGGTTAGCCAGTCTGTGCGCAAATAAGGCCTTTCCCCTCTTCGAAAGGTGAACGCCATCTGTTCCTAACAGTCCTTCCTCGAATAGCATCCTGTGGTCGAGGAAGCCAAAGCCCTCCTGGCGACACCATCTTCGCAGCCAGGCATTCACCTCCACGATGCATCTGTCTCTGCCCGGACCCCTACCTTCAACAGGAAGAATCGAAGAGAATACCACCTGCGCTCCAAACTCCTTAACCCGTACTCCCAGAGCCCTGTAGTCACTCTTGATCTGCTCAGTGTCACACCTCGCAGTATCATTTGTGCCCACATGGATGAGTAGCATGGGGTAGTAGTCAGAAGGCCGGATAATCCTCGACAATGCCTCTGTAACATCTCGGATACGGGCCCCTGGCAGGCAGCATACCTCCCGGGATGAACAGTCAGGGCGACAGATGGGTGTCTCCGTCCCCCTCAGCAGAGAGTCTCCAACCACCACAACCCTACGTTTCTTATCAGTGGTGGCAGCAGACCTCCCAGCCTTAGGGGTACGAGGCTTCACCTCCTTAACTGTTGGGGGTGATTCCTTCTCTCCTGTATCAAGAAGAGCATAACGGTTATCTTTTACCACAGCAGGAGGGTTCGCAGCAGCGGTGGAGCACTGCCTGCTGCTAGAAGTAACCAGCTGGCTGTGTCCACCCTGAGCCTCCTCCTCCACTGGTGTGTCAGTAGTCCTGTCAACTGGGACAGCACTGTCAGCTGTCTCCACATGGATACTGTCCAGGAATTGCTCATGGATATGGATGTTCCTCAGCCTAGCCACCTCCTCCTGTAGCTCTCTCACCTGCTGCCTGAGAGATTCCACCAGTAGGCACCTTTCACATTGGATGCCACCCCCAGCCTGGATATCAGTAAGTGGAAATTGCAAATTACAGTCTTTGCAAGCCCACACCAGAATCTGGGTAAAAGCATCCATGCTTTGGTGCTCTGTCTGGCTACAGGCGCAGGTGGAGGAGACAGAAGCAGTGCTGGCACAGGTGTTGCGGGTCCTCCTCGCCATTGTAAGCCTCCCTCTGTCAAACTCTCTCAAATTCCCGTCTACAGCTCCCTGTCCGCTCTGCTCCCACAGATGTTGTATGTGCTCCTCCTTCACCTGGAGAACTCCCTTGCAAAACTCCCTGTTAGCAGCTCCTGTTCGCTAAGCTCCCTGGTCGCTTGTGCGCAGCTTTATAAAGCCCTGGCCTGAGTGAATGCCCTGCCCACTGGTTAAGGCTCAGCCAATTACCAGAGGCTTCTAGCTTTCAAACCTTCCTAGTAGCTCCACCTCCAACTGCCAGCGACAGCACACGGTCCTTCAAACAAACAAACCAAACAGACTGACAAACACAAGCTCAGCACACAGCAAGTAACCCCCAAACACAAACACAAACACTGCAGACAGTCACTTACCCCACAGATGCTGTATGTGCTCCTCCTTCACCTGGAGAACTCCCTTGCAAAACTCCCTGTTAGCAGATCCTGTTAGCTCCTGTTCTGGTAGTTTATATAGAAAACATTTAAGTTAAATTTTCACTGCTCTTTGCACCAGGTTTAAGATCGGTGAGGCCATAAATATATCTCAAACACAGGAAGTGTATAAGCTTCAGTCAAATAAGCAGTTTTATTTCTAATACAAAGGGTCTGATTCTCCTTTTATACCAGTTTATTGTTGATTTAACCCTACAGATTTCCATTGGTTTTATTGGCTGCCAGGGTCAGCAGGGCCATTAATGGGACACTCTCCTCTTCTTACACTGCCTGACAGCCAATCAACATTCTCTTTGCCTCAGACCCTCCTTTAGTGAGAGACTTAGACTACGTCTAGACCACAGTCCTAGCGTGTGATTACAGCTCAAGCCAGCATACCTGATCTAGTTTTAATCAAGTGAGCTCAGGTATGGGAACAGTGAAATTGTGGCATCGTGAGCTCCAGTACTGGCCAGCCCCACAAGCAGTTCCAGGGTTCCAGGTGGGTTTATACAACCCATGCTGAAGCATGCACTGCTTCAGCTGCACTGTTCCGGGATCTAAGCTAGCTAGATTCAAGATGGCTTGGGTATGTTGGCTTGAGCTGTAATAGTATCCTGTGATTGCAATATAGACGTACTCTTAGAAGGAGCTGCACTTTGCATCAGGCCCTTGGACTTCACTTTTCTCTCATCCTGTGTCCTCATCCTGGATTCTTCTCCTTTTATTTCCTTTGGCATAGCAGTTGAGACTCACCCAGTAGGAAAGCAGCTCAGAAAAGAATAGACAGCATATTCAAGTTATGTCCCTAGATGAATTGCTTATTGTAAGATAAATAGTACCGAACATCAAAACGTACCAGGAAGATGGCAGGCTGGGCCTTTTGTTTATTTTAGTACCTTATAATTTGAATATTAATTTCTTCATTTGGAACAGTATCACATGCTTTGCTCAAATGTCTAATCAACGTATTTTTACCTACCGTCTCACTTCTAGCAGACATCTGAGCAGCTGATAAAAAGCTTGGTGATATTTCCTTAAATCCATTCTCATATTAAATAAAATGTTTTCTCTTCTTTATAATAAAATAGTGGGCTATCTGGTAACATCTCCATTAATTGATTCAGAGTGCAATTCATTAGATAGACAATACAGAAATTGACACTTAACTTCTTAACAAATCCAGGAGCTAAAAAGGAATTGATAGTTGATATCGAACCTCCTTAACTACCCATTCAAGTTGTAAGTAAATGTCATAGAGAGATATAGATATTGACATGTAACTTGGTGAAACTAAGATGGAATCAGATGGGAACGTGAAAGGAGTTTTCAGCCGAGATGGAGACAAAGCAGAAGAATACACAAGCAATGTTGCACAGGTGGGAATGAGTAGATTTCGGGCATAAGAGACGTAGGAGAAGAAACAACAATCAGGGTCGGCAATATAGGTATCCTTGTTTAATATCTGATCAGATTTTCAAACATTATAATGTATTGTAGATAGGACATGAGGGAGCTTGGAGGAATGATCAACTAATAAGGAATTGAAAGCAAATTAGGGCAGAGAGTCTCTTGGGATAAAGGTGCTTGAAAGAGCTGTGAGCTAGACTAATTTCCTAAGAAGTGAGGCAGTTTAATTTGTGTGTAAGCCAACAAAAGGTGGGAGTATGTAAGATCAGGAATAAAATACTGGAAGGGGGAGCTCCCAATGATGAAGCCACGGGTCTGGCCAATAGAGAAGCTAGACTGGCTAAAGCTATGGGACACATGCTGAAGAGGAAAAAGAGTCACAAGGGATTACACACACAATTCCTCATAAATTATGAACAGAACTGACCCCACTACAGGACTGTCTATAGGGATTTTTCCCTAATTCACGCATAGGGGTAACTACAGATGATTTCTGTAATTTCTCCTTTCACTATTCTCTTGAAGCAAATTATTTTAAGTCAGCCTTCTGCTGAGACTCTGAACAGTTCATAACAAATTGAAAATTCCAGGAGACAATTCATTGTTAGACATAGTGATGGCATGTTGGAATTTCTAAAAACCGTAATTTATGCTATTAGCTGAGTTGTCTTGATGACCTTCACTATACCAGTATTTTACTCATTCTTTCGTATTCTTGTGCTTCATACATACCAGAGAATAATTCATATCCTTGGTAACCTTTGCAAATGATTTCCCTAGAGGTTTTCTTCATCAATACCAGAGAAAACTAAACCGTTGTCATCATCCTCTAAAAAGTAATTAGCCATGAATAATTGCTCCTTTCTGACATCTTTCTAACTTTGCATGGAATTGATTTTTTTAAAGTAGATCTATTAATGGTGGAAGCATTTGATTGCTTTCCCACTTTTATTCTTCCATTCCTTATTCTCTGCTTTGGTTATAAGTGCTCTGGATTACATTTTGCTTGTCTTGTTTAATGTTGCTTGCACATTTCCCCAGTTTATGATACTTTGAATTCCAGACTGGTATAATAGATTTTTCTATCCAACTTTATTAGATTCAATTTTGGAATACTCTTGCATAGTGAATTATTTTCATAGAAACCTTATGCCACATTTACAAGAGGCTTTTTATGTAATTGGCCTAATGTGCATCTTCCAAGCAAGTTCCATCAAATGACTATTCAATAGCCTATATCAGTTCTTTCCAGGTGCAATTGACCATGAGCCCTGGATATGGTATGCATCCAAAAAGGTATAAAAAAGAGGAAAAGGCAAATGAATCTATACATACCACCAAGTTATGCCCATTCATAAGCACTAAATCTAATATATTTTCTTCAATTTTGACTAATCTCTCTTATCCAGGAAATACTATTTAGAAGGATGAAATACTGTGGAAATATTTCTTCAATGTAATATTAAGAACAGACATGCTTTTCTTTAACAGAAGAGGACCTTTTGAGCTTACAACACAGATCCTCCGCTCCACTGACTTCAATGGAGCTGTGCTAATCTATAAGAGTGGAGCAGGTAGCCAGAATAGAGTTTTGTATTCCACGTGTTCATCATGACATTGTTGTGTTCCTGACAAGAAAAATCCCACCCTCTTCCCATACTGGCCTGTTTGGAACCAGCATAGATCCTTCTTCGTGACATTCTTGTACAGATTTTGCACTCATGGCCTCCTCGAATAGTCTGCAGCATTGCCTGGTTTTGGTGCAGAGACCTTTGCCCCAGCTCTAATTGTTCGTTCTTTCTTATGTATAAAAGGAGTTTTTGGTATCTTGGCTGTTTTTGAGTGATCATTTTATTACCTAGCCTTCCTTATTTATTAATGGGCCTCCTTTCTCCATAGTACATCTTTCCCCCTGAATATATTTGTAAAAGCCCTTCTTATTCCCTTGAACTCTTTGATTAGCATTTACTCCTGCTTTTTTTGTTGCTCTTACCTCCCTGTCTCATCTAATTATCGGACTTACTGTGTGTATTCATATTTGTGCTTTTCTATCTCTAGTATACTGTATTTTTAAACCTTAGATCATTGATTGGCCCCTTTTTCGCTTGTTCCTTGCAGTCATTTTTTTTTCATTGTAAGTCTACTGGGCCTTAATTATATTGAATTTGGGGAATTCCTAGCCTTTACTATGGTGATACTGATAGATTTTAATACCTTTTCCTGTTGTACTTATTCCTGTAGCAACCTGATCCTGCAATCCTTCTACAGGGAAGGCTCTCTTAGCTTCCTTAGAAATTCTACTCACAGGCTTGAGCTCTTGGTTTGAATTCTCCAAAATGTACTTTTCCGAAATTGAAAATCTTTGCACTGCTGTATTCCAGGAATTCATTCTTTACTCTGTCAAATTCAAGTATCCTGTAGTCACTGATTCCCAACTTCTCAGTTTCTTCCTGTCCGTAAGCAGTATCATTGATTCAGAATGGCTTGTCCCCTGCCACTGGTATCCACCTGCTAGATCTTAACGTTGTCTCTAGGTAATTTAGGAATCCCTGGTTGCGTATGCTTGGCTCTATTTGTTTCTGATTATATACACCTCTACCCCGATATAACGTGACCCGATATAACATGAATTTGGACATAACGCGGTAAAGCAGTGCTCCGGAGGGGGTGGGGCTGCTCACTCCAGTGGATCAAAGCAAGTTCGATATAATGTGGTTTCACCTATAACACGGTAAGATTTTTTGTCTCCCCAGGACAGTGTTATATTGAGGTAGAGGTGTAGTTACTGTAACCTATTTAGTATCTTCTGATTGCTGGTCCAGGTATATTTCATTCTTTCTCTTCCTCAGTCTTGGTGGTCTAGAGCAGATGTCCATAGTCATTTCTCCTCTCTCTTTCATCCTTTGTATCCCTAACTAAGTTTTTCACTACCACAATCTTCACTGCTGAATCACAGCTTGTTGAGATAGTAAAATGTTTTGACATACAGCACCACCCTTTTGCCTCGTCTTCCCTTCCTATCTTCCCTAGTGCTTAGATACTCTGGTGATGGTGCTATGAAGAACCCTAACATAGGTTGCACCCTTCTACAGTGATATTCTATTTACAGTAATCATCCCACTAAGTGCCTACTAGCTCTTAATCAGTATAATTTCATTTATTTATTATAACAGTTTTTAGTATTATAGTAATGCCTAGAAGCCCCAATTGAGATCAGTTCCCCATTGTGCTAGGAACTATATATACACATATAGTAAGAGATGGCTCCAGGCTAGCAGAGCTTATTAGTTAAATATTTTCATTCTTTTTTTCTTTATCCTTATAAAATATACTGGGCAATATACTAATAATGGACTCAAATACTGCAGCAGCACTACTGCATTGATTCCAATTCCTCTGGTATTGTTCATTTCACAATATGTAAACAAACAGATGGTTAGGCTTCTTCAGATTGCATGATTCCCCTCATACCACCACAAACTCCATAGCCTTTTTATTAGTATTTTTGATCCCTCTGTGAACCAATATTATAAAATCCTTCCATAAATTTGGGCATGTGCACATTTCATCTTATACAGAGAACATGCAGGGCAACTTTAAAAAATTCCAAATTCTCTGCTCATGTCCATGAAAAGTTAACTCTCTCTGGAGGAAAAAGACACAAGAATAGGAAATTGAAAGGAAAATCCCCTATTGACTGTTAGATACTGAAAACTTCATAGGAGTCTCACTGAGATTGTTAACCTCAGATGCTTCTCTGCTGCTTTAGATATAATCTTATATTTTCATTTTGTATCTGAGTGCACCTAATTATTTCTACAAAAATATAACATAAATGTCCATATAAATTATAAATTAGGGATGAGGATATACTAGCAAGTTATTTTGTATAGTTCAGCTACCTTTTTTCCATTTTATTAGTTTAAATTTGATGTGATTTAATCTGTCTTTAAACTTACTTCCAGAATTGCTTGCATTATTCCTTATTTTCTCTTTGCAAAGCCTCCACATATGAAAAGTTATTTACAGTGGCACTTGCACTTGTTAAAACTTAATAGGAAAAATCCTTGTAAGCAGCACCATGGTATCTGTCACAGTCACAAGCAATAATTTTGTTTCCAAAAGCTGTCTGATACTCTTTTTGAGAAAAGATGCCCTGCTGATGTGGAAATTGCATGTGCTCTACTCAAATGGACAGAGAGAAAGTGCAGAGGACCAAATTAAATGCTGGAACTATCTGTAACTCCTGTGATTTTGTGGTTCTGCCTCAAATTAATTTGGCTCCAAATTCTTCTGCAAGGCATTTCAAGAGTTAATGATGTAGTCTTACTGCACCTGGATATAGTGCTGACTCTTCTATGTAACTTCAGGGCAGTGTTGCTAACCCTTGAGATTTTTATTGGGAGTCTTATGATATTTGGTGTTTTTTCTTAAAGTCCCAGTTCTGGAGGCATATGGTTAGGTAAGAATCTCAGATTTTATTAAATAAAAGGAATATGTTTCCTGTCCACATAGTTATGGAGAAATGCTTTCAAATATGACCTGAATGCACCCTAAAGGTAAATCAGAAGGCAAACAAAACCACAACATTTATGAGGTTTTTAAATGTCTCATGATTTTTAAGCCAACTTCATTAATTTATTGGGGACTAACTCCTGATTTTTGACTGTTTGGGGCTAGCCCTTTGTCTTCTGAGTTTTCTGGACTTCTGGCTCAACTGCTTCAAACCAGTTTGTCAAGTTCTGTGGGAGCTTGAGCATCAGGGTCAATTGCTGTCCCATTGTCTCGTAACAATCCTCAAGTATTTGCTGAGGTAGTGTCCAGTCGTTCCTCTGCCTTCCTGTTTGTTTCCTAACTGCCCTGTTGATATTATCAATATAGCTATACAATAAATATCCTGCTAACTGGGTCACAATACAGAGCAGACCCACTTCCCCCCCCAGTTTGTTTTAGCATTAAAAATATTATGTTTATCTTAACAAATTTCTGTTCCATTTTCCATGGTACGGTGCATGAACACAGCTATTGTCACTGTTAAACTATCTTTCATAAATGAGGCAAAAATACTGGAATATTTTACAATACAAATGCAAGTTTCCTAGGCACAGTAGAAAGTACACAAATTTTGTACTGCTCCAGAATTCATGAATTTTCATCCAATATTATGAAATACTTTGATGTGTGGGGGGGCCAGGGGCGAAGAGATATTGCAGCAAGATTTTTTCAGACATAGAAGTTGGTTGTTTAACAGAGATAAAAAAACAGATACCAGGGGAAAGCTGGACCCTATTTAAGTCAGTTGGAGTTTTGTCATTGATGTCAATGAGGCCGGGATTTGACCTGGAGTTTGCAGACACCAAAAGCATTATAAGTACAGACAGAAGAATTCAGACACGCTTTATTTTAAAAATTATAATCTCGCCCTTCATGTGCACTCAGAGTGTGCACACAAACCCATTGCAAATCCTAGCTGACTTGCTTTTTGCCACCCAAATGAGAATCAAAGCTGTGGAACTGAATTTTCTCCAGGCCAGTAGCAGATCACAGTCATTAGTATTATTTGTATAAGCACTGACGACATGCTTGATACTGGATAAGAGCCAAATCAAAGATAGTTCCTTGTCCAAAGGATTCACAATCTGAAATAGAGACACAATGCATCAAAACCACAGACATATTGCATATAGGTTACCAGGCAGCCATCAGACAGCAAGAATTAGTGCTGGTAGACACTTTCCACATTTGGACTTTTTGACACTTTAAATCGAAAATTTGATTTTTATATATATAAAAAATTTTTTTGATGAAAATATTTCATTCAAAACTTTTGGTTTTTTTGATTGTTGGAATTTTCTGACTTTCAGAGTTTTCAACCCAACATTTTGTTAAAAATAGGATTTCATTGACAATTTTTGATCAGTCCTATTTATGAGATCCACTCTCTCTTCACTGTAGTGCTGTATTGAGTTTGAACGGATGACTAAGAGGCACTTAGATACTACAAGTACAGGCTTATTCGATGGCAGGCTCTGTACAGTGTGAGTCTTCCAGTCCCTATGCAAGTGCTGCTATTCCAGTAGCACTTGTGGACATTCACTGATCTGCACATCTCTATTTAGAGTAGAAGCACAAAAGACAAAAAGCACATACAATAACTGTATAAACCTGTGTAAGTGGCAAAAGTGCAGAGTGAGATTCTACAAATGGCAAAGAGAGAGAGAGTTTCTGAGTCTGACAAGTTACTACGAAGTTAACTTCTCCCCCATCACTGGTATTTATATAACTATTTTCAAAGATGGCATTTTGAGCTTTATGTTGCATTAGTCAATGATATGTTTTAGCTGAGAAACTACAGAATTCAAGTTCGGCTCAGTTCAAACACACACAAAATTACTTTACCATCTTTTGTTTTATCTCCCCTTTCAGAGACAGCATAAGAGAAATACGTTCCGAATGACAGTATCTCTGACAACGCATGCTTTTTGTTCTTCCTTTTGTTCTTCTCTCTTTCTGAGATTGCTGGAGCACATTCCTTACATAAATATCAACTACATACTATACACCTCCTAACGGGGTAGCAGGAACCTTTAGACTCTGTCCTAGTAAGGGGCTATGCTCCTGGAGTAGTCTGGAGATGGAATTGTGATGGCCAGTCACCGTTCTTTCATGGTGTCTCTCTTGCTTTAGGGCAGGCAAAGTGTTAATGAAGTCCTTGAAAGGGTGCAGCTTATTTCCCACCTTGTATCCAGCCAACTACTCTAACCAGTGAGTATAGGCCGGGGTGCAACCAACTCTCTTCCCACTGTCTGTCCTTCTTTGCTCACTGAAGCGTAGGCCCTACTCTCTGCTGCAGATCCAACCACAAAACCCTAAGTGGCTCAATCAGAGTTCAGCTGAATAAGACAACAGTGCACCCTAGCCCCCTAGTAGGAAAGCTGAACAATGATTACATTAATTTATAGGGATAGGTCACACCTAGGCACCAAGACCTGGCTCTCCAGCTTCTCCAATAAGTGCCCTGCACAGAGGGTATGTCTGCACTGTGGCAGGGAACGCGCTTCCCAGCATGATAGACAGATATGGACTAGCTCTGCTCAAGCAAGTGTACTAAAAATAGCAGTAGCTGGGGCTGCACTGGCAGCAGCTTGGTGTAGCCACCCAAATATGTACCAAGGGGGTCTGGGAGGGTTTGTACTCAGGAGCCTGAGCTGTTGCCTGTGCTACCCCTGGCTATGCTGCTATTACTTGAGTTAGTCTCGCTACCCAAGCTGGGAAGCATGCTCCCAGCACGAGCCAGGATAAGCACCCTGGCGGGCTGCGCCAGTTTGTTTACCTGCCATGTCTGCAGGTTCGGCCAATCGCAGCACCCACTGGCTGCGGTTCGCTGTCCCAGGCCAATGGGGGTGGCGGGAAGCGGTGCGAGCGAGAGATGTGCTGACCGCAGCTTCCCACTATGCCCATTGATCTGGGACAGTGAACCGCGGCCAGTGGGAGGCGGTCAGCTGAACCTTCCGATGCGGCAGGTAAACAAACTTACCCTGCTTACCCTGGCAAGCCGTGTGCCAGAGGTTGTCGACCCCGACCTAGATAGACAATAAGAGACAGACAAAGAGCATCACTGAGGGCTCCAAGGAGAAGGGAGCGTACTTGAACTCTTTTTTTCTATAACACAATTGTGACACTGCACCCCATATTCCTCACAGTGATATTATTATGATATGATTATGACATAATTATGATATATTTTATGCAAAATAAGTTATGTGAGATGTCATTGGAAAAGTATCAGAGGGGTAGCCGTGATAGTCTGGATCTGTAAAAGCAGCAAAGAATCCTCTGGCACCTTATAGACTAACAGACGTTTTGGAGCATGAGCTTTCGTGGGTGAATGCATCTGACAAAGTGGGTATTCACCCACAAAAGCTCATGCTCCAAAAGGTCTATTAGTCTATAAGGTGCCACAGGATTCTTTGCTGTCATTGGAAAAGTTATGATTTGGTGAATATGATTATCCCATTTGTATGCATGTATCATTTTGTATCTGAAGTTGTGAATATTGACTATGCATCTGTATTTCAAATGTAGTTACACCTGGGTAAAGCCCACTAGATAAGATGCTTTCACTCTAGATAGTGGATAGGGAAGGGCCTATTCAGGGCAATGGGCCATAAGAAAAAACAATAGGCCTTAGGAGAAGTATATCTCCCATCTGATGAACCTTCCTGAAAATGTTACAGACATCCTCCAAGTAATGGCTGCTATGACTCTGCAAGGACATGTGGTGAGACCAGATGTTTCTGGACTACATCTTGGGGTGTCAGTATTTTTCCACAGACTGGCCTGGGACCCATGCTGGGACCCACCATATGCAAAAGCTATATAAGGAAGGCAGTGACCTCATCTAGTGTTCTTCACTTCCTACACAAGAAGACCTCTGGAAACACCTGAGGAACAAAGACTGAACTGGGGGATGTGCTGGACCCAGTTAAATGGATTTCTAGCCTGTGAATGAAACACTGGGGGATTCCAAGCTGTAAAGAAAGTGCAGTTTGCCCCTTAAAAATCTGCAGCCTGCTTGTATCATCTCTTAGGGCGAGAATTTACTATTCATATCCAATCTATTTAGTATATTAAGCTCAGTTTGATTTTTTTTATTTATTTGCTAGGTAATCTGCTTTGCTCTGTTTGCTATCACTTATAAATAAGGCTGTGAGTTTGTCACGGAGGTCATGGAAGTCATGGATGCTGTGACTTTCCGTGACCTCCATGACTTTTGCAGCAGCCTGTGTGCCTGGCTCAGGGGCAGCTCAGGCAGCCCCTGTGCCAGTCGCATCAGCTGCTGCTGGGGCAGTCTTGGGCCACTGCGCCCCCTCCCCCAGCAAAATTTGGGTGTGAGAGGGGGGGCAGGGGGCTGGGTATGGATGGGAGATGGGACAGGGTGAGGAGGGCTCTGCATGATGCTTACCTGGGGGACTCCCCAGAAGCGAAGACATCCCCCTTGCTCGACTCCTATGCAGAGGCATGGCCAGCAGCTTTATGCACTGCCTCCATCTGTAGGCACTGCCCCCGCAGGTCCCATTGACTGCAGTTCCCAGCCAATGGGAGCTGTGAAGCCAGCACTCTGGGCATGGGCAGCACGCAGAGCTGAGCGAGGGGGATGTCGCTGCTTCTAGGGAGCCACGTCACCCCGTCCCATGCCACAACCTTCTCCCCACTCCCTCACCCAAACTCTGCTGCTGCTGGCAGGGAGGTGCCAGCTAGGGATCCTGCTGGCCCTGCCAACCCCTCTGCTTCCCCAGCAACAGTGGGGGTCCTCAGCCACATGCTGCTGCCCACCCCTCCTCCCTAGAACCTGGGCTGCCTCCCCCAGAACCCACCACACCCCTAGAAAACTCCCCCCAAGTTTTAGTCAGGTGTATATAGTAAAAGTTATGGATAGGTCATGGGCCGTGAATTTTTGTTTACTGCCCATGACTTTTACTAAAAATACTCGTGACTAAATACCTTTCTGTAAGATAATGCTTTTGTAGTGCACAGAGATGAGATTTTGAAAGTGCAGCAGGTGCTCTGAAAATATAGCCCAGTGTTTAACTGCCTGTTTTCTGAGCGTCTGACCTGTAGGTGTTTTGAACTAAAACGCTCTAATTTTGGAATTTCAACCTATTTGTTTTTAACCTGAACTTTCTATTTCTTGACCTAGATCTGTAAGCAGTTATATGGGTAACTTTACTGTGCGCAAAGATAAGCATCTACCTAAATGATTATTTATAGACTTTTCTATGGTTGTCATCTCTGTGGTAGCTGAGCGTGTCACAAAGTGTCATGAATTGTCCTCACAAAACCTCAGTGAGATAGGGAAGTATTACTACCCCCATTTTACCTTTGGGGAAGCCAAGGTACAGAAGTTTAGTGACTAAGATTGCTTTCAATTTTTTTTAAATAGCTATTCATTTGAATAGTGTTATTTAAAATTAATTGACATGCATGGTATTTACATGCTTAACTCTGCCTCAGAAAGTTTTTCTAGGTATATAAAGTAAGCAGTGCTCATAATAAGCATGGGTAATCCTCTATGGCTAGGAAAGTCTATTAGAGAACAGTTCCAAAGTTTGTTATGGGTGTGTTTGTGTGTGTGAGAGAGAAATGATGGGATTTATTCTAAGTGCAGCTTTAGCTTTTTTCTTTTTCTTTTTATATCTGGCCCACCAACTGTACTGGCAGAACAGAGATGTTTCCAAAGGCAGCTGAAGCCAGTATGCAAAGCAGCAAAGATAATAAAGAAGCAACAAAGAAACGCACACGGTATATTTTCAGAGCAAGGTCATTGTTCATTAATATTGCTACAGAAAGCTTGACTCCACACAGTTTTCTTCAGGTTCAAGTTATCAAACTGCATGATACTCAGAGTCATTGTCTGCATATAGAGTAGCATGATTAGACTTTTGGCTGATAAAACTGGGATAGCTGGCTTAGGGTATGCTCAGCTTAGTGGCAGTTCTCTGTTTGAAGTAACACAATAACTTTGGAACGCTGTCTATGATCAATGCTAAAATTTCAGGGTGTGTTCTAGGCATGAATGGGCAGAACCTATTGATGAAGGGAGGAGGACAGAATGGGCACCCTGGCAGGGCAGCAGGGTGAGTGGGGGACATACAGAGTGCCTGGCATGAAGGAAGGCGTAGGGGGTAGTTGCAGGGGATGGAAGGGCAGCACCCAGGGAGTTTGTGGGGAGGGAATGGAGGGATGCACTCAGCTGACAGAAGCAACAAAGTGTGCAACCCCTAGTTTAGTAAACTGCAAATTTATGCTCTAAGGACCAAATTCTGACCCTATATGTGCCTACCCACCTTCTAATTTGGCCCTAACTGTTACACATGATTGGTATGGATGGGAGATTCCCCTGTCCAGCATCACCAGTCAGAAGTCTCCTACCCTAGCCATCCTGATTTGAGATGGCTCACTTATAACCCTGCCACGATTTAGTGAGTCTAAATCTCTGAGCCTTCATTTCCATGATGGAAGGGCCTTCTGAGTACCCAGAGCTCCCGTAGAGATGTGACGCAGGGTATGAGGGAGCAGCACTTACAAATAGAGTATTAGGGAGCTGCTGCCTTCAGTGTCCAAGAGTGAAATGACACGGTCCAATGGACACGTGTTAGTTAAAACTGGTCTGGGTGCCAATTCTGCAGCTCTTTAATCAAACAGACAGTTCATCTGAAGTGGAACTCCTCATGTGAGAAAGGGCTGCAGGATCAAGCTCCATACAACTCAAATATCAGGATATTCATTTGTTTTCTAAATGAAGGCCATATGGACTAGATCATTGGTTCCCAATCTTGTTCAGCCGCTTATGCAGGAAAAGCCCCTCGGGGGCCGGGCTGGTTTGTGTACCTGCCCCATTCCCAGGTCCGCCTGACTGCGGCTCCCACTGGCCTTGGTTCACTGCTCCAGGCAAATAGTAGGTGCTGGAAGCGGTGGTCAGTAAATCCCTCAGCCCACGCCGCTTCCAACAGCTCCCATTGGCCTGGAGTAGTGAACCGTGGCCACTGGGAGCAGTGATTGGCCGAATCTGCGGATGCGACAGGTAAACAAACCGGCCTGGCCCTCCAGGGGCTTTCCTTGCACAAGCAGTGGAACAAGTTTGGGAACCACTGGACTAGATCATTCACAGTGCCCAGTCATAACTGTAGTGCCCGTAGGATCCTGAGTGCAGGGCTAGATCCTCCTAGAGCTTCCTGGGGTGCAAAACACCTCAAAGCAGCCGGGAGAGGATGGGAGATGCACTTTAGTTCAGTGTTTGCAAGATCTCTGTTATTATAAACTCTGTTCCCCGAGCTGAAATTTTACATGGTTTTAGCCAACGAGATAAACTAAACAGAGCAGTTTAACACTGAGTCAATATGGACATTGTAAATGCCAGGAGGGCCAATGGAAGATTTTGTGTGTTCTCTGTGTTTCCATCCTAATTCAAATACTGCTTCAAGTTACAAGCAAAACATGCGGCGGTCCATTAATCTATAATGGAGATAAGCCTTTGGAGCTTTATGAAATATACAAATAGATACGTATAAAATAAAAAAGCAACACTTTGCGCTTCTGCAGTGCCTGCCCACAGAGGCTCTCAAAGCACTGTACCAACAGTAAGGAACAAAGTCTCAGAGCACCCTGGCAAGGTAGATAATGTCATTAATCCTATTTTACAGGGGAAGAAACTGAGCCACAGAAAGATTCCTGTGGCTTGAGCCAAGTTACACAGGAAGGCCTCTGGAAATGCAGCCCAGATCTCCTCACTCTTTGGCCTGTGCTTCCACTATGAGGCCATCCTTATGTCCTCTTGCAGCCATACTGACATTTAAAATAATCAACAGCTACTGTGTATCAAAAGTAAGTGTCTTTTTTTGAAATAAGTTTAATGTGCATAATCATGAGTAAATTGTCACTTGGATGCCTGCACCTCACTCCCAACTAGTTTCTTCATGAGTATAGGAGGTGTGGGAGCTGCAATGTAGCAAAGTATATAATAGGGTAGGGTTTTTTTTAACATGAGGGTTGCATTTATAAATTTAGACTCTGTGTTTCAAGTGCCAGAGGGTTGTTTCTGTCCTATCAACTGCTCACACTGCAATAGGCTGCTTTTTTGCCCAGTACATTCTAATTCCCCTTTATCCTTCTTTCTGGCATAAGACATTTAATTGCTTCTGTGAATTGGTCTGCTCACCTACTGCCTTACTGTTAATAATCCCAGGTGTCATATAATTTAGACTATTGGGCCAAACTAAGCAAAGGCAACATCAGCCAGCAGAGTTCCACCTGCTTACCCCAGGTCTGAATATTGGGCCCAAGCACTTTGACCAGTCACTAGCTAGGGGAAATAATCAGAAGGACACGCGGCAGCTGCATTAAGGCCATGGGGAATGAAATAGTTCCCACGAGGAAACCCAACATGCTAAGTTTGATTAGAATGTAGTAGCCCGGTACACCTTATGATAGAGTGAATTACGAAGAAGCCACAGGTGTGAATGACGTGAGCCGTGAAAATGTGATTATGAGTGGTGAAATGATGATCCTGTGTCAATAAAACAGTCCACGCAAAGTGCATGTGTTAAGAATTTCAAGCTGGTTAGCAACTAAAGCTGTCATGAGGTATTTCCAGCAAAGATAAGGAGGTGTTAGTACCGTTATATAAGGCACTGATGAGACCTTATCTGAAATACTGTGTGCAGTTCTGGTCTCCCATGTTTAAGAAGGATGAATTCAAACTAGAACAGGTTCAGAGATGGGCTGCAAGGATGATCCAAGGAATGGAAAACCTGTCATATGAAAGGATACTCAAAGAGCTTGGCTTGTTTAACCTAACCAACAGAAGGTTGAAGGGGGATATGATTGCTCTTTATAAATATATCAGAGGGATTAATATTAGGGAGGAAGAGGAATTATTTAAGCTTAGTACCAATGTGGACACAAGAACAAATGGATATAAACTGGACATTAGGAAGTTTAGACTTTAAATTAGACGAAAGTTTCTAACCTTTAGAGGAGTGAAGTTCTAGAACAGCCTTCCAAGGGCAGTAGTGGGGACAAAAGACGTATCTGGCTTTAAGACTAAGCTTGATAAGTTTATGGAGGGAATGGTATGATGGGATAGCCTAATTTTGGCAATTAATTTGGCAATTGATCTTTGATTATCAGCAGGTAAGCATGGCCAGTGGTCTGTGATGGGATGTTAGATGGGTTGGGATCTGAGTTACTACAGAGAATTCTTTCCTGGGTGCTGGCTGGTGAGTCTCGCCCACATGCTCAGGGTTTAACTGATCGCCATATTTGGGGTCGGGAAGGAATTTTCCTCCAGGGCAGATTGGCAGAGGCCCTGGAGGTTTTTCACCTTCCTCTGCAGCATGGGGCACAGGTCACTTTCTGGAGGATTCTCTGTAGCAGAGGTCTTCAAACCACAATTTGAGGACTTCAATAACTCAGACGTAGGTTAGGGGTTTGTTAGAGAAGTGGATGGGTGAGAGTCTGTGGCCTGCGTTGTGCAGGAGGTCAGACTAGATGATCATAATGGTCCCTCCTGACCTTAAAGTCTATGAGTCTATGAGGATTTCTGGACTGATGGGATGTTTCATAATTCACAGGTAAAAAAAATAGTAGCACTAAGTACTTTTGTGGTATTTTTTCCAAATGCTTCACAAACATTAATTAATTTCCCTGTTAGGTAGGTCAGTAAGAGCCTAACATGCTATTGTCTTTGGAGAGTAATTCCATGATGGATAGTAATTCCATGCTCTAATAATAAGAATATGGCAGTAGGGATATATTACCAACCCACCTGACCAGGATGGTGATAATGACTGTGAAATGCTCAGGGAGACTAGAGGGGCTATTGAAATAAAAAAAATCAATAATAATGGGGGATTTCAGCTATCCCCATATTGATTGGGTACATGTCACCTCAGGACGGGATGCAGAGATATAGTTTCTTGACACCTCATATGACTGCTTCTTGGCACAGATAGTCCTGGAACCCACAAGATGAGAGGCAACTCTTGATTTAGTCCTAAGTGGAGCACAGGATCTGATCCAAGAGGTGCATATATCTGGACTGCTTGGTAATAGTGACCATGATATAATTAAATTTAACATCCCTGTGGCATGGAAAACACCACAGCAGCCCAACAATGTAGTATTTCATTTTAGAAACGGGGACTACACAAAAATGAGGATATTAGTTAAACAGAAATTAAAAGGTACAGTGCAAAAAGTGAAATCCCTTCAAGCAGCATGGACACTTTTTAAAGACATCACAACAGAGGCTCAACTTAAATGTATACCCCAAATTAAAAAAACATAGAGAACTAAAAACGAGCCACTGTGACTAAACATCAAAGTAAAAGAAGCACTGAGAGGCAAAAAGGCATCCTTTAAAAAGTGGAAATTAAATCCTAGTGAGGAAAATAGAAAAGAGCATAAACTCTGGCAAATGAAGTATAAAAATATAACTAGGCAAGTCAAAAAAAGAATCTGAAGAACAGCTAGCCAAAGACCCAAAAAGTAATAGCAATTTTTTTTTAAGTAGGTCAGAAGCGGAAGCTAGGGTGAACAGATAGCAAGTGTGAAAAATCAGGATAGGGGATGGGGAGTAATAGGAGCCCATATAAAAAAAACCCCAAATATTGGGACTGTCCCTATAAAATGGAGACATCTGGTCACCATACAGGAAGCCTTCTAAACAACCAGTGGGGCCACTGGATGCTCAAGATGCTAAAGGAGCACTCAAGGATGATAAGGCCATTGTGGAGAAACTAAATAAATTCTTTGCATCAGTCTTCATGGCTGAAGATGTGAGGGAGATTCCCAAACCTGAGCCATTTTTTTTAGGTGACAAATCCGAGGAACTGCCTCAGATTGAGGTGTCATTAGAGGAAGTTTTGGAACAAATTGGTAAACCAAACAGCAATAAGTCACCAGGACCAGATGATATTCACTCAAGGAACTCAAATGTGAAATTGCAGAACTACTAATTCTAGTTTGTAGCCTAACATTTAAATCAGCTTCTGTACCAAATGACTGGAGGATAGCTAATGTGACACCAATTTTTAAAAAGGGCTCCAGAGGTGATCCTGGAAATTACAGGCCAGTAAGCCTGACTTCAGTCTGGGCAAACTGGTTGAAACTATAAAAAAGAACAAAATTGTCAGACATATAGATGAACATAATTTGTTGGGGAAGAGTCAACATGGTTTTTGTAAAGGGAAATCATGCCTCACCAATCTACTGGAATTCTTTGAGGAGGTCAACAAGCATGTGGAGAAGGGGGATCCAGTGGATAAAGGGTACTTAGACTTTCAGAAAGTCTTTGACAAGGTCCCTCACCAAAGGCTCTTAAGCAAAGTAAGCTGTCATGAGATAAGAGGAAAGGTTCTCTCATGGACTGGTAACTAGTTAAAAGATAAGAAACAAAGGGTAGGAATAAATAGTCAATTTTCAGAATGAGGAGAGGTAAATAATGGTGTCCCCTAGGGGTCTGTACTGGGCCCAGTCCTATTCAACAAATTAATAAATGATCTGGAAAAGGGGGTGTCATAACATATTCCCAGATTTGGACATTAGCGTCCAAAATATGGGTGTTAGCATGAAAACTTCCAAGCTTAGTTACCAGCTTGGACCTGGTACACCTGCCGCTACCGAAAAAATTAGAGTGTTTTGGGGCACTCTGGTCCACCCAACAACCTTCCCTGGGGACCCCAAGACCCAAATTCCTTGAGTCTCACAACAAAGAGGACTAAACCATTTCCCTACCCCCCTCCAGGTGTTCCCTCCCTGGGTTCCTGGAGAGATATACAGAAGCAAGCTCCATGAATCTAAACAGAGGGATTCCACCCTCCCTATTTCCAGTCCTGGAAAACAGAAGTACCGAGAGCTAATCTCTGTTCCCCCCTCACCCAGAGGGAATGCAAAGTCAGGCTAGTAAATCTAACACACACAGATTTCCCCCTGACTTCTTCCTCCCACCAATTCCCTGGTGAGCACAGACGCAATTCCCTGGAGTTCCCCACTAAAGAAAAACCCCAGCAGGTCTTAAAAAGAAAGCTTTATGTAAAAAGAAAGAAAAAATACATAAAAATGGTCTCTCTGTATTAAGGTGACAAATACAGGGTCAATTGCTTAAAAGAAATATGAATAAACAGCCTTATTCAAAAAGAACACACTTCAAAACACTCCAGCAACTACACACATGTAAATACAAAAAAAACCATATAAACCACTATCCTTTCTGTACTTACAACTGGGAAGCAGAAGATTAGAAAAGCAGGAGGCAGAAAAATCCTCTCATAGCCGAGAGAGTACAGGCAGAAGCCAAAGAACAAAGGACTCACACACAAACTTCCCTCCACTCAGATTTGAAAAAGTCTTGTTTCCTGATTGGTCCTCTGGTCAGGTGTTTCAGGTTACTCCTTTCCAGGTAAAAGAACATTAACCCTTAGCTCTCTGTTTATGACAGGGGGTAAACAGTGAGGTGGCAAAATTTGCAGATGATACAAAACTACTCAAGATAGTTAAGTCCCAGACAGACTGCAAAGAGCTACAAAAAGATCTCTCAAAACCTGGTGACTGGGCAACAAAATGACAGACATTCAATAAATGCAAAATAATGCTCATTGGGAAACATAATTCCAACTATACATATAAAATGATGGGATCTAAATTAGCTGTTACCACTCAAGAAATAGATCTTGGAGTCATTGTGGATAGTTCTGAAAACATCCACTCAATGTGCAGCGTCATTTGTCATGGTATTATTCCCCACTCTGAACCTTAGTGTCTAAAAGATGGGGTACCAGCATGAATTCCTCTAAGCTCAGTTACCAGCTTAGAACCTGAGTGCTGCCACCAACCAGGAATTCCAGTGCCTGGTGCACTCTGATCCTCCCAAAACCTTGCCCAGGGACCCCAAGACCCAGACCCTTTGGATCATAACACAAGGAAAGTAAACCCTTTCCCTCACCGTTGCCTCTCCCAGGCTTCCCCTCCCTGGGTTACCCTGGAAGATCACTGTGATTCAAACTCCTTGACTCTTAAAACAGAGAGGAAAATGCACCTTCCCCTCTCCTTCTCCCTTCCCCTCCCAGATTCTCTCTGAGAGAGACAGTAATCCTAACACAGAAATTAGCCTCTCTCTCCCCCTTCCCTCTTTTCTCCCCACCAATTCCCAGGTGGATCCAGACCCCGTCCCCTGGGGTCTCACACCAGAATAAAAAAACAATCAGGTTCTTAAACAAGAAAAGCTTTTAATTAAAGAAAGAAAAAACAGTAAAAATTACCTTTGTAAATTTAAAATGGAATAGGTACTGGGTCTTTCAGCTATAGACACTGGGAATACCCTCCCAGCCTAAGTATACAAGTACAAATTAAAATCCTTTCAGCAAATACACATTTGCAAATAAAGAAAACAACCATAAGCCTAACTCGCTTTATCTACCTAGTACTCACTATTCTGAACTTATTAGAGCCTGTATTAGAGAGAAACCTGGTTGCGCGTCTGGTTCCTCTGAGCCCCCAGAGTGAACAACAACCAAAAACTAACAGCACAGCACAAAACCTTCCGTCCCTCAAGATTTGAAAGTATCCTGTCCCCTGATTGGTCCTCTGGTCAGGTGACAGCCTGGCTCACTGAGCTTGTTAACCCTTTACAGGAGAAAGAGAGATGCAGTACTTCTGTTCCATTAACTCTTAACTATTCATTTATGACAGCAGTGAAAAAAGTGAACAGAATGTTGGGAATCATTAATATAAGCAGGGTCTGAATGAATGTTTCACTGACAGCTAGCTGGGAGGGGTAGAGACTTGGGTGTGTTTATGTAAATACAGTTTGCTCCTCTTCTGCTTACATATTCAGCAAAAAGTGATCAACCTTGGCTGCTGTTGGGTATAAATTACCTAAGTACTGAATGCAGGAGTAGTACAATATAGTTACCAATGTTGTAATAATTGTAGGAATACAGGAAAGCAGGACAAGCTGTGGTAGGACTGTGTCTCTGCCCTTCCTGCTAAGAGCTAAAAATCACTGAGAGCTGAAATTACTTGAGATGATGTGCAGCGGTCACAGCAGAGAGGCAGGTGACAGCAAGAGGCAACTGATAGTCAGCTGGTGATTGAGTGGCTGGTGCAGAGGCGTGATGGGTGGCCAGCAGGGTGGCTGGTGGAGAGGCGCAATGAGCAGGCAGCCAGTATGAGTGGCAAGCAGGGTGGCCAGCAGAGAGGGTGGAGAGCAAGTGACTGGACAGTGGAGTGAGTAAGGTACCTCTTTACCCCGGTGGAGGAGGTGAACTCTGCAGAAGCACCTCTGAATTCTGGGTCTGCACTGACCAAGGACAGCAACTGTGAGTGGTACATAGAAGGGTTAGACACATAAAAGGGACTTTTGGGTTGCTGGATTTAAGAACCTGAGGGGAAAAGGGCACTGCCCAACCTACTTGTGGGAGGATCTTTTGCTCTTAATGAAGCCTGTTTGCGGTGTTTTCCCAAATTAACGCTGTTACTTCCCTCCTTTAATTAAAAGTTTCTTTTCTACACCGAGGGTATGTCTACACTACGGGATTAGTCCGATTTTACATAAACTGGTTTTGTAAAACAGTTTGTATAAAGTCGAGTGCACGCTGCCACACTAAGCACTTTAATTCAGTGGTGTGCGTCCATGGTCCAAGGCTAGCGTCGATTTCCGGAGCGTTTCACTGTGGGTAGCTATTCTGTAGCTATCCCATAGTTCCCGCAGTCTCCCCCACCCCTTGGAATTCTGGGTTGAGATCCCAGTGGCTGATGGGGCAAAAATCATTGTCGCGGGTGGTTCTGGGTAAATGTCGTCACTCATTTCTTCCTCCTTGAAAACAACGGCAGACAATCATTTCGCGCCCTTTTTCCCTGGATTAACTCCACCAGAGAGGTCCTTTGGGGCCATCTGCCTGTCCCAAGTCAGGATAAAGGAGGAGGGTTGGGCGTGGGGCTAGCAACTCCACATCGTAAAAAATCAACCTGCTACAGAAACGCCAACAATAGAGACAGAGACTTTTACCCTGGAAAAGAACGGTCTTCAACTCAAAGATGCATGACGCTGGGTGGTAAAAGCCGTGAGGAAGCCACTAAGCCGATTACCCTTCTTGCAACCAGGAGGATTACCATAGGCACATGGAACATGAGGACCATGTACGAGTCAGGAAAGACGGCGCAGATTGCAGCAGAGATGAGGAGCAACAACCTGACCCTATTAGGCATTAGCAAGACAAGATGGACGCAAGCAGGACAGAGATGACTGTTGACAGGAGAGCTGTTGCTGTATTCAGGACATGAAGAGAGCAACGCACCCCACACACAGGGAGTAGGCTTCATGTTGTCCAAGCAGGCACAGAGAGCACTGATTGGTTGGGAGGCACATGGTCCCAGGATCATCACAGCATCCTTCAGAACTAAAATGAAGAGGATTAAGATGAATGTTGTTCAGTGCTACGCTCCAACTAATGACAGCGAAGAGGAGGACAAAGATTATTTTTACAACAGACTGCAGAAAATATTAGGGATTCTCCCAGACAAAGACATCATCATCCTTATGGGAGACTTTAATGCCAAAATTGGACCTGACAACACAGGATACGAACAAGTCATGGGGACCCATGCTCTGGGAGAGATGAGTGAGAATGGAGAGAGATTTGTGGATCTGTGTGCACTTAACAACCTGGTCATAGGAGGTAGCATCTTTCCTCACAAGCGGATCCACAAGAGTACCTGGGTATCACCAGCAGGCATGACAGAAAATCAGATTGATCATGTCTGCATTAGCAAGAAGTTCAGAAGATCCTTGCAGGACGTTAGAGTTAGAAGAGGAACAGACGCGGCATCCGACCATCACTTAGTGGTGGCTAGATTGAAGCTGAAGCTGAAAAAGAACTGGATAGACGCGTCAGACAGAAGAGTGAAGTACAACGTCAGCCTTCTGAAGGACCACAAGACCAAGGAAGATTTTGGACTGACGCTGAAGAATAAGTTTTCAGTATTACAGGATCGGTCTGAGGAAGAGGAAGACAGTGTACTAAACAGATGGCAGAAAGTGAGAGACACACTTAGGTCAGTATGCCAGGAAGTGCTTGGAATTAAGAAACACCAGCAGAAAGAGTGGATCACAGCAGAGATCTTGATCAAGATAGAAGACAGAAAGAAGAAGAAGGCAGCGGTCAATAACAGCAGGACTAGAGCAGCAAAGGCCAAAGCTCAAAAAGAGTATGCTGAAGCCCATAGAGCAGTGAAGAGGAATATCAGGAAGGACAAGAGAGAGTATGTGGATGAACTGGCAGCAGAAGCGGAGCAGGCAGCATACAGAGGTAATATGAAACAGCTGTATGATACTACCAAGCGACTGTCTGGAAAGTTCAGCAAGCCAGACTGTCCCGTTAAAGACAAGCAGGGAAAGTCTATAACAGGAATAGAACAACAGATGAACAGATGGGCGGAGCACTTTGAGGAACTCCTGAACAGACCAGCACTACCAAATCCACTAGATATCAACCCATCCAACAAGGACCTCCCAATTAATTGCAATAAACCAACCAGAGATGAAATCAGAAAAGCCATCACCATGATGAAGAATAGGAAGGCGGCTGGGCTGGACCTGATGACATCCCAGCAGAGGCCAAGATGCTTTAGTGGAAATGCTGTACCCCCTCTTTGAGAAGATATGGGAAGAAGAAGTGATTCCGGTAGACTGGAAAGAGGGATATCTCATCAAAATCCCCAAGAAAGGAGATCTTAGCAACTTTGCCAATTATAGAGGAATCACACTCCTGTCGGTGCCAGGGAAGGTTTTCAACTGAGTCCTCTTAGAGAGAATGAAGGATGCCGTCGATCCACAGCTACGAGAGGAACAGGCAGGTTTCCGGCAGAATAGATCATGCACGGACCAGATAGCAACGCTTCGCATCATAGTCGAGCAGTCTATGGAGTGGAACTTCTCGCTGTACATCAACTTTGTTGATTATGAGAAAGCGTTCCATAGCGTGGATCGAGAGACCCTCTGGAAGCTCCTTCGGCATTATGGCATCCCAGCAAAGGTGGTCAACCTGATCAAGAACTCATATGATGGTATACACTGTAGAGTGATCCATGGAGGGCAGCTTACTAACAGCTTCCAGGTGCAAACTGGAGTCAGGCAAGGATGCTTGTTGTCACCACTTCTCTTTCTCCTCGTCATCGATTGGATTATGAAGACATCCACTTACGAGCATAGGAATGGAACCCAGTGGACGTTGTGGACCCAGCTTGATGACCTGGACTTTGCTGATGACCTTGCGCTCCTTTCGCACAGTAAACAGCAGATGCAAGAGAAGACCAACGTAGTGGCAGCCACGTCATCACAGGTTGGCCTCAACATTCACAAGGACAAGACCAAGATCCTTAGGATTGACTCCATCAGCAATGACCCAGTCACACTGAATGGAAGCCCCCTGGAAGAAGTGCAGTCCTTCACCAACCTAGGTAGCATCATCGACCAGCAGGGTGGCACAGACACAGACATCAAAGTAAGGACTGGTAAGGCAAGAGCAGCCTTCTTATAGCTCAAGAACATCTGGAGCTCCAGAGAGCTGTCTTTGGCAATAAAAATTCAACTGTTCAACTCTATTGTGAAATCAGTCCTACTGTATGGAGCTGAAACCTAGAGGACAACCAAAACAACCATCAGAAAGATCCAGATCTTCATTAATAGTTGCCTCAGAAGGATTCTCCAGATCTGCTGGCCAGACACCATCAGTAACATCCACCTCTTGGAGAGGACCTGTCAACTCCCAGCAGAGGAAGAAATCAGAAGGAGAAGGTGGGGTTGGATAGGACATACACTACGTAAGCAGCCAACTAACATCACCAAACAGGCACTGTGGTGGAACCCCCAAGGCAAGCGGAAAAGAGGCCGTCCAAGAAACACCTGGTGACGTGACCTTCAGGCTGATAGCAAAAAAATGGGCTATACCTGGAACCAGCTAGAGTGAATGGCCCAGGATAGAGGATTCTGGAGACTTGTGTTTGGCGGCCCATACCCTGATTGGGGTGACGGGCATGAGTGAGTGTTTCCCTGGATTGCCCTGGCAGACGCCATAGCACGGCAACCATGGAGCCTGTTCAGCTTTTTTTTTACTGTCACCGTATGTCTACCTGATGCCACTGACAGAGGTGATACTGCAGCGCTACACAGCAGCATTCACTTGCTTTTGCATGATAGCAGAGACGGTTATCAGTTGTTTTATACCGTCTGCTGCCATTGTAAATTGGCAATGAGATGATGGTTATCTGTCGCTCTGTACTGTCTGCTGCTATCATGGGTGCCCCTGGCTGAGGTCGGCCGGGGGCTCAAAGGCAAAAATGGGAATGACTCCCTAAGTCAATCCCTCCTTTATGGTTTCTAAAAATAGAGTCAGTCCTGCCTAGAATATGGGGAAAGCGTACTAGAGAACCAGTGTATCAGATAGCACAGCTGCTCCATGTCAGATCCCGCAGAAATGATGAGCTGCATGCCATTTATGGGGGATGCCCCTGCAACAACCCCACCCGTTGCTTCCCTCCTCCCCCAACCTTCCTGGGCTACCGTGGCAGTGTCCCCCCATTTGTGTCATGAAGTTATAAAGAATGCAGAAATAAGAAACAGTGACTTGTTAGTGAGATAAAATGAGGGGGAGGCAGCCTCCCGCTGCTATGACAGTCCAGACAGGACATTAAGCTGTGGGGGGAAGAGGAGCCCAGCATCCCGCTGCTATGATAGCCTAGGCAGTACAGAATCTTTTCTTTACACATGAAAGGGAGGTGGCTGATGGAGCTCAGCCCCCAGTTGCTATGATGAGGACGTTCTGTCCCATCTACTGGGAATGACCAGGAATCATTCCTATTTTTACCCAGGCACCCCAGGCCAGCCTCACCTGAGGCCAGCCAGGAGCACTCACGGGCTGATGGTGACAACGGATAGCAGTCATATTGTACCATCTGCCACCAGGGAGGGGAGAAGAGCGGATACTGCTCTTCACTGCTGCAGCAGCATGCAGTAGATGTAGGGTGACATTGAAAAAAGTCAAGAAGCGATTTCTTTCCCTTTTCTTTCTCGTGGTGGGGGGCGGGAGTAAATTGACGAGCTATCCCCTGAACCACGCCGGACAATGTGTTTGAACCTACAGGCACTGGGAGCTCAGCCAAGAATGCAAATACTTTTCAGAGACTGCTGTGGACTGTGGGATAGCTAGAGTCCTCAGTACCCCCTCCCTCCCTCCATGAGAGTTCATTTGATTCTTTGGCTTCCCGTTACGCTTGTCACGCAGCACTGTGTAGCCTGGAGATTTTTTTCAAATGCTTTGGCATTTCGTCTTCTGTAACGGAGCTCTGATAGAACAGATTTGTCTCCCCATACAGCGATCAGATCAAGTATCTCCCATATGGTCCATACTGGAGCTCTTTTTGGATTTGGGACTGCATCGCCACCCATGCTGATCAGAGCTCCACGCTGGGCAAACAGGAAATGTAATTCAAAAGTTCGCGGGGCTTTTCCTGTTTACCTGGCCGCTGCATCCGAGTTCAGATGGCTGTCCACAGCGGTCACAGTGGTGCACTGTGGGATACCACCCGGAGGCCAATACCGTCGATATGCGGCCACACTAACCCTAATCCGATATGATAATACTGATTTTAGCTCTACTCCTCTTGTCGGGGAGGAGTACAGAAACCGATTTAAAGAGCCCTTTATATCGATACAAAGGGCCTTGTAGTGTGGACGGGTGCGCCGTTAAATCGGTTTAACGCTGCTAAAATTGGTTTAAACGTGTAGTGTAGACCAGGCCAGAGACTCTGTGCTTATGAGTTGGGATTATTGCCTCTCAGAGGTGCCCATGGGTGGTGTGTAAATTTCCCAGGTAACTAGGTGAGGCTCGAGCTGATTCTGTGTTCTATCAATGGAAAGGAACCCCTGGATATTGAACCCGGTCCTGGTTGCTGCTGGCTCCGCCTGGCAGAAGGGTTACATTAAGAAAGAGATAGATAATAAGACAGAAAATATCACATTGCCTCTATATAAAACCATTGGTACACCCACGTCTTGAATGCTGGGTGCTAGAGTGACCAGAGAGCAAGTGTTAAAAATTGGGACAGGGATAGGGGAGGTGAGGGGTTAATAGGAGCCCATATAAGAAAAAGATCCCAAAATCTGGACTGTCCCTATAAAATCAGGATATCCAGTCACTCCATCTCAAAAAAGATATATTGGAATTGGAAAAGGTTCAGAAAAGGGCAACAAAAATGATTAGGGGTATGGAACTGCTGCTATATGAGGAGAGATTAATAAGACTGGGACTTTTCAGCCTGGAAAAGAGACGAGCAAGGAGAGATATGATAGAGGTTTGTAAAATCATGACTGGTGTGGAGAAAGTAAACAAGGAAGTGTTATTTATACCTTCTCATAACACAAGAACTAGGAGTCACCAAATGAAATTAATAGGCAGCAGATTTAAAATAAACAAAAGGAAGTATTTTTTCACACAACACTAAGTCAACCCGTGGAACTCCTTGCCAGAGGATGTTGTGAAGGCCAAGACCATGGGTGTGTCTACACCGGCAGAGTTACATCGCCGGCAGTTACATTGCCACTCAGGGAGCACTGAAGGGAAATCGCTGTTGTGTGATCACACTGTCAGCTTCTTGCTCAATAGCGTGTTCACACTTGCAGCACTTGCACTGGTATTCAGAGCAATGCACTCTGGGCAGCTATCCCACAGAGCATCTCTTCCTCTTCTGCCACTAAGAGTTGTGGGAGAGTGGAGGGGGCCACGGGGCATCCTAGATCCTGTCTCAATGCCTCATGATGCATTGCTTTTCATCACAGCAATCCCTGTGCTTCCGTCTGCATTTGGCACCATCTTTAACGGTTTGTGTACTACACACTCTGCCTCTTCGGTCTGCAGGAATGGATCCCGCACTATTAACCAATACGCTGCTCGCTCTGACCAACACGTTATGAGTGGCAGTGAAGTTATTCCTTAAACTACAAAGGCAAGAGGAATTTGACATTGATCTTGCCACACGTAGTAGCTACGACATGAGATTGGTTGTGGCATTCATGGAAGTGCTGACCACAGTGGAACGCCGCTTTTGGGCTCAGGAAACAAGCACTGAGTGGTGGGATCACATTGTGATGCACATCTGGGATGATGAGCCGTGGCTGCAGAACTTTCGGATGAGGAAAGCCGCATTCATGGGACTGTGTGATGAGCTTACCCTAGCCCTGCCGTGCAAGGACATGAGAATGAGAGCTACTCTGTCGTTGGAGAAGTGTGTGGCGATTGCATTGTGGAAGCTGGCTACTCCAGACTGCTATCAATCAATCACTAACCAGTTTGGAGTGGGAAAGTCGACTGTTGGACTCATGTTGATGGAAGTGTGCAGGGCCACTAATTGCATCCTGCTCCAAAACACCATGACTCTGGGTAACGTGTGTGACATTGTGGAAGGCTTTGCACAAATGAGCTTCCCTAACAGCGGAGGGGAAATAGATGACACACCTATTCCAATTCTGGCACCAAACCACCTAGCCATGAGTAAATTAATCAGAAGGGGTATTTCTCTATGGCTTTCCAGGTGCTTGTGGATCACTGTGGGCATTTCACGGACATTAACGCAGACTGGTCTGGAAAAGAGCACGACGCACACATCTTTAGGAACACATGCCTGTTCAGGAAGCTGCAAGCAGGGACCTTTTTCCCAGACCAGAAGATCACCGTAGGGGAAGTCAAAATGCCCACTGTGATTCTGGGAGACCCTGCCTACCCCTTAGTGCCGTGGCTTATGAAGCCATACCTGGGGAACCTTGACAGCAGCAAGGAATAGTTCAACAACATGCTGAGCAAGTGCAGAATTACTGTTGAGTGTGCTTTTGGCTGTTTAAAGGCCTGCTCATGCTGCCTATATGAGAGTCTGGACCTGGCTGATGACAATATTCCTATGCTTATAGCCGCGTGCTGTACACCCCATAATATTTGTGAAGGGAAGGGAGAAAGCTTCACTCAGAGCTGGACCGCTAAGGCTCAGTGCCTGGAGGCTGAATTTGAACAGCCAGAAACCAGGGCTATTAGAGGGGTGCAGCGTGGGGCCATAAGTGTCAGGGATGCCTTGAGGCAGCAATTTGAAGCTGAAAGCCACTAATATTTGCTGCTATGCTCAGGAGGGCAATGTTTATAATGCTAGGAGGTGATTGTGTTTGGTGCAGATGATGCACTGTGGAGGTTTAAGAAAATTGACTGTTGTTTTTCAGGGCACTGTTTGCTTTCAATTAATGGAATAAAGATTGATTTCAAACTAAAACAACAACTGGAGGAGAGAAACAAACAAAAAACCACATCAGCACTATACGGGGTGGGGGAAGGGAGGGTTCCAGGAGGAGGTGGGATCCCTGGACGGTTAAAGATTTGTGTATGTCCAGGTACCATATGCAACCTTGTCTTTTGGAGTACAGTGCAGTGGATTCTGTTCTTCAGCAGAGCTAAACTGCAGAGGGATGGGTCCTGGGAGTCTACAGGGTTGGACTGTGACAGGGCAGGAGTGGAATGCATCGGGTACAGACTGAAGCCAGGAGGTTGATAAGAGTCTGCTGGCAGTGTCTGGGGGGCATGTGGGAAAGAGTTTTGTGACAGCGGGTGCAGGGGAGGACGGGAATGGAGCTGCTCGGTTTGCAGTGTCACTGGTGCCTGGAGCATGTCCGCTTGGTGCTCCATAATGTTGAAGAGCCGCATCATGGCTTCGTTCTGGTGTGCTGTGTTCTCCCTGTCCGTCCACTCTTTCAATTCTTGTTTTTTGGCCGCAGAGTGCATCATGACTCGTGCAGAAAGTCCTCTTTAGTTTTTCATGGCTGCTTTCAAATTCTGCACAGTCGTTCAGCCGGCGATAACAAAGAGGGATGCTGGGTTCCCAAGGTCATATCTGTGAAGCTAAAATAAAACATTTTACAGAATCAGTATTGTTTGCAACACACAGACCACTGATTCAGTGCTTTAAAACACAGTCACTAGTCACATATCTATCAGCAACTGGCTGACCCCAGGCAAGCACGCATGAGCCACAAGTCCCCCAAAATGGTGAGTAACAACAGTGGCAGGGAAATCGGTGTTCCAGGATCATACTGTACACTGGGTATGTGACTCTTGGGGAGAGCCAGCATTGTAGGTGGGGGCCTGATAATCATAATAGAAGATATCTCGCTGCTGATGGTGAGCAGGGAATCAAGGGAGGGTCTTCTCCAAGACTGCAGCTTCTGCCCTGGCCCTTACGCGGCTCACCTGTGTGCAGCAATGGTTCCCCTCCCCCCCCAGTCATGGAAGAGTGTGGAGGGAAAGTTACCCTTAATGGGGCAAGAAACAAAACAGCTCTGCCAAAGAACCTGCAACAGTGTATTGCCCAGTATCTCCATGAGATTTTCGTTGAGATTTTTGAGGCAGATTCCCATGAAGTGAGGGAGTCAATCAACACCCAGTTCCACTGCTCAGACGAGGCATGTGGTGGTAGGTGCATCCTACAGACACAAGCCTACTTTCTGCAATCCTCCTGCCCCCAACAACTCACTTAAGTGGTTCCCATAATCAAAGCCACTTACCAGGGATCTTCTTTCCTGTTTGCACTTCACCAAGCTCCGACTGCTGTGACTGGCTAGCCTCCTCCAGGGTAGAAAAGAGCTTCTGGCTGCATGCATTTCTCACCTCTGAGTTGTCCTCTGCCTCTGGGTCCCCCTCCATGTCTTTGTCCAAGATTTCCTCCTCCTGGCTCAGTCCACTCTCGACTGGCACGTGAGCTACAGAAGTATCCACAGTGGCCTTCGCAGTGGAGATGGGGTCACCATCAAGTATCACATGCAGCTCTTTGTAGAACTGGCAGCTCATGGGCGCAGCACTGGAGCAGTGGTTTGCCTCCCGAACCTTGTGGTAGGCCTTCCGCAGCTCCTTCACTGTGACCCTGCACTGCAATGTGTTCCGGTCATGTTCCCTTTCTATCATGCATTGTGAAATCTGTCCATAGGTATCATAATTCCTATGGCTGGAGTGCAGCTGGGACTGCACAGCCTCCTCTCCCCAAATGCTGAGGGGGTCCAGCAGCTTGGCATTGCTATAAGTGGGGGATTGCCTGGTATGTGGAGAAGGCATGGTCATCTGGAAAGATGCTTTGAGACCACTGTATGCATCATGGAGCAAACAGAAAGGAGACTTTCAAAATTCCAAAGGAATTTATGGGGCAGGAATGATGGTTGGTCACCTGAGGGCAGGGCAGTACAGTTCAAACCGATGACCAGAGAGGCGAGAACAGGCATTGTGGCACACCTCCCGGAGGCCAATTGCAGCACTGTAAGTGACCAGGGTGTCTACACTGGCAACGTAGTGCTGTAGCCCTTGTGCAGAAAGCTGTATGCCTCTTGTTGGGGTGTTTTTTTTCCAGCACTGCAACTGAGCAATTTCTGTGCACTAAGTGGCTTCGTGGTGTGTACACCTCAGGAGTTACAATGCAGAAAGCTGTTTTACTGCCCAGAAATTTGCCAGTGTAGACAAGGCCTATAACAGGGTTCAAAAAAGAAGTAGATAAGTTCCTTGAGGATAGGTCCATCAATGGCTATTAGCCAGGAAGGGCAGGGATGGTGTCCCTAGCCTCTGTTTGCCAGAAGCTGGGAATGGGCAACAGGGGATGGATCACTTGATGATTACCTGTTTTGTTCATTCTCTAAGGGGCACCTGGCATTGGCCACTGTTGGAAGACAGGATACTGGGCTAGATGGTCTGACCAAGTATGGCCTTTCTTATGTTCTTTCTACAGATAACTTATAACAAGAATAGGTAAATATTATTAGCCACATTTACAGATGTAGAAAAGGAAAACTCAGATCAATTAAAAGACCATAACAAAGCACATATCAAAGATGAGAGTAGAATTTAGGAGCCCTTACCAGGTAATCCAGCATTTGATCCACTAAACCATGCTGCTTTGCCCTCCCTTATGCCTAGAGCAGGAAACAGTTTCCCAATCCTGCAAGAATTTGCAATTCTGAAATATTTTCTCATCCTGTATCAGGATGAAAGGTTAGAATCTTGAACCTTTTTGCAAACTGCAAATCTGAAAAAAAATTCAAATCAGGTCTATCAAAACATTTTGTTTCGATAATTTTGAAATGCTGCCTTTGATTTTGACTATTTACAATTTTCGAACATTTTTTCTAGAAATTAACTTAAATTTCAAAACGAAAAGTTGTCTCAGTCTGAAAATCAGAATTTTTCATTTTAAAAAATGCTGAAATAGGATATTGAGACACTATGAAGCCTTTTTTGAAACTGTTTTTAAAAAGTACAGTTGTGTATTGTGTTGGTTTCAATGAATAGGCATTTTTGATCAAAAAATTCCCAATTAGCTCTATTTACACCATCTAACCACGTTCCTTTTTCCAATCTGCCCTGTTCCCTCTTCCTTCTCTTTTAGTCATTCTCTTTAAAAGTTCCCTTCTGGAAGCTTTTTTCTAAGACTTAGCTGTTGGCATATCTCAGGCTTTAAAAAGTTGTTGTGTAAAGTATAGAAGTGTTTGGAGTATTCTCTTCTTTAAATTAAACCAGTAAATTGAAGTAATATGACAGAACACCAGGAATACATCCAACTCATTAAATTTACAATTTTTTAGTGAACAAAAACTTAAACCAGTTTCATTGAACACCAGAGTATGTAGGTAAAACTGGTTTAGTTAACCGTATAAATGCTGGAGAGGCTGCCAACCAAAACTTAATCTGTCCCTCTTTAATCTTTCCTTGCCACAAATTACAAAAGTAATAGAGCAATAAATACATGGAAAGATCTTTCAACAGTTCTGAATACAAAGATCTCTCAATATTGGAATTGATAGATGAATTAAATCGGCCAGCAAACACTGGGGAATGAATATTGATGTCTGGGTTGTTAGGAAAAAGTCCAACTGTTTGAAAATGGAAGCCTCCCCACCTTGAGTACATCTAGAGTGGATGAAAGGCTTCTCAAACAAAGCCTTGGACAGAGAAAATAATTTTATATTGGCAACAAAATGGGGAAAATACTCTCAGGGCCAGACTGCAACCCATCCTGTAGACCATGCCAGAGAATGATGGGGGACAAGAATCCTTACTCCCCTGTGTCATCTACCCATAAATAGCAGCATGGAGGAGAAAGCAGCACCTGTGGGTTTTTTGTTTCCATCTGCCATGTATGTGGATGGGAAGGGAAGGAGTCTTGACTCTTCCTTCACAATGCACTGGCTGCTTTAGCTGCTCCAGTATGCCAGGAGTGTATGCTGCCCCAGGTAAAGGGAAGATGCAGAGTATGTCCCTCCCAGAGCAGATGGAAACTGAGAGGTAGATCTTTGGCTGAGTTCAATACTGCTTCCTGTCCTGGAGCAGTGCAGCAATGCACCAGGCTTATGGCAAAGTCACAATTGACCTCTTAGCTGGGTGTCACATGGCTGCATTAATAGATTTGTGATATGACATATGCTTTGATGTCTTTATTCAAAGCAACTTTCTGAGACTGCATTTCTAGCTAATATACACTGATTTTATTGAGCTTTTCCTGTGTAACTAATGGGCCATACCCTTTACACATGTAAACAGGACTTGCACCATTAAAGACAATGGAGCTATGCTGATTTACACCAGCTGCGTTTGATGGGAACTGGATCTGAGCCATGACTGGGGAAGGAAGTTTGACTTTAACAATATATTCATATTTTTCACTTTTATTAGGCTATTAGAAAATGGTCTTTCCTATTTTTCCCTAGCTTTCACCATTGCTTTGTGGACTTACACCAGGACAATATTCTTGGTGAAAGGAAGTTATCAGTTAGATTTTTGCTATTGTTAAATTATATTTATTGTGACATTTCCAATGATTGCTGTTACTTTGTTAAAAAACTAGTGCATGTTTTGGCCTAGTCCTATCAGGTGTTGATCCTGATGGTTCCCATTGACTTCAATGAGAATTTAAAGTGTTCAGTGCCCCACAAGTGTTGTTTAGTATGTTGCAGGATCTGATTCAACAACTGGGAGTTTTTCCAAAGGAGACTAGATTAGGATAGTGGTTAATTTCCCAATGTTTCATATTAGCACATTTTCTGTTAGAAGAATCTGCCACACTTTGCTAAAAACCAAGTAGTAGCGATCAGTACAAAGTACAGGAGACATCAACTTTTGTTGCTACACACTTGCTGTCTATCTCAAGTAAAGCAAAAAAAAGTCAATCTGTACAGGAAAATGTACAAATCTGAATGATTTGTCTCATTAGCAGGTCCCAGAAGATTCAGATCCTCAGCTGGTATAAGATGGCCTAATTCTATTGACTTGTATGGAAGTAGGCCAATTTATACCTGCTAAGGATCTGGCCCGAGACTCTAAAGCAGTCATGCCACATGTTTCTGAAATGTCAGCCACAGGTATACTGCCAGTATATGGCTAATGCTTCACATTTCATATAACCAGTGGGGTACTCACTGAAACTATGGAGCATTTGATATTAGATGGTATTATACAACTGGACATGATTTATCTCCATACACTAGCCCTTCAGTTGCTCTCTGCCCTTCTTATCCTAACCTGAATGAAATCATGGGACTTCTGGTGATGCCTCCTGATGACTCAGTTCATGTCCTTATGCTTGACATGACACATGTCCTGTGTGAAAGTAGAATGAATTATATTGTAAAAATAGAAAGGATTAAAGAAATGCTGTCTGTACCTTTAAGCAAAACTGTTGGAATGCTGCAATCCAGGTGTCAGGAATACAGACATTAACATAGAACAATTGCACCTTTTAAGGGCAATTGATGAAGTATTAGCCTTAGATCCATAAGAGTTAGTAAGGAAGTAGGATATGCATGCTGTGCCCCAGGTGAATTTTACTGTTTTGCTTTCTTTGTCCCTTTGTCTAATTCCCGCTCTTTTATCTGTATAAATAAGACTGTTTGGACCACTTGCAATAAGACTTGTATGACCACTCACATTATCTGGGTGTTGTTGGCGGAGCGCTGCGCTAATAAAACAGAGTGGTCTGACAAATTGTGAGTCCTGATTCTAACTTTGACACCTGCATCCGGTACAATAACAACTACACTTAGTTCAGAGATGGGAAAAGTGGCAAATGGTTCTCATATCCAGTGCATTTTTGAAGTTTCTTTCTTCTCTTTTCTTTTTTTAAAATTTTTTTAGAGAGGAATAGGGCGGGTTCTGCAGCATGCTCCCCTGCTTCCTGGATCCTGCGCTGCTTGTCCCACAGAGTCTGTGAGGTCAAGCCTCTGTGGTTATTAGGAACAGAGGCAGGGGCTGGAGCTGGAACTCATCTGGACCCAGATCCTCAAAAGGTATTTAGGTATATGAAATCAATTGGAGTAAGATGCCTATATACCTCTAAGGATCTCAGCCACGCTCCCTGCAGCATGACCCTCTTCTGACCCTGCAGCGCTGCAGTTGGATATCTGAACTGGAGTTAATGGAGCTTTAAACAGCATTAACACGCTTAACTACCCCCTGTAGCTGTAAGAGGAAGTCAGCCAATGGCAGTATGATTTCTGCTGGAGCAGTGCTGTGAGGGGGAAAGGAAGCACAGATGTCCTTGGGAAATCTACTGGTTTAAGGGGCTTGCCCATTTTCACTATGACAAGGCAGGGGCAAACACTGGAGTAATGAAGAAGTAATTCTATCTGCTGAAACTCATAGAGTTTCCTTCCTCAGATGCAAAAAGCTGCATAGGAGAGAACGTTACCCATGATGGTGAAATTCTTTTCCTCATACTCAATTTTTCCTTGCTCATTTTCCATTCACTTCTCTTACTTAAACAACCAGGGGAGATGAACAAAGATGAAGGGCTGGGTCCCACAGGAGTAAAAAGCAGAGAGTATTCTGAATGCTTTGTAAATGGAGGATGTGGGTTACATGTCAGAAACTCATGCTTCCTCTGACTCTAATATAAACGTTAATGAAGAGATTTCTTTAAAAAGGAGTTTAAGGGCTCCTAATTCCACAGACATACACATCCAAATCAGACTGCAGTCAATGGACGCTATATCTGCCTGACTGGGGAATGATTGGGACTCTGATTTGTGATACAGTGGGTAGGACTGCATGGGGATAGCTATTCGCTTCAACACTTAATCACTGCTTAAGTAAAACATGTATACTACTTGTTTCTGTCTCCAACAAGAAGCCATTTTTCAAAGACATTGCATTGGTTCACTCATTCTTTTCCTCCTTTCCTTATATCCTCCAGTTATTTTCTACTTTCCTTCTGCTTTCTTGCTGTTTTCTGTGTCCTCTGTTTTTCATTATAGTTGCAGTAGCATTCTGATTCTGAACACTGCTCTAATAATTGTACCAGCTATATCTTGCTATTAGAATTTGCTCTCTGTCTTCTCATCTGTTTCAGTAATTGACCTCTTTATTTGTCAGTTTAACATTTTCATTCCTTGCTCATTGTCATTACTCCACTGATTCAGCCTCACTAATGTTTAACTCTATAACCATTATATGGAGAGAAAAGCTGCAAACAATTTGGAGCACTAAGTCCATCCAAAAATGCTTTAAAGCAATTATCTTTCCCCCCCAAAGAGTTGTTTTTCAAAGCTGATTAGCTAATACACCAGAATAAACCACTATGTTTTGTGATTCAATAGGTGGCTCTTTCCCAAATGAATCAGAAGTGAACTGTTGAGAATGTAAGGTGGGAAGCTGAATCACAAGTCCACCCAATTTAGGCTTAGTCAATTTTTGCCTTTATTTATACAATTTCAGACAGAATCATTGCCATTTATAATGTCTAAACATATATTTACGTGAAACAATAAACAGATAAGATGGAATTGGTAGTGGGGCCCAAATTACCACATTCTGGAGCACTGGGAAATTCTCCTATACTTCATGATGGTCATCCCTGCCTCTGAACCCTGGTCTGGGCCTTCAGTCCTATTCCTTCAAGTTCTGGTCCATTGTTTCTCTAATTTGAGGCCTTGTTCAATTGGGTCCTCACTACACATTTCTTTACCTTTCTCCAATCCACTTCAAGCATGGTAAGCATTTTTTATGGAACCCTTACAATGCACAGGCACAAGCATCCATTTATTCAATTTTTGCTGTTTAAACAATTTTTCTGTCATTCTGTTCCATGTCATGCTTTTCCTGGCTAAAAGCAGGAAAAAAGGACTTCTTGTCACATGTTTGTGCATTTGTTTACTACAAAACTTCCAGCAACTTTGTCCTGTCAGCAATAACATCATCGTAAGCAAATCAGGAAACTTATATGAAAGGAGAAGAATTGACAAAACCACACTCATGGCAGCAAGGATATAGGCCAAGTGTTACTATATCTAAACTCATTTACTAGTCATAATTCTAAATTATTAAATTATAACTAATAAACTCTTAATCTTTCCATTCAGCAAGTCATTATTGTTATCTTTCAGTCTGATAAGTTAGTATGTAATACTACCCCTTACTCTATTTGCGGGGAGGGGATTGTAGAACACATTATGACCCTTTAATGTCAACATTTCTTTACCATCTGCAAACACGGGTTTTTCGGGGGACTTTTCTCACTCAGGGTCCAAAGACTTATGTTTGTGAATACTTCGTTAGTAATCATCCATCCCTGTTACAATTTTGAAGTGCTTGTGCTTTAGGGCCTTGATATTTAGTTGGTTTTAGTGGTACCCCAACAGAACCAATGATCCAAAATGATGTCAAAGAGAATGTTTTACTGGATCTTCCATCTTTGGGTTAGACACTAATACCAGGATGTTGACCACTGCTGATCATGAAAGAGCCTGGTAGCTTACACAGGAGTGGTGGTACTAACTTTGATGTTCTGACCAAATACCTTTATAAGTACATTTAACCCGCTCCTGTCATAAACAGATAGTTAAGGGTTAATGTCTCTTTTACCTATAAAGGGTTAACAAACCGGGAACCAAACACCTGACCAGGGGACCAATCAGGGACAAGATACTTTCAAATCTCAGTGGAGGGAAGCCTTTGTTTGTGTTTTTTGGGTTTTGCTTTGTTCTCTCTGGGTCCTGGAAGGGACTAGACAGGCAACCAGTTTTCTTGCCAATCTCCCTGCTACAGTCTTTTATAGTGAGTAATTTAGTAAGACAGGTGGTTATAGTCTTTTGATTGTTTCTGTATTTGCAAATGTGTAGTTTGCTGGAAGTATTTTAAATTGTATTTTGCTGGGGGGAGGCTTCTTTCTAGTGTCTATAAGCTGACAGACCCTGTAATATTCCATCTTGAATTTACAGTGATTTTCTTTATTCTTTTTTCTTTTATTAAAAGTTTTGCTTTTAAGACCTGTCTGATTTTTTCCCCTTGTTGAGGCTCAAGGGAATTGAGTCTGTACTTAACAGGGAAGGAGAAGGGAGGGGGGAGAGAAAAGGGGGAAACCCACCTGATTTCTCTGTGTTGTGATTCAAGGAGTTTGAATCATGGTGATCTCCTAATGTACCCAGGGTGGGAAAGATCTGGGAGGAAGAAAGGAGAAGGGGGAATCCCTTTGTTTAGATTCACGGAGCTTGAATCTGTATATCTCTCCCGGAGCTCAGGGAGGGAACACCTGGAGGGGAGGAGGGGGAAGGGAAATGGTTTATTCCCCTATTCCCCTTTTTTGTGAGACTCAAGGAATTTGGGTCTTGGGGGTCCCCAGGGAAGGTTTTGGGGAAGACCAGAGTTTATCAGGCACTCTACTCTAAGTCCTGATTGGTGGCAGAACTACAGGATCTAAGCTGGTAATTAAGCTTAGGGGAATTCATGCTAGTACCCATATTTTGGAAGCTAAGGTTCAGAATTGGGAATTATACTATGACAGCTCCCCCCTACAGTTTTAATTAGATGTTATACTTTCACTTTCCACCTAAATTGTTGTATGCTATTAAAGAGCTGCTGTGTTCCAATTCAAAGGCAGCTGCATTTGAGAGATGAATGGAATAATTCCTATACATGGCCTATCCTGCTCTCAGATCACTGGGAGTTTCCTGTGGGTACCTAAGATGAACCTGAGCCTATGATTTGTAAAATGCTTTGGGAATCTGAAGTACTACATTCTGTAAGATGATATTTTAAAAAAAATCTGAAAAGGTAATTCTGCTTTTATTCCCTTAGAGCAGGCATCATCCCCATTCGTTCTGCTAGAAGTATATGGCTTTCCATGTGGCAGCCCAGTGCCTGTAAGCTCTCCCTGGATGGTCATAGGGCTGTGCTGACAGAACTTCCCTGACCAGTATCTGCCCTCAAAACCCTTTTTATATGGATTTAGTAATTCAGAGATGGCTCTTCTCAGAAGTTCATACAGCCACTTATGTATTTAATGGGTATCATTTAAAAATGTGTATGTTCTTCACAGCTTATAACCCATATCATAAATACATTTGTATAGAAGATAGAAATAGTGTTCACAATTCATTGATTTTTTTTCAGTATACACTTGACTTTTTCACTATGCTACTTTCTTAATTATGATTACTGTTCCTGAGCCCAGTCTTTCAAGCACACTGCGCACAGAACTCCAGCTGAAGTTAACAGGGTGTCTGCACGCAGAACTCTTCCAGATTCAAGCCCTCTCTTGAAAACTAGCTATCCTACTCTGCATGGAAACCCTGCATATTCTGTAATATCACAAAAGCCTTACTGTGAGATACTTTCTGCCTGTAAACAAGATCAAAGACAGCATGCTGCAGGTTTTCTTTTTGTTTGCTGTCTGGTTGCTGTTACCTCATTCTGTTCTGACTTGCCATATATTGTGTCTTGAACATCATCTCTCACAGCACTCCACAATTTGGTGCCATTCTCTCTGTGTGGTAGATGATACCTTCAAGTACTTTTTCCTATCAGTATATCACACTTACTCATCTCAGCTAACCAAGATAGGTCACAGTTCTATATTCTTTACAACTGTCTCCCCCCACCCAAGACTTCTCTTATGAAAAAAGTATGATTCCATACTTCCTGAAGGGTCAATTCTATTTTTTTTCTAATTGATATATTTGTGATCATTTGCTAGAGTAAACTTCGTTACCTTTTTCCCTGGACAGAAAATATAATTTGTCTTCACGGGTATTACAAAATTGCCTTGAATTACCCATAATATGGATGAGAAAATTTGTCTATTTTGAAAGAAACTAAAAATCTGTTTTGTTTTGTGAGTCAAACAATAAATGCTTCACTGAAACAGTTCAGGAAATGTTAATTATTTCCAAAAGGTTCCATCATGACAACTCTTAAACAATGTTGATTTTTTAATCCATAGGCAAAACATGCTAAGCAGATGAGTGCAACATAAAATTTGTTGAGCTGAGAAACCTCTCTGAACCTCAAATTCCACTAGAAGTCAAATTATACCCTTGATTCCATATAACTCCAGTAACATAATTGAATCTTTTTAGCCAAATAGGATAAGCAGATGTTTTCCAAAAGAGCTGTCCTTGCTTCCTTCATATCTGAATTTAGACCATTGTTTTCAATGCTTCATTGAAGTAGCAGAGGTAACAGCACTATATACTCACTTTGACCAAATGTGAGTGACTCCATGAGGTGCACAGCAGTGGTCAATCAGGCCCTGAGTATCCATCTCCCTAAATGAATAACTTGCCTTGGAGAAAACTGGGACTAAAGTTGAGGCTGAATTGTTTGTAAGTGAAGTCCTGTGTCAGGGTTTTGTTGCTGAATTTAAGCCTTTCAGGCAGCAGACCCCAGGAGGAGGGTGAATTTGAACAAGAATCCAGATAGCGAGTCAATGATGTATGGGGGATGAAACAGGTGGGTGTGTTAGTTTACACACACATTACTAAGAAATGCCAGCTATGCACCCCATAAGGATTCCTCTCTGTTGAGCAAATCCTTGGCTGTCCATGTAGGGCAATTTTCTGCCTGCTTTGTACTGCAGCAGCTTCTTTAAGCCATTGTAATGCTCCCCATACACTTGAGCTATGTGGGAGTCTGCTCAGAACCATGGCGTTTTACAGAACCCTATGCTCTGTCTGGCTGTAATGGCTTCCTGTGGCCTGTCAGTCACCCAGATAGCCAGAACACAGCATGCTGCAGCCATACCCCCTCTTGCCAGGATATCTCTGTGCCGTGATGGTGTGTGGCATAGAGCCTATTGCAGTAGATATATGACAGACAGGGAACACTTTCATGCTGGGAGTATTCTCTAGAGGTCACTTCTGACCCCTTTATGCTGCTGCTGTGATATAGGGGGGCTGATGCAGAAAGGGGAATTGGACTCCTGCGTTCCTGTTATTGTATTCGTTGAAAGGAGAAGCTGGATTAAGACACCTTCTTCTCTTTTTAACTTGTCTTTTATCCATACTGAAATCACCCAGGCTGTACTAAGCTGGATATCTGAGAACTTCAGAACAGATGTGCTATTTCATTCTTTTATTTTGTTATAATGTATGCGACCTTCAATGGCTTTCATATATTTTGTACTCTGTCAAGAAAATACTGTGCTGTATGGCTTAGCTGTGATTGCAATAAAAAACAAACCAACAAAAAGACTGTTTGGGACAAAAGGAACAGAGCTGGCAATAACACCCAGAAGTGTTAGATGTAAATCTGACTGCACAAAGCAGAGTTCAGTTAATGTCACTGCCAAAACCCATCATACATTCTCTGTACAATTAAGTTAGAATAAAGCTAAATAGAGTTAGTGAGCCCCACCACTGGGTCTATATCCCTAGTTATGTGTGTTAGATGAATAGGCGCCTATTGTGCAGCTACAGACTTCTCCAGATGTGGCAATGGGCCAGGAACTCAGCTGGTGTAAATGGTGCATGCTGATTTGTATCAGCTGAGGATCTGGGCCATCATCTGTTTGTAAATTTATTTTTTACTGTTTTCTGTTTAAAATCAAAATGGGGGAAATAAATAATTTTCTTTAGCTTGGTTATAAGAGTTTGTTTCCTCATATTTATCTGCTCTGCTGTCTCCATCTTGCCTTCATTCAGATTAGATTTAATCCTGCATACTGCTGCTATGATTAGCAGGAATGGGTGTAAATGGGGATTTCATTCTTCATTGAGGGAGGCCAGGGAGCAAGGCTCACCTGATTAGCAGCAGGAATAAGGACCAAGGCAGGAATACAGAACAGAATGCCTTGTTTGCATGCTGTGGATCATGCTGCAGCTCATGACTCGAAAACATGCTCATTCTCCACTGACCTCCCACCAATTGCATTTTAAAAAATGTTTTCTCTTATATTAATTGTTGTGTTTCTTTTCAAATTTCCCAGGTTTTCTATTAAAAATGGGCTATTTATGTATTTTGTATTTCACACATCAGAAGCTGAAAAATACTTGGGTTTTGTTCTTTCATTGAAAATAATGGAAAAATTCTACATAAGTAAAAAACACACACACACGATTCTCTCACAAGAAATATCTGATCAGCTTTAGTGAGCAGGGAGCTCACTAGTGAGTAGAGAGACTTATTTTGATACAGGTGACTCTGCCCAGAACTTAACCTTACCTTTCTCTGCTCATACTTGCTCTTGAGGACAATTTAATTGTCCCCTGCTGCCCACTGTGCATGGATTTGCAGAATTGCAGCTTTTGTGTGCGATGCTTCATGTGGAACATTTGGCAGACTTCTATCAAGCCACCCTTCTTGTCTGCACAGATAGACAGTCGAAGGAGCTGGTCCTTGTCTGATCTGTTTCTTGCATTTATAAAAGCAGAGGTACAGAAAAGTTTTAATCATGTTGTGGGTTTAATACTGGCAGAGAGGGATGCATTAAAATCTCACCCTGTCTGCAACAGTTATATAGGGGGATTAGGGGACTTGTAGTCACTATTCCAGTCAATTTTATTCCTGCTTATTTCCCTGCACAAAGCCCACATAATTTACAGTGCAAGGTATAATTCTACCCTATGTGGAATGCATGAAATTGAGGAACAATATAGTAAAAAGCAGCAATCATTCAAAAAATAAGCGTTTAACAATAAGAAGGTATTGCAATACCTTTCCTACATATAACTCTGCAGCTGGAAATGAATATTTAGTCCTAAAATGTTATGTTAAACCATTCTTCCTTAATATGCATTTATATATATCTTCCACAAGAAGCCTGCCTTCAAAAGCAGCAGGAACTGACACCCTGTCTTGCAACAAACGTGACACGTCATCAGATGCTTGGAAGGAATTTATACTAGACTTTGTGACATGCCTAACAAATAGCAGGCATTCGACTGAGGCAGACATCAGCATTTCAACATGGAGAAGTAAATCTGTTCAGTGCTTTAGGAGTTTGAAAGAGTCAAAAGTGACTTCTTTTAAAAATGTAGGCTCATAATCTAATGTTTCCATTGGATCCATCTAGGTAACAAATGATTTGTTTATAACATTTCTAAATGTAGGCCCATGTAGCTCAGATTAAATCTCAGACACATATAAATTTTATTTATAAAACTAAAGTAATAAAATTATGAGCATTTTTTTGCATAACTCTGTTGACACCAAAGAATAGCAATGATAAATATCTTCTTAAAAACAGCCAACATGCTTACAACTCAAAGGGTGAATACATGAATATTTACTCTGTCTCATTCCATTCCCAGATGCCCAGCCTCATTCCAGCTCTGCTCCATGCAGATAGAGCTAGATCCATACACAAAATTCCCATCCATCCAATCTCACAACATCAAATGCACAACTTTAAGCATTACCACAGTGAGAGAGGGATAGTTCAGTGGTTGGAGCATTAGCCTGCTAAACCCAGGGGTGTGAGTTCAATCCTTGAGGTGGCCTTTTGGGGGAAAAATCTGTCTGGGGGAAGGTCCTGTTTTGAGCAGGGGGTTGGACTAGATTACCTCTTAAGGTCCCTACCAACTTTGATATTCTATGATATAGTTTTTGCTTTAATAGGTCATAATGCTGATACTACCAATACAAATCTCTCCATCCCTGAAACACATTGTGTTCAATGTTTCATCTAGTTTTTTACACTTTTCTTTGTACACATTTGCTATAAGCAGTCTATTAAATTCTGTTTAAACAGAGCTCATTATTTGCTGCCTGTTCAAAATACTTCATATCTCTAATATGTAATTTGAAAGAGATATTTCCCAGAAATCGGAGTACTTCAAGGTTGGAGTTGAGGTTGTGCTTTTGAGTAACAGGATGTGTGGATGGTGGATGGGTGTCGACTTTTATTGGAAAGGAAAATGATTGTGGTGTAGGATGAGAACATAGATGTATACTGTTGTGTGAAACTGTGAAGACAAGAACTGTATGGAGGCTTTGGTTGAGAACGTTTCCTTACATAGGGATTTCTTAGGTTTTTGAGTGTGTTGACGGGAAAGTAATTGTGCAACCTTAAATGTAAGTTAGAAAAGTTCTCAGTTGGGATAAAACATTATAAATATAAAACCTGTTTTAGCTGGAAAAATATTAAGAACACATTGCAGAAGCGCTCTGTATTAGGCTTGTCAAACATTATTTATCAAATATTGTAATTTATTCCTGGAATTTTGCAATTTGTTGTTGAGTAATTTGACAACATATTCTTTGCAGTATTTAGCAGGCAGTGCTCTACTTACCCCATTGGCTTCCAGTTTGATTCTGGTGTTCTTCATCTTTAAGGTCTTGATACCTTAAGATCCAAATTCACCCAAGACAACAGTACTTCTCTGGGATGATGCTCAGGGCAAAGGTTGCAAGAAACAGAGCTACAGGTCCAGGTCAAGGACAAAACCCCAATCTAACAATTTTCAGAGCACACTGTAAAACTAGCCATTTTGCAAAAGCCTTCCTGCAATACTGGTGAAAAGAAGCCTAATACCAACCTGTCCTTGCTGAGATTTTTGACTAGATAATCTCTAATGTAGCAAGGGCGGCCATGCTAAAGCAAATACTACCAAAGATTCCAGATGTAGGCCCTGTCTACATTAGAGAAATTTGCATCCATGTACATCAATGCAGTAACACTGGTGCTGCTTACAGTTGATGGGGATAGGCTGCACTGACATGAAGTTGGGTTTACACCAAGGATCAGCAACTTTTGGCACACTGCTTGCCAGGGTAAGCACCCTGATGGGCTGGGCCGGTTTGTTTACCTGCTGTGTCGGCAGGTTTGGCCGACCACGGTTCCCATTGGCTGTGGTTCGCCTTCCCAGGCCAATGGGGGAGGCGGGAAGCGGCGCAGACAGAGGGATGTGCTGGCCACCGCTTCCTGCCTCCCCCATTGACCTGGAGTGGTGAACCGCAGCCAGTGGGAGTCACGATCGGCCGAACCTGCCGATGCGGCAGGTAAACAAACTGGCCTGGCCCACCAGGGTGCTTACCTTGGCGAGCTGCATGTCAAAGGTTGCCGATCCCTGGTTTATACCAAGACAACTTAATCAAGTAAATTACTTTGATGCTCCCACTTTCCTATGGTGCAACCCTGTTGATAACTACAGTTAGTGAGCCTTGATGTAGTGACACCAGTGTAAATTTCTCTAATGCAGTCAAGCTGCAAAAACAACTTCCTGTCCGAAAGCTTTATTGAACTGAAAAAAAGAGTGATAGAGAACCTGCAAGCAATATGTAAAACTGTAGCGGCTCAATATATAGTGGCCACTGGATCAACATTAGCTGATTTTGACTGCTATTTTCTGGCCGTGCTATGGAGTTCAGGCCCCCTGCTGTTCAAAAGTTGTTAGTTGAAAAAGGACTTGGGTGGATCTATCCCATTGTGGTGGTAATTAGCTGTGAGAAACTAGAAAGAATACTGGAACAATGGGCCTGAATTCAAGGCAGTTCAGCTGTTTGATTCAGAACAAAGGACTTGTCTACACTTATAACACTGCAGATGTGCCGCTGTAGTGCTTAGTGAAGATACTACCTATGCCAATGGGAGAGCTTCTCCTGTTGGTGAAGGTGCTTCTCCTCTCCAAGAGACAGTAGCTATGTCAACAGGAGAAGCCCTCCTGTTGACATAGTGTTGTCTACACTAGGAGTTAGGTCGGTATAGCTACATTGGTCAGGGGTGTGGATTTCCCTGAGTGACATAATTATACTGATATAAGTTGATAGTTTAGACCAAGCCCAAGTTATTTTACTGAATAAACAGAAGGAGCAATATGTGGAATGCCATCCTGGACTGTCCAAAGTTTTCAAACGTGACCAGTGCTGTGAATGATAATGTGCAAGTACTAGGTTATAGTAAAAGATGATGCAAATGATCAGAACTGAGAGAAGCACATAACCAACAATTGCCCGAAGTGTCCTTACTCTCTAGAAGGGTGGTCTGGTTAGCAGTGAGCACTGTTCATGCTATGGAGATGTTCTCTGTGTTTGGAGATTTGCTATGAGCAGATTATAGGAAAAGTCTCAGAGAACCTGACACAAAGCTATTATGGATGCTCTAACACAACAAAGATTTTGAACATGAAAAGAAAATACTAAAAGGATTTTTATACTTGACAGTTCATTTCATTGTATCCTCTTTTTATGGTTAATTATTAAATGGAAAGATATCATTGTGCATAGTTTTTGGTGCTTTTCCCCCAGTTAAGCTGTATCGGAGAAGTTAAACATTTCCCAACAAAAAGTCTTCAAAATGTTCTATAAACTTAAGACATTTTTTCCCTGGAAATTTTTATTCATCTCACCCTTTAACAATCCACTGTCCCCCCCCAAGATGAAGCTTCTTTGTTATTATTTGTTTAGCACTAACACTGGGGTACACATAATACAAATGGTTCACAACCTGATTTATCCACTTGATCTTGCTCAGGTTTCTTAGGAAGTGCTTAGTGCCATCGTAAGTAAGTGCCGATACCTCAACTTTATACCACAGTTCGAAGACTGGGGAGTTTTGCTTTTGAATTCAGTGGAGCCAGGATTTCAGCTGAGGTCCTTTCCCCCAAAAGGTTTAACATTAAAAACAAGAAGGAAAGAAACAAACACCTGATTTCAATTAACTAAACCCCATCTAACTCATTTCAATTCAGGAAGGTGTCTGGAGAAGCTAAAAGGCCCAGATTTTTAAAGGCATTTAGGCATTGCTTCTCTTGGCATTGCAATGCTTAACTGATTTAGAAAGCTAATCTTATTTTCATAAGTGATGTAAGCACTTAAATCCAGATATATAAAGGTATTTAGGGGCCTAATTCCCACTGGAACCAATGGGAGTTAGGTACCTAAATACCTTTAAAAATCTTGAGTTTAGAAGCATAAGTTCCCTTGACTTTCAATGAGACATAAGCTCCTTAGTTGCCATTTCACTTCTAAAATAGATTTAGGCTCCTAAATCAAATAGGCAATGTAATGCTGAGAAGAGCAATGCCTCTTAAAACATTTGAGCTGAACTGACCAGATTAATTAACCACTCGATCAGGAGAAGCAGTCCTAAAAGGGAAATCTTACAATGATGCTGAGTGCTGGGATATCTGTTTTCCAGGATGATTTTTTTTTAATAAATAATCTGTAATTTGGGGGTGGAAATGTGTTATACAAGAAAGCGTTCACATAGGTATCCACACACTCTTTAGAAGGTCAGCTGCTATATAATTCTAAGCAACCCAAGTTACCATGTGATCTTATTGTTGAAATTATTGTCCTCTCTACCCTACTCTGCTATCACTTATTGTCTTATGTCTAAATGCAGACTGGAAGTTTTGCAAAGGAAACCTCAGAACTTTCATTTGATTCTAAGGTCCCTGCTCTATTTGGGCCGCATAATAATATATAAAGATTAGAATGCTGCTGAAATCTGCTAAAAATTGCTAATAAATTTTCTAAATTCTTTGTATGAAATCTGCATACAGTTTCCTCTTGTGCTGGCTGATTTCCATTTCACACAGATCTTCAATCTTACCATGGCTGTAAGCAGAACCAAAAGCAGAACCTCATTTTAAATTTAGTTTTTCTTCTCACGGCATTCAGGAAAATATCTGCATCTTCTGTTTATACCTATACAAATCCTTGGAATCTTGGAAGAATTGCTAGCCTATCAAAAAAAAATCTGGAAAGGTTGGACATTATTGTAGCTCACAACATGAAGTGTTTTCTCTGCAGGTCGCTGCTCTCAAGATCACAATAGAGATTTTGGAGTCTGTAGAAACTATATTATTTTTCCAGGAAAAAAGGAAATTACAAGATCTCCTGACTGCCTTACGTGAGAAGTATTGCTAACTTCTTTGGCAATTACATGCATGACTAAGGCGAGCAAGATTTGGTCCTTATTTTTTGTAATTAAACCACCTGCACTATAAGTACTAGGAAGGAGTATTATTGTTGGCATGCTAGTAGAGAAGCCACTGGGCATAAAGACTGAATGCACTTCTCACTTCTAGACATCACCCCTCCACAACTCTGTTGCTGTACATTGGAGAGGCAGCGTGCAAGCCCTTTTATTGATACTTTTACTCTGGGACTGTTTCTGCCACCCTCGCTCAGACCGAGTAGCTCTATATTCTGTCGAAATTGGGGGAACACATGCTGAGCAAATGTCTACTCCATAGGAATTAGGGGGGCAGAACTGGATCTTTTACAGGGATAAATGCTAGGAAGGTCACTTTGGCATCCTTTCACAAGCATCTTTGGCACCCCTTCACTAAGTTTCACTTTGTAAAGCTAAAGCCATGAATGTTTGCACAATTCTGCAGCTAACTGCAAGAGGTGATCTGCTCCAAGAAGTTGTTATTTTTTTATTGTTAAGATTTGGTTTTTAAAACTTTGTTGGGGGAGGGATGCAGAGAAGGGATTAGAGAGAGTATCCCTGCTATATTTTACTACAGCTATTTTTTTTTTTAAAAACTAGTTTCTTTTGTAAACAGTTAATGTGTCTGAAAAAAGATTCAAACAATTTTTCAGCTTAATATTTTCCCATCTGGGTGGGTATTAGTTGAATCTATATTTATTATTTTATTCTGAAATCTGTATTAACTTCTTACTCAGCCAAACCTCCCATTGAAGTCAACGGGAGACTTGCCTGGATAGGAAGTGGGCAAAAATTGAGTAAGACCTTCAGGATCTGGCATGTTAATAATTATAATTTAGCACTTCTATACTGCTTTCCAGCTTCAAAGTGCTCCATGAACATTAACCAGCCTAATTAATTTCATTTAGAGATGTTCTTACTGCATCTCATCCTCTGCTGAACATTGTGATACACTTACTACTGTATTGTAATTCAAAGGCTGTTATGGTAAAGATTTTGACAAGAGCAGAGAATCCCTTGTGAAAATCTGCAATTGTGCTAATTACATCAGAGGTGGAATGTCAAGATTATTCCTGAAAGCAATCCTAGTACCTCTGAACATACTGTAGGTCTCCCAAGTCTACTCAGCAGAAGGGCAGGATTTGCCTACATACCATTGCTCCTGGTAGTTTTCAACCATGGGGAACACAGTTTTTATAAAATTGCCAGGGAAAGTAGAAGTCATGTTAACATTCAGCTACAAGTTCTAAAAACTCACATGAAGGAACAAAGCTCCATAGCTGACTTTGAACTTTTACACTACAACCTCACTCATTGCCAGTTTATCACAGGTATTGCTCTGGGACAGAAGAATGAAATGTGATTTTGAGATGATGAGGGAGGAGTCTGTTTCATAATCCACTTACCCCAAGAGACGTTTATTCATCTGTTATATATTTAGGTGTTTTTTAAACTGGTAGCACCAGAGACACTGACACAGATGAGCATCACTAGCTTGGGCATTGTAGAAGATGTTAAAAATGCAGGCATAGCCAAAGCACTCACAGCTCCCGGCATGTCGACATTTGCATGCACAAACTGGCATTTGTGTGTGGAAGTTAGAGGTGCAATTAGTATATCTGGGGATGAAAAGTCAGGATTTTGCAGTTGTAATTGGTGTGTATGCATTCAGCAATGCACCCTTTTATGTGTAGTTTTGGAAACTTTGACCTTATTATTAAAGAAGGATGAGTGATTGTCATGGGGGCTGGCATCCAGCATCCCTGTGACAGGCTCTGCTGAGGGGAACGAGCCAACCCAGATCCACCTGTGGATAATTGGTTAAGTAGTTGGATGGTAGTGAATTAATTAAGGAACACATCGGCCTTATGAAGAGTTATGAGGACTCAGGCAGGAGGCCAGAATCTAGAGAGAAGCAGCTCTGTAGGAGAGACCTGGGAGATACCCTGAGTTAGTAGGGCAGAGAGTGCTGAGCTCTGAGGCATCTGGCACTGGCCACAATCAGAGGAAAGGATGCAGGGCTAGATGGACCATTGATCTGAGCCAGTTTAGCCATTCTTAGGTTCTTATCCTCACAGCCTTCTGAGGAGGTAAGTATCCACAGTTTCCTCTGTGGTAACAGGTTAAAAGCTAGATCCACAAGTGGATTTAGAAATCTAATTGCCACCATAGGCTCCTAAGTCCAAAATGTAGATCCTCAAACTCTGTGCTCAGATGCAACCTAACCTTGTAGGCATCTAAATTCCCTAGTGCTTACGTTTCTGCAGGTAAAGTCTCCAAGGAGCCTTCATTTATTTTGGTGGACGTACACAGAGCCCCTTAAGTTCTGAACCTTGTGCCTAAGTTGGCACTGGGAAGGAGTGGGGTCTCTCCCCCACTACAGAAGCCCCTGAGCTGGGGCTGGGAAGGAGGGGAATCTCTCCTCTGCCACAGAGCTGAGGCTGGGAAGGAGGGCCATCTCTCCCTGGCAGCCGCACCCCAGAGCTGGGGAAAGTCACCTCTTTCTCTGGCCATCACAGCCCTTCATGTCCCAAATTCCCTCCCCCCCCCGCTTCTTACCCCACTGCCCCCTCCCACCTACCCCCAAGGCCACCACATCACCTTACATGTGTGTCTTCTTCAGGGTCCAGGCACCTAATTAGCAGAGCCATGCCTGAGTATCTCCACTAATTAGGTGAGTGGCCCTTAATTCTCTTGTGTGCGGCAGCCCAGGTGCATATCTTAGAGGGAACTATCTGCGGAGCACCTGAATGGAGCTTGCGGACCACAGTTTGAGAACCTCTGATTTAGAATATAGAAAATATAGGGGAAAATTACTGTAAAACTTTTAAAAAAAAAAGGTATTTACTAGACTTGTCATAAATCATTCTCTTAAGCTGTTATGGAGTATTAACAAGGGATATGATAATATCACCATATAAAGTTCATATACATTTTTACAGTATAAAATGTGTTATAATTGTTTAATGGCTTTGTCACTGGTTATGCTTGACAATTAACTGCTGGTGGTAAGGAGGTGTGCTGTTACAATGAGTAACTGGAAGAGACAGAGTAGCTTCCATTTAAGCTGTTAATTACCCACAAAAATAATCAGGTGGCAAACATACAGCTTTTCCTCCCTTCACCCGCAGGAAGCAAACATTAAGGCAAAACTGTTTCACAGTTTCTGGACATATTTATTGCTTTGCCTCTCCAGGCATATGGATTAGGTTCCTGCAGTGCACTCTACTTAGGGGCTATATTTTAAATCCATTCAGAAGCTGGAGCTGGCGCAGAATGTTGCAGTTAAAAGATGTTACCTTGCCTTGAGCATAATAAACTGGTGGTTCATAATCTGCACTGCCGGCCTGTTTGTTTAACAGTGTTGGTTCTGACCTAGAAAGCCCTGAGGGTCAAGTTTTCAAAAGTATTTAGGTGTCTATAAGCAGAGTCAGGATGAGCTCTACCCTGACATCTGGTGGTGAATTATGGGAAGTATGGAAAGAATTTCAGGAATTGTGAATTCTCAGATATTTGCATGGCATGCCCAGCATAGCCCAATGCAGCCTGGGATGGGTACTTGCTGCATCTGCTGGTTCAGCCAATCAGGGCTCCTACTGGTCGCGATTAGCCACTCCAGGCCAATTGGTGCGGTGGGAAGCCATTGCCAGCACAGCCCTGTCCTGCGTTGCTTTCCACAGTCCCCATTAGCCTGGAGCAGCGAACCTTGGCCAATGGGAGCCATGACTGGCCGAACTTGGGAATGTGGTAGGTAAACAAACCGACCTGGCCTGCCAGGGGACTTACCCTGGAGGGCCACGTGCCAAAGGATGCTGATCCCTGATCTAACTTTTAGGTGTCTAGAAAAATCAGAGGAACAACGCTGTGATCCACAAAGCCTGAGTTAGGCACGTAGGCTCCTTATACAGTGAATGGGGAAAGATCGCTGCTGTAGCATTCCATCTGCAAAAGCCAGCACGCTAGGTGGGGAGCCACCTGAGCTAGCCAATGGGAGGTGCTGGCAAGAAGGCTGCCCCTTTCCTGGAGTTCAGCACCTATCTCTGCCGGCAAGCCATGAGCTGGAAAAAGTTCAATCCTTGAGGGGGCCATTTAGGGATCTGGGGCAAAAATCTGGGGATGGGTCCTGCTTTGAGCAGGGGGTTGGACTAGACCTCCTGAGGTCCCTTCCAACCCTGTTATTCTATGACTGGAGAAGAAAGATAAAAGTTTGGCTGTCAAAGTTGTGGGGGAGGAGGGGCTGATCCAAAGGGTGTGCTCAGATGCCTCTTAACTCCACAAAATGCGGGGGGAGGAAGGAGGAATTCCCTCATAACTTTTAGCCCAATGGTTAGGGCACTCACCTGGGATGTGGCAAATCCTTGTGTAAATCCCTTCCTCAAGGGGACTAAATACCTTTAAAACTATGGGCTTAGGTACTTAAGCACCTTTGTGGATGCTGCCCCTAATTCCCATTGAAAATCTGGCCCTAAATGGCCTGGGACTTGCCTATGTGAAGGGCCACCTGTCTTCCAGTGTTGGCAGTGCAGCAGGACACTTGATCTGGAGTTCCCTTGAGAGATAAGCCAGGGCCTGGGCTGGGAGAGTTCCTTAACTGTAGCAATCATTCCTTGCACTATCCCTCTGGTTCAAAATTGTCAGGATGAGCACCTGAGCCCTAGTTTGGACAGCTTCCAAGGGGATTAATGAGCTCAGCTAGGTTGTGATAAGACCACTTATTTGGGCTGAAGAGAGCTAGCGGGCCTGCTTTTAAGCTGAGCAGCCACAGCAAGTCACTGGCTGCTCAACAGATGGCCTGCAGCTATGATCACTATTGTTCTAGTCTTGTTCTTGTCTTGGTCTAGTCATTCCTGGCTCCAGCTCTGGTTCCTGTCTTTGGTCTTGACCCTAGGCCCCTAGCTCCAGTGCCTGGCCCCCTTCAGTCTGATTCTAATCACTGAGGTAGACTTGCTGGTGCCTGGGTCCTTGACAAAAATAACCTGATATTGTTGACCTCCAGGGCATGCTGGGGTAGAGGGGCTTTTAGAGAGAACAGGATAATTTCCCTCTTTCTTTTGCTGTAAGAGCTAATTGGTGGCTGCGGCCTAGGGTGGAGGTCACTTTTGGTCTTGACTTTATGCTTAATTGTGATTTTAAATAACCATGAAGGTTGTATAGCATTTAAAATAGACATCTATTTTGGTCTGCTGTTATAAATCTAAATAAGTAAATAACAGCAGGTAAGTGACAAATTGAGGACAACACAGTCTTAGGATAAAAACCTATCCTCAAACACTCTGTTCTGTGCCACTATGTTGTGTACCTGACAGAAGGCTCACGCCCTTCAATCTAATCAGTTCTTTAGGTGACAGGCTGTTCTTTTTGCTTAGATCTTCTTTAAGAAAAATTTTTGTCCTGAATCTCTTATATGAAACCCTGTCAAAGTCACTAGGGAAAATCAGGACAGAATTTTGACCAACTGCTTTAAAAATGAAAAACACTGATACTGTTCTTCAGAAAAACAAGGTGGGTGAGGCAAGATCTTTTGCTGGACTAACTTTTGTTGGTGATGGAGAAAAGTTTTCAAGCTCTTCTTCAGCCCTATGTAAGCTCAAAAGCTTGTCTACCTCTGAACAAAAGTTGGTCCAGTAAAAGATATTACTTCATTCATCTTGTCTTTAATAGCCTGGGACCAACACAGCTCCAAGAACACTGCATTCTTCAGGTGAAAAAAATATTGGGTTACATTCATCCATGGTGTAACTCATTAACTTCCTATGCATTACACCTGGGATAACTTTGACACCTTTCTCTTTAAACTGATTGTAGAGTTGTACCCATGATTAAAGAAGGAGGGAGGAACTCTCACCACACCAGGCATGGGCATTGCAGGGGGAGTGCTGCTTATGCAAGCCAGGGAGAGGCAGTGGGAGCTCCATCCTGTTTTAGTAGAGGAAAAGGAGATGAGCTGTCACCTCGCACCCCCTTTCATTAGCCACTGGGATACACTGTTGAATACCTTGGATTGAAAAGTAACATTCTTCCCTGTGAACAAACAAATGAGACTTTAGAATCTGAAGGTAATTAGGAATTAGATGTATCCATGTGAATAATCTCTATCACTAGCTTCTCCCCTTCCTGTGTCTTAATCACAGAAACATCCATACAGAGCAAATCCTGTTCCCTTCCTCTTGGATGGTGGCAGCATCTAAATGGTTCTGCTACACAAGGATAGGGCATGGGCAGGCTTTGGGGACAGGGTGCACGCCCTCTGCACAAAGTGAAACCACATTGACGGGGATCTAGGATGAGTTTTATGGGCACTGGAGGCACAGTCCCTCATACCACACTGCAATGATCTTGGGGAAAGCTCTGTGAGATGGCATCCTTATATAGTTATCCATCTGCTGCCCGCTCGTTGGCACTACCCACTCGCCCCCCAGCCTCCTCTTGGGTCCAAGTCATTATCTTAGCAGGATGTGATTTCTGTAAAATCTGCCAGTTGCAGCTAAGTGAATAATTAATATTGTTTGCAGTAAGTTATTCAAAAATATCATGAAGTAAAGGAATTAATTTATTTTGGCACAAAAGGTTTTAGAAGCCTTTTTTATTATTCTTATTATTTTCATAGATCTGGTTTCTGGAAATCTCTGAGAAACCAATCTACTCAGAATTATTCCTGCTCTAATTCTGTGCCTTCAGCCACCGTCAGTATTTTTGTTGTAATCAGAAACCACCGGGTCTTTAAAAATATATTTCCCTCCTGAGCTGTGTTTGTTCTGCAATATGTATTTATTGCAGAACATTTGGTTTATTAAGGGATAATTTTTGTTGTTGCTGTATAATATTTTTGAGACTATACAGCAGCTGGAGCTAACATTTAGCTATTTTTAAATCTTAATATTTCTGTCAAACCATTATTTACTTTCCTAAGATGCACATTGAAGCCCCTGTGTGGTTTTGTAACATGCAAGAAAGCAGACATCCACTTCTTTCTTGTTCTTTAGCTAAAGTCCTTCTACAGAAATTCTCCTGTACTAAATATATAATGTGTACTTGTCTTTTATTACACATTCAAAGACTGTAATGACAATGCAGATACAGGAAAATCGAAGTCAACAAAACACAAGGCCAGATCCCGCTGTCACATTACTGTAAATCTGAATAGCTCCATTGGCTGTCATGAGAAGATTCCAGTTTTAGATCATGCTCCTGCACTGTTCTACAAAATGGTGGGGAGACAAAGTCAAAAGTAGAAGCTGGCAGCATTTTGTGGGTTTTGAAGCCCACACAAGGAGTTACACAGAAATGTGATAAAATGGTAAATGTTCATTTGGTGGCACATAATGTTTTACACCAGGCCCTGAACAGAGCAGAAGAAATTGTATGTCAACATCATGACCAGAATAGTAGTATCTAACCCTCAGTCAGTGTTGATGAGATTATACAAATCTTCCACAAGAATTCACTTAGAATACAGGGTTTAGCACTGTTACCTTGTCATAAAATTGGATGTCTGAATATAAAGTACAGAGTGGAGCAATATGGCTGATCCTGGGACTAAAAGGTGAAAACCAGATGAAAGATTGGAATCTATCTAGGCGCAAAGCCAATAGTTAAGAGGGAATTTACTGAAGCTTATAAAGTCTTCAACTGCACACATAATACCACTGTAACTTACTATTTCCCTTAATGTAAACTAAAGAGTGACAAATTCAGAACAGATGGTGAGAAACACATTTTACATACAGAGTATCATAAGAGGATGTTCAATGGTCTTCCTGCAGATGAGTTGTCAAAACCTTTTCTAGGGGACTACAACATTCTAGTCTGTTATCCACACGTGAAAGTTACAGGTGGAAAGTTGTGGGCTAGGAAAATTTGCTCTTGTTTCTGAGAGGTACAGGCTTGCCTCAGTCTCTTAAATCACTTTGAAATAATTCAGTAATTCCATCTGGAGAGAAGATAATTCTAAAAGTAATGCATCACTGAGTTGTTTGTGCAACTTTGAAGGCTGAGGTATTTCAAGTCTTTCAGTCAAGTCAATGGGAAGTGCACTATGAAGGATCCAGTCCTAAGTGCAGTCTTTAAAGTCTGTTCTTTCTTTTTGTTCTTTCTTCACTTCAGGTTTTTGTTTACACCACTGTAACTTGACCTACAATGTGTCTGGAATTCCTCTTTTGCTACTCCCTATAACTTCCTTCATATGTGCAAAACAGTGGTTGTACTGATCCATTGAATTTCTGACATGGAATTCTCCATGCCATGGAATGCTGTCTCTGAACTACCCATCCAGCCATCACTTACTCCTCATTTAAAATCCCTCCTCAAGACCCACTTCTATTCATTCAGCACAGAATTTTGCTTAAAAATCAATTATTTTATGGCCTTTGGTCACAAAGGGACAAATCTTGAGCTCATTTATATTGAAGTCACTCCAGATTTACATCAGAGTAAATGACAGCAGAAATGAGGCCAATTAACATGTAACTGCCATAAAGGTTAACAATCTAACTTTGCTCTCATTTATGCCGGAGTCATTCCATAATGATTTTGATCGCATTACTCTGGATTTGTAAACGTTTGGGTGAGCAGAATCCTGTTTCAGAAGTTGACGTTATATATTTTTTAAAAAGTAAAAGGAAGGAAGGCATTCCGCAGTCATTTGATTTCCAGTAATGGCACATCACTGTTTCTGGATCATTTTTTCGAGAGTGTTGGAAATATGAAGAATATGCTGATGCTTTTATTAATCTGAAAAATAAACATAGATATTTATTTATTGCATTACTGCTGTGCTCCAAATATGTCATGTGGTGTACACTCACGTAAAAGGAGACAGCTCCTTGCCCCCAAAAGCTTGCAATCTCTGAAGGCAAGCAACAGATGAAGAGTGGGAAGAGGGATAAAAATGTACAATATTTAAAAATATATATCAACTCTCCTTTTACATAACCATTCTTAAATGGGTGATTTCTTCTTTTTTATTATTTGTATTGCAGTAGTACCTAGGACTCCAGTCATAGACCAGGGTCCCATTGTGTTTGGCGCCGTAGAAACACAACACAGTCAGTCCCTGCTGCAAAGAGCTTACAGTCCAAATATAAGACAAGACACAGCAGATATAACAAACAAACAGGGGGAGTACAAGGTAACAATGAGGCAAAATTGCTAAGCATGAAAAACGGCTGTCTCCACACACCATCTGCATAACCATTTCCTGTAGGCATTAAGGAAGAAAGTGATCCTGAGTATGTATTTGAAGGATGAGAAAGCAATAGCATTATGGGCCATGCACTAGCGTGAAAAAGCTGAAAATGCCTTATTCTTTTCTATAGGAGTTCTCCACTATTTTTCCCTTAATGCTATCTCCACTTACTTCCCTGATATAATCCTCTTTCTAGTCCCACTCTGTATATTTATTAGCTAGATAATCTATCTTTACCATACTGCCAGTGCCATGATTACAAATCCTGTACGTTCTCAAACTGACTATAAAGCAAAACTCTTTTAAGAGCCTCAGGATGGTGACTGGTTGCATAAAGCAGATTATTCCTGTCTGGGGTTTCCAGAAAATTGTTGTATTCTACTTATTACCTGCCCTGGAAATGAAAACATCAAGATAGTTTATCTCTGAAATACTACACTTTACAGTATATGAGACCAAAAACTTAATAGCATCATGAATTTCATATAAAATAACAATACATTTATCCAAGAGAGCTTTCTCCCTATTCCACATCTTGAAAACATAGTCAATAAACCTATACACCATTGCACCATATAAACTTATTAAAATCCTTGATTGACTGAACTAATATTTTTTCAGTATAGCCTAGAAATACGTAAGCATGGTGTAGGAAGGTACCACATAGGGAACCATGTCTATGTCCCCCTTCTGAAGAGACAAGTCAATTGGTCTTTTATAGCTATTGACCAGCTTTGGCTGTCATTTATATCTATGCAATTGCACAGACTACAGGGGAAGAGTTAAATGACATATTATTTCAATCAACAAAAGAAGGTCTTCCCTGGAGATCATCGTAAGAGCAGATGGTTAGATTCCATCCATACCTTAATTTTATATATTTATATGTTTTATACCTGAACACTTCTGTATTTATGCTGGGGCAAATAAGGAATAACTATTTTGAAGTCAATGGATTTACATGGAGTTAAAGCACATGTGAGTGAGAAGAAAAATTAATACACAGATTTTATTTTTTACATGCTAAATTCAACTAATGACGTATCATGGTTTATTCTCCATGGCTTATTCATGATCTTTATTTTTAAATGCTCGTTCAGAGTGTCCTTGGCTACAGTGGGGTTGCACAGAGTAAAACAGAGCAGAAAATGACCCACTTGCTTTAATATACTAATTTATTTTATCCATAAATTATTCATTAGCATTGTCATAATGCCCTCCTTCAAGTCACTCTGACAGTTCACTTCCTCAGGCAATCCTTTTACCTCTAACCATGCCCCCTTGACTTCACCCCTCATCTTACTAACTCAGCTCATATTGCAATGTAAGCAACATTTAGAACAACAACATCCAAAACTCCCCATACAACAACAGTAAAGGGTGAAAGGCTGATCCTGTTGCAGTCAATTCTGTCTGTTTAGAATCTAAGCTTTATCAGGTAGGGATCTTGCTTGTTATAGCTGTACATCACCAAGTAGACATTGGAATAATTATAATTATTAATAATAATGATAAATAATAGGTCCAATCCTTAGAGATGTTGAACACCTGCAACTGCCCTCATCAGGAACTGACTAATAATAAATAATACCATGAAAATAATATCATAATCAGTTCTTTTCATTACTGTAATCGTCATTCTACTGCAGTACTTCTTTCCCTTTACTTATTACATGCATATGACTCAAACTGTGTTAGGTATTCACATATGATATATATGTACAGTCAGAACCATTCACATCTTTTATTGTTCTGCACAAGTTTTGGTCACTTCTTACAGGAACTCAAGAATTTTACAGCTCCTCCACTTGGCAATAATGCAGTCAGGTGACCAAGAATGTAGGTGTCCCTCAAAATATTAATGTGAAAAATAACAAGAAAGCATATTGCCAATTTTATAAGTTTATTTTAATCATGGCTTGTGGCCTATGTGTAATGAGTTAGTGGTTTCATTTAATTGCTAAATGGTCCAGTATACTATGAACATCACAACACAACTGACATTATCTTCTCACCCCTGGGAGGTTCATAGAATCATAGATTTTAAGGTCATAAGGGACAATATTAATCAAGAATGACCGCTTGCATAACACAAGTTATAGAACTTAATCTAGTAATTGCTGCATCCAGTCCCTCCAGATCAGAGCTGAGGCCCAAGTGAGTGGTGGGGAAGTTTGCCCCACTGTTGTCCATGGTGAATCTTCTCTGTTGATACACAGAGGACTTCATTTTCCAAGGCTGTGAATCAGGCATCTTTCACAAACACAAAATTCACTTTTGTAAAAAATGGGCAATTACCCCATCATTATCTGCCTTTGCTAACTGCTATTTCAGTGAGTCGCTCATGTGAAGTTATTACATCACAGTCAATTGAAAGAAATTAAATTGCAATCACTTGGTTTTTAACATTGTTGGAAGCTCAAAGGACTGTGTTACTTGTAGTTACAGCATTTTTTTATAGTTTGTTTGGAATCTTAGGAGATAATGCTTTCACCAATACACCTGGTTTATCTGTCTGTAGAATAGCTTCACTTCTTCAGCTCATCAATTTCAGTAATTCTATCCAATAAAAAAAAACAAAACAGAAACTGCACAATAGCTCCCCTGCCATGTAGCAAAATGTGTTTTTTTTCGATTGCTGAGAACTAGTGAATTCCTAGGGTATACATGTATAAATGTTTATAAACACGTGTCAATGAACTCATTGTTGCCTGAATTATTAACAGAACTGGTATTGTTCTAACATGAGGATAATGAGCACAATTATGAAAGGAAGATAGAGAGGTTTATGAATATACTAACAGGGTAAGAAAATATGAACACTTGTTTTAAGACTCGTTTAATACTGTTTCATTGTTGCAAAGGCTCCTAAAATAGTAATGTTAAGGAAGAAACAATGACATTACTTGAAATACACTAGGAAAAATAGAATGGGACTTTGGCAACAATGCAAAATTCCCTCAGAATGTATTAATTTGGGAACTCTCCTGCGTACAGTGCTATTAGTTTAGCAACTAAATACTTCTATGTAAAAATGGAGGGTGATTCTAAATATGTGCCCATGTTTCAATGAATCTTTTGAAAGGATTTTGGCACCCAGACTTCAATTGCATGGGCCTGATTGTGATCTCACCCTCATATTCCTCTGGTATACATATTGCTACCTTTTTCTAGAGGTAAAGAAAGTGTAGAAAAACATGTTTTTATTTGTGTCACATTACTATTATGAAGCCAAAAGAATGTGGCTCAATCTGTAAAGATTTAGCTCATGTTTAACTTTATTCATTGCGGGTAGTGCCACAGACACATACGCTCACAAATTATAGCAGGTCCTGGGACAAATCAACTTCCTCACTAGTCTCCTCATCATCTGCCTGGCATGCCCAGCCACCACTTGCCTCCTCAGTCCTGTCCCTCACCTGCCCACCTGTCGCTCACCTCCTCATTGCCCACCTGCCGCTCGCCTACTCACCCGCTGCTCGCCTCCCTGCTAGTCTCTTCGCCATCCATCTGGCGCGCCCTTCTCCCCTATCCACCTGACCACCACTCTCTTGCTCGCCGTCAGCCCGCCTGCCGCTCACCTCCTCATTTGCTTCCTCACCCCACTCGTCCACCCGCCTCACCTCCCCGCCCGCTTCTAAACCGGAATATAGGGACAAATGAAGTCCTGATCGTACTTTGGTCTGGACATGGGACAAAGGGCTAAACATCGGGACAGTCATGATTTTTATCGAAGCATGGGGCCTGGGACGGTCATCCCAATTTGCCGTACCCAAGGGACGGCTCTACAAATTTATTATAGTGAGAGTGAACTTTGGCCTGTGGTTTTTTGGTTTTATTATTCCTGAGAAGGACAGCTCTGAAGTATGCAGCATTGTTGTAGCTGTGTTGGTACCTGTATACTAGAGAGACAAGGTGGGTAAAGTAATCTCTTTTATTGGACCAACTTCTATTGGTAAGAGACACTCTCTGTAAGCTCGAAAGCTTATCTCTCTTACCTATAGAAGTTGGTCCGATAAAAGATATTACTTCACCCACCTTGTCTCTCTACTGCTAAAATATGAAACTTCTGTTAATTATGTTTTAGTTCCTGAAATGATTTATTTGTAACATCATTCTTAGATAAGATGGGGCCTTGGATCAATAAGGGTATGCTACATATGCATTGTCAGTGAGCCTCCAAGCCTGGATGGACTCGGGTTTGTGCTACTGCATTAAAAATAGCTGTGTAGACCGTGTTCTAAAGTTGTAGCTCGGGCTCCGAAGCCCACCCCTCTCTCTAGGCTTCAGAGCTCAAACTCCAATCCAAGCTACAGCACCTATACCGCTATTTTTTGCACAGTAGTGCAAGCCTGAGCCTGCTGACTCGGGTTCAGAAGGGCGCTGCACCAAGCTGTGTAGACATACCCTTACAGTTTTCAGAAATATTATCAGAACCACAACAGATACTAAAAAAATACAGACATGTTAGTTTAAAATTTTTTCTTTTTAAAAAATTTAGTGTTAGTAGCCCCTAACTGCTGACTCTAGCTATGCTCTATGGTTAATGTGTACAATATATTTGAAATGCAGTTGAATGATGAAGGAAAACTGACAAGCTAACACGTGTATCATAAGAGTACTCTCTTATTATTTCATATTTAAGAAGCTAAGGCTATAACTGAGTAAAATATTCAAACTTTTGTATTTAAAGTTAGGCATGTTTGAAGAACAGGTGTCTTAACTAGGTGCCTAAACGTGGATTCATATACTGGGTTTACTTGTATTTAGTTCCTGATTCAGCAAAGCCTTAAATATGTGCTTAAATTCTTTGTTGGATCAGGACCTATATAAAAGTAAAGACTGATTTTATTGAAGGGCTGGAGCAAAAAGTTCTTATATGGACTGGAGAATACTCTGGGCAAATCTTTGCTCTCAGAATACTTCAGTATACCTCCACTGACTTTGGCTCTGTATGTTGCATATGGTCCTGAACATCTGTGTCATGCTGATATGCTTCTTTCAGACTGCGAAATCTAGTTACTAACTGGAACACCTGAGCAGGGAGCAAGTGATTCCTCTCTAAAGACCTGCAGAGAGTTAGAAGGCTCCTGCAGTTTGCAGAGACCAGATGGCTGCAGGAGAGTTTGGGAGACAAGGAGGAATTAGACTCTAGCCAGGGAGGGCTGGATGTGCCCTGCTAAAAACAGGGCAATGAGTTGGACTTTGTGGAGTTTATTTTGGGACTTGGAGTTTTGTTTGCAACATTGCTAGTCAATTCAGTCCCTAAGGAGGGGTGTTTGTTCAGAGAGAAGCTGTGTGTAGTTTATTAAGGAGCCAAGAAAGAAGACAAAGTGAGGCAGGGTGCCACAGGGCCACCCTGGCCATGAGGGGGAATGCAGATGGCAACCAATCCTACAATAGTCTTGAACTTGCAAACTTACACGAGGGACAGTGTGGCTGAGGCAATAGAGCTGCTGGCTAGCGACTCAGAAGACATGGGGTCTCATCTTGCATCTGCTACCTGCATGCCAGGTGACCAGGGAGAAGTCACTTCTACTCTCTGTGCCTATTTGCTTATCTCTAAAATGGGGATGATAATGAGATTGAGGTACGGAAAGCACTATGTAAGATATTCAGCTACTTTTGTGAGGAAGCTTGCAGCAGTCAGCCTCATGCTATGAAATGCAACCAGCAATCAAGTATTCTTTTAGCTTATTTTAGCTAGACTGTAGATCATATAACACCTACAGAATCAAATTAGAGAAAGCCACCATAAACATTAAATAAAAGCACTTAAATAGTTTGCTTAAAACTCTTTGGGCCAGATTCTCTACATGATTATAGGACCTTTGTGCTACTCTGGTTGTGCAAATGGATCATACCCATTGGTGTATCTGAGATGGGGAAGGTGGGGAACTGCATGATATAGAGAAAGATGGTCTTGTGGTGAGGATGCTAGCCTACGATGAGAGAGACTCCTGTTTCTCTGTTCTCACACAAGCTTCCTGGCAAGTCATTTAGTCTCTGCAATGGGGATAACAGCTCTGCCCTATCTCACAGGAGTGTTGTGAGGATTAATACATTGAAGACTGTGAGCTGCTCGGCTACTTGCAGAATGAGAGTGGGGGCACATACATACCTGAGACAGAGAATGTGAAGGGTTATAGACAGTTCATGTTGGAGTTCCACTATGCCTATATTCCACCGGTGTAGGGAACATTATGGTCCCAATGCTAGTAGGATAAATTAGAACAGCCCAGCAGCTATTGGGGTTTGAGCCTGCTCTGAGATTCTGGGGGCTTTAAATGGTCCCCTGATGTCCCTCCATCTCTCCCTTTGTTCTGTAATTAGCAGAGGAAAATTTAGCCCAGTCTGGAAGAGAATCTAGCTCTTTACTGTTTCTCAATAATCAGGCAATCCCTTCTTCAAATCCTTTATTAAAACACATCTTTTTCATGAAATATTTCAACAATGGCCCCTGCAGTGTGTCTCCATCACCTTCAGATTGCACCATCTCCCAAAGTATTGTGTCTGAACTGTTTCTCTGTTTGAGCTAGATCCCATAAGCCTACAGGCAAGCGCATTAAGTTATTAAATGTTAGTACAGTGCCAAACATGCCGTTGGCACTGATTATATACTGAATGATGAGAATAGTTATCCTCTAACTGAGATCCTAATTATACTTCAGTTACAAAAGAAAAATTAAGTCACTCTTCTTTGTATGGGCTTGGATAAACCCTAGAAAACTGTCTTAACCTAGATCTCCTGGAGTGTTGCCTTTCACACTCATCTGATGATTTTGTACTCTGAATTTCTTCCAGAGAATCTCAACATTCTAGAGCGTCCTTGAAGATACAAGTCCCTCAGGCTTCCCAAGCTACAGAATTACGCATCACACCAGTTTGTTTCAAAATGTTAGTTTTATTGTTTGTTTTATTACGCTTATGACAGTTTGTGAGATGCTATAATATTAGCTTTACGAGAATAATAGCTTTCTGCCTCTAGCAGATACTGTCAATAGACACTGCATGAAAATATACAATGAACATCGCTGTAGTGTCTCCAAAAATAATGATGGAAAGCTGACTTACAAGTGTAAGAGTATTTTAGAGGATACCCACAGATTCTGGTGAATGGTTTATAATTTACTCTGCAAAATCAGTCATTTAAAAAAAAATCCACTACAGTAGAAAAACCAACAAAACCTATGCTGGTACAATGCCTCCTCAAGTGGCCCAATGTTCAAACGGACTCTTCGGATATACCATAGTAAACATGATTGTTATTTGAAGAAAAAATGGGAGCTGTGTCAATTGTCTCAGGAAATTTTTTTAAGGGTGTAGCTGTTGTCAAAATTGTACTGTAAAACCCTAGTCACTGGCATTACAAGCACTATCCAGTGTTGTACGCGGTGTTATTGTAGCCATGTTAGTCCCAGGATATTAGAGAGACGATATTATCTCACCCACTTTATCTCTCTCTAAGCACTATCCAGGTCTGTTAGCTGAAATATGGGACGCATAGATAAAGGAATGTTGCAGAAACAATGCTTTTTATTTGGTAAGTTCTTGTCCTTCTAAAGAAATGGCCTTGAATGTCTGGTGGTGGGCTGAGTGAAAAATCCTAATCTGAGGAATAATGTTGAGTTACATTCTGATGTTTGCCAGTTGTTTTACTGTGACCAAAAGATAAAGTTCTACTTGGAAAAAGGGATTTGCCTGGCTGACCCCATCGTTTTTGTGCTACACCAGCTATCACACCTGATCCTGCCAAATTTTACTCACACAATACTTCAGTGTGTAAATTGTGTAAAACAATGTAGACTAGTTGCATGAGGTAAGAGCAACGAGGATTAAATGCTTTACAGTAGTTTGCTCTTGTTACCTTGCTGGATCCTGAGTGATGGAGAAGTGCAACAAATAATGGCATGAAGTAATTACTGCTTAAGTGCAACCATCATTTGAAAGCATACATTGCTGTAGTTATGGCAGAAGACTCCGCTGACAAGTTGTCCTTAGCCGACAGAAAAAAGGAATGTTTAACACAAAAGGATTGAGTCATCTTTGATTCCTGTTTCAAAGGCAAATCTGAAAGCGTTCTTCAGTAGGCTTCACACATCGATCACTACAAAGAAGCTCCCATGAATGACAGCCCAGCCCATGTTATTGTTCTCTTACACTTCCTTTCTGTCATTTCCCTCCTGCTCTGCTTCTAGATAAAAGCCAGTAATTTAGTCCTCTAAAACAGATACTCAAAATCTGTGCAAGTTTCTCAAGAAATATATACATTGTAGAGGGACTATTTCTTTCTTTAAACTTTATTAGATTTTTACAGAGAAGTAGAAAAAATGTGTACACGCTCACACACTTTCCTTGCAAAATTTAAATGAAATCATACCCCTCCACAAACAATCCAAACACTTTCCATTTATGATCTTGTGGGAGTGATGATGATTTTATCATCAAAGAAAAGAAGAATAATCATACAATATTCTACTCAACAGTCAAAAACGTACTTGTCTTAAGCACGGTTGAGTGAGTACAATTTTATATGGTGATTTTAGATATAGGAAATTTAGGATAATTGTAGAGTATAATACAAGTTTTAATGGCATGGACGTGGATTGGTAACATTACTCACAGAGCTACGAGTAAAATACATAGGTCAACCTAAATGAGTGCTGTTAAACTTTTATAACACACAATGTTATTATATATACGCCACTTACATTGCAGAAAAACTAAGGCCTGGGAGTTTTGAGGGGCACAGGGGTATTTAGTATTCTCCAAGTAGAATATTGTATGTTACAATAATAACTATAAAGTCAGGTGCCTTAGTTACCACATGTCCCACTCTACAGGGCTGAGATAGAGAAATTAAAACTAAAAAATGTACAGCGCCTTCTGAAAATGAACTATAGAACTGGTCAAAAATTTTCATCCATGGGAAATGTTTGTCTTCAACAATTTTTTTTCCAATTTGTTTTTTTTTCAATTAAAATCCAAAGTTTTTTGTAGAAACATTTCTATGAAAATGAAAATTTTGTCTTTTTGGAAAACAATTTTCAAGGGAAAAATAAATCCTTGTGTCACTCAGCCAAATAGTTCTATTACATAAAAATGTTACAAATTAAAGTACTTTATCTTGGATCCTTCCAGGCCTTGAATCAAGTGCATGTTCCATTTGGGAAGCTGGGAATCCCTTCTTCTCAGACGTATGCAGCTGTTTCTAGCCTGAAGAGCTGCAGGATTTGAAAGTTGAGAGATTTCTATGCATTTCATTTCAAACAAAATCACCAAACAAACAGAAGTTCAGACTGATGACCTCAATTCTGATGCTTTCTTATACAGTCAAAGACTTATATTATGCAAATTCACTGACCATTAAGAGAGATAAGTTATACAGATTTGGGATCCATTACTCAACCAGGTCTCCTTGTATTATACTGACAACTTTTGGCATCAGCATTAGAAATTGTTCCCAATCTTCTGTTAATTTCCCCCACTTTTCATGTTTATGTATAAAGGAAGAAAGACTCTGGACAGAGTTCACATCAGCTCATTATTTTTAATCTTACTCTTATTTCCAGTTTTATAGTATATTTGAAAAACTGGTTCCATCCAATTTCTATATATTTAAAACATTATATTTCCACTCTAACAATCCATTCTAGATGTCAGCTGCCAATCCTTATTCTGCTATCCCTATCCAATGCCTGGATTTGTTCTTTGATTTTGGCCTTCATGCAGTGGCAGCCAGAAGTTAATATGGAATACATTTGGTTCAAAAGCAGCCCAGCTTTACCAGCAGATCCAGAAAGATACCACACTCTGGCTGAGTAGTAGGATCAGGCCTAAGCTTATCTCAGCTGGAGATCATTCTTTGCAGATTTGAAACTCTTGTTACCTGGTATGGGAACATCCTTCTCATATGTTTTTTTTCATCTTGCACTTAGGGGGAAAAATCAATAGTGCTCAGTAAATCAACAGATTTATCCTTCTGACTGACATGCTCACTTCTGACTTGCTTCATCTGGCACATGTTTATATTATTAACAACAGGATCCCTGTTATAAAGTGGATGAATGCTACTGTTCATTCAGAACAGATGCACTTTATGTGACAGCTTCTGAATCATTGCCTTTTATACATCAAGCAATTCAGTACAAAGTTGGTTGTCAGTTGACATAGTTACATCAGTCACCCTACAAAGGATTAGTATCCTCTAGTACCAACAATATCTTCTTAATTTTTACTATATCTGTTGCCAGACAACTCTGTTTTTGCTTTTTGTTTTTAGGGGCCTCAGACAAGATGCAGTACAACTCATTAGCAGCTCACTTAGACTGGAGCACTATATATCTCTATATGTTTCTCTTACTGATAAAAGGTGCACAGATAATGATCTTTTTTCATAAAGGTATGAAAAGCTCTGGATCCAACAGGCTCCCAGTTTTTACTTTCATTCTAATTATCCTGAGACAATGATGTATAGAGTTTAGCTCCCTCCCACCCAAGAGATGTTTAATTTCCCAAATTCAGTCTTTATAATTTGTAGGCTTCTAGGCCAGAAGGGACTTCCCTTGCCCGTGCCTCTTCCTGAAGCCCCCATTGGCCTGAGACGGTGAACTGTGGCCAGTGGGAGCCGCGATTGGCCAAACCTACCGGCGTGGCAGGTAAAAAAACCGGCCCAGCCCACCAGGGTGTTTACCCTGGTGAGCTGCGTGCCACAGGTTGCTGACCCCTGTATTAGACAGTGTTCCACCTTTCTCTGCTAGAGTGAAGAGCCCATTATGGTTACGTAACACAGCGTTCACTTACCGCCGTGGCATCTCCTGCTGGTTACCTCAGGAATTAGCTCATCCCAGCCTCGGAGTGCTTCCTGCTGGCCAATGTCTCCCTACGGGTACCTGTTTCCTAGTCAATCTCCACCACTGTACTTCAGGCCCTATGTCCCTCCCCAGCCCACGGTGCCCCTTCTCATGGGTACTGCCCCACAGTAGTATCCTGACATTCAGGGTCCCAGTCCTCCCTTCTCCAGGGAACCCCAATATCCTAAGCCTACCTCACCTCATTGACCCACTGCCAGTCTTCATCTAGCCCCTTCCCTCAGGGGCAAACTGCAGACTGAAGTGAATACTCATCATCGGCCAGGGAATTGGACCTGCTGCCTCTTCCTTCCTTGGGTGCCTCCCCACAGCCTTAATACCTCTTCTGACCCTGACAGCAAGGCCTATGCCTGGGGGTTTTCTAGGCTGGAGCTCCTCCAGCTCTTCCTGCCCTTCCCCAGCCCTGCACCATCCAAGGTACTCTTTGTTCTTTCAGGCAGCCAGGTCCATCTCTTTCTACCTCCTCTTCTGATCTGCCACACAGAAGGGGGACCATGGAATGGGATAAGCTGGTCAAGTGGTGGGCCAACAGCTAGCAACAGCAGCAGGCTGCACAGCTCCAGCAACAGCAACAACTGCTGCAGTAGCTAGGGATCCAACAACAACAACTCATTTTGGAGTTGGGGGTCCACTTACAGGAGCAATAGTGGCCGTATGCTCAGGCGTGATACCAGCACTGGCTCCCAGTCTGCTGCTCCGACTCACCAACATGTGGTCGGGGGATGACCCCGAAGTATTCCTGATTACTTTCGAACGTGTTGCCTCTGTGGCTGGATGGAACTTGGCACAATGGGCCAATCTCTTGGCTCTCCACTTGACAGGGGCCACCCAAGCAACCTACCATGCCCTCCTAGATGAAGGGTCCTGCAACTACTGGATGGTGGAGACCACCATTCTGGATGCATTGGATATTACCCCAAGACATTTTGATGGCATTATTTTTGGGAAAATGTATCCGCAAGGCACCTGACCCTGAGTGGTTACACAGGAACTGAAAGATGCCTGTTGGTGCTGGTTATAGCCGGATCGACACTCTGCTGCTGAAGTCATGGAACAGATAGTGGTCAAGCAGTTCCTGCACATTCTCCCATCCCAAGGCTGAACGTGGGTGATGAGGCATCGCCCTACCAACTTGTGTGCCACTGTGCAGTTGATGGAGGACTTCATGGCAGCAGAGAACTCAGTGACCCCTGTAGTGACCCCAGTGGTGCAAAGTCCTGGTTGTGCCATGCGACCATAGAGCCTCTGGACAGACTCTACCCAGCCAGGAGGGCCAGAAACACAAGTCTCTTCTGGGATCCACCCCAAGAATTTCCAGGCCACCTCGTAGTCAGGGGTTTGGGGAGTGGACGACAGAACCCGAGGCAAGAACTCCTCAAGCCCCAATGCCACAAGGAGGCCCATTAAGGCCCCTCTGAAGTAGAGTCTTGTTATGCCTGCGGCCAATTTGGGCATTTCCGGAGACAGAACCCCCGGAATGTTCCTATAGCCAGGTATGCAGTGACTTGTATTCTTTCTTATTTACTACTACCCCCAATATTTGTGTCATCTGCAAACTTTATCAGTGATCATTTTATGTTTTCTTCCAGGTCCTTGATAGAAATATTAAATAGCATAGATCCAAGAACTGATCCCTGTGGGACCCCACTAGAAACACACCGACTTGATGTTGATTTCCTGTCTATAATTACATTTTGAGACTTATTGGCTGTCTTTTAATCCATTTAATGTGTGCCATATTAATTTTATAACATTCTAGTTTTTTTAATCAAAAAGCTGCAGTACCAAGTCAAATGCCTTACAGAAGTCTAAGTATATTACATCAACACTACTTGTAGTGTCATAAAAAGAGAGATTTGTAATTTCATAAAAAAGATATCCAGTTAATTTGACTGAATCTATTTTACATAAAGCTGTGTTGATTTTCATTAATTTAATTTCTCTCCTCTAATTATTAATTGAGACTCAGATCAGCTGTTCTATTATCTTGCCTGGGATTGATGTCAGACTGATAGGCCTATTATCATTTGGGTTATCTCATTTACCATTTTTAAATACCTTCCAGTCTTTTGGAACTTCTCCAATGTTGCAAGTCTTATTGAAAATCAACATTAATAGTCCAGCAAGTTCCTCAGCCTGTTCTTTTAAAACTCTTGGATGCAAGTTATGTGGACCTGTTGATTTAAAAATGTCTAACTTTAGTAGCTGTGTGTAATGTCTTCCTAAGATACTAGTGGAATGCAAAGAGTGTTACAATCATCATGAGGTATGACTACAGTATCTGTTTTTCTCCCAGTACAGAATGAGAAATATTTACTGAACACTTCTGCCTTTCCTGTATTATTATTCATAATTCTACCATTTCCATCTAGAAATGGATCAATATCATTATTAGGACTCTTTTTGTTCCTAATATACTTTTAAAAGTCCTTCTTATTTTCTGGCCAACCAAGTTGAGGACATTTTTTCTTGTGTCTCTTTGCTTCACTTATAAATTTTCTATTCCCATTTTTCTTCACATTTTTATGATTACATTCTTTCTCCCAGCTGATTTGACTTACAATTGTCTTCAGCTTTGTTCCACTAGCCTGTTTAAAGAACCAAGTGTATAGATATTACTGGCTTGGACTTGTTTGCACAAAATGTGATCAAGTCATGATGACTTATACCTAAACTACAAGTAATTTTTAATTCTGTGATCAATTCCTTTTTGTCTGTCAAGACGAGGTCTAATATAAAATTCCCCCATCTTGGATGCAACACTCTTTGAGTTAGGAAATTGTCACCTATAATATCTGGAGATTATGAGGATGTTTTAGTACTGACAGAATGAGACCTCCAGCATATGTCACTCAGATTGAAGTCCCCCATGATCACACAGCATTTTTTCCCCTAAACATAATAATCAGGTGCTTAAGGAGCTGGTTATCCTGTTTCCCACTGTGCTTTGGTGGTCTGTAGCATACACACAGAAATACCCCATTTTGGGCTTTATCTGTTAGGACATTGATCCAGAAGCATTCAAGATCATTTTTTTCTGAGTTATCAGTGACTTGGAAACAGGTAATGCCATTTTTACATAGAGTACCACTCCCTCTCCCTGTTTGCCCACTCAATCCTTCCTAAATAGTTTTTGACCATTGATTTTAGCATTCCAGTCAAGCGAATCATCCCATCAGGTTTCAGTAGTACCAACTAGATCGATAATAATGACAAACACATGTTGAAGAAACATCCTGAAAGCAGTCTATAACTGTCAAGGAAGTGTTTTCTGTGCACACAGATAAAATCTATCCTAATCACAATATTCATTTTTCCAAAGCAACAGAACAACAAAATATTTCTCGAATTGCAGTTAATGATGACAGCTGGGAGAGTGAATTTGTGGAAAAAGCCCACTTCTAGAATCATATATTTCTTTTTATTGCCATCTCACTGTATCTTGTGTAGATGAGTCTATATACATAATCTCACTTTCCAAAGAGGTTTAAGTGAAAATAAGGAGATACAAGACATGTTCATATCAGCAAAAAGTTTAAATTTTTCTAAAAGAAATTCATGTCATATCTATGTCTGCGTAGCGAGGAGGCATGCCTCCCTCAGAGGTGGAAGCGTAGGGAACGCTGCAAGCCACTTGAGCCAGGAGGACCACACCCTGCATGCCAGAAGCAGAGGGGTGAGACAGGAGGTGGAAGTATAAAAGGCCGGCCCTACAGCTCAGTTGGGAGGGAGCTGGTGAAGGAAACAGATGCTTCTTCCCTGCTGCTGGAGTAGGATGCCAAGGAGAACTGCTGCTGTTACAGGACCAGCCTGAGCTTCTAGAGAGCCCTGAAACACCTAATGCCGAGGAGCTGCTACTGCTACTCTTGGCAGTGTATCCCAGAGAGACTGAGGACAATTCCTGGGTGCAGGTACACCTGAAGGGGAGAGTAGGATGCAGCCCAGGGGAACTGGGCAACAGTCTGGTTGGGAGCTGACCTGAAACAAGGTCAGTGTGTTGTGAGTGGATCCCTGTGGACCCAGGGGCAGAGCACTCTGCTGCTCCTAGGGCACTGGGCAAGGATGTGGTGGAGTTGGGTGGGCCCACCTACCTCCTGCCATGCTGCCCCTGGGGTGGCAGTACTCCCCTTCCTTAGGCCAGGAGTCCTGTGCTTCTTGGGTGTCCCTACCTGAGCCCCATAGACTGTGCTTAGTGCTCACCTGTGCCAGAACCCTGCTTAAAGATGGGGTGAACAAACTGCTACAGCTCTGCCTGATGGCAGGCCAGAGCTGGAGCTGTCTGATGCCCTGCCTTGCTTAACAGCTGGCCAAATAGACTGATATTGCTCTGCCTAGTTGCAGGCCAGAGCCCAGACTGTTTAGGGCTTTGCCTCACTTGAAGTCTGAGGGCCCTTGAGAAACAGTACATCCCCCCCTCTTTTTTTTTCTTTGCTTGGAAGAGACTCTAACAGACCAAACTGTAAGGAGGCATGGCCTCCCTCAGAGACAGAAGCAGAGAGACGGCCATGCCAGCTTACAGTCTGCTATTACAAAACTCTGCACTGCTGTTACTTATAGGCTAAAATTTGTCTCTGGTGGTTTAGAGCTTTCAGATTTTCAATTTTGCTTTTGTAGAAATAAAAACCAAAAGCATGTATATGATATAAAGTTAATTCATTGATATACTTCCCTCCATCACAGATAGTAGGGTAACTGATGATTATCTATTTTACATGTATTGGGGCAAATTCACCCCTGGTGTAACTCAATTGACTTCTGGCTCCACTGTGTATTACTCATAGGGTATTCAAATAAGACTGAACAGACCTAGTAAATGTACCACAAGGGAAACTCTTATACTGGCAGAGTGATGGACTATTATTTATTAGTTATTTAAGTGCTGCTAATGTGATAAATATGACCTAATAGGTCTTTTCTTACTTTCACCGCTATGACAAGGGAAACAAGTTACATGGCATTTTAGATTTTCAATAATAATAATAATTAATAATAAAAGTCTCAGAAAATAGGCAAATGGAAGTGTTTCCAGCAGATACCACTAAGGCTGCTTAACGAGTTGCTTTGCCCCCATACTCACAGCAAATGAATACACCACTGCAATTAATTGGTTTTACTTTTAGTAAAGAGGCAATGTAAATGTTCTGAAGTCAGACTACTGCCAATAAAGTCACCCAGAGTGTTTTTTTTTTAAATAATAATACTAAATCTTCAATGCCGTTAGTGAAAGAATCACCTGATAAGTTTCACATTTATCTGCTGACCAAAGAGGATTGGTGAGGATTGGTAAGCCTGAGTTTCATTTTATTATCTGGAGGGAAATGTGCTTAAGTGGACATAGAGTCTTCTGCCCATGTAAACCTGTCCTCTTTTGCCTCCTCCCTTCCAATCTGTTCCTATCCTGTCTTCACTCATCTGACTTCTCATCTCAGTCTCCTTGGCCAGCCAGCCACAGTCCTCCAGGACTCCTCATCTTATTTTATTCTCCCACCCACCTATTGGCTTCCAGTCCCAATCTCCTTGCCTGGACAGTCCCAGTCTTCCCCTGGGTTCCCAGTATCCTTGCCAGGCCAGTCACATTTTAGTAAGATAGCAATGTTGTAAGTCTTTTTATAGCCTAACTGGGTGCTAGTAATGGAGATGACTTGATGCTTTTATGTGGGTTTTCTAATGGTGGGAAAAGAGGTCAAAGGAAGCCTACAAAAAAGTCCCCAAAACCTACAAAAGGCTCAGTTGGAATATAACTTTTAGCACTTCTTGGATAAAATCCTGCTTTCACTGACATCAGTGGGAGCTTTGCCATTCATTTTAGTGAATCCTTTAGAGGGCTGAGTGCAATGCAGGACATCTAGTGAAATTAATAAAGGTCTATGTCCCAGAAGTGGCAAGTCCGGCTTGGTGGGAAGAGTGGTCATTTCTGCATCTGCTAGAGTTTTGCTGGAAGCACAAAGGAGTGCATATTACCCCTTTTAAAAGGCCCAAAGTTTATAACAGACCAGCCTAGTTCCTCAATTTATCTAAATTTCCCTCTCTACAAGTAAACTAAACAATTAAATGACATTCACTTATTTTCCATGCACTGGATGTATGAGTTTTTCATTGCATTGCAATTCACATCATTTTAAGACTTCATCGACTATCTAATGTGAACTTTATTTTCTGTATGTTCTTATGCTTTACACGTCTGGTGAGGGGGAGCATTTTTCAAGCTTTTCCTCACCATTCTTCTCCTTCCAAGTATTACTATTCTTCTTTGAAAGGACTAAAGGTAAAATAAAAGTGGTGTGTGTGCGGGGGGAGAACAAACAACCCGAAAAGAATCTTTCTGGTAACATGTTACCAGTGTGCTGTAAACCAGGTCTAATGCAATAGTGCAAAAATTATTGGAAACAGTCATATTTAAAGTATATATCTTTTTCTTTTCTTTTTTTAAACAAGCACTCCACTTTCAGCAGAGATGGAGCCTGGGTAACAAAAGCATTTTGCTCCAAGTCACAGCAGAGTTCTCTGAGGTTATTCTTTCAGTCCAGGATCAAAGTGACAGGCTCAAAAGAGCTTATTAAAGACAGAGTTGGAGCAGATAGAGCGGTAGAGGCACAGCTGTTTCAGGTGAAAAAGGCAAGATTTGTCAGAGGTTCCTCAGAAGGTGTATAATAAACTATTTGGGAGCTATCCTCATAGTGAATGCCCAGCTGTCTAACTCAGATCTATTGCAGCAGTTCAAGGATGAAATGCAGTGTGACCTGACCTGATTAAACCTTGACAGTGCCCTTGTATGAACAATGCACATCTAAGTGCTGCCCTCATTCACAAGAATCCTTGAGTGCTGTTAATATCTTGGGCTGTTTTTACAAAGTCATTCAGTCAGCATGATGTTGGACAGTGGCAGGAACAGTCCATTCCAATCTAAGGCACAAAGACCCTCACACAGGAGGAGAAAGATTACATTTAGTTGCAGTGTAGCTGCAAAAATGGACTATTAACTTCTAATGGAACCCTTTCTTCTTCTGAAAAGCTACAGAGAGATGGCATTAAACTGCTACTGCCAGAGAAAGAGTGAGCAGGAGCAGATTGGCTAGGTTTCAGGTCAGGATGTTATGCTACAAGCACAGGCCTCCTTCTAGATTAGGCAAATGCCATCCTCCTGCCTCTGGACCGTATAATACAAGGCTTCTCTCATGCAGGCAAACACCTATTTTAAATCCTGGATGCTAGTGAATATTGGTAATGGAAAGAGGTTGGGAGAGGGCAGGAACTGTAGCTACAGCAAGTGAGTGGTGGTGGTACTTATGGTGTGGATATGGCACTGGCATTAGGACTTGGAGATCAGAATTTTACTTTCTGCTCCTCAGTTTGGGACTACGGGATGTGGTAAATTAGGCAGCCTCAAAACTACAGGTTATAGACTTTCTGTGCTGAAGTGTTAATATGTCCAAAAAAAGTCTTTTTGCATAATGTATGACAATCTCTTAAACTCCTCTAAAACATTTTACAATAAAGAAGTCCTTGTACACTCTGTGGCAGTGTGTGTGTGCATGAAGGGGAGTGGTGGGTAGAGTGGAAGCCTCTCTAACCGGACCCCTGAAAGAGAAATATTTCTGAAGAATGCTTCTGTAGACAAAACTCCCGGTAACTCGCTCTCCCTGACCCCGCAAGGTGAGGCTTAGCAAAGGAAATCAAAGCCCAAAGAGCCCACTGATGAGCTGACTCTTACTACTACTTCACCTAAACTAGGCCAACAAGATCCCTTATAAAACTGGATGAGCCTGCTGTTTTAGTTCCTTGGGCTCATAGGTGGTGGCTTTGCTACCAGGATCAGTGTTTAGAAAAAGTTGACTGTTGCTGAAAGCTTTTGCATTGGTCTGCCAAGTTTCTCTATCCTGGCAAAAAAAATCACAAAAGAGAGGATTTTAAAGTGTGACTTTTACTGATTTGTATTTAATTGGTTAATGTTTACTGATTTTGGATGTTAATAGTGTCCAACTTCAACAGTCTGATAAAAAGAAAAGTTAGTATTTGTCCTTCAAATAGCTTCCATTTCTTATTTGGTACATAGCAATGGCTGAAGCTTTAATAACTCTGAGACAGAGGTCACTAAATGGTCAAATCAAAAACATCCTAAATGTTGTGTTACAGGAGTGAACAAACTCACAGATTCAAGGCTTAATTCTGTGGTGCCTGAACCTGTTACAGGGATATATAAGTGATAACAACACTGAGATGAATATCCTCTTGCTTGCCCAGGAAAGCCTGCTTTCCAAGTGGTAGGAGAAGCCTGTCACTGGGGTAAACTACTGGGATTCTCCTTTATTCTGCTTTTCTGGTGGACAGGATTGCAAAGAACAGGTTGTCCGAGGGTGGATTTGGATCTCCTGAACTGGAACTCATGATGAGCTGCTTTAGTTTGACTTTTCTTACAATGCCAATATGCACCCATTACTGACAAGCATTTTAACAAATGTTTGAAATTTGCTTATATTGGCAATGGCCTCTTTATCTTTGTTAAATACTAATTGTTCTTATATGAGGACCTTTGTTTAAACAGACTCTTATTCACTCATCTGAACCTAATTAAGTCCCAGGAGACTGTGTGCTCCAAGGGGAAGTAATTATGCACATTGGAGCAATCCAAGGGGGCCTGGGTATTTAATCTAGGGCTGTCACAAATTATTTCCTATTTTTGGTAATATTTACAGTACCACCTGGAAATCTCCAGTGAGATTAGGGCCTGATTATGCTAGGTGATGTACATAATGGAGTCAGACAGTCTTTGTCCCAAAGAATTTATAATCTAAATGGATGAGATGGGAAGACAGTATTGTTGCCATTTTAATGTTAAATGACTTGTTCAAGGAAGTCTCTGGCAGATCCAGGAACTGAATCCAGATCTTCTGAGTCCAGGACCAGAGTTCTGCACTACTAATAAGATATACCTCTGACCATACTTGGAAATTCACAGCTACTCCTCTGCTAGATTCCAGATAACAGGCAAACCTTAACAAGGCCAATATTTCAGTCTGATTCAGCTGTTCGGGGTTGGGAGAGAGTTTTCAGATTAATTAATGCTTCTTAACTCTGACACTTTCCAGTATACCTAGACACTGTGTTTCAATCCTATCTGGAATAGATTTTGTGGTATTACCTTCATTAAAGTTGTGACGACTTACCATTCATGCAAATATTTGGTAATAGATTTCTATAATGTTGTATTGCTCAAAAAGGGTGGTGGGTGCATTTGGGATGGGGAGAGGAAGCTTGGAAGAGCTTCATTCCAGCTGGCACAGCAGCTGGCTAAGATTTCAGTCTACCACAGCATGGAGCACTCTCTGTACCTTGAGATTTGTGACTTACCAAGATGGTGTGATTTCTCCCACCTGCTATGGTGTTCCCCCAGGTGTAACCAAGAGCAGAATTTGTGCTGTAGCATACACCTCTACCCTGATATAACACAGGTTTGCATATAACATGGTAACACCGGAGTTCTGGCAGCAGGGATCTGGCAGCAATTTAAAGGGCCCAGGCTCCCCGCAGCAGCTGGAGCCCGGGGATCTTTAAATCACTGCTGGACCCCTGCCACTGCTACCCTGGGGCTGCGGCAGCAGGGCTCGGGCGGCAATTTAAAGGGCCTGGGGCTCCAGCTGCTGCAGGGAGCCCCAGGCCCTTTAAATCACTGCTGGAGCCCTGCCACTGCTACCTGTGGGCTTCAGCAGTGGGGATTGGGTAGCGATTTAAAGGGCCGAGGGTTCTCCGTGGCCAGAGCCCTGGGCTCTTTAATCACTGCTAGAGCCCTACTGCTGATACCATGATATAACGGGGTTTCACCTATAATGCGATAGGGATTTTTGCTCCCGAGAACTGCATTGTATTGGGGTAGAAGTGTATTTATTACTGGTAATGATGCGCAAGTTGGAAAGAATACGGTTTGGCTTTCTGATCCCAGGTTGAATTAGAAGACTGGCAATCAACAAAAAAAGCCCCATCTCATTTTATGTGTAAAATGAGCAAATTTCCACTCAAGTCTCTGAGGGACAATTAACATGGAACCTACTGCATTATGATGCAATTTTTATAGTCACTTTTAGAGCAATACCACACTTTAACCCCAAACTGATGGAAAGGTCCATGCCAATTACACACACACACTATCTGAATATGGAAGTTTTACTCTAATTGTTGGATGTAAGCTTGACTGGCTTTGAATTAACAGTTAAAGCTGTATTCATTAATCTGAACAGGGAAGAGCAGGCAGACTGTCACAACATACCTCAGTTCAGTAGTCATGTGGAGCAGGTGAGAGAACATTAGCCATTTACAAAGTGCAGCAGCTGATCTCCATCAGTCCCTATCACCCAATGATGGAGAAAAAAGCAACCAGCTGAGATATCCAAAAAAGATTTATGATTTATCTAAAATTCCAGGGTCCCAATGAGCAAGATACAACCTACAATTACACAGAATGATTAAACTTCAAGCTTTTTAAAATGCTTTACCACCTCAAGTCCTGCTTAGGACACAGTTTGTAAATGTATTATAATTTATGGTCCATTTGCTATATGTACAGCTTCTGGAAAAATATTTCCTTCGGGAAATAAGCATGAAATTATTTACTTTTGAACAACATATTCCGCATGGGAAAAACAAGTCAGATAAAAAATAATGACCTGAAACCACAGATGGGACAAAGTCAGAGGCCAATTTTCCCAAAGCTGAGAGAGATTATAGGGATTATTTGGGCCCAGAATTTTGGTTTGGGCCCACTCTGATCTGAAATCTATGCCAAATTGAGCCAAAACTTTTTTGAGATTAAACAAGTTTATTACTAATGTATCTGAATATTTTATTATATGGGTCATTCTTTTGGTTCTCTCTCCCACTTATGTAAACGTATATATCAGGGGTCAGCAACCTCTGGCACACAGCTCTCCAGGGTAAGTACCCTGGTGACCCTTGGCAGTTTGTTTACCTGCTGCCTTGGCAGGTTCGGCTGATCGTGGCTCCCAGTGGCTTCCCACTGCCCCCATTGGCCTGAGATGGTGAACTGCAGCTAGTGGGAGCTGCGATTGGCTGAACCTGCCAACATGGCAGGTAAACAAACTGGCCTGGCCCGCCAGGGTGCTTACCCTGGTGAGCCGCGTGCCAGAGGTTGCCTACTCCTGATATATATGGTGGTATTGTTGCATGTGTACCTCTAGCATTTAAGACCTTGATATCTATCTCTCCCAGTTGCTTAAGGTAGATACTGAAGAGACTGAGGGCTTTGAACTTCACAGATGAGAAATCTGTGATTAAAGTGAATTTTTTTCAGTAAAATTCTCTGGGGTACGTCTCAGAGGGAGCAAATTAGGATCCTACCATTAATTCTCTGAAGTGAACCAGCAACATCTCATGAAAGATGGTGTTACATGTGAGAGGTCTAAGAGAATGGGTATGGATGTTTGCCTCTTGTCTATGTCTAACAGAAGACTGCTGAGCAGCGCTATTTCTCCACCATATCCTTGTGTGGTGTTCACCTGGAAAGGATCTAGGACACTGGCAGAAGTTATGTGTAATGTGAGATAGTTCTTTGTAGCTTCTCAGTAAATTGCTGAGAAAGGGAAGATTTCACGCTTGGCAGTTTGATGGGATCAGTTATGTTGAGGCTCTACTTCAGTACTAGACTCTTGTGTTCTTATGTTTCCTCTTCCAGGGAGTCATTGTTAATCTGTTAGCAAAAGACTCAGGTCTTGATTGTCTTCCTTCTGCCAGAGTTTGAATGGCATGTGGTGGCTTAGATTTCCTTTAGTTTTGGCTTCATAGATTCTAAGGCCAGAACAGACCACTGTGACCATCTAGTGTGACCTCTACTATAACACAAGCCATAGAAGTTTTCCCAGAATAATTCTTAGAGCATCTCTTTTTTTATTTTTATTTTTAAAAATCCACCTTGATTTAAAAATTGTCAGTGATTGCAGACTCTACTGTGACCCTTGGCAAATTTGTTCTAATGGTTAATTACTCTCCCAGTTAAACAAATTCAGACTGGAAATACAGTGTTTTTATCTTTAACTTCCAGCCACTGGATCATGTTATGCTAGACTGAAGAGCCTGTTATTAAATATCTGTTTCCCATGTGAGTTCTTAAAGACAGTGATCAACTGACCCTTTAGCCTTAAGAAAAGAACGGTCGTACTGAGTCAGACCAAAGGTCCATCCAGCCCAGTATCCTGTCTGCTGATAATGGCCCATGCCAGGTGCCCCAGAGGGAGTGAACCTAACAGGTAATGATCAAGTGATCTATCTCCAGCCATCCATCTCTACCCTCTGACAAACAGAGGCTAGGGACACCATTCTTTACCCATCCTGGCTGACAGCCATTAATGGACGTAACCTCCATGAATTTATCTAGTTCTCTTTTAAACTTTGTTATAGTCCTAGCCTTCACAACCTCCTCAGGCAAGGAGTTCCATAGGTTAACTGTGCGCTGTGTGAAGAAGAACATCCTTTTATTTGTTTTAAACCTGCTGCCCATTAATTTCATTTGGTGCCCCCTAGTTCTTATATTATGAGACCAAATAAATCTTTTCCTTATTCACTTTCTCCACACTACTCATGGATTTTATATACCTCTATCATATCTCCCTTTACTCTCCTCTTTTCCACGTGAAAAAGTCCTAGCTTCTTTAATCTCTCCTCATATGGAATCCGTTCCAAACCCTTAATCATTTTAGTTGCCGTTCTCTGAACCTTTTCTAATGCTAGTATCTTTTTTGAGATGAGGAGACCACATCTGTACACAGGATTCAAGATGTGGGTGTATCATGGATTTATATAAGGGCAATAAGATATTCTCTATCCCTGTTTGAATGATTCCTAACATCTTGTTTGCTTTTTTGACTGCCACTGCACACTGTGTGGACATCTTCAAAGAACTATCCACGATGACTCCAAGATCTTTCCTAATTAGTTGTAGCTAAATTAGTCCCCATCATACTGTATGTGTAGCTGGGGTTATTTTTTCCAATGTGCATTACTTGAAATTTCATGTGGATAAATGTAATTTGCCATTTTGTTGCCCAATCACTTAGTTTTGTGAGATCTTTTTGAAGTTCTTCAATCTGCTTTGGTCTTAACTATCTTGAGCAGTTTAGTATCATCTGCAAACTTTGCCACTTCACTGTTTACCCCTTCTCCAGATCATTTAGGGATAAATTGAATAGCATTGGTCCTAGGACTGACCTTGCGGAACACCACTAGTTACCCCTCTCCATTCTGAAAATTTACCATTTATTCTTACCCTGTGTTCCCTGTCTTTTAACCAGTTCTTAGTCCATGAAAGGATCTTCCCTCTTATCCCATGACAACTTAATTTACATAAGAGCCTTTGGTGAGGGACCTCGTCAAAGGCTTTCTGGAAATCTAAATACACTGGGTCCACTGGATCCACCTTGTCCACATGCTTGTTGACCCCATCAAAGAACTCTAATAGATTAGTAAGACATGATTTCCCTTTACAGAAACCATGCTGACTTTTGTCCAGCAATTTATGTTCTGTGTGTCTGACAATTTTATTCTTTACTATTGTTTCAACTAATTTGCCCGGTACTGACGTTAAACATATCGCTCTGTAACTGCCTAACCCTTTTAAAATATTGGCATTACATTAGCTATTTTCCAGTCATTGGGTACAGAAGCTGATTTAAAGGACAGCTTACAAACCATAGTGAATAGTTCCATAATTTCACATTTGAGTTCTTTCAAAACACTTAGGTGAATGCCATCTGGTCCTGGTGACTTGTTACTGTTAAGTTTAGCAATTAATGCCAAAACCTCTTCTTGTGATGCTTCAATCTGTGACAATTCCTCAGATTTGTCACCTACAAAGGTGACTCAGGTTTGGGAATCTCCCTAACATCCTCAGTCATGAAGACTAAATGAATCCATTGCTTCAGTTTCTCCACAATGACTTTATCATCTTTAAGTGCTCCTTCTGTATCTTGATCATCCAGGGGCCCCACTGTTTGTTTAGCAGGTTTCCAGCTTCTGATGTGCTTAAACATTTTATTACCTTTTGAGTTTTTGGCTAGCCGTTCTTCAAACCCCTTTTTGGAATTTCTTCTAAATGTTTACACTTAATTTGACAGTGTTTATGCCCCTTTCTATTTACCTCACTAGGATTTGACTTCCACTTTTTAAAAGATGCCTTTTTATCTCTCATTGCTTCTTTTACATGATTGTTAAGCCCCAGTGGCTTTTTTAGTTCTGTTATTATATTTTTTAATTTGGGATATACATTTAAGTTGGGCCTTTATTATGGTGTCTTTGAAAAGTATCCATGCACTTGCAGGGATTTTACTCTAGTCACTGTACCTTTTAATTTCTGTTTAACTTCCACATTTTTGCATAGTTCCCCTTTCTGAAATTAAATGCCACAGTGTTGGGCTGTTGAGGTATTCTTCCCACTACAGGAATGTTAAATGTTGTTATATTATGGTCACTATTTCCAAGTGGTCCTGTTATCCTTACCTCTTGGACCAGATCCTGCACTCCACTCAGGACTAAATCGAGAATTGCCTCTCTCCGCTTGGGTTCCTGTACCAGCTGCTGCAAGAAGCAGTCATTTAAAGTTTCGAGAAATGTTGTCTCTGCATTTCATCTTGAGGTGACACGTTCCCAGTCAATATGGGGAATCATCATCACTATCACTGTCCTGGTCAGGAGGTTGATAATAGATCCGTACTGTTATATTCTTATTAGAGCATGGAATTACTATCCATAGAGATTCTATGGAACATGTGGATACATTTAAAATTTTTACTTCATTTGATTCTACATTTTCTTTCACATATAATGCTACTCCCTCCCCCCCCCAGCATGACTGTTCTGTCCTTCCAATATATCTTGTACTCCAGCCTTCTCTTTCTTAAACTAAAATTAAATCTAGATGCAGGTAAAATTTACAAGGAGGGCAGGCTGTTTTTGTGGTGTTCCTCCTCCTCCTCCCGAACCTAACTGGAATAAAAGCTCTGAAACTCTCAAAAGAATCTGTGCTTTCAAGATTTTTCCACATAAGAGATTTGGCTACATCTCAGAACAACTTCCCTGTTTCTGGATGTTTTTCTGAACCAAAGCATAGAATATTTTCATGTTAAACCATCAAAATAATTACCTACTTTTGGGTTTTATTAAAATGACTGCATATATGGACTGACCCATATGCATATAAAAGAGAATACACCTCCCTGCACAAAGCATGAATAATCTAACTCTGAGCAGAGAATTCCATGGAGTTTGTTAGGATGGGGGATAGAATTCACTTCCTCACTGATAGGCAAATGCAGGTTGGCTGTGGCCACTATTCTATCTCATAGGCTGGAATAATGGCTAATGCTCTTTTATACCTCCTACATTGGGGTCAAAGCCACTGCTCCATGTTGTTAGAATATCCTGTGGTCCTTCCCCATGCCTGTCCTCAAATTCCCACTCAAAGCTGGCCTATTTTTAGCTGGCATGGAACTCCCTTTCCATGCCAGAGATACAGAGATACAGACATGCTCTATACAAGCACTCCACCTTCATCCCTCTTTTTTTGCAGCCCCAAAGTGGAATTTAAGTAGTGCAGAGAGCCTTGTTTGTACCTTCCACTCTGGGGTGAATTTAATCCACAAAACATTAGCAGTTGCATTGAATCATCCATACTGTGTTATGTATCCTGAGATTTCATCATCATCCTCATTCCCATAACCGCAATGGTCATTGGGGCACCATTACTGATGACAATAACAATTTGTCTCCACTCCTGATGACTGTGTCAGTGCTTGAGTCTCCGTGAAGTCCATTCCTGTCCACTGTTCTATGTTGTCAGTCCATCTCTTCTGACTACCTCTTCTTCTCTTCCCCTGTACTGTCCCCTTGGAGGATGATCTTGGATAGGCCAGATCTTGTTACATGGCTGTACCACTTCAGCTTGTTTTTTCAAGCCATCAGGAGGTCTTCACATGACCCAGTGCATTGGGTGATGATGTTGCAGACCTCTTCATTAATGATGTGGTCAAAGTAGGAGATGCCCAGGATTTTCTCATCACTACTACCTGTATTTTCCATTCAAGTTCTGCCATAAGGGTCCATGTCTTGCACGCATATAGAAAAATGAAGATGACCAGTGCATGCAGCAGTTTCAATTTGAATTCCAGGGAGATATTCTTGTTCCTCCAAATTGGCTTTAGCTTTCCACTGTTGTAGTTCTTGCCAGAATTTCTGCCTTTGATCCTTCATCAGTGATTGCCCACAAATATTTGTCCAGCTCTTGTCCACTGACAGTGATGTGAGCTGATCCCTTCATGTTTTTGTCATCAGTTTGGTTTTCTCTGCACTGATTTCCATACCATATTTTGCAGAGGTTTCATCCAATCATTTCACAAGGTTGGCAAGTTCATCTTCGCTTCCTGCCAGGTCGTCAATGTCATCAGCAAACTGAAGATTTGAGATTGTTCACTCCACCCCCAGTGCTGAGTGTGCGTATGTGATCTTCTAGGACATCAGTCATTATGTGCTCCAAGTAGATGTTGAACAGTGTGGGTGAAAGAAGGCAGCCTTGCCAGACTCCAACAGTGGTGCAAAACCACTCTCTTATTATGCCATTGACGAGAACTGCGCTGCTGGCCTTGGCATACAGTTATTTAATGGTAAGAATAAGATTACAACCAACACTACTTCTTAATGGTTGCCCAGAGAGTTTTTGTGCCATGCTCTGTCAAAGGCCTTCCTAAAGTCAACAAAGATGTGGTAGATGTCCTGTTGGTGTTGCAAATACTTCTCACGTAAGACACTAAGACTGAAAATCTATCTGTGGTGTTACTTTCAGGATGAAAGCCAGCCTGTTCTTCAGTGATGATATTCTCTGCTTGTGGCTTCAATCTTATCAATATGACTTTCAACATCACTTTGCTGGGATGGCTAATTAAGTGAATGGTCCAGTAATTTTGACACAATTGCAGGTTGCCTTTCTTTGGCAGAGTGATCACGTGGACACAGTCACTAGAGGGCCACTCACTGATCTGCCGGATCTTGTTGTGGATCCTGAGGTTTACATGACAAAAAAGGTTAATTTAAAAAATGCACATGTTGGATCTACCAGGTTATTAGAACTCAGTCAGTATAACTTTTTTCTTTAAAGTTAGTGACTTACCTTGTAAAGATTCATAAGCAGGCTAAACTGAGAATTTGTATAGTCAACATAAACATTTTGGATCAATTCAATTATGTTTCTATATTTTGTTTACATTCTTCATTTAACCTAAGTTTGTTCCAAGGCCAATTAAAGTTTTGCACTTACAAGTTTTGTGCATTCTACTGATTTTTATTTAGTCAATGACAGGGATTCTCAAACTGCAGGTTGAGACCCCTCAGGGGATTGTAAGGTTATTACATGGCAGGTCACGAGCTGTCAACCTCCAATCCAAACCCTGCTTTGCCTCCAGCATTTATAATGATGTTAAATATATAAAAGTATTTTTAATGTGTAAGGGGGGGTCACACTCAGAGGCTTGCTATGTGAAAGTACAAAAGTTTGAGAACCACTGTTCAGCCTGTAATCTGTGTTAATGTGTTGGATAATGTTTAAAATGTGGTTATAAAAACTGGCTTGAGTAGGATATGTAAATATTAAGGCTGGATGGAAAACATGAATTCTGTTTTGTGAAAAATTTAGGTTTTTGATATTATTCATTCCAGAGACACCAACCTACCCCAGAATAGCCAACAGCCTGATGGCTAGGGTACTCAGCAGGACTATGGAAGACACATATTCTGACTGCTCTGACTGAGTCAGCAGAAAGTTGAACTTGGGTCTCACTGGGCTATTGGCTGGTCTGGATCTCTCCTTTCACCCCCACCAGAAAATCCATCTTAGATCTGAAAACTTCCAACAAAATTTTCATCAAAACCAATATTTCTGTGACGTCTGTTTCAACTAGTCTGTTTTTTGATGTAAAAACACTTTAGTAAATTCCCAATTGTCTCTAGTAAATTTCAGCTATGAATACAAATGTGATGGGCATTCCAGGAGATACAATATGAAAATGAACAGGCACCTTTGCCAATCTTGTGAAATATTCTTATCTGTGTGTGTATTTTGGTTTCTCTCATTCCTGAGCTTTAAGGATACATGTTTGGGTCATCTGTGAATTGCTAATATGGAGGGGTGAGGGTGGGGAAACAGCCTCATATGTGCTCATTCATTTTGAAAATAAAGGTGATGAGTTTGTTACTTGGTTGTACATCTTGGTTGTTCCTTTTGTTAAAGTAGATTAATAGAGTGATGAGGCATACTTATTTAGACCTCAGATGTACTCCTTGGGCATAATGAGTGAGCAAAGTATTTAGCTGTACCATTTGTATTCCTGTCAGCCAGCTGGAGTCTAGTACAAGGGACGGGAATGATTATACAAAGACAGATGTGCATTTATATTGGATGTTGTATTTAGAAAAATGGCAAATGTTAGTGGTATTAGTCAAATTCTTGCATCTAGTTGCTTGAAGATTTTAGAGCTCAAAAAAAAAAACATTGATGCATTTTTTTTCTTCACTTTCCAAAATGAATGGAGAGTGGATGAAGGATTCATGTTGTGACTGGATATAGCCCCAAATTCCTTTTACTCTGGGAATTGACTGCAACCATAACCCCATCACATAAGGAAGACCTCTGTAGGAATGGGACACATCATCACACCAGGAATTTGTAGGACATCTGGTACATCAACAGCATTATCACAAACATCATGGCCAAGAATCTGTACTTTGGCAACAGTATGTTCACTTTCCAAACATTCCAGCTGAGAGAGCTGCTCAGAACAGTCCCACCAAACACCAGATGGCTGGTTGATAAGCCAGTATTTTCTATATACACAGAAGCATTTTCTTCTATCATTAGCCATCCTTTTGCATAGAGAACAAATATTTATTATAGACGGGCTCTTCTTTTGTCCTACAACCTGCTGAAGAAAATTGTATACTATATCACTCTATGGAAAACAGAGATATGGAGAACTTTCTCATTCATTTTTTCTAGTCATAGATTTCACCTAAATCCAAGCCTAAGTGACAGACTGCCTCCATTTCATGCTGAATGATGCTAAAATAGTTTAAGGGAAACTACCACATACTACATTTAGTTCATTTAAAAGATTACTTTTATATCATACATTTTATCACTTTAGAATGCTGTGGAGTCAAACCCAGCATAAAGCTGCCCTAACAAGATGGGAAACGTAATTACCATAGACCAAATCCTGAAGCCCTTATTCAGGCACAACTCTCAACTCTCAACTAGCTGAATATGGACTTCGGATATGGCTCCAGAATAGAAAATCAGATTGTAAAGTAGCCCATGCATAGAATCTTAGTGCCTTGGAAAACTTACTTTGTTCTCTTGTATGGACAAAAGGGGGAAAAAAAACCCTATATTAGGCAATCTTAATTCTGACATTTAACTTTTGAGTGCCTGACTTCAGAACCTTAACATTTATTTCATGTAGCTTTTTATGTAATATAAATATTTAAAACTGATCATTCTTGACTGGGCTTGCCATATTTGCTCTATTCTTCTCCATTTACTTTCTTAGGTCCTGATCCTGCAAACCCTTACACACATACTTTAGCATGTGACTAGTGCCATTAAAGCCAACAGGATTACTCTTGGTTAAATACATGTGCAAATTTTTGCACATGGTTTGAATCTTCAACCTGAAGGCTGGGATTTTTCCAAGGGGCCTGACTTTCACTGCGATTTGGGTGACTAAGAACTTTAGGCCCCTTTGAGGTAGGAGATTGCCTTTGTTTCATGTGTTATGCTTAGCACTGTACATTGTTGCTTAATAAAAGCTGAGATATCAAGTAGTTACCCAATAGAATGTTAACAGGCTTTGATCCCTACAAAGATGCCCATATCACCTCTGCTATCCAGAGGTGACGTGGAGAAGTACCCAGATAGTGTAGGTTAAACTCTGGCCCCAACAGAGTGAATGGATGTTTTGCTGATTGTCAGTGCAAAGAAATTAGTGTAATTGTGGTGATCTGTTACTTAGCTGGTACTAAAGAGATTGCCTTTTTTTACTTGCATTTTTCAAACAGGCTAATATGTTTGAAATAAGATTTAATGGAACTAGTTAATTCTGATCTTTTATATAGCTATTTTTTTAAAGATTTAATATCCTTTTCTGTCATGTCAAGTGAAATATAACTTTCCCAAAATGTAGCCTTGCCTACATCTAGCACAAGATAAACAATTTGTGCTAAATGCATACCAGACTTATTTTCCCTTTATTCTTATCTCAGGGAAACAGTCCAGTGACAGCAGCCTTTTGTCTGGCAGAGATTTGGTCATGTTTCACCTTAAACCAGTGCAGGAAAAGAAGGGCATATTGAAGAAGTTTTAACAACCAGCAGCAGTTACATTCATTTGGCAGCATTTTTTCCCTCTAACTCTAACATATAGACACAACTTATAACTGCAACATAGCTAAATGATGGCTTGTAATCCTTTAAGAGTAACTTCTACCAGAGACATCAACTGAAAATGTTGGTAAAGAAATGCACATACAGTAAAAATATAAACCAATAAAATCCCCCAAACAAACATGATCAGGGGTGGCTCCAGGCCCCAGTACGCCAAGCATGTGCTTGGGGCGGCAGGCGGCAGGCCACAGGGGGCACTCTGCCAGCACCATGAGGGCAGCAGGTAGGCTGCCTTCGGTGGCTTGCCTGTGGATGGTCCGCTGGTCCTGTGGCTTTGGTAGACCCTCCACAGGCAAGCTACCGAAGGCAGCCTGCCTGCCATGCTTAGGATGGCAAAATGCCTCGAGCCGCCCCTGACCACGATCCACAATCAACACAGCAAAAAACAATAACAACCTCTGAGACTTCACTTTGACATAGCTGAGTCATAGGGAGCATTGATTCTGGAGGACTCATCCATCAATCTGCTACAAGGCCGAGACTGGAAGTGTGCAAGAGTTCCAGTGTTTGTTTAAATTGCATATCGGAGTGAAATTAGCTGGTTAACAGTGTACTGTTTTCTTAGCACTCTGCTGGACCAGGCCAACAACTAAATATCAGACTTCAAGAGATTATGCAGATGAAGGGTAATGAATATCGAATGTAAAATTGTCACATCTTCACATGTGACAGTTGGAATCTGAAGCTGAGATAATTGGGATGATGTTTAATAAATAAGGAATTCCTCCCAGCAACATCTGGTATAAGTGAGAATTATTTATATTAACATGCCCAGAGGCAGCTTTAACTTGTAGAACAGATTTTTGTGTGTGTGGCTTCTGCCAGCCATTTGCAAGAGGAAAATATGTTTACATAATTCCTTTGGCTAGTTCACTCTCAAAACAAAACAAATCCTCTTCTGTTTTCTGGTATCTCACTCCTCCACACAAATGACATGATTTCTCCATTGCCTGGCACATTGCGCAGTCATTTTCATGTATCACTATTGGAATGTGGTAGCCTTTAACACTTACTTTGCGCAGGTTTAAATGGTTACTCTATGGCAAGGTAGTGGTAATTCAGGGCCATAAGATCTAAACTACCTGCAATGTGCTGAAGTTCAAAAAAGCAGAATATTGTGAACATTTCTGACAAATGTGGATAAATCGCCTAAGTATTTAAGGAAAATAAAAGTTCAAATGACATTCTGTGATAGCAAGGAGAAAATTCTACATTTTTAAATGCTTCCTTTAATTTCAGTTACTCAGATACACCAGCTCACATCTTGAGCAAAGTCATCCAACACTGCATTTTCAGTTAATCAAGCCATGTATTTTAATAGTCACTGGTCTCTGAAAATGACCTCAATTATCTTGCTGTTCCCAGTGACCAGACCATTGTAAGGGACCAAATTGCATTCACTGTTTTTGTTCCTACTGCAATTGCTACCTTTTGACTTTGTCCTAAAACCTTCCTCACTTCCAGCCTTTCTCCTTCATTGCTATCATCTCAGGGCCTTAACACTAAACTAATTTCTCTTCTGCTTTATAACACTGCTGAGCATATCCTCCTCCTTAACATACTTCCTTCCATGGAGTTTTGTGATTGTCCATTCTTGGTTCTCCTCTCTCCTCCATAGAAGATCTTTCAGTGTCTCATTTGATAGACCCTCCTTAACTCTTCCATATTCATAGGAGTCTGCCAGGGATCCATCCCTATACCCCTCCCTTCTCTCTTTCTTTACACTCTCTCTGGGTGAGATCTGTAATGGAATGCTAAAACTGTATGATGTTCAGCCACTAGGTGATGCTGTGTGTAACCTACCTTGCCTTAAGTCAGGGGTCAGCAACCTCTGACACGCGGCTCGCCAGGGTAAGCACCCTGGTGGGCTGGGCCAGTTTGTTTACCTGCCACATCCGCAGGTTTGGATGATCGTGGCTCCCATGGTTTCCCACTCCAGGCCAATGGGGGCTATGGGAAGTGGCACAGGCTGAGGTATGTGGCAAACCTCAGTTCCCAGGCAGTTAGGGAGCTGATTACTATAAAGAATAATAAGATCATAAGAATGGCCATACTGGCTCTGACCAATGGTCCATCAGGCCCAACAAGGGCAGCAGAAACCATTGACCTCTTCAGTTTGTTTCTCTGGCTTTGTTTACACTACCAATAGATCAGCAGTGCTGCAATCAATGCAGTGGGTGTCGATTTAGTGGGTGTAGTTGAAGACCCGCTAAATTGACAGCAGTGGGCTCTCTGGTCAACTCCAGTACTCCACCAGAATTAGAAGAGCAAGGTAATTGATGTAGTGCAGTGCAGACACCATGGTAAGTCATAACTGGAGTAGGATAACTTAGGTCGACTTATCACAGTAGTACAGAAAAAGTCTCAGAATAGTCAATGAAGCAAGCTCTATGGATGGCAGATGAAAGACTTGGATTCCAAACAAACCAGAAACAGTTGTTGCAACTGTTTTGGACAACTAATTGATCAAGTTGTCACTCATTCTAGTCAACCAATTAGAAAACCAGTATGATTCAGAGACACTTAACAGACTGATACGTACTGAACTTCAGTGACAGTGTGGTGGGGTAAATATAATAAATGGTAGGAAAGCAAACTGGAAGGGGGAGATGGAAATGAATACTAAAACTCTTATGTTCAGCCACTAGGTGATGCTGTGTGCAACATACCTTATCTTGGGGCAGGGGTTCCCAAACTTGGTTTGCACCCTGTTGAGGGTAAGCCCCTGGCAGGCCACAAGATGCTTTGTTTACCTGAGCATCCACAGGTACGGCCACTTGCAGCTCCCAGTGGCAGCAGTTTGCTGTTTGCTGTTCCCGGCCAATAGGAGCTGTGGGAAGCATCACAGGCTTTGGGAACCCCTGCCTTATAGGATAACTGCTATAGTCAGCAGCATATTAAAGGATCTCAAAACACATCTCTATGATGGAAGCACTGTAGCCATTCCAAATCTGGTGCAGAAACTTGACCCACTAGTAGCAGCCCTGCCACATACCTTGAACAAGGAACACATGATAAGATCATCTTGAAGGCACAGTTTCAGCTACTATCTTTGTCAGTGACTCGACTAGCCTCTTCACGAATGATCTTTTCCTCCAGCTAATCCTGCATCTTGCCCTGTTCCTCCAGCAACTCCTTCTGTACATCTCACATCAGTTGAAGCTTCATCTATCTAAAACTGATTTCCTGATCTTCCTTCTGAAATCATGTCTCCTGCTTTCATTCTCTGAAACTCATAACATAGCCTCCTAGCCATTCAGGCCTGTAATCTAGTAAGTATCTTGGAATCCTCCCTCTCCTTTGCCTAGCACATCCAGGCAAATCTTTTCCATGTCCAAACCTTGACAATGCTTCTGTAACACTTCTAACGTCCCTTTCTTTCTGACCAGACATCCAAAACCCTCATCCCATTCTTAATTTATAGATCTCCCTGTCGGTTGGTTATCAAGAATATCTTCATGACTTCTTCCATGATATCCTTAGACATGGATTGCCTTCCATGGACTGATCTATTAGGCTATTCCCCTCTTGTTCAAATCTCTCCCCCAGGAGAAATCAGCTAGCTAATGATGGCTAGTTTGAGGGGAATGTCTTCTTGTAACTCTCTCTCTCTCTCTCTCTCTCTCTCCAGCCTTTGTATGTAACTTGTCTTTGAATATGATTGTACAGCATTTGGTACAATGGGGCCTGATTAAGACTTCAGGGCTTTACTGAAATATCAATATTTAATAATAATCATAATTACACATGCTTATATTCTTTGATTTGTTCATCAGTTCCCTCTGAAGTTTAGTATCCCCTGTCTGTTTGACCTTAACTTGATCATAAAGGAAAAGGAACATCTATAGTCATAAGGTTAATGATCAGGAACATTCAAAGCTAACTAAGGATTTTAAGAAGCACCAGGGTGTAATGGAAAAAAAGTTAGAGTCCTCCAAATATGGCTACTGTTCTTTTTTGCCTCTTAGCAGACAATATTTATTTATTTAAATTAATATTTATTTATTTAAAGTGTGGTCATGGAAGTTGCTGAGCATCCTCCTCTTTCTTTAATATAGCTTTTTAACATTTTCACAAATACGTTTTCAATAGACACTCTGCATCTAGAAGTAATATCTAGCACTTACATAGAGCTTCCAACCTTCAAAGCATTTTATAGACCATTAACTAAAGCATATTAAGAATATAAGTAGGAACATGATTCGCTGCTGCCTTGCACAGTCGTTTGTAACCAGGCAAAGTGCACATAAAGATGGTACCAAATCAAACTTCTCTATTCACACGTGGATCTGCCTCCATGTCCTGTGGATCTTTTACTTACTAGCTTTTGCAATGATTTATAAAAGTTACAATGACTTCTGTATCCAAGGAAATCTAACACTCCAAACTATGGATCTTGCTGTTCAGCAATAATAAAACAGTAGACACTCAAGTAAGCTAAACTGACTGAGCTTTGGTGGTTTAGATTTCTATAAACTTTTCAATGAAACTAGGTGGCCTCTACTGGGAATGGTTGTTCAGCATGTTCAAAAACACTGAAAATGCATCTTATTCATATCTCAGTTCTAGTGATGACGTTCTCCAAGCCAGCTCTTTTCCTGAACTTTGGGGAAGTTTGGATCCAGTTCCAGACCTGAATTTCACAGCTCCTGCCTATTTCTATAATGGACCAAACTAGTAGAGTGAGTCAACCATATAGCCAATGGTGAAAGAGCTCTCTACTTCCTCTCTTTGTGAAAAAGGAAAAGTTCTTCAATAAACAGCTTCAGTGCCATAGACTGCCTACCCAGATTTCCTCTGTCACTTGCGAAATCACCATTACAATACATGAACTCGGATTTTGGAGGTAGTGAGCTCCCAGAGAGGCATGTACTCATTTTCAAGCAGCAGGACTCTGCTCAAGGGTCCTAAATGCTTTTGGTTTCCTATCCATGTAGACTTTGTTGTGAGATTCTGTGGAGGATAGCAGCAGAGCTAAATGGATTCTCGGGAGGATCCACCTCCCATCCAGTTTAAGGATTCAGCTTTAAGGTGGCCGGTTGGTGGCACCTCCAGGCAAGCCGGTAATCTTTTGGGACTAGAGACTTGGACTATTGCTATTCGTTGATCCAAATCATGCGTGGTGTTTGGATGGGTGAGGTGATACAGCCAATGGACTATCTGAAGGATGTTTTCAACAGTGGGTGGGAATGTGGTTACATTAACTGCTACCAAATTTACTGGAAGGGAGTTATTTTGCTTTTTATTTGCATATGTGTTCCGTGCTGTGTCTCAAGTTTGACTGTGTTTCCGTTCCCTTTGCCTTAATTCTCTGGTTTGCACATAGTCTTGGAGTGCTTGTGAGTGGGGCCTGTTAAGGGCACCTAGGGCAGTTGAGTTTAGTTTTTCCCAAGTTTCTCAATAGGGGCTGCAGCTGATTTTATATGTTGGGAGGAACCACGGATATATTGTATGTGGCCCTTTTTGATCACCTGCCAGAAGTGTTACATTAACACACCAGAGTTTGGAGGTACAATTGATTTCAATAAGTGTGAGGCATATAACCTGCTTAGATGCTTTTGCAAAATCCCACTTGGGACCTATCTGCATCTTTAGGCACCTAAATAACATAGAAAAATCTGGCCTTGAGGCACTTAGGGGGCTAAATCTCACTGAAACTCAATATAACTTAGCTTCCTAAATTCCTAAATCCATTCTGGAAATGGAATTTATGCTCTTAAGTCACTTTGCTACTTTTGAAACTTTCCCCCTTGCTCTATTACTGAAGTTAACTTATGTGTTAGATCTTCTACTATTGATGTAAGCAGCAGATACTGACAGTCCAGTGCATATCTAATCTGAAGTAGGAAAGTAATGGAAGACTTTTTTAAGAGTGGGAACTAGAAAACTAAGTTGAATGTTTGCATTTTCATAAATAGTTGTCCCAATTTTAATGGGAGAGTCTAGAAGCAGAGATGAGTGGTGACTTCTTGTAAAATGCTATGATTTCACTGAGGGTCTGTTCCAGCTCCCATTGGAATTAATGTGGGGAAGAGGGGAGAAATGTTGCCCATTAGCTTCAGTGGCAGCAGAATTGGAGTTCTTATTCTTAGAGCCAGCCATGATTTGGTGCACGATCATGACCTCACAGGGGAGTAAGGGAAATAATGCTACACCCCTACTAATTTATGAGGCCTTCTCACATATTGTTTCCAGATGCGGGAGGGTGATCAGGATCTATTTGGCTGCTTCTGTAAGCAAGTGTGTGTGGAGGAAGTGCTAGGCAATGGGCTGTGGGTGGAAATTTGACTCTGTTACCTCAATGCACTTGCAAGCATTTCTGAGCTGAAGTGAGAGGGGAAAGATGCTGCAAATGGTAAAAGTCTGTACAAATCATAGCCACCTGAAGCAATGGGGAGCAGAGGAACCTCACTGACCCAGTCTCCGTGGGCTTCAAAGTTGGTAACACAATTATGCATTTCTCTTTCATAGGGCTATCCCTAAAGGCATAATCTATCCATAGGTAAAGCAATTCAGCCTGGTATTGAGTTGTAAGGAGTCCCATTATCGCAGGAGAATTACCAATTCCTCTAACTAATGCCTTTTTCTTGTAAATAGCTTCACACATTGCTGAACAAAATGTGAATAACCTCAAATATAGTTCAGTTTAAGATAATTCTAAATAACTGCCTTTATTTATATGTGTATAGATTGGCGTCATGGCAGGATCTCTTACAATAAAATACAGCCTAACTATTTACTAATGATACTTTGACTTGAAATACTGCCAAGATGTTTAAATTGGTATCCACCTATTTTTAGCTGGGAAGACTGCAAACAGTTCACAAAATAAGCCCCAGCTGCAATAACAAGAAAAACTGACATCAACCAAATGTTCGCAATGGGTGAATTTCCACCTACTCATCGCAAATAGAATGATATCATAAACAGTCGGAGGCTGGTCTGTCTCTAATTTTAATTGTTTTATTTTTCATGTCACAGCCTGATTAGACTGAGGATGGGAGGCAGGTATAATTTAATTTTAGCACTGGACCCCCCTACAGGATGGCTTACAAAGGATGACAAGCCTTGGTAAGAATAGACTGTTTTAGTCAATCTGATGCATGTTAAAATCTTGTTACTCAATTTATCTACAGAAACTTCTGCTTGTAGTTCAGAGCCTGACATTTCTGAAAATATGTTGCAGTGAAATTCACCAAGTAATGTTACATCACTGTTTAGCATACTGATATCCCTCATGAGTTTCATGAAACGATCCAATGGGTAAGTTTATTTTACTGGCAACATTCTCTCAGTGAATTATTGTTATCTTACAAGTATCAGAGGGGTAGCCATGTTTAATCTGGATCTGTAAAAGCAGCAAAGAATCCTGTGGCACCTTATAGACTAACAGACATTTTGGAGCATGAGCTTTGGTGGGTGAATGACATGCATCCGATGAAGTGGGTATTCACCCATGAAAGCTCATGCTCCAAAACGTCTGTTAGTCTATAAAGTGCCACAGGATTCTTTGTTATCTTACAGTTTAGTAAATACAAGTAGAGAGTTTCCATCATAAATCTGATTAAAATCTATATTAAAAAAAAGGGGTACTTGCCTCAAAATTGGCAGGCAGATTTGATGCTAAAGTGGATATTTTTTTAAATCAAATTTTACAAGTTTGACTAGGTGTTCCTGAATTACATTTCCCTAAAACTAGAAGTGTCTACTAGAGTTAAACTTGAAACTAATTAAATGAGTTTATTTGAAAATGTGGTGCTTGCTACAATTAGCAAAATTCTTCTTTCTCTTTTGCTGGATCCCGATTTGAGAATGGTAAGTAGGAGAAAGCGAAGGAATTGTCTGCACCGTGAGGCAATGCACATCAGAGGGATGTAAAGTAAGTGCGCTAAAAGGTGTGCTCTGACTGCTCTCTGTGGTCCCTTCTGACATGCTCTGGAGTCTAAAAATACCTGCTGCGTGTTGACATAGTGCTGTTTCAAATGGGACTATGTCAGTATGCACTAGGTACCTTTTAAAGCGCACCAGGGGAGTCCACACAGAAGAATGCAACCCTTTAAAGTGATTTACACTCCAGAGGTGTGTGTTGCTGCACCATGTAGACAATCCCTAAGTTAATTTGATTCTCATAGTTGAGGGTGGAACGCTCTCATCTCTCTCACCAGTCTATCTGGTAGCCTCAATAATCTCCTCTTCTGTGAACCTCCTAAATGTTCATTTCTTGCAGACCTCAGGAAGTCCTCAGATGCAGAAAATTGTGGGGGGGGAAGAGGAGGGGAAAGCATGAAGCATGGAAAGCAGAGAAGGGTGTGGGGCATCAGCCCTGGGTGTGTTGTAGAAGGATTCTAGCACAGGCAGGGGCATGGAGAAATTAGAGAAGTCACCAAGGAGGTGGGTAGTGAGTAGGGTGGCCAGATGTCCTGATAAAATCGGGACAGTCCTGATTTTTAGGAGTGTGTCCCGACCAGAGTACGGTCGGGACGCTATTTGTCCTGATATTTTGTTTCCTGGTCTTAGGTGGCAATTCAGCAGAGAGTCCTTCAGTCGTAGACGGTCTTCGATGGCATTTCGGCACTGGGTGCTTCTGTCTTTGGCGGCAAGGTTTATTACCCCCTGCCGAAATACCACCGAAGACTGTCTGTGACTGAAGGACTCTCTGTCAAATTGCCGCCGAACTCCTGGACACGTGTGTGTGTGTGTGTGTGTGTGTGTGTGTTTATAAAAAACAAACAAAAAAACCCTTGTGCAGCAGTCCCAATATTTTCCCCTTAACATCTGGTCACCCTAGTGAGGAGAAGCATAATGGGACAAGAGAGACTGGGGAAAGTCAAGTTGAACAGTTTTTTTTTGTTTGAGGATTATTTAGGGGAATTTTCAGGGTCTTGACAACAAGGCCCCCTTGTTTTACAGTCTCATGTAAGAGAAACTGTAACTCTTCAGGGTAGGGGAAGTATCCTGCCTATTGGATCTCTGACTGTGGACTTCAGACACTAGCATGTTACAAATTAACTTTTTTTTAAAGAAGCCAAGCTTAAATGTGATAGGTAGGAATTTTGAATCTTTCCCCCAGTTTCAATATGCTGTCTTTATTATGCTCATAACAGAATAAAACTGTACTGTGACTCATACATAGTGACATATTTTGATTTCCCTCCACTTTTGAAAGGGTGACATATGTAAAACAACATATGGCTGATCTCACACCTACCTTCACCATTGTATATGTCTGTTGCAGAACACATTAAATGTAACCCTCCTGCCAGACGGAGTCAGCAGCAGTGAGGGCCAGGTTCAGTATCTAAGGGTTCCTCTTAACAATTCGAAACAGAACCAGCTTGAGGTCCCACCCAGTAATGTGAGAAAATTACACACCCCCCCTGGGTGCCTCTAATACTTCCCCATCTGCAAGCACAGAGCCCGTATATAGCAAAGAACTTTTAATAACAAGAGAAAAGGAACCCAGCATTAATTTGGGAAAATACCACAACCAAAAGCATATGACTACATGCAGAGTATGTTGGGCAGTGTCCTTTAATTCAGATTCTCACCTGTATGGTGTGAAATTGACAACAAATGTTCCTTAACACACCATTCTCATCTCCCTCTGTTACACTCCGTTCTCCATCCCACCATCAACCTCAGCCTAGATCAATCCACAGAAGCGGTCCATTTCCTAGGCCATGGCTACACTTACAGTTCTGCAGCGCTGGTAGTTACAGCTGTGTTCGTACAGCTGTGTAGGGCCAGCGCTGCAGTGTGGCCACATTTGCAGAACTTGCAGTGCTGTTGGGAGTGGTGCATTGTGGGCAGCTATCCCACAGAGCAGCTTGTCCCATTTTGGCACTGTGGCTTGTGGGAAGGGGACGGAAGGGTGCGGGTCTTTCCGCTTCCTGTTCCAACGCCCCATGGTGCTTTGCTACACATTCCGAGCAGTTTGGCAGCATTGTGAGTCTGCAGCGCGATTTCTGTTACAAATAGAGCCCGAGCTGCTGAGGACCTTGCTGATGAATGTTGCCAGCACATCACGCATGGCAGTGGAGCTATTCCTTCAGCTGCAAAGTGACAGTGAGGAGTCAGATGATGATATTGATTCGCCTGACGCTCAAGACAGTAAATTGCTTGTGGCAGTAACAGACGTGCTCAGCACCGTGGAACGGCGCCTTTGGGCTCGGGAAACGAGCACGGAGTGGTGGGATCACATAGTCCTGCAAGCCTGGGATGACGAGCAGTGGCTGCAGAACTTTCGAATGAGAAAAGCCACTTTTATGGGACTGTGTGCTGAGCTCGCCGCAGGCCCTGCCAGTGGAGAAGCGGGTGACTATTGCAATCTGGAAGCTGGCAACTCCAGACAGCTACCGATCAGTGGCGAACCAGTTTGGAGTGGGAAATTCCACCGTTGGAATAGTGCTGACGCAAGTTTGCACAGCCATTAATCGCACCCTGCTAAGAAGAACTGTGACTCTGGGGAACGTGCAGGACATTGTGGATGGCTTTGCACAAATGGGTTTCCCTAACTGTGGAGGGGCAATAGATGGGATGCATATTCCTATTCTGGCACCACCCCACCTGGCATCAGAGTACATTAATCGCAAGGGGTATTTCTCCATGGTTCTCCAAGCGCTTGTGGATCACCGTGGACGTTTCACTGACATTTACTCAGGATGGCCTGGAAAGGTACATGATGCACGCATCTTTCGGAACAGTGCCCTGTTCAGGAAGCTGCTGGCCGGGACTTTTTTCCCAGACTGGAAGATCACAGTAGGGGACGTCGAAATGCCCACTGTGATCCTTGGAGACCCCGCTTACCCCTTAATGCCATGGCTTATGAAACCGTATACAGGGAAGCTTGACAGGAGCAAGGACCGGTTCAACTACAGGCTGAGCCGGTGCAGAATGACTGTGGAGTGTGCTTTCGGCCGTTTGAAAGCCCGCTGGCGTTGTCTTTATGGGAAGCTAGATTTGGGGGAAAGCAGCATCTCCGCTGTTATATCCGCGTGCTGTATCCTCCATAATATTTGTGAAGGGAAGGGTGAAAGATTCAGTGAGGAATGGACCTCTGAGGTTCGACGCCTAGAGGCTGAATTTGCACAGCCAGAGAGCAGGGCTACTACAGAGGCCCAGCAAAGGGCTTCAAGGATTAGGGATGCCTTAAGGGAGCAATTTGATGCTGAGAGCCAACAGTAATGTTTGGTGCCTTTGCTGTGCTCGTTTTTCCCTTGGCGTACAGTATTTACCACTTTCTGCAATAATAAAAACTATTGTAAAAGCCATGAAATCCTTTATTCAAAATACAGTACATAACGGGTAGGGGGGTCGGGTGGTGGACTTAACATTCAGAGGTTTGAATATGTCCTGTTTGGATTGCTGTTCAATGTCTGCTGCACTTCAGGATTAATATGCTGCAGCATCATGGGGGTGGAGTGCACAGGGTAAGGATTGTAGTTATCAGGGCTGGTAGGTGATCGTAAAGGTGTTGGAGGCAGCTGGGGGTAGTAAGAAACAGGCTGCTGGTGAAGGGTGTTTTGTGCAAATATTGAGGAACAAGAAAGAGAGCTTTGGGAGGGGTGTGGGTTGCCACGGTACAGATCTGCCTGTATGGCTACGAGAGACTGGAAAGAGTCAGTTTGGCGAGCCAGGAGGCTTATCAACTGCTTCAAGGTTTTTCTGGTAGCCAATTCCTTTCTCCTGCTTTCTGTTTGCCTCCACTCATGCATTTTCTCTCTCCATTCCTGTGTCTTCCTACTTTCTCTGGCGTACTGATTCATAACTGCTTTGATCAATTCTTCTTTTGATTTTCGGGGATTTTTCCTCAAGTTCTGCAAGCAACGGGCAGGCGGTGATCCGGCTGCATTATTCAAGGTCACTTAAAAAAACATAGATAGAAACATGTAATACACAGAGGCTACATTGTTTATTATCACACAGTGAAGGAGACTTTTTGTAGCATCATTCCCACATACCTAACATAGCACAGAGAGGCCACGGAAGCAAAGGCATGGCGAGCAATGGGGTGAGTGTTTCTGCCCCAACTTCACCTGGGAAGGGGAACTGCCTGATGGCTCACTGGGGTTTCTCTGCACTGGGTAGAGGAGGGAGCTGTGGGCCTGCACAGGGGACAGGAGGGAACAGGAAGCTGGTGACCTGCAAGGGGGGGGACCACGAAGCTGCCGACCTGCAAGCGGGGGGGACTGCGAAGCTGCCGACCTGCAAGGGGGGGCGGACCGGGAAGCTGCCGACCTGCAAAGGGGGGGGTGGGAAGCTGCCGACCTACAAGGGGGGGACCGCGAACCTGGCACCCTGCACTGAGCAGTATCCCTACATTCTCAACAGGGTTTCCTACTGCCAGATATATCACTGCTGTGTGTTACCTGGGAAGAGAGGGAGGGTCTTCTACAGCAATGTGGATTCCGCCCTGGTCGCTATGCAGCTTGCCTGTGTGCAGCAATGGTCCCCCCACCCCTCGCGGCACAGTGGCTCGGACGAGTTAGCCTGACCGGGACAAGGACCACGGTGGCTCTCCCTATAAACTTGCGCAAGCACATTGCCCACGCTCTGGCTGCAATTTTTCAAGAGATTACTGAGGACGATTATAGAGACATGATAGAGCAAATCAATGGGCTATTCCACATTTAGGCATGCATGCAGGCATCCATAACCCCAACCGTCCTCTCCCAAAACATAAAATCTGCTTACCCGGAACACGCTCCTCTGCTTCTTCTTCACCAACAACTTCCAGCTGCTGCGACTGGCTAGCCTCCTCCTGGCTTGAGAAGAGCTCCTGGCTGAATGCCTCCTGGGACTCTGGAGTGTCTCCCTCCACCCCAGTAGCCTCACTCTCCTCTTCCTCTACACCCTCCCCCACTTCTCCCTGCTCTGAACTCTCCATCGTGCTCCTCGGATTGGCAGTGGGGTCACACCCAAGTGTGGCATCCAGCTCCTTGTAAAAACGGCAGGTCGTGGGGGCAGCTCCTGAGCGGTGATTTCCCTCATAGGCTTTGCAATAGGCACTGCGCAGCTCCTTTATTTTTACCCTGCACGACAACGCGTCCCGTTCATGGCCCCTTAGCAGCAAGGACTTTGATATCTGCCCATAGGTATCATAATTTCTCCGGCTGGAATGCAGCTGTGATTGCACAGCTTCCTCACCCCAAAACACTGATGAGGTCCTGCAGCTCGGAACTGTTCCATGCTGGGGCTCGTTTGGGGCGTGGAGGCATGGTCGCTGATTGATTGATTGATTGATTGCACTCCACACCTGGCTGAGCAAACAGGAAGGAGATTTTTAAAATTCCGGGGGCATTTAAAGGGGAAGTCAGCTGAGCCCAGGGCAGTGGAGTGTGAAACGATTGCCAGAGTGGCTGAAAAGGTATGCTGGGATACTTCCTGACACCCCAGAGGCCAATAAAAGCGCTGTTGGTGTCCACACCTGATGACCAGCGCTGCATCACCAGCACTGGAATCGCTACACCCGAAGCAGACCAGGTGTACAGCCAGCGCTGCAACCAGGGAGTTGCAGCGCTGGCTGTGCTTTGCAAGTGTGGCCACATCCTGAGTTGCAGCGCTGTAACCCCCTCACCAGCGCTGCAAGTCTCCAGTGTAGCCAAGCCCCTAGACACTACTGTACTAATAAGCTATGGTCACATAAACACCACCCTATATCAGAAACCCACTGACCACTATACTTACCTACATGCCTCCAGCTTCCATCCAGGACACATCACACGATCCATTGTCTACAGCCAAGCTCTAAGATACAACCGTATTTGCTTCAATCCCTCAGACAGAGATAAACACCTACAAGATCTCTATCAAGCATTTTTAAAACTACAATACCCACCTGCCGAAGTGAAAAAACAGATTGGCAGAGCCAGAAGAGTACTCAGAAGCCACCTACTACAGGACAGGCCCAACAAAGAAAATAACAGGACGCCACTAGCCATCACCTACAGCCCCCAACTTAAATCTCTCCAGCGCATCATCAAAGATCTATAACCTATCCTTAAAGATGATCCCTCACTCGCACAGATCTTGGGAGACAGGCTAGTCCTCACTTATAGACAGCCTCCCAACCTGAAGCAAATACTCACCAGCACCCTCACACCATACAACATAAACACTAACCCAGGAACCTATCCTTGCAACAAAGCCCGATGTCAACTCTGTCCATATATCTATTCAAGTGACGCCATCATAGGATCTAATCACATCAGCCACGCCATCAGGGGCTAGTTCACTGGCACATCTACCAACTTGATATGTGCCAGCAATGCCCCTCTGTCATGTACATTGGCCAAACCAGACAGTCTCTATCCAAAAGAATAAATGGACACAAATCTGACATCAGGAATCATAACATTCAAAAACCAGTGGGAGAACACTTCAACCTCTTTAATCACTCAGTGACAGACTTGAAGGTGGCAATTTTGCAATAAAAAAACTTCAAAAACAGACTCCAAAGAGACTGCTGAACTCCAATTAATATGCAAATTAGATACAATTAACTCAGGCCTAAACAGAGACTGGGAATGGTTGGGTCATTACACTAATTGAATCTATTTCCCTATGTTAAGTTACCCTCACACCTTCTATGGGTCATCTTAATTATCACTTCAAAAGTTTTTTTTCTCCTGCTGATGATAGCTCATCTCAATTGATTAGACACTTCCTGTTGGTATGCATACTTCCACCTTTTCATGTTCTCTGTATGTATAAATATCTCCTGTCTGTGTGTTCCATTCTATGCATCTGAAGAAGTGAGCTGTAGTTCACGAAAGCTCATGCTGAAATAAATTTGTTAGTCTCTAAGGTGCCACAAGTACACCTGTTCTTTTTGCAGATACAGACTAACACGGCTGCTATTCTGAAAACTCCACTCATAGTTGCTGTCCTTGGTCAATGAAGACCCAGAGTTCAGTAGTGCAGTCCTGTGAATTCATCTCCCATCCCTGGGGGCAGGGCACATCAAGCAATGCCTTTACTGCTGGGCCACTACTTCAATGGGCTCACATTAGCCAGGGTCACTCTGTCACCGTTGTCTGCTGCTGCTGCTGTTGGTCTTTCTGCTGTCATCTACTGTGCTGTCATTGGCTGCTGCGGTCATTGCTGTCTCACTCTGCTACCCCTGTCTCAGGGGTGCAACATCACGTTCTGAGGTTCCACTGCTTAACCCAGCTCTTGGAGGATAATGGGGAACCTTGTCGCTAGTGCAGGCCATGCAATCTTTTTCACTGTAACACTATCCCTGACCAAATCTAAGGCTCAGCACCTGGTTATCAATGATTTCAGTTCTAATGGGTCACTAAACAAAACAAGCACTCCCCATTAAATCTAATCAGCTCTGTCTTTAAATGGTGGGAAGGGAAAGATCCAGTGGTGTCTAGGACTCCTTACTAAGCATCCATATCACCACATAGGAATACCTGTCTCTCCTCTCTCTCTCTCACTGGGATTTGGCATCCCTACCCCCTGATTAATGAGTGAGGTTCAATTTACGGAGAAGTCTCTCAGTCAAGACAGGCTAAGCAGAGTTCTGCTGCCCTTTACTTATTCAATAAGGACAACATTTCATTACCCCTGACCTCAATGCTAAAGTGATTTGTAACCCAACACCAGCCAAAATTGATCAGTTTGGCAAAGCAACTGAATACTTAGGTAGAGTAGGTATGTTTATGCAAATATGGTCTGTTCCTGAAGTATTTTCCCCCAGCTCATCACTAGATGTGAGGGAAGAGCTCATTCAGTCTCTGCTTACATAAATATTAATTAATTCAGGGGTAATCAATCTGAGCCTGAGAATGAAACAGAATTTACCAGTGTATATTGCCAAAGAGCTACAGTAATGTCAGCAGGCCCCCATCAGCTCCCCCTGCTCCCAGTGCCTCCTGCCTACCAGCAGTCCCACTGATCAGTGCCTCCCGCTCCTTTCCCACAACCTCCTGATCAGCTGTTTTGTGATGTGAAGGAGGATCTCGGGGGAGGAGGGCATAGCAGGCTCAAGGAAGGGGACAAGAAGTCGTGGAGTGGGAGCAGGGCCTGTGACGGAGCCAGGGGTGAGCAGTGAGCAGCCCTGGCATATTGGAAAGTTGGCAGCTGTAGTTCCAGCCCCGGAGTCGGTGCCTATACAAAGAGCCGCATATTAACTTATGAAGAGCTGCATGTGGCTCCGGAGCCACAGGTTGGTCGCCCCTGAATTTAATTATTCTTACTTATGCCCAACCACCATGCCATAAAGTAACCGAGGACATAATTATTCACAACAGGGCAACTTGCCTGAATGTAGTCAAGAACTAGAGCAGAAGACACCAACGTTTTACCCCAACCTATAGTACAGAGACAAGATCTTACATATACTGCATATGCAATGCCCACCATCTTGGCCAACCCCAGGGACCTTCAGAGTGAAAAGTACAAATGTCTATAGTTTGAGCTAAACAGCCAATCTCTCAAACTGAAAGCTCTAATAGACCCATAGTCTGTGAGTGAACATGGGAGCTGGGAGGAAGAGAAAAAGAGGGACACAACACACACTGACCAGGTTACCGATCGACTTACCGATTGACTTACTTAGCAGTGGGGCAATCTTCTGTCATCTATCTCCTCTTGCACCACTTGGACTTGAACATATCACTGGAGCCCCCGAAGATACCCTTATATCTACATCACTGAAGAGCAGACAGAGAGATGATATGCATTTCCACAAACTCCCAGTATGGATCTCCACAGGAAAGCTGCTTCCTTTCCTACTGAGATTTCTATATTAAACTACCAAAGATCATGCTGAAGTTTGAATAAATGCAAATACAGGAAAGGTACAGATGAGGCTGACAATGCACTAATTAATACTTTGGAGAAATAAGGTACGGCACTGGAAATTAAAGAGAGATTCAGCCTAGACCTTGAAACTCGGTTTGTTTTCCTCATGAGATCTCTGCAACAGTAACAGAGAAATAGACACTTCAAAAAAAAGATCTCATAGCAGGCTTCTCTCTCCATTGTTGAAGTGGATGTTCAGAAGTGATAGCTAGATGAACATTGAGGATCAAATTCAGAGATGATGTGTAAGGTGATGTAATTTAGATTCCCTTACACTCGGACTCCTTTAAGCCTTCTTATACCACTCAGCTGATATGTAAGGGAGCAGCTAATGGCATAACTTCCATACTTAGGAACTGTAAAATATAATTTAAAGTAGGATGGCTGCTGCTTTGCTATACTATCTAATTGTAACCCTTCTGCCCCTCTGAGTTGGCAGCAACAAGGGCCGGGTTCAGTATCTAGGGCTTCCGTTTCAGTAACACAATGCATAACCGGCTCGAGCCCCCACCCATTGACCTGGGACACTCACATACCACACCCCCCTGGGCGCCTCTAGGAGGCAATACTTCCCCTTTCGCAAGCACGGAGTCTGAGTGTAGCAAAATCTTTTTAATAAAGGAAGGAATCAATGCAGCATCCCATTGGAGAAACACCACAAACAGGGTTATAACAAAAACCATAAACAAAAACCCACCTCCAAGTATGTTTGGCACTGTCCTTTTTCCCCTTAGGGTTTTAAGTCCAATTACCTCAAAGTCCAACAACCCAAAAGTCTCTGGTCAATGCCACCCCAGAGTTCGAGAGTTTATCTGTAGAGGTCCCTCCCCCTAGCCTAGGTAGAAAGGGGCACCTTACGTGGTCCGGGGCTAACTGCCCTGCCTCTCCGTGGGTTCTGCTTCTGCCTTCTCCACGAACTGCTCCACTTTACCAGCCGCTCCACTCTGCTCCTCCAGCCGTCCTCAGAAACTGCTCCGCTCCACCAGCGGCTCTGCTCCATGAGCTGCTCCAGTTGTCCCTGCAAACTGCTCAGCTCCGCTCGCTCTGTGGGCCACTCCACCCGTCTCACAGCTACTCTGCTCTGCCAGCCGCTCCGCTGCACCAGCTGTCCTGTGATCCGCTCCAGCCGTCCCCACAAACTGCTTCACTCCGCCAGCTGCTCTTTTCCACAGTATAGCTTCAGGATCCCCCACTAGTTAGGACAGTACTCAGTGCTCTCAGCTCTTTAGTAGTTTCAGCTCTTTAGTAATTTCAACTCTTAGTAGGGGAGCCCCAGTGCTAGTGCACCATTAGCCCAAAGTGAGTTCAGCTCAGTAACCTGTATTTAGATTCTTGAGGGAATAAACAAATCAACTCTGACATTCCATAGTGGAGAGAGGAGGGGGTGGAATTGGTGCTTCTGGCTCCACAAGGAGACTGCACCACCAGGCAGAGAAACCTGCCCCCAGCCTCTCTCTATTCACTGGGTTTTGGAACCCATGTCCCTTGTCTAGCAAGTATCACTCAACTGAGGTTGAGTCATTTCTGTCACAAAGCAGTCCCACAGCTTGGCTGCATGGGATGGGGTAGGCGTGCCTATGCAAATACACACTCTGAAATTCTTTCCACCAGATGTCAGGGTAGAGCTCATCCTGACTCTGCTTACATAATAGTCCTTTAGATATGTAAGCAAGTCTAAGCTAGTGTAAGGTGGTGTGTCTACTTTACATCACTTTTTCATAGCTACATGGATTCTTAGACTTTAAGGCCAGCAGGAACCATTATGATGATCTAGCTTGACTTCCTGCATAATACAGGTCATACAATTTCACCAAGTAGTTGCTGCATGAGGCCCATAACTTCTGGCAATGTACCAAATTTGAATTTGGTCCAGAGTTTACATGAGAGAAGGGAACACTAGTAGAAAGAGGGAAATGGTTTAGCAGAGGGAGAGATTAGGGTAAACTGAGAAGGCCTCAAAAGCTGAGAGAGTGGGGACTCTGAACAGTAAAAATAACAGAGGGTACCTTGGGAGACTGCATGAATTCTCCAGAAAAGTAATAAAATTACAAATGATAATTTTCCTGCACTATGTTAGGTTGTGATATTTTGGTACGAAAGTTCAGCTAATATAGAAGACCAGGGCTGGATCAATGATTTAAGCATGGCCCTTTTGGGAAATCTCCTTTTAGCTGACTTAGGAATGGTGATGACAAATTATAAGAGGAGCTGCATGCAATCCTTTTTGATTGAAATAGCAGGTTAGCCTGAAGCAGGTGATCTTTCGAGAGAGGGAACAATGAAGACATCTGGGGGATTAACCCTCAGCTTCATCTACTAGATCAGTCTCTTGACTGTCCCTCTCTAGACTTATTTCGTTTTGGCTTGAACTTTGTGACTGGCAACCTTAACACATCATTACTTTTTTAATTTTTTTAATAGCTTAAAACTTTCCTAAAGGGAGAGATTCTCTGTGCTGTGGCATCCACACTTAATGAGGCCACTGGTGACATTTTGAAACAGGTAATGATGTTGATTCTGAGGACCTGGGTGGTGGTGGGAAGCAGAGCACACCTAATGCATTACTGCTTAATTCCAACAGCTGCCCTTTTCCATGGAGATACCCTAAACCCAGCAGGTATCCTAATAACAGCAACAGTAGGTCAAACATAAGTAATTAGTGGAATATTCACCCTGTACAGTTGTTCTTGGACAGGTTTCCACCTTTTTGATTTGATGCATCACTTATAAGAATGTTTAGAATGAAAAGTATGTAAAGTACAGCACTATGGGGCTGGTTCTTCAGCACTGCATTATTTTTTCTTTTAGTTCTATATACTGTATTATATTCACAAAGACTAGTTCCTTGACTATAAATGACCTACACTTATTTCATCTAAGATAAAAGGTATTAGATTTTCAAAAGAGCATTTGATTTAAAGTGTGTGTGTTCATTCTGCTGTGTGAGCTTGTTATAAAGCCAAGTTGAACAACCTGCAAATGTGAAGCATCTTGGTTTCCTACCTTTCAAACTCAGTAGGCTATCTAATTTTGAATCTTATTTTTCTACTCGTGGTGGCCTACAAAGGAAAATGGCTGGGCTAGTATTTTCCTATCCTTCTGCCCTGTCGTTACAGAAGTTTCATTCCATCCCAGAAACGCAACAATATTTTGTACCTTTGAACATCAGAGAGGTGTGCTTTAGTGGTGTGAAAATAAGGAAAAATGCCTTGAACTCCTGACTCAGAAAAATCAAATTAAAAAATTTTTTTAGGCTAGACAAAATCATCTCTTTGACTAGAAGTAGTGCTGAGGTAGGCCCAGCAGAAGACCCTTGAGGCATTTTGTCTGATTTTGGCACAAAGGGAGAAGCTCTGCTCTCATTCAAACCAGTGAAAGTTGTGCATAACTCCAGCAAGTAGACTGTCATTGTGCCTGAGAATAGAATTTAGCCCATGTCTCTTGGGATGCTGCTTCTGCTATACCCTTTGAAATGGTGCAGCATGTGTTCTCCCCAAACACATCTGATCTTATGCCGTCCTGCTAGGCACCGTTCCTACTGTCCCCTCTCCCCATTTCGCATTCTTCAGCACCCATATTCCACTGACCTACATTCACTTATACCCACTCACTGATGAGTAATTTACACTGCCACTGATGTTGCCTTGGAATTTGATCCAGCGGCTCAGTTCGTTACCTGTGGCTGAGGAGCAAAGAAAAGAAGAAATTAAGCCACCCAGGCACTCCCTTGATCTTAGCTGTCTGAATGCCCTGGGCTAAGTTAGAGCAACCTTAGACAGATGGTCTGAATGAACTTGCAGCAGAAGTCAGCAGCCCCAAGGGCAGCCAGACGTTGCCAAAGCATATGGCAACCATGGCCACTGTCCAGCCATGCCCCCTACGCTAGTAGCCAAGGGAAGTTTAATGCCAATGGAAGATCCACTTCGATTAAGGTGATCCTTCCACAAAGTGGCTACAGTGCAGTTCAGGATCTGGCTCTGTGTGTTATAGCTTCAGCAGTCATGGTTGTTACAATGTTTTAGAACTAGCAGTTGTAACACTGGACTGTCAGAAGTATGGGAGAACACTGTATTTGGGTGCTGTGCATAATACATGTACTTGGTAAAGGTGAAAGTTGTAAAGGTTGACAAACAAGCCAAGGGTGGATTTAAGTTCATTAGGCTTTAGTTACTTGCAGATATAATCACTGATAAATACAGAATATGTGATGGTGTGGTGTGCTATGAGGAAATACAAGTGTTAGCTCAGATCACTAAGATATGGACTTACTGGTTTGATTAAAACATGACCCAACTTCTGCCCAAAATAAATTGGAAAATATTCAGATACGTTCTTCAGTATTTCTCTACATCCTGGTTCCAACTGGGACCACACCTAGAAGGGAGAAAAGACCACAGGTGAGATTATGCTACCTTTTGCTCACCTGGAGCAGTATCACCAATTCAGTGAGAATACTTACCCGTATTACTTATTACATGGCATCAGAATTTGGCTCCATGAGAACTTCCATTCCACCAAGAGTGGAGTCAGGATGCCTATTTTTCATGAGATTTCAAGCCTAATTTTACAAACCTAAAAGATCTGATTCATTCACACAAGATTCAGCTAAGCCGCTAGTACCGTCTGTTTAGCTCAGTGTTTCTCAAACTGGGGTTGCCACTTGCGTAGAGAGAGCCCCTGACGGGCCGGGCCAGTTTTTTTACCTGCCCCATCCAGAGGTGTGGCCGATCGCAGCTCCCACTGGCCATGGTTTGCTGCTCCGGGCCAATGGGGGCTGCAGGAAGCAACGCGGGCCGAGGGACATACTGGCTGCCACTTCCAGCAGCCTCCATTGGCCTGGAGCAGTGAACCGCAGCCAGTGGGAGCTGCAATCAGCCAGACCTGTGGATAGAGCAGGTAAACAAACTGTCCCAGCTGGCCAGGGGCTTTCCCTACACATGGGTGACCAGATGTCCAGATTTTATAGGGACAGTCCCAATTTTTGGGTCTTCTTCTTATATAGGGTCCTATTACCCCCCTACCCTGTCCCAATTTTTCACACTTGCTGTCTGGTCACCCTACCTACACAAGCAGCAACCCCAGTTTGAGAAACACTGGTTTAGCTGAATCTCTGAGATTATTAACCACTAACGGCACTATTGTTATGGTGGGTGGGGAAAATCTTTGTTCATATTTCTTTGCCCATACATATTCCACTATTTGCAGAGTATATATTTAGGTAGGTAACAGAAATGTTGCAAAGATCCTATAAAAAAAAGTGGTTCTATCTTCCCATTTTCTTTATATTTACCTCTTTTTGACACCTTACGCGGAAACTAGAATAGCTGTAGTTTGCATCTAAAGTTTGACATACTGTATATCTGACCACAAATCAACTTGAAAATAATGTGATGGGAAGAAATTGGTTGTGTTCTCTAATTAGGTTTCACCAACCAAGTATCAAGTGTGAACTTTCCAAGCACTGTAACAGCCTTACCATGTAGTCACAGACCGTCCTCTTGGCACTGTGGCCTGTCCTGCCACCCATGCAAGCCTGCCTTTGTTATAAATTGTCCCTAACACCACAAATCACAATATTCAAGTTACTCCCAGTCCCAAAGGACCAGTCAGTTAACCCAGGTCAATTGCAGCTCAGATCTCAAATCAAGAAAGTGCTTCTATAATTAGCTAAAGATTTAACTAGGAAAAATGAGTTATTTACAAGGTTAAGGCAGGTAAACACATCCACACTAATGACTTCAATTCCCAAAAGTAATAGAAGCTGATGTAATGTGCAAGCTCTAGGACTTTTAGGGCTAACCCAAGCTAAACAGCTGGGGATCCCTTGCTTATGCTTACAAGTCTTTTCCTCTCCCTGAAGTCCAAACAGCACAGGAGTAGCAATTTCTTTTTGACAGGTATTTTTATTCCATTCCCCCAAAGTTTGAGCTGTGATGGGACAAGCGTTTGTAATCAACAAAGTCTTTTGTTCCACAATGGTCTGTCTGGTGTCTATAAGCCTTTTTTTGTTGGGCAGGAAATGACACTTCTGTCGTAACCTAGTTTTTCCCACTAGGTAATGCTTCTCTCCTGACTGAGGGAGTTTCTGGTTTCATAGCAAACACTTTTATAATTACAGAGCAAAACACTTAAAGGTTACTTTATAACATGGATATAGATACTGTAAGTGAGCTTAAGGCATGCAGCAACTCACAAGTATTTCATAAAATCCAAACACTAAACACATCCCTATAAATCTAATACCTGTTTTAACAACACTAACACAAAGGTGAGCCAGACTGGTTTCCAGCTTTGCATTTGTCCAGTGTTCAGAGGGGCCTTGGCATGAGCTGGTACCTGTTCTGCCAGCGTCACCCTACTAACAGGGTAGGGAGTTCTTTAGGGAAGTATGTGGTCTGAGCCTAGCACCAGTCAGTATACAGCTAGTCTGGAAAAAGCCAACTTAAAGCAAGGTGGGGGTGAGTTGTACCACTCTGCTTTAGGGAGTAGCCTGTTTTCTCTCTCTGTTGTTGGGTTCTTGTGTGGGTGTTCTGAATTCTAGGAAATTAAGTAGTGTTACATTGCAACCTTCCACCAAGAGTATTTATTCTAAGTTTTCTATGTGTATGACATGGATATAACAAGGACCTTGCTAAGTAAGCACCTAAAGCAAGATGGAGAGTGGGTTAGTTTTCTATATTTTGCGTCTATACAGTCAGTGGCACAAATGAGAGCACTTTTTAACAAGAAGAACATAAGAACAGCCGTACCGGGTCAGACCAAAGGTCCATCTAGCCCAGTATCTATCTACCGACAGTGGCCAGTGCCAGGTGCCCCAGAGGAAGTGAAGCTAACAGGCAATGATCAAGTGATCTCTCTCTTGCCATCCATCTCCGTCCTCTGAACAGAGGGTAGGGACACCATTCTTTACCCTTCCTGGCTAATAGTCATTTATGGACTTAGCCACCATGAATTTATCCAGTTCCCTTTTAAATATTGTTATAGTCCCAGCCTTTACAACCTCCTCAGGTAAGGAGTTCCACAAGTTGACTGTGCACTGTCCGAAGAAGAACTTCCTTTTATTTGTTTTAAACCTGCTGCCTATTAATTTCATTTGATGACCCCTAGTTCTACCAATAAAAACCTTGGAGAAGTTTATTATAATTAAGCCCAACTTTCCAATACATTTAATAATGTATTGATGCTACATACTTCTTACCATAGTCCTTTAGCTAAGAAGAATCTAGTAACATTAAACACACAAAGAAAGACTAATATCCTTTCTTTAGAAATAACACATTTCACCATTGTTGTGTTTAACATCTCCTCAATTAGTACACTCACTAAAAAGTACTTTTGAACAAACCTGATGAACTTTTTGCTTCTTGGTGAGGATAAATTTACAATGGGAAATTAGGAAGTAGATCTACTATATGTCACCAAATTATAGGGCTGGGTGAATAGATCTAATAAAAATCATTCTCAGCCTTCTCAGTAATGGATCTTACTCTGTTGACCTTGAACAATGGCATTCACTGCAATATAGCTCTTAATTTTTACTAGGCATGTAGAGAGTTAATTTCAACAGCAATGACAATACTATGTTGATTCTTCTGCTATGAGAGATGAGCTAGAGTTACTAGTTCTCTGAGCTCGCAGACAAGGGTCAGTGAAGGGAATGCTAGATTTCATATTTATCACATGCCCTAGGAGCAACAAGCACTATGAACCACGGAAATGTAGTCATCAAAGAGTGAGAGAGACATGCTGTGAAGAACCCTGGGGATTTTAAAACCACATCATGTTCATAACAAAGTTTTTCTTTGGTTTTGTTTTAATATAAAGAGAACCTCAGTCAGGGTGTCTGTTAGTCTAAAATGAAAACAACAAGGAGTCCGGTGGCACCTTAAAGGCTACCAGATTTATTTGGGCATAAGCTTTTGTGGGTAAATCCACTCCCTTCCTCTTCAGATGCATCTGAAGAAGTGGGTTTTTTGTACCCATGAAAGCTTATGCCCAAATAAATCTGGTAGCCTTTAAGGTGCCACCGGACTCTTTTTCATTTTTGTGGATACAGACTAACATGTCTACCACTCTGAGTCTAAAATGGGGATTTTCAGCAATTTCCATACATCTTGTTACAACAGAAAATATTTTTTAATCATACTGAAATACTGCATAAAGAAAGAGGGGTGATATGGCCTCCTCTGTACCTCTTTGACCACTATTTCACTTGCAGGAGGTGGTGCAATTCACAGAACCAACCCCATTTTTCTTAGCGGAGGTACATCTCAATACTGGGTTAAAGAAAATCCCTACATTTTCATATATGACTAGTAAAAATTATAGTGCTAGGTGAACAGATTTAATAAGATCATTCTCAATCCACTCACAAATGATGGGTTTTTGGATACTTTGGCTTATTTGGGGATACACCACATAGCAGCCCAGAAAAGGGTGTAGAATTTTAAAAAATGGTTTCTAACTGAGTTTTAGGATAAAGAGGAGACCTCAGACTTAAGCCTTTCTTTGAAGGGAATAAATCAGGAACAGTTATTTTCCTTACTGAATAATCATTTGTTTAGCATTGGCAATGTGTTTTGGTGTTGTACAATACAAGAAAGTTTTCCTTCAGAAAGGATTACAATCGAAAGGTAGACATACAGAAAATGGGACATTCTGGGAATCCTAGGGGTAGGGGTAAGTTATTGTTTTGTTTTATTTTTCAATTATTAGCATACTGTGGATTTTTAAGAGGATCTTGAATGGAGGGAAGGTGGAGGCATGGTAAACTGAGGAGTGTGGGCTAACCAGTAGTTTTGTGCATAATGAAAGACTTGGAAACATTTATATTGCGTGACACGTTCACACTGCAAGCACAAGTGATGAAGATTAGACAGTGCAGGGTGACTATCAAGCTAAACAGAATTTAGTTCACTGTGAAGCTAATTGGATAATGAAAATGAAACTTTTTCAATTTTAGTTCACAATTAGCTCTTTACAAAAATCAATGTCTTATTTAATGTTAAGCAAAGTGCATTAATATAAAGCACCAGCATGGTAATGTAATGTTCTGGCCTTGGGTCTGATAATGACAGTAGAATTCTTCATGGGTGCAAAGATCTACTACTAGCTAAGTGAGATCTCCTTTATTTTTAGTGATAGAAACCTGTCTTTGTATCCAAAGGTCCAGGTTCATATCTGGGTTTCTATGTGTGTGTTGTTCGTTACATGTAGATTTGTTACAGATTCATTCTGTGTTACTGAATTTAAATTTCTATGAACTTTGGTTGCTTGGCATAAGCTTTGGCTAATGGGAGGAAAGGAGTATAATGCAATGTACTGGTTTTATGTAAATGATCATGTTGCCCCGGAATGACTGCCAAGAGATGGAGAGGATAAGGGACTTACAACAAACCCAGCAGAGATCTCCTTTAGTTCAAGAGGCGTCTATTCATGTCTTACATTCCAAAGCATGCTTGCAGATGCAGGGAACAGTACAAGATTGCAATTCATTCCTCTCAATGGCTTGTTCCTCCATTAAGTCCAGCCTGGTTATGTCCTTCTGTATGATGTCCCACAATCGAGTTCAGTGTTTCTCAAACTGGGGTTGCCGCTTGTGTAGGGAAAGCTCCTGGTGGGCCGGCCCGGTTTGTTTACCTGCCTCATCTGCAGATCTGGCCGACTGTGGATCCCACTGGCTGCAGTTCGCTGCTGAAGGCCAATGGGGGCTGCTGGAAGCTGCTGCCAGTAAGTCCATCGGCCAGCGCTACTTCCAGCAGCTCCCATTGGCCTGCACTCAGCGAACCATGGCCAGTGGGAGCCGCGATCCGCCAGACCTGTGGATGGGACAGGTAAACAAACCTTCCTAGACCACCAGGGGCTTTCCCTACACAAGCAGCAACCCCAGTTTGAGAAACACTGATCTAGTTGATGGGTGGTCTTTAGAGCAGACTGACCTTGGTTGTAGACCCTGATTGCCTACTCTCCTAACATCTTCACTTCTCTTAACACCTGCCATCTTTCAAAGAACCCTCCTCTACACTGCCTCCAACCTTCTGATGTCTATTTCATTTAATACAGGTGCTTCCAAACTATAGAATAATTTTAGAAGAATAATGGACTGGTTTGATACATTTTCATTTTGGTACCAAATGTAATGGCTTTATCAGTCCATAATATTGTCTGTTTCTGTGCAACACTTGTGACTAAGGCATGTGTCCTGCCTTAATGGAACAGCCAGTCCTTCTCAAGCTTCCTAGACATAAGATTCTACTTGTTCTGTGACTTCTGCACTGCTGAATTTCAACACTTTATCTATTGTCCCTTTTATCCAGGTGCAACCATGTTACCGTCTTGCTGTTTTATTGTAAGTCCAAACTGGCTACATCAATTTTCCAAAGTAGGGAAGAGTATCAGTGCAATTTGCAGATATTTGAATTAAATACTATGTCATCTGCATAAGACAAGGAACTTAACTTTAGATCATCCAGTGGCACACCCTCCAACTCATTTAACATTCTTAATGTCCGTTTTAAAAAGATGATGAAAAGGGATGTTGATTCCATGCCCCCTTATCTTATACTAAACTTTGACTTGAATGAGATGCTTAATTTTTCACCAATTCTTACAGTATTGCAGGAGTCTTCATCCACAGCTATTATAATTACAGTTATCTTATCTGGAACTCCATATGATTTTTCCATAATACTTCCCTCCAAACCAAATCAAATACCTTTGAAAAGTCAATGAAAACAGCAAACTTCTTTAATCCCTATTCTCACTTTTTTTCATCACCGGTTGGAACATGAATATCTGATCAGTGCAACTTCAAGCTGGTCTGAAGCTGCACTGTTCCTTACCTACGGTTTCCTCTAAAAATGTGTTAATTTGTTGACTGTTACTTTCATCCCATTTTCTCCAGTACTGACAATAAGCTCATTCTTCTATAATTATTTGGAGCAGCAGGATCTCCTTTCTTCAAGATTGGTACAAGCAAGTTATTTGGTACCTTCTCTTACTCCCATACCTTGTATTTCCCACCCCTAATCTTTGATGGCACTTGTCCCACAGCTTTTAGCAGCACTATTATTTCTACCAATGCTACCATTACTTGCAATAAAGATATACTTTTAGTAGACAGATGCCCACATCACAGAACCCACCACTGCCACAGTAGGCACTAGTTGAATTCCTAGTTGGCATTCTCAGCACAAAGGTCAGAGAATGTATAAGTATGGAGATGTTTCTATCTTACACTGTGAACCCTGAGCAAAGAAAGAAGACTTTTACGCTGAAGGCCAACTGATAGATACTCTGGTGGGTCTTCGATTCACAGAAGTCTGGAAAGCTTTCTCATGTATGTCTGTTTTGCATTAAATGATTTGCTTATGAGCAGAAGGGTACCTTCTGTATTCAAAACTAGCAGACTGTGTTAGCTAGGCTTTGTCTAAATTAGAGAAAAGGGGGAAAGGATCTTTAGTTTAACTCAACTTGTATGTATTTTCAGTGTAGGAAGTATGACATAAATGGAATTCTTTTGAAACAAAAAATGAAGAATAAGAAGAGTATTAATATAAAATATTTATGTTATATGCAAATAAAAGGTATGGAGAGCCAGCATGAAAAACTAGAAAAGCTATGACATAAAGGAGATTACAATCTAGTAGTCACAGTTTAGATCATTCTCACTCAGTACCCAGAATGTCAGTATGCATGTGTAATTTGTACAGGAAAGATAGAAAGGAAAGAAGAAATGGGCCAGTTGACTATGTCACAGTATTTATAGGGCTACAACTCCACATGGAGTAAAGTGGCTGTGAAATTCTTACAGTAAGGACAATTGGAATAAAAGGACAATGAGTGGGCAGCAAAGATGTGACTTGTACTTTGTCTGGCGAGAAAACCACATTCAACAAGGTTGCAAGCCAGCTTTGGCCCAAATTCCATAGTGTAGTTAGACCAGTGGGTAGAGTCTGATGACTTCTTTCAAGGCAGTGAATGCAGTAAGTCCTCCTTCTCCCACAGACTAACTCTGAGCGCACACTTCTTTTCTTGGCAGTTATAGATGGAGAGAATTGTGGGTTTTAGATTTAGAACAAATCTCAAGGTTTGCGAAGCTTTGAATTCTGTTTGGCTCTGGCAAAATGTTACCTATTATCTCTCATTCACTTTTGAGCTTTCAGTGCCTTCTTCTGATTGGTCCACATGTTAAAATTTCAGACATTTTCATGCTTTCTCCCATGCTGTCCCATATGTTTGGGAGGTACTCCCCATAAATATTCACAAAGCTACTTCATTATCCACCTTCAAATCCCTCCTCAAAACTCTCCTTTGCTGTGGTGCTTACAACAAACTTAGCAGTTAGGCTGCTGGTGTGCAATGCCTATCATTCTGACCATGTTTTCTCATGGTTTCCTTGTCCTCCCCTGTCTATCTATATCCACCTGTTGCCTCTTATTTTATGCTTAATCCCTGCCCCAAGGCACTTACAATCTATCTTTTTTTTCCTGTGATTGTACAGCACCTAGTACAATGGGACCTTGGTCCTAGGAGCTATGGTAATACAAACAATAAATAATAATAATTATAATAATCTTACTAAACTTACTTTTTAAAAAGTGTGGTCTTCTGGCTTTCTCAAAAGAAGGGAAATTATTTTCAAATAATAAACCTTTAAAATTGTGATGCTGATAGACCAGGTGCCAGCTCATGCCGAAGCCTGAGGCCAAGTTACTTGTGTGTTAGTATAGATCAAAGTGATTGTTAAATGTATAAGAGTGTATTTGGTGTTTAATCGTCATGAAAACTAAAGGGACGTTACTTGCATTGTTTTCAGTTATCTGGATCCTATTTTAATGTAGTAGCATACATTTACATGGTGTATACCTGGGGTCGGCAACCTCTGGCATGTGGCTCGCCAGGATAAGTACCCTGGCTGGCTGGACCTGTTTGTTTACCTGCCGTGTTGGCAGGTTCAGCCGATGGTGACTCCCACTGGCCGTGGTTCGCCATTCCAGGCCAATGGGGGTGGCAGGAAGCCGTGGCCAGCACATCCCTCATCTGCACTCTGGTAAGCTGCGTGCCAGAGGTTGCTGACCTCTGCTATATACCCTTGTAAATAAATAATCCATCACAGGAGAAAGAAACATGGAAGAATTGAAATGAAGAACTCTAACAGAAAACAGCTAATTTCAAAGCAAGTGGTCATTGTGTGTGATGATCAAGGGTCAAAGACTCAAAATGCCTTCCTCACTCTTGGTCATCAAAGGAAAAGCCCACTTCAGTAGTGACACTGTCAGCATGTTTTCTCTGAGAAGAAGCTATAAGTGTGAATTCAGTGAAAGATCCTTTATCTCTGAACTGTTTGGACTCTTACAGGGAAGAGTACTAGATGCAAAGCGAAGATCCCCAGAGACAATCTGGGTACTCTGAAAAGACTTTTGGGAAACTGATAGTTTATTACATCACTGCTACTATTTAGACTTACCAGCTATGACTCACCTGTACATATATTTTATCTACTTTATCCTTGCAGTAGTAATCATTTCCTTTTCTTAGCTAATAAACATTTAGTTAGCTTACTGTATATAGAACTGGGTACCAGCATTGTCTTTGGTGTAAGATCTCGAGCAGGGATCAGCAACATTTTTCCCGTGGCCCGCCAGGGTAAGCCCCCTGGTGGGCCAAGCCAGTTTGTTTACCTGCCACGTCCGCAGGTTTGGGTGACTGCGGCTCGCATTGGCCATGGTTCAATGCTCCAGGCTGTGGTTCACTGCTCCGATAAGTCACGGACAGCACATCCCTCAGCCTGCACAGCTTCCTGCCGCCCTTATTGGTCTGGAGTGGCAAACCTTGGCCAGTGGGAGCTGCAATCGGCTGAACCTGTGGATGCGGCAGGTAAACAAACCGGTCTGGCGTGCCAGGGGGCTTATGCTGGCAGACCACGTGCCAAAGGTTGCCAATCCCTGATCTAGAGTATCAATTGATCTGTCTGTTCTCTTGGGACTGAAAGCAACCTGATGTGATTTTTAGGTATAAGTAACCTTTCATCACAAAGTCCAGTTTGTCTCGGTGGTAAGATAGACTGGAGTTCTGAAAGGGACTGTCTGTGACTCCATAGTAAGACTGGTTGTGACATACTATACCTTGGGGGAGCGTTTTGTAACCCCCATATTCCTCATCTGTATATAACTGTGATCTTACATATAAAGCATGTCTTGTAAGTACCAGGGGAAAGGTTATGATTTGCTGAACGGCATTTCTCTATCCATATATGCATATCATTAATGCACATGAAGTTCTGAGAATTGTGTTTTATGGTTGTCACTCATATATACTGTAAGTTGGGGAATCAGCCAGATATTAGCTCCCCAGAGGCAACAGCAAGGAAAGTAACTAATGCCTGGGCAGGGTATCAAACAACTCATCAACAGCCATTACCCAGCAAGGGAGCTACAATTTAATGATTCACCTGCATGAGGCCACACCAGGGGAATTGCTCAACCTTGCCTGGAGACTCAGCAATGCCCCCAGACAAGCCTGGACTTGTATTTTACAAGCACATGGAAAGAGGGTATACAACTGAACACAGGGCGCCCAGGCTTGGCCTTTCTCCTTCACCTACCTATGCTGCAAGCAACAAGCACACTCTGAAGACTCCAGCTGAGGGTACTGGCTCAGATTTCAAGGGTGAAATCTGTGTATTATGAACTATAATATCTAGTGGGGTGAGAAACTGCTTAATCTAGATGTTGCCCAGTCTAATAGGGTTGAGAGTTCAGACTGCATGCGTATGTTTGTTTTATTTTGCTAACTGACTCTGACTTTTTGCCTATCATGTAATATCACTTAAAATCTATCTTTCGTAGTCAATAAATTTGTTTTACTGTTCATCTTTACCAGTGAATTTGTATGAAGTATGTGGCAAATCTGCTCAGGTTTTTCAAAGGCTGATGTATAGCCATTTTCCATTGATGAAGTGGTGAACCCCAATTAATAAATGTGCACTGCTCGTCTTGATCAGTGCAAGATGGTATATTCCTGAGGTACAGTGCTGGGAGCTGGGGGGATTCGGCCAGTGCCTTTTCTCTGTGTAATTCGTGAATGGCTCTGGGAGCATTCATGCAATCTAGCTGGGTGGGGGAGTGCCACATGTGGTTGTGCTGAGTGATAGCAGCGTCTGGAGGGGTTTGCTGCTGGTCACTAGCAAGGCACTGTGAGAGACAGCCCAGACTGCACCCCAGGGATCCCGTCACACTGGCATAGTGATCCAGGAATTCACATTTGTCACTGGCGTGGTGAAATCAAATTCTAGAATACACTATCAATTTGGGGTGTTTGTCCTATTTTCTGATGCTCTGCCCTGAGGTCGGCATTTGTGGTAGTAAGCCACTCCAGGCAGCATGACAAAAACATTTTAACTCACTGTAGAAAAATAAATTATAAAGCAAAAATAGGATTATTATTATTATTATTATTAACAAAGGATAAAGAATTTAGAAATATATTTAAAAATAATATTGGGGAGGTGGGGAAGTGGCTTAAATTAAAGGTTTGTGTGACTGCAGTTTCATAAACCTTAAAACAGCATTCGAAGAGGTTGTGCAACATCCCAATCTAATTATGTTAATTCATCCCTTCTTTGCAGTCACATCATGTTGAGGGAAATAATACGGAGGAGAGATGATTTCACATCTAAGAATACTATTGTTTACTTGGAGACAGTTTTCTGCATGGCTGCGTTTTAAGATAGTGTTGAGTAAGACTGTTCAGCAACATGTCCTGTCACAAGGTTCTCACTTCGACACGAAGAGCTAGAAATGAATCACAGGGCCCAGTTCTTCTCCCACACCACAATAACTCGGGCAAAACTCTATTAAACTTAATGGAGACAGATCTGTGTAAAGCCCCAAAACCAGGAAAACACTTATAATAGATGCTTAACTTTTAATCATGTGACTAGTCCCACTGACTTCAATGGCACTACTCACAAGTGCTTTGCTGCCTCAAGGGAAAGTGACAGGAGAAACAAGTTCTTGGTTTCTGAGGAATCAGAAACCATTATTTAGGGAAAGTCCCGCACCACTATACTTCCTTTCTCCCGCCCTCCAAAAAAAACCCAGCCTTGCTAAAATGTGTACCTAATCATTGTAGTTGACTTTGACTGTTAGAATATAAAAAGTTGATGATCACAGTATTGCCTAGAGGTCTGCAACCTCTGGCACGTGGCTCACCAGGGTAAGCACCCTGACGGACCGGGCCAGATTGTTTACCTGCTGGGTCAGAAGGTTCGGCCAATCACGGCTCCCACTGACTGCGATTCACTGTCCCAGGCCAATGGAGGGGTGGGAAGCAGTGGCCAGCACATCCCTTGCCCGCGCTGCTTCCTGCCGCCCCCATTGGCCTGGGACGGCGAACCGCGGACAGTGGGAGCCACGGTCCTCTGAACCTGCAGAAGCGGCAGGTAAACAAACTGGCCTGTCCCGCCAGGGTGCTTACCCTGGCGAGCAGCGTGACTGAGGTTGCTGACCCCTGCTATGAAATAAAGCTGAGATTCTCACAAGTTTTCTTTGACTCCAAGAGCTGTGACTTCCAGAAGAACACCTAAGATTATTATGTGATACAAAAAAATCATGCACTGTATGGCATATACATTAAGATACACTTACTGGCCGCTGCTTCCAGCAACTTCCATTGGCCAGGAGCAGAAATCAGCGGCCAGTGGGAGCCGCGATTGGCTGGACCTGCGGACCACACTGTAAACACACTGGCCCAGCCCACCAGGGGCTTTCCCTACAGAAACGGCAACCCTGTTTGAGAAACTCTGTATTAAAAGGTCTTTAAGGTAGCTCTTGATTCTTTCTAAGGTATTTTAGTTTTGGAAAAAGCAGTAAGAACCTTGTTTAGAACACCATACATAAATAGAAATCTTAAACCAGTGGAGAAAATTTCAGGCCCCACAAAATGGTGGTCTCTGTTTTATATGGAAGAGATAGTAATACTTCTGAAATCCTTTATAGCTCTTTTTTATGGATTGTAAAGCACCTTGAGAGATGGTATGAAAAGTGCAATATCAGATTATTTTGTATTTGTAAATGGATTTGCGTAGCTAAAGCTTTGTCTGAATTCAGACTATACTCCTTAGGGCATACATCTGCTGCCAGCAGCAATGAGTAATTTAGAACTAGAAGCATACAGTTCCTCCCTAGGGCCTGAAAGAGTGAGATAAGATGTTTTAAAAAATCCTTTACATTTGCATTCAGAGAAATTCCAGTGCTCAAAGTTTGTGTGATTTGTTCATTAATTGCATAGCTAATGTTTGGGGAAAACACAAGAGGCAGAATGGAACCATGCAACCCATCAGGCAGCACTGTGAAGAATTTTGAGTTACCAAGGCACAGTATAGAACACGGAAAATGTATTGCATATAAAATACCAAAATAAACAGGAAGAAAATCAATATATATGTCTATAATCTTCAGCAGTGCAAGCCCCACAGCATATTACAAGGAAAATAAAAAGTATATAGCTGTGGAATTGGAGTGGACAAGAAGTTTTATAAATGTATCCCCATATGTCACAAAACACATTTGGGCTGTCAAACAATTTATGGATAATAAACTTCAGGGAACAACTACTGTGTACTTTGGACATTCAAAGCCAAATGTGAGGTAGCATCTAACCAAATACCTAGGATGGCCTTACTATGCAAAGTAATTGTTTATAGACTAGCTATATGTTTTATTCAAATGCTTCTTAGAACACTGGCAAACCATGCTAATTTGGAATTGCTTGCCAGAGTGACAAAATAATTGAAGTTGTATTTTATGACTTTGGGGCAGATCCTCTGCTAGTGTGAATTGCCATAGCTCCATTGAAGTCACCATCATTAGAACAACGGATACCGCCCCAGTGAAAAACACAGAGAATTCTAAGAGTTACCCTATATAAAAGCATTAGACAGTGGAGTGAGGCAAAGTGGCCTCCCTCCAAGCTTGACTGGGAGGGACAGAGATGTTGTAAAAGTTGAAAGTATAACTGGGTTCAAAAAAGAATTAGGTAAGATCATAGCTATTAGCCAAGTTGCCCAGGAATGTATCCCCATGCTCTGTGTGTCCCTAAACCTATGACTGCCAGAAGCTGGGCTTGCACAACAGATTGTCTGTGTATTGTGTGAAGAAGTGGTACCTTATGTTTGTTTTTAAATCTGCTGCTATTAATTTCATTGAGCGATTCCTGGTTTGTGCGTTGTGAAGGGTCAATAACATTTCCCTGTTCACTTTCTCCACACCATTCATGATGATACAGACCTCTATTATGTCCTCCCCCCACCCCAGTCATCTCTTTTCCATGATAAACTGTCCTAGTCTTTTTTAATCTCTTAACATAGGGAAGCTATTCCATACCTCTAATCCGTTTTGTTCCTTCTCTGTACTATTTCCAATTATAATATCTTTTTTTTGAGATGGAATAATCAGAACTTCATGCAGCATTCAAGATGAGGGCATAACGTTTATTTATATAGTGGTATTAGGATATTATCCGTCTTATTATCTATCCCTTTCTGAATGGTTCCTAACATTCTGTTAGCTTTTTTGGCTGCTGCTGCACCTGAGGCAGATGTTTTCCAAAAACTCTGTGATGACTCCAAAATCTTTCTTGGGTAATAACAGATAAATCCAACTATACATACAAAATGATGTGGTCTAAATTATGTTTTCTAATATGCATTACTTTGCATTTATCAACATTGAATTTCATCTGCCATTTTGTTGCCCAGTCACCCAGTTTTGTGAAATCCCTTTGCAATACTTCACAGTCAGCTTTGGACTCTACTATTTTAGTAATTTTTGTATCATCTGCAAATTTTGGCACCTTACTGTTCACCCCTTTTCCAGATCATTTATGAATATCTTGAGCAGAACTAGTCAGGTACAGATTCTTGGGGAACTGCGCTATTTATCAATCTCTGCTGTGAAAACTAATCATTTGTTTACTATCTTTTAAGCAGTTTCTAATCCATGAAAGATCCCTCCCTCTTATCCCATGACAGCTTACTTTGTTTAAGAGCCTTTGGTGAGCAGCCTTGTCAAAGGCTTTCTGAAAGTCCAAGTAAACTACACTATATCCACTGACTCACCTTTATCTACATTTGCTGACCCCCACAAAGAATTTCAATAGATTGATGAGACATGAGCTCCCTTTACAAAAGCCATGTTGACTCTTCCCCAACATACCATGTTTATCTATGAGTCAGATAATTCTGTTCTTTACTATTGTTTTAACCAGTTTGCCTGGTTAAAGTTAAGCTTGTAATTGCCAGAATTGCTTCTGTGCCTTTTTCAAAATATGCATGTCACTAGCTATATCAGTCATCTGGTAAGGAGACTGATTTAAGCAATAGGTTATACCAGGGGTCGCAACCTCTGGCACATGGCTTGCCAGGATGAAAGAATTCCTTTAATTTTTCTGCAATAGCCTTATCTTCCTTGTGTTTTTCTGTATCACCTTGATCATTTAGTGGCCCAACTGATTGTTTTTGCAGGCTTCCTCTTTTTGATTTACTTGAAAAAATTGCTGTTTGTTTTTGTGTCTTTTGCTGGTTGTCTTTCAAATTCTTTTGGGGCTGTTTAATTATACTTTTACATTCAGCTTGCCAGAGTTTAAGTTCCTTTCTGTTTTCCTCAGTAAGATTTGTCTTCCAATTTAAGATTTTTTTGTGTGGTTTTCTACTGTTTACTGTTTTTTTTTTATTTGGGGTATACATTTAGTTTGAGTTTTTATTTAATTAGCCTTCTCATTTTTGTGTAGTTCCCCTTTTAAAAGTTAAATGTTACTATCATATTTTTTTTCGGTATTTTCCCCCTACAAGGATGTTAAATGTAATTGCATTATGGTCTCTATTACCAAGTAGTTCAGCTGTCTTCACTTCTTGGACCACATTCTGTGCTCTACTTAGGACTAAATCAATAATATCCTTTCCTCTTTGGGTTCCAGAACTAGCTGCTCCAAGAAGCAGTCATCAGTTGTGTATAGAAACTTCATCTCTACATCCCATCTTAAGGTGACATGTTCCTAGTCAATGTGGGGATAGTTGAAATCCTCCATCATTATAATATTTTCTGTTTTTGTAGCCTCTCTATCTTCCTGAGCATTTCACAATCACCGTCCTGGACAGGTGACTGGTAGCATATTTCTACTGCTATACTCTTATTATTCAAGCATGGAATGTCTATCCATAGAGATTTTATGGTACAATTTGATTCATTTAATATTTTTTACTATATTTGATTCTGCTTTCTTGCACATATAGTGCTACACCCTCACCAGCATGACCCACTCTGTCATTCCAGTATATTTTGTATCCCTGTATTAGTGTTCCATTGATTATCATCATTCCAGAACATTTCTGTGATGCCTATTATATCAATAGCATCACTTAATTACAGGCACTCAAGCTCACTCATCTTAGTATTTAGACTTCCTGTATTTGCATATATGCACTCATAAAATTTGTCACTTTCTAGCTGTCTGCCATCATGTGATGTAATTGGATGGGGTTCTTTTTCATTTGACTCCTTCTCTTCTGTTCCTATCTGTACTTGATCAGCTTCTATTCTCTCCTCTTTATGAGAATATAGAGAAAGGATTGGCAACCTTTTGGCAACCTTTGGAAGCGGTGACCAGCACATCCCTCAGCCTGTCCTGCTTCCCACCACCCCCATTGGCCTGGAGCAGTGAACCACTGCCAGTGGGAGCTGCGATCAGCTGAACCTGCTGATGCAGCAGGTAAATAAACTGGCCTGGCTCGCCAAGGTGCTGACCCTGGTGAGCCATGTGCCAAAGGTTGCCAATCCCTGATATAAAGTATCCCCTTAAATAAATTCTCTGCTAAGGGATGTGTCTGACTGAAATGTGTGCTCCTCTGAATCTCTTTGCTTCCCCCCCACCACAGCTCTTAGTTTATAAACCCCTTTAAAACCTTTTTAATTTTACATGCAGCAATCTGGTTCTATTTCAGTTTAGGTGGAGCCTATCCTCTGTGAATAGGCTCTGCCTTCCCCCAAAAGTTCTCTAGTTCCTAATAGACCTAAATCCCTCCTCCTATCACCATCATCACATCAATGCATTGAGACCCTGCAGTTCTACCTGTGTAACTTACTGTGTGGAACTGGGAGCATTTTGGAAAATCCTACTATGGAGGTCCTGGAATTTAATTTCTTAACTTTCATTCTAAATTTGGTCTCTGGGACCTCTCTCCTACCTTTCCCTATGTTATCAGTCCTGACATATACCATGACCACCAGCTTCTCCACAGCACTACACGTAAGTCTATCCAGGTGTCTCAAGAAGTCTGCAACCTTTGCACTCTGCAGGCACATGGCTCTCCTGATCATCACAAACCCAAATATCAATATTCCTAATAATTGAATCCCCTGTTTTTCCTAATAATGGGGGTTCCCTCCCCCAGAGGGAGATCCTCAGTGTGAGAGAGAATACCATGACATCATCTGGAAGCAAGGTCCCAAGTATGTGATTGTTTCTCTCAGTCCCGGCTAGATGGTCTCCTTCCCTGAGACTTTCATCCTCCTCAACAGCACAAAAACTGTCAGACTGGGAGTGGGATGGCTCTGCTGTGTCCCAGAAAGTCTCATCTATGTACCACTGTCTCCCTTAGCTCTTCCAGTTCAGACACACTGGTCTCAAGAGTCCATACTCGGTCTCTAAGGACCATGTGTTACTTGCATTGAATGCACACATAATCCAGCTGCCCACAAGGAAGATAATCATACATGCTACTTTCAGTGCAATAAACTGGCTAGCCTCCACTCTGCTGCTGGACTTTTCTTGAATTTGCATATGTGAACAATATTACAATCTAAGGCTCCAACTTTAGACAGATAAGTATTCTGGATCTGGAACAGAATATGGATAAAGGAAACAGAAAAAAACACAAGAAGAATTAGGAGAAGTTGGCATCTTTCCTGTTAGTTTCATGATGCTTCTCTCACTTTTTCCATTAAAAGAGTTTTGTATTTATAATGTCTAATAAATTAAGAGTACTCTTCTATAAAATTCTCACATTGTGCATATTTGCTTGAAGAGGGAATTCCCAATGTATCCTGAGAAACTACTGAGGCACTGTCCTAAAACAAAACTACATAAAAGAATCAAAATAGCACATGCATAACATCAGGGTTTAAAAGCACAAGGCAAGCTTAATGGTAGGTCCGCAGCATCCAAAGAAAGGAGACCAAAATTACTTACTGTCACAGGAGCTCATTACCTTAGCTAAAGAAGCAGGTACATTTATTTTGTATTAAAAGGGAATTAAATCTTAATTGATGAGCTAGAGCTTGTCATGATATTTCTGTTGTAGCATAACTTGTGCTCACTGAGGCAAACTTAAAAAGATTTCCAGCAACTTTGGATTAAGTAAGTAGTGTTTCCATTTTAAATGGCACCCCCCGCTCCAGTGCTACTGCTGCTGCCTACACTGTAGGTGCTTCCATTAGGAGTTGCTGGGTTTCTTTTTCTTTTTCTTTTCTTTTCTCTCTTGGAGGTATGGAGGAGGGGAATCAGACACAAACTAGAAAAAATCCATTCTGTCAAATTGCATGCCCTGCTGCTTCATCACCATTATTATACTGAGGTTTTACATTAAAGTACCCTGGATTTTAAATTGAAAGTCAAATATAATTTGCCACTAGAAGCACGAAGTGAGTGACTAGAAAAGCTGATAGCTAGGCACAGCATGACAAATTGGTATCTATCTAATAATGAGCCTTACAAGGTCATGGATCACTATGATGCTCTCTCTCTGTTATGTAAGTAGAAGTGGACTACATTGGGGAAAAGGGCAATATACTTTAAATCAGCCCATTCATTTTGAGAACTAATACCAGACAGGTACAATGAAACTTTCTTTGAGAAGAGGTCATATTTTAGTACCTACACTTTAGAATACATTATGGATAAACAATGAGTTGGTTTAGGATCTGGGGGAAGAAAGAACACATCCTAATAAATTATAAAATGGTCACTTTAATGTGAATTTTTTTTATTTTGGTTAGGGTAACCTTCAGATCAAATGGATTGGATGTCTAGACTCTTATTTACAAAAGGAGGACAGGAGCTGCTATGTTTCTATACCACAGAAATACTGTTTCCGGAGGAGATTATTGATGGAATGACATTAAAATGATAGAAATATTCAGAAAAATCCTCAGATGCTGTAAATCAGTATATTGCAGTGTTGTTGTCATGCTGATCCCAGGATATTAGAGAGACAAGGTGGGTGGGGTGATACCTTTTATGGGACTAACTTCTGTTAAAAGAAGTTTACATAAAAGATAAGCTTTTCAGCTGGTCTCTTTCACCAGCACAAGTTAGAATAAAAGATATTACATCACCTACCTCGTAAATCAGTCTAGTCCAACTGGAGGCAATGGAGCTATGCTAATTTATACCAGTTGAGAATCTGGCCCATTGATTGGATGGAGCTAGATATCATTACAAAAAGGCACTTAATGTTGTAACCTCTGGGGTAGTACTTGGCCAACTAGAAGAACTTTGCTGCCCCAGATCCAGACTCAGCTGAGATCATTTATTAAAGGTAGCTCTTCAGGGACACTTCGCATGTCTGCATTATGATATATTATCATCACTGCACACATTTATGAAACATTTTTTCCCGCAGAAACTGCCTCACATCTGATCTGTCTCAGCAGCATAGAAGATTGAAAGCCATTTATAACAGGAATTAATCAGCCCTGAAACTCACTGAAGGCAATCCAGGTTAATCCAACACCTAGAACAGTTCGGCTAATTGGGATTTTGCAAAGGGTTGTGGGGGAGGGTAATATATTCTTAATCTCCATCACAGCTACAGCCTAGGATTTCAAAATTTCCATCTAGCATAGTTGATCAAATATAATCCTCCTTCTCCATCACCAAGGCTCCAGTTTTCTCACTTCATGCTTTACATGTTGCAAGACGTTAGGAAGCAATAGTGGGGAGAGGGGTAACTTCAACCATACTCATTGGTTTCTAGATAATCAGTAATTGTGATGTCCCTTACATGATCAACATTCTGATCCAAAGACAGGACTGTCACAGTTCAGGGAAACTGCACCTGTACTTCCTGTCTGTGATCCAGCAAGGGCACCCAGCTCCCAGGCATCACCTCTCTTTGGCAGAGGCCCACATCTCTCCCTCCCTACTGGTATTTTCTCCCCAGGCTACAGTTTTCTGCCTACACTGTGATATCCCCGGAGAGTCAAACTGCCACAGCAGGCCAGCATCTGCTCTTTACTTTCTCTTTCAAGGCTATGAACAGCTGTAATTGTCAGCAGTTATGAGCTGCTGCACTTCACATTTATAAGCAAACACATTTATTCTTGAGGTGAAAACATTAGAGAAAATGTTAAGAAAAACACCAAAAATGAACCTACAAACATGCTAATGAGGTTGCCAAAGATCACCTCCCCCACTCCAACAAGAGGTCTGGTCAGCCCTTAAGACCCTCCCACTAAGGAGTTTTTCTGTGGTTTAAAAGTTCAGTACAAGTACACCTTAAATAGTTTGCCATTCCTTTTATATGGCTTGGTTTCTTGAGCTTCAGATTCTAGGAACACCTAATCAGCAGATAATGCTCTCTTCCTCATGGCATAGATTCAAAAGACTGGGTGTTTGCATAACTAGTTATTTCCCAATAAATTTACTTCACACGTATTGTCCCAAAAGACCATTGTTGTTGGCCGTATTGTTCGATATAATCCTTTGATCATCCAGGCCCACAACAGCACATAACCTTAATATAGAAAGATTCTCCCAAAGATGTTTCAGGACTGTTGGAGGTGCTCCACTCTTGGAAGCTTGTGGATCCTCTTAGTGGATACTTCAGCATGGAGGGGATAATAAGCAAACTGTGATATGAATCTAATATTAAAATCCATACCAAACATCCAATTCAATGGATTTCTCCCTGTATGAGTGGACAACCATGGCCTAAATTAATGTTGTGTCTGCCTATCACAGTGACCATGAAATCTTCAACAAATTAATGAGTGTCATAGTCTATGGACTAGACAACTGATTTTGCTAACTCCAACTTCAGGCCTAATATCAAAAGCTAACTTTGCCTTGCTAGGAAAACTTTGAGGAAAGCAAAACAGCCTGTACACCACCACAATTCCTGCATTTGTGTTTACATACTAAGCGGATGTCCTAATGAATATATCCCTTGCAATGAGGCACTTCTATATGAGAAGTCAGATGCACAAATGAAGATGCTAATAAAGTTAAAAGGTACAGTATATAAACTGTAGTTCCACTCTCCTAATGTACAGAACAGAGACATGGCCACCAGCTAGAAAAAAAGTCAGTATACTCTTCACCAGGTGAATGAAGAGGTTAAGATGATCAAATGGTTGGATGCTCCATGACTGGAAACAAAAAATATGGTGGTAAGGGGCCCAATGCAGGTTGCTCCAATTGAAGACAAATTGAGGGAGACTAGGCTTTGTTGGTATGGGCATATCCAGTAGAGATAGGTACTATATTGATAGGATGGCTCTTGCAATGATCTCAGATGAAATATGACCAAGGGGAAGACCAAAAAGACTGTACACTGACCTTATATCAGTAGATCTTAGAGAGACCAATTTGCGTGAGAACATGGCATACAATCATGAGTTTTGGAGGAAGGCTGTAAAAGTCACTGACCCTGAATAAGGGAAGTGGCAAAAAAGAAGTGGTCAGGTACACCAAGCACAGCCACTCTCTTCCTCAACTCTCCCTAGGCTCATTCTTTACTGAGTAGCCAGCATGAAAAAGCTGCACTAACACATGGCCAATAGTATTCTCACTGTGTGGAATGCAAAATCAGGGCTCTCATCCAGAATCAAACCATAGATAGTGCAGGTTTCATGCATGGGCAACTTTATTTATTTTTCAGCATGAATTGCTCACTATTCACTGCTGCCCTGTCATTTTAGTAGAAATGGGATAGTGGGCATTGTCAAAGTAATGGACAGTAAAGACCTGGCCTAGGGACCAGTCTCTTCCCATGCTGGGAGTCCAATGTGAGCATGTTATGCATACCGCTCTGGGCTCAGTCCACATAGTATGAGGGTCTTAGTCCCAACCACAGAACCTGGTTGTTTAGCATATGCTGTAGAGATATGTTTGCAGTGCTGGAGATCCCCTGTTTAAAACCCTGGTATGTCAGCTAAAATGGCATCACACCAGTGCTAAGGGAAGTCATAAAATGGTTGGTTCTGGAATTAGTCATCCTGGCCTGCCAGATTTAGCGAGAATAACAACAATGCACAACCTGTTGCATATTTAACTGTTACAATTTTGTTTCCTGTGCACTGGACCTTTAAATTTCTAGGAGTCTGCTGACAGCTAGAAGCAGTGGCCATTTTGTATTTCGTTGAGGGGATGCACACAGTATGTTCTATCTTTTGTTGTTTCTTGATTTGCTGTTTTCTCTTAATCTGAGAGATAGAGAGAAGCAGAGAGAGAAACACACAAAACATTCAATCTGAAAGTATATGGTTGCTCTTTGTGTGTGGGGAAAAATAACATCAAACTTGGGGAATCCAGTGTCCATTGAAGTGTACGGAAAGAGTCCTATTGATTTCAGTGGTTTTTGGATCAGGGCTGAAATTACTGTGTCCTGTGAAGGTTTGCGTTTTATGCATTTGAGGAGTCAAATAACATGTCACTGAGTGTTTTTTGGTACACTGTCAGATAAGAATCAGTCTGTGGTAGAAATATGTCTTAAAGGCACCATAGCCCCTACAGGTTAATGGATCCATGAGCAATAAACAGCATGGATTTATAAAGAATAAATCTTACCAGACAAATCTGATTGTTTTTTATAAAGAATTACAAATTAAGTAGATGAAAGGAAAGGGGTAGATGTAACATATTTTGATTTCAGTAAAGCATTTGATAGTGTCTCATTAAATCTGTGTCACAAAATGAAATCAAATTGACAGATATTCACAATGTCATGTGGATTGAAGATCGGCTGAAAGACTATAAACAAAGAATATGGATGTACTGAGTTGCAGAGATACGTCAAGTGGGTTACATCAGGGATTGGTGTTAAATCCAGTGTTATTTAACTTCTACATTCTTGATTTGGGAGAATGGAGTATAAATAGCTCATTAGTGAAATTCATAGATGACATAATTTGGGAAGAGTTATGAATACCATTGTTGGGTGCAAAAGAATGTATTAGATCAAGGGTTGGCAACCTCTGGCACATAGCTCATCAGGGTAAGCACATGGCGGGCCGGGCCAGTTTGTTTACCTGCTGTGTCAGCAGGTTCAGCCAATCATGGCTCTCACTGGCTGTGGTTCACCGTCCCAGGCCAATGGAAGGGGCAGGAAGCAGCACGGGCGAGGGATGTGCTGGCCCCGGCTTCCCCCATTGGCCTGGGATGGTGAACCGCAGCCAGTGGGAGCCGTGGTCAGCCAAACCTGCCTATGTGGCAAGTAAACAAACTGGTCCGGCCCGCCAGGGTGCTTACCCTGGTGAGCAGCATGCCAAAGGTTGCCGACCCCTGTATTAGATCACAGAAAGCTGGTGGGGGTGGTTTAAGATGGGGCTTAGTCTTGGAAAATCCAAGGTTATACTTCGGATATAAGCTGAAATACAAAAACATTCAGTGATTATCTGGAAAACAGAAATGATAAAATACAGTTGTGCTAGATAATGGGCAGAGAATGTAGTGTGAAAAGACAGTGATAGGGACTAGTGAAATTATGGATGCAGAAGCAGAGTTATTAAAATTACATCATGGGACTGTGTTGTACAGTGCTACAAAATGTGAGTGCGACCAATTTAATAGTGAATATGAAAATACACCTGCTCTATTTAGCTCTGATGCCTAGAATATTGCCTTCAGTTCTGGGAAGTGAATTGCAAACAAAACTAAAGGAAGCTCAAATTACAGCAACAAAAATAGTGGGGTGCAGCAATTGACTTATGAGGAAAGATTAAAAGGACTAAATACTGTGGGCTGAATTCTCTCTCACAGTAAGACACCTTTACATTGACTATGTAAATAGGTCTTGATGTAAATAAGAATCTGGCACTACATATATGGTTAAGCAATAACTAAAGGTGTACTTGCTGATAGTCGATAAATAACTGAAGAGAGTAAATATCAAGAAGGGAGAGGAATTTAGCATGGTGCACAAAAGTATACACCTCTACCCTGATATAACGCTGTCCTCGGGAGCCAAAAAAATCTTACCGTGTTATAGGTGAAACCATGTTATATCGAACTTGCTTTGATCCACCAGAATGTGCACCCCCGCACCACTGCTTTACCATGTTATATCTGAATTCGTGTTATATCGGGTTGTGTTATATCGGGGTAGAAGTGTATCTAGAAACAATGTATCAACATTGAGAAGAAATTTTAAAATGACTAGAAGCATCATTGCTTGGTATATTACAAAATGTACTGTAAGGGAACAGTACTGCTCGGGCACAGAGTGACCCAATATTTTTTCCCAGCCTTTCATTTCTGTGACTGAATTCAACAAGCTTAATTAATTTTACTTCTTTATAGGGGTGTGCACAAAGGGGGCAAGCAAGGGCAGGGGCACAGAACTCTTCTGGCTCTGGGGCCAGGGTAGAGAAAGCGATCTCTTCTGATCCCAGGGCTGCAATGGGGACACAGATTGTGGCCCTCCAAAGGCAGTGAAATTTAAATTTCTGTGCATGCCCCTTGTTCTTTAAATGAAAGATTTTAGTCATGGGCAGGATGGTAGACAAATAATTTGGACAATACCAGCTCTCATGTGCAGCATTTTTGCCATGCCAGATGTTACTCCAAAAGTCAAGTCCTAGAAATATCACTGAATTATTACCTTCTAAATATGAAGGACACTAAACCAGCACTTTGTTCTGATAGACCCTCCCTCAAATGCTTCCAAAATTAAGGATAGGTGCTTTTTCTTATGCACAAAGCACAGATGGCAAATACAGTCCAACTGTGAAGCATGTAGCCAGCGGATAACATTTATACCTTATGGGAATATTTCTAGTAGAATATCTTTCACTTCTATAACTGAATTCAACAAACTGACTACAAACAGGAGACAGTAAACAAACAGGATACAAATCTTTGAAGACTACAATGAGGAACATTTTGTGGCGTTGTAGGCGTGCACCAGAAATGCAACATGTTGGCTCCAGGTTGCCTTCTGCTCTGGCTGCAAAGTCTCTAACATATCCGATAGGGTTCGGTTGAACCTCTCTGGTTGAGGGTCACCTTGCGGGTGGTAAGGCGTTGTCCTCGACTTTTTAATACCTGCTATCCTCAGCACCTCCTTCAGAAGGTGACTCTCAAAATCTCGTCCCTGATCCGAGTGTATCCGGGCTGGGAATCCATAAACTGAGAAATATTTTTCCCACAGCACTCGAGCGACAGTGGTGGCCCTCTGATCACGTGTGGGATATGCCTGCGCATATCGCGTGTAATGGTCGGTCACTACTAGGATGTTCCCAATATTCCTCTTGTCCACTTCTTAAGACAAGAAATCAATACAAACCAGCTCCAGAAGTTTGTTTCTGGTGATGTTCTTCAGATATGCAGCCCTCGTGGGCAGAGTTTTCCTTTGAACACATCGCGCGCAGGTCTCACATTTCCTGCGAACATCTTCAGCCATCCGTGGCCAATAGAATCTACTGCGGATAAGTTCCAGGGTCCTCTCGATCCCTAAATGTCCAAAGTCATCATGCAGGGCCCTCATGGCCAGGGCTCTGTAATCTTTTGGCAGCACTAGTTGATTCCGTTGCTTTTGTAGAGGGTCTGTGGTCGTGCGGTGTAGCACTCCCTGAATCAGTTTTAGTTTGGTCCATTCTCTCAATAGTAGTTTGCCCTCTGGGGTAGATGGGACAACCTCAGCTGGGCCTCGCCTCTCTCTTTTGGCAAGTAGTGTATCACGAATGTCAATATCTTGCAGCTGGGCTTCCTGCCAGTCAGCCACATTGAGCATGGGCAAGGAAGATTGGTCCAAAGCAATATAGTTTACTGAAGCAGAAGGCACGCATTCAGGGGGTAGGCCCAAAGTTTCAGCAACACATCCATGAAGGTTCTCATGGGCCTCCGGCTCTCGGCGACTCACACTGCAAATAGCTCTCACTCCATCCGTGGGTATCATAGCAACTTCTGGTGCCTGTGGACGTCTGGACAATGCATCTGCATCTACATTGCTTCTCCCTGATCGATATTGAATGCTGAAGTCATAGCTAGCCAAAGCAGCCACCCATCTTTGCCCTGTAGCATCCAGTTTAGCACTTGTTAACACATAAGTCAGTGGGTTGTTGTCTGTCCACACCTGGAACTGAGCCCCATACAAGTAGTGTCGAAATTTCTCAGTGATGGCCCATTTCAAGGCCAAGAACTCCAGCTTGTGGGTGGGATAGCGGGTTTCACTATCAGACAGTCCTCGGCTGGCAAAGGCTACAGGTTTACGCTTGCCTTCCACCTCCTGGTACAGTACTGCCCCCAGACCCTCCAAACTGGCATCAGTATGCAGGATAAATGGCTTGTTTGGGTCAGCAAATACTAGGACTGGGGCATGAGTTAGGCAAGTAATGATTTCTTGAAAAGCCCTTTCACATTTCTCATCCCACCGTGGCCCAAAGGGTTCGAAGGGGCCATAGTGTCTCTGCACGGAAGGCCCTTTATTCTTGGTCTTAGATTTGTCCTTGCTGGACTGATATCCCCTGGTAAGATCAATGAGGGGTTTTACAATTGTAGCGTAGTTTTTCACAAATCTGCGGTAATAACCACTAAACCCAAGGAAGGTCTTGAGTTCTCTGTAGTTGCTTGGACGTGGCCATGTAGTGAGTTCTTCTATTTTATCAGGATCAGTACTCACACCCTCTTGGGACACAATGTGCCCCACATACTTCACCGAGGTCCTGCAGAACTGGCATTTGTCAATTGAAAGCTTCAAACCATAATCCTCCAGCCTATCAAGCACTTTAAGAAGTCTTTCTTCATGCTCCTCCAAAGTTCTTCCAAACACAATCAGGTCATCTAAATAAACTAACACTTGCAATAAATTCATGTCTCCCACAACTTTCTCCATAAGACGTTGAAATGTGGCAGGTGCTCCAGAAATCCCTTGGGGCATGCGTTCGAACTGATAAAACCGTAATGGGCAGATGAAGGCTGTCTTCTCCTTATCTTCTTCACCCAGAGGGATCTGGTAGTATCCACTCCGAAGATCCAACACAGAGAACCACTGGCTTCCCAGCAAACAGTCTAAGGCATCTTGAACTCGAGGCATTGTGTACTGGTCAACCACAGTACGGCAGTTTAGGGTGCGGTAGTCAATACACATCTGGATTTTCCCATTCTTTTTACGGACCACCACAATGGGTGAGGCGTATGAGCTGCGGGACTCTGTAATGATGCCATTTGCAGCCAGCTCTTGAAGATGTTGTCGCACATCTTCCATCTCGGAGAGAGCAAGCCTACTAGATCTCTCTCTGGAAGGTCGAGAGTCATGTAGTCTCATGTTGTGCTCTACTCCTTTTGCACATCCCACATCCCACTCATGCAATGAGAACACCTTGGATCTTTCACAAAGTTTCCTTCTTAGGCAATCTTTCCACTCCTCAGACAATGGTGAATCTCCAAAGTCAAACTTTGCTGGGTCTATTGTTGGCACTTGAGTCTCACACTGGGGTTTTACAATTGATTCAGGCTCAAAGAGGTCTGCTCTCTTTTGTCCTTGCCTCACAACAACATTTCTACTTGTTTCATTAGTAATCAGTATAGTCACCTTTTCCTGGGCGTCAGCAGGTAGGGTTATGACTCCACTGGGGACCAGCACTCCTTCCGGGAGCTGTCCTTCAGACAGCTGCTCTATCATTGCTAATGCCCCTTTACTGCCTTTCAGCCTGGTACTCATGACAAGTACTTTTTGCTCCATCCTTGCAGGCACTACTAAGGGGGTTGTACCCATGTACTTCAGTGCCCCAATTGGTAGCTCAGATGTCTCCTTTTTAGTGCTCTCAATTTTCCTATAGGCTTCAGCACAAAGCGTATGGATCATCAGGGTACTCAGGTACTGGTCCCCAGCCCGTTGTCTGCAGTAATCCGCGAGCACCTTGAAGAGGCTGGAGTTGGTCCCTATCAGCACAGACACATCAGAGGTCCCTTTTGGGTCAGGGCATATTAAGGCAGCGGTGTCTACCTCTTGCTTTACCCCAGCAACCTCCTCTGGGAATTCCAGGTGCACTATGACATACCCTTGATAGGGGTATTCATCCATGCTGAGGCCACACAGACCAATGCCAGTCAGTGGCTGTATGGGCAGATGCCTAAGCATCTGTTGGTAGAATGACTGAAATATAATAGTCACTTGAGATCCAGTGTCAAGCACGGCTTTACACTCCACCCCTTCAATCCTCACTATGACCTCTGCTCGAGGCCCTATCAGGCCTGCAGGGATCCCAGCTGGATGGTCTCTTCTGGGGAAATCTTCAAATCCTCTAGGCCTAGGTGGTCTCCGTTCCCGGACCTTCTGGCAGCTACTGGATCTCTTCCAACTAATCCTCAGCTTTTCATACACTAAGGAGGGGTTCTCTTCCTTATGGCAGTTAGCAGCACTGTGCCCATCCTGACCACACCGGTAGCAAAAGAATTGTCCTTTCCCCATTCGGCGGGGTGGGACGGTGACTCTAGATACTGACTTCTCTATCGTCACAGTCTGAGGCTTCTTATTCCTGGAAACCTTAGCTCGGTCAATGATGCTTTGCAGCTCAGCTATCCGTTCTGTCAGGACCTGCATTTGTTGGGCAAGTTCCTCTGTGGTGCTCACCATCTGTACACTGGCCATTGGCGGTGGCGTCGTGCTGGCTGGTTCCAATGTTTGCGCTTCCCAACACTCGCTGGCTGCCTGCCTTTCTTCTTCTTCCCTGACCTCCTTTATCAGCTGGGAGTAACGTGGGGGATGTTCCTGCCGTTCTCTTAGTCGGAGATGAAGTAGGATTGGGTTCTGATACTGAGTCCCTCTTACAACTTGAGCCAGTCTGGTGTGATCCATCTGCTCAGCAATCACTGCTCCCCTCATAACAGCTCTCTGAAGCAGTCTCTCCAGCCTCTGTATATAGGCTGAAATTTTCTCACCCCCTTTGCTGTCGGGAATTAATGAATTTACAGTAACTGTCCTCAGGGCCCTCTACGCTCCCAAAGGTATTATCAAGGGCCTCTAGGCAGTCCTTCACACTGACCTCAGGGTCAGTGAGCTTCAGGGTGTGAATTACATCTAATGCTGGGCCACTAAGGCTCTCTATTAGACATCGTCACTTTTCTACATCGGGTACGGCCCACTCCCGCAGCATTTCAGTAGTATCCTCCGACCAGAGTTCAAACTCCTCTTCCCCATCAAATAACCTTAACTTACGACAAGAGTTTGACGTAGCATAGGCCAACACAATCTTTTCCAATATATGCCCCAATGCTTTTGCCCGATCATAGGCTGCCGCCCCTGAGCTAGAGGCTGCAGGACTGGGGCCCAACAAACCCGACATATTAGCCATTATACAAACAGTAGTTTCCTCAAAATATAAACACAATTATTTCCCAATACAGTGGAACACTCAACACGTGCTTGTGAGGGGTACTGACCCAGGGATCCTGGACGAGCCCCCAAAAATGTAACCCTTCTGCCCCTCTGAGTTGGCAGCAACAAAGGCCGGGTTCAGTATCCAGGGGTTCCGTTTCAGTAACACAATGCATAACCGGCTCGAGCCCCCACCCAGTGACCTGGGACCCTCACATACCACACCCCCCTGGGCGCCTCTAGGAGGCAATACTTCCCCTCTCGCAAGCACGGAGTCTGAGTGTAGCAAAATCTTTTTAATAAAGGAAGGAATCAATGCAGCATCCCATTGGAGAAACACCACAAACAGGGTTATAACAAAAACCATAAACAAAAACCCACCTCCAAGTATGTTTGGCACTGTCCTTTTTCCCCTTAGGGTTTTAAGTCCAATTACCTCAAAGTCCAACAACCCAAAAGTCTCTGGTCAATGCCACCCCAGAGTTCGAGAGTTTATCTGTAGAGGTCCCTCCCCCTAGCCTAGGTAGAAAGGGGCACCTTATGTGGTCCGGGGCCAACTGCCCTGCCTCTCTGTGGGTTCTGGTTCTGCCTTCTCCATGAACTGCTCCGCTTTACCAGCCGCTCCACTCTGCTCCTCCAGCCGTCCTCAGAAACTGCTCCGCTCCACCAGCTGCTCTGCTCCATGAGCTGCTCCAGTTCTCTCTGCAAACTGCTCGGCTCCGCTCGCTCTGTGGGCCACTCCACTCGTCCCACAGCTACTCCGCTCTGCCAGCCGCTCTGCTGCCACCAGCTGTCCCATGATCCTCTCCAGCCGTCCCCACAACTGCTCCACTCCACCAGCTGCTATCTTCAGGCTCCCCCACTAGTTAGCACAGTGCTCAGTGCTCTCAACTCTTTAGTGATTTCAACTCTTAGTGATCTCAGCTCTTAGTGGGGGAGCCCCAGTGCTAGTGCACCATTAGCCCAAAGTGAGTTCAGCTCAGTAACCTGTATTTAGATTTTTGAGGGAATAAAAAAGATCAACTCTGACATTCCACAGTGGAGAGAGGAGGGGGTGGAACTGGTACTTCTGGCTCCACAAGGAGACTTCACCACCAGGCACAGATACCTATCCCCAGCCTCTCTCAATTCACTGGGTTTTGGAACCCATGTCCCTTGTCTAGCAAGTACCACCCAACTGAAGTTGAGTCATTTGTCACAAAGCAGTCCCACAGCTCGGCAGCATGGGATGGGGTAGGCGTGCCAAGCAGTGTGAGTGAGGGATGTGCTGGCCGCAGCTTCCTGCCACCTCCATTGGCCTGGGACGGCGAACCACGGCCAGTGGGAGCCACAATCAGCAGAACCTGCCAATGCGGCAGGTAAACAAACTGGTCCGGCCTGCCAGGGAGCTTATCCTGGCGAGCAGCATGCCAGAGGTTGCTGACCCTTGGACTAGATGATTTAGTGGTCACTTCTGCTCTAGAAAAAAAAATCTATGAAAGGAGAGAGTTCTGTGTCTGATTTATAATTAACTACTATCTGAGCTATAATGAGCATCAGTAAAAACTCAAGATCTGCCACATTGCAATTTATTGCGGTACTGGTCTGTTTCCTATTTTAAGTGTAGGGATGTACCACAGTTACTACATGGCCTGGGAAAGTGAATGCTGAGTTTTCAGTTGTACCTACTGTAGTACATATAAAAGCAATTTAATGAAAATACATGTATACATATTGTTACGTTAAAATAAATTAGGAACACCTTCAGTGAGCAAAGATACTGACTTTCAGCTTAGGAACTAGTGGTGCAATTTTTTAAACAAGAAGATGTAATAATGTGTCTGTTGCTAGGCTGTTACCATTGGTGGTTGAGAAGCAGCTGGTTAAATATGACTGACAGACAAGAAAGCTCTGTACTCATTCTGTAAATAACCATTTTGTGAAACATAACTTTTGAAGACTGGTCTTATTCAAATATACAGGCCCATGCCATTATGTTATGGAATTGTATTGCACTTCTGCAGAGTGACCTGATATGCAGAAAATGGAGCTCCATAATTCAATTCAATTTAATAATAAAGTAAAATAATTTTCTAGCACTTTGGTTTAATCATATGGCTAGAAAATGGAAAGCTGATTCTCTCAATGGACATGGATTAGAATTTGATGTTAATAGAGTTGCACCTGCTGACAGCATGACTGAGATTTTGTCCTTTTAAGTTTAAGGGACAGATCTTTACCCAGTGATTTCAACTGAGCTACATCAATTTATAGCAGTAGAAGATCTGGTCCTAAGTATTTTAGTTGGCAGAAGTACTTCCCATCACAGGAAGGTGAAAAATCTGAAAGTCACCATTTTGAACATGGAGTACAGCTCTACAATAAACATGGTGTTATAACAATGTTTTAACATTTCTACTTTTTTCATCTGAATTATTTTTGTATAAAGTTATTCTCAACTGCCTTGCATATGTGTGGTCATATACACCAGTGCAAAATGAGTACAAAGTGGAGAGAAAAAGCTGCTAGATTAGCATGTTAGCATTTTACACTGGCTTTGTGCAGGTTCAAATAGTTTAAATAGGAGCAAGACAGTAGAGCAGGGATCAGCAACCTTTGGCCCACGGCCCGCGTGGGTAAGCACCTTGGCGGGCTGGGCCAGTTTGTTTACCTGCTGCATCCACAGGTTCAGCCGATTGCAGCTCCCACTGGCTGCAGTTCGCCACTCCAGGCTAATGGGGGCCAGCACATCCCTCGACCCGTGTCGCTTCCCGCAGCCCCCACTCGCCTTGGACGGTGAACCATGGCCAGTCAGAGCTGCGATTGGCTGAACTTGTGGACATGGCAGGTAAAAAAACTGGCCCAGCCCACCAGGGTGCTTAGCCTGGCTGGCTGTGTGCCAAAATTGCCGATCCCTGCATTAGAGAATTATAGGAACATATGAATTTGCATACTGTATCAGACCCACATTATATTTAGTTCAGAACCCTCTTTCCAACAATTGCTAGCTCCAGATATTTCAGAGGAAGATTCATGAAAACTTGCAACAGGCAGATATGTGGTAATCTGCCCTTCATGAAGGTCTCCTCCTGATCACTAAGAGTTAAAGATTGCCTAATGCTCTAAAGCATGAGATTTGATATCCCTTCCAAAATTTGTTTGCATTCACTATAGTATTCTATAACTTATTGTGTACCTTAGCCTGACATCTCAGATGAGGTGGAGGCCTGGTGGTAGAAGAAGCATACAAAGGATATAGTTGTGAATCTCTGATTTAAGGGCCAGTTCAACACAGGGTGGCTATGCTACCCTTCAGGGGCCATCTGTCAGCTGAGGATTGCCAGACCCCAACCCACAATGGGGACTGCAGGGTTTGGCATACGTACCATCTCTGCTGGCTCTATGCCCACTGGGTTGTAGGAAGATGGTGCTGAAAGCTTGTAAAATAGCTCTACCTGGGTGGTTCAAAGGAGCAGGATGACAACAGAGACTGTGCCCCCTTGTGTTTCTGTTGATTGTGATTATTTTTGCTTTATGTGTAATGTATAAGGCTTGTCTGATACATTTTTTTAAAAACAAAAAACAGTAGTAATGGATGAACCACAAAAACATTGACATTTTTAATATTATTTGAAGGAAGGTGCTATGGTCCAAAAAATGGGTCAATAATTATTTTAGCTCAACATCTTTGGTTTACATATAAATATATTTAGTTACAGTCTGGCTATACATGAGTAAATTGAAGCATTGCTTGTTCATGCATTCTGTTGAAAGGCCTTAATGTCAGTTCTCTCTTTCTCACTGTTGGGTTTTGAAATGTTAGTATTGAAGACATGTTACGTCACCATGGTACTGTTTGTCTGAAATAGAGCTTGACAAATAGTAGGAAAATTATTCAAACATTTTTGAATATTCTGAAATGCTTTTTTGTTCATACCCCTTTTTAGTTTGCACATCCATGAACATTTGTCCGACAGGTTTCTATTTGCAGGTTTGTTTAGGAGTGGCTGTTCTTCATCCAAGTATCCATATTCCCACATCAACAAGGGTAGTGGCATGCCAATATAGGTATTTATTACCTGTGCCAGAAATTTTCCTTCTCTATTTGTATAGATTGTCATCTACCCATAGAATGGGAAAAGTACCATGTAGCTGAGGTGACCAGTCACAATTCATAAATAATAAATAATGAGTGTTGAATAATCAAAGGCATAGTCAAAAAGCTTACAAACAGCTAAAAGATTTTAATGTTTGCATGAACTGAACAATTATAAAAATAAATGCATTAATAAAAATGATGCTGTTTGTGGATAATCTACACAGAAAGGGCTAAATTTCTCAGATAAAATGTTTTCCTAGCGCTAGTGTGAAATGACATGTTGAACTCAATTCCTCGCTGAATAATTTCTTTGCAAGAAAGAGAAATTTGCAAGTAGTAAAATATCCCTCAATGAACACTTAGGTCAAAAGTTGTGACATTTTATGTGAGATGTTGTTTTCAGTTCACTCCTACTGCAGATTGGCAGGGCATAAAGTACCTGATTTACCTGGATGACAAAATAATGAAGTCTCCATATTTGACACCATGGAAACAATGACTAAAAAACCCTTTATCTCTGTTAGAGAAATATCTTTTAAAATGTTAAAAAGACTCTCAGTGATTCATACCCCTCCTACAATGCTCAACTCCTAGTGACATCTGTCTGTCTATCATTCTCCACTTTGCTGCACCAAACTTGTCTCATTTTCTATCTGTTCATGTGTTTGAACTATCTGTAAAGGTGCCAGTAAAGAAGTACTGTGTTGAAACATAAAAAGATGCATAAAGTACCTTGGGAGGAATGCAGTCTGGTTGTCTCTACCCTCTAGTCCTATCAAATCTCTTCAGAGTAGGAGACTCTAGTGTCTCTTTTTTATTTTAATGTGTCTTTCTTACCATATCCTCTCTTTAATTTTAGCAAATATAACAGTCATGGGCATTGTATTTTATTTTTTACCTTCTGTCTTCCATTTTTATTAAATAGTTATGGCTTATTGTTAATTGACATTGCAGATTGTCCTTATTAAGTTTGTACTGCAATAATACATCTGGATGTAACTGGGGGAAAGATTGCTGCCCAGCTGTTTTCACTATATATAATTCTAGACCCTTAAAATTACACCTGTCCTGCTGAGGCTTTTGTGTTCTCCACACTGATTTCTGTTGAACACTGAGGTTTTGTTTAAAAACACAAACCAAACAAAAACCTCCCTTCAGGACAACTAGAGTGTCAGGCTCCAGGACCATAACCTCAAATGATTCATTTGAAAGAATAAAAATCTCTTGCTGTTTTGAAAAAGATAAGATCCAAAACCCTTCCACTGACTTCAGTAGGCTTTGAATGAGGCTATCCCTGAATACAAAAGCATCTAATGATATAAAGGAGCCCAAATAATGTTAAAGAACAAGATTGTTAGCAGCCTTTAGTGAGGCTGTAGTCCTGTATGTTTTATTTAATAGTCCAGTGTACTAATTCTAGTCAATCACATATGTGGCAGTGTAGGCTTTAGGGGCCATTGAACACTGTAAACTTTCCCAGTGTATCACAGTTATAGTTACACCTATGTTAACTAACTTTCTGCTGAGCCTGTGAGAATTCAGTGTTCAGTAGCCCTCAAAATGTCTCATTCCTTCCTTGTGGGTTAGCAGTTTCACACTGGACTGAAATATAAAACATTTAAGGTCAGTGTTTCAATACCCCTTAGCTTAAAGGACCTTTCTTAACAGTGCCTGAAAGGCATGTTTGTGCCTCTTTACTTATCAGTGTCTATTTCTTTGTTTCTGTATTTCTATTTTGCACAGTTAAGGGGGACAATAGGTAGTAAAGATATTGCTGATATACAGTACTTACAACAAGCACACAGAAGCCATGAACAAGCAGGCAAACACTCATATGAGAGAACAAAAATCAAGATTAGTTCTAGAAATTGTGGGTGTCAAACAGCAAAAGCTTGATCTTGAGATCTATTGAGCTCTCCTGGGAGGTGCCGGGAGCCCTCCTCTCCAGCTGAAGTCAGTGGAAGTTAAAGGCACCCAGCTGGAATGCTGCTTCTTGCAGGATTGAGCCATGAGAGCTAGATTTTCTAAAAAGCCTGAGTCCCATTTAGGCACCAAAAGAAGTGGCCAGATTTTCAGAAGAAAGCAGCACATTGGATGACTATAACTATTACAAAGGCAGCTTCTGGATTCTAAACATTTTTGAAAATCTGGCCTTTATACCCATGCCTAACTAGGTGCTGAGTGCTTGGAAATCTGGCTCTGATCTCTTTGTAGGTGGGAAAAAAAAACCCTGGCCCTAAGTGCACTACCTATGAGGCATGGATCTTCACCACTAAGATGTGTGGAAAAAGGCTGCACTGGGATATGGGAGATTGGGTTCCATTTGGGCTCTGCCCTTGACCTGCTGTGTAATCTTGGGCAAGCTGTTTCACCTTGTTTTCCCCTTACTTTTTGTTTTGCTTGCCTGTTTACCTGAGGTTTTTAGGACAGGTGCTGTCTCTTACTATGCATTTCCACAGTGCCTCGCACAAGGGGCCCTGATCTTATTTGGTCTCACTATGCATTTTTCATCTAGGATTTTATTACAAGATCTAAAAGGCACAAGCATAATAGAAGAAAAATTAACATGGATTTGTAAAGTGGGGGAAAAAAGCAATAAACAGGGTCACCCTTGGTAGAACTGTGCACCTGCTACCTCTCACAGGCATGCCAAAATCACATACACTGGCTGCTGAAATTCTACACTTAGAGTAAATAAACCCCAAACTAGAACTGGGCTTGAAGAACAAAGAACAAACTATTTATCCAACACACTTAGCCCTTTTTTCTCTTCACAAATTACCTGTGAGCAAACATGGATGTTAACAAATATATTCATTATTCAAAATTGTTTGATTAATGTTTTATATGAACATACTTTGGCATATGGGATTCTGTGACCTATTAACTTTCTTCACTATAAGTGATGTGTGGCTAGTCAGGTAAGTCATTTTGTCCTGTTTTTGATGCTTATTTGGAAGGCTGAAACTTTATATGGGGCAGGGGAAGTAAGCACTTCTGGTGAGAATATTCACATGCAAATACCTTGCTAACATGTATGATTGCAAGAAGAATAGTCATTTTCCCAGGCATTGATGCAAATGACTCATTTCCAAATGCTCATGGATAAGAAAGTAAAAAGGGGTATCAACATGTCTTAAGAAAAATGCCATGTAAGTGTGATGAAATAATTTTTTTACCACTTTTTTCTACTATTCACCCATTTCTACCCCAAACCATGTCACTTTAACAACATTTTTGCACGGCCCTAACATTTTTATGAAGATACGTGAATGGTAGAATGAAGTAGGAATAAAGCAAAAAAAGGTGAAATAGGAGCTCAGGATTTTCTAATATGTAGTCAGGGTAGAAATGATCACAGAGAACATAAAAGAAGAACTGGATATGAAAAATAAGATGTTTTTCTAAATTCTTACAAATACAAAGTTATATCAAAAGCTACAGGACTAAATTAGTCTGCTCTTGAAAAGTAATTCAGCATTTATATTGCTAACTGAAAGATATCCCTTTAGGACTGTGGGGAAAACAGCAGGTTACTAAGTTACGGCGCTTTTTTCATTTCTGCAATGAGTCACTTGAGTCATCTTCAGTTACAAAACTATAGTCATAAAAAGAATACCATGCTTAAGACCACTAGCTTCTGGAATCCACTGATCCATGCAATTGCTGTCACACTGGAGAAAGCAAAGTTTGACTTGACATTAGTTTCTTGTCCTTCCATATTGCATATGACATATTATCTTTCTTTATGCATTTTACTTGCAGGATCTTGGCATTTGGAAAAAACAGAAGAATTCTTATTTGGCTGATATTCATTGACCAATGTCAGAAGCCCTTTTGTCAATTTAGGGAACTGCACCAACACACACTTTTTTTAGGTTTATTGATATTGCATTCACAGCAATGTCATGAGTTTCATTTGAGGAGTCAGTTCAGCAATTCCTGTGCCTGAACAAAAACGGAATACAATGGAAAGCATGGGTGCCAGGTTAGTTGTTCAGTGAGGAAAGAATGGGCTTGTGGCTAAGGAGGACACTAGGTGTCTGAAAGCTGGGTTAAATTCCCAGCTCTTCCATTGAATTTCATTTTGACAAACCATTTGCGATCTCTAGGCCAGATTGTAAGCCACTTATATGCATGGTGAGCAGCTGCCCCCTGGAGCAGTCCTGAAATTTAAAGGTTTGTGCCTGTAACTGCTTGTCAGTCTGTGATTCATAAGCTGGCATTCATAGCCACTGTTCCCACTTTATAAAATGAGGATACTATTTCCCTACCACCGAGGGGAGCTGTGAAGACACAAACTACAATTTTCATAAGAGCCTAATCATAGTTAGGTTTGAAACTCCCTTACGCGCTTCTGAAAATCCTGGACAAAGTCACAAGGGTTTGCAAGATGCTCAGATACTAGTGACAGGAGGTCATATTATTCTAGTCCAGTGTAGCTTAGATGAGATGGGGAACATATTTATTATTTAATGCTCTACACTCTTGAAGCGTTTTAATTTCCCCACACTGATTGTGATGGATTTTTTGCTGTTTCACCTTTCTGTTGCTACCAATCCCACCAGTCACAGGCCCTAAACAACAAAGAAACAGCTTGGTTTTCAAAAACTTTCCAGACTCTCTGGGGAAGATCAGAAACTTGCAGCATATTTTAAACTGTTGTTCGATTTCCTGAGGGGAGAGAACTGTCTCTAGGCACAAATTAGTGCTACCAGTGGAAGATAGGGTTCAGCTGTTTATATACTAATATGAAGCAATTATGATAAAACAAAACTCATTCCAAAATTCTGCTGTAACTATGGTAACCTGCATTCAATGTATTCCATTAAAAATATAAAAAGCTACCCCAGCAGGAGTGAGTAAATATTATCTATTATTGATTTATGAATGTTCCAGCTTGTGAAAAGTGGTTAATATATTTTTGTCATGAAACACATTTGTTAAACCTTCCTTTGTATTGATAGTTATTGTCTGTTTAAATAGTGTCTGCCAGATATCATTAATTTTTACATCTATTTTGAATCACTATCTGCCTTCATTATAAAGACTCTGTTATACACAAGGTCTTGGGGACATTTCCTTGATTAACTCTGTTGTTTTGTTAAATTTCTAATTGGGGTCACTTCCAGTTGTATTCAACTTAAATTTAACAAATAAGCCTCCATCCCAAATGTGATTTTGTATATTTTTCTTTTCAATAATAATAATTGATAACGTTTTTGGCTATTTAAATGTATGATGAACAGACAAGCTATACAGAGATTATCATTAGCTTCCCCAAATTACTTGCATATGAAAAATAAAATGCTGCAAACTGAACTAAAAACCTTTTGAAATTTTGCTTAAAGTAATGTTTTGAAAGGACAAAGATATGAAAAATAGGTGCTGATTAATGTATGTTGACTGCCTTTTAGAACTGTTCAGTACATTTTGTTGCCTTATTATATATTGAGCACAATGATATTGCACTCAGAATAACAAACAGAGGAAGATGTGGTTCTTATCATTATACAGATCTTACAAATGAAGCACACTAATCTGGTTTCTCTTGTGTGAGTTCATAATGATTTCTGCCATGTATGCTCCTATGCATGTCGCAGAGTATACCTAGTACCACCATAAGCACTACATACCCCAAAAGGAGTAGGTCTGGATCAGACTACATCACAAATAATAATATCACTATTGCTGGCACGAGTTGACTCCAGCATAGAGAATTAATTATTTTCTCTCACTCTTAGGAGAGGTCAAGGTTGAAGGTTGCTGATAGAACAATGTGAGAAGCTTGAATTGTTGCTATCCATGCTGCACTATGCCTGTGGAGAAACAGAGAAATTAAGTCTCCAGAGCTATGGATCAACCATGTTCCACAAGCATAAATGCACACATGAAGTTCTTCCCTCACAATATGTGCAGTGTTGCAGTTGACTTTTTCTTCCAGAAGGTAGTTTCAGATACACCTAACAACATTTCTAATAGCTTAAGCCAATGGGATATCAGAAGTGCTGTAGGAAGAAAGAAACATTATGATAAGATAAAATGTTTTCCACATTGTATTCATAACCCAAGCCATCCATCTGGTTGCTTGGTCTTGTTGTATGAACTTATTCTCTGCAATATAAAGTGCTGATATGGATTACTGGGCTTTGTTCTGACTAAAAAGTGCTGTCATTCATCTTTTATTTTGCTGTGGCTATGGGCCATTATTTCCAATAGCTGTAGCTGTCACTTCCAGTACTGTGACCCATCAGGAAATCTCACAGGAGATTGAAAGAGTTTTCATAATGGCCTGCCAAGGCTGTAATTTACAGGGTAGCAGAAGGGGCAACTGCCTACTGGTCTTAGACTTATCACTCATTCCCTGAAAAGGTTAAACAAGCACAAGTAGGCATGCTTTTCATGCTGTTCAGCTGTCCACCTGCAGCACCAGTGTTAGCTCAAGAATCCTAAAACTGTATATTTTCCCTTCACTAGCTGTCTGCCAGCATTGTTGTTAATGTGACCCAGAAGGCTTTTGCTCTTGTCAGTGCTCACAACCTTCTGGAAAGTATCAGCACCACTGCAGGCAGTCAGGAACCATTTATAGTCTCAGGAGGTCTGGAGATACAAACAAGCTACAAAGACTCAGCTGGGGAAACGGATACCATTCTGTTTGAATGAAGGAGGGATTAAATATCTGGCTGGGAGTATGCCTATGTGAGGGAGAGGGTGATATCATCTTGTTGTGAAAGGCTAATTTTTCCATGTGTTGGCTCATTGTTATAAGCTCTTTATATTTGTCTGGTGTTTCCTCCTGTTGTCTGTATTTTCATCCAAAATACAATTTCTCTCATCTCTTCCTCACACACACACCCTTCACCAAATATATATATAAAATCCAGGAGGAAAATCTACTGCAGAACTTCTATTAATTTGTTTACATTATTGGAAAATTTTTGCTTCTTAAATGAGAACATAGGCTTCATATCTTTAGATGACCCTCATGTCTTGTGTGCAGTGTTGTTAGATACCTCGTATCATCAGCAACTACAACACATACTTGAGGGGGACCTCATCCTGAAATAAATCTTTCCTGAACCCCCTCTTCTGGCCTTCAATCAACTTTCCAACCTACCCAATCTCATCATCAGAAGCAAGCTCCCCACAGACCAGGATACACCAACTCAAATTGGCACCAGACCCTGCCAGAGCAACAGATGCAAAACCTGTAGACATATCTCCACTGCCGCAGTGGTCAACACCCCCCACAACATACCTTTCATAATTCATGGGTTCTACACATGTCTGTCACAACATTGGTTTACCTCATCCAGTGCACTAAATGCCGCAATACTAACTATGGGAATGAAACCAGACAATCACTATGCTCTCAAATGAACTTTCACGGAAAAAAAATAAGAGGAAAAACACCACGTCATGTGTGGATGAATACTTTACACAAAGCGACCACTTTATATATGACTTATCAGTCCTCATCCTTAAAGGAAACTGGCACAACACTTTCAAAGGACAAGCCTGGAGCTTAAATTCATTACTTTGCTAGGCACTAAAAATAATGGACTAAATAAAGACACTGGATTTATGGCTTACTACAACTATCTGCAACTCACTAATAAACCCCTCCAACTGCTTTCTCCACTTCCTTTCTTCCCTAAAGGCAGGTCTTCACTACCTGCTGAATTGGCGGGGAGCGATCGATCTATCAGGGATTGATTTATCGCATCTCGTCTAGAAGCGGATAAATAGATTCCCAAATGTGCTCCCCGTTGACTCTGGAACTCCAGCTCATGAGAGGCGGAAGCGGAGTCGACGGGGGAATAACTTATTTGAAGAATCTAACTGTCCAAAAATTGTGTATAAGTAGATTGATTTTTTTAACCTCAGATGTATTTGTTGTTCAAATTACTTGCTGAATAATTACAGTGAATATTTTTTTTCTAAATTCTATTCTAAATTTCAGTAATCATCAGCTGAGACACGGTTCATCTGATATGTTTCTGTTGCCTGACTGGATAAGCATAACTGCTAAAATCAGGTTTCTAGCGCAAAAATAAAAAATACTTTCCCTGAGTATTCTCTAATATTTGCTTAAAATTCTGTTTTGGTGATTATACCTACCAGTACATTCATTTACTAGACTATCTGCAGAGAGCAAGCACAAAAGGAATGTGACTATAGATCAAGTACATTTGATTAAAAATTTGAATTTTTTGCAGAATAATCTTCAAGGTCTAGTGCTACTTATTATGGGCTTGATTCACAAGGACATTTTGTTTAATCATATTCCTTCAGCCATTCTCTCAAACTATGCCCACCTTCAACGAGAGCTGAAAGGGAATGAGATTTTCTGCTTCAAAGAAAATTGCAATTTTGCATTTCTTTCCCTATTTCAAAATGGGAATAGGGAAAAAAATCAAATTTCCCACAAAATAAAATTTTAAAAAAGCTGACCAAAATGCTTAGGTAAAATTAAAACACTTCTTGTTCTGGTTTCAACTTTTTAAAGTACTATTATATAACATATGAAACAAAAAGTCATTTTTGAAATGGAAAATCAAAACTGTTCTGTTCGGTAAAGGAAGGAACATTTCATTTTGACCTTATCAGAATGCTCTGCTCTGTTTCTTTTTATAAATGAAATGTCATCAAATTAAACATGTTTTGCTTTCCCTGAATTGTTTTTTTCCTGTGGAAAAATGTTTAATCAGAAATTTTCTGACCTGCTCAACTTGAAACCCCTCTGATTGAGGATGGTAGTGTATTACGATAATAATTTGTCTTCTCCTCATCGATGGCTATGTTTCACTAGCATTTTCATTTAATAAACACTGTCTCTAGCTGCTTTGTTTCTATGCAGCACAGAAACAAGACACAAAATCTATTATATTTTAGAACCTCTCCATAAATTCTAACCTGGAGAAATGCAATACCATACACATGTGATACCATGAATATGATCAATATCCTTGAGAGGAAAGCTGAGTTACAAGATGATCCTTCCAGTGTCTCAGCAGCTTATAGTTTACCAAACCATATCTTGACATTTAACAACTGCTGAACTTCTTACCTGTTAAACATTGTTATGCTTCTGTCATGAAAGTGAAGGAACCATAACTCAAAAAGCCCCAGGCATGAGTGAGTTACCAAGGACTTCCACATAAGTGAAAGAAATAAAATTATCACTCTTCATAGAACAGACAAAATTTATTTTGGCGGAAGTAAGGAAGGCTTGAATTTCTATGTGAAGGATGTGACACAAATCAGCCTTGGCAGCTGTCTATGATTAAGCCTTGGTGGATGTTTATCATTAATAAGGATGGTAAAGTAATTCCTGTACAATAGGAATCAACTCAAACTGTCATTGCACACCTAAGGACAACCTTAAATGAAACTTTGTTTTAAGTCTGAAAAAGTTTGGTTAACTTTTATATTACTGATCTGGATGAAAGGAGGAAGTACGTCCCATTAGACAGCTTGACTCCACAGACACCTATATTCTCGGAATCAGGTAATCTATGTCTCACATTGGCTGTCTTTGGTGGTCAGATGCTTCCACACTAGAATTCACAGGCCAGGACCTTATCTTGTGTAAATTGCTGCAATTCAGTTGACATCAGTTGACTGTACATACAGTACAAATAATTCCCATGATGTTCATGGAAATTACTTGATTGAAGTCAATCAGAGCTACTTATACATTCCATGTAAGGAGAAACAAGTTGCGGGTCAGTAATATGCCAACCTCACATTCCACTTTGGACATGTGTACCTAAGATCTGTCCTCCCTGTCATAGTGCAGATAAAAACCATGGAGCATTTGTTTTAATTATTGTCCAACCCAATTATGTTATGAAGAAAGGAAAATTAAATGTTACTTAGCAGTAGTTTTTTAAAAGTGATTCCCAAATAGAAGTGAAAAGCTTTTAAGATAAAAATATCACTTAAACATTTATAAATATGAACAAAATTTGAAGAATGGAAATTCAACCAATATGCATTCTGCTGAATGCTGCTTTAGAGTCACTAGAAGCAAAAGAGTTTGTCTTAGTGAGTCTCAGTGCCCAAATTAGGTGGGAATAAAAAGGTTTTTTTCTGACACACAACCCCTCAACTTAATATGATTATGTGCATTGTGGATAATGATTATATGTGTCCATTTCTGAACATTCTGCAGAATGACCCCCTCACTTATCCACCAGAATGAGGAACTGACACAGAGGCTCTGTGGAGCCTGCTTTCCATCCACACATATGTAAGGGAGGTGAGCATACCAGTGAAAGGGATTAAGGGGGTGCTTTACTTTACGTCCTTAGGCAAGTGTAGAAGATAGGTCACAATATGACCCTTAGACTGTAAGGTCTGCAGGGCAGGAAATGTCTCTCAGACTTTAAGGTCACAATGGACCATCATGATCATCTAGTCTGACCTCCTGCCCATCGCAGGACACAGAACCTCACCCACCCTCTCCTGTAATAGACTCCTAAGCTCTGGTTGAGTTCCTGAAGTTGTCAAATAATGATGTGAAGACTTCAGGTTACAGAGAATCCACCATCTGCACTAGTTTAAACCTGCAAGTGACTCGTGTCCCATGCTAAAGAGGAAAGCAACCCTCCCCTCCCCTGGGTCTCTGCCAATCTGACCCAGAGAGAAATTCCTTCTGGACCCCAAATAGGGTGATCAGTTGGATCCTGAGCATGTGGGCAAGACCTAGCAGCCAGACACCTGGGAAACAATTCTCTGTAGTAACTTGGAGCACTCCCCACTTAGTGTCCCATCACTGGCTGTTGTGGATATTTGCTGTTAGCAGTAGCAGATTGGTTACATGCCATTTGTGGCAGTCTCATCATACCATACACTCCATAACCTTATCAGTCTCAGTCTTGAAACTAGTTAGGTTTTTTGCATGCATTATGCCCTTTGGAAAGCTGTTCCAGAGCTTCAGTCTTCTGATGGTTCACCTAATTTCAAGCCTAAACTTGTTGAATGGTAGTTTATTGCCATTTGTTCTTGTGTTCACATTGGCACTTAACTTAAATAACTCCTCTTCCTCCTTAATATGTATCCCTCTGATGTAATTACAGAGAGAAATCTAGGGTGATCATACGTCCCGTTTTGGCCAAGACAGTCCCTTTTTTAAGCCCTGTCCCGGCCATCCCAACTTTTTTATCAAAACTGGACATTTGTCCTGTTTGTCCTCACCAATTCTTCAGCTAGCAAGAGCAAACTGGACAAATGGCCAGGTTTGCCAAAAAAGTGTGGTGCGACCCCTACCAGGGCATAGAGGAATGTGCTGTGCCAGACAAGTGGCAATGCCAGCCCCACGTGGGAGGAGGGCTCAGGAGAGCGGCTAGGGCCAGGCCAGCCCTGCGCAGGGGAAGGGGAGGGAAAGAGGGGGACCTCAGGCCATCCCCATCCAGAGTCTCTTTTTCCCTTTGGGAAAATACAATCACCCTAGAGCAATCATATCTCCCCTCAGTCTTCTTTAGCTTAGGCTAAACAAGCCAAGGTTTTTGAGTCTCATCTTATAAGATGGGTTTTCCATTCCTTGGATCATCCTTGTAGCTCTTCTCTGAACCTGTTGCAGTTTGAATTCAACCTTCGTAAACATGGAAAACCAGAATTGATCACAATATTCCTGATGAGGTCTCACAAGTGCTTTGTATAACTGTACTAACACTTCCCTGTTAGTGCCTGGGTGAAAATAGGAATGACTCCCAGTCATTCCCAGTAGATGGTACAGAACAGCTGGTAACCGTATTCATCATAGCAATTGGGGGCTGAGCTTCAATCAGCCCCCTCCCTTTCATGTGAAAAGAAAAGATTCTGTACTACCTGGACTATCATAGCAGTGGGATGCTGGGCTCCTCTCCCCCACACTGCTTAATGTCCTGCCTGGACTGTCATAGCACCGGGAGGCTGCCTCCCCCTCATTTTATGTCACTAAAAACTCAGTGTTTCTTATTCCTGCATTCTTTATTACTTCATGACACAAATGGGAGGGACACTGCCATGGTAGCCCAGGAAGGTTGAGGGAGGAGGGAAGCAACGAGTGGGGTTGTTGCAGGGGCACCACCCATGAATGGCATGTAGCTCATCATTTCTGCAGGATCTGACATGGAGCAGCTGTGCTCTCTGATACACTGCTTCTCTAGTACATTTGCCCCATATTCTAGGCAGGACTGACTCTATTTTTAGAAACCATAAAGGAGGAATTGACTTGGAGAGTCATTCCCAATTTTGCTTTTGCGCCCCCGGCCGATCTCAGCCAGGGGCAGCCATGATAGCAGCAGACAGCACAGAAGGACAGATAACCATCATCTCATTGCCAAATTACACTGACAGCAGACGGTACAGAACGACTGGTAACCTTCTCTGCTATCATGCAAAAGCAAATAAATGCTGCTGTGTAGCACTGTAGTATCGCCTCTGTCCGCGACATCTAGTATACATACGGTGACTGTAAAAAAAAAAAGCTGAACGGGCTCCATGGTTGCTGTGCTATGGCATCTGCCAGGGCAATCCAGGGAAAAAGGGCACGACATGATTGTCTGCCGTTGCTTTCCCGGAGAAAGGAATGACTGACGACATTTACCCAGAACCACCCCCGACAATGATTTTTGCCCCATCAGCCACTGGGCTCTCAACCCAGAATTCTAATGGGTGGGGGAGACTGTGGGAACTATGGGATAGCTATGGAATAGCTACCCACAGTGCAACGCTCCGGAAATCGATGCTAGCCTCAGACCATGGACGCACACCGCCAAATTAATGTGCTTAGTATGGCCACATGCACTCAACTTTATTCAATCTGTTTTACAAAACCGGTTTATGTAAAATTGGAATAATCCCATAGTGTAGACGTAACCACTGTTTCTACCTCTGGATCTATAGTGAATAACCTTCTTGTCTGAGTTTTGCCTTGGAATATGAGACCCTGTCCTGGGCAAATAACCTTTTTTTTTTTTTCTTTCTTCCAGTTCAGGCAGTTCTGAAAAATGAGAAAAAAAATTGGTTCATGTTGAACTTGAATTTGGGTGTCTAACGCTGAGTGCCTTAACCACTGGGCTACAGTCATTTTCAATTTTTTTTCTGTTCTCTTGTGAGCCTATACTGCAGTGTTTCTCAGACTAGGGTTGCCTCTTGTGTAGGGAAAGCCCCTGGTGGGCCAGGCCAGTTTGTTTACCTGCCCCATTGGCAGGTCTGGCTGATCATGGGTCCCACTGGCTGCAGTTCGCCACTACAGGCCAATGGGGGCTGCTGGAAGTGGCGGCCAGTAAGTCCCTTGGCCTGCACTGCTTCCAGCAGCTCCCATTGGCCTGGAGCAGTGAACTGCGCCCAGTGGGAGCCGCGATCTGTCGGATCTGCAGATGGGGCAGGTAAACAAACCTGCCCAGCCCGCCAGAGGCTTTCCCTAAACAAGTGGCAACCCTAGTTTGAGAAACACTGCTATACTGAATTATCATCCCTCTCTTCTTGAAACTATTCATGATTTTGGGTCAAATTTCCAAATAGGTCGGAGTTGGCCAAAACTGCATTTTTCTGTGAAAAAACTATTTGTCTGAAAAAATTTGCCCTGCTGTACTCTCAGTCAGCTGCTCCACACCATTAAACTAGTGCCTCAGACCTCCTGAGCCCCTCCCTCCATTTGTTTACACATACTCCCTCGGAGTCCCATCTAGGCCATTGTTATTCTGAGCTTCTAATTTATTCCCTTTTGGGGCAATGTGGTAGAGAAGTAAGGAACACAGGCTTAGCAAAGGAATTTCTTAACTGCTGTCACTTTAGTCTTAAAAGTTGATAGAGTTAGATATTTGCAAAATAACATGTCCTGGAAGACAACCTCCCCTGGTTCGAACTCACCTCTTCTCTGAGGGTCCAAGCCTGGTCAGCAGTTCAGGCTAGACAGACTTCTGCTCCTCTTCTCTCCTTCTCATTCTGCTTTCACACAGTGATGGTTGCTCTCATCCTACTCAGAGGAGAACTCCTCTTAACCACTGTCTCTCGCTTTTGTTATGTGCCCAGCGTGAGAAGCTGAAGATCTACCAGCCTTGCTGGGGCCTGTTGTTACATGGGGTTGGGCCAGTAGTTCAGACAATCCAAGTTAATATCTCCAGATTGCTCTGAGATGGCTTCTTAGGGATGGCTCATCAATGAGATGTCAAACATCTTTCTTAGCTAGGATGGTTTTCTGGAATGCAATTCAACAAGCTTGCTTTGGGCAAGGTTAGACATGTGTTCGACAGATAAAACTGAATTGTGGTCTGTTGTATTAATGTAGATGGAATATATTGGTCCAAGGAAATAAAGATGGTAAAATGACCCAGTCGCTGTCCAATCTTAAACTGTGCTAAACAAGGTTTGGGGCCTAGAATACAGAAATCTCTGCTGGCTTATTTCTATGGTCATTATTAAAAATCTTTATCTTCCTTAAGATATTCCTTCCTTAAGATACAGAAAAGAAGAAAAAATAGTTGTAGCCTTTTGAAATGTAAAGTATTAAGGAAGACTTTCATTTTAGCAACATCCCTTGTTCTCTTTTTGCCTCTGGTGGAGAGTTTTTAGAAGGACCCCCCTATTTTACAGTCTTTTAAATGGTATTAAAAATGATAATTGTCTATTTTGGAAAAAGTTAGTTGAGATGGGCTGGAGCTGTTGTTGATAGTGGTGTTAGTCAAGCCCATATCCTTGAGAAGAGGGTGTGCAAAAGGTTCTCTGGGGCGGCATGAAGAAAATGGAATCCCGTGGATCCAGTTGCTATAATAGAAGGAACAGGATAAAAATAGAATTGTTTTGGGAGATAAGAATAGAGGGGGTATTGTGGGGTAGGAAGGGAGTGGGTTTAAAAAATTAGTCCTCCCGTGCCATAAACAACATGAATGCCCTGGCCAGCAGCTGCTGCTCTCCAGCCACCCAGCTCTGAAGGCAGTGCTGCTGCCAGCAGCAGTGCAGAAATAAAGGATTACTTCATATTACAAGTAACGAGGGGGTATATGACAAATTCTGCGAGTGGTAAGGGGGTAAGAAGACTGAAAAAGTTTGCGCAGCACTATCCTAGAGGACAAAGCAAGACAAGCACACATGAAAACGGAAAGAAGAGAACAGCAAAGACAGAAAATGCGGCTTGTATCTCTGGTGTTGATTTTCATTGGCAGCATTGCTGCTGCAAAAGCGCAAGCCCAGCACACAGTCTCATCAGCTACGCCAAGACTTTACAAACTTGAACCAGTGTCAGGGCATTTAGGCAGGACCGGCGCTAGGGGTTTGAGCGCCCTAGGCGCATGGCAATTTCGCAGCCCCTCACGCTGGTCCCATGGCTCTAGTAGAGCTGCCGCAGTCATGCCTGCAAGCGGTCCACCGGAGCCACGCGAGCAGCTGACCGTCCGCAGGCACGACGGCGGCAGCTCCACCGGAGCCACGGACCAGCGGACCCTCCACAGGCACCACTGCGGCAGCTCCACGGGAGCTGCCTGCCGCCCCCTCTGGCAAAACGGTGCCCACCATTTATTCTGGCGCCCTAGGTGATTGCCTAGGCTGCCTAAATGGTAGCGCCAGCCCTACATTTACGGCATTGCTTTCACTTGCCTTTTTAGTCACAGTCTTACAGCAGTATTGCAAAACTTGCGGTCTGGCCAGTTAAGCCAGACTCTTATTAGACAGAAGGAAGAAGGAGAGAGATTAGAAATAGAAGAATAAGGTGCGGGAAGGAAAAGTATACATGGGGAGAGGCAGAAAAACAAAGTCTCACATTCCAGTTGGTGATTGGGATTCAGCTGGAACTTCTGGAAGTGGCAATGTCATCTGGATGGCTCTGTTAATTGTGCTTTTACACTTTTTTGCCTCTTACACCAATTTACCTCTGAGTCTCCCTCTTTTTTAAAGACTCTTAAAGGGTGTGATGGATGGAACAGACCATCGTCTCATTATTTTCAGGCCTAATTTCCAATAAAACAATTTAAATTCACTGATTTCCACTTCTCTTGTTTACCAGGCATGGTCTTAACACAAACCTTGCATTTTATCAGTAGACCTTTTAGTTTGGACTCACTCAATCTTTGTTTTCCTTTTGCACCTTTTCCCACCAGCATTTGTTGTTATAAGTTCACATTTTATGAACTTTCACTCACTTTTCACAGCTGAGCCTCACCAACAAGAAAAGTTTGGAAGCCCAATTGTTACAACAGGTTCTAATAAGAAGAAGAGGCTACAATATAAAATGGACATCTCAATTTGATACCGAACTATCCTATAGCTTTAAACCAAACCCTATCAAATACCCATATCACACTTTTGTAGACTATCGGGTAGGTGCCATTTAAATATGCCCAACTGATATGAGATGTAGGTGGAGTATTCATTTCATTAACAAACCATCTGTTCACAGCCTCAAATTCACTGCTGGGGCCAAGCTAAGGAAAGCAGAGAAGGAACACAGAAAAACATCAGTTTTATGATTAGAAAAACAGGATGCTGTTCATGTAAATTCCTCATCTGGCAAAGCAAATAAGAAAACAGTTTTTAGATTGAAGTGTAATCTGAATAGAATCCACTAAAATAATAAATTGGAGACAGAATTTAATTATTGCTTTTCTCTGCTTGAGTTGCTCCTTGGCCCCTTTGCAGACTTGCTAGCACTTATTTTCTATTCTTTTCTTACCCTTTATCTGTTGACAGTATTAACATACCGAACTGCGATGTGTTTACCATACAATTAGAATAGATCTGTATTTTAATTAAATATCAGTTCAAGATCACAGCTTCCAAGCTATTTTTCAGCACTGATAGTGATCAATAGAAGTAGATGCTGAACAAAGAAGACAAATAGATTTTTCTGCAAAGTCCATTTATTTTTTTAAATAAATTTCTTCTCTTAGCCCTTTTCTTACAGTGAATGAAAAGATTATATTTCCTGCATCGTTTTAATAATTCAGTGACATACATTTAGAAAGTTGAAAGCTGATACTGATTGCCACATCATTTTACTTAATTGACACCCTTACTTTTTTCTCTGTAACTCACCATGACAGCTATGCTCATGTGAGATGTGGCGGCTGATTGTCCCTAGAACAATGAGTAGGGGCAGGCGCTGCAAGTGAAAAGTGGGTGGTGGAAGAATTTGCTGTTGCCAGAGATCAGAATGAACCCATGTCTTGCTATTGTTCAGGTGCAATAGATAACTTTAAAGAAACCTTCTCTTGTTGCTGGGACATCCTCCAGCATATTATTCCTACTGATAAATATCAAGAATGATCCACTTTAAGTCTAAATGAAGGAGAGCTCAAGAGTTTAGATAGGTATAATGTTGTTTTTAACTATATAAATAGTGCTTGGATATTTCAGAGATGGAGACTTCTATCTAATCTATGAATTTTAAACTATTTGCCAGTTCACTAATACAAAAGTCTTTCATTTCTATTAAATTCTGTAAAAGTTAACAGATAAATGAGAAATAGGGAATAAGTAGTATTCACAATAGTATCAACATTTCATTGCTCTACTGCTGTGTGGTCTGTGAGATTTCCACCATTTTGGGCCAAAAAATTTAACAAAAACACAGCAAGGGCTGTCAACCTTGAACTTCGAAACTTCAGCCTAAAATATCTTCAGAGCTTAATAGTGCTCCCTTATTTCATTAACTCTAGGGTGTTTCCCTTCACATCTACATGTATTGTGTGCCAGAATCTGTTCTTATCTACCCTACTGCAGTATTTACTTTCACATACACAAGAGCTGAATGTGTGTGTATGCGTGTGTGTGCATACATATGTAAAAGGAATTCTCATTATCCAATAAAGTTCTATCATTATCAAGTGGCATAATAGGGGAGAGAAAACAAAAGGAAAAAACGAAATGAAAATAAATCCTGATGAAGCAGATGAAGAAACAGAATAAACTATTAAAGAAATGCTAAAACTTTGTGCCAGGCTTTCAGAATCTTGTCCAACTATGTCAAGGCATATCGCATCCCATAGAAAATGTACTAAATGTAGTGTATTCAATCATCTTGTGATTTGACTAAAGTTACTGACACCATGTAATTGCAAGTGCATGCTCCATCTTAGCTGCAAAGAGTGTGATTAAATTCTTGTATTGCACATTTAATTGCCTCTGTGAATAAGTTCTACTGTGTGTCAAACTGTGTCTCCTCCCGTATAAAATATGTCATTCTTGTGTGAATACTTGCGTGTCTGAGTTTAAAATTCACTATCCATGAGTACTCAAGCATGTAAGCTTATCATTTGCTTTTTGCATGAATTTGTACTAATAAAAATCAAAACTTGCATGACTGAAAAAAACAAAGGCTAAAATAAATTCATTTTGAACTTTGAGCAAACCTTTTATGCAGTGTTTGCCCATCTAAAGTAACAAGAGAATGCAATGCGTCCCTCTATGCTTTTAATCCCTAAACACCCCCCAAAAGTTAAAAGACTATGTTCAAATCTTGTTCTAGGAGTCTGCACATAGTAAAACTGAATCAAAGAAAAGTTTAAGTAAAATATTACAGCAGAATTTCATTTCATAAGTGTCTGTCAAGAAGATCAAATCTTTCATATTGTCTTTGTAAATTATTAAACTAGACTTTGGTTCATAATGATAAACTTACATTGAACTTTCATAGTTAGGGGCATTCTGTATATAAAAACCTTGAATGAAATGTCATCAAATGCTAACACTTCCAAATTCTAATCATACTATCTTTATTGAACCATATGTGACTGATTACAATCAGAATTTTATCTAGTCATAAATGCATTCTTGAATCAAACTTCTATAGGTTGAAAATGTACAAGAATTTGACTTCATGCTGGCTATGCAGTTTGTAAACATATTGGGCAGATCCTAAACTGGTATAAATTATTGCAAGTTGATTGTATTCAGTGGAGCTATTTCTATTTACAAGATTTGGCAATCTGGTCCACAATATGTAATTTAGGGCAAAATTTGGCATCAAGGACCTAGTGAGAGGGCTCACACTAGGACTTTTGCACCATGTAAGTTCTGCATTAATAGAGTTTCCTCTAGGAATTCAGAGCAAAATTTAGCCTAACAGCTTAAGTTGTCTTTGGGATATTTTTCAGGTGTTCTGTCTTGGGGTGTGTTTCACCCTAGAGAATTCCAGAAAAATAATAGCCAGGCTCATTTCTTTCCTTTTTAAAATGTCCTATTTTTTTAAACACTACAAAGTGCCCCGATGTTTCTAAATGCTCTTACAGAAGATCCCCAAGCCTCTGCATGCTGACCTAAATTTAATTATTCATCTTCCTCCCTTTCCCTAATGCCCCTCAGCTTCCCTGCTTTTGCTTAGCTGTCTGTGGGCTCAGTGACACGTCAAACATGGAATTTTGTACCTGATTTGAAGAGTCTTATTGGTCTATTTGGTATCACCTAAGGACACTAAGGGCAGGTCTATACTACGGGGCTCAGTGGATCTAAGTTATACAACTCCAGCTATGTGAATAATGTAACTGGAATTGACATAGCTTAGTTTGACCTTTTGCGGTGTCTACACTACACTGGGTCGATGGGAGAAACTCTCCCATTGACTTACCTTATGCTTCTCGTTCCAATGGAGTACCGGAGTTGACAGGAGAGCGATTGGCAGTCGATTTAGCGAGTCTTCACTAGACCCGCTAAATTGACCATAAGTGGATTGATCACCATGCGTTGATCCTGAAACTGCATTTATAGTTCAGTATCCCCTAAGTTAGGGAACTCCTTCCAATGCAGTTTCGCCAGTTTTCAGCCAACCCGTTCATGGTGGCTGGCATGGTTGGATGCCAATCCCCTAGTTTAACCATTAGGCACACTTCCCTCTGATGGAGCTATGACCATGTCTGGTGTGGGTAACAGCTGAGATTGCCAAATTCAGGGTAGACTGCAAGAAACAAGGTAGGCACACCACAAAACTGGTGGTTATTCTAACTTTTGTGTTCACCAAGCTAGTAACAAAAGGGAGCTCTTGGATAGCCACACTAGTTAACAAGAAGCAAAAAATACAATCCCCTTAAGTAATCCAGAACAATCAGCACCCAGATATCTGGTCTTTATGATGAGAGGTTATTGAAAACCAGATTAATTATACAAAAGATTCTTCTAATCCCAAAAGATTGTTGGGTTCTCTTTGCGGATACAGACTAACACGGCTGCTACTCTGAAACCTCTTATTATGCAAGGTACTGAATTCAGCCATGGAGTGGAAATCCATCAACTTCATGATATATCTCCTCACTATATGTTCCATTCTATGCATCCGATAAGTGGGCTTTAGTCCACAAAATCTTATGCTCAAATAAATGTGTTAGTCTCTAGGGCGCCACAAGTACTCCTTTTTGCGGATACAGACTAACACGGCTGCTACTCTGAAACTTGGGACATATAGTAGTATATGTTGTAATATGTTATAGGCCATATGGGCCTAGTATAAATGCAGTATGCTTGACATGTATACATGAGTTACATGTTGGCAACTGAAGCAAGGATTTAAAGTTATAAGTGGTCAAGAATTGTCTGTGCAAAACAAACTCTGTCATGTCCATAAATGGAATTTCATGGATTATGGCAGCCTGCCCAGAACTGGAGTTATGGATGAAAGGCTTAGTAAACAGACAAAGAGCTGATGACATGATGGACTGGTCTATAAAAAGGTTGCCTGATATATCTGAAATTGGAATCAGACACTGACCCAAGGCCATGAAAAAGAAGAGGAGTGTAATGTGGGGCTCCCCACACCTTGTCATTGGATTGAATTTTGAATGGCCATTGGGATTTCCTTCTGATCTTCAGACTCCGGTGTAATATGAAAGGAATGTGAATGTGGAGTGGGATTTTTATTGTAATCAATAAAAATATTTAGAGTATTATATACCAACACTGTTCCGGTATCTGCCTGCTCCCCCATCCCGTAGGGAGGCCTCTATCAGATCCCAACAGTATCAGCCATTCAATATATATACGCTTTTTAGATCTTACCTAAATACCATGCATGTAGCCAATCCTTTAGCAACTAAAAATTAAAAGTTGATTAATAAAAAAAGAAAAGAAGTGAGTTGTTAAATGATTAAAAGAATCACATACAGTACGAGTGAATTCAGAGTCTATGGATCAAGTTCATAGCAGTGATGGAAGTCTGTAAGTTTGTAATAAGTCTCTCTGGTTCACCCATTAGATTGGGGATCATCAGTCCATTGTTCTAAGCTCTCCTTTGTTAGAAATCATGTCCAGAGAAGTGGAGCAGGAATGAAGATGAAGTGATGTCAGTCTCCTGCATGGGAAGATGGAGTCTTAGATCACATGTCCTTACTGACTCAAGAGGCAGCCATTGCATCAGTGCGCTCTGAAATGTCTCCAGGAGGGGCACACTGGGGGAGCTGATTGTCCTTAATGGGCCATCAAGCAGGCTGACTAGCCTTAATGCAAATCTGTTTTGGGACATCACCCAAGAAAACAACAGATTTGAGACACAAACACATAGCAAATATTTATAACTCCATATACAAAGATGATACATGGATTTAAACTTGATACTAATACTTAGCAGTCTTCAACTTTTCCATTTATACCTTACATGACATACCTTGTACAAGTTTTATTGCAATTTTGTAACACCAGTGACTGTATTAATGTAACTAATTACCTTCCTTTTTAATATGCATCACAGGAGCCATTAACATCGCCAGATCATCTTTTCAGACTATGTTCTTAACTCTGCATCCACACAGGCCAGCACAATAGTGTTAGCTGAAACTTTAAAACAAATGTTATTTCCCTGTTACAAAGGAAGATGTAATATGGATGGGACCAAAAATCTGTCCAACAGTTGATGACAAATCCTACTAATTCCTTAGTAATACTGTTTTCTAGGGTTTCCTGTCCTTAATTTATATACCTGTCCCATTGACTAGTGACTGTACTTAGGGGTTCCACTCTTGTAGACCTTGGCGCATCTGAATGACATGTGAATGTTCCCATCAGCAACGACACTTCAGGCATGTTAAGGTTTGAAAGATCAGGCCCCACAGTGGCTTGTACTCTGAGTAGCAGCTGAAGTAGGAAAAATCAGTCTTTAAGTGGCTTTCTTTTGAAAGGATGAATTTATTTAAACATCTAAAATGCCAAATTCCTTCAAGAACAAAGATATCTCTGTGGGTGAGTGTGAATCAGCTCCTAAATTACTCACAGAGAAACAGGTTGGCAATGGTATTTAGAGGAAAGCAGGTGTAGTGTTAAAATTAAAATACTTCAGTTCCCAGTCCCACCCACCATGTTGCTGGCAAAAAACAGCAGGATTGATTCTTTTAAAACATTTAATAAGTGAACAATGTAAAGAAACTGAAAAATAAGTAAGCAGCGCCTTATACATGAGGAAAGGCAGGGAGAGAGTGGGAGAGGGTGAGGCTACCAGATTTGTTATGGTAACAGTGAAGCTTTCAGGCCATATAAAGTATTTGAATGTGCTAATGAAATTAGCTCTTAGGCAGATGGAGGAAAAAGCTGAAGATTTTTCAGATTCACGAAAAAATGAAAATGTTTCCTATTGCCCACATGTGCAAATTGTTTCAAAGTTAAAAGAAACCAAGAGGAAGGAGAACAAAGCACTACACATGTATTTGGAATAAGCTTGCACAGTGAATATCCTACAGTTATCTCTTCTCCTTTGCTACTGTGAAAAAGGTACATTGCAACAAAGATCTGAATTTCTTGTGTTGCAGTCAGCTGCAGAAAAAGAAATCGAATCCAGGTTTCCTGAGTGACAATCCTCTTCTCTAACCACTAGACATGCTTTTCCCTTATGGAACAATTACATTACAAGCATGTACGAAGTGGTCTGATACTTTGATGAAGAGTCTAATAGACTGATATTACAGCTGGTAATGTAACAATAATTTGGCACACAACAGCTCACGCTACAGGAAGCAATACTTGACAGCAGTACTTTTTACTCAAATCATACAAAAGTTACAGTTGTTACATCAACTTAGCTTTTTTTAAAAGCTGTGTCTTATTACAAGAGGAGACTTTTTGTGTATGAGAGTTTTAGGATGGAGGAAAAATGGGGATTGTGATGACAGCAGTAGTACAAATTAGTCAACTGATATTTGCAAATAGTTTTTTTTCTGCAACTTGTTTCTATCAAATGTCATATTATTGTGAATATTATTTTCCATTATTTAGCCAGCTCCAATGGAAAGCTAAAAGTAAAATCCTGGGTAGTATGGGAAGCTAAAAGAAGGCAAGGCTGTAGTGACAGAGAGGCGTAGACAGGTAAATGTAAAAAAGTAAGGCTAGTAGACAATTTTCGGTCAAAATTTTCTTTTCCGATGGAAAATTGGGTTTTTAACAGCACACACCTTTCTGCAAAATGTTTCTGTTTTCTGTGGCAAACCAGATGCCCCAAAGCCAAAATATTTTGTCTGACAACTCGAACATTTTGAATTAGCTATGATGCTGCTGTGCTTCTTGGGAGTTGTAGTTTGATGCCTCATGTCCACGTATCTGTATGGATTGGGATTGCCATCCAGGCTACATCTCCCATGATTACTTCCCCTCTGAAGAACCAAAAGAGAAGATAATTTTTTAAAAGACTTGGGTGTCGGGGTTAGGATCCCAGAAGACAGTTCTGGCCTGGCAACTTGTATGGGCAATTTATTAGCACTAAAGCTGGCAAATTAAATTGTTGGACCATATTTTAGGTATGGTTTGTTCACAAATGTTTCATAGGAAGTCTTTAGTTAACTGACCCTTTGCAAAGAGGAATAATAATGGACAACACCAAATAAGTTAGATCTAAGTAAGCCCTGTTGCTTGTTCACAGAACTGTCTGCCAACAGGTTTTTACCCTACTGGGCCAGCTCTCCATAGTAACCACTTTTTGAGGTTCAGTCCCAAAATCACTATCAAGTCTGATGATAACGAGAAGTTTCAGGGGAGCAAAGCAAAAGATCTCCTATCCAATGGGGACATTTTCCAGGGGCCCGCAGAGCCTAAGAGAGATACAATATATTCCCAGAGCAGTGCTGGTCAACAGGGTTCCTGTGTAACCTCTTAAGGTAATAAAAACTGCCTACATCTAATGGAGACCCCAAGGGAAGTTAGATGATGTGACCATTGCCTGCCCTCTTCAACGATTAATTCTCTCAGGGAAATTCCATAGTGCAGGAAGATATAAATTATGTATCATTGTACAGTACATGTCTGGGTGAATTAGGTCCTCTTTGTCAACTTAGACCACTGGGGAACTTTCTACACATTATTACCTACTAAACTGCCTTACGATAGAGCTGGAGGTGATAAAAGTGTGATGTCAGGATTCATGAGTTGCCCACCTTCTTGAATGACTTGCAGCTGTGTGAACGTTGACCTTGTCTGCTACTAAAGAGAAATCAGAGATATGGCCACTGTGTATCATGATGTCATTTTGTATGTCATTTTATTACTTTTATTACTATTTACAGCACCTACGATTGTCTGCTTCAAACCTTTTTTCCTCAGTATTGTAAGTTACCCAGTTACCATACCAACAATGAAAATTGCCATTTTCTTTGAAAATGCAATGATTTAATTAATCACAATGAGCTGGAGGAGGATATGCTCTTTATCAATTAAAGGTCTAATTCTGCAACCTTTACTCTAACTGAATATCTCTTACTCAAGTGAGAAGTCTCACTGAAGTTAGCTAATTGTATTACTCTGAATAAATGCTTGCTAGTCGGTGTGGATAAGAGTTGCAGAATTTGATTCTATGTGAGCTGTATGGAAAGATGACACCAAGGAGAACACTAAATTAAACAATAATAAGGCTACTGAAGTATATTTTGATTGCAAAGAGTGACAGTAAAATTCTCCACTTGTTGGTTTTGTTAAACTTTTTATCTGCCTCTTTTGTAATGATAGGGAGGTGGCACTTGAAAATGCCTAGTGATACCAAGCTGTCAGCTTTGTTTCCTTCTCTGTCCCTTAGTGGTAATGAGATACTCTTTAATAGCCAGTGATCGAAGTTGCTAAGTGAACTCTGCCTCCTAGTCAGTGTGTCCTGTAAAGCAGATTGAGGGATGCTTTTTGAGAGCCACCTTTCACTGCATGCTTCTTTTAAAGCTGCTAGTGCAGTGGTTCTCAAACTTTTGTATTGGTGATCCCTTTCACATAGCATACCTTTGAGTGCAACCCTCCCCCCCTTATAAATTAAAACACTTGTTTATATATTTAACACCATTATAAATGCTGGAGGCAAAGCGGAGTTTGGAGTGGAGCCTGACAGCTCATGACCCGCCATGTAATAATCTTGTGATCCCCTGAGGGGTCTTGACCCCCAGTTTGAGAAACCCTGTGGTAGTGCTCTGTGCTGATAAATGACTTAGGCAAACCTGATCTGAAGCATATACAAGTATACATTTCAGGATGGAATTAGTCCCATAATTGTTGGGATATTTGGATTTCAGGCACTATATATTATAGTTTTCAAAAATCAGCTCCCAAATTGAGTCGAGTTCTTTACATATTTTTCAAGTGCTCACTAACAGAGCAATGCAAACCCTTTACAACTTTGTGCCCTTTCATTTTATTAAATGCCCGACATTTCAAAGTATTAGCTGATGGCATATGGTGAGTCTTATTATGTGTGCTGTGTGATGGAACATGGTGCAGAACCTAAAAAGAAATATGGACTGAAATATTGCCCTTAGCTTGGACAACCACTATTTAATCTAATTTTTCTGAAGAAAATTACTCACAGAAGCAAAGTGTTCTAAGAAGATATGTTACTGTAGCATGGTTAGAACAGCTCTGGCACCTGGAGGGCTTTAAGATTTCCTAAAATGTTACTTCTTCATTAGCTGCTTCCGAAAAAGTGTTTTCTTATTAAAGTAGCTCTTTTTCCAAATGTATAGCCTCCATGCAGCCAATGTGTAGCACTAATGTGCTTGTTCTCACAGGCACAGAACCTTTGAAAGCCGTTCTTGACTGCTAGGCAGTATCTGCAGATCTCTGGGGCCCTGCGTTCAACTGACTTCAAGTATTAGCATTATGCTGCTTCCTACCTTCACAGACTTTAAGACATCAGCTGAGAGTGCCTCTATGGCGGATTCTTAGGCAGATTCACCAAAGGGACTTTGACAGCAGGAATTAGATAATTTACCAAGTTCGTAAAGGCCCTTGTGTTATTCATGGGAGATAAACTAGCTATTACAACCTCCTCATAAGAGAAAGAGGGTGGCACTACAGAAGATTGACCCACTGATGCTACTTCATATGAGACAGAAGCCATATCCAACAATACTACTGATCTAGAAGAATCATGTGGAAGGGGCTGAGAAGCCTCTACAAGTTTCTTTGCCTTTACTGGTGGTGGTGATTTATATCTAGGTTGACATGGTGTTCTGTCTGTAACACCCCCTCTCACTGACTATGCTGCAAAGACAGGAGGTGCAGGCCCATGTGACCAATGGCCCATTTTAGTTGGAGTAGTTCAGAGAGATAGAAAAGGCTTAAATGAATACCCCATTCAGCTCCAAGAGCCCCATGGAACTCAGCGTGGCTGCACTCAGAATAGAGGCTCCCATGGATCCAATGATAGCAGCAGATTGTCCCAGATATGAGACTTTCACAGCATCAGCAGTTTTACCTACATTTAGGGGCTGAAACTTCAGGAGAAAACTTGTTTGGAATCAACTTCATGAATACACTAGCAGAATTGTTTGGTCTCAGATGGCATCAATCCTTTGACATCTCCTTCAACAGAACTGTTAGGAGACAAGGACAAAACCTGAAAAGTATTCAGTGCAGAGGACCAGTCTGCCCACCCTGTGTCCAAGCAGGTCTTTCCCATTTGGGGATGCCTATATATAGATTACCAGCTGCAATGAGTTCTAGTCAAATTGGATACCTGGATCTTCTAGTGCCTCTCTTTCTTTTTTCTTGTGTAAGACCTAGTAACAGCTGGAGCAATGAAAGGCACTCCCTTTGACATCACTATAGACTAACAGATTTTAAGGCCAGAAGAACCCACTATAATGATCTAGTAGGATGTCCTGCATAATTCAGGCTGTAGAATTTCACCCAGTCACCTCACATATCCAAAAGGCATTTGACCTCTGCACAGTGGATTTAACTTCAGTGGATTCTTTATGGATATCCCCTTGTGAAGAGAACTCCTCTCAGCCTGGCATCTGTCAGATGATACCAAGCTTCAGTATTGAGAGGCACTTTGAAACCAGAAGAAAGTTGTCACTCTTGAACCTGAAAGAAGATGTTGCAGTTTGGTGCTCCTCTCTTTTTTGACTCTTGAAGAAAGGACCTTACCCATTATATGCTTTTTGAAGGAGTGCCCTTCTCCAAGACAAAAAAAGCACTTATTATGCCCCTCAGAGCTTCTTTCATTCTGGCCCAGATGCTGGAGGGTCGTGTGATGGTGAGTTTTTTCCTCTAAACTGGTCCCAGAGCCTGAGAAGAATTGAGCTAGCCATAAACTGCAAAAATTTCAGGAGATACAGGGCACAAGCATCCCCTTGATTTGCTGTTTCCTAAGAGAAGATCTGCAAGAGAGGTCATATATTGACAAAGTATCAGGTACTCAAAGGTCACATCTTTTCAGCTAAAGTGACACTATATAGTTGCTGTTTCCTAGTTTGAGTGAGTGAGAGTTTTTTGTTTAACTCAACAAACTATTTTATGTTATATTTAGCACAAGGATTACTTGCTTGAGATGATGTTCCATTGCTACTTTGTCGGTTGTTTCTTAAATATTATATTTCCTACTTTTTTTCAGTAGATTTCTCATACATTATAGAATTCCAAACAACGTTCTTCAAGGCATTTAGCATTCTTTTGAAGTCACATTTCCAAAAGCCAGAAATGTTTCTTGTACACTAGTATTGTCTCATGAGTATTTCAAATCAAATGATAAGTTGATCTGAGATGCTCCCCATCTTAAAACTGATTTATCATACTTAGCTAATTTCTAAGGAATGGGTCCAGAATAGCCTCTGATCATAAAGCCTGTTCAACAAGCTATTGAAAAGAAAACAAGCCTGCACTATGAACATGTAACTTTAAGAATGTGTTCGTCTTTATAATTGCATTCCTGTTATCCTAATCAATATCTGAGTAATTAAAATGCCTCATGATCAATGTTCTTGCCTTGTTCATAGGTATTTCTTATCTCTAAAAAGATGCCATGATCCACCTTCTTCAACCTCTTTAAAGGCTTGTTGCCAAAATTCACTTGACTAACTTATTTGGCTATAATTTATATCTAAACAATTTCTATTGTGTCAGCTAAAATTACTTAGTTTTTCCTTCCACACTGCACATCATTCCTTCCCATATATTCATTCTTTTTACAGCTGGACAGTGTTTTCACGTCCATTTTGGAAACTCTCTATATGAATGTATTTAAGGGATGGAATCTGATACCCTTACTCTGACTTAGCGTAATGGAGTAAGCAAGGTAATATTTAGCCTGATCAAGGATATCAGAATTTGACCAGGAATGCTTTGAGAGTTTTTTGCCATGTTTTTGTTATTCTCATTATTATTGTCCCCACACAAAAAAAACTTCATTCATTATGTGCTGTTAATATTTCTCTGTTTGGCATTTTGGAGAAAAAGCCTTTGAGTGAAATCTTCATATCCAGTCTGAGACCAGTACTTTGCTAAAACGGCCAGAATGGTGTATAATTCCTGGACCCATCTGGAGGAAGATTGCAGGAACGACGGAAGACAGTTGCAGGCTGCCTTCACTTATTTCTCCTTCTCTCCCATAAATCCTGGTGTAGGGATTATGCTGGAAGCAGGGCTACAACATGCAGTGCTGAAGAAATTCTAGACAGTGTGGAGAAACTGGAGGCTGCTCCAGCACTGGGCAAAGTCCAGAACTTCTAGAGGCATAGCAGAGATTGTACATCTATACTGCATGCTCCTTTTGGCGGCATGTAGAGTACACACACTACACACACCTTTAGCTCAGGTATAAATAGCAGTGCAGATGGTGAGGCACTGTTTAGATATTAAAGACACTCCTGAACTCTGTGGATATGTACTATAGGCCAGGGGTGGGCAAACTTTTTGGGCTGAGGAATTATAGAAATTGTATGGCAGGCCATGAATGCTCATAAAATTAGGGTTGGGGTGTGTGGGGGGGTGAGGGTTCTGGTTGGGGGTGCAGGCTCCAGGGTGGGGCCAGAAATGAGGAGTTCAGTATGCAGAAGGGGGCTCTGGGCTGCGGTGGGGTGGGGGAGTAAGGTGCGAGGGGCGGGGTGAGGGCTCTGGGGTGGGACTTGAGATGAGGAGTTTAGGGTGTAGGAGGGTGCTCTGGGCTGTGACCAAGGGATGAGAACAGGAGGGGAACAGGGCTTGGGCAGAAGTGCAGGAAGGAGTGTAGGCTCCGGCTGGGGGTGAGGGCTCTGGGGTGGGGTTGGGAATGAGAAGTTTGGGGTGCAGGAGGGTGCTCTGAGCTGGGATTGAGGGGTTTGGAGGGTGATCAGGGCTGGGACAGGAAGTTTGGGCATGGGGAGAGGCTTGGGGATGCAGGCTCCCAGTGGCGCTTACATCAAGTGGCTCCCAGAAGCTGCAGTGTGTCCCTTCTCTGGCCCCTCCCTACGTGGAGGCATGGCCAGGTAGCTCTGCACACTGCCCAATCCACAAGCACTGCCCCTGCAGCTCCCATTGGAGCGCCAGAGGGGGCCATTGGAGTGCGTAGGAGCTGGAGTGGGGCCATGCCATGGCTTCTTGCAGCCACATGGTACAGCCCCCGACCCTGCTTCCTGGCTGGAGCACCAGAGCAGGGCAAGCCCCAGACCCCACTCCTCAGTGGGAGCTTGCGGGACAGCTTAAAATGGCTCCAACCCTGCTTTAGGCTCTCTACTTGCCCAAGTAGTGCTTCCCTGTCTACACTGATCTTTTTAGCAGTGTAGTGTCCTGTTACCTGCCCATTTCCCCTCTCAACAAGGAAAGGCTCTGGCCAAGTGGAAGGGCTCTGGCAGTCAGGAAGTAGTGGGGAAAGACTCTGCCAGCTCCCCACTAAAGGAGCCTTTTCCCAATGGAGGGAGCTGCTGAAGTCTTTCCCCACTGTGACAAACTGTACCTCAGAATGGCACCTGGTAACCTTCATATTCATCATTCATATATAGTTGTAGTATTTCATACAAAGCATGCCATATATGGTATCTCATGACACAAAGAAGAAAGGAGAGCAGCAGAATCCGGACCCTGGACTTCAGAAAAGCAGACTTTGACTCCCTCAGGGAACTGATTGGCAGGATCCCCTGGGAAAATAACATGAGGGGGAAAGGAGTCCAGGAGAGCTGGCTGTATTTTAAAGAATCCTTATTGAGGTTGCAGGAACAACACATCCCGGTGTGTAGAAAGAATAGCAAATATGGCAGGCGACCAGCTTGGCTTAACAGTGAAATCCTTGCTGATCATAAACGCAAAAAAGAAGCTTACAAGAAGTGGAAGATTGGACAAATGACCAGGGAGGATTATAAAAACATTGCTCAGGCATGCAGGAGTGAAATCAGGAAGGCCAAATCACACTTGGAGTTGCAGCTAGCAAGAGATGTTAAGAGGAACAAGAAGGGTTTCTTCAGGTATGTTAGCAACAAGAAGAAAGTCAAGGAAAGTGTGGGCCCCTTACTGAATGAGGGAGGCAACCTAGTGACAGAGGATGTGGAAAAAGCTAATGTACTCAATGATTTTTTTGCCTCTGTCTTCACAAACAAGATCAGCTCCCAGAGTACTGCACTGAGCAGCAAGTATGCGGAGAAGGTGATCAGCCCTCTGTGGAGAAAGAAGTGGTTTGGGACTATTTAGAAAAACTGGATGAGCACAAGTCCATGGGGCGGGATGTGCTGCAAGGTATGCTAAAGGAGGGTGCTAAAGGAGTTGGCAGATGTGATTGCAGAGGCATTGGCCATTATCTTTGAAAACTCATGGCGAATGTGGGAGGTCCCGGATGACTGGAAAAAGGCTAATGTAGTGCTCATCTTTAAAAAAGGGAAGAAGGAAGATCCAGGGAACTACAGGCCAGTCAGCTTCACCTCAAGTTGCAGTGGGGGAAGTTTAGGTTGGCTATTAGGAAAACCTTTTTCACTAGGAGGGCGGTGAGGCACTGGAATGGGTTACCTAGCGAGGTGGTGTATTCTCCTTCCTTAGAGGTTTTTAAGATCAGGCTTGACAAAGCCCTGGCTGGGACGATTTAGTTGGGAATTGGTCCTGCTTGGACTAGGTGACCACCTGAGGTTCCTCCCAAACCTGATATTCTACGATTCTATGAAAAGTAATTATCTGCTGAAACCCATTGTTCTGTCCAAATGTGTATATTGTTATAATATAAAATTATGAGATTTTGCTGTATGGTTGTTACCAATGTCTGTCACAAGTTGCAGCATTATTGCAGCCAGGTGGATGTTGACAGTCCATTAATCAACTGTATGATTCAACTATGTAAACACCACTCAGTGGGAACTGATTGATCACTGTGACTCAGCAAAGCCCATCAGGACATGCCTGGGCTAGTGTCTGCCAGGGAAATGGGTCAAGGGTATAAAATAAGGAACAGTTGCAGAATGTCTTGGCCTCTCTCCTCCCCCAGCTATGCTGGAAACTACTGGAATGCCATGAAGATGAAGATCATTGGAAGACACTTGTCCAGGCTTCAGGGGGATATCATAAGAATGGCCATACTGGGTCAGACCAAAGGTCCATCTAACCTAGAATCCTGTCTTCCGACAGTGCCCAATGCCAGGTGCCCCAAAGGGATGAACAGAACAGGTAATCATCAAGGGATCCATCTCCCGTGACCCATTCCCAGATTCTGACAAACAGAGGCTATGGACACCATCCCTGTCCATACTGGTTAATAGGCACTGATGGACCTATCCTCCATGAGCTTATCTAATTCTTTTTTGAACACTGTTATAGTCTTGGCCTTCTCAACATCTTCTGGCAAAAAGTTCCACAGGTTGACTGCACGCTGTGTAAAAAAAAACCACCTTCTTTTTGTTTGTATTGCTGCCTATTAATTTCATTTGGTGACCCCCTAGTTCTTGTGTTATGAGAAGAAGTAAATCACACTTCCTTATTTACTTTCTCCACACCAGTCATGATTTTATGGACCTCAATCATATCCCCCCTTAGTCAACTCTTTTCCAAGTTGGTATTTCATCTTCTATTTAAAAGTCCTAATCTTATTAATCTCTCCTCATATGGAAGCTATTCCATACTCCTAAGCATTTTTGTTGCCCTTTTCTGAACCTATTCCAATTCCAATATATCTTTTTTGAGATATGGGGTGAGCACAGCTGCACGCAGTATTCAAGATATGGGTGTACCATGGATTTATATAGAGGCAATGTGATATTTTCTGTCTTATTATCTATCCTTTTCTTAATGATTCCCAACGTGCTGTTTGCTTTTTTGACTGCCACTGCACGTTACGTGGATGTTTATAGAGAACTATCCACAATGACTCCAACATCTCTTTCTTGAGTGGTAATTTAGATCTCATCATTTTATATGTATAGTTGGGATTGTTTTCCAATGTTCATTACTTTGCATTTATCAACATTGAATTTCAGCTGCCCAGTCACCCAGTTTTGAGAGATCCTTTTATAGTTCTTCACAGTCTGACTGGGGCTTAACTATCTTGAGTAATTTTGTATCATCTGCAAATTTTGACATCTCACTGTTTAACCTTTTTTCCAGATCATATATGATTATGTTGACTAGTACTGTCCCAATACAGATCCCCGGGGGACATCACTATTTACCTCTGTCCATTCTTAAAACTGACCATTTATTCCTATCCTTTGTTTCCTATCTTTTTACCATTTACCAATCCATGGCGAACCTTCTCTCTTATTCCATGACAGCTTACTTTGCTTATGAGCGTTTGGTGAGGGATCCTGTCCATGGCCTTCTAGAAATCTAAGAACACTATATCCACTAAATCCCCCTTGTCCACATGCTTGTTGACCCCCTCAAAGAATTCTAGTAGATTGGTGAGGCATGATTTCCCTTTACAAAACACATGTTGACTCTTCCCCAACAAATTATGTTTGTCTATATGTTTGACAATTTTGTTCTTTAATATAGTTTCAATCAGTTTGCCTGGTACTGATGTCAGGCTTATTAGCCTGTAATTGCTGGGATCACCTCTGGAGCCCTTTTAAAAAATTGGCATCACATTAGGTGTCCTCGAGTCATTTAGTATGGAAGCTGTTTTAAATGATAGGTTAGCAGTTAGTAGTTCTGCAATTTCACATTTGAGTAATATCATCTGGTCCTGGTGACTTATTGTTTGGTTTATCAGTTTGTTCCAAAACCTCCTCTAATGACACCTCAATCTGGGACAGTTCCTCAGTTTGTGTAGTTCCCTTTTCTGAAATTAAATGCTACAGTGTTTGGCCGCTGTGGTTTTTTCCCCGCCACAGGGGTGCTAAATTTAATTATATTATGGTCATTATTAGCAAGAAGTACAACTATATTCATTGCTTCGACTGGATCCTATCTCCACTTAGGACTAAATCAAGAATTGCCTCTCCTCTTGTGGGTTCCAGGACTACCTGCTCGAAGAAGCAGTCATTTAAGGTGTCAAGAAACTTTTTCTCTGCATCCTGTGCTGAGGTGACATGTACCCAGTCAATATGGGGATAGTTGAAATCTCCCATTATTACTGAGTTTTTTATTTTAATAGCCTTTCTAATCTCCCTGAGCATTTCACAGTTGCTATCACCATCCGGGTCAGGTGGTTGTAATATATCCCTACTGCCATATTCTTATTACTAGAGCGTGGAATTACCGTCCATAGAGATTCTATGGTACAGTTTGGTTCATTTAAGATTTTTACCTCATTTGTGTCTATGCTTTCTTTCACATACAGTGCCAGTGCCCCACCAGCTTGTTCTGTCCTTGCAATATATTTTGTACCCTAGTATTACTGTGTCCCATCGATTATCCTCATTCTGGTAAGTTTCTGTGATGCTTATTATATCAATATCCTCATTTAATACAAATTTAGACTTCTGTCATTGATATATAAGCATTTTAAAAACTTTTCACTTTTTAGCTGTCTGACATTACATGATGTAATTGAATGGGACTTTTTCCATTTCTCTAAGGTGCCACAAGAACTCGTGTTCTTTTTGCAGATACAGACTAACACGGCTGCTATTCTGAAACCTTCCATTTGACTGTTTTTCATCAGATTCTACCTGCATTTTATCATCTCTCATCCTCTTCTCCTTACTAGGACATAGAGACTCCATTAATAGATCCTCCCCTAAGGGATGTCGCTGTCCAAACCACGTGCTCCTCTGCACCTGTTGGCTTTCCCCCAAGCCCTTAGTTTAAAAACTGCTCCATGACATTTTTAATGTTAAGTGCCAGCAATCTGGTTCTGCTTTGGTTTAGGTGGAGCTCATCTTTCCTGTATAGGCTCCCCCTTTCCCCAAAGTTTTCCCAGTTCCTAGAAAATCTAACCCCCTCTCCCCTACATCATCATCTCATCCATGCATTGAGACTCTATAGTCTGTGTAATAAGGACTGAAATATCCAAGGGGGTGATAAAATTGCTTGACCTAAATACTGCCGAGTGTAATAAGGTTTAAGATTTAGATTGTGAGCTTATTTTTATTTTCTTTGATAACCATTTCTATCCTTTTATGCCTACCACTTACAATCTATCTTTCTGTAGTTAGTAAACCTGTTTTGTATTTTACTTAAAACAATGGGTTTTGCTTGAAGTGCTTGGGAAATTTCTGCTCAGGGACCAAAGCTGGTGCGTGTCCTCTCCACATTAAGGGAGGGGCGGACTGGGTTATAAACTTACATTGGTCAGGTTTTTGACCAGGGCAGGATGGTACAGCTCTGTGGTGCCAGGCTGGGGAGCTGGAGAGCTGGCTGGAGTCTCTCTATTGTTAGTTCATGAGTAGCTGAGAGAAGCATTCATGTAACTCAGCTGAGTGAGTCCCTGCCTGTGGATGTCTGTGTAAGTGCAATATCTACTGGATGACTGAAGCTTGTCACAGCAACCAAGTTTGAGAGGAAGCCCAGGTTAGGGGGACACAGAGCTTGGCAGTACCCCCGTGCTAGGTTGCACGCCCAAGGACTCCATCACACCCACCGCAGTTAAAGACTCCAGCAGTGGGGAAAGAATCTGAGAGATCCCTGCTGCCAGACCCTTTCACATACACAGGTAGTTACACGCCAAAGTGTGGGCATAACCTGCTTTTTACTGCAGTGTGTAGCTATATGTACCCTACAAACTGTCACAAAAGTTGTGCAGTGTAGACATAACCAGAATCTCACTCACTGTTTCCACTGAACCATTTGTGTGTTTGATTTTTGGCTTTGCCTTTCCTCCATCGAGATGTATAGCAGGGAAAAAGTTTATACACTTGGAATTGAGGTTGCTTCTTAACCCCAATTGAAGGGTTGGATCTAAATTCCATTGAAGCTAATGGGAGATTTCATGACTTCAGCGACCTTTACACACACACACACACACACACACACACACTGATTAAACCAAATCTCAAACCATATGTGGGAATCAACCATCCAGTCATTATCAGCCTTCTAACCACAATTGAAATCCTTCTACTAATCTTTGGTCATATAACATCAAATAAAGCCTTATATCACCACCTTAGTTTCCAGTTTTCTGACCCACTCTTCATGTATTCCGTTGCCTCTCTTATATAACTACACAACATACACAATAGATATAACAGGTGCCTCCCAGTTTCCTGGCCTAAGTACTATACACCCTTTTAGTAATATATTTAACTTTTGTAGACTTATTTCTTCCTTTAATCTCAGCTCATCTGACAGAAAAGACCTCTGAGCCCTCTGTTACCAATACTTCTCTATTATTAATTATTAATTATTATTATTATGTTCTGCAGCTCCCTCACTCTCTTTCCTTAAGTTATACAATCCCATCCTCTAACTCACCCTCAGTGACATTCAATGCCTAAAATCTCTTGGAGACAGTTACTTCACACATCTCTTTAGCATACATATACCTCTTCTTACCTGATCATTGCCCCTTATGTCATTTTATTTTTTGTGCATTATGCCTTCAAAGGACTCATTTTGCAACTCACACACAGCTTGTTGTCCTTTCCTGGTGTCACTGCTCCCTTTGTGTTTGACACTAACCGTGTGTCATCTATTAACCTGTCATATTCATTGATCTTCCTAAGAATCCACCCATCTCTCTAATTCTGCTGTCTGATCTTCCAGTGCCACAACTAACTGACAACATTCACACACAAAGTGTTTTCGATTTTTTTCAGCCTAATAGCCAGGAACATTTTACAGTCAATACATTCCATTATATATATTTTTAACTCCACTACTACTTCCAAAAGTGCAACTTTTCACAGATAATTTTGATTTAACCTCTGAAAGGGTGACAGTAAAGGCAACCAAATGATAAGATTCAGGAAACTTTTGTGGAAGGCTTGAAACTTTTACACTGGTATTTCATCTTGTATTTAAAAAAAAACATAAAAGACCATTCCTTATTCTCTTAAGTATGAAAGACTTGATGCTATAAATATTGATAATGCATCTTTGCCATTCTCTTGACCTCAGAGAACAATGGAGATGCTGGTCTCTTGAGTTTGAGAAAGTCAGATGAGGTTTCCTACATTTTTATATGAAAAATTAATAATGTGTAATCCAACACACTCTAATTACAATGTCGAATGTAAGCAGGTGATATAATTTCTGCTATTTCTCTTTTTTCCCCATCCTCTTTTTTCATATGCTTTTTTGGCTTTTTCTTTTTATCTTCAGCAACAAAGCTGGCTGGTGGCACGTTTTCTCTTGTGTGTTCAGACGTGGTATATTTATATAGAGCATGCCCTACATCTGCAAATGTAAATGTCATGGAACAGGTCTTATATCCTGGCAGGGGAGAAATTTGTTTAGGGTGTGGAGGAGTGGAAATTGTAATTGTAGAGGAGGGGAACAGCATGAGAGAGAAAGGGATTTGTGGCGGGTTATCTAAAATTGCTGCTCTTGTATTTTAAGTTATGTTTAGGGGATCTTGGAATATGTGGATAAACCCCCTTTATAGCATTTCTATAAACAGAAAAAAAATTGGACCCGGAATAAAATAAAATGATTTAGGCTGATGTCACTGTGAGGTACAGTTATAGTTGATAGGATACTGAACAAGTAAGGCACCCAATCATTAGAAATGTTTTGATTTCTTTAACCTTTTCATATAGTTTTTTAAATATTTATTAAATTCTTGTGTTTCAAAGTTAGTGTCCAAGATTTTCCTTGCCTACCTTATCTCTGGAAAGAGATGTTCGAACATTCCATTTTCCTCCATATGATCCTGGGTTCTTTTATGAGTTTTCCTGCATATACAGTACAAATTGAAGCTGATGACAAATAGATATGTTAAACTAATAGAATTTCCTCTATATGAAAAAAAAAACAGACCCATTCTCTAAATACAGCAAAGCCCTTTAAAAACAAACATGTTAAAAGCCTTTTAGCACAACAAGGTAATCCATTAATTAGCTGCTGTTTTAAAGGCAAATCTGTTTTCCCTAAGCCTACAGAATTTCTGAAGCCTATTAAAAAGCAAAACTAGACACATCAAAGGTACTAAACTTTCGGTGTTTTTTTTTTTAAAGTGTGCCCATCATATCGAGATTAAGTTTCATTTCCATTGTTTTAGTGACCTTCAAGATCTTGTGGGCTAAACATAAAAGGTAAACAAAAACATTTATCTGCACACTATATTTTAGGATAGACAACCTATCAGACTTTAAGTCATTGTCAGTTGCTGAGCTCTCACAGAGACAGGCATAACTCTTACTTTCTTTCTAACCGACAACATCTTCCTTACTGTCCTATCTATCCTTGCTTCAGAAAGTCCTTCAGTTACTACTTGGCAGATTAAACAAACTAGTGGACATGAACTGTTTTTAGCCTCATCTGTGAAGTACACCTCTCTTATTCCCTTTATTTTTAAAACACAAACAGACTCTCTCTTCTTGGATGGCCCAGCTACTGATTTTTAAGACTGAAGTTTTTTTGTAATGGATATTAATATATTTTCTCCTTAATAGATAAGACACTGAAGAAGCAGTTTTTAATTTCTCTAAGTCTACAGATTTGTGTGTGTGTATGCTCAGGGAAGGTGGGAAGAAGAGGGGAATGAAATGGGGTAGAGGGATAGTGTTAAAGTGTGAGAGTTCTAAGAAAAACAGATTTATTATTATTGTTATAGTAACATTCAGAGGCACCAATTAAGAATCATAGCCTCTATATATAAACACAGATATCCACAAGGTCCTTTTTCTCCAGAGTTTGCAGTCTAAGGCTCTGTGCAAAATGTTGAACATGGCAGACCTCTTGTGGGACCAGGACCCAAAAGGACAAAAACAGATAAAGGGCAACATATAAGCAGAATGGTCAAGGTGATAGCAGGCCAATGCTTAGGTCCAGTAATTTTCTATGTAATAACTGTTCTTCCTTCTATTTTATGTTAACTGTTGTCCATTTCCTTTCCTTTCTTTTATTCCTTTCCTCTTTTCTTGTTGGAAATAGCCTCCCTCATACTTACACTCAAATTCATCTCTTGTGGGGAAATGTTCCATGAGTTTGTTTCAAATGAGACACAGGTAATGCAGAGTGCCAGAAAGTTTGGAATTTAATCTTTGGGGCTTAATAAGAAATCAAACATTTGGTACAAGCACACTTCATTGAGAACTATACAATGCTTGCTTCTGGGCCCAATTTAGTCCTGTATATATCTGTTTTGTTTTATTTGGTCCTAAACTGTTGAGGACACTTTAAAACAAAGCCCCAAGTTCTCTTGCATTAAATATTACAGTTCATGAATTATATTTATGAGTTTATTTTTCCTTTCTTATGCAATGATATACATGGGAGAAAATTCCTTCCTGACCTATGTGGCAATAAGCCTGCACTCTGAAGCACGACATTTGATTACATTGTCTTCGCTTGCAGAACAAAAATGTTATTAATGGTCATAAAATTATCCAACCCCTTTAAAAATCAGACACAGTATTTGACTTGATGACCTTCTGCAGTCATGAAATCCACATTTCGATTAAAATGATACGAGTCTGGAGTATCTGATAGTTTCAATGCAAGTGTCACTGTTCTTCCACTGAGGTGGAAAAGAATCTTAATGAGTTGTTATGTAGTCAGTGTAAGTATATTAAAGAATTTCACTGTTGTCTAATTGTTGTACAAAATGGACTATACAAATACAAGTTTAGGGTAACCCTTGCTGTTCCTTGGATAGTGAATAAGATATTATCCCATTAAATGATTTGAGAGCCCAGTAGTAACATTCATTGTATTCTGTATTGTAGAATCTGCCTAAAACCATTCTGAGAAGCAGTATGTATGTAGTTAGGCCCCGCCCATTTGGGTGCATTTAGTAAATTTAGGATCCAGCCGTGCTCCTGTGAGATCTTCATATTTATTTTGTTGTGTGATGAGCAAAAGACAACACAACCTTTTACCTGAAAGCTGTCAAAGCAGTCAATTGTCTTACTGCACAGGTGTGGGATGGAGAGACGTGCGAAGACAGGGCCAGATCAGTACACTTTGAAATCAATAATAAACTCCCACTGATTTCAGTGGGTAGTAGATTATGCCTATGGGGAGGAGGCAGAATGCTTGGCTTCTCCCTGACAATGATAGGACCCTCACTGTGGGATGAGATTTACCTGCTAAATTAGTGCTATGGACTCACCCATCAGGCTGGCCTGATAAGGCCCATCACTGCAGCAAGTTATTTTACCCACTGCAGCTGACCAGGCCAGGGGTGGTCAGGCCTACTGGTTAGAGCTGGATCCAGGGTGGGTAAAGTCCAGGAAATGAGCCAAGGGTCAATACTGGTGGGAGAGAACCCATATGCTAGGGCCAGGGATAAACTGATGTCATAAGCCAGAGGTAGAGCCATGGATTAGTGCTGGAGAGACAGAAGCCAAATGCCAGAACTGGAGGGTCAACCAGAGTTGTAACTCAGAGGCAGAGCCAGGGACCAAAGATGGAAGTCTGAAGCTGGAGGGAAGCTGGGACTGGAAAAAGGACAAGTACAGCTGTGAGGATACATCCTGAGCAGCCACTGATCTGCTTTGGGGGCCAGGCTTATAAGCAGGGCTGCTAAGACAGTAGCCAGTCATGGGCTGTGGCTGCTCTTAGTTCTGAGGCAGTGCAGGTGGGGCTCTTTATTTGCCTAGCAGTGCAGTTAGTCAGGGAGCAGTTGGTCAGGTCCCCGACAGAACCACCCTTTTTTCAGGGTCACCTCCCAGGAGACTTTGGACTGGATTTCTCAAGATAGACTTGGTGGAAGACACACAGGTGGATATGTTCCATGAGTTTCCGTGAATACTCCTGTTGGCCCTATACCTCCTACTAAAAAAATCAGATATTGGAGTCTTTCCTGGACCAGGCAGGAGTCCAGAATCTGCTGGACCACATATTGCTTGATCATGCACAATTATTGTCAGGGAGGAGGAGTACTGCAATGTGTGAAAGGATTCTCTAAAGATTTCCGGAGGGAGACATGGAACATGATGCGACCGTGAGAGATTCTCACAGCTGCAACAGAAAGGCTATCAGATTAAGTTGTTCCCAAATATCTGTGGTCTAGCTTTGAGGATGGATGGGTAGGCCACAGATTTTGGGCAGACAGACAAACATTAGTTTGACCTCAATTGTACTGAAGGTCTTGGAACAAATTTTGAAAGTGAAAGTAGTTAAGGACATAGAAGTGAACGGTAACTGGAATAAAATACAACATGGTTTTACAAAAGGTAGATCATGCCAGACCAAGCTGATCTCCTTCTTTGAGAAGATACTGATTTTTTTAGACAAAGGAAATGCAGTAGATTTAGTCTACCTGGATTTCAGTAAGGCATTTGATACAGTTCCATGTGGGAAATTCTTAGTTAAATTGGAGAAGATGGGGATTAACATGGGAATTGAAAGGTGGATAACAAACTGGTTAAAAAAGGAGACTACAGTAGGTCATACTGAAAGGTGAACTGTCAGGCTGGAGTGGAGTTCTTCAGAATTGGTCCTAGGATCAATCTTATTTAACATTTTTATTACTGATCTTGGCACAAAAAAGTGAGTGGTGCGCAAATAAAATTTGTGGATGACACAAAGTTGGGAGGGATAGCCAAGACGGAGAATGACCAGAATATCATACAAGAAGATCTGGATGACCTTGCAAAGCAAAGTAACAGAAATGGGATGAAATGTAATAGTGTAAAGTGCAAGGTCATACATTTAGGAACTAACAACAAGAATTTTTGCTATAAGCTGGGGACTTATCAGTGGGAAGTGACGGAGGAGGAGAAAGACCTGGGTGCATTAGTTGAACACAGGATGACTATGAGCCATGAAAAAGGTTAATGCTGTCCTAGAATGCATCAGGCGAGGTATTTCCAGTAGAGATAGGGAAGTGTTAGTGCCATTATACAAGGCACTGGTGAGACCTCATCTGGAATATCGTGTGCAATTATGGTCTTTCATGTTTAAGAAAGAGGAATTCAAGCTGGAACAGGTGAAGAGAAGGATAAATAAGATGATCAGAGGATTGGAAAATCTATCTTATGAAAGGAGACTCAAAGAACTTGGCTTTTTAAGCCTAACCTAAAGAAGGGGAGATAGGAGGGGAGTAGTAGACAAATCGTAGGCAAATTCTGCATGGGAAAAGAGTGCCAGCCATTCATCCTGGTGGTAGTTTGGAAAGCGGTGTAGGTAATGATTCAGGACCTGACTGACTCTGTCTAATTGTTGGTACTAGATAGTAAGCAATCAAGAAGCAAGATTCAATGCTCAGGAAGTGCAGAATTTCCCACCAAAATTGAGCAGTGAACTGGTCAGATACTATGCTTGTGGACAATCCATGAAGGTGAAAGACATTGTCTTTGAATAGATGTGCTGTTTCCTGGGTGGCGTGGAGACTATGACACAGTATAAAATGGGCCATCTTCATCAGGTGATCGACTTCCACTAGAATTGTGATATACCCCTGAGAGGTTGGTAGCTCCATGATGAAATCCATTAACATGAAGGGCTAAGGCTAATGAACTGTTACAGGCTGAGGAATGACTAAGCAGCAGATCTGCAGAAAATGACCTGGGGATTACAGTGAATGAGAAGCTGGATATGAGTCAGCAGTGTGCCCTTGTTGACAAGAAGGCTAATGGCATATTGGACTGCATTAGTAGGAGCATTGCCAGCAGATGGAGGGAAATGATTATTCCCCTCTATTCACCACTGATGAGGCCACATCTGTAGTATTGAGTCCAGTTTTGGCCTTCCACCACAGAAAGGATGTGGACAAATTGGAGAGAGTCCAGTGGAGGGCAATGGAAATGATCAGGGGGCTGGAGCACATGATTTATGAGGAGATGGTGAGGGAACTGGGCTTGTTTAGTCTGCAGAAGAGAAGAGTAAGGGAGGGATTTGATAGCAGCCTTGAACTCCCTGAAGGGAGGTTCCAAAGAGGATGGAGCTCGGCTGTTCTCAGTGGTGGCAGATGACAGAACAAGGGGCAATGGTGTCAAGTTGCAAAGGGGGAGGTCTAGGTTAGATATTAGGAAAAACTATTTCACTAGGAGGGTGGTGAAGCACTGGAATGGGTTACCTAGGGAGGTGACAGAATCTCCGTCTGTAGAGGTTTTTAAGGCCTGGTTTGACAAAGCCCTGGCTGGGATGATTTAATTGGTGTTGGTCCTCGTCTGAGCAGGGGTTTGGACTAGATGACCTCCTGAGGTCTCTTCCAACCCTAATCTTCTATGATTCTATGCTGGTCTCATCAAGAATAGGAGCTGCAGTTGCAGTCAGAAGTGCATTGAGGATGGATGGATTCACAGTTGCTGCCATCCCAACAGAGGCACGTGAAAATGAATGGTTTCTGAAGTGGAAAAGGGATCTGCCCTGCTCAGACCCACTTATTGGGGTTGGGCTTAGCATTACATGACCCTGAAGCTGGTCTGAACTTTCATGGCATCTTAAGGCCAATACACACACAGGACCAAAGTTCAGCACTGGTTCTTTTCACCCTCTGACAGGTGTGGGTGGCCCTGGTCAATATGCATGGGTTATGGAGTGAAGTACACGGTTAAGCAGTGGGAAGCCAGGACATAGTCAGAGATTGAGATGCTGGGCTATATTCATGGTACTGCTCAGTAAAGCAGTGGCCAGTTCTGTTGTATAGATCAATCAGGTCATTGAGAGGGGACAGCAGTTTGACCCATGCTAGTCCATTGTTTAGATCATCATTCAGCCCAATCTAAAACTGATGATGCCATGCAGCCTCATTCCACTCTGTGTCTCTGGAGAAGTGACAGAACTCGGCAGCGCATTGGACAGCTAATAGATGCCCTGGCTGTAGCATTTCCAGCATGGCTTCAGCAGTTTAGGTTTGAGGTGTGTGTGTGTGTTCACCAAAGATAACTGACATGGCTTGAATGAACGGGTCCAGCTAGCCCAAGAGGGGACTAGACAGTTTCAAGAACCCCAGTGAGCAAACTAATCATGAGCCCTCCTTGGGACTAGTCTCTGGGAAACAATTGGGAGCATAGCAAGCAGAGAAGCTGGCATTTGTTTAGGAAACCTTGAAACTGGCCATGTTCACCACTAAACATGTCAGGGAGTAGGACCTTTGGCCCCTGCAGGGGCAAGAACTGGGTTGTTGGCAAAGCCACCTGGGCTTGTAGAGCCATATTTTGCACCTGCAGGGTGGACACCAGCACTTGCAAGTTCTGTATGGCACCTACCAGCTTCACGAGGGGAAAAACTGGCCAGAGTGGGGTCCATGCTGGTGAGATGGGCCCCTACTCTTTGTATGAGGCTGCTCAAACTGCAGCTGAGAGGGCCATAGGCAGATAGGCTTAGCAACAGAAGCAAGAGTTCAGCCTACCTGTCAGAGCTCAGTCCAGGTGGGCAGAGTGTAGGAAATGATCCAAGCATCAGCATCATAGCGACAGAAACCAAATGCCAGAGCCAGGTGGTAAACCAGAATTGTAAGCCAGAGGTGGAGCCAGGGATTAGTACTGGAGAGATGGAAGCTGAATGGCAGAACAAGGTCAGCCATAGTTGTAAGCAAGCAGCAGAACCATAGACTGAAGCCAGAAGTCTGGAGTTGGAGGGGAGAGGAGTGGAAGCAGGGACATGCATAGCTGAAGGTATGGTACATATTGAGCAGCCGCTGGTCTGCTGTAGGGCCAGGCTTATAAGCAAAGCTGCTAAAGCAGCAGCTAATCAGGCACTGTGGCCATTCTGCAGCTGGGCTCACTGGTTGCTTAGCAGCAAAAATAGTCAGGGAGCAGACCAGATGCTGGTCCTAGCTTGTCTGGTCCCTGATACCTCTGTAACATCTTCAAACCTTCCAAAAATTCTGTGTAATTTCAGAGATGGGCCTGGGTTCAAGGAAGTTCTTATTTTAAACAATCCAGTTCACTCTGGTCTACATACAACCATAACTAGACCAAAGAATACAGACACGAATGTTACTATTTTTAACAATGATTTGCTTTTTAGGGAACTTCAAGAGGTTTGATAGTTCTTTAGAAAACAAGTTACTGAAGAATTAAAAAAATAAATAAGTTGCAGAATTGCAGTAAATGACAAATCATATTTTCTCTTCATTCTCATGTTGATAGTGTTTGTCAGCCACCTTTATCTGAGGTAGTGTAACTCCATAGCAGAGCTTTTCTACTAAGCCATTAGAGTGTGAGTGTGTGTGTGTGTGTGTGCGGGGGGGGGAGGGGGGGGAGCTTAGAAACCTTTACAAAGTTGGCTGAATTTCTGCTGACTCACTGTGCCAGGCGCTGCTTCTTAACCCCATCTGGACTATATAAGGAGCTAAGTGCAGTTTTGCTGGTGTGTGTGTGTTTTTTTCTAGCTGTAAGAAAGCCTCTGGGACAAACCTGCTCATGGACATTTAGACCCTGGTTTATTTTGCTTTATTGTGTTTTGGTTGCTAAGTTCCAGGAAGGGAGGCAGCAACTGCCTTTGGCTCAGGGGTTGTGTGCTCTGACCCAGGGTAAGAACCTGATCTGTCACTGGTAGTTATGACCAGGGCTCTGCATATTCTCTGGCTAAGTGATTTGCTGTGGATACTTTGCTGGTCATTGAATTGTGCTCCAGAATTTGACATTATTTTAAAAAAAGTTTCCAACCCTTGTGGTTATGAAAATGATCTTCTAAATTGGAAACAAATGCAGCAATATCTGTTGAGGACCAGAAACAGCAGCTTTGAGTGGTGTGGTCTTCCTCATTTATCTCCTGTTAATTTTGAAATTTAATGATGATGCTATAATGTGTCAATGCTGTTAACAGTTTAATAGCTGATTTGTTTTACCAAAAGCATCCAGCTAAGGTGCTTTCCCCACAATCCCAAATTTACCCTTTATACCTCTTTTAATGCCAACAGTCCCAACTCTGCCCTATCCAATGGGCAAAACCACAAGATACCTGGAATGTGTTATGGTTATGTTTGCAGTACAAAATTTGGCACCCCAATGAAAGTTAGAAGTCTAGGGGCTGCATAAAAGTCAGTTTATTACTAAAATAAATAACAGTAGGAATTCTGTGCTGATTTGTGCTCATTTTTTGGATTGAATTAAAAAAAACTTCCATTTTTAAAAAAATGGAAACTGCTGCAGAAGTTTGTTTGTTACACTGGTCTGTTTCAGAATCTAGTTCTCTTGTGGAGATCTTAGGTCAAGCTTTCTGAAGAGCTGACAAGACCCATATATCCTTTCCCATTATTGCTCTATCTCCCTCATCTCTATAAAAGGAATGTGAAATTATCAATTTCTTGTTGTCCTAGATTACTGTTGCATACGTTCCTAAGAGGGGGCTATAGACCAGCTTCAGGTATGTAGTTTTACATTTTCCCTAATTGCAAGCAAAACTGTTGACTCTCTGATTTCATGTTATGTATGAAAATGGCCCTATATACTCATTCTTTTGATATACACATCTGCTAAAACTTTCTAATTTGGCAAAGATTAAGTGTTGTAGGTTCTTGTACTGTGAAGTGAATTGCTCAGATACCAATTAACATTTCATTGCTAAGACTAGTCAATTTATTTGCAGCTATGGCCAAATTTGTGCATTTGAACTTTAAAGCCTTTGTTTGCATGGTCTATAGCACAGCAGAAAATGACAAACAGCTAAATCCTTGGTAAATAAAATAGCCTAGAAAGTACTAGCCTGTTGAACTAATTTGATCCTCTTTCTCTCTTGTTGTGAACTTTGCTCATCTGCTGCTGTTCAGAAATAAGTAAAATATACTGTACAATGGAAAGCCATGCAAATCTAAGGGGGACAAATCAGGAGCTACTAATGTGTTAAAGAGGAAAACAAAATAGTTAATGAAAAGTTTATATAAGAAATGGAGGAGTAGCTAATGTATGGAAAAGGTCATGAAGTGGTATTTCAGAACAGAAAAAAATGATCCACTGATCTGTCTTTATTATTGTTCTATTTATGATTCACTGCGTATTGTGTGTTCTCTGTGCTTTAAATTATTTTATTCAGACTTCTCCTCCTCCACCCCAAATGCAAATGAGATCCTTTCTCATTTAAAACATGCATTATCTTTAAGCGCAAAGTTTGGTGAAGTATGTCACTGCATTTGTGTTACATCAGATAATTCATGTTTAGGTTTAAGTTAGAACATATTTGTAGATTAGATGCTACATGTCAAGGCACTTTGAAGACATTCTATCCAAATTGGTAACAGCAGACAGCATTTACAGTCTTTGGAAAGCTGCAAAAATAGCATGAAGATATTTGTACTGTGCAATAGGATAGTGTTTTCCAAACTTGGGATGCCGCTTGCATAGGGAAAGCCCCTGGTGGGCTGAGCTGGTTTGTTTACCTGCCCTGTCTGCAGGTTCGGCCAATCATGGCTCCCACTAGCCACAGTTCACTGCTCCAGGCCAATGGGGGCTGCAGGAAGTGTCACAGGCTGAGGGATGTGCTGGTTGCTGCTTCCCGCCACCCCCATTGGCCTGGGACAGCGAACTGTGGCCAGTGGGAGCCATGAATTTGTGGATGGAGCAGGTAAACAAACAGTCCCGGCCCGCCAAGGGCTTTCCCTACACAAGCAGAGTCCCAAGTTTGGGAAACATTAGTATAGAGCAAAGGTCAGGTTTGTGTGGAGCTACACACCATTCTGGGAGATCAGTGATGGAACAATCCAGCGCTGGTTGCACTTCTATTCTCTGCTATGGCTACTCATTTCAGTGAGTTGTACACACACACTCAGCAGCTTTATGCCAAAGATGGCCTGTCTCCATTCACATTCCTGAGCTCTGACCCATGTGAAGAGCGTGCTGCCATCACTTTTGGTTGCTGCTTGTGCAACTTCTGAGCATGTATGGATGCCTTAGTAGTTGTATATCTTTGTGGCAGTGCTAGTACCTCATTGACCCCTTAGGTCAGGGGGGCAGGAGGTAGCACAGCTTCTCTACACTCAAGTCCATGTTCTAAACCCTTCTGTAGTTTGCACAAGGTGGTCCAATGGCCTGAGTCCATCTACTTCCTCTTGCCAATTGGGTTAGCGCAGCCTAACAGCTGGGGTCCATACAATGTGCCCCTAGAGTGGTGCAGCCCAATGGCCAGATGCCACCTAATTCCTCTCCCCTAATAGGATAATGTGACCTAGGAGCCAGAGTCCACATAACTCACTGTGTGGGGCCAGCTCCTCTTAAAGGAGGGTGGCTCAAGTAGGGGGACCCAGGCCTGCCCACTTCACCATGTCTCAACCCAAGGCCCTGTTAGTGGCAAGTTCTCCTCACCAGTGGTCCATCAAGGATTCTCCTGAAACACACCGGCCTGAATGGTCTCAGCACCATTCTCCTTTAAGAACTCTCTGGGTCACTTCCTACCATATTCTCAGATTCAGCCAGGTCCACGGCATCCTTGGCTTCCCCGCTGCAGCGTGGCTGGGTGTATCTGGCCTCTGCGTCTCGGGCTGCAAGCCTCTCTTCTGCTGGAGAGAGCGACAAGCCTCCTTTCCCTCCAGTGGTCCACCCCAACTGAACAGCTCTGCAGGCTTTTAAACCTGACTTCCAAGTTTAAACATGCCTGGCAGAGCCTCATGGGTGTGGCTTCCTCTGCTTGGAGAGAAAGATTAATCCCTGCTGTATCAGTGCGGGGCTGATCCACCCCGTTACAGTCTCCTATCCAGCGTCTCACCATGCTACATGAGATCTTGTAGAAGAAAGATGATGGATGAATACTTTAGGCTATCTCCACCACAATATAACTATTAATTATGATATGTACCTACAGTCGTATTGGCTCAGTATACTCTTTATCATTTCTTTGTTTTTAATCCTGCCTCAGCATGAGGGACTGGACTGGATGACCTCTTGAGATCCCTCCAGCCCTACATTTCTATGACTGTATGATTAAAAAGGTGTTATTCCAACTAATGGACATCAATTCTGTACTCTGGCACTCTGACAATTAAAACTGTCTCAAATCATTACTCCATATATCAAATAAGACTGCATTATATCAGTATAAATAACTAATCTCCCAATAAACCATGAGGAGGGAAGGATGAACTCTTGAGTCTAGGGGGTCTTGAAGGGGCATGCCCTATCTGTAGAGTCCTCACTTTCGCAGCAAGAAACTTCCAGCCTGTGAATCTCCTCTGAATGCAAGCATGGCAATCTATCAGAGGAGAAATTTGATCACTTGGATAACTAGGCCTCAGACTGTTTTGGGCTTTAAAGGGTAAAGCCAACACTTTGAATCCATCATAACTAGAAATCTTAAACCTAAATTCTATAAAACTTGGATAGTCAGATCTTTGGCTTGAGTAATGTGTAATACAAATTTTGGATTAACAGAACACCCAGGGCTTGATTCATCCCTAGCTATCTTGGAGTCTTATCATGGGATGAAGTTTCACCCAGTGTGCTCTTTTGGAAACTGTAAGATAGTGTTTCCCAAACTTGGGATGCTGCTTGTGTAGGGAAAGCCCCTGGCAGGCCGGGCCAGTTTGTTTACCTGCCCTGTCCGCAGGTTCGGCCGATCGTGGCTCCCAGTGGCCACAGTTCACTGCTCAAGGCCAATGAGGGCTGAAGGAAGCGGCGTGGGCTGAGGGATGTGCTGGCCACCGCTTCCAGCAGCTCCCATTTTTCTATTCTAAAAAAGATAGAGACCACCTCCGAACAGCCAATAGTCTGCTTTTTATCGTACTCCTGCCTGCTTCAGACCAGAGATTTGAACTTGTGTGTGTGGCATCTTCAATGAGTGCCAACATCATTAGGCTATTGGCTATTTTGATGTAGGGCTCTGTCTTACTGGGTTGGACCAGAAAGTCTATCCTGTGCACGAGAAACATTTCCTGAGGAAAGTTTCAATGAAACTGGTATGCTCTTCTGAAAAATTTTGACAAATTGGTGTTTTCTATAGAAAAAATGTTTCATAAAAAGATTCCTGACTGGCTCTAGAAGGCATCCATTAAAAGGAGTGAAGGACTTGGCAAAGAAATTGGTGGTAGCAGAATCCCTATGTCTGTCCCAATGAAGATACCAAGGTGGCATACAAACCAACTGTAGCTCAAAGTGTTGGAGGCATTTAAGGGGTGTGTATGTGTGTGTGCACACACACTCTGTCATATTCGAAAACGAAGACAATAAACTGATTTTTGTCTCATCGTTCTATAATAGTCTTTTGAATTAGATGCATAGAAACAACATAGAAGAATAGCTGCAGCATCCAAAAATTATACCTCAAGACTTCAATCTGCTAATTACATATGTATACATGAAACAGCATTTCAAGGAATGTTGCCGAAAACCTCTGCCCAAAAATAATACATACCAGAGTAGTAATTCTATATAACTCTATTAGAAAAAGACTAGTGTTTACTGAAAAGTACAGTAACAGGAATAGACATTAGGAAGAGGAAAGACGGATATATCTTAAATGTGTGAATGCAGTCCACCTATGTACAGAAGCATTTCAAGACAGTAGGTGTCTTTTGAATGCTATGATCGGGGACCTGGACATGTGTTTTAGTATGTCTGTGAACTACATTAATGAAAAAGCAGGATGTTTGCCTTAAAGATGATGGACTGTAATACTATCACTCTCAGAGTCCTCTTGGTTTATTCTCTGTTCTATTTTAAACTAGGACATCTTCTATTGTATAGCTGGGCATAAAGAGGAGGAAGTGTTTCATCCTTTTATGTGGCAGTCCAAGAGGTATAGATAAAGAATGGAGTAAGTAACAGATGTTTTGTCTTTCAATGAATAAGTATTAGATTCCAATATCACACAGTCAAGTTTTACTATCCCATCCTTTTATTTAGGCTTCATTTTATAGCACCAGCCTTTCAAATCCCATTCAGCCTTAACATCAAGGGTAACTGCTTTTTTTTAGCAGCAGAAAGAAACTTAAGTTTCACACACATTTGGAAATTCACAGTAAATCTCATAAAGAATTTTAACCCCCAAGTGGGCTATATCTGGACTCACAACCATAAAAGCAAGATATGGCTTACCAATGTGTGAAGCCCATGTGGAGATAGCAATGTTTGTTCTTCTTATCTTTCTTGCACTATCCCAAATTCTTTCATGTAATAGCTGTCTGACCCAGAATTTGCAAGTATAGCTTCTGAATGCATGAGGAGGGTTAATTCCCTGGAGCAGTCAGTATTCTTTAGTGATGAAAGGTATTGAAAAGGCTATTACTTACTTCAATGCATGGGTAGCACCAAAACACTCAAAGGTTCAACTTTCTTTTAGCATTGTAAATCTGTTTTTGTGGTTAAATTGAAATGGAACAAGACAGTATGTTGTGTTTTAAGTTAAGATAATATGCTGGTGTGATGCTATGTCCTGCTGATGCATTAAACTTGAGAATTTCGCCTAAATATGAATCACTTCATTCTTGACTTAAAAAATAAAAAAAGAAAAAGCACATACACAATGTTCAACTTGCAATAAAAGCTGACAGAAAAGTGGAAGGACAGATTAAGTGTTCTGAAAGAATAGGTGCTGCTTGTGAGCTGCTGGATATATGCAATAACGGCACATGGAAGAGGAAAACACAAGGAGTTAAAAGAAAGTAGATAGAGGGAGAAAGAGAGACTGTTCCCTAGCAATAAAGAATAAATTAGGTTCTTTAGAATCCATCATGGTCTATTACATCATTAATTAACAAGTAATAGAATAGTATAGGTTGAACGTGGGTCTATACCACCAGTGATCCATAGACTACATGAGTGTCTCATACATTGACAGTTTTCCAATAAGGAAAATTATCTGCTATTGTTGGAGAACTTTTTGGAAAGCAAAACCTTTTCCTTGCCATGAAATGTCTCTCCTTGAGTTTGCCATCTACTCGTAAGAGTAAACTGCTGTGCTGAATCTCCAGGGCTACTCCAGCTTATAGGGAATTGGGAAATAACTAGCTGAGGATTCTGCCTTTTTTCAAACCTTCCATACTGGCTGTGACTCCAGCCTTGAATGCCCTTTTGTCAGCTTAGAATCATAGAATATCAGGATTGGAAGGGACCTCAGGAGGTCATCTAGTCCAACCTCCTGCTCAAAACAGGACCAATTCCCAACTAAATCATCCTAGCCAGGGCTTTGTCAAGCCTGACCTTAAAAACCTCTAAGGAAGGAGATTCTACCACCTCCCTATGTAACCCATTCCAGTGCTTCACCACCCTTCTAGTGAAAAAGTTTTGTCTAATATCCAACCTAAATCTCCCCCTCTGCAACTTGAGACCATTACTCCTTGTTCTGTCATCTACTACCACTGAGAACAGTCTAGATCCATCCTTTTTGGAATCCTCTTTCAGGTAGTTGAAAGCAGCTATCAAATCCCCCCTCATTCTTCTCTTCTGCAGACTAAACAATCCCAGTTCCCTCAGCCTCTCCTCATAAGTTATGTGCTCCAGCCTCCTAATCATTTTTGTTGCCCTCTGCTGGACTCTTTCCAATTTTTCCACATCCTTCTTGTAGTGTGGGGCCCAAAACTGTACATAGTACTCCAGATGAGGCCTCGCCAATGTCGAATAGAGGGGAATGATAACGTCCCTCAATCTGCTGGCAATGCCCTTACTTATACAGCTTCTGTCACAAATGTCTCCGCACTTCATTCCATGTTACTGCATTCATGAAACACCCTCCCTGAGAAAATCTTCAAGACTCACTACTTTATTGCCTGCAAAAAAAAAAAAAAATCCCTTTTCAGAATCACTGCTTCTCAGGATAGTCCCCCATCCTGCAAGTACCTCTTTGTTCCTATAGATGTGTACAGTCTTACATTTGTCTGTATTGACATGTATATTGCTTGTTTGCATGCAGTTTAACAGGTGATCCAGACTGCTATGTCAGTGACCTGTCCTTTTAATTATTTATCACTTTCCCCCATCTTGACCATGTGAAAATTATATCAGGAGAGATTTAATATTTTCTTCAAGACATTGATTAAAATATTAAATTGCACAGGGTCAAGAGCTGATTTGTGTGGGATTCCACTAGAAACACACCTGCTCAATGATGGTTCCCTGTTTACAATTACATTTTGAGACCTATCAGTTAGTCAGCTTTTAATCCATTCAATGTGTGCCAGGTTAATTTTATATCATTCTAGTTTTTTAATGAAAATGCCATGCGGTAGCAAGTCAAATGCCTTACAGAAGTATATTACATCAACATTCTTACCTTTATCAGTTAAACTCGTAATAAAAAAAATAAGTTGGCAGGATCTATTTTCTATAAGCCCTTGTTGATTGCCTTTGATTATGTTAACCTACTTTTATTCTTTAGTAATAGAGCCCTGTAACAGCCATTACACTATTTTGCCCAGGATCAATATCAGGCAGACAGGTCTATAATTAGTTGTGTAATCTGTTTATCCTTTGAAAATATTGTCACAATATTTGCTTTTTTTCAGTCCTCTGGAATTTCTCCAGTGTCCCAAGATTTATTAAAAATCAGAACTAATGGGCCAGAGGCAGTTCTTTTAAAACACTTGGATGTAAGTTCAACACTTCTGCCTTTTCTTCATCATCATCAACTGTATCAGTTCCCTCTAGAACAGGACCAATGCCTTTTGTTGTTGATATACTTTAAAAACCTCCTTCTTATTGTCTTTAACTTTGCTTCCCCTAGATTTCTTCCTGAGTCTTTTTTTGCTTGGCTTATCCATTTTGTACAATTTCTAGCTTCTGATTGACATTAATTGCTATCAATTTCCCCTTTTTACTATTTATTTTATTTTATATAGCTGCCTTCACTTCCTCTCCTAACTATGCTGTTCTCCACCCCCCCCACCCTTTCAGTGAGTGTAATTCTTTATTGTGAGTTTTGGGGTAGTTTGTGAAATGTTTAAGATCATTTTACTATTATCATTCAAACTTTTTTCTGTTTAAATTCTTTCTCTCAACTGATTTGGCTCATAATTATTTTTAGCTTTGTGAAATTGATTACAAATGTAATAAAGTTAATGATCACTTTCACCTAAGCAACCACTAACTTTTACTGCTGTGATCGATTCCTCTTTATCTGACAAGGTGAGGACTAATATAGAATTCCTGTGTTGGATGCAACCTTTTTTGAGTTAGGAAATTGTCATCTATAATGTTTAGAAATTCCAAAGACCGTTTTAGTATGTCAGCATCAGACCTCCAGCATGTGTCATGAAACTTTTAAGTCCCTCCCGTTAACACATTTCCCCTCTGCCATTATACATAGGTGCTTAAGTCAGATGGTTCATTAAGGTGATTTGGTGATCTATAGCAGATACCAACTAGTACCCCATTTTCTACTTTATCTGTTAGAACACTGATCCATAAGCATTCAAGATAATTTTGCTTCTGAATTATCCACAACTAGGAAACAGGTAATGACATTTTTTACACACAGTGCCGCCCTCCCCTCCCTTTTTGCCTGCTCAATCTTTTTCCAGATGGGCTATACCAAGTTATTTTATCATTTCAGTCATACAAATCTCCCACCACATTTCAGTAATACCAGCTAGGTTGAATTTGTTTGTAAATGAACAATTTCAATTCCTCTTGTTTATTAATCAGGCTCATAGCATTGGTGTACAACCAATTAAAGAATTTCTTGTTTTCAAATCTCATGGTGCCTTGATTAATTTTGTTCTTAGCATCTTGATTTTGTGATAATTGTTCCCTCTTTCACCACTCCCCTATTGTTGTTTGTTTAATGCCGACCTGACTACTCTAGCCACCCTTTCCCTTAAAAGATTGGAGCCTATTCTACTGAGATGGAGGCCATCCAAACTATACTCTTTTCTCCTGACAGAAGATGGCTCAAAGTTCACAAAACCAAGACCCCATACTTTACACCACTTACTGCAAGCTGACTAGGTATCTTCTGTTTTTCTTTGCTCCCAGGACAGGAAGGAGTCCAAGATCACTAGTACATTCAGCTCCTTCAGCACTTTCTGAAGTAATCTGTAATCTGTGAAGTTTCATGTGAATCAGTGTTGTTGGTACCCATATGCATCATCAATAGTGGAGCCTTGCCCACTAGGTTTGAATAGGATTTCCTGCAGGCTAGGGTTGAGTAGAATTTTTTTCTTTTGTTGCATATTGTTTACTTTATTTTGGGGGGAATTGACATTGCATGAGACAAAGGAACTATATATAAAACACACTAGGGGAAGCTTGTAGAAACCCCTGTATTTACACTGCCTAATACTTTCCATTAAAGTTTTTTGCAACCTATTCTTTGAGAAACTCCCACACCTCCATTGTTTGTAGCACACTTTTGATATTCAGCAGGAGGAAAACCTTTGGGCTGTTCAAGTACCTTTTCTTTCTCCCATGGAAAAATTTTTTATGCAGTTGAAAACTTACTTATTGTTAATGCTGTCAGTGCCTTTGTCACTCACTGTTGTCTTCCTTAGAGGGAAAAGAAGTTAGGAGATGATTATGTGGTTGGGACACCTAGTCAGAAGATCTTGAATCTGCCACAGGCCTTCTCTGTAACATCAACCTAGTCATTAGGACCAGATACAACTTTACGACCTGCCCAGAGTAAGAGGCAGAACATTGCTACACTCTCCCATGAGCAGACCAGAGAATGAATTGTGACTAGCAAAGCACAATTCATTCCTTGGTTCTTCTCCATTTGTTCCAGGGGGAAGTAATCTGTGCAGCCATTAACTAGGAACAGATTATTTTCCCTGTCCCTGGCTGGCATATTTGGAGTAGTGTCAAAGCTTTTCCCATTTCCTGTTCACCCCCTGCCCAGATCTGCATTGGAGGGGGACCTCCTTTCCCCTCCTTCCACCGCACTGTGACCAGAAATGCAAGTAGCCCATGGAGGGAATAATGGGGCAACTTATGGACCTCCTTTAGCCATGACTTTGGGTAAGTGACTATCTTACCCTTAGGATCTAACTTGGCCCCCAGAATTCTGAGCCTGTCATCACTGAGGCCCTTTGAGGCACAGAGAAACTAAGAATCATATTTTCAGTTACTCTGCTTAAGAACATAAGAATAGCTGCACCGACTTAGACCAAAGTCCATCTAGCCCAGTATCTGTCTACCAACAGTGGCCAATGCCAGGTGCCCCAGACGGAGTGAACCTAACAGGCAATGATCAAGTGATCTCTCTCCTGCCATCCATCTCCATCCTCTGACGAACAGAGGCTTGGGACACCATTCTTTACCCATCCTGGCTAATAGCCATTTATGGACTTAGCCACATGAATTTATCCAGTTCCCTTTTAAACATTGTTATAGTCCCAGCCTTCACAACCTCCTCAGGTAAGGAGTTCTACAAGTTGAATGTGCGCTGCATGAAGAACTTCCTTTTATTTGTTTTAAACCTGCTGCCTATTAATGTCATTTGGTGACCCATAGTTCTTGTATTATGGGAATAAGTAAATAACTTTTCCTTATCCACTTTCTCCACATCACTCATGATTTTATATACCTCTATCATATCCCCCCTTAATCTCCTCTTTTCCAAGCTGAAGAGGCCTAGCCTCTTTAATCTTTCCCCGTATGGGACCCTCTCCAAACCCCTAATCATTTTAGTTGCCCTTTTCTGAGCCTTTTCTAGTGCAAGAATATCTTTTTTGTGGTGAGGAGACCCCATCTGTACACAGTATTCGAGATGTGGGTGTACCATGGATTTATATAAGGGCAATAAGATATTCTCAGTCTTATTCTCTGTCCCCTTTTTAACGATTCCTAACATCCTGTTTGCTTTTTTGACCGCCTTTGCACACTGCATGGACATCTTCAGAGAACTATCCACGATGACGCCAAGATCTTTCTCCTGATTTGTTGTAGCTAAATTAGCCCCCCATCATATTATATGTATAGTTGGGGTTATTTTTTCCAATGTGCATTACTTTACATTTATCCACATTAAATTTCATTTGCCATTTTGTTGGCCAATCGCTTAGTTTTGTGAGATCTTTTTGAAGTTCTTCACAATCTGCTTTGGTCTTAACTATCTTGAGTAGTTTAGTATCATCTGCAAACTGTCACCTCACTATTTACCCCTTTCTCCAGATCGTTTATGAATAAATTGAATAGGATTGGTCCTAGGACTGACCCTTGGGGAACACCACTAGTTACCCCTCTCCATTCTGAGAATTTACCATTAATTCCTACCCTTTTTTCCCTGTCTTTTAACCAGTTCTCAATCCATGAAAGGACCTTCCCTTTTATCCCATGACAACTTAATTTATGTAAGAGCCTTTGGTGAGGGACCTTGTCAAAGGCTTTCTGGAAATCTAAGTACACTATGTCCACTGGATTCCTCCTTGTCCATATGTTAGACCCCTTCAAAGAACTCTAATAGATTAGTAAGATATGATTTCCCTTTACAGAAACCATGTTGACTATTGCTCAAGTTTGTTTTTCTATGTGTCTGACAATTTTATTCTTAACTATTGTTTCGAATAATTTGCCCAGTACCGAGGTTAGACTTACGGTCTGTAATTGCTGGAATCACCTCTAGAGCCCTTTTTTAAATATTGGCATTACATTAGCTAACTTCCAGTCATTGGGTTCCAAAGCTGATTTAAAGGACAGGTTACAAACCTTAGTTAATAGTTCCGCAACTTCGCATTTGAGTTAATTCAGAATTCTTGGGTGAATTCCATCTGGTCCCGGTGACTTGTTACTGTTAAGTTTATCAATTAATTCCAAAACCACCTCTAGTGACACTTCAATTTGTGACAGTTCCTCAGATTTATCACCTACAAAAGCAAGCTCAGGTTTGGGAATCACTCTAACATCCTCAGCCATGAAGACTGAAGCAAAGAATCCATTTAGTTTTTCCTCAATGACTTTATCGTCTTTAAGCGCTCCTTTTGTATTTTGATTATCAAGGGGCCTAACTGGTTATTTGGCAGGCTTCCTGCTTCTGATGTACTTAAAAAAACATTTTCTTATTACTTTTGGAGGTTTTGGCTAGCTGTTCTTCAAACTTCTCTTTGGCTTTTCTTATTACACTCCTGCACTTAAGTTGGCAGTGTTTGTGCTCCTTTCTATTTGCCTCACTAGGATTTGACTTCCACTTTTTAAAGTAAGTCTTTAGGTCTCACTGCTTCTTCTATGTGGTTTTTATAGCATTGTGGCTCCTTTTTAGTTTTTACTGTGTTTCTTAATTTGGAGTATACATTGAAGTTGGGCCTCTATTATGGTGCCTTTAAAAAGGGCCCATGCAATTTGCAGGGATTTCACTTTAGTCACTGTACCTTTTAACTTTTGTTTAACTAACCCCCTCATTTTTGTATAGTTCCCTCTTTTGAAATTAAATGCCACAATGTTTGGCTCTTGGGGTGTTCTTCCCACCACAGGGATGTTGAATGCTATTGTATTATGGTCACTATTTCCAAGCGGTCCTGCTATAGTCACCTCTTGGACCAGCTCCTGTGCACCCCTCAGAATTAAATCTAGAGTTGCCTCTCCCATGTGGGTTCCCGTACTAGCTGCTCCATGAAGCAGTCATTTAAAGCATCGAGAAATTTTATCTCTGCCTTTCATCCTGAAGTGAAATGTTCCCAGTCAATATGGAGAGAATTGAAATCCCCCACTATTATTGGTTTCTTAATTTTGATAGCCTCTCTAATTTCCCTTAGCATTTCATCATGACTATTACTGTCCTGGTCATGTGGTTGATAATAGATCCCTAATGTTATATTTTTATTAGAGCAGGAAATTTCTATCCATAGGGATTGTATGGAACATGTGGATTTGCTTAAAATTTTTTCACTTATAGTGCCATTCTTCCCCCTGCACGACCTGTTCTGTCCTTCCAATATAATTTGTACCCCGGAATAGACTCATAGACTCTAGGACTGGAAGGGACCTTGAGGGGTCATCGAGTCCATTCCCCTGCCCTCATGGCAGGACCAAATACTGTCTAGACCATCCCTAATAGATATTTATCTAACCTACTCTTAAATATCTCCAGAGATGGAGATTCCACAACTTCCCTAGGCAATCTATTCCAGTGTTTAACTACCCTGCCAGTTAGGAAAAAGTTCCTAATGTCCAACCTAAATCTCCTTTGCTGTGGTTTAAGCCCATTGCTTCTTGTTCTATCCATTGGAAGCTAAGGTGAACAAGTTTTCTCCCTCCTGCTGATGACACCCTTTTAGATACCTGAAAACTGCTATCATGTCCCCTCTCAGTCTTCTCTTTTCCAAACTAAACAAACCCAATTCCTTCAGTCTTCCTTTATAGGTCATGTTCTCAAGACCTTCAATCATTCTTGTTGCTCTTCTCTGGACCTTCTCCCATTTCTCCACATCTTTCTTGAAATACGGTGCCCAGAACTGGACACAATACTCCAGTTGAGGCCTAACCAGCTCAGAGTAAAGCGGAAGAATGACTTCTCGTGTCTTGTTTACAACACACCTGTTAATGCATCCCAGAATCATGTTTGCTTTTTTTGCAACAGTATCACACTGTTGACTCATATTAAGCTTGTGGTCCACTATGACCCCTAGATCTTTCTACCATACTCCTTCCTAGACAGTCTCTTCTCATTCTGTATGTGTGAAACTGATTGTTCCTTCCTAAGTGGAGCACTTTGCATTTATCTTTATTGAACTTCATCCTGTTTACCTCAGACCATTTCTCCAATTTGTCCAGATCATTTTGAATTTTGACCCTGTCCTCCAAAGCAGTTGCAATCCCTCCCAGTTTGGTATCGTCTGCAAACTTAATAAGCGTACTTTCTATGCCAACATCTAAATCGTTGATGAAGATATTGAACAGAGCTGGTCCCAAAACAGACCCCTGTGGAACCCCACTTGTTATACCTTTCCAGCAGGATTGGGAGCCATTAATAACTACTCTGAGTACTGTTATCCAGCCAGTTATGCACCCACCTTATAGTAGCCCTATCTAAATTGTACTTTCCTAGTTATCTATAAGAATATCATGCGAGACCGTAGAATGATTGTGTCTCATTGATTACTCTCAGTCCACCAGGTTTCTGTGATGCCTATTATATCAATATTATCCTTTATCACAAGGCACTCTAGTTCACCCATCTTATTATTATTTAGACTTCTAGCATTTGTGTACAAGCGCTTTAAAAACTTGTCCCTGTTTGTCTGCCCTTATCTGATGTGCCAGATCCTTTTTTATGTGACTGTTTATCATCTGATCTGGCCCTTACATTATCCTCTTCCGTCCTCTGCTCCTGACTATAACCTGGAGGTTCTCTATCATTAGACTCTCCCGTAAGAGAGATCTGTGTCCGATCCACATGGTCCTCTGCAGCAGTCGGCTTTCCCCCATCTCCTAGTTTAAAAACTGCTCTACAACCTTTTTAACGTTTAGTGCCAGCAGTCTGGTTCCACTTGGGTTTAGGTGAAGCTCATGTCTCCTGTATAGGCTCCTCCTATCCCAGAAATTTCCCCAGTTCCTAATGAACGTAAACCCCTGCTCTCTACACCATTGTCTCATCCACACATTGATACTCTGAAGCTCTGCCTGCCTACCTGGCCCTGTGCGTAGAACTGGGAGCATTTCTGAGAATGCCACCATCAAGGTCCTGGATTTCAGTCTTTTCCCTAGCAGCCTAAATTTGGCTTCCAGGACCTCTCTCCTACCCTTCCCTATGTCATTGGTGCCTACATGTACCACAACCACTGGCTCCTCCCAAGCACTACACATAAGTCTGTCTAGATGCCTTGAGAGATCCGCAACCTTCGCACGAGACAGGCAAGTCACCATACTGTTCTCTCGGTCAGCACAAACCCAGCTATCTATGTTTCTAATGATCGAATCTCCCATTACTAACACCTGCCTTTTCCTAGCAACTGGAGTTCCCTCCCCCAGAGAGGTAACCTCAGTGTGAGAGGCAACCCCAGCATCATCTGGAAGGAGGGTCCTAACTATGGGAAGGTTTCCCTCTTCTCCCATTGATTGCTCTGCTTCCCTGGGCCTTTCTTCCTCCTCAACAGCGCTGGGGCTGTCTGAGCGGAGGTGGGACAATTCTACAGTGTCCTGGAAAGCCTCATCAACATACCTGTCTGCCTCTCTTAGCTCCTGTAGGTCCGCCACCCCTTCCTCCAAAGTCTGTACATGGTCTCTGAGGGCCAGGAGCTCCTTGCACCGACTGCACCCACATGCCATCCACCCACAGGACAGATAATCATACACGCTACACTCAGCGCAATAAACTGCGCTGGGCTTCTGTCTGCATTGTCTCCTAGTTAATGGAAGGGTGGTTTAAAGAAAGAGGTTTTGAAATGTGGTTTGGATTATAGGTTTTAAGGGGACTACCAGGGAACAGATAGTACCGACAAGGGACCCCCGCTTTCTTCCCACTCCTCTTGTGAAACTCCCTGTTAGCAGCCCCTGGTCGCTTGTGCATGGCTTTATAAAGCCCTGGCCTGAGTGAATGCCCCTCCCACTGATTAAGGCTCAGCCAATTACCAGAGGCTTCAAGCCTTCAAACCTTCCTTTGAAGCTCACGGCCTCCAACTGCAACTCTGCTTGTAAAATCAAGTTGACTCATTTAAGAGTATTAATTATTATGAGCCTCTTGGTTTTAAGGTAAAAAGAAACCTGCTACTCTTTATTTTAAACTTAAAAAAAAAAATTCTGCTTAAACCCCATCAAACCACCGTGAGCTTTGTCTGTATTTTCGTTCCTGTTATGGCTGACTAGTTAAGAAGCAGAAGGCAACACTGCAATGTAAAATATCCATTTGTCTGCTAGTGTCAGGTTGTCCTGACAGGATGTGCTAATGAAAAGCATATGAAACATTAGCAGCAGGTACTCCAGATCTGGCAATTCCAAGACAGGCATTAAGAGGCCTTGAATGAGTCAGTGTCAGGCTACAGTTTAACCTACTATCAACCCTTCAGGTACCCCATCAAATATAAGAGAGGAAAGATTTTAAAGGCTATATTAATCCTGGTGACCCAGCACTGTGGAAAAACTCAGTTATTTGGCACAGGTCTCTTTGTTCTCGTGATAACTGTGGCAAAAGTTAAGAATTCAATGTTTCTTAAAATCTTACTCTCTACCTGTTTAATATGGAGGTCCTGTGCTAGTACACTTGTAATACTCAGCATAGAAATGCATCTGCTATTGGCTGTTATATTCTATTGTCTGAGTTGCTTTGTTTTCCTCTGTTTTCTGTAGTTTCCATAATCATGAGAAGCAGTAAAAAGTATTTAGGAAACAAGCTTTCAACCTAAGAATAGCCCAAATAAAAAATTCAGTGGATTTCTGCTACTAATTCAAACACATTAAAGTATGTAACTGGAGGCAGGGGTATTATGTTGGAGTTGTATCTAATGCACGTTTTTAGCTTCTATATTCCTGTCCACTTATTTTTTGTTTCTAGTTGGGATGGATGTTTTGCTTTTGTGTTCACCTTGAAGCTGCTAAGACTCAGGAGTAACTGTTGTTTTAGAAATCTCTGATCCTATGTTTGCAGGAAAAGTTGCCTCAGATAGCATGGGTTCTCATGGCAGCAGTGGCTTCAAAGAGCCTCTTGGCTGAATATGAGCAGCTCAAGTTTAACTTAAAGTCAAGTGACAGTTACGAGATCTGGAGCTTCTGCCATGTTCTGAATTCCTGTGTTTCAAATTCACTCCACACGCACTCAGTTCACACACACTGTGCAACCAACAGGTGACCACACTGGGAGTCAGGGGAGTTAGGTTCTAGCCCTGACTGTGTCAAACTCATGTGAACTTAGCCAAGTCCCTTACCAGCTTGTATATGGCTGTTCCTCTAGTTGTGAAAGGGTGCTAATAATATCCACATTCATAAAATGCTTTGAGGGCTATGGTTGAAAGTGTATGCAAGTATTAAGGATTTGTAGTGATTAGCTGACCTGCATAGTAATAAAATACTCATCAAGTGTGTATAATATAAAAATATAGTTGGTTGTTGCCCCTTGGCAGCTAGCCAGTATTTGGGGCCTTGTCAGGCTGTTTCCATTAGGAGACAAACGGAGTATGTGACTCAGGTATTTCTTTGTAAATAAACAAGAATGCACACAGAGTATGTCTACACTGCTATGTAAGACTGGGGTTAGTGGAATTCAAGTCAGCAGACCCTGGATTAAAGGGCTTGAGCATTTACATGGATTATCAACTCTAGGTTAAGAATTTTATAACCTGGGCCTGCATCCACACTTCAGTATACAGACCTGTGTCCAATCAACCACAAACCGGACTTCCTAACATCCTTTTGAAATGTGGTTGATCTAGCTCTTTATTCATGGTAGAGTGTGGGAAAACTTGGCTGTCCATCAAACTTAACTGTCCACAGGACAAAAACCAGTCAGTCTGTAGGATTGTGGGATACCCTAAGTCCACCAAAAGTGTGAGTTCAGTGGAGCTGCATTTAAGCTGCAAAGCAACAGAACTTGAGTCCTGGATCCTAGCTTGACTCAGGCTCAGACCCTCTACCCCCATGGGGTCCTGTGTGATTTGTGTGGAAAGGGAGTTAGGCTTAAGCTTGAGTTTGAAACCTGGGCTTACATTGCAATGTAGCTATGCCCATAAAGTTCTGTTTCCCTGAACAACATAGAAACAAACTGAAGGTATTTTCTTTGCTCAGAAATCCTGCTTTTCCAGTCAGTTCTGGGCTCCAGGGAACTGTCTCCGCTGCTCCCTCTCATGGCCTCACTCATGACTGCTTCTCTCACCATCTGCTGACGACATCCTCACTGTCTCTCACTTTTGTTTCTTGTTGATTCAGACACCCACACAGATACACAAAGCTGCAATCAATCTAGGCTCCATTCCTTGCATTTTCATTCTTTCCTCAGAGAAAACCTTCTTATTCTCCCTGAGTTAGTTCTCTTCCCATGAGACCCAGTGCCTTGGGCAGTGGCTTCTGTTATTTCAGCTATCTTATTCCATAAAGGAGCGTATTTATTTCTTCCATTTAGCTTGGATGAAGGATAGCTAGCACTCCCATTATCTTTAATGAGGTCATTTATTGCCCACAGATCAAAGAAACACTTGATGGCAGCCATTAACACCTTCTCACATAACAATATGATAACTCATTCATGATTTTAGGTGCTTTTGAAAATGGAAAAACACCATATAATGTGGCATAGGACCTGAGCTGTATCTGCCCCGTTGATTTCAATTACTTTATACTATTTTTAGGACATTCTATTCTTCCATGTTACTGCTAGGCTGGTGGTTCTTTGTGTGTGTGTGTTGCTTTAAAGAACTTAAAATAATTATTTAAATCTTATTAAAGAATTTATTCTTCAGCCCCTTTGAAGAACCCCACTGCAAACAGCATTAGTGAAGAGGCTCCCACAACATCTTTGGGGTGGGGGGAAGAAAGGGGCGCATAGCAGTGGAAAAGAGCATGCCATGAAGCCATCAGTTTTGCTGCCCTTCACTTGATGAAATGGGTGGGATCATAGAGCTCTTTACATTTAAACATATGCAAGAAAAGGAGACATTAGAGAAAGTTTCTAGGATAGTCAATGTGCAGCCCACAAAATTCTACAGTGTGGTCATTGTCCACAAGTTTTAATATAAACCCATATTATGGGGCCCAGTATATGCCACAATAATAACCAGAGAATATTTGACCAAAGATTCCAAACATGGGTGCCTAAATGTAGCCCGGTAAATAAAAGTGACCTGATTGTCAAAGGTGCTGATCAGCTACAGCAGGGATTCTCAAACTTTTGTACTGGTGACCCATTTCACACAACAAGCCTTTGAGTGTGACCCCCTCTTATAAATTAAAAACACTTTTATAATGGCATTAAATGTTAAAATGCTGGAGGCAAAGCGACGTTTGGGTTGGAGGCTGACAGCTTGTGACCCCATGAGGGTTCCCGCCCCTCAGTTTGAGAACCCCTGAGCTACAGATTGCATTGAAGTAAGTTGAGGTAAGTGAGGCTGCATTTCTATATATGCCTAAATGTGTATTTTGCTGTCTAAATTTCAGTTCCCGTATTCGGAAATTTTGACCACAGCTTATATATTATGTATGGCAACACTTTATGAAGACCAATTGTTATTGAAAATACGTTGCCTGTATGTCACTACTGATCTATTCTAGAGGCCTTATCTAAAGCCCATGGAAGTTTATGGAAAGAGATTCGCCAATTGTTTTCATTGATTATACTCTAGAAAAAGTTAAATGTATCCATCACACTTAAGTCCCTTGCTCATTTTAAATACAAATCCCAAACATATACAAGTAAATCTCATTCCTGCTTGAAAAAATACCAAGATCAATTTTAGAGCAGGGTTTTCTAACTTTATCATAGCAGCCCTTTGTAGAAATACATTTTTTTTTAAAATTAGGCTTCTCAAATAGTGTGTATAGGTGCTATAAATAGTCTGTGAACATGAATCGCCAAAGAAGAAAATAATTCCTTGTTACTTGGTCATAAGAGAATCTAGTCATGCCAGGAAAGCGAACCTTGCTGTTTGGAAGAATTTAGACACTGCACTGAGTGAAAGTTTAAAGAATACAAATCAGGATTAAGTCTCTTTGCTTCAACAGTAAGAGCTGACAGGGGAACAAGTTTCCTAAATGGGAAGTGAACTGTTTTTACAGAATGGTTTTGTGAAGGATAGAAAGGCATGTATAGTAACGCAATCAAAAGGTTTTCCTGTTGGATTCTACATATACTTGTTTAAAGTCCTTTTAAAGCCTCCTGTTAGTAGTGGCATGACCACAATATCTGTGACTAAAGTTAAAGGAGTGGTAATTGAAGTTTATATGTATAAATAACATATGTTACCTTTCCCATTGAGACTCTGTTCTAAGTGAAAATGGTCCCAGGAGACTTCTTTCACCACATTAGATGGAAGGAATTAATTAGAATGCTTTGCTCAGGGATGGCTATTGGAAGGAGAAGTGCATCCCTTAAGACTTTGTTGTTAAGCCAACTTTTTCCTTTATGTATATTACTGATATGTTTTTTAGCCTTCCAAAGTCAGAGCTGGGTATTTCACAAGCCAAAATCTGCAACCTTTACTCACATTGAGTAGTTGTACTCACATGATTAGTCCCATTGATGTAAATGGGACTACTTAACATCACTCACCATGAGTAAGGATTGCAGAGTTAGGCTTCAGGGGAATGAGCTAGGATGTTAGGTTGTATTAAGAAAGAAAGAGACTGATGAGGACATGTGTCACTGGCTATAAGTATCTCTGGCACATCTTGAACACTGCATTTGGTTTTGGTGATCTTGACTTTAAAAAGATATGTTGAAAAAGAAAATGAAGAAAATTCATAGATGAGGAAAACTGGCTGGAATTGTGTTAAGCGGGAGATTGAAGATATTCCGTGTGATGAGATTATAAAGCATAGAATTACTTCTAAAAGTTGGGAAAGAAAAAATAATTGGAAAGCATATGACAGAGGTTTATAAAATAATGCAGGGATTCTCTTGTGAGCCACCTGCAGTCCTGTTCACAGCCTTGTGGCAATTACAGCAATTGCTTACAAGTAACTTTTTTTACAAATGAAAAAGTAGTATTTGGAAGTCCATAATGCATCTGACCAGTTGTAGTGGCCTTTTAATGCACGTTAGCAGTTGAGAAATGAGGAGGAAGAGCTAGCACCATATGACCAGTGGTCCACAGACTATAGTTTGAGAACCTGTGCTATAGTAAATGTCAGTCTAGCAGTTCTATTTATCCTCCCTCATCATACAACATCAAGGGGCCAGTCATCCTGCAGCATAGTTGGCAGGATGCATCATGTTTGGTTTTTAACTTTCTTTCAGAATTAGGTCACTGTTGGGATGCAGGGCATCTGACTAGATGGAGTATTAGCAGTTGGTTCTGTATGAAATGCTCTGAGAAAATTGTCGACAAGCTGCTGATTTCCGTCTTGCAGGATGATGCTAGAATACATTTCAGGAGCACACATTTCCAAGCTGGCATTTACTTTAAACTCCCAAAGGTGAAAAGTTTCAGACAACAGAAAACGACTTCTCTAATGTCAGGAATAATTCATTAGCTAGCATTATGACATTCACTGATGAATCTCGGGAATTTAGCACTCCCTTCTTAGTAACACCTCTGTTGCCAACTTTCTCTTAGAGTTTTGAAAATATTATTTATGTCTGCAGAGTAATAGTTGTAGGAGTGATTGCATATTAGGTTCTCTTTCCTATGAGCATTCTCAAATTACTTTGTAATGTTTGAGGATGCAATAATATAAAAAGTTATTAGGCTAGAATAGATTCACATGAGCCGTCCAACCATCTATGAAACACATAGGGTGCAACAAGATTGCACTTGGGTGCTAGCTCGTGCTATTATCTGTGCTGCAACATCTACACAGCTATTTTTTGCGCGCTAGCATGAGCAGAGCTAGCACATGTCTGTTTACCTGAGCTGAGACACATGCTCCTAGCAGCAATGTAGACATATTCTTAGAGGTCCCAAGCAAAAGTGAGGTTGTATTCTCTTTCTCTAGATTCAATGTCCCTCACAGAGGCCTCTACCAGGTTCTTTGGTGGTAGAAGCTGGCATAGAAACTGAGTTGCATCTTATCCATTAATTGTAATTACTTGATGACTTTTTCCTTTTCATTATTCTGCATTCTATTCTATGCTATGCTTTTATTAGGTTGGTGGTACAGACATTTGTACCCTTTTAAATAAGGGCTCCTAACAAGAACAAATTAAAAAAAAAATCAGTTATTAATGTTTTATATAGAGTCCTATAGCACATTCACCATTGTGGTATCTAAACCTCTTCCAGTAGAGCATTAAGTAATGTGACTAACATATGTCACAAGTAGTTCATTCTCTCTGCTCCTTAGTGGGAGAACAGTGTGAAGTGAAGCATTTTTTTTTTTAAATTACACATGTTCCTACATGTTTGTCAAAGAAATGTGCCCAAGTTCTTGTGGGAGTTTATTCCACAAGCTTGGGTCAGCCCTGATTCTGAGTCTTGTGTTCTGTCCATTAGGCTACATTGTCTCCTGAATTTGGAGCAAAGAAAGTTATTCTGTTTTCAGGTTCTTGAATGAAATGTATGCTTGCTTAGATGGCAAACTATGTTCTGGATAGCAATGCAGTAAAAAAAAAGTATCCTTCCTTTAGGGAGATTAGACAAATGTTGGAAGAATGAGGATTTGTGGGCTACTTAGTTAGCAAGAAAATATTTGAATTGTAACCATTATATATCATTGGATAGAGTTGGTTAAACACTCACAAACACTGTGTTTACAAAGTTTGCTTAGAGTCTAGATGTCTGATTGCACCATGACCATTCCCCATTTTCATCATCATTGATGAATGTTCATGTGAATGGGTTTTTCTGCTCATGAATGTTTGAAAAATGCAGAGGCAAAATGAGTGGGGGCATGTGGGATCACATGCCCTCCCAGATTTGCTGCTTGGTTGATATCAGTCATGCTCACACGGACTTAACATGCTCATTAACACTGCTGAACCCATCTGCCCTCTCTCTCTCTTCTCCCCCCACTATCAGCAAGCATGTGTCTTCTCTGGGAAAACGTCTGTTTTGCAGCTGTCTGTCTTCATATATGAATGAGAATATTTGTGTATGAACAAGGGTATTTGTTTTACATTTACTATTTGTTAACTGCTGCCGGTCGTTTATTTCTTATTCCATTGTTTATAAGGTTTCAGTCGAACAGGGAGAAAATAATATCTTTTCTCACACTCTTAATGGATAGAGAACTGTCAGTCTGTAGACCTTATTCAGTGAAATTTACTTGCATAAACTTTTTGTCATACAAGTATGAAAAGCAAATATATTCAAAATCTAAATCTCTTCCAAACTATTGACAGACAAAAATAATTAAATTTATTTACAGTGAATAATTTGACTGGAACATTGGAGAAGAGATTGTTACATCACTTATTTTGCTGGAGGTATAATGGGCAGAGGGAGGGCAGATAGGTTCTGAAAGAACATGACTGGATGGTCAGACAAAGGCCACTGCTTTGAAAAGTGCTGTGCTAGACCACTAAAAAGGCAAAAAGCCTTGTTTTTATTCTTTATATTAAATCAACAAGCTGTAATCAAAGTCACTCCCCTATGTATTGTTCAGTTAAATCTATTTCTGTTCCAATATTATAAAAGAAACGCAAGATTTCCAAGAAAAATCACAGCATAATAACATTGCTGTGGGCTGGGTGAAGTGGCATTGAAATTAGAGTTGTAACCACTGCTGTTCCTTTAAAATAGCTGTAAGAAACCATTAGTCTTTTATGAAATAATAGTGGTCACTGCCCCCAGAAAAGCATATCTAAATTTGCCCAGGAATTAGAAATATGTATCGGAGAATGTTTTGCTGGTTGTATGATAGGTGGGCAGGCATATGAGAGAAGGGACAAAAGCAGCTAGAAAGCTAAGATGACAGTAAAAGAAGTGCTGGTAATGAGGCCCCGAGAGAAAGCAAAGAGAGGGAACTTTCTGAGCACAGAGTGCTGGCTGGGAAGGTAGGCATAGAAATTGCTCTGTGTTTATGAAAACATGACTTTGTGTATAATCTTTGTAAATAAATAAAATTACATCAAAGAAAATACCTGGCTGTATGATCAGTTTCTCCTCCTAGTGGAAACAATCCGCAGGGGCACAAACGTAGGCTATCTGCTCAGGTCATAAAGGGGTAACTATCTTAAGTACCTTTTCTTTGCATTCTGTTGAATAACTCTGACTTGGAAGAAAGATTTTAAAACGGATTTGTTCTTACTCTTATATCTACGCTTAGAAAGCAATCAAGCTGTTCTGTTTCTTTTCTGAAACGATACATGATATAGGCTACTGAGAATGTTTTCAAAATAAGATTTTAGCAAGTCAACACATGTAATTAATTTGTTCGGAAAGAATATGATGATCATTAATAATATGGATTTGAGGCTTCCCTTAGGGAATGGTGGGTTATTTAATTCACTCAGCTAACAAGTATGTTGAGAAAAGGCATATTAGAAAAATGAATAGTCTATTGGGTTTTTTTTTCCCCTGAGACATTTAGTATTATAGCAGAAGTCAGTGGAATGGCATTTGTGCCAGCTAAGGGGAAAAATTGCAGCATGTTCCTAATAATTTAAAGCATGTATCACGAATGAAGATAAAAGAGAACAAAGTATTTAAAGCTTAATGATACAGCAGTAGCAATTGCCCTGTGATAATGAACACAGTAGATTATCAGGCAAAGCTTAATGCATGCCTTGCTTACAAGAAGCTTTTTATAAACAAATACTGGTTGAAACATCTTCCAAAATTAGCACTAACGTGAAAATGAACTGATGATTTAATTAAAATATTCAAGATAAATAAGAAATAGGAGAAAGGCATTGTACAACATAATCTTATAGCAGAGTTTTGACAAAAGTCCAGACTGAAATTAGTTAAAGGAGTACAGTACATCTCCAATTTGATGACCAATATATAAATCAGTGCCTTTGGGACTGATCATGACTCTCTCTATGAGTAAGAACCTCTTTATTCCCCCATACCAGTTACCTGGACCTTGGATCTGGAGACATAGGAGTAAAAGGAGTTGTTTGCCTTTTCTCCCCTTTCCCCATCCCAGGCAGGTGGACAAGGAGAAGGCAGGGAATATATGCAGGACCGCCGATAGGGATTGAGGGGGCAATTGCACAGGAGCCTGGGCAATTTAAAAGGGCCCAGGGTCCCTGGCCACCGCCGCTGCCTGCCCTGGCTCCGCCCTGCTCCCGGAAGCAGCCAGCACATCCCAGAGGCCCCTGGAGAGGGGATCTCCATGTGCTGCCCCTTCCTCGAGAGCCAAATCCACAGATCCCATTGGCTGGGAACTGCAGCCAATGGGAGCTGCAGGGGCAGTGCCTGCAGGCAGAGGTGTGCAGAGATCCTATGGGACTGCCCACCTAGAAGCTGCTGCCAGAGGGGTGTGCTGGTTGCTTTCAGGAGCTTCCCAAGGTAAGTGCTGATCCTCTGACCCCCTCCTGCACCCCAACCCCCTGCCCCAGCCAAGAGCCCACACACCCTCCCACACCACAACTCCCTCCTAGAGCCCACAGCCCAACCTTCTGCCCCAGCCTGGTGAAAGTGAGTGAAGGTGGGGGAGAGTGAACAGGGGCTGGAGGGAGGATGGAGTGAGCAGGGGGCAGGGCCTCAGGGAAGGGGTGGGACAAGGGGCAGGACAAGGGTCTTTGGGTTTGTGCAACTAGATGGTAGGGTTGCCAGCTAGGCAGGCATGTGGAAGCACTGGCTATGCCAAAAGAGCATGCCCAGCAGTGTAGCTGGCAGCTTGCTGGGCACCAGCCAGGCCACAGGCATGGCACGGCCCAAATGGCAGATGGACTGCGTTCCCGTGGGCATAGCTTGTGCATGCATGGGGGCCCATTGATTGTTCTGCCCTGTGGCCCGGAATTGCTGTCAGCGGTCCTGAATATGTGGAACCGTAGCTCCATCATCTTACGTGTTGGCTCAGCCCAACTGAACCAGTGTTGGGAGTGTGCTGATTTGCTGCTAGTACAAAGCAGCAGAAAATTACTACCCCATCCTCCACCCTTGGATTAAATGAGTGACAGGCAGGGAAGGAGTTACCACTCACAGGTGTGTCCACGAATCGCAGTGTGTTCCAGAGCTGCTTCTGAGGTAGTACAACTTATACATCCACTTTTGCTTGGGGCTGTGTTTAAAGTCAACCTCTAACTGATGATGTTTTGTAATTGCTGAATTCCAGTCTACCCACATTAACATTTAGTTATAGAAGTAATTACAGAATTCACAAGATTGCTGAAAATATTCAAGAACGCTGGGGTGGAGGAAAACAGCTTTTCAAAACTTCTTTTCTTTGATACTAACTACTGCTTTTATTAGCATGTGTTGACATCTGTTTCTATGATCAGACTTGGGTCACCATTACAAGCAAATTTTAGTTTTTCAGACTGATATTAGTTGGAGGTGAAAATAAGATAATTAACTTAATGATTTGTGCTGGAATTAAAATTACTTTTGTGTAGAGGTTAGGGCCAGAGGGTACTATCGGAACAAAGGTACAGCTAGGACTCTCGAGAGGAGCCTCCTTTCGCAGGTGACATAGTTCTAAACACCTACTGATGTCCTGTTGTCCAAAAAGTGTGAATTTTATTTTTATGGTAATATATGTGACTTGAGTAATGGAAAAATTTAAAAATAAACATGTCAGCACTTGGAATGTACTATGAGATATAAAAATCAGGCTGCACAGCTGACTTGGCCTGTTGCGAGGATGTAAAATAAAAGACTAAGCATTGAGAAAAAGACATGACTTCCATAGGAAAAAAAAATCTATCTTTAATTAAATGAAATTTGGGGCAGATCCTCACCTGGTATAAATCCGTGTGGCTCTCTAGAAGTAAATGGTGCAATATTGATTTACAGCAGTTGAGGATCTAGCACAGAAACTAAAAACCATGAACACTGCAAAATACAAGTGTGTGTGTGTGTGTGTGTGTTATACATTTAGTTATATATAGTTGTCCCTTTTCAACTGAGCAGTTAGCCAATATTTGGAGCCTTGCTGTGTTGTTTCTGTTAGGAGGAGAAATAGATGATAGTTGTGTTTCTTTGATGCAATCCTATTTACAAGCAATGTACACAAAGGCCTGTTTTCCTGAATATGATAGGAATCAAAAAGGAGGCAGTTTCTTTGTTTAGAAATGTAAATCTGCTTCTAGTCAGCTCTCTGCCCCAAAGAAGCTTTCTCTTGACTGCCACCAGTGCTGCTTTGGCTGTCCATTGGCTTTCTGTCTGCTTTCCTTTGGGCTTTCTGCATCTAACGCACGTATACCTACTTCATTTTGTGATCAGTCCCTCAGCTCAAATAGTTCAGCTTGTGAGTTACTAGTCTCTTGAGTGGTGACTTCTGTTGTTTCAGCTTTCTTACTTCATAAAAGCGTCTACTTGCTTCTTACCTTTACCCTAAGTGAAGGGTGACTATCCTACCAATCATCTTCAATGATGTCTGTGATTATGTCAAAGATTTGCCTCCTGGTAGCTGCCAACATAAGGAACAAATGCAAAGAGGAGAAAAAAGAATTACTGATGAATTACTTCCAAATGATAAATTATTTCTACCACATCCCCTTTGTCATTCCCTGCCCCCTTCCCAAGGGTGGGTGGGTGTGTGTGTTTGGGATCTGGGGTGGGTGGTGGGTTATTTGGTTCATTAAAACATTCTGATTGGAGGGGAAAAGATAAATAAATCACACAAACCAAATTATAAACTGTTTACAGAATTAGAAGAGCATGGAAAACATTTGTGTTAGATCAAGTTTTGTGATAATTCCAAATATTCCATGTTAGAAAATGATCTAGCTAGAGAGAATCAATGAAGAGTGAATTTTTAATGGAGAGGGTACTATTGTGAAATATTCTGAGCTGTTATTGCTAAGCTCAACTGGACAGCAGAAGCTTATTTCACCCTTCTGAACGTAGGCCTCCTGTGAAGAGTCAAAAGTGGATGCAGACTGATTAGAATGACTGTATCCACCTCCACACAGCATTATTCCCTCTTAGCAATGACACATCCCCTTAACCACAGGAGGCTGAGCTACACCAGATGGCCGTTTCAACATCAGCTTGGAGCTTTCATTGAACAAATATGGCTCATTTCCTGATTTTATTTTCTGGCTTGCATGTTCTTTTGACTCTCTTTGGAGGGCATGATGCCCACTCAGAAGTTGGTCAGTTTTCTGAAATATTTCATGACCTAATTCCAGCACAAATCAGTAAGTTAATTATCTTATTTTCACCCCCAACAAACATCAGTGTAAAACTAAAATTTGCTTGTAATTGTGATCAAAGTCTGATCATAATATAATGTAGGCAGCCTGCATCACCCTTCAAGTGACATTTGTTCTTCATGGGTCCTCAGAGTTTATGCCAATGCAGATATCATAGTTACAGTTATACATATCTGTGTGCCAGGAGAAGAATGTTTAAATCAAGCAGGACTCATAGACTTTAAAGGCTTTAAGGTCAGAAGGGACCATTCTGATCATCTAGTCTGACCTCCTGCACAAAGCAGGCCACAGAATCCTACCCATCCACTTCTATAACAAACCCCTAACCTATGTCTGAGTTATTGAAGTCTTCAAATTGTGGTTTGAAGACCTCAAGCTGCAGATAAACCTCCAGCAAGTGACCCATGCTGCAGAGGAAGGCGAAAAACCTCCAGAGCCTCCGCCAATCTTCCCTGGAGGAAAATTCCTTCCCGACCCCAAATATGGCGATCAGCTAAACCCTGAGCATGTGGACAAGACTCACCAGCCAGCACCCAGGAAAGAATTCTCTGCAGTAACTCAGATCCCATCCCATATAACATCCCATCACAGACCACTGGGCATACTTACCTGCTGATTAATCAAAGATCAGTTGCCAAAATTAGGCTATCCCATCATACCATCCCTTCCATAAACTTATCAAGCTTAGTCTTAAAGCCAGATATGTCTTTTGCCCCCACTACTCCCCTTGGAAGGCTGTTCTAGAACTTCACTCCTCTAATGGATAGAAACCTTTGTCTAATTTTGAGTCTAAACTTCCCAGTGTCCAGTTTATACCCATTTGTTCTTGTGTCCACATTGGTACTAAGCCTAAATAATTCCTCTCCCTCCCTAATATCAATCCCTCTGATATATTTATAAAGAGCAAGCATATCCGCCCTCAACCTTCTTTTGCTTAGGCTAAATATAGGAAATGTAGACATGGGCACAGATGATGGAGTATAGATTATATAGACGATATTTGCTTTATAGTCTTTTGAAACCCATGAAAACTATTCAGAAGCATAGCTGGAGACAGACAAACTTTTCTGTGCATTTTAAATATGTTCCTTTTAGCTGTGTGCCTCTTTTTGTATTTACTTTCTGCGATGCTTTGAGAATGAGTTTACTAGCAAGAATGCTCACAAAGGCTTGATCTGACATTACTGAAGTCAGTGGGAGATATTCCATGTGCTTCGTTCAGTAGGAGCAAGTTCAGGGCCCGCAGGTGTATTTCAAGCAGAGCTTGTGCAGAACCTCTTGATGAAATATTTTTTCATTGGCAAATGCAGATGTTTGAAACCAAAACTTTACACACAAACATTGGCAGCTACAAAACTTTTGCTGGGAAGATTTTTCAGGTCGAGGCTGGAACTGACAGGAGAAGAAAAAGAAACGCCCAGCCAGATCAGTGGTGATTTGAGAGACCTAGGTTCAAGTCTTGCGTCAGAATCAGGTAAAATAGTGAGCCTCTTAAATTGAAGTTAAGTTCCCTAGCCAATTTGGAGGGGGGATGAGGTCTGTTTTTCTTTCTTTTTCCTAGCAAAATTTCAGTCTTGATTTCATTTCCTAGTGTAACAGAAACAAATATTGAAACTTCAATTTTTCATGAAACATCATTTCTGTCTACTGGCCACCCCAATATGAAGTGAATTTTGCAAAATATTTACAGAAAGTGAATTTCAGATTGTAAGGTTCTAGATTAGAAGACATTTATGGTGAAGGCTGTCTCTCACTATATGTTTGCACAGAGCATAGTTCAATAGGACCCTGATGTTAATTGGTGCCTAAAAGTACTATTATAGTACAAAGTGTTGTTAATTATATGGCAGCAGTGGACACAACAATGTAAGGAGCTTAGTGTAGTGTTAAAGCATCAATATAGCAGATGATATAGGATTCATCCCTAGCTTGGAATGCCATTTTTCAGCTTTCTCTGTCTGTGTGTAATTTGTATGTATGTGCATGTCTGGAGCCTGTATTTAAGTAAATGTTTAAGTTTTACTTACACTACAAATTCACCTTTTTATATTGCATATTGTGACAAGATTAAAAATGAGAGAAATAAACAAGAATAATAGAAAATGAAACCTTCTGAACCCCTTGTCTTCACAGGGAATGTAGCTGATAATTGGAAAAGCGTATGAACAGCCATTTCTAATCTACATGCCATCGTGCATAACAGAGTTGGAAGATAGACCAAAGAAATGAAAGGCAGGTAAGAATAAGCAGCTACACCTTACAACAAACCTTGCGAAAGATGTAATGACAGGCAGACACATCATAAGAAACATCTGACGGGGGGGAAATGCCTAATTCAATGAGCAATCTTCTTTTTTTTTTTTTTTTTTTTTTTTTTTTGGTACGGGAAATAATCATTTTGCAGTGAGATTTTTCTAAAGGTTACATATGCATTTGTAATATTGAGGAAAGATGGACAGAACCTTTAAAGTTTTAAAAACAGGCTTGAAGGGCTAGTCCATACAAAAGACACCAAATTAAAGCTTTTCAGCTTGTAAAGCGCTTGTGGCCTGGAGCGCTCTTAGTATGGAGAGAGCAGATTCAACATAATTTAGACCACATTGAAAGACTAAAGTCAATTTAGCAGGTACATAAGCATGCATAATAATAGTCACTAAGTCTATAGCAACAAGGTGAGGATATTCTTGGATATACAAGATAAGGATGTGAAACGAAAATAATTTCCTTTGAAGACTATAAATGAAGCGGTGAAGAGAAGGCGAAATTTAGATGCCAGAGTTTCATTTTGTTCGAACTGAAATTTGATGAGATGCAATAACAGAATTGTTAAAAAATGAAAAAGGTGGAATATTGGGACTAGAGGTGAGGGAACCAGTTTGGATCAAATAAGAATTGAGACAAGCATTCACTAACTACTGGACAAGAAGAGTCTCTTTCCACTCTCCCTTCCCCTGGCTCTAGTATTTTTCATTGTTATCTGTCTTCACACTTCCTGGTTCAATTCAGGACTAGAAATAGAAGAGTCTCTCTCTTCTAGCTCTTCCAATAGTATTTCCATACCATTGAAAGCAAGAAACACCAGAAAACGGAGAGACTATTGTCATGATATTCTTACCTCCATTTTGCAGACCCAGAACATTCATGATGATACTTCATGTCCAAATTTTGGCAGCTTTTCCAAAATGAAAGTGGAGGAGGAGGTGTTTTTGTTTTTGAAAAAGCTTATTGATTTGGATTTTGGATTTAGAAAACACAAACCAGCAGTGGTTTGGATCTAGATTTCATATGTTTGATCTACCAAACTTTGGGGGGGAGGGTGAGAAGAAAGATTTTGAATTTTGTCCCCTCCCGTAATTGCTTAAGTTATGGAAAATCTCACCAGTCAGATGTTTGTTTTATCACATGAAAACCAAACCAATGGATAATTCAGAACCATACTTTAATTGGTCTAAACATACAAGTTCTGGGGTGTCATATACCAAAGATGGGCCAAAATCAATATCTGGTAAGTTCAAAGTAAGGGACCAAATTCATCCTTGGTGCAACTCCATTGATCTTAGTCTGCTTATGCCATGAATCCGGCACATTATATGTAAAATTATTTTGGTCCTTTCCTTGAACATATTAATAAGATGATCTGGCACAAGGCTTCTTACCTGTGAAACAGTTATGTTCATTTCACTCAGACATCCCATCAACAGCCAATTAGATCTATGTATTTTTCCTAATCTTTTCCAATGACTTAGAAGAATTTGTTAGATCCATAATCCGTGAAAACTAAGTAAGCTGTACAGTATTTTAGGCAACACAGGAAACTACAAAAGAGACAGTAATCAGGTACACAAGCCCACTACTTTCTTTAAAGTAAGAATATAAGAGTGCATTCGAGAGAAGGATGGAAATCCTCAAATATCTAAGGATGCTGCATCTCATATTACTATTCCTTTTGGTCAAAGTTTCCGAATCCTAAATGCAGAAATTGTGTAACCTTTACTTTGAAGTTATACTGACTCTGACACTACTCTAGAGAATCAAAGGAAGTAGCAACACAAGATAATATGAAGAGACCTTTCTCAGAAAGAGATAAATAACGAAATAAAAGACTTTGGCATGACTGATACTATTGTTGTAACTCAAACTGCACTTGCAAAGAAAATGACCAGGGGAAATAGACATTTAATGTAGACATTAAACCTGCATGATACTAAGATAGATGTCAGAAGAATCCTAGAAGAAGAATAAACTTCTCATGCAGTCTTCAGGAGCCTTACTTGATCTGCTTGTGAGGAGTTTCTGATTTTTAGGCTACCAGTTGCTTACAAACTGTTTGATTTGACTATTTCTCTTCATTATTTACTGTTCGTGGCATGTGATTGGTCACCTAATTTGTAAGATATAGTTTCTGCTCTCTGTTTGTATCAGCAACACCTTTTAAAACATCAAAATAACGAATTGTGGATAACAAATATTCTTGTACATTTGCCACTCCCTTTGTAAGCAGGGATATATGAGTATTCTTATGAAGAACAGACATTTCCCAAGTCACGCAGAATATTATCAATAATAATATTCACAAATAAGGAATAGCAAGGAAACACAAACATGGATGAACCAGAAGGTGAACAGATGTTCATAAACATTGTTTTGCAACTTTCAACCACAGAAATACAACACATAAAATAACTTTATTATTGGAACCTTTTGCATTTTCTGAGTGACGTGAAGCTAGATAGACCTTCTCCATTTCAGGATACAATGTGGTTAGGGTGCTATTCTATGGCCATTATACTGTGATCCTAATGTATGGCTCTCTTTAGAGAAGGATCTATGGACCTGCAGATCTGCCAGCCCTACTGTTGCCCGGGTTTGCTATGCCTCATCTGAGTCTTGTTTATTACTGTACATGGCGCCAGGCTATATATTGTGCAGGTGTAGCCCACACACCTGCTGGGTGTGGTGTTCTGTCCCATGTAGTGGCACTGAGACCACTTAGCTAAGGCTGTAGAGCAGACTCATTAATCTCTCTCTAAAGGCCATATGGCTTTTACTTCATGCATTTAGCTCCAGAGGTCTCAGGTTTGATCCCGCCTGCCGGCGACTGGGGTCTATCAGTGTTACACAGGCCTCCCATCAGAGTTAGTCCTCTACCACACACATAGAAATGCATTAGTTCCACTAGAAAAGGACTCTTCAGAACCCCAGAGGATGGGACAGCATTGCCTGTTAGTGAAGTGTCATTGGAGTAACCTTTAATATGGTGGTTTCTGGAAAATAACATTATTAAAAATAATAGTATGAAAACAAAGAGAATGTTGAAGAGATTTCCAGTTTTTTAAAAGTCAGTATTTGTAAGTAAATATTGTGGGGAAACATACAAATGTAGGGTTGCATTAATACTTTTAGCTATAACCCATTTTCAGGCCGGAATGCATCTCTTATGCCAGCTGCGCACAAACAGATTAAAAAGCTCTTGTTTCACATAGCCTATCTGACATTCTGCTCTATTCTTATATCATGTCCATCACCATGGCATGCCTGTGATATCTGTTCTGACCTGTCACATTGCTGGTATCATTCCTCACTTCTGAGACCTGACCCCAGTGCTCTTTAATATATGCCCTGACTCAACAAGTTACTTAATCATGTATCTAATTTTAAGCAGTAGTTCTACTGAAGCAAAAGGACTATACAGATGCATTAAATTAGCAAGGTACTTAAGACCATAACTGAATCTGGGACTATTTTTGCAGATTGCGTTCCCTCCTAATATCCAGCATTGTATCATCTGTCATGGCATCACATGACACATAACCCAGAGTAACTCAGCAAGCATTAAAAATGGGAAAAAAAATCTTTCTTTACAGAAGGCAGGGGGTTGATTGAGACCTATCAGATATCTCAATTTGATCAGAATACAAAATTAAACATAAGTTGCATGGTACATTAGTGTGTCTGTCAGTGACTATGGCTTTGGCCAGGCAATTAAAAGGGGCAAAAATATTCTAAATGATATTTTAAATAGCTTCTTCAAATCATTAAACACAGTTATCATATCCATATTTTCTAAATGTAAAACACTGAAGTCCTCAAAGTCTGCTCTCCACAGTGGTATTTTATTGATGATCCATCTGAGCTTCATTTCCTAACTGAAAAACTTTGTCGGTCAATTTATTCCAATATATCACTATTTGGCTGTGTAGTTATCAATCCTGTAATTGTTCATGGCATTCCAGGAATAATTCAGCTAATTATTACAATATGTCTTACTTTGCCATGCCTCTATGTGTCAAAATGCCCTTTGCGTGTGTCAGAAAAACTCAAATTCCTAATTAAACGGAAGATATAGGAATTGATTACTAACTCACAAAATAATGGAAAATTACATTTTTTGCCTGTTCCATCTAGAAATTTTACTGGTCTGAACTCATTTTTGACAAACATTATGCTACTAACTTTAACTGGTCTGTTGCCACCATTCTGCCACAAAGTCTAGAAGATGCTGCTGTCACTGAACATTAGTTTCAGTTATTGGACAACCATAACAAACCACCTTGGGTAATAATGAAGAAGAACTTCATCTTTCCCAATTCATTGGGGGTGGAGTGGGAAAGAGCTGAAGTCTTTACTACCAAAAAGGTCATAAGATTAAATGTTCTCCGGTTAAATAGATAAATGGGGGAAAAAAACAAATAAACAAAAAACCAAACAAACAAACAAAAAAAACCCATATAGTGAACAGACTGCAATATACATATAGTTAAAATAAGATTTAATTCAGTAACAATGGTACCATACTGATAAAATGCAATATGTTGATTATTGTATTTTCAACATGTAAAATTCTATCCTGGCCTAATAGGTGTCAAAGGTAATCTCTCGCTGACTTAATTGGGAGCAGAAAGAAGTTCTTGAAAGGTGAAAGTCTGTTTTAGTTCATTATAGATATGAGGAAAGACAGTAAACATTATGGAGCAGTTGATTTGCATAGTTTTCATTAATTCATTTCAATAGCACAAAAGCATGTCTGATATTTCTACGTATGTATTATCTAAAGTGTATTCAGCTGATGCAGAAGCTCCCTAGCTCACAATTAATGAATGGCTGTGCAAGTGCAAACTATCACAACAGATGACACGGAAGAGAAAATATATTAGGTTTCATACTGTGATATGGATTGCTGTAAGATCAGAGTGTTTTAAGAAATCATAACCAGCTGGAAGAATGAGCAGTTTGTAGCCATAAAGTCATATCACTAGAATTAACCTGGAACATTATTCTCAAGAAGTGACATTCACCCTGCAAAAGATGGCCCATATGACGCAACCTCATTGTAAAGGTTTATGTAGGAACTTAGAAATGTACAAAACTTTTTTTTTTTTTTTTTTTTTTTCAGGGAATCTTCTGAACTGTTGTGAATTTCACACAAATGATGAACAGATCTTTGAAACTAAAAGAGAAGACAGAGGAAATATGATCTGGAAGAATAAACGGGCTAAAACTAGCTTGTGATACAGCAGCCCATTGGTGTCAAAGGGTTCACTACTATGTCAGCATCTCCTATCAGGCCTGACAAATTCCCTAAGGGCTTGTCTACACTTCAAATGCTACAGTGGCACAGCAGTGCCACTGCAGCTGTGCTGCTGTAGTACTTCAGTGTAGACACTACCTACGCCGACAGAAAGGATTCTCCCATCGGCATAGGTAATCCAATTCCCCAAGAGGCAATAGTTAGGTCGACAGAAGAATTCTATGCTGCTAAGTGGTTGGATTTTTCATACCCCTGGCCAATGTAGTTATGCCAATGTAGTTTTCTAGTGTAGACCAGGCCTAAGCCTCACTGCTGTCATAGTATCTATCCATAAAGAGTGTCATGAAAGCTTTTAAATGAATTGTGCTGGTCATTGATATCACTGTGAAATGTATGCACTGATTTTATTAAAGTTATATCTATATACTAAAACTATGTCCTTAGTTTGTATCAAAGTGTTACACCCCAGCAGAGGTGAGAAATTGGTTTCCTGTCAGACCAGAGATGTTAATCCATCTGTCTCTGAAAATGAAAAAAATGAGTATTGTCATTCATAGTCACATGTCTGAGCTAAATGTAGGAAGCAGAGAACAGTAGCAGTAAAAGAGGTTTGGTTGGGGATGCACTCCAAAGGTTTATTTGGACCAGGAGTCGGCAATGTCTGGCACGCGGCTCACTAGGGTAAGCACCCTGGCAGGCTGCGCTAGTTTGTTTACAGGTTCAGCTGATCGCGGCTCCCACTTGCCACGGTTCGCTTCTCCAGGCCAATTGGGGAGGCAGGAAGTGGTGCAAGCAAGGGATGAGCTGGCTGCAGCTTCCCACTGCCCCCATTGGCCTGGGATGGTGAACTGTGGCCAACGGGAGCCGCGATCAGCCGAACCTGCCGATGCGGCAGGTAAACAAACTGGCCCGGCCTCCAGGGTGCTTACCCTGGCAAGCCACGTGCCAGAGGTTGCCGACCCCTGATTTGGACTATAACAGGGGAACAGGGACAACACTCTGTCATCTCGCACCTGTGAAAGTAATTGGGAAGTGAGATTATATTCATTAAAACAGGATTCCAGCCTGTCCTGGATGGAAATGCAGCAAGGAAGCTTTAGGTGTAAAATTGTTTTAGACAAGGGTTTGAGTCTGTTAAAGTTAAATTTAGACTCTAAACAGCATGTTATACTTTGTTTTCTATGTAATTCTTCTGTTTCCATGATCCTTTCTCAGTAGCTCTTTTTAATCTTAATCTTTGATAATAAATTTGATTGTTTCACTATAACTATATCTCTGTACTTTTGTTGTTCTAAAGGACCTGATCCTGAGTTGTACCAGTGGAGCTGTGTGTATACTCTTCCCTTGGGAATGGTAAGCCAGGCAGTTACTGTGAGTGTCCAGTGACAGGGACTGGGCACTACAGAGGGATGCTTCAGAGGATCTCAGGGACTAAATACATGAAGTGCTAACCTGCAAGGCAAAGTAAGAACTATCAGAGCCCTGAAGATTGTTTGGGTGGCTAACAGACTGGGGCTGTACAGACTGGGGCTCTCACTCACTGAGGTGGGAGTGACAGGGTGACTCATGATCCTGGACACTATGAGAGAGCATCACATAGGTACTGGAACTACTGAAAAAAAACCCTGCTATTGTGATGGGCTTGTAGGCTCCAAAGTTTTACATTGATTTGTTTTTGAGTGAAGTTATGTAGCAAAAAAAATCTACATTTGTAAGTTGCACTTTCATGATAGATTGCGCTACAGTACTTGTACAGTACAGTACTACAATACTCTCTCTTTCATTTTTACAGTGCAAATATTTGTAATAAAATATAAAGTGAGCACTGTACACACTTTGTATTCTGTGTTGTGTTGTAATGGAAATGAATACATTGAAAATGTAGAAAAACATCCATAAATATCTAATTAAATGTCAATTGGTATTCTATTAACAGTGCTATTTGCAATTAATTTTTTAATCACGGTTAATTTTTTTGATTTACTTGCATGAGTTAACTGCGATTAATCAACAGCCCTAGTAAAAACAAAATGTTTTCACCATATTGAAGCAAGATATTTAGACATTGAAGCAAAATTTATTTTGATTTTCTCTTGTTAAAAATTTAGTCAAAATAGACACATTCCCACAAATGTTTAGATGTCAGTTAAAGAGTATTTTCTGTCAGGAAACTTTTCTGTTGAATTCTTTTGACCAGAGCTACTGGCAGGCTTTTGATGACAGAGTGATAGGCAGTGCTTAATTTGTGCAGGAGTTTGCGAGGGCTGAGCCCCAGCACCTCTGGGCTTGCTGTGTCAGGAAAGGTTTTAAAAAAATAAAATGCTGGAGCCCAGGCACCCAGTTGCTTGATCCCTGGCACCTCTTTCATTAGAAATTAAGCATTGGTGATAGGGAAACAAAAGTTATGCCAAACGAGCAATCTTGGCACTTTTCTGTAACCATTTACTTTATTAGTCATGTTTCTACTATGAAAAATGCTCTACTATGGAAGTAATTTGAAAAAGTAGAAGACAGCATAGCAGATTCATATATTCAGGTTGGCCCTCTTGACATTAATATTCCTGGATGAGGCCCTTAGTGTGAAGATGGAATGGACACACAGTATATGTTAACTGTTACAGTTTCCATTGTGGACTGTCCTGCTGCCAATTCAATTAATTGCTTAGACGGTTATGAAAAAATAAGAGGGTACATCTATTTGCATATAGATTGTAAATCTGCCAAAGTGAAAAACTTCAAAGAATAAGAACAGCAATTTCTATCTTGCATATTGCAGAAGGGTCTTGTGTTTAAAATACTGGCCTGGGAGGCCACTGTTCTATTCCTGGTTTTTCCTCAGACTTTCTATATGACCTTGGGCAAAATGTTTTAGGGCTACATTTTCACATAAACGTGAATGCAATTCTGCATGCAAGGTTACTGGATTTGCACAAGCAGATTTCTGAACATCTTAGACCTTTTCTTTTCTGTTGCTCATGTAAAATAGAGATACTATTACTTAACTTAACTTGCTTTAGAGTAATTATTATGCTGTTGTCATGATTGATTAGTTATATTTTTTGTACAGTGCTTTGATAATCGTGTTGTATACAGGCTATGTATAATTATCATCATCAAAGACAGGTAATTCCCATTAATCTATCTGAGTGTTTATGCTACCCTCATTACCATGGTATCAGAGCATCTAATGGGAATGAATTAAATGGAGTGATGTGCATATACTGAGTGGAGACTGGTCTCTTCTGGACCAGATTCTGACTTCTGTATGCAGTGTGGCCTGGTCTGGTACTTGGGAGACCTGGGTTCTGGTCCTGGCTCTGCATCTGTCCTGTTGAGTGACCTTGGGCAAGTCACTTTTCCTCTCTGTGACTGTAAAATGAAGATAAGGATATTGATTTCCTCTTTATCAGTAGATCTCAGAGCACTTTACAAATTGGTACATAAAAATTTGGATTACTGTTTTATTACTAGAATTCTGGGATGGAGCAGGAGATTCCCATAACTGGTGGATCTGCAGGATCATATACAGGTTCACCAACCTCTGTCCATCTAGCTGATGTTGTTGGCCAATGGGGCTCCTGAGGGAGAGGCCTTGTCGCTGGAGTAAGTCATCCTTTCCAGTGACCACTGTAGGATAGGAAGCCTTGCCTTGCCTGGCATGAAACCCCTTGCTGGTTTCATGCCAGGCATCAACTACAGTATGTGCTGTGCTCTGCTCTAAGGACTTGATTTCACTCCTAGTGATGTTAATGGGAATCTTTCCAATAACTCCAGTGGGAGTTTGAACAGGCCCTAAATACTTTTCCTCTTTCACGTACATACAGATACGCCTGATGCACTGGACTCTGCTTTATTCCAGCTGTTAGATACAAAAAGTGAGGGTCATGCAGTTGTATTTTATCCAATATATTTGTAGCACTCCATGTATGGATCAAATTTAGGCATATAATCTCTTTTACCTCTTTTTTTTTTTTTTTTTTTTTCCCCCCCCTCAGGCCACTCCCTTTGTCTTCTGTCCATCCCAAGGCTAGCAGAGAACCAGCAGATGGGAACTGCCATTGGTGCCCATCTACATTAACAGCTGGCCCCAGTACTGGCTGTGTGCTCATCTTTATGTTGATTCCATTTGTACCTCTAAAAGATGTGGAGAAGGGATAAACATTGACTCTATATACACATATATGATCACGAGGCTAAGTTCTACCATCTTCAAGCTCAGTATCCATTTATTTTGTCAATAGTTCCACTGAAGTCAGTGGGACTGCTTGTTGAGTAAGCTACTATTCAATGTGTGTAAGGAGGAAAGAATCTGGCCCTTGAGCTTAGTTAAACAATAACATTTCAGAATCAAAGGACACTTGCAGTTTGTGTATTGTTAGAAACAGCTGTGCTGTATATGTTCATAGCAATTGTACTGACTTTATCTTACTAACACTATTAATGTTCCTATATTTTCTGTCCCTATAAACCTTCAGGCACCAACTGTATTTGTGACTAACCGTAATCCAAAACTTGCTTTCAATCATGTGTAGCCCAAGAGCCCTGGACAATACTAAGCTTGTTTGAAAACCTACAAAATTGTTTTTATTTTTTTCTGTGTTGGAAACAAGTTGTATGTTAGAGAGCCATTCTGGGGCAAATCCTTTGTCTCATATCTGGCAGCCTACTATTTTGAATCAGTTTTTATATAATAGTCCAACAGCTTTGTTAAACTTGATTATTGTTATTTATTATTTGTATTGCTCTATTACCTGTGAGCCTTAGCTCCATGTGCTAGCCACTATACAAAAGCTATAGGTTATGTACAGTTCGGTGGGTAGTGGCTATCTTTTTTTTTCTGTGCTATCCACTGCTCGATCATTGAGGATTATTTGAAATGATTAGAAGAAGATATGTGATGATGATATACAATAAGCTTTTTAATAGTCTCAAATCAATAATTCTGTTCAGTAGCTGTCTCTATAGCTTCTTTTTGTTTTTATTTTGATTGGCCTATATTTTCAAAAAGAAATGTCGAATTTTTCCGTGATATTTTACCGAATGGTGTATAAAATAGTATCTACTGTGTTTCATAACAAGTTTATATGCTTGCCAAAATAGATTATACAATGCCTAATGGTAAACAGAGATAGTTTGGGTCTGTCTTGAAGATAGAGTACTAAGAAATTGGACCCATCATTGTCATTTTTCTCAGCAATTCCTCTCATCTGTCACAACACAGTAGTTATGAAAAATGAAACCATAAATTCAATTTAGAGGGCAATTTGCAGCTAATCTTTGGAGTAATTCCAGTGTGAATAATACAGCAATTTGGATGCATGGACAGTCAATTCAGTCCCTGATTTATTAGGATTTAAGGAAATTTTCTTTCATTAATGATGATTACCCAACAAAAAATAATAATTTCTCAAAAATTATCTACCTTTACATCTGTGGCCTCAGTTTTGAGAGAGGCTGCAACGTTGGTTAAACTTATTTTTATGGGTGTGAGGGGGAGCTTTTTACAAAAGATATATGAGGTATTTAAATTCTGAACTGTATCTCTTTACAGCACATGTGTGAACTGATCAGTACTGGTTTATGGCCACTTTTATATGACTCCCATTAGAGCTAACATTTTGAATATCTCCGCATAAGGACACTGGGATTTGCCATTGATTTTCTGCACTTCTTACACCTTGAAGATTGCATTAAAATCTGGCTTAAGCAAGAGTGACATTTTTTTGTTCCCATCTAGAAGTCAGATTTATTATCTGAGAATTTTCCTAATTATTAAAGCCCCACTTTCTCTGATATATTACATACATATATTTGTATATAGACTTCCTTCAGTTATAAAGATACATACACATCAGTGTCTATCTCAGCCCTGGACTAAGTGCCCTATGTACCAACTATAAGCCTTCTCCTTCACCCTCCTCAGTGTAGGCTGCCTATGGGAGCACTCCACTTGAAGCAGCTTGTTCGGTGGCCATTTTAGCCTCAGGATCAAGGAAACTGAAAGGTGGCATGGTATAGCTGAGGAATTAGCCCTCCACAGATAATATTTAAATCTATAGTCTCATGTTCTTACTTCCATAGATTCATGTGTCTTCCAAAGAGATCTTAACTTTAATTTAATTTGATTATTTTTTCCTAAAATTCCTACTTATGCAAGCTCTTCAGAGTCTTCTATGTTTGTGCAGTGCCTCCATAATCCTGGTTCAGGTCTTTGGATGCTAACCTAGTACAAAGATTCATTATTAATAATAATCGTTATGCTTCTGATTACTTATTTTTCCATGAATCAGGGACAACAACTTTGGCCCTAATGATGAAAAATATACTTGAAACTTGGCATCATTAAAATATGAAATAAACAAGAGATGAATGATGCTCTGGAGGTTGAGCCATTATGTGACGTTACGTAAGAATCTGATGCCACATGACTTAGAAAGGTATAATCTGCAAAGGAAAATAGAATTCCTGCTATTTTCTATGTTATGAAATGTTTTGTGCATTTAAAATTTAGGTGTTTTTAAAGAAGTGCTCCTTCAGGTTTCTTTCTGTTTACATTACATCTTTATTTAGCATGTTGTGTTTTGCTTCTGGCAGAAGGAATTTGAATATAATTATGATTAAAAAGAAAGAAACACAATTAACTTATTTTCAGATGTTTCCTGGTAATAGATAGTAGCAGTTGTAAAATGGACCTGTAAAACTGTGACCCTGGAGATGGTTTATGATTTACTGGGGGAAACGTCTGTGTTTGGCTTTTGTGAACATGCCAGCTTTTTGTACTTGTGAACACAGCTTGAGCTGGCTTCATGAGGAAATTCACGCACCTGGTAACAGATCTTAAATCATGCTTAGTTTAACAAGACTAGAGGGACCTATAACCTGCATATTTTAAATGTTTAATTTTATGTTTCCTGGGATAAGTTTCTTGTTGTTTTCTTTCAAGACTTAAAACTGGGTTCCAGCAATGTACTTTCATGCTCAAATTAAAAACATTCACAGATGCCATTAGTGTTATAATCTACTGCCATTTCTCAGCTGTGCCCAGCAAAAGGTCAGGCCCATTAACAATCTTCCATGTGAAGCTGTTAGAGTACACTATTTTTCTCAAGTGCTGCAGTATTATGGCTTTAAAACTTCACAACTGAAAGGCTCTGTGTAGCCTTTTCAATTTTGCAGTAATATTGTGATAACTTTAAATTGCATCACCACTTCTAGCCTAATTATGAAAAACATCTTGATGAAACGACATTTAATTTAATTATTAATTTAAGTATGAGTGTGTCGTATTCATTCTGTGCTTTTCATTATAATACTTCAAATCTTTTTACAAACACCCTACAGTCAAGCTGATGTGCAGTCACTGAACTGCAGCCATATCTGGAGTGGAACATAAGCTGTTATCTTCACCATACTCACAATAGTCCATGTAACCTATGACAATAAACACTTTAAAAGTGACACATCCTTGGCCAGCAGCCAGTTAGGACCACATGATTGTTGTTATGGTGCAAAATTTCTTAGGTACAGATTCTTCAACCATTTATATGCTTGCTTAATTTTATGCATGTGAATAGTCCTGGCTGCTCCAGCTCTGTATACCAGGTAACAAGGTTGTAATAGTATAAAACACCTCTAGAGGCTCAGGGGCAGCTCTAGGGATTTTGTTGCCCCAAGCACGGCAGGCAGGCTGCCTCCAGCTGTTTGCCTGCGAAGGGTCCACCGAAGCCATGGACCAGCGGACCCTCAGCAGGCAAGCTGCCGAAGGCAGCCTGCCTGCCTCCCTCGCAGCGCTGGCAGAGCGCCCCCCATGGCTTGCCATCCCAAGCACGCACTTGGCATGCTGGGGCCTGAAGCTGCCCCTGTAGAAGCCCCAGGTCCATTGGGTGGAGGATTCCTCCAGCACAGGAGCTGAGGAAGACAGCCTTCAGAGGGCCACTTCACAAACCCTGGCATAAGGAGGCATGGTAAGTGTTGCTGGGAGGTTGAAGGGGGTCTGTCTACACTTGGGTATTCAGTGGAGAGCGGTTGTCTATAGGCAGCTGGGGTCAGGCTGGTGCAACTTAGCCCCTCTAATTTGTGCCAGGGGTCTCATCAGTCTCTGGAGCAGCCCAGAATTGGGAAGGTGCAATGGTGGCTTCTCCTCCTGGGCTGTAACTTCTGCACTGTGCTGAGCCTAATGGAACTATAGGCTGTAAACTCTTTAGGGCATGGTCTGTGTCTTCCTTAGGGGTGTGTGGACCATGCCACACTATGGACTTTACCACAAAACAAACAAACAATGACTAAAGAATGGTTGGTGGAATAGAATTCGGATCCTCTTGCTCCAAAAGCCACTTAGGTTAAAGATGTGTGTCTGCTACCTGTTGGCAATATAGGGTCTGTGACACGTAGTTAAGCAGTTCTTGTCCTCTGCTAGAGAGAAGTACAACCCCTGCCACCCCAGTCCATTATTACAGTATACATAAATGCACAAAGTGAAATTTGTGACCTGTACCGATGTGTACATCCACTACCCCTGTTTAACTTTGAAATGATCAGACTGTCAACAAATGGTGCATTAACAATGAGTCATTTCATTCTCTTCTCTTCACTCAATGAATGTTAACAAGGTAAAATTTGTAACGTGCATTTCAATAATTTGTTCATTTTTTTTGTAACACACTCCTCTTGTGTGTGTTACTTCTCAGTTCTTCATTCTGACATTGTGTTTCTTTCTCTCTCTCACTAACCCAGGAATAAGCAAGTTTTTGTAGCAATGGCCAGGAAATAAAAATGCATGATCTCTGAAAATGTCATTGTTCTGTTTCCATCTGCATAGAGCAATATGTCTGTGCTCCAGCTAAGCAGTGACTGTGAGATCTGAGGGAGAATGACTTTTGCATCAGTCTCCAGACTGCTGCTATGCCATAGATCTGTCCCAAGGTCTTGTAGTGCATATGTTCCAAAAGGAAATAAATGGGAACAAATGGATGACCTCACATGTTTTTGCCATTTTGCATTCTCCTCCTGCCCTAGGCCACATAGCAAGCTAAAACTTCTAGCTTCCCACCTGGGACAGCGAACCGTGGTCAGTGGGAGCTGCGATCCGCCGAACCTGCGGACACAGCAGGTAAACAAACTGGCCCAGCCTGCCACGGTGCTTACTCTGGTGAGTCGCATGTCAGAGGTTGCCGACCCCCGTCTTAAACAAACAGACAAAACCCTCACCTGGCAAATCACCTCTTTAAAAGGTAGGTATTCAGCCATGAAAAGCTTATGCTCCAATACTTCTGTTAGTCTTTAAGGTGCCACAGGACTCATTGTTACTTTTTACAGATCCAGACTAACATGGCTACCCCTCTGATACTTGACACCTTTTTAAGAGTCACTGAAGAATTATATGAAATGTTTCCTTCAATTCCCTGCCAGCCTTGTAAGATCTGGACCAAGTTTGGCACCCTAACTTGGGTGTCCTGTATATTAGTATATTGTGACATTGCTAGAGTAGCCTCATATTGCTTTTGATAAATGCATCTGGAATCATAAGAATTTCTTCACATGTTTATCAGGAGGTTTAAAATCTTCATTAGTTAGGGGATAAATAAATCTGTGAAATGAATAAATCAATACTTGTGGTTTTGGCTTGTATTCATTCTGTCAGCTATTCTAACTATGACTTGAGGGCTGAAGTTTAATTGAAATTTGTTTACAAAAAATATGAGATTTCCATAGACACAGTAGGTTGGAGATGGATTCTAGGTGTGCATGAAATTAAATGCAGAATTCAATTATGGATAGTAATGTGGGCATGGCATTCTCTGCTGAGTCCCCTTAACTGTAGATTAACATTACATGAAATATTCTTTCAGAACACTGAAAAGGCTGATTTTTTTGCACTTAGCATCGTCATCAAAAGACTGAATTTAAGATACTGGAACAAGTATTTCTATCATTGCCCAGTACATGCCAAACAAATACTTGTAAATACAATAAGTAGAACTGGTCAAGACTTAGAATTTCTGTTTCTGTTAAGCCTTTAGGTAAGAGAAATAAGAACGGCCGTACCGGGTCAGATCAAAGGTCCATCTAGCCCAGTATCTGTCTACCGACAGTGGCCAATGCCAGGTGCCCCAGACGGAGTGAACCTAACAGGCAATGGTCAAGTGATCTCTCTCTCTCTCCTGCCATCCATCTCCATCCTCTGATGAACAGAGGCTAGGGACACCATTCTTTACCCTTCCTGGCTAATAGCCATTTATGGACTTAGCCACCATGAATTTATCCAGTTCCCTTTTAAACATTGTAATAGTCCCAGCCTTCACAACCTCCTCAGGTAAGGAGTTCCACAAGTTGACTGTGCGCTGTGTGAAGAAGAACTTCCTTTTATTTGTTTTAAACCTGCTGCCTATTAATTTCATTTGGTGACCCCTAGTTCTTGTATTATGGGAATAAGTAAATAACTTTTCCTTATCCACTTTCTCAACATCACTCATGATTTTATATATCTCTATCACATCCTCCCTTAGTCTCCTCTTTTCCAAGCTGAAGAGGCCCAGCCTCTTTAATCTTTCCTCGTATGGGACCCTCTCCAGACCCCTAATCATTTTAGTTGCCCTTTTTGAACCTTTTCTAGTGCTAGAATATCTATTTTGAGGTGAGGAGACCACATCTGTACACAGTATTCGAGATGTGGGTGTATCATGGATTTATATAAGGGCAATAAGATATTCTCAGTCTTATTCTTTATCCCCTTTTTAATGATGCCTAACATCCTGTTTGCTTTTTTGACCGCCTCTGCACACTGCGTGGACATCTTCAGAGAACTATCCACGATGACGCCAAGATCTTTTTCCTGACTCCTGACAAGGTAGGTGAGGTAATATATTTTATTGGACCAACTTCTGTTGGTGGAAGGGACAAGCTTTTCAGCTTCACAGCACTCTTCTTCGGATCAGGAGGGGATAACCAGAATGTCTAAGCTAAATACAAGTTAGGACAGTTTATTAAGCATAAGCATAAGGGGTTCACACACACAGTAAGAGACCATTTAAAATGAAGTGGACAATTGAGGGTTAGATTGTTAAGCATAAGGTAAAAGAGACATGCATGTAGAGCAGTGGTTGGCAACCTGAGGCCTGAGGGCTGCACACGACCCATCAGGGTAATCTGCTAGTGGGCCGTCAGAAAGTTTGTTTAAATTTGCACAGCTCCCCGCAACTCCCTGTGGCCACGGTTCACCATTCCCTGCCATTGGGAATTGTGGGAAGCAGTGGCTAGCATGTCCCTGTGGCTTGTGTCGCTTCCTGGAGCTCCCGTTGACTGTGAACCGCAGCCACTGGGAGATGTGCAGGCGGCTGTGCAAATGTAAACAAACACTCTGGTGGCCCACCAGTGGATTACCCTGATGGGCTGCGTGTGGCCTGCAGGCAGCAAGCTACACACCACTGATGTAAAGCATTGTTATTCTTAAATCCTTTTCCTCTTATGTAGTGCTGTGTTCCTGTTGTTCAGATTAAATAATACTTTGGTTTAAGAAAATTGTATTTACCACTGGTAACAAGTTCCCAAAGTGAAGAAACTTAGGTAAAGTGTCCCATCAGATGTGCTGGATAATACACTGGGTTTTGTAGCCTCGGGCCTGGTCTAAGAGTGGGAGAATTATGGGATTCCACCCCCAAAAGGTAAGGGCTTGAGGCCAAATGTCTGTCGGGGTGCACTAAAAGAGACCAGGGAAGGGGTCAATTGTGCAGCTAGCCTTGTAACTATGTAACCGTAGGGTACATGTAAAGGGGTGAACAGGCCCAGCACTGGCAAGGAGGGGATTAATGAGGGTCTTTGGACCCAGTTGCCCCCATCCCATTACACTTGCAGCAGATGTCAGCTGAGAAGAGAAGAGTTAGAAGCTCAATTTTGGTCTGACCAGGAAGCAGAGCAGAGTTTCATTTTGCCTTGGTGTGAGAAACCTGGTTTCAGGCAAGAGGCTGAGCCAGCTTGCTGTCTGGTTGCCTTTCTTGGTAGATATAGGGTTGCCAACTTTCTATTTGCAGAAAACCAAATGGCAGGGGGTTGGACTGTTGGAGGGGATGAGGGCTTCGGCTGGGGGTGTGGACTCTGAGTTGAGACTGAGTGTCATAAACAGATGGTTAAGTGTTTAATGTCTCTTTTACCTGTAAAGGGTTAAGAAGCTCAGTAAACCTGGCTGACACCTGACCAGAGGACCAATAGAGGGACAAGATACTTTCAGATCTGTGTGGAGGGAAGTCTTTGTTTGTGCTTTTCGTTTTGTTTGTTGTTCTCTCTTGGGGGTAAGAGGGACCAGACGTACACCCAGGCTTTCCCAATCCTTCTGAATCAGTCTTTCATATTTCAAAATTGTAAGTAATAGCCAGACAAGATGGATTAGTCTTATGTTTGTTTTCTCAACTTGAAAATGTATCATTTTGCTGGAAGGATTTTTACCTCTGTTTGCTGTAACTTTGAATCTAAGGCTGCGGGGTGGGGTCCCTCTAGTCTATATGAATGTGAGTACCCTGTAAAGCATTTTCCATCCTGATTTTACAGAGATAATTTTTATCTTTTTCTTTCTTTAATTAAAAACTTTCTTTTTAAGAACCTGATTGATTTTTTCTTGTTTTAAAATCCAAGGGATTGAGTCTGAACTCACCAGAGATTGGTGGGGGGAAGGGAGTGGGGATGGTTAATTCCTCCTTGTTTTAAGATCCAAGGGATTTGGATCTGGGTTCCCCAGGGAAGGTTTTGGGGGAACAAAGTGTGCCAGACACTAAATTCTGGTTGGTGGGAGCGTACCAGATTTAAGCTAGTAATTAAGCTTAAAAGTGTTCATGCAGGTCCCCACTTTTTGTACCCTAAAGTTCAAAGTGGGGGAAAAACCTTGACACTGGAGATGAAGGGTTTGACTTGCAGAAAGAGGCTCTGGGCTGGTGCCAAGGGGTTCAGAGGGTAGGAGGGTGCTCAGGGCTGGGGAAGGGGGTTTACATGTGGGAGGAGGTTTGGGGTGTGGGTGCCGGGTGGTGCTCAGCTCAGACAGCTGCTGGAAAAAGCGACATCTCCCTCTGGCTCCTGGTTGGAGGTGCAGCCATGCAGTGCAGCATGCAGCCCCTGCCTGCAGGTACTGTCCCCACAGCTCCCATTGGCTGTGGTTCCCAGCCAATGGGACCTGTGGAGCCGGCACTCAGGGCAGGGGCATGGGGCAGAGCCCCAGTGGCTTCCCCTATGTCTAGGAGCCAGAGGAAGATGCTGGCAGCTTCCCAGGATTCACGCAGAGCAGGGCAGGCACCCTTCCTGCCCAGCTGTCGGCAGCCAATCAGATTTTTAATGGCCCAGTCAGTGGTGCTGACTGGAGCCACCGGAGTCCCTTTTTGACTGGGCGTTCTGGTCAAAAACCAGATTCCTGGCAACCGTAGGGTGAGCAGACCCAGGGACACTAACCAAAGGAGTGGGCGTTTGAATATAGACCATGAATAGAAGGATGTGGTCCTGCCAAAGACACATCAGACAATCATGTTTTAAGTTCCTAGCATTATTTTAATTTTTGGACTTCAGCACCTTGGAAGGAGCAGGACTCAGTTGTTCCTTAACCAGACTGCTTAATCACTATTGTGCTGGTTGTCACCTCTCAGAGGGTCCAATCAGCTGAGACTCCACAACAGAATGAATACTATCCTATTTTGGCTGGTAGGGGACACCACAGATGTGAGCCCTGTCACAGTGCTATGTAAATTTTTCTTAATAATAATAGATATTACATTGGAAAATCCATCTCATAGTACTGGTAAAAGTAATTGTTCTGAGGTACTTTGAACATTTTTGCCAGTGCCACATTTAGCTACCCAGCCTGCCTTTCCTTATTTTTTTTAAAAGGTGACTCTTTACTATTCACTATGATCACATTAGTAGGAACAGGACCAGACTGAAGATTTAAAGGAGATTAGTGAGAATATCCTTTATGATACACCCACATTTAGCTAAAAGCAGCAAAGAATCCTGTCGCACCTTATAGACTAACAGATGTTTTGGAGCATGAGCTTTCATGGGTGAATACCCACTTCGTCAGATGCATGTAGTGGAAATTTCCAGGGGCAGGTATATATAAGCAAGCAAGCTAGAGATAACGAGGTTATATCTGTCTGTATCTGTGCAAGTTTCTTCATCAGGTTGATGGATTTCCACTCCATACGGCTAAATGCAGTGCCTTGCATGATGTTAAGTATCAGAGGGGTAGCCGTGTTAGTCTGGATCTGTAAAAGCAGCTAAGAATCCACATTTAGCTGACATTCCCCATCCCTAGTAATTAGTCTTGAAAATCAGTGTAAACCATCTTGGAAAAGAATGGGGGCAAGAAACTTCTTTCTTTATAGGAAAGCTGACATTGTCTTTTACATTTCTAACTCCTGCCAAGGACATAAAGTTCCTGGGACCAAACACTGGCTCTTCTTTCTTTTGGATCTTCTTTCTTTTGGCACTCTAATTATGACAGCAAAAGACACTTTGGAATTCAATTTGTGGCCCACATTGGAGACCTCAGAAAAAATCCTGTTTCCATTGAAGTTAATGGCAAAACTCCACTGACTTCAAGAAAGCCAAGATTTCACCCCTAAAGTTCAGAGGCAGGGGCTATAATTTTTCCTTTGCTAGCTTTAATTTTGGACTCTATTATATACTGATGGTGGTAATCTTATGAATGGTATTCAATTCCTTCTTCAAGGCTCACTTCCTCAGTGACTACAAGAAGAGATCTAACAAACAACACAAAAGAAAACTCCAGGTTATTTCCACTGGGCTTGCAAATGTGTCCTGAATTTCTGTCTTTTTAGATCTTAGGGCTTGGACTGTCTTCATAGACTCTAGGACTGGAAGGGACCTCGAGAGGTCATCGAGTCCAGTCCCCTGCCTCATTTTGGGTCATTCCAGTTCTGAAAACATTGTCAGAGCTTGCTAAATAGCCAACAATGATAACTAGCAGTCATGCAATATGTTAATTAGTTGTGGTTTGCTCTCCTTGTTTTCCCTTTTTATTTTATTTTATTTTATTTTATTTTTGGTGTGCTGCAAAATATCAGCAAAGAACAAATCAAACAATGAAAAGAGCTAGTTACAAGTGGCAACAAGTGATGTCCTTCCTGCTTGTGTGAAGGGCAGTGAAAGTTGCAGGGAGAATGACTTCAATTCTGTCAGGGAAGATAAGAGTTGTGTGCAGTGTTGTGTATCCAAAGCTGGATGAAGAAAACAATATCTGAATAGAGTTTTAATAAACGTGTCAGGACCAGAGATGGAGGAGATCCTGTCTTCATCACATTTTGTTGTTGTTAACCCAAAGAAAGGCCTTTGAAGTATTTGTGTATTGCGGGGGAAGACTGATTTTCAGGTGAATGCACTTGATGAATATGTGGATGAGAAGCCTGGGAGGAGGAGCTTTTACCAATAATGAAATGAGAGTATAGAGTTTTTACAGGGTAATTATAACAATGTCCCACCTACCTGGATGACTGCAGTGACTTGTACAGTCATTTGAAATACATATTCTTCTGAATACATTTTTGACAAGTTAGTGGATTAGAATTGCTGGAAATGTTCTCAGTGACACATAACTCTCACCTTGAAACTCAGATGATATTTTTTTGTAAGGTTTGCTAAAGTTCCTGGGCCTTTAGAATGAACTTGGCCTGAGTTAAGGCTTTGCAGTGAAATCATGAAAAAATGTGCAGCCTCCATCTGAAACGTGGTGAAACTAGTGCTCAATTCTCCAGACTGCAATTCTGATACTTTTTTGGGAAGCCAGAACAGGGTTCTGATACTTCTGCCAGTCCAGGGCTAGGCAGCTCCTTTCCCATGCAGAGTATCCTCCAAGCAGGCACGTCCTGAGTCTGGGAAGGGGGTTCTTGGTGGTGGGTCAGTGTGGAGAGAGCCAGGGATGCTTCAGCTGGGACCAGGCAGGAGAGCATGGAGGATGGAGCTGGGTCACATCCAAAACCAGGCAATGTCAGAAGGAGATGCAGGGGCAGGGCACAGGTAAGGGAGAAGGGGGGAGAATGGGAGGACTCTGTTGGGAGTCATCCCCTGCTCCCCTCAGCTTCCTCCAGCTTCTTCACAGCTCTTATCTTTCTCACTGCTCTGCTCCCTCTCGGGCTCTCTCACTGCCCTGCATTCCAACACTTCTTTTTTTAGGACTCAAGCACTGGGTGAAACTTCCCAATCATGGGGAGGGGGGGTTCACTCAGGCACCTAACTCCTAGCAGACTAAGGCCATTTGCACCTTTGAAAAACTCCCCCTTTGAGTTTGGAATTGAAATACTGAGATTCAGTGAAGCAAAGATTCAAAGCAAAATCTGGTTTCTGTGGATGAGTGCGCAGGGGCGGCATGGCATTGTCTTGTGGGGATCAATACTGAAGAAAGTGGAATCACTCCTGTTTATCTGCCATGTCGGCAGATTCAGCGGACCATGGTTCCCACTGGCTGCGGTTCGCCGTCCCAGGGGGTGGTGGAAAGCCACAGCCAGCATGTCCCTCACCTGCGCCACTTTCCCCCTCCCCCATTGGCCTGAGATGACAAACCTCAGCCAGTGGGAGCCGTGGCCGCTGAACCTGCTGACATGGCAGATAAACAAACTGGCCCGGCCTGCCAGGGTGCTTACCCTGGTGAGCCGCGTGCCAGAGGTTGCCGATCCCTGGGATATATCTACTTGTATGGCTCCCCATCACTGTAGCATCTGAGCATCTCCCAGTTTTCAATGTATTTAACCTCACAGCACCTCTCTGAGATAAGAAAGTTAAGTCACACAGGAAAACTGTGGTATAGCAGCGAACTGAATGCAGGTTCCCTGAGTCCCAGTCTAGTACCTTAACCAGAGGACCATTAACCTCTGTGGATTGGGGACTAAATCTTCCCCCTCAAGGTAAAACCTCTATGAATACAAGCGGTAATATCACTGCCTGACTTTTATACTGGCCTCAGTCGCTCTTGGGCTGAATCACAAAGACATTAGCTGGTGCAGGGAGAGGTGTTAGAATCCACATGACTGCTTCAGGAAGTCTGGCTCCTATAATGTCACAAGCACAGAAATTCTGTTTCATAAAGGTTTCAAGATCTTAGAATATATCTTTGTTCCAAATCCGAAAAAAACCTGAAAAATTTGAAATTCTCCATGAAGGAAAATTCAGAATTATGTTTGTTTCGGGTTGATTTGAAATCTTTCATTTCAGCAAAATTGACATTTTGATCCTTCTGATTTTGATTTCATTCAATATTATAATATATAATCAAAATGAAAAATTGAAAAAGGTTTTGTTCTGAAAATATTAAGACAGGACATTTTGGCATTGTTGAAACTTCCCCCTAATTTTCTTCTAAAACAAAATTCCAGCAAAATTAATTTTATGAAACATTTTGATTCTGATGGAACTGCGTACTCTTCTTCAATCATTTATATGGACAGATCCCACTAGAAGTATGGGTTTGTGCACAGCTTATGCATATAAGCCTAGAATCTTTTAGCTAGCAGCATCTTTTGGGGCAGGACCTGTGCCCTGTACATCCTCAGGTTCCCTGTAGCACGGATATAAAGGCTGGAGCAGCTCCAACCACCATCTAGTTTCTTCTCCCACCTGTGGCGATGAGTCAAAATTCACAATGTCCTCTTTCTTCCCTATGGCTCTCAGATAGTTTAGGGTTATACTTAGTTTAATGTAAGTTTTATTTAAACCTATTGGCTAAAAAAGCAGGCAAACAAATTGTTTTCCTCTTTAGCCGCACTTTGTTACTGAGTAGGTCTGCTGATGAAGAGCAGGTCTCTGTTTAACATCCTCAAAAGCAGCCATTACTTGCTGTGAAGCTGTTTTCTTCAAGTGCCCTGGTTACAAGGGAAGTCATGTCAGGAGATAAGAGCTACAAGACCTCCTGGTGCTGGCAAACAACACTCTGTCTGCTTGTCAGCACTCACTTCTTTGATTGACCCCCCATCTGAGCCAATGGCAATATATTCTGTTTCACTTCTCTATTGCTGTTGCCTTGGCTTTCAGGGTAGGAGAAATTCAAACATTAAAGGCAGGGTCACCATATTCTGTCTTTCATAAAGATGAGTAACACACAAAGGGTACCCAATATTTTTGCTAAATATACTCTTGGGCTTTCATATCAACCAGTTTATACACCTACCGTTGTTTTTTTCCCCCTTCCCTAAACCTCAGGATTCCTTGGTAGATGTTAAACTCCACACACTAGATGTGAATAGGGTTGTGTCACTTTCTCTATCTAGATTAGGGATTAGCAACCTTTGGCACGTGGCCTGTCAGGGAAAGCCCTTGGCAGGCCAGGCTGGTTTGTTTACCTGCAGCATCTTCAGGTTTGGCCGATCGCAGCTCTCACTGGCCGTGGTTCGCCATTACAGGACAATGGGGGCTGCGGGAAGCAGTGTGGGCCAAGGGAAGTGCTGGCGGCTGCTTCCTACAGCCCCCATTGGCCTGGAACAGCGAACCATGACCTGTGGGAGCTGTGTGTGATCGGTTGAACCTGTGGATGTTGCAGGTAAGCAAAGTGGCCTGGCCCAACAGCAAATTTCCCTGACGGGCTGCATGCCAAAGATTGCCGATCCCTGATTTAGATGAAGCATTTTCATAAATAGTCTAGGTCAGGGTTGGCAACCTCTGGCACTCGGCTCCGCAGGGTAAGCACCCTGGTGGGCCGGGCCAGTTTGTTTACCTGCTGCGTTGGCAGGTTCGGCCAATCTCAGCTCCCACTGGCTGTGGTTCACCGTCCCAGGCCAATGGGGGCGGTGGGAAGTCACGGACAGCACATCCCTCACCTGAGCCACTTCTCACAGCCCCCATAGGCATGGGATGGTGAACTGTGGCTAATGGGAGCCGCCATCAGCCAAACCAGCTGATGCTGCTGATAAACAAACTGGCCTGGTCCGCCAGGGTGCTTACCCTGCCAAGCTGTGTGCCAGAGGTTGCTGACCTCTGCCTAGACTTTCATGGCTTTTGGGAATAAGACTAAGAGTCCAGCTGTTTCCCCTCAAAGATTTTCTAAATGGGTTACAGACTACATTAATATTTCCTGCTTTCTGAACAAAGTTCCCATTCCCTATCAAGTTAGAGCTCATTCCACTTTGGCCCATTTGTTGCCCATGGATAACTGAAGGAGGAGTCCCAATTCCTGAAATTTGAAGTGCAGTTGCCTGGAATTCAGTTCATAGATTTACCAGTCACTATTCCAGTGCCGCATCTTCTAGATCAAATGAACACTTTGGAAGAGCTTTTCTCCATTCGTTATTTATATAGCGACTCCAGTAATCTCCTTCCTTGGAGGGTAACTGCTAGCATTCACATCAAAGGGATCTGTGTGGCCAAATGCTTAAAGAAGAAAGAGAAGCTTTTCTTAACTTACAGTAAATAGAGTTCTTCAAGATGCCTTTGTCCACACTGATCCTGCCACTCTCTCTCCTCCTAACATGAAGTCCTTGCCTAGATTTCTATGTTAGTAAATGAACTGAAAGGAGTTGAGGCTGCTCCACTCTCTCTTGTTGTAGGGGGTACAATCCCGACTGACTCTCCTGGCTGAAAGATTCTGAGCTTGCGTGCATGAGGAGCATGCACACATACATTGGGATCCATGTGGAAAAAAGCATCTTGAACTGTAGTTACTATAAGGTAGGTAACCTCACTTTCTGATAGAAAAATGGTACTGTCAAAGTTTGTCTAATCAGCTCTAGTAATGAGGTTGTCTCTAAAACAGTTGATGAAAAGGTTATGACTGCTGAACCGACTCATTTTGCTTCCTCCATGATTCAGAGTTTGAGTTTGTTACATTTGTTTACTTTCTTTTTTTTATGGCTACAGTGTAACTAATCCAGGGAAAAGTACAGGACAGCTCTTCACATTCTATTGACATGCAGTTTACGTTCTCTTATGTGCACATCTGCAAGCTTTTCAAAACAAAGGCAATGGAATATTATCTATTCGACTGAAGGATTCTGGGAATTGCTCTCCACTCTCACAGGGGAAAGGGTTTATCTTTTAAAACATGGATGGGCTTCAGCTTTTATATAATTAACTTGCTTAATAGAAGAAGGAAAAAAATCCCTGCCTAAGCATAGAAATTGGCTGTCTTAAGGCCAGTTCATTAAAAAAAAAATCCCTGCTTGGTCCCTACTATATATCACCAAGGGAGGAAGATATTATTATAAGGAAAAGTAGAGATTGCTTTAATTTATTATAATAAATTGGTGGAACAATTTTTACAAATGCTACCATAATTTAAGCATCTCTTTAACAAAATAAAAGCTGTAAATTACTGATTCAGTGAGAATCATTTTTAGATACTTTATCTAGCAAAGTCATACATTATTATATTTTCCAGTGCCTCAGAGTACATTTGGGGTTGGCTGAAACAAAAGAATATTCACTCCAAGTAATCCCCAGTCTGATCTAGATCTTCATACAAGGCTGCCATGTTATGCTGTCAGATACTGGGAGGAGGATAGGAAGTTGCGGGGCACAAAGGGTAATGCGTTTACTTGCCAGAGCTTTCCTTTCCAGTCCCACTCCCAGTCTGCTCCTCAAGAACCCAGAGTATTGAAATATTGGAATTCCTGCAGGATGTAATAAACAGAATGGGACTAAACTTGGAGACCATAACTTAAGCATTGCAGGATGTGGCTCACCACTCATTATGATTAGGCCATACTGATCCTGGCAGTAGCTTTGGATTCATGTCTGAAAGAAATTCAAGGTGCTGGTTTTGATATATAATGCATTTCATGATTTAGTCTCAAGGGCCTACACCTACAAAGGAATCAATGGAAACTAGGAGAGGAAACACCTTTGTGGATCTAGGCCCAAGAGATCTTCCAGATCACCTCTCTTTTCTTGCGTTCACTCGGCAGTAGAGACTAGATAGATTGTTCAGGTTAATAGTTTGCCTGGGTATGAAGCTTTGGAATTTTCTGTAAAGGTCCTCCAATGCTGGAAGCACTCCCCTTTCTTGTATAATAGTTTGTTAGACCTTCAGAGTACATTATAGAGTTGGTCTATTTATCCAGGATTTTTCAGAGGTAGTGGTGGGAGAGGAGCTATGCAAGGAAAGGGTCAGCTGGTATAGATTCGGTGAATGTTTCGGTGTAGACATGTCAACATTTTATAATATTTTTGTGAAATACTCTTTAAATGTTTGAATTCTCTGTGCAGTTAGAGTTTGAGGTAAGCACACTGTATAAATAGAAATAATAAAATTAGAAAGTGTTTGCAAAGCCCTTTGAAGATGTCAAGCTCTAAAAAAAAATGCTATTATATATGAGAGAGAGAGAGGTTTGACAAGCATTTGAAGTGCTTCTCTAAAATGATACCCCTATACTTTCTGATGTATTTATGTCCAGAAATCATTGAGCATATGCTCCAGCAAACTTCACTAAAATTAGAGATGGAAGGATATTAAAGATTAAAAGTAAAAGCCGACCAAAAAGATATCATATGAAAATAAAGGAAAGCAACCTTAAGTCAACACATGACCATGATTTTGGAAATGAATCCATGTGGTTTAAGTGGGGATCCTAATAGGTACTGAGATCTACTGGGGTGCTTTACCTTGCAGGATTTGGGGGACATTATTTTCAATTTTTTAGATCTAAAGTGTAAGGCTCAAAAATTAATGATTTTTTTTTTGGTCAGGCTGGGGCATAAAAGGCCAGGAAAGTGATGAGGCAGTTTGTTTTACACTAAATTGATTCCATTGTGATAAAAGAATAAAGAAAAAGAGGGGAAAAAAGAAAAATCCAGTAATAAACAGTCATCTCTGTGAAGTGTTCTATTATGTGATTTAAGATGATAGGAAGACAATAATCTTGATGTACAAAATGTACCATTTTTGCTTTATTGCTCAGAAACCTCAAATTTATCTATTCTGGAGTTCTAAAAAAGTCACTTCTGTAATGAACAAAAAGCCCTGCTAGTGTTATATTATCTCTCCTGTTTCCATAGAGTTATATGCCAAGTTATTTTATTCATCTGAGAATATGATAGAGCACTATTTAAAATGTTGAGACTTCACTTTATTAAAGCTAATATTCTGTGAGGTTGTTGGGAGAATGAGGAGCCAATTGTTTCAGTCGCTTTAAAGTAACAGTAGTGTTCATGTTAACCTCTTTCTTTTTCTCTCTTACCGCAAGCCTAAGCCAACCAAGGGTAGCCCATTATTGTAGTTAATCATAACAGTTTTCCTTTGTAGAATCAAGGAGGCAGGGCTGCAATGCACACGGAATGTCAGAACAGATAGAAAGCTTTGTTCTGCCTTTCTCTTCTGGAAACCATAACCCTGCTTTAACAGCATTGTCTTGAGATCATCTTTTAGATCTTTTGTGTATTGTTGGGGGAGTACAAGAAGCCCCATTCTGTTCCCCCACCCAGCAATGGGGGCCACTTGCAGCCCCTGTACTCTCCGGCCACAGAGTGCATTCCCTCTATGCACCTCTTGGGATGCAAGACCCATTTAAAGGGCTATGGGAGCAGTGGCGAATAGGCAGAAGAATGGTCTCATCCCCTCACATACCAGACAACTCCTCTGGCTTGCAAGGCTAGGGGAGCATGGTGTATCTGTTGAAGAGCGAGCAGAGTATGCACTTTCTCTGCATGCCAAGGAGCTATATGAGGGGCGGGCTTCCTTGGAGTGAGGGGGCTGCTGACTGTCTCCAACTCACAGCCTTAATGGCCAGTGGGAGCCGTGGTCCGTCAAACCTGCTGACGCAGCATGTAAACAAACTGGCCCAGCCCGCCAGGGTGCTTACCCTGGCGAGCTGTGTGCCAGAGGTTGACAACCCCTGATCTACACCACAATTAAACAACCCCTTAGACCAGTGGTTCTCAAACTGGGGTTCATGACCTCTCAGGGGGTCGCAAGGTTATTACATGTGGTGTCGCGAGCTGTCAGCCTCCACTCCAAACCCCGCTTTGCCTCCAGCATTTATTATAGCATTAAATATATAAAAAAGTGCTTTTAATGTATGGGGGGGGGTGCACTCAGAGGCTTGCTGCATGAAAGGGGTCACCAATACAAAAGTTTGAGAACCAGTGCCTTAAACCAAGCCCACAAGCCTGAGTCAGCTGTTGCCAGCCAGCTACGGGTGTTTAATCTCAGTGCACACATACCCTAAGTCACTTTTGAAAATTTTACTCCTAATGGTGTTTCTTACAAAGTTGTACCTGGTGATTTTAATTTATGCAAAAGAGAAGTCTACGTAAATTGTGCCCTGACCTGTGCAAAACAGCCTTTGTCCTGAGAACCAAGAACGGTGCTAGTAAAGTATTTTATAATGTACATTTTGGCCCGAATATACAATCTGAATTGACTACTATGGCCGTCAATCTACTTTTTATCTACAGAAAAAATGATGGCTGCAGTTGCTGCCATTACTGTTTTCCTTCTTGAAAATACAATGATTTCTTAAAACTGAGTGAAAACTGAAACCAGTTACTGCAGTTATTCAGTTTATTTTTAATTCACTTCACTCATTCTCACATTCCCTTTTATGTATTTTAAAAAGACAGACATTTGTATGAGTGAGGGATAGGGAAGCAAAGTTACGTGCACAAGTATTTGCCAAAATTGAAATTCATAAATAGTTATAATCATAACTAAAGAACCTTTGTGATAACTGGTTTTATTCTCTGATTCAATGTCATGCATCTGAGGAAGTGGGTATTCACCCACGAAAGCTCATGCTCCAAAACGTCTGTTAGTCTATAAGGTGCCACAGGATTCTTTGCTGCTTTTATAGATCTAGACTAACACGGCTACCCTCTGATACTCAATGTCATGTGATTTATCTGACCAATCACAACATCTTCAGTAGCAAATACTGAGTATCAAGTACTCTCCGAGAACTGTTTAGGATCAATCCACAGAGTTAAAAATATTCATTAAAAATACTAGAATTTTGATTTAACAAATAAACTAGGGTAATAGACTTGCTAACAGATATTTAGCAAACAGAAAATGAGGCTAAATTCCTAGGATGAATTATTCATTGTGGATTATTTGCTCAGTTCTAATAATTATAGCAGGAAATAATTAATTAAATTACAGTGTTTGCTGTAATGTTTTATAATAAAAAGATTGATCATGGAAAGGAGCACCAAAAAGAGATTTCCCAAATGGAAAAAGAATAGGATATGGTCAAAAAGAATGTCAGATTAAAGCTCCATCCTGCAAAACACACATACTAATAATCTCACACGTGTATGTGTGTGTGTGATCCCACTGAGTGTGATAGACCCTAGGGACATTTTTATTGTTTTCTGGTTCCCTTCCATCTTTATTCTGTCTCTCTTCCTATATAACATTTCTATTTATAAAAAACTGCTCCCATGTGTCACACTTCTCACATCTGTTTAAAGGACTGTGTCCTAACTGACTAAAGCATAGATATAGGGTAGCTAGATTATTCAAGGTCTGATCATTTTATTATTAAGCTAGAAAGCAGTGAGGGCCAGAAAAAATGTGGAAGTGGGCCAGAAACCAGTAAATATGTCTCCATATTCTAGTGAGACAATAGGGCTGTGAATGGACTCAATATCTACCCACATTTGTTCTGGCCCTCACTGCTTTCTAGATGGAGTTTTGATGCTTTGTCCTGAAGTGGAAGGAACATCGTTATTGACCCTTGAGAAGAAATAGGGGGAAAACAATTACAGAAAGAGTGTACTCTCCTTAGGAACCTTCTTTCCTGCTGAACTTTTTAAAAGGCTAAACAGCCAGTATTTAAAAATCAAACACCTATCCCTGTGGAGAAATCTGTAGTACTTAATAGATAGATGTAAATTGCATAGCATTAGTAAATAAACCTATAGAGTTCTGTAGCAGGGATATTAGATTCTATAGATTGGTTTGAATATTCTATATAATATATACAGGTAAATTAGGGAGAGTCTTTTTTTTTTTTTTTTAAATTAAAAATACTTTGTCAAACAAAAATAGCTTTTCATTAATTCTGAAAATGCTGTAGGAACTTTGGTGATGAAATTTTTCAAATTTTCATAAATGAGAAACTTTTGTTTTCAGTTTTGGGAACCGATCACCTCCCCCATCCCAAGCACATGAACAAAGGAGGAGATATCTGAGCCATTAGCAATTATCTGTGAAAAGTCATGGAAGATGGGAGACATTTCAGAAGACTGGAAAAGAGCAAATATTGTGCCCATCTATAAAAAGGGAAATAAGGACAACCCAGAGAATTACAGACCAGTCAGCTTAACTTCTTTACCCGGAAAGATAATGGAGCAAAAGATTAAGCAATCAATTAACAGACACCTACAGCAGGGGTCAGCAACCTCTGGCATGCAGCTCATTAGGGTAAGCATCCTGACAGGCTGGGCCAGTTTGTTTACCTGCCGTATCCAGTGGAGAAATTGGAGAGAGATCAAAGAAGAGCAACAAAAATGATTAAAGGTCTAGAAAACATGACCTATGAGCGAAGATTGAAAAAACTGGATTTGTTTAGTCTGGAGAAGAGAAGACTGAGAGGGGACATAACAGTTTTCAAGTACATAAAAGGTTGTTACAAGGAGGAGGAAGAAAAATTGTTATTAACCTCTGAGGATAAGACAAGAAGCAATAGGCTTAAATTGCAGCAAGGTTGGTTTAGGTTGGACATTAGGAAAACTTTCCTAACTGTTAGAGTGGTTAAACACTGGAATAAATTGCCTAGGGAGGTTGTGGAATCTCCATCATTGAGGATTTTTAAGAGCAGGTTGAACAAACACCTGTCAGGGATGATCTAGATAATTTTTAGTCCTGCCTTGAGTGCAGGGGACTGGAGTAGATGACCTCTCGAGGTCCATTCCATTTCTATGATTCTAAGGGTGGGAGTGGGGACATTTCAATTAAAAAAAACAAAATGTTTCAAGAAAAATGTCAATGAAAAGAAATCCTTTTTGCCTTCTCTCATTTTTTAACAGAATAAAAAGCATTTTCCAACTAGCTCTAATGTAATTCACTAATAATTTCAAAAGGTTGCCTAAAACTGTCATACAAAAACCTATTTTTTTTCATGTCTATCAAATTTGTAGGACTTTTCTAAATAGAAGAGGTGAGTTTAATTTATTGGTTCATTTAACTAGCTGAATTACTAAGTGATAATATGCCATTAATCTCTTAACTGTAGCTAACGTAGTAAGAGAGAGTTTCTTCCCCAAAGATTTTACAATATACTTTGATGCAAGAAGATACTGTAATGAAAAAGTGGAGGGAATATAGAAGGGATAATCATGGTCACATGGCATGGCTCCATGCATGGTTTGCATTTTTAAAAGATATAAATAAATAAACAAGAGATGCTAAATATGTCAGTAGCCCTGCTGGCTACCTGCCTAACCATGAGCCTGAATGCTTATTAAAACAGCCACAGTTCAAACGATGCAAAACAGGTTCTTGAAATCTGAGTTCAAACAATCAAAGGCAAAAGGGATTCCTGGAAACTTTTCCTTTCATCCTAGGGAGCATCTGGCCCCAGGGTCTGTCTAAGCAGAGAATAGTTCTCTCTTTATATTTCCTGGTTTCTCCCCCTCATGGACCATTTAGCCTCACCTCAGCCCATTTACATTTTCCCATGGCAAAGCTCCTTGGCAATATCTGCGGTAAGACAGACATCTGTTGAAGACATTGTGCTTATGGTTTGGGCTTTTTCCCTTGCTGTAGTCCATACACCTCATGAGAGTATTCTACGTTGGGGAGCAGCTGTGACCTAGTACATTAAGCATGTGAACATGAGTGAGTTCAGAGGAACCCAGGTATTAGTCCTGACAGCCACAGACAAGAAACTTTAGACAAGTTCCTTTTAACCCTCTGGGTCTCATCTACTATGTATGTTAAATGCCAGCTCCTGGGGGCTCGCTCGTTTGGGGGCCATCCACATTTCTCGTTCAGCTAGCCACACCTCATTTATCACAGGTATGTACCCTCATTGGATTAATGGTTAGAGCTGCTGTACAGCACAGGAGGAAGCTGTCTTGCCTACTCATATTACACGCACAACTGCTTGTGTGTGGATTTTTTTTTTAAATTTCTTCCATCTTTTTATTTTAGTGCAAACCAGCATATTCAATGGCAACACTTAGATCTACAATAGGGAGTGAAACATCTCCCAGGTTATAAGAATTCTATTGTATTACATTCAAGATGGCAATGTTTCAATAATGTTCTTAGTAATAGTCAATACATTAACTTGGGAGCTTTACTAAGTGACCCTATTCTCTTAAAATTGGCCTCTTAAGTGTTTTCTTTAAATCTATGGCTGAGCAGGATAATTTTCAGTCAGAAATCTACACTGTTCCCATTATAGGCCTTGTTGTTTATACAATGCCCAAAAATGTGGTGGGTGCTACACCGAACAGGGACTGCTCTGAAGAGCTTACAAAATATTTTTAGATGTGAGAATACAAGAGAGAGTAATAAGCAATCGGGGAATCAATCAATTAATTTTATTATTAGGTTGATCAGAGCTCAAAATTGAGCAAAAAATTATTTTGTCTAAAATTCCTGTTAACTTTAATGGCAAAATATCAAGCCTTAATTATAATGATGTCCTCTTCCAGAAGCAATTGTAATAATTTCATATTTGCATTCTATAAAACCTTCTATTTATGAATAGAGACTTTTTTCTTTTTACATCTGTTCTTATAACCTTTATATGTCAGCTTCACTGGTGTGTCTGGTGGTGAAAACTTGTTTCACTTTAAATAAATGTTTTCATGTCTGAGTAATAATGCAAGAAGTTTGAGTCCCCATGTTGTGATTGAAACATTGCAGTAGGAGTTGTTTTGCAGCTCAAACTTTCAGAAAGCACTGTCTAAAATGCCAGTGGAAATATAATACTCTTAATTGTCAGTAGCTATTTAATTTTTCAATTAAAATATAAGCTCTCTCTTTTACACTTCTGGGTTTTGCTTCCATTCCTTATTGCAGTGGTTCTATTTGATGTAGGTTATTGGAACACTAACTTTTCTCCAGACTGTTATGTACAGGGGATTTTTTTTGTCCTCTAGGCCATGTGCTCAGTTGTTTTTGATTGATTTTCCCTCTTTTTATTACCTGCAAAATACTAGGAGATTTTGAAAGTAATAGCAACCATCGTTAAAGAGTATAGAAAATAAAAGACACTTATACTGTCTTACAGCTACTTCTATATTCCATCACTTATCTGTAGTGGCACATAAGCTTTGTCTATGGGCTGGAGAAAACAAAACAAAACATCACTTTTTTTTCAACTCAATTTTTCTGTCTTCTTAAACCTAGACTTGAAAGGCTGCGTACATTGTATGAACTAACAAGAAAAATGAGTTAAGCTCCAAGAGTCTCTATTCTAAGCATTGCATTTATTTCTGCTGTTAGCAGGATTCAAATGAACTATTATGGAAAAATGTATGTTAATGTGTGTTCTTATGTATACATATAAGAATAAACCCTTTTGGCAGTTCAAGTGCCCAGATGCCTAAGCTAGAAGCTATGGTAAACTATGGAGTACAATAGTAATAAAATCTAGTTCTTATACAGTGTTTTTCCTCTCTAGAGGTTAAAGTGGTTTTACAGGTGGGGAAACTGAGGCACCGAGTGGGGAAAGTGAGTTGGTGAAGGTCACCCAGCAGGCCACTGGCAGAGCAAGGACCAAAACCCACATCTCCTGAGTCTGTCTAGTGCACTAGCCACTAGGTAACTCTGCCTCCTCTTGTGAGTGGTGTTTAGCTGGCTCCTTGAGGCAGGAATTTTGTCTTATTCAAATGTGAAAGCAGCATGTATATTTGCAGTGTTGTATAAACAATGTTTACTTTAATATACAGTCCTTACTTGGACAAGTTCCTATTGCTTTCAATAAGGACTACAGGATTGGGCCCAATTTGGACAACATGGGTGAATTTATATTATGTGATCCTTAATGTACAGATATCCTGACAAGGATTTTTTTTTTAAATTCACAATCTGAACATTGTGATGTTAGCTTTTGGAATTTGGGCCAGATCCTCTAATGCAATATAGTGGCTTTACACCGCATCAGCAGTGTAGCTGACTCTGGGAGGACTGGCACTCTGTGAAAGGGTGATCCTTGTGACAGACATGGTAAAATTGCTCTTCTACAACTCACCCCCTCCACTTCTGGCATAGGAGGTAAACAGGGCCATCGCTAGAAAAAAGGAGTAGTAGCTGGGGTGTCCTTAGTTAAACAGGTCCCTTGACCTCCTTTTTGGCTCCATGTGGCGCTGTAGAATGGTATAATTAAGAGTGGCCAGGAGGCTGCTCTAACCCAGATCAGGGGAATGCTTTGTAGTGGACCTTTTGCACACCACCCCTTTTACCTGTGCAGTTTGGTTACATATGCAGATCTGGCCCTTTGTTTCCAATGAAAACAATTTATTTCAACCTTAACCTATAGACTGAAATTTACTGAAGCTTGTTTTGATCCCATTACTTCCTTTGGGAATGTTTTCTTATCAGAAGGGCCAGCCCAGTTTGTAGTGGAAAACCATAGATAGTTAGTATATATTTCATGTTTATGTGCATCATTTTATGGGCCTGTGAGTGAATGATGTGAACAGTGTGTTTTGAGTGCTTCAGTGATTGGGCCTGACTGTTGAATAAAATCAGGAGAGAATTGAAATAGCCAAAGAATTCCTTAACCAGCAGCTCATATAACTGTTGGTTGCATAATTTAAAGCTGTCCTGGGGCATCTTTAAATGATGCATAGATTTTGTTTTCTTATTTTACTTTTTTTTTTCTTTTTTAAGAGAAGACAGTTAGTTGGCAATTTCACATGGTTCACATCACCACTGGGAGACATGAACCACTGTTCTTATCAGAGAAATCACCCTGCTAGTAACTCCCCCTACCGCTAACTATTATTTCAAATACTTCCAAAGAGAGAGACTGTTAGTGATGTTCTCCCTTAAAGATAGGGGAAAAGAAGGGAATAAATAAAGCCAGGTTAGAGCCAGTATTAGAAATTGTAAACTAGAACTATGCACACCCTCCAGGGCTTGGCTTGGGAAGGGATTTGTCAAACTGAGTTGTGGTTTGGTTCACAAAGGCTGACAAAGAATCCCACTTTTTGCTCTACTCCACCTATGTTGCTCCACTAACAGGAATTTGCACTGTTTAGCAGCAGATGGTGGGAGGCAGAAAATAGAGTGAAGAAATCCACCATAATGATTTTATTTGCTCGGTACATTTAAGCTTTTAAAAAATCACCAAATTAAGACAACTTCATTAGTTAACAGCATACTGTATTTGTTTAGCCCGCTAGTCTGAAGAACTGGCATCATTAAAATATTACCTGTGGGTTATGTTTAATTACAGTATTTTTGAGACAGAGGTATACATTTTAATTGTCTCCCTTTTAAAACAGAAGTCAAAGTTTAACAAGTTGATATTTACAAGAGAGATTTTAATTTATACTAGGAGCCTTCCATAAACTGAAATATCTTTCCTAGCTACTGCCTGAGAACCACTAGGTGGCACAACCCACTTACATTTGTTCACTGCCGTGTTTGTGAGAAGCTAATCAAGCTGGGGTTTGCTTACTTCTGCTGCAATCAAAGCTGATATAATGTATAAACAAGCATAAGAAGTGACCGACATGCACAATTATTATGAAGGCACAACGAAACCCTCAAGTACCAAGCGTGATTTCTGACATCCCCTGGCCAGTTGAGGCAGATGCTTTTTCTGATGTATGAGAGAGAGAAATTATTCTTGTAAATGGCTACGAGCTGCAAATGGAAGTATGGAGACAGTGTTTGAGTGATCTTGTACCATTGTCCTAGTATATTACATCATACGGTGAGACTGGCAATGCAGTGTTCAGTTGCTGGCTTGCCCTGCACTGGTGCTTCTCTCTGCTGTCCCTTAGAACTATTTTATGTGTTACTGCCCTGAAACTCATATGGAGGAAAGAAATAGGACTGAGGAAATTCAAATAGTAATTATATTTGCAAAATATTGTTTGACCTGCGGTACTGCCAACCCCAAATGTTCAAAACTCATGAGTCAAGCTCACCAAAAATCATACTATTGGCTTTAAAATAAGTAGATGATGTAAAATGAAATAGATTTTTATTTGCCTTCTGATTTTTGAGCCTTTACAGTGCAGTGGGAACACATTTTGAAGCTTTCTCCAAGCCACAAGGGCTAGAATCTTTCTTTTTCTTTAAGAATGGAGGCTGAAATCATCACTTATCCACTTGACTCCAGGAGCTGGGGCTTTAAGGAAAACAATACCTATCATGAGAGTCACGAAGTCATGAGAACTGACAACATTGGACTTAGTACAACATTTGCAGTTCGACAGGGTGTTGTGATATTGGAGCTCTTGTTATACACAGGCACAGCTATTTGAAACCAGACACAGAATAAAGCAGAGCTTTTGCAAGCATCCTAAGTGCTTAGTGATCACGGAACCCTTCCAGTGTCACAGATTATATACACTGATTTGCTGACCTGGCTGAAGGTCTATGATGAAGGAACTGTTTCATTTGAGTGCTGTGTACTGCCAAGTGTGTTCTTGGTGCTTACCAAACAGAGTACAGCATTACATAGTGGAGTCTAATTTAAGTGCATTTCAGTGATTTGCTGCCAATGTGTTAATGAGGGGCTCCCATAAAATTATACCTGTGGCCTATAATAAAACCCATTTTTAGGGAAACATATGCACAAAGGAGGAGCTGGTGAATCTATTCATTTGTTTACTGATTTACATAAAGATGTTCATATCAAGTACATACTCTCCAGTTTCAAGAGGGTTTATATTTGTCACATCTCAGCCATGCTTTTTCTGCTAGTACACAATGCTTCTGTGGCTACACTGCTATTTATATCCCTGCTAGTTTGATGAGAGTTGGCTTGAATATGCGTACACAAGCAGGGGAACCACACCCCGCCCCTCCTTGTAATGTAGACAGAGCCTAAGAGGCACTGGGACTGGAGCCAACCTTGAGGAGTTTTGGTACAGGAGAGAATCAACATGCCTGTGCATTTGTAGAAGATGTTCGTATGTTTGTATAGCACAGCACAGTATCAAACGTGTTATTTCTCATGGGTAGGGTTGAAAACTTCATCAGGGAGTTTTGGGGTGTTTTATGCAAGCAATTTTTTTTTTAAAAGATCTGACATATGGTGCAACCTGGTACATTCTAACATCACAAAGATACCCCTGAAAAGCAATTTACTCTCCATCTAATTAATTGCATAAACTTCTTCACCCTCCAGCCTCCCATGGTATCCTCTCCTTCTCCTCTTGTTGCTCTCCTCTTAAATTAAATTGCAAACATCTGAGGGTGGGAAATCAATGTGTTAAATATTGAACCATGCACATCTATGGCAACATGCCAGTGATAAATAGTAATATCCTCTCTAGCAGTGATAGTTCAGCAGCATTCTGACTGTGTGAGAGTGCCATCACAGGCAGGAAGCTCATCCCAAACCTTCCAACTGTGTGGTGGCAGAATTAACTAGGGGCTAATAGGAGTCCTCAAGAGCTCCACAGCACACCACTGTGTTTAGCGCATTATGTTTGGCTTATGCTTCTTCCTGTATGTGCAAATTTTAAAAAGTAAGACCTGTGAAACGGTATGATCATAACCTTAGTTTTAACCCACTTTTGGAAGATACGCAGTGAAATCAGAACTAAATAGAGGATTTGTAATGATCAAATGGGATTGTTTTACAATGATTGAAACCAAACAGAGCAAAACCAAGGAAATAGATCACACTGGGCCAAAGTCATCCCCGGTGTTACCCTATTGATTTAAATGGAGCGACACCACGGGTTTGTATTCCATTTCCTTTCAGTTGTCATCTCAGAAAACTTCATTTGCGTGACAGAATTGAATTTCTAATGATACCATATCCACAGAGAGGCTGCATTTTAGCATGGATAAATTTTCAAGCTATTTTCACAACATAACTTGCTGTACAGTAATTAATGACATAACTCTTGAGACAGTCACATATTTCTTTTGCTCCTAGGAGTACTCTGTTCTCACCAGCTCACTTTACTTGATCCTGACAAACCACCCTAGATATTGCAAATGGGTCAAACATAGATCATTTAGCAATTATCAAGTTCGGGTTTATGCCCAGTGAATTCAGTACAAATCATAAATCACTGTGGTGAAGTACAGTGACTCCTGTGGGCATGTCAATTGCAAGCCCTTTCTAGTGATTTTAAAATATCCTAAGTAAATCTTCTAAATATTGACACAGCTCAGTCCACAGCAGGGAACGTTTGTGGTTCAACAGCTATTAATCCTAGAACAGTTGAATAATCTTACACTAAAGCCAAGGCTGCAGTGTAATCAACATATACTGTACGTTCTCCAACAGTATTATCTTATTTAATAGCCCTAATGTTATCTATCATTTCTGTTCCCTCTTCCCCAAAAATCTCACAAGAACAACGTGAATCTCAGCAGGCCACAATCAAGCCACACCATTCATAAACCACATAGCAAAAATTAGTTCTATATTCACCGCACTGAGGTGAAGAATTCTGATCCTAGCTTTCAGCAACTTTTCTTCTCACTCATCGTCTTCCAGAGAGATCTTGCTTCAAATATGGTTTTGGAGCAACACAAAAGCACCATATACTGGCAATCATTAGCTAACACATGAAGCAGTTCACTTTACATTAATACTGTTAACTATAATAATATAATACAAGAAAATCCATGGGGAAGCAGTAGATGTGATATATCTTGATTTTAGTAAGGCTTTTGGCACAGTCCCAAATAACATTCTCATAAGCAAACTAGAGAAATGTAGTTTAGATGAAATTATTATAACGTGGGTGCTCAGCTGGTTGAAAGATCATAGTTAAAGATTAGTTATCAATGGTTCACTTTCAACTGGAAGGGCATATCCAGTGGAGTCCCACAAGGGGCAGTCCTGGGTCGAGTAGTATTTAATATTTTCCTTAGTGACTTGAATAATGGAATGGAAAGCGTGCTTATAAAATGTGTGGATGACACAAAACTGGAAGTGGTGGCAAGCATTTTGGAGAACAGGATTAGAGTTAAAAATAACCTTGACAAATTGGAAAATTGGTCTGAAATCAGCAAGATAAAATTCAATAATGCTAAGTACAAAGTACTATATTTAGGAAGGAAAAATCAAATACATAACTACAAAATGGGGAGTAACTGGGTAGGTGGCAATGCCTCTGAAGAGGATCTGTGGGTTATAGGAGATAACAAATTGAATATGAGTTAACAGTATGATGTAGTTTCTGAAAAGGCTAATATCATTCTGGGTGGAAAACATGGGATATATTTGTCCTGATCTACTCAACATAGTAAGGCCTTAGCTAGAGTGTTGTGTCCAGTTCTGGGTGCCACATTTTAGGAGAGATGTGAACAAATTAGAGGGAGTCCAGAGGAGAGCAACAAGAATGATAAAAGATTTAGAGAACCTGACTTATGAGGAAAAGTTTATATAATTGGGCATGTTTAGGCTTGAGAAAAAAAGAGTGATAAAGTTGATAAGTATTCAAATAAGTTAAGAACTGATTGTTGTTCTCCATGGCTACTGGAGTTAGGACAGGAAGCAATTGATTTAATCTGCAGCAAGGGAAATTTAAGTTAAATATTAGGCAAAATTTTCTAACTATAAAGGGAGTTAAGTTCTGGAATAGGCATTCAAATCATTAGAGGTTTTTAACATTAGATCAAACATACCCCTGTCAGAGATCCCTTCCAGCCCCACATTTTTATGATTCTGTATTGTGTTGGTGGGAATAAATCTACTGCTAGATACTGAAGATGCTACTTTTACATTTTGAGTAATAGTAATGCTGTATTTCATCGCAAGAAATACTAATGAAATTACATCCACAGTGAATGCCAAGACCTCTGCCCCATTGTAAATCATTACTGGAATGGTTCTGAACTATTTCAGACATCTGTCTAAGCAAATCAACCTTAAATCTTCATGAACTTTACTAAAGCAGACCTCGTATGGTCTGAATACAAATTTGCCATTACATGCAATGACACTTATCTTCTTTTAACATGTACTCCAGAGAGTAAAGTAATGTGGTAATGGCACCATCAAGCCTTTCTGCATTCTGATTATAAAGATTCTGTATTGGTATAGAATCATAGAACTGGAAGGGACCTCGTAAGGTCATCTAGTCCAGTCCCCTGCACTCATGGCAGGACTAAGTATTGTCTAGACCAGTGTTTCCCAAACTTGGGATGCTGCTTGTGTAGGGAAAGCCCTTGGTAGGCTGAGCTGGTTTGTTTACCTGCCCCGTCCGCAGGTTCGGCCGATCGCAGCTCCCATTGGCTGCAGTTTGCTGCTCCAGGCCAATGGGAGCTGCTGGAAGTGGCAGCCAGCACATCTCTCGGCCCACACCGCTTCCCGCAGCCCCCATTGGCCTGGAGCAGTGAACCACGGCCAGTGGTTGTTTGGCTGCACCTGCGGACAGGGCAGGTAACAAACCGGCCCAGCTCACCAGAGGCTTTCCCCACACAAGCGGCCTCTCAAGTTCGGAAAACACTGGTCTAGAGCATTTCTGGCAGGTGTTTGTCTAACCTGCTCTTAAAAATCTCCAATGATGAAGATTTCACAACCTCCATAGGCAATTTATTCCATTGTTTAACCACCCTGAGAAGTAGTTTTTCCTAATGTCCAGCTTAAACCTCCTTTGCTGCAACTTAAGCCCATTGCTTCTTGTCCTATCCTCAGAGGTGAAGAATTTTTTTCTTACTCCTCCTTATAACAACCTTTTAGATATTTGAAAGCTGTTATCATGTCCCTTCTCAGTCTTCTCATTTCCAAACTAAACAAACCCAATTTTTGCAATATTCCTTCATAGGAATATGTTTTTTAGACCTTTAATAATTTTTGTTGCTCTTCTCTTGACTCTCTCCCATTTGTCCACATCATTCCTGAAATGTGGCACCCAGAACTGCACACAATACTCCAGTTGAGGCTAATCAGAGGGGATTAGTGCGGAAGAATTACTTCTCGTGTCTTGCTTGCAACATTCCTGCTAATATATCCCAGAATGATGTTCACTTTTTTTGCAACAGCGTTACACTGTTGACTCATATTTATCTTGTGATCCACTATGACCACCAGATCCCTTTCTGAAGTACTCCTTCCTAGGCAGTCATTTCCCATTTTGTATGTGTGCAACTGATTGTTCCTTCCTAAATGGAGTGATTTGCATTTGTCCTTATTGAATTTCATCCTATTTAATTCAGACCATTTCTCCAGTTTGTTCAGATCATTTTGAATTTTAATCCTATCTTCCAAAACACTTGCAACCCCTCTCAGCTTGATATCATCTGCAAACTTTTATAAGTGTACTCTGTATGCCATTATCAAAATCATTGATGAAGATATTGAACAGACCCAGACCCAGAACTGATCCCTGAGGGACCCCTCTCATTATGCCCTTCCAGCAAGACTGTGGACCACTGATAACTACTCTCTGGGAATGTTTTCCAACCGTTTTTGCACCCACTTTATAGTAGCTCCATCTAGGTTGTATTTCCCTAGTTTGTTTATGAGAAGGTCCTGTGAGATAGTATAAAAAGCTTTACTAAAATCAAGACATACTACGTCTACCACTTCCCCCTTATCCACAAGGCTTGTCACCCTATCAAAGAAAACTGTCAGGTTGGTTTGACTAGATTTGTTTTTGACAAATCCATGCTGACTGTTATTTATCACCTTATTATCTTCTAGATGTTTGCAAATTGCTTAATTATTTGCTCCATTATCTTTCCAGCACAGAAGTTAAGCTGACTGATCTGTAATTCTCTGGGTTGTCCTTATTTCCCTTTTTATAGATGGGCACTATATTTCCCCTTTTCCAGTCTTCTGTAATGTCTCCTGTCTTCCATGACGTCTCAAAGATAATTGCTAATGGCTCTGATATATCCTCAGTCAGCTCCTTGAATATTCTAGGATGCATTTTATCAGGCCCTGGTGATTTGAAGACATCTAACTTGTCTAAGTAATTTTTTACTTGTTTTTTCCCTATTTTGATCCCTGATCTGATCTTACCTCATTTTCACTGGCATTCAATATATTATATGTCCATTGCTATCAACCTTCTTGGTAAAAATTGAAACAAAGTCATTAAACACCTCTGCCATTTCCACATTTTCTGTTATTGTCTTTCTCTGCTCACTAAGTGATGGGCCTACCTTGTCCTTGGTCTTTCCTTTGCTTCTAATGTATTTGTAGAATATTTTTCTGTTACCCTTTTTGTCTCCAGCTGGTTTGATCTCATTTTGTGTGTTAGTTTTTCTAATTTTCTACATGCTTGTGTTATTTGTTTATATTTATCTTTTGTAATTTGACCTAGTTTCCACTTTTTGTAGGACTCGTTATTTTATTTTTAGATCATTGAAAATCTCCTGGTTAAACCAGGGTTGTCTCTTGCCATACTTTCTATCTGTCCGATGCAGTGGGATAGTTTTCTCATGTCCATAATATTGTCTCTTTGAAAAACTGCCAACTGTCCTCTATTGTTTTTCCCCTTAGACTTGCTTCCCATAGGATCTTACCTACCAGCTTCGTGAGTTTGCTAAAGTCTGCCTTGAAATCCATTGTCTTTATTTTGCTGTTCTCTCTCCTACCATTCCATGAATGAACTCCATCATTTAATGATCACTTTCACCCAAGCTGCTTTCCGCTTTCAAATTCTCAACCAGTTCCTCTCTATTTGTCAGAATCAAATCTAGAACAGCCTTTCCCCGGTAGCTGTCTCCACCTTCTGAAATAAAAAATAGCCTCATATACATTCCAATAACTTATTGGATAATCTGTGCCCTGCTGTGTTATTTTCCAACAGATGTCTGGGTAGTTGAAGTCCCCCATCACCACTAAGTCATGTGCTTTGGATGATTTGGTTAGCCCGGGTGTCAACAACCTCTGGCACTTGGCTCACCAGGGTAAGCACCCTGGTGGGCTGGGCCAGTTTTTTTACCTGCCATATTGGCAGGTTCCACCGATCGCTGCTCCCATTGGCCGCAGTTCGCCGTCCCAGACCAATAGAGGCTGCAGGAAGCTGCGCAGGCAAGGGATGTGCTGGCCACGGCTTCCTGCCACCCCCATTGGCCTGGGACGGCAAACCCTGGCCAGTGGGAGCCGCAAAATGCTTACCCTGGCGAGTTGCGTGCAGGAGGTTGCAAACTCCTGAGTTATCTGTTTAAAAAAAGCCTCATCCACCTCTTCTTCCTGGTTAGGTGGTCTGAAGTAGACCCCTACCATGACATCACCCTTGTTTTTACTCCTTTTATCCTTACCCAGAGACTTTCAACAACTCTGTCTCCTATTTCCATCTTAATCTCAGTCCAAGTGCTTACATTTTTAATATATAAGGCAACATGTCCTCCCTTTTTTCTCTTCCAGTCCTTCCTGGGCAATACCAGTATTTCAGTCATGCATATTATCCCACCAGGTTTCTATGATGCCAGCTATGTGAAATTGTTTGTTTACTAGCATTTCCAGTTCTTTCTGCTTAATCCTCATACTTCTTGCATTAGTATACAGACATCTAGGATACTGATTTGATTTCCCCCCCAGTTCTTTCTTGTCTCTCCTTTATTGCTGCTATAATAGCCCATGCTCCCTCCCAAATTCCAAACTTTCTCCCAGGTCTCCATGTTCTTGACTTACCTGTGGGCTTTTGGTCACCTGCCCGCTTTGATCCTAGGTTAAAGCCCTTCTCACTAGGTTAGCCAGTCTGTATCCAAATATGCTTTTCTCTTTCTTCGATAGGTGTACCCCATCTCTGCTTAGCAGTCCTTCTTCCTGGTACAGCATCCCGTGGTCAAGGAAGCTGAAGCCCTCCTGGTGATACCATCTTCGCAGCCAGGCGTTCACCTCCAGGATGCATCTTTCTCTTCCTGTATATACTGTTTCTAAACAATGTAATGTCATTTAATGCTAAGCCCTGATTCCATTTCCAATGTAGCTAGAATTACAATAGCTATAGTACATAAACCAAGCATTTTCATACCAAAAATACTATTAATCCATTGCTGGTTTTGTTATTATGTATCTGAGAAACTACCTCCCTCTTTATTTCAAGCTATGGCACTTGAGGTCAGTCAAGGCACTCAAGCTGTTAATCCCTAAATTTGCAAATATGGGGTCCATAGAAAGACATTCTCAGTGGACAGCCCAGTAGAACACATATCTATTGAACATTAGGGCATGTGGCAAAGCCTACTTATTCATACTTAGTCTTGTAGGGCCTGAAACAAACCCATTGAAGTTAATGGACAGATTTCTAGGCTTATTTGGGATTTGGACTAGGCCTTTAAGTATAATTAAAATCAGAAACAAAACAAATCAGTAATATCACTTACTGGAAAACATGTCTCTGCAAAGCTGGAAAATTTATGTCTAAGTATACTTCAGATCCACTCATGTCTAGATTTTGAAATTTACGAATGTAAGTAAAGCTTATGAGTTGTTCCATGTTCTGTGATTACTCTGACACACGCTTTTTCAGCTCTAACATTCTAACACAGGGCTTAAAAATTGTATCCTAGCACAACGACCAAAAGTGCCTTTGCATGCATCGTCTCTAATAAGCAACAAAATATCTTGCTTTTTTATCTGTGCATCAATCTCTTCTCTCTGATACAGAAATCATGGAAAGGCCACATTCATTAAAATAAAGAGCAAGGAAAGGAAGAAAGAAAGACGTAAGGAGGAAAAAAAATCTCAAAATTACTCTTAAAAACTAAATATAAAACTGGCACCCTAACATTACATTAGATCAGTGTGAATTTATAGTCTTAACAACAACAAAATGGCTGTAGATTTAATGACTGTGTGTGTCCCATAAAAGGAAATATCTACCAATGTGGACAGTCACTCATATTTTTTGAAAAGTTGCCACATGTATTATGTTTATTTCTAGGGTTGGTTGAACATTAGAATTTGCATTTGGTGGAAAATTATGATATGTCAGAATTTGTTTTCATCCCAAATTGGGAAAAAAAATTGAATGTTTCCATGGTGTAGAAAATTCAGAAAAAACTTGGTTTGAAAATATTGAAACAGGACATTCCCCAGTGAAAATGTTTTATTTTAGCTTGTTGAATCAAATTGAAACTAATCTGTTTCTCCTTGAACTGCTGAGATGTCTCATGTCCCCATTCTCTCCTCTTGGCTGGGATCCCTGGATGGATTACATTTTCCATTCTTCCAGACTGGAGACCGTGATGTATCATGGAAGATGTAGATCAGCTATGGAGACCCAACCTATAAAAGAATATGGGTGCATGAGACATCTGAACTACAACTTTCATGAGGCAGTGCAGTAGCTCAGCCAGACATAGATGAATTTCTTTCTGATCCTAAATGAAACTCTTCAGTTTGGTTCAACAAATCAAAATATTTTGATTTGGGTCAACACAACCCAAAACAATTTTTTTTCTGACAGAAACTTGAAAAATTTCAGTAGCAAATTTTGCCAGTGGTAGCTACTGCAGAATGCTGAATTTCTGGCAGCAACCACTGTAAATTTTATGCAATCTGTTATTGTTCAGATGTGGAATCTCTGTTTTGCATAGCAAAGAGGTATATGATGAGTAGCAGTAGAAATAGGTAGAGAAACAGCACAAATGTGGAAAATATCTTCATAATGGGAACAGTGTCCAGAATCCCAGGAGAGATAATAGCTCATTGCAATTGGTATAAGGTGTCTGAGAAGAAACACTCACCTGACTCAGATATGAATGTGTACAGACACTCCATTTTTAATAGAGCTGGAAATACAGTATCACTTCTAAATTCATATACCTGAACAACAGTGTATATCTGAAAGCATGCAGGTTCTGTAAAACATCAGTATGACAACTGTATGACAAATGAGTCTGTACATTTGTTACCAGTCCATCTGGCAGGCATTCAGAGGCACCACAGAAGCAATGACTTCTCACTGGAGTTGATGTCTACTGTAGTCCCATGTGCAGAGCAAAAAGCTGACATACCATTCCATATATAAAAGCAGAAAAGGAGCAAGTTAAGAATACCATAGGCAGCTTCAACATGCTCCCTTTTCATGAGTTGTTTTTGAAGGAGAGCACATTGATTAAAGAATTTGGCTGTGCTATGTCTCTCTTTCAAAAAGCCATACCCACTTCCTCCTACATCTCTAACATTCCTCACTTTGTGAGCATGATAGAGCGATGTATTTTCTTTGGTGCTACTTTGCACTCCTTTCAAGAAAGTTGAGAGTGACTTTGCTACCTTTTGATAAAATGCATACTGCAGGTGAGATAGGATAGTCAGGCTGGAACATATTGTACATCCCCTGAATCATCTTTGAGGATTTTGAAGTCCATTTTCCAAGATACCAAAGAGAAGGATGTGAGTAAAGAGATGTTCTGAAGAGGAAGCAGATGAGGCTCTGAAATAAAGTGGGAGGAAGGGGAGCTGAACATTGACTATTTTATGTAGTTACAAGTTCTTTTCAAAACTGCAAATATATCTTTGTACCCAAAAGTGTATATTTAACCGTATCCCTGTCCCTCAGATCTTCGTACGTGACTTGTCATCTTGTTAAGTCATGAGCTCTTCGCACTGTGTCTCTGTGTATAGTACCCATCACAGTGGTGCCCCAATTCTGAGTCGGGCATCTTGCTGTTATTTCAAAAGGATCACATTTCATTCATGAACTGCCATGAGAGGAGAGTGTAATTCAGTTTTATCCTCAATCTTTCTGGTGATAGCCAATCAAGTGGCCAGTTAGTGCTAAACATTGGTGATGTTTTTGCGAGGTGAATATTAAGAACAAAATTATTTTTCTTTTTCCATAGAAGGCTACTCAAAATTCACAAAATGAGCAGAGAACCTTGCAGATATTTCTTCTGTTTCAGTCCTTGCTACAAATACTTCCACAGAAGGAAATCTAGCAGGCCTTGAGTCAGGGAGCCATAGTTTCCAGTACACTTGTGATATCCAGTTTCCATTGCGAAGGAAGGCTGATAATGCCCAATACTATTGTCTCTAGTATTTTAAAGGTCATGTTCAATAGGAATTGTCACATCACTCTAAACAAAAATGACATCAATGAAGATAAAGACACTAAGTTTACAAAGGGGTGGCCAGAAATCTTCCTTTTTGCTGCTGTCTGGCCTGACAAAGGAAAGTCAGAGGCAGAAAGACGATGGCAGCTGATGCTTCTTTTGTCTGACGTACCTGATAGCTATCAAAATTGTGGCTAGTTCAGTGTACTTCACTTTACTGTAGTCCAGGGTCGGCAACCTCTGGCACGTGGCTCTCCAGGATAAGCACTCTGGCAAGCCGGGTCAGTTTGTTTACCTGCCGCGTAGGCAGGTTCGGCCGATCATGGCTCCCACTGGCCGCGGTTCACCGTTCCAGGCCAATGGGGGCTGTGGGAAGTGGCGCAGGTGAGGGATGTGCTGGCTGTGGCTTCCCACCATTCCCATTGGCCTGGGACAGCGAACCACAGCCAGTGGGAGCTGTGATCGGCTGAACCTGCCAACGCAGCAGGTAAACAAACTGACCCGGCCCACTCGGGTGCTTATCCTGACAAATCGCATGCCAGAGGTTGCTGACCCCTGCTGTAGTCAGTGGTGGTGCTAGCCCATTGGGGGCCCTAAGCAGAAATACCCGCCATACTAAAACAGGCAAATTTATATGAAAATAATAATAAAAAGTGAATAGGGGCCTCCCTGAGATGCCTGTGGAGCTGCTGCAGGCTCAGTCGTTGCCTACATGGATTTTGCTGCCTTAGTTCATGGAGAAAGGGGGTCTATTGGATAACGGACACAGGCTGCATGTGACATCTCTAGTAGTGGTTGCCATGGCTGAAGCCTCAGATTTTCTTCTTTATTTCTTCCACCCAGCCCAACCAATTGAGTTTAGTATACACCACTGCACATTAAAACATATATAGGGAAAAAAAGATTGCTGAGAACTTCACAAATGTTTTTTTTCTCTTTAATGGATTTTGGAAACCCATCATGTACAAAGAAAAGTTTACATTTCATCTCTTCATTTGTTTGCTGAGAAGATAATATATTGTACTATACAACTCTTGGTTCATAGCAATGCATTCTCAACAGCATAGTTCTGTTATCTACAGTCCTTTCTTATTTGAAAATAATTAAACATCAAGGAAAAAAGTCATGGCAAGGAAAATGGAACACACAATATTTACAACAGGAATATAGGCCTTTAAACTTTTTTTTTTAACATAGTGTTCCAGAGCCTTTATATTTTATTATGTTAGGAAACAAAAATCCTTCAGATTCCTTGCATTCCTTAAGCCTTTTTAGCAAGTTCTATACATTTTGAGAGATTAATTTCAATTTAATTTTAAAATAGTCTCTTTGGGCCACATTTTTAAAGGCATTTGGACTCCTAAAGATGCAGATAGGTGCATAGGTGCTTTTAAAAATATCACTTGCCACCAATCTGCTTGTTTAGAGGCCTGAATACCATTACAAATCTGGTCCTTTGTCTAACCGAACCTATAAAAGCAGCAAAGAATCCTGTGGCAACTTATAGACGAACAGACGTTTTGGAGCATGAGCTTTCGTGGGTGAATACCCACTTCCTCAGATGCATGTAATGGAAATATCCAGGGGCAGGTATATATATGTGTGCTAGCAAGCAAGCTAGAGATAACGAGGTCAGTTCAATCAGGGAGGATGAGGCCCTGTTCTAGCAGTTGTGGTGTGAAAACCAAGAGAGGAGAAACTGGTTCTGTAATTGGCAAGCCATTCACAGTCTTTGTTCAATCCTGAGCTGATGGTGTCAAATTTGCAGATGAACTGAAGCTCAGCAGTTTCTCTTTGAAGTCTGGTCCTGAAGTTTTTTTGCTGCAGGATGGCCACCTTAAGGTCTGCTATAGTGTGGCCAGGGAGGTTGAAGTGCTCTCCTACAGGTTTTTGTATATTGCCATTCCTAATGTCTGATTTGTGTCCATTTATCCTTTTCCGTAGAGACTGTCCAGTTTGGCCGATGTACATAGCAGAGGGGCATTGCTGGCATATGATGGCGTATATTACATTGGTGGATGTGCAGGTAAATGAACCAGTGATGGTGTGGCTGATCTGGTTAGGTCCTGTGATGGTGTCACTGGTGTAGATATGTGGGCAGAGTTGGCATCGAGGTTTGTTGCATGGATTGGTTCCTGAGCAAGAGTTATTATGGTGTGGTGTGCAATTACTGGTGAGAATATGTTTCAGGTTGGCAGGTTGTCTGTGGGCGAGGACTGGCCTGCCACCCAAGGTCTGTGAAAGTGTGGGATCATTGTCCAGGATGGGTTGTAGATCCCTGATTATGCGTTGGAGGGGTTTTAGCTGGGGACTGTGTGTGATGGCCAGTGGAGTCCTGTTGGTTTCTTTCTTGGGTTTGTCTTGCAGTAGGAGGCTTCTGGGTACACGTCTGGCTCTGTTGATCTGTTTCCTTATTTTCTCGTGTGGGTATTGTAGTTTTGAGAATGCTTGGTGGAGATTTTGTAGGTGTTGGTCTCTGTCTGAGGGGTTAGAGCAGATGCGATTGTACCTCAGTGCTTGGCTGTAGACAATGGATTGTGTGATGTGCCCAGGATGGAAGCTGGATTCATGAAGGTAGGCATAGCGGTCGGTAGGTTTTCGGTATAGGGTGGTGTTAATGTGACCATCACTTATTTGCACTGTGGTGTCCAGGAAGTGGAGCTCCCGTGTAGATTGGTTCAGGCTGAGGTTGGTGGCGGGGTGGAAGCTGTTGAAATCATGGTGGAATTTTTCCAGAGTCTCCTTCCCATGGGTCCAGATGATGAAGATGTCATCAATGTAGCGTAGGTAGAGAAGGGGGGTGAGTGGACGAGAACCGAGGAAGCATTGTTCAAGATTGGCCATAAAAATATTGGTATATTGTGTGGCCATGCTGGTGCCCATAGCGGTGCCACTGATCTGGAGACATATATTGTCATCAAATTTGAAATAGTTATGTGAGAGGATAAAGGCACAGAGCTCAGCAGCCAGTTGTGCTGTGGCATCATCAGGGATACTGTTCCTGACAGCTTGTATTCCATCTGTGTGTGGGATGTTCGTGTAGAGGGCCTTTACGTCCATGGTGGCTAGGATGTTTTTTTCTGGAAGGTCACCAATGCATTGTAGTTTCCTCAGGAAATCAGTAGTGTCACGGAGATAGCTGGGAGTGCTGATGGCATTCTCTACTCAGATCCTATGCCATCAGCACTCCCAGCTATCTCCGTGACACTACTGATTTCCTGAGGAAACTACAATGCATTGGTGACCTTCCAGAAAACACCATCCTAGCCACCATGGACGTAAAGGCCCTCTACACGAACATCCCACACACAGATGGAATACAAGCTGTCAGGAACAGTATCCCTGATGATGCCACAGCACAACTGGCTGCTGAGCTCTGTGCCTTTATCCTCACACACAACTATTAAACAAAGACTGTGAATGGCTTGCCAACTACAAAACCAGTTTCTCCTTCCTTGGTTTTCACACCTCAACTGCTAGAACAGGGCCTCATCCTCCCTGATTGAACTAACCTCGTTATCTCTAGCTTGCCTGCATATATATACCTGCCCCTGGAAATTTCCACTACATGCATCTGACAAAGTGGGTATTCACCCACGAAAGCTCATGCTCCAAAACGTCTGTTAGTCTATAAGGCGCCACAAGATTCTTTGCTGCTTTTACAGATCCAGACTAACACGGCTACCCCTCTGATACTTTAACCTAATCTAAACTCTTAAGCTACGCATATTACAAACACATAGATTAGACTATTTGGGACAGGTCCTCATGGTTTTCTGCAAAGTGAGTAGCACACATTCAATATTCTTAAATCATAATGTAGGCACCATATGCGACAGTAAGATAAACACATCCCTGTTCAAGAGGATTATGCCTTGTCCGTCATTGTATGTGGTTCTCTTAAATGGAATATATTGTTGCTTATTTCCACGAGAAACATTTCCAAGGCATTTTGCAGCCTTGGTAAGGAGGGAAAGCCCTTACGTTCTTTCCTTATTCTCTCTTGATCTGATTTACATTTATAAATAGGTCTCTTTACAGTTTAATAGGGCCTTAAAGTGGGTATAGGCTACATTCACTTTTAAGACCCCTTTACTCTGCCAGACCTTAGTGTAAAAGGGCCTTAGTGTAAATGAGAATAATGCTCTCTGTGCTGTTTCCAGATGCTTCACTGTTAACATTGTCCCTCCTGTTCCCCAGTGGAATGGACCTCAGGCATGTCACAGACGAATACTCTAGCTAAAGATCTGCTTACAGTCCTCCTTAAAACCAGTCTCAGAATAGTTTTAGCATTGGCTTTGAGGAGGCTTCTCATCTACCTTCCTAGCAGACCAGGGCTGGCTCCAACTTTTTTGCCACCCCAAGTGGTGAAGCGAAACAAAAAAACAAACAAAGCCACGATTGGTGGCACTTCGGCAGCAGCTGTACTATGCCATTTCATTCCTCGGTGGCAATTCGGGACTGAGGGACCAGCTGCCAAATTGCCGCCGAAGACCCAGACGTGCTGCCTCTTTCCATTTGCCACCCCAAGCACCTGCTTTCTTCGCTGGTGCCTGCAGCCGGTCCTATAGCTGACATTCGACCATACTTATGTCCAGGTAAAGAGGAATAGAGTTTCAGAAGATAAAGTATTTGGAATTTTAAAAACTCTGTAAAACAAGGCAAAACATGTAAAATATCTGCAACATAAGATAAAGGAATTCACTTTAAAAATCCACCTCTCCAGTACAATATTTACATATTTTAAATGATCCTAGAATTACTGCTACTTGACTAATGTGGGGTAGAAAGGGGTAATTTAAAACTATTGGGTACCAAGTCATTTTATTTAAAAAATTACCAAAAATATTTAGTCTGGAGAAACAAGAAATTGTAGGCCATCTCAAAAACTAATTGTTTCTCTTACTGCCAACTCAGGGATCTTTCTCCCACTCCTTAGTCCCAGTGGTTCTATTTCATACCTTATGGGTCACTATGTTCAAAATAAGCATATATATTTACAATGCCTATTTTATTATTAAAGAAAGTAAAACAAAACATTAAACAATACAAGACAAGTGACAGGACACAGATAATAATCTGGTTACTTCCATTACAATCGCTTCTGTATGTATGTCTATGGAGAGATTTTACCAGAAATTACTCCACTGAGAGTGGACTGCATCTGCAGTGTTCTTCATTTGGTAAGTTAAGACCAAAATGTATTGTTTCTCAAATTTATTGTGAGCCCAGTTTAGTATCTCATAGATATTTTTAGCTATGTTAATAATTGGGCAAAAGAATTTGTTTAAAGGCAGGGAATCCTTTTGGTTATTAAGAAATGACCAGACAGTTTATAATCGGGTAAAGCAAAGAATCTCAACTAAATCATGTGAACTCAAAGACTATATTTAAACCAGTTACTTAGAAGAAGCCACTTTAAGGAGCTGTCTTAAGATAGGCCAAATACAAATATTAAAATCTTAAATCCAATTAAATCCCACTATTTCTCAGTTTATCAATGTTTAGCCCCTGTCTCATCTTCAGGAATACATGGTCTAACTATCTGGTGATTAGCAGGAGAAGCCGTTAGTATCTTAAATTACAACAACATTTCCATATCTCACTAAAATCGTTACCAGAGGTTTAAATGTAACCCCCTGGGAGTGTCATAGTGAAATTCCTCTCACCAATTCATGTTGAAGTTTTGGGGAGATTTTCCTTGGAGTAGTTTATTCTCGAGTGTTCTCTGGGGGTACTTTGCTTGTAGAGATGGACAGGATAAGTTGATGCACTTGCTGTTGTTTATTGCAGGGTAGCAGAGGGTGAGTGTACATGAGGGATGCTCACTACAGAGTTTTTATTTACACTCTTCTCCTTCCTATTTCCATGAAATTGTAGGAAAATGCACCTTTTTGAGTTTTTTTAGTTTCAAGTTGTCTGCTGTCATTCTTTAAATAAGAACATCAGAAAACATAAGAATATAAGAAAATGGCTCAATACTTTTCATGGATTGTCCTTAGGAGCCTCTTTATCATCTGAACATGTAAGTTTGTCAATGCATATTTGTATATTGGGGTTGTAATTCTTTCATGACAGTAATATTTTCTTGGTTTTTGATGGTGGGAGATTCTTAGCACATCTTTAAATGTAGTTTTAACTCTTTCTATTCAGTAAATTTCTCAGCTATTTCCTTAGACTTATTAGAGTTCAATGGGATATGAAATTATGAAACACTTCTTTTCTTTCTATTAAAGTTTTTTTAATTTTCCAAACAGTCCTTTTAAAATTCAATAATTCTTAAGGTGTCTTCAGCTTAAATAGTTATTAAAGAAGTTGTTTATTCTTTACATCAGTTTTGGAGAGATGATTCCCTTCTTGTCTTCCTCATGTGGATGAGGGAACTGCTTGAGCACTACCAGTAATTAATTAATTGCTCATTAATGTAAATATTCTGTACTTAAATGACTTCTTACATTAGTAATTAGTTTAGCAAGATTATTACATTTCAATGTTGGTACATAAAGCATTTTACCATTTACATAGCAATGATATCAGGAAATTACATTAGACACTTTTCATTTAGTTAAAACACTTGTAAAAATGGCGTTCAGAATGATTTGCCATTTCAACATTTAAGAAATAAAGAAAGGACTAAAACATTTCCAACTAGACATGTTTTTTCTTGAAGCTTTCTCAATGTTTTTTAAAAGTAATTATAAAATTCATTTCAACAAAGATATTTCTAGAATTTTTTGTGTGAGTTTACGTAGAAGTTTTTGTTTTGTTTTTGAAGGCGAATTAACCCTAAATTTACTGCGTTGATAGTACAATCCAACATTCTTTTTCACAATCAAGTCCTTTGCTAAAACATGAATGTTTTAAATGGTTTGTTTTCTTCAGATAAGGACTATATTTGTACTGAACTGGTATTTCCACAAGAAAGAAGTGTCATGGTCTAGATAAGACGCTCCTGATTTAGTGGCCTTTTAGATCAAATGGGGTTTACCAATTGCAGTATACAATTTGCAGTTAAAAACTCCTATTAAATGTCCTATACAAATCAACAGTCACAACAATGCTTGCATCCATTTTTCAAAACATAATAAGAGAAAGTTAAAGCAAGATAATGTTTTAAATGCAGTTTTTCTAAATTTCTATCAACACTCTTTGGGGTATTAAACTTGGTTTTGTGACTAAGGAGTGCTTATCTTCTTAACATTTGCTTGTCTACAGGGTGACAGAAAGCAGAAGCTGCCTAGAATTCCTTTGGTTAGCTTGAACGTTTAATATAATTAAAATATATATGCATGCGAGGTACTTTTCTCCAAGCATTATATGTGTGAAAATAATGATACATATATCCTAAGTTCAGGAAAGACACAGGCAAGTTTAATGACAAAATAAAATAAAAAAAATACATAATTTTTGCTTCAGCATTAAACTCTACTGTCAGAGCTTGGAGCAGATTAAAATTCCAGATCTGAACCCACAATACCTATAACTCAACTGCACTGCTTATAGTGCTTCCAAAGCAATTAGACAGTGCTACACTGGATACTTCCAAGAGGACCTTGCTCAACTATGGTATTTCCTATGCTCTCAGAGCCACTTGACTGCACTAAAGTGAGTGTTCCCTAGGCCACAGCTATTCAAATGAACTATATCCTCTTCTAAAGACCCTTGATTGTACTACGTACAATCAGAATTGAACATGAGCCTGATCTTCCAGAGTTTGGGTGTGTTCAGAACTGAGAATTCGTTTTCACTCATGACAGATGCCTAAGTGTCAGAAGGAAAGTTAGTCTGTAGATCTGCACTTTTTCAAAGTTCAGCAAAGTTTAAATCTGGAATTTTGTTTTAGGATCATTTCAACTTCCAAAAGCAGCAAAGAATCCTGTGGCACCTTATAGACTAACATCTGACAAAGTAGGTATTCTCCCACGAAAACTCATGCTCCAAAACGTCTGTTAGTCTATAAGGTGCCACAGGATACTTTGCTGCTTTTACAGATCCAGACTAACACGGCTACCCCTCTGATGCTTTACTTCTAGTGCCACAAGACTATAGAGCTAATACCAATGCTATAGTACTTGACTGTTCTTACAGTGCAGCTAATACCAATGCTATAGTACTTGACTGCACTACTTACAATGCTCCCAGTGCTACTTGACTCTGCTACTAAAAATGCACCTGATGATATTGCCACTTGCCCACTGCTTCCTAATGCACCACCAGTGGTCTCATTACTGGATGCCTGGAAGCAAAGTGAAGTGTTCCACTCTCTTCCCATAAATTGGCAAAGATAAGAATGGCATAATAAACAGAACTCAAGTGTTATATTTTTTCCATTCCATCTGGAACATCTAGCCCATGACTTTGGAATAGGTTGTAAATTCCCCTAAACACAATCACCATAGATTATCACTGATGCACATACACTGAACTTTGTTCTCTTTTTCAAAACAAAAAAATGTTTCCAGCAAAGCATCTTAGCTCAGCTGCTTCCAGTTCTCATGTGCAATAGATTGTATCTTTTACAAATTATTAATGTTCCTATTACAAACTGATTTGATTTATATTTTTGCTGCTAGCAGTGGTCTAATTATTTTCATATTACTGTGTGGTCATAATGATAATTGTCCTCAATTTACACACTGACTAAGCATTTACTTTCACAGATTTGGAGACTGTGAGATTACTGATGAGAAAATGTAGAAGTATAATATAATTAGTTGTAGGGGAAGTCTCTAATAAGGAACCATAAAAACTCAATTTTCATTGAAAGGATCATGATACATTACATGATTTTTTTCAAGAAATAGACAAAAGCTGAAACTTACTGACAATAGATCTTTTTATGACTGTAATATCTGTGGGATCTTTAGAGCCATTTACTTTTTCTTAAGATTTTGTATCCTTCATATCTAATAACATAAAAGAAGGTGATATGAATGATTTATTGCAGTAGTGCCTTCAGCCACCAATCAAGAATCAGCACATCAAAGTGCTAGGTATGTACAGACATGCAGTAAGAAGACAGTTCTTACCCTAGAGAGCTAGGGTAGAATCCACTGAGGTCAATGGGAACTTTGCTATTGACTTCAATAAAACCAGTATTTCAGCCCTAGAATGAAAGTTCTGACAAGACATACAATAGGTAGCGGATAAGGCACACAAATGGGAGAATGGAGGCAAGCAAATATACAAGCAGAAGTCCCAGCCATTGTCAACTGGGATTGTAGGCCTCAGGGCACAGGTGAATTGTAAGAGGGATTTTAAGACAGATATGGTGGTGACTAGATGGATTGTGTTGGAGTTTTTGGCATACCCAGGGTGGCACGGGAAACAGTCTCCTAGTTGAGGGTGGTGAAGGCTGAATACAATGGCAAAGAAAAAAGCTAATGTCATGGTGAACTAACAGATCAGACTGGTAGGGCAAGACTAATTCATGAAAGACCATACACGTAAAGACAAGAAGTTGTGCTGGATGCAGAGGAGAAAGAAGAGCCAGTCAACAGAGGGACACAACTCTTGTGATTACATAGGAAGAACAATAAAAAATATACTTGATTCAAATGAATACAATGCCCAGGTAAATTCTTTTATAGAAATTCTCATTGTTCAGGCACACACACACACACACACACACACACACACACACACACACACACACACACACACACACACACACACACACACACACACATGAAATAATAAAATCAAAATTTTCAACTTGTTTTCATTTTACATAGTTTAAAATGGACTCATCTGGATTTTTTGACATTTTCTATAAGTGTCTTTATTGAAATTTTTATAGAAATGGGTTTTGAAAGTTTTTATTTACCAAAAAACATTTTGATAAAACCTTTGGTAAAACCATCAGTCAACTTTGACAATTTTGTAACAAAAAGTTTAACTTGTGGGGGGGGGAACCTTTTATTTTGGGGGAAAAAAGCTTCCTGTGAAAAATTTTCATTGGCTCTAGTTCTGATATTGCTCTAATATAGACTTCATTTTCTCTTTTTATAACACAAGATAAACGATTTTCTTTAAAATGTACATTTTGGAATGGGAACAGCAATCTAGCAGATAGTCAATTGCAACTAACCTATCGATCATGCTGGATGCTTTCATTTCTTACTGTCTGCTTTCTGAAGAAATACTAAATTCCACCTTAATGGATTTAAAGCAGGGGTCGGCAACCTTTGGCATGCGGCTCACCAGGGTAAGCACCCTGGTGGGCCGGGCCGGTTTGTCTACCTGCCACGTCCCCAGGTTCGGCCGATCATAGCTCACAGTGGCCATGTTTGACTGCTCCAGACCAATGGGGGTGAAGGGAAGTGGCGGCCAGCACATCCCTCGGCATGCGCCGCTTTCTACCTCCCCTATTGGCCTGGGTTGGTAACCACGGCCAGTGGGAGCCGTGATCGGCTGAACCTGCGGACATGGCAGGTAAACAAACTGGTCTGGCCCACCAGGGTGCTTACCAAAGGTTGCTGACCCCTGATTTAACGCTTCATTCAACTGAGGCAATAGCTGAGCACTAGAATTTGATCCAGTCCTTAATCAATAACTATTTTACACCAGCCAGTGCAACCTACTGAACATCTGGACACAAATACCTTCAGAGGGGAGATGGTTGAAATGATGTACTTGGGTCAGTGTGTGTTTCAAGGTAGCAGTGAAGGAGAAATACTAGCCTAGATCTGAAGCATGCTCTCCTGCCTTTTTTACAAGGAGGTATATTGCTCAGTAAAGCCTTATCTAGAATAGATGTTTTGGTCCTGTTCTAACTCAAGTTAACATGATTGAAATTGCCAATATAGACATTCCAAAAATGTTTGCTCCAGGACAGACATTTATTCCTAGTTGTGGACAATCAAGATCACAAGTAATTTCTGGATTATTATTTTTTTAAAGAAGATCAGTTGACTATAAAATACATTTCAGTCATGGTGAACTGTAATCACATGGGTAAATCTGCAACTTTTGGTTTAATAACATGCTTAATGGCTTTGACAATTAAGGCCAAAGTAGCGTCCTATTTATTTCCATAAAACACGTTTCGATGAGTGAGATAATAACATTACAGCGATGTTACAGCTTTATGGAGGGGGAGGAGTAGTGTTAGAGTTATAGAAGCCAAACTTAGAAGTAAAATCACATAAGTTAGATTCTCTTACGCTAACTTTCACCTACTTGCACTCAAATCACCCACGGGAAGTGCAATGTAGCTACCGCCACTTGTAGAGATGGATTAACTATGCTGATGGGAGAAGTTCTCCTGTTGGCATAGTAGCATCTTCACTACAGCTCAGTGAAGCTGCAGTACTGTATGTGTAGACGAACCCTAAATTAGAGTAAGTGGGCTACATTGCATCATCTTATTAATCAGTTCCAAATTTGGCTCAGAATATTTATAAAGTAAGTCCCTATGTCACATACTGATGCTTTTTTTCTGTAAGGTGTATGTGGAGGTTTGATGGACTGTTATTACAGTACTACTTGCTTTCAGGTTGAAAAATGGGGATGGGATGGGAGAGAGAAAGGGCAGGAGTTGAAAGAAGATATCCCTATTTGAGCACTTTCTACAAGAGAAATGGTAGCACCTGAGTGCTGGAAGTTCTTGGTTCACTGACCTGTTCCTTTCGATAGACAGGCAGATAAAGATTTGTATTCTTATAAAAGTTGTTGTTCATCCTGTACAGTAAAGGTGGTATTTCAGCCAAATTATATGTAAGCATGGGAAATACTTGCTGAGTGTGAACTTTGTGGAGGAACGTTAATAGTACTGATTTTTTTGGGGGGGGGAGGGAAGAGAGATATTTTCTCACCCGATATTTTTGTGCTCCTTCTGGTATTTAAAATATTTTTTATTTAATGAGGGCTTTCTTTTCCATGTTTACTGAAGTATAATACAAATAATACCTATCTCTTATGTAGCTCTTTCCTTTCTTCAGTACATCTCAAAATACTTTATGCAGGAGGTCACTGTAATTCCCATTTTACAGATAGAGAAACTGAGGCACAGAGAGAGATTTGCCCAAGGTCACCCAGTAAACAGTGGCAGAACTCGGAATAGAATCTAAGTCTCTGTTTTCTGAGCTGCATTCTTGTGCTGTATCTGTTAGGCCACACTGCCTCTGATAATGGGGTAGCATGAGTGCTACAGGGAAAATCATGAATATAGATGTATGAAATCATAGACTGTTATCATGGAAGTGATTGTGACATCCCAAATATAGCATTAGTATTCCACCACAGAAAGGAAAAATACAGCAGACTGCAAGGGAGCAAGTGCTTGTTTAAACACAAATAGCTTTGTTAATTAAAAACATAGTTTGAGAGGTTATAACCCTTCAATCTAATTTTAATTCTACCTGATGTATCTAAGAATGAGTTATTAATGCTGATATTCTGAAAATGCCACATAGGTTTTGTGTAATCAAAGAGCTGTATTCTGTCAGAACACTAAGGAACCCCTAGTGTGAATTTGTAATGAACAAGCTAAAGGGGTTGCTTCCATTCAGGTGCTGAAAGCTATTGTCAGGGCTAATAAACAAGCATCATGGATTCACCCCTGGAATATGATAAAAGGATACATGAGGATAAAGGCAAACATAATTTTGGTAAGCAAAGTAGTATTGTTTAGCATGAGATGATATCAGAAGGAAAAGGATGTTAGGGGTGTGTGTACTTGAAATAATTTCCAGAGGTGATACAAGTACTCCTTGAATACATTAACAGCAAGAAGTATGTGTAGCTTTTGACAGAAGGATGTATGTTGAACTGGGCAAAACATCTAGGACAGAGGTCGGAAACCTCTGGCACGTGGCTTGCCAGGGTAAGCACCCTGGCGGACCAGGCCAGTTTGTTTACCTGCCATGTCTGCAGATTCAGCCGATCATGGCTCCCACTGGCCGCAGTTCGCCGACCCAGGCCAATGGGGGCTGTGGGAAGTGAGGGATCGGCTGAACCTAGGGACGCAGCAGGTAAACAAACTGGCCTGACCTGCTAGGATCATTTATACATCAAAGAGAATGGGAAGTGCTCTGGAACTAGAAGGACTCTCCAAGACAGTCTTCAATGACAGAAGAAGATATGTTTTTACATGTGTTACCTAGCCTGCTATAAAATCCTAATGGAGACAAAGCACTGTAATTTTTATGTAAGGTAGGCTGGACAAGATCAACCACAGGCAGGAGGTATGGAGGTGACCGCATTTCGCTCCTTTGCAGTAAAAAATGGTGTCCTGTCTCCACTAGGATTTTACAACAAGATTGTTAATGTGCATTAGTTATCCTGCTGTAAAAAAAAATCCACCTTTTTAAAAACACATACCCTAAGGACACAGACTCCTACTCTTAATATCAGGTTATGCTGCTGTATCCTCAGAGGCAGTGAGAATACTGTCATGTTTGTACATAATGCTATAGGCCAGCTTATTTTTTAGTATTCTGTACCGTCGGGCTTAGAGTCAGTCTAAGGAGAGAGAGAATCACATTTGGACATATATGGATTTACAATCCTCTTGATTTCTTTTGTGTTTTCTCTATCATCTCTAATATGTGCTTGTGTCTTAAGATAAAGTCTCTATTTGATAGCTAATGGATAATATATTATACAATACCATCTATAATATAATAATAATGAATTCTACTCTTAACCTTAGAATAATTTAAAGGCTTGCAAGATATAAGAGTATATAAGAACTTAAATAAACAGGTAGATCTATCTCCTAGCTAGCTGGATAAGAATGAATATACTGGATTAGACCAATGGTCCATTTAGCCCAGTATCCTATCTCCAACAGGATACCAGAGATTAAGGGTGAGAGTACACAACAGGACAGTTTGAGTTATCCACCCCATCTTACCCTCCTGGTTTTCAACATGCAGAGGTTTAAGGTTGCCCTGAGTGTCAGTTTGCATCGCTGACCATCTTGGATAATAGGCATTGATGGATCTATCCTCAAGAACTTACCTACTTCTTTTTTTAACCCAATTCTACTTTTCACAACATCCCATAACAATGAATTCCAAAAATCAATTGTGTGTTGCATGGAAAAGTACTTCCTCTTGTTTGTTTTAAACATGTTGCCTATTAATTTCATTAGGTTACCCTGGTTTTTGTGTTGTGGGAGAGGTTAAATAACACTTATCTACTCACTTTTTTCCCCATACCAATCATGATTTTATAGACCTCTACCATATCCCCTTTAGTTGCCTCTTTTCAAAGTTGAACAGTCCTAATCCTTTTAGTCTTTCCTTGCAGGAAGTCATTCCATACCCTTATTCATCTTTGTTGCCCTTCTCTGAAGCTTCCCAGTTCTACTATATCCTTTTTGAGATGGGTTGACTAGAACTGGACACTGTATTCAGGTTATGGGTGCATGATGAATTTATACAATGAAAGACATTATAATATATGCAATCCCTTTCTTAATAGTTCCTAACATTCTGTTAGCTTTTTTGACCACTGCTGTACAATAAGCTGAAGTTTTCACAGAACTAGCCCCGGTGTCTTCAAGATCTCTTTCTTGAGTGGTAACGGCTAATTTAGAACCCATCATTGTATATGTGTAGTTGGGATTATTTTTTCCAATGTGCATTACTTTACGCTTATCAGTGCTGAATTTCATCTACCATTTTGTTGCCCAGTCACCCAGGTTTGTGAGATCCCTTTGTAACTCTGAGCAGTCAGCATTGGACTTAACTATCTTGAATAATTTTGTATCAACTACAAACTTTGCAACTTCAGTATTTGCTCCCTTTTCCAGATCATTTATGAATATGTTGAACAGCACATGTCCTAGCATAGGTCCTTAGAGAATCTGACTGTTTTCCTCTCTCCACTATGAAAAATGGCCATTTATTCCTACCCGTTGTTCCCTATCTTCTAACCAGTTACTGATTCATGAGACGATCTTCTCTGTTATCCCATGTCTACTTAGTACTTAAATATTATCTTAGGTTTTTTTATAATACCTATTATAACAGCATCTAAAGACCTAACACGCTAAGCAACCTGCAGATTGAAGTAACTGCCAAAATATTTGCTCGGAACACTGCAAATCTGACCATTTTGTGCTATATTTGTACAACTCATGCATGAGTGCTCACTCCATATTACTGAGATTTTATTTAAGATAGAGGTGATAAATAAGGAATATATATTTTCTGACTTGAACCTAAAGTGCAGAAATGTTTCCAGCATTGCACACTGTAATGTATTTTTTTTTAAATAAAAAAGGATTAGAGAAATGCAAAGCTTCACTAATGTTGTTTCCTGATTTTTAAAAAAGGTTTTCAAAATGTTGGGCAGCCTGATTCTGCTAATTGTGATGTTAGTTCTTCTGAAAAGGAAAACATTCACATTTTTAAATTATCAAGTCTATTGGTTTATCTTTGAAGCTGAAGAGACCAGGAAGCAGTAAGAAGCCTTAGGGAAGTGAAAGGAATTCACAGTAAATTTAATCAAATTCAAAAGCATTTGTAAATTTTTGTGCATCTGCATGTTATTTTTCATTGTGATATCTGCATTTTCATGGAAATTGTTGTAATGCAATGTAGTAAAACTATTTTAAAAAATTCATTACTTATTGTCTGACTTATGCTGCTTTTACTTCCTGGAGAACATCTGTGATATAATATGGATTGAGCATATAGAGGGGCATCTCAAGTAAAGTATTCAGTAGAGGTCATATTTTTCTTTTGTAATTACATTCAGAGGGTGAAATCTCCACCCTTTTCCTCTGCACAAAGTCTGTTCTAGTTTTGCCTTGGAAAATTTGTAATCCAGTGACAGCCTACAGCTATCCAACCCGTTTCTGAAGTCCCATGCTTTGGAGTTGATTTCACCCCAGAGACCAGGAGACATTTGTTTCCAATAGCCTTGCTCTGTTCTGACCCACAAGGCTTTCTCCTCCTTTAAATCCTTCCTCATTCTATTCTTACATTCCTTCCAATATCATGGCATCTGAGCCCCTAGTGACTTACCTCTGCCATCACACCGATAAATAAATACATTATTTATTGGGGCTGGGTTGGGCAGCAGACAGGGATAGTTGACACTTTAATTATAACATTTAATTAGAGACTTGCAACCTGACCCAAACCTCATGGGGTCTTGGTCAGGCCATGTGGGAAAATAACCAGGCCACCTCAGTCTCAGGTTGGGTCAGCTCTTGTCCTCCAGTCCACGGAGTCGAGATGGTCACTGGGTTTCCTGCTCCTGATGGCTACTGACACTTTGCTATGTGGTGTGTGCTGTGGCATGACTGTGTCAAGCAGTTGCAGTGCAGCAGGAGGCGATGGATGGCAGGAGCAGGATATGCAGCCATTGGTGCATGAAGCTGCTGCTGTGCTGATCTCATGGGCAGGATGAGGACAGCCACCCCATGAGCAGGAGGTGGCAGCAGTTGCAGTGCTGTTTCAGATTTGGGGGCAATGGTTGTGGTTGGGTTGGGAAATGATTCAACCCACTTGGACTCGGGTCAGGTGGGCGTATGCTTGAGTCAGGTTCGGGTTTAGGTTGGGCCTAATATTAGATGTGAGCAGACCTCTACATTAAGTATTTTAAATACCACAAATGACTCATCTATGTATTTAGAATATGTGATTGTCTCTGTCCCACTTACCTTTTGTATATCATTTGCCTGCTAAGTCCCCATTTCTGCAAACATGAACATGTGCAAATCTTTATTCATTGGAGTAGTCCCAATGATTTCAACAGAACTACTTATGAACAAAATTATCCATGTGCTTGGTTGTTTGCAGGATCGATGCCTTAGACCAGTGACACTCAGACCTCAGTGGTTCAGGATCCAAATTAGCGATCAACATTACCCAAAAGAGCCACAGTTGTGCGAATTCATTGTTCATTGACTGACCAAGTATTATTGTTTTATCAGCCACAACTGGTTAATAACTTAGGTTGGTTAATAATTAAATCACAGTGTTTTAATATCATGCGCTGCAAAGAGCCGCAAGAGACACATTACAGTGCCACTCGTGGCTTGCGACCCTCAATTTCAGTATCACTACCTTAGACAGTAAGTTCTTTGAGGTATGGACTGCATATGCCTGTTTTGTATAGTCCCCAGCACAAAGGAACCTCAATCCTGATTGTATCCCTGATTGCTACTGAAATGTAATATTAAATGATAATCTTCACTGATCTGTACTTAAAATATGCCAGCTATGACAGTCTCATTTTTGCTTAAAAGAAAAGCAAATATTTTTAAAATGAGGATTAAAAATAATAATAAAAGCCAATACCCATTCATGCTATTCTATCACTTCTATCTGTGGGAGGATCCATGGGAAGTCAGGGTCATTCACACAGCAGCCCTAAGCCAGTGCAGCTGTCCAGTCCTCCAAAGCTCTGACCATGGCTGCCTGCAGGAACACTGGCAAGGACAGGCTCCATGGCAAAGATAATGCAGTTGCAGTCTATATTTTGTTGGGAGAGACTGGAAAGCCTTCCAATTGAGAATGATGGGAGTTATCCTTCTGGAAATTCTGGTCCATGGTATCTGTAAATAATAATTACTATTTAATGCAGTAGCTCCTAGAAACCCTAGCAGAGATCAGGAAGGCGCTGAATGCAGAAGTAACAGTTCCTGATACAAAGAGCTTACAGTCTAAGCAGACATGACAAGGTGTAGTAGAAAGGAAATATCGTTATCTTCATTTTACAAATGTGGAACCGAGGCACAGAAAGATTAAAGCCCTGATCCTGCGAAGACTTATGCACTTATTTATGCAAGTGAGTGAATCCTGCTAAAATCAAAAGAAGGTTCACCAAGATGATTCAGCAAATAACTTCAAAGAGAAAAATAAAAACTTAGAAAATGGTAAGGTGCATGAAAATAATTTACTATACAAAAGGTGAAATTTATAGAATAAATTATTCAATGCAAATTATCCACCATTCTTTAGTAAGTGTTTACAGCAATGAAAATATCTACTACAGCAGACTCATCTTGGCCCATTCCCTCACAGACTTTAAGGTTAGAAGGGACCATTGTAATCGTCTAGTCCAGGGGTCAGCAACCTCTGGCACGTGTATCGCCAGGGTAAGCACCTGGCGGGCCGGGCCAGTTTGTTTATCTGCCACGTTGTCAGGTTCGGCCAATCGTGGCTCTCACTGGCCGTGGTTCACTGTCACAGGTCAATGGGGGTGGCGGGAAGCCGCGGCCAGCACATCCCTCATCCACACCGCTTCCCACAGCCCCCGTTGGCCTGGGATGATGAACTGTGGCCAATGGGAGCCACGATAGGCTGAATCTGCCGATGCGGCAGGTAATCAAACTGGCCTGGCCCACCAGGGTGCTTACCTTGGCGAGCCGCGTGCCAGAGGTTGCCGACCCCTGGTTTAGTCTGACTTTATGCACATTCCTTCACGCCATAGAACCTCAACCACCCACTCCTGTAATAGACCCATAACCTCTGGCTCAGTTACTGAAGTCCTCAAATCATAGTTTAAAGACTTCAAGTTACAGAGACTTCACCATTTACAGTAGTTTAAACTTGCAAGTGACCCATGGCCCATGCTGCAGAGAAAGGCGATCCCCCCCAGGGTCTCTGCCAATCTGACCCGGGAGAAAATTCCTTCCCGACCCCAAATATGATAATCAGTTAGACACTGAGCAGGTGGGCAAGACCCACCAGGCAGATATCTGGGAAAGAATTTTTTGTAGTAATTCAGAGCCCTCCCTATCTAGTATCCCATCTCTGGCCTTTGGGGATTTTTGCTATTGTTAGTTGCCGATGAGCTACATGCCATTATAGGCAGTATCATCATAGCATCCCCTCAATAGACTTATCAAACTCAGTCTTGAAGTCAGTTAGGTTTTTTGCCCCCACTATTCCCCTTGGAAGGCTGTCCCAGAACTTCACTCCTCTGATGCCTGGCCAGTTTATATTCATTTGATTTTGTGTCCACATTGCCACTTAACTTAAATAACTCCCTCTCCCTCCCTGGTATTTATCCCTCTGATGTATTTATACAGAGCAATCATATCTCCCCTCAGCCTTCTTTTGCTTAGGCTAAACAAGCCAAGCTCTATGATTCTTCTTTCATAAAGTAGGTTTTCCATTTCTCGGATCATTTTAGTAGCCATTCTGTGCACCTGTTCCAGTTTGAAATAATCTTTTTTAAACATGGGAGACCAGAATTGCACAGTTTTTCAGATGAGGTCTCACTAGTGCCCTGTACAATGGTTCTAACACTTCCCTGTCTCTACCTGAAATATATTGCCTGATGCATCCTAGGAGAGCATTAACCTTTTTCACAGCACATAACATTGAGGGCTCATCCTGTGGTCAACCAATACACCCAGGTCTTCCTTCTCTTCTGTTTTTTTCCCACTGATAAATTCCCAGTTAACTGCAAAAATTCTTGTTGTTAGTCTCTAAATTCATGACCTTGAACTTTGCACTATTAAATTTCATCTCTTTTCTATTACTACTGTTTACAAGGTCATGCAGATCTTCTTGTGTGATATTCCAATCCTCCTCTGTCCTGTCTATATCTCTCAACTTCGTGTCATCTGCAAATTTTATTAGTGCAACTCACTTTTGTGCCAAGGTCAATAATAAAAATCTTAAATAAGTTGGTTCTAAGACCAATTCCTGAGAAACTCCACTAGTAGCCTTCCTCCACCTTGACCGTTCACCTTTCGATATGACCTGTTGTAGTCACTCCTTTAAGTAGTTCCTTATCCACCTTTCAATTCTTATATTAATCTCCATCTTCTCCAATGTAACTAATAATTTCCCATGTGGAACTATATCAGATGCCTTATTGAAATCCAAGTAATTTAGATCTAGTGCATTTCCTTTGTCTAAAATGTTAGTTATCTTTTCAAAGAAGGAGATCAGCTTGGTCTGGCATGATCTACCATGTTATATTTTATCCCAATTACTTTTCTCCTCTATGTCCTTAACTATTTCTTTCAAAAATTGTTCCTATATCTTCCATACAAACTAACAGGCCTGTCATTTCCTGTATCTCTTTTTTTCCCCTTTCTTAAAAATAGGAACTATATTAACAATTCTTCACTTACAGGATACAGCCCTCAAATGTTCAGATTAATTAAAAAAACCTTGCTATTGGGCTTGCAATTTTATGCGCCAGTTTCTTAAATTTTCTTGGATGGAGATTATCTGGGGCCCCCAATTTAGTCCCATTAAACTGCTTGAGTTCGACTTCCACCTCAGATGTGGTAATTTCCACCTCTATATCCTCATTGCCATTAGCCACCCTGCCACTACCCCAAGCTCTTCATTAGCCTCATTAAAACCTGAGGCAAAGTATTTGTTTAAGTATTGGGCCATGCCTAGATAATTTTTAATCTACATCCTCTCCTCAGTGCTTAGTGGTTCTATTTCTTCTTTCCTTTTTCTCTTATTTATATGGCTATAGAACCTCTTACTATCGGTTTTAATTCCCTTTGCAAGGTCTAACTCTGCTTGACTTTGGGCAGTTCTCACTTTATCCCTACACTTTCTGACCTCCATGCGATAGCTTTCCTTGCTGAACCCTCCCATCTTCCATTCCTTGTAGGTTTTCTGCTTCCTTTTAATCACAGATTTGAGATGCTCTGCCACAGTCCCCTATGGATTTTTTTCTCTTTGCTTGGGATAAAGGCTTGAGATAGATTCTGCAACTTGAACTTAAAGTAATTCCAAGCCTCCTCCACATCCAGATCCTTGAGTTTTTCAGTCCAGTCCACTTCCCTAATTAATTCCCTTATATTTTTTTAAGTTAGCTCTTTTGAAATCAAGGAACTTTGTTGCAGATCTATTTTTGTTTATCCTTCTGTTTAGTTTAAACTGAATTAGCCCATAATCACTCGAACCAAGGCTGTCCTCTGCAACCAGTTCTTCTATGTGGTCCTCACTACTCATCAATACGAAATCTAAAATGACATCACCTCTTCTTGGGTCAGGAACTATTTGGTGAAGAAATCTGTCAGCTATTACATCCATGAAAATACAGACCCTACTGTTATTACTAGTACTTGTTGTGCAATCTATATCTGGGAAGTTAAAATCTCCTATAATCACACAATTCCCAGTAGTATTTATTTCATTGAAAACATTGAAGAGATCTCTATCCATATCCAAATTATATCCTGGTGGGCTGTAGCATGTCCCAACCTCTATATCAGGGGATTCTCTAGTAGCTTTCTTCCCCAAAGTAATTTTGGCCCAAACAGACTCTGTCTTATCCATTCCATCCCTTCTAATTTCTTTACAATCTGCTTCATTTATATACAATGCTACTCTGCTACCTTCGCCCTTATTTCTGTCTTTCTAAACAGCACATGCCCTTCAATACCTGTACTCCAGTCATAACTACTATTCCACCATGTTTTTATTATCCCTGTAATATCTGATTTCATTCCTGCACCAGTAATTCTAGTCCTTCCATTTTATTAGCCAGGATCCTTGCATTGGAGTACAAACATCTTAACTGCTGCTGCTTGGCTTCGCCCACATTCCTCGTCCAATTAGGTACAGTCATTCTATTGCCATTATCACCTAACTGTCTGGTTAAAAGCACTATTGTTCCTCTTAATGCCATTGCCCTTCCCACAGCTGGTACTTTCTGCATTGCTATATCGTTTCTTACTTGATTTTCCTCCCTCTTAATGTTAAAATCAGATGTAGAGATTGTATGAGCACCTCCCAGCAGTCTCTCCTGAGTTCCTAGTTTAAAGCTCTTTTAAAAGTTGCACCAACTTCCACCCCAGAAGTCTATTTCCGTCCACACTCAGGTGGAATCCATCCAATGAGAACTGTCCTTTGTCCATGAATGCCTCCTAGTGGTCAAACATACAAAAATCCTCCTTATAGAACCACTGCCTGAGCTATCTGTTGATCACCATAACCTTACCTTGCTTTTGTTCTCCTCCTCTAGGGACAGGCAGAATCTCACTGAAGATAATGACAGGTTTCAGAGTAGCAGCCATGTTAGTCTGTATCCGCGAAAAGAACAGGAGTAGCCCACGAAAGCTTATGCTCAAATAAATTTGTTAGTCTCTAAGGTGCCACAAGTACTCCTGTTCTTTTCACTGAAGATAATCTGAGCCTCCATTTCCTTAAGCACTTCCCCTGCCTGGCAAAGTGTCCCTTGATATGTTCCAGTAAGAATCCAGCTGTGTCATTTGTTCCCACACGAAGGACAATTAGTGGATTCTTTCCTGCTCCCATTAGGATTCTCTTCAGCCTGAGGCCCACTTCTCCAGCCTTCCTCCTGTTCTTTCTTGCTTCAAGTCCTCTTGTCTTTTATTCTCCGTTGCAATCTTCTGCAAGAAATTCTGCATTCTCCTGGCACTCTGGACTTTGGGTATCTCCATTAGCTCTTCCCGCTGCTCCAGGCCAATGGGGGTGTCGGGAAGCAGTGGCCAGCACATCCCTTAGACCGCGCCGCTTCCCGCCGCCATCATTGGCCTGGGATGGTGAACAGCTGCCAGTGGGAGCTGTGATCAGCCGAATCTGTGGATGTGGCAGATAATCAAACCGGCCCGGCCCACCAGGGTGCTTACCTTGGCCAGCTGCATTCCATAGGTTTCTGATCCCCGCACTACAATTTTTGAAGAAACCCCATGACCTAGTAAAAGGCACATTCTTGGTGATTTAGTTCTGCACTAAATACTAACAACTGGCTCCAATTGTCTTTCTCCCCACCCCCCTTTCCTTTCTCCCCTCTGATAAGAGAGAGGTGTTATCTAGCCACTTGAGCTTGAATGGTTCCTTGAAATATAAGAACATAAGAACGGCCGTATTGGGTCAGACCAAAGGTCCATCTAGCCCAGTATCTGTCTACTGACAGTGACCAATGCCAGGTGCCCCAGACGGAGTGAACCTAACAGGCAATGATCAAGTGATCTCTCTCCTGCCATCCATCTCCATCCTCTGAGAAACAGAGGCTACGGACACCATTCCTTACCCTTCCTGGCTAATAGCCATTTATAGACTTAGCGACCATGAATTTATCCAGTTCCCTTTTAAACATTGTTATAGTCCTAGCCTTCACAACCTCCTCAGGTAAGGAGTTCCACAAGTTGACTGTGCGCTGTGCGAAGAACTTCCTTTTATTTGTTTTAAACCTGCTACCTATTAATTTCATTTGGTGACCCCTAGTTCTTGTATTATGGGAATAAATAAATAACTTTTCTTTATCACTTTCTCAACATCACTCATGATTTTATATACCTCTATCATATCCTCCCTGTCATAAACAGATAAGAAAAGTTAATAGCACAGAAGTACTTTATATCTCTTTGACTGTAAAGGGTTAACAAGTTCAGTAAGCCTAGCTGTCACCTGACCAGAGGACCAATCAGAGGACAGGATACTTTCAAATCTTGAGGGAGGGAAGTTTTTTGTGCTGTGCTGTTAGTTTTGGTTGTTGTTCACTCTGGGGGCTCAGAGGGATCAGATGTGCAACCAGGTTTCTCTCCAATCTTTCCAACACAGGCTCTTATAAGTTCAGACTAGTGAATACTTGGTAGATAAGGCGAGTTAGGCTTATGTTTGTTTTCTTTATTTGCAAATGTGTATTTGGTTGGAAGGAGTTCAAATGTGTATTTGGCTGAAAGGAGTTTAAATTGGTATTTTGCTGAAAAGATTTTAATTTGTACTTGTATACTTAGACTGGGAGGGTATTCCCAGTGTCTATAGCTGAAAGACCCTGTACCTATTCCATTTTTTAAATTTACAAAGATAGACTTTACTGTTTTTTCTTTCTTTAATTAAAAGCTTTTCTTGTTTAAGAACCTAATTTTTTTTTTATTCTGGTGAGACAGCAGGGGACTGGGTCTGGATTCACCAGGGAATTGGTTGGGAGAAAGGAGGGAAGAGGGAGAGAGAGGCTGATTTCTCTCTGTGCCAGGATTACTTTCTCTCAGGAAGAGTCTGGGAGGGGGAAAGAGAAGGAGGGAGGAAGGTGAATTGTCCTCTCTGTTTTGTGATTCAAGGAGTTTGAATCACACAGTGATCTTCCAGGGTAACCCAGGGAGGGGAAGCCTGGGAGAGGCAACGGTGAGGGAAAGGGTTTACTTTCCTTGTGTTAAGATCCAGAGGGTCTGGGTCTTGGGGGTCCCCGGAAAAGGTTTTGTGGAGACCAGAGTGTACCAGGCACCGGAATTCCTGGTTGGTGGCAGCGCTACAGGTTCTAAGCTGGTAATTGAGCTTAGAGGAATTCATGCTGGTACCCCATCTTTTGGACGCTAAGGTTCAGAGCGGGGAATTATACTATGACACTCCCTTAGTCTCCTCTTTTCCAACCTGAAGAGGCCTAGCCTCTTTAATCTTTCCTCATATGGGACCCTCTCCAAACCCCTAATCATTTTAGTTGCCCTTTTCTGAACCTTTTCTAGTGCAAGAATATCTTTTTTGAGGTGAGGAGACCGCATCTGTACACAGTATTTGAGATGTGGGCGTACCATGGATTTATATAAGGACAATAAGATATTCTCAGTCTTATTCTCTATCCCGTTTTTAATGATTCCTAACATTCTGTTTGCTTTTTTGACCGCCTCTGTGCACTGCGTGGACATCTTCAGAGAACTATCCACGATGACGCCAAGATCTTTTTCCTGACTTGTTCTAGCTAAATTAGCCCCCATCATATTGTATGTATAGTTGGGGTTATTTTTTCCAATGTGCATTACCTTACATTATCCACATTAAATTTCATTTGCCATTTTGTTGCCCAATCACTTAGTTTTATGAGATCTTTTTGAAGCTCTTCACAATCTGCTTTGGTCTTAACTATCTTGAGTAGTTTAGTATCATCTGTAAACTTTGCCACCTCACTATTTACTCCTTTCTCCAGATCATTTATGAATAAATTGAATAGGATTGGTCCTAGGACTGACCCTTGGGGAACACCACTAGTTACCCCTCTCCATTCTGAGAATTTACCATTAATTCCTACCCTTTGTTCCCTGTCTTTTAACCAGTTCTCAATTCATGAAAGGACCTTCCCTTTTATCCCATGACAGCTTAATTTACATAAGAGCCTTTGGTGAGGGACCTTGTCAAAGACTTTCTGGAAATCTAAGTACACTATGTTCACTGGATCCCCCTTGTCCACATGTCTGTTGACCCCTTCAAAGAACTCTAATAGATTAGTAAGACACAATTTCCCTTTACAGAAACCATGTTGACTATTGCTCAACAGTTTATGTTTTTCTATGTGTCTGACAATTTTATTCTTAACTATTGTTTCAACTAATTTGCCTGGTACCAATGTTAGACTTACCGGTCTGTAATTGCCGGGATCGCCTCTAGAGCCCTTTTTTAATATTGGCATTACATTAGCTAACTTCCAGTCATTGGGTACCGAAGCCAATTTAAAGGACAGGTTACAAACCTTAGTTAATAGTTCCGCAACTTCACATTTGAGTTCTTTCAAAACTCTTGGGTGAATGCCATCTGGTCCCGGTGACTTGTTAATGTTGAGTTTATCAATTAATTCCAAAACCTCTTCTAGTGACACTTCAATCTGTGACAATTTCTCAGATTTGTCACCTACAAAAGCCGGCTCAGGTTTAGGAATCTCCCTAACATCCTCAGCTGTGAAGACTGCAGCAAAGAATCCATTTAGTTTTTCCTCAATGACTTTATTGTCTTTAAGCACTCCTTTTGTATTTTGATCGTCGAGGGGCCCCACTGGTTGTTTAGCAGGCTTCCTGCTTCTGATGTACTTAAAAATATTTTGTTATTACCTTTGGAGTTTTTGGCTAACCATTCTTCAACTCCTCTTTGGCTTTTCTTATTACACTCTTGCTCTTAAGCTGGCAGTGTTTGTGCTCCTCTCTATTTGCCTCACTAGGATTTGACTTCCACTTTTTAAAGGAAGTCTTTTTATCTCTCACTGCTCCTTTTACATGGTTGTTAAGCCACGGTGGCTTTTTTTTAGTCCTTTTTCTGTGTTTCTTAATTTGGGGTATACATTGAAGTTGGGCCTGTATTATGGTGTCTTTAAAAAGGGCCCATGCAACTTGCAGGGATTTCACTTTAGTCACTGTACCTTTTAACTTTTGTTTAACTAACTCCCTCATTTTTGTATAGTTCCCTCTTTTGAAATTAAATGCCACAGTGTTGGGCTGTTGAGGTGTTCTTCCTCCCACAGGGATGTTGAATGCTGTTGTATTATGGTCACTATTTCCAAGTGGTCCTGCTATAGTTACCTCTTGGACCAGCTCCTGAGCTCCCCTCAGGATTAAATCTAGAGTTGCCTCTCCCCTTGTGGGTTCCTGTACCAGCTGCTCCATGAAGCAGTCATTTAAAGTATCAAGAAATTTTATCTCTGCATTTCGTCCTGAAGTGAAATGTTCCCAGTCAATATGGGGATAATTGAAATCCCCCACTATTATTGGGTTCTTAATTTTGATAGCCTCTCTAATTTCCCTTAGCATTTCATCATGACTATTACTGTCCTGGTCAGGTGGTCGATAATAGATCCCTAATGTTATATTTTTATTAGAGCATGAAATTTCTATCCATAGGGATTCTATGAAATATGTGGATTCGCTTAAGATTTTTACTTCATTTGAATCTACATTTTCTTTCACATATAGTGCCATTCCTCCCCCTGCACGACCTGTTCTGTCCTTCCAATATATTTTGTACCCCGGAATGATTGTGTCCCATTGATTGCTCTCAGTCCACCAGGTTTCTGTGATGCCTATTATATCAATATCCTCCTTTATCACAAGGCACTCTAGTTCACCCATATTATTATTTAGACTTCTAGCATTTGTGTACAAGCACTTTAAAAACTTGTCCTTGTTTATTTGTCTGCCCTTATCTGATGTGCCAGATTCTTTTTTATGTGACTGTTTATCATCTGATCCAGCCCTTACATTATCCTCTTCCGTCCTCTGTTCCTGACTATTACCTGGAGATTCCCTATCATCAGACTCTCCCCTAAGAGAAGTCTGTGTCCGATCCACATGGTCCTCTGCAGGAGTCGGCTTTCCCCAATCTCCTAGTTTAAAAACTGCTCTACAACCTTTTTAATGTTTAGTGCCAGCAGTCTTGTTCCACTTTGGTTTAAGTGGAGCCCCATCTCTCCTGTATAGGCTCCCTCTATCCCAAAAGTTTCCCCAGTTGCTAATGAACGTAAACCTCTCCTCTCTATACCATTGTTTCATCCACGCATTGAGACTCTGAAGCTCTGCCTGCCTACCTGGCCCTGAGCGTGGAACTGGGATCATTTCTGAGAATGCCACCATAGAGGTCCTGGATTTCAGTCTCTTCCCTAGCAGCCTAAATTTGGCTTCCAGGACATCTCTCCTACCCTTCCCCATGTCATTGGTACCTACATGTACCACGACCACCGGCTCCTCCCCAGCACTACACATAAGTCTGTCTAGATGCCTTGAGAGATCCGCAACCTTCGCACGAGGCAGGCAAGTTACCAGGTTCTCCCGGTCATCACAAACCCAGCTATCTATATTTCTAATGATCGAATCTCCCATTACTAACACCTGCCTTTTCCTAGCAACTGGAGTTCCCTCCCCTGGAGAGGTAACCTCAGTGCAAGAGGCAATCCCAGAACCATCTGGAAGGAAGGTCCCAACTATGGGAAGGTTTCCCTCTGCTCCCATTGACTGATCTGCTTCCCTGGGCCTTTCTTCCTCCTCAACAGCACAGAGGCTGTCTGAGCGGAGGAGGGACAATTCTACAGTGTCTCAGAAAGCCTCACCAACATACCTCTCTGCCTCTCTTAGCTCCTCCAGTTCTGCCACCTTGGCCTCCAAAGTCCGTATATGGTCTCTGAGGGCCAGGTGCTCCTTGCACCGACTGCATACAGAAGGCACTTTCCCACAAGGCAGGTAATCATACATGCGCTCAGCACAATAAACTGGATAGCCCCCACTCTGCTGCTGGGCTTCTGCCTGCATTGTCTCCTAGTTAATGAAAGGGTGGTTTACAGAAAGGGGTTTTGGAATATGGTTTGGATTATAGGTTTTAAGGGGACTACAGGGGAACAGGTAGGGCCAAAAAGGGACCCCCACTCCCTTCCCAACTCCCTTGCAAAACTCCCTGTTAGCAGCCCCTGGTCACAAGCTCCCTGGTCACTTGTGCACGGCTTTATACAGACCTGGCCTGAGTGAATGCCCCTCCCACTGATTAAGGCTCAGCCAATTACCAGAGGCTTCGAGCTTTCAAACCTCCTTTTGAAGCTCACCGCCTTCAACTGCCAGCCACAGCACACGGTCCTTTAAACAATCAACCAAACAGACTGACAAACACAAGATCAGCACACAGCAAGTAACCCCCAAACACAAACACACACACACACACTACAGACAGTCACTTACCCCACAGATGCTGTATTTGCTTGTCTTTCACCTGGAGAACTCCCTTGCAAAACTCCCTGTTAGCAGCCCCTGGTCGCTATGGTTATGCTAACCAATCTGTTCCACCTTGTATTTAGCTGTGATACTCTGAGTATATTTCCCAGACCTGAAGAAGAATTCTTTGAAAGCTTGAAAGTTTGTCTCTCTCACCAGCAGAAGTTGGTCCAATAAAAGATATTATGTCATCCACCTTTTCTCTGTAAAGTTTCCACACAGTTGTCTTTTGATATGAACTCGTCTGCAGCTCACGCTCATTTCAGCAAAAGTCCAGAAATGGCTACAATTCCTAGAGAGACTAGTTGGGTGAGATATTATCTTACACCTCACCAGTTACAGAAGAAAAAGAAAAAAAGCCAAGGGGTGTGTGTGTTAAATGGGTTAAATACATTGTTGTAATAAGCTATAAATCCAGTGTCTCTACTCAGTCCATGATTTTTAGTATCTGACAAAGTTATGAATTTAAGTTCCACAGCTTGTCTTTTGAAACAAGGTTTCAAACAAGGTTGTGCAGGTTTCCTTTGAGGATGAGGATTGAGAGTCAGATATTAAGCAACCACTTTGTGAAAAGTGTTCACCCACAGGTGATAGGATGTTTTTTATCTTTTACCTTTTTTCGGTGTAAGTTCATTCAAGAGTGTAGTGATTGTCTCGTTTCACCTACATAGTTGTTATTTGGGCATTTAGGACACTGGATGAGGTACACCATGTGTTGTGATAAGCATGCATAGGATCCATCGATTGTGAAAGGTGTGTTGCAGGGGGCAGCGTTGATCGTGGTAGCACTGCAGATATGTCAACAAGTTTCGCATTAGTTATTCTGACAGGGTCTGGTTGTAACTGTTTGATACACCATATGGGTTCCAGTGTTGGTTGGTAGGTGACAGTTAGGGATGTGAGGTCAGAGAAGGTTTTATTTCTGTATTAAAGCTGGTTCTCTTTGGGTATTTGGGTGGCACATTTCATGATGAGATCTCCTTCTCTGCTGACTGTCCTTGTTTGGTGAAGTTTGCTTAAGTGTGTGATGTTTTATATCCTGGACTTTCTCCTTAGAACATGTTCTGTGGTGTCTATGTGCCAGGCTGCAGAGAACAGATTTCTTGGTGTGTTTGGGATGGTTACTGGATCTGTGAAGTTAAGCGTGGTGGTCCATGAGTTTCCTGTATATAGTTTTCTATAAGATTCCATTGTTGAGTTCATCATTGTGTCCAGGAAGTTGATGCTAGTATGGGAGTTGTCTACAGACACATTAATGGATGTGTGGTTGTAGTTGATGTGGTGGGAATCTATGAGACAGTTTAGGTCATGTGTCCAGAGGATAAAATATAATTGATGTATCTCAGATATATCATTGGTCTTGTGGTGCATTTGTCCCTAAATTCTTTTTCAAGACGGCCTATGAAGCATCTGGCATATTGACAAGTCATCCTAGTACCCATGGCTGTTCCCATGGTTTGGATAAAGTGTTTGTTATTGAATGTAAAATTGTTATGGGTGAGAATGAAATGGACGAGTTTGGCAATGTGTTTGGGGTGGCTATCTGAGGGTTGTCCTTTATCTTATAAATACTGTCGAAGGCAATGATGCCATTATTGAGAGGGATGTTGGTGTAAAAGGAAGTGGCTTCCACAGTGGCAAGGAGGGAGGTTCTGAGGTGTTCTGAGATATGTTGTGGAGTTTCTGAAAGAAGGCAGTTGTGTCCTGGAGTAAGCTGGCCCTTTGTGTGGTTAGTAATTTAAGAATGTTTTTTATGAATCCCGTGGGCAGATGTGATGAATCTGCCTGGATTCCCTTGTTTGTGTATCTTGGGAAGTATGTAGAAGTTTCCTGGGGTTGTTTGGGGATGGATTTGATGATATCCTTACATTCCTGGCTAGTCTGGGGTCTTCTTTAAGTTCTTTGTATTAGGTGGTGTTGGGGAGTTGTTGGTTGGCCATATTAACATAGTTATCATGGGTTGAGGATTGTGAGGGTGCCTCCCTCTGCCTGCTGGTTTGATCACTAGCTGATGATTATATTTCATGGACTGTAGAGCTATCCTCTGGATGTTGGAGAGAATATGGTGGATGTGATGTTTGTTAAGGATTTCACAGTCAATTTTTTTTTCATAAAGCAATCAATGTAATAATTAAGAGTGTGGTTTTGTCTTCTGTGAGGTGTCCAGTCAAATCATTTTTTTTCTTATGACTGTTGGTGGGGACATGATAGTTGTGGGTACTGTCATCATTGTGAAAGAATTCTCTGAAGTAGAATTGGAGGAAAAAATCTATTATGCATGTTAGTACAGTATCAGGTTCTGTGGTGCAGCAGAAATTCAGTCTGTGGGAAAGTACCATTGAATCATAGACTATTAGGGTTGGAAGGGACTTCAGGAGGTCATTTAGTCCAACCCCCTGCTCAATTCCCAATGAAATCATCCCAGCCAGGGCTTTGTCAAGCCTGATCTTGAAAGCCACTAAGGAAGGAGATTCCATCACCTCCCTAGGTAACCCATTCCAATGCTTCACCACTCTCCTAGTGAAAAAGGTTTTCCTAATATCCAAACTAAACCTCCCCACTGCAACTTGAGACCTCTACTCCCTGTTCTGTCATCTGGTATCATTGAGAGCAGTCTAGATCCATTCTCTTTGGAATTCCCTTTCAGGTAGTTGAAAGCAGCTATCAAATCCCCCCTCATTCTTCTCATCTGCAGATTAAACAATCCCAGTTCCCTCAGCCTTTCCTCATAAGTCATGTGTTCCAGACCCCTAATCATTTTTGTTGCCCTCCACTGGACTCTTTCCAATTTTTCCACATTCTTCTTGTAGTGTGGGGCCCAAAACTGGACACAGTACTCCAGATGAGGCTTCACCAATGTCGAATAGAGGGGAATGATCACATCTCTCGATCTGCTGGCAATGCCCCTACTTATATAGCCCAAAATGCCATTAGTTTTCTTGGCAACAAGGGCACACTGACTCATATCCAGCATCTCATCCACTGTAACCCCAGTTCCTTTTCTGCAGACCCGCTGCTTAGCGATTCGGTCCCTAATCTGTAGCAGTGCATGAGATTCTTTTGTCCTAAGTGCAGGACTCTGCAGTTGAACAGTTGAACATCCCTTATTGAACATCATCAGGTTTCTTTTGGCCCAATCCTCTAATTTGTCTAGGTCCCTCTGTATCCTATCCAGCGTATCTACCACTCCTCCCAGTTTAGTGTCAAATAATTCAAATACAAATTCAAGTACAAATAATTCAGCTCTGGTTAGGGGCTAGTCTTGATAAATTGATGATGTTGTGGTGTTTTGTTGTGTCCACGTGATGGATTCTGGTGCCATGGTTTCTCCTAAAGGTGGTGGTCTGTTGGTTGTGGAGTTGTTGGTTCCACTTTTTCTTTCTGTGTTGGATGGCTGTCATCAAGGGTTTTTTGATAGTTTTTTTGGGTTTCCTGGATGACTTCCAGTTAATTTTCCTGATTATTTTCTTCTGGGATGTGGAAGCATGTGATGAGTTCTTGTTTGAGGTGAATTCCTAGATAATTTCCCTCTGCACTGGAGCACAAGAGAGGGAAAGGGAGCTTATTTTCCTTTTCAGTTGCTAAAACTTAAAACCAGCCAACTTAAAAAGAATGTTTTTTTTTCTCTTTCTCTCTTTGCTCTCCTGGGGAGTAAAAAGAAATTGTATTTGTGAAAACAAACAGCATGCAGCTATAACAGTTCCCCAGTCCCAAGCATTTTCTCAGACTGACATCTCTCCCCACTAAGATCTACAATACTCTTCTGGTATATTAGAGACCCCCTAGGGTGACTGTGTTGGGCTACGTTAATGAGTTCCATGTAGACCACAGAATATTCTAACTATGCAGACAACATTTTAATGGTTTTTTTCCTCAAAATAAAAGCTTCCTTTAAACAGAGTGAGTGAATTCCAATTCCAAAGAGTTAACTTTTGCAGTTCAGAATACTCTGTATTTCAGGTTTTACAACTGTCGGTATCTGTATATATTTGGCTGTATGCCCTTGAATGCATTGATCATATATTAGTGTTTTGATTTATGTTAACAAAGACAATAATTGGATTCTGATTAAAGAGGGAGAGAGGGAGGAACTGGGAAGGAAAGAGATGAGAAAGAGGAAGCAAGAGATCATGAGGTAAGAGTCTGATCCAAAGCATTTTAAAGGCAATGGAAATTTTTCCATTGACTTCAATGGGTTTTGGATCTTGTCAAAATACAATGAAGAGAGAATGATGCTCAGAAACAGTTGTTTTTTGCAGTGCTGCTATAACCCAGGGGTTGGCAACCTCTGGCATGCGGCTTGCCAGGGTGAGCATCCTGGCGGGCCAGGGCCAGTTTGTTTACCTGCCACATTGGTAAGTTCGGCTGATCACGGCTCCCACTGGCTGTGGTTCACTGTCCCAGGCCAATGTGGGTGGCAGGAAGCCGTGGCCAGTACTTCCCTCGGCCTGTGGCTCTTCCCGCCACCCTTATTGGCCTGGGATGGTGAACTGTGGCCAGTGGGAGCCGCAATCGGCTGAACCTGCGGACACAACAGGTAAACAAACTGGCCCGGCCAGCCAGGGTGCTTACCCTGGTGCGCTGCATGCCAGAGGTTGCCGACTCCTGCTATAACAAAATGTATATCCCAGACTTTCTTCTTGGAGCATATCCTGTGTTAATTGCCCACTTCATCTTGAATGGTCTCTTGAAACATGTGTTAACTCCTTATGCTTAACAATCTGTTCCATTTTGTATTGAGCTCTGATATTTGATTACCTTTCCCAGAACTGAAGAAGAGCTCTGTGTTGTTCAAATCCTTATCTCTTTCATCAACGCAAATTGATCCAATAACATATATTACCTCAACCATCTTGTCTTTCACCAGTTCTTTTGGCAGAATGATAACCATATCATTCATGAAAGTTGGCATAGGACAACCATAATTTGATATGAAGACCAGAAGACTTCAAGGTTCTAGAATGATACGTTCATCTTGGTTTCATTAAATTACAATTATCTCTACCATTATTAGCTTACTACTTTTGCTCTGTTCCTTTTTTATTAGCCACAGGATCTCTTTTGAGACACTGGATTTGCTGTAGGGCACTGCCACAGCATATACCATTAACTTACACTGCAACCTTTGGGTAGTTAAAAACTCATAGAAGTTCAATGATCACCATTTTAAGAGAAAAACAAAAATGTGAAAGTAGAAAAGTCATCAGTTTAGATTGTTCCCTTTGGCTGATTTGCACCAATCGTCTCTAGAGGATTTGGCAGCTAAGGAGACAATGTCTAGCTTTGGCAAGGAGAATACATGAGCAACCGTTCTTTACCCTGAAAGCCAAATGCTTTACCTCACTAACGTGCTTTTCATGATTTCTGGTACCAAAAATCTTGAGCCTGTTTTTAAAATTGGCCTCACAAGAGTCTTACCAGAATGATTCATTGCCAGAACCAGCTCATCAAGAGAGTCACCACTGACATAGCACTGCTAATTTATTGTGAAACATTTTCTGCATTTGTTCTGTCATTTAGCTATTCACACGACAGTATTTTTCCTAAGAAATCATTCTGTTACTTTGCACTGATCTTGGTAAAATACAAATGGGCTAACAAAATAAAACATATTAGTATATATATAAAATACAAAAGAGCTATATGTTTTATTTTGTTAGCCCATTTGTATTTTTTATATATTAAAGAGAGTATACACCCTTTTCCCTCTCAATAATGGTATCGTTGCCTCTGATAATATTTACAAGATAATGGACAACCCTCAGATATCCACCCCAAACAGATTGCCAAACTCGTGTGTGTGTGTGTGTGTGTGTGTGTGTGTGTGTGTGTGTGTGTGTGTGTGAGAGAGAGAGAGAGAGAGAGAGAGAGAGAGATCTTCATTTCTTTACCTCCCTCCAGCCTCAGTTTGTGAGTAACCTTTTAATACATATTGAAATAAGCATTGGATTTATACTCATGTCCATCTAAATTAAAGCTATTTCTTCTGATTTTTTAAAACTATTTTTAATGTTTCTCTTTTAATCCCCCTTTGTTTCATTTGGCTGCTGCAACAATAGTTTCTAGCCGCTGGCAAAGAAAGCAGATGAGCAAATATTCTCTGTGTCTTGGAAGCTGAATGCATCACTCCAGTGACATGCCTTCCAACATTCCAGTTACCAAGAGTTCTGAGCGTGCTCATAAATTGGAAACTCAGCAGCCATGCCAGCACAACCCGTTGCCAGAATTGCTCAGTTAGGCTAGTCTATGCTGATTTATTTTTAAACATATTCAACATTGCTTCCTCTGTTTTCTGTCAGTTAGCTAGACTGTCACAGGTTTTGATACTCCACCATCTCTAGTGTGAATTCTATGAACATATTATCAAGCAGCTAGTGCACCGAGGATTTGAAACTGACAATACAGGATCAATGTCTCAGGGGCACAACTCTGAATTTCATTAATTCAATTAAATTCTTAGAATACTAGATTCAACCAGAACATTGATTCTGTATTGCCTGCACGTTCCATGTACAAAGCATCCCACATGTAGAACCTGAGTACAGCCTTCTTGTCAGTGTATAATTAAGGGAAAAGACTAGATTCTGAGCTGAAGGAAGGTATAATCAAGTGGTGAACCTGCTGAGTCTATTATGTAAAAAACTGTTCAAGAGGCTAGTCTGCTGCAGGCGAAACTACTCAGGGATACTGTATGCAAAATTGGGGTTCAGTTAAAAAGCTATATACATAGTTATACTGGATTAGGCTTTAAAGCTATTGCTGAATAAAATGAACTTGCTGGAGGAGTCTTAAGTTCCCTTGGGACCCATTTAGTTTTCTTGAATCAATCAGAAGACAGGGTTTAATATTGGGCCACCTCTCTAACTGATCCAGTGTGCAAGATTCCATGCTTTCCATAACCATAGTTAATAAGAGTTAGTTTCTGTTGCAAGTGACAGGTGCATCTTGTTTTATCGAGGGGTTGTAGGAAGATTCATATTTCCAGTGCTAGGGGTTACTTATCTCCACTGACATTCACTCTTCACAAATAAATAGAAAAAAAAAGGATAATGGTTTTTTTTAATAATTTAAAAAGACTGCATTAGGATTGCCCCTCATTCAAAGCCCAAAAAGATAGGTTTGGCACAGGGGTTCAGATAGGGGCTGAGAGAGGAGATCTTCACCCCAAACTGCTTCATGGCACTGCTGCAGTCTCCCAAATGTAATAGCTACATCTGGACAGGAAACAGTTATCCTGTTCAGTGAAAATTTTCAAGATTTCAGAAACTTTTCTTTGTCCAAATCAGGCCAAAATGTTGATTTTTTTTTTAAATCAGTTCAGGTCAAAATATTTTATTTACATTTAACTATTTTTTTATTTTGATTTTTTTTAATTATACTAGTCTGAGCTTGAATTTTGAAACAGTTATTTTGAACTGGAAAATATTTTTGTTTTGCAAATGTCAAAACAGGACATTTTGACAATTTCAAAACTTTTTTTCCCACATTGATCCAGAAGTTTGTACGAACCAACCCTTTCTTGCAAAAAGTTTTAGTTTTGAAGAGTTGACGTTTTTCTACAAAAGAAATTGTTGAAAAACCTAAAAACCTAAAACAAGAGGCTCCAATCTAGCCATTATTATGTGACAAATAATAGTAATTGACAATTTCAAAACTTTTTTTCCCACATTGATCCAGAAGTTTGTACAAAACAACCCTTTCTTGCAAAAAGTTTTAGTTTTGAAGAGTTGATGTTTTTCTACAAAAGAAATTGTTAAAAAACCTAAAAACCTGAAACAAGAGGCTCCAATCTAGCCATTGTTATGTGACAAATAATAGTAATAAATACTAATAATTAATAACAGCCGCTTCTGAAATAACTGCATGAATTTTGTTATGTGCAGGGCTTTATGTGGTAATGGAGGAAAGGACAGGATTTGTATAGCAGTGAGTCTCAGAGCTCAGATGTAGAGATTCAGGTTTACAGGGCTCTTGCTAAGGTGTGGACATGTAGATATTACATTTTGGGCTAGAGGCTTTGAAGCCCAGGGAGGGAGTTGGCTCTTTAGACCTTGGCTCTGAGACTTGCTGCTCTGGGACTCCCCCGCCTCCAGTGTAGACATAGCCTATATGTACATTTCATCAGAGAGATTTTGTACCGTCAAATGCATTCATTATTTCCTTTGCATTAGTAAGGGTCAAATTTTGCATGTCTTACTTATTTTTCTTCACACCTTAATTAAGCAAAAGTCCTATAGTCTCCCACTGAGATTTTTGACTAAGGTGTGTGCAAAATACTGAATAAAGATTTCAAGGGTTTTAATTCCAGAACCTGATCATGTCTTTTTGATTTGTAAACTCTCCATACCAGATGTGTGGAAATTAAATTATGGGGAGTAATAATTCATTCAATACCAGTATTTGGTTTGGTACAAACTACAGCAGTGAAACAGGAAAAATTGCTAATATTAAAAGAATGCAAAGTTTTGCTCAAGAGAAATTGATCATTTACGTTATATAGGTCACTGTTATATAATCATTCTTGTTCTTGTTAGTTTATTACATAGTTCCACTCAAAGGCCCATTCAAAATCAGGACTTTATTGTACAAACACAAAGGAAAAAACAGACCTGCACTGAAGACAAAAAGCAGATGAAAGGTGAATTGAAAGAAATACAACATACAAAGTAGTCATAATAAGTATATCTTTTAATACATACTATCAGTGTGTAATTTCTAGGCTTGGCAGAATTCAGTTTTTATTTTTTTAATGAATAATATTGAGGTTTACTTTTAAGCATTATTTTAAAATTTTCATTGATTTATATTTTTACAGTTGTGGGAAATTATGCAGGGAGTCTGACAATGAGGGGAGTAAGACAATAATTATTTAATAATAGTAGATGCTGAAGTTGAAAAAGTTAAAACAGATTGTCAACACCACTTGTCAAAATACACAAAATAAATATCCTTAAATCAGACTCCTTTAAGTTCTCAAGCAGTATTTCTTACTTTGCCTAGCTGTAATTTTGATTATTATCTATGGAAGAAATTTTTCCATTGGTTTGTGTGTGTATGGAGAAATGGTTACATTTATTGATAAAAATCTAATCTTTCCAAGACAATCATTTATCATGCACACAAGCACTTCAACTGACCTGACAATGATCTCAGCTTAAAATTCTGGCATCAGCACTAGCGTTAGTGGGGAATATGATAATAAAGCTTTTTTTTCCCCAACAAAATTGAAATATTGATGACATTTCTGAAATTTAAACATTCTCTATAACTGAGATCCTCCTCCCTGTTTTTTGTCAAATTTTGCTGAAAAGTCAAAAAATGTCCTCTAGTTTTAATTAGTACCCTTTGGAAAGGAAAGAGCTATTTACTTAAGGCCTGATCCCACCCATTTTATTCTAGAAAATCTCTCTTTGACTTCAGTGGTCATGGATAATAGGGGTTGGAGCCTGAACTCCTTAATTCAGCATCTCTCCTATTGCCTTCAATCCTGAAGTCCCAATGACATCCATGAGGGACATGAAGGAGAGGCAATGTGGTCCAGTGGACTAGGGGAGCTGGTTTTCATTCCTGCTTCCGACTAGCTGTGTGACCTTGGGCAAGTAACTTCCTCCCAGATTGTCAGAGGTATTTTGGCGCCTAACTCCCACTGATTTCAAGGATTGATTTTGAGGATCTGGGTCTTCACCTCTCTGGGCCTCTGTATCCCCATCCACCCTTTATCTACTTTCGCTGTTTAGATTGTCAGTTCTTCGGTGCAGGGACTATCTCTGTATGTATCACTCCCAGCACAATGGACTCAAATTCGTTTGGGGCCTCTCAGCATTACTGGAATTCATGTAACAATACTAATGAGGTTAGCCTGAGTAAAGATTACAGGGTCAGTCCCCTGTTATACATGTGCAGTGACTACTCATTATACAAAGATGAATTATATTGCATATATTTGTGACATGGTCGATCGTCCTCTGTGACTGAAGCAGAGAATCATCCAATTAATTTGTTCATGACAAACAAGCAGGTTTTAAAACAGGGTCCTACAGTGGAAAAGAAAGGACCGTCCTTCATTAGCTTTCTCCCTTGTCTCAAGGCGTATTTATTGTGCTTGCAAGCAGAAATAATAAATGCCGAAGCATAGGACCACTTGTGTGAAAAATCTTCCAGCTTTTTTGAATGTAAATGGATTAGACTTTTGATTGAAAACACTTTACATTCTTCCAAAGGATGTAACTGTTTTGAAACTTTAAGGACCTATCCATAAAATATTTAATTTAGAAAGATAATGGTGAATACAAAGAAGTGGTTTTTGTAAGGCATGACATGAGTGTTATTGATCAATAAAAGGGACACTACACTAGTGTGTTGAACCAAAATAGCCTTTAGCCAGCCCACGCATACCAGATTATAGGTCAGCTGTACGCTGCAATGTAGGCAGACTGTAATTCTGTTTTTTCACATTCTGTGACAAGAGGCATCAATAAGGTGCTGAGTAAGGGTTCATTTATGCTTCTCAGGAGTCTGAATCCTGATAAGGAGGGAGGGGAGTACACACTACCTCAGTAGTGGTGCATGGGTCCAGCATACCATGGAGCAGGGATCTTGTCTTCTCACTCAGCAAGAAAGAGCCATGCAATTGTGGGTTTTTCAGGTCTGATATCAAACCTGTCCCAGACAAAATGGAATGGGCCTGTACATATGGACCCATATGCCACAGGTCACATATTTTATGCAGTTCAGGAATGAAGATCTGCCAACACTCCTGCTGTTTAAATAGTGGGCTCTCACTCATGCCAAGTGGTGCCAGTCTGAGTTCTAAATATGTGGTCTCATTAGCATTGTGATGGGGCACTTGCCCTGCACTGGTGCTGAGGAGGTTAAAGCCAGCCTAAGGAGGCTGAGTACAAGGCAGTCAAAGGAGTGGCTACAAGGGAAACAGCCAATTAGAGTGACAGCTGCAGACAATTAGGGCATTGACTGGACCAGCCAATCAGGATCCAGCTGGCCCATATCAAAAGAAGCTGCAGACCAGCATGAGGGAGTCTGCTGTAGGGAGTCCTAGGGAGAAGATTGGCTTCCTGGAGGGCTGCTAGGACTTACAGCAGGGGTTGGCAACCTTTGGCACGTGGCTCGCCAGGGTAAGCACCCTGGCAGGCCTGGCCAGTTTGTTTACCTGCCGCATCAGCAGGTTCGGCCAATCGCGGCTCCCACTGGCTGTGTTTTGCCATCCCAGGAAGTGTCGCGGGTGAGGGATGTGTTGGCCGTGGCTTCCTGCTGCCCCCATTGGCCTGGGACGGCGAACCGTGGCCAGTGGGAGCCGCAATCGGCTGCACCTGCGGACACGGCAGGTAAACAAACTGGCCCGGCCCGCCAAGGTGCTTACCCTGGCGAGCTGCATGCCAGAGGCTGCTGACCCCTGACTTACAGGCTCATGGGCCTGAGAAGAGGGCAAAGGGAGCTGGAGGTAGGAGCAGAAGGAACTGAGGCCACAGAGAAGTGGCCCAGGGTATAGAGACAGTAAGCTGGAAGGAAGAGGCAGCAGGAAGCTGCTATTTGCAAGGTTCCTGGACTGGGGGCTGGAGTAGTGGACAAGCCTGGGCCTCCACCACTAGCCACTGAAGGAGCGGCCTGGCTGTGGACTGCCAAGCTGCTGTGAGGAGTGGCTGGACTCTTGTTGGAGGATTCCTCTGGAAGAGTGGGAAAGAGGATGGTGACACAGCCATCGGGCTGCGCCACGAAGCAGATGCTGAGAGAAAGGAACCGTAATGGCTTTGCAGACAGAGGTGAGGACGGGAGAGTCACCATCACCTAAGGGCGCACCCACTGAGACTGAGCTATTTCCAAAACACCAAGCAGGAGGCACCAGTATGGTGAGTGACCCGGGACAAGCATATATTGAAAACCCTTCAAAGCACATTGCAACCCAAGGGGTCTGATGATGATTAGAGCAGGGCCAGCACTTCCATTTAGGTGGCCTAGGCAATCACCTAGGGAGCCAGGATTATTGGTGGGCGGCATTTTGCTGGAGGGGGCGGCAGGCGGCTCCGGTGGAGCTGCTGCAGTTGTGCCTGGGGATAGTTGGCTGCTCCCGCGGCTCCGGTGGACTTCCCGCAGGCACCACTGCAGCAGCTCCACCAGATCTGCGGGAGCAGCCGACCGTCCGCAGGCACCACTGCGGCAGCTCCACCGGAGCCACGGGACCAGCGCGTGGGGCCGCGAAATTACCGTGCGCCTAGGGCGCTAAAACCCCTAGCGCCGGTCCTGTCCATCCCCCAGAGAGACACAAATTGCTTACCAAATCTGAGTTGTCAGGTATGTCAGTGTAGTAAGAGACATGCCATATACATGTTTTTTGGTTGTAATGATGTAATGAGTTTGCTGGTAGGTGTTCATGGGCACAAAGACTCTGACAGCTGCAGCTCTCTGAGAAACTCACAGAAAGTTCTTGCCTTCCACATTATTATGAATTATCTACACTCATCACTACTGCAGCACCTTTCATCTAAGGATCTCAACATGATTTACAAAGGCTAATGAGTTAAGCTATACAATAAAGCTGCAGAGTTTTATTCCCATTGTGTAGATGGAAAAACTGAGGCATAACTGGGAAACTTGGGGAAACTGAAATGTATGATGCTTAGGAGGGGAGTACAGTCATATAGTTTTAGTGAATTAAACAACAATAAGGAATAAAAGGCCTGGATGCACAAAAGGAGTTAGATGTGATGATGCTGAGTTTGCTAACTTTTAATGATGCTAACTTTTAGGTGTCTAGAAAAAGCATTGTGATACACCAAACCTGAGTTAGGTGTGTAGGCTCTCATGCAATTAATGGGGAGACGTAGGCACCTTAAAGTGCAATTCACAAAAGCCAGCTTGCTAGGCAGGGAGCAGCCTAAACTGGAGAATGGGAGATATTGATGAGCAGCATGTATGCTAAGACCCACTCCTCGCCTAGAGATAAGCATCTAAAGTCAGGCTGCAGGGAGATGCCTGTCTCAGATAGTGATTCTCAGCTGTGAATACCCTCCTGGAATTAGACACCTATGCTGTTTTAGCAAGAAGCCCGGGGAGAAGGAGGACAGCCACCTCCCTCATAACTTTTAGGCCAGTGATTATGGTACTCACCTGGGATGTGGAATACATGCGAGGAGGCAAAGAGATTTGAAGAAGGAATCTGCACTCCCTTAGGTAAGTGTCCAAACCGTTGGCTATGGGCCATTCTGATGTGGGGCTGGCTTGGTCTCTCCCATTGAAGCTGTTGCCCTGGGGATAAATAATGAAAGATTCATTGGAACACAGGGACTGCATGCTCGATCTCCAAATCCTGGGTGAGTGCTCTAGGCACCATTTTACAGTCATTCTAATGCTTATGCTTAGGGTAAATACTTTCTCACTTTCCTCTCCAGCCGAAATGACTCCTCAAGTATTTATCCACAATGGAACAGCTTCAACAGTAGAGACTGAGAAATCCCTATATTGGAATATCCCTTAGCCCAGTGCCTAGCACATATCCCTTTGCCCCCTCAGGTGGAAGGGGTCAGGGAGCTGAACCAGGGGGTTCCTGCATCCCAGCTGAGTGCTTTCACCACTCGGCTGAAAGTTATGCCCCCATTTGTTTTGTGTGTGAAGGCCGTTACTGGATCGGGCCTCACACACAATTTAGAGGCCAAACTCTTGTCGTCCTCTGGTTTACGAATTGCTCTGGGGCTTAGGTGGGCTGTAGGTGTTCAGATACCAAGATGGAGGCAGCAGTATATGTGTCCAGAGGCAGAAACGTAGGCACCTAGGGATTTTTCGTGCAAAAACTTACCCCTGAGTAAGTGAGTTTAGTGGGGATTTTATGTATCACAATGGTCCTGAAATTGGAAGTTAAAACAGGGACTTTGGAGCCTAACTCTTTTTGTAAATCTAGGGCAAAGCATCTGTCTAGTTATTAGGGTTTAGTGGTCCAGACTTCATGATTTCCTCTATTGCAACCAAAGATGGGGCAGATCCTCAGTTGGTGTAGATTGTCATAGGCCTATTCTAGTCAAAAAGCCTCTGACAATTTACACCAGCTGAGGATCTGCACCTTAGTGCATGAAATGGCTCCATTTCATGTGCTATGTGCCACAAAATGCTTTAAACCCTAATGTACAATATTACAATACATAATAGCTATTTAGTTAGGTTTGAAAGCATCCTAATTATCTGTTGCTAAAATATTGAACAATAGATTGCTTTGGGGGAAAGATCTATGCAAATCTATTGTATAGCTCTAAGCGTACATTATTCTGCTTCTAATATGATTCTGAAATAGGCAGCCATCTCATTATATGCTTTTGACCTGTATTCTGTATGTTGGGTAAATAGTCTCCAAGATAATCCATAGTGGAATAATCTTTCTGGAAAATTAAGTGGAATCCTATATTTTCAGTTGAGGCAAATATGCTTGCAGAATATGGTATTCTTGATTTGGAAGGTAATTGGTAGACGATCACACAGGAAAATTACTAGAGTTCAGTGTGTCTTCTATAGCTGAAGCATGATGTTTTGATTTACAGAAACAATTATATATACATTGACTGGTTATGATAACATCCAACGTGTGACCCATAAAATGGAAAGAGCGAGCACAGCATGGCTACAAAAGATGTGGACTGGATCAGATCTACATAACTATGCTGGAATCCCATCAGGGATTGCACGCTAATCTGATAGCTAAATATTAGTTAGGGGAACCTGCTGATTTCAGGCACTAGCAGCTGGTCATTTACATGTGCAAATCAACATTAGTGCCTATGTTCATATGAGATCTCCCTTGGCTCAGGTTGGTGTTTTCTCTCCTGTGACTTGGACTAGTGACTATAATGCGAAAACATTCCTGAGCTTTGCTTACTGTACAAATGATATATCCCACCATCAGCATGATCACACTGTGTGGAATTGGGTTTGATTGTCATATCATTATAGTCACTTTTTGCTATGATGCATGCCTTTGTTGCTTTTGACTTGTATTGCTGGCTCTGGGTCACTGGCTGTGACTGGAAATGTTTGACCATCTGCTTGGGCATCTCCTTACCTATTGCCTTCCATAGCAGCTGTGAAGAGTGCTACTGCTTGAAGCTAACACATTTTCCAACGGATTTGTCATCCTTTTCTTTCCTTAGGTAGCTACCATGTGCACCAAAATATTTCTTCTGCGTGGGCTGCACTTCTGGCCTGGTTAGCATGGAAGAGGAAAATATGAGAGTTTATATAGTGCTTCCTCAGTTTAGAAATGTATAAATAATTATTCTGCTCTAAACTGAATGATTAAGTCTTTTGTCCTTTTCTCATTTCAGGGAGCCCATTTTCTTCTCTCTCGGTTCATTTCCTCCCTTCCTTATTTTTTTTTCCTAATAATACCATAATTTTTAGATTAATAGATTTTTAATGCCAGAAGGGAACATTATGATACTCTAATCTGACCTCTTTCATAACACGATACAGAATTTCACCAAATGATTCTTGCATCAAGCCAATAACTAGAGGATAGCTTTTAGAAACAAATTAGACTTCCAGTGACAGAGAATCCTCTGTGTCCATCAGTAAATTCTTACAATGATTGATTACCTTTGCTCCTTATTCCTAGTTTGAATTTTTCTAGTTTCAGCTTCCAGCCATTGTCTGCTAAATTAAATAGCCCTGCACTATCAGAAAGCTTCCTATGTAGATACTCATAGACTGTGATCAAGTCACCTCTTAACCTCCTCTTGGATAAATTAGATAGAGCTTCTTTAGTCTTTCCCAATATTGAATAATTCTTATCAGTCTTTTCTGAACATTTCCAATTTGTGTACATCAGAACAGGACACAGTAGTCTAGTAATGGTCTCACTAACACCTATATTGTGGAAATAACACATCCCTACTTCTACTCAATATTCCCATGCTTTATACATTCGGGGATTGCTTTGGTCTCTTAGCAGCACACTGGGGGCTCATATTCAACAAGTCATCTACCATGGCCTCCAAGTTCCTTTTTAGAGTCACTGCTTTCCAAAATACAGACCTTGATCCTATAACTGTGACCCAAGTTAGTTTTTTTTCCTGAGATCTATGACCTTGCTTGACCAACAATGATATGATATTTTTCCAGACATTGATATAGATATTGAATAATGTTGCACCAAGAATTGATTGCTAAGAAACCCCACTAAAAATGTCCCTATTGGATGATGATTCCCCATTTACAGTTACTTTATGCTATCTATCAGTTAGCCAGTTTCTAATCATTGAATAGATTTTGATTTTCTATTGTGCTAATTTCTTAATCATTATATCATGAACTACTAAGCCAAAATACATTATGCTGGCACAGATAATTTTCTCAACCAATTATTTGTAATCACATCCATAAGGATATCAAGTTTGTTTGACAAAAGGTGTTGATAGGGATTAATTATGCAATGATCTTTTAATTCTTTACATTCAGTTAGTCTTTGGCCTTCACTACATTTTCTTTAGTTCCATTTTGTTGCTACTCAAAGAAGATTATTCTAGAACCCCCTCATGGTTTGTGTGGGTCAGACCTTTAAAGTAGAATTTGATATTGTGGCTCAACATGTTCTAAAACTGGGAGGTCAATGACTTTGCAGGACTCTTTTATATTGTTCTTTATAACTCACAACCATGAACTTGAACAGTGGTGGTTATAAATGTATAACCTATAACTAATTTATGCCAGGCACATGCTTTCCTATTTTTTTTTCTTGAGCCATTGTCTGCAATATCATGCTGCTTTTATAGCTGTTGTGCAGACTGTAAGGAGGACAATCAATGTTTCTAAAGGGTGAGGTTTTTTTATAAACAACAAACTAGCAGTAGGCAATTACAGGATCCAACAATCCTTTTTGAGTTAACAAAATTGTATTAAAACTGTGAATTAAGAGTAGTGCCTTGCAAATTTAATATATATGATTAAAGGGAGACTGAGAACTAAATGCCTTCTTTTCTGTGCTTCATTTTGTGAATTACTATCCAGGAGTGATGACTTTGTCAGCCAACTGTGTTCCAAAATGTTTATGCATTTTCATCCCAGGGGCACTTAAGTATGTTTTGCCTCCTGTAGGGATGCTGGCATCTGTACAGCTTTCTTCGGGTCTTCTACATGGGTTCTTGAAACCCTGTTAATTTCTGCTAAACACAATATATGTAACCATAGTAATCAATAGAAGGATGCATTTTTCTCAATTTACTGAAGACAAAGTGCTATATAAAAAGAAGACTATTGCATTGACATTTTGCCTTCCTGTGTAACCAACACACACTTTTAATGTTTATCCCACAGACAATAGCTTTTATTTGTCTTCTATTTTTTCAGTGCACATAAAAGCAAGAAAGAAGTGGTGGCTGATACTAATTTATATTAATAGCGGTACCATTAGCTCCTGAGCTCATTAGAGTGCAACCTGAGTATAACACATTACATGGAGATAAAAAAGGAACATCAGTTATTATATTGCTTTTTCTGTCTTTTAAATGCTGTGATATGATCCAGCCCAAATTACTTGCTGATGGATGCATGCACCAGTTCAATGCCCCATCTAGAGCCAAGGCTGGAGGACATGGCTGCACTTCGGATATTTAGATATGTTGACATGAAATCCAAGCAATCAAATTAGGGACTTTGACAAAGTCCAGGAAAATATTAACAACATTTTTGTGACAGTTGGAAGGTAGTAGCGTCCAGAGTGCTGATTAAAACACCCCTATTTTTTGGTAATGATACAAATCTCTATATAGCACCATCAGTTGAAAAATATGGGAAATTAGTTTACGTTTTAGGAATTAGGAATTTAGCACAGTATTCTCTAGCTGCATTTTGTGTGTTTTATGCACCTTCTCTCAATAGACAGGCCTGATTTCAAGGTGGCTTAAGTTTAGCATCCTCTTCTCTACATGCCGCTTTGCACATGCACACACTTGCCTTTAGACTTTTTGTGCACCCACACCTGCATGCAGTGGTGAGCAACTGCATGACTTGATATTTATTCATTGATCATCAATGACAATAGAAAATTTGCATATGCAAAACATATCACTAAGGTACATGGTTTTGCACGTGTATATTTTACTCACTTGCATGTTTTTTATTCATGAAAGCAGAGGCCACCTATATATACACACTGCATGCACTATATATAACATGTATGAATACACAAAGTTAGACTCCAGCCCTTTCTATTAAAGGCAATAAAGCCAGAGTGTGTCAATTCTCTTTGCACTAGCTTGTCAGTTGGCAATCGCACCCATAGTAAGGGATAGCATAATGTTGTGCTGCAGCTGAAGCTGCCCAGGAGAGAGAGATGCTGCAACAGAGTCTTGAGTCACAACCTCCCTCTCAGTATTGCTGTTTGCTCTGGGGAAAGGAATTAATTGTGCATGTCTGTCTATACTTGCTGCAGCATGTTCACCAAAGCATTGGCATAACTATGCAACAGGGTAAAAGCTCCTCCTACTCCTTGACCCTTCCTGCTGACCAGTAGCAAAAAAAATCCCCAAGGCTGAAGATGGAATACTAGATGGGGAGGGCTCTGAATTGCTACAGAAAATTCTTTCCCAAGTATCTGCCTCGCAAGTCTTGCCCACATGCCCAGGTCAGATTGGCAGAGACCCTGTGGGTTTTTCACCTTCCTCTCCAGCATAGGACATGGGCCACTTGCAGATGTAAATGATGAATTCTCTGTAACTTGAAGTCTCTTAATCATGATTTGAGAACTTCAGTTATTCATCCAGAGGTTATAGGCCTACTACAGGAGTGGGTGGGTGAGGTTCTGTGGCCTGCAATGTGCAGGAAGTCAGGCTAAATCAGGGGTCAGCAACCTTTGGCACCCGGTCCGGCAGGGTAAAGCTGCTGGCTGGCCGGGCCAGTTTATCTGGAGTGTCCCTGGGCACGGAGCCCCACAGCTCCCGCTGGCCACGGTTTGCTGTTTCCAGCCAATGGGAGCTGCGGAAAGCAGTGCAGACTGAGGGACGTGCTAGCCACTGCTTCCTGCCACTCTCATTGGCCGGGAACAGCGAACCACAGCCAGTGGGAGCTGTGAGGCTCCGTTCCTACGGACGCTCCTGATAAACTGGCCCGGCCCACCAGCAGGTTTACCCTGATGGGCCAGGTGCCAAAGATTGCAGATTCCTGGATTAAATGATCACAATGGTCCCTTCTGACCTTAAAGTCTGAGTCTCTGAGACCTGAATGAAAGAAAAATGTAGCAGTTTTGCAGAGCCTGCTTTCCATGCAAACAAGAGGCAGCACTGACGTGCAAAAAATGTACTTTTTTTTTTACCAACTCACAAGATGGACCATAATTTGGCCCTATACTGTTAATAATATATAATTTATGTAAAAGTCTCCATTCTGATTTTTTTGAGCTGACATACAAGTGTTTTTACTGCTGGTTGGAATAAAAATGTACAGAAGATCTTTCTCAGCAACATAGAACACATGTGATGAGCAGGAATAAAATTACATTATTCCATATGTTTATTTTCCTTCCTGGAAGCACTGTAACACAGAACAGCATTAAAGTGTGAAAACATGATAGGAAGAGAGGAAGCACAAGTGTTACGTAGTAAAATAAAACAGACCATGTGTAAACAAATGCTTCAGTCCTGGAAACACTTATGCATATGAATAACTACATATATGAGTCCCACTGAAGTCAATGAAATTATTTATGTGCAGGTAAAGGAAAAAAAAATTCTGTTGTCTTTTATTGCCAGGAACCAAGAAGCCTCTTCTTAATCCCTAAATAATCCTGAGAAGAAACCAAGATGAATCACTAGCCAATGCCAGCATTATCATTGCTAGGCCCCAACACTCAGGGTCGCCTTTAGGGAAAATGGCACCCTGGGTGAACTTGTATTTTGGTACACCTGGGCCCAGCTGCCTCTCCCAGCCCCTTACCCATACCCCAGCCCCTACAGCTTTTCTGATCCTCCACTCATCCCTCCTGGCCCCTGCTGCTGTGCTTAATTTGTGCTGGGGCTTGCCAGGGCTGAGTCCCGTCACCTATAGGCTTGGCAGTTCATAGCGCTGGCATCTTTGGGTTCCCAGCCAACAGCCACAGCCCTCTGGTTGCCAAGTTCTGAAGGTAGAGCTGCCACCAGAAGCAGTGCAGAAGTAAGGATGACAATACCATACCATGCCACCCTTACTTCTCCACTACTGCTAGTGGTGGCACTTCCTTCAGGGCTGGGTGCCTGGCCAACAACCACCACTCTTTGGCTTTCCCAGCTTGAGCCCCAGAACCTCCTGCATTACAGCTTAAGCACTGCCCCACTGCCTCCCCATCCATCTCCCTGATCACCTCCAGTGTCTCCCTCCCTCCCTTCTGTGGCCTCACACCCCAGGTCTGGCCCACCCCACTCCTTGCCTCATGACTACAACTGACTCCTGATCACAACATCCTGGGCGGTTGCCCATGGTGTCCACCCACAAGACTGGCCCTGATAATACTCCCTCATCTAAACAATGGGAAATTGCTAATTGCCTATGTTGCCGCTGACTGATGACTCAATAATAGATGTACCATCTCCTGTACAACCAGTGAAAAACATGTATTATCTTCTCACTTACACCCTTGTAAATCTAGATGAGCCTCAATTAAATGAATGGAATTTCATCATGTGAAATTGTGATAAGAGAAAGCAGATTCAGGCCCAGAATCAGACAGCTTCTGTCATACTACCATCCTTGAGATCAGTAAAGCCACTCAAAGCATGTCCCGTCTCAGAGCGAATGGGAAGAGGCTAGTGGTTGGGCATGCATTGTGAGGGTCTCTTGGCTATGTAATTTCATTCCTCCCCCTCAGTCTGCAGGAGCCTGGATTTAACTTTGTTACACTGTAATTATTATTATGCATATTCTTTTAGCACAGTGGTTCTCAAATTTTAGGGCTCAGGACCCATTAGCAAGCCTTGATAGCCTGTTACGACCCAGTAAATAGATTAGTGCAAAAAATCTCACTTACTAAATATTTCATAGAATCTTAGAACTGGAAGGGGCCTCGAGAGGTCATCTAGTCCAGTCCCCTGCACTTATGGCAGGACTAAGTATTATCTAGACCAGTGGTTCTCAAACTTTTGTACCAGTGACTCCTTTCACACAGTAAGCCTCTGAATGTGACCCCCACCCCCACAAATTGAAAATACTTTTAAATATATTTAACACCATTATAAATGCTGGAGGCAAAGCAGGATTTGAGTTGGAGGCTGACAGCTCGTGACCCCCCATGTAATAGCCTCGCGACCCCCTGAAAGGTTCCTACCCCCAGTTTGAGAAGCCCTGTTGTAGCACTTATGAGCCTCAGTCATGCACCGGGACCCCATTGTATTCTGAGTTGTACAAATATACAGTTGAGAGATGGTTGCCTGAGAGATGGAGAAAGTATTCCAGTGGAATTTTTAATTGCTGTTTGCTGCAGCACCTGAAAGTTTATGGCAGGATGAACAGATTCTTGATTACAATATTGTTGATGAATCTGCAATATTGTAAGAATTGTTGACCCGGACCCAGACCTGATCTTATGATCTATGACCCTGTCTCCTGTCTTGTGGGTGATTTTATGCTTGCTGGAGGTAAAATGACATTATAGGAGTATAAGATTGACAGGAATGTATTGCTTATTGGCTTGGAACATGCATGGGGGTGCAAATAGGTGAACATCTGTTAGTCTAGAAGGTGCCACAAGACCCTTTGTTGCTTGTTAGTAAATAGGTTACTAAGTTTGTGAAAAGTGCATGTTGCATCCCAAAAATAATTAATTGATCAGGCTACCTGATGCTCCGAGTGTAGGGTGGGTGGCTGTTGATTTGTGTATCTCAAAATAAACAAAATAAAAAAGTAGTCTTACTCTTACTAATATTAATAGTAGGTTAGCTAATTACTAGTTAGTACTTTGCCATTTAGCTGTTGAGCTGTTTTCTTGCAATTGTAGGATATTATAGAAAAATTAATACATTTTAATGTTAAGGAAATCCTGCCTGAGGGACTCAATAAAAATAAAATTGTAACTTGACAACTGGGAAAATTTGTCCGTACTGTAAAACAATAATCATCATTACAATAATCACAATTAATAAATAAACCAATAACAAGCCAACAATAACTAATTGTAACCTTAAAAAAATATATTTTTTTTACTGTGGACCAAATGCTGCCTCTTCCTCCTCCAGGCTGATTCCTGTGAATGTGGGTAAAAGGATTAGGATTTGGGGAAACCACACAGGAAACATGTTAGCCCCCAGCACGCATTGACACTCTGTGGGTACTCCCTATGCACTGCTATGCAAATCAGACACCACCAGAGTGTAGGAAAATGCATAAGTGAGGTGTCATAAAATTCCTCTTTTACCTCTAAAGTGTTAAGAAGCTCACATAACTTAGCTGACACCTGACCAGAAGGACCAATAAGAAGATAAGATACTTTCAAAGAGGGAGGCGGGAAAAAGTCTTTTTGTGTCTGTTCTGTGTATGCTTTTGCTAGAATCAGAGATCCAGAAAACAATCATCTAACCCTTGTTTAAATTAGTGAATATTTAGATAAGAATGTGGTACATTTCTTTATTTTTCTCTTTGTCATTTCTTTTGCAAACATAGAGGGAGAATCAAATTGAGTTTTTGTGTACTTTAAGGTTTTGCCCAGAGGGAAATCCTCTGTGTTTTGAATTTGTTGTCTATGAGATCATCTTGCTTTCTAATCTCACAGAGGTATTTCTTTCACCCTTTTTCTTTAATTAAAAGGTTTTTTTTAAGAACCTGATTAATTTTTCCTTGTTTTAAGATCCAAGGATTTTGGATTTGGGCTCACTAGGAATTGGTGGGGGGAATTTTCTTGAGTCTACCCAGGAAAAAGGGTATAGAGACTTGGGGGAAAGCAGAGTTCCAAGTGGCTCTCCCCTAAAATTTGCAACATGCTTGGTGGTGGTAGCGACTGTTTTGCCTAAGCTGGTAAAAATAAGCTTAAGGGTTATTCATGCAGGGCCCTACATCTGTACCCTAAAGTTCAGAGTGCGGGGGACACCTTGACATGAGGAAAAACTGTTCAGATTTGCATCAGGAGTTGTATAGTGTATTCTGATTGGCTGAGGCTGGTCCATTGTAGTATACTACAGCTTAATTTGCAGCTGTTTCTCTTTTCCTCTCCCTGTCCACTGAGAAGAAAAATGTGATCATCTCAGTGAATCTTTTCCTGGCAAACTATTTTAAATAAATAATCCAGCTCGATCCAGCACAGTGCTGGAGGGAAATGTTGCACATCTTAGCTCTGATTTCCAGAAGTTCTGAGCACCCACAACTCTGGTTAACATCAGTGAAAGCAGTAGGCTATTAACACCTAAAAACACCAGGTCCATAAGCACAAGGCATAAAGTGACGAGAATGAGAGGTAGCTCATTGGCCCGGGGCAAAGTAATGATGACAGCACTGCTTAATTGTCACCAGTTAACCCCATTTTAGTAGAAGGAACAAGGTCAAATAGGGGAGCACATAGAAAAGTGACTGAGAATTGCGTTTGTCCATGTCTCATCAGACACATGCATTGTCTCCGCACACACCCTGTCCATTTTTATCCTGCAGTCCGGTAACTAAGGGCTAGTCTGCTCTACAGAGGTGTAGATTAGTCCTAGCAGAGGCACAACTTATGTTGTTGATATGAGATTTTTTGCTGGTACAGTTGAATCACCTTCCCAAACAGTAAGCTATACTGGCAAATGGACTCTTTTGCAGGCATAAGCTTCATTGATGCAGGTTTTTTACTAGTATTGCTGTGTCAATCAGTGGGGTGATTTTTTTTTTTCACAGTCCTAATTTACTTAGCTATGCAAGCAAAACCTTGCAGTGTAGATCTGGCTTTAGTGACTCAGATCTGATGAACATCTTTGCAAATACGAATTTCAACTGTTTATTGATGTTTATTTCTCAGTATTAATAATAAGGTAGAGGTAAAAGTATTAAACCAAGCAGATGTCAAATTGACGTGCTACTGTAATTGGAGCCAGCTGATTGCATATTCTACTTGATTAAAAAATTGCATTTTATTACAGTGATTTACAACTGGGGATTCAGCTCAGGGATGGATGTCCTGAATAGAGGGGAATAATCACTTCTCTTGATCTGCTGGCAATGCTCCTACTAATGCAGCCCAATATGCAGTTAGCCTTCTTGGCAACAAGGGCTCACTATTTACTCATATCCAGCTTCTCGTTCACTGTAATCCCCAGGTCCTTTTCTGCAGAACTGCTGCTTAGCCAGTCGGTCCCCAGCCTGTAGCATTGCATGGTATTCTTCCATCCTAAGTACAAGATTCTGCACTTGTCCTTGTTGAACCTCATCAGATATCTTTTAGCCCAATCCTCCAATTTGTCTAGGTCTCTCTGGACCCTATCTGTACCCTCCATCTTAGTGTCTACCTCTCCCTCAAGCTTAGTGTCATCCGCAAACTCGCTGAGGGTGCAATCCATCCCATCATCCAGATCATTTATGAAGATGTTGAACAAAATCGGCCCCCGGACAGACCCCTGAGGTACTCAGTTTGATTGCCAACTAGACATCTAGCCATTGATCACTACCCATTGAGCCCGACAATCTAGCCAGCTTTCTACCCACCTTATAGTCCATTCATCCAATCCATACTTTTTTAACTTGCTGGCAAGAATACTGTGGGAGACTGTATCAAAAGCTTTGCTAAAGTCAAGATATATCACATCCACCGCTTTTCCCATATCCACAGAGCCTGTTATCTTATCATAGAAGGCAATCAGGTTGGTCAGGCATGACTTGACCTTGGTGAATCCATGTTGACTGTTCCTGATCACCTTCCTCACCTCCAAGTGCTTCAAAATGAATTCGTTGAGGACCTGCTCCATGGTTTTTAAAGGGACTGAGGTGACGCTGACTGGTGTTCCCTGGATTCTCCTTCTTCTCTTTTTAAAAGATAGGCACTATATTTGCCTCCAAGAACTTGTTTAGGTGCCTAAGTATATCTATAAGAAGGTCTTTGAAAATATTGGCCAAAACACAGATTAGGAAAGGATGCTTATTTTCATTAGGTTGACTTAAAAGGCCATTTTGAACTGATGAACTGCAGGTATCAGTATTGATGCTGAAATAAGAAGACAAGAGAGAAGGGAGAAGCTTCCTATAGAACAGACACTTTATTCCTCTTTCCAAAAGGGGGCACTGTTTATGAACAAACTGCAAATGATAGTGGATAAAATTTAAAACAAAAAAAGAGAAGAAAGAGGAACTAATGTTATTGGGAGGATCTCTGGACATGGTAGCACTGCTAAGAGTTTTTTTGTTTGTTTGTTTGTTCTTTTAATATTAAGAGTTAGTCCCCTTGGCAAAATATGCAACTGTCTTTACATTTTGTTAGCAATTTAAAAAAGGCTTTCTCTGTAGGATCTCTTGTTAAAGGAAATAGACATTTTAAATTTAGGACCTAAATTTAGTAATTTTTTTGGGCTTTGTCTAAGGCTGGGTGAATATTGCAAAAATATTTCTGCAAATATGTACTCAAAGTTTCAAACCAATAATAAATAATATATTCACTGGACTAAATACTCATGGAAACAGCAACTTTTAGGTGACTTTTGGAAAATAATGCCATAAAGAATTAGGAATATGTAAACACTAATAGTTGCTCAAAAAACTTTTTTCTCTGTTTTCCATTCATTCAATGAGGGTAAAGGAACTTATCGTCTGATCATATGCCAAACTAAATCCCTCAAATTTTGCACATTGAATATTCACAAGAAACTTTTTATAAAAGTGGATATTCATATAAAGTGTTTGTTAAATAATTCAGAGAAACAAATAAAACTCATGAAAATCGCAACTGTCTCAGGTACAGTTAAATTTGATCCATGTGTTCATGATTATTTGTTGCATATTCAAAAGTGCAGTGCATCTTTAGGTGTTCCGTTACAGAGCAGTGGTGCACAAAATTATGTGCGTGTGCTGACCATATGACTCACGGCTCTTCAATTTATCAACACTCTTCTTGAACTGTGGACACCAGAACTGGGCACAGTATTCCAGCAGTGGTCACACCAGTACTTACTACTGAAGTAAAATAACATCTTTACTTCTACTCAGGAATTCTCTGCATCCAAGAATTGCATTAGCCCTTTAGGCCACAGTGTCACTTTAGGAGCTCATGTTCAACTGATTATCCATCATAACTCCCAAATTTTTTTCAGAATCACTGCTTCCCAAGATAGAATCCCTCATCATGTATGGCCTACATTCTTTGTTCCTAGATGTATACTTTTACATTTAGACATATGAAAACATTGTTTGCTTGCTCCCAGCTTACAATTTTTTCTAAAAGATATGCTTTGAGAATTATTTTGGGGAAGGTCTATGTCTTGTGTTATTCAGGAGGTTAGACTAGATGATCACAATGGTCTCTTCTGGCCATTTGATCTCATGAGCATGCATCAAATTTAGTATCCAAGGGTTTAAACCAATCAGCAGACAGGCTATGCTTGTATTTGAGAAGAAGACATAGATGTGTTAACAGACAATAAAGGTGTTTTTGCTAAGTTGAAACAACTTAGTTTTTATCTCTTGTTGAAACAGAGTTGGACTAGTGCCCAATCAGAATGGAGGAAAGACAAGTCTTGCCTTCAGCTCTGGAGATGAAGAAATAAAAATTGAGGAGAAAACTGGACAGCTACATTGCAACTGAGAAAACAAGAGCAATGTACTGAATATCTGTGCTTAGACAAGTACTCTCTAGAAGAAAATCTACTACCCTAACAGTTGCATCAGGCCAGATGTGGAGTAGCACATTACTCAGCAAATGGTCCCATTAACTTCAGTAGAATCCCTTGTGCAGTCAGGTGCTACGCATCATGAGTAAGGGTTCCAGAATCTGGTTATCTGCTAGTTAATATTGTAAAGTGCTTTGAAACTGGTGTAGACTATAATTTTCAGCAGTTCAGAGCAACTACAAATTCTGTTGAAATCAATGGGAACCCCAGGTGCCCAGCACCTCTGAAAATCAGGCCTGAGTATTTCAGGTCAGACTCATAAATGCCGAGGCTCCCAAATTTATTGGACATTTCTGAAGAATTTGGTTGAATATTTTATCCCTGATAACACTGTTTGAATGAAATGTGTTGAAATTTCCACACACCCAACACCCTCTGAGATTTAAAAATAAGTGCTTAAAGTTAGACTCTTAAATCCATATCTAGGCTAGGTGGCCTGATTCTCAAAAGGTTCTGAGTGTTCAACAGCTCTCATTAACTTCAGTGGGATTTGCTTGGTGCTCAGCTCTTTGAAATTTAGATGATTTTTAGGATCCTACACATGGACTTTAAACTCCTATTTTTGAAAATCTTGTCTCACATATTATGCACACGTCACAATATTTTTATATTTTGAAGTTTGGGAATGCTCAAGTTAATTATCCAACATAGCTATTTCTTCAGATATTTAGGTTAAAAAAATCTATAAAGTTGTTAATGCACTCATGGGGAACATTCCAGCCACTGGGGATGTTTTCTCTTTCCCAAACCAAGGGACAAATCTGAGAAGTTTTGAAACCCAAGGTTTGGGGGCATTTTTAGACCTTTTTCTTTTTCCTGTTCTTGATGGAACATGTTTTTGTTAACACAAAATGAAGCAGAATTAGGAGGCAGTGATTTTGTAAACCTGAGATTGTCTAATTTCTACCATATGGTGTTTTTGTTTTTATCATCATCTTTGGAACAAAGGGTACAACTTCTCAACTTGTTTGTTTTTTTGCTAATTTCTGCTTTTTCAGAAGATTTAAGTGGTTGACTTGAATCCCATAAGTTTCATTACTTTGTCCCCCTACTTTTTTTTTCCTAACCAGCTTTCACATTTCCAACATTGCATAAAATACCCATTTGTAATTATGTTTAACCTTTGTAAAGCCTCTGGGTATAGTCTACTCATTAATCTTTAACCTGACAAGTCTTGGGAGTTGTGGAATTGGCTCAGCCACGTATTACAAACACAGAGACCACAGTCTAGAGGTACAAAAGGGGTAATTAACAGGAGGTACGAAAGGAAATGGAACAAAACTAAAGGGATATGATTATATGATGGTAGATGTCAGACAGCAGCCGGGACAATGGAATGCAAATTATTATAGACAGAGTTCAGGAAATAACAATTTTTAGAACAAAACTAATTTAATCAGACCCTATCTTACCCAAGCGAAAATAACGTGCACTAAATTAGATCTAAAGTATAGTCATATTATTAGTGCAGTCATATGGGCAGTTGTAAATAGATTGACTGACTCTACTGAGTTTTTTAAAAAAAATAAGACATGTTTTAATAATTATGTAAAGGTACCACATAATCCAGCCTTAATGTGCCCCCAGGACAGACAATGTCACCTGGACAGTAATAATTGTAAAACTGAGGGGCAAATTCTGTCCCACCCTTCATGGAAGCAGAACTGGTATCATTCTGCTAAACAAGGGACCAATCAGCACTAATTCCAGCTCTCTGTAGTCTACCAGTACAGAGACTAAATAGGATCTTCAGAAGACCGTCTTCTGAGGGAGTTCAGGGGCTGGCCAGGGGAGAGGAGGCAGGGCCAAGATCAGAATATTGGATTCTGTGAGGATCCTTTATTTTTCCAACACATCAGAAGGGACATGCTAAGGTTATGGAAACTGCTTTAGCTTTCAGATTGAAGTGTGTCACTAATATCTCAGTTCTGCAATGTACTTAAGCAGGTGGCTAACTTTATGTGCATGTGGTGTTCTATTGCCTTTGAAGGGACTCTTCACATATTTAATGTTATATACTTGCTTATCCCACTTTCCTGAATCAGGCCCTATAGCTCTAAAGACTTGAAGGGATGATTCCTTCCTGTTTCTCTGAAGAAATCCTCATCGCCCAGCAGAAAGATCTGGACTGGGCTCCAGCAGCTGGATTTCCACCTAGGAGAAGTTCACCTGAGACTTCTGAAAGCACTCCCATTCATGATAGAATGAAGATCTGTCAGACATTGGTAGAGGGAGGCTCATGGGGTAGTTCAAAAGCCAGCATTCCAGACTCTTTGTTTGTTTGTTTTTAAAGGCCAAGCATCTGGAATCAAGAGACTCTCAACTGTCATTTTTTTTTTAAAAAAGATAACAAATAGTAGTTTTTGTTCTCAATTTGTTCTCAGGGCTGCAGCTTGAAAACATGAACCTTTAAAGCTCAAACTCCAGGAAGCAAAGAAGAAACACAATATCTATTATTTTAAAGAACTCCCATGACACTCTTATTATGGTGGGAGGAGAGGGGAGCTTCATTTATGAACACTTGGGTTGACAATACTGAGAGCCCTACCAAATTCACGGACATGAAGAATGCATCACGGACCATGAAATCTGTTCTCCACCCTCTGTGAAATCTGGTCTTTTGTGTGCTTTTCTCCTATACTATACAGATTTCATGGGGGGAGATCAGGGTTTCTCAAATTGGGGGTCCTGACCCAAAAGGGAGTTGCAGAGGGTTCACAAGGTTATTTTAGGGGGATCGGGGTATTGCCACCCTTACTTCTGTGCTGCCTTCACTGTTGGGCAGCCAGAGAGTGGCAACTGTTGTTCAGGTGCCCATACCATGTCATCCTTACTTCTACACTGCTGCTGGCGGTTGCTCTGCCGTCAGAGCTGGGATCACAGCCAGCAGCTGCTGCTCTCCAGCTGCCCAGCTCTGAAGGCAGCACCGCCTTCAGCAGCAGTACAGAAATAAAGGTAGCAGTACTGCAACCCTTCTACAATAACTTTGTACCCCTTCCCTACAACTCCTTTTGGGATCAGGACCCCTACAATTACAACACTGTGAAATTTCAGATTTAAATAGCTGAAATCATGAAATTTACAAATTTTTAAATCCTGTGACCATGAAGTTGACTAAAATGGACCATGAATTTGGTAGGGCCCTACACATATGCCTATGAGAAGGTCGAGGAGTCCAGTTCTGTCAAGTCCTTGCATGAGATATACAAGGGAGGGAATCTCCTTGTATACTTCCACATTTCTCTGCAGTCACATAAAGATCTATCAGAAATGAACCCTGTATATGTACATTAATAGTTTATATATAGTACATTGTATGAATATGTTGTTTTACCTTTAGGGAAGGAAAAACATTTGTCCCCTAAAAGGGAAATACAACCTTAAGCATGATACACAAGTTGTAAATTTCTCTGTTTATTTAGCTATTCACTTGGTAGGAGAAAAAACTAATACTTTTCATTGTGAAATAATGCCTCTGAACTTACCTTTTTCTGAAGAGCAAGCACCATAGTTGCACCTATAATTAAATCACTTTTTTAAAAAGTAGCAAAAACATTAGAAGGCTGAAAATGTATAGCTTTGGAAAGACTGACAAGATGCACAATGTGGAAGTGGTAAAATTTCCACATAGAATTTCTAGAGCATGGAAAATTTAACAGCTTTGATCTGAAAATGGAAAATGAAATAAAAAGATTTAACATTTTAGGTTTTTCTTTTTGATTCCTTCATAATAAGCAAAACCTGACAAAGAACAGAATCCTGATTTCCTTACCTTCAACCTCAGTCAATGGGTCTATTTCCTAGATTTCAAGGCCATCTAGACCTCAGACTAATGTGAGTAAGGTGAGCTGCATATGGCCCATACACTGGAACACATTATCGAGGAATGAAACAGCAAAACAAGGAAAACCCTCTTCTGTGATTATTTCAAGCTTTATGTACTCCTCTTACCCCAGTTTTATTCCAGTTTAACTGTGTTGAATTTTCTGGAGTTATACTGGTAGAAAACCAATTTAACAAATCAGAGAATCAGGCCCTGGCTTTGAATGGTCTATGTAAATAAGAATAACACTGACTTATTTCCCCCCTTCATACTGGCAATTTTCATTCCTTAGCGAGATGCAGAACATGTGTAGGTTCCTGCAGCACATATGCATGCTTTGTTTACCCTACTCAACTCTTCAGAGCATCCACTTTCTCAAGAGGCACTAAATCAAATTTAATAGAAAAAAAATTCTTACTAAATTTAACAAATAACTAGGAGATACTGAAGTTGGAATAACAGATGTAACCAATACATGAACTCAGGATACAACTGTAAGGCAATTAGGGGAAAACAAAAATGTGTCAGAATAAAAGAAAAGAGAAGAAAATATTGTGGTTTTATGCTATAATTATTAGCTGTCTAGGTCAGCTACTTTATATCTTTCTAATCATCTGTGTAAATAAGACTAGCAATGTCATATTCTTTCATTCCTGTGCTATGCTGACAATTTTCACTGCTTAATGAGATCGACTGTTTCTAAGTTCTACGTATGTATGCTCAGCCTATTCTACCCTTCGGGGCATCTGCCTTTCCAGGATGAAAAAACAAACAAACAATGTATAGTGAATTCAACAAATAAATAAGACTATGCATGGAGAACTTTATATTTTCAGCTATAATGGAATCATAGTTAGTCTCACAGAAATCTCTGCCTGAGGTGCAGTATGGCTCTAAAAGATGCACTATGTGGGTTTGACATTTTTCTCCATTGTCTCTGGCATTGCCTATTGTAGGAAACAAAATACTGGGTTAGACGGGGCTTTGGTCTACTCTGGGTTGGCAATTCTCACAGTAGCCAAATTCTCCTTACCTTGCCTATGACTAGACTTATTTAATTCATTAGAAGTACTCTTTGGAGGAAAGCAAAATTTGGCCAAATATGTTTTTATATTGGTGCCAGGGTGATGAGTAGATCAAAATGACACCCAACCCCTCTAATTTATGTAATGCTTAATCCTTATAGTCCCCCCTCCTATTTTGGGACCCAATAAGCAACATCCCCTATGGGTACCAATTTACAAAATAAAGTGTTTGCCCAGCAACCCTGAGCAAGGATCCTCTCAGGAGGCTCCAGAAAGGCAGAGGGCCCCCAGGACTCCAAAGGTCTACCTAACCTAAGTGCCCAAGATACCCAACAGCGGTTGGGCCAGAGAAGAAGGGTAAGAATTCCTGACCCAGGGGCCTGAGTGACATATTAAAGCAACCAACTGCAAACTCAGAATTGCATGCACATGATTGGGACTGCTCAAACTTGTGCACTCAACCTGGACAGGCATAGTGTTTGAGAGAAGGGAGATAGGTGCCGGGAATCAGCTTCCAGCAGCAGGATTATGCACAGATCCCCTGTTACTTTCTGAGAGAAGGAGAGCAAAAAACTCAGGACCCAACGTGTCTTAAGGTACACCATAGAGCCTCTGAAAGGGAAAAATAAGTGGACTTTTGGAGTGCTTCAGGAGGGGGCTATCTACCAAATTAACCTACTGTCAATTACAAATGCCATACACCATTTATAAGAGAATCATGTATGCTATTTAAACACATATACCTAGAAAATCTCAGAAATACAATCAAATTTTGTCTGTACCCTTTTAATACCAGTAGCTGCTTCTACCTTTGCTCTCCACTAACCTCCAGAGTGTTACATTTGCAGAGTTCTGAAACGCTGTTGTCAAAGGCTGACTTGGTAATTTGAAATCCACCTAGAACACAAACGCCTTTTTGCTGTCCCTTAGTCTACTTCTTTAATTCTTCTTTTCAATAATTTCGTATTCACATAGATCAGTTAAACAGATGAAAGGAAAATGATTTATGTCTGATGCTTCTGATTAAGTTAATACATATTTAATTGTCACAATTAATATGTGCCTTTTAAAGACTCCCTTTTGGTGGTTGTACCTGATCACGAAGCTTAAAGCTTATGACTCCTGAATCTAACCTCCTTACTCCTGACCTGTCTTCCTCTGTTCTGTTCTGTATCTCAGTTTATGTCTCAGCCATCTCACGGATAAGTTTCTGTCAATTTAAACTTAACATGCCCCTAACTCATCTACTGATCTTTCCTGACAATCCTTTTCTCACCCCTCCTCCTTTTCTGTCACCAGCACCATCCTACTCTCCCAGCTCCACAATATGGTCATTACCTTTAACTCTGACCTCTCTCTGGATTGGCACACCCAAGCTGTTTCCAAATCTTGTAGTGTCTTCCTCCATTCATTTCCAGGAAGCAGCCTCTTCTCTGTTTGCCCTCTTAAAACTTTGGCAGAGGCCCTAATGCGGGCTCTGGGCTGGAGGTGCAGGCTCTGGGGTGTGGCTGGGGATGAGGGGTTTGGGGTGCAGGAATGAGTTCTGGGTTTGGGGCGGCCTCGGGCTGGGATAGGGGATTGGGATGTGGGAGGGGGTCAGGGTCTGAGCTGGGGGTGCAGGCTCTTGGGTGGGGCCAAGGATGAGATGTTTGGGGTGTAGGAAGGGGTTCTGGGTTGGGGGGGTCAGGGCTGGGGCAGGGGATTGGGGCATGGACTTACCTCCAGTCAGTGGTGCAGTAGTGGTGCTAAGGTACACTTCCTGCCTGTCCTGGCACCACGGGCTGTGCTGCAGCAGCAGCAGGTCCGGCTCCCAGGAGGAGGTGTGCAAGCGGCTCCACACAGCTCTTGCCCACAGGTACACCCCCCTCCAGCTGCCATTGGCTAGTTTCTGGCCAATGGGAGTGTGGAGCCAGAGCTTGGGGTAGGGGCAGCACGCAGAGCCCCATGGCCCCCTGCCTAGGAGCTGGACCTGCTGCTGGCCACTCCCAAGCAACAGCGCAGTGTCAGAACAGGTAGGCACTAGCCTGGCTTATCTGGGCAGCACCGCTGACAGCACTTTTAACATCCCAGTCGGCGGTACTGGCCAGAGTGACCCAGTACCTTACATGCCATGACCCAGTACTGAGTCATGCCCAAACTTTGAAAAAACACTGTTCTAAGGGACCATTCAAGGTACAGTTGCCTGTTAACACCTCTCCTGTCATAGCACAAAAAGATGGGGTTAAGGGGTTATAGATTGTTTGTAGTAAGCCATAAAGCCAGTGTGTCTATTCAGCCCATGATCTGTAGTGGGTAGCAAACGTATGAACTGAAGCTCCCAGGCTCATCTTTTGAAAGTGCAGGTTTTCTTTGAGGATGAAGACTGAGAGGTCAGATATAGAGTGATTGCTGTGTGAGAAATGTTCACCCACAGATGGTAGGATGTTTTTGTCTTTTATCATTTTCCTGTGTGAGTTCATTCAAGACGTGAGAGGTGTTAATGGGCAACCCTACCTTGAATGGTACCTTAGAATATGTGCTATCTACTTAGGCTAAACAATCTGTTCCACATTGCATTTAGCTGTGATGGTCTGAGTACCTTTTCCAGACGGGAAGAAGAGCTCTGAGTGGCTCTAAAGCTTGTGTCTCTCACTAACAGGAGTTGGTCCAATAAAACACATTACCTTATCCACTTTGTTTCTATAGTGGAAATAGGATACCTGTTCTAGTTTTAATCTAGCTAGCGATCCAAGTATGTATCCAGGATCTTCAGCTGCCTTGTACTGGGGAATCTAACCTGTCCTGATGCCCATGCCATGGATTCTTTACTGCTAGTGTTTCCTGTGTTAACTAGATGAAAGCAAGTATGGGTACGTCTAACCATGCTACAATCACACCTTAATCTCAGTGTAAACACAACTTAGGTTTCACAACTGGTGTTTGGTTCCCACAGTATCAGTAAAGTTCAATGAAAAACTAAAATTTTCATCAAAAATTCATTTTGTCAAAAATTTGAATTTCAGTCCTCAGCAACTTATAGACTTTAAAACCAGAAAGGACCATAATGATCATATATAATGCTATCTACCACCTTTACCTGTGGTTCTGGCTTTCCTGAACAGCACATACCCTTAAGTAAAGGTATTCAATCATGTTTCCATTATCATTGTATTGGTTTCACTTCCTTCACCAGCAGTTCTATTTCCTCCATTTTGTTATCCAGGCTCCTTACATTGGTGTGCAGCAGTGGTGGGCAACCTGCGGCCCATCAGGGTAATCTGATTGTGGGCTGCAAGACATTTTGCTGATGTTGATTGTCTTCAGGCATGGCCCCCTGCAGGTCTCAGTGATCGCGGTTCGCCATTCCTGGCTGTGAGAAGCGGCGGGCCGCAGGGATGTGCTGGTTGCTGCTTCCCACAGCTCCCATTGGCTGGGAAGGGTGAACCACAGAGGGAATGAATACCACACATAATCATCAAGTGGTCCATCCCCTGTTGCCCATTCCCAGCTTCTGGCAAACAGAAGCTAGGGACACCATCACTGCCCATTCCTCTTTTGATCTGCCAAAGAATGAGTAAAATGATCTTACCTCTTCCATTCTTTTACATATACAAGATCAAATAGTGAGGAAAAATATTAATTAAGATGAAAGTTGCCCTTTATGATTTAATACTTCACTAGTTTTTAAAACCTACATTGAAAGACAATGGATCTGTTAGATCTGAAGGGTCTGCTTTACTTCAGTCAGGAAAGAATCTTGAATTTAGGCTTATACTTTTGAGGCAACCTCAGAAAAGTCTGAGATGAAATAGCAGAAGGTGGAGAAGTCTACATGAATGACTCAGAACCATTAGCAACACATGGCTGAGTTTCTTATGGACAGACTTGCCAATAGTGTCTTTCATGGAAAATTAATGCAGGAAGATTAATGTTATGAGAGAACACCTTCTCCCAGCTGGGATTTCCTTTGTCTTCAACCATTGTTTTGTTTTCATTAAAGACTTATTTTCAATTCAGTCTTGTGGGCAAGGTAAAACGGCTTTGAAGAGAAGAAAACTGACCAATGTTTTAAAGGATGCTTGAAGTTAGGATCCTAAGTTCACATTTAGGTGTCTAAATATGTGACCTGATTTTCAAAAGTGTTGAGCACCCAATGGCTCCCATTAACTCCAGCAGGCATAAATAAAGTCAAGGGAATTAAAAGAATAACGGGCTGATTAACAGGCTGGAGGGACTGATTTATGAGGAAATACTGAAAAAAAACAGAGTATGTACAGCATGACTAGACAATGTGTAGGAGACGACAGGAGACCTGTATACAATGTTTTGAATTGTGTAAATACTAGAAGGGATAGGAATTGTTTTGAATGGTCCAAGGTAGCATAACTTGAAATAATGGAATGAAAATGAGCTAAGAAAAATGTAGGCTTTACATCAGAAAACCTTCCTGTGAGGTCTATTAGTCTGTAGTAATCTCCCTAAGGAAGCATTGGAAGCTCATCACTTGAATAATTTAATACTAGCCTGGATAAAGCATTTGAGAATATACTGTAGGGAACAATCCTGCACTGACTTATTACAACTTATGGCTGGTAAGTTACATGCCTGCAGTGTGCAGAGTTTGCACTGAATTTGGGGGTCAGGCTGTGAGGAGTTGGTGTGTCAGTAACATGACAATATTCCAGTAGACCTAACCAACTCTTTTCCCTGTAACACAAAATTCCCTGCTCTTTAACACACACCCGTCTGCTGTTTTCCCCATCAGTGCATCTCCAATAGTCTGTGCTGGGGGAGATGTTATCCTTTCTGGAGCAATTTGCTTCTCTTTTCACAGTCTGCATTGCTAGATGATGGTCAAAATGTAGTGCAATATAAGCAGAAGGTAAGAAGGCTGTTATTTCTACTCCCAACATATGTTAGCAGCCCTAAATCAGCTTTGATCTAATAATCCTGGGTCTAATAAAAATCTATTAAAAATTGTTTTCAAAAGAATTTTGAGTAATCCTGATATAGTCCAAAATCATGTCCCAGATTTATTCAAATAGCATTATTAGCAGCATCATTTTCTGCACTGTTATTTCAAGAACATGGGCAAATTAGCCTCGTATTTACCACTTCCAGGTATATACATTATTACATTATGAAATCCTCAATTTCAGAGAAGGCTATTTTTATAATGATCCATTGATTAGGTGGCACTGGGTTAATGTTTAAAAATATAGAATAATATATATTCTATAGATTACTTTAACTTTTAAGTCCATTAACTGTGAGGTTTTTGGCCCATAATGTGCTTTTTTTTAGGCCAGAACATGCACACACAATCTCTTGGCTAATTCTCAATCTCAGATTAATTTGCAGTGGAGTTAAGACGTTCAACAGATTAGATTTTGACGTCCACAGTATGGACAGGACTAAAAGGCAGTGTTAAACACGATGGATGTTAAAAGCAGGGTTCAGATCCTTGGTCTGTGGTATGTTCTCTTTGCACTGCCCTGTTGTGCAAAGAGAAACATGGCAGCTGGGGAGCATTTTCCAGGGTGTCATGGTATGAACCCCTACTCTGAACCTTAGCATCCAAAAGAGGGGGTACCAGCATGAATTCCTCTAAACTTAATTACTAGCTCAGATCTGATAGGGCTGCCACCACCCAAAAATATAGTTTTTTGGGACACTTTCTGACTCCCCAAATCCTTCCCTGGAGACCCCAAGACCCAACCCCCCCTTTGGATCTTAACACAAGGAAAGTAAACCCTTTCCCCCACTGTTGCCTCTCTCAGGCTTCCCCTCCCTGGGTTACCCTGGAAGATCACTGTGATTCAAACTCCTTGAATCTTAAAACAGAGAGGAATCAGGCTTTTCCTCCCCCTTCTCTCCCTCTCCCAGACTCTCCCGGAGAGAGAGATAATGATACTAATACAGAGAGAAATCAGGTTTTTCCTCCCCCCTTCTCTCCTCTCTCCTACCAATTCCCTGGTGAGTACAGACCCCCTCCCCTTGGGTCTTACACAAGATAATAAAAAAATCAATCAGATTCTTAAAAGAAAAGCTTTTAATAAAAGAAATAAAAAAGTAAAAATTATCTCTGTAAAATCAAGATGGAAAATGTTGCAGGGTCTTTCAGCTATAGACACTGGGATTACCCTCCCAGCCTAAATATACAAGTACAGCAACAGAGTTAAAATTCTTTCAGCAAAAGACAAATTTCAAATAAAGAAAACAATCAAAAGACTAAAACTGCCTTTCTAACTGGTACTTACTAAATTGAACAGAAGAGGATTTTTAAGAAAGATTGTAGAAATCTGCTTATATGTCTGGCCCCTCTCAGAACCCAGAGAGAACAAAAGACAAAAAAACAGTACAAAACAAAGACTTCCCTCCACCGAGATTTGAAAGTATCTTGTCTCCTGATTGGTCCTTTGGTCAGGTGTTCCAGGTTCACTGCTTGTAACCCTTTACAGGTAAAAGAGATATTAACCCTTAACTATCTGTTTATGACACAGGGTATGGTCAGAATCAGTCCAGGGCCAATAGAGGGGCACCTAGGAGGTCATTGACACTGGCCTAGTTTGAGTAGACCAGAAGATGCTCTAGCTTATGCTGAGTTAGAGGTGAGAGAGACTATCCCCCAAGGATTAGGGCAGGGGTAGGCAACCTATGGCACATGTGCCGATGGCGGCACACCAGCTGATTTTCAGTGGCACTCACACTGCCCGGGTACTGGCCACCGGTCTGGGGGGCTCTGCATTTTATAATTTTAAATGAAGCTTCTTAAACATTTTAAAAACCTGATTTACTTTACATACAATAATAGTTTAGTTAAATATTATAGATTTATAGAAAGAGACCTTCTAAAACATTAAAATGTATGACCGGCACGCCAAACCTTAAATCAGAGTGAATAAATGAAGACTCAGCACACCACTTCTGAAAGGTTGCCAACCCCTGGATTAGGGGAACAGTTAGAAGTACAGTTAGATTGGACCTGAGGATCTGGCTCTAGATTTCTTTTCAGAAGAGGTGGCAGTTTAATCATAGTGGTATGTACATCCTTCAGTCTGAAAAAAGGAGTTAGTTCAATATTGTAGAGCCCAGAATATTGTATATGTTTATTATATGTCTAAAGTAATCAGTGGAAGCTTTTGAGCTGGATCCCTCACCATTTACATGAGCGAGGGACATTAGTAGAGCATTTTCCATGAGGTGTCCTTAGCAGAGGAAGACACTTTCCTGTTCAAAAATTGACTAGATCTGTTTTATAATATATGGCTGAGCTGCTGAGAGGAACGAAGGACCAAACTAGCTTGAACCTCTACAGACCTGGGGTCAGTTCCCTGCTCTGTCATAGACTTCATGTGTGACCTTGCACAAGTCTTTTAGCCTCTCTTTGCCTCAGTTTCTTATCTATAAAATGGGGGAATAAATACTTCCCTACCTCACAGGGGTGTTGTGAAGATAAAACTTTAAAGACCCTATAGCTGTGGTGGGCAACCTGAGGCCCGTGGGTTGCACGCGGTCAGTTTGTTTACATTGTTTACACTGACCTTCTGCAGGCACAGCCACCCACAGCTCCCAGTGGCTGCAGTTCACTGTTCCTGGTCATTGGGAGCCACAGGATTCACACATTATAAATTGTTCACACCCATTTTGGTGTAGTTAGTGAGAGTTGGAGAGTATAATGTACCCCCAAATCACACATGGATTTTATTTACTTTTACAGTCTCTGCCTTATCCAATAGGCTCCTGGTGACTTTGGTGATGTCTTGCCATCAGATTTAGGAGAACAGGGGAGAGGCTTTACTCCACAAAATGGTCCCACCAATTATGAAGGTGCAGTCTCAGCAATCAAAGCATATTTTTTTTTGCTTTTGTCTGATAAATCTCAATAAGCAGTAACAGTCACCAAATGCTGACAAAATTGGAAGTTGAATCATATTTTCCCATTGTTTAATTTTCTACTATACACAGCACAAACTCATCTGAGCTGAACCAGGCTTGAAACAGAGCTGTTTTCTCAATCTCTCTCTCTCTCTTTTTTAATACTGAAATATTTCTTGGCAAAATTAAACTGTTTTAGAAAATGAGATGAGTATTTCCCCATCCTAGTTTTTAATGATTCTGAAATGTTTATTTGTCCAATCCAGTAAATCCTTACTCACACGAGCAAGTACAGGCTACTCATGTGAGAAAAGATTTGCAGGGTCAAGACCTATGAGAGTGGTAGCATATTTGGGTAGAAAAGCAAAACTAAATGACAAAGAAGAAATTAAAACACCAGTAAATTAAAATAAAGTTGGAATACACTCAATTAGCTAAATTATAACTGTCATTATAAAGTACCTACGGCTGTATAATTTTCTTCTAATCCCCCAAACACACAACTAAGCAAGTGAGAAAACACATATTCCTACAACCCGCAGTGGAGACATTGAGATTATACATGATCTCACTAATTTAAAGAGTAACTTTCACACTGGGATACATTTAAAAAAAAAGAGAGAGAGAGAACATTTAAATAAAAAGCAATTTGCTCTGCCTGTAATTGTATTCCCGTTGCTGATATTGCTACTTATTGAAGATATTTGTCCTTTTTTGTTTTTACTTTTTTAAAAAACAGCTCATTTTCTATTTCTGCCTGATCCTACTTATATGTACTGTCCTATTGAAATCACCAGGCTAGACTTTTCTTTTGATTGCTCTGGGTAAATCAATGCAGCAAAGTCAGCATACTCACTGGCTCTTTAAGAACTCTTTAATTTTGCAGAGCAAGGTACAGGGAGAACCACTGACTGGAAGCTGAAGGTAGATACATTCAAATTAGAAGGAACCCATTTCTAACTGTAGGGTGATTAACTACCAGGGGAAGTGGTAGAGTCTCCATCTCTAGATGTCTTCAATCAACACTGGATGCCTTTCTGGAAGATGTATTCTAGCCAAATACAAGTTATTGGGCTCATGCAGGGGTAACTGGGTGAAATTCAATGGCCTGGGATATACAGGAGGTCAGACTAGATGATCTAATTGTCCCTTAGAGTCTTAAATTTCATGATTCTTTCGAACTTTGAACTTATACTAGCATAACGGAAACGAAAAATTGCCCTATGATCTGTTGTCATGATGCAAATAATTGTGCTTTGACAAATTCACCAGCATAATTTTACTTCATGATTCATGTTTAATAAAAGCTGGGCCAAAGGCAGGGGGGGAACCCTTTAAAATCGTTTCAGAACTGAACAGAGTGGCAGGACATACATTCTAGGATGGGCAAAGTTTTGCAGAATTTGAGGGTTTGTTAAAATTTCCAACTGATTGTTGGGTTCATGTAATCAGTCTGAATTTGCAAACTTGCTTTTCCCGTCATTTAAATCCATGCTTTTCTGATAAACAAAGCAATCATTTTGTTCTAGTATAAAGGAAAGTTATGCTAGCTGGGCTGTCACAAATGAGTGTTCTCATCCTTTGATTATGTTTTCACAGTGTTGGGGTTTTTTTTTATACTTATGGTTTTGTAGCTTAGAAGTCACATGAATACAAACTATACTGCACTATAGGAAAAGAATGATAGTGGTATGCTAATCACTTCTGCGTTAGGGGAGCACAGCTAAGATATGTAAATAAACCTGTTCACTGCAATATTCTAAAGAGCTAGTTGTGCAGGAAATAAACATCTGGTTATAAGAACTCTTGATTATATAAAATATGGTGGTAGATGCCCAGATTTTCAAAATACATTTCCTGACCTACAATCTTTGAAAATGGGCATTTTTGGCATCTCTCTCCAATATTATTTATACAGTTGGAGGTTTAGAAAGGAGAGTAATGAAAAAAAACCCAACCCAAAACTGTATGTCAGGATGGAAATCTGTGTATACTATGATATTGTAAAAATAAATCTGGATAGCATCATTAAGATTAAATGGTCCTGATAACTTTAGAACTCTTGCCTAAATTTTCAGATATAAGGGACAAATTTGTCATGAACCATATTTGCACGTTAAACCTGCATTTTCATGTGTATACAGATGTTTAGGTGGTTAAAGTCACACCAGTCTCCTTTTTTATACAGGCGTTTTACCTCTTTCATGTGTGCAAATGCTCTTTTTCACACACAAATGTGAGTTTTGCAATGTGTGTCACAATAACAATGGATTTGGCATAGGCAGCTATATGCACAGCTAAAAACGTGGTTCTTCATGTACAATAGCCCTCCTTATCTTCTGACCGTGCTGTGAATCTACGGTAACTCCACTGAAGTCAGTAGGACTGCACTAGTCTAAACCTAATGTAAGTGAGAGCACAATCAATTTTTACACCAATACATTGCTTTATGAATTATTGAGCATTTGAAATGTACTTTTATTCTTTTCTTAGTATTTTTCAGTTATATTTAATGCTCATAAAATTGAGAGGGGAGTAATAGCACTGGCTTGAAACATACAAGGAATATGCAGGTGCTTTGCAAGCTTCCCTATACAGCTATGTCATTAAATCTCAATCTGGCCCTGGAACAGCCCTGCTATTTCAATTTGCTATTCCAGTCCTGTCTCATTTTTGAGCTGTGATTGAAAATTTTGCCAGTGTTTACCTTTACCTTTTAAACTGACAGGTATGAACAGATAATATGTTGCTGTTCAAGGACTGACAAGTGTGACTAACCCACTGAAGGGGAAAAAAATCCATAGCTTTTACACCGATCAGTATTGGCACTCATTAGAAGGCAGCTCATCCCAAAAGCTTGATCTCGCCTGATATGACACTGTATCTGTAACCACTTTCAAAAAGGACACTGCACATTTATTAAATTTGAGACAGAACCATTACAATCAACAAAAACCCGAGATCTGCTGAACACTTGAACCTATAATTTCCAGATATCTTTCTTTTTTGAATTGAGGTTTGTTCTGCTGACAGATGAATGCACCCTGAGCTGAATTTGAATAGAACTGCTGCAATGATCAGTGACTAGCTAAATGATACACCATGCAGACTGGCTCTCTGCATGGTCATGTTAGGAATGTCTCTCAGATCTGGCTCGTACTTTTTCCTAATTAAAAGTGGTAATAATTGTTTTACTGAATCTCAATTGTATACTCTTATTTGAAAAACTTAATTTCAAGTGTGACCTATCAACTTAATTGTACATGGATGTTGGGCACAGCTTTACAGAAATTAGAGCAGAATGAGATGTTTTGCAATATTATCCAGCGGGGTAGAGTGAGTAGGGGAAAAATAAAAATGAAGAAAAAACAAGACAAGTATTGTAGCTAATGAGGTTTTCAAATAGTCTGGAATGAAACCAAAACAAACTCTACGGAATACTGGATTCAAGGCTAAAGATTAAAAATTAATGTTTGGACCTTCAGCATTTCAGGTTGTTGTGGTTTGAGTTCTGAAGCATAACTGAGGAAATTTCAGATAGTGAAGTTGCAAATACAGAAGTTGCTTTGCCTGAATTTTTAAATAATAAGAATACCTAGCCCCTATGAAGCACTTTTCTTTTACACATCTCTAAACAATTTATAAAGATGGATAAGCATCCTTATCTTATTGCACATATGGAGGCATGGAAAGCTCTCAATTTTACCAAACACTTGACACATGAGTAAAACGAAACCCTAGTTCTAGATAAGATACGACATCATCTGAGGAGGGGTGGTAACAAAAATTTGAAAACTGAATGGGTTAAAGTTTATGTTGGGGTGCTATAGTGTTCCAGATCGCTGCGTGCTCCTTATTAAAACTGGATGGGATTTTTTTGGACATTTTTAGTACAATTAGTATTTTTTTATTTTTGATTTGAGCTGAGCTTGATGGTTTGTTCTGAGTTAAGAGAAAAATTACTGAAATCTCAAAAATTCTCAGAGGATGGCAAAATTGGTTTCCCCTGTTCTGTTCTTCTGTCGAGGCATTGAGTTTGACTAGTAAATATGTAACTATGACATTTATTATGTGGCAGATCCACAGCTGGTAAAAATGTTCACAGTTCCACTAAAGGCAATAGAGCTATAAAAGTTTACACGAGCTGAGGATCTGGTCCCAGTATAGCTGCACTGTATGAGTACTCACACAGCATTGCTTAAATTCCTAAAATCTCATCCCACTGTGCACTGGGCTCTGAAGGAGAGGGCAGGGGTCATCTTTGTTTGTTTGTTCAAAAGAAACCTCCAGGAATCTGAATGTGATGCCCTCAGGAGCCACTCCATGGGGCTTTGGATTGTGAATTCTTTGGTGCAGGGGCTGTGTCTGACTAAATGTTAATACAGTGCCTAATTCAATGAGGCTCTGAACTTAATTATGGCCTTTGGAATCTATTGAAATAATAATGCTGATGACATGTGTAACCTATCCTCCAAAGCATGACTCAGGTCTCATCCTTGGGGCTTGCTGGTTGGAGTGGCTTCTCCTCTCTCCTTGCATGCATTGTGTCCTGGATTCTTTTTTGTGACACCTGGTGCCTCCACCAAGGTAATGCCTCACTGTGCCTGAGACAAAAGAAGTGGTATCCTGTGGGAAAAAGGAATAATGCTACCACTGTTGACAAAGGGTATAAAACCCAATGCATAAGAAACAATGAAGTTAATCACCCCAAAGGCACACACCAGAAGCGGGACTTAATTGGGAACAGGAGAACAGAACCTGGAAAGGAAAGGGTTAGGGTTAACCAATAAGTACCTAAACATTAACAAATTAACAAATTTCTGACTTCCCAGTACTCACTAGTCTTTCCAACCCCCATCTCCCTCCCTGGCATTTCTCAGACAGATAGTACACTGAGAATGAGTCCAGAGATGAGTGCTACAGCACACTGAACATTGGACATGTTAAACAAAAATGGTCCCCTTATTATATCTTTGGCCCTGGGTGAAGCAGAGTCCTTTCCTGGCTTCCTGGTCTGGAGCCCCCAGGACCTAGCTCTCAGTAGCTGGTGCTGGCTTGGATTTCTGCCACTCTGGATGTTGGTCTTCACAAAGCTTGCACAGCCTCACCACACACTAGAACCCACAGCACTGCAGTGACTTCCTTTGAGGCTGGGATGCAAGACTCTCTGAACTGTTTTGTTCCTCTCTCAGCTCCCAGCAAAAAAGCTTAAAACTTTAACTAAACCTTGTCTCTTTGTCAGGCTGTCCTCTTCCACTGAGGAGTCTGGGAAATGTGTCAGAGAGCTTGTAACGGGGTCAGGACTCACCAGGCTAGTTGCTCCAGCAATTAGCTCTTGTCAGCTGTGGAGCACCCGCTGCGTGTGGTGTCTTGCCCGTTGTCTGCTCTGCTGCTTTGGGAACCCCCTTGTTCCTTGCTTGGCAGTGTCCGCTTTAGGACACTGCCCTCTGGCAGCGCCCACTACTCCATTCTCACCCCCTTCTGGGGGGGTAGGGTAACAACAGCCTTCAGCTTGCACCTGCCTCAGTGGCCAACCACAACCCCAAAATCTAGCCTCTCACCTCAGGGGCAAGTTGTGAGTCAGTCTTGGACACTCTCTTCTGTGGCCATGTCATAAACAGATAAGTAAGAGTTAATAAAACAGAAGTACTTTATATCTCTTTTGCCTGTAAAGGGTTAACAAGATCTGTGAGCCTGGCTGTCACCTGACCAGAGGACCAATCAGGGGACAGGATACTTTCAAATCTTGAGGGAGGGAAGTTTGTGTGTGTGCTGTTAGATTTTGGTTGTTCACTCTGGGGACTCAGAGGGACCAGACGTGCAACCAGGTTTCTCTCCAATCTCCCTGATACAGGTTCTTATAGATTCAAAATAGTGAGTACTAGGTAGATAAAGCGAGTTAGGCTTATGTTTGTTTTCTTTATTTGCAAATATGTATTTGGCTTGAAGGAGTTCAAATGTGTATTTGGCTGGGAGGAGTTCAAATTGGTATTTTGCTAAAAATATTTTAATTTGTACTTGTATACTTAGGCTGGGAGGGTATTCCCAGTGTCTACAGCTGAAAGACCCTGTACCTATTCCATTTACAAAGATAATTTTTATTGCTTTTTCTTTCTTTAATTAAAAGCTTTTCTTGTTTAAGAACCTGATTGTTTTTTTATTCTGGTGAGACCCCAGGGGACTGGGTCTGGATTCACCAGGGAATTGGTGGGGAGAAAGGAGGGAAGGGGGAGAGAGGCTAATTTCTCTCTGTGTTAGGATTACTTTCTCTCTCAGGGAGAATCTGGGAGGGGAAGCGAGAAGGAGGGGGGGAAGGTGCATTTTCCTCTCTGTTTTAAGATTCAAGGAGTTTGAATCACAGTGATCTTCCAGGGTAACTCAGTGAGGGGAAGCCTGGGAGAGGCAACAGTGAGGGAAAGGGTTTACTTTCCTTGTGTTCAGATCCAGAGGGTCTGGGTCTTGGGGGTCCCCGGGCAAGGTTTTTGGGGGGACCAGAGTGTACCAGGCACTGGTATTCCTGGTTGGTGGCAGCGCTACAGGTTCTAAGCTGGTAATTGAGCTTAGAGGAATTCATGCTGGTACCTCATCTTTTGGACGCTAAGGTTCAGAGTGGGGAATAATACCATGACAGGCCAGGGGGGTGCAGTACAAGGGGGGAGGGGAGGGGAGGGGAGGACCCAGGCCCACCCGCTATTCTGGGTCCTGACCCATGGATCCTTTAGCAGCAGCCTCTCTGCACTCCTTCTCTCCTCTCTTGTCTATTTTCCCTGGGCCACTTCCCCTTTGGCCCCTTGCATCTTCTTGGCCCTTCTAGTCAGGGGCCACAGCCTGGCAGGTAATGGGACAGAATTCTCCTCTGCTTCTCCCAAGCCTGCCCTGCCCAGCACTGCTCTGTTCAAGGTGCTACTTCCTTACCTCAGGGAGAGACTGCCCTCTCATTTGCTAGGCAGCCTTTATATAGGGCCCAGCCTGGCCCTGATTGGCTGTCTCTTTCTTTGCCCTGATTGGCTTTCCAAAGGCCTTTGCTGATTGACTGCTGGTCTGTGCAGTCTCTCAGGCCTGTTCCAGCCCCTTTTCTCAGCGGCCCCATTACAGAGTTCTAGTACCTATTATTGTTGTACTTTATAGTGTTGGCCCCCTAGAGGCTGAGTCCAGAGTTTCAGGAGCTGGTAAACTCCAATTGGGGGTTACTCTTGATTCAGTTCCTACTTTTCTTTGCAGGGGCAGCTCTAGGAATTTTGCCGCCCCAAGCACGACAGGCAGGCTGCCTTCTGCGGCTTGCCTGTGGATGGTCCGCCGAAGCCGCGGGACCAGCAGACCCTCCGCAGGCAAGCTGCCGGAGGCAGCCTGCCTACCACCCTCGCAGCACCAGCAGAGCACCCCCCGCAGCTTGCTACCCCAAGCACGCACTTGGCTTGCTGGGGCCTGGAGCTGCCCCTGTTTCTTTGGGAAGAATAACTGCTTGTTTCTATCAACTGTGAAGGTTACTATACTTATTATGAAGGATAAACTACAGACTGGTAAAAAATCTGTTAAAGGAAAAAAGAAATTTATTGCAATGTATGTGTTGTCAATATGGCAAACAGCAAGAGTAAGGACTACTCACATGAGTAAAGATTAGTAGGATTGAGTCCTCACATTGTGCTTCTGAGCCTTACCTGGAAAGGATTTGTAAATTCATTTGCATTTGTAAATTCAAACAAGAAAAAGAAGTCACAGTTCACTAAAACTTCACAGGCAGAAACCTACTGTGTGATAGGAATAATAATGGAGTGTATCATTTTTCAAAGAACAAAACAAGAAAACTGTAACTAAACTGATATTACGAAACTTCACAAAAGTTGCCATTCTGCAAATAGCTTTAACAATTTAAGGACTGTTGGGTTTTTTCCCTTAATTAAAATGTGTTTTGTAGGTTAATGTGTACATACAATGGGACAGAAAAGAGAGAATTTCCAGATTTGAGTAATTAAGGAAGGGTAATAATATGATGTTTCATTTTAATCTAAAATATATTTTCTCTGTCCTGGAGCCTACTTCATTACTTTCTTCAGCTTGTGTTAGTGGAATTTCCCTCTTTATTTGTATCAAAGAACTACAGATTCCACACAGTGGGAAGAGATCTTTAGAACCATATTCTGCTAACATTTCACGCATAGCACTCCAGCTGAAGAATGGAACTAAACTAAAGACTGTGAGTATTGTAACCTCCAGAATTGACTACTGAATTTTTTCTTTGTCTAGGGATGAAGCCCAATGCCTTGAACGCTACAAACTGATGCAGAATACAGCAGTCTGCCTGCTCAGTAACATACATTGCCAGAAATACACCTCCCTGCTGCTTTGCTTTCTGAATTGGCTCTCTATGGAACACAGAATTTAGTGCAAGGTTTCTGTTCTGAATTGTAAAATGTTGCATGGGATTGGCTTTAACTATGTGAAGTCTGGTTTTCGCTCCACACCTATAGCCTCATTCAAGTCTTGCTCTACTGGAACAATGAAACTGTTCATCAATAGGGGTGGTGGGGGTGGGGAGTTGTGACCACAGGAAACAGACACAGAATGTTAGCAGAAGAAGAACAGAGCCAGCAGGGTAATGAAGGGAATTAGAGGAGTGAGAAGAAGGACAGGTCCATCAGAAATATGGAGAGGTTGAGGAATGGGAAAGGGCTACTAGGGATGGTAAGTAATGGTGGTAAGAAAAGGGTGATTTGGATTAGGATGGGCATGTTGTTTAGAAAAGAAGCAGGGTATATGAAGAAGAGCATGATACTTGAGTTGAGGGCCTCACATTAGCAGTTTTTAAGTCTGAGTAGTGTTATGTCCTTGGTTTGGCCCTTTGACTATGGGACCTATCCAAAGCTAATTGAAGTCAGTGGAAAGACTTCTACTGACTTCAAAAGGGCTTTTAGAACAGACCTTTATTTTGGATTTCCTGTGACTTTTGGTGGGTTTTCTGAGGGAATTACAAGTCTATTTTGGTTTTCACTAGATGAAGGTAGCTATAATGTGACTGTCTAGTATAGCACTGAAAATATTTATAATATAAGGAAGCACAATACAGAAATGTAAATTCTGGTATACCCCAAATCCAGGAATAAAACTTAGCAATGTCCCCAATAAATCAATAAATAGACATAACCCAAATATCTACAAGTTCATATAAGGTGTTTGTGAATGAAAGATCATATCCTCTTATAGATAATAAGAAAGAGTTTGACAGTAGGATATCTGAACACAACAGTAAATCAAGAAAAAGGAAAATTTTATCATAGAAAAAATATCTCTACAAAGTGGAATTTATATTGCAGTTTATTTCACAAGCAGAAATCCTAGCTACCCAGCTGAGGAAAAGATTGAAAATAAAATGAAATATAATACAGATATTTCCCCCTGAAAAGTATTGAAGACAAGAAAATGGAAACTATATATGTCACTCTCTCTCTTACTGATGTTTTTTGTGTGTACAGATAGAGAGAAACAGTACAAAAGAGCAAGGTATCAAGTATCAGAGGGGTAGCCGTATTAGTCTGGATCTGTAAAAGCAGCAAAGAATCCTGTGGCACCTTATAGACTAACAGACGTTTTGGAGCATGAGCTTTCGTGGGTGAATACCCACTTTGTCATATGCATGCATTCACCCACGAAAGCTCATGCTCCAAAACGTCTGTTAGTCTATAAGGTGCCACAGGATTCTTTGCTGCTTTTAAAGAACAAGGTAGTGTAAAATGATGCAAAGGTTTTACTGGCATAAATTTGGGGAGGCAGGGCTGGCTAAGGGAGATGCACTATAAGCTCACGCCTAAGGCCCCTAGCTTCTGTAGCCATGTGATTATGTCAGAAAAAAACTTAGCTTATATTTTAGAAAAAAAATGTGTCTAGCTCTAATATTTGGGAAGAAAAACTTGAAAATGTGACCCAAAGCAGAAATGTCTACCTTAGTCTGCAGGCAGTCTGACAATAGGACTGAGTTGGGGAACTATACCATGTGTCTCAATAGGTAACTCCAAGACTCAGTGCTCTGGAGATCCCACCAACACCACCAACACAGCCGACTTTGTGTGTGGCAGGAGGAGAAAGGTGCAGTAGGCCAGGTCTACCCACATATGGAGACACACCCATGGCTGCTGGGGTAAATATTTGGGTTACCTGCTGGCAGTCTTGCTTCTTTGAAGTGAATAGAGATGACTTGTTGCTGCCCTGTTACATCTGAGAGGAGGGAGATTTCTCTTCAACTCCTGGGAGGAAGAAGAATCCCCTTACTCCTTCAACATGCATGAGGAGGCCCACAGAACATATTCTCTTCTGTCCTATTATTTTCTGTTCTGCTTTAGGTTCTTATACTGCACTCATCACTAATAATATCTAATAATGTAGCTAAGTACCTAACGGGACTGATAAAATCAACAGGAGATAGGTGCTTTGAAAACCTACCTTGTGCCTATCTGCCTCTTAGGCTTCTAATATTAAAGCTAGGTGGGAAACAGTTTTCCTTTGCAGTGAGGATTTTGAGATTTTATTTGTTCCTGTCACAAACTGGGGCAAAAAATCAAAATCTTGGAAAAAATTCAAAAATCATAATATGAAAAAAAAAAGATCTGTATTTGTTATTCTAAGCCAGGGATCGGCAACCTCTGGCACGTGGCTCACCAGGGTCAGCACCCTGGCGGGCTGGGCCAGTTTGTTTACCTGCTGTGTCAGCAGTTTCGGCCGATCGCTGCTTCCACTGACCGCAGTTCACCGTCCCAGGCCTCTGGTCACCACCGCGACCAGCACATCCCTCGCGACCGCGACCAGCCACATCCCTCCCCTGTGGAAGCTGTGACCAGCACATCCCTCCCCTGTGCCACTTCCCGCCGCCCCCATTGGCCTGGGACGGCGAACCGCAACAGTGGGAGCTGTGTTCCACTGAACCTGCTGACATGGCAGGTAAACAACTGGCCCGGCCCGCCAGGGTGCTTACCATGGCGAGCCATGTGCCAGAGATTGCTGATCCCTGTTCTAAGCTTTTCTTTCATGTTGATAATTTCAAAACATTTCAATTCTGACTTTAAAAAATTAGCCTTTTTATTGAGTATATGGAAGCTAAAATTAAAAACAAAAGTTGTTTCAAATTGAAAAATAAAACTTTTCATTTCAGAAGTATGGAAGTGGAAGATTTTGACAAATTTAAAACTTTTTCCCCCAAAAAATTTGAATCGGGAGATTCATTGAAACCACCACTTTCATGTAAACAATTTAGGTTTTGATTAATTGGCATTTTCTAATGAAAATCTGCTTACCTATTGATTTCCTGACTAGCTCCACTAAATATCTTTAAAAAATGGACCCTAAGTCCTTTCCAGTAGTTCATTTAGTGGTGTAACTAACCTCTGTCACATGTGGTTTGTTCTTTCTCTCATTCTCTATACCTGGGGAACATGGGAGTGGAAGGGTTAGTGCAATCCAACTTTGATAATTATTCATGTATGGTTAATCTGTAGATAGGCTATGTAGGTCTTCCCTAAGAAATACTAATACAGGTTTAGGCACTAATTGAACTAAGATCTTAAGTGCAAGTTTAAATCCATCACTATTGGGAAAAGTATTTAAACATGCTTTTATATTAAGTACATTTTAAGTCTCATTGTCAATAGGACTAAGACCGTGCTTAAGGGTTTTGCAGAATTAGGATGTCAAAGCCTTTATACAATTCCAAACCATAATATGCTTATTTGTTATGCAATTTTTAATGATAAATTATTTATAATATTTTTCAACAGTTACAAAATTCTTCTTACCACTTTTTTATACAATTTCTGCTGCAAAGCAAAGGTGCCTTGGTAAAATGCACCAACTATACATGCCTTGGGGAGAGAAAAATGACAAAAAATAGACCGGTCAGCGTGCCTTTGATATTTGGGAAGAGACTAGAATAAATTATTAAACCATCAATTTGTAAGCACCTGGAAAATAACATGGATTTGTCAAGAACAAATCATCCCAAACCAAACTAATTTTCTTCTTTGACAGGGTTACTAGCCTTGTAGATATGGGGAAAGCTGTAGATGTTACATATCTTTATTTTATTAAGGCCTTTGACACAGTCCCAAATGATATTCTCATAAGCAAATTAGGGAAATGTGTTCTAGATGAAATTACTACAAGTTGTTTATAAAAGTGGTTGAAAGATCATAGTCAAAGAATATTATCAATGGTTTATTGTCAGACTCGGGGAGATGTATCTAGTGGTATCCTTCAGGGGTCTGTCTTATTCCAGTACTAGTAAATATTTTCATGAATGACTTGGATAATGGAATGGATAGTATGCTTATACAATTTGTGGATGACACCAAGCTGGGAGGGGTTTCAAGCACTTGGAGGACAGGAATAAAATTCAAATAACATGACAAATTGGAGAATTGCTCTTAAATCAATAAGATGAAATTGAATAAAGACAAGTGCAAAGTACTACACTTAGTGAGAATAAATCAAATGCGCAATTACAAAAAGGAGACTAGCTGATAGCACTGCTGAAAAGGATCTGGGAGTTATCCTGTATCACAAATTGAATACTGAATATAAATCAGTGACATGATTCAGTTTGCCAAAGGTTAATATCTTTCTGAGATATATTAACCACAGTGTAATATGTAAGACACAGGAGGTAATTGTTCTGCTCTACTTGGCACTGGTGAGTTGTGTGTCCAATTTTGGGTGCCACACTTTAAGAAAGACATGGAAAAATTGGAGAGAGGAAAAATTAACAATGGTTTGGAAAACATGACCTATAAGAGAAGGTTAAAAACACTGGGCAAGTTTAGTCTTCAGAAAAGAAGTGGGGGACCTGGTAACAGTCTGTTAAGGGCTATTTTAAGGAAGAGGGTGATCAGTTGTTCTCCAGGTCCACTGAAGGTAGGACAAGAAGTAATGCATCAAGGGAAATTTAGGTTAGATCAGGGGTTAGACTAGCATGTCCTCGGCCTGCTTCGCTTCCCACAGCCCCCATTGGCCTGGAACGGCGAACATTGGCTATTGGTTTCTGTGGTCGGCTGAACAAACTGGTCCGGCCTGCCAGGGTGCTTACCTTGGCAAGCTGCATGTCAGAGGTTGCTAACCACTGGGTTAGATAATAGTTACAATTTTCTAACTATCAGGATAGTCAAATAGTGGAATAAGTTTCCAAAGGAGATTTTGGAATCCCTGTCATTGAAGGTTTTAAGAACAGATTAGACAAACACCTGTCAGAGATGGTCTAGATGTATTTGGTCCTTCCCCAGCAGTGGGGGCTAGAGTAGATGACCTTTCAAGATCCCTTCAAACCCTATATTTCTATGGTTATATGATTGAGGTTTCTGCATTTATCTACAAGAGACTGTCTGTATATAATAATCTTGTGATTTGTGGCTTGATATATGGAAAATATTCTTTAGTCATTTATGACTTCTGAACCCTGTACAGTGAGAATCATGGTAACCTGCTTTACAGATGGAGGATTATAAAAGTAATTCCAATAAATGCTAAAAAACATTCTAAAACATGTCCAAAATAGTGTTTTTTTGTTTTTTGTTTGTTTGTTTTTGTTTTGTTTTGGTAACATATATGACCAATACAGAATATGGGATGGTGTGGGGAAAAGATTCTCTCAGCACAGACCTGTGGCAGCCTGCATAACTCACCATGGCTATCATTCATAAAAAAGTCACAATTTATTCAATGCAGTTCCACATGCATTTTCAGTAGTAGGAGAGGGTGCTGGAATGCATTTGAAAGATAAGTTGAGAATCTCCCCTTTTCAAGATACCAAATTTCAAAGCTGTGACAATTTCATATGTAGAAAAGGGTGTCACTGGACTATATCTTGGCCATACTGACCGTCAGGTCCACTTTGAGTAAGATTTTGTTGGGGGAGGGGGAATTGGAACATCTAATTCCCCTAATACTTAAACACATAAACACCAACCTGAACTCTAGCCTCAGTGAGATGAAGATATAGTTCCTGTAGACATACACAAAGTGGGATAGTCTATAGGACAGGATTCTTCATTTCCTTGCACATTTTTCAAAAGTGTATACAGAGTGGGTGTGAAATGCTACCAAATCAGAATGATAAAGTTTAACAACCATCTTGCTCAAGGGTAATTGTTTTCACAAAGTGCATATTAATGGAGAATCAAACCCTAATAGGTTCTATTGTACATGGAAGTTTAAGGTCAGAGTTCAGGTGGTGCACTTGAGTATGATTGTGAGGTACTGGATGTGTACTTTGTAGCTGGTTATTTGTTGAAGTTGAAAGGATTTTGCTGTTGAGCTGAGTGTCTTTAGAAATAATAAAATTTGAATGATGCTGCACAAAAAATTAATGTTGGTATGAATGTTCATGTAGCCTTAAACTGATTTCCATCATTTTAAATGTGTGCCAAGCAGAGGTGGACTGTAGCTAAACATTGAATAAAATTATATTATAATCTGCATAAAATATTTTGAAGTAGTCTTAGAGAAACAAGGTGTATGAGGTAATATCTTGTGTTAAGACTAACTTCTGTTGGGGGGAGAGACAAGTTTTTGTGCTTACACAGAGCTCTTCTTCAGGTTCCTCAGCTCAGTGTAAGCTCAAAAGCTTGCTTCTTTCACCCACAGAAGTTGGTTTAAGAAAGTATATTATCTCACCCACCTTATTTCTCTAATATCCTGTGAACAATATGTCTACGGTGCTGAAAACAACAATTAAAGTAGTCTTTTTAGAGAGGTAATTATAGGTGGAATATAGTTTCTAAAGTGCTTTGCAATCCTTCTAGATAAAAAGCATTTATTTAAATGTAAATTACTGGTATTAGGATAGTGAGAGGAAGCATCTTATAGTTTCACTCTGGTGTTTTAAATGCTTTATGACATACATTCAGTGAGACTAACCTGATAGTCTTACTGCATGTAGGGCAGATCTCTAAATATCTCAAACTGAAGAATTTTGCTTTTTGTGGCAACACAAACTATGTAAATATTATACATATATGTTCTTGTATGTATTGTATTTTGCTTCCAGTGAAATGAAAACCCACTTACCTCAATTTATGTAGCGGGCCAATCTTCTATAAAACAATATTTCAAAAGTTATAAGAAGGCTTTTACAACATAATGAAATTACAGTGAGTGTATAGTGTCACTAAAAAGCTTGCTTACCATCTTCTCTGAGTCCCTCCCTGAGTTAAAAATACCTACCAATCCCTTGTGAGAGTCATAAAGGTTTATTAACTTGCTATAAGTTACTTCTAGCTAAAATGTCAGTGGTAGTATATAACTATGTTAGGATAACGCATAGCAAGCTTGCAGCAATTTATAGCTTCTGTGATACAGAATCTTATTATATAAATTTTTTAAAACTATATTTCACAGGAAAGTTTTTCCTACTTTCATGACCAGAAGACTGAACTAGAGAAAACAACATGCCTCTTCCTGAATATCTTTGAACGTGACAATAATATAAACACAGACGTGATTTTAATGTGATAATTTTTAATTACCACAGAGAAGAAAAGTGGTAAACCCAAGAAATGGAATTGAGTGGCAAAGACAACAATTTAATGTGAAGGGCACAGAAAACTTTGCTACATGTCAGCTCCTTGGTTCTTTTATCATTTCATTTTTATTGTTCTTCTGTGCTTGATTATTAAGAGTTTTCTGTTTGCCATAACTCATCTCTAATCTTTAATTGATTCTTCCCGTTGTCTCTTACTGCTGTGGGCAATCTAATCAATTAAGAATCTTCACTGAACTGTGGCTTCCTGTTTTTCCCTCCTCCATCTTCCTTCCATAAGGTTTGTTGTGCATGATTGCATGCATGCTTGTGTTTATGTATGTATATGCTTGTTTGTTTGTTTTTTTAACTTGAATCTGGTTCTTTCATTTTCTTTATCTTAAGATTGCTTATGTGTGAGTCTGAATTTCTACAAGATCCTGTATTCTGTGGGGTTTGCTAATCAAAATGCTCCTTGCACAGAATCTAAAGGTATTAATAGTACTTCTGTAGTGTTTATCAGGCCATCTCATGATATTACTATATCAATATATCTAGAATGATTCAGTGTCATAACTAACATTATCATAAAGCAGCAAGCATCTAAATAATCCTTTAAATCCCATAGCCCTTCAGTTTATTTAGTTTCTTCTCAAGTATCTGAAATTCAGCTGGATAGCTCAACTTCACAGGTTTTCATGTGTGTAGACTACTGTTTCTCTTTTTTCATCCTATATATTTGAGAAACTATCTCTTACTATCTCTATGTACCCCAGAGCTGTAAAATTCCAATTGTCAGTACTTTTACTATTTTATTATTGTTGTTCTTGGCGTCCAGTGGTTTGAGTAGCTGAAACTTTGCAGCTGGATTCCAAAACACCCATCACTTGTAGTCTGCATATTTGAAAAATATTTCACTTTTAAAATTATGAACCATGACATACTGTTTGTATTAAAATGGCCCCATGCCATTTTTATCAGGAAAGGGAAAGAGAGAGAGAGAGGCATAGACAGGAGATTAAGGAAAGAAGTTGTTCAACTATAATTCAGTGCTACTACATACCTCTATGAAAAGATTAGTTTTGTTCATCTGTTATTATTATTTTATTGCTGCTCTGTACTTTCCAGTTATACATATTGCAGATTAAGAACCAGTTTGTCTATGATCAGATGCAGGAGGACTACTTCCTCTTAGTGCCCTGAGGGGCACACACTACCCAAAGGAAGTGAGAAAGAGGCAACATGCACAGGCACATAAGAGGGAATATGTTGTGCTGTCCTAAGGAACGATGCAGTCTGCACATTGCCCCATACCACGGGAAGCTCCAGGGGAAAGACTTTTTTAGGCAATTCTCCCAAAGGTCCTACTGTGGCAGTGCTTGCATTTTCAAATTGAATAATGAAACAAGGTGGGTGAGGTAATATCTCTTAATGAACCAACTTCTTTGGTGAGAGAGACCAAACTTTTGAGCTTACACGGAGCTCTTCTTACTCTTCTTCAGCTCTGAGTGTTAGTTTCCCAGATCTGAAGAAGACCTCTGTGTAACCTCAAAAGCTTGTCCCTCTCACCAATAGGACTTGGTCCAATAAAAGATATTACCTCACCCACCTTCTCTCTCTAATATCCAGGGACTGACATGGCTACAACACCACCGCATACAATGAATTTAATAATGGTAATATTAATAACGTAATATCAGATAATCAGCTCTGTTGGAATTACGGAATCAGAGACTATTAGTCAAAGGTGAATACAGTGCAATCCAGAAAGTAAAGCACCCTTTATCAAACCCTTTGTAACAGGTGAAGCAATAGCAGCTTGTGCACTTCCAACTTAACTCCCCCAAACTCTTCCTTTTTCATAAGGTGTGGGAAAAAGAAATTCTTTTAGAAGAGAAACTGCTTTCCCACAATTTATTCCACTATGTTTTCTGGTATCTCAATTTACCTAATAATAATGGAACATCTTTTATGGTATCTCAGTTTACATGGTTGATAAACTGAAGGAATTTCTAATCCAGTCATTATTACTAAGAACATTTGTGGCAATTAGCAATTCCTAATGAGTTACAAACTTTTTTCAATGTGTCATTTCATAAATGACAGAAAACATCTGCAAAAATAAATATCCCTTACCAATTACAGAACATCTTTGGATCATAATCTATTGCACCATCTTTTTCGTCATAGCATACAACTGTGGTAACTGGCATCCTTTGTTAGTCACCAGGAGCATGTGGACACAATTCTCCACAGGTTAGCAGGGTTAGAATATAAGATTATACACATTTCATTATTTGGTCACCCACTATGATCCAACCTCAGTCTAAAGAATGTTTCAGTTTGATATGTACAGAGCTCTAGATGTGTAGGTGCAAAACACTTTGGTTTATACACACAAGAGATTTTATTAATCTCTCTGTGATACACACACACACTGTCATAAACAGATATTAGGGGTTAATAGAACAGAAGTACTTCATATCTCTTTTGCCTGTAAAGGGTTAACAAGTTCAGTGAGCCTGGCTGTCACCTGACCAGAGGACCAATCAGGGGACAGGATACTTTCAAATCTTGAGGGAGGGAAGTCTCTGTGTGTGCTGTTAGTGTTTGGCTGTTGTTCACTCTGGGGGCTCAGAGGGACCAGACATGCAACCAGGTTTCTCTTCAATCTCTTTGATACAGTCTCTTATATGTCCAGAATAGTGAGTACTAGGTAGATAAGGCGAGTTAGGCTTATGTTTGTTTTCTTTATTTGCAAATGTGTATTTGGCTGGAAGGAGTTCAAATTTGTATTTTGCTGAAAGGATTTTAATTTCTACTTGTATACTTAGGCTGGGAGGGTATTCCCAGTGTCTATAGCTGAAAGACAGTGTAACATATTCCATCTTAAATTTACAAAGTTAATTTTTACTGTTATTTTCTTTCTTTAATTAAAAGCTTTCTTGTTTAAGAACCTGATTGTTTTTTTTTAATTCTGGTGAGGACCCCAGGGGACTGGGTCTGATTCACCAGGGAGTTGGTGGGAAGAAAGGAGGGAAGGGGGGGAGAGAGGTTAATTTCTCTCTGTGTTAGGATTACTTTCTCTCTCAGGGAGAGTCTGGGAGGAGGAGAGAGAAGGAGGGGGAAGGTGGATTTTCCTCTCTGTTTCAAGATTCAAGGAGTTTGAATCACAATGATCTTCCAGGGTAACCCAGTGAGGGGAAGCCTGGGAGAGGCAACGGAGAGGGAAAGGGTTTACTTTCCTTGTGTTAAGATCCAGAGGGTCTGGGTCTTGAGGGTCCCCGGGCAAGGTTTTTGGGGGACCAGAGTGTACCAGGCACTGGAATTCCTGGTTGGCGGCAGCGTTACAAGTACTAAACTGGTAATTGAGCTTAGAGGAATTCATGCTGGTACCTCATCTTTTGGACGCTAAGGTTCAGAGTGGGGAATTATATCATGACACACACACACACACATTGGTGGGAATTTTATATTTACTGAAAGCTGTTTCACCTCTCATATGGTTTAGTATTTTAATCATACAGGTCCTGATTCAGCAAGGGGCCTAACTGGAAGCATGTGAGCAGTGCCATTGACTTAACTGGGGCCATTCATGTGAGTAAATGTAGGCACGTGCTTTAGAACCTTAATGATCTGGGCCAGAAGCTGTTCCAATGCTCCCCTCTTCATCATATTCCTTCTTGCTAATTATTAGACCAATCTGGTGTACGTTAGCTCATTAGATTTAGTGATGTCTCTTGGGTTTGGGTCTTATCAGAGTTCAGGCTGTTTCTTCACCAGCATTCTAGCAGAGTCCCAAGCCTCCATTTTTCTGACCCTAACATTCCTAGAAAAAGCTTCCAAATATATTGTAATGAAATTCTTCTGGTTAAGGTATTTTTTGGGGATGTCATTAAAATCCTTTCTCCAGATATCTAAGCAATTCTTTCTTCTTTCTTTCTTACTAACTTGGGGAGCAATAATTCTTCTTTCTCTGTGGGTTTTTCTTCCTCTTCTGTTCTTTGAATAAAGTTACAGAGACTCAGGGGATCCAAGAAAAGCCTTAAATGATTTGACTGAAAAAAAAATGCTGTACTTTTATTACTTTAGTTCCCAAGGAAAAGTATTTATTTTATCTTAATGAAGATACCGCCATCTTTATTGGAGTTGGTTGTGTTTGTCCATTAAATATATAAATACTTTTGTGATTTATTAACTGAACTGATAATCAAATTAATCAGGCAACAATAGATAAATATTCAGTTAGAATTTGATAGTTATAGACTGTTTATAAACCAGTTGTCTCCTTCAGGTTACATTAGCTATACATTTATATTCTTCCATAAGATACACCAACCTGGCAACAAAGTCTCACCACACTGGCTGACAGGAAGTCAGAAATGCAGTCTCCTTCGGTATTCCAGTCCTTGTTTTACCACCTGTATACTAGACTTAAAGATGAGTGGTTATTTAAAAAACAAATTAATCAAACAAAAAGTTCTTCTGATTCCAAAGGACCAGCCACGTACCCAGGTCAATATACAACTCAGATCTTATGCAATAAATAAGCTGTTGCCAATCCTTAGTATCTATATAGTATGTAAAGGTTTATTTATAAGAGAAAAGACAGAGAAGAGAGTTAAAATGCTCAAAGGAATCACATACATACACTTATTGCAAAGTTCTTGTATCAGGCTTGAAGAAATGACGAAATAAACTGCTGGCTTGTTAAGTCAATGGTTACTTCCAACAGATTGAAAGATCCTCAGCCCCTTGGTTAGATTGCTCCCATTAGTATAAGTCCATAGTCCAGAGATCAGAGCAGGAAAGGGGCAAAACTGAGATATTTCCAGGGCCTTTAATAGCTTCTGCCATGTGGAGAGAACTTCATTGTCCCAAACAAAGCCCCCAGCACAGTTAGTGGAAATGTACAGGCATAAGATGGAGTTTAGTGTCACATGAGCTGGTCACATGCCCTTGCATACTTTCAGAGAATCATAGAATCACAGGACTGGAAGAGACCTCAAGAGATCATCTAGTCCAGTCCACTGCCCTCAGGGCAGGACTAAGTATTATCTAAACCATTCCTGAGAAGTGTTCATCTAACCTGTTCTTAAAAATCTCCAGTGATGGAGATTCCACAATCTCCTAGGCAATTTATTTCAGTGCCTGACCACCCTAACAGTTAGGAATCTTTTCCTAATATCCAACCTAAACCTCCTATACTGAATTGTGGTCAGAACTGGACACAGCATTCCAGCAGTGGTCATATCCATGCCAAATACAGAGATAAATAACCTCTTTGCTCCTACTCAAGAGTCCCCAGTTAGTGTATTAAGTATTACATTAGGTGTCTTGACCACAATGTTGCACTAGGAGCTCATGTTCATTTGTTTATTCACCACAAACCTTCACCTCAAATCTTTTTCAGAGGCACTGCTTCCCAGGATAGAGTCCCATCTTGTAAATAGACCTACATTCTATGTTCCTATATGATATATTAAGGCTGTCAAATGATTAAAAAATAATTGCCATTAATCATGCAATTAATCACACTGTTAAACAATAACAAAGTACCATTTATTTAAATATTTTAGATGTTTTCTACTCACTTCAGATTCTTGATGTTTTCACTTCTTCAGATTCTGATGTTTTCTGCTCACTTCAGATTCCTAAACCTTGGTGCAGCATCTATCTTTTGAAATCTCAAATTGGTACCTTCTTTGTGTTTTGTCAAATACTGCAGTGAAAGTATTCTTAAATTGAACAACATCATCTGAGACTACCATAACACAAAATATATGGCAGAATGCAGGTAAAACAGAGCAGGAGACATACAATTCTCCCCCAAGGAGTTCAGTCACAAATTTAAATAACGGATTTTTTCTTTAACAAGCATCAACGACGTGGAAGCATATCCTCTGAAAGCATGAAGGGACATATGAATGTTTAGCATACCTGGTGCGCAAATACTTTGCAAAGCCAGCTACAACAGTGCCATGCAAAACCCTGTTCTCACTTTCAGGTGACATTGTAAATAGGAAGCGTGCAGCATGATCTCCCGTAAATATAAACAAACTTGTTTGTCTTAGTGATTGGCTGAACAAGAAGTAGGACTGAGTGGACGTGTAGGCTCTAAAGTTTTACATTGTTTCATTTTTGAGTGCAGTTATGTAACAAAATATGTACATTTGTTAGTTGCACTTTCATGATAAAGAGATTGGACTACAGTACTTGTATGAGGTGAATTGAAAAATACTATTTTTGTTTATCATTTTTACTGTGCAAATATTTGTAATAAAAATAATATAAAATGAGCACTGTACACTTTGTATTCTGTGTTGTAATTGAAATCAATATATTTGAAAATGTAGAAAACCATTCAAAATATTTAATACATTTTAATTGGTATTCTACTGTTTAACAGTGCGATTAAAACTGTGATTAATCATGATTATATTTTAAAATTTTTTAATTTTAATTTTTTAATTTTGTTGAGTTAATCGCATGAGTTAACTATGATTAATCAACAACCCTAATATATATTTAAATTTACTTGTATTAAAAGGTATACTTTTGAGGATGATGATCAGTTGTTTTCTATGTCCACTGAAGGTAGGACAAGAAATAATGGGCTTAATTTGCATCAAGGGAAATTTAGGTTGGATATTAGGAAAAAACTTTTTCATTGTAAGGACAGTTAAACACAGGAATAGGCTTTCAATGGAAGCTGTGGATCCTCATTATTGGAGGTTTTTAAGAACAGGTTAGACAAACACCTATCAGGGATGGTTTGGGAATGCTTGGTCCTGCCTTAGTGCAGAGAGCAGGACTGGACAAAGCCTTGAAATCCCTTTAGGCTCTACATTTCAATGATTCTTTGATAGGAATCAAGGTGTTTTTCATAATATGAGTAAGAAATTGTGTAGATATATAGCTATATTTGAAGGGAAACTATCAGGTTAATACACACACTCTGATTCTCTCTCTCTGTCTCTCTATCAAAAAGATGATCATTCCACTTTATATACAAAAGCATATATAGGCATATGAACAGATTTAATCTTAATTTATTTCTAATTTATTAAAAAGAATATTCTTACAAATATTGAAATGGGAGAAATCACAATTTTATTCAAGCAGAATCTCCCACACATAGTGTTTCCCGCAGGACTGTGATTTTCATGACTCTTATTCTTCAGGTCAAGTGGAAATTGGAAACAATCTCCTTTTGGTACTGAAGAACTTTTCTTAGTTTAGCTGGATTCTAAACTTTTGATCCCCAAATCTTTTTGAATTTAAAGGTGAGGTACTAGTGCAGGGGTCGGCAACCTCTGGCATGCGGCTCACCAGGGTAAGCACCGCGGTGGGGCAGGCCAGTTTGTTTAGCTGCCATGTCGTCAGGTTCAGCCGATCGCGGCTCCCGTTGGCTGCAGTTTGCCGTCCTAAGCCAATGGGAGTGGTGGGAAGCTGTGGCCAGCACATCCCTCACCTGGACCACTTCCCGCTGCCCCCATTGGCCTGGAACGGTGAACCGCGGCCAGTGGGAGCCGCGGTCTGCCAAACCTGCCGACGCAGCAGGTAAAAAACCTGGCTCAGCCCAGGGTGCTTGCCCTGGTGAGCCGCATGCCAGAGGTTGCCGACCTCTGAACTAATGCTTCCCATTCCTATGAACTTTGGTTCACAATTTTCTTTCTGAACAGTTTATTCTCCAAGCAGATAACTGGATGTCCTGTGTGTTGATGTGCATGAAAGTACATGTTAAGGAAAAACTATTTGTCTCACTGAAGACCATGTTGTTAGGACCAAGATTTGTATTTACTGTATATATCCCTTACAATTGCAACGATCTTCTGGTCTCTTTTATTATAAATCCAACTGGTTAAAAAAATGTAGACAGCAATATGTAGAGACACATTTTCTAGAGTTCTCTCTGTTTCTCTCTCTGTGTGTCTGTCTCCATGCACACCCACATACACACACATGGAACTTTATTACATTATTTAATACAAAGCCTCTTTTGAATCTCCCAGACCAATAAACTTGTTTCCTTGTAAGGTATGGAGAACAGTTGTTTGCAGGGACCAAGAATATGTCCTATTACTTTCTCTTTCTTTCTTATACGATGGAAATTCAGCAACCATTGCAATTTCCAATTTGACTGATAGCTTTGCATTACATTTTAGGAAAATTGCCACACTTCCCTATATGATTTGTCAAACTACAGACAGTTGGCTTTCTCAGTTTACATACATACTCAGGTTAGCTTTCAAGTCTAGTTAGTTATCTGCAGTCACTGAGTGGAATTGGTGCTGCTGTATAAAAAGAGCCTCAGCTGTAAATATGAAGGACTAGAAATAGCCTTGCTGCAGTCTGCAGAAACCTACTAACATGAAGTTCTCATTTAAGTATATGGATATAGTGAATGTGGGGCATACATACAGATGGTAAAGAATTCACTTGACACATTTCAAAAACTGTCTGCATCCATAGTCATAGCATTTAAGTCCAGAAGGGGACCACCACCAAATTATTTAGTCTGACCTCTTGTATATCACAGGCCAATGACACCACCCAGCCACCAGCACACTAAACCCACAACTGACACTAGACCAAAGTAGCACAGCCCAGGGGAGATTAGATTATTAAGTATCACAGACAGAGAATCGGAATGACCAGATGCTCCAGAGCCTGAGGCAACCTGCAGTGGCAGGGTAATGATTAAGTGAGATATACCTAGATAATCCTAGCAAATTGACCCACCCCCAGATGCTGCAAAGAAAGGCAAAACACCTGCAACGCTATTGCCAATATGACTTGTGGAAAAATCTTCCTAACCCCCACATTGGTTCAGTTAGACCCTGAGCATGTAAGCAAGAACTGTCCAGCCAACCCTCCGAGACAGAACCTGTTGGTGCCTCCTCAGAGCCCTTGCCCACCCCATCTAATGTCCCATCTCGAGCTGGTGGCCTCCCCTGATGCATCAGAGGAAGGAGATAATCCTCCACTCCAAGCTCCAGAATATCTTTGAGGGGAGAGAGAGGAATCCACTTCCCTACAACTGCAGATGGCTAGCTTAAACCCTGAAGCACAAGCTTTTAAGCATAAGACTAAACTGGAAGTGAGCCTGATCTGCTGAGTCCTGCCAGCTACCATCACAAGCACCCCATTATACAACTGAGCTCATAAATTTGTCCAGGTCTCCTCTTAAAACTATTTAAAGTTGTTTTCCTCCACAGTTCCTGTTAGGATGCTGTTCCAGAACTTGCCTGATACAATCCTAGGATTACATTTTGCCTTTTTCACAGCTACAGTGTGTGGTGGCTTGTAATCATTGTGTGATTGATCCATCTACCCAGGTGTCTCTCTCCTCTGTGGCTTCGAGATGCAGAGCCTCTAGCTTGTAGCAGAAATTCTTATTACCAGAGACAATAGTGCCTGACTTTGCTCTTTGTCCTATTGAACTTTATCCCATTTATGTCACTCTGTCTTCAGGTCATCCAGATCTTCCTGTACAATTATTCCGATCCTCCTCTATATTGACAATGCCTCACAACTTTGTCTCACCAGCAAATTTCACTAGCACATTCCCACTACTCTTGACAGAATCTTTAATAAAACTATTGATAAAAGCTGATCCTTGAGGAACTCCTCTAGTATCTCTCCAGTCTGATATTCACTTTTCAGCCACAACCCGTTGTCTTCTACTTTTCTATAGCCAGTTCCTTATCTACTTATTGTTCTTGTACTGATCCTTATCTTCCCTAATTCAATGAATAATTTCCTATGTCAGAGTATGTCAAATGCTGTGGCTGAAGTCTAAGTGTATTCGATGTACTGCACTTCCCTAACTTAAAAAAAAAAAACAGTTATTTTCCCGTAGAAGGAACAGCTTAGTCTGGCATAATCTACCTTTGTTAAACCCATTTTGCATTATCCTACCCATGTTACCATTTACCATTTAGCTCCATTAATTTAATTATTCTTTGCCTTCAAAACTATTCTAAAGCCTTGCATACTACTGAGGTCAAACTAAGAGATCTGTAATTGCCTGGGTCATTTTTTCCCTTTCTTAAATAGTGGTACAATGTTAGCTATTTTCCAGTCATATGTACTACCCGAGATTTATTAAAAATTCCTTGCAACCGCACCAGCAATCTCATAGACCAGTCATGTCAGTATTATGGCGTGGAAAATATCCTTTCTCCCAGCTGAGCTCATTAAGCTTGTTAAGACTTCTTCCACCTCAGAAGTGGTAATTTCCATTCCAGTTCTAGTCATTTCCATCAGCTATACTGCCTTCATGCACATGTTCTATATTATCATCTTTACTGAAAATTAAGACAAAATATTTGTTTAGTTTTTGGGACACCCCAGATTATCTTTAATCTGTTTCCCAACCTCATTCTTCTTTAATCTGTTTTTATTTATATAACTAAAAATCTTGTTATTTATTTTAATTTTCCTGGCAAGAGCTAATTCAGCTCGATTTTAGAAGTTCTTACATTATTCCTATATTTTCCATCCTCTGTGATCTACTTGGCAAGATCAGCCCCTTTTCCCATTCCCTATAGGCACTCTGCTTACTCCAAATAATCATTTTGAGGTGGCTATTCATCATGCTGGTCTGGATCCTTTCCCTCCAAGTTTTTTCCCCTTGCTTGGGATGCAAATTTCAGAATTTTTGTATAGCTTATTTGAAGAAATTCAAGACTTCTCCACATTTAAATCTTTGAGCTCTTCAGGGCAGATTACTTCCTTAAGTAATTCCCTTAATTTCCCAAAGTCTACCATTATGAAATAATAATAATAATAATAATAATAATTAAAATATTTAATAATTAATAATTAATGATAAATAAATGATAGTTGACTACCTGGTTTTGATTATCCTGCCATTTAATTTAAATTTGAATCAACTCTGATCACTCAATCCAAGCTTATTTCAATCAGATCTTCTAAGATGTCCTCAATACCAAGTCTAAAATTGCATCATTTCTTTTTGGTTCAGTGACAATTTGATGAACAAAACTGTCATTGATAACATCTAGCAATAAGTGGGTCCTACTAGTATCAGCAGCATTTATTCTCCAGTCTATATCTAGGAATTTAGTGTCTCTCGTCATGACACATTTCCTCAAAGCATTTATCTCTTAAATAATATTAAAGAGATATCTATCCTTTTCTGACTCTGACCCTGGGGGAGGGGGAGGAAGGCCAGTAACAGATCCCTAATACTATCTCAGTAGAACCTCTTTTACAATCCTTCCCAGAAGTGATTGAGACCCAAACAAATTCTGTTTTGTCCGTACTATCACTTCTGATTTCTTTATAATTTTACTGCTTCATTGATGTGTACAGTACTATCTCACCACTTTACCCACTTTATCTTTATTCTTTTCTCTCTTAAATACCCACATTCCAGCCAGGAGTGCTATTCCACTATGTTTCTGTAATCCCTATAATATCTGACTTGACTTCCTGCACCAGTTGTTCCAGTTCCTACATTATATTGCCCCGATATCTTGCATTTGTGTACAAGGATTTCATTTCTTTCTCCAATCAATATTTGTACTTTCTTTCCTCTTGTTGTCAATACTCTTATCTTGTGGTGTGATATTATTCCTTACTACATTTTCATTTAGCTGATTTTCCTTCTTCTGTGTATTGAAGCCCAGTGTGAAGATTTCATGAGTCTTTCTGAACCTGCTCTTCTCATCTCCTATCTTAAAGCTCTTCTTATCCATCATGCCAGCCTTGATCCCAGAAAGTTAATACCCCAGGTACTCAGATGGAGTCCATCACTCATGAAAAGTCTTCTATCTGTGAATGTCTCCCAATGGTGGATCATCCCAAAAGCTTCCTCATAGTACCAATATTTGAGTCATCTGTTGATCATCATTATCTTGTCATGCCTTCGCCCTCTTTCTCCAGGAATTGGAAGTATTCTTTTGAAGATCACCTGAGCTTCTGCTTTTTAAGACATGAAGCATGGATTTTTGATCCATTCCAGTGAGAATCTAATAGTGCCATTCATCCTGTCATGCAGCACAGCCAGTGTATTTTTCCCCATTCCTGTCAGGATCCTTTTCAGCCTCATGTCCACAGGTGGTATAGTTGCTCTTAGCAGACAGTGCTCTCTTTTGTCAGACTTTAAAGGCCCATTATGTACATAAGCATACATACATATTCCTCTCTCATATTCTAAAGGGCATGTACCCGTTTAAGTAAGGTCACATGGAAAGACTATTGAAGTAATTAGAAGGAATACAGTTGATTATAATAGTACTGGGTCAAGCCATTATTAATCAGCCAGAAACATCATTGAATTAAATTAATAATTATACACAATTAAATACTTTAAAGTAAATAATAAATAAGAAAGTAATAAGTAATACTCAAATAAATTGTAATTCTTTATTTATTCAAAATACTTTACAAACATTAACTATGAGAGGGAAGGAATTTTAAGTGCAGTATTATTATCCACTTTTTATAGAAGGCAAAACTGAGACAATAATACTAAGGGCAAAATTTTCAAAAGTGTCTCTTAATTTGAGATGCAACCCTTTTTGGAAAGCAAAAAGTGTGTCCATTTGGGTACACGAAGATGGAATTCTCCAAAGTTATTGAATGCCTTTTAAAACTTCCAAGCCTTAATAACTTGCTGAAGGCCACAGAGCATGAGATGCAGAGCCATATATAGGACTCAGATTTCCTGCTCTCAATTTTGTGCTTCATCCATGAGACAACACTTGATGGTGCATAAAAAGAGGTGTTGATTGTTCTCCATCTTCTTATTTGTTTGTCTTTTGATGGCAAACTTTTTGAGGCAAGGGCTGTCCTCCCTTCAAATGTCTGGAAAGTGCACATTGTGGTTACTACTGCAAACCATAATTAAAAATAATTATACAGCAAGGTATGGAGAATAATGGACCAGATCCACAAAGGGCCTTAGGTGCCCAAAACCAAATTTTAGGCACCACTGTAATCCATAAAAACCTTGTTTGGCTGATGCCTAAACCTGCAGGTGACTAAACTCATTCAGTAGCTAAGTGTTTGCCATAAAAGTTTCCTTGGTGCCTACGTTTCTGTGTCCGAGGATGTGAACAGCTGCTTCACTCTGGGCATCTGGATGCCCATCTCATGCCTATCCTTGTCTGTCCTCAAAGCAGGAGATGATGGAGGTCCACATCTATTTTCCCCGTGGGGCCTGTTCCAGTGGGTGTGCTCAGAAACTGTATAATTCCACACAAAATAGCTGGAGTGGCAGAAGAAGAAGGACCTATCCTAGCACAGAGGTTAGGGTACTCACTCAGAATGTGGGAGACCCTCATGTCAATTCCTCCTTTTGCCTCATGAGAAAGAACTGAATAAGGGTTTTCCGCCTTGAAGGTGAGTTCCCTAACCACTGGGCAACAGGATGTTCTGATGGTAGTCTTTCTCCATCTCTCTTATTGAAGCTGTTCCACTTCAATTAAATATTAATTGGGCCAGAGAAAGAACAAGAAGGTCTCTATAATCAAGTGGGCCTCTTCCGCTAAATGTGTTGGCTCCATTAAAGCATTGGCTTAAAGCCACATTATTTGTCTGAAGGGGTTTTTGTTTTAAAAGAAGGTGTCCACTCTGATTGCAAACAAAACACCCTTCCATATATTTCCATATGGTTGTGAACACCCAAGTAGAGGAGATTAAAAAAAATGAGTATCTATGAGGTACATATTGTTTTTATGGGAAAGGAAAAGGACATATCTTACATTTTAGTTACATGTGTCTTGTGCACTGTCCATTAAACATTCCAAACTATTATAAAGAAGTTAAGCTTCAATTTTACCCATAACATTATTATTAGTATTGGTATAATAATAAGGCATTAATTTCAATGGCTTATTTCAAATTCAATGTATGTCCATATACATGCATGTATGTCTCTGTCATTATATATGGGAACATTTGCAGTCATTCTCTTTGTTGTATTATCTTGTCTATATTTTCTCCATATATTTCTTGTGTTACCTATGCCATTTGATATATTTTTGCAGTATTGGCAATTTTTTTTACTTCAAAATTTTGCATACGCTCATAGTTCCCACACTTGCCACCACCACCACCAATATCAGTTACTTCTGTAGCATGTTTCATATTAAAATTCACCATAGCTAAGGTTTTCAGGGGAGAAAAATTGGCATGTCTCAGTGGTACATGAGCTAGGTATGGATGTCACTTACTATAATAGGGTTTCTAAAAAATGACAGGTCAAAGCCTTGGCTTTGAAAATACTTATGGAGAGTGTCAATCATTGCCAGTTCAAATACACAGTTTTCTGGGCATACCTTTAAGGGATGCTCCTAACTTTTCATCAAAAATTCCTTCTGTACTTGTCTCATCTAGCAGAGCTTCTCCCTAAAGATTGGAATTTTAAATGAAAAAAAAAAAGAGACTGATTTGAAAGGAAAACCTGAATAATTTTTACATTTTTTTAATTAGCACTTCTTAAATGTACACTGTAGTTTGACTCTTTGCCTTTACCTTTTTAACAAACAGAGTTTCCCTGATTTTTGTTCTTTGTCCTTCTCTTTCTGAGGCCTGCTGCCTCAGAGAAGTTTTTCAATGGTACATGCCTTAGCCTTTTAAGATGAAAATAAAGCATGTCTTTAAAGAACCCAACAAAAGTTGCAATTTAAGGGAATATCATGGCTGAACTTTTCTTTAGTAGCAACCTACAGAAAAGTAGTCTATAGGATGGCTGAAATTAACTTCAAGCATGGTATTCAGCACTGCATTTGAGAGAATAATTTGCAATTAATTTAATTAATTTAATAACTTTAGTTTCCTATTCTCTCTCTCCTTTTTTTAATATCCACAAATAGATCACAATTTCTTCTAATATAGTTGTTATATCTTTCAACTATTATTTTCTCTATGGGCTCACCATATATTTGTGAAATTTGAGATATACTGATGAACTGTGATTGATCAGATAAATCATGTGATGTTTGCTTAATGAGCACATTTACATTTCAAATATTTGTTCATCTTTGAAATTTGGTTTTGCAAGTACAACTCATTTCCTTTAATACTTTATTGGAATGTAGCATAAAAGAGATATAAATGTGGCTATTTCAAATTCACTAGCACTTCCATATGAATATTTGCAGAACAATTGTACTTTATTCATTTTGCTCTATTCACTACACCTTTATAGCTACTCTTATAGCTATGGCAGAGATAGCCTTTAGGCTGAGTCAGATACTCTGCCCCTCACCCCTCAGTGTCTATAGTCTGGATAATGAAAGACAGTTATTCAAAAGGGAGAAAGCTCCTAGGAAAGTAAGAGTAACATGATATGGACATCCATCTCTTTTCTATGAACCCCCAGTATCCTTGCAAGTTATTTGACATCACAAAGAGAGAAGCTCCATAAGAAAATCTTGGATATAGACATCTCAGGTTGAGGACCATCTTTTTGTTCTGTTTGTATAGTGCCTAACACAAAGGGGTCCTGATCTATGACTAGAACTCATGTACAAATAATAATATTTTCCAGAAGTTCTCAGTTTTGTCCTAACTTTATGCCCAATTATGTCATTGGGAGCTCTAGTAATTTCTTGAGTGGGAACAGAGCTAGACTAGTGCTGAATGCTTTTGAAAAATCCCCCTTTTATATGTTATAATGCCTAAGAGTTTCATCATGCCTCATGGAAAGCATTGTAAGCTTCCATTAGCTTCAACTGGAATAGGATTGAGCTCAAAATGTATCTCTAACCTTCTCTACCAGAAGAAGAAGAAAGAAAAAGCCACAAGAAAGGCAACACAATGTCTGGAGGAGAATCAGAACCAAACATTAAGAAGTTTGCTTATAAATCATATGTATTTATTCATTTGTCCTTGCAAACAAGACATATTTCTGGCCAAGAAGTTTATTGGGTAAGAGGCAACAGGATGAGAATCTTACAATTTGCACTGAGATTATTGCATCCCATAAAATAGCAGAAGTGAAAATATCTGGTTGTAAATAAAATAACCTAAATCTACATGGTAAAAAGGAAGTTTCTTCCAACCTTACAGTCACATAATTGACTTACATTCTGTCAGGACTGATGTTAGGGTGTTTTTGTATTCATACTTAAAACTGATGCAGGTGAGTAAGTTATTCAATGGAGTAGTCCAATTTAAATTTATGGGACTACTCTCTTGAGTAAAGTAACATGCACAGGCATTTGTAGGATGGGGACCATATACTTTAATGATTACAAAACACTGCTAACTTAGTACTGAAAGAAGGTAACATAATTATGTAAACCAAGAAGAGACTGACCCTGCAGTCAATTTTTGAATAGTACACTAATTGCCTGATAAGGAAATCAAATCAGACATTAGCGGTAAATCTTCATCTCAGCATTCAGGGAGTTACATGCACAAACCTTGTTACCAGCGACAGACATTGCATATAATTCCTCATGTGGTATGATGAAAATTCAGTTGTTGTTTGTTTTTTTACTTTACTTTGCGATTCCTTCATGAAGTGTTGACTTCTGAGTTTCTCTAAATCTATCTCTGCTCTTTAATATTGATCTAGAAAATGAAGCCCAGCTGTTCTTATGTATTCTTCTATGACAGCTGGGCAAAATGGAAGCCAGTAGCAGCACTGGGTAATTTAACAGTAGTATTAGCAACAGTACTATTACCAACCTTATAATATGACCTTATAATATTGTTAACCACAAGCTAACAAATTGAGATATTAAAATAATGTTTAGATTTATTTTATTTGTCTTCTGCTGTTTTAGCCTTTAGAGTTCATGTTTTCAAACTCTTCACCTCAAATGTAAAGACTAGGATCTTAGTTTAAAAAAAAAGAAGAAGCTGAGCTTCTCATATAATCATATGATTCCAGGAGCTGGGGCTTTAATAAAAATACTGCAAACATTACAAGCCTTATGATAAAATCACCAAAATGGCAACACTGATTTATCAAAGTTGTTACAGTTATCAAGGGCTAGATTCTGGTACCTTTGGTCAAATTGAGTAGTACGTTACCTGGTATTACCAATGAGTCCAATGAGACTACTTGTCACATAAGGTAATATTCAATGTGAGTGAAAGTATCATTATCTAGTCCAAAGAGACTTCTTAACCTTGAATTTTGGACCAGGATAGAAGCTCTCCATGTCCCTTTCCTTTCTCTTCCTCCTCCCCCACAACCCCCCAGTCAAAACAACAACAACAACAAGAAAAATGGTTCCAAGCTTCAGGGTATCCCCTTTTGGAACTTTAAAAGTTACTCTTCAGAAAGGATCAAATCACACACCATTTTAATGATTATGTTAAGCTTTAACATATTTTATTATCCAAAACAAAATTGTTTTTGTTTTTTAACAAAAATATGACAATTTACACTATTTTCTATGATGATCACTTAATTTACTAGTATATTACATTATCTAAACAAAACATGCAATTATTATACAACAAAAACACCATTTATAAGTGCTCTTTCTCAATAAAAGAAGTTGAAATTATACCCTCGTTTGATTTTCACAGGAACAGTACATTTTGTTTACAAGTATTATCTTAATCTAGTTCCAGAATTTGAAAAAAAAAAAAAAAAAAAGTAAATTGTCTCCCTGTTGCTGGATTTTATTTAACTAACTCAGGTTATGCCAGAAATGGTCAATGAAATACTTAACTGTAAACATTAATATCTCTTTTCCTGATTAAGTTCACTTGATAACTCCCTTGCTTTTTCTAAACAATCAAATTCGCAGTCAATCAGTGTTCATCCAAAATAATCACTACTGACTTTCACCAGTTTCTGCTAGCCTGAAAACTTAATGTGAGCAAGATTATTTTCTATGAGTATTAACTATCAGGACTTTTAGTTCTTTCACTTCTCTTTGCTGCAATCTGTTGCAAGGTCTGGAGCTTAAGGCAATTTCAAGAAGCGTGGGAGTGGTTACTTACCACTTAAACAATTATTTTAACTTACAAAGTCCTCTAATGATTCTTCAGATGACCATTATGGATCGTCCAGCAAGTGGAGTCTGAAATTTGTGTTGCAGGTACACAAGTTAAAAGATCAGAACTATACTTGTCGCTGCGGTTCCCTGAGCCTCAGAATCCAAAAAAATCTGTCTCTCCTCTGTCTCTGAGTGGTTGCTGACAGTATTATTCAAAGTCTTTCTGAAAGCAATTCTGGGATGGGGTCCAGTATTCTCTGCTTTATCCTGTTATCTCCTCTCATTCTAAGAATTGTTGGGTCTTTGTCATTCTTAAATTATGCTTCCAAGGTGGTCTCTCACTTACGTAGCCTCTTTATCATTCAATCACATCAAATCAATCACCCCAGACTTGTGTGATATTTATCCCAATTTCTTGACTTCCCACAGTGCCTTACACAGAACAATTTGGAACATTTCCTTGAAAAACTGGCAGGCTTGAGCTCAAAGTTTCCTTCTGCCTTTCTCTCAGAATTTCTTCAAACTTTCTTTTCTTGCTATGGAACCCAAATATACTGTGATGTGCCTGCCTAACATGCCAAATCCCAGCCTCACTTCGCTACAAGAACTGCAGCACACAATGTGTTCATAGATTCATAGATTGTTAATACTCATAGATTCCAAGACCAGAAAGTACCACTGTGATCATCTAGTTTGACCTCCTGTGTGACACAGGCCGTAGAACTTTCCCCAAATAATTCCCCAAATAATTCCTAGAACATAACTTTGAGAATAGCAACCAATCTTGATTTAAAAATGGTCTATGACGGAGAATCCACCATGATGCTTCATAAATTGTTCCAATGGTTAATTACTTTCACGTTTAAAAAATTACAGCCATTGGATTGTGCTATACCTTTCTCTGCTAGATTGAAAAGACCATTATTAAATATTTGTTCCCCATGTGGCTACTTACTGACTGCAATCAAGCCACTCCTTAACCTTCTCTTTATTAAATGGATTGATCTCCTTGGGTCGATCACAATAAGACATGCTTCCAATCCTTTAATCATTGTTGCTCTTCTCTGAACTCTCTCCAATTTATCAACGTCCTTCTTGAACTGTGGACACCAAAACTGGACACAGTATTTCAGCAGTGGTCAGACCCATGCCAAATACTGGGGTAAAGTATCTTTTCTACACCTACTTGAGATTTGCCAGTTTATGCATTCAAGGATTGCAGTAGCTCTTTTTGTTCTCTCTCTTCAACCATATTCAGGTGTGGACTTAACATTGTTTACATGTGTAGCATCTTTTTCTCTCAACCATTCACATTCCTTGATTTGTTAATTTAGAACACTCCAGCAGAGTTGTATCAGTGTATTTGATTTCACTCCATTCAACTTTGTCCCAACTCTTTATGGGGCAATGGTAGTTTGTTCTCATTTCCTCAAACAGGCAATATCAATTGTCCCTTTATTTATTTAAATCTAATTCAGATCATCACAGCTCAAATTTATGAAAAATGACAATCAGTTTGGAATCTATCTAGAATGAATAGGAAATTTATCCAATGCCATGTTTATCAAGAGCCAATTCTGACTTTTTCTTTTACTCTACTTTTTTTTTAAAGGATTTCAACATATGGATGATGAAAATATTTTAAAACTTGGGGGAACAGTGGAGTGTTCTGATACCTACAAAGGGCCTATTTCTTAAACACATAAAAGAAAGACTTTTTTCAAAGATGGCTTATTTAGCAGCTTTCCTCAGCTCATAGAGAGTTATTTCAAGGGTCAAAGGGAATTATCTATGAAAATTTGTAGGATTTACAATCCAAAACAGGAATTTACAAGTCTTACTGTGTTTTTACTTTAATTAATACAGTTAATCCTGTTAATTACAGTATTACCAACTCTAAGATTTCAAAAATATTATGAGTCATGCCTCAAAAATTAAGGATTGTCTTAAAGTTTAAACATTGTGGAGGGAATTCTTTTCATTTGGCTTCTGGTATCTGAGTTTTTCAGATACACTTGTTTCAAATTTCAAGTTTTTTCCCACAGCCAAGAGGGCTAGAAAACCTACTTTTATTTTTAATGAAAGTTGAGATTCTCATCTGATTAGTTGATTCCAGGTGCAGGGGCATTAATGAGAAAACACTACAATGAAACTTGTGATAAAAGTATGAGAGTTGGCAACAGAGCTGGCTGATGCCCTTTTACCAAAATAGAGGATTTCTGTAGGAAAATGTCAGTTTTGCTGAAAAAAAAATGATTTAGCTCCCTGGCTGGCTGCCTGCCTGAAAGGTGCTTGTCAATTTTACTTTCTGCCCATGAAATTGACAAAAGCTTTCCTGGATGGCTGCTGAGACTGAGCACTTGGATTATCTTCCTCCCAACCTCCCACTAGCTCCAGAGATGTAGAACCATTTTACCCTGCCTCCCTACCTCCCCCACAGCTCTGATATTCAAAGAGGTAGAAAGCTTGGAGGTTCTGCCTCTCTACTCAAGAGCTGGAGTAAAGGCTATGCCAGGGATCGGCAACCTTTGACACATGGCCTGTCAGGGAAATCTGCTGGTGGGCTGGGATGGTTTGTTTACCTGCAGCATCCACAGGTCTGGCCGATCTCAGCTCCCACTGGCCACTGTTCGCCATTTCAGGACAAAGGGGACTGTGGGAAGCAACTCAGGCTTAGGGATGTACTGACCACCGCTTCCCACAGCCCCCATTGGCCTGGAACAGCGAACCACGGCCAGTGGGAGCTGCGATCAGCCAAACCTGTGGACACTTCAGGTAAACAAATGGTCCCGGCCCTCCAGCGGATTTCCCTGATGGGCCAGATGGCAAAGGTTGCCGATCCTTGGGCTATGCATATATCTACATTGCAATTAAAAATCGCCTGTGCAAGCTGATTTGGGCTTAATGGGCTCAGGCTGTGGGGCTGTTTCATTGCAGTGTAGACTTCTGGGCTCAGGCTGAAGCCTGTGCTCTGGGACCCTTCCACCTCGCATGGCATAGAGCCTGGTCTCCAGCGTGAGCCTGGAAGTCTATATGGCAATAAAATAGCCCTGCAGCCCAAGTCCTGTGAGCCCCAGTCAGCGGGTACAGGCCAACCATGGGTTTTTAATTACAGTGTAGACATACCCTAAGTGTCATACCCTTTCTGACTCTCCTTCACTAGTCTGGGAAGCTCTTGACCAGTGTTTCTCAAACTGGGGTCGCCACTTTGTGTAGAGAAAGCCCCTGGTGGGCTGGGCCAGTTTGTTTACCTACCCCATCCACAGATCCAGCCGATCACGGCTCCCACTGGCTCCAGTTCGCTGCTCCAGGCCAATGGGAGCTGCTGGAAGAGGCGTGGGCTGAGGGATTTACTGGCCGCCACTTCCAGCAGCCTCCATTGGCCTGCAGCGGTGAACTGCAGCCAGTGGGAGACTTGGTTGGCTGGACCTGCAGATGGGGCAGGTAAACAAACCGGCCTGGCCCACCAGGGGCTTTCCCTACACAAGTGGCAACCCCAGTTTGAGAAACACTGCTCTTGGCAATTTCATTGTATGCTGCTGACTCCGAGTGCTCTGGCTCCATCTCCTCTGTAATTCTCCCCATTTATGGTGTTTTGAAGTTCTGGAGACCCTAGAAAGGACCGTCCCTCTGATTCCTAGCACATGTGTTGGTGTCACCAGGTATAACTCTAGGTAACTCGGGAGGGTGGTAGACCACAAGTGTCAACGAAGCCCTCCTGTTGTAGGCCTCAGTGAACCATTGTTCCTCCATGTTCAACGCTTCGTGTAACCTAGTGTAACCTAATGTACTGATAGTTGCAAAAATGTAGTATTAGCAGTTAGTTTTCTTTTGTAACAGCCAGTTCTCTGCTGTAATACATTGAAGCTAGGCTAAAGCAAGTTTCAAGGCCACTTTTAGATACAGCATACATGTTTCTGCAGCAGAAAGGGGGAGACGGAGGGGGAACACAAAGAAGTGTGTGAGAAGAGAATGCTGCAGCTGGACAGAAGAGGGAGGGGAAACAGGGGATTGCGAGTCAGCAAGAAAAGTTCTCATGGATATAAAGGAACAGACTGCTTGTTTTAAGTGTGCTTGATTTGAGGCGTCAGTCTCCCTGCACCGCTTTGAGATCTCAAATAAACTTGGTTTGCTTCTCCACCCTGGTGTGTTTATTGGCGCGGCACACCGGGCGACGGACACCCCCGCTGTTGCTTGGCCTCAGGCAGTTATCTGCCGACAACACATGGATAGTGTAATTGTGTCTGGCCCTTTCAAGGGGGACACTCCTATCTTCCGTCCACTTCCATGCACCTGCACAGAAGCCAGGGGAAATATGGCCTTATTTCCTCTTTTTGTACTACTCCCACATCCATATTCACTCATTTCAGTGCATGTATTAAAGATGAGGACCACTTGTTCTGGCTTTTTCTGAATTTCTTCAAACTGATTTCAACATGAAACATTGAGTTAAGTAGCTTAGAGCTTTCCATGTCCATGTGGATGTCCTCTGAGATGCCCAGTACTGGCAGTTGGAACTCAAAACTGAAGAATCAAGAAGAGATTAGGATTATTTTGACATTTTCCTCAGTGTAGGGCATGTTTCTTAATAGACCAGGTTCTTCTATTTCATAAGCAACTAAAGAGCTGCTCATACAGCCTTCTAATTTAGCAATCAGAAACCAAGGGGACTTCAAGTATTAAAATGCAGTGTGCCATGCCATGCGACGGAGATATCTATTATTTCTAATGCCTCTCTGTTTAATAGGGCACTTATCCTTTAAGGGAAGCTTTCAGCCAAGCATGGCCTTGGTCCTGGTTCATTATGGAACAATGGAATCTTGGGAAGTGAATTTCTTAGCAGAGCCCTGTGAATGGCAGGTTAGGCAGCAATGCATTCTGGGGAAGAAGGCAATGAAATATCTGAAAGAGCTTGGTGAAAAAGAGCCAGCCTGTGCTAGAAAGCCTGGCAATAAACCTAGGGAAAATAATGAACTGTCTAGTGAAAGGAGGAGACTTTGGAGATCTCCTTAAGTAAGAATGACCAGACACATATGTAGTATGTTTACTAACTATAGAGAACATCCGAGGGGAACTGGGGGAAGATAGCTGAGATCAGGCTTGGGAGGAGGCCTAGAAATAAGGTTCAGAGGTGGTTGAAGAATTCGAGCTTGGGCAATGGAGCAGAATTTGCAAAACAACTAGCATCAAATGAGGATGAGGTAAGAAATCTATTGCACTCTGCATGCTGCATTTGTGTTTTGAGAAAAAAAAATCATGGAATGTTTATATTTCTACCACATATTAAGTATGAGATGGAGTTCCTGTATTATAGTGGAAGTTGCTTTTGGCAGGGTTTTCCCTGGGAGGGGCATTTGGCTTTGGGCTCTACTTCTTTTCTTGGCTTGGTAAAGCAGCATTTGTTAACCTGCAGGGGATGTTTCAGGATTCATCTTCTCACACATATTTTCTTGGGTGGAGAGTTGGAGAGATTGTCTTGTTTGTGCCAGTGTTATATCTTCTAGTATGTTCACTTTTGGTGTGAAAAGCTGGCTATTGTGTATATTATCTCAGGATGGCCAAAGCTTGAAATAACCATCTCTTTGTGTTTTGATAAATCAAACGACTAAATATAAGGTACCGTGAATTTCCTCCCAACCCTATCCCCCCCAAAGTATCTGAGAGTATTCTTCTCAAATAAATGCACAAAACTGCAAATTTATAAAGTAATTTCTAAAATGAAAATAATCTCCTTTCTTTTCATGTTGCTATTTTTGCTCTTCTGATCTTGGCCAGTTTTCATGCAATGCTGTATAGTTTCTCATGTTATGAAAGTGTACTAGTCCTATTAACAAATGAAAAATTAGTTTCAGATTGCATGTTCCTACTATATGTCCAAAATTATAAGAAACAGAGGAGAATGGACTTCTTCAAAATGTTCCATGTAACTTGCAAACAAATTACAATTCTAAAAAAGCAAAACGATCCCCCCTCCTCCTTCCCCCAAAAATGCAAAGCTGCAAAATGAAGACAACTAAGAATATACTAAGCACATGAGAATAAACAGGCAATAGCTCTAAGCCCTGCTGTACTTGTTTATGGCAGAATATTTGCATTTTTCACTGAGAGTGCTGACTCACCAAACAATTAACTCATCTGACATAAAACTAATTACACATTCTACCCAGTACACAACCAAGATAGTACTGGCCAGATATACTGCATACACAATAATTAAATACCCCCATCATTACTTTCAGCTGCTTTAACTGGTGAGAATGAGAAGCATTCATGTTACTTATATCTACTGGAGATACATGGCGTGTTTCTGAATTAATCTGGTTTGATTTGAACTACAGATGTTGGATGTGCATGGGCAAGATGATCAATAGTGCCCTGTGACTTATTTTTGTTCACAAACATTATTCATTTTCCACCTGTATAAATTATGTGCAAAGGCTCTGAAAACTCCCCTTTGCAGATCTTAAAGCTATTGTGTGCCTCATGCTAACTGAAGCCAAAGAGGAAAACTGAAAAGACAGAAAAAACAACAAGGAGTCCTTGTGGTGCATTAGAGACTAGCACATTTATTTGGGCATAAGCTTTCATGGGTTAGAACCCACTTCATCAGATGCATTGAGTGGAAAATATAAGAGCAGGTTTAAATATATGAACAAATGTGAGTTGCCTTACCAAGTGTGAAGTCAGTCTAATGAGACAATTCAATTGACAGCAGGATACCAAGGGAGGAAAAATAACTTTTGAAGTGGTAATAAGAGTGGCCCATTTCAGACAGTTGACAAGAAGGTGTGAGTAACAGTAGGGGGAAATTAGTATTGGGGAAATTGGGTTTAGGTTTTATAATGATCCAACCACTCCCAGTCTTTATTCAGGCCTAATCTGATAGTATCCAGTTTTCAAATTAATTCCAGTTCTGCACTTTCACATTGGAGTCTATTTTTGAAGTTTTTTTGTTGAAGAATTGCCACTTTTAGGTTTGTTATTGAGTGACCAGGGAGACTGAAGTGTTCTCCTACTGGTTTTTGAATGTTATGATTCCTGATGTCAGATTTATTCTTTTGCACAGAGACTGTCCGGTTTGGCCAATGTACATGGCAGAGGGGCATTGCTGGCACATGATGGTATATATCACACTGGTAGATGTAAAAGTGAATGAGCCATGATGGTGTGGCTGATGTGCTTAGGTCATATGATAGTGTTCCTTGAATAGATATGTAGGCAGACTTGGCACTGGGGTTTGTTGCAGGGTTTGGTTCCTGGGTTGGTGTATTTTGTTGTGTGGTGTGTAGTTGCTGGTGAGTATTTTCTTCAGGTTGTGGGGCTGTCTGTAAGCAGGGCCTGTCCTGTCCCCCAAGGTCTGTGAGAGTGAGGGATTGTAGATCCTTGATGATGCGCTGCAGAGGTTTTAGGGGGTTGTAGATGACTGCTAGTGGCATTCTGTTACTTTCTTTGTTGGGTCTGTCTTGTAGTAGGTGACTTCTGGGTACCCTTCAGGCTCTGTTGATCTGTTTCTTCACTTTACCAGGTGAGCATTGTAGTTTTAAGAATGCTTGATAGAGATCCTGTAGGTGTTTGTCTGAGGGATCGGAGCAAATGTGGTTGTAACTTAGAGCTTGTCTGTAGACAATGGATCGTGTGATGTCGTCTGGATGAAAGCTGGAGGCATGTAGGTAAGTATAGAGGTCAGTAGGTTTCCGGTATAGGGTGGTATTTATGTGACCATTGCTTATTAGTACTGTAGTGTCTAGGAAGTGGATTTCTGTGAGTACTGGTCCAGGCTGAGGTTGATGGTAGGGTGGACATTGTTGAAATCTTGGTGGAATTCCTCAAGGGCCTTCCCATGGGTCCAGATGATGAAGATGTCATCAATGTAGCACAAGTAGAAAAGGGGTGTAAGGGTATGAGAGCTGAGGAAGTGTTGTTCTAAGTCAACCATAAAAATGTTGGCGTACTGTGGGGTCATGCAGGTACTCATAGTAGTCCTGCTGACTTGAAGGTATAAATTGTCTCCAAACCTGAAATAGTTGTGGGTGAGGACAAAGTCACAAAGTTCAGCCACCAGATTTGCCATGATGGTATCAAGGACGTTATTCCTGATGGCTTGTTGTCCATCTTTGTGTGGAATGTTCATGTAGAGAGCGTCTACAGCCATAGTGTCTAGGATGGTGTTTTCTGCAAGACCACCAAAGGATTGTAGTTTCCTCAGGAAGTCAGTAATATCTCGAAGATAGCTGGGAGTGCAGGTAGCAGAGGGCCTGAGGAGAGAGTCTACAATGCCAGATAATCCTGCTGTCAGGGTGCCAATGTCTGAGATGATGGGGCATCCAGGATTTCCAGGTTTATGGATTTTGGGTAGCAGATAGAATACCCCTGATCAGGGCTCTAGGTGTGTGACAGTGTAGATTTGTTCCCGTGCTTCTTTAGGGAGTTTTCTTGAGCAGATGGTGTAGTTTCTTTCAGTAATCCTCAGTAGGGTCAGAGGGTAATGGCCTGTAGAATGTGGTGTCAGAGAGTTGTCTAGCAGCCTCTTGTTCATATTCCGACCTTTTCATGATGACTACAGCATGGCTGAGGTTATGGGGCAAGTGATGCTGCTTTTTCACAATTTCTGCTGGTGCACATTGGTGGAAGAACTCTATGTAGAAGTCCAGTCTGTTTCAACTTTCAGGAGGAGTCCATGCATAATCCTTTTTGTAGTGTTGGTAGGAAGCTTTCTGTGGGTTAGTGTGCTGTTCAGTGGTGTGTTGGAAATATTCCTTGAGTGGGAGATGTTAAAAGTAGGTTTCTAAGTCACCACAGAACTGTATCATGTTTGTGGGGGTGATGGGGCAGAAGGAGAGGCCCTGAGATAAGACAGACTGTTCTGCCAGGCTAAGAGTGTAGCTGGATAGATTAACAATATTGGGTGAGTTAAGGGAATCACTGTTGTGGCCCCTTGTGGCATGTAGGAGTTTAGATACTTTAGTGTCCTTTTTCCTCTGTAGAGAAGCAAGATGTCTGTTGTAAATTGCTTGTCTAGTTTTTGTAAAGTCCAGCCACGAGGGAGCTCATGTAGAAGGTTGTTGTTTTGAGAGTTTCTAGTTTTGAGAGTTCATTCTTGATCTTCTTCTGTTTGCTGTATAGAATGTTGATAAGGTGGTTCCGCAGTTTCTTTGTGTGGCACAATCTATCACCATAGTCTGTGTGGTATGTTGATTGTAATGGATTTTTACCTTCAGTCCTTTTGGCATGATGTCCATTTGCTTGCATTCGGAAAGGAAGATGATGTCTGTCTGTATCTGCACAAGTTTTTAATGAAGTTGATGGATTTCCACTTCATACAGCTAAATTCAGTGCCTTGCATGGTGACAGGTTTCAGAGTGGTAGCCGTGTTAGTCTATATCAGCAAAAACAACAAGGAGTCCTTTTGGCACCTTAGAGACTAAGAAATGTATTTGGGCATAAGCTTTTGTGAGCTAAAATCCACTTCATCAGATGCATGGCATGGAAAATACAGAAGCAGGTATAAATACATGAACAGATGTGAATTGCCTTATCAAATGTAAGGTCTGTCTAACGAGACAATTCAATTAACAGCAGGATACCAAAGGAGGAAAAATAACTTTTGAAGTGGTAATGAGAGTGGCCTATTTCAGACTGGAATGGTTGGATCATTACAAAACCTAAACCTAATTTCCCCAATACTAATTTCTCCTTACTGTTACTCACACCTTCTTGTCAACTGTCTGATTGCTTCAGTGGCTGCCCAGAGATGTGTGGTTGCCCCTTTTGTGCTATGGAAAAAGTCTCCATGCCTGCTAGGCACAAGATGCTCCAATGTGAGCCAAGGTCGGGGCTTCTGATCTCTTTTTAATGGACCCAGTGGCCTTAGTATTTCACATAACTTGCATGAAGTTGTTTCTACTGTTCTCATTTACCAGCTGAAATAGCAGGCTGCGTGAGAGCCCTATGCCGTGGCCATAGTTTGAAGACTGGATTTCACCGCTGTCCAAATTAGGGTAGGATTGAGTTTAACCATATGTCACTATCACTGTTATCACTATTTCCAGATTGGATAACTGAACCTTTCTAAGCATAAGGATAATACTAAGTAGCATTTGTAGGGTTAGTGGTGCTGACACAACATTCATAGATACAGAGACCAGTAGGTGTTATTAAATCAGCTCCAGTTACCTTCCACTATATCATGTCGTCATGTCTTTCAGATAGTTTTAAAACTCCTTTTTAAAGCTATTTATGCAGGTTTGGCTGGTTTGATAGTTGATATTACATATGCAACACTAACTGAACTGTTTTTATTCATTTATTTTTAAAGACCTTCAGAGTAAGGTGTTACCTTCACAATTGTTTCATGCCCCTTAGTCCTTATATTTGACAAAAACTCAAAGTCCTGGAGTGTCTCTTATTTTCTCCTCTTCAGAACTTTCTATAAGTTAATGAGGTCAACACCTGGCTTTTCTTCTTTAGAATACATATATTGTTCAAGTCTGTTTGCAGGTTCTTTAATCATATCATCTGGTTATACAATTTTCTTTCAACACAAGCCTCCACTTGGCCCTTAATTCATTATTCCAGACTTTCATCCGATTAAACATGCATTTCTTGTTTTTCCTTTTTTTTTTTTTCTCAGCACAGACCTTTCACAAAGGGTCTGATACTTCAGTTGTTACTGAGGTGTTTAGTCCTTACTACAGTAATCTCAAGGGTATGTAGGGGAATGACATTTAAGCAAAATAAAAATATATATTGAAATGACCTTACTAGCAAATTTCAAAAACAGACTCGATAACCCATGGTTTGTACATTAGATAATTCTGTGGAAAAACAAATATTACAATGTTGAAGTCCTTCTACAAAATTTAATTATTATTATTAATAATAATTTTACAGTGATTTTGAACTGATCATGACTTTTAGTAACTTTTCAGTAATGTAATAGGATAGAGATGAACTCTTTTTAGACATTTGGGGCCTTAGCCACCTATAGAGGAACTACAGGAAATCCAGTTAACTTTAACGAGTGTTCTGTATATGGAATGCTTGTAGGACTGGGCCCTTAATGCATTACAGAAACATTTGGCTACCCCACTAGTTGACCTATTTTAAAATCAATATTGACTTTGTTTATAAAGAGAACTATTTAAAAATAAAACAAGAACAACCCTGTAGCACTTCAGACACTGGAACAACTTTCTTCTTAAAATGTTTGTCTGAAGGACATGTATAGAAACTCAACCTAATTACTCTATTAGCGTAAAGCCTTCTCCAATGGCTTGTTCACATTTAAAAAGTTTGACATTATGGACAGTCTTCACAAATTATACTATTTGTTTCACAGAAAAACTTCAGTCCACTGCTTGGATGCTTAATCCCCTGGCCACCACACATTTTTTGCATAGGAAATATAGTGGGATGGATATACAGTTTGTAATTTAGAACACATGACCATACATGTGCTCTTAGTGACAGGTGGGCTACACCTTATTCACAGAACAATGCCTCATAGTTAAGAGTGACCTGGAAAGGAGAGCAGCAGGCCAACTTTGTACATGCCCTCCAGGTTATGAACAGTGAAGCTAAAGGAGACCATGGAAGTGCCCAGCTACAAATCCTACTGTTCTGGACTTGGAAACCTGAGCCTGGCATCTGGATCTTTCAGTTGCCAGCTTCATTCTGTGAATAGCTTTAAGGGTTGACTAATCTGCAGAAACAAAGGAAAATGAAGGCCAAGGGGTCTATGTACAGAACCCTGCCAGCTGCATGAAGATGCAGTGCCAAAAGCATTTTGAGTATTTCAGTCACAATCACATCACTGTGGTCCAATGTCTTAAAAAGACATTTGTGTCAGATGAAGCTTGTGGTACATGTATCTGGTGTATGACAAATATATTAGGGATTGCACTCAAAACACACTATATTTGAAGTAATTTTCAGGGATACCATTTGTATCTGTCCTTAGTAAACTTTGTGATCAATCATGCCACTTCTCACAATAGATATCAAAGAAGTCCGTAAAGATTCATGTCAAAAAATCAATAATGGAGCTGAAGAGGGAGTTCAAGCCATTGTGATTTTGAAAGAGAGGTCACTTTTATGATCTTTGGGTCCAAATCCTAATAGGCTCCTTCAACAGACAAAAGTCCCATGAAGATGAAGGATGGAATTGTGGTTAAGATACTGGTTTAGCACTCAGAGTATCTGGATATAATTCTCAGCCCTGCCACTGACTTCCTGTGTGATCTTGAGTAAATCTTTTATGCCTCACTCCCCGACCTGGAATAAGGTTAATAATACTTCCTTTGGCTGTCTTACCTATTTAGACTGTAAGCTCTTTAGGGCAAGGACTGTCTCTTACTATATATGTCTACAGTGTATAGAACAATAAGATCCCAATCTTGACTGGGACATCTAGCTGCCACTGCTATTTAAATAATAATAAGCTTCAACTGGAGGTTTATCTGAGCAAAGAACCAGGACAAAGACCTTAGCTTTTAGGTGTGCATTTTCCTGTTTATAAGGGAATGCTTTATAAGTTACTGCAAAGAACCATTGCCTCCTGATGAATGGGAAAAAAAGAGAAGAAAAGAACTGTTTGAATTAAGAATAGTATATTGAAGTTTATCTGACTTGATCCAATAGTATTCAAACTAAAATAAGACAAGCCTTGGCTTTTTGCATTTGCAAGTTACTCACAAACCACTCTTGTTAGCTGTAAATATATTTAGCATTTGTAAGTATTCACCAAAGAGTTTGACCTAATAATTTCAAACCAGCTGTTAGCTAACTGTGCACAAACTTAACTCATTCATTAGAGCTCGTCAAAAAAGAATTCCTACATGAAAAAAAATGAAAACTGACTTTTTATAAAATTAGCATTTTATTGGATTTTTTTTTGATGGAGGGAAGGCAAGGGTTACACTTTTTTGAATTTCTAATCAAACAAAATGCAAAATCTTTTCAGTTTTTGGTTGTTCTTCCCTCTTCTCCCTTCTTTTCCTCACTCAGCCATTTTCAGCAGTCTAATGGAAAAATGAAGGAGACAATGAGGAAGGAATAGTTAATGATGAATGTTCAGGAACAAATATATAATGTAAATCTGCCACAAAATGGTACAGTATATGGGATTTCATGACTTCTCCACTGTTTTCTGAGTATTCACAAATGTTATAACCCTATGAATAGCACTATGTCCATTTGAACTGTTTATTTACTTATATATTAGAGCCATATTCTGATACCTCTGATCATATTGTGTAGCACTTTATTCTGTGAGTGGTCCCACTGAAGTCAATGGGATTATTCTTCAAGTAAGTTTCTGTTTGGTGTAATGAAGTGCATTGGAATCTTGCCTATAGTCTGTTTTTTTTCATTATTCAACAAGAACTGTTATATCCAGGTTTAAGAATGCTTTCCTCCACCCTTGTATATAGTATTGCACAATGTATGAGGTGAATATTGGGGATTAAAATGTTTGCCCTCTGAAGCATTGGGTATCAGATGTTATTGTCCTAAGGAAAGATCAAAAACTAGTGACTAATCTGGTTTCCCAATTTTGGTGTTCCTAGTTGAAAAAAAAAACCCAAAACACATGACCAGCACTCTGTCTTAAACTCCACTTGCTCTAGAAGAGTTTAGGATTTTCATTGTAAAACTGCATTTATTGTGAACCAATGCTACCAATCACTCATAGTTTAAATCTCACTGTTCTTTAAAAAGGATGTCTGGGAAAGGAAATACAGTCAGAGACTGAGAAAATAGAAACATAGGAAAATGTAACTGATATACTCCAAAAGGTCTTTAAAATAGTTAATAACAACCTGATATTTAAAAGGTTGTTCCTTTGTTCCAGCAGATGTTTACATAATTAATAATAACGATAATAGTGATGCAAGTACAGCAGCTCTTTTACATTTCTTAACAAAGTTTCAACTTCTGATATTAATTCATTTGGGCCATCCTACATCTTCATATTCCCACCTCAGAAAAACTGCCAGAACTGAGCTTATCATCAACATTTACACAGAATGGCTGGATACCTTTTAAATGTAGAATCTCAGTGTAACCAGGCACAACTCACCCCCATGGCGCCTCCTACTGGTCGCTTTGGGAATTAGCTCAAATTCCAGCTCAGAGCGCTCTCTGCAGGCTGGTGATCCGCCTTTTGGCTACTGGCCCCATGTCCCTCCCTGGACTCCAGTGCCCCTTTTATGTGGGGTTCTGCCCCCAGCAGTAACTCCTTCCTCTTTCTTAGGGGTTTCCCCTCCCTGGGACCCCCCCCCCACCCTCTATCCCCACTTTGCCTCAGTGTCTTGGCAACTGCCCAGTCATTGGCTAGCCCCACACCCTGGGGCAGACTTCAGCATTAGCCTCTCATCATCAGCAAAGGGGGTTGGACCTGCTGCCTTGGCCTACCCCTGGGTTGCACCCTGCAACGCCCAGTACCCCTTAGCCTTCTGCTAGGCTACAGCCTGGGGCTTTCCAGGCAGGAGCTCCCTAGCTCCTCTGCCTTTCCCCAGCCCTGCTTCACCCTAGGTACCTTATTTGATTCCCTGCAACCAGGTCCTTCTCTCTCTGAACACAGAGAAAGACTGTCTGGGCTCCTGGCTTCTCTGCCCTTATATAAGGGCCTGTTGCTCAGGTTGGGGTGTGGCCCCAGCTGCTGCCACTTCCCCAATCAGCCCAGCCTAAAAGGCTGCTTTCTCCAGACCCCAGCCCTTATCCAGGGGCTGTTTTAATCCCTTCAGGGCCGGAGCAGAGATCCACTCTGCTACACTCGGACATAATGAAGGTATGTGAAATAGAGATTTCTTTCAAAGTGATTCCATATGCATTGTAGCTGGCCAGCTTCCTCTGTCTTGCATCATTGCTCAGACAAAAATGAAGTAGTTCAGGCATTTTATGAGAAGGACATAATGCCTGTAAAATTTATGCCTTTCTTCACACCACTAGAAAATACTCCAGGGTACGCCAGAGAACAAACTTCTCCAGCTCATGAGGGACATAGTGCGTTGGATGCAGGTCATTAATTTAGCACTTTCTGAGCCAACTACTGTGATGCAGCAGGCAGCTTTAACTGTTACAAGTATTCATTGTTAATACTCATTGCCCCCACCTCCCCCGTTATGATTCTGTTTAACTGTATCCTTAAAGCAATTCAAACTCAAGAATGTCCATATGAACAAATCTCTTCCAAGACAATACTGCAGTATTCTGCAGTAAAGAATCAAAACAGTGCAGTAATATTATTGTCATCAGAGCATTTGGGACTGTAATACTGTAACATCTTTCTTTCAAATAATGGTTGATCTCATCTGGAAAAATCTTCACTTAGCTCATCTGAAAAGAATGTGTTGAAGAAAAGATTATCTAATGGATTGGGCTGAGAAGTAGTACTCACAAACTCTTGAATTCTAATGCAGGTTCTGATTTCCTCTGTGGCCTTGTGTAAATAACTGAGGCCAAAACATACTAATTTGTGTGTACTACGTGTAAATCTACATTTAGGTCTTATATCAATGTCCTCTTCTTATCTCCTTACTTTGGGGAATAAAATATTGTGTTCTGTTTTAATTAATATATTAGTACTGCGGAGCCAACCCTGCTGACAGAAATGGAGCTGAATTATATTCTTGTTTGTGCATCCGCAGTCTTGTTCATTAAATTCCATTTGTAGAATATATATTACTGGTGGTGATGTGCAACTCTGGAAAAAAAAACAGACCAACTTTCAGGCCTCAAGGTGAGTTACAGGGCTGGCAGTTAGAGATCTAATATCATCTTTATTTGTAGATTGTCTGATATTGAGTCACTGAAAAACAATAAACATGGAACCTTAGGATGGGTATTTGAGTATTTATTTATATATTTATAAATACTAAGACAATGGACAAAAGTGCTCAATTATGGTACAGAAATTACTAAAAAAATATACACAATTTACAGTTTCAGTTTCCCTTTCAGAAAGCCAGAAAAATCTAATGTAATAAAATTATAATTAACAGTAGGTGATGTGTGTGTGTGTGAGAGAGACAACAACAAAAATTCCATCACATATTGACTGTGTTAATATGACATCCAATGATAAAAATAACATGGTATGGATGTGCAAAACACATACCACAAAAAGCTGATGCTATTTCATCTTCCCAGTGAGAAAATGTTCTCTTATGTTTAGAGATCATCATTTAGTTATCTTTTTTATCTAACACATCTTTGAAATCATCAGGCACTTACATAATTAAGAAATGCATCATTCACTCCATGAAATTTACTTCATCTGCCCGAAGCCTGAGTAATGAAATTTGTGGAAGTAATCATCTTTGTGGTTGCTGGTGTGGTGTGCATGCTTTGGGAGGTGAAATCCACTCCTCCATCTGGAGCCACTGTATGGGCTGCAGCATATGCTGCTCCTTCCCAGTCTATGGGCTGAATCAATACTACTTTTTGTGTGAGTAGTGATCTGCATGTGTTTAAGAGGAGAAGAGTCAGACCTACTTTAATATATTGAAGTTGTTTTATTAGCAATGAAAAGAGCTGGTCAGATTATTTATTGTGAATATGTTATCTGAAGAAAATCACTATTTCTTCCTGCTCGTAGATAATTTTTGAACTTATCCTGGCTTCTGCCCAAGCTTTTTGTTTTTCACGTGTATTCTCCAAAAACTTTGAGTGAACAATTTTCACCCCAAAGATATTGGCAAACTTTTCATTTTGACTGTTCACTATTCATGATGTGTGACAGTGAGTATGTTGCAAGATATTGTCTCAGTTCCTTGATTGGGAGACTGAAAATTATTAAACAGGAAGATAATTAACTATTAACAGTAAAATGAGAACAGCTTCATGTATGGATATGTGAGGAAATAGTGAACATAAAGTGCCACACAAGTGGCTGAAATTATCTGCTTTTCAGAATACAAATATTTGTTTGCAAATGCTAGTTTTGCTGACATGCATCTGACGAAGTGGGTATTCACCCACGAAAGCTCATGCTCCAAAACATCTGTTAGTCTATAAGGTGCCACAGGACTCTTTGCTGCTAGTTTTGCTGTGTTCAGTCAATTTCAACAATCCTTACTGCAGTATCTTATTTTGTGCTCAGAATATCTTTCTTTCTTTCTGAAAATGTCAGTATATGCATCTAAAAATGGATATCTTGGAGAATTTGGTTCACCTGGGTCCTAAGAAAAAATTGACATTCACCAACATCCTAAAAAATGTTCTTTTGACCACTCATGTCATTTTTTTAATTTGTTTTGTTTTTTACTTCCTGTGCAATTTTTTACTTTGACTTTATAGTTGGCCAAGGTGAACAGTATGACTGCATGACAACTTATGTCAGAACAGTAAGTGTACTTCTGAGTCTTCACATGTCGCTGTCCAGAAAATGTTGAGCTCTGTAGGGGCAGAAATAGCATTTGTGAGAATATTGACATAACTCTTCCTCTTCCTACAAGGACAATATGGACAGGTTATCACTAATATGAGCTATGGAATAACCAGCACCTTATCTTGAGTACAATATGTACCAGGGCCAAAACTATTACATTTGTCTTTTTCTCTCTTAGCAAAACACAGACACAGGTCATGAGAAGTACTCTGTTTATTCTCTACCGCAACCTAGTATCATTCATATATCAGATATAGCAGATCATTTCTGTGGGATAGAGTCTGACTACCTGCTAGCTGTACTGACACGTGCCTACACATGGTGATTTTTCTTTTTACAGTCTGTTAACTGGAGAAGGAAAAAAATAACTATACAGTTTGGTTCAGATTGAAAGCCACTAGTATTGACACTGTTGAGACTGATTCTACAAATCTAGAAATGTAGTTGTATTATTTGCATTCATCTTACTGGTGGACAACCAACCTCACTAACCTAGATATTCACTGAATAACGCATGCACTTCTTAAGACAAATTCAAAGGTGTGGGAATAGTAGAATTGTAGCCAAGTTGGAAGAAACAGTTACAAGTAGGGCTGGTCAAACATTTTTTACCAAAATGATTTTTTCAATGGTAATTGGGATTTTTGAGTTAATGAAATTTTTCACAAGCTCTCATTTTTTTCAGCAGAAAATTTCAACTCTTCATACTCCCCACCTCCAAGGTTTCAATTTTCCTCTGAAAACTGAAAATATTCATCCAAATATAGAAAATTTCTACTTTCCAATACTGCTAAATTAGAAATAAGTTGTTAATGAAGTACTGAACAAGTGGATAACTATGCCTGGAAAAAAATGGTTCAGTTTGGAATTACTTGGAATGTATACAAATATTCTTTATGCTCTGTTTTTGAGGCTTGATTATCTGGAGTCAAACGTTCACATGCTTTAGCAATCTTTTCAAATTCATCTCCAGGTTAGCCATCCATGTTTAATCATTGCTGATAATGAGATTTGTAAACTTTTAAAAATCCCTTAACTGTAACTCTGTGAATAGGTTTGTGCATAAAATAGAGTGAGATAAATTTGCTTTTATTTATTTATTTGATTTTTGTTTAAAGGGTGATAGAATCAACCTCATTTTGTCTTTCAAATGTGATGTAGTTTTGAAATGGTTTCACTGTACAGAGACCAATCTGGGAACCAGTAGAGAAGACGATCAAAGAATGTATTCAGTTTCCTACTGTATCTGAATCTTTTTCTATTGTCTTAGTCTCTGCCAGATCTCTCCCTCCTGTGGGTTTTCCCATGGCAGAGGTCATTGCAGTGAAGAAACTGAATTTCTGCAGAAGGAGAAAGGGATTCAGCTCCCAGATCCTTCAGGCTCTTGTATCCCCAGGTAACCCCATCCAGTACTTGGCAGTATGGCTCCAATAGACTTGCATTGCCAAGGCTTTCCATGTTAGTATGACACTGGAGCAGTGGTGTGCAATCTCCAGCCCAGGGACCGCACACAGCCTGTCAGAGTAATCTGCTGGCGAGCCGCCAGACATTTTGTTTACATTTGCACGGCCGCCTGCAGCTCCCAGTGGCTACAGTTTGCCGTTTCCGGCCAATGGGAGCTGTGGGAAGTGGTGGCCATCATGTCCCTGGGGCTCACGCTGCTTCCTGCAGCTCCCATTGTCTGGGAGTGGCGAACCGCGGCTACTGGGAGCTGCGAGTGGCCATGCAAATGTAAACAATCTGTTCGGCAGCCCGACAGTGGATTAACCTGACAGGATGCAGGTTGCCCACCACTGCACTGGAGTGTCCCTAAAGGAGGATTCCACAGCACAGAGAGGGCACTATGCAAGTCTGAGGCTGCATTAACATTTTGTTGGTGCAAAATGTTTCTCCAGTTTGTTTATTATCTGCCCAAATGATCCCAATTAATTTGTCTGAGATCAGAAATATTCTCAGTAGACTGGATCCAGATCAACCAGTTCTAGGTGCCAAAAATATCATTCAACATCCATGGCCTCAACTGAACAACTATCAGTCACATTCACTACATGCAATGAAAGTACATGTAGTAGGCAATGTGGAAACCTTGCAAACATGTGCAGCACTTCCTCTTCATTTGTTGTATCACTTTAGTTCTTCAAATTAAATTAGACACATATTTAAGCACTTGGGCTGAGCTGCACTGTGCTCAAGTGCTTTGCTGAAGTGGGGCTTAAAACAACATCTAACACTAAGGGTCTGATTCAAAGCCCATAGAAGTCAGTGGAAACACTAAACATTGAATTAATGGGGTTTGGATCAGCCTCTAAATGAGGATTACTTTATTTTTTTAAATGATTATGCCTATGAAGGCAGTTTAAGGGAACAATAAAGATTTACAGAAAATGAATACAGGAGGAACGAAAAGAGGAGCGAAAGAAAAGGCAGCCAAATGAATCAGCTTCAGAGATTAGGAAAAATATTTAGTTCTGCAGTCAACAAAGGCCTCCTAGTTTCTTCTGTAAAAGAAAAATGGCATAGGAAGTAAATCTATAGCAACAATACAGTAATCCTTTCATTCTTGAGGAAGGCAGTCCATAACTTGACTTTTTTTCAGTCGATTCCCACAATGAACCACAGAGAAATTAGCTTTATTTTTGTCATATCATTTATCACAGAAACAGATTTAAAAAAAAATATTGTACATTGCCCTGAACATATATCTACTAATTTTAAGTTGTCATTCCAGTTCCAGTTTGGTTGTATTGGTTCAATGAACTAGCTCTTTCTCTGTATCAGGTTCTCTGACTTAATTAGTTGTCACTATACCAAAAACATAAAATAAATCTGTTACTTGTGCAGTTGCCTCAGTGGCCATCTCACTGTATGTATCATAAAGTGCCAACTGTTAGTTTGTTGTGGTGTTTGGTTTACTTTAGTCATGATTTTTTTCTTTTTTAGAAAGTAGAGGAAAATACTGCATAGTTACTTAGTTTTGTTCTTAAGTTCTTTGTCAAAATAGTAGCAAACCTCTATTTCCAATGCCTGATGCTTAAGCCCAAGTTGTTAGATCTGATGCCAGTTGTGTAATGTGACAAGAGAGGCAAGTCTACCCTTTTCTTGCTTTGTAAAGGACCTTGTTTGTTTCCCTGATTTCCCGTGGCTATTGTCATTGCAAGTCACAACTGTATTCTACCACTTACGTCCTCACTGATGACAATAATAATATTTTTGACTCTAAGAAGATCTTATACTATTGTGCCAAGGAACCCTATTATCTGTCTCCTTGAAAACATTCTTGGTGAGGAAGGCATCAATCCTATCATTGGAAATATTACTTGTGTCTATCTGGAGCTGTCATAAACAGATGCTTAAGGGTTAATGTCTCTTTTACGTGTAAAGAGTTAAGACGCTCAGTAAACCTGGCTGACACTTGACCAGAGGACCAATAGGGGGACAAGATACTTTCAAATCTTGGTGGAGGGAAGTCTTTGTTTGTGCTTTTTGTGTTGTTCATTGTTCACTCTTGGGGCTAAGAGGGACCAGACGTACACCCAGGCTTTCCCAATCTTTCTGAATCAGTCTTTCATGTTTCAAAATTGTAAGTAATAGCCAGGCAAGGCGGATTAGTCTTATGTTTGTTTTCTTAACTTGTAAATGTGTCTTTTTGCTGGAAGGATTTTTACCTCTGTTTGCTGTAACTTTGAATCTAAGGCTAGGGGGGGCAGTCCCTCTAGTCTATATGAATCGGAGTACTCTGTAAAGCATTTTCCATCCTGATTTTACAGAGATAACTTTTACTTTTTTTCTTTCTTTAATTAAAAGCTTTCTTTTTAAGAACCTGATTGATTTTTCCTTGTTTTAAAATCCAAGGGATTGAGTCTGAACTCACAAGGGGATTGGTGGGGGGAAAAGGAGGGGGATGGTTAATGTCTCGTTGTTTTAAGACCCAAGGGGTTTGGATCTGGGTTCCCCAGGGAAGGTTTTGGGGGAACAGAAAGTGTGCCAGACATTAAATTCTGGCCGGTGGCAGCATACCAGATTTAAGATAGTAATTAAGCTTAAGTGTTCATGCAGATCCCCACTTTTTGTACCCTAAAGTTTAAAATGGGGGAAGAAACCTTGACAGGAGCCTAATGTTTGAAGCTATAATACAGGGTCACAGTAACAGTTTGGAGGAAATTGATTCAGTGGTGTGTTTTGTCTTCCAGCAGTAATATATTCTGGAAAGTTGATGTTTCTTGTAGATTTCTAAATGTTGTGGCATGGAAAAATATTTGACAAATGTAGAATACTTCCTACAGACTTATCAACTCTAATAAACTAGAATTTGGTCAAAAAACTAACACACAAATCACTTAGTTAATAGCCTTTGTAAGGAGTGTGGAATTGGATTTTTCAGTGATGAAAATACTCATACCAAATTCTGCCCTTAGTTTTCAGGGCTGTAACTAGGCATAACTGAGGGGAGAATCTGGCCTATGTTTCTTTAAATCAGGGTGGGTACAGAGTTTCACCATTTAAGAGAGCAGTGATTTAAAAGTAGTTAGTGATATGTGACATATCAGTGTTTCTGTATATACTGAATGGGAAATAATTACACGAGCTCATCTACAAGTGTGGCAACTATTGACTTTTTAATGGTGTTAAACCAATGTAATTTCCATTGATCCTAATGAAAGTTATGCATAAGTACCGTGAGGTACACTGATCTCTGACTGGATGACATTTTGTCTGTCTTCTAGACCTCATAATGGAGAACACTCAGGGTACACCTGGACAACAGTAAGGAGCAGTTGAGCAACAGGCTGAATAGGTGCTCAATGACAGTTGAATTTGCTTTTGGCAGATTAAAGGCATGCTGACAATGCCTTTCTGGCAGGTTAGACCTTAATGAGGATAATATTCGCATGATCATAGCTGCGTGCTGTACGTTGCATAATTTCTGTGAAGCCAAAGGTGAAAGGTTTGCTCAGGGGTGGAGTGCTGAGGCAGACCGCTTGGCTGCTGATTTTGAGCAGACAGATACCAGAGCTATCAGAGGAGTCCAGAGTGGGGCAATTCGAATCAGGGAGGCTTTGAGGCAACACTTTGAAAATGAGAACTACTAATGTATATCTCTGTGATTGGTGCTTCAATGTTACATTACATGCAGGGGCGGCTCTAGGCATTTTGCCACCCCAAGCACGGCGGGAGGTCCGCTGAAGCTGCGGGACCAGCGGACCCTCTGCAGGCATGGCTGTGGGAGGCCCTCTGAAGCCGCGGGACCAGCGGACCCTCCTCAGGCAAGCGTGCTGGGGCCTGGAGCCGCCCCTGATTACATGTAGCTTTCCTAGGAAGCAATGGTGACATTTTGGGACTTACATTCCAGTAAGCAAATGATTAAAATGCCTATGCGTGTATTGGTAGTGCCTGCTATCTCAATTAGTAGAAAACCAATAAAGATGAGTTACCATTCAAAAACTTTGCTTTTATTGCACAAGAAACAGCACTAGGGTGACCAGATAGACAGTATAAAAAATTCAGATGGGGATGAGGGGTAATAGGTACCTATGTAAGAAAAAGCCCCCCAAACTGGGACTGTCCCTATAAAATCAGGACATCTGGTCACCCTAAACAGCACACACAAACACACACATGCTCAATGGGAAAGGAGGAACCAGGGAAGGGAAGACTTTCACAACTATGTGTAGGTCCAGCTATCATTGTGAAAGTTGTCTGAGGGTGAAGGGTGAAGAGGAAACCGAGAGTCCCGGACAGTGCAAAGGAATGCGTGTGTGAAGTTTTGGGGGGACATGGAAAAGAGTTGTGAATGTGCTGCGGGGAGGGAGGGCACAGATCTGCTCAGTCTGCAGTATTATTAGGACTTCAGCATCTGCTTTTGGTCCTCCATTACTTTAGTCATCTGTTCATTTGCGTCCTTAACAAACTCCTGATTTTCTTTTCTGTCTTGATCTTCAGCTTCCCAAGACTCCCTGCATTCCCTTTTTTCTGCATTGGAGCACTGCAGTACCTCCCAGAATGTGTCATATTTGCTGCGTCTTGCATGCTTTCTCATCTGGCGGAGACACTTGGCAGGGGTGCGTGAGGGGCTCTGAAGGCCACATCTGCGGAAGCAGAGAGGACAATGCACAGAAGCAAGATTGTTAAATTCACATACAGCATTGAAACATTTCAATTAAATACACCTTTTGAAACATATCAATCACTTTCTCACTGACCCTTGCCAGGCACACATCTCTGCGAACACCCAAAGTTTGTAAGTGTTGGCACTCAACATGGGAAAAAGAGCCCACACTCTTTGCAAGGGTTGTGGTGCAACATACTAGGGGAAACATTCTAAAATTCTCCCACGCTTTTCCACAGGCAGGGATCATTCTAGCAGATATCTCACTGCTAAGGGTAAGCAAGGAAATGAGGGCACATCTACTCCATGCTTGTGGCTTCCGCCCTGCTCCCTGTGCTGATCACCTTTGTGTCGCTTTGCTCCCTGCATAAGTGATTGCCGAATGGCATGGGAAAGTTTCCTACAAAGGAAGGGGGAAGGAATAAAGCTAGTCTGCCATGGAACCTTCAGCAGAGGATTTCCGAGTACCTCCAGAAAACTTTCTTGGAGCTCTCTCTGTTCTACCGTACCAATTAGCTACACAGGGAAATGTCCAGCACACAGAAACACAGCCAGCCTCCCACATTTCTGTACCCTGAACCCACCTCCACACTACACAAACCACAGCCACTTACCAGGCATCTCCTCTCCTGCTTCTTGCTCACCGGAGGGCAACTGCTGAGACTGACTAGACCTCTCTGGAGTGGAGAACAGTTCCTGGCTGCCTGCATTGGAGCTGCAAGTCATTATCTAACTCCACCTCTTCATCAATAACTCCATCCTCTTTCTGCCGAAGTATCCATGGGACTCTTGGTGGTGGAGGTGGGGTCACCATCGAGAATAATGTCCAGCTACTTATAAAGACAGCAGGTCTAAGGAGAAGCACTGAAGTGATGGATTGCCTCCCTCGCCTTATGGTACGCCTGCCTCAGCTCCTTTATCTTCACTCTGCACTGCAGTGTGTCCTAATCATAGCCCTTTTCACACAAGCCTTGAGAAATATGCCCATAGGAATGCCAACTCCTACATCTCAAGCGCAGCTGGGACTGCCCAGCCTCCTCTCCCCATATACTGATCAGATCCAGCAGCTCTGCACTGGTCCAAGTGGGAGAGTGTTTGGTGCGATAACCCACCATGTTCACCTGGGAAGATACAAAGAGAACTCTCCATGCCAAGCCAGCAGGAAATAGAATTTCAAAAATTCCTGGGGCTTCTAAGCAGGAGGGGTGGATAGTTGTTTATCTGGCTGCAGGGCAGTGGAGTTCAAACTGCTCACCAGAGAGGTCATGATGGGCATTGTGGGACAGCTCCTGGAGGCCAATTAAAGCGATGAAATCAAGTGTGGGGTCTACATTGGCACTTTGTCGAGAAAAATGCAGAGTAAAAAGATGTATGTCTCTCATTGAGAGCTGTATTTTGTTGCCAAAACCTGGTGTTTTTCCCAACAAAAGTTGCATCACAGTGTGTATGCAACACGGTGTGTTGGTTGACAAGAGGCAGTTTTTGTTGACAAAACTTGGTAGTATAGACAAGGCCTCTCTTCCTTTCAGAGCTCATCATCACCATTGTCTTCTCTTCGCATTCTCCTGCTCCCCTGGAATGTACCACCACACCAACCTTTTCATCTCCTGCTCACTTCATCTCCCAGCACTTGGTGGAATCCCTCTCATATTGCTTCTCCAACTGCACACTCTCTTCTGCAACCTCTCCCTCTCCCATACTTCTGGCTTTCTTGGACTCTTCTATGTCCCTGGAATCTGAAATAGCAGCTATGCCAACTGGTCATGTTTTTCATTTGCAATTAACTATGAAAATGTGATATGTTTTTCTGCCACTGGATTGCATCCAGAAACTGCAGCTAGAACAAAATATGTCAGTCTGCTTGCTTAGAATTGGTTGCTGAATTCAGCTTATTACACCGGTGAGCCATGTGCTGCATGTCTTATTTGCTTTCAGAATGTTTATTTACAAAGTCCTTTGTGCTCTTGATTTGGGCTTCCTTAAAGACTTCCTTTCCACTTTTCCCCTTCTGGTACATATTCTCTCAACAACTGACATCCACCAAGTTATTTCAGTCTTTAATTTCCACACAAGATACAAGGTGCATCTGTATAAGTAGGGTTTTGCTTTATTAGGGATTTGGAGTCATAAGCCATGGAGCCTGGGCCAAAGCCTGACCACTTTTGGCCTACTACAATGCAACTCAAGGAAGGAAATCTGGCAGCACTAGAGCCAGAAAGTGAGGAGGGCATTGCAGGGAAATGGCCTTGTCTTCACACTGCGGCAAGAACCAATGAGCTAGAGCAGGGAGCCAGGCCAGGAGTGAATGTGGGGTGGGCTTGCTCTCCAACCCCCCTCCTCCAGGGTCTCCCTCTCCTCAGGGGCAAGAACCAACCCCCACCCCACTTTAAATGCTGCTCCACAGCCCCTGTTTGGATTGAAGATACCTGGAGCTAAACTTTCCTCTCATGTATATCAGTGTAAATCAGGAGTGACTCCACTGAAGGCAATGGAATTACACCAGTGTAAAAGTGTAAAGAGAATCGGCTCCCTGTATCTAAATAACTGTGGATGGTGTTCCTAAGGAGGTATTTTTTATGGTGTATGTTAATTGATTTGGGTATTGTCTGTTTTGCTGCCAGCATTCTGTTTTTAATTATTTCATGCTAATTAAGTTTTTAAAGATCTAAGTGTGCCTAGGTGCTTGGCCAATGAACACGTGTTGTAATAATTAAATCTACACACCATAAATATGCTAGCCCCTTTTCTGGTAATTTTTGTGTTTTGTAATATCATGTACAATATATCTCTCTATATGATAATATATTTTAATAGCTTATGTGGCACACTGAATACGTAATCCCTTTAGACAGTTTCCTTTTATACTTACATTGAATTTCTTAGCTGAAAAGGACTGAAATTCAGTCCTGTACATCTGCTTTCTCTTCTTTGATGGTAGGAGAACTGGCTTTCTCAATTGTTCTTCACATTCTCCTCTTCACTATTAAATAATAACAGTCGCTGATCATTCTATCACTAGATTTAAATTATTCCATTTCTGTTTGGGTACTGGAAAATTGTATTTTATAGAAAGAGCAACAGTGAAAAGCTGCTCAGTCCCTTTCAGTTAAATAATTAAAAAATTTAAACCATATATATAAATGTTTGAGACAATTCTATATTTTAACAGGTAGCATTCATAGCCAAATGAAGATATACTTTCTAGATACCTGTAATAAAAATGTATCCTGTACAGTAACTCCTTTCTTAACGTTGTAGTTATGTTCCTGAAAAATGCGATTTTAAGCGAAACGATGTTAAGCGAATCCAATTTCCCCATAAGAATTAATGTGAATGAGAGGGTTAGGTTCCAGGGAAATTTTTTTTCACCAGACAAAAGACTATATTATATATATAGACACACACACACAGAGTAAAAGTTTTAAACAAACAATTTAATACTGGTGCACAATGATGATGAATGTGAAGCTTGGTTGAGGTGGAGGAGTCAGAGGGTGGGATATTTCCCTTATTGCTAAATGATGAACTGGCAATTGGCTGAGCCCTCAAGGGTTAACTCTTTCATGCTGCAAGGCAGCAGGAATGGAGGGAGATATGCACATTTCCCTTAAATACACTGCCCTGTTAATTAGATCAGCTTGCTGAGACTGCAGCTGCTGCAAGCTCCCTCCATCCTGAGCCCTGCTCTATGGAAGATAGAGTAAGTGGGGAGCAGGAGCAGGGGGAAAGGGGACACCCTGACATTAGGCCCCCTCTTTCTTCCCTCCCCCTCTCTCAGACACAACAAGTAGGAGTCTCGAAGAGCAGCTCCAAGGCAGAGGGCAGGAACAGCACATGGCAGTGGGGGGAGGGACACAGCTGAACTGCAGGCAGCTGCTGCACAGGAAACTTAGGGGAGTGGGGAGCTGATAGGGGGCTGCTGATCCACCCTGGTTCCAGGCCCCCAGCAGGTAACTGCAAGGGGCTACCCTTCCTGCAAGCAGTAGACAAAGCAGGCAGCTGCCAAAAGACGTTAGAAGGGAGCATTACACAACTTTAAATGAGCATTTTCCCTAATTGATCAGCAACGTAACAATGAAACAATGTTAATTGGGATAACTTTAAGTGAGGAGTTACTGTATTCCAAAAGCTAGATTATAACTATAGGCCCTGCCCTGAATAAAGGGCAGGGTATAAGTGCACCATCCCTGGACTAGCCCAATGACGTACTGTGACTCAGACACATTTCTGAGTCACAATTCTTGACCTTCTTCCTCCTTGCTCTGGGAGTAAGAGTAGTCATTTTGCCACTCATCTATACCTCCTATAGCACCTCCACATTATCCCAGGTCCTCTGGTCGTCAAGTTGATTGGATGGGAGTTTCACCTGCTCTTGAGAAGTTGTAAACAAGTGCATAGGCCCATCTACTCCTTCATGATGAAAGGAGGCATCTTAAGTTTAAAATCCATCCTGGTTAACAGGGAAAGTGAAGGAAGCAATAAAAAATTAACAAATGGAAAAGATTATATCAATGAGCACAAATCAGTAGTTAGAAAATGCAGACATTCAATAAGGAAAGCTAAAGGTACTAAGTCTATGGCAATTAGAGTTAAGAAATGATAAGAAGAAATAATTATTTCTTACCTCTACTGGTAATAAGAAAGTTATTTAAATATATCAGGTACAAGCACAATACTAGAAAAACATTGTAAAATCATCACGTGAGTGCAGAAAAAAGCAGCAGTATTCAATAAATATTTCTGTTCTATATGCACAAAGAAACATGATGATGTATTGATATCTTACAGTGATGATAAAGTACTTTCTATTCCATCAGTAAATAGGGAGAATGTTAAGCAGCAGTTCTTAAAGTTAAACATTTTTAAATCTCAAGACCTAGAAAGCTTGTACCCAAGAGTGTTAAAAGAATTGGCTGAGTATCTCTTTAAACCATAAATACTGATTTTTAACAAATCTTGGAAGACAGGGGAAGTTACAGAAGACTGAAAAAAAGCTAACCTCATGCCTATATTAAAATGGTTAAAAAGGTCACTAGGGAAACTATGGGCTGGTTAGCCTGACGTCAATCCCAGGAGAAATCATGGAAAAGCTGATATGGGATGCAATTAGTAAAAAATTAAAAGATGGTAGAATAATTAATGCCAATCAACATGGTTTTATGGAAAGTAGGTCTTTTTAGACAACATTGATATCTTTTTTGGTGAGATGACGTGCTTGGTTGATTATGGCAACTATTGCCCATATATATTTAAGACTTCTATAAGGCATCTGACTTAGTCCCACATGACATTTTCCCATGACACAATAGCAGTCTTCCTTCTGACTAAGGTGCATCGTGCATCATGGGAATCACATGACTGTGAGTGTGTCATTGGAGTTGTAGTCCAGCCAGGGTGACTGGTCCATAGGGAAGAAAAGGGGCCAAGGCATCTGAACTATAGTTCCCAAGATGCAATATGACATGATAGGGAGATGAAGTTTGACTTGTAACAAAACATATGACATCACTTCAGCAAACTAAAACATTTCATTTCTGGTATACTGGATAATTTTTTTGGGACTTTATGTTTGAGAAAAATTATAATACTTTTTTGGGTACTAATTTGGGACAAACACAAATACTGAAATATCAGAACTTCCCACATCACAAAAACAACAATTTTCACTTAGTTCTACTTAAAATCTGTGATTGGACCAAAAGACCAGATAGTCTTTTAGAGAGAGAGATGTTTTTATTTCCTCATACTCCAAGTCAAATTTGCAGCCTATCTGCTAGCTGTACAGTAGGAATTAAGATCCAGATTGTGGAACTGTTGCTCACATTGAGAAGCACTTACTCATGCAAGTAGTCCTGTTTAATTCGATAATACTACTCAAGTGCTAACTCCTAACCAGAATGAATAAGCAGTTCACAGCTTGGATCTAATTTTTTTGAAAACCTCCTAAATGCCCAGTTCCTACATATTTAATATCATCTATGACTTTTTTTTCTCAGTGGCTTTAGCTGCTTTTTTTAACCAAGATTACAGAATTCTGTTTGGCTAAATCAAGAGTAATCTGCAGAAGTACTTAGAAATTTTGTCTAAATTTTACAGTATTGTACTGTGGAAAGAATTTGCAAGAATGCTAGAGGCTATCCTAACTTTTCCCATTATTATTGCAAAAACTGGGAGGGAGAGAAAATTACATATACACAAAAAACCAAACATCAGCTGGTGAGACAATGATAAATCATTATCTGTTTCTACTTGGAGATCAGTGAGGGAACAATTCACTTGTAGACTTATTTCTACTAAGACAATTTCTTAACAAACCTTTGCCCCCCTTCACCTATTTAGTGTACAAAAAAATGGCCTTCTCTGCATCCTGAAATTAGTCCCAGGCAGAAATTATTTTCATTACAAACTGGCCATGTCAAGATGATTTGGGAACAAATCCTGAATAATTAAAAAAAAGTTATTTAAAAATCATCTGGTCAGATCCATTCGCAGCTCCTAGCAAATGGAAACAAGTTATCAAACAAAAGTCTCAGTCCTGTGCTATCTTTTTGCTGTGGATGCATTTTCACTTTCAGCTTTTCAAGAAGCTAACAGTTGTACACCAGCTAAGGATTTCGAGTGCTGTAAAATAAATAATATAAACAAATCCTTCCAAACATTGTTGGGGAGGCAGGTTTCTTGTTTCACCAAGCAGGGCATTACAAGCAGCTTCAGGGAACAGAAAACCTCTCTTCCCCAGTTTAAAAAGGAGACGCCAACGACTGGAAGGCATGAGATGCAGTGTCCTAAGGATGAGGGTTCCACAACCACCACTCCCAAGTGAAGGAGGCAGGTGGTGGTGGTCAGGGACACTCTCCTCAGGGGGACTGAGTCATCCATCTGCTGTCCCGACGGGGAAAACTGAGAGATGTACTGCTTACCAGGAGCTAGGGTTCATGATGTGGTGGAGAGACTGCCAAGACTCATCAAGCCCTCCGATTGCTACCTCTTCCTGCTTCTCCACGTGGGCACCAATGATACTGCCAACAATGACCTTGAATGGATCACTGCAGACTACATGGCTCTGGGAAGAAGGATAAAGGAGTATGAGGCGCAAGTGATGCTCTCGTCCATCCTCTCTGTGGAAGGAAAAGGCCCGGGTAGAGACCGTTGCATCATGGAAGTCAAAGAATGGCTATGCAGGTGGTGTCAAAGAGAAGGCTTTGGATTCTTTGACTTGGGATGGTGTTCCAAGAAGGAGAAATGCTAGACAGAGATGGGCTTCACCTAACGAAGAGAGGGAAGAGCATCTTCGCAAGCAGGCTGGCTAACCTATTGAGGAGGGCTTTAAACTAGGTTCACCAGGGAAGGAAACCAAAGCCCTGAGGTAAGTGGGGAAGTGGGATACCGGGAGGAAGCACGAGCAGGAGTGCAAGAGGGGAGGACTCCTGCCTCATACTGAGAAAGCAGGATGATCAGTAAGTTATCTTAAGTGTCAATACACAAATGCAAGAAGTCTGGGAAACAAGCAGGGAGAACTGGAAGTCCTGATATAGTCAAGGAATTATGATGTGATTGGAATAACAGAGACTTGGTGGGATAACTCACATGACTGGAGTACTGTCATGGATGGATATAAACTGTTCAGGAAGGACAGACAGATAGAAACAGATACTGATTTATCTTTGTTGTGGTGGATATATTATTTTATAGTGCTCAAATGTGTTAAGTGCTTCACAACATAGATAACACTTTGGGCCAGATCCTCAGTTGAAGTAAAGTGATGTAACCCCATCTGAGGATGGAGCCCAGGATCTTGGCCCTGAAGAGCTTTCAAACTAACTAGACGCATGACACAACAAATGGGGAACTGAATTAGAGAGGAAGAAAGAAATGGAAAACATTAATGATGAGGCTAAGGCACAGTTTGAAGAGCAAAGAAGTCTTTTAAAACAACATAGATGTCTTAGGAGGATAATTTCTTGTAGACATTGCAGCAGAAATGGATCTTGAGGAAGGATGTGAATGAGGAGATATTAGTGGTCTTACCCACTCGCAGAGAATAGGCTGCATAGCAAGCTGCATGAAAGAAAATGAGAAGATTTTTTTGAGGGAAGAAAACAACGAATAATGTGTTGAATCTGGTATGACTGGTGGAGCAGAGAGGTCCTGGGTAAGGATTGATGTGATGAGAGACAGGGGCAGATAAGTAGAAGAAGAAATGTGTAGGCCAGTATAGGTAAGGACAAAGAGCTTGAACTTGAAGCACTGGTAGAGGGAAAGTCCATGGAGAAATTCAAGGATGGGATGACATGCCCAGATGAATGGGTTAGGAAAATGAACTGAGTTCCCATGGATGTTGTTGCGTGCCTGGCTGCTCTGCAAGGACGAGGCCCACACACAGGTGAATTAATTGGCTTTAATGAAGGTTAGGTGACATACTCACAACGGGGACTCCAAGCGTTGCTGCCACTGGGGTGGGGAACCCAGCGCCCGAAAAGCTCGGCTTGGTGAGAAGTCCAACTGTGCAACCAATGGCCCACAGCAATTATAGCATCATGCTAATACCCTGCAAAGCAGCACATACATATGCAATTGGGGACTTTCCAACAGCCATGGCTGCCGCCCCTGGCCAGGGGCTTTCTGCAGTTCCTCAAAACACTGGGGCTTCCCACACAAGGCAGTTCTAACCGGTTACAAGCAGCATCTGCTAGCATACTGTGTCCGCTAATATCCTCTCCTTGAGAAAGCGCAAGCCCTAACTAGGCCGTGACAAAGTCTTCCGGGGTACCCTACAGACGTGAAGTGTGTGTGGGAGGGTGTGTGTGTGGGGGGTAATACAGATGTCAAAAAGGCCAGAGACAAGTAAGTAGGGGCCTGGATGAAAATTTTAACAGAATGGACTAAAAAAAACATAGCTCTTCAAAATGTTATGTAGACAGTCGTAGCAGGATTTGGCCAAAGTTTGATGTGTAGGGCAAGAGAGGTATTGAAGATGACAGCCAGGTTAAGGGCCTCAGTGACAGGAATGGACAGTGGTATAATAAAGAATGAGAGAATTTCATAAGATTTGGGAGGGAAGATCAAAACTGGTTAATGGTGACACATCCTTTAGGGGGCAGCTAGGCTTAAATGCAGATTTGAATGGAAGGAAACAGAGCAGGCATAGAAAGATTGATTTGTTAGTCATCCACTCCTCTCTCATTCAGATCTTTACAGGAAGCTTATAGGCAGCATCACCCTCTAAGCAATTATTCCTTCTGTGCTTAAGGAAGACAGGCTCCAAAGTTATCTAGCTTCTAGCTTGAAAGCTCTTTAGAGAGGGATCATTTGGGGGGGGTGGGGTTTATACAGGAACAAATACAATGCTTGTGATAAATACATGATAAAGGCATTCTGAAATGCTGAAAACTACTGAAATCAGAGAAGCTTATTAAAGCTGATAAAGAATATTAGCTTCTATCTTGTCCCCTTTTTGCTCACTTAATCAAAACAATCAAGCAAACAAAAATTTACAGACAACTCTGTCCTTTGGTTCCTACACATTTTTTATGGGCTGCAGCCATATACCCTTCAGACCATGCTCTTGCAAGTGAAGGAGGGTTGGATCTGGCTTGTATTTGCATTGGACAACCAAAAGTAAAACCCAAGGGCTCTACTCCCTTGCACAGCCATGTGCACTTAAACTCTAATAAAATCAGAATGATGGTATGATCACCACCGTTTTAGCTGATATACAGGGGATTGACCCAGGTATCTTGAGCTAAAAGAATGAGTAGCTTGAGCTGAAGAGCCAGGCTTTAACAAACTCTTATCCTGTTTGGGCACAGACAGAGGCATATAACACACATGTGTAACAGTGGGGTTACAGTAGCACTCTGCATAGGTGTGAATGCCTGTGGAAAATCAGGCCTCCAAGGTATTCTCCAGAATATTCTTATTGATTCACGAGGGCTGGAAACTTACGATGGCCTAGCTACATCTGTCAGGGGTTTGGATGTTTCACATCCCTAAGAATTATACTAACCTGACCCCAGTGTAGACAGTGCTAGGTCAATGAAAGAATTTTTCTGTTGACCTAGCTACCACCTCTTGGGGAGATGGATTACCTATGCTGATGAGAGAGTCTACACTAAAGCATTACAATAGCGCGGCTGCAGCAATGCAGCTGTAGTGTTTTGAAAGTGTAGACATACGCTGAGTGCTAGTGGTTTCAGTAGGCAATCTTTCCTCTGAGTCAATGCTGAATAATGTCACACTAAGTTGCTGTGGTGAGATATAAACCCAAGGTTCTCCCATTGTCACAGTGTTCCTACTTAAATTCACTCTACTGTTTCAATGGGACTCATGTCATTTTCTATGTCTGTAATAAGGTATCCAGTGTTTGCCTTATTGAAAGGGAATATTATCCAATTGTTAGATGAGGTGGGTGGGAGAGGGAAGATTGAAGATTTTTAACAACGTTTCTGTCAAAAAAAGGTCACATTCTCATATAGAGACCTTCTCTCCCCACACATCCACTATCACGTTCAAATAATTTACATGTTACACATCCCATTTGCAGGACAGCATCCTAGTGTTTCAGTACAGCTCAAATACAACTGTGACAGGTGGCCATGTAATTCAAAAAAAGCAGGGATGGTTTTGAGGCCTGAGCCTGACATTACAGACTTCACATTTTTTCAGATTTTTCCTTTGACACAGATGGTGCTTTATTTTTCCCCTTCAAAGCTTTACCTCTGGAAGCTGTTTTTATTTATTTTCTACAAGTACACCGTCAGGCATTAGCAAAAGGGGGGCTAATCCTTCATTTTATGCTGTCAAAACTGATACACTCTGAGTTATTCACATTGCTTTCTGATGTGCCAATCAACAGTTTCATGTTTGAGGCAGTGTGAGGAGCTAACACAGATCCAGAAAAAGCAGCTTGTTGACTGGCAGCATCAGAGTGGGAGTTAGCAAGGGGAAAAACAGGACCTTTTTGTTGATAGTTTCCTACTGAAAGTGGATGAACCAAGAACTGTGTCATAACACGTGCTTGGCCACTTAGCCGTAGCAGCAGATTTGGAATGAAAACTTACTCAAAATTTGGTAAGGACCTTTTCAGACTTTCTGTATCATTTCTCATCTACTGCAGTTCTCAGAAAAAAATAAAGTGAAAGAATATAAATCAATTCCCTGGATTTTAAAATTTGATTCCCATAAGAATACTTAAACTTGTCCAGAAGATAAGTAAACCATGAGGCTGTTAGAAAGATGTTAGGCCTTTTTTTCCCTTTCCCCAGCAAAAGTAGATCATTTTTCAAAGCCTTCAGAGCTATCAATTTAGGGTGATGTTTGTCTTTCTCAATTTTTTTTTCCTAAGGAATTCAGCTCAAACCTGCAAAAGTGGAAGTGAAAGAGTAAACATTAGATAATAAGCATGTGAGGGGATTACTGCCAAATTGCTCCGTGACTACTCCATGCAGCAAAGCAACTTATTGGGTCTTCATATAGTGCAGAGGCCTGCAGAAACATTTCCATAACTGTTACAGAACAATCTTGTGATCAAAATTAATTCATTCAAATTTTTCTTTAGCAAGTGAAAAAAAAAAAAGTCTTGGTTTACTTGAAGAGTCTGCTGAAGAAATCTCCCCAAACTGTCTGTCTGCAAAGAAATGTAACCGTCCTAAATCCTGTCTCCTGTTTCCTGAAGTTGACAGGAAAATCTGTGGAAAATTTAACATTTTATCGAGGGAGTTGCAACAGTTCAGCAGAACATAATAGTTTTCTATATGGATTTACAGAATGTCAGCTGACAGAGAGAGAGAACTTGGTATGAGTCCTGGAAGCTCAGTTATTCAGAATGTCTGAGATCTGAGAGAATTACAAGCAAGACAAGCACTGATGTTGGTATTTAAGTAACTTATGCTGACAAGATTTTCTTTCTTATGTCCAGTGTTGAACCATTGAGAGCTCATTTAGGTCCCAATACAACAAACTATTCCCTGTGGGTGGACCCTGCCTGAAGCCCCATTGACTTCAGAGGTGCTAACTTCTTTGGTGCAAGGTTCTGCTTGGGCAGGGCCATTTGCCGGCCTGGAGCCTTCCTGAGGTGTGGGGAAAATCAAAACAATTATGATGGCTTCAAACTGAAAAGCCTTCAATCCAATGCTGGTGGCTACACTGAATAGAAAATATGATTTCTTTGTTACATTTGCAACCCAAATTAATTATAGAAGCAACCATATCAGCTACTATTGCATGGAACAGCACAAGCTGTACCGCAAACAATCCCCAGGGAGGAGACGAAAACCTTCTCTTAAGCTCTGTTCTGTTCTTGTTTTTGTTTTTAAAAAAGGATACTTCTCTGTCTTTCTTATGTGTAACAATATTTAATTTTATTTTGCAGAGCATCATTTCTACAAATGTACCCCACCCAAACTTTGCAGAGAAGTATGATACAATGCCAGTGTTAGACCTTTCCAAACTCCCGACTCCCCGTTTCTGTAACCTGTTCAGCTTTCTGAGAAATTTCCAACAAAGAAGCTTTGTGTGAGAAGACAGCTAAGGTTGCAAAGGCCCAGATTTCAACAGGAGTTAGGCATGTAAGTGCCTTTGAGGACCTGATTCTAAGGCCTTAATCAGGTAAACTGCTCCATATGAACACATCTCTCCACCCATACAGAATCCTATTGAAATTAGCATGCAGAGGAACCCAGGAAGAGCAGCTTCCTGGATCAGAGCATAAGTGAAAACAGTGTATCATGTCTTGTATAAAAGTCATGCACTTTGGCAGGGCCGGCGCTTCCATTTAGGCAACCTAGGTGATTGCCTAGGTGCCAGGATTTGGGAGGGTGGCATTTTGCGGCCCTCGGTGGCAATTTGGCGGCGGGAGGGGGTCCTTCCACGCTCTGGGTCTTCGGTGGCAATTCTGCGGTGGGTCCTTCACTCGCTCCAGGACGCGCCGCTGAAGTGCCCTGAAGACCGGGAGCGCGGAAGGACTCCCCCGCTGCCTAATTGCCGCCGACCGGGAACGCAGAAGGACCCCAGCCTACGGCGCGAAAAACCCTGGCGCTGCTCCTGCACTTTGGCCCCAATTTGGGAAATCATCTCTATTCAGGAAAGCACTTATGCACATGTTAAAGCCACATTGAAATCAATAGGGTTCAAGCACTTGCTTAAGATCTTTCCTGAATCAGGGTCTTTATGATTTCTTTAACTATTCCTGGCTTTAAATCTTAGCCTGCTCAGGAATAATAAATGTAAACCCAGTATTGTTATCAGTGACAAAGAACTGCATATTTCCTGGTTGCATAACCATCTTAACTTTCACCCCAAATAAATGCTATTCCTTTATCAATAATTCCTAAAGATATGAATGACTCAGACTGGAGAAGTAAGATGATGGAGGGCATAAATGCCAAGGAATGAAAAGAACTAGTCAGGTTGGAACAATGTGGCATATCTAGTGGCAATGGGACAAAATGGGAGATTTAGGTTAAATATTAAAAAAAACAAGAACATCCTGATAATGTTACAAAGTGGTGAAATGAAATCCCATCATTTTGGACATTTAGTACTAGATTGAAGAGAGCAATTGCAAATATGCTGTAGGGAGAACTCCTGCACTGCCACTGGTACAAACTAGGTGATCCAATATGTCTTTCACCTCTAATTTCTAGTGTTTCTCTTATTAGAAGGAAGAGCCTTTCTTTAACTAAATGACTTTATATTCAGTGGAGCAGTGTGAGAAATGATTTTCCTGTCCTGCAAACATTTTCTGAGGTTTCAAAATATATCCCTGCCCCAAACTGGACTGAAAAGTGTAATTCTCAGATTTTTTTCACAAACAAAGATTAGGATGAATCAAAATGTTTCATTTCAATTTTGGCCATTTTTTACTTTTACTGATTTTTTTTAAATTAATAAAATTAGCCTATTTTTAAAAAAAGTTATTTTGAACTAGAAAACCAGCATTTTTCATTTAACATATTGAAACATTTCATTTTGACAATTCTGAAACTGTTCAAAATTATTCTGAGTTGAGAAATTTGTTGAAATCAACTCTTTCCCATGAAAAGGTTTGGTTTCAATGAATCAGCATTTTCAAAGAAAATAATCATAAAAAATTCCCAATTATTCGTAGTAATCAATACTGATACAAAGAAAATGTTACCCCTTTTTAGCTGGGGCAGTTAGTTCATAATCAGGGTGTGGCAGGTTGTTTCTATTTGGAGCAGAAATGCATTATGAAGTCAGGTATTTTTTTATGTAATCCAGTTTACTTACAAAGAACTTACACGAAGTCTTGTTTTCCTGAACATAGTAGGAATCGAACAACAAGAGGCAGTTTCTTTGCTCATAATTCCAAGTCTCCCTTCATCTAGTGCCATGCCCCCAAAAGGTCTCTTGGCTTTCTCTCGGGGCCACACTACAAAATGCTTCGCCTTCTTTCTCCTGACTTGTTTGCTTTTCTACTGACTTTCTTGTTGGCTTTCTGTTTAACCACCCATCCTCACAGAGCTGCAACCAAATCGATCCCCAACTGCTGTGTTTGCATGAAGTCTGGTCTCTGGAAAGGGGCATTTAATTGTTCCCTCATTTTGACTGAATAGAACATCCATCAGATTTATCAAGGTGTAATCCAACCTCCAGTATAACTACAACATATTGGCTGTACTGCAATGTATATTGAAACTTTAGTAACATTATTATGTTTTTGACATCTTGAATATAGATGAATCAGAGGAAAAGATGAAATTCTAAATGTTATGCACTGTAACTTTTGTTTTGACATAATGAATATTTTGCTGTGGATTATTTCCAATACTTGCAATTTGCTTTATTTAATAAGGATCTTATTCTGCAGCATCTGTACACACAAATTTATCACACAGGCCATATAACATCCTAAATAGGTTAACTTATCAGCATACTATCTGAACACCTCATTGACATGAATTAGTTTCCTTACAACAGTTGGGTGATATAGAGAAGCATTATAATTCCAGTTTTACAGCTGCAGCAGTATAGAGAAGCTAATTCACTTACTCAGGGTGAGTTAGTCAATGGCTTCCTGAGTTCCAGTTCAGTGCTATACCCAAAATACCACCTTTCCTGGGAGATTTGCTTTTGCAATGACTACACGGTCAGAGTTTTAGTCTATACAGGTATGCCTAAATTGCAGCTGGGAACATGCCCCCCAGCCTAGGTAGACAGACACAAGGTAGCTTTGTTTGACCTACTGTGGTACAAATAGAAGTGTGGATGTTGCAGGATCAGCGCTGCATTGGCTAGCCATCAGAGCTCAGACCCAGCCATTCAGGTGGGCTTATACTCAGATGGCTAACGTGTACTGCCACCAATGCCACAACATCTTCTCTTCTGTTTTTAACACACTAGTTCGAGCAAACATAGCACATGTATGTCTATTCATAGTGCGAGGCACACTCCAAGCTCCCTTTGTAGATATATGCTACCTTGCCTATAAATCTTTGTACACATATACTGTATCTTTAAAAATAGCTGAAAATCCATACAAGCTCAGTGAGATTCAAAGAGCAGAATCTAGGCACAGCGAGATCCAGAAATCCAATGAGTCAACTCCATCCTTTCCAAGATTTTCTGTGAAATGAAATTTGATTACCTTGTTCTTCGTAAATCAGGGACCTTGATTGAAATAATGGTGTGTGATTGCATGGGTCTTGAGTGAATTAATGCTTGTCACCACTCTGTGTTCCCATCTTGTTTTAATTTCATGTGTGCAAAGGTAAGTCATCTAGCTAAGTGGAAGCTTGATAACCTAGTGTAATAATCTTTGACATTAGAGATCAGATAAAATCTTTTATGTGTCATTTGGCTCACAAATGTCTGCCTGGGCAGATGGTGTTGGTTTTACAAGACAGGCATACTTTGCCTGGAGAATTTCAGAGAAATATGGGCATTATTTTCAAACTCCAGTAAAGGAGAAAGGTGTCATTTCATTGACAGCCCCAGAGAGTATTTTCCTGTTACTGCTTGCTTGACAGATGCTAGGAACAAATTGATATGTAAAGAAAGGCAAGGTACAAGGAAACTGTATGTTAAAACTCATTATCTTTAGATAGGAAAACTCTGCTGGGAGCAACTCTAGAGCATTTTTTTATGTATAGTGAATGTTTAACATTCTGAATATATATGCTTTTTAATGCATTGGGATTGCATTTCCATATTTGGTGTAAATCTGAATGAAAATGAAAACAATGACAAGGTAAACACAGGAGGAAATGCAGCAATACATGAATCAGGAAGAAGATGGAGCAAAATACAAAAGCAATGTGTTAATTCTCCTGTTTCTAGAGCAATGGAAAAACTAGAGATGCAGAGTTTGTGTCTGGGTTCACTCTGAGGTTACTCAAAATTGAGAGACTGGGGATGTTCGGCTGTAGTAGTTCCAGTTTGTCTCTTTACAGAAATTTAGATTTAATTCACCAATCCAGCAAAACACTTAAGCACATGGTGACTTTTAACCACATAAACAATCCCCTTGCTTGAATGTGGCCTAAATTCAAACTTCCACAAAATACTAGGGAATTGAGTCAATTCAGATCAAGTGTTTCAGGAATGGAATTGATGCAAACTGTAACTCCTGAACAAGGGTGAGGGCTACAACTCCAAGTAATTATCAAATATAATATTTAAAATATGTTGTGTGTGTGTGTCATATCATCATGTGATGCATGTATTAATATCAATGAACAATAATGTTCTTCTTATTACTCCCTCAGGGCTTCTTCCTCATTTGTCAAGATGCTTGGGGCTGTAAACAAGCAATTAAAATAGTTACAGTAGGAAAGCAGACAAAGCAGATAAGCATTCATTTTAAAAATCAAAACAAACTTTGTTTAGAGTATAAAAACGCTCTTAAAGTGGGGAGAGAGAGGATGAGGTAGATGTCCAAGGAACTTGAGCTCCAGCATCATAGGTGCCAAATACCAAGTTAAGCATACAGACCCTTGCACCTATGCAGAGTCCCGTTGAAGTCAATGGGACTGCAAAAGGTGCGGGCTGTTATGCAGATCCAAACAGAGGCTCCGGGCCTGAAGGTAACAATATTGGTAGGCAGAGGTGTGGTGTCAGATCCCAGCTACCCATCAAGTGGAGGAATCAGTCTAGCCCAAAAGAAATCAAACACTGTTAGATCCTTCACCATTAAAAGTTTCAAAATTATAGATGGTCCAGATAATAAACCCAGGATCTGAACATATACCATAATCTTTGGGGAAGTTTGGAGATGGATCCAGATCCAGAAGTGGATTAGTCACTGTCTCCACAGTAAACTGGACCAAATCCACAAACTCCCAGACTTTCAAATAGTTTGAATTTAAATCAAAAGGCAAACTTTTTGTCTTGTGACCATCTTTATTATTATTTTTTTTTAATGGGAAGGCAGTTTAATGTTGGTGTTGAGAATGTAGGATGGTTGAAACAGTTGCTTAATGTAATGAGTACGTGTGCCGGTGAACTTTGCATCAGTGGAAGGGATGTAAGCCCTATTAAGTAGAGCTATTTGCAGGATGACAATTTTGTTATAGAATCACAGAATATCAGGGTTGGACAGGACTTCAGGAGATCATCTAGTGCAACCCCCTGCTCAATGCAGGACCAATCCACAACTAAATCATCTCAGCCAGGGTTTTGTCAAGCCGGGACTTAAAAAATTCTAAGGATGGAGATTCCACCACCTCCCTAGGTAACCCAGTCCAGTGCTTCACCACCCTTCTAGTGAGATAGTGTTTCCTAATATCCAGCCTAGACCTCCTCCACTGCAACTTGAGACCATTGCAGGTGCCTGGGGCGGCCAATGGAAAGGGGCGGCATGTCCGGGTCTTTGGCAGCAATTCGGTGGCGACTTCCTCAGTCCCCCTCAGAGGGAACGACTTGCTACTGAATTGCCACCGAAGAATGAAGCGGTGGCGGTAGAGCTGCTACCGAAATGCCACCAATCGTGGCCTTTTTTTTTTTGCCACTTGAGGTGGCAAAAACGTTGGAGCCAAACCTGGACCATTGATCCTTCTTCTGTCATCTGGCACCACTAACAGTCAAGCCCCATCCTCTTTGGAACCCCTCTTCAGATAGTTGAAGGCTGCTATCAAATCCCCCCTTATTCTTCTCTATACAGTAACTTTTGTAGTTTTGAAATTTGCTTTCATTCTGTATTGGTACGAAAACAAAGCTTTGACCATTTTTTGCAAAAATGGAAATGTCAATTCAAATTCTGAGCTTATTTGATTTGGGAAGATAGGTATGGCAACTTGTGGTTAGGGCATTGACCTGGGCTGTGGGAGACCTTAGGGTTTTCTGATTTATCCCTGATCTTGGATGAAAAACTGCTCTGAGAGTCTTGCTCACTCTCTGAACTTTCCCAATGAAAACTTCACTGAGACATCTGTAATCCTTCTGCCAGGCGATGTTAGCAGCAACACATGCTGGGTTCAATATCTAGGAGTTCTGTTTGAATCAGCCCAAGCCCCCACCCAGAAATCTGGGAATACTAAATGCCACCTCTACCTGCAAGCAGTCAGTCTGTGTATAGCAAAACAAAACTTTTATTAAAGAGGAGATGGAACTCAGCATTAATTTAAGAAAACACCACAACAATTCAAAAGTATGCAAGTCATAAGTAAACACCCTGCCCACAGAATCTTGGGCTGTAGGTCGTTGCCTCAATTTCACACCTTGTGGTGTGAAAGTTTGATGGACAAATGTCCCTTTAACCAGGGCCGGCTCTAGCCATTTCACTGCCTCAAGCATGGCAGCACGCCGCAGGGGGCGCTCTGCCATTTGCCGGTCCCGTGGCTCTGGTGGACCTCCCACAGGCATGCCTGCGGATGCTCCACCGGAGCCGCGGGACCAGAAGGCCTTCTGCAGAGACGCCTGCGGGAGGTCCACTGGTAGAGTGCTTGGCGCTCTAGGGCCTGGAGCTGCCCCTGCCTTTAATACACCACTCCCCTTTCACTCCAATTCATTGTCTGAGGTCAGTGAAATCCCAGAATTCAGGGGTGGGTTACCTCCTACCACTGAATGGTGGAGTTGAAGAATGCCTCTGCCTCCTCTGCTTTTGCTGTTGCTCATCACTGTCTCTGTCACCACTTGCCACTCGCTGCTGCCTTTGCCTCCAACTGTGATGCCTGTTCTGAGGTTCCACTACTTAACCAAGTTCCTAGTGATTTCAACCCTTAGCCATTTTACTGGGTAGATGGGAACCTCACTGATGCTGTATCCTCTGCATTGCCTTTCACTGCAACACTGTCCACGTGTTCATCAGTTATTTCAGTTCTAGTGATTACTGAGCAAAAACAAGAACTCTAAATGGAATCTGATCAGCTAGTCTTTGAATACAGGAAGAGACAGATTAATGGTATCTAGGACTCTTTAAGCAAAGACCATACCACCAAGTAAGAACATTTGTCCCTACCCCTTCCACTTTTCACTTGGAGTTGGCATCAATACTACCTGCTTAGTAAGTGAGGTTACATTTAGGGTAACCCCCTCTATTAGGGCATATTAAGTACAGTTCTGTTGGCCTTTAGTGATACAACAAGGATAAAAGCATTTCATTACTCCTGTGTACAAGGCTAAAGTGAATTTTAACCCAAAACAGCCAACTTGGGAAAACAAGTCTGTCTGCTGATCACTAGGCAAAGTAGCTGTGTCTATGCAAATAGTCTGCTCCTTAGGTCTTTTCCCTGAGTTCACCAATAGATGGCAGGAGAGAGCTCATTCAGACCATGGTATACATATGCCTGTGAAACATTCCATTTATTTACTACACAGGCAACCTTAATTCTGACATTTCCTAAATTTGGAGTGCTTGACTGGGCAACTTTAATGTTCTTTTAACGTAAGATGTTTTGGTGATGTAATAGTAATTAATTTAATGTGTATCTTGCTTAGATGCAAATATATTTAATAGTAATTTTTATGATGAAAATTAAAAACATCAGTCAGTATGAATGAAGGGAATATTTGCAATAAATTCTGCTTTTTGAAATCTGGGATGCAAAATGGTAGTAGCTCTAAGGGGACTGGATGTGGAAAATATAAATATACAGTGGCATATTTGTACTGTGCACATTTATACTTAGTCTATATTTTTATGTTAAATTTGGAAAGGCTTCTTTTAGACAGGTAAAACTTAATTGTTTTATTAGAGATGTGTGGGTACTAAATTATTGACATATTCATGCATAATTCAGATAATTGCTTTTAGTAGATATCCAGTCTGATAAATGTCTGACAGAAATGGAGATTGACTTTTTTTTTCTTCTTATGAGGGATATTTCCTTTTTAAATTCATGAAATGTTATGTTGATTTGCATAATGGTATAACGGTTGCAGCAGGTTACAGGTGACTGCTTAGAACTTCATGCTACCTAATGCAAAATGACCCATTCCTTCCTTCAGCTTGCAGTCTGCAGCTAATGGAATTCTAGCCTAGAAACATCATGCAATTATAAAAATATAAAGAAACCATTTGAAATATGTTGCAGTTACCACTTAATATTCATTTTTCATTGTATAGAGGTAAATGCCAGGGTTAGTTTCACTCAAGATGCCCAACACAGGAAAGTCTACCATGAGTTACCATTCTATTCGGTGAAGACGCTGATACTGCCATTATTACTATAGTACCTGAGCTCATTATGTGAGATGACTAACATCTGTCATATGTGGGTCACTCTCTCTCCTCGGGGGAGAATTGTGTGGGTAGGATAGTGTTAACGTTTTGGTAGGGTTTTGTTTTAAATATACATACTGTTGTGTGTTTATGTTAGAGAAGGCAAGGTCAAATATGTGCACTGTGAACTTGGAGTAGAGTATGGCAAGGTTTGTGATGGTCCTTAGTTCTTGAAGTAGGTTGTTCCACAATCTTGGACCAATCCCTGAGACAGCTTTGATTCTCTTATAAGTGTATAATTCATTTCTGCAGGAAAGTTCCGCTATGGCTGAGGAACAGAGTTGGCAACCGCAGTTTTCACCCCAGAGCTTAAGGTGATCTTTTAGGGTATGTCTACACTGCAATTAAACACTCGCAGCTGTCTACATAAGCTGACTCAGGATTGCAGGGCTTAGGCTGGTTCCAGATCCCAGGCTCCAGCCTGAGCCTGAATATCTATACTTCAGTTAAACAGCTTCATAGCCCCAGCCCCTCAATCCTGAATCAGCTGGCACAAGTGTTTAATTGCAGTGCAGGCTTAGATATGCTGGGTCCAGGCCACTAAGCACCTTGAAAATGACAGAGACCTTGAATTTGACTTGATTTTTTTACAGTAAGCCAATGTAGAGAGCGGAGGACACATCTAATGTGTTCAGGGTAACCTGTGTTGCTGAAGAGATGTGCTGTATTAGTTGAAGTTACCTAAGGGCTAATGTCTTCAGGACCAGGCATATTGCATTGTTGTAGTCCAGATGGGATATGACCAAGGCAGGTCTGAATGAGGATAGGTCATTGCTCACCAGAACAGAACAGGGGAGATGGTGGTAAGCCAACAGAGGTGGTAAAAAGTTTTACTGACAGATGCTGGTTTGGGGACAATTCGCATCAGGAAGGGCATCTAGGAATACCTATTACTGACACCTGAGTCCATGTTGTCTTACCAGTTCACTCAGTGGCAAATACCTTAGCATCCAAGCTCATTATGAGTTTTTAAAAATCAAAACAACAATCCCTTGCTTTGCCTCCTCCCATAAGTAGGAGTAAATTGCTTGTTTTGATTAGTTTATTCTTGTCACTGTTTCTTTTCAGTTTTGATAAAAAAAATGAGGCCTAATTTGTCAACCTGATTATCCCTCCTCGCCCAGTGCTACCTACACATAGTTTATTACTCAAAGAGACTGGAGCTTTTCAATCTTTGACAGCCATCTTAAAAATAAAGGGTGTGGGGGTGGGGCGAGGAGAGAGAGAAAAAAAAATCAGAGGAGTCTCTACCTGGCTCCATTGTTCCTCTCCCCTAGCTGAGCACTTCTTTCCCAGCCGCCTCACTCTCCAACTCCCTCTTTTTTCACTGAGTGTCTTCAGAACCCCTTCCTCTCCCTTAAGGTCAGCCCCTTACTCCCCCAGGCTGCCATAGCCTACTGGTGGAACAAACAAAACCATTGCCTTTCTTTCTCCCAACCTGCAGTGGCACAGTTAGTAGGTGAAGCCAGTGAGAGATGCACTCTTCTCAATAACTCTCAGCTCCTGTCCTCCCATCTTGAGCCACTAATGGGGAGAAGAGAGAGCCCTAGAAAGAAGGTGAACTAGGGAACATGCCACCCCGAGGAAGAGAGTGGTGAGCTGAAAGACTCAGTAAAGGTATGTGGCATATGGGGCAGGTCCAAAAAGCTCAGAAAAGAAAGCACCATTAGCACCCAAACTGTGATGGGAAGGAGGCTAAAAGACTCCACAGAAGGATCTGGAGACCTTGCACCTCAGTATTTCCTCACTCACCTAGGTGCAAAGTGTTGAAATACTATAAGAAAAACTACCACTAATATTATCAACCTGAATGGAAATCAGACCAACAAATCTCCTCCTGGGATCCCACTCATGTGAAATTTCCAGCATGGCTTTGCAGGTCCAAGAGCTTTGGATAAGCTTTGAATCAGCATCCAAATTTTGGATGCTTGTATAAGCACGGACTCAGAATGTTTTGGAGACTCACTCATCACTAGTTATAGTGGATATTGAAGTAGTAAAGGTGAACCAAAATCAGTGAAATAAGACCAACTGTAAAATAGTGACCTCTATTCAAGTTACACATCTTTATAACTTTTGCCTGGGCTTGTAGTGAGTATTATTTTTAAGGGATCTCAAACACTACATTAGGTTTTGAATTTCAGTATTTCCAGGATGCTTGGAGAAGATAAACTAACTTGTAGAGATACCATCTCTACGGAGAAGGAATGCTAACAGAAAGGTCCACCCTTCTCCATTTCATTCCTTTTTCTAACATTGCTATATAGTGATAAGCACTTGTATGACAGGTAAAATTCAGTGTATTCTTGAGGCATTGATACAAAGTATTTATTTTTAACAATGAAATTATGTTTGTATTTAATGAAGTAGCAGGAAGCTAAGATCTGTCAGGAAATGCTGCAGTGACAACACTTCTTGAAGGAACATATTAAATAATAATGTCAAAGATCTGAAAGAGCAAACAGACCTTGCATGCATAGTTTTCTAATTGTAGCAAATTAAAAAGGGGTTGGAATACTGCCAGTCGAGTGACTATGGGGAAAAACGGGGTCCCATAATAAGAAACAGTTGTAGTTACAATATTTGCTGAAACCAACATGCATAAAATAATAATAAAAGCAGCCATCTCAAAATTCTGGCAGACAACAGAGAACAGCTGAGCTGAAGAATCTGTCAAAAGGGACCTTCGCCAACATATTGGCTAAGAATAAAAAGCTTCCTTGGAAACTGAATGGTGAAATCAGCTCCAGGCAGAAATTTATGAAACAAAAGCAAGAGAGGAGAAGCTGTGGGCACTGTCAGATTACCCAAAGTACAAAAATACAGTGTGATTGAAGATGTCCTACAAGAAGCTTTCTTGAATTTATTCTAAAATTTTATGGCAGACTTTAGAGTCTCTGTTTAAGCCAAATGAACCTTATTATCCTTTATACTGAAGAATATCAACCTGATGCCTGATGACAAAATGTATTGGGATCTTGTGCTTACTGGAAGAATTAAAAAAGAAATTTTTTAAAAATAATTTGTGGTTGAAAAGTTTTACAGTTATATGCACAATATACATTTCTAATAAATAATATATATTTTTACTTTTAAAAACTCAAGCTATTTTCATTTTACAAGTGCAAAAGGCCTTTTAAACCGGTAAATTTGGGGTGTTTTAAAAAAATACTTTGTTCAACTTAAAATTAACCAGCGCACTAGGGTACTTTTATACTTGTACAATTTAAACATCCTGTATCAGTTTTATCTAACAGATTAAAAATGAAAAAACTACTAAGCGTAGATGATAGACTCACATGGTTCAGGTAACTATTATTTGTTAACACATATGGAAGTCACTTACTCACAGTGAAATCCTGATTTACTACATTGGTAGCCTTCCAGTGCCATCAAATCTGCAGTTACAGGGAACAGGATCCTCAGATGCCAATGAGGACGCACTGCAAATACTACTGATGCAGTTAAAACTGAAACTGAACCAAGATTGTACTGTATTAGGTCTGCAATATCTATATAGGTACTATATTACCCCCCTCACAGTAGTATCTGAACACCATAAAGTATCATAGCAGTTCAGAGATGGAAAACTCAGGCACCCAAAGAGTAATGGCTAGATTCTGCCATTCTTCCTCATATTGGGACCCTCTGTAGAGCTAAGTTTTACGTAAAAGTGACAGAATCTGACCCAAAGTGATTTATCCAAAGCTGAACAAGAAGTGTATGACCGAGTCAAGATCTGAACCCACAATTCCTGTGTCTCAGTCCAGTGCATTAAGCCCAATACTGTCCTTCAGATGTTATACTAGCCAGAAAACACAATGCAACTATCTCCATGTAATATCATTGTCATAAACAGATAGTTAAGGGTTAATAGAACAGGAGTACTTCATGTCTCTTTTGCCTGTAAAGGATTAACAAGTTCAGTGAGTCTGGCTGTCACCTGACCAGAGGACCACTCAGGGGACAGGATACTTTCAAATCTTGAGGGAGGGAAGTCTTTGTGTGTGCTGTTAGATTTTGGTTGTTGCTCTCTCTGGGTTCTGAGAGTGACCAGACGTGCAATCAGGTTTCTCTCCAATCTCTCTGATACAGGCTCTTATAAGTTCAGAATAGTAAGTATTAGATAGATAAGGCGAGCTAGGCTTATGTTTATTTTCTTTATTTGCAAATGTATACTTGGCTGGAAGGAGTTCAAATTTGTATTCTGCTGAAAGGATTTTAATTTGTACTTGTATACTTATGCTGGGAGGGTATTCCCAGTGTCCATAGCTGAAAGACCCTGTAACATATTCCATCTTAAATTTACAAAGATAATTTTTCCTGTTTTTTTCTTTCTTTAATTAAAAGCTTTTCTTATTTAAGAACCTGATTGTTTTTTTATTCTGGTGTGAGATCCCAGGGGACTGGGTCTGGATTCACCAGGGAATTGGTGGGGAGAAAGGAGGGAAGGGGGAGAGAAAGGTTAATTTCTCTCTGTGTTAGGATTACTTTTTCTCTCAGTGAGAATCTGGGAGGGGGAGAGAGAAGGAGGGGGGAAGGTGAATTTTCCTCTGTTTTAAGATTCAAGGAATTTGAATCACAGTGATCTTCCAGGGTAAACCAGGGAGGGGAAGCCTGGGAGAGGCAACGGTGAGGGAAAGGGTTTACTTTCCTTGTGTTAAGATCCAGAGGGACTGGGTCTTGGGGGTCCCCGGGCAAGGTTTTGGGGGGACCAGAGTGTACCAGGCACTGGAATTCCTGGTTGGTGGCAGTGCTACAAGTACTAAGCTGGTAACTGAGCTTAGAGGAATTCATGCTGGTACCCCATCTTATGGACGCTAAGGTCCAGAGTGGGGAATTATACCATGACAATCATGATGACCAAATTTTTTGTGAGTTTCAAAATCATTTGTAACAAGAGTTTCTAAATCCTAAGACATGTATTTTCAAAACCCGCATTATTGTCAGAACAGCTGTATGCTGTATGCATTTTTGTATGTCCTTCCTTGGAGCAGTATCATCTTGGGAGATGAGGTTGCTGTGTGGTACTTTGAATGTCTAAAACTGTGGATGCTATTCTTAGAACTTTCAATATCTGGGAGTGATGTCACAGAAAATGGCATTTTAATATTTTGGGAATACACGAAGGAAGCCTGAGGGAAGGATCAAATAAGCCTTAACCCAAGAGCAGAGAGTGTAAGAGATATGTCAGGTTTTGGAAAGAAGCACATTTATTTACAGCAAATCAACAATTTTTCAAAATGGGATTTGTATTGAAAAGGTTAACATGAATGGCTCCACTGCAATGTATTTGTTCCCTTTTTTCTTTGTCAGTATTGACTAAGTATTGCTTTTTGCTTCACTTCAAAGTCCTAGGTACCTGGAGAGAAAACATGTCACTGTATTAAATGCAACAGATATGACTCTAGCATAATATTGATATTATAGAAATCAGTTTCAAGTGGAATTATTGATATCTCTAGGAGTTTAGTGTCCATGTGGCCTAAATTACTCTCCAGATTAGCATCCCCTAACTAAACTGGCTTGGTCCATTTCTACTGCTGTGTGTATCAAATGTTCTATAAATATATATACAATTATTTTTACTGGGAAATACATTTAAATATCTTGATTGCCAGATACTATTTTAATTATGATCATAAAGCAAAAACATTAAAATGTTTCCCATGGTTGAACCCTTGCTAGAAATTCAGCTTTTTCTGAAATCCTTAGTGCTCATATTCACAACCTTCTGAAGGTTATGACAGACCTCTTCCTTCTTTGTTCTTCTTGGTGATGGTAAAAACTGGATGTATGCCCAATGCAGGGAACATAGTGTAAATAGCTTTGCTGCAGACTGCTACTGGATCATTCAAAACATCAGATGGCTAGAATATGTTATTATCAACAAGCTGTTTCCTGGCCAATCAATTAGAAACTCTGAGCACTAGGCAATTTATTGTAGGCTAGCCAAGCAGTCTGGATGGAGAAAACATATGTTAATTGTCCCTCTAGTTGACGCTTAAAGGGGCAAATCCTCTTCCCTCCACCTCAAGGTTTGGAGGGGCCCTTTAAAATGGAACTCAAGCAATTCTGTTGTGGTGGGAAGATACACAGAGACTGTATCTGGGTGTATATGGTCCATGTAATATGGAGCTCACATCCTTGGGCACTCACTTTGTGCTATCATACATGGGTTACATGAGAGCAGTATAGGAGCAGAACTGAGGATCTTTAGGAGTTCCTCTCCCTTGCAAGGATGATGGAGTGCTTAGGTCATACTAGTGCTTGTGAAATGGCTCATGGCCTAGGAGGTAGACACAATCAGGGAACAATTTTAATTACTGTGAAAAATGCTGAAACTTTTCTTCCAAAGTATTTGGATTGTCATCAAAAAAAGGAACTGCCACTCCTACTTCCTGCAATGGAAAACAGGTTTGGGGGGTGGGGGGAGGGATTGGCCCAAGCCACACACTTTACGAGCAGATTTTCTGTTTTGGTGGGGAAAAAAACTTTTTTGTCTGAAAAAACTATCTTTGAAAAAAATATTTCAACCAGCTGTACTGAGAGGGAGGATTCCCTCCCCACTTTCTTCTATAGAGTTTCCTAGTGCTGAAATCAGCTAGTTGAGCTGAATGCCAGGAAAAGGATTTAGAGGAGTGGAACAACACCAGACTACGAAGAAGAAGAATTAGGCCAACTATTTTTAGGGAAAAAAAATCTGTAACTGCATTAGGTGCAATTAGTTGGTCAACCTTTCCAAAGGAGGCTTTGACAATTATAGAAGGAATAGAAATTGTAAATGTGTAGTCACACACCACAGTCACTTTATGTCATGGATTTTTTGGTTTGTTTTGTTTTGCTTTTAATGATCAATTGGCAACACTGGCAGTCATTTCAGCTTCTCTTTCACTAAGAAGCATCATGTGCCATCAAGGTAGAAGTTTCCATTTGGAAAGCAACAAGGAAAACTATACAAATATTTTTAAAATCTTGTTAAAAATTCCAATAAATACTCCTGAAGAATAGCTCAGTATACCTTTGAAAGCTTGTCTCTGTCACCAACAGAAGAAAGAAAACACTCACCTACCTTGTTTCTCTGATATTCTGGGACCACATGGCTACAAAAATGTAATTTTTTTTGTCATTTGGAGAATATAATTTGAAAGTGTCCACTATTCTAATATATAGTGAAGAGATATGTGGTAGGCTGAGTATTTTATGGGCAGAAATTAGATCTATCTGACTCTCTCTGGGGCTCCAAAAAACAGTAATTTGCTTGAGCTAAGGAAGAGACTGACTGTTAGAGGAGATGAAAAAAGATAAATGAGATGTGCAAAAATATTAGTAATCTGTATTCACAAAATATTTGACTGAAATATTTTGGAAGGTTGGTAATATTCTACAGTTCTCCAAACATTTATTAACACTGAGTGGTGTCTTGCTCTGCAAGTATTTCTATTGCCGGTACTAGTCAATATGAATAAGAGCAGAAGACTCAGATCTGAAATGTTTACAAACACCACAACAAGAGTTTATAAATTCGGAAGGGAAAAAGCTCTGCGCTCCAAAAGAGTACAAAGATTTGAGTAGAGTATATGTTTTAGATTGAAAATGGTAATAGATTCATAGACTCTAGCACTGGAAGGGACCTCGAGAGGTCATAGAGTCCAGTTCCCTGCCCTCATGGCAGGATCAAATACTGTCTAGACCATCCCTGATAGACATTTATCTAACCTACTCTTAAATATCTCCAGAGATGGAGATTCCACAACCTCCCCAGGCAATTTATTCCATTGATTAACTACCCTGAGGTATACAGAGGAAGTTTTCTACAATGACAACTTTCTGCATATATATGAAATGACCAGACTTGCTACTTTCAGCTAGCATATAGAATAGAGGTGGGCGAACTATGTGGACCAGGGGACCCTCCTGCCTGGCCCCTGAGCTCCTGGCCTGAGAGGATAGCCCCTGGCCCTTCTCCTGCTGTTCCCCCTCTGGGTGGCCGGGGCTGCGAGCTCCTGGGGCAGCACAGCTGCAGAGCCAGTGCCTGACCTGGTGCTCTGTGCAGTGCGGTGGTGTGGCTGGCTCCAGCCGGGCGGCGTGGCTGCCTGTCCTGGTGCTCTGGGTGGCACGGCTGTAGCGCTGCCAGCCACTGGTACTCCAGGCAGTACAGTAAGGGGGCAGGGATTGGGGGTGTTTGGGCAGGGGAGTTTGTGGGGTGGTCAGGGGGTGGGGTATGGATAGGGGTCGGGGCAGGCAGAGGGCGGGGAATGGGGGTTGAATGGGGGTAGGGGTCCTGGGGGGGCAGACAGGAAGGAGGGGGGTTGGGGTGGCAGGGGCAATCAGGGGTGGGGGTTCTGGGGGCGGTGAGGGAGAAGAGGTGTTTAAATGGGGCAGGGGTCCCGGGGGGCAGTCAGGAATGAGGGGAGGGATTGGATGGGGTGGTGGGTGGCAGTCAGGGGCAGTGGTTCTGGGGGCTGTCAGGGGACAGGGAATGGGGGGGCTGAATGGGGGCAGGAGTCCTGGGGGAGCCTTCAGGGAGCGAGAAGCAGAGGAGGTCAGATAGGGGGTGGGAGCCGCACCATGCCTGGCTGTCAAGGGAGGAGCAGCCTCCGCTAACCAGCTCTCCATACAATTTTGGAAACCCAATGCTGCCCTCAAGCCAAAAAGTTTGCCCGCCCCGATATAGAAGTTTTATTATTTTATCGCCAACCAATGACCTCTGGCCAACTTTACTCCTTTAAAACTTGAATATAATACACCAGATCTTCAGCTGATATAAATCAGCACAGTTCCATTGGCTTCAATTGAGCTACACTATTTAAACCAGCTAGAAATGGACCCAATATTTCCAGTATTAAAAGGCCCTGTATGCAAAGTGTTTAAAAAAAAAACAGAAATAACAAGACCAATTTCAGCCATGTATGAATTATGCATTACCAAAGCATAAATATTAAAATGTTCTTCCTCTGTGTAAAATATTTTTTTTCAGCCTTATTTAGTTCAAATGTAGTTGATGGAATTTTACTCAATTTCATCCCTGGGCTGTGGTTGTGCTTGGGTATTTCTAGCCCCAAAGGAACCTCCCAGAAAATTTAAAATATAGAACTTGCTAAAATGTTTTTGAAAATTTTAATTAATTAATTAATTTATTACAAAAACACTTTTAGCGGGTTTTTTTCAACCAGCCCTTGATATTACCACAAGCTGATGCCTGCTACACAAATCAAGGGCAGCAGTGCAGATGCTGATCTCTTCAAAGAGGAGGGGCCCACAATCACAAAGGTACTTTGGTACCTAGCCCACAGACTTAGGCATCTAAGTCCCACTTTAGGCACACTGTAATCAGCAAAACCCATACTTGGCTGCTGTCTAATCCTAAACTCACTTGGCACATAAGGTTGTTGCATTAAAGTTCCTAAGGTGTCTGTTTTCTGCCTCTGGGCACGCACATTCTGCCTCACTCTAGGCATCTGAATGCCTATGTCCTGTCTAAGCCCCAGGGTGATCCATGGACTGGAGGAAGATACGGATTTGTCCACCTAACTCATGTGTGGAGCCCAGTCCAGTAAGCCTGCTCAAAGGCTACCAAACTCCCCACAAAACAGCCATGAGGTGGGGAAGGAGGAGGAGGCTCGCGCCTATAATTTTTAGCTGAGTGGTTAGGGTACTCAGCTAGGATGTGAGAGACCCCCAGATCAAGTCTCTCTTCTGTGGAGAAGGGACTTAAACAGGGATCTGCTACATTTCAGGTGAGTTTCTTAATCACTGGACTATAGAATTATTCTCACTCTTTTTGTGGCCAAATTAATACTTAATTATTCACTTAAAGTGGAACAGCTTCAGTAAAACCGCTTGAGGGAACTGCATCAGAATGTTTCATAGAACACTTACCTGTGAGGTGGCAGATCCCTGTTCAAATTCCTTCTCCTCAGTAAGCTAGGCAAGACTTTAACCAATGGTTTCCCACATTCCAGGGGAGTACTGTAACCACTGGGATAAAGATTATAAGGGAGAGTTTCCACACCCTGTTTCATGTGGAGGTAGGAGGCTTCTGAGCATACCTACTGGATCAGGCCTGTCATATGAGTTAGGTGGACCAATGCCTATCTTCCCCTGTTTGTAGCTCACAAGCAGAGATAGGCGCTTGTGCATGAGAGGGGTCGGGCTTAGGAAAAACCACTTTAACAGGCATCTCCCATCTCCCACTGGCTAGCATAAGTGGCCCTGCACCTAGCATGCTGACTTTTGTTGATCACTTTCCACATAAATTAGCATGCTACCCTTTTAATAATCAATTATAAATAATGCCCCTTAATTAATTAATATTCAGTTCACCTTTTGCCATATCTTTCTGCTACCATAATTAAATATTTTCTACTTCTCTTCGGCTATTTAACATTAAACACCATCTTCATTATCTGCATAAATAGCATACCAATAACTATCAATATAGATTGCATTTTCCAAAACATTAAAGTTTTATCGAAAACACTTGTAAAAATCAGTTAAAATGAAAACATGTTTACAACATGACTGAGGAGTGCATCCTAACTTATCTGTAAGTTGCCTCTGAATACCCTCACTTCACTTTACTCATATTTTACCAGGCCTTGCTTGTCTGTTGTCAAGCCTATTTTTAGGAAATAGAGATTAGGGCCTACTTACATTTCAGTACATTCCTTTATAAACATAAGCAAGCAACATCCCTATAGGCTACATCTCCATGCATTTTATAGGGAACGTAGGCTTCCAGCTCATGCTTTGTGGATTGCAGTGTTGTTTGTGTGATTTTCTAGGTTATTAACCCCTGTAACCGGATGGGAAGATCAAGCAAAAGACATTGGACTGATTCATCTTCTATAACACAAGCTGTTGAACATGAGTAGAACCAACAAAGGTACCCTGACACTGGATAATAGAGGTGGTGAAGTACCCTCAGAGGGGCCTGTGGACAAACAGCATGGAAGACATTGGAACCTGTATTCATCTTTCACCTCAATGTTTGAATGGTGACTGTAACAGGTCATATTGAACCTTTAATACAGGCTACAAGTCCTCATTTTGCAGATGAGCCCCATCTCTACTGTGGCTGAATGTAAGGACTTTCCTACATTACACAGCCTAGATGATATAACTATGTTGCCATAGCCATGTCAATAGAGCCCTCTAGTATAGATACAGTATAAAAGGGAAAGCAGAAGGAGGTCTTAATGCTGGCAGAGCTATACCACTTCCCTGAAGGACATTGGCTAAGCTGAACAAAGCACTCTTCTGTCGGCATAGTTGTATCTACACTTGAGATTTCGCCAGCATAGCTATGTTATTGGAGTTTGGTTCCCATCCTCCCACCCCATCCTAGCCAACATAGGTATGTCAGAAAAGCTTTGTAGTGTAGATTAGACCTGTCTGATGCACTCTGCAACAGCTACCTGTTTGCTAAGGCACCCAAAGTCAAGGGCAAAAGCCAATTACAAACAGAGCCTGCTAGGCATGTCTACACTGCAGCTGGGAGCAAGCCTCCCGGCCCAGGTAGACGGACTTCCACTAGCTTGGCTGGAGCTAGTGCACTAATAATAGCAGCCTGGGCATTGTGTGTTCAGGTGGCGACTCAGGCTTCCAAGCCCACCTGACCCCCCCGGGTCTGAGCATGGGTGGCTAATCCAAATCTCTGCCAGGGCTGCAATGTCCATGCTGCTCTTATTGTGTGCTAGCTCAAGTCAAGCTAGCATGACTTCCAGCTTCAGCGTGTGCATGCCCCTAGAATCTGGTAAAAGTGTAGGGCAGACTCCACTAGGAAATTTCCATTGACAGTCACCATGTAGCTGTAATTTACTTTGTTCACCACTTAGATACCAATTAATGCTATAGAGAGGCTTTCAAGCTGAAATCAGTAGTAGTTTTGTCATTCACCTCAGCAGGAGTACAATTAGGCGCTAATTAGTAAATGTGGTAATGAAATCTAAAAAAAGGCCAAGAGAGATATTAAAGTGTTTTGTCTGAGAGTTTTCCCCAATGCCACAGTGTCTCCTTAACAAGCAATTGAAGGCTCTCTGTGTGTGTGTGTGTGTGTGTGTGTGTGTGTGTGTGTGTGTGTGTGTGTGTGTGTTTTTTGCTGTGTGCATGTGCATATCTTGTGGGGATGGCAGACCAAACACCGTTCCACTAATCCTGGTTGGAGAAAGAAAATAATTTAGCCTGTACTTGGTAGGTGCATTCTGAGCCTCTGAGGTTTTGGAACAAGCATCATCCAAAATACAAAACAATTTAAGGGTGTGCTAAAAGTGTTCTATGCATTTTACCAGCGTTGTTTTTTTGGAACCATTTCATACAAATAGAATGAATAATTCAATGAGTGTCTCAGTATGTGCATCTTGCACCACTGAGTTTTTGGAACACTTTCATACAGGAAAAAATGTAGCGGGTGCTTGCCTTGCTGTTCTGATATTTTACTTTGTCCTTATTTTAATTCCTTTTCAAAGCAAAATCTCTTCCTATTTTAGAACCAAATTAAGTTCTGTTCTTTGTTTGTTTATTTTATTACTAGATATGAAATTGGGGACTGGAGAAGAAAATAACAAATTTCATATACTATTTCTAATAATCTTAGATAGAAAATATCAACCTAAATCTTTTTTTCCCCCTTTTTCCTCTTATATACAGACTTCTTTTCATGCTGGTTGCTTTATTCCACTCTGGAACTGCACAAAAGAGTCTAAGGATACTGACCAGTTAAGTTGGGTTTACAGCTGTTTTTTGTAGTCAGCGCAGGTTTAAGCAGTTGCAGCATGCCCCCCAATTTCTCCCTCTGCAGCTCCTCCAATTTCCTCCTTCCTCTTGCACCTTCCTGCATTTCTCTGTGTACAATCCCAGTTTCCCCTTTCTCCTATCATTCAATGCATCTCCATCCCCATTTTCTCCTCCCTACTTCTTTCTCTGAGTAGATCTGGTGCAGTCAGTAGTTTTGCGAAAAAGATATTTAAGATTAATTATCTTTTTTGCTGTTCATTTTCATAAAGAAAAGCTTCTGTCAGAGGATGCTGAATAAAATACTTTCCTTCAGGAAACATATGAAGAATTGCAGTCTCAATGAGCATGCAGCCAGACTCCCCTTAGATAACATGGTCATTGCCTTGGTGTCAGGATAAGAGGCAAAGACTTTCCAGTTTCATTGAGAACAATGGAAGACTACTTTTGTCAAAATGGCCAACTGAGCATACTTGTGCCTTCAGTCACAATGAGAACTCTGGAAGATGGACATCATTTTGAAAGAGGGCAGTTCTTCATGGAATACTCAATAGTAGAATATTGTTCATTGGGCCCTACTGAAGAAGAAACTTTCAGATATGAAGAGTAAGCAAAAAAATAACCATTAATCCTAAAACAATTATTCAATGTCACAATTCCATGATATTTCAGTGAGTTCTATATGGGAATATTTGAATCTGTTTGAATCTATTATTAAAATCATTTGAGATTAAAACCAAAATCTGACAATGGATGCTAAAGTTCTTAAATGAATTGTTTTAAAATTAATTGCACCTCAAACTAATTAATGGGCTTATTTGTAAATTCTTAACAACAACAAAAATCACCTTAGTCAAAGTGTAGTGAATTTGGGAATAATATATATTCTTCATACACAAAAAAGTAGTTGAATCCCTGTGTTAAATGTTAAGCTCAACTCAGCCTTACCTATGGAACCATGAGTGGTGCTTCCAAAGTGACAACTGTTGGGAATAAACTACATCCACTCTAACTGAATTGGCCTCATTAGCACTGACCTCCCACTTGGTAAGGCAACTCCCATCTTTTCATGCACTGTATATTTACACCTGACTACTGTATTTTCTACTCCATGCATCTGATAAAGTGGGTTATATCCCCATGAAGGCTTATGCCCATATAAATTTGTTAGTTTCTAAGGTGCCACAAGGACTCCTCGTTGTTTTTACTGATACAGACTAACATGGCTGCCCCTCTGAAAGATGACATTGTTAATGTTGCTGGCGCCACTGCCCCAAATTCCCTGAATGTGGTTATATTAATTTAGATGGAATATTTGGGGGAAAGGTGTAAACATAACCCAGTCACTGTCCAACATTAAGCAGTTTTAAACAAAGTTTGGGGTTTGGTGCACAGAGACCTCAGCGTACTTGGTATCATGGCAAATACACCCTTAAGCATCACTTTAACCTTTTATTAAAGATACCAAAAAGAAGGAAAAAGAGTTAAAGCATTTGAAGGATAAATTCTTAAGCAAGACTTTTAATTTAATAACATCCTTTTGCCTTTAGCTGTAGAGGCTTTTAGAAGGAAAAAGTCTGTACATTTGATAGTCCAGTGATCGGCAACCTTGACATGCAGCCCTCCAGAGCAAGGACCTTGGCAGGCTGGGCCAATTTGTTTACCTGCCACATCGGCAGGTTTGGCTGATCGCGGCTACCACTGGCTTTGGTTTGCTGCTCCAGGCCAATGGGGGTGGCAGGAAGATGTGGCCAGCACATCCCTCGGCCTGTGCCGCTGCCTCAGCCTCCATTGGCCTGCAACAGCGAACCGTGTCCAGGGGGAGCCGTGATCGGCCGAACCTGTGGGCATGGCAGGTAAAGAAACCAGCCTAGCCTGCCAGGGTGCTTACCCTGACGGGCTGTGTGCCAAAGGTAGCCGATCTCAGTGATAGTCTTTAAGATGTTATTAAGCATGGTAGTAATTGTTCCTTTTGGGTGAAGGAGTTACTTGAGATGGGCTGGAGCTGTCTTTGTTGTGCTGTTTAAAGTCTGATCCCATTTCCTAGAAGACAAAACAAGACAAAACACACAGAAAAGGGGAGAGAAAAGAGCAGCAAAGATAGAAAATGCAGTTTTTGACCCTGGTGTTCACTTTCACTTGCAACCGCACTGCTGGAAAATCCGAGGTACAACATGCAATCTTGTCAGCCCCTCTGAGATCTGGCAAACTTGTACGAGCATCAGGCTCTTTAGAGAATTGAATTTAGCTTCCTCTTTCTGCTCACGGGGTTATAGCAGTGTTGCAAAATATACAGTCTTGACCAATTAAGCCCAACTCTTATTAGATTGAAGGAAAAAGTAGCAGGATAGGAAAGAGAAGAAATAGATGAGGAAGGAAAAGAACACACATGGGCAGGGGAGAGGGGAAGAGATGCAAGATATGGTGTTCAGGATTCAAGTGGAGCTGGTGGAGGTGGTAGATGTCCATGGGCGGTAGGTATAGTTGGTCAGGGGAAGCTATGCCTCCCCACACCCAGACCATGGCCCCACCTTGAGGCCAGTGGGAGCTCAGCTTGGGCCAGTGTTTCGGGCTGGCTGGCCAGCCAACCTGAACCCGACCTCCAGGCTGCTGACCTGAGCGAGCCCTGTCATAAACAGATAGCTAAGGGTTAATGTCTCTTTCACCTGAAGCACCTGACCAGAGGACCAATCAGGAAACCGGATTTTTTCAACTTTGGGTGGAGGGAATTTTGTGTCTGGGGTCTTTGTTTTCTGGCTGCCTGCTTTCTCTGAGCTTTGGAGAAGTAGTTCTGTTTTCTAATCTTCTGTTTCTAAGTGTAAGGACCAAGAGATCAGATAGTAAGTTATATGGTTTCTTTTCTTTGGTATTTGCATGAATATAAGTGCTGGAGTGCTTTGATTTGTATTCTTTTTGAATAAGGCTGTTTATTCAATATTCTTTTAAGCAATCGACCCGGTGTTGTGTCACCTTAATACAGAGAGAACATTTGTATGTATTTTTCTTTCTTTTTTTATAAAGCTTTCTTTTAAGACCTGTTGGAGTTTTTCTTTACTTCAGGGAAATTGAGTCTGTACTCACGAGGGAATTGGGTGGGAGGAAGAAATCAGGGGAAATCTGTGTGCGTTGGATTTGCTAGCCTGTTTTTGCATTCCCTCTGGGGGAATAGGAAAGTACTTTTTGTTCCAGGACTGGGAACAGAGAGGGGGAGTCACTCTGTGTAGTTTCACAGAGTTGTGTCTGTGTATCTCTCCAGGAGCACCTGGAGGGGGGAAGGAAAAAAAGGATTATTTCCCTTTGTTGTGAGACTCAAGGGTTTGGGTCTTGGGGTCCCCAGGGAAGGTTTTTCAGGGGGACCAGAGTGCCTCAAAAACACTCTAATTTTTTGGGTGGTGGCAGCAAGTACCAGGTCCAAGCTGGTAACTAAGCTTGGAGGTTTTCATGCTAACCCCCATATTTTGGATGCTAAGGTCCAGATCTGGGACTAAGGTTTTAACAAGCCCCCATCCCAGGCTTGGGCCTGTGCTGGGATTTGGGGGATGGACGGGGGGTTGGGTGACCAGTGGGCTCAGGGCAGGACTCAGGGGTCAGAGTGGGACTCTGGCAGCCAGGGGTCAGCCCGGTGCTTGAGCTGTCCAGGGGCTGCAGAGGGGTGCGGGGCCTTGGGTGGAAGGGGTGGGGCTGGAGGGTCTCCCAAAGAGAAGGGGAGTTCAGGTGCCACCATGTCTGGGTCCCTCCCTCTGTCCTGGTCTGGTCAGGACATCTTTTCAGGATTAGAACAAAGAAGATCCGGACTACTATGAGCGCGTGGGGGTTGCAGTTATTATGGTGAAACTTGCTCCAGTAGCCCTTTTTTCTCCCCAGAGTCTCTTTCCTTAAGGACTCAAAAAGGGCATGATCAGTGGAATTGCTCATCCCCTCATTATTTTGTCCAGCAGTTAGGCCTAATAGCTGACATATTAATTTTTATTTATTAATTTTCAACCCTCCACTTCTCTTGTTTACCAGGTATGATCCTTGAGTTATATCTTTAAGCATCTTAGCTTGGATCAATTCAGTCTGTCTCCTTGTCAGACCTTTTCCTATCAACACTTATTATTACAGCGTATTGTGATATCTTATGAGCTTTCACTTAGTTTTTACAGTTGATCTCACTAGAGTATATTTGTAGGCCCATTTACCACAACAGTACTGCTGCTTTTAATCATTGTCAGTTTGCCTAAACAGAAAGCCCAATTGATGCTAGATGTATAGCAGTATATTTTGTTCTGTGCCAGGTGCTTTGGAAGCCATGTCATACTGAGCAATAGTTGCCTTCTGGAGTGTGGTTTTCAGCACTGTTGTGGAAGGGATGAGTTTGCAAATACTGCTACTGAATCGGTAGAGTTTAAAGTGGTACAAGATTTCAATCCTCATGATTTGGTATAGCAGAGCTATCTAGGTATACTTATAACTTCCACGGATGGGGTTCAGAGGGTGTCCTAGAGTGAACTGAAGGCTGATTTTTGAAGTGAGATGCTCTGAGGGATGTGTACTAGAGGAAACATAAGAGAAAAGGATTCCAGCAGGTAGGGCACATAGCACCTGGAGTCCAGTTTGGGAAAGTTGTCAATGATAAGAACAGAGACTTGTCACTGTTCAGCTGCAGAAAGCTACTGGATGGGAAGATCTAGTCAAGAGTGTGAGTAGTGGCTGTTATAGTTCCACTGGGAAAGTTCTCAGGGTTCAAAGGTTCCAGAGTAACAGGCATGTGGCTGCTGAGGTTATGAAGCTATTCCATCATGTGGGGAAGCTACGGTGCAGTTGAGATTATTGCATGGGAGGAAACAATCTAGCAAAGTTATTGGACAACATAATGGATTCTCAGGTAATATGTATTTATCACCTCATTGATGGGATGAAACTGTTTTCATTCCCAGTGCTAGAATCATTCATTCCATTACTGTCATTCCAGCTGGTTACAGTGGCAAATGCTAATCAATTTTCAAAGAGGTAACGAGATTAATTACTTCTGGACTCATAAAGCATCTTAAAAATACCATAAATAGTGAGATAATCAATGTCTTGCTGCCCAATATGAATTAGATCTTCTAAGTGAGTGTAATATTTATGTTCAGTAAGTTAAGATAAGGTTCGTAAGGAAATGTTTTCTAAGAATTCAATTAGTCTGCCTTGTGAGCTAGCTCCATTTGCATTGTAATGAAATATTCTTTCAACAAAATGTTGAGAAAAACACACTAATGAGTTTTTTATGTACAACACCTGATATTCATAGGGCCCAATGGTGACAATGGCTATATGCTTGCTCCTTATAAAACTTGCTGAAATTTTTTCATCTAAATATTTGCTGAACAACAGATTTATGACCAACATAAAGCAATTTTCATTAAATGTTCACATCATTCAATAATTTCTGACTTGTTTTATCTAATTGGCAAATTTCAATTTGAGAAGAAAAAATGTGGTGGCTTTATGGTTTGTTTGTTTTTCTTTTTCTTTTCTTTCTTTCCCTCCTTTCTCTTCCTTTTTCCCCTTTCCAATCCATTTCCAGGAGGAAAAAAAGGAAAGGGGAAGATTTTTATTTTGTTTTATGTTGTTTTCTTTTGTTTTGTTTGAATACTGTGACAAAGTTCCTTCTCTACCTTGGTGGGTCCTGCGCTTATTGACGGATTTGCTTACCTCAGTGATCTTCCCTTCTGGTGGATCCCACAGTCTGGGTCAACTCCTCCTGTGTCTGATCAGGAATTGGGAGGTTTGGGGGAACCCGGGCCCGCCCTCTACTCCGGGTTCCAGCCCAGGGCCTGTGGATCGCAAACTGTCTATAGTGCCTCCTGTAACAGCTGCATGACAGCTACAACTCCCTGGGCTACTTCCCCATTGCCTCCTCCAAAACACCTTCTTTATCCTCACCACAGGACCTTCCTCCTGGTGTCTGATAATGCTTGTACTCCTCAATCCTCCAGCAGTACACTCTTTCACTCACAGCTCCTTGCACCTCTTGCTCCCAGTTCCTCACACCCGAATCTCACTGACTAACTGGGAGGCTTTTAACTAGTTCCAGCCAGCCCTTGATTGGCTTCAGGTGGCCCACTCAATGTAGCTATCTCCACAGCCTTCTGGAAAGATCTTAATTGGCTCCAAGGTGTCTTGATTAACCCTGGAGCAACTGCCATTTGGTTACCATGGTACCAGGGATTTGGTTAGCCTGGGGCTAACATACCAGTTCCTTACTACTTTACTGTAGCCATCTGGCCTTGCCCCATCACAATACCAATCCAAAACATAAACCAGAACCAAATTACTTTTTGTATAAAATGAAAGTGAAAAATATTTGGACCAAAAATCAAACACGTCAATGATGTTGCTTCTATTCAAGGGGAAACTGTGTTTCCTTTGAACATTTTCACAGAAAAAAATTGTCATTTTTCAACTCTACTTCTTAAGCCACTCTACTTTCCTATCTGCATTATGGGTACCAATATGGAGGCAGAACAGCTTCCAGAGTGCTGCTACTCCTTTTTCTAGTCCTGTGTTCTTCACTCCATGCCTCCCTTCCCTCTCCCTCCAGCCACTGAGGGAAATAAGCCACACCAGGAAACAGGCTGCCACATATATGACTCCCCAGTGCATGCCATAATTTGGTTTCTGCTCTGATCTGTGAGCAGCATAGCTACATTTGTCCCTCACAAAAGTTGGATGACAAGGTACCAATCCAGTCCACAATGAGTAGCAGAACAGGGCAAATACAGGCACTGAACCAACCATAAATATTTATTTGAATAAAACCAGTGAATTTGCTTTCAAAATGTTTGTAACACCATTTTTTATCCATTTTCCACAAGTATTTGTGTTCGTGGAAAATGAAGGTGTCACAGAAAGTCAGGGGCATCTGTTTTTAGGGATATGTTAGTGCCAGAAATGTTTGTGCTTTTATCTTGAAATCACTTTGATTTTCCTTCTCCTGTTGGTAAAAGCTTCACTCACCCCAATCAGGTGACAGAAACAACACAGTGTGAGTGAATGAAGGAATTACATAGTACCAATATTGAATTGTGACTTTTGAACACTCACAGGAAGTTCTGCACCGTGGGCAAGCTATGAGCTGACATATTTGTTCTGTAGATTCTACTAACTGCAAAGGAAAATATGAATTTGCTAATTTTAGGCATTGTCTTTTAGGTCTAACCTGTGCTGTCCAAATTCAAGCTATGTCTTCCCCAGGTACATGGAAGACTAAATAATGACTCAATCAGTTTAATAGTGATTCATTTAGACCATCTCTCTTGCATCTGGTGAGCGCTGCATTCCCTAAGCAAACAGGTAAGTTGAATAAGAGTCAAGATTTGCCAATGTATTAATTATTATTATTATTTTATTTATTATTTATTATATATGTATGTTGCAGTAGCATTTAGGAGTCCGATTGTTCTGGGTGCTCTACTAACATACAGTAACACACTACCTGTGCTGAGAAGCTTACAACCAATAAGAAGATGATGACAGTAGTGTGACTGAATTAAACACTGAGTTTATGGTGGAAGAGTGAGTTACAGTGCAGTACTCTCTTCCTCTGCTAAAATTGTGAGTGATCCTCTTAAAAGCATGGCTGCGCTGGGAGCACAAGCTCAGACATCTGTGTACGAGTAATAGCAGTATGTGTGCTGCAGTTCAGCCATCTGCCAGACAAGCTACCTGCAAGTTGTTTGACTTTGGATGGGGCAGTCAGGAGATCTATTAGAGAGAGAGAGAGAGAGAGAGAGAGAGTTCATAGCATAATGGGGAAGATTGCTGTCTTATTGATTCTGTCTCTCATTTGCATTGTTATTATTTTATCTTATCTCTTTGTGAACATGTTATTTATTATACTATGACAATGTATAAGGGTTCGCTGGGGCTCGACCCTCTCTGGGGCGGCGGGGAGCCACACTGGCTCACTGCACACAGTTAATCCCGAGGAATTAGTCTGGCCATGGGGTGTCCCTTGGTCGCCCTTGCTGTAGCTGGCAGAAATGAGGTCAGCCCAGCCCTGGCTCAGGGCGGGGCAACAACGTTAAGTCAGGGTTCTGGCCCTCAGTCAGGACTGAGCAAAAGTAGTACAACAGTATTAAGCCCAGGCCCTAGGTCAGTGCAGGGCAACAAATGCTGAGTCAGGGAGCTCAGGCCTCAGGCAGGGCTGAGCAGTAACACTAGGCCTCCAACCTGCTCAGGCCAGGGAGACGGGGAGTCTGACACCTAGGAGCTGGGTGGCAGGGGGGACGCAGGCCCTCCCACTCCACTGCATCCCAGCCCGGGGTCCTAGCAGCAGCCCAAGGTCTGCTGCTTTGTCAGTGGGGATCCTGGCCGCAACACACCAACATAGGGTCTGGTACTGCTGCCAGCCAGATTGGGTCTGATGCCCCCAGGCCACTTCCACACTCCCCCTCGGGCCCTACCTGGGTCCTGGTGTTGGCCTCTGGGGGATCCAGGAGCAAGGGTTCTTCAGGGCAGGGGTTGATCAGCAGGCCTGGCAACTCCTCTGGATAGCGGGGCGCAGGCAGGTCCAGCAAACTCCTCCCGATAGAGGGCGCAGGGCAGGCGTGACCAATCTGGGCGGCCGCCTTGGGCCCCGGGGGTTTCCCAGTCATGGGCTCCACTAGGGACATCTGTTGTCTCCAGCAGCTGAGCTCCTACTGAGATCTGAGGGCCAGCCTTTATAGTTCAGGGTGGCTGCTTGACCCTTTGAGGGGCGAGTTCAGAGCTCTCTAGCTCTGCCCACTCTGGCCTCTGGATGGGCTCTTCCCCCTCTAGGGCGGCGGGGAGCACACCGCCTCACTGCAGGCAACAACACTGAATGTGACGAAACAATAATCAGCACATTCATGGTGGCTGAAATTCACTTTTTCCTTAACAGAGACAAAGGTCTACACCTAAAATTAGATCGACCTAGCTACTTTGCTCAGGTCTTTGAAAAATGTCATGCCCTGTGTGACATAGCTCAGTTGACCTGATCCCAACTGTAGATATAACTAGGTTGATTAAAGAATTCTTCCATCAACCTAGTTACTCCCACTCAGATGGAAAAAATCTCTTTTGTCAATGTAGAACCTTACTGGTTCAGAACAAAGATCCATCTAGCTCAGTATCCTGTCTTCTGAGAGTGGCCAGTGCCAGTTGCTTCAGAGGGAATGAACAGAACAGGCAACCATCAAGTGATCCATCCCCTGTTGTCTATTCCAAGCTTTGGCAATCAGAAGCTAAGGACACCCAGAGCAAGGGGTTTCATAGTTGTAGGAAGCATCTACAATATGGTGTAACAGCTGTAGCACTGTAGCCTCTGTAAGGTAGACATGGCCTAAGTAACTAGATTCTTTTTGGGGGTGGCGGGGGGGAGCATAAGTGGAGCCAAGATAAGGTAGATGGCAGCTCTGGCCTGGTATATAACAGGCCTACCTCCTCCACAGCTTTTTCTTAGTGTTCCAAGCCACTGGATCAACATAAGCCCAGATCCAGGGCACCTTCATTCAGTTCACACAGTTACTGTGATGAGCTTTATGTGCTAAGGCAAATTTCCCTCTGAATTTCACCCTGTGTGAATAATTACCAGCTAATCACTTCCATCCCTTCCAGATACTGCATAGTTAACTCTTCTGCCTCCAAGTGATTTGTGATTTTTCCCACCTAAATATTACAATTTATTTATTTGATTTGTGCAATTTAAGACTCTTATCCTGCAAGATGCTCTGTGAAGATAGACCCTTACCTCTATGCACCATCCTAATGAAGAACCAGGAATTTTGTAATCAGTGGTACTTTGTCTCTTTCACTCAGATTATTTTCAAAACCTGATACAGAATAGTCTTATTTTATGACAGACCTATACCATTATGGGCTCCGCCATTACAACAGATGTGCTAGACATGATCTGCTCTCCCACAGGAAAGAGTTGAGCAAGTTAACACTTATTGTCTGAAAAAGCCAAATTATGGAATAAAACAGGTGGAGAAACATGATTTGTCCTACTCGTGTATTTGGTTTACTTAGAAATTCAGTGACTCTTGTGCACTTTGTGATAACATGGGTCTACAATTTTTGAGACGTCGTCTGCTTCAGAGATAAAATGTGATATTTATTATGTATTTTGATGTGCTGAATTCAAATATGACAATTAAAACAACTGATTGGCTACTGTTTCTAAGATATTTAAGTTTTTACATTTTATGTCTATATATATTGTGTAGATAGCAGAGTTTTAATCATAAATTGTAAACTTAGGTCTTTTCATGTGTTTATGGTTGCTTTACATGATAATATTTCACCTGTCCTGTTTATGTAACACTTTAAAAATCAGCAAAAGTGTTCTATAAATAAAATTTATTATGAAACAAAAGGCAAAAAACTATTATGTACATAGTTTAGTTCTATTCAGTGTCTACTCGGCGCTTCTTGGCTTGTCTCTTGTATTCATTAAATGGAGCATCTCTTGTCACTGTCCAGCAATAGCCTGCAAGCAGTGATGGGCTCCATTTGCCCTGATAGCCTGCCAGAAGATTCCACTGCTGTAGTCTGGAGCCCAACAGCTCTGCCTTACTCTTGGATAGTTCCAAATCCCTGACAAGGTCATTCAGTTCACCTTGTGTTAGGAGGTGTAGGAGGAGGAGAATGGGAGAAAATGTGGGTCCTGTGACATTGATGGTTCAGGACCAGAAGTTTCATCCTCTTCCTTGTCTGACTCAAGTGAGAATGATTCTGGTGCATCAGGAACCGGCAGTCCTTCTCTGTGGGGTACTGGGCGTATAGCTGATGGAATGTTTGGATAATGCCCAGTCCACTTTTTCTTCTTTGATACACCTTTCCCACTGGAGGCTCCATGTAGAAGTAACAATTGCTGGGAGGATCTGTTGGCTCTCTCCAAATCATTGGCACTGCAAAAGGCATAGATTCCTTTTCCTGTTCAGCTATGGAGAAGATTTGTTGCACAGTGTTGCAGCATATGTGTGGGGCCCACCTCTTGTCCTGATCTCCAATTTTGCAGCCAAAAGAAAGGTGATAGGCTTTCTTAACCATAGTGGTTATACTGCGCTTTTGTGATGCAAAAGTCACTTCACCACAAACATAGCAGAAGTTATCTGCACTGTTCACACAAGTACGAGGCATCTCTGCTCACTTTGACTAAACAGAAATGTGTCCCTTTGCAAAATCAAACACTGACAAAGAAGAGAGCATGACACTGTATGATTTCTAGAGCTGATATAGGGCAATTTGTTCAGCAGAGTGATGTAAGCTTTGTTATGATTGCATCATCCATGACTTCTAGGAATAACATGATGCAATTCAGATCATGTATGATGCAATACCAGCTTCAGATTGCATCCTTCATTGTTTTGCCTAAAAAGCAACGTACTATCCATACCCAGTCATAGATTTATTCATAGAGCCAGTCAAAGATGTATTTTAGTTATTTCTGGTTTAAATTGAGATCCCTTTTCTTTGTAACTCACTTATCCTCTGCCATTCCCAAGTCAAGGGTCGATATACTGACCCAATAGCATATCTTGAAACTAGAGCCAATCAACAATTTTAAGCATCATTTTCATTCTCAGTGACCCAGAATTAGTAAAGTTGACTACATTTATTTCAGAAGCATTTTGGCTCTAGAGCAGTGTAATGAAGGTCACCAAGGACCAAAAGCAATGAAAAAAAAATTGTCTACATGTCCAAAGCCCTTAGCTGAATTATAACAAATTAATTACAATCACTAGCAATCTAACTAGGAAAAAGGAGAAAGTGTAGCATCTTTAAAAAAAACAGGAAATCACAGAATACTGTTTTGAATATGCTTGATGTCATGATAGATTTTCTCAAGAGGGACTTTAATGAGTTCTGTAGAGTAATTCTTTATTGAAAACCACCCTATTGAGGATGAAAGAAGTAGCATGATAATTTTGTCATCATTAAATAATTAAATAAAAGGGTCATCTCTTCCAAACTACTAGCATACCAGGATGTCTTGAAAAGGAAGAACAATGAGGAGTCCCTGTGGCACCTTAGAGACTAACAAATTTATCTGGGCATAAGCTTTTGTGAGCTAGAACCCACTTCATCAGATGCATGGAGTGGAAAATACAGGAGCAGATATAAATACATGACAGGATGGGAGTTGCCTTACCAACTGTGAGGTCAGCCTAAACCTTACCAAGTGTGAGGTCAGTCTAAAGGAAGGATGGTCTTAGTGGAAGCCTGCTCTGGAAAAGAATGGTGGTCCAGTGGATAGGGTGATGTTCTAGGACATGAGAGCTGAGTTCCTGTCCCTGCTCTACCATGTACTCCTTGGGTGACTTTAGACATGTTATCTAGTCCTCTCTATGCTTCAGATCCCCATCTTTAGAATGAGGATAATAGTAGTGCCCTATCTTCAAAGGGTGGTGCTTTCTTTATTTATATTAATTAGAAATTGTGAGATCCTTAGATACTATGATGAGTGTCACAGAAGTACATAGATAGAAGGACAAAGTTCCTATTTCTGTGGCCAGTGAGAACAAGAAACAAGGATGATATATTATTTTTCTCCTTATTTCCCTTTAAAAGGACATTTATAAAATTAGATTTAAATAATTTCTCACAAGAGTAGGATATATAATTATTACTAATTATAAAACTGTGTTAGAGCTAGAAAAAAAGAGCTAGAAATGTCACTGATAATATCACTTGATTTGATAAATGTTCACAAGTAATCATTGGCTTAATCTAGAATTTGTTAGAAAAAACTGTAAATCCCATTTTGATAGTATAACAAGGCAAACTACTTGTGTAAATTAGTGTCTTGCTTTTATATACATAAAGATATGGGGCTGGCTTCCTTGAGTTCGTGCAGATTGTAGTATCTACTCTGGCTCACCAGATTCAGCAATGACTCCGAATAGAGTGCTCCCAGACTTTCACAGCGGGTGGACAAATGACTCGGCAGAGAGATAATTTTTTTAGGGAGTCCAACCCAGACAGAAGGCTAATCTGAATAAATTACCTGCTACACAGTGGAAATCAGCAATCATCTGGGCACTGTGTGGTTCAAAACTGCAAGTGATTCTGGCTTTAAAGCCCCACCTGGATGCTAAATTTACACAGTGAACTTTGCATCTCTCTGACGTCTGCATCCATAGACGAGAGTGTCTCCTACTCCGCTCCCTTTGTACCACTCAGATGGTGCAAAGGGATCAGAAACTGTCTGTAACTTCCCAGGGGCATAAGAGTGGATCTAGCACAGGTTCTGATGCCACACCTTGCAGTCCCATTGTAGTAGGTTTTGGAGAATGAGGAGGGGTGTGGTTAGAGTGTTCTGTGCTCTGGCTATGCCCAGCTGGTGAAGGTTCTTTGGAGACTGATACCACCTGTCAAAGTTTAAAGCAACTCGTAGCTTGCCCTAACAAGGACTGGGGCCAGTGCAGGACTAGCCAGAGGATCAGGCTCCAGGTCCATCCTCATCCCAGTCACCTGTTGTACCCAGTTTCCACTGGGCATAGCAAAGAAACTTGGTCATAATTATCAAAGCTTCCTAATTAATCAATTTTTCTCTATCCTAATGGGAGGGAGGATACATATTGCATAACTCCTTCATAACTGGTTATTAGCATATTAGCCACTTAAATATTATTTCAGACCCACTATTATTTCAGTGGAACAATTTAAACATATCTGAATTTTATGTATATTGTAATTCTTAATAGCCAAGTTTCTTTGCTATGCCCAGAACTGTAGGAGCCCTAGGTATAATTCTTAATGCACACCCACAGCATCAGAAAAAATGTCATTTATTATTTCTATTATTGTAGAACCATAGAAGCTCTAGTTGTGGACCAGGACCCCAGTGTGTTTGGTAATTGTGAGTTGCTTAATTACCTTTCCAAAGCACTGAGATCCAAGAGTGAAAAGCTGTGTAAAAGTTCATTGCCTCATCATTATTATTTACAGTAAGAACATGAATGTAGAAATAGCCCTTCATCAAGTTACTAAGAGTTCAAGCTGGTTTTAATTACCAATGTAATAACTTTCTATCTGATTCCTATGGACACTCCTGCCTCTTCAAAATTCATTTCCAGGGTGAAAAAAAGATTAATTGGTTAAAAATGAATTAATACAGCAGATAGTATATAGGTGAAATGGATAAGCAAGTTAATATAAAGTGACAGTGTAACTAGGGCATAATACATATTTTTTTCAAACAACAATTTTTATCAAAATGTAGTGCTGTCAGACTTGCTTAGTTTATTTCAAGTGAAATGTTAGTAGTTCATTGGAAATTCAGAAGCTAACAAGAAACACTTCTGGCCAAATTCTGCCCCTACAAGTACTTGTGGCTTTTAAGGGCAGAATGCAATAGAAGATTCTCCACTGTGCTTCCAAGGTAATACTTGATTCTGTCACAGTTCCCAAAAGCCTGGGGAATGGCAAAACCCTGGGATGTAGAACTAGGTTGTGAGCTGGTGTCTTACCCAAAATGATCTAATACAAACGCCAGTGTTGGATAGAATCAAAATCACCACTTTTCGGAGTAAAGAAAGGAATTAACAATAAGATAAAGTTCAGCTCAATCTTTTCCCTTCAGGCTTTACCTAAACTAAGATTTTAAAATGTATTGTTGGATCATGTTAGCTAGCTTGATCCAGCTCTAGCCAACTCATGTCTTTTAAAATCGTAGTCAAGACAGGCAGGTATGGTGTTTGTTAGATCAAGCTAGCTAACATGACCTAACTCCATACTCATGTAGTGGTAATGTTCTGTCTTACTGAGTTAACAGAACATTCTTAACTCTTTCCAGAATCATCAGCTGTGAACAGTATTTCACTCACACTTCCAACCTGTCAGAACTGGTCACCTTATGTCAAAAAAGATATACGAAATTGGAAAAGGTACAGAAAAAAGCAACAAAAATTGTTAGGGGTATGGAACAGTTTCCATATGAGGCGAGATTGAAAAGATTGGGACTATTCAGCTTGGAAAAGAGGCAACTAAGTGGGGATATGATAGAGGTCTACAAATCATAATGGGTATGGAGAAAGTAAATAAGGAAGTGTTATTTATTCCTTCTCATAACATAAGAACTAGGGGTCATCAAATGAAATTAATAGGTACAAGGTTTCTTCACACAATGCGCAGTCAACCTGTGGAACTCTTTGTCAGAGGATGTTGTGAAGCCCATAACTAAAACAGGGTTAAAAAAAGAACTAAAGTTCATGGAGGATGGGTCCATCAATGGCTATTAGCCAGGATGGGCACAGATGCAAAACCATTCCCTCAAGAGTCCCTAACCTCTCCTGCCAGAAGCTGGGAATGGATGATAGGGAATGGATCACTTGAGGATTACCTGTTCTGTTCATTTCCTCTGAAGCGCCTGGCATTGGCCACTGTCAGTAGATAAGGATATTGAGCTAGATGGACTATTGGTCTGACCCAGTATTGCCATTTTTATGGGTTTTTTAGGACAATGCATGGAATACATTGTTTATAAAATTGTGCAGAAAACATATACATCCCACTTTTAACTCCTTTTGTGAGATCCTTTCTCCACTGACATTGAAATCAACGTGAATTGTGTCATTGACTTGAATGGGGCTCAGAATTTCACCCCGAGAGGAGGATTCTAGAAATTCTTACTGTTAATTAACTTTCTCTTCAACAGTATTTAAATATTGAGATATTCAGCATAAATAAATGCAAGGGTATTTTATATTACATTTATTACATTTATATTACATTTAAGAAATATTGAAGGAAGATCTGATATCTATCAAAATTTAAAATTAGTGAAAAGTCGAAGGAAAAATCTATTACTAACTTAAAATGTTACTGCGATTAGAAGGAACAGAGAGTTTCTTTGGCTTAACTAACATTTTGAAGTAAAACTTAAGATGCCTTTAGGACAAAAGACATCAAAGTGATTTTGCATGGAATGGACACTGTATATCTGCACATTAATTATGTCAGTCAGTCTTATAATACTCTGCATGTGAACATAGCAATTGGAGTAAATCAATAAAAAGCCAGCTCAGAAAATGATGTTTTAAATTTGGATTAAAAGTTTGGCAAAGGCTCAGCATTAGCTCTTCAAAGGAACACAGTTCACAAATAAGGGATAAAGTGTGCCAAAAACTTGTCTCAAATGAGATCATTCTAACTCAGAAGAGTCAACCAGTCCTTGTAGTTGTGGAGAACTTTACTGAAAACTACAGTAACCAAATGCATATTAAGTTTTGTTAGTTTTTAGCCAAAGCTTCCTCAAAATGGGATTATCCTTACATCACAGTTAAATTAGATGGGGCAGATTGTAGTCCTAAATTCATATTTAGATAGCTAAAACAGATTCTGCTGTGGGAAAGCACCTAAGCAGGTGATTAAGACCATCCTTATTTAGGAAAGCATTTAAACACATAAGAACAGCCACACTGGGTCAGACCAATGGTCCATGTAGTCCAGTATCCTGTCTGTGACAATGGCCAGTGCCAAATGCTACTGGTCATCAGCGGTTTAGGGACACCTGGAGTATATGACTGTGTCCCTGACCATCTTGGCTACTAGCCATTGATGGATCTATCCTCCTTGAACTTATCTAAATCCTTTTTTTAACCTGGTTATACTTTTGACCTTCACAGTATCCCCTGGCAATGAATTCTACAGTTGACTGTGCCTTGTGTAAAGAGGTACTTCCTTATAGAATCATAGAACTGGAAGGGAACTCGAGAGGTCATCTAGTCCATTCCCGTGCACTCAAGGTGGGACTAAGTATTATCTAGAACATCCCTGACAGGTGTTTGTCTAACCTGCTCTTAAAAATCCCCAATGATGGAGATTCCACAGCCTCCCTAGGCAATTTATTCCAGTGCTTAAGCACTCTGACAATTAGCAAGTTTTTCCTAATGTCCAACCTAAACCGCCCTTTCTGCAATTTAAGCCCATTGCTTCTTGTCCTATCTTCAGAGGTTAAGAAGAACAATTTTTCTCTCTCCTTGTAACAATCTTTAATGTACTTGAAAACTGTTATCATGTCCCCCTCTCAGTCTTCTCTTCTACAGACTAAACACACCCAATTTCTTCAATCTTCCCTCAGAGGTCATGTTTTCCAGACCTTTAATCATTTTTGTTGCTCTTCTCTGGACTTTATCCAATTTTCCACATCTTTCCTGAAATGTGGTGCCCGGAACTGGACACAATACTCCAAATGAGGACTAATCAGAGTGGAATGGAGTGGAAGAATTACTTCTCATGTCTTGCTTACAATACTCCTGCTAATACATCCCAGAATTACGTTTGCTTTTTTTGCAACAGTGTTACACTATTGACTCATATTTAGCTTGTGGTCCACTATGACCCCCAGATCTCTTTCTGCAGTACTCCTTCCTAGGCAGTCATTTCCTATTTTGTATATATGCAACTGATTGTTTCTTCCTAAGTAGAGTACTTTGCATTTGTCCTTATTGAATTTAATCCTATTTACATCAGACCATTTCTTCAGTTTGTCCATATCATTTTGAATTTTAATCCTATATTCCAAAGCACTTGCAATCCTTGTTTTAAACCAGCTGCCTGTTAATTTCATCAATGACGCTAGTTTTGTGTGAAGTGAAGGGATAAATAACACTTTTTCTCCAAACCATTCATGGTTTTATAGATCTATATCATATCATCCTTAGTCATCTCTATTTGAAACTGAACAATCCCAGTCTTTTTAATCTCTTTTCATATGGAGGATGTTCCATCCCCCTAATCATTTTTGTTGTCCTTCTGTGCACCTTTTCTAATTCTATGGTTTCTTTTTGAAATGGGTTTCTAGAACTGTACACAGTGTTCAAAGTATGGGAATGCCTGTGGATTTATATAGTGGCATTATTATATTTTCTGTTTATATCTATCCCTTTCTTAATGATTCTTAACATTCTGTTAGCTTTTCTGACAGCTGCTGCACATTGAGCAGATGTTTTCAGAGAATTATCCATGATGACTCCAAGGTCTTTCTTGAGTGGTTACAGCTAATTTAGGCCCCATCGTTTTGCATGTATAGTTAGGTTATTTTTTCCAATGTGCATTATTTTGCATTAATCTTAATTGAATTTAATCTGCCATTTGTCAGCCACACCCATCTGGTGTGATTCCTTTGTAACTCTTCAGAGTCAGCTTTGAACTTAACTATCTTGAATAATTTGCATTGTCTTCAAATTTTGCCATCTCACTGTTTACCCCTTTCCCCAGATAATTTGTGAATATGTTGAACAACGCTTCTCCCAAGACAGATCTTTGGGGGACTCTGCTATGTACCTCTCTCCATTGTGAAATCTGACCATTTATTCCTACTCTGTTTCTTACTCTTAATTAGCTACTGATCCATGAGAGGATCTTTCCTCTTATCCCATGAGAGCTTATTCTGCTTAAGAGCCTTTGGTGAGGAACCTTGCCAATGGCTTTCTTAAAGTCCAAGTATACCATATCAACGAGGTGACCCATGTCTACATGCTTGTTTACCCCCTAAAGAATTCCAATAGATAGATGAGACATGATTTCCCTTACAAAAGGCATGTTGACTCTCTCCCAACATATCATGTTTATCTATGTGTTTGATAATTTTTTGATAAACATGTTCTTAACTGCTTCAATGGGGCTTGAGCACATACAGAAAGCAAAACATGGTTTAAGTGCTTTCCTGAACAGGGTGGCTTTTCTGAATTGTGGCCTAAAAGAGAGCTGAATTTCAGAAATTCTAAATACTTCCTAAAGTCCCAGATGGGTAGGTGCTTCTGTGACAGGGATCGGCAACCTTTGGCAGGCAGCCCGTCAGGAAAATCTGCTGGCGGGGCAGGACAGTTTGTTTAACTGCAGGTTCGGCCGATCGCAGCTCCCACTGGCTGCGGTTCACTGTTTCATCCCAATGGGGGCTGTGGGAAGTGGCAGCCAGCACATCCCTCAGCCCACGCCGCTTCCCGCAGCCCTCATTGGCCTGGAACAGTGAACCATGGCCAGTGGGAGCTGCAATCGGCTGAACAGGGCATGCTCCGGGAAAGGGGCTGAATTGTGTCCGGGGCCAGTGGTCCCACTGCTCAACTCCTCCTCCTCCCTCCAAGTGCCTTCTTCATGCTGCGAAACAGCTGTTCTCTGGCATGTAGGAGGATGCTGGGAGGGAGGGGGATGAGCGGGGGTGCACTCCAGGGAGGGGGCTCAAAGAGGCAGGAAGAGGTGGGACTTTGGGGGAAGGGGTGTAGTGGGGGGGGCCAGTGGCTGAGCAAGGGGTTTGGGGATCCACGAAAAAATTTAAATCAAAATGGAGGTCGTCAGATTGCTCTAGTTTGATAATCATTATTTTACACCACTGTGGCCTTAAAGTTGTTGTAACTAGTATAGAAAAATATGAATGAATACTTATGACAAAGCATAGTTCCTGCTGTCATAAATAATTCTGTTAGTCAGGTCATAAATGAGTTTGTGGCTCAAGGATTGGACTCCTCAGTCACCAAAGAACCCATAAAAAACAAAACATGGAAGAGATCATTCTCAACCCTGAGGGATCGCCAACAATAATAAAATATTATGTTTAGTAGTAAATGTTTACAAAATGGAGACCTTATTTAGATCTTTTGCAGGATTCTTGTGTGTGTTTCAGACACACATTTATGACTCATCTCTGTAGTGCAGCTTTTCCCAGAAGAAACCTGTGGTCCTGCTAGGCTATGCTGTGCCATGGGGCTTTGTGAGGTCTCAAAAGATGCCAGTTAAACAGACACCAGCTGAGTGTGCTAAGTGGGTTTGTCATTTAGAATGCTTTTATTTATTTTTTTCATTTGCTCCCCAAACCTAACAACGTCTTAATTCCCAATAAAGACTGTGCAAAGTTCAGACATAATGACTGATCTCATTGCCTTGCACATGGTATAGTCACTTATACCTGTGCAAAGTGAATGCCAAGTGCTTGTTAAATACTCCTATACTGACTTGGTAAAATTTTAGGTCCAGTTTGCAAATGTGTAAATAAATACACAAGATTCAAGGTATTGGAGAATCAGACCCTGTGTATTTTTGTTTCCAGCCATATCTCAGTGGCTTTTGATTTGCTCCCAAAATCACCCTGGATCTGGGACCAATATTCAGCTCCTAGGTGTAGCATGGAGATGTGGCCTCCCTCAGAGATTGACAGGGAGGGACCACAACCCACTGCCTGCTGGGCAGAGCCAGGAAGGCCATACCCTGCCCTCCAGAAGCAGAGGTGCGGGAAAGGAAGAGAAAGTATAAAAGGCTGGTCCTGCAGCTCAGTTGGGATGGAACCACCAAGGAAGACAAACACATCCTGCTAGCAGCTGGACCCCGAAGAGGACCCTGAGATACTAGGAAACTGGCTGACCAAGATGCTGAGTAGCTGCCAAGGAGGCTGCCTGAAGACCGACTGGAGCTCCCAGTGCCACCAGCTGACTGAGACACTGATGAGCTGCAGGGGCTGCTGCTGGCCACCTAGCCTGGGGAGATGGAGGACAACTACAACATGGAGATACCAAACTCCAGGGATGTAGGAAGTAGCCAGGGAAACTAGAGACTGTCTGGTTGAGTGTTGGCCTGATACTAGGTCGGTGTGTTGCAGGCAGATCCCTGCTGACCCATTGCCTGACCACTCCACCACTATTAGGGTCCTGGGCTGTGATGCGGTGGAGTCAGGTGGGCCTGCGTCACCATACTCCACATCATCCCACCCTTGGGGTGGAAGCCTCCCCACCTTTAGGCCAAGAGTCCTATGTTAGTCTATCATCCACCTAGCTAGGACGCTATACTATGTTGGTACTTACCCCTGCCTGAGCTCCTACATGTGTTGGTGCTCACCTCTGCCAGAGCCTCTGAACTGCTTGCTCTGCTGCCCTGATAAGGGCTTATAGACTTTATTGCTCTGATTTGACTGCAGGCCAGAGCCTTCTAACTATTTGCTGCCCTGGCCTGATTGAGGGACTGGGGATCATGAACTGTTTTACTGCTCCATCTGGCCTGATGGCCTGAACGTAGAAACAGCTAATTTCCCCCTGCTGAGATCACCTTTACAGGTGTGTGACTACCAGAAGGCATGGCTTTCCTCAGAGACTAACTGGGAGGGATGACCACTCACCCTTACACTGGGACATTTTTTTTTCAGAAAGTTACCAACAAAACAAGTTGGATATAATGGTAAATACATTATGTGTTGAAGGTGAGTGTATTAACTTAATACATGAACTATAACAACCTAGGCTACTGCTAATCCCCACCTCTGATCCCAATGCTTTTACCTTTATAACACTGCATCTGTATTGCATCTTTACATGTGTACATGTCTACTGATGGTAGCTGCTTCTTTGTGTTCCTTTCAGATTCATCTCAGCTAGACAGAAGTGATGGGTACTGTACTGTTGTGAGCCACTCCTGACAGTGTGACAGACCTAACTTTCACAATGGTGCTAAAGAGGAGAAACTGCTGAGCAGGCATCTGCCTAAAATCACAGCATTATTGCAACATGGGCTACACTTTCAACTAATCCTGGAATGTAAGCTGGTACACAATGCAGCTATCTGCCTATTAAGTAGTGCTTTTCAGTGGTAATACAAGTCACTGGTTCTCCATGATCTGTACTGGCTACCTGTTGGTTTCTGGATTGAATTTAAAGTGTTGTTTTTGATCTGTAAAGCCCTACATGGGCTAGGAGCTTCCTATTTGACAGCCTACCTCTCTCCTGGTGCCATACAGGCACTGCTGTGATTGGCAGAAGCACTAAAGCAGAAATTCCTTTGATTAAAAATAGAAGAATCTGGCAGGAGAGTATTTTTTTTCTCAATCTGAAATAGCCTACGTTTATTTCCCTTCAGGCCACACTGCAAGGTGCTTCTCTTTTGCATGGGCTACTCTGGTGGATTTTAAGGAGAACCAGATTGAGGCTGGAAGGAAGTTAGTTGTGTGTTTCTCTGAGCTGCTTAACTTTGTTTTTGTAATGGATGGAAAAGGGTCCAATCAGTCCCTTAAATGCTTTTATACGTTAATGAATAATCACTGATCTGTTTTATGACACTTCATTTTAATAATCAGTTCAGGATTGTTTTACATTCACTTTATGACCACTAGCTCAATCCGCAGTTAAAATTGACATATTTCGTCCAGTTTGTCTACTGTCTACATTTTGTGTAGTCATTTATACTGTGCACAGTAGATGTGAAATGGTACCAGATTTGACTGAACCTTTACTCTGGCCAGATACAAATGCTTACCTAAAGTACAAGACAGTGAAGAATTAGGCCCTTTGTTTGCTAACAGGTCATATATTTTGTATATTACGTCAACTCATTGCAACACCAGTTTTGGGAGGTAAGGAAATTTATTATAGAAAAATTTACAACATATTTTAGTGATACAATATACAAATTAACTGATGTTAGATTTAGTCTTCAACACTGCAAGCAAAACAAAGATATACAAATAATATAGATGACTTTAATGAGTATTGTGTAGCTAAATCCCTATGCAATACTTGCAACATTTTAAGATAAATTATTGTCGAAACCTCTAGAAGAAACCTTGAAAAAACACACAATAATATGCCTGTTGTACAAGATGAACATTTTCCATGCTTGCCCTTCACTTCTCTTACCTGTCTCAATTATTTATTCAATTCTTACAATCTTGAATACAAAAATTTCAGGAGGCAATTTATCAAAAGTAGGCTTAACCTAGATATAAGTTATTAACATAAAACAAATTAAATATGTCTCATCCATTCCTCTTTGGTTTTTGCCCATTGCAACATTATTCTAGAGTTCTTCCACTCAGGGGAAATCAATGACTACAGTAGTTCCTAATCACTGTGAACTGTATTCCTATACATCCAAACATCCACTGTAGCTCCTACCTCTTCATTATCTTCCCCAACGGCCTAAAATACACATCTGAGAGAGGAATGAGAGACTATATTGCTATGGAACACACAACAAGAAAGGCTTCAGAAAATGAGCAATTTTCCAACATACTCACCTGAGAAATATGGAAAAAGTAAACATGTAATCCCTCAAGCAGAGACAATGTGGTTGAGGTCCTACCACTGAAGTTAATGGCAAAGTTTCCATGGTATAGGTGACCCAGACACAGGATACTATTAAACCAGCCTGGATGCGAAAAGTCCCCTATAAGATATAAAAAGTATCCTCAGAATGAGAAACCTTTGATTCATTTTCAGTGTGATGATGCTTCCATGACAGATTTAAAAGAACTCTGTGACACAGTCAGATTCAGAACATAACATCCACTCCCTACACTTCTGCATTAGCACCACAGATTGTAGTAGATCCTCCCTATATCAAGGCAATCAGTGAAGAAGAAACAGGAAGGGAGTATGTTAGGTAACCAATGTAGTGATGTATGAGGAAAATAATTATACCCGTCTCTTGCAAGGTTATTTATAATGGTCTATCAGATGTACCACAGACTAAAACATGTCTGAAAACATGCTAAGGTCTAAATAAACTGCAGTGGGCAGTTTCTTTCTGGACCCAGCAAGAAACTGGGTGTGAGAATGCAAATCAGCAGTTTGGTTATGTACCCTGCTGTAATACTTCAGCACAAAACCTATCCTCACAACATGAATATATGACTGGCTTGACATGCCATGAACAAATAAGTTATCAGTTCCCCAGTTGCTTCTCATATTATCAAAGTCATGACCCTGGAGGAAAAGATTCCAAACCATTACATTACTTGTAACTCATTCCTTTCTCCAAGTTATCACCATCATTACACATACAACTATAGAAAATGGGGGCTGCATATCTAAAAATCACACACAATCATTTGAAAATTCAAGAGTTAAGGTTATGAATTTTATCCTATTACTGTTTTCTTTTAATTCATCTGATAACCCAGAAAACTGAACCCCTCTGTTTTATTGTCTCTGAAAGGAACTTAATATTTATTTTCTTCCAAAAACCTACAGCTATCTTGACTATTTCTAAGAAAAAGAGACTAGAAACCAAATCACTCCCACATGAAAAAAATATATCTAAAGCACCACAACATGAATAACAGTGTAACTCAGGGGCCGTGGGGTTTATATTTACAAAATATTTATCATTAGATTGAAGTAAACATGTGGGACTATGTCAAAGGATGACTGACTGGTGGAAAGCACTGGAACAGGAATGTGAAGAAGGGAAATAAATCTACAAAGATGGGGAAAGGAACAAGGCACAAGGTTACAACAGTAAGTTGTGCAAAAACACAGAAGGAGAGAGTGGGCTGGAGGAGACATGGGCAGGGGAAAGGAGAGTAGATAGGATTTTGAAGAAAAGAGTTGCTTGTGAGAAATGAAGAGGGGGTACGGAATGGGAAAAGACTAGACAATAATTGCTATAGAAGAGAGAGAAACTGTAGAAATATAGAACCCAACAGAACAGGAGACACGAATGAGTTGATTTGAATGAAATGAGAGTACTCAAATCTTTCCCTCCAAATTTATACCACACTTTGGAGGAAAGTGTGATAAGAAAGGCTAGTTTTGATAAGAAAGCACTGTTCAGTGCTATGCATTTGTTGTTTGCAGCCTCAGCAGGAACCAAAGGAGTCAAAATACTTCAAGAAGAGTTCTTCTCATGGTATTTCAAGCTCATCTAGCAGCAGGAAATAATAAAAATATCATAAGGGAGATAGTTGAGGGACAGGAAGTAGAACAACAAAAGAATTGAGAACTTGTTGCTATCTGATGCCCGTTCAATGCCCTAGGTGAAAATGCCTCTGAATTCCTAGCAAGTATCTACAGCTCAAAAACACCTCCACAGTTGGCCTTATAGTTGCGTCAGCATAGAAACCCAGGAATAAATTAAGCCCTAGAACAGGTCCTTCCAGGTCTAAGATTTATACACATTGATGAGGTAGTTGGAGAAGCTTGTGCTGCACCTAGACCATAGACAATTAGTTACTACACTACAAATACTGTTACACTATATTTCAATCTATAGGCTGTCAGTTTGTAAACATATGGAGTTCCCGTCAGTACTTTAACAAGGATGTTCTGGCCTAGTTTGAAAACTGAAATCTCCCCTCACCCCACACCACAAACAAATAATATAATCCCCACTAAGTACTTTTACAAGGAGACCTTCCTAGTGTTCTCTGAATCTCGTTAATTACCTCATCAAAGTCTATCCATCTTGCTTCCAAGTTCTCCACAGAAATAACTACCAGTTTGTTTAACCTTTCCTGACCTGTGGATGGATGTTCTTAGGTAGATCTTGATTACTTCTAGGTTACTGAAACCTTTCATCACCGGCCTGCTGAGACTTTTCAGTTTCTTGCCCATCAAAAGAGCAAAAATTTCTCTGACTCCATCATACTTATGCATCTTATCATCCAACTGTATTAATATTTTGTCTAAGGCAGAGCTGAAAACCTTGCATTCAAAAATTTTCAGGATTTGATTACCTTCCATTTATGGAAGTTTGTTTGGCATTACTTTCATCCCTCTTGTCATTTCTTTTTGAAGTACATGTATATACCTAATGGTTCAGCCCGTGAGCAGCAGCTTCTTTACATGTAATCAGGGCCGACTTCATTGTTTTTGCCACTGCAAGTGGTGGAAAAAAAAAGCCACAATTGGCGGCAGCTCTACCACTGCCACTTCATTCTTCGGCGGCAATTCGAAGACTGGTCCTTCCCTCCAAGAAGGACTGAGGGACCTGCCGCCGAATTGCTGCTGAAGAGACGGATGTGCCACCCCTTTCCATTGGCCGCCCCAAGCACCTGCTTGCTACGCTGGTGTCTGGAGCCAGCCCTCTGTGTAATGATCCCAGAAGACTGTAATTCTGATAAACGGTATCGAAGGCTACCAAGCAAACCACAAGCCATTTGAATGCCGAGACCTAGAGTCTGCAGTTATTTGCTCACACTGTTAATTTTTGATAGTATACCACATCTCGGCCAAATCAAACCACCAAAAGCTCAGAAATGTTTGTTTGCAAGCTATCAGCTTCCACCTTATGCTGTGGTTTAAGACTGAGTGAAGACTTTGATATCAGATCATGTGTTACAAAGATGCTTAACCTGATTTAATAGTTCAATGTTGGCAACCTCTGGCACACAGCTCACCAGAGTAAGCACTCTGGCTGGTCGGGCAAGTTTGTTTATCTGCCACGTCAGCAGGTTCGGCCGATCATGGCTTCCACTGGCAGAAGTTAGCTGTCCCAGGTCAATGGGGGCTGCGGGAAGCGGTGTGGGCTAAACACTTCTCACCTAAGTGAACTATTCAAGAAATGATACAAAGTATTGTGTCACATATCCTTCTGCATCTGACAGCAGGTTTGCATATCTTTGCCAAATGTGCAACCCTTTTCCAACCATTCTGCAAGTTCCACTTAGTGACCAATTGCCTTCACATGTTCCTTTGATTGTTCATGTTGGCATACTATCTCGATAAAGTAGAAAAAGTTTGTGAACCCAGTTTCACAGTTCACAACTGAAGATGAGGAATTTGATTGGAAAAGCAAGCAAAATAGAACCAAGAGGCAAGAACCGAGCAGTACATAAACCAAGATTGTTGATGTAATCTGACATTGCAGTTTTGACAAAACCAAACCCACCTTATTTTAATGCTAGTTTTCCTTTGCATTTGCTAGGCAGAAAGTCTCGTTCTATATTAACAAAATATCTGTTTTCTCCCAAAAAAGCAGCTAAAAGACTTGATCTTTTGTGGCCAGCTAGCTGGATCTTCATGCAGGCTTCAGGCACATACTGTTAGAATAACTCAGAGGATGAGCCCTGCATTCCAACGGAAAGTTCTAGAACATGCCACTCTATTACATAATAATAAAGATTTACTAATCATAGAGCTCCACTGACAAAGCTCAGTAAAATGTGCATGCATTTGGTTGACAGTTGTGAAATTTCACTTGTGCTGTGAATTTGCTGAGAAACTGAGGCCAAGAATATTTTCCAGAGTGTCTTGCAGTTCTCCTACACTTTCTATACTGTTCATATAACAAAATAAAATCTCTTGCTCTTATTTACAGTGGTGTAAATCCAGAGCAATATTGTTGAAGTCAATGGAATTAATCTAGATTTAAGTTGGTATAACTAATGGCAGAAGTAAGCCTATTGTATTTGGGTTACTCTGTATTTACCCTGGTGTAAATGAGAACAGAACTTGGTGCAATATATTGTTTATATATAACACATTTAAGTGAATAATACAATATCACAAAACACTGCAGAGAGACAACCCTAAAATAAATTCCAGTGATCTTCTCAAACAGCTTGTGAACATATTCTATCAGGCTGTGAGAAATAAGTCAGAACTGATCCCTTTATCACCGTCGGCTGACGTTGTATTTAATTATAATATTTTGCATGGTTACAATGGCTTTCCTCCACGTATTATTTAATCTAGAGAACTGCATCTTCTTCTGGCTGAATAATGACAGATTATTGAGTTTTAGTAACTAGCTAGGGAGCTGGATTTCAGGTCTTTGCTGCAAATTTGGCACTATCACAGAATGAAGGCTGCTGTGTATGAATAAAGTTCTTAAACACATTGTTATTGTTATCAAAAACTTAAACTCTGGAATATGGAAATATGCATTAAATGACATGTCTTCCAGAACTTTGAACAGACAATAGTATACTGTCTACAGTCTTAGTCTATTAAAGCATCTGATTTTACACAGAACAGCCATTTACAGAAGGTGCAAAAGGGTCGGGAAAAAAGAAGCAGGTTTATGGGGTAGGTTTGACCCATGGAGCAGAGTTGCCATCAAAAACTGCAGTTACAGTATTCAGTAAATGCACAAAGTAATACAATATGTAACGATATTTCAGACCAAAGACTATTATCTCATCTAGTACCCTGGCTCTATTATGCATACTCTGGGCTGATTTGGTCCTCATGTATATCTGTGCAACTCCAATGATGTCGGTAATTACACAGATGTTGATGTAGCAATATTTGAACCTATGGTTTCAGTAGGAAAACTAATGAACTGAAGAAAGTGCTTTTAATCCAAAATATAATTTGCTGGGCTACAGATAGACTAGGATCATTTGTTATAACTCTATTTGCGTTAAAGAAGCTGAACCTGCATATATTGTCCAAATATAATAACATTACTTCTTAGCACAGGGGTCAGCAACCTCTGGCACATGGCTTGCCAGGGAAGCCACGGCCAGCACATCTCTCGGCCCTCGGTGCTTCCCGCCGCCCCAAAGGCCTGGGACGGTGAACCTCGGACAGTGGCAGCTGCAGTTGGCTGGACCTGCTGATGCGGCAGGTAAACAAACTGGCCCGGCCCGCCAGGGTGCTCACCATTGAGAGCCGTGTGTCAGAGGTTGCCGACCCCGACTTATATAATAATGCTTTTCAGCAGAAGATCTTAAAATACTTTACCAAGGATCAAAATCCTTTTTCACAGATGGGAAAACTAAGGAACATAGGGCTAGTTTCACAAAAGAACTTAGGTGCCTAGCAGCACTGGGATTCACAAAACCACCTCTCATCTGCTGCTGCTTCCTGTAAATGCCCACATTGTCTCGCTGCCTACATTTTTGCAGTAAAAGTTTGCTCAGCACTTGTGATTCTTCTTGTGCACTTGTGCAACTGCAGTCCCATGCAAGCCTTCTCGATGAGTCAACCCCAGTGTGAGGCACAAACTGGGGAAAGATAGATGTTCCTCCACCTAACTCACCGGTGGGACCCAATCTGGTAAGTGGGACCCATATGTGAACTCACACAAAACTTCTGAGGAGTGGGAGCACAACCTCCATCAAACTTTTAACCCAGGGATCAGGCTATTCATCTGGGATGTTAGAGTTCAAGCCCTCCTTCGCTAGAGGGAGAATGGACTTGAACAGGGATCTGCTACCTCCCAGGAAAATGCCCTAAACAGAGAGCTATGGGATATCCTGATGTGGGGCTCCCTCCGTCTTTTCTGTTGAAGCTCTTGCCCTATGGCTAAGTAATAAAAGGGTCATTGGGCCAGCTAGAGGAAGCACAAGCAAGGCCAGGCAGTGAGAGCACTTGTTTGGGAAGTAGAGGACCCAGGACCCAGTTGGCCTGTTCCAATGGCTTTTAGAATTGTTATTCACAGTAGTACAGCTTCAAGAGGAGAACCAGAGTAAGCCCTGTGTCAGAAAATCCCATAGTCTGGGTAAGGCATTTACATGAGAGGTGGCTGATCCCTGTGTAAATGCCTTCTCTCCTCATATGTAGGGGGACACTTGAACTAGGGAGGTGTCTCTGACATGAAAAGAATATAAGAATGGCCATACTGGGTCAAACCAATGGTCCATCTAGCCCAGTATCCTGTCTTCCAACAGTGGCCATGCCAGAAGCTTCTGATGGAATGAACAGAACAGAGCAATTTATCGAGAAATCCATCCCCTGTCATCCAGTCCCAGCTTCTGGCAGTACAGCTTCTAGAGTACATCCCAGTGGACTACCCTAACCACTGGGTGAAAAGTTATGGGGGAGGACTAGGGCCTCCTACTCCCCAAAATAGCAAAGGTGCCTATCTTCAGGAGAGGGTTTGAAGCTGAGAATTCCAAGCAGAAGGAAGTGCTGAACTCCCTGAGAGAGATGGCACTGAAGACACAGCCCTCACTTTGTCATTTCCCATTGGCTAGCTTAGGTGGGCTGCTATCTAGGATGCCGGCTTTTGTGACTCCCACTCTGAGACACCTGGCTCCCTCCATTCATTGTATAGGAAGCCTGAGCACCTACTTCAGGCTTTCCCTAATCCCAGTATTTTCTAGGCACATACAAGTTAGGTGTGGTGATGATCAGCATTGCCAAATCTATGTTCCTTTGTGAATATAGCTCATAGCATTTACAGCCCAAAATTTCAAACTTATGTGTAAAGTTAGGAACCTAAGTCCATACTTAGGCACATTTCACCTAAATGATTTGCTCAGGGATATATAGTGAGTTAATGGTAGACAAAGAAATATCCACTAGAGTATCTAGCCCATTATTTATTATTTTGTATTATACTAGCATCTCATGTTCCCAACCATGATCAGGGCTCCACAGTGCTAAGAATGCACCTAATAAAAGAAACCTCCTACCCCAAAGCACTTAAAATCGAAACTGCCAAGACAAACAGTGGGTGAGAATAGGAAGCTTTATTATTCCCATTTCACAGATGGGACCTGAGGGACAGAGATTAAGTGACTTCCAAGGTCTCTCAGCTAGGTGTGACTAAGCAAGGAATTGAACTCAAGGTCTGCTGGTCCCCAGTCCAGTACCGTAGACTATCTTGCTATTCTCTTCGCATTTCTTTACTTTCTACTCTGCTGTTGGAATTGCTCTCTTTCAACTCTATACTACGATTTATACATGCACACACTTCCCCTCCCCCAGAGATCCACATATAACTGGTCACATATATTTTGCCTCATTCACACTCCTGAAGGAGCCTAGATACCATTATTGCAGCTTCCTTCCCCATTACAGACAATATGAACTGCATTAATTGTAAAGGATTGTTGAATGGACAGGCTTGGGGTTGCTACCACCGTAGAAAAATACTTCCCAAAAGGTTAGAACCTACATTTTATCAAAGAAAACAGCAATGGAAGATTTGAACTGTTGTTTCTTGAATTACAGCTTGCTGAGATACTTGACTGAATCCCTTAATCCTTATAATACTGTCCTATTTTAGCTTTTATATAAGCATCTGCTCATACAAAGTCTGCATCAAACTCCAATCCAAGAAGTATTAGAACTGCTTGTAAGGCTGATTGACTGAGCTGCTGAGCCCAGGGTAGGAAAAGTCAAGAAATAAGCAGCAGCAGTACCACTTGAGTCCAACAAGAACCGGTACTTAGTTACTCATAGTCTTTGCTATTCCAGTTCTTACAAACAAGACTTTTCTACTACCAGCTTGTTTCTAATAGGTATGAACAAAATGGTGTCAAGAAATGGAGCTAGATTGGTGTAATTTTTTTTAAGTGCTAGGCGTATTGATCGAGGCCATCTGAGCGAAAATACTATAATGGTAGTTGTGCTACATGGCTTTGAAATCAATTAGACTTGACGGCTTGTCTCATATGACACATTTAATGGAACAGATTGATCTGTTTTGTGCAAGGTAAGTACTTACAATTAAAATTTGATTTTGTTATGTTATCAGCAGTGAAATGAGAGTATGAGGGAAAGAGAGCTAGCACCCTCCTTTAAAGAATTAAAATAAGGTCACTAGTTTCTTTAAAAAGAAGGTGAAGTCATGATTTAAAATGGCCCTGCAATCCTTTTGCATTTTTGAAATCAAAAATAGTGGGATAGGCAGTTAAGAAGAGGTGCTGGTCAAGAAGTCATAGAATACATAAAAGGGAGGAAAGCCAAAAGCTATAATCTGATAGGCACAAACCAAGCTGTTTTTATCCTACGCTAAATCTCTAGGTCTACTTCAACTTGTAATCATGCTTGGAGCCAGTTAATGGCATAGAGTTCCCAGAATTCATCGATGCATATGTGGGCAGTTGTAGATGCACAATTATGGTTGACACATGGTGGGGAAAAATGTGCCATGTGGACACAACTGTTTATGATAAGGAGGTTGAATGAGAGTGCCACTGACTGGTTAAAAAAAACCACAGATCCACTGGTAATGTAGGCACACCTTATTAACTGGGGAATGCTCAGCCTAGTCCCATGTTGGGGGAAAAAATCCATTTAGTAAAAGGGATTTGATGTTTTACTAGTTTGTCATTGTTTTAAGTGACAAGATTTTAAGTCCTCTTGTCATAAACAGATGGTTAAGGGTTAATGTCTCTTTTACCTGTAAAGGGTTAAGAAGCTCAGTAACCTGGCTGACACTTGACCAGAGGACCAATAGGGGGACAAGATACTTTCAAATCTTGGTGGAGGGAAGTCTTTGTTTGTGCTTTTTGTCTTGTTCGTTGTTCGCTCTTGGGGCTAAGAGGGACCAGACGTACACTCAGGCTTTCCCAATCTTTCTGAATCAGTCTTTCATGTTTCAAAATTGTTAAGTGGTAGCCAGGCAAGGCGGATTAGTCTTATGTTTGTTTTCTCAACTTGTAAATGTTTTTTTTGCTGGAAAGATTTTTACCTCTGTTTGCTGTAACTTTGAATCTAAGGCTGGGGGGAAGTCCCTCTGGTCTATATGAATCTGAATACCCTGTAAAGCATTTTCCATCCTGATTTTACAGAGATTGTTTTTACCTTTTCTTCCTTTAATTAAAAGCTTTCTTTTTAAGAACCTGATTGATTTTTCCTTGTTTTAAAATCCAAGGGGTTAAGTCTCAACTCACCAGGGATTGGTGGGGGGGAAAGGAAGGGGGATGATTAATTCCTCCTTGTTTTAAGATCCAAGGAGTTTGGCTCTGTGTGAAGCCTCTCAACGCAACCCAGGAAAGGGAAAGTCTGGGGGGAAAAGGAGGGGGATGGTTAATGTCTTCTTGTTTTAAGACCCAACGGGTTTGGGTCTGGGTTCCCCAGGGACGGTTTTGGGGGAACAGAAAATGTGCCAGACACTAAATTCTGGCTGGTGGCAGCGTACCAGATTTAAGCTAGTAATTAAGCTTAAAAGAGTTCATGCAGGTCCCCACTTTTTGTACCCTAAAGTTCAAAGTGGGGAAAAAACCTTGACACCTCTCAACTTGCATAGCTTCCAAGCTCTCAGGTTTCACTGAGTGTAACATAAATATGCTGGGTAAATTACATGACAAACCTTGTTTTTCTTTGTTTCCTGTGTTTTAATTCATGGGTTGTAGGGTTTGCCTTTCTGTTTTTCAGAAGCAGTGACATAGCAGAGGACAGAAGGACCTATCTTGAAAAGACTTTTTAGGTTAATCAACATTTTATAAATAAAACAAACAGATTCAGCTTTTTTGGAGAGACTAAGTAACTGCTGGCGGTTCATAATTCAGCTTTTGAATATTGAATCTTACAGTTTGAAAACAATTATATTCCGAATACAGCATACACCCTCCAATACAACCATCCATTAGGAATCCACGAAGCAGAAAAAGTAAAATTGGCACAAATGATTAATTTTAAAATACAACTAGACATCCTGTCCTCTCACCTGAAACAGAACAGAAAAACAAATAATTGCAGCAGGAGTGGAAATTGCAGAATACTACCAGTTAACCCTAACTGAACATAGGTTGCTTGAAATAAAAAAAGGTGATGTTAGCATTTACTTTGGTACTTAAAACTTCATGAACACATGAAATTATTTTCCTACTAGTCAAGTACCACCCACCTTTATGTTGGATGACAGAGGTTATCAAGACCTCTTACTCCCCTAATGTTAATTTTGAAAAGGCAAGCAGTTTAAGAACAGATCTGATCTCCAAAAAACCTTTTTTCTTTAAACAATAATAGCAATGATTAAAGTCATACATGAAAATGTACAGAAATCATTGCAGTACTAATTTATGACAGGTAAGATAAGGAAGAACTACTTTCTGGACACTTAGGCCCTGATCCTGGAGGATACTCTTCAAAGACACATCCAACCATCTTTGCAGAGTTGTATTGGCTTCAGTGGAGTTCTGCAGAGCTGCAAGAATCCACTCAAACCTCTGGATGCAGGATCAGAGCCTTAGGCAAGAAAGTGAAGAATGACATTTGCTATACTGGCTAAGAGTCTGATGCAGAGCTGATTAAAGTAAACAGAAAGATTTCCACTCACTTCAGTGAGCTTTGGATCACAAACCAAGTCAGGAGATTATAAGGAATATCAATCCTTATCAATTCAAGACATGGGTTGATTGCTTATGGGAATTTCTTAGTATTTATTTCCCATTATACAGCATTGCAAAATTGTATGGACACATTTTAGACTTTCCAAGAAGTCCTACAAAAACACAGCAATAAATGCACCAAAAATTTCAATATGGTCATGATTTCTTGGAATGCTTAGTGTAATGTGGGGGAATATATCATCTGTTCTCTTGCTCTGTGTTGTAAATACAAAAAAGTAGATTCATCCCCTACATAACACTTGCTTTATTTTTCTCCTTTAGATAAAAAAAACATTAAACTATAATCATGCATATATATATAACACAAAATTTTGAACAACAATTTTTTGGGACAAAGTCAGTTATGGAGTAAGTAGGTGTAGTTGCACTGAAGTCAAGTGTAATGGAGCCAGAATTAAATGATGAAAGCTTTCACATTACATCTTTTTTCCCACTTGACCAAGACTAATAAATGTAAGCAAAATATATTATAAACTGTAAGATTTTCTATTCGTCTATCCACGTTTCCAGACTATGATCGGCACTGTAGTAGCCAATCACATGGTTTTTCTCTTTATAAAAGAGACAGACAGGACATTCATCTTGAAGATGAGGCAATTATCCATATAGAAAGTGGCACCAAAGTGATTGGGTTGAGAATACTGCTTGAGCTGTGTGGTTTCTGCAAGGAATCTGAGGGCCAGATTTCACTTCCGCTGAAGTTAATGGGATCCATTCCATTGATTTCAATGAGAGCTAGATTAGCCCTGAAAAATCATCAATTTCACATTTATTCTGAATGAATAAATAGTTTTTCGTAGTACTACAGCCTGTGTATTTTGTATGGAACACAAGTTTCAAATTTAAATGTCAAATGGTATCATTTAATAATAGACTAACTAGTAATTGTTGTGCTCCAAGGGCTAGATTCCCAAAAGAATTTAGGTACACTGATGCTCAGCATCATCACATCTACCTTTTAGGAGCCTTGAAAATCATTGTGATTGACAGCATCTGATCTAGGAACCTAGGCTTCCTTTACAATGAATGGAGGAATATAGGCGCCTTAGACTATGATTCACAATAATCAGCAGGCTAAGCAGCTCCTTACCCAGTCTAGCCACTGGGAAGTGAAAAGGTGAGGTACCTGTCCTAAACTCTCAGGGAGTTTGGTGCCTAAATCCAGGCTGAAGGGAGACACCTTTCTCTACTTGGGATTCTTAGCTACAAATCTTCTCTTGGCATTAGGCTACTATGCCATTTTTGCAAGAAGCAGGAAATAGGAGGACCTCCCTCCTAACGTTTAGCTCAGTGGTTAGGATACTGACCTGGGATGTGGTTTTGGAGCATGGGGTCTGGATTGTGGGTCTCCCATGTGAATGCTTTAACCACCAGGCTATAGCATCTCTCTCTCAAAATGACTCAGTATTTATCCAGAGTGCAACAACTTCAGCAGGAGAGACTGAGGGAGAATCAGAATAGCCCACTGGTTAGGGCCTTCATCTGAGATGGAGCAAATCCCTGTTCAAATATCTTCTTCCCTTCAGGTGGAGGGGGGACTTGAAATGTGTGTGGGGCTACAGGGCTGGCTTTAGGATGTGTGAGGCCCAATTCGAAAGAGTTGCTGCCAAAATGCCGCCAAATACAGCAGCAGTGACTGAGTTGCCACTGAAGATAGCGGTGGCAATTCGGCGGCAGCTCAATCGATTGCCGCTGTTTCTGGCATCATTTCGGTGGAGGGTGCGGGACCCTCTTCCAGACGCGGCAGGGCCCTCTTAGGTGCAGGGCCTGATTCATGGGAATCGGGGGAATTGCTCTAAAGCTGGCTCTGTGGGGCTCTCCCATATTCCAGATGAGCTAAAAGCTATGAGGGAAGGCCTCCTCCCCCACAACCATTTTGTGTGAACTTACCTATGGGGGCCTGATCCCATAAGCAAGTTCTGAGCACACTTCCTATATCAGACCCAATAATTGAATTAGGATGAGGAACACCTGTGTTGCCCCAGTTTGTGCATTGCTCTGGGGCTTAGGCATCCAGGTGTCTAGAGTGGGACTTCAATGTGTATGCCTACAGAAAGAAACAGAAGGTGTTCTTACAGCAAAAATGTAGGCAGTGAGTGACTTTAGGCCCTGCAAGACTTGGCAGTAGCTGAACGGTGGTTTTGTGAACCCCAGTGGGACCAGATTCTGGGATTTAGGTACCTAAAGTGGCAGTCAGGTCCCTTTGTGAATCTAGCCCCTAAATGTTACCTTTCAAGTTAAAAACACACTTTGTGTTTTAAGCATAATTTGTTTGCTGCAGGGATCGGCAACCTCTGGCACTTGGCTCGCCAGGGTAAGCACGTTGGTGGGCCAGGCCAGTATGTTTACCTGCCACCTCCCACTGGCCGCGGTTCTCCATCCCAGGCCAATGGGGTATGCGGGAAGTGGCGCGGACTGCCCCTGGTTTACTGTATGTCTTGTTTTTAAACAGCAAAACCACAATGTGATGCAAAGAAGAAAAAACTGTGATACTCACTTATATGCTTTACTGTTATCCTTCAGTGACTGTATAATTGCTGTTTAGTTAATATGTTTAAATGCCAGTGAAATGCCAGCTTTTTACGTATAGCGTAGTGATGATAATATCTTGGGAAGATTTGCTTCCAAATGAGAGACAATCCAAAAAAAAAGTTGCAGTCCAAATTATACATAAAATAACTATTTTTCTCTCTGTGCAATCAAAAACTGAATACTGTGTGGTTATTTTCATCAACACACTATGGTACTGTAAAATGAAAATAACAACTTCATTTGATTCATAGCAGATGCTGGCGACATAAACCTACACACCTGTGGAGAGTAGGATGTAGTAATCCCACTGTGATTAGGGCGATGTATTCTTGCAGCTCTGCCATCAGAATGTATTGTTTACCTTTTCTATGAGGTCTGTAATTAGTCATCCGGGATTGATCTGTTTGATACCAAATGGATTTAGCGACCCACATTGTTTAAGTAACATGTAGGCTCATACAATGATTATTGTGTCTCACATTAAAAGGCACTACCACAGAGCATGCTATGGTATTTATTTTCTTGCATAACCTGCTATCTATTTGGACAGAAAATAGCACTGTTGTGAATAGAAAGAGATAACCATGGAAATTCTATCTGAAAAATAGATGCTTGTAAGTTATCATTCCTGTGCTGAATAAGTAATTTTCTTTTATACAATGCCTTTTATGTGTACTGCATTTCAAAGTCCTTTAAATAGCATCAAAATACATGTAACAAAAAAAAAAGTAAAGGAGGTCACATTCTGCTGTTTGTTGCAATGATGCTGTGATAGAGTGGGCTATACTGAGTCAAAATGTGAATTTCATTTTGTATTGTAACTTTCAGTTTGGATTAGGACATCTATCTTGTGCTACATGCTGAATTCATGGCTAACCTTGTCCAAGGCAAGATTATTATGCTGTATTCCAGTCATTTACCCTGCACAAGAAAGGTGTCTGACATTTTAGTGAAGGACAAATCACTGAGAAATCAGCAAGACAATAATCTAACACCATTGACTGATTGTCTCTCAACTAATGGCCCATGCCCATGGAACAATGGACTTTCTACACAGAAGTCTGATAGAGAAACTCTAGTCTTTTAATAAGCCTGGACATATGGCAGAAAAGGACAAAGACTATGTTTAAGAAGGATGTCTCTTTGGAAGAGGTCTGTCTATCAAAAAAAACAAGATGATGAGACTGGAGAGAGAGAGAAGAAGGCAAGAGCAACTCTGCCTACCCTGAAGGCACACAGGGAGAGTGTATCTCAGCACTTCTTTTATTTTTCAAAGATTTCTAACTCTTCATAGTTTTTTTTTAAGCGTAAAATGACTATGGTTAAGATATTCCTTTGCTAAGCCTTTATTCCTTGCTTTTTGCCCGAAAGAGGTTAAACTAGCAGACAGAGTGCCACAGCTATGTGGAATTGTAAGTACTCTTGGGGGAATTCTGTGCCACAGCGCATGCTCAGAATTTATGTCCCCCACAGATTTCTTTGCTTCCCTGCAGAGAAATGACTTTCTGATGGGGGAAGGAAAGGGAAGCCACAAAAGGAGTCATGCAGCGCTCCCTAGCAGTATGTTTCTGGTGCCCAAGGCATCCAGCAGAGAAGTAAATCATTGTGAGGCAGGGAGCAGGACTGGAGAAGACCCTACTAGTGGCTTCTACTCTGCACCCAGCTCAGCTGCTAGACCTGGCTGGGCTGGGGAGGACAGGGCTTCCTCTTCTCCTGCATGGCGGAATCCAGGCTGTGTCATATCCACCCCCAGATTTCTGCCCTGGCTGTAGAAAGCTTTGCAAACTCCCCTGGGTGCTTCCTGCATCTATCACTCCTCAGGGTGAGGGAACACTCTATAGGGAGCTGGTCCCACATGCACCCAACTCCTGGGCATCCAGTCCCCCTTATATCCAAATCCTTCCACCGAGCCTCCCCCTCCTGCATCTGGACCACCCTGATGAGCCACCTGCACCCAGATCACCATCCTACTAATCCCCAATGAGCTACACATGGATCCCCACCCCACTGAGCCCCATACCCCACACATCCAGACCCAGTCTGCTAAGCCCTAACCACCTTCACATGGACCCCCTGCAGAGTCCCATTACCAATGCACCCAGAACCACCCAACAAGCCCCTGTGCATCCAGATCTCCTAGCACCTGGATTCTCCAATGAGCTGCCTGCACCCAGATTGCCCTACAAAGAGCCCTCTCAGCTGGCCCCCCCCCCCACACTATGCCCCTCCACACATTTCTGAATCTGCCTATCCAAACTTGGTGCACCTGAAAGGGAGGGGTAGGGGCCTGAGGTGTTTCTGGAGCAGGACCGGTCATTGTGCTGCGTCAGGATTGTGTGCAGCCTGACCGCTGAGTCAGTGTTCCCATGGGGTTTCTGCACAGTGATTTCTCACCTCTTTGCAGTTGGTGGCTTGTGCTCCCAAATGCTATGCTCGAGCCTTCACATTTGTTTGACAAATACAATTTGCAGTATTTTAAAATAATGTGCACATAATTTTAACTTTTTGGTGCAGAATTCTTAATTTTTTGGTGAAGAATGATCTCAGGAGTAATCAGAGTTTGAGGGACTAGGTAGAAGCAGCTGGGGCTTGAGAACTCTGAGTTACTGGTGTGACAGACTGTGCCCCTATGTTCATTATTTTTAAAAAATTATGATAGATTTTGTACAAAGTATACCTTGTGAGGTATCATTTGAAAACTCATAATCTGCTGAACATTATTTTCTTGGTAAAATATGTGTGGTAACATTGTACGTAAAATGATAATATTCTCCTGTGTCACATTTTTGACATGCTTTTCTAACTTCATTTTCCAAATTCAGAAAAGCAGGCCCAAACCAGTTCTTCAGAGACAAGACACTCTGACACCCTAGCCAGGTATCAGCATGATTTCTTTGGCAGGAAGAAGGGTGTAAGCAAGAACTTTACATATTGGCAGTGGAACAGTTACAGGTTTTCCATGTAAACAGACTGTTTCCTGAACCTCAGCTGGAGGTAATCTTCAAAGAGAAGAGTATAAGAACATAAAACAGGGGCTCCAAAATCACCTTTTTCCCTCCCTCCCTCTCTCTCACAACATCAACAACATTTGAAGGACAAAGGAAGAATCATTGAACTGGGGGAAAAGTCCTGGCTGAAGCAATCCAGCCAGGCTGATGTAAGTTTATGGTGAGAAAAAAAAATGTTTGTTTTTAAGTAAACTTAGTTTGTTAAATTAGGTATTAGTCTGCATATTATCTTTTATTTTCTTTGTAAAAATCACTTAAAATCTATCATTCTTTGGTTAGCAAACTTGTTTTATTGCTTTATCTAGACCAGTGTGTTTAGACTGAAGTGCTTGGGAACCTCCACTTGAGATAACAAGTTATCATTTTCCATTCATAAAACAATGGATTTTCTATGAGCTTATGTTGTCCAGAAGGACAGAAGTGGGCAGTAGAAGACACCATTTCTGGTGACAGTCTGGGACTGGGAATTTTCTGGGAGGAGGTCACCCTGCATGTAATTCATGAGCGACCAGCATTCATGTAATTAGCTGGGAGTGACTTTACCTGCAGAAGCTTGGGAATGTTTTTCCAAGTATTAATCAATCATCCAGCAACTGGAATGTCATTTCAGAATCAATGATCTCCACAAACACAATGTATGTGTTAGTGGAACTCACCCTTTAGGAGTTAGAGAAGATAAATGCTTGACAATTTATATATGTGCCTCCAAGCCATTCTGAGTCCAAAGATATCCATTTGAGCTCCAGGTCAGATCCATTATTATGTAAAACATCCACTAAATAGCATTAGCTTCTCAGCTGTTTTCCTAGAACCATAGAAGTTAGAGATTTTTAAGTGTCCAAAGCAAACGGGCTTCCTATATTTCTCTTGGGATAGTATCTACTAACAAATAGATTTCACTATATGGAAAGCATTTATTGCTGATATTTTGTCTAAATGTACCTACTTTTACAACAATCACATTATCCTACAATGTAGTGGTGGGAAAATCAACATTTTGACTATACAATAGTAAAGTATTACCATTGCACTTCCTTTCAAATACAGGCAATATTTTAAATACTGCAGTAAATTTAACACTTTGTGCAGTCAATTCAGATTTCTTAGAGTTGAGCACAGCAGTTATACCCACTGTACCCCCCCAAATGACTTCTATCCCTTCTTGTTAGCTACAACCTCTAGCTACAGTTATGTGTCACTTATTTCCAACTTCTTCCCATCCATGCTTGTCTCTTAAACAATCTATACATTGAAATGTTTTTAAAATCATATTCTTTTGCCTTTTTAAAGATTATTTCTTCATGTATGTCGGGCATTCCCTGATCATTATTTAGCTCGTTGTAAGCTTCATCAAATTCATATTTTCATATGGTACAAATTATATTAACATTTAGCTTTATATTTCCTTAAAAATCTTAATTGAACATATAATCTTATTCAGTTTTTCCTCCTCTCCCTTTCCATGTGCACATGGTTATTTTAACAGAAGATCCTGACAAGTCCCTTAGAAAACCACTTTATTTCCATGTCCCTTGCATGATCATGTCTCTTACAGAGGAATTGTAGTTTTTGATGAATTATGATGTTATAGGATTCTTCTCTGTTTTCCCATGATATTATGTACAGTTTCCTGCCTTCACTTAAAAAAAGTAATAATATGCTAAAGGTTTTCTTTCTACACATTATTCTGCATGGTTCAGATCTCCTTTCTGAAACAGTTGAACAAGTTCTTTACTGGGAGCTCAGCAGAGCAATTCATCTCTCCTGGAGTAAGTGCAGCAACTACATTTAATACAAGAACTCAGTCAAAATGGAATTAGAGGGAGTCAGAGGTAGATTTTGATAGCTTAGTTAAAGTGGTAATTGAGCTTAAGGTGAATGAGAGAGATGAAAATAAATGAAAATACAAAAGAAACTTTCCTGGGCTCTGTTCTTCTTGTATATGACTAAAATTCTTCTATTCAAAAGAAAATCTAATTTTTCCTACTACTCTTTCCAGAGGATCTTAGGAAGACTGCAGGAGAACTTCAAAAATGCATAGCACACATGGCTGAAATATGACCTTGAAATATCAGTAACATGTCAGCCTTTAATTCTGATCCTGCAAATGCTTGTGCTCAATAATGCACATGAGAATAATCCCATTGCACTTGCCGTGCCACGGTTTAGTACATTCACTCTGCAAAAGGTCTTTCCCAGGATACAATAGCTTCTGTAGTGAATGGAATCAAATGACAGGTTATTTAGTGATGTAGGTGAATAGTACAACAAACTTTGCATATTTTCTCAAACATAAGAATGAATTCACTTCTGCATGCTTATGTCACTTTAGTGTTTACTTTATACAAATGTTTCTGCAATTAAAAATTTAAGAAAGTACCTAATGTCAGAGGAGTGAGAATCTGGAACAGACATTCCATGGGAGTACTTGGGGCACAACCTAACCAGTTTTAAGATGGAACTTGATAAATTTATGGATGGGATCATATGACACGGTTGCTTGTGATTGCTAGGGCCTGGACTTCTTGCCCCAGGAGTCCCTTCCAGTCCTGTCCTATGTTCCTAAGTTTAATTACCATGAATACTCACATAAGAACAGCAATACTGGGGTCAAACAAAAGTCCATCTAGCCCAGTATCCTGTCTTCTGACAATGGCCATGCCAGATGCCCCAGAGGGAATGAACAGAACAGGTAATCATCAAGTGATCCATCCCCTGTCGCCCACTCACAGCTTCTGAGAAAGTTTTAATCTTGCATGGATATAATATACAGTATGGGGTACAGCAGGAAGACCAAGGTCCCAAAACCCCTTAGCAAAGTTCCAGAAGGAACAGTTAAACAAGGGAAGGACTTGGCTGCAACTTTCACAGCTTGGAACAGGCATGTACATCCAATTACCTTGTCTGAATGTGATGAGAGAAATTAACTGTACTCTGCACCCAGCCAATAAATCTTAATTCTTAATTCTTCTAGCAATAATGCCTTGGGAAAAGCCTATGGGGGCTAGAAGCAAAAGGTTTTACAGTTTCTAATGTCCTCTACTTTGCTTATCTGATATTTCTTCCTAACTTGCTTTTGCTCCTGGGAGAATCAAGGCACCAGTGACTGCTTCAAGTCATCTTTTTCCTGATTAGAAGAATTAAATCTGTCTAATCAGGGAACAGAAGTTACAGAGAATGGGGGACTCATCACAATTTAACCCAAAACAGCTTATGTTTCAAGTGTCAAATATCCAAATTTGACATTTAAGTGTTCATAAATTGTAGATTAAAACAAAACAGAAACCTTGACAAAACTATATAGTGTAAATTTAAAATGACAAATTAAAAGAAATTACAATCTGTTCCCAAACATTCTGAATAAACAAACAAAAAGACTAAATTCATCATGTTATACTGTGAATTCTCTGCTCCTCTCTTTTATTTAGATTTGGATGTGGGTCCTTGATAAGACCCCAGTAGCTCTAGGAGTCCCAGTGTCACATAATTTGAGGTTTGCAATGCTTATTTTGGCACATAGAGTTGATTCAATAAGACATCAAAAAATATGGCATGCCGCCTAAAGGAAGGTCAGTTTACTCTAATTCTACTGTAGCTCACTATCATCCAGAAACCTACGAAGCTGGAGGCCTTTAGCAGCTAATAGAATGGAGAAGAGGCAATTTTCATATCTTGTGGGTCACCTCTTTTATAGCGATCTTCATTTGAACTCATAGATTTTCAGGTTCAAAATAAATAGCTTTTTGTTGCAGGCTGAACAGTCATGCAGAAATATCAGCCTCAGTGGCTTAGTTTTTCTCATCCATTTCAGGTCTATAAATTACAAGAAAATAGAACTTTGTACAATTAAAAATGTTGGCACAGAAGCATTTGGCCCCTGCTTTCTAACTGAGCTTTCTTTTAGCACCAACACTCTCCCAATTTGCAATTACATAGGCCCCTACCCTACAAACAGTTACAAATGTAACTAACTTTGTTCACAAAAGGAGAACCAGTGAACCCAGCAGACCTACTCATGTGCATAATCATTTACAGGATCAGTGTTATGTCCTCCTGGGTACTTCTGACGTAACACTGGACTAATGAAAAGAGTCCTGCTCGAATTTTTATACCTGGAGGTACTTCAGCTTTGTTGCTTTAAAGGGCTACTTTCACTTTTTATTAATCATATATATAGAATTCCCAATAATGTGCAATACCAGTTTACCTGATCACAATTTTACAGACATTAAAAATGAATCAGAGTAGGTGCAAACTATGGTCTATTTTATATTTGAAACCAAGAGCTAGATTCTCCAGGGAAACAAATCAATCCAATTAAAAAAAAAAACCAAACCAAAGTCCATCCTTTCTCTACTGCACACCTGGAGAAGTACAACCTGCTATTGCATTCCACTTTTGTAGCTGCAGGCAGTTGTCTTTAGTGAAAGGGGAAACCAGCCAGCTGGAAATTCTTCTTTAATCAAAGTTATTCCTTCTCCCTACTCTCTTCTGAAGCTGCTTCCAGACTTTTCTTAAATTGACCCCTGTCATTCTCTTCTGGGAGACAGGAGGTGAAAACAAAAGAAAGTAGAACAAGGTTAGTAGTCAGTAGTGCTGGCTCCAGGGGTTTTGCCACCCCATGCAGCCCCCCCCCCCAAAAAAAAGCTGTGATCGCGGTCTGCGGCAATTCAGCAGGAGGTCCTTCACTCCCAGCAGGAGTGAGAGACCCTTCCTGAATACCTGAAAGTGCCGCCCTGCTCCAGAGTTGCCGCCCCAAGCACCTGCTTGATAAGCTGGTGCCAGGAGCCGGCCCTGGTAGTCAGACTAGCTCTGATGGAAAACAGGATAAGGTATATCAGGACAGAACAACAGGCAACACTTTATCTTTCTATCTTAAGTTTTCTGTTGCACCCATCTCTATAGTCTAGGAGCATGTATCCCTACAAGCTGAAAAGAAGGTAGAAAGAAAGGGACTTGTGGCCAGTGAGACTGTAGAATCTGTTTTCCAGGAACCTTACAGAATGATCTTGTGCAAACCCTAACCTATTCTGAAGCCAAAGTTCCTAGCAAAATTATGCCTTAGTCTGACTCTTGAAAAGGACCTCCCTGAAAGAGACTTGGAATTTAAATACTCTCTTCAGCTTACTTTTACATGAAAACCCTCTGGCATAATGGTTATGCTATACTGGTATTTCTTTTGTTGTTTTGGAATTACAGTACATTAGTGCTTGAGCATCAAAGAGGGAGATTTTCTTCTGATATGCCACCCTTTTCTATCACGTATTAATGTGCTGAATTTCTCATCTGTCATCGACTCAATAGCTATAGTCAAAAGAGAATTGTAGATTAAAATATTCTCTTGTTTAATCACTCCAAATCACTGTCGCTTTTTGATCTAGAATATCTATATCTAGATGGATGGATGGTGCTGGTTAACAGGGTGTTTGCAATCTGTTCTAAAATGAAGCAGGAAAGGCAACACTTTATATCTTTCACAGCACGGGAGTGCTGCAGAATGTATTTTCATTATTACCTATTAGGAAGATAGCAACCAAGATCAAAAGCCAACATGACACTACATGCAACATCATTTATGAGTTCTTGGCAATTTATCAATATTATAAAGTGAATGTAGGCAAAAGCATTAAGGATCACATCAACATATCATTTGAAAATGACTGCAGTCATAGTGGGAGTGAGGCTGGCTCTCTCTTTTAATACAAAATCTTGGTGAATCAAAGATTATATCTGAGGGACTCTAAAAGTCAGGCATTTGGAAGGGAGATTCTATGTTCCTATGCTGGTGACTACAAATGTACACAATGCCATTATAATCCATACAGCTTTTTTTGCTACTTGTAGAGTTGAAATATAATCACAAAAGCCTTTGATCATGTTCAATTGTGTTGACTATTAGAGTACTCTAGCTAAGAAAACCTAATCTTCAAAGCTTTACTTAAACTAAAAGCCAAAAAAAGTTAGCTCTGGAGTTACACAAGGTACTCAGATACTTCCTGTTTAACTTTCAAATCTCAACTCTTCCATCTTCAAATAAAATTTGAGGAAAAATGGAAGAGAGCATCCAGAAGGAACAAGCTTAGTGGAAAGGAAACATATTGATTTTACCACATCCTTATGAATGAGGCAGGTTATAATTAGAAGTGTTGAATTACTTTTGAAGTCAGATCCTCTAAGCACGGGGTTACTTGCTGAAGCTGAGTGGTTGACCAGGATGTATTTGTGTGTGTGTGCGCGCATTTTAAAAGCTTGTGCACAAAACCAAAGCCTGTTGCTTTCTGAAACTTGTCTTTCACATTGTGCCATGTTCACTGGGTAGAAAATGCTATAGTTAAAGTTACGTTGAGACTTCAGTTATGTAACCCTTCTGCCCCTCTGAGTTGGCAGCAACAGGGGCTGGGTTTAGTATTTAGGGGTTTTGTTTTAATAACGCAATGCTAAACCAGCTCGAGCCCCCACCCAGTGACCTGGGAAAATCTTACACACACCCCTAGGTGCCTCGAACAGGCAATACTTTTCCTTTTGGCAAGCACAGAGTCTTGGTGTAGCAGAAAAGGTTTAATTACATGAGATAAACACCAAGCATTACATTGGGAAAACACCTCAACTAGAGTTCCTAGACCAAACTATGAGCAAAGACCCACCCCAGGAAACTGGGCCGTGTCCTTTTCCCTGGGCTCTTGAGTCCAGCAACCCCCAAATCACCCACAGTCCCAAAAGTCCCACAATTCAAAAGTCTCTGTCCTGGGTTGGTGCAGCCCCAAAGTTCGAGAGTCTATCTGCAGACATCCCTCCCCCAAGCCTGAGTAGAAAGGGGCACTTTACGTGGTCTGGGGCCAACTGCCCTGCTTCTCCATGGGGTTCTGCTTCTGCCTTCTCCATGAACTGTTCCGCTTTACCAGCCGCTCCTCTCCGCCAGCCGCTCTGCTCTACCAGCTGTCCCATGAGCTGCTCCAGCTGTCTCCGCAAACTGCTAGGCTAAGCTCACTTCATGGGCTGCTCCACAGCTACTTCGCTCTGCCAGCTGCTCTGCTCCACCAGCTGTCCCGTGATCCACTCCAGCCGTCCCCACAAACTGCTCCACTCCACTCTGCCAGCTGCTCTGTTCCGCAGTATAGCTTCAGGCTCCCCCACTAGTTAGCACAGTACTCAGTGCTTTCAGCTCAGTAATTTCAGCTCTTTAGTGATTTTAACTCTTAGTGATCTTAGCTTACAGTAGGGGAGCCCCAGTGCTAGTGCACCATTAGCCCAAAGTGAGTTCAGCTCAGTAACCTGTATCTAGATTTTTAAGAGAATAAAAAAATCAACTCTGACATTCCACAGTGGAGAGAAGAGTGGGTGGAATTGGTGCTTCTGGCTCCACAAGGAGACTGCACCACCAGGCACAGATACCTGTGCCCAGCCTCTCTCAATTCACTGGGTTTTGGAACCCATGTCCCTTGTCTAGCAAGTACCACCCAACTGAGGTTGAGTTATTTCTGTCACAAAGCAGTTCCACAGCTCGGCAGCCTGGGATGGGGTAGGTGTGCCTATGCAAATACACTCTCTGAAATTCTTTCACCCAGATGCCAGGGTAGAGCTCATTCTGACTCTGCTTACAGTTACAGTCTCCTGGTTTTTATACTTTCATAATTTTCAAAACTACTCTCTTGTTACTGACTATGTCCCTGTTTGATCTTGGGCAAAAAGATATTTTTTCTTTTAGAAATCTGGAGCAAAATCTATACTCCAAACTTCAAGTAATGCAACAACACCACAAATATTTTTTCTGCTCTAAAAAGAATGTCACATTATTAATATTTTTCTACACACACAACTAAAAGAATGGATGAGTGTTACAAGTTTAAATATCCTGGGACTGCTAAGAACTAGTCTCTAAGGGGCAAATCCTCCACTGGTATAAATTGTCATAACTCCATTGAAGCTATGACAGTTTATACAAGCTGAAGATCTACCTATAGGTGAATGGGAAAGAAAAAAACCCAAGTTGTTGTCATAAATTGTTTTTGAAAATGTTCTTGTAAATATGCAACATGAAATTTCTGAGATTATGGAATAAGATAATATAAGTCTCAGTCCTTCAAAGTGTAACACACATGCTTAATTTCTTGTATCTGAGTAATCCCTTGAAGTCAAGGGAACTACTCCTCTAAGTAAAGTTGGACATCTGTAGGTCTTTGGAGGATCAGGGTTGGAGATACTAGGTGTGGTTTTGAACTGATTCCCTGGTGATTTAAAATTTGTTAAGCCTTTGCCAATGACATTGTAGAAGTACAAAGTGAAATTAACAAAGATTAAAGTTGTAATTAACATTTTTTTCTCTTAAAGTAATAAGGAAAATTAGTCCAATTCTAATTCTTGTTGTTGAATTTTAAGAAAACACATCTATACAGTCAAAACAAAGGAAATGAAAAAATAAAAGTTTTTAACAGCAACCTTAACTTGTCCACAGTTCATGTAGGGGTGAATACATTTCAGAAATTAATTATTATACCATAATATATATTGGGCACACCACTGCCCTGAGCTATGCATACATGATATCCAGCTGACTTGAGAGGAAACAGCATGGATTTGTGCATGAGTCCTGAACTGGCTTTCCTGAATGTGCCATCCGGTCAAGTTACTGCTGAATAACTATGAAAGCCTTAATTTTTGCATATTCTAACTTTTTATTTTTTAATGCCCTGAGTCTTTCAAAAACTCACATATATTAAATCTTACACATGTGAGATATCTTATTGGGCTCAGTGGGACTATTAATTTGCATAAAGTTTAGGGTTGCCAACTCTCCAGGATTGTCTCCAGGAATAAAAGATTAATCTTTAATTAAAAATAGTGTCATGTGATGAAACCTCCAGGAATTCATTCAACCAAGGTTGGTAACCCTAATAAAGTTACTTGTGTGCATCAGGCTGAAAGATTGGAGCCTGAAATGAAAGCCTGAAGATTACATTAATGTAATATGAGGTTGTTTATTTGGGGAAAATATACCTTAGATTCTCAATTGCTGAGGGACAATTTATACTCATTACTATAATTATTTTCCACAAACTACTCCTAGTATAACTTCTCATAAGTGATGTATCTGAGTATTTGGATATTGATATTTAAACTGCATTGTTAAATATATTAACCCTAATTTGAGATATTGCAGATATTATATGCATTGTATGACTTTTGTGATAGACCCAGGCCAGTTGGTAACAGCAGAGTAGTTGAAGGGAGATATACTGGCCACTGAATAAGCAGTTTTCTGTTCCCTGAGTGACCAGAGCAGGGGCTGCTCTAGGCTAATGAGAACACCTGACTCCAATTAATCTGCTAAGAGTCAGGTGAGGCTGTTAAGCACCTAACTCTTATTAAAGCCCCTCTGACGCTATAAATTGGCTCACTCCAGTCAGGCCAGAGGAAGCCAGGGAGCCAGAGAAGAAGAAGTGCGTGAGAGGAACTGGGAGCAAGAGGCTTGCAAGAAGCTGAGAGTGAGTAGGTATAGTGCTGGAGGACTGAGAAGTACAAGCGTTGTCAGATATCAGGAGGAAGGTCTGATGGTGCGGACAAAGAAGGTGTTGGGCGGAGGCCATGGAGAAGTAGCCCAGGAGTTGTAGCTGTCACGCAACTGTACCAGTAGGCACTCTAGACAGCTGCAGTCCACAGGGACCTGGGCTGGAACCTGGAGTAGAGGGCAGACCCGGGTTCCCCCCACACCTCCCAATTCCTGATCAAACTCAGGAGGAATTGACCTGGACTGTGGCTTCTACCAGAGGGAAAGGTCTCTGGGCTGTTTCATGACCCACAGGGTGAATCTGTGAGATGAGCAATCTGCCAATAAGCACAGGATCCACCAAATTAGGGGAAGAACTTTCTCACACTTTTTAAATCAAATTTACTACTTTGGGATAATTTAAGCATTATACCTTGGTGAAGAGAAACTTTTTCATTAATCCATGTTTTAGATAACTTTAACATAAGCTTTAATATTTTAATCTGTTAGGATGGATGCTCAGCTGGTCCAAATCAATATAGCTGTATTGAAATCAGTCGAGCTCAGCTACCAACTGAAGACCAGATGACCTTGAGTAAGAAACATAAGTCTAACCCTCCCCTCAAAAAATGTCAGTCAAGAGGCTGGATTTAATAGATTAAATCCAGAAGCAACCATTATGTTTAGTCTGACCTCCTGCATAACACAGGACATGGAATCTGAATCCCTTAGTTCAGGGATCGGCCACCTTTGGCACGCAGCTCGCCAGGCACTCTGGTGGGCTGGGACAGTTTGTTTACCTACAGCATCCCCAGGTTCAGCAAGCTGCTGCTCCCACTGGCCGCGGTTCACCGTCCCAGCCAATGGGGGCTGCAGGAAGCAATGGCCTGCACATCCCTCGGCCCGCTCCACTTCCCGCACGAACAGCGAACCACGGCCACTGGGAGCTGTGATCAGCTAAACCTGCGGATACTGCAGGTAAACAAACCATCCCGCCCATCAGCAGATATCCCTGATGGGCCGCATGCCAAAGATTGCTAATCCCTGCCTTAGTGTTTCCAGATCAGTTCCAGATCAGTTCCTAAAGCTAAAGGACCCTACTTCTTAAATCTATTTTGGAAGCAGCTCACAAAATCATCTGTTATTATGATACTTCTAACATTTTGGATATTGGCAATTGTTGTCCTGTTGTAAAAAAAACCCACACATTAATTTTCTAAAACGTAAACATGAGCACCATATAGCTTGATCTGTATTTAAAAAACAAATCAAAACAGATAAAAAACTTACTAGACAAAGTTGTTCTTTTTATAGGATAGAATTACAAATGAGTGAATGAAGTAAAACAGTAAACACAATGTTTTTTGATTTTTGGTGAAATATTAAAACCTCTCATAAAATCTCATTCTCAGATTAAGTGGCTTAAGGTTTGTGTGTGACTACTGGCCCATGGACTGAAAACTGGCTGAAGGACGGCAAGCAATACATCCTTGAATGCAGGAGTGGAGCTTAGCAGCGCACCTTGTGTTAGGCTTTGAACTCATTTAATATCTTTATCAGTGGTTAGAGTAGGAAGTAAGCTTCAGGGTAATGACATTTATAGATGTTACTATATGGAGAGGTGTTGTAACTATTGGGATTCAGTAAAGTTATGTGGATTTACACCTGCTGAGAATCTGGTCCTGTGAGTTTACTCTGCAAAATAATTTTATTTATTTACTTCTTTTGTTTATCAGGAATAATGCATGCAGTTGTGGGCATTATATCAGAAAGATACTGACAAATTGAAGGGAGTTCAGAGAAAAGCAACAAAAAGTTATCATAGGTAAAAGAAATTGACCTATAATGAAAGATTAATGGAGTTAATTATATTTAGTTTCCCTAGAGGAGAAATGATTAAAAATCCACAAATATTTGAAGTAGAATCAGAATTCTGAATCCTAAAGCCTTTGGGAACATTGCAATTTACAGTAGATTTTCTGATTGGAACTTTGAGATGAAGAAGGATGAAAAGGAATTATTTGAGAGATTTTTTTTGGAGGGGGGGAGAGGTTTTGGAGACAAACCTTAAAAAAATTATAAACATGGGAATATGCAGCTGCAAAAAAGAGAGTACTAATAAGAGGTGAATTAGAGGGAAAGTACAAATTGAATTATATGGATTCAAAAATTTAATCTTTTTTAGTTACAGTTGTGAGTACAAACAAATTGCTTAGAAACGTAGCAGGTATAAATCTTATTATTAATTTACATAAGCAAACACTTTAGAAAATTGTCTAGACCAGATGTGTGAAGCGTAGTCTTGCCTAAGATTAAATAAAATGCAAATATAGGCCACTTTTATCACATTCTGTAAACATTAAAATTAAGATAGCAGCACGGGAAAAGATGGGATATTTATTTTGTTGAACTCCCTCATTTCAACCCTTGCCTGAGTTAAGTGGTCTCACCCAGTCATGTGTCCTTCTTAAAGATCTTTTAAATATAAAGAAGTACAGTAACACACACGTTTAAGTGAAGTACATTATCTTGAGGATTCAATCACCAGCTGATTTAATGTTGCCTATTTAATCATATTATAAACTTCTTCAGGAAGATGCTGTGGTGTAATTGCCTTCTTAGCAGAAAAGGATTAAAAGCATACCTTGCAATTTTGGTTGTGTTAAACAGGTTATTACAGTTCTACAAGGACCAAAAGGCTGTCAGCATTTCTATTTTCAGGAGATAAAACCTGGTCATAAAAATATACTTTTTGGCTCAAAATAGCCATGGAAAGTATCACCAGAGGAGCAACTCCCTGCTCCTGCTCCTTTATTTTGATACATATTGTTTGTGATACTCATAGATTTCCTCCTCAGAACACCCATTTTTTCCATTTCAAGTGGGGGCTGATATATGTCCTTACTGAGGCTTAGATCAGCCCGGCTTTGCAAGGGGAAAAATGGACATAATTCTGAGGGAGGAAATCTATGAAGATCTATCCTTTAACAGAGACCCTCCTCTGTTGTTTCATTGGACAAGGGACTAGAGTTTTTCAGCTCCCATCAAATATACCAGGGGTCAGCAACCTCAGGCACGCGGCGGGCCGAGCCAATTTGTTTACCTGCCGCTTTGGCAGGTTCAGCTGATCGCAACTCCACTAGCCACAGTTCGCAGCTCCAGGCCAATGGGGGCTGCGGGAAGCATCGCGGGCTGAGGGATGGACTACACTAGGCTTTCCCGCCACCCCATTGGCCTGGCGTGGCTGGGAGCTGCGATCAGCTGAACCTGCCAAAGCGGCGGTAAACCAAACCAGCCTAGCCCACCAAAATGCTTACTCTGGCGAGCCGCATGCCAAAGGTTGCCAACTCCCAGTCTAGATGGAGCTACTATAAGGTTGGTGCATAATTTGTTGGAACACTTTTCCCAGAGAGTAGTTAGCAGTGGTTCACAGTCAAGTTGGAAGAGCATATCAAGTAGGTCCTGCAGGGATCGGTCCAGGGTCTGTTCAATATCTTAATGAATTATTCATATAATGATATAAACAGTAAACTTATAAAGTTTGTGGATGATACTAAGCTGGAAGGGGCTGCAAGTGCTTAAGAGGATAGGATTAAAATTCAAAATGATCTGGACAAACTGGAGAAATTATCTGAAGTAAACAGGATGAAATTCAATAAGGACAAATGCAAGTACTCCACTTAGGAGGGAACAATCAATTACACACATACAAAGTGGGAAATGACTGCCTAGGAAAGAGTAGTGTGGAAAGCAATCTGGAGGTTATAGTGGATCACAAGCTAAATATGAGGCAACAGATGCTAAAAAAGCAAAGATCATTCTGGTACGTATTAGCAGAAATGCTGTAAGCAAGGCACAAGAAGTTGTTCTTCCACTCTACTCTGTCCAGTTCTGGGTGCCACATTTCAGGAAATGTGGACAAATTCGAGAAAGTCCAGTGGAGAGCAACAAAAATTATTACAGGCCTAGAAAACATGGTCTATGAGGAAAGATTGAAAAAATGGTTTTGTTTAGTATGAAGAAGAGAAGACTGAGGAGGGAAATGATAGTTTTCAAGTACATCAAAGGTTGTTAGAAGGAGGAGGTTGGAAAATTGTTCTTCTTAGCCCCTGAGGATAGGACAAAAAGCAAGGGGCTTAAATTGCAGCAAGGGAGGATTAGGTTGAACATTGGGAAAATCTTCCTGTCAAGGTAGTTAAGCATTGGAACAAATTGCCTAGGGCGGTTGTAGGAACTTTGTCACTGGAGGTTTTTTAAGAACAGGTTATACAAATACCTGTCAGGGATGGTTTAGTTATTACATATTCCTGCTTTGAGTGCAAGAGACTAGACTAGATGACCTATTGAGGTCTCTTCCAGTCCAATACTTCTGTGAATCTTTATATTATGAAACAACCAGTGCCGTACCAGGAAGTGGGGAAAGATTCAGATTAATTCTCGTATATTTCTTGTGTAGAACAGGGTGGGGGCTAAAATAGGTTCTCATGTTCCCCTCATTTCCTTTTCTATTTCTTTAATGAGGTAGATGAGAAGGATTTCTGAGTACAAATTCAATGTTCTACCCACTAGATCATCCTTCCTTCAATGCTGTAGCTGTTGAAACAGTTTTTGTATTAAGCTAGATCATGAAAATAGTCTCTATAGCCTGTAAGCCAATGGAACATGAGGAGTATTGATTTTAATGCGAGTTTTGCAGCTGAAAACCTATACAGAACTTTGAAGATTTACCACTATGTGCCTGACTTGAATTCACAAGAGCAAAAAATTTAAAATGAAAGTTAAATCTCCAATGTGCGTTTATCCTTAAGGATCTCCCAGTAATATGTAGTTGACAAGTCAAGGACATAAAGCTACATAGTTTCATGGCATGCAAACCAATAAAAGATACAAGCTATTAGAAACCTCATGTCAGAATTCTGGGAAGTAGCCAAAACCCACCTGTTTTGTATGCTGTGTGCTATACCATCTGACAGCATAAACGTAGTTCCACACTGAATATCCATAAACTTTAAATAAAATTAAATTAAAATAAAATAAAAAAGAAGGTTGTAGTCTGCAAAAGTCTGTGGGGAGTTAAAGTACTACACATGCTATCCTGGAAAAATGATGGAAGGCAGTACAGAAAGCTGATAAAAGTCCATGTGACTGTCAGCAGCACTCACTACTGGCAGAAATCCACAAGTCAAGGTGGCAACATGTAAATCCTGCTGCAGATGAATAAACACACTGGGCCATGTACAAACCTGGGAGGTAGTGTGGCCTTCAACTAAGACTGCAGTGGTTAGTTGCACATATCTATAAATCAGGTTCCACCCTTCACCCCCATGAGAATGCCTTGCCTTTAGCCCCAGAAGTTTCAACCTTGGGAACTGTTACCAAAAAGTCTGACCTACCAGGGTGGTGTATAAGTATCAAATAGCCAGGACTCAAAGCATGGAGGACTTTATGACTCAAAGACATGACACTGAATTGTACCTGGAAATACGGAGAGCTATCATAGTCTATAGAACATTAGTGTAATGTTTGTTTTGTCTGTGAATTACGACTATCCAAGGAATTAATAATGATTTGCTTCTTGCAATAAAGTTTTGCCGATGCAGCTCCTTTCTTCTATTCTCTTTGAAATCTCATGGAAGAATGAGTACAATGCAAAGAAAATAAATAGTATGTAATGAAATTTATGAATTCTTTCATTAGAATTCAACACATTTAAGGCTTTTTATTAGATTTGTTGGTGAGTGCATTTGTGGAGAAGCGACAGAATACAATACAATTCATTTGATAAGCCAAATGTTTTATTTTTTTAATCTGTTTTGTTAACTTTTCATTGGGTTTGCATTTAAAATCACCAGAAAGTCCTGTTTTGCTTTTCTGTCTATTTTTGTTGGCTGACGTGGTGGGTAGAGACAGTGAGAAAAATGTGTGTGTTCTGGAGACTGTGGGAGGCTAGTAGTCAAAGCTTGTGTTTATATTAGCATTAATGGGAATTACTAATATAAATCTCTGCACTTTGAGATAATATATGCCCAATGAGAGAAAAGAAATAATATTGTACGGCTCTCTGAGCTGTCTACATATGCTCCCACAATACACCCATCCCCAAAGAAATTTTCTCTTACACAAATGATATTCTTGTAAATGAAAATAATGGAAACATTCTGAAAATGTTCAGTTCCTGAAAATGTTAAAACTCAGTTCACGCTCTCTCTCTCTCTCTCTCTCTCTCTCCTTACATGCCTGTCACAAAAAATGTCTGGGAACTTGCTTCCAAATAATGACTTTCCACTCATATTTTTTCCTTAGAAAATATTTATGGCACATACACAAACATCTTTCCCTCAAGAAATCATAGAATGTCAAGCATTTTCCTGGATAACCTGTATTGGGGACTAAGTCTCAGCTACACTTTAAAGCTTCTTTCAACTACTCATACTGTAAAACAGTTGTAAAGTGGGGGTGTGGCTTAATGGACAGAACTCTGGCCGCGGTTCTCTGCCACTGACGTGATGTTACCTTGGGCAAGCCACTTTCTGTGCCTCAGTTTTCCCATCTGTAAAACAGAAATAATGATATCAATCTCCTTTGTAAAGATTGTTGAAATTTACTGATCACTATATGAGCTAGATATTATTATTACATCTATGCTTACTTTGCAGTGCTGTAAATCAACCATAGTGTACCTGAGAATTACAGTCCCTGGGCTTTAGGCATGCACTTTTTCTTTTTTCCTTGTATTACAGAAGTCAGATACACAATTCAAACATACTTTCTATTGTTCTTTTTATATAAAAGGAGGTACATGTTCTACAAAAGGGAATGTAGTTAGAATATGTACATTCTTTGAGGCTAGGATGCTGTGGTTGTATGCATTTGCCACGCTTTGCATAATTTGTCCCTATTCCTGATTGCTATGCTCATACTACAGTATTATAAACATGAAATAAGAAATATTTTCTAAGGAAAAAAGTTTAGCAGCATTTTACTGGAGTTAGTCATGCATTATTGCTCTGGAAACAGAGTTTATCATGGCTATGAAAATTTGTGTGCATCCAGTCTATTGAAATAAACTTTCTATTTTGCATTTTCAAGAATACAGTTATTTAATTTTTTTTAAATGTTTAGAGATAGACATTGATGTTGCAAGGAAATAGGAGATTTATTTACTCAACTTCCTCATTTATTTACTACTCCTGTGTTTATCCTTCCCTTCCTTTTTGTCCATTGTCGGGTTGGAAAATAAACTCAAAAGGTGGCATATACAACAAACCAAATAAAATGTTGCCTCCAGAGCACTCAAAGACAAAATCAAACCAAATATTCTAATGAAAGATAAATGAACAATGAATTGAAATGTGGTAACAAATATGCAAGGAAGTAAAGACAACATAAATCAATAATTGCACTCAAGTTTTATAGAAATGATACTGTCCAAGAGTCTACCAGGAGACAATTTGCTGCAGTATTTTGTGAACACCACTATCCCAGGGGATCAGGCTGCTGAGGACATTTCAGTGAGAGAAAGAGAGCAATAGGAAAGAGCAGTATGATTCATGTTTAGCATCTCAAGTGGAGGGTAGAGCGCAAAGACTGAATAGTGAAACAAAGAGGAGATATTCAGTATGCCAGGAGGGTTTCGGTTAGAGAGCTGTTAGAATTATTTAAAAAGGTTAGTCTATGAATAAACATGCTTCATCAAGGTCTCTTACACATGTAAAGAGAGATGCTAATGAATAATAAGAGAGTAATGGGGACTGGCGAAGAAATTAATGTTAATCTTATCCAAAGCAGATACAAATTAATATTGGAGCAACATTTTTGTAATCACTTCTCAAGGCAAAAATTCAATTAATGTGACTGAATCAATATTTCAAATCTCAGTCCCTTGAAAGTATACTTGTCTCTCTTCATATCAGCATGCTCTCCCATGTGATCAGTCTGTGCTATTTAAGTCAATACTCAGGGAGACTTCTTAATGGTCTGTTTTTGAGAAATTTTGGCCCAGTTCTATAAACCAAAAAGCTGAATTTCGAGCTGCCTCGGGGTAAGTTTCGGTTAGGAAAGCTAAGTTTAAATAGGGTAATTACTGTATAGAAAATAGATATGTGAGCCAGGCATATTTTTGCCTTGAGCGTCAGCTTTTCATATTTTTTCCCCAAGACTAGCTAGAATTTGCAATTTCCACAAGATGCTATGTCAATATATATGACATTACACCTTGGACAATATTCTCTAAGCAACATCTTATATTAGGATGAAAAACAGTGAGGAAAGAGAAAAACAAACATCTTCATCTTAGCAAAAATTAAAATGGACTATTCAAAAGAAGAAACAGCTTTATTGCAACATGGGGTACTTTATACAACTCTGGTAGGCGTCCTCCCACCCCAAGTATATCTAACCATACATTGAAATGATATCTTTGCAAGGATCACAGGAATCATGTCTTTACTTGTGCCCTTCAAAAATAATACAAAATATCACAGAGTGATTCCTACTTTCCATTATTTTGTCTTTCTTCTCTTCATTGGCAGAGTCACTAGATAAGTTCTTTTTTATATATATACAGTAAGTGATTTTTCTTGTATATTATACAATATAAAATGCGTTTCATATTTTGTTTAAAGTGTCAGAGAACTGGGAAAGATTATGAAACTAAATGGACTCCTTGAATAATTGTTTTGCTAGTAGATTGTGTTGTTTATATTGTAACATCTTGACAGATTTATACAATAAGGTGTGCTATTGCCACCATACTATGATAGATTGGAATTGTTTGAAGCGTGGTCAACAAATAGACTCTAAACCAAATGGCGATCCACACAGAATCATCTTATTAAAATAACTGCATGGACAATCTCACTTCTGTACTTTTAATAGATAGAATATCATTCCCATAATGAAAGAAACATGAAATGGTTTCCATGCTGAATGAGCTCCCTAGAGATTCTGGGATTTGTCTCATTATATAAAGCTTTTCCATCACCATTGCACTACCTCTTCTCATCTTTGATTGTCATCTGAGTGTAGAAATTTCTGTCAACAGCTTTAGCCTGAATAAACCGGCATAACACTGAAAGGAGGTGTGCAGTAGATAAGATTACTTTTTTTCCATTTATATAGAAAATTATACACAATGTTCCTGCTTTAAAAAGGATTAATCTATGATGCGGACAGCATTCTGCACACTCATTAAAAGAAAGACTATATTTTATTTATCTAAATAAGTAAGTCTAGGTTAGGCTGAGAAATCAGTAATTTCAATGCCACTGCATTCACAAGGGGGAAAAAAATCATTGCTTGTGTATTCTTATCAGAAGCCATAGGTAACTGACAAACCAATACTGTTCAGGACATCTTCTCATATCCAGCAACCTACCACATTACTCAATAATTTTAGATGCAAGAAGGAAGGAAGGGTAATATAATGAAGGAAACCATTATTAAAATAATACAATTCAGAGAACAACTGACAAAAGCAGGGAAGTGCAAAGCCAGGACTGTCATAAACAGGATCTTAATTCCCCCCTTTGTGCCACATGATTCTGAGCAGGATATTATTTCTATGGGCCATGGACCAGATTCAGTGCAGGGTTTACTCCAATGTTTACTCTATAGAACAAGACCTGACAATGGAACATCATCCATGTTGCAAAGGGCCATAACCTCAGTTGTCTCAGGAACGATTGTAAGGCATCAACACAGCCCATAAAGTGGAAGAAATTGGCCAAGAAAGGGATGTAGCAGTATTACCAGTGATGGCATGTTTCTCTGTCTGGGTTCTCATGTAACATCCATCATGATGAGATTTGAGCAACTAGGAGGAAAAGGTATATTTCCTCCACAGCCTTTGCTAGGAGGGTTCACCACCACAGAAGAAACCTCAAGATTAGTTGCCAGCAACACTGCCTGCCTTTTTCTGAGTTAATTTACATGTAACTGAAGCAGTGCTAATGAATCTAGACCTAAAATTTCAACAGTGATGTGATATCGAGTGTCTCTGTTTTTGTTAGATCCACCTTAAAGGGCCTGCTTTTCAGAGAATGCGTTCACAGTCACTGGTTAATTTTGGAAAATATATGCACTGGCCTATATGTGCTGCAATATTTATTCATTGTGGAGTGATTCAACTGGCTAGCTCTGGTAAGCAGATAGATTCCAGGCCTCATTTACTCCAAAAGGCCACTTTTCAGCTTCAGCTATTTATTGTGCACCTACAAAAGTAATTCTGCAAAATGGATGGTTAAACAGAGCATGCACATTTTTGTGAGCATAAATGCTTTTAGGCATCATATTGGATGTCGTGGCTGACAACCTGGCCCATAGTACTGAAAAAAATATAATAATGCCCCTGATTAAAGGGATAGTGGTACACACCAAAACATGTTAGCTGATGACAGTATAGCGTCTCTTGAAAATAAGAGAACAACTTTCTGGGAAATTGTACAATCTCCCTAAGGTACTTAGCCCTCATTACTAGTAGTATAGTTTATCTATCTGCATCTATGCTGTATTTATCCTCACAACACACCTGTGAAGTAGGAAAGTGCTATTATCCTCATAGTTCAGATGGGGAACAGAAGCACAGAGAAATGGTCTTCCAAGTCCCAAACTACTGCCTTAACCACTGGACTAACCTCTGGGCCCGGTAGTGTAGTAGTGGCTGAAGCCTGGAATGGACTGTGCCACTCCTTGCTGTCCTTGTAGTGACAGTTATCCAAAGGGCATTGTGGATTGGAGAGAGGTTAGTGGAACTTCCTTGGCATTCTCACTTCCCAAAAGGGTTACCAACTTTCTATTTGCAGAAAACTGAACACCCTTGCCCCGCCCCGCCCCACCCCTGCCCTGCCCCTTCTCCAAGGCCATGCCCCTGCTCACTCCATCCCCTCAATCTCTGTCACTTGTTCTCCTGTACCTTCGCTAACTTGCTCATTTTCACTGGGTTGGGTGGAAGAGGGGGTGAGGGCTCCGGCTATGGATTCTGCAGAGAAGAGGGCTCTGGGCTGGGGCAGAGGGCTTGGGTATGAGAGATGCCAGCAGCTACCTGGGAGTTGTGCGGAGCCAGGTAGGGAGTCTATCTGTGCAGCCAACCAAACTTTTAATGGTCTGGTCAGTGGTGCTGACTGGAGCTCCCAGGGTCCCTTTTTGACTGGGCCTTCCGGTCAAAAAATGTACACCTAGCAACCCTACTTCCCCATCACATGGCCAGAGACAGGGAGTGGCAAGAAAATGGCTCTTTGGATATGTTTGTACTGCAGCTGCAAGCGAGCTTCCAGCCTGGGGAGTCATCTCTGGAGATACATATTCAGAATAGTGTTTTCTGCCACGCTGTATAACTAACTTGTTCTGGTAATTACACACAAACCAAATCCTTGAGGCTGCTTGGTGGGTTCACTCCTCACTGCAAGTACCCATTGGACAATTAAGCTAAAGAGAAACTCTGAAAAAGATGGGCTCCTGTTGAAAATGTGAACTTCTGCAAGTGCATTAATCACAAAAGAATAAAGGAACATTTCAAAGAAAATCACTGCATTGTCATGGTATCATTACAATGTAATTTGGGATGTATTAAGATCTGACCCAGCTGCCATGAAAATCAATGGGAGTTCTGTGATTGGTTTCAGTGATTGCAGGATTGCTGATAAGACCCCAAGTAACATTTTTCTAAGGGTCAGATTTTCTAAAGATGTAGACAGAAGCCTACTGATGTTTTCAGACACTGATTAGGTTTCGGTGGGAATCAAGTGTCTAATGCTTATTGCTAGGTGGCTAGGCACTTATTCCATCTTTGAAAATCTCCAAGTGCTTACATTACTTTTGAAAATAGGACTCAGGCCCTATTTTACTTTAAACCACTTTTGAAAATTGTACCCCTCATCTACAATAATATATATCTACACTTTTGGGCATCTCAGTAATTGAAAGATGTATATAAAGAGAGAACTTAAAGGAAATCAAGATATTATTGATGAGCTGCAAAGAGTGATTGAAAAAAGTAAGTTTACCTTGGCCAAATTATAGTAGGAGCATGTGGTCACTGTGTACACAGATTGAAATGTGTAACTACTGTTTCAGCAAAAGCACATACACATGTGAATAATGTTAAGCACAACTCCCAAGGGGCTACTCACATTCTGAAAACCATGTGTTTTAGTATTCTGTTGGACTGGTCCATAACTAGGAGCAGTAGGAGGAAATTGAGATTAAAAAATAGGCTAAGCATTGGCATTGTTGTGTATGTGTGTGAAATCTAATTCTACTGAGCTTGGTTAGACTGTGGATTAGCTACTTAAAGGAACTGATTCAGCTACTTCTATTCACTCGGATTACTTTCTGAGTAAGGCATTACTTGACATGAGTAAAGGCAGCACAATTGGACACAAAGGAAGTTCCAGAATCTCCACTTCCTGCATCATTTAATACTGAACTGGGGATGGCATAAAAATCTATTATAACGAGTAATTTGCACTGCAAGTGGGATGAACTGGGTGACCCGATAATTTCCATTTAATTTCTGTGCTTCTGTAAATCATCTGACAGTTATATCCAATATGGTAGCTCTTTTCTGCATCTCAGAGACAAGTTTCTTTTATTAAGATTTTATCCGGAGAATGGCAGAAAGATATCATTGAAGCAGATCAAGAAAAATATGCATTTGGCTTTAAAAGAAGTGAAATTTGCCTTACAATTCATTATATAAATTGCACTTGAGATATAAAGTATCTCAAAGTACTTGATTTTAAAAATACCTCAGACAAAACCATAAAACTGAACTAAACTTGAAATTGAAAAGCAAGACTTGAAATTCAATTGAAAATTTTCTTTTTTTAAAGCGTTTTGCTGAATTGACGGTTCTGATATCTGGTGGAAGTGAATCAAGGAATGCAAACTTTATCAGTGAAAGGCTATGGAAAGGACAAAAACCCCTAGCACCGAAAGACTTGAGGCTAAACTGAGGGCCAGTTAATAACCCCTGATCACAAAACCTTAGTGCATGTAAGTGAGAGTACAGAATCAAATATTGGAAAATGGAGGAAGAACCAAGGCCACAAATTTCTTTAACAAATAAGATTTTGGGATGTAGAAGACAGATTGCAAAGGATCAAGGAGAAAGTTGGCATGAAGGAACTCAAAGCAGTGGAAACTGACAAGACACATAAGGATTTTTTTAGCCTAAAAAGAAGAGGGAGATAGGGGAACAATAAGGAAGGAAGGAAGGAAGGAAGGAAGGAAGGAAGGAAGGTGATATCAAAGAATACATGTTGGCTGATAGAAAGGAAGAGTTAAAGAGGAGGGAGATGGATGAGGTCAGGGACAGAGGGATGATATATTAAGAGGTTAGATGGGGGAGATCTTTGATTTAGATGCATGAGATACTTCAACTATAACCTCTCTGAACTCTTAAAAATAGTACAATACTCTACAGTTGTCCCTCTAAACCAGGGGTAGGCAACCTATGGCAAGCGTGCTGAACATGGCATGCCAGCTGAATTTCAGTGGCACTCACACTGCCCGGGTCCTGGCCACCAGTCTGGGAGGCTCTGCATTTTAATTTAATTTTAAATGAAGCTTCTTAAACATTTTAAAAACCTGATTTACTTTACATACAATAGTTTATTTATATATTATAGACTTATAGAAAGAGACCTTCTAAAAACATTAAAATGTATTACTGGCACGCGAAACCTTAAATTAGAGTGAATAATGAAGACTCGGCACACCACTTCTGAAAGGTTGCCAACCCCTGCTCTAAACACCACAGCAGCACTACTAGAAGCTGTAATATTTTGGACTATGACTATAGAATACTGTAGTGCTTTCTTTTGAAAGCAGTGGGGGAAAAAAAAAAAGAGTCCAGGTGTGTTTCTTGCACATTTCCCTGTCTTAACTAAAGCTAGTGAACAACATTGATGTGGTAGAGTGTCTTTTTTAAATTTTGTCGTTTTTCATAACTCACAGAGCTGCCTGGCCTGAGATCACTTCAGCCAGGTTTTATAGGTTTAAGTCAACAATTGACTTTGTGTCAGACATCTAGATTTATTTTATTTTATTTTATTTTGTAAAGTTGTGGCTATCCACGCAAACTGTAGGTTTAATTTGCCTTGGACCAAGTAAAGTAACCTGTGAAAGGAATCTTTATATGAAACATGAACATGGGTAGGATGCAATTATTTGGGAGCCCCCTTTACAGGGTGGGCTTAGAAGCTGAGGGATTTTTTCAAAAAAAATAAATGGATAAATTGAAGCCAAATTTTCCAAAGGTTCTAAACATGCCAGTGAAGCACATGGGGCTTCAGCACCTTTGAAAATCATGTCCCGTTTATTTAACTGCCCGAATATGGATTTACCTTATGATTTTGGCTATTATAATATGAAACATTCCAGGTATTTAGTTCTGATTAAGCAGATGAATCTTAGAAAGAAAAGCACACATGCACAAATACTGTTTCTACCAGAAGTCCCTCTGGAGGACAGTGAACACATTAAATTATGGACAGAGTGGGTAGGAGGTGTTCAGCTTAGCCCACTCCTGCAAACTGTGGTGGAGTGACCACGTTAATTATCAATCTGCTCCTCTATGTTGTCACAGAAAGATCATGAAAACAAATGTACTTTGACTGTTCACTAATCTGTTCATTGGTCAGTATATTTGACTTCCTACATTTGTCTGTTTAAGAAATACAGTTCCTATGTCTTTGATTTTCTTTTTTTTACCATCCATTGGAGTGGAGGGAGGGAGGGATAAAGAGTAGTATGTTGTCAGGTAAAGTCTGAAAGAGTTTTAAGCTGCATAAATAACAGGAATGTATGTGGGCAGTGAGTATTCTAAGGATAAAATGGCTCCATCATCATTTAAATGCAAAAAGAAATGGATCTGTTTTATCATAGGCGATACAACAAATGACTTTTATATGGTGGTTTCTAAATTTCTCACATTGTGAAATAATTGGGAGGGAACTATATTTAATGCTGGATTTTGGATTTGATAAATATAAGAAGAATTGCAGTGCCTTGAATATTACTTGAGTTCAAGAATAATTTAAAAACACCTTATAGATTGGTTACTATAATACACTATATTAAGATGCTTATTAACATATATACATACACTTATACCCGGTTACGTCCTTTAAGGTAGCTTTATGGTATGGGCAGTAAAGAGCAGTGAAATGGGTGAGGAGGAAATATCCCGATGCAATGCCACCGAGATGTGACAAGGTGCTTCGGAGCCCTGTATAAATAAAAGGTACTGGTGAATTAATCACCAACAGAATATCAATTCAAAATAGATAGGATTTCAACAAGTTCCTTTTGCACCATCAATATGCCATTATGAAAAATAGACCAGATTCTATGTCTAAGCAGTTGAGCAGACCTTTTAGATGGAGGATAAGTAGGGCTTTTTTCCCCTCTGATACTTCATTTTATCTTTCAGGGAAGAACACAACAAGCTTTAAAACTAAATCAATGTCCTGTGTGTCAGTGTGTTCACTCATATTAAAACCTTGTCTATGGTGGCAACTTTTAAACATCAAATCATCTAAAAATAGTTTTAAAAAGTCAAATTTAGTGACAGGTGATTTAAAAGAAAAATAGCACAGGTGGAGATTCAACCTAAGCAATATTATAAGAAAAATATAAGTAGTTCTTGTTAATTGGGCTTTAAAATATCTTAAAAATGAGTCTAGATCACTAGGAAAAAATCCATTGGCTCTGGCCAAGTGAATATTGTTTATTGTATTTTACAAAAGAATGCAAGTTTAGGAATCATGCAGATTGTACCCCCAAATGTAAACAAAGTAGACAGTACCAGTAATAGCAAGAATTGCTTATACCTGTTGCACAGAGACACTGTATAGTGGAAGTGTTTGGTTATAAGACCAATAATGAAGGGGTGTGATTTTAGCTACTGTAGTTAGGGAGAAAAGAGATGATTTCTGTTGAGGCTGGTAAAAAAGATAATAAATCAGGTTATGGGGTGTGATTAAACTGAGCAGAAAGAGAGTTGGTTAAGGGGAGATGTGCAAAGATTGCTTAAAGTTCATTGTTTCACCACCCTCAACCCAGTCCTGGGGATGACTCTGTTAAGGTCAGTCCTGCTTTACTGGGTTAGAGTAGCCTTCAGACTGCTCTACCTTTCTACAGGCACAACAGTTACAGAGGCCTGGATGCAGCCAAGGACTGGCATGGTGCATATGCATCCTGACTAAGTCCCCTTTACCTGTGGCCACACCCCCTAAATCAGCAGTGGGGAATGTGAGTGGGGCGAGTGCATATATTGTCTCTATTGCTGCAGAGAATGCTCTTATGCTAGTTTGATCCTCCCTGGACTGGTTAAATGCACCTTATAGCAAAATGATGCCAGCATTGTGGCACAAAGTGACTGCATGGCATTAGGGGATATTCCAGGAGATGCAATTTTATGTCATCTTATACTCAAGAAGAGATTAGTGCATCTCCAATTAGTGAATTAATGGTTCTTTTACTGTAAGGGGTTGACTGAGGAAATTCTTGATGGTACCCCTCTCTGGGACATGAAATCATTTCCTGAAAGATACATCCTCTGGCTACTGTACTGTAAGTGAACTAGATCAAGAAAAGTGGAATGCATGAGTTACAAGCTGAAATTAAATTTTTATATTTAGGCAATGAGAAATACAGTAGAAAGTCCAAGAGAGCAGATGAGTAAAGGGCACATGCTTGAAGGCATTTGTTATTGAGTTTTGAACTCACATTTTAGTTTTATTCCTTTAAGAAATGTAACAACACAGGGACCCCTCCCTATTCCTGGAATCTTAATAAACTAATTACATTGTATGTAGAAGGCAAAGAGGGAACTGTTTTAAGAGGTCTCTGAGCAATTCTGTACCAAGGCAGGCAATTCTGGGGAGAAGGGATTTGGAAGGTGGTGCCCGTCGTCCCAACACCACAAATGTTGGGGTACCATAGGGAAGGGACTCTCCCCTCTCTGCAGGAAGACAATATCTGCCTGAAAGGATGGATCCTGCTGAGAGTACAGCTCCTCAAAGAGCAGTATTACCATTGGCTGCAGTTAGTGGTGGTGACTTTGCAGTTGCTCCACAGCAGCCACAGACAGGACACAGAAGGTGCTGGGGGATGCTGGTGGTCAGTGATATACAGGAGGTCAGCCTAGATGGTCTCTGGGTCCCTTCTGACTTTATACTCTATGAAGTGGTGCAGCTCCTCATAGGATTACACCCTATGCAAAAATGTAGAAGCAGTGCAGGGACTAGTACTGCAGGGAGCAGAACAATCCATTCTCCAGATCCTCCAGTTCTGATTCTGCACTCTGAGAAAGCAGTGTCCCAACTCTCTGTCCTGAAATCTTCAGAGCTCTAACCCTACATACCTCAAGCAAAGAGGTGTCTGTGCAGGCCAAGCAAAGGGTAATGTTCCCATGGAAGCAGCACTTTTAATCACACCACTTATGGAAATGGGGAGATCTGAACCCAGGGGGCTCCCCCACATGTGGATCATTTTGGATCATCTGCACTGGGTCAAACACAGTCAATTATTTCATGACAGGGTTCAAAAAAGAACTAGCTACATTCATGGAGGATAGGTCCATCAATGGCTATTAGCCAGGATGGTCAGGGATGGTGGCCCTAGCCTCTGTTTGTCAGAAGCTGGGAATGGGCAACAGGGAATGGATCACTTGCTTATTACCTGTTCTGTTCATTCCTCTGGGGCACCTGGCATTGGCCACTGTCGGAAGACAGGATATTGAGCTAGATAGATCTTTGGTCTGACCCAGTATGGCTGTTCTTATATATTTAGCCTTTAATTAGCATTGAATCATTCCTGAAACATTACCTTGTAAAGGAGATTTTTTATAACAATGCATGTATTTTGATTTGGAGTACAGCATGGATTTTTTTTTTATGTTTAATTATTTCCATAATACTGTATACTGGCTATAAGTAGTCTCCTCCCTCCTGTACTGAACCAAGGGTTATTGACATAATTAAAGTGACAATCTCAGCAAGCACATTATTATTTTGCTATCAGACACTAGACAGAAAAAGTAAAGCTGTGTTATTTATCCTTGTGAAGCCTCTCTTTGGCTGCTGCAATGTTTTGAGGCTATATGTTGATAAAATGCCTTTACAGATCTAATGGGGAAAGTTGTATGGTATGCCCATTATTATTGTTTTGAGCCTTTGCAGTCTTAAGGTCAACTACGGCAAGGCTGAGTAGTCAGGCTTGTTATTGGAGAAAAGATCATGGGAAATGGGTGGGAGAAATCCTCCTGAAATCCATAAAACAGCACTGGAGCTGCTTGGTAGGCAGTTCTGCTCCCTAGCTCATTGTGTGTGGTTCTGTATATTGGCGGTACCATTTGCTGTACCCACAATTTTCTCTCCTGGGCCTTCATCTTTCCCCTCACAAACTCAGCTGTGCTGGTGAGTGGAGGGAAGCTGTAATGCTGGACTGTGCCTCAGGGTCCAGGGCACTGCACGAGGTGTTATAACCTTATTCCCAGATTCTGGACCTTAGCGTCCAAAATTTGGGGGTTAGCATGAAAACCTCCAAGCTTAGTTACCAGCTTGGACCTGGTACTGCTGCCACCACCCAAAAAATTAGAGTGTTTTGGGGCACTCTGGTCCCCCTGAAAAACCTTCCCTGGGGACCACAAGACCCAAATCCCTTGAGTCTCACAACAAAGGGAAATAATCCTGATTCCCTTCCCCCCTCCAGGTGCTCCTGGAGAGATACACAGACACAAGCTCTGTGAAACTACGCAGAGTGAGTCCCCCTCTCCGTTCCCAATCCTGGAACAAAAGCACTTTCCTCTTCACCCAGAGGAAATGCAAAATCAGGCTAGCAATCCAACACACAGCTTTCCCCTGATTTCTTCCTCCCACCAATTCCCTGGTGAGTACAGACTTAATTTCCCTGAAGTAAAGAAAAACTCCAACAGGTCTTAAAAGAAAACTTTATATAAAAAAGAAAGAAAAAATACAAATGTTCTCTCTGTATTAAGATGATACAACACAGGGTCAATTGCTTAAAAGAATATTGAATAAACAGCCTTATTCAAAAAGAATACAAATCAAAGCATTTCCAGCACTTATATTCATGCAAATACCAAAGAAAAGAAACCATATAACTTACTATCTGATCTCTTTGTCCTTACTCTTAGAAACAGAAGACTAGAAGTAGAAAGTACTTCTCCAAAGCTCAGAGGAAACAGGCAGACAGACAAAAGACTCAGAGACACACTTCCCTCCACCCAAGGTTGAAAAAATCCGGTTTCCTGATTGGTTCTCTGGTCAGGTGTTTCAGGTGAAAGAGACATTAACCCTTAGCTATCTGTTTATGACACGCCCCCCAAATTGCAGACAGTGGGGAAGCTCACTGGCGGCAATTTCCTTCTAGAACTTGAAAATAAACAGATTAATACAACACATGCACCTTTACATATACTACTAAGTATATAACTAACAGACTTTTACATTTTAAGAACACTTTTTAACTACTGGATTCTGGGAAACTTTCACGGGAGAGTGCATCAGCAACTTTGTTAGAAGCTCCTGTGATGTGTTGAATTTCAAAATCAAAATCTTGGAGAGCTAAACTCCACCGAAGAAGTTTCTTGTTGTTCCCCTTGGCAGTATGAAGCCACTTTAGTGCAGCATGGTCAGTTTGTAGTTGGAACCGCCGTCCCCAAACATATGGGCGTAGCTTTTCCAGGGCGTACACAATGGCATAGCATTCCTTTTCACTGACTGACCAGTGACTTTCCCTCTCAGACAGTTTCTTGCTGAGAAACACGACAGGATGGAAGTTGTGATCTGTTGCTTCCTGCATGAGCACTGCTCCTATACCACGCTCAGATGCATCTGTGGTTACTAGGAATGGCTTGTTAAAGTCCGGGGCCCAGAGCACAGGGTCAGACATGAGCATCGCCTTAAGCTGGGTAAAGGCCTCTTGACACTCATTAGTCCACTTAACGGCATTTGGCTGGGTCTTTTTGGTTAGGTCGGTTAATGGGGCAGCGATTTGGCTGTAGTGTGGTACAAATCGCCTGTAGTATCCGGCCAAGCCTAAGAAGGATTGGACCTGTTTCTTTGACCTTGGGACAGGCCACTTTTGGATAGCAGCCACCTTGGCCTGTAGGGGGTTTATGGTTCCTCGACCCACCTGGTGCCCCAGGTAAGTCACTCTGTTTTGGCCTATTTGACACTTTTTGGCCTTAACAGTTAGTCCTGCCTGCCTGATGCGCTCAAAGACCTTTTCCAGGTGTAGTAGGTGTTCGGGCCAGGAGTCTGAAAAAATGGCCACATCATCGAGGTAGGCAACTGCGAATTCTCCCAGTCCAGCTAGTAGACCATCTACCAGCCTCTGGAAGGTGGCGGGTGCATTTCGAAGGCCGAAAGGAAGGACATTGAATTCATACACCCCCGCATGGGTGACGAATGCTGACCTCTCCTTGGCAGGTTCATCTAGTGGTACTTGCCAGTACCCCTTGGTTAAGTCTATTGTAGAGATGAACTGGGCACGTCCCAACTTCTCCAATAGCTCATCAGTGCGTGGCATTGGATAGTTGTCCGGACGAGTTACCGCATTTAGCTTACGGTAGTCCACGCAAAAGCGTATTTCCCCATCTGGTTTGGGTACCAGAACCACTGGAGATGCCCATGCACTGGTAGATGGGCGGATTATACCCATCTGTAGCATGTTCTGGATCTCCCGTTCTATAGCAGCTTGGGCATGAGGAGACACCCGGTAGGGTGGGGTTCTGATTGGGTGAGCATTACCTGTATCAATGGAGTGGTATGCCCGTTCAGTCCGTCCTGGGGTGGCTGAGAACAATGGGGCGAAGCTAGTGCACAGCTCCTTGATTTGTTGCCGCTGCAGACGTTCCAGGGTGGTTGAGAGGTTCACCTCTTCCACGCCACTGTCTTTTTTCCCGTCGTAGTAGACACCGTCAGGCCACTCAGCATCGTCTCCCTGGACTGTAAACTGACAAACCTGTAAGTCTCTGGAATAGAAAGGCTTGAGAGAATTAACATGGTACACTTTAGGCTTTAGTGAGGAATTGGGAAATGCTATGAGGTAGTTTACAGCTCCCAGGCGCTCTTGGACCGTGAATGGCCCTTCCCATGATGCTTCCATCTTATGGGCCTGTTGCGCCTTCAAGACCATAACCTGGTCTCCTACCTTGAAGGAACGTTCTCTGGCATGTCTGTCATACCAGGCCTTTTGCTCTTCTTGAGCATCCTTTAGGTTCTCTCTAGCAAGGGCTAAAGAGTGTCGGAGGGTGCTTTGTAGGTTGCTTACAAAGTCCAGAATGTTAGTTCCTGGAGAAGGCGTAAACCCCTCCCATTGCTGCTTCACCAACTGTAATGGCCCCTTAACCTCGTGACCATACACAAGTTCAAATGGTGAAAACCCTAAACTGGGATGTGGTACAGCCCTGTAGGCAAACAGCAACTGCTGCAACACTAGGTCCCAATTATTGGAGAATTCGTTGATGAATTTTCTTATCATGGCCCCCAAAGTTCCATTGAACCTTTCCACCAGGCCATTGGTTTGATGGTGGTACGGGGTGGCAACCAAGTGATTCACCCCATGAGTTTCCCACAGTTTTTCCATGGTCCCTGCCAGGAAATTAGACCCTGAATCTGTAAGGATGTCAGAGGGCCAACCTACCCTGGCAAAGATGTCTGTTAGGGCCAGGCACACAGTGTTAGCCCTGGTGTTGCCTAGAGCTACTGCTTCTGGCCATCGGGTAGCAAAGTCCACTAAAGTCAGTACGTACTGCTTTCCTCTGGGCGTCTTTTTTGGGAAAGGGCCCAGAATATCCACAGCTACTCGCTGAAATGGGACCTCAATTATGGGGAGTGGCTGGAGAGGGGCCTTGACCTGGTCTTGAGGCTTACCCACTCTTTGGCATACCTCACAAGACCGGACATACTTGGCAACATCCTTGCCCATCCCCTCCCAGTGGAAGGACTTTCCCAACCGGTCCTTGGTTCTGTTCACCCCAGCATGGCCACTGGGATGATCATGGGCTAAGCTTAAGAGCTTCTCCCGGTACTTAGTTGGAACCACCAACTGTTTTTGCGGCTGCCATTCTTTCCGGTGTCCACCAGAAAGAATTTCCTTGTATAAAAGTCCTTGGTCTATAACAAACCGGGATCGATTAGAAGAGCTGAGAGGCGGTGGGGTGCTCCGTGCCGCCGCCCACGCTTTCTGAAGGCTGTCATCTGCTTCCTGCTCAGCCTGGAACTGTTCCCTTGAGGCTGGGGTCACCAGTTCTTCCTCAGACTGTGGACTTGGGCTTGGTCCCTCTGGAAGCGATGTAGGTGATGGGGTTGTTTCCGTTGCTGGTGAACCGCTCTCCGCTGGTGCACCTGAGGGTATTTCAGGCTCTGGCTGAGCCTTTTGGGTATGGCTGTCTTTTGCTTCTGCCAGTTTTGGCTTGCTGGCGCCCTCTGGCGTTGAGTTTGAAGATGTGGTTGCACTTGCTGGTGCTGGTTGCTGTTCCAGTTCCGGGCCTGGGACTGGAGATGCTGTGGCTGTTTCAGTGGTAGGCATGGAATCCGGGTCCACTGCCTCTGTCTGGGTCTCTGGTAACACAGACGGGGCTTCTGTGGACGGCTCAGGAACAGGAATGGGTCTGGAAGCTTGCCTGGTTTGGCTACGGGTAACCATTCCCACTCTCTTGGCCCGCCTCACCTGGTTGGCCAAGTCTTCCCCCAGTAGCATGGGGATAGGATAATTGTCATAGACTGCAAAAGTCCACATTCCTGACCAGCCTTTGTACTGGACAGGCAGTTGAGCTGTAGGCAAGTCTACAGCTTGTGACATGAAGGGGTAAATTGTAACTTTGGCCTTTGGGTTGATGAATTTGGGGTCAACGAAGGATTGGTGGATAGCTGACACTTGTGCCCCCGTGTCTCTCCACGCAGTAACCTTCTTTCCGCCCACTCTCAAATTTTCCCTTCGCTCCAAGGGTATTTGAGAGGCATCGGGGCCTGGGGATCTTTGGGGTGATGGTGGTGTAATGAATTGCACTCGCATGGTGTTCTTGGGACAGTTGGCCTTGATATGTCCCAGTTCATTACACTTAAAGCATCTTCCATCTGATGGGTCACTGGGCCGAGGTGAGTTACTGGAGACTGGTGAGGTTGAAGAGTAGGGTATCTGTGGCTTTACTTGGGTGGTATGTAGGGTCTTTGGCTGTCCTCGGTTGTAGGGTTTATGGTCTGTGTGCCCCCTGGGGTAATCGTTCCCCTTGACAGTAGCTTTTTTGCTTTCTGCCAGTTCCATCCATTTGGCTCCAATCTCCCCCGCCTCAGCGATAGTTTTGGGATTTCTATCTTGTATGTACCGTGTGATGTCTTCAGGAACACCATCCAAGAACTGCTCCATTTGTATGAGGAGGTTCACTTCTTCCAAGGTTTGAATGTTGTTTCCTGTTAACCAGGCCTCATAGTTTTTTGCAATGTAGTAGGCGTGTTTGGGAAATGACACCTCTGGTTTCCACTTTTGGGTTCTGAAGCGCCGACGGGCATGATCTGGGGTTATCCCCATCCGGTATCTGGCCTTGGTTTGAAAAAGTTTATAGTCGTTCATTTGCAGCTTAGGCATTTCAGCTGCCACCTCTGCTAAAGGTCCACTGAGTTGTGGCCTTAATTCCACCATGTACTGGTCTTCGGGGATGTTGTACCCAAGACAGGCTCTTTCAAAATTTTCCAAGAAGGCCTCGGTGTCATCACCTGCCTTGTAGGTGGGGAATTTCCTGTGCTGTGGAGCAATAATGGGCGATGGGTTGTTAGGATTGGCTGGAGTCTGTTGCTTAGCCTTTTCTAATTCCATGGCCTGTTGGTGGGCTTCCCTCTAGAGTTCTATCTGTCTTCTGTGGGCTGCCTCATCTTCTGCTTGTTTCCTTCGGTAGGCCACCTCTTCTGCTTCTAGTTTTCTTTTGTGTGCTGCCTCTTGGGCTGCCTGTTTGATGCTTTCTTCCTTTTCTTTCAGCTCCATCTCTTTTTGTTTTATTTCTAGTTGTCGCCTGTGTTCAGCTTCTTTGAATTGGTCTTCGGCCTTAATTTTTGCCTTAGAAGTCATGATTCCTGTTTTCTTGTGTTGGGGTGCCCTCCGGTGTTTATCCTCTGAACTGCAGGTTCTCTGTTGCCTCCTGAAGTCTGCCTAGCAACAGTGCTTTTTTCCTTTTCTCTCTCTAGCTAATGTTCAATGAAGGGAAACCAGAAAAACCACTTTATTTGCATGCATATAAGTGCTGGTACTTTGCCTCCTAATGGGAGGGCTATTGCATGACAAAAGACCCTTAACAGTCTTCTCGCTTAACATGCAAACCACAAACTGCTAGAGAGAGCAGAAAAAAAAATTTCTCTCTGGTTCCCTTTTAAAACCAAACTGTTTCTCTCTGCTAAAAAGCCCTTAGCAAAGAAAAATATAATATTCCTACTGGCTTCTGGATTCTGTCTATATCCCGCCGCTGCCACCATGTTATAACCTTATTCCCAGATTCTGGACCTTAGCGTCCAAAATTTGGGGGTTAGCATGAAAACCTCCAAGCTTAGTTACCAGCTTGGACCTGGTACTGCTGCCACCACCCAAAAAATTAGAGTGTTTTGGGGCACTCTGGTCCCCCTGAAAAACCTTCCCTGGGGACCACAAGACCCAAATCCCTTGAGTCTCACAACAAAGGGAAATAATCCTGATTCCCTTCCCCCCTCCAGGTGCTCCTGGAGAGATACACAGACACAAGCTCTGTGAAACTACGCAGAGTGAGTCCCCCTCTCCGTTCCCAATCCTGGAACAAAAGCACTTTCCTCTTCACCCAGAGGAAATGCAAAATCAGGCTAGCAATCCAACACACAGCTTTCCCCTGATTTCTTCCTCCCACCAATTCCCTGGTGAGTACAGACTTAATTTCCCTGAAGTAAAGAAAAACTCCAACAGGTCTTAAAAGAAAACTTTATATAAAAAAGAAAGAAAAAATACAAATGTTCTCTCTGTATTAAGATGATACAACACAGGGTCAATTGCTTAAAAGAATATTGAATAAACAGCCTTATTCAAAAAGAATACAAATCAAAGCATTTCCAGCACTTATATTCATGCAAATACCAAAGAAAAGAAACCATATAACTTACTATCTGATCTCTTTGTCCTTACTCTTAGAAACAGAAGACTAGAAGTAGAAAGTACTTCTCCAAAGCTCAGAGGAAACAGGCAGACAGACAAAAGACTCAGAGACACACTTCCCTCCACCCAAGGTTGAAAAAATCCGGTTTCCTGATTGGTTCTCTGGTCAGGTGTTTCAGGTGAAAGAGACATTAACCCTTAGCTATCTGTTTATGACAGAGGCCTACAGAAATCCTGCTCCCTTTGATTCCTCCAGTGAAAAAACAGACATATTCTGTTACACCTAGGAACTTCTGCAGTCCTGATGCAATAGGACATTTCATTGCATTTACACGTGTATGTGGTAAGACTTACTAAAGACATAGCCCTTCAAATCTCTCCTTCACTAATGATGCAAAATGTCTATGCTTGTATTCTGAGAGAGTCTAAGATTGCAAAACTGATTTTATGGCATTCCTATCAGTTAAGCATATTATTAATTATTCTTAGGCCTATCCTAAAATAAATATATATCACTTTAAATTCAAATAGCATATCACAGAGATTAAAACAAGCAAGGCCCCTACCTCTCTGATTTTACAGTCTATGTTAGACAGATCTGAAGATAAAGGACAAAGGAATGGGTAAGATCCAGTGAGTGCTACCGGAAAGATTATGCGAGTCGCACTATATTATGAGTGAATCATAGACATTCTAATATTCTACACTGAGAAGTGGGAGAGGAGCAGATGGTGTGGGAGTCCATCGGTGGTGAAAAGCAAGCTGGGATTTGAAAGGAGAGTGAGCACTCATGGCATACTGGAAAAGGTGTTTCCTGCTGAGTCAACTGCTTTGACGTCAAATAAGGCTGAGGTTTAAGGCTGAGTTGTGATACCAAGCCACGGCATGCAGAAGGGTTCGGTGTGTGGGTACACAAACCCAGCAGGAAACTCCAGGACACATTGATTCTTCATGGGCACAATGGCTCCTGGAATTCAGAGGGAGTGCTGCCACTGAACTTCACTTCAACAAAAGGAAGCATGTTCCCACCCTCCTCCAATTCCTCATTCTGGGCTGAAATCTCTGTCCTTTCCCCAAACTTTCCTGATCTCTCTGGAGAGTCAAGCACCGAACACAAAGGCTCTGCTTGAGAAGAGCCAGGACCATGCCCAATAAGGTGACTCAAAGACGAAGCCTCCTTGGGATTTCTAACCTTCTCCTTTTACATCTTCTGGACCTAGTGGAATCCTTAATATAGAAACTGTGAACAAACACCAGGTTTATAGTAGACTTGAGGAATTATTTTCTTTGCTATTCTTAGCACAGAGGGGATCTAACTGGCTACAAAATTATTTTGTCAGTTATTTCAGATAAAAAGTTATTTTCTCCAAGGAGTATAAAACTATCTGTATTTTTCCTGTTACTTATGCATTATGTTGGTGAATAATCCTGTCACTTTGATGTGTACAGCTGCTGTTATCCCAGTTCTAATATAATATGCTTTATATTTAGTACCCTGATATACTGTAGGAAAGAAGCAAATAATACAGGAATACAACAGTGGTGCGAAGCAAGAGGGAAAGCAAACAGTCTTCAGTCTGTCACATTTTGTTTCTGTCATACTGCATCAGCTTCAGAATTCAGTCATATGAGCAGGAGATTACTTGAAAATGATGTGCAGTTTAGAGCTTGAGTGACAGGTACTTATGACCCACAGTCTTTACTTGTAATAAGTACAGTATTTGGAAACCGTGTATATATGTCATTATGTACATTTGCCTGTTTATGGGTCTGCGTCATTCTCTAGCAAAGACAAAGAAACCTAGTTAAATGCCCTTAGAACTATGCACGCTGTTTAACTCGTGAAAAAAAGTGCTCAAAACTTGCTTAGTTTGATTCAATTTCATGGATCATTATTGGTACATGAGAACTTACTTTGTAACTGTGAAATGTCTTTTGTTGATCCTGTTTTGCTATATCTGGTTTACTCAAAATTGTGAGGCTCTTGTTTGTCAGAAAGTTTTCACTTCATACTGTGCTCATGGGGGAAAAGTCACCTGGGACAGATTGTGGTATTTTCCAGTATGCTGCAAGTCTCACCTCTTATTCTGGGTGAACCAATGAACCCTGTGTGAGCTCAAAGCAATCTTCCCTCTGGATTTAGCCCTAGAAAAGGTGGGTTCATTTTAACCCCAACTTTTCAAAGTTCACAGTGTGCAAACCCATGGGTACAGGTCTAACACCGAAAATTCATGAACACATTTCAAACTAAACTTGGAAGGGTTCACAGAATTCTAATTAGTGCTTATATTTCACATGCTGATAAACAATTCACCAAGATCCCGAAGCTTAAAAGTAAACTACTTAAAATAGTGCCAAAATTATGCTTCTGTGTCACGCATTTCACTTTGGTTTCAATCCTTCACAGGAATGTATCTGCATAACTGCTACAATAGGCAATTTGATGATAGCTCCAAGTGCAGGAGTAAACCACACAGGAGAATACAGGGTACTCTGCTCTGTGTTGCTGTGGGCTTGCTCATCCTTTACTCACTGCTGTGCATTTAAATTCAAATCCTTGACCCACTCACAGCCTCAGTAGTCAGGCTAGTAGCTGATGCGTGGGGAGACTAAGAAGAGGAATCCTTGTCACAGAAGAGCCAAATATGCAAGGAAGTCAGTTGAGATTGGTCCTGAAAGCAGAGGATAGGCCATACAAGTGGAGGGTATGAAAATGGTAGTGGGCCAAATTCTGCACTCTGTTACAACAGTGTATGGATGGAATTGAGTTAATGTCAGTGAACCAGAAAGAAAGGAACATGCCCTTTTCTGTAGCAGATTCCTGCTTTTTAACTAAAAAAATAAAGTGTTATTCATGAAAAAATAGTTTACTCTCTGGACTGGTGAGTCCAATTTACAACATTTCAGTATAATGCAATTCAGGAGTGAATCCTTAAAAAGGTGAATTACACATCTTACCAACTGTGGTCTCCATTACAGTTAATAAAACAGTAAGAATAATAACTGATACACAGAAAATTCCAGATACTTGAATATTCAGTCAACTGAACATGGCAAGGAAATCAATGTGGAAAACATGAACAGGCAAGGGAAATTTGAGATGCTTGGGGTTGCTGGAGAAATTGAGAACTCCATCTTAGGTATTGGATTAGAAGTGGATGGAATGGTTTATTCCAACATGTATTTAATAAATACATTTAATAAATGTGGCTGGAATGTTACTTGAATAGCTGATGGAAGGAGTGTGGGTTAAGGACCAGAGTGTGGCTTTAGGCACAGCTCAGCATAAGTGGCAGTGTACACTCGGGTCAGTTGAGTGGAATCCAGGGATGGAATTAGGCCTCAGAGAGAATCAGGTGCTAATCCACCTGACCAATAACAGATCACTCTCTACCCGCAGTATGCCAGCCACACACTCTTCGCCCTACCTGCAAAGAGCTGCACGGGAAATACCAGCTCCACCACCACTACTCTCAAAAACAAAAGTGTCAAATTGTAAGTTAAATTGAAACGGGGATAATAATTCTTCATAAAACCTCTTAATGTCTGTGAGGTGCTCAGATACTGAAACGGTGAGTACCATAAAAAAGTCTGTATACATAAATAAATTCCAGAAGGACTTGAGAAAGCTAGTCATTAGATAGGACACTAGCTGTTGGAAGTCACTGTAGATAAGGGGAATGTAATGCACAATCTGAGTTACTTATATACACTGATAGATTCTCAATTAAACTGTAACCACTTAGGGAAAAGATCTAGGTGCCATTGTGAAAACATCTGCTCACTGCACAATGGCAGTCTACAAGACATAAGGCTGTGTTAAGAGAAAGAGATAAAATGGAATAATACTGATATGAGTCCCATGAATGTGGTGTTCATTTCTGGTCACTGCATCATAAAAAGGATTATAGCAAAATTGAAACAGTCTAAAGAAAGGAAATGAAAATTCTTATAGCTATGGCAAGATTTCCGTTGGAAGCGAGATCAAAAAGATTAAGTCAATTTAGTGTAGGGAAGAGATTAATATAGGTGTATATAATAATGAAAAGTATAGTGAATGTCAACCAAGTGTTCCTGCTTACCCTATCACATAATTCAAGCACAAGGGAGCACCCACTAAAATTAATACCATAAGAATAATTACTGGCACAATTATTTGAATTTTCCTAATGCATTCAGTACACTTCATCTTGCATGCTGTCATTAGTTCTCATATATAGATCTACATTTTGTCCCACTGATTGTTATAATCATCTCTTCGGCTTAAATGAGAATCTTTCTTAACATAAATCAAGCCCTCTCTCTCATTTTTTAAGCCAATGAGCATCAGCAAGGAAAATTTAAACTTTGCACAGTGCAAGAAGCAAATATTCATAGCTTCAGTATTTTTTTAAGAAAATCAAAAGCTAATGTCATCATAATCCTAAATAGATGAAGCAATAGTGAAGAAAACTGTAAAGCAAATACGAAATTTAATAATGGCCCTCCAACAGCTTGCCATTCAAATTGTTAGGAATTCATTAAACAATGGTTGAGCAGAACTGACAATTAAATTTACTCTCATATGAAGTATCTAGCCATATTATGAATATTGCATACTACACAGTGAACATTTCTAAAGGGATGTAGTCAACAAATTGCATTTCACAGAATTAACATACGGCTTGAACTTTGGTCTCCAGATATATCCTGCTTTGTTTCCCAGAAAAAAAAATTGGAATGCTGATATATAAACAGTTAATTTAAAAGAAAAAAACATGATATTTTGATCACTTTTTAGACCTGAGGCTTGTATCAGTTGTTTTGTGGCTGTAACAGGGTCCTCCACCCGCCACTCTTCCTGGGGCCCTCTGCTGCCCCAATAAAGCACAGAGAGGCTTCTCTTTCTGCAGCACCCGTGGCTTTATTTACACAAGTTCTCCCACCACCAGTCATATACTATATACAAAGCAAGTCTTACAGTCTCCTCTTCCACTCAGCATCTGCCCTCAGCCTGGAGACTGACCTTCCCCTGGCCATTACTCCTCTCTTCTGGCTGCCAGCCAGCCTTTATAGCCCTTGAACCCTCAGACCCGCAGGTGCAGCCAGTTCTAACAGCCAGGCACCAGACTTCTTCCTAGCTCCAATCTATTTCCCCTTGATTGGGGCTGGCTGATCAGGGGCTAATTAGGTGCCTTGCACCAGTACCCTGCTACACACCTCCCCGCTTAAGCTGGTGCCAGGCCTGGTCTTCTTCGGCCTCACTTTCCTTGGCCAGGGATTTTATTCTGGGGCTGTGCCCCCTGCCCAGCTGAGGGATCCCCAGGCACAACCCCATGTGGCTTTGGCTCACCCCACCCACAAAAGGTGCATTGGATAGGGGGTAGGGCACCCCACAGGTCCACACTCACCCAGAGGTCCTCACACCAGTCACATGGTTGGGCCAGCCACCCCAGAGGCTCCCCTTCCTTCTGTAGTAGGGGTGACGGCTCAGAGCCAACTGCCCCGAGTTGGCCCCCCGTCTCTGGTCCAGGCCCTCTGTCCCTTTGATGTTGGGCTTCCCCTGTTAGATTTCTTCCACCCTCTCCAGGGTTCCCTCCCCCAGGTGGTCCTGCCCAGAAAGCTCCCTCTGCTTGTCAATTATTCCCTCAGGCTCCCTATTTTGGCTTGGTTGTCTAGGCTGCTCAGCTTTCCCCCCTGGAGGCTGTGGGAACTTCCCTTGTTCCAGGTCCACCTCTCCCAGGGTCTTGCCCTCTCTTTCCAGGGTTCTCTTTCCCCCTTTCCTCGATGGTCTCTTTTTCGTGACCTCTCTCCCCTTTTGGGGAGGGCATCAGTCCAGCCCCAGGACCATGGCATAAGCCAACCCTCTATTACCCCTACCCACTTCCAGGTAAACCACCCTTGCACTTTAAGGGGTACCTGGGCCACATTCTATTAATATCTGCTCCCCAGGGATAAGCCAATGCAGCTTCACTAATCCCTGCTGTATAAGGGAGCAAGCAGAGGCCATGTCTACTAAACCCCTCTGGGGCCTTTTTCCCACCTGCACCAGGATAGTGGCCAACCCGCACCTCTTTTTCCATCCCCCAATCTTAGTCTATCCACAAAATTCAGCTGCCCCACACTCCATCACTGAGCAGTCTTGACTTCTATGTCCCAGCTGTCCACACAGCCAGCATACGAGCTGCTCCGGGCAGTTAGGGGTCCCCTTGGGCTCCTCTCATCACCTGTCTACTGGCTTTGCCCCAGCATGCTCATGGGGTTTCCTGCCCCCCTCTGTGTCCTGCAGGGCTTGATGCTCCCTCGGTGGGAAGTTAGCCTCTGCATACTCCTCTGTTCTTTGCATGGCAGCTTCTAGGGTGGCCGGCTGATGTTGCTGCACCCAAATCTGCATAGTGTCAGGGAGGCACTGGATAAACTGTTCCAGGATCACTTGATCCATTATCTGTCCCATGGTATGGGCATCAGGCCTCAACCACCGTGTTGCCCAATCTGTAAATTTTTGAGCAAAGGCCTGGGTCACATGCCTTCTGCCCATCGGGCTGCCCAAAACTTCTACCGATACTTCTCAGCCAAAAGCCTGAGGCGGTCTAAAATTGCTGCCTTCACTGCATCATAGTCCCTGGCTTGGGCGTCCGTCTGGGGCATATATGCGGCCTGTGCCTCCCCAGCAAAATAGGGGACCAGCCGCAAGGCCCAGGTTGTCCAGTCCCATCCTGCACCCAGGGTCACCCACTCAAAGATACCCAAAATGGCATTGGGGTCATTGACTAGGGCCATCTTACAGAGGCTGAGGCCTGGGGTCCAGGTGCCATCTCCCCCAGCAGGACTCACCAGCTTTTGCAGGAGCTGCTGTTGCACGGTCAACTGCTCCTTGATGAAGTCCTGTTTGGCCTTCTGCTGCTCTGCCTGCCAAGCGAATAGAGCCTGCCTCTCCACCTGGTGGGACTCCTGGAAGGACTTCATTGCTTTCTGTATTTCAGTCTGTTGCTCAGTGAGCCACTGCAGGGTGCTCTCCATTGTCAGGTCACCAAACTGTGTCTTTGGCATGAGGATCCCAGACAAGCCCCCACTTGTAACAGGGTCCTCCACCAACCCCTCTTCCTGGGGCCCTCTGTTCCCCAATAAAGCACAGAGAGGCTTCTCTTTTGGCAGCACCCATGGCTTTATTTACACAAGTTCTCCCACCACCAGTCATATACTAAATAAAAAGCAAGCCTTACAGTCTCCTCTTCCACCCAGAGTCTGCCCTCAGCCTGGAGACTGACCTTCCCCTGGCCATTCCTCCTCTCTTCTGGCTGCCAGTTAACCTTTATAGCCCTAGAAGCCTCAGGCCCACAGCTGCAGCCAGTTCTAAAGGCCAGGCACCAGACTTCTCCCCAGCCCCAATTTATTTCCCTTGATTGGGGCTGGCTGAGCAGGGGCTAATTAGGTGCCTTGCACCAGCACCCTGCTACAGTGGCCATTTCAATATATATACTTTCCCATAAAAATAAAAAAGAGAGGTCCAGAAAGAGGCAACATTTGGGGAGGGGGGCAGGAAATCAGTGGGATTAAAAATAATAAAAACAAAACCAAGCACAAGTAGAATGTACAGTGTTGTATGTCAAGGAGGGTAGGGGGGTAAGGCATGAACTGACTGAACAATCTCACACTGCCATTCACTTTTATTGTCATGTTTTGCTAATTTTAAACTTGCCTTATGATTAATTCTAATATGTTGGTTTAAGGGCTGGGAAAGATAATATTTGTTTTAGTGGATACTTGAGAAGCAGCCTGGTTATAAATTTAAGAATCCAGTAAGTCAGTAGAGCTTCTTGGTAAATGTTAAGCAAAATGTCTAAAATAGGTTTAAAGAGAGTTTACAGTGAGTTACAAAAGTTCAGAATCAGAAGATGGAATATTAAAGAACTTTTCTGTAATCCTTATTGTGTCTTGTTTTAAGATTTAAAATATAGCACACACTATGTTGATTTAGATACAGTAGCTGTGTAAACATTAGGGTAAATGATCCATAACAAAAATCAGCATCACTAAAGATGAATGTAATTAAAACACGTCTGAACAAATATTATTGCAAATCCGTCAGTGTCTGGAAGAATCTTTTATTTATTTCCCCATTACACCTTTTGGAACAAATTGCTGATGTTGACGATTGCAGCAGAAGGGGACTAGAATTTGCTCGGGGGTGGGTTGTAGTAATATATTTTATGAAACTCCAAGTTACTTTTCAAAATATGTCCTACACTGAAAAGTCTCACTTTTCATGGTTATTCAATGATTCACAGTATATGAAATGAGTCTAGTTCCCAAAACACATGCAAAATACTATCATATATGGTACTAATGTGCACTTTTTCACACGGTCTCCAGGGACCAAGATTGAATGGGCATAGACACCAAATTATGGCCTAACCTGTATAGCTGGACTTTTCAGATCATGGTTTTTATATCTTTGGTGGAATAGTATGGGGAAACTGAAGTACATTCTTATTTTTAAACCTTTATTGGTGTTGTTTAACAAGACGGATGGCACCCTACATCAGCAAAGCAATCAGTTCCTGATTGATTTTATTTTAATTGCTATTCTTTATTGGTATAAATATCAGTCATTCAACTACAAGCAGAAGTCCATAGGTAACCAGTGCCGATCAGGAAATGCTGGTATCATACAAAATCTGTTGATAAAATCTCATCCTTTTCAAACACTGAATCTCTGCATCAGCTGAAGCTTTCTAGCCTTGTAGTTACAAAGGCAGGGCCTGCATCAGGTGGAAACAGAAAGAGCTCACTAGCCAAAGAGAATGGAAAAAAACTTTTCACATCTCAGCTCACACTTGAAGTTCCAGAAACAGTGATCCAAAATAACTCCAAAATCGTGAACCATCCTGGCAAAAAGACATCCTTTGAAGAGTGTGCACACTTACAACTTCCTCCACCCTTTTAGATGTTTCTCCTTCCCTTTTAGAATAATGTCCATTTTAAATAAATTGAGCCTAAAATGGTTTATGTCTATCCACTCTCTTATTACAGTCCGGCACTAGAAGTCTGATCTAAAGCCCATTAAAATCAATGGGAGTCTTTCCACTCACTTCATTAGACTATAGATAGCACAGTGATCAAAATATCCATTCCCATTGAAAAGGAGAAGTAGCTAATCTATCTATCATGCCCCAGTAGCTGCAGTGTCTAGTTTTATCTGCATAATGATCCCATGGTGTCTGTGCATACATGCAGGACATGAGCAGTGGCAAAATGAAACCTCAAAGAACCCTACACATGAGAGTTCTATAGAAGAGCAAATCCACATTTAGACCTCTAAATAAGTGATCTGATTTTCAAAAGGTACTGAGCACCCAGCAGCTCCCACTGAATACTTCCACAGCATTCTTGCCAGCAAGTTAAAGAAGTATGGGCTGGATAAATGAACTATAAGGTGGATAGAAAGTTGCCTAAATTGTTGGGCTCAACAGGTAATGATCAATGGCTCCATATCTAGTTGGCAGCTGGTATCAAGCAGAGTGCCCCAAGGGTCGGTCCTGTGGCCGGTTTTGTTCAATATCTTCATTAATGATCTGGAGGATGGCGTGGACTGCAGCATCAACAAGTTTGCAGATGACACTAAACTGAGAGGAGTGGTAGATACGCTGGAGGGTAGGGATAGGATACAGAGGGACCTAGACAGGAATGAGCCCAATTAGAGGATTGGGCCAAAATAAATCCGATGAGGTTCAACAAGGACAAATGCAGAGCCCTGAACTTAGGACGGAAGAATCCCATGCACTGCTACAGACTAGGGACCAAATGGCTAGGCAGCAGTTCTGCAGAAAAGGACCTAGGGTTTAGAGTGGATGAGAAGCTGGATATGAGTCAGCAGTGTGCCATTGTTGCCAAGAAGATTAACGACATTTTGGGCTCTATAAGTAGGGGCAATGACAGCAGATCAAGGGACATGATCATTCCCCTCTATTTGACATTGGTGAGGTCTCATCTGGAGAAATGTGTCCAGTTTTGGATACCACACTACAAGAATGATGTGGAAAAATTGGGAAGAGTTCAGTGGAGGGCAACAAAAATGATTAGGAGGGCGGAGTACATGACTTATGAGGAGAGGCTGAGGGAACTGGAAGAGAAGAGAAAAGAAGAGAAGAAGAGAAGAATGAGGGCGGATTTGATAGCTGCTTTCAACTACCTGAAAGGGGATTCCAAAGAGGATGGATCTAGATTGTTCTCAGTGGTAGCAGATGACAGAACAAGGATTAATGGTCTCAAGTTGCACTGGGGGAATTTTAAGTTGGATATTAGGAAAAATCTTTTTCACTAAGAGGGTGGTGAAGCACTGGAAGCACCTAGGGAGGTAGTGGAATCTCCTTCCTTAGAGGTTTTTAAGGTCAGGCTTGACAAAGCCGTGGGTGAGATGATTTAGTTGGGAATTGATCCTTCTTTGAGCAGGGGGTCATTCTAGATCAGGGGTCGGCATCCTCTGGCACGTGACTCACCAGGGTAAGCACCCTGGCAGGCTGGGCCAGTTTGTTTACCTGCTGTGTCGGCAGGTTAGGCCGATCGTGGCTCCCACTGGCCATGGTTTGCTGTCCCAGGTCAAAGGGGGCTGCGAAAAGTGGTGAAGATTGTACTGGCTGCAGCTTCCCACCGCCCCCATTGGCTTGGGACGGTGAACCGCAGCCACTGGAAGCCTCAATCGGCCAAACCTGCCTATGCGGCAGGTAAACAAACTGGCCCAGCTTGCCAGGGTGCTTTCCCTGGCAAGCTGTGTGCCAGAAGTTGCCGACCCCTGGACTAGATGAACTCCTGAGGTCCCTTTAAACCATGATATTCTATTATTCTAATGCTCTCAGAGTACCTAGAATATTCAATCACTATTTGGTGGCTAGACAACTTCTTTTTCCAGAGATGTCTAAACAGAACTCTTTTAAAAACCCTCTAAATCCAATTAATATTTTTAGAAAGAAAAATTGTGAGAACACTTCAAAACTAAATACATACATTACACAATTTTTTCTTTAACAATTTTTTTTTTACAATTTCTTTAACAATGCTTTTATCTCTTTTGCCTATTATGAATGTCTTCAAGCAATCAACTTGAACTGGCATGAATGTTAATAGAAATAAATTTCAAAGCATTTTTAGAAATTGATTGATTCCATATGAAAGCACTTCCATGTACATCCAAACAGGAAACAGGTACAATGCCATGTAATTTTATCTGGCCAATTCTAACTAAGCAAAATGGCATGAATTTTGAATATTGAGTCTCAAATACTCACAGTGGATGGTTTGCAATCAATCTGGAGAGCAGGGAGAAGGGGAAGAAAGATAATAAAATCATATTTAAATAATTATGAAATCAAGATATGTTTACAGTTATTCCACAGGCTGAAAAAGAGGCTAAATTGATTATATAAATTGTTCTGAAATATTAAGATTTAATTGCAATATATACAGATAATTGGCTACAGTGTGGTCAATGTAGTTAAAACCAGTTTGCGTCTATTTATTCTTTAGCATTTATATTACAGTACAGCCTAGAGTCTCTAACAGGTAGGATCACCATTGTGCTAGGAACTGTACAAAAAATATATAGTAAATGACAGTGCGCTATTCCTTAGCAGAGTGCTTATTCAGTGACAGATGATTGTAAATTGTATGTAAGGCATGGGGTGAAGGGATGCATATGTGATATAGTAAACATCAGGGATGTTGAGCTCTCCTACACTTCACAGAAGCAAATTTTACTTTGCTAATCATTGTTGCAGTTTTTAGTTTAAATGCCAACAGAAAATTGGCCAACTGATCCCTTCTCCAGGCAGTTCCCTTCTAATTCACATACTGTAAATGGATGCAGTAACCTCTCTTGTTTACTCTTCCACTAAGTAAAGCCTGCTACCCTTAAAAGCCACTCTAATAATTGCACTGTGTCACTTTAACCTCAAGCCAGCTGACACACCAATTTCCTCCAAGAATTGTGGAATGAGCATGTGTCATAATTGTTGCTTTTGTTTTATTTAGAGAATTTGACTCTCTAGTTATTAGTGTGAACCTGCTTTCCTAACCTAGCTGCTCACTCTCTTTTTAACTGAACTCTGAGCTTGTTTACTTTCCTCCTAAGGTTCACTGACTAACTCTACACATTGCATATGTCAAGACAGTCACCCCTGACCTCACTCAATTGAATCCTAGGGTTATACTGTAAAAAGGTAGCTTAAAGGGAATGGGTTTTTTTGTTAGTGTTATGTGGGTTTTTTCGATAAGAAGGGTCATAGGTGGTCTCTGAATTTCAGATGCTCTTAACCACCTAATCATAATCTTCCCAATCCCCACTGATAGGGATTTAACCTTTACATTTTATTCAGCACTGCTTCCATCATCACAATTCTATTTTCCTGCCCAACACATTGTTTTTCCTGTCCTGTGCGTATGTGTTACTCCTGTTCCTAATCTCATCCCTCTCACCACTGATCATTGCAGTTTTTAAAAAGGCATTCTCCCTACTTCCACCTTTAATATATGACTGTTTTGAGTGGGGAATCTGAAACCTGAAGTGCATGCCATGGGAGACCTGGATAACTTTTACTAAACGAAAGGCAGAGCTTCAGCGCAATCCCAACATAATTTAAGGTCTGCTTGAAACCTAAAAAAATATTTCTGGACCTCATTGTTACGTTGGTTTTACAATACTGTATATTATGCCTGGTCTGCCTGCCTTTCCTTTCTTTTACCACGGGTGCAGCAACCCACATGCTTTACACTGCAGCATTGCAGTGAGAAGGGGGCACGTATTTCATTTTGGAGTACTCTGACTCTGTGCAGACATGAAAAGTGCAAAGCAGGGTAACTCCATTCAAAGGGCCTAGAAACATCCAGTTCCTAATTAATAGCCTCTTTATGGTCCTTGATAAAGGGCAACTGGTCTCTATAAACAGCCTTAGGAGAAGAGGAAATAAGAAGCTGTGGCAAAGACTGAAGTGATGTGAAGGTTCCTGCGGGACACCCTTGACTGGGGAAGAACAGGGTTTGAGCTTAGAAGCCGGAGCCAGAGGAAACTGTAGAGAGACTGCAGAGAATGAAAGAGGCTCCTGCAGGCTTCTGCAGTGAAAATGTTGAAACCAGGGCAGTTGCTCCAGCTGAGAATGGCCTGCTAAAGCAGAGAAGATACTGAGACACCACATAGAGTTTCTAGTCAGTGTTACCGAAATATTGGGTTTGCCTAGCTGAGAGCCAATTAACAGCTTGACAGGGATAAGGAAAAATGCTTTATTCTGCAGAAAAAGGAGAGCCTGTACCTTGGTACAAAAGACTTGGTACAAAAATCTTTTACCATACCCTGAGAATTTTTAACCTGTTTTCCAATTTTTCTGTTTGTTGCCTGCCTGCCTGGGCCTGATCCTGCTTGTTTTGCTGAACTGCCCCTTTCATGGGCACCAACTTGTTCCATTACCAGTTTAGCTAGGAGGATGGGCTTTTCAACCAGCCCCCACCCTTCCTGGTTTCTTCCCTTAAACATTTTTACTCACAAGACTACCCGAGTTCTCCCTTATGAGGCTTGCCACCTGGGCAAAAACACATGGTTTATTGGCGTTTAAATATTCAATTTTCTTTTGACATTCCTTTCTGAACACCAGGTAAAGGCCATTTACTTAACATATAATTTAAACTCCTTTAGAGGGTTTACCCAGAGACCCACCCATCTATCTGCTGACACTTAAACAGAAAAGAGAATTACACAGAGAACAGAGAGAATTACAGTTTAATCCAGGTTTTTTTACTTCTATTACACTGACCGCTACAGGGGACGGGACAGAAGGATTTCAATTCAACCTCAGAGCTTCCTCGCACGCATGGCTTCCACTCCAAGGAATTATGAATGAGAGGTTCAGTTTCGCCCACACGTCTAACACCCAAATGTATACAGAGCAGAAAAACAACAGTAACCGGCTAAACAGACCAGAACCAGAACCAGATAGTGCACCAGAACCAGATAACCAGATAAGAGGCCCGCCTTTAACCAGAACCAGATAGTATTTCCTTATCCTATTAGGGCTCACCTTATTGGATCACGAACCCCAGGGGAAGAGGGAAGAGGGGTTAAGCACCCCAGTGGCGCCGTTCCTAGTTCGCCAAAGCCGTCTGGAGTCCAATGTTCGAGCTAGGAGAGTCCCATCTGGGTCGCCAGAAACTGTTACCGAAATATCGGGTTTGCCTAGCTGAGAGCCAATTAATAGCCTGACAGGTATAAGGAAAAATGCTTTATTCTGCAGAAAAAGGAGAGCCTGTACCTTGGTACAAAAGACTTTGTTTTACACAAATTTTACAAACCTTTTATACACATTTAGACAAAGACCGTTGCGTGTTAATACTTGATTGGTAAGTGTAAAATTTTATGTTTCCCTTATTTAAGTAGAACTAACTGGTTTGAAGCAGGCTCTTCCTGCTTTGAGGCAGAGGAAAAGAGATAGTGCAAAAATGCAGGCTACTGTGTTTATGAGCAGTACTTACTCTCCCCCCCCACCTACTGGCCGCTTGTAATCTATTAAGGGGGGTTAGCCAGCTTTTACATCAGGAAGGCTGGGAGAAAGGGTCCTGCAAGGAAGACCCTGAAACAGCAGGGGCATTTGAAACAATACCTCGGGGAGAAGGGGCTGTGTTCTGGTTAAGGGTCAGGAGAAGACTTTCTTTGTCATTGTTTTGACTTATATGCCAATACAGAATTTTATGGAATAAAAGATGTCAGATAAAAATACAAACAATACTTGTGCTGAAAGGTTGCAATGTAACATGACTTTATTTCTTATAATTCAGAATGGTAACACACAAGAACCCCAAAACAGAGAGACAAAGCAGGCTGCCCCTTAGAGCATAGAGGCACAACTAACCCCACCTTATTGTAGTCTGGCTGGCTGCTGAATTAACTGCTGCTGGGCCCCAACTTCACACTTCCCAATAGTGTCCCCTTGCCTTAAATCAGGACCATGAGCCCCCCACTGAGAACTTAAGGGGATAGATCACAGTTTCAGCAGTTTTCAATACACCACAAGGAGACAAGGCATGCAAACTACTGTTTCTATGAGGCACTGCAACCCAACAGGAAGGTGCAGTTTAATGTTAAATTGACTTGAAATACATGTTTTGATTTGGTACAACTAACCAAGCCATTTTCATTCAGGTCCCATGAAAATTTTCCATTTAGTGGAATCTGCATAATTTGTCCAAAAAATCCTTTCAATTGAAAGTTCCTGACCATCTCTATTTAGGAGCTTACATCCCATGAACTCTCAATGGCTCCATGGTACCTCTGACCCTCTGACCCTCTTCCCATGTTTGGCATCTTTGAAATATTACCTTTTGTCTTGCAATGGTGTGGGAAATAAGACTTCTTGACATCCTTTAAGACAAAGAAAACCACAAATTCTCCATACTTTATTTAGAAAGAGGCCTCACCTACAAATTTGTGATCCAGATAAGGATCCAATCTTTCTCAAAGTTCTGGGTTGTTCAGAGCTGCAGTTTTTAATTAGGCCCCACCTCTAATTTTAACATTTTTTTTAAATGAAGAATCAATATATTATTTAGTTGAACTTTCTAATCCTATGAGCTCCCCTCCCTTGGTTAATTATTAACATCTTGAAGAAATGTCTTAATTCTCAACACTGAGCTTTAATTATAAGACTATGATGACAGAAAAATCATTTACTACTATAGTAATAGCAGGTTCATTAGGGGTAGCCTTTGCTGAACTGAAGCCCAGGAATACTTTTCAAGAACATCACCCGTTTCTAATTAGAGCTACATAAATTTTCATTTTAAAAATAGAACGGGGGTTATATGTATAATTAATTCCTGGTTCCTACAAAAATTATTATTACCATTACTAGTTGATAGACTCAGGATGAAGTCAGTGACAGTTAATGATATTTATGACATATTTTCATAACTTCTGCAAATGCTGCTTCAGAGGAGATTGTTGCTATTATAAATCTTAAATGAAGGTCTCATTTTCCAATCCTATTTCCCCTTGTGACTAAATATTATGAAAGTAAGTGGACACAGCTCAGCAGGGTCATTTACTTTTATAGGCTGCTTGGAGTAAGAAAGTACTTTTATTGGTTGGTGAATAATATACTTCACTGACTCTTCCCCATGCAAAAAGAAAAATGGCAGAAAAGAGGAAATAAACCAGGAACAGGATGGGACTCCTGAATTTATAAAGTGTCACAGTTCAGGGAAACTGAGATTTTCTGAACCCCATTTCTCTTTTATCCAAAAATCATATCTTTCCCTCCAATCTGAAATTTGAACCCAGAATTGATTTTTATGAATGTCTGATTTAGTGGCGGTTTCAGATGTCTCTAGAGACCTTTGCAAAAAGTTGGGTTTACCTGGACATGAAACTCAACCATGAATTACCTAATTTTTTTATTCATTGCCATATTTTTTATGTAGTGCCAATTATATAGACTAAAATACTACTAAAATATTTAAAGCAAACATTAAATAGCATGATGGACAATGTCTTTCAATTAATAAACCAGATATCTATCATGGTGTTTGATCAATTAAATTCTGTATATACTGATGGTGTATTTATTCAGAGGTTCTCTTGAAATGAGACCATGCAGTGCTAGTAAAATTATTGGTTACGGTTAACAACTGCATGGAATCAACTTTTAAAACAAACTGATCCCCACAGTGATGGATTACTTTATAAAAGGAATCCTAAATGGTAATCAGATTATTTTTTGGCTCCAGGTATAAAATCACCTTTCAATACTTTATCACTGATTAGTCTCATCTGGTACATGAGTGATGTGTAAAGATACATAGTCTAGCCAATCTCACTGTGTAAATCATGTAAGTAATGCAAAAATAATGTAATGGTGATCAGCTCAGTGCAGTTATTTCTCAAAATAACTTGAAAAAATCTGGGACCATAAGTAGTAAAACATCTAGGGATGGATAAATCAGTTCCAGTAAAATAAAAAGCAACCTAAATCTTTCCCTCCAAACCAGTTTCATTCCCTGTAAACTGTGGACATGGGGCAGGGTGGTGAGAACAGAACCCAATGGGACTAGAAGAGCTGTGGTGGCACCTGGGATTGGGTTAGGGAGCAAGTAGGGACCAGAATGATTATGCTGGGGCCAGGAGCAGCTACCCCTGGCAGCCAACCAGACATCAACCACTGGGACTCACCTTCTCATCCTGGAGCCTCGACATCCCATCTTCTTCCCCAATTCCCTTCGCTCCTCATGCAGAGCACCCTCCATGCTCCTCCTCTTATCTCTCATCGCCCCCATTGAAAGTGAACTTCCATCACCGCTGCCTCAAGGGAGCTTGATTTTCAGAGTGGAGTTCAATAGTTTCCTAGACTCTTTTGAAAATCTTAACCTTAAGTCCTTCCATGTTGGATACACATTATACATCATATTAAAGCACTTTATTAACTGCAGTTAGAAGCTAACACTTCGGAAGGTGAAGTCTGTCCCCACTGAAGAATTGGAAGTTTTGCTATTGATTTCAGTGGGACCAGTATTGCTCCTTCCGTTTTTATCTAGACAATAGAATGCCCCATTCATATTAAGATATTTGACTGTGTCTCATCCTGTGTGTAATCTTTCCCATGTATTCTCATGGTACAACCATTATAACCCTCAAGAGTGGCCTCATACAACTCCTCCTCTTTTAAGTGTTATGACACAGGAGACCAAGTTCATCACTGATGAAGGAGAATGCTAATTGACTTTGGTGTGAAGTTCAAAAATATTTCTCACTGCTCCCCAAACAAGACTCACTATGTTTGTGATGTATTTCTTCATGTATTATTATTTGCTTTTCCTTTATCATACTTTTTCTTCTTGTGCCCTCACCTTCTTTCTTTTTTATCTCCATACATTTGTTTACATTGAACTAATCTCCCGCTCTTTTACCTTTGGGTACTATAGCATGCAGGGGTGTCTTAAGATGTCAACTAACCGCTCTAATCCTTTTTGACATTCCATGACCCCTGAGGAAATATGCAGAAATGCATTCTGCTTCCACATTAACTAAGACATCATCTTATGCATATCTGTCAGACAAATGGAGTGGAAATAGTATATAAGACAAATATAACTAGACACCCTATCTAGTAAACTGACATTTCATTTGTTCCTCCAACTAGGTGGGGCGGTTCTAAAAACAGGAGCAGTCTTGAATTTTGAAATTGTTTTGGTATCTAAAGGGGGCAGTGCTGAGTGTGTTTGGATTCAAGAGAGTGCTTTGCTAGGGTAGGGGGAGTAAAACATAATATTAAATAATACAAGAAACCATTATCGTCTAGTATTGGTAATGTTAATCATGGCATATTGCTGACTGGCTATAAATAAAAAGTTATTGAGCCTGATTTCTCCTGCATTCTACCTTATGTACAGATTTATGTTTATGTAAAGTGCCATCATGCAGATTCGGTAGAATTTTAAATGCATTTTGCACAAGTATCCATGGGTACATAAGGTGACTGTATTAGCGAATGAGGCCCCTTGTTACTCAACTGAAGGTAAAAACTGTTAAACAGCCAATAAATTTTTATCTCCACCTTAAAAGAAAGAAATCCAGGTATTTTTCCACAACAAAATATAACATTTTTTTTTCAAAAGAGGACAGGGAAGATTTAAAGTATCCTAAAAGCTCTTATGCCTGTTTATCTTTTACAGATGCTCTCTTACTCTCTCCCTGTCCCCCTCACTCAAAGAATCAATATCCCAATGATTTCTTTATGCACTTTTCCTAGTTAGCTTTGGTAATCCAATCAGGGAATAGAAACTACACCGTGTTACTACAGATGGTGACGAATCTGCCAATGTAAATAGTGAATCACAAACTATGATGACCCTTGCTGCACAGTTCACAAACAAAAGATTCCTCAGACAGAAGCAAAAAAATCAATAAAAATTATGACAATGTACAATTTTCAAAAGTGTTCTAGGTCCATTACTTAGGCACCTAAAGTGCAGATAGATGCCTAGTGGGATACTCAATTTTCTTTGGTGCCAATGTCCTTTTGAAACTCCCACTAGGGGATTAGCTCCATGAAGGGAACTTAGACTCAGCGTTGCAAACAGTGGTGGACTTAAAGTGAATGGGGCCCTGTGTGCAGCTTCATTTTTGCCCGAACCCCCTTGGGACCAAACCAAGAAAAAAACATTCTCTATTATCTCCCCACACACCCCTGTCTTTCTTTCTTTCTTTCTTTCTTTCTTTCTTTCTTTCTTTCTTTCTTTCTTTCTTTCTTTCTTCATCCTCCTCCTATATTATAAGTAATAGGAAGTAAATGGAAACAATGTGAGGTACCTCAATTGTTTTTGTAGTCTAACATTTTTTTTTAAACTTATGGTGTCCTCTTAGCAGTAGTCCCAAAGAAGACAGCAGTTTGACCGTGGCAGCAACACATCTCAGCACTTTCCTTCAATAAGAACATTCCTTTTCAAACTGAGCCGATAACACAAAATCAATTCTTCCAGATAATTTACACTTTTGAGCGAATTTACACATAGCATTAATATGAGCTTTGGAAGTTTCATGGTCAACTATATGTCTTTCAACGTTTCTCCAATTAGAGTGCCCATCGACTAATGTTTGTTTTCCTTTACTATGGTCAGGGAATAATTCACAAACATAACAGTAGACTGCCTTGGTGGTTTTTGAAAAAAATCATCCACATTCTCATTTCTGTCATCCCATTTTTCTTCATCCTCAGAAAATGGGACTCATTAAGACCTCTAAATTCCTTTCATCCTGAAACCTCATACTCTTTTTCTCAATTTTCCATAAAACCTACATTTTTCAGTTTATTTACTAAGAAATATTCTAGCTCATCCAATGAAATAGATTTTGGCCATAATGCAGTATGTTCAGGGTAGGTTTCTTCCCTTACTTCGACAAAATTACCAATATACCACCTCAGAGTCCACCTCAGAGTCCACTTGTTCAACTTTTACAGTCATTTTGATATCCCCGCAACTGGGCAAGTGATCAGATAATTCATATGTTTCCTTGCCTATACTTTTTGATGAATGTCCATTATTCAGTAAGTCAAGTTTTTTTAATATAAGATAACAAACTCTCTTTTTGCTTAACTTTGTCCTCTTGCCTCGCCTTCGTTTTTTTGCATTTTTTACTGCCAGACTCATAGTGTCATTTCATTATTGCTAAAAAACTGACCTTGATTTTAGGCAGATTAAAAATGTCTGAAAGACCACGGGCATAGCCACGGGTGGCCCTGGATGGGCCATGGACCACTCAATTGGCGTAAAGTAGTTAATCCTGTGTTTTTATCAGGCTCTGTAAAAATGGGATTTTGAACCATTACATACTCGTGAAAAATCATAGGTATTGTTGCAAAGTGTGTGGGGAGTGCTTTTGTTCAATTGGATAATTGGTCAAGCAGATAAACTTTGATTGGCAAATGACAATTTCCCTTAATTGCTGTTATGCTGTTGCCAAGACAATGAAAAAATGGTGAAGCAAAATTCTTTGCTAGGCTACTTCAGAAAACCACATTTAAAGCACAAAGATCAGGAGTACTTGTGGCACTTTAGAGACTAACAAATTTATTTCAGCATAAGCTTTCATGGGCTTTGTTAGTTTCTAAGGTGCCACAAGTTCTCCTGTTCTTTTTGTGGATACAGACTAACACAGCTGCTACTCTGAAACCTGTCATTTAAGGCACAGTTCGCAGAATAAGTTTGCAGAATGCAGAAAGACTGAACCACTTTGTGACTTGCAACACAGTCAGTTGTCAGATTTTTCCTGCATTTTGAGGTCCCCTATCTTTGAGGGCCCCATGCCACCACATGGTTTGTTTCACAGAAAATCTGCCACTGATTGCAAGACCTACCTTTAGACACCCTACTACCAAGTGAAATCCTTAGCCCTGAGTTAGGGACCCAGGCTTCCCTATACAGTGCATGGAGAGAACTAGACACCTAAGAATGGAATTCACAAAAATCCAGTGAAATGAGCGAGGAACTGCCAAAGTTAATCCTTAAGAAATGCTGAGGGGATTGTGGCCTAAGCCTTGGCTTGCAACAGAAGTCAGGTTCCTATCTTCACTTGGGACTCTCAGCTGTGAACCCTCTCCTGGAGTTAGGTGCTTAATCCAGGACAATCCTCCACAAAAAAAATGTGAGTGGGGCAGCCTTTGTCCCAGAGATAGACAATGTGGTTGACTCTTATACTCCAGTGGTTAGGATAGTCTCCCGTGAGACCCAAGTTCTAGTCCAGGCCCAAAGACAATTTAAGTATTTTATATGGAGTGTAACAGCTTCAAAAGGAAAAACTGAGAGACCCACCCCTGCATACCTTGCAGTCCAGTGGTTAGGGCACTCACTGAGAAGTGGAATAGCCAAGTTCAAATCCCTCCAGATGAGGCAGAATGGGGACCAAGGTCTCTCCCATCTTGGGTGAGTGCTCTAACCAGTAAGCTATAAGGGGAGGGACTGGACTAACACTACCTCCTCTGGCTGTGTTTTGTGGGCCCTGATCCAGTAGATGAGCTCCTATTTGGCCTCTGAGAATGCCTGTTACATTGAGCTTCCAAGAAGATAAGTGGGGAAATTTGAGGATTCCCCTGGAGGTTAGGAGCTGAGCAGCTCAGAAGTGTCAGGAATGAGGTGGCTTTGTACATGATCATCGGCAGAGATTTAGGTGCCAGGAGGACTTGACTGGTGGAAACTTTGGTGTGTAGAGACTGTAGTGTTAGATGAGAGTAGAGTCGGAGTTTTGAGGATCTAAAGTTTGGTCTTGGATGCCTGAAGTGACAGTTTAGGCACCTACATCTCTTTGTAAAACTAGCCCTATTGGCATTTTAGGTGCCTAAATAACTTTTAAAATTTAGGAGTCTGTCTCATTTGAGTGAATAAAACACCCATTTAATAAGTCTGTCCATATTTAATTTCTATATCAAACATAACAGTCCCACTTTCAAACCTTAAACTTAGGCTCCTACGTCCTTTGGGCACTTTTTAAAAAATGTTACGCATAATCACAGACACTGAGAAAAAGACACTGCATTTGGAGGGAAAAAACACTATTTATTTATACATGACCTAAAAGTTTACTGGATGCTCCACAGAACGTAAGACATGGTCCCTGTCCTGAATGGTGCATATCATTTCCCCGTGTTTAGCTTAGCAAGATACCTTCCTAAAAACAGTCTTATTATCTGTTTTATTTCTTTATTACTTCTGCTTGTGGTTTGCTCCCCTGTCTGAATTCCTCAATTCCATTCTTCAGCCCTTATCCATCTACCTTTTGCTATCCTCCTAATTACAGTATTCCTTCATTAGTACCATATTTTAACTCCCAGTACTCATCCTTCCCCCTACCAATTAATAACAGTAACATGGTAGACAGCTTAAAATGAAACTTTGTATGTAAAAATTTCCTAACTTTGATAATTCAGTCAATGTTCTGGTATACATATATACTATATAACACCACTAATCTGTCCTGCCCTCAGTGGTCTTTAGAGTTTCATAGGACAACTTCTTCAACCTGGAAAATTATGTTTTGAAGGAACCAGACATTTCAGGGAGTCTAAATTTAAAGTTAGAAGATTATCAATAAAGCCTATCTATTGGAATTACTTATCTGAGCCAAAGTAATTCAAGGAATTCAGGTGCAGTGAAACACTTGTAATTTTAAATTCAGGAGCACTGAACAGTGAGTTGGATTCTTAGTTGATACCACTCTTTCTCTTTCATTCTTTCTGCTTTTATAGCCTAGCCTTTTTAAAAAAAAAATGCTTTTTTGAAAATCCAAGCGCTGGTGGAATTAAAAGAGAATTGTACCATTAATTTAAAGAAAACACCTCTAACTATTCAATTATTTCCAATGAAACTTAAATCAGTTATGGAAGGTTGCTAAAATATTATATTTACATTTGAAAAATGCAACAATGAATATTTTTGGATGTGTGCTGGAGTGCAAGTTGTTTGTGTGTGGGAGTAGCATGTTTATTGTAAAAATTACTTATAGGCAGACAAGCCTATTATGTAGGTGGATGACACACCAATCAAATGGTCAGAAAGTGAAATTTACATAGCTCTTCATTAAAGATGGCTAAGTCCATAAATGGATGTGTGATAAACAGGAGTGATTAAATATCTGTTTGGGGTTTTTTTTGTCTTGATTTGGTTTGTTGGGAGTTGCTTGTGTGTTTGGGTTGTTGTTGGTTATGAACATATGCATGCATCTCTGTATTTATGATGGATTACTTGCTATGGATTTAGATCAAAACGGGTTGTTAAAGGAACCAAACAGGGAAGTTAAAACAATATCTTGCATCACAACAAATACACAAACACAATAGCCAAGTTTATAGCCATAAAGACTAAATACCCCAACCCTGGTTATGTAGCTATTTTGCCAAGGCTGGGATGATAGCTGACTGGTTGGTAAGGATTCATTTAGAGACAGGGAGAACATTTTGAAAACATGACTGTCTGTTTCCTCCAGCCAGAGATGGAGTTTGCTGTGCTGAAGCGATCTACAAAAGCTGGCAAGGAAAGGTTAAGGTGTAAGTAATACAGGCCTTTTGTTGGTTTTGCCATTTGTTCTATTGCAGGGATCAACAATCTTTGGCACATGGGCCATCAGGTAAATCCACTGGCAGGCTGGGACAATTTGTTTACCTGAGAGTCCGCAGCTCCTGCTGGCCAGGGTTTGCCATTACAAGCCAATGGGGCTGCGGGAAGTGGCGCAGGCCAAGGCATGTACTGGCCACTGCTTCCTGCAGCCCCCATTGGCCTGGAATGGTGAACCACAGACAGTGGGAGCTGCGATCAGCTGAACCTTTGTACACTCAGGTAAACAAACATTCCTGGCCTTCCAGCAGATTTCCCTGACAGATCGCATGCCAAAGGTTGCCCTGCTCTATTGTTTTGTACCCTTTTTTGTAGGGTGGGGGGAATGAATAAATAATATTTTGTTTTGAAGATGATGTTTTGAAGTTTGTTTTTTTGTTCAGCTCACTGGTCACAGGTCCCTGGAATGAAATGGTTTATAGGTGTCAAATATAGTCGGGCCTGTTGCATTAACACAGTTGGGAAACAGGGAGACAGCAGCCCAGAGATATGTTGGGATAGTGCTGAATTATTATGAATTGCTATGGTTTTATAAATGAATGTGGTGAACATGAGTTTAGTATGGCTTGATATGTCTGAATTTGCTAGAGGATTCTGGGAGCAGTGTTCTCTGATCATCAGACAGTTGGAATGGAAATTTCCTGAGAGTGACTAGAGGCTCTATCTGCTTTGTTAGAGAGCTTTCCTTTCACCTCTCTCCTGGTTTTTGTCACACAGAATAAGAACAGAAGCCCAGAAGCCTGAAGTGCAGGCAATGGGATGTTTATTAGGGTTCGACCCAAGCAAGCCTATCCATAGCTCTACATGCCAGCAGAGTCTGTTTCCCAGTGTTCCGTTCCCAGCTCTAATGCTGCAAAACGTTTTCCCCATGTCCTCCTTCCCAGCTCTGACAGCGCAGACCCTTCTCTGTGTTCCCATCCCCATCTTCTCCTTTTTAGCAAGTCCAAATATACCTGCAATGAATGTCCACAGTCCCACCCCTTACACCTTGTCATGAACAATGATCATGTTCCATTTTGGGGCGTGTAGCAGGATGGTCACCTGCTCCGGCCATAAAGGGCTTAAAACATCCCAGGAAAGGGCTGTGGCTGGGAGCAAGCAGTTCCCAGGCTGATTGGGGAAGCAGGCTCAGCTGTGGCCATGCCCCTATCAGGGTTTAGCTGGCTCTTATAAGAGGACAGTGGACCAGAAGCAGAGTCAGTGCCTCTCTGCCTCTAGAGAGAGAAGGACCTAGCTGCTTAGGAGTTCACAGGGTACCAAGAGTACGGCAGGATTGGGGGAAGGCCAGAGGAGCCGGGGAGCTCTGGCCTGGAAACCCCCAAGGATGCAGGGCCTTGTTAAAGGCCCAGAAGGTTACTGGGGTTGCAGAGGGCAGCCCAGGGGTAAGCAAGGCAGCAGGTCCAAACCCCCCTTGCCTGTGATGAGTGGCTTGTACACTGCAGTCTGCCCGAGTGAACGAGGGCTAGATGGTGACTGTCAGTAGCTTGATACTGAGGCGAGGTGGGGACAGGGGTTGGGGGTTTCCTGTGGGTGAGGAGACCCAGATACTGTGGGGATACTGCCAGGGGGAAGCTCCCAAAAGAAAGGGGCACTGAGGTCTGGGAGGGACATGGAGGCAAGCAAAAGGCGAGACACCGGGCAGAAGAGGGTGCTCCAGAGGCTGGTGAGCTAATTCTCCGGGAGGCCAGCAGGAGGTGCTGCACTGGTGAGTCGCCGCACTGTTACAGGGGGTTATGAGTCTAGGATCTTTGTCCCACCTCTTTTGCATCCCATCGGAGGTAGGAGGAGTGAAGTTGTGCTACGATCAGGGGCAGGCATTTTTTTGGCCTTTTAGTGTTTTATACCTTCTCTCCAATCCCTCCTTGCCTCTCCCGACTGGTTGCTTGACCTTGCCTTGAGAGAACAGCCAGGCAACCTTCCAGTGTATGGTCATATATTACACTCCCACCACACCCAGTAACACTTTAGCTCCATCTCTTATCTTTTTCACCCGATCTGCTTGTGGGCAGATGTAACAAACAATGTCTTTGTCCTTTGTTTACATATATTAATATAAGATATAACAGTATCAAAAAGTAAAACTCAATCTTCTATCTCAGGCTGACAAACAAGCCTATATACTCACATGCATGTATGTTTGAACGTAGAACTTTGGAATATACCCGCCATTGGCCAGCTCACCAAGGAAAGAAAATGCAAAAACACACGATCAATGAGTTTGACACAAGCTGCTTCTGGTCAAAATGACCCTTTTGTATGGCATCACATTAAGAGCTCAAGTGAATGATTGATGAGAGGGTAAATGTTGACTGATCTGTGGTCTCTGTTTTGCAATCCCTTCTAAAATATTAATTAGAAAAAACGGTAATGAAACACCCACAGGGCATATTTCTGGGACATGTGACTCCTTTGAGAACAAGAGGCATAAATGCTAAGCAGACTAAATTAGTTATTTAGTTCCCCAACTAACATCCGAAGATCTCTGTAATGCTGTAAAACAGAGGGTCTTGGAGTAGCCAAGACCCTGCTATGAGGGACTTTTGCAGGATTTTTGAACCAGGGGGCCCCTGGGAAACCAAGACCCTGCACTGGGGGACATTTAACAGACCAAGTATTTGAGAGGGGAAGAGAAGAGAAGAAGAGAAGTCTTCATCTAGGACTGGTAGCTATACCTGCTTTGTTTGCCAATCAGGATATTGTGTAAATCCTGCTTCTGTGAGTCTTTCTGAAATAAACTGCTATGCATTGAGCAAATTGAATCCAAATTTTCATTGGTACTGGTAACAATCTGACTAGCTGTGGGTTCATTAAAGATCCATTTCAACAAGATCCAGTCTGAGTGGTTGGACTTTGTGGTTCCACCCAAACAAAGGTGTGGGAAGTTAGGACTGTCATCTAATGAGCAACAAGGAGTCCTGTGTCACCTCATAGACTAACAGACATATTGGAGCGTGAGATTTTGTGGGTGAATACCCACTTCATCAGATGCATCTGAGGAAATGTGTATTCAACCATGAAAGCTCATGCTCCAATATGTCTGTTAGTCTATGAGATGCTACAGGACTCTTTTACAGATCCAGACTAACACGGCTACCCCTCTGATACTCGTCTAAGGAGGACACTTAACAGTGGGACTAAAAGAGGCCAAGGCTTAGTTTGCCCATGTATCCATAACAGGGATTTTTAAGTCAGGGAAGGTTGATGGCTCCATTGCGCATGTAAGACATAACCCTATATTGAAAGTATTTTGGAGCTGCACCACCCACAAATGGAACACGGTCCTTTTCTGTGTCATGGAAGGACACAAGGTACCCCCGTAAGATGGTCAGGCTGCCTTCTTCTGGTGTGCCTGGCAGGCCTGGGCAAAGGAAGAAACAGGGCCCTGAATTCCAGTGTCATCCTTCACCTGCGTAATAGCCAGTGAAAATGAATATGAACCATAAAGTTTGTCCCTAAGCATGTAAATGGATTGAAACATATTTTAAAAGCTGTTGCAAGAAGACGTACACACACACTTTCTGTCTTTCTGAATGACGGTCTCCATTCCTTTGAATAGAAATTTGTGCCAGTTTTAAGCTCAGTGGTGACCAGCTGATGGACACATTTTTAGGAAGCAGACAGCTACACTTCCAAAGTTAAATTAATATTAGGCCTTGTCATAGTATAATTCCCAATTCTGAACCTTAGCGTCCAAAATATGGGTACTAGCATTAATTCCCCTAAGCTTAATTACCAGCTTAGATCCTGTAGTGCTGCCACCAATCAGGACTTAGAGTAGAGTGCCTGATAAACTCTGGTCTCCCCCAAAACCTTCCCTGGGAACCCCCAAGACCCAAATTCCTTGAGTCTCACAACAAAGGGGAATAAACCATTTTCCTTCCTCCTCCTTTCTTCCTCCCAGCTCCTTTCCGCCCTGGGTAGACTAGGAGATCACCGTGATTCAAACTCCTTGAATCACCACACAGAGAGGAATGATACCTCCCCCCCATCTCTTTTCCCTTCACCCAGAGGCAATCCAGATTCAAACTCCGTGAATCTAAAACAAAGGGATTCCCCCTTCTCCTTTCTTCCTCCCAGATCTTTCCGCCCTGGGTACACTAGGAGATCACCGTGATTCAAACTCCTTGAATCACAACACAGAGAAATCAGGTGGGTTCCCCCCCTTTCCCTCCCCCTCTCTTCTCCTTCCCTGTTAAGTATAGACTCAATTCCCTTGAGCCTCAACAAGGGGAAAAATCAGACAGGTCTTAAAAGCAAAACTTTTAATAAAAGAAAAAAAGAATAAAGAAAATTACTGTAAATTCAAGATGGAATATTACAGGGTCTGTCAGCTTCTAGAAACTGGAGAAAAAGCCTCCTCCAACAGAAATACAATTTAAAATACTTCCAGCAAACTACACATTTCCAAATAAAGGGAAAAAAATAAAAAGACTATACTGCCTTTCTACCTCTGTACTCACAAAATTGGAATAGAAGATTAGAGAGCCTGTAGGTACATGTGGTCACTCTCAGAGCCCAGAGAGAACAAAAACAAACCCAAAAAACACAAACAAAGGCTTCCCTCCACCGAGATTTGAAAGTATCTTGTCTCCTGATTGGTCCTCTGGTCAGGTGTTTGGTTCCCTGTTTGTTAACCCTTTACAGGTAAAAGAGACATTAACCCTTAACGATCTGTTTATGACACGGCCCCCCAAATTGCAGACAGTGGGGAACCTCACTGGCGGTGATTTCTTCCTAGAACTTTAGAATAAACAGATTAATACAACACATGCACCTTTACATATACTACTAAGTATGTAAACTACAAGATTTTTTACATTTCAAGGACAAATTTTAACCAGTGGATTCTGGGAAACTTTCATGAGAGACTGCATCAACTACTTTGTTAGAAGCTCCTGAAATGTGTTGAATTTAAAAATCAAAATCTTGGAGAGCTAAACTCCATCGAAGCAGTTTTTTGTTGTTTCCCTTGGCAGTTTGAAGCCACTTTAGTGCAGCATGGTCGGTTTGTAGCTGGAATCGCCGTCCCCAAACGTATGGGCATAGTTTTTCCAGGGCGTACACAATGGTGTAGCATTCCTTTTTACTGGCTGACCAGTGACTTGTCCTCTCAGACAGTTTCTTGCTGAGAAACACAACCGGATGGAAGTTGTGATCCAGTCCTTCCTGCATGAGAACTGCTTCTATACCATGCTCAGATGCATCTGTGGTTACTAGGAATGGTTTGTCATAGTCCGGGGCCCTTAGCACAGGGTCAGACATAAGAGCCACCTTAAGTTGGGTAATGGCCTTTTGACACTCATCAGTCCACTTAACTGCATTTGGCTGGGTCTTTTGGGTCAGGTCGGTCAGTGGAGCAGCGATTTGGCTGTGGTGTGGTACAAATCGCCTGTCATACCCGGCCAAGCCTAAGAAGGATTGGACCTGTTTCTTTGACTTTGGGACAGGCCACTTTTGGATAGCCTCCCCCTTGGCCTGTAGGGGGTTTATGGTTCCTCGACCCACCTGGTGTCCCAGATAAGTCACTCTGTTTTGGCCTATTTGACACTTTTTGGCCTTAACAGTTAGTCCTGCCTGCCTGATGCGCTCAAAGACTTTTTCCAGGTGTTTTAGGTGTTTGGGCCAGGAGTCAGAAAAAATGGCCACATCATTGTGGTAGGCAACTGCATATTCACCCAGTCCTGCTAGTAGACCATCTACCAGCCTTTGGAAGGTGGCAGGTGCATTTCACAGCCCGAAAGGAAGTACATTAAATTCATACACCCCCGCATGGGTGATGAATGCTGACCTTTCCTTGGCAGGTTCATCTAGCAGTACTTGCCAGTACCCCTTGGTTAAGTCTATTGTAGATATGAACTGGGCACATCCCAACTTCTCCAATAGCTCATCAGTGCGTGGCATTGGATAGTTGTCCGGACGAGTTACCACATTTAGCTTACGGTAGTTCACGCAAAAGCATATTTCCCCATCTGGTTTGGGTACCAGAACCACTGGAGATGCCCATGCACTGGTAGATGAGCGAACTATACCCAACTGTAGCATGTTCTGGATCTCCTGTTCTATCGCAGCTTGGGCGTAAGGAGACACTCAGTAGGGTGGGGTTCTAACTGGGTGAGCAGTACCTGTGTCAATGGAGTGGTATGCCCTTTCAGTCCATCCTGGGGTCACTGAGAACAATGGGGTGAAGCTAGTGCACAGCTCCTTGATTTGTTGCTGCTCCAGACGTTCCAGGGTGTTGGAGAGGTTCACCTCTTCCAAGCCACCGCCACTTTTTCCTTCGTAGTAGACACCTTCAGGCCACTCAGCGTCATCTCCTCCCTGGACTGTAAACTGACAAACCTGTAAGTCTCTGGAATAAAAGGGCTTGAGAGACTTAACATGGTACACTCTGGGCTTAGGGAGGATTTGGGAAATGCTATGAGGTAGTTAACAGCTCCCAGGTGCTCTTGGACCGTGAATGGCCCTTCCCATGATGCTTCCATCTTATGGGCCTGTTGCGCCTTCAAGACCATAACCTGGTGTTCTATCTTGAAGGAACGCTCCCTGGTATGTTTATCATACCAGGCCTTTTGCTCTTCCTGAGCTTCCTTTAGGTTTTCTTTAGCAAGGGCTAAAGAGTGTAGGAAGGTGTTTTGTAGGTTGCTTACAAAGTCTAGAATGTTAGTTCCTGGAGAAGGCGTAAACCCCTCCCATTGCTGCTTCACCAACTGTAATGGCCCCTTAACCTAGTGGCCATACACAAGCTCAAACTGTGAAAACCCTAATCTAGGATGTGGTACAGCCCTGTAGGCAAAAAGCAACTGCTGCAACACTAGGTCCCAGTCATTGGCGTGTTCATTGATGAATTTACATATCATGGCCCCCAAAGTTCCATTAAACCTTTCAACCAGGCCATTGGTTTGATGGTGGTAAGGGGTGGCAACCAAGTGATTCACCCCATGAGTTTCCCACAGTTCTTTCATGGTTCCTGCCAGGAAATTAGATCCTGAATCTGTAAGGATGTCGGAGGGCCAACCTACCCTGACAAAAATGTCTGTTAGGGCCTGGCACACAGCTTTAGCCCTGGTGTTGCTACTGCTTCGGGCCATCAGGTAGCAAAGTTCACGAAAGTCAGTATATACTGCTTTCCTCTGGGTGTCTTTTTTGGGAAAGGACCCAGAATATCCACAGCTACTCGCTGAAATGGGACCTCAATTATGGGAAGTGGCTGGAGAGGGGCGTTGACCTGGTCTTGGGGTTTTCCCACTCTTTGGCACACCTCACAAGATCAGACATACTTAGCAACGTCCTTGCCCATCCCCTCCCAGTGGAAGGACTTCCCCAACCTTTCTTTGGTTCTGTTCACCCCAGCATGGCCACTGGGATGATCATGGGCTAAGCTTAAGAGCTTTTCCCTGTACTTTGTTTGAACCACCAACTGTTTTTGCTGCCAGTCTTCCTGGTGTCCACCAGAAAGAGTCTCCTTGTATAAAAGTCCTTGTTCTACAACAAACCGGGATCGATTAGAAGAGCTGAGAGGTGGTGGGGTGCTCCGTGCTGCCGCCCAAGCTTTCTGAAGGCTGTCATCTGCTTCCTGCTCAGTCTGGAACTGTTCCCTTGAAGCTGGAGACACCAGTTCTTCCTTAGACTGTGGACTTGGGCTTGGTCCCTCTGGAAGCGATGTAGGTAATGGGGTTGTTTTCGTTGCTGGTGAACTGCTCTCCGCTGGTGCACGAGGTGGTATTTCAGGCTCTGGCTGAGCCTCTTGGGTGTGGTTGTCTGCTGCTTCTGCCAGTTCAGGCTCGCTGGTGCCCTCCGGCGTTGGGGTTGAAGATGAGTTTGCAAGGGCTGGTGTCAGTGCTGGCAACGGTTTTGGTGATGGTTGCTTTTCCAGTTCGTGGTCTGGGACTGGAGGCACTGTGGCTGTTTCAGTCATTGGTAGGGGATTCGGGTCCACTACCTCGGTCTGGGTCTCTGGTAACACAGACGGGGCCTCTGTGGACAGCTCAGGAACAGGGATGGATCGGGAAGCTTGCCTGGTTTGGCTGCGGGTAACCATTCCCACCCTCTTGGCTTGCTTTACCTGGTTGGCCAAATCTTCCCCCAGTAGCATGGGAATGGAATAATTGTCATAGACTGCAAAAGTCCACATTCCTGACCAGCCTTTGTACTGGACAGGCAGTTCAGCTGTAGGCAAGTCTACAGCTTGTGACATGAAGGGGTAAATTGTCACTTGGGCCTTTGGGTTGCTGAATTTGGGGTCCATCAAGTATTGGTGGATAGCTGACACTTGTGCCCCCGTGTCTCTCCACGCAGTAACCTTTTTTCCGCCCACTCTCAACATTTCCCTTCGCTCCAAGGTTATTTGAGAGGCATCTGGGCCTGGGGATCTTTGGTGTGATGGTGGTGTAATGAACTGCACTCGGTTGGGGTTCTTGGGGCAGTTGGCTTTCATATGTCCCAGTTCATTACATTTAAAGCATCACCCCGCTGACTGGCCACTGGGCCGAGGTGGGTTACTGGAGACTGGTGAGGTGGGAGAATATGGCGTCTCCGGCTTTCCTTGGGTAGTAGGTGGGGTCTTGTGCTGCCCTCAGTTATAGGGTTTATTGTCGGTATGCCTCCTGGGGTAGTCGCTCCCCTTGACAGTAGCTTTTTTCTTTTCTGCACTGCCATCCATTTGGCTCCAATCTCCCCTGCCTTGGTTATCGTTTTGGGTTTCCCATCTCTGATGAACCTCTCTGTTTCCTCAGGAACACCATCTAAGAACTGCTCCATTTGTATCTGGAGGTGCAGCTCGTCCAGACTATTAACCTTTGTTCCTGATATCCAGGCCTCATAATTCTTTGCAATGTGGTAGGCGTGTAGGGGGAATGACACAACTGGGTTCCATTTTAGGGTTCTGAACCGCCGACGGACATGTTCAGGTGTTATCCCCATTCTGTATCTGGCCTTGGTTTGAAAAAGTTTATAATCGTTCATGTTCTCCTTAGGCATTTCAGCCACCACCTCTGCTAAGGGTCCACAGAGCAGTGGCCTCAGCTCTATCACGTACTGGTTTTCAGAGATGCTGTATCCATGGCAGGTCCTTTCAAAATTTTCTAAGAAGGCTTCAGTGTCATCACCTGCCTTGTAGGTGGGAAATTTTTTGAGATGTGGAACAACAACTGGTGAAGGGCTGTTAGGATTGGCTGTGTTCTGTTGCTTAGCCTGTTCTAATGCCAAGGCCTGCTGGTGGGCTTCCCTCAGGAGTTCCAACTCTCTCCTGTGGGCAACCTCTCTTTCTCTTTCTCTTAGCTCCATCTCTTGCAGTTTTTTTCCATGTCTCGCCTGTGGTCTGCGTCTTTGATTTGTGCCTCTGCATCCAGTTTTGCCCTGGAAGTCATGTTTCCTGCTTTTTTGTGTTGGGGGCGCCCTCTGCTGGTTTACTGCCTGAACTGCTGTTCCTCTGTTGCCTTCTCTGTTGCTAAGCAACAGAGTCTTTCTACTTTTTCCCTTAGCTACTCACGGTAAGGTAAAAAGAAATAAAAAACTTTTCATTTGCAAATATGTTCTGCTGGAGTTTGTTGCTGCTCACTTAAGCCTGCTTTGTTTAACAAAAGACCCTTGTTAAACCTTAATCTCTCTGCCTTCAGTGTACTCAGAAGGAAGAGAGAAAGAAAAAAAAACACCTGCAGACTTGCTTTTAAAAAACCCTTTTTCCCTGCTTATAAGCAGCTAGCAGAGAAAAAAGAAAAATAATAATCTTTCTGGCTTTTGGATTCTTATCCCACCACTGCCACCATGTCATAATATAAGTCCCAATTCTGAACCTTAGCATCCAAAATATGGGTACTAGCATGAATTCCCCTAAGCTTAATTACCAGCTTAGATCCTGTAGTGCTGCCACCAATCAGGACTTAGAGTAGAGTGCCTGATAAACTTTGGTCTCCCCCCAAACCTTCCCTGGGGACCCCCAAGACCCAAATTCCTTGAGTCTCACAACAAAGGGGAATAAACCATTTTCCTTCCCCCTCCTTTCTTCCTCCCAGCTCCTTTCCGCCCTGGGTAGACTAGGAGATCACCGTGATTCGAACTCCTTGAATCACCACATTATATTATGACAGGCCTTTTCTACACTACAGGGCTAATTTTGAACTACGCTACGTAATTTGAGTTACGTGAATAGCATAACTCAAATTAACGTAGCTTAGACCTACTTACCGCAGGGTCCACACTATGCGATGTCGCCAGGAGACACTCTCCTGTCAACTCCCCCTACTCTTCTCGATCTGGTGGAGTACAGGAGTTGATGGGGGAGTGATCTGTGGTCAATTTAATGGGTCTTCACTAGAGTTTCTAAACTGACCGCTGATGCATTGATCGCTGCTTGCTGATTCCCTGGTAAGTGTCGACAAGCCCTTAGTCTTTATCCCTTGCTACCTCTCTAGATTTAGGGATAGAAAGTGACAGAAGACTATTGTGAGGATTACCCCACAATCCAGCCAGTTATACTAGCTTTCATTGCTATAAAGCACATGGCTATTAAGTAGCTCTCTTTGCTTCAATTTCCACATTATTTTTTCCTAATAATAATAATAATAATAATAATAATAATAATAATAATAATAATAATAATAATTAATAATTAATAAATAATGTAAACATAGTAAGAACCTCTCAAACTGCCTCAATATGAAATATGATATAACTTTGTAATGAAGTTTGACAGACTGTGATCCATTTTAGTTCATTTAAAACAGGCACATATTGGTAAGTGTGTTTTAAGAAGAAGCCGTACATTTCAGAGGTAGCCAAGACCACCAGAGGAGTTGACGATTAATGTAGAATCTACTCATTTCTCATGAATAAAAAAGTAAAAAGCTGCATTAAACACATATAACCTGTCAGAACATGACTTATAGCTTCCCCTACATGACTCTTATATACACACTCTGCTCATTCAATTTGATAATATGTTTTCAATAATAAATAATGAACTCAATAATAAATTCAGGCTTTCTGTGCTGAACCTGGGAAATCCTTTTTCATCTGTCAATGTTCTACTGGATTTAAATGTACTAGGTTAAAATCAGAGGGAACAAATTTAAGCTATCTAAAAGGAGTGTGAGTTGGATAGAGGGGAATAAAAGAAATATAAAACATAGGTTCAAATTGTGAGAAAGGTTGGGTTTAAAATACACCTCTATCCCGATATAATGTGACCCGATATAGCATAAATTTGGATATAATGTGGTAAAGCAGCACTCCGGGGGGGCAGGGCTGCACACTCCTGTGGATCAAAGTTTTATATAATGTGGTTTCACCTATAACATAGTACAATTTTTTGGCTCCCAAGAACAGTGATATCGGGGTAGAGGTGTACTTGATTCTCTTAGACTTCTCATGAGTAATCTGATGATCCAACTATATAAACATGCAGCAGTCACCAGGATATGCCCCTAATATCTCTAGCAAGAATATAACAATACAAATCACAGAATACTAAAATAACCCATTCTCACCGAGAACACTATTCTATCCCCTACCTTCCTGGAGACTAAGCCTTGCATTCCATTCCACCAGATAAACGCTGGGGCTCACGGCTACTTGTGCCACCCTATTTGGTGAACAGCCACCATTGCTTAGTCTTTTCTGTTTTTCTCCTGCTGAGTTCCAGATAGTAATTTGTATTTAGAAAAGGTTATAATTTTCTCTATTCCTTTATAGAAAGACCCATGTGAAAAGGATGAAGCCAACACGCCTCTAAATGAATTTGATAGCATTCTGTAGACACTAATTTTAAAGAACTATGTGTTGGCTTCATCCTTCTCAAATGCTGGTTCAATTAATCTGTGGAAAATATGTCATTCTTTAGTGTTCTGAAGCAGGAATATTGTTCTGTATTAAATTCTGCAGGACTTTTCCATAAGGCTTTCTCTGATGGAGAGATCACGTGATCTGTAAATTGGCTTGGAGGGAAAAGGAAATTGATAAAATTCCATTGGTTGTTTTGTATATTCAGTGTAATAATAGAACCAGAGCACTGTGAACTCGTTAGTTTTACTTCAGGCAAGCTCATGAAACTATTTTTGTTAGTTTCAATAAATATGGGTTTGCACCTACCAAATTTTGCTTTGATTTTGTGGATGAATTAATCACAGAATCACAAGTTTCCCAGGTTTTCAGTTTAAAACTAAACTAATCAACCCAGATTAGTTCAAAGCTAGTCCCATATTTGTTCTAAGATTTCTTTCAATTTTTTAATGAACATGTGTGGCCTGTATAATGTACTCTACATATTTACATGGTCCTTGACACCATCATGTCTTGAGTTTGTACTGAAACCTGGTCTGGTGCGTTGGCATGGCTTTGGATGTTTTAAAGTCTGAACATTTTGTACAGCTCTAAACAGCATGTAAAAGTTCACAGGTTATAAAATAGTTTCCCTACCTATGCAAGGATAGATTGTCAAAACAGGGACGTATCCACATTTGTCTAAATTGGTTCAGCCCACTGCTAATAAAAAATTGTTATGCTTATGATCAGAGTACAGAGGGAAGGAAACCTGTGCAATTTTTTTTAAATTAGGATTTTTATGACAGCTGCTAGACTATTAGATGCATATAAAAGAATTACTTGATGCACTCTGCATTTGAAATTCACATTTAATTTATTGAACCATTAGCTTGCTTAAGATGAATGACTGAGGAATCATGACACAAAAGACACAGAAACAATTTTATTTCTAATTGAGAGAAACTCAGAAATCAAAACTGATTAAAATATTCATATGTGCAGTTTCCAGTTAGTAAATGAGAAAAAAAATAGCGATGATTGCTTAGAAATCATCCACCCACCAAACATTCTGGGTAAACAAGGAACATTTTAGCAGTTGTGTTGTTCAGTCTTTTCCTCTCTCCATGTATATTCGATATGTATATATATGAAAAAGAAATATACATATAAATAAAATTCCATCTTCTTTAGTTTATTTACAGTTGGCTGGTGCACACATTGCATAATTGGACTGTCTGTATTAACACTTAGAATTTATTATTTTTATGGTAGAGGTATGTATACAAAGACAAAATAATGCAAAGGAAAAATAAACTGATCATTTGCAAATATATAAAACCCTGTGAAATATCAGGATTTCTAAGTGTCTTAGTACCCAATTCCTTTTCATGTGTAATATATTACACCACTGAGACACTGATTAATAATGAAAAAAATGAGATTAGGCAGGATCTAGCTGCAAGATTTCCGTAGACCTCCCAGCAACATTGATCCTCAGGTGGGAATGTGAATAGCCACATGCTGAGGGACTCTGGTTTAAAAAGATGAAGAAAAAGTGTCTGAGTGATGAGGAACGGTTAATCTCTTGGATTGTGATTACCACATGCTGGTTTCCTATAAATAAAGATGATGCTAGGCATTAGTAGATATTTTTTGATTTGAGAAACAATGAGCAAGCATGAACCTGGAATAATTCATGCTTTGTTTACAGAAATTATCAAACTATTAGGCTTTGACTTATTTTGTGACTTGTGAAATTGGGAACACAGGTATAAACTCCATGTGCTGGAAGTTGAGAGAGTGCACTCATGTTGAATAATAAATGTATGCATCTATGACAATTCAACAAAATATGTGATTTATTATGTTTTTTGAGAACATCCTTAACAATAATATTCTTAAAAGAAGACACTGCACAAACGTTACCAGTATAAAGTGTTTCAGAATCCTTATAACTCAAACTAAAAATTATTCTACCAAAAAGCAGATTAAACATAAAAAAGATATAGGGTTGTCAACTTTCTAATCACACAAAAATGAACATGCTAGCCCTGCCCCTCCCCGAGGCCCTGCTCCCCGCTCACTACATTCCCCCTCACTTGGTGGCTTGCTCTCCCCCACCCTCAGTCACTTTCACTGGGCTGGAGCAGAGGGTTAGGGTGCAGGACGGGGTGAGGGCTCTAACTGAGGGTGTGGGCTCCAGGGTGGAGCCACAAATGAGGGGTTATGGGTGCAGGAGGGGGTTCTGGGCTGGGGTAGGAGTTTGGGGTTCAGGATGGGGTGAGGGCTCTGACTGAGGGTGTGGGGTCTGGGGTGGGGCTGGGGATGAGGGGTTTGGGGTGCATGAAGGGGCTCTGGGTTTGGGGAGGCTCAGGCCTGGGGCAAGGTGTAGGGGCTTCGGTTTACCTCCTGGTCAGTGGTCCAGCAGGGGTCTGAGGCATGCTTCCTGCCTGTCCTGACTCCGTGCTGAGCCCCAGAAGTGTGGCAGGAACTTCTGCACACTGCTCTCACCTGCAGGCACTGCTCCCGCAGCTTCCATTGGCTGCAGTTCCTGGCCAATGGGAGTGCAGAGCTGGTGCTTGGGGTGGGGGTAGTGCACGTAACCTCATGGCCTCCTTGCCTAGGAGCCGGACCTGCTGGCTGCTTCCAGAGCACAGTCCAGAGCCAGGACAGGTAGGGACTAAATTGCCTTAGCTCTGCAGCACCTCCTACTGGACTTTTAATGGCCCGGTTGGTGCTGCTGACTGGAGCTGTCAGGGTCCCTTTTCAACCAGGTGTTCCGGTCGAAAACTGGACACCTGGTCACCCTACACAGTAACTGTAGGTGACTAATAGATCTATTTGTAAGTATTTCTCACTCGGGCACACTCCCACTCTTAGCAAGTAACTGTTACTGAATTAACTGACTACAAACTATAGGCCCAACATTGAAGATGGTAATTTGGCCTGAAGTAATGGGCCAAAAGCACAGAGAATCAGATATGCTGATTTTCACCAGCGATGCTCCAATTAAGTTTTTGCATCATCAGAAAACTTGAGCATGTTTGAATTTACTCCCAACAAAGAAAGATACTCATTGTTACTCCATTTTCCTGCATAGTAACCCAAACAAGTAATAGCATAAAAAAGGTATACAAGGTAGTTCTGTTTAAAGATTGATACGTGTACAATTTAAAACTTTCTAGAGTGATAGGACTACCTCTTGGGTCAGTTTTCATATGCATTTGGCCAAAGCATGGTATGTGGGCTACTTTGAAGTCCTCTGCGGAACACTAGAAGATTCTTGACTACAAGTTGAATGTCTGTGGAAGTTATTGTATCAACTATACAACTGTGATATAAAGAAGTAATACAACATCTTTAAAAATGTTTGTTATCTGAGAAGTAGCTATCATTTTCATCTGCAGTTTAAGGACAGCTTGTGGCTTTCCCTTAGCATTTACAAAGAAAAACAAATGTCCAGGTGTATTTAAAAATGCCTAAGGAATTCAGAGAGAGGACAACTTCTTAGTGTTTTCTTTGGACTCCAAAAATAAGCTGCACCAATCATGCACAAAACAACTATTGGAAATACAAGCACGCTTTCCTCTTGGACTTGTCTAAAACCACAAACAGTTGGAAAGACTATATCTAGATGACACACACTATGAGTGTGTGATTTGTTTAATATTATCCCCATAAAGGCTGTGTCATGAAGGAGCTGGTATCTTGGCAAGTAAGAGAAAAAATTAAGATAACAGTGATAGAATCTCCTATCTCTATTGGAAGACAGTGACCATATCTTAATGAAACAAGCAAGTTGTTCAAACAGACAACACTTTTCCTTTTTGTTAAACATGCCTTATGACAGGTTTAGATACTGATGAAATCTCAGGGGCACAGGATAGCCTAAAGACAATCAGGTTTGCTATCAGTCCTCATCTATCTCGTGAACGCTTACAGTCCTTTAATACGTGGGCTAAAATGAAAGTGATTCCTTACATCTCTTCAGTTTAAATGACTAAAGTTTTGACAACAATTGCTGGAAGCACAAAAGCTTGAAATTTTGTACAATTTTGTCACTATCAAAGTGGAGGAAGATTCAACCATTCTTTAGGGCAACAGCTGACTTTCTGGTTTCTAATGCATCCTCATAAGATGTTAAGTTTATTCACCCCAGTTGAAACCCAGCATATGATTAGGAGACCCTTCTTTTGCTCACAGTTAATTCTGTCAGGGGTGGTTGTGGACAAAAATCAATTGCATATGTGCATCAGGCATGCTTATGGTAGGCTGTTGTGTTGCACCCGTGACATAGAAAATAAATAGTTCTTTAGCCTTGATGTGCTGATTATGAAACTTTCCAATTTCTCCATCCGCAGGCATTCATTCTCAAGGGCTAGCACCTAAAGCTGTTGCTAAGTGGCATATCTGCCATACAGGGGAAACATAACATTGGATTTCAGGAAAATCAATTCTGAGTTTTACAAGATCAAATCCAGAAGACAGCAAAAGAGAAACTGGACTTTATTATATAATGATAATCATTGTACTATACAGATTCTCGAAAGAGATGCATGGCAAAGAAACATCATATTGATTACTAGTAATAAACTCTGACTGTTATGGTTCCAACTGAGCTGCTTGAATCACTAGATATAACACTATTGATCAAAAACAGTGAGTATCTTCTTATCTGTAAATAAGGTCTTTTCATTCTATTTCTCAGTACTTGCAGACTGGTGAAAATGTGGTGAAGCACAACAAGACACCAGATGTCACTGCCACAGACTATTGCTAGGGGGAAAAAGGGAATTTGAATCTTCTCATAAACAAAGATATCAAATCCAGAAATGGATCCTTTGGGTAACATTTTTGAAAACTAGCCTGACCCATTTCCTCATGAGTCTGACATTTATTATTCAAAAAAAATATTATTAAGTGATCCTGTTTTCTCTAGCTGGCATACGTATCTATTTTCTCTTCAGTAAAAGTTTGAAGAGTAGATGAAAAGAAAACAGTATGCTTAAGATGGAAAGTATGTATATTCACTGAAAAAAATAAAATTAATAAATAGTGTCAGTATATACTAAAAGAAGTCTCCACTCTCTATAATTTTAACAACATATTTATTCTATTATTTTAAACAAATAGTTCTAGTAACTGTGTCTAAGTTGTCCCTGCCTATCTGAGAAAAGTTGCATCAATTAACAGGAGTGATTTTAAATCAATCTAGTCAAAGTAGTCTGATGATCCTACTTAGATTCATTTAAACTGGTTTAATCTCTTTAAATATGTTTAACTTAATTTGGTAATTTACACAACCAAATGGTTAAAAGGTTTAAATACCTCCATCATAGGGCCAGGTAGGTTGCCCCAGATTAATTATATAGAAAAGATGGATTTAATTAACCCAGTGCAATTTTTCTCATATAGACAAAACTAATTCTCACCTTGCTGTTCTACCTTACTCTACAAATGCTACAGTTACCACAATCATCATTACTATTTAAGTTTTTCATGCATGCTGTCATAATTTAAGGGTTAACTGTACCTTTGACCTCCTTCCTTGTCTTCCTCAGGGGCACCAACTGTAAAGTTTCAGGCTTCCCAGTCATCACCTCTCTTAGGCAGAGACTGTACCTCTCTCCCTCCAGACCAGGGGGTAGTTTTACAGTCCCTCTGCACCTCACCCTGATTTTCCCCCAAAATCAGACCAGATTCCAACACATGTGGTTAACTCTTTTCTCAAGAAGTACAACAGTGTATACTAGTTACCAATTAGCCTTCATAAAGAAAAACACATTTATTTTTAGGTCAAAAGCATTACAGAGAAAACTTAAAACCAATTTTATCATCAGCAATGAGGAAGTGAGTAGGTGAATATACTGTATGACTGGCTAGTTTAATGCTGGACATATTTTATTTTATTATCACCTCTCAAAGAAATAGTTATCCTCTAGGTAAGTGGTTCTCAAACTTATTTGATTGCATGCCCTTTCTTTGTGTTTGTAGTTGTTCATGTTTCCCTACCACACAAGTACATATACTGATAGAAAAAATCAACATGCAACTTTCACTAAATATTAAAAGCAGATAAGGCATTGTTTCAGATAGAGCCAATGATCCATTGTAGTAAGAGCAAAAGCAAAACTGTGATTGTGGTTGATGCTTACAATTAGATGTGCACATTGCGTCATAGCAAATGGATTAATCTACAGATGGCAACGACTTTGTACAATGCTATGGAAGCTTAACAAAAATCCACCAAAATACACAGCACCAACTAGAGTCAAACGCACAGCAACCTGTGAGGACCTGATATGTCTGGAGCAATCAGCTTTGATAGTTACTCAATGCTGTACATAAAATATGCGCAGTATGTTTGTTTTTCTTAAAGCTTCTCACGCACCCAGAATACATTCTGCACACCCCAGCCTGAGCACCTCTGCTCTCAGTGTATGAGAATGACTCTGGTAAGCTCCAACTGTGAGGCCAACAGGCTTCATATAGTAACTAAATAAATGAGGCTTTAAGTCCTTTATCTTCCATCACATTCTGCTTGGTGAAGGTGTTTTTTTTAAAAGGCACTATATGGCTACATGAAGCAAAAGGAGACAGTTGATTGATAATATCATCTTGTGGTCTAACCACTAACTTGAATCTTGAATGACTTTTGGCATATTTGTTACAATATATTTATTGACAGTTGCAGGAAATGTGCTTTGTTGCTCTGCTTGTCATCTGAGCAATGAATAAATTTGGAGATCTACCTGAAACTGAGAGTATTTCTAAAGACTGAAAAGTATTTTTGTTTACTGTTATTAAACATATAGGGACAGACTCTGATACCTTTACTCAGACAGAATCCCACATACTGTATTTGTATTGGGGATTAGGTAGAGGTCTCATGCAAGATCAGGGCTCTATTTTAACAAACAGTAAGAGACAGTCCTAGCTCTAATGAAGAGTCTAAGAAGGCAATCAAAAGAGTGCCAAATCCGCACCCGGTTGACATGAATGGGAGTTTTGCCATTGACTTCGGTGTTACCAAGATTTTACCCAAAGGAGAAGAGGGAAACAGATTGGAAGTCTTTTGGGATCATCACTCCTACATTTTAATACAGTGCCCCGCACAAATGGTTTTAGAATCCTCTGCAAAGTTTGTATGTGTGTTCTGTGTTACACTATCCACATGCCCCTTGAAGAGGTAAACAGTGAGCTCAGAACATCCAAGTAAGTGAAGTTCTTTCTGGGAGAAGGTGTGTTTAAGTCAAGGGAGAAGGGGAGTTTCTCAGCATTGATTCTAGGGGTTGGACAGTGGGCTGTGTGGTTGCAGCTCTCAGGAGCAGGTGCTAGATAGAGGATCTGCACAGAGTGAGTGCCTAGACATCCCAAGATAAGGACAGGGCATAGGTTATATTCAGACTTAAAACACAAAGGGATTTAATATCTAGATTCCCTCACAGGAGGTTGGCAAGTAGCCAAGAGTGGGTACTCAATTGGAGCTGTGACACTTGGTCACGCTTCCTTGGACATGAGAGAGCAGGCAACCATATTGGTTAAATTCAGTCAGATGCTGAATACTTGGCAGCTGCAATAGTATCACAATTCATAATGGTGTGTTCTTTCCAGTATTGATACAATTAGAGCTGGGAGCCAAAACTGCAGGGCTGAGCAACATTATCCCATCGCAAAGTGAACCTTGCAGGGGTTTGCACATCCTGAAATCAAATATTCAAGTCAGTCGGTTTAGTTGTTAGAAAGGTTTCTGTGAATGTTTTTATGAGAGTTACTTACTAAAAGAATCTTGTAGAGAATAAAGAAACATGGTTTTCTAAATTAGATGTGTGTTGTTTCATTGGAAATGTCAAGACGTAAAGCCATCAGCAACCCAAAAATATAATATCCAAAATAACTATAAGAGATTAGCGCTACCTGGCATGACTTGGTGGTGCTGTAATAGAATTTATAATCATTGAATGGAAAAGCAAAAGATACAAAAAGTAGTGCTCAGCACCACCCTCTTTCTATCAATTTAGCAATTTTTGATTGATTATGCCATTCTTTTCATTGGCTTAGATCAAGTTTACATTTCCTTACAAGTTGCTATAATACAATAATGGTTATTGTAATGAAGTTATTAAATCTGGGAGTCAATAATGATGGACTATCAGAAAGATCTTATGAACTGCATTGGCAGTTACAAATAATGGTTTAATATAAACCATTGGTCCCATAGTTAGGAGTAATCAATTTATATTGCTAAAAAATGGACTTGTAGAAACAAACATTTTTGTATACTGGGCCAGATCCTGAGCTGATATAAAACAGACTAGCTATACTGCAATATAATTAGGCCAGTTTACATCATTGGAGGATTGTGTTTTTAACAGAGGAGATACTATTGTGGTAATAGCAATACTGACTGTCCAAAATATTCAAAAATTATGAGTCAGATCCCATAATATCATAACATTTGGTTTAAAAATCGTGAGATTTTAAAAAAAAATCCATTTTGTGTGTGTGTGTGTGTGTGTGTGGCTTCTGATTTTTGAACCTTGGGAGTGCCTTCAGGTCTCATTTTCAAGCTTTCCCCCCATAATTATAGGGGTCAAAAATTTAATCTTTATTTTTAAATGAAAGCTGAGATTCCTAGTTAATCATTTGTCCCTTGGAGCTGGGGCTTTATGGGAAACAACAAATATTGTGAGACTTGTGATTAAAAAATGCAAGAGTTGTCAACATAGTTGTCATTCAACAACTAGTAAAGAAAAAAAAAACACTACCACCACAAAGGCTAACTAAAATAGTAGCTTTTTTTAATAAAAAGGTGAAGCTTCATAAGGATGTGCTAACTGGTCATCATAACTATTGTATCAACACAGAAACAGGCATACAGTAGCTCTAAGGTCCAGTAAATCCCAGAGGAGGTGACTTCCTGTCTAACTGCTTGCTTGCCAGAAGAAATTCCCTGTACCTCCTCACAGAAAGTATGTTTACACTGCAATCTAAGTTGTGACTACAGCTCAGGAATACATACCTGCGCTACCTTTATCTGGCTGGTACAGCTAAAAAAACAGTGTAGACATGGGGGACCCAGCCTCGGCACAGGTTAACAAAGGAAGCAGGTACTGGTAGTCCTCAATGTGCTTATAGAGACCACATTGAAGACTGTGCCAGCACTTCTATGTTGTTATTGCTAGCCATGCTAGTGCAGGAAACTATCATGGGTCTGTCTACTCAGGCTTCCGTCACACCGCAGATTGCAGTTTACACACAGACTTAGCTAAAGGGAAGCATGCAGAAAAGTGGCAGAATAACCAGACTCTGAAAGACTCAAATTCCCCCAACATTATACACAAATAGACTTTCACTCTAAGGTTGGATAATCTTTGTCTCATTTACAGTTTGTATCATTCTATACTAGTGAACAACAAAATAAAAAATGGATTCTTTGAAACTCTCAGCCTTTCTCTTGTTTCCACTCCTCAGTGCAATTTGAATTGGAATGACTTTCCTTGCATTATTCCATTTTGACCCTGTGTTGGGGTGGACATCCACTCCGGCCCTGAAGGGGTTAAACCAGCCCGGGGAAGGGGCTGAGGCTGCGAGAGGGCTGCTGCTGGGGTAAATGGCAAGCCTGGGCTGAAAGAGGAAACAGCCACAGCTGTGGCCATGCCCCAATGAGGGCCCAGCTGGCCGTTATAAAAGGGCAGTGGGCTAGGAGCTCAGACAGAGTCTCTCTCTAGCCTTTGAGAGAGAGACGGGCCTGGCTGCTGGGAGCTGAGCAAGGTACTTGGAGTGTAGTAGCACTGGGGAAAGGCCAGAGGAGCTGGAGAGCTCTGGCCTGGAAAGCCCCAGGCTGCAGACCTTGACAAAGGCCGGAAGAGGTACTCGGGTTGCAGAGGACAGCCCAAGGGTAGGCACAGGCAACAGGTCCAAACCTCCCTTGCTTATGATGAGTGGCTTTTACATTGCAGTCCTCCCCAGTGAGCGGGGCTAGATGGTGACTAGCAGTAGCCTTATACTGAGATGAGGTGGGAATTGTGTGTGGCAGTTCCCCTGTGTGGGGAGACCCAGAAACCATGGGGGTACTGCCAGAGGGCAGCACCCAAGGGAAAGGGGCACTGGGGTCCGGGAGGGACATGGGGCCAGAGGCAGGTGAGACTTGGGCCTGCAGAAGGTGCTCCAAAAGCTGGAGAGCTAATTCCCTGGGCGACCAGCAGGAGACACCACAGGGTGTGTTGTCACCTTGCTACAGACCCATGAAGTCAATGGGCGCTATTCAGATTAGTAGCTGCTCATTGGTGCGATTCAGAGGTTCACAGTCTGGCTCTAACAGCATATGTTTCTGAGTTGTTTGAAGCCAGAGTTTTGGTACAAACAAACAAAAAATTACTAGAATGATAATGAGATATGCCATGTTCTCTCACAATGAAGATGTCACCTCAGATCTCAATATCATTGTCACTTTCAATGAGCAGTTTTCATTTTGTTGACTACATTTTTTGAGGCAGAGTACTGGTCCAAAATAAACATATTTATTAGCAACCACAGCAAGTCACTGTTTAGAGGCAAAACAACGACAGAGGCCTCAACCCCATCCAAAAGATCTGTCTGTGGAACAGAACATGCCTGAAAGCCTCTGTAGAATGGCTCAAGATGGAGAAAGGGAGAAAATTTGGATACTTTCTGATCCATCACACAGTTTTTTATCTTTGCAGTGTTTTGGTCTTCAATAGTCTCCTGGGCATAAGACTGAGTGACTAGTGCTGTGCCTCTTTCTTTTCCGTATTCATGCTTGGATATATTGAAGGTACTCCACAGGCTCATCTTTCACATTTACTTTACAATCATTCTGATCTGAGACACTCTACAAATTAAATTAAATCTCAGTTCCTTTCCCAAAACTTTCACTAGCATCACAGCTAGGGCTGGCTGGAAAACAAAATTCAACCCCCGGGTTACTTCATGAATGAATAAAGTGTAAAATGTACCAGCATAAGTTCATAGATTACACTGGTCTACAATTTTTGAGAAGTTGTCTGCTTCAGAGATAAAGTGTGATATTTATTATGTATTTTGATGTGCTGAATTCAAATATGACAATTAAAACAACTGATTGGCTACTGTTTCTAAGATATTTAAGTTTTTACATTTTATATCTATGTATATTGTGTAGATAGTAGAGTTTTAATCATAAATTGTAAACCTAGGTCTTTTCATGTGTTTATGGTTGCTTTACATGATAATATTTCACCTGTCCTGTTTATGTAACACTTTAAAAATCAGCAAAAGGGTTCTATAAATAAAATTTATTATGAAACAAAGGGCAAAAAACTATTATGTACATAGTATAGTCCTATTCAGTGTCTACTCAACGCTTCTTGGCTTGTCTCTTTATTCATTAAATGGAGCATCTCTTGTCACTGTCCAGCAATAGTCTGCAAGCATTGATGGGCTCCATTTGCCCTGATAGCCTGCCAGGAGATTCCACTGCTGTAGTCTGGAGCCCAACAGCTCTGCCTTACTCGTAGATAGTTCCAAATCCCTGACAAGGTCATTCAGTTCACCTTGTGTTAGGAGGTGTGGTTCAGAGGAGGAGGATGGGAGAAAATGTGGGTCCTGTGACATTGATGGTTCAGGATCAGAAGTTTCATCCTCTTCCTCTTCCTCGTCTGACTCAAGTGAGAATGATTCTGGTGCATCAGGAACCGGCAGTCCTTCTCTGTGGGGTACTGGGCGTATAGCTGATGGAATGTTTGGATAATGCCCAGTCCACTTTTTCTTCTTTGATACACCTTTCCCAACTGGAGGCACCATGCAGAAGTAACAATTACTGGTATGATCTGCTGGCTCTCTCCAAATCATTGGCACTGCAAAAGGCATAGATTTCCTTTTCCTGTTCAGCTACTGGAGAAGATTTGTTGCACAAGTGTTGCAGCATATGTGTGGGGCCCACCTCTTGTCCTGATCTCCAATTTTGCAGCCAAAAGAAAGGTGATAGGGTTTCTTAGCCATAGTGGTTCTACTGCGCTTTTGTGATGCAAAAGTCACTTCACCACAAACACAGCAGAAGTTATCTGCACTGTTCACACAAGTACGAGGCATCTCTGCTCACTTTGGCTAAACAGAAATGTGTCCCTTTGCAAAATCAAACACTGACAAATAAGAGAGCACGACACTGTATGATTTCTAGAGCTGATATAGGGCAATTTGTTCAGCAGAGTGATGTAAGCTTTGTTATGATTGCATCATCCATGACTTCTAGGAATAACATGATGCAGTTCAGATCAGGTATGATGCAATACCAGCTTCAGATTGCATCATTCATTGTTTTGCCTAAAAAGCAAGTACTGTCCAAACCCAGTCATAGATTTATTCATAGATCCAGTCAAAGATGTATTTTAGTCATTTCTGGTTTAAACTGAGATCCCTTCCCTTTATAACTCACTTAACCTCCGCCATTCCCAAGTCAAGGGTCGTATACACTGACCCAATAGCATATCTTGAAAACTAGAGCCAATCAACAATTTAAAGCATCATTTTCTTTCTCAATGACCCAGAATTAGTAAAGTTGGACTACATTTATTTCAGAAGCATTTTGGCTGTAGAGCAGTGTTATAAGTCCAGAAGGTGTGCACTGTGATCATTTGGTCTGACTTCCTGTATAACACAGGCCATTGGACATCCCTGAATTAATTATTGTTTGAACTAGACCATATCTTTTAGATCAGCCATGAATGATCTGCATAACAAAACACTGGTGGCTGATATTGGATCAGATCATAAATTTGAGCTGGCATCAATGAGTTTGAGGCTAGGAGCCACCAAAAAAGTACTGAGCACTAAGGTCTATGACATGGCCAGACTGAAAGAGACAGATATCAGGAAAGAATATAAAGAAGCCATGCAATCTAACATCATGTATCTGGCAAAAGAAGAAATGAATATTGAAGACACATGGAACAATGTAAAAAATGGGACTATGAGAGCTGCTGAATAAACAGGCTACAAGACCAAAATCAAGATACCAAAGTGGATAATGGATGAAGTGCTGCAATTGAGTGACAAGTGTAAGAAGCTGAAGAAGATTAAAAAGGAAGATGCAAGTCTAAAAACTGAGTACTATAGTTTAACCAGAGATAAAACAGAAAGTGAAGAGAGACAACTGAATAAATGAGCAATGCAAAGATGCAGAAGAACACACAAAGAGGAATGCAATGCAGGGGTTTATTGGAAGATAAGATAATTGAGTGGGCCATATGAGCTGAACATGTTGGCAGTAAAAGAAAAGCACAGGAAAATAATGAAAAAGCAAAGAAGAAGCAATGGAAAGAATATTTGAGGAACTGTACAAAGTGTAGAACATGCTGGATGAAACAGTCTTGGAGAAGTTTCCAATACAAAATGAGGGAGAGCAGAAGTCGGAATTGTGATCAGAAGTAAAGATCTCAATAGAAAGTTTGAAAAAGAAAAAGGCACTGAGAAGTGACAACATAATGACAGAGCTTCTGCAAGCAGGCAAGAAACACAGGGTAAAGATGAGATGCAAATTGTTCAACAAGATTTACAAACAAGGAAGTGCTGAGTGAATAGGGGGAAAGGAGATAAGAGAGAGTCCAAGAACTACAGAGGAATCAGCATATTGAGTGTGTGGGAAAAGGTTTCACCAAAACATTGCAAAGGTGAATGAAGAGGAATGTGGAAGCAGAGAAACAGGCCAAATTTAGACCAGGACAAAGTACAATAGACCAGCTGATTATGATTAGATACGTCGAAGAAGTAAATAGAACATAACTAAATCTGCTACAACTCCATAGACTTCAAATAGGCTTTTGACAGCATTTTGCAGAAAAGGTTATGGGAAGTTTTGAGAATGTATGGCATCCCCAAGAAACTGATCAAGTGCTAGACAACATCTACAGGAAATTGATGAATGGTTTAGGAATATGTAGGAGTGAGGCAAGGATATATGCTATTGCCTGTTTTGTTCAACTTGATATTGGAAGCAGTAATACTGTAGCACTAAGGGACTAAATGGGAGGAATCAGGTTATGTGGGAGGACAGTGAATAACCTTAGATTCACAGATAATATTGACCTCATAGCACTGACCAAGGAGGACGGCAATTGGAAGACAAGAGGAACAAGTAGAGATCAAGTCCGAAGACAGAGACAAACAACTAGAACAAGTGGAGGGAAACTGTGTACCTTAGAGAATTAGAATTAAAGACTATGAACTATGAAGGTGACATAAAAAGAAGAATTGGACTAGCTGCTACTATATTCAGAAAACTCTACAAGATCTAGAAGGCTAAAATGAAAATCAATGTGTATGAGACAACTGTCCTGCCAATATGGCTGTATAGGTCAGAATGCAGGAGTGTGAAGAAAACCAACAAATGAAAGATATTGAATGCAGAAATAAACTGACTGAGGAAAATATGGAGAGTTTCAATGCTGAAGAACAGAAAAAAAATTAAGTGATAAGAAAATATTTACGAGAAGAAATAACACTGTTACAGAATATTCACAAAAGAGAACCGTAGCTGTTTGGACACGTGTCAAGAATGGACTGAGAAAGGATATCACACTTAAAGGTATATATCAGGGTGCAAGAAACTAGAAATAGAGGAAGCCTAAGGATGCACTAGATAGATGCACTAAAGAATGACAGAACACAAAAGGTTTAAAGTTAAAAGAAGCTTGTACAAGATACAAGGTAGTAGAAAGATTTACTCTGGCACCATCATCACTGCTGAGCTGATGGATGGGAATCAAAGTAGAAAAATATATCTTTTAGAAAAAATCTTAAGATTGATTTAAAATTTCCAGTGATAGTGAATCCACCACAACACTTGGTAAGTTGCTGCAATGGTTACTCTGTGTTCAAAATGTGCACCTTATTTCTAGTCTGACTTTGTCTAGCTTCAGCTTCCAGATATTTATACCTTCATCTGATAGACTGAAGAGCCCTCAGTCATCAAATTTTTGTTCTCCATATAGGTGTTTATTGACATTGATCTAGTCACCCCATCACCTTTTATTTGTTGATTAATTGACACCAGGAGTTCAATCTGTTTCAGTTATCAGTAAAAGGCATATTTTCTGAACCTTTAATCATTCACATGACTCCTCTCTGAACCCTCTCTGATTTATCTAACATTATTCTTGAATTGTGGAAACCAGAACTAGGCATAGTATTCTGGTAGCAGTCACAAATAAAGAGGTAATATAACATCCTTACTTCTATGCAAGATTCACAAATTGTGAGAAATATTGCATCTGCCAAGCATTAAGGTACAACTAGATTGAATTTAACAAATATATTTCCATGAAGAGCTCATAAAGATTATTCTTCAGATATTACAGTAATGGAGGGGCCATACAAGTAGAGAGGTACTCAGCGGGATAAATTCACAGCTGGTGAAAGTGAGCAAATTGATGGAGTAGCATGTGATTATGCCAACGGTGGATTTAGCTACTAGCCTGTGAAGAGCAACTCCGCCCTGTGAGCCAAAAGAAAGATTCTCTGTCATCCACTAGGAACTGTGCTAATCTTATCATAGAACTAATTTATGTATTTGATTATTAATAAGAACATAACTGTTGAAAGGAAAACATGTATAAAGTGTAGTTGCAGCTATGTCGGTCCCAGGATATTGGAGGGACAATGAAAGATATTACATCACCCACATTGTCCCCCAAAGTGAAATATGGAGGCAGTTAATGAGGGGATTTGAACTAGACCCTTAAGAATAGGGAGTCATAAAGGTTAAAAAGAGCAGTGACTTGGACAGGCTTCTTTTGGTATGTAAAAGAGCAGGTAGTCATATGGAGTAATCTGTGATGAAAGTTTGTGCACTGAATCATACGAACTAGGGACTTGAGCCTGGATCTCCAATGTCCCTTGCCAGTGGCTTAGTTACTAGGCCATAGAGAATTTCTCATTCTCTTGCTCTTGTATTATGACTAGAAATTATAGTTAAATACTGAGAACTTGTTAGGTTTGCTATGCTGCCTGCTGTGAAGGGGAGCAAAACTGCAGAGAAAACCAGGGCTCTGTGATAGGGAAAAGCATCTATGTGAAATGCATCTCCTCTGTGTAGCTGCCTGCCTTGTGTCTATAAAATTATCTATGTGGCCAATGGGCCATGCAGCAAAAATGAGAAGAGAGTGGTGAGTAACTACTTTGTGAGGTATGCTGCTAACCAGATCAATAAAAGATCTGCAGAAAAATGTGTTGAACATAAAGACAGCACTAACTCCAAGCACTTTGTGATCTTCCTATAGAACAATGAGGCTCACCAGCTGCTGCTCTGGCTGTGCTGCCATGGCAGGTGATGGTGGGGCTGGAGACCACCATTAAGGGACATATCAACACAGAGCTCTGTGGAGGCCCCAGTACTGGGGAATCAGACCCCCAGAGAACTACAACATCTGTATCTTTTCTGGCCCTGCTTTCTAAATTGTCCTGTGGACTTGAGCTCTGGAGGGGGAAAGGGAGTATGAATCCACTTCATGATACTGAGGTTACTGTGGTTTAGAATCTTCAGTATTGAGAAGGAATTGCTTTGAGGAGACAAGTATGTAGTGGAGTGTATATCATGCACGTAGCTTTATAGCTGTCGGACAGTTTGGATAAGTAATGATAAGAAACCAGAAGCATTAGGTTGTCTGGAGAGAGAAGGCACAGCATTTTAATTACCTGTTTCTTCTTAGCTCAGTCTGACTTCTCAGTCCTTTGGAAATATCTAGTTCAAACTGGGCCTGCTCCAAAGCTTAAAACAGTAATTAACATAGTCACTCCCATACTGATATGGCACCTGTCCATAGAGGGCATATTTTCATAATTTAAAAAAATTATAACTAGTCCTTATATCTTGTTGTAACTACCCTGAATAACGAATGAAGTTGGTTCTTTTCAGCATATGAGTTGTTTTTTTCATTGTATGGATACATTGCTGGTTATTGTTAAAGGTATATTCTTGTACTGTTCTCTTAACAGTATTGTCTACATCTTCCCCATAAAAGAAAAACCTATGTAAGAAGTCAGAAAACTCTGCTGGGATTTTTTCTACATTGGTCCCCATTTTCCCCTAATGAATCTTACCTTTTTTTCCCGGTCCATATTACCTTTTTTTGGTGCCTTTTGTATTATATCTGTTCCCTCAGTCATGTTCAGAACTCCTCCCATTAGGATATCCTCACTGGACCAATGGAACTATGCCAATTTACACAAGCTGAGGATCTGGCCCTGAGTGTTGACTCTATTGAGTCTATTTACTGGACTTTTTGGTGGCATTTCAGTGCTGAAAATTACATGTGTACATGTCCATACAATACCTTATTACTGTAGCTTGCTGACCCAATCAAATGAGTTCAAAACACAAACATAGATCATCACATGACACTGTGGATTATTTTGCAGTGTAACCAAGGCCATTTGCTTTAATTAGGGTCCTCTGAAAGAGTGATTCAGTAGCAGATGATCAAAGCACAGTTAAACACTCTTTCCCTCCTCTCACAACTCTCTTTTCGTCTACCCTTCTCATGTTTCTGTTTTCTTTTTTCCTGTATCTTCCCAGAGCAATGGTGGTGACTGTTAATGATGAAATATTTGGTTCTACTCCATCCAATCATTTTTAGAAAATTAAGCCCCATAAACTGTATGCTTTAAGCATAATGAGACATTTATACTAATGAATAATAATGATATACAAATAAACTCCACTTCTGATTAGCTGCAGACATGTCACTACCTGGTTGGCAAAAAATAATAAAAGAAAATGGATAAGGTGCAATGGATTTTTTTTTCTCTCACCTTTTTTTTTTTTTTGGTCATTTATCCTAGTCAAAAGAAGCAAGCTATAAAAATCATACAGCACCAGAAGTGTGCAAGACAAAATAAATTAATGTCTGCACAATTCTGCCATTTTAAAATGATGTTCTCATAAGCAGGTCTGCATGAAGAAATGATGGTTGGTGATATTTCTGTTTAGTCAGAGGTGACAGAGCCATTTCATTTCATGAGCAGTCAACAGTACGCACAACCCAATAAAAATAACACCAACCAACCAGCAAAAAAAATCCGTGATAATATTAGATGAACATAATGAAGAAAGAGAGTTTGAGGATTATGGAGCAGATTTTGATCTCAGTGACGCTATTCACAGGGGGGTGTGGCAATGGTAGGTTTCTCTCTCAATTCATCTGGGTGAGAAAGTAAAGATTGAGTGGCACTTTTCATGCTGATAGATCTTTTTTGCTGAAGCAGCTCTTCCTTCCTTGGAGCAGGTTGCTTTAGAAAGAATTTTGTGATTTTTTTCCAAGCACTGTGGTTTAACTGTATTTTAAATTTTATTTCCAGAAATAGTATGTCCCCAGGGTAGCATTTCAACATGTTAGGGACCAGGGGCTGCTGTAGGGATTTTGCCACCCCAAGCATGGCAGGCAGGCTGCCGCCGTCGGTTTGCCTGCGGAGAGTCCACTGGTCCCGGGGCTTCGGCGGACCTCCCGCAGGCCTGCCGCCCCAAGCACGCACTTGGCATGCTGGGGCCTGGAGCTGCCCCTGTTAGGGACTTGGAGCTAGTGCCTGCACCACCACAGTCAATGGGAACACAATGAGATGTTTAATTCTGTTTGCTTTACTCGCTCAAATAGTCCTATTGATTTCGGTGGGATTTCATGTGAATAAAGGGGCAGGATTTGGTATGATTTCATTTATGATTTAATACTCAGGTACTGATGCTCTTCCAAAGTCAAATTGTTGGTAATCTGTATTAAAATCATCTGCAAAAGACAAATCAAAAGTGGACAATCCAATATTTCTTGCAAACTAAAGCTCTTCTTATTTAGGTGAGAGTTTTAAGCATGCAAGAATTATGCTCCAAGAGTACATAGCTGTTACTACAGGGATCACAAGATGGCTTCATAATTGCTGCAATTCAATGTACTGAGGATGAAATATTGCTGAAGTTAAGAGCAATAGAAAAAGTGGGTCTGAATGTCCTTTCACTAGTACTTGTATAAATGAGAGGATCATCAGGCCCTATATTTTGTTATTGTAATGGAATGGAATTCAGGACAAGTTTGGGTTTTCAAATGCATAAATAAATATGGAGGATATATTGGAGGATTTTGATTCAGACACAATGACAGCAAAGGACAAAGCCCGCATTGCAAACTGTACAGGAAAAAAAACCCAAGATGACTTAAATGACAGCATCTATATAAATGCAAGAGGAGCTATTGCAGTACAACGTGTCAAAGATATGGAAAGAAATAATGGTGTCTGCAGACAGAAAAATGTAGGATGCAAACAAACTTGAATCTGGTAATTTTAGAGTTCACATATTTTGCTGTTTTCTGCTGATACCAAATTTTCATATTAAGAAAAGATGTCTAGCAATCTCCTTACCCTTACCCTTACCCTTCAATATGTGATCACTGTCACACGGTGAGTGCCTTTCTTGATCTCCCACTATCACTGCTGTGAGGGGAATCTGTGCTTGAGATTTTTATGCTCCTGGAGCCTGAATGGAGTCCAGACACTACCCCAGTCTCAGAGACCCTAGGCATATTCTTAGGATGCTCACAGGAGAGTGCTGATCAAACAAAATAATAAAACATCCTAAATACAGTGTCCTTCATTACCTCACTCTTCCCTTGGTGGTCCTTAGGGGATCTTCTATGTTCAATTAGAGACACACAGGGTCCTCCATCCCTTTGCCTATTTCCTGCCTCTACCGCAGACTTCCTCATCTTAATCTGGTGCAAAATGTCTCTTTCCCAGTTGGACCCTATGAGTCCTTTTATAGACTCCTGCTGGAGTCATCACCTGCTGCTTTTATTCAGTCTTTTGGACTTTTTCCACTTCTCTCAAATCCTTTTCCCTTCAGATAAGGGGAGGAACTGTCTTCTCCCACCTACAGACATCCCATTGTTCCAAGGTGTTTTACTTCACACCAGCGCTTCACTTGAGCACTGATCACTCACTGTTGGCTCTAGCCTGGCAGAGACATGAAACAACCCTGATAAATCAGAGTGGATCCACATACACTTAGGCTTTCAATGACTCAGCAATGTCATGATACCATTTCATTAAATCATCCACAATTCAGAGAGACTCCCACTTCATCACAATCTTGCTCATAAAGCTCATAATATGTTGTGTTCTGCTACCCCATTGTCTCCAGGTAAACAATAGGGACAACAAAACTCCTCCCCCCATCTTCTCACAGTCCAACGCCTAAACAAATTGAGTAGTGTTTGAGTCATTTAAAACTAGATGGAACTGAGAATTCCTGCTGTCTTGTGAAATGAAAGATTGTTCCCTTGTATGTAGAGAAAACAATCCTTCATTGCACAAGATGAACTGCCTCTTCATCTCTGATGTTTATTATTCTATCATATGATTCTGTAAGTAAGTAGTATAGTCTTGGAAATGGAAACAAATCTGCTGACCTACAGAAATTGTAAATGAAATGCCTTGTGGTTTATGAAGGAATTGAGCACTTGGTGGTAGACAGCATTTCCAGTTGCCTCTACCCATTTGAATGCCAGTAGGTGAATATTTGCTTTTGATTATTAGATTTAAATGGGAAGTTGGAGAATTTAGAGAAAAGATGATGGTTCTTAAAGCCCTCTGGGGCTAAATTTATGACCAGATTTGGGCTGTGTTGTGACAGCAAAATGTGAGTGTTTGCTATTTCGCTACTTTCCCAGGCCATCGTGAATTTCACTCTCTTGATCCTAACAATGTATAGTTATTACAGAAGATATATTTTAGTCTCTTGCTTGAGTAGTAACTGCTAATTTAGACCTCATCATTTTATATCTATAGTTGGAATATTTTCCAATGTGTCTTACTTTGCATTTATCAACATAGATTTAATCTGTCATTTTCTTGCCCAGGTACCTAGTTTTGTGAAAACACTTTGTAACTCTTCATAGTCTATTTTGGACTTTTACTAGCTTGAGTAATTTTGTGTTGTCTGCGAACTTTGCCAGCTCTCTGTTTACCCTTTTTTTCCTGACATTTTATGAATTTGTTGAATAGCACTGGTCCCAGTACAGATCCTTGGGAAAACCCACTATTTACCTCTTTCAACTGTGAAAACTGACCATTTATTCCTAACCTTTGTTTACTGTTTAACTAGTTACTGATTCATGAGAGGACTTCTTTCTTATTTGCTTAAGAGACTGCTTAAGAGACTTAGGTGAGGGACCTTACCAAAACCTTTCGGAAAGTCTAAGTACACTATATTGACAGGCTAACTGATTTCCACATGGCTTTTGACATCCTCAGAGAACTCTAATAAATTGATGAGGCATGATTTACCTTTACAAAAGCCATTTTGACTCTTCCCCAACATACTATATTTATCTATGTGTCTGATAATTCTGCTCTTTACTGTAGTTTTAACCAATTTGCCTGGTATTGAAGTTAGGCTTACCAGCTTGTAATTGGCATGATTGCCTTTGAAGCCTTTAAAGAAAGGTGTTACATTACCTACTCTTCAGTCATCCTGTACAGAAGCTGATTTAAGTGATAGGTTACATACCACAGTTAGTAGTTCTTCAATTTCATATCTCAGTTCCTTCAGAACTCTTGGGTGAATACCATCTGGTCTTGGTGTCTTATTACTGTTTAATTTATCTATTTGTTCCAAACCTTCACCCAAGCCCTGCAAGGAATGCCTGGATGAAAATAATTGCAGATATTTTCATTGTAGGTGAAGGGAGCAATTATACAGAAGCTGAAAGAGAATATGTCATAAAACTACAAGCTTTTCTTCAGTGATGCAAGGGCAAGAACATAAAAAGCAGCCCAGAATAAATGGAATTCACACAGCATGAGGTGACATACATTGGACATCTACTCACAGCAGAGGGTCTGAAAGTTGATCCCAACAAGATCAAAACAGTCAGAGACATGCCAGCTCCAGGTGATGTGAAAGGGATTCAGTGGTTCATAAGAATGATAAATTTTCTGTCCAAAGTCTGTCCACATCTGTTTTCAGTAGCAAAACCCATACATCATCTCACAAAGCAGGATAGAGAGTGGGACTATGCAGGTCCCCAGCAGTAAGAATCTGACATGCTGAAATAAATGATGAACCACCTGATGCTCTAGTGTGATGCATCAGAGAAGGACGGGATGTAGCTCCTTTGCAGTAGACTGAACAAGGATACATCCAATCAGAAAAAAAGAACATCTAGCCATGGTATTTGGAGTGGAGTGATTTCATTGGCAATCTGTGACCACCCAGTGATAGTTCAAACAGACCATAAACCCCTAGAAACAATTATGGCAAAGCCACTTCTTAGTGCTCCAAAGAGATTGCAGTGCACATTGATATACCTCCAGCTCTAACAGATAGAGATCAGATGGCATTCAGGAAGATTACTGGTGTACAGGATTATAGGGTGTTGGCCGACACCTTGAACAGAACATATATAACCATCATCAGTGAGTTGCAGGAGGGGGATCAGGGTGCTTCAGTATCTCCCAGTTTCAACAGCAAAGCTGATGAAAATCAAAGAAATTACAGAAAAAGCCATCAACTACAGATGATAAAAAGAGTGATACAAACAGAGTGTCCAGAAAACAAATTTCAAGTACTGGTAGGAGTAGAGCCATATTTTCAAATTAAAGATGAGCTGATTGTGCAGGATAGAATCATATTTTGAGGACCAAGAGCTATTTTCCTTGTTCTCTTTTGTAAAGATATCATGAAAAATTACATGATTCATACCTGGGCATTGACATCTGTCTTAGATGAGCTCAGGACAATTAAACAAGCTCGGCATAATTTAAAATGAACTGCTTCTAAAGAGCCAGTACAGGTAAGACCTGCAGGAGCAGGGCAAGAGACCCCAATCCGAGGTACTGATGTGCCATAGGACTCTGACCAAGAATTGCCACCTCCATGGTTCATTCTTATGCAGAATCATGTTCTGGTCTCTCATCTGAGAATAATGATTATGCAACTGCAGTTTTGGTAATGTGCTCTGAGGCCACAATCTCACTTCATAAAGACCACTGAGCAGCCAAGAGTTCAGCCACTCACTACCAGCCTGAACTGGATTTGAACTGGTTACTTGTGGTAACCTTGTAAAAAGCACCTGAGTGACTTATGTGCCTGAGTGCCACTTTCAAAAGGGACTTACAGCCAGATTTTAAAAGGTGTTACTCACAAATATGCAGTGTCAGGCAGGATTTTTAAAAGCACTTATGTGCCTAACTGCATTGAAATCAATGATATTCATATCAGCGGAGTTATTATACCTATGTGCTTTTGAGAGTCCACTTTAGGCACCTAATACCTTTAAAAAACTGGCTGTTATGTAGGATCCTCAGTCATATTAAAAGCAATCGGATTTAGGCTCCTGGGTGACTAATTCACTTTTGAAAATGGGATTTAGGATCCTAAGTCACTTAGGTGCTTATGAAAATGTATCCCTAGAAGGGAGGTGGTCTTTGCAACATGATTAATCTTCTGTGCCCTTTTGTTCCCTTATATCATTTGAATTAACAAATAAAATGTAAAAGTATGCAGTTTAAGTAATATGACAGTACTGAAGCAGGATATATGTGTTGCAATAAAATAGTAAGAAACAAATGAAGGTTGCAATTGATATTCATCCTGGCTAAATCAAAATAGATAATAGGACAATAGAGGCCAATGTACTTAGGAAGGGATATAAAAACTGGATCAGGAACAAGCAGTAAACTTTTTTTCTTTTTCCCTCTGAGCACCTTGAACAATATAGAAATACCCTAGTTGCTGCAGAAAAAATAGATGGGGTCCTTTCTATTAGTCTGACATCCAGAGGTCCAATTATCTGACATCCAGAGGTCTTTGAGTGAGCAAGGTTAAAAGCCCCATTCATTCTCCAGCTACCACCCCTGTAGGCAACCAGCTGTTCACCATTTCCATCAGCCCCAGAATAGCTAATATCTAGAGGTCTCTGAGAGAGAAGGATTTAACCCCCCCGCCGCCCCGAGTCTCCAGTCAGTGCCATTGTAAGGAACCAGATGGGGGCTATAAACATGAGATCTTATTTACCTGACATCTCAGGACTACCTGTTTATGTTTTCACTTATCTCTTTGTAGTGGGTTGTAGTAGACGGGAGAGAATATTTTCTACTTGTCATTCCTATTTAAGATGAGCTACTTTTTTTCATATTACCCTTGAAACTTCCTTGTCATGAGGCCCATTATAGAAACGCACTTCTATTTTAAGGTAAAACTTACTCTTTATCTTTATGTCTCTAATAGAGAATCTCCCCACCTCCCTGATATTATGCCACCAAAGTGAGGCAGAAAAGAAGGTGGCTTGGATAAATCTCTTACTGTTGACTATATTGTGATTAGAGCTGGTAATAAAAAAATAGTCCAGAACTTTTTCTGACAGAATAGCGTCTTCTTTTTTTCTTTTTTCTTTTGTCAAAATGAAATTTCAGCTGGAAAAGACTGCTTTTGGGCGTTGCACTGAAAAACAAAACATAACAAAACACTGTCACAAACTGAAAACCAAAAATGTTGTTCTTTTCTCAACTGAAAAATGACATTTTTTTCAACCGGAATCTGAAAAATTTGTAATATTCAGAGTACGTCTACACTATGGGATTATTCCGATTTTACATAAACCGGTTTTGTAAAACAGATTGTATAAAGTCGAGTGCATGTGGCCACACTAAGCACATTAATTTGGCTGTGTGCATCCATGGTCTGAGGCTAGCGTCGATTTCGGGAGCGTTGCACTGTGGGTAGCTATTCCGTAGCTATCCCATAGTTCCTGCAGTCTCCCCTGCCCCTTGGAATTCTGGGTTGAGATCCCAGTGCCTAATGGGGCAAAAATCATTGTCGCGGGTGGTTCTGGGTAAATGTCGTCAGTCATTCCTTCCTCCGGGAAAGCAACGGCAGACAATCATTTCGCACCCTTTTTCCCTAGATTGCCCTGGCAGATGCCATAGCATGGCAACCATTGAGCCTGTTTTGCCATTTGTCACTGTCACCATATGTGTACTGGATGCTGCTGACAGAGGCAATACTGCAGCGCTACACAGCAGCATTCATTTGCTTTTGCATGATAGCAGAGACAGTTATCAATCGTTTTGTACCGTCTGCTGCTATTATGGGTGCCCCTGGCTGAGGTCCCCCGGGGGTGCAAAGACAAAAATGAGAATGACTCCCCGAGTCAATTCCTCCTTTAAGGTATCTAAAAATAGAGTCAGTCCTGCCTAGAATATGGGGCAAGTGTACTAGAGAAGCAGTGTATCAGAGAACCAGCGAGAACAGCTGCTCCATGTCAGATCCCGCAGAAATGATGACCTGCATGCCATTCACGGGGGGTGCCCCTGCAACAACCCCACCCATTGCTTCCCTCCTCCCCCAACCTTCCTGGGCTACCCTGGCAGCGTGCCCCCCATTTGTGTCATGAAGTTATAAAGAATGCATGAAAAAGAAACACTGACTTGTTAGTGAGATAAAATGAGGGGGAGGCAGCCTCCAGCTGCTATGATAGTCCAGGCAGGACATTAAGTGGTGTGGGGGAGAGGAGCCCAGCATCCCGCTGCTATGATAGTCCAGGCAGTACAGAATCTTTTCTTCACACATGAAAGGGAGGGGGCTAATGGAGCTCAGCCCCTAGTTGCTATAATGAAGATGGTTACCAGCCGTTCTGTCCCATCTACTGGGAATGACCAGGAATCATTCCTATTTTTACCCAGGCGCCCCCGGCCGATGTCACCTGAGGGAAGCCAGGAGCACTCACAGGCTGATTGTGACGATGGATATCAGTCATATTGTACTGTCTGCCACCACGGAGGGGAGAGGAGCGGATACTGCTCTTCACTGCTGCAGCATCGCGTCTACCAGCAGCATTCAGTAGACACAGGGTGACATTGAAAGAAGTCAAGAAGCGATTTCTTTCCCTTTTCTTTCACGTGTGTGGGGGGAGTAAATTGACGAGCTATTCCCTGAACCATGCTGGACAATGTGTTTGAACCTACAGGCATTGGGAGCTCAGCCAAGAATGCAAATACTTTTCAGAGACTGCTGGGGACTGTGGGATAGCTGGAGTCCTCAGTATCCCCTCTCTCCCTCCATGAGCATCCATTTGAGTCTCTGGCTTCCCGTTACGCTTCTCACGCAGCACTATGTAGCCTGTAGATTTTTTTTCAAACGCTTTGGCATTTCGTCTTCTGTAACAGAGCTCTGATAGAACAGATTTGTTTCCCCATGCAGTGATCAGATCCAGTATCTCCAGTATGGTCCATGCTGGAGCTCTTTTTGGATTTGGGACTGCATTGCCACCCGTGCTGATCAGATCTCCACGCTGGGCAAACAGGAAATGAAAATCAAAATTTCGCGGGGCTTTTCCTGTTTACCTGGCCACTGCATCCGAGTTCAGATTGCTGTCCAGAGCGGTCACAGTGGTGCACTGTGAGATACTGCCAGGAGGCCAATACCGTTGATTTGCGGCCACACTAACCCTAGTCCGATATGGTAATACCGATTTTAGCGCTACTCCTCTCGTCGGGGAGGAGTACAGAAACCGATTTAAAGAGCCCTTTATATCGATATAATGGGCCTCTTAGTGTGGACGGGTACAGCGTTGAATCCGTTTAACACTGCTAAAATCATTTTAAACGCTTAGTGTAGACCAGGCCTCAGTTGCACATCCCTCTTCGCCTCCACCCCCAGCTCCACCCCCTTCGCCTCCACCCCCATCTTTCAGCTTTTAAAAGAAAAAATCCAATCAAAATTTCAATAAAAATGAATAATGTTTAGTTTTCATCTAATGTTTTTTGTGGAAAACAACATTCCCAATCAGCTCTAATCATGGTCTGAAACAGGCCTTATAATGTGAGGTAGACTTTCTTTTACCTCTGTCCACTGTCCAATCAGTGAACTTAGAAGCAGTTAAGAATAAGACTCTGGCACCCTTATTCAGTCTGAGTCCTACTTTATTCCATGAAGAGTCTTGTTGGGCCAGATTTGGATACTCTTATTTACAATGAATTGCAACTGACTGTCATTGAATGGGACTATTCACCTAGTAAGGGTGGCAGAATTTGCTGCTAAAGGTTAGATTTTTTAGCCCAGTGTTTCTCAAACCAGGGTTGCCGCTTGTGTAGGGAAAGCCCTTAGTGGGCCAGGCCGGTTTGTTTAGCTGCTCCGTCTGCAGGTCTGGCTGATCGCAGTTCCCACTGGCTGCGGTTCGCCGCTGCAGGCCAATGGGAGCTGCTGGAAATGGCGCGGGCCGAGAGACATACTGGCCGCCGCTTCCAGCAGTTCCCATTGGCCTGCAGCGGTCAACTGCGGCCAGTGGGAGCCAATCCGGATGGGGCAGGTAAACAAACTGGCCTGGCACCCCAGGGTCTTTCCCTGCACAAGTGGTGACCCCAGTTTGTGAAACACTGATGCAGACTTCATGCTAAAGAGCACTTACTCACAAGAGTGTTCCTTCAATGCAAGTACTCCTGTGAGTAAAAAGTTCACTAAAGCATTACACAATCTAGTCTAAATTAGCAGCCAAGAAATCTGGTTCAAGTTCTTCACCATGTTCCACTTCCAGTGTTTAAAGGGAGATGGTTTTATCTGCAGTAAGAACTCTTCAAAGTAAAGTTGACATTTTTGAGTCTAAATTAAATGCTGTTTCAAATAAAATTATAAATTGAGAGGATGTGCTAGGAATATGGAAGAAAAAGTCAATGGCATGTTAATAATCACACAGATTTTTCTGTTCAAAATTATAGCCCTAATGCTCTAATATTAGCACTTAGCAAAGGCGATGTGCTTGTTCACTGTAAACTAGAACTTGTGGAAAATTTTATTCAATCTACAAATATTTGGATTTGTGTTTTCCCTGAATATTACTACAAAGGCCCTAGCAGTTCCAGTTTCAATTATTCCAGCTATATCATTCACTACTTACACCAGCTGAAGCTCTGACCCTAGGTAGTGTACAATACCTTAGAAAGTGCAGCTGAATTCCCTTTTCTGGGTTTCAAGACATCAGCTGTTTTCTTAAACATTCTTTAATTGAAAATGATCAGTAAACATTTCAAAATGCCTCTTAAGAGCCTAAATTTCATTTTCTAAACTGATCTGTGGATTTAGGAGCTTAAATGGCATTGGAAGTCTCTATATGACTTAAGCACCTGACACACTAAGACCTTACACTAAAAAGTTAGGTCAATCCAGCTACATCACTCAGAGGTGTGACAAACCCACAACCTGAGCAACATAGTTAAGCCGACATAACTCCCAGTGTAGACAGCACTAGGTCAACTGAAGAATTCTTCCATCGACCTAGCTACCGCCTCTTGGGGAGGTGAGTTACATATGCCGCTGGGAGAGCCCATCCTAGCAATGTGGGTAGTGTTTACCCTGAAGTGTTACAGGGGCATGGCTGCAGTTGTGTCAGAGTAGCATTTCAGGTGTAGACAAATCCTTGGGTGCTTTTGAAGTTACTCAGTAATTCATAAAAGTAGCAAAAAATCCTGTGGCACCTTATAGACTAACAGGCGTACTGGAGCATGAGCTTTTGTGGGTGAATACCCACTTTGTCGCAGGCATGTAGTGGAAATTTCCAGAAGCAGCTATATATATGCAAACAAGAATCAGGCTGGATGGAGATAACGAGGTTAGTTCAGTCGGCGAGGATGAGGCCCTCTTCTAGTAGTTGGCTAGCCAACTACAACTGCTTTTGTAGTTGGCTAGCCATTCACAGTCTTTGTTTAAACCTGAGGTGATGGTGTCAAATTTGTAGATGAACTGAAGCTCAGCAGTTTCTCTTTGAAGTCTGGTGTTGAAGTTTTTTTGCTGCAGGATGACTACCTTTAAATCGGCTATTGTGTGTCCAGGGAGATTGAAGTGTTCTCCTACAGATTTTTGTATATTGCCATTCCTAATATCTGATTTGTGTCCATTTATCCTTTTCCGTGGGGACAGTCCAGTTTGGCCAATGTACATAGTAGAGGGGCATTGCTGGCATATGATGGCGTATATTACATTGTTGGATGTGCAGGTGAATGAATCGGTGATGATGTGGCTGATCTGGTTAGGTCCTGTGATGGTATCGCTGGTGTAGATATGTGGGCAGAGTTGGCATCAAGGTTTGTTGCGTGGATTGGTTCCTGAGTTAGAGTTGCTATGGTGCGGTGTGTAGTTACTGTGAGAATATGCTTCAGGTTGGCGGGTTGCCTGTGGGCGAGGACTGGCCTGCCACCTAAGGTCTGTGAAAGTGAGAGATCATTGTCCAGGATGGGTTGTAGATCCCTGATGATGCATTGGAGGGGTTTTAGCTGGGGACTATATGTGATGGCCAGTGGACTTCTGTTGGTTTCTTTCATGGGCTTGTCTTGCAGTAGGAGGCTTCTGGGTACACGTCTGGCTCTGTTGATCTGTTTCCTTATTTCCAACTATGATACCCGCACAAGGAAATAAGGAAATTGATCAACAAAGCCAGACATGTACCCAGATATTAGGAATGGTAATATCCAAAAACCTGTAGGAGAACATTTCAATCTCCCTGGACACACACACAGCTAACAGACTAACACGGCTACCCCTCTGATACTTGATCAGTAATTCATATATTTTTAACAATGATACTGCAGAGTCTTTTTTCACCATCGTGATGTAATAAAATATAGAACTCCTTTACTGTTGGTTAATTAATGGATTCTGATGTTATGGGGGGGACAATATATTTTTTCCTCACTAAACACATGTAATATTGTCTAATGTTTTGTTTTTTCAATACTATACATATCTAGGTGTTATTGTTTTGTTAGGCCAAGATTTTCTAAATTGCCCTCTTAAAAATGCTAGATAAAAATGCCTTTATTTTTTCAACACATAACTGTCTGTATGATGGCTACTTTGGCTACCTTGTCTAATAGGTTTTAATGTGCTTTTTTAAAAAAGACAATTCTATACAGTTTATTATTTGATTACTGAATTTTACCTTTTGAACGAAGTCATATTATTTCTATAGCTTAAAAAGAATTAATGGGGAAAGAGTAAACAAAGAGCATTACATTCCTACAGCCAACAGGAATTCTTATTGGTGCAAATTGCTATTTGCAATAATTGTGACATACTCAATATGAGCTAGATTTTGTCACAAAGACACAGCCCGTTGTAAAGAATGGTACATGATTTTCCCACTCTAGAAGTATCTCAAGAAAGCACAGTCTCTTTCCTGCTTTCCCCCACTCACCAGGGATAGTAATTTACTGCTGACCGTGCTGAGCAGTAAGTGAAGATTCTGCTCACTCTTCATGCCCCTGCTCCAAAGATGGAGTAAACAGGAACATAGTTACTTTTACTCTTGGATGCCCAGAGTCAGGGAAACAGAAATGATCTTCTTACTCCCCTGAGTAGGTATGTAGTTCAAGTCACAATCTAGGCCTATGAAAATTCAATGCACATAGAACATATATATAAAAAATGAAAAGATGGACCAAATTCTGCAGTCATTTACCAATGTACATCCCCATTTATAGACTACTGCAGCTTCTGGTTTTGTTTACTGATATTCTTCTAGACAGTCAATATCTTTGACTTCTAGACAAATAAAAGCAGGATAAATAGTTGAGAACAAGAGCAGATTGTCTTTAAAGATGAATTGTATATCTCTGCATACACGTACACACATGCACACACGTACTCACAGCTGAATATATATATATTCAATAAGCAACAGTTTCCCATAATATATTCATTTTAATTGTGCTTTACCATTTTTGATTCTCATATATATAGTAAACAGAGAGTCATTAATGCATCTCTCTAGAGAGCTATGAGGATGCTATATTATTGGAGGTGTTATATTGTCATGCAGATGGTCCTTGGTCTAGTAGGCTTGACTAAAGTGCATTTGTGCTCCTAATTAACTATAGAATAACAATGATGATTACTTGGCTGTGTTTGAAACCTTCTGTTCTCATACGTTTCAATGTGATGTTTATTCATAAACAATACTTGGATGTTTTGTTGACCTCAGAACAGTATTCAGACAGGTACTAAAGTTGGCAAGAGTTAGTCTACATCCACTTGTCAGACTATCAGAACACATTAACTATCTTCAGGAAGCATTTCTTTAGCCTATCATTGATTGAAGGGTAAAGTCTATGACTGTAGTCTGCAAATATTTCCTGGCAGTAATTCAATATATCTGGAGCTCACTGTTCTGTAATGAACTGCAACTCTAACTTCTTGCTAACCTAATCTGGCTCTCAAGTTCATTATGGAAGTCTTTAAGAAACCAGGCTACCATGATCCTTACTCAACTCTTTAAAAGATTAGTAGTAAATTAAATGTTGGCACACAAGGTAAATTAGAACATCAAACGATACTGGAATAATAAACTTTAAACAGTGTACCAATTTACGTTTAGCATGCAAAAGGCAAGATATGTAAATTAAGCCCAAGACACCCTGCTACTGCTGTGCATATAATTGTGTGAAAAGTAATGGGAGGTGGATATATTTATAGCAGTTTTGAAGTTATTTGTCTGATTCCTGTGTAAGTAGCCTCCAGGAGTACATTAAGGCAAATGATGAACATATGGTTTAATCCTGAATTTGAAAACATATACCGTGTAACTACTACATTTATATCAACCAACCAACCCTCAGTTCACATATGTTTATTCACTGATTAGGTGCTCAGAAGAACATCTCTTTGATGTTACTTCACCTGGTTTAAAAGCTGCCCGTATGACTTGTAACTGGATTGCCCCTGCTCTTTATGCTAGTGTGCGAAGACAGGGAGAGAGAAAGGTAAAAGTTCCATCCATTAGAGCTACTCTTACCTCCCCGTCTGTCTGAGGTTCTCAGGGTTCTCTGACATCTCAAGAAGCAGTGTGACATTACATTGCCCTCAGTGCAGTGCTGTATCAAAAACTGCCCTATGATAAGGGAGAGCTTATATCTATAAATGAGATGAATATGGACAGACAGAAAAAAGTCTTAACTTATGGTAGAGTACCCCCTACAGGTCTGACCTGGTATCAGGGCTCCACAGTTTTGGGCACTGTGCCTACACACAGTAAGAAAAAAAGTGTGCCCCAAAGAGCTGGTAATCTAAGTAGATAAGAAAGAGAAGGGCTGGGAGAAAAGAAGTATTATTATTACCATTTTGCAGACAGAAAACCAAGTGCTAGATTCACAAAGAAACATGAGTGTGATAATGTTGAGTTTCACCATCACTATTTTTAGGTGCCTAGAAAATCACAGGGATTCACAAAGCCTGAGTTAAGCACCTAGGCTTCCTATACATTGAATGGAGGGAGATAAGTGCCTCAAAATGGGATCCACAAAAGTCAGAATGCTAATGGCTTCCTGTCTAAACTAGCCAATGGGAGATGCTAAGGTCATGGATGTGTCCTAAGCCCCAATCCTCAGGGAATTCAGCACCTCCTTCTGGTTGGGATTCACAGCTGCAAACCCTTTCTTGGCATTAGATGTGAAAATGAGGAGGATGACAACCTCCTTCCTAACTTTTAGCTCAGTGGTTAGCGTACTCACCTGGCATGTGGGAGACCCCTGATTCAAGATCCTCCCCCACTCTGCCTGAGACAGAACAGGAATTTGGACACAGAGTTGCTACCTTTCAGGTGAGTGCTTTAACTATAGGGCTATAGGACATTCTGATGTGGGGAATGCCTTCAGTCCCACTTGTTGAAGCTGTTCTACTGTGGATTAATAATTATTAAATGAATTGGAGCTGGAGGACTGAATCCTGTATCTCCCATGTGAGCCATCTAACCACTAGGCTGCAGAGTAATTATTACGCTTGTACTTCATCTCTCTCATTGTGGCCCAATGATTCTTTCATTATTAATTCACAGTGGAACAGCATCAACAGGAGAGACTGGAGGAACTCCTTACATCAGAATATCTCATAGCCTAGTGTCAAATCAAATCCAATTTTATTAAGTCACATATGACATATATCTTTTGTGAATACAAAAAGAAAAACATACACAATCTAAAAAAACACCAACATCCATACAATAGATTAAAATGTGAATTACAGTTGAATAAAATCTCTTTTTTTGTCACAATGCTAAAAGGACAAAAAAAGTTCAACAGATTCCATTTCTCCCAGTAACTGAGAAAATATTAAAAACCATTATCTTTTTAGATTATGATTTTTTTTATATAAAAGAGGAAAAATACAGCATCCTCCTAGAAGCTGGAAAATTATACAACCCAAAAGATCTTCCAATGCTCCATATTTACTTGGGCAAAAATGAACATGTGAAGGAACTTTCCCATATCTACCTTTAAGGACAGCAATTTCCATGGTTTGGAATATTAACTGAGTATATATCTTATGTAAATTAGGGTTTGATAACTAGTTTAAAAACATGGGCCATCTTCATAAAAGAAAGCCCAAAAGGAAATTTAGACATGAATTATAGACAGATCTCTTGCTGGATAATATCTGTTACTGTCTGTTTGAGTAGTTGATTACATCGATTAAAATATTATTGACAATAAGTGAGTAATGGAAAAATCCAACCAAGTTATAATAAATTGGAGGGTCTTATACCATCAAAATAAGGAGTAGATATGTTGTTCCTCTATCTTCTGAAAGCAAAGACAGGGCAACCCATGATCTACCAAAGTACAGATCTTAGATCAAAATTTAAGAAAAGCACTACAAGCTCTACTACTTACAAAACACCACCAATCTTGGCACATAAAAAGGAGACAAGGTTAGAATTTGGGAGAATTAAAAGGCTCCTTAAAAAAATATTTTTAACAATCTTAAGGCTGAAGTTTGGCCCTTATCCACACTTCAGCCCATAGAGCATCTGTGATATTATTTTAGCATTAAAAATTCCTAATACTAGGGCAGCTCTGTTCCCATCGTATGAGCAGGTAAAACAGAGCATCTCTTGAGCTAAGGGTCTTTTGTTTTAAATCTTTATGATGAGGGGATCAATGGCCCAAATGATTAAACTTTATTCCTAAATCAGTAAAAGCAGATTCTTGTTCTACAAGGTGGCCTTCTATCTTCCACTTGATTTGGGGAGAGTTCTTCCCGAAAATCATGACCTAGGTCTTCTTATAACTGAGAACCAGGTCCTGAGAATACAATAAGAGGAAAAATGAGACGATGAGTGGCAGAAGCTTCTTGGAGTTTGTGACAAAACAACCATGTAATTGACAGTATAAAAACACAGGGCTAGATCTGCCCTTAATTTTCAGTGGAGAGAAATTATCCTTTAAAACATCCACCACATCATTAATATATACGTTAAAAAGAAGTGGCATTAGAAGGCATCCCTGCTGTACTCCTCTAAAAGTAGGAAAAACATTAGTGTATGCTCTATTGACTTTAATTCTTACTTTAGCCATATTGCCCTGGTGTAGAACCTCCAAATATTGAAAAATCTTAGCTCTATACCCATCCTTCTTTATTTCACCCAAAATTTGACTCGATTAATAGAATAAAATGCTATATTTAGACCTATGAAAGCAGCATACAGTTTAATTCCCTTAATCACAATATATTTATAAATAAAATAAAATTATTATTTTTGTGGCTATACCAGCCCTAAAGCTGGACTGTTCCTCAGGTAGTAAATTAGCCTTTAAAACCATATTTCAAGTTTAGGTTGTAAAAATCTGGATTAAATATTCCGTGCCACATAGAACAGACTAATAGATCAATATGAAGTGGAATTTTTTCAGTCCTCTTTTTTAAAAGTTTAACATAGTTGATACTACTGACTTCAGAGCTCCCAGGGAGGGAAGCTTCCCATTAAAACTGTCATCTCTACAATCTTCACCTCTTCCAGCAGATTTGAGCTCCAGGGTTCACTACATCCATCACTTTTTCCAAATCTCTAGATATTCAGAGATTATAGAGCAACTAACACATTTGTTTGGGCATAAGCTTTCGTGGGCTATAATGGACTCTTCATTGGTTTTTTAAAAAAAAACAAACTGTTTGTTTGTTTTTTAAGATACTGCAAAATATTGAGTTTTGCACTTTTCTTTTAATTGAAAAATTGGGGAAAAATGTTTTCCCAAGAAATTTTTAATTCCAGAATGCCAACTGTGTTTAAAATTAAAAAAAAAATTCAACCAGTCAATACTCTTTACTCAGAGCACATTGTTAGATTGCACTGTAGTTCTCCGATGGAGTGTAGCAAGACCAAGTTATTATAACAAAGGTGTGAGCTTGGCTCAATAAAATGGACTAAGAAAGAGGGATTTGTGCTAAGGCCCTGGACCAGGATGTAGGCTTACATATAATACTGCATCTTCAGACCAGTAGACAGATTCTATTGTTAGCTGGGGATAATAACTGGTGTGACATTAAATTAAAGATCCTTGAAGGGGAAGCTAATAAATTCTTTGCCAGAAATGTTTATTTTTCTAGCCAAGAAATTGATAATGGCAGGATTAACTTATTCAGGTCCACCCATGTAGTGCTATAATATGCATTTTTAAAATAAATTCCTTTTAAAAAAGAAACAATGTTTAGGGATTGAGATGGTAGAGAACTCCTGTGTTTTGCAGAGCCCCAAGGAGCACTAACCTCCGCTCTTTTTTGGTTGTATGATACTGAAGACCCTGTTAATTCTTAACAATTAACTAGCAATATTAGGTCACATCAGCTGAATTTCATTTGTTGAAAGAACAAAATATTTGAAGAAAGTGGCGAGATGGAAGGTAAACACATAAAACACAAAATAAACCCTTTTTTGGTCTTTCTTGTAGCATCGTCAGGGCAGAAATGTTCAATAGTAAATACACATTCCGAATAAATGTAAAACATGAAGGATGAAGTATAAACCTATCCACTTTAGAAGGTTTACCTACTCTGGATTTGCATACAAATTTATGCATTCCAAATGATATCATTAATTCTTAAACCATAATTGATTGCAATGAGTTAGGTATGCAGTGATTAAAAAAAAATAAGCATCTTAGATCCCTGTTTTAGTGGTGTTTTATTACATTGCATATATTATTTATACAAGGGATTAAAAAATGTATTAAAATAGAAATGCTTCCCTAATAGCTATTGCTTTGTGAGCACTGCCCTGCATTAGTACAATTGATTTTCACATAATTTTCATTCTTCTGCAGTAGATCTACCCTACTTTAAATGCACAGATTTGCTATGAGGATAGGATATTGTCGCCAAGCATAAGACAGCAGCTAGATTTATTGGGACTCTGAAATTAGAGTTTAAACTCTTCAAGTCTCTTCCCTACGTGACCATTTTCTTCCTAGGTCCAAGCTATCTCTAACTCTTCCAGGGTTCTTTCTTGAATCTGGAGGAGAAGTTCACTGCAATGTTACCAAGCAGTAGCTAATCCATTGCTCATGGTATGTTCTCTGAGTACTGACTGCACAGTATCATTTTCTCCATGTATTAGGGATGCTTCACTTGTCACAGGCCCTTGAAAGGAGTCAGCTTTCATCAATGGAACCTGACAACACGGAAAGAATGAATCACCTGAAGGAAGCATAGGGCATAGCATTTCAAAAGTGATCTCTGATGACTGATTATTCCTCATCCTTGACACTGTGCCAGGGGCAAGATATATTGAACATTTGGGATGTAATGGAGCCTACAAATCACTAGTTGCCCAGGGTCCCACTCAGGCCACAGGAGGATAACATGCTCGGCTTTTGTTCTGTTTTTATTATATGTTGTAAACTTTTGACTGTTCTGATATGTGTTGTCATTGTTGTATCAAGATTGGGCCCCCACAGGATTCTGACTTGATTGAGATAAAAAACGCTCCATTGAAGCTACAGAAAAGAATAGAATAAGGCTGTTGTGGGACCTTTACCAGTCAAACATGGGCTTTGGTACCTGTACCATATGGAACCAAAATACAGGGCAGTTGTCAAGTATAAAACCATACCAAAAACTACTGTCCTTTGGTCTCATGTTAAGAACTGGTGTAATAGAGAACTGCTAGCAGTTTGCAGTAAACCATAAACCATATGTTATGAAATTCACTTTCTTGTTAAAAAAAAAAGAAGTGTTTGTCCTGAAATATGTTTCACTACTCTCAGCTTGATTGTTGTTTTTATTATGGAAGCCAATTTAAATTATACTTTTGACGCAAAGAGAAAACAACAAAAGGCTAGTTATCAAGCTCAAGATAAACTACCCCTTTGTTGTTTTAATATTGACGATGTTTGCTTGACAACATATTTTTAATCTTTCTCGGTGGCTCAGTAGACTATGGTTTAGAACAATGTCATTCCTCTCTGAAACAGCATTATCAATGATAACAGCCAATCTACCCCGTTGAGCGGGAATCAAGCTGGTTTTATTTTCTTCCTTTTCAAAGATATTTTCTCCTTTTAAAAGTTAAAACAGGCAACCATAACAGTATTATCTCAGCTACGATAAATCCTAATCAAAGTAGCAGAATACCAAAGGGACTGAATGACCCCAAAACATACTTCAAGTTGAATTTACAGATTTGTTAGTGGTACAGTGCTCACTTTTAGATAAAAAGATGTGGCCCACCAGAAAGTGGTGAAGAGCTCTTTGAAGAAGTTCCATAAACAACAGGATCCTCTAGTTGTGTGTTAGAGTGCTGCCAAGGCAAATAAAACATAAAAATGCAGCTATCATCTGAACTAAATGAGCACATCCAAAAGACTCCTGGACCAGTGAGAGTCACAAAGCCCTCTAACTACAGACAGTTGAATCTGCAGGATGTAAAACAGCATGAGTTTAAAAACTCATTTTCCCCTCTGAATATTTCAAGTCCAAAGATATGTTTCTAGCACAGATATGCTGTTCTAAATGTTATAGTATTTTAATAGTATTATTTCTTATTTTCTTCGTACAACAGTAGTTGTCTAAAAATTTGTAAAACAGTCTACAATCTCTGTACTACCCCTGCTATTCACGTATGGTACCATTGAAGAGGAAAGAGCATATTATTTATCTAAATGACATTTGTGAATCTTTGCAATCACTTAGCAACTGGACCAGTATTTATAGATTTCTTATTGAACATACACAAGTAGGTCATTCTAATATATAGGAAGAGAAGTAATATTTCACAGATTAAAGTTGCAGATCTTTTTGATCCTGACATAGCATAAAGACTTTTCAAACTGACATTTCCACTGAGTCAATTATTTATACTTCTGTAGTCTTTGGAATTTATAAATTGTTCAGAAGGCAATAATTTCCTCACATAGTGTTTAGCTTTTGAAAAACAAAAATGTGAAACACCCAAGTATGTTTAGCACTACAATAACAACATTATAAACATAGATGATAAACAAGGAGGGAAATTTCTTTTAGCTGACATTATGGAATCAAAAAACAATATTGATTTGAAAGACCTACTATATGAGATATTCTAGCCACCTGCCAATGCAGGACTGTTCCCTACAGCTTAGATTGAAGTAACCCTAGTGAATTTGCTTCCACCAAATTCCTTACATCTGCACAGTCTAATGAATCAGATTATTTGTATATTTTTTCCTGATAGCTTACATTTTCCTTTGTTTCATGTCCCCACATGTGCACTTGGTACCACATGAAACAATGCCTCACACTCCTTGTAGCTACATCCTTCCAATACATGTTATCTATGCAATATACTTCATATATGGTCATATATGGTCATATATATTGATTCCCCCACATTAATGATAAAGGATTATTGAAATATGAGATTATGAGACAAGAAAAATTACATTGATAAGAAAAAGACCATGCTGTAATTCTGAAATTGATTTGCTACAGCTTCCTTGTTCCTGCAAGCAATTAAAAAGCTGCAGTGCCAGAAAGTAGCAGGGCTAAAACCAATGTGATATCAGAATAAGTCAGCACAGAGGCTTTCCTCCAAATGAGATAACAACACTAAAATCAAGCATTGATTTAAATTCCACAAAATGAAAACAAACCAAAACATTCTGTCACAGATGCAATAATATATTTACGTATGTGGTAGTCACAGGAATTTGTGTAGTGCTCAGAGTGAACACTTCCTTGTAAAGCCAAACAAGGATAGAGTGAAAAACGAAAAGGAAGGTTAAAATGCGAGGCTGTGGATGATGCTGATGATTGAGAATGATGACTGGGACTGGGAACAAGAATGTGTTATGGGAGAAGCTGGCTGAAGAAACAGCATGATGTGAGGTACTTTAACACAAGTAGCAGAATCCTGTGTTTTGTCTAGTCTAGTCTTTACTCTGTGCCCATCACTGAAGTATCTTGGTAGAGCATGACATTATTACCTGTTCCTAAGTGTACATGTGGTATATTCAGCCAGTGCTTGATTTTGCTACTCTTATTTAAACCGATGAGCACTTGCCATGAGTAGTCCCATTGAGGAAAATATTTCAATTCTGCGCTATGTTTCTAGCACATGGATTTGTTACAATTGCTGGTATGAAGAGCACAAACTTAACTTTAGCTGCTCCTGCATTTTTTCTTTTTACGCAGGCTGTAGCCATCATTGGACCACTCACTGTGATACAACTGCATACACATTTGACCATTTTAACTATACCAGTGTGGTTACAGAAATCCCATCCTCACCCTCACCCCCTCCCAGGTACACACAGTTGTATCTATATAGTTTATTACTATACAGAAAGGGAAATAAACTCTACTTGCATAAAGCATCTTTGTACCAGTATAATTGTGTCCATAATAGGGGTCGTACTAGTACAGGAGTCAGCAACCTTTCAGAAGTGGTGTGCTGAGTCTTCATTTATTCACATTAATTTAAGGTTTTGCGTTCCAGTAATATATTTTAACCTTTTTTAAAGGTCTATTTCTATAAGTCTATAATATATAAATAAACTATTGTATGTAAAGTAAATCAGGTTTTTAAAATGTTTAAGAAGCTTTATTTAAAATTAAATTAAAAGGCAGAGCCCCCCAGAGCAGTGGCCAGGACCCAGGCAGTGTGAGTGCCACTGAAAATCAGCTTGTGTGCCGCTTTCAGAACACGTTCCATAGGTTGCCTACCCCTGTACTAATATGACTACATCAGTACAAAAATCACATCCCTAACCAACATTGTTATAGCGGTACAAAAACTATGTGTAGACCTTGCCTAAGTGAAAGGAAGAAACAGTAACATTTCTGTTATCCTTCATAAATTCCTCTCTCCTGATAAACATCAGCACACTTCCAAAACTCAGACATCACCTAGGATGGGATGTGAAATCTAATTAATGCCCCTTGTATTGTCCTTGAACTCTTCCCAGGGTTAGTGTGAAATCCTTGCTTGAAATGTGGAGGGCAGAATGACATTTACTTTAAGTATTTATTTCTGAAGATGTTGAAGTCTAGAACAAAAATTGTACTTAATAGGTGGTTACAGTGTGCTGTTGTTGATGCATATGGTACTTTCCTCAATGACGTGAATCTATTTAACCACTGCTTGCTTGGAGGGGGAGAAGGGGAAGAAGGTAAGGGAGGATTGTCTTCCTAAAAGGAAAAACGGAGATGGAGAGAATTCAAAAGGTCAGCCAACCATCAAAGTGTTTGTAAAACAGAAAAACAAAAATAATGTTGCAAGTGAGCCCAGACCTGTCAGACATTTACTTAAAAACAAGCAAAATGCAGTATGTCCAAGAGGAAGAAATCCAACTGGAGGAAAGAAAAGAAAATTCATGTGCTGCTACTTAAAGCAGTGACTGCTTCTCTATTACGTTACATCCAAAACCACCAGGCTAAAAGAGCATAACTTCCAAGTCAGGCGCTCAAAAATTAGGAAATACCAGAGTTAAGATAGCCTGGGGAGTCTTGATTCAGCTCTGTTGTGCATATCTGTTATGCTACAGTCTTTAATTACATGAACACACACTTTTTTCTCCTCTTGAGCTAAAGGAGTAACTGGTAGTAGTAGGAGGTTATCATCTTATGTATAGATCTACCACTTCTTCTTAGCTTAAGCACAAAGTGCCTCAGGTGGCACATGACCAGGATTATAACTGAATTTGGGCTGCTGTTTGGATCATTATCTTCCCCTGCTTGGGACAGGTACTGACGGGGAGTGTGTGGTGTGAACGCTGAGCCTTGTCCCCACCTGCCACTAAAGTAGGATGAGACTGTGACTTTGCCAGTGCGTTTCCCTGTGTGACCATTCTTGACAACAGAATGGACTCAGTGGAAGGCACTGGATGTTACACTTTTGACTGTGCTTATCTAACAATCTGGAAGTACAGTTTGGGATTGTCTTCTGTTATTGTTTCCCACATGGCACTTGACTTTGCAGCCACAATTTTGTCTCAAATACAAACTTAAAAAAATCAATTTTGATACTTTCAAAATGCCGTCTGAATTTGAACTTCTTAAGAAGACCAAATTATGCTGGAGTTTTCAATTAGCGTTAGTAAGAAAAATATATAAATGCCTAATGTGCACTTCCTGATGGAATGTAATATCATATGATGTAATTCATCATTGTACAGATGTATGTCTGAAAGTTCTCCAGGGAACCATGAGTTATAGCTTTCCATTCAAAGAGCCAGAACAAAGGAAAGTAATAATAATACATAGTAACATGTATATAGAACTTTCTGTTTTAAACTGTGATACAGACAATTATTATGATATATTTAGGGCCCCAAAATGTGATATTGTAGATACTTTTCAGCCATGTAAGAATACAGATCTCTTCCTCAAAGAGATTACATCTTAGGACCAACTTCTTCTCCTGGTGTAATTCCAATGGGACATAACTGAGCCCTAAAGAGACAGAATACAGATGCTGATTGAGCAAAAATGCAATATTAAGTGATTAGATGTATATAAAATGTAGAACTAACAAGATGCCTCCAAGATCACGCACACACACATATATATAGATATAGATATAAACATACACACACACACCATCCCCTCCTTCTCTGATTCTTTCCATTTTTCCCTGAGCCATTTTCTCTCCATTGTTTATACTTATTCCACCTCCCATTCTTACTGACTTTACTTATAGATTCATAGATTCATAGACTCTAGGACTGAAAGGGACCTCGAGAGGTCATAGAGTCCAGTCCCCTGCCCTCATGGCAGGACCAAATACTGTCTAGACCATCCCTGATAGACATTTATCCTAACCCACTCTTAAATATCTCCAGAGATGGAGATTCCACAACCTCCCTAGGCAATCTATTCCAGTGTTTAACTACCCTGACAGTTAGGAACTTTTTCCTAATGTCCAACCTAAAGCTCCCTTGCTGCAGTTTAAGCCCATTGCTTCTTGTTCTATCATTAGAGGCTAAGGTGAACAAGTTTTCTCCCTCCTCCTGATGACACCCTTTTAGATACCTGAAAACTGCTATCATGTCTCCTCTCAGTCTTCTCTTTTCCAGACTAAATAAACCCAATTCTTTCAGCCTTCCTTCATAGGTCATGTTCTCAAGACCTTTAATCATTCTTGTTGCTCTTCTCTGGACCCTCTCCAATTTCTCCACATCTTTCTTGAAATGCGGTGCCCAGAACTGGACACAATACTCCAGTTAAGGCCTAAGCAGCGCAGAGTAGAGAGGAAAAATGACTTCTCATGTCTTGTTTATAACACACCTGTTAATGTATCCCAGAATCACGTTTGCTTTTTTTGCAACAGTATCACACTGTTGACTCATATTTAGCTTGTGGTCCACTATGACCCCTAGATCTCTTTCTGCCATACTCCTTCCTAGACAGTCTCTTCCTATACTTCCTCTTTTTCCTCCACCTCTTCCAATAGATCCTGGTGGAGAGTGAAGGAAAGAATTTCACAACACTCCTGTGAAGTAGGTGAATATTACTAACTTGATTTTGAACATGGGGAACCTTACTTATTTAATCAGAGAAGTTAAGTGTACGGAGCATAACTTAAAGTCAGCATGGAGTCTGAATGAGAACTCAGGACCGAAATTACTCTTACCTTGTATGAGCCATTCATACTGCTAGAATAACAGATGAACCATTCCTTCCAGGATTTCACAGGAACTTCTTAGTAACCACTACCACAGTTTAGGTTAACTGGTCCTGTATTCTCCCCCACCCCACCCCATGCCACTCCTTGTAGTGTGGCAACAGTACCTACTTTTAGGTTTCCAGTTCCTCAGCAATATCTTCTCTTCTGTGGAGACATGCATCTTTCTCCCTCCTGACTGGGGTATTTCCTGGCTGCACAGTTTTGAGCCAAAACTGTGAATCCTCCAGCAAGTCAGACTATCTCAAGTGGCCTGCTTTGCCATTCTTCTTCAGAGGCTATAAACAGCCTACTTTAATTACCCACTGTTAAAGTTACCACATAGCTCTTTCTAAGCAAGCACATTTATTCTTAAGGTAAAAGTATTATAGAAAAAACATATTAGAAACAATAAATGAATCTACACACATGCTAATCAGCTTTCCAGAGATAACTCCAGCTTCAACAAGGGCTCTGGCAGATGATATGTCCTTCTAACCCCACCAAGGAGTTTTTGTGAGGTTACAAGTTCATAACTACCTTGGCTCAGAACAAGAACAGTTATGAAAAATTTAATCCTTCCTTTATACACCATTGGCCTTTGACCTTGGAATAGTAATTTGTATGGGTTTCTCCTCTGGGCAGAGCTTCAAAAGGCTGGGTTTTTGCATAACTGGAGCAGTTACATCTGCATACCCCCCACCCCATACATTTTCAAGAAACACATTTAACTTTAAAAGTTCAGATTGTTTCAAAAAGTCCTTTGACGCTCGTAATACCTCTCAGGGTTTACATTAGTCAAAGCTCTCCCAGGAGATGTTACATATAATCACACAATAATACATAAATATTTGCATTTTTATACAATGAACCCCTAAGATACTTAAAACTTAATTTTGTAACATTTGTCCATGGTACTGCAGGAAACTGTTGTATCTGTCACAACCACATTCTAGAATACAAAGTGAATCCCCACAATCTCCAGCATACAGTTACTAGGGTTTAGTGAGCTCTGTATGTCACTGATGAAGCTAATATAGCATTTTATGTCTCTATGATGGGTGGGACAACGTGTTTTCTCTCCTCTTGGAGGCCATAATGAATTCATATACAGTGCTCCTGACTTCTGATCCACTCCCTTTCAAAGATATTGATAGTAGGATTGGCTGCCCAGGAAACCTGAATCCTTGGCCCCAGTATGGTGAAGGAAGGGAGACAGTCTACTACCCTATAAGCAGATGGCAAAAAGCAGCTAGGGAAGGGGGTAAATGGGTAGGAGGTAGAGACCAGTGTTTACAGAATTATTAGCTCAGGGTTGTTGGGTTTTTTTGAAAGCTTTTGAGACAATTGGCTGATTTTAAAGTCACAAAACAGCACTCAGGATACCATGATATGGAGTGCAGTACTTTTCATACAGCTTTTATACCTGACTCTTGTTTTGTGTTCAGACTACAAGTCTCTCCTATAACAAACTTTACAGGTTGCATTGTGCTTATCAGATTTGAGTCACTTCTACAAATAGGACTCTTTATCTTCTCATCTTCTGTACTAGCCGAGAAATGTGACCCTTCTTTGGATTCCTTGTCTAGCCTGCCTGCTGGGCCCTACTGTTGACAAGCTTGATTAAATTATATTTTCTTTCATTGGGAAAATAATACATTGCTTATATAAAGTCTGTGACTGAAGCCCAGTGCATTGGAGCAGCACAGCAGCACAGTGAAGCAATCACAGATAAAAACAGGACATATTTGTAAACAGGTTGTGGGGATCTTGGTTTTCATTCAACTGTGGCCTTATAAATAAAGCCAATGGGACAGACATTAACCATTCTGTATTTACTTCGTGTATATTTCCATCCCAAACCCCTCATATCTTACCATATATCTGTGTTTACAAGCCATAACTTTTATGAAATTGAAATCACTTTACCCTGTGGCCAGCAAGGCAAAGGTGTGACTACCAAGCCGTGCAAGGGGACACTACTAAAAGGAGGACAGCATTTAAAAAGGAATGTATGCTATTTGGGAAAGACAACATTTTATTATATCCACAGCCCAGCAGTTCTTACTGAAATCTATAGCAACACTGTATGTGAACAATATTTTGGAATTTGAACCAAGTCATTTATTCCAAGTCTAAACAATGTGGGGCCATAACTTCCTCTATGTGGATTATTCATGTTTTGGGGATTAGTCACTTCTCAAGTCTGTTTGTGGAGTTTGTTTGCCTTTCATATGTCACCCAGAGAGGTAGGTTTTTGTTTCTTTCTCATCCATTTGGCCCCAAAATTCACACCTCTTTGTGGATCAGCAAAAACAAGGTTATCAGAGCAGAGTAGACACTGTACTTCTGTGCTGCTATTACCCCACACAGAGTGCAGTGTTTTAGTCATGCTGGCATGTCCTCTCCACCTGACAGGTATCCTGAAATAGAGAAGGCAGTTTCACTGATTGGGCTGGGAGCCCACACAAGTTAGTGGACAAAGACCTAATTATCCTGTCCCACAATGTGATAGAGATTCCCTCAGATCATTGTGGCAGGGCACAGGGTTTGCCTATTTATTCCCCATGAAAAAGACCACATGATCTGTTCTGAACCTTGAAGATCTGCAGGTCTACCATCACAGCCTTACGGCCCTGGCTACCCCCAAACTCTGCTTCTTGACAGTAAGGATCCCTTGGAACTGTGATCTCATGGACTCCTTCAGGCCTCAGGGACAACCTTAAAAGGCAAAACTGCTATTTTATTTAGCATGTGTATAGTTGTCTAGCCAAGTGATGGCATCTTCAGTGGCATGATGCAGTTCTTCTAGGCCATCACTGAACCTAGTCAACAGGCATTCATCAACAGTGTGTGTCACCATCTGTGTTCTGCTGCAGCTGCAGAAAGGGCTGTCATGAAGGCCCAAGCAATACTGGTTGGCTGCACAGAGATCTTGCCCGGTCCAGAACCTGTTCAACAGGAACCATTGGTGATGGGACAGATCAAAACCAGGTGGGCAAATTGTGGAGCTGGTGACGAGGGGCTGGTTGGGGATTATAACAGATATCCATTCCTCTGACCAGAGTGTTTCCGCCCTAACATTCTGACGTGGGAGATGAGACCATAACGGGTGATGTTACAGCAAACATGCAGCTGGGGGCAATGGATCAGCATCCCTGTCGCGCCACCTGCCATTACCTGACATAGGTCATGGAAGCTAATTATCTAACCAGTGAGCCAAATTCCATGAGCATCAGCTCAGCTAATCCGGCACTCTTGTTAATGACAACCTCAATGTGCAAAGCTGCTGAAGAAAATATAATACTACTTTGCCAGATTGTCTTGTCTCTGTTGCCCTCTGACATTGAAGAGCTTACTATCTGCATCTCTCTTGTCCCACCCTGGCTCACTCATTCTTCCCTGTCCCACCCCAAACACTGTCTGCCCCTTTCTGCATCAATTTCGAGACCAGAAATTGGAGGAGCTAGCCGTAGGAGCAGAGAAAGTAAGAGATGCCAGGGAGTGCTGTGGTTCTGTTTGGAAGGGGATTATTCCCAGTCATCATTAACTTACTCTGGGTTGTTCCAGAGTTGGTGGTGGGCCAATGCCACAGACAGCAGTTGCCCTCCTGCTCCCCCTTTTTCCATCATATTCCTCTTGATCTTTCCTATGAGGTCTCTGTGTGGTCAGGGAAAGCATTTAAGCTTTGTCCCTCCCTGGCTCTTCACCCCATTTTGCTATATGTGAGGTTTTCTCCCCTCAGCAAATTCCAAGGGAGAGCACAGGGGTTTCCCCTAAAATCATCAAAAATATTTCTGGTGTAAATTATTCCTATTAATTTTGACATGTAAAGAACACTTTTTTCAGAACTCCGATTTTGTACTGTATTAAAAATGACTATAGCGGGGGGCTAGTCATCTCATACAATAAAAGATGCCAAGAGACTCTTTCAATAAGTGCACACTGTATTGCAAAGAAATCCTACACAGTTGACATGTTTGTCCTCCCTACTGTAATAGAGTACATAGATGTCTTCTGTTAGTACCTCTCCAAAGTTCTTCCATCTGACCTCAGAGATCCCTAGGAGGTGCAAGGTGTATTGTTCCATTTCATACATGAGTTCTTTCAACCTCCCTATTTGTCTCAATGTCTTTACATTCCATGTGACTATGGTGATGTTATGTCTTCCATGGATCCTCTTCTTGGGGTTACACCAGTAGAATACTTGTTGCACCCGCCCTGGTAAGGACATGACTGACTTGCTTATCATATGGTGTGTCTTGGGCAAATTTCTAATCTAGCAGAGCCCATCCCTCTCCAGGCAGCCCTCTTTTAGTCTCCTTTTATGACATGCAGGAGGAGCAGTGGGCCTATTCTGTCCCCGAAACCACAGGGTTTCTAAATATCCCTGTTGCTATATATTTATATTAGAGAAGACAGGTGAAAGAAATGCACCTTGCACTTGGAACAGAAGGTGACAAGGTTGATGATTGTCCCTTATTTCCTGTGGGAGTTCATTCCACACTTTCAGACTTGGCCCCCAAGAGAGTGCTGACTCCTACACAGATGAGCTTTTACTGTCACTGCAGAGTTCCATTGTGCCAAGGAGTAAAGTTGTCAGCCAGTCTTCATCAGTCAGCAGTTCACACACATTGATTTTTTGTTTGTGTTGTAATTTGAAATGTCAGTGATTCAGTTTTGGAGCATTGGTGAGTTTGGGGATTGTAATGTAAATCTCTGCCAAACAGGTTGGTCTGAGGATCAGTGTTGTGATAGTTTGCACCTCTTGTTTTATATATGATGATAAATTATCAAAAACAAAATTATTCAAAGTGGGAAAATCATTGAAATATAACTGAGAATGAGCTTATAATAGAGTCACTGAGCTTTAAATATAATAGTATCAATGTGGATACCAAAACACAGAGTTAGGGTTAGTCTACACCCAAAAGTTGCACTGCTTTAACTATACTTATGTGCACTTATGTTGAAGTGATATAACTCCCTCCTAGGGTGGATACAGTTATTCCAGTATAAAGATGCTTCATACCAATTTAGCTATTCCTGTATCAGAAGGGTAATAAATTATACTGGTATAAGGCACCTTCGTAGAGAGATACTGCATCCACACTAGGAGTTGTATTGGTGCATCTATTTTGGTAAAAAATTGTGCCGCTAATTCAAATAATTATAGTAGTACAAAAATTGTATGTAGACATAGGCCTAAGCAATGACTTTCTTGTTCAGAGCTAGAAATTAAAAGGCTAACTATAGTAAATGTGGTCTGTTAGTGGGTTACTGTTTACCTAGTGGTCACTGAAGGGTAATAAAAGGTCTGTTTTCAGGGTAAATATAGAGTTGAAACTGAATTTGTGTTTGCCTCTCAGGAGACATTTCCTATTCCACTATGAATAGACAAGTAACAACCACTTGGTCACTGGCTGTTCAAAGCTGCACGGCCAGCTTTGTCAGGCTTGTCCCTTTCTATTTGTATGTGACAGTGGAGGAAAGGTATTTTGGTAAATAAATAGGCACGTTCACTTGCCTGCAACAGTGCACTTCACAGAACCTGCCAGTGCTCAACATCTCTCTGAACTACATATTTGAAAATGAACTACAGGTTTCAGAAACAAAAATCTCTCAGCACTTGCATGAACATTTCACTATGGTAACTAGTGACTGCGGAGAGCAGGCTGGGACACCTTTTCCGCTGCCCATGTCTAACTGACAAGCTGGTCAGTTATAACTTATAAGCCACTGAAAGCAGAAAGGTCAGACAATTACTACGTGCAGTGTTTGTCATTATTTGTATTCTAGAATAGAAGCTAGGGAAACAGGCCCAGGGCTCATGAGGGCTTAGAGGAGAGACTATTTTTATGCAAAGTTTATCAGGCTCTTTAATTCTTAAATAATGCCTTGGAACATGTGGTATTTTGACATTGTGTACCCATGAGTGGTTGTCACTAAAAAAAAAATCAGCATTTATTATGTAATAATAATTTAATTTTATGTTATGTGTGATATTTCCTAAGTTTAAAATAAGAGATGCCATTTCCCATCATAAGTTTAAGAATACACCAAATATTGCTGTAAATTCAAAGACCGCAGTCCATAATGATAATGATAATTTCAGTGGTGAACATTGCACTAGACCAATCGGTCAGTGAATTCCAGAAATATCTGGACATCTCTAAGTCTGTTCACCAAAAATATGCTAAAAATGATAAATAGCAGAAGTTATACAATAAGGAAAAAGTCTTGCTCAAACAAAGCCAGTGCAGTTCCATCTCATTAAAAAGGAGATGTCTGGGGACACTATGTTGAAGGTCAGTGCCTGGGTGGGTTGTTTGCTTTCCATTCACGCTGCCTTGTTCTGTTCTGTGCAGCTTCCTTACACCTTAGCATGCAGTAGGTTTTAGGGACTGGATCCATGACTTCACCCATCTGTTCCCACAGTGGGGTGGTGTATCAATTGATGCTCAGCTGAAAAGAGATTTATTACTATTGTTTCTCTATATTATAGTAGAGCTTAGTCAAGATCTGAGCTCCTTCGTGTTGCATTTTGTACAGATATGCAGTAAGAGTCCCATCCTGAAGAGCTTACTAAAGAACACAATATATGAATACAAATCCGATTGCTTAAATAGTTGCAGCCACTTGTGTCTTACATTATGGAAATCTTATTTATTATTATTATTAGTCGTAGTAGCAGTGTGCCAGATTTGTACACAGATCTGATATAAACAAAGGATGAACCCTAAACCAGAAGATCCAGAAGCACAGTTTGATCCTATGGCCCTCCCAAATTGTTTGCATATTTAAAGATGAGGTTTTTATTTTAAAAGACAAGGTCCCTCCATTCACTGCAGAGCTTACAATCTGTCCCAGACATAAGTTTTCTCAGAATCACACACCCTCTCAGACACGCTGGAATACTTGAATACCGGATATTTTGAAGCTGCTCATAGAAGTGCCATTGGCTGACTTTTCTGATGAGTTGTGAAGGGGTCTTTCACCAAATGTGACTCTGTTCTGGGACAACTTGCTTGGGGTCAGATGAAAATGTTTATTTTATTCATTTTCTAGGCTGATTCCGGAAGCCCTTCAAGCACAAAAACCCTAGTATAGTCAATGAAAATTGTATGCACAAAGGGCCTGATCCAAAACTCATTTAAATCAATGATAGTCTTGACTTCAATGGGGTTTGAATAAGGCTGTTAGGATTTACAGGATTAGGCCCCAAATTTGTAAGGTATGGACTGTATTACTATGTTAAATGAACTTATCTGTATGTACAGTATGTAGATCAGCGATCTCTCTTTGGGGGTAATGCTGACTTGGAAGCCTATGATTATGTACAGATATAGCTGATTAATAATTGTACTATTTGAATGTGCATGATAAGAGCTGCTACTGCATCAGATTACGTAATACTTTGGGTTTGGGTTTTTTTAAACTCCTCTCAGGAGTCTAGATGGATAATGGCTATCTTTTCATCTTCAGGTATGAAATCTTTGTATTCTGTGATACAGTATAAATTCTGTCTTCTTTTTCTATGTAACCTAGAAGATTAAGTGATCTGCAAGAATATTTGTTACTGTACTACTGAAGTATCCATGCAGAAGCCGATCTTAATGACAGCAGGATTCATTCAAGAATGTGTTTGGATCATTTGCTTTTGCAGTTTTCCCACTTCTTAGAAGCTTACAGTCAAGTTTACAGATGTGCTTATGAACAGATGCCTTTCCTGTTAACACATTATCTCCCATGTGAGTGCTGACTGCTTAGTGCATGCATTTGGAGCCTGATCCAAAGACACTGAAACATATTTGAAGACTCTCATTGTCTTCAGTTAGCTTAGAATCAGACCCTTGTGCTACGTAAAGATGTCTTAGTGAATTTTTAAGTGATTGTTTGTGGATGCTGGAAGTGAGAGTAACTAATTACAGAAATTGTTTTCTATGAGAATCAAATAATCCCTACATAAGAACAGCCATACTGGGTCAGACCAAAGGCAAAGGCAAAAACTATGTTGATTATTTCCCAACAAATTATGTTCATCTATTTGTCTGACAATTTTGTTCTTTATGATAGTTTCAACCAGTTTGCCGGGGACTGAACATAAAAACGGCCATACTGGGTCAGACCAAAGATGCATCAAGCCCAGTATCCTGTCCACTGACAGTGGCCAATGGCAGGTGCCCCAAAGGGAATGAACAGACAGGTTATCATCAAGTGATCCATGCCCTGTCACCCAGTCCCAGCTTCTGGCAAACAGAGCCTAGGGACACCATTCCTGCCCATTCTGTCTAATAGCCATTGATGGACCTATCTTCCATGAATCTCCCTAGCTCCCTTTTGAACTCCATTATAGTATTGGCCTTCACAATACCCTCTGGCAAGGAGTTCTGGAGGTTGACAGTGTGTTGCATGAAAAAAATACTTACTTGTGTTTGTTTTAAACCTGCTACCTATTAATTTCATTTGGTGGCCCCTTGTTCGTGTATTATGAGGAGTAAATAACACTTCCTTATTTACTTTCTCTATACCACTCATGATTTTATAGACCTCTATCATAGTCCCCCCCCTTAGTTGCTTCTTTCCAAGCTAAAAAGTCCCAGTCTTATTAATCTCTCCTCATATGGAAGCCATTTTATACCCCAATCCTTTTTGCTGCCCTTTTCTGAACATTTTTGAATTCCAATATATATATTTTGAGATGGGCCGACAGCATTTGCACTCAGTTTTCAAGGTGTGGGCATATCATGGATTAATATAGAGGTAATATGATATTTTCTGTCTTATTATCTATCCCTTTCTTGATGATTCCCAACATTCTGTTTGCTTTTTTGACTGCTTCTGCACACTGAGTGGATGATTTCAGAGAACTATCCACAATGACTCCAAGATCTCTTTCTTGGGTGGTAACAGCTAATTTGGACCCCATCACTGTATATGTATAGTTAGGATTATGTTTAGCAATGTGCATGTCAAGGTATTTTTCTCACTTTGAACTTTAGCATCCAAAAAGTGGGGACCTGCATGTACCCTTCTAAGCTCAATTCCTAGCTTAGATCTAACAGCGCCACTACCAGCCAAATATAGTGTTTGGCACACTTCCTGTTCCCCCCAAAACCTTCCCTGGGGAACCCAAGACCCAAACCCCTTGAGTCTTAAAACAAGGAGAAATAAATCATCCCACCTCCTTTCCCCCTCCCAGACTTTCCCCTCCCTGGGCTACCCTGAGAAACTACACTGATCCAAACTCCTTGGATCTTAAAACAGAGAGGAATTATCCTTCCCCCACCCCTCTTTTTCCCCCCACCAATCCCTAGTGAGTTCAGACCCAATCCCCTTGGGTCTTAAATAAGGAGAAAAAATCAATCAAGTTCTTGAAAAAGAAAGCTTTTAATTAAAGAAAGAAAAAAGTAAAAATTATCTCTGTAAAATTAGGATGGAAAAATGTTTACAGGGTATTCAGATCATATAGACTAGAGGGACTTCCCCGCCCTAGCCTGAAATTCAAGTTACAGCAAACAGAGGTAAAATTCTTACAGCAAAATACACATTCACAAGTTAAGAAAACAAACATAAGACTAATCTGCCTTTTCTAGCTAGTACTTACTATTTTGAACATGAGAGATTGTTTCAGAAAGATTGGAGAAAGACCTGGTTGCACGTCTGGCCCCTCTTAGCCCCAAGAGCGAACAACGAACAAAAAAAAAACACAGCACAAAGACTTCCCTCCACCAAGATTTGAAAGTATCTTCTTCCCCCATTGGTCCTCTGGTCATGTGTCAGCCAGGTTCACTGAGCTTCTTAACCCTTTACAGGTAAAAGAGACATTAACCCTTAACCATCTGTTTATGACAATGCATAACTTTTATTTATCAATATTACATCTAATCAGCCATTTTGTTGCCCAGTCATGCAGTTTAGTGAAATTCTTCTGTACCTCTTTGCAGTCTGCCTGGGACTTAACGATCTTGATTAGTTTTGCATCATCTGCAAATTTTGCCACCTCACTGTTTACCCCTTTTTCCAGATCATGTATGAATATGTTAAATGGGACTGGGGCCAGTACATATCCCCTGGGGACACCACTATTAACCTCTCTCCATTCTGAAAACTGACCATTTATTCCTACCCTTTGTTTCCTATCTTTTAACCAGTTACCAATCCATGAGAGAACCTTCCTTCTTATCCCATGACTGCTTATTTTGCTTACGAGCCTTTGATGAGGGACCTTGTCAAAGACTTTCTGAAAATCTAAATACACTATATACACCGGATCTCCTTTGTCCGCATGCTTTTTGACCCCCTCAAAGAATTCTAGTAGATGGGTGAGGAATGATTTCCCTTTACAAAAATCATGTTGACTATTTACCAACAAATTATGTTCATCTATGTGTCTGACAATTTTGTTCTTTACGATAGTTTCAACCAATTTGCCCAGTACTGAACATAAGAACGGCCATACTGGGTCAGACCAAAGGTCCATCAAGCCCTGTATTCTGTCCTCTGACAGCAGCCAATGGCAGGCTATGTGGTTAGCCAAAGAATCTCACTTTGTACAAATCAGATATAACACAGTAGAAAATTCTCACTTTGCTAATCTGCAAACATCATAAATTTCACAAAAATAAATAAAGAAATGAAATGGAGGGCTCCTCCTCTCACTAAATTAAGTAATATACAGTACTATAATGAGGACCCACCTTATCAAGTCACTATTACTTTAACACTACATTAATTGGCGTTAACTATGAAGTTTCGTGAATTATTTCTAACCATGTCAAAATAAATGGACCAATTACACTTTGCAGTGCACAAGCCTTATATGTTTCTTTGCTTTTCTCCACCTTGCTTATTTGTTTGCCTGATAATTCACAAAACGGATTGATCCACTGTGGAGGTCTGTTTCAACTCCCATTAACATCAGTGCAGATCTTCCCATTGCGTTTGATGGGTGCTGGGTCAGGCCCCAGAAGCCTCAGTATCAAGGAAAATAAATCATGTTTATTGTAATCACTAATTAGATTATAAGCATTTCAGAGCAAGGACTGTCTTTTTTCTGTGTTTGTACAGAATTTTAGATTCATAGATTCCAAAGTCAGAAGGAACCATTGTGATAATCTAGTCTGGACCTCCCGTATCGCAAATCAGGGGTATCAATTAGAGGTAGCTAGAGGGGGAGGAATGGAGAAGGGCAAATGTTTGCACTTATTCTAGGTTCCATAGGCCACAGAGCTGGTTGGGGTGGAGGAAGGGAAATGAGCTCACCACTTTTAAGCAGAGGTCCCATATTAAATCAGTGTTTGGCTGCTGCTGGAGTGATCCAGAGCGTTACTCCGGCTACATGGTTATAGTGCCACTGGTTTGACCTGTTTACACATTCATACAGATGTAGGGGTGGTTGGGCCAAGTTTCAGTGAGTAGCATAGCAACACGGTGCACAGGGTTGAAGTGCCAGTCAAATATGGTCTCGCTGCCCTTCCATCCAGATGGCGGGCGGAATGGCTGGATCACAAATGGTGTTGTGACTTGGCATATGCGGAGTTTGCTCCACTACAGTGGAGCACAGGCGAGTCTGCGGAGAACTTGACTGCAGGCAACAGTGTCTCATGCACTGTGTGAGTGTGAGAGAGGGGAGATTCTCCTGCCAAACGAGATCTATGGTCCCTGCAGGAGGAGGGGCAGGGTCAAGCTGGAACCTGAATGGAGACTCTGCTGCAGGGTGCCAGTGTAGGCCATAGATCTTCCTTAAAATAATTCCAAGAGCAGAACTTTTAGGAAAAATATCCAATCGTGATTTAAAAATTGTCAGTGATGGAGAATTCACCATGACACTTGATAAATGGTCCCAGTGGTAAATTGTCCTCACTTTTAAAAATTTCACCTTATTTCCTGTCTGAATTTGTCTAGCTTCAACTTCCAGCCATTGGATCATGTTATTCCTGTCTCTGCTAGGCTGAAAAGCCAATTATCAAAGATTTGCCGCCCCTGTAGGTACTTACAGACTGTAATCAAGTCACCCCTTAACTTTCTCCTCGTTAAGCTAAATAAAGTGAGCTCCTTGAGTCTATTACTTAGCATAATGGGGGGTCTCAATTTTGATTGGTGCCTCTAATATAAAATAAATATAATATAATTAACATAATTTATACAGTTGTCTTGTGAATCGGTATTTCTAAATCTCCATCCTTTGCTCATTATATTTTTATAAATTACTGTTCAGCACTTAGGTTCTATAATGCAGAAGATAGTGAATAAATAAAATGTGCCATAAAATCTGTCAAGCAGTTGTCATCCAACACACCTGTAATGCTTTCTCAGCATTGCTACATAACAGTCAAATATTCAGAACTGAGAGGAAATAAGAAAAGACTGATAGTGAATTTAATATGAATACTTAAACTGCATTGGGCCTGACTCTATCCTGCTATGCTGTGAGTACAAAGGTGGAGGAGGGGAGCAGCTGGTTAGAACAGCCGCTATGTTCCAGAGAGCACAGAACATGTTCCTTCTGCATATACCCGAGAGCACAAGGCATTCCAAAAGGGGCATGGAGGAAGTGGAGAATTTCTTGCACCGCTGGAATGAGCATCTAACTCACATTCTCTAGGGAGAATTCCTCCCACAGCTCTTTCTAGGGACAGTATAGTTCCATGCTCCTCATGGTGGGAATGTGCCTGGAAGCCAGAGCTGAATGCTTTAGGAAGCGTTTGACAATTTTATTAGATGACATACACATGGAAGAACCAAAACTAGCTCATTACCACTGAGCTGTGACCCTGTTGAGCCTGATCCTTCAACCCATACTCAAGTGAGTAGCTCCATTAACTTCCGTACAAACTCATTATCTTTAACCTACTCTTGCCTCGAGGCAAAATAAGACTGTCTTCTTGACTATTGAAAAGAAAACAATTGTTGATGTGCCTTTCAAAAACAAAATTGTCCTCAGAAGACCTGTTACCACAGAAAAACCAAGAGCTCCAAGCCTAAGAGCAGAGATTGTGTTTCACCTATGCTCTGCATTCTGCTTGATGGCTTTATTCAGTTTTAGAGTTCTAAAGGTAAATTATCTGATTCTCACTAAATAGCCAGGTAGCCTCAGCGTTCACTGACTGTGATTACTTGGAAAAAGACACTGTTCCTAAATGACAGAGGTTCATCTCCCGGCTCTCCCTGGCCCTCCCCACAACTCCCCATAACAGACAGGAGTCAAGCTACTTATTTGTTTTTTTATATATAAGAATGGTAAAAAAGGTGGTACTTTACTCAAGTTCTGCCACAATCCCAAACTCTAGACACAATCCAAGAGTAGCTGGCTGGTTTTGGTCACCACTGATAATAGCTAACAATGCTGACTTTAAATTGTCGCCAATGTTAGTCCTCAGAATTAACATTCAACTGAGACAAATGAGGAAAATTTGTGCTTCTCTTAGGATCAAATGCTGAACCCTGTGCTGGGATGGGGAAAAATAATTCCTCTTACACATATCCCAGAGGGTTACTGAAAGGCTTCTCTGTAGCTCCAAACTACCCATGGTCTTTGTATCCTCTGTAGTCCCTGATGCATGAGTAATTTAGGGCTGTGCATCTCTAGAGTGGTGGATCTAAAGGACACGTATGAAAGGATCTGCCTGCCTGGCAGTGACCCCTGCTGGCCAATGGTGGCTCTGCAGTATCCTGCCTCAGTTTTCCCTTCAACTTGGGCTCCCTTAAGAAGTCCACACAGTTCAGGTATTCAAACCATTTCCCTTCTGGTGTCTAAGTCATTAAATTCTTCATAGAACTTCAAAATAGAACTCAAATCCACAGTCTTCAACACAGTTTCAAGCTGGACCCAATCCTTACTCCCTGAAGGGCTGTCTTTCCTTCTGAATTCAAACATTCTTCCTTAGAGGTATATCTTCCTGCTCTCCCAGCAGTTATTGCCTGGGGTTTGGCCTTCTCTGCTTTCTCTACAGCAGGGATCAGCAACCTTTGGCACATGGCGTATCAGGGAAATAAGCTGGCGGGCTGGGTCAGTTTGTTTCCTGCAGCGTCCTCAGGCTCAGCCAATTGCAGCTCCCACTGACTGCGGTTCACCATTCCAGGCCAATGGGAGCTGTGGGAAGCAGAGAAAACACCCATCTGCACTGTTCCTGCTGCACCACTAAACTATTCTATGTAAAGTCCCTGTGTAATATGCCACTTGCACGATGGAACCACAGCAGTATGTTCTAATGCCGTCTCATTCCTGTGGAGTGGGAAAGGGAAGGATGGCTCTCTGAGATATTTTTAACATGTTCTTGCACTCAGCCCTGCATCAGTACATGTTCAGAGCACTCACATCATGACCAGAAGGGCTGGAAACCCTTTTTTTCCATGAAAGTTTAAATTCTGCAGACATTGATAGGTCCACCAGAGAAGGCTGACATGGCATACTGCCATGTACCAGATCAGCCCGAACCCTGATAAAAGATAAATAGGAAATGCCATAACAGATGTCTGATTAAAATGCAAAGGCTTTGCTTGTGAATCTTATGTAAGGTTCAGTATTGCTTGTTCTCAGTCGAGGGGGAAGTGAGTCTGGCTCCCAGCCCAGGTCTCTCACATAATGATTAACCTGAGACTACATGGCACCATGTGGTACTGTCTCAGGAAGAAACATATAAAAGTGCCTAAAAAAGCTGTATTTTCCTTCAGTAAGCAGAGTCTTATTTGAGAAATGGCACCTTTTTTCAGAAGTGTAGCCTTGAAATCTCTCATGTAAAGTAAAACCAGACAGTACTCTCTTACTTTTGCTTCTTTTAAAAAAAACCCTGACCATTTTTATTTTAAAAAAATCACAGAAAAGTGCAGATAGAGCAAAAATTTCACAGTTAACTAATGTTCTTGAGAGGGTAGATGTGCTTAAATCAGGGAACCGGGAGCCTATTTCCTTCTCTGCCAATTGCTTCCTGTTTGTGGCTGTTGTGATATATAATATCTTACTCAGCTGAACGAGTAGATAACCAGAGAGTGAAATTAATTGATGGTAATAATAATACTTAGCTTTTAGATAGCACCTTCCTTCCATAGATTTCAAAGCGCTTTATAGAGGAGATCATACCATTATTTCCATTTTGCAGATGAGGAAGCTGAGGCACACAACTGCAGTAACTGGTCTCAGCAGGTCTGTGGCAGAGCTGGGAATGGAAAGTGGGTCCAGTGCCCTAGCCATTAGAGATAATGCAGAAGCACATGTTACACTGGGCTAATGCAGAGGTCCATTATCCAAGGAAGAACTCCTGGAGGCATTGTGTAACCCACCCACCTTCTGGGTGTGGTGTTGTATCCCATCTAGTGGCACTGAGACCAGTTAGAGAGAGAGAGTTAAATGAGTCTGCTCTACAGCCCTAGCTAACAGCCAATTGGCTTTTAGCTCATGTGGTAGAGGCTCATGCACTAAGCTCCAGAGATCCCAGGTGTTACAATTGCATCAGAAGTGGTCAGGGAGAGTATGTCCACAGCACCACTCTGTTAAAGAACATGCCTTTCATTCTTTATGCAGGAGAGCAGTTCCTCTGGCCAGGGTGTAAAAGAGTAGGGCCATGGCTCTCTTTCTCATGCCTCCTTTTCCTTCTTGGGGTACCTGGCACCCAGTGCAAGGGCTTAAAACACTGAAGATGCTCCCTACATCCTCCCCAGGGTGGGTACACACAGAGATACAAGGCCAGGTATTATTCTGTCTCATTATTGTTTGCACTACCCGCACCTAGAATATTGTATCCATCTTGAGGCACCGTGTTGCCAGAAATATATTGCTGAATTGGTCAGATAAGGGGAACTGAAGTATGAAACAAGATTATAGTCTAATTTTCCTGATAAATAAGTGAGGGACATGGGAAAAACCCACAAATATTTGAACTGTGTAGCTTAGAGGTCAGAATAGAAGAACTGGTGGTACAATACATAAGCTGTTCCCCCTATTCCAAAGTGTGCTCACTGTTGTAGAGTAGTTGATTCATAGATTCATAGACTCTAGGACTGGAAGGGACCTCGAGAGGTCATAGAGTCCAGTCCCCTGCCCTCATGGCAGGACCAAATACTGTCTAGACCATCCCTGATAGACATTTATCTAACCTACTCTTAAATATCTCCAGAGATGGAGATTCCACAACTTCCCTAGGCAATTTATTCCAGTGATTAACTACCCTGACAGTTAGGAACTTTTTCCTAATGTCCAATCTAAATCTCCTTTGCTGCAGTTTAAGCCCATTGCTTCTTGTTCTATCATTAGAGGCTAAGGTGAACAAGTTTTCTCCCTCCTCCTGATGACACCCTTTTAGATACCTGAAAACTGCTATCATGTCCCCTCTCAGTCTTCTCTTTTCCAAACTAAACAAACCCAATTCTTTCAGCCTTCCTTCATAGGTCATGCTCTCAAGACCTTTAATCATTCTGGTTGCTCTTCTCCGGACCCTCTCCAATTTCTCCACATCTTTCTTGAAATGCGGTGCCCAGAACTGGACACAATACTCCAGTTGAGGCCTAACAAGCGCAGAGTAAAGAGGAAGAATGACTTCTCGTGTCTTGTTTACAACACACCTGTTAATGCATCCCAGAATCACGTTTGCTTTTTTTGCAACAGTATAACACTGTTGACTCATATTAAGCTTGTGGTCCACTATGACCCCTAGATCTCTTTCTACCATACTCCTTCCTAGACAGTCTCTTCCCATTCTGTATGTGTGAAACTGATTGTTCCTTCCTAAGTGGAGCACTTTGCATTTATCTTTATTAAACTTCATCCTGTTTACCTCAGACCATTCCTCCAATTTGTCCAGATCATTTTGAATTTTGACCCTGTCCTCCAAAGCAGTTGCAATCCCTCCCAGTTTGGTATCGTCTGCAAACTTAATAAGCCTACTTTCTATGCCAACATCTAAATCGTTGATGAAGATATTGAACAGAACCGGTCCCAAAACAAACCCCTGCGGAACCCCATTTGTTATACCTTTCCAGCAGGATTGGGAGCCATTAACAACTACTCTCTGAGTACGGTTATCCAGCAAGTTATGCACCCACTTTATAGTAGCCCCATCTAAATTGTACTTTCCTAGTTTATCTATAAGAATATCATGCGAGACCGTATCAAATGCCTTACTAAAGTCTAGGTATATCACATCCACTGTTTCTCCCTTATCCACAAGGCTCGTTATCCTATCAAAGAATGTTATCAGATTAGGTTGACACGATTTGTTCTTTACACATCCATGCTGGCTATTCCCTATCACCTTACCACCTTCCAAGTGTTTGCAGATGATTTCTTTAATTATCTGCTCCATTATCTTCCCTGGCACAGAAGTTAAACTAACTGGTCTGTAGTTTCCTTGGTTGTTTTTATTTCCCTTTTTATAGATGGGCACTATATTTGCCCCCTTCCAGTCTTCTGGAATCTCCCCCGTCTCCCATGATTTCCCAAACATAATAGCTAGAGGCTCAGATACCTCCCCTATTAACTCCTTGAGTATTCTAGGATGCATTTCATCAGGCCCTGGTGACTTGCAGGCATCTAACTTGTCTAAGTGATTTTTTACTTGCTCTTTTTTTATTATTTTCTCTTCTAAACCTACCCTCTTCCCGTAAGCATTCACTATACTAGACATTCCTTCAGACTTCTCAGTGAAGACCGAAACAAAGAAGTCATTAAGCATCCCTGCCATTTCCAAGCCTCCCGTTACTGTTTCCCCCTCCTCACTGAGCAGTGGACCTACCCTGTCCTTGGTCTTCCTCTTGCTTCTAATGTATTGATAAAAAGTCTTCTTGTTTCCCTTTATTCCCATAGCTAGTTTGAGCTCATTTTGTGCCTTTGCCTTTCTAATCTTGCCTCTGCATTCCTGTGTTATTTGCCTATATTTATCCTTTGTGATCTGACCTAGTTTCCATTTTTTATATGACGCCTTTTTATTTTGTAGGTCACGCAACATCTCGTGGTTAAGCCAAGGTGGTCTTTTGCCACATTTTCTATCTTTCCTAACCATCGGAATAGCTTGCTTTTGGGCCCTTAATAGCGTCCCTTTGAAAAACTGCCAACTCTCCTCAGTTGTTTTTCCCCTCAGTCTTGATTCCCATGGGATCTTACCTATCAGCTCTCTGAGCTTACCAAAATCCGCCTTCCTGAAATCCATTGTCTCTATTTTGCTGTACTCCCTTTACCCTTCCTTAGAATTGCAAACTCTATGATTTCATGATCACTTTCACCCAAGCTTCCTTCTACTTTCAAATTCTCAATGAGTTCCTCCCTATTTGTTAAAATCAAGTCTAGAACAGCTTCCCCCCTTGTAGCTTTTTCAACTTTCTGAAATAAAGTTGTCTGCAATGCAGTTCAGGAACCTATTGGATAGTCTGTGCCCCGCGGTGTTATTTTCCGAACATATATCTGGATAGTTGAAGTCCCCCATCACCACCAAATCTTGGGCTTTGGATGATTTTGTTAGTTGTTTGAAAAAAACCTCATCCACCTCTTCCACCTGATTAGGTGGCCTGTAGTAGATTCCCAGCACGACATCACCCGTGTTTTTTACCCCTTTTAGCCTAACCCAGAGACTCTCAACACTTCCATCTCCTATGTCCATCTCCACCTCAGTCCTTTAATATATAAGGCAACACCTCCTCTCTTTTTCCCCTGTCTATTCTTGCTGAGCAAACTATACCCATCCACACTAATATTCTAGTCGTGTGTATTATCCCACCAAGTTTCAGTAATGCCAACAATGTCATAGTTGTATTTATTTATTAGCACTTCCAGTTCTTCCTGCTTATTACCCATACTTCTTGCATTTGTATATAGGCATCTAAGATACTGGTTTGAACAAGTCTTGTTCCCCACTTACCTGTGGGCTTTGCTCACCTGTCCCCGTTGAACCTAGTTTAAAGCCCTCCTTAATAGGTTAGCCAGTCTGTGGGCAAATAAGGCCTTTCCCCTTCTCGAAAGGTGATGATTTTGCTAAAGCAATCAGGGTTGAAAAGAGTTGAAGGTGCTATTTAAAATGTTATCATTAGGCTGATCTGTGGGTTCTGCTGAGAAGTGCTAGGTGCAAGTTGGGGAATACCTTTTGCACCTGCCTCCAAAACTTAGCAGGATAAGTGGCAGGGCTGCCTCCATGATAAAGATAAACTATAATAGCATTGCTGATCTAATTTATCCCAGTTACTAATGGCCCTTAGGGTTTTTTCTGGCAGTTGAGGATCATCAGGACTCAGAGATACATGGCCATGCCCCATTTTCTCTGGTTCTGCCCTGCATCGGCAGCCAGAAGAAGTGATGGCTTAGGAGCTGTTTTGGTGGCTCTGTGCCATCCAAGGATTCCCATACATATAGTGAATCCTCTAGTGGCAGGCTAAACCCACTTTAAGGTTGAGTTCTGGGCCCTGGGCAGCCAAACACAGCCCTTACATGGCAGAGAATCTGGCTATAATACTCCGTTAAGACAAATGAGATAATTCACAGCACTGTGAGCTCTTGTTTTTTAATGGCCTTGACTAAACCAGAAAATACTGCATTGGTTCACATTTGGAAAGTTGTCTGGCAAGAAACTTAAAAAAAAAAAAGACGCTTAAATTCTGCAGGGACTTCCAGTGAAATGTTGGTGCTGCTTAACTCAAAATCGTGGCTCTGCATGTCCCCTGGATGTAAACATTAAAAAAAAAGAATTATTTATTAATTATGATGGTATAAAGTGTTATGACTAGAAGAAAAAGGATGCAATTAAGAAAGGAGAAATATCATTTGAAAACCAGGGGAAAAAACCCTTCTTACACGAATGTCTATTACAAAGTAGAGAAGTCTCCGATGGGAATAGGTAAAAGGCTCATCAACACTAGAAAATGTACTGTAATGATCAGTTTTTCACTGGCAGCGACATGGACTGGATAACCTAATAGGGCTTTTTAACCTCTGTTTTCCATGATTCTATGGTAAAATTAGAAGGCAAATAAACAACTGTTCACTACAGCCCTAACTTTTATTGCTAGTAGGAGAACGCCTTACCGTTACCCAAGCTAATCACAGTGCAACATAACTTCAGATTTTATACTGGGTATTATTATAGGTACATATCACTATAACATAGTACTTTCATTTTGAGCCCATCATGGTGCTGTTACTGTTTTCTAGCCAAACACGTTAAATTTAAAGGGGGAAAATGAGTGGGAGGTATGGTACTAAATTATATCTACTGTGGCTCCTACTTTAGGGGGTTTATGGTTAGAGTTGATTTTCATTACTACTTCGCAATAGGAGCTGGGATTTGCTGTGCTGTGTGTCATTTGCAGTTTGAGGCTCTCCTGAGTTCTTAAATGTTCAGCCTTTCATATACCATGGCATTTAGTTTGCTCTCATGTCTTCAGCAGTTTCTAATTCCACTGAAATTATTTGTTGTCTAGATCAGTGATTACTGAATGTCAGCGATCTGATGGGATGTGAGGGAAGGAAAGGGATTTTTATTGACAGTTTTCATAAGCAGGGACTCCTAAAACTTTGCAAAACCTGTAGGGATTGTAGCACTAACCATGTAGAAGGCTAGTTTCAGATTCAGGTTATGTGCCTGTGAAAGGAAACAAGAACCTCCATGTTGTATTTGTGTGGGCTAACCAGAGCTGAAGTCCAGAGGCTAGGCACTTGTTTACTCCCTCCCTGGAGCAGATAGAGAATTAGTAAGGAGGGAAATGAGAGGGGAATGGATGGCATCTTTTCTCCACACCCTCTGCCCCCATCTGTTGACCAGGATATCTGAGACAGCATGGTGCAATGGGAAAGAAAGTAATTTGCTGCTGGTTAGCAATAATTCCTACCACATAAGATCAAGGAGGGAGTAGGGAACGAATTGTGATGTTGAAGAGTCTCAGAGCTACAATGCCCCCGGGAGCTATTCCTACGGTGGTGTAGTTCACCTCCCCTTATTCGGGGGCTGTGTGTAAATCTGCCACTTAGCCCTAAATGATTATCTAAAGGGCAGAGGGGAACCTAGACTTAGTAATTAATTGAGGTCAAGTTGATGTCCTACTACAAATTACAGTGGATGTTTGACTAGTTTAGCTTGAAAAGAGAGGTTATAGTTCATAGATTCCAAGGTCAGAAGAGAATATTATGATCATATAATCTTATATTCTGTATAACACAGGTCAGAGAACTTCCTCCATTTAATTTCTAAAGTATATCTTTTAGAAAAAAATATGTAAACAATATTACCAGTGATAGAGAATCCACTATGACCCTTCGTACATTGGTTTATTACTCCTAGTGTTAAAAAATTATGCCTCATTTGCAGTCCGAATTTGTCTAGTTTCAACTTCCAGCCTTTGGATCATGTTATACCTTTCTCCCCTAGATTGAAAAGACCATTATTAAAATATTTGTTCCCCCATAGGGACTTACAGACTGTAATCAAGTCATATATTTGACTGTAATCAAGTCATATATTTGATGATTCCCCATTTACAATTATGTTTTGAAACCTATCAGTAAGCCAACTTTTAATCTATTTTATGTATCAAGTTAATTTTATATTGTTCTAATTTTTATTCAAAATGTCATGCAGCAACAATTCAAGTGCTTTACAGAAGTCTAAATATATTACATCAACACTATTACCTTTATCAACTGAACTTGGAATCTGATCAAAAAGAAAACAAACAAGCAAACTGTCAGGTTAGTTTCACAGGTCTATTTTCCATAAACTCATGTTGATTGCGATTACTTATATTACCCTTCTTTAATATCAGTTCCGGACTGATTTCAGATTGACAAGACTATAATTACCCGGGTCCTTCCATTTACCCTATTTAAATGTTGGCACAATATTATTTTTCTTCCAGTTTTCTGAAACTACCCTGGTGTTCCAAAACTTATTGAAAATCAATATGAACAGTCCAGTGAGCTTCCCAGACTGGGCTTTTAAAACTCTTGGAAGCAAGTTATCTGTACCATCTGTTTTAAAAATTTCTAATTGTTTAACATTCTCCTGATATACTAGTGGAATGAAAAGCATGTTATCATATAAAATGACTATATCATCTGGCTTTTTTTCCCCATATACAGAATACAAACATTTATTGAACACTTATGCTTTTTTCTGTATTATTGATAAGTCTTCTATTTCCATCCAGTAATGGACCAATAATATTATTTGGATTCTTTTTGTTCCTAATCTATTTTTTAAAAAATCCTGCTTATTTCCCTTAACTCTACTGACCATACAGTTCTCCTTGTGTCCCTTTGCTTCCCTTAACATTTTTCTACAAATCCTAGCTCTTTGTTTATATGCATTACTATCAACTTCCCCTTTCTTCCATTTGTGATATATTACTTTTTTGTATTTATAGTTGCCTTCACTTACACCCCCTAAACCAGGTCAATTTTTTAATCAATACAGCCTTCTCCCTCAGTAGTGAGACTATGACTTTTGGGGCGTTTAGTCAAGTGTTCTGAAACAATTTCTAATTATCATTCACATTTGCTGATTAAATTCTCCTTCCCATCTGATTTGACTCATAATTGTTTTCAGCTTTTTTAAATTGGCTCTTTTAAAACCCAAGTATATATATCACTGGTGTGGACTTTATTCTCTTTGCACATTATAAATGTGATCATGACACATACATGATACATGAAGTCTACTATAGAATTTTCCAACGTTAGACTCAACACTTCTCAAGTTTGGAAATTGTCATCTATAATATTTAGAAAGTCCACAGATTTTTTAGTACTAGCAGCATGAGACCTCTAGCATGTCACTTAGATTGAAATCCCGCATGATTAGAGAGCCTCCCCTCCGCCGCCATTATAGACAGAAGTGTAAGGAGCCAGTCATCCGGCTCTCTAGTGTAATTTAGTGGTCTGTAACCGACACCAACTAATACTCCATCTTATGCTTTATCTGTTAGGACATTCATCCATAAGCATTCGAGATAATTTTCTTCTGAGTTATCAGTGACTCGGAAATAGGTATTGCCATTTTTGACAAAGAGTACTGCTTCCCCTCCCCTTCTGACCACTTGATACTTCCTAAATAGGCTATAATTATTGCTTTTAACATTCTAGTCATGGGAATCATCCCACCAGTTTTCTGTAATATCAACTAGATCAAATTTATGCTCATAAATGACCAATTCCAATTCCTCTTTTTGCTACCCTGGTTGTAAGCATTGGTATACAGTAATTAAATGATTTATTCTCTTCTGCCTATGGTTACTTGATTAATTTTGTTCTCAACATCTCAGTTTTGTGCTAAGTGTTTATATCTTCCCTCTTTTTACTCTTCTCTTTTGTTATTAGTTTAAAGCCATGCTGATGACTCTAGCCAACTTGTCTTCAATTGGTGGAACCCATTCAAACTATACAGCCTCCTCTCCCAATAGAAGATGGACCAATGTTCCACAAAACCAAAATGCTCTACTCTTTTCCACTGACCTAGCCAGAGGTTCACTCCCAGAGTCTTCTGCCTTCTATCTTTCATTGGGATAGAAAGGATCTCATAGGCTTGGTCTATACTACGCGTTTAAACTGATTTTAGCAGCATTGAACTGATTTAATGCTGCACCCGTCCACACAACGAGGCCATTTATATTGATATAAAGGGCTCTTTAAATAGGTTTCTGTACTCCTCCCCAACGAGAGGAGTAGCGCTAAAATCGGTATTACCATATCGGATTAGGGTTAGTGTGGCCGCAAATTGACGGTATTGGCCTCCGGGCGGTATCCCACAGTGCACCACTGTGACTGCTCTGGACAGCAATCTGAACTCAGATGCAGTGGCCAGGTAAACAGGAAAATCCCCGCAAACTTTTGATTTTCATTTCCTGTTTGCCCAGCGTGGAGATCTGATCAGCACGGGCAATGCAGTCCCAAATCCAAAAAGAGCTCTAGCATGGACCGTAAGGGAGATACTGGATCTGATTGCTGTATGGGGAAACAAATCTGTTCTATCAAAGCTCCGTTACAGAAAACGAAATGCCAAAGCGTTTGAAAAAAAAATCTCCAAGCTACACAGTGCTGCGTGACAAGTGTAACGGGAAGCCAGAGACTCAAATGGATGCTCATGGAGGGATGGAGGAGTTACTGAGGACTCTAGCTATCCCACAGTCCCCAGCAGTCTCTGAAAAGTATTTGCATTCTTGGCTGAGCTCCCAATGCCTGTAGGTTCAAACACATTGCCCGGCGTGTTTCAGAGTACAGCTCGTCAATTTACTCCCTGCCCCCCACGTGAAAGAAAGGGGAAAGAAATCGTTTCTTGACTTCTTTCAGTGTCACTCTATGTCTACTGAATGCTGATGGTAGACACGATGCTGTAGCAGTGAAGAGCAGTATCCACTCCTCTCCCCTGCCTGGTGGCAGATGGTGCAGTAGGACTGGTAGACATCGGCTTCAGGTGAAGCTGGCCGGGGGCACCTGGATGAAAATAGGAATGATTCTCGGTCATTCCCAGTAGATGGTACAGAATGGCTGGTAACCGTCCTCATCATAGCAACTGGGGGCTGAGCTCCATCAGACCCCTCCCTTTCCTGTGTAAAGAAAAGATTCTGTCCTGCCTGGACTGTCATAGCAGCGGCATGCTGGGCTCCTCTCCCCCACACCGCTTAATGTCCTGCCTGGACTGTCATAGAGGTGGGAGGTTGCCTCCCCCTCATTTTATCTCACTAACAAGTAAGTCACTGTTTCTTATTCCTGCATTCTTTATAACTTCATGACACAAATGGGGGGAGGACACTACCATGGTAGCCCAGGAAGGCTGGGGGAGGAGGGAAGCAACAGGTGGGGTTGTTGCAGGGGCATCCCTGTGAATGGCATGCAGCTCATCATTTCTGCGGGATCTGGCACGGAGCAGCTGTGCTCTCTGATACACTGGTTTTCTAGCACACTTGCCCCATATTCTAGGCAGGACTGACTCTATTTTTAGAAACCATAAAGGAGGGATTGACTCGGGGAGTCATTCCCATTTTTGCCTTTGTGCTCCAGCCGACCTCAGCCAGGGGCACCCATGATAGCAGCAGACAGTGCAGAATGACAGATGACTGTCATCTCATTGCCAATTTACACCAGCAGCAGACGGTACAGAACGACTGATAACCATCTCTGCTATCATGCAAAAGCAAATGAATGCTGCTGTGTAGCGCTGGAGTATCGCCTCTGTCAGTGGCATCCAGTACACATACGGTGACTGTAAAAAAAAAAGCTGAATAGCCTCCATGGTTGCCGTGCTATGGCATCTGCCAGGGCAATTCAGGGAAAAAGGGAGCGAAATGATTGTCTGCCATTGCTTTCCCGGAGGAAGGAATGACTGATGACATTTACCCAGAACCACTCGCGACAATGATTTTTGCCCCATCAGCCACTGGGCTCTCAACCCAGAATTCTAAGGGGCGGAGGAGACTGCAGGAACTATGGGATAGCTACCCACAGTGCAACGCTCCGTAAATCTACGCTAGCCTCGGACCATGGACACACACCGCCGAATTAATGTGCTTAGTGTGGCTGCGTGCACTCGACTTTATACAATCTGTTTTATAAAACCAGTTTATGTAAAATCGGAATAATCCCGTAGTGTAGACATACCCAAAGAAGATTGTTTGGATTTTTTTTTTCACCGTGCTTCTGAGTTCCCTGATGTCATGTACTATGAGCAAGATAACCTGCAATGAAGTATCATTAGTGCTGATATGAACATCACCAATGGATCTTTTCCCATCGACTTCTAAAGCCTATCTAATCTTAGAGTGCTGTCTTGAGCCTTGGCTCCAGGAAGTCAGCACAACATCCTGTTGTACTCCTTCCCCTTGCAGAATGGCCTTTCATTTCTTTCTAGTATTGCATCCCCAACAAGGTTTGTTTATCTTCCTTGGATGGTTGGAGAAGTCTTTGAGGACAATCTTGATTTTCTTACAGATTTTATCAAGCTGCCATCTGTATATTTGTCCTGTAATCTCTCCATTCCCTTGAACCGATTGGATCTTGAATGGTATCTCCCACAGTTTCCAAGCTGAGGACCTGGTATTGATTGTAAATTTCCAGCAGTGTGAAAGTCCTCCCAATTATCTTCTCTGTGGTAGCAACAGCCTGCCCCTCCTTGTCTATCTCCAGTCACATAGAATGCCACCATGAAACTTTGTCTCTGGTGCTTACAAACTGCTAGGCCTCCTTTCTGACTTCCTTCCTCTACCCAGTTCCTTAACACCCAGCTTTTTTCTGCCTTGAACCTGAGGTACTGGTGTGTCTGAACACGGTGTCTAGGAATTCCTTAGCATCTCTGATTCTCAGTAGCATATCTGCTTGCCTCTCCAATTCAAGAATCTTCTCCTCCAGCACAACCACTAGCTTGCACTCCATGTATAGGAAATCTCTTCTGGCTTCATGCAGTAAAGAAAACATGGCACATATGTTGCAGGTCACCACCAATGTTCCATCACTACTCATATCAAAATCAAATATAGAACTGAATCGGGATGGAAAGCTTCTTTAAAGTCCCTCCAAAACTCTCCTGTTAGCTTCCTCTCTTTGCAGATTTCTAGTTTGTCTAGCAACTGACTTTTTATATCAAGTTTTCCTGATCAGCTCAGCTCTGTCCTTCAGCACCAGGTAGTGATTAGCCACTCAGAGACATCAGACAGTGGAACTGGTCAAATCTCCAAAGGTTAGAGACTCGGGGCCTTTACTAAGGTACCAACAAACAGACCTATCTTATCTCCTTACTCAAGGCCCAGGGCCCAGTTACTCAGCCTGTATAAAGAGAGCAAACAAATAAATATTCAAACAAACAACCTACCAACACACCACTCATCAAGTCCTGCTACCTCCAAGCACAGAGTCCACAGCTATGCCCTACAAAACTCTCTCATTAGCTGCTTCTGTTTTTTGCTTCTGATGAGTATACAGATATGGAACCCGATCCCTATGTCCTTGGTCAGGGAAGACAGGACTGGACTAATGTGGGGAGGGAAGTCACAAAATGCAAACAATAAAGGCTTTCATTGCAAACACTCTTTGGATTAGTAATAACATATTGCATTTATTTCAGTAATTTACTCAGTACTCAAGCTCATATCACATTTCATTGAAATCTTCCCTACAAGCTGAGTTCCCTCTCGCCCCCCTGCAGAGCTGCCAGTCTGCCCACCAAGTAGCTCCTTTCTGACAACCCTTTGATCTAAAGGCCTCAGATGTGCCTCTCCCTCCCATAAAGTGGAGAATTTCCTCTTAAGTACTGGGCAGTGTCATATCCTTCTCTCTGGGTACATCTACACTGCAAACCGAGATGTGATTGCGACACGTATCTGAGCTAGCTTTGAGCTAGCTAGTTCAATTAACCGTAGCAGTGCAGCCACAGCAGTACAGGGCATGGGCATGTACTTGAGAAGCTATCCCATGCTGCCACCCAGGATAACATAAGTTCACTGCTCTAGTGGCTTGAGTTAGCTGGGGCAAAACTAGCTTAGGTATTCTAATCATGCTACAATCACAGCTCTCATTGCAGTGCAGATGTATTCTCTGTGAGATGGCTGGAAAGAAAGTGACACAGGTGAGGTTTGGGCTAGCCATAGATCAGAGTGGTAGCTCTGCACTGATGCTCCATACACTGATGCTCTCCATCTCCTCTACCATTGGATCAGATTACCCTTCATCCCTGTCAACTTCTTATCCTTTCTTGTGGTGATGAAGGTGCTTCATGCCCTGACCTTTTGGCTACAAGGTGTCTTGCTGAAGGACAAACATGTTTTTCTTTATAGTACTGTAGTACTCTGGGATGTCATGCTACAGATTGGCTATTTTGTGGAAATTCATTGGTGTAGCAGAGTGGTTACCCGCTCCTGCTGTCATGGTATAATTCCCCAATCTGAACCTTAGAGTCCAAAAAATGGGGTACCAGCATAAATTTCTCTAAGCTTAATTACCAGCTTACCAGTACTGGCACCACCCAAAAAATTAGTGTTTTGGGGCACTCTGGTCCCCCCAAAAACCTTCCCTGGGGACCCCAAGACCCAAATTCCTTGAGTCTTACAACAAAGGGGAATAAACTTTTTCCCTCCCTTCTCCTTTCCTCCTCCCAGATCTTTCCCACCCTGGGTACACTAGGAGATCACCGTGATTCAAACTCCTTGAATCTCAACACAAAGAAATCAGGTTTGTTTCCTCCCCACTTCTCTCTCCCTGTCTCTCACCAATTTTCTGGTAAGTACAGACTCAATTCCCTTGAGCCTCAACAAGGGGAAAAAAAATCAAACAGGTCTTAAAAAAGCAAAAAACTTTTAATAAAAAGAAAGAAAAAAAGTAAAAGTTGTCTCTGTAATTTAGATGGTAAAAGTTACAGGGTCTTTCAGCTTATATACACTAGAGAGAAGCCTCCCCCCAGCAAAATAAAATTTAAAATACTCCCAGCAAACTACACATTTGCAAATACAGAAACCAATCAAAAGACTAAACTCGCCTTTTCCTGGTACTTACTAAAATTAGAACAGAAGAGATTTTTTTTCAGAAAGATTGGAGGAATCTGCTTACATGTCTGGTCTCTCTCAGAATCCAGAAAGAACAAAGCAAAACCCAAAAAAACACAAGCAAAGGCTTCCCTCCACCTAGATTTTAAAGTATCTTGTTTCCTGATTGGTCCTCTGGTCAGGTGTTTTTGGTTCACTGTTTGTTAACCCTTTACAGGTAAAAGAGACATTAACCCTTAACTATCTGTTTATGACACCTGCACTTTGGGGCTTAAGACAGCCCAGGAGAGGGCTGTGGCTGGGGCAAGAAGCCTGGGCTGATTGGGAGAAAGCAGGCTCAGCTGTGGCCAGGTCCAAATCAGGCCCAGCTGGCCCCTATAAGAGGCAGTGAGCCAGGAGCCCAGACAGTCTTCCTCTGCCTGTAGAGGGAGAAAGGCCTGGCTGCAGGGAGCTAGACACAGAGTCCCTGAGGGGTAGCTAAGGGTAGGTAAAGGCAGCAGGTCCAAACCCCTCTTTGCCAGTGATGAATGGCTTGTATACTGCAGTCATGAGCGGGCTGTAGATGGTAACTGGCAGTAGCCATATTCTAAGGCAAAGTGGGGGTAGTGGGTTGGGGGGTTCCCCAGGGAGAGGAGACCCAGATTGGTGGGGTACTGCCAGAGGGCAGCATCCCAGTTAAAAGGGCACTAGAATCCAGGGAGGGGCAAGGGGGCCAGAAGACAGGCAGATCACTGTCCTGCAGAGGGCGCTTCTGGCTGGAAAGAGAGCTAATTCCTGAGGACAACCAGTAGGGGTGAGTCTGCACATCTACAATTGGCCATAATGAATAAAGCTCCTTCCACCATCTACACATATCTTTTACAACAACAAGAAGGAGGAAGACAGAAAGGGATCTAGGGGTTATAGTGGACCACAAGCTAAATATGAGTCAACAGTGTGAAGCTATTGCAAAAAAAGTAAACATGATTCTGGTATGCATTGACGGGTGTGTTGTGAGCAAGACACGAGAAGTCATTCTTCCACTCTGCTCTGCTCTGGTTAGGTCTCAACTGGAGTATTGTGTCCAGTTCTGGGTACCGCATTTCAAGAAAGATGTGAAGAAATTGGAGAAGGTCCAGAGAAGAACAACAAGAATGATTAAAGGTCTAGAGAACATGACCTATGTAAAGGGTCTAAGTGCATGTGTAGATGGTGGATGGGGGAAAGACTGTAGAGTTCTCCAGACAGCAGAGAAGTCTGAGGCCTTATAGACGAAAGAGCCATTGCTGGACCTAAAGACTTGTTTTGGGACTTTTAAGTTTTACCTAGCCTCTGCAGTAAGAGCTTTAAACCCTTGTAGAAGTGTTCCTTTCAGAAGGACTAATTAAAGGAAGATATACTATGATCTAGTAGAGTGTTTGGCTTCTCCTTGACTGGACTGTTTAAGTAACCTCACTAAGGAAAATCTGAGGCAGGCCACTGCAGAGAGACAAACAGCCACAATGGCATGCTCGGAAGGTAATGGTACCCCTGCTACCGGTATCCAGAGACATCAGCATCAAAATCACAGACCTTTGCCACTTGTGCTAAAGGAAAATACTTTCAGTTACTAGTAAGTAGCAAAGTAGTGTCCTCCCAGTCACTAGAAGGAGACATGTTCTCTTGAAGAAAACCACTGTTTTACAATCACTTTTAATTTCATTTAATCCTTTCTCCCAAACTTTACACTCTTCCCATGAATCTGTTAGGTTGTTTATATTTCTTCTCAGCTAATGGTTCCAGCTGAAACGTACATAATATTGTGCTATTCTGTCAGAGGCTGGGAGTACTATACTGTGTTCAAGAGGAAAAACTGGTGACTTTTTATAGGCAATATGGGTTAGATGAGAGGGACAAGTGCAGGGATTACTCTAGTTTGTCATCCAACTCTTCTGAAGTGTGGCAACCATAAGCAATCTTCTTAACTATTGTTCAATCCATGTAACTAACATATAAAAGACACATTACAAAATTGATTCTTTTCAAACCGTGTTCTTTCTAACTGTTAGACACAGTGTATGCATTCATTTAGATATAAAAATAGGCTCCAAATCAAAATCAAATAGGAATATTTGTTTATATACAGCACCTTACCTGGTATATTTGATGAGACTGTAAGTCCAGCAAGGTGAGATCAGTAGTGGAGGACTGTGTAGCTCTGATTAAGTAGCCCTATATCATTCTCTATACTGACAGAGAAGCTGTGTATCAGAGTTTGTAAGGAAACTTACAATGTGTGGAGGGTATTTGAGGAAAACATCAGCTAAGTCTTTCTTTTCAGATGTTACTACTTACAGAAAGTCACCAATCTGATAAGAATTTAAAATCCTATTAGGTAATTCCGATTTTTTTTCTGTAATTTGACATGAAAGTCTTTTTGTTAGTGACTTTCATGTTGTATTAGCTATAAAGAAGGAATGAAGAAGTAGGCTCTGGCTACTAGTTAAGTCTGAGCTTCAGTGCTCCCACAATGAAATTCTAGGATGAATGGCAGAGGCATGCAAATAAGTCAGGAACTCAAATGAGCAGCCACGGCACAGACATGTGGTTATGAAAGCACAGCATTAACCTCAGATTTCTACCATTACAATACAGTTCAATATTTAGGAAGCTGAGCATGAGCCCTGAGCTGTTTGTTATCATGCAATCTCTTATACACTGTAACAAATGCCTCTTTTACACCAAATGGACAACTTCAAGAGACTGCAGACTATATCAGTGAACACTTTTACAGCAACTCCTCTTTTTTATACATCATTCAAAGCAAGTGGGTATTATTTTGCCTTCATCTTGTAATTTGTTTCACAAGGTTTGCTGTATAATGGTTCTGTTTTGTAATATTTGCGAGAATGATAGCCATCACTTTTTGTGAAAAGAATATAAAGTCTGTATATTGTCTAAATTTGGCTTCAAAATGAGGCATTGCCCCCTTAAAAAATAAGTGGAATGAGAGACAGCAAAGATTATTATTCTAGTTAGTTCACTCTCTACATAGATATACTAACTAGAAAAGATAATTCATATTTAATTAAAGCTAAAATTGCAGAGAATATTATTTGACAAAAAGGAAATGATAAATTTTTGTGTTTGTTTATTTAATGCTTAATGAGAACATCTGGTCATGTTTCAGGGGAGGGAGGTGTTTTTTTGTTTTTTTATAGACTACATTCTCATAAAGGCCTTTTCCCCTAAAGCCTACAGAGGAAATTCAAAGTTTAAATGACATAATGAGGAGATTGATGTAATGGAATTGTGGTGTCAGTAAACCTTTACATAAATTTATACTGCTGGATGTGAAAAGTGCTTAGAGAAGACTGCAACCAATATTCATCCAGTAATCAAGGTATTGCACGGATAGTGCTCTGAATGGATGATATATGCCAAGTATTGCAAGACAATTTCCTCTTGCCTACATGCTTTCAAAAGAAGTACTGTATTTAAAACTGTGTCATACAGTGCGGAAAAAAAGTAAATAAGTATGTGAAATTAGATTTCTTAAATTCTGATTTTTAAACAACTTGAACTTATTAGTTGACTGTGTGTCCAGACAGGGATATAAAGCTAACTTCAGCATTCCCAACAGTGCCAATGTAAACAAACCCTAGGATAGTTTAGTATTGGAGACAGTGTGGTCTGGTGGATAGAGCACTGGACTAGGACTGAGGAAACTCACATTCTTGTCCCAGCTTTGCTACTGATCTGTCAGTTTACTGTAGGTAAGCTGCATCACCTCTCTGTGCCACATAATCTCCAATGGGGTAATGATACCACCTCCTCTGTAAAGCACTTTGAAATCCATAGATGAAAAGTACTATATAAGAGCTAGGTATTATTATTGTCCAAAAAATGCATTAGGATATTTGACCCATGAGGCAATTAATATTGGTTGATGGTAAAGCAAATATTAAGATAAGATAATGTCAGTGTTTTCATATATATATTTTAAAAATATTAGGAATTGAAAAGAATCATGGACAAGTAAATGCTCTGAGTGAACCTGGCTTGATTTCTACAACTCCTTCCTTTGTTATGAAGACAATCACTTCCTTCTTTTCTAGATTCTCCATAGCTTTTTCAACATCTCCCCAATGGGAATGGATTCCTCTTTCCCTTATATTTCAGAACTGTGTGGAAGGTAAGAGATTTTTGTCTTTGAAAGAACAAAGGCTTCTCTGATCCTCCCTTTGTAGAAGTGTCATGGGGGGTAACATGGACCTAGTGTCACTCGGCTGTTCACGTCTAAGGGTCCAGGTACTTGCTTCTACCCTCAATGCTAGTATGAGTCCCTCAAAGGAATGAGCTCGTAGTGAAGCTTTCTCCTAGTGGACTCTCTAATGGATGAAACTAGAACTGGTTGAAAATATTGTCACAAAACATTTTTTGTCAAAAATGTCATTTCATTAAAAGCAAAATGTTTTGCAGAAAAGTATGAAAATTTTATGTCAATTTAACCAGGAACATTTCTAGGTTCATGACGGAATTTCTAGTCACAGAGAAAAACCCGCTGCAGAATAGCCGATAGCTCATCTGGGACTATTTTGGTATCTCCTATGCGTATGTATATGTGGGCAGGAGGAAACTGTCTCTTTTTCATTCTGATGCCTGATGTAGAAAAAAAACAAATTTTGAAAGCTCTATATTTTACATTTAATGGAATTTTTTTTCCAGGCCCTTCCTAGTTAAAACAGGTAGCCACAGCTTCAAGTGTACATCTTTCTAGGCAAGGCAAATTATGTTGTAATTTCCCTGTCATGTCCTGGTTCTCATTTCTCTCTGCCTCTTTATTTCATTAACCTCAGCCAACCAATCAACAGTTCTAATGTTAACAATATCACGGGACTGGATCTTCAGCTTCATTAATTCCTGTGCAGCTACATTGATTTCCATCAGCTCAGGATCTGACCCATTATGTCTAATCCTTTATGAGACTCTCGTTAAACTGCAGGCTTTTTACACACACACACACACACACACACACACACACACACACACACACACACACACACACACACACACACACACACAATCCCTTCTGAGACCCTCTTAAAACTGCACACTTTTTACACACACACACATGAATACCTTGTACTCATATTACTCAGAGAATTCACAGTTTAATTTGTTAATTTCTTGTTAATCACAGAGCCTCCTGATGGATATTGGTAAAGCTTTTACTGGCAAATATATATTTTAGAGTCCTAACTGGAAACTACCCAACATAAACTGCTGATTATTGTAAAAAAGAACCTACAAAATAGATGTACCTAGGAAAAAGAGTTTTTATAAAGGAGAGAGCGAGACAGAAAGGGAGAGAGAATGCTCATATCTCAAAGCAAAAAATGATCTTTCTTTCAAAGGACTTTAATATATATTATTTTCCAAGATACAGGACTTCAAAGCTTTTGGAAAAAATATAGATAAATAGATTATTTTTATACTGCCAGGGTGAATCATCATTTCAACAATACTTGTGATATTTTTATGGATTCCCACTTCAAATTACTTGAGTTCTGTCTTATAAAAGAGATGTTCCTTTTATCTGAATTATTTTATCTTCCCAAAGAAGGAGAAGGGGAAAAAAACCACAACACTTCCTAATCACCTACAGTACATTGTTTGATGTCATCACTAGACCACTCAACAATTGTAGAAAAGTATGATTATTATGATGTATAAAAGACTGAGGATAGTCACTACAATGCTTTACACCTATTTGAAAAGACAAAAAGCAACAGAATTAAAGAGAAGATTTCTTACAATCCCAGAGTAAAGTTAAAACTTCCTGATTTTGTTAGTTTGCTTTCATTTTGTGGTATATCTATAGATTGTAGGAGCTACCAAATTTATTTATTGGGATCATCTAGCAACTAGCTGTCTTTTACTCCAGCCTCAGACCTCAAGTGATTTGAGTTGGGACAACCCTCTCTCCAGATGAGGAAGTGAAAACTGGCTTATTTTGGAGCTTGTGAATACTATTTAATCAAGGCAGAAATCTGGAAAGTGACAACTGCTTTCTGCAAGTTTCTAGTGCTGCCAATTGCTGCCAAATGCTCAGCACCTGGCATGTGGCTCTTAGCACATCATGGGATCCAGCTTTTAGTTGGCTGCTCATTGGAGACGACAGATGCATAAGGTGTTCCAACCACAACACTTCCAGTTTGAACTTACTGTGATCTAGTGCAGTGGTTCTCAATCCTTTCTATTCCAAGACACCCTTTCTTTCACACCTGCACTGACCTGAGATCTCTTTTTCCTCCAGCTGGTTATTCCTGCCAGTTAGCAATATGACAATGTCAGTGTGTTGACAACTTCCTGAGACACACACTTGTGTCCCTCCTTCCCTCCTGGGAATCACGATTAGAGCCAGTCAAAATTTGTCAGTATTTTTTTTTTTATGAAAAATGACTTTTCTCAAAACAGAAATTTCACTGACAGAAGCCCATTTTCAGGTTTTCATAGAAAAAACAAATTGTTTGTTTGATTCTTCAAGAAAATCTAAAATCTTTTGAAAAAAAAATTGGACGACAATGAAAAGTTACAGAGAGGTAGCCATGTTAGTCTGTCTAAACAAAAACGAGGAGTCCATTGGCACCTTAAAAATTAACAGATTTATTTGAGCATAAGCTTTTGTGGGTAAAAAAATCCCAACCACATCTTCAGATGCATGGAGTGAAAGTTACAGATGTAAGTATTATTATACGGACACATGAAAAGAAGGGAGAAGTGGAGAACCAGTGTTGACAAGGCCAATTCAATCTGGGTAGATGTGGTCCACTCCCAATAATTGATGAGGAGGTGCCAGTTCCAAGAGAGGGAAAATTTCTTTTGTAGTGAACAAGCCACTTCCAGTCCTTATTCAAGCCAAAATTAATGATGTTAAATTTGCAAATGAATTGTAGCTCTGAAGTTTCTCTTTGAAGTCTGTTTTTGAAGTTTTTTTTGCTGAAGGATGGCTACTTTAAAATCGCTTATTGAATGTCCAGGGAGATTGAAGTGTTCTCCTGCTGATTTTTGTATGTTGCCATTTGTGATGTCTGATTTGTGTCCATTTATTCTTTCACATAGAGACTTTCTATTTTGGCCAATGTACATGGCAGAGGGACTTCACTGGCACATGATGCCATATATCACATTAGTAGATGTGCACGTGAATGAGCCTCTAATGGTGTGGCTCATGTGGTTGGGTCCTCTGATGGTGTCACTAGAGTAGATATGGGGACAGAGTAGGCAACAGGGTTTGTTATAGGGATTGGTTCCTGGGTTAGTGTTTCTGTGGTGTGGTGTGTACTTGCTAGTGAGTATTTGCTTCAGGTTGGGGGGGCTGTCTGTAATCAAGGACTGGCCTGCCTTCCAAGGTCTGTGAGAGTGCAGGATTGTTTTCCAAGATAGTTTGTAGATTGTTGATGATGTACTGGGGAGGTTTTAGCTTGAAAATGAAAAGTTTGTTTTCCTCAATTTTTTGTTCAGGAACAAAAGAAAAAAACACTTCCTGACCAGCATGACATGGGTTGAGAACCCATGTCATATCCTGCTCCTAGAGAGCAGCATTCTGAGGAAGCCAATGTTGGTCAATGATTCATTCAGCAAGGGCAAAGCCTCACTCCGCCAGGAGAATGCTTGTGTATTCCTTGAGCTCAAACAAGCTATTCAAAACTTTGCCATGTGAAAGCCAATGAAGTACAAGGTGGAAGAGGTGCTGACTACTCATTTGTTTCTTCACATGAAAAAGCAAAGAGGCAGTCTTTGGCTTACCTTTAATAAAGTCAAAGGTTTTACAACCTGCTTAAGGAGCTTCTCTATTTTCACTGGCATCCTCTTTGCCATCAAAACTTCCAGATGAGCTGGACAAAGTCTCCTAAGAGCTTAGGACGCAATAGACTGCATTCTAGTGACAAGGTTGCTGTGTTGTTTTTTTTTTTTTGTCTGTTTTAGAGCTTTATCATTACAAATACCAGCACAGCAATGGCAAATCAACTCAGCTGCAAGAAATGACTTTTGGAAAGCTTCAGAGATTTTGTCCCCTGTCATATGTTCTATTAGTGGACACCAAAAGAGGAGGTCCTTCTGTATTCATCATTTCTCACCCACACTGGATATATGTTAAAAGTTGGGCAAAATATTTATCTGTAGATTCATCCAGCTGTATTGAGAAATACTGGCTCTTCTGAAGTCTTCTAAACTGCTGTTCTTGAATATTTGCTGCCATGTTAGGAATTCATAATCTCTTTGTGTCACTGGAGGAGGGAACAGATTTGACTTGACTGGCAGCTGAAGAGCCTTACATAACACTAGCAATACCTGGAACACAGGGTGCAGCCAAAATTTTCCCCAGTTATATGAAGCTTGTTTCACTATTCATAGTGAAACAAAGTCTGGTGCTCAGAGAACTGTCATATCTACAGAACAGCCATTTAATGAAAGAGTCTATTAGTTTTGTGAATCCATGAGCTTTTCTCGGAGGAAGCCCTTTTAAAATTTGCTTTAAACATGGATGCTTGCTTTAATTGCTCAGTGCCCTCTCATTTCAATGGTTTCATGCAAACCTTCACTCTTTTGGCAGCTACTGTGACAACTTCTTTGATGAACTGCAGTAGCTGACAAGCCTTCTGGTGCATGCGGTGGTCTGAGTCCACTAAAGAGGAAAATCAGGATGTAAATACCAGATCCTCAGAAGAGGGGCAAATGGTAAGAAAGGAGATGTGTGGCACTCTGTACCTCAAAGTAGCACCCTGAAACCCCCATGGTGATAGGATTATGATATGCTTTGTACAAAGTATACCTTGTGAGGAATCATTTTAAAAGTCTTCATTTGCTGGACATTAATATTCTGTTGGATTGTCTGAACTATGTGAAGTTACCAAGTATTGATATGTGTGTTACTGAAATATGTTGAGAGGTTGGAAACACTCACAACCAGCCTTTCAGTTACAACACAGGAGTAGCCATCAATAGTCAGACAGTGTTAATGGCTCATCAAAACCCATCAAGAAAAGAATCCACTGTCCCAGAGACTCCTTAGAGAAGGCACCTATCCAGTGGAGACTGCTTGACCAATGGGGACTGCCTGACTCCCATGTCACAGCAAAGATCTTTTTAGCAAGCTGGAAGAAAGTATAAAAGAGGGGAAGTGATATCATCACTTGGCCTCTCTTTCCCCTCCTTGCAGCTCAACACCTGGAAGCACATCTGGAAGACAAACTGGGTAAGAGTGGTCCCACTCTGGAAAGGGTGTTCAGTCGGTATACTGAGGAACTGTATCCTGCTTGTACCATCTATTACGGTAAGAAAAGCTGTTCAGTTGAAATCTTGCTTAGACTTAGGGCTTGTCTATACTGAGACGTTGTCAACAAAACTTTTGTCTTTCATGGTACTTAAAAAAGCACCCCCTGAGAAAGACAAACGTTTTGCCGATGCAGGTGGCAGTGTGAATGCGGCTTTGTCGGCAGGAGCGCTGTCCTGCTGACAAAGCTAACACCGCTCGTGGGGTTGGAAGTATTTTGTTGACAGAAGTGCCGACATAACGACAGAGAGTGGTTACACATGCTGACTTTTAGTGACACAGCCTTGTTGCTGAAAGCTGCGTAGTGTAGACAAGCCCTAGGTTTAGGATTTAGAAAGTCTGTTTCTATTTTTAATTTCTTAAGGTAACTATCTCTGACTTTTATGCCTACCACTTATAATCACTTCAAATCTTTCTGTAGTTAAAATTATTTTAATGTTTTATCCTTACCAGTGTGTTTGTCTAAAGTGCTTGGGAAATCTGCTCAGGTTACAAAGGCAGGTGCATGTTGGCTTTCCTATGAAGAGATGGAAATCTAAGTAATAAATTACAGGCTTCTGACCAGTGCACGACAGTACAGCTCTGGGGTGCAAGACTGGAGACTGGGAGGGTCAGGGGTGGGGGGAGAATTGGCTGAAGCCTCCCTATTAATGGTTCATGAGTGGTTGGGAGATCATTCATGTAACAGAGTTGGGTGTGTCTCTGTCTCTGGATGTCTGTGTAAGTGTAGTACCTGTCAGAAGTTTGCAACTTGACATTAGCATCACACTGTGAGGGCTGATCCTGCTTGGCGGGACAGAGGCCTCAGCAGTTCCACGTTCCAGGTTGCACCCTAGGGACCCCATCCCAGAGGGTGGTTCATGACCATCCTGCCATCTCGCTACATGGAACAGAACAGGGAGCATGTACTGTAATATAATTAAATTCCATTTGAAGGGAAATCTGGATAACAAGAAACAACTGCAGACAGATACCAGCAGGTCATGGAGTCTAACAAAATAATAGACAACTGGCTGAAGCAAAATGGGAAATTCCATGGCAAAAATGCTGAATTCCACGGTACAATGCAAAAATCTGTCAGGTTCCACAACCACAGAATTACATAGTCTACAGGACCTTGACTGAGATAAATGAGGCAGTATCCTCATTATTATATTATTATTAGAGCTATTGTTTCAAGCTGTCTGCAGATTCAGGTAAGGACCACTGCATCAATTTTTGGTTGGTTTCCAGATGATGAGAGATTAATAAGATTGGGATTTATCATCTTAGACAAGAGATGATTAAGGGGGGATATGACAGAGGTCTATAAAATCATGATTGATGTGGAGAAAGTAAATAAGGAAGTGCTATTTATTCCTTCTCATTTCAAGAACTTGGTGTCACTAAATAAACTTAATAGGCAGCAGCTTTAAAAACAACAACAAAAGGAAGCATTTCTTCACACAACATAGTCATCCTGTGGAACTCTTTGCCAGAGGATGTTGTGAAGTCCAAGACTGTAGCAGGGTTCAAAAAAAAAAAGAACTAGATAGATTCATGGAGGATAGGTCCATTCTTTGTTGCCAGAAGCTAGGAATGGGCAACAGGGGATGGATCACTTGATGGTTACCTGTTCTGTTCATTCCCTCTAGACAGCCTGACATTTGCCACTGTCAGAAGACAGGCTACTGGGCGAGATGTACCATTGATCTGACACAGCTATGGCTGTTCTTATGTTCTTAAGTTTATGTTTCAGAGATTATCTCGACAATCATAAGGGATAAAAAGGTAATTTTTTGTTTTAATAAAAGGATGAAAAAAGGGAGAAAAGGATGGGGTGATGACAATTTGTGACCAGTTTGTGAGCCTCTGGAAAATTACAAGCTCTTACTGGGACCACTGGTCTAGGGGATAGTCTGTCAAACTAGGAGTCTGTTGACCTTGATTCTATTCCTGTTATTGACCTGCTCTGTGATATTTAGTAGCATCGCCTCTCTTTCCCTTCCCACCCTTTCTCTATCTTGTTGGTTTAGACTGTAAGATCTTCAGGACAAGGATTGTCTCTTACTGTGTGTTTCTATGGTGCCTAGCACAATGACACCTCGTCTCAGTTGTGGCATCTAGACACTATTGTAATATAAGCAATCATTACTAAAAGTAATAAGGACCAGCCAGGGTCAAATTTCTATCCCCCTCATGGAGGAACATAGCATTGTCAGTTCTGCTGCACAAACATGAGGCCTGATCTAGGGACACGTGGAATGTACTCCACACCCATTGGCTCCAAAAAAGAACAGTAGGCAGTCAGTACCTTGCAGGGCCAGGCTCTTGCATAGGCAAATAATTCCCAATGCCACTATGTTTCAAGAAGCAATAATGCATTGAAATAAAAAGCATATTTATATTTGTTTGTTGTCTTTAGGAGCTGATTCTCTTTACAACATGTCACATTTCCTGAATAAACAGAATATTTTAATAATCCAGAATGCATTTGATAGAACTATTTGAATTGCCTCTTGTGATCGACAGTATCTTCCCATTACATTATAATCCTTCTTGGAGTTAGTAAGTGTAAGTTTTCCTAGAAGCTTTCAGAATCACTATAAAAGAGTCAGGTAATGACAATTCTTTCAAAACATGCTTTTCATGTTCTCATAAAAACCCTCTATATATTTTGTGGAGATTCTTACTTTCAAACTCAACTCACAACCCCCCAAACTGGTATGTGTGTCACCATCAAACAAAAATCCTTTTATGGGAGGGAGTAAAACACAAAGGGCACTATGAATAGTAAAAAAAAGAGAAAAAAATCACCCCAAACACCCTTTATCAAGGGAAGATAACATGAATGTGGTTATTATCATTATTATATGGACAGATGGATAAACCCTCTTCAAGAATTCAGTTCACGTTGCTATTCTTTTGAGCACAATAGGGGGAAAACACCTCAATTACTCACTATTCACAACATTAGCAAAATTGATATTTATAGCAAATGCATGGGTGCAATCTAGATCTGAATCTGACATCTTGTCATAGTATACCACTTGCATCAAAAACCCCTCTTACTGACAGCTTTGCTTGCTTTCCATATTCATCTTTTGCCTTATAATCTTGAAAAATCCCCCGTGAAAAAGAAAGTTTTAAAGCCTTCTGAAAAATTAGTAAAATGCTCTAAGATGATCCACCTGCTTTAAAATTGCAGATATACTAACCTTTATATAATCAGCTTTCCTATGGGGAAACTTCAAAGCAAGTCAGCTACCTGCAAAGCACTGCCACATGTAGTGGTAGGGTTAGAAGGGGAAAGGATTGACAGCAGGAAGGAGAGATGGTAGGTGGGGAGTGGAATACAGGTTTTAGCTGCCTTATTGCTAAAACTTATATAAGTTACTATTTCAATTGTATTTTTAAAGGGAAGAATTTTTCACTACTTTTTTGTTGTTATTTTTGGACACTGGCCATATTTATAATATAGGGTCATTGATCCAAATGTTTTTCCAAGTTATGCATGGATCTTGCATGGAAGGAGATAATTCCTGACATCCTGTACTCAACTTGTACACCCTGTACACCCAGAAACAACTGGAGCCCCTGTGCTCTCCAGAGAGGCAGGGCTTTTCCCTGCTAGAGCTCCCAAAGGTGCTAGACACCTCCAAAGAAGCAGGGCAGTGGCACTGCCTCCCTTCTGCATATCACAAAGGAAAGCATAGTGCACTTTGGTGTAATACAGCCACTCCCACTGCACTCTAGAAAGCTTAGGGAGGCATTGGCCCTTCATAAAGTGTGGGACCTTTCAGAGCGCCCCTGGGGCAGAGCAGGTCTGCACTATAGCCAACATGAGCCTGAACCTTAACAGCATAATGTTGCCCTTTGTAAATGTAGGGGATGATGAGTCTGGTTGTTTCATACTTTCGTTTCAGTGAAGATGTATCACTTAAAGAAAACCCAACCATTGACTACAAACACAGCTTTTGAACACTCAGTGCTCAAAGCCAAGTTTTATAGTGCGTTTTCAACAGATAGTTAAACAAAAAGCGTTAACAAACCCTTCAGGGAATTTGTGTATAGGGGTGCGTACAGTTAATAGTGTGTCTTTGGAACATTTCCCAGCAGCAAAGTTCCATGCTCCCTGATACAAACACTGCAGCAACCTCATTCTTTCAACCTCTGTCAGATAAAATGCTGTCCCTCCTGCTTCTGGAGAAACTGGACCTGTGTTTGGGCAGCATCTAGGAATTCTGAGCCAGATTCTCATGTTCTACAGTTAAAACCCATTTACACTGAAATCAGTGGAAACATTTTTCAAAAGTGCCTAAGGCCCAGATTCTGAAAGGTATTTAGGCACCTAACTCTCATGGAAATTATTCATTCATTCATTCATTCATTTCAACGGTCATTACCTACCTAAATACCTTTCAGGATTTGGGCCTAAGTGATTTAGGTGCTTGTGCACCATTGATTTAAATAGGACATTGGTGCCTAAATCATCAAGGCACTGTGGAAAATTTTGCCCAATGGGATTGTGGCTCAATGTATTTGTATTTCTAGGAGCAAGTGTTTGTTACCTGGATATTGTGAGGCCCTAGGCCAGGGATCGACAACCTTTGGCATGAGACTCACCAGGGTAAGCCCCCTGGCATGCCAGACAGGTTTGTTTACCTCCTGCATCCTCAGGTTCGGCCGATCGCATCTCTCACTGGCTGCGGTTCACTGCTCCAGGCCAGCGGGGGCTGCAGGAAGCAGCGCAGGCTGAGGGGTGTGCTGGCTGCCACTTCCCGCTCCCCTCATTGGCCTGGAATGGCGAACCACAGCCAGTAGGAGCTGCAATCAGCCAAATCTGTGGGTGCAGCACATAAACAAACTGGTCCGGCCTGCCAGGGAGCTTACACTGGCGGGCCGTGGGCCAAAGGTTGCTGATCCCTGCACTAGGCACTATCAACTACCATTAAGTTTAGTAGAGATTATGGACATATCATCATCTCACAAGATTAGGCCCTAAAGCATGCAACAATATTAGGAAAATAAGCGTATTTGGTTCTTTTTCATATATTAGTTAATATGTAGGCCCAGATTCTCAGTTCCTTCTAATCTCGATGGGAGTAAGATGCCACAGTACCTTTTATTAACACATGTGAAGTTCTAATGTGGACAAGTCAGTTTGTAGTTTTCACACATTAGCAAGTCAAGGTAAACATTAGTGCAGAGCATGTGTTAATAGTACAAGTGCCTTGTCCACACTAGGGTTTTGCCATGAGCTAGTTACCACGTGTTAGATACAACTTTTTTTTTTTTTTAGTGGAGACAAGGCTGTGGTGGGAAATGTCTGAAGATCTTGAGGCATCTCTGTGTCCACAATATACCTATTAGCCTGTAGTGCTCCTGAAGAAAAGGCATTTAAGTTCCTCTCAAGGGGGAGTGTTCACAGTTGTCAATTTTCACGTGGTATATAAGCACCTGCACTTTCACAATAAGCCAAAAATATGGCTAATCCCATTTCAAAAGAAGGCAATAACAAGCCAGTCCCTAAGAACCCCAACACTCTATGCAAATTGATCCCTCTGGTGTGCAGTCTGGGACTGTGATGGCTCCGCTGTCCACCCTTGACTCTCTCCCTTGTCCCTGCTTGCCAGAAGCCGATAAAAAAGAAAAAGCAACAAGCTACAAGCCAAACAAACAGCAAGCTACAAGCCAAAAACTAGCCAAGAAGGAACTCACAAGCCAGTCAAACCAAAACCAAGGCCAATTTCTGCGGGTTTTTTTTTTGTGGGTTTGGCATGTCTGGGAGGGTTGCTGTTTTGAGGCACATGGCCCCACTAGAGCCATTTTTAAGGTATTAGGTCTGCCAAGTAGCAAGAAGTCAGATATAGATTTGAAATATTCCCTTCCCTGCCTTAGGTGTTCACCTGTTCAGTGGTGGTGGTGGTGGTGGTGGTGTGTGTGTGTGTGTGTGCGTGCAGTTCTGCAACCACTATGTGAACTTTTACAGTAAACAGTTTGGTTTGGAAACCTTCACTGGAGTGGTGCAGAACCTGCTGCCATTGCACAACAAGGAGCAAAGGCATGTTTCTGAGGCCCCTGAAGCCTGTATATTTTCTAAATGCAACAAAACTATATGGACACCTGTTGTGCCAGTCCACTGTGCAAGTTCACAGCATTCAATAGCCTTGTCATTTTTCATTTCTCACCTGTGGTAGTGTTGTGCAGTGGTTGCACATTAAGTTACAGGGGAAAGAAAGCCTGTGTAAATACAGGTTAAAGAGCTCCTAAATTGTATTTGATGCTTTCTACAAGGCAGGCGTATATTTCTTTATTTGTGAGTGCATGTTATCTTTGTTTCAGCCATTACATCTAAAACACAGGGAAGAGGAAGAAAGGATATAGGCTTTAAAATGTCTATTGATATAAAATAAAAACAAGACCCATAAGGACCAGGGAGGGGGGAAAAGCCATAAAGAGAATGAAAGTACAAGGCTAACTTTCAAGCTAGAGGTCTCCAACAATGTACTTGCAAAAGGAACATTAGCATATGCTCCATGAATAAGTGAAAATGTACTTGTGATGACAGTCATGTACCCAGAGTGGATTTATGTCAACGTGCACCTTTACATGATGAACAGAGAAAGATGAGAAAGTTCAGATCTACATTCAAACAGCCCAGATCTGTTTCTAACATGGAGTATTTTTAGCTAGTAGATTTAGATTATAGCTTCTTTATTCTGCACTCTGCTTTTACCCTCCATGTAGGGTATGGAAGTCCTGGAGCTGATTTAACTTGCATCAGCTGGTATGGGCCCCAAAGGAACCTCTTACAGGCAGTACCAGGTTTACTAAGGCACTAGTGGCGCCATGGAGCCGGGCTCATGCTCAGAAGGGGCTCCCAAGTGCTCTGCTTGAATTGTGCCCTGAGACTATCCCCTTACCTCCCCCCACCACTTGCTCCTCTTGGTCTGCCCACCAGCCAGCCAAGGGCTCCTCTCCATTCCCTGGCCCCACTCATTGGCTTCTCTCTGCCTCCTGGCAGTCTCTGCCACCGGCTCCTGGCAGTCTCTGCTTCCCACCACCTGTGGGGCCCCACCTGTCTCCCTGGAGCTGAGCTTCCTGAGACTGATGCAGAAGCCTGGCCAATCTCAGTGCATTGGGCAGGGGTAGTGTGTGGGGCTTGGCTGGGCCCATCCAGGCAAGTGGGTCCTGACAGAGCCTGGGCCGGACAGGCACTGGCCTGGCTGATCACACCACTTCTGAGGGGCTGGAGTGATTCTCCACCTTGGGACCAGCCCTGGCGGCTCAGTCCAGTAAACACAGTCGCCTCCCAGCAGGGCCAATGAATGGGGCTGGTAGGCAGGGCATGGGTCTCTGGAGATCCTGGGGTGGGTGCTCCATTGTGAGGTGGCAGGGAAGATCTCTGTGTGTTGGGGCACTAAGGAGTGGGAGTTCTGTGCTTGGCAGTTGTGGTGTTGTGCAGGGAGCTGTGCATTTGTGGCAGGGTCGGGGGGGCACTGGGCATAGCAAGTTTGGGGGGGGGGGCTTTGACCATAGGGAATCGGGGGAGTGCCGGTGTTGGGCAGGGGGGCTATGTGGCCCTGCCTAGGCTTAACCCGAGGGGAAGGGGCATGCTGGCAGCACAGGGCTGGGCAGGCCATTGTGCATCTGACAACTGCTCATTTGTAAATAGTGCCCAGCACTGGGTTGGGAGGAGGGGGGCCGCCATATTGCCATGCCATATTGCCCCTGACTGGCTTCTCGCTCTGGGGACCTACCCACCTGCACCAGGCTCCATTGCTCCCATGGGGGGCTCACAAATAAGTTTGGCACCGGACCCACAAAAGGTTAATCCAACTCTGCTTACAGGTAAGCATAGTAAGAGTGTGTTGTATTCAGCCAGCTCCTTCCATGTCCTTCCTGTCCCTGGTATGATTCTGAAGCACCTTCTATACTGGGGGTTGCTGGGAGGGTGATGTAGGAACTGGCATAACTAGCTCCACACCTACATTAAAAGGAGGTTCAGCAGGGTAAGGAATCTGCTTAATTAGCTTCAAAAAAAGCCAAAATGGAAGTCAATGGATTCACAGTGATTGAAATGAGCTTAGGATCTGGCCTGTTAAAGACCAGCAGGAAGGGCCCAGGTTGTAACAAGTCTATAGTTTGTACTAACATTTTATTTATTTATTTATTTATTTGGGCCCTGTCCTGCCGGGTGCTGTTGCTCTCCTCCCCGTCGCTCTTTCCCCACCTAGGCTGCTCTGCTCCATGTGCACAGCCTGACTGACAGTGACACTAATAAGATTTTCAGTGTCTAAAGCGCAGATGGCACTCTCCATGCTTCAGGGACTGTCAGTCTTGTTAGTTTCACTTCCTGGTCATTAGCACATGGAACAGAGCAAATGGGGAAGGGGAAGGAGTAGGAGGAGGTGCAGCAAGTCACCGAGGAGAGTAGAGGTGGGGAATGCTCCCTCTCAACATGATGGGGGAGTGGAAGTAACCAGGGCCTAGGAGGGGGAAGGGAGAAACAAGAATAAATATACAGTGTGAAGTCAGAAAAATAGAATGAAGAAAACATGAGATAAGAAAAGAAGAAAAGTGAGTGGAAAGAAAGAAAGAAACTCAGAAAGAAAGAAAGAAAGAAAGAAAATACAGTGAAAGGAGAGAAAAGGGGCAAAAGAGACCAGAGTGGTGGAACCTGGTGGTTGCCCTGGGGGAAGTCAGGATGTGGATAATGTTATGAGGGCCCGATACTGAGTGTATGGGGATGGGGGAGTGGACACACTGCATGGAAAGTAGGCGAAAGAGATCAGTGGAAAGGATATCATACATGAGGGGGAAGAGAGGGAGTACTCATGGAGGGATGAAAACAATGAGGAGTCCTTATGGCACCTTAGAGACTAACAAATGTATTTAGGCATAAGCTTTTTTTGGGACTATAACACACTTCATCAAATGCATCGAGTGAAAAATACAGTAGGTAGGTATAAATATACAGCATATGAAAATATAGGAGTTGCTTTACCAAGTAGGGGATCAGTGTTAACGAGGCCAATTCAATCAGGGTGGATGTGGCCCATTCTCAAGAGTTGACAAGCAGAGGTGAATATCAGAGGGAAAATTACTTTTTCTAGTGACGCAGCCACTCCCACTCTTTATTCAGGCCTAATTTGATGGTGTCAAGTTTGAAAATTAATTCCAGCTCTGCAGTTTCTCACTGAAAACTATTTCAGATTTGGAGATGATTTATACCTTTAAGTCAGTGGCACTGTTATGGGTACCCACATGGCCCCACAGTATGCCAACATTTTTATGGCTGACTTAGAACAATGCTTCCTCAACTCTTGTCCCTTAGAACCACTACTCTACTTGCTCTACATTGCTGACATCATCATCTGGACTCATGGGAAGGAGGCTCTTGAGGAATTCCATCAGGATTTCAACAATTTCCACCCCACTATCAACCTCAGCCTAGACAGTCCGCACAAGCGATCCACTTCCTGGACACTACAGTGCTAATAAGACATGGTGACATAAACATCATCCTATAACAGAAACCTCCTGACCGCTGTGCTTATTTACATGCCTCCAGCTTTCATTCAGAGCACATCATACGATCCATTGTCAACAGTCAAGATCTAAGATAAAATAACATTTGCTCCAATCCCTCAGAGAGAGATAAACACCTACAGGATCTCTATCAAGCATTCTTAAAACTACAATACCCACCTTGGGAAGTGAAGAAACCGATTGACAGAGCCAGAAGGGTACCCAGAAGTCACCTACTACAGGACAAGCCCAATAAAGAAAGTACCAGAACACCACTAGCCATCACTTACAGCCCCAACTAAAACCTCTCCAGTGTACCATCAAGGATCTACAACCTATCCTTAAAGATGATCCCTCAATCTCACACACTTTGGGAGACAGGCCAGTCCTCACTTACAGACAGCCCTCCCCCATCCTGAAGCAAATACTCACCAGTAACTAGACATCACACAACAGAAACACCAACCCAGGAACCAATACCAGCAACAAACTCCATTGCTAACTCTGTCAGCATATCTATTCAAGTGACACATCATAGGACCTAACAACATCAGCCACCTCATCCGGGACTCGTTCACCTGCACATCTACCAATGTGATATATGCCATCATGTGCCAGCAATGCCCCTCTGCCATGTACGTTGGCCAAACTGGACAGTCTCTATGCAAAAGAATAAATGGACACAAATCAGACATCAAGAATTGTAACATTCAAAAACCAGTAAGAGAGCACTTCAGTCTCCCTGAACACTCAATAACAGACTTAAAAGTGGACATTCTTCAACAAAAAAACTTTCAAAAACAGACTTTGCTGTATGTTGCATGTTCTGTAAAGATTATGCTGGCGGTATTATGGACTATGATGGCGGGTTTGTTTTGTAAAGGTTTGTGTGCACAGGATTTTAGTAATAAATGATCCCCACAAGGGCTATATTTATACTTGTGAAGACTCCACTGACTATGTCTGGGGACTCTGAAGGAGGGAAACTGAGGCTATGGTGACCAGCTGTCCTGATTTTATATGGATAGTCCTGATATTTAGGGCTATGTAGGTGCCTATTATCCCCTAACCCATGTCTCAATTTTTCATACTTGTTCTCTGGTCACTCTAACTGAGGCAGATGTGTCTTTCAGGCCATGGCCTGTTGAGGAAGGGTGGTGCTCCATTCAGGGTCACCCTATAACAACACCATTGCTGCTGAAGGAAGTTTGTCTTTTCTTGATAAAAACTGTTCATTGTAATATTCAGGGGTAAATTCTAAAGGCTTCTGGCTGTATCTGGCTATGTTCTATCCTTGTTCCATCCAGTGAGCTCCCACAAATGTCAACAGGCAATTTGTATACAAATTAAGGAAATATGGTTCAATGCATACAACAGCTTTAATAAGCAATATCTTCTTCCCTTATATGGCTGATTGTCACTGGCAATGTATATATAAATGTTTGCAAAGAAACCAAAGTTATTAGTTAATTCAGCATGACTTCAGAAAGTACATTTATACCTTCACAGGCTTCTCTCTGCATTAAACCAGCCTGTCATCCTTTCTGACTCTCTTCATTGTAATTCAAGAGATAGAGTACCTGTGATCACTGAGAAATATCTTCATCTTTGCTTAAAAATTAAAATCTGCAAGTAATACTTAAAATAGACAACACACTTTAATCTACAGATTTTGTCATTATTAGCTGGAGCAGTTTTCATGTTGTGCACAAATGTTGACTTTTTTTTTTTTGCTTTGCTAAACCTTCAAAGCACTATTTGATATTTTTGCAAAAATCACAGAATACAAAAAGAAATTTCAGAATTGGGATTTGAAAGGATATGTCAGTAAATCTAGGTGAGCCTGTAATTTCAACTGCCTAAGATGAAATAGAACCCAGGAAGCTAGGAACTTTGTGGAATCCACTAGAATGTAAAGCCTTCCTAAAGATAAGGAAGAGACCTTTGGTTGCAGTTCTGTAAAAGCTTAGAACCAAACCATTCGGTGAAAATAGTCATTATTTAGGGCAATGGGTTGCATTGTTTGGGGGAGGAGATTCTCAATATATGAGACTTCGCTAACATTCTTAAAGGGTTCTGGGTATTAACATCAGTGCCGGTGAATCTTCAAAGGTTCAAGCTAAAAATTTCAAACCTGGAGGCCCAAAGCTAGGCATCTAAATCCATATTTCAGTATCCAAATAAGAATTTGAGTTGTAGAATGCATATTCCATTGACTTGATTAATGAAACAGGTTCATTATTTATCAGCTGAAATATGGATTTCCATGCATGTTTGGCATCTGGTTTTTAAAATTTTGCTTTGAAAGATTTGGTTTTTAAATACTCAGCACCTGCTTTGCCACTGCATTATTCCATTTGTACATTAGTGTAATTCCATTGACACCAATGGAGTTACAGCTGCACACACTGATTGACTTATTAGTGAGTTTAGCCCAGTGGTCCCTAGACTGTGAGATGAGCCCCTTTAGGGGGGCAAGGAGGAATGTTCAGGGTGTGGGTGGTGGGGTCCTGGCCAGCCCCCATGGGGGGACAGGGAGGGAGCACCACCTAGTCCCACTGAAACCCCAGACCAGCTCCAGCCCTGGCCACAGCTCCACTCCACCCCCTGCTCTGCCCCGAGTCCAGCTCCGGCCCAGCTCTGTCCTCATTTCCTCTTCACCCCCAGGCCAACTGTGCCTCTAACCCCAGGCTCCTCCCCCATCCTTAGTTCTGCCCCGAGTTCCGCCTTCAGCCCAAGCTCCTCTGTGGAGTCAACTGTACAGTAATGGAGGGGGGATGCACACAGATACCATTACTGGTAAGGGGGGTAGTGCGACAAAAAAGGTTTGGAAACCAATGGTATAGTCCCTGGTGCTTATTGCAGTACCTCATAGAATTGTGATTAATTAGGGCCAGATTCTGATGCCCTGAGTAATAGCGTATTCAGGGAATAGTTCCATTGATTTCACAGATGTGCAAAACATTTCTGGCTTTATGCGTATTCCCCTCCTCAACCTCAGCATAAAGAGTAGGTACAATAGGGAGCAGGTGTGATAAGCCCGCACGTGGTGCTCCTTCTCTGGCTGCAGGCAGCACAACTTAGAACAGTCCACTAGCTTCTCTAAATTACTCCAGGCAACATTTCAACCCCTCCAAGCAATTGTAGGAGCAAGAAACATAGCACAGAGCTCACCAGTTGGAATGAACGTAAACCCTGTTTAGCTGAGGATTGAGCCTTGAGTGCTTTGAGAGGTGTGGTAATGTGCTGAGGGAAAATGGACAGAGGAAGGACCTAAGGTGAAAACAAATATTTTGAGCTATTGATGGAACCCAGTTGTTCACAAAGCTCTAGAGTGAAGTTAACTAAAACTAACATAACAATGCACTAGCAAAAAACCCCATTTTCCAGGTAGGGAATTGGCTCATACAGTTCTGGAATCTTATAGTATCCCTGGAGCAACAGAAAATGAAAGTCTTTATATAGGAACTAAGCATTCAGTGGAGTTCACCCTGCAGGATAGGAGAAATTTTAAATGACCTGTACTGGATACAGAAATACAATAAAGCCTATTTAAATGTATATGAGATAAAGAATAATTTTGGGGCAAATAATGTAATTTTCATAAAAGTAGTTAATCTGTTTAGTAGTTTTTCAGTCCATCAGTTTCCCCAAATGGTGCCCCTCCTCTTGCACTCACTGTGGTTAGATAATTTTTTATATCTCTTCTGACTCTAGAGTGATGACCTTTGACAATTCATGACAATCTCCATTGTTCCATCCAATAGGGTTGGTTCTTGGTTGGCCTTTACTCAGTTGTCTTTCAACCACAGTAAGTCCTGATCTGTATTACAAAGTTAGGTCAATGTAAACCACCTTGTATAGATCTAGTTGTGCATGTGTCTACACTTATATTTGTCTCCCACAAATGTGGGATGACATATTGAGATGGACACAATGAGTGTATACACTGCATTACCTATGTCGACCCTAACAGTCTTTCAGTTGCTGTCCCAAAATGCCCAACACTGGATGGTCTGTTCACAATTCTGAACTTCATTACCCAGGGGTCACAGATACCATAACTGCCCCCCACTTAAAGCCCTTGACATTTTTGATATGCCTTTTCCTGATTGTCCTGCGTGGCGAGCCCACCTAGCAGCTCTCTATTGTTGTGTGGAATTGCCCAACCGACAATGCTGGCTTCACATGCCAGACGTGCTCTGGTATGGAGTAGACAGGAGGTATTGGGTGTCATGAGCCTGTGAGAGAAGAGGTTGTGCAGGCACAGCTATAGGGCAGCCAAAGAAAGATGGACATATATGATCAGATTGCATGAGTGATGCAGGACAAGGGGTATGACAGGACCAGCAGTAGTGCCGCATGAAAGTGAAGGAACTGTGGCAGGCATAGCAGAAGGCCAGGAAGAACAACAGTCAATCCAGTGCTGTGCTGTCAATCCTCTTCTAAAAGTTTCTAGGGATGGTAGCCTTATTTCTTCCTCTGTGGTAGGACACTTTCCCAGGCCATTCTGCAATAACTTGGGCATGCACTGTTGTAGTAAATAGACACATGGGCCTTGGTGATTTCAGGATGCAGGACGCAGCAGGCAGCTATAATCACTGGGATTTTTTTCAGTGAGATCCAATTTTGTGAATAAACAGCATCAGCGTCCCTTCAATTTACCAAAAACACATTCAATTGTCATTCTTCACCTGCTGAGCCAGTAGCTGAGTCTTCCCTTTGTGCTGTCAGCATGGCCAATTGTATGGTTGCATGAGCCAGGGGAACCAGGAGTATGCTGGGTCCCTCAGGATCACTATTAGCATTTCAACATCGCTGATGGTAATTTGCCAGTTGGGAAAGAAAGTCCTACTTTCTGACCAGTACTATGTTCTTAAAGATGTGCGCACCATGTGCCTTTACTGACCAACCAACATTGATGTCATTGAAGTATCCCTCATGATCCACCAATGCTTGCATAACCATAGTAAAGTCACCCTTTCTGTTGTTCTCTTTTAATTTCTTGCACTGATAATTTACATGTACATCACATTATCTAACATTTAATCTCTTTCATAGCAGCTCTGTTCCACAGGTCTTAGGCATCATTCACCTTTTGTTGGAAAGAGTTAAATCCAAATGAGGGAAGATAATATGAACTCTGATCTCTCTCTCTCACTCTGTCTTTGTTTTTTTTTTAATTTAATTTTATTTTATTTTGGTTTGAAAACAAAAACAAAAAAAATGGGGTGAGTTGGTGGATTTTACAAGGTACAATTTTACCTTAGAATGACCTGGATCCTGTGAGGCTAGCACAAACAGGGGTAAAATCTAACCATCCCGTCTGTTGGTACCCCAAACCCAAACCACAGTGGCAGCACAATGGTTTTGTTGCATGGGGAGTCAGGTTGCAAAGAGGTGTCATAGAGCAGTTCTTCATTGAGAAATGAAACTGGATGGTGTTCATGGGTGAGTCATGTGAATAGGGAAGGATAGCTGGTGACAGCATGCACTTCTCAAACCCAAAGGCTATAAATTCTTCTTGGGGAGTGTATTGGCTTGCAGCTATTATTGAAGGTAGCGGCATTAGAACGTGCAGGGGCTCTATGCATGGGTTCTGGGTTCAGAGATTTATCCACCGTCTGGTTCAGTCCTCTTCACATTCTTTATTCTTTCTTCCAGATTATCAATTAAGATTCTAGGTAAAACTGGAGTCAGGCCCAAACCAACCTGCCAGATCTGAATACCCAAAAAATATTTTTTCTCAAACCCAACTCCCAGAGAGAAACTAACAGACAGTGGCAATTTACCATACACACTTCTTTCCACTTGAAACTTGGCTGATTTTCAGCCTTTGTGGCCCTTCAGGCAATTTGCAACCCATGTGGCAGTGCTGCCATCCCAGACAATTTTAATTAATTTTTATGATTTCTCATAATATTTCCAGTCCAGTGTTGCAGACTCAAGAGGTAAAGTTTGGATAAGTAGCCAAGTCTTTTGTGATTCACTCACCACTAATATCACTGCATTTACCTTGGAAAGATAGAACAACATGCAATAGAGGAACTCCTACCTGCAAACTAAATTAAACTACCTTAATAATAAGGGGGGGAGCGATAGCTCAGTGGTTTGAGCATTGGCCTGCTAAACTCAGAGTAGTGAGTTCAATCCTTGAGGCAGGGATTTGGGGACTGGTCCTGCTTGAGCAGGGGGTTGGACTAGATGATCTCTTGAGGTCCCTTCCAACCCTAATGATCTATGATTCTATACTTTGCCTAAGGCTTTGGGTACTGTTCCACTTTCAAAAGATCATGAGGCCAGCACAATATCATTGATAGTGATGTCACTCCTAACAATATTGAGAAGATTTTCAATCATTTTAAAAGCTTTTCTCATCAAGTATCTGTCTTATGGTGTAATATATTTCTAATTTTTGTAAAGTTTCTTTTTTTATGACTCTATTGCCATAAATTCAGAGGGCTGACGAGAAAAACAACTTTATTGGCTGAGATACTTAGCTGGTGTAAATCAGCATTGCTCCACAATTTAGGATCTAGCCGGCCTGATATAACTGTAGATGTAGTTTTTTTAAAAATAATGGTGCCACATTTGTTTTCCATTTATATATTTCTCTACTGATTCTGTACATGTAATCCTGGATTTTCAGTTACCATTTGGCACCCCTTCTACCAATTTTTCACTTCAAAAGCATATTTTTACCACATTTAAAAAAAAATAGATATCTGTTTGTATATTTATTTATTTTTATTCTGTTGCCTTCAAGCAGGATCATACTTTCAAAAATGAGAAATGATACATGAATGCACTTGCTTCTGAAGTTATCATTATGGCAAAATGGGATAAAAGGGATTGTATTAATGAACAGCACATGTAAAGGACTGTGGTCAGCCATGTTTAATTGGTTCAAACAGTATCAATATGGTGCTTTTGGGGAAAAAAAGTTTTGTTTTACATTTCTTGAGTTGCCTGAAGCCAAATGCATAATACCTAGTGGGCTGTCTTTTACCTGGCTTTAACAATATTTTCCCTCATTTTTCAGGCTCTGAAAATTTTTTAAATGCTTGCTTTTTTTAAAGTACCCAGTGCTAGCCTGAATCATTGTTGCGAAGGCAGGAGACTAAAAGTAGGAATGGAAAAGAAGTTACTTAGCCTACAAATGTTTTAAAATGGTTTTTTTGTTTTCTTCATGTACTTAAAAAGACATGGCGAAATATGGCAAGAAGACCAGACAGCAAAGCTGAAACAAACACATCTGCTCCCATATGTTCATTCTATTCATTTTTTACGGTGGCCAATCAATAAAGAGCTCACAAAGGTTAATTTATTAAAAAGCGAAGGGGAAGATTGTAATACACTTTCTCACCCTGAATAGTATCTTACTACTTGAGCAGTCTCATTGTAACCTATGGGGACTAACTCAGGGTATGTCTGTATTTTAATCACACTCTGATTACAACTCAAGTAGACATACCTGAGCTAGCTTTAATGTAGCTAGCTCAGTTCCCAACGCAGTGAATCTGCAGCAGCACGTACTTTGGTATGGGCTGTACAAGACCACCTAAAACCCATGGAGCTAGCCATGCTGAAGCATTCACTGCTCTGTTACCCAAGATAGCTAGACTAAAGCTAGCTCAGGTACGTTAGCTCAAGCTGTAATCATTCCTGTATAGTCTTACCTTACTGGCAGATTGGGTGCTGTTTTAACCTATACCAGTTGTTACTGGTCCCAGTAGCACCGTCCCTTACTTTTTTCTTTCAAGATGTGGCCGCACCTCACTTTCCTTGCTGGTCAGTAGTCTCCCTTTTCAGTGGCAAGAGGTTTAGGCTAGCCCTGTGACTTAGAAAAAATAACCCATCAGTTCCAGAGTAAACAAAGTCTGATGAACAAAAATCCCCACCATCTCCATCTCCTGAATCATCTCCCCCACATCTCTGCTTCAATTTTCCATGAGAAACTGGGACAAACAGCTGTATCTGGACTAGAGCTGGTTTAATTTTTTCAAAAGACTTGCACTAATTTCAGTGGACTTTGGATCAGGTCCATAATGATCAATATTAGCATTAGGTGTATTGAGGTTTCTTTTCCTTTTATTTGATTATATTCTCTCTATTTTTTCTCATATAAACCATTTTTCATTGAATCAAATTGAATGGAATTCTGATGGCCACAGCTGAAGTTAATCATTGCTGAACAACCTTGATTGACAGAAATCTATCTTCTGTTCTCATGGGAGGCAGAAACAGTAGATAATGTAGCTATCTGAGACCTGAGTCAAAGCTGAGGATAAGGAAGGCTGTTTGCCTGTGTATGTCATGAGTAAGGACGTCAAGATTTGGCCCTTAATAACATTGACATTACCACCACTAGAAAGCATGCTGAAAATCCTAGCACTTAAAAAGCAATGTGTATGCACTAAGGCTACTGATCTGAAGCATAAAATAGGATTTTATTCTTTTGGGACTATAAGATGATAATTGTTTTTTAAAGATGCTTTTGATTGTTCTTTAGTACAGTGATTCTCAACCTCTTTTAGTCTCTGACCAACAAAATGTCTAAAAAAGCATCTCTCAACCTACCATGTCCTACAGTCCATCCCATAACAACTCTTTCTTGCCCCTCCTGCATGCTGAGCAGATTTCCATTGTGTAGAACTGAACCTTTCAGCGAGTCAGAACTGTTCAAATACACTGATTTTGGGGGTTGGGAGGGAGTAGGTTAAAATGATCAAAATTGTGAATTTAAAAATTGCATTGTTTTAGTAACAAATATTTATTAAACTGAGGCCTTCTTTTTATATTTATCCAGCTTAAAACCAAACTCCTTTATAGTTTTTAAAGGAAGTTTTCCAGCAAGTTAATCCTAGGTCTGTTGGCAGTGTTCAGAGGGAATTAACAGAAGCTGGGATCCAGCCCTTTTCCTCCCAGCAGAAACAGAATGGCAGAGCTTCTGAATTAAAAAAGAAATGCTTTTGTTGTTTCAGAGGAAAAAGAAAAAGTGATGCAAAGTTTGGAATAATAAAATAATAGGTGAAAGGGAAATAAAGTTGGAAAGAGAACAGTAGTGTATACAGATGCTGAAAAAATCTGTTCTGCAGTCTGTGCTTCAGCTTTAGGGTAACATTCTGATCAGTGTGTATACTGGTGAGCAAGATAGGGAGAATGCAGGAAACCTTTTCTTATATCCCAGTGCAGGCGTTAACAATTGAAGCACCGCATTCTCATGAGCTGCTCATGCCCAGCATCCTCAGAGGTGCTAGCTTTTCCAAAAGCAGAGGCGTGGATGTGGGTCCTTGGGGTGGGGTTCCTCAGGAGCTCTAGGAGGCATTGTATTGGAGTGACTATGCAAATAAGGTAAGCAACTATGTTGCCCTCTGTGCTAAGACTCAAAGCGTATGCAGAATGGCCTGGATATTTCCAGAAAGCTGAACCGGCTTAGAAAGCGCAACATTCAAAAACCTTAGTTGAGTGGAAAAGATCATGTGATTTTAGGAAATAAATACATTTGGAGTTCTTTAACTTTGATCCTTTTTGAGCCTTTAGGTTAATGTTTTCACTTCTTTCTCTGCAAGCATAGGGGCTAGAAACTTATTCTTATTTGTGAAGGGAAGTTAAGAGTCTTATGTGATCACATGACTCCAGGAGCTGCAGCTTTAAGAAAATTGCAAGCTGCAATCTCTCTATTGACATAAGGGGGGGGCAATGTGACTCAGAACTGGAAGCCATGGAAGATGAGTCAGTCGGAGAATACCTGTGATGATGCACATTGTTGAATTTAGTTTCACGTCAACAAGTTTGACGTGTGCCAACCGACTTCATGCTGGCACACAGTACTCTGCTATTGAGTACAAGATAACGAGATCTGAGGTCTTTAGGGTTGGAGCAGCCGCTCACCATAAAGAACCTGCCAGCTTGATAAGAAGGTTGTTGAATGTCTTGACCTGTGCTGCTGTTTTGCTCAAGTATCTTGCTTGGATTTTGCATATCGGAGTTTGGTGAAGGGTCATATCTAAGTAAACTGAATATAAGAAAATAAGAGTGGCCATACTGTGTCAGACCAAAGGCAGGAGCACCAGAGGGAATGAACAGAACAGGTTCTGTCCACTGTAACCGATTCCCAGCTTGTGGCAAACAGAATAGGATCTCATCCTTGTCCATCCCGGCTAATAGGAATTGATGGACCTATCCTCCCTGAACTTTTCTTTTGTGAACCTCGTTATAGTACTGGCCTTCCTAATATCCTCTGGCAAAGAGCTCCACAGGTTGACTGTGTGTTGTGTGAAGAAATACTTCCTTTTATTTTTTTTTAACCTGCTGCCTATTAATTCCATTTGGTGCCCCTTAGTTCTTGTGTTATGAGAAGGAGAAAGTAACACTTCCTTATTTACTTTCTCCACACCAGTCATGATTTTATAGACCTCAGTCATATCCCCCATCATGCAGATCAAGCTGAAAAGTCCCAGTCTTATTAATCTCTCCTCATATAGAAGCTGTTTCATACCCCAGTCATTTTTGTTGCCCTTTTCTGAACCTTTTCCAATTCCAATATATCTTTTTTGAGATAGAGTGACCACATCTGCATGCAGTAATCAAGATGTGGGTGTACCCTGGATTTATATAGAGGTACTATGCTTCAGCCTCTGGCCACTCATTACAATGTTTAGTTTCCATTTAGTAGGGGCATGGTAGAGATGGAATGTGCTAGAGACTGTCTTGCTGGTGCTAGGCTGAAGATGCCATGTCTTGCAGTAGCCAGCCAGCTTTGCAGCAACGTCACTCAGGGTCTTCCCCAGATCATAGAAATTGGAGCCTGTAGCCCACAGCAGATGTTGTCTGCATAGAAAAACTTCTGTGACTGGGTTGGTGGCAGGTCGTTGATGTATAGATTAAACTAGAACAGTGGCAGGACTGTTATAGGCAGTTTAAACTTTAACAGTCCTGCCATGCTAGGTTACAGGAAAATTCTTTAAACAGTGGCATGGCATTAGATAGCTCTGCTCGTAAAAAACAATCTTTTTCTTTTAAGTAGAGCTGGCCCCAGGCATAAGCAGACTAAACAATTGTTTAGGGCCCTGAACAGCTCAGCCCATGCCCCCCACCCATGCCCTTCTTTAGCGTGGAATATTGGAGGAGGATGTCAAAAAAATATTCCCACTTAGGGCTTCCAAAGCACCACTTCTGCTTTTGAGTAAAGTATCTGAACGAATTTGTTATCGCCATTTCAACATCAAGCTGCCCATATCCAGCCATTTACCATGTAATTGACATCCCAATTTCAATGACGTTCTGAAAATTTTTTTCTTATGAGTCTTTTCAAGGGTTTTGAAGGTTTTGTGAAACCACAAATTAATTTGGGTTCTGGAAATTTGGGAAAAATGCATGATAAAGGGGTTGGAGTCTGAAAACTGAATAAAAAGAAGGACTTAAACACAAGCATACATTTTTCGAATGTTACAAAACATAAAAACCTACACAAAATTGTTAAATAATTTGCATATACAGAAAACAGATTCTTATTTTCAATTCAGCACCATAAATATTTCCAATTAACATTTTATCAACAAGCATATGGCCAAGAACTTAGGTTCAGTTCAAGCAGAACATCATTTGGGATTTAATTGATAGGTATTCAGTAAAACTCCACAGCATGTTTAGCAAACAGCAACAAAAATGTGTGACCGATTTAATAAGTGTGTGCATTGGGAGCGGCTATAAATATGTTTCTAATGAATACCCAACTACCCTTGTGAAATAAACATTTGTGTACTGTTCCTGTCTGTTTGGGATCTCTGTCCCCCCTCCCACCCCGCCTTCCCAGAGGAACTTTTTTGCATGTATTAAGAAGAGAGAAAGAAAGCGAAAACAAAACAAAAATACCCACAAGAAAGAGAGAAAATTTGGTGGCTCAACAATTTTCTACCAAAAAGGAGACTGTGTGACAGGGGTCAGCAACTTTTGGCACGCAGCTCACCAGGGAAAGCATCCTGGTGGGTCGAGCCAGTTTGTTTACCTGCTGTGTCAGCTGCTTCGGCCGATCTCGGCTCCCACTGGCCGTGGTTCACCGTCCCAGGCCAATGGGGGCTGCGGGAAGTGGTGTGGGCCGAGGGATGTGCTGGCCGTGGCTTACCCTGGTGAGCCGCGTGCCAGAGGCTGCCAACCCCTGCTGTTTAACATAACTATTGTTTGAAATTAGATGAATATATGTTAATCTACATTTTCAATATCCTTAAAAGGTTTTTAGACTCTAAAATGTTTGAACAAAATCCTACGGACTCAAAAACTGTTCGCATACCTGCAGATCATACCTCGAGTGGACCAAAGCATAAGAATGCTGCAGCTTGCTTCCGGCTGCTGTGCTGGCTCCACCTTGCTGTATGGTGGGGGAGTGGCCATGATCCTACTTCCTCCTTCTCCTCTTTACCCTTTCCGTAGGTGCACCAGAAGACTGTAATTGTAAGTGCTTGGGTATGTAAGTTGAGGGAGGTTAGACTGTCTTTTGCCTGAACACTTATGACAGTTTCAAACCCAAACTAGCCTAGAATTAGCACAAAATCTGTTTGGTGTAGTTAATTATAATGTTCTAGAACAGGGGTCATCAACCTCAGGCATGTGGCTCGCCAGGGTAAGCACCCTGGCGGACCAGGTCAATTTGTTTACCTGCTGTGTCAGAAGGTTCAGCCGATCGCGGCTCCCACTGGCCGCGGTTCGCCATCCCAGGCCAATGGGAGCTGCAGAAAGTGGCGTGGGCAAGGGATGTACTGACCATGGCTTCCCGCCACCCCGACTGGCCTGAGACGGTGAACAGCAGCCAGTGGGAGCCGTGATCGGCCTAACCTGCCGACGCAGCAGGTAAATAAACTGGCCCAGCCTGCCAGGGTGCTTACCCTGGTGAACCATGTGCTGGAGGTTGACAACCCCTGTTCTAGAATCAGGGGGGCATTCACTGTAGGGGAAGGGCAGACGATGGTTGCACTGCCACTCTACCTGAGATTCACTTCCAGGAAGACAATTTTTAGGATAGATTGGGCTCCTTGCATGATCCACTACAGAAGGATGCCCATGGTGTACACTGGATCTCTCCGGACAGTCACAGCCACTTTCTAGGCTGTGCTAGGTAGCTCCAGCCCCTTGATGGAGCAAGGGGTTTCATGTGTTTTATACACAGTGACCCACTCCTGCTGACTTTCTGTCACTGGGGTCCCACCACAGAAGCTGGCAGAACTGAGGAACTTGATATATTAACAAAGAAAGCACAAAAAGAGTGTGTATCCAATGGGGTGGGGAGTGAAGTAATTGGCTAAGTGAGGAATGATAGCATGCTTTGCATTTTCACTGACATTAGGCAAAATGTTCCTGCTCAGCAGAAGAACTTAATCAATCAAGAACTGATTTTAAATAGGCTTAAAATTGCTTATATTGTCTTGATCCTATATGCTAATACAGAGATTCATGTGGCTTCAGTACTCTAGGTGGCAATCAGTCTTTCCAGTAACTAAACACAATCCTTTTAAGGAACATCCTGTAAAATCCACATTAAGAGGCTGCAAGCTTAATTCATTAATCTTTTCATTAATCTATGATTAACTAATCACAAAAATAGGGTGCTAGGTATTTATGATGCTTATTCTATGCCAACTTTATGCCCCTCAAATTTTTAGAACCTAGAGTTGAAGTGGTCTGGTATGCACATTGCAAATATTTCTGCCAAGCGACATTTCTATGCACATCTGATCAAAAAGCACATAAGCCAACAGAAAACATCTATTTTTGGGGACTGGTTTACATCTAAAAATGTTCTGAAGTATTTAAACCATTTTTTAGGGGGAGGAAGAGATCTCGGTTGACAGTTTGTATGACAAGTTTAACCAAATGGGATTTTAAAAAGCTGATACATTAATCCCTAAAAATCCTGGTTTATAACAGAAGGCCTTATAGGCTCTTACCTGTGTTGCTAGTGAGTGCCATTAGAATATTAATATTTAAAAAATGCTTTTCAAAATATTTTATTTAAAAATATATATATTTTAAGAATAGTTTTTAGACATTAGTTTTTACTCAGTGCCAAAAGATATAACACGTTGGCTGTGACAAATCCCTCAACTGAAATTAATTTTTAGACAAATCCATCATATTTTCCAGGCACAATTTCATATAAAGATTATTGTAGTCAGATTCATAATAAATACTTTGAACTTTGGTGCTGTGTTGCAACTAAGGATCTTAGAGGTCTCTGTAAAGCATAAGAATTTGAGCCTTTCAACATCTGTGGGAGGTGTAAAATACCTATAATTATCCTAATTTTTACAGATGGCCACACTGAGCACAGAGATATTTAAACCCAGATCATCAAAAGCTATTTAGGCACTGTCATAACTATAAAGGGAAGGGAACAGCCTTCCTGTGTACAATACTATAAAATCCCTCCTGGCCAGGTAAAATCCTTTTACCTGTAAAGGGTTAAGAAGCTCAGGTAACCTGACTGACACCTGACCCAAAGGACCAATAATGGGACAAGATTCTTTCAAATCTTGGTGGGTGGAAGACTTTTGTTTATGTGCTCTTTGTTTTGGGGGGAATGCAGGGGAATGGTTAAATTCTCCTTGTGTTAACATCCAAGGGTTTAGTTCGGTGTTCACCAGGAACTTGGTGAAGAAGTCTTTCAAAACTGTCCAGGGAAGAGAGCTAGTATTTGGGAGTGGTGGCAGCAAAACTAGATCTAAGCTGGTAATTCAGTTTAGGAGTTCATATGCAGGTCCTCATATCTGTACTCTAAAGTCCAGAGTTGGGAAGGAAACTTGACAGGAACCTAAACAGCTTTGAAGATTTGGGCATCAGTGACTAACACAAGATCACTTATAAAGTATGTAGCAAAGTGAGGCATAGACTCTATATTTCCTATTCTCAGTTTTATGCAAGTTCTAGGAGGCTTAAAATATCTGTAGACCATAGCAGTTGAAATCCAGAAGTGGCCTTTGTGGTTATGTGTCAGCTACCTCCTTATGCTCTTAGGTGTTCATTGCAACCCCAGTGATGACCTGCTACCTTGTCCTTTCCACTTAGCTCTTTCTGCCTATCTCTTCCATTCCAATTAGCTGTGGCTTTTTGCTACCCTTCTCTGGCCTTACAAGCTGCCCACTTGAACTTTGTTAAGTAGGTGGAATAATACTATGTAGTCAGTGGATAGAGCATTGATTAGTGGACCCCCCACCCCGAACTAGAGTCTCATATCTTTACGCATTATCACCTGTTAAGTGGTCAGAGCCAGTCTAAAATGATTGCTGCTACATCAAAGAGAAATCAAACAGAAAATAGGCAAATGCTGTCCCCTTCACCACAGTTGCCAATTTTCATGCAGTAAATAGGCAGCCCGACTTTCACAATAAGCCAAAAATCAAGCTAATCCCATTTCAAAACAAGGCGAAAACAAGCCAATCCCTAAGAATCTCAACACTCTATGTGACTAGATTCCCCCACCATGGAGTCTGGGACTGTGGTGCGCCTGCTGTGCACCCCTGACTCTCCCCCCTTGACCCTGCTATGCCCCTTCTAGAAGCCAATAAAAAAAAAAAAGATGAAACAGCAAGCTACAACAAGCTACAAGTAACTCACAAGCCAATTAAGCCAAAATCAAAACCAATTTCTGTGTTTTTTCCACAGGTTTGGAGGTTTGGCATGTCTGCCCCTCAATTATCTTCATGGGCACAGATGTGGCTAACAGCAGCACTTTCACCACCCAAAAGTGACCTAATGCCAGAACCCCTACCTAGGTATGCTGCAGTGCTATGGTCACATTAAGTGGGTATTTGATTACAATTCAGCAATTGCTTCTTGATCATCACCAGTGTCTGTGAATCCATTTGTAGCATAGAAAGAAATTCTCCCTTTCTATCCAGCTATTGTAATTTCCCCAAAGGGACAGGAGATTTATTTTCCCCAGCAACAGTACTTGAGAAATTTATCAAGTACTGGACATTGAACACCTTCTAAATGACCCTCCTGGAATATATGACAAATCAAATTCCTTCCTTTCTTTCTATCTATCTATCTTTCTCAATCACAGACTACAATCAATCAGTTGTACTCTGTTCATGATTGAAGTAGACCAAAGACTTAAATCTTAAAGTTAAGAATGACTTTTTAAAATAATAAAATCTATACATTTCCAAGCTCCAGTTCAAAGCACCACACTTGGTCATTATATTACTGCAGAGCTCCATTGTGGTGACATTCAGCCACATAATGTCTACTACAATGCACTAAGGCATTTGGTGGATCATGTGATAATGATTTGATGCCCATGACTCATAGTTCATGTGTCAGATACTGCAGTCATGAGGGTTTTTTTTTTTTTTAAGCAGTGTGACAGCCAGTGATGGATGTCAAAATGTTATAAAGGCTATGTCATTGTTCGAGCCAGATTAAATAGAGATGTTTTCAGGATTCCAGCAGCTCCAAGTCTGTCACCAGTCAGAATGCACCTGTCGACTGGGGACTTAGAGAATGGCAATATGAGAACATCATCAAATTGTGTTTCTAAAAAGTGCGTATAGAGTAATTGCTCACAGTCACATCAGGAGAAGATTTGTCTGTTTCGAACTATGTTTACTGTACGGCAACTTCTCCTCTCCTAAAATATAAATCCGTGAGCTAAACACATTCAAAAATCTAAATGCACTATGAATCCATTTTTAAAATCATCTGGGAGAAAGGCTTTATCGGCAGACATTTTCCAATTATTGTACTGGTAGCTATTTTAGCATTGTGGCACTTTTGCTTTAAATAACATCATTTAAAAGGAAAATGTTCTCCAGGGTGTGTGTGTGTGTGTGTGTGCACGAGTGAGAAAGAGAGAGAGAGAGCGGGAGCTTGAGTGGATTGAGTGTGGATGAGGCAAGGTTAAAAAACAAGAATGAACAAATAAATAAAAACCACAGATAAATGATCAGGCCAATTAGCAGTGGTCAGCTTGAGAAGACCTCTGAGGAACCCATCACAAAAAAGAGCAACCATCCAGCATGTGTACAGCATCCTCCACAGCACTACATATACACAGTTGGCTGTCCTGGATGCCTCAGGCCTGGCTGGTCTTGGGACAGTGAACCACACGACATCTAAACCTGTTGAGTTGGCTCCAGAGGCAATGTTGGATCCCAAAACCAGGTAACTTCATCAGGACTGATGCTGATGTAGGAGTTCCTGGTAGTGGCAGAGGCTCTCTCCTACCAGATTGATGTTATCAGCTGGGTGGACCGTGTGCAGCACTGTGCAGATAGGATTTCTGCTGTGCATTTGGTATCTATGTGCATCCCACATATCTCTGAACAGTTTGCTGTACTGAGATGATCAGTTGTTGGCAGCATTCTGCTGGATGTTAGGTGGAAAAATATTGACTAGGACCAATAACCATACAAGACTTATTGTGTGTAGATAGAATTTAACCAATCTGGGACAGTGTATTTTTCAGATGAGCAGAAGAGACACAGCCCCAAACTGTGCAGTGTTTGTGTTGGTTCTCCAGATGGACGCTACTAGATTGTTCAGGAGATATTTTCTGCTTGTGATCGTATGAGCTACTTTTGTGAGACGGTGTGTTTATGTGAGTGTGCGATGTAGAGTAATGCCTAGATACAATGGCATTGGATTGTGTGCCAGCCACTGACCATTCAAAAAGATGGGAAGCTCAAGTTGGCTCTGAGCATGGTGAAAGTGGACAAGGTCTTTGATGTACTAGACGCTAAAAGTCATGGACTGAGTAGAGATACTGGATTTATTGCTTGTTACAACAATCTATAAGCCCCTAACCATCCCCACCCCCAGCTGCTTTTTGTCTGATCCCTTCCTTTCCTCTTTCTGAATGGAGGGGTGTTAATGGGCTGATTCACCTCAAATGGTCCCTTGAAATACGTATTAACTAATTAGGCTAAACAATCTCTTCCACTTTGTATTCAGCTGTGACAGTCTGAGTAAGTTTCCCAGACCTGAAGAAGAACTCTATCTAAATTCAAAAGCTTGACTCAAGTTGGTCCAATAAAATATATTACCTCACCCACCTTGTCTCCCTAATATCCTGGGACCAACATGGCTACAACAATATGGGATATAATAGTCACCTAAGGTAGCCATATCACTGTACAGATTCTTTTCAATCTTTTGGAAGGCAAGATCCCTTGAGGCCAGGCAGATATCATCATCATACATGAGCCATCTAGAATTAGTGTTTAGTAGGTCATTGCTGAGTACATTAAATAAAGTTGGTGACAGCACCAAGTCCTGCTGGAATCAATTCTCTTAGAATCTCCAAGTGCTAGTTTTGTGGCCCAGAGACAACTGCAACATCTACCTTGGTGCATCAGTTACCATGACAACCTATCTAGTAAGAATTCTTGACATCTTGTACAGCAGATCAGCATGCCAGCGGATGTCATAGGTTGCTGTAAGGTCAAAAAAGACAGCTCTAGTTTTCTTCTTCTCTTGAAATCTGTTCTCAAGGTATGTAACAAGCACTAACACTTGGTCAAAGAGCTTTGATTTGGTCAGAAACCTGCCTGATCATCACTCAAAATTTGTCCTGTCATGGGCATAATTCTCTGTAGGATCATCTGCTCCTGGACTTTGTAGCCACAACTCAGAAGTGATACTGGCTGCTATAGAATGGCCTTTACCTGGCTTTAGTAATGCTATCACCTTAGCTTTCCACTATATCTTGGGTATTACATTCTCCTGATTAATCATACCCAGTATTAATCCCATGCCAAAGGATAGTGAGAACAGTGGACATGGTTTTAGGTAGATAGAAAACTTGATCTCTGGATTCATGAATTAGAGATAGGTTTGATTCAACACCCCACCTTGCTAAAGCTTATCAATTTAGAGTTGGAGGGGAGGTTCAAAATCCAATACAAAAGGAAAATCTGCATTTTGCAGCTGACCCCTTTTAACATAATGGGCTGATTCAAAACCTCAAACCCAAGCACCGTTCAGCTTTGGTGTGCTCTAAATTTGGATCATGATCTGATTTTTTTTAATGTGGGCCCCTTTCTAAGTGAAACAAGGAATTATTTGTGGTGCCACAAATACTTAAAGGACTTTTCTTCTTGTTTCTGAAGGTATACTGTTGTTACAAAATCTGGGATGTACTGAGGTATAATCTGATAGAAGAAACCTCAGTATTGGTCATGCCATTTCATATCACAGAATGGCTCCATTAATGCAGCACAGCAGAGACCATGTGGTGGTGTTTTCAGTTGCTGGTAAGCACGGTTTTCTAAAACTAGGTCTAAGAAATTAAATTATTTTCAAACATGTTTTTCCCCCTTTCTTTTAAATTACCAAACTTTTATGGTGCATTCCAGCAACTAATGCAATGAGTTGGAGAGCAGCACTGTGAGTTTTTGGCTCCTGATGAACCATTTGTGACATTTCTTATTTGAATTTAATGTAGGAATTCATACTTATCCCTGACGAGATTATATAGCATAGTAACCTCCATCTTAAATATGATTTTTATAGAAATGCCTCATATCTTCTTTCTAGCTGTTGTTAGATTTTATCAGTTTTGACTGAGATCCCTAAGGTTGTAAACATACAACTTATGCTAAATCTCCGCTCTGAAAATGAATATTCTTTACTTGCAGTACCTTCCTGTCTCCAAATAAACCTGTTATTAATGATGGTGGTAACACTTTATTGAGACTGCCTCTTACTCTATAATAAACTAAAGCCCTATAACATTTAAATGTATTTTTCACAGCCTGATTCTATTTTCCTCTCGTGCTTGTTAAACTTTCAAAATAATAGGAAACAGCAAGAAGAATATTATTCTTAAGCTTTGGCAGAGGTGAATCAGCCAAATCTGAGGCTAAAATGACAAGCACAGCAGTCACTGACACAAACCAGCTGCCAGGCCTCTTTGTATGCAAGTTATTCAGTGAGATATCAAAATGTGGAAAATATAATACTCCTACCACCATTTCTTGTTGAATTAATGCCCAGGTGAGTTCTTCTGAAATACTGCAGTTGTATCTTAGCAAAAACAAGAAGCAGTAAAGCATCATACTTATTAGGGCCCAATTTGCCACAGAGGCAGTCAAATGCTTCAGTCTTTCCCAGTGGCAATGTGGAGGGAGGAATGGGGATAGAGAAACTTAAATTAAATTCATAGTGCAGTGCACATTTAGAATTCAATATTGACAGCTCTAATTACGCATACCTTTCCATCATCATAAGTTTATTAAGTAGAAGGAAAAGGTTAGAAACAGCAATATCAACTTCTTGAAGAAGAATAAGAAAAGGATGCCCAATATTCTATAGTTATTGACATTTCCACTTCCTATTTAGCAAATCCCCAAATGTTGCCTGAAGAGTTAATGGCTATTTTATATTGGGGGAAAAAAGAGAACCAGGTAAGCTATTCTTAGAAATATATTTTGGAAAGTTATCAGAACAGAATGATGAGAGAAATATGCGCCCTTCACTCTGGGTGAAATTCTGTACAGAGGGCCAGCAGAAGACCTATGCATTATTCGAGACCCACCCGGCTATGTCCTCAAGGCAGTTTACTACCCCTGCTGTGTTCCAGCAGGAATGCCATAGGAAATGCAGGACACTATAATCAGCTGATGTAAAATAGCAGTGTGTCCCCAGCTACACTCGCTCACCGCTCACTCTGGGCTGCAGTTCACAGGTAAACATCCACGCCAGTGGAAGTTAATGGGGAATGGAGTTTCATTGCACTGATTGTGTATGTATTTTAAACCCAGTGTCACTCTTGTGCTCCTTTATCTGTGAGGTTTCCATGACTGCTGAGTCCCTCAGTACTATGCATCCTGTCCTGGACACTAATTCTTGTGAATGACTCCATACCAGGCAAATTGTGCCCATCCTAGCCAATGCCACTGTTGTAACCTCCACTCTGCATGGGACGCTAGCATCCCTCGGTTCAGACATTGGCAAAGTAATGAACACTAATCAGAATCACTGTAATACCCTTATAGCCCATGTCACTGTGCCCTGATCCACTGGGTTAGCCATAGCTTATTTATAAGAGCAGAATTGCATATTGCACCAGCAGTGGGAATAGGAGATAATCTTGTACCACCAATGACATCTAAGAAATTTACTGGCTAGAGTTGGCCTCCTTATGTCATGATGCCAGATTTACCCACAGAGTCACCTCAGTGGACATGTCCTGTCAGGAATGTTCTAGGTAATACTTAGTCCTGCCACGGGTGCAGGGGACTAGACTACATGACCTCTTGAGATCCCTTCCAGTTCTATGATTCTATGATTCTGTGTCCACTCCATATGTACACAGAGTCTTCTGCAAAGCCACAGAGTGAAACAGGCCTTATATCACTGTGTGAGCAGCCTGAATGACACCAATGTGTTGCTGTGTGGTAACTCATTACGTTCCAGTTTATGCTGTAATAACTCACATTATCCCATTAAAAAATTTCTTGTGTTTTGAAGTCCAGGTGACTTTGAGCCAACTTCTGCTGTTACAGCCATAGTGTCAGATCCTCAGCTGGCATAAATTGGCATTACTCCACTGATTTCAATGGAGCTATGCTGAATGAACTTCACTGGAGTGCCTCTGGATTTATTTTGGTGTAAGTGGGAGCAAAAATTGGACATTTAAACTTGGAAGTTCTCCCATCACCCATAGGGGTTTTTTAGCTATTTTTTAGCTATTCATAAATCAGTCATGGATTCTATCTATATTATGTTATTCTTTAATATTTGCAGAATAGTTTATGGAAATGAATTTTAGCATAACAAATATCTGTGAATGTTTCTCTCCAGTGCTTCATCTTCATTTTATGGGTGTTCATCTACATCACACGTTGCATTATTTCTACTTCTTGATTGGCTAATATGTTCTACGCAAAGGACTAGTGAATAACAAATAAAGAATTTCTGATTTTAATTTTTAATTAAAGAATTCATGCTAATATTCATGAAACTTGAGGGAATTCTAAACATTTTCACAAATAAATTAGTGGGACATTCAAATTGTAAGTAATTTGACTCCATGAATAACAGTGGAGCAAAATCCCAGTGTGTTTTCATGAAAATGTTTCACTCTTTCTATCAACTCTGCTGACGGCATTAACTTTTTGTAAGTTGTATTGCGGGACTGGGATTGGTAGATGTGTTTAGTAATGCTATTAAGGTAAATAATGTACTAAAAAGGAAAATAAATAAGTCATAATTCTCATTCAGAGGGAAATCAGTATTTTTAAGGTGGCAGTGAACTTGTTTATGACACTTGTCATTATGCAAACAACTATAAAGATAGAACTACTAAACCGTATGACTTTGCCAACTAGCAGCAGTTTCCATTTCATCCCCCTCCCCCATGAATCTCTTTAGAAAATATAATACTTTTAGAGGCATTTTTGAATATTTTTACTGTGTATGTGACTCAGTCCCTCACAGCTGCTCAGAGAACTCTTAGCACTTACCCTCCAGAGTGGCCATAAAGATTGCTTTTGGTTTTACTGAATCTGCTCCTGACAGTCTGTTTTTGTCTTCACTCCAGATACCATTCATTATAGAGCACATTCTCTCAACAAATGCATTAGTACATGGGAATGCCAAAGACAATTCAGTTGAGACAGTCTAATATTTAGATAGAGGATGCTATTTTTATTAAAAGATTGAGCATCTCCAATCTACCAAGATTCCATATTTTTTTTCTCTGCCATCTTGCTGTTACCTCTCAGTCACATATTGTTTGACAAGGAGCATTCAAACAATTTTCCTCAATTACTTGTCAGGTTACATTGTCCAGACTTTTGTTTTCGTAATCTTTTCCTGGAACAACACATATCATCTACTTAAAAACTGTCACATGTTCATGCCATTTGGAAATGATGAAAAAGTATTAAAATCCTACCAGAATATACAGTTAATAAAAATATACTCTTGTCCCACATAGCCCCTTTTACTGATCATTTGCATTGTTCATCATGACTTGCAGATATATCACTTCCTTAGACCAGGTATGCAGTAGGGCAGTGTCAAAGAGCTAAGGTGTCAAGAACATGTTGAGGGTGGAGGAGTACATGGCCAGAATGCTATTGTGCTGTTGTTATTCTGAGCTGCATGCTCTTCCCTTGGACTATTGCCACATGGTGTATTTTGCCCTTACACTTCACTAAAGTATCTCAAGCCTGCGGCTGACAAAGTACTGGCACCTGGTCAGATAGGCACAATAGGCTCCTTTGCAACCTCCTTCAGCTGTACTTATCAAATACTGAATGCAGCTGAGTATCTAGACTATTATTTCTGTAATTACAGCCAAACCTTGCAATAACGTGCCCGGCCATAATGCAAAATTGCTTGTAATGCCATCATAAGTTGGCTCCACTTTAATGCCTAATACCAGTGGTCCCCAACGCCATAGCTCCCACCGGAACATTGATGTGCCCCCGATTAGTGCCCAGCAGGGGAGAGAAACTGCGGTCCCGTGCCTGCCGGGGACAGAGAACTTCGGGGCTGCAGGCGCCGGTGTTCACTGTCCCCAGCAGGCATGGGGCCCTGGCTTCTCTCAGGCTTCAAGAGAGGACAGAGAGCACCGGCACCCGCAGCCTCAGAGTTTTCTGTCTCCGGCAGGCGCGGGGCTGCGGCTTCTTGCCACTGCTGGGCACTAGGCACTAGGGGCACTAGGTGGCGCACATCAATGCACCTCGTTGGGGATCACTGACTTAAACTGACCGGCTTGAAACCCTGCTATACCGCGACCCCGCATTTATCACGATGAAATGTTTTGGACCCCAAACATCACGTTATAGTGGATTTCGCTGTAATGTATTCTGGGGATGGTTTCCTGAGAATTATCCTATAATGTAGCAAAAGCTATGGTTCTACATACTCTGTTTTTTTTTAATGCAGTCAGTGGTTCACATCTCTATCCCATATCTGACCACAAAACTTCTGATAACACTTGCAACTGGTTATGTTTTCAAGTTAATATTATGTTAATATTTAATAACATGTTAATAATATGTTAATATTGATATTTCTTAAATAAGAATATGAATCTTAGCCTTTTGCAAATTCTCCACACCTGTTTATCATAAGTACATGATGTGAAACCACATAGGCTTGTGTGGCTTACAGTTCTATATAACTTTCCCCATAAAAAGTAACCAGTGACAGGAAGCTTTGCAGACACATCTATATCTTGGGAAGAAATCCGTAAATATTTACACCCAGTAAAGCACCATATATTATCAATATATCATTGCTACTAATTTATCAACACTTTTCATCTTGTTTTTTGTTCACACATTGTTATTGCATAGATTATAATTTTCTTATTTTTGTTTAACAATTTCACTGAGTAATTGAGTGAATAATTCTCCATCTTAGATTATTCAAGAGCATTTTGTTATGAGTACTTTATGTTTGAGCTATGAGCTGTTTTGTTTGGATACCTAGACTACAAAGTATTCTGTTGTCTGATTGAATGCTCAGATTTCCATGATTCAAAATTTGTCTTCTGTGAATGTTCCCAGAGTGGCCTCCCACTGAGCCAGAAAGGGAGGAGCAACTCGCTGATCCCTGGAAGGAGGATCCAGGCTGCGTTTGCCTCTCCCACTGGAAGCTAAGCAGCAGGATGGGCAGTATAAAAGGTGGAGCCTTTATCCCAGTTGAGTCTGAGCCAAAAAAAGAAGTAGACATCTCTAGCCCACTGCAGAACCCTGTAGCTGAACCCGCGCTGTGCCACACTCTGACCCTGTGGGAGACTAACCCAGGAGAAGAGTTGCTGGGACTGCCACTCACCGTATACCCGGAGGAGACAGAGGACTAATGGGTTATGGAATCCCTCACCCAGACTATGGAAAGAAGTAGCCCAGGGAAACGAAACATTGGTTCGGTTTTGCTGTTGGAACCCAAGTCAGCATGTTGCATTAGGATCCCTGTTGACCCAGTGGTGGAACCCTCTGCCACTGTCAGGACCCTGGGCTGGGACTCGGTGGAGTAGGGTGGAACCAGGTCTCCCTATCCCCTGATGCCAACCCTACCCTCTTAAGAGAAGAGGCCTGCATTTGTCTTCCATCTGCATGAGCTAAGATGACAGGCAATCGACTGCTTGATTGCTCTGCCCTGCCTGAGGGCCTGAGCCCCCTAAGACTGTTAGGCTATGTCTACCCTACCACGGTAAGTCAACGTAAGTTATGCAACTCCAGCTATCTGACTAACATAGCCAGAGGTGAAAGTAAGCTGGTGTGGTCTGGTACTGCATACCAGCAAGAGCTAGTACGCTGTGCTGGACCGCATCGATTTCCACGGTGGGGATTGTGGGCAGCCCAGAGACTTTTAAATCCCAGCCGCGGCTCCAGCGGCATATCTGGGGCCAGGATTTAAAGGGATCCGGGTTTCCCTCAGCAGCAGGAGCTCTGGGCCCTTTAAATCCTTGCCCCAGCCCCTCAAAGCTCGGGGTTCCCCTTGGCGGCCAAGCCCCGGGCCCTTTAATTTGCCCCTGAGCCCCGGGGGGCTCTCAGCCACCTCTGCAGTTGGGAGTCCCTGGTTGATTTAAAGGCTCTGAGTCTCCCAGCCACAGCTGGTTCCCCAGGGCCTTTAAATCTTGAGAGGCCATGCCTTTTCTGGATGAGGTCACCCCGCCCGCCCCCCCTTCAGGACTCCAGCAGTACCGATAAGTCCTGTAAGTTACTTTCACCCCTGAACGTAGCTGGAGTCGATGTAGCTTAGGTCAACTTACTCCAGTTTCTATATCACAGTGGATCGACAGGAAACACTCTTCCATTGACTTAACTTGCTCTTCTTGTTTGGGATGGAGTACTAGCATCAACTGGAGAGTGATCTGTGGTCAATTTAGTGGGTCTTCACTAGACCCCCCCATAATCAGCACCCGGTGCATCAATCACCAGAGCATCGGTCAGGTGGTAGTGTAGACATAGCCTCAGTTTGTTCTACCTGGCCTGAGGGCCTGAGGGGCTGAGACCATGTTACTGCTCAGCCCTGCCCCACCACCAGGGCCATGGACCTATATGCTCGATTTGCTAATTCCTTGATAGTGGGCAGCACCCCAGTGACATAGGTAGGTGGAGTCACCTCCCACTGAGCCAGAAGGGTAAGTACAACTACTAACCTACTATAGTTCAGCTGTAATATCTGTTTTAGAGAACATTATTTTGTGGAAATTTATTTTCTAGAACATTTATGGAAAACAAAACCATAAAGACTAAAAGTACATTCAAAGAAAATATGTTCCAAACTTCAAATGACTATTTGCAGATTATTGTTTTTAAGCATTTGTCCTTTAAAAAAAATCAGCTGTACTGAACTCCCATGTTCATAGCAGCTGTAGCTTTATATTTATCCTCAGGTCAGGTTTTGTTTCTGCAAATCTTCACATGGTTTCTATGTGCTCATATAATTACATCAGTAGCATCTCTAACAGCTATTTCCCTTTCTAAATATGCAAAATTTATCAGTGATTAGTAACCATCTGTTACTAGGTCTGTTGTGGAATATTGTGTTCATTATTCTAGGAGGATAGGGTTTAATGTGTTCAAATAACTCTAAAAATTAGTGGTATCGAAACTTTTAAAATATCTGGTATGTTTGTTTATTTGTTTGCTTGTTTTTACCATATTTCAAAATGTTGGCACATTGAGCTAGACCCTTAACTGATGTCAATTAATATAGCTACATTGACATCAGTGAGATGTATACCAGCTGAAAATCTGGACTCTTACATTTCAGTGATTGTGAATATTTGTTATTCTTTGCTAATCTCTTTTTATGCCCAGAATATATGGATACATACATTAAATACATAGACAGACAGACAGTCAGAAAGAAAGTATTTTCAAAAGATTTAAGCAAATGAAGATTTGTGAAATGAGTTCAAGGCCACAAGAAGAAACGTGGGAACAGATTTAGAAATATGCTCTGGCTGCTTTGTGCTGCTTCAGTGATTCAAATTAGCAGTAACCCAGTTTAATTGACTGGGTAAAAGAGGTTGATAGCTTTATAACCGTGAGCATTGTCCCCACAATTATGGAAATTCATTGACACTGTCACATATCACCACTGTGCACAGTTAATGCTAAGGTTCATTAAAAAATTAAAGCCTAGAATCAACTTTTCAAAATCAAAATAAATAAATTAAATTAAAAATATGCTAATGAAGAAATTTAGAATTGGCTTCAAATTTTGAAGTCAAGCATATGGTGATAAATAGATGGATTCTTTGTAGCGTAACAGGCACACTGGCTGTATCTGGCTCTGTATCTAGCATCCTGCATTGTTGAGGCAATTATGGGCTTTAATTCAGCACAGCATTTAAGCATATGCTTAAGTTCCATTAAAGTGTTTTACTGAATTCGAGCCATCGTAATAAACACAACTAAAACTCTGATTCTGTACTGAGATCCATGTAGGTGGATGCCTTCCCCTAAATGGACACTTATTGGAGCTCTGCTGGGGCAAAGGGGTCAGTCTGTGCCAATCTCATTGGAGGACTGGAGGCTATCAGCCTAAAGCCTTGTTCTTGTAAAGGGATCCACATGCATGAGCCCTTATTCCCAGAGCTGTCCTTAGGCATAAACAGCATACAGGGCAGTGGTTCTCAAACCTCGTCCTCCGCTTGTTCAGGGAAAGCCCCTAGCAGGCCGGGCCAGTTTGTTTATATCTGCCGCATCTGCAGGTTCAGCCAATCGCGGCTCCCACTGGCTGCGGTTCACCGCTCCAGGCCAATGGGGCGGTGGGAAGCAGCGGCCAGCACACCCCTCGGCTGGTACTGAAGTCATTTAACAGGCATTTGCCAAGCCCCAGGTATATACTGTCATTTACTGACAAAAAGAGTTGTGCATTACTGTGCCTTACTGTAATATTTACTAAACATGTTAGTCTACAGGACCTTAGCTTAAAATTTGCTTTAAAAATATTTCATTAATGTGTTGCTGAAGATTATAAAATCACATCTCTAAAAAATCCTTGCATAGATTTTTAGATGCACAATCTGAGTATTCATATTTAGCCTTAAATGCTTGGATCTTCAGACATATAGTTTTTTAAATAAATCCTTCAAAAGACCATTCTTATCTAAAATACGCATGCAAGCCTAGGCTGTCATCAGGCATAGGAGCACCAGGGCCCCATAAATCCTAAGGATGGCCCTGCTTATTCCCATGGAGTCATACTGAAGTCAGTAGGGAAGTTAATTCCCACCCTTGACTCCCATGTCTAATCCATGTTTGATTCCTTCATGGAGGTCAATGCTACTCTGTGTGGAAGAAAGGGACCACTTTTGCAGATCTTCTTGAAGCATTTGAGCCTTTCTATCTTATATTGCAACCCTTACTTAAATGGAGGGCCATCCTTAGGATTTGTGGGGCCCAATGCAGTATTATTAAATTGGTGCCCCTATGCCCGACTTGGGCACAGCTCCCAACCCCACCCACGTACCCCCAGAAGAACTTCCCCCATTGCTGACACACACTGAGCTTCAGACGCAGCAGACACTGCAGCAGACCATGGGGGTGTGTGGGAGGGACGAGGCAGCAAAGGATACCTCATGGCAGTGGAGAATCACAGTTCCCAGTAGAGAACCCTGTACTCTCTCCCTCACGCAGAATGTGCCACACTAGCGGAGGCTGCAGCTCATGCTGGATGTGCGGGAGCCAACCTTCTCTTACCTGCTATCTCGGTGGTGCGCCAACTTTCCGGATGCCCTACACAGCTGCATATGCCTAAGAATGGCCCTGTTTACATGAATAATCCCTACACAAAGAAAGAGTTAGTTCAATTAAAGTTTGTATGTGTTTAATGGAAAGTTTAGGTATAACCTTTTTAAGATCCATCAAGACTTGAACTCATTTTCTATGTCTGAAGCCATACCAATATGCAATGTTGTTGTAGCCATTTTGGCCTCTCGAAAGTTTGTCTTACTCATCAACAGAAGTTAGTCCAATAAAAGATACTTCCTCACCCACCTTGTCTCTTTGCTTTTATAATAATTTAAACAAAATATCTACACTGACTACAGTTTCAAGGGACTATTCTCATCCCCCTATTGCAAGTGCCCTTTTCTCCAGTAAAGTATTGAAGGAACATACATTCACACTGTGTAGAGTCAAGCACAAGAGTTTATTACGCACAGCGCTGGCCGAGTGTCACCTTGCTTATTAGGCTCAGAGACACTTCAGAACAATTAATTACAATAGATTATATAGGGTGCTCATTAGGCAGAGAAAAGCAACAGTGATGGGTTTCCCAAGCCCCTGGATAGGTTCTAGCAGCAAGACAAGAAAAGCACAATAAGTCAATGGTCTAAAAGATTACATAATGGTCCCACCCAAGGCTCAGATTAACATATTGCTGACTCACAGATAATTACCCCCAAACTATGTCTATTACAGTTTATAGGTTAAATCTTAATTTTGGGGTCCAGGAGAATGAGGTAGCAGCTCTCCCAGTTGACCAACAAGTATATTCCTGGAGATTTAAAGCAAAAAAGCAGTAATTAGTACACAATAGTTTATAAATTTACCCTTGCCTTTCTGTGGGCTAGGATTGGCATACATTTGTGAGGGGAGGGTGTCATAACTCTTGTCAATCTTATTAGGCCACTCCTCGAGCTTTGTCTGGGATCCGAGGGGTATTGTATGACTATCTCCTCCCTGCATTAGGGAGTAACTTTGAAGCCTTTCTCAGTGCTTCATGTGTTTATAACTCATGATAAGGACGTCCAGTTACATTCGGAGTTATGCTGACTCTGCTCACTGACCTCAAACACACAAGGTTATTTGTTTATCCCAACTTTCTCTTAGCTATGTATTGTTCTCTGTTAGCCAGCTCCCATGACTCAGGCCAAGCTGTGGACTCCAGGCCTATATGAAAAGTGCTTAGTAGAAACTGCAGTTAAGATGTTACATCCACATTAAATGGATTATGACCCTTCAAGTATAGATCCTTGTATAGCCTGAGGTCCAGTGTGCTTCAACACCAGCCATGGGAACTACAAGTTGTGGGTTACAAACTGCAGTTTGTTGGGAGAACTTACTGGTTCCTGCCAGGAAGTACCCTCTGCCCCTCCCAGCAGGCAGTTTCAGCACTGACCGAAGCTGGGAGCATGTAGCAGCAGGGCCGGTGCAAGGATATTTTGCGCCCTAGGCGAAACTTCCATCTTGCGCCCCCCGCCCCCCAAATCACGTACATTATACACAATACACGGTCACAGAGTAACATGTTATAATTTAGAATTTATGTTTCCACGCTTTAAGTTTAGCAAATTTAGAAACAAGTTCCTCCAAGTCAATGCTGTGAGCAATGTCATGTTCTATTGACAAGGTAGATAGCCCAACAAGTCTTTGTTGCAACATTGATGTTCGCATATATGTTTTTATCAACTTGAGCTTCGAGAAGCTTCGCTCACCACTGGCCACAGAAACTGGGAGAGTCAAGAAGATGCGAAGAGCAATAAATGTGTTAGGGACATTATCTGTCAGCTTATTTTCCCATATGAAGTTCAATACATCTTGTGGTGATGAACTCCTTTGGACTCGTCTTGCAATAGCTTGCAATTCACTGCACAAGTCAAAGACATCAATATCTTTGGATTCACCATGTTGCAAAGCTTTCTCCAGATTCAAGCAATGTTCCATAATTTGCTTTGGTGTTTTATTTTGCAAACTGTAAACATCATATATGAAGCCAAATACTGAACTAATTTGCTGCATCAATGTGAATCTTTCTTCAACCGAATATATTGCTGTGTCAATGACTGCAAAGTAAAAGTTCACTTTGAATTTTTCTTTCGGATCATAAATTGGTTTGTCATCTGCTTCATATGTGAACTGCTTCCTCTTCTTTCTAATACGGATTGGATCTGGTTCAAAAAGTGCCGGTACATCCAACTCCTCCGCAAGTTCACCTGCATCTACCAATGTTTTCTCCAAGTTGATTAATGGCATCACATATATTAAATTCTTTTGCCTGAAGTTGTTTGCTAGTTATGTTGATCTCAAACAATATGTCATACCACAAAACAAGAGAAACAAGAAACTTGAAACTAGAAATGGCTTTTGTAAGAGCCTTTCCATCAACTCGTGATGTATTGCCAGATGATCCTGTCAGAGTATTGTCTTCATAGATGTCTACCAGAGCATCACAGATGTCACCAATGAAAGCAGGATGGAAAAGCTCCCCCCCAAGAAGACCTAAGACATGATGGCTGGATACATAAACAGACACCTGTCCCTCACAGGCACTACCTCATAACATGCCAATTTTGCTCAGGACAGAACATCATAGAGGAATACTATGCATTCAGTGGTCTCTACACTGGCCAAGCAACAGCATGACAACTAACCTAACCTGTCCATCCAACTTTTTTGACTGTTTTTTGGGCACTGGTGAGGGCTAGCGGTGCCAGACTGAGCTCGGTGATGAGTGCACTACAAATCTACAAACTGAGGCAAGGTGCTGGGTCTAGAGTCCTGCTGAGACTGCTGTCCTGCACCAAGTGGAGCACAGCCTCCATGAAGAGAGAACTCAAACAAATATCACGCTCCTTCTGCATGATTCCCCCATGCACTTCTTCAGGCAGCTGCTATGGGGGTCACTCCCAGGCTTAGGCCTGCCTGTTGTAGGCAAAACACAACAGCAGGGCTTAAAACTCAGACAGGACCGCCCAGAGGACTCAGGGGGCCTTGGGCAAAGCAAAATCGGGGGCCCCTTCCATAAAACATTTGCAATACTATAGTAACATGTATTAGGAAATGTAAAAAATAACTAGTGAAATACATTCAAAAATTAATTTGTAATAATTTGAAAATAAACTAAATACATTATTTAAAAACATTAAAAGCTGTAATGTATACATTTGCAATTACATAATGGGCAGTTGCTGGGTGATTGTGATAGTCGGTACCAATGGGCTGTCGTTGCCTGGGGGTGGTGCTGTTGTTGCCCACGGCTGGGTGGGGAGCTGGGCTCTGGGTTCAGGGGTGCCCAGCTCACAGGGGCTGGGCTCAGGGATGTGGGGAGACAGGGTCAGGGGGGTGTCCAGCTCAGAGGGGCTGGGCTCAGTGCTGGGGGTCAGGGCTGTGGGGGGGATGGGGTTGAGGGGGTTTCCAGCTCAGAGGGACTGGGCTCGGAGCTGGGGGTCAGGGCTGTGGGGGGATGAGGTTGAGGGGGTTTCCAGTTCAGAAGGACTAGGCTCGGAGCTGGGGGTCAGGGCTGTGGGAGGGATGGGGTCAGGGGGTTGCCTGGGGGCACTGGGGCAGCTCAGCTCTGCAGGCTGCTGTTCTCTCCAGCCGTCCAGGCACAAGGGGAGCAGGGATCAGCCAAGGACCAAGGGGGCAGGAGCACATGCACCTGAGGCCGACCTGTGGGGAGGCACTTGCTTACCTTGCCCAATGCATGAGCATTGGGGTCCTCTTTCTTCCTCCACTCCACCAGACCACTGCTGAGGCTCTTTTCTTCTCCATGCTCCTCGCTGGGGCTGACGTGGAGGCTGAGCCAGGGGGCAGCCGCCGCTTTCCTCCAGAAGCGAAGCCCTGGTGTTGCGCCGTTGTCGCAGGGCCCCTGCCACGTGCCCTAAGCAGAGCTGCACAGCTCTGCCCAGCTGCCGGCGCCCCGGCCGGCAACGAGAAAAATTGCAGAGGCTGGAGCCCCTGCTCTGGGAGGGAGAGGGATTCTGAGCCTCTGCCTGCAGCTCAGGGATTCCCCTGGGTCAGCGCAGCCGCCGTTAGCCCGAACCTCTGGGCTGCCACGGCGGCGTGCTGACCCCGGGGGTGCCCTGGGCTGCCGACTGCCACGGCGGCGTCCTGACCCCGGGGGCGCCCTGGGCTGCCGACTGCCACGGCGGCATCCTGACCCCGGGGGCGCCCTGGGCTGCTGGACTGCTGCAGCGGCGCCCTGACCCCGGGGGCGCCCTGGGCTGCCGGGCTGCCATGGCGGCTCCTTGACCCGGGGGGCTCCGTGGGCTGCCTGGCTGCCGCAGTGGCTCCCTGACCCCGAGGGCGCCCCGGGCTGCTGGGCTACCGTGGCAGCGCTATGACCCCGGGGGCACCCTGGGCTGCCGGCTGCAGGCAGCTGCTGCCGCGGGCAGCTCAGACTACCTCTCCAGCAGCAGCGGCTGCAACCATTTACAAATTTTTTTGGGGGCTCTGCTTTTTGGAGCCCTCAAATCTTGGTGCCCTAGGCAACCGCCTATTTCGCCTAAATGGTTGCACTGGCCCTGTGTAGCAGGCAAGTAGAGAGGAGGCTGCTGGACTGTAATCTTGTTAAGTGTTTCTTTACATAATAAAACCTTGTTCCTGGTGTTTTGTCTGAGTGGCTCTGGTCTGAGGTGAATACACACTGAAACACAATGCAGAGCACACAGAAGAGCCTCAAGCCCAGTTTCCCAAAGTTGTATAAAAAGCCCCAAGGCAGACTTAACCTGTCTTAGACAATATCATATTACACCAGTAGACAGGAAGGGGCTACACTTGTAACAAGTGTGTTGTGATGGGGTAGATAGGTCCTGCACTGACTGTGAGAGGGTAAAGGAGAGCCAGCATACTCATCTGCTGCAGCCTACTACACTTGTAGCAAATGTCAGGCATGGAGAAGGGAATTAAAAGGAGCAGTCCTGGCCCAATACTGGGTTGAATAGAAAGGATGACAGAACTCTGCTTCTTTTGATGTAAGAGAAGCCTGGCTGCAGTTCAGAGACTGAGTTATCTTGCCGTTTGGATATGCCCTTGCTAGAAGAAATTATCAAACCCTAGGGGGGTTGGTGGAAGCTTACGCTGTTTGAAGACAAGCCATAAACATTCATCAGACAACCCTATTTTTGTTGTGGGGATTTTTGGTTCTCGATTTCCAATGGACCTTAATACCCTGGAAGGCCAAAGCACTGCTACGTCTGGTTTTACAAAAACAGCAATATATCAGCATAGATCTGCAACTGGGTGTGTTGTGCCCTGGTAGGTCATCAGGGGATGTCACAGAGGCAACCCAGTTGCAAATTTGGTGGAGAACGTAGGCAAGATATAACTCCTGCGGAAGTGGATATGTCAGGACTTAAAATAAATAAATAAATAATGCAATAAGGAAGAGACTCCCAAGCACTGTGGACATGGAACAACTACTGAAATGGATGGCATTGCAGAATGCCCAACACCACCAGCAGGAACAGCAGGTCCCATAGCACAGGACTGGTAGCAGCAACTGATCCAACACACAGCTGCTCAGCAGCAAAAGGAAGAACAGCAGCTGGTGCAACCAGTTGTGACCCTATTGCGACCTCCCACAATGCCTGGGCCTTCCACCACAGACCCAGTGGGGGCCCTGGTACTGGTCAGATCCAAGAGATGGAGCTTTAAGATGATCCAGAGGTTGTTCATGAAACGTTTTGACTAGGTAACAGCTGCAGAGACATCCAGGGACCAACAGGTTGGCTTGGGGTAATGAGAAATCTGGCTGGCATGGAATTGATGTCCTGAAGAGGCCCTCTGGGTCCTCTCTCACCAGGTTCAGGAGACCCAAGAAGATGCAAGAGTCAGAGACAGCTTGGACTAAGGAACTGGGGCTGGCCAAGTGGGACTGAGCTCAAGAATCCTTGGACCAATCATGGTCTTTAAAAGGGGGAAACCCCCTAGTTATTTTTGTTGCCCTTTTCTATACCTATTCCAATTCCAATATATCTTCTTTGAGATGGGGTGACCACATCTGCATGCAGTATTCAAGATGTGGGTGTACCATGGATTTATATAGAGGAAATATAATATTTTCTGTCTTATTTTCCATCCCTTCCCTAATCACTTCCAACATTCTGTTCACTTTTTTGACTGCTGCTGCATATTGAGTAATGTTTTCAGAGAACTATCCCCAGTGATACCAAGATCTCTCTTGAGCGGCAACAGCTAATTTAGACCCCATCATTTTATATCTATAGTTGGGGTTATGTTTTCCAATGTGCATTATTTTGCATTTATCAACACTAAATTTCATCTGCCATTTTATTGCCCAGTCACTCAATTTTGTGAGATCCCTTTATAACTCTTTGCAATCTGCTTTGGACTTTACTATCATGAGTAGTTTTGTATCATCTGCAAATTTTGCCACCTCAAGTTTTTACCCCTTGTCATAAACAGATTGTTAAGCGTTAATGTCGCTTGTACCTGTAAAGGGTTACAAGCAGGGAACTGGACACCTGACCAGAAGACCAATCAGAAGACAAGATACTTTTAAATTGGGGTGGAGGGAAGCTTTTGTGTGTGTTCTTTGTCCGTTGTGTGTTCTTCTCTCGGAGGGTCTGAGAGAGACCAGACATTACTACAGGCTCTCTAAGTTTCTTTTCTAATAGTAAGTAAAAACAGGTGGTTTAGGTTTTTTTTATTGTTTTACTCTATTTGCAATTGTGGATCTGGCTGGTTAACTTTTATATGTGTAGTTGCTGGGAATATTTTGATTTGTATTGGTACTGGGGGGAAAGTCTCTTTCTGGTGTCTGTAAGATATAGGACCCTGTAGTATTTACATCTTGAAGTTACAGAGATAATTCTTTACTTTTTCCTTTCTTTTTTAGAGAACCTGATTGATTTTTTTCTTGTCTCCCTTGTTTAATTCCAGGGGTTTGGGATAACTCACCAGGACGGGTGGGGGGGAGGGAGATGGGAGGGGGAGAGATAGAATCTCTCTTTGTTTTCCTTGAATCTGTTTGCCTCTTTGTGGAAGGGAAGGGAGATGCTTCTCTACATGGTGATTTAAGAGGTTGGATCAGTATCTCTCAGGATAGCCCAGGGAGGGAAATTCTGGGAGGGGGAAAGGTGGGGGAATGGTTTATTTCTCCTTGTTTTAAGAACCCAAGGGATCTGGGTTCTTGGGGTCCCCAGGAAAGGCTGGGGAGGTCAGAGTGCCCCAAAACACTATATTTTTGGGTGGTGGCAGTGCTATCAGATCTAAGCTGGTAATTAAGCTTAGAGGATTCAGGTGCTAGCATCTCATTTTCTGAACTCTAAGGTTCAGATCTGAGAAAGAATGCTATGACACCCCTTTTTCCAGATAATTTATAAATATGTTGAATAGTACTGGTCCCAGGATAGACCCCTGGGGGATACCACTATTTACCTCTCTCCATTCTGAAAACCAGCTATTTATTCCTACTGTTTGTTTCCTATCTTTTATGCACTCACTAATCCATGAAAGGACCTTACCTCTTACCCCATGACAGATTAATGTGCTGAAAAGCCATTGTCGAGAACTTTGTCAAAGGCTTTCTGAAAATCTAAGTACACTATATCCACTGGATCCCCTTGTCCACATGTTTGTTGACCCTTCAGAGAATTCTAGTATATTGATAAGGCATGATTGCCCTTTACAAAAACCATGTTGACTCTTCCTCAACAAATTATGTTCATATATGTGTCTGACAATTTTGTTCTTTACTATAGTTTCAGCCATTTTTCCTGGTACTGAAATCAGGCTTATAGGACTGTAATTACTGGGGTCACTGCTGGAGCCCTTTGAAAAATTTGGCATCACATTAGCTATCCTCCAGTCATTTGTTACAGAAGCTGATTTAAATGATAGGTTACAGACGACAATTAGTAGTCCTGCAGTTTCACATTTGAGTTCCTTCAAAACTCTTGGGTGAAAACCATCTGGTCGTGGTGACTTATTACTGTTTAATTTAGCAATTTGTTCCAAAACCTCCTCTACTGACACCTCAATCTTGGATAATTCCTCAGATTTGTCACCTAAAAAGAATGGCTCAGGTTTGGGAATCTCTCTCACATGCTCAGCTGTGAAGACCAATGCTAAGAATTAATTTAGTTTCTCTGCAATGACCTTATCATCCTTGAGTGCTCCTTTACCATCTCGATCATTCAGTGGTCCCACTGGTTGTTTAGCTGGCTTCCAGCTTCTGATGTACTTAAATTTTTTTTGCTATTACTTTTTGTCTTTGCCTAACTGGCCTTCAAATTTTTGTTTGACCTTCCTAATTATATTTTTACACTTCATTTGCCAGAGTTTATGCTCCTTTCTATTTTCCTTACTAATTTCCACTTTTTAAAGGATGCTTTTTCGCCCTTCAATGCTTCTTTTACTTGGTAAAAGTAATTGGTAGATCCCAGCCACCAGGCTCAGGCCATTTTGATTTCCATGTGGTTACCCTGGACACAGTGATACTGTGATAGCCTACTCATGGAATCCAGCTTTGGGCAAGTCACGTCTGGACTGCAGACACCCAAGAGTTATGGCTTGGGGTACTTGTTGCATAATACATAGTTACTAGGATGTACTGATACCCAGCTGCAGTCTTTTCAAGTGTCCCAACCAAGTGCATTCCAATACTTCAAATGGGATGTTGACCAATGTGAGAGGGACTAATGGAGCCTTCACCACTCCTTATCAGAGATCCAATCATAATGGCCAGGGCCAGCTATATTGACCACACATAGAAGTAATGAGCCTTATGGACTATGACCATAACCTTGTGAGGGAATAACTGGTACCAACTCCAGGACCACTGTAGGGTACCATCTATCTACAGTGTGTGCATAGGGACATAAAGATTCAACTAACTGGGGGGACATACAAGGTCCCTAATGGTCATCCTGGCTGAATCTCTCATCAAGTCAGTTATTGTAGGCCAAAGATTGGGAAAATTTGGGGGATCTCCTGGAGAAATTGTTGAGTTCTTCTGAGAACAGGAGGGCTCCAATCTTGGCTTCCCCATGGGACTGAATAGACTTGGCCAGTGTAGGGGAGGTAGCTGGGCCAAATGAAGGGAGTTCTAGGCAGCCAGAGGTTTCTTTAGTATCCCAATCCCACCCAGAATCAGGGGCATGGGCAGTGGGGGTTGCCCCTCACTTGAAGCTGAGATCCTAATCAGTTTATCTAATGTTGCTGAAGAGCAAAACAGAGATGAGATTTTAAACTGGGCCTATGCACTGGTGGCCATTCTTAATGGGGAATTAATGGACCTCCAGGAAATAGAGACTTTTACCCATTTTGAAATCCAGTATGAGCCGTTGTGCTGTCTGCAGAACTACTAAACAGGAAAGGTTTGAACCAAATACCTGGTTCACTAATACTATCAGGGGAAATCTTGCACTTTGACCATGTTGTACTATTAGTTGGGCATCTGGGTAGGGAAACCATCTCCCAACATTAGTCCCTCTCACTGTGTTTCTGGCCCACAGTGTAAAAGGAAGTTCCGGACTTCTGCTGCTAATGTCCTCATTGCCAACTAGCTGGACACCAAGGAGTGGTGAAGTCTCCATTAAGTCTCATGTGGATGGGTATAGTTTGCTCAGGAAGGATAGACAGGGAAAAAAGGGAGGAGGTGTTGCCTTTTATATTAAAAATGTACACACTTGGACTGAGGTGGAGATGGACATAGGAGACGGAAGGGTGGAGAGTCTCTGGGTTAGGCTAAAAGGGGTAAAAAACACAGGTGATGTCGTGCTGGGAGTCTACTACAGGCCACCTAATCAGGCGGAAGAGGTGGATGAGGCTTTTTTCAAACAACTAACAAAATCATCCAAAGCCCAAGATTTGGTGGTGATGGGGGACTTCAACTATCCAGATATATGTTGGGAAAATAACACCGCGGGGCACAGACTATCCAATAAGTTCCTGGACTGCATTGCAGACAACTTTTTATTTCAGATGGTTGAAAAAGCTACTGGGGGGAAGCTGTTCTAGACTTGGTTTTAACCAATAGGGAAGAACTTGTTGAGAATTTGAAAGTAGAAGGAAGCTTGGGTGAAAGTGATCATGAAATCATAGAATTTGCAATTCTAAGGAAAGGTAGAAGGGAGTACAGCAGAATAGAGACAATGGATTTCAGGAAGGCGGATTTTGGTAAGCTCAGAGAGCTGATAGGCAAGGTCCCATGGGAATTAAGACTGAGGGGAAAAACAACTGAGGAAAGTTGGCAGTTTTTCAAAGGGACGCTATTAAGGGCCCAAAAGCAAGTTATTCCGATGGTTAGGAAAGATAGAAAATGTGGCAAAAGACCACCTTGGCTTACCCTTGAGATCTTGCGTGACCTACAAAATAAAAAGGCGTCATATAAAAAATGGAAACTAGGTCAGATCACGAAGGATGAATATAGGCAAATAACACAGGAATGCAGAGGCAAGATTAGAAAAGCAAAGGCACAAAATGAACTCATACTAGCTATGGGAATAAAGGGAAACAAGAAGACTTTTTATCAATACATTAGAAGCAAGAGGAAGACTAAGGACAGGGTAGGCCCACTGCTCAATGAGGAGGGGGTAACAGTAACGGGAGACTTGGAAATGGCAGAGATGCTTAATGACTTCTTTGTTTCGGTCTTCACTGAGAAGTCTGAAGGAATGTCTAGTATAATGAATGCTTACGGGAAGAGGGTAGGTTTAGAAGAGAAAATAATAAAAAAAGAGCAAGTAAAAAATCACTTAGACAAGTTAGATGCCTGCAAGTCACCAGGGCCTGATGAAATGCATCCTAGAATACTCAAGGAGTTAATAGAGGAGGTATCTGAGCCTCTAGCTATTATCTTTGGGAAATCATGGGAGACGGGGGAGATTCCAGAAGACTGGAAGGGGGCAAATATAGTGCCCATCTATAAAAAGGGAAATAAAAACAACCCAGGAAACTACAGACCAGTTAGTTTAACTTCTGTGCCAGGGAAGATAATGGAGCAGGTAATCAAAGAAATCATCTGCAAACACTTGGAAGGTGGTAAGGTGATAGGGAATAGCCAGCATGGATTTGTAAAGAACAAATCGTGTCAAACTAATCTGATAGCGTTCTTTGATAGGATAATGAGCCTTGTGGATAAGGGAGAAGTGGTGGATGTGATATACCTAGACTTTAGTAAGGCATTTGATATGGTCTCGCATGATATTCTTATAGATAAACTAGGAAAGTACAATTTAGATGGGGCTACTATAAGGTGGGTGCATAACTGGCTGGATAACCATACTCAGAGAGTAGTTGTTAATGGCTCCCAATCCTGCTGGAAAGGTATAACAAGTGGGGTTCCGCAGGGGTCTGTTTTGGGACCGGTTCTGTTCAATATCTTCATCAACGATTTAGATGTTGGCATAGAAAGTACGCTTATTAAGTTTGCGGACGATACCAAACTGGGAGGGATTGCAACTGCTTTGGAGGACAGGGTCAAAATTCAAAATGATCTGGACAAATTGGAGAAATGGTCTGAGGTAAACAGGATGAAGTTCAATAAAGATAAATGCAAAGTGCTCCACTTAGGAAGGAACAATCAGTTTCACACATACAGAATGGGAAGAGACTGTCTAGGAAGGAGTATGGCTGAAAGAGATCTAGGGGTCATAGTAGACCACAAGCTTAATATGAGTCAACAGTGTGATACTGTTGCAAAAAAAGCAAACATGATTCTGGGATGCATTAACAGGTGTGTTGTAAACAAGACATGAGAAGTCATTCTTTTGCTTTACTCTGCGCTGGTCAGGCCTCAGCTGGAGTATTGTGTCCAGTTCTGGGCACCGCATTTCGAGAAAGATGTGGAGAAATTGGAGAGGGTCCAGAGAAGAGCAACAAGAATGATTAAAGGTCTTGAGAACATGACCTATGAAAGAAGGCTGAAGGAATTGGGTTTGTTTAGTTTGGAAAAGAGAAGACTGAGAGGGGACATGATAGCAGTTTTCAGGTATCTAAAAGGGTGTCATCAGGAGGAGGGAGAAAACTTGTTCACCTTAGCCTCCAATGATAGAACAAGAAGCAATGGGCTTAAACTGCAGCAAGGGAGATTTAGGTTGGACATTAGGAAAAAGTTTCTAACTGTCAGGGTAGTTAAACACTGGAATAGATTGCCTAGGGAAGTTGTGAAATCTCCATCGCTGGAGATATTTAAGAGTAGGTTAGATAAATGTCTGTTAGGAATGGTCTAGACAATATTTGGTCTTGCCATGAGGGCAGGGGACTGGACTCGATGACCTCTCGAGGTCCCTTCTAGTCCTAGAGTCTATGAATCTATGAATCTATGAATCCCTCTCATGTTGTTCAACCCCCATTTGAAAGAATTGGAATGTACTTCGTTGGGACACCTGAGAAGACTTCAGCTGGATATCAATACATTCTAGTAACCATGTATTATGCACCAAGTATCCCAAGTCTGTACCATGAACTCAAAAGTTATCTCAGCAAAACTAATGAAGATCTTTGCCTGATCAGAGATTCTGATGGACCAGGGAACCAGCTTTATGTGCCAGGTAGTAAAGTAGTTGTGCAGACTACTGAAAATCAAATCTCTTCATTCGTCTATTTACCATTCTCAAAGAGGTGGGTTAGTAGAGCACTTCAACTGAGCACTAAAATATATGTTAAAAAAATTAATTGCCAGAGACTCTCATCACTGGGCCCAGTTGCTCTCACCCCCAATCTCTTGTTTGTGGTGCAGGAGGTGCTTCTCCCTGTTTGAGCTGTTGTATGGACTTCAGGGAACTCTGGACTAGGAGCTCTGAATTTTGTACAGGTAATGTGGGAGGAGCAGGGGACTCATGCTGAAAATGTTGGGCAATAGATTCTCACCTTTTGTGAGAGGCTAGAAGCTTTAGGCACCTTTGCTGGGCAGAATCTCTTGAATGCCCAACGTGCTCAAGAGACTGCCTACAAGCAGCTCATCTCTGAGTGTTCAAACGCAAGGATTGAGTGTTCCATGTTACTCCTTAATTTGTAGTCAAAACTTCCGAGCTGTTGGCAGGGCTCTTATGAAAGAAAAGCAAAACAATTTTATCACATCAAACTCTTAAATCTGTGGAGATTCTGAGAGGGTCTACTTATAGCTCCCTACCCTCTGGAAATAGGTGTATGGCCACAGATATCCAGAATTTCAGCTCCCAGTATCTAGGCCTGTACTGAAGACAAGCTCATGCTGCAACAGAATGTCTAGGCCCAACAAATGGTAGATGACTTCTCTACTGTGTTTGCTGCCTGGGCAGCAGAAACCCACCTATCTTGTAGCACATCCAAACTGAGCCTGGACATTGTGTCTGGGAGACCCAGTGGCCTCTTCCACAGAATATGAAGCAGGAACTTCAGTCCATGCTGAACCTTGGAATGATTAAAGACTCACATGTACACTAGATGAGCCCAATCATGTTGACCCCCTAAAATGGTTGGCACAACCCGATTGGGCATTAACATTAGAAAAATCAATGCCATCGCAAAGTTTGATGCATACACCATGTCATGCATTGATGAGCAGCTGGATGAGGCCAAATATATTGCCACTCTAAACCTTAAAAAGAGATAGTGGCAGATCCTATTCACTCCAGAGTCTTGAGAAAAAGCCTCCTTTGGCACCCCTTACAGCCAATATCTGCTCTGGACCATGATGTTTGGTCTACACAGAACTCAAGCAACATTGAAATGGTTAATGGACCTGGTCCTCTGGCTCCAAATCAGTTATTCCAGGGCCTACCTTGACAATATAACCTAGATGAACCTTCTGTGGAAAACCATATTCAGAGAGTAGTGGTTCACAAATTGGAAGAGTGGGGTTCTATAGGGATCCGTCCTGGGACCAGTTATATTTGATATCTTCATAAATTGCACAGAGATTACACATATAAAGTTTGTGGATGATAACAAGCTGGGAAGGATTGCAAGTACTTTGGAAGACAGAATTAGAATTCAAAATGATCTTGACTCTTAGTCTTCTCAGGTGTCCCAACGAAGTACATTCCAATTCTTTCAAATGGGGGTTGAACAACATGAGAGGGATTCATAGATTCATAGATTCATAGACTCTAGGACTAGAAGGGACCTCGAGAGGTCATCGAGTCCAGTCCCCTGCCCTCATGGCAAGACCAAATATTGTCTAGACCATTCCTAATAGACATTTATCTAACCTACTCTTAAATTCTTAGAGTTCAAAATGATCTCTTAGAACTCTTAGAATTCAAAATGATCTTGACAAACTGAAGAAATGGTCTGAAATAAATAGGATGAAATTCAATAAGGTCAACTGCACAGTATTACCTTTATGAAAGAACAATCAGTTTCACAAATACAAAATGTGAAATGACTGCCTAGGAAATAGTACTGCAGAAAAGGATCTGGGAGTTGTAGCGGATCACAAATTAAATATGAGTTAACAATGTAACACTTTTGCAAAAAGGAGAACATCATTCTGTGATGTATTAGCAGAAATGCTGTAAGCAAGACACAAGAAGTAATTATTCCACTCAACACCACTCATAAGGTTCCAAATGGAGTAAGGTGTCTAGCTCTTGGCACCACACTTCAGGAATGATGTGGACAAAGTGGAGAAAGTCCAGCGGAGAGCAACAGAAGTGATTAAAGGTTTAGAAAACATGAAAAACACAACAGAATTTGTTTAGCCTAGAGAAGAGAAGACTGAGGGGGGACATGATAACAGACTTATAAGATAAGTGTAAAAGGTCATTATAAAGAGGAAGGTGATAAATTGTTCTCCCTGTACTCTGAGGACAGGACAAGAAGTAATGGACTTAAATTGCAGAAGGGGAGATTTAGGTTAGACATTAGGAAAACCTTACTAACTGTAAGGGTAGTTAAGCATTGGAACAAATTACCTAGGGAGCTTGCAGAATCTCTATCATTTGAGGCTTTTAAGAACCTATTAGACAAACAGCTCTCAGGGATTGTCAGGATAATACTTTGTCCTGGCTAAATGCAGCAGACTGGACTAGATGACCTATCAAGGTCCCTTTAAGTCGTACATTTCTATGGTTCTATAATATTTTGGTATATATCCAGAAATGGGAGGCCCACCTGAAGCAAGTCTTCTGAATAGGAGGGACTAACAGCAAATCTCACAAAATGCAGCATAGGCAAAGACATAACTACTTACCTTGGTTATACACTGGGGAAGGGCCTGGTACAACCTCTAGTAAACAAGATCCAGGCCTTAATGGACTGAGTTCAAAGAAACAGGTATGCCCGTTTTGGGGGCTATTGGTACACAACCACTGTTTTGTATTGGTGTCCTCGTCTAATGTGGCCCCTCTCAACTATCAGCTCTAGGGCAGTATCTCAAGGAAGATCCATTAGACGGCCTTTCAGATGCCAAAAGTTCACCTCTGTTCGGAGCCAATTTTGTACAACTCAGACTTCACCATGAAATTCTTCCTACATGCTGATGCTTCTGAAATTTGTGGGTGGCTGTCTTGTCCCAGGTGGTCAATAGTGAGACATCCTGTCCTTCACCTAAACTACAAATTGGTCACAAGAGAAAGTGCTTACGCTATTACAGAAAAAGAGGGCTTAGCAGTGACATGGGCCATGGAGAATTTCTGATATTACCTTATGAAAAATGAACAATGAATTCACCCTGGTTACAGATAATGCTCTTGTGTGATGGCTCCATGCCATGAAGATCACTAACCCCCTATTCATGAGGTGGTACCTGTCTCTCCATTCCTTCCTGTTCCATTTCCAACATAGGGGTGGGAGTGCTTACTGAAGTGTGAACCTTTTCTCTCAAGAAGGAGAGGAGCTGGAGAGGGAGAGAAGTGCGCAAGGCAGGATCCTGAGGGGGAAGATATATGATGGGGCGTATAGGCACCACTCTGACAATGAGAAGGTTAAGGAGAATCTGGACCTGCCCCACTTCATCTGCAGCTAATGTAAGTTGTGGAGAGGGGAGTTAAAAGGAAGAGATCCAGCCCAGTTCAGGGCTGACCATAAAGGAGAGCAGTTCTCTCCTTCTCTTGATGGGAGAGAAGCCTGGCTGCATCTCAGAGACTAATCTAGCTTTCCAGCTGGATAAATCCCTATTAGAAAGGATGACTAGATCCTGGACATTTGGTGGAAGTGTGGACTGTTTGGAACCAAACCTGGAATAGAAGGGCAGGGTCTCACTCAAGATTTGTCAGACAATTCTGTTTTTTTGGTATCTGATTTACTTTGGACCATAATACTCCAGAAGAGGTAGGACTGAAGTATGCCTTGGCTGGAGGACAATGACAATGACGTACTGGTGGAGACCTGCAGCGTGGTGAGTTGTCCCCAGAAGTGCCTCAAGGGGATGCCGCAGGGACAATCTAATGAATGCAGCAGTGCTCTGAAGTCTATTTGAGCTTCAAAGGTAAATTGAAAGTGAGTTTATGCCACTGGAACATGAAATCAGACAAAGCTACATATTCACTCATCAAGAACTTGTCCCTTAACAATTGGCTAGGTTTATATTTTGAAAATAAAGCCACAATCTTTCAAAGAAATACACATTTAACTTCAGCATATGAATAGTCCCATCAATTGAAAATGATATCGGAAATTAATTTGCAATTTTCAATCCAATTAGCTGAATAAGATTTCCAACAATAGAGAAACATTGCTTGGCTCCCTTATATTTTTTTAATATAACTTCAAAAAAACATTTTTAACAGATAAGTCCCCTGCAATATGAGCATGATCTATTATGTACCTCTTCATTCTTGTGATATCTTGACTTTCTGTTAACACACTGTAAGTCCTCCTGTTCCACCGTATGAATTGTTTTGGGATCAGGGCAGGTCATGTCATCCCCTCTGAAGATGAGGATCTTATTGATCCATAGATCATTTGGCAGGGGATGCTGTAAGAGTGGAACAAATCAAGTACAGAGTTCTGCTAGCTCGTAGGTCAAGGTCATCACCTCCAATAATGAGCCTTGATGGGAGTCTCTGAGTACACTATTAGCAATCTCAGAGGGTTGGCCTCTACAGTCCTTTGCATTGCAACTGCAGAAAATTCACAGAATGAGTTAACACTGTTTTTTGAAGAGTTCCCTTATAAGCCTTCTGCCTGAAGGCCCAGTGTGACCAACAGCAGATAGTTCTTGTGCTAAGGTTTAACTGCAAAGATATTTTGTGCAGTGTTAGATTTTTTCATATTCTCTCATATGCTGATGCTTCAGGTCAGTTTGATCAGCTTATTACAGAGGGTGGGGGAAAGCACACCAATTGCAAAGTATGATCATAATTCATTGTAAAGTAAGTTGCACCTATTTACATCATTTTACCTGCTTACTTAATTTAAGCACATACTTTTATAAGTTGGATTATATATCATGTGCCTGTTTCACAATAACATTTCCAGGTGCAAATGGAGATAAAGACAACTAATTAGGTATGTGCCTATTTTCATAAAAGTAATTAACCATAATTAGAGTTTTTTAATACTTGCAGATTGAATGCTTTCAGGTGGCATTTTTACAGAACTTTATCTTTGTAGAAATAATTTCTACTTGAATTCTAAAAGAAAAATGAAATGTCACTAGAAAACTGCTCTTGCAAATTTTGTTGTCATTGAAAACATGGTCTGTAGCAATACTATGCCACACTGGGCTGTGATCACACAAGCTACGCAAGGATAGCTCTGGACATGTCAGCGTTTAGATGGGAGAACTGCAAGAAAAACTCTTATAGTGTAGGAGGTAGTATCAGTGACTCATTAGGTCACATTCATCTTTCGCTGACTCAGTGCCCCAGGATACTGTTAAGGACTGTGGAGATGAGGTACTGTCTTTTTTATCAGATGTCAAGCTAAACTCATAACGATTTGTGGTCCTTAATGATGTGATGGCACTTCTCAGAAGAACATAGGTGTTATTTTTTTGCTATCCCTGGCCAAATTTCAACATGAGTAAGTACATTTTACCCACCAAATTCTGCTTGCTGTTTCTATTGAAGATTACATTCCCCATTTAGGAAAGGAAATAAACTGTTGTACAGAATTACTCTGCACAGTTGAACACCTGCCGTTTTCCACACCATTTCAGTGGTGAAAAATGAAGTGAATCCAAGAGAAAGCCACTACCTATACAAATGTTTATTTATTTATTTTGTGTGTGTATGTATGTCCTTTGTAAAGGCAGGGAAAGGATTGATTTGAGGTTTTTCCTACCTTCTTGTATTCATTTTTATTATAGAAGCCATAGAATAGAGATAATTAATAAATCATATGAATATTATTAATAATAATACTGCCCAAGTTCCTATGCAGCTCTTTTCATCAACAAATCTCCAAGTGTTTTCCAAAGAAGGTGAGTATCAGCACCATAGGCCTACATTAATGATGGAAGACAAGCTGAAAGAAGTGAGCCTGGAGAACAGATTTGAAATGGAAGAAAGCAAGATTATTTGATGGACAGGAGGAGAAGGTGAGAAAAAACACAGAATAATGAGAGAGAGAGAGAAATCAGATAAAGGAAGCTGTGAGGAGAGAGGAACTGGCAGGAAAGTGGGAGGATGAGGAGGCAGGAGCTGAGGTTCAGGGCAGGGCATAGCTCAATAGAAGTGAAGATGAGGAGTTTGATCTGAGAACTAAAGAACAGTTCTCAGGGCTTTTTAATTAAACAGAATTTTGTGTTTCTTGAAGAAAAGTTAATAGCATAAAGATGGGAGGAAAGTGCATGAATTTAGTATGCCTCAAGAGGACAACATTCAAAGCCAAAGTGTTCTAGGTAATAAATAGATGTCAATCATTTTTAAGTTCACTTTATTGATCCCTCTCTTCCAAACACATAGCCTTGAGTTCTGAGAGCACAATGAGCAGTTATGTACAACATATGTTGGGTTTATTGAGTTGGGAATATATGAATGTATCAAACAATAACCTCCAACTTTTTTTACCCTTCATTCCACAGCATACAGGATTATATTATATATATTATTATATAATATAACACTGGATTATAACATATATATATATGTTATTATATATATATGTTATAATCCAATGTTAGTTCAGTTTTACACAAATGTAATGCCATTAATTATTATATTATGCTTGCTTCACTTTGTCCCACTTCACTCAGTGGGGTCAGCAGCACAGACCCACAGAGCATGTGTGGTTGGTACAACTTTTACAAATTGGCTAGCCAGGCTTGACATTCTTGGTTTGAAAAGAGTTTTCCTTCTTTGAGGTGGACTGCCTGCTACAGTTGATGAGTCCCACTTGCCCTACAAAGGCACAGGGAAGTGAAATGACTTGCCCAAAAGTTACCCAGAAGATCAGTGGTGAAACAAGGAATAAAAAAAACGGTGTCCCAAGCTTGTATTCTCGCCACTGTATCATGCTGCCTTATATTAATTAAATTATATTTTACTGTCAATTTTATTGCCAGATATTAAAAAATCATTGACTTGGGTCCCAGAAAATAAAGGATATTGGAGTTAAAATATAAGATTTTTAACATAACAAATTTAGGACCTTTTTTTGTTTTGCTTTGTTTGAGCCTTTAAAGGTCATATTGTTAACACTGACTTTTTAAAAATATGAAAGCTGAAAGTCTGCTTTAATCAGGAGATTCCAGGAGCATGTGTGTTGTGTGGGGTACTTAACTCTCAATCGGAGTGCTATAGTATAACAAAAGACCCTTAATAGTTCCTTGCTTAATATGCAAGCCAAACTTCAACCAGAGAACAGAAAAAAAAATTCTCTCTGGCTCTGTTTAAAACCACCCTTTCTGTCTGCATAAAAGCCCTAGCAGAGAAAAAGAAAATAATATTCCTACTGGCTTCTGGATTCTTGTCTTTCCACACCACTGCCACTCATGTCATAACTGTCCTACTCAGATCTGAACCTTAGAGTTCAGAACATGAGAAGCTAGCATGAGACCTCCAAAGCTTAATTACCAGCTTAGATCTGATAGCGCTGCCACCAATCAGGAATTGTAGGGCCTGATACCCTCTGGTCCCCCCAAACCTTCCCAGGGGACCCCAAGACCCAGATTCCTTGAGTCTCACCACAAAGGGAAATAACCCACTTCCCTTCTCCCTCTTCCCCTCCAGGTGTTCCCTCCCTGAGTTCCTGGAGAGAGATACAGATTCAAGCTCCGTTAACCTAAACAAAGGGATTTCACCCTCCTTGCTTCAAGTCTTTGAAACACAAGTCCCGAGAGATCAAATCTCTCTCCCCCCTCACCCAGAGGGTATGCAAAGTCAGGCTTAGTAAATCTAACACAAAGAGATTTTCCCCCTCCCTTTGTTTCTTAGCCTTAACCAGTGAAAAACACTCAAACAGGTCTTAAAAAGAAAGCTTTATATAAAAAGAAAGAAAAAGACATAAAATGGTCTCTGTATCAAGGTGACAATATACAGGGTCAATTGCTTAAAGGAAAAAATGAACAAACAGCCTTATCCAAAAAGGGTACAATTTAAAACATTCCAGCAACTACACACATGTAAATACAAAAGAAACAATATAAACCTATTGTCTTACTATCCTTGTACTTACAACTTGGAAACAGAAGATTAGAAAGCCTGGAGATAGAAAAATCCTCTCAGAGCCGAGAGGGTCACCGAACCAAGACAAAGAACAAAGAACTCACACTCAAAGCTTCCCTCCACCCAGATTTGAAAAAGTCTTCTTTCCTGATTGGTTTCCTGGTCAGGTTTTTGGTTCCCTGTGTTAACTCTTTACAGATAAAAGAACATTAACCCTTAGCTATCTGTTTATGACACGCCCCCCAAATTGCAGACAGTGGGGAACCTCACTGGAGGCGATTTCCTCCTAGAACATTAAAATAAACAGATTAAAACAACACATGCACCTTTACATATACCACTAAGTATATAACTAACAGACTTTTACATTTTAAGAACACTTTTTAACTACTGGATTCTGGGAAACTTTCACGAAAGAGAGCATCAGCTACTTTGTTAGAAGCTCCTGAAATGTGGTGAATTTCAAAATCAAAATCTTGGAGAGCTAAACTCCAACGAAGAAGTTTCTTGTTGTTCCTCTTGGCAGTATGAAGCCACTTTAGTGCAGCATGGTCAGTTTGTAGCTGGAACCGCCATCCCCAAACATATGGGCGTACCTTTTGCAGGGCATACACAATGGCGTAGCATTCCTTTTCACTGACTGACCAGTGACTTTCCCTCTCAGACAGTTTCTTGCTGAGAAACGCGACAGGATGGAAGTTGTGATCCGTTGCTTCCTGCATGACAACTGTTCCTATACCACGCTCAGATGCATCTGTGGTGACTAGGAATGGCTTGTCAAAGTCCGAGGCCCTGAGCACAGGGTCAGACATGAGCGTCGCCTTAAGTTGGGTAAAGGCCTTTTGACAGTGATCAGTCCACTTAACTGCATTTGGCTGGGTATTTTTGGTCAGGTCAGTCAGTAGGGCAGCGATTTGGCTGTAGTGTGGTACAAATCGCTTGTAGTACCCGGCCAAGCCTAAGAAGGATTGAACCTGTTTCTTTGACTTTGGGACAGGCCACTTTTGGATAGCATCCACCTTGGCCTGTAGGGGATTTATGGTTCCTCAAGCCACCTGGTGTGCCAGGTAAGTCACTCTGTTTGGCCTATTTGACACTTTTTGGCCTTAACAGTTAGTCCGGCCTGCCTGATGCTCTCAAAGACTTTTTCCAGGTGTTCTAGGTGTTCGGGCCAGGAGTCAGAAAAAATGGCCACATAAACGAGGTAGGCAACTGCATATTCGCCCAGTCCTGCTAGTAGACCATCTACCAGCCTCTGGAAGGTGGCGGGTGCATTTCGCAGCCCTAAAGGAAGTACATTAAATTCATACACCCCCGCATGGGTGACGAATGCTGACCTTTTCTTGGCAGGTTCGTCTAGCGGTACTTGCCAGTACCCCTTGGTTAAGTCTATTATAGATATGAATTGGGCATGTCCCAACTTTTCCAATAGCTCATCGGTGCGTGGCATTGGATAGTTGTCTGGACAGGTTACCGCATTTAGCTTATGGTAGTCCACGCAAACGCGTATTTCCCCATCTGATTTGGGTATCAGAACCACTGGAGATGCCCATGCACTGGTAGATGAGCGTATTATACCCATCTGTAGCATGTTTCTCATGTTCTGAACTCTAAGGTTCAGATCTGAGGACAGTTATGACATCACTGTTATGACTTTCCACAATGGATGCTGCTAGCATTTCCTTGTCTTAGAGTAGGGGACCCTGGACATGACTTTTCTCAGTTTAATCCATTCAATTCCCTTTTGAGAAGATACTTCCATGAAATCACAATCCAGCATAAACCAAAGTAGTTGGACAATTTCATGAGACACCTTGATTCACCTTAAGTTAACGTAATTCAGACTCTAGGCTTGTCTACACTATCGCTTAAGTCAATGTAATTTATGTCAGAGGTGTGAAGAAAAAACATCCCCCTAAGTGATATAAGTTATGTTGACTTAAAGCTATGTCTACACCACATTATGTCTACGGGAGACACTCTCCCACCAACATAGCTTCTGCCTCTCATTGAGGTGGAGTAATCATGTTGGCGTGAGAGTGCTCTCTGTAGCACGTCTTCATCAGATGTGCTACATCAGCATTGCTGTATTGATGCAGCGGCACCAAGGTAGTGCTGTAGTAAAGGCAAGCCCTCTCTGTGTGCGTTTATAGGGGTTAACAAAAAGATTTATATTTTAGCATTAAACCAACATCTCCCAGGCAGTGTGTAATGCATTTCTGGATTTCAATTTAGCTATTATTTCTTGTAAAATTACTTTATGATTTTGCAGGGGATAGAAAATTAGAATTGTGAGACTGTGAGCAATGCAATGGGAAGGATTTCTCCAGGCTAGGATATCTGTTATCTTCTTGAGTGATCACAGCAATGGATTGCAGCATCTTAGTCTTGAGGAGTTGTGGATTCTCGAATGCTGCTGATAGTATCTCAGTGCTTGCTAAGTGCAAAACAACTATTATTTGTTCCTAACCAGCTGAAAAATTTAGAAAGGCCCAGGCATGTCTTAAATGCCAGTAACATAACAAAGAAGACCTTTCCTTAAACAACAGTTCTAAAACTTGATCTATTTTTCACACATACCTACAAAAATCTAAAATGCACAATTCTAATCAGATTTGCTGAGTTTTCAGACCAAAACATTTTCCTTGAAAGGTGAACACAAACAACTTTGTAATTTAAAATCCCGGATATCATTAGTCCCAGTAGCATCTGTGATTTCTTCAGGGAGGGTTTAATCAGTTTGTTGTGACATAGTACCAGGAACTCAATTGTGATTGATCACTACTGCTCCAGAATTGGCCAGAAGGGAGCCTAAGCAAATCATTTTAGTAGTGCCTCTGAGCTGCAGAACCTCAGAAAATGAAAGGTTTCCTGAAGCTCGCAGAAATATCGCCAGGTTACAAGGATGGATTCTGACAACTCTTTCGATGCTGCTTTTAGTGCTGTCATTGGGAATTGCCCTGTCCTTTTACCCAATGCACTGGTTGTGAGACCAGTACTCTTAAGTCCTGATACTGTGTGGAGGGCAGAATTTACCAGTTCTCTGAAGATAAATACTGTTGGAGCTGATCGAAAAATGGCAATTGACTTTCATGGAAAATTTTGAAGTATTGTTTTTTTTTCTTTATTCCGAACCTATGGAAATGAATGCTTTATAAATACCGAGAGAGAGAGGATAGAATAGAGGAACAGGATGAACTGATCAAAAGAGTACTGTAAAGATAAGGAAAGATTGAAGAAGAATCTGGTTATGCTGAGAGGAGGATAAGACACTGATGGGAAAGGACCTCAGAAGGCGTGGGCAATTTTATTAATAAAAATATTTTCTATTCTATGTTGAAATGTCACCCAGAACTAGATCTGGGACAAATTTTTCATCCTAGCCCTTTTTTCATTGAAAAATGCAGACACTGAAACACTTTGTGTCAATTTTGCTGAATTGTATCAGTAAAAAAACAAAACTAAAAAAATCCCTAAAAATTATACATTCTGAATATATTGATATGTTTTGTTTTGACATTTTGAAACAAAACATTTTGATTTTGTTTAATTTGAAATGAGTTTTTGTCCCATTTCAGGTTCAACAAAACATTTAGTTCAATCCAAACCAATTTTTCTTTACTTTTTGATTCACCTAACATTTTGATAACTTTGTTTTCTAGGCAACCTAAAAAGATGTATTTTTTTTTTATTATTTTAGGGGATTTTTTATTCACACAGCTATACCCAAGATATTTAACTAGAAGTGAGAAATATTTTCAATTTGATTTCTCCCTCATAAGAACATACCGTACCGGGTCAGACCAAAGGTCCATCTAGTCCAGTATCTGTCTACTGACAGTGGCCAATGCCAGGTGCCCCAGAGGGAGTGAAGCTAACAGGCAATGATCAAGTGACCTCTCTCCTGCCATCCACCTCCATCCTCTGATGAACAGAGGCTAGGGACACCATTCTTTACCCTTCCTGGCTAATAGCCATTTATGGACTTAGCCACCATGAATTTATCCAGTTCTTTTAAAAACATTGTTATAGTCCCAGCCTTCACACTCTCCTCAGGTAAGGAGTTCCACAAGTTGACTGTGCACTGTGTGAAGAAGAACTTCCTTTTATTTGTTTAAAACCTGCTACCTATTAATTTCACTTGGTGACCCCTAGTTCTTGTATTATGGGAAAAAGTAAATAACTTTTCCTTATTCACTTTCTCTACATCACTCATGATTTTATATACCTCTATCCTATCCCTTCTTAGTCTCCTCTTTTCCAAGCTGAAGAGGCCTAGCCTCTTTAATCTTTCCTCGTATGGGACCCCCTCCAAACCCCTAATCATTTTAGTTGCCCTTTTCTGAACCTTTTCTAGTGCTCCTCAGATTTAACAAAGAAAACAAAAGTTTAAGGGAATTTCATTTGGCTACATCTTTTTTGTATGGGAAGGATTTTGCACTTTCAGAAGTGTCAATACTACTTCATTTACTACTGAAGAGCAATAGATTGGCTAGTCACTTCCCTGCAACCATTGTAGGTAAAACTGGATTTTTTGTATTGCTGAGACATGAAAATAAGTCAATGTTCTGCCTGCAGATTTTACTTCTGGAAACACTTTATTCTGAAATTTCAATAGCTGGTGAAGTTTTGTTAATTTATTCAATAGCTACTCTGAAGCAAATACTCTTAAGTAATCACTAATCAGTCCTGTTTCTTGATTTCAAATTCCCATTTTCCTTCTTTCCCAGAATAGTCATGTAATGATTTTAGGTTCCTGATGTTACCATGACATTGGTCACACTGAATTTATTGTTTGCTTCACTTATTCAAAACCAGATGCTATTTTAACTTAGATTTCATTTACATTCTACCTTTCTATTCTTGTTATATTCATGGTATTCCAAATCTGAGCTATGTTGCTTAGAATTTATTCACCAGGTAAGTTAATAATATTGTTTGTGCTCCTTGATTGGATGAGTAACTGTTAGGATCAGGTTTTGGAGAGAATGCTCTTGCTAAAGAAATTGTAAAAATTGCTTTTTGTGAGTGCAAGCATAACATTCCCTTTTGAGAATATTTGTGCTAATAAGCACACAGCAATTCCTGAGAAGGAAACACAATCCTGCCACAAATGTGACTCAATCAAATTCATTTTTAAATTCAAATGAATATTTTGCATTGTGGTCCTTATCAAAGCCCACAGAAGTCATTGGGAGTCTATTGATTTCAATGGGCTTTCGATCAGGCTGTATATACTCAGCTCTATTAAGTATAAATGATGTACCTAAAGTCTCTAGGCAGTTTCCGTTAGATATCATGTGCTGCGTAATTTTGAAGGATTTTGGACTCCTCTGAGATACAAGGAGATAGGCAAATATAACCCTTATAATATTATTACTATTGATTTATTTGGGATGAACCTGTTATTGGAGGCTTTTGGGAATTTCTTAAAGTGACAGATGTTTCAATGAACAGCACCAGGGAGAATGCACATGGCTGATACGCAATAGATGATTGATATGAAAGAGACAGATCTCAGGATAGGCCAGTGGCAAAGAATGGTTTCTTATGGAATTTGGATAAGTCACAGCAGAAGATAGGCGGAGTCTGGAGGTAACTTGACTAGCATGGGGTCTGGGAAAAGAAATTCCTGGGATTATAACACTGGGGCCAAAAGAACAGAGGCAAACAGAGATGGAAAAGATGTGACAATGTACGGGGAGACTTTGGCAAACCAGTAAAGTGCTTGAAACCACTGTGGCTTATTGTTAAAGGTGACCTAGTCAGAAAGCTGTAAATTGGCCATTTGGCAATCTCAGCTTGATCGAGGCAGGAGGGGAGTGGGTTTTGTTTGCCACAGAAAGGGCAGCTTGACCCCGCGCCCTTCCTGATAAGAATTGTGTTAAAATTGCTGAGACATGCATTTTAAAAGAGTAGGATATGCCCCAGGAATGTTTATTGGGATCTCAAGGCTGCAAACTCTGGAAAAACCCACACCTGGTTAATCAATAATCAGAAGGAACCTCTTGCTTGATGATTGAAACTGCTTGCTTAATAAGGTGTCTTTAAGGGACATGTCATTCTATTACTAATGTATAAATAAGGGGGAAAAGCTTGAGATGGGTGGGGACTCTTCGGGACTGGTCTCTCCCTCTGTATGCTTTTTGTGTTCCCCACCAGCAGATGGGCTGCCACTGTGCCACTTGAGAGCCACACTCAGCTTTGGTAATTATCAAGGGTTGGGGGCGTTTTACTAATTTTGTTGTGGATGTGTGTAAGTGCTTGAGACTGAGGGTATGTCTACATCTACAATTTTGCAGCGCTGGTTGTTACAGCTGTATTAGTACAGCTGTATAGGGCCAGCGCTGCAGAGTGGCCACACTTACAGCAACCAGCGCTGCAAGTGGTGTTAGATGTGGCCACACTGCAGCGCTGTTGGGCGGCTTCAAGGGGGGTTCGGGGAACGCGAGAGCAAACCGGGGAAGGAGACCAGCTTCGCCGCGGTTTGCTCTCGCGTTCCCCGAACCCCCCTGCAAACCGCAGGGAAGGAGACCTGCTTGCTCAGGGATTCAGGGAACGCGAGAGCAAACCGCAGGGAAGGAGACCTGCTTGCACGGGGGTTCGGGGAACGCGAGAGCAAACCGGGGAAGGAGACCAGCTTCGCCGCGGTTTGCTCTCGCGTTCCCCGAACCCACCTGCAAACCGCAGGGAAGGAGACCTGCTTGCTCGGGGGTTCGGGGAACGCGAGAGCAAACCAGGGAAGGAGACCTGCTTGATTACCAGAGGCTTCCTCAGGTATGCTGGGATACCTGCTTATTCCACGGAGGTCAAGAAAAGCGCTGGTAAATGTCTACACTTGATTACCAGCGCTGGATCACCAGCGCTGGATCCTCTACACCCGAGACAAAACGGGAGTACGGCCAGCGCTGCAAACAGGGAGTTGCAGCGCTGGTGATGCCCTGCAGATGTGTACACCTCCTAAGTTGCAGCGCTGTAACCCCCTTCACCAGCGCTGCAACTTTGTGATGTAGACAAGCCCTAAGTAAAGGTTTAGCTTTAAGTGAAAGCACTCTCATTTTGTCCTATTTGTGTCAGCCATCTATCAGTTGAATGGCCATGTCTCCCCTGATTTATTTCCTGACACTTCCTTGCACAGAGTAAAAGTTACCAAAAGCTTTGAGTTGAAAGAACCCCGGGTAACAACAAGGAAGATATAATAATAAAAAGGAAGAAACTGAAAGGGAGTGGAAAACAGTTAAAGTGTGTGTGTTTCTGGCAGCTGACAGAAAGACTGGCACCGGAGAGAGCACATGGAAGCTCAGGCTGGCAAAGAGGCAAAACAAAAATGATTAGCTTTTGGCATAGGATAGAGAAACTTAGCCTGTCATCTGAGAGTGAACTGGCAGAGAAAGAGAGACTTTGGGTTTACATCACCAAGCAGGGCCTGCTGCCTGGAGGTATGGATAGGAGACAGAAAGAGTTAGAGGCATGGACAGATCCAGGGAGAGCTGAGGAGAAAGATCTGAAGCCTGGAGTAAAATATATATATATGCACATAGGAATGAAGTAAGACAAGTCTATTGTTATATAATGAGCAGCAGGAAAGCTGTTTGACCTGGAGTAGAGAGAGAACAGGAGAGAGACTATAGATCCCTAAAAGAGAGACAGTAACCTAGTGAAAGAGTGGGGGGGAGAGAGAGAAAGGGTGCTGAGAGGAAAGAAGTGAGATAAGGAGAGACGTGGGGATGTTTGAAGAATGTTAAATAGGAAGCTGGAGAGGTCACTGAAGCAGAAAGAGACAGGGAAATGGCGCCTAGTGGAAAGCTGGGCAGCTGAGACTAGGAAAAGCCAAGAGATGCAGTCTGGAACCAGGCAATGAGACAGATGGGACCCTGAAAGTAGAGAGAAAACAAAGGTCAAAAAGCATGAAGGCACACAGCCCCAAACTGTTCAGCAAAGAGTCTGCCAGGCTAAAAATCTCTCACAATAGCCGCGCTCCACAATTGTAGCTGAGAAAAGGAAGAGAATGGCAAGTAAAACAATGAAACATTTTATAATTCCACTGCTCTGTAGTGTAACATACGGTATGAACAGCAAAATGCTACTCAGATAGCTTTGAGAATACATTATAGTCATATACTTTTCAGCTCATTCAAATCAGTTACACCACATCCACGCTTCATAAATGCACAGTCCCCTCAATACTTGGAAGGTTAATTTTCTTGAACCATTTACATTTTTATTATTACTATTATTTTAATATATGAGCCAGAGTAATTGGTTTATACCTCCCATGAGCACCAGAGACATATTAAAAATAAGTGTCATACATACAAATAGCATGACTTGGATTACTTCCAGAATTAGCTGGACTGAGGGTATAAACGTATCTACATGACTTACTGTTCTCACAGAGTCTTTGTGTACATGATTTTAGTGCCAAACATTATGGCACTTTGCTACTGAACCATGACATATATCTTTGCTGTTTGAATGAAGTGAGTTCTAAGAAGCATCGATCCTAAGTGCCACATTATTATGTTGAGAAAAGTACTTAGAAGGTTGAAGTGACTTTTGCAAACATTTTATAGAGACAGGGAAGCTGAAATTCCAATTATATTTGCTGCCCACTTCACTACTACTGTATAATGAGACAAACAGTTCCAGCTACTTCAACTACCAGCTCTGCTTCTTTCCTCAACCAGCAAATTTTGACACTTACAGGTCACGTGCTGTGGTTGTTTGATCTATTTAGAGGAGCAATCTCACTTTATTAATCACTTAACATTTCAGAACTCTCACCTTTTCCCCAGCTAGCCACCGAGTATGTACTCGGTGTATGTGTGTGTGTGGGAGGGGGATTGCGTTGTAATGGTACTCAGCTAGCCACCACAGCAGCACTGCTATTGTTAACGGCCTAACCTGAGCAGAGCTAACACATCTATCCACCCATGCCAGGAAGCAGTTGTGTAGAAATACCCTTAGATTATTCTCAGATATGAATGCAGTTTACTCAACTCTGTCACTTAACTCTCTGTCAATCATTCCTCCTGGAAAATGGAGGAAAACAAAGAAACAGAAGAAACCACCTGAGAAAGATTTTATCAGATCATAATTTTCTTCCTTCTCCCTGCAGTCACTTATCCATTAAGTACTTTAAAATAAAAGACCCTTATGATCTTATCGGCTTCATTCTGTGCTGTAACCATTAGACTTTATTGTTCCATGGATTTTAATCAGTACAAAGTGAGTAATTTCCCTTTTTTTTGTGTTTCACAAAAAACAAGGCTGTTTCTGCTATTCTTTGGCTTGTTTTTCAGCATAATCTTCAGAAAATGACTTTTCTCTCATCACATCATACTGTATTCAGGTAACCAAGTGTATTTCTTTTGAAGATAAAATCTGTTGGGGATAGTCTGAGAGTACTATGAGGCATAACTCTATGTTTATCATGGTGACAGGTTTCAGAGTGGTAGCCATGTTAGTCTGTATCAGCAAAAAGAACAAGGAGTACTTGTGGCACCTTGGAGACCGCTAAAACTCACTTCATTGAATGTATGCGGTGGAAAATACAGTAGGAAGATAGAATAACCCTGGTCGGAGTTCTAAGAGTGTGTCTGTGCAGATTTCTTCCTGTGCTTTTTCAGGGAGTTTCCTGAGAAAATGGTGCTTAAGAAACCTCAGCCTGGACCAGTCCACACAAGGGATCCACTTCCTTGACACTACAGTGCTAATAAGTGATGGTCACATAAACACCACCCTATACTGGAAACCTACTGACCTCTATACTTACCTACATGCCTCCAGCTTTCATTCAGACCACATTACATGATCCATTGTCAACAGACAAGCTCTAAGATACAACTGCATTTGCTCCAATCCATCAGACAGAGACAAACACCTATAAGATCTCTATCAAGTGTTCTTAAAACTACAATACCCTCCTTCTGAAATGAAGAAACAGATTGACAGAACCAGAAGAATACCCAGAAGACACCTACTCCAGGACAGGTCCAACAAAGAAAGTAACAGAACAGAAAGTAGCTGTCACTTTCAGCCTCCAACTAAAACCTCTCCAGCGCATCAGGGATCTACAACCTATCCTGAAGGATGATCCCTCATTCTCACAGATCTTGAGAGACAGGCCATTCCTTGCTTACAGATAGCCCCCTTCCCCCCACATCCTGAAGTAAATACTTACCAAAAACTACACACCACACAACTGAAACACTAACTCAGGAACCAAAACCAGCATCAAATCCCATTGGCAACTCTATCCACATATCTATTCAAGGGACACCATCATAGGACCTAATCACATCAGCCACGCCATCAGATGCTCGTTCCCCTGCACATCTATCAATGTGATATATGCCATCATGTGCCAGTAATGCCTCTCTGCCATGTACATTGGCCAAACTAGACAGTCTCTATGCAAAAGAATAAATGGACACAAATCAGAGGTCAAGAATTATAACATTCAAAAACCAGTAGGAGAACACTTCAACCTCCCTGGTCACTCAATTATAGACCTAAAAGTCGCAAATCTCCAACAAAAAAAAACTTCAAAAACAGACTCCAGTGAGAAACTGCAAAATTGGAATTAATTTGCAAACAGGACACCATTAAATTGGGCTTGAAAAAGACTGGGAGTGGATGGGTCATTACACAAAGTAAAAAACTATTTCCCCATGCTAATTTTCCCCTATTGTTACTCAAATCTTCTTGTCAACTGTTGGAAATGGGCCATCTTGATTATCACTACAAAAGTTTTTTTTCCTCCTGCTGCTAATAGCCCATCTTCATTGATTAGTCTTGTTATAGTTGGTATGGCAACACCCATTTTTTCATGTTGCCTGTGTGTGTGTATATATTATATATATTCCTACTACATTTTCCACTGCATGCATGCATGAAGTGGGTTCTAGCCCATGAAAGCTTATGCCCAAATAAATTTGTTAGTCTCTAAGGTGCCACAAGTACTCCTTGTTCTTTAAGTTTATCATGAAGCTTGTAATTTCTTGCTTCCAGTTCATTTCAACATTTATAGCTCCAAGCATTTTTGCCACAGCCACCAATAAATGCAAACTTGATATATTGGCTTTCTCCAATGCGGCTGTAGGACAAAGAGTCCTCCAGTTTTCCCTTAGCCTTTTTTTTCAGAAAAGACCCACTCTTCTTTTTTTAATTAAAGCGCCACAAAGATTTTTTTTTGTCTGTGTGGTGCTATAATTAAAATCCTTAAGTGCATTTTTCAGTCACTAATCAGGTTTACATATTCTTTGCTGAAGGTAGTTTCTACTGCCTGCTACTTCCAATCACTGTCTTGATTTACTGGGCATCAGGTAACTCACACTGGTGAAAGATAAAACTAATTTTCTTGTATGATGTTTTATCTTGTCTAAGTCTGTGATCCTGGGCAGCATCCCCCGTCCCCATGTACAGTAACTTCTAGGATTAGGGGAGGAAAAGTGGGCACCTGCTGTTTTGTCAGAACCTGCCCTGTGCTTAATCTTTATAAAAACCTTACAATCTTTATTTTATTTTTTTTGGCAGAGTGGATACCTAGAGTTCTTCTCTCTGATATTTAAAAAAGTGATGTGTATGTTTTATCAGAGAGCTAGGTATGAAAGGTTGTTGTGAAGAAAAGAAAATATATTTCTTGGAAGCATCGCATCACATTTTAAGCTCAAAGTGCCTGTGGCAGTAGAACTGGGACATCAGAGCAGCCTCATATTTACAAACTATTTTAATTTTTTTTCCTGGAACATTTTTTTCTGCAAACATTTTGGTGTCTTGTCTAGTTGGCCCCTTGGAAGACTTACTACCTGATACTTCATTGCATGCACCTGAAGTCATTGATATCTTGATTCAGGAAGACACTTAAGCACAAGTATAACTTTAAGGAGATGAGTAGTCCTACTGACATCAAATTAAAATTAATTAATTAAAATTAAAGAACATGTTTGCTAACGTGGGACTCCAGAGATTGGGGCTTAGTACTCTGCTGGGCCACAGATGTCTTGCATGGCCTTAGGCAAGTCACTTAGTTCCCTAGCTGTCACATGGGGATAATAGTTATTGCTTACCTTTCAGGGGTGCTGTAAGGATTAAGTACATTCAAGATTGTGAGGTGCTCATATGTATAGCAACAGGGGCCCTATAAGTACCTAAGATAGATACTGGATTGGGGCCTTAGGCCAGTACAAAATAATTGTAAATGGCACCAGAGCAGAAGGACAATGTTTTACACTTCATATTCATATTCATGTTATCCTGCTGTAAATAATAACAGAAGGTACAGAGCAGCTGAGAATCGTGCAAGGACTTAATGTACATTCTTAACTTTATACAACAAGTCTCAGTGGGACTTCTCACTCTGCATAAAGTTACACATGTGCATAAGTGTCTGTAGAAACCAATTTTCTCTTTGGATAATCTTTAATTCATCACAAATATATATATATATATATTTAAAGATTATCCAAAGAAAAAGTTGGTTTCTATAGTGAAAAGTTGTCTTTTCTTTCTCCTATATATATAGAGAGAGAGAAATACCTCTAAAATACTTGCTTGAGCAAAAAAAACTAGCTCTTTGCCAATATATCTTAATCAGAATTTTTTCAATACATAAAACATGAAATCACATGAATTTTTATAGACAGATTTAGCATATTCATTTGGAAATAAACTGAATTTGTGTGTCTGCTTCAAGCTATTTGTTATCTGAATAATGGTTTGTGAATCATACTCAGATCAGCCTGATTCTCCATTGCCGTGCCTGTGGTGTAGTTATATAGACAAGTGCAAAGTGAGTGTGAGTGTGAGTGAGTGTGTGTGCAGGCTGCTAGGGGCTGTGTGCTGGGAGCGAGGCTGAGCCCTGAGTTGGGGGCAGGGCTTACCTGATTAGGGGTCCTATATAAGGAGCCAGGCACAGTCAGCTGCAGCGGCACAGGAGGCGGCGAACAGAGCGGCTAACAGGGGAGTTTCAGTGGGAGTTTCCAGGGGGAGGTTGCAGGGGAGACCAAGGCAGAGGAACCAGGAAGGCAGACTAGGGAAGAGGCAGGGGTCTGCCAGCAGCCCAACGCTTGTTGGTGGCCTGCAGTGCACTGTGAGGCGTGGATTGCCAGGCACAGAGTTGGAGCACTACGATGGAGGCGGAGGTAGCAGGTGCAGACACACTGAGGAGGACCGGATGCGGTAGCTGCGGCATGTACATGGTCCTAGAGGGAGCACCTGAAAGGAGTTTCATCTGCATGAAGTGCCGCCTGATAGAGCTGCTGGAGGAAAAGGTAAGGGGACTGGAGATGCAAGTGGAAACTCTGACTGAGTTTAGGAGGGGATTTGAGCAGATGATGGAACACAGACATGATGAGGCGCAGGGGACAAGCTCAGACGAGCGGATAGAAGCAGGACCAAAGGACTCTGAGGAGGGGCTGCTGGGTGAGGAAAGTGGACGGTGGAAGCATGTGACTAGGAGAACCAGGCAGAGGAAAAGACGGGCCAGCGATGGAGAAATAGAACTCAGGAACAGGTTTGCTGAGTTGGGAAATGAAGATGGAGCACAGCAGGCTGCTGAAGGAGAAAGGGCAAGGAAGAAGAGGTGAGCAGCTAGTCCTGCAGAAGGAGGGGAGTCGATGGAGGCGACACCAAGCACGAGCCCTAGGAAGATTGTAAGGGCGAATACAAATCGAGAGGAATTGCGGCCAGCTGCTGTGGGGGATAGACCGCAGAATCGCACTGTCGCCAGGAAAAGGCAAGTCTACGTGATTGGAGACTCTTTACTGAGAAGAGTAGACAGGCCTGTAACTAGACCTGATCGGGAGAACAGAAGGGTGTGCTGTCTGCCAGGGGCTAAGATACAGGATGTGGACCTGAGGCTGAATACGATCTTAGCGGGAGCGGGAAAGAATCCGTTGATTATCCTTCATGTGGGAACGAATGATACGGCTAGTTACTCACTGGACTGTATCAAGGAGGACTTTGCCAGTCTGGGGAAGAGGCTCAAAGACATCGAGGCTCAGGTGATCTTCAGGGGGATTCTGCCGGTTCCTAGAATGGGGCGACGAAGGAGTGACAAGATTATGGCGATCAACAGATGGCTCAGGGAGTGGTGTTATAAGGAGGGCTTTGGCATGTACAGTCACTGGGAAGCGTTTACGGATAGACGACTGTTCGCTCAGGATGGACTTCATCTAAGCAAGGAGGGAAATAGAATTCTAGGATGGAGGCTCGCCGACCTCATCAAGAGAGCTTTAAACTAGGAAGTTGGGGGAGATGGTTGGGAGATGTTCGGGAGATCTCCACGCCGGAATATAGCCTGGAGAGGGAAGTAAACAAAGTGAGAGGAGATACCCTTGCGGTCCCAAGAGTTGATCCAAGGAGGAATAGTGGAATAGAAACCAGAGTAACGGGTGATGCTGGTGGTAGAAGATCTCTGCATGACGGGGGAAAGAATGTCACTGATGCCAAACGCCGAAAATTAAAAGGTCTGTACACTAATGCGAGGAGCCTAGGCAACAAGATGGAGGAACTGGAGTTACTGGTGCAGGAAGTGAAACTGGATATTATAGGGATAACCGAAACCTGGTGGAATAGTACTCATGACTGGAGCACGGGTATTGAAGGCTATGTGCTGTTTAGAAAAGACAGGAAGAAAGGCAAAGGTGGTGGAGTAGCCTTGTACATCAATGATGAAATTAACTGTAGCGAAATAAGAAGCGATGGAATGGATAAGACAGAGTCTGTCTGGGCAAAAATCACACTGGGTAAAAAAGCAACTAGAGCTTCCCCTGAGATAGTGCTTGGGGTGTGGTGCAGACCGCCGGGATCTGATTGGGATATGGATAGAGACCTCTTTAATGTCTTTAATGAAGTAAACACAAAGGGGAAATGTGTGATTATGGGGGACTTCAACTTCCCGGATATAGACTGGAGGACGAGTGCTTGCAAGAATAATAGGGGTCAGATTTTTCTGGATGTGATAGCGGATGGATTTCTTCATCAAGTAGTTGAAGTACCTATGAGAGGGGATGCCATTTTAGATTTGGTGTTGGTGAGCAGTGAGGACCTCGTAGAAGAAATGGTGGTAGGGGACAACCTTGGTTCGAGTGATCATGAGCTGATTCAGTTCAAACTAGATGGAAGGATAAACAAATGTAGATCTGGAATTAGGGTTTTTGACTTCTCGAGGGCTAATTTTAAAGAGTTAAGGAAATTAGTTAGGGAAGTGGATTGGACGGAGGAATTAGTGGATTTAAATGCGGAGGAGGCCTGGAATTACTTTAAGTCGCAGCTGTGGAGATTGTCGGAAGCCTGCATCCCGAGAAAGGGGAAAAAAAACATAGGCAGGAGTTGTAGGCCAAACTGGATGAGCAGCAACTCAGAGAGGGGATTAGACAAAAGCAGAAAGCTTACAGGGAGTGGAAGAAAGGCAGGATCAGTAAGGAAAGCTACCTTGGTGAGGTCAGAACATGTAGGGATAAAGTGAGGAAGGCTAAAAGCCGCATTGAACTGGACCTTGCAAAGGGAATCAAAACCAATAGTAAAAGGTTCTACAGCCACATAAATAAGAAGAAAACAAAGAAAGAAGAAGTGGGGCCGCTATACACTGAGGATGGAATGGATGTTAAGGATAACCTAGGCATGGCCCAACATCTAAACAAGTACTTTGCCTCAGTTTTTAATAAGACTAGTGAGGAACCTTGCGATGATGGAGGGATGATAAACGGGAATGTGGATATGGAAGTGGATATTACCGCAACTGAGGTAGAGGCCGTACTTGAACAGCTCGATGGGACGAAGTTGGAGGGCCTGGACAATCTCCATCCGAGGATATTAAAGGAACTGGCGCGTGAAATTGCGAGCCCGTTAGCGAGAATTTTTAAGCAATCGATAAACTCGGGAGTTGTGCTGTATGACTGGAGGATTGCTAATGTAGTTCCTATTTTTAAGAAAGGGAATAAAAGTGATCCGGGTAATTATAGGCCTGTTAGCTTGACGTCTGTAGTATGTAAGGTCTTGGAAAAAATTTTAAGGGAGAAAGTAGTCAAGGACATAGAGGTCAATGGTAATTGGGACGAATTGCAACACGGATTTACTAAAGGTAGATCGTGTCAAACCAATCTGATCTCCTTTTTTGAGAAGGTGACGGATTACTTAGATAAAGGAAATGCGATAGATATAATTTACCTAGATTTCAGTAAGGCGTTCGACACGGTTCCGCATGGGGAACTGTTAGTTAAATTGGAAAAGATGGGAATGAATATGAAAGTTGTAAGGTGGATAAGGAACTGGTTAAAGGGGAGACTCCAGAGGGTCGTATTGAAAGGTGAACTGTCAGGCTGGAAGGAGGTCACTAGTGGAGTCCCTCAAGGATCCGTTTTGGGACCGATCTTATTTAACCTTTTTATTACTGATCTTGGCACAAAGAGCGGGAATGTGCTAATAAAGTTTGCGGATGACACGAAGCTGGGGGGTATTGCTAACACGGAGAAGGACAGGGATACTATTCAGGAAGATCTGAACCATCTTGTAAACTGGAGTAATAGAAATAGGATGAAATACAATAGTGAAAAGTGCAAGGTCATGCATTTAGGAATTAATAATAAGAATTTTGAATATACGTTGGGGGCGCATCAGTTGGAAGCGACGGAGGAGGAGAAGAACCTTGGGGTACTGGTTGATAGCAGGATGACTATGAGTCGCCAATGTGATACGGCTGTTAAAAAAGCAAATGCGATTTTGGGATGCATCAGGCGGGGTATTTCCTGCAAGGATAAGGAGGTGTTAGTACCGTTATATAAGGCGTTGGTGAGACCCCATCTGGAATACTGTGTGCAGTTCTGGTGTCCCATGTTCAAGAAGGATGAATTCAAACTGGAACAGGTTCAGAGACGGGCTACAAGGATGATCCAAGGAATGGAAAAACTGCCTTATGAAAGGAGACTCAAAGAGCTTGGCTTGTTTAGCCTGGCCAAAAGAAGGCTGAGGGGGGATATGCTTGCTCTATATAAATATATCAGGGGGGTTAACGTTAGGGAGGGAGAGGAATTATTTAAGTTTAGTACTAATGTAGGCACGAGGACGAATGGGTATAAACTGGATATTAGGAAGTTTAGACTTGAAATTAGACGAAGGTTTCTAACCATTAGGGGAGTGAAGTATTGGAACAGCCTTCCGAGGGAAGTAGTGGGGGCAAAAGACTTTCCTGGCTTTAAGACAAAGCTTGATAAGTATATGGAGGGGATGTTATGATAGGATCGTTAATTTGGGCAATTGATCTTGGATTACCACCAGATAGGTCTGCTCAATGGTCTGCGGGGAGATGTTGGATGGTATGGGAACTGAGTTACTGCAGAGAATTCCTCCTTGGGTGCTGGCTGGTGAGTCTTGCCCACATGCTCAGGGTTTAGCTGATCGCCATATTTGGGGTCGGGAAGGAATTTTCCTCCAGGGCGGATTGGCAGGGGCCCTGGAGGTTTTTCGCCTTCCCCTGCAGCGTGGGGCACGGGTCGCTTACTGGTGGTTTCTCTGCAGCTTGAGGTCTTCAAACCAATTTTGAGGATTTCAATAACTCGGTCCTGGGATAGGGATTGTTATAAAATTGGATGGGTGGGGTTCTGTGGCCTGCCTTGTGCAGGAGGTCAGACTAGATGATCATATTGGTCCCTTCTGACCTATGAGTCTATGAGTCTATAAAGTTAGTGTAAAATACTGCCATTGTAAGGGCATATCTAACATTACAATCAAAGATGTGATTGCAGCTATAGTAGACATACCTACACTAGCTTTAATCTAGCTAGCAAAGCTAAAAATAGCAGTGAAGACAGAGAGTCACGGAGCTAAGTGCAGACAAGCAACTCAAGTATGTACCTGTATGTTCCTGGTGGCCTTGTACAGACTTCACTGAAGTCCATGCCACCACATCGTCATTGCTATTTGTACCCACACAAGCTAAATGAAAATTAGTCTGGGTATGGCTACGTGAGCTACCATCACACCTCCAATTGCACTGTAGAAATACACTGATTGATTATACGTGTAAGGCAATGGAGCTCAACATTTTTTTCTAATAGAACTGACTTTGAGAGTTATTAACATTGTTGTGTATTCTCCCCAATATAATTATTATTCTATTATAATTTATATATTTTGTCACAGTTGATTATGGGCTTTGTGGCTGACTTTTAAATTTAAAAACAAAACTAGAGAAAGGAAATGTAAGGATGACAATGAGCACATTTTAAAGTATACTTGCAATCTAATATATTCCTCTGCAATTTAATATGTAGGTACAGAATATCAAAGTAAGGAAAAAAAAGTGATTTTTAATTGCACCTGTGGCAAACTCAGGACACTTAGCTACCAGGAGAGGGGTAGCAATTAGTCCCAGATGGCTTAACCATGGAGGAATAAGGTTCAACTGGAACAGGGGTTACCAGGGAGCTAATTAGTTTCAGCTGGCCCCAATGATTGGAGACCTTTTTAAACCCTCCCTGGCAGGGAAGCAGGGGGGAGGAGAGAAGTAGAGTAGCTGCCAGTGAGTAGGGGCAGCTGAACTCTGAAACTTTTCTTGCAAGGCAGGCCAGGTCCACACTAGAGCATTAAATCGATTTAAACAGCGTTAAATCGATTTAACGCTGTAACCGTCCACACTACAAGGCACTTAAAATCAATTTTAAGGGGTCTTAAAATCGATTTCTGTACTCCAGCTGAATGAAAGGAGTAACCCTAAAATCAATTTTACAAAATCGATTTTGGGCTATTGTGGACGGAAATCGAAGTTAATGGCCTCCGGGAGGTATCCCACAGTGCACCAGTGGCCGCTCTGGACAGGTAAAGGAACTCTACTGCTGGCCAGGTACACAGGAAAAGCCCCGGGAACTTTTGAATTGCATTTCCTGTTTGGCCAGAGTGGAGCTCTCAGCAGCACAGGTAACAATGCAATCTCCTGAAAATAGGAAAAGAGCTCCAGCGTGGAACACACAGGAGTTATTGGATCTGATAGCTGTATGGGGAGAAGATTCTGTGCTATCAGAACTGCATTCCAGTAGACGAAATGAGAAAACTTTTGAAAAGATTTCTAATGCCATGATGCAGAGAGGCCATAGCAGAGACTCGGTGCAGTGCAGAGTTAAAGTGAAGGAGCTCAGACAAGCCTACCAGAAGACCAAAGCAGCAAATGGCAGATCCGGATCTGGCCCCAAAACATGCCGCTTCTACGCGGAGCTTCTCGCAATTTTAGGTAATTGCGCCACGACAAGCCCCCCCTTGTCTGTGGATTCAGAGGTGGGGGTAGTAATCTCTGCCACTGCTGATGATTCTGCGGACGGCGAAGATGTGGAGGAGGAACAGGAGGAGGACGAGATGGCAAAGACCACACAGCACTCCATTCTCCCCAACGGCCAGGAGCTTTTCCTCACCCTGACAGAAGTACCCTCCCAGCCCTCTCAAGCCAGTAGCACAGACAATGAAGCCGTGGAAGCGATCTCTGATGAGTGTACTTTTTTAAATAAAAACCATAGTTTAAAAGCAACCGTTTTTTAATGATTGATTTGCCATGAGGGCTTGCTTGCAGTAGCTGGCATTAAAGTTACTGGAACAGTCTGTTAACATGTCTGGGGATGGAGCGGAAATCCTCCAGGGACATCTCTATGAAGCACTCCTGGAGGTACCCCAATAGCCTTTGCAGAAGGTTTCTGGGCAGGGCAGCCTTATTCCGTCCACCAAGGTACGAAACTTTACCACGCCATGCCTGGAGCACGTAATCGGGTATCATTGCATGACAAAGCCTAGCTGCGTATGGCTCCGGGGATTGCTGGCATTCAAGAAGCATAATTTCTTTTTCTCTTTCTGTTATCCTCAGGAGAGTGATATCGATCATGGTCACCTGTTAAAAAGTAATGTACTTTATTAAGGGGACAGAGATGACCATTCCTTCATTTCTGCTTTCCTGCTCCATTAATAAAAAAACTTTCCTAGCAGTTAGCCATGTGGGGGATGGTAAAAACCTGCACATTCCTACGGGGAGGTGTCTCTAATGGCGCTGACCTTTTTAGCATTTGGGCAGCAGGAATTATCGCTGCTAATTGCCAAGGCAGAGGGGGGAGGGGGGAAGCGGTAAAGTGACCTGCCATTACAGCAGACATGCAGAGTGGGGGGGGGAACCATTCACAATTTTCCTATAGTGCTGAACCTTTGTGATGGCATAAGAAAAGAAGCAAAAGTTTTGCTTTTTAGCAGTTTGGCTGCCAAGCATGAATGTTACCTGTTAATAGCCAGGGGTACAGGGTAATAAAAGAGGTTGCACGGTTCACTGCCTTCAGACTTACCATGTCCGCCAGCAAGCTTTTTTGTAATCCCCTGACCTGCGTCTGTGTTGATCTCTGACACCACAGCCGCAAGCACTAAATACTAAAGGATTCCAAAGGTGACCTTGTAGTGAAGTGACATGTGCTATGTACGGTGAATAGTGAAGTTCACTGTGAAAGAGTATAACCATTGTTCTGTGAAATGTATCTCTTATGATGCTTCTATCACTCTTTTCCCCCACACATGCAGCTGCACATTTTTCTAGCCTCCCTACTCCAGTCCGAAGGATAGGTCAGATAAGGAGGCTGAGGAAGAAGAGGACACAGGAGGAGATGATCATAGAAATAATGGCAGTAACCCGCAGCGAAAGAGCTCATCTGGGGGAGTGGAAACACGTGGTCGCAAAGTACAGGGACGCTGCCAGTGAACGTGAAGACAGGAGGGACACTCGAGATGAGATGTGGTGGCAGGAAGATCAGAGGTGTAGGCAGGAAGATCAGCGGTGGCGTGCTGCAAGGCTGGAGCTGCTTCGTGATCAGACTGACCTCCTCCGAAGTCTGGTGGAAGAGCTGCGGGGTCACAGAGTGCCACTCCAGCCCACGTTTAACCACCAGTACTCACCATGTCCCATATCTTCCACACCCAGACGTGTAAGAACGCGTGGGGGAAGGCTTTCTGCACCTGCCCACTCCACCCCCGTGGACAGTCCAACCAAAAGGCTGTCATTACATTGAAATGCCCTTAATGGAATTTTTCTTCCCTCCTATACTCCTCCCAAACCACTCCTGGGGTACCTTTTCATTTCTTTTACTCTTAGGACATGCTATTCAAAGGCAGTGGGAGGGTGGGTTGGTTACAGATAGTAACTGATAGTAAGCAAGCTGTTATGGAAGGGTGGAGGGAAGCTTGCTTGCAGCAGCAGAAGTCAATACATGGGGGGGGGGGGTTCATGAAGGGGAAAAAAACACAGCAGTCACACCGTACCCTGGCCCATGATGAAACTCGTTTTCAAGGCTTCTCTGATGCGCACCGCTTCCTGGTGTGATCTTCTAATTGCTCTGGTGTCTGGCTGCGCATAATCAGCGGCCAGGTGATTTGCCTCAGCCTCCCACCCCGCCATAAAGGTCTCCCCCTTACTCTCACAGAGATTGTGGAGCACACAGCAAGCAGCAATAACAAAGGGGATATTGGTTTGGCTGAGGTCTGAACGAGTAAGTAAGCTTCTCCAGCGCCTTTTGAGACGGCCAAATGCACATTCTACCACCATTCTGCACTTGCTCAGCCTGTAGTTAAACAACTCCTGACCACTGTCCAGGCTGCCTGTGTATGGCTTCATGAGCCAGAGCATCAAGGGGTAGGCTGGGTCCCCCAGGATAACTACAGGCATTTCAACATCTCCAACTGTAATTTTCTGGTCTGGGAAGTAAGTCCCTTGCTGAAGCCGTTTAAACAGAGTAGTGCTTCTGAAGACACGAGCGTCATGAATCCTTCCTGGCCATCCCACGTGGATGTTGGTGAAACGTCCCTTGTGATCCACCAGTGCTTGCAGCACCATTGAAAAGTATCCCTTGCGATTTATGTACTGGGTGCCCTGGTGCTCCGGTGCCAAGATAGGGATATGGGTTCCATCTATGGTCCCCCCACAGTTAGGGAATCCCATTGCAGCAAAGCCATCCACTATGACCTGCACGTTTCCCAGAGTCACAACCTTTCGTAGCAGCAGCTTAATGATTGCTTTGGCTACTTCCAGCACAGCAGCACCCACAGTAGATTTGCCCACTCCAAATTGATTCCCGACTGACCGGTAGCTGTGTGGTGTTGCAAGCTTCCAGAGGGCTATTGCCACTCGCTTTTCCACTGTGAGGGCTGCTCTCATCCTGGTATTATGGAGTTTCAGGACAGGGGAAAGCAAGTCACAAAGTTCAAAGAAAGTGCTCTTACGCATGCGAAAGTTCCGCAGCCACTGCAAATCGTCCCACACCTGCAAAACTATGCAGTCCCACCAGTCTGTGCTTGTTTCCCGGGCCCAAAATTGGCGAGGAACGGTTAGAACCTCCCCCATTACCATCAGGAGCTCCAAAGCGCGGGGGCCCGCAGTTTCGGATAACTCATTCTCCAAGTCCTCATCAGTCTCGTCACCGCACTGCAGCATCCTCTCCTGCATTTCCTGCTCATGGTTCAGCATAGACAGCACGAGAATGCGTGAACTGTTTACAACATCCACGATCAAGGTACTGATCAGACCAGGATCCATGCTTGCTGCAAAATGGCGTTTGCTCACTTCACCCAGTAAAAAACGCGCGAAATGGCTGTCTGCTGCTTTCAGGAAGGGAGGGGGTGAGACTGTACCCAGAACCACCCACGACAGTGATTTTTGCCCCATCAGGCACTGGGGTAGTAACCCATAATTCCAAGGGTCAGGGAACACTGCAGGAACTGTGGGATAGGTACCCACAGTGCAACGCTCCTGAAATTGATGGACGCCAGGGACCATGGACACACACCACTGACGTAAGGTGCCCTAGTGTGGACGCGTAAAATCGATTTTATAAACCCTGTATTATAAAATCGATTTTAATAATATCGATTTTAAGCTGTAGTATGGACGTGGGCACAGATTGCACTCTCCCGAGAAGGAGAGGAAAACAGAGCAAGGGCCTGACTGAGAAGGGATCAGCCAGACCTTGCGTGACTGTGAAAGGCCTTTGCTTTGCCCAAGCCTGTGTCTAAGGCTAAGAAGGACTGAGCTAGCAGAGCAGAGGCAGGTACTTTGCCACACACCATTATAAATTACAGGCCAGATCTTTAGGTGATATAAATTGCAGGAGCTTCACTGACTTCAGCGGATGCCAATTTATGCCAGTGTCAGGACTCGAGTCATGCTGGAATGCTGTGAAATGTCATTTACATTTTTTTGAGGGTGTTCCGGTAGTTCCAGAAGTACTGGAAATACATTCTGCTATTTCCTTTTTTTAGAACTTGGTCACCAACCAATGTGCCTTTGTAGAAAAGCTTTCAAGAAGAGAAGTAAGTGAGCACTGATAATATTTGTTGTTGTTGACACATTTTGTAAGTATATTGAACATCTTCATTGTGCTAGATCCTTTCTTGAAAAAAACCTACTCATGAAAAAATGACCTTGAATTAAGGATGTCATTTCACTGCACAGAACTAGAGTGCTTGTAGCTTTCCAGGAAGCTCAAAACTAAGTGTTGCCTTTTGAGGTTATATTACAATTATCGCAACTGCATGCAAATATATATATATTAATTCAATGGCATGACTGTTTTTATGGACTTTTATGGTGTGTGACTGATATTATTGCTTCATGTTTATCATAAAGTTCTTGTGTATCATATAGATCCACATTCACAAATCATCTGTTATTAATGATCTGAATTATTTTCTTAAGGATACCATCAGGTGAGACCCATTTGTCGTAAGCCGTGATTTTTGCTCCAGCTAAGCTTTCCTGGAATAGACATGCAAGTATGAACATGGCAGTGAACCATTTTGAATAGCTCCGTGAATAATTTGTTAGGCAGCAATTTTAAAGCTTTCATAGCTCTAATATAAATTTTAAATGAATTTTGGTAAACATATCAAGGTTATGCCAAAGTTAATGCATTTTTTAGCAAATAATCCTACCTTCCTGAACAGAGCATCGCATGTTGGAAATGGAATGAGAAATCAGCTCTGCACTTTACTTCTTGTTGTTCCTTATGTACAATATAGCATAATAAATTATATTAGCATCAGGAGGAAAACGACTCAGTAAGTTTTGAACAGGCCAAATTATACCTGTCCACTGATTTGTAGAGAAAACTGGGCAAAATATATCCAAACATCTCCAGCAGTTCATATATTGAAATTTGTGGTTTACAAATGACATACATTAGTCCAGAGGTAATATCCTCAAGTTGGTGCAAGTCAGCATACATCTATGCATTCAAAGGGCCAATAGGATATGCCAACTTCCACCAGCTGAGTATCTAGCTCTATTAAAAAAAAAAAAAAAAAGATAGTCAGGCGCCTTACAGTCAATTCACAGTGCAAATATGGATTCAGGACAGGAATCTTAAAGATGACCTAAAAAGAAAAGAAAAATTGGACTTTTGCCATTTTTGCTTCTTTATGATACATAAAATGCTTTTGAAAGGTTTTGTAACACACACACACACACCACACACACACACCACACACACCTTTTCTACTTGTTTTTTACCCTAAAAATTCAGCTCATGTCCAACCTGAAAGACTCTAGTGGCTGAAGAACTAATGAAATTGTGATCCCATAAGATACTGAGGGCCAAATCCTCCTTAACTTACACCATTATTTTAAACTGATTTAAATGAAAGCAAACCCCTGTGTGGATACTCTTATTTCAGTTTAAGATTGACTTATTTTAATTTAGCTTATACTGATTCTTAATTGATGGAAGAAAGACTGAGAAAAAAGCCTAGTTTAAATGGAAATAAAGGATTCACACAGCCTTTTGCTCTGGTTTAATTAGAACACTTTAAAATAATACCTTGAGTTAAACTGGTGCCATTTTCTTTGTGAAATGTGAGTTTGGACTTGATGTTCCTGTTATTTCTAAGATTTAAAAAAAATAAAACAGGCAGGATAAAAATCCAGGCCTTTTTTTGTATATCATAAAGAATTGAAAAGGGCACAATATTTTTAGTCACCTTTACAGTAGTCAATTTATGGAAAGTCTACACCAGGAGTCGGCAACCTCTGGCATGCAGCTCGCCAGAGGAAGCACCCTGGCAGGCCGGAACAGTTTGTTTACCTGCCACATCAGCAGGTTCGGCGGACCACAGCTCCCACTGGCGTGGTTTGCCATCCCAGGCCAATGGGTGCTGCGGGAAGCAGTGTGAGCCAAGGGATGTGCTGGCCGCGGCTTCCCGCCACCCCCATTGGCCTGGGATGGTGAACTGCTGCCAGTGGGAGCCACGGTCCGCTGAACCTGCCTATGCGGCAGGTAAACAATCTGGCCTGGCCCGCCAGGGTGCTTACCCTGGCAAGCCGCAGGCCAGAGGTTGCCAAACCTCTGGTCTACACTAAAACTAAGAAACCCAAAAGTGAAAATTATAGACTTCTTGGTATACTATAAAATAAAGTAACAATCAAAATAACCATAGCACACCGAATTTAACCAAGCGTATTGACATAGTCCCCAGTCCTGCAAACACTTAAGCATATACTTAACTTTACAAATATGAGTCATCAGTTACACTGAAGTCAAAGGGTCTCTTTCTCTCTGCACTAAGGCCCCATTATACCACCGCTGACTTCAGTCGGCCCAGGATTAACTCTAGCAGTGATCCCAGGTGCAGCAGTGGCCAGGTTGATGGAAGAATTCTTCTATTGACCTAACTCCTGCCACTTGGGGAGGTGGAAAACCTATTCCATTGCTGTAAGAAGTGTCTACACTATGACGATACAGTGGCATAGCTACTGTGCCACTGTTGTGCTTGAAGTGTAGTCATAAACTTAAAGTGGGTATAAAGGGGCCTTAGTATAAATGAGAATTAGACCTAATGGGGCTACTTGCATAAGCTAGTGCTCAGGAAAGATGCCAAACCCTTAGTCCTGGAAGGCACAGACCGCATGGATTGTGGCAATGCAAGCATCCTCAAGCTACCCCTTCAATGTGCTTTAATCCTTAGTTCATGGGACTCTCTTTAGGGAAGAACAAAATTGTTCAGCTCCTTATTGACAGATGTGACCCAGACTGAAAGATTCCAGTCCCCTCAGCCACCTCTAAAGAGACATTGTAATGTGTTTAACCATATTTCCCATCTCCTTTTACCAGTTCACAGTTTTATCAAATAGTAATCGATTTACTTAAGATCACTTAGTGAATTAGCTTTCTTCCTCTAATCCCTGTGAAGCTTCAAACACCTTCAAAATGCTCTTTTTTTTTTACGAAAGTCTGTGAAAGCAATGAAATGGTGCAGTAATATTATATTTTCATTAATATTTCTGCTGCATTTAGTATAAAGCAATCATCTCATTTTGTACAGGCAATCCGCATTTTGAATGAGCCTAAAGATACTTTTGATCAGAGTTTAACATACATCCTTCTTATCTTAAAATATTGTTAAAAATGTTACTTGGATTATAAGCAAAACTTTCATTTGTACAGCCCATGGCTGTCTGTGTCATAAATATGCACATCTCTCTGCTTCAGTAAGACTTTTCTAAGCACATTTCATGGTACTTTTCATATGCACTGGGTTTGATTTGTTTTGGGGCATAATATAAATTCTTTGCTGTGATACAGGATAAAAAAGTGTTTTCAAGAAATCTGGTCTAGTCACAAGGCTGTACTCATTTTGCAGACCCAAAATTTTATCAAGTGTCTAAATAACGTGTTATCACTGTTGTTTATGCACCAAGCTACTCATCTGGTTCTGACTACAGTATCTACCTTTTCTTGCAATATCTCCATTTCCATGTGTTTGCCCTCAGTCAGTCACCAGCATGAATTCTTCCAGCACATAATGATAGTGTTTCACATTCCAATCCATGAGCCATGCTACATGCCACAGAATACAAATGTGCATGAGGTGGTAGTTTCATTATCTTAGGGTCAGTAGTATTTCAAGAGCTCTGAAATTACCTCTATCAGTGATGCAAGTGTCAACTTAGTTTTAATAAATCTTTAGAAGCAGCCACAAGTTACTTCTAGGACATCTTCCTATTTCCGGAAATACATCATTCAGCTGCCAAACTTGCTATCAGGTTGTAGCAAATAGAATTTCATCCATTAAATGCAAAGTCTCACTTCAGCTTTTGCATGCCATTGCACTATGATAGCTAAATGTGTGATTAACCTGAAGTTTAGCTGATATCAATCCAAATGTATGCTATTCCACTTAAACTGGGACAAGGTCTTGGAAAATTGTATTTTCTACAGAATATGTGTAGGGAATACTATATTTACGATATCTCTGATTATTTCACAGTACCTGTCCTGGATGCCATTAATGTTGTGGAAAGAGATTACAGGCTAGATTCACAAAGGAATTTAGGTTCACATTAGGGAGTTAGGTGCCTAACTTCCACTTGAGGTGCCTAAATCCAAAATGTAAATTTTCAAAACCTTGGCTCCGCTACTCCTTAACCTTATTGGTGCCTAAACTTCCTAGATGCATAGATTTCCACTGGTAAAGTCCCCTAGGTGACTAAAACTCTGCCAGCTGTATCAGTCTAAGTGCCCAGGCTCCTAGTGCATGCCTAGGTAGTGTCCTGCCCACCTGGCCTGCAAGAGGCATTCTCAGAAGCCACCTACCAGATCAGGCCCTACACAAAACAACACCAGAGCAGGAGGAGATAGTGCCCCCTATAACTTTTAGCTCAGCGATTAGAACATTCAACCTGGATCTGGGAGATCTGTATTCAGTCCCTTCCTCTGCCTGATGTGGAGAAGGGACCTGAAATACAGTCACCTTCCGCCACGGACAAGGGCCTAATCACTAGTCTATGGGGTACTCTGGGTCAGGTTTTTCTCACTCTCCTGTTGAAGCTGTTCCACTGTGTATAAATAATGAAATATGCATTGTAGCAGGGCAACTGGAACCTAGATCTGTCATGTGAGTGTCCTAGCCACCGGGCTACAGAATCACTTTTCTGCTTGCTATCTGGCCCAGAGCATATTTAATCATGTGTGCAAAGTAGAACAGCTTCAAAAGCTGAGTTTGAGAGCGCCCTGACCCAGAATGCCCCATAACACTCCTGGAAAGGGCCCGCTATAGTCAAGTTCTTTCCTAGCACCCAGAGAGGGGGAATTGAATTCTTATCTCCTACATCCTGGGTAAGAGCTCTAACCATTGATTTATCAGTCAGGGTGCTACAGTGGTTTTATTGTAAGAAAAGCTGTGAATCCCAAGCAAAGGGAGGGGCTTAGGGCACACCTCTCTTCCCAGCATTTGCTATGGGCTAGTTAAGGCAGATCATTGCTCAGCTAACTGGCTTCTGTTAATCTCTGAGGCACCTAACTCTCTCCATGTTGGAAGAGCCTGCGCACTGAACTCGGGGCTGTGAATTCCACTAGACAGCAGGTCATCTAAACGTTAGGTGTCACCATGCTATCTCTATGTTCCCTTTGTGGATCTAGCCTTATGACATATTGGTGATTTGCATTTCTTTGTCTTCAAAAAAAATCCTTTTATAAATAGGAAAGCTGGGAAATGAGAGATCAGCTAAAATAATGATAAATCCTTCAATTTGTCATGCATTAAAAACCCCATTAACGGGAGTAAGAACTGCAGTATTCTGCCCAATAATGACTTAGAACTGATAAGTCTTTTATATACATTGTCTACTCTAATGAATCCTGACAAAAAGCTCAGTGAGTGAGGGAAGTATTTCTCTACCTTTTATATAAATGTGGAAACTGAGACATACACAAGTTAAGTGCCTTACCTGAAATAATTCAGTTAGTGGGTGAAAGAACTAGGATTCAAAAATTAAGGAAATCTACACTCTCAGTCCCATACTTGGAATATTGGAGCACACTGCACACCTGATCCTTGATTATCTGTGGATGTAAATCAGGAGTCTTTCATTGACTCTAGTGAGCTTTGGATTGGGTCCTTATATTATAAACTCGAGGGCAGGAACTGTCTTACTCAGTGTATATAATTCTTTATAGCTATATCATTATATTTATGACAAAAGACTCCGGATACTTATTTTGACCTTTGGAAACTACTGTTATTTAAATATTAAAAAAAAATAATTACAAGTCAAACATTATCAGGCTCTGCCTCTACCTTTTCTTTATCAAATTGTGGTAATGTTCTTTATGGTAAATTTAAATTCATTTGATTTTTCCATCTTTTCATAGATGTCAAAGATTATCTTGCTATGTGTGTCACTGATGACAACAGTTTTAATTTCTGTTTTTCTGAAGGTGTTTTCCTGGCTTTCTGTTCATTAATTAAAGTATACAGATATGCCATGCCTTTTACAATCTTGCTTAGCTAAGACATCAGAACATAAGAGCAGCTATACCGGGTCAGACCAAAGGTCCACCTAGCCCAGTGTCCTGTCTTCTGACAGTGGCCAATCCCAAGTGCCACCGGCGGAATGAACAGAACAGGTAATCATCACATCATCCATCCCCTGTCACCCATTCCCAGCTTCTGGCAAACAGAGGCTAGGGACCATTCCTGGCTAATAGCAATTGATGGACCTAACCTCCATGAACTTATCTATTTTTTTTCCTCTTCTGTTTACAAAAAGTAACGAAGTCCTATACATTGAAAGAGACACTAGTTTACAATATGATATTGATCATGTGATCTTGCTCCATTACAAAGTGCTTTGTATTTAGATTACACTCTGAGATTTTCACTTCCCCACTCTGCAATGAGAAAGTGGAAAAAATCAATTAACTGCATTTTCAGTAAAATGTATTTCAGGAAAAGCCATATATGTTAGACATACTCAGTAAATGTTTTCATCTCCATGGTTTGTAATATACAACATTATTAAGGCTACAGAAGATACAACATTATTGAATAATAAACATCCTTCAGCTTCATATGTTTATTCAGATTATCCTATTTCTTTTAATAAATTCTTATCAGCTCTTACTTTATTTCCTCTACCTTGGTGGGTCCTGCGCTTATTGGCAGATTTTCTCACCTCAGTGATCTTCCCCTCTTGTGTAACCCACAGTTTTCCTCCAGTGTCTGATCAGGAGTTGGGAGGTTTGGGGGGAACTCATGCCCGCCCTCCACTCTAGGTTCCAGCCCAGGGCTCTGTGGATTGCAGCTGTCTTTAGTGCCTCCTGTAACAGCTACAACTCCCTGGGCTACTTCCCCATGGCCTCTTCCAAACACTTTCTTTATCCTCACCACAGGACCTTCCTCCTGGTGTCTGATAATGCTTTTACTCCTCAGTCCTCCAGCAACTCTCACTCTCACTCTCACTCTCACTCTCACTCTCAGCTCCCTGTGTCTTTTGCTCCTAGCTCCTCACACATGCACCTCACTGGCTAACTGGAAGGTTTTTAACTAGTTCCAGTCAGCCCTTGATTGGCTTCAGGCATCCCAATCAATCTAGCTATCTCCACTGCCTTCTGGAAGGAACTTAATTGGCCCCAGGTGTCTTGATTAACCTGGAGAAACTGCCATTTGGTTACCATGGTCCCAGGGATTCATTTAGCTGGGGCTAACATACCTGTTCCTCACTACTTTACTGTAGCCATCTGGCCCTGCCCCATCACAATAGTCAGTGAAAATAATATACAATTTATTCATATATGAGGTTAAAAACCAGTTTGGAACAGACATGAAAGATTATAAATTTCCTCATGGAATTCTAATTTAATGTTCAAATGTGCACATCCATTATTATTAATTATTATATTAAATAACACTATTTATTTGTTTTACTGTAGCATGTCGGACCGTATCATGTATCAGGACCGTATTACACTAAGTGCTGTACAAACACAGAACAAAAAGATGATCCATGAAATCATATGTCAGTGTACCAAATTATGTTTTCTTTTTACAATGAATTGGGTGTGCCCAGCATCTCAGAATAGTAAGGTGGTCATTTTACTTAATTACCAAGATGGCCAGTGGGACATACACCTATGCTTAAATGTTAAGAATGTAACTAAGTATTTTCCTAAAAGGAGGTGTGCTTTTTTGGTTTTGTTTTGTTTTCAATAAGAACCTATGCTCCTGATTAGGTGAACTTACCTGATACAAGATAGTAAGTGCCTAAGTGTATTTAATGAATCATATAGTAGCTGATAAATACATAAGCAATACATAACTAATAGAATTGTTGGCCTAGTTTAGTGTGATCAATAAGTTCTGAAATTTGCAGTTCTGTAGACTCACTAGTAATTGAAAATACATTTTGAGGTTTGGCAAGAAAAAGAAGAATTAAAAAGTTTCAATGTTAATATAACATTAGTTATTTTAACCGGAATTAATTTTATTCCAGAAATGGGCTATGATTGTTGCTCCAATGGTTAGTATGTGGAAAACAAATACAAAACAAAAACCACAAAACTCTGAAATTGAATAATCTTTTCTAAATATAAAGTTTTACTGTGCTATGACACACAGATACCAAACAAAGTACAAACCAAGTGTGTTAGTGCTGTAGCAGACCGGTACACATAGAATTTTGGACCTAAAGTAATTTCTGCAAGTTCTAGTAGATCTTCTCTGCCACAGGAATGCAGCAGATACATTCTTTATATTTGAGAACCATACATTTTCAGGTTAAATACAACTTTAATTTGCTGCCATGCAAGAACAGAACGTTACAGCAAGAGATTTCAGGATAGTTTATATTTCAAACTGACATTAGGGTTTAAAAGGTTTTAGGGTCTCAAAGATATTACTTTAAGGGTAGATTTATGTGCTGGATTCCATATACTTAACTATATGAATTAACATTGATTGTCTAACCTTGTGATGTGACTGGCAGAGTGCTGCTTGAGTGCTGTAATTCTCATGCACTACAGGAGGCATAGTGTTATCCAAATCCCAATGGTACTCCACTGAATTGATGAAATGACCAGGAAGGCCTAATTAAAGCTGTTCAGCTCAAATGTATTGATGTATTACATCTATTACAGCTTGGTTCAATAGGTCTACCCTATGAATACTGCCACAGCCTGTAAAGCAAACTAAACAGACTGAATAAATAATGCTGAAAGGAAAAGAGACACCCATGGAATCCAAGCTGCAGAATGCAAAATGCAACAGGATGATCTGGGGACTTATTATCACATAATCCTATATAAATAACTATATTCTTTATCCTTTACCAGATGAAAAAAGGAAGCACATGCTAAGATTAAAAACTTGTCTGTGCATTGTGCATACTAAATTTCTGACTCTTCTCCTGAAAGTTTAGTTGCTTTTTTACAAAAAAGTCCTTCAAAGATTAGTGCTTTTTCCACCATTCAACCACCTTTAAATAGCAAATCCATTCTAATAGCCAGGAACTCTAGTAGTGCCCTATTTCTTATCTCTGTTTACTTTGGGTAATAAATTGTTAGTATTTCTAGTCTGTGTTAATCAATTCCTCAGGCATTTGTATTTCTGCACTCATTTAACAGAAGAGAGTTGTACAGCGTCTTCTTAAAATATATAGAATCAGAGCCATGTATAATATCTATTTCTAGCAGATCTGACCAAATCCAGATGAACTAAAGGGTATTTTTCTTCTACTGCAAGGCTGTAGTCTATAATAACAAACAAACAAAATCAGAAAAAAAAACCAGAAGGGAAATTAATTAAAAAAAAAAAAAAGGATAAAATTCTACCCTGGGATAAACCTGCCTATATCCTTCCTGATATGCTTCCACAGCTGAGAGAGCTGTCTGAAGATCTCCAGTCTTTGCTGGTTTTTTTGTTTTTTTTTTTGAATTCTGGTCAATGGAGGAGAGATAATGGAAGAATTCATGAACTTTGTCTCTCCATTTGACTTTGAAACTGCACAACTTTGGTATTAATTTGTTTCCTCACACATGGAAGTGGAACATACGGTCCTAGATAAGACCATCCCAGATATGATCTGATTATGATATGTAGGACAAATGAAACATACTTATTTGAAACCTCCTTTCATATGAGTGGTTCGGATAAAAGAGGTGAATATCCAGCTATAAGCAGAAAGCCAAAGGCCTGCCTGGAGTTCTGCTTTGCAGGAGCCACAAGTATTGTGTCATCATCCAATTTTACTTTGAGTTTGAATACTTGGCCTTCTTTTTCCACCTCCCACACTGTAAGACACTCAGTCCTCCCATAAGCCATGTTCACTCTCATAGAATGGTACATGAGAACGTAAGAGACGCTATACTGGGTCAGACCAAGGGTCCATCTAGCCCAGTACCCTGTCTTCCAAAAGTGGCCAGGGCCAGGTCTCCCAGTGGGAATGAACAGAACAGGAAATCACTAGTGCCCTCATTGCTGCTTTTGAGTCTCTCATTACAATGAGGAAGGAGAGAGTTGCTCTATACTCTTTGTAGCAGATGGAAGATGAGGTTAAATAGACTCTTTTGTGGCCACCTTCCCTGCATCTCCTTTCTTGAAACCAAGAGAAGGAAAGGAGGGGAATACACATTTTTGGGATCAAAACCCTATGTAAGACAAAGAGCATGGGAAAGGAAACTAAAGGAGACAGACTTCTGACTAAGCAGCACCCTTAAGGGCTTATTTTGATTTCTTTGCCTCATCCAGACTTCCCTATTTTGCTCCTCCCACTCCTTCACAGCTCTTCTGAATCACTTATCACTAAGTGTCTTCTGGGCAGGTAATGAAGTTATATTTTATCGTCCTTCCCAATATTTTCTTGGAATGATTTAGCTGTTTGGAGAACTTAATTTTTGATATTTGGGGAGCCAGCAACTGAAATTCAGGACCCTTTCCATATATCAAGCAAATGAATGTGTTGGGATTTTTTGCAGCAGGGAACTATTGGAAAACACATGCTCCTCTTTCTGGTGTGCTGCCATGGGGATCTGACTAGACCGAACGTAGGACAGACTAAAGCTCTGCCTTTTAGAGGTGCTTAGTATGGGAAACCCCACTCATCAATATGATAAGGTTTCTCTGAGGAAACCTGAAATGTAGCTTCCCTACATTAAGCACATTTCCCAAAAGTTTTCCTAATCATTAAAAAGCAGATGTGGGATATTCAAACTTAAAGGATAATAAGGTGATAAATAAAAGCCAGCATGGATTTTTAAAGGACAAAGCATGTCAAACAAATCTAATTATTTGTTGATAGGGTACCTATCCCAGGTTATAGGGAGAAGCAGTAGACGTGCTATATCTTGTATCAGAGGGGTAGCCGTGTTAGTCTGCATCCGTAAAAGCAGCTAAGAATCCTGTGGCACCTTTTATACTAAAAAACATTTTGGAGTATGAGCTTTCGTGGGTCAATACCTACTTTGTCGGATGCATGTAGTGGAAATTTCCAGGGGCAGATATATATATATATGCAAGCAAGCTAGAGATAATGAGGTTAGTTCAATCAGAGAGGATGAGGCCCTCTTCTAGCAGTTGAGGTGTGAAAACCAAGGGAAGAAACACTGGTTCTGTAGTTGGCAAGCCATTCACAGTCTTTGTTTAATCCTGAGCTGATGGTGTCAAATTTGCAGATGAACTCAAGCTCAGCAGTTTCTCTTTGAAGTCTAGTCCTGAAGTTTTTTTGTTGCAGCATGGCCACCTCAAGATCTGCTATAGTGTGGCCAAGGAGGTTGAAGTGTTCTCCTATAGGTTTTTGTATATTGCCATTCCTAATATCTGATTTGTGTCCATTTATCCTTTTCCATAGAGACTGTCCTGTTTGGCTGAAGTACATAACGGAGGGGCATTGCTGGCATATGATAACATATATTACATTGGTGGACGTGCAGGTGAATGAACCGGTGATGGTGTGGCTGATCTGGTTAGGTCCTGTGATGGTGTCGCTGGTGTAGGTATGTGGGCAGAGTTGGCATCGAGGTTTGTTGCATGGATTGGTTCCTGAGTTAGAGTTACTATGGTGTGGTGTGCAGTTACTGGTGAGAATATGTTTCAGGTTGGCAGGTTGTCTGTGGGCGAGGACTGGCCTGCTACCCAAGGCCTGTGGAAGTGTGGGATCATTGTCCAAGATGGGTTGTAGATCCCTGATGATGCATTGGAGAGGTTTTAGCTGCGGACTGTATGTGGCACAACAGGACTCCACTGGCCAACACATACAGTCCCCAGCTAAAACCCCTCCAACACATCATCTGGGATCTACAACCCATCCTGGACAATGATCCTACACTTTCACAGGCCTTGGGTGGCAGGCCAGTCCTCGCCCACAGATAGCCTGCCAACCGGAAACATAGTCTCACCAGTAACCGCATACCACACCATAGTAACTCTAGCTTAGGAACCAGTCCATACAACAAACCTCGATGCCAACTCTGCCCACATATCTACACCAGTGACATCATCACAGGACCTAACCAGATCAACCACACCATTACCGGTTCATTCACCTGCACGTCCACCAATGTAATATATGCCATCATATCCCATCAATGCCCCTCTGTTATGTACATCTGTCAAACTGGACAGTCTCTACGGAAAAGGATAAATAGACACAAAACAGATATGAGGAATGTCAATATACAAAAACCTGTAGGAGAACACTTCAGCCTCCCTGGCCACACTATAGCAGATCTTAAGGTGGCCATCCTGCAACAAAAAAACTAGAAGAGGGCCTCATCCTCCCTGATTGAACTAACCTCATTATTTCTAGCTTGCTTGCATATATATATGTGCCCCTGGAAATTTCCACTACCTGCGTCCGACGAAGTGGGTATTCACCCATGAAAGCTCATGCTCCAAAATGTTTGTTAGTCTATAAAGTGCCACAGTATTCGTTGATGCTATATGTTGACTTTAGTAAGGCTTTTGTCACAGTTCATCATGATATTTTAATAATCAAACTAGGGAAATATGGTTTAGATGAATTTACTATAATGTGGGCATATAATTAGTTGAACGACTCGTTCTTAAAAAGCAGTTTATAATGGTTCATTCAGAAACAGGGAGGATGTGTCAAGTGGAGTCCCTCAGGGGCCTGTTGTCTTCAGTATTCTTCAATATTTTAATTAATGACATGGAAGATGGAGTGGAGTTTATAAACTCTGCAGAAGACACCAAGCTGTGAGGGATTGCTAGCACTTTGGAGGACAGGATTAGGATCCAAAATGATCTTGATAAATTGGATAATTAATATGAACTCCTAAAGATGAAGTTCAATAAAGACAAGTGCAAAAGTACTACACGTAGGAAGGAAAAATCAAATGCACAACTCCAAAATGAGGAATAAATGGTTAGGCCAAAGGACTGCAGAAAAAGATTTAGGGCTTATAGATGGTCACAAATTGAATATGAATCAACAATGTGCTGCTATTGCAAAAATGACAAATGCAATTCTGGGATGTGTTAACAGGAGTGTCATATGTAAGACACAGGAGGTAGTTCCACTCTACTCACCACAGATGAGGCCTTAGCTGGAGTACTGTTTCCAGTATGGAAAAAAGTGAAGAATTGGAGAGAGTCCAGTGTAAAGCACCAAAATGATAAGAGGGTCAGAAAACATGCCATATGAAGAAAGATTGAAAGAATTGGGCAGATATAGTCTAGACCAGAGGAGACTGAGGAGGAACATGATGAAAATCTTCAAATATGTAAAAGGTTGTTTTAAAGAGAATTGTAATCAGATAATCCTCCATGTTCCCTGAAGGTAGGACAAGTAGCAATCAGCTTAGTTATAGCAAGGAAAATTTAAGTTTCATAGGAAACATCTTTTTTTAACTAAAAGGATACTTAAGCACTGGAATAGGCTTATAAAGGAGGTTATAGATGCCTCATCATTGGAGGCTTTTAAGAACAGATTAGACAAATATCTGTCAGGGATGGCCACGCTATACTTTGTCCCGTCTTAGTGTAGAGAATATGGACTAGAAGGTCATTCCAGCCCTACATTTCTGTGATTCCTTGTCCTCTTCTGGTTGGATTTGTTACTTGCTGGATTTGCAAGGCAAATCTGGCAAGAAAAATAGTAAATGGAGTTAGTACGGACCAAGGGCTAGATTGTGCCTTTTAATGCCCTGCGCTACTTGGAGTTGCATAACCCCACCCCAAAGGGAACTTGGGAAGGGAGTGTGACTGGTGTACATGAAGTGTAAACAATCTGCTCCTCTTCTTCTGTTTGTCTTACTCTTCAGGCTGGTGTAGAGGGGACTATCGCTACCCTTCTCTGCTTTGGGCTGCACAGAGTGGTTGACAATGGGTAGATTAGGAAATATGAATGTATACAAACCCACCACTGAAGATTAAATACATCCTAAGATATTAATGGTGTTTTTTTTCAAAAGCACTCTTCATTGCCTAACGCTTCCCCCATTGAAGCCAATGGGCATTTTACCACTGATTTCAATGAAGGATCTGTTCTACACACAATTCTTGCATTGACTGAACTATTTTAATTAGGGGTATGAGTTTTTACTGGAATCGTTCAACTGAAAATCCCTACAATGAACATAGTTATGCCAGTACAAAGGTGCTTTTTACCAGTGCCCCTTCCTATATGGGAATAGCTAGATTGGTCTATAAAAGCAGCAGAGAGTCCTGTGGCACCTTATAGACTGACAGACATTTTGGAGCATGAGCTTTCATGAGTGAATACCCACTTCATCGGATGCATGTAGTGGAAATTTCCTGGGGCAGGCTAGAGATAAATTTCCTGGAGCAGGCAAGCAAGAAGCAGGCTAGAGATAAAGAGGTTAGTTCAATCAGGGACGATGAGGCCCTCTTCTAGCAGCTGAGGTGTGAAAACCAAGGGAGAAAACACTGGTTCTGTAGTTGGCAAGCCATTCACAGTCTTTGTTTAATCCTGAGCTGATGGTGTCAAATTTGCAGATGAACTGAAGCTCAGCAATTTCTCTTTGAAGTCTGGTCCTGAAGTTTTTTTGCAGCAGGATGGCCACCTTAAGGTCTGCTATAGTGTGGCCAGGGAGGTTGAAGTGTTCTCCTACAGGTTTTGCCATTCCTAATATCTGATTTGTGTCCATTTATCCTTTTCCATAGAGACTATCCAGTTTGGCTGATGTACATAACAGAGGGGCATTGCTGGCATATGATAGCATATATTACATTGGTGGACGTGCAGGTGAATGAACCGGTGATGGTGTGGCTGATCTGGTCAGGTCCTGTGATGGTGTTGCTGGTGTAGATATGTGGGCAGAGTTGGCATTGAGGTTTGTTGCATGGGTTAGTTTCTGAGTTAGAGTTACTATGGTGCGGTGTGCAGTTACTGGTGAGAATATGCTTCACGTTGGCAGGTTGTCTGTGGGCGAGGACTGGCCTGCCACCCAAGGCCTGTGAAAATGTGGAATTATTGTCCAGGATGGGTTGTAGATCCCTGATGATGCGTTGGAGGGGGGTTAGCTGGGGACTGTGTGTGATGGCCAGTGGAGTCCTGTTGGTTTCTTTCTTGGGTTTGTCTTGCAGTAGGAGGCTTCTGGGTACACAGCTGGCTCTGCTGATCTGTTTCCTTATTTCCTCGTGCGGGTATTGTAGTTTTGAGAATGCTTGGTGGAGATTTTGTAGGTGTTGGTCTCTGTCTGTGGGGTTAGAGCAAATGTGGTTGTACCTCAGTGCTTGGCTGTAGACAATGGATCGTATGGTGTGCCTGGGATGGAAGCTGGAGGCACGAAGGTAGGCATATCGGTCAGTAGGTTTTCAGTATAGGGTAGTGTTAATGTGACCATCACTTATGTGCACCGTGGTGTCTAGGAAGTGGACCTCCCGGGTAGATTGGTCCAGGCTGAGGTTGATAGTGGGATGGAAGCTGTTGAAATTGTGGTGGAATTTTTCCAGAGTCCCCTTCCCATGGGTCCAGATAATATATATTGATCTAAGCACCTTCATACTGGTATGACTGCATCACAGAGCTGGTTGCGAATGTTTTGATGAAGTATTTCTTGTCAGAAAATGCTGATTCATCAAAACAAAAACTTTTAATGACAATTGTCCGGTTCAGACAAAACTCATAGGGAAGGTTTTTCAGGGCCTGCATGGAAACCAATGAGTGGGTGCCCCACTACAGAATAGTTAATGGCTTGATTGCTAGAGCATCATGTGGAATTTGGAAGATCAAGGTTTAAGTCTCTCATCTTCTTGATTTTGAGCAAGCACTAGAACCCAGATCTCTGACTACCCCCAAGTGAGTATCGTAGCCACCAGAATATTTGCTATTCTCAGGCACGGTACTCACACTGATATAAATTATACATTTCCATATATATTGATTTTGTCCTGAGGCAGAACAGAAAGTATTTTGAAGTCTCAAATTTTTTGTAGGACGGGAAAATCTTTTTCCTACCAGCTCTGATGCATCCACACTAGGGGGCTGCATTACTTTAACTATACCAGCACAGTTAAAGTGATACAATTGTTGTGTGTGATGAGCCCTAAGAGAACCTACCCTCCCATTAACAGTGTATTTGAACAGTCATAGAGAACTGCAGTGGTATATTCAGAATCAGAGAAAAACAAATGTAGTAGTAAGTTTCAAAAGGGGTGGGGAAGAATGATCGAGGGAGTTTCTAATTCTTCTTCACCTTTTCCTTATCCCAAGTCAAGGTTGGCTGTTCTTGTTCTTCATCTCCAAGCATTCCTGTCAAGTATGTCTTCCCGGCTAACACCAACCTTCTTCATGTTTGCCTTCAGCATCTTGAACCACTTTTTCTAGGTCTTCCTCATGGTCTTTGTCCCATAATTACTAGACCTTGTAGTCTCTGACCAATGTATCCCATTTCTCATTGTCTCCCATTACCAAATCATCTCAGTCAATGCTCTCTAAGCTTTTCCATGTGGGGGGCTACCTGTATCATGGCTCAGACCATTTCACTGCAGAGTTTACCAGCTTTTGTTTTATCCAGCACCAACCTGAGCATTCTCATTTTGGCAGTGTGAAGTAGTTGCTCTTCTCTCTTCCTCATAGGCCAGCATTCTGATCCATATGTCGTGGCTGGTCTAATCATGGTCTTATATACTTTGCTTTTTAGTTTATTTGGCATATTCCTATTACCAAGAATTTCCGTCAACTCTCTCCATTTGCACTAACCTCTCTTCATGCAACTTCTAACATCCACATCCACGTTCAATCATAACTCAACACTGAACCCAGGTATTTGAATTATTAGGGAATTTCTAAGTAAAATTAACAAATACTGAGTGAATGAAAATTGTGACCATCTTGAAGAATAATGGGACAAGTATGAATTTATAAAAAATAAATCTTTGCAAACTTGATTGTTTTTGATAGCAATAACAAATACATTATTATTATTATGTAGATAAAGAGAATGCAGTAGATCCAATATATTTATATTTTAGCAAAGCATTTTAACCTATCTTACAAGATCTTATCTGAAAACTTATTTCAGATTTATCTGAATAGCAACAGTTTTATGGACACAATGCTCATAAGAGCAGGGAAATGATAAACTGCAAGGGGTGCAGTGTCTAATGCTGCAGTATTAGTTTTAGTTTTAGTTAACAACTTAATTAATTAACTAAAGGAGGCGGTAAACAGCAAGTTAATGAGATAATGAAATCCACAGACTACATTAATTTGGGTGACAGTTGTAAACAGCAGTGAGGTCAGAGAAATAATAGAAAGAAAGAAACAGAGGTTAGTGTTGGCCAGAAACTAAATCTGACTTTGGAAAGTGTAAGCTGATAAATAAAAGGTGAAATAATGTAAAAATGCAGATGCCTAATACATGAAATAAATTTACTATTTTATGAATTTATGAGTCATTTAAGAATCTTGTTATTTTAACCATGCATCTTTCATCTCGAAAGCCAAGAGACAGTTGCAGTACAAGTGTTTTCTGTCATGTAAGCGGTGGTGCCTGCACCCATATTTATCTAGCGATGACCATGCAATAACAACACATAACCTCATGACATGAAGGCTTGCGCATTGAAGCACCATCGAACAAGGCTGCCTGCGGTGAATCACTTCAGCTTGTAGCTTGTGCATTTATTTCAATAACAATGATCATGCTCTGCCCACCCTCTATTCTTTATATTTCCTGTCAGTGTATAAAGATTTTAATGGTGCAGACCCTGGTTTCAATTCAAGACTAGGTTTATAAAAGTAACTAGCAGCTCTGGGTGCCTTAATGTTTGAATCTGAGACACATTAAAGGGGATTTTCATAGAGCAGTTGCTTTGATCTTTTTAAAGAACCTTTTAGGCATCTCAAATTGGGTGTCCAAATATTGGTCCATGAAAAACCACTAGCCCCATCTGAAATGTTGGCCCAAATCTCCTCCTTATAACTCATTCTGAGGGCTATCACAACTCAATGACCACTGTCCTTCTAAGGCTCCAACAGATGCATCTATTATTGGCCAGTTTTCTTTCTCTTAAAGCCTGCCAGAAAGCAAGAAAAGGGAAGTGGGGAAACATTATCAAGCTCTCAGTATCTACTCTTACAAAGCCAGGTCCAAAGTTCCTCTTTACTTTTTCAGTGGCCACAAAATGTTGGGAACCTGAACTATTTAACAGCATGAAGGAGGAAACGATGTAAGCGTTTGTATCTCAACGACTTAGCCAGTGCCATGAGTGGGGATATATGTTACATCACACTCTCTTATTGGCTTATGAACTGTAGCCACACACTGAACCCATTTTGGCACACCCACAACTATCCATTTTCACTAAACCATTCATGTTGAAATCTGCTTTTACTGAATTTAGTGTTGTAAAATTCCCTAAATGGCTTAGTAGAGGGCCAGGAATCCTTTAGAAATACATGCATTATTATTAATTATAACGACTGCTAGTTTTTCAATTCTGTTAGTCAATTTTTTTAATTGTATCTTATCAATATTCAAGCTGTGCCAGTTTGGAACAACTGTGCCTCCAGCTGAGATTGTAGAAAATGATGTACCACCTCAAGCTAGTATATTCTTCATATTCATATCAAATTTAATGACATTACTGCACACTGAAACGTGAAACTATACAAGGGAAGGTGGAAAGGAGCTATTTGTCTTAACAGCCAAGTGTTTAAAGTTTTATTGGGGCAAAGGGTGATAGGGAGGGAGGAGTGGGAGGGAATCTGGAACCAGGCTTTCCATTCATTCAGGCATTTTTCAAAATGTCAGCCAGAGTGTTTTCCGATCTCTGGCCTTGTCTGGAAAGCCAATCACCACATGCCCCAAATCTAATTCAAACTGTTCACTTCAGCTCTAATCAATATGTCACTCTGAGATGTAATGCTGTGATGTTGTTTATACATTCCTTTTGGACTGTTTCTCATTTCCACATAATAATGTTCCAAGTGTAGAGCTGTTTATGAGCATCATAGCTGTCACTTGTCATGGTCAAATAGCTTTCAAAGTGTAGCCAATTAGATTTATATTTTTGTTGATTCACACTTATTAGAGTCTTATGCAACTGAAAAGAAAGTATTTTCCCCTGTGTGTTTCTCCTTCACAAACACAAGCTAGGAAGTATCTCTTACTGCCCAAGTGGCAAAGAATCCTATGGCACCTTGTAGAATAACAGACGTTTTGGAGCATGAGCTTTCATGGGTGAATACCCACTTCGTCAGATGCATGTCTTACTGCCCAGATACTCAACTCATTCCCTAAAGATCCTTTTTATAACAAGGAAATAAAATACCACTCAATAGTGTGGGAGTGAGCCACCAATGAAACCCTGTGAAGGTCTGAAAACACTGTATTTTAAATAACAATGTTGCAAAGAAAGCATCCGCTTTATATTTGCAGTGGTTTGGTGATGATCATGGAACAAGAATTAACCTTGCTTTGACAATGGATTTTTCACATTTGCATTACAGGTCAGCAGCTGAATGATATCTGTCAAACTGTATATAATCACATCAGGTTAAATAATGATTTTCCTATGTCGGGCTTTGCTTCACAGTATTTTCATCAAAGTGCCAGCAGCAAAATGCCCATTTACTGCTTCCACCCACTGTTCCTAGATAATTATCCATAACAATGCTTTCCAAGGGAAAGAAAAAACCTGCTATTTGTTATTTTTGTGTTACAGACTTCATATTGCTGTGGGTTAGGTCAGATCACAGAACATGGCACAACCTAAGACATTGCAACATGACAGGGAGTTCATTTTCCCAAAGAAATATAAAGAAATATTTTTTTAAATGGGCTTTTTTTTTTTAAAAAAAAAAAGGTAGCAGCTTCTGAAAAACACAAACCATAAAGAACAAAATAAAAAAGCTGAACAGCTTTATGTTTCCAATAGCCACAATGTGGAATCCCTCACTGCATAAAAATCCAATTACCTCCATGCAAGAGGCTGCCTTCCTAACCTATAGGTAAGCTACCAGTACATATTTACCTAATCATAGAGGTCCCCATATTTCTCATTTTCACTCACTAGAAATGTTTGCTTCTAATTTATAGTATATCCAGGATTAGAATAAACACACCACCATTACACTGTGCTACTTGGCATGCAAGAACTTGGGAAATACTTGTGAGTCAGTCAAAAATCTCTGTAATGAAAACATAACCTATTGAAATAGTTAGCACTCACACTTGTTGCGCATATTCATTTATACCTTCCAATACTTCAAACTCATGAAGAAACTTGCACAGATACAGACAGATATCATCTTCCTTTCCAAATGCAAACGGATGGACATCATACCAAATGGACTAAAGGTAAAAAATCCACTGCTATCTACATACTACACAGACCACAGTGAGAGATTATGCCATACTCTATCAAAGAAACTGAGGAAACACCTGATCAGAATCCTATATAGCAAACAGGAAAACATCAAAAAAGAGCTCTCCAACCTGGAGACTCTCCTTAATAACCAAACTTCCATATAAACAGACTTCACTAAAATAAGACAGGAGATCCACATTACTCACTTCACCTCTCTGCAAAGGAAAAAGGTCTGTAAGCTGTCTAAACTCCTACCTGCCACATGGGGCCACAACCGTGGTACCCCTAAACCACCCAGCAATATCGTCAATCTATCCAACCACACACTCAGCCCAGAAGAAAAGTCTGTCCTATCTCTTGGACTCTCTTTCTGCCCTGCCACCCGACCAACATGATATAGTTCTGCGGCGATCTGGAAACCTACTTTCGCTGTCTCCAACTCAAAGAATATTTTCAGGACAACACTGAACAGCGCACTGATACACAGGTACCCTCCCACCAACAGCACAAGAAGAAGAACTCCACATGGACTCCTCCTGAAGGTTGAAATGACAGTCTGGACCTATATATTGAATGCTTCCGCCGACATGCACAGGCAGAAATTGTGGAAAAACAACATCGCTTGCCTCATAACCTAAGTCGTACAGAATGCAATGCCATCCACAGCCTCAGAAACCACCCTGACATTATCATCAAAGAAGCTGATAAAGGAGGTGCTATTGTCATCATGAACTGGTCTGACTAGCAAAAGGAGGTTGCCAGACAACTCTCCAATACCAAATTCTACAGGCCACTTCCCTCAGATCCCACTGAGGAATACACTAAGCAACTGCACCATCTACTCAGGACACTGCCTACACTAACACCAGAACAAATCAACATACCCTCAGAGCCCCGACCAGGGTTATTCTATCTACTACCCAAGATCCAGAAACCCAGAAATTCTGGATTCCCCATCATCTCGGGCATTGGCACTCTCACTGAAGGACTGTCTGGATATGTGGACTCTCTACTCGGACCCTATGCCACCAGCACTCCCAGCTATCTCCGTGACACCACTAATTTCTGGAAGAAACTACAATGCATTGGTGACCTTCCAGAAAACACCATCCTAGCCACCATGCATGTAGAGGATTTCTACACAAACATCCCACACACAGATGGAATACAAGCTGTCAGGAACAGTATCCCTGATGATGCCACAGCACAACGCTGCTGAGCTCTGTGCCTTTATCCTTACACACAACTATTTCAAATTTGATGACAATATGTATCTTTAGATCAATGGCACCGCTATGGGCACCCACATGGCCCCACAATATGCCAATATTTTTATGGCTGACATGGAACAACGCTTCCTCAGCTCTCGTCCACTCATGCCCCTTCTCTACCTACTCTACATTGATGACATCTTCATCATCTGGACCCATAGGAAGGAGACTCTGGAAACATTCCACCACAATTTCAACAGCTTCCACCCCACCATGAACCTCAGCCTGGAAGGGAGGTCCACTTCCTAGACACCACGGTGAAAATAAGTGATGGTCACATTAACACCACCCTATACCGAAAACCTACCGACTGCTATGCCTGCCTTCGTGCCTCCAGCTTCCATCCTGGGCACATCATGCGATCCATTGTCTACAGCCAAGCACTGAGGTACAACTGCATCTGCTCTAAAGCCTCAGACAGAGACCAACACCTACAAAATCTCCACCAAGCATTCTCAAAACTACAATACTCGCACAAGGAAATAAAAAAACAGATCAACAGAGCCAGCCGTGTGCCCAGAAGCCTCCTACTACAAGACAAACCCAAGAAAGAAACCAACAGGACTCCACTGGCCATCACATACAGTCCCCAGCTAAAACCCGTCCAACGCATCATCAGGGATCTACAACCCATCCTGGACAATGACCTCACACTTTCACAGTCCTTGGGTGGCAGGCCATTCCTCGCCCACAGACAACCTGCCAACCTGAAACATATTCTCACCAGTAACTGCACACCACACCATAGTAACTCTAACTCAGGAACTAACCCATGCAACAAACCTCGATGCCAACTCTGCCCACATATCTACACCAGCGACACCATCGCAGGACCTAACCAGATCAGTCACACCATCACCAGTTCATTAATCTGTACGTCCACCAATGTAATATACACCATCATATGCAAGCAATGTCCCTCTGTTATGTACATCGGCCAAACTGGATAGTCTCTACAGAAAAGGATAAATGGACACAAATCAGATATTAGGAATGGCAGTATACAAAAACCTGTAGGAGAACACTTCAACCTCCCTGGCCACAGTATAGCAGACCTTAAGGTGGCCATCCTGCAGCAAAAAAACTTCAGGACTAGACTTCAAAGAGAAACTGCTGAGCTTGAGTTCATCTGCAAATTTGACACCATCAGCTCAGGATTAAACAAAGACTGTGAATGGCTTGCCAACTACAGAACCAGTTTTTCCTCCCTTGGTTTTCACACCTCAACTGCTAGAAGAGGGCCTCATCGTCCCTGATTGAACTAACCTCATTATCTCTAGCTTGCTTGCATATATATACCTGCCCTTGGAAATTTCCACTACATGCATCTGATGAAGTGGGTATTCCCCCACGAAAGCTCATGCTCCAAAAAATCTGTTAGTCTATAAGGTGCCACAGGATTCTTTGCTGCTTTTCCAATATTTATATCTCTTCCACATTGAATAAAGTTAGGCCTAATAGTCAATGGCCAAAACCAGATATATTTATTCCATTAACTAATCCTAGGAGTTTTGATAGAATGGAATTTAGCTCTGTACCACCTGTTTAACTTTTGGATTTGCAAAATAAGCTCCTTAGTGAAACATAACCAACCCCAGTTTGGCCATCCCTACTATAGAGTAAATACTAAATTATAAAAATAAACAGCTTTGTTAAAAGGAGAAAAATCAACTTGCACTTATTCCTAAATTGTCCAATATCTGATTCAGTACATGTGTATCTTCAGTGCTCTCATTAACTAATACCACAGAGTAGGGCCTTAATTCAAAATAATCCCATTGAACTCAATGGGCTAGCAATTTGGACTATGTGCCAGTGCAGAGATGCTAGGTAGTAAGAACTTCCCTCACACACCTCCAAGGGCTATCTGAGCATGAGGTGCTACTTTGCAGGATTACGTAGACTCTATGCACCTGCTCCTCCCCTACTCGCTGAAGCAAGTGGGTGGGGAGTAACAGAGAGCAGAGACTTGGCTCCAACCCTCAGTGCACTGACTCTGGGCTGTACAGCCCAGGAGATGTTGTAATTTTGTTGCTAAATTAGTCCAGTAGCAAATTATTAGTTTACAACCCCAGAACAAAAACCTGGGAGGGAGTCTGCTAAACTAAACTGTCACTCCTGACCAAATGGAACAGGCTCAGCCAATTAGGTATGCAGCAGAAATAGCACGCATCTTTTTGAGCAAAATGTCCCAATGAACCAAGTCTAAAAGCAAGATGCTGAAAGAGTTTGGGTGTGTCATGATGCAGCAAAAATAAATAACGAAATACTTCCACTGATCTATTAGGGTGAAAAAAAAAGGTCTCACCACTCTTCATTTGCAAACGCAGTTCAAACTTGAATTGCAGCTAATTTTGAGTACTTTTGTGGTTTGACTTGGTCAGATGGTATGGCACTAGTAACCAGTTCATTTCTTCAGGATTTGGGTCCTGACTCAGTGATACACGTAACCACATGCTTAAAATTAAGCACAATCTTCAGTGCCTTCCTGACCTGAGGCCTTGGTAATGAACTACTACTGAATGGGCTTTTGGAGGCATAGAAAGTACTCTTGGTAAAGTAATATTTGTAGTAAATGGGGGCTCTTAATGACATGGATTCTATATCCAACTAATGTTGCCAATGCAGTTATTCCAGATTTACATTTTTGAATTGAGGGTGTAAATCTGTCTCGTCTCTCCACCTGCAACATTTTGAAATCATTCAGCGTCAACATATCTGAGCACAAGTCTAAAGTCTGAAAAGAGCTGGTGGGAAGAGGTGGTTCGATTCTATTATAATAGTCTATTAATTGGGACAGAGTAATGGCACAACATAGCTCAACAGTTTACTTTGTTGTATCAAACTCTACCCAACAAAAAGGCTTTCATTTTGAGGAACCACACTACTCCAGCAATTAATGATTATGTTCTAGTGTAGTCTGGCCACCTCCCCATGTAACTTGCTTCACTATACCATGGCCTAATTCTGATCACACTTGCACTGCTTTTGCACCAGTGTAGCTCCACTGACCTGAATGGAGTTACCTTTGTTTTATACCAGTATAACTGAGATCAGAATCAATCTCTAAAATTACATTATTAGTCTATGTGAGAAAGCATTTTTGTACAGTAATATGGGTTAGAAATACATATATGATGGGTTTGTAGTTTGTTGAATAAAAATTTAAAATATATATATGTTCTGTGACCCTGACATGATATGATGCCTTCATTTAACTTTGAAGGTGACTTACAGCATAACATTTCCAAATTGTACTTGAGTGGATATGGGATTTTCTGTGAATATCAATGCACTAATTTTCAAACTGGCAATTTACTCCTTAACAAACCATATCGTAGAAAGAAGGTATTAGACCCCAATACTATGAGCTTCAATAAAAATGATCTTAACAAAAATATTTTTCATAATACAATATATCCTAATGAACACCTGGTCTGTCAAGTGTTAAACTTACAAGGTAAATCTCTGCAAATAGGCTGGACATGGTTCAAGAGTTGAAGAGAGAAATCATATTTTATCACTGATTTGAGGACAGTGTTATGCATGGCTGCCTTGGTTCCACTGAACAGAAGGAAGATCTCTGGAGTCTTTAGATCCATCCTCTAGACTGGTAGAGGATGACTGACCTGAGATTCACCTTATTTACTTTGGTGTTAATGTGCCTGTTCCACTTCAGGTATAAGAAAAATTAAAGTGAATTCCTGAGTGTTCAGTGGAGCTCTGTTAAACCTACAGAGATATACTGCGGGAAATTAAAAAAAATCCTGTATATATAGTCCTTAAAATGTTTTCAATGAATTACATCTTTCTAATTTAATCTTAAATAGAATGCTATGAATCTGAGTATTTAGGATGGAGATTTAAAAATCTATCCCAGGAAAATATAAGGGAATGAAGACCTTGTATAGAGTGTATTACTAATAGAATGACCAGTCTGGATCAAATAAAGCCCACAGCTAAGCTTCATGCTTAATTACTCTCAAAGTGGTTCAAAGACATTTGCTTGCTGTGTCTAGTCATATGTCTAAAATAATATTCACAAAGCTGATGGAATGATCAGAAAAGAAGTGATGTTGCTTGCAGTGATGACCAATAGCAGCACCAGTAGCTAGAGAAATTTGCCTTTTGTATTTTGCTTTCACCAAAGGCAACTAGTTAGTATATAGCTTAGCTGTCAAATAATGTATGGCCCTGTTGGCACACTTACAGTAGAATGGGCACAATGTGATTTGGAAGAAATCAGCTGACATAAGGCAGAATCATCTGTGAAAAGAAAGAGGTCATTACTGGCTTCTTCTGCTAGATGACTTAGGAAAAGGAATAAAAGTGTCAAGCTCTGCATGGATCCTTTAGGCTTTCCAGGGTAGCAAGACATTGGCAATGACAAGTTGCCTTCTGTTAGGGAGCTATTCCAGAAGAAAACTGAAGATGCTGAAGGATTTTACTAGAGTCAGCAAAATTGTTTGTTAGTAATGTCATTGGGTCTGTTGATGTTTGCAAGCATGCATGCATGTGTACACACATGAACTTTTTGACCGAACTAGATAAGAACGGGAGAGAATAAATTATAATTATTTCCACATTACTGTTTGCCAGTTCAAAAAATCTGTCAATTATTCTAAATATAAACAAGTCTTTTAAAAAACTATATGTTTTAATGTCTTCCAGGAACAAAACATTGTTTCAAGCAAAAATGTTATAAAAATCACAGATTTTACTGTTTGGGGTATTTGATTTAATACCTATTGAATGTTGAATATATCTATCACAGTAGCCGGCCAATTAATATTTTTATCTATTAATTTAAGATGCATTGCTATCAAATTTCCTGATAAACATGGCAAAATTTCAATACAAAGTCCTCAGCAAATCTAATTTTATGCATGTGAAATTTGAAAAATGTTAGCAAATGAAATACGTTTCTCTAAACAAATTGATGGTTTGTAGATATCTGCATATTGCATTTTGTTCCTTACAAAACAACCAATTATGCTTTATGTTTTTGATTATTTAAGTTTAAGGCAAATGAAATTCAATAAAAAGTTAATTCTGATGCTCCATCAATAATGAAAATGAATTAAGGAAACCCATTTTGCCTACCGAAAAAGTCAGAAGTTCACTATGTTAACAAGCTTTTTATTAGGGCAGGTTTTGCATTTAAAAATATTCTGCAGACAACAAGAATAACGATACTACTGTAATGTAATCTTGGATCATGATGTAATTAATATGAACCACTTTTAGATGTTCTCTAAAAGTGATGTTTTGAAAATGCTCTTGAGTATTAATCATAAAAAATAAAAATCTTGCCCCAGACAGTACGGAACCATTTTTAGCTGGAATTGTCTCAGTTCTCTGACAGACCTTTTTAATCTTCCTGCTTAATCCAGTGGATATACTTATATAAATCTGAGTTTGGTATTTTCTTCATGTAGGGGTCACCCATTCAATAACTCTAGCAAAAATCTTAGCAAACCTCAGACTCATCAGCATCATCCAAAATGCTTAAAAACTGAATAACAACTGTTTTATTAGCCTTCATTAAAGCATGATATGTGCTATGTTTTTCTCAGTCCTGGATTAAGGTCCTCATTTAGAGTCCAGTGTTCTTCCCACCAGAGTCAATTGCAAAACTGCCAATGATTTCAGTGGCAGCAGGATTGGGACCTCAGGCAGTGTCTTTAATGAAGGTACCCATTAGCAAAGTAACTGGAAAGATTTCTCGCCATGTATAAATCTTCATTGTATTTTAAGATAATTACTTCAAATTCTCAACTGGGCTTGAATGTAGTAGCTCCATTGGCTTCAGTTAAGCTATTTTGATTTGCAACAGCTGAGGATCTGACCAGAGACATCTGTCCCCAAACATTCATAAAGATAACTTGAATTCTACTGTAAGCCCTGATCTCTTTTCCATTTCTTTCTTTTTATTAATTTCAAAATACCTGTCTCCATCCAGCTGCATTTACAATGAGTTTTTCATACAGTCTCCTAAGTTAAAGTAGAACTATGCATGCTGTGAACCTTTGACCCAAGTGAGACCAATGATCTTTCACTTTCAGATTTACTCTGTCGAATGGACTGTCTTGTGATTGAGTCATACCCTCCCCCAGAGTCACAGCCATCTCTTTGCTAATGAGGTCAGTTTTCTCCAACATAGGAAATGTGCTGCTGCTGTCACTTTGTTGGCTTTCTGTTGACTGTTGAGTCATTGAAAATGTTTTCCTGTCAATGCTTTGCATTTGTCTGCTATGTGAAGGGCTTTGTGAGATCAATATGGGATAACATTTGATAAACCTTCCTTGTAATTTTCTTATTCATCATTTTGATTTGTACTTGATTAAAACATCACGTTCAAAAGGATGCTGTCTAATTGCTTGTGATGATCTCACTAGTGAAAATTGATGGAGGAAGACAATATTTCCACTTATCCGTCCTTTATCTCTCATACTGGATAACTTTTAGCATCTCCCTTAAGGGATAGAATATTCATATATTTCCTAAAAAGGAAAAATAAACTGCCAATCTGTTCCAGGCCAGGTAGAAAATAGAGAAGACGTGTACTGAACTGAAAAAAAATTGTAGGTTGAGGGCAGTAAAGGGCTAGGTGCTCCTCTGGTGTAAATCAGTTGAAGTCAATGGAAATGTTTTGTACTAGCTGAGGATGTGACTCAGCATGCTAACTGTGGAGTTTTAGGGTGGAGGGGAAGTATGATTGGAGTCCGTTCCCGAATCATCCATCTTTGTCATACACATCATCATCTTTTCACTTCAACAAATACGTTTGCTTCTTTATAGGCCACTCATTATTTACCTCTTGGTTTATTATAGGCCCTGGGCACGCTCTATTAGAGGGAAGTCTGAATTTAACTGGGAGTGTTCCAGTTGGGAAGATCCTGCATGCTGCAATCTAGCCTTGGTGGCTACAACTCCAATGATCCCTTGGGGAAGAGAGAGAGACTTTCGGGGGCTACAGAGAGAGCATGTGGTGGAGGGGAGCCAGGATCCAGGTCAGGGGAGGTGAGATTGCTTTGTGGAGCTCTGCCCAAGCCAGGAGCTACTGCTAGAAAGCCAGAAGCTGCTGCTGAGAGTCTACTGGGGCTTCGAGCAAGCAAGGAGCCTCAGAGGCTCTTGGTGGGATTCACTGGAGCCAGAACAGAGACTGTTGCTGTGCACAGAACTAACTGCAGTGGGCTTGCAAGGCAGGCAGTATGAGTAATCACCATCTTTGTTGTTTGGCAAAGTGTTTGCAAGGGAAGGAGGGTAGCAAAGAGACTTGAAGGAGCTGCCTGAGTTTGAGAAGAGACAAAGTGGTCTTATCGTCTAGCCAGAATCTAGGGTTACTGATCTCTGGTTAAAATAATTCCCATCTTCAGAGGGCTTAGGATACATGGAAGGATCTCAGGTTAGAATTGCTCTGTCAGTTGCATTGACTGGACTGTTTTACTGGACCAAGAGAGTTCTGTCCCCAGCTTCAAGACCTTTAAGTATGCCCACACAAGCGTGGAAAACTCTGAAATTCAGAGGAGTGCACATTCAGGGTTGGTGTGAATGGTGATAGTATAAATGCTAGTTGATCGTTGTATTTACTACTGCAAACTGTATTTATTAATTGATTTACTGAAATGCCCCTTGCTGATTTAAACTGGTTGCAACATTTTAATTAATCTCAGCCTGTTATATCATGTTTTCTTAAATTGTTAAGTAAAGGTGTGTTAATGCTTATTTAAGTGTACATTGGTCATAATTGGTACTTTTGAGTTAGACCCATTGCACAGATCAGCTCAGGTTTATTCCTGGAGGCTCCCAAGGCAAGTCTTTGAGTGTGTACAGGGACTAGCTGGGAATTTCCTTTACAAGTAAAAGGACTACAGCAGTGGTGTGGATGGAAGATTCCCACCTATTCAGCATGACTACTGGGATACTCAGGATTTCCTTTACTGTCAAAAACAGCTGGGCACACAGGTGAGTGTTGCCTGCTCCAGAGTAACCCAGGGAGGAAATGGGGGGGGAGTTGTGTATGTGTGTCTTTAAAATAGACTTGTGCCAAACTCCCCAAGGATAGTGTACATAGATGTGTTATTTATTGCTCCTGTGGAAGTGTTTGTCATGGGGTACATTTAATAATTTAACACGTATGTGACTATGAGTAACAGAAAACAAAGGTAATGTTAAGGAATATTTTACTTCTAATAAATAAGGATGGTTTGGAAGTTGAGTAGCACATTCTATGAGATTTAGAGCAGCGTTTCTCAAACTGGGGTCCGTGGACCTCTGGGGGATCCTGAGGGAAATCCAGGGGGTCCGTGGGCCCTGCTGATCAACTTCTCCCCCTCCCTCCTTCCCTCTCGCCCTCAACTCTTTTCCCTCCCTCCCAGTGCCTCCTGCATGCTAGAAGTCCGGCAGTGCAGTGAGGCGAAGGCAGGATTCTTCCTTGCCCCGGCTCTGTGCCACTCCTGGAAGTGGATGGCATGTCTCTGAGGCTCCAGGGGTTTCCGCCCACTGCCCCTATACCGAGTGCCGACTTTGCAGCCCATTGGCTAGGCCAATGGGAGCTATGGGGGTGGTGCCTGCAGGGAGGGGAAACAGAGACCCCCTGCCCCCTCCCACCTAGTAGCCGCTGCCAGAGGGATGTGCCTGTCGCTTTTCAGGAGCCGTCTAAGGTAAGTGCCAGAGCCCTGACTCCCATCTCCACCCCAACCCCCTACCCCAGCCCATTCTCTGCATCCCACATCCAATCTCCCTCACAGAGCCTGTACCCTGTCCCACACCCTGTCATAAACAGATTGCTAAGGGTTAATGTCTCTTTCACCTGAAGCACCTGACCAGAGGACCAATCAGGAAACCGGATTTTTTCAACTCTGGGTGGAGGGAAGTTTGTGTCTGAGTCTTTGTTTTTTGTCTGCCTGCTTTCTCTGAGCTTTGGAGAAGTATTTCTGCTTTCTAATCTTCTGTTTCCAAGTTGTGAGTACCAAAAAGTTTGTTTCTTTTGTATTTACATGAATATAGTGCTGGAGTGCTTTGATTTGTATTCTTTTTGAATAAGGCTGTTTATTCATATTTCTTTTAAGCAATCGACCCTGTATTTGTCACCTTAATACAGAGAGACCATTTGTATGTAATTTTCTTTCTTTTATATAAAGCTTTCTTTTAAGACCTGTTGGAGTTTTCTTTACTGGGAAACTTCAGGGAAATTGAGTCTGTACTCACCAGGGAATTGGTGGGAGGAAGAAATCAGGGGGAGATCTGTGTGTGTTGGATTTGCTAGCCTGATTTTGCATTCCTTCTGGGTGAAGAGGAAAGTGCTTTTGTTTCCAGGACTGGGAACGGAGAGGGGGAGTCACTCTGTTTGGATTCACAGAGCTTGTGTCTGTGTATCTCTCCAGGAGCACCTGGAGGGGGGAAGGGAAAAAGGATTATTTCCCTTTGTTGTGAGACTCAAGGGATTTGGGTCTTGGGGTCCCCAGGGAAGGTTTTTCAGGGGGACCAGAGTGCCCCAAAACACTCTAATTTTTTGGGTGGTGGCAGCAAGTACCAGGTCCAAGCTGGTAACTAAGCTTGGAGGTTTTCATGTTAACCCCCATATTTTGGACGCTAAGGTCCAAATCTGGGACTAGAGTTATGATACACCCAAACTCTCTCCCAGAGCCACACCCCACACTTCCTCCTGCACCCAAACTCGCTCCCAGGGTCCATACCCCGGATCCCCTTCTGCACCCCATCTCTCTGTCCCAGCCTGGTGAAAATGAGTAAGGGTGAGGAAGAGTGAGTGATGGAGGGAGGGTGGATGGTGTAAGTGAGGGCAGGGCCTCAGAGAAGGGATGGGGGTAGGGCAAGTTTGGGGGTCCCAGAAAAATTTTAAATCAAAATGAGTGTCCTCAGGTTGCTAAAGTTTGAGAATCACTGATTTAGAGTATAACAAAACTGCTTTTTTTTTATCCATGGTGGAATTGATATTTTATAAAATATATTTATATTTTTGAAACAATAAAATAAATTTTAAAACTCATCTTTCTAAATTTGCATCATAATAATTAAGATTAAATTCCTCTTTTATATGCAAATATGTGTATGGGGATATTAGAAAGAGACTATGGGTAAGATTTTCACCTATGTCCCGGTCCTTTTATGCCAGGTAAAGGGGTAGGAGTGATAAAGAAGGGGCTTGAAGATCTGGAGCCAGCCACTGAGGATTCCCCTGACACAGAAAATGAGATAGAAAGCCACAGGTTATCTACCAAGGACCCCCTTACAAGCCCTGGCATTGAGGACGTGCTTGGGAGGGGGTGGCAGGACACAACGCAGCAGAGATTCCGAGCAGTATTACAGTTAATAGGGCAGGCCTGGGAGATTACTGTAATTTAGAGAGCCCCCTCAGATCTGAATTATGCCCAGAGCCACTGCAATTCTTGGAATAACCCAAAATCAGGAGGGTTCAAAGCTGTTTTAAAGCCATCTTAGCCTCTCCTCCTTCCTGGGCTGTGATTTCTGTGCTGCATTTCTTTAAGTTACTGCACATAATCACACTTTATATTTATATTGTATCAGGTAAGCTAGTGAGGATCTTGCATACCTATATAGAGTCCCGTGTGTGTGTGCGTGTGTGTATAAACAATAGTTTTTCAGTATGGAAGGAAGAGATTTTTTAGACTTCTTTGATAAAACAATCCCAATATAAATTTGATATTATTTTAGTTATTACAAATAATAGTAAGTTTAGTTATAATTATTGTCATAAACAGACAGTTAAGGGTTAATTTCTCTTTTACCTGTAAAGGATTAAGAAGTTCACCTAGCCTAGCTGACACCTGACCATAGGAACCAATGGGGGGACAAGATGTTTTCAAAGAAGGAGGGAAATCAGTCTTTTTCCGTTCAGAAAAGTTTGTAACGGAATGAAGAATCCAGGAATCAGCCATCTAACATTTCTTAAAAGTAGTAAGTGTTTAGAGAAGGAATGCATTAGATTATGTTTATTTTCTTTTGTGACTTCGTTTTGCATAAGAGGGAGAATCATATTGAGTATCTTTGTGTACACTAAGGTTTTTGCCCAGAGGGACATCCTCTGTGTTTTGAATCTGCTGTCTGTGAGAGTAGCTTGCATGCTACTCTCACAGACATTCCATACCACTCACAGAGGTATTCCTTTTACCCTTTTCCTTTTATTAAAAGTCTTCTTTCAAAGAACCTAATTGATTTTTCCTTGTTTTAAGATCCAAGGGTTTTTTGGATCTGGGCTCACCAGGAATTGGTGGGAGGTGAATCAGTCTCAATCTTGCCAGGAAAAGGGAGATAAAGACTGGGGAAATATTTTGGCGGAAGACAGTTTCCAAATGACTCTCTCATAAATGCAACAAAGAATCCTGTGACTCTCCCATAAACGTTTGTTTAAATCATTTGGTGGTGGCAGCAACTAGATCTAAGCTGGTAAATAAGCTTAGGAGTTATCTCATGCAGGTCTCCACATGTGTACCCTAAAGTTCAGAGTGGGGGTGACACCTTGACAATTATAATTTGTGAAGTGATGATAATGTACAAGCCACAAAAATCTAAAAGACAAACAATCCACCCAAAATCTAAAACATAAACAAAGATAGGTTAAAATGGACTCTTTTTTTCTCTGTATGGAAAATCCTTATAGAAGTTGAAGCTAGGCACAGGTCTCAAACTTCATTACACTGTGACCCCCTTCTGACAACAAAAATTGCTACATGATCCCACGAGGGGGGACCAAAGCTTGAGTCCACCCGAGCCTCACCACCCTAAATAAGATGGCAAAAACAAAGTCTGAGTGGGTTGGAGGGAGGAAGCCAAAACCCGAACTCCACCTGTAACCTGAGCTGTGCTGCCCAGGCTTCGGCTTCAGCCCTGGGCCTCAGCAAGTCTAACGACAGCCATTTATCAGAAATCAATTGACAAAAATAATCTGTATGCTGAGAGCTTCCCTTTATTCAGATTTTAGGAGTGAAATAATTTGTTGTAATACTGATAAAAATAAACATCTGATGAATGAACTTCCTTTGAAATAGTTCCAAAGGAAAGTATTGGAGAGAAAATATATTTCATGCCAAGGACAAGGTGGAAATAACAAATGAATCTACTCACACACACACACACACACACACACACATATATATTTACACACACACACACACACACATTTATATATATATACACATATACACACTCACAATATTATAACTGATACATATATATTTCTGATCAGAAAGCCCCCTGCAGATGGAAGCAGGACCAAAGAATTCTGAGGGGAGATTGCTGGGTGAGGAAAGTGGATGGTGGAAGCATGTGACTAAGAGAATCAGGCAGAGGAAAAGACGGGCCAGTGAAGCAGAAATAGAGCTCAAGAACAGGCTTGCAGAGTTGGAAAATGAAGAAGGGTCACAACAGGTGGTCACTAAAGGTGAGAGGGCAAGGAAAAAGAGAAGAGCAGCTAGCCCTACAGGAAGAGGGGAAGAGTCAATGGAGACAACACCAAATATGAGCCTCAGGAGGATACAAGATGAGTTGTGGAAGATTGCAAGGGTGAATAGGAATTGAGAGGACTTGCAGTCAGTGGGAGCAAGGGATAGATCAGAGAATCACACTGTCACTAGGAAAAGGCAGGTCTACGTGATTGGGGACTCCTTACTGAGAAGAATAGACAGGCCTGTAACTAGAGTTGATCCGGAGAACAGAAGGGTGTGCTGTCTGCCGGGTGCTAAGATACGGGATGTGGACCTGAGACTGAAAAGGATCCTAACGGGAGCAGGAAAGCATTCATTGATTGTCCTTCATGTGAGAACTAATAATACGGCTAGATTCTCGCTGGAACGTATCAAGGGAGACTATGCCAGGCTGGGGAAGACGCTTAAGGAAATCGAGGCTCAGAGGATCTTCAATGGGTTTCTGCCTGTTCCTAGAGAAGGGCAACAAAAGTGTGACAAGATTATGGCTATCAACAGATGGTTCAGGCAGTGGTGCTATAAGGAGGGCTTTGGGATGTATGGCCACTGGAAAGCATTCATGGACAGAGGACTGCTCTCTCGGGATGGACTTCACCCGAGTAAGGAGGGAAATAGACTTCTAGGATGGAAGCTTGCCTAAATGATTAAGAGAGCTTTAAACTAGGAATTGGGGGGAGATGTTTGGGAGATGTCCAGGTAATCGCCCTGCTGGAATTTAACACTGAGAGGGAAGAAAACAAAGTAAAAGAAGATACAGAGGTGGGCAGGAGAATGGACACAAGGAGGAAGGGTAGTGTAGATACCAGTCTAATAGGTAGGTGATACTGGTGGTAGAATGTCTGTGCCTAACCAGATAAAGAATGTCCGTGAAGCCAAACAGCAAAAATTAAGATGTCTGTACACTGGTACGAGGAGCTTAGGTAACAAAATGGAGGAACTAGAGCTACTGGTGCAGGAAGTGAAACCGGATATTAGAGGGATAACATAAACATGGTGGAATAGTAGTCATGACTGGAGTACAGGTATTGAAGGCTATGTGCTGTTCATGAAAGACCGAAATAAAGGCAAAGGTGGTGGAGTAGCATTGTATATCAATGATGAGGTTAACTATAAAGAAATAAGAAGTGATGGAATGGATAAGACAGAGTCTGTCTTGGCAAAAATCACATTGGGAAAGAAAGCTACTAGAGCCTTACCTGAGATCTTGGGGTGCTACAGACAGCCAGGATCTGATCTGGATATGGATAGAGACCTCTTTAATGTTTTTAATGAAGTAAACACTAATGGGAATTGTGTGATCATGGGACACTTTAACTTCCCAGATATAACCTGGCGGAAAAGTGCTAGTAAGAATAATAGGGCTCAGATTTTTCTGGATGTGATAGCTGATGGATTTCTTCACCAAGTAGTTGAAGAATCAACAAGGGGGGATGCTGTCATAGTATAATTCCCAAATCTGGACCTTAGAGTCCAGGATATGGGTACTAGCATAAAGTCCTCTAAGCTTAATTACCAGCTTAGATTCTGTAGCGCTGCCACCAATCAGGAATTTTTAGGGCCTGATACCCTCTGGTCCCCCCAAAACCTTCCCTGTGGACCCCAAGACCCAGATTCCTTGAGTCTCACAACAAAGGGGAATAAGCCATTTCCCTTCCCCGCTCCTTTCTTCCTCTCTGGTTACACTAGGAGACCACCGTGATTCAAATCCTTGAATCACCACTTTCCCTCCCTTCTTCCCCGGAGAGAGATAAACAGATAACTGCTGAGAGCAGATTTTTCTTCCCTCCTCCCTTTCCTTTCTCCCACCAATTCCCTGGTGAGTACAGACTCCCTTCCCTGGAGTCTTATAAAAGATAACCAAAAAAAACCGATTAGATTCTAAAAAAAGAGGAAAACTTTAATAAAGAAGGAAAAACATAAAAACTGTCTCTGTAATCAAGATGGTAAATATACAGGGTTTTTCTATCTTATAGACAATAGAAAGAAGCTTTCTCCAGCAGAAACACAATTTAAGCTACTTCCAGCAAGTACACATATGCAAATAAGAAAACAAATTAAAAGACTATAACCGCCTTTTTTCTTATTCACAATTCTGAATGGATAAGAGACTGTAGCAGGGAGATTGGCAAAAACCTGGTTGCACCTCTAATCCTGTCCAGGACCCAGAGAGAACAAAGCCAAACCCCAAACCCACAAACAAAGGCTTCCCTCCACACGAGATTTGAAAATATCTTGTCTCCTGATTGGTCCTCTGGTCAGGTGTTACAGGTCACTGTTTGTTAACCCTTTACAGGTGAAAGAGACATTAACCCTTAGCTATCTGTTTATGATAGATGCCATTTTAGATTTGGTTTTAGTGAGTAATGAGGACACCATAGAAGAAATGGTTGTAGGGGACAACCTTGGTTCAAGTGATCATGAGCTAATTCCATTTAAACTAGATGGAAGGATAAACAAAAATAGATCTGGGACTAGGGTTTTTGATTTCAAAAGGGCTAACTTTAAAGAATTAAGGAAATTAGTTAGGGAAGTGGATTGGACTGAAGAACTTGTGGATCTAAAGGCAGAGGAGGCCTGGAATTACTTCAAGTCAAAGTTGCAGAAACTATCAGAAGCCTGCATCCCAAGAAAGGGGAAAAAAACCATAGGCAAGAGTTGTAGACCAAGCTGGATGAGCAAGCATCTCAGAGAGGTGAATAAGAAAAAGCAGAAAGCCTACAAGGAGTGGAAGATGGGCGAGATTAGCAAGGAAAGCTACCTTATTGAGATCAGAACATGTAGGGATGAAATGAGAAAGGCTAAAAGCCATGTAGAGTTGGACCTTGCAAAGGGAATTAAAACCAATAGTAAAAAGTTCTATAGCCATATAAATAAGAAGAAAACAAAGAAAGAAGAAGTGGGACCGCTAAACACTGAGGATGGAATGGAGGTTAATCTAGGCATGGCCCAATATCTAAATAAATACTTTGCCTCTGTGTTTAATAAGGTTAATGAGGAGCTTAGGGATAATGGAAGAATGACAAATGGGAATGAGGATATGAAGGTAGGTATTACCACATCCAAGGTAGAAGCCAAACTCGAACAACTTAATGGGACAAAATCAGAGGACCCAGATAATCTTCATCCAAGAATATTAAAGGAACTGGCACATGAAATTGCAAGCCCACTAGCAAGAATTTTTAATGAATCGGTAAACTCAGGGGTTGTACCGTACGACTGGAGAATTGCTAATATAGATCCTATTTTTAAGAAAGGGAAAAAAAGTGATCCGAGTAACTATAGGCCTGTTGGTTTGACATCTGTAGTATGTAAGGTCTTGGAAAAAATTTTGAAGGAGAAAGTAGTTAAGGACATTTAGGTCAATGATAATTGGGACAAAATACAACATGGTTTCACAAAAGGTAGATAGTGCCAAACCAACCTGATCTCCTTCTTTGAGAAGGTAACAGATTTTTTAGACAAAGGAAATGCAGTGGATCTAATTTACCTCGATTTCAGTAAGGCATTTGACACGGTTCCACATGGGGAATTATTATTTCAATTGGAAAAGATGGAGATCAATATGAAAATTGAAAGGTGGATAAGGAACTGGTTAAAGGGAAGACTACAACGGGTGGTACTGAAAGGTGAACTGTCAGGCTGGAAGGAGGTTACTAGTGGAGTTCCTCAGGGATCAGTTTTGGGACCAATCTTATTTAACCTTTTTATTACTGACCTTGGCACAAAAAGCAGGAATGTGCTAATAAAGTTTACGAATGACACAAAGCTGGGAGGTATCACTAACACAGAGAAGGACCAGGATATCACACAGGAAGATCTAGATGACCTTGTAAACTGGAGTAATAGTAATAGGATGAAATTTAATAGTGAAAAGTGCAAGGTCACGCTTTTAGGGATTAATAACAAGAATTTTAGTTATAAATTGGGGACACATCAGTTGGAAGTAGCGAAGGAGGAGAAGGACCTCGGAGTATTGGTTGATCACAGGATGACTATGAGCCGCCAATGTGATATGGCTGTTAAAAAAGCTAATGTGGTTTTAGGATGCCTCACGCGAGGAATTTCCAGCAAAGATAAGGAGGTGTTAATACCGTTATATAAGGCACTGGTGAGACCTCATCTGGAATATTGTGTGCTGTTGTCTCCCATGTTTAAGAAAGATGAATTCAAACTGGACCAAGTTCAGAGACGGGCTACTAGGATGATCCGAGGAATGGAAAACCTGTCTTATGAAAGGAAACTCAAAGAGCTTGGCTTTTTTAGCCTAACCAAAAGAAGGTTGAGCGGGGATATGATTGCTCTTTATAAATATATCAGAGGATTAATATTAGGGAGCGAGAGGAATTATTTAAGCTTAATACCAATGTGGACACAAGAACAAATGGATATAAACTGGACATTAGGAAGTTTAGACTTGAAATTAGATGAAGGTTTCTAACCATTACAGGAGTGAAGTTCTGGAACAGCCTTCCAAGGGGAGTAGTGGGAGCAAAAGACATATCTGGCTTCAAGACTAAGCTTGATAAGTTTATGGAGGGAATGGTATGATGGGATAGCCTAATTTTGGCAATTAATTTGGCAACTGATCTTTGATTATCAGCAGATAAGTATGCCCAGTGGGCTGTGATGGGATGTTAGATGAGGTGGGATCTGAGTTACTACAGAGAATTCTTTCCTGGGTGCTGGCTGGTGAATCTTGCCCACATACTCAGGGTTTAACTGATCGCCATGTCTGGGGTCAGGAAGGAATTTTCCTCCAGGGCAGATTGGCAGAGGCCCTGGAGGTTTTTCGCCTTCCTTTGCAGCATGAGACACGGGTCACTAGCTGGAGGATTCTCTGCACCTTGAGGTCTTCAAACCGCAATTTGGGAACTTCAATAACTCAGACATAGGTTAGGGGTTTGTTCTAGAAGTGGATGGGTGAGATTCTTTGGCCTGTATTGTGCAGAAGGTCAGACTAGATGATCATAATGGTCCCTTCTGACCTTAAAATCTTTGAGTCTATGAGTCTATGAGATGTAGGGATATATTTCCAGCCTCCATATACACATATCCAAAATTGCATGAACAACTTTATCACTTATTATAGGTGAAAACACCCGTGGGTGCATTTGAACCTTTCTAACACTTGGACATGTATGTGTTACTGGGTCAGATGGCCCTTTAAGAGAATCGAGTTGAGCCTTGCCCTGGGATTAATCAACTGCCTCCCAGCTGATATGATAACTGCCTCCCAGCTGGTATGATAACCAACAAGCAGCTCACTTGCGATCACCAGATAGTATTTTTTGCAGGGGATCCTACAGAGTGACCAGATAGCAAGTGTTAAACATCGGGACAGGGGGTGGGAGGTAATTGGAGCCTATATAAGAAAAAGACACAAAAAAAGACACAAAAATCGGGACATCTGGTCATTCCAGGATCCTGAGTCAGGGTAAGGGACCAAAAAGGGGCTCTCCAAACCAAATAGGTAGACATCTGGCTGGGGTATCTCTACTCTATAGGTGGCAGCAGAAACTCTCTGAAGTAGGGGCCTTAGGAGCAGCTGGGTGACAGGATTTGGTTTACCTGTTTTAAATGATGTTAGACTCTATTTGTGTTTGAATAATAAATGCATCCCTAGGAAAAGGGAAGGAAATACCGACATTGATTGGAACTTCATGGATGCAGCTGGATGATGTTTGGCCTGCCAGTTTATATGAGACTGGGGAAACTGAGGCAGTGACAGGGTCCAAATTTGCTAGTATGGTGAGATCCAGATCATGAAGTTCCTTTAGTAAATAGATGAGTGAAAATCTAACAGTGGTTCTTTCAGAAAAATAGTTCTGTTCTTTTCTTGTCCTCTCCATTATGAAACATTTGCTAAGAAAGCACATTCTGTGAAGTGTTCTAACACCTTGTTTCATACAAGGCACTAATTGCTAGGGGCTAGATTATAGTTTAAAGGTATTGCCTAAAGGGAATTCACACCACCTACACTTCTTGACTCTGTTATTGCCTTGAGTGTTAGAGACCACCGGTGAGCCTGGTGCTGCTGCAGCCTCTTACAAGGCAATACTGTGCATTTGGGCCTTTAACCAAAGCCCAATGAAGTAAAAGGGGTCTTAGCCAGGATCTTGGCCCTCGTCTTACCTACCAAATTCTATTAGTCTTGAGTGTGGGGCACTTGTCTTCTCCCCTTCCTGTTTCTCCTATTGCGAGGTTACACTGCACAGAAGATGCCATTTTGAAGAGGGGCCTGCCCCTGCCAGCATGACCCTAAATGCATGGTATGTCTGAGGTCATGCCAACAGAGGTGCAGAAGCGTGCTCTTCAAAATAGTGTGCTCTATCCATAATATTGGACAAAACCATGCCCAGTTTTATCTCAGAACTGGACAGGGGACAAAACTTATAAAAGAGGACTATCTGGCTTATAACCAGATGGATGGCCTGCCTATGCCAGGGGGAAGAAGGTAGGACTAAGTCTGGAGAGCAGCCAGGAATAATAATTAAAGATTTTTTCTACTATTAAGACGTGGCAGAGCCACTTAGCAGTATGTTAAAATACAGAATAGCTTCAAGCCTAAAAGAAAACATAACTGAAATGAAAGGCAAACAGCCGCATCTCTATTTTCAAAAGTATTGGTCTGCTGGAACAGAGTGACAAATTCTAATGAATGTTCTTAATGATTTTACAGTGGGGTTAATCATCTGTGAAAGTAAGGTGGTTATAAAAGACACTTACAGTGCACTATGAATGCTAAATGAAATCAGACATCCTTATAATCAACATCAGTAGCAGTACCATAACTAATTTAACTGCTTCAGAAACCAGCCTAATAAAATGTACCAAAAGAAATAATCCATAGCCTCAAAAATGTTGCTTTTTAATATATATTTAGTTTCAATGCTGAGTAAAATGCTTACACAAGTAACATGAAGCCATTTTCTAAAAGGAGCTAATCCCTTTTGTAATAATTCCTTTCTCCCTTCAGGGGAGAACACCCCTGGCAAAAATGTAGGGGATGATTTTCCATGGATTTAATTAAAGTAATGTACAAAACAAAAGGGAAGAAAATCTTAATCTTTATCCACGAATCATCTCCTGGATGCCAAAGTCTAAGATCCCATCAAAGAACTTTGAAGATTATATATATATGCCAGAGGTGAAGGAACCATGCAATATAATGGCAGAGAAAAGAAGAGGTGAGGGATAAGTTATTCGGGGCAGAGACTGTCTTTCTGTGTTTGTACAGCTCCTAGCACAATAGGTGCTAGATGTTACCACAATAAAAATAATGATACTAGCATCTGAAGGAAGGGGAATATTTAAGAGGGATAAGAGAGACCTTAAGCAAGGTCAGGATTTTTTTAACCATGCCCCATGACCAGGGATTGCTCCTTAGTTTTATCCGGTAGACAAAGCACATATTCTAGCTTCCAAAATGTGCTTTTCAGAATTATAGCTCCCTTTAAACTTGATAGGATACAATAAGCTGACTTCAGTTCCTCAAGGAGGAAAAAGCATTGTTTTTTTCACAAAGGATCTCAGGTCTGGAAAGAACATGAATCCTGCACCCCCCGCCACCACATCACACATCTCCTTCCCTGTATATTAAAACCATGCTTTTCTTTCTCACAATTGTCAATATCTGCTCCTTTTCAATCAAAGGACAGGTCTACACTTCAAACACTGTATTGGCACAGCAGCACCAATGCATCTGCGCTGCTGTAGCACTTACGTGAAGATGCTACTACACCAATGGGAGAGCTTTTCCTATTGGTGTAGATAATCCACCTCTCTGAAAAGCAGTAGCTGTCCCAAGGAGGTGGCAGTGCTGTCTACGCTGTGTGTTAGTTTGGTGTAACTGCATCAATCAGGGAGTGTGGATTTTTCGCACCCTTCAGCAACATAGCTATACTAATATAGGTCTGTGGTGTAAACCTGGTCAAAGTAGCATGTCAAATTTAAAATTAATTAATTTCAGAAGTTACCTTGCTGCCCAAGGTTTCTCTTTGGATTCACAAACCATGGATAAATTCTGCTTTAACATGTTCCTCTTTTTAACAAGTAGAGCTGGATGGAAATGTTTGCATAAAACCTTTCCCTCCAAAAATGCAAATTTGAGTTGACTGAAACATTTCAGAAATTCATGTAGAATTAACCAAATTGTTTCGTTCGGAAAAAAATAATGTATTGATTTTTCAGTTTCAAATGACTTTTCATTTCAAACTTGATTTCAATTCTATTTTAAAAAAAAAGTTTTAAAAATATTCAGAAATTAAACATTTATTTTTGGGTCAAGTGGAACATTCCATTCAATGTACAATTTGTTATTCACCTGGCTCTATCATCAAGTCCTACAACAATAGAAGTCTACTTTTCCAATAAATATAACAACTAGGCTCACTCCACTGAAATAAGAAGACTGAAGAGTTTGATCTTGATTCTTTAAAGGCTAGTGGGTGACCTGGACTACGGGCTCATGGCAAGAGAATAAGAACTCTGTTTACTATTCCCCTCACATTGAGTAGGTGGATGGGGATTTATCAAGGGAGGAGTGGAGAATGTTCACAGTCATATTGCCATTCCCCCACTTGCTGGTCTGTACATCTTAGCTGACGTAGGAGGCTGGGGATGGGAAGACTGTCATAATTTGCTGCAGACACAGGCCACCAGTAAGTTACTACTCTCTTACATGGAGTAAACTGTGTCTCTCAGAGCTATATCTGAGCTGACACAACTTACTTCCCACCCCTTTTTCAGACTTGTGCCTAAAGTCACTATCTAGCCCTCAAAGTTCAAATTTATGCTCTAACATCCATGAATGCTGTGTAAGACTTTACCATCCCATTACACAAATTATGTATTTTCCATCTCCTTATTTCTTCAGTCACCTCATTGCCCACTCAGTATTCTTTTAAAACCATTCATTGTTCACTGTACAAGTGCAGCAAGTAGGTCAAGTTTTCGCATCACTTGCTGACACCACTGCTTCCAGTATCTTTACTTTTTGAAATGTTACTTCTGAAGCAGTTTAGAATCCATCTGATTCAGCTGATGATGCTGGAGTTTGGGTCTCTGAGGGAGGGAGGCTGTGCCTGGCACCAGTCCAGGCCTCTGCAACGAAACCCTCATAACAAATCTAATCATTCTCTTTTCAGTTTGGGCTTTTTCTTAATTTGTATAATTAACGCGTGCCTTCAATTAGCTCCTACATTGTATCAAATAAAACAATGTGGACAGATCTGTCAGGCAAAAACTTGTCATCAAAACAAGTTTCTCAAATACAAGTCCTTGCTCTCAGTTCAGAAATTACATCCTGCCCAATTTCATCATCTTTGTCTTTAAGGGTGTCTGCTGCTGATTAGCATGGAGCCCCTATTCCTTTCCCAAGGATTAAATAGCTGAGAGACTTAATATTTCAGCATTGTGGCTTTCTATTTTAGGTCTTTATTTGGCCCTCATTACCATGGTATGTGAGCGCCTCACAATCTTCAGGGTATTTATCCTCAAAATGCTCTTGCGGGGTAGGAAGGTGCTGTTATAACCAGTTTACAAATGAGGAACTGAGAGAAGGAAGGCTGAGGGACAGATTTTAAAGATATTTAGGCTCCTAAAGATGCAGATAGGTGCCTAGTAAGATTTTCAAAAGCACCTAACTCCTACTGAAAGCACTCAGTGACAGTCACACAGGAAGTGTATGGCAGAGCACAGAAATTGATATGCAAGAATATTGCGTTAAGCACTGGATCAGCTTTCCTCTTCTGTTAGAGTGAAGTGTTTGGAAGCTGGGTTCTAAATGTACATCTCCTTATATCAAATGGCATGACAGAACTGTTATACCTTCATTTAGCTGAGCAAATTATTCATTGTGACCAATATTCAGCAAAATCTCTTTTTTTCTTGTGAATTATCTGCAAAAAGCTTACAATTTTCACTGACGCATTCATTATTTTAAGTTACTCACCAAATAATTTTGGATAATAATTCTTGATCTGCTGTTTAGTTTTGATTAAACATCGCATTCATATGATAGTTCTGTTTCCTGATTAGCTAAGTGTAACTGTTACAGCTAGATTCAGATACGTTTGATTTTGTGTTTCACTTTCTTCCACAAATGGTCATATGGACTTCAGAGGCACCTTTCACAAAGGATCAGAATCTGGCCCTTTGTATCAGGTTTGTAGTATAAATGCTTCAAAATTAATGTATTTATATTCACGTAAGGTGTGTTGTGAGAACATTTTTGACAGAAAATTGATGGAAAGCAAACACAAAGGCAAGCAAAAACAGCTTGAAGTGAATTCAGCATTTTTATTGCAGCGGATATTTGTGAAAATTGTTTGGAGATGCTTGTTTGGCTCTAGTGAAAAATGCTACCTTTGGTAACAGTTTAAGAGAATTACATTGGTTATATAACCATTTTCTGTCATTTATGTTTGAGTTTTTCATTTTCCAGTGCACGAGTTTTTGAAATTTAAGTATAAGAGAATTTGAGAGCATTTTTGTGGTGTTTAGATGCTGCTGTAATTATTAGAACTGGGAGCACTGGCTGTTGGGAGTCTGAAAGGACAGGAAACAGGAAGGAGGGGGAAGGAGCTGAGGAGGCTGAGTGAGAGTTACAGAGGGTGCAGCAGCAGCTTGGTACAGAGATTTCCACTGTAAAAATAAAGTCCTGTTGAAGTTATTAATAACTTGCCTGGTTGATACAGCAATTTTCTGTATAATTTCAAGGCAGGAGAAACAGCATGAACTGAGCAAGATGACTGGAAAGAAAGGGAGTAGTACCATTTAAGAAACAATCAGAATAATCAGCTGAATGTCCTTTAGTTTGTAGCTGGAGGAAGCACTGCATGGTTTGAGGAGTCTAGAACTAGCAGTGCTAGACAGAGATTGAGAGCTATAATGGAATTTCATATAATAAAATAAATAAAATATTATTTTAATATTATTATTAAGAAAATGGAAATTGGGCCAACCTTATTTGAATTTTATAACTAAATTATTTATTCAGTAAAATACAAATGTATATGCATATTCAATAGCTCATGCTGCTCATCCATATGGGCACTGATGCTTCTGCCAAATCTGACTCTCATCAGATTAAAGGAACTAAAGGGCTCTAGGACAGGATTGGGCAAACTACTGCCTGGGGGCCACATCCAGCCCTCCAGACGTTTTAATCCGGACCTCATGCTCCCACCTGGGAGTGGGGTGGGGGCTTGCCCCACTCTGTGCAGCTCCCAGATGCAGTGGGATGTCCCCTCTCCAGCTCTGACACATTGGGGCAGGGGCAGCGTGTGAAACCCCCGGCTGCCCCTGCCCCAAGCGCCACCCCTGCAACTCCCATTGGCTGGAAACCACAGCCAATGGGAACTGCAGGGGTGGCACCTGAAAATGGGGCAGTATGCAGACCCGCCTGGCCATGCGTCCATGTAGGAGCCAGAGATGGGACATGTTGCTTCTGGGAGCTGCTTGATGTAAGCACCCCCAGATCTCCCTCCCATGCCCCAACCCTGCCCCAGCCCTGATCCCCCTCGTGCCTTCTGAACCCCTCAGTCCCAGCTCAGAGCACCCTCCTGTACCCTCAACCCCTCATCCCCAGCCCCCAATTTTGTGAGCATTCATAGCCCGCCATACAATTTCCATACCCAGATGAGGCCCTTGGGTCAAAAAGTTTGCCCACCGCTGCTCTAGGTGCTAGGGTAAGGGCTAGGGCACAAGTTATCTTCCCAGTTGAAAGTGAGGGCCCAGCCAGGGGCATGCTCATCCTGCAGATGAATGTATGGCTGCTCAAACAGTGTCAATGGGAAGTCTGCTGGAAAGATATGGGGTCCCCCTGACTAAGAAGGGGAAGATCATCTTCATCCACCAACTCGCCAACCTACTGAGGAGGGCTTTAATCTAGGTTCAGAGGGGTCAGGTAACAAAAGGCCACAGGTAAGTGTAAAAAAAGTGACCTCAGCAAAGCGTTAGATGTTGTGGGAGACATGAAAAATTACAATAGGGCTATAGGGGCAACAAGAGGGAAATCAGTGGGGGAATCTGCTCAATATCTTAGATGTCTATACACAAATGGAAGGAGTATGGGTAATAAACAGGAAGAACTGGAAATAATTACTGCATAAGCCAGATGACTTAATTAGCATCACAAAGACTTAGTGGGACAAGTCTCATGAGTGGAATATTGGTATAGAGGGCAATAGCTTGTTCAGGAGGGACAGTCTAGTTAAAGAAGGAAGAGCTGTTGCATTATACATCAGGAATGTATACACATGTTCTGAGGTCTAGAAGGAGGTGGGAAGCAAACCGGGTAAGAGTCTCTAAGTAAAAATAAAAGGGGGACAGTTGAGGTGATGACATTGTCAGGGTCTCCAAGAAACCATCAGATAAGGAAGAGGAGGTGTATAAGGCATTTCTAGAACAAATAACAGAATATACAAAATATCAGAGCTGGTAGTAATGGGAGACTTTAACTACCCACACATCTGTGGGGAAAATAATGCTGCAAAACAAAGTTTCCTGTAAGTTCTTGGCATGTATCGGGGACAACTTTTTGTTCCAAAAAATGGAGGAAATAGCCAGAGAACAACCATTTTAGACTTGATTCTGACCAATATGGAGGAATTGGTAGCAAATCCTATAGTGGAAGGTAATTTGGGTGAAACTGATCATAAAATGATAGATTTTATGATTTTAAAGAAAGGAAGGAGTGGAGAGTTGTCATAACCTAATTCCAGATTTGGACCTTAGCGTCCAAAATATGGGGGTTAGCATGAAAACCTCCAAGCTTTGTTACCAGCTTGGACCTGGTAAAGCTGCCACCACCCAAAAAATTAGAGTGTTTTGGGGCACTCTGGTCCCCCCAAAAACCTTCCCTGGGGACCCCAAGACCCAAATCCCTTGAGTCTCACAACAAAGGGAAATAAACCTTTTTCCTTCCCCCCTCCAGGTGTTCCTGGAGAGATATACAGACACAAGCTCTGTGAATCTAAACAGAGGGATTCCACCCTCCCCGTTCCCAGTCCTGGAAAACAGAATTACTTCCCTCTTCACCCAGAGGGTATGCAAAGTCAGGCTAGTAAATCTAACACACACAGATTTCCCCCTGACTTCTTCCTCCCACCAATTCCCTGGTGAGTACAGACTCAATTTCCCTGGAATCCCCCACTAAAGAAAAAACTCCAACAGGTCTTAAAAAGAAAGCTTTATATAAAAAGAAAGAAAAAGTACATAAAAATGGTCTCTCTGTATTAAGGTGACACATACAGGGTCATTTGCTTAAAAGAATATTGAATAAACAGCCTTATTCAAAAAGAATACAATTCAAAGCACTCCAGCAACTATAGACATGTAAATACAAAAAAACATATAAATCCTATCTGATCTTTTGTACTTACAACTGGGAAACAGAAGATTAGAAAGCAGGAAACAGAAATCACTTCTCATAGCCGAGAGAGCATACAGGCAGAAGACCCAAGAACAAAGGACTCACACACAAACTTCCCTCCACCCAGAGTTGAAAAAAATCCTGTTTCCTGATTGGTCCTCTGGTCAGGTGCTTCAGATACCTCTTTCCAGGTGAAAGAGACGTTAACCCTTAAAGAACAATGGACTTCAAAAAAAGCTGTCTTTAACAAACTCAGGGAACAGATAGGTAAGTTCCTATGGGAAGAATTTCTAAGGGAAAAAAATTGTTCAGGAAAGTTGGCAGTTTCTCAAGGAAATAATATTAAAGGCACAAGTTGAAACTATCTGATGTGAATGAAAGATAGGAAGAAAAGTAATTTGCCAATATGGCTCCATGAGGCCTTTTAATAATCTAAAGATCAAAAACGGGTACTGCAAAAAGTGGAAACATGGACAACTTGATAAAGAGAAAGACAAAGGAATCACACAAGAATGTAGAAACAAAGTCACAAAGTCTAAGGCACAAAATGAATTATACATAGCAAGGGATATAAAATACAAATAAGAAGACATTCATTAAATACATTAGGAGCAAGAGAAAAATGAAGGAAAGGTTAAGGCCTCTACTTAGCAGGGAAGGAGAGCTAATAACTGATAACTAATAACTAATAACAAGAAAGCGGAAGTATTTAGTTCCTACTTTACTTCAGACTTCACTAAAAAGGTTAATAGTGAGCAGATACTCATCAGAAATACTATTAAAAACAAGGGGGAAGCAACGCATGCTAAAATAGAGGGAAAAAGTTAAAAGAATATTTAGGTAAGATAGATGTATTCAAGTTGGTAGGTCCTGATGAAATTCATGATGGGGTACTTAAGGAACCTAAGGAAATAACTGAAGCAGTCACAGAACCATTAGCAATTATCTTTGAGAACTCCTAGAGCACATGAGAGGTCCCATAAGATTGGAGAACGGCAAATATAGTACCTATCTTTAAAAGGGAGAACAAAGAGGACCCAGGGAACATAGACCAGTCAACCTAACTTTGATACTTGGAAAGATATTGGAACAAATGATTAAATAATCAATTTATAAGCACATGGAGGATAATATGATAAGGACTAGCCAGCATGGTTTTGTCAACAACAAATCAAACCAAACCAAGCTAATTTCCTACTTTGACAGGGTTACTGGCCTAGTGGATAGGGAGGAAGCAGCAGCTGTGCTATATCTTGATTTTATTAAGGCTTCTGAAACAGTATCACATGACATTCTCATAAGCAAACTAGGGAAATGTGGCCTAAATGAAATTACTATAAAGTAGGTGCAGAAGTGTTTGAATGATCATACTCAAAGACTAGTTAGTGCCTTGAACAACAAAACATATAAAAGGTTTAGTAAACCTAACCTCTGAGGAAAGATTAGAGAAACAGAAAAGAAGACTGAGGGGGAGATCTGAAAACAGTTTTCAAATATGTTAAAGGCTGTTATAAAGAGGATGGTGATTAATTGTTGTCCGCGTCCACTGAAAGTAGAACAAGAAGTAATGGGCTTAATCTGCAGCAGAGAGATTTAGGTTAGATATTAGGAAAAACTTTCTAACACTAAGGGTAGTTAAACTCTGGAATAGTCTTCTAAGGGAGTTTGTGGAATCCCCATCATTAGAGGCTTTTAAAAACAGGTTAGACACCTGCCAAACAGGTCTAGGTTCACTTGGTCCAGCCTCTGCACAGGGGGCTGGACTTGATGACTTCTTGAGGTCCATTCGAGCCCTACCTTTCTATGATTCTAAGATAATTTTCAGCACAGGACTTGTTCTATCAAAGGTTTTCATGCTGATGTTTTTTAAAAGCACAGAGTCTGGAGTTGTTGGATATATGTGTATTTATAGACAATGAGAAAAGCTTGCTATTATCACTTCATTCCAAGCAGAATGTCTTATACTTGCGCAACAACTGGTGCATCACTGGTTACTGTAGAGGGGTTACAAATAACTCCAGCTGATTGCTTTATTTCCAATGACTTTATCACTTTTCAAGGTCAGTTGGAAAGTGTTGCACTCATAGAGTGGGTATTTTGTTTTAATTAACTAAAAATAACAGTATGTGTGTGGTACCAGCAATTAAATCCTTAACTTAGAAGAAATAGGTACAAATATCATAATAGGCCATCTTTCTTAAATAGCCTTGAGGGGGTCATCATTGTTTTAGACTGACTGAAGTGGTGTTGCTATTGCCAGACCTTGTCACATTTGTTGGTAAACGATACTCATAAAGAGCAATAAACATTTAGTAGGGATAGCGTGCAACTGAGTTTTATAACTTATTACCCTGTGTGATTCCATGGAAAAAATAAATCCAAATAAGAATATAGAAATTCTACAAATATCAGGCAAGGGGTCTTTAGATCAGGGTTGGCAACCTCTGGCATGCGGCTCACCAGAGTAAGCACGCAGGTAGACCAGGCCAGTTTGTTTACCTGCCACGTCGGCAGATTCGGCCAATCATGGCTCCCACTGGCCGTGGTTCGCTGTCTGTGACATTATTGATATAATCTGGGACCATATAGAACATGGTTGCAACCAAGGTCCTGTAGCGGCACCAAATCTTATGTAAAGGGGGTCATATAAGGTGTCTAAGACCAGGTTATGGGTTGTTGATTATGATTATGCTGTCTATATGTATGTATCATTTTGTAGTTGAAGTTATGTGTATTGGTTCTATACTGTCTGTATTTCAAATTTGTGCTGTGCTTCTGGGAAACATCCCAGACAAGCTGGTGTTAGCTCTGCCTAGCCTGTGTGATGGCCCATTAAGGACCATCAGCTGCACAATTGACCTATTGAGTGAAGGCAGATACGCCTTGTAACTCAGCAAAGTATGCAGGGACTTGCCCATGTGACTCCAGACTCCATTTTGCTGTAATTTTCCACAGTAAGGACAAAGAGTCCTGGAAAAGCCTATAAAAGGTTGATGTCTTATCTCCATCTGGTCTTCAATCCTGCTTCTTACCTCTGGAGAAACTTTGTTACAAACTGAAGCTGAATAAAGGACTGAATGAACCATCCCAGTGGGGGATGTACTCCAGAGAATTGATTTGAACCTGCAGTTTACTCCATCACTGCTACAAGCCTGAACTAAGAATTTTGCCATTACTGTATGTAATTGATTCCATTTAACCAATTTTAGCTCTCTTCTATATCTTTTTCCTTTTATGAATAAACCTTTAGATTTTAGATTCTAAAGGATTGGCAACAGCATGATTTGTTGGTAAGATCTATTTTGTATATTGATCTGGGTCTGGGGCTTGATTCTTTGGGATCGAGAGAACCTTTTTCTTTTATTGGGGTGTTGATTTTCATAACCATTCATCCCCAGGATGAGCGGCACTGGTGATGATACTGGAAAACTGGAGTGTCTAGAGAATTGCTTGTGACTTGTGGTTAGCCAGTGGGGTGAGACCGAAGTCCTCTTTGTCTGGTTGGTTTGGTTTGCCTTAGAGGTGGAAAAACCCCAGCTTGGGCTGTAACTGCCCTGTTTTTAGCGATTTGTTCTGAATTGGCACTCTCAGTTGCGTCCTGCCAGAACCGCATTGTCACACTGTCCCAGGCCAATGGGGGCGGCAGGGATGTGCCGGCCACGGCTTCCTGCCACTGAGAGCCGTGTGCCAGAGGTTGCCAACCCGTTCTGTAGATATTTAACAGGAGGGTTGAAAGCCTCCATAATTAGGACTTATGCAGTAAAATGCCCATGGAGAAATTCTTTCCTAAACATAGGCCATTACTGGTTATCTTATGTCCTGAATCAACGTAGCTCACCAGGATAAGCACCCTGGTGGGCTGGGCCACTTTGTTTACCTGCCGCGTCGGCAAGTTCGTCGGCGGACACTCAATGTAAACAAACTGTCTCATGGCCTGCCAAAAGACTATTCCAATGGGCCATGTGCAGCCCACAGGCCGCAGGTTGCTCACCACTGATATGCCATAAAAATAACATTTTATATTCTTGCTAAAAATATAGTAATTTCTTTAGTGTATTATAAATGCAACATGATCATTACATTCCTAAATATCATAGATATTTTGGGAAACTGGTCTGTTTTACAAGCATTCCTTGTAACCGCCAATACTTCTTTTCTAGCTTATGCAGTACATCCTCACTATAATGAACCTGTCTGGATCCAAGGCTATTGTTTGTTATACCCAGGGGATCGTTACAGTGAAAGGACAATCAAAATGTCAGTCCCGGGTGCCAGGGGTCTGACAGCCCCGAGTCCCTGCCTGGGGTCTAACAGCCTCATTGAGAGGCAGGGGAAGTCCAGGATGTACCTGTAGTTGGGATGCAGGGACTGGGTTTGTTATAGCCAAAGGTTCATAATAATGAAGGGTGTTATAGCGAGGACATACTATATAGTAAACTCCTACTCAGTATTTCATGATAAAGAATTGGCATAGTGTTCACTGCATGGAAGTGCAGGGTGTCTTGGTAAAACTGGATCCCATGGGGGGCAGTGGGGAGCTAATGCCTCACCGAAAGGCCTTGGTCACACCTCTCTGTCAATGAAGAATTAGTGGAGGGAGGTGTGCCATCACAGTTGGCACGACACAGGAGTACCAACCAGAGTCCATGGCACTCCCCTCAGGCGGGGAGTCAGTGATGCGCCCCTCAGGCAGAGGAGCGCTGGCCAGTGTCCTTAGCTCTTTATTGGGTTTCTGCCAGGCTGCCAGAGTAGGGGAATGCAGGCCCACCGAACTCCACTGTGTTCCAGCCCTAGCCCTGACAGTGGCAGGAGGAGAGGGTCCCGCTGCTGGGTCAGTAGGTATCACTTTGCAACACGCTGATCAAACACTAACTCACCTCATTGTCCAGTTCTGCCCCTGGGCTACTTCTTACTCAGTCTCTTGAGTGGGTCACTATAGTTCCTCCAACTCATCGGGGTATTCAGCGGCGCGAAGCCCCAGTAGCTCCAGCTCACTCTCAGCGTTGGGCTCACTCAGGTTCAGGTTGCTGCCTGGCTCCTCCAGTTCCTCAGGGTACTTTGTGGCCGGCAATCCGGTAGCCCAGGTCTTAACTCTGGTCAGGGCATCCCTTGGTTCGGCAGCAGGGTCTATAGGGAACAGCCAGCAGTTTGTGTCTCCCTCCCTCCCTGCGTCTGTCCTGACTGGGCTAAGGGCCCTGCCTTTTGTACTTCCGGTTCCACACTTACCCTTCCAGTGGGCAGAGTAAATTTGGCCTGGCTCCACCCACTCGGGCTGAGAGAGTGGCTCTTTACTCTCTGGTTCAGAGAGAGGCCACCCCGGCTCCCTACACAACCTATATGCTCATTATCCTCCCCTCCAAAAAGCATAGACATGGAGAGCTGAGGTGGAGCTGAAGCTCATCATCTTTATTTAATTTTCCAAAATATATCTCCGTGAGCTGAATCTAATCCCACATGGGCTGCATTTCACCTCATTTTGGGATGATTTCAGAAAGGGAGGGGATAGACACTGATTTGGAAGAGAATCTAGAAGAGAGATAATGTTTAGGAGACTTTGACAAGTGGCAAAGCTCAGCAAAGTCACGTACTGCCATATTTTCAAAGCATTCTTCAGAGTTCTTAGCATGGTCCTCAGGTATACAATGGGAGCGGCACAGTTCAAACCCCATCCACTGTGTGTTAAAAATAACGATTAGTACTGAGTCTGCAGTACATAAGGTATTTTGAAGAGAAAATGTTTCTAATGTTATTCTTAAGTTTGGTGTTTAATGATAGAGGTTAGAGGAGGGAATAATGGACTGGAGAACTCTAATATGGAGGAGAGAATTTACATTCTTTTTCCTTCAACTATACACACACACACACACACACACACACACACACACACACACACACACACACACACACACACACACACACACACACACAAAAGGAAAAAAACCCAAAGGCAACATGGTAGAGGATTATTGTAGGGATTAGCCAGGGAAATCTTAGTTCACAGGAGTTAAGCCTTAAGGAATAGAATGTGACAGTAGTAGAGAAACAATGACAGGAGACATCATTCTGACACCCATGCAGTTTAGAAAATACTGTGATGAAGAGAATCCATTTTTAACAATGCTTTTGAAACACCAATCATAGGAATGATGTTTTGAAAGACAGAAAGCTGCTCACCAGACCAACGGGGAAGAGAGCTGGACAGAAATGAGGGGAGGAAAGTAGAGGTTGCAGGGGAACAGGAGGAGCTGGAGAAGGGCCGCTGTGGAGAAGTGAGCAAAACACAGAGAAAAGGCACATTAAGATTAGAAAAAAATAAACCCAAAGAGAGAAATTATCAGAGATAATCTTTGTAAAGGGCCAGATTCTTCCACTCTTGCTCACAGTGAGTGATAATTTACTCAGCAAGTAGTTCCACTGATGAAAAGCTACTATTTAATATGAGACAGAGTGGCATAACCTAGCTCAAAGGCATTAATTACTGAAAACTAACTTTGTAGTCTATTAGCTTGATTGTCCCTTGGCCTACACACCCAGGCAGGGGTGTACAGAGAATAACAACCTCAAGCATGTTAGCCAGACATTGACTCCATGCATGCAGGGGGTATGTAGGTGCAATGTGGTAAGACTGAATAAACAGCTGGCACAGGAAGCCATTTGTGGTTCATAACAAATTTGATTGCTACATATTCCTGAGTGCCATCTCCTGGCACTTTATCTATACTAACTACAAATGTACAGTCATAGAACACTCTCATAACACACTGTTACCACAGCTGTCCCTCACAGCATGTGGGTAGAGAGCAGACTGGTATTGGGGAGAGCCTTGTGCTCATCTTCCCTCCAGTTCATCGGCCGGAAGCAACACACACACACATAGGTCTTCTGGCAAAGTCAAAAATTTAGCCCTACAGGTTTAGGAGTCCTTTGTTTGTGATGGTGTCACAAAGTATATCTATTTTCTGCAAGATGACTCTTGCCAGTTACAAGACCAGTAAAACGTGGTTTTCAAACACATTTCACAGTTCGTAAATATAAGCAAATTGTTCTTATCCTGTGAACATTTGGTATGATAGGCTGAGCAACACAGTTACAGCTTTCTTTTGAGATGATGATTCAGATGAGTTTTCTTTTTTAATTATTTTTAAAATTTAAAATAAATTTTATTTTTTCTGTTCTTTTGGAGAGGGTGAGAGGGAGACTGGGGATTTAATTGTTTTAATTTGGAAAGGAAAGCCTTCAAAAATATGTAAATATAATACAACTATTTATTTAGGCTAATGTTTAGTTTGGAATTGATTTTGTTTCAGCTAATACCTAGTTTTCCCAGTTCTGCCTGCTTTCTTTAATGATATATGTGGCAAAAAGATATTTAATTTTCCAAACGTGTGCCCTTGTGCTTTTGCACTCATTCTTCCTGTTTTATACTGAAGTTAAAATCTATTCATAGTAGGATGCCCTCATCAACAGAGATTGTTTGTGCCTGGGATGAGCGTGTGACTGGATGTTTGTCTAAGCAGCAGGTGGTGGCACATTTGTTGAAGTAGACCATTTATTGGATTATTAAGACAAACAGAGGTGTCTATTTATTACATACAAGGTAATTCCAGTTCATGGCTACTGTTCAAATTGTGGCAGCCATCAGGTTTGGATTCAAACTTGCAGCATACGTAATATGACATGAAATCCAAAAGGAAAAAAATGATGGAAAATAGGATCATGTCAGCATCATTTATTGGGCTTATTTCACAGGAGCTGTAGCTAGCATGGTTTGCCCTTTCCAGCATATTCCCACTTCTGGGATACACCCACCATAACTCAGTGGAGAAGGATGACATGGAGGAGCAACAGGAATGTGACAAGCTGAGGTCCATCTTATGGGCATTTAGAAGGGGATTTCTTGAGGCAGTAGCTAGCCACAGATTTAGAATTACTGAGAATAACTCTGCAGGTATTATGCAAACTCTTGCACCTCTAAGAGATAATACTAGCCAGTCAGAACATAGGGATTTGCACAGTTACATTTTGAAAATACAGTTCTGATTTAGTAATTGTACAGGATATAAAAAAACTTTGGCTAAAATCATTAGTGGATAGAATTGTCTATGAAATCAAGCCTGCCTTTCTGTTAATACTCCCCTCCCTGCCTCAAACTCACTTTACCTCTCTGGGCATAATTCATCCCTGATGTAAGGCAATGCAATTCTCATGAATTCCACTCTCATTTACTCAGAGTTACTTGAGATTTACATTGATGTAAACAAGATCAGAAGCTGTCTGATGGGTTGTAATGGAGAAGCAAAATGGGTGCAAATGGTAAAGGTATGTAAGAATTTAGTTTCTACTGACGGTACTAAGTGTAATTTAATGCACTATGCAAGTGTTTTGAAGTCAATGGAGCTACATCAACAACTGAGGATCAGTCTCAGAGGGCCCAAATCTCCTCTAACTAACCTCAGTTATACACTACTGGAGTTACTGTGATTAAACAGCATAAATCAGAGAAGAATCAGAAAAAGGGCTGTGCCAGGAGATCACAGAAAAGTGCCTATCCTTTTTAACATGGACTGTCCTGAGTGCTCCTTTTCTGCCACACTCCCTTTTCTCCCTCTCTGAGAAACTCTACTTATTTACATAATGATATTGACAATATATAAATTCAGAGTAATAGGGCCCACTTCCATGCCACTCCAATCTAATGTAAATAAAGAGAAGGAATGTTTTAGGCTCCAGGATTCTGAGGTTCTTTCTGACTCTGTTCTACCGTTTCAATGTGTATTTGTAAAAGAAGCATGCATGCAAGATTTAATAAGACTAGATAACTATCTTCATTCTCAGAATTTCCATATTCACAGCAAATGTATGAATCAAGCCATAACTTTTGCTTTTAAATTAACTTCTTTGCCGATCACTGAGATGAGCTACACTTGGCAAAAAATGGCTGACAGGTCAGGGATTTCTGTCTCCTATCTCCATGCCAAAATCAGGTTGTGAACATTGGCAAAAATGCTGTTGCTTGGGAAACGTGTGTATTTGTTTTCCAGTAATTTAGTGCTCATCAGAGATATCAGATTGAGAATGGCAGACTCTTAAATTCTCAATTTGTCCACAGAAGTGTTACAGCATAAAAAAGGCAGGGCATTCCACAGGGGCAAGCAATAGCTGGCATGAGCTGAGGAACTCTTGCCCCATTTACACACACACGCACACACACACACGCATACACACAGAGGTTTATCTTGGTAAACTGAACACTTTTGAGAGTCGTGTTAACTAATAGAATCTTAAACAATGAAGACAGGGTCAAGTTGTGTTTAACATTGGGTCAGTTGGTTGTGGTTAAACCTAAGGTTCCATTATGTTTGTTAATACAACTCCTCAAAATCATTTTCTAACATGACCTAATTTTCTAGTAAAGACAAGCCCATCTACACACTTCCCTGTCAATGAGGTTGAATCCAGTTTTGGAAGGATTATTTCTCAGGGTGACAGATACAGAGTCTCATAGCTGTTTAGAACTAGAAAACAGCCAATTGGTCCTTAGAGTGTGTTTACACTGCAGCTAGCCTGGATAGACAGATTTGTATTATCTGGGCTCATGCTAGTACACTAAAATGTGTGGACATTGTGGCCTCAAGAGAATCTTGGACTAGCCATCCAAACTCAGACCCAGGGAGTAGGGTGGATTTGAGGGCCCAAGCTGCTACCTAAGCTACAACATCCACACTAGCATGAGCCCCACTTGCATAAATCTGTTTACTCAAATTGGGAAATTTGGGTAAACAGCTACAGATAGCCATACCCTTAATGTCTGGAACTGTTTCATGAATATCCTATAGTTTTTTTTTTTAATCTTACATACACACAGGGATTATAAATCCACCTTACCTTTAATAGTTCCATATTTTAGTTATTATTATGATGATGCCTCATCACATGTGCCATAGTACATTAAAGCAATACGATATTTGACTCTTTCCAAGAAGGAAAAGAAGAAAGATATTTCACAAAGAACACTATCTACATCTACCTGCCCATAAAAGCCATAATCCAATCTCTTTACTCATCCACTTTTACCAAAAAGAAGCATTTATTCTCCTTCAATGGGGCTAGTCAAAACCATTCCAATAGAATGTTTTTCTGTCAGAAAATGCCTGTCATCAGAACTGAAACTTTCTGTGGCAATGGGTCAATTCTGATGTAATGTCATTAAAAATGATCAAAATAAAGCATTTTGATTGTATCAAAATGTCCCATCTCAGTTTTTCAGAACAGATTGTTTCAATTCTTCATTTTGAAACAACTTTTCATTTCAAAATGTATTTATTATTATATTCTAAACTAGAATATAAAAAGTCAACATTGAAATGAAACATTTCAATTTGATCAAAATAAAACATTTCGATTGATCGGAAGTGATCTTCTTTTGTGATAAATTTTGAAATTTGATGAAATCCTGGTTCCCACAATTCCTATCCTTCACTCATGTATATTTATTCATCATCTGAATGTTACCTTCAAAAATTTACAGTCAGTTGTTGACACACAAGTAGTTCCATTACTTTCAATGGAACTGCTCATGTGTCTATGTGCTCACCAATTTAAGGGCTTTACAGTCTGGCCCTTAAATTGTGGAAATCCATATAGATAGTATTAAAAAAAACAAACTTGCTACTAAAATAACTTACTTTAGTTTTGTTTTTGTTTTTGTTTTTGTTTCTGCAAGTGAAATTACCCTGCCTTCTTGAAACTGTCAATCCGATGTATCCTAGGCATGACACATCATGTCTGGTTATATCTGTCACATCTTAAAATAATGTGAATGAAGTATCACAATTGGAAATGATGTGCTCCATCAGTGGAAGATCGAGTAATGGAAAGGATAAATTACATGATATTTAGAAAAAAATATGTTTAGACAAAGCTTTACAATATTTTCCTTCTAAATTAATATTTTAGTCTTTGCACTCTAAAGGCAAAGATCATTGTGGATATGGAAAAGACAAAGAGGCTTGCTGAGTTACTGAGCCACTTCACAAGTCTAACTAACCAGGAGAAGATCATCCCTTCCCACAGAGAAACATAGAGGATGAGAGCAGAGGGATAAAAGCCACGTGAGGTTTGAGTTGTGAAGTATTTGTATTGGTGGAAGGTCCAGCAGTGAGAATCCATGATAAAGGAAAGCATAAGAAACAGAGGTCCATGGGAAGGATAGGCTCCTCCCTCCTGAATGTACAGTCATTAATCATCATTTTTGGTGAAATGGCTATTGGGCATGTTGATTTTTATTTGTGTCATTGTTATCAGATCAGGTAACTTGAATCAATTTATGAATGTCAGTAATGCCATGGGTTATGCATGTTATAAAATTATCATCTCAGCCAAGGGAGAATTGCAGCCACAAAAACACTAGTGTGCTTAATATTCATTTATAAAACACCATAGTTGTGTACAGCACTTTATAAACCACATGGGAAGGCAAGGTGCCTGCCACCAGGACATTATAATCTCAGGGCCTGATCCCGCAAGTCTTATTTATGCAGGTATCAGAGGGGTAGCCATGTAAGTCTTTATCTTTAAAAAGCAACAGAGAGTCCTGTGGCACCTATAAGACTAACAAATGTATTGGAGCATATGCTTTCATGGGTTAATACCCACGTCCGACGAAGTGGGTATTCACCCATGAAAGCTTATGCTCCAATACATCTGTTAAGTCTTATAGGTGCCACAGGACTCTTTGTTATTTATGCATGTTGTCCTTATAAAAAAATAAAGATTACAGGATTGAAAGAATCCCTGAGTAGTATAAAGTTGGCATAGTCAGCTCCATGCACCCTCCCTGTCATGGAGAAATGAGGCATATCGGGGTGTGTGTAGATGGCAGGAGCAGGGCATCATTGGTGTTTATTAGAGAGGCACTAGGGCTGCTTTAATTTATTCTGGAAGTCAAAGTGGTAGTTCTGAGGATTAGAAGAACACAGAGTTGATGCACTTTCCTCTTCCCCTCCCTCCTCTGAAACACCTTAGGATTCAGACTAATAAATAGAAAATATTACCTGAATAACACTGCCATGCCACCTGTTCCTAGTACACACTTAGATTGCAGTGAAACCATGACGGAAACTCTGCAGCACTATTCCTCATGGAGAATATTTCCAACACTGGACCTAATTCTCCATTGGCCTGCAGTTTGCATAGTCAGTTACACTTAGGCAAAGTGGGTGCAAAATGCATTCTTATGTGGAAGCACTTTACTCCCAGTATAGCCCCTTTTCACCCAGTTATAAGTTATTAAATCAAGGGACCTGGCAGTGGAGAATCAAGCCCAGAGACTCCTATTATGAGCTAATAGAGAGGCTCTTGTATGAAGAAAAGTATGTGTCGCTGGAGACCAATTTAAGGATGTTTAGAGGATTTATTTTCTGTTAGAAAGAAATGGAAGAGAAAGGAGAAAAGGATAGTTTGGGGAGCTATAATAGCAGGATTGGATCTCAGCATTTACCACTTATGTCTGTGCATACTATGAGCATTTCAGAGAAGTGTGTTGCTGCTTACTAAACTATCTAGATAAGCTAAGGAGAGCACACATTTTTTATAGGGGATTGCTTGTCTGGTGAAGGTTGTTTTTAGCCTTGATAGGGGGATTCTTGGGATGATATCAAAATGTGCTGTTACTCATATACCAATATGTGTCAATTATTCAATAGACAGTACTCAGTCTCACACAGCCTTAAATTTGGAGTCCAAGTAATAAAACCTTTACAGCTGTAAAACCAAAATTTATAGAATGAGTTTAATATTTATTTGTATGATTATAGAATATCAGGCACTGGGAGCTTGCTGATGCAGTGGGTTAATGTATTAGCCTTTCATCCCCTGTGACCTCAGTTTAAATGAGAACTTGGATCACAAGTGAAAATGAGCTTGGTGGTCTCAGGCTAGTTTCACTTTTTATTTTCTTCATACCATCAACCAATTTGGAAAGACTGGCAGTCTGTGCTCTAGAGAGGCTCAAGACTAGAGAGAAAGGTCACAGGCCAGACTTGAGGTGAATTGCCAGAAGCTCTCTGGAGACACTTGCACAACATCTACTCATGCTAAATCTCTTCAACACCACTTAGCAATACTAGAGAGAGCTGTGTGGAACAATGCAAAGGAGAGCAGAATATCGAAAGGCATAGAAATGCAAAAGGCAGTCCAAATGATTATAGAAATTAAAATGCATCATGACCCACAACTCTCAAACCCAGGTCCACAGAGTCCATGAGAGTTCACTCCAACCCTTCAGCTGACAGACTGTTGACAATGGCCTACCTTGTGAGGTTCTGCCTCTGAGGTCCAGCTAGCAGAGAAGCCGACTGACCCACTAGCCCTGTTTAAGCCTGCAGCAGGAAAAGGAAGCTGTTTAAACAATGGGGCTCCACCCTGCTGTGGATTGTGTTCCTTGTGCTTCCTGCTCCTGCTTCTTGATTTCCTGGCATCTTGACCTGTCTTAACACCTGTCACCTGACTTGGCCTCCAGTTTGTTTTCTGCCTTTTAAACCCTGGTATCCTGACCTGGCCTGACTCTTGTTTCCAACTCATTGTTATGATTTCCAGTTTGTTTCCTGCCTCTGATCTCCCAGTATTCTGACCCAGATAATTCTTGACAAGGCCCTCACCAAAGTAAGTTGTCATGGGATAAGAGGGGAAGTACTCTCCTAGATTAGTAATTGGTCAAAAAATAATAAACAAAGAATAGGAATAAATGGTCAGTTTTCCAAATGGAGAGAGGTAAATAGTGGAGTGTCTCAGGGGCCTGTATTGGGACTGGCACTGTACAACCTAGAAAAATGTAGTAAACAGTGAGGTGTCAAACTTTGCAGGTAATACAAAACTACTCAAGACAGTTATGTCTAAAAGAGACTGTGAGGAGTTACAAAGGGATCTCACAAAACTGGGTGACTGGGCAACAAAATGGCAGATGAAATTCAATGTTGATAAATGCAAAATAATTCACATTGGAAAACATCCCAACTATACTCATAAGATGACCAGATCTATATTAGCTCTTACCACTCAAGAAAGAGATCTTGAGGTCATTGTGGATAGTTCTCTGAAAACATGCACTTAATGTGCAATGACAATCAAAAAAGTCAACAGAATATTGGGAATCATTAGGAAAGGGATAGAACAGAATCAAAGAAAAGAGATGACACTGTCAGCATTACTTGGGCTTCTACTACAGTGAACCTGGCCATGACTTTTAGACTGAACAGTACGAATGCCAAGGAGCTCTGGGAAACAAGTCAGTCCAGGCATGATGGTGGGAATCAGCCAGGGTCTTGATAGAAGAGATTTTCCCACTATGCTATTCCTCACTGAAATGCACCCTAAGCCCCATCCAAGGGCTACCCATTTGCAGGTTCCTATCCAGCTGTGCATCTTGGGGACCCCTGAGAGATTTCCCTCCGACAGGCCTTCATTGATTTGGAAGCAGCAGAAAAAATTATGGATGCCTGTAACGGTGCAGCGACTCACCCCTGCAGCGCCTCTTGCTGGTCGTCTGGGAATTAGTTCTTTTCCAACCATCGGAACGACCTCTTCAGGCCAGTGCCCCACCGCTGCTTGGCCTCCGTGTCCCTCCCAGGACTCAGTGCCCCTTGCAACCCCGGGGTGCTTGCCCCTGGCAGTAACCGCTCACTCTTAGGGTCTCACCTTCCCAGGGAACCCTCATCCCCTATCCCCACCTGTCATAAACAGATAGCTAAGGGTTAATGTCTCTTTCACCTGAAACACCTGACCAGAGCACCAATCAGGAAACCGGATTTTTTCAACTTTGGGTGGAGGGAAGTTTGTGTCTGAGGTCTTTGTTGTCTGTCTGCCTGCTTTCTCTGAGCTTTGGAGAAGTAGTTCTGTTTTCTAATCTTCTGTTTCTAAGTGTAAGGACAAAGAGATCAGATAGTAAGTCATATGGTTTCTTTTCTTTGGTATTTGCATGAATATAAGTGCTGGAGTGCTTTGATTTGTCTTCTTTTTGAATAAGGCTGTTTATTCAATATTCTTTTAAGCAATTGACCCTGTGTTGTATCATCTTAATACAGAGAGCACATTTGTATGTATTTTTCTTTCTTTTTATATAAAGCTTTCTTTTAAGACCTGTTGAAGTTTTCTTTACTTCAGGGAAATTGAGTCTATACTCACCAGGGAATTGGTGGGAGGAAGAAATCGGGGAGATCTGTGTGTTGGATTGCTAGCCTGATTTTGCATTCCCTCTGGGGGGAATAGGAAAGTACTTTTTGTTTCCAGGATTGGGAACAGAGAGGGGGGAGTCTCTGTGTAGTTTCACAGAGCTTGTGTCTGTGTATCTCTCCAGGAGCACCTGGAGGGGTAAGGGGAAAAGGATTATTTCCCTTTGTTGTGAGACTCAAGGGATTTGGGTCTTGGGGTCCCCAGGGAAGGTTTTTCAGGGGGACCAGAGTGCCCCAAAACACTCTAATTTTTTGGGTGGTGGCAGCAAGTACCAGGTCCAAGCTGGTAACTAAGCTTGGAGGTTTTCATGCTAACCCCCATATTTTGGACGCTAAGGTCCAAATCTGGGACTAAGGTTATGATACCACCTCACTTCAGTCATACGCTACTGCCAGTCACCAACTAGCCCCCGCTCCCTGGGGCAAACTGCAGTATAAGCCACTCATCACAGGCAGGCGTTTTTGAACCTGCTGCCATTCTCTGCAACCCAGTATCTTCAGGGGCCTTGTACAATGCCCTGCAGCCTGGGAGTTGCTGGCCCAGAGCTCCCCAGCTCCTCTGGCCTTTCACCAGCCCTGCTTCACTCCAGTACCCTTTAGCAGTCAGCTAGGTCCATCTCCCTCCTCTGCTAGAGGGAGACTCTTGCTCCTGGCCCACTGCCCTCTTATAAGGGCCAGCTGGGCTTTTATTAAGCCAGCTACAGCTGTGGCTGCTTTCCAAATCAGCCCAGCTTTCAGAGCTGCAGCCCTCCCCAGGGCTGCTTTTACCACTGTAGCCCTCCCCAGGACTGCTTGTACCCTTCCAGGGCCGGAGCAGGGTGATTACCCCACTACAGTGCCACTGCAGCTTAGCCTGCTACACAAGGCTATGTCTGATGTGAGTGAAACTATTGACAGTTACTTGCTGTTTTCAGGTCCAGTTATGAAGGAGAGTGTCCCTCAAGGCCATTATTCAGGGACACAGAGAAATAATACAGTTTGGCACGATCCATTCCCCACATTTTCCCCACATCCTGTATCTCCTGGCTAATGATCCCCTTATTCACTGACAAGAAAAAAAGGTCACTTTCCTATCAGAATTCTGCCAATGACATATATGGAGAACAAGGAATATTGCACTCATACCTGAGAAGGCTTAAGTACATGTAGTTGCCTGCGTTAAAACACATGTTGGAGGAACTAGGGAACTTCCCCTCCCCCAAGTACTGTGATTACTCTCGTGTCTTTGCGAAGAAGAATGCAGAAAGCCTCCACCCACATCAGGACTATAATTTCCCCACAGAACTTTAGACAGGCACAAAGATACCATTTGGGAAGATATACACCATGTCAAAGCCTGAACTTTATGAGATATGATATCTTTAAGAGAACCTGGCCTGGGGGTTAATCTGGAAGTGGATTTCACCAGCCAGACCATTTTGTAAAAAAAAGGACAGTAGTTTCAATCACTGTGTTGATTACTAAAGCAGATAACAATTGGAAGCCGTTACCAGCTACCTCTAATCCCTGAGTTGATGGACCATGTGGGGACTGCCCACATATTCACTTAACTCGACCCACAGAGAGTTTACAATTTCCTCTGCAGCAGAGAGGTGAATGAATGGAAGACTTCCTTTTGGACTTACTATGGCCACTTTGAATGATTAGTTATGCCATTCAGACTGACTAATGCCTTAGCAATGGTCCAGCACTTCATTCACAATGTGCTGCTAGACCTACTGGACCAGTTCCTGTAGGTATACTTAGATGATATTTTGAGTTAGATGCCTGCAAGTCACCAGGGCCTGATGAAATACTTTCTAGAATACTCAAAGAGTTAACAGGGGAGGTATCTGAGCCTCTAGCTATTATCTTTGGGAAATCATAGAAGACAGGAGAGATTCCAGAAGACTGGAAAAGGGCAAATATATTGCCCATCTACAAAAAGGAAAATAAAAACAACTCAGGAAACAACAGACCAGTTAGTTTAACTTCCGTGCCAGGGAAGATAATGGAGCAAGTAATTAAGGAAATCATCTGCAAATACTTGGAAGGTGGTAAGGTGATAGGGAATGGCCAGCATGGATTTGTAAAGAACAAATCATGTTAAACTAATCTGATAGCTTTCTTTGATGGGATAACAAGTCTTCTGGATAAGGGAGAAGCAGTGGATGTAGTATACCTAGACTTTAGTAAGGCATTTGATATGGTCTCGCATGATATTCTTATCGATAAACTAGGCAAATACAACTTAGATGGAGCTACTATAAAGTGAGTGCATAACTGGATGGATAACTGTACTCAGAGAATAGTTATTAATGGTTCCCAATCTTGCTGGAAAGATATGATGAGTGGGGTTCCACAGGGGTCTGTTTTGGGACCAGCTCTGTTCAATATCTTCATCAACGACTTAGATATTGGCATAGAAAGTATGCTTATTAAGTTTGCAGATGATACCAAACTGGGAGGGATTGCAACTGCTTTGGAGGATAGGGTCAAAATTCAAAATGATCTGGACAAATTGGAGAAATGGTCTGAGGTAAACAGGATGAAGTTTAATAAAGACAAATGCAAAATGCTCCACTTAGGAAGGAACAATCAGTTTCACACATGCAGAACGGGAAGAGACTGTCTAGGAAGGAGTATGGCAGAAAAGGATCTAGGGGTTATAGTGGACCACAAGCTAAATATGAGTCAACAGTGTGATGCTGTTGCCAAAAAAACCCCCTTATTCTGGGATGCATTAATAGGTGTGTTGTGAGCAAGACATGAGAAGTCATTCTTCCGCTCTACTCTGCGCTGGTCAGGCCTCAGCTGGAGTATTGTATCCAGTTCTGGGCACCACATTTGAAGAAAGATGTGGAGAAATTGGAGAAGGTCCAGAGAAGAGCAACAAGAATGATTAAAGGTCTTGAGAACATGACTTATGAAGGAAGGCTGAAAGAATTGGGTTTGTTTAGTCTGGAAAAGAGAAGACTGAGAGGGGACATGATAGCAGTTTTCAGGTATCTAAAAGGGTCTCATAAAGAGGAGGGAGAAAACTTGTTCATCTTAGCCTCTAAGGATAGAACAAGAAGCAATGGGCTTAAACTGCAGCAAGGGAGGTTTAGGTTGGACATTAGGAAAAAATTCCTAACTGTCAGGGTGGTTAAACATTGCAATAAACTGCCTACGGAGGCTGTGGAATCTCCATCTCTGGAGATATTTAAGAGTAGGTTAGATAAATGTCTATCAGGGATGGTCTAGACAGTATTTGGTCCTGCCATGAAAGCAGGGGACTGGATTCTATGACCTCTCGAGGTCCCTTCCAGTCCCGAGGCATGCCTGCGGGAGGTCTTCCAAAGCCGCGGGACCAGTGGACCCTCTGCAGGCAAGCCGCTGAAGGCAGCCTGCCTGCCGCCCTCATAGCAACTGGCAGAGTGCCCCCCGTGGCTTGCCGCCCCAAGCACGCGCTTGGCGTTCTGGGGCCTGGAGCCGCCCCTAGTCTCTGGAAGGAATCAAGATGGATCTGCACAAAGAAATTCACTGCACACTTACGGCCATGAACGAGGCCAATTTACATCAGCTCAGGATCCAAGCAATGAAGTCACACGTAAGCTTAGCCAAAAATATATTTCTTTCTGTAGCAAAGGTAGGCATGCTTTGTGGGAAGGCATTGTAAGGATTTCAGACACTCATTTTATTGTGCAGCAATTAATTAAATTCAGCTCTGGAAATAGCTGACATTTTTTGAGAAATGTAAAGGAAATTTACTCAAGAAATTAGATTGAGTTAATAAGTCTGTTTGAAATGGAAGCCCCCAAAAAAGTAAGTGCAGTGCTTACTTTGTGCCAAGGCTTGCCAGGGCTGAGCCCTGACATCTCCAGGCTTGGCTGTTCAAAGCGTCTGCACTTCTGAGCTTACCACATCAGTTATGAAAGTTAAAAAGAAAAACCTTGCTTGAATACTGGCACCTAATTGCTTGAGCTCCAGCACCTCTTTCATTACAAATTAAGCACTTAGTATCATTTTCATCACTCGTACTAGTATGTAAAATGACATAAAGAGTCTGCAAATTGTCATAAAAAATATGCCATTCTCTTGATATAGTAAAACAGTCAAGAATCATGGATAGCACCATTTAGCATAGAATCTGCTTTCAATGAAATAGCAACATTAAAAAGAAAAAGAAAAATCCTCTCCTTCCATCTTCAAGCAGCAAGAAGAACTTGTTTTTTTCCTCTTAGAAGTAAGACTTCTCCGTGATCCATTTATTTGTTGTCTCTGGGCCAGGCTATTGAAATGCACTCTTCCTGAGGCTGAAGACATCTGCCATGTGGCTCCCTAGTTCCTAAAGTAGAACAGACCTGAGCTAGTATAATCCATGAGTGCTCTACACCCTGCATTTACTCCCCATTCACTAGTGTAATCATTTCAAAGCACTGAGTTGGCCCATGCTATCTCCGGCACCAAACCATTTGTCCCTTTGTGCATTGCCATGGGACTTTAATTCTGCTGTCAGATGACACCCCAGGTAAGAATATTAGGAGCCCTCTTGACTGAAGATACTAAGCTAGGGAGACCAGAATGTTCTCAATCTTGTCTCATTTGAGAGAATGCTGCAATACACATATCTTCACAAAGGCCTTCAAAGTGAATGTGAAAGAAGCACCCAACCATGTTCTTTTGAAATATTGGTCCAAAGATAGCAGCCAGTGACTAGATCAAAGAAGGGTAGACTTTGGAAATATTGTTTAGTCCTGCTTTGGACAGAACTTTCTGTGGTTCTTAATCATGCAATGTGGTGCTTTAGAAATACTTATAGGCATAATTATTTAACAATTAGCAGTTTTATATTTTTTGTCCTTTACTTTTAAAAGAAAATGTGAAACTCACAAACAAAAAATATTACCAAGACTAGTAGTTTAGAGGGTACCAGATTCAAAGGTACAATAGGACTTTCAGGATTGGGGAATATACCTTTAACTGTTTACTTTGTGATCGAAGCTGATTTTCTCTCCACCTCCACATCTTTGTTTTTAAACAAATTTCATGCTCATGGTGAGGAGGCTAATTAGAATAGCAAAGGAAATAGCGTATGTCGTGGGACATAGTTGCCTTTATAGAGGCCCAGAAGATTCAACCGTTCACATCTTCTCATCCTTGGCATGGGTTCAGAACAGATAATTAAAAAACAAATAAATGTCAACTTTCAATTAACAACATTTGTGTCCAATAGTGTGTCTTTGAAATGTTTAATGATTTTTTTTTAAATACAAACAATCCTCTTCAGCATTGAATGGTCTTTGAGATATTTCATACTTAGCTACTCTTTCTGTCTTAGACTTGCTCTTAAGCATTATTTTTTTTCTCAGTTGTGCAAACTTTAAACTTTCAGAATCGATAGACTATTCTACATTGCTCTTCAAAGAGCCTTGTGTAAGACTGCCAAAAGACAATTCTTGTTTTAAATTGCTGCCTACGTACAAATGAATTGGTTCACTTATTTCATGCATACATTTTTTTCCAAAACTAGGCTTCTGAAATAAATTATTCTGTTCCTAATTAAATGATAAAATAGCCCCAAAATATAAGTTAAATTTAAGTTTGGGGGTTGAGGCCACCAAAGCCTATGTCTATGTTTCTTTGTCTCAGTAAGTATATAGCTTTAGCTATTTATTATGCAATCACTAAAGGTCACATCTTCAACAGCTGTAAACTGGTATAACTCCATTGACTTCATAAATAATGCTGCCAGATCAGTCACTGGCAGGAACTGAACTTGGAAACTCTGGATCTAAATATATGCGTCTCTACTACTTGAGCTAAAAGCCTCTGCTGAACTGCGGATAGAAGCATTATTACAAATGTTAACTTCTATGATGCGCTTTGGACAGGGCCATCCCTAAGAGAGTGTGGGGTCTGGCGCAGAAGTGATGAATCTGTCACTTCTGGGACTGACCCATCACTTCCAGGACCAAATGTGCAGGCTAACTGTGCTGGCCTTAGGGGCCAACCAATGCATGAGGCCCAGAGTGGTCGCCTCAATTCGCTATACCCAAGCTCTTGATGAGCTTTCCTTGCTAGGGAAGCACATAGAATCATATAATCATAGAATATCAGGGTTGGAAGGGACCTCAGGAGGCCATCTTGTCCAACCCCCTGCTCAAAGAAGGACTAATTCCCAACTAAATCATCCCAGACAGGGCTTTGTCAAGACTGATCTTAAAAACCTCTAAGGAAGGAGATTCCACCACCTTCTTAGGTAACCCGTTCCAGTGCTTCACCACTCTCCTAGTGAAAAAGTTTTTCCTAATATCCAACCTAAACCTCCCACACTGCAACTTGAGACCATTATTCCTTGTTCTGTCATCTGCCATCACTGAGAACAGTCTAGATTCCTCCCCTTTGGAACCCTCTTTCAGTTAGTTGAAAGCAGCTATCAAATCCCCCCCCATTCTTCTCTTCTGCAGACTAAACAATCCCAGTTCCTCCTCATAAGTCATATGCTTCAGCCCTCATTTTTGTTGCCCTCCATTGGACTCTTTCCAATTTTTCCACATCCTTCCTAGTGTGGGGCACAAAATTGGACACATTCCTCCAGATGAGGCCTCACCAATGTTGAATAGAGGAATGATCATATCCCTCGATCTGCTGTCTTATAGTAGCTGAGTGGAGTGGCCTACTAAACCCACCATTATGAGTTCAATCCTTGAGAGGGCCATTTAGGGAACTGGAGCAAACCAAAAAAATACCCAAAACCTGTCAGGGATAGTACTTGGCCCTGCTAGTGAAGACAGGAAACTGAACTTCATGACCTTTCAAGGTCCCTTCCAGTTCTATGAATTAGGTCTCTGCTTGTGGCTAGTTACATGCATATCTGCACACATACTTATCAAGACATTAGAAAAGGATATTGAAGCACAATTTTTAATAGATTGTATATCACTGCATCATCCCATAATTAGACTCAATACAACAGATGGTTCTATATTTCATAGGGAATATACTGTACTGGTCTTCCCAAACATGTTTCACTCTCATTAATCAAAGTGATTTACTGTATTTGGTTTTTAAGCTCTCTTTACATGACTCAACAGATTTGAAATCTGAGTCACATAAGGTCCTAGTGTTGAAGCATTATGATTTACTCTGCATGACAATGTGAAGCAGTTTACCGTAAATGACATCTACAGTCACTCTAGCAGTCAGCCAACAGCATAAGAACATATTTGGGGACATGTCATAATTTCTCAGCATTTGACATGAAAGCACAAAGTTCTCTTGGAGACCACAATCAGATGTTTATTAGTGTCACAACAGTGTATAACAATATGACTCTTTTTATTCCAGATGTGCCTTTGTACTTTACCCGTATTACACAGTGTACTTGACAATGCTGAACCTAACATTTTGCCTGACTACAACTCTAAAATGTTTAAATCGCAGGCCTTTGCTGTTGGAAAATGAAAGAAAAGCAATATGTCTGTTGTTGGCCTAATGAAGTAAAGGACTTCTTTGGGGAATAAAGATGTGATAATTCCTATAACTAAAAGCATTCCATGTAAGTTGTCAGCTATTCACATAAAATAAATAACTAATGAATAACTGCATGCAAGATTGCATGGAGATTAATAGTAAAATATTTAATATCAACTGATGTTATCAATCATTTTCCAATGTAATTACCTACACTGTTGAATAGAAAATTACCTTTAAAACCATATTTCACTTTATTAACTATTAAGTATTACAGATAACTTGTAAAATATGGCTGTTAACATATACCATTTTCTAGTTTCACTTTTCACAATTACTATAGAATAATTACACTCTGTAGATATTTTATTATATTAATTCCTCTCCCACAATACTTTATAAGCAAAAGAAAAGATAATTTGAACCAATATCTCTGCAATTAGTTATCTTTGTCTCTATCCCATCTTTCTGATTTGTTTAATATTTTTGCCATAATTCTTTATGCCTTTCTCATTTAGAGCAAATCTAGATATCTCTTAAGATATTTAAATTATTTAATTTACTTGTGCCCCCATTGATTGATTCTGTATTCAGACAAACAATTATGTATCAAAAAAATAGACTTGAGAAGGAGTATATTAAAATATTAATTTTGTGCCTTCTCGGTTGTTCCCAAAGATAGAAGGCTATAGGTGATGTCTTTGAGGAACAGCTTCTGGAATGGGGCAATGTGAAGGTGAACAACTCTAAACAAAACTGAGGGATATTGTATCTAAACCTGGTTCATAAGCACCACAGGGCTGACAATAAACGTGTAGAAGAATACCTGCTAAGTAGCTCTTCAGTAGTGAAGCCTGAAGGCAAGCTCTGCGGAAGTGCTTCAGTTTGTTCACACCATGAGTTACAATGACCATTTGGTTAACAAAGGAAATTGGGTTACTTCTGTTCAGAAGAATCAAGGTTGCATTGTATCTGTAGGATTTATTCTAGATAGAAGGAACAAATTTCGTTCTCTGAGAGAAAATCCACATTTCAGTTGTAAGTGTCTAGCCATGGTTAATATGGCATGGCATATAGCACCTGCCATAGACCTGGTTTAGTTATTAATAACAAGAGCCACAACATCTACTGGAGGAGAATCTTATAAATGTCTTCTCTGATACTTGTGCCATTGAATCTGAGATCTACAATAGATCTTCTTTAGAAGTTACTGAGAATAGTTATCTCATCCGTAGATATTATAGCAATGCCAGGTCTACATGTGATGCCTACCATCCTGGCTAACACTAGGGAGTGAACAAGGGACCTCCAAAGCTGAGACCATAAGTCTGCCACTTGAGCTAAGAAGTCAGGTCTGTAGATGAGATGGTAATGGACTCACATCCTCTCTGGAACAGACACAAAGGGGGACACATAATACACACTGACCAATGAGTTAATATACATGCCCACAGATTTCTGTTCTTGAGTACAAAGGTCACGTCTCTGCAAATTAATACAAAGATCAAGATGCCTTTCTACCTCATCAAATCTCCCAAAAGGTAATCACAGATGGAAAAACTCATTCCAAGTCTGCTACTAGTGAAACCAAAGATAAATTATTTTTATGAAAGTCATCTTCCTCTGTGGCTGAGTACACTATATAATCTGAGTTTCAAAGTCAGCCAAGGATACACAATGAACACCAACTGATTGGATCTGAGGGTATGTCTGCACTGCACACTTAAGCCCAGATCTCTGGGACCCAGATTTGGGGACTCAGTATTTCCAAGCCCATGCTCAAGCGTTCAAACTGCATAGTAAATCTGGGTTTACAGCTCCTGGACCCAGGTCTCACAGCTGTGCTAATGTACCCATACTGCATTCATCTGCGGCTTGACCTGCAACTGCACTGCAAAATGACAGGACATGGGCATGAGTTACAGTGGCATTTGGGCTCTGACCTGAGTGCTTGCTGATCCATGTCAGACTAATTTCTGTGTGGATGGAAGGCAGGTTTGGGCTCAAACCTGAGTCAGAGCCCAGGTTTAGTGTGCTATGTAGACATACCTTAAGAGTCTAGGCATTGTAGTTAGAAATTTCCCAAATGTAATGGCTTATGCTAAAATATGTGATTTTTTCGTATATTAGAAAGAAAATTTATGCATTTGACACACAAATACAACAAACTCCTTATATGAGGGTAGGGATCTGTGGCTACTAATTGGTATTAAAGGCACTTCTGTCATGCCTGTTATTGAGATCATACAGAATGCAGATGCACGGGTCTGGAACACAAGCAGTAGATCTTAGCTTATCTTTGTGACTCAAAGTAAATAGACTGATTTTGATCTAGCTGCTCTGATTAATCACAAGAAACATCCAGAAGCAACTTCATCACATTTATTACACTACAAGCATATGCGGGGGAGGAGTGTTCTTCCCTGCCCACCAAGGCATCCTATAGTTGTCCCTAAGTCCATCCACAAACAGATATTCAGCTATTTATCAGATACAAGATAGTCATAGGGTCATGACTGACTTACTGTAGTAAACCCCAGGATTGATGCATAAGAGCGAATCAAGCCCACAGTCACATCTTCAATGGTGCTGAATTACTGGTCCTGGGAAGAAAATGCACAGATGTTCCAGTTATAATGTATACAGATTACAGGTTAATCAATTTAAACTTTGTAGGCTGAAAAAAATAGCCTCCAGTCATTATTTCTTAAAGAAAGAAAAAATCCACAGAGCACACTCTCAGTTTACATTGCAGTATTAACAAAAACAGTTTAGAAGAATCAGACCTCAAAGTAATAACCACATAAAAAAACACAATATAAACCCACATCACAGAATTATTTTGATTTATGTTAGTAGTGTAGATAGAATTACCTCAGGGAATTTACAGTGCAATTCAAGTGGAAAAAAGATAAGTCTCAAAATTTGGTCTCAGTACAGTTTGCTACAGAGAAGTCTCACTCAAGAGGGTCATAAACTGACTTTAATGGAAGTTAGTAATTTGCCTGCTGCATGTTGAGTCGCCTAATTGTTGTTTATGTTGATGTAATTGCTATGATAAAAGTAGCAAAATGGACTAAACCAGATTTTCAGAGCTGTAGAATGATATCCTCATTAAATTAAGAGATGATCACTAAATTCAATCTGATTGGCTATTAAGACATTTCCTAATGTTAATTCTGCATAATAAAACATGTTTTACTTCATGTAAGAGACAACGTAGGCAGAACAATGCCAAGAAATGAATAGAGCTATTTGAAGTCTGATTAACACTGATGTGTTTCTTCTTCACTATTTTCTGATTTCTTTTTTTCATATTGTTGGCCCTTTATAGATGATTTTATAATTGAACAGGTCAGAATAGCAAATCATCTAATGGAACTGGGAGTCAGGACATACTAGTTCTATTTCCAGGTCTTCTACTGGCTCACCTTATGACCTAGCACAAGTCACGGGATCTCTCTATACCTACATTTCCACATCTGTAAAAGAAGAATAAGAGTAATCACTCACATACATCAAAGGTATGTTCTGAACATAAAAAATACTTTTCATTTATTGAGCGATTACCACCTGAGGATCTTAACATACTGAATATTAATTAAGTAAGCCTGAAAATACCTCTGTGAGTAAGTAGTAGTATCTCCATGAGGAAGTGAAAATACAGAGAAGATAAGACTGCAGTTTTGAAATCTGTGTATGTAAAGGTAGGCACATAAATCCATATGTAGGAATCTAAGTATGATTTTGATTTTCAAAAGGTACTGAACACTTATCACTCCTATTTTGCACCCAAGTTTGCTATCTACAGCTGCCATTTCATTGAATCTAAGGCACAATGAAGATTGTTGTCAGTTTTGGACAGTTCTGGTGTACTCTCATGTACTGAAGCCGTTGAAAGGCCTTCTTTTCTCCTTCAAAGGAACATCTGAAAAAAGAAAAGACTGTGTGGGAAAAAGAAATAACAAAAACCTTCTAGTGTTGAGAATACTGAGGAATCACTGATGTACTGAGTGGACTGCTCAACACAAGGCCCCTGCAAGGAAAAGTGGAGAGGGAAGGCCTGAAGGGATTTCAGCGGGGATGCAGTGAGAAGAGGCAGCAAGGTTGAGGCAGATGCTCAAACATCAGGACAGATACTAATGTTCCAAAAAAAAAAAATCAGTTCAGATGCTGCAGTAGGTGCTGAGATGGATGGTACAGCAGGCTTTGAAACACTCAGAAACAACTGCCAAAATGCTACAAAATGCACTGGAACTTTAAAGGTAAGTTTCACAATTTAGGCAACTGGCTGGACTGATTGCAAGATAGGCTAGAGGATACACAGGAGGATCATGGGGAAGAGCTGGGGAGACACAAGGAAATTGTGAAAGTGAGCTCTTTAACCATCCTTGTCCAAGGAAGAGCTGATCAGAATGTTTGGTGGGCAGTATTTACATCTGATAGTGATGCTATGTGATGGCCAGAAGAGCTTGTTGATTTTTTTTTTCAGTGAACAATTTATTCAATGAAAAATGGAATTCTGTCAAACCGAAACTATTCACAAATTCATGTCAAAATTGCTGAATTTCATTGTCATCCATAGTGGCAATTCATAGTCATCTGTAATGATAATGATTAGTCATGGGGCCAGAGATAGAGAGTGGGCATCACTTTTAGACAGGTGGTTGGTTAGAACACTCATCTAATATGTGAGAGTCCCAAATTCAAGTCTCTGCTCCAATGACTATAAGTAGCACAGCTTCAGGAGGAGACATTGAAAGAACCCATTCCAGAATATCTCATAATTCTAGGGCACTCTCCTGCAATTTGGGAGACCCACATTCTTCAAATTCCTTCTCTACAATAGGCAGAGGAGGAAACTGAATTTGAGACTCCAGCATCTCAGGGAGCTAAAGATGATGGGGGGCGGTCCTCCTTCCCTGCCTTCAGTGTTTTGCAAATGTAGTCTTCCTTTGCTCTTGTCAAAATACACAAAATCAAAATGCAAAATTTTAAATTGGGTTTAAATGAAACATTTCATTTTGACCCAGGTTAAATTTTTATGACTTTTCAGCTTGACAAAAATGTTGAAAAAGTTGCTTTTTCTGAAACCAAACCTTTTTTTATTTTTTGTTTATTTTTCAGAATTGCCAGAAAACTGAAAAAATCTGTTATTTATCCAGCTCTATTGGCCAGCAGAAAGCATGAGTGGGCTCTTCGCAGTGAACACTGGACTTGGGGTCAGACCTGAGATAGTTCCTCCAGTTTCACACAAAAACCCAAGAATGAGAATCCTGGCAGCTGGTGGCTTCATAAAAAAATACAGCACAAAACAATAAACATGTTTCAGGCAAAGTTAACTTATCAATATGAAAAACTGATACAAAACAACACAAATACATAATTACCAAGACCAATATACACTAAACCAAAGCAACTAAAGGCTTTTGTTACTCTTCTATTGACCTGTGTCATCCTTTGCCACAGATCCCCCTCCTTACCATTTACTAATGATTTACATTTACTCATTATTTATATCATATGTTATTTCTGCACTGTGGGAGGAACTTCCTTGGTCTTGGCTTATGAAAATATGGCTTAGTGTTCACTTCCTTCACTCATGGGGAAAAGGGAATTAACTAATTAGGGGGTATCTGTGTAGGCATGTGTCTGTAATTACAAATGCAGTACAGCCCTTGTTACTTCTGCCAGCAGGAACCTAGACTTTAGGGTCCTCTGGGAAGAAAACTGTATATTATATAAGTCCTTTGTAATAATTAATATAAGAATCACTGCAATGTGTTGCTCTGGTAATTGGTTGTGGTTTTCATGATGAATACATTTCTATACTATGAATCAAATTCTTCCTTCAGTCACATCCAGGCAGCTCCCTTGAAAACAATAGAGTTACAGAAGTATAAATCAAGGGAGGCTCTCACCCCATGTCTTATTGTAAAGCATAGTTTGCAATTTTGTTGCATGTAAGTAACAGACATTTTAAACTAAAGTCAAATTGACTCCAAACACAACACGACCTTCAATTTACCATCAGATAAAATCCTGAAATAATATAAAACGTATTGTGTTTTGCTGCATATATTTATTATTATTATTTATTTATTAGCAGTTACAGGGTACTCATCACCATGGTATCTAGGCTCACACTTTAAGGGGGGAGCATACAGCATTACCCAAACTTAACTAGCCAATTCTTTGTGACATTCCACCCACTCTTCTCCTGAAGCACTGAGCTTATCAAAGACAGAGAGAAAAAAAAAAAAAAAAACACCAGCCAAAACAGAGCCCTGGGCAATCCTGTTTTTAACTCCAATCCAAAAAACATTCTAGAGACTAAACATCACAAAGACATCCTTCACTTGAGCACCAAAATGACCCACAGCAACTAAATCCAAACAAACAAAAAAGAGACAGAAGATAACTGGATTTAAAGGTATTGATCTCTCCTGATATAACTCCCTATGTATATACTTACATTTACATGGCCAGTAAAGAACAGTAATAGAAAACAAATTAAAAAAACTCCTTATATACATTAGGTGCTTTCCACATGTCTGGGAAAATATGTCTTATATAATTTAAATAAATTATAAAGTACCAGAATGTTTGATATCTGATGGTCCCTTTTCTTTGAAAAAAACCACTTAATTGATAATATTAGATTCCATAAACAAGTATAACAAAAAAGGGCACTAGAATCAGAATGAAAGAACATGAAAGGCTTGATGTTGACAGTATTAATACCAAATCTGATAGAACATAGCAGTTATGGAAACATAAAACATGTTGAAAACATCATAATTATAACTGGTTAGAGACCAAAGAGATATGTGCAATAAAAGCAAACATAAAAGCAATCAGATAAGACACATTAAAAGAGAATTTTGCTGCAAACATGAATGATAGCTACAGGATAATATTTTTCTGACATTATTCAATTAAAAATAAAATGATATTTTATGACATTGATCTTTGTTATTTATTTGTTTATTTCACTTGTTTGGGATTAGCTTTCAAGTTTCACATACAATATTCTAACACCATGTAAAGGGAAATGTTATACCAATGGCTTATACATGGCACAAAGTCCTGAAAACACTCTGAGGACACTGCTTTCCAGATCAAATTGTGTGGTTCTATAATCATCCTTACAGTAACAGTATAGGAATATCTAAATATAAACAAATCCTGTGCAAACACAAGCAGCAAAGAGTCCTGTGGCACCTAATAGACTAACAGACATTTTGGAGCATGAGCTTTCGTGGGTGGATACCCACTTCGTCGGATGCATGTCAAGGTATGCATGCAATTACAAGGTAATATAAACCTATCACACAAATGTGCTTAGTCGGGGTATCCTATTCTCATACAGGAGCTATTCCCTGTGCACTGCTGCTCTAGGAAATGATTTTGCAAGCTGCTCCACATTAGTGGACACTTACACCCAGGCAGATGTACACTGACTTCAACAGGAAACTACACAGGCCCAGAGGTCCACCCACATAAGCAGCTTGCAGAATATGGACTCTTGTCTCCTCCCTTATGACAGTATCAAGAGCAGAAACCATACTGTCAATGACAGAGTCTCCTCCTATTTGAGTTGTAGCAACCATCAGAGGAGGAAAATTATCCTGAGATTGAAGATGTTAAATAAGTTTCCATGGAAAATGGGAGGGGTCAGTCCCTGTATGAGACTAGGGCTTCTTTTTCATGCTGATCCTGGGATTCTATAAGGTTGGAGCTTATATGCACTACCTCCTAAGCCCTCCAATCTCTCCCTTAAATATAAATTATGCTTTAACGTTATGTTCCAGAAACCATGATAAATGGTGAGTTAGGACTTCTGCCGTAGATAGAAAGATCAATGAGCTATGTGTTACCTTTTTATTCTTATTGTACAAGTGGGACTTATGATGGTGGATTGCATGAGAACTTGGTATATAAAAATCAGCTCATGCAGGACCTCTTGGATAGTTGAGTACAGGGTGCACATGTTAGGGCCCGATTTCAGGGCCTTGTTGTAATGGATGCACCTACTCAGAAACATGCATAGTGAAAGATGATTGATCACTTCAAGATGTCATTGGGCTGAGTACTTTGACGTCTTGTTGGAATTAAGAACTTCGCTATGAATTTTTTCTCAGAGCCTGTGTGTCTAGACTCAGCAGCTACTTGAGGACCTTCCTAGGATCTCAATGTTGGATGTGGAAAGACTTGAATATGAGTTGACACTCATTAACTTCTGTCCTAAATGACTTTGCTCCAGGCAAGGCACCTGGTATTGATGGACTGCCTGTTGTGTTTTATAAGGTCTTTTGGGGCCTAACTTGCTCCAGAATTTTCAGGACAGCATCAGAGAGAAGATATTGCCATTTGGTTGCCACTGAGCTGTTCTTACCCTCTTGCCTAGAAGGGGGACCATGGGGAGGTGAACAATTGGAGACCTGTCTCCCTGCTTTGCTCCAACTATAAACATTTTTTCAAAGGCCTTGGCAAATAGACTGGAAACTGTGATTGATTCAGCCATGTATCCTGGTCAGATCTATTGCGTCCCCCAAAAGTGCACGTTTGATAATCTTTTTCTAGTGCAGGTTGTGATTTCAGCATCAAAAATGTTTGATTTGCATATTGCGTTGATTTCCTTTGATCAAGAGAAGCCTTTTGATCATGTAGATCATGGATATTTGTTTCACACCCTTTGTGCTTTTGTTTTTGAGTCCAGATTTGTCTCTAGAGAGACAAGGTGGATGAGGTAATATCATAGAAGAATCATAGAATCATAGAAGATTAGAATTGGAAGAAACCTCAGGAGGTCATCTATTCCAATCCCCTACTCAAAGCAGGACCAACCCCAAGTAAATCATCTTAGTCAGGGCTTTGTCAAGCTGGATCTTAAAAACCTCTAAGGATGGAGATTCCATCACCTCCGTAGGTAACCCTTCCAGTGTTTCACCACCCTCCTGGTGAAATAGTTTTCCTAATATCCAGCCTGGACCTCCCCACTGCAACTTGAGACCATTGTTCCTTGTTCTGTCATCTTCCACCACTGAAAACAGCCTAGCACCATCCTCTTTGGAACCTCCCTTCAGGTAGTTGAGACCTCCTATCAAATTCCCCCTCCCTCTTTTCAGACTAAATAAGCCAAGTTCCCTCAGTCTCTCATCATAAGTCATGTTCTCCAGCCCCCTAATCATTTTCATTGCCCTCTGCTGCACTCTCTCCAATTTCTCCAAATCCTTTCTGTAGTAGGGGGCACAAAACTGGACTCAATACTCCAGATGTAGCCTCACCAGTAGAGGAGAATAATCACTTCCTTCGATCTGCTGGCAATGCTCCTACTTGTATTGCACCAAATGGATGGGGACAAAAACATGGTTTGGGATGGGATGCTGATGTGAGGATTTTTTCAGACACCAGTTCATTGAATTGTAATGAAGTTTTCTTGTTTTGTATCGGCTGTACTGTACATTGGATAGTGCTTAATGAAGAGTATATATAAGCAATGGACATAAATGCTTTCTGGGGGTGGGGAGAGGAAGGACAAACATTGGAGAATATTGTGCAAAATTTAAGGAGGATTTTGAAAGGTAGCAGTGCTGAAATTGAAGCCCACGTCTGTGCTGTGATAATATACAATGTATGGGATGTCAGTGTAAATAGTATTTAACTTGTACTACATACAAGAGAAGCCATCAATATGTAGGAAAATGGATGCATTTAGAATTACCAATGCCTAATACTAAAGATAGCCATCCTTTTGACACTCAGGGCCAGCTCCAGGCACCAGCCCAGCAAGCAGGTGCTTGGGGCGGCCAACGGTGAGGGGTAGTATGTCCAGGTCTTCAGCAGCAATTCGGCAGTGGGTCCCTCATTCCCTCTCGGAGCGAAGGACCAGCTGCCGATTGCAGCTTTTTTTTTCCCTTCCTTTTTGCTGCTTGCGGCGGCAAAAACCCTGGAGCTGGCCCTGCTGACTGACCAGAAACCCTACGTAGCATTTTGGGAGGTTTTAGGAGATTAGCAAGTAAAAATGGCAATTTGTTTTCAAAAGCTCTGTTAATCTGATTTGTAGGTGACAGAAGGTTACAATGGATCTAAAGAGTAAATGGCATTTTCAGAAATTATGTACTCTTGTAAAGTATCCACTTGCCAAATTTGAAAGCTCTAGATAAAGCATGGGACAAACTATAAGGACTGTGATACTGAAAACATCTAAAATTAATACCTACCTGATCTTTGAGATAACATTTATTTTCAGTGTAAAAAATAAAAAAAAACATCTGCTTTTGTTTCCACATTGATATTTTAATTAAATCACTTTTCAGACTAGAACAGTTAATTTAAACATTATTTAACAGTCATGCATGTTTGTAATTGGTGAACCATGGATGCTAACAAGAGGTATGATTTGTAGCAAAATAAAAATGATAAAAATATTCTCATCACAGTAAATTGTTGAGTAGATTTTGTTCATTGGCTGGTATATTTTCACAACTTTAAAATTCTGATTTTTTTTTCTCATTGGATAGTTATCTTAGATGTAAGAAAATGTAAGATTCATAAGAAAGAAAGGTGAGGGCTAGAATCTCATGAACTTATAAATTGAAACCTGGTGATTGTTGTAATGTATAAACTATTGGATGTGAAAAAGAAAGCTTGTGGACATAAGGTCTCTATACTGAATCTCTGTATTTAGCTTACTTACCATTTGGCAAAGTTTTGAAATTATTTTATAAGGAATTTTTTTCACCCTTATAAAGCTCTGCCTATAAGATTATCATAATTAGTGTAACAATAAAAGGAAATCAATTGTTTAGGAATTAGGAATTGTACCCTGACCCAAAGTTGGGTATATATAATTGCAATTTGAAGATGAACAGGTTTTTGTTTTAAGATCAGGCCCAGTAATTATCATATAATTTGGGAACCCCAATATGCACAGGTGCAACATTTACACTATGGTTTCTTACTATGTCTTTGCTCAGGGCCTAACACACTAGGCTGCTGAACTTCGTTGGAGTCTCCAGGCACTACGCAAATAATAACTAAGAATAACAGTAGCAGCATTCTGGGGTTGCTCCTTTAGCCTAAATGAGAGAAGCCTGTGCTTCTGTGCTGGAGCCCTGTGTTATATCCTCACTGACTATTTGTTTAGGGGATTGCTATATGGTGGTGGCCAAAACATTAAGGCCTTTAATGGTCAGAAACAGCACCTTGAATTCCACCTAGGAACCAAAAGGCAATGTGGTTCTTTTTGTGAGCACACTCTGGGCAGGTGGCTCCACTTATTGGTCAATAGACCAGGAAGAGACCTCCTGGAGCATTGAGTCCAGGCCCCTGCTATGCAAGGACCATGTCATATAATTCCATTCATAAATTTCTCAAGCTCTATCTTAAAACTAGTTAGGTTGTTTTCCTCAACTGATCCTAAATCAGCCACAGAACTCTGAACCCATTTCAGTTTCCAGATTGTCTCAGCCTGTAGCCCCATACAGAATTCATTTTCATTATGTATTCTTGAAGTGACAAAAGCATGGGTTACTGTAGCTGGTGCTGCATCTGAAAAATTGGTTGCAGTTGCTTCACCAAATGAAGATAGAAAAATATACTCTTGGACCCAGACACTACCTGACCTTGGATCTAACAGCCTTGGGTCCAGCCATACCCACAAACTACAAACCTGTGTTTATCAGTGTTGGTCTCACATCTGTATCTGAATAAGCCTCAGGCAACTGGCTTTCATTTAGACTCTGATCACCAGTCTATGGGAAAACCTAATCAGCAGCAGTACTATTTAAGCATAGTTCTGGCTAACACTATTTCAGTGCAAATGTAGATGGCCAAAAATGCTACATTCTAAAACAGAAGTCCCAGTGGATGCTACAGATAAGAACTTTCTCCCGTCACCTTAATCACTCTGTTAAAGCTTGTTTTGTGAAATCTTGAATAAAGCTACATAAATAAACTTCCACATCAATAACTTATTCAACCACACAGAATTTTACTTACCACATGATTGAACATGTTATTGATTAGATAGCAGTTACGCAACTCTTTCCTCAATCTTGATATCAATACAGAATCTTTCCTTCCCCGCCCACATTTCTTCCACTCTCCTCTTTCTCTATCGTTATTCCTCTCTCCCTTCTCCATTCCCCAACACAATTTCTTTTCTCTGTCCTTGATCCTGTCTGATCAACCTTCATTAACAAATACACCAGCAGGTGCTTTGCATCTCATTCTGTTAGGGCTAAGCTCTGTCATCCACCATGTGGCTTGCAACACAGAGATACCAAACACCATGCACTGGAGCTTCCCTTAGCCAGGGAATCCATACAGTGTAGCCTCAAACCATGTGTTCTATTAGTCAAAATGAGTTTCCCAGATGTGTTTTTATTGGTAAAAGAGAAGTAATGGAAGAAATCATTCAAAAGAAGATTTCCTAACAGCAAAACTTATTAGCTTGTGGAATCAGTTCCCTAGGGAAGTGCTGGGAGCCCCATCACTTGAGTCATTTAAACTAGACTGGACAACATACTGTAGAATGTGCTGTAGGGGAAAAAAATCTTGCACTAGCAGGGAACGGGGACAGGCAGCCTAGTCAGATCTTCCTCTTCTCTAATTTATATCATTCTTTGAAACTGTGGCACTTGAGGCCATGCCACTGATTGACATAAAACTAAATGGAAGAGTGGCCGAATGAGTTGGAAAGAGGGAATGAGAGATGCTTGGTGTTTGCAGAGGACTTGTAGAAAAGAGACAACAATGCTGAGATTACACTAGGAATACAGACGGCAGGGTTAAAATCTTATTTTTTCAGATAAAAGCTCTCTATGGACTTCACTTTGAGTTTGCTTGTGAATAAGCTTTATAATATAAACATCATTGTGTTTGAGGAGCTCTGTGTCCTAAGATATTTTAAATATCAAGACTCGTGACAAATAGTATTAGTTTGGAATAAGCTGTTTCACTATTAATTGGGAGTGTTGCAGTATTTAAACAAATAAGAAAGAAACTAGTGCCAGGCCTCAGGAATGAAAAAGTGACAAATGGAAGTATGCAAATGAGTTTTCTCAAGAGTGCGAAATGTGAAAGCCTGTACGTTTTTATATAACATTGGGAAAGCCAATGTTAAAATCATGATATATTTAATGCAAGCTTTTAACGCACAGGAAGAGTTTTTACAATATTTTAACTTAGAATTGTCATCTTTTAGCATTACAAATGCATTTACTTTCAACTGTCTCTGTATATAACCTGTCCCCATTCTAACACTTTAAAACAGGCATCTGCTTTGGACAATACAATTATTTCCCTCCTATGATATTTTCAGAGTTTATGAATGTTTTAGTAAAGGCTACTTGTTTTAAGATAGGCAAAGGTGGGAGAAGGAGTAAAGTATTTGACATTGAACAGAAGCCACAAAGTTTACTTGACACAGTGGTTAAACAGAATGATTTTTTATAAACCTAGGTATATGCATCTCATATTCCAAAAGCTGCTCTTCCAGGAAGATGTAGAATATGCTGTTTTTTAGCAGCAGCAGTTATATGAATGGGGGACATGGATCAGCATTTACATCACACTCCCTGTCAGTACCCACCCTGGGCCAGGGAACCTCCAGATGTGGCAGGTAAACAAAGTGGCCTGGCCCGCCAGGGTGCTTATCCTGGTGAGCTGCGTGCCAGAGGTTGCCAACCCCTGTACTAAGCCATAGTAATGGACGGCACTCACAACACTAGTCACAGTGAAAAGATATCATTTACAGTAAGATTTGTTCACAATGAGTAAAGGAACACTTTGTCTGTTTCCTGTCTGTGGGTATCTGGACTGGAAAGGGCCTTATAGAACTGTTTATGGATGTTCTGATTTAGAATAAAATAAAGCTTCAGCCAAGACTATGACAACGATGCAAACATGAAGGGAAGAAACAGTGGCATGCAGGCAAAAATCCTTGAGCTGATTCCAAGAGCTTTCTTCATGCCTCGTGACTGACATTCCCTCAGCCTGGTTGTGTCAGATGCAGCGTCATCTTCTTTAGATTCAGTATCTCCCTTTGAAGTACTGCAAAGGATATACCTCCTGTTTTCAGCATCAGCTATCAGGTGGAAGATCCTCACAGACAATGTTACAAATCTGACTGTGAAGCTGCTAAGTGACACTTGCTGGGAGAGCCACATTGACAGAGTAAGGCCAGTGAGGTACCAAGTGAGTGAGGTTTATGATGCCTTGATGATGCAGTCGAGTAAAGCTGACGTGAGAATCTGACACAAGGTGCAAAGCCAGGTCACTGACTTCAAATGCAAGAAAAGTGACCTTTTGAACTAAAAGACTAAGAATAACATTCTAAGGTGGTTACCTACTGTAACACTATTTAATACTGGGCCACCCAATGTTGGTGCACAGTTACATTTATTAATGTTAATACATTTCAGTTGTTCTTAAAATTAAAATGTTTCTATAGGATTAGAGGAGTCAGATTTTATCATTTGCTTACATATGGCATGAATAAATACAGATTTACAGACCCTAGCAGGCAAATTTATCTTATCTCATATGACAGGGATTATGCATCAAAGTCATGAAATGGAGTAGAAATGCAATAAAAAATAAGATATTCAAAAGTTTAACAAATGGACGAGGGAGGCAATGAAGATGCTCCTTGCCTAGGGCACCATTTGGTCAAGGGCCCACCCTGCTTATCTTCCATTTTCTTCTGCAAACAAGTGAGCAGGAACGATTCAGAGACATGCTAGAAATGCTAGAAGATGTGGCCAAGGTAACTAGCCATGTGCAGAACAGCAGTAAATTATTCTATGAAAAGACACAGTAACTGAATCCTCTTCCAGAGTAAGGAAGTGAGGGAAAGGATTATGAATGTCTGATCTCTAGTATGCTCCTGGGTTGGAATAGCTATGAGGCAATAGCTTAAGAAAGCTGTACTATTTACAGATCTAGGCCTGCTCACTTCAACTAAGAAGAGGAACCGATAAGCTCAGGCCACAAGTGAGTTCATAGAGAAACTAATAATGACGGGGTGGGACAGGAACAGGAATGAAGTCAAATGTTGAAAATGAGGGAACCAGAAGGATACACTGAGGAGAGAACCCCAGTGTAAAGGACCAGGCCATAGGCAGTCTGGCCTAGGAATCATTGCTGAGCTGTTGTCCACAGATCAAGGATGGCCATAATGCAGTAAGGAATCAGCAAGCAGGGTTCAGAGTAGTCACTAGAGCCAGGATTGATAAGCCGGGGTCAAAGCAGGCCAGGATCAGAAACCAGAAATAATACCAGGCTGGAAGCAGGAGGCAAGAATCAGGCTGGAGTTGGAGACCAGAGACAGTTACCCAGCTGAGTGCATTGAGTAGATGTTTTCAGAGAACTATTCACAATACTCCAAGATCTCTCTCTTGAGTAATAACAGCTAATTTAGATGCCATCATTTTGTACATATGGTTGGGAAGATGTTTTCCAATGTGCATTACTTTGCATTTATGAATATTGAATTTAATCTTCCATTTTGTTGCCCTGTCACTCAATTTAGTGAGATCCCTTTGTAACGCTTTTCAGCCTACTTTGGACTTAAGTATTTTGAGTAATTTTGTATCGTCTGCAAATTTTACCACATCACTCTTTACCTCTTTCTCCAGATCATTTATGATTATATTGAACAGCACTAGTCTCCATACAGATCTCTGGGGTACACCACTATTTACCTCTCTCCATTCTGAAAACTGACACTTTATTTCTACCCTTTGTTTCTTGCCTTTTAACCAGTTGCTGATCCATAAGAGGACCTTTTCCTCTTATCTCATGACAGATAACTTTGCTTAAAAGCTTTTGGTGAGGGACTTTGTCAAAGGCTTTCTGAAAGTCCAAGTACACTATATCCCTGGATCACTCTTGCCCACATGTTTGTTGACCCCCTCAAAGAATTTTAATAGACTGGTGAGGCATGATTTCCTTTTACAAAGCCACATTGACTCTTCCGCAACATATCATGTTCTTCTATATGTCTGATAATTCTGTTCTTTACTATAGTTTCAACCAATCTACCTAGGACTGAAGTTAGGTTTACGGGCCTGTTATTGCCAGGATTGCCTCTGGAGTCTTTTTTTTTTAAATGGTGTCACATTATTAGAGACCTACCAAATTCATGACCATGAAAAACGTGTCACGGACCATGAAATCTGATCTCCCTCCCTGAAATCTAGTCTTTTGTGTGCCTTTACCCTATACTATACAGATTTCACGGAGGAGACCAAAATTTCTCAAATTGGGGGTCCTGACCCAAAAGGGGGGTCACAAAGTTATTTTAGAGGGGATCATGGTATTGCCACCCTTACTTCTGCACTGCCTTCAGAAATGGATGGTTGGAGAGTGGTGGTCGCTGACTGAAGGCCCAGCTCTGCAAGCATCTGTGCAGACTTAAGGGTGGAAGTACTATCCCATGCTATCCTTACTTCTGTGCTGCTGTTAGCAGTGACTCTGCAGTCAGAGCTGGGCTCCAGGCTGGCAGCTGCCACTCTCCAGCTGCCCATCTGTAAAGGCAGTGCCATAAGAACATAAGAACGGCCACACTGGGTCAGACCAAAGGTCCATCCAGCCCAATATCCTGTCTTCTGACAGTGGCCAATGCCAGGTGCCCCAGTGGGAGTGAACCTAACAGGTAATGATCAAGTTATCTGTCTCCTGCCATCCATCTCCACCCTCTGAGAAACAAGCTAGGGACACCATTCCTTACCCATCCTGGCTAATAGCCCATTGATGGACTTAACCTCCATTCATTTATCTAGTTCTCTTTTTAACCCTGTTATAGTCCTAGCCTTCACAACCTCCTCAGGCAAGGAGTTCAAGAGGTTGACTGTGTGCTGTGTGAAGAACTTTCTTTTATTTGCTTTAAACCTGCTGCCCATTAATTTCATTTGGTGGCCTCTAATTCTTATATCATGGGAACAAGTAAATAACATTTCCTTATTCACGTTCTCCACACCACTCATGATTTTATATATCTCTATCAGATCCCCCTGGCCTGATGAAATGCATCCTAGAATACTCAAGGAGTCAATAGAGGAGGTATCTGAGCCTCTAGCTATTATCTCTGGGAAATCATGGGAGACGGGGGAGATTCCAGAAGACTGGAAGGGGGCAAATATAGTGCCCATCTATAAAAAAGGAAATAAAAACAACCCAGGAAACTACAGACCAGTTAGTTTAACTTCTGTGCCAGGGAAGATAATGGAGCAGGTAATTAAAGAAATCATCTGCAAACACTTGGAAGGCGGTAAGGTGATAGGGAATAGCCAGCATGGATTTGTAAAGAACAAATCATGTCAAACTAATCTGATAGCATTCTTTGATAGGATAACAAGCCTTGCGGTAAGGGAGAAGCGGTGGATGTGATATACCTAGACTTTAGTAAGGCATTTGATACGGTCTCGCGTGATATTCTTATAGATAAACTAGGAAAGTACAATTTAGATGGGGCTACTATAAGGTGGGTGCATAACTGGCTGGATAACCATACTCAGAGAGTAGTTATTAATGGCTCCCAATCCTGCTGGAAAGGTATAACAAGTGGGGTTCCGCAGGGGTCTGTTTTGGGACCGGTTCTGTTCAATATCTTCATCAACGATTTAGATGTTGGCATAGAAAGTACGCTTATTAAGTTTGCAGACGATACCAAACTGGGAGGGATGGCAACTGGTTTGGAGGACAGGGTCAAAATTCAAAATGATCTGGACAAATTGGAGAAATGGTCTGAGGTAAACAGGATGAAATTCAATAAAGATAAATGCAAAATGCTCCACTTAGGAAGGAACAATCAGTTTCACACATACAGAATGGGAAGAGACTGTTTAGGAAGGAGTATGGCAGAAAGAGATCTAGGGGTCATAGTGGACCACAAGCTTAATATGAATCAACAGTGTGATACTGTTGCAAAAAAAGCAAACGTAATTCTGGGATGCATTAACAGGTGTGCTATAAACAAGACACGAGAAGTCATTCTTCCGCTTTACTCTGCACTGTTTAGGCCTCAACTGGAGTATTGTGTCCAGTTCTGGGCACCGCATTTCAAGAAAGATGTGGAGAAATTGGAGAGGGTCCAGAGAAGAGCAACAAGAATGATTAAAGGTCTTGAGAACATGACCTATGAAAGAAGGCTGAAGGAATTGGGTTTGTTTAGTCTGGAAAAGAGAAGACTGAGAGGAGACATGATAGCAGTTTTCAGGTATCTAAAAGGGTGTCATCAGGAGGAGGGAGAAAACTTGTTCACCTTAGCCTCCAATGATAGAACAAGAAGCAATGGGCTTAAACTGCAGCAAGGGAGATTTAGGTTGGACATTAGGAAAAAGTTCCTAACTGTCAGGGTAGTTAAACACTGGAATAGATTGCCTAGGGAAGTTGTGGAATCTCCATCTCTGGAGATATTTAAGAGTAGGTTAGATAAATGTCTATTAGGGATGGTCTAGACAGTATTTGGTCCTGCCATGAGGGCAGGGGACTGGACTCGATGACCTCTCGAGGTCCCTTCCAGTCCTAGAGTCTATGAGTCTATGAGTCTCTGCTTTTCCTGCCTGAAAAGTCCTTGCCTCTTTAATCTCTCCTCATATATGACCTATTCCAAATCCCTTCTCTGAATCTTTTCTAATGTCAGTATATCTTTTTTGAGATAAGGAGACCACATCTGTATGTAATATTCAAGATGTGGGCGTACCATGGATTTATGTAAGAGCAATAAGATATTCTCCATCTTATTCTCTATCCCTTTTTTAATGATTCCTAACATCCTGTTTGATTTTTTGACTGTCACTGCACACTGCGTGGACGTCTTCAGAGCACTATCTATGATGACTCCAAGATTTCTTTCCTGATTAGTTGTAGCTAAATTAGCCTCCATCATATTGTATGTATAGTTGGGGTTATTTTTTCCAGTGTGCATTACTTTACATTTATCCACATTAAATTTCATTTGTCATTCTGTTGCCCAATCACTTAGTTTTGTGAGATCTTTTTGAACTTCTTCACAGTCTGCTTTGGTCTTAACTATCTTGAGCAGTTTAGAATCATCTGCAAACTTTGCCACTTCACTATTTACCCCTTTCTCCAGATCATTTATGAATAAATTGAATAGGATTGGTCCTAGGACTGACCCTTGGGGAATACCACTTGTTACCCCTCTCCATTCTGAAAATTTACCATTTATTCCTACCCTTTGTTCCCTGTCTTTTAACTGGTTCTCAATCGATGAAAGGATCTTTCGTCTTAGCCCATGACAACTTAATTTACATAAGAGCCTTTGGTGAGGGACCTTGTCAAAGGCTTTCTGGAAATCTAAGTACACTATGTCCACTGGATCCCCCTTGTCCACATGTTTGTTGACCCCTTCAAAGAACTCTAATAGATTAGTAAGACATGATTTCCCTTTACAGAAACCATGTTGACTTTTGCCCAGCAATTTATATTCTTCTGTGTGTCTGACAATTTTATTCTTTACTATTGTTTCAACTAATTTGCCCGGTACTGATGTTAGACATACCAATCTGTAATTGCCAGAATCATCTCTAGAGCCCTTTTTATATACTGGCATTACATTAGCTATCTTCCAGTCATTGCCACCACCACCAACAGTGCAGAAGTAAGGGTAGCAGTACCACAATCCCCTGTACAATAACCTTGCGAACCCTCCAAAACTCCCTTTTGGTCAGGACCCCTGCAATTACAACACCATGAAATTTCAGATGTAAATATATGAAATCATGAAATTTACTATTTTAAAAATCCTATGACTGTGAAACTGACCAAAGTGGACTGTGAATTTGGTAGGGCACTACACATTAGCTATCCTCCAATCATCTGGTACAGAAGCTGGTTTAAATGATAGGGTACATACCACAGTTAGTAGTTCTGCAATTTCATATTTGAGTTCCATCAGAACTCTTGAGTGAAAATCATCTGGTCCTGGTGACTTATTACTGTTTAATTTATCAATTTGTTCCAAAACCTCCCCTAATGACACCTCAGTATGAGACAGTTCTTCAATTTTGTCACCTAAAAAGAATGGCTTAGCTGCGGGAATCTCCCTCATGTCTCTGAAGTGAAGACCAGTGCAAACAACTAAATTAGCTTCTTAGCAATGGCATTATTGTACTTGCGTTCTTCTTTAGCTCCTCAATTGTCCAATGGACATCACTGAATAGTTGACTGACTACGTGCTTCTGATGTCTCCCCCTCTTTTTTTTTTTTGCTGTTAGTTTTTGAGTCTTTGGCTAGTTGTGTTTCAAAAAGAGTTTATGCCCCTCTTTCCTCAATATGATTTAACTTCCAAATTTTAAAGAATGCCTTTTTGCCTGTAACAACTTTTTTTACTTTGTTGTTTAGCCATGGTGGCACTTTTCTGGTTCTCTTACCATGTTTTGTAATTTGGGGTACACATTTAATCTGAACCTCTGCTATAGTCTTTTTTTAAAGTTTCCATGCAGCTTGCAGGCATTTCACTTTTGTGACTGTACCTTTTAATTTCTGTTTAACTAATTTCCTCATTTTTGTGTATTTCTCCTTTCTGAATTTAAAGACTGGAGATCAGAAAGCAAGGCCTGGAGTCACAGCAGACCAGATGTCTATATAATTGCCCAGACAACTTCCTGAGGCACCCCTCAGAATTAGGTAGTGCATTTGGCCAATCAGAGGGAAACAGGGTGCTGTCACTGACCCTTTGGGCAGTACTTTGTGCAGCTCCCAATCTCCACAGTGCTCCTTTGATGGGGTTCTTCAGGACTCCCCTGTAATCATGTGGGAATGTCAGCTCACCCAGACTCTGCAGATCTGGGTTCTAATCCCATGGATACTTATATTACCAGTGTGCCCTTCCTCCAGGTTAGCACCTGACCTCATTTATCCAGATGGCCTTCATGAAATATTTTTTATCAAGGCATGGACCTGGGCAGCAGGTTCCCAAGAGTGCTCTTGAGGATGATAGCCTTCCCAATCAATGAGTTAGCATAATATCCCACTCTGCAGTTTAGAGTTAAGGATAGTGTGGACTATATATTCCTAAATGTCCTTGGATCTGGGGTGGTGGAAGCAACTATTGGGACCCATGTTCTGATAAGGCTTCAAGAGGGATACATGGAAAACAGGATGTTTCTTAAGGGACTGAAGGGTCTTCAATTTGAAAGCGACAGAGCTGATTTGCTGAAAAATCTGGAATTGGTCCAAGGAACTGGTTGTCTAGCTTGTGGTAAAACTTATTCATACAGAGGTTATTTTGCTGCAAGCCAGATCTTTTAGCCCACTGTGGGAGCATGGCCTTCTTGGTGTCTATGGTCTGTGTACTGATTGATGTCCTCTTTTGCAGCTTCAAGGTGTTCCTTTAACACCTACTGGCTATGATGAATTTGTTGGATCCACTTGGTAGCTGTTGGGTTTGGAAAGGTTGCTGGCAAGACCAGGTGAAGGCAAGGATGAAACCTGTAATTTGCATAAAAAACTGTCCTGTGGAGGCATGGTCAGTATTGTTGTATGAGAATTTGGCATAAGGCAGGAGGGAGAACCATTTATCTTGGTGTTAGTTGACAAAGCAGCTTTGGTATTGCTCTAGCACTTGCTTCACCCATTCTGTCTGCTCATCTGTCTGGGGGTGGTATGTGGAGGAGATTAAAATGTGAAGAACCTCCAGTAACTGGAGCATTTCTCACCAAAAGTGTGAGATGAACTGTCTGTTTCAGTCCTACATGATACAGACCAGAAGCCCATGAAGGTGGATAACATGTGCAACCAGGAGTTGAGCCATTGTTTTATCAGAGGGCAGGTAGTCACACGGAATGAAGTGCACCATTTTGGTCAGCTGCTGTACAATGTTCAAGAGCACTGTGTGGCTGTCAGAGTTTGGGAAATTCACTATGAAATCCAAGGTGATTGAGGCGCAGGCTCTAAGTCGGTTCTCAAGGGGTACTAGAGTGCTGAGGGGCTTAGCATGCATATGGGTCACAAGATTCTATGTAATCCTGGAGTTTGGCTCATAGATGGGTTCAGCAGAAGAAATGGAAACCATGTAGAAAGTCTTAAGGTGGTGAAAATGGCCTGCCAAGGGAGTGTCATATCAGAGATGAAGTATTTCTAGCTGGAAGGGCATCTCTGTGGAACTTATGTGTGCCTGCCGAGGTATGTGATTCCATCTTGTGTGGAGCATTGCATTGCATTTTGGTTCTGGCTCTCATTTGCCCAGGGATCACCATGCGAAGCATATCAGTTTAGCTCAATCAGGTCTTGGTGTATTGTGGCACTAATGAAGTAGGAGACGGTGATTCTTGGTTAGAGTTCTTGCACACTTGATAGTATTTTCCCTTTTGGGATAAGACTGGCCCACCAGGGTTCCTTGCCTTCCTGACCCCATATATGGTGATCAATTAGACCCTGAGCATGTGAGCAAGAATAAGCCAGTCAAGCACCTTAAAGCTATGTCTACTTTTTTTTTTCCTGACTTGGACATGTTTCTGCAGCCAAAGTCTGTCCTCACTTACACTGGTAAAATCCCATGTTTCAGATGAGGGCTGATTTAGCTTAGCAGAGACTTTAACTTCAGCAGTATTGTACTGTCATAATTAAGACCAGATTTGGACCTATTACTTTTAGGGTACATCTACACTGCACACTTGTTTTGGTGTATAGTGTACATACTCACATAGTCCCCCCTCCCCCCAACACAGCTATAAATAGCAGTGTAGACCATGAAGCATGACTTAGACATGCCTAAACAGTCCATGTATGTACACAAGTATGTGCCCTACATAGCTCCATACTTGTCCATGCCATGCCTCTACTCTGCTATGTTTAGCAGCATAGTGTCCTGCTGATGGATCTTTTTCCTGCAGCAGGAAAAGACTCTCACAGTGGGGGAAAGTTTCTGCAGCAGAGAAAGGCTTTGCCAGCTCCCACTGCTGGACCTTTTCCCCGCTGCAGGGAAAGTCTCCAGAAGCAGGAAAAGGCTCTGGCAGCAGGGAAAGGCTCCAGCAGCTCCCTGTAGCTGGATCTCTTCCCTACAGCAGAAAAGATTCCAGAAGTGGGAAGCTGTCAAAATTCCTCTGAGTGTTGCAAAGTCTGCTTTTCTGAAATCAAACTTTTTATGTTTATTTCTTGGGCACAAAACCTCAGCAGTATTTCAAACCTAATGATTTTGTATTCACTGGATACTGCATGATGCTTATCGTCATCCTTATTTATTATACCTCTCTCAAATCATTGGACTAGATATAGAATTGCCTCTAACTATGCAGGCTGTTTAGCAAACTTTGTGTTTATTAAAAAAAAAAACAATTCTACACTCCTTCTAGAAGAACCTGTTTCCCTGTTTTTTGGTTTTTTGTTTTTTTTGCATAGTTGTTATTAAAATCAATATCAGGGTAATTAAAATCCCCATGATAAAGATTCAAGCCAGGTTCTTACAGGCCTGTCTTATCTTGAAGAATATTGGCTTATCTGCTTTTTCTAACTACCCAAGAGATCTGTTGCTACATCAGTGAATTACCTGGCTACTTTTATTATCCAAATTTCTATCTAAATTCACTCCAGTGGCAGCCAAAGTATTTATGCCATTTATCCTAGCAGAATACATTTCATTCCTCAACAATACTGCTGAACACTCCTGCTTTTTTTTTTTCTGCCTACCTCTTCCTTGAATCCTGACATTTTAAATCCCCAATCGCTATATTGGTTTGTTCAAGTGTGGCATTGTAATCGTAGCATATCATATGCAGGGGCGGCTCCAGGCCCCAGCACACCAAGTGCGTGCTTGGGGCGGCATGCCGCGGGGGGCGATTTGCCAGTCGCTGGGATGGCAGGCGGCTCCGGTGGACCTCCCGCAGGTGTGCACCAAAGCCGTGGGACCACTGGACCCTCCGCAGTCACGCCTGCTTGGGGAGGCGAAATGTCTAAAGCCGCCCCGATCATATGTATAAGCAAAGAGCAACATTAACAAAACAAATGTTTGCAGTGAGCGGGATTGGGAAAGATGTAGTGCCCGATTGTACAACCTTCACATTGGTTAATGAGTAAATGCTGAATAATGTGAGTAATGGTTGTGGATTAAGGCCCTACAAGAACTACTAATAAATATTTATAGTTTTTATAAGTGATGACTAAATGTCTGTTTGGAAGACATAACAGGTTCCAAATATATGAATGCTTTTTACATTAGAAGACAGAGGAATTATTAAGGATTCAGTCCTGTAAACGCTTATGCTTATTCTTAGCTTTAAGCATGCAAGGAGGCTTATTGATTTTAATAATGCCCCCGTTCTCGGCTACAGTGACAGACTCCCCAGCCAGATTACATCTACCATCATGCACAATGCTACCTGTTCACTTGAGCTACTTTGGTGTACTATAGGAGTCCTGTGACCACAAATGCATCATGGGAGATGTAGTCCTGGCAGGGAGCTTGGCTTACAACTCCTATGAGTTACTGTGGTGGCTCAGTCAAAAGCAGAGATTAACTGTGGAACCGAAACGGAACATTTCATGATTTTCTAAGTTGAAATTCAAAAATATCAGCAAAAATGTGACATTTGCCTTTGAGAAATATCCACTCTGAACAGGTGTAAATGACTAGGAAAATATTCCATTTAATTATTAGGTGGAAAATTGCACTTAGGCTAATCAATTTCAATTTTTTTAATGACATCATCAGTCTCCAGGAATGTAGTGCAGCTTAGTAATATTCATGAATGCTGATCCTGAAAAAATTATCACTCTTCTGTTGGTACAGAACTTTTTTAAGGAATTCATATCTACAAAATACACAATGAAGTCTTCTATTACTTCTATTTCTCTTCTATTAGCTCCAAGGTAATAGATGATCATATGTTGACATGATCAATGATAACAGGATGCAAGCAAACATTGTGATTAATGGTCAAGCTCTAGAGGTGGTAAAGTAATTTTCTTATCTGGGATCATACATATCCAACCAAGGAGGCTGCTGTAAAGAAATCAGAAGAAGATTAGGGATGGCACACTTGTATTAGTTGTATGTATTAGTTTTGAATAATCTTTAGTCAGGAAAAATTTCTCAGGTCCAGGATAGAATTTCTGGTCGAGACCAAAGAGATAGTGAGAGACAGAAAGCACCACTGAAGGAGAGTCAATAGCCTGATTGTTAGGGCACTCACATGATATGTGAGAAAGACGTCCAAGCCCTTGCTCCCAATGATTCAGAGTAGAGAGCTGTATGTGGGTCCCCCACTTCCCAGGTGAGTCTTCTAACCAGAAGGCTATTAGGGTATACGGCTCTCCGTTCTTGAAAAGTTTTGAAAGATCTCATTTCATACTGATAAGAAACAAATTCAAATGCCAAAATTTCACTTTTTTTTTCAAAAGGGAATTCTTGTTTTCTGGCCAGCCTCAATAAGAGAGATGTAGGATGCAGAACTTATTGAACAGTTAATTAATCTATTAAAATATCTCTTTCTCTGCCTTTTCACTTTTCCTTATGGTTACTAGTCTTTATGCCATTCTGTTTTCCTAGTGCTGTGCTTCCAACACACTCATCTTGCTGCTTACACATATGATCATTACTACTGTCACTTCTTCTAAGTCTAAAAATAGACATGCATGTCTTCCATGGATCTCTCATATTTATCTGTCATTCTGAGAGAAGTTGTTATCCTCCTTAATCTGATCCCTTAGTACTACAGCCAACCAGCACTTACAGCAAACATTCCTCTCCATTCTGAGCCTGAAAAAGGATTAATCATATCTTTAATACTTGCCTTTACCTCTGATAAAGGATGGAGGAAAAGGCTGTTTGTGGTCAGCGCTCCAAAGATTGGCAACTCTGCTATCAGGTTCTTTTCTTGCTCCTTCTGTTAACTGAAGGGCTGGAGCAAACTATTCTAGCTACGCAAGTAATCAACCTCTTATGAACCATTGCAGAGGAGAAGGATGATTCTGTGGTCAGGACACTTGAATAGATCTCAGGAGACTTGGGTTTAATTTTTGACTTTATCATAGACTTTCTGTCTGACCATGGGCAAGTTACTAAATTTCCTTGTACCTCAGTTCCAAATCTGTAAAACTGGAGAGGGGCGCACAAATCCTTCCCTTCTGCCACCTTTTATCTGTTTTGTGTATATAGGCAGTGTCTAAGTATCTATACCAGACTGCTACACGGTAACATCCTGCAAGCACATTGCTACAGCTCAGGAACTTGCTGTGTAGACAAGCCCTGTTCAGGGAACTCTTCATATGTAAAGCCTCTTGCAGAATGGTGCCCTGATTTCAGATTGGGCCTCAACATGAATAAAACATATTAAAAATAATTATCTTCTTCCTTCTCAACCAGATTAGCAAAATTATTCTGATCTGCACAACTTTCCCAAAACACCTCCTGATTCGCTGAGCAATCAATGGGTATTTTTCTTATATTTTGACACCCCAGCATTATGTGAAGACATATGTTCCAAGCAACAATCCTCACCTTTTTCCAACTAACCTTTTAAATAAAATATTGCAATAGTCCAATATTTTGAGGATGAAAGTGCAGTTTTCTTAAAGGTCAGTTCAGTGCTGGATATGTTTTCACTTTAGACAATACATTATGAACGGTGGAATCTAGTAGCAATTTTCAGCGCCAGTAACAATGGGAAGTAAATTTCAGTCATTCACAGTAAGATGGCAATGTGGTGACATTTGAAGCCTGAATATAGGCTCTAACAGTCACTGCAAGAGACTGTCTGCTGAGTGGAGAGCACCTTTTTCTGGTTAAGTGGGTGAATTTTAGATACAGGTGAAAAATAAGATCAGAACATTTTACAAAATGATTGCAAGTCGTCAGCTATGTGGCAATTTCCCCACCATCACCCTCCTCTCATAGTAAGTCAGAATTGAAATATACCAAATTAATAAACCCCTAAGAAACCAAAAATCTCGCATTTTCTGTACAATTGTATGTGACAGATGTTTTTATCTTTTAGTTCCAGTGAGCCACAATCATTATGTTTTATTTTCCAGATGTATGTCCTTGCTCTCTTAAAACTACAGTAGTTGCACTACACAGTAAAGCAATAAATTTATAAAACATTCTTTTGAAGTGGCTGCTTGTGTCATAATTCCACTTCCATATCTTTAGTTGTTCTAAAATATATTGAACTGTCAGTGTGGGTCAGGAGATTAGAACACTTTGTAGTTCCTCTACCAGTGTCTTTGTTTAACTTGGAAAATAAGCTACAGCACCCAGGGAGTGATGAAATCAAGGATATGTAGAGTCACAACGGCATAAAAGTGTTAAACACCATATACTGCAGACATTTCTTAAGAAAGAAAAGTGATATGTCTGCATGTGTTTACTCCAAGTACCCACCAGTGAACCATCTTTATTAAAACTTATAAAGAATACAAAACAACACTCAGATGCTTTGCAATAAAAACTAGTTGCTTTCTGGCTTTTGTCCTTGAAACAATATGCACTTTGTCTAACCCTGGCTTACTGTCAGTTAGTTTAAACTTCATTTAACATTTTCTTTTTTACCTGAAAGGAAAACAGCAAACCTTTTGGGATTTTCCAGCTTCTCTGAGCACTACGCACACCATCATCATTTTGAAGGCAAATTATTTTAGTAATTTCAGAGAAAACAAAGCAATTGCAACACACAAAAAAGATTTTTTTTTTAAATCCCTACCTAAAAAACAATAGAATGAAACTCTGCAGGACAACTTTTACTAGTTACTTTGGGGTTATATGCAAATAGATCTTAAGTCAAGCTTTTGTCCATATGTTAGAGCATAATGTCAATATGAAAACTCCTTATGCCAAGAAGAGTTGTGGATAATGATTGAAGGTCCCAGCATTGACTGAGGATAGAGGTGATGGTATGTTTTTTGTGCATGTGGAAGAACAGGCATCAGCCCCTCTACTTGTGCTAATAAACGCTGGGGCTTTGACTGATACTAATGATTGGCCTTACAAGTATAAAGAAAAAAAGGGAAATTGGCAACATTCTTGCTTATGCACAAGTGTCTTAAATTGCCACATTGGATTGGGTTAACCAATAGGCTAGTGGGTAGATATATTTCTTGTCACATTCTACAGTGCAATTTAGACTAGAAAGGGGTTGTGTCACTGCCTGGTCTGTAACCCTAAGGGTCTAAAAGAGGTCTGCTGCTGTGGTTCTCTTGTCTGGACAATACCATTCAGCATTCAAGCGTGCACTGAGTGCCTATGGGTTAACCAGCTCTGACTCAGCAGTTCTGATTCCAGCAGCCTAATTGTTACCCTCCAGCTGCATTCTGCTTATACCTGGCAAGATGACCCCAGCACCTCCTAGCCCTGAATTGTCCCAAATGCTGTGCTCTGAAATGTCCAACCCTCTCCTGGACCATTCAGAGAGAGATTAAGGTTTGTTTGTTCTTTTCAGGATACAGTGCCCAACAGCTTGGCACTTTAAATGGAGTTTTCATCCACTTTAAATCAAACACAGCACTGAGTTGGTTTTGATTACAAGTAAAACAAGTTCATTAACAAAATGAGATTAGATTTTAAATGAATTCAAGTACAAAGAATAGAGCTAGAAATGGTTACAAGCAAATAAAAATGAGAAATTCTTTCTAGTGTCTACAACTTAAGAAAACAAGCTCTAGCCTTTTTTCAAGCTAATTTCCTTACCAGTCTACCATCCAGCAATATGGCTGACCATGCTTCTGGTCAGGATCTCCCACAAAGTCCAAAACATTTGGTTCCTTTGTCTTCTTAGATGAAAGATCACTTGGGGTTCTTTGCCTTTCTCTTTATAATCCAGGGAATCCTAGAAATTGATTTTTGAATGATTACCCCTCCCCACAGGCAAGCTGGAGTCTGATGATAAAGGAAATTCCATGCTGGTTTCTTCCCCCACTGATGTTTGCTAAAATGCAAATTGATCTGTTTCCTGCAATCTCCTCCCACTGCTGTTTTGATGGTTCTGTTTACTTTCTATGTAATTAGTATTTTCATTCCCTCTTGATGTACCTTGAAGATTTCCTTCCAGGTGACATTCCTTTGTCTAGGATCTTTAGCCCCACCTGGCAGACCCCTTTGATAACATGATTTCCAATATGTTTGTAATTTTGAATTTGTGTTCTGTACATACACCACACAATAATATTACCTATCAGTGTGTTATTAGCTTTCTATTGACAACTTCCCTGACACCTTTTAGATACAAGTTGTGATATTAGTCACTTGAGGTTCACAGAACTGGTCAGGCCAGAAACTTACTGCCAGATACCAATAAGCCCCCTACCCTCTTGCATTGAGATGCTTTTAGGGTTTCACTTCAAATCTGGAGTTTTAATAACTACACACATTTCTAATTTAGTTCAAATGTCAATTAGATAAAGAGTAGATGAAAAAAAGCAATTGTTGACTCCTAAACCTTTCCAATCCCCTGTAATGGGATCTCCTGGGTGTAGCCTGGGACCATGGGACCTCTGTGCCCCCTGAACTCTCTCATAATCTCTTGCTAGTGACCATCAGCAATCCTCTCCAGGTGCTGTTATAAATCAGCACAACCGCATGTGGAGACTCCAACCCGGCTAGATTACATTAATGCTCCCAGAGTCATTGATGAATTACACAGAGAAAGGCACCAGAGCCAAATCCTACCAGCTCCCAACACTGTATCTCAGGAATATACTGACGTGCACTGCTCAAGTTCAGATTTATTAATTGGTTCATCACTGCATCAATGGAAAGTGACTATACACCAGCCTTTGAAACACCTGAGCAGATTTGCCATACACTTCATACAAACTCACTGGTAAAGATAAACAGTAAAACACTTATGGACTATAAAAGGTAGATTTTAAGTGATATTAAGTGATAGGCAAAAACTCAGAGTTAGTTACCAAAAGAAATAAAATATAAGCATGCAGTCTAAACTCTCAACCCTATTAGACTGGGCAACATCTAGATTAAGCAGCTCTTCTCACCCCACGGGATATTGCAGTCCTTAATATACAGGTTTATTTCTTAAACCTGGGCCAATCTCCTCTGTTGGAGTCTTCAGTCGTCTTCTTAGTGTCTTTGTTGCTTGCAACATAGGTCGGGGCAGGAGAAAGGCCCAGTATGTGTTCACTCTGTCTGTTTTCTCCCTCAGTCCATGTGCTGAGTCCAGGCATGTCTGGGGGCATTGCTGAGTCTCCAGGCAAGGTTGAGCAATTTCCCTGGTGTGGCCTCATGCAGGTGAGTCACTGAATTGTAGCTCCCTTGCTGGACAATGGTTATTGATAAGTTGTTTGAAACCCTGCATGGGTGTTGGTTAATTTCTTTGCTGTTGCCTCTAGGAAGCTAATATCTGGCTGATTCCCCAACTTATAGCATGTTTTAGTGACAACCATACAACACAATTCTCACAACTTCATATGCATTAATGATATACATATATGGATAGAGAAATGACTTTCGGCAGATCATAACTTTTCCCCTGATACCTTACAAGACATGCTTTATAGGTAAGATCATGATTATATAAAAATGAGGAATATGGGGGTTACAGGATGCTCCCCCAAGGTATAGAATGTTATATCCCCCATTACTAGGGACACTACCACCATCCTCCCTTTCATCCAAACTTGCAAACAGAGTGTCTTCGTTGACTCCTCATTCTCATCCCCACACACGGGCTGTACTGCTGTACTACTTTCACAACATCTCTAAAATATTTCTCTCCTTCTCTGTCCTGACAGCTGAACCATTCATCTGTGACCTGGTAATTTCCGATGTTGATTATTGCAACTACCCTTTTCCAGCTTACCCAAAATACAGCCTCTAAAATAACCTTCTTCGTCCATGATCCAGCCATGTAACCTCCACCTTGACCTCAGAACTGTCCTGTCCCTCACCCTTGCACATTGCATCAGGCTTCAATGTCTTGTATTTGCCTTCAAAGCACTTCCCAACGCCATCCTGGCCTACATCTCTGCCATCAACTTTTACTGAGTTCACCCAAACTGCCTTTACTGCCTCTGTTGTGTCGACACCACCATCAACTCCCTGCTCATATCTTTCTCCCAGTCTTGCCCAAATGCCTTGTTCATGCAAACCACCATCCTTTCCTCTTTTAATTTCTCTGTAAGAATCCCTTCTTCCAGGTGGAACACAACTTATTATCTGTATTACAGTAGTGTTTGGAGGCTCCAATTAAGGTCTTGACCCCTCTGTGCTGGGTACTATACAGACACATAGTAGGAGACAATCTCTGCCCTGAAAAGTTTATAATCTAACTAGATATTAGGTGAGAAGGGAAACAGAAGTACGGAAGTGGAGTGACTTGCCCTAGCTCACAGACAGGCCACTGATAGAACTGGGAATATAACACATTTCTCCTGCATTTCAGTCCAGTGCACCTATCCACGGACTACAGTGCCTTTCCAAGAAATGAGCTAATAACAACAATATTTCTTAAAACTCCCGTTCTTCCTTCTCTGAACATCTCAGCATGTTCTTATCTTCCCTGGGTGTATTTTCTTTAGATTGTAATTTCTTTGGAGTAAATTCTTTAAAGTGTATGTCTTGTAGATTGCTGTGCACCTTGTTTTTCAACAAATAATACATGATAACAAACAGCTAGGAGGGAATATAAGATATAGACTGCGTCTTGTAGGCAAGTAGGATCAAGGATCCTGTTCCAGGAATAAGGAAGCATTGTTAAAAAAAGGCACAGTGTTGTAAGTAGGGGATTGAGCCCAAGATTCAGTAAGGTGTGTGGAGAGGGTGGAATGTTACAAACAAGGAGATAAGGGTATAATAGGCAATAAATGAAATGTTGGCACAAGCAGCAGATACTTGAGAATTTTTAATTGGGAGACTGTATAGCCTAGTGGTTTAAGCACTGTCCAGGGACTCAGATCTCCTAGGCTTCATTCCCTCCTTTGCTACTGACCCTCTGTGTGAACTTGGGCAAGTCACTTTATCTACCTACACTTCAGTTTCCCCATCTGTAAAATGGGGCTAATGATACTGACTTGCATATAGAGCTAATGATAAAAAGCTAGATATTAGATTTGTTAATGATACTGATTGACTGACACTCTGACAGCTTTCATAAGTTGATGCTCAAAGAGACCAGACAAGCAAACTAATAATTCTGCCAATTTGGATTGCCTTCTAATAGTCAGGCAGGCTGGGAAATAATGATGCATTGCCCATGGAAAGTACCAAATACCTTTAAGATTTCTCTATAAATGAAGGCAAAATAATTAAGGTCATTCCTGCATTCCTGGTCCACCTCAGAGTGCTACTGAAGTCAAGGAGAGCTTGATTCACAAGATGTATCTGTCTTAGCTCCCTCTAGTATCATGTCAGTGGATAAAAGTTACAGGGGAAGCAGGAAGCTGAATCAGACAAACTTTATTCTTTTTTGACAGTTTTGTGAAATACTGGAAAAGATCACTTCTTTTTAGTGAAGGTTTCCAACACAAACCAAAAACACCATTGTCGATATGATAGCAAAACTTTTTTCCATTCATCAGCCTTGAAATGTATCACAAGGAAGTGGGGAGCTGGAGGTTAAAGGGTAAACTAGATTTTATGAAGCATGTTTACACGGGGTGCATTGTGATTAAATTCATGGATACAATTAGGCATCTGAGATTGAGGATTCAATAAATACAGTTAAAAACAAATTGCAGTTAAGAGCTATTATGGGCACTTGTGGCCTACTCATCCAATTTCACTGCCTTTGTTTCAGACTTTCAAGGAAACTAATCAAGCATTTATTTTGAAGAGAACTTGTTATTCTTTTTGGAAGAAGAACCACATCTGGAAGATGGGAATGGGAGTTTGTGAAACTGATTCAATCACCCTAAAACAATGGAGTTTAAAAGCCAAGGAAGAAAGAATGAGAGGGAAACAATATAAGGAAAGAAGTTCACTCTGTCCCCATGTTTCTGCTTGCTAACAACCACCTCCTACACCCATCCTCACCCCTCAAATTGAAAATAAACAGCATATTGGCAAGGCAGGGGAGACAGTACTGCATCCAGGTCAGCACAATTAGAAGTTCTGCTGGATTTTATATGCAGAGAGAGAAAACCAAGCTGTGTTTTCCTTTTCAATCACATAAGAACATAAGAACATAAGAATGGCCATACCGGGTCAGACCAAAGGTCCATCTAGCCCAGTATCTGTCTACCGACAGTGGCCAATGCTAGGTGCCACAGAGGGAGTGAAGCTAACAGGCAATGATCAAGTGATCTCTCTCCTGCCATCCGTCTCCATCCTCTGATGAACAGAGGCTAGGGACACCATTCTTTACCCTTCCTGGCATTTCCCATTGAGGAAATGTCCTATAAACTATTAATGATGGAGGCACCTTTTATCAAACACATATAGCAAATACAGGGTCTAGGTCTCTCACATTTAAGTGGCATTTTCAAGTGCATAACGAATAATTAAAGCTGGCCATTGGGACATTCTGCTTTTTGTTGTAATTCACTAGGGGTTGGGGCTTCAGTGACTGTTTCCTAAAGCTCGACAATATTTTTCTACGACTATAAAGGACTTTTCTATTCTGAGGATTTTAAGTCTGCGGTAGGACTTTTTTGTTATTGTTGCTATTGTTCACAGCTCAAGGAGAAGGTTATTTGTTTTACTAAGATAAGGTTTCTAAAACATCCTGCTTTTTAAAAAAATACTACAAAAACAGATGATGTTTTCTCCCTTTTTCTAGTTATCTATTTTCTTTAAGGAAACTGAAATGTCATCTTGCCTCCTGGATAAATTAACTTTTTGTTTAAAATGGAGGCAAAAAAATATAACCTTTGAGATATAAATAAAGGTCAACTGAGGAGGTCTACCATGGAGCATTGCTGAACACAAAGTTATTTAGCTGGACTTCTTAAAAGAAGTTGGATATTTTGCTTCCATTTACTTCTGATGCTGAGGCACCTAGGACTTTCAATGGGAACAGAATTTCCCCCTATGAATCTCTACAGCTTTATAAGCCCCATTGATTTCAGTGATGATCCACACACGCAGAAATGATTGCTCACATACATGGACTCACAGGATCAAAGATTTATACATCCAGTTTAAGCTTAACTCCTTCCTGGGGTTTGTCCTAATTCTTAACACAGGTCATAAAACCTTAATCACATTGAGCAGTACCTTACTCCATGAATAGTCCCATTTCAATAGGGCATAGTAGCATGAGTGGTGCATGCTTTATTCTCTCATCTTGAGAAACGGTGTGGCTTTATTCTCTCATATTGATTTCAAGAGCAGATAATTCTGTTTATTTGAAGGGAATAGAGAGATATTGGACCTAATTCTCTACTTTGTTTATCCTGAAATCAATGGAGTTCCATTGGAGTAAATCTGGGGTAACAGAGCAGAGAATCAGGCCCATTGTTTCCCCCATAATCCATGAGCTGAACACATGACATTGTGTAAGTAAAGGGAGACGTGCAGGGTAAACTCTCCCATATTTACAAGCCTTATTTACACAAGGATATCCTAAGTAGGATTTAACCCAATTTTGTGAAATAATGCTCAGTAGGCCAGATATTTCAAGGTATTTAGGTGACTAAAGCTGCAGATAGGTGCGTAGTGGAATTCAGAAAAGTGCCTACACACCAAACTACCACTGATTTCAAGAGAAGATAAGAACCTAGGTGCATTTGAATATACCACTAGATGCGTAACTGCTGCTTTAGGCACCTAAATAACTTTTAAAAATTGGCCAATTTGTGCTTTATTATGGTCTATACTTGCAGTAAAACCATCTTCAGCAGGGTTCAAGTGTGTCCACTGCTAACAACCATTTTCAGCAATGGGTAAATTTCCAAGACAAAGCTACAGAACTGACCTGCTCAATATTCTTGGTTGCTCAGACAACAGTATGATCCATCTTTTCTCACTTCTTCTCTTTCAGAAACAGAACGATCTCAATGGACTCACCAAAGGTCAGAGGTCAAACTCAGGCCCAGGTCAAAAGTTAAGAGAAAGACCTTTAACTTCTTTCTTCTAAGTCCTCAGACTTCTAAGTCCTAAGTCCATCTCCTTTGAAGATTTTCTCTCTTACTGAAATTTCTAGTAATACTTTTCTTTGTGACATTGTTAGTTTTGTTAATTTCCTGGTTTTGAAAATTCTTTTTTACTATCCTGTCTACCCATATCTATTCTCCAGCTTCAGAATAATTTTATTTTGCATAATTTGTTGGTCTCAATATTTACATGAACTCAGTGGTATTTTCTGGTATTGTATTTAATATTTTTATATACTCCATGTGCACTTATTTGGTACAAGGTATCTACTTTACACATGCTCTGTATTATTATTCCTGGTTGGAAATATAAAAGAAAGTAATCTCCCAGATAACACATCCCTCGGCCCACGCAGCTTCCCGAAGCCCCCATTGGCCTGGAGCAGCAAACCGTGGCCAGTAGGAGCCACAATCAGCCAAACCTGCAGATGTGGCAGGTAAACAAACTGGTCCATACTGCCAGGGTAAGCATACCCTGTGCTTACCCTGGTGGGCTGCGTGCCAAAAGTTGCCGATCCCTGGTGTAAAGGGAGAAGAGAAGGGGATTGTCATCTACTCTGGGGGCAGTCTCTCTAGAGATTCCAACTTTCTCCTTACTGGTCTCCCTCTATTAATCTCTAATTAGCCAAGTCCTTCAACTTGACCTAAAATGAGTCAATCAGCCCTTAAACTCCAGGGCTTGCAGTCTTCCTTTGTCTCTCTACAAGTTTCTAGTGCATGTCTACATAGACAGCTTCCAGCGGCAATGCTGTACAGATGCAGCTGTGCCCCGTAAGGTCTCCTGTGTAGCCTCTCTATGCCAATGGGAAAGAGCTCTTCCATTGACATAATTAAACCACCCCCAATAAGCAGTGGTAACTATGTCAGTGGGAGAGTGTTTCCTGCCAACATAGCACTGTCCGTATCGACACTTCTGCTGGTGTAACTGATGTCGCTCTGTACCGTGTTTTTCACACTTCTGAGTGATGTAAGTTATACCTACATAAGTGCTAGTGTAGACATAGCCCTAGAGGCAGCCTTGCATGGAGGTGTTGCCCCTATGCTATCCATGACATTTCTGCCTCTTCTTCTCTCTGTGTTTTCCTTCCTTTATAGCTCAGCTTATTTTACTTATTGGTTCCATCTGTGGGTGCATGCCTCCATGATTGGCCTCGGTGCTGGATGTGGTCAACTTGCTAGCCTATAAGTAGGGAAGACTGTCCTCTCCCTTCTGCCCATGCTCAATATCGGGGTTGTAAACCCCATGACAGAGACCTCTGATAGAGCCCTGGGGAACAGCCACAGAAAGAACTCCCTTTTTATTTATTGTCCCCAGGACTCAGCTGATCTCTGTGCTTTTTCTGGTCCTTCCCATCTGAAAAGTGGCAGAACTTTTTAGTATACTGGATGGGTCCTCCTTGGGGATCTATCATGTTCATAGGGACCAAATAACCATTACAGCACTCCTGTCATCAAAGTTTATATTTCATAATAAAGTTCTCTTCTGTTGAAAACAGGAGTCTCCTGTTGCATGATGGAGAAGTCCTGTTATGTCTCAATACTATATCTGGTCTTGGATCCACTTTTTGCATGACTATCATTTTTTTTCTTGCTACTGACAATTATATCATATTCAAACCATATCACCTTGCTGGAGATGTTGAAGTGTATTTGTAAATGCAGATTATAGTGTAGACCAGGGGTTGGCAACCTCTGGCAGGCGGCTCGCCAGGGTAAGCACCCTGGCAGGCTGGGCCAGTTTTTTTACCTGCTGCACCCGCAGGTTCGGCAGATCACAGCTCCCACTGGCCATGGTTTGCCGCTTCAGGCCAATGGGGGCCAAGGGACGTGGCAGGTAAACAAACTGGCTCGGCCTGCCAGAGTGCTTACCCTGATGAACCATGTGCCAGAGGTTGCTGATCCCTAGTATAGACTGTAGGATAACTTTTGTTTGGCCTTCTTGCAGATGACATTTGTAGACGGTACTTAGTTATCAACATTTTAAGGCCAATTTGTATTAAGATATTCGTTAATTTCATTCTAGTCGTATAGGTGACTTGCATTTCTCAAAGAAGTTGCTATTGATTATAGTTTCAGTACATTTAGTCAGGACAGAAAAAAAACTAAATTATGGTCTTCACCTGTTACCATCCTTTTTATTAACAATGTTTTCATAAAATAAACTCTATTTTGTCCATTAATCTGTGGATCTCTTGGACTTCGGATTGTGTGTTCAAGTACATACTGTTAAGTAAACCTTGCAGATCCAGTACCACTGAAATAAAGTCCATTGTCATTCACAATTCACTGCGGAATCTCCTGTCAGCTTAGGCTGCACTTACTCCTTTTAATAACATGAGTTTGTCATGGTTCCATAATTCTCTCCAAGGACACCACTTTCAGATAATTAGAGCAATAATCCACGATAACTGCTTAGTCTTTCTTTTGTAGCATAAAAACATCTAAACCCATTTTTCCCATGGAGACCCTGGAGATTCCAGTAGTCATAATCTCTTTTGGGTTTAAATTTCTTTAGTGCAGAACTATTACATTTAGCAGCCATGTCTTCAATATCTCTGTAAATGTTAGGCCAATGTATGACTCGTATCGCATATCACTTGCATTGTTCTGATCCTAAGCGACCTTTGTGTATTCATGTAAGGATAGACTTTCACACATAGACAGGCATTACAACTCCTGTGCCTTTCATTAGAATTCCATCAATCACTGGAAGTTATGCTTTTTTAAAGATACACACTCTAGATGAATGTAACAGTTTTTCCATCTGCAGAGGACAGATCTCACCTCTTTTGGAGTCTGACTCTCCTTTATATCAGTTTGACACTGGTATAACTCTGACTTTAGTGGACTTATTACTGATTTAAATCGTTATGAGAGAGATCAAAATCAGTTCCTTAGTTGATTAGGCAACTCAAGAAATAGCACAATTGTCTAATCAAAATCACATTTGAAAACATTTTTAAATCACAGAAAAAGTGTGTCAGAAGTGGATTTTTGGTGCCACACTCAAAAGGGACTTGATATCTTCTCTCATTTACCCTTATTTTAGGTCTCCATTGATTGAAACAGAGTTACTTTTGATTTACATCAGTGTAAGTTAGAAGAAAAAGAAGCCAAATGTATTCTTTAATACTATGTGATTATCTGGTACATATACAATCTCTAGATCATTATTGTGCATTCCTAACAACATTCTTGATATGTAAGAAGATACATCCCCCAGGCTATTTGTTGAAATAGCAATAAGAGGTTTGTGGTCCATTTCTTCAATGATGTGCAGACCATAACTGTAGTTATGGAAAACCTTGCATCCATAAACAATTCTAAATGCCTCATTTTCTATCTGTGTATATTTTCTTTCCAGTGGCTTCTTTGTCCAGGATGCATGTGAAATGGTTCTTCATTCTTTTCCCTGCAACTACAGTAATTCCAAAGGTATGCTGGTGTGTATTTGTTGAGATTCTCATAGGTAACCTAACATCAAACATTGACTACTAGATGCTGCAGTAAGAATTTCTTTAAGGTTTAAAACTCTCTCATGCAATTCTGCCCACTGCCATGGTCGCAATTTATATAACATGTTTTGTATGTCTTTTTACTTCCCAAAGAGACTACTGATAAATGTATCCAAGTCATTTACCATTTCTTAAATATGGGGCACTCCCCTTTGGCCAGAAGGGCTGAGCTTGCTTTACACAGATACAATTTTCAGGAGTTTTTATGATATCAATGTGACTCCCTGGTATAGGTTCATAGATTTTAAGGCCCAAAGGAACCACAGTGATCATCTAATCTGACCTCCTATATAACACAGACCATAGAATTTCCCCCAAATAATTCTGTTTCAACAAGAGTGTATCTTTTATAAAAAAGCATAACAGTCTCGGCTCTGAGTTCTTTTCTAGAGCAGCTCTTACTCTGTAATAATACTGATTTAAGTGGGAGTTGTGAATGCTTAGCTTATTCTTTTTAGAAGACTAAACAGAGAGTTAGATGATTAATTTCAGGCACTGAAGTTTAAATTTGGGGACAGAATTTTCTGTCCGCCTCTTGTATAAGAGTATACTGTGCCTCTCTCCATGATACCTGAGCCCATTCCATAAGGTTGCTGGTATACAAAACGGTTTATCTCTTTGTATGTACTGGACTCTGTGTGTATGAATGTGCAGTGTTAATAGGAGAGGGATTTGCTGTTAGTGCTGAAGTTCCTCTGGTTTGGTCATCCTAATCTCTTCCAGGACTCAGAAGCAAGTTCTAGATTAGTAGAGGCCTTTGCTGAGAATGAGATTGCTCTTGGCAGCCTGTAGCTGCTGATAACTGGGCAACTGTGTAATGAGCAAATTGTAGCTTTGAGATCTAGGCCTGGAGAATTATTATAATCAAATCCAGAGGTGCAGAAGGAGTGCATTACCCTGGTTGAGTCTGAATATGATGATGGAGAGGCAGTCTTCACAGGCATCTTCCCAGAGAGAGGGGGAAAGGGTGTTTTTGGTGTCTGTGGTTATTCAGAAATACAGAAGCAGTAGGGAGTCCTGGCGAGGCTGTAGATTTACTTAATAATCTGAGCGCAGCTGCCCTTGTGAAGAGATGGGTTACAGAAGCAGTGAGTGAACTCTTCATGAAACTTCCCTCTCCCCACTCCCACATTGTTTCAGTCTTTCCATAATTAATCTGCAGTCACTGTGATTCTAAGAGCATCCCAATGCCCAAAGGATGGCAGAGGACATCACTGGTATCAGGTAGCGAGTTTCTACTGGCCTGCCCAGTTCATAACAACATAAGAATGGCCATTCTGGATCAGACCAATGGTCCATCTAGCCCAGTATCTTGTCTTCCAACCATGGCTGGTGCCAAATGCATCAGAGGGAATCGACAGAACAGGGCAATTTATGGAGTGGTCCATCCTGGGTTGTTGGGTCTGAGCTTCTAGCTGTGAGAGGTTTAGGGACACTCCGAGCATGAGGTTGTGGCCCTGACCATGTTAGCTAATCACCATTGATGGGTCTATGCTCCATGAACATATGTCATTCTTTTTTGAACCCATTTATACTTTTGGTCTTCACAACATCCTCTGGTTGTTCAGTGTACCCTAATTCACCTTTGTTAGAATCTGTATCTAAAAAGTGTCATATGAGGTATGACTGGAAAACTAATAATTCACTGATCATTGACATTCTTGCATGATGTCTATGGGGTGTATACAAAGAGTTATGGACATGTGCTGGAATTATGTTCCTCAAATGTGTTTGGCAAGAGATGAATAACCCAGTCTGCTCTAGACAAAGGTATGCGAATTTGTTTGTGTGACCCATTTGTCACCAGGCAGAGACAATAAAGGCACATTTACATAAAATGTAATCAAAGCCATCAACTTAGCATGTGTGGTAGATAGTCCCTTGCAGAGGTCTGAACCTCAGATTATATGTAATTGAATCAACCGATTGTATACAATATTATTATATTATAAAAGGGTATCAAGTAAGGTCTTGTCTGAAAGCTAGACACCATAGTGAGTAATATAATTGTGAATTATAAATATTAACACTATATGAGGAAATATGGATACTTCATGATATTATGCTTGAATGTTTGTGACCAAACAGAGAGAGAAACAGGTTTTCTCCCAGATAGGAGGGAAGACAACTATCTACCTGTCTCCAATTAAATGAAGCCAAGTGTTTCCCAAAACTATGGACTGCCCATTTATGTACAAATCAGCCAGTGGATGGGAAGCCCACAGGAAAGGTGAAGTCATACAGGATTTATATATAGCTTGCTGTTTTGGCTGGAGTTTTACACTTTAAGCACTGGTAAAGCAGTTTTAAGTGATTCCTCAGGTGTGGAGGTTGAAAACAGTCACAAATCTATTACGGTTTGTTTTTTTCTGTTTGCTTATTGTTCACCTGCTTATGTTCTATTTCTCTCACTTGGAATAAGCAAAGAGACATATGTTAAATTGAACCAAAAACAGTTAGAAGAGCTATGCAAACAATGTGGCCTGTTTGGCTGGGGAAAAAGCCAAATGAGATAAACTAGACCAACAACAGGGAGAACTGCTGGGTGTACAGAAATTGCAAGAGGGTACAGGTGCTGGAGCATCAAGAGGAGCTGGACCTTCCATCTCAGCATGGAAAAAAGATTGGATGAAGTTGGAAAGGGAAAACTGCAGTTAGAAGACCTTTGATTCAAGCAGGAGCTAGAAGAAAGAGAGAAGCAACATGAACATGAGCTCAGAATCCGGGAAGTAAGGAAGAAAACCCCTCAAGTAACAGATATCCTTCCCCAAAATCCAGACAGTACTGAGGAGTACTTTACAACTTTTGAAAAGATTTATGAGTTACAAAAAATTCTAGAAGACAGGAAAGTCCCCATTTTGTTTTAAAAGTTATCAGATCAAGCTTTAAATATGTTTAATGCAATGGAGACTGAACAGGCTTTGAAATATGCTAGTTTAAAAAGGCTGTATTGTAAAGGTTTCAAATAATTCCTGAAGTGTATGGAGTGAAATTTAGAGGTCTCACAATGCATGACAAGATGAGTCATAGAGAAAATGTGTATAATTTCTGTGATTTGTAGAGAAAATGGGCCCACAGGGAAGGGGGCAGAGAATTATAACTGGTTATTTGATCTTTTTGCACAGGAACAATTCCTGACTGTATGTTCTGAAAAGATCACACAAGCATTGTCCCTGAAATCCCTGAATTCTGTAAAAAAAACTGCATATCTAGTTGATGGATACTTGAAAGCTAAAGCATCCAGTGACCACAAGACACAGAGGGAGGGGCAGAAGCCTGGTGTAGAAGGGTGAACCCATTAACCCTTTGGAAGAAGGAGTGTAATTGAGAGCCTAGGCACTTACCTCATTAGAATCAATCCCATCCTAGAAATCACACTCACAAACCCCTTTTACAAGAGAATGGTCCAAGAAGTAACTCCACTGACCACATGAGGAATAATTGCTCTAAAATGATAGAATCTAAGACCACACCTCATCTAACACAAGTTAATGCAGTTGCCATTAGCCCAGCATCACCTCCAGGGCCCTTGACTAATTTTGTGAAGTCTGACTGAAAGGAGATGGAAATTTAATTTATTAAAGTTGCCAAGATAAATGACAAAGAATGCATAGGATAGCAGGACACTGATGCCCAGATTTCTCTAGTCAAGGAAAATATGTTCAGAGAGAATAATACTATCTGGCCAGGAGATAGAATGTTTGGCATTGGGAAGATATAAAATTCCTGTGCCTTTGGCTAAAGTATATTTGGAGTGAGAAGGCTTAGACAGTATCTTAAAAGCTGGGGTGTTGGATTGTATTACAGTGGAAATGTTGGGTGGAAATAACATCTTAACCATGACCATGGCTGTTAATGTTGTAACCTGTAGTAAAAAATGGAATATTGTTCTGTAATCCCAGAAAGGAATGTTGAAGACACAGGAACTACTATGGGGGGGAGAGGAAGACACTTTCACCTCTGGTTCAACAGAAGAAAGTAGTGTGCTTTCAGGTGTGGGTGTGCTTGGTTCAAACTCCTGTGTAGCTGAAGAAAGTATCATGCTTTCAGAGCTTTGGTAGTGGGGGAGGAGTTAACCCCTGTTACCGAGGAAGCTGTGTCAGCTTCCAGCATTTACAGATGAACAAAGGATAGATCCCATTCTAGAGTGGTGAATGAGGGAAGATCTTTGGAAGAGCAAAGTAGGACCAACCCCAACTAAATCATCCCAGCCAGGACTTTATGAAGCCGGTCCTTAAATACTTGAGCCCATTGCTCCTTGTTCTGCCATCTGCCACCACTTAGAACAGCGTAGCTCCATCATCTTTGGAATTCCACTTTAGGTAGTTGAAGGCTGCTATAAAATCCTCACTCTTCTCTTCTTCAGACTAAATAAGCCCTGTTCCCTGAGCCTCTCCTCATAAGTCATGTGCCCCAGCCCCCTAATCCTTTTCATTTCCCTCCACTGCACTCTCTCCAATTTGTCCACATCCTTTCTGTACTGCGGGGGGCCAACACTGGACACAATACTACAGATGTGGTCTCACCAGTGATGATTAGAAGGGAATAATCACTTCCCTCGATCTGCTGGCAATGCTCCTACCAATGCAGCCCAATATGCCATTAGCCTTCATGGCAACAAGGTCACACTGCTGACTCATATCCGGCTTCTCATCCACTGAAATCCCCATGTACTTTTCTGCAGAACTGCCGCTTAGCCAGTCGGTCCCCAGCCTGTAGCAGTTCATGAGATTCTTCCATCCTAAGTGCAGGAGTCTGCACTTATCCTTGTTGAACCACATCAGATTTATTTTGGCCCAGTCCACAGGCACCTGTCCTTCTCCCTGGAAGGAAAATGAGAGGACCCCTAGATCTTATCAGAGACTCCTGGGAAGAGGATACTGAGGTGGGAGAAACCAGTAACTGAATATATACAAGGGTTCAGGGAGGATTTAAAAGACATGATGGACATGATTCAAACCAACCTCAGGGACAGCCAATCCAAGCAAACGGCATTGTATGACAAACATGCTTGTAAATGCTCTCTTGAAATAGAGGACTTGGTATTAGTGCTAAGCCTCATGAAAAAATACAAATGCAAAAAACTTGACTTTTGAAATATGCAAAATGAAATATGCAGTGAGTTAACCCCAGTTGAACAGGCAGAAATATTATCTATACTACAAACATACAAACAAGTATTTTTAGCAAGTCAGGGAGGACTCACATGATGATCCATAAGAGCATCACTGAGGATTCACAGCCTGCGTCCAGCCAGGCCACTGCAAAATGCAAGAGTAAATTTGCACAGAAATACAGAACATGCTGGACATGGGAATTATTAAAGCATCTGACGGGTTTTGGGTGTCACCTATGGTCTTGGTCCCCAAGGAAGACACCACTGTAAGATTGTATGTTGTTTTTAGAAAACTCAGTGCTGTTATGGTGCCAGATGCTTCCTATGCCCAGAATTGATGATATGCCTAATGTTTTGAGAAAAGTAGATATCTTGGCATATTTGACCTTGTGAAAAGTTATTGCTGAATAGGCACAGCCTTTAGATGAAGAGGAACAGTAAAATTCTGCTTTCATTACTGATATAGAACTGTATGAATTCATAATATTACCATTTGTGTTAATTAATGCAGGAGCTACTTTTCAGAGGCCAGTCAACTGAGTGTTAAACAGATTAAAAGAATTTGCAAAAGCATTTATTGATAATATTGCAATTTATAGCAACTCTTGGGTACACCACATGAAACACTGTGGTATTGTACTGTCAAAACTCAAAGACACAAGTCTGACTGTTAAAGTCTCTAAGTGTAAAATTAGAGCAGCCAGAGTTCCTTATTTGGGCCATTGAGTAGTTAGTGGTCAGATCTCTCCTAAGCCCCGGGCCAAAATGAAGATCCAGTCTTTCATAGGGCTGGTTAATTATTTGTGTGTGGCTTCAGTGGCAATGTATCTGCAATCACAGATCTGTGTAAAAAGAAAAAGGCAAAGTTGTATAGTCAAAACCTAGCACGAGTGTTTTCATGAGGTAAACAAAATCTTATGTGAAAAGTCTGTTCTGGCCAGCCCAGTTTTTTGATATAATGTTTAAACTTTGTACTGATTCATCAAACATTCTGCTAGAAGCAGTACTGACACAAGCAGGAGAAGCAATAAGAAGTAACTCATTGCTTTCTTAAGCAAAAAATAAAGACACCCACTGAAAAGAATTACTGTTAGAGAGACAGAGTGTTATGCTATAGCAGGGGTTGACAACCTCTGGCACATAGCTTGCTAGGATAAGCACCCTGGCGGGCTGGGCCAGTTTGTTTACCTGCCGCGTCAGCAGGTGTGGCTGATCGCAGCTCCCACTGGCCGCAGTTCACCGTCCCAGGCCAATGGGGGTGATGGGAAGTCTCGTGAGCTGAGGGACGTACTGGCTGTGGCTTCACGCCACCCCCATTGGCCTGGGACGGCGAGCAGTGATCGGCCGAACCTGCCAACGCAGCAGATAAGCAAACTGGCCCAGCCTTCCAGGGTGCTTGCCCTGGCGAGCTGTGTGCCAGAAGTTGCTGACCCCTGTGCTATAGTGTGGGTAGTCAAACAACTGAGTCCCTATCTCTTTAACAAGAAATTCAAGGTCCTGACAGATCACTCTTCATTAGGTTTGGCTGCATAACATTAAGGATTCTAATTCCAAACTACTACGATGGTGTATGACACGGGTGGCCAACCTGTGGCTCCGAAGCCACATGCTGCTCTTTAGAAGTTAATATGCAGCTCCTTGTATAGTCACCGATTTCGGGGCTGGAGCTACAGGTGCCAGCTTTCCAATGTGCCAGAAGCTGCTCACTGTTCAACTCCTGGCTCTGCCACAAGTCCTGCCCCCACTCCACGCCTTTCCACCCACTCCCCAGAGGCTGCCATGCCCTTACTCCTCCCCCTCCTTCCCAGAGTCTCCTGCACGCTATGAAACAGCTGATTGGGAGGTGTGAGGAGATAGGGGGAGGTGCTGATGGGCGGGGCTGCCAGTGGGTGGGAGGCGCTGGGAGCGGGGAGTTGCGGGAGCTAGTTTGGGGCTGCTGATGTATTACTGTGGCTCTTTAGCAAGGTACATTGGTAAATTCTGGCTCCTTCTCAGGCTCAGTTGACCATCCCGGAGTATGATGTTCCAAGAGTATGACATGGAGATGGTAGATATAAAGAGGAAAGAAAATGTGGTGGCAAGTGCCCAGAAAGGAGAGCTCTGATCTGCTGCTTCCAGTGGCAAACCCTCCTACAGCTATGTGAGGTAGGAGATGTGACCCTAACAACATCCCAATGACACAGGACAAGAAGATCACAGGTATCTGGTAGTAAATTTCAGCTGGCTGACCACGTCACTGTATCCCAATTCAGAAATGTCATAATCTGTATCAAATAGGTGTTGTGTCAGGTGTCATAGGAAAACCAGTAACACAAAGATCATTAATATTCTTGTGTCTTGCATGTATGGAAAATGTCTAAAGGACTGTACAAATGTGAAGAAAATATGGAATTAAAATGTGATTGAACCATACAAGTCTGGGGAGTGGGTAAACAGTTTTTTTTCCCAAACAAGGAAAAGACCAAAGCCTCCGTGTGTGATCACAGAAAACTGGCAATCAGAGTCAAGTGACCACTCATTGGCATATTGGAGGCTGCATTGTAGAAAGTACCATCAGGGAAGAAAGCAGCATGGAACCTTCTCCATCAGACTTCACGGTACCTGTCCCCACAGCAGTGGCACTGAAGTTTAAGAATAAAACATTTCAAAAGTTCACTGGACTATAAAAGAGAGGAGCAAGTTATTTTTTAAAGGGACTGAGGACTTTGGTCCATTGGGAGATCGTAACCAAAGGGGTGGTCGGTCAGCTTGCTGGAAGGAAGTGTGGTAAGAATTTTACTTTGAACTAAGACTGTACTTTTGTTAATTCTTAGCCACTAGCAAGCATTTTTCACTTGTATTTCCTTGTAACCAGTTCTGATTTCATCCCTTATGCTTATACCAGGGGTTGGCAACTTCTGGTATGAGGCTCGCCAGGGTAAGCACCCTGGCGGGCCGGGCCAGTTTGTTTACCTACCATGTCGGCATGTTCGGCTGATCACAGCTCCCACTGCTGCAGTTTGCCGTTCCAGGCCAATGGGGGCGGCTGGAAGTGGTGCGGCTGAGAGATGTGCTGGCCACAACTTCCCGCCGCCCCCATTGGCCTGGGGCAGTGAACTGTGGCTAATGGGAGCAGCGATCGGTCCAACCTGCGGACACGGCAGGTAAACAAACTGGCCCGGCCCGCCAGGGTGCTTACCTTGGTGAGCCAGGTGCCAGAAGTTGCCAACCCCTGGCTTATACCTAGAGCAACGCTTGAATTGAAGTGATTGTTAACTTGTTTCAGTGTCACCCCCAGTGGTTTGATATAGATATTGAACAACTTTTTCATTTTATTCCATGTATCACTAGCAAGCATTCCATTTCCTTACATCAAAGTCAGGGACTTTTATTATCTCTCTATTTGTACAACACCTAGCACATTGGTGCCCTGACCGTACTGGGCTCTAAGTGCTACCACAATATAAATGTAAAATAATTATAATAAAAGACATTCTGCTACCAACATTTCTGTTGGCTTTGTGGTCTATTTGTATTTATATTGTGAAGATATTAATGTTCTTCCCCATTTTATAATCCACAGTAATGGTGGCTAATTCCCTGGCAGTGCAGCAAAAGATGCTTTCTTTTATTTGATTTTTTGTTCATTTTTCAGAAGACACTCAAAACAGACACAGGGGATAAACTTTTATTGATTTTGTTTTCACAATGAGCTTTAAGTTTCAGACATAAAGTAGTTCCAGATGTTTGATTGTCGCACATGCTAATGTGCAGAGGCACAATTTTGAAGAAGGGACATTTTCTTATAATGCAATGGACACCTGAGTTTCTCTCTCTTCAAAATATCTCAGTTTCAGCTCATCTTTCTCCCTTCTTCACCACTAGGCTCTGTTGTTCAGTTATTCCATTTTTACCCTGGCCACCCTGCTTCTTCTCTACCAGCACAAAGAACAGCAGCTCAGAAATCTCCAGAGCAGGAAAGCTGCCAGAGGAACTAAGCACAGAACTTGGAGACTGGCTTACCCCAGGAGCCTATATGTCACATAAGACTTGCAGCAGGTTTGCTGAGATGCACCTTAGTGGGAGGAAAAGAGCTACTTTGGGAACACTCAGGAGGGTCAAATCCCTTTCGGTTCTCACCAGCTGTCTTAGTAAGCTCTCAGAAACACTGATGGGATTGTTTTAAGTTTAATGCACATTTGCTCAGAGCATTGGATGAACTCTATAAATATGAAAATGAATAATCAAATCACAAATGATTTAGAGGAAAAATGATACCAAAAGGAGTTACAAAATGGCCTGATTTTGAACAAGGCCTAATCTCATCTATCTTTAGACATGCATGTGCAATTTGGGTGCACTAATACTTATGCATGCAGGGAAAGTCATCTAAAACCTCCAGATGCAGATGACAGAATTAAGACTCACAAAGCCAGCACTTCACACTGAGGTTTTGAGCATGATGATTCTATCAACTACACATACAGGCTGGTTTTGTAGTTAAGTTACTGGACTGGGACTATAGATACATGAGTTCAATACCTTTGTTTTCTATAGATTTGTTCTGTGTTGGGCAAGTCATTTAATGCCTCCAGGCCTTGGTTCAAAATGGGAAAAATAATACTTTTTTCTTCTGTCTTGACTATTTGAATGGTAGGTTCCTTGTGGCAGGGATTTATATAGTGTTTAGCATACTGGAAGCCCTGATATAAGCTATAAGTGCTACCATAACAGGTCTTAGTACACAAAAATTGTATACATGGGGTGAGTAACCACAGAGTTGCTTAGGAAAGATACATGTATGAAAGATAGGAAGTGTGGCATGAAACCACCCTGGCTTAACCAGGAGATATTCAGTGACTGGAAACTCAAAAAAGAGTCCTACACAAGTGGAAATAAGGCCAAATTATGAAGGATAAATACACAAAAAAAACGAACAACATAAGCAGGTAGGGACAAAATTAGAAAGGCCAAGGCACAAAGTAAGATTAAACTAGCTAGAGACATAAAGGGTAACAAAAAAATAATCTACAAATACTTTAGAAGAAAGAGGAAGACCCAGGTCAGGGTAGGCCCATTACTTAATGTGTGTGTGAGGGGTTGGGGGAAGACAATAACAGAAAATGTGGAAATGGCTAAAGTGCTAAATGCCCTTTTTGTTTCACAAATAGAACAGGAGTACTTGTGGCACCTTAGAAACTAACAAATTTATTTCAGCACGAGCTTTCGTGGGCTACAGCTCACTTCTTCAGATGCATAGAATGGAACCCACAGAAAGGAGATATTTATACACATAGAGAACATGAAAAGGTGGAAGTATGCATACCAACTGGAAGAGTCCAATCAACTGAGATCAGCTGTCATCAGCAAGAGAAAAAAAACCTTTGAAGTGATAATTGAGATGACCCATAGAAGATGTGAGAAGAACTTAGCATAGGGAAATAGATTCAATTAGTGTAATGACCCAACCATTCCCAGTCTGTTTAAACCTAAGTTAATTGTATTTAATTTGCATATTAATTCGAGTTCAGCAGTCTGTCTTTGGAGTCTGTTTTTGAAGTTTTTTTGTTGCAAAATTGCCACCTTCAGGTCTGTCACTGAGTGGTTAAAGAGGTTGAAGTGTTCTCCCACGGTTTTTTGAGTGTTATGATTCCTGATGTCAGATTTGTGTCCATTTATTCTTTTGCACAGAGACTGTCCAGTATGGCCAATGCACATGGCAGAGGGGCATTGCTGGCACATGATGGCAAACACCATGTTGATAGATGTGCAGGTGAATGAGCCCCTGATGGCGTGGCTGATGTGATTAGGTCCTATGATGGTGTCACTTGAATAGATGTGTTGACAGAGCTGTTTTGCAACAAAAAAAAAATTCAAAAACACACTCCACTTAGTAAGGAACAATCAGTTGCATAAATACAAAATGGGACAGGGCTGGCTAGAAAGGAGCACTGCAGAAAGACATACAGTGGATCACAAGCTAAATATGAGTCGATAGTGTACTTCTGTTGTAAAAAAAAAACCCAACAAAACAAAAACAAAACCATAATTCTGGTATGTAAACAAGACATGAGAAGTAATTCTTCCGCTCTACTCTGCATTGATAAGGCCTCAACTGAAGTATTGTGTCCGGTTCTGGGCATACAATTCAGGAACAATGTGGACAAATTGGAGAAGGTCCAGGGGAGAGCAACAAAAATGACTGAAGATCTAGAAAACATGACTTATGAGGAAATATTGAAATAATTTGGTTTGTTTAGTCTGGAGAAGAGAAGACTGAGGAAGGAAATGATTACAGGTTTCAATTACATCAAAGGTTGTTACAAGGAGGAGAGTGAAAAATTGTTCTCCTTAACCTCTGAAGACAGGACAAGAAGTAATGGGCTTAAGTTGCAGCAAGGGAGTTTTAGGTTGGACATTAGGAAAATCTTCCTAACTGTCCAGGTGGTTAAGCACTGGAATAAATTGCCTAGGACATTGTGGAATCTCTATCATGGAGGTTTTTAACAATAGGTTAGACAAAAATCTGTCAGGGGGTGTTTAGTAAGTTATTACTTAGTTCTGCCTTTAGTGGAGGGGACTCAATTAGATGACATATAGAGGTCCCTTGCACTTCTACTCTTCTATGAGTCTATGCACAAAAGAAAACCAGAGTTTGAAAATCAGGCCCAAAATGTGGTTTAGAACATTCCACTGAAATATTTGATTTTGTTTTAGGATTGTACATGCAGATAATTCTTAAAATCTCTTCAAAGAGAGAATCAGGATACTCCTCTGATATCCATTTCCCCCTCATTTTCTAAGAAGGTTTGTTAAGCAACAATAGAATCCAATTTCATTTGACAAATGCTGCCAACTGAGGCTATAGTTTTTTGCGGAGGGAGTTGGGGGAGGTGGAGAGGAGAGTTTTTCTGTAAATATATATATATATATCAACCTTTTCTTAATAAAGACTTAGTCATTTGAAAAATCTCATTGGCTTCTTCAATGTTGCCTCAGAGGACAAATCACTTAAATGATTTTATTAACTACGGCTATCAGACATAGCATGCCATTTGGGAGAATATCTCTCTTTGCTTCTATAGTTGTCTGTGGGGGTATATCAGTGAACTGAATCTAAAAAACAACAGGTATGAAAACCAGCACACAACTAGATCAGTTGGATTATTTCTTTCTGTGTGTTTCAGTAGTACTTGTAAGGAGCTCTATGGGATCAAGATCTCCTCAGTCACTCTTTGCGTCTATGTTTCAGCTTTGAAAATAGGGTGGTAGGGAGGGAAATTAAAGAAAGGACCCTGCAGTGTTGGGAACTCTGATTCCCAGGCTCCAGTTAGCCTGCCACTTTGATAAAACGGGTCATCAGTGGCATCTCAACTAAAAGCCATTGCTATGTTTAGTGCGTACAAGCCTTTCTCCAGAGACAGCACAAGCTGTTAGTTTTGCTGCCTCATGCCTGCTGTGTAAATGGAGCTATGTAACTACTATGACATTGTTTACTCTGCATTGCACCTTTAAGTTTATAAGGAGCGTTCAGGTCTGTAGTATTCTGTGAAAGGCAGAGCTGAGGCCGCATAGTACACAGTAGGCACTCACTGTGCTCTCTCATGAAGATTTTTCTGACTTTGTCTTGCTTTGTTGTGGCCCATAAGCTAAAGTAAAACAAATGAAACAACGTGTTTGGCTGTTCCTCTATTTAGCAAAAACAGCACATCCAGAACTTTTGAAGAGATAGGAAAACTTCTGTAGCAAAGCAGGGGCCAGTGATGGATTCTCTCCCCCATACCCTTCAGGAGGTGTTGGTGCTCTGATACAACCCTCCTTAAAGTAAACTCACTCAGGCTGGCCTAACAAGAAGATTTAATCCTCCAGATTTCTAGAAGCGTCACTGACCAGCTGGAAGCCAGCCAGCCAGTTAAGAAGCTTGCCTGCTTCCTCTCAGGGAGTGTTGGGGAGGCTGGGACAGGAGAGGAGCTGGACTCTTCCTTAGTACTAGTGCAGAACCCAGGACCAGGTCAGGGCCTCGGCTTAAAGCATTGTGGCCAAACAGTTACCTTTGATGTTTGTTTAAAGGGGCAGGCAGCCAAATGTTTGTTATTATTTATTTATTGAAGACTGACACCGAGCTTCCAGCATAGACTGCCTGCTCCAAACAGACTTCCACACTTCGTAAACTGAGGTAGAAAACACCTTCCGCGTCACATTCAACAAGAAGGAGACATGACAGTGCAGCTATACCTGTGACAGGGCTCAATTCACTTGTATGCTGGAAATATTTTGTGCCACTCCTGTGATTCAAAACAGACATACACTCAGCTAAGCCACTTAAAATGGTTTTATGATGCTTTGCATCACTACAGCAGCACACAACATCCCAGAAAAATCTGGTCCAAGATTTTCTTCCAAATCTAGTGGTTTCACTTCCAATCCAAACGTGCAGCTATGCTACATCAAAGCATAAAATCCAGATGCAGATTTGGTGAAGAAAAAAAGTCCTGCTCTTCATCTTTGCACTTTGATCTTTAAATTAACCAATCATTTAACACTTGAAGAAAGGTGTTGTCATGGTAACAGGGCTAACTGCACTTCTGTCCATTTTCTGGTCTCTCTGGGCTCTGGGTTACAGTAGTCTGCATATTAACCATTCTTCCCCTGTAGGTCCTACTGAGTTCCTACTGAGTTCTAGCACCAGTAGTTCTTCCTTTCAGGAGTCTGTAACAGTGGTGTTCAGTGATCAGTGTACAGACAACCAAAGTGGTGTGCATTTAACGGTAGAACAAAGCATTAGAGAAAATGCTTTTTTGTTCAAAAAAGATTTTAAAACAATCTACATGTTTATTCATCTTACTTAAAGGCTTACATCCCATGATGGCAACCCAGGCAGGCCTAACTCCATTAGACACCCTTAGTGGGTGCCTCAGTCTCAGTCTGAGACTCCTGAACAGTTCCTCCCCACTTTAAAACCCACTAGAGTTCTTTTGATCTCTTGTATTTCTCAGCTTTTCCTGGCTTTGTCTCTTAACAATGCTCAAGTGTTTACAGAGGGATGGATTATGTTCAGCCATTCTTTCTCCTTCCCACTTGTTTTCTCAACAACCCTCTTTTCAACTTAAACTAATATATTCAGATAAAAAGCAGCCCAATAACCAGGTTAACACATAGTACTCAAATTGTTACAGAGCAACTCCACATCCACCACTGCTACAGAGTCAATTAAAGAAGGCTTCATATAAGGGAAATACATACTAACTGAAAAAATCCAGGCGGTCTGGTGAATGGAGCACAAAGCATGTAAGGCAAAGTGTGATAGAAAGATATGGTAGTGTGTGGGAGAAGAAAGGAAAAATGGGGGGTTGCAGGCTGAGATTTTCAAAGCCAACCAGGAATGCCCACCGGACAGCCAAATTCCTTGGTTGGCTTTAGAAATCTCAGCCATAATGTATTATTAAATGCGATGGTGAATTATTCAGATTTTATTTCTAGAGCCCCCATCATTAAAGGCACTTAGTCTAAGCACCTTACATACAGGCCAGAACATTCCCTTTAGCACAAAAGGGTATGGAAGGGAGAAATGCCCCCAAAATATGTTTAACTGGAGTAGGAAGGAGGGCCTATTATGCAGCCACTACACATGGCGCCCCTCTTCTCCCTCCATTTCAGTGGAAGCAACTGTTATGCATGACCAGATGCTCAATAAAAAAAGCAAGTAAAATGCAAATATTCCCTTAAAACATACAGGGACTTGAATCCAGAATCAGAACTGAATTTTGTTGCCTGAAGAAATCCATGCCCCAACAAGGGAGAAAGGTGATAATTGAAAAGCTATGGAAACATTTGGTCTCATAGGAATGATGTCACCTAGGAACTAATGCAAGCTAGGGAACTTTCCAGTAACAGAAAGAAGAGGTGCCAGCAGATACACATCAGTGAATCTGCTCTGTTGACCTCTTTGTGGTTAACAGCACACTATACTAAACATCACTGTGACAGCAGCCTGCAGTATATGATAGCAAGTCATACCACATAGGACCCTAGTTGCCAGTAGCATATGAAGGGAACATAACAGCCTAACAGCCATGTGAAACTCAGAATTACTATGTAACTAAAAGAGATGTTGGAATAACTAGATTTGCAGTGTTTGAATTAACATCCCAGGTGCACAGGCATAGCAGTGTTTATTGCACACTTTGTAATTCAGAGGAACAGAAATAAAAGAGGTTACTTTGAGGAAAACATCACTTGCACAGTGTGTACTGAGAAATTATAACAGGGACATAACAGCAAGCAGTACATAGGAGTAAAAATCGCCACCTCATCCAGACAAGTATCTAAGCAGTCAAAGATGACAGGCTGAAACTGTCTCAGAGTAGACATAATAACTCGTAGAGAGACAAGGTGGGTAAGATAGTATCTTTGATTGGGCCAATTTCTGTTGGTGAGAGAGACAAGCTTTCGAACTTACACAGGGCTCTTCTTCAAATCTGGGAAACAAACTCAAAGTTTCACGGCTAAATACAAATTTGAACAAATTGTCTTATAATTAATGCAAGAGACCATTCAAGATGAAGGGGCTTGTTAACCCCTCTCCAGTCATAGGGAGAAAAGGAAGCGGGAGGAGGGGTTGATTTTTAGTGGGTTAGAGATTGTTATAATAAGCCATAAATCCAGTATCTTAATTCAATTTATGATTACAGACCAGACATACCAACCCAAAGCAGCACCAGACCCTGACAGAACAACAGAAGCAAAACCTGCAAACATATGTGCACTGCTACAATGATCAGCACCCCTCAAAGTGTACCTTTCAAGATCCATAGGTCCTAAACATGTCTATCACAATACGCGGTATCGCGCATACAGTGCACTAAATGCCTCAACAACAACAATGTGGGTAAAACCAGACAATCTCTACCCTTTCAGATGAACTTACGCAGGAAAATGATGAAAGACAAAAAAAACACCCCATAACCTGTGGGTGAACACTTTTCACAAAGCCATCACTCTGTATCTGACCTCAGGATGCTGGAACAGGGGAGGCCAGGGGGTCATGGCACCATCACTTTTTAATGGCCGTAAGGGCAAGTGAGCGGGGCAAAGGGGGTGCAGAAAAGCAAATGGGGTATTGGGGGGAAGAGACGGTGCGAGGCTGGGGACTCGAGTGAAGGGGTGAGGGTGGGAGTGGGGCTTTAGGGGGAAGCGTGGCACAGGGATGTGGCCTTGGGGGAGATGGTGCGAGGGCAGAGGCTCTGCGAAAGGGGTGGTATGAGGGCAGGGACTCAGGTGAAGGGGCAGGGGTGGGACTTTGGGAGGAAGGGTGGAATGGGGCATGGCCTGGGAGGCTGGTGCGAGGGCAGAGTCTGTGGGGAAGAGGTGGTGTGAGGGCGCTGACTGGGTGGAAAGGGCAGTCCAGAGGTGGAGCTTTGGGGGGAAGGAACTCCAAAGATGGGCGGGGTCATGGTTCAAGCTCCGGTGGCCACTCCACTTCTGGAAGCTTTCACCTTCCCATCTGTCTTCCCAATCCTCATCCTCAAAGGAAACCCGCACAACACTTTCAAAAGGCGAGACTGACAGGTTAAATTCTTAACTTCGCGAAACACTAACAATCATGGACTAAATAGAGACACTGGATTTATGACTTATTACTACAACCTGTGACTCACTAACTAGGATGACCATATGTCCCATTTTGTCTGAGATAGTCCCCTTTTTCAGCTCTTTTCTGGCCGTCCGTACATTTTCACTAAAGCTGGGCATTTGTCTCTGATTTGTGCAGGCAGCGCTGCCTTCAGAGTTGTTCCCCCGGGCAGCAGCCACCCCCTCTCTCCGGCTGCAAGGAAGAGTGGAGAGCAGAGGCTATGCCAGGGGTCAGCTCTGAAGGCAGATACAGCATCAGAGAAGCATTACCTTCAAATCTGTCCCCCAGGCAGCAGCACCTGCTCTCCAGTTGCCAGGCGGAGCAGAGAGCAGCAGCTGCTGTGGGGGGGTGAGTTCTGAAAGCAGTGCTGCCCATCAGCAGCATGATCAGAGAAATTTGCTGCTCTCAAGCCTTCCTCCCCGGGTAGCAGCCCCTGCTCTCTGGCTGGACACAACAGGTAGTTCCTATGTCTGGGTCAACCTGGGACAGCTATCCACTGCTTGCATCACAGGGTAGTGAGAAGTTTACTTAAATGATTGTGCCTCACAGATGTATAATCCCTTCCCAAGCAGCCTGATGTTCTGGTAAAATGAGTGTGCTGCACACAGTAGAATGGTGCACTCCTCCCTGAGTTCAGCAACTGTAGTCACTGGTCTTTAAGCAGGATGCACAAAGAATAGAGTGACAGAGTGGAGAGCAGGACAGTTGTGCTGTTGCCAGGGGCATCAACTCTGAAGGCAGCAATGCCTGCCAGCAGCAGCAAAGAAATGTGCTACTGGCAGAAAGTGCTGCTTTCAGAACTGACCTCTGGGCAGCAACCCCACTTGCCAACTACAAGGCAAAGCAGAGAAATAAGGGTGACATGGTATTGGCACCCTTACGTCTGCACTGCCTCAGAGTCTGAGCCTTCCTTACTGTGCGGCTCAATATAGAATGCTTTGAGCAACTAGACCAGGAGGCTGTATAGAAGCACTAAATTAATTTCCCTGTCAGCTCAGTACAAGGTCAGTAATGAGAAGGTAGGAACCCCATTTATTGATGGGCACAAAGCATGGCTAAATGGACTGTCAGCATTAGCAGGTTTGCAGGATGCTGCACGCTGTCAAACCGATGGGGGTTAGTGGTGGCGCTCTAATTTGTAAACACTGATTTTTCTTGGTTAGCTGGCTTGCAGCTGCAGGCTGAAAGCAGGGTGATGGCCTCGTCACAGCTCCAATGTTTGCCTAGTTTGGGAGCCTGAGTGATGAGTCAGTTTGAACTAGGAAGGGTTTTTAATTGCATATTTTGTGGTAGCTAAGAGTCCCCCGAGCCAAAAAACAGTCTGACTGCAGTAGAGGCAGAGAGTTGTGTTCAGATGCTGATCTGAGCCAGTGTTCAGAGAATGTCTTATGAAGGATTCTTGCAAATAAATTCTACCCTGGTGTCTAAGTAGCAGATTTATCAGGGCACAGAGATCTCTGGTGTAAACCATTTGACTTGGAGACAGGAGTGAAAGTAACTTAAATGATTTACTGGTACGCAGAGTGGCCAGGGTCATGGGCAAGGTGGGGGTGGGCAGTTCTGGGCCCCTGGAAGGGGCAGGTCCTCAGACCAAAATCCCCCAGCCAGCCCTTCAGTGCTGCCTGGCCCATGTCCTTTAAATTGCTGTCAGAGCCCCAGGGCAGCTGCCCCTTTTCCCCTTCAGTGACCCAGCCAGTACGGTCAGCATTTTCTTACTGATATGCTGTACTGGACCATACTAGATGACTTTCATCTCTGCTTGGAGATTAACTTGGCCCATAGCAAGGAATTGGTTCAGCAAAACAGGGCCATCAGGAGCAGGGTTCCAGTCAGGGGCAGACTGACATCATTTATCCAAAAAATCCCTACAAGGAGCATAGACAGTTCATTCACACATGTTCTCCTTTCTCAAGGGCTGGTTATGTTAGAAGTAAGGGTAGCCAGAGCTGGCTTTAGGCACCAGCGTTCCAAGTATGTACTTGGGGCGTATCATAAACCTAGTCCCAGATTTGGACCTTAGCGTCCAAAATATGGGGATTAGCATGAAAACCTCCAAGCTTAGTTACCAGCTTGGTCCTGGTAAAGCTGCCACCACCCAAAAAATAAAAGTGTTTTGGGGCACTCTGGTCCCCCCAAAAACCTTCCCTGGGGACCCAAAGACCCAAATCCCTTGAGTCTCACAACAAAGGGAAATAAACCTTTTCCCTTCCCCCCTCCAGGTGTTCCTGGAGAGATACACAGAAGCAAACTCCGTGAATCTAAACAGAGGGAGTCCACCCTCTCTATTTCCAGTCCTGGAAACACAAGCACTTCCCTCTTCACCCAGAGGGAATGCAAAGTCAGGCTAGTAAATCTAACACACACAGATTTCCCCCTGACTTCTTCCTCCCACCAATTCCCTGGTGAGCACAGACTCAATTCCCTGGAGTCCCCCACTAAAGAAAACTCCAACAGGTCTTAAAAAGAAAGCTTTATATAAAAAGAAAGAAAAAGTACATAAAAATGGTCTCTCTGTATTAAGGTGACAAATACAGGGTCATTTGCTTAAAAGAATATTGAATAAACAGCCTTATTTAAAAAGAATACAATTCAAAGCACTCCAGCAACTATAGACATGTAAATACAAAAGAAAAAAACAATAACCCCTATTGTTTTTATGATCTCTGTACTCACAACTTGGAAACAGAAGATTAGAAAGCAGGAAATAGAAATCCCCTCATAGCCGAGAGAGAGTCAGGCAGAAGACCAAAGAACAAAGGACTCACACACAAAGTTCCCTCCACCCAGATTTTAAAAAGTCTTGTTTCCTGATTGGTCCTCTGGTCAGGTGGTTCAGATTACTTCTTTCCAGGTGAAAGAGAAGTTAACCCTTAGCTATCTGTTTATGACAGGGCGGCACTTTTCAAGGGGCATCATTTCAGCCCTTTGGGGTGGCACTTTACTGCGGCGGCAGCATTCAGCAATCCAGCTATTTTTTTTTTTGCTTGGGGCAGCAAAAAAACTGGAGCCGGCCCTGAGGGTAGCAATACCGCCATGAAGTATTTCTTCACACAAGCACAGTAAACCTGTGGAACTTTTTGCAGAGGATGTTGTGAAGGCCAAGACTAAAACAGAGTTCAAAAAAGAACTAGATAAATTCATGGAGGATAGGTCCATGAATGGCTATTAACCAGGATGGGTGGGGATGGTGTCCCTAGCCTCTGTTTGCCAGAAGCTGGGAATGAGCAACAGGGAATGGATCACTTGATGATTACCTGTTCTGTTCATTCTGTCTTGGGCATCTGGCATTGGCCCCTGTCAGGAGACATGACACTGGGCTACATGGGCCTTTGGTCTGACCCAGTATGACCATTCTTATGTTCATGCTACCTTTACTTCTGTGCTGCTGCTGGTGGGGGCGCTCTCTTCAGAGCTAGGCACCCCAGCAAGCAACTGATGCTCTCCATTGCTGTGAAGGAAGTACTGCCACCAATCACATGATATTGCCAGGTGATGCTTTTGTTATTTTTGTGGGGGGAGGGGTCTTGTGTGATGTGTGTCCTTAGAAGAATCAATAGTTTGCGTGTGGTCTAGGAAACATCTGTGTAATTTTAATGAAGGCCTCCAAAAATAATTCAAGTTTTTTAAAAAAAGACATTTCAACATTGGACAAAAGCAAAGTTGTATGCGAGACATGTGGACCACATTTTTCCATTGCCCACAGCATTCAAAATGACATTACCCAACACCTTCAAAGCAAGAAACACAAAGATGCTGATAAAAGTGTTTAACACCAAGAGTTTCAGGACTTTTTCTGAGGCAAGACACAGAAGCTGAAAAAGTTTTTGCCAGTGAGAGAGTGTTTGCTTACCACTCAGTGAGGCAGAGACACAGTTTCCGGTCTAGTGACTGTACATCACAATTCATTAGGAAACTGTACCAAGTTTTCATCTGCTTGCACAAAATCTCAGGCAATTGTTTGCAACGTCGTAGGCCCTTTATCTATTAAAGAAGTGCAGCTTGAGTTGGACAAGTGTTCCCTTATTACGCTTAGTGTGGATGCATCGAACAAAAAGGAGCACAAACTATTTCCTGTTCTTACATGGTATTTTCTCCCACTGACTGGTGTTTGCAAAAAATTATTCACTTTTTGTCTCTACCCCAGAGAAACATCAGATTTGCAGTGTGCAGTCATCCAGCAAGTGATTGAGAAGTAAGTACTCTCTTAGCAGCAAGATTGTTGGAATTTGTGCTGACAATACCAATACTAACTTTGGGGATGCCAGATGTTATCAGAAAAACAATTTGTGGCAAAAATTCCAGGGCAACTTAGGAAAAGAGATCTTTGGTATTGGGCATGATGCACGTATTGTGCATAACTGCCTCCAAACTACAATTGACTGTCTTCCTTTAGATGTGGAGAGCTTTGCTGTAAAGATTTACAAATACTTTCATATCTACACATGTTTGTTGAAGAGCATGGCAGCATGCAATTCCTCTCACTGGGACCAGAAATACAAGGATTTTGTTGATTTTTGTTGGGCTTAAAGCATATTTTCTTTCTCAAGATGAATGCCCGACGCTGCTAAAGAAGCTCTTTGATGATCCTGCCACTCAACTGTGGCTTCCATTTGCCAACAAACAAAGTGCCATGTACCAAAACATAACAGAGATGATAGAGAAAAATGATTTGTTAGTGACAGAAGTTGCATTGCAAATATGTTATCGGAGAGGCTTGGAGAAAGATCTGTCACAACAGACTTGAAGAACTTACTGCATGCTCTTGTAGAATGTGGGCAAATGAAAGTAAGGGAGTCTTGCGATGTAGCTGACAATTTTTACATAACTTAGAGCACCCTGCCTTTGAGTGCACCAAAAAGTTTTAGTGGGCTCTGCTGAGGAATATGCCATAGTGGGAGCAAATGCAGGACAGCCTCTCTGCATGCCACAACAGAATTCCCACCTTAAATATGTTGGATGAGAATCATCTCTTTGACGAGTGGTCTAGTGCAAAATCAATTTTCTCCAGTTGTCTTTCAGACTAGAATCATCAGAGAATGCCCATCACCGAAAGGCGACAGAAGATTTTTCGAGAGAGGGACTGTAATACAGTACAATACTCACATCTAGCCAAGGCTGTGGAATTTGTGCTGTGTCTGCCTGGTACTACAGCACCTGTTGAATGTATTTTTTCAATTATGAATTATGTGTGGTGTCCTGAAAAATCACATCTGAATGTCTGCACCATGAAGGCTGTCCTGTGTGTGCAAGTTAACTTTTCTCTCGACTGTACTGCATTCTACAATAAGTTGCTGAAAGACAAGCAAACCCTCAGAAAAATAGCAGCTTCCAAGAAATACAACTGATATCAAGTAGCTTCACACCCTGAAGAATGGCAAGATGAGGAACAATCCTAGTAACCACTGAGTTTTAAGTAAAATATATGAAACCATGAAATATATGAACATATATATAAAATATATGAAACTGTCTTATCTTTTTTGCATACTGTAAATAAACTCCCCTGAGCACTGATCATCTCTTACCAGGTGTCCCATTTTCAGTTTAGGGAAATATGGTCACCCTATCACTAACAATCTCCGTCAGTTGTTTCTCCCTCTTCCTTTCCTCCCTATTATTTGAGGGGCCACTTCACCTTGAATGGTCCCTTTGAAAGAGTCAAAGACCCTCAGGAAGGGGCTGCAAAGGGACCACGGCAGGGCTGCAAAGAGTCCAAGGCTCAGGCCCTTAGGCAGGTGCTGAGCAACCACAGGTAAATAGCACACCCAGGCTTCTAAGCAGCCTGTGAGAGGGGGAGACTGCCACCCACTTGTTGGGTAACAGGGGGATGCAGGCCCTCCCACTCCACTGCATCCAAGTTCGGGGCCGTAGGAGTGGCCACAGACCCGCTGCCGTGTCAGCAGGGATACTGGCCGTAACACACTGACATAAGTTCCGGCTGTATTGCAGCCAGACTCAGGGGTAGGCTCGGCAACTCTCTCATACGCTAGTTTGTGTCGAGTGCCAGCCGATCAGGCACAGTCTCCAGGTCCGCAGCTGGTTGTTAGAGTCTTCCTGGCGGGAGCTTGTCCAGGGGTGTCTGGCCTCTCCAGCGGCTGCCTCCTGAGTGAGCTCTGGGGTTGAGCTCTTATACTTCCTGTCTGACCTCTGACCCTCTGGGGGGGTGGGCTTGGAGTGCTCTGGCTCTGCCCACTTTGGTGTCTGGTGGAGTTGGTCCCTCTCTGGAGCACTGGGGAACCACATCGCCACCCTACAATCCCACTGAACTAAAGCTAAAAAAATATGTCACCAGGTGGCATGTATCAAATATGGATAAATGGATCTAAGTAACATACACTTATTTGGTATGGAGGTATTTTCATTTGATATTAAGCAGTTAGTAACAACAGCCAATACTTTAATAGTTAGAGGTGATGGGACAGTATTTTCACCTCTTAAGAAAAAAATGGTCTCTTTCCTCATTAAAAAGCAACAAAGAGTCCTGTGGCACCTTATAGACTAACAGATGTATTGGAGCATAAGCTTTAATGGGTGAATACCCACTTTGTCAGATGCATGCTTATACTCCAATAAATCTGTTAGTCTATAAGGTGCCACAGGATTCTTTGTTGCTTTTTACAGATGCAGACTAACATGGCTACTCCTCTGATACTCTTTCTTTATTGTTACTTACCATGAAAATGATCCTTTATATCAGGCTCAGGACATATAGAGGGATTTTCAAATAAGTCAAAGTGCCTTAGGTACCCAACTTCTATTGAATTTAAATGGAATTTGGGCCCCTAAACTCTTTAAAGTTCCTTTGAAAATCCCAGGCTCAAACTATAAATAAATGTTTTACTAACCCCTTCCTCATACCAAATAACTATTGTTCTTCTCACCTCCTCCCAGTATTTTGAGCTAAAATAGGTGGGGGTGCCACCTACTGTGAATATGTGTGACTTTCTCTCTCACAGGTTACTGAAATTAATAGGGTCATTAATTTTAATGTATGTCCTCTTAGTATGCTCTACAGTTGTGTCGTCTAAACCATCCAAGTCAGAAGAATAGTGGTTATAATGTGTTAGAGGGCTTCTCCTTCATCCTCTCCCCTGGTTCTTGTCATGCAGACAGAGAGCAGAAGAGCAGAAGTCCAAAGTGCAAACAATGCAAAGTTTATTGGGATTAGTTTCCAGAAAACGTGTCCCATAACTCTGACGCCGCAGAACCTTGTTTACCGATTCCTCTCCCTCCTCTCCTCAGGAGGTATAATGATACCTGAAATGCACACCCACAGGCCCACCCCTTACAATTTAGAGTCAAGTTCCATTTTGGGTCTGGTGTCTTCATCCCACCTCTTTTGTACCCCATGGGAAGGGTAAGGAGTGAAGTTGTGCTCCTGTCAGGCATAGGCATTTCTTTTTTTATTGTTTTAAACCACACCCCACACTCCAAGCTCCTTTGCCCCTTCCTACTGGTTACTTGACTTTGCCCTGAGATGGGGTTGAGGCGATCTTAAAGTGTGCTCTGAATAACACTTTAATGGCTCTTATCTGTTTCCATTGTACTAACAAATCTATCTGACTAGGCATAAGCAACATCACAGTGTCTTTGTCCTTTGTTTACACATATTAGTATAAGAGTATCAAAAAGTCAAACCCAAAATTCTATCCCAGGCTAACAAACAAATCTATATACTAATATAACAGTTACAGAATTATCACTCAAAAAAGGAACTAGCTGAGTTGTCACAATGCAGAATTTCTATTTACTCATAATTGTTTAAGTACTTTAGAATTTCCTTAACTGTTATTCCATTCTCTGCCACCTAGTGAATAGATTCAGTTCAGGGTTCAGGGTTTCACTGTTAAAACCAATCATCAAATTCAGTTTGTGGTTCAGAATAGGAGTTGCAACAAAAGAGGTAGTGTCTCTTCTACATCCATGGCATACTTGGGCTTGGTTATGCAAAATGAAGCTGTGGTCAGAACATGCTGCATTCACCCTTTCCAGTTGCACATAGAAAAGTTCATATACAACACACCATGCATATTTGGGTCCACCTCCTTTAAGTGTACTGTTTGAAATGTCCATAGGTGTACATTGAGCAAAACCTAATATTACTCCAAGGTAGAATTAATGTATGTTACAATTCAACGCCTCTGCTAAATTCATTCATAATTGTATCTAAGGCAGTGACTAATGGATGACATGGATCACTTATGTATTGAAGTGTGGTTTTGTTGGGCATATTCTATTGAGCATAACATGGGTTATTATATGCAGTATTGTTGTAGCCAAATTTTTGCATGTTTTATATGCAGTATTGTTGTGTTGGTCCAAGGATTTTAGAGACACAAGGGTGGGTGATTCAATCAGGGTGGATGTAGTCCACTCCCAATAATTGATGAGAAGGATCCAGGAGAAGCAAAGTTGTTTTTGTAGTGGCTGATGTGATTGGGTCCACTGATGGTGTCACTAGAGTAGATATGGGGACAAAGTAGACAATGAGGTTTGTTACAGGGATTGGTTCCTGGGACCCAACCACATCAGCCACACCATCAGGGACTTACTCACCTGCACATCTACTAATGTTATATATGTCATCATGCGCCAGCTATGCCTCTCTGCCATGTACATTGGCCAAACTGGACAGTCTCTACGTATAAGAATAAATGGACACAAAGCAGACATCAGGAATGGTAACATACAAAAGTCAATAGGAGAACACTTCAATCTCCCTGGACATTCTATAACAGATTTAAAAATAGCCATTCCTCAACAAAAAAAACTTCAGAAACATATTTCAAAGAGAAACTGCAGAACTAAAATTCATTTGCAAATTTAACACCATTAATTTGGGCTTGAATAGAGGCTGGGAGTGACTGTCTCACTACAAAAGCAACTTTGCCTTTCCTGGAATTGACATCTCATCATCAATTATTGGGAGTGGACTACAACCACCCTGACTGAATTGGCCCTGCCAATACTGGTTCTCCACTTGTGAGGTACTCCCTTCTCTTCATGTGTCAGTATAATAATGCCTGCATCCGTAATTTTCGCTCCATGTATCTGAAGAAATGGGGTTTTTATCCATGAAAGCTTATGCCCAAATAAATCTATTAGTCTTTAAGGTGCTACTGGACTCCTATATGTATGTTGCATTTTTTTTAAATCTTCAGTGAGCACATATTTATCCATATATGGGTGAATTTAGTATCCAAAGAAGATGTGTGATTGACAGTCCTGCAAACCAAAATCCCTTCTCTGACAAACAAAAGGAACAAAAAACAAAACAAAACCCCTCAAAACACAACAACCACCAAGCTCAGCAACAAGCAGCAAAAGTGCCTGTTTCCTCACGCGGCCCCTGCCAATGTGCCTCAGTTCTGATTGAGAGGGATCATCTCTAAAGTGAGAGGTTATTTCAATTTCCATGACTCATTCAGCCCTTGGCCTGTCAGTGACAGAGCTGACAAGTGTGCCAATTAGTCTTTTATATTTGTATTAATGTCAGCATGAATGGCAATAATAAACAAGTTTGCACATTCTGTAAGTAATTACATTGGTATGTAATAAAATTGAGTATTGATTTTAATGATATGTCTGAAAAATTGTGTACTTACTATGGAGATATTTCGCTGATGATCAGTAATGGACTGGCTGCTGTTCATGTGCACCACTGCTCACTATTAAATGGAGTCAGAACAGCTCATTTCATCCTAAACCTAGCATGTTAACAGCTAACAGAGATTCTCCTTTGCTCTGGTTATAGGAGCATTCACTTTTGGAATGGGTCTGAATTCCAGATCCTATGTTACACTGAAGTTCCTAGTGAGCATAGTGCACTGCATAGCAAAACCAACGAATTCTTAGGGCATGGATTTAGTACACGTCTGCGTGCATGTTTGTCACTTTTTTGAGGGCACCTTAAATAAACTTACACTTCATCTGTTCCCATTTTCCTAATTGCATTTTAAATAATGAAGATTTTTTGCCAGGAGAAGATTTCCATAATTTTAGCCAGAAGAGAAAATGTGCATGCAGCGAGGAAAGGAATTAATCCTGCAAAATACTTTCAATCTTACCATGACATTTTAAATCAGCATGTTTGCTCACATCTGGTGTTTTTCCTGGTCTCATTTAATCAGTCCAGTTTCATGTTGCCTTTAGTTCTTTTCATTCGACTGTTTTTCATGGGCCAAATCCTGCTTCCACTGACAATTATGATCCCACTTATTGTATTGGAAGTAGGATTTTACTGATTGAATATAGAAGGTTTTAAACTGTCCATTTTTAAACTCCTTTTTCAGGGCTGTGAACCCCTGAGGTACTGCAAGGTTAGGGAAGCTGTGCATAGTTATTTTTGTGCTTTATAAAATGTCTAACATTTTTGGTGCATAAATCATTTTTAGCTTTACCTAATTTTAGAGCATAAAGGGCATGTCAAACTTTACTAAACCAAAGCCCCAGGAAGCAGTCGATAACCATGATGGATTTTTATAATGATATAACCCTTAATGAATTATTGTAGTTCTTTAACAAGGTTTTAATAAGAAATTTCTTTTGCCAGCATGGTTATTAGTTCTCTCATATGAATAGCCCTGGGCCTGTCTTCCATAGAAAAGTACAATATAATATTTCTTTCTGTGTCAATCATACAGTACTGCAAAACTCCAAGTCATGAATAAAATACACTTACTTTTTTTAAAATTTTATTTTAAAGGTCAGGTTTTTAGAATATGTAAGCTGAAAAAAAAGATGTGCTGACTGCAAGACCCCTGTTATCATGTATAATGGAAGAATGCCCACCACAGAATTCTGATCACAAGTCAAATGTTTCCTATACACTAAAGTACCTTTTAAAAAAATGAGAACAATATACATATTTTGCTCTAATTGGTATGTGTGTATAATGTACATTATAGTATACTATACTGATTTTCTTCAGGTTCTTTAAAGGAAGCATCTGAACAGTGATCTGAATACTGCATGGGCCGCCTTCATTTATATATACTTGAATCAGGAATGGCAATGGTCTGTCTCAAAGAGTTGATAGTACACACACCAAAGCAGTTCAGTTACTGTGTGATGCTGCAGCAACACAAGTGGATAAAAAGTCCAATTCTCAAGTGACAGTCCTTGCCACAAATAATGCAGCTGCAAGGCACAGGGCCAGAAGATAAAGTTGGAGAACTACTAGTACTTTAGGCCTGCTGAGCTTTCCTCTTCACTCTCTTCATTTTCCTCTCTCTCAACCATCATTCTTTAGTTTCTTTGAGTTCCTAGGCACAGCACAGACTTCCAGCATAGCCTATTGCTAGCTTCATCTTCACAGCTTGTGGCATCAATATTTAAAGTTTTCAAGTCCCTCCTGCAGCCTAAGCCTAGGTCAGCTAAGCAGCCTTGCAACATCCATGAGTTCTCCATACAGGAGGGCCTTTGGAATGCATCCATCTGGTGCAGATGACCAAACCAATGGAAATGTCTGGGTTTGAGAACAGTAATTTGACTTTGAAATTTTGCTTTCTCAAATATTTTGGTGTCAGGAACTTATTTTCCAATGTGATATTTAGAATATGTTGAAGAGAGAGGTTATGGAAGGGGTTTAAGCTCTCATGTCTGCTGTAGGTGGTCCAGGCTTCACAATCATACAGCAGCATGCTCAAACCACACATCCAGTAGAACCTATCTTGGTGTTCAATGTCAGTTTCCTGTTATTCCACATGCACTTGAAAAGTTATCCTAATGTAGTGGCTGCTTTTCCAATGCGAGAACTAAGCATGTTTTGGCTGTTTGAGTTTGAAGCTGACAGAGCAGCAAAACAGCTTAGGGAGTTTTTGATTAACAATGGGAGATGTTGAATTTCTATGGAATCCAGTGTGCAATGGTTCCAGCCCTGCAGATACCAGCATCCATGGAGGCAGAAAACCAGTCTGGTGTTGCCTATCTAGAACCAGCTGAGACCTACACAGGATTCTAGACCAGGGAGCCAAGAGAGAACCCTTTCCCATTCAGGGGTGAAATATGGTAAGAGAGCCATTTTCAGTCTCTTTAAGCTGGTCAAGTTAGCACTGCTATACTCATCTCTGGACTCATCCTCCACATTCCATCTGCTTGGAAGGTGCCCGGGAGAAAGCTCGAGCTAAAGTACATTTTAGAATGGTGGGAGGTGGGGAAATTGTTGTATTATTAGCATTTATTAGTTAAGCTTATTCCTTTTAATCCATAAAGACTTTTTCCCCTGCCCCCCAATGAAGTCCCTTTTGTTATATTGTTATTTATGAGTGTGGCATTTCATTTGTTGGAGTTTGTATTAATGCATTTTGTTGTCCATGTACGGGGTTATATTCCTTGTTAAGAGTGATAGCATTAGTCATTTTCCCAAGTGACAGCACTCCTCGTGTCCCAGGCGCAGTGAGATGAGGGTTACCTTGCACAGAGGAATCACAACAAAGAACCCAGGATCTAACTGTGAGGTGACTGAAGAGAGAAGTAACAGATGTGAGGGAAGACATTTGAGCCATACATTGGGGTGGAGCTACATAAAAAAAAACCCTTAACTTTGCAAAGTCAACACTCAAAATTAGAAATGTCTGTGAAACCTTGTCACAGTTTCAGGGTAGATGCACCTGTATTCTCTGTCTGTGATCCACCAAAGGCACCCATTTAAAGGTTTCCAGCTCCCAGTCATCAGCTCTCCTGGGTAAATACATGCATCTCATGCCCTTCTGATCAGGGGTTTTAAGGCTGTATTGCTCCTTGATTTACGCTGTGATATCTCAATCAAGCCAGAATGCCTAACCAAACCAACATCAGTTATAAGTTACCACAGAGCTCCTTTTGAGCAAACACATTTATTCTGAAGGTAAAAGCATTACAAAGAAAATGTATTGAAACAATGAAAGAATCAACACACATGCTAAAGAACATGTCAGATGTCACCCCCAACTCCAGCCTAGGGCTCTGGTAGGTTTCTGTCCTTCAATACCCACAACTGAGTTTTCCCTGTGGTTACAAGTTCATCCATTTTACAGCTAGAACCAGACCTAGGCTGGGAAGTTTAGCCATGTCTTTATACATTTCAGGCCTTTGACTTTTACCTTCTGTAACAGTAATCAGCAAAGACCCTCTCCTCATGGTGTAACTTTTGCATAACCAGAGTTGGATAATTTGCATAAATCTTTCCCTAGGGATTCCCCATGCAATCCACTTAACACTTATTGTCCCCAAAGGCCATACTTCTCTGGCAAATTTTCAATATAATTTTTGAACTCACAGGGCTTTCATCTGTCACATCTGCCCCCTGAAGAGGTTACATACAGTCCTGGCTTCAATAATACACAAACATAATGCAATAAGATCTTTCAAGTATATTGTAGGAAATTGCTCTGTCACAAACCTTCACTCAGCCCCCTTGTGTGCATTGTGCAGCAGTTTTTAATTTCATACGCATATACTGTAGGGCCTAGTAGCCCTGGTCATGGACCAGAACCACATTGTTCTAAGTGTAACCTCTTTGGGATTTACAGAACATGGCCCCTTTAAGTCTTTGTCATGAGGGGAGGAAGTGCTGATTTTTCCAGGACAAGGTAGTGTTGTTGGTTGTTTTTTTTTGGGCGGGGGGTAGGTCATGGAGAGAGGGAGAGTAACAGGATATGTGTTTGGAGCTCCAGACAGAAGGACTGCAGCAGCATAGCGAAGCTGCTGAGAACCTGCCCAAAGCCTGGTAGGGACAAAGTGGCTGACCAGGGACCCAGGATGAGACAGGAGGATTACTGTGCCAGGGAGGAATCACCTGAGAAGGACAAACCAGAGCTGGACCCAGTATCACTGTTGCCCAGACCTATGCAGCCGTGAGTACTGGGGCTTACTGGAATAAAGAGGGAGGTTGTTGCTAGTTAAGTGGGGAGGTTGTCATTCTGTGTGGCTTTTCAGAGAGCGACAGAAGAGGGCACCAGGGGTGCTTGTTGGGGGAAAGTTCATTGGCGCCGAAGACAACCAGGAGCACTCAAAACTCACTGCCAGACTGGAACTTTGCTCAGGACTCCTGAACTCTGTGTGAAGACACATTGCTTATCGTTTGCCCCTTTCAGACTGTGGCACCACTGAACCTCTGGGGACTTGTGTTGGACGTAACCCTGTTTTACTGCACCCCCTATTTTTCCTTCAGTCGTTTTTCTCCATACATCCCTCTGTGAACAAATATTTCCCTTTCCTATATTCACTGTACTATTCCGGTGTGTGTATGTTCACTCTGGGGCGGTTGGAACAGGTGCGCCTGGGATGGATGGGACTTTCCCTGCTGCATTACTGCATTCACCTTTTCTTGGCCAGAGCTGCCTGCAGAGAAGACTCCATCTTGACCACAGGGGAGCTAAAGTTACATAGCTGCTGTCCAACATAAAACAAAAATACCATCCCTGTCCCAAAAGTTGACGACACTGAGAAGTCTCTACTGAGATGTACAAACTGAGATTTTTTTAGAGGTTTATAATTTGGTCAGATTAGAGCAAATTTTTACTTTGATGGCAAAAGGCATATTCCTGGCATCAATGTGACCTCCCTGCCAAAATTCAAGTCCCTGCTTCAAGAACAGAGGTGCTAAAGCAGGAGTCGGCAACCTCTGGCATGCGGCTCACCAGGGTAAGCACCTTGGTGGGCTGGGCTAGTTTGTTTACCTGTCGCGTTGGCAGGTTCGGCCAATTATGCTCCCACTGGCTGTGGTTTGCCGTCCCAGGCCAATGGAGGCAGCGGGAAGCTGCAGCCAGCACATCCCTTGCCTGTGCCGCTTTCCGCTGCCCCCATTGGCCTGGGACGGCTAACCACGGCCAGGGGGAGCCACAATCGGCCGAACCTGCCAACGCAGCAGGTAAACAAACTGGCCCGGCCCACCAGGTGCTTACCCTGGTGAGCTGCATGCCAGAGGTTGCCAACCCCTGTGCTAAAGCTTCTTAAAAATGAGAATATTTTTATATATATCTATATATACACACAGTGGACTTGTATGTGTCACCCACCCGAAATTTATATTATAAAAAATTTAGGCCTTCTTTGGTCTGATTTAGATAAAAATTATTAACAAAGTGTGCCTAAATCACAGAGAAACGTATTATTATATGATTCATTGTGATTCATTGAAGGCCTAAAAATGAATATAATATGAATTCTATCCATGTGACAAATGAACAATTACATTTGATTACTCTGAAGTCATTTTAGTTGCAAACAAGGAAGCATAGGGAATACTCAAATCTGCACATCAACAGATTTAAAGAAGACTAATTCTGGTTAAAACTGGCCATTTTTGTTGGTCAGTACATTTTAATAGTATGCAAGGAAAGAAGGCAAAAATACAAGTTTAAAAGGCATAATATTGATGTCACCTGCAGCTGTGTGTTTCAGCACATCATTTATTTCCAGCTGTTTGTTTCATCTGCTGTTCTTGGTCAGTGGCTGTAGTATTGATTCTTGAACTGTTTTTCTCCTTCACTGTGTCTTTTTTTCTCTTTTCACTTGGCAGAAGTTGCAAGAGATGACAGTGTAGAGACCCAGACAGATGATGAACTAAGAAGGACAGAGCTCTATGACCCAGAGCAAGAGAATAGCCACAGTCTCCCATCACGGCACCAGTCTCAGATATGTAGCCAGCCAAGGCTTTGTATATAGCCCCATAAAAATAGTGAGAGTCATATTTCTTCTGACATGGATTTTTCATGACTGTTTTTTGTTGTCGTTGTTGTTGAAATTTTATATGCAAATATAAAAAGAATCTGAACATTGTGGACTGTAAATAAACAAATCTGAGTGAGGGAGAATGTGGAGGAGGGACTTCATCTTTGATATTCTTAACTGGTACTTTAAAAACAATTAAATATGGTCATGTTGAGATATGCCAAGGTAGGTTAACTAACCAGAGGAAGCCTGGAGCTTGTGACCTGATTTGCTGCAAACAAGCTACAAAATGATGCATCTCAGCCCTGACCTAGACCTCTTGTTTTTGCAGGCACCATATCCAAGGTGGGCTAAAGGGATACTTCCTTCTGGCTGGGTCAGTAGGAGCTGTCATAAACATTTCTCAGTCAGCAGGAGTCATTTCTGAGTCAGTAGGAGCTGTCACAAGGCATTCTTACATAGTGTGTATCATACTAGATGTGAGAGTGACCTATCTAAACTTTATCAATATACTTGTGGTGTAATCAGATCACTCCATCCATCTATCTGGTGCCTAAAGCTCAGCTCTCTCATTCAGTACTGGCCTGATTATGCAATACCTTTCTGCAATACCAGTTTAATATTGGTGTAACACCACTGAAATAAATGGAATTACATTGGTGTAAAACTGGGGTAATGGAGTACAGAATTAGGCCCATTACTTTATGCATATTTCTAGTGCCACAACTCTCAAAAAAGGCAACTTTGCTAAATTTTGAAAATATTGAGTCACATTACCTCTTTATACTGAAATTCATACAATTAAAATATTCATGTTTTATGATTCTTTAATATGCCCTCTTTTAGCTTCATCTTAATTTATGTTTATTGTGTATGGTCTTTTTAGGTATTGGTGCAAAGAAGACTATGAGGTAGATATACAGAATTATGGATACAGATTTAGCTACTGATCATGATATGATTCCCAGGGCAAGATTAAGACCAAAGAAAAGCTTGCAAATGTTGCCCATGTGTAACCAGTGCAGAGAAATCTGAATTGGTCTGCAGACAGCATAAAACAAATAGATCTGAGACTATGAAATGCTCCAAGCATCTCAAGGGGGTGTTAACTCCAAAATCCCCTGCTATAAAGGGCCCTGTCAACACCACTCCAGCAGAGGATTTTGTATGTGACCAAAGAAGAAGAGGGCAGTGGTCCTGGCACACCCTCAAGCAGGTACAACCTGGCTGCTGAGGTAGATATCTGGGGTTGGGCAAGGGGTGCTGCTGTCACTTCTGCCTCTGTGATGGGGAAAGGGACCACTGCTGATTTCAAGAGGAGGGAGATTCTTCTGTCACTCATGAGGATCCCTCCTCTTGTCACTACCAGTCCAGTTGGGGCACAGCAAGAGCCTGGGGGCAAGGTCAGAAGGGTGGAACCCTGGGAGGTCGAATGTTAGGGTGTATCTAAGCCCTGGAGTGAATTAATCCAACACTAAAGTTTCTAACTGTTAATATAATCCTCCTATTTGTGGTATTTTGGCAATGTGGTTGGTTCTAGTTTACTGATGGTCACACACTTCATTGCTTCTGTAGATCAACCTCATTGCACACAGCAGGGGCTCCTCATTGGCTGGTGGGCTGGAAGCAAATTGACAGCCTGGCTGGTTTCCAATGTCAGGTTCAGTATTTCCCCAGATGTTTTCTACTGGAAAATTTCCAATCAGCTCTTCCCATACCCAAACTCTGTGTCCCACCCTCCCATCCCTTAATCCTAAACTTACATATTCTCCCATTTGCTCCTTCCCCCATGAAAGAGGCTCTATGCACCTCCCAAATCCCCATCCCTGCATACCAAGATCCCCCATTCTCCCTCTCCATTTTAAGGCTTCTCTGTGCCCCGCCATTTCCCTCTCCCTGATACCAAGGTCACCTATTCTCACCTCTATTTTAGGGGCTTTATGTCTCCCATTTCCCTCATGTCAAAAAAACCCCAAAACATTCTCCTTGTGTCCCCAAGCAAGAGGATCTGTGTTTCCTATTTATTTTATAGCATCCAGAAGCCTCCCAGTGGGATTGTGATACCAGAGGCAAATTAGCTAATCATCTGATTTTAGTTGAAATCAGATTTTTCTGAGGTTCAAATTGTCATCAAAATCAATGGGATTTTGACACCGATTGACACCTTGAATATTCCCTGCAATTTTGGATTTGATTGGATGAGACCTTCAGAAGTCATAGTGCTACAGACAGAACTGCTGTCTAGTTGAGTGTTAGGTCTCACTTCTCTTAGCCAACATTGCAGTTGTAGTTAGCTCCTTCTAACAAACTCAGAAACAAATCTAAAGAAGCACAGACAATGTAAGAAAAATAAATGTTCAAGAAGATCTTCTGGAACTGGCCAAGATTTATTCCATTTCTTAATATTAATTGCTCACTATACATGATACCAGGACCATATAGGTGGGATGTGGGCATTCATCAACCTCTGAACACTATACATTTTCTCAATGTATCATAATTACAGAAACATCTGTGCTGAATAAATAATCTTGTGCGGAATCACCGTGGAAATTTGCAGGTTGAGTAGCCCTGAGAAATTTTCATTTATTGTCTGTAGTAAAGTGGTCTAGAGGAAGAATATTAAGCTGCTGTTTAAAGCACATGGAGAGTCTTGGCACAGACCCTCACAAAGAATGCTTTATATATTTTCTGCAATATCTATATTTATTTCTTTGGCTCTGATTTTATCTTTATCTTGTTGCAAAAAAGCGTTCTATAGATTGGACAAACTGGTGTTGCTCAAATACCTGGATTTAATTCTTTATTCCATTTTTCTCCCTCACTTTGTGGAACTGGGCATGCTGTACAGACCACTTGTTCAGAGACTCGGGAGGGAATGCCTCTTGTCACTTAAAAACATTTCATTTTCACAAATTCACTAGATCACAACTGCATCATGCATCAGATACATAATGAAGAAAAAGTAACATGCAATGATCGACTGTAAAGCCAAATGTTAAGTATCACTGGTAAAACAACCATTGCATAGGGGTTGTATCTGTAGTGGCCATTAGTGAATAGGTTAAGGATCAGCTTTGATAGGCTCAGGGAGGAGTTTTGTCCTTTGACTTCCTTCAACTGCAAGTGACATGGAGCTTTGAAGGGCATCAGGTTAGAGAGAGAACAATATGGAGAAATACAACTAGTTCAGATACTCAATATAATGCTGAGGTCAGGAGAGAGGGGACCAAAACATTTTATGCAGAAGAATGGAAACAATAAGAATTCTTCTAGATTGCAGCCAAGCTGCAAAGTGATTGTAGTAGTATAACTTATTGGTGAGTGCATTTTGTAGGTCCCCTGCTTTGCTCGATCCATAGGAAATATGATTCCACTACAGTTCTACCTAGGGTAGATTGGCTCTTTAGCTCATGCTGTGGCAGCTCATTCCTCTAATTTTGGTGATCTCCAGTCCAGTCTCCAGTGTTTTAACCAAAAGGGTGCCCATCTCAGAGAATCTGATAATTGTTGCAGGGGGCGAAGGGGGAGTGGGGTTGTCCATAATATATACACCCAAAAAACATACTTGAGCATTTACTATACACAGATATTTTAAGCAGATAAACATTTGTACCAAAAAGCCATGAGACACAAAGCTGATAGAGGACTGTTAGTTGACAAAAGGTGAAAAAGGAAAATGGAAAGATAATGAAGCAAATAATTAAACAATACATTTTAAGCATCTAGAGGGTAATAAGGTGATAAGTAACAATTAACATGAATTTGTCAAGAACAAATCATGTCAAATCAACCTAATATGCTTTTTGATAGGGTAAGAAGCCTTGTGGATAGAGGGGTATCAGTAGATGTGATATATCTAGACTTTAGTATGGCTTTTGATGCTGTTTCTCATAACCTTCTCACAAGTAAATTAGGGAAATAAAGCCTAGATGAACCTACTATAAACTGGGTGCACAACTGGTTGGAAAACCGTAGTCAGAGAGTTGTTATCAATTATTCACATTCAAGATGGAAGGGCATATTGAGTGCGGATTCACAGAAATCTCTGCTGGGGCAGGTATTATTTAGTATCTTCATAAATGATTTGGATAATGGCATAAAGAGTACCTTTATAAAGTTTGTGAATGATACCAAGCGGGGATGGATTGCAAGTGCTATGGATTACAGTTCAAAATGATATTGAAAAACTGGAGAAATGGTCTGAAATAAATAGGATGAACTTCAATAAGTACTAATGCAATGTACTACACTTAGGAAGGAACAATCAGTTGCACAAATAAAAAATGGGAAAAGACTGCTTAGGCAGGAGTACTGCAGAAAACAATCTGGATGTTTTAATGGATCACAAATGAAATCTGAGTCAGAAATGTAATACTGTTGCAAAAAAACATCCTTCTGGAATGTATTAGCAGGGATGTTGTAAGCAAGACATAAGAAGTAAACCTTCCACTCCACTTAGCACTGATGGGGCTTCAGTTGAAATACTGTATCCAGTTCTAGGCACCACACTTAGGAGAGTTGTGGACAGATAAGAGAATGTCCAGAGGAGAGCAACAAAGATGATTAAAGGTCTAGAAAACCTAACCTTCAAGAAATATTGAGAAAGAATAAATCTGTTTAGTTTGAAGAAGAGAAGACTGAGGTGGGACATGATTACAGTATTCTAGATAATAAAAGGCAGTTGTAAAGATGAGAGTGATAAGTTGTTGTCCTTATTCACTGAAGACAGGGCTTGAATTGCAGCAAGAGAAGTTTAGGTTAGCCATTAGGAAAACCTTCCTAACTGTCAGGGTAGTTAAGCACTGGAATAATTACCTAGGGAGGCTGTGGAATCTCTGTTATTAGAGATTTTAAAGGACAGGTTAGAAAAGCAGGGATGGATCTAGATAATATGTAGTCCTGCCTCTTGTGGGTGACTGGACTAGATGACCTATTGAGGTCCCTTACAGTCAACATTTCTGTGATTCTGTGACTAGTGAAGAAAATGAGGGAAATCATGAATATTGTTGGAGGTAAACAAATGGATTCAGAGCACTGTAGTGATAAGTAGGGATTTTGCTGCTGATTCATCTCCAAATATACCCCTAAATATAGTTTTATCCCAATAGTTTTGGAGTGTGTATATCAGAGCAGTTATTCATGTTTATTAACACTGTAGCTCAAAGCTAATTTTTCAGAAAAAATGTGCACACCGTTATCACTATACAAAGTACAATCACACTAATTACACATACAAATTGCCAATTGTTGATATAACTGTTTTTTCCCATACAGAATTAACTTGCAGCGTGCAGACATATTTTCCTGGAAACATAAGTCTAAATCTGATTAGGAAATGGATTTAGTTATCAGGGCGCTGACGTTGTAACAGTGGCCCCTCCAAAGAAACTAAACATAGACCTGTACATCACATCTCTCAAAACTACTACACTATTTGCAAGATAACTTTAATTACAAATAAAAGGACTATAATATATGCCTGCCTATATATTTAGAAAACTGGGCTTACCATACATGTTTCCTCTAAAACTACTGCTTCACTATGATATTTTGAATTATTGTATTGCTATTTTTGTATTCACTGTGTTTTCTTTATTTAAGCCCCAATCCTATGCAAGGATCTGCTAATGTGAAGCTCTCTACCCATCAATAATTCTAGTCAAAATACACTTATAGATCCATGAACTTGTGTAATTCTATTGAAGTCAGTGAGATGTAAGGGTCCATGCTAGTGGATTATGATGAAGATTGAAGCCTTTCTCCTAGAATTCTAATAACAAGATTTTTTGGGAACCAAATTTAATTAGCAATGATTCAATATTCACTGCTAGATTCTGTTACCCTTTCTACACTAGGTAGCAATGCATGGGGCCTATTAATGGAGGGAGGTACCTCCAATGTGAGTGAGGATTGCAGAATAATCACTTATTTTTCTAATTTTTATTAACAGTATTTTGCAGATTGCTTCCTAATCTTTCATATACAATGATTCAATTGATAGTAGACTAGCTAGTAGCTTGTAGGAGTCATGGATAATGTTGTAGGAGTAGGGGTAGTGTCACAAGGATGTGTTAATAACAGATATGAGGTGTATATAAGAAGTGACAATGTATGATCATTGAAGCCTCGATGAAGGGAGATGTTGAAATGTCAGCTATATGTTACTTTGAAGGCAAATAAAAATGGCTTGAAAATAAACTGACATATGAGAAGTTTTGCTGAGGTGTATGATGTGATGTTTATGCTTGTTTACAGATTTCCACCCAGCCATAAAGACTACATGAAGCCTAGGGCTGAAATGTGTTATAGACCTCAAAACCTAACCACTTCCCTGGTTTTAAAAACAACTTGCACCATTAGGTCTAGTGAGACCTCTTCTCCAGCTCTCCTACGCACTCCACAGATTTGCTGTTGCTGGGCAAGAATTTTTTTTTTAAATAATCCCACCAGAGTCTTCATATCCTTTGAAATCAAGTTCTTACCTGAAACAGTCTGGGTTTATGCTATTTGTGATTTGACTCTGTTACTAAAGTCTACCTTGTGGGTACCTGGGAAATGAAAAAAATATAACTAGGGTGAGGAAGGAGAAAAATATCTAGAATTGGACCTATAACCAAACTTGTTCTGGAACTTCCACAAATTTTAGGAGAGTTCAGAACCTAAACCTAGATCAAAATTGCACAACTGGCTTCTATTTGAATCCAAACCCAAGATCAGAACAGTTCTCTGAACTTTGAGATATTGGAAATCCAGATTCAGGTTTAAGTTCTGCAGCTCAGATCCATGTCTAAATGACACTATGTAGTGGGGGAAATGAGGAAGATGATGTTAGACTCCTCCCAGCAAAGTACTAGGCTACACAAATAAGTTTTTATTTTACATACTTCCTGGACTACCCACTTAATATGGGTAATCTGGTGCTGTTTAATTGCTTTCAAAAGCTTATCTACCTATACTGCTGATGATTGTTTCTAAACATTCTTTACATCCTCTGACTTTTTAAAGACTGGGAAAAGGGTGGTCTCCTGGGTGATCCATGTGATAAAAAAATTTCCAGACCTCACACTATTATTGCCACTTTGCATATTTTTAAACAATATTTGCTGAATCAGTCAGGCTTTAGAGAAAGCTCTGCTTAATTTCTGTAGATACAAACTGCTAGGTTTCCAGAGAGGAGGAAGTGACATTATGCAAAGTACTCCACTTAGTAAGGAACAATCAGTTGCACACATACAAAATGGGAAATGATTGCCCCTAGGAAGGAGTACTGTGGAAAGGGATCTGGGGGTGATAGTGGATCACAAGCTAAATATAAGTCAACAATGTAATGATGTTGGAAAAAAAGGAAACATCATTTTGAGATGTATTAGCACAAATATTGTAAGCAAGAGACAAGAAGTAATTCTTCCACTTTACTCCATGTTGATTAGGCCTCAACTGGACTACTGTGTCCAACTCTGGGAGCCACATTTCAGGAAAGATGTGGACAAGCGAGAAAGTCCAGAGAAGAGCAATAAAAATGATTAAATGTCTAGAAAATATGACCTGTGAGGGAAGACTGAAAAAATTGGGTTTGTTTAATATGGAGAAGAGAAGACTGAGAGGGAACATGATAGCAGTTTTCAAGTACATAAAAGGTTGTTATAAGTAGGAAAGAGAAAAATTGGTCCTCTTAATTTCTGAGAATAGGATAGAAAGTAACGGATTTAAATTGCAGCAAGGGCGGTTTAGGTTGGACATTAGCAAAAACTTCCTAACTGTCAGGGGGGTTAAGCACCGGAATAAATTGCCTAGGGAGTTTGAGGAATCTCCGTCATTGGTGATTTTTAAGAGCAGGTTAGACAAACACCTGTCAGGGATGGTCTAGATAATAATTAGTCCTGCCATGAGTACAGGGGACTAGACTAGATGACCTCTCAAGGTCCCTTCCAGTTCTACAATTCGATGATTCTATGATCAGAGCTGTTAGAAGGCACAAATAGTGAAGACATGGAAGAAACTGTTATCCAGATTACATGTTAGAATCCATTCTCTGCTGGACTTGGGCACTGCATGATATCTAACAAATTCAGAAAAGCAAGATTGCCTTGCTGAAACTAGGACACGTGGGAAGTATAGCAACCCCATAAAGACATCTCATCACTGATATAAAACTGCCAGTGAAAAAGAAAACACAAGCTTAGCACTGCTGGTAGGTCTCAAAAGCAAAGAAATAGATGAGAATTAATGCATATGATGTGGGAAAGTTGGGAAGAGAAGTTCAGGGTAGGAGATAAAAGGAACAAAGATGTTTCAAACAATATAAAAGGAATACAGATTTTTCAGACGACTTAAAATATCTACTTTAATGGTATTAACTGCATTCTTTTTTTTAGTTATAAGGGTTTAACGATAATGTATTTTTCTCCTATCATGATGTTCAGTTATATATAAAAATTCTTTCTAAGCATCATCATATATTCACAATATAATGGTCCTAGGCTAATTATCATAATCATGAACCATACAAGAATCTCTTTCATGGTGCTTGATATGTGGAAGCTTAGTACAACTACTATTTGCTGTGTGCCCCTGAATCCAAGTTCTGTTGACGTTGAGGCATTTGGACTTTATAGACAAATCGAGTGTAATAATTGATGTTTCAGGAGACTGTCATTTTGAATGCACTAGAGTACCTCAGCACTTTCTTCAGCTAGCAGATTCATGTCAATCATCCATATCAGGGTTTTCATTAGCTCTATAACTGCCTGACCTTGTGCCAGACTTGAGCAGACAGGTAGTTCATAACCCTTTACTGTCAGAATTAGCATTCATGATACTACTTAAACTGTGGAGCAAATTTAGAGTTCATTATTAAATGAGGCATATGTTACTACACTTATAACTGATTCAGTCTAGTTATTTTTAGTTTGACCTTTTCTGTATTCATCAAATCAGCTTTGAAATAGACATTGAGGTACCCTTTACTGTTAGTTATAAAAAATTCTTACAGTTTATGTTTTTTATATATTTTTCTGGCAAATTCTTATTAGATCTTAGTCGCTGCATGCTATAGGGAGTGTTTTGCTGTTAGCTTATTTAAGTACAAACCAGGTAAGCTGGAATCATTACAACGTAAATGATCATATTCTTCAGCTATATCATCCTGTTTGTCTCTGCCAGTGTATCCAGATTTGAAAGGATAGAGCTACAATTTCAGGATATAAAAATGGCTACTAAACATAGCAAAAACTGAGTTAAGAGGATGAGCACAGCAATTATTGGGCCAGATTAGTTCCTGGTTCAGCTCTAAGGGTGAACTTCTCCTAGTATTATTGGGTTTTTGGCTAGCTCATCTTTCCCCTCCTGAGCTAAGGCACTGAGAACAGATCAATCTAAAATTCAAACCCACCAACACATGACAAGTTTAAGTACTGTATCTTCACACATTCCTTTCACTGTACTAGGTCTCTAAATTTTATCATAGACAAGACAACCAACTAAAATAATGCTGACATTCCTTAAACTTGTTAGGGCATCAAAGAGCCTCTGTTACCATAAAATTATCTTGTGTAATAAATAAATAAATAAACTCTCACTCCTATAGTATTCAAAGACTCTCATTGATCAACATCCACCAAAACATGAGAATACATGTGTTCTGATGCTGTATAAGGATAGCTAATGATGACAATATTATTCTATTAATAATGCGGCATTGCGTCTGCAACTGTATTCCAAACTGACCTATTTACTTTCATGGAAATAGAGAAAAAGGCTCTGATTCAGCAAGGTACTTAAGCACATATGTCTCTTTAAGCACGTCATATTCCCAGAAGACAGTATGACTAATCATGTATTTAAATTATGCACATGCTTAAGTACTTGCTCAGAACCTCCTTGAACTAATTCCTGTTTGAAGCAGAGCATAGCTTCTTAGAAAGAAACATCTAATCTTGATTTAAAAATTATCAGTGATGGAGAATCCATAGCAACCATTGGTAAGTTGCTCCAATAGTTAACTACCGTCAGTGTTAAAACATTATTCCTTATTTCTCGTCTGCATTTGTCTTTACCCCATGGTCCATGGTCCATATATTTGCAGTTCCAATACTACAGGAAGCTGAGGATCTGCTCCCCCATATCAGTTTTTTGGGAGCACAGGCATGAGGCATCGTCATAGTATTCTATGCTTTAAAAGCACAATTGAGCCCATGTACATTGAATACAAATTGCTTTTTTGAATTAAACGAACAAAAGCAAGGACATTTAGAATGCTGTGTGACACTGCTCTGAAGAACCCCACTGTGAACCTCTATTGGCCGGGCCAGAATTACTGACTAGTACACAATGTTAGGCATATTTAATTGGGACACGCCATGGTCTCTTTTCTGACTGAAAGCAGAAAGCAGAGACTGCCTGTGCATGAAGTATAAGTTGATGGCTGCACTTGAAGAAACAATTTGAGGGGAGATAGCTCAGTGGTTTGAGCATTAGCCTCCTAAACCCAGGGTTGTGAGTTCAATCCTTGAGGGGACCATTTAGGGATCAGGGGCAAAAATCTGTCTGGAGATTAGTCCTGCTTTGAGCAGGGGTTTGGACTAGATGATCTCTTGAGGTCCCTTCCAATTTGGTATTCTATGATCTTGAAGGGGAGCTATTTGACCCTATGTAACATCAAAGAGTCACAGAAGTTCTTGGACTGCCAGCTTGAGGTAGCAGCATCACTGACTCAAATGGCAAATTCATCAGTTTCAAGGGAACACAGGACAGTAGAAAAGAGAGGATTGGTAGTTTGAGACCAAGAGATGAAAGAAAAGCAAGAAACATTCTTTGCAACCAGAAGCAGAGGAGTATGATAGTCTGTGACCACAAGCAGAATGAGGATTCTAGGGACATAGTGGAATATCCAGCACATAAAGTCAAGAAATCAAGACTATGTTGTAACACCAGGCCTGCTTCTGCATGTCTGCCCTGGCCTCCATGCTTAGATGCAAAGCCAGCACGTACACTGAGCTGTTTCCTGTTATTATCTTTGCCAGTAAGGACTGAGGGTTGACCATTCCAGTAAGGCTGAGGCTGAAGTTTGACCGCTCTGTTGCAACTTTACAGATACTTTACAGATATTTTGCAAACAGCTTGCAACAGAATATCCCCCGCTCTTCGGGGAAACTCGGCGAAACCCTATCTATAGTTAATTTAACCTTATTTGGTAGACGAGAAGCCCCATATAGCTGTCAGCGATTTCTTCACTAGATCTTGGGGGAGGGGGGCATCACTTTGGGTATATCTGTCCTGCCCACAGTTTGGCAGGCAGAGAGGAGAACGCACCTGAGTCACTTGCACCCTGAGTGCACCCGTAACCGAGCCTGATTACCTCGAAGCCTCTCTCAGCTCTCGTGTTCCAGTGGAGCTTACATGTCTGCCGGCCGTAATGTTTTTGCATTGGTTTGTATTAGTAAGTATGCTTTGTAATTAATTGTTTTTGGAAGTTAACAAGATTTTCTTTTTGGGTTAACTGTATATTGTGTCTTGCTTTGTATGAGTATATTGTGTGTTTCCTTGTATAAATAGAGTTGTTAGTCAATATTGTTTCTGTATCACTAATAAACCATTAAGGTAAAGCCATACGTCTCAGTGCCTGCACACTGTGCCACAACTGTTCCCCCTCTAAACATCCAAAAACGAACCTCTATCGTTTGGTCACCCCTGCAACCTGGTAGATAACAGGTGTGCATCTGACTACTTGGGTCCTCACATACTATCAGGTGACTAACAGACTGGATATATTTTAAAAAGATATACTATAGCATAAACAGAAATTATGGATTTGAGAAGAAATTATGGGGCAAGGTTCTTTGGTCTATGTTATGCAAGAGGTCAGACTAGATGATTATAATGGTCCCTTCTGGTCTTAAAATTATGAATTACCTAACAACAGTGTAAGCTTCAAGGATGGGATTATTTAACTCTGCCATTGTTTCAGTCATGTAAAATATAAACTTCCACAAGGCTCCTACTTTGACCACAGTCAGGTCCCTCACTGCTTCTGCCATGCTGCTCAGGGAGAAGAAAGCTGACTTCTACAGGAACTGCCTATTATTGTCCCCTTCTTCCTAATCTCTGAATTACTTGTCTGTCTATCCTTAGTTTGTGGCCTCTTAAGAACAAACATCTTTCTCCCTTTTGGGTTTGGAAACTGCCTAGCATAGCCTGAGCATTAGACTATAACAATAAGTAGCATGCAGCAATCAACATAAAATACATGAGAAAGATCTATTTGAAGTTCAGCTTTTGAAAAATAGAAACATTTTTGCTAAAATATTCATGACGCTGCAGTTAACAAACTTGCCCGGCCTGCTAAGGTGGTTACCGTGGCCAGTGGGAGCTGCAATCAGCTGAACCTGCCGACCCGGCAGGAAAATAAACTGGCCTGGCCCGCCAGGGTGCTTACCCTGCTGAGCCGCGTGCCACAAGTTGCCGACCCCTGCTCTAGGGTTATTCCTGGTTAGTTGTTTATACTAAGGCTTTCCAGGACTTCCACCTTGATTAGTTTAGCTAAACACTCCCATTATGTACCATGGTCTCCCTTCTGGTTGAACCATTGCAGTGCATTACGGGAGTCACAAAATCATCATGTATCATGGGACATGAATTCTGGTCAGAGTCTGGCCCATAGAGGGGAATGGAAGAATGAGGCACTTGAATTACAGCTGTTATGAGGCACTGCAGCAGCTCAGAGGGACACGGATTAATTTTGAGCTATGGTACAGAAATTTCAATTTTTGACTAGCTCTCCGACTCCTGCACATACCAAGAAGGTTTCTGTGAACTGTTTAATAGTTTAAGTCTCTCTGTGATATTTCCTAGCAGCACAGGTTTCTACACTATCACTCCTTTGAAGTATGTATGTGAGATTCCAGGAAGAAATGAGTAGGTGTTTGGACTGTAATACCATCAGTATGCTGAAGCTGTTATCATCCTTGTCAGATAGTGTGTTATCTTTGCATTCCTAGGGCCTGATGCTAGGCCCCATTACAGTCAATGGAAAGCTTAGCAGAGAAGCAGATCCCTACCTAAACCCTGGCCTAGAAAGAGCTTTGGGCATCATAAGCCTGCTGAAACTCATCCCAAAGTGGAAGCGAAGCTGGTGGGTCAGAGAAATTACCTAGAGGAAATGGCAAAGGTAATACCTGCTGCCTCTATTGAGGGGTTGCATTCACTTATTATCCAAGAGTCCACAGAATCAAACTAAAAAGCTGCATCCTTTCTTTTCCTACTTAGCTTTACAGGAGGAGCAGTGTCACAAGGCACCTCTTTTGTTACTCAATGTACTCAACTGTCTGGCCAGTTTGTGTGGCCCCAGGATCACAAACACACACTAGGCTGTTATCTTTTATCAACGTGTATTTTCTTTTCATACAAAGTAACAGTGTATTGCAGGTTTACCGCAAGGTGACACTTCCCCGCAGCCTTCACCCCTCACCCAATGCCCATCCTCTCAGCTTCCCTTTTGAACAGTGTATAATTGCCCTCAGCTGGACCTTACACCTTCTTCAGGTTGCAGCAACGTTGCTGATTAGGGTGCTGCTGATAATGCCCTGTCACAAGCTGGAACAAAGACCACATACCTGTCATAGAGTTGTGATTGTGGCCACACCCAAGTTTGACCAAAGCTTTTGAAAACCTGGATATTTTGTTTACCTGGACTTTCCTGGGAAGGCGGTGAGTAAATCAAGGCTAACTCTTAAGCCAGCATCACTGTTACAAAGCATGTACGCAGCAGATTTAGATATGTTATTTCCCTTTTCTCTTCACCATCATTGAGTGGCTTCAATGAGTTTATTCATGAGAAGGAGGAGCACAAACAGCAGCAATCACTTACTGGTGGCTACTCACACAGCCCCAGAATGAGACATTTTGGTACTTCCTCATACGCATGGTACATGCACAGTCATGCTGCACAAGGGATGCCATTTTGAAGACCGTGCTGCCCTGCCCCCTCTGGTATGACATCACATACACCAGGGATCGGCAACTTTTGGCATGGGGCCCATCAGGGAAATCCGCTGGCAGGCCAGGACAGTATGTTTACCTGCAGCGTCTGCAGGTTTGGCCGATTGCAGCTCCCACTGGCCGCGGTTTGCTATTACAGGCCAATGGGGGTTGCGGGAAGCAGCGTGGGCTGAGGGATGTGCTGGAGACAAATCTTAGAACAGCAGGACTGTCTGACTAAAAACTAGACAAATGGCCTGTCTATTACATATGTGTTTGAGCGCTATGTCCAAGTAAATCTCCATGTGGTGAACTGAGGACAGAAGAGCCTGCAGAAATCAAGCCGTCAACTCAAACCATGCTGACTGTACTGATAGACTTTTTAAAATTGGATTGAAGCCAGACTTCAAAGAGGAAATCGAGTTCAAAAATAAAACATTATTTTTTAATTCAGAGCTGGTTTTAAAAGTTTACCTGATCTGAAGGTGTGTTGGGCTTTTTTCTTTTTCTTTTTTTTGATACCAGTTTCTCTTTGAAATCCAGCTTCCAGACAAGACACATCAATTTTAAAGAGTTTCTGAGCACAGTCATAGCAGCACAAATTGAAAATACTAGAATGAAGGTGGACAGGACTGTGTTAGAGTTCAAGATGCATTACTTTTCTTTTAACATAGTGATTAGTAAAAAGTAAATTTCATGTACCATCATTAAAAAAGTAGCATAGAAAAAATGGTTGGAAAGTTCAGAACAGATCCCTAAAGAAAATATTCTTACCTGGATTATCAAAATCTTTACAACCAATTGGCATGCTTCTAGGTTATTAAGAAGGGAAGTAACCTTACTGAAGTCAGTGGAGTTCTACAAGTGTAAAACACCAGTGAAGTGAGTTCTGAGTCTGGACCCAACTGTATCATATGCATTAAACCTGGCTATCCCTCAAAGGTAAATTTTTCAGCATTAAAGGCCCAATCATGCTCCCACTGAGAACAATCAGAAAATTGCCATTTTCTTCAATGGTAACAAAAGTGGGCTCTGAGAAACCATCAGCTCTCTGTAGTAAAGGAAAATGGAACCATGAATTAACTATCAAATGTATCTGATATAAGCCTAGCTTTAGTTTACTTTTCCATTTTTTTTCAAGATATAGTTTGGATAGCTGCATGAGGTAAATTGATATAATGGTGCCTGATCAGCACTGGTTTGTTGGTCAGAAATTATAAAGAGCTGTATGGAAGAGATGTTAGAGAAGAGCCTCTTGGACAGAAAATTAGAGCTAGATTCTCCTCCTTGCTGTATCCAGTAATTGTTGCTTTCTGATTAAGGGTATTTTCAAGTGCATATTCCATCAAAATGAGATGTTGAAAAAGAGATATTCCATTCTTGTATGCAGTGTTGTTGTAGCTGTGTTGGTCCCAGGATATTAGAGTGATCTGAAGAAGAGCGCTATGTAGCTCAAAAGCTTGTCTCTTTTGCTAACAGAATAAATGTAATTGGTCCAATCAAATATATTACCTGACCCATCTTGTCTAACTTTGAAAAAGAGGCTTTTAAAATTTATTTAGATATATTTGTGTAAGTCTCTCATTCATTTATTGAACTGGTTAAAATGGGAGCAATGAGGTTTGTTTTTTTATCTGAGTCATCCAAGTGATGTCTGACCTAGAAGTGAAAGTCTAAAAATGTAGTTAATGGGTCTATGGTTTGTTTTGTTTAAGATTAAAGGTGTAATTGCAACCCCATTAAAGGCAATAGCAAATCTCCCATTGACTTCAGACAGGCCAGGATTTCACCAACTGGGAATGCTTCTCCTCTCACTTATGTCATTTATGTCAATATATCTGTATAAAGTGACTACAAAGTGGGTGTACAACATAGCAAGTCTGATACACTAACATTTTACACCGTCTGTGCACACATACAAATATTGTCACCAGGAAAAAGGCAGTGGAGAAACAGACCTAGAATGTACAGTTGCATGGGCTTAGGTTGTACAGGAGTCAGACATACCCATCCATTTTTGTGTCCCTCCTGGTAACTGAGTTGAACATGCTTTGGATTATTTGGAAGATCAGAGATCTGCATTTGATGGATAGTAAATAATCACCCCGATGGACTGTCAAATGATGTCTAGAATAAGTATTTATTATTAAAATTGAGATTGTAAGCTGCTCTAAGGACATAAGAAAGTATAATTAAGAGTGTGAAATAGTTAATATTCATTACTTATTTGGATACTGAGGGTGTTTAAACCAAGTGGAGGGGGAGTGTCAAAGGCCAAATCAATCCTGCTCCTCTAGAGCTTTCCTGCACTAAGGGGGACTACATCATTCAGAAGTGGGGAACTGAAACCCCTTCCTGACACAAATGTATTAAGAGAAAGATGTCTTCTCCTTCCTCACACAAGGAAACAGCACTATCTGTTACAAGAACAATGTTCTCTAGGAGATTGAAGGGACAACTGGGATGCTTTTCTTCTAAATTATGTTCCCCCCACACACATACATGCACACTTCCACTTCTCAATGGTGTTTAGTTCCCCTGCAGGCTGGTGAAACCAGCCCTACAGACTAACCCAATGAAAAGCTACCTCACACACCATTTTCATTGGGACCTGGGGATTACCTTACTCTTAAGTGTCCCTATTTTTAACTTCTCCCCACTGCCTTCACCCCAATGCTCTTCATAGGTCTTTGTGAGGCCTGATGCAAATTCAAGAAAAAATTATATTATCATTATAACTATTATTTACAAAACCAAAACAAGAAGCAATTTGAATTTAGATGAAGTTAAACCCACAAGGTTCAGTGTAGGAAGATAGAAGGGGAGATACTTGGTTTCATTGTGTCCCATTTCTAGCTACAGAACATTCAATACAATACTGGTCCTTCAGGTAGTATCCAATCAATTGGCCACGTTCTCCTCTACATTGCATTGGATACTATATTGAAGTCACTGAAGTTATTCCAGATTTACTGCAGTGTAAAGGAGATCAGAATGGTTACATTATCCAGCCCAAGTTGAATACTTTTCAACTTGAATTAACTTTTTCAAGAAGATTTTGAAAGGCACTGTCAAATACTTTATTAAAGTCTAGATATATTACATCTGCTGACTTCCCTGCATTCACTAGGTTTGTAATTTCATTCACAAGCATGACTAAGTTTATCGGGCATGATTTGCTTTTTGTTTCATTATCCTCATTTCTTTTACAAAAGTCTCTTTTCTTTTTTTTTAGAATTTTGTGACCTTAGTTCCTGTGTTGCTGATTTTAAAGAGGGGCAAGTCACCCTTAGGGTAAGTCCAGGATCTTCAGCTCTTTTGATCTTAGATATTTATAAGGCATCTAAAGCCTTGATATATAAGCATTAAGGAGTTTTGGGTATAGGACAACAGGTATTTAATTTTGGGGTTTTTGCCTATCTGATGATGAAAGCCATTAGAAATTAGAAATTGGCTTGAGCCACAACACTTTAAGATCTAACATCAGATCCAAATATTTAACACCTTCCTTCCGAAGACACAGGGTTGTTCAAATATAGGGTTTCAGTTCAAGCCAATATGTATTAGAACCTACTGTCGACTTCAGATTTTGTAAATGACTCAGTGTTCTTTACTATACTTGTAGTCTCATTGTTGGAGATTAACAACATAGTTTTCAAAAAACTAAACTGACCAAAAAATTTGTGAAGGAAAATATTTTTTTCAGTAGAGAAAGAACAATTTACTAGTGTTTTACTTGAACTTTCAAGATGCTTTTCACAAAATCTCTCACAAGAGTATATTAAGAAAACTAAGAAGACATGGGATGAGAAAATAACTAAAAACGTGAAACAAACCAATAGGAACAAATTATTTTAAATACAACAATTCAACAAAGGATTAATAGGTTAATCCAATGATCCATGTTATCACCAGTATTTAATGCATTAATGATCAGGAAAAGGCGTGAACAGTCATATAGTGAAATTTGCAGACAAGACAAAATTATTTGTTAGTCAAGATGGGTAAGGCTGGAGGCCTGCTATCCCACTCCAGTATGCAGTATCTCACCTCCTTGTACCTTAGTTTTACCTTCTATAAAATGGGAATAATGAAAATTACCCGTCTTAGTAAAGCACTTGCCAAAACTATGAATGGAAAGCTCTATTTATATTGTAAGTGTTATAGCTATATAATCTATCTTCTTAAGAATAGCTGGACAGACAAATTTCCCTTTACATCCATTTCCATCTTTATGTTCCACTCATCATCTGGGAAATTAGTGGTCAGTTAATTCACTTGATCTGTTAAACAGAAACCCACTTATCTTACTTTCAGATTTTAGTAGCCTACTGGAGTTTATGCTTCAAAATTCATTGCTATAATGAAAGAAAAAAGAAAGAAAAACCCACAAGAGATATCCCTCTATTTCCACAAGCCTAAATATGTTTTCATTAATGTGGTTGAGTCTATTTGCCAAGAGCTTCAAAACTATGAATGTTTGAGAAAATCCTAAAATATATAGATAGAATTATAGATGCCTGAGTTCTTAAGTTATCCAGCAGTAAAAAGAGTATCTGATCTTGCTCCTGGTGAATTCAGTAAGCATAGGTCTGTCACAACTCCCACAAGTAACCACCTCCCTTGTCTTTACCAGAAATGACAAACATCAGAGAAAACAGAATGCATAATGAGGCTAAGATATTCACAGATCAAACCATCTTGTGAGATTTCAAGCTCTTTGTGGATTTGGCTGAATAATAGCTCAAGACCAGTATTTTTGTGGTAGTTCTGCTTCTGACTGATACCAGGAAGCATACAGTTGTTATGCATGCACAAGCACACACATGCAGAACAGAAGTCCCACTCCTGCACCATATGATTATGAGAATATAACCAATCCTACTAAAAATTTTTGCTCAAGTTCATTTTGAGATGGGAGATGTTTCAGATTGGATCTCCTTTTAAAGAAACACATTAAAAATAATTCATTTTCCCATTTTATTAGCATGCTAAAATGTATATGGGTGTATAAACGTTGCAGACAGATCCATTTGTCAGGTTTTGAATATATATGATTACAAATACTTGTCATTCACCATTCATACAAACAGAAGCATTCTTCTGAGTTGCTGCAAGTGGGAGACATTTATATATTTTTGAAGAAATTAGAGAATCTGACCCTTGCTCATTTCAAGGTTATTGGGTTCACAATGCTTAAGACAGAGGGTCCTAAAGAGAACTCCAGGGACAGCCTCCCTCTTCTTAAGGCAAGGTTCAAGGTCAGGTGCCCCCCTCTTCTTTCATTTTGTCTTCTGCTTGCCAATCCAGGTGCTGGAATGGAGACACAAGTTGGTGACTATCAAGTGGGGCCCTCCTGGGGTTCGTTCAGTGGTTCCTACTTCACAGGTCATGTGCCTCTAACTCAGTGTCAACCTCTCTCTTTGAGAGGAAGAGATTAACTCCTAGGAATGGGCACTATAGAGATATGTTTGTAGAAGGTTATAATTTAGAGACTCTCCATCATAAGGGACACTATTCTGAACATAGGAATTTGGAGATATCTCCTGGAGGTGCGGGTTGGCTGCGTGCAGCAGTCCACTAGAGATACTCTCCAGTTTGTTTTATTTTAATGTTTTATTCCTTTATCATTCACTGGTTTGTTACTTAATGAACCCGAAGATCATTACACAGTGTCAGAAATGCTGAATGAGACAGAAACTGCATGAGACAGTTAACTGAAGTTAACTCCTGTGATTGCAGCTGAAAGCAGAAACAAAGGGAGGCACCAGAGAAGCAGGTGGAGCACTAGGCCCAGAGGTTTTTGCATACACTTTGTGAGCACAATAGTAGCTTGACGAGCTTAAGAAGGGAGATGGGGGGAACCAAAACTGGATGTGTTGAAATCTCCATCCAATCTGCAATCACCAGGCAATGTTGCAGAGAACTGGAAAAAAATCAGACAGAAATTTGAATTATATGTAGCAGCCATAGGGGCAGAGAAGAAAAATGATAAAGTGAAATCAGTTATCTTTGTGGATGTTGTTGGGAAGGAAGTATTGGAATTTTATAACAACTGTAAGTTTGAAGAAGGTGAAAACATGAAGTTAAGTAAAATACTGACTAAATTTGAAGAACACTGAATGCCAAAAAGGAATGAAACCTGTGACAGAGACAATTTTTTTACATGTATGCAAACAGATGACACCACAGAGCAGGGATCGCCAACCTTTGGCATGCAGCCTGTCAGGGAAATCCATTGGCGGTCCGGGACAGTTTGTTTACCTGCAGTGTCCAGAGGTTCGGCCGATCGCATGTCCAACTGGCCACGGTTCACTGTTCCAGGCCAATGGGGGCTTCAGGAAATGATGGCCAGCACATCCCTCATCCCGCGCCACGTCCCACAGCCTCCATTGGCATGGAATACTGAACCGCGGTCAGTGTGCCTTGCGATCGGCCAAACCTGCAATTCGCCATTCCTGGCCAATGGGAGTGGTGGGAAACCACAGCCAGCACATCCCTCACCTCTTTGCGCCGCCCCCATTGGCCTGGGACGGCAAACTGCGGTCAGGGAGAGCCGCGTTCGGCCGAACCCGCTAAAGCGGCAGGTAAACAAACTGACCCGGCCCGCCAGGGTACTTAACCTGGCGAGCTGCATGACACAGGTTGACAACCCCTGTTCTAGTACATGAGGGCAGACCCCTAGTAAGTGATGGGTTTAGAGCAGATTAGAAAAAGGATAGATTGTGTGTTCAGTGGTTTATAAATTTATTGTGGCAATGTTAGGCTAAAATAATAGAGAAAAATATCAGATACTTAGTGGTGTCCTGGCAAAAACACATTAGGAGAGCTAGAGCAGCCAAAGTATGAAAGTATAATACTTAAGATAATGAAGTCAAATAAATTGTCTTCACTGTTGTGCTTTCATTGGCACTGAAGCATGCAGTGATAAATGGAACTGACCTGTTTGATGGAAATCGTAAACCTTCATATTTATTAAACAATTATTAACATTTTTATGACATTGCCATTATATGTTCATTACACGCTCATTGCATTACAGCAACTTTATTTCCTTGTTTCATTGTCCTGGTGTCATTGTGCACTGAGAACATGTGTAAGGCAGGTCTATTTTTTATGTTATACAGTACAGTATATGAGGAAGGTTCAGTTCTTAATGGAAGTGTCACAGCATTTCTAGATCAAATTATCTAGTTTTAACAGCTAAAGGGAATCAAATTAATCAGAAAAAACAAGCAAACGAACAAATAAACAGAATACAAAACAATACAAATGGTTTGGTTCCCCAGGTGTTGATTGAAATGTGTGAAGGTCATGTTTAACAGTTATCACATCAAGTGTTAACCATAAGGTTAAGAGTATTCTCCATTAGTTATCATTATAGTGTTTATAGGAGGAGTATATGCACAGATTTAAACAGCAAGAAAATGTTGTAGTATTTTGCTATAATTTTTACTCTGTAGTATTTTGCTGATAAGCAGAACTGTGTCAAAATAAATTGTTTATTATGAACAGGAATTAGGTATGACAATAAGGTAACAAGACTTCCCACTAGTCTCTGGCTGCAGCCTATGACAGCCCTGTCCTGAACTTCCTTGTTTCTGCCCCAATAGGAAACATAACCCATCGAACAAAGGACTGCACTGAGAGTGTACAGGAAGTGTGGCATTTCTGCACTGCCTGGCAGACTTACTCTATAGGAAGTTGTCCTTTTTTCAGATGTCTTTTAGAATTTAAAACTGTTAAATCAAACTAGCAAACTATTACAAATACAATAATTCCTTAACTCTTTAGGTTTCCTAAACAAAACTCTAAGATGCCTTTATTAGTCTTTATAGAAATTCTTATCTGTAACAGACTGTTCAGTCTCAGAGTCAATAACAGGGCCAGTTTGTGAATTGCTTTCATCATGTATGTCTGCTTTCACTTCACTTGTCTTGGCCAAGTTGGCAGGTATTTTGAGCAGGTGCTTATGATTCTGTCATAAGGTTTTTTCTTCATCTGTCATCATTGAGTATGAGAGAGGTGACTCTTCTTTGATCACTGTAGCTTTGACTGGCCAGTGCCAATCCTGCCAAATTCTCGTGAGTCTTTGTTTTTTTTAATCCGTGGAAGAGGTCTGGGTCCTTTATTGTAATATTCTGTCTAACTGTACTTTCCCAGTCTTTTCCTCGCTATCACATACTCCTTAGTTATCCTTTTTTGTCTCATAGCTGGTGATCAAGTATTTATATGTCTGTTGTAGAAGTTCAGCAGGTGACTTTCCATAATGCAGCAGTGTAGCTCTGTAGTTAAGTTGTGCTAAATATGACTCTTCTCTTACAGCCAATGTTTCTGAGCAAGTTCTTCACTATATGTACTCCACATTCAGTATTGATTGGAGGATATTTGGATCTAGATGTCTCTTGATGAAGGTCGTACATTTTAGCAAAGTCAAGGAATTGCCTCTTTTTGAACTGTGGTCCATGGTCAGTTATTACTGTTCCTGGAATTCCATGATGAACTATACAGTAGTGCTTCTCAAAATCTCTTCTGATGTATTGCAGTCAATGGTTTGTGATCGGTTTCTGCTTTGAAGCTATGACCATAGAGAATGTGTCTATTTTGTCCAATTTGTTCATACATCTTCTCTGTGATTGTCACAGACCTAAATATAACCAATCAGTTCCATGACACTATAGTAGTACTGCTCCCAGCTCTTCTTTGAGGCATCTGTGGAGAGTATGATGTCTTTCAGTGGGTCAAAAAACCTGTAGCATGGTAACTGATGTAAGAATGTGCTTTAAACCATTTCACGATTTTTTTTAATGCTCTGGCATCCATGCCTATTCACTAACCTTGTGGAAGAGATGGCTTAGGTGAGCGCGGCAAGTTTTATAGTTAGGTATGTATTTGCTGATATAATTCAATATGACTTTGAATTTCTTTTTTTATCTTCAGGTCTCAGCATGCTCGAATCTCTCATTCATCAGGCAAGATTCCCTTGGAGGTCTTTCTCTTCCCCAAATATGTTATTTCTATAGTCTGAAATTGACATCTGGCCTTATTAAGTTTAAAGTTATTAGCTCTTGCAATTTCCAATAGTTTCCTCTGTCATTCCTGATGTTCAGTGACAGTGCTGCCCTAAATTATTATGTCATCAATGTACTCTTTCATGCCTGCAAGACCTTCTTGTATCTGGCTCATTGTACAGTGACATGCTTCTGGAGCCAAACATATTCTGAAAGGGAGTCTTAGGAAGCATTATTTGCCAAATGATTGTTGAAAGTGCAGATCTTGGAGCTTTCAGGATCCAAGTGGATCTGCCAAAATCCAAGCAACGCATCTAATTTGCTAACAAATTTGGCTCCTGCCATCTGAGACAACATTTCACTTCCTATGGGCATTTGGAAGTGTTCTCTTTTAATCTTTTTGTTCAGTTCCTCAGGTTCCCATGCAATCCATCTCCTTTTTATCCTCTTCAATTATTAAACAGTGAACCCAATCTGCTGGTTCTTCTGTTGTTTAGTTTATACCATTTGCTTTCATGTTTTGCAACTCCTCTTCTAGCCTGTTTCTTAAAGCTTGTGGAATTTTTCAAGTAGTATGTAATTACAGGTTCTGCATCTTGTTTTAACCATATCTTCTATGCTACTGGGAGCCACCCATCTCCTAGGAATGCATCTTCATATTATACTATTCATATTTTTGTATCTTGTTCTATATTGTCTCTCTGTGCTCCTAACAAAATCAAGCACTTTACATGTGTGAGCTCCAAATAGAGTGATCAGATGTCCTGATTTTATAGGGACAGTCTCAATTTTTGGGTCTTTTTCTTATATAGGCTCCTATTACCCCCCACCCCATCCAGATTTTTCACATTTGCTATCTGGTCACCCTAGCCCCAGACTGGTTGCTTATCTTGGTGTACCACTATAAACTCTTGTTTTATCATTTTTCATTTGTATTCAACTGTTGATGTGTACTCTCCCAACACTGGAATGTTCCTTACTCGTAATCTTTCACAGACACTTTGGTTCTTCCATTTCTATGTTGTCCTTACTTTGTCAGACTGACAATTTCCTAAAATATCCTTAATAAATGTTATTGAATTAAGTTAAACCATGCTGAATTAGGTTTAATACCTATGGTGTCCATTGTATTAAAAATGCAAGTGTGTATGTGTTAGTGTGGAATTGTACAAAACTTCTTTAGAAGATTGAGTAATGCAGTCTCTGGGAGATATTAGGAACTTAAATGGGCTTTTTTGAATGATTCATGTGAAGTGAATTTCCTAGTAAGTAACTGGGGATAAGGGGAATGCAAATGACCACCTAGAATCCTTCCTTTTGAAGCTAAGCCCTAGGAAGAAAAACCCACTGTCTACTAATTTTCCTTCTCCTGGAACCTTCAGATCAAGACCCTTGAACTGTATAAAGGGTAGACAAACTGTGTTATGAGTACGCTTGTTCTGACATGAACCTGTGATGAACTTGAAACCACAAGAAAACTCCTTGGGTGGAGTATTAAAGGAGGCTCCTGGCAGATCCCATGTTAGGGTTGGAGTGATCTCTGGTGATCTTATGAGCATGTGTGCAGGATCTTTTATTGTTTCTAAAATGTTTTCACTTTAGTGCTTTTGCCTTAGGAATAAAATAGGCTTGAGTTTAAATTGCTGCATGGTATTTATAACTGTGGGCAGTCACACTGTTCACCATCTCTGAAGAGAAAGCAAGCAGACCTGCTTGGGCAGCTTGTCTTTGCTGAGAATTATACAATGAAAGCAGGGAACTGCTCAGCTTGGAGATTTCCCGGGGAAGAGAGAAAGTGAGAGAAAGATGTCTGCATCCAGGAGAGGTAATGGTCATGGAGCTGGAAGCCTGGTCTACACTTGGGGGGGGGAATCGATCGAAGATACCCAACTTCAGCTATGAGAATAGCGTAGCTGAAGTCGATGTATCTTAGATCAATTTACCTCCCATCCTCGCGGTGCAGGATTGATAGCTGTGGTTCCCTCGTCGACTCCGCTTCCGCCTCTCGCTCTGGTGGAGTTCCAGAGTTGATGGCAGAGCGTTCGGGGATCGATTTATTGCATCTAGATGAGATGTGATAAATCGATCCCCAATAGATCAATCTCTACCCACCGATCTGGTGGATAGTGTGGACTTACCTTGAGAGTGGATAACTTTGATGGGTCACTGAGGGGAAAAAAGTGTGGTTGTCCTGAAATGTGACACATCTATTTCAATTTCTGTTATTACATTTATTTGTTCCCCAGTCTACATTATATGTCACATAAATGCCATTTGTGCATATTTTGATTAGGCAGTCTTTTTTTTTCAGCCTCCTCCATTACTGTACTTAAGAACAGCTTTTTCTCTTCATTCGAGAAATCTCTTTCTGCACTTAGTGCATGCATTTTCCTGCTTTCTCTGCACATTTTAGCATAAAGGTTCCTTTTTAACAAAAAAAGTTTTTGCAAATTTGCCTGAGCCTGGACATTACCTCTACTTGTGCTGGTTGACACATTGCTAGCATTGTCTCCTGCTTTCCATGTTTCTGAACTTGGCCAACGTAATTTCCATGAACTTTTCTTTTACTGATTTAGCGATAGTACACACAGTCATCAGTTCTGCTCTTTTCTGGAAGATTTTTATTTGGGTTTCTGTTTGTTCTGCTGCTTGCCCTTTCTAGCATCAGATCCATCTCCTGTAATAGCCATTCACAATTTTTTAATTGTTACACTTCCGGACAATGTGGTCTGTAATAAGAGTTGTAATAGGGCACATCCAAAGGATTGACATTTTAGTTTTACATCTGTGACAAACTTCTCTATTGTTTCCCCTTTATCATGTATTCTCATCTTAAATGTGTATCTTTCAAAAGTAACATTTCTAGGGACAAACTGGTCATTAAATATGTTCATTATTTATGCAAAGCTTTTTTCTCTCTCTCTATCTCTCTCTCCCTCTCTCTCTCTCACACACACACATGAACCACAATCTATCTGGAATATACTGTGTACATCAAACGCTTCTATGACTTTTCTGGATAAGCGCAAAGTGATCTTTTGCTCATCCTCTAATGTATTTGCCCCATGGTTTTCATAAAAAGTTCAGATTGCCATTTTAACTTTTTTCAGGCATATATAACATTTCCTTTGATTCTCAGGGCTGGTGAGGGTGTTTCATACAGTTGCACAGACTGTGGAATAGCTATATCAATGATATATCTTCCACTAGGTCTTCCAGCTCTCATAGTACCGTATTATATCTTGCTGACTATCAGACCAGTGTCAAAATAAACCTTTTATTATGAACACAACTATGTATAGAAATGAAGTAACAAAATTTTTACTATTCTATGCAGCTACAGCCTGTGACTCTCCTGTCCTGGGCTTCTTTGTTTCCACCTCAGCATGAAGTATATCACAGCAAACCAAGGACAGCATCTACAGTGTTCACGAGGTGTGGCATCTCTACACTTCCTGGAGGACTTACTCTAGAGCACAGACCCATGGAGACATAAAAAGTTTAATATTATTTAGGGCTGATTCCAATACATCAAAATCCCGAATGAAATCAAACACAACTGAAACTCTCAATTGATGGATTTGGCCTACAGATGGAACATGGAATGGTTTCTTAATGGACAATTGTCCAAGAGCCAGTGGACAATGCTTAATGGAAGTCTGCATGGGTACATCATCTAAGGACCACCTTAACAATGATTGTACAGGCAAAGTCACATTCCTTTCACCAGTGTCTGGAGCAGGTTGTCAAAGAAGCCTCAAAACATAGCTGAAACAGTAAGAGGGAAATTATTATAAGCACAGGAGATGTGATAGTGACTTCATTCTAGTGAACAACCTCTACCTATCTGCTTACATATATGTGCTAAATACATGTTCTTGGACTTCTATTCATGAAAGATTAGATTGTTAAGGACTATGGATCTCTGTATTCAGGTTTCTATGAAGGATCCTCCCACTCAAATTAAAAAAAGATTGAAAATGAGATGAGGGCAGAAGCTCTGACATCTTTCAAGCTTCTTGCTTTTATAAGAGGAAAGTCTCATAGCTTTGAACTACAACATGTCCTATTTGCATAATTTATTGATCCCAGAACACACACATCCACTGTTTTCTTTTATTTGATTTGCTATTAGCCTTAGACTTTTACAAATGCATGCAGCTGAAGAAGATTTTTTATGTTATTTTGATTGAACAATGCTGTTGCTCTCTGTAAACATTTGACTGGGAACACAGTGTTGAAGCTCTGAAGTGTATTTTATTGGGATGTAGTAGAATTACAAATATCAAGGCTTCTCTTAATGTAAAATAACAAAGAAATGTCTATCATAATTCATGTCACTAGTAAAAAAAAAACCTATTGGCACTATTCAAGTTAATCTAAAGTCAGAAAAGTCATATTGCCTGCCTCTGATGACAATAGTTATTCATATATAATTAAAATGACAACATAACATATTTCTTCACTGTTTACGCATAATGGAATTGACATGAACAATTTGGAATATTAACATTCAAATGTCTACTATGTCAGAATGCTCAGTGACTAACTTGAGGTTATTTTTCTTAATTAAAATTAATTTAAATGATACTTTAAACATTATAGAAATGTTGAACAGCACATGGTCTGAACATTATTTCTGATGCTGGATTTCTCCATGAATATAAAACATCTCTTTTTCAAAGCAGTTAAAGCAATTAATTGTCATTAAGGATTAATAAACTGATGACCATCTGGTTTTAAAATGAGGAAGCTTTTGAGTTATCTGAGTAGCCCAAACCATCTTAAACTGAAATTTCTCTCTCTTTAATGTATCCTGGTACTCAAAAACATTTAGACTTTGTTTTGTCAAACTAGGGAAATGGGCGGGGGGTGGGAAAGGGGAATTTCTCAAGCATTAAAAGTTTCAATCAGAAATGATTATTTGTGTCCCTTTCCCAGAGGATTGAGCCAGCACACCACTGTACTAACTAAACTGTTTTCAGTGGACAAACGAAAACAAATATTTAAAGAGATATACAACAGTGGAAGACTTTTAATTGCTAATTGATAAATTTATCAACTACAGAAGACTAAAATTCATCTTCATGTGACTAGGCAGGTGCTGAGATTAGACTATTATCTCATATGCAAAATGCTCCTTTTACTGTTTTATTTGTCTTGGTCCTCCCGCACCCCCACTAAGTACATATGCTTGTCCATCCGGTTGTGTCCAGATTCAGAAATCTAGATTTTGATCTCTCTGAGACAGGGATTGAGTTCTTATTGCTTGTCTGTGCAGTGCCCAGCACAATGGGGCCTCAGTCTCCATAGAGTTTAAGACCAGAAAAAAAGTTAGATCATCAGTCTGACCTGTACATCACAGACAATTAAATGTCACCCAGTTACCCTTGTATTGAGCCCAATAACTTGTGTCTAATTAAAGCTTAATTTCAGTTTGGCTAAAGCATATATCCCAGAAAGTCATCTGGCCTTTATATGAAAAAGTTTGATCTTAGGTGTAGAACAGTGGTTGGCAACCTCTGGCACACGGCTCACCAGGGTAAGCACCCTGGCAGGTCAGACTAGTTTGTTTATCCACCTCCACAGGTTCGGCCGATCGCAGCTCCCACTGGCCGCAGTTCGCCGCTCTGGGCCAATGGGGGTGGCGGGAAGCCACAGCCAGCACATCCCTCGGCCCACGCCACTTCCCACCATCCCTGTTGGCCCAGAGTGGTGAACCACAGCAAGTGGGAGCCGCGATTGGCTGAACCTGCGGCGGTGGCAGGTAAAAAACCTGGTCCTGCCTGCCAGGGTGCTTACCCTGGCGAGCCGCGTGCCAGAGGTTGCCGACCCCTGGTGTAGAACTTTACATTTGGCTATGCTAAAAGGCATTTTGTTTGAATACATCCATCTTACTAAGATTCAAATCACACTGTATGACTGACTTGTCCTCATCATTATTTACCATTCCATCAATCTCTGTGTCATCTGCAAATTTAATCAACAGTGATTTTATACTTACTTCCAAATCACTGATTAATGGCCTAGTACCAATCCTTGTGGTGCTTTAGTAGAAAGGTCTCCCCATTCAATGATGTTTCTTCATTGATCATTACCACTTGAGATCCATCAGTTAGCCTGTACTTGATCAATTTAATGTGCATTTTTTTTATATTGTTTAGTGTTGTTGTTTTAATTGGAATGTTATGCTGTACTAAGTCAAATGCTTTAGAAAAGTCTAAGTGTATTATATCTATGAGGTTACTATTATCAGTCAGACTTGTTATCTCTTCAAAGAAATCAGGATTGTTTGACAAGATCTGTTTTCCATAAAAGTGTGTTTTCTGGCATTAATTATATTCCAATACTTTAAATCTTATTAACTGAATGTCATGTAGTTTTTTTTTCTTATTTTCTCCTGAACTGATGTCAGGCTAATCAGCCCGTATCATCTCACTTGCCCTTTTGCCATAACCTGCACTCTTCCAGTCTTCTTGAATTTCCCCGGTATTCCAAGATTTATTAAAAATCTAGCATCAGCTGAAGAAAAATCTCTGAGCCACCTCTTTTAGGATTCTTGTCTAAGTTATCTGTACCTATTGATTTTAAAATGTTTGCCCTTAGAAGATGTTTAACCCTTCTCCATGCTTACTAATTAATTGGAAAGTACTTCATCCTCCTCCAATGATACAAGTATATCACCCTGCTTCTTTCCAAATACCAAACCAGAAATTTATTTAGCACTTCGGCTTTTGTGCATCATTATTAACAATTTACCATTTCCATCTACTATTTCCATCTGGACGTATATGGATACGTTGCTAGGATTTCTTGATTGGGAACGCTGAGTGCTACTGTAACACAATATAATAACAATTAACAATATTGTATCAACTTTTCTTATTCAAAACCCTTATGATTCTGAAATTTTTCAAAAATTATTTTAGTTGGATATTCTCAAACATACTAATATCGTTCAAACTGAAACAATGGCTCTGAGCTTTCAAGCTTCTCTTTAAGTAGTACATCTATTATACTAATGATTGCAAACCATATGGTGCAACCAATAGGGTTGTCTTTAAATATACTAATTATATCAAGAGCCAACAATAAAGCAGGTTCTAAAACAGCGTTCTCACACATTGATGCTCATTTACAGCTTCATAGAGGACCTATATTATACAGCATAAAACTTCTATTCAGTTTCATAGGCTTCCAGCTGATACCTAAAGACCTCATGCAAGGCCTAGTTCAACCAGCAGCTGGCAATATATTGTTTTCCTATGAAAAGTTTAAAATAAAAAAAAAAGAAACAGAAAAACTGAAAGTAGAGAATAGTGAGCTTAACAAACAAAAACAAAACAAAACCAAAAACCAAAAAAAACTACTTTAGATTACAAAGATTTTTTGCAGTCAAGTAGCTGAAGTAGTGTAAGTAGTCTGACAGCTCTATACTACTTTATTCACTGAACCATTACACCAACAACATTTTGTTCTGATTGGATTAGTTCTGTTGCCTTATATGTATCATTCTATTTTTGTATTGAAACTGTACCTAACTACAGTAGCTATCAGCGTTACCTTTTACAAGGAGAAGAAAAAAAGAGAGATTTTCTTCCTAACAAACAGCATATCAGTATTGGTGAGAAGCAAGCCCGATAATTCCCAGAGATTAAATTAAAGATTACTAAATTATTTAGAAATGCCTAGAAAAATTGCTTATAAATATTAAATCTCATTAATAGTTTCAGAACAAATTATCAAATGCAACCTCACCACTCCCGACATATAGTTACATCTATACATCGGAGTGAAAGTAATTTAAAGGATTTAGATTTACTGGTATGCCGGAGTCCTGAGCAGGGGCGTGCCCTCAACCGGAAGAGGCTGGGCCTTCCAAGATTTAAAGGTGCTGGGGCTCCGGGTCTTTAAATCACCCCAGAGCTACCAGCTGCAGAGGCAGCTGGGAGCCCCGGGGCAAATTAAAGGGCCTGGGGGTCTGGCCGCCGTGGAGATCCAGGCCCTTCAAATCTCCATGGGAGCCCTGCTGCTGCTACCCCATGGTGATTTAAAGGGCCTGGGGCTCCCTGCAGTGGCCAGAGCCCTGCGACCTTTAAATCCCCACTCGAACTCGGCTGCCGGAGCCTTGGGCAGGGATTTAAAGGTCCCACTGCAGTTCTCCTGCCACTATGGGGAGCCCCGGGCCCTTTAAATCGCCTCTGGAGCCCTGCCACCACTAGGGAGCGGTGGCAGGGCTCCGGCGGTGATTTAAAGGGCCCAGAGCTCCAGCCCCTGTGGGGAGCCCCGGGCCCTTTAAATCACTGCTGGAGAAGCCGATCCAATCTGGCACGGCGCACCAGCTCTTGCCGGTATGCCATACTGGACTGAACCAGCTTACTTTCACCTCTGCAATACATGCATGATATTTTGCTGACATTAGCAATTCATCCGCAAACCTTAGCAATTACTGGCACTTTAAGCTTTGTATAGTCCAGCATGACTCTTACGGGCTTTAAGGTGTCTGCAGTCTATGGCTATGTGTCTTTTCAGTTATATCCATTGTGATCTATGTGGCAAGGTGAACATGGCTGAATGAAGATACATAGGAATAAACAATTCAGAATAGCGTCCTTGTCTAACTAAGGGTATGTACACAAAACCTGGCATAAAGGGTGTTCATATTTCCTGAAGTATTACTGCAATACAAAAATACATGGTAGTACTAATAATAATATGTCCAGAGCCACAAGCAACTGAATCATTGAGGAGGCCAACAAAGGAAATGCACTGAACTTTGAAATTATTTTCATTAACTCAAAGCAAAGCAATTAAGTAGTAGCCAGAGCTTTCAAGTGTCGTGCATCTCACCTGAGGTTAGGTCTACACTAGAAATGCTACAGCGGTGCAGCTCCACTGATGTGGCTGTGCCACTGTAGTGTGTCTAGTGAAGACGCTCTATGCCGACAAGAGGAAGCTCTCCCATTGGTATAATAAATCCAACTCCAAGAGAGGTGGTAGCTATGGAAGTTCTCCTGCTGATATAGCGCTGTCTGACTGGTTCTTAGGTCAGTGTAAATTACATAGCAGCATCTTCCTGTGCACCTGTCATAAACAGATAGTCAAGGGTTAATAGAACAGAAGTACTTCATATCTCTTTTGCCTGTAAAGGGTTAAGTTCAGTGAGCCTGGCTGTCACCTGACCAGAGGACCAATCAGGGGACATGATACTTTCAAATCTTGAAGGAGGGAAGTTTTTGTGTGTGCTGTTAGAATTTGGTTGTTGTTCAGTCTGCGTTCTCAGAGGCACCAGACATGCAGCCAGGTTTCTCTCCAATCTCTCCGATACAGGCTCTTATAAGTTCAGAATAGTGAGTACTAGGTAGATAAAGCGAGTTAGGCTTATGGTTGTTTTCTTTATTTGCAAATGTATATTTGGTTGGAAGGAGTTCAAATGTGTATTTGGTTGGAAGGAGTTCAGATTTATATTTTGCTGAAAGGACTTTAATTTGTACTTGTATACTTAGGCTGGGAGGGTGTTCCCAGTGTCTATAGCTGAAAGACCCTATACATATTCCATCTTAAATTTACAAAGATAATGTTTTATTGTTTTTTCCTTCTTTAAGTAAAAGCTTTTCTTGTTTATAACCTGATTGGTTTTTTATTCTGGTGAGACCCCAGGGGACTGGGTCTGGATTCACCAGGGAATTGGTGGGGAGAAAGGAGGGAAGGGGGAGAGAGAGGCTAATTTCTCTCTGTGTTAGGATTACTGTCTCTCTCAGGGAGAATCTGGGAGGGGAAGAGAGAAGGAGGGGGAAAGGTGCATTTTTCTCTCTGTTTTAAGATTCAAGGAGTTTGAATCACAGTGATCTTCCAGAGTAACCCAGGAAGAGGAAGCCTGGGAGAGGCAACGGTGAGGGAAAGGGTTTACTTTCTTTGTGTTAAGATCCAGAGGGTCTGGGTCTTGCGGGTCCCTGGGCAAGGTTTTGGGGGGACCAGAGTGTACCAGGCAATGGAATTCCTGGTTGATGGCAGCGCTACAGGTTCTAAGCTGGTAATTGAGCTTAGAGGAATTCATGCTGGTACCCCATCTTTTGGACACTAAGGTTCAGAGTGGGGGTTTATACCATGACAGCACCCTTGTTAAAAAAAATTTAAAAAGTTTTATCATTTTTTTTGCAGTATTTGCTGAACATTAATAATGACTTGCAGACTGAAATATGACTGCTTTGTATTTGTAGGCTTTTGATCCAAAAATAAAGTAGAAAAAAATGGCAAAGACAATAGTTAAATATCTGATTAAATTCCTGACAATTTATATAAAACCTTTTTTAAAGGAATACATTGTAAAGGTTTCTTGAAAATGACACTGATGTAAATCTTTGAATTCATTAAGTTGTCTATAGGAAATAAGTTGCAGACCATCTAAGATGGAAGACTCCAACAATATTATGATCACGCTTTTTTGTGCCCAAAGTGTGTTTGATTTGCACACTTAATTTGTGCATCTAAAACTTTGTATATATGCATCAGGTATTTGTGCAAATAGCCTGTTAGATGCATAGTTTGCACCTTCCATATACAACTACACAGTTTATATATGCATAATTACTCATTTATATCAATTGCAATCACAAATTAGGTATGAAAACAAATACTTATGCACAAAAAACTGCACCCCCACTCTTTTGAAATTTGGCTCTTTAAATCTACAAAATATATACAATAATATGAACAGAGTTTCCAAAGAGATATACAATTAATATAATAAAGGCTGAGGATAGCAGTCTAAAATCTGTTAGAGTGCAGGAAAAAGGAGGTATTCTAATATATATGGGATAACACTGCACAAAGAGTATGAAATATGCAAAACGAGATATTCATGTATGTCAGACATTGAACTGAGTGAACAGAATACAAAATTTGTGAATGACCATTAACATGAACTATGGACTACAGAAACTTTAGACCATCTCTGATCTGAGGATCACAACCACCTCGGTTTCAGAAGACTGAAAAAGAGGATAAACATACAGAGTGACATTCATGATGCAGCAACTTTCTAAGGAGCAACTCCATAAGGTTAACCTGATTTCATGAGTTTTACAGACAATTCCCCAAACTCATCACAATTTCCCACTCCCCCAATTGCACCCCGCCCTTTTTTTTTCACTAGCTGCAGGGATGGTTGGGAAAAAAAGTGATTTTTGGCCAATAAATATGTTTTTTTTGGTATTTTCTTTAAATGATCACCTCTTTTTGGAGCAGCTGCACTCAGCAACTTTGAATGAGAAGGTCATGGTTTCTCAAACTGAGCACCAAAAATGGTTACATTCAACATCAGTGGGTCAGACTTCGTGCCATTGGAAATAAATAGCATCAAATTTTAATGACATATCAAACTCCATAGTTTCTCACTCCCTTTCCCAACAAAGTAAAAAATATCAATACATCAATATCACTATCAGTAAATTCCTGTGATTTAACAAAGTTTTACCCTTGCAAAATACCGTATGTAATCATTCAAAAGATTTGTTTCAACCAAGATTGAGTTGAAGGTGACCTCTTTTTCTTCTGCTTATATTATTGTTCTTTCATTCTGGGAAAGGGAGGCTATTGGTTTATCATTAATTGATCATTTTTTCCCCCTTTTGCATTTTGGCTCCCTTTTGAGAGATTGTTCTGTCAACTCTTTAATCTCAGTAGGCTACCCTCTATTATCTTTCATAAAAAAAATATCAGGAACCATTCAATTCCAAGTGCTACATGTACATCTTTGCTATCATTTGATAAGTTAAGAAGGAATATTTAGCTCATGCTAGAATCTGTCTGAAATCCCAGTTGAAGTGGAATTTATATATAAAAATATAGCTGTGTGAATGTGACAAACATACATTAGATGAGATCACTGAAAACAATATACCAAATGTTAAAGCCAGTTTGAGGGGACAACTCATGGTTTCCTTATACAGAACTTTCCACTGGCACTGAGTCAACTTCTGACTGGCCAAGGAAGAAATATCTGGAGAGAGTTGTCCAGGAGCTGTAGCTGGATTTTCCTCGTACCCTGCTGATCTTTAGCTGTCACAACATCCCCTTACAGTGAGTGCAAATTAAAGCAATCTTGGATCAGGGGAGCCACAAAGGTGCTTTACAGCAATCTTTGTCCCTTCCCTCTCCGGCCAACTATGAACTGTGCTGGGCATAAATGGCTGGTACCAAGGATCTGATCCCCTGGGTCATATTCTCCTCTGATAAGAAATTTAGATCAGGACTAACACCAGTGGAGACAATGTCATGAAAACCACTGTGAAAGGACAATCAATCACAGTGTTGCCCATTTTACATATCTAGTGAATACATTTGTTTTCTTCTCTTCACAAGATCAAATGTATGCAAATTGTATGAATAACATGATTTACCAACCTCCAATTAACTATTTCCAAAATCTCTCTAAGGCATTTATTTTCCTGATAACAGACTATGTTGCCTTTCCAGTCAATGTCACTGTAAAACTAGCTTCTGACCCAATTTTTCCTGCAAAATCTGTGTAAGAATCAGCCTCAGCAACTAAATTACAACAGCTACAATGATTTAAAAGATGATTGTCTGCAATCATTGGTCTTCAGACTGCTGCACTGCTTCAAACCATCTTCCATTATGCATTGTCCTTTTTAGGTGCTAGTGAGATTAATGTAGAGCAGAATCATTTTATACCATAGGCGCTGACTTTTGGTTTTGCTGGTGGGTGCTTTTGAAGGTGTGTGTGTGGGGGGAGTTCTGCCAGTTTTGGGGGGGAGGCTATTTTCAGAATATTTATACACTTTTTTCACATTCTAGTTATTGAATCTGTGTCCATCATTATCTACTATTTTAATAATGATTACATTATTATGAACTACATAATTACGTTATCATGAATTACAGTATATTAAAATCATTGCAATCATGTACAAGCTGTCTTCACTAATGTCCCAGTTTAAAGACATTACATCTCACTGGAGCTTTCTGGATAACTGTGAACAATCTTATTTACATCTATTTCCCTGGTATGGTATTTATGCATGTTAAGGACAGCTACATTATTCAGTCGAGTCTGTCCCATTGATGACGGGAAATAATTTTTAAGTCTTCTGAAGCCAGAGAATGAGTGTTTCACAGTTCAGAATGATACAGGCACAGTGAGAAGGATTCTTATAAATTTGTGCTGGAAGCATAGTGCTTCCAGAATACTGCAAATATCTCCAAGGTCTCTTTCTTGACACATAACAGCTAATTTAGACCCCATCATTTTGTATGTATAATTGGGATTATATTTTGCCATGTGCATTACTTTGCATTGAACACTGAATTTTGTCTGCCATTTTGTTGCCAAGTCACCCTGTTTTGTGAGATCCCTTTGAAACATTCTGCAGTCAGCTTTGGACTTAACTAGTTTGAGTAATTTTGTACCATCTGTAAATTTTGCCACCTCATGGTTTTACCCCTTTTTCCAGATCATTTATGAATATGTTGAACAGCACTGGTCCTGATACAGGCTCCTGGGGAACACCACTATTTATTTTTCTTCATTCTGAAAAGGGAGCATTTATTCCTATCCTTTGTTCCTATCGTTTACTGGCAATGCTTTCAGGATCATCTAACTGATCCTTAATTTAATTTAATGACAAGCCTTTTATTACCTTAATCGCCCTGCCTCTGTTTATAAACAAACTCACTGCCCCAAGGGCAGAAGCTGTTAGCAGCACAGAAATTATCACATTCCACACTCAAGCTCCCTTTGGGGCTAGAGCATGTCCTGTGAGCAGACCTCAGGTACAAAACTCAGTGGGGGCAGGAGCTGGTGGGTGCTGAGCACCCTCTATTTATTTCCGTGGGTGCTTGACCCCTGGAGCACCCATGGAGTTTGTGCATATCTTTTATACTGATCTCTGTTAATCTTGACATAATCAGACAGGCACATGTGCTTTATATAGTGTTTAAATGTCAGACATTAAAAATCGTCTGGTCTTAGGTTTGTTTTTTTCATACAATATAGTGAGGTGGAACTTTAGTTTCCTCTTATACTTTAAAACGTGGTTTTGCAAACACCTGGAATCAGATTTGTCATACTGGAAATAATGCTTCTAAGCAGTAATATTCTAATGGAAGTCGACCAACTCATCTGACTTTGATTTTTGGTTTAATCAAATTTGTTTAGTGTGTGAATTTGAAAAATTTAGAGCAGAGGAAAGGGGTACACTACATTAAGATTATGAAACTTTATTTCCCCTATGTGAACAATGTGATCTAAACCACCATGCACAATAATATGTTTATTCTGAACCAGTGAAGTTCATCCCCATCCTTCACAGAGAACCTGAGTTAATGGCCTTTGAATGCAAAACTTTGTATCAGGTACAGGGATGAGACCAACTCATATCCCATCAAGAATGCTTGTAAATGGACATACTCTTGCTCTGGTGGAGGTGAGACTAATGAGCTCTTCTGTGTCTGTTCAGCTCTAATGAGGTGCACCTGCAAGGCTTGTTCTGCCAGGAGCTAGGGGAGCTTCAAAAGGGAAAATCTGATACAGGAAGGGGTGATGAATAGGAGAAGGGCTGCTCCACCTCAGAGACTGATGATAACAGAGACAGGTCAGCTAAAAGGGAGACAGTCACTTGCCTTGATGGTCCCAAAGCTGCATGGACCAGCTGCAAAGCAATATGCCCCAAGAGGAAGGGCTGGAAATATACCCCAATAAAAGACAATAGATCCTCTGATAGACCAAGCACAAAGAGCTGAATCCAGAACAACTGCCTGAGAGATAGTATCAGTGAAGCTAACCAAGATGGGGCTGGACAATGATCCTGAAGCCTTCCAAGTTACATTTGAGAGGGTGGCACTAGCAGCCCAGTATCAGAGGGGTAGCCGTGTTAGTCTGGATCTGTAAAAGCAGCAAAGAATCCTGTTAGTCTATAAGGTGCCACAGGATTCTTTGCTGCTTTTGCACTAGCAGCCCAGTGACCCCTAGAGCAATAGGTTTTAATTCTGGCCCCATACTTGAGTCTGGAATAGGTGGCCTATCATAATCTGGCCTTGAAGTGGGCAAAATACTAAAAACAAGTACAGTCTGACATTTTGGACTATTTGAGTATCTCTGAAGAGACCTACCACCAATGGTTTTGATGTGAGAGTTACCCTGGGGAGTGAGACCCGTATAGTAGTGTAATGATTGAGAGAATACTGTTGGAACTGGCTCCACCTGGAGGTATGATCAGGGGCTCAAGTGGCCAAGGCCATTATGACAAAACAATATGACAGAAAGTGAGTACTATGGCACTGCCTGGGGACATTATCAGAAGTGGCAAGGCTAATGGAGGATTTTGTAGAAGTGAAAGATCACTAGAGGCACAATCACCCAAGACTTAGCCAGGGTGGGTAGCAGACTGGCAAGATACCCAGGAGTGTGAAACGGGATCAGTAATTATCCCTCTGAGGAGCCTGGTACCAAAGGGGTCCTCCCAAATGGTCAAACCAATTCTTAGTCCAGGGGTAGTCCCAAGGGTGGGGATCAGGGGACTGGGTGAAAATAAAGCACTGCCAGTGTGACCACCAGACACCTCAAAGAACTGGAGCAGGACTCACAGACCAGCCCATGACCAGGCTCACCCTCACCTAGGAAAGGTACCAGCCCATTAAAATGCTATTCCTGTGGGCAGATAGGACCTTTTTCTGGCATGTCTTTTATGCATAAACCCAGGCAGTGAGTGAGAACCCGGGCCAATCATTACAGCCAGTTCCTTGGAGCCTTGGGGAAGCCGATGACCCTGAGGAAGGAACAACTTGAGCAACATGGCTGCTTACCTCTTCTTTCACTTCCCCCCAAGTGAAAGAAGAGATAAGCAGTCAGGACTTGGACATCCTCATACAGAGTGGGAATTTCACACAAGAACAGAAGGACAACCTTATGCGAGCTGTGCATATGAACAATTGGCCTCTGTAAATAATGAAGTAACAGATTCACAGTGGGGTGAGCAATGTTTACATTCAATAAAGTCTGCTTGTATCATGTAGAAAAGTATCAAAAAGTCGGGGTGGCAAGGGTCCAACTGCTGGCGTCATGCAGGTACTACTTGTGTTGCAGCTTGTACAAAATATCCCAAGTGCTGAACACCTGGGAAGAGAGAATGCATTGTCTCTTGTATTAGCCCAATTCTACTGGCCAGGTGTACATAATGATGTGAAAGAATACTGTTCCTCCTGTCTAGAGTGTCAGCTAGCCAGTGGCAAAGGAATCCCTAAGGCATCGTTGGACCCTCTGCCCTTGATTGAGACACTCTTCAAGAGAATTGGAATGGACATGGTTGAAGCCTCAAAAAAAAACTGCATCGAGGCATCAGTACACACTACAGATCATCAACTGCACAACTAGGTCGCCGAAGACTGTTTCTCTTCAGTCTGGGAAAGCAATGATGATACTGCCACCGCTCTTGAATCTATTCTCATGCCTGAGATTTCCCCATAAAATATATACAGATCTAGGGACTAACTCCATCTCCCAGCTGATGAGTGAATTATGCTCCTTTCTGAAGATCAAGTCCCTGAAGACCTCGGTGTACCTCCCACAGACCAATGGCCTAGTAGAATGGTTTAATAAGATGTGAAAGGGAATGTTGAAGTTCTTTGTCAGAGACAACCCCAAAAGTATAATTGGCTATTACCACCACTTCTGTGTGCCATAAAGGAGGTCCGTCAAGCCTCTACAGGGTTCTCTCCATTTGAGCTGCTTTATGGTCACCAACCATCGGGAATCTTGGACTTGCTATGAGAACGCTGGGAGGAACAGGAGGTAGGAGCCTTAGGAACAACCCAATATGTATTACACCTAAGGGAACAACTCAGGGAACATAGAGTTTTTCACCAGGGATAATATGAGAAGGGGCCAACATCACAGGAATGAAATGATAATAGAGAGGCATGACTACCAACTTTCCACCTGGGTGACTGTGTCTTTCTGCTACATCTGAAGTGGTCAGGTCGGTAGGACAAGTGGACTATGAGATAAGACTACCTGGGAGGAAAAAAGAAAGATACATCATATGAAACTTGCCATACTGTGGAAGATGTGGGAGGCCCTGCTGATAACTCCCTCTCTGATGGAACCTAAATTAGGCCACCCAGTACCCAGTGGCCAAGAGCTGACAACAATATTGTGGGACGAGGGGCTCTCTCTTATGCAAAGGAAGCAGCTTCTCCAATTGATTGATGACTTTATGACTGTATTCTCCACCCACCTGGGGAGAACTCAGTTGGTCTAACATCCGACCACCCTAGGCCAACTAGTCAGGGAGAACCCTAGATCACTGCCACAAGGGATGTAGGATACAGTCCAAGAGAAAGTGTGAGCGATGCTGGAGATGGTGGCAATTGTGGAATCCAAAAGTGAATGGAGAAGCCCTATAGTTATCGTTTCCAAACTGGACAGTTTGATTTGATTTTGCATTGACCTTGTGAGAGTTAATTCCATCTCAAAATTTGATTCCTACTCAATGCCAAGGGTAGACAATTACTAGAGTGGCTGTGACTGGTGAAGTATTTGAGCACTATCAACTGAACAGAAGGCTATTTGGCAGACTCCTTTATTCCCTTTCTTGCAAGGAAAAAAATTCTCCCCCCCCCTCACTTTGGTCACTTCCAATTCAACACTATGCCTTTTAGCCTCCAATGAGCTGCTTCAACTTTCCAATGGCTTATAGAGTCATAGACTATAAGATCAGAAGGGACCAATATGATCCTCTAGCCTGACTACCTGCACAACACAGGCTGCAGAATCTCACCCACCCACTCCTGCAACAAACCTCTAAACTTATGAATAGGATCCTCAGCCCCCACCATAAATATGCTGTAGACTACATAGATGACATCATCATCTACAGTCCCACCTAGGAAGACCACCTACAGCACTTAAAGGCAGTGTTAAAAGCCCTCTAGGATGCAGAACCTATGGCCAACCCTGAAAAATGTAGGTTAGCCATTGATGAAGTAACCTATTTGGGGTACTGTGTAGGAGGCAGCCTTATGAAACCAGCAGTTAACAAGGTACAGGCCCTAATAGCATGCCCTAATCACCAGAGAAAGAAGCAACTGAGGCATTTTCTCACCCTGGCAGGATATTACTGGACATTTGTCCTTGGTTTAACCTCAATTGCCCCTAACATGGACCTCATAAAAGGCAAAAACTAAGATGATCCAGTGGGATGAGAAATGCAAGGAAGCTTTTAGCAAGCTGAAAACAACTATGCCAGGCACCCATGCTCTTCAGCCCCACTTTTTCCAGAGAGTTCATACTGCACACAGACACCTCAGATGTCTGACTTGGTGCCATACTCTCACACAACTTTGGAGGAGGAGAAGACCCAATCTTATATCTGTGTATGAAGCTGTTTCCTAGAGAAAAATCTTACTCAATTATTGTAAAAGAGGCATTAGTGATTAAATGCGCTGTAGATTATCTCAGGGTAGCCCCTTCTCCCTGGTCACATGTCATATTCCCCTAACCTGAATCCATACCATGAAAGAGACAAATCCACATATAATGAGTTGTTACCTTGTACTACCACCCTATTGTTTTACAGTACAACATTGGGTGGGAAAGGACACTGATTTCTTTTCAGGGGAGTTCGGAGATGAATAAAAGCCTCCGCAGAACAACCTTTCCAGTTTAAGGTATGTGAAGGGCCACACCCTCACTCCGGTGGAGAGGAGACTAATGAGCTCTTCTGGGTCTGCTCAGCTCTAACAACTGCATGTTCTGCTTGGAGAGAGAGGAGCTTAAAAAGGAAAAGCCTGACACATGAAAGGGTGGTGAATAGAAGGTGCTCCATATCAGAGGCTGCTGACAACACGGACAGGTCAGCCAAGAGGAAAACAGTCACAGACTTCACCACTTCCAAAACTGCATGGACCAGCTGTAAGGCAGTATATCCTGAGAGAAGGTGCTGGACCTAGACCCCACTAAAAGACAATGGACCCTCTGATAGACCAAGCACAAAAAGCTGAATCCAGAAAGATTGCCTCAGAGACAGGCCACCTTTGCCTTTCTTAGGGGCAGAGGACCTTTCTTTTGTCTGTTTGTTTTACTCAAAGAACCCCTCATATGCTACAAACTTGGGGAGATGACATTATAAGTGATTGGAAACAGGGTCTGGAGGGGACTAAAGGGAGCTCATGCTCACCCCCATAGCCCCACCACAAGTTGTATTCTAGTCTCTGGAACAACAGCCTAGCCTCCTTAATATCCTTTGGGCAACCACTCCTGGCTGACAGATTTGTCTAAACATGGATTCAGTAGCACCCACTCATGGCTTGTCCCAAATGGGCACCTTCACACCAGCTCATCTGAGCTCAGCATAAAACCACCTCTGTGATATAAGATAAGTTCAGAACATTCCCCACCCTTTCCCCACTTCCTCTATGCAGTCTGTTCACATCATGGAGGTACAGATGGAGGTCAGCAGCACAGAGAATATTGTGAATCATGCCTGCACAATGTGACGAACATCCCGTTTTTTTTTCTTTCTAGAACAGCAGCTATTGCATGTGTCTGTTTTACTTTGTTGCCTATACAAAGTAAGTCATTCTATTTTCTAATTCTAATGGAAATTAATACAAATATTATGAACAAAAAAGAAATAAACTTGATTCTTTCAAATGCTCTCACGTTAGACAGGCAGTGCTTCTGGCTCATTCAGATACAGCATGCTGAAATATATTCTGATCATCGAAGAGCTTCAGGCCAAGCACTCATTCTTCTGCTCTTCCTGCTTTGCTGCCTACATGTCTCCTGCTCAATTAATAAACTATATGTTATTTTGTCCCATTGCTCTCTTTTTGTGTACTATCCACTTCAAGTATCTGCTTTTCTCATTCGTGTGTTGGCACTAATATTGAATGCTGATACGTTTCTGTGTAGGTGTGAGGCAATTTGTGGTGTAATGACAGAAGGGTGGGTGCATGTGTGTTTGGTTTTGTTTTATTTTGTTTTCATATAAAATAGTAAGGATTGACAGAAAAGGATATGGATGATATTCCAACCCAGGGTTCATAATGTTTTGATGAAGGATGAACCCAACCTATTTAACTCTTACATTATTTACACAGAGAAAATGGATGAGGCAAAATCTTTTATTGTACCAGCATCTGTTGGTGAAATAGACAAGCTTTTGAGCTTACACAGAAACTCAAAAACTTGTTTCTTTCACCGTTTAAGCTTGAAAGCTTGTCTCTTTAATCAAAAGAAGTTGGTTCAATAAACCAGATTACCTCACCCATCCTGTCTCTCTAATATCCTGGGACCAATATGGCTAAAACAACACTGCATAAATTATCTACACTGACAGGAATTCCTCCCTCACAGATCCCTTACCTGGAGTCACAGCCATCTCCTCCAAACCATTCCCTCACTCTCTCTTTGATATGTTTTAAGAATTGCCCATTTACCTGAAATCATAGAGAGTCAAGGCTGGAAGCGACATCAAGATGCCACCTACCCCAGCATGCCTGCACTGAAGCAGGGTGAAGTATACCTATACCTAGAATCTGCATCTCATTTCAATATCATTTTGGAATTCTTCACAGTCCTGGATCTTCAGTGAATGCCAGATTTAAAATATAAATAACGTAGATGTTTTTATGTATTTGATGCATTGCTGACTCCAAGCTTTACTTCTGCTCTGCATGGAAAAGGGGTACAAAATTGCAGATAAACAAGAAAAAGCAAAGTCAGCAAGGGGGGCATGAAGGCAGGGAACCAGAGGAATATGGCCTGAAGAGGCATATCATCTGGGAGGAGTCTGGAGAGAGGGAATGGAGCCATTGTTCCTGTTCTGGGAATGAGGCCTAAATTATGAGATTTAAAAAAAATAATAATAATAATTAATATTTGGTATAATGTAACAGCTGAGGCTTTAAGATAAACAAACAAACAAAAAAACACACAATAAAAATATCACACAATAAAACTGCCAGTATTGGCAACTCTGAAAAAGTTTTTTATCTGTTTAGTTAAAAACTAAAAACTCAACATTTTTCACATGGTTAAAAGCCTCTTTTCTCCCTATTCATCCCTTTCCACCATCCATTACCCTTCATATCTAACCCAAGTGTAATTCCTCTCTCTTTCATACTCACACACGCACACCCACATACACACAAAACTGGAGCAACGGTCTGAAGTAAATAGGATGAAATTCAGTAAGGACAAATGCAAAGTACTCCACTTGGGAAGGAACAATCAGTTGCATACATACAAAATGGGAAATGTTTGCCTATGTAAGGATAGTGAGGAAAGGGATCTGGGGGTCTTGGTGGATCACAAGCTAAATATGAGTTAACAGTGTAACACTATTGCAAAAAAAGCAATCATCATTCTGGGATGTATTAGCAGAGTATTGTAAGCAAGACACGAGAAGTAATTCTTTCACTCTATTTGGCACTGATTAGGCCTCAACGGGAGTACTGTGTCCAGTTCTGGGAGCCACATTTCAGGAAAGATGTGGAAAAAATTGAGTAAGTCCACAGAAGAGCAACAAAAATGATTAAAGGACTAGCAAACATGACCTATGAGGGAAAATTGAAAAAAAAATGGGTTTGTTTAGTCTGGAGAAGAAAAGACTAAGGGTTACAGTTTTCAAGTACATAAAAGGTTCTTACAAGGAGGAGGGAGAAAAATTTTTCTTCCTAACCTCTCAGGACAAGAAGCAATGGGCTTAAATTGCAGCAAGAGTGGTCTAGGTTGGACATTACGACAAATTTCCTAACTGTCAGAGTGTTTAAGCACTGGAATAAATTGCCTAGGGAGGCTGTGGAATCTCCATCATTGGGGATTTTTAAGAGCAGGTTGGACAAACACCTGTAGGGATGGCCTAGATAATACTTAGTCCTGCCTTGAGTGCAGGGGACGGGACTAGTTGACCTCTCGAAGTCCCTTCCAGTTCTATGATTCAATGAAAATGCATATCCTATGCACTTACTAACTTTTGTATGGGGGACCCCTGTTTTGGTGGACGTCATGAGATCTACTGGAGTAGGACACATCCCTCCATTCTTTATACAAGCCTGATTTAAATTTTGGTATTCATTAAAAAAAACAAATCAGGGAAGTTCACAAACAACCAAACAAAGCTGTTAAAAACTGTTACATTTGAAAGTGATTTCCTTTTATTTCATTGGAGTCCATCTAGCACCCCACCAAAAACAAGTTTGTTGTACTTTAGAAAAAAATTACGCTTTCAAGAATCACACCCTAACTTTGTAAACTCTGTTAAATCTGGGAATGAATAATTATGAAAATCAGTTAATTCTCCCTTGTCATGTAAAGAAACCAACAGGACTCCACTGGCCATCACATACAGCTCCCCGCTAAAACCCCTCCAATGCATCATCAAGGATCTACAACCCATCCTGGACAATGATCCCACACTTTCACAGGCCTTGGGTGGCAGGCCAGTCCTTGCTCACAGGCAACCTGCCAACCTGAAACATATTCTCACCAGTAACTGCACACCGCACCATAATAACTCTAACTCAGGAACCAATCCATGCAACAAACCTAGATGCCAACTCTGCCCACATATCTACACCAGCGACACCATCACAGGACCTAACCAGATCAGCCACACCATCACTGGTTCATTCACCTGCACATCCACCAGTGTAATATACGCCATCATATGCCAGCAATGCCCCTCTGCTATGTACATCGGCCAAACTGGACAGTCTCTACGGAAAAGGATAAATGGACACAAATCAGACATTAGGAATGGCAATATACAAAAACCTGTAGGAGAACACTTCAACCTCCCTGGCCACACTATAGCAGACCTTAAGGTGGCCATCCTGCAGCAAAAAAACTTCAGGACCAGACTTCAAAGAGAAACTGCTGAGCTTCAGTTCATCTGCAAATTTGACACCATCAGCTCAGGATTGAACAAAGACTGTGAATGGCTTGCAAACTACAGAACCAGTTTCTCCTCTCTTGATTTTCACACCTCAGCTGCTAGAACAGGGACTCATCCTCCCTGATTGAACTGACCTCGTTATCTCTAGCTTGCTTGCTAGCATATACCTGCCCCTGGAAATTTCCACTACATGCATCTGAGGAAGTGGGTATTCACCCACGAAAGCTCATGCTCCAAAACGTCTGTTAGTCTATAAGGTGCCACAGGATTCTTTGCTGCTTTTACGGATCCAGACTAACACGGCTACCTCTCTGATACTTGACAGCTCTTCAGTGTTATTGTCATTGACAAACATAGCCCGTTATTACCATGCACCCATTTAGTTGCAGATATGTTGACCATTGGATGAAAATGCTATTTGGTGGTGATTTGTAAACAGTACATAGCACAAGTATTGAAAGGAAAAACATTTTGGGGAAAATGACATAGAAGCTATAATCATTCTGGAGCAACTGGAAACTTTCAGACTTAAAGCAATAAAAAGATTTATTTTCACAAACAACATAGATATAGATTTTTTTTGCTCTCTCTCTATATATCTATATCATCTCAAATATCCCGATCTCATTTTATTGTTTTACTTTGGACTAATTAAACACCATCAAAATTATATAAAGCAACCATTATGAAGTGCTCTTTTAATCATTCTCCTGGCACAGTTAGTCACATCTTATGTGAATGTCAACCCATCACTAGGGCCTGGAAAAAAAGTAATTTCCCTAATAGAGAAATTAACTAAAATACCACCGAAAGTTGTTGTGGTTTTTTTTTTAAATTGATCATGCTGAAGTCACAAACTTTACAAAAACAACCTCAGTGGCATATGGAAAGGTTGGTAGTTACACCAATGATAATGTCTCAAACTGCTTCTAAAGTTTTTGGAAATAACTTTTAATTAATAGTGACAGATAGAAAGTCAAATCACTGAAAATTACTATTGTGCCATTTCTGGTGTTTTGTTAAAAAGATTGGAATAGCCATGAGACTTATGGGATGCTCAGATACTGGAGGACAGATTTACAAGCTGTGGCTGTTTTGTTCTGTCTAGTGACACAAAGTATCCTGTGAAGGCATGGCCTGCTCTACTGGTTTTGCCGCCCCAAGCAGAGAGCTGAATTGCCGCAACTGACGGCGAGGGCAGTCCCTGTGCCGTTAGGGTGGCACATATGTTTTCGTGGCGGTGGCAATGTGGCGGCAGCTTCTGTCTTCAGCTGGAAGAGAGAAGCTGCGCTGCCGTGGACAGCTGAACATAGAAGCTTCCACCGAATTGCCGCAGCAGAAACGCGCATGCTACCCTAACAGCACACGGACTGCCCCCGCTGTGCTCTGTGGCAATTGAGCGCGCTGCTTGAGGGCAAAAATACACGGACTGCTGCTCCATGCAGATTGCCACCCTCTTGGAATGCTGGTGGCTGGAGCCGGCCCTGTGCGAAGGAATAACCCAGGTTTGTGGTCAGTATGCATCACTAGAGTGTTGCAAAGCAGCCAGAGTACACTGGTAAGTATGACTCATAGTCTCTCAAGAACACATGACTTCTGTTGAGAAGCCATTGAAAGATGAACTAATTGTGGTATATCATAAATTAATGTGGTCTAATTTCTCCCTCAACTATCCCATCACTGCAAGGTGCTTTGATAGAGCAAATAGCTTCATATCTTTAAAAAAAGCCTTTTACATTCAAGTTTGTTGCTAAAAACATTGTAACAAAGCAAGTTTTTTTAAAAAAAGGTTCAAAGTAAGGGAAATTACAGATGAAACGAACCAGTTTCTGATCAAATATTAACATAGTCTCAATCTGTTCAATGTTACCTTGATGAAAATGATGATCAGTTTGTCAAGAGAGCCAGGATCAAATTTTTTTCTGATATATGACTGTGCAGATATCAGTTCCATTGGTGGAAGAGTTCAATATGTCCCCTAAATCCTGTGTGTGATCATACTAGTATACTGGCAACCTAAGCAGCTGAACTGTCGTAGGTGCCTATCTCCAGGAAAGGGTTCACAGTTGGGATCCCGAGTGGAGGGAGGCAGTCAATCAGATGCACACAGCACCTAAGTTCCTCTTCTCTCTCTGGCATTTCACTCCAAGTTAGCTTAGGCAGTTCCCTGCTCAACTTTCTCATTTCTGAGGACCTATTTCTTAGACATCTAACTCTCCCAATGCATTGTATGGGGAGTCTGGGCACCAAAACTGGAGCTGAAAATTCCATTGGGTGGCAGGGCTCCTGAGGTATTAGGCCAGGGGTCAGCAATCTTTGGCAAGCGGCATGCCAGGGTAAGCACCCTGGCGGGCTGGGCCAATTTGTTTACTTGCTGCGTCAGCAGGTTTCGCCGATCGCAGCTCCCACTGGCCAGGGATGGCAAACCGCAGCCAATGGGAGCTGCGATCGGCCAAACCTGACGATGAGGCAGGTAAACAAACTGGCCCAGCCAGCCAGGGTGCTTACCCTGGTGAGTCGCGTGCCAGAGGTTGCCGACCCCTGTGTTAGGCATTGCAATGCTGAGTGAAGCAATGCGTAAGTATCTTTAAGGATCTGGGTCTTAGGCACTTTTGAATATTTTACCCTTAGTCTCTCTGTGCCTCATTTTCCCATCTGTAAAACAAGGATAACTGTACATCCCCCTACCTCACTGTGGTGTTGTGGAGATAAATATGTTCAAGTTAATGAAGTGTACATATAGCATGGCAACGTGGGCTGTGTAAGTAGTTTCTAAAACAACTAAGTTTCTAAAACAACTAATAGAAACTATCTGCCTTGCTAGAGGTGGAGTCTCATATGTTGTTGCTTTGGCAAAGCTGCTTGTACTGTTTTCCCCATACACCATTTCCCACCACCCAGCCTCACATTTTTTTTAAAAAAGGTTTTATTCACTCTCATTTTCAAGACAAAGTAGGGAATTTTTCTGAAGTGAGTTTACTCTGAGGGAAGAGAATGGCATAGACTTCCTTAATTGGTTTAATGGACCTCTCTCTAAGCAATAACATTCTGAATGTTGGCTTTAGCTTGCCCTTTAAAATTCGATCAGGAGGAGTTGCCAACACATATGGTATCCTGTCAAGCATTTCACTTATTATAGTGTGTGTGGAAAGCCTCAGTCTATGCTTTCTGCCAGTAGTACTAAAGCAATGTCCTCTGTGTTTATAAAAAGCATTAAATTTCTTCAAAAAAAATGTGAAGAAAGCTAATTTGTGACAACGTATGCTTTAAAGATGAATCTTCAATAACTCTCCAGATTAATACCTTGGATAACTTAATAAAGGCAATAAAACCTGTAATCACATTCTAATGAGTGAAGGATAGTGCAATATCAGCCTTACCTATGCTTACTCATAATGTGTGTTTGCTGGAGTCTCTCAAGTATGTATTAACTACAATTCTAAGTAAGTAAAACTGCCCCCTCATCCATTGTTTTTATACATATTGGACCTGCAGACCATAAATTTTATGTGCCACCTCTACCATAGAAAATATCGGAGCGTCTCTGTTGGATACATTTATGCAATACTTAATGTATAAGGGCCCAGGTTTTCAGTTGAGGTAAATTGATGTAGCTCCATTTATTTTAGTGGAGCTATCCCAATTTACACCAGTTGAGAATCTAGATCCCTATGTGTGCATGGAGAATCATTATGTTTGTATGGCACTCAACATAGCAGGACCCTGATCCAATTGGGAGCACTGAATGCTACTGTAAAACAAATAATAATGTTTCCATTTCAGTATTGGCAATTATAAAACTGTATAAGAGTTAAAACAAACAATATTATTTCTGAATCTATGATATTTGCTATATCTCATGTGAACTATTTTGATTCATTTAAAGGGAATAGATTAGTAAGGAACATGGAGTCAATTTAAAACTTTACTGGGTCGGAAATTCTGTGTCAGTTAAGAACTGGCACATCAAAGGAGTCTCTGACAGCCATTATGGTGATGGCAAAGAGTGAATGAGATGAGAGGCAATAGTGAAAATGAGAGAAAATTAAGGCATTGGGGGAGATCTCAGTAGGTGTGTACTCAAGGCAGTAGAATAGATAGGCAATATTGTGGTGATGGTGAAAGACATACCTGCAGATACACGATCCAGGACTTCAGAGAATAGAAACAATGGAAGGTCATAATTAAGAAGAGAAATAAAGGAGATGGAACTGTGTTGTAGGTTGCTCCTCCCACACAAAAGGAGATAAAGTTATAGTTTTATTTGATCAAGGAACTTGGAGGGTAGGAGATATAAGAGGAGCGTGGAGAAGACTAGTCATGTGTGTGCGAATCAGAGAGTTAATCTGGGTGTGCAACGAAACTTAAATCTATGGTCCAGAATCATCTGATTCTGCATAAGAATGGTAAAACGACAGTAGAATATAATGGAGAAAAAATATTTATTGTAAGCTGCTTATGAAGAGGTCCATTTCTCAATTAATGTATTTATATAGTTCCAAAAACTCATTGGTGCATATATGAAATATTAATCTGACAAAAATATAATAATTCATAAAGGGTGTGCACATGGCCTTGAGGAAAAACTGCAGAAGATGAAACAGCCAGTGACTCTAGCCAGTAGAAGTAGCTGCAGAAGCAGCCAGTCAGAGGATTTTCAGACACTCAGGGGATTTTCAACCATTTTGACTAGAGTTTCTCTGCCCTGAGATGATGAAGCAAACAGCCAATCAGCCTCCCTTTCCCTCCCTCATTGTCTCTTCATCAGAACTTTACTCAACACCTGCCCCCTCTTTTGTCTTCTCCCCTGTGCTTTTCCCCTCACTCCATTCCCTTCAGTGCCCCCTGTTTACTTCACCTTTCTGTCAGTTTAGCTTATCCCTTCCTAACTAACCCTCCCAAAACAAAAACACGTGAAACATTTGCTCCCATTGTTCACTGCGCTTGTGTGTTAGATCAGTTTTCCCCACACTGTGTCTGTCTTGTCAATTTACATGGTAAGCTCTTCGGGGCAGGGACTGTCTGCTACTCAGTGTCTTGCTGTGCCTAGCACAATGGCATCCTTTTCTAGGTCGATCCATAGGCCCTGCCATAATAAATATGATTATTAACAACAATAATAATTCTGTACCCACAGGTATGTGCATTCACAATTACTGTTGCTTGGTTGTTCTAATACCTTCTCTGCAGAAACAATCAAATCCCTAAATCCTTGAATGCCCTAACCAGTAAGCATAAAAGGGAGGATCAGTGCAGGCCATAGTAAAATTATGCATCTTCTACTGTCTGATTAAATGGAATGAAAAATAATGAAATTAAGGTTAATTACACTGATAAAAATGCTGTAATTTCTTTTTGTATTTAGTATGCTGTGACCCCTAAAAAGACAGCTAATTAAATTAGGGGCTTTTTTACATGTATTTTTTATCATTTCATATTTATTTTTAAAATGTAAACAATGCCTAGGGTTAATATTTTGTCACAGTGTTTTTTCCTATTGATGTCACAAGATAGTTATTACCTGCTTATGGGAGTAGGATTGACCTTCGGGAACCATGAAATCTACATGTAGGATTGACCTTTGGGAACCATGAAATCTACATCCAAAAGGCTCTTGATTTTTGTTGAGACCCATTTGCACCTTGAAGTGTTAGCCAATAACTGAACTCCCTACCCAACTGAGCAAATGGTGCAGCTCTGGCCATAGGTAAGGGCAGAACAGTTCACCAGAGTAAGAAGCCACAGGATTTAGAAGAGGATGGACAGAAAGCAACTACTTTCATGGTTCTGATACTGACACTTTCTCTGTGACCTTGGTCAATTCACTTCACTTTCCTGCTTCTTTTTTCCACTGTGAAAAGTAGATAATGGCCAGGTCTACACTACAGACCTATATTGGTATAACTAAAAATCCACAACCCTGAGCAACATAGTTACACCAATATATACCCCCCACACACCATACACAGCACTTTGTCAGCAGGATACCTTTTCCCGTAGACATAGCTACCGCTTCTCAGGAAAGTGAATTAACTATTCTGACAAGAGAAGCATAGGAACTTCTTTGCTTAAGCGCTACAGCAGAGCAGCTGAATCAATGCAGCTGCGCCAATGCAGTGTTTGAAGTGTAGACCTGCCAAATAATACTTATGTCTACTTCAGGAGGGTGATCTACTGATTAATTGATGTTTATAAAGTGCTAGGTATTATCATTTCCCAGACTGATGGATAATTTAGATAGGTAGATTAGACAGAAATGGGGAGGACTAGAGAAAGACAATAGAATAGACTGTAGGTGGCAGCCAAGGGGAAAGACAAAAAAGAGAATATAACCTAAAAATTTCCACAATGCAAATTTATGGCTGATGAGACCTCTTGTCAGCCCTACATGGACAGCAACATGAAGCACCTAGGTTCTACTTTGCAGAAGAAGCCGATATCAGCTCAAAGATTCCTTTGTATCATATTAGGAGATACCTGGTCCACTTGGAATCAAGAGAAAGGATTCTATTCCCAGTTCTATGACTGATTTACTCTGTAGGTTTAGCAAGTTACTTACAGTCTCCATGCTTTGCTTTCCTCTCGGTAAAAAAATAAGAATAATGGAAATGAACCTCCTTTGTAAAATGGAATCACTTGGAAATCTATGGAGAAAAACCACTATATTGGTATGGAATAATATATTCTGATAATCCTAGCCAAAATACTAAGGTTGTTTTTCTGCATAGCGTATGCACATAGTTGACAGGAGTTCATTAACATCAAAATTCTGTCAGTTACACTAGTATAAATCAAAGTATCTCCATGAAAGTCACTAGTTACTCTGGATTTATAACAGTGTAATTGAGGTCAGAATCTGGTCCTAAATAATGAGGATGTGAAAAATTCTTTTGGAGAGCCACTCAAAAATGATTAGTCCCCTCTGCTTGGAACATTTCCAAAATATTGATGCTAGTCCACACACCGTCATTAGGGTTCTTCTACTTACTCTTGAGGGCAGGCAGCTGTATAATATGGGATATTTTTGGAATTCATGAACATATGCACCAACAAGTTCACTCATATATTTACTGCCACTGGAGCATCCACTATTATTCTTTAAAATGTTTCAGCAGGAACATGTTTTCACCTTAAGGTAGAAGGACAGACTGCAGTTAAAGTATTATGATGGAAAAGTAAGCTAATAGACACTAGATTTCGGCCCAAACCAGAAAAGTACAGATAATTGTATCAACATTTTGAAGCATTCAGATCTGGATCTATCACTGGAACAAGACTTTATCAGCCTCCTCTCTAACTGAGATACATGAGTACTGTTTCTGGCATGAAACACTAATTCTATATTGTGTGTATAAATCAAATTGTATCCATTGTTTTATCCATGTTTAATTTACTAATCAGTAAATGCAAAAATAATATTTCAATTACCATTGTTTTCATCATCAAAGGAAGCATTTAATATTTTAGTTTAATTGCATTTATAAATAACTTTTAAACTTGACATTAATACTATGTAGTTTACAACAACTTTACTCACTAATAGGGATATGTTTTCCTGTGCCCCATAAAAGTGGTTATGAAAACAAATAAAAAACACCTTGTTCCAGTTGTAGTCTGGGAGGTATACATAAAATCTTCAATTGTTTTTTTGGGAGGGAGATGTAGGTGCTTGATCACAGAACTGGGCTCAACAGTTTGTGTGAAAATTAGAAAATTCAAGCACAGAAAGTTTAAATATATATGTAAATGTTATTTTTCATACAGTGTCTAAACCCAGAGGACAAAATGGAGAATGCAGACAAGAGTAGGTAAATATTTTACAGTACCTTGATAGGACAAAGCTAGTGCCAAGCAGAGTGCTTAAAAGAAAAGGATTCTGATTTTGAGATCATTGTTTTTACATTTGTGAAATGTGATAATAACGCAAAGAGGGAGTCTGTCATAACAGATAGTTAAGGGCTAATGCCTTTTTTACCTGTAAAGAGTTAAGAAGTTCACCTAGCCTAGCTGACAACTGACCAGAGGAACCAATGGGGGAACAAGATGTATCAAAAGGAAGGAGGGAAGTTTTCCTTTGTTTAGAGTCTCAGTTTCAGTCATAGTGAAAAAGATCAAGGGACCAGCCTCTTATCAGAGTAGTAAGTTTAGAAAGGGATAAATAGGTTTATGTTTATTTTCTTTGTAACTTGTCTTGGTACCATTAAGGGAATTATCATATTTGGGTATTCTTGTGTGTATTAAAGTTTTTGTCCAGGGGGACATCCTCTAGGTTTTTAATCTGTTGTTTGTGAGAGTAGCTGGTATGCTAATCTCTCCCAGAAGGTTTTCTTTTACCTTTCTTTTGTTCTTTTAGCCTTCTTTTTAAATACCTGATTGATTTTTTCCTTGTTTTTAGATCCAGGGTGGTTGGATCTGGATCCACCAGGAGTTAGTGGGAGAAAGGAAGGGGGATGGTTAATTTCTTCTTGTTTTAAGATCCAAGGGGTTTGGCTCTAGATTCACCAGGAAATTGGTGAAGTCTCTCAAGACTACTCAGGGAAGAAAAGTAATGCTTGGGGATGGTGGCAGCGATACCAGATCTAAGCTGGTAATTAAGCTTAGAAGTGTCCATGCAGGTCCCCACATCTGTACCCTAAAGTTCAGAGTGGGGAAGGAACCTTGACAGAGCCGCAACTTGGTTAACAATATATGACATAATACTTAGCCTTTACATGGCATTTTTGATTTGTAGAGCTCAAGAGACCTTTGCAAAAGTGACTGAACATTACTAATCATATTTTACAAAGGTGGAAGCCAAGGCATAATGGGTCAGATTTTCAAAGCTATTTGGCATCTAAAGATGCAGATAAGTGCCTAGTTGGGTTTTCAAAAATATCATGATGTCAGGGATCAGGACCCACAGCAGAATCAGTCTCCTGGAAACCCAAGAAGCACAGCCGGCCTGTGGCAGGCTATCTGATTGACTGTACCCCATGACTGGTCGGGAAGGGCAATGTGTACCATGCCTGCAGCTGTGCTTGCCCTTGTTCCAGTCCCTGCTCTTGCTTGTACCAGCCCTAGTTCCAGTCCATGCTCCAGCCTGCTTCCAAGTCCCTGCTCCTGCTTTGCTCCAGCCCCACTTCCCCTTTGCCTCCTGTACTGACCTTCGGCTTGTTCCTGGACTCTGCCCATGCTGGACCCAGTTCTAACTGGTAGGATGAACTCTTGCTTTAACCTGTAGACTGTCCATGGCCTGATCTCTTAACATTAGGTTTCTAACTCCCACTGAAGTGTTCTTGGAATGAATGGGAGTTAGGCATTCTCTTCATCTTTAGGTGCCCAAATATCTTTGAAAATCCAGCCCAGGAAGCCTACCTGTTCTAGTGAAGATTTCACACATTTATCTTGAATTGAAACATATCCTTAACTTTCTTGGGCACCTACCATCTAGCAACACCATTGAATTCAAACATTACATTTTCATCTTTGTGTCCTGGGAGTGCTGTGCTACAGTACCATCCAGAAAGACAAATGACTATTGTATCATTTTTACCAAGATACTATGTTGTTCCAGTCCATGAGTAGGGCTCAAAGAATGTTAATGTAAATAGCCTGAGGCAGCAAGCCTCCCAGCCCAGGTCAATTGATTTGGGTTAGCAGGACTCATGCTAGCGCTCTGTAACGAGATGTGTAGACAGCACTTCGAAGTTGTGGCTCAGGCTCCTGACCTGCCACTTTAAAACACTGTCTGCATAGCTATTTCTAGAGTGCTCATGCAAACCCCGCTAACCCAAGTCCATTTGCCCTGGCTGGGAGGCTTGCTTCCGTGGGCTGTTTAGACATACCCCGAGATGCCATAGTAATATATATAATTATTGTTTTTAAACTGAATTAAACAATTGCATTTTTGGTAGGAAGGTGATCAGAATCTTAATTGAATTATAGTACCAGGCAGATTGTAATGCAGCCTCTGCTCTTTTATAGACAATCTTACAATGGACGGAGTTACACACTACTGTGTTGCAATGCTGTATTTATCAAATCAACAGTTAGGAATGGTTGGGCTCTATCTTTTGCCCTCCTCTGTTAAAAATGTAAAGAACTGTATGACTGCTAAGAATTGCTATTTTTGTCCCTAGCCTCATTGCCTTACATGCCTACAATCAACATGTAATTGACTGTATCAACAGAAAAGATCAGAGGTAGGGAGAGTAACATACTGAGATAGTGAAAACTAAATGTCTAATCCCCAGAGCATTTTTTTAATCTTTTAGATCATCTGAGAATGTGTGAAAATAGGCCAGATTTGCCATTTGTTTTGACATGTTCCGTTTCTTTGTGTATTGTGGAGAAGAAGCCAAGGACAGGAGAAAAGTAATAATCATGACACTCTCTCCAAAGACTGATCATTTCCAGGGCTTGGTTCTTCACACCCTGAGCCTGCAGGTGCCAACAGAACAGCGGTCCCCAACGCGGTGCCCGCGGGCGTCATGGCGCCCATGGGGGCATAAAAAGGCACCTGCATTCTGGCCGGCAGTTGAGCACCCGCCAAAATGCTGCGAAAATTCGGCGGTATTTTAGCAGCAATGCCTCTCGATGACACCGCTTGCCGCCGACAAGCGGCATCATCGAGAGGCATCACCACCAAAATGCCGCTGAAATTTGGCGGCATTTCAGCGGATGCTCGACCGCCGCCACGGTCCTTCGTCTGGTGCCGGTCAGACGAAAAGTTTGGGGACCACTGCAACAGAGCCTTCCCCTGGAGTGCCCTCATACCAGGCTCCAGGGAAATGGGGGCAGGATTATAAAACAACTAGAGAGGTAATGTTCAACTGGTGGCCCATGGACACTCAGCCAGCAGCATCCAGGACAGATATCCTCTGAAGTCCTCTCTCCACCTGACTCCAGGTCAAAAGGAGCTACATTTAAATAAAGCTGCTATGGGATGAATCTGGCTGCCGTAGCATACTAACCTGCTTCTGCAATCTCTATAATTTCAGCAGTCCAGTAAATCTGCAGCTTTCCCCCTCCAACAGTACTTTTCCTTTCCACAATGTTTTAAACTCTTTTCTCCCTTGGCTCTTTCCCATCCTCCATTGTTTCCTCAGTTTTCCCTTATTCTTATTTCCTCTCTTCCATCATCTATTTCTGTTTTCATAGATCCAAATTTCCAGCCCTCTGATATTTGTGCAGAACAAAGCAGCTGGAAATCTGCCATAAGAGACCTGCTGCCTCACATAGTGGAATACACATGTGACAGAAAGCTACTGTTGGCAGCTCTATCCAATTCACTTACATCACCTCCCATCCCCTCACAGCATGGCAGGCATGCTGGGAGTGGGCCAGGAGTTGGACGAGTTTTTATTAGAAACATATGCTTTCCAGTGATCCCCAGCTTGCATAACTGTCTTGCAAGGGATAATTCCTACTGATGTAACTTAAAACAGCCATCAAAGTCCATCCTCCAGTTTTGAGAGAGTGGAAAGGTGACTCAAAGGACATTCCTCAAGCCACCCTTTGGGATCTGCACTGATCTCAACTCAGTGAAACCCAGGGATCTGGCCAATGACCTTTTAAGAACATAAGAATATAAGAGCAGACATACTGGGTCAGACCAAGGGTCCACCTAGCCCAGTATCTTGTTTTCTGACAGTGGCCAATGTCAGGTGACCCAGAGGGAATGAACGGAACAAGTAATCATCAAGTGATCCATCCCCTGTCACACATTCCCAACTTCTGGCAAACAGGTTAGGGACATCATCTTGGCCCATCCTGGCTAATAACCATCGATGGACCTATCTTCCATGAATTTATCTAGTTGTTTTTTTGAACCCTGTTATAGTCTTGACCTTCACAACATCCTCTGGCAAAGAGTTCCACGGGTTGACTGTGCGTTGTGTGGGGGGGAAAAAAACACTTCCTTTTGTTTGTTTTAAGCCTGCTACCTATTAATTTCATTTGGTGACCCCTAGTTCTTGTGTTATGAGAAGGAGTAAATAACACTTCCTTATTTACTTTCTCCACACCAGTCATGATTTCTTTTCCTATTTTTTCCTCCTCCTCTCTCACTCTCTGCTCTCACAAGTCATCTCATCTGTACTCTTGCTTCAACTCTTTGAGGCTGCTGACATCACTCCTAATCTAGGCCTTCGGTGTATCCCCGAAACTATCCCTAGTGTCCCTTCTTCCCTTCCTTCTCCATTCTCTCTACGCCTGTACCCACAGCCTCTCTCCTCCATCTGAAATGCCCTCGTTTTACTAAGAAAGAAAACAATAGAACGTCAGGATATGCATAAATCAGCCACAGTAACCATATAATTATTTTCACTCTACACTGCTGCTTTTTGCTCTCATTTACTTTGTCATTTTTTATATTAGACTGTAAGCTCCTTGGGGAGGGGACCATGTAAGTGATTTGCTCTGTGAAGCACCTTCAACACCTTAATAAGTAACAAATAATAATAACCATTAGTGAAGTAGTAGGATCAGTAAAAACTACCGATTATCAGCAATTAAAACTGTAGCCACAATAAGGTTAATTTATAGAACCCTTTCCTTTAGTTCCTTTCTAATTATCAAGGCAGGACTCTTTATTCAACATAAAATACATAGTACAGTAGCCTTTAATATTCCACACCCCCTTCCCACCCAGAAAGCACTGATTAGATTGATGTACAGCCTCCATCTAAGTGGCCCAGAGCTAACAGACATGGGTCTGGATTCTGATGATGCCTAAGGTCAAGCGTGTTTGGATTTGAGATTTTGGATCAGTCCACTGTAGATTGACATAGATAGAAATAGGAGCCAGGGGGTTGGATTTTCAAAGAAGCCTAAAGGAGTTTAGTCACTCAACTCCTATTGAAATTCAATGGGAGTTAACTGCCCAACTCCCTTAATCCTCTTTGAAAATCCCAGCCAAGTTTAAAATCTAGATCCGGAATTTCATCTCAGACAATGTTCAGAGGTTTCTGAATGTAGGGTTATGTTTGGGGCTCATCTGTACAATTTAGAACTAGTCTGAAGAAGTTCAGGGAGACTCAGTCACAAATGTGAAGACAGTGGAGTATTTTATAATGGGTATCAAGGTGATATTAAGGAGTTATTTTTCCCAGTAATGACTAGGTATTTAATATATTTCCACTCATTATCCATTAACATTTTACTCTATTTACATCCTTATCCAAAGCTATCATACAATTATTCTTTAAAATTTTAATTATAATGAGTATGACATCATAATATTGATGAAAGGCCTTTAAATTCAGTTTTAAGACATGGAGTTTTCAGAGTTAACACTAGAACAATGTTCTATTTATGACAACAAATAAAGTGCCTTAATTGAAAATATTGATAGAGACACTTTAGGCACAGATCACTATATAATTGTAATGCACGCATCAATTTAATCTTCAAACACTTCCCATTTCCCTTAGATATTTTTTCTCTCCTCCTGCATCCAAACCTCCCTGCATTCTACTATAATGTTTGCCTCTAAAGGTTAGTCTTCAGAATTTCCCTCAATGATCTTGTATTGTGTCCCATTTATAAAGTGAAGTAAATTATGGGCTCAATCACTTGCATGCCTCTGTGGCATGCATTTGCCCCTTCACTCATTAACCTGCACACTAAGTAGCTAAACTAGGACATTATTTCAAAACAAGCCTGCTTTATTTCAGTGGAACAAATGCTGCTTTTATGTTTGAACATAATGCCTTACAGAGTTTCAATAGCATTTCATTTATAGCATTATATCAAGGACTTTCCTACACTGTTAACATTAAATTATGCTTGTGCAGACACACAGGTGGGTTTCACAAATGTTGCATTACAACACTGTGTGCTTCTGCTGTGATACAGTTTTGTGTTATGCCACCATGTGATCAGACGTTTACTGAGCAAGATCACTGAGCCAGATTTTACTACACAGAGCTGATGATCGCATTTACCCATGCTGCACCATTTCCAAGCGTCTCATTCCTTTCAATTCACTGTGTGCAGCCAGCATGTGGCTCTGATAATTGGCTTTTGTTTGGCATCCTCCCCGAAGTTAATATTGAGTGGGAGTGTAGTGTTGGCTGCTGTTGTGCTTTTATGTTGGGATGAGGTACTGTCGTTTCGGCCACAACCCCAGCAGTCAGCTTCTGGGCAAGTCTTAATATTCACGTCTTCCTGGTGTCTTTATACAGGGATTGTGTTCTGACTGGCAATCACTTCACTGTTTGCTGTTTTGTGCAGGCCTATGCAGAAGGAGTGGTTACCCTTTGCAGCCTGTTTGAAGGAGGAGATCACTACCTTGTGTGTCTATCTGTTAGCGTGCATCTACACAGCATCTGAGAGCGTGCTTTCCAGCACTGATGGACATGATTTAGCTCTGGTTGTGCTAGCAGGCTAAAAATAGCAGTGTGGCTGTGTGGCATTGGTGGTGGCTTCAGCTAGTTGCCCATGGGGGCTGAAGGGGCAGAGAAATGACCACTGAGGTCAAAGTTTTTGGCAGAGGGACCTTGGCAGTTGTCTATTCCCAGGCTGGCTAATTTGTAACTGGAAAAGCATCGCAATGTTGCCAGTCCTCTGAAGAAAATGGATTCCCATGAATGGGTGTGACACCCTGTACCCCAGGCTCACCACTTTTACAGGGTTATGTTATATTTTGTACAAAGTATGCCTTGTGAAGTATCATTTGAAAACTCATAATCTGTTGAATATTATTATCCTGTTGAAATGTATGTAACAACACTGTATGTAAAATTACGAGATTTTGCTACATGGTTGTTACTGCAACACATTGTAGTTCTAGGTAATGCCCACAAACCAATTTCTTAGGCCTTGGCTACACTGGCTCTTTACAGCGCTGCAATTTTCTCGCTCGGGTGTGAAAAAAACATCCCCCTGAGCACTGCAAGATACAGCGCTGTAAAGCACCAGTGTAAACAGTAAACAGTGTAAACAGGCTCCCAGTGCTGCAAGCTAATCCCCATGAGGAGGTGGAGTACGTGCAGCGCTGGGAGAGCTCTCTCCCAGTGCTGGCACTGTGACCACACTCGCACTTCAAAGCGCTGCCGCGGCAGCGCTTTGAAGTTTCGAGTGTACCCAAGCCCTCAGAGACAAAGACACCCTAGCAGATCAGCAGAGTGCTAGAGAGCCATTGCCAGCTTAATCGGAAATTCTCCAGCAGGGGAGGGGAGTTGCAAACAAGAAATTTACAATTCATCTGAAGGACAGTTTAGAGCTCACATATGCAAAGGCACTGCCTGCCCCCATGACTCAGCAAGATTTTTCTAGCACACTGGATTGGGGTATAAGAAGAGGGGAATGTCCCTAGCTACCCCTCTCCTCCTTCCATCTGTCTATTCATGACAACAGTGACTATCAAAGCACTGAACAAAGAGTGGGAGGAGAGTGGTTCCAGGCTGGAAAGGGATGCAGCCTGTGAAATGTATTGCAGCTCATACTGAGCCCAGCTTTTTGCTTTTAAGCCTAATAGCCTTGGTAAAGTTTAGCAATAAGCTTGCATATTTATCCTTTTATTTCATTTGCAACCGATCCTTCCTTATATGCCTCTACACTCATCATTACTTAAAATCAATCTTTCTAGTTAATAAACTTGTTTTATTGTTTCATCTAAAGCAGTATGTTTTGATTGAAGTGCTTGGGAATCTCTACTGAGGTCAACAAGCTTGGTGCATAGTCATTACCCATGGCTGAAATGATGATCTATCTATGAGTTTATATTGTCCAGGACAGTTCTGAACAGTGTTGGATGAACTGTTCTGGGGAACAAGACTGGGGCTGAGGGACATGCAGGTGTTGCCCTGTATGTAATTCATGGGTGGCTGGGCATAGCTAGCGTTCATGTACCTACCTGCAAGTGATTTTACATGCTAGTGGCTGTGTGTGAGCAGAGCCTGGAGGGGTTGCTGGTGACCAGAAAAGCAGTGTAAAAGGCACCACAGGCTGGAGAGGTAAGGGGACACAGCAGTCCAGCAGATCAGATTGCACCCTGGGGAATGTCACACCTCTGTCCACATGTTTTTTGACTGATTCTGTGTTGCAGTGTTGTCTTCAAGGATGGGGCTTTAGCATGGCCCTAAGGAATCTTGACTCATATTAGTGGCCCCATCATATCTTGTGCATCAGTGTAATTTGGTGTCATTTGTCCTGCCGTTTGTGCTACCATTATTGGAAGATCCAGCTGACTATTTCTGCTGCATGGTTGTCTGTGAATGGCTGTCTCCAATATGCATTTGACAAAGCATATTTGCAGCCAAATGCCCAACAATTCGGTGTCTCTCAGCAATCTTTAGTGCACACGCTGCTATGGTCATGTTCTGTGTGAGGAGGGTTTAGAATGGATCTCTTTCTCTGCAGTCCAGACCTACTCCTGAGCAGCATTCCTTCCCTTTCATCATGTCCCTATGCTTGTCTGACATGGCATCCTTCAGGAATAAACTGCTAGGTAAAGCATTGGTTGATGATGGACATGGGAATGGCGGGTACAACCATGGATAAGTGGCATACCTATACTTACAAAGCTTGGGGTCTTTTGCACTTGTTCCTCTATATTCTGTCAATTGTCATGAGAGCCTGCCTATAGATTTGTGACATCTTAGTATTGCTATGTTTTATTTGGACTCTCAGCTGTTACCCGTTTGATGCTGCACTGTACTCTGTACTATGTGTTTCATCCTTCTTACTCCCCTCTAGAGAGCCTTTAGCTATCATTAATGCTCACACAGTTGATTAATGGCCCTACTCTACTGTTGACCATCACTGTGTATATTTTTCCCCACTAATTGTCTGCCAGATTATTGCCATATATTAGCTTGGAAAGTTTTGTTACTGATTTCGAAGTGCTCAGGATCAGGCCCTACCTGAGGTTCTGCTGTAGGATTGGTAGGTTCGACAACACAACATTCCCTCTTTCTCCTGCACTATTATGTGCTATTGGGCTGCAGCATACAGGAAGGGTTCAGACTGCATTTTACCACCTACTGGATAAGCCTGTACTTCACTAGGGATGAGATTCTGCACCACTCTTCCAATAGGTGCAGCATAGAACTTGCAGCTCAGGAGGAGCAAGGCAAGGTGGCTTCAAGCCACCTTTACCACCTTCTGATTATGGGCTGTTTCCGGGGCTGAAGTGACCTCTAGCATAAATGCCGACAGCCTGGGTAAAAGCCCATCCCTCACTGGCATTACTCCCACTGAGTTCAGTTGACCCATGATTTAACAGCAATGGAGAGCTCTCTTAAGTTACGGCAGTTTCCGGCTGCCTATGGCCAGAAGCACTTGCCAGCCTCTGCTTCAGCCCTGTCCCAGCCTGCTTCTCCCAGCCCCAGTCTAACCCTTGGCACACCCTCTACACCAGAACATGTGAGGGGGTCCTCCTCAGAGGACAGCCATCCAATTTCTGTGCCGCAGGAACTCTCCTACACCTTTATGCTGCTCTTGTCCTTTTATCTGACATAAAGAGGCCAGAACATGGGGGAGAATTTCACCCTACGGATGAAATCCTGGCCCTATTAAGATCAGTAGGAGCCTTGCTATTGGTTTCAGTAGGGCCAGAATTTCACCCTATGTGCAGACTTCTATCATTCAAAGTACCGATTACTCATATGCACAGTGTGATGTTCTATGCAGGATCACACCCTTAATTATCTGCCTTTTGAGCCATGATGATTCTGTCCTGTCTGTAGTTACACTAAGGCTATGGCTACACTTGAAACTTCAAAGTGCTGCCACGGGAGCGCTGCCACAGCAGCGCTTTGAAGTGTGAGTGTGGTCGCAGCACCAGCGCTGGGAGAGAGCTCTCCCAGAGCTGCACCTACTCCACCTCCTCATGGGGATTAGCTTGCAATGCTGGGAGCAATGCTCCCAGCGCTGTGGCACTGTTTACATTGGTGCTTTACAACACTGTATCTTGCAGCGCTCAGGGAGGTGTTTTTTTCACATCCCTGAGCGAGAAAGTTGCAGCGCTATAAAGCGCCAGTGTAGCCATGGCCTCAATCTCTGTTACTTCTAAATTTTCCTTTTACATATGAGGCTACACAATCCCTTTCTGTTTTATCCTGATCTTTATTAAACAGCCTACAGTACAATTTCCCCTGTGCTTCAGTCTCCCCCATATATTTTAAATTGGCCTTTTTTTCCTTGTATTCAAATTAGAGACGCATAGGAGATCATTCAGGAACTTCCTTTAATTTATTCATAGCATTTAATTTCTACAGTAATCAATACATTGTTCTGAGATTTGTGTAGACATCTCTCAGCATCTATACATGCACAAGATCAATATAGCAATTGATAGATATATACACACATGTATTTTGTCTCATTACAACTATTTGTAAACACACACACACACACCTACCTCTAGGGTTTATGTCTATAATTGATTTTTAAAAAGTAATAGTACCATTTATTTGTTAATTTGTTTTTAAATTCTTTAACTAGGAAAGTTACTTATGAAAATACTGCTTGGGTATACCTCATGAAAACAAATGACATTATAAACATGATGCATGCTCCCAAATGTGTAATACTTCACCCTTCCTAAAAATCCATCAGTCTGATGAAACATCGTGCACTTGTTGATTCAAATATTAATGAGAGCTAAGATACTTTTCACTCTTAATTTAAAATATAAACTTCCATGAGATATGAACTTTTAAAAGTTTATTCTAGAGAAGAGTTGTCCTCTTTCTATTCTTTTTTGACAAGTGTGCACAGCCACATCTTGCAATGTTTAAATCATATGTCTGTGCAGGAGTCCAAAATTGCTAGTAATGTGGTTTCTATTAAGCCTACCTTTGTAAAGAGATGAAAGACAGTTTCCTTTGTCATTAAGTCTTCTAACTGTATGATTTAATAGTAACCTTGCAAATTACAATATATTAATGTGTTCTACAAAATTACTTCCTTCAACTATATGCCATTAGATAACTTATATACAGTATATTTCTGCTCTATATTATTAGCCACCCCAAATGATAATAGGAATAATCAGAAGGAGTGAATTTGATTCACCAGCGTCTAATGGATTTCTAATTTAAACATTATGTGACTCTTATATAAATTGTCTAACATATTAAGTACTTTTTCCATCATAAAATCAACATGATATTCTAAAATTGCATTTTGCTTTTTCACAGGCCAGGTCACTTTAATGTTTTAGCATTATCTAGCAATCAACTATTTAGTAGTTTAGTTTTAAATCAATCACTAAGGATGCATTACTTTCATTTTCCTTGTGTTTTCACTAACACCCTGTCTTCATCTTCAAACTATTTTTATGACCTATGAGGTCTGTTGCTGAGGTCTGAGTATGTCTATTGTTAGACTCAAATCTGCCATCAAGGTAACAACTTAGATAGCTAAAATGAATCAATGATTAAAAATATTGTGAATAGCAAAGTCTCAAATACTAAGTTAGTTCTTGCCTTTGTCTGTAACTAGAAGTAAGTGGTCAGAGTTTCTTCACTTAACCCAGGCAAAATATTGCTTTGAAGGATAATTGCTAAATACATCAATAACATTTGTTAGGAAAAAGCAACAAAGAGTCCTGTGGCACCTTATAGGCTAACAGGTGTATTGGAGCTTAAGTTTTCGTGGGTGAATACCCACTTCATCAGATGCATGAAGTGGAAATTTCCAGGGGCAGGTATAAATATGCAGGCAAGAATCAGGCTAGAGATAATGAGGTTAGTTCAATCAGGGAGGATGAGGCCCTCTTCTAGCAAAACACTAAGGAAGGAAAAACTGCTTTTGTAGCTGGCTAGCCATTCACAGTCTTTGTTTAATCCTGAGTTGATGGTGAAAAATTTGCAAATGAACTGAAGTTCAGCAGTTTCTCTTTGAAGTCTGGTCCTGAAGTTCTTTTGCTGCAGGATGGCTACCTTTAAATCTGCTATTGTGTGTCTAGGGAGGTCGAAGTGTTCTTCTACAGGTTTTTCTATATTGCCATTCCTATGCTTAAGGTTGGCGGGTTGTCTGTGGGCGAGGACTGGCCTGCCTCCCAAGGTCTGTGAAAACGAGGGATAGTCATCCAGGATGGCTTGTAGATCACTGATGATGCATTGGTTGCTGAGCTCTGTGACTTTATCTTCACGCACAATTATTTCAAATTTGGTGACTGTATATACCTCCAGGCCAGTGGCACCACTATGGGCACCTGCATGGCCCCACAATATGTCAACATTTTTATGGCTGACCTAGAACAATGCTTCCTTAGCTCTCGTCCACTCATGCCCCTTCTCTACCTACACTACATTGATGACATCTTCATCATCTGGACCCATGGGAAGGAGACTCTGGAGGAATTCCACCACAATTTCAACAGCTTCCACCCCACCATCAGCCTCAGCCTGGACCAATCTACATGGGAGGTCCACATCCTAGACACCATGGTACAAATAAGTGATGGTCATGTTAACACCACCCTATACGAAAAACCCACTGACCACTATGCCTACCTTCATGCCTCCAGCTTCCATCCTGGACACGCCACATGATCCATTATCTATAGCCAAGCACTGAGGTATAACCACATTTGCTCTAACCCCTCAGACAGAGACCAATACCTACAAGATCTTCACCAAGCATTCTCAAAACTATGACACCTGCACGAGGAAATAAGGAAATAAATTAACAGAGCCAGACATGTACCCAGAAGCCTGCTGCAAGACAAGCCCAAGAAAGAAACCAACAGAGCTGCACTGGCCATCACATACAGTCCTCAGCTAAAACCTCTCCAACGCATCATCAATGATCTACAACCCATCCTGGACAATGATCCCTCGCTTTCACAAGCCTTGGGAGGCAGGCCAGTCCTCGCCCACAGCATATTCTCACCAGCAACCACACACCGCACCATAGTAACTCTAACTCAGGAACCAATCCATGCAACAAACCTCGATGCCAACTTTGCCCACATATTTACACCAGCGACACCATCATAGGGCCTAATCAGATCAGCCATAACATCACCTGTTCATTCATCTGCATGTCCACCAATGTAATATACACCATCATGTGTCAGCAAGGTCCCTCTGCTGTGTACATTGTCCAAACTGGACAATCCCTACGTAAAAGGATAAATGGACACAAATCAGATATTAGGAATGGCAATATACAAAAACCTGTAGGAGAACACTTCAATCTCCCTGGACACACTATAGCAGACCTTAAGGTGCCCATCCTGCAGCAAAAAAACTTCAGGATCAGACTTCAAAGAGAAACTGCTGAACTTCAGTTCATTTGCAAATTTGACACCATTAGCTCAGGATTAAACAAAGACTGTGAATGGCTAGCCAGCTGCAAAAGCAGTTTCATCTCCCTTGGTGTTCACATCTCAACCTCTAGAAGAGGGCTTCATCCTCCCTGATTGAACTAACCTCGTTATCTCTAGACTGATTCTTGCCTGCATATTTATACCTGCCCCTGGAAATTTTCACCACATACATCTGACAAAGTGGGTATTCACCAACGAAAGCTTATGCTCCAATACATCTGTTAGTCTACAAAGTGCCACAGGACTCTTTGTTGCTTTTCACAGATCCAGACTAACATGGCTACCCCTCTTATATTTGTTATTAAGTAGATATGGGTAAATACCGTTAAACTTTTCAGCACGTTTTCTTTGGTTGTATTAGGACCATATGTTTGTTCTGTGTTTGTACAGCACCTACCACTGTAGGTTCCTGGGTGCTTCCACAATACAAATAATAAAGAAGAAAAAATAATTCTAGTCCATATGTTTACTGGCAGGAGTGTTCACCCAAACAGCACATTTTAAGTACACATTCCAGGGTGCTGGGGCAGGTCACCAGTGCACAACGGCTTAATTTTAGATCTGCTTCTCCCTCACCTGCAGCGGTGCTCAACGGAAAAGATAACCATTGGAAAGTAGGGTTTCACACTGAGGGTCATTTAATTGGATTGAACTCCAGACTGATCACACTTCTATTTTCTTTAAAGCTCATGTGTTGCCTGACCCATTGATTGTGTATTAGTTATATTGACCAATTAAAATGCCAATTAACCTCATGACCAGACCCAGAAGTATGAGTTATTATCATGGCCTTGGTGTGCACAGGAAAGACAATCACACTTAGGAAAGGCATTCTGTCCTTGCAATATTTTTATTAGCACAATTAGCAAAAGCACAAACACTCAAACCCAGCAAAGGAGGCAGTGATAATACAGAATGATCAAAACAACCAGAGTCTGAGCATCTGTATACTCACCATCCCTTGTGGAAAAATAACAAAGTGTCACCTACATCCTCACCAGCATCCTCACCATGAATAGTCATGCTGGCATCTCCTCAGGCACCCAGGGTGGCAGACAGCTTTCATAAAGTAATACACTGATGCCCACTATGCTTAATGCATATTCAATAGTGAATTTCAGCTGCTTTTCCTTATCTGTGTTTCCTCACTATACTAATGTTGGGGTGCCTTTCGGATGCCTTTCCCCTATAGGTTACTAGGCCTTTTACTTCAAGCTTATTAGCATATATATCAATTATGGTATACTTGTGGTCAAACATCTGCTGATATTCCTAACTTAAAATATCTAAAGATGTTATAAATTGGCACTTTGTGGTTACCTGTCAGCAGTTTAGCAACACTTACCTACAACATCACTCTATCTTGCAACAATTATGATATAGAGTCATTTATGGGTTAGTTACTTATGACAAGTCTTTAGATCTTGGGCTGTAGTTGGTTTGACTAAACTATTATCTTAACAGGCTTGAGACATGTAGGCTTTTGCATTACTGCCTTAATAAACACCTGCGTCTTGCCCACCTATACCTATGGGCTACACAAAGTAACTTGTTTTGCTCTCATGTCAAAAACATCCCTTGAGAAAAGCAGCTTGCTTACTGCAACTGTTTTTTTTTCTGCTCAGTGTAATTAAAAGTCAATCAAACAAACAAAAATTGCCCCCTTAAATTCTACCAGATCAACAAGGTTTAGGGTAGCCCTGGAATGTCCATGGAAGTTTTGCCATGGAGTTAAGTGAGGCCAGAATTTCACCCATGGTGTATTACGATATTTGCTTATTACACTATTCATAACTCTCCCCCTGTGACCTGGTTCCCCCTGCTTGTTTGTTGTTCCCTCTTGCTTATTATCTTCTATCAGGGGTCAGCAATTTCTGGCACACAGCTTGCCAGGGTAAGCACCCTGGCGGGCCGGGCCAGTTTGTTTACCTGGTGCGTCAGCAGGTTTGGCCGATCGTGGCTCCCACTGGCTGCGGTTCGCCATCCCAGGCCAATGGGGGCAGCGGAAAGCCATGGCCAGTACATTCCTCGGCCCACGGCACTTCCCACCATCCCCATTGGCCTGGGACAGCAAATCGCGGCCAGTGGGAGCCATGATCGGCCGAACCTGCCGACGCAGCAGGTAAACAAACTGGCCCGGCCCACCAGGGTGCTTACCATGGCGAGCTGCGTGCCAGAGGTTGCCGACCCCTGTCTTATAATTTTGTCTTATGAACCTATATTCTTGTGAATCCTTTGTCTTACAGTGCCTAGCATATTGGGCCCCTATACATATTGTTGCAGTACAAATAAGCTTTAATTAAAAATTTTTAAAACTCATTATATGGAGGGGCTAAACAGACTTAATCTCCAGTTCAGGCAGAATGGAGAACAGTTATCTCCCAAAAAGAGGCTCTATCTGTGCATGAGTAAGGAGCCAAGTACTGCTTCAGAGTTTTCATTTTAAAACAACAAAACACCATACATAATTTCTCATGTTTTGTACCCGCCCTAAACGTTTCTCATAGTGTGTATCGGGGATAGCATGGGGATGAGATATACAGTGAGGCTTGTGGCATAAAGACTGGTCACAATTTTTAAAGAAGCTTAAAAATTTTCAAAGGGGCTTTTCTAAACAAAAAGTGATCACAAGAATTTTGAGAATTGAAACAAAGAGCTAGATTGTGGTTTTTGAGCCACAGCCCTACACAAGGAGTGTTACAGAGCTGCACCACAGCAAAGGAAGGGCTAGCAAAGGCAGAGTCTTTTGATATTGCCCTGTGCATATGATGGGTGACAAATCTGTTCCAATCCAGCTTGAAAGGAGCCACCACATTGGTGAGCAAAGAATCAGTGCGGGGGTGGAGACACGGCCCTGCCTCTTTAATCCAACTTTAGAGTTCTGCTCCTTGCTGGGTGAGCAGGAACAAAAAACTAGAGCTGGGCAAAAAAATTGTTATTTAAACATTTTTCAGCAAAAAATGAAGGGTCAGGGACACCAAAATATTATGCAAAGCCATGTCAGTTTTGCTGAACAGTTTCAGTAAAAAAAAATCCTTACAAATTCCCCCTCCTAAAATATTTCATTGATGTTCTCAAATGAAAATATCTGAATTTTCAAAATGACTTCTTGTTTTGAAATTTCCTTTAATTTTATTTTTTTAATGTAAAAAAAAAAAAAAGCTCACCATTGAAAGGTGAAAGGGAGCATGTTTCAACCAACCTGAAACTATTTGTTTTTAATTTATCTTTGTTTGGAATTATCAGCAAATCAAAAAATCAATTCTTCATGCAGCTCCAATGAAATGTCCTGCACTGGCCAAAGGGCAAGGACTGTTGTTGTGTGAGACCCTTGCACAGCCGCACAAGGAAAGGGGGAACTTCCAGCTCATCCTTCTGCAGCCAGATCTGGGCTACATATAATATAATCCTAGGTTTACAGGGACAAATCCTGCATTCCTTACTCAGAATTTTGCCTTTGGATCTGACTCAAAGCTTTGAAAATGACAGCATGTATCCCAAAGTGATATTTGTGAGTTAAGAGCTCATTCTCTTAACAGAGTTCTAACACTGTGGGTGAGGGGTCGCCAAGGCTGGGCAGAGAGGCTCAGGTTTCGGCTTCAGCCTTTGGCAGTGGGGTTCAGGTTACAGGCCCTCCCGCCCAGAGCTGAAGCCCTTAGACTTCAACTTTGGCCACCCAGCCTGGGATGGTGGGGCTTTGGACTTTCCCCCGGCCCCCACCAGCTCAGGCTTTTCTTTGAGCCACCGTCCTGAGGTTGTGTAATAATTTTTGTTGTCAGAAAGGGGTCACAGTGAAATGACGTTTGAGAACCACTGTGAGAATGCAAAAACATACAGCTTTTGCAATATTTCCACCCCATATTTACTAGCTATAATATACCAGCTGAACATGCTTTGGTGTTGTAATAGCAAATAGTTATCTTCCATCATGACTCCTTGTCTCTGCATAATAAGAGACTTATTTTTCTCCTCCTTACATAATTGTCACTCTTTTTCTTCTCATCTGTTCACCAAATTAAAAGAAAAAAAAAAGAGGATTATTGATAGGTTTGCCTACAAGTCTGTAATGGCATCTTCCTAATGGTTTGTGCTTTGATCTTCAATTTCCCTGGTTGCACTATTGAACACTCATGAGTGGAACCATTAGCCCTAATCACCAGTTCTCACTTAACAATAAGAAAAATTGACAGCCAGGCCTTGTTTTCAGAATTAATTCTTAGTAATGGGTCTGAGGGTCCTCTCCCACTACAGTATTTAAGCTGTGACTCTTTAATGCTCACATTACAGAGCACAAAAAAATCTCAGTCGTTGGGAAACAAGGTGCATTCATGTACAATACTATTAGAATAAAAGAGAGTTTCCATTGACAATGAACATTTGAAAATTGTAGTATGCGAAAAGGGAGAAAGAGTTGAGGCAAAATTCCTGAAAAATCTAAAGATAGAAAAACCTTTCAAGGATTATGTTGTCATTTATACAATGCATTTGGAAGTGCCGGGCTGACTGGTTCCAGCTCTTCTCCACTAGGCCATGATGCCTCCAGTTCCCATAGGCTTTTTTCTCATTTCCTTTCCCCTACCACAATAGATCACTTGAAGGATTTTTTTCACAAGATCGGCCTATGAAGCATCCCCATGTGCATGTGGATTTCCTCTTTTTTGCATAGAGGGGCAGGGGTAGGGTTTTAATTACCTCTGCTTTAGTGCCCTCCCCAGACTTAAGCTATAGGGAACATTATGGTGTTGGGTGTTTGATGTGTACTTTAAAGCTGAAAAGCACCACATCATATTATTCTATATGTCAAATCACCAGGTGGAATGAGCAGAGGCACTGTGGGCTGGAATCATTTGCACCTGTGCAAACTGAGAGCACAGCAGGTGTATAATGCTAATAAATTTTTTTTTCGGTATCTATTAAAAAGAGGCTTATGCTGGATGTTTCAAAGGAACATGAACCCCACTGCAGCTGCATAACACAATGCAATTAGCTTATTCATGGCTGTGTACTAGTCCCTTATCTAAAATAAAAGCTCAGACAGACATAGGAGTGGAATTTTCAAAAGTGCTTAGCAACGATCTTACTCTACTCCTGTTGAAGTCAATGGGAACAGAGCTAGGGCAAAGCTGGGTTGCTCCTGAACATCACTGTATCTCTGCATCAGGGGTAAAATGAGTATTTTTATACATATTTTTTGCTTATAGATCACCTGTTTCCCCGGCTGTCTTTTATTAGCAGAGATCCAGTAGGCCATTCAGTTGCTTGCATTATTTATTTATGTTTCATTTTGTCTTGGTGGCTCTGTTCTGACCCCTCCCCACATGTCAGCATGAAAGGGCTCTATAATCCAGTACCATATGATGCAAATTACAGGAAACTTCCACGTTTTGGGGAGGAAGGACTTTGGACTGAATGTCCTGCCACCCTGACTTTTCTGGGTGTCTTCTTGTTCAGACCAGCTTTGTCACTGCTCCCCTGCTTCTTCCTGGAACCTTTGTTATACTACAGCCCAGTATTTGGATACCCATTCCGGCATGCTGTGCCATCCATTTTTTGTTATTATTTCTGTACTGAAACGAGTATACAGGCAGTGTATTCTATCATGCATTAGGCTGGGACTCTTTTTCCTTAATCCAGTCATGCATGAGTCACTGACAGAATGATTAACAACGGGCCAGTATGTGCGGTTTGATTCTCATTTTACACCCACATAGAAGGTCAATAGGAGACATCACTGTTGGTATATATGCCTAGCATTGTCGTTTTGAAGAAACTCAGTGATAAAGGTCTTCCCAGTTTTTTGCTCTTTTGCAGCAGTCTGTACGTAATTTTTAGGACCCGTCAAATCTTTCCGCTTCCTCATAGGAAGCAAATGGTTTTCCAAGACATGCATTTTTTTTTAAATCTTTCACAGCAGAACAACCAAATAAATAAATAAATGAAATCACTAGATGTAAATTGCCATCCATTATCATAAATAATCTGCCATGGATTTCCTTGGTGGCTAATAATGGAAGCTAAATATGTAATAATACTATTTGTAGTAAATCATAATGGGAAGCAAGGCTACCATTTACTGTAATAATCAACTACCAGCATAGTAAAGAGAGAAACTTTAAAAGGTAATCAAACAATGCTAACAGAAAGATTAGGCTAAAGTTCATAAACCAGTTGTATTGGCTGAAGAATAAAAACCAGGCCTTTGGCAATGTTGTCATTTAAATGACCACCCCTTGTCATTTTATAATGGATTCAGTAAAGGTGATTTTTTCTTTCGTTCTTTCTTTTTTCCTTTTTTTAGGTAACCAGGACATTACAGTTTCTGCTGCAGACTCTGCTTTGATGGTTTTCATTGTAGTTACTTTCTTAGATTAAGCTTAAATACTGTGATGCCTTGTTCCTAATGCACATTAATTTTCCATCGGTACCTCTTATTCAAAGAAAAAATATGGGACTATGTCATTAGCCTGCTGGATCAGGGATAAAACTATCCTGTTTGAAATGCATATTTCTGTGTCAACTGTAGAGAATACATAAGATAGAATGTAGCTGACAAGTGAAAGGGAGACAGTAATTAAGCACAGTTAATGTGAGCCACCCGTTCAGTCTATGCACCTCAAAAGTACCAACAACTGTATCAATAGACAAGGGCAAGAAAAATGGCACAAAGAACACTTTAAAATAAATATCTCTGAAGGGGTGGGGATAGGTATCATACACAATTGTATTTCCCAAATCTTGCCTTTCTTATTTATTTGAATTACAGTAGCACACCAAAGTCCCAATCAAGGATTAGGCCTCAGGCATGCTGGGTGTTGTACAAACATGTGCTGCAAAAGGACAATATGTGCCCTAGAGAGGTGAGTGTGAAATTCTGACCCTATTGAAGTCAGCTGGAGGAATTTTACCATTGACTTCATAGGGCCTAAGATTTCACTTCTAGTGTGTAAGTAGAGGCAACGTGTCCATGGAACAGACAAATGAACAGGGAAGAGGAGACTGAGGGAACATTAAAAACAGCCCATTTTGTAAAATACATGGCAATCTCATTTTGCCACCGGCTTAGCCATTTTTAGACAGCTCCATACTGCAGGCAGTGCAACTCAGTTAAATCCCGAGGAGAATAAGGTGAGGACTTTACAGATCTGTTTCAGGACACTTTTTCCCCTACTCAGAGAGAGGTACAGGGAAAAAGGGGGGAAAAAAAGGTGCTTATGAGTGAAGCGAGCAAGCAAGTATTCAAGCTGGCTCTGCCTAACTTATAAGGGAGTTGAGGGGCTTACAACAGCTGCTTAATGGTATCTGATAGGACCTGTCACAAATGTCATATGAACTACATTATTCACAGATAACCAAGTGGAAAAATGACACCAACCTGTGTCACAACAGGTGGCTGCTGGGTGACAAAATACATTGGACTACCCAACTATCAGATGAAAGATGCCATGGAACTTCTGACTATCCATGATAGGAAACAGATATTTGCAAAATGGGAGGGACCATAAAAGCAGACATGAGGCCACATCAGGATTTCTCTTTCAAAAAGGAATTGCTTTCCCTAGGAATGGGCCAACAAAATTGAATCTCCCATAGTTTTCCTAGCAGCTTGGGTTATGGATGAAATGACAGTGGGAAAGCAGAACTGGCAATAAGCCCAAAACATGCACATTTTGCTTTGAATGCAAATGTTTTCCCCAAAGATATCCTGAATGAGCACATAGGTGAAATGTTTTCAATGCCCTGAACAGGATCATTAATTGATTCTACCACTACTGTCACATTTCAGAGACCCTGAAATCTGCAATTGAAAGGCAAATATCAGATTAATACTTGGTAAACAGTGATTGGTTTTGAAAATAAGGAAATGAAGCAAAGAACTGTCCCATCATGTATAGTATGGACCTCAAGACAGCCTAACACAAGCAAATCTTCTCTGGAAAAGGTTATGTCAGACCTCAGGTAGCATCAAATGGAAATGACTTTCTACTTCTGGTTAAGAATTTTTGGTAATATAAACATTGAAGATCCTATGATCCACAACACAGCCAAGAGCATGACTTGCAGCGTTACAGAATTACATAAATTTCTGCAGGCTTGTATTTCATTTGAAATAACTTGAATATGAGAAATACTATACAAAAGTAACAAGCAACTGTATTTCAGTGAAGAAGATGAAGATGCAAACAGATCAGCAAATATTGAGCATTGTAGGAAACACTAGATTATTCCCATCTTTCCTTGTATAAGAATTTAGTACTCATGAAGATGCCAAATTATTGCAGAGTAAAAGACTCAGTTTACCATGGAACACTCTTAATACAGGCAACAATATTTGTTGCCAAAATATTTCCATTTTTTGTTTGCTTCTTTTCCTACAGGAACCATTTCTCTGGGTGAAAAATTTGCTATCCACACTGGATAAAATATTCTGGACATAGTTTCATGAAAATTTTGAATTTAAAAAAGCACCTGAGAAAGAGCTCTCATCAATGTGTCCTGTAGCTAAATAACCCAATGCATTTAAATGTCAGGATCTATGTCCTACGTCTACCACTCAGGAGCTTTCATCCTACCTCTACCACTCATTAGCCTGAATAGTACTTTTGCAAATATATTATATTGATCAACAATGTTTAGCTGTGAAGTAGGGAAATATAATTATTAGAGCTGAGCAGGAAAGGGATTTCCCATCCCGTGAGAATTTTCAAGATTTTGACATCTTTTATAGTCCTGAAATGGGACAAAAAGTCGATGTTTCAAAAATGTTTGCAAAATGATAATCCAAAATAAAAATGGATCAGGTCAAATGAAAACTTTAATTTAGATAATTTCAAAAATTTTCATTTAAATTTTGACCTTTTTTTTTAAAGCACAAAATAACTAACCTTTCAAAAACAAATATCATTTTGAATCAAAAACATTTGTTTTGAAAATGGTAGAAATAAGGTATTTTAACCATTTCACATTTTTTCCAAATCCTTTTTCAAATTGGGAGATTCATCAAAACCACCTTTCCCAGGAATGGTTTCAGTTGCAATGAACTGACAATTTCTGACCAAATAAACTCAGTCACAAAATTCCCCATTAGCTCTAATAATTATGTCTGTGTGACAGATATGGCAGTATATTTGAGTGAGAATAGTTAGACCTCAGGTCTTCTTTATAACTAATATTTATTATTTCTATAGTGTCCTGTGAGTACAAGATCCTAAATCTACTCTACTGTAGTCCAGTGATTAGGTGAAGGACTGAGGAAGGAAGACTGGTTTCTAAACTTGGCTCTGAAACTGGCTAGCAGAGCAACCTTGGTCAAGTCTCTGAACCTGTGTTTCCCTATATTTGAAATGGGGATAATGATACTTACACCTACTTCCTGCTTCATAACTTAATCATGTTTTAAAATGAATAGTATTTGCTAAGCAAGATTAAGGCCAGTGAGAGGAAGAAATAGAACCCAGCAGAATCTTGTGCTTCACCTTCTGATTAACTAGGAGGTGGTTTGGGGGAAAGAGGCTAGAGGAGGAAAGGCTCTTCTTCCAGCTTCTTCGAAATCCTCTATTGAAAGGATTTTGCATAACTGTGGGTTTTTTCAATATTTTCATTCTTCATTACAGTCTTCTGAAATCTCATTGTTTAAAAAAATCTAAATTATGGGAGCGTGAAATCATGCAAAATAAGTTGGCACAAAATATTTCATGAATTTCGCCCAACCTACCAACAACCTCATAGGCCAGAGGTAACAACTTATTTGTACGCTTGTATTACAAGGTATTCTACATTTTGGAGCTTTGGCATCAAGGAACTATAGTACAGTGTGTTTTAAGAACATAATTCAGGTTGCAGAGTCCCTAGGATTTTTTTGCCTATTAATGCAATGTAACAAGTGTCTAATTTGCCCACAATGCTCACATTTTGCTCTTTCTTCAGAATACACCAAGCCTTTGCTAAGTGGGTAATTGAACTACAATGAAAACATGAACATGACTTTCCTTTCTGTCTTGCAGAGTGAAAGATCTAAGTAGTAGGGAAGAAAAAAAAACAAAACCCTTATGCTTATGATGTTTGGTTTCTGATTTCTGAATCTATCTTATGAGAGCCACTTCAATGGACAGAGTATCTCCTTCACCAAGCATCTCTGCATTATTAATAGCTGCCACACTCTGGCATGCTTGAAAAATTGCTTTTTGCAATGAAAAATTAGGTTCATGTAACAATCTTTCATGAATTTGTATATGTCTTCCACTAATTAGTCTCTTAAGTACTTCATCTGTGTCATCACTAAATCTTATACCAAGTAGAAAATGGATAACTGCAGTGTACAGGCCTGTAATTCCTTCAGACATTTCTTCATGCTATTGCAATCTATGACATTCAGAAACTATATTAACCTTTGGAGTAAAGTGAATTTCCAGAGCAGTAATAGCAGAAGCATATGTATCACCTTGATCTAGCCGGGTATGGAAAATACACTCTCCTTCTTTGCCCAAGCAATGATGCAAAATGCTTCAGTTATGTGTATCAGGCCATGCTTGCCGTGCAACATCAATCACAAATAGGTAATTTTTAAGCATTTTCATCCACATTCAAAACAAAATTGATGCATCTCTTGGGCAAGGAAGAAAACTACCAAGTACTAGAACAGCAGCAAAAAGAGATTGTCTCATCACTAGCTTCTTGTGTGGGTTAAAGTAATAATGACAGATGGCAATAGATTTATTCCAACATTTACTGCAATGCAGCTATTTCTGCCTTCTTTGCTATTAAAGTGGTTGCAACCACTTTGTCTTTCAAAATGGTGTCCTTTCACTTATTTAGATGGTAAATATATTTTGCATTAAACGTGCATAGCAGCAGAAAAAAACATTTCTCACAGTGTAAATGGAAAATGCTTTCCTCAACCAGACAGAAAACCATGGATTGGCCTAGGCCATTGTTAAAATATAGGCTCTGATCTTGCAAACACCTATGCATGACTGCATACCCATTGGCTTCAGTGAGGCTACTCACACATCTAAAAATAATTTAAGCATTTATGTGTTTGCAGCATCATTGGACTACCAATACCCTTCTCACCTTAGATCATTGGATCCCTTTAAGTAAAAGTAAGCAAGCAAATAAATAAATAAAATAAAATAAAAATCTTCTAGTGCAATAATGGACTAGTAACTCGGCATATAGTAGAGCAGGGGTGGTCATAATACTGGCCCTCTGAGACACGTACAACATTCTTCAGAAGTTTGAGATCCAGAGCATACCCGCTGGGGACTGAAGCTTGGAGCTTCAGTCCTGCTCCTGCTGAAGCCCCAAGCCCTGGCAGGTGTGCCCCACAGGCCTGAAGCCTCAAGACCTTCCTTCCCACTGGGTAGAAGCCCCTATCACCCCACCCCACTGCAGGGTAGAGGTCCTGAAACCCGCCCCCCCATCATTCTGGTAGTGGAGAATGGGAGGGCGTTCCACGAGTTGCACTTTAATGATAAAAGAGCCGCAAGTGGCTCGTGAGCCACAGTTTGGCTACCCCTGCAATAGAGGCTTCTTCAATTAATAGTAATGCCTTGCTCTTATACAGCACTTTTCATCAGCAGATCTGAAAGCACTTTACAAAGATGTAAAGAATCATTACTCCCATTTTACAGACTGTGAAACTGAGGCAAAGTGACTTGCCCAGGACCGTCCAACAGGCCAGTGGGGAGCCAAGATTATAACTCAGGCTCCCAAGCTCCCGTTCTAGTGCTCTATCCACTAGACCACACCAATTCAACTCCAGCACTTCTTCAGAAAAGGGAAGGTGAATAGCTACTCTATACACTCTGTTACAGAGCTATATTTGGATTAAATATTTTTCTGTGGCACTGTCTATGCCTGGGGTCGGCAACCTCTGGCATATGACTCGCTAGGGTAAGCACCTTGGCGGGCCAGTCCAGTTTGCTTACCTGCCATGTCACCTCAAATCCCTGGCTTTTATCTCTTCTTTTTGAGAATTTCTTGACTCTTGGATAGATGAGTGAGTATCCCATTGAATCTTTTCAGCTGGTAGTTTTAGTTCTACCTGCAACCACAGTAAACTTTCTTTAAACAACTGGAAAGTATGCTATGCTATGCTAGCACTGAGTGAAGAAAGATAAAATTTATGGAAAAATGTATGGAATTGACTTGATGAATATGTTTGAGATTATTTACTCGGTTCTATAATATAAGTAATGAAAACGAATGTTTACCAAATATTTCAAAGGAATATTGCAAAGCTATTCAAATAAATAATACAATGACAATTGTTTGACAGCCTCTAGTAATGGGCATTATCAGTTTAGACTAGATTATGCCATTTAGGACCAGCCCTGCATTGCCACAGGGGAACCATAAGAAGTTATTCTACTCCCAGAAATGCAGGTGTGATATGCAACATATTCACCATATGTAACCAGTCAGTTCTAGCAACCTGTGTGTGCAAGAGGCAGAACCATTGTATTAAACTTCTCCTCATCTTTCCCTACTCCTTTTCATGCATCACATGGATTCAAAAAAGAACAAGAAGGTTTGAAAAACAACTAGATAAGTTCATGAAGGATAGGTCCATCAATGGCTATTAACCAGGATGATTAACCAGGGATGATGTCCCTAGCCTCTGTTTGCCAGAAGCTGGGAATGGGAGACAGAGGATGAATCACTTGATTATTACCTGTTCTGTTCAATCCCTCTGGGGCACCTGGCCTTGGTCACTGTCGGAAGACAGGATACTGGGCTAGATGGACCTTTAGTCTGACCCAGTATGGCCTTTCTTATGTTCTTACACATCTCCATGAGAACAGGGGCTGAGCCACATAAGGGAGGGAGCTCCCCTCATTGGGACAGTGCTTACATATAAAACAGGGCACTGATTAGTGCTTAGCCTTCTGCTCTGGCCATATGATTTAAAGAGGAAGGGGAAATAAAAGTCCTATAGAACTCTCCAGGACCTATACTTGCCCCCTCTGCCCCAACCCATAGATCTTCAACTCTACAAAGGAGCCATAAAGCCAGCTCAGCTGGTTCCTGTGCTGGTGTAGTGTTCCTACAGCATCCACTCATGGTCTACAGCATCTGAGGATTTCCTGGGGAAAAGAGGATGCAAATGGGCACAATTTAAAGGAACACCAAGGCTCCTGGCTAACCCTAAGATCAGGAGTCACAAAGATGGAGTCATAAAGCCACCTTTGTCCCTTTCTGTTCAGTCTTGGCCTGAGCGAACTTGGCCAGACGGCCCTCCAGTTTCAGTCTGGAGTTTTGGTTGGTCTCCCCAAGTGCATCATCCTCATAACTACTTATCAAGTGAACATGCTGTCTGGGAGGAGTGATTTATTGGGCTGCAAAATAGAGTCAAAGATCTTAGCATGAACAAATCTTTCAGGCTCCATCTGAGCTCTTCCACAGATTAGGGGCACCCACTATCTTCTATCTATGCCATTGTTTTACAACTTACTTTTATTTAAGCTTGATTCACACTTCTGTAACTAAAATATCCTTAAGCAATTTTCAGCTTTGCACAGACCCAGAATGCTAATACTTAGTGACATTTGTATTTGATATTATAAGTTCTAACATTAAATGCAATGTAGTCCTAAGGACAGTCTAATCACTTATACTTTAACAAGTGAATTGTAAGGGAAAACTTTCACATTTAAAAACAGGTGAGAGGACAGGGGCTTGGGCTTCCTGATAGCGACATGCAAAATTTTTAGGCAGCCTTAAAGGAAAACAAAACAAAACATAGTATTATACAAAAGGAATTTTTCTCTCATGGAATCCACAGCACAACAGTAATGCAATTTGCTCTTACTGCAGAAGAGATGGCAGCATAGTGAAATAGGTAACCACAAAGGGACATTAATTCTAGAAGCCTACTAAAAAAATGGTGTGGTAGGAACATCTGCACAGTTTGCATGTGAAGCAGTTCTAGACCACCAGCAGCAGAGAAGGAGGACAGAGGAAGGAGGAGAAGAGGGAAATCAGAAGGATGACTCAGAAAGAAATTAGGAAGAAAAGATGTGGAAGAGGGCTGGCAGTTCTTAAAAGATGTCATACTAGAGGTTCAACATCATGCTATTCTGACACAGAGGAAAGATAAGAAGAGCCATAGGAGGACAATGTGGCTGCATGTATCTGAAACCCAAAAGGAAGGCATACAGGAAATGGTAGAAGGGGTATGTCACCAAGGACATATACATGGGAACTGCGTGAGCAAGTGGGGACAAAAATCAGGAAAGCCAAGGCAAAGACTGAGTTCCAGCTGGCAAGAAATATTAGGAACAACAAGAAGTGGTTCTTAAATATGTCAGACAAAAAAGAAAGCTCAAGGACAGTGTGGGACTGCTACTCAATGGAGAAGGTGAACTGATAACAGAAGGTGATAGGAAGGCAGAGCTGCTCAATACCTACTTTGCTTCAGTCTTTTCACAAATAATGACATGGGACCAGAAAACAAGCAAAGTTGCCATAGACAATAAAGAGGAAGGGATGCAGATCAGGATAAGTAAAGAATATCTCAAAACAGAGCTGCCCAGAGGATTCAGGGGGCCTGGGGCAAAGCAATTTCGGTGGCCCCTTCCATAAAAAAAAGTTGCAATACTATAGAATACTATATTCTTGTGGGGACCCCTGCAGCGCCCAGAGCCTGAGGCAAATTGCCCCACTATCCTCCCCCCGTCCCCAGACAGCCCTGAGTCAAAGATCTTCTGACCAATTTGAACGAATTCAAATCAGTGGGATCTGATGCTATTCACCTGAGGGTACTGAAGTAATTAGCTGAAGATATTTCAGGGCCCCTGGCAATAAATTTTACAAAATCATGGATGACAAGAGAGGTCCTGAAAGGCTGGAGAAGGCTAATATAATACTCATTCTTTAAAAGAGGTAAAAAAGAAGAGCCAGGGACCTGTAGACCAGCCAGCTTGACTTCAGTAGCTGGGAATCTGAGCAATGTATAAAACATTCAATTTGTGAATACCCAGAAGATGAAGGGGCAATCACGAGCAGGCAGCATGAATTTACCAAGAACAAATCATGTCAAACCATCTTGATTTCGTTCCTTGACATGACATTCTGATAGTTAAGCTGGAGAAATGTGGCAGAACTATCATTAAGTGGATACATAATTGGTTAAACAACCACAAACAAAGAGTAACTGTTAATGGAATGATGTCAGATTGGAGGGATGTCTTAAGTGGGGTTCCAGAGGGATCTGTTCTGGGTTTGGTTTTGCTTAATATCTTTATTAATGATCTGGATGTTGGAATAGAGAGCATACTGATCAAATTTGCAGATGACACAAAGCTTGCGGGGGGTTGTCAATACTTTGGAGGATAGAGCTAAAATTCAGAGGGATCTTGATAAATTGGAGAACTGGGTTATAGACAACACAATGAAATTCAACAAGGTCAAGTGTAAGGTGCTACCCATAGAGAAGAGAAAAACAAATGGTTTAGACACAACATATTCTGCATCTTGACAGGGGGTTAGACTAGATGACTCTCACATTCCTTCCTGTAGTCCTGTGATTCTAGGATACTTCTACACTGCACAGTCCTTTTGGCAGCCTGTAAAGTAGATACACTGCACACACTCCCAGCACAGGTTAAAACAGTAGTGTAGATGATGAGGCACTGCTTAGGCGAGTAAAGACACACCTGAACCCTTAAGGTATGTCTACACTACATGCTTCTTAGGCGGCATGTATAACCCCCTAGCATGGATATAAATGGTAGGGTAATTGGTGAGGCATGGCTTAGGCAAGTAGAATAAAGACATGCTTGAAGTGTGTGGGTATGTATGGGAGTACACACCCTACATGCACTCTACTTCCCAAACTGTGCCTCCCTGTCTACACTGCTATTTTAACATGTAGTATCCCACTGCCAGAGTCTCTCTGCTCCTCTGGAAAAATCTCCCCCAGCAGGGAATGGCTCTGCCAGGCAGGAGACAGTGGGAAGAGGGTCTGCCAGCTCCCTGTGTCTCTCCCTTGGCAGAGCCTTTCACTGATTCTATGTAGTGTGTACACAGCAGTGTGGACACAGCTGGCTTTTCAATGTGGTGAGTAGCTACACGAAACATATGTCACGTGGTCATTGATGTTCAGTGTAGACATACCTTCAGACAGGTCCATATTACTAGACACCCCTTGAGTGGCATTACCTTCATTATCTTTTTACTTATACATCAGCCCATAAGTGCAGGAAATGGAAGATAGGTAAATGACTCATTCAATGATATAGCTCTTACAGAAGATACATTGGAAATGGCATCAGATGCCATCCTGCAGCCTAAATGTCAAGTTGACCACAAACTGGTATTGCATTTTCAGCCCTATTTAATTCTGTAGAGTTTTTCTGGAACAGATGCAATGACAGAAATAACCCTAGAGACTACCACTAGTGTTGTGTATATAGACTAGTTGTCATGTTTTTCAGATTTGAGAGCAAAACACTAAGTTAGTTGGTCATAAACCCTATTCGTCAGCCTGCAAGTCAAAAGATTACAATGCTCAGGTTTAATACTGTAGGACTCAGAAAAACAGGAATGTGCCAATTGTCATAGCAGGTCCAGTTTCCTGAGTCTGACAATGTCCACTACCAGATGCTTCAGTAAAACAAGTTTTAAAAAATCCCATAGTGGTCAATTTTTTACAAATAACCTGCTCATCGAGGAAGTTTCTGGCTAATGAGATGAGATTGGCTTAGGAAGGTTCACATCTTTTTCTAGGCAAACATAGATAGATAAACTCTGCAGATGTTCTCATTATCCATATACATGTATAATCCCTTTTTTAATCCTTCCGGGGTCTTAGGCTTAATGATATTTGGTGGCAACGAGTCCCACAAGTTAATTATGCACTGTGTAAACCAAATATTTTTTTCTTTCATTGGCTTTAAATTAAATGGCCTTTTTATTTCACTAGATATGTTTGTTCTTTGAGGGTGTACATTTTTTGCCAAGTAGAAAATTGACAAAAAGGCAAATTTTCATGAAACAATTTTTTTTTACTGAAATAGTAAAAATGTTAAGCTATTAAACAAATTTTATTTTATTAGAACAGCTTTGGAAAAGCTGTTTTTTCTTCTGGCATATCATATATGCTCTGGAAAGGAGCTGAATACAGGTCTCAGACAGACAATCAGCAGACCCATCTCCACTCAGAATTATAAGGGTGGGTTTTGACAGTGTTTGGGGTTACTTTGCAGAAGACTACTGTATATCTGTGAAGTCTCTCTATTTTGATAGGTGACTCTACTAGGAGATAGCTGGTTTCTAGTTTCATGTTTAGATTTGAATTTTATTCAGTTTTAAAAACAAATTTGAAGAGGGGAATATTCTTCCCCCAGACAGTGGCAAAATGATATTTTGATGCGAATTCATAAACAAATATGAATCACATGCCTAGTGTTTGCTTTCAAGGTTATATTTAAGGGCTTTTTCTAGAAGGAATCACTGAACTGTGCTTCATCAATAAGTTTGTTACTATTTGAATGGCTGCCTGCTTAAATTTTAACTGACTTGTTATTAGGCAAATTATGCTGCAATGTGAAAGTTCATAACCCTGGTGATTTGCAGTTAGCAACTCTTTCTACAGCCAGAAATAGATGTCTCTTAAAGGTTAGTTGCTTATAGGAGAGCGTTTAGGTAATGAACCTAGCCATTCCTTGGGTTATTTTGTATGGTATTTATATTCCTGTGTTTCAGTTCTGTAGCAAAATACAGCATAATTTTAATGTCACTGAGCATTATGAAAACTGCCATTCCATGTATTGAAACTATAACCATAAACATATTTTAACCTGTGTGACAATATTATTTCCTAACTTTCAAAACAAAGTGGTTTACAACTTGCATATTATATGATTCCTGTGTGTACATCAATCATTCACAAACATGTGTAATGCCTGGTATTTTCATTCTCACTAGCTAATAAATTGGATCAATAATTCAAACTCATTTCACTTGTGTGTTTAATTAAATGACTGAAGTCTCCATGCATGTAGTCATGTGACTCAATATGAGGACAGCAGGGGATCAAATGCCTAACATGGGTAATTGCACTAAGCAATTAATACAAAAAATATTTGCCAATTTTTAGGCTGTAACTATAACCATAGCTCTTCCATGCCAGTTAGCACAGGGTTCCCACTAGAGGAGCACTACATCTTCTTGTACGGCTGACCTTAGTCACTGAGAATTATATTTTTATATAGACCAGACAGGACTGTAAGAAGGACATGGAATATGCAGACAACATTATATGGTTATATAGTTCAGATACACGCTTCTCTGAATGATTTAAATGTTGGAGATCTTCATTTTGTTTGTATTTGCAGTCACACTTTTTTTTTTTAGGGCAATGCTACAGGAGTGAGTTTTTAAGAAGCAATTTTAATGAGGATTAAAGATGGTAAAGATGGTCAACGGAATGCCTTTTCATCGGAAACTGCCAATTTGTCAAAACTGGATCCATTCACAGAAATGTATCACTCTTGACAAAACTTTTGTTCAGAAGATTTCTTAGGTCCACAATGGAATTTCTGGCCCAAAACCAGAGAGACAGACCCAGTCATATCACCCCAGATTAACCAATAGCCCAGTGGTTAGGGCACTAACTGGTACATGGGAGACTCTGCTTCACCTGATTCAGACCAGGGACTTGAACCTTAATTTCCTCACATAGTAGGTGAGTGCCTGAACCACTAGGCTTTACTGGGGTAGACGTGGATGATTCTCACTTTTTTGTGAACAATTTTGAAAGGTCTCATCTTTGCTTGAAAGCAAATGAGTAATATCTTATTCTTTAATCATTCTGAGTAAGGGTATCAGAAGATGATCCATAATGACTAGCAGAGTGTCAAAGACTTAGCTATATGGAACCATTCCAAGACAACTCATAGGCTAGAAATAGATTCATTTAGAAAAATCAAATCTGTTTGCAGATAATCCATTAACAGGGAAGAAAAGACTAAATTTATCAAATATATTAATCTCTATTAACATTGTACAGAGCTATGCAATCAGTTTTCCATAGTTTCTGAGTACATTTTACACACATACACTTTTTTTTTCAAAAATGAAAGTCATAACAATGCTCATTGCCTGCTTTTAATGTTATTTAATCTAAAATGAGAGCAACAGCTAAATCTCATTGCTTTGTCTGTGCAGTTTACAGTTCTCATTCTGGCATAAATGTGGTTAGAAATGCACCAGGTAAATGAGATTGATCTCCAAATAGTTAATGAAACTGAAATGAAGAATAGATGAGCTAGTGTTTCAGATCCAAGTTTGGAGTCATACTCACTCTTGGCAGAACACCTTATTAACTGGTGCTCATTATGACTGATACAGCATTGTACATCTCCTTTATCTAGAAATAAAGGTTATCAAAGATCAGAACACAATGAGTCTATGAGGTGTTTTCACAACACTTCAACATGTTTTTATTACAGACTATAATGCAGCAATCTATGCTAAGTATTAATATTACAATTATATTACCTGCATCTTACCTGTATTTTGACTGTCAAAAGAAATTATACTAAGTCAAGCTTGGCTAATGGCACAACTAAAAGCAGCATAGAAAAATCAAACGAATGTGAGATCACAGGACTGGGGTTGACAACCTCTGGCATGTGGCTCGCCAGTGTAAGCACCCTGGCAGGCCAGGCCAGTTTGTTTACCTGCCGGGACTGCAGATTTGGCTGATCATGGCTTCCACTGGCTGCAGTTCACTGCTCCAGGCCAATGGGAGTGGTGGGAAGCGGCGGCCAGCACATCCCTCGGCCCGCTCCGCTTCCCAGAGTCCCCATTGGCCTGGGACGGTGAACCACGGCCAGTGAGAGCTGCGGTCAGCTGAACCTGCCAACACAGCAGGTAAAGAAACTGGCCCGGCCTTCCAGGCGCTTATTCTGGCTAGCTGCATGCCAGAGGTTGCCGACCCCGGCATAGGGCAACAATATCATTCATCTTTACTAACGCAACCTGCAGTACGTATGCCAACTGGAATGAACAACTGGAAAGAAACAAACAAGGAAAAGAGATGTACCAGGGAGAAAAAAACATGTCTCACCACAATTTATTTGGTAATCAATAAAGACCTTACTCTATTTTAACAACTAATGAAACATTAGCTTAAAGTGCCCAGAGATAAAGAAATTTCAAATGCCACAAAAGGTTGCCAAGAAGTAAAAGTTTCTGCATTTATAAGATCACTCTCTGAAATACAGAGGTGGTTTAAAGGCAGTAGTTCATTCAGGGGGTTCGGCTGACACCATAACTCTCAAAAGTTTAGAAATGTCAGGTGCCTACAAGATGAATTAATGCCTTGCAGGGATCTCTAATTATATGTTATAGATAAGTTAAATGAAAGAATGCCTCAATTAAGATTAAAAAGGTGTGATTAGTGCAGTTTCTGAACTGTTTATATGTCTATATACTGTACCAGTCCTACACATACGCCTTTGAAGTATAAGAAAAATACTGTGTTAAAATGCATTAGAATTGTTACATTTTAAATGGAAACTATTTGTGTAACTCTGCTTTTCAATAAATTGTTTCCCTCCAGGGTCTTTTCTTATGCTTGGTATATTATTGCAGTTATGGTCCTAATGCTCAGTTACACTAAGGACACTTTACATCAGTCTGGCTGTGTAAAAGGGCAGTGCATTTACTTACACCCACTTTAAGGATTTCTTTTATGCTACAAGAATGGTGGAAGCCTGCCTTAGTGTAAATGAGAACCAGGCCCCAGCTGCCAACCTTTGTGACATACAGCCAGCTGTCAACGTCAAGACCAAAGGATCAGGTTGTGACTGCATAATATTTAAGAACAAACAACAATTTGTAAAAGCATTTTGGTTTCCAAGAGAAGTGCACAAAGTGAACTGAAATACTCAGGAACCTCCACGCTTCCTAGAACAGGGATTTAGCCTATTAAATTACCAGCTGAGGTTTGGGGACACAAGTCAGGGCCTGAAGTGGTAAAATCTATGGGAAAGATCCTAGGAGAGAGAAACTCTGAGAGGTTCTGCATACAAAGGTTTCTCCAAATTCTCCTATTGGGGGCTGGATGTGGATTTGCCTGAAAGAATTTTCAAGAAGCCTGGAAATCTGCACATTCTCTGAGATCTGAGTGGATGTTTTGGAATCAGCCATTGGCTTTGGCCAGTCATGTGAAGATTTTATGTCTCACTGCTGGCCTCTATCCAGCAATCTGTTCCTCCCTGGCACTTCAACTGCCCTGCAATCCCCTCCTGGAAAGGAGATTTCACAGTGTGGAGCAGGAGCTGCTAACAGGACAATACAGCTTGCGACTGTATTTCCTTCTCTATAAAGTTTGCGCCCTGGGGGCGGGTTGGCGACAATACATATTCTGCCCAGGACCACCTACAGCCCTTTCTCTTCACTGATCACTGGCTATCCAGGGTCAAAGGGAATATTGTGATGGGGTGGCTGATATTACTTTCTGAGGTATGAAAGATGGAGATGCAAGCACCGAGTACCCTGTGGACATGGGGGGGAATGTTCTCCTGTCTCACCAACTTTGTGAAATGGCTTAGACCCAATATCTTTCCACATTCAATTCCCACACATTGGAAATTGTTTTTTTTCCAGGCTCCCCATATTCCCCACCCCTAAAGAAAACAGACCCTGTTGCTCGTACAGTTTATGCTAGAAGTGAAAGGCAGTTCTCACAGCCAAGTCTTCCTTCACTTGTGAAAGGCAAATTCCAGTTACCAGGTATGTTTAATAGTAACTTCACTGATCACCATAAAAATCTCCACCAAAAAACCAAACAGTTCTTTAACATTTCTCCTATACTTAGAACAGAAAGTAACTGTGGATAACTGCATAGAACCTGATTACAAAAGAGGATTTCTTTTTAATTGTAACAAATACAAATGACTGACTCTAAGCATGGAGTGCTCCAGTATGAAGCAACCATAGTAAAAGAGGCTATTGTAAAAGTTGCAAAACCCCAGCCATTTATATGATTTTTATTTTATAGCACCTAAATGTCTGCTAAATTCCTCACAGAAACTAGTAAAGACATGAGCCCTGCACTGCAAACTTTTTATAAGCTATAATCCTGTTACTGTAACTGATGTAGGGTTGCCAACTTTCTATTTGCTGAAAACTGAACACCTTTGCCCTGCCCCCTGCTCCGCCCCTTCTCTGAGGCATCATCCCTGCCTCATCCCTTCTCCTAGGCACTGCCCCTGCTCACTCCACCCCCCCCCCCCGTTGCTCACTCTCCCCCACCATCGCTCACTTGCTCATTTTCACTGGGCTGTGGCAGGGGTTGCGGTGTGAGAGGAGGTGAGACCTCTGGCTGGGGGTGCAGGCTCTGAGTTGGGGCCAGAAGTGAGAAGTTCAGGGTGCAGGAAGGGGCTCTGGGTTGGGGCCAAGAGGTTCGGCAGTGGGACGGGGCTTCATGCTGGGGCAGAGGGTTGAGTAGTGGGAGACAGTACAGCTCTGGGCTTGGGGTGTGAGCTCTGCTGTGGGGCCAGAAATGAGAGGTTCAGGGTGCAGGAGGTGGCTCTGGGCTTGGACAAGGGATTGGGTTGTGTGAGGTGCTGAGGGCTCCATCTAGGGGTGTGGGGTCTGGGGTGGGGCTAGGGATGAGGGGTTTGGTGTGCAGGAGGAGGCTCTGGACTGGGGCACGGAGTTGAGGCTCCAGGCAGTACTTACCTCAGATGGTTCCCAGGAAGCTGACGACACTTCCCTCTGTCTCCTAGGCAGAGGTGTGGCCTAGCAGCTCGGTGCACTGTCCCTGCCTGCAGGCACTGCCCCTGCAGCTACCATTGGCCATGGTTCCTGACCAATGGGAGCTGCAGAGCTGGTACTGGGATAGAGAGTAGCATGTGGAGCCCTTGTGGCCACCCCTAAACCTAGGAGCCAGAGGGAGATGCTGCAGCTTTCTAGGAGCCGTGCGTAGTCAGGAAGGCACCTTCCCTGCCTCGCTGCAGGTGGCTAACTGGACTTTTAACAGCCCAGTCAGAACTGCTTATTGGATCTGCCAGGGTCCCTTTTCAACCAGGCATCCTCTAAATTGATGCCTGGCAAACCTAAATTGACAACAGGTGGGCATATTGCAGGATCAGGGCCTTAGCACTATCTTATCTGAAGTCATGCAGTGCGTTTGAGTACCGGGGCCTAAACTCTATTATCTAAAATCAATGGGGCTTCATAGTGGTTCATTAGTCCCCAGTGGGCCATCAATTTGATGACTGGTGCTTTTAACTTGAACTTATTTACATGCTAAACGGTAACTATAGCTATTATTTTCTTTGTTATTTTCTTTTATGTTGTTTGAGAGTTAGAAGATAAAGATAGAGGGTCTGAGGACAATAATGTAAAAAAAAAGTGTAAAAGAGAGCTGACTTTTTTTTTAATAGACCTATCTCTGCCACATATTTTTCCAGCCTCTCCTCCCACTTCCAAATCGTTCATTTTTAAAGAGGCAGAACAAAATATTTCCAAAACAGCTACAAATAGTAGAGCAGGGGTCAGCAACCTCTGGCACGCAGCTCGCTAGGGTAAGCACCCTGACAGGGCGGGCCAGATTGTTTACCTGCCACATTGGCAGGTTCGGCCAATCGTGGCTCCCACTGGCTGCAGTTCGCTGTCCCAGGCCAATGGGGGCTGTGGGAAGCAGCGTGGGTGAGGGATGTGCTGGCCGAGGCTTCCCGTCACCCCCATTGGCTTGGGATGGTGAACCGCAGCCAATGGGAGCCGCGATCAGCCAGATCTGCCGACGTGGCAGGTAAAAACACTGGCCCGGCCCGGCAGGCTGCTTACCCTGGCGAGCCGCATGCCAGAGATTGCTGACCCCTGTTGTAAAAGATCCTTCAGAATTCAGACTTTAAACATGAACAGATGGGAAAGTATAATGGCAACAGACAATTTTTATTTGTTCTTGCTGTTAAATTTCTTTAAAGCTAGTTAATCTTTTTTCCCCCAATGATTAATAGTAATAGACATTAGCCAAAATTTCCAAACTATATTTAATAAAGTTAGGTAATTAAATTCCTACTTAGGAAGACCTAATTTTCAGAGGTGGTATATATGTGCGGCTCATAAAGAATTCAATGAGAATTATGAGAGCTCAGGCCTCTGAAAATAAGGTCACCTTTATTTTGATGCCTAAACACTGATTTAATCTTGCTTCTCTTCAAACACTGAAGTGTTAAAACATTGGGTGCAACATATTAAAACTCCTGAATGATAGCCTACTAAATAAAGCTAAACAGAATTAAAAAGTGAGTTTTTCAGGGCTCTCAAAACTGATATTGAAAAAAGAAAACATGGCATTTCATAGTTTTTCGTTTGATCTCTAACGGGAGTGGCTCAGCTGTTAATGTTCATTTTGAAACAACTTATTTTATTTTTGTAATATTGTCTTTCATCAGATGACGGTAAAAGGAGATGGTCTCGTCTCTGGTCATTTTTTCAAAAGTATTTGAAGTTGAATTTACTGTTTAATAAAAGAGTTGGGCTGATAACACAGGAAATTTAAATTTGTTTTCTAGGTGCATGGGCAGTGGCTATTCCCCTAATGTTTTTAAGGAGATAATTCTATCTCCATATCCATTCACTGCTTGGTCTCTGCTGAATGCTGGCGCCAATTAGTAATAGTTTGGTGTCTTGTTATGTTTTATCAGTCTTTGGGTGGATTTTCTTTTGGTCCTTTGCATATCAGTTTTCTACAAAAAAGTAATGAGTAATTAATATCAAGCAAGTGAAATTGCCACCTTCCCAGGTAGCAGCTGTCTCTCACACACTCCTGAGCCATTATTTGAGTGTTGGAGGATATTAACACTTAATGTCTTCCTCCCACGCTTTGAGTGTGATTCTTGCTCCAGCCTACATACTCTCCCACTTCCCTGCCAAATATGAAAAATCTTATATCCTTCCAAAAAATGCTAAAATGGAACAAAAATACCTTAACAAGCAATTTCTAATAATCTGTTACTGGTAAAGGCATTCATGAAAAAATACAGAGTTTGCAAAATAAACTGAAACTAGTCATCATTCTGCAGTCTACCACTATAGATATTATTTCATAGGAGAAATCTGTATGTGAGTGGCACAGGTAGACAATACAAGAGTAGCAAAAATATGCATTCTGAGTGCTGCTCTAACTTCACTATCCATTTTAACTCCCTAGATGAACACATTTTATACATTATGGCCTAGATTCTCAGTTGCACTGAATTTTTGTTCTGGCTCATTGATTTCTCAGCTCAACCACAAACATGGAGCAGGTTAGAACAGCCTACTGGCTTTTCTAGCCTATGCAAACTAGTAGCAATCCCCAGGGGACAGACAACCATCTATGAGTAGAAAGGAGTGCAACACGCTCCAGTCATGCCTCTTCCCCAAAATGAGGAGCTGCTATCATAGACATTGTGGGATAAATCTCATGAATGTAATATTGGCTCAGATAGGACAGGCAGGGAAAAAACAGAGGTAGTCTTGTATTACGTATCAAGAATGTACACACTTGTTCGGAGGAGCAGAAAAAGGTGAAAGGCAAACCAATTGAAAGTCTCTGGATGAAGCTAAAAGGGGGGAATTAGGGCAACAGCATGGTAGAGAGTCTACGATATACCACCAAACCAGGAAAAAGAGATGGATGAGGCATTTCTAGAACAAAAAACATACATATACAAAACACAAAACCTGGTAACAGTGGGGGATTTCAACTGCCCAGACATCCATTGGAAAAGTAATACTAACGGGCAAAGCACAAAATATCCAGTAAGTTCTTGGAGAAGTGTTCTGGAATACTTCCTGTTTTAGAAGGTGGAAGAAATAAACAGGAGAATCACCATTTTAGACTTGATTCTGATGAATAGGAAGAAATTGTTTGCAAATCTGAAAGTGGAGTGCAATTTGGATAAAAGTCATCATGAAATGATAAATATCATGATTTTAAAGAAAGGAAGGAGCTAGGGCAGTGGAATAAGGACAATGGACTTCAAAAAATCAGATTTCATCAAACTCAGGGAAATGGTAGGTAAAATGTCATGGGAAGAAAAACTAAAGGAAAGAGTTCAGGAAAGCTAGATGTTTGTCAAAGAGACAATATTAAAGGTACAAAAGCAAACAATCCAAATACAAAGGAAAGAAAAGAAGAAACTAAGAGGCCAATGTGGCTCCATCAGGAACTCTTTAATGACTGAAACATGAACAAACTGTTAAGGATGAATACAAAGAATAGCACAAGCATGTACGGGCAAAATCAGAAGGGATTGGCACTAAATGAGTTACTTCTCGCAAGAGACATAACAGGCAACAATAAGTTCTATAAATGCATTAGGAGCAAGGGAAATATGAAGGAAAGCATGTCCTCTACTTACCTCAGTAAGCCAGCTAATAACTGATGTCACCAAGACAGCTGAAGTGTTTAGTGCCTATTTTGATTTAGTCTTCATTATAAAGGTTAATGGTGACCACACACTCAACACAATTAATATTAACAACAAGTGGGAAGGAATGCATGCTAAAAATAGGAAAAAAACAAGTGAAAGAATATTTAGATAAGATAGATGTATTCCAGTCGGCAGGTCTTGATAAAATTCATCATAGGGTGCTTAAATAGCTACTTGAAGGAATTCCAGAACCATTAGCAATTATCTTTAAGCACTAATGAAGCGTGGATGAGGTAGACATATCTTATTTTAGTAAGGCTTTTGACAGACATTCTCATAAGCAAACTAGGAAAATGTGGCCTAGATTAAATTACTGGTGCAAAACTATTTGAAAGACCATACTCCGAGTAGTCATCAATGGTTCACTTTCAAACTGGGAGAACATATCTGGTGGGATCTCGTTGGGGTCTGTTGTCGGTCAAGTACTATTCAATATTTTCATTAATTACTTGGATAATGGTGTGAAGAGTACCCTTATGAAATTTGTGGACAACACCAAGCAGGGAGGGGTTGCAAGCACTTTGGAGGACAGGATTAGAATTCAAAACAACTTTTGCAAATTAGAGAACTGGTCTGAAATCAACAAGATGAAATTCCGTACAGACATGTAAAGTACTACATGTAGGAAGGAAGAGTCAAATGCACAACTACAAAATGGGGAATAACTGGTTAAGTTGTAGTACTGCCGAAAAGCATCTAGGAGTTACAGTAGATGACAAATTAAATATGAGTCAACAATGTGATGCAGTTGCAAAACAGACTAAAATAATTCTGGGATGTATTATCAAGAGTGTCATATGTAAGACATGGAAGGTAATTGTCCATGATGAGACCACAGCTGGAGTACTGTGTCCAGTTCTGGTTGCTACACTTTAAGAAAGATGCAGACAAACTGGAGACAATGCAGAGGACAACAACAACAACAACAACAAGTTTAAAAACTGGTCACATTTGGTCTGGATAAAAGACTGCTATTAGGTGCCTTTGTAACAGTTTTCAAAATGTTAAGGACTGTTATTAAGAGTACTGTAATCAATTGCTCTCTGTGTCCACTGAAAATAGGGCAAGAAGTAATGGGCTTAATCTTCAGCAAGGGAGATTTGGGTTAGATACTAGGAAAAACTTTCTAACTATAAGGATAGTTAAGCACTGGAATAGGCTTCCATGATGCTTTGGGGTTCAACAGAGACCATAAGTGGTTGTGTATCCTCCTGGTCCATAACCCTGACTGTCTCTGTGCTGACTTGGTTCAGATCCCTGTAGCAGCAGCATGCTCACAGCACAATGGCCTCACACTGGCTTCCACAAGCCTGGGTTACTTCTTGTAGGGTGACCAACAACCTGCCAGTCCCACATCTCCTCCAAACCATCTGTCCTGTAGTCTCCAGCCCTGTCACTGAACACTTACAGAAATGATTAAATTCACTGCTCCCTTAAAGCAGCTCATTACCTTAACGTACACTCTATTTTAATCAAGCACTGAATTGGTGTATAGTAAAAGTAAATGAAAAGGCAAAGGTTTAAGTGAGTCCAAGTATAAGAAATAAAAGATAGCAAGGGCTAGCAACAAACAAAAGTACAAATACATTTCTAATACTAAAACTTGATTTAAACTAGTGTCTCTCGTTCAAAGAAGTGTTTCTCTCCAAGTCTCTTTTCCAACATGGCTGAGCAGATGCTCTGGCCAGAATCCTTCACAAAGCTCGAAGTGTTTGGCTTCTTTGTCTCTTTAGGTGAAGGATGCTAAAATGGCAAGTTCAAGCAGGCAGAACCACATTTCTTTGCCTTTAACAGGTTTGGCTTAGGTACTGCTTGCCAAGTCCATTTTAAAAACATATTTCTGGCACATATCTATTAAGTCCTTTGGGGGCCTACCTTACATACATCAAACAAAGATATTAATGATCAATGAGTTATTACTTTTTAAGTGATATATTACATGCCGCCTTTTGGTATGTATCGGAGTCGGCAACCTCTGGCATGCAGCTCGCCGGGGTAAGCATCCTGGCAGTCTGGGCCAGTTTGTTTACCTGCCGTGTCAGCAGGTTCGGCTGCCAGTGGCTCCCACTGGCTGGAGTTCGTCGTCTCAGGCCAATGGGGGTGGCGGAAAGTGACTTGGGCAAGGGATGTGTTGGTCCCGGCTTCCCACCGCCCCCATTGGCCTGGGACAGCGAACCATAGCCAGTGGGAGCTGCAATTGGCTGAACCTGCCAATGCGGCAGGTAAACAGACTGATCCAGCCCACCAGGGTGGTTACCTTGGTGAGACTCGTGCCAGAGGTTGCCGACACCTGGTATATATCACGATAACTGTCTGTCTAGGGTTCACTTAGGGTCACATCTTCCAAAGGAGGTTGCAGAATCCCAACCACTGGAGGTTTTTAAGAATGAGCTAGACTAACTCCTGTCAGGAATGGTCTAGGTTTACTGGGTGCTGCCTCAATGCAGGGGGCTGGACTAGACCATTCAAACTCCCGTCTAGCCATACATTTCTATTATTCTATTACCATTCCCTATGCGTTGCCAGACCAGTGTTAGGGACATTAATCTGATTTTATATTTAGGTATAGCATTTGTGATTGTAGTTGTAGAGCTATTTAATAAGCTAGGCATCATTCCCTAAAAAAGAAGAAAAAAAAAGAAAGAAAAGAAAAAAACCCACACAGACAAGGCCAACTTAATTAAAGATTATGAGGGAATAAACCAAGGGTGGCGAGTGCTGCTGAATTTTAGAGGAACTGGATTAGGGACTCTGGCAAATATCTAAAGCCTCTCTCTTTCTGTATCTCTCCTGTGTTCATACCAATGAGACATTCTGAGGCCCAAATTTCAAACATGTGTATTGAACCTACAACTGGGCTCATAAATCCATATTTAGGCACCTCAGCCAGCATTTACATATCTGTATATAGATTTTGAAGCCTAAATGTAGGCACTTATGTTTCAAAATTTAGCTCTGTGTGGTGATAAAGTAACTCACATTAATCGATTACTTCAGCTATTTCATTAGTTCCACCATATATCAGGTAAGTTTTTATTTTAGATCTTGCCTATTTTTGCTCATAAAATGTTGCCTCAATCCTTTCTCCTCATACATAAAGCTGGATTTTAAATTATTTAAATTATTGTTCTTAATGAGTTTTATTTCATTTGGGCTATTTATTATTTAAATGTATTAAGATAAATACTTTCCAATTAACTACAAAACAGCAATTTTTAGATTCCATAATTGGCAGTTTAGCAGTTATTCCTGATAGCAATTGTACTGTATGCACACAGGAGCCAATTAGCAAGACACTTAAAACTTGACAAGTAAAGATACTCAAGCTATAGTTAGCAGTGGATACAGCAGGTTAACATGCATCCATGAAATATACTTCCTGATTATTTAGCGTTTCAGAACGAAATGAACAAGAAACAAGATTATGAAACCTTATGTGAAAAATGTGTTTGTGAAGGACACAGTTTATCACCTCTGCTAGACAGGACAATGGCCTGATTCTAATCTCCCACCCAGGGCCAGCTCTAGCAATTTCACCACCCCAAGCACGGCGGCACGCCGTGGGGGGTGCTCTGCCGCTCGCCAGTCCCACAGCTCCTATGGACCTCCTGCAGGCATCCCTGTGGAGGGTCCACTGGTCCCGCAGCTCCGGTGGACCTGCCGCAGGCGTGCCTGCAGATGCTCCACCGGAGCAGCGGGACCAGCAGACTCTCCACAAGGACACCTGAGGCAGGTCCACCAGAGCCACCTGCCACCCTCCCAGCAACCCGCAGAGCGCCCCCCGCAGCATGCCGCCCCAAGCACACGCTTGGCGTGCTGTGGCCTGGAGCCAGCCCTGCTCCCACCAATGTAAATCAGGAGTAACTTAATTTAGGTGGACTGGATTATTTTCTCATTTATGCTTAATTTATACCAATGTTACAGAGAGATCATAATCGTCTCCTCGGTTTGAGCAAAAATGAATTTAGCTAAGAATTTGCCCCCCATGACCTCCTGATCTGTCTGCCAGGTCTCTTTATATCTAATCTCTCTCATCACAACATCCATCTCTCTCTGCAAGCAGCGAGAGACTCTGAAGCCCTGTGGGGTGAAGCCCAGAGCAGCAGTCTTAAGGAGCCTGCGGGCTTGAGGTACGGGAGACAAGAGCAACTGGAGCGCACTTAAGGGGAGTCTGGGAGCAGCAAGAGGGGAGGGCGCTGAACGTGTGAGTGATGGGAAGGCAAGTGGAGAATGGGGGAGATGGCTGAGGGAAGAAGCAGGTTGCAGCGGCGGAGAGCACTTCAGGGAAGTTGCGGAGCAGCAGGGTGAAGACAAACGGAGCAGTGTGATGGTGATCTTCAGTAGAGAAGGGCAGTGGAGGAGCAGGGGCATGAACACAGGGAATACAGGGAGAGGCAGCAGAGAGCAGTAAAGAAGGGCTAGAGGACACCCAAAAAAAAAGGGAAAGAAGCAGCAAAGGGTTTGGGAAGTTACATGGTGGGGGGAGCATCAAGGGTTTACCACAGGGAGACACGCAGAAGTACACAGAGGAGGAGATTGGAGCAGGGGAAAAACAGACACGGGAAAGTTCAGGGAGAGAGTGGGATAGCGAGAAGACGAATTCAAGCAGTAAAAAACTTATCTATCCTTTAACTTAATTAAACGTATATAAATTACAAGCAGCTTATACAAAGTAATAAAACAGGTACAGAATACAACCAGGCAATGGTTTTTTTAAATCTATCTTAATCAACGACTAGGCAAAACAACAAATATCACAATTCTAAGCCAATTATAACAAGCAACTATACAGAGCAACAAAACAGCAAACTATAACAAGGCAGGTGAAACTTACAAGCTCTACAATCTTAGCAAACTATGACTTATTAAACTAAAAAGGAAAACCTACGGTGCACCTTATGCTATGGGGAAGTCACAGAGGGCAGAGTGGTATGTGCCCAGGATACAGCTCCCAAGGCAGCCCCCAAGGAAGCCAAGGGATGGAGGCTGTAGCAGTGGATACAGCTGAAAGCAGGGAGCAGAGCTTAGCAGCTGACACAAGCTTATTTTTAGCAGCAACGCGCTGCGGAGTTTAAGAGAAGTTTTAAGACACAGACCAAGGTTTAGCTTGAGTCTGTGTGCTAGGGAAACAGAGCCAGCAGCTAAAGTAATAAAATATAAGTATGGAAAGTTTTACAGAGGGATTCTTACCAGTCCCCAAGGCAGCAGCAAAGGCAGAAGCAGCAGTAACATCAGAAGAAGCAAGGAGGGCTGGGTACAGTCTTGATAATCAGGAGATCTATCAGGCAGCAATTCCTTCTTCATGGGTTTTTTTTTTAAAAACCAGGGGTACGCTCAAAAATAAAATGAGAGCGGAGAAAGGAACCCCCCAAACCCCTGGCTGATCAGACCAGGCAGCAATGCAGGAACCTGTCTGATGTTTGTTTCAAAAATGTCTGTTTTTAAAGGCAAACTTAGGCAGTTTCCCGCCAGTGATCCTGATAGGATCCCTCTGTCACAGGGGAGGAGGCACAGGGAAAAACTGCAGGTGAGCACAGAGACATGCATGGCAGAGTCCTGTGCAATAGTGACTCAAAAGCACATGAGGCCTATGACTCATGCCCAGGATCTTAAAAACACAGTAGGTCTTGCTGCTCTGGACATTGCCTGCCCTACACCAAGCCCAGGTTCAACAAGGTGATAACAGGACTAACCCTTTGAACAGGGCAGTGGTCCCACTTAGCACGCAGCACAAGTGGCCATCCCTTTGAGAAGGGCAATGGCTCTTGTTAAACAACTGAAGGGGTCCTCCCTTTGTGAAGGGCAGTGGCCCTAGTAAACAGCTTAACAGCCAGGGAAGGGCGGCCACAGGAGGAGAACAAAAACAAAATGGAGTATGGGGACAGCTGTAAGAAACAAAATGGAATAGGGGGATAGCTATGCCAGTATGTGGCATAGATGTAGCCCAAACAGTCCCCAAAGCACCCAATATTGGGAAAACTCTACTATTATACCAATTTAAACATATTGGACTGAATATTTTCTCTTTTACCTCTAAATTATTGTTTCCACGTTCTACATCCCCCATCTTATCTGAAGAGTTTTGGAAATTTTATACCTTAAAAAAAAGTGGGGATGGCGAACAACACAGCTGTCTTAAAATCCTCATAAAGACTTATAAAATGAATAGCTTTCGGAAGGTATTGTAGTTTTTACCCTTTATCTGCTAGTTAGCATGTGTATTGTTAACTGTACTATAGTGAGGCACAGACTGAAATGACTACCAGCAGTGCTGAGAATGCTAAGCGGTGACTTGATTACAGTTTATAAGTATCTACATGAGGAATGAATGTTTAGTAATGGACCCTTCAATCAAGCAGAAAAAGATATAACATGATCCAGTGGCTGGAAGTTGAGGCTAGATGAATTCAGACTGGAAATAAACATAATTTTTTTAACATTGAGACTAATTAATCATGGGAACAATACACCAGAGGTTGTGGTAATTTCTCCATTTTTTACAGTGTTTAAATGAAGATTGGATGTTTTTCTAAAAGATATCTTCTAGGAGTTAAGTTGGTGAAGTTCCATGCCCTTTGTTATACAGGAACTAGACTAGATGGTCATAGTGGTCCTTTCTAGGCTTGGAATTTGTGAAAATTTAACATGGTCATGTGACTAGCAAACTGATTTCTGAATCCATTAAGGGCATCTGCAATCTTCCACTTTCTTAAATTCAGGAGATGAATAATGAGCTGATAGTAAGTTGTTGAAAGTAGATAGTAAAACCTCCGTCAGTCTCATAATGGGATTGTACCTCAAGGTGGGAGGTAAACTGAAGGTTTGTGGGGATTTTAAAAACATTTTTGGGCTAGATTCAAATGGAAATGTCTGTGTGATCACACGGAAGCCTTTAGGGGCCTAGAAAATCACTGGAATTCACAAAGTCTGAGCTGGGTGTTCAGCCTCTCTAGATAATGAGTGTGGAAAGAAAGGCACCTCTGAATGAGATTCACAGAAACCATCATGCTAGGCAGCTGCTTTGCCTGAGCAAGCTAATGAAGTGCTAAAATGAGGGGTGTGTCCTAAGCAGGACCAGCGCTAGGGGTTTTAGCGACCTAGGCGCACGGCAATTTCGCCGCCCCGCGCTCTGGTCCCGCGGCTCTGGTGGAGCTGCCGCAGTCGTGCCTGCGGAGGGTCCGCTGGTCCTCGGCTGTGGTGGAGCTGCTGCAGTGGTGCCTGCGGGAGGTCCACCAGAGCTGTGGGAGCAGCCGACCGTCTGCAGGCACGACTGCAGCAGCTCCACCGGAGCCACGGACCAGCGGACCCTCCACAGGCACAACTGCGGCAGCTCCACCGGAGCCACCTGCTACCCCCTCCGGCAAAATGCTGCCCACCAATAATCCTGGTGCCCTAGGCGATTGCCTAGGCCACCTAAATGGAAGCGCTGGCCCTGGTCCTAAGGTCTGCCCCCTTCTGAGAGATAGGCACCTAAATCCAGGCTGTGAGGAGGCTTTTCCCTCTATTTGGGATTCTCAGCTACATACCCTTTCCTGGTGTTTTGGTCCCTATGCCATTTTTACAAGAAGCCCCAGGAGATAGGAAGGAGGACCAATGCATAACTTTTATCCTAGTTGTTAGTGTACTTACCTGGGATGTGGGAAACCTTCCACTTCAATACTCCCTCAAGGGTAAAGGGATCGGAACAATGCACTGGATCCTTGATCTCACAGCTAGTAATTGAGTGGTAACTGATAGGCTATAGAGTCATTCTCATGTCTCTGCTCCCTCCCTCTCTCTTTCTCACTGTGTCCCAGTGATTTTTTAAATTGTTCATATGCAGTGGAACTTCAACAAGAGAGAGTGTGAGAGAACCCCATATCAGAATATCCCATATCTCAGTGGCTAGTGCATTCATTTGAGAGGTTAAACCCTGTTCAAATCCCAGTCTTAGACAGAGGGGACATTTGAACCACTAGTCTCCCACATCCCAGGTAAGTAAGCTAACCATTGGGCTGAAAGATATAAAGGAATTCTTTCTCTTCCTCATCCCCTCAACCATTTTGTGTAAGTTCACCCATTTGGGCTCAATCTAGTAGACAAACTCTGAACACTCTTACTGGATTGGGTGTTGCTGGAAAGTTAGGCAGATGATCACTTTGCTGCTGCCAGCTTGTGTTGGGGTCTGGATGCCAATGACACTCGGGGTTCTTTCAACCCAAAACTCTTGGCAAAACTCTGTGCAAGGAGGTGTCAGGAAATAAATCAGTGGAGACACAGCCATCTGACCGATAGATGACTGGCACAAACAGGACAACACAAGAGTACTTTCACTTAAAGCTAAACTTTACTAGTGTCAAGCACTTACGCACGTCTGCAATAAGATTAGTGAAACACCCCCAACCCTTGATAATTACCAAAGCTGAGTGTGGCTTTAGAGTGACACAGCGGCAGCCCATCTGCTCCTGGGGAACAGAGATGCCAGAGGGAGAGATCAATCCCGAAGAGTCCCCAAACGAGTCCCCTTATTTATACATTTGTAATAGAGTGACATGTCCCTTAAATAAACCTTGTTAAGTAAGCATTTCAATGATCAAGCAAGATGTTCCTTCTGATTATTGATTAACCAAGTTTGGGTTTTTCCAGATCCTGCATCCTTGAGACCCCAATACACATTCCTGGGGCACATCCTAATCTTCTAAAATATATAGACAACTTCAACACAATTCTAATCAGGAAAGACAGAGGGCCAAGCTGCCCTTTCTGTGGCACCCCAAACCCCCCCCCTCCTGCCTTGGTCAAGCTGAGATTACTGAATGGCCAATTTACAGCTTGCTGACTAGGCCGCCTTTAACTATAAGCCATAGCGGTTTCAAGAACGTTACTAGTTTGCCAGAGTCTCCCCATGAACCAATAGTGAGGCAACAGCATGCATGCTCAGAGACAGAAAGAGAGACACATAGGGAACTTATACTGCAAAAATGTAGGTGCTGAGTGCCATTAGGTGCCAACAGGATTTGGCAGCCACTGATTAGGGCTTTGTGAATCCCAGTGTGGCTTCACTCTGGGGTTTAGGTGCCTAAAGTGGCAGCTTGATACCTAAGTCTTTCTGTGAATCTAACCCAGGGATTGGCAACCTTTGGCAAGCGGCCCATCAGGGCTGCGGGAAACAGCACGGGCCGAGGGATGTGCTGGCTGTCGCTTCCTGCAGCCCCCATTGGCCTGGAATGGCAAACCACAGCCAGTGGGAGCTTCAATAAGCCAAACCTGCAGACATTGCAAGTAAACAAACCGTCCCGAAATTCCCTGATGGGCCATGTGCCAAAGATTGCCGAGCCCTGATCTAACCCTTCATTTGTTGTTAGTATCAGGATCTTATAATGCAAATCTTACAGTCATAATATTTAGAGCTGGTAGAAAAACAGAAGTATATTTACAAAATTAAAATTTTTCTTTCAAATTTTCCATTTTTAAAAAAATTCTGAAATGTATTTTTTTCAATAAATGTTCTTTTTAATGGAGGTAAAAAATCATTCACTTTTTTATTTTCTACCTGAAAAAGGGTGGGAGAAAGTGCTAAAAATGTTTTCCCCTAAACAAATTTTTTAAAAAAATCCCCCAAATTATATATTTTTGAACAAAATGTTGGCCAAAATGATATTTAACAAATAATAATTTTGTTCAAAAAGGCATTTCCACCAAAAAAAGTTTTGAGTTTTTTTCAGCTATCTTTAGAGCTAGAGCTTAATAATATCAACAATCATAGATTATATATCAGCTTTCATACAAAGATCTCAAACTTTACCACCTGGCTACAAGGTACATAAACATAGTTACAGAAGTCATGGATATTTGCCACTGTGTAGCTGTAGAATATGGATATTTACTCTCTTCTTCATGTCTGAAGAGTCCAATTTATGACTTACACTTTCTGTCACAAACTGGGCAGATAGGCTGCTGCCGCCAATATATTTGGACACCACTGCTTTTCCAGATGTAGTTGTTACCTTATTTTATGGTCAAACCACCTATTTTCCATCTGTTGCTAACGGGACAGACTGAAATCTATAGCTGTCAATGCTTTGTCAAATAGAGGGTCTTTAAGATGTATTCTTTGTTCATCTGAATGTTGTCATTTTTCATTACCTGGGTCAGTTGCTTTGGCATATGCTAATCTAGTCATGGAATATGATTGTTTCCTCTGAGTGGCATCATCAATGGCATTGCCTCAGTCAGAAAAACAAAAACAAAAATAAAAAAAACAGCAGGCTCCAGCAGAATGTTGTTGGTTGTTTTATCTCATTCTGATTGACTGCAGAACGGATACTTTCTAACACTTTAATTTAACATTGGTGGCAGGCCCAAGTGTCAACACCATGCTATCCCATGGGGGATAGCTGTAACAGACATAGATAATTTATTCCAGATATAGGGTACTGAGGAGCAGTCCATTTCCTTCATGTTATAGACTAAGCAGACTTTAAAACTGGTTGCCATCAGAGACCAGCTTTATAATAATTTGAAGAAGAAACAGAAATACTTCAGTTCTGGAAGATATTGGCAGTTAATGTAGTGTCTAATGAGGAAGACTTCCCCTGAGGAGAGGATGAGAACAAATGAGCCATACATGACAGTCATAAAGCTCACTGCACTATTGGAAGGTGATCGGGTACCAATGCAGATGAAGGTGGAATAAGAGCTGGTCAAATTTTTTTCATCTGAACAGTTTTCTGCCAGAAAATGCCATTTAGATTAAATAGAACATTTTTGAGAAATGGTATAGAGTTAAAAAAAATTCAACCTCCTCATTTTTTTATGCCATATGCCATAATCAGAGCAGAAAATTTCAATTTTAAATTTTGAAATTTACATTATTTTATATATAATTTTTTTTAAATCGACAAAATAAAAATTATTTTGATTAATCCAAAATAATTTTTGTCCAGAATTTTGTTTAGCAAAATATTTTAATATTTTGGCTTTTCATCCCAATTTGGGAAGAAAAAAATGAAATCTAATTTTTTTTTCATGGGATGGAAAATCAATTTTCTGCTCAGTTCTAATAAGAACCTATATAGAATAAAATAGCTAGACAATTAAATTTAAGCAGCTGTAAACAGTGGATGATTCTGTTGCTTTAGGGGGGATAAAAAGGTGCTATTACCAGGTTATTTCTTTTTGTATTTTAGGAGTTATCTGAGGATAGAGGGAATTGATCAAAGGCTGAGATGACAGGGCCACAAAAGAGAAGGAAAGGCAAACTGGAGATGAAAAAGGAGGAGTAGAGGAAAGGAAGAAGAATGGAGAGAAAGTGCTAGCTTAGAGAGAAAGGGAGATGAGGAGATAATGAGAAGAGTATGAGAACTGGCAAGTGTTTGGATCCTTTGAGGGCATTGCTTCCATCAAATGTTGTATACTAGTTTGCTACTGGATTCCTATTGAAAACTACACTTCTCAGAGTCCAGCCTTTATATAAGGACAAGACCCACATTTCCTTTCTCTCCAAAAATATAAGGTTAGCCACTAGAAAGAATCAGTGGTGTTTTATTTTTGAAACATTTAGTTCTTCCACAATGATTTCCTACGTTTGACTATAGTACAACTTCAGTGTATTGTATATAAATGCCTGGTAACATACAGTGAAACCCATGCATAAGGACATAGGAAAAGCCTAACTGGATCAAATCACTGAGTCTGTTTTCCTGGAAGGTGGAAGATGCAAGAAAGGCTGGAGAAGGTAGTTATGAAATAACTAGCCCATAAGAAAAGTTCATTCATAACCCCATATTAGTGAGAAATTAGTTCATAAACTGAAGTAGTGGGGTTTATATCCTTTAAAAAAATCTTTATTATAATACTGTAACTTCACAGTGTACTTAGATACAGCAAAACACTGTTTACAGTAAAAGAAAATTTGCTGTTCTATTCAGAGCGATCCTTTATTCTGTGAGGCTATTCTGTCAAAATGACTTCACGATAAACTGATTCCACTGCAGAACTACTTAAAAAAAATGACTCCTAATTCAGCAACCAGCATACAGCTCACATCCCCTGACCATCCTCTGCTTGGTAAATCTGTTCTGAACAATCAGGAATTTCACTCTAAATTTTGGAAAACGTGCAGGAAGCCACAGTATTTTTAATCTCCACAGTATATCACACCAGAAAAATCAGAGCGATCAAGAAGCATGAGCTGTAAACAGATGTCTCACTTATACAGTTCCATAATGCAGAGAATCAGTGGGGTTTTCACTATAAACTCTGAGGCATCCTGTTCAGTTTCAAGAAAAATAGGTATGCCTCATGAATGTCTAGGAAGGAACTTAAATCAGTACAGCTGTGACCCAGGTCAGGATTATTCCTAATATTCACAATTAATGTCTGGAGAGCAGTTTGTCTACATCACCACCAGCTGTTTTTTTAACTAATGGTGCATGTTTTGGCAAGCAAATGCAACTCAAGCTTCAGTGACTGATTATTGCATTACATTTCACTTAAGTTATAGCAGAAACACAGTAGTTAGATTTCAGTCCTAATCAGCAGCTTTTTCTCCACTTGTTCTTTTGCTTTAATTTATGGCTTCCTCTTTTCTCTTGACACCTTTCATGGTTTGATCAGGAATTTGGGCCCAGTCCTGCTCCCAAGTCAGTGGGAGTTTTCTCATTGGGAGCAGTATCAAGTCCTAGAGGCAAACTAAGAATGAAGAAACAGGTGACCGAGGTAAATCCACTGCATTTACTGGACGTGGTGATGCCCAGTGAATAGGTCCAGTTTATTCATATTAGGCCAAATCATGAAAACCATACTCAATCCTTAATCAGGCAAACTCCCATTGATTTCAATGGTAGCTGATTTTGAGTGTTTCTAAGGGCTTATCCTCACTAGAAAATTAGTGAGGATAAGCCCTCCAACCCCCAAATATCACTTATATAATGCTGACATGTCACATAAAACCTGTCTGATAGCATATGGTTTATCACTCTATCACCCCCCCCCACCACCACCACCACTCACATGCACACAAATCTCTTAGTAAATCCTCTTCTGTCGTGCACAGGGAGTCTATAGGGCTTTTACCACAGTAAGCTCAGACAATATTACACAGTGTTTACTGAGTTGCAGTAAAGTCCCTAGTCTTGAAGACATTTCCCTCTTTAAGAGGTGTTTTTTTTTGTTGATTCTACTAAACTATCAGGAAAAATGTGTCTAACATGTTGAACAGAAAAAAAAGTTTCTCTTTTGCTACTCAGAATGTCATTACTAAAGCTCTCACATACAAATACTGTTGGCAGTGATCACACTGGCACCATGTCTAATACGGACAGATCAGAAAACATTTGTGCAGTAATCACAGAAGCATGTGTACAATTGCTAACTATCTTTGTCCTCGGTTTATTTACTAAGGTAAGAACACATTTTCCTGTGCTGAAATCACTGAGACTCATGCTCTATTCTTCATCTTTTGATGTATAAATACAAAGTTCCTCATCCTGCAATTGTTTCCGTACCTTTACACATTTCTGTTACTACCGAGATCCATCATTTCAGGTGGCTTTAGAGATGGCAATAAACAATATCACTATTATCCCTCTGCTGAAGTATAACAAACTTGGTCACTTTACAGTGGGTGAATTTCCAACTGGGAGAGAAACTGGTAACAGGGAAATTTCTGTAATATACATAGGCCTTTACGGTTCAAGTAGTCCTTTTGATTTCAGTAGAATAAATAGCCTAGTAAGAAACTATCAAATGAGTGAGGGTGGAAGAACCATCCTCTAACATATTAGTTTGGGAGACAGTTAACTTGTGCTCTTGTCTTGGTCTAAAACTAATTTTGCATAACTTTAGCGCAAGGGTTGGCAACCTCTGGCAAGTGGTTCACCACGGTAAGCACCCGGCAGGCTGGGCCAGTTTGTTTACCTGCCGTAGCACCCTGGCAGGTTCGTCCGATTGTGGCTCCCACTGGTGGTGGTTCACTGTCCCAGGCCAATGGGGCTGGTGGGAAGCCACGGCCAGCACATCCCTCAGCCAGCAGCGCTTCCCACCGCCTCCATTGGCATGGGACGGCGAACCGCAGCCAGTGGGAACTGCGATCAGTCAAACCTGCCGATGCAGTAGGTAAACAAACTGGCCCGGCTCACCAGGGTGCTTACCTTGGTGAGCCGCGTGCCAGAGGTTGCCGACCCCTGCTTTAGACTTATCATTTAGGGCCAAACTTGGCCTGACTCTTATGTCGGTGCATGCTGGTAGGATTGGGGGAAGGAGGGTAGAGGCTAAAAGAAGCCATATTAAGGCCCAGTGCTGACCCTCAGTTTCCTAATCAGCAAAATTCTAGTAATAATAGATACTGGCTACCTGAGCTGGCACTAGGCATAAGAAGAAGCTACTCACTTTGTGCAGTAAGGATGGTTCTTTGAAATGTATATCCCCATGGGTTCTCCACTGTAGGTGTGTCTGTGTCCTTGTGCTGCTGATCAGAGAATTTTGGTAGCAGTTCATCCCGCTCATGCACACACTGCTCCTCACTTGCCACTCCTCACTTTCTCAGTTCCTCTTCTACCACAGAGTGAATTACTAGAACTCTGTAGTAGAGGAGAGGAAGGTGGGTCGTGGAGCACCCATAGAGCACACATATCTCAAAGAACTATTATTTCTGCACAAGGGGAGTAACTACTTTTTCTTTGAGTAGTGTAGGTGACTCTCGAGCAGTGCCCACTACTGGAGGCTGAGACTTTGGAGTCAAGTCTGATTTGGCATCTGCCGCTGAATCCCCCAGCATGGCATAGTGTTCTGCAAAGGTGCGTAAAGATGATCAAAGTAGCTGCTCTTCAGATTTCTGATATAGGAATACCCTGGAGGAGGCAGTGGAAGAGGAGATCAATCTCGTAGAGTGTGTGCATATTGAAGGTAGAGGTGTTACATTATGTATCTGGTAACAGAGCTTGATACAGTTTGAGACTCATTAAGAAAGTATTTGAGCTGAAATCTCTGCACCATCTGATCTATCTGCAACAGAGAAAAAGAGTCTTAGATATTTTCTTGTTCTGTCCAAATAGAAGGCCAAGGTCCTCTTCATATTGAGCATATGGAAGATGGCTTCCCTGTTATCCTGATGAGCTTTAAGATGAAAGGTTGGAAGCTGAATAAGCTGGTTTATATGGAAAGCAGAAGTCACCTAGGGCATGAACTCCAGATGTGGTCAAAAACTCACCTTGTCAAGGAAGAACACGGTGAAGGGGGGATGCAACATTAGGGCCACTATCTCTCCTATACTTCTTGCTGAGGTAACGGTAATCAGGAACACCGTCTTCTTTGAAAGATGAGTCAATGAACAAGTGGCCATGGGTTCAAATGGTAGTCTAATCAACCACTTTAACACACAATTGAGATCCCACTAAGGAGTGGGAAGTCTAGATTTCAAAAAGAGATTTCTTATGCCTTTGAGTACTTTCTTAATGGTTGGATGAGAAAAGATAGTGTCCTTGTACCTGTTGGTGGAAGTTTGCAATTGCTGCTAAGTGAACCTTCAATAAGCTAATAGAGAGATCCAATTTTCTGAAAGTCAACAGGTAATCCAGGACTATCGGTAGGGTGGCCGCATTCTGTGTGATGCTTCTGGGATTACACTAGCTTTGAAATATCTTCCATTTGTGCAGGTTGGTATGATGTGTAGCTTCTTTCCTACTGTGTAACGATACCTCCTGTACCTTCTCAGAGCAAGCTGTCTCTAAGCACTGAAACCATGAAGGAGCCAGGCTTTGAGTCACAGAATCTGCAGGTTGGGATGGAGGGTGCAACCTTCATTCTCTGTTAGCAGATATGGAGTGATTGGAAGAATCCGTGCTGGAAATAGTGCCAGCTGTGGCAGGTAGGGGTACCACATCTGCCTGGGCCAGATGGGAGCAATCAGTACGATGTTTGCTTTCTCTTTTCACTTTTAACAGGACTTTCAGAATTAGAGGGAATGGGAGAAAGGCATAAAGAAGATGCTTGTCCCATGAGAGAAGGAGAGCATCCCCCATGGAGTTCTATCCAATCCCAGCTCTGGAAGAGTACAGTGAAAATTTTTTGTTCTGGCAGTTGGCAAATAGATCTACTGTTGGTGCCTGCCATTGCTGGAATACATCATTTAGGACTCTCAAATCTATTTCTCATTTATAGTCGAGTGGGAACTTGCGAGTGAGATTGTCCATGCCATGTTGAGTATTCCTGGCAGGTAACTCGATATTAAAACCTTGTGGGAAATGCACCATTCCATAACTTCCACCTTGATGGTTTATGTAATATATAACTCTTCTGCCAGGTGTAGCCAGGAGCAGCCATGGCCAGGTTCAGTATCTTGGGGTTCCTTTTCAACAACACAACACAGAACCAGCTCGATCTTCCACTTAGTGACCTGGAAACACCATCCCAGGGTGCCTCTAAAAGGCAATACTTTCCCACTAGCAAGACAGCGTCTGACTGTAAAAAAGAAAATTTTAAAGAAAGGAGGGAAGTCACCTGACATTAATTAAGGAAAATGCCACAAACAGGATTCATAGTCATAAAACTGTGAGCAGGACACAAACCCCAGAGTGCATAGGGGCAGTACTTTCCTCCTCACGTTCTTGAGTTCCACAATCAAAATTCCTTTTCTGTGTCTCTCTCTGCTCCCTCACCATACCCCACTCATAGTGATTGTTCTTGGTCATTAAGGATCAAGGGTTCAGAGGTGCATCTGTGTGAGTTCACACAGAGGAAGAAGGTATCTTGCTTGTTCCACCATCTGAGTGCTTGCTCTTTCTGGCTGCCCCACCAGCCATGGTTCCTCTGTGCTGGCTGCCTCACCAGCTGCTTATTCGCTGCTCCCACAGACTACTCCTGCCAGCCAACTGCTTACCACTCCTACTGGCCAACTGTCAGTCACCTTCTGCTGCCACCTGCCTCTCTGCTGTGACCTTTTCAGGTCAGTCTCTTAGTGATTGTCAACTCTTAGTGTTTTTCAGATTTTAGCAGGTTTGGCAGAAATGCTGTCCCACCACAAGGGATTTCATCTCAAATTTAAGCACTTAAAATAAGAAAGGCTCCTAATGGAGCCTATTTAGCTCTATCTTTTAACAGAGAGGATGAACAGATTAAACCAGACTGGAGACCCTTAGAGAGACCCCACATATCCTGGCTAGCACACCTAGATCCACTTTTACTTTCACAAGGGTCTGGTATTCAAGCCCCTATCTTAATAAGGTCTTTGCAGTTGAGGGTGATCTCCTCATCTGGGACAGGCAAAGCACAGTTCTGCTCCCTTTTGTTTATTCAGTAAAGACAACAACATTGATAACAGCATTTCACTATCCCTGTGTTCAGTACTGAAGTGATTTGTAAGCCAACACCAGCCAAAGTTGATCACTTTGAGTAACACCGCTCGATCTGCTGGATATATTGGCAAAGTAGGTGTGTTCATGTAAATACAGTTTTCTCCTGAAGTCTCTCCCCCTCCCAGCTAACTGTCAGGGGAGAACTCGTTCAAACCCTGCTTACAAATACATGCAGGCCACATTGTCCATCACAATTTTTGTGTGCATGTCTTTGATCAGCAGGAGGAAATGAACATATGCATTTCTGACCTTTCAGAGTTCGAGCAGTTTGATGTGAAGGTGCATCTCAAATGAGATCATTGAGATGCACACCCCATTCTATGAGCGATATACTGGTAGTCAGGATCAATGAAGGGGGAAACTGAACTAATGGGACACTGCACATATGTTCACAGGGTCTTTCCACCAGCCAAAGGACTGTTTGACCTTGGTGGGCATCAATAATAATTTGTCTATACTGTCTGTTTGGCCGGTAAACTGAACGTAACCAGGCTTGAAGGCATCTCGTGTGTAGTCTGTCATGATCTATGACCAATGTGCTCACGGCCACATGCCCTAGAAGCAGGGCCGGCTCTAGCCATTTTGCCACCCCAAGCATGGCGGCACGCTGCTGGGGGCACTCTGCCGCTCGCCAGTCCCGTGGCTCCGGTGGACCTGTCATAAACAGATAGCTAAGGGTTAATGTTTTTTTACCTGGAAAGGAGTAACCTGAAACACCTGACCAGAGGACCAATCAGGAAACAAGACTTTTTTAAATTTGGGTGGAGGGAAGTTTGTGTGTGAGCTCTTTGTCTTGGTCTTGTGCCTGTTTGGCTTTCATGGCTAAATGCCAGAATTCCTGGACTATGAACAACATTAATATCTACATTGGTTTAATGTTAATTTGGTTCCAAACATTTGCCAGAGCTTGTAAAAATAAAATAGCTAGTTTTTTAGCTCTTGGAAAAATCATATGAGACATACAGGAATCCTGCTGCAAGAGCAGATCCAATTCACTATGTTCTAACCAAGTTTGGCCTTAAGTTTGTAAAGAGATTCAATCATGTTATTGAACATGACTTTGATAAACCATTTCTGTTATACACTGTTATGGCTTCTAACCCAACACTAGCTGTAGTGAGACAGACCCAGGGATGGGAAGCTTTTGGGATGCAGTCAGTGATGCCTGTGTCATCCCTTCCTGCATCAATTTTGCGTTGGGGGTGTGACGTTATTGATATAAACTGGGACCATATAGAACATGGGTTGCAACCAAGGTCCTGTAGTGGCACCAAATCCTAGGTAAAGGGGGTCATATAAGGTGTCTAAGACCAAGTTATGAGTTACTGGTTATGATTATGCTGGCTGTATGTCTGTATCATTTTGGTAGTTGAAGTTATGAATATTGGCTGTATGCTGTCTATATTTCAAACTTGGGCTGTGTTACTGGGAAAGATCCCAGACAAGTTGGTGTCAGTTCTGTTTAGCCTGCTTGATGGTCCATTAAGGACCATCACCTACACAATTGTCCCATCGAGAGAAGGCAGTTACGCCCTGTGACTCAGCAGGGTGTGCAGGAACTGGCCCATGTGACTGCAAACTCCATTTTGCTATAACTTTCCACAGCAGGAACAAAGGAGTGTTCTTACACCTGGAAAAGCCTATATAAGGCAAAGGCCTCATCTCCATTTTGTCTTCAATCCTGCTTCTTTCCTCTGGAGGGACTTTGCTATGAACAGAAGCTCTGCACAAAGGACTGAATGACCCATCCCAGCGGGGGATGTTCTCCAGAGACTTGATTTGAACCTGCAGTTTACTCCATCACTGCTACAAGCCTGAACTAAGAACTTTGCCATTACTGTATGTAATTGATTCCATTTAACCAATTCTAGCTCTCATCTCTATCTTTTTCCCTTTATGAATAAACCTTTAGATTTTAAATTCTAAAAAAAAAATTAGAGTGTTTTGGGGCACTCTGGTCCCCCAAAAAAACCTTCCCTGGGGACCCTAAGACCCAAATTCCTTGAGTCTCACAACAAAGGGGAATAAACCATTTCCCTTCCCCCCTCCAGATGTTCCCTCCCTGGGTTCCTGGAGAGATACACAGAAGCAAGCTCCGTGAATCTAAACAGAGGAATTCCACCCTCTCTATTTCCAGTCCTGGAAAACACAAGTACTTCCCTCTTCACCCAGAGGGTATGCAAAGTCAGGCTAGTAAATCTAACACACCCAGATTTCCCCCTGACTTCTTCCTCCCACCAATTCCTGGTGAGCACAGACTCAATTCCATGGAGTTCCCCACTAAAGAAAAACTCCAAAAGGTCTTAAAAAAAAACTTTATATAAAAAGAAAAAAAAAGTACATAAAAATGGTCTCTCTGTATTAAGGTGACAAATACAGGGTCAATTGCTTAAAAGAAATATGAATAAACAGCATTATTCAAAAAGAATACAATTCAAACACTCCAGCAACTATACCCATGTAAATACAAAAGAAAACAATATGAACCTTACTGCCTTACTATATTTGTACTTACAACTTGGAAACAGAAGATTAGAAAGCAAGAGACAGAAATCCTCTCATAGCCGAGAGAGAGACAGGCACAAGACAAAAACAAAGAACTCAGACACAAACTTCCCTCCACCCAGATTTGAAAAAGTCTTGTTTCCTGATTGGTCCTCTGGTCAGGTGTTTCAGGTTACTCCTTTCCAGGTAAAAGAACATTAACCCTTAGCTATCTGTTTATAACAGGACCTCCCACAGGCATCCCTGCGGAGGATCCGCTGGTCCTGCGGCTCCAGTAGAGCATCCGCAGGCACGCCTGCGGGAGGTCCACTGGAGCCACCTGCTGCCCTCCCGGCAACCGGCAGAGTGCCCCCTGTAGCATGCCGCCCCAAGCACACACTTAGAGCACTGGGGCCTGGAGCCGGCCCTGCCTAGAAGGTGAAGGCAATGTCTGGATGAAATCTGGGGACTGGATTGTACTGTCTCTACCAGTGTAGAGAGACTGAGGAAACAGAAATGAGAGGAGCACCTTTGCCTAAATGGAGTTAAGGTTGGCTCCTATGAATTCCAGTCTTTGCATCAATGTTATTGTTGACTTTTGTATGTTGATTTGTAGGCCCATATTCTGGAACAGATTCAGTGCAGTCTGGGTGACTCACTAAGCTTCGATGAAAGAATGTGCCCAGGTAAGGATAAATCATGATGCCCTGAGAGGGTAAAGGGCCACCACTACTAAGAGGACATTGGAGAATACCATGAGGGCCAACAAGAGGATGAAATGAAGCACTCTGTACTGGTAGTGGTCCTGACCTACCATGAATCTGAAGTAATGACTGTAACTCGATATGATGGAAATGTGTATATATGCATACTGAAGGTTGAGGGCTGAGAACCAATCTCCTTTCTCTAATGCTGGAATAATTATTGATAGGGACACCATCTTGAACTTTCGCACCTTAGTACTGCTGTTAAGCACTCTGAGCTCCAGTATGGGTCTCTAACCTCCCCTTTTCTTTGGAATTAGAAAGTAGTGAGAGTAGAAGCCTCAGCCGGCTTCTTCCTCTACAGCTCGTAAGTTCTCTATGATGAATGCTGAGGTGTATATTGTGATGATTGGGGCTTGAATGGTGGTGAGGGCGGTACTTTCTTTTGTAAATTAGTGTATAGATCCTTATGGATCAAAGAGTTGTCTTAGAATCCTTCAATGTGTGAAAAAAAGTGTCGATCTACTTGGCAAATAACTTCGTCCCTTCAAAAGGAAGATCCTCCACTGTAGTTTGGACATCTTTAGGGAAGCTGGACAAATGTAGCTGTTGGTGTCACTAAGTAAAAATCTCCTGGTTAAAGGCCTATGTCAGGGGCTAGGTAAACCAAAGTACCTCCATGTTAAAGGCCTTAATGTTAGCCTCACTAAACTTGTGTGACCTAGTGTAACCTAATGTACTAATAGCTGCAGAAATGTAGTATTAGCAGTTAGCTTTTAATTGTAACAGCCAGTTCTTTGCTGTAACACATTGAAGCTAGGCTAAAGCATGCTCAAGGTCGTTTTAAGATACTGTATACATATCTCAGCAGCGAAAAGGGGGAAGAGGAGGGGGGGGGAAACAAAAGACTGACTAAGAAAGGATACTGCAGCTGGATGGGAAAGTACAGGGGAGTAAAAGATCAGCTAGTCAGCATCAAAAAGGAATACAAGAAGAAAGATATAAATATTCCTGCCCTGCCTGTGTACTGTGTGCAGGATCTGAGATTGTTATTTCTCCCTGGCACCTTATCTGAGCTCAAATAAATTTGGTTGTTTGCTTCTCCACCCTGGTGTGTTTATTGGCGCTTAAGCACTCTAGGCAACGAACCACTGTTGCTTGCCTCTGGCACTGCTGTGTCTGCAACATAGCCACAAATACCATCTCATAATAATGGCCATGGAAATCGAGCATTCCGCTGTGTCAGACACATCTAGCATGGAATGGAGGGACATTTTAGCCACCAGTTGCTCCTCATTGACTATGGTCTTTAATTGGTACTTATGAGAATTAAGAAGTTCTTCAATAAAGGAACTGAGTTTTGTGTAGTTCTGGTAGTTGCACTTTGCCAGCAAGGCTTGGTAATTTGCTACATGGAACTGGAGGGTGGCTGATGAATATGCCTTCCTGCCAAACAGATCCAAACATTTCCAGTCCTCATCATAAGGGGTGGATTTAAACTGATGCTGGCAGCCCCTCAAGTTAACTGTGTCCACAATGATGGAATTGAGAGGTGAGGAGGAAAAGAGAAGTTTGTCCTTTGCTGGTCCATAATACTTTTTGTCCTTCCACTTGTATATTGGCAAGACTGACACAGGGGTCGGCCATATGTCTTTTACGAGGTTCAGGAGTGCCTTATTAATTGGGAGGGCCGCTCTAGAAGAGGTAGAGTAATATAAAATGTCTACCAGTTTGTAGTGAGACTCAGTCACTTCCCGCAATGGTATTTGCAGGTCTTCTGGCACCCTCTGTGCTAGGTCCTGGAATGATTTGAAATCAGCCATTGATAGCAGAGTGGGCATCACCACCTTATTTGGTGAGAACAATGAGAAATGGTCTTGAGGAGTGACTTCCTCCTCTCTCTCTGTCTCAATTTCCTCTCCTGGCTACTCAGGGGATTCCAAAGCCCTTGAAGCCACAGCTGAAGGATGGCGTCTCCCTGTCTGCTGGTATGCCATGCTTGGGGCCTGGGAGGCTTGCTGTCTCCGAGCCTGCCAAGGGTCCCATTATGGTCATTGTTGGTATGGGGCCAGTGGTGGTACTACGGTTGGCCAAACAAGGGAGGCTGAGGGTTGGATAGATGATGTACATGGTGTCCATAGTAAAATTGGGCCCCATATGGCAAATGAGAAAAATGTTGTCCTCTCTTCACTTTCCAACTCTGATGATGTGAAAGGCAGTGTGAGCGAGGGAGTTGTTGGAGAGTTCAGTGCTTTGGGTGAACTCGGTACTGGGCCTCTGTACTGAATAGAGTCAAGTCTGGTGAGTCAGACATTGAAAGCTCAGTCGCACACTGGCAATCCACTGGTGTGGATGTTGTCAGTACTGGTGTTGGTAGGCTTGTACCGATGGATTCGGAGATGCAGACTTAGCAGTACCAGGGTCTGTACCACTGTCCGTACTGACAGCATCTTCTACAGGGTGGATCTTCTATGCCTTTCATACTTCTGTTGTACCAGTACTTTGCCCACATTTATCAGGTCTTTGGACAGTCCAACTTGCTCTGTTGGTTTGCTACAGAACATGCCCTGGGTACCAGTTTTAGGTTGTGTGTTGTCGGCACCAATGATACTGATGGAACCAGAGATCACTTTTGGCTTGATTAGAGCTTGCTACAGGGGCTCACAGACATTTTCTTAGTGGTCTTGAGTGAATGGCTAGACTCCCTGGGCTCACCTCCATTCAAAGTAGAAGGTTGTGGTGAGAGTTCCTGACAGGACTCTGAGGGTTGATGGGCTGACTCCAGGAGCAGGAGTTTGAGTCTTAATTCTCTTAACTTTCCTAGATTTGAGTTTCAGTGGTTGGCACCAGCCATACTTTATGGATTGGGCTTTTCTCCCAGACAGTGAATGTGCTGAGAGTTTCCACTAGTCATTGGAATAGATTCCTGGCAACTCAAGCACTTTTTGAAGCACAGGGAGCCGGGCATACCTTTGTCCAGCATAGTGGGTGAGAGGCAAATCCTCTTTCTTTCTTTCTTTCTTTCTTTCTTTCTTTCTTTCTTTCTTTCTTTCTTTCTTTCTTTCTTGGGGAGCACGGCCAACAAAATACAAAGGTGGTAACAAAGTGAAAAAGCTTCAAAGGAAGCTAAAAATTAACACATCTAAAGGGAGCTAATGATCTGTGAACGGACAGCTCTAGCTCCGTCTCTAGCCGAGGTGGTTGAGAAGGAACTGCAGACGGATTGCCCATGCAGGCTGGCTAGCCTTGTAGCAGGTGAGGAGCAGCACATGCACAGGTGGGAGGACTGCTACAAAAGTTCTGTGATCAGTGGTCCAGGGACGCAGACATACCTACAGTGGAGCATCTATAGGGACACTACACGAAGAAGAAGCAGACTAAACCAACTGCTTAGGGCCCTGGGAAGCTAAAGTATGTATTGTGAGGTGTGTGGGGGGATATTCCTGCTTAGGGCCCACAGTGGGCTAGAACCGGCTCTGCTGCTAACTAATATTTGTGAAGTTCTGTATACACAAGTGTAAAATGTTAAAGTCAATGTTGGCAGTGATGAAAGAAGAATTTGTGATCTCCTGGCTCTCTGACTTATGCTGAACACAACAGACCATGGCTTAGATACTATGCTGCTGTATGCCCCAGGAGCATTCAAGAAAAGAAACTGACAGAAAAATCACAGCTTTTTCACTGTCCCCACCTTGAACTGGGGAGGGAGTAAGTAGCTTCACTCTTTTTTTGTGGAGTATCTTACATTCTCCCCAGGCCCACCATGTGCTCAGTCAGCTTAACTGTTGTGCAAGGAAGGGGTTGGATTTAAGTCTCCCAATACTGTCACCACTTGCTCAGAGGGGGAAGTAAGTCTCTGCATTCTCCCCACGCACTGGGGCTGAAGTCTCAACCTGCATGGGGTTGAATAGAGAAGTAGAGGGTGAGGTTTTCTCCCAACTTGTCCGCTCTGCATCTGACCAACAGTTGTGGCAATCCAGTTCCATACACTTTTGAGAAAGCTCCTTCTTCAGTAGCTACCAAATGTTTGTTAATGTTATTTTTTCCCTATTGTAGATTTCTGAATTTTTAGAAGTATCCAGAACAGGGAAAATATTTCACACAAAATTGTCAAAGCTAGTAAAATAAATTAAATTGCTCCAATTTATCAGAAGTTTCACTAAATCAAAACCCAGGCTAATTTCATTTATATAACAAGGTAGTTTGCAATGAATAATTCACCCTGTTCTACCAAAAAAAATTACACTTTTAGTCTCAAGCAAAACATAACCGCTTATCTTCAATAATATATAAGGTGGTGATTTATTTAAAATTTACAATTCTAATAACCAAATATATTCAATCTAAGATCTATTAAATTGAATAAAAGCCTCCTTTCCATTCCACTCCAGAGAGGCAGTATGAACTACTGGATTCTGTTCCTGGCCCCACCAGTGGCCTGCTGGGTGATCTTGGACAAAGCACTCTTCCACTCTGTACCTCAGACTCCCCCATCGTGAAATGGGGATAATGATTCCTACTTCCTTTTTAAAGTGTTTTGAGTTCTGTAGATGAAAAGCACTACATAAGAGCCAGGTATTATGTTTTCCATAGTATCTCTTGTAACTTTATTACTGATCATTCCCTTTTCAGTCATAACTTTTTATCCTGTTCTGCGGACAAGTGTTCATGAATTTAAGAGAAATCAACTTTCAAGTCTGCATCCCTAGACTCATTAACACTCAATAAACAATGCTCAAAGAATTAAAGTGGGAGACAAGCAGGAATGAAAACATTTTCTTTCCAAGAGATTCACTATCTAATTTAAATGAGTCATTCAGCCACTATTTTTCTCTCTTAATCACGCTTTCCTGGCATTTTTCAATTTGAACATACCTATATCTTTTTTTTTTTTTTTTGCCTAATGAACCTTAGAGATGAGCCACTACGCACTTTTTAAAAGACACATATTTTCTAAATCATCTGGTTGGTTTGGGAACAGGAGTCAATTTAATTTTATAAAGTAGATCTTTACTATTGGGATTTTCCTCTGCAGTCTTAATTTCCCTGCAGGGCTTTTAAGCCCTTGGTGATTTTTTTTTTAAATTAAGAATTATGTACCTAAAGCCAAAAGATTTACTTTTCAGAGAGAACTGCTGCCCAAAGAATTGACAGACTTTTAAGAAGGACTGTAGGAAAGAGGAAATATCAGTCCTGCACAAGACTGGGAGGCTGAAAATGGAACAGGAAAGCTGCATAAAATAGGTTTACTGCATTGATATACAGTGGCCTTCATTAAAATGTCAAAATTTGCCAACAGTACACCACAGTTCTGATGAAACTAAAGTTATTTCCTCTGCTAAATACAGGAAAAGTCTGCCGTATAACAGAAACCACAATGTAATATGGTAATTGCTGTGACTACTTTATTAATGTGTTTACAGGCGGACTTCTTCTTGTCCTAGGAAGAAAGGCGGTCAACAAACAATGAAAAACTAATGCAAGGAGAAGAGAAATCAGAAGCCACAGACCCTGAGGTGTGTGTAATACAATAGCAAGAAAAGGAAGCTAGAAGAAATGTAATGATAAATATAATAAAAAAGAAGCTTTAGTGGAGTGTTCATCACAGAAATATGAATAAGTATTGCTCTTTGTATAACATAAGTAGTGACCTGCAAACTAGGTCAGGGTCTGACAAATGTTACATTAGTGGAGAACAACTGGAGGAAAATAACACTCGATGCCTCTAAACCAAAAGCAAACAGCTGATGAAGCCATTCAAGCAACCTCATCATCATCTCTCTGTGGACTTGACCTTGGAAACAAATCTGCTGGCCCCATGTGCCCTAATCTTCTTGTTTATCTTCTGTGACAGTCTGGAAATCAAAAATGAGCCTTTTCCTTGACTGGCTTTTTTAATGCTTCTTTATCCAGTATAGTGTCAGAATGCTGTATTCCATTCTTTTTTCCTCATTATAAGTTCCACTGTATCCAATCAGTGCTTATCAAGATGGAGATTCATTCTGGGCACAGAAAAACAGTATTTGAAGAAATAACTAAGCACATAACGTCAATAAATGTACATACTACAGATTCTGCACACAGCTCAGAAGACTGGAATGTCAGACAGAAAACATTTTTAGAAGGGATATTTTGAAACTGTTTAATACACAGAGCTCCCATCGATGTTAGCAGAGTTTTAAGGAAGGAATGAGTAGAGAGTATGTTCCTCACATTATTAAAATGATCTCTAGTTCAGTGAACTGAAATAAATACTAGGCCTCCACCATAAATCCTAGTGATTTTGTCAACCCAGGGCCTGTTTTTTGTGGAAGTAATTAATTTAATTTTTTTCTGTACAACTATGCACTTTCATTTTTAAAGTGCAATACAGCATTTTCTGGAAGACTGAATTCATCCCTAATTATGAGATATTTCTGAATTTAATGACCATCATGAGCCTCAAGACAATAAACACAAGTGAGCAATTGTACATTCTGTTAGTTGATCTCTTTTTTGGGATTTCCCACCCCCTTTTCTCTTCCCTGAAGAAGAAACTTAATCTTTTTTGGATAGAGTAGATACCACTGCATGGATCAGAGACAGAGGTCACAAAGACACTGTCTTCAGATCAGGGGCAGCTCCAGGCACCAGCGCTCCAAGTGCGTGCCTGGGGCGGCAAGCCACGGGGGGTGCTCTGCCAGTCGCCGTGAGGGCAGCAGGCAGCTTGCCTTCGGCGGCACGCCTGCAGAGGGTCCGCTGGTCCCGCAGTTTCAGCGGACCTCCTGCGGGTGTGCCGCTGAATCCACAGGATAGGGGACCTCCCGCAGGCAAGCTGCCTTGCTTGGGGTGGCAAAATACCTAGAGCTGCCCCTACTTCAGATGGATGTCTCTACAGTTGTAAATAAGAAGGTATCAGTGTTACAGATCGTATCTCCTATCCAATAACTCACATGCTGAAGAAGCCAGCCTAATGGGCAAACCTACATTTGGAAGCATAATACCACCTTCAAAATCGTATGTCCTTCTCCTTCACTTTAGATTGCAAAGCACACAGGATAATTTTTGCCCTCATACATTGCTGCAAAAACAATTAACTGACTCAGCATTGTATAACATTATGGGAAATGTATATTTTACCTTTGGTTCCCTAGGTAAACCAACAGCTCTTTGCTGGAATGCAAGAGCTTTTGTGATGAAGAAACAACACCTTGATATTCCAAAGCTCCCACTGGACTTGCTGAAAGAAAGGTATCATGACAATGAAAAAATATTTTCCTACACTTATAAAATCTTTAAAAGAGTTAAGTGGGATCTCTTCAAAGTACACAAGTGTACTTAGTTCTTCTGTTTTATGTGAAAGCTGTTCACTGTTTGCTTATTGTTTGAAGTTTTTGGATTGAGTAAGGTCATTCACAGTGCCACACAGGTAAAGAATTATATACTTTCTACAAAGCAACCAGTGTCCTTCACAACACAACACATCAGTGTCTCTTAAGAAACACAATTGTCACCAGAAGTGAGATGATGGGTCAAAGTTGATGTTTATGTTTTGTGAAGCATGTCTTGTTGGCATAGAGCCACCACATCTAGGGGCCAATTCTGCAAAATTGCACTTCTATAACTTCCCTTATGGGAGTAACCTAATGGAAAGCATGTGGGATAATGCTTCCAAGATCAGGCCTTTAAGCTAGAGATGAAACAAAGCTGCCCAGTTCAGGTCCATGTGGCTCTACATTTTCACTAAGATTGAGGCTGTGTGAAGAGTTTTGGCTTGTCTCTAGTAGAAGCCAAAAGCTTAATAAAAAGGGATGATGCACAATCTACTTTCTCTCTCCTCCTTTTCTTCTGCTTTTCTAATTCTTCCTGTCTTTTATTTTATTGTCTTGTCTTCTCAGTCTATCTAGTCTTAAATTTGGTTAGCTAACTTCACTAGTATTTTTTCCACAGAAAGTGCTTCACTTAATCTGTTAACAAAACCTAATTAAAGCAGTTTCTCTGTTTTGATTCTTCATTGTTATTACTGGAAACATTGCCACGAAAACAGGGCCTTTGCTTGGTAGAAGGAATGCAGCCAGTACTCACTGGAACATTTGTCATGTTGTCTGTGGCATCATATTTGCTTGCTTTCCCTATATTCCTCAAGATCAACAGGAGGTTTCTGCTGCTTTTTAATGCAGAACATACATTTTTCTTTCATCTCACTTGCATCTACCCTTGCCATGCACCCTAATAATCTGTTTTCCTTCCATTGCTTTCCCTGTAATTTGTAATAATTCATTGCTGACCTTTTCATTGGAGGTAGAAAATCTTGATACATTATTTTAGAAAGCTAACCAGTTTCCACAATTTATGCCATTATAACACTAAACTGGTTGTCTTCTTTGCTGTGTCCACATATAACACGGTCATCTTTTCCTAAAACATTTTAGCAACCCTTTACGGTTGGCCTTCTAGACATTTCACTAGCAAATGTGAGATGTTGAGATAACACTTTTTTTGGCATCATTGCTAGAATTCCTTCAGTAAATGCCCAGCAAAAGACCTGCAGTTAGGTCTAAAGTGATGGAAGAAACCAAGCCAAACCTCTCATGTGTTGTAGCTCATTAGTTTTCACATCTAAGGAGGACTTCAATCTACCAATACCTCTTATGTTGACTTCTTTCCAGAAAAGATTACAGAACAGACATTTCAGGGGAAAAAAAGTACAGAAGCTACAACTAAGTGACAATACTAAGGTCTTATTGAGAGATACTGAAAATAATATTTTAAAAAATGTATTTTGGGATCTGAAAAAGTCTTGTCTAGTACTCCTGAGGTTTTTTTAAAAAATACAAAAACAAAAAAACTTGTTCCATTGAAACCTATTGTGTTTGGACAAGTAATAGATTGTCTTCCCCTAAGTATTCCAACTCCTGTGGCTAATAAAAAGAACCTGGATTCTTCTCTGCTGAGATCCCAAATTAATTCATCATTGGTTCAAAAATTTATTCCAGCATCTTCCTACACCATCTGAGCTCAAGCTGTTCAAGTGTCAATTTTATCTTGCTTGTAAGATGTTGTGTGCTGTGAGAAATTGATATTTAGTTGTATACCTAGGAAGGTATAATACTGGGAATATAACCAATTGTACTGATGAAATATAACTGGACAAGGCTTTTCAGCATTGCCAAATTGTTGAAGTCTTCTATTTTGAATACTGGTTAATGGTTTTCTTTATTATCTGATTTGCAAACATTTAGGGAAATGAATGGTTTCATATATTTTGAGGGAGCTTTCCAAAGGCACAAAAGAGGATTTAGGTTCCCAACTGCTACTGGAAAATTGGTGAGAGTTCAGTGTCTAAGGGTATGTCTACACTACGGGATTATTCCGATTTTACATAAACTGGTTTTGTAAAACAGATTGTATAAAGTCGAGTGCACGTGACCACATCAAGCACATTAATTCGAGGGTGTGCATCCATGGTCCGAGGCTAGCGTCGATTTCTGGAACATTGCACTGTGGGTAGCTATCCCGTAGCTATCCCATAGTTCCCGCAGTCTCCCCCGCCGATTGGAATTCTGGGTTGAGACCCCAATGCATGATGGTGCAAAAACAGTGTTGTGGGTGATTCTGGGTAAATGTCATCACTCATTCCTTCCTCCATGAAAGCAACAGCAGACAATCATTTCACGCCCTTTTTCCCTGGATTGCCCTGGCAGACGCCATACCACCGCAACCATGGAGCCCGTTCAGCTTTTTTTTACTGTCACCGTATGTCTACTGGATGTTGCTAACAGAAGCGGTACTGCAGCGCTACACAGCAGCATTCATTTGCCTTTGCAAGATAGCAGAGATGGTTATCAGTTGTTCTGTACCGTCTGCCGTGCCATTGTAAATTGGCAATGAGATGATGGTTACCAGTCATTCTGTACCATCTGCTGCTGTCATGGGTGCCCCTGGCAGAGGTCAGCTGGGGACGCAAAGACAAAAATGGGAATGACTCCTTGAGTCAATCTCTCCTTTATAGTATCTAAAAATAGAGTCAGTCCTGCCTAGAATATGGTGCAAGTGTACTAGAGAACCAGTGTACAAGAGAGCACAGCTGCTCTGTGTCAGATCCCACAGAAATGATGAGCTACCTGTCATTCTAGGGGGTGCCCCTGCAACAACTCCACCCGTTGCTTCTCTGCTCCCCCAACCCTCCTGGGCTACCGTTGCAGTGTCCCCCCATTTGTGTGATGAAGTAATAAAGAATGCAAGAATAAGAAACTGACTTGTTCGTGAGATAAAATGAGAGGGATGCAGCCTCCAGCTGCTATGATAGTCCAGGCAGGACATTAAATGGTGTGGGGGGAGAGGAGCCCAGCATCCCACTGCTATGATAGTCCAGGCAGTACAGAATCTTTTCTTTACACATGAAAGGGAAAGTTGCTATGATGAAGATGGTTACCAGCCTTTTGTACCATCGACTGGGAATGACCAGGAGTCATTCCTATTTTTACCCAGGCACCCCAGGCCGACCTCACTTGAGGCCAGCCAGGAGCACTCACAGGCTGATGATGACAACAGATAGCAGTCATATTGTACTGTCTGCCACCAGGAAGGGAAGGAGAGAGGATACTGCTGTTCACTGCCGCAGCATCGCATCTACCAGCAGCATGCAGTAGACATAGGGTGACATTGAAAAAAGTCAAGAAACGATTTTTTTCTCTTTTCTTTCACAAGGGGGGAGGGGGGTAAATTAGCGAGCTATATCCTGAACCACCCTGGACAATGTGTTTGACCCTACAGGCATTGGGAGCTCAGCCAAGAATGCAAATACTTTTCAGAAACTGCTGGGGACTGTGGGATAGCTGGAGTCCTAAGTACCCCCTCCCTCCCTTCATGAGCATCCATTTGATTCTTTGGCTGTCCGTTATGCTTGTCACACAGCACTGTGCTGTGGACTCTGTAGCATAACCTGGAGATTTTTTAAAATGCCTTGACATTTCGTCTTTTCTAATGGAGCCCTGATAGAACAGATTTGTCTCCCCATACAGTGATCAGATCCAGTATCTCTCATACGGTCCATGCAGGAGCTCTTTTTGGATTTGCGACTGCATTGCCACCTGTGCTGATCAGAGCTCCACGCTGGGCAAACAGGAAATGCAATTCAAAAGTTCGTGGGGCTTTTCCTGTTTACCTGGCCAGTGCATCCGAGTTCGGATTGCTGTCCAGAGCAGTCACAATGGTGCACTGCGGGATACCACCCGGAGGCCAATACCGTCGATTTGTGGCCACACTAACACTAATCCGATATGGTAATACCAATTTCAGTGCTACTCCTCTCATCAGGGAGGAGTACAGAAACCGGTTTATAGAGCCCTTTATATCAATATAAAGGGCCTCGTTGTGTGGATGGGTGCAGCATTAAATCGGTTTAAGGCTGTTAAAATCGGTTTCAACGTGTAGTGTAGACCAGGCCTAATTCAATGATCGGCAACCTTTGGCACACGGCCCACCAGGGTAAGCACCCTGGCGGGCCAGGACGATTTGTTTACCAGCTGTGTCCACAGGTTTGGTTGATCATGGCTCCCACTGGCAGCGGTTCACCATCCCAGGCCAATGGGGCTCTGGGAAGCGGCAGCCAGCACCAAAGGAAATGCAATTCTTTACAGAAGATCACCACTAAGTAGGTCTTAACTGGAAGCCAAATGAAGGTCAAATTTTCAAAGGAATTAGTTGCCTACAAATTCTGATTGGCACAAGTAGGATTTCCATCAGCACCTTTGCAGTTTAGGTGCCTAACTCCCACTGATTTTAGAGACAATTTGTTAAAACTAAAAAACAGGCAATACTTATCTAATTGATTATTCAATGCAAATTATTTGCCAAGGTCTATTCACAAGCTTGGCAATTCCACAAGTAAGCTGGAGTAACCATAAGACTCCACATTCCTATTGGTTTTGAAATCAGAATCACATCATATCTGTTTAAGAAAAAGACTCCTTCACTTTTACATGGAAATTTAAGCTAACATTGTAATGGACTAAAAAAGAATTCAATACCACCTTCTCTGGTATTTTCTGCTTATCTTATACTGTCTCTCATTAAAGATGATGACAGAAAATTAGGTTAAGTTTCAACTACCTGTACAATCACCATCTGATTGAAATATTGATAAAAGCCCAAACAAAGAGAAAGGAGTCATGTCCTAAAAAGTTTAGGATGAAATCCTATGTAGACTCCCCCCTCAGGCCCTACACTATGAGCACTCCTAACTATCTTCGAGGCACCACTGACTTCCTGAAGAAACTACAATCCATTGGTGATCTTCCTGAAAACACCATCCTGGACACTATGAATGTAGAAGCCCTGTACACCAACATTCCACACAAAGATGGACTACAAGCCATCAGGAACAGTATCCCCGATAATGTCATGGCAAATCTGGTGGCAGAACTTTGTGACTTTGTCCTCACTCATAACTATTTCACACTTGGGGACAACATATACCTTCAAATCAGTGGCACTGCTATGGGTACCTGCATGGCCCCACAGCATGCCAACATTTTTATGGCTGACTTAGAACAATGCTTCCTCACTCTCATCCCCTAACGCCCCTACTCTACTTGTGCTACATTGATGACATCATCATCTGGACCCATGGAAAATTAGTCCTTGAGGAATTCCACCATGATTTCAACAATTTCCACCCCGCCATTAACCTCAGCATGGATCAGTCCACACAAGAGATCCACTTCCTGGACACTACAGTACTAATAAGCGATGGTCACATAAAAACCACCCTATACTGGAACCTACTGACCGCTACACTTACCTACATGCCTCCAGCTTTCATCCAGACCACATCACACGAACCATTGTTCACAGCCAAGCTCAATGATACAATCACATTTGCTCCAACCCCTCAGACAGAGACAAATACCTACAAGATCTCTATCAAGCATTCTTACAACTACAATACCCACTCGCTGAAGTGAAGAAACAGATTGAGAGAGCCAGGAGAGTACCCAGAAGTCACCTACTACAGGACAGACCCAACAAAGAAAGTAACACAACGCCACTAGCTGTCACCTTCAGCCCCCAACTAAAACCTCTCCAGCGCATCTTCAAGGATCTACAGCCTATCCTGAAGGATGATTCATCACTCTCAGATCTTGGGAGACAGGCCAGTCCTTGCTTACAGACAGACCCCCAACCTGAAGCAAATACTCAACAGCAACCACAGACCACACAACAAAAAACACTAACCCAGGAACCAATCCTTGCAACAAAGCCCGTTGCCAACTCTGTCCACATATCTATTCAGGGGCACCATCTTAGGACCTAATCACATCAGCCACACTATCAGAAGCTCGTTCACCTGCACATCTACCAATGTTATATACGCCATCATGTGCCAGCAATGTCCCTCTGCCATGTACATTGGTCAAACCAGACAGCCTCTACATAAAATAATAAATGGACACAAATCAGATATCAAGAATTATAACATTCAAAAACAAGTTGGAGAACACGTCAGTCTTCCTGGTCACTCGATTACAGACTTAAAAGTCGCAATATTACAACAAAAAAACTTCAGAAACAGACTCCAGCAAGAGACAGCTGATTGGAATTAATTTGCAAAATGGACATCATCAGATTAGGCTTGATTAAAGACTGGGAGCAGATGGGTCATTACACAAATTAAAACTATTTCCCCATGTTTATTTTACCCCCTATTCCTCACACCTTCTTATTAACTGCTGCAAATGGACCATTTTGATTACCAGTACAAAAAGTTTTTTTCTCTCCTGCTGGTAATAGCTCGCCTTAACTGATCACTCTAGTTAGAGCGTGTATGGTAACACCCATTGTTTCATGTTACATATATATATATCTATCTTCCTACTGTATTTTCCACTGCGTGCATCCAGTGAAGTGGGCTCCAAGGGGAGCGGCGGGAAGCCACGGCCAGCACATCCCTCAGCCCGCGCCGTTTCCCACAGAACCTCTTGGCCTAGAGCCACAAACTGCAGCCAGTGGGAGCTGCATTGGCCAGACCTGCAGATGTGGCAGGTAAACAAATTGGCCCAGCCCGCCAGGGTGCTTACCCTGTCAAGCCGCGTGCCAGATGTTGCTGACCCCTGCTCTAAAGTTTTACATTGTTTTGTTTTTGAGTGAAGTTATGTAACCAAAATCCCCCTACATTTGTAAATTGCACTTCCACAATAAAGAGATTGCACTACAGTACTTATAAGAGGTGAATTGAAAAATACTATTTCTTTTATTTATCATTTTTACAGTGTAAATATTTGTAATAAAAAGAATATAATGTAAGCATTGTATATTTTGTATTCTATATTGTAACTGAAATCTATATATTTGAAAATGTAGAAAAAAAGCCCTAATATATGAAATCATAAAACAAAAGAAAATATCAATATTCTTTTTTCTCCCTTTGAAGATCACCTTTACATATTATATGTCCTCTCATGATCTCAAATTTTAACTCCTGAGCTGTTTCGGTTGTGCAGTCTTTCAACAGACGACTGTAAGACTGCTTACATATCTGTCACATTCTCCTAAAAGGCAGGTTTAAAGTCCATGCTGTATTCATTATGGAAATTCACATTGAAATCTAGGGTGATTGTGCCTCATGCCTTTCAAAATAAGTTTGCACAGTAACTTTAGCATGGGTCATGACGGCCCACAAACATTATTCCTGGAGTGGATTTAACAGTTGGTAGTATACATACTGGAAAATACACACACAGTGAGAAAAGCAAGTCCAGTGACTTTTCTACTACCCATTTTTAGGTGAGCTGCTGATATTTTTGAAAATAATTTGTTCAGTTGTTTTAATTATGTTTTCAAATAGGAGAAAAAAACACTACTCAGGATATATCTATATTGCAATCAAACACCTGCAGCTGGCCCATGCCATCTGATTCAGGCTTGCTAGACTAGGTTAAGGGGGTGTTTAATTGTGGTGTAGACGTTCTGGCTTGAGCTAGAGGCCAGATTCTGATACCCTGTGAGGTGGGAGGGTCCAAGAGCTTGGGCTTCAGCTCAAGCCAATATTGTCTATATCACAATGAAAAGCCGCTTCCCCTGAGCACTGCAAGCTCTGGCATGGGCCAGCTGCAGGTTTTTAATTGTAGTGTAGACATACCCTCAGATAACTAGCTGCTAAAATGGACTGCCTGCAAAGTAACTAACTTTTGTCAGAATTAACCCTTTCCAAATTAGAGCATAAACTACCATCTGAAACTACCAAACGTTATTTTTTCTGCATCTATGTAAACAACAACAACAACTAAATAAGCACTTAATATAATATTTTTTTTTAATTGTGTATTGTAAGAGATAGCCAGATACAATCGGATTTAAGATGGCTATGAAATTTTAAATGTATTTCAAGGGGATTATAGTCGAGTGTGAAATTGAATACTGGCCCCAGTGTCTTCAGTGTGCTGTTACTATTACAAGTTATATTTCCAGATTAAAACTACATTAAACTAGTTAAACTACATTAAACTAAAGCAGCGGTCTGCAACCTGAGGCACGTAGCCCTCTGACTCCCAGTGGCCAGAAACAGTAAACTCCAGGCACTGGGAGCTGTGGGGGACCGTGTCTGCGGACAGTCAATGTAAACAAAAGGTCTCATGGCCTGCCAGCAGATTATCCTGATGGGCCACATGACGAAGGTTGCTGACGCCTTAACTAGAGTTAAGGTTGAGTACATATCAGTTACCTAGCTGAAAAAACATTACAGGAATGTTGTGGGAGGTATTGCCAATAAAAAGGAGGACTGGAATACCATACAAGAAGATGTGAATGACTTTCAAAACTGGAGTAATAGAAATAGTTGAAACTTAATAGTGCAAAGTGCAAGGTCATACACTTAGGGACTAAGAACAAACATTTTTGTATGAGATGGTAATGTATCAGTTAAAAGCAATAGAGGACTAGAAAGGCCTGGGTGGATTGGTCAATCACAGGATGACTATCAGCCACCAATGTGACGGTCCATGAAAAATACGAATACAATCTAGGCTACTTTAGGCAAGATCTTTCCAACAGAGATTGGAAGTGTTATTGCCATTATACCAGGCACTGAGAGGAATGGATAACCTACCTTACGAGATGAGAATTAAGGAGCTTGGCTTGTTTAGCCTAACAAAAAAGAGGATGACTGAAGATATGTTTGTTCTCTACAAATACATCAGAGAAGGTGTCGGCAATCTCTGGCACACGACTCGCCAGGGTAAGCACTCTAGCGGGCTGGGCCAGACTGTTTACCTGCTGCATTGGCAGGTTCAGCTGATCGCAGTTCCCACTGCCTATGGTTCGCCATCCCAGGCCAACGGAGGAGGTGGGAAGCTGCGAACAGCACATCCCTTGTCTGTGCCGCATCAGAGGAATAAACACCAGGGACAGAAGGGAATTATTTAAGTTAAGGGTCTATGTTGGCACAAGAATAAATGGATATAAACTGGCCATCACTAAACGTAGGCTTGAAATTAAATGACGGTTTCTAGTGATCAGAAGAGTGAAGTTCTCGAACAGTTTTCCAAAGGGCACAATGCAGGCAAAAAAATCTTACTTACTTCAAGACTGAGGGGTATGATGGAGGGGTATGATGAGATTTGGGTCAGATATCATTGTAGGCACTGTGATTGCTAGTAGCAAATATCTCCAACAGCCAGAGATAGATGACACCAAGCTGGGAGTGGTTGCAATTGTTTTGGAGGATAGTATTAAAATTCAAAATGATCTTGACAAACTGGAGAAATGGTCTGAAGTGAATAGGATGAAATTCAATAAGGACAAATGCAAAGTACTCCACTTAGGAAGGAGCAATCAGTTGCACACATACAAAATGGGAAATGACTACCTAGGAAGGGGGTCATAGTGGATCATAAGAGAAATACGAGTCAACAGTGTAACGCTGCTGCAAAAAAAGCAAACATCATTCTGGAATGAATTAGCAGGAGTATTGTAAGCAAGACACGAGAAGTAATTCTTCCGCTCTACTCCACGCTGATTAAGTCTTAACTGGAGTATTGTGTCCAGTTCTGGGTGCCATACTTCAGGAAAGATGTGGACAAATTGGAGAAAGTTCAGAGAAGAGCAACAAAAATGATTAAAGGTCTAGAAAACATGACCTATCGGGGAAGATTGAAAAAATTGGGTTTGTTTAGTCTAGAAAAGAGAAGACTGAGAGAGGACATGATAACAGTTTTCAAGTACATAAAAGGTGGCTATAAAGAGCAGGGAGAAAAATTGTTCTTCTTAACCTCTGAGGATAGGACAAGAAGCAATGGGCTTAATTGCCACAAGGACGGTTTAGGCTGGAAATTAGGAAAAAATTCCTAACTGACAGAGTGGTTAAGCACTGGAATAAATTGCCTAGGGAGGTTGAGGAATCCCTATCATTGGTGATTTTTAAGACCAGTGTCAGAAGGGTAGCCTTGTTAGTCCGGATCTGTAAAAGCAGCAAAGAATCCTGTGGTACCTTATAGACTAGGAGACGTTTTGGAGCATGAGCTTTCCTGGGTGAATACCCGCTTCATCAGATGCATATAGTGAAAATTTCCAGGTGCAGGTATATATATGCAAGCAAACTAGAGATAACGAGGTTAGTTCAATCAGGGAGGATGAGGCCCTGTTCTAGCAGTTGAGGTGTGTCATGGTATAATTCCCCCCTCTGAACCTTAGCGTCCACAAGATGGGGTACCAGCATGAATTTCTCTAAGCTCAATTACCAGCTTAGTACTTGTAGCACTGCCACCAACCAGGAATTCCAGTGCCTGGTACACTCTGGTCCCCCCAAAACCTTGCCCAGGGACCCCCAAGACCCAGTCCCTCTGGATCTTAACACAAGGAAAGTAAACCCTTTCCCTCACCATTGCCTTTCCCAGGCTTCCCCTCCCTGGGTTACCCTGGAAGATCACTGTGATTCAAACTCCTTGAATCTTAAAACAGAGAGGAAAATTCACCTTCCTCCCTCCTTCTCTTTCCCCCTCCCAAACTCTTCCTGAGAGAGAAAGTAATCCTGACACAGAGAGAAATTAGCCTCTCTCTCCCCCTTCCCTCCTTTCTCCCCACCAATTCCCTGGTGAATCCAGACCCAGTCCCCTGGAGTCTCACCAGAATAAAAAAAAACAATCAGGTTCTTAAACAAGAAACTTTTAATTAAAGAGAGAAAAACAGTAAAAATTAGCTTTGTAAATTTATGATGGAATAGGTACAGGGTCTTTCAGCTATAGACACTGGGAATACCCTCCCAATCTAAGTATACAAGTACAAATTAGAATCTTTTCAGCAAAATACCAATTTGAACTCCTTCCAACCAAATACACATTTGCAAATAAAGAAAACAACCATAAGCCTAACTCTCTTTATCTACCTAGTACTCACTATTCCGAACTTATAAGAACCTGTATCAGGGAGATTGGAGAGAAACCTGGTTGCACGTCTGGTCTCTCTAAGCCCCAGAGTGAACAACAACCAAAAGTAACAGCACAGCACAAAACCTTCCCTCCCTCAAGATTTGAAAGTATCCTGTCCTCTGATTGGTCCTCTTGTCAGGTGACAGCCAGGCTTAACCCTTTACAGTCAAAGAGATATAAAGTACTTCTGTGCTATTAACTTTTCTTATCTATTTATGACAAGGTGTGAAAACCAAGGGAGGAGAAACTGGTTTTGTAGTTGGCAAGTCAGTCACAGTCTTTGTTTAATCCTGAGCTGATGGTGTCAAATTTGCAGATGAACTGAAGCTCAGCAGCTTCTCTTTGAAGTCTGGTTGTAGCGCCCAGGAGAGGGCGAGCCCCCACCGGACGCCTGAGTGGGCAGGGCTACAGGGCAGTGAGCCTGCCCCTCAGAGGGTCAGATGGCGACCTGGAAGCACAAAAGCCGGCCGTCACAGCTCAGTTAGAGCCCAGCCACCACCGGGAGCAGATCTGCCACAGGGAGCTCAGGACTGGGAAGCTGCTGGGGCCCAGGGCAGTTGCCCTGACTGGCCAGAGCTTCCCCATGCCCGCTACTGGGAGGAGCCGCCAGAGCTTCCCCACGCCCGCTACTGGGAGGATCCGCCTGAGCTTCCCCGTGCCCGCTATTTGGAGGAGCTGCTGGAGCTTCCCCATCCCTGTTGTTACCCCAAGGAACCCCCAGAGCAAGCCTGGCCAGATTTCCTGGAGGAGCTGCTGGACCTACCACCCAGCCCCGGCCGCGAGGAGCCCATGCTGTTGGACTTCCTGGGAGTTGCCACTACGGACCAGGTAGGCCCAGAGGGGGAAATTGGAAGTAGCCCGGGGGCAGCCGACCCCAGTCAGGTTGCAGATTTACCTGAGCTTATGTCAGTGTGTTGCGGTCAGGATCCCCACTGACCGTCAGCAGTGATAGCCGCTACTAGGGCTCCGGGCTGGAACTCAGTGGAGTGGGAGGGCCTGCGTTCCCCCTGCCACCCTTCCAGGGGTGGCAGACTCCCCCTCTCCTTGGCCAGAGGAGGCCATCAAGACTAGTTGTTTGCTCAGCCCCTCCTGAAGGGCCTTAGCCTGGAGCTGAGCTCCTTATTAATGGTGTATTGCTGCCCAGCCCTGCAGCAGAGGGCCTGAGCTCCCAATTAACTGTATATTGTTGCTCAGCCTTGCAGCAGAGGGCCTGAGCACTTGATTGACTGTGTCTTGCTGCTCAGCCCTGAAAGAGAGAGCCTGAGCTCCTAAGTGACTGTGTCTTGTTGTTCCGCCCTGCAGCAGAGGGCCTGAGCTCCCCATTGACTGTATACTGTTGCTCAGCCTTGCAGCCGAAGGCCTGAGCTCTGAACTGACTGTGTTTTGTTGCTCCGCCTTGCAGCAGAAGGCCTGAGCTCCCAACCGACTGTGTATTGTTGCTCCACCTTGCAGCAGAAGGCCTGAGACCCCAAGACTGTGCATTGTCATGTAGCCCTGAAGCCAAGGGCCGGACCTGACCACGTGTAGCTGGCCAGTGTGGCTCCCCTCCGCCCTCTGCGAGGGTCGAGCCCCGGTCACACACTTCTACACTGGTCCTGAAGTTTTTTTGCTGCAGGATGGCCACCTTAAGGTCTGCTATAGTGTGGCCAGGGAAGTTGAAGTGTTCTCCTACAGGTTTTTGTATATTGCCATTCCTAATATCTGATTTGTGTCCATTTATCCTTTTCTGTAGAGATTGTCCAGTTTAGCCGATGTACATAGCAGAGGGGCATTGCTTCAGTTCATCTGCAAATTTGACACTATCAGCTCAGGATTAAACAAAGACTGTGAATGGCTTGCCAACTACAAAACCAGTTTCTCCTCCCTTGGTTTTCACACCTCAGCTGCTAGAACAGGGCCTCATCCTCCCTGATTGAACTAACCTCGTTATCTCTAGCTTGCTTGCATATATATACCTGCACCTGGAAATTTCCACTACATGCATCTGATGAAGTGGGTATTCACCCACAAAAGCTCATGCTCCAAAACGTCTGTTAGTCTATAAGGTGCCACAGGATTCTTTGCTGCTTTTAAGACCAGGTTGCCCAAATACCTGTCAGGGATGGCCTAGATAGTACTTAGTCCTGCCTTGAGTGCAGGGGACTGGACTAGATGACCTCTTGAGGTCCCTTCCAGTTCTATGATTCTATTATTCTAATAGATGGAGTGGGCTCTGAGTTACTGCAGAGAATTCTTTCCCAAGTGTCTGGCTAGTGGCTCTTCCACCCATGCTCAGAGTCTAACTATCCCCATGTGTGGTGCTGGGAAAGGATTTTCTTCCAGGTCAGATTGGCAGAGACCCTGGGCGTGCAGGTAGTTGCCTTTCTCTGGAGTGTGAGAGATGGGTCACTTGCTGGTTTGAACTAGAGTAAATGGTGGGTTCTCTGTAATTTGAAGTCTTTAAAACAGGATTTGAGGACTTCAATAGCTCGGCCAGAGGTTATGAATTTACTACAGGAGAGTGCAGGTGATGTTCTGAGGCTTGTTATATGAAAGAGTTCAGACTAGATGATCATGATGGTCCGTTCTGTCCTTAAAGTCCATGAGTTTGAGACTATGTTGGAATTATCTCCAAAACAAGTATTAAAAATTCAGACTTAAGGTTAAACTTAAAAGAAATCCAAACATGTCGTCAAATACACAGTTAGGGCACCTAAGCAATCTTGACTCTGAGCTCTAGGAACACTAGGCATACAATTATGATTAGTGCATAATAGTGTTATCCCGGGTTAGATTAAATTGATTGTAAAGACATTTTATTTTCTTAAATTTTTTTCACTCCATTATTATACAAAGAAGTTAAGGTTGTTTGGGTGGCCTAACTGCATTTCCATACTCCGTGCATACATACATCAGAGGTAACAAATCAACCCAAGCTGGCCTCATGTATGTTTTTTCATTGAATCATTTCCTTGCTTTCCTCTAGATGGCTTCTACATGCTTTTCTGGCATGCTTTGTATTAATGAACTCTAAAACATTTTTTGTGGTCCCAGAGTTCTCTCCATTTCCCGCTCCTGTTTTGTATCCTAAAAAGCAGGCTATCAACAGATATTATGAAACAATTACAGAGTAATAAAAAACACATTTCCTTTAAAGGAATTTATTGTTAAATCAGAGAGTACTTTTTGTGGTTTCTAAATAAAATTTTCCCATTACTCTCCCAATCTTCTTTATGATTCTCCTAGAACACCAGGGTATCATGACTCTTGACCTAATTATTTGATAATGACAAATTAAGTGCATGTCTTATTTATTTCTGCTGAACAAACTTCCAGAAGAAATAGGCAACAATACTAGCCAAGACTTGTTTTTCCTGGAGGAGGAGAAAAGCCAATATGTACAGTAGAAGCAAATAATGAAAAATTGAAAAATTAAGAGACATCCCTTCCACTTCCAGTGTCGAGCTGAAAAATAATATCAACTACCAGTCAGTGTTACATCTTGGATGTGTAATGAAAAATTTTTCTTCACTGTACATACGTGACTTCTAGTAACATTTATGGACATTCCATGTGCTTATAAACATCAGCAACCTTCAAACACAGACAGAAAATATCTGACTCAAATCAAGGAAAATGATTCAGTGAAATACATAGATATTAGACCAGTCAGGGAGGATCTGTGAGATCTGAAGAGTGCAGAATATCCAGAAGACACACTCAGAGTATCCCCTTTGGATTCTTTATGGCCATTTGCTTCCTGTCGTCATTTACACCTGTACAGAGTGGAAACAAAAAAATCTACCTTTCTTATTTATATTTTCATGCCTACTTTGCTACCACTGGAAATGATCACACAAATCGTAAGGCAATGGACAATCTGTCCCTTTGTCTTTTGCTTTACTGTTTATGGAATTGTTTGATTACCAATCATACATTCAAATCAAATTTATTTCTTTTAAAATATCATGGGAATAATCACATCCAAAATACAGATACAGACACTGTTTCAGATCCCCCTCTCATTTATTTATCCCCTGTTGGGATTACTGATTTACACCATCATATGAGAGACAACAATGCATTGCATGCAATTTAGGGTTAATTTAGACTATGGTGATAGTGTGTTTTTATCTGGGAGCACATAATAATTGGTGGATGGCATGAGGACATCAAGTTTAAATACTTCTCTTCTGAAAGGTTTCTGGAACAATATATTTTTGGAATGAAATATATATATTTCCCTAACCCTACCCTAATGTTATGAATTCTCCCCGTGCTATCAAACTGTCACTTAGGGCATACACAAAAAAAGCTCCACCACCACTGAATAGGACTACATTGTTCTATTCCTATACCTTAACTTTTTTATGAGGCTAGGTTGTTGGCCTATTGCTCAACACCCAAGCTGGAGGAGCAGTGGACTGCTCTTCATCTGGTCCCTACCCTTTTATTTCTCCAGCTAAAGTGGCCCTATCTGGATTTAAAGGTTCCACCTGTAGAACTGTCAGGGTCACTGAACACATAAACCTTCCCAGCATGTCAAGGTGCAGTCCACATATATAATATTTCAATGAGCATATGAAATAAATAATAGTAACATTTGCTTAATTAACCTGTCTACAGACACAAAGCTTGCTTCAAAAATCATTCTGCATGCCAAATTCATGTAGACTGAAATGAAAGTTTTGCATGAAGGATTGGAACTTCAGTTTCTATTTTCATTTAAAGCTTTCATTAATAAGCAAGTTGAGCAGAACAAATCTTACAGTATGTATCACTGATATCTTTCAGATACCACAATATGTTAATTAATATATATTGGAAAATTTCCAGAGTCTTTAACTTTGATGTCATTAATATATTGGGTTTTTACTTCAAAATTCTAATAAAGACATAGGATCAGTGAAAACGTTTAGGAAAATTATGTCAAATTTTATACCCAAATTCTGCACAGCATTCCATTTTGCCAGTTTCTGTCAGAAGATATATAAATAAATATATGGAAAAAAATAACAGAACTTCTTTATTCCTTCATTTTAAAATAACCAAAAAGTAGAGTTTGATTGGTAAAGATTCATAATCCAAAGTTCTTCTCTTTAAATAACAATCAATTGCTGAAAAAAATAAAGTTTTCTGTAAACATTATTTACATTAAGTGGTAGCAGAGTATATGCTATTGATTCCAACAAAATACAATGAAGTGAGTCATGGACAATCTTTATGATGTAAAATATATATTGTTTCTGTATGTATTACAACTTATAATCAAGCTTTTAAATTCTCAGATGATTATATATCATATTTTCAGGTATAAACTGATTTTAAAAAGTCTGAAAAGTTTAAGGCACATATACATATAAAAATAAACAGGAGTGAAGGCCTTGATTTAAGGAAGCATTTAAGCATGTGCTTAACTTAATACACATGTATAAGTCCCATGAACTAGTGCTGTGCAAATACGTAATTTTTTTATTTGCTAGGCAAACTGAACAAAAATCAGAAAAAACTGTTTTAGGTCAAGCTGAAACCACTTTATTTTTTTTTTTTTGGCAAACCAAAAAAGTCATTAGAATTTCATTTTGGGTTGAACATAACATTTCATTCAGCCAAAATTAAATGTTTCATCAAATTTGATGGCAGGGGTTATATTTTAACAAATGAATCTGTAGTAACAGTCAAAATAAAAACTAATTTCTTAAATTGAAATTCAAAACGTTAATGTCAAAAATGTGAAAATGAAATGTTTTGACTTCTGTGATATATTTGATCAAATCAATTCTGCAAGTTGGACACAAATTTGTGAATGTTTCACAGTTGACCCAAATCTGTATTTTTCTACAAAAAGATTTATCCCACAATATTTGCCCAGCTCTAAATGGCACTTGAGCATATGTTTTATTTATTTTCTGAATAGTGATGCTTTTCTGAGTCAGGAATACATTGCCTTCAATATCTATTTTTTTCAAAATGTTATTCTCTTAGTAAACAATTTTCATGAAGTTTAATATTATCTTATATGCTATGTTAGACCAGCTGTACACAAAGTCCTTAATTATTTCATGTTCCCAGAGGAAAGAACAAAATATATCAGAATGGGGTGTTATGGATATGAACATGATCATCAGTTGTGATTTTTGCGCACATCTCACTGTGCCCCTGTGCAATATCAGTGATTAAGGAACCACAGAGTGTGTCTCTAACTTTCTGGGGAGAAAATGAATTGGGGAAGTTACCATCTTCCAAAATATGCTCATTTTGATGCCTACAAGTTTTCTGGTGAAGATATATGTCCTGAAAGAGTGGCCTGATTTTTACTACTTTTAATTCCTTGAAAAGTTTTAAGAACACATTTCAGTCTCTGTTAAACTGTTCACTTCAGCCATTCTTATTATTCATTTGTGGTGTTTAATTGGTCATCTAAGTCACATGGTACAAGTTTTGCTTTTCCGATAGGAAGGCTGAACCTATTTAAACAGGAAAATGTGGATACTCTTCTGTGTGAAGGAATACTCATGGTCAAAGTGAATATGTATATTTGTATGAAGAACACCCTTTCCCCAAACAAATAACTTACCTAAGCAAAAGCAGCAAAGAATCCTGTGGCACCTTATAGACTAACAGACGCTTTGGAGCATGAGCTTTCGTGGGTGAATACCCACTTTGTCGGACGCATGTGGGTATCAGTTAAGAAGTTTTTTCTGAGATTTTATCTAAATTTGCTATCCATTATTTTGAACCCATTGCCTCTTGCCCTGCCCTCAGTGGCAAGAGAGAACATTTTTTCTCCATCTTTTCTATAGCAGCCTTTTAAGTATTTGAAGTCTGCTATCATGTCCCCCCTTCATCACATCTTTTCCAAACTAAACATGCTCATATCCTTCAGCCTGTGCTCATATGGCTTGCATTCCATCCCTATGATCATTTTTGTCCCTTGCCTCTGGATCCTTTACAGTTTCTCTACTTCCTTTCTATACATTGGTGATCAAAATTGGATACAATACTCCAGATGAGGCCTAACTAGCGCAGAATAGAGCAGTAATATCACCTCCCGTGACTTGCATGCTGTGCACTTCACTTTTTCTGTCTTAGTTTCCCAGTCAAACAGGGATATGCTCACCTACCTTTTTACAACATAAAGTTGTTAAAAGATACAACACGTATGGATCTTAGCCAATAATCACAAAGAAACAAATGTTGGACCCTGCTTACCCAGTAGTGCTGCCCTTTGATCAGGATATGTAGGAGCAATATTTTCCCTGAGGGGCCTGTAGTAAATATCCCTCTGAGAGCTATCAGATCAAAATGTACTCCTTGGCTGTGAACCCATCAGTTTCATTTAACTAGGGAGAAATGCACCAACTCCCAGCCCAGTCTGGCAATCAGGGTTGCACCACCTCCTCTGTTCTCAACCTCCAGTGCTTTAATGACTATGTATTAGTATGCATAACAAGGCAGACAGTGGTAAGTGGTGGACTGAGGAACTCTGCCCAGAGGAAGGAGGAAGGATTTGGCAGATGCATAAGTGCTAGGCAGCCACTACTGATTAAGTCCACTCCAAGGATATAAATAGGGTTCTATGACCTCAGAGCAGGGTGGATCAGAAATTGACTCATAGGCTAGATTCTTTATTTTTAGTAATTTGGGCAGATCTTTCTTTCAATCCCTGTTTTTTTAAAAATGGCCTATATGCATCAGCAAGGGGAAAGGGGACAGGACACAAAGAAGACGTAGAATTGGGGAAAGAAAAATGGAGGAGGCATATATAGTCAGTTTTTTAACTTCACAAGATTTGTATAGAATCTAATATATTTCACAGTAATCTCTATAGACTCCATAGATATCCATAAAGGGTATTTCCCCCCTACAGATCTCTATAGAGAGTTTCTGTAATTCTTTAAAATGAATGCTCATAAAGGGAGACTGTGTAACAATGTACTTCATTTTTTCTGTCTCCCAGTGTCTCAAAGGAGAACTAAATTAATCTTTTTTACCTATCCACAGTGATGTTCTGTGAATAGATTGCAATGGTATTACCCCAGTACTGTTGTATAAATAAATTATCATAAACCTTGAAGGTACAATTGGGAAAAGCAGATGTTATAGGTGGGAAAAAAAACTAAACCACATTAAAATGATGAAGTTTTGTCCAAGCTTTCCCCTTTTTGTTATGCAGAAGAGATTTCAAGGTTGCACTAAAACCTCTCTGTGTCAATAAAGTCAAATCTTTTAAACTCACATTCATTATAAAATTAATACATTGCTAGTTTAATAATAATTTTCCCAGCCATATGATAAAACATATAATTTACTTTAAAGTTTTGGCTTCACTATATATGATGAAACATTTCAACTGGAATTCAGCACTAAGGTAAACCCCAGTTAGTCATTCTTACAGAATCTGGGTGTAGACCATTCAGTGCACTTATGAAGGCCAGTCAAATTAGGGTAATGGCAGTCATTCAGTGAGTGGTGGTTAGTACAAAGGAAAATCACCCATTAGTCTAGCTTTTTATTATATATATAATATATATATATATATATATATATATATCTCCTGTGGCCAGATGGTAGAGCAGGGAACCATAGTCTAGTCAAGTTTTGTTGTTCTTTTCAAAGTTCTAATGATAATCATTTTCTTTGTTACGTCAGGTGCATCACTTAACTTATGTGTGCCTTAGTTTATCCATCTGTAAAATCTGTTTAAAGTTACTTGTTTACTTTATATTTGTAGAGCACTTTAGTGATACTCAGAAGAAAGCTGTTATGAACAGCTGTGCCAGATTCACTAGAGTTACTCTAGTTTTATGCAGCTGTACTTTCTTTTAAGTCAGTGCTCTTACATCAGCAAAAACTGGAGTAATTCAGTGTCGAATCAAGCCCAGTAAATACACATTATAATTAGCCATAAAAATAGTGCTGGAATAGTAATGACTGTAAAAGGAATACAAACACAAAAGAGTGCATGAGAAAGATGACATATGTTTCTGCAATTTTTTCACTTTCTAAACATCAAAAAGCGTATCTTTTTAGGCCTAATTGGTCTGTAAATTAGCAGTTCAAACAAAGCACAAAGTAAAATTGTTTCCTAATCCAACATTTAAGTGTGCTAGTAACATTTTTCTGTCTTAGAGCAGACAGAAGTTGGCCTGACCCTGGATAAATATTGACCTAATAAGTCTAGCATTGAATTAAAGCATGGATATAATGAAGGAAGGCCCCAAAATGGTGAAAAGAGCACAACAATTTAGTCCGTGTTATAGATCTGCTGTTTGGATAGTAAAGATCAGTACAGTATTTCATAGAGCTTAAGATGGTCATAGGAAAAAAAAAAGTCCTGCAGCTGATGGTCACAGTGATAGCAAAGATGGGGATAAAGTATGTGGGTCCCTTGGTATCTCCAGCTCCACCATCTCTCACAGTACCATGAATATCCACCATGTTCTCCATGTCTACGATGTTCAGCCTGCCCAGATTACAATAGTGTGAGTATAGTACTGTACATAATTATTTCCCCCAGGTGACCTCAGAAGAGAACATCTCAACCAGGACATGTCATAAACAGAGTGTTAAGGGTTAATGTCTCTTATACCTGTAAAGGGTTACAAGCAGGAAACTGGACACCTGACCAGAAGACCAATCAGAAGACAAGATACTTTTAAATTCGGGTGGAGGCAAGTTTGGGTGTGAGTTCTTTGTTCTTCTCTCGGGGGGGTCTGAGAGAGACCAGACATTACTACAGGCTCTCTAAGTTTCTTTTCAAATAGCAGGTAAAAACCAGGCGGTTTAGGCTTTTTAATTGTTTTACTCTATTTGCAATTGTGGATTTGGCTGGTTAACTTTTATATGTGTAGTGGCTGGGAATATTCTGATTTGTATTGGTACGGGGGGTATCATAACCTTAGTCCCAGATCTGGACCTTAGCGTCCAAAATATGGGGGGTTAGCATGAAAACCTCCAAGCTTAGCTACCAGCTTGGACCTGGTACTTGCTGCCACCACCCAAAAAATTAGAGTGTTTTGGGGCACTCTGGTCCCCCTGAAAAACCTTCCCTGGGGACCCCAAGACCCAAATCCCTTGAGTCTCACAACAAAGGGAAATAATCCTTTTTCCCTTCCCCCCTCCAGGTGCTCCTGGAGAGATACACAGACACAAGCTGTGTGAAACTACGCAGAGTGACTCCCCCTCTCTGTTCCCAATCCTGGAAACAAAAGAACTTTCCTATTCCCCCAGAGGGAATGCAAAATCAGGCTAGCCAATTCAACACACACAGATCTTCCCTGATTTCTTCCTCCCACCAATTCCCTGATGAGTACAGACTCAATTTTCCTGAAGTAAAGAAAAACTCCAACAGGTCTTAAAAGAAAGCTTTATATAAAAAAGAAAGAAAAAATACATACAAATGTTCTCTCTGTATTAAGGTGACACAACACAGGGTCGATTGCTTAAAAGAATATTGAATAAACAGCCTTATTCAAAAAGAATACAAATCAAAGCACTCCAGCACTTATATTCATGCAAATACCAAAGAAAAGAAACCATATAACTTACTATCTGATCTCTTTGTCCTTACACTTAGAAACAGAAGACTAGAAAGTAGAAACTACTTCTCCAAAGCTCAGAGAAAGCAGGCAGCCCGAAAACAAAGACCTCAGACACAAAATTCCCTCCACCCAAAGTTGAAAAAATCCGGTTTCCTGATTGGTCCTCTGGTCAGGTGCTTCAGGTGAAAGAGACATTAACCCTTAGCTATCTGTTTATGACAGGGGCGAAGTCTCTTTCTGGTGTCTGTAGCTATAGGACCCTGTAGATTTACATCTTGAAGTTACAGAGATAATTCTTTACTTTTTCCTTTCTTTTATTAAAAGATTTCTTTTTAGAGAACCTGATTGATTGTTTTTTCTCTGTTTCCCTTGTTTTATCCCAGGGGATTGGGATAACTCACCAGGACGGGTGGGGAGACGGGAGGGGGAGAGATAAAATCTCTCTCTGTTTTTCTTGAATCTGTTTGCCTCTTTGTGGAAGGGAAGGGAGATGCTTCTCTGTATCATGATTTAAGAGGTTAGATCAGTATCTCAGGATAGCCCAGGGAGGGAAGTTCTGAGAGGGGGAAGGTGAGGGAATGGTTTATTTCTCCTTGTTTTAAGAACCCAAGGGATCTGGGTCCTTGGGGTCCCCAGGGAAGGTTGGGGAGGTCAGAGCGCCCCAAAACACTATATTTTTGGGTGGTGGCAGCCTATCAGATCTAAGCTGGTAATTAAGCTTAGGGAAATTCATGCTAGTATCTCACCTAAAAAGACATGATGCGAAAAAGTGCCCCCTCTCCTCCAGCTAAGTGATTTTGAGATTCTTTATATATTTTATCTAAGTTGTAGCCCTCTTGATTGAAGAGGGAAGCTTGAAAATGTCAGTCCTAAAGACTAAAAACCAGAAGGTAAAAAAATAATAAAAACAAAATTACTTTGAAAAAAAATCATATTTTTTCTCCCAAATGATGATTTTTAAACACATGGAGTTACAGTTCTGGGCAAACTTCACTGAGAAGAATTAGTAAGGATGAGGCAAACACAAAGAATGTGCTCTTGGTGTAGGTTCTTTGTGTAGTGTTCCACAACCATAATATTGCTCTTAATCTGGCAGTGATAATGAAAGTACTATTGTTTATAGTGGGAAGACTTCAGTGTGTGCTCAGTCCAGGTGATTCCTGTCCTATTTACAACCTGCTATAAAGTAACACCTACACACACAGATAATAGCCTCATGGCAAATTCTAATAAAAATGTAAAAGCTTATTGGTTGTTAGTTTTTTCTTTTAACTTAATACAGGGCCACATTCTGCTCCATTTCACCACTGGGAGTTGGAGAGGGTCTAACTGTCCATGCTTAGTAGTGTTTTATATCCACACAGGTGTAAAGACGGAGGGCAATAGAGAATCTGTCCATTGCCTCTATTTTTTTCTCAGATCAATACACCCAGATAATCCGTGAAACAAGTGTTTCTTTTTTAAAACACGACAGAGTCCTGTGGCACCTTATAGTCTAACAGAAGTATTGGAGCATGAGCTTTCATGGGTGAATACCCACTTCGTCAGATGCATGCACTTTTTAAAAACAGTACACGATAATATTAATCACACTGTTGTCTTGGCTTATTTCAGAGCCTGGTGTTCAGAAGTCTAGCACAAAGGGACACTGATCCTGTTTGAGGCTTCTGGAAATAATTACTACAGAATTCCCTTTACTTATACCAACATTGATTGTTTTACTCATGTGAGCATTCCATTGACTTTGACAGGTCTATTCCCGAGACTAATGCAAGCAGTGTTTGATCAAAAATGATGTAATACTGGTCTCATGCTTTTTACCTCATTTCATTGCCTTGTCAGAACTATTTGTGGCATTAATGAACAGTTGAAACATGGAAGAAATAGGCAAGTTTAAGATCAAGTAGTTAATTAATGGCACAATTAGTTCTGACAAGGCAGCAAATTTAGGTAAAAAGCACAAGATCCATTGTAACGCTGTCTGGAGTGGCTCACAACTCTGGGTGCCTACCTCAGTGCAAACTGTCATAAAACAGGGCAGACACCCCTGGCGGTATGAGCTATGATTATATTTCATCAAGCCAGTAACAAACGTGAACCCATGGATCACTGTAACAGTCTTACCATGGAGTCACATACAGTCCCCTCAAACTCTCCAGTCTATCTTTCTATCTTGCCACACAAACTGGACTTTCTGATAAAAGGTCACTTCAACCAAAAATCACACCACATCAGGTTGCTCCCAGTCCCAAGAGACAAGTCACTTTCCCCAGATCACTTGGTACTCCAGATCTTACTCCAAAGTCAACACTGGTAGCCAATTTTATAGTAAACCAACTAAAGGTTTATTAGCTAAGAAAAAGAATGAGAGTTATTGAGAGGTTAAAGCAGGTAAAATATGCGTATAGCTGAGCCCCACAGTTTATAATTCCAAATGGTAACAGAGATTTAGTAATCTGCCAGTTTCCCAAAAGTCTCTCAGGGCTACCCAGAGAAACTCTAGGGATTTCAGTCTTCTCGTTCTGTTATTCTGCCCTGTTAGAGTCCAAACAATCCAGAGATCCAAGATCTTTCCTTGAATCCATACTTATAGCTTCTTCTCACAGAAAACAAGCTGACATGAGTTTTTCCTTTGATGACAGAGAGTGAGGAATGCATTTAGAATCTTTAACGTTTGATCATTACACACAATGACCATCTGTTTTGAAGTTAGCTTTTTTCTTCTAACGTTCTTAATTTGCATTCCGCCAGGCTTCTTCCTTGCTTGGTGGGTTATTTGTTCACAGGGGTACACACAATGTAAATGTTTGCTATTACATTATAACAGGACACTGATAAGTGAAAACAATTCATGTAACATCCCATTAGGTTTCATGAAGTTTAAACAAATATATTTTATACATTTAACAATTACTTTGATCTATACTAATACACAAAATGTATTGACCTGGGGCTTTGACATGAGATGGGACCTGGTCTGCCAGCATCACACCCATATTTTCTGATCAGCCTTTGCTTGCTTTAGTCTCATGAGTCTCTCTTAGATTTTTACACAAAATTAAAAAGAAATGTTTGTCAAAATATTTCTTTTTCAGTACCTGGAGCTAATATATCCTGACCAGCACACTTTGCTCTCTTACAGAAGGAATTATTATATTTATAATGTTTGTAATATAATTATAATATTATAATTATTTTCAGTGAGTGCCTAATGAAGGTTCCTCTCTCTTCAAAATTCACAAATCTTTGATAAATCCTTAGTACAGAGAACATTATTATAGTAACTCGAACAATTTGCAATCATCATTTGTGAAGATTATAATGAAAACCACTATATTTATCACATTGGAGGGAATTTCTCCATGTGATTTTACAAGATATCTCTTGGCAGATGATTAGAGGGATATGGGCCACATCCGTCTCAGCTTACTGATGTTGAGTAGTAGCACTGAGATCAGTACAACTAATTCATGTAAGTAAGGTGAGCAAAATGCTGCCTATTATTAAGAGCCAACCTCAGCTAGCTTACTCACAGATGTAGTCCTATCAAAGTTAATGGAACTTCTCACATGAGTAAATCAAACAGGATTTAACTCTGTCCCTCATCACCATCTCCCAAATAATAGCTATTCTTGGAAAAGTGTGAATTTCTAATTTTGATCTGTGTGGGCTGGGGATATCAGCAGGAATTTCATGAACATCAGGATAACTAAAACTGTGTTGCTCTATATTCAAATGAATAAATCTCATGTCCAAAAGGGAGTGAGTTTGTTACAGTAATCTTAAAGAATTCTGATAGAAAATGCTCAGGGCCTACAGTTTTTCCTTTGGCAAGTACATTATAGTTTTTGAGGATTTCTTTTTTGATAATTTCTTGATTGAGAAATTCTTTGTTAATAAAATTTGGATAGATTTATCAGATAGTAATTGACTTAAGCCTCTCAGCTCTGGGGACACTGAAGAATAAAAATCTATATTAATCTCTGCTTTTTGATTTTGTTATGAAATGTGACACTGTTTCCACGTGTCAGTTTAATATAAGTGATGGGATTTTCTTGCTCTTTTATTTTTAAGCAACTAGATTTTAAGCAATTGTAAGCAGCTAGCCTATTGTCCAATTTACTTATTTTTTCCCCTTATTTTGTTTCTGTCTTACTGTGATCACCATAAAAATAATTTCAATTTCACCTCTAGCCTAATTAATTTCATTGCAATGTCCCTTATACTGACTCATTTTGGAACTTCTGATTCAAAATGATAAACATGAGACCATTTCTGAGGCACTATGGAAACAATTGTTTCGTACTTGAAATTATTACTGTTACCTCAGCTCAAATTCTGAGGTAAA